>NC_083601.1:35059659-40059659 GCF_029168945.1 Cannabis sativa | reverse complement strand
ATTGACCTTCTAAATAGTGTCTACATCATACATGCGTGTTTGCTATACTGCCTGCTTATAAGTTGTTGTATATAATTATGATGCATATGACGTATAAGATTGATGAGATTATTTAACTTTAAATCTTATCTAGTCATACCAAATACTATTTTTTAAGAGAGAGATAACACCATTAATACTTAGTCTTAAAGAAATATATATCTTGCATATTTTTTCTTATGATGAAGATGGGCGGAAATATTGGAGCCAACCTTTTCTAATGAACTCTCGATCGCCTTGATTTGGGTGAGACTTGGCCACTTGGGTGTGGTTGAATATACATGTATTATAAAAGTATTATACGTTTAATTTATGTAGATAGTATGACCATTTAACAAGAAATACTAAGGGGTATATTATGGTGCCAAGTACTACAAGAGATAAAATTTCATGTATTTTTCCTAACAATTTTAAAGCGCTATAAAATTAAATTTAAAATTGGAATATAAGAAATATATATCCCCAATGCTTAGAAACTTTCAAGTATACTTGTGGCTGACAGTTTCAAATCATCGGGTTTATACCCAACAGTTTCTAATTACCAGAGATTTCATGGCTTTTAATAAACCCCCAATTCAGATCTAATTAGTTCAAATCATTTCGTCTTTCTCAAAATTTTTCATATTTTAGATCTCTCTATCTCTCAACCGCAAAAATCCTCTCTCGGCTCTCTCGTTCGAACGACAAGAAATACCCACAACCACCTCCGCCACTGAGCCTCAGTCTCTCGCTCCACCTCTCTCTCTCTCTCTCTCTCTCTCTCTCTCTCTCTCTCTCTCTCTCTCTCTCTCTCTCTCTCTCTCTCTCCCCCCCCTTGTCTCTTCTCGTTCTTGGTCCAATTTGCACCACCACCGCCACCCACCTTCGAGCTGACGAGTTCGAGTCGATGACCCAATCGTACCACCAACTGGCCACCTCGCTCTCTCTTGCTCCTCCTCTTCTCTTCTCGTTCACAGTGAAAAATAGGTGAGAGTTTGTTATATTTTTTCCTTTTACATTAGTATTTTCGTTGTGAAAATCTCGCTAATCTTTTGAAAATCCATGACAAAGGAGCGATATATATGGTTGAGTACTTCGTAGTATAATTATTGAGATTTGTCTTCACCGTCAATGGATGGGTGCAAAAATTAATATATATATATATATTTGTAATGAATATATATATTTATTTACTGTATTGAACCAAAATGTGGTGAGATCTGGTTCCATCGGTGAGATATGGTTTCAAATTATAATTTTTTTAAGAATATAGGTGTCTGTTTAAAACGATCGTCTATACTATAAATTTTCGTCTATATTGCTCAGTAATTTTGACGGTTTTGTATTGTTAGGAAAAAGTTTTTTCGATAATTTTTTATCGTCGCCTATTCTACTTAGTTTTCTTGTTGGTGACCGACGGTAATATTTTACCTGATTGTTTAATCCAGCTTTTAGTAGTGCTAGTACCCTCCTCGATATTATCTATAATAGAGCACCTCCAATGGAGATGTAAATAAGTGGTGGAAAGCTAAAATATAGCTCATTTAATAAAAAAATGTGTTTCAATGGTGTGCGAAAAAGTGATGTAAATTTGGTACATAATAAATTTTGTGCTAAATATTTTGACACAACATTTGCTATGATGTAAAATTTACACCACTATACAGTGGCGGACCTAGAATTCAAAGTGAGGGGGGCAAAAGCAAATTTAAAAAGAAAAAAATTGCTTTTGGTGGGATTAAAACTCTTGCCCTCTAACCTATATGCTAAGTAGCTTAACCATTACACCAAAGTCAATATTATGTTGATAAAAATCATCTTTTATTACAAATATACGTTGTAACTAATTAAAATGTATATATATTTTCTTTTCGACGCCCGCCTCGCTTATTCGTGGGTCTGCCCTGCCACAATAAATGTACTACTTTTTCATTTACATTTATGTCATTTGTATTATTTTATTAGTATATTTGACTATGACATTAAATTATGAAATATTTATATTTTTTTTTATTATCTTACATATTAAAATAATAATAAAATTGATTATAAAGTGATTATTAGTTTTTATTTTTTAATAAAACATTAATGAGATATTCAATTTTACATCAAAATTTTATAATTGTGTGCAAGTACAAAGCTAAAGTTTGATTTAAATTTATCTCAAAATAATTTATTGTGCTAAATATAACATAATTTTTATATCTTTCATTACAATTAGGCTGACTTAAAGTAATGATTTTTAAAAAATATACCGCATTGAGCAAAAAATAAATATAAAGTAGACATGGACTGTCCTTACATAAGGTCGGATTGTTACTTTCACTTTCACATGTACAACAAGTACAAGTGTCTGTAACTATAATTGGTCCAAATATGTGACAAAATGATTAAGATTTAAATTATGACTCACATTCGTCAACTAACATATGCGCTTGAATTAATTTATTACTAGCAAGGTCAACTTATCTTTTGGAGTTTCCTACATGGGAAAATTAATTAATATATATGTACACACATATAATTGTTTCTGTCAATTAATTACCTCTGGGAAGAAAGAAAGAAGAAACTCACTTAATAGGCCGCCGGCTCACCTAAGAAAGAGCAATAATGTTGGTAGCTAATATATATCCATCGCTAGAGATAACCACTTAATCTCATTAATTAAGCTAAGGAAGTAGCTCGCTACCAATAAGACATATAATATTGGCTGCATACATTATTAACTAATCATTTTATAATTAAAATATTCATCCTTCTCATCTTAGCTAATATATATACATAGTTTTTCTGAACAATCCAACAACAGATAATACTAAAAGAACAGGAACTTCGGCTAATTATTTCATAATCATCTTTGACAGAGAATTAACACATATAAAAATAAGTATTGCCACATGGCCATGCATAGACAGCTATGCCTGATGTTATTACACATGCTTGTTAGTTTATTTGGTCCAATAATTACTATAAATTGGTGCCTAAGCTCAACAGTGTTTCATGTACTAGCTTAGCATTAGTCATCAAACAAATATAGTTTTCATCTTTCATTTCTCAGTTTGAGTAATTAATAAGATGGCTAGCCAAAAAGTTCTATTATGTTTTGCTCTACAATTGATTTTCGTACTCTCTGCCTTTCACCACACTGCAAACGCTCAAGCACAGGGATTGAAAGTTGGATTCTATGCAAATACATGCCCAAAAGCAGAGACTATTGTAACGCAAATCATATTTCAAACTATGGCAGTAGCACCATCACTTGGTGCCCCTCTAATGAGAATGCATTTTCATGATTGTTTTGTTAGGGTGAGTTTAATAATAATTTTTAAATATATTGCTCTATATATGTACATACAGATTAATATAATTGCTATTTTTAATTTTTTACCACAGGGTTGTGAAGGTTCAGTGCTGTTGAATTCCGCCACTAACCAGTCCGAGAAATTTGCCACGCCTAATTTGAGCCTTCGTGGTTTCCAAATTATTGACAAAATTAAGGTTGCATTAGAAAAAGAGTGTCCTGGAGTGGTTTCGTGCGCCGATGTATTGGCCTTAGCAGCCAGGGATTCGGTGGCTGCGGTAAGGCTTTTGTAATAGCCTATATATATAATTAATTAATTCTCTCTCTCTCTCTCTCTCTCTCTCTCTCTCTCTCTCTCTCTCTCTCTCTCTCTCTCTCCAAATATATGGCATAAATTAAGTACGTACGCAACATGTATATTAAATATGTAATGATATCTTACGTATACACTCACATTTTTATTTATTTATACATCTAAAATGTATTTCAGTTGAATGGACCAACCTGGGCAGTTGAAACTGGAAGAAGAGACGGTGTAGTTTCGAATATAACTGAGGCCCTCTTTGGCCTTCCTGCACCTTTTTCAAACATTACTACGCTAAAAAATGACTTCACAAGCAGAGGTTTAAGCGTAAAAGACTTAGCAGTGCTCTCAGGTACTAATACTACACTACGAATAAAATAATAAATAATCACATTAAATAATATCAAAGACTTAGCTAGTTTGGATATTTTTCTTATATTTAATTAATTATTACTAATACTATATTAAGGTGGACACACCATTGGAACTTCACACTGCACTGCCTTCAACAACCGTCTTTACAACTTCACCGGAAACGGCGATACCGACCCCAGCTTGGATTCTGAGTACATTGACAAACTTAAGATGAAGTGCAAGCCTGCTGATCAGACCACATTAGTGGAGATGGACCCAGGAAGTTTCAAGACCTTTGATGTTGAATACTTCAGCCTCGTGGCCAAGAGAAGAGGTCTCTTCACATCAGATGCTGCGCTTCTTGACGACAGTGAGACTAAGGCTTACGTTGTGAATCACGCCACAGCCTCCGGAACAGCCACTTTCTTCAAGGACTTTGGTGTTTCCATGGTCAACATGGGAAGGGTTGGAGTTCTCACCGGTTCAGCTGGTGAAATCAGGAAGGTCTGCACCAAGATTAACTAATATGCCAGTGATGATCTTCTAGCATTTTGTTTGATTTAAAGTACTTGGATGCCGTATTTTTGTCAAGTACAAGCGACTCTTCTGTCTGTATAGGTTGCAGTTGAAATTTGCATCTGATCAGTTTCTTTATTTATTATTTTGAAAAATAAGTTCCGTATTTTTGCGTGTACGTACATTTGAAGGTTCGAAATGAACCATGGGGATGAGTTTCCAGATCGATCATGTGATGCGTTCAAATCCTTTGCTTGAACAATAATATTGATTTGTACTAGGTACTTCCCATTGCATCATTCATAAAAAAGTGTACTATATTTCTAGTCTATGTAATAAGAGATCATATGTATATGTAATGAAATAATTTCTCGGCATTTTCTTTTTCTTTATTTTGGGGGGTGAGCCAAATAATATTGATGGCGCCGTCTATCAATTATTAAATTATTAATTAATAAAACTCATATTTAAATAAAAAAATTGCAGGACTACTTTAAGTTATTAAATACTACAAGATATAATATATTAGTTATTGGTACAATTAACATTATAACTAATTATAACATTTTAAAAGAAAAAAAAAAAACTAATTATAACTATGCTTATTTAAATAAGAAATAAGGCTTACAGCTCAAATAAATTAATGTTGATGAGGCACGTAAACATGATGAATGAAAATCATACGTATCCCACGTGGCTTATGATGCGCACACCTTGTTTAGAAATAATAACAAATCAAGCGCGAGGAATATTCCAATAATTATAATATATTAGTGTACTCTTAGAATAACTTAAAAATTGAAAAACGTTTATGTTGAAGGGAGAAATAAGCCAATTAATATATAATTACATGAAAGTATACATAAAATTAGTGATACATATACATATGGCACATGTGCTTCGGATACCATCAAAACAAATTGATGTTAAAAAACAGAAATGAGCTCCTTTAAGTTTTAACGGTGCATGTAGCTATAGCTTACGGCATGGATGGTTTTTTCTTTTTTGAAATCAGGCATGGATGGTTTTGAAAGCTGCGTATATATGTTTCATTGTACAAAACTAATTAACGGTAGAATTCAGTCATTATATATACAGATTCAGCCCAAATAAGCGCTATATAAATTATGCATATAATCTATTCAACGTTTACCTTGGGTCCTGGGATGGATGGATCTAAGCCTAATTCTGCTGTATTAAAATGTTAAGGTTGTGTCATTCGTTCATCTGATCCTTAGCATGGGGCTTGACATGATCATTGGGCTTAATGTTTTGGGCTTATTGGGCATAAGACACATACTTTAATGACCCCTTTTTTTCATCTTACACTTTGGTTTTTTTTCTAAGTAGAGTAGTGTAGAGTAGCCAATAACCATGGTTGAATCATTCAAATGGCAACAACTTTTCAAATGGTCCTTATCCACCAAACATGATAACAAACGCACCTATATATAATTTTTGCTTTTGGAAATTTAAAGTGTTATAATTATTTTTTTTTAGAATAAAAATAAAAATCTGTTTCCTAATTTTTATTTTTATTTTTTAAGGAAGAGAGTAAGTAAATTGAGAGATTAAAGAAAGTGCGGAAATATGATGATAGAAAAAATAAAATGAGTATTTTTTAAAAGTGACAAAATATATTATAATTACAAAATGTTTAAATAAATTTTAAAAGTAATTTATTGTTGTTTTTAAAATTTAATTTTTAAGATATTTTATTTTTTTAATTTGAAAAATTGAATATTGTTTAAATAATGATTAAGTAGAAAAGAAAAAACAACAACAATTTAAGTAGAGAGAACAATTATGTTGGTGGCTAATATCCATCACAACAGGTGTTTTATGCATTATATGAGGTGATGATTGGGGTCCACTTGATCTACAATATTAATTAAACTACGAACATATTATTGGTCGATCGCACATATTATTAACAAAAAAATTTATAATTAAAATATTTCTTGGTCTTATCTTGGCTAGAATATACATCAATATTTTCCAACAAGTCCAACAAGTAATACTAAAGAACAGTAATTTCGCCTAATTATTAGATAGCCATTTATGACAAAATTATATAATATGAAAAAAAATCTATAAATAAAAAAAGTATTGCCATATGGCCAAGCAAAGACAGCTATGCGTAATGTTCGTGACAAATGTTTGTTTATTCACTCCAAATTACTATAAATTGGTGCTCAAACTAAGTGTTTGATGTACTAAGCTAATTAACATTTATAGGTTATATCAAACAACTATATATAGAGTTTCCATCGTTAATTTCTCTGTTTGAGTAATTAAAATGGCAAGTCAAAAGGTTTTAATATGTTTCGCTTTACAATTGATTTTCGTATTCTCAGTCCTTCACCACACAGCAAACGCTCAGGGATTGAAAGTTGGGTTCTATAAAAATACATGCCCAAAAGCAGAGGCAATTGTAGCACAAATCACACACGACACTGTGAAAGTTGCACCCACATTGGCTGCCCCTTTGATGAGAATGCATTATCATGATTGTTTTGTTAGGGTGAGAATACTATTAAATATATAATTAATTAAAATATTTAATTTCAGCAAATTATTATCTAATAATATATATTAATTAATTAACTAAATTTTTACTGCAGGGTTGTGAAGGTTCATTGTTGTTGAATTCAGCCACCAATCAGTCTGAGAAGTTCGCCACTCCTAATTTGAGCCTTCGAGGTTTCCAAATTATTGATAAAATCAAGACTGCGTTAGAAAAGGAGTGCCCACAAGTGGTTTCGTGTGCTGACATAGTGGCCCTTGTTGCCAGGGATTCAGTTGCGGCCGTAAGAATTAATTTCGTAACTTAAACATAACATTTCGTAAATTAAATTTGATAAAAATATATTTATCTGAAAACATATTATATATTTAGTTGAATGGACCAACCTGGGAAGTTGAAACTGGAAGAAGAGACGGAAGAGTTTCGAATATAACTGAGGCCTTAAGACAACTAGTTCCACCTTTCGCCAATATCACTGCGCTAAGAACTGCCTTTTCAACCAGGGGTTTAAGTGCAAAAGACATAGCAGTGCTCTCAGGTACTACAACTAATGGTAATTATAAATTAATAACAATAATTTCATTGAATATTATAGTGTATAATACAATATTTATGTCATAATTAATTAATCAGGTGCACACACCATTGGAACTTCACACTGCACTGCCTTCAACAACCGTCTATACAACTTCACCGGAAAAGGTGATACCGACCCAACATTAGATTCAGAGTACATTGATGAACTTAAAAAGAAGTGCAAGCCTGCTGACCGGACTACATTGGTGGAGATGGACCCAGGAAGTTTCAAGACCTTTGATGTTAAATACTTCCAAGTGGTGGCCAAGAGAAGGGGTCTCTTCTCATCAGACTCTGCACTTCTCGACGACAGTGAGACTAAAACTTATGTTCTGAGCCACGCATCTAGCTCTGGAACATCCTCTTTCTTTAAAGATTTCGGTGTTTCCATGGTCAACATGGGAAGGCTTGGAGTTCTCACTGGATCAGCTGGTGAAATTAGGAAGGTCTGCTCCGCGGTTAATTACTAAATTAACCCATTTCTTCTCTAGCTAGCATTTGGCTTATATTATTAGTTTGAAGTTCTTTTGCTGCCTTACTAGTTTGGTTAAGTACAAGCGACTCATCAATGGATGAGTCATCAAGGTCTGGTTAGGTTGCAATTAAATAAGTCCACATCTTCGGGTCGAATTTTCTTTGCTCAGTTTCTAATATTTTCTCAGAAAAATAAGTTTTCGTTTATTGGTTTATCGTTTGGAGGTCTAAGGCGTTTAAAATCAAATCCGTTGCTTGAACAATAATTTGACCTGATCTATATCTTAATCCAATTGTCAAAAGTGTATTATATTTATATATAATATATGTAATGATAAATAGATCATAAATGAAGTAAGTATGATATTTGGTAATTCATTTTCTTGACTCTTCTCTTTCAGATCAGATATACTCGTAAAGGTTTTTTATTTTTTCTAATAATATGAGACTCTTTAACCGTTACTTTTCGAGCAATAAAAATAATACTTTATAACTTATTAATTGATCAGACCATTTCAATAATTAGAGTATTAAACTTCTAATTAAGGCTGTACGTGCTCATTAATTTTATTGATACTTGAGTGCAGTTATGATTAAATTTTTTACTACTGCATGCTGGGGTGCGGTTAAGCAATATAAATATTAAAAAATTGCAATATTCACATCATTCCATATATACATAATTTTAATATTTTATATATTATCATAGAACATAAGTTAACAAAAGTTGTTTAATATAAAATAGGTATATATATATATTATATGTTGGATGATTATGACGATGCTTCTGTTGAATTTTTATTTCTCTATGTATTATCAAAACCAGGACAAAAAAAATTAAACTTATTATGGTCAACGGCAATATTTTCACAGCACCTAGATACAGTCTACGGTTTACACGAGTTAAAGAATATGAAATTAACCATATATGTAATTAAAATTTTCTCTTAACCACATTATTTTGCAGCCTTAAAGTTTTTATCAATTCACATGTGGAACCCACACCACGTGCCCTCACCCCAACTCATTGTCTTACTATATTTGCTAAAAATTTGTTTCTATGATCCACTATATATACCTCATATTGTGGCTATATGGATGAGATATTGAGATTGCTAATTGGGACGTCGCTGACATGGGGCGGTTGTAATATACTTTATCAATGAATGTTTGTCCTTACTTTCTGAGAAATAAAAAAATATCTAAAAATTATCATTTCAAAATTTTCTAAGAAAAATAATGCTAATGATTAGGGGTGTGCATAAATCGATCCAATCCAATGAGAACCGATCGACCCAATTACAACCGACCGCTAAACATTGGATATCCAATTGTCATCGGATCGGATTGGATGTTATTTTTAAATATCCAATTGGATCGAATTGGATGGTGGATGAGGTGTCCAAAAATCCAATACATTTAACATCCAATCGAACTATTTAGTATTTTCATTTAGTTTGGATGAGTAATTAGATTTTATATTGTTATACGTTAAATCTATATGTATATATGAAAATTAACATTAAAGTTTTACTTTTTTGTTCTTGGATTGAATGGATCCAGTCCAATCAAATACATACTGGATCTAAAAATTTTGATTGGATCCGGTCCGATCCAAAAAATACTAAGTCTAAAATATTACATAAATCCAAATTAAACAAATAAATATATATGAAATACATCCAATGGATAGAACTGATCAAATCCAGCATCCAATGGATGTTGGATCGATTAGATGACGAAATTAATTGGATCGGAGCGGATGGTAAAATCTAACATCCAATATATAATTGGATCGAATCTGGATAGGCCTAAAAACATTGGATGTGATCCAATGAACACACTACTAATGATATACGTGAATCTCAAGTTGTACCCTCAAAACTAACTATATATATCATAATATTAACTTTATAATATATTGGACAATATTGTTTGGTTTCACATGGATTAATGCACGCCCTACTCCATTTGGATATATACTGAAAAGTCGTATTTTTGTAAATGTCAGTTATATATAAGAAAATATAAAACTGTATGCGTGTGCAGCAATCACTACTACAAAAAGGAAATTTAGCAACAGTTATGTAGCAACACTACAAACAAAAGTGTTACTAAATATGCTATTTTTTTAATTATAAAGACTTGTTTGAAAAAAGTGTTGCCAAATCTCTATTTAGTTAGATTTTTCATTTATTTATTTATTTTAGTAGTTTATTAAAAATATCAAGTACAACACTTCTAAATAAGCGATGCGATTTCAATTTACACCATTAAAATAGCAACAGTTTTTATAAAAGTGTGTCTAATGATATTTTTAAGTAATTTTTTTTCTAGTAATAATTAATAATAATATATTTTTTAAAAACTAAATTAAGAACACGTACTCAAGTACATATTCTAATAACTGCTCATACTTCTTTCGTGCTAAATTTCCCATTCCTGCGCATAAAGAACTTGGTTTCCTCTGGTTTTCTTTATGCTGCTGGTAAGCTCTTTTGAAAGTTTTCAAAGCTTCATCCTCACTCTCCCATCAGAATTGAAGGTGATCTTCTTTAGAAAGGTTGAAAGGTCACTCCCATTCAACCCTTCTCTGGTTTTTAAACTTTTTCTTATTTTCTCGTATGTCGTATGCTTAGGGTGTTCTACTTTTTAGTTGAAAATTGTAAGTTTAATATTTATAATGATTACTTATAATTTTTACTAACCATGGTTCAAAGAGACAGTGCTTCTATATTTTACGAGGACTATTGAGGAAAGAAGAACAAATTAAATTTAAAGAATGAGAGACAATAGAGCAGAGTAAATTTCAAACCAATTAAACTAAGCAAGGTAAACCCTTAAGAATAAAGCTCTATATATCAACTTTTTCTTGTCGAAGTTATAAATTTAGGACTATTTGAATTTCTTTTTACACAACAACCATTTTGGATTTTAATTATGTTTTAGTTTCTGCATTTATTTTTCTTAATAATTAATTAATTATTTTTCTCCATGATTCATTGATCATTGTATGATTAATTGATTACCTCATTTTTTTTCTTAAAATTGTTCTATTTGATGTATCTATTAGTTGCTTTCAATATATACATATGATTGACTTACCAGGTACTTTTCTTATAAGCAACATTCATTTATTCAATTTTTGAAAGTAAATGCATTTTCCATGGCGGCTTCACTTGACTATTAGTCGTCCATTTTATGCAAAATAATGTGTCTAAATTCTAATAGTGAAATTTATTATAATCTAGTGTTTTGATGGATGACTTGTTTCCTACTTTTTGTTCAATAAAGAAGTCATTCTAGTTCTTTATTTAATATCCATCGAAATGTGCCCTTGGATCATGTTAGATTAGGAATGACTTTTTCTAGCGTATTATGTTCTTAAGTACAATATATTGGCTTACCATTAATGTGGTAACATGTCCACTAGATTTCATACTGTCAAATGGTAAGTAATACATAGTAGCTAAAAGTACTCAGCAAACTGAACTATCAAAAGGCTGAATTAACTATTTCATCCATTAGAGATGGCTTTCTCTAATGAAATCTCAATATTAGTTCATGTAATCATAACAAAAATCAATATCTATCAATAGGTTCAACATTATAATTTAAAACTAAGAAATACACTCATATAATCTATGAAAATAATTTTTTTGTGAGAAGTGTCAATAATATATCAAATGAAATAAAAAAAATGGCATCTTGACCATTTATGCTTAACAAGCCTACTTGAATATTATTTTCTAGTTGATTTATATTTTCTTCGTACTTTGTTCTTTAATTAATTTAGTCTCATTATCTTTTCTTTTGTTTTCTATGAAAAGAAAATTATATTAAACTGAAAATTTCTAAAAACAGGGCACAAGAAAACAAGTTCAAGAGGATATGATATAATCCACCTCCACAGAGTTCAGAAAAATCAAAGAAAGACACAACAAAGCCCATGCAGCAAGCTTGTGAGCATTTACATTAAGAACTCTATATTATCTTGGTATATATGCTTGTTGAATGTTGTTTCAATATGGTCTTCATCAGTCTAAGTGGTAGCATGGTATTATAATTTATACATTTTTAGAAATTGAAAGATGGACAAGGATAGAATTCTAATTATGAAAGAAACATAGAAGTTGTAATTGAGAGATTGATAATTATAGTAAGGAGCTAAGTTAATTTGCTTCATATAACATTCTAGATTGTGTTATTGATCAGGGAACAAACACTTAAGGGATAGAAGGTGAGGAGCTCTAAACCTGAAATTTTGTTAAGTATTGTGAAATAAATTCATAAAAGAAATAAGCATATACTAGTTGAAGTAAATTTATAAGGTTTAGATAATACTTAAGATTTTTAATTTTCTTAGAGTACTACGTGATTGGCCACTCATTGAAATGACATAAGAACCCCAAGCTTACTAGAACTGTGAATCGAACCTCCTCCTAATATAAGTTTCCTCTGTTTCTAATTTTATTTAAAAAGAAGTATATTTTTGCACCATGTTGAAAAATAGGTGAATTTCTTTCTTTGTGATTATGCAACTTGTTTTAATTTCTCTATTTATTATGTATTTACACATATAGTTCAAGTCTTAGTCGAAGAAATATATTTCTTTCGTCAAAATATATTTAAATAATATACATACTTGTGTGCACTGTCTTTTTGACTTTTTTTGTGTATAATAACTCACCTAGTGTCGATTATCTTATTGAGGAACATTACGATTTGTTGCAATGATCTATTATAAGACGGCATGTCGAGTGATTCTTAGAACGTGCATGTCGAGTGGTCCTTGTAGCATGCATGCTTAGTGACTCTCGTAGCATGCATATTAAGTGGTTCTCGTACGATGCCTGATGAGTGACCCTTGTAGCTTGCATGCCGAGTGGTCCTCATAGCATGTATGTCGAGTGACTCTTGTAGCATACATGCTTTGTAGCATGCATGTCGAGTGGTACTCGTAGCATGCATGTCAAGTGTAGCGTGCATACTGAGTGGCCCTTGTAGCATGCATGTCGAGTGACTCTGCCAACATGCATGTTGAGTCACTCTTGCAGCATTCATCTTGAGAGTGACTCTTGCAACATACATGCCAAATGACCCTTGTGGCATGCATGTTGAGTGACCCTCATGAGCATGCATATCGAGTGGCTCGTGAGCTATATATATATACATGCCAAGTGTGTATAGTCATACCTAACTTTGGAGGCTAATCTCGCTAATCTTTAGAATAAATCATTAGCTGATCTCGAAAATTGTCTTTGCTAACTTTTGGGGTTAACCTACACACATACATATATCTTACTTTTTTTCAATTCTTCAATCATATATTTTTACTATTATCTTTAAAAAATTATAATTATAATTTTTATTTTTATTTCACATATTTATATATTTAATAAATAATTTTAATTTATTCTCATATATTTATTTATGTTACCAAAAATTTATATTTTTCTTTTCTATAAAAATAGATATAGTTTTTTTATTAATGTAGAAAAGAAATTTTTGTCTCCCACTGTAGATATATATATCTTTTACTGGTTGATCTAAATAATTTATCTCTAATAGTAATATGTATTGTACGTTATAGTCAAACTTATTATGGTAATTGATCCCAATGTTTGTACTGTGGCAAATATTAAAGTAAAATTTCTAGCAATGACAGATTAAAAATGTATGCTATGATGAGATATTTTTATATGTACTAAACATGAAATCAGATTTAATTATACTTGATTCCAGATTTAATATTCTTTTAATGCATGTATATCACTATATAAGTTACTAATAATAAATATATTTTTTTTTGTGCAGTGCCAGTGATTCGGATGGACTAATTGCAGTTTGATGAAGAGAGTGGACAACACATTATTTCTATGAATTTTTTGTTTTTATTTCATTTAATTGTCTTGCAAATCAAAGTGATAAATTAGAAATTCACATTGTCGATATACACAATTTGACATATTTACTGTCTTCATTGTAATAGTTTATGTAGAGCTTTGTAATACTTAAATAATTTTGTATTAATTTTAAATTATGTTCTATAACTTTTACATTTAATGCGAAAAAATTTATGCAAATTCTATTTGATGTACGTATTTGATTTTTTATTTATTGTTTTTTTTATATATATATATTGGGTGGCAATACTAATACTAATGTATGCTCGGTGAAAAATTCAAATTTAATTATATAATAATTTTTATAATACAACACTTAAAGAAAAAGTGTTGTTGTATGCTATATTCCATATTGCAACGTTTTTTAAAAAAGTGTTAGCTATATATGTTTACAAAAGCATTAAAAACTATCTTAAGACAACACTTATACAAGTGTTGTCTTATGTTCTTATCTTTTGGCAGCGGTCTAGGAGGCAACACTTTTAAAAGTGTTGCTATTTAGATTTACATAGTTAAAAAAAAGTGTTGCCAAACATCATTTTTCTAGTAGTGAATAGAAACTCGTTTTGCAGTGACAAAACAGAACAGACAGAATATAAAATATTTGCAGAAAAATAAATAACTTGACACAAGAGATTTATACGTGGTATCAGTGTTCTCCCGAACACTATTAGTCCACGGGGCCATGCCCAGAGAATGAAATCAATTAATAAAGTATCAAAATTACAAAGACAATTGACTTAAACAAGTTTAGACTCCCTCTAAAGTATTGCCGCAATCCTTCGTAATCCACTTTATGAATCTGACTTCTTGAAACACCTTCAAGCCCAAACTCCCTTCGTCTTTGAAGTGTGAGTGCTTACTTCCTCTCGAAGTAAGGCTTCAACAAGTCTTCTCCCGAAGACCAAGTGCTTACTTCCTCCCGAAGTAAGGCTTTATCAAGTCTTCTCCCGAAGACCAATCTCTTGTTCAGTCAAGTAGTTCTTCACAACCTCTAGGACAGAGTAAGAATAGAAATAGACGACTAGAACCTAGATGAACAACTAGGCTCTCACAACTCTCTTATCTCAAATAAGATAAGTGCAAAAAATGATTAATGGAAGAGCTTATTCGAATGAATGCTCTCTAGGCTCTATTTATAGAACATAGAAACCTTAGAAACAGTCACAGGATCGAATTTACAGCTGTACAAAAACTTTCCTAAGAAATTAACACGATCTGCAGTATCAGATTCGGATGCTGACGCAACAGATCAGACCAGAAATGGGAAATTTGCTATAATCGGGTCCGATCCTCTATTAATGCTTCGATTCACACTTAAAAAGCAGATTACATATTCTGATTGTATCAAGATACAATCAAAATCAATAAGGAAAAGTCAATAATCAAAGTTTGTCTAAAAAAGACAACTTTCCAAAAGAGAATTTCTTCTCTTTTAAGAAGTTTCCAAACAAAGGAAAGTTCAGCTGAAAAGTGCAATTTTCCTAACAAGGAAAATAGCAACTACAAACCGAATAAACAAGGTAAGAAATCGGTTATGAATGCACAAGAATCTTATCATAAAAGAAAAATATTTTGTCAACTAACTTGCCAAAAAAAGACTTTACATATACCATTTATTAGTTTTAAGGTAAAACCCCATAATTTTATCATAGTATCCAAATTTTTAAGAATTTTCAATCCACATTATATAGTTAAGCTAAAATTGGTTAATTAATAGAAAAAAAAAAATAGTCAATCCACTACAAGAAATGTCACTTTTACCAAAGACATTCGCTATCATTTGGTAAAAGTTAGCATTTTGCAAACCTGCGCTGGCAAAGAGATCAAAGTTTTACCAGCGTACATTTGCAGTGCCTAAAATCTAACTTTTACCAGCACATTTATATGCTGAAAAAAGTCTTTTTTGCCAGCGCTTTTCATTTTATGCTTGCAAAAGTTCTAATACTAACATTGATTTGCCAACCCCCTTTTGCTAACACATCATAGATAAATTCTATTTTACCAGCGCAATTAATACTAACTTTTACTTAAAAGTGACATGTCTTGTAGTAATCTTGAGGAAGAATACTGGACAAAAATATAAAAAATATTAAGATAGAACTATATAATTCTTATCTTAATACAAACTAAAATTAGATCTATTATTACTTTTATTAAAATTAAGAGATAATATTTTAGACCCGTAACTAAAGGAAACTGTACAGCACCAGATAAAATCAACCAATTATATGTCATGACTCCACAATGCACGTTATGTATATTTTATTTTATATAACAAAAAAATGAAAGCGCTCAACATGGACATGTTACCAAGTACCAACACACAACCCCGTTTCCAACGTGGTATATATGTTGGATCAGTAATTTAGTAGTGTATAAAATTAATTAACAGATGTGTGGTTAGAGCTTTTATACGAATCTACTGTACAGTCTGTACATTAGTGATAATATACATAGATCGGGTTCTGGGCTGAGTTGGGGTCAGAGATTCGAGCACGGAGTCAAGGTCGATTCGAGAGGCGGGAGTCGAACCCCGATTGAGTCTGAGTTGAAGTCAGAGTCCAAATTCAATCTAGGGTTTGAGGCGAGTAGCGCCGGTCCGAGTTAAGGTCTGGGCCAGGAGCTAGGGGCGGCAATGGGTCGAAATTGGGATAACAATTTTATAAATTTATTTTTATTAATTAGAGAGACAAGTTTTGACCCTTATATTTTCTTTTTTAATTGATTATTTATAACTAAATTTAATTACAATATTTTTGACATTGACCTTTGTATTTTATTTAATTCAGTAGTTTAAAATTAATAATGTAAAAGTTTATGACGTCCACGAGACCTTTATTTATATATATTTATAATAAAAATAAATAAAAAATTTCACGGAGCAAACAGAATTATTTTGTTCTAATAAAAATTAATCCTCTTTTATTACCACAAAAAATCAAAAAGTTTAAAGTCAATGAATTAATTAAATTTGAGCTTTCGTATCATGATAGTCTTTTTTCTTTAATTGGTCCGCGGGTATAATATTATACAATATGGAGATAGTTGAAAATTGATCATGAGTAGTTAAAAAATTATTATAAGATCAATAACAGATATAACATATATAAATATGTACTTGTATTATATGTAAAAATTAATATTCATTTTAAAATATATATAAATATACGAGCGAGATTGGTGTAGGTACATGTATTATATAATTAATATAATAGTGTTTACACGATGAACAACTAAATTATTACTAACTCTAGCAAAGCTGTTAGAGTATATTACGGGAATAATATTGTTCATTTGACATGCATTAAAAGATCGCAATCCCGTAATTAATACATGACTGTATAGCAAATTAATGAAAAATATATATAATTTCTTATGATCATCATTTTTTTTTTTTTAAAAAAAAAAATATCTCATGAATCATGATCATCTAGTAATTACTTATGATCTATATATATATATATATCACTTCTTATATGTACTTGATAACAAATTAGAGAAACGGAATTAATGCAGTTGGCATAGTAGTACGTACTTATAGTATATATGCCTTAATTAATTACCAGTCACGTACGTAGAGACGTTTTATCTATATAAAATTAAACTGCATGTACGTAGTAGGAGGGGGCAAATTTTCTTTTATATTGTATCAAATTAATTAATTAACGTCAATTATTGGTTTATTCATTGAATTGATCATTAAGTAGAGTTAACTTCTACACATATACATATGCTTGGTTCGAAAAGTCAAATATTTAAAACTTATAAAACAGATAAATATTTTGTTAGAATTTAAAATAAGATCCATAGTTCAATTGATAAAAGAAAAAAATAACTTATTCATCTTATATATTTCTACCTATTAATAATGTAGTGATATTTGAAAGAATTTCAAGTCCCAAATAAAAAGTTAAAAGGGAGAATGGAAGTTTTTAATTCGACTCTAATATCATGATATATCTTGAAATTATATACATTCAGTCCTATTTCAAAATTAATTAATAAAAAAAATATCATATTCATTTTATATATAGTATATTGTTTTCACAGCAACTTATACTAAATTTCTACAATTTACCTTAGTTTCAAGTAAACGATCGATGACGTACATGAGTTCGGTTATTATGGAAAATTAATTAGTTCATATAAATTTTGTTTTGAGGGAGCAATAATAGCAGCTTAATAATTTATTGATTAGGTAAAACACACGCGCGAGACCTCCATGTGATGTGACCAAATATATAAAAGCTGCATATTTGGTTGGTGCGTGGCTGGACACTCTATCAATCTAGTTTGTATAGTAGATGGCCACGCGTCTAAGTAAATATATTTAATATATTATGGTTTCCAAATTCATGCACGTCCAAAAAGGAAACTTATTATTATATTGTTCATCTTAAGTATACTAGTTTTATAGACATGACTTTTTGTGTAATAATTAATAAATCATTTTCGTAATTCATTGCAGTCAACCGTATAAGGAAATAGTTTATTAAGTACAACAGCTAGTCCGGTCCCTGCATGCAGCATAGTGGCTAATATATTATGGATTTTTGTACCAACAAAAACAAAAATTAGTTATCTCATGTCTCTACTTTAAATTAATACACCCATGTGTAACAAACAATAATTCCAACTTATTCTATTAACAGATTACGCAACTTCTTGATTTGATTCGATTATTATTTCATGAAAACCTTTTTTCTTTTCTTTTTAAATTGCTCTCATCGATCTTATTATATATAAAAACGAAAGAATTCATTGAGGAACTGATATCAACAACATTTTTAAGAATAATTAACATCTTCTAATGACCACGTACTTAGGTACATACATGGTATTTATAAAATTTATTCGACCAAACATCACTCGTAAGATTTTGCAACACGCATGTAATTAGTGACCGGGAATATATTAACCGGCCCAATCCAAAAGCCTGTGACTACGCCAGTCCAATGAATAATTTGGGCCACACAAGCTATCTACTAAGATTTTGAAGTTGGGCCTTAATGATTCCCTTGCCCAACGCCTAACTGGATCTATGCCCAATCAAACCCTCCACCATATTGGTTGATGGGCCACGCCTATATATCGAAGACACGTGGGTCCACTAATGGACTGCAAAATAAGGGCAAAATAAGCCTCTTCACTCCAAAAAAAGAGAAAAACCTCTTGTCTCTTCACTCAAACATGGATCTTGAAAATTAATAAAAAATTGATGATTTCAAATATTTATGTATTTATACTAAACAAAAACATTTTATTAGGTGTATAGCACTTAATTATATATAGTGAAATTTGATTGGTGTACATATCATGTTTCACATAATTAATTTGAAATTATTATATGTGGGATCGCTTTTAAATTAAACCAATAACCATACATATATATTCTAGGATGTTATGCATAATTAAGGATACTTTATAGCAATATACTAGAGCTTATAATTACCTTGTTCACTTTTCAGGGATTGGAAATGACTTACTTGGATTGGTATGGTAGCTAGACTAGCGATCATTATCTTGCTTCTATAATATGATTACAAGAGACCGATCACTTAAACATCTTGCTTCCACTCTCTACTCTATGATTAAGATGATTGGTGTTTATTTTTTTTTCAACAATGAACATTCATTGAAAATACAAATTGAGTTTAATGAGAAAATATCCATTCAAATTAATTCACCATTCACCTTGACTGCAAGAAGTGCTAATTTATATATACAATAAACATAAATTAGAGATGCATGCTTCAAAAAAATTGAATATAGTCTAAAAAAGATCTGAAGTACTAAAATGATCTCTTAGAGAATGTAATAGGTAATCCACTCACAAGTTACAGCTACAAAATTTGCTTTCTGCTAATAATTCACTAACTATATTATCTGAAAAAGATGTGAATAACTAAAATTGCTTACTTAAACTATCGTGTTTTCTTTCTTTAGTCTAAATTTTGGGTGGAGGCCGGAACAGTCGAACGTATTCTTAGCCCGTAAAATTTCTCACACTATAATTACTTTGATGAACCTAATCTCTATATGTTTAATAAGTTTGATCATAAATAAAAGATAAAAATAAGAATAATGACGAGTTAATTAATCATCACACTTGTAAAATTACAGACGTTATGCACTTTATGTAAAGTGACTTTAACGCATCATTTTGCGTAGGTATGTATCCAAAAACAACGATGTAATGTACATATTCATATATGCTTATTCCTTTCTTTCCCATGCAAAATACCTAAACTCCTTCATCGTCTCATCTCCATTCTCCTTCAAGGCTCCACCATTCTTATAATATTGACATACATAAAACCATAAAACTCTATAAACACTACTCTATTTGCATGCATTAAATCACTTCAAATAAACTCTACTTATCCAAAAAAAAATATCAAAATTGATCCAACTCCTCAATCCAAAAAAAAATGTACTCTACTCCGGACCGTTTACCGATCCAAAGGAACAATAGGGAGAACCAACCCCAACCCTTGAAGCGCCACCACACCGCTCGCTACTACGTCCACCGAGTCCATGAGAGCCTCTCTACACGGGTCTCCAAAATGATCTGCGCCATTTTCTTGAGTCTTCTTCTTATAGTTGGTATCATCTCTTTCATACTGTGGCTTAGCCTACGCCCCCACCGCCCAAGATTTCACATTCACGAATTTTCGGTTCCGGGTTTGGGCCAAGATACCGGGTTCGAAAATGCCCGAATAACCTTCAACGCATCTGCCCGTAACTCCAATCACAACATAGGGATACGTTATGATTCGATGGACGGGTCGGTTTACTACCGAGATCAGAAGATCGGGTCGACTCCACTTATAATGGAACCGTTTTACCAAGAGCCTAAGAGCACTAGGCTCATAAACGCTGCGTTTAGTGGGGCCACGTTGACCGTCAACAGCCAGCGATGGAGGGAATTCATGAACGATCGTGCCAAAGGAACGGTTGTGTTTCGTCTAGAATTGACGTCCACGATTAGATTTAGAGTGTCGTCGTGGGAGAGTAAGCGCCATCGGATGTATGCCAACTGTGATGTGGATGTGGGCCCCGATGGCCTTATCTTGAAAATTTCCAAGGATAGGAGATGCCCCGTCTATTTCGCTTGATCATTTTCCACCTTTTTCTTTCTCTCTTTTGTATTTATAAATTGGGTTTCAATTAATTTGTTTCATTTGCTCTCTAATATGCATTCACTTTGTAATTTTTTTAAATAGCTATATATTATTATATATAATTTCTAACTTCGATCAGACTTTATTTTACGGTGGATAGTGATAAAGAATTAAAGATGTTTCTGAACATGAGGTGAAAAATCACAAATCACTTACTTATTGTTTAATTAAAGTTTCTCTTTTACATCTAATTTAAATTTTATCATCTATTCGTTAACTAGTGTAGTAAATTTTGATCAATTAACTCGAATATTGATCACAATTGCATCAAGAACTAGAAATATGTAAAAATTAGTTAAATTATAATCTGGTTTATAAAAATGTTGAAGAAAATAAATGAAATTTGTCGAGATGAACTTATTCAAATTGAGTCTATCTTTTGTAAAGTAATCGTATCATCATTTGGTTATCGTATTAAATGCTTTCATAAGTGACATAAGGTAGTAGTAGTTTCATCTACCAATTATTTTGGTTACATATATATCATGATAACTGGATAATTTCTATTTTTTTCCGGGTTAATTTCTAATTTTTATTTAGAGTACAAATGACATTATAATAAATTACCACTTCATAATTAGACGTATGTTCTCTCTTCTTTTTTTTTTTTTTAGGGATAATCATGAATGTTGAATCTTAACTTAGTATTAGTTTCCCTTAGTTTACTTTTTTCTTATATTTTTCAAATACACTATCATCGATCATACTGCATCTACTTGTGAACTGTTCAGGGAAGCCAATGTTGGACTTTAATATAATTTAATAGCTAGTTGAAGTAATTAAGTGTGGAAAAATAGATATAGGAGATTCCAATTCCCAATATATTAAAAAAAATAACAATGTATTTCCACACCAAAATTGGATATGCTGGTCACCTGTATTTTCTTTTTTAGTGATGAGCTATAAGGTATAGTTATAAATATGCTTCCAAAGCTTTTACACAAACATTGTAATTAGAGAAATTTTCTTCATGCAAACAAATGGAAGATAAAAACTAAAAAGTTCCTACCAAAGTTTGCTTATGGGTTTTTTTTCTTCACTGCTAGACGGTGCATAATAACTTGTCTTCGCCATTCATGAATAGGAACCTACACAGTCAATTTTAAGCATTGTAACGTACATAATTAGAATATATGATGCAGTGAATTGGGTTTGAGCATATTTTGCCCTTTTTTTTATATAAATTTTGTTTTTGAAATATGAAAGAAAGAAATACTCTGAAAGGCTTCTCTTTGAAAAATGATAAAGATCACTAGAGTTTTTAATTTAAAAACTAGTATAAAAACTACTAACCTCTCGTAAGGTAAACATCTCAAATAGCAATACTCTTCTCTTTTACATTTCTATTTCGCTAAGCATCAATGTTGCCTCACTGGATTAAAATTAATGCTGATAGAATAGCAAAAGGGACTTTCTATAGAAGAAACTTTAGATAATTTGTTGATGGTGCATAGTGATTAGTGCTTTCTGGTATGTTAAATTGACATTAAAGCCTGAGATAGTGAATTGTTCTCAGCGGCCAATTTTCTATTTTCAAAACGAGAGAAAACATATCTTAATTAAAGTGGCTTGTTTACATATTGTGAATGAAATTGGCTTACTAGTTCTCTGTCACCAAAGTACTTATGTTACATATAAAATACTTACCGCTGGAAAGCCACCATAGTCCCCAGGTTCTGTAATGTGCTTAGTAACACAGCTTGCACCTGCCAAACGGACCTGCAATAGTGATGTGGCCATAGCAAGCATGATAAGATGAAACATTTGAAAGCTTTACACGTTCTCTGAGTAAAAAGAATAGACTTGGGAGATAGTAAGAATGACTTGAATACCTTTGAAGCAATAGAGACATGATCTCGAACTAAGACTCTTCCCCCCATGGTCACGTAGTCTCCAACTCTATAGTAAAGAAAACGTGAAACAGCCAATCAAACTTGTAGATGTTTTGAAAGCTTGACCAAGTTCTTGATGTCATGTTGGTAGGATATTAACAGAATCTACAGTAAAATCATCATTACTTACGTTACAGAACCCGCAATTCCAACTTGGCCACACAGCATGCAGCATTTTCCAATAACTACATTGTGAGCTATCTGAAAAAGTAATCAGATTGCAGTCACCAATACTAGAATTCTCAATTCACAATCTACAAGAAAGCAAATCCCAACCTGAACTAAATTATCTATCTTTGAGTGATCTCCTACAACCGTATCTCTCCAGCTGCACAACAGCACGGTGGTATAGTTAGTAAAAAAAGGATGAAGAAGAGAAACGGTCCAGATATGGTATGAAAAAAAATACAGGTCTTACCTGCCTCTGTCAATGCATGAGTTAGCACCAATCTCCACGTTGCTACCTATCCTAGCATTTAGCATCTATCGGATTTTTTGTAAGCAGAAGAAGAGAGAAAGGAAAATCATAGGACATTTCAATTTATGATCTAAGCATTGAACCATATAATTTGACCATTAAAACTTAATAAATGCTGTTGAGAATAAGGAAACAAATAAAACTTATAATTATATTTTGCAATTTGATTTAGTATCACAGCCCGACCAGCCAGTCTGTTGTCTGCAATCACATGACCTCATCATATGTGCGGTCAAGGAGAGAAGTACTTTAAGCATAATGAAGAAGTGCCCAAAATTAAAGAAATAGGATAATCGAGTATAAACATGGAAGAAGCAGCACTAACTTGAGGTTTCTTTAACATATTTCCATGTTCATCTACAAGAAACCCAAAGCCTGCAGGTGAAATATGGTGTACAATATCACAAGCAAGGAAGCAGCAGCTATGGTAAACATCTTATAAATGGCTTCAAGTACATTAGTTTCAGCAATTAATAGTTAGCTCCTACAATGTAAAAAGATAATAATGACTCTTATATTACCACATAAGGTTCAAGATAATTTAGAAAGAGTTTAGTTTCCTGATTTCCCGGACTTGGGTACAATTTCTAGACTCAAGAACTTCAACACTGGTAAAGCTGATAAGATAGTCCTACAACGAAATTCTCTGGCTCAAGCATAACAAATCAATTTTTTGCTGAAAAAGTAGTCCTTTGGTGGTAGCAGCAGATCTCACTTCCTAAATTATGAACACCCGTTAGCAATAAAAACATTAAGAACATTAATGCACTTCAACACTGGCCCGTATACATGGAGATATGATAGTAAACAGGGAAACACCAAAATAGGGAAAGCATAGGCTAAAGATAGGAATTTTATTGCTGAAATTAGGGTGGATGCATAGAAAATATCCAGGTGGTTCTTAGAGAGACCGGGAAACCTGCCTAGAGCTCAAAGCTCACTACATTCACACTTCTCTCACCCCCACTCTACATTTATATAACAGTTTACCAACCAAAAATCACTACTAACAACCCAGTCAATCCCACACATGATAGCTGTCCTACTATAGCTCTTAACTCTCGTTTGAAACACTAAACCATAAACAAATATCAATGAAGGATGCTATATAAACCAATATGCATGACACTGGAGTTTGTACCAATTGGTGGAATTGTTGAATTACTAAAATTAAAAAAAATTCCACTAACCGCATGATAGTGGGTGAAGCTTTTAGTTAACTAGTTATGTCTTACCATCTTGCCCAATGCACACTCCATTGTGGATCACGCACAAATCACCTACAGTGCAATTAGAAAGTGCAACATTGTACCTAAGAAAAGGAGCAACTTTATCATGAACAAAGAAGCATATATGGAAATATTGAACTTGTTGAAAGAAAAAGTTCAAATGATATTGTTCATTTCTTGTAGCCGAAAAGAACACTAAGAAGAAATTGCGTGTACCCTATCTTTGTTGACTGACCAATGGTAACTGAAGGTCCAATAATAGCCCCTGATCCAATATGAACGTGTGCACCAACAACAGCTTTCGAATGAACGACGGCGCCAATGTCTACACTTGCTGACGGATCAATTTGGGCAGACTTGTGAAAAGTACCTCCACCATTATGCCATCTTTGAAACTCGCTATAATTTTCTCCAGCACCATCCTCTATTCTTGAAATTCAGAGAATTTGAAAATGCTAGTTAATTGATGTGTGACCATTTAAGGCAAATGGTTATTGGCATTGAGTTTGGCCAGCAAAGGAGAGGAAGGGCGAGCGAATTTCCTCAGACGCATTTTCACAAACACGTGGTGAACCCTAAAATAATTTTAAGAAAGCGATAACTGCAACGCAATAGCTTACCGGGTGAAGCAGAGCCGGCGGAGAAAGGTTGGAAAATGTAAAAACGGCAGAGAGACATCGCCGGTAATTGTTGGGAACCTGCGTTGGTGAACAGGAGACGAGGAATTGTAGAGAAGTAGCCAAATGCAGAAGCTATTCTTGTCAGTGTCAGTGCCATAACTGAAATGATATTATTTGAAGTTGTTTGTTGGGTTTGGAAATGGAAACATATTAGATTAAAACACCTTGAGTGGGAACTGGGAAGCAGTACATAAATTCAAAGAAAGAGCACATGTTTCACGTATACAATTACAATATACATAACGCATTAAATACTGTATGAAGAAAAGAAAGGGACTGCTGTTGGATGTTCCAATCGGAGTTGCTTTATAATCAAAATTACATATGGTAATGGCCAATGGGAATGGGATGCCAGGCAGTTTCCTGGTGACCCACTCAATTTTGTCTGTTTCAAGGATCAGCCAAAAGGATAAAAGCAGCATGTCCGGATCGTGTATTATATATAATTTAGCCTCCAACACATGTTCTAAATCTTTGTATCATACACACACTCCTGAAAAATTATAAAATATTTTCATTATAAAAAAATAAAATAAAAACTTAAAATAGTCTTCTATAATAAATTATGTAATTTTCTTAATAGTAATAATACTAATAAATTAAATAATAATTTTCAGAACATATTTTTTAGGTAGATAAATTATCAAAATTAGATAAGGAGCCAAATAATCAACTTCTTAATTAAACAAAAATATTAAAATAAAATTAAACAAAAATATTAAAATAAAATTAGATTAAAAAAATTGTAGTATCACAATTTACTTTGATGTTATAATAATATAAATTTATATAAATTTTCTTTTAATATGTTATATTATTCTTCTAAAAACAAATATATTAAATTATGAGTCCACCACTAGATTATATTAGATTTTCACTCAAATCTAATTTTCCTTTATGTATTTATTTTGAAATGGACACAGGGTTACTTCGAAAATAGAAAAAGGATGAAGAGAAAACAGAAGGCACCCTTGGTAGTTGATTCGAGAGCCAATGAATTACTCTGTAAAAGTTAGGCTTAAGACTTGACTTTGAAAATGGAAGCAGAAGCACTTTCTACGAAAACCAATTGTCCACTTGTTCTTCAATAAATGGTTTTGGACCAGAAAAGGCTTTGATGACTTTTTTTTTTGGGGGACTGGGAGAAAAGGCTTTGATGACTTGTTTTTTCATTTCGTTCTCAATTTCCGGCTTTCTTTAGATAATGATATATTTTTAACTAATCACAGTCGTTAGTCGTTAGTACCTTATAGCAATTAATGCTCTTATTTAAATCTTAAGTCTGACAAAATATATTTGTGTCGTCATATATATAAAATAGTTTATAATAAGTGGATATATATTTACTACAGTGTTATCTTAAATGTATCTAAGAATTTTCCAATATTTAAAAATTAAATAGATGCATACACGTACCTTTAACACATACGGTAGAAGAAATATTTAGCTATAATAAAGTTGATCTCGTTTTTCTCAGCAATCATCAGAAGGCAGTTATGGACTATGGATTGCTGTTGCTTTATTTTCTTTTGACACTTCTTTCCAATCTCTGTTTTGCTGACCCTCCTTATACACGTTGCTCTAACACCACCAGTAATTACACAGACAATAGTCTGTTTCAGAATAACCTCCAAAATCTACTCGCCACATTCCCTTTCAATGCTTCTACTCTCAAGTTCCACACATCCATAATGGGAGAAAAAGATGCAGACAAAGTCTATGGTGTTTACATGTGCCTGAACTATGTCAATGACCAACTCTGTCACGATTGCATAGCCACAGCAGCACAAGATGTTCTTACCCTCTGTCACCACAACTCAAAAGAAGCCGTGGTGTGGGAGGAGTTATGCCAGTTGCGCTACTCCAACGACAACTTCTTCGGAAAATTGAGTGACGACACTGGTAACATTCCACTACGTAACTTGCAAAATATTTCACAGCCAGAAGAGTTTAAATCGTTTATGACTAAAACGTTGCTTAATCTGACTCAGACGGCTGCTTATAATCACGATTCATTTTCGTATGCAACTGGAGAAGTTTCCTATATGGATAAGACTGTATACGCATTAGTGCAATGCTCTAGAGACTTGTCCCCAGATGACTGTAAGGATTGCCTTGGAAGTGCCACAGAAGAGATTTTGGATGTTTATTATTACTCAATTGGAGCTAGACTTCTTAGTCGAAGCTGCTACTTGAGATATGAGTTATACGCGTTTTATATGGGTGAATCAAGTGCTTCTATGGCTAATGATAAGAATAAGGAAGGTTTGTATATATCTATTCATCACAAATAATATTAAAATCTATATATTCATCACCTAATTAATTGATTTCAAGTGCAGATATTGGAAGAAAAAGATGGAAACTTGCACTGGTAGCTGTTGCTATATCATGTTTTGTGATAGTTGTTCTTGGTTCATATGCCTGCTGTTATGCACTTAACAGAAGACATAAAAAGAGTAATGAAGATTTTGTTGACATAATTGCCTTGTCTTTTTCTTTATTTTTTTCTCTACTTAATCTACAGTTTGATTCCTTATTCAGGGAATAATGAAAATCCTCGACAAATTTCTAGTAAGAACATCCATGGAGATGATCAGGAGTTTCCATATATTGGTTTGGCATCTATACTTGCTGCAACTAACAACTTTTCTGATTCAAACAAGTTAGGAGAAGGTGGTTTTGGCCCTGTTTACCAGGTAATTAATATTAGTACAATATTTTTATTTTCTTCTTCTTTTTGTTCAATCTGAAAAGGAAGTCAAATATCTAATTAATTAGATTATACAACAACAAAAAATGCATGGTTGTTTTCAGGGGGTACTAAGAGATGGAAAGAAAGTGGCAGTGAAGAGGCTCTCTATATTATCTGAGCAAGGTTCAGAAGAGTTCACTAATGAAGTTCTACTAATAATGAAACTTCAACATAAAAATCTTGTCAAGCTTTTGGGTTTCTGTGTAGATGGAGAGGAAAAGCTGCTTGTGTATGAATACTTGCCAAACAAAAGCTTAGACACCATTCTATTAGGTAATAAAATAAGAGAAATCCTAAATGGTATCATTGGTGCCTAACACCTGTCATATTACTATTCATATAGAAAATAGCTTTTAGGAATTATTTGTATATACATTCTTTCTCTGAACTATATATCCTCTACTTCAGGTTCTAGTATCATCATGTTATATTACAGCTAAAGTGCAGTTTTTTCAAACTTGTGATGGTTAGATTCAAGAAAACGTGCACACCTAGATTGGAGCACACGGATTAAGATTATAAACGGAATAGCAAGAGGAATTCTCTATCTTCACGAGGACTCTAGGCTTCGAATCATCCACAGAGACCTGAAAGCCAGTAACATATTACTTGATTTAAATATGAATCCCAAGATTTCCGACTTTGGAATGGCGAGGATTTTTGCAGGAACTGAAAGTCAAGCTAATACTGCCACAATAGTTGGGACTTAGTAAGCCATTGTGCTCTTAATTAAATTAAGCCATGAGTTTCAAAACATTTTAATTGAGTTCCTAAATCATTAATTAATTTCTGTAATTTTGATTAATTAGTGGATATATGGCACCAGAATATGCCATGGAGGGGTTATACTCTATCAAGTCTGACGTTTTCAGCTTTGGAGTGTTGTTGATTGAAATCATCACCGGGAAAAGGAACGCATGCTTTTATCTTACGAAACTCGCTCCTTGCCTTCTTTCATACGTGAGACTGTTTCTATGTTTGTTTGTGTTTCATATATATTCTTAAGCAACATTATTATATTGTATTTCCGAATGATATGATTGAAATGGTATGATATTAGACGTGGCAGCTATGTCAAGGAGGACAAGCGTTGGAGCTGGTGGATCCATTGGTGATTGATTCATGTGACCAAGATGAATTCGTGAGATATCTCCAAATAGGATTGATGTGCGTTCAGAAAGATGCACATGAGAGGCCAACTATGTCCTCTGTTGTCGTAATGTTGAACGGGGAATCCACAGCTCTTTGCCAACCAAAACCACCTGCCTTCCCCATGGGGAGATTCATAGTTGACTCTTGCTCCATTAATAGTGTCACCGTTTCAAGTGTCATGCCCCGGTGACAACTACTATTACTAATACAAACTCTGTACTTAATTAACTACACAATTATAACAATATAATATCAATGTTTTAGATTGTTACTTGGAGCTAGTACCTTGTGGCTTGTTATGTATTGAGGATTCTTATTAAGGATAAGTGATGTGTAGTACTTTCTCGACATATCGCGTTACGATTAGTTAATAGTATTCTCTAAAAGCTATTATATTAAATTATATGTATTGAGGTCCAATTTTTAATATTTTAAAATAAGATATACTGGAATCTTATATTTTTTAATTTAATAATAATAATGTTATTAAAGACTGCCTAAAATTAAGAATTAAGAACGAACACTTTAAGAAAAATGCATGGTTAGCTAGTAAATTGGTTCCGCTGGTTCATGAACCATTCTATTTTAATAATCAATTCTATTGAC
Source organism: Cannabis sativa (assembly GCF_029168945.1). Classification (NCBI taxonomy): domain Eukaryota; kingdom Viridiplantae; phylum Streptophyta; class Magnoliopsida; order Rosales; family Cannabaceae; genus Cannabis; species Cannabis sativa. Next base: position 40,029,704 of record NC_083601.1, on the reverse strand, counting down.
CCAGTTATTCACAAAGTCAAAGCCTATTATTCATTGGTACAGGAATGTTAAAAGTCAAACTTACTGACCTTCTCTCTTGAGTCATAACGACATAACCAATGGTTGGCGAAATGGCTTTCTCAATCCTTATCTGTCTTGCAAAAGATCATATCCTGGTTGTATTGACCAAATTTAGCACGACCCTGTACCAAAGTTTTGGTAGTAAACTTTAATTTTATTTTGGTCTAATAAGTGTTAATGGGAATGTCCGTACACATTATAAATTTTTATTGATCAATAAAATATTAATTATTTAAATATTACAAAAAAAAAATCAAAAATTAAAATCAGTAAAATAATTGATAAAAGAATTCAAAAATAAAATAATTTTTTTCCTTTCCTTCTGTTTTTTTCTTCGTGTGTCCAGTACCATTGCACCATCAGGTACTTGAGAGCAAGAGATCTCCTCAATACTCATTCTCTGAGCTAGAAGGACACGAATAGGCAGGGCATCAGAAAGAATGCATCACCAGAGTACTTTATGCCTCTCCAAAATGTTTGAGTTCTAGAGTTTGTTCCACAGTGCCGCGGCAACAACACAATATGGGGATCTCTCTAAAGCGTGGATCAGATAAGCAGACTTTATAGTGAATTTACCATTTGACTCTTTCGTTTAAACTCACTTATCTTTACCAAGGCCACTAGGTCTTCCCCCTTTAATGATGTTACAAATAGTTTCTGAATCAAAGACGGTTCGGAGTTTAGGAATGTCCCAATCCCCGCTGTCTAGAAGAAGCTTTGCAACCTTGGTCACCCCAAGGGTTGGGAGTAAAGGCCTTAGGGTAGAACCCCTTGCCATGTAGAATCTGCAGGTCTGTCCAGATATTGGTCTCTTTCCTATCAGAAATCATTTTACAAGCACATTTTTTCAAGATTTCTTTAGATTTCACCACATTCTTCCAAAACCAAGAGTGCGAACTTTTAAAAGAGTACTCCAAGAATGGCTTTCCTCTTAGATACTTAGCATTTAGTACTTTACAACACATAGATTGCTCTTCATTGAGGAGAGCCCATCCCTACTTGGCAAGCAACGCTTGATTCATTTCAAGAGTTTTTTGAAAACCAAGGCCACCCCTTGATTTTGGAAGGCAAAGGCGGTCTCAAGTCTTCAAGCAAATACTTCGATTACCTTGTTCACAGCCTCACTATAAGTCCGTGATCATACCATCTATTGTAAAAGCAAGTTTTTTTGAATGTTTAGTAGTTTGCATACTATAGATAGGATAGCCAACCCTAATAGTCATATCACTTAATAAAGTAGTATTAATGATGAAAAAGAAACTTTCTTATTAAAAGGTTACTTTCTTTAAAAAAAAATAAGGAAAATAGAATTAAATAGTCTATTTTTCACAAATAATTAGGTACTCTAGTATTAACAATCAAAATTAAGATTTCCTGTTAAAAAGTGGTATTTTATAGGAATAATTACATAAGGCACTATTTTTTGTAAAATATTTACATTTTTGCGTTCAAAGAATATTTTTTTTTACATTTTTACAGTTTTCCAAAAAATAACACGAAAACAACATAAAATCAATAAGAAAACAACATAAAAGTAACATCAAAATAACATCAAAGTAACAACAAAAAACAACAAAAAATAACATACATATAACAAAAAATTAACAACAAATGAACAAAATTTCAACATAAAAAGACCGTATTTTATGTAAATAAAATTAAAAAAAAATCGTAAAAATGTTTAAAATTCCGTAAAACTGTATTTTTGTTATTTTTGTGCATTTTTGAAATTAACCCTATTTTATACTGTGTTAAACCAATTAAAATTTGACACATCAATTAATTTTTTATTTATAAAAAAATTAAACCTCTAATAAAGTCAATAAAAATAGTTAACATATTTAATATAAATTAAATTAGTTGATGTGTCAAATTTTAATATATTTAACAGAGTATAAAATATTAATTTTTAACCGTGAATCTTAATTCCTATATTATCTTTTTTTTTTCATCCTTCGTGACGGAAAGTTAAGGGTTTAATTTATGACATTAGCTAGGACCATTTATTTTTCAAATCATACTATTCAAAATATTCCTCTTCTTCAAATACTACCAAATGAGAGTATTTATCAAAATGGACTTAAATTATTCCACTCATTCAAATACTACCAAATCAAGGTCTTTATAAGTTTATAATCAACAGTGCATATTGAATCAATAAATGTGAAAATGATAAGGACGTTATTTGCAAAAACTTGTAATCTTTTATAAAATAAAATCAAACGTAGTTCAACTAACCCTTTCATTTAATGATTCATAAATCTGGACTTAATTGGATCATTCGTGTAATATACAAACAAAAATATAGTAAAGTCAAATGACGATTAGTATTTGGACATTGCTATAAAATATCATATTTATCGGTAACATTTTATAATTAATTAACAATATTTAATAATAACTTTTAAATCAAATTAGAAAATTATTAAAAGACACTACTGTGATAACGATATAAAATGCTAGATACTACTAATATATTCTAATATTTTTTTCATAGTATTTTAATGACTTTGCTGCCCATTTCTACGAAATAACCTATTGTACATAATACCTAGTTGTTAATTTCCAAAGTTGAAAAATCAGCTAGTATGGAATTGTAAACGCTAAAATATTTGGTGATAGGGTTTTTTAATTAACACCATAACTAAAAATTGTTTTCAAACATAATTATTCTTATCGGTATTATTTAGAAAACAACTTTTTTAAAAACAATGGTAAAAATAAAATAATTTAAGAACAACAAAAAGTTGTTTTTAATTAAATTAGTTTATCTTATTAATTATTATATACAATTAAAAATTTTGTTTTTTTATAAATCTATATATTTATTATTTTCTTTACTTAACTTTTTTTAGTCAAAAAGCTTTATTTTTAGAAAACATTAACTAAACCTTTTTTCTTTCAATAAAACTATAGAAACTGTTATTGATTGGTTTCCATCTTTTAAAGCATAATTTTGAAAACAATATCAAACCGATCGACCTTAGTATATAGTCTTCTACATCTGGCGGCTCCTTTAGAATTTGAGGAAGTAACAAGCTTGAGACATTGAGCAAATGATATCCACTATTATACTAGTTTTAATTATCTCTACATTTTCTAATGCACACCCTCTTTACACCTTTTGTTCACCCGACCAAGGAAACTACACTCCCAACAGCCAATTCGAAACCAACCTTAAGACTCTTCTTGATCACTTATCTTCAAACACAACCCTTAATGGATCTCTCCCAGGCTACTTCTATACATCTATTGGAAATAATAGCTCTGATAAAGTTTACGGACAATCCCTTTGTAGAGGAGATGTTAACTCCACCGTCTGTGGAAAATGCGTGGAGGATGCAAGCCAAGACATTTTCAGAAACTGCAAGAGTATAGATGCAATTATATGGTATGAACTTTGTCAAGTTCGCTACTCTTTCCAGATGTTCTTTTCTACTATGCAAGTCTATACAGGGAAGTTCCCCAAGAGCAATGAGCAGGACAAGAACGTTTCGGTGGACCGGACTCGTTTTAGTAAAGTTATGATGCATATGATGAAGAATCTCTCAGATGAGGTTGCGTTTACTCCTTCTAAGAACATGTTTGCTACTGGGAAAATTGAATTTTCAAGAGAGGAAACTGTTTATGGTATGCTACAGTGTACTTTGGACATGCCTCCAAGATCATGTAGTAGCTGTTTGGCTGCTGCCTTGGGAGACCTTAACGCTTGCTGTTCATTTCGCCGAGGTGGAATTGTTTTGAGTAGGAACTGTTATGTAAGGTTTGGGATGGACCATTTCTACAATGACACCTTGAGCCCTTTGTTAATTTATCCATCTTCAACAGGTAAACATTTCAACAGCAATTCTAAAATGGTATAATTTACAACTTGTCTATTTAATTAAGACTTTTTTAATGAAATAATTATTACGAAAATTGATGTAACAAATGTAACGATTACTTTACTTGAAAATAATTCGAGTTAGTTTATTATGTATATATTTATTTCATTTTTATCACATATTTTTTTAATTGATTATGCATGTTAATTTGTGTCTAGTGTATTTATTTTTTTGGGGTGAATTATCAAGTATTTATTGACTAAATTCGTGTCATGTTAAGGTGTTTGGATCCAAATTAGTACTACTAGTAGTACTATTTTCTTGTGTTGTGTATCTTAGATAAGAAGGTCTAGCTACACGTGTGTATTAAATCAAACTGAATATGGATATTTGCTACTGTTTACCCTTTAAATGGCCTTAAAGCCAGTCCCTAGATCACTGAAAAGCAAAATAATTTTAAAACTTGATTATTATAACTTGGGGTTTAAGGAAGTTATTCCACTGAGAAACAGGGAATAGATGGAAGATTTGGAAGATTGTGCTGGTTACCTGCTCATTGAGTTTGCTACTTGCCGTTGTCAGTGGATACTGGGCTGTTTATTTTCGGCTAAGAAAAGGAAGAGAAAGAGGTAAAAGGATCTAATTTGTTTACCATTCTAATATAGCCAAGATGACTGATTAGTATTTTTTGTCTAAGTAGATGACAGAAGCGAACGTGCTCTGTTACAAGACCTAACTATGCCCAGAACGGTCACTATTACTGAAGAAGGTAACCTTGTCACTTCTGAAGAACTGCCTTTCTTTGATTTAGCTACTATAAGGGTAGCTACGGACGACTTTGCTGATTCCAATAAGCTTGGACAAGGTGGTTTTGGCACTGTTTACAAGGTCATCTCTGTGTGTGTATTTTGGCTCTAACTCTGATTTGCTCAAATTCTGGCTTCTGATTTTGTAACTTTTTCAGGGAGGATTGCCAAATGGGAAAGAAGTAGCAGTGAAAAGACTTTCAAGGAAATCGTGGCAGGGCTTAGAAGAGTTTAAAAATAAGGTTATGCTTATAGCCAAACTTCAACACCGGAACCTAGTGAGACTAGTAGGATGGGGAATAGAGGAAGATGAGAAGTTGCTTTTATACGAGTTTATGCCTAACAGAAGCCTTGACTTTTTCATCTTTGGTTGGTTTATTCAGCAAGAAATGTAAAAATAATGACAACATTCAATTCGAATTCTATGATAATTTGTTTGCATACCTGATTTTCAGATTTGGAAAGACGATCCCTGCTCAATTGGGAGACTTACTACAATATCATAAGTGGAATTGCAAAGGGACTTCTTTATCTTCATGAAGATTCCAGGCATAAAGTTATTCACAGGGATCTCAAGCCCAGCAATGTACTTTTGGACCAAGACATGGTTGCCAAAATATCAGACTTTGGAATGACAAGGATATTTTACGAAAATCAAAACACAGCTAACACAAAAAGAGTTGCTGGAACATAGTATGTGTGCCTTTTTTCATGTCATGACTTCCTCTCTTTTGAGTCATAAGCCCAAATTTTGGTACCAAAAACTGCAAGATCAACATAATAGTAACTTTAATTCTTGTGACAGTGGGTACATGGCTCCAGAGTATGCAATGGGAGGAATGTTCTCTGTAAAAACTGATGTTTTTAGCTTTGGTGTAATCCTGCTTGAGATAATCAGCGGGAAAAAGAATAGCGGATACCTAACAGAACATGCTCAAACAATCCTTTCATATGTATATTTTCTTAATCATGATTATTTGTTTTCTCTCTTTCTTGGTGTACTTTTATGTTTTCTACAATTTTATAAAAGTGACAATTGTCTTGTTTGTTCAATTCATGACAGGCATGGAGATTATGGGAGGAAGGAAAAGAACTGGAGTTTGTGGATCCTTTGGTGATAGAATCAAGCACAAAACAAGAGATTTTAAAATGCATACGTATTGGGCTTTTATGTGTCCAGGAAGATCCAGAAGATAGGCCCACCATGTCAAGTGTGGTCGCATCATTGCAGCAGGAGAGTGAACCAGTGCCACTTTCAGAACCAAAACAACCATTTGCCTTTGCCGTAAGCAATGCTGTATTAGAATATTTCTAATTAAGGAAATAAAATAATATTATTGATTCTGATAAATGAATATTTTATATTCATCAATCCTATTTAATCAATTACGTAATATTCTATATATGGTCGATTTCTATATTCATTACCCGATTTGATTTCCCGAATTAATTGTCAAAATATTCGACAATTAATGTGGCACGAGCATCGATGGAGTATCTCACCTATAAATATAGGGTCTCGGTCCCCGAGCTCCTCACTCATTCTGTTCATAACAGCAAATTCCATCTAAAGAGAGTTGAGAGAGCGAGGAAGCCCGATTACCCACATCAACCAGTTTCCTTTGCAGATCAAAGCTTATGTGGATTTGAAGCTCAAGAATCAATGGCTGGAGGTATTTCGATCCTTATTCATAGTGTATATATGTTTGATTTAATTCCGTGTTATATACACATACATATATTTCAGTTTATACATATAAATTGTCTAACAGTTGGTATCAGAGCGGTTTTTATCTCTGCCTTGATTTTAGTTTGAGTTTCATATATATATATACTCGTATATACAGTGTTTATATATATATATTTAATTCAGTGTTTATATATATATATATTTAATTCAGTGTTGATATATATATTTATTTTCGTTTGTGTATATATTTATATATTCATATTCATTCAATCCCAATTATATATATACATATATATTTTCATACATATATACTTGTTTATTCATTCAGTTCATATATATATATTCATATACATATATATATATTTTCTTCATTTCATTACGTATATATATTGTATATATATATTATTTATATATCTAAATGCTATATACAAATATATACATATATACATTTCATGTTTATATATATACATACAGTATTTTTATTTTTCTGTATATATATATGTATATATATTGTATATGTATTAATACATTCATATATTAATATAGATTGTTCTAAGCATGAAAATCCACTTTGAAAAAACAAAGAAATCTCAAAATTATTTTTCAGAAAATTTTGGTGATTTTTAAAGTCTTTGTTTTATGTATTTTCGATGCATAAAATCTATATGAATGTCTTAATTTTTGCATTTAGATTCATTTGGAATTGATTTCATGATTTTTGGAAGTTTAAAGAAATTTTATCATGTCGTTTATGGCAGTGTATTTTTCAAAAAAAAAAGGGGAAAAAATTTCGATTTTTTTTATATATATTTTTTATTTATTTGGAAATATAAATTATTCTCCTATTGTTAATTTAGTCAATAAATTACATTCATTAATTTCCATTTTTAATTTAATACATATATTTAGAATTAATATGTTATTTAGTATAAACTGAAAATGGAAATTTGTTTTAATATGGTAATTAATTACATGATTTATTTAGGCATGTAATAATTGTGCAATTTGTATAATTGTGCATTTAATTATTTATTACCAAATTTATGTAATTTATTGTTTAAATTAATAAAATTTGAAAAATCTGCCATAAAGTATAGTCTTTAATTTTGCATTTAATTCATTCCATATAATTAATTGTACTAATTTGTATAATTACCTTATTTATACAAATTAATTATTAGTATAAATATTTAAGATATTATATGGTCATAAATGCATAATTAATTATATATTATGGAATTAAGCATTTAATTTATTATCATACAATAATTGTATTAATTTGTATTTATTTGGCAAATTTATGTTTAATGCAATTAATTTAGATTTGTATGATTTAAATGCTATACATAAATTCCTTTTATAGTGCTAGATATATTTAGAAATATTCAAACATTAAGATAGGTTGAATATTTTATATAGCACATTAAGTTTCATAAAACTTCATAAAATATTCATAAAACTTCCTAAAATGAATAAAATGTAAGTAATTTTGTGGTTTGACATAAGAAAACATGAATTTGGGACAAATGCTCATATCTAGAACGGTTTTTAATGATCTTCGGACGACCACACTAGGAGCATTAATCTCAGTGATTGTCTACTATGTTAATAACGAAATTACTTTTAGGTAGAGCCCAATACCTAATGTCAAAGTGAAAATATAATTTTATATAATTAGGGAGTAGCCACAGCATCCTTATTTGTATAAAATTATATATTAATTAAAATTCACCTTAATGGACATAACTTGTAATTAATTATATAGGTATAATAATTTTACCCCACAGGGATTTTATTATATTTGTATAATTAATTAGGATAATATGTTAAATTAAATTCTCTTAATTTACCCCACAGGGAGTTATAGGGATTTAATTTAATAGTGTTATCACAAATTTAATTAAAGATAGATAATAAACCTTCATTTTCCAAAACTAATTGTTTAATTAAATCTATCATAAAGTTCATCTAATTTTATTAAATTTAAAATTTAGCCCACGGGCAATTTTGGATTTAGTAAAATTTTAATCTTCAGTTTATACTTTGGTGTCTAGTGAACCACATAATTTTAAATAATTAGGGAGTAGCCACAGCATCCTTAATTATATAAAATTATATATATTAAGTGGATTAAGATCACATAATGGACATGAATTATGTGAACATAATAATCTTACCCTACAGGGATTTTATTATATTCACATGATTAATATGTTAAATTAAATTCTCTTAATTTTTTCCACAGGAAATTATGTAGATTTAATTTAATAATTTTATCATCAAGTATAAAATTTTGAAACATTTATAAATAATTAAGTGTTTCATACCTTTCATTAAGATAGAAATATTAAACTTTAAGTTTTTCATAAATTGTGTAAATCTATCATAATCTACATCTAAATCTAATCTTATTAAATTAAAAATTTAGCCCACAGGCAATTTTTGTTTAATAAGATTTCATATTTAAGCATGTTTATTCATTGGTAAAAACATGATTCATTTAAACCTCAAAACTATATATGTAATTTTATTACATCACTATTCATAAATTTCTTCCATACTAGTAGAAAATTTCTTCCATAACAGTAGAAATTTTCAAAATTTATTCTGATAATTTCATCTAGCATATACAGTTTTTACTGTATAATTAAGAAAAATAAATCACACTTTATTATCACCAATAAATTTTAATTCATTGTGTATGAATTCATTCTAATATAGTTAATGTGATTATTAACACATAGTGGATTATTTTAGATTGTTATTCCACATTCATAATTTCTTACAAGGTTTACAAATAAACCTAAGAAAGTCAAGATAATCGTGAGCAAATCTTATCCACAGACAAGATAACTTCTCACATTTAGAAGTTTAAGGAACAAGCAATATAGTAGTGACTTTGTTTTAAAATTGGCAAAGATCTTTATGTTCCAAGATTCTATTGAAACTTGATTTAGACACATTTAGAGGTCTTTACTACAAATGATGTCACTCATAAAGATATGCAAGTTCAATCTGACAATAAGAAATGTGTTATTAATAAGAATTCTTCTACATTATAGCACCAAAAATTATGGAACATATCTCCATAAATAGAATAAATGTTAGTAAATGGTGGGGATCTTCATTACACTTGATTTTACTAACTTTATTTAGAACTTGTGTGAATTTCATCAAGAATATGTATTCCAACAAGTCAAAATCGGTGCATACTAGAATTCTATCATATTAGAAATCATACAAGTCAATTAATTTTGAAGACATGGACTCAAATTTTGCATCTCTTTTTTAACGATTACTCACATAAATAATTTTTCTACAAAAGTATGGATTTATATGTTTCAAAGACATTTAAATCTTAAGTAGAGAAATGGTGCATTTTGCATATTAAGATAGTGAGATCAAATATAAAATGGAGAATACTACATCAAAATTCGTGAGTATGGATAAACTCCCAGTGTATTTGTAAAGTTTATTTAAAAGCATGGGTTCATTGCCCGATACATATGCTTGGTACACCCAAATTATAGTGTGTAACAGATTTAAGAAACTAAGCATTTTTTGGACATGGGGTGGAGCCTACATAGCAAACTCCAATCTTTCCTAAATCTTTGTCTATTGATACTCAACAATGGGGTGTACATATCGAATCGTGTTCTAACCAAAGATGTTTCTCAAATATATTTTGAGTTGTGATAAGGTTGAAAACTGACTTGATGACATGTACACATTTTATAAATACCCATATATAGTTAGAGTACAATTGTCAAAGAAAAAATCTGGGCCCTAAACCATAAATGAGCATATTTCATTTGAAAAGCTATAAGGTTTAAGGGTTACATATTTTATTATCCATCTCACAACACTAGAATTGTGGAATTAAGAATTGACTTGATCAGTGGGAGTGATCAATCTAGGAACCTAGTTTCCGAGAAAGATCATTCATATTTTCTCAAACTTCCACCTCAAGTGTTAGATTAATTATGATTCACAACATCCCTTAAGATTAATGGTTATTGAGAATTCATAACTAATCATTAATAATATACAAGTCATTGGTAAAATTCTAATAAGTTGTGTTATTTAGTAATTGCTTACAATTTCTAAAATAACATGTTATTGAACCATTTGCTCTTTTAAGAGTTTGTTGGTCCATCCTTAAGATGACTTATTAGAACAGTAAGATCAATGTTTTCTAGTGATTACATTTTGTACAATAAGAGTTCAACTACAATATTAATTTGAGACACAAATTAAATTATAGAATGATAAAGAATTGAAGTTGTAGTACAATATGCCATGAATGAAGAAATGAATATCTTAAATAGCAATAAAGTTTATCTTTAGTAAAGTTGTCTAATGGGGTGGAGAACATTAATTAAGGATAGGTTTTTTCACCAATAATATTCATTAGGCAACATTGAGAAACATAAAGATATAAAAGAATATTCATTGCTAAGAAGTTCATTTTGAACTAAGAATCAATAACAAAGGAGATTTACATTCTCAATTGTTTTTATAAAAGATTCTATTATAGACCTTGGCATTTGTTGCTTGTTTTAATTCATTAATCAATTCCAAATAGTGAACTAGAGGAGAAGGTATATAGACTGCCATAAAGATTTTCCTCTAATAGTGGTGAACATATGCAAGCTTAAAGTGTCTACCTATAGATCAAAACAAACATCTCACAAATTGGTATTATATCATCTTTTCCTTTAGGTTTGAAAAGAGAATTATGGAAATAATTATATACCAGAAGGTTAGTGGGAGTAATATTTGTTTTATACGTAGACAATATGTTACTTGCAAATGATGATAAAAGTTTTCTATATAAGTTGAAATAATTCATATCTCAAATTATTATTTTGAGATAAGGAATATAAATAATATATATAATTTTAATTAATTAGAGAGTAGCCACAGCATCTCTGATTAAATAAAATTATGTATTATTCATCTGATATAACTTTTATCTTTAAGTGTGATAAATATAACTCGAACTAGCATCTGAAAAATGATGTGGAGTGAGAATAAATTAAGAACATTCATTTGCTTCTATTTTAGAAGCCTAATGTATGCCTAAGAGTCTGAATAAGACTTTGCATTACATTTGTTTCAGGATCGTTAAGTAGTATCAGAATAACTAAAGTTAAGACCACTTTATTTTTCATACAAAGTGATGAGGTATCTTTAAAATACTAAAAATTATATTCATACATATTTTGTTAAGATGAATTGACCATCTGGAAATATAGTTAACCAATTAGATTCTAATGTACTTCACTGGTTGTATTGATTCACGTAAATCAATATTTTATTACGTCCTTAAGATTACCAGTAAGTTATATTGTAGAGAATCTTGATTGTTATTTCCACTATAGAAGTCACATTCATTTATTGTTTTGAGGATACATCTCGTATGATGTATTATAGAGTTTCATAGTAGGCCTAGAGTTCAGAATTACAGTTTCATTAGGCCATTAAGAAAATTTTGCGATAAATTCAGCTACAATATTTATGGCTAATAACTCTAAGAGTACTGGTCGAAGCTAGCATATCGACATTAAGTATTTAGCCATAAAAAGGCGTGATAAGTGGTCATTAATCACGCAAACTGAATTGGGTGATCGCATAGATCCTTGACTAAAGGCATGCCGCAACACAAATTCAAGGATCATAAAGTAAATATGGGATTCAGTTAACCCATATGCAGTTTTTTTTTTATTTGTACAACCAAAAATTATTTTATGAAACTCTAATTTCGATATTTTCTCATATTTATGTGCACCTTAATTTCATCTGAGAAAATTATCGTAAGAGGACCTGAATAAACATAAGGGTTAGGGTTTATTCGCTTAAGTACATTGCCACATAAAGTACATTGTTATATAATAAATGTATTGTAATACATGGAAGATAATACTCGACTTATAATGAGGACATGTCGCTATGATTCGTATGTTTATTATATAATGAGGAACATTTGGGTTTGAATGTTTTAATTTAAATGCTGACCAAGTGGGAGAATATTAGAATATTTCTAATATTAAGGAAATAAAATAATATTATTGATTCTGATAAATGAATATTTTATATTCATTGAATCTGGACAGAATCAATTACGTAATATTCTATATATGGTCAGATTTCTATATTCATTACCTGATTTGATTTCCTGAATTAATTGTCAAAATATTCTGACAATTAATGTGGCACGTAATCGATGGAGTATCTCACCTATAAATATAGGGTCTCGGTCCCCGAGCTCCTCACTCATTCTGTTCATAACAGCAAATTCCATCTAAAGAGAGTTGAGAGAGCGAGGAAGCCCAATTACCCACATCAACCAGTTTCCTTTGCAGATCAAAGCTTATGTGGATTTGAAGCTCAAGAATCAATGGCTGGAGGTATTTCGATCCTTATTCATAGTGTATATATGTTTGATTTAATTCCGTGTTATATACACATACATATATTTCAGTTTATACATATAAATTGTCTAACATGCTGTTCTCAACAATCCCTCAACTATAGATCCTACCCTTAATGGCCTCACCTTTTCTGCCATTTTACCACGTTGATAATAATTCATGTATAAAAAATAAAAATCAAATTTACTGATTCATAAAATTACAAGACAATTAACAGATTCAAAGCAAAGGAATACAAAAAGTTAGCAGATAAAGGTAATAATATAATCATAAAATTGTAAAATAATATCTCTATATATTGATACGAAAAACAGACAAGTAATCTACGCATCAAACTATTTGAACTAAATTTTTATTTTAACCTATGATATTTTTGTGCTCGATCTCTCTATAATTATTCGTATAATAAAAAAATGAATACATTATGTCTAAAAAATGTATGTTCCTAAATGAGTAATTCATAATATTATTGTCTTTTTACACAATGATGTAATTTAATTTTTACCGTAGATAATTATGTATGAGAATTATATTATTTTAAATTGTATGGTTGTAATTAATTAATAATCACACGTTACTGTATAGATATGTATAGGTAGGATTTAATCTTGAAATGTCAATATAAATATCTTGGATAATGTTGGATACATTAAAAAAAAAGTGGGATTAATTATTTTTTTTTATTATATTAATTTGAATAATATTTTTAAATTAATAAATAAATTTAAATACCATTTATTATAAATAAAATATTACTATATATATTTAGTCTGTAAGATCGTTTTTTTATAACTGAGTTATTTTTATGTTATTAGTAATAACATATACGTACAGTATACATAAATTTTATAAGGATGGTGTTCATAAATGATATGGCGAACAAAAATAAATAACATAGTGATAAAATATAGGTTAATTAGGATTTTTTTTTCCGAACATTAACATGTACCAAATCATGTCCCCTGAACTTTTTTTGCCGTTAAAAATTTCCCTTGAACTATTGAGATTGTTAGATTTAAGGACTTTTGTCTAATTTTAGTAAAAAAATTCTAACATGGATGAAAGTTCATGGGGCATGATTTAGTACATATCAAAGTTTGAGGGGCATGATTTAGTAGATATCAAAGTCTGGGGAGCCTGGTTTAGTACATAAACAATCACTGAAACAGTACAATTGAATGAAATTAGATAAATTCCTTAAATTTAACAATCTCAATAGTTCAGGAGGAATTTTTAACGACCAAAAAAGTTCAAGGGAATGATTTGCTATATAATTTAGGCTAATTATGATTTTTTTCCCCCGAACTTTGACATTTCTAGAAAACAAAGAGTAAATCCAAGCTAGATAGTTGAGCCAAATATTGGTTAAGCTTCAAAACTCAACTTCGGTGCTGGAACGAGAAATAGTGTGTTGTTTCTTACATGACCAAGCTACCAATTTTTTTCCAAGAAAGATGGCATGGCCAAAAGTGGATCTTCAATCAGCCGGATCGACTAATTAATTAGCATCACAAAAGGCCTTAATGAATAAAGTTGGGGTCTTTGAAGTGTACGTAAACCAAAGCTTAAAGTACCACTAACATATCTAAGGATCTCTTTGACTTCAACCCAATGGGATTGGTAATGACACTTCATGAGCGGGCACAACTTATTAACATTGAACGAAATTCCAAATCGTGTGATGGTGAGATACTGCAGAGCACCTATAAATTACAATAGACTTGTACAATTGAAAATTCTCAAATGGATCACTGCCAAAGGCCGAAAGCCTCAACCCAATTGTCATTGGTGTAGAAGAAACTTTAATCTTAGCTTTACACAAAAAATCTCTAGCATACTTGGTATGGCTGAGATGAAGGCCTCAATTTTAACATTAAAACAAGATTCAACTCAAGTGTTAGAGGAAATAACAAAAGTTTCATACTCACTTGACAATTTTTTAAAGACTACAACTACATGATTCCTAGTGTTGAGGACTTCACCAACTGAAGCAAGAAGGTCAACATAAACATATTGTTTGACCTTGAGGAGATATTCATTGATAAACAAAGAGCCTTACCTGAGATTTGAAGTTTGGGGCAAAACTCCAAGATTTTTGTAGACTTGAATAGTGAAATGTTCTTCCAATGTACTCTAGATATCTCTTGTATTGTTACATCCAATCATCTGAGTTAGAGGACTATCACTCATCAAGGATAAAAGCCAATATACTAGCAGCTGATCTTGAACCTCCTATTCAAGAAAGGTTAGATTAAGTATCAGAGTACTAGCACGATCATCATCTAAAATGAATTGAAGAGGGGGAGCTTCAAGAATGTAGCGTTGAAGACGATTACCTCGAATCACAGCAAGCACTTGTTTTTAGAGCAAGAAGTTGTGATCGTTGAGTTTAATCGAGAGATTATGGTTGAAATAGACGAGAGAGTCATCAATTCCTCTGTTCTTGGTTTTGATTTTGACAGTGGTGGAAGTTTCAGATTGTCTGGAGTTTTAGTGCTACGATGAGAGCCAAGATCTGTTGTCGCCATGCTCACAGAGATCGGCAGAAATTGCTCTAATACCAAATTGAATATATTGTACATTGTGAAATAGAGGAAAACCCAATATGAACTATCAATATCAAAGAGAGAGAGAGAGAGAGAGAGAGAGAGAGAGAGATTTGAGAAAGACAATGCATTGATAAGCTCGATCGAACTAGCTTATATACACATGTTACACATGAGGTAGTTAGATACAACTAGGCTAACCAACTTAACAAGTAACTACTTAACTAACTCTCTAACTTAACATGTACCAATATATATTATATATGAGTACACTCTTAATGAGTATTACTCATGAATAAGCATTATTAAGAAAATTTGAGTTTTTATGCTTACTTTTACTATCTAATTAAAAGAAATATTTCCTTTTTACATTATATGGTTAAAGTTATTCTTTCCGACTAAGAGAGATAAAAAAAGTTTGAGATTGAGTTAGAGAGAAGGATAAAATAATGCTGAATATAAGAATAATTTTGGGTAAATAGCGGCATAAGTACCCAAAGTTTTATGTTTGTAAGCGACATAAACCCAATGTTTATTTTTAGCGGCATAAGTACCCAATGTTTGTAAAACTGTAATTTTTTCTTTAATTTTGTCAGTACAGACTCTATTATTGTCTTAAATAGGGCACATATAAAGCTTGAATTCTAGATCATTGGGTCTAAATAGGAATATGCACTATCAGTTACTTCTAAATATTCTTTTAATAAATTTAAAACAGACTCTGTATTGACGAATTTGGAAGAAAATTACAGTGTTACAAAAATTGGATGCTTATGTCGCTAAAAATAAACATTGAGTTTATGCCGCTGCTAATTATAAATTTAAAACTTTGGGTACTTATACCACTATATACTCTTTTTAAAATAGTGTAAAAATTACAAATTTAAAACTTTGAGTACTTATACCACTATATACTCTTTTTAAAATAGTGTAAAAAAGATAGAAATTTGTTTAATTAAATAGTGAAATTAAGTACAGTAATTTTATTTATTTTTATTATTGATTATTGAATTAAAATCTCATTTTTAAAAGTTAATATTTTTAAAATTAAATTTTTATTATATTTATTTTCTAAAATTACTCAGGATAATACCCATTAAAAATAATTTATATATTTTGTTAGGATACCTATTACCCATTATTAATATACGTACACTTAAATTTGCAATCAAAAGAACTTTCTAAATGTACTTTTATAGATGCATGGTAATTTTCTTATTCTAATAATTAAAGTTCTCACGTGAAACATAGTACCATTATAGAAATGAGAGTTGGAATTAATTTTATGCTTATTAATTAAGGAGATTTTAGTTAACATGATCCAAAAGATCGAGTCCGCCTACAATACAAAAGTATTAAACAAAGACTACAACGTTCATTCATTAACTTAGGTGCCGTTTGGTAACACTTTTGTTTTTTAATTTTTTAATCACAAAATGAAAGTAAAATTTTTGTTTTTAAAAAATTTGTTTTTGAAAAACAAAAATACGTTCTGTAACCACTTTTGTTTTTCAATTTTAAAAACAGAAAACAAAAGTGTGTTCTATAAAGTTTATTTTTATTTTTATTTTTTGATTTTATTTAAGTCGGGTCTAGGTCCGGGGTCAGATTCGGGTTCAAGTCAAAAGTCGGGTTTAGCGCCAGGGCCGTAGGGAGGGGATTTGGGTCCGGGTCTGGTCCTAATCTAAAAGATTGATTAAGAAAAAAAACTGTTTAAAAAAATATTGAAAGTGATTCTTTTTGTTTTTAAAATTTTGATTTCTAATTATAAAATTGAAAAGTAAAAACAGTTTTATAGAACATGTTTTTGAAAAATATTTTCACTTTTCTACTTTTAAAAACAAAAAACTGATTAAAAAAGTGTTACCAAACGCCACCTTAGATATACTCTTTATATAAAGTCTACACTACAGATGTCACAAAGCTTTAACATGCATCGGATCGGACCTGTACTATTTTGACGGTCAAAGGGGTATATGAGTATTATTTTTGAGCAGCCTAGTATTTTTAAAAAATATGACTTTATAATTAATTAAGGATATATTCAAAAAACTATTATATTTAGGGTACATTTGAAAAGTTATTGTATAATTAGAATTAAGTATAATTTTGAGTAATTATAATATTTTGTATGTTTATTCTAACAAGTAATTATACAATAATTATATAATTGGAGATAATTAAGTAGTTTCAATTATATTCTTTAATTTTTATAAACCTATGAGAATTAGATGTAATTACACTATAAATTATAATTACACAACATTACTAGTTTTAGATAATTAATATTGTTACTGTGTGCTCACTAACTTATTTGTCAAACATTAAAAGTAAGAATTCATATACAATTATTATTTATAATCTAATTATACATTATGTTTTAAAATAGAGTGTAATTACTCTCACATGTAATTACCATTTTATATAATTGTTTTCAAACATACTTTAATTATATAAGACTTAATATTTAATTGTACGAGTAATAATATTACATGTAGAGTGTGCTAAATACCATTTAACAATTCTCATACATAAATATATAATCAAGAGAATAAAATAAGGCTAGAAAATTAAACATGAAACATAATATTTGGAATCTTTAAAAATGATCACAATAAAATATTTCTTTTCTTTTTCAGAAGAAATAAATTATCATTTTTGTATTGTGTATAATATTTTGCATTTTAGTATTAAAAAAACATTGAGTACTTATTTTTTAAAAGTATGTATGTGTTGTTTTGCCTATTATTTATTTATTTATTTTTTGGTCTCACAATAAAATAAAAGAAAGTATTCTCTCTTTCCATGATATTTCTCGATGGTTGGTTGGCATGCATGTCAAGATTTCATTATGGGGAACAAACACATGAAACACACAAGGAAAAAAAAATGAAAAGTATACAATCATCAGAGTCCAGAGAATTTAAGTATTTTTTAAGTTTCAACGTCACTAAGTGGGCTACAATCAAGTACCAAAAACTATAGGTTACCTTTTTTTCGTTTCTATATAAAAGTACAAAAAATAATTATATTAAGTATTAAATCTTATATAATTTCAAAAAAAAAAAAAAATTTAAAAAATATTACTAACTAATCATAAAATGCTACCAATAAAAAAAGGGTATTTATAATTTTGTATACATTATTTTAATTAATCACAAAATATGTGCAAAAAAAACTTATTATCATTTTCTCATACACTTTTATATATAATTAAAAGGGCATTTTACAATTTTGTATACATTATTTTAATTAATTACAAAATATGTGCAAAAAAACTTATTATCATTTTCTCATACACTTTTATATATAATTAAAAACTTTTTTTCAATTTTTTTTATAATATATATGGTAATAATTATTGATTAGTATATATATATAGTAATATTGGTTATGTTTATTTTTATGTTTACAATTATAATAAACATACTAATAATATAAAACATTTTATATATGTGTTTATTGGCTATGCTTACTTTTATGTTTACAATTATAATAAACATACTAATAATATAAAATATTTTATGTATGTATTTATTTTATTTTCTATTAATTAAACATACTAATTTAATAAACAAAATAATAATATTCACATAAGTTTATTATATCACTCTACGTGTGTTATGTTTATTTTTTAGTAATTTTTTAGAAAATAAATAATATATATAAAAAATTGTTTATCTTTATCTTTTTCTTTGTTTATTAATTGTGTCGTGTTTATTTTTTTTAATTAAATAATTTTTGGAATTTATAAAGTTATGTTTGTTTATTTATTTTTTGATGTAAGAATTATACTTCAATAGAAAACTCGTTCACTAACTCATTAGAAAATAATCAATATATAGAAACAATAGAAAGAAAATATACTTATTTTAGTATAATATAAATTGACTATGTCTATTTTTATGTTTACAATTATAATTAACATACTAATAATATAAAATACTTTGTATATATATGTTTATTTTGTTTTCTATTTAATTATTAAACATACTACTTTAATAAACAAAATAATAATATTCACATAAGTTTATTATATCACTCTACGTGTGTTATGTTTATTTTTTAGTAATTTTTTAGAAAATAAATAATATATAAAAAAAATTGTTTATCTTTATTTTTTTTCTTTGTTTATTAATTGTGTCGTGTTTATTTTTTTTAATTAAATAATTTTTGGAATTTATAAAGTTATGTTTGTTTATTTATTTTTTGATGTAAGAATTATACTTCAATAGAAAACTCGTTCACTAACTCATTAGAAAATAATCAATATATAGAAACAATAGAAAGAAAATATACTTATTTTAGTATAATATAAATTGACTATGTCTATTTTTATGTTTACAATTATAATTAACATACTAATAATATAAAAATACTTTGTATATATATGTTTATTTTGTTTTCTATTTATTAAACATACTACTTTAATAAACAAAATAATAATATTCACATATGTTTATTATATCACTCTACGTGTCATGTTTATTTTTAGTAATTTTAAGTATTGATTTATATTTATATACATTAATGTTTATAATTTTGATATTGTATTTTATTAAAAAAAAATCTTATTAAATTATAATAATTCATACTAAAATAGATAATAAACATTTATCTTTTAATAAAAAAATATTTAACTTGTTTATTTTTATAAATCTGTTTAATTAATTTTACGAAATTGTTTATTTTGATGTTTAATAAGCATATTAAAAATGTATGGTTTCATGTAATAAGTTTTCAAAATGTATAAATTTTTAAAATAATTTTTTTTGCACATTTTTTGTAATTATTTTATTTTTGTTGTACATTTATGAAAAAAGCCCTAATTAAAAACTTTTTTTCAATTTTTATTATAATATATATGGTAATAATTATTGATTAGTACATATATGGTAATATTGGTTATGTTTATTTTTATGTTTACAATTATAATAAACATACTAATAATATAAAACATTTTATATATGTGTTTATTGGCTATGTTTATTTTTATGTTTACAATTATAATAAACATACTAATAATATAAAATATTTTATATATGTATTTATTTTATTTCTATTAATTAAACATACTAATTTAATAAACAAAATAATAATATTCACATAAGTTATTTTATATCACTCTACGTGTGTTATGTTTATTTTTTTAGTAATTTTTTAGAAAATAAATAATATATATATATATATATATATAAAATTGTTTATCTTTATCTTTTTCTTTGTTTATTAATTGTGTCGTGTTTATTTTTTTTAATTAAATAATTTTTGGAATTTATAAAGTTATGTTTGTTTATTTATTTTTTGATGTAAGAATTATACTTCAATAAAAAACTTGTTCACTAACTCATTAGAAAATAATCAATTTATAGAAACAATAGAAAGAATATATTTATTTTAGTATAGTATAAATTGACTATGTCTATTTTTATGTTTACAATTATAATAAACATACTAATAATATAAAATATTTTGTATATATATGTTTATTTTGTTTTCTATTTATTAAACACACTACTTTAATAAACAAAATAATAATATTCACATATGTTTATTATATCACTTTACGTGTCATGTTTATTTTTAGTAATTTTAAGTATTGATTTATATTTATATACATTAATGTTTATAATTTTGATATTGTATTTTATTAAAAAAAATCTTATTAAATTATAATAATTCATACTAAAATAGATAATAAACATTTATCTTTTAATAAAAAAATATTTAACTTGTTTATTTTTATAAAACCGTTTAATTAATTTTACGAAATTGTTTATTTTGAGGTTTAATAAACATATTAAAAATGTATGGTTTCATGTAATAAATTTTCAAAATGTATAAATTTTTAAAATAATTTTTTTTTGCACATTTTTTGTAATTATTTTATTTTTGTTGTACATTTATGAAAAAAGCCCATAAAAAAATGCTAAACATCATTGATGTCTAATAGCGAAAAATACTAAACATCATTGAAGTCTAATACTGATTTTTTTTTTTTTTATTTCCTAAAGGCTTCTCTAACGGTAGGTGCTGTTAGAAAAATGGACAATTTAATCTTAAAATATTAACTTTTCAAAACTAAATATTAGTAATGGTGATCACCAGTACTACTTATTATTTTTATTTATTTTTTTTCTTTCTTGCTTTTGGTTGGCTAGTTAAATTTCTTTTAATATATAAAATAAAAGGTGGGTTCAGGCAACAATGCTATATTAAACTTGCCTTAAGGAGAAAATGAAGTACCCCTAATTAACTTTGAGTATTGTTATGTGGCACTTAGTACAACTATAATATATGTTTTATAATTAGTTAATAATTTTTTATAATTTTTATTAAATTAAAATAAGTGTGATCGATATTAAATTGTAAGACTTCATTAAGGTACTAGGCACCATGTGTATTTCTTAACTTTAGATTCAAACCAATTATTGTTTTGATGTCTGGGGACCTTTCTATTGGCAGGGTTAGCCATCCATTTATCGTGTTTATTAGTTTAAGCTTCATTAGACCCCTAACCGATTAATAGACAGTTGAAAATTTTCTATAACAAAGAGTAAACTAGCTGAATAGTTAATATGATTGCGGAGAAATTTGAAAGGTAGTGGTGTAATTCAATATTGGATCTCAACTTATCTTATTTTAATAATAATTATAAAAAATTGCTAATAATTTATAGTACATCACTTCATGTTGGTGCTTGTGGACCTAATAGCAATATTCATATTTGTTTTAATGGAGCAGAATGTTCTGTGTGCGTCGCTTCTGTGGACCTGTGGTCCAGAAAAGGAACTTTCTACGTTAATTTCTTTGGAACAGAGTAAACACCGAAAGACCTTTTTACTTTAATAAAAATATCATAACTTTAGGTGGCTGGTGGAAGACCTGAAGTGAAGACCAAATCCATTTTGGATGATCTGATTCATTTATCAAAAGTTAAAACTAGCCTATTAATTGCCAAGAAATATGAAAAATCTTATGGTAAGCCATTAGTACATACTCTCCCTCCGGTAAAATAAGAAAAGAAAAGAAATAAGAGGAGAAGAATTTCAGTAAGAAATTCACGAAAAATCAACACAAAACTTATTGTGAAATTAAGAATATGTTGTTGTATTTCCGAAACGCTTTCAAAGCTGTAACCTTACTTCTGGCCTACTGTTTCCTTAGGGGACAGTTTGTGCTTGTTAATGCTGCATATCTTCCTGTCCACATCTGCAACACAAATAATACACTTAACAATAATAGTCACTTCCCAACTCAAAACAGTCTCTACAATCTATTCCATTCCTTAGCCTCAACTGCTTCTGTTTCTAAATTTTACAATACCTCCTCCTCTGGAGTCGACTCCGATAAAGTCTACGGCCTCTATATGTGCCTTGGCTATGCGACAAATGAAGATTGCAAGAATTGCATTAGCTTGACCTCAAAAGAAATCATGGGCCATTGTCCCAACTCACCAGAAGCAGTAATATGGGAAGAAAAATGCATGATACGTTATTCCAATACGAACTTCTTAGGCTCTGTTGATGTTTCAGAAAATTTAGAAATGCATAATCTCATAAATGCTTCAGAACCAAAACAGCTCGGATCTGCGTTGGAAGAGATGTTAAATGAGTTGATTGAGAAGGCAGCTTATAATCATTCGCCGATCAAATACTATGCAGCTGACAAAAGAAGTTATGGAAACGATATTGTATATGCTGTTGTTCAGTGTACTGAGGACTTATCTCCAACTGGCTGTAAGACTTGCCTTAAGGCCACTATTGAAAATGCTTCAACTTGCTGCAGTTTCTCTAAGGGAGTACGAATTTTGAGCAAGAGTTGCTTTTTAAGATACGAGTTATACGATTTTTACGAAGATGATTCTGAAATACCACCGAGTGGATTCGTATTGGAGCCCGGGAAGAGTAAGTGTCTTCCAATGATTTTTCTTTAAGAAATTTGAGAATTTTTATGTGACCTTTTTTTTCAATAAATTTTAAATAGCTTATACTGCAGGAAGCAAATGGCACATTAGGACGACAATTATCTTTGTAGTTTCAGCTTTTTTAGCTGTATTGGCCTTCGGTTTCTCTGTCTACTGTCTTATATTGAAATTCCGATCTCAAAATGGTAACATAACAACCTAAATTATTATTCTTGATTCCGTTTTACCTCTTTCTTTTTTCTTTTTGTATAATGAAATCGTTCAATTTGCAGATAAGAATGATCCAGAAGAACCGTTAAACGACAATGGTGGACCAAATGGACTGAAAAATATAGTGCAACAGCATTTTCAAGCATGGGACGAGGAGAATGCAGGAGAGTTTCCATATATTGATCTGGCCACAATTCATGCAGCCACTGATAACTTTTCTGAGTCAAATTTGCTTGGACAAGGTGGTTTTGGCCCTGTTTATAAGGTAATATATTAAATTTCTCCATAAAATTCTATTTCCGAGGGTTTAGTCCATAAACTAAATAGTTTTTTTAAACCCTAAAATCTAATTTTTTTTCAGGGTAAACTAAGTGATGGAAGAGAAGTTGCGGTAAAGAGGCTTTCAAGTTGTTCAGAACAAGGTTCAGAGGAGTTTACCAATGAAGTTCTACTGATAATGAAACTTCAACACAAAAATCTTGTGAGGCTTTTGGGTTTCTGCGTAAATGGAGAAGAAAAGATACTTTTGTATGAATACATGCCTAATGGAAGTCTTGATGTTCTCCTCTTTGGTAAGTTTCCTCTGATTTCTATCATAATTTTATTTACACTTAAAACAGAGGTTCTCTCTCTGGTAAATATATGACTCTTTGGAAACATTTATATATTTTAATCTATTTATTTTCTTTTCTTGTTAGATCCTAGCAAACGTGCACAACTCAATTGGACTAATCGCCTTAATATCGTAATTGGAATCGCAAAGGGTATGCTTTATCTTCATGAGGATTCAAGACTAAGAATCATTCATAGGGACCTAAAAGCTAGCAATGTGTTGTTGGATAGTCACATGAATCCAAAGATTTCAGACTTTGGGATGGCAAGGATCTTTGTAGGAACTGAAGGTGAAGCCAGTACATGTAGACTTGTTGGAACATAGTAAGTGTGTTATAACATAAAATATAATGGCACTATTCATATTCTTTGTCTTTTACATTTTTTACTCTTCTGTGGAGTAGCGGTTACATGGCTCCTGAGTATGCAATGGAGGGACTCTACTCAGTTAAATCTGATGTGTTTAGCTTTGGAGTTCTCCTGCTTGAGATCATTAGTGGGAAAAAGAGTGCTGGTTTCCAACAATCCAAACAGGCTCTAAGTCTCATAGCATATGTAAGCCTTGTTATTAAATTAAAGATTAGTCAAATCGCAATTTCAGATGTTGGTATTCACTTTTGGGATATGGAAATTTGCAGGCATGGCAGCTTTGGAAAGAAGGAAGGGCACTTGAGTTGATGGATCCCTTGTTGACAGACTCATGTTCTCCAGATGAGTTTACCAGATGTGTTTATCTTGGACTGTTGTGCGTTCAGGAAGATCCACAAGAGAGACCAACTATGTCGTCTATTGTGGTAATGTTAAACAGTGAAAGCGAGACTCTTCGGCAACCTGAACGGCCAGCGTTTTCTTGGGGTTTATCAAATCAGTATGATGAAATTAATGTTGATTATTTGTCAATCAATAGTATAACTATGTCAAGTTTTTTACGTGAGTGAGGACAATGTCAAGTGTAACTAGTCTAATTGATCAATTTACTCTGCATGTTGATCTGGTATTTCACTAGTTACCTAATATATAACTGTATTCTGTATATACTTTGGTTTTAATGAAAGCTTTTTCTTGCTTCAGTCTTGGTGTTTGAAATAGTACCTCAAATAATGGTGGTGATAATGGTAATGAAACATTAAAAACAGAAGAGCAGAGCAAAAAGTAGTACTACCCTTGAGAAACTAGTCAGAAGTTCACACAAATCATTTAATTTTCTTACTAAAAAATGATGATAAAGATTCGATGTTCATGTCAGTCATTTAATTGTGCGCTTTCTCTTAATACAGAATTATGGTTTAGCTCAATAATGGGATTGAATTAGAACAAATAACATTATTGATTTATTATCAATAAAAATTAGTACATAACCAATTATAAAAAGATTTAAATGCCGACAATAAATCAATTATTGATTTAGCCATCTCTTGTCAAGCTCGTTTTCACATTAATTTTTGGTTGTTGAGTGGTTGGATGAATTTTCGTATCATGTTTCCTTCAATATAGAACAGTAAAAGAATTTGCACTAAAATACTACCTGAACACTTCCACGGACCATAATAATAATAATAATGAAGAGCATATGATCATGCCAAAAAAAAAAAAACTATTAAAACAATTTTCTAATGGTATTTGCTAAAACTGTAAACTGAATATCAATATGTATGACTATATATTATACAGTTGACTATTGTGATTGGATAATAGAAATACATAAACATTGTAAACCTGATTGGATTTATAAGTAAAGCAAAAAAGAGTATGTGTTATTTTATACATCTGATTTGTGAACGTGTGGACTAGCAATCAGCCGCAACTGGATAAGGTAATATAATAACGAAAAGAGAGAAAACATTGTTTTTGGTCTATTTTGAGCAATGAAATAACTCTAGTGCTTTTATCTCCCTCTTTGTCACCAACCCCACCTAAACTAAAATTAAAATAAAAACAAATGAGAAACTTTCCAAACCTCTAGATCATTTTGTTTATCTGACAGGATAATAACAAAATGAACATACAGATCAATTCAGATCAGCTGGGACCAAACCATCAGAAAAAAGAAAAAAAAAAAGAATGTCTGGTCCCTAGGAATCTACTTTATACTAAGTGTGAACCATTTTTTTAGTCAATCACAAAATATCAGGCTGCAACTTTAGGAGCTGATGCATGCACTGTTATTGGATACACATGTTAGTGTTAGTGCATTTTAAACTTCTGGTTTTATCTTTGATCCAAAAGACTAAAACTACTTTCACAATAAAAGACATGGTTAAAGTTACAATTTCATCAGCTGTGATTTCTGTTTTTGTTTTAGCCTTCTATTTTCACAAACCTGTTAATTCAAACCCTCTCTTGTCAGACTGTATTCCAACTACAGTAAGTTACACCAGCTCATTTGAACACAACCTCAAGACCCTTCTAAAGTCATTAGTTAACAATACACCATCATCAACAGGTTATAACGACACCTCTTATGGAGAAGGTTTAGATCAGGTTTATGGCCAAGCGCTTTGCAGAGGAGATGTTAATGTTACTGACTGTCAGAAATGCCTTGAGAGTGCAAGCCAAGGAATCATGAACAAGTGTAAAACAACTAGAGCAATCATATGGTATGAAGTGTGTCAAATTCACTACTTTCCCTATGATTTTCGTAAGATGCAGATTTATGCTGGGAAAAAGCCAGAGAAGAGTTATCACAGGAAGAAAGTGGCACATCCTGATCAATTCAGATTAGCTTGGACTAAATTGATTAAAAAACTGTCTGATGAGGCTATTAATGATTCTAATGGTACCATGTTTAAAACCGGAGATACTGAGTATTCAAAGGGAAAGATTTATGGGCTTGTACAGTGCACCAGAGATATCCCTAAACGTGAGTGTAAAATTTGTTTGAGGTCTGCTTTGGGTGATATTCAGGGATTCTTCCCCTCTGAAGAAGGTGGTATCATTTTAAGTAGTAATTGCAATGTAAGATTTGAGATCTTCCGTTTCTTCTACACCCAAAGCTCCAAAGGTAATAATTAGGCATTTAAAATTTCCATATGATTTATAAGATTCTTCAAAATAGATGATAAAGCTTAAACTTTTATCTTATTATATGGACCTCATAATAAACACTGATATATACCTTCTAAGGAATTATACTTCAAATGTTTGGTAGGTGTTTTCTGTTGTTGGACCCTTTTTTGCTTGTGTGTTGGTTGTTTAAGGACATGTTCCTTCACGAGACAACTAAAAATGAGTACCTTGTCTAACACTAGAAATTTGAAAATTTCTTGACAGCAGATGGGAGTATGAGACATAAGGGGAAGAAAAGGAAGATTTTATTGGTTGCTTCTTGCACATCATCACTGCTAGTGATTCTGATGTGTTCCTTTGCTGTTTATCTTAGGAGGAAAAAGAATCCAAAACAAGGTGAAAGTTATGAAATTACCATACAGCACTATAGATGTGATTTACCATATTATTCACTGACATATGTGTTTTTGACAGATGAGGTAAAGAGCCAAAATGCATTACTTTCTTATTCACTAAGCCCCAGGGCCATCACCGTAGCAGGAAAAGATGATGAGCTAGTAAGCACTGAGGAACTACCGTTCATGGATTTGGCTACTATAAGCGCTGCTACAGATGGATTTTCAGACCATAAAAAGCTTGGACAAGGTGGGTTTGGCTGTGTTTATAAGGTAATTGCACATTCTCTTGTTTTTCACGTGGATCAGAGAGATGCATAGGAGGTCAAAAGTTTAATACACTCTTGGAAATACTTTTTTTAGGGTGTTCTACCAGATGGGAAGGAAGTGGCAGTTAAAAGACTATCAGGGAAGTCATGGCAAGGTGATGAGGAATTCAAAAATGAGCTTGTACTAATTGCTAAGCTCCAACACCGAAACTTGGTTAGACTTTTGGGTTGTGCTGTGGAGGGACAAGAGAAGCTACTTGTATACGAGTTCATGCCTAATAACAGCCTTGATAGCTTTATATTTGGTTTGTTTCATCTTATTTAACATTGTTTAATTGTTATTAACACAAAAGCTATTTTAAATTTTAACTCTTTAATTATTTTTTCTGGTTTTTCAGATTCAGATAAACGTGCCTTACTTGATTGGAAGACTCGTTATAGCATAATATGTGGGATTGCTAGAGGGCTTCTTTACCTTCATGAAGACTCTAGATTACGAATAATTCATAGAGATTTAAAGCCAAGTAATGTGTTGTTGGACAGTGAGATGGTTGCCAAAATCTCAGATTTTGGTTTGGCAAGAATCTTCTGCGAAGATCAAAACACGGCAAATACCAAAAAAGTTGTAGGAACATAGTGAGTCACACCTTCTCCTTGTAACGTTTAATTTGTCATATCATGTATTTTTTTTCGTTTTTTGCGTTTCATTTCTTTACTCTTTTAGGCTAAACTCACTAATATTTGTTATGTAAAAATAGTGGATACATGGCCCCAGAATATGCAATGGATGGACAATTCTCAGCAAAATCAGATGCTTTCAGCTTTGGTGTAATCTTGCTGGAGATCATTAGTGGGAAGAAGAGTTGCAGCTCTCACCTTTCTGAAAAGGCTCAGACACTCATCAGATATGTATGTTTTTTGATTTAAATTAATATTAGCTACTTTTTAAAAAATTAAAAAAAAAAATAATAATGTAAGGAAACGACATATGGAGATTAGAAATGTAATGGCGTTTTGATAAGTTGTTTTGACAGGCATGGCAACTATGGAGAGAAGGAAAAGAAGTGGAGTTTGTGGACCCTTTGATGATGGAGTCAAGCCCAACAGAAGATATTATAAGATGTATGCATATTGGGCTTTTGTGTGTACAAGAAGATCCAAACGACAGGCCCACCATGTCGTCAGTGGTGGTTCTGTTAGGAAGTGGAACAGTAGGGCTATTTACAAAAATATGGGAAAATAAAGATAAGTTTTGATATATATGGCATAAAAACTTAATTACACTAAATATGACATTTTTTTAAAATACTTACAAATATGGGAAAAAGTCTTGAGGAATGCCATAAAAAACTTTAAATTTGTGTTTCTTTTTATTTATTTTTTCTTTTTTAAAAAAATAAAATACTAAAATAAATAAAAAATGATCTCAACTATAGATATTATTTTTTTTTACAGAGATTAAACTTGTTTTTTTTTTATTTAAACTACTATTTTTTTTTTCTTTGTTTTTTTGTTAAAAACTAATTATTTCATTAAAAGCAGCAGGAAAAAAAAAACCAGTTTCATCAACATCATCCTGAAGAAAAAACAATATAAAAAATTATAATCTAAGATAATATAAACTTTAAAAATCAGTTTCATCAACATTGAAAGAAACTATTAATTTCATTAAAAGAATAAAAAAAAATAGTTTCATTATGTTATTAGAATTTTTTTTCAAGTTACTTTTTTATTATTTTGTTTCTAGGTTGGAAACTTACACTTATATTTTGTTATTAAATTATTGGTAGGCATTATGTGTTGTTTTGATTATATTTGTGATTAGTATTTTTTTTTTTTTGTATATTTGTGTGTGTAGGTTTTTATTTGATTGTCTGATGAAACTGGTTTCAATTAATTTTATTATTAACATTTGTATTTTGTTATGATTTTTTATAACGTCAAAACTGGTTTCACATGTCGAAACTGGTTTCACAGGTTTTAACTGTTCTGTAATGGGGTTGCTCAATTTTTATGATATTATTATATATTTTTTAGTTTGTATAAAACCAGTTTTATTATTGTATGATATTTGAACAACAATTTTTATTTTATTTTAATTAATCAGTTTCTGACACACATATTATTTTATTATTTTCATAACTGGTTTTTTTAAGTAACTAGTTTTTATAACTAATTTTTTTTTATTGTTGTTCATAATTGAGTTTTATTCAATTTTTTTATTAATTTATTTCAAGAAACTGGTTTTTATTTGTTTGTTTTTATTTTGGTTGTTTTACTAACTGGTTTCTCACATTCCACTGTTTTTTTTTTTGTTATTCTTTCATGGTTTTTATTACACTTTTGTCTCTTTAATTTTCTTTGTTTCTTTTTTTTTCTCTTTGATTTAAATTTATGATTTTCTTTGTTATATTTGTTGCATATTGTATGTTTAAATTAACTCTAATTTTTGAGCAAGCAAATAAAAAATTAAATGCCAAAATAAAGAATGAAGTTAAAAGTTTGATTATTATTGATAAAAAATTTATATGTTCGAAACTGGTTTTTAAATTTAGTATCGTTAATTTGTAAAAGTTTAGTTATTAGGCATTGTGTATTTTTTATTATGTTATTGATGAAACTATTATTTTTTTTTTTTGCCTCTTATAATGAAATAATTCGTTTCTTTTAATATTGATGAAACTGGTTTTTAAAGTTAGTATCGTCTTTAGATTGTAATTTTTTTCATTATCTTGTTGATGAAACTATTTTTTGTATTCTTTAAATGAAATTATTAGTTTCTTTCAATGTTGATGAAACTAGTTTTTAAAGTTTGGATTCTTTTTAGATTATGATTTTTTATATTGTTTTTTTTTTTCAGGATGATGTTGATGAAACTGGTTTTTTTTTTTCTGCTGTTTTTAATGGAATAATTAGTTTTTAACAAAAAAAAAACAAATAGTAGTTTAAATAAAAAAACAAGTTTAATTTTTGTAAAAAAAATGAAATATAAAAATGTACACTTATTATATATATTAAGAGAAAAAAAAATAGGTTGAGAAAAAAAAATTAAAAAAAAAGAGACACAAAGAGAAATTAGAAAAAAAAAATAGAGAGATAAGCGAAAGAAAGAAAAAAAAAAAGTAACAACTGACTTCAAAGTTGAAAAGAAAAAAGAGAGCCAAAATTAACTAAAAAATATATAAAAAAAAAAACAAACAAAATTTTTTTTTGAAGTTTCAATAAGTAAAAAAGAAAAAAAAATTAATAAAAGTATAAAAGTAAAATGTTCTTGTCAAATTAAAAATGTAATGTTTGAAAAAAAATGTAGTATTTGGTGTAAATTTTTCAAATAAAAAGAAACCCTAAAATGTAAGTGTAAAATAAATTAAAAAATAAATAAAACTAATTAAGCTAAAAACAAAAACATAAAACATGGGACTGGATAATAAGTTTATAAAAATATGGCATATCAAATACCATAAAAAATCTTAAATGTGAAAAAATGCCATAGAAGAGTGGCAAACCTAAAAATGCCATATTTTTCTAACTTTGTTATGAAATCCCATATTTCATGTAATTTTCACGGAACAGTATCTCTTCCCCAGCCAAGACAACCTGCTTTTTGTGTGCCTAAAGTAATACCGATCAATCAGTCTTCGTTTACAAACCGTTCTGTATCTGATACTACTGCTTCTATTCAATAAAAGAAATTGTTGCTTCTGGAACTATTACCACTTCTATATATACTAGCTGAATGTACGTGCCGAGTCACGTATTGTTAGTTTCATTTAAGATTTTGGTCTTTTTAAGATTTTGAATGTATTTTATTTTTGAAAATTGCAAAATTTTTATTTGAAAAAATTAAATATTTATATTTGAAATATTATTTAATAATGTATTAAAAATAATATTAGTGTAATTATAAAATTGTAAATAAATTTATTATTGGAGTAGTAGATTATTCTATTTAGTTCTTTTTTTAACATAGCATTGTAATGTAAGTTTATATCTATAAATATTCTGTAAAGTGTTAATATTATATGAACATCTTCATTTATAAAGTTAAAAAGTGGGTCAATGACAGAAGTGGTATATCTGCAATCACACAAATATAGAAGTGGTATTTCTGCTTCCTATACTTATCCAGAGAAAACATTAGATAACGTGAGGTTAATTTTAATATATAAAGATTTTCTTTTTTAAAAAATAAATAAAAAAAATTATTAATATTCTCCCAAGATAGGTTTGTTAGAGAGATATGTGGCTAAGATGATTTTTTTTTAATTTAAAAAGAGATTATTAATATTTAAAAGATTGTTTAATTTTTTGGTTTAATTATATTGAGTTTATTTATTAACGGGAGATCAAACCTAATCGTTAAATTTAACAGAATATTCTTTTTTAAGTATATTCTGTTAAACTAAGAAATGCCGTTAGATACATCAAAACTTTATATATTATATCAAATTTTATTATTATTATTATTATTTGTTATTAAATTAAAATTTAATAATTTAATATTTTATAATTAAATTTTATTAATAACCATGAGTAATATCTTTTATAATTAGAACATTTGCAAGAAAACATTAACGGCCGAAGTGGATTTTCGATGGAGGACCAAGGTGGAGTTTGAAAGGAATGAGGAAGGTGGAGCTTGGGAGGAGGACTGTTCGTCTGTAAATGAGAAAAAAAAATCAAAAAATTAAGAAAGAATAGGAAGAATTTTTTTTTGAATAATTTTTTTAATTTTAAATTAATTTATTTTTATTTGAAATATATTATTTACGTGAAAAAATAATATTATAACATGTACAATATCCTACCTACACATTGGCTAAAAATATATAAAAATAACTAAATGGTAAAAGAAAGCAGATTTTAGAATTTTGCCGTAAAATTTTGAGTTTTTTAAAATTAATTACTAACGAGTTATGTCCTAATTTATTCTAGCTTATATTTCTAAGTATAAGTAAAAAAAAATTATACAATACTATTATTCTTCAAGAAAAACTGATCATTGCCACATTAATTGTTAGGGTCGTTCTCATTTGTCAAGTTACTTCAGTTGACCTGCTTAGTGGGGAGTCTTTGTTGGAAAATGGTTACAGGATAGTTGAATAATCAATGATATTGCATTTTATTTTATTTTTTGCTCTTACATGTTTTCGCTAGCTAGTTTTGACTCGGTCAATCGATCCATCACAATTGACAACATTACTGTATGTGTTCTGCACCCAATAGCTATTTACTGTGTTTATAATTTATGAAAAAATAAAAGTAACACAAAATTAAGTGATCATCAAGAATGTTTATCCTGAAATTGTCGTTATTGGCAATTACAAGCTCACAAATCATCCAATCAAGAACTGAAGCCGCATCGGCACCAGGTAATAATGGCACTTACATTTCTCACGTCTGTGACAATTCTACAGGCTTCAAAAATGACAGCACCTATGAATCCAGCCTCAAAACTCTTCTCACAAGTCTCTCCAAAGCTGCCATTAGGAAGAAACGGCTTCAACTACGCCACCTCCGGGTGTCACAGGCTCACCTTTTTAGGCAGCGGACCACCCGTGCGACACCTTGACTTCTCTAAGCCAAGGTCAGCCTTCCAACCATCCGAATAACAATGGGCTCATTTTTCGCGCGACCGTGTGCCTAGTGCACACTTCCGTCTCTCGAAGAACTCCCGCCGAGTTATGCTCGCTTACATCCATGAGTGCATTCGTGCATCGAGGCTCTCTAGCCAAGATACTCACATTGTCCATAGGTTCCCGCCATGGTAAGGCAAATACCAACACCGACGCTCACCTTGTCACTCGTGACCAAGGTAGCGTGTGTGGCAAGATGCCAACACCAAGCTAACGTGTCAACGCCTCTATCATGTCCCATTCGAGACAGTCCGAATAGTCTCCCTTGTCGCCCAAGGACTCCCATACGTCCATGGCCCAATCCTCAAGGTGTCATGCCTCCACGCATGTTGGCAGGCCCTCAAGACAAGCCACCAAACTAGTTGCATACATTAGACCTCTATCCCTTTCCAACATGGTGCATCCGTCCCATGCGCGTATGCTAACTAGCCCACGAATGACTACTCGTGTCATCTCGTGTTAAGACTCATGGCCTAGGCGCGTCACGACGTCTCTCGGAGGATCTAGGCCACGTCCCGTGCAAGCGGCATACCGACAAGCCAAGGGAAACGTACCATTGAACCTCTGGCGACATTCTTCGACGCACTACCGGGTCGGCCCGATAATGTCCATGAGTATTCCAACTCATGGAGACATATGAGTCCCCTCGTGGTCCTCATATGCCCGCCCTACCAGTCCCCACTGACTAGTAGTAGCTCACTTAGCACCAAGGTGTAAGGGGTGGTGGAGAGCTGAC
Organism: Cannabis sativa; assembly: GCF_029168945.1. Classification (NCBI taxonomy): domain Eukaryota; kingdom Viridiplantae; phylum Streptophyta; class Magnoliopsida; order Rosales; family Cannabaceae; genus Cannabis; species Cannabis sativa. Next base: position 39,995,553 of record NC_083601.1, on the reverse strand, counting down.
ACCAGGGAACCCCCTTAAAGAGCATTCTGAGCTTTTAGCCTTCTACGAGGAACATAGATGATTTTTGCTCTGTAGACATATGGGAAGCACCATATACCAAATCACCTAGTTTCGCCAAACCGATTGCACCATTCTATTTGTAGACCCAAATAAATGTCGAATACCAAATCCCATCCCATTCCGAACAATATTGAAGATATTTATGAAAATGCTACTGCATACAAACTATATTATATTATTTATTATATAATATAATGTTTAAGATTAAAATTGTGATATGTTATATATATTATTACATATAATATAATTGGGAATTATATGCATGTAATAATCACAATATTATGTGATTGGGAGTTACATATAGTTGTAACATATAAGAGGTGGAGTTAATATTTTGTAACTTCCACATGATCACTAATTAAGTGTGTAAAGAGTGGTTACACAACTTAATTTTTGAAATTCAAAAACTATAATTCAAATATAGTTGTTGGGGATTGAATTTTATCATTTATAATGTGTATAAGTGATATAAAATAAAGTGGGAATGGTTTGGAATATGTTGGAGTGTTATTTGCAAAAGCTGAAAAATTTAGTAACTAGTAACTAGTTACTATTTTTCAGCATTAATAGTAGAACGTTTTTTGCTATTGGGATGGCTTTGAACAACTCCCATAACCTCCAAATCACCCATTTAATTCCATTTACACCCCATTAAGAACTGGTAACAGCCATTGGGTGTGTGATGTTTGAATTTCAAAGTTTGTGATCCTAAACACTATAAATAGAGGTCTTGGTTCACCCTTTGAGACACACTCTTCTCTTCTATCTTTCAAACACAAAGCTAGAGAGTTCTAAGGCTTGATAATTCCTAGAAGTATTTTCACAAAGCCCTAAGTGTTTTATAGAGGGAGAAATAATCTTCTTGGACAAAGGTGTAGAAACTTTGTTCAAGCTTTTGGTGATCCCCATCTCCACTTTGGGTGTTTGTTCTTCTTTCTTTTTTTTGTTCTATTCTCAAGTTTTATATTGTTTTCTTGTTCTCCTCTAAACACTCCTATATATATACTATCATATATTTATATATTAACTATATAGTACTATATATATTATATATACATACTATATATACACTCTTTATTTCTTTACTATATATCATCATCTATTATATATATATTCTATATCATATATATATACACTATTATATACATATGCTTTTATATAGTTTACATTTACTTGTATCTTTGAGTTTTGAGTTGTAACTCTTTTCTTTTATTTGTATTTTGTGCTTTGGAATTGTAACTCTTTATTTAATATATTATCCTTGTAATATTTTTTTTAGAGTTGTAATTGTCTTAGTCTTTTATTCATCTTATTTTATTCTTCCATTGTAATCTCTCTATTATTTCTAACAAACTAAGCATCAGCATGCCACCTACATGCACCACCACTTGGCCAACTTATGGGCATCTCTTAGGATTGCTAATCTTGTTATTAAACCTTAGAGTATTACATGAAGTCTAAAATTAATTCTTGTAAGATAATTATGGTGAGGTTTAAAAGAGATAAAGTGAATTGAGAGTTAATTTTGAAAGAGAATTGAGAGTTAAATTGAATGTATGGATATGTTCCCTCAAAGTAAATTATTATATGTGTATTTATATTTAAGTAAGTAAAAAGCATGCAGTGAAGGAAAATGTGGTTATACCTAGTATTAGCCAATTTAATGGATATCAAATCTTCTGTCTCAATTTTTTCCTATTTCTTTATCCCAATCCAATTAAAATGCTTCACCTCAATTAAATGTATATTTTCTAACAAATATATTTTTCTTTCTAAAATAGAGAGAGTTAATATATTTACTTGAATAAATTAAATTTTACCTAATATATTATTAATATTAATATATTATTAAAAAATAATATTAATATTATTAATATTAAAGAAGATTCTTAAAAAATAATATTATTAATATTATTAATATTTTTTTGAAGGAATTAATATTATTAATATTTAATACTAATACATTTAAAAAATAATATATTATTAATATTAATATTTAAAAAATATTAAAGATAACACCAGTTTAATTTTTTTAAGAAAAAAAGAAGATTCTTAATAAAAAAATCTGAAATAAAAGAAATAGGTCTATTTTTTTATAAATTATATTATTTTTTAACTAAAATCTTATTTTATTCTTCTTCTTTTTGTTTAACGGAATTCATTTTATTTTATTCAAGTGTCTCTATTATTATTATTTTTTTTAAATAAAAAAAGTATGAAAAGAACATTTAACCAAAAAAAAAAGTCCCATGAGAAGAAATTAATGGTAAAATAAAATATTCTTTAAATATATTAACTCTATCAAAAAAGGGATATACATTTTAAATTAATTGAGATAGAGCATTTTAATTGGATTGGGGTGGAGAGATAGGAAAAAATTGAGACAGAAGATTTGGCTCCCCCATAAATGGCTAAAGTTTAATTTTTCTTATTTAACAAGTTTATGTTATTATGACAATCAAACCCTTAAATAATTTTTTTTTTCTCCCAACAACTTCCTATATTCAATTTGCTTAGTCTTTTTAGATACCCAAACAAATAAGTACTGTACCAAACTAATATTTTTGGAGAGTGTACTATAAAATTTTACATAATTATATATTTTCAAAAAAAAAAGGGAAAAAGATAATAATACAACTTTGTGCAAACTACTCTAATTTATAATTCTAGTGAAGCATTTCAGTAATAACTATAACTTATAATTTTGTATGAGTGATGTCCACATCGTGCTAAATCCGAATTTCTTTTCTTCTTTTTTATCCAGTAGTTCGGACTTTTCTCCCTCATCATCAGTTGACTTGACTTAGCCCTGCTTTCATTGATTCATTAATTCTCGTACCAAATAATTCCCCTCGCCTGGGGCAAACATTACCTGCTATACTACGCTCACTTTTACAAATCTTGTAACAGAGATAAAAGCCTCATCGATCTCCTTAATTATTAGCTATTATATTGCTGACCAAATCATATGAAAGAAAAATGATCATCAACTTATCCACTCATCTAAACATCAAAAAAACTTATCCACTCATCTTTTGTGAGCTTATCAAAGCACAGATAGCTAAACAAAAATAATTATGCTAATTTCCACAAAATTCCCAAATACCCTGTTGTTGGCTTCGTCGTTACTAATCACATCGATTGGGCTTAGCGTAGGAGCTATTGTTCCAACTTACCTCTACCACAATTGCACCAACGACACCACTTACACACCTAACAGTGTCTACCAAATTAATCTCAGAAACCTCCTCTCATCCCTTTCTTCCAATGCCTCCAGCGAATCCCTTAACACCAGCGCCGGTGAAGGCTCCTCCTCCCCCGTCTACGGCAGCTTCCTTTGTCGCGGAGACGTCAATACGACCGCCTGCCGTGACTGCGTGACGTCCGCCGTTAAAGACGTCGTCAAGCTGTGCCCTGTGCAGAAGGAGACCATGATATGGTACGACGAGTGCCAATTGCGCTACTCCAACCGCTCGTTCTTCGGCACCGTATATGAACGCCCGAGAGTCTCTCTTTATAACACCGCTAACGTTAGTACTGACATATACCGGTTCAACTTACTGGTCGGGGCCATCCAGATGGCAGCGGCTGAGGCAGCAAGAGGCCGGCAAGGGGATAAAAAGTTCGCGACTAAAGAATTCGACGTTGTAGGATTGAACAGGTTGTACACCCTCGTGCAGTGTACACCGGACCTGAACGCCTCAAGTTGCGGTAGATGTTTTTCTGATGCCATCGGAAGACTTCCTATATGCTGCTCTGGAAAACTTGGGGGAAGAGTTCTGTTTCCTAGTTGTAATGTTAGGTACGAGATCTATCCCTTTTACAATCAAAACTCAACAACTCCGCCACCGCCACCCACACCACAACCGTCGCTGCCTCCAAGTTTCACATCGAGTTCAAATGGTATCTTTTTTTTTCCATAATTAATTTTATTTTTTCTATAAAAATAAGACATTTTTCGTTTTATAAAAATATGATCAGCAATGAAATTATTTAGTCTGAGACTAGCGTCTCGGGTAATTAGAAGTTAGAACCCATATCAGCCCTAGACATGGCCACTCAGGGTTGCTTGCTGGGTATGAAAAATTTAGTGCCTGTATTTAAAAGCTCACTCATCACGTTTCTCTAGCTTTCTTTCATGTAAATTATGTATTTAACGTGCGTTTTGGAAAAATAATGTCATTAGCTCTCTTTATTAAATAAAGAGCCCACAACCACATATAAATAGAGTTTTGTAGCACACAGCACAATTTGAGTAAAGCCGAAATGCTGTAAATTTGTAACTTTAAAAAGAACTTGAGCTTTTGCAATTAAATTCTTAGTGAGCAACTTTTAGCAAAAAAAAAATAAAAATTCTTAGTGAGCAACATTAACCCTTGTTATTGCGTTAATAATTAAATCTTTGATATTTATCATTGACGAAATCTCGCCTAAATAGTTTACCATATACAAAATAGTGAAATTGTGGCTATTATTATGTATGTGCGCAGGAAAGACCAAAACATCATCGGTAGTGATTGTAATTTCCGTTGTGGTCCCAGTTGTTGTTGCCACCTTTCTACTTGTCATTTGCTGCTATGTCCATCGCATGAGAGCAAGAAATAATTATAATACTATAGTAACCCAAGATAACGGTAATTTGCCAAGTGTACTATTGCACTAATTTATTATTATTTTAATCGGCTCTGTATCTGTACTCTATTTTTTTTTAGCAGTGCTACAGGGTAGACGACATGCTTGATTAGTAGTTCTTTATACTTTTAATTAAAGTAAAATATGTGAGATTGGATATTTAATTACCCTAATAATAATATTAGACATTACAAAGTACTAATTAATACTCTTTACCATTTCTCATTTTTTTTTCATAATTTTCTTTTGGTTGAACTACTGCAGCGAATGACTTAACGAATGATGTCGAGTCCTTGCAGTTCAATTTTAAGAGCATTGAAACTGCAACAAGCAATTTTTCTGATGATAATATGCTAGGTAAAGGTGGATTTGGTGATGTTTACAAGGTATGCACTAGTGTACTGAAACAGATTTTAGATGAAATTGAGAATAAATGAAAACTCAAACTATTGTGAGGAAAATACTTACAGATATTGCCCTTAGTAAGCATGTTTTTTTCTTTCATTTTTTTTTAAGGGAGTGCTTTTAGATGGACGAGAAATAGCTGTGAAGAGACTGTCCAAAAGCTCAGGACAAGGTGCAGCAGAGTTTAAGAATGAGGTTGTGCTGGTAGCCAAGCTCCAGCACAAAAATCTGGCAAGGCTTTTGGGATTTTGCCTGGAAAGAGATGAGAAAATACTTGTCTATGAATACGTTCCCAACAAAAGCCTTGATTATTTTTTATTTGGTTAGTACAGCTACACACATTAATTTTACTATTTGGATGGAATCTATATGTAATTAATATTACTACTCTACTACTCATTTGTCCATGTTTTCAACATATTTCCTCATGCAGACCCCAAGAAACAGTCCCAGTTGAATTGGTCAATAAGATGCAACATAATCGAAGGCATTGCTAGAGGAGTTCTATATTTGCATGAAGATTCTCGGCTAAAAGTTATACATCGTGATTTAAAAGCTAGCAACATATTACTAGATAGAAATATGTCTCCTAAAGTATCCGATTTTGGCATGGCAAGGATGTTTGGCCAAGAACAAACACAAGGAAACACTATAAGAATTGTTGGTACTTAGTAAGTTTCAAAATTTAATTCACTCTGGAACGGCCCTAATACTAATTATCATTATCATTAGATGCTTATATAAATATATATATATAAATCTAACTAACTACATATAAATCTTTAAATTTTTATTATCTTCATTTCTCCCCTTGCTTGTGGGATCACAGTGGTTACATGGCTCCTGAATATGCTATGGAAGGATTATATTCTATAAAGTCCGATGTTTACAGCTTTGGAATTCTGTTGCTTGAGATTTTAAGTGGTAGAAAGAACTCTAGCTTTCATATTGGGGATCGTACAGCAGGTCTCGTAGCATATGTAAGGTTTATGTGGCTTAAACATGATTGATTTTTGTAAACATTCCCTCTCAAAAAAACAATTTACCCTTAAATTCATAATTAACCTCTCTGCATACATTTATAATACAGGCTTGGCAATTATGGAATGAAAAGAAAGTGTTGGATCTGATGGATCCGTACTTGAAAGATTCATGTACTCCTCATGAATTTATGAGATACATACAGATTGCTTTATTGTGCGTTCAAGAAGATGCAAACTTGAGGCCTTCCATGTCATCTGTTGTTTCAACGCTCAAAAGTGAAGTTCCCAGCCTTTCTCAACCTGAACGACCCGCTTTCATTTCGAGTGGACTTCACAGTGACCACGAATTGAACCCAACTGATAGTTTATCGGTCAATATTGGGATGACTGTTACTGAATTTCTGCCAAGATGATTATATTGAGTATCATGCCAAAAAACTTATAATGGCATGTAAAGGAAAATATTTTATTCAAATATGTTGTCTATTCGAAGAGAATTTCAATTTATACATCTCTTATAGTAATTTTAAGAATCCATTAGCTGGACTAGACAGAATTTACATGATTAGTAAAAAAATATGTCCAACAGTTAGATTGGCAAATCTCTTCTTGAAACAGTCAAACCGCATGCCAAATTAGCTTTATGCTTTCATAAACCAGAAACATGACGTGATCTGTTGAAATTATAAGCCTTGTTTCCTTGATACTGAAAGTCTGTAACTTGTATATTTGTGCACACAGTGTAGATGACTTGAAATATATTTAGGTAGCAATAGCTAATGTTTAAACAACTACTCTGTTGTTGATTTGTCATGTGCCAGAAAAATCTGATCAATTCTCATTATTCGTTTAATTGCTAAAGCACACCAATGGTTTTAAGTTCAACATGCCAGACAGTATACTAGATCTAGAACGGTTTAAAAGAAAATTATTGAGCATAATTTGTCTAAATAATTTAGTAAAATTCAACATTTTTTTTTCTAATGAACTTGGAAAAGTATTGCGCATAAATAATATCCGTCATTAGGAATAATAGGGACCATCACATTTGACAAAATAGATTATTATTGTAATTATTTTGTAATTTTGTACATGTGTATAATATCTATTAAATAAGATCAACTACTCTGTAATTTTACATTATATATTATATTGATTGTTACATCATGAGACAAAAAGAAACAAATGGAATAAGCACAAACTTTAGTAATAGCTAGAGATAACAATTAATAAATATATTTTCTTCAGAAAAAAAAAAAAATAGTGTATACATATATAAATTTTCATTGCTTATAAAAGAAAAAAATACAAACTTTGTGCAAATTAACTACTCATACTTTCAAAGAATCATCTCAGTAAGGAATTTATAATTCTAATTGACAAACGCACTTCAGGCTTTACTAATAACATATTATTTTGTATCAGTGATGTCCATATCGTGCAAAACGCAAATATTATCTCTTAGAAACAAACAATTAGTTTAATCACACATCACAACCACTCAAGCGAAAAAAAAATTGACATTTCAACCATGCTTTTCCCACACACGATCTTCGTTAGACTGAGGATGGTTTTTTTCAAACTTGGCTTTTTTCACACATTATCTTCTTACATTTATTTTTATTTTCAACCAATCTTATTACTTGGATAACTATAAACAGTTACAAATTATAATTACTAGTTGTTTTTTTCCAAAAGACTCAGGACAGGATACGAATCAGCTACTCTGATTAGTTTTTGTGGGGGCTCACCAGAAGACGAAAACTCCACCAACGATTGACTTTGACCCTGCTTAAATTGATTCATTAATTGTCGTACTGGTTCATAGTACCCACTAGTTCTCCCTGCCTGGGCAAAGATTGTCCTTTTCCTCCACTCCCTTGTACTGTTGTTGCAACTTGATAACCACCTCATCGTCACCGGACTCATTACTTGCAATGATATTACTCATCAAATCCTAAGAGAAAAAGCTAAACGAAAGTAATCATGCTAGTTTCCACAAAATTCCCAAATACCCTTTTGCTGCTTTCGTCGTTACTAATCATATCGATTGGGCTTAGCGTAGGAGCTATTGTCCCAACGTATCTCTACCACAATTGCACCAACGCCACCACTTACACACCTAACAGTATCTACCAAATTAATCTCAGAAACCTCCTCTCATCCCTTTCTTCCAATGCCTCCAGCGAATCCCATAACACCAGCGCCGGTGAAAGCTCCTCCTCCCCCGTCTACGGTAGCTTCCTTTGTCGTGGAGACGTCAATACCACCGCCTGCCGTGACTGCGTGACGTTCGCTGTTAAAGACGTCGTCAAGCGGTGCCCTGTGCAGAAGGAGACCATGATATGGTACGACGAGTGCCAATTGCGCTACTCCAACCACTCGTTCTTCGGCACTGTATACGAACGCCCGAGAGTCTCTCTTTTGAACACCGCCAACATTACTGACCAGAACCGGTTCAATCGGCTTGTCAACGAGACCACCAAGGCGGCGGCGGCTGAGGCTGCAAAAGGGTTGCCAGGGGACAAGAAATTCGCAACGAAAGACGAAAACTTCAATGGATTCCAAAGGCTGTACACCCTTGTGCAGTGTACACCGGACCTGAACGCCTCTGGTTGCAGCACATGTCTCACCGATGCCATCGGAAGGCTTCCCATATGCTGTTCTGGAAAGCTTGGGGGAAGAGTTCTGTTTCCTAGCTGTAATGTTAGGTACGAAGTTTATCCCTTTTACAATCAAAATGCATCAACTCCGCCACCGGCTGCCTCTCCACAGCCGCCACCACCTCCAGGTTTCACATCGAGCACAAAAGGTATTTTTATTTTATCAGAATTACTGGTCTGATTTATCTTTGAAAATGGCTGATTGAATACTTGTTCAGCGTGAAAGTTGCCTAATTATCATGTTTGTTAGATCAGAGATTTTCGTTAATAGTGTGAATAATAGGATTCTAGGATTAACATTTGAAACTTAATTTAAATTGAATTTCACTCGACAGCCATTTCTTTCATTTAAAATAATACTAATTTCACGATCAAATAGTATTGAAAATAAAAATATAAGCAATGATATAATGATTTAACTTCTTAATTAGCATAAAGAAAGTCTTAACTCTTTAAACCATCTATTGCTGAAAAAAAAAATTAATAAATAAAAAGAAAATCTCAACCTTCTATGAAATGGTTTTTTCTTTTTTTCAAAAGCCATCTATGAAAAGGCTTTGGTTAATTTTAATAAGCTTATTTTTCTTCTTGAATTTTTATAACAAGCTTCTTTTAAAGACAAAAATTAATTAAAAAGTTCTTCTATTAAATTTGGGTCTAACTCAAAGTAATAATATGTGACTACTGACTACTTACTTTCCTTACAAATAAATATGTGACTACTTATGAGAGGTTTTATGTTCCAATTTTTTTTTTTCAACCTTTTTGTTAAGTCTTTATTTGTCTTATTGTCCGAAGATCAGGCATGCATATGGCTAGTAGCAAGATAACGTTATTATCCTTAATTGCTGGCTTGTTTGTATCTTTCCTATGTTATAATATATGATATTTGGCTTGATGTAGACAAAAATTAACAAATTATTTATGAATAAGAATCAAAGCTAGGATAAGTAATGAAACGGGAACGAAACATAAATCAAACATGACCTAAGTGTTATATAGGTCATGAAAATAATTATTATTATTTATAAATTTGTATCTAATTTTTATTCTTTTTTGGTTAGATTACTTCTAGTCTTGTTCTGTTTGTTTTATCCCCTGTTTTAAACGAATTCTCTGTTCTTGCAAAGATTATGAACTTTATATATAAGTGCTCATTAAATATTCGTAATTTACCAGGGAAAAGCAATATCTCAGCCAGAACAATTGTTGCCATTGTCGTACCAATTGTTGTCGCTATGCTACTATTCATATTGGGATTCTGTTTCATAACCAAGAGAGCAAAAAAGAAGTACACTCTAGGTAAAGAATAGATCTAAAATTATCTTAATATATTTTCTACATTTGCTTTTACTTATAGCTAAGCAAGGAAAATATATATTTTTTTTTTGAATTCTGTCATTTAATTAGTATTTTTTTTTTTTTCATTTGATTGGTTGTGTAGCTAAAGATGGTGATGATATTACTACCCCTGAATCCTTGCAATTTGACTTGGCTACTATTGAAGCAGCCACTAACAAATTCTCAGCTAAGTTAGGTGAAGGGGGATTTGGTGAGGTTTACAAGGTATTGTATATTTTAACTATCTGTTATATGCGCTGTTGTAACATTTTAATTAAGTAGCTAATAATCAAATCAACTAATTTAATTATTCTTAGGGTAAACTTCCTAATGGACAAGAAATAGCCGTGAAGAGGCTATCAAAAGGTTCTGGACAAGGTACAGAAGAATTTAAGAATGAAGTTGTAGTATTAGCTAAGCTTCAGCACAGAAACCTTGTGAGATTGTTGGGATTTTGCTTGGAAGGAAAAGAAACTTTGCTTGTGTATGAATTTGTTCCCAACAAAAGCCTTGACTATTTCCTATTTGGTACGTCCTGTCTTATTATGAATAATTTATTTACAATGTTACTTGTCTAGCTGCTAGGTGCTGATTCTGAGCATTTGTTTGAGTGCAGACACTGATAGACAAGGAGAATTAACATGGCAATTACGTTACAAGATTATAGGAGGGATTGCTCGAGGCATTCTATATCTCCACGAAGATTCTCAGCTTAGAATTATACATCGCGATCTTAAAGCTAGTAATATTTTGTTAGATGCTGAGATGAACTCAAAGATTTCTGACTTTGGAATGGCAAGAATGTTTGATGTTGATCAAACTCGAGGAAATACAAATAGAATTGTTGGGACATAGTAAGTTCTTCGACTTAGTGCTCTCTTATAGAAATACAAGACATATAGCTATATTGTTATAACAACATTATCTTTAACTTATTCATTGAGTAAATTGTTTTATTGTGTCATATCATTTTTGCAGTGGTTATATGTCTCCAGAGTATGCAATGCACGGACAATTCTCCCTCAAATCTGACGTGTATAGTTTTGGGGTCTTGGTTCTTGAGATTATCAGTGGCAAAAAGAACAGTAGCTTTTATGAATCGGATTATGCTGAGGACCTCCTGAGCTATGTGAGTAATTTGATCAAAAGATTTACAATTTTATTTTGATTCTAAAATGTATAAGGAAAATAAGATATCCATTATATGTGATGATGATGATGATGATGAGTTATTGATGAATTGAGTTGCATTATTATAATTACAGGCTTGGAAACTTTGGAAGGAGGGAAATCCCTTAAAATTATTGGATCCAACAGTGGCACAATCATACTCAGAAAACGAAGTTGTGAGATGCATCAACATAGGGCTACTATGTGTTCAAGAAGATCCAGAAGACAGACCAACAATGAAGACAATAGTTCTTATGTTTAATAGTTACTCAATTACTCTGGCTGTACCGAAACAACCTGCATTCTACAATAGAACAGATGCAGATATGCCATCGATGGGACTAAAGTTTGATGATTCAAGAAGCGTTGGGTTTCCAGTTTCAATCAATGAAGCATCAATAAGCGAATTATATCCCCGATAGTTATATAGTATTTAAACAATAAAATATTAAACAAGATCTATGCTTATTTGCGTACGTGTGTTTCGATATCAATATAATTTTTCGCAACATATTTATATAAGTTTTCTAAGCGTGATGTTTTAGTCATGCACGTACGGCGAGTCATATATAGAATAGTCTTAAACAATTGTGTCGTTTCATGGTTTCAAGTTATTATTATATCGACAAATAAATGGTTTATATATTATTTTCGTCCTACCTTTATACATTATTTTAAATTTTTTGTTTTATCGGTAGAGCTCATTTTAGTCTAAATATATATTATTATTTTTTTTATTTTTTTTTTTGGAAGGAAGTCCAATTTTTCTTTTAACATATAAGTCCAACTTTTGTTTTTAATATAACTAAAATACTCTTAAATTCTTATATATTAGTTAATTTTAATTGTATTTAATGTATTTTACTTTGAATATAATATTATATTAATGAATTTTATTATTATAGGAAAATTATTTTCGCTGACAAGAAACTTAATACTTTTTTTTAGAAAAAATTATTAATTAAGAGAACCCACATTTTTTAAATTTAATAAATATCATGTTACCTAATTTTAATGTTATTTAGTTTTTATAAAAATTATGTTCCAGGTATGTTATGTTTTATTTTTATAAAAAATGAGGAGTGTTAATTACAATTTTTTAGTACAACCTTTTAGTCAATCTCTACGTTTGAAATGACAATGTCGAAATATTTTTAAGCGATATTTGTTATAGTTATAGTATCATCCCTGTAAATTTTTGAAAAATTCTGAATAGTTTATAGTACCTAAAACAGAGTAGTTCATGATATTTCAGTTTACCACTCGTGTTCAAAAAACTTCAAACGTATTCTCAGTACTACTGTAAACTATTCAAAAAATTTCAAAAATTTACATGAATGATGTTGTAAGCATAACAAACACCGTCGTGAAAAAAAAAAATTGAAAATAAATATTCTGACATATATTTTCAGACGTAAAAGTTGACTAACAAATTGTAACAGGAGGTTGACAGTAGCACTCTTCCTAATAAATATATATTAATTATTATTCAAAGGCTATACGGTTCATTGTTCAAGAAAATAATTAAAAATATATATACTGGATTTGGTAGGGTAGATAGAGAGATAGACTTATTATTTTTTTTTTAAAAAAAAAAACAATAGAGAGATAAACTTAAGTTTGTTAATTTCCTATCATACGTCAATGTTCCACATCGAGAAGGAGAATTGATGAGGGCAACTCTAAAGAAAAATAGGGTTGTTTAAAGAGCTTGTCAAGTGGGAGGGCCAAGCCAAGTGACGTATGGTGTGATTAAATTTATCAAAAAAAAAACGTAATTGTTTATGTATACCCTATATATATTGTATTCTTTTTTAAAAAATAAATATATAATGGTTGTATTTTATGTGATTAAATCTATATAAAAAGAAAATTAATTACGATGAGGCCACTTTAGCTTTATTAAAGCCCTAACGATCTAGTAGTGTCTTAATACCATATGAAGTGTGAATCAAGATTTTTGTTAAAAAGCAATGTCTCTCTTAAATCAATCAAAATTTGACATGTTAATTACTTTTTTATTTATAATAAAATTAAACCTCTAATAAAATCAACAAAATTAGTTAACATATTTAATAAAAATTAAATTAGTTGATGTGTTAAACTTTAATAGATTTAACACAGTATGGAATACCAATTTTTAACTAGAGATCTTAATTCATGAAGTGTCGTATCGTATTCATTCGTACAATTAAATATTGAATCATATATATTTAATATCAAAGTATTATTTATAAAAAAAATACTAGTATGGCATGCACTAAATAAATATGGAGCAATCCTATAAGCTTCTTTACTTCAAATCTTTACATAAGATTAATTTATTCACAAGTTATTCTATTTTTTTTCTAGGTAATTTAAATATTATATTTTTTAATATTTTATTCATTTAATTTATTTTATGTATTAAAGAAAAAAAAAAACAAAAATACAATAATAATAATAAGAAGAAGAAGAATTACTACATATACTACTTTTTATTTTTTTTTCAAATTTACAATTTAGTTACTCCCGTAGTTTATCCGGTAATTTCTATGTTGGTTGGTATACGAATATTGATTGAGATTTAAATTGCTTCCTTAGTTACTATCAGAATTTTTATAAAATTCTGTAAAAAATATATATATAAAAAAATTATTTTTAAATTGAAAAATAAAAAAAATTAAAACAATCATTAAAACAAATTGAAACGATCATAAGCTAAAATTTGTAAAGTATTACAACTTATTTATTAAAACGATCATTTTAAATAAATTGAACTATAACTTTGATTTTGTAACTAGTCACAAAAATTATTAATTTGTCAATGTCATTGTCCTTGTTATTGTTGATCTAGTCAACTGTTGGAGTTTTTAATTTTCCATCTGGCATTCTGCGTAAGTGGATGGGACAAAATATCTTTAATGACTTTGGGTCATCGGATGACTCAGCTTATTAAAGTTAAAAATTCAATTATCAACTGCTTCTCTTCAACTCCAATCAGAATCAAAATTAGATCAACATACACTTTGAGCGATTTTTATTACTTTCTTCTTTTTTTTTTCTTAATTTTATTACTTTCTTCTTGAGGAAAAGTGATGAAAATATTTTGTCCCAAGTTTTTCTATGTAATCTTGGCTCACGCCCTCTGTTCGAGTTCTCTTATCCATATCGGAGAGTCGACAACAACTTTTCGCGCTCACGCATGCTCAAATTCTTCGACTGGTAGTACTTTAACCCAAAACAGTACCTACCTCAACAATCTCAATCTTCTCTTCTCCTATCTCACCACCAACGCCACCAACGATGGTGATTTCTACCAAACAACCGTCGCAAGAGACACTCCTGACGCTTCTACCGGCTATTTTCAATGCCGCTTAGACATAAATGCTACTGTATGCCAAGAATGCGTCAGAAACGCTTCTACAGAAGCACTTAAGCGGTGCCCACTAGAAAAGGGAGCCATAATCTGGTTCGACGAGTGCTGGATACGGTACCAGGACGGATCTTCAGTATCGCCGGGTCTCGTGCCCGCGTTACCGTTGTCTAATGTGCAGAATGTGACGGAAGCGGAGCGCTTCAACCAATTGTTGGGAGATGTTCTGAATAAAGTGGCGGACCAAGCCGTTAGTTCCGAGTCGGCTAAGAAGTACGCGACGGAGGAAGAGAACTTCACGAGTTCGCAGACTTTGTACAGCTTAGCACAATGCTCATCAGATGCACCAACCTCTTTTTGCAACACGTGTTTGCTTAGCGCCATTGGTTTCATACCAGGGTGCTGTGGCGGCAGACGAGGTGGGGCTGTTTACTTGCCCAGCTGCATCATTAGATTCGAGCTCTACCCCTTCTACAATTCAATTTCTGTCACTCCAATTCCACCACCAGGTAGTCATTTTTAATTTATTTGGTAATACGTTTTGTTATCTTAAAAACTAAAAGAAATACTAACAAAATCCATAAGATTATATTTTGTCCAGCAGCAAAAGAAAAAGAAAAAGGTTCAACCATTACAATTATTGTTATTGTTCTCCCAATTAGTGTGGCTATTGTGGCCTTCTTGATTGGCTTTTTCTACCTCCGTAATAGGAAAGTCACGAAGATAAAGAAATACCTCTCTGTTCGGCAAGACAGTGGTAAAAAGAATTCATTTTTTCAAATTAAAATTATTTTATCATCTGAGTGCTTTGTTCATTTTATTTTGACCATTGATTGAGGAATGTTTCATATTCATTTTTGGTTTTTTCAAAGAAAAAAAGTGTAATAGCTAGAGGCTAGAGCTTTAATAGTTTTATATCTGGAATGTAGTTAGGGAAGAAATTTCAGGAGGCGACACTTTTCAGTTTTCTTTGGAGGAAATTAGGACTGCCACTAATAACTTCTTGGATGAAAATAAGATAGGAAGAGGTGGATTTGGTGCAGTTTACAAGGTTGAAATATTATGATGAATTTTTCAATTGTATAATTTATAAGCCTTATATATTTGTAGTTCTTATCCCACCGAATTTTATTTTCAGGGTACCCTCCCTAATGGTCATGAAATTGCCGTGAAAAGACTTACTGGAAATATGGGAAAAGGAGCCGATGAACAGTTTAAGAATGAAGCCCTTTTGATGACCAAGCTTCAACACAGAAATCTAGCTAGGCTAATAGGATTTTGCTTGGAAGGACAAGAAAAAATTTTGGTCTACGAATATGTACCCAATAAAAGTCTTGATTTCTTTCTATTCGGTATGGCCGATCATTATACTTAGTCTGTGAATTACTCTTTGTTCATTTTTATGTTTCTGCTAACTAGAAGAATGGTACTTGAATTCTAATATTGCTTCTGATGACTTGTTAAAGTAGTACACAATTTACTGAATGTTCTCCTAAGGTTGGATGAATTTTGATCAATTTACTCTTAAATTTCGTTTCTAATGGATTCAAATGTATATTACACATACAGATCAGGAAAAGAAAAACATGTTAGATTGGACAACGCGGTACAAGATTATAACAGGCGTTGCCAGAGGAATTCTTTATCTTCATGAAGATTCTAGACTAAAAATTATACATCGTGATTTAAAAGCTAGCAACGTTTTATTAGATGATCATATGAATCCTAAGATTTCAGATTTTGGTTTAGCAAAAGTTTTTGTTGTTGACCAAACACATGGAAGTACCAATCGTATTGTTGGAACTTAGTAAGTTATAAATAAAGCCTATCTATTATATTAATCTTATATTTATATATTGTTCATCATTATGAATTATAAATATTAATTATGCTATTTTTGTAGTGGTTATATGTCTCCGGAGTACGCCATGCATGGGAAATTTTCTTTTAAGTCGGATGTGTTCAGCTTTGGCGTGTTGGTTCTAGAAATTCTCAGTGGCAAGAGAAACAATTTTTCCGATGAATCATCCGGTAGTGGAGACCTCTTAAGTTATGTAAGTGGCATTCACCTAAATTATATATATAAGAATAACTTTTAAGGTAATCTCATATGTTAATTAATATCTGATTTATTGTGTAATACTCTGCACTCTGAAGGCTTGGGAGCTTTGGAAAGAAGGGACTTTTTTGGAATTGTTGGATCCTACACTAAGAAATTCCTACTCAAAAAATGAAGTGATTAGATGCATTCATATGGGGTTATTATGTGTTCAAGAAAATCCTGTTCATAGACCCACCATGGCAACAATAGTTCTCATGCTTAACAGCTACTCTGCTATACTTCCACCACCTCAACAACCAGCAGTCCTTTCTCATCGTAATAGAACACAATCAAGCACAACAACAACTAGTGGTGAGCAACAGTTTTATGAATCTATGGCTAGTTCAACTCAAGGCTCTACTAATGATAGATCCATGATCACTGAAATCTATCCTCGATAGTACTGGTTTGACACAATTAATTCTCAACTGTATTTTCTAAATTAGACGTCTCTATAGTTAATTTTTGTACGATTCAACTTTTTTTATATGTATATGTAATATTCAAGATTAGTTGCTGATCTGTACGTAAATATATGCAACAACAAGAATATATAGATCTTTTTTGTTAATTTGGACGAAGTAGCAGGGTTGAAAAGTATGAGTACTCCCTGGCCAAGACAATCTTTCCATATCAATAATACGTTGCCAGCTTCGTTCTTTTAACTTTTCCTTTACGTATGTCTTATTATTCGTTATGGAACGTTGATTTTCCCAAATGAAAGTTGCTATTGAATCATAAAACTTAAATAGTGGAGTTCTATATATTTGGATGAAGATTCTCGGTAAAAAATTATTCATTGTCGTTTGAAAGGGACAAAAAAACTTCACATTTACGGATTTGATTCTTCACAGAATAATACAATCTAATTTTTTATTAGCTATACTAATGCAGAATAAGATTGTTCTCAATCTTCGAATAGAAAGTTTATATATATAATTATTAAAACAAACTTTCATGTTTCATATTTTTAAATTATATATGTGTATATTATTGAAAAAAAAATTATATATATCTTTATATATTAAAAGTGTCTATCTAACGGCATTTCTTGGTTTAAACACTTAAATATAAATTACCCATTCAATCGCAATATATTAAACCCTAAAATATAAATTACTATTCAATCGCTTAGATGGTCTTATACCTCCATCTATACTGCAATTCTTCATCTTTTTTTCTTCTCTGATTTTTCACTGGTTTCTACAAAGGTAATATTTAAGCACAATGTTTTTAAGTTTCCAAATATTCTATAATTGTTGTACAAGATTTTAGTTATGACTTTTGTCCTATATATAAAGTGATACATATATAAATCTAAGTTGTGAATAAAAAGAGAATTATACATTAACAATCAAATTGTTTTTCTTTTAGATTGTTATTGGATTTTTTTCTTTTTGTTTCTTTTTAGCTAGAAAGAGACATTAAAATTTTATTGAATATATCTTGTGATATATAAATAGGAAAAGCTGATCATCAATGTGAAATATGTATGCAGGCAGTCATGGATTTTTATACAAGTGTGAGTCCACTTATGTTGATGATCATCCACATGATGATTTTATTACTGAATAAAGCCTTGGTTCTTGATTCTACTACTCTGTCATTAATAATTACAATAAACTCTTTGGTGGTTCATCAAATTAAGAAATAAAATTTGAAGTATTGGTAAATTTTTCATCTTCTTTTCAATTGCAATTTCATTATTATAATTTTTTTTTCTTTTTTGTTTTTTATGATTTTGAACTAGCAAAATGACCTTCATCGCAATAAACTCATCATTTAATTAGCCCTATAAAAAGGATATTTGGGTAACATATAAAACAATATTTTTCTCTTGGTTTATTTCTTTTGTACAAATAAAAGATTTATTTAAATGAATATATGCAGATGAAATCATTTAAGCAAAAAACTTTAGATGTATCAATTATGTAACATCCCCGCTTCAAGCCTCCATTGGGCCCTTACACCCACGGAATGAATGGCTCATATACACGAGTACGTCACTCTGGCTACTTCATGGACTGATGACTGACCCTACAGACCAACACGAGTGTTTCCAGCGTGCTTTGTCCTCACTCGCACGCTTCCTGGGAAAACTTCTCAGGAGGTCACCCATCCTTGAAATTGCTCCAGGCCAAGCACGCTTAACTGTGGAGTTCTTTCGAGATGGGCTACCGAAAAACAAGATGCACCTTGTTGACATAGGTAGTACCAATCAATCCATTTAAGCTCTCTTCAACTGTGTAGTCCCATACCTACACAGTCTCAGAATCATCCCACTTGACCTTCCCCAGGCGGTGTGGGATTGCACAGCTTACCCGGTGTTTCCCCTTACGGATCACGGGACTACTGACTGTCACAATCACCCTCCCTTACGGGGTCCGACGTCCTCGTCGACCACACTTCCGGCTGGGTCAAGGCTCTGATTCTGAGACTGTGTAGGTATGGGACTACACAGTTGAAGAGAGCTTAAATGGATTGATTGGTACTACCTATGTCAACAAGGTGCATCTTGTTTATGGGACTACACAATTGAAGAGAGCTTAAATGGATTGATTGGTACTACCTATGTCAACAAGGTGCATCTTGTTTTTCTGTAGCCCATCTCGAAAGAACTCCATAGTTAAGCGTGCTTGGCCTGGAGCGATTTCAAGGATGGGTGACCTCCTGGGAAGTTTTCCCAGGATGCGTGTGAGTGAGGACAAAGCACGCTGAAAACACTCGTGTTGGTCTGTAGGGTCAGTCATCAATCCAGGAAGCAGCTAGAGTGGTGTACTCGTGTATAAGAGCCATTAGTCCGTGGGTGTAAGGACCCAATGGAGGCTTGAAGCGGGGATGTTACAAATTAATATTCTTATTTACCTATGATATGGTAGTGATGCAGATGGAACAATTGAGATTTCTCATTTAAAAAAAAAAAAAAAAAAACTATTTAAAAATAACAGATTTGTTCATATTGTATATTTTTTATTAAAAAATATTTTTAAATTTTGATATTTGGAGTAAGTTAAATTTTAAATATTATTTTAAATTAAATTTAAATTTTTTGATAGTTTAACTTGATGGGTATTGTCATTAATTATTAAAAACAGATTTGCTCATGTTGTTTATTTTTTTTATTAAAAATTATTTTCAAATTTTGATATTTAGAGTTAGTTAAATTTTAAATATTATTTTAAATTAAATTTGAATTTTTTTATAATTTAACGGCATGGTCATTAATTGCTGAAAATAAATTTAGGACGAATAATAATTTTTTTTTTTCTTTTCAAATTACAATTACAAAGTATAATAATAATTTTTGTCTTTATTCAAAAATAACTAAAAACGAAAATAACACTAACATACGTGACTTGTCACGTAACTTTAATCTAGTATATATATATATATATATAAATACTAGCAAAAAAACTACGTGCGAGGCACGTATACTAAATTTATGCTAGTTTTTTTCTATGTTATTTGAAAGCGATACAATTAAAAAATTAAAAAAAAAAGTATTATTAATTATTAGGTGTATCTAAATATTATATTTTATAATGTTATCAATTAAAAGTGAATACCGAATGCAATATATTAGTGTTTAAGAAAGCTTGATGATTTAAATATGTTTTAAGTTAATCCAAAAATAAATTAAAAATTGATGTTCCAATACTTAAAGAAACATTACTTAAATGGATGTAAGATAAAAAGAAAATTAAAAATCAATCTCTAAATTATTGATAATTGAAGATAGCATTTGTCTAAAAATTGTAGATAAGAAAACTAATGATAGTCATTGGTGGATTTCAATCTTCATTTGCTTCGATAGAGACAATAGTGTAATTTTTGTATTTTACACTTTTCATTCTAAATTTCGTCCGCATATATTTGGATTGTCCATTTTTTCGTTGATAAATTGAATATGGTAGTGTCGACAAAAAGTGAAAACCATGTTTAACAAAAAGTGATAGTATTCTATAACAAAATACTATTAAATTATTTTAAAATACTATATTTTATTAAAATAAAACTCTATGCGATTAAAATTTCATATTTATCTTTACTCAAAAAGAAAAAAAAAATTGATAAAAAGAAGAAAAAAAAAATGAAAAGTTTCTATTATTATCTCCACTGCCTTTCTAGATGTGCATAATGGTCTCTTCTTTCTTCCATATTCTTCTTTATTTTTTGTATATTGTGTTTGCAACATATATGTAAATTATTACGTAACTTTAAAAAACTTTACTCCTGGCAACTAATGCATATGCCGAGCATTTAGAATCATTTATTGGCTGTAAATTTTGTTGGGTTTTTTTTGCCATTGATGCTTGGTTTTGTGAACTTTGATAAAAGTCACGCTTCTTTTTTATTCTTATTATTACTTATATAATTTGTTATTAAGTTGTGAAGAAGAAAAAAGAGAAGTGCGGATTGGAATATTATATGTGATTCCATGGGAATGTCCAAATTGTAATAGGAAAAGAAATACAATAAATAATTGAAGAAAACCTAATCGTAGATGTACAACAGCAAAAACTCAATCGTATTTTTTTTTGGATTGAATGAGATTTATTTTGTTTATTTTATGATATATAAATGAAAAGTGACCCATGAATTTCTCATAAACCATTGTATTTTTAATAATAAACCATTTTATTTTTAATATAAATAAAAAGTAAATACCGAATGCAGTATATTAGTGTTTAAAAAAGCTTGATAATTTAAATATGTTCTTAAGTTAATCCAACAATAAACTAAAAATTGATGTTCAAATACTTAAGGAAACACAATGTGTGTAAGATAAAAAGAAAATTAAAAATTAATTTCTAAATTGTTGATAATTGAAGATAACATTTGCTTCGACAGAGACAATAGTATAATTTTTTATTTTGCACTTTTCATTCTACCCGAGTCTGCATATAACTGGATTGTCCATTTTTTTTTTGTAAAAAAAAATTCCATATATAATTCGTTCTTTTTCTGATCTCTCTCAACAAACTAATTGTATATGCAGTTTAAGGTTCAATTTATTTTATATATATATTTTTAATTTCTAGAGTTATAGTTGTGATTATATATAGATCTATAGTTGTGATTATATATAGAGTTGAAATTTATTAAATATCAATTCAAATATTAATAGGATTTGTTTTATTATTATTTTATGATATATAAATAATATTTTATTATTTTATTAAAT
The DNA here is from genome assembly GCF_029168945.1 of Cannabis sativa. Lineage (NCBI taxonomy): Eukaryota > Viridiplantae > Streptophyta > Magnoliopsida > Rosales > Cannabaceae > Cannabis > Cannabis sativa. The sequence goes on along the minus strand of NC_083601.1, from coordinate 39,973,658 downwards.
AAAAATAATAAAGTCACCCATGAATTTCTCATAAACCAAGAATTTCAGTTATATAGGCACACTTTATATAGAATAGATATATAGTTATTGTAGTCTTACGGGACCACATCACATAATATTACTGGTGTAAATAAATTTTTAAGGATAACATAATATATTGATATTATTTGCCTACATTTGACTTTTGTTAATATTATTACCATTGGATTATTATTTTTGTTTTAAGTATATAGTTTGTATATATGTCAAAATAAAAATAAAAAAGGTAGAGTTAGTATATAAATATATTCATTTTATTTTTATTTCTAGATAAGTATACATTGTGAAAAACTTAATTATTATATTAAAGGTAAATGGAAAAAATAAAATGGAAACTAACAAAAATATTAGAATTTGAATTAATTTTTATAAAAATACTGTTATATTGATTTTTTTAAAAAAATACTGTGTTTTTATAAAATAACAGTGGATCACAAAGCATAACAACTAAAAACAATAGTGAAACAATTAAAAAACAACTGTAAAATAATAATAAAAACTTAACACTGTATACATAATAAAATTTACACAGTATTTTTTTTTAAAATTTCGTTCCACAATTAAAAAAATTAAAAATTTTATACGGTGTAAATAATCCTAGCAATTGGGAACATAGAAACAATATATAGATGAACTAAATATTAGTAATTATATTTTGACTTTCAAGTCATAAAAAATAATAATTAAAACAGTAGAACTCTGCAAAATAATTACTATTAATCAATTATTAATAAATACATAAATTCAATTCAATCATGTACTTGAATATTATATTATTGTGTTTGACAATTGTTATAAGATATTAAGGGTGTTTATATTTTATTGGATATGTATTTAATTATTAAATTTTATATAATTTAAGAAAATATTTTTCAAAAAATTTTGCTAACTAATTATATAGTACAACTTATAAATGGTGTTGGGCACCTATTGTGTTTTAGTGATGTCCATATACCATATCAATTAAAAAGCGAATACTTTTCCCTTGATCTATATTAATTTATGTACACTAATTTTTGGACCAATCACGTCAATAAAACACCATTCACGTATAACTCACAATTCATACATCACCTTCACACCACATTCAAAGCTAAATTCATAAATTGTCTCTCATTTATTATTTTCAATCGATCCTCTTTGACTTTAATGACTATAACGACTTACCCTTCAGGATGAAGATTCAACTTCAATATCACGCAAAACAATTCCCCAACGCTGACTTGACTCCGTTTTCATTGATACATTCCTTATCATTCTGTTTGGGAAGTTATTTGAGAATTGAAATTAAATATAATTTGAGATAATTACATAATTTAATTTGTTTATTTGACCACACAATTATACAGATCTCAATTACTGTCTCCAATTTTCATACTTTCAGTGTAACTAAATATAAAAAATAATTTTAATTATTTAATATAATTTTGTCTTTATTTTATTTTATTTTCTCATATATCTAATATTTTTTTTTTCATGTATAATACTATTTTATAATATTTTTTTGTGTGATTTTTTTGTATTGTTTGTAAAAAAAATTATAAAAATCAATATACGAATATATCATATTTGATTTTTTTTCCTTAATTAATTTATATTTTGAATTTTCTTTTAAATTAAATGTTTAATAGATATAATTGCAAATTAATATAAATTTTGATTGATTAAAGGCTCAAATTTATTTTATTATTTAATTCAATCAATATAAAAATAATAAATATTAAAATTTCTAAATTTAGAATATTATACACCGAATAGAATAATTGAAATTATATGGAAGTAATTAGATAATTTTAATAGATAAATATTATTTTAAATATTAATTAATAAAATTGTGATAAAATTTGAGTTTATTTTATAATTTTTTTTATTTATTTAAATATTATTAATATATAAAATTCATTTTAAATATTTATTACATAATGATAATAATATTATACAATATTATAGAATAAAAATTTATATGTAACTATTACTTTATATCTAGGAATGCACATTTTTCCTATGGGGATGGAACCTCACGAGTACCCGCCCCTAATAGGGCAGGGATTTCCGGTCTAAATGAGAAACGAAACTGGAACAAAGATTATTTTTTGTCTCCGAATGTTATATTTCTAGTAATATTTTATATTTTATAATTTATGTTTGTATATTTTTTTACTAAATTAGTATTTTTTTTTTTTTATGAATTTTAAGTTGTGTTTTAAATTATAATTAAGGTGTAATATTATAATTTTTATGTAATTTAATATTTTTAGATATTTGAATTTTTATTATAAATTTTATATTTTTATAGTGTAATTACATCTTAAATTACTACTTACATCTAATACTATATAGTTATCGTATAGTGTAATTACTATCTTAAATTACTAGGCTAGTAATTAAATGCTTCGAAATACCCTCTCGTTGTTCTTGCTTATAAATCATCATAAGGAAAAGCTTATAACCAGTCAACTTTCTGTGCCTTTATCAAAGCTGAAAAAACTACACGCTTACCAAAATGATCATGCTCATTCCCATAAAAATTCCCAATACTCTTTTGTTTATTTCGTCGTTACTATACATCTCGATCGGGCTAAGCCTTGGAGCTAACCCCGTTTACCTCTACCACTCCTGTCCAAACACCACCACTTTCGCCCCAAACAGCATTTATCAAACTAATCTCAACAACCTTCTCTCCTCCCTTTCATCGAATGCCACCAGCGAATTCCATAACACCAGCGCCGGTGAAGGATCCCCCTCCCCTGTATACGGCCACTTCCTCTGCCGTGGAGATGTCAACACCACTGCATGCCGAGACTGCGTAACGTTCGCCGTCAAAGACATCCTCAAGCGGTGTCCTGTTGAGAAAGAGACTGTGATATGGTACGACGAGTGCCAATTGCGCTACTCCAACCGGCCGTTCTTCGGCACCGTATACACACGTCCTGGATTATATCTTCTGAATAGCGGTAATATTACTGACCAGAACCGGTTCAATCGGCTAGTCAACGAGACCACCAAGGCGGCGGCAGCTGAGGCTGCAAAAGGCTTGGTGTTACGTGCAGTCTATGATGGCACGTTACAAGCTAAGTGATGGCCACAAGTTGGCCAAGTGGTGGTCAATATGGTGGCGCATGTTGTGATGCATGCAAGTTGCATGCTGATGCTTAGTTTGTATGCAGTGGCATTTTCGTAAATATCTTCAATATTGTCCGGATTGGGACGGGACTTGGTATTCACCATTTATTTGGGGCTACAAATAGAATGGTGCAGTCGGTTTGGCGAAACTAGGTGATTTGGTATATGGCGCTTCCCATATGTCTACAGAGCAAAAATCATCTATGTTCCTGGTAGAAGGCTAAAAGCTCAGAATGCTCTTTAAGGGGGTACCCTGGTGTCAGCTCTCCACCACCCCTTGCACCTTGGTGCTAAGTGAGCTACTACTAGCCAGCGGGGACTAGTAGGGCGGGCATATGAGGACCACGAGGGGACTCATATGTCTCCATGAGTTGGAGTACTCATGGACATTATCGGGCCGACCCGGTAGTGCGTCGAAGAATGCCGCCAGAGGTTCAATGGTACGTTTCCCTTGGCTTGCCGGTATGTCGCTTGCTCGAGATGTGGCCTAGATCCTCCAAGAGACGTCGTGGTGCGCCTAGGCCACGAGTCTCAACACGAGATGACACGGGTAGTCATTCGTGGACTAGTTTGCATACGCGCATGGGACGGATGCACCATGTTGAAAAGGGGCAAAGGTCTAATGTATGCAACTGGTTTGGTGGCTTGTCTTGAGGGCCTGCCAACATGCGTGGAGGCATGGCGCCTTGAGGATTGGTCCATGGACGTATGGGAGTCCTTGGGCGACGAGGGAGACTATTCGGACAGTATCGAATGGGGCATGATAGAGGCGTTGGCACGTTAGCTTGGTGTTGGCATCTTGCCGCACATGCTACCTTGGTCACGAGTGACAAGGTGAGCGTCGGTGTTGGGATTTGTCTGACCATGGTGTGAACCTATGGACAGTGCGAGTATCTTGGCTAGAGAGTCTCGGTACATGAATGCACTCATGGATGCTTGCGAGCATGACTCGGCGGGAGTTGTTCGAGAGACGGGAGTGTGCCCGAGGCACACGGTCGCGCGAAAAATGAGCCCATTGTTACTCGGATGGTTGGAAGGCTGACCTTGGCTTAGAGAAGTCAAGGTGCCGCACGGGTGTTCCGCTGCCTGAAAAGGTGAGCCCGTGACAGTTGGTATCAGAGCCAAGTTCATCTCAGTGGGATGTGAACTTGGTTGGCCTATCCTAGAGAGGATGTAGGCGGGTGTTCCGCTGCCTGAAAAGGTGAGCCCGTGACAGTTGGTATCAGAGCCAAGTTCATCTCAGTGGGATGTGAACTTGGTTGGCCTATCCTAGAGAGGATGTAGGCGGGTGGACGGATCAAGATGGTCCGAATGTTGGAACAAGACGTCGTTGAGCCAGTTAGTCTTTTAAAGAGGATCAGTAGGCTGAGATGGAGTTAAGACTTGGTTGCTTCTCTTCATGGGAATACTGGACATCCTAAAGAGGAGACATGGATGGTTGCTTCGAGTTAAGTTCAGGGATGCTAGAAAGACAACTACCACGTGAAACTGTAGAGAGGCGCAACAGAATGTTTGAAACTCGTTGGCATAGGACAAGGTTGAGGGGATAGTCCAAGTTGTATGCTTGGTGCACTAGGCCAAGTTTGCCTGAGTGACATTGTAAGCCGCAGGAGGCGCTTTTGTTGAAAAGGAAGCTTGCTGGCAGGAGTGTGGAAGTAGTGCAAGGACCGTCAGATTCTTGTTAGCCACGACAGAGGTCGAGAGTTGATAACCGAGATGGTTCAGATGGGGACAAATATGGAATGCTTCAGTTGCTACATTGTGTGTCGAGAGGGACGCACATGGAGACCAAGGCGGGCAGAGGCCACAATCGTCAGAGGATGGTTGTACTTGGAGGTGTTCGCATGCGAGTTTTATTTGATCCATATGGAAGTGCCGAGGCAGTTGAGTGGAATGTGTTGGCTTGTTAAATCGCCAGAGGGCGTAAGTCACACAAAGACATCGATAGAGATGCGGAGTTGTGGAATAAAGGCATCAAGGAAGCCAGCAGAGCTGAGAAGACCGAGCGCAAGCGTTGAGAAGGGTACTAGAGTTTGCATGAAGGCCAGAGGGCTGCATCATTGGAACTTAGTACTTCGTGGGAGCCAGTAGGGCGTGATGCAAGTGTGAATCAGTTAGATGGTTGAGTGGGAAGTTAGTGCATGCATGTGGAAATCGACGGGGGTGCTAATGAGATAGTTGACTCGAGAGTCACATCCTGCGGGATGCACTTTTAGATGACATGGTGTGCATGAAGAGTTGGGGCGGTCAGGCATTTGCGTGTGGGCATGTTGTCGAGGACGCCAACAGATGAAGTGGGGGAGAGACCTTCACGATTCACTCAACAAGACTAGTTATTCATTACAAGCATCGAGATGAGTATCATGGAGATTGATTGTTGTTCAGGATGTAAAGTCAAGAAGACTCAGGACACAGGCAGAGCCAGTTATCTAGAGTGAAAGTCTGCAGGACTCAGGTACTAAGATAACATCATGGCAATGTTGGCCTAGGGTGAAAGTCAGCAGGACTACAATACTAAGGCAACATTGAAATGTCGAGGGGCGAAGAGTCAGAATGATCGAGGCATTAGTTCAACATCTTCATCAAAGTGAAATGTGGAGTGGAGGAACCGTATGCGAGTATGCGGTTAGCTTGCGAGCTGTACCTTGAGAGGTATTCCTCTTAGAGAGAAGTTCTTCCCAAGTTGAAGTGGGGGAGCCCACTAATTCATGTGTTTGAAGAATCAGGGTACTTGTTCAGTTTTGGTGTGTGAATCCAGAGGGAAACACTACAACAGATTGGTTGTTCAGGGTGAAGACTTGCATGATTGCTGCAAGCTGCAGATAGACAATATGCAAGGGCGTAGACTGAGATCAAGACTGAGCTAGTTTGCGGCATGTTATGGGCATGTTTTGTGTTTATGGGAACACTGGTGTTGTATGGGACACTGTAAGCCGAATGATTCAGAGAACATATGCCGATGGGAGATAGCGGATTGGGATGACTTCAAGTCTTAAGAGTAAGACTGGGTGCCATCAAGTTTATCGAAAGTTAACGAGTCATCAGAGGATGCAGGGTTGATTTTGGGAGATAAACTTGTGACAGTATTTTGGGAGCCGACACAAGCAGGAGCTCAGAGGAGCGAGTGTGCAATGGGTCAGTGGGACCTTTGCATGAAGCCGTGGGTATGCGGTTGGGCCGGAGGGCCAATGTTGTGAACTTCGCGAAGAAATTGGGTGCAAGAGTGCACTTGGTGCTGCATTGGGTGCAGTTGGCTTGCGAGCCTCGTCCAGGTGGGACGCACCAAACTTTATCCTGCGATGAGAGTGTCTTGCTCGATTTCCATCAGGAGGATGGTGCGCCATAGAGTTGGCGTGTGTAGTTTCTGAAGGGACTTGTCCAGAGGGACTTGGCTTCAGCGAAAGCGTGTTTTGTAGGTGCCGTTGGGAACGGTTGGTTTGCGAACCTCACCCCGAGGGGTGCACCATACTTAATCCGTGTCAAAAGGAGTATGCATTGGACGATTGGCGAGTGAGCTGCAATCAGAGGATGTGGTAGCTTCAGGGTCAGTGTTGCAAGGGCTACTTGGTTGACTGGAGGGACACTGTGATGGACTCGGAGGAGTTCATGTAGGGGGAAGTATTCTAGTGCAGAGGCACTACTCCATGGGTGGATCTGAATAGCGACAGTGGCACAGGGTCTTTGATCAAGTCCAAGAGTGGGCGTGCGAGATCATCACCAAGAGGGTGGTTCTACGGAGGTAGGGGGACAAGTGCAGACTTAGGATTCGGGAGAAGCTTGGGGTAAGCTTAGGAGTCGAGATCAGGAGGATTTGCCTGCGGTCCGTCGATGAGGGCATCGACATGTTGAAGTGGGGGAGAATGTTACGTGCAGTCTATGATGGCACGTTACAAGCTAAGTGATGGCCACAAGTTGGCCAAGTGGTGGTCAATATGGTGGCGCATGTTGTGATGCATGCAAGTTGCATGCTGATGCTTAGTTTGTATGCAGTGGCATTTTCGTAAATATCTTCAATATTGTCCGGATCGGGACGGGACTTGGTATTCACCATTTATTTGGGGCTACAAATAGAATGGTGCAGTCGGTTTGGCGAAACTAGGTGATTTGGTATATGGCGCTTCCCATATGTCTACAGAGCAAAAATCATCTATGTTCCTGGTAGAAGGCTAAAAGCTCAGAATGCTCTTTAAGGGGGTACCCTGGTGTCAGCTCTCCACCACTCCTTGCACCTTGGTGCTAAGTGAGCTACTACTAGCCAGTGGGGACTAGTAGGGCGGGCATATGAGGACCACGAGGGGACTCATATGTCTCCATGAGTTGGAGTACTCATGGACATTATCGGGCCGACCCGGTAGTGCGTCGAAGAATGCCGCCAGAGGTTCAATGGTACGTTTCCCTTGGCTTGCCGGTATGCCGCTTGCTCGAGATGTGGCCTAGATCCTCCAAGAGACGTCGTGGTGCGCCTAGGCCACGAGTCTCAACACGAGATGACACGGGTAGTCATTCGTGGACTAGTTTGCATACGCGCATGGGACGGATGCACCATGTTGAAAAGGGGCAAAGGTCTAATGTATGCAACTGGTTTGGTGGCTTGTCTTGAGGGCCTGCCAACATGCGTGGAGGCATGGCGCCTTGAGGATTGGTCCATGGACGTATGGGAGTCCTTGGGCGACGAGGGAGACTATTCGGACAGTATCGAATGGGGCATGATAGAGGCGTTGGCACGTTAGCTTGGTGTTGGCATCTTGCCGCACATGCTACCTTGGTCACGAGTGACAAGGTCAGCGTCGGTGTTGGGATTTGTCTGACCATGGTGTGAACCTATGGACAGTGCGAGTATCTTGGCTAGAGAGTCTCGGTACATGAATGCACTCATGGATGCTTGCGAGCATGACTCGGCGGGAGTTGTTCGAGAGACGGGAGTGTGCCCGAGGCACACGGTCGCGCGAAAAATGAGCCCATTGTTACTCGGATGGTTGGAAGGCTGACCTTGGCTTAGAGAAGTCAAGGTGCCGCACGGGTGTTCCGCTGCCTGAAAAGGTGAGCCCGTGACACTTGGCAGGGGACAAGAAATTCGCAACTAAAGATAACAATTTCAACGGGTTCCAAAGGCTATACACCCTTGCGCAGTGTACACCGGACCTGAACGCGTCAGGTTGCAGCACATGTCTCACCGATGCCATCGGAAGTCTTCCCATATGCTGCTCTGGAAAGCTTGGGGGAAGAGTTCTGTTTCCTAGCTGTAATGTTAGGTACGAGGTCTATCCCTTTTACAATCAAAATTCAACAACCCCCTTACCGCCACCAACAGCACAACCTACACCGGCTCCTCCAAGTTTCACATCGAGCTCAAATGGTATTTTTCTCCACAATGGCTGGTCTCATTTAAATTCATAATTGGTTTTATTTTAGTTTTGTAAAGTTACTATGTGACTGCTAATTTATCTTTCAAAACCCTATTTTGAGTAGTGTAGAATAAAAAAGTATTTGTTGTTATTTGGAAGAAAAAAGAAACGTGCCTACTACTATCTTGGATTGTCATTAATTAGTTAGATTAGATACGATATATGATGGCTCTGTTTTGAAAAAAATGTGAATTTATAAGTGTTAATTATGTCTTATTTTCCCAGGACAAGGGAAAATCTCAGCCCGAACGATCATTGCCATTGTGGTTCCAATTGTTGTTGCTATACTCCTAGTCATATTAGGATTCTGTTTCATAACAAAGAGAGCAAAAAAGTACACTTTGGGTAAACATTAATCTACATGTCTTCAATCTTTTGTTATTTACTATATTTATTCATTTCTTACCTTGGAAAGGGAAGAAACAACAATAAAATAAAATTTGGCTAAGCATGAAAAACATTTTGGTTGTGCAGCTAAGAGGGTTGACGATATTACTACCCCTGAGTCCTTACAGTTTGACTTGGCTACAATTGAAGCTGCCACAAACAAGTTCTCAGCTGATTATAAGTTAGGTGAAGGCGGATTTGGTGAGGTTTACAAGGTATAGATTTCCCAAGTGGTTACTCATTGATATACGTTGGCGTTATGCATTAGTTACTCAAAACGAATACTTAAAATTCATTGTCAGGGCACACTTTCAAATGGACAACAAATAGCTGTGAAGAGGCTATCAAAAGGTTCTGGACAAGGTGCAATAGAATTTAAGAATGAAGTTGTAGTATTAGCTAAGCTTGAACATAGAAACCTTGTGAGATTATTGGGATTTTGCTTGGAAGGAGAAGAGAAGTTGCTTGTCTATGAATTTCTTGCCAACAAAAGCCTTGACACTTTTCTATTTGGTATGTCCTGTCTTATTATTCATAAATTTATTTTCAATATTACTTATGTAGCTAGGTGCTTAGACATTTTCTAAGTATGTGTGCAGACACCGAGAGACAAGGACAGTTAACCTGGGAGATACGTTACAAGATTATAGGAGGGATTGCTCGAGGCATTTTATATCTCCACGAAGATTCTCAGCTTAGAATTATACATCGTGATCTCAAGGCTAGTAATATTTTATTAGATGCCAATATGAACTCAAAGATATCTGACTTTGGAATGGCTAGAATGTTTGATGTTGATCAAACTCGAGGAAATACAAATAGAATTGTTGGCACATAGTAAGTTCTTCGATTTAGTGCTCTCTTATATACAAAAATACAAGATATATATAGTTATATTGTTATTACAACATTTTCTTTAACTTCATGAGTAAATTTTTTTATTTTGTCATATCATTGGCAGTGGTTACATGTCTCCAGAGTATGCAATGCACGGACAATTTTCCCTCAAGTCTGATGTGTATAGTTTTGGCGTCTTAGTACTTGAGATTATCAGTGGTAAAAGAAACAGTAGTTTTTATGAATCGGATTATGCTGAGGACCTCCTGAGCTATGTGAGTTTGATTAAAAAATTTACTATTTTATTTTGATTCTAAAATGCAAAGAGAATAAGATATCCATTATATGTATGAAGTTATAGATTGATTAATAAGTATACATTGTAATTACAGGCTTGGAAACTTTGGAAAGATGGAAATCCATTAAAATTACTGGATCCAACACTGGTACAATCTTATTCAGAGAACGAGGTTTTGAGATGCATCAATATTGGGCTACTGTGTGTTCAAGAAGATCCAGAGGATAGACCAACAATGAAGACAATAGTTCTTATGTTTAATAGTTACTCAATCACTCTGGGAGTACCAAAACAGCCTGCATTTTACAATAGAACAGATGTGGATATGCCTTCCATGGGACTAAAGTTGGATGATTCAACAAGTGTTGGGTTTCCAGTTTCAATCAATGAAGCATCAATCACCGAATTATACCCTCGATGATTAGTATATTTAAGTTATTAAATATTATACAAAATGTATGCTCATCCTTTATATTTTACCTTCTAAATATGTAACTTTATTAGTTGCTTAGGTAATGTTAAGTCATGGACGGCTAGAAGGCTTCAAAAAAATATTGTCTTGGTTTCAAATCCATCTATATAATATTAAGTAATAATTAATAAAACTGAGATTTTAGTCCAAGAATGTCCTTTTTTTTTTTTGAAATGCAATTCCTTCATTAAACAAAACGATTACAATTATAACACACAGCAACAATTTATATTATTGACACGAATTACTAATTATAATATGAGTCATTAAAAAACAAAATAAAAATCATACAAACTTTGTTCAAAATATTATATTATTTAGTTTCAGTGATGTCCATATCGTGCAACAAAATGCCAATACTTTTCCTTGAATGTTATTCATCACCAGCAAATAAAAGTAGAAGCTCCGGAATCTTCTCACATTTATTTTTATTTTCAGCCAATCGTATTTGACTTAATGACTATATACATAACGACTTATGCGTAAGGATCACGATCCATCTTCAAGTATAATCTTTCCCTAAATTCTCTCCTTGTTGTTGGGCATCAATAGAAGAGGCAAACAATTCATCCACGGTTGACTTACCCAGTTTTCAATATTTCATTTCTCATCATTTTCTTTCTTTTTTTCTTTTTCTTTTTTATGCTTACTACCGTAGTCCATGATCACATCATAATTCATAAGAAATTAAGAAAGCTCATAAACATAACAAACTCAACTTTTGTGAGCTTTTTATCAAACCTGAAAAAGCTGAACGAAAATATAATGATGCTAAATTTCATAAAAAATTCCAGTACCCTATTTTTATTACAATTGTCATTTCTATTCATCTCGATCGGTCTAAGCGTTGGAGCTAATCAACCTACTTACCTCTACCACATCTGTCCAAACACCACCACTTTCACCCCCAACAGCACATACCAAACTAATCTTAACAACCTCCTCTCTTCTCTATCTTCCAATGCCACCACCAGTGAGTTCCATAGCGTCACTGCCGGTAAAGGCTCCTCCTCCCCAATATACGGCAACTTCCTCTGCCGCGGAGACGTCAACGCTACTGTATGCCGAGATTGTGTGACGTTTGCCGTCAAAGACATCGTCAAGCTGTGCCCTGTTGAGAAAGAGACCATAATATGGTACGACGAATGCCAATTGCACTACTCTAACAAGTCATTCTTCGGCACCTTATCCAACAGCCCTGGTGGAGCCTATCTTGTGAACACTGGAGACATCACGGACCTTTACGAGTTCAATCAGCTAGTTAACGCTACCACTGAGGTGGCGGCAATTGAGGCTGCCAAAGGCGTGGGAGGGGAGAAGAAGTACGCCACGAAAGATGCCAACTTCAATGGGTTCCAAAGATTGTACACCCTTGCGCAATGTACACCGGACCTGAACGCCTCCAGTTGCCGTACATGCCTAACCATGGCCCTCGGAGAGCTCCCCACGTGTTGCTCTGGAAAGATTGGGGGAAGAGTTCTGTTGCCTAGCTGTAATTTTAGGTACGAGCTCTATCCCTTTTACACTCAAAATGCAACAACACCACCACCTGCAGCAACCCCATTGCCGCCGCCGCCTGGTCCATCTCCATCTCCTCCTCCTCCAGGTTTCATTTCGAGTTCTAAAGGTACGACCACTGGTTTCATCTACTAATTTTTTTTTTTAGTTTGATGTATTATGCTAATTTATGTTTGTAAATGAGCTTTTATTTTCTGAAAATGGAATATGATTTTTTACTATGATGAAAAGAATATACCTGTTGTTCTAAGTGGATAAAGAAAAAACTTCCTTACTTTTAACGATTTTTCTTGCTAAGTCACATAAATCAAGTCTAACCACTTTACATTTTTTTTCATCTTTATTAACAACACTTTAAATTAATTTTGATACAAATATTTTCTGACTTCTTAGGTAAGATTTTTTTTTTTAATTATTTTAAGTTTTTAACTATACTAAAAACGGCATTTTTCTAATTCTAATAATAAACATATAATTCTAATAAGGTTTCATGTTCAGTTTAATAATAAAAGAAAGGTTTCATGTTCTTTTGTTTTCTCACTCTTTTCAAGTCCTGTCCGTGGCGTCAATTAATTTTTGTCGTTTTGTGTGATGCTGTGCCATGTGGCATGGGGCAAGGTCCATTTCATATTTCGTAGTTACTGGTTATTGTTGTCATGCCACTCATGTTTTGGGCAAATATATATACTAAATTGTATTATATATTTGTTAAAGATCAACACCTACTCTACAAAGTATCTAGAACTTTCTATCATTTTGGTAATATTATAGAATTTTCTAGAATCATAGAGAGTAATAGTCATTAGAAGTTTCAAGAATATTTTAGTAACACAATTAGTTAGAATTATCTAGAATATTATAGTTGGTTTCTTTTGAGTGGTATAAATAAGGGTCATGGGTCTTCAAGTTGTGCATCCAACAAGAGTGTCTTCAAAGTGTGTTCAAAAGAGTGAGAGTGTGTTCTAAAGTGTCCCTAAAGTCTTTCAAAAGTGTGAGTTATACACAAGTGTATAATAAAGGTGTCTAGTGATAAAATAAAAGAGTGAGTGCTTGGTGTATATTGTGGTCAAGTTAAAGTGTTCAAGTCTTGGTGTAATTGCTTTTACAATAATAAAGTAATTACATTTTTCACGTGTTGTGGTGTCCAACAATATTATTATTAACTTCATCCCCATTTGTGACGGATGGCTCTGTTCTGAAAATGTTTTCCCAGGAAATGGAAAAGTCTCAGCCCGAACAATCGTTGTCATTGTCGTCCCAATTGTTGTTGCTCTGCTCCTATTCATATTGGGATTTTGTTTTCTAACCAAGAGAGCAAAAAAGAAGCACACATTGGGTAAAAAATAGATCTAGATGCCCTTAATATAATATTTAAAATTTGCAAAATGTTTTTGTTTGTCGTATCATTTTAATTAGTGCATTTTTTGTTCATTGGTTATGTACGTAGCTGAAGGGCGTGATGATATTACTACCCCTGATTCTTTGCAATTTGACTTGGCTACAATTGAAGCTGCCACAAACAAGTTCTCAGCTGATTATAAGTTAGGTGAAGGCGGATTTGGTGAGGTTTACAAGGTAGAATTTTCAAATAATTTACGTACTCGTTGATATATACGCTGTCGTTCTGCTTTAGTTACTCAAAACAAGTATTCAAAATTCAGGGCACACTTCCTAATGGACAACAAGTAGCTGTGAAGAGACTATCAAAAGGTTCTGGACAAGGTGCAATCGAATTTAAGAATGAAGTTGTAGTGTTAGCTAAGCTTGAACACAGAAACCTTGTAAGATTGTTGGGATTTTGCTTGGAAGGACAAGAGAAGTTGCTTGTTTATGAATTTCTTCCCAATAAAAGCCTTGACTCTTTTTTATTTGGTATGTACTGTCTTATTGTTAGTTACAAATTATTTTCATTCTTACTCGCATTGCTAGGTGCTTACACATTTTTTGAGTAACCTTTCAATTCAGACGCTGAAAGACAAGAAGAGTTAACGTGGGCAATACGTTACAAGATTATAGCAGGAATTGCTCGAGGCATTCTATATCTCCACGAGGATTCTCAACTTAGAATTATACATCGTGATCTCAAAGCTAGTAATATTTTATTAGATGCGGATATGAATGCAAAGATTTCTGACTTTGGAATGGCAAGAATGTTTGATGTTGATCAAACTCGAGCAAATACAAATAGAATTGTTGGTACATAGTAAGTTTTTCAACTCTTATATAACTTTCGCTATAACAAACTATATACAAATACGATACATATTATGCATGCCATATTGGTGGCGCAGTGGTTATATGTCTCCAGAGTATGCAATGCACGGACAATTCTCTATCAGATCTGATGTGTATAGTTTTGGTGTATTGATCCTAGAGATTATTAGTGGCAAAAAGAATAGTAGTTTCTATCAAACCGACTATGCTGAGGACCTCTTGAGCTATGTGAGTATGATTAATATTATATGTAATTAAGAATTTTCTTTTGATAATTATGATCAAACACGATTATTATTCATGTGAAATTACAGGCTTGGAAACTTTGGAAGGAGGGAAATCCCCTGAAATTATTGGATCCATCATTGGAACATTCTTATTCAGATAATGAAGTTGTGAGATGCATCAACATAGGGCTACTATGTGTTCAAGAAGATCCAGAAGAAAGACCAACACTGAAGACAATAGTTCTTATGTTTAACAGTTGCTCAATCACTTTGGCAGCACCGAATCGACCAGCATTTTACAACAGAACCGATGCAGGCATGCCATCAATGGGAATAAAGCTTGATGACTCTAGAAGCGATGACTTTCCACAATCGATCAATGAAGCATCAATAACTGATTTATATCCTCGTTGATTTGTATATTTAAGTAGAAAACATTAAATAAAATTCATTTATTACAATTTTTTTTATTGTGCGACTGGTCTTTTCTGATTTAAGAGTTAAATTTATTTACAGATTAACTTAATTATAAATATTCTCAATAATCAGATTTTTTTGCCCTTACTATATTCATTTTTTTCCCTTTTCGAATATTTTCAATGTGATTAAGCTTAAGAAATTAATGCTGCGTTCATGTGGTGTTCTCTTTTATATGCTGTATTGTTTATTTTATGTTGCATTTTAATTTTATAATAAACAAATAGAAAGTATCTATTAGTTTCAATCTAATTTTAATTAGATTAAAAAAAAACTAGTTAATATTATATAGAAATAAAGTATCTATGAACTTAAACCAACAAAATCGCTATGACATTTTATTTTGTAACTATTAGATTTATACTCTACCTTAATTTAATTTTTGTTTGGTTTATTTGGGTATTATTAATTAAAAATAATTAGAAATTTTTAGAAAAAGAAATATATAAAAACACATTTTATTTACATAAATACTTTTACAGGATAAAATATACTTTTATACTTTTTATATACACTTTATACTTTAAAAAAAATAATTACCAAAATACCTTTTCGTCACATATCAAACATGCACATACTAATGTCATTGTTTATTATCACACTCAACTCTTTTTCTTTCAGTTCTATAGTTTTTTTTTTCTTTTTATTTTTCATTAGAAAATTTGACTTTCTATACATTTATTGACTTAAAATTAATTCCCTAAACCTAAGTTAACATTTCATAAAATCCAATTCTACCCCTCCTATTTCAAATACCTCTCTCTCTCTCTCTCTCTCTCTCTCTCTCTCTCTCTCTCTCGGAACTCACCCTAAGGAATCTACCCACTGCCCCCAACCCACCACCCAGAACCTCGATTCCTTTTCTCCACGACCACCGCAACCACAGACCCAACGATCCACGAATCCAACAACCATCGCGGACGCAACGACCCACAGACCCAACAGCTTCTCCATCGGCAATGTCGTCAAAGGTAAGTATTGTTATTCTTTTTGTGCATGATTTAGGGTTAAAATATATAAAATTATTGAGATATTTATTAAGATTTAGGGTTAATTTTTGAGTTTGGGTTAGATTTAGGATTAGAATTGTCAGGTATGTGTTCAGTGGGAAAATTTGGATTTTTGGCTTGGTCAGATGCAGGCCCGATATAGGTCTGATGTATTTTTGTTGTTAGAAAGGTATAAAGGTTGAAGGAAATAGCCCGATGTAGGCCCGTTGCTGGGCCCGATAGTGTGCCTAAGTTTATGCTTTTTGTAAAGCCCAATTGGGCCGATGTATGGTCCGATATGAGGTCTGATAGTGTGTCTATTTTTGTGCTATTTTGTTAGGCCTAATAGGTCCGATATATGGTCAGATTTATGGCTCGATAGTGTGTCTAATTTATGTATTTTTGTAGGCCCGATAGGACCGATATATGGTCTGATGTTGGGCCTGATTATGTTTGTGGGTTTTAAATTGTGAGACTGAACTTCTTCTTGAGTATTTGTAGGGGAAGATTTCGTTCATCGAGTTGATGAAAATTTGCAATAAAGACTTTGCATAAATAAAAAAGAATTTGGATCAAAAGATTGCAGCATTGTAGTATTGGGCTTTTAAGTCCATATTAGAGCTGGCTGATAGTTTTGAAGTCAGAAAGTCACATGGCTTTCTAAGAATGATTAACTCTAAGAGTAAGAAAAATATGAACATTAATAAGGAGGATGTTATAAAATTGTTCGGCAAAATGTAAATTTTTTACTCCTTCATCTTGGTTTATTTTTTCGATTGTATTACATTTTTTTAAATTTTCATTCATTACAATAATATTTTTGTTTTCAGTTGACATTATACTTTATCTTATGTTTCCGATCCCACCAAGATGTGTTTTTGAGGACCGTGAGTGGAGGTGAGGCGTCATTGTTTATCGACTTGGACGAACTAGTGATTGGCGAAGATGGACAACCAACACATGAAGCTCCTCTTAGCCAAGCAAAAAATCTTGTCGAACAGTTAGAGGAGCAGTGGAGGCACCCAAATATTTAGAGATGTTACACCACTTCCATCATCTTTATAACTGGAGGCACGTTCAGTTCCTCCACCAACAGTAGCAGAGTCTCAAGAACCATATTATTCTGCCATTTTGACTAGGTTAGAGAGTGTTGAGAGGGAGCATAATGCTATGAAGGAAGGGCATATGTCACTCATGAAAGGGCAGAACAAGATTATGGGTCACTTGAAGTTTCTAATGACACTCATGAAACAGAGATGACTGTTAGAGTTTTCGAGAGAGAATAAGTCATTCTTGCTCATCTTCTCCCAAGTGAATAAAACAAAAAAGGGAGTAGGCTATATTGCCAATTATAATTGGTCGAATCTTTATAAATAAGATGTTGTCTTTACTTTATATTATTTACATTCTGTTATTTAATTATTTTCAATCGCTTTAATTTGACTCATTGTCGTTGGCTAAAAACGAGATTAACAAGTGACATATATTTGTTCACTGTTTTATTTTATTGTATTATGAAACTTATTTTTGTATGTAATTGTTGCTTTTGATATTTTACTTAATTTGTTCTAAGATTTAATTTATAATTTTGTTAACCTACATAACTTGTTTCTCAGTGTCATATTTTTAACTAGCTGATAAATATAATTAGTTTCTCAGTCTCAGATTTCAACGTCCAATATTGGTGATAACTCTGATGTCTATCCAAAAACTTTCCCGTAACAACGACAATTGCATATAGTAAACTAAAATACAAAGCATGTAAAATTTATATGAGTTTTGGTATTTGTAACTGGTTTCTTCATTGAGAAACTAGTTTTGATTACATGAAAGTAACTGGTTTCTTATTTCATTACCTTAACAAAATTATTTTTAACTGGTTTTTTATCAAGAAACTGATTTTTTTCATTAAAAAAACTTATTTTTTTTATCAAGAAATTATTTTGATTATGTAGAAGTAAAATTTAATATGAATTTTTAGGTTTTTTATGATATTCCTTCTTATATATTTTTAAAGGTTTCTTTTTTTAACTATTATATTTGATGCAATTAAATTTGTATGACATATATATTAATTTTTTTTTCTTCATATGTTTGTAAATAATATATTACAAATTACACATATTTTATTAACAAAATATCGCTAACCAATCGTAGAGTGCGACATATGGAAGATGTTGACAGGGTCAACCCAAGCAGTTTGGGAACCTTAGACGAAAAATTAAATGTAGGTATTTTATTAAAAAAAATTACCAATCAACTCATATATTTAGCTTTTTTTTAAAAAAAAAAAAATAATTCATAAATTTTAAAATAGTCAAAAATTTTAGAATAATGTGTATTGGGACCTATAAGGTTTTATTAGTTTTTTTTAAGTGCATATTATTTTGAGAATTGCTAAAAGGTATTAATAGTACTAAGCGCATTCTTTCGTGTTAAACTGCTATTGGTGTAATTAAGTTGCGGGTCCTATATAATTTAAGAAAATTACTTTTAGAGAATATCGCTAACCAATCGTAAGATGATACTTATGAAAACTGCTGCACATAATAGCAATGTTCTATTTCTTTTATAATCATTTATTATGTATATTATATTAAAAAATATTTATTATATTATATATAAGGATGATAGAAAAATGTCTTGTTGTGTAATGGTTCAAACTATTTAATTTTTAAAGAGCTTATACCACTCATATTCAATAATAATGCTTTTTATTAAAAAAAAACATTTCATTAATGAGCCTCCAAGATTGACTTCAATTAGTTTTTGTTGATTCTCTTCAGCCAATGAAAGCTCGACATCTTGGGAACTTAGTTAATTTTGCATCTACGCACGTGGTACAACATTTCATCGTTATTAGAAAATTCAAAGGCTAAAATAATAAATTACCAAATGTCAAATGATAAGATAAGGACATTAGTGTCACCAATCAGAGGCTTTGGAAGGCATTGTACAACTTGTCACGATTAAATCGGACAAACAGAGAATTATTAAAAAAAAAAAAAATGGAAAAACTTGTCATGATTATGACATTACTTAACAGCAAAAATATTTTATTTATTC
Source organism: Cannabis sativa (assembly GCF_029168945.1). Taxonomy (NCBI): domain Eukaryota; kingdom Viridiplantae; phylum Streptophyta; class Magnoliopsida; order Rosales; family Cannabaceae; genus Cannabis; species Cannabis sativa. Next base: position 39,954,606 of record NC_083601.1, on the reverse strand, counting down.
TTAAAAGAAGATAGAGAGAGAGATTTTATTCAAGTCGTTAACCTTAAAAAACAATCAAAAAGAAATAGAACACGAGCACCGTATTGCTATGTGCGGTGTGGCACCTGAGTGGAGATAATACAAACAAAACAATGAAAAAATAACCTTTTTGACTTTAGGTGACTTAACCCAACTAACTTAATCAATTCACTCTTGAACAAAATTTGAATACAATTTTTAAATTTTAGTTTTAATTTATTCCTTAAAAAAAATGAAGATGATGATGAACAAAATTTCTCCCAAGAGTCTGTGTCTAATCTTGGCTCATACCTTGTATTGGAGTTGTTTAATCCACATCGGAGAATCAACATCAACATACAGCGAACACGCATGTACAAATTCCACGGCTTCTGCTTCTACTTTATCCCAGGACGCCACCTACCTCGCCAATCTCAATCTCCTCCTCTCCTATCTCAACTCCAACGCCACCAACGATGCCGGTTTCTACCAAACCACAGTCGCCACCGGCACTCAAGACGCATCTACCGGCCTCTTCCAATGCCGCGGAGATATAACTGCTTCCCTGTGCAGAGAATGCGTCTTAAACGCTTCCAGAGAGGTACTTAAACGGTGCCCACAAGAAAAGCAAGCCGTAATCTGGTACGACGTGTGTTGGATACGTTACCAGGACAGCTCTATCTTCTTGCCTAATCCGGGAATAGTGCCATCAACATCGTTGCAGAGTTCGGAGACTGTGAGGGAAGCCGAGCGGTTCAACAAATTGTTGGCGGGTGTTATGGATGCACTAGCGAACAAAGCCGCGAATTCTGGGTCGGTTAAGAAGTTCGCAACGGCTGAAAATAATTTCACGAGTTCGGAGACCTTGTACAGCTTGGCGCAGTGCACACCAGACTTGTCGGCGGCCGATTGCAACACGTGCTTGCGTAGCGCCATCGGTTTTTTTCCTCAGTGCTGCAGTAGCAAAAGAGGTGGGGCCGTTTTCTTGCCCAGCTGCATCGTCAGATTCGAGTTCTACCCCTTCTTCAACTCCACTACTACACCTTCAATTTCAACTGATCAGGTTCCACTTTCAGGTAGTCACTTAAATTTTTGTAAAAAGGGAAAGCTATGCTGAGCAACAATTTATTGAACTTTCATACATATTGTGCAGGAAAAGGAAAAAAATCAATAATTACAATTATTGCTATTGTTGGGCCAATTAGTGTAGTTCTTGTAGTTTTTTTGATTGGCTTTTGCTTCCTCCGTAATAAAGCAAAGAAGATAAAGAAATATCTCTCACTTCAGCGGCAAGACAGTGGTAATTGTTTTTCTGTACTTTATTATATTATATAATTGATTTTTTATTTTATTTTTCGAGAGAGTTTTATGAATTTAGGAGGAAAACAAAAATTGCTCTGGTTATAACTTAATATATGTATTTGTCTTCTGGTATAGTCCGGAATGAAATTTCAAAGGGAGAGACATTTCAATTTGCAATGGTGGAGATTAAGACTGCCACTAACAACTTTTCTGATGAGAACAAAATAGGAAGAGGTGGATTTGGGGAAGTTTACATGGTATATGATAGTTTTATGATAAAATTCTTTGATATGTATATTGCAATAATTTATGAGCCGAATTAAAAGTTCTTATCACATTAATTTTTACTTTTAGGGTACGCTGAATGATGGAGAAAAAATAGCTGTGAAAAGACTAATTGGAAATTTGGGACAAGGAGCAGAAGAACAATTTAAGAATGAGGCCAAATTAATGGCCAAACTTCAACACAGAAATCTTGTAAGGCTATTAGGATTTTGCTTGGAAGCAGAAGAGAAAATTCTCATCTATGAATATGTGACTAATAAAAGCCTTGATTTCTTTTTATTCGGTACGGCCCATCCCTGAATTCTGTGTGAAATTCTTTTTCCATACATTCTAAGTTAAGAAACGTATTGCATGAGAATGATACTAACCTATGAAAAGTAAAACATAATAATTCTTGATTTTTAATGACTTTTTAGGTGTTGAATTGATTGAAGTGTGTTAATTTACTCTTAATTGTTCTGTCTAATTGGATTCAAATACCTGTTACAGATGAAGATAAGAAAAACTTATTAGATTGGTCAACACGATATAAGATTATATCAGGGATTGCGAGAGGGATTCTTTATCTTCATGAAGACTCTAGACTAAAAATTATACACCGTGATCTAAAAGCTAGCAACATTTTATTAGATGACCATATGATTCCTAAGATTTCAGATTTTGGCATGGCAAAGGTTTTTGTTGTGGACCAAACTCATGGAAATACCAATCGTATTGTTGGAACTTAGTAAGTTTTAACTTAAAAGTCCTATTTATTACCACTGCTTACAAATTGAATACTCATTAACCTTCAAGTTTAATTCTTAGAAATATTAATAATCATGTTATTTTGTAGTGGCTACATGTCTCCAGAGTATGCCATGCATGGTCAATTTTCTTTTAAGTCAGATGTGTTCAGCTTTGGAGTGTTGGTGCTAGAGATTCTCAGTGGCAAGAGAAACAATTTTTTCTATCAATCACACGAGGGTGCAGACCTTTTGAGCTATGTGAGTGACATGTTCATATAAGTTACTCTGATAAGGTCATGTGTATTGTAATACTTGAAATTATTGTGTGTAAAACTGTCTGCAGGCTTGGGAGCTTTGGAAGGAAGGGACTTTCTTGGAATTGTTGGATCCAACTCTAAGAAATTCCTTCTCAAGAAATGAAGTGGTTAGATGCATTCATATGGGATTGTTATGTGTTCAAGAAAATCCTGTTCATAGACCCACCATGGCAACAATAGTTCTCATGCTCAATAGTTACTCTGCTATACTTCCACCACCTCAACAACCAGCCCTTTATAATCATAATAGAACACAATCGAGCACGACAACTACGGGTGAGCACCAGTTTCACCAGTCTATGCCTAATTCATCACAATGGTCTGCTAATGACGGATCCATGATAACTGAAGTCTATCCTCGATAGAGTATAGATTTCACAAAGCTCAACTGTTTTCTAGTTTCCTTAATAATTAATATTGGTACATGTATAGGGTACTATTTAGATTAAGACAGGAAATTAAATAGTAGTGGAGTTAAGGATTTGAGTTTTTAAGAGAACACCATATAAATTTTCATTGAACTTAACAATACAAAAATATATGTTCTTAGTAAAACTGTTTTTAAGAGAACACTATATAAATTTTCATTGAACTTAACAATACAAAAATATATGTTCTTAGTAAAACTAAGAATAATTAGTATTTTTACTCTTGAACTTTGGATACTATTTGATTTTGCCACTTAAAATATAATGTTTATTTAAAATTCTCCTTAAAATATCAGTTATATAACCGTTAAAAATTTGTATTTTTACCTTCTGAACTTTGATTAATACAAAATTTTGTCTTATTTTATTAAAAAAAATTAATTTTAAAAATTATTCTATTCTATTAATTCTATTTTTTTTTTTAATAAAAATTATTATATAACGTGATGGAAATATTAAATTAATTATAAAATGTTAAGTTTACTTAAAAAATCTAAATTATTCTTAAAAATATATTCTGAAAATTTATTTTATTTATAAACACGTAATTTAAAAAATCAAACCAAAATTATTGAAAATTCAATAAATTATTTAAATAAAATAAAATTTTTTAAGGAAAAATTAGACTTATTTATATTTATAAACTTATATCTAAAAAATAATTAAAAATTCAATAAAATTATCAAATTATTTTGAAATAAAGTTAGAAATTAAACTAAAAAAATATTATGTTTACTTAAAAAAATTTAGATTTTTAGAGAAAAAAAATAGAGTCAACTTGTTCCCCTAAAATTTATTTTTACAAAAATTAAAATTTTAATACATTTTTTTCTAATAATTTTTAAAATTGCTTGATTAGTTTTAAAATTTTAATTTTTTTCTCTAATTTCTTTCATTATTCAAAATGATTTTTTTAAAGATCTAAATTAATATTTTAAGTTTTACCAAAAAAAATATTTAATCTTTCTCATTTTTATTTTGAGGGGGTAAAATTTGATAGTTGTCAAAATTAATGGGATAAAATTACTAATTTACAAAGACAGGTCAGCATTTAAACGAAATAATGAGACGAAACCTAACATAATGACTAAAAATCTATAAGTGTAAAAGTTCAAGGATAATTTTTAAGAAACTGTATATTTTAAAGGATAAAATCAATATTGTCGAAAGTTCATGAAGCAAAATTATTAATTATTCTAAAATTTAATTTAATATATGGGATCACCAAATTATAAAAAGGAGTATTTGTTTATTAAAATGGTAAAAGATATTCCCTTGTACATGTCAGATTTTGCAAATACCATTTTATTTTCAATTGAGGTTAAACTAAATTTTAAGTAATTTAAAAGATTAATTGTTAAAAATAGGCAACACTTAGTCTTTTTTAAAGAAAAAAAATCACCAAAATTATGCTTTAACATTTTTTTTTTTTTAAATTCAACAGGGTTAGTAAATATTCAAAAGTTGCAGTAAAAAAAAATGTACAGGAATATGTCCAATAACATCTATTGTGGTGTTACAGTTTTTCTGTTTTATTTTATTATAATAACTAAAGTAAGACTACACGGTTTACACTGATGAATATTGGGGATGTAGCTCAGATGGTAGAGCGCTCGCTTAGCATGCGAGAGGTACGGGGATCGATACCCCGCATCTCCATTAAGTTCAAATATTTTATCAATCTATTACAGTTTTTCTGTTTCACTTTATTATAGTAACTAAAGTTTTTTTTTTTTAGCAATATAGTAACTAAAGTTAGACTTCATTTTATCAATCTATTACAGTTTTTCTGTTTTACTTTATTATACTTAGTAAAGTTATACTTCATTAGTCAATAACGGGGATGTAGCTCAGATGGTAGAGCGCTCGCTTAGCATGCGAGAGGTACGGGGATCGATACCCCGCATCTCCATCAAGATTAATGTTTTATCAATTTATCTGCATATTCTTAATAATCTTGCAATGCAGAACATGAGATTCATTTGCATATTGATTGAAATTCAAAATAAATTTTGTAAAGTATAATTTTTTTTTTCTCCCATCCCTCTTTTTGCGCATTTTATCAGGCATGAAATTTGAAGGTGAGAAAATATCTTGCATGATTAGGCCAAGCCAAGACCAATTCAATATATAAAACCACAACCTTTTTAAAGGAGAAAGCAGGGATAACAAAATAATTTCAATTAAGAATATGCAAATGAATCTCAAGTTCTGCATTGCAAGATTATTGAGTTGGATACAAGAATTAAATTGATCATAAAAGGAAAAAAAATGAAGAAAATTATTACAGAGAACACGTGCTTAACTAGTGAATTAGAGAGTTCATACAATGAGTTCAATCAATCTACAATTTTTTGCATACGGTTTATGAAAAGAAAAAACAAAATAGACACAGAAAATATACTCTAAAGTTATTAAGTAAAAACAGTGGGTGAAATTTGGTACAAAACTTAGCTATCCATTGACATGTATGTGGAAAAACTACTTCCACCACTCATAATGGAATTTTTTTTTTGTTTAACTGGCCGTAGCTATGGAATTCAGGCACATCAATTGTGAATTTATGAGAGAGGACCTTCAAGGAAATTGTTGAATAAACCTAATCCGTGAGAATAATGGAATCAACGTGACGTGATACACCCCACACAAAGAGAAAAGTATGCGCTTAAAAATCCAATTTTATGTGAAAAATTTTCCCTGAAAATGGCTCGTATATATGATATAAGTAATTTTCTTCTTTATATTAATATGTTCAGATGAAATTTCTTTAGTGCCTATAGACATGCATAGCAGAATTAACTTATGATGTTGACCCGTATTGACCGTAATCGATGATAACTCCTGATTTTCATCTATAATATAAAACCATTGCAAGGCCTGCAGCATGATTTCATTCGGGACGTTAAATATGAGTCCTCTAACTCTACTTCTTTTCTTTCTTTTCAGATTGATTCATCTTCCAATTCCCAACCATGCCCAACTCATAGATTGTACATCAAGCGCTGAATATTGCTGGAATTGCAGTTCCAACGGTGGAAACTACTCTGCTAATAGCTTGTACCAAAGAAACCTCAACAATCTCTTGCTCTCTTTTCCTTCTGTAGCACTAGCACCAAAGACCATCAGATTTTACAACCTGTCATCGCCACAAGTATTAAACAAAGTAAACGTAATCGCTCTATGCAGAGGAGACGTTGATTCGACCAATTGCCTATCTTGCTTAAACACCACTAGTCGTATGATTTTGGATCAGTGTCCAAATCAGATGGAAGCAATCTTATGGGGCGAGAGATGTATGGTACGTTACTCGAACAGGTCTATATATCAAGTGTTAGAGGAAGACCCCAGTGGAATGTTGCCAAGCCCGAATCCTGTACCTGACCCTGAAGTGTTTAAAAACGTATTAAAGCCTCTGCTTGACAAGTTAATTAACGAAACTAGTTCTAATGAAAGACTGTACGGAACAGGAAACGCTAAAGTCGCTGACGCTAAGCCAATATACGCCCTTGCCCAATGCACACCAGACTTGACCGAGAAGGAGTGTAAAGCTTGCTTGCAAGACTCAAGTTCCAGGCTTCCAGGTTGTTGCGCTGGAGTAGATGGAGCAAGAATACTTAAACCCAGCTGTCATCTCAGGTTCGAGAACGGTCCCTTTTACAGCACTACGGCACCTCAACAAAACGGTGTATGTACAGACAACGCTGAATATTGCTGGAAGTGTTTAGCCAGTGAAAATGACACTAGTATCAACATGTTCATGACAAATGTCAAAGAACTCCTGTCTTCTTTCTCTTCTGATAAAACTCGAAGTGCTTACGGGTTTTTCAATTCTTCCATAGGAGAAAACTCAAATAAAGCCTACGCTATTGCACTTTGTAGAGGAGACCTTTCCCCAGAAAGTTGCCGGAGCTGTGTGAGTAGCTCTAGTAAAAATATCTTGGACAACTGTCCAAATAGGTGGGAGGCTATCCTATGGGACGAGCTTTGTATGGTAAGGTACAACAACTCAATATTCTCTGCGAGAAATGATGACCCTAGGATGTATATCCCGAATCCAAACAACGTTTGGGAATCCAATCTGTTTAGGCTTACCCTTAAACCGTTGTTGGATAAGATAACTAGCAAAGCTTCTATGGGTGATTCTTTAAAGAAGTACGATTCTGGACAAGCCACTGTTCCAGGATACGAAACCATATATGCAGCCGCGCAGTGTACTCCTGATTTGGACAAAGATGAGTGTTACGGCTGCTTAGACGATGCTGCCAATTTCATTCCTCAACAGTTTGATGGGAAGCAAGGTGGCAGAATTCTTAAACCAAGTTGTAACTTAAGGTTCGAAGTGAAGCCATTCTTTAGTGCTACGGCTGATCCAGTACTGTCTCCTAATTTATCTGAAGGTAAAGTGTTTCTAAATAATTTTGTCATCAAATTAAAGTTTATGCTATATGATTAGTAAAATTTAGAAAGAAGAGTAATGGATTCTTTTTTTTCTTCAGGAAAAAATACTACAGCACGAAATGTTGCTATAGCTGTTGTTATTCCGTCTGTTGCAGTTGTGATAATTATCATTATGATATGCACTTTTCTGAAGTTAAAGAAGAAGCCGAGTGAAAATCTTAAAAGTAAGTTTAATTTACATGGTTTTAATATATATAATTAACATTTGCTTTGCTGCTTGATGCATATGCTTTATATAGGGTGATGCTTAACTTAGTTATTTATAAAACCAGTATATATTACTATAATTTTTAATTACAGTAAAATTTGGTGATAAAATATTTACAGTGGCATTTTAGTTATGACTCGGTAAACTTTGACAAAATGGATACAAGAGTACTTATTTCATACTTTAATGTATAAATATGTGTGGGTGTGGGAGTGAAAATGGTTTTTTTCTTCATAATTGAGTTGTTGTTATCCCTACTTTTTGTGTCTGGAGAACATTTGTACTCAAATAGAAATACAGTGTAATATAGCTAAACCATAAGGAATATATACTCTGGCTTGTTTTATTTTGGACTCACTTCAAGTGTCACTCTGTGCCATTGAATATTAAATTTTATTTTATACTTATTGAAGTTGAAGCTGAAGCTGAAGTTGAAGAGGACATCAGCTGGGATGATTCTTTGCAATTCAACTTAGACACCATGATGAAAGCAACCTGTGACTTTTCCGATGAAAACAAACTTGGAGAAGGTGGATTTGGATCCGTTTACAAGGTAAAACCACAACAAAGAAAATGGTTTGTGTTCATGACAAAAGTTAATTATACATCAAAAATCCATTTGATCATCAATATCTTGATTGAGATGTGACTCATTCTCCTTGCATATTAATCGATGTGTACCTCGTCTCCAGGGGAGGCTATCTAATGGACAGTATATAGCAGTGAAACGGCTCTCCAAGACTTCTGGACAGGGTGACGAAGAGTTTAAAAATGAAGTTAAGCTTGTTGCGAAACTCCAACACCGAAATTTAGTTAGACTCCTAGGCTTCTGCTTGGATGGAAAAGAAAGACTTCTCGTTTATGAATACGTATCAAATTCAAGCCTTGATCGATTCATATTTGGTATGCAAATATGTGTTGGATGGTTGGAATATATATTTTGACTGTTTTATTTTATACTAACCTTAACACATGAACTAGACTTGACTAAACAAACATATCTACATGTATATGAATATGCAGATCCAACAAAGCGTGCAGAATTGGATTGGGATATACGTTACAAAATAATCCAAGGCATTGTTCGGGGTCTACTTTACCTTCACGAGGACTCTCGTCTAAGAATTATTCATCGTGACCTCAAAGCTAGTAATATATTGTTGGATGAGGAAATGACCCCAAAGATAGCAGATTTTGGAATGGCAAGGTTATTTGTGTTCGATCAAACCCAAGACAAAACTAATCGGATTGTGGGTACCTAGTAAGTGCTTCTCACAATTCATGCTACATCATTTGGTTTCCATAGTTAGTGTCACCTCAGCAATATCCAAATCATATAGCTTAAACCGTAAGCAATTGAGAGCTAAGATAATAGAAACATAATATATAAATGAATAACATGCCCTTTTGCAGCGGATATATGTCTCCAGAGTACACACTTCATGGACAATTTTCTGTCAAGTCTGATGTATATAGCTTTGGAGTCTTACTATTGGAGATTGTCAAAGGAGAAAAGAATAGCAGTTTTCAAAATGGGGAGGACATGGAGGACCTTTTAACCTACGTAAGTTTACATATTATTCATCTATACGTACACAATTTTCTCTCAACCCTGCCCCTTTTTAATGTCAAGTAAATATTATAATGTAATTTCATAAATTATGATGCTTCATTTAGCTAATTAGTTAACAACATTTTCAGGCATGGAGAAACTGGAACGAGGGGACAGCTGCAAATCTTATAGACCCGAAAATTCTGTTGGGTTCAAGATCTGAGATTCTTAGATGCATCCAAATTGGACTATTGTGTGTTCAAGAAGATGTGGCAGACAGACCAACCGTGAATTCGATTGTTCTCATGCTAAATAGCCACTCTGTTACAATCCGCGCCCCTTCTAAACCTGCATTTTTCATGCATAGTAATTTTGGACCAGAGATGTCGTTATCCTCCAATAATAGTAACTCAGCAGCGTCTCAATCACACGGCCACGGTTCAAAGAGTGACTCTAATCAAGCATCCAAAAATGAGGCCTCAATGACTGAACTCACCCCTCGCTAGCCAACAAAATCAATCAAATATTTGAATATGAATATGGTTTATGTCTGAAGTCACGTTAATATGCCCCCTGTTCTGTCTTTGGTTTTTGGTAGTGGTCCTAATTTGTGAGAGTGAGAATGGTCATGTATTGCGTTTAAATGCATCTCAAGTGTCTAGTTTGCATAATTTTATATAAATCTGAATCTTTATTACCTGCTTTATTTAAACTATATTTCGCTGGTTATCATCTTGGAAATTTAAGCTATTATAAAAGTAGTTTAAGAACGTTATTTATTTCATGTTGATACAGTTAGTTAAAACTGTTTTGTACTGTTCTTTAGTTTTCTGTTATTCTGTTATTTTGCCAACTGTTCTGTTATGTTGGTTAAAGCTTTTGTATAATTCTCTATATAAATAAAGAGGCTTCTCCTCAGAAATATTAACTGAGGCTTTCATACATTTCTCTGTATCTCTCTTTCTCTCTTTCTATTACATGGTATCAGAGCTTCATTGACCTGCGTCCATGGCTTCTTCCGGCGACAACTCGTCTCCTGTTGCAGTCACCGATCCTCAGCCTCAGGCACCATCAGCTTCTGCTACTCAGCAATGGAATCCTTTCTCCAATTCCTTAACCTCTTCTCTCACCATCAAGCTCGACAGAGCCAACTTTCTTGCTTGGAAATCCCAAGTTGTTCCTACGGTAATCGGTCACGATCTCGATGAAATCTTGTTCAGCAATGTCACTCCTCCTCAAACTCTACTCAATGGCACCACGAACTCTGCCTATCTTCAATGGCGTCGAAAAGACCAACTACTGTTATCTTGGCTTCGCTCTTCAATGACTGAAGGGATTCTTGGCACTCTTTCCAGTTACAACACTTCTCATGCTGTATGGAAAGCTCTCGAACAGAAATTCTCCAGTCAGTCCAAAGCTAGATTACTTCAACTTAAAGCACAACTCACCAACTCCATTAAAGGTAATCTCAGCATCTCTGACTATATTGATAAAATCAAATCAATATGTGATTCTTTAGCCATTGCTGGGCATTCTCTCACTGATCTTGATTTGATTCTTCACATTCTCAATGGACTGGGACCGGAGTTTGACCCCGTGGTCTCCAGCATTACTTCTCGAAGTGAAAACCTCTCTCTTGAAGAGGTCCAAGCTCTTCTCATGGCGCATGAAACTCGTCTTGAACGCCACAATTCTGTGATGGATCTTTCCACCAAAATGTCAGCAAACTTAACCTTTGGCAATTCAAGAAATGCCCCTTATCGACCACCATTTGCTCAAGGCAGAGGATTCCCTGCTGAAAACAATTCAAGAATGCCTCCTCGAGCAAATACTCGCCCCAACAACACCAACTACAGTCGGCCTCTTTGCCAACTTTGCCTCAAATATGGCCACACTGCCCCCACTTGTCACTATCGCTTTGATCGTAACTGGGTCACTCCAAGAACCTCTGCCTCTCACCCTCAAGTCCACTTGACTGAACATCAACAAACCAGTGACTCTCACGATCATATCTCTCAATTTCTTCCCGACTTTGGAGATGATGCTGGTTGGTATGTTGATACTGGTGCTACTAATCATGTAGCCTTTGATGTGGACACTCTTGACACTGCAGTCCCCTATACTGGTCAAGAATCTGTTGCAGTCGGAGATGGTAAGACACTGCTCATATCTCATGTTGGTAAAGCCACTCTCCCCTCTAAATCTTCTCATCCCTTACATTTAAACTCAGTTCTATATGTTCCCTCTATCACAAAAAATCTGGTCAGTGTTTCAAAATTAACAAAAGATAATGATGTGTTTTTGGAATTTCACAAATCTTGTTGTTTTGTCAAGGACAAACAAACAGGTGCTGTCCTACTCAAGGGGAAGCTCAAAGATGACTTGTATCTGTTAGGAGATGACAGTTCAAGCTTGTCCAAGCACTCACTACAGTGCCACCTAGCCACCACCACTTCTCAAAATTGTACCAACTGTCAAAATTGTACCAACTGTCAAAATTGTATCAATAAGTGTACTAGCACTGCTACTGCAGTTTCTAATTGTACTCTTCCTTTCATCAATAAAAATGAGCATTTTTTTACTAATTTGTCTCCTACAGTTTTCAACACTACTTTGGCTAATGACATCAATGTGTGGCACTGTAAACTGGGTCACCCTGCCCCTGCTATCCTATCCAAGGTTCTTTCCCAAAACAACATAGCTCATTCCCTCAAAAATCTAAAATTTTGCAATGCCTGCCAAATGGGAAAAAGTCATAAACTTCCATTTTCTTTATCCTCAAAAAGAGCTTCCCAACCCCTTGAACTCATACACACTGACCTATGGGGGCCATCTCATGTTGTATCTAAGGAAAATTACAAATATTATATCTTGTTTCTTGATGACTATAGCAGGTTTTCTTGGATCTTCCCACTTACTCTCAAATCCCAAGCTTTTGAAGTCTTTATTAGGTTCAAAAGTTTGGTTGAGAAACAATTTAATCTACCTATTAAAAGTGTGCAAGCTGATGAAGGGGGTGAGTATAGGCCTTTTGAAACATTTCTCAGGGATCAAGGGATCAAATTTCAACTCTCATGTCCCCATACACATGAGCAAAATGGACGGGTTGAGAGGAAACATAGACATGTAACAGAAACCGGTTTAACTATGCTTGCTCACTCAGGGTTGGATATGAGCTACTGGTGGCATGCTTTTCAATGTGCTGTATACTCAATAAATCGTCTTCCTACTGTTGTGCTTAATCATATCAGCCCCTATGAAAGTCTCTTTCATCAACAACCAGAATACAAGATCCTAAAGCCCTTTGGATGTGCAAGTTTTCCTCATCTGAGACCCTATTCTCATCATAAAATGGATTATAGATCTGAAGAATGCATCTTTCTTGGTTATTCTCCAAAGCACAAAGGATATCTTTGTGAAAATGCTGCTGGCCGTATATATGTTGCTCGAAATGTAGTGTTTAATGAAACACATTTTCCTGCACTTTCCATCTCCAGCACTACACAGGTACCATCTAATGCTTCTATTAAATTTCCCACTGATTAGTGGTTAAAAATACACTTTTATTTATTTTAAATGATAAAATAAATTGAGTTTTAATTGATATTTTCATGAAATTATTGTAATATATTTTATAAATGAAAATATTTGATTTTGATTCAATTTATGTCTTTCTTGTAGGAATTAAAGTGTATTTTTGTTGAAAGAAAGATGAAGGAGCAAAGTTGAAAAGAAATGAAGAAAAAAATGGCATTTCTGTTGAAGTCCAAAGCAACCCAACCCAAAAAGGTTAAGCCTAGCCCATGAAGCTCATCATCAATTTTGTCTCTTCCAAAGCATGTGATGCAATGATGATAAGTCTAGGTCATCATCAACCCTATTTTCCTCTTCCACACTCAACCTTCATCCAAAGAGTAGAAGTCAAAATCACAATGATAACAAAAATAATATTAATTTTATTTTTGATTTGAAATGTCAAATTTAATCTTAATATTTATTTTATAATCCCAAATTTTTATTTATTTATTTTTAGTCCTTTTATGGCTCTATAAATAGGAGCTCATTTTAGTAATTTTTAGTGTGTAATTTTTAGTGTAGAAAAAACTATAGCAAAATTCTCTCAACTTTTCTTCTCATCTTTTCTCTTTAGAAATTTTATGAGAATGATTAGCATAATGGCCTAATCTTCCTTGGAAGGTTAGGGATGATTCCATATGCAAAGTGAGGTTATTTTGTATCTTTGATTCACTTTTTGTTGTAATGTTTATTTGAGTAATGCAAGTTCATATTCCACTTTTATTTTTATGTTCTTCTTCCATCTATACTATCTATGCTATTATACCAAATATATATATAGACTTAGTCATGCTCTTTCTATATATTTTTATTTAGTGATTATAGTAATGGTAGTATTGCTCATTTCTATCTTTTATGTTCATTTTTATTTACTTTTTGTTAAATGATATATAGGTTTAGTCATGCTCTCCCTATGTGTCTAAAAATTAATAAAAGTAATATTAATGTTCATTTCTTTCACTATCACCTCCATCTCCATCTCTTTGTCATTATTTTTACTAAAGATATATAGGATTAGTCATGCTCTTTCTATGTGTTACTATTTAGTAAAAATAATATTGATGTTTAGTTTTATATCTAATCTTTTATTGCATTATTGCTTGATGTATAATGTCATTTCTAGGTTCTACATAAGATTAAATTATTTCTTTTATTTTTAAGAACTTGTATACTCAAAATATAATGAACTTTAATGTTACATCATTGTGTCAACTTAGTGAATCAAAGGTACAAAATAGCTAAACAAGCATATGGATGATTCTTGAAGCCTTTCTCTCTTTTATTATTGATTACACCTTTATTTGCTTTCCTTTAATATTTATTACCAAAACAAAAACCACAAAATCATTTGTTACTACTATCACTTATTATTAACCTTTTGTTTTTATTTCTCTACTAACGCTTTTGTCCATAATCACCTCCCTGTGGAATCGACCGCCCGATCTATACTACAACCACCGCTAGTGGAAGTCACATTTGGGCGTTAAACAAATTTTGGCGCCGTTGCTGGGGAGGTAATTTTTCGAAAGCTAGTGAAATCTACAATCAAGAGGTTAGTAACTTTTTTGTTACATTTTATTTTCTTGTGAATATTGTCTTATGTTGTGTAAATATTTGTAAAAAAAAAAAAAATACCAAGAATTCAAAGTATGCTCTAAGGTTGCGGTTTTATCTGATCTTCCTTATCAGAAATGATTTCTTGAAAAAAAAAAAAGTCTATTCCCTTTTTTTTTTTTTTATTATTTTTTTACTTCAATTTTTGTTTAGTGTGATTGTTTATACTATCTTTTAGTTATTGTTTCTTTTTTTTATTAGTGTTTTATTTGTCTTTTTCTTAGTACTCATAGCATTTAAGTCCTCTAAAAAATCATAAAATACAAAAAAAAAAGTAAGTTATAAAAACTTCTTCATAAAACGCTTAGTGTTTGGTACAACGGTGTAATATTGTATATGACACAAACCAAGATTGTTCTGTCTAGAAAGATTGGTTTTTAAATAAGGTTTGTGTTAGTGTACCCTCCACCTTACCTGGGAACCTCGGTTCTGTCTAGGCAAGGTTGGGACGAAGCGGTACCTTGGCAACCTTTCCAATTGGCCTGGGAACATTTTTGTGTTAATCATTGTAATATTACATTTTTGTGCTATTTACTATAACAAAAACAACCTTGTTTTATCAAAAATAAGCAATTCATTTTTGCTTAGAAAGGTCTTTGGTCGAAAAGGTTAGTGAACCCTTCACACTTACCTAGTAACCCCGGGGAGTTCTAGTAAGTTGTGAAGGACCATTCTAAAAACCTCCAAAGTAACTTGGGAACAAGTTGAACAAAAAAATTAAATATATTTGAAAAAAAAAAAAGCAAACAAGAGTGGATGAGTAACTCTTCTTCTGACGAAACCACTTCTAGTGAAACTTCGTCCAATCCATCCACTACTCCTTCTCCCATTCACACGATAATCGGTAATCCTTTCGCAATGAATAATAATAATGAAATACAACAGAGAACACTTAATGATTACCTTCACCCCACCCAAACTTCCATACCATCATGCTTCATATTTCCTCCTAATATGCCAAGTCTTGGTGTCAAACCCGGCATTATTCAACTTTTGCCAACTTTTCATGGAATAGAAAATGAAAATCCATACGTGCATATTAGGGAGTTTGAGGAAGTTGTTGACACTTTTTATGACCGAGCAACCATCAATGATGCTGCACGTTTAAAGTTTTTCCCCTTCTCCTTGAAGGATAAAGCTAAAAGTTGGTTGTATTCTTTGAGATCTAGGTCTATTGGAACATGGGAAGAAATGACCAAAACATTTTTTGTTAAATATTTTCCTGTCCATAAGACCAACAGTTTGAAAAGACAAATCTCAACATTTTCCCAAAAAGACAATGAAACATTCTATCAAGTCTGGGAGAGATTTAAAGATCTCTTAAGTCAGTGTCCACACCACGGGTACGAGAGTTGGCGCATCGTCAGCTACTTCTATGAAGGCCTCACAAGTCGTGAGCGCCAGTTCGTAGAAATGATGTGCAACGGTGAGTTCCTTCAAAAGGAACCCGAAGAAGCTCTTGAGTTTCTCATTGAGCTTGCTGAAAAATCTCACACATGGACTGGTCCAAGTGCTGCTGAAAGCACCAACAGAAATCGACCAGCTGGGATTTACCAACTTCGGGAAGAGGATAGCTTAAAGGCCCAAGTCGAAGCTTTAAAAAAGCAAATTGAAATCCTTACGACTAAAGATGGCCAAAAAGGGCGCATGGTTGCCCAAGCACAATCCAGACCACTCGAACCTTGTTTCGTTTGTGGAGAAAATGACCATTTAGCTAAGGACTGCTTAGTTTACAAAGAAATGAAGGGGGTTCATGAGGAGCAATGCAATGCCTTAGGGCAATATAACAAGCCATTCTCCCATGCGTACAACCCTGGTTGGAGAAACCACCCGAATTTCAGTTGGAGAGATAATTCCAACCAAGGTCAAACGTCTGGAGGACAATGGAGAAATGAGAATCAAGCTCAACCTCCAAAGGCATATCATGCACCTCAATACCATGCTCAACAACAAGGAAACTCCCTTGAAAATACCATTCATGCATTCATTGAGGAACAAACCAAAATCAATCGCCAATTAAAGGAAGATGTCCAAGAAATAAAAAGTCAATTTTCAAAATTGAACACATCCTTAGCTATTTCTGAGAAAGGCAGACTTCCTTCCCAACCTCAATTCAATGCACAAGGGCAACATATGGCTGAAACCTCCACCTCTAATGATCCCATCGTTAAAGGGGTTAACGCCATCACAACAAGAAGTGGTAAAGCTTTGGAAGATCCATCCATCAAAACCACTACTTCAAATTCAAAAGTTGCCCCTGACAGTGCACCGATAAATGCTCAAGCAAAAGTACCATTTCCCCAGGCTCTTAGACCTGTTGGAAAAATTCCTGAAAACCGAGCTGAACTCCTTGAGCACTTGACACAAGTGAAGATTAATCTTCCTTTGCTTCATATCATAAAACAAGTGCCAGCTTATGCCAAAATCATCAAGGACTTGTGCACTGCTAAGAGAAAGCACCATGTCAAGAAGACTGCTTTCTTGACTGAACAAGTGAGTGCGGTGATCGAACAAAAGACACCGCCAAAATACAAAGATCCTGGTTGTCCCACCATTTCATGCCAAATTGGGACTCATGAAGTCAGCCAAGCTTTGCTTGACCTTGGCGCGAGTGTGAATCTCATGCCTTACTCTGTGTACTCGCAACTTGGTCTTGGAGAAATGAAGCCAACATCTGTTGTGTCTTGCAGCTTGCTGACCGCTCTATCAAAAAGCCTCGGGGTATCGTTGAGGATGTTCTTGTTCAAATTGAGAAATTCTATTATCCCGTGGACTTCCTTGTTCTGGATACTCAATCTGTGGTCAACATGGAATCCAAAATTCCCATCATCCTTGGAAGACCATTCCTTGCCACTGCAAATGCTTTGATCAATTGTCGTAATGGTCTAATGAAAATATCATTTGGAAATATGACACTTGAGGTCAACATTTTTCACATTGGGAAACAACTTCAAGAGGATGAAGAATGTCATCAAACATTCATGATTGACAATCTTGTTTCTGAAGAGATTCAATTGCAAAGAAATTTCGTTAATCTTGATGAACTCCTCTCACGCCTTGAAAATGAAAATCCCAGTTTTGTTGAGTCCGCTCTTGCTACCGTTGATCAATTGGACACACAAAACAAAGGGAAGAAATTTTGGAAGCCACACTTTGAAGCATTACCTCGTGAGAGGGAAACGCTAAAAGCTTCTGCCGAAGAACCTCCCAATGTTCAACTGAACCAACTTCCAAAGGGTTTGAAACATGTTTTTCTGGGCGATGGCCAAACCTTTCCAGTTATCATCTCGTCCGACCTTCAACTTTCTCAAGAATTGCAGTTACTCGAGCTACTGCGAAAATACAAACTTGCGATAGGTTGGACGTTTGCTGATATCAAAGGTATTAGCCCTCGAATTTGCACCCACCGAATTAATCTAGAAGAAGAAGCTATCCCACGAAGGGACCCTCAAAGAAGACTGAACCCACCAATGAAAGAAGTGGTGAAAAATGAAGTGTTAAAACTTCTTGATGCTGCTATCATTTACCCTGTGGCCGATAGCAAATGGGTCGATCCGATTCGGGTAGTACCTAAGAAATCAGGTGTTACTGTTGTCCAAAATGAAAAAGGGGCCCTTGTTCCCACCAAAACTGTGACGGGTTGGCGCATGTGCATTGATTATCGAAAATTGAATGCCGCCTCCCGTAAAGATCATTTCCCACTCCCATTCATTGATCAAATTCTTGAGCGCGTAGCTGGTCATCCTTTCTACTGCTTTCTCGATGGTTATTCAGGTTACTATCAAATTGAGATTGCATTAGAGGACCAAGAGAAGACCACTTTCACTTGTCCTTTTGGAACATATGCTTTCCGGCGTATGCCATTTGGACTGTGTAATGCACCAGCTACTTTCCAAAGATGCATGATGAGTATTTTCAGTGACATGATTGAAAACACCATGGAAGTTTATATGGATGACTTAACCGTCTTTGGAAAATCTTTTGACGCATGCCTTCTCAATCTTGAGGCTGTTTTAAAACGTTGCATCGAGAAAGGTCTTGTGCTTAATTGGGAAAAGTGTCATTTTATGGTATCTTCTGGAATTGTCTTAGGCCACATTGTTTCTGAAAAAGGGATTGAGGTTGATCAATCTAAAATTGACCTCATCTCTAAACTTCCTACCCCTAAGACTGTCAAAGACATTCGGTCATTTCTTGGCCATGCTGGTTTTTATAGGAGGTTCATAAAGAATTTTTCAATGATTTCTCGTCCATTATGCAATCTCCTAGCCAAAGATGCTACTTTTGAGTGGACCCCAAAGTGTGAGGAGTCCTTCCAAACACTTGTGAATTCACTCACTTCTGCTCCCATTATTCAGTCACCCGATTGGAGTCTTCCTTTTGAAATCATGTGTGATGCCAGTAATTTTGCTGTTGGAGCTGTTCTTGGACAACGAAGGGAGGGGAAACCTTTTGTTGTCTACTATGCAAGTAGAACTCTTAATAGTGCTCAAATGAACTATTCCACAACTGAAAAAGAGTTGCTTGCCGTTGTCTTTGCTCTTGACAAATTTTGAGCTTACCTGATTGGATCACCTATTACGATCTTCACCGATCACTCTGCCCTTAAGTACCTCTTTTCCAAAAAGGATGCTAAGGCACGCTTAATAAGGTGGATCCTTCTCTTGCAAGAATTTGACATAACAATCAAAGATAAGAAAGGTGTTGAAAATGTAGTCGCGGATCACTTGTCCCGACTTGAATTTAGTGATCCCGCTGATGGCCCACCTATTCATGATGATTTCCCCGATGAACAATTATTCGTTGTTACTAAGTTACCGTGGTATGCGCACATTGTTAACTACTTAGTAACTGGTGAGCTCCCTTCTGAGTGGAGTTCACAAGACAAACGCAAATTCTTGGTCGAGGTGCGAAATTTCTTTTGGGATGATCCATACTTATTCAAGTATTGTCCCGACCAGATTATGCGAAAATGCATTCCCGATGATGAGGTGTCTAGTGTGCTAAATTTTTGCCACAATGATGCTTGTGGTGGTCACTTTTCTGTGAAGAAAACCGCTGCAAAAATCTTACAATGCGGTCTTTACTGGCCCACTTTGTTCAAAGACACCAATGATTTTTGTCGCTCTTGTGTAAGGTGCCAAAAGTTAGGCTCCTTGTCCCGTCGGCACATGATGCCCTTGAACCCAATTCTTGTCATCGAAGTATTTGATTGTTGGGGGATAGACTTTATGGGACCATTTCCACCTTCTTTTGGTTACCTTTACATCCTTCTTGCTGTGGATTATGTTTCAAAATGGGTCGAGGCGGTACCTTGTCGAAATAATGATAACGCGACTGTTGTGAAATTCTTAAAAGAAAATGTGTTGTCGAGGTTTGGTACCCCTCGCGCTATCATTAGTGATCAAGGCACTCATTTTTGCAACCGATCTTTTGAGGCTCTTATGCGAAAGTACGGTGTACTTCACAAAGTTGCAAATGCCTATCATCCACAAACCAATGGTCAAGCTGAGCTAGCTAATAGGGAGATCAAAAACATTCTTGAAAAGACGGTAAATCCCGACCGCAAAGATTGGTCAACACGTCTTCAAGATGCACTTTGGGCATATCGCACTGCTTACAAGTCCCCTCTTGGGATGTCTCCTTATCGACTTGTCTATGGGAAAGCATGTCATTTACCTGTCGAACTTGAGCACAAAGCTTATTGGGCTATTAAGGCCCTGAACTTCGATCTACGTGCGGCAGGTATGAACCGAAAACTTCAATTGTCCGAAATTGAGGAGTTGAGAAATGATGCTTACGATAATTCTAGGATCTACAAAGCAAAGCTGAAAGTTGCTCACGATAAACAGATCCTAAGAAAACATTTTGAGCCGAATCAAAAAGTACATTTGTACGATTCTCGTTTGCATCTCCACCCCGGTAAGTTGAGATCGAGGTGGACTGGTCCATATGTGATGAAACAAGTATTCCCCAACGGTTCTGTTGAAGTCAAGGACCCAACCGATGGGAGAATTTTTCGAGTCAATGGCCAGAGACTGAAACATTACATTGAGAGTGTGAGCCTTGTTGAAGAGGTCCTTCTTGAGGACCCAGATTATACACTCTGAATGTTTATTTTCCCTATCTATATATTATAGTATTTTATTTTATTTTTTATTTTTGTTTTGTGTTTTTGTATTTTTGTATTCTCTATGTTTGTTTTGGGTTACTGTTATCAGGTTATCTCCACTCTCGCCCCGTGCATATTATCGTCGATCAGGTGTACTCTTTTCCCTGTCTTTTTTCATTTCATATTTTTTGTGACATTGAGGACACTGTCAATTTTGAGTTGGGGGTGGTGAGCTCTGGTGAGCGTTCATTTAGAGAATTGTAATTGTCTTGTTGAATTTTTAAGTCAATTTTTTTTTCAAAATTATCCAAGCATGATTGTAGAATTACAGTTTGAGTCAATATTTGTTATATTTTGTTACCAAGTTGTGATTTTCAGAGTTCTTTTGTGCACTTTCCAAACATGTGGTAAAATGGTTGTAAACACATATAGTTAAGAAAAATTTTGAGTGTAAAGTTTTTCATTTTTGGTGAGTTGTGAGAGTTGAGAAAACAACTTTTTGAACTTTCATTGATCATTTGAGTTGGTAAAGTCAAACTTTTGGAATTTCAAACATGACATTTACTAGAGGGATTAATTTTATGTCAAAAGAGCCTTTGTGTTTATTTCTTTGTAACTTTATTGTATTTCCTTATATCTTTATTTTTATATGTTGTCTCTTGTCAAAAAAAAAGGAAAAGAAGAAAAAAAAAAGTAAGAAAAAAAAAGATCATCAAATCAAAAAAAAAATCATCAAAAAAATATATATAATGAAAAAAAAAAACAAGAGCAACATCATTTTATTTTGATTTTCAAGTAGTCTCCATCTTTTTTTTTTTGAGAAAAAAAATAAATAAAAAAAAATAAAAATAGCAAAAGTAATATCATTTTATTTCTATTTTCCTCAATTCTTTTCATATCTAAAAAAAAATCATGTTAGTTTTTTTTAATTAAAAAAAAAGAGAAGCATCACATGTCTCTCTAAAGAAAAAAAAATTGTTATTATATTTCTTTATTTATTAGTTAGTTAGTTGGCTCTTTATTTTGTGAGTTTTTCATGTAATCCCAAAGGTTGTTTGTCATTTGAATTCTATTGGTTTGATATGTCTATCTTGTGATCAATATTTGTTCAAATTGCTTGTCCTAAAAAGTTTATCCTCTCTCATTTGTGCGTTAATTGTTACATTTCCAACTCCAAAGAGTGTCACCCTTCCAATATAAATACTTTCAATACCCGTGAAAAAAATTGGAGTTGAGACCTTTACACTTTTGAGATTTTTCGATACTATTTGTGTTAAGACTTGAAATAAAATAAATACAGTTTGGTGCACACACACACAACTCTGTTGTTACAACTGAAATAACACTGATAGCAATCTTTAACTCTCTACTAATATTTTGAAAATGCTTGGATATTTTTGCGTGATTTGACTTGTTTATTCAACTCGATTATTCTTTTTCTCCGCTTGAATTGCTAGGGACTAGCAATAAGCTAGTTGGGGGTTGTGATTAGTGGTTAAAAATACACTTTTATTTATTTTAAATGATAAAATAAATTGAGTTTTAATTGATATTTTCATGAAATTATTGTAATATATTTTATAAATGAAAATATTTGATTTTGATTCAATTTATGTCTTTCTTGTAGGAATTAAAGTGTATTTTTGTTGAAAGAAAGATGAAGGAGCAAAGTTGAAAAGAAATGAAGAAAAAATGGCATTTTTGTTGAAGTCCAAAGCAACCCAACCCAAAAAGGTTAAGCCTAGCCCATGAAGCTCATCATCAATTTTGTCTCTTCCAAAGCATGTGATGCAATGATGATAAGTCTAGGTCATCATCAACCCTATTTTCCTCTTCCACACTCAACCTTCATCCAAAGAGTAAAAGACAAAATTATAATGATAACAAAAATAATATTAATTTTATTTTTGATTTGAAATGTCAAATTTAATCTTAATATTTATTTTATAATCCCAAATTTTTATTTATTTATTTTTAGTCCTTTTATGGCTCTATAAATAGGAGCTCATTTTAGTAATTTTTAGTGTGTAATTTTTAGTGTAGAAAAAACTATAGCAAAATTCTCTCAACTTTTCTTCTCATCTTTTCTCTTTAGAAATTTTATGAGAATGATTAGCATAATGGCCTAATCTTCCTTGGAAGGTTAGGGATGATTCCATATGCAAAGTGAGGTTATTTTGTATCTTTGATTCACTTTTTGTTGTAATGTTTATTTGAGTAATGCAAGTTCATATTCCACTTTTATTTTTATGTTCTTCTTCCATCTATACTATCTATGCTATTATACTAAATATATATATAGACTTAGTCATGCTCTTTCTATATATTTTTATTTAGTGATTATAGTAATGGTAGTATTGCTCATTTCTATCTTTTATGTTCATTTTTATTTACTTTTTGTTAAATGATATATAGGTTTAGTCATGCTCTCCCTATGTGTCTAAAAATTAATAAAAGTAATATTAATGTTCATTTCTTTCACTATCACCTCCATCTCCATCTCTTTGTCATTATTTTTACTAAAGATATATAGGATTAGTCATGCTCTTTCTATGTGTTACTATTTAGTAAAAATAATATTGATGTTTAGTTTTATATCTAATCTTTTATTGCATTATTGCTTGATGTATAATGTCATTTCTAGGTTCTACATAAGATTAAATTATTTCTTTTATTTTTAAGAACTTGTATACTCAAAATATAATGAACTTTAATGTTACATCATTGTGTCAACTTAGTGAATCAAAGGTACAAAATAGCTAAACAAGCATATGGATGATTCTTGAAGCCTTTCTCTCTTTTATTATTGATTACACCTTTATTTGCTTTCCTTTAATATTTATTACCAAAACAAAAACCACAAAATCATTTGTTACTACTATCACTTATTATTAACCTTTTGTTTTTATTTCTCTACTAACGCTTTTGTCCATAATCACCTCCCTGTGGAATCGACCGCCCGATCTATACTACAACCACCGCTAGTGGAAGTCACATTTGGGCGTTAAACACCCACTGCTCAGTTTTTTACCAACACCACTGACCATGCTTCTGCTGTGTCTACTGTCCCTGTTACTGTGACTGAGGAAATCAACACTACTGCTGTCCATGCTCCTGCACCAGAACACATTCCAGTTGCTGGAATGCACACTGCTGCCGCATCTGGTGCACCTGCTGCACCTTCAATCTTGCCTGCTCCTCAGTCTACAGCCTCTGCTGTTGCTGCTGAAATTCATGACAGCAGTGTTGCTGCTGAAACTCATGACAGCAGTGTTGCTCCTAGTGATTCTCATCCTGAAATCACTCAAGTTGTTGCTCAACAAAGGACACATCGAATGACCACAAGGTCTCAAAATGGTATCCGAAAACCAAAAGCTTACTTGGCCACTCGACATCAACTACCTGAATCTCTCTTGCCTAGTGAGCCAAAAACCTTGAAAGCTGCTCTTGCTGATCCAGCTTGGAATAAAGCTATGAACAATGAAGTCACTGCTCTTAAATCCAATGGTACTTGGACACTTGTTCCCTATGAGTCTCATATGCATCTCATAGGAAATAAATGGGTACATCGGATCAAGTTAAAGTCAGATGGTAGTGTTGACAGGCTGAAATCGAGGCTAGTTGCTAAGGGGTACTTACAAGCACCTGGAATAGACTATGATGAAACGTTTAGCCCTGTAGTTAAGCCTGTAACAGTCCGGATGGTTCTTACTCTAGCTGTCAGTTTTAATTGGGAAGTTCGGCAACTAGATGTGTCAAATGCTTTTCTCAATGGTGCTCTTCAAGAAACTGTTTATATGACACAACCTCAAGGGTTTGAGGATCCATCCAAACCTCATCATGTATGACATCTCCACAAAGCTATATACGGACTTAAGCAGGCACCTAGAGCCTGGAATGATAAGCTCGGAAATACTCTGCTTGACTGGGGATTTCAAGCTTCCAAGGCCGACTCTTCCCTCTTCATTTTTGGTACTGGACAGAACTTGATTATCTTTCTTGTCTATGTTGACGATATCTTGGTTACTGGTCCCAACACTTCACTAATCACCAAGCTCATTTCTGATTTGAACAAGATCTTTGAACTAAAAGACTTAGGCCAAATACACTACTTCCTTGGGGTTGAAATTCATAGAAATTCGGATGGTATGTATTTGTCCCAAAGTAAATACATCAAAGATTTACTAGTTCAAGTTCAACTAGAGGGTGCCAAACCATATACCAGTCCCACCAGCAGCTCTCAAAAGCTCTCTCTATCCGAAGGTACAGCTTTTGACAATCCTACTCTTTATAGGAGTACCTTAGGTGCTCTACAATACATGACTCTCACAAGGCCGGATGTTTCCTTTATCATAAACAAACTTTCCCAATTTATACATGCCCCTACAAATATTCATTGGGAAGCTTGTAAAAGGCTTCTAAGATATCTCAAAGGCACAATCTCTGAAGGTCTTTTGCTGAAACCAGTTTCTAGACTCTCTCTTGAAGCCTATTCTGATGCTGACTGGGCGAGTTGTATTGATGACAGACGATCCACAGGGGGGTATGCAGTGTTTCTTGGCTCCAATTTAATCTCCTGGTCAGCTAAAAAGCAACAGGTTGTTGCTCGATCTTCAACAGAATCAGAGTTTCGTGCATTAGCTAATGCAGCAGCCGAAGTGAAATGGCTTCTCTCTTTGCTGTCTGAACTTCATGTTTCCTTACAAGACATTCCCATTATTTGGGTTGACAATCAAGGAGCAGCAGCCCTTGCAGCTAATCCCATTTTTCATGCTCGCTGCAAACACATCGAAATCGATCTCCATTTTGTTCGTGATCAAATCCTCAACCATGAAATCTCTGTTCGATATGTGCCAAGTGTTGATCAAGTAGCTGATATTCTTACAAAGCCTCTCCCTAAAGACAGATTTCAATATCTCAAAAGCAAACTCAAAGTTGTTCAAACCCCTTTTCGTTTGAGGGGGGATGATACAGTTAGTTAAAACTGTTTTGTATTGTTCTTTAGTTTTCTGTTATTCTGTTATTTTGCCAACTGTTCTGTTATGTTGGTTAAAGCTTTTGTATAATTCTCTATATAAATAAAGAGGCTTCTCCTCAGAAATATTAACTGAGGCTTTCATACATTTCTCTGTATCTCTCTTTCTCTCTTTTTGTAACACATGTAACACTTATGGTGTGTTTACTTTCATATAATCAGAATCACTAAAAATCAGAGTTACCTTAAATTGGATTGATGAATTGGAATCAGAATAAGATATTTATTTGACTTACAGGATTACACATTATTCTCATTAATGTGTTTACATTACTTTGGATGTTATCTATGATCTATCAATCTAATGAATTCTATTGGAGTCGAAAAATGTTGTAAACTCACAAGAACCATAAATCTGTTGAAACCATTTTTTCAAAAGAAAAGGACGTAGTGTTTAAGTTGTAATTTAGGCTATGATTGATAAGAAAGGAGTAAAATGTGAATGATAAAATAGCTGATGAAATACAGATAATGTGATGAAGAAAATTAACAATTCTATTGTGTGTTCTATGTAAAGTCATGAAAAGATAAACACCAACACACACATTAACACGAAAAGAATGATAAGTAGCCGAGAACAGGACAACCACTGACCTTCATCTTTGGGCCATACAAATCTTTAATTTAAATAATGATTCTAATCTGTTTATGTGGAAAATTCATCTGTAGAAGGGTCCACTTCATAAAGTATTAGGTAATTTCACACAAACAATTTCTTTGTTCTTGACTGTTGACTCTTCAAGTGTGTATTATATACACACCAGACATTTGAACTATCTTCAAGCCTTGCACCTTCGTCTCATGCCCAAAAGTAAAGATGAGCCGCTCAACTATACTGCTCTTTCTCCTCACTTTCATACACACCTTCACTCCCAACTGTTAGGCTATTTTTAGCCTAAGTTTTGGGTCACATTTTATAGTTGTTTTTCTTCTTTATTATTATTTTTGGAATAGAATTACGCTTGTTTTCTTTGGTTTCAGGTTTCTACACTTGGAATGTAGAAATTGGACAAATTTCGGAAAATAGTGATCTATAAAATAGAGAAATTTTTGAAAGAAAATAAAGCTGAAAGTTTAAGCCTAAATTCGACTATGTTTTGTTCATATTTTTGAAGAAGTCAAAATATAAAAGTTTTAGATCTCTTTCTTATCTTTCCAACGCATCTTGAATCAGCCCATTTGGAGTTTGTATGAGAAAGTTATGCCAATTTTACTAAAAGATGTCGAAGCTGAAAATTCCATCTCGCTGCGGCGAGATTTCCATGGCCGCGGCTAGAAAGTCTGGGCAGAAACGTAGTTTTTTTTATGCACTTTTGGCCGTGGCGAGACCATTTTTGGCCGCGGCGAGCGTCCGTACGGTCAGGGGTATTTTTGTCTGACGAACCCTAAAAATTAGATATAAATAGAAAACTGCGATTGGAAGTCAAGGGAAGCGATTTGGAACCCTAAAACACAGCAGAGAGCGGCAGGAAGAGCATAGAGATTCAAGTGAAGATCCAGAATTCATCCACCAACAGTTTCTTTCTCTATTCCTCTTTAATTTCTTTATGTTGAATATTGTCATAGGAATGGTTATGGATTTATTTCTGAACTAAATTTCCCATTTAGGGAGGATGATGATTGTTGTTTAATGTTTTGCCTAGTTAATGTTTAATTGCCATTCCTCCATTCTTGTTTGTGAAATTGTTGCGATATTTTTACACACGCAAGTGTACGTATCGTTTAAAGTAGTAGACTCACTAGGAGTGAGGTCGATCCCACAGGGAGTGTAGTTAAGTACGTTAAAATTAAACTTTTACTTCTATTTGGTTAAATAAAAAATAAAGAAAGAATTAAGAATAAGAAACTAGTAAGTTCCAATTATACAAGAAAATTGAAAGTTAATAAAAACTAGGGCTTCGATTTCAATTGTTTCTATTGAATATGACCTAATATGATTATTTTCCTAATATTAATTTCTATGCAATAGCAGGTTTACTAAGGTAATTTATAGTCTTCTCAGATATATAAATCTCAATTACATGCAAACTTTCTACTCTCGTGATAAATTTAACATGCAACAGGCATTAAACACAGAAACCCTATAAGCTATCTAAACCATATAGGTACTCTCGTCCTATATCGAAATTCAGTTCTATTCTACTATAGCATATTTGACACTCACTTCTCAGATCTCGCATCAAAATCATAGACAGATAATTGGTGATCAAGCAATTAAAAGTAGTTAAGCACAAATAAAATAGAATACATAGAAATTAGGGGGAAAATAACATATATTAAAACCATAAACAATGTCAAACAATATCCATCTAACCCTAATAAAGTGTTTAGTTACTCATGTTCATTGAAGCACAATTACACATATTAACTTTAAGAAAAGAGATGAAAATAGAGAAGAGAAGAAGAGAAGAATGCTGAAAACCCTGAGAAGTATGCCTCCAATTTTTCAGTTGATCTCTCCACTCTGTATCTGAATTCTCTCTTTTTTTCTCTCTGAAGTTGCTTGATGAAATCAACTCCATTCTTCCCTTTATATAGGCATTGAAGGCCTAAAAATATGGAAAAAAACGCAATATTTAAATTCCCATTCGGATTTAAATTTTTGGGAAACCTCAAACGAGATATTTTTTCTGTTGCGTCGACTGATAGTATTTTGGCCATAACTCTCTCAATATTAATCGGAATTAGACGATTCAAGATGTTCTGGAAAGATAAAAGAGAGATCTAGAACTTTCATGTTTTGACTTTTTCCAAAATCTAATAAGAACATCGTCGAATTCAGGCTTGAAGTTTCGGCTTCCACAATTTTCTCTATTTTAAATATCATGATATTTTTTTATCTTTTTTCCCATCTTTTTCTCTGATATTTTTCTAATCTTCTTCTATTTTAAATCTGCAAAAATAAAAGATAACAAGCGTAAAAATGCTCCAAACACGATTAAAACTTAATTAAAAATATACTAAACTTAATCTAAAATTAATACTAAAAATAACCTAACAAATTCCCCCAAACTAAGCTTTTACTCGTCCTCGAGTAAAACACTAAACAAACATTAAACAAGTCGATCTCCAAAACATGAGTAATTTTCAAGTAGCTTCAATAACATGATTATGAAAAAAAAAATTCACTTATGCATATAATCCAGAATTTCAGTTCAATTACACCATTGACAGATCTCAATTTATTTTCATTTAGCTCGTGAAACCATAGAACGCAATTAACTAACAATTAAACCACTTTATGCATGCCAATTACAATCATCAATCCATTAACCCAAAATTCCATATGCTTGTAATACTTACTATTCTCCACTAATATAGATTAATGCACAACTACGAATCAGAAGGTCTTTCTAGGCTTGTAATGTTAGGTTTAGGGTAAAGGTAGTTGAAATGGTCATTTAGGCTTTCCTATACCATAAGCTTCTCAAATCATGTCACCCACAATATTTTTCACACAATCCCAATACCCTTTTTTCTAATTACATGAGAGATATATTCTTCAACAAGGGTGCAACAACTTTATATTTTTTTTTTTTTCTAGATTTGACACTGGTTGTCAGATTTTTCTTTCTTTTCTCCTTTTTTTTTTTTTTTTCTAGTTGTTGTCAATCAATTTTTTTCTTTTTATATTCTCTCAATTTTCACACTTTTTTCCACTCACATACAACAACCTTCCATCCAAATTCCCCCAAACTAAAGATCTACTTATGGTATGATTAGAATTGAAATTTTGGGTATGTATGGGTTTATCTTTTTAGGCTCAATATGTGTAGAAAAAAATAAGTTAAGGCTCAAAAAGGGTAACTAGGATAAAATTATAGGGATGGCTTGACAAGCACAATCGATCCAAAAAAATTGCCTAAATCACTTTCCTAGTCATGCATAATTTATTATTTCGCCTCAAATAGCAAGCAAGCAAGTTCTAGAATTTTCCAAACAACTTTCCACATGTCAAATTAGCATACATAAATCAATTCAATTACTAGAAAAATTACTTAATATGATTCCATGTTCTTTTAAAGCACAAAATTAAAATTAGTCAAGAGTATAACATCACCAAGCACACGGATTTTTCGAAAAAATAAATAAACTTTTCAAATCATGCTATCTACCTACTTTCAGATTGACTCATATTAAGAAAATTGACTCAAAACAATAAAAACTAAAAACTAAAAATTAAAAATTAAAAGACATAAAACTCAAAATAAAATAAAATAAAAACTAAAAATAAAATAAAAATTAAGTCACCCCCCAAACTAAAGTGAAACATTGTCCCCAATGTGACATTAAAGAAAAAGGAAAGGAGACTTACCTGGGTGCCACATCAATAAGTGGTCGACGCCCATAATAAGCGTCATGCAAGACAACTTGAAAATTGTTGTTGTACTTGCCTTCAAGCTTGGCAAGCGATGAGTTTGAATCAAAGTCAGTACCAACAACATAAGACTTTGGATGATGAGCTTGGGGAGAAGTCTTTCGTAGCTTGCAGAGGATATAATATGGTGTTGATGAAATATATGGATTCATTGGTGGTTTATTAGTCAATATCATTGATGAAGTCGAATCAATGATGTCATGTGCTTCCTCATCCTCCAATGTCACAGTATGTACACTTTCATCTAACAACCATTCTTCTTGTTGCTCACTCTCCACTTGGCTATCCATAACCTTGCTTGTGATTTCGTGTTCAATGAGTTCCTCTTCACAAGGATCTTGATCTTCAATTGTAGGCTCATTATCTTCCTTGTATTCAACTAATGACCCTTCTTCATTGTAGCAATAACTCTCATAACTTTCATTATTGGAGTTATTACATTCTGAATCATGAGCCACTAAATTATCACATAAGGATCTCACCATGTCAGTTAAGCGATTAATCTCTCCTGGAAGTGATTGCATAAGTGCTAGTAGTTGCTCCTCTTTTTCAGATTGTTGAGATGAATTTGGGCAATAAGGTGGGTATTGGTGACTCCAACCCTTAAGTGATGGATCCCAATGCCAGTCATAATCAAAATCTGCCATATTATTCAATAGATCGATTACGTCATAGCCTCTCATTAATAGAGGCGCTCCAGTTGCCTCTGCTCCATAATCAACCCAACTTCTTGTTTCATCGTTAAGTCCGTTATAAAATAGCCACGTAAAACACCCACTTGAGAAAGTGGGATAGCATCTCTCTCCATACTCTTTAAATCTCCTCCAAGCAGAATAGAATGACTCATTGTGTTGTTGGGCAAAATCCTCAAGATATAGCATCTGGATTTGTCTTACAGGTCATACTCATAAGTAAAACATTAGTAAAATTAAAAAAAATAAAACTAAATTAGTACTAAAAAGATAAAAATTTGAAACCAAAAAAAAAAAATTAATACTAGAACTAAAAAGAAAAACCCAATTAAAACAAAATTTAATTTTTAATAATATTAACTATCACTCCCCGGCAACGGCGCCAAAAACTTGTTGCGATATTTTTACACACGCAAGTGTACGTATCGTTTAAAGTAGTAGACTCACTAGGAGTGAGGTCGATCCCACAGGGAGTGTAGTTAAGTACGTTAAAATTAAACTTTTACTTCTATTTGGTTAAATAAAAAATAAAGAAAGAATTAAGAATAAGAAACTAGTAAGTTCCAATTATACAAGAAAATTGAAAGTTAATAAAAACTAGGGCTTCGATTTCAATTGTTTCTATTGAATATGACCTAATATGATTATTTTCCTAATATTAATTTCTATGCAATAGCAGGTTTACTAAGGTAATTTATAGTCTTCTCAGATATATAAATCTCAATTACATGCAAACTTTCTACTCTCGTGATAAATTTAACATGCAACAGGCATTAAACACAGAAACCCTATAAGCTATCTAAACCATATAGGTACTCTCGTCCTATATCGAAATTCAGTTCTATTCTACTATAGCATATTTGACACTCACTTCTCAGATCTCGCATCAAAATCATAGACAGATAATTGGTGATCAAGCAATTAAAAGTAGTTAAGCACAAATAAAATAGAATACATAGAAATTAGGGGGAAAATAACATATATTAAAACCATAAACAATGTCAAACAATATCCATCTAACCCTAATAAAGTGTTTAGTTACTCATGTTCATTGAAGCACAATTACACATATTAACTTTAAGAAAAGAGATGAAAATAGAGAAGAGAAGAAGAGAAGAATGCTGAAAACCCTGAGAAGTATGCCTCCAATTTTTCAGTTGATCTCTCCACTCTGTATCTGAATTCTCTCTTTTTTTCTCTCTGAAGTTGCTTGATGAAATCAACTCCATTCTTCCCTTTATATAGGCATTGAAGGCCTAAAAATATGGAAAAAAACGCAATATTTAAATTCCCATTCGGATTTAAATTTTTGGGAAACCTCAAACGAGATATTTTTTCTGTTGCGTCGACTGATAGTATTTTGGCCATAACTCTCTCAATATTAATCGGAATTAGACGATTCAAGATGTTCTGGAAAGATAAAAGAGAGATCTAGAACTTTCATGTTTTGACTTTTTCCAAAATCTAATAAGAACATCGTCGAATTCAGGCTTGAAGTTTCGGCTTCCACAATTTTCTCTATTTTAAATATCATGATATTTTTTTATCTTTTTTCCCATCTTTTTCTCTGATATTTTTCTAATCTTCTTCTATTTTAAATCTGCAAAAATAAAAGATAACAAGCGTAAAAATGCTCCAAACACGATTAAAACTTAATTAAAAATATACTAAACTTAATCTAAAATTAATACTAAAAATAACCTAACAGAAATTATCTTAATTTGTTCTTAATTTCATGTTTAAGATTGATCACCTTATGCATGCTTTATGATCTCAATTCGAAATCTGAAAAGTGAGAATTGAGAATGCTAAAATTGGGATAATCGATGTTCTATGTGAAACGAAAGTATTCACATGACTTATGTGACGAGTAGATTATTACTTAATGCTGATTTCATGTTAGTTTAATTAAGGAATTAATTAGATAACAGGTGATTTAGAATCTAGAAGATCTGAAAGGAGCTAGGTTATTTCATAATCTGTCATTCACTTCAAGAATAGGATAGTAATTAAGCATTAACGATTTGGGTAAACAACAACAGGATTCTCCTCCCTATCATCTCATATTGCTTAAACTTTAACTGTGTTTTGTGTTTTCTGAATTACTTTACTTTTCTGAAATCATAATTGTTTTCGATTTGCCAAATAGAATCATAAGTATAGTTTAGTGGTATTTAGTCCAATTCCCTGTGGGATCGACCTCACCTGTGTGAGATTTACTACTTGATTGCGTATACTTGCGTAGTGTTTATAAATTATAGCAACAAGTTTTTGGCACCGTTGCCGGGGAATTGTATAAAGATTGATATTACACAAAATTATACTAACTTCTACTTTGGTTTATTTCTCTTGCTGAATTTCTAACCTGTCTCTTGCAAAGCTGCTTTTATCTATTTCAGGTATCTTGAGTGCATGCGCCGCCAAGGGCAAGCAGTTGTATTACCCGTCGACCCTGAAATCGAGAAAACTTGTAGGAGAAACAGGAGGAACAAAAGGCAAGAGAGAGTTTCAGCACCTGCTGAAACACCAGAAATCATGGCTGACAACGCTAATGCTGCGAATAATGGAGGCAACAACGGTAATAATGGAGGTGTCGTTGAAGATCAAGCTAAGGGCCGCAGCTTGAGAGATTATATCCTCCCAACTCTTACGGGGGTTCAGTCATGCATTAGGCCACCGGTAGTGGATGCTAACAACTTCGAAATCAAGCCTGCCATACTACAAATGGTGCAGTCTTCAGTCCAGTTTGGTGGACTCCCTTCTGAAGACCCCAATCTGCATCTATCGAACTTCATGGAGTTATGTCAGACCTTCAAAGTCAATGGGGTTAGTGATGACGCCATCCGTTTGAGACTGTTTCCATTCTCACTGAGAGAGCGAGCCAAGAGTTGGTTGATCTCCTTGCCACCAAATTCTATAGCAACATGGACAGACTTAGCAACAAAATTTCTGTCTAAATTCTTCCCTCCAGCAAAGTCTGCAAAGCTGCGAGGAGAAATAAACAACTTCTGCCAACAAGATAATGAATCTCTCCATGAGGCTTGGGAAAGGTTTAAAGATCTTATCAGAAAGTGCCCTCATCACGGTATAGAGAAGTGGATGCTGGTTCACAATTTCTACAACGGGTTGGTTGGTAACACTAGAACTCTGATAGATGCAGCAGCTGGTGGAGCTCTTATGAGAAAGAGTGCTAATGAGGCTTACGATCTATTGGAGGAGATGGCTCTAAACAATCAGCAGTGGCCAACTGAAAGGAGTCAAACTAAGAAAGTAGCTGGTGTGCTAGAGGTTGATGCCATCACAAAGTTGACAGCTCAGGTTGAGGCCTTGACAAAGCTGATTGCAGGGCAAGCTAAACAAGCCCAAGTTATTTGTGAGATATGTGGAGGCAACCATCACTTTTCAGATTGTCAAGTAGATGTGGATAATTTGCCAATGGATCAAGCAAAAGCCATTGGGAACTACTCCCAAAATAATAATTATGGGCACAACCAACAGGGGTTCTACCAGCAGAGAAATCAGCCCCAACAAAACCAACAACAAAGTCCTAGTGGAGGCTCCAATATCCAAGCTGATTTATTGCTCCAATTCATGATGGAGACTAGAGCCTCTATTAAAACTCTAGAAACTCAGATGGAACAATTGGCTACTCAAGTGGCAAAACAAGCTCAAGAAAATTCACCTAGCACTAGTGAGGCAAAAGGAAAAGAGCAATGTAAAGAAATTTCCTTGAGGAGTGGAAAGAGTTATGAAGGACCTAGTGGCAAGCAACCAGTTGAAGATGGGGTTCAGGATCAACAGGCACAGACACAGGCACCAAAGGAAAAGAAGGCTACTGATAGCCCTGCACCACCACAACAGTCTCCACCAATCAGTATTGATCATCATGTGAAGATACCTTATCCTCAGAGACTCCGAAAGACCAATCTAGACAAGCAGTTTACAAAATTTCTAGAGGTCTTCAAAAGACTACACATCAACATTCCTTTTGCTGAAGCCTTGGAACAAATGCCCCGTTATGTGAAGTTCATGAAGGAGATATTGTCTAAGAAGAGAAAAATAGAGGACTATGAAACAGTGGCATTAACTGAGGAGTGTAGCGCCATTTTGCAAAAGAAACTACCGCCCAAGCTTAAAGATCCGGGTAGTTTAAATATTCCATGCTCTATAGGGGCTCAGTGGAAACTAAAGCTCTATGTGATCTGGGAGCAAGCATTAATCTAATGCCATTGTCTGTCTTCAAAAGGGCAGGATTGGGAAAAGCAAAGCCTACAACAGTGACTCTACAACTGGCAGATCGTTCTTTGACTCATCCTCGTGGGATAATTGAAGATGTACTGGTGAAGGTTAGTAAGTTTATCTTCCCTGCTGATTTCTTAATTCTTGATATGGAGGAAGATTCAACTATTCCCATTATTTTGGGAAGACCATTCTTAGCCACGGGTCGAGCATTAATAGATGTTCAAAGGGGGAGTTAAAGTTGCGAGTGCAAGATGAAGAGGTCAATTTTAATGTTTTTGCCCCAACTGACATTCCTACCTGTTGCAAGATTGAGATGGTGAAGGGTTCTATTGTTAAAGCTGATAAGAAGAAAGCAAATCCTAAAGAGCGACTTCGAACGATTCAGCGTCGTTGGAAAAGATTGATGTGTGGTAGTTCTGAAGCTGAGCTTACTCTTGTGCAAAACTCTGAAATCAACACTATTGGTGGTAAATTTTCTTCATTTAGTACGAGGGCTCTTTTGGATGCAAAGGGTGGACTTGATCCCTTCTGATGGGGCTCAGGTAAGTTTCTCTCAACCACAATTTTATTTTAACACATTGGGGACAATGTGCATCTTTAGTTTGGGGGGAGAAATTTAAAATTTTTAGTTTTTTGTTCAGTTTTTTTTCGTTTTTTTAGTTAGTCTTTGTTATTGTTAGTGTCATGTGTTGATATCTGAGCTGGAAGATTGATTGAACTACTGTTGTTTACTTGTACAATGGATTGGAATCTTAACTGTGTGCTTGACTTGCAACTGTTTGAATTAAGGTGGATGTGTATTAGAAGGTTGTTCATGTAGATGTAAAACATTTATTTTTGACGCATATCACTTGTGTTCTATTTGGATTGTGGAATGTTGGCTTGACATGGAATAGAATTTGTTTGACATACTCTCTTGAAGCGAAATTCTTGTTGATTTTTGTTTGGAAAGTGATTTAGGCAAGTTTTCTTTGGATCGATTGAGCCTTTCAAGCCTACCTAAAAAGTTTTATCCTAGTATACCCAAAGTTGAGCCTTAGCCTATTTCCAAAAATTTTCACCACTTAACTAAGTTGAATTCGTTATCTTTAACTACTTTCATCCTCAACATACCTTATTATGCCATAAGCTTTTAAGTAAGTTTAGGGGGGAATGGTGTTGTAAGTGGGAAATAATTTTTGAGAGTAAGAGATTGAAAAAAAAAATAGTTGTTATGTGATGTGCCTCTGTTGAAAAAGTAAAAAAAAAAAAAACAAAAGAAAAAAAAGTAAATGTGATAATTTCTTCTTGAGAATCAATTGTGAACAATGGGGTAGGCACATAGGAAAAAATATGCAATCTCTTACTATCTTCTTTGGGGTATATGAAAAAGAAAAAAATACGTGGGTGCTTGTTTGGTATAATTGTGTTTATGGTATAATGTAGCTTAAATGACTTTTTATCTACCCATTTACCTAAGCCATGCTAATATAACCGAAAAAGACCTATTCATTCCGAGCAAAAATTATCAATATTAGTGGAGAGAGGTATGTCATCCAAACTTATTGAACATGGGTTAGCGGAATGTCGGAAAGTGTAGAATGGTTGTGATATGAATGTCAAATGCAATGTTTTGTGTCTGTATGAATTGCTTACTTCTAAATGGTGCATCCAAGTTAGTTCTTAGAGTTATTGAGTTGAAATTCTGGTTATTGATTTGCTTGAAGTTGTGCAGGTGGTAGTGGTAGTTCAATCATTGGAAGGTTTAGTTATCTATTACATTGTTTTTTTTAGTTTAGTTGAGTTTTAGCTTTACTCGGGGGCGAGTAAAGATTCAGTTTGGGGGAATTTGTTAGGCTATTTTTAGCCTAAGTTTTGGGTCACATTTTATAGTTGTTTTTCTTCTTTATTATTATTTTTGGAATAGAATTACGCTTGTTTTCTTTGGTTTCAGGTTTCTACACTTGGAATGTAGAAATTGGACAAATTTCGGAAAATAGTGATCTAAAAAATAGAGAAATTTTTGAAAGAAAATAAAGCTGAAAGTTTAAGCCTAAATTCGACTATGTTCTGTTCATATTTTTGAAGAAGTCAAAACATAAAAGTTTTAGATCTCTTTCTTATCTTTCCAACGCATCTTGAATCAGCCCATTTGGAGTTTGTATGAGAAAGTTATGCCCATTTTACTAAAAGATGTCGAAGCTGAAAATTCCATCTCGCCGCGGCGAGATTTCCATTGCCGCGGCTAGAAAGTCTGGGCAGAAACGTAGTTTTTTTTTATGCACTTTTAGCCGCGGCGAGACCATTTTTGGCCGCGGCGAGCGTCCGTACGGTCAGGGGTATTTTTGTCCGACGAACCCTAAAAATTAGATATAAATAGAAAACTGCGATTGGAAGTCAAGGGAAGCGATTTGGAACCCTAAAACACAGCAGAGAGCGGCAGGAAGAGCATAGAGATTCAAGTGAAGATCCAGAATTCATCCACCAACAGTTTCTTTCTCTATTCCTCTTTAATTTCTTTATGTTGAATATTGTCATAGGAATGGTTATGGATTTATTTCTGAACTAAATTTCCCATTTAGGGAGGATGATGATTGTTGTTTAATGTTTTGCCTAATTAATGTTTAATTGCCATTCCTCCATTCTTGTTTGTGAAATTATCTTAATTTGTTCTTAATTTCATGTTTAAGATTGATCACCTTGTGCATGCTTTATGATCTCAATTCGAAATCTGAAAAGTGAGAATTGAGATTGCTAAAATTGGGATAATCGATGTTCTATGTGAAACGAAAGTATTCACATGACTTATGTGACGAGTAGATTATTACTTAATGCTGATTTCATGTTAGTTTAATTAAGGAATTAATTAGATAACAGGTGATTTAGAATCTAGAAGATCTGAAAGGAGCTAGGTTATTTCATAATCTGTCATTCACTTCAAGAATAGGATAGTAATTAAGCATTAACGATTTGGGTAAACAACAACAGGATTCTCCTCCCTATCATCTCATATTGCTTAAACTTTAACTGTGTTTTGTGTTTTCTGAATTACTTTACTTTTCTGAAATCATAATTGTTTTCGATTTGCCAAATAGAATTATAAGTATAGTTTAGTGGTATTTAGTCCAATTCCCTGTGGGATCGACCTCACCTGTGTGAGATTTACTACTTAATTGCGTATACTTGCGTAGTGTTTATAAATTATAGCAACACCAACCTTGCCCAGCTGAAAGGTTGTACCTCCAGCGCCGAATATTGTTGGAACTGCTCCAATATAGGTAATTACTCTTTTGACAACACCTACCAAAAAAACCTTTACAACCTTTTACTCTCCCTCTCATCTTCAAAGCAAAATAGCTTGGGATTTTACAATATCTCCTCTGGTAAAGACTCCGAAAAGGTAAATGCAATCGGGCTATGCAGGGGAGCCCTGCCCTTGGACACTTGTCATAGTTGCTTAAATGTGACAAGTCAAATGCTTTTGGACCGTTGTCCAAATACGAAAGAGGCAATCTTATGGGGGGAGCTTTGTATGGTACGGTACTCTAACAACTCTATCTTTTCCATCAAACAAGACGAACCCATTAGGATGTTGGCGAGCCCAAACGAAGCTGCCGATGCTCAACAGTTCAAAGTGGTGCTAAAGCCTTTGCTCGATGACTTGATTAACAAAGCTGCTTCTAATGTTAGAAAATACGCAATAGGAAGTGCCAAGGTCCCTAATTCAGAACCAATATATGCCCTTGTTCAATGCACACCTGATTTAACTTAAAGGCAATGTAGCGAGTGCTTACAAGATTCGAGTTTAAAGATTCCCAGTTGTTGCGCCGGAAGAAATGGGGCCCGAATACTTAAACCCAGTTGTACACTGCGATACGAGTCTGGACCTTTCTATGAAACCACAAGACCTCATCAAAATGGTATACGTACACATACTGCTGAGGTTTGCTGGAACTGTTTTGGGGTTGAAAACAACACTAGCATCCACATCTTTTCGAAAAATCTGAAAAAACTTATGTTGTCTTTCTCTTACGATAAGACACGAAGTGTTTATGGGTTTTTCAATTCTTCTACGGGAGAAAACCCGAATAGAGTCAACGCAATTGCACTGTGTAGAGGAGACCTTTCACCGAAAACTTGCCGAAGTTGCGTGAGTAACTCAAGTCAAAGGCTATTGGGCAGGTGTCCAAACAGGAGAGAGGCAATCCTCTGGGATGAGCGTTGTATGGTATGATACTCTAATAAATCTATACTTTCTACCAGACAAGATGACCCTAGGATGTATATCCCGAGCCCCAATAAAGCTTGGGAGCCAAATCTATTCAAGCTTACACTTAAACCATTGTTGGATAACATAACTAGCAAAGCTTCTTCGGGTAATTCTTTAAAGAAATTTGCTTCAGGACAATCTACTGTTCCGGGATTTGAAGCTATATATGCAGCTGTGCAGTGTACTCCTAGTTTGGACAAAAAAGATTGCAGCGGTTGCCTAAACGAAGCCATATTATTCATTCCCCAACAGTTTGATGGAAAGCAAGGTGGCAGAGTTCTTAAACCAAGCTGTAATTTAAGATACGAAGTGACTCCATTCTTTGAGCCTAAAGCCGACTCACTTGTCTAATGTGTCTTGAGTTATGTCTACTAGTCTTTCAATAATAAGTTATGAGATAACGCTCAAATCAGTTGGTTCATATGAGAGAGTAAAACAACCTTGAAAATGTTGTTTCTGTTTTTATTCTCTGTATGGATTTTGTTAAATTTGGTGGAAGAAGTCATGTGAAAGCTCCCTTTGTAGTAACATGCAATTAACTTGGCTATATTACTTGTATGATATAATTACCTAGTTTTAGTTGCTTAGATCACGCCATACCAACTATTGCTAAACATTAATAAAGCAAGTATAGAGAAGAACAGAACATTGTTTTTCATTTAATTTTATAAAACAGAGTAAGGAGTTGGACCAAACATGCTGTTAGTATCCAATACTAATTGTTAAGTCCTTTTTTGGCAAGTTAGTTGACAAAATAATTTTTCCATTTATGGTAAGATTGTTGAGCATTCATATTCGGATTCTTACCTTATAAATTCGGTTTTTAGTTGCTCTTTTCCTTGTTTGGAAAGTTGCACCTTCAACTGAACTTTCCTTTGTTGAAAACTTCTCAAAAGAGAAGGAATTCTCTTTTGGAAAGTTGTCCTTTTTAGGGAAACTTTGATTATTGCCTTTTCCTTATTAATTTCAATTGTATCTTTATACAATCAGAATATCTAATCTGTTTTTGGCAGGAATCAAGTATTGATAGAGGATCGGACCCGATTTTAACAAGTTTCCCGTTTCTGGTCAGATCTGCTGCGTCAGCATCTGAATCTGATGTAGCAGATCGTGTTTTCTTAGGAAAGTTTTTGTACAGCTGCTAATTCGAACTTGTGGTTGCCTCTTTGGTTTCTATGTTCTATAAATAGAGCCTAGAGAGCAACCATTCGAATTACCTCTTCCATTATTCATTTTTTGCATTTATCTTTTGAGATAAGAGAGTGTTTCTTTGTTTTGTGAGAGCCTAGTTGTTCATCTAGGTTCTAGTTGTTCTATTTCTGTTCTTACTCTATCCTAGAGGCTGTGAAGAACTACTTGACTGAACAAGAGATTGGTCTTCGGGAGAAGACTTGATAAAGCCTTACTTCGGGAGGAAGTAAGCACTTGGTCTTCGGGAGAAGACTTGTTGAAGCCTTATTTCGGGAGGAAGTAAGCACTCACACTTCAAAGACGAAGGGAGTTCGGGCTTGAAGGTGTTTCAAGAAGTCAGATTCATAAAGTGGATTACAAAGGATTGCGGCAATACTTAAGAGGGAGTCTAAACTTGTTTAAGTCAATTGTCTTTGTAATTTTGATACTTTATTAATTGATTTCATTCTGTTAGGTCCTTTTTTGGCAATTTAGTTGTCAAAATATTTCTTAATTAATGTGCATTTTATTGAGCATTCAATTTGTTTTTATCAACTCTAGACCCTTTTTCCAGGGGGAGTTGTGTTTGGTACTTGTGAACTTATTTGGTTTAAAAGTTAGCATGTTTCTTTAGTTATTGTTGGTTTTCGATTGTGTTACTCAGGGGGAGTAGTATCCTTTGCTCTTGCTAACTTTGCCTTGCAGGTACTTTATGTTAAAATTTATTTTGTTCATCTAAAGTGCCAAAGGGGGAGATTGTAAAGTCCTTTTTTGGCAAGTTAGTTGACAAAATAATTTTTCCATTTATGGTAAGATTGCTTTGCATTCATATTCGATTTCTTGCCTTATAAATTCGGATTGTAGTTGCCATTTTCCTTGATTGGAAAGTTGCACTTTCAGCTGAACTTTCCTTTGTTGAAAACTTCTCAAAAGAGAAGGAATTCTCTTTTGGAAAGTTGTCTTTTTTAGGGAAACTTTGATTATTGCCTTTTCCTTATTAATTTCGATTGTATCTTGATACAATCAGAATATCTAATCTGTTTTTGGCAGGAATCAAGCATTAATAGAGGATCGGACCCGATTATAGCAAGTTTCGTTTCGGTCCGATTCGTCGCGTCAGCATCCGAATCTGATGCTGCAGATCGTGTTTTCTTTGGAAAGTTTTTGTACAGCTGCTAATTCGAACTTGTGGTTGCCTCTTTGGTTTCTATGGTCTATAAATAGAGCCTAGAGAGCAACCATTCGAATTACCTCTTCCATTATTCATTTTCTACATTTATCTTTTGAGAGAAGAGAGTCTTTCTTTGTTTTGTGAGAGCCTAGTTGTTCATCTAGGTTCTAGTTGTTCTATTTCTGTTCTTACTCTATCCTAGAGGTTGTGAAGAACTACTTGACTGAACAAGAGATTGGTCTTCGGGAGAAGACTTGATAAAGCCTTACTTCGGGAGGAAGTAAGCACTTGGTCTTCGGGAGAAGACTTGTTGAAGTCTTACTTCGGGAGGAAGTAAGCACTCACACTTCAAAGACGAAGGGAGTTCGGGCTTGAAGGTGTTTCAAGAAGTCAGATTCATAAAGTGGATTACAAAGGATTGCGGCAATACTTTAGAGGGAGTCTAAACTTGTTTAAGTCAATTGTCTTTGTAATTTTGATACTTTATTAATTGATTTCATTCTCTGGGCGTGGCCCCGTGGACTAGGAGTGTTCGGAGAACACTCGATACCACGTATAAATCTCTTGTGTCAAGTTATTTATTTTTCTCGCAAATATTTTATATTCTCGCCTGTTCGCTTTGCCGTAGAATTACTTTCCGCCGTCGCAAACGCTTACAGTTTTTATATTTTCGTATATACAACTGACATTTGCAAAAACTCGGTTTTTCAATTGGTATCAGAGCGGGACACTAAACTCTTAGTGTGGTCCTTTTTACGTTTTCTTGTGTTTTTGCAATATGTTTCCCTTTGCAGAAGGAACTTCTATTGTTCGCCCACCACTCCTCAATGATTCCAACTATCCTTATTGGAAGGTTAGAATGAGAGCCTTTATCAAGTCTCAAAATGAGAAAGCATGGAGGATGGTTCTTTCAGGATGGTCTCCTCCGGTTGTGGTAGATTCTGAAGGTAATTCTAAATTAAAATCTGAACTTGAATGGTCTACTGAAGATGATAATTTGTCTGCTTATAATAGCAAAGCTTTACATGCCATATTTAATGGAGTAGGTGAAGGT
Organism: Cannabis sativa; assembly: GCF_029168945.1. Taxonomy (NCBI): domain Eukaryota; kingdom Viridiplantae; phylum Streptophyta; class Magnoliopsida; order Rosales; family Cannabaceae; genus Cannabis; species Cannabis sativa. The sequence goes on along the minus strand of NC_083601.1, from coordinate 39,912,038 downwards.
TATATTAAGCTTATATCTTCTTGTGAATCCGCTAAGGATGCTATGGCATCCTTCAAACTCGGTTTGAAGGAACATCCGATGTTAAGCGTTGTAGATATATTATGCTTCGTACCAAATTTGATGATCTTAGGATGTCGATAATGAAACCCTAACAGAATTCTATGAAAAATTATCTGATATTGCTAATGAATATTTTGCTCTTGGTGAAAAGCTTGATGATTCTGTTCTTGTGAGAAAAATTGTTAGAGTTCTTCCAGAGAGGTTCGATACTAAACTTTTGGCAATGGAGGAAGCTAAAGATTTTAGCACAATGAAGGTGGAAGAATTGATGGGTTCTTTACGTACTTTTGAATTAAATCAACAGATTAAACAAAAGGACAAACCCAAATCTATTGCTGATAAAGGTAAAAGTATTGCTTTGAAAGTTGCAGATAATGAAAATTCTGATAGTGAATGTGATGATGAGATTGCTGTATTAACAAAGAATTTTCAGAAATATATGAAAAAGATGGGAAATAAAAAGAATATTTCGAAAGGTTCAAAAGGTAATACTTTTATTAAATCATCTGTTTCTAACAAAAAGGGAATTCAGTGCAGGGAATGTGAAGGTTTTGGGCATATTCAAGCTGAGTGTGCAAACACTTTGAAAAAGAATAAGAAAAGTTTCAATGTCACTTGGAGTGATGATGAAACCGAAAGTGATGAAGATAATTCTGAAAATGTTGCCCTAACCTCTGTTATGTCTAATGTGTTGTGTGATTCACAGGTGAAAGCTAGATTGGTATATCTGAATAATACCACCGAAAAAGAGGAATCAGATTCAGATGAGTCTGAAATCTGTGAAGAGTCTCTTGCTGAATCATACAAAGTCATGTATGAAAAATGGATTCAGGTTGCTTCTGAAAATAGAGAGTTGAATAAATTGAATAAAAAATTGTCTCATCAAATTGAAATGTGTGAACTGAAAATAAAAGAGTATGAGACAAATGTTTGTGATAAAGATGAAAAAATCACTCTCTTAAAGAAGGAACTTGAAAATTTTAAGAAAAATATTCAAATGCTTAACCCTGGATCTTCTATTTTTGAAAAAGCACAGAATGCAGGTCAAAGAGATTTCGCAGGCATTGGATCAAATGGAATGGAAAATTCTGGAGTCACAAAGTTTGTAAAATCTAGTGTTCCAACGAATCATTCTGAGGCTACAAAGTCTACTGCAACGGTTTCACGGATCGTTGTAGCAAGAGTCGTTTTCGATGTCGCAAAATCTCCGAATTTTCGAAAAGAGTAAGATCTCAGGTAAAAAGATTTGTTCCTACTTGTCATTTTTGTGGTAGAAAAGGACATATCAGACCTAAATGTTTCACGTTGAAAAATTTGTTTAAAACAAATTATTTTGGTAATTTGAATTTTTTTCAAAAGAAACATAGTGCTTTGAAACAAAAATGGATTGAAAAAGAAAAATGTCTAGTTGGTTTTTCTGATAAAAGTGCTGCTTCTCAAATGTGGTATTTTGACAGTGGTTGTTCTAGACATATGACAGGTGACAAGGATTTTTTAATGAATATCAAACCAATGCAATGTGGTGAGGTCACGTTTGGTAATGGCTTAGCTGGTAAAGTTGTTGGTATGGGAACTCTAAATTTTGTAGGGTTACCTAGACTGAAAAATGTGATGTTAGTTGAAGGACTAAGGGCTAATTTACTTAGCATTAGTCAAATTTGTGACCAAGGGTATACTGTTTCATTTGATAGTGATCATTGCTATGTTCTTAATGATGATAATGAATGTATCTTGCAAGGATTTCGATCCAATGATAACTGTTACACTCTAACCCCTGTGTTTACTTGTCATTCAGCTATCAACAACACCACAGATTTGTGGCATGCCAAGCTTGGGCATATTAATTATAAAAACCTGAAAAAATTGTCAAATGCAGGTATTGTTCGAGGACTTCCCAAGCTTGGTAAGGAAAGTGAAGGTAAGTGTGAACCGTGTCAACTTGGGAAGCAATTAAAAATCTCTCACAAGCCTGTGTCTGATATCAATACCTCAAAAGTATTAGAATTGCTTCACATGGATCTTATGGGTCCAAACCAAGTTGAAAGTTTGAATGGTAAACAATATATATTTGTTAGTGTTGATAAAACTCGTTTCATCAAGCATATAAACTCTGATTTTATCACTGCTCAAATTTATGTTGATGATATAGTTTTTGGTTCTACATCTAACCATGAAGTGCAGGTTTTTGTTGATCAAATGAAGAATGAATTTGAAATGAGCATGGTTGGTGAGCTTACTTTCTTTTTGGGTCTTCAAGTGAGACAAATTGAAGGAGGTACATTTGTATCTCAAAGCAAGTATGCTAAGAACTTGGTCAAGAAATTTGGCCTTGAATCGGCTAAGCAGGTAAGTACTCCTTTGAGCACCACACTGAAATTAACAAAAGATGAGAATGGAGTAAAGGTAGACACTACACTCTATCGTAGCATGATTGGAAGTCTTTTGTATTTAACTGCTAGTCGTCCTGATATCTGTTACAGTGTGGGAGTGTGTGCTAGATATCAAAGTAATCCTATGGAATCTCATGTATCAAATTTGTAAACAGGATTATTAGATATGTTAATAGCACTCCTGATTATGGAATTTGGTACTCGAAAGATACCAATTCAAATCTTGCTTGTTTTAGTGATGCAGATTGGGCAGGAAATGCTGATGATCGAAAGAGCACAAGTGGAGGGTGTTTCTTTCTTGGGAATAATCTAGTATCTTGGCATAGCAAGAAACAGAATTCCATCTCCTTATCCACTGCCGAAGCTGAGTACATCGCTGCTGGCAGTTGTTGTACTCAACTATTGTGGTTGAAACAAATGTTGATTGATTATGGGTTTGAATTGGGTGTTTTGACTATTTTTTGTGACAATACTAGTGCCATAAATATTTTCAAAAATTCTGTTCAACATTCTAGAACAAAGCACATTGATATGAGACACCACTTTATCAGGGAACTTGTTGAAAATAAATCATTGCAATTAGAATATGTTGATACTGAAAAACAATTAGCTGATATTTTCACAAAGGCCCTAGATGCAAGTCGCTTTGACTCCCTCAGAAAGTCGTTGGGAGTTTGCATTGTTTAATTTTATCTGCTCATAATTCTTGTACAATAGTGTTATGTGATTCATCTCTAGCTCTTAATCTTAATCATTGTATTTTGACAAATCATGTTTATGCTTTTGGTTTATAATTAGTTAGGATCTCAGTCTGATCATACTTTGTGATGTTGTGCTAAAAGGTTCATGTTACTCTTTTTGTGTGTCTAGGATTAAATAATGTTCTTATACAGAGTTGAGCAATTTTTGTTTCAGTCTTGTCAGGCCCCTTGCTGGAATAGAGCTACCCATACTGAGGTGTGAAAGCCATCTGATGAGTAAGCTGGAACATTGTAATTAGCAACTATGATGAGGATGCACTACCATAGAAAAGGGCTACCTTCAGTATGGTGTGAAAGCATCCAGTTGCGGGATCAAATTGAAAAAGGCGAAAATGAAAAATCTTGCCAAGGACAATGATCCTATTTTCACTGCACACACTTGTCTGACAAGTGTGTTCAAATCTGTAAGTCTCCTCTATTAAAATTAAATTGATAATCCTGGTTCACAATTTTCAGTAACATGCATATCTTTTTCCTCAACATCAATTAAGTATGATTATTTCATGAGATACTAATTAGTTATTTTCCTTAAAAGCATAACATGTATTCTACTTTGTCAATTGTCAATGATATTTGATTTCTCTGCTTGATTCGAATCACATATACTTATTGTACACATTATATTTTATTTTCGGTTTTAATTTAAAAAAAAAAAAGAGGGAGGCGTGTGACTTGCTTCATGGGTTAAGAAAATCTTGTGCATAAATGGTAAGTATCAACATTCATTCTTCTTTGAGTTATTTTTGATATGTTTCCATTTAAAGAATGATCTTTTATATGGTAATGTGTCTTTAATCTTGAAAGATTGACTTATTTTTGGAAATATTGTTGGTAATTCTAGTTTCCTTTTATTTTATTTGTTTTTTTTTTTAAAAAAAAAAGGGGAAAGAAGTTGCAAGGAGTGGGCAGTTTCCTTGTGTAATCGTGGGCTGGTGGTTTCTCAAATATGTTGAAATTGGTTTCCTTTTTGCTAAACTCTCCCATGTTTATTTCAACCAATTTTTGTCATTCTCTCTCACCACCTACCCGATTCTATTTCTTTGTCTCTCTTGCTTGTTTTCTGTTCATTGTCTCTTTCATATCAAAATGGTGAGAACAAAGAACCTAGGGCATCCCAAAAAGGAAAATGGTGGAATCTAAACAAGCCCCCTCAAATGCTCTTCTTGTTGCTCCAATCGTCTTGCTGCCATGGAGGAGGTTCAACAAGAGATGTTCAAGCAGTTGTCCTCATTGATCAAGCTTTATGGGGCATAAGTTTTCTTTCTTTTTGTTTTTGTTGGACATATTTCTATATTTTTATTTCTTTTAGTCTTTGGCCCTTATAGATAAACAAAAAGGGGGAGTAATTGTATACTCAACTGTCTAGGGGGAGTTGAGGTTTGTGTTTGTGTTCATCTTTGGTCAAAGTTAGCTGTTTATTTTGGTTTAATGTTGTGCTTCTCAGGGGGAGTTTTTATGTTTATTTTGCTAACTTTGTTTTGTAGGTGTTTGTTAATTAATAATATTTTGATTATCTAAAGTGCCAAAGGGGGAGATTGTTAGGTCCTTTTTTGGCAATTTAGTTGTCAAAATATTTCTTAATTAATGTGCATTTTATTGAGCATTCAATTTGTTTTTATCAACTCTAGACCCTTTTTCCAGGGGGAGTTGTGTTTGGTACTTGTGAACTTATTTGGTTTAAAAGTTAGCATGTTTCTTTAGTTATTGTTGGTTTTCGATTGTGTTACTCAGGGGGAGTAGTATCCTTTGCTCTTGCTAACTTTGCCTTGCAGGTACTTTATGTTAAAATTTATTTTGTTCATCTAAAGTGCCAAAGGGGGAGATTGTAAAGTCCTTTTTTGGCAAGTTAGTTGACAAAATAATTTTTCCATTTATGGTAAGATTGCTTTGCATTCATATTCGATTTCTTGCCTTATAAATTCGGATTGTAGTTGCCCTTTTCCTTGATTGGAAAGTTGCACTTTCAGCTGAACTTTCCTTTGTTGAAAACTTCTCAAAAGAGAAGGAATTCTCTTTTGGAAAGTTGTCTTTTTTAGGGAAACTTTGATTATTGCCTTTTCCTTATTAATTTCGATTGTATCTTGATACAATCAGAATATCTAATCTGTTTTTGGCAGGAATCAAGCATTAATAGAGGATCGGACCCGATTATAGCAAGTTTCCCGTTTCTGGTCTGATCTGCTGCGTCAGCATCCGAATCTGATGCTGCAGATCGTGTTTTCTTTGGAAAGTTTTTGTACAGCTGCTAATTCGAACTTGTGGTTGCCTCTTTGGTTTCTATATGGTCTATAAATAGAGCCTAGAGAGCAACCATTCGAATTACCTCTTCCATTATTCATTTTCTACATTTATCTTTTGAGAGAAGAGAGTCTTTCTTTGTTTTGTGAGAGCCTAGTTGTTCATCTAGGTTCTAGTTGTTCTATTTCTGTTCTTACTCTATCCTAGAGGTTGTGAAGAACTACTTGACTGAACAAGAGATTGGTCTTCGGGAGAAGACTTGATAAAGCCTTACTTCGGGAGGAAGTAAGCACTTGGTCTTCGGGAGAAGACTTGTTGAAGTCTTACTTCGGGAGGAAGTAAGCACTCACACTTCAAAGACGAAGGGAGTTCGGGCTTGAAGGTGTTTCAAGAAGTCAGATTCATAAAGTGGATTACAAAGGATTGCGGCAATACTTTAGAGGGAGTCTAAACTTGTTTAAGTCAATTGTCTTTGTAATTTTGATACTTTATTAATTGATTTCATTCTCTGGGCGTGGCCCCGTGGACTAGGAGTGTTCGGGAGAACACTGATACCACGTATAAATCTCTTGTGTCAAGTTATTTATTTTTCTGCAAATATTTTATATTCTGCCTGTTCAGTTTTGCTGTAGCAGAATTACTTTCTGCTGCTGCAAACGCTTACAGTTTTTATATTTTCGTATATACAACTGACATTTGCAAAAACTCGGTTTTTCACATTCTCTAGGCGTAGCCCCGTGGACTAGGAGTGTTCGTGAGAACACTGATACCACGTATAAATCTCTTGTGTCAAGTTATTTATTTTTCTGCAAATATTTTATATTCTGCCTGTTTAGTTTTGCTGTAGCAGAATTACTTTCTGCTGCTGCAAACGCTTACAGTTTTTATATTTTCTTATGTACAACTGACATTTGCAAAAACACAGTTTTTCACTAATTCTGGAGCCAAAATTGAGGCAGACATCACTGATATCTATCATCACTACAGTCATCAAAATGAACATCTAATACAGATGAGTTTCCAATACAGATTATGCATTTTTATGGTAAAATTTAAAGCATCTTTTAAGTTGTATTTTCTTTCTTTCTAATGTTTACCGTACTAGAAGTCTATTGCTTTTAATAGTAAATTAATTTCACATAATAGTAATGGTGTAAATGGCATAATCTCAACCATCAAACTGTAAACACCTAGTTAACATGAATACCAGAAAATATAGCATAAGAAAACTGACGATCATTTGATCGACAATGGTCACAAACATGAAGCATATTTATGCGTCTATTTTCCATACAAAATAATAAGCTGACTACACAACAAGGAAAAGGAAAATCGAAACTTCCTAACCTCATATTGCTGGCAGCTTATCTCTTTGCCGAGTGAAAATCAAACCTGAGGCATGATTGATAGAGCAACCATAGATTAGGACACTGCAAACTCTAGGAAAATTAGACAAAGAAACTTGCAATACCCTCTAAAGAAAATTATCTCTTTGTCGAGTGAAAATCAAGATCAGCTAGCTACACTGTTATGCTACTTGCCAATAATCAACAACCAAAAAAGGGATGATTCTAAATAATATAGGATGATTCTACAATGTACCCTTTAAAAGAGATGTACTGATGGGCCATTTACTTGTTTCGGCATCCACCTAGTTATATATATAAATTTAGAAATTAAATTCTATAATACACCCCTTAAAAGGAATGTATTGATACATCTCTATATGTTTTAGTAGCCGAAATAATTTTTTATTCAATTTTTTTCTCATGGTCATGTAAATTATAGTTATTTAAGACATCTGCAGAATTTTAAGAAATTCGAAAAAAATTTAACACGCTAAAAAACAACGTTCAAATAGTGTGTTGCACGTGTAACTATTTTATTTTCTATATTGTAAATAGACTGTTTAAACATTATTTTCTATATTGTAAATTATTTCGAATTACTTAAAATTTTGTAAGATATCTGTAATAGTTGTACATGAATATGAAAAAAAGAATTAAACTAAATTTTTTTTTTTTAGATACTGAAACAAGTAAAGGGTGCACCAATATATATATTTTAAGAGGTGAATTGTAAAATCACCCAAAATTATATATAGTTGTAATAAGTTATAATCAATAATATTTGGTTGAAACTTTAAATCAAAAAATAATTTTGCTTTCATATTTTGGAATAGTTATTTTTGATTGTAAGATGATGTTCAATGATTTGAGAGATGTTTATGTCAATTTTATTGGACGTTCTGCAAATAGTGTTGCTCAGTTCTTAGCTCGAACATCTTATTTAGTTGCTGATCGTGTTATCAGGAATAATAATATTACTCAAGATTTTAATTGGATATGGATTTTAATTAATAAAGACGATGATTTTATTTCTAAAAAAATAATAATTTTGGTTGAAACATAGACTTTTCAACGTGTATTTTAGGGCCAAAAGATTAGAGAGTATGGTCTTGTTTACGTGTTTTTGGTTCGTTGACTTAATTAACGTGCCTCAGTAACGAAATTTAAGGTGGTGGTCCTGGTCCATAATCTATGTCACGGGTGAGCGCACTGGGCATGCCCCACTTACTTATAACAAAATAAAATTAAAAATTATATATTCATTGGACATTTTCAAATACGTGTATTTATAAATATTTTTAATAATAACCTGGGATTAAGTATTGCCTCTGGCGCCGATTCAATTATATTTAGAAAAATTTATATGATATACTAATTTTTGTTATTTTTTTACAAAAAAATACTCTAAGGCGGTATTTTTTTACTTTTCTACTGTGTTTTTTTTTATAAGTTTCATACTTCAGTATACTGTGTTAAGTTTTCACTAGTGTTCTACCTAGTGTTCTACTGTTGTTTTGAGTTGTCCTGCTTTGTGTTTTACTGGTGTTTTATAAAAACACAGTATTTTTTAAAAAAATTCCGTGTGACAGTATTTTTGTAAAAGTTAACTCAAATTCCAGTATTTTTGTAAGTTTCCTTATATTTATCATACAATTCCTTCTACATTTATACTTGTTATTTATAATTTTAATAAAAAAATAATAGCAAAAAGTAATTTATTTTATAATTTTATTATAATTATATTATTTTTTTGGCGGTTAAATATCAACTCAAAAATATATATTATTTTTAGACTACGTATTAAATAAGTGAAAAAAATATATAGCCACGTGTTTTTGAGTTAGCATTTAGTAAATTTAATTGACATTTAATTAAAAAAAAAAGAAATATAATAAAATAAATAGCATTGCTATTAGCCACCAGTAGTGCTTAGTACCTTTTTGACATGTCGCATTGTGATTGGTTAGCGATATTTTCTAAAAGCTATTATATTAAATTATATAGGACCCGATACTTAGTTAGATCAATAATAATATTGACATATAAAAAGATGCTAAACACTAATAGTACCCTTTAACATTTTTTTTCAAATAAAATTATAAAATAAAATACTTTTATTGTTATATTTTTTGGTTAATAATACAATATATAACAATTACAGCCGCCAGTATCCTCCTTATAAAATACCGCTTGTCGCCGCCCAAATCAATCTGACAATTTAAGTTATTTATTTATTTTTTTTAATTTGTCTATCCTGTCAATGTTTTTTTTTTTTTTTTTTTTATAATTCTTTCCTATAATTCTAATTATTTATTCTTCATTCTTTTATTATTATTATATTCTCTCTCTTACTTGTATTCATCTATTTTTTTTTCTTTAAAAAAAATTGTCTACCTCTGATCTTTCAGCACTCTTTGTACTTTTTATTCTTATTTATCTATTTATTATTTTTTAAATATTTAACTACTATCTTTAACTTAAAAAATTAAAATTATGAATACAATATACATATAAGAAAACTTAATTTTGGCTACACTATATGTGTTTTGTTTAAGATATATATATTTTTTTAAATGATTTAAGATACTATTTTATTAGCAATATTTTTATTATCTTAAAAAAATTATGGATATAAATTATATAATTACCATATATAGCTTATTAGAAAAGTTAGTATATATAATAATTTTTATTATGTTACTAATATTATCTATAAGATACTATTTGATAGTTTTATAAAATTCTATATTAACATATTAAAATTGTTTTATCAATTAAATTTTATATTAGTATATCATATTGTAACTTTTAAAATAATAGAACGAAAGATTTTATAGTAATTTATAATGTACCTGATTTGTTGAATTTTATTAAGTTTAAAGTTTTATGATTTTGTTGTTGAAATGTTATAAAAATAATAATAAAAAAAAGAAACGAAAAACTTATTTTAATGTTAGTTGTCGTTTTTTGAAGATGATAAAAAATTAGAGGAAATTACATTGTATATCCATTTTATACTTTATATAGGTCATATTCTCATTATGTGCCTTTGAGACTCTAATTTTGATAAGTTATGTGAGGTTATATTTGATATTTGATTAAAAAAGATAGTATTTATCAATTAAAATTATTTTGAAGTTATATTTAGTTAATTAATGTGAATATAAAAGAGTAGTTTAACCGACATGCCGCAGCTTCTCCAATAAACGGGTCAGAGATGTACTAATATAAAATTATTATTATGAGTTTAACTATATTATTCTCAAAATCAATAGTAGTAAAATTAACTATATTATTCTCAAAATCAATATGAGTTTTTTTTTTTGTTAAGAAACTACATATCTTTATTAATTTTGGTAATATTAAATTGAATCCCGTCAAATTTTAAAATACCACTCGTATTTTATTTTTAATTTAATTATTTGATTGTTTTTTAAAATATTGTATAAAATATTTATAAAATTTAAAAATGATAATATTTTTTACAATTGACACACATCCTTAAAAGATATTTTAGTCATCGAAATTTAAATTTATTGTATATTGTGCTATCTTATCTCTCCCAACTATTTAACTATAACTCTGCCCCTAAGTGTACACAATTAGGACAAAAGAAAAAAAAAAAGCTTTATCATTTTATTATTTGAGTATTTATGTCACAAATAAAATAGTATTTAAATAGCCAACAACAAATCCGTAAGCTTCCTCCAATTTATATTAAGAAAAATCTACATATTATTATCCCTATATTATTCAAAGTTGTTCAATTGATCCTTTTAAAAAAAAATTGGTGATTAATTTTATAATAATACTCCCGTTACAATCTCTCATACTATCATAATATATCTTCAATAATAAATTATATAAAATAAAGTTACATATCAGCTCAGCTGGCTCCTATTTGTTACTCAAAACTAAGTCAACCCAGCACCGTTGTCAAATATATACTAGGAGCAATATATTTTATTCTACTAATTTTATCAATTTTCACGTGACATCATGAAATATATATTGTGATATATTTTACTTCATCAATTGAAAATAGATCACAAAATAATTAAAAATGCAAGTACCAGGAAAATAGAGTCATCTAATTTACAGATAATTCTTTATACAATAGAAAAATTAAAAAATACTAATACTATCTTACGTATCAATATAATTAATAGTATAATTAAATATCATATCTCATATAATATAATTTATTGTAATAATTTTTAAAAAATATTACTAACAAATTACAAAATGACACGTCTACAAGATATCAGTCACCACTAATGCTTAATAACAATACTATTATTATATTATATTTAGTAATATAAGTAACCATTTTACTAATTTTTTTTTTACTCAGAAAAATAAATTTATATATTGTAGAAAAATTTATAATTTATTGTATGAATTATTTTAATAACTTCGAGTATGTACAGGCTGTGTTCATTTCTTGGTCCTTGAATCTCGTGGTTGATCTTCTTGCCTGTTGCGCTAGAGTGGAGAAGATGGTTCCTCTTGGCAGTTTAAGGGAAGTAACTAACTAATATTTCCATTTAGTTTGTTTTTGTTTTAAATAAAGTTAGTTATTTACTAAAAAAATAAATAAATAAAGCAAACAAATTAAGAGATAGCTTCAAATATTATAATGAAAAAGAGAAAAGATTGAAGAATCTTTAAATAAGATAAAGATCTAAAACAATACATCTAATAAAATAAAAAAATTGATCATATCATTTTAAAATTACTATCATTATCGTCTCGTAGTTACTACTACAATTAAAATCGTTATCATCGTATATTACTAATAATCATAATTATATTCATAGTCCCTACTACAATTATATTTTATTTATAGTCCCTACTACAATTTTTTTTTTTTGAGATAACCCTACTACAATTATATCATCTAATAATCGTTATCTTATTTATAATTATCACTACTACAATTAAATTTTATTTATAGTCCTACTATATTTAAATACAAATAATTATAACTATAAGTTTTCTTTAATGTTTGTTTAAGAAATTAGAGTTTCTTTATACACCTACAATACTCTATATTGCGTAGTATACCTCCATAAATATTCCACAAAAGACTAGACTTTAAATAATATATATGTATATATTTTTTTTTAGTGAATAAATAATATATTTGAAAATGAATCTGAAGTTGGACGACTTTTGTTACACGCTTTGTTTATTATAACAAACCAATACTAATCCAACAACTGATCCATGTTGCAGAAGTCTTTATAATTGTGTTTACAAGACATATAGGAGCAGAAGACCCATATCAACACATGGCGAAAATGTCGTTACTGATCTCTGTTCTTGTGGGTAATATATTCCTTCTAGTTGCTCAACAAGCCACAGCCCAACCGCCAAGCTTCTTATACCACTTTTGTCTAAACGACAAAGGTAACTACACCCTCAACAGTACCTACCAAGCAAACCTCAATCACCTCCTCACAACACTTCCCACCTCCCAAAACGACAACGGTTACGGCTTTTACAATGTCTCCTACGGCAAAGGCTCAGACAAAGTTTATGCAGTTGGACTATGCCGTGGAGACGCCACACCCGATGTCTGCCGAAATTGCCTCAACGACTCCACGCATGTCCTCACAGACATCTGCCCCAACCAGAAGGAGGCAGTAGGATGGTACGACAACTGCATGTTACGCTACTCCAATAGGTCCATGTCGGGAACTCCTGACACTACCCAAATATTCTACATGTGGAACATCCAAAACGTGTCGTCTTCTAACGTTAAGGAGTATTTTGATGATCTTAGCACTTTATTAGATGGCTTGAAAAGAGAAGCCGCTTCAGGAGGATCTCTTCGTAAGTACGCCACGGGACAAGTAAAGGCTCCAGAGTTTTTAACCATTTACGCACTCGTACAGTGCACCCCAGACTTGTCCGAAAACCAGTGTATCAATTGTTTGGATAACGTTTACGGTCAAATTCCAAATTGTTGTTCTGGGAAAGTAGGAGGTAGAGTTATTGGCCCGAGTTGTAGTGTAAGGTATGAGAAAAACTTGTTTTATGGATCTCCAAATAACGCGCCGCCTCCATCCCCAGAAGTAACGACGGGGCCGATTAATAACACCATTAACAATGCTACAGAAGGTAATAAAGCTTGAAATAAAGAACAAATAAAACCATAACTACTTATACAGTTATGAGATTGAAAGACTACCTTCATTATTTTAATGTCTCAGTAAGAGTTAATAGAGCAAATTTTGCTGTTTGCAGGACAAAAGAGTAGTGACAAGACTAGAATTATTATTATTGCTGTCGTGGCCACCGTTGCCGGCGTGGCACTAATCATCTTCTTCGCAGTGTGTTTAAGCTTAAGGAAATCAAAGAAAAAAGTTCAAGGTTGGTTGAGACATTATCAATTTCTCTTCTTAGTTCGGAAAAGTCTTCACCTATATGTCGTCCTCTGTTTTGGAACACAATTACTTAATTTTTTAAAAACTCTATAGCCATGCCAACATATCAACAATAGATCTAAGATTTCGTAACACCTATTGTTATAGCTAATAAAAAGAATGACAGAGCTAATTAATTTATTAAAGTTGTGAGGAAGTTTATGATATATTCTCTTGAAGCATATAACTAATTAATGTTTGTGATGCTGAAGATCTAAAAATATACGAACCAGTTGACGAAATGGAAAGTGCGGAGTCCTTGCAGTACAATTTCGAAACCATTAAAGTTGCAACGGATCAATTTTCGGAGGATAATAAGCTCGGACAAGGTGGTTTTGGTGCGGTTTATAAGGTAAAAACTCAAGTACAAAACTATTATATTCACTGTCTAGCATTATTAAATGGCCGTCACACATGTAAAATTTTTAAAACTGTGGTGTAATTCAGGGGAGACTTGCCAATGGACAAGACATAGCAGTAAAACGTTTATCTAGGGGTTCAGGGCAAGGAGATCTGGAATTCAAGAATGAGGTAATGCTAGTGGCCAAGCTGCAACACCGCAATCTTGTTAGGCTTCTTGGTTTCAGCTTGGAATCAAGTGAAAGGCTTCTTGTCTATGAGTTTGTCCAAAACGCAAGCCTTGATCATTTCATATTCGGTACGGTGACATTGCTCTTTTCAAAACAGAATATTCGAGAATATATTTCTCGATTCTTTAAATAAATTAACCATAAACTTGCATGAATATGTATGTAGATCCAATAAAGCGTGCCACTTTGGATTGGGATAGGCGTTACAAAATAATAGGAGGTGTAGCTCGAGGACTTCTTTACCTTCATGAAGATTCACGTTTGACAATTATCCATCGAGATCTCAAAGCTAGTAACATCTTGCTAGATGAAGAAATGAACCCTAAAATTGCAGACTTTGGAATGGCAAGACTTTTTGTTGTTGATCAAACTCAAGGCAATACAAGTCGTATAGTGGGAACATAGTAAGTACACATTATTAATTAATCTCTACAACTAGACAATTAATCGAGTACTATATTATATATTATTAATAGTAACTTTGATTATTAATCTTTAATTTTTACAGTGGATACATGGCACCGGAATATGCGATGCATGGACAATTTTCAGCCAAATCTGATGTATTCAGTTTTGGTGTTTTAATTTTAGAAATAGTAAGCGGTCAGAAAAATAATTCTTTCCGTCAAGGCGAATATGTAGAAGACCTTTTAAGCTACGTAAGTTCAATTTATAATAAGAGTACTCAATAGTTGTACAAATTAATTAACTATAATATCATTACTTTCCTATAATAAAAAAAAATATCAAACATTATTAATACTATTTTTGTTATGCAGACGTGGAGAATATGGAGAGAAGGAAACACTTCAAAGATGGTTGATCCATTAATGAGAGTTGGGTCAGCATCTGATGTAATGAGATGCATTCATATAGGACTATTGTGTGTCCAAGAAAACATAGCAAATCGACCAACTATGAATGCTATTGTGCTCATGCTAAACAGTAACTCCCTTTCTCTTCCACTGCCCTCTGAGCCAGCATTCTTCATGCATAGCAACACTGGATCACATATGTCATTTGGATCCGATTTCAATTCAAGAGAGACTACTAAATCATCAAATCATTCAAAAAGTGAATCTATTAATGAGGCTTCTATTACTGAACCCTTTCCTCGATAATATTTATGATAATCTTTTACTTTCAAAATGGGAATGGCTGTACCTAACGTATAAACAAAAATGTATTTCTTAAGTAGAATTTTTTTTAAGAAAATTGTTTGCACTCATGGTAAATAAAGAAACCATAATTTATTTTTTAATTTATTTTATTTTCTATAAGTTAAATTTTACCTCATTTGTTTATTTATTTTATTTTTGTATGTGTATAGGAGGTTGTTTATTTATTTTTCTAAGTAGAAAAGTTTGCATATTCCAGCAGAAGTTGTAAACTTAATGATAACTTCTTAGCAGAGAAGGCCGATTAGAGCATTTGATTGATCTCACATGCTTGGTCTTCCTATTTGTTATGTGGAGTGTAAATGTTTAGTTTTAATTTTTGTTTTTTCAAGCACTCTTCCATTTATAATGAGCTTGAATCTTTTTTAGATGATATTAATAGTTTGTTTTTTATTTTTCTTGAGGCATGTTCATGTTTGCTGTATAGTTAATAAAGCTGTTTATAAATTTGTTGTGCATGAACTTAAGGTACATGAATGATGAATTGGATTCAGAATTATATATTTTTTATATATATGTATTGAGTAGGAGATTAAATTTTATTTTTTAATAAAAAAATAATAATTGTAATAAGCTATAATAATTTTTGGTTGAAACTTCAGATCAAAAAATAATTTTGGTTGAAACATTATGACTTTTCAACGTGTTTTTTTGGGGCCAAAAGATTAGAAAGTATGGTCTGGTTTACGTGTTTTTGGTTGGTTGACTTAATAAACGTTTCTCATACATTGACGAAATTTAACGTGGTGGTGATGAGCGCACTGGGCATGCCACACTAATAAGAAAATAAAATTAAAATTAGTATTTATTTAATAAGAATACTTCCGTCACAATCTCTTATACTATCTATCATAATATCTCTTTAATAATAAATTGTATAAAATAAAGTTACATCTTAATCAAATTTCAAACTAATAGTCCCGTTCCAATCAGTAAAAATATCTTTATTATTGTTAATTGATCCATTTAATTAAGACTTCTTTCATTATCAGCTAGCTGCTATTTATTACTCAAACTATGTCAACCCAGCACCGTGGTCAAATATATACTAAGAGCAATATATTATTCTACTAATTTTATCAACTTTAACTTTTTACATCATGAAATATATATTTTGATATAACTTTACTTTCATCAATTGAAAATAGATCGCAAAATAATGAGAGATGCAAGTACCAGGAAAAGAGAGTCGTCTAATTAACAGAAAACTCTTTATTTAATTAAGCTTAAATCATATATATGAATCTCAAGTTGGACTACTTTTGGTACAGGCTTCATTTATCAAATAACAAACCACTAATAATCCACAGATTAAGATTGATCCATGTAGCAGAAGTCTTTATAATTGTGGTCACAAGACATATCAACCAAATCATTATTTTTTTTGAATTAACCAAATCATTATAACGCTACGCATGGCGAAAATTTCTTTACTCATCTCTGTTCTTGTGTGTAATATATTCCTTCTAGTTGCCAAACAAGCCACAGCCCAACGGCCCAGATACTTTTATCAATTTTGTCAAAACAGCAAAGGTAACTACACCCTCAACAGTACCTACCAAGCGAACCTCAATCACCTCCTCACAACACTTCCCACCTCCCAAAACGACAATGGTTACGGCTTTTACAATCTCTCCTACGGCAAAGGCTCAGACCAAGTTTACGCAGTTGGACTCTGCCGCGGAGACACCACACCCGATTTCTGCCGGAGTTGCCTCAACAACTCCACGCAAGTCCTCAAAGACATCTGCCCGAACCAGAAGGAGGTAATAGGTGGGTACGACAGCTGCCTGATCTTACGCTACTCGAATAGGTCCATGTTGGGAATTCCTGAGACTACCCCAAGATTCTGCTTGTTTAACACCGAAAACGTGTCGTCTTCTAACGTTGAAGAGCATTTTGATAATCTTAGCACTTTATTGAATGGCTTGAAAAGCGAAGCCGCTTCAGGAGGATCTCTTCGTAAGTACGCCACGGGAAATGCCAAGGCTCCAGGGTTTTTAACAATTTATGCACTCGTACAGTGCACCCCAGACTTGTCCGAGCAACAATGTATCAATTGTTTGAATAATGTGTACGAACAAATTCCGACATGTTGTTCTGGGAAAGTAGGATGCAGAGTTATTGTCCCGAGTTGTAGTGTAAGGTATGAGAAAGACTTGTTTTATGGATCTCCAAATAACGCGCCGCCTCCATCCCCAGAAGTAACGACGGGGCCGACTAATAACACCATTAACAATGCTACAGAAGGTAATAAAGCTTGAAATTAAGAACAAATAACACCATAACTACTTATATAGTGTTGAGATTGAAAGACTAGTTTCATTATTTTAATGTCTGAGATACAGTTAAGAGAGCAAATTTTACCTTTTTTGCAGGACAAAAGAGTAGTGACAAGACAAGAATTATTATTGCTGTCGTGGCCACCATTGCCGGCGTGGCACTAATCATCATTTTCGCCGTGTGTTTAAGCTTAAGGAAATCAAAGAAAAAAGTTCAAGGTTGGTTTAGACTTTATCAATTTCTCTGCTTAGTTCGGAAAAGGCTTCACCAATATATTGTCCTCTGTTTTGGAACATATTTACTTTGTTTTATGAAAACTTTATTGCAATGTCAACCCATTAACAATAGATTTAAGATTTCGTTACACCTATTGTTTAAACTAATTAAAAGAATGACAGAGCTAATATATTAAAGTTGTTAAGAAGTTTATGATATATTCTCATCAAGAATATAACTTATTGATATTTGTGATGCTGAAGCTCTAAAAACATACGAACCAGTTGATGAAATAGATAGTGCGGAGTCCTTACAGTACAATTTTGAAACCATTAAAGTTGCAACGGATCAGTTTTCTGAGGATAATAAGCTTGGACAAGGTGGTTTTGGTCCGGTTTATAAGGTAAAAACTCAAGTCCAAAACTATTATATACACTGTCTAGCATTAAATGGCTGCCACACATGTAAAATTTTCAAAACTGTGGTGTAATTCAGGGGAGACTTGCCAATGGACAAGACATAGCAGTAAAACGGTTGTGTAGGGGTTCAGGGCAAGGAGATCTGGAATTCAAGAATGAGGTAATGCTAGTTGCCAAGCTGCAACACCGCAATCTTGTTAGGCTTCTTGGTTTCAGCTTGGAATCAAGTGAAAGGCTTCTTGTCTATGAGTTTGTCCAAAACGCAAGCCTTGATCATTTCATATTTGGTACGGTGACATTATTGCTCTTTTTAAAACAGAATACTACTCGAGAATATATTTCTAATTTTTTTTTTTAACTAGATTAACCATAAACTTGCATGAAAATGTATGTAGATCCAATAAAGCGTGCAACTTTGGATTGGGATAGGCGTTACAAAATAATAGGAGGCGTAGCTCGAGGACTTCTTTACCTTCATGAAGATTCTCGTTTGAGAATTATCCATCGAGATCTCAAGGCTAGTAACATCTTGCTAGATGAAGAAATGAACCCTAAAATTGCAGACTTTGGAATGGCAAGACTTTTTGTTGTAGATCAAACTCAAGGCAATACAAGTCGTATAGTGGGAACATAGTAAGTAGACATTAATTAATCTCTACAACTAGACAATTAATAGAGTACTATATTATATATTATTAATAGTAACTTTAATTATTAATCTTTAATTTTTACAGTGGATACATGGCACCGGAATATGCGATGCATGGACAATTTTCAGCCAAATCTGATGTATTCAGTTTTGGTGTTTTAATTTTAGAAATAGTAAGCGGTCAGAAAAATAATTCTTTCCGTCAAGGCGAGAATATAGAAGATCTTTTAAGATACGTAAGTACAATTTATAATAAGAGTACTTAAGAGTTGTACAAATTAACTATAATGTCATAATGAATATCAAACATTATTAATATAATTTTTGGTGTGCAGACGTGGAGAATATGGAGAGAGCAAAATACTTCAAAGATGGTTGATCCCTTAATGAGAGTTGGGTCAGGATCTGAAGTAATGAGATGCATTCATATAGGACTGTTGTGCGTCCAAGAAAACATAGCAAATCGACCAACTATGAATGCTATTGTGCTCATGCTAAACAGTAACTCCCTTTCTCTTCCACTGCCCTCTGAGCCAGCATTCTTCATGCGTAGCAACACTGGATCACATATGTCATTTGGATCCGATTTCAATTCAAGAGAGACTACTAAATCATCAAATCATTCAAAAAGTGAATCTATTAATGAGGCTTCAATTACTGAACCCTTTCCTCGATAATATCTATGATAATCTTTGACTTTCAAAATGGGATATGATTGTACCTAAAGTATAATCAAAAATGTATTTCTTAAGTAGTATTTTATTAAGAAAATTATTTGCACTCATGGTAAACAAAGAAACCATAATTTATTTGTGAAAAAACAACAACATTATTAATGGAGTGGTTGGCTAATATTTGATAGGTGTGGACTAAAAGGTCGCTAAGGATATGCCTCTAATACTATGTTGAGAATCATGAGGTTCTATCACAAAACCAACATGGTAATGAGTAGAGTAGCCTATGTTCTTATATATGGTTTAATATTTTTACATTTAATCCATGTGGGACAATATTGTCCAATACATTCATATATTTCTATTTCTCCAACCAAACGCCACCGTGATAAATTGGATTGAGAATTACCTTTTCCCATATGTATTAAACTCTATTATTATTAATAGGAGATTATTATTTTTTTACTAAAAATAATTGTAATAAGCTATAATAATTTTTGGTTGAAACTTCAGATCAAAAAATAATTTTGGTTGAACCATGACTTTTTCAACGTATTTTTTGGGGCCAAAAGATTAGTAGACTGTAGAAAGTATGGTCTAGTTTACGTGTTTTTGATTGGTTGACTTAATAAATGTTTCTCACTGAAGAATTTTAACGTGGTGGTCCTGGTCACCTATGTCACGGGGTATTAAGAAAATTCTATATATTATTATCCCTATATTATTCAAAGTTGTGATCAATTAATCCTTTTAAAAAAAGCTGGTCATTAATTTTATAATAATTAATACTCCCGTTACAATCTTTTATACTATCATAATATATCTTCAATAATAAATTATATAAAATAAAGTTACATATTAATCAAATTTCAAACTAATAGTCCCGTTCCAATCATTCAAAATATCTCTTATTATTGTTAATTGATCCATTTAATCAAGTCTTCTTTCATTACCAGCTGGCTGCTATTTGTTACCCAAAACTATGTCAACCCAGCACCGTGGTCAAAATAATTTTACTTTCGTCAATTGAAAATAGATCACAAAATAATGAGAAATGCAAGTACCAGGAAAAGAGAGTCGTCCAACTTCTTAATTGATCCATGTAGCCGAAGTCTTTATAATTGTGTTCACAGGACATATATCGACCAGACCATTATCAACATATGGCGAAAATTTCGTTACTCATCTCTCTTCTTCTGTGTAATATATTCCTTCTAGTTGCTCAACAAACCACAGCCCAACAGCCAAGCTTCTTATTCCAATTTTGTCTAAACGACAAAGGTAACTACACCCTCAACAGTACCTACGAAGCAAACCTCATTCACCTCCTCACAACACTTCCCACCTCCCAAAACGACAACGGTTACGGCTTTTACAATGTCTCCTACGGCAAAGGCTCAGACCAAGTTTATGCAGTTGGATTATGCCGTGGAGACGCCACACCCGATATCTGCCGAAGTTGCCTCAACGACTCCATGCATGTCCTCACAGATATCTGCCCGAACCAGAAGGAGGCAGTAGGATGGTACGACAACTGCATGTTGCGCTACTCCAATAGGTCCATGTTGGGCACTCCTGACACTACCTCATTATTCCGCATGGCCAACCCCGAGAACGTGTCGTCTTCTAACGTTCAAGAGTACTTTGATGTGTTAGACTTTTATTTGGGCTTACATTAAGTTTTATTGGTTTTATTAAAACTTGGGTTGATTGGATAGTTCTTTGCTGTGTTAGCCCATGTTGTTGGTGATCAATTGTTAATGGGCTTAGCATCTGTGAGTAAAGTCTAGGTGAAGCAGAAGTGTGGGGCAACGGATTATTTGAAGCACTTTGATAAGCGAGGCATTACATTAGGGTTTTGTAGCTAAGTCTCACTGCTTTCTATAAATACATGTTATCATCGCGATTGTATACCTTTTGATAATCGAGAGAAAATAAAGCGCCGATTTAGAGATCTAGGGAGGAAGACTTAGTTGATAGTATTGCACTATCAAATTAGAGTAGCTCGTGGATCAATCAGAGATAATTCTTGTATGGATCAATCAGGTACACATCTTATATTATCATATCTTCTTATTGTGTTGTTATGTTATATACAAATAGATCTTGGGTTAATTGTTAATTTATATAACATGTGGTATCAGTTACTGTGTATATGATTTAGAACCTATAATTAGTATAATTAATTTGTATATATTAATTATCCATAATTTCATATTAATTTCGTTATTATTTTATGTGTAATTTTTTGTTTATAAATCTTAAAACTTTAGGGATTTTATTGATCGTTAAATTATAACTTTCGATTGATATATTATATGTTTGAATTCATAGTCTATATTAAGAGAATTTTAATTTAAAGTTTTAGGGTTTATATAATTATAATATGAAATTATAATTTGTGTGTTTTGATTTTACGGTTTTTGATCTAAAATTGATGATAGATTTGTCATTATCAATTGTTTAAGATTGTTCCTACATAATTAATTTCGGATTTAAAGTAAGATTAGCATTCAATTTTTTTTTTCTTTTGTGTTCTTGATTTTGGGATTGATTTTAGCCATAGATCTACCCATTTATTTTTTAATACACGAAATTAATAGTGTAAATCAACTAGAAATTGATTCCCGATCAAAACCCATCCAAAATCCCCATCTTTTCGTCGGTTTTTGGCCGGAAAAACAAGCAGACCCGACTGGAGGCCGAACCGGGTCGCGTGACCCGACTGGAACCCGCCCAAGGAAGAAGAAGACCGTCCCAGCCGCGAAGCCCACTCGCGCAGGTGGCGCGTGGGGGCGCGTGCGGCCAGGTGGGGCATCGGTTTTCGACGTTCTTTTTTTCAGCGTGCTTAAAATTCAATTTCTGATTTTTCTATGATTTTTAATTAATTTTTTGACTCCGTTTAATAATTATTATTATTTTAATGATAATTATGCAGTTAAAAAATTATTAAAAATAATTTTTGATGATTTTTCGAAATTTGTCAATCATAGAAAATTTTTTGAGTTTCTTCTCGTTCCATAAAACATAGTCACTCTCTTATTTAATTTGTTTTGACTATGTAGTCTCCACCAATTTTCTTATATTCACGTCTTTTAATTATTTGTTGTTAAAGTTATAAAACTTGGTTGTTTGATACAAAAATAATGTGTTATGGTGGACACTTTATTTTTTGCTTATCAATATAATAAAAGCAATTATATATCTCTTTTGGAAATTTGGTTGAAAATTATTAATTTTCAATGATTGTTTTATACTTAAATTTCACATGTTGAAGAAAATATTATATTTTTGGTTATTATATGTGTAATTACTTGCCCACAGGTAGTATTTACATATATTAGTTCACATTCCATGAAGTGAGTTAATATTAAATGTATATATTTTAATTATTTGCCCAAAGGTAATAATTTAAATATATAAATTTAGTATTATTTTTTTTGCTTGAATTAATACATATTTTTAAGAAATTTATTTGCCCAAAGGTAATAAAATTCTTAAATGATATGTATTTTTTTCTTTGTTGTTAACTTCATGAAGGTAGATCATGTGTGTGTTATATTCTCACCCCGAAGGGGAGTTTATAATGACCGATTGATTACAATATTTTAATACATTGCTTTCATATTGCTTATTCAAGTTTTAATTTTGAATTTTTCGAGGTCTCACTTTTACCTTGAACAACAATAATGCTTCCATCCATATTTTGAATGCTTCCAAGCTACAAGACATGGAAACGAGATGTGGAATTTACTTTAGGCATAATGGATATGGACTTGTGCTACGAGAAGAAAAACAACGTCTTGCGACTCCGATGCTGAATTCTTGAGAGAACTCATCATGCACAATGGGAAAAGTCAAGTCGACTTAGTCTTCTTACTATGAAAAGATCCATTCACGAACATCTATTGAGTGGTTTGCCGGACACTTTACAAATGCCGAAGAGTTTTTCAATCTTTGTAGAAAAATTATACGACAACTTTGGTGAAAACGGCGAAAATTTTGGACATCTTATGGATGAAATGACAACCATTAAGTATGATGAATTAAAAGGAGTGCGAGATTTTATTACGAAATTGGTGAATGTTCGATCCAAGTTAAAAAGATCATAATATTCCTCTTCCCCTCTTTCATTATTCATCGAGCTCTTCATGCTCTTCCTGCCTCTTTCGGCCTTATCAGACGGCCTACGACACTTACAATCAAACATGGACTATCGGCGATCTAATTTCTCGGTGTGTATTTGAAGAAAGCAAGCTTAAAAGGGAGAAGAATGAATCTGCTAACTATGTTTCTCACCTCGAAGCCCAACCAAAGGAAAAGGAAAATTCAAGAATAAAAATGATGGTGCTACTAAACGAGAATGGTAATGGTAAGGAACATAAGAATAAACGGAAGAATAACGATGGAAAGTCCAAATACTCTAATGTGAAGTGTTACTTTTGTGAAAAATTGGGGCATCGGAGAACGGTATCACAAATTTAAGACTTGGTTAGAAAAGAAACAAGCACGATCGGGTAATCCATTGGCATGTGTTTGTTTTGAATCTAATCTAGTTGATGTTCTATTGATTCTTGGTGGTTAGACGATTGGTGCTCTTGTTCATGTTTACGCTACTTACGAAGGGGGCTAAGGGATCTCGGGAAGCCAAGTGAGAGGGAGTCAAGCTTAAAGTGGGCAATGATGTTGGAGTTGACGTTATCATGTTGGAACATTTATTCTTGAATTACGATCTCGTGATAAGATTATTACGAACAATACTTTTTATGTTCCTACTTTTAAAAGGAATTTAGTTTCGCTTAAAGCTTTTGGTTAAACAAGGATATTCTTTTCATTTTTGCAAATGATAATGTTGACATTATGCTTGACTCTCGAATTATTGGAAATTGCTTTTATTCGATGGTCTTTACAAGTTGTCATTGGCTCCTTTAGATTCCTCTTTTAATGTTGTGAATACGTGGGTAAAAGACCTCATATTAAGGAAACATCCTTATTGTTATGGCACAGATTGGGTCATATTTCCGGAAGAAAGGGTTGATCGTTTAATTAAATACGAAATACTTCCTCCTCTTGATGCTTCGATTGGGATACTTGTGTTGATTGTACTCGTGGAAAATTGACTAAAACAAGAAGAAGGCGCAAACGCGGATCAATCTTTATTGGAAATTATCCACACGGACATTAGTGGTCCTTATTCCACCACGTTGTGCGAGAAATAAGTATTTTATCACTTTTATTGATGATTTTTCTCGTTATGGATTCACCTATTTAATTAAAGAAAAATGCGCGCCCTTGATAAACTCAAAATTTTTCGAAATGAGGTTGAGAAACGATTAGGAAGAGTCATCAAAGTTGTTCATTCGATCGTGGAGGAGAATATTATGGTCGTTATACGGAATCGGGACAACACATGGGGCTTTTGCGGAGTACTTACAAGAAAATGGTATAGTTGCTCAATACACTATGCTGGTTCACACGAGCAAAATGGCGTTCTTTGAAAGGAGAAATCGCACTCTCATGGATATGGTTAGAAGTATGATGAGTAGAACAAATCTTCCGAGTTTTTATGGGGTGAAGCAACATGGCGCAACTTATATTTTAAATCGTGTTCCCGGTAAATACGATTTCCCAAGACCCCTTTTGAGTTATGGGTAGGCGGAAGCCTAGTCTTAATCATCTTCGAGTATGGGGTTGTCAGTGAAGTAAAGATTTATGATCCTAATTTGAAAAAGTTAGATCCAGAGAACAAATCGGTTGTTATTTCATTGGTTATCCAATGCGCTCAAAGTATCGCTTTTCTTTGTCCCACTCGTGGTACGCGAATTGTTGAATCTCGGTATTGCTAAATTTACGGAATTTGATGTTTGTTGAGAAAATTCCTTCAACATCTCTTGAAATGGGGGAGTCCTCTAAGGAATTTGTATTCCTATGTCATTTTCAAGAGATGATAATAGTAGTCTCCATCCTACTCCGGTTGGTAATGCTCCCATTGTTGATGAATATATTGCTCTAGATATCGAAGATGATGAAGGTCCTATTATTGATGAAGGGCCTATTAATGATGAAGCTCCTATTGTTAATGAGAATCCTGTTATTGAAGAAATTCCGGTTGTGGAAGATGTTATTCAAAACAATGATCAACGAAAGTTATTCCGAAGTACCTCCTACAGAAGATCTCGGAGACAAAAGAAGTCGACAAAGTGTCATGATAATTTTGTTTATCTTGGAGAAGGAGAATATGATATTGATCATTTTGTGGATCTGTCACTTTTAGTGAAGCACTTAATAGTCCACAATCTTCAAAATGGTTAGCGGCTACGGATGATGAGATCGACTCCATGAAGAAAAATGGTGTATGGGAGCTAGTTTTATTACACGATGGTTTTAAACAATAGGTTGTAAGTGGATTTTAAAGGCTAAAAGGGATAAAAAGGGACGATTGAAAGGTTTAAAGCGCGTTTAGTGGCTAAAGGCTTTACTCGAAAGAGAAGGTATTGATTACAACTTTGAAACTTTCTCTTTGTTTCCACTAAAGATTCATTCGAGTATTATGGCCTTAGTTGCGCATTTTGATTTAGAGTTGCATCAAATGGATGTTAAAGCTTGCTTTTACGAATGGAGAATTGAATGAGGAAGTCTATATGTCTCAACTTTGAAGGCTACGAGGAGAATGGAAAAGAACAACTTGGTTTGCGAGTTGAAACGATCCATTTATGGTCTCGAAACGGAGCATCTCGCCGAGTGGTACTTGAAGTTTGACAAGGTTGTGACATCGTTTGGTTTCGTAGAGAACAAGTTTGATCGGTGTATTTATATGAAGATCGAGTGGGAGTCGTTATATTTTTCTTGTTCTTTACGTAGATGACATTTTACTTGCCGGCGGTGATTTGTCAACTACTAAATGAGACCAAAAATTTTAAATGTCTTCCAATTTTGATATGAAAGATCTTGGAGAGGCATCCTATGTTTTGGGGATTGAGATCCATCGTGACGGGAATCGAAAAGTTCTTGGCTTATCTCGAGAAGCTTACATTAATCGTGTGCTCAAAAGGTTCAACATGGATTTGTGTAAAGGCGGATTACATTCTGATACGAAAGGGGACAAGTTCATGGCACAATGTCTAAGAACGACTTGGAAAGAGGAGCAATGAAGAACATCCCTTATGCAAGTGTAGTAGGGAGTTTGATGTATGCTCGAGTTTGCACTCGACGACATAGCTTTCGTAGTCAATGTTCTTGGGAGATATTTATCGATCTGGTCTTGATCATTGGGTTGCGACGAAAGTTTTGAGATATTTGCGAAGAACGAAGAGTTTTATGCTTGTGTATAAGCATGTTGACAATCTTCGAGTTGTTGGTTATTCGGATTCGGATTTTGGTGGTTGTGTAGATGATTTAAAGTCAACTTCGGCTATATTTTCACCTTGGCGAGTCTTGCTATTTCTTGGAAGAGTGTCGAAAGCGGACTTTGATCACATCATCTACTATGTATCTTTGAGTTTGTTGCATGTTATGGGGCATCTTTGCAAGCTTTGTGGTGAAGAATTTTATTTCGGAGATACGAGTGGTTGATTCTATTTCCACACCTATGCTAATCTATTGTGATAATGATCTTCTTGTTTTCTTTTCAAAGAATAACAAGATTAGTAGTGCTTAAACATATGGAAATAAAGTATCTCCTTTGTCGAGAGACTTGGTCGAAAGGAGACATTGTTATTGAAAATTGCAAGGCAGGAGTCGATGTTAGGCGATCCTCTAACCAAAGGGTTAAGTGCGTCTTGTTTAATAAACATGTTGTTAATATGGGCATTTTAGAATCTTTTGATCTTTTGGGTTAGTGGGAGTTTTGTTTTCGTTTGTTTTCGAAATTATTATTGATAATTTTATGAATAAAGTTATGAACTACATTTTATGTTTCAATATTTTTATTATTGAATGGATATGTTTTCAATTATGTTTTGTAATATTCTCGAGAATGATTGAATTGAAAGCATGTGGTTCATATTGTTGTGATCATTGTAATACATTAAATTTATTTGCTTATTGACAATGATATGTTGTTAGCTTAATTCTTTAAGCAAGTTTAGTGACACTTACTTATTTTAAGTGGTGTATGTTTAATATCAATGGCTTATATATTAAGAATCACGGTATCAGTGAAATTGAGGACTGATAAGGATATTATGTTATTTTAAATTGATCACATGTTGAACATAATTCCTTACCCACCTTCTTAGACTTATTGACCATGTCGATTTAATACTTTGGTATTTGTGATTATGAATGTCATTTGTTGAGCTAAAAACAATATGAGTACATCATAGTTCATTATCAAAGGTTAAATTGAATAGGTATGTTGAGATCTTGTATCGGAAGGCTATCGGTTTTAAAGTGGCCACAAATGTTTTCTTGTTGTTCAACCCATGAGTCGTTTTCAAACAAAATTATTTTGATATATAATATATATGTATTAAAATCAATGTAGCCCAGTGGGAGAATGTTAGACTTTTATTTGGGCTTACATTAAGTTTTTATTGGTTTTATTAAAACTTGGGTTGATTGGATAGTTCTTTCTTTGTGTTAGCCCATGTTGTTGGTGAT
This sequence comes from Cannabis sativa, assembly GCF_029168945.1. Lineage (NCBI taxonomy): Eukaryota > Viridiplantae > Streptophyta > Magnoliopsida > Rosales > Cannabaceae > Cannabis > Cannabis sativa. Next base: position 39,884,199 of record NC_083601.1, on the reverse strand, counting down.
CAATTGTTAATGGGCTTAGCATCGTGAGTAAAGTCTAGGTGAAGCGAAGTGTGGGCTTTTCTAGTTATTTGAAGCCTTTGATGAGCGAGCCCGGCCAGTAGGGTTTTGTAGCTAAGTCCCACTCACAACTGCATAAATACATATTGTCTCATCACGATTGTATACCTTTTGATAATCGAGAAAATAAAGCTGCTTCGATTTAGAGATGCAGGGAGGAAGACTTAGTTGATAGTATTGCCTTGTATCAAATTGGAGTAAGCTAGCATGGATCAATCAGAGATAATTGCTATGGATCAATCAGGTACACATACTATATTATCATATACTACTATTGTGTTCTATGTTATATACAAATAGATCTTGGGTTAATTGTTAATTTATATAACATGATGATCTTCGGACCCTATTAGATGGCTTGAAAATCGAAGCAGCTTCTGGAGGCTCTCTTCGTAAGTACGCCACGGGACAAACAAAGGCTCCTGACTTTTTAACCATTTATGCACTTGTTCAGTGTACCCCAGACTTGCCCCAGCAACAATGTATTAACTGCTTGGACTACGTGTACAGTCGTATTCCCAATTGCTGTTCTGGGAAAGTAGGAGGCAGAGTTGTTGGCCCGACTTGTAGTGTAAGGTATGAGAAATACCTCTTCTATGGATCTCCATATGATCCGCGACCTCCATCCCAGAAAGCGCCGGCGCCATCTAATAACACCATAAACAATGCTACAGAAGGTAACAGACCTCCATCCCTTTCATTATTTTAATGTTTGTGTTACACAGTAAACAGAGCAAATTTTATTGTTTTGCAGGACAAAAGAGTAGTCACAAGTCTAGAAATATTATCATTGCTGTTGTGGCCACGGTTGCCGGTGTGGTACTAATCATCTTCTTCCTTGTGTGTTTGAGATTAAGGAAGTCAAAGAAAAATGTACAAGGTAGGTGGAGACAAAATCAATTACTCTTCTAGTTCGGGAAAGGCTTCACCTATATATTGTGCTCTGTTTTGGAACATGTCTTAATTTTATGATAACTCTATAGTAATGTAAGCCTATTAACAATAGAAATCTATCAGATTTCGTTACACCTATTGTGAAGGCAAAATAGAATAACATGGCTAATTTCTTAAATGTTTCACAAACAGATTATGATATATTCTCATGATCTCATGAAGCATATAACTTATTATTTGTTTCTGATGCATGAAGCTATAGAAACATACGAACCAGTTGATGAAATTGAAAGTGCCGAGTCGTTGCAGTACAATTTCGAAACCATTAAAGTTGCAACGGATCAGTTTTCTGAGGATAATAAGCTTGGACAAGGTGGTTTTGGTGCGGTTTATAAGGTAAAAACTCAAGTCCAAAACTATAATATACACTGTCTAGCATTAAATGGCTGCCACACATGTAAAATTTTCAAAATTGTGGTGTAATTCAGGGGAGACTTGCCAATGGACAAGACATAGCAGTAAAACGGTTGTCTAGGGGTTCAGGGCAAGGAGATCTGGAATTCAAGAATGAGGTAATGCTAGTTGCCAAGCTGCAACACCGCAATCTTGTTAGGCTTCTCGGTTTCAGCTTGGAATCAAGTGAAAGGCTTCTTGTCTATGAGTTTGTACAAAACGCAAGCCTTGATCATTTCATATTTGGTACGGTGACATTATTGCTCTTTTTAAAACAGAATTCTACGGGAGAATATATTTCTAAATTCTTTTAACTAAATTAACCATAAACTTGCATGAAAATGTATGTAGATCCAATAAAGCGTGTCACTTTGGATTGGGATAGGCGTTACAAAATAATAGGAGGCGTCGCTAGAGGACTTCTTTACCTTCATGAAGATTCTCGTTTGAGAATTATCCATCGAGATCTTAAAGCTAGTAACATCTTGCTAGATGAAGAAATGAACCCTAAAATTGCAGACTTTGGAATGGCAAGACTTTTTGTTGTGGATCAAACTCAAGGCAATACAAGTCGTATAGTGGGAACATAGTAAGTATACATTAATTAATCTCTACAACTAGACCATTAATAGAGTACTGTATTATATTATACTTAATACTAACTTTGATTAACAATCTTTAATTTTTGCAGTGGATACATGGCTCCGGAATATGCGATGCATGGACATTTTTCACCCAAATCTGATGTATTCAGTTTTGGTGTTTTAATTTTAGAAATAGTAAGCGGTCAGAAAAATAATTCTTTCCGTCAAGGCGAATATATAGAAGACCTTTTAAGCTACGTAAATACAATTTACAATAAGAGTACTCAAGACTAGTACAAATTATTAACTATAATATCATTATTTTTTCCTATAAATTAAAAAGAAAAATTAAGATTATTAATATTACTTTTGTTGTGCAGACATGGAGAATATATAGAGAAGGAAACACTTCAAAGATGGTTGATCCATTAATGAGAGTTGGGTCAGCATCTGAAGTAATGAGATGCATTCATATAGGACTATTGTGTGTCCAAGAAAATATAGAAAATCGACCAACTATGAATGCTATTGTGCTCATGCTAAATAGTAATTCCCTTTCTCTTCCACTGCCCTCCGAACCGGCATTCTTTATGCGTAGCAACACTGGATCACATATGTCATTTGGATCCGATTTCAATTCAAGAGAGACTACTAAATCATCAAATCATTCAAAAAACGAATGTATAAATGATTCTTCAATTACTGAACTCTTTCCTCGGTAATATGATGATATTTTTACTTTCGATATGAGTAATTGAGCATGTTTGCACCTAAAGTATGAACAAAAATGTATTTCTTACACTACCAAAAAAAAAAAAAAACTTAAATCTTTTAATAATCACAACAAAAATTATAACTAAAAATAAAAAATATTGTAACCAAAAGTTTTAATTAGAATATTTTTTTTGTGATTAAAGGATGCTTGACTAATAATTGTTATGATGTTATTACAATTAGTCACAACAATCTTTTAGCAACAACTTATTTATTTATTTTTTTGTTGTCACTAATATATATTTAGCGACAACAATATTTCTTCAGTCAGAATGAAAATTTATAACTAATTTTTCTTCAGTTACAACAAAAATTTATTACTAATGCTTCTCTAGTCGCAACAAAAATTTATTATAGCTACTCATTATCAATACAAAAAATAGCTCGTGGAGTTATTACTCTTATATATATGCTTTTATATAAATGTAAAGATCCAAATCAGTTACAATATTTTTTTGTTTACATGAAAATCAAGTCTTTAAAGTTAAAAGTTGCAATATAAAAAAACATTACATTGACATATCAATTCTTGATGAGAATACATTTGTGCTTGAAAGGTAGAGAATCATATGATTATATGTGATTGAATTGTCAACTATTCCTTCGTTTTTTCATAATTTGGAACTCCAAGCATATAACAATCACCCACTTGTCTTCTCTAATCAGGAGTACAATTGATGTCCTCTGAGAATAGATTATAGTGTTAACTAACTAACTGTTTTCACAGTTGATTAGTTGTGTTAGTTATTTTCTGTTACTTAGTTTGTTGGTTTTATCTTGTTAGTTTTGTTTAATTGTGTTGTAATTCAGAGTGTATATAAACTCTCAGTTGGTCATTAATGAAGATTGAATTTTTCCTGAACTTTTCTCTATTTTGAACATACTCTGTTCTTGTTTCTTCTTTCTTTGATCTGCTTCTTCATGGTATCAGAGCCCTTGACTTGCGTCAATGACTTCCTCCGGTGACCACTCGTCTCAAGTCGGAGCCTCCGATCCTGGTGTGGTGCCAGCTCAGTCCTCCTCGACGGCACCACCATGGAATCCGTTTTCAAATTCTTTGACAGCTTCTCTGACATTAAAACTTGATCGCACGAATTTTCTTTCCTGGAAATCGCAAGTTGTACCTACTGTTATAGGTCACGATCTCGACAATTTACTCTTCAGCAATGAAGCACCTCTAGAAAGACTCATCAATGGTGTTGAAAATCCACAGTTCCTGCAATGGAGGCGTAAGGATCAATTGTTGTTGTCTTGGCTTCGTTCATCGATGACAGAAGGAATCTTGGCTACTGTGGCATGTTACAACACTTCAAACTCTGTCTGGAAAGCTTTAGAACAGAAATTTGCAAGCCAATCCAAGGCCAGACTTCTTCAACTCAAGAGTCAACTTACAAATTTGCAGAAAGGTAATATGTCCATTTCAGATTATGTTGATAAGATCAAATCTATATGCGATTCTTTGGCCATTGCTGGTCACCCTGTTAATGACTTTGATCTTATCTTACATCTTCTCAATGGCCTCGGTCCCGAGTTCGACTCTGTTGTTTCAAGCATTACTTCTCGAAGTGATACTCTTTCTCTTGAAGAAGTCCAAGCCCTCTTGATGTCTCATGAGTCTCGATTGGAAAAACACTCGTTTGTGATGGATCTTTCTGCAAAAATGGCAGCAAATTTAACAGTGGGTTCAAGAACTGGTCAGTATAGATCTTTTAATGGTGCTGCAAAGGGACAGGGCCCTGATAACAACTCAAGATTCTTTAATCGGCAAAATGGATCCAGACCAATCAATAATAATAGACCTTTATGCCAGGTCTGTATGAAGTTTGGGCACACGGCTGTGACCTGTCACTATCGCTTTGATCGAAATTGGGTTACACCAAAAGCTTCTACTGCTCAGCCTCAGGTTAATCTCACTGAACAAACTCTTGAGTATGACCCTCAGGCATTTATTGCTCAATCTGTACCTGACTTTGGGGATGATGTTGGATGGTATGTGGATTCTGGTGCAACCAATCATATTGCTCAATCTCTTGATAATCTCGAGTCTGCAACTCCTTTTACTGGCCATGAAACTGTTGCTATTGCTAATGGTAAGAAATTGCTTATTTCTAACATTGGTACAGCTTCTCTTTCTTCAAATTCTCAGTCTTTAAATCTTAATTCTGTCTTGCAAATTCCCTCTATCACTAAGAATCTAGTTAGTGTATCTAAACTCACTAATGACAATGATGTTTTCTTGGAATTTCATAAAACTTGTGTTTTTGTTAAGGACAAGGCAACGGGGGCAGTCTTGCTTAAAGGAAAAATTAAAGATGGGCTTTATCACCTTGGAGATGATAGCTCTAGTCTTTCAAACACTGCACTTCAAGTGCATCTTGCCACTTCAGTCATCTCATCTCAGTTTTTGTCTAGACAGTCTAAGTGTTGTAATCATAGTTGTACCAATACTGATTCTTCTTTTTGTACTAAACACAGTAATAAAGATTCTTGTTTTGCCTATTCTTGTGTTCCAAATCCCACTGTGTTACTATCTCAAACTAATAATGACATCAATAATTGGCACAAGAAACTTGGACATCCATCATTTCATACACTTAGCAAAATTCTGCACAAAATTAATATACCCTGCCCTCTCAAAAATCTAGAATTTTGTAAAGCATGTCAATTAGGCAAGAATCATAGACTTCCATATCCTTTATCCACATCTAGAGCAAATCAACCTCTTGTCTTGGTTCACACAGACCTATGGGGACCTTCACATGTTCCATCCAAAGAAAACTATAAATACTACATAATTTTTGTTGATGATTATAGTCGGTTTTCTTGGATCTTTCCTCTCACTATGAAATCTCAAGCCTTTGAGACCTTTATTAGGTTTAAAAGTCTTGTAGAAAAACAGTTTAATTTACCAATTAAAGTTGTTCAAGCCGATGGGGGAGGGGAGTATAGGCCTTTTGAAAAGTTTCTAAGTGACCAAGGAATAGTCTTTAAACAACCTTGTCCTCATAGTCATGCTCAAAATGGTAGGGTAGAAAGAAAGCATAGACACATAACTGAAACTGGCTTAACTCTCTTAGCTCAAGCTAATCTTGATCTTTCTTATTGGTGGTATGCCTTTCAGTGTGCTACTCACTCTATTAATCGAATGCCTACTCCTGTTCTTGAAAATCTTAGTCCTTATGAATGTCTATTCAATGAGCAACCTGATTATACCGTTTTTAAACCATTTGGTTGTGCTTGTTATCCACATTTGAGACCATATAATCATCACAAACTTGAGTACAGGTCTGAAGAGTGTATTTTTCTGGGCTATTCTCCAAAATACAAAGGTTTTTTGTGTGAAAATGCTGCTGGAAGAGTCTTTATTGCTCGAAATGTGATATTTGATGAATTGTCCTTTCTTGCATCCAAGATATCCATGTCTGCAACAACAGAAACATTTGAAGCTCCCAAGTATTCCACAATGACATTTGATACTGGCTCTTCCAATAATGTTCACAGTACTGTTGTTGCATCTGGTGTGGCTACTTCTAATGCATCTGGTTCTGATGCATCAGGTTCTGGTTCTGATGCATCAGGTTCAGGTTTTGATGCTCCTTCAAATAATACAGATGCTCCTGGTTCTGGTTTGCCTTTTGATGATGTTCTAGTTGCAAATAACACAACTGCTGCTACAACAGTCCTGCCTAATGCTAATGATAGCCCTTCTCACTCTGTCTCATCTGTTGCCAATGCAGCTGCTATTGCTGCTTCATGTCCTCAGCCATCTGCATCAGTTCCTCGAACTCACTCTATGATCACTCGATCAATGAGAGGCATTTACAAGCCAAAAGCTTATCTTGCAACCAAGCATAGGCTGCCAGAATACTTACTGCCTCGAGAGCCCAAATCTCTAAAATCTGCCCTTCAAGATCCTGTTTGGAATGGTTCTATGTCAAGTGAAATCAAAGCTCTCAAAGCTCAAGGTACTTGGACTCTTGTGCCCTATGCATCTCATATGATTTTAATTGATAACAAATGGGTGTATAGAGTGAAATTAAATGCAGATGGGACCTTAGACAAATGTAAATCTAGGCTTGTTGCTCGTGGATATTTACAACAACCAGGCATTGACTTTGCTGACACTTTTAGCCCAGTAGTAAAACCGGTTACTGTTAGATTAATTCTTACTCTAGCAGTAACATATAAATGGGAAGTAAGGCAACTCGATGTCTTAAATGCTTTCCTTTATGGGGACCTGAGTGAGACAGTTTATATGACCCAACCTAAAGGTTTTGAGGACCCTCTCTATCCTAATCATGTGTGTAAGATGAATAAGGCAATATATGGCTTGAAGCAGGCCCCGAGGGCATGGAATGACAAACTCAAAAACACCTTATTTGCTTGGGGATTTAAGGCTTCAAAGGCTGACACTTCATTGTTTATACATGGCTCGGGTTCAACTCAAATTATTTTACTTGTATATGTTGATGATATTCTCATCACAGGGCCTAATCCTACTCTCATTCAGCAGCTTATCACTCACCTAAATGCTATTTTTTCACTTAAGGACATGGGGGCAGTCCACTACTTTCTAGGTGTTGAAATTCATAGAGACTCGGATACTATGTACTTGTCTCAAAGCAAGTACATCACTGACCTTCTTGTAAAGGTTCATTTAGATGGTGCAAAAGTCTGCTCAAATCCCACAAGTAGTGCTCATAAACTTGCTTTAACAGAGGGACAACCATTTGAGGACAAAACTCTATACCGTAGCACACTTGGGGCATTACAGTATTTGACCTTAACAAGGCCCGATGTAGCATTTATTATCAACAAGTTATCACAATTTATTCATTCTCCTACTGTGGTTCATTGGGAAGCATGTAAACGATTGTTGAGATACTTAAAAGGGACAATTTCTCATGGTCTGCAGCTCACACCAGCAACCCGATTGTCTATTGAAGCATACTCTGATGCTGATTGGGCGAGTTGCCCTGATGATCGACGTTCTACAGGTGGCTACGCTGTCTTTCTTAGTCCAAATCTCATCTCTTGGTCTGCTAAGAAACAGCCTGTAGTTGCTCGTTCATCAACTGAATCCGAGTTTCGTGCCTTGGCCAACACAGCAGCTGAGCTGAAATGGTTTCAGTCTCTTTTTACTGAATTACAGGTCACTCTAGCTGATGTTCCCATCATTTGGGTTGACAATCAAGGGGTTGCAGCTCTTGCTGCCAACCCTGTTTTCCATGCCCGTTGCAAACACATTGAAATTGACCAACATTTTGTGCGTGATCAGATTCTCAATAATGAAGTCTCGGTTCGATATGTTCCTTCTGTAGATCAAGTTGCTGACATATTGACCAAATCTCTGCTTAAAGATAGATTTCATTACTTGAAAACCAAACTCAAAGTTGTGTCATCCCCTTTTCGTTTGAGGGGGATGTTAACTAACTAACTGTTTTGACAGTTGGTTAGTTGTGTCAGTTATTTTCTGTTACTTAGTTTGTTGGTTTTATCTTGTTAGTTTTGTTTAATTCTGTTGTAATTCAGAGTGTATATAAACTCTCAGTTGGTCATTAATGAAGATTGAATTTTTCCTGAACTTTTCTCTATTTTGAACATACTCTGTTCTGGTTTCTTCTTTCTTTGATCTGCTTCTTCATATAGGAATTCATTTTTTCTCGCCAAAATCATATCTTGGAATTAAATAGAAAGAAGAACAAGGGAATCACCAAATCGAAAGCCAATTATCTTTAGAGTCAATTAATTACTCTTTTATCTTTTTACCTGACAAGCTAACTTGGTGCCTTTCAAACTTGTAAGTAGGAGAGAATTTTATGAGTGCCTCGCGCATCCCTTGGAAAAATTTATTAGCTTTCATCTCTGCCCTCAGTTGATCCTTTTCTTTGAGCCAATCAAAGCATCAAACAAAATCAAAAAGTCTTTCTAAGCTTGTAGTGTTAGGGTTAAGTAAAGGTAGTTGAAATGATCATTTAGGCTTTAATTCCTATACCATAAGCTTCTCCAATCATGTTACCCAAAAGAAATTTTTCACACAGTCCCAATTCTCCTTTTCTAATTACATGAGAGATTTTTTTTTTCTTTTTTTTTTTCAACAAGATTGCAACAACTTTATATTTATTTATTATTATTATCATTATTATTATTATTATTATTATCATTATTATTATTATTATTATTATTTGACACTGGTTGTCAGATTTTTCTTCTTTTTTTTTCTTTTCAAGTTGTTGTCAATCTATTTTTTTTTTTCTTCATATTCTCTCAATTTTCACACCTTTTTCCACACATACAACTAACTTCCCATCCAAATTCTCTAAAACTAAAGATCTACTTATGGTATAATTAGGGTTAAATTTTGGATATTCATGGGTTTATCTTTTCTAAGCTTGGAATGTGTAGAAACAAAGAATAGGTTAAGACTCAATAATTGTAACTAGGATAACATTACAGGAATGGCTTGAAAGGCTCAATCGATCCAAAAAATACCTAAATCACTTTCATAGTCATGCATAATTTATTATTTCGCCTCCAATAGCAAGCAAGTAAGTTCTAGAATTTTTCAAACAACTTTCCACATTTCACAATTAGCATACATAAACCAATTACTTAATATGATTCCATATGTTCTTTTAAAGCACAAAATAGAAATTAGTCAAGAATGCAATATCACCAAGCACAGTAATTTTTTTGGAAAAAATAAATGAACTTTTCAAATCATGTTATCTACCTACTTTCAAATTAACTCATATTAAGAAAATTAATTCACAACAATAAAAACTAAAAATAAAAAAAAATAAAAGAATAAAAAAAAACTAAAAATAAAACTTTAAGTCACCCCCCAAACTAAAGTGACACATTGTCCCCCAATGTGTCATTAAAGAAAAAGGAAAGGAAACTTACTTGAGCGCCACATCAACAAGCGGTTGACGCCCATAATAAGTGTCATGCAGAGAACTTCAAACTTGTTGTTGTACTTGTCTTCAAGCTTGGCAAGCGATGAGTTTGAACTAAAGTCAGTACCAACAACATAAGACTTTGGAAAATGAGCTTGGGGAGAAGCCTTTCGTAGCTCGTAGAGGATATAATATGGTGTTGATGAAATATATTTAGTGGTTTATTAGTCAATATCATTGATGAAGTTGAATCAATAATGCCATGTGCTTCCTCATCCTTCAATGTCATAGTACACTTAACAACCCTTCTTCTTGTTGCTCACTCTCCACTTGGCTATCCATACCCTCACTTGTGATTTCATATTCAATGATTTCCTGATCATGGATGAATTCATTCTCCTCCATGATTTCACACTATACGACATTCATTATTTATCAAGTAAGAATCTGATGTAGCCAAATTTTTAGTTAATACCACTTCAAAAGGATCTTGATCTTCAATTGTAGGCTCATTATCTTCCTTGTATTCAACTAATGACCCTTCTTCATTTGTACCAATAACTATTATAACTTTCATTATTGGAGTTATTACATTCTGAATCATGAGCCATTGAATTATCACATAAGGATCTCACCATGTTCGTTAAGCGATTAATCTCTCTTGGAAGTGATTGTAGAAGTGATAGTAGTTTATCCTCTTTTTCAGTTGGTTGGGGTGAGTTTGGGCAATAAGGTGGGTATTGGTGACTCCAACCCTGAAGTGATGGATCCCAATGCCAGTCGTAATCAAAATCTGTCATATTATTCAACAGATTTATTATATCATAGCCTCTCATTAATAGAGGCGCTCCAGTTACCTCTACTCCATAATCAACACAACTTCTTGTTTCATCATTAAGTCTGTTATAAAAGAGCCAAGTAAAATACCCACTTGAGAAAGTGGGATAACATCTCTTTCCAAGCTCTTTAAATCTCCTACAAGCAGAATAGAAATAACTCATTGTGTTGTTGGGCAAAATTCTTATGATATATCATCTGAATTTACCTTGCAGGTCAAGCTTATCAATAAAACATTAGTAAAATTAAGTTATGTTATATGATGTTGAGTTATATATTTAGTTATATTTTTGAGTTTGTAGATATTTTGAGACTTTAAAAGTGCATCTTAATTTTTTTTTTTTTCAAATTATTTGAATTTCTATATTGAAATTTGACCTTTTTAGTTTAATTTATATTCTATAAGTTAAATTATTATCTCATTTTTTTTTATATATATATATTGAAGATTGTTTAATTATTTTTCTAAGTAGAAAAGTTCGTACATTCAAGCAGAAGCTGTAAATTTAAAAATAATTTCTTAGTCATTCAAGCAGAAATATTAGCATTAATGATCATAACATTTGATTTTGATGTCACACGCTTGGCCTTCCTTTTTGTTATGTGGATAGATCAAATTGTTTAGCTTTAATTTTTGCTCTTTCAAGCGCTCATCTTTTTATAATGAGCTAGATTGTTTTTTAAATGATATTGCTAGTTTGTTTTTCAGTTTTTATGTGGCAATTTTAGGTCACCTTCATTGTATAATTAGTAAGATTGTTTATAAATTAATTGTGCATGCATTAAGGTAGATGAGAAATTTGATTGAGAATTACCTTTTCTCATTAGATGTATTAATCTTGTTGTTGTAAATAGGAGATTAATTTTTATTAAAAAAATAATTGTAATAAGCTATAATATATAATTTTTGCTTGAATTAAACTTCAAATCAAAAAAATAATTTTGGTTGAAACATTTTCAACGTATTTTTTGGGGCCAAAAGATTAGAAAGTATGGTCTAGTTTACGTGTTTTTGATTGGTTGTCATTATTTTGTATGTACGTGTAAAGTCCTCTTAAGAAAATTTATCCCTATATTATTCAAAGTTGTTCAATTGATCCTCTAAAAAATTGGTGATTAATTTTATAATAATACTCCCGTTACAATCTCTCATACTATCATAATATATCTTCAATAATAAATTATATAAAATAAAGTTACACATTTATCAAATTTGAAACCAATATAGTCCCCTTCCAATCATTCAAAATGTCTTTTATATTATTGTTAATTAATCCATTTAATTAAGACTTCTTTCATTATCAGCTGTCTGCTAGTTGTTACCCAAAACTACCCAGCACCGTGGTCAAAATAATTTTACTTTCGTCAATCGAAAATAGATCACAAAATAATGAGAAATGCAAGTACCAGGAAAAGAGAGTCCTCTAACTTCTTAATTGATCCATGTAGCCGAAGTCTTTATAATTGTGTCACAGGACATACATCGACCAGACCATTATCAACATATGGCGAAAATTTCGTTACTCTCTTTTCTTCTGTGTAATATATTTCTTCTAGTTGCTCAACAAACCACAGCCCAACCGCCAAGCTTCTTATTCCAATTTTGTCTAAACGACAAAGGTAATTACACCCTCAACAGTACCTACCAAGCAAATCTCAATCACCTCCTCACAACACTTCCCACCTCCCAAAACGACAATGGTTACGGCTTTTACAATGTCTCCTACGGCAAAGGCTCAGACCAAGTTTATGCAGTTGGACTGTGCCGTGGAGACGCCACACCCAATGTCTGCCGAAGTTGCCTCAACGACTCCATGCATGTCCTCACAGACATCTGCCCGAACCAGAAGGAGGCAGTAGGATGGTACGACAACTGCATGTTACGCTACTCAAATAGTTCCACGTTACGCTACTCCAATAGGTCCATGTTGGGCACTCCAGTGACTATCCCATTAAACTACTTGTGGAACCCCGAGAACGTGTCGTCTTCTAACGTTCAAGAGTACTTTGATGATCTTAGGACCCTATTAGATGGCTTGAAAAACGAAGCAGCTTCTGGAGGCTCTCTTCGTAAGTACGCCACGGGACAAACAAAGGCTCCGGACTTTTTAACCATTTATGCACTTGTTCAGTGTACCCCAGACTTGCCCCAGCAACAATGTATCAACTGCTTGGACTACGTGTACAGTCGTATTCCCAATTGTTGTTTTGGGAAAGTAGGAGGCAGAGTTGTTGGCCCCACTTGTAGTGTAAGGTATGAGAAATACCTCTTCTATGGATCTCCATATGATCCGCGACCTCCATCCCAGAAGGCGCCCACGCCCGCGCCGACTAATAACACCATAAACAATATTACAGAAGGTAACAGAGCTTGAAAGGACTTGGTACTTAATTATGAGATTGAAGGTCCCTTTCATTATTTTAATGTTTGAGTTACACGGTTAACAGAGCAAATTTTATCGTTTTGCAGGACAAAAGAGCACCGACAAGTCCAGAAATATTATCATTGCTGTTGTGGCCACGGTTTCCGGTGTGGTACTAATCATCTTCTTCCTTGTGTGTTTGAGATTAAGGAAGTCAAAGAAAAATGTACAAGGTACGTGGAGACAAAATCAATTACTCTTCTAGTTCGGAAAAGGCTTCACCTATATATTTTGTGCTCTGTTTTGGAACATATCTTAATTTTATGATCTCTATAGAAATGTCAGTCTATCAACAATAGAAATCTATCAGATTTCGTTACACCTATTGTCTAGGCGAAATAGAATAACAGGGCTAATTTCTTAAACTTTTCACAAACAGATTATGATATATTCTCATGAGCTCATGAAGCATATAACTTATTAGTTCGTTTCTGATGCATGAAGCTATAAAAACATACGAACCAGTTGATGAAATTGAAAGTGCGGAGTCGTTGCTGTACGATTTTGAAACCATTAACGTTGCGACAGATCAGTTTTCTGAGGATAACAAGCTCGGACAAGGTGGTTTTGGTGCGGTTTATCAGGTAAAAATTCAAGTAGATAACTATTATAGTCACTGTCTAGCATTAAATGGCCGTCACACGTGTAAAATTTTCAAAACTGTGGTGTAATTCAGGGGAGACTTGCCAATGGACAAGACATAGCAGTAAAACGGTTGTGTAGGGGTTCAGGGCAAGGAGATCTGGAATTCAAGAATGAGGTAATGCTAGTTGCCAAGCTGCAACACCGCAATCTTGTTAGGCTTCTCGGTTTCAGCTTGGAATCAAGTGAAAGGCTTCTTGTCTATGAGTTTGTTCAAAACGCAAGTCTTGATCATTTCATATTTGGTACGGTGACATTATAGCTCTTTTTAAAACAGAATACTACTGAAGAATATATTTCTAAATTCTTTAACTAAATTAACCATAAACTTGCATGAGTATGTATGTAGATCCAAGAAACCGAGTCACTTTGGATTGGGATAGGCGTTACAAAATAATAGGAGGCGTAGCTCGAGGACTTCTTTACCTTCATGAAGATTCACGTTTGAGAATTATCCATCGAGATCTCAAGGCTAGTAACATCTTGCTAGATGAAGAAATGAATCCTAAAATTGCAGACTTTGGAATGGCAAGACTTTTTGTTGTTGATCAAACTCAAGGCAATACAAGTCGTATAGTGGGAACATAGTAAGTACACGTTAACAAATCTCTACAACTAGACAATTAATAGAGTACTATATTATACTTAATACTAATTTTGATTAACAATATTTAATTTTTGCAGTGGATACATGGCTCCGGAATATGCGATGCATGGACATTTTTCAGTCAAATCTGATGTATTCAGTTTTGGTGTTTTAATTTTGGAAATAGTAAGCGGTCAGAAAAATAATTCTTTCCGTCAAGGCGAATATGTAGAAGACCTTTTAAGCTACGTAAGTACTCAAGATTAGTACAAATTATGAACTATAATATCATTATTTTTCCTATAATTAAAAAGAAAAATTAACATTATTAATATTACTTTTGTTGTGCAGACGTGGAGAATATATAGAGAAGGAAACACTTCAAAGATGGTTGATCCATTAATGAGAGTTGGGTCAGCATCTGAAGTAATGAGATGCATTCATATAGGACTATTGTGTGTCCAAGAAAATATAGAAAATCGACCAACTATGAATGCTATTGTGCCCATGCTAAACAGTAACTCCCTTTCTCTTCCACTGCCCTCTGAGCCAGCATTCTTCATGCGTAGCAACACTGGATCACATATGTCATTTGGATCGGATTTCAATTCAAGGGAGACTACTAAATCATCAAATCATCCAAAAAACGATTGTATTAATGAGGCTTCAATTACTGAACTCTTTCCTCGATAATATGATGATATTTTTTCTTTCAATATGAGTAATTGAGCGTGGTTGTACCTAAAGTATGCACAAAAATGCATTTCTTAAGTTAAATTTTGTAAAGAAAATTGTTTGCACTCATGGTAATAAAGATACCATTGTTTATTTGTTAAAAATATAGCATTATTTATGAAAATATTTTTTTTTTGTTTTTTATTTTAAATTTTAGTTTTGTTAGTACTTTGTAGATAATATTTTCAATAAATTTATTTATATATTAAATTTGGCTATACGATAAAGAGTAAATACTATTTTAGACTTTGTATTTTGCAAAAGTTATATATTGGACCTTCTGTTTTGTTAAATAATAAAATGAACTATGTATTTTCTAAAATGGTACAAATAGGACCCTGAACTGAATTTTTGTGAAAATAAAATTTAATAATAATCTGACCTAGAGGTGTTATGACAAAACTTGTTGAATTTCCTACATCTGTTCGTTTTAGGAATTGTCTCAAGTTGATTATATATAAAAAAAGAAGTTTTCAAAAATTAAACTCATGGTTCTATTTGTACCATTTTAGAAAATTAAACTCATGGAATCTTCTTCTACGATTGGAGGATCTGGATTCGCCTCCGAGATTCATCATCTCCATTGGGTTTCCCTAGTGGACCCTCGATTCGATTCGGCATTCGAGTTGTGTATCCCATTGTTAAGTTTGTATGGTATGTCGACTTACGCTCAGGTGCTTGTAAGAGTTTCGATTCAATACGAGCTATTCGAGGGAGTCGAAAATGACGAACATTCACAGCCTCCTTTTCCATGGATTAATTTATTTAACATCCATTGGGTTTTCTTCGGCTGGCTTGGCATAGGTAAACGAAATTTTTGACTCCACCCTACAAATTTTGTTTATTTGATCAAATGAGATTTTAGTTCTTTGATTTCTTTTTATTGTATATATGTGTTTTGCTAACAGTGATAGAGGTTTTGGTAGTCCTTTTATTATTTCCGTCCATATTCAGGTCTGTTCAAGATTATGGTACTGTGTGTCAGAAAGATTCAGATCTTCATTGATATTCTTTCTCTCTATAATACCGACGTTAAGTTTTTGTCATTGCTGTGTGCCAATGCTGTACATGGGAGGTGACCAACCCTGGTATTTCGTTGAGTGAGGATGTGGCGGATATCCAATCTGACCACTTAGCTGAAGACGAATTTGATGGACGTTACCTAATTTTCGTAAGTTTGTGTATACTTAATTGATTGATATTTGTATTAATTCTTCCTATAATTGTGGTTTTTACATTTATGATATTTTAATTTAATTTGCATTTTCTTAGATTTTGGGAGTATTAAATATATTTTTCACGTTTACCTTTTTTTGGAATGATGATATATATATACAGCCTTATTTTGTAACAAAATTATAATTTTTTGTGTTCTATAGTATTATTTTCTATTTTAATTGATTTTCATTTAATAGATTATTTAAATGTCTATTAAAATTTAATACTTATCTATTGTATTGTCTATTAATATTTTATTTATTGTGGTGAAGACTATTTGGGCAATCCTTCATTAGGAGTTGAGGTGCGTAGGTTGTAGTGTGATTAGCGTTAGTAATTTTAATTGTCATTGATGAGCATTTGTTGGGTGGATTTTGAATTTTATTATTATTATAATATTTTTTTATCTTTTAGCTATATTTATATATATCTTTAATAGCTAAACGTGTTTTATAATTATTTTTTATAGGTTTTATTTTATTTTAAATTATTCTTACCTTATATATTTTATTAGGTTTTTAAAATCTATTAAATTCTTATATGAGTGGCATTTAGTTTTATTTGTATTAATAAAGATTTTTGTATTAATTTTGGTACTTTAAAAATATTTTATTTTATTTAGCTTGAATTTATTTGGGGATAGTTTAAGTGTACGTTTATTAGCTAGCTTGTGCCATTTTTGGTTAGTTTGTGCTATTTTTTTTTGGCTATTTTGTACCATCTTTTTGGAGTTTACAGTATGTTGTTAGCTCGTTTGTGCATGGATTCAACCTCAAAGAGTGCTATTATAAATTTTCACAGATAAGTTTTAATCTTGCTTTATAATTATAGTTTAATATTTTTGGACGAATTTCTTTCTATTATTTTTTTCATTGTTGTCTTATCATTTATTTGTTAGGCTATTGAGTTTTTGTTACATTTTTTGAAAATAGTTAATTTTAATTAGGATTTGATTTATTAAGTTTAATTAATATCTCAAATCTTATTATGGTGCAGGTTATTTTGGCTAGTATAGTTCTACCTCTCGAAAGACTTAGCTCTAATAATTGGACATAACATTGTGATTTTTTGAGTGAAAAAATACTTCAAAGATAAGTTTTATTTTGTTATAATAATAATTATGTTTTATCCTCAATTTAAAAATTCACAACATTATCATTGTATAGTGTGCTAATCTACATTTCTATATCTATTTATTTTGTAGGTAGTTTTAGTCCAGGTGGTTGTTTACATCGGATGCCTCTTGAATTGAAGGTCAATTTTGTGGAGGGCGCCCTACGACTAAAGAGACTTTGTCGGTAAGTTTAATTCAAGGATTGTCTCTTCTAATACCTGTTGTTGCTTGGTGTTGTTTGTTTTTTCAGCTATCAATAAAGGAAGGGTGTTTTAATGAGTTGGGGGTGCTGTTTGAGGATGTTATAGCTTTATTGTCTAAATTTCCGGGGGCAGTTTTGTCCTATGTGGCTTGCGATAAGAAATTCTGCAGCTCATAGTTTGGCAAAGCATGCCCTTTGGTTAGACGATGAGCTATCCTGGTTCGAGGAGGTGCAGCCGCCGATTATGGATTGTCGTGTTATTAATCATGTGTGATTTTGATCACCGCGTCAAAAATATATATATATATATTTATAGGATCTATTTTGTCATTTAATAAAATAGGGGGTCCAATTTATAATTTTTGCAAATCAAGGGTCCAAAATGAAATTTACCCTATGATTAAAAATATTGTTTTATTTTTAAAATTGTGATTCAAATTAAAATTTGCTCACTATATGACTAGAGCGTCTCATTTATATGTTGATCGTCTTTATTCAAAGTATAATCTCTATTTTGATATTTCTAATATTGTTAAGGCGGAATTGAATAAAATTTTCATTTAAAAAAGAATTTTGATAAAATAATAATAATAAAAATTTTGGTATATCTAATTAATATCTTGAGCGTAAATTTTTATTTTAAGCTATGATAATTTATTTTAGAGAAATGTTAAATAGTATTAGTAATATTTAGCACATTCTTATATGTCAATATCGTTATAGACAGGGCCAGCCTAAGCATTGGGCAGCTTGGGCCATTGCACAAGGCCCCATTTTTTATTTTTTATTTTTTTAAGAAAAGGCCTATTTTTTTTTCCTATTATATATGCATAAATAAAAAATTTATAATTGAAAATTTATGAACAAATCTTATAAAAAAAATAACTAATAATAGAATTGTAGTTTTAATGCACACGATTTTTTTTTTTAAAAAAAGAGCCTAATTTTAAAATTTTACATAATGCCCTTAAAATGCTTAGGTCGGCCCTGGTTATAGGTCAAACTAAGAATCGAAACTTATATAATTTAATGTAATAAGTTTTAAGAATTATCACTAACTTATTAAAATGCTATATCTCTAGAAGTATTAGGTACCACCAATACCAAATAATAATGTTCTTTATTTTAAGTTAAATTGATATTATATATATATATATGGAAGAGGTTTCAATGGTTACATTTTTATTGTAACCATCATGGTTACATTTTTTTAAGCCATTGGATTACTATTTAATGGTTGTGATTAATTTAGAAATTAAATAAAAATAAATAAAAGTTAACTTGTAACCTGAAAGTAATCTAATCATTTATTTCCTTATAAAACTTTAATTAAGATTAATTATATTTTAAAATTAAATTAATTATAATTATTAATTAATTTTTTGCAATTTATTACTATATAAGGATCTTTTAGCAATTTATTTTTTTATACTTAAATTATTTAAAATTTTATAGCAAAGTTTTTTATAATTTAAAATTATACACATATAATTTCATAATTTAAATTTTATTATACTTGTAATCTTAATTTTAAATTATTACGCATAATTATTTAATTTTTTTTATTTAGATATTTAAAAAGTAAAAAATGAAATAAGTTGAAGGATTTTTTTAAAAAAAAATGGCTGCACATGTTATCGATTGATTAGCTTGAGGCCTCATACTTAGTTCATATAATTGTAACAAAATAATTAAATATTATTTAAAAATAATTAATTATTTGAAAATTTATTATAAGAAGAGAATTTTAATTTGTGTCAAAAGAAGTTTAATTTTTGTAAAAAAAATAATTTTTTTTTGTAAATATTATAATTAAATGGCTTAATTATTAAAATAATTCAAGTAAGGATTTAAATATAAATATTAATTACTAAAAGATGTCTTGTTAAATATTTAATTAATTATTTTAAGAAAATAGTTAATTATAATTAAATAATTCTAAAAAAGGAATGTTTATTTAATTAATTATTTTAAGAAAATAGTTAATTATAATTAATTAAATCTAAAAAAGGAAAGTCTACCTATTAGTAACCTGCTATTACAGGTTAAAAAAAAATATAAGTACAACAAAAATATAACCATTGAATAGTCACTCGTATTTTTTTTTACAAAGATATCATATATCATTAATATCAATAATTTTGGTCGAATCATGACTTTTCAAAGTATTTCCGTATGCCGATAGTTAGAGGAGGGTCTATTAATAACGACAAATGTTACCATATTTGGTTGTTTGACTTAATAAAATTAAAGAAATAGTAAAAGACGTTATTATTAGTACTTAACAGTTGATGTTATATCAATAGCTATTAAGATAATTTTAATATTGAATTTTATATAATTTAATAAAATAACATTTAAAAAATATTGTTAAACAATCTATCTTGAATACCACTAGTATTTAATAAGAATACTTGTAAAATTATAAATATAGGCTTCACACTGACTAAATTTAACGTGGTGGTCCATAACTCGTGCATTGCTTCTCTTTTTCTTTTTCTTCCATGACTTCGTCTTCTTCCGGAGAAATTTGAGAACGTATGTCACGGGTGGCACTAAGTCGACACACCCCTCTTAGAGTAGATATTTTCATTATTCTAGATATATTTTAGATTTTAACACTTATTTTTTTATATGTGGATATATAGTTAAAATATTAATATTATATATTTTAAATAAATAAAATATATTAAATTTGAAAAAAAAAAAATAGGATTATAGTGGTATTGTTAATGCTATAAAGAAGAAATTTCATTAATTTATGTCATTATTCTAAATTAAGGATAAAATTTCAGCTGGCAAAGAAGTCCAACTCTAAAAGTACAATCAATTAGATGAACATAACACATAAGCAACTTTATTCACGGATTGCTTACAAAAGAAATTAAAATTAAAGAAGGTTCTAATAAGTGTGCCTTACAATTTTGAATAACAATACCATATATAAAGAAACCATAGCCTTATTAGAATTGATATCGTTCATACATCATTAAGATAATCAGTTTCCACAACTACATCTATCCAATTTTTACTTTTATCCAACTCAAGGCTTCCTTGATTCCTATATACTAATAATTTACTTAATTATAGTAAAGTTACTAAAAATAATAACTGGATTAATTATACTTTAGAGACGTTAATATACAGTGTTATATAAAATTTGAGATAAAATAAAAAAATAATGTTATATTTTAAAAGATAAAATAAAAATATCGGGAGCTCCTATAATTTTATGTAAAGTTAAGTAATCACTTGCTGAATATTATTACACTAACAATTAATTATTTATTACTCAAAGTAGGTCATCAATCCAATTTTTTCTTTTGTCAGTTTTTTAATAATAATCCTCTTCAAATTAAGTTTTTATTGTTTAATATTCCCCTTCTAAGAGTAACTCCAATCATAAACACTATAATTGTATTAGTTTAACAAAAAAAAAAAAATAGATAACTCTATTTTTTGACCATTTTTTTGTTAGCACTATTTAAGAATCGACACTATTTTTATTGGAAATAAGATCTTTGTGGGAAGGTGTCCAAAGAACACTGTGAAAATTTAGAACAGAAAATATAATAGAAAATAAAGGAGATAAACCTAATTAACAAAAAAAAAGTTTTATTAATTCCACGACACAAAATTATAAATACATTCCATATTAAAAAAATAAATTTAAATTATTTTTAAAAAATTACTTTTAATATTTTTTGAATTATTTTCACATTTTCTTCAATTAATGATAATACTTATTAATTTTATTTTCATATTCTTTTATGACAAAAATGTAAAAATGTAAAAAAAATTATTTTCTTAATCTTTAAAATATATTTTGTTTTTATTTTATATGAGCATTATTTTAAAATATGAGAAGGAAGAAAAAAAAAGTAGTATTAATTAAAGATATATATTTTATACAAAATAAAAATTATTGAAATGGAGTGCATTTATAAATTTTTAATTAGATGCAAATAATTAAAAATCCTCTTAAAATAATTATAGCATATATGTTTTGAATTTTTAATGAGTTTAAATTTTATAATTATATAAACTTAAAATTGTTTAAGTTAACTTATTTAAAGGAAAAAGTTATTTAATTTAATTTCACAATAAGATAAGATATTGTTATGTCTTTGTTTATTTCATTTCATTTCAATTATTATTCAAAGTTCTTCAATTGATCCTTTAAAAAAAAAGTTTGTCATTATAATTTTATAAATATACTCCCGTCACAATCTCTCGTACTATCATAATATATCTTCAAAAATAAATTATATATATAAAAAAAAGCTACATATTAAGCAACTTTCAAAGTAATATCCCCGTTCCATTCCAATCAGTCAAAATATATATCATTGATTCATTGTTACTCAAAACTAAGTCAACCCGGCACCGTGTTCAAATATATAATAGTAAGAACAATATTTTATTCTACTAATTTTATCAATTTTCAAGTTTGACATATTATGAAATATATATATTGTGATTTAATTTTAATTTTATCAATTGAAAATAGATCACTAAAATAATGAGAAATGCAAGTACCAGGAAAAGAGAGTCCGTAATTTACAGATAATTATTTATATAATTAAGCTAATAAAATAAACTCTATGAATCTCAAGTTGGAAACTTTTAGTACAGGCTTCATTTACTACAGCAAGACATATCGACCAGACCAATAAAAACGCTACACATGGCGATAATGTCTTTACTGATCTCTGTTCTTGTGTGTAATATATTCCTTCTAGTTGCTCAACAAGCCACAGCCCAACCGTCAAGATTCGTATACCGTTCTTGTCAAAACAGCAAAGGTAACTACACCCTCAATAGTACCTACCAAGCAAACCTCAATCGCCTCCTCACCACACTTCCCACATCCCAAAACGACAACGGTTACGGCTTTTACAATCTCTCCTACGGCAAAGGCTCAGACCAAGTTTACGCAGTTGGACTCTGCCGCGGAGACATCACACCCGATTTCTGCCGGAGTTGCCTCAACAACTCCACGCAACTGCTCAAAGACATCTGCCCGAACCAGAAGGAGGCATTATGTGTGTACGAACACTGCATGTTACGTTACTCGAATAGGTCCTTGTTGGGAAGTCCAGAGATTACCCCAAGTTACGCTTTGTTCAACAACAAAAACGTGTCGTCTTCTAACGTTAAAGAGCATTTTGATAATCTTAGCACTTTATTAGATGGTTTGAAAAGCGAAGCCGCTTCTGGAGGCTATCTTCGTAAGTACGCCGCCGGAAATGCGAAGGCTCCAGGGTTTTTAACCATTTACGCACTCGTACAGTGCACCCCAGACTTGTCCGAGCAACAATGTATCAATTGTTTGAATATCGTGTACGGTCAAATTCCGAGATGTTGTTCTGGGAAAGTAGGAGCCAGAATTATTGTCCCGAGTTGTAGTGTAAGGTATGAGAAATACTTGTTTTATGTATCTCCAAATAACGCGCCGCCTCCATCCCCAGAACTAACGACATGGCCGACTAATAACACCATGAACAATGATACAGAAGGTAATGAAGCCTTGAAAGGACTTGGTACTTATATAGTGTTATATTTTGAGTTATAGTTAATAGAGCAAATATTACTGTTTAATTTGCAGGACAAAAGAGTAGTGACAAGACTAGAAATATCATTATTGCTGTTGTGGCCACACTTTCAGCTGTGGTACTAATCATCTTCCTCGCCGTGTGTTTAAGATTAAGGAAATCAAAGAACAAAGTTCAAGGTTGGTTGAGACATTATTAATTTCTCTTATTAGTTTGAAAAAGGCTTCACCTATATTTTGTCCTCTGTTTTGGAACATAATTACTTTTAAAAACTCTATAGCGATGTCAACCCAATAACAACAGATCTAAGATTTTGTTACACCTATTGTATAAGCTAATTAAAAGAATGACAGAGCTAATTTATTAAATTTGTGAAAAGGTTTATGATATATTTTCATGAAGTATATAACTTATTAAATGTTTGTGATGCTCAAGCTCTGAAAATATACGAACCAGTTGATGAAATTGAAAGTGCGGAGTCGTTGCAGTACGATTTTGAAACCATTAATGTTGCCACGGATCAGTTTTCTGAGGATAATAAGCTTGGACAAGGTGGTTTTGGTGCAGTTTATAAGGTAAAAATTCAAGTACAAAATTTAAATTTAACTCTAATTAATTGATGAGAATCAATCAATAAAATCAAATATTAATAAAAGCATACCGTTCATAAAATCAATTTTAGAATGATATGATCATTCAACTTTACATTAAAAATTCTTTCAAGCTTTATTGTCTTATGATGATAGGGAGTATGAAATGTTACCATGTAAAATAGGGAAATATATTTACTTATTAATAATTAATGACAATTATGCTAAGTTATAAATTTTATTTCAAAATAGATTACATCTCTTTGACTTATTTATACGATAACCTAACACACATTTTTTATCTATAATTAATGTGGTCCCAAATAAATAAATTCCCAACATTAAATTGATCTCACACGTAAAATTTTCTGTGGTGTAATTCAGGGGAGATTTCCCAATGGACAAGACATAGCCGTAAAACGGTTGTCGAGGGATTCAAGCCAAGGAGATGCAGAATTCAAGAATGAGGTAATGCTAGTTGCCAAGCTTCAACACCGCAATCTTGTTAGACTTCTCGGTTTCAGCTTGGAAGCAAGTGAAAGGCTTCTTGTCTATGAGTTTGTGCAAAACGCAAGCCTTGATCATTTTATATTTGGTACGGTGACATTGCTCTTTTTAAAACAGAATCTTGATGAATATATTTTCTTAATTCTTTAACTAAATTAATCATAAACTTGCATGAATATGTATTTAGATCCAAGAAACCGAGTCACTTTGGATTGGGATAGACGTTACAAAATAATAGGAGGCGTAGCTCGAGGACTTCTTTACCTTCATGAAGATTCTCGTTTAAAAATTATCCATCGAGATCTCAAAGCTAGTAATATCTTGCTAGATGAAGACATGAATCCTAAAATTGCAGACTTTGGAATGGCAAGACATTTTGTAGTGGATCAAACCCAAGGCAAGACAAAACATATAGTGGGAACATAGTAAGTACACATTAATCTCTACAACTAGAGAATTAATAGAGTACTATATATATTATACTTGATATATATACTAACTTTGATTATTAATTTTTAATTTTTACAGTGGATACATGGCTCCGGAATATATTTTTCGTGGACATTTTTCAGTCAAATCTGATGTATTCAATTTTGGTGTTTTAATTTTAGAAATAGTAAGCGG
The DNA here is from genome assembly GCF_029168945.1 of Cannabis sativa. NCBI lineage: Eukaryota > Viridiplantae > Streptophyta > Magnoliopsida > Rosales > Cannabaceae > Cannabis > Cannabis sativa. The sequence continues at coordinate 39,859,505 of NC_083601.1, read as the reverse complement.
TCAGAAAAATAGTTCTTTCCGTCAAGGCGAGTATGTAGAAGACCTTTTAAGCTACGTAAGTACAATTTATAATAAGAGTACTCAAGAGTTGTACACAAATTAATCTATAATATCATTATTAGGAATATAACATTATTTATATTATTTTTGGTGTGCAGACGTGGAGAATATGGAGAGAAGGAAACACTTCAAAAATGGTTGATCCATTAATGAGAGTTGGGTCAGCATCTGATGTAATGAGATGCATTCATATAGGACTATTGTCTGTCCAAGAAAATATAGAAAATCGACCAACTATGAATGCTATTGTGCTCATGCTAAACAGTAACTCTCTTTCTCTTCCACTGCCCTCTGAGCCGGCATTCTTTATGCGTAACAACACTAAATCATCAAATCATTCAAAAGGCGAATCTATTAATGAAGCTTCAAGTACTGAACCTTTTCCTCGATAATATTTGTGATAATTTTTTACTTCCAAAATGGGAGTGGTTGTACCTAATCATGTATGGAAGTAAAATTTTGTAAGGATTATTGTTTGCACTCATGGTAATAACAAAAGATACCATTTGTTATGAAAAATAACATTATTTATGGATATAGTTTTTGGTTGATCCATTTTAAATTTTGATTTTGTTAGCATTTTATAGATATTTTTTTTTTATATAAATTAATCTATTAATATATCTTAAAATAACTGGGAAAAAAATTCATGATAATTCAATGGAATGTGGCCCATAGGAAAACATGTGTGGCTATAGCTATTAAAAAGATAGCCTTTGGATTAAATGGGTGCACTCCTTCTACATAAAAGACCAAGATTAATGGGAGTATTCACAATGATAGTAGCTGGTACTGAAAGCAAATTGTCAAGATAAAGGACAGACTTTTAATGCAGATTTCAAAAGCAGAGTTAGAAAAGAGCCATTATTCCATTGGTGGTGTTTATCACGATATCTCTTTTGCTGAAGGAAACAAATTTTGCTTTGCTGAGTTGTGGAATAAAAACTGTGTTCCAAAGCATAGATTTTTTTGTTTGGCTGATCGTTTGCTTCAGCATCTCAAAACGAAAGGCAGACTAATTCATTTTGGAATAACCATGGAAGACTCCAGGTGCTTTTTGTGTGGTCAGGATGATGAAGATCATACTCATCTGCTCTTTGCTTGTTCTTACAACAGGTTGTGTTTGGATTTCATCACAAATTGGCTGAACATCCATACCAGGCAGTTGTCAATAGAAGGTCTCCTTCTGTGGGTTAAGAGAAGCCGGTTGAGCAAGCTCAAGAAAGGTGCATACATGGCTGTGATTTACACAATTTGAAGAGTTAGAAATGTGGCTTTTTGGGAAAGGAAAGTGTGGATAGTCCATCATACTACACAGAATACTAAATTTGACGTATATATCAGATTGATGTATACAGGGGTCTATGGAAAAAGTGGTATAGACATTAATTGGTTTAATCAATTGTTTTGATTGAGGGTGGGTTTGTATTCGTATTGGTGTTGAAGAGTTAGGTTGTAATTTTGTTCATAGTGCTAATAATATATCCTCTTCTTATTCCAAAAAAAAAAAAAACACAGTTGGTTACTTATCAAAATTATAGTAACTTTTAAATAAATAATAAATTACTTTATAATAACTTCAGAAAGTAATTGGTGAAATAAATTTTGTTCGTCTTTTAGTTACTCTTTAGTTAATAAAATATAAAAAAAAAATTAAAGATGTTTTAATTTTAAAAAATTCTTTTGCAATGTGATTTGGAAAACTGTATTTTCTAAAAAAATAATTTGGAAACAAAAATTAAATTTTATATGTAATAAATTGTTTTTAAAAATGTGATTAATTATAGTGTGATTTAATGTTTATGAATTTAAATATTAAATTTGTAATTAGTTGAAAATTTCAAAATAAAAAAGTGAGTGAATATTTAGAAAATTTTTAATTTCAATAATTTAAAAACAATTTTTAAACTTAAAACTCACAATCTTTTTAAAATTAGTTTTCAAAAGGGAAATTTGATTTTCTATACTTAGAAAATCTTAAAATTTTTTCCCTAAATACATACTTAATAATATTGGTAATATATGACCACATTTCCCATATCCCACAAATACCCCTCCCATTTGAAAAAAATCAAAAAATGAAATCAGCCATGGATGCCTCATCCCGAACCTCTCTCTCCCATGGCTGCCTCATTCCGACCACCACGCCCGGCCACCGACGACTACCCACCACCCCGACTACGCACCACCGTCCGAACCACGCACGACCCAGCCCCTTCTCTCGAACCCAGCCCCTCTCTCTCTCTCTTCCTCTCTCTCAAACTGGGGAAAAAAAAAAAAAGACCAGAGGTCCGATGGTCGGACCACATGGTCCGATGGGGTCCCATCGGACCATGTGGTCCGACCATCGGACCAGCGTCTCTTTGTTTTCCTCAAACTGAAAAAAAAAAAAAAAAAAAAAACACAATCGTGCGTGGTGGTCCAATCTGATACCAAAAACCCCTTTGGCTGTCACATTAATGCTCCAACGCTTTGGCCCTTCTCCCAAAAACCCCTTTGGCTGTCACATTAATGCTTATCCACCAGGTACATATATTATTACATAAATTAACACATTAATTAGATGCATTGAAAATGAAAGAATACTAATAATATGTATAAATTATTGGCTTGGGTATGAATGCAGTTTATTACATTTGGATTTGCATGCACACCACTGTACTTTGTGTGGGAGAAAGCAATAGGACTTTTTTTCTCTTTTTTTTTTGTTTCAATTTGAGGAAAACGAAGAGAGAGATGGACATGGTCCGATGGTCGGACCACATGGTCCGATGGGGTCCGATTGGTCGGACCCCATCGGACCATGTGGTCCGACCATCGAACCATATGTTTTTTTTTTTTTTTATTCGGTCCGAGAGAGAGACAAAGTAGATAGAGGGGGGTATTTTTGGAGTTTTGAAAAAAGAGTCATATTTTTCATAGTGTAAAATGTATTGGTTCAAAAAAAAAAATTTGAACATTTTTAAGTATAGAAAATCAAATTTCCCTTTCAAAAAGTACCAACAAATCAAAAAGTTTTTCCATTTCCTAGGTTATGTGGAAATATAGCAAACTTTATAAGTTGCGCTTCTTGTTCCCTGAGCCATTCTAATGTAAACAGAGCCCAAAAGGTGAAACATGGTAATAAATATATACTAATCCATTAGTACATCCCCTTTAACGGATACATTATAGTTTTTTTATATGTATATTAATAAACAAAACCCTATCAAAAATATATAAATGGAGTGTATTTGTGCATTTTTTTTTTTTGGTGCGCCATAGAAGGCGAAGCCCTCTATAATATATAATATATTTTTATATAAATTTATATATAATAGTAAAATGATTATATAAATATGATGTTTAATATAGTGAAGATAAAGGAGGCTTATATAATAAAAAGAATTATTTTGGGTGTGTGTTAATTTTTGTTCTTAAATTTTTGAAATAAAGTAAAATTGAATTTTAATTTTTCTAAGAAATAAGAATATATTCGGTAATAATAGTAGCTATAGAGCTTGGTCTATAAGATGATATATATTGATTTTAATTGGGTGTACTATCGCAGTGTTTTCAACAACACTACAGTGATTTTAAGTCCTTTTCTGTTGGCGAAGTGGCACACTACAAACTTTGGTTTTTAAAGCCTATTCTTCTTAATTTTAATGAAAGTTTGCTTTACTAAAAATAAATATATACGAAAGTCCTGCGTCGTTGCGGACCGGACCACATATACTCCATTGTTTGGGTTGGACATTTGATGGACGTGAACCAAACGCCTAAGGAAAATTAATTTTTTGTGAAGACTTGTATTTATTATTTGAAATGTCTTTTGAACAAGAAGAATGAATAATGGTGCAGATGATTTTTTTATTTTATTTTTTTTGAAAGCGCAGTCTGTTGATATACTTAGTAATTTTCGTGTTTATTTCTCTTTAATAAAACCCTTCTCAAAGATCGTAGAAGCATATACTTAGGAAATGATATCAATATTTTTTCCACTAGTTTGTTCAATCTTCATGGTAGTTGCTCAACAAGCCACAGCGGAGAACTACTACTGTATTGACAAAGGTAACTACACCCTTAACAGTACCTACCACGACAATCTCAATCACCTCCTCTCCACCCTTCCCAACTCCCAAAACAACAATGGCTACGGCTTTTATAATCTCTCTTACGGAAACGCCGACGACCAAGTTTTTGCAATGGCGCTATGCGACGGGGACGCCATGCCCGACTCCTGCCAAAGATGTCTTAACGAGTCTACACATCTTGTCCAACAGCTCTGCCCATACCAGAAGGAGGTAGTCCTATGGCACAATAATTGTATGTTGCGCTACTCTAACCGCTCCTTGTTTGGGTTCATGGAAAGTTTTCCAAGAGTTATACTATATAACACTCAGAACGCGTCATCCGACCCCGATACCGTAGAGGCGTATTTCAAAGATCTTAGAAGCTTATTAGATAATCTGAAAAGTCGAGCTATGGCTGGTGGCTCTCTTAAAAAATTTGCTTTAGACAGTATAAAATCTGCAGGGTTTAAAACCATATATGGGCTTGTGCAATGCTCACCTGACTTGTCCAAGATCGACTGCAATAATTGTTTGGATGATTCATTTGGGAATTTGCCGGGGTGTTGTAACTTGAAAAAAGGGGGAGTAGTACTCGGCACTAGTTGTAGACATAGATATGAAGATTACCTCTTCTATGATATTTCTAATGTCACTCAAGCTCCGCCACCATCCCCAATGCCACAACCACCACCTCCTCCGCCATTAACTGTACCAGGTAAACAAGATCAGAACATAATCAATCTTACTTTCTTTTTATAATTATTATTCTTTATCATATATATTGTTGTATCATCAATTACTCGATTGTTGCAGGAAGGAAGAAGGAATCATCAGCAACGGTAATCGTCGTTATTGTTTTTGCGTCTACTGTTGCGTTGGGGATAATCATGTCCATTTTTGTGTGTTTAAGAAAGAGGAACGCAAAAACATTAATGGCTCAGAGTAAGTATTTTGATCATGAGAAATACATACACATATATATGTATATATTTATCTTCCTTCAGTCTTTTTCATTTTACAAAAAGCCTAGTTTTCAAAATTTATCTAGTAACTAAATACTTAATTCTTAGTTAACTAGATGCTTTTAGTAGAAAATAAAAATTAAGCATTGAAAACTAAAGATCCAGTGGTGTAGGTGTATATGCACTACTTTCGAAAATATATATAATTATATATTCTATGGAAAAGTAGTGATCACGTAATAAAACTTCAGGCAATTCAGATGCACTGATCATAAGTCAGTCGATAAATTAAACTATTCATGGCTGTAGGCTGTATGATTGAATTATTTTATCAATTTGTGTTGTTCAAGCTAATAAGCATCCCCTGATCTCAAACGAACGTATGGAAGAAGTCAGTGTGGAATCCTTGCAGTACGATTATGAGACTATCAAACTTGCTACAGGCAATTTCTCCAAGGAACTTGGAAAGGGTGGATTTGGTGTTGTTTACAAAGTAAGAATTAATGGAAGTATATATATAATATATAAGTAGTTTTTAAATCCGGGCAATTCATTCCAATAAATGTTAATTTTGCTATTAATGTGTTTTCAGGGTAGATTTAGTAATGGACAAGACATAGCAGTGAAAAAATTGACAGGAGAATCAGCCCAATGTGATGTTGATTTCAAGAACGAGGTAATGCTAGTTGCCAAGCTGCAACACCGCAATCTTGTTAGGCTTCTCGGTTTCAGCTTGGAATCAAGGGAAAGGCTTCTTGTCTATGAGTTTGTCAAAAACGGACGTCTTGATCATTTCATATTTGGTAACCTTGCATTCCTATGATAATTAGTGTGCTCCAAAATATAATTAAATCAAGAAATAAGTAAAAATATGTACATTATATAATTATACAATTCATTTAAAGTTTAATGCTTGGCAAATTCATATACTTGTACATATGAATATGCAGATCCAACGAAGCGTGAGAATTTGGATTGGGATAGGCGTTACAAAATAATAGGAGGTGTGGCTCGAGGACTTCTTTACCTTCATGAAGATTCCCGTTTGAAAATTATCCATCGAGATCTAAAAGCTAGTAACATCCTTTTAGATGAAGAAATGCATCCTAAGATATCTGATTTTGGAACTGCAAGGCATTTTGTTGTTGATCAAACTCAAGACAGTACCAGTCGAATAGTCGGAACATAGTAAGTAAAACTAGCTAATAATGTTATTTATTGTTTTTTTTTTTTTACTAATAATGCATCTTATTATATTAGTTTCCTTCTAATAGCATATTGTGTATTGCAAAGCTATTAATTTCTTAAATCTTAAAGTTTTGATGCAATTAAGTAATTAGCAAAACTATAGATTTTTTTTTTATTTATTAAAAAATTATACTCATACTAATTACTAAACTTTTGTGTTTCAGTGGATATATGGCCCCTGAATATGTGATGCATGGACAATATTCAGTCAAATCTGATATATTTAGTTTCGGAGTATTGATTTTAGAAATAATAAGCGGACAGAAAAATTGTGTCCTTGAAGGACAGCATGAGCGTACAGAAAACCTTTTAACTTATGTAAGTACCATTTACCAAGAATCAAGAGTACTACACTACCTATATATATTTATAAATTAATATCAATATTGTTGTTACAACTTACAGACATGGAGACATTGGAGGGAAGGAAATGCTACAAAAATAATAGATCCAGTGATGAGAGGTAGACGAGGAAGTGAAATAATGAGATGTATTCACATAGGACTATTGTGTGTCCAAACAAATTTAGTTGACAGACCAACCATGAATAATATTGTTCTCATGTTAAATAGCAACTCTGTTTCTCTCCCAGTACCCTCACAGCCAGCTTTCTATATGCATAGTAACACGGGAGGTGTGAACCACAATCAGCTGCCTCAGAGAGAATCTGTGAATGAAGCATCAATCACAGAAATTTCTCCTCGCTAGTCTGCTTTGTTGAAGATACAGTATGATTCACTGACAGTTACAACACATGCTTTATATTAATTTGTTGTCATTGAATTTATAATTTTCTAAGTTTGTTTCTGTTGCGAAAATTAAATGGCTATGCAAGTCATACAATCACAATTTGTAATAAATCTTAATAAGATTAAGTATCATACCAAAAAACTAATTATTAATTACCAATTAATTAAAAAAAATTCTATTTAATCAAATATAAAGTTTGAGAAAAATAAATAAAGTAAAACAAAAATTCAATGATTTAAGAAATTTGTTTTATTTTTTAATGTAATTACCTAATTTTTCTTCGTACTATTCAATTTTCAAGTTGAATTTAGTAATTCATAATCTGGTTAAGACTTATAAACTCATTCTATATGAAAACTCCACATATTTTTATAGCAAAGTTTAATCGCCAAAAAAAAAAAAAAAAAACAATAAGCATAGTAAGTTAGTAACTCACAAAATCTACTGTTGAGAATCATGGGGTTCCATCTCAAAACCAATTGGCTATGAGTGGAGTATGGCTATTTTTTGCCCATCAATCTTGAACCGTATCAGAGTGGACATGGTCACTATCTGTATAGGTGCGAATCGGATATGATCACTTGCCCGCAAGGGAAATGGCTCTGATACCATGTTGAGAATCATGAGGTTCCATCTCAAAACCAATTGGCTATGAGTGGAGTAACCCATGTTCTTATATATGGCTCAATTCTCTACCATTTATTCTATGTGGGACATTGTCCACAATATCTACAAGTAATCTACATACTTTCGTCCAAAATTAATTTGCATCCATAACAATCAAAGCATATTCAAGTTTTAATTTTCAGAATTTTATTTCGAATTCATAGATAACAATTATAGGTGATCAATCAATAATTGTAAAATAAATCATATTGTATTGAATTCAAATAAGAGATGAAAAAAAAATAAATATCTACATTAATTAATCCATAAAAGAAATTCAAGTGATTCACATAACAATCTTAAAAAAAATAATCTACAGTTCATGCTATTTAATATAAAACAAAAATAATCAAAGAAAAACATAAAATTCAAGAGAAAATATGAAGAAAAAAAACTCTAGATTTGTCTCCTCGATCTAGTCTCTACCTTTCCAATCTGATCCAAAGTCAGTTTCCTCTTAGTCTCAAAAGATTAAAAACCTAATTTTTCCTCATTTTGGGACAAAAATGCCCCTAAATGACACTTTGGGTAGAGAATCGCGCAAAGGGGCGCTACGAGGAGCATTTTCTTGATCACTCTGAAAGCTTACTGTGATGACTGATTGTATTTTGGTCATAACTCTTTCAATGTATCTCGGAATCGGACCATTCAAGATGTTATGAAAAGCTTAAAGAAAGATTTAAAACTTTTATTTATAACATGCTTCCAGAAAGTGAACACATCATAGTTGAAAATTTACTTGAAGTTTTAGACTTGATTTTCGATAACAAACGGAGCATGTTAAGCATCCAAAACTTAATATTTTTTACCTATTGTATCTTACACTTGCAAAATCAATATTAAATTCATCTTATTTAGTATGATTTTTCTCATTTCAACTCATATAATGTATTTAACCAATAAAATCTAAAACAAGAAAAAAAAAAATAAACATAATTCTACACAAAATAAATATGACTAAAATAAATTTTTAAAATACAACCTAAAAAATACCTAATTCTAGCCTATGAGTTTCATTGAAAAAGAAAAAAAATAAGTTTTTATCATTTTCTCCAAATTGGAATATTCATGCTAATTTCTTTTTGAAAGGAAGTAAAGTATCATTCAAACGTTTAATTTCATTAAAATTTTTATTGAAATGTTTACTCATCTAAAAAGTCACACTCAGACCATTCCCTTTACTTTCTAGCTTAATGGGTGCCACATGTCGTTCCCAAAAGTGTCCTGGGCATCTTTCACTAAATTGTCAAATTACGAAATCATTGAAAACCTTAAACCATTTGATCCGATCTGGACGAGTGAACAGTTTCAAACACAAACCCTTCTCCCTTGGAATTGTTCCCGTGAAAACATTGATCAGTTGATTTTATTGGTTGAAACACCAGTAAATTTGTTGACGTTGTCAAAAAATAGATATATATATTGTTGGCGCTGTCACAAAATTTGGTGCAGCTTCTAACATTTCAAAACTTGAACAGGTATAGAAGTGCTTTGCAGAATGAGTCAAACTCATGGCCTTTTGGCTTTGGACAACTTCATGAGACGTAGGTCAAAATTTGAGGATAAACCAAGATAAATATTAAAAAAGCACGGTAGAGGACCTTGGTGATGACTCAAGTCCTTTCCTAGCTTTTATTATTAGAATTTAGAAGCAATACATTAGGAGGCGTTTGGTTGGAAGGAATGAAAATATAGGAATAGGAATGGGAATGAGAATAGGAATATGAATGGAATGGAATAAAATTTAAAATTCATAAAAAAAATTGATAAAAAAATTATTAATCTTTTTTTCTTGTTACATTGGAATGGTCATTCCTTCCTTTTTAAAATGGAATAGCCATTCCACCAAAATGGTAGAAAGAGCATTCCATTGGAATGTCATTCCAATACTTTAAAATGCAACCAAACAAAGGAATATAATGAAAATTATTTCATTTCCATATCATTTCATTACCTCCAACCAAACGCCACCTTAGTGTAATTCACCACATAGTAGGACATAATTGACCATGGGCACGCTATGTTACCACCACATATAGACTCTGTAGCCATTTGCTGACATCGAAATGAACATCAATTAAAAACTATAGCAATGATATTCTCTTTAATTTACACTTCTCTTTCTAGATGCATCCTTTTTTTTAAGTACAGATTCACCATTCGTTTGTTGTATAATCCATTTTTCCCACTGGATATCTATTTAGTGATTCACCTAGGCCATTATAGCCACCTTCTTTGACCAAAGAAAGTTGCTCCCGTCACCTATTTTATCACTTTCTAATATTATAATAAGTCAAATCGGATAAACACATTTCCTTCGTAACAACAGAAGCAAGCTACATTTTTTCAAATGACAGTATATTATGTTCAATGGACATGAAACTTTGTCCTAACCGAATTAAGTTATGATTTGATAGCTATGTATCCGTACAAGAATCCCAGTGGCAGTGTTTTGGCCTTCATTATCTCAATTTTTGTCATCATTAACTTGGCTAATTCCCAGCCACTTTATCCCCCTTCTTGTTCAGATCCAATAAATAAGACATCAGACCCTGGTTTCTCATCAAACCTCACTATCCTTTTGGATACTTTATCTTCTAAAGCGGTTGTCAACAGCTTCTACAACGAATCATCCGACGGGTTACATGGCCTTTTTCTCTGCCGAGGTGATGTGTCTATTAACGCTTGTCAAAACTGCGTCATCAACGCAACTCAAGAATTGAAAAGCCATTGCTTAACCAATAAAACAGCAATCGTATGGTTCGAACACTGCATGGTACGATATTCTAGCACAAACTTCTTTGGAAAGGAGCAGATACTTCCCAATTTAAGACTATGCAACACTAAGGGCCACACTTCCCAAACCGATGTTGATGCTTTCTCTTTGATGTATCCAATAATAACCGAGGCTTCGAATTCGGATACCATGTTCAAGGCCAATAATTTTGCTCCAAATAATAATGAGTCTGAAAAAAGATACGGTTTGGTACAGTGTACTAGAGACATCGATGCCGCACAATGCAGTCATTGCTTGGGGCAGTTAATGGAGAAAATTAGGAATTCTTCTTGCCTTGGTAAAAATGGCTGGCGGATTTTGGCACCAAGTTGCAAGCTAAGATATGAGCTCTATCCATTTTATGAGCTACCCCCACAAGCTCCACCTTCAGCGCCAGAGCCGAAACCTGGTGACAAAGGTGAGCAAAACAGAATCATTTACTAGATGCAAACAAAAATTGTTTAAATAATTCCAATTTGCAAGTTTTTTAATAATTAAATTCTGTATTGCTTTGGTCTATTCATTAAGTTGATCCTAATTTGAAAATAAAGAGTAGAAAAAATTGTGCTTTACGAAGTATTTGAATCACATAATATGAGTTGAATATTTCGAAAGTATCTGAGCCAGAATCTCTGTTCTCTCTTAAAAAGACACCAAATTTAAAAACAATATGTCTAGAAAGGAAAGAGTAGGCAGTGTTTCAGTAATTTATTTCAGACATCTGTTTCTTTTTTTTTTATTCTTAAATTTGTTCAATGATTGTGCAGACACAGGAAAAGGAGGAAATGGAACAACAAACAAAATAATTATCTCTGTATCCTCCATTGCAGCATTTGCAGCTGTTTTGGGTTTATGCTATTGCTTATATATTAGAAACAAAAATAGAGGTAAACTCCAGTTCGCCTATGCCTTTTTTTTTTTAATAAAAATAAAAATCAAAACTGTTAAGCCCCTAATATGATTTCTTGCCAGACAAGGATAATTCAACAAGAATTCTTTTGCCAAATTCAGACGGTTTTAGTGGGAGAGGGTTTCATGGAACTGATGAAGATCATAGTGGTGAAATGCATTACTTCAATTTAAGTAGTATTATGGCTGCTACAAACAACTTTTCTGATGCAAACAAACTTGGAGAAGGTGGTTTTGGTCCAGTTTATAAGGTTAGAACACTTTTTTCACGTTCTTTTTAGTGCTTTATATGAGTTACTTATTTAATATTGATTGGGGAAAAATGCCGGGCCTTGCATGAAACAAAGAAAATTCATAAGAAAAAAGAAAGAAAAAATCATCCAACCATATAACTGATTGTAATAAAATGACAGGGAAAGTTGATGGATGGAAAGGAAATTGCAGTGAAAAGACTTTCCATGAGATCGAGACAAGGCCTAGAGGAATTCAAAACTGAAGTGAGGTTAATAATAAAACTTCAGCACAAAAATCTTGTGAGGCTCTTGGGATGCTGCTTGGAGGGAGATGAGAAACTTCTTATCTATGAGTATTTGGCCAATACTAGTCTTGATGCCTTCCTTTTTGGTCATTTTCTTTCTCTGTTTTTATTAGCTTATCAAATATAACACACAAACGATCACTATCTAAATATGTTTTTTCTTTTCTTTTCTTTGATTGATTTTCAAATGAAAGCAGATCCAAGAAAATCAAGAGAAGTACTGGACTGGACTACACGTGCAAACATTGTTAATGGCATTGCGAGAGGCCTATTATATCTTCATGAGGATTCTCGGCTCAAAATCATTCATAGGGATTTGAAGGCAAGCAATGTCCTGTTAGATGATGAAATGAATCCAAAGATATCAGACTTTGGCACTGCTAGGATTTTTGGATGCAATCAAATTGAAGCTAGCACTGAAAGAATCGTTGGAACATAGTTAGTCATTTCATCGATTCTCAAGCTTTGATTTAATGATTAGTATAAGCAATTAACAAATTTTGGCTTTGGGATATAAATTATGGCTGCAGCATACTTAATTTTACTGCTACATGTAGCATTTAAACTGCATTTTACTTTCTTCAACAGCGGATATATGGCACCAGAATATGCAATGGAGGGATTGTTTTCAATAAAATCTGATGTCTACAGCTTTGGAGTTTTAATGCTAGAACTCCTAACTGGAAAAAAGAGCAGTGGCATCTTTGATCGAGAACGTTCCCAGAGTCTTTCATCCTATGTAAGTTTCTATTCCATTTTATGATCCTTTCAGAAAGAACTATACTCTTCTTGTAGTGAACTTATCAACTATGAAATTGAGCAGGCTTGGCAACAATGGAATGAGGGCAAAGGAGAGAAGATTATAGATCCAAACATTGTTGATGCGTGTCCAACAAGTGAAGCACTTAGATGGATCCATATTGCATTATTATGTGTCCAAGAAGACCCCAAAGAAAGGCCCAATATGTCCTCAGTAATTCTCATGCTTGGAAGCAAATCGGTCCACCTTCCACCACCATCGAAACCTCCATTTTCTTCAAATAGACTTTTCTTATCTGATCCATATTCAACTACTTCAGTGTCTGGACTACAGACATCTGACCAAGCTTCAACAAGTGTTTCATGCAAGTTTGTAGAGTGGTCGGACCACAGTACTTCATAGTTCATAAACTCATTACCTCTATTTCTTTTTTTGAACAAGCTACTTCGTACATTATTTTTCTCTTTTTTTCTTTTTTAACAATGAACATTCAGAGTGTAATACATTATAGAGTTTATATAAAAGCTACAGTTTTGTAAGATAAAAAAATTTAAATAATAATAATAATAATAAAAGCTATAACTCTGCTGCTGACATAATTAATTAGTACAGATTTATTTGGATGCCTTTCTTGAAGCAATACTTTTTAATTAGATAATGGCCTTACATAAGAAAGGGTTTGAGCCGAACAACGACCACTTAATTTTCAGCTATGAATATGGCACCTCACTCGTCCTGACTATGACTACAATTTCTAACGACAAAAGATAATTAGCTTAATCACAAAAATCTTTTCTTTATAGAATGAGATATCAAGAGTTTAAAGTAATTACAATTAAGAATGATTTATCCCAAAATACAATAGTCATATCAGACACTAATAACAAACCATAAAATACTCCTAACAAACTCTACGTCCCCTCAAACGAATGGGTCTCAGAAGAACACGTTGAGATTGCCTTTCAAGATGAGGAATCTGGCAAAAGGATGATGTTTAGTGAGAACACAATTGGTCGAGTTTAGGCTGAGATTTTTTGACACTATATAAAATTGAACACACCAATTTGCTGAACACGAATATAATAGGATCACATGAATCAGCCCTACATTGTGGGATATATATATAGTAATCATCTCTGTTTGTTTGAGATTAAAACTGGTGACGACAAAGATATTGGATCTAAGTAAATATTTAAGATCCACATTTATCTTCTTGTTTTGTAAGCTAGATAGCTAGTCTGCTTTCTTATTCCTTTCGCCAAGCCCAATAATTAATGTAACCACAGGTTTGAAAATAGGAAATGGAGAAGTGTGAATCACTAACAAGAATTCTTGAGTTGAGATCAGTACTGATTAATTAAGGAAACTTTTCTTTAATTAAATGAAACCCTGTTCTTACTACTTTCTGTACTCTTGAACAATATAATCCAAGCACGTGCAAGAAAAAGCATTTTATTTAACCCCTTAAACTATATCTAAGAGTATATATAAGATAACACTTCTTATTTTAAGTTAGCGGTTTTTCAACATTAATATTACTTATAGTTATACTATTAAAATATTTGCAATTTGATATTGAATTATACAAAGTATAATATCTCATTATCTCATGTAATACACTCACTAGCAATACACTTTTCAGAAACATAAACATTTAAAATTATTAATAAATTTATTAATAGTATAATTTATAAAGTGTGTTAAGAGTAAATATATATATAATTATAGAATTAATTTTGATATATATTTTAATAAAATCAACCAAATTTAATAAGTCACAACTTACACCAAAAAATTATCTATATTTGTAAAATGTCAAATGACTATTTGTGGGATTTTAAAAAAGAAAAATGAATCTGCAAAATGATTTTATAATTGAAATTTTGATTTATTATATAATCAAGAAGGTTCTGGCAAGGTTGTGGGAAGGAGAATATATATCACTCAGTCACACGTGGCAGCCACTTTTTTGTATGAAAATTATTTGTGAATGTAGCTGCCTCGCTCTGAGTGGAAGTTTCAGTCTTCCAGATATTATGAGTCTTGATGTTAAAAATAGTAATAATAATTAATAAATAAACACTTATCAAAAAAAAAATTAATAAATAAACTGACCATATATGAGACTACTCAAATTTGAACGGTACCTTCACAAATATTTTAACTTGAATGACATGTAATAATAAATATTTCAAGTGAGATAAAAAAAATATATATATTATTATTATTATGTATTAATTGTATTTAAAAATTATAATATTAAATTATATAAAATTTCATATGTTATGAAGGTGTTAAGTACTACTAGTATATTTTAGTATTTTTAATAAAAAAAAATATGTTATGAGGCACTGAATAAGAATTTAAAAATAAATAAACAAGAGTGTTGCTAAGATATCAAGGTGTTTGTATCATAATAAATTGGCTTTTTATAATTAGTTAAAAAAAAAATTTATAATTTTTATTATAATAAAAAATATTTGACTCGATATTTAAATTATAAGTATTAACCTAGGTAGTGTTCGGTAATTTTAAAAAAATTAGTTTTCTGTTTAATTAATCAGAAACTAAAAACAAATTATAAAATTTTATTAAGGTAAATAAAGAAAAACAAAAAACAAAATAGTTATCGAACAAGACTTTAGGTGTCTTTTAACCTTTTTCAATAAATAAAGCACCGATGGCTTTTTGAGCCAGTTAGCTAAATATCTATCGTCTATGCCTCATACTTGTTTATTTTGAATATACAATTAAATTAACCCAACTTTACTTGTTATTTATTCGTTAATTTTAGTTGTGCCCGAAAAAGATCGAAGTGCCAACTGCACGGATAGAGATATTATATAATGATCACTTAATGAATTGTAGTGTCATTACCCCTATGTATGTGCGTAGATGGGCTATACTATTACTCGCAATAATATCTCTCTATATACTTAATTTAATTTTAGCTGATCAAAGAAAATGAGAAATGATCATGACAATCTATATAGATATTTTATTTATAACCGCAACTAATTAATATCCACATCATCATGCAACTGCAGGTACATATATATAATATGTTTTTATAAATTTAGTTATAATTCCTTGCCAAGAAAAGAACATCAAATCATATATATTAATGTCGGAGATAAGATTGTCTGTGATATACCAGATTTGTCATTTAGTTTAGTGCACTAATTAAAAATGTCTCCATCTAAGCGTACTGATATTCGCTTCTAATATACATTTTTATATGCCAAAAAAAAAAAAAGTAAAAAGGACAGTACATATGCCGCTCCTTATAATAATAGATTATTTTGAGCTTGTTGGTATTGAATGGTATGGTCAGCCGGAGACATATTAATTTTCCAGGTAGATTTGTCTGTTATATTGTCTTTGTTTATGTTTTAAGTAAAATATATTTCTTTTCTTACGTACAAAAAGATCATATACCTAATTATAAACTTATATTACAATTTATAATGTGGCAACTAGAGATAAGATGGACATTGACCCCTCAATATATAATTAAAGTTAAAAAGTTGGGATGGTTGTTAGTACTGTGTAGTGGACCAGTATGCTGTGGATCTAATTAAACCCAACATGCATATCAATGTCTGTCTTCTACTACTGATATAATTAACTACTTGTATCAAATTTGGAATCAAATATATTATTTGTATCAAATTTGGCCCATATGAACCAATGCTATTATGTTCTAATGTACAATAATATATGTAAATTAGGATAAAAAGTAAAATAACATTAATGATCATTCATAAATTAAAAATTTTAAAAATAATTAATGATAATTTCTATTCTATATAAAATGTGGTATGTAACAAAATTTTTGGTTTAACGATATTTTTGAATTTCTACGTTAACTTTAACAAAATATTCTATTAATTAACAAAATATTCTTTAATACTTTAAATAGTGTATACCAAATATCAACTCAATAAGGAAGAGCACCAGAGGGAGAGCACCGAAGTGAGAGCACCAACTATTACTTAATCAACTCAATATTTACATGTCATTTTTTTTAGTATATTTAAATGAATTTAAATAAAAAATAAAAAGTTAATAACTTAGACTAATTAAGAATTATCATGCATGTGGTCATTCACTTAACACTTAACAATAAATATATTTTCTAATTTTAAAATTATAACTTAGATATTATTACCATCAAAAATTAAAATTAAATATTTTTGTAAACTTAGATAGTTACTTAAGTATTTACTTACCTAATTAATTTGAATTTCTTTTGATCATGTACTACTTACTATTTTCCCCTCTATAAATTCACCTCGGCCTATCTTAGATAGGTAAATAATAACTAATTACTGATTAATTAATAATACTGCACCTACATAAAATCACCTCGGCCTATCCATGAAAAGACAAATATATATAAATATATATATATTTTGGGTTATTATATTTTATATTTTAGGAGTTTATTTTTATTATTTTTACCAAAAAAAAATCACCTAATAATTAATAGAACAATTTAAATTGTAATACAAATTTGTATATAATAATTAATAAAACAACTTAAATCCACATAAAAATTTATAAAATTATTAAAATAACTCTAACTGTAAAAGTAAATAAGAAAATTATTTCATATACTTTTTTTTTATTTTATTTTTTCAAATTTAATGTGTGGGTTTTTAAAGTGTTTTCTCCTGTAGTTTCTATGTAAGTTGCTATACGATTTTTGGTTGCGATTTAGATTGTTCAGTTTGTTAAAGTAAGGGTTTCTACGTAAAATTTCGTAAAAAAAATATAGAAAAAAAAACTATTTTAAAGTGTAAAAATAAAATTCCTAAAAAATATTATAAAAGGCAATTCCTTATTTTTTTAACAAACAAAAAGAAACAATAATTATTAATACACAAGTAGGAGGACAATTACGTGCATAAAGTGATCGTAAACGAACTTTCGTAGCTCTTTTCTTCTTTTGTTCTATTATAATAATAACATGTCCATTCTCTCCATCCTTATCCACTCTATATCAATTTGATTTATGTATACAGACAAGGCTATTATGCTATATATGGCGATCGATAATCATGTTTTTTTCTGAATCGATCGGTAATCATGTTTATTATTAATTACTATACTTTACTTTTTATCTCTTATAATTAAGTGAAGTAATTCATTATCTGACAGTTAATTTCTATAATTGTTTGATGACAACTACATAATTTTGTTTTTAGAATTTTTTACGTAAGTATATATGCTAGAATTATGAATTTGTTTATGTAGCGATTGCAAGGCTTTTTGTGATGCTTTTAAGACTCGTTGTTTTTTTTTAACAAAAAAAAGGACAACTTAAAATATTATTTTTTATTTTTTCTAGTCTCATTTATCCACATAAAATTTGTCACATTTACATAAAAAAAAATACTTCAATAATTAACTTTAACATTAAAATTTAGTTGAAAGAAATAAAAACATAACAACAGTAATAAGAACGGAAATAGGAATCGAAATTATTTAGAATCAAATTTAAAATGCATTTACAAAATTGATAAAAAAAATAAAAAAATTTCTTATCTTGCATTAGAATGATCATTATTCTTTCCATTTCAAAATATAATAGTCATTTCATCAAAATATAAAAAAGTCATTTCATTAAAATGATATTTGAATACTTTAAAATGCAACTACAAAAACAAAAGAATGAAATAAATATTGTTACCTTTTATTTCCATTCTATTTCACTACCTACAACCAAACGACACCACCATGATCTCACATCAAAATAAATTAATAACTTTTTAGGTAAAAAATAATTTTTTTAATAAAAAAAATTTCAAAAAAAAAGGAAAAAAATATCATGTGGTCATTGTCTATATTGAGCAACATTTCACATAAAATTGATCTTGAAAATTGAACAATAGTACATATTGTAGGGTTTTATGCCCTAAATAAAACTCATTTCAATATAATCAGATTTGTTTATTAATATAGATCAGAAATAACATTTAATGTTGCATGGTTCACATGATTTATTTCATGATTATATGTACATAATGTATAAATTCATCTGAAACCCTTTTCACATACTTGATCCTGTTTATTGTGTCGTCAACACATTGGAAAGTAAACATAACTATGTGAATAAAGTTTCCTAGATTTATCAGACATAGGGTTTTACTGATATGATAATCTACAACAAGAGTTTACTTGTATTTGGAGAAATACTATGTTCTTTCCAGAACATTGGTTAAAGTAAAGCTCAGGTTGGATGCATGGAGTATGCATCGGAAGGGACCGATATTGAACTTTGACTTAGATTTAATTAAACTTACCGTAAAATCTATTCAAGTCAATATCGCCTAGTTGATCCTAGATCAAATGATCTTAATCCAGATATGATTAGGCTCAATCTTGAAAGGCTATTCGTGTTCTTTGATTTGTTAGTTAAGCCTACTTTTAGGTCAGGGTGATACGTACATTTTGGGAACACGGTAGTGCAATTGAGTGGGAGCGCTATCATAAACATGGAATCTATAGCTTCTATCTGGCGAATAGTAAGCAAAGGATGATCTCCTTCGAGCTTGACCAAACGAACATAAATGGTGGAGTACTCATTTCACATAAGCTGAAATATCATTTATACGGGGTCAAGTGTTTTAAGGAATAAATACATTGTAGGGTGTAAATTCGTAATTTAATCCCTTTACAGTGTAGATCATTCATATAGAGGATCATTGATCAAATTAGGATTATAACAATGGATAACTAATGATGTGTCTATATGGTGGAACATATAGAGCATTCTATATACTGAGAGTGCAATTCTAAGTTCTATGCGTGGATTCAACGAAGAATTAATAAGTTAGTGAATTTTAGTGTTAAATTCTTGATCTACTTATTGGAAGCTCGGTTATATAGACCCATGGTCCCCCCACTAGTTGAGATAATATTGCTTGTAAGACTCATGTAATTGGTTTTGATTAATCAATTATAATTCTCAAATTAGACTATGTCTATTTGTGAATTTTTCACTAAGTAAGGGCGAAATTGTAAAGAAAGAGTTTATAGGGGCATATTTGTTAATTATGATACTTTGTATGGTTCAATTAATGAATATGATAAATGACAATATTATTTAATAATTATTTATAGTTATTAAATAGTTAGAATTGGCATTTAAATGGTTGAATTAGGAAATTGGCATTTTTGAGAAAATCAGATACAAAAGGTGTTAAAATTGCAAAATTGCAAAAAGCAAGGCCCAATCCACTAATTGTATGGCCTGCCACTTTTGTAGGAAATTTAAACTGATATTTTCATTATTTTAATGCCAAATAATTCAAACCTAACCCTAGTGGAATGCTATAAATAGATAGTGAAGGCTTCAGGAAAATTACACTTAAATTTTCTATTTTTCCTTCAGAGAAAAACTGAGCCTTCTCTCTCCCTATCTTTAGCTGACCACTCTCTCTCTTCTTCCTTAGAATTTCGAAATCCTTAGTGATTTGAGTAGTGCCCACACACATCAAGTGATACCTCAATCATAGTGAGGAAGATCGTGAAGAAAGATCATCAGCAAAGGAGCTTCAGCATCAAAGATTCAGAGAAAGAGATCCAGGTTCAGATATTGATAATGCTCTGCTACAGAAAGGAATCAAGGGCTAGATATCTGAACGGAAGGAGTCATTATATTCCGCTGCACCCAATGTAAGGTTTCTTAAACTTTATATGTGTTTATTTCACCGTTTTAGAAAGTTCATATTTAGGATGTTAATAAACATACTTGTGAGTAGATCTAAGATCCTGGTAAAATAATTTCCAACAACTGGCCTCAGAGCCATGGTAATTGATTTACTTACATGTAATTTGGACTTTAAAACGATTGTTTGTATGTTCTTTGGATGGTATCATGTTGTATTGAGTGTTATTTAATGATTGATTGATGATTGTGAAATTTTCGTGAAAAATAATTGTTATTTCGGTTCTGGCATTATTTTTATTGGATAGTATGGAAAAAATTAAGCAAGTTAGCCTTTTACAGAACTCAATTTGGATTTTATTTGAATTAGTTATGATTTTTTGAAAATTTGACAAAATCGAGAAATATTGATAGTTTCCTGCGATCGCAGAACTGTCCGTACAGTTTCGAATTTTTTCAATTTTCTTCAATTTTTCATACTTTTTCATGGAATTAACTTCCAATTTTTTGTATGGTTTTGTATATATACTATTTCTATTCCTAATTCAATTCTAATTATCATTTTGAATTAATTTAAATTTTTTTTAATTTAATTCAAGATATTAGTGTAATTTGAATTTGAATAGAATTAGTATTTATCTTTTTGCTTAAAAATCTATCTTATTTTTAAATTTGATTATATTTTTTTAAATTTAAGGTCAGATATTTTAAGATATTTATAATATCTTTTAAAGATATTTATAATATCTTTTAAGATATTTTAAAAATATCTTATCTTTTAAGATTTTTTAATTAAATCTTTTTAGATATTTTGACCATATTTAAATTTAAAATAAGATATTTATAATCATGTAATTTTAAATAGATATAAGATATTTTGCTAATTTTTTAAATTTTGTTATTTTATATATTTAAATTACATTTAAAAATTTGAAAAAGATATTTATTTATCTTTTCTAATTTTTTATTTAATTTTTATTTATAAAATAACATTTAAAATTTAAAAGTAGTTAGCAAATTTTTGAAATGATATTTAGGTTGGTTGAAACCTAATTTTTCAAAAATTGTAGGTTTAATTTTAATTTTTTTTAAATTTCGAATTTTTTTTTTAAATTTTTTAAAAATTTTCGAAATTTTTTATTTTTAGCTTGTTTGTAAGTTTTCAAAACCTATTATTACTTGATTGCAAATAGCCATGGTTACTTTTTGCCAGATCTAATGATCTGATGGCTCCCTTGGTCAAGATAATAATTTGTAACAGGTAAATTTTACAATCTTCTTTCATCTGTGTATGACCTAGCAACATGATAGGACCCATCCAAAGTGTGCCTGTGTGAGCCTATGTGTTTAATTTGATTATAGATACATATAGGTTGTTGTTGCTAAAATAAATTATCATAGTTCTTGATAGAATTTATTTAGGCCCATTTAGTTATTGGGCTTACTCAATAAATAACAGTTGTTCTTATTAAGGTTAAATTCCTCTCTTTTGGGCCTTGTGTGAGAGTTGGGAGCCATAGAAGTGGGTACGACATACTGAACCCAGCACCCCCTCACACAAACCACCCCAATTGTGAAGGCCCATTTGCCTGATTTGAATGACTGTACTAGGTTAATTAAACTAGTTTAACCTAATAAAATTGATTAGCAACATAATTAATTTCATTTATTTTTGAAATTAATTTAAGAAAATTATAGTTTAAAGAATTTTTTATTCTAAGCTAAACTATATGTATTTTCTTGTATTTAATTAAATATAGAATTATAACCATCTAGATTCTTTCTGGAACTTAATTTAAATTTTTCATTAAATATTCTTATTTAAGTTGATATTTAGTTATCTACAACTAACCAACTTAAATGCAATATCTTTTGAATTTCAAATTTCAAAATTAAGTTGAGGAATTTTAGGCATTGGTTATTAAGATTCTTTAGATATTTTTTAAGTTAATATCTTTTCAAATATTAACTTAAAATGGAATATTTTCAAATTAAGTGGTTACAACTTAATTTTTGATATTTAATTAAATTTAAATTTGAAAAATATTTAGGTTCTAGATTTTTTCTAATACGACTTAAATTAGATATTTTTTCAAATTTTGTGGAAAAGATACTTAGTCAAATAAGATATTTTCTAGATAGTTATTTCTAGACTACTTATTATTTCTAATATTAAATAGGAAAATATTATAAATTGTGAAATTAATTATTTATATAATTAATTTTGGTACAATTTATTTTAAGTATATTTTTCCTAGTATTAAACTAGAGATTAATAATTAAGCCTTCTCTACACTTAATTATTTATTTCTTGAATTTAATACATTTAATTAATTTGAAAATAAAATATCTAAGTTGATTTAATCATCATACTTAAATATTTCTTTTTCATGACATTTAATTAAAAAGAAAATTATTTTTAGTTGAAATTTAATTTTTCAACTAAATTTAAATAATTTTCAAAATATATTTATTTTTTATTTTATTAATCAATTTTCGAAATTGCATTTCTTAAATGCTAGAATTTCGAATTTTATCTTGAAAAATAGATTAAGTTGTAAATTAATTATTTATTTTAATTAATTCTTGGATCAACTTAAATCAATGATTTTTTCATTTATTGATTAATTTAAAATAAATTAAATTAAAGTATATTATTAGAAATTGAATTAATTAGTCAAAGAAAAATCTAGATAGATTATATTTTTGCTTGAAGTATTTTTCTAGTGTATTTAATTAAATAGAAAATTAATATTTAAGTTGATTTTCATCATCATACTTAAATATTTGAAATTTTTCTTATATATTTAATTAAATAGGAAAATTATATTTTTTGTTGTAAATTAATTTTATTAATTAATTTTGGGCCAACATTAAATTAGAATAATTTTTCCAGGATTTTTTTTTATTTTAATATGCATTTTTCGAAAATTGTATTCTTATATACTTTAATTTTTCGAAATGCAATATATATTTATAGAAAATTAAATTTGAGTTGTAAATTAATTTAAATTAATTTTGTAACAACTTAAATTGAATATTTTTCTAAATATTTATTGGAAATTATTACTAAGATGGAAATAATTCATATTATTTCATATCCATCTAAGTAAAATTTATAAATATTAAATTAAAATTTATATTTAGAATTTTTCATTCTAAATTGGAAATTTTAATTAAATAAATATATATTTAAAATAAATAGAATAAATAAAGAGAATCAAAGAAAATACAACTCACTTTAAATAATGAGCTTGATTATTATTAAGATATTCGATCTCCATTGTTGGTCTTACAAAAGTTAAATGTTTTCAATATAACCTCGAGACGCTAGACTTCGTCCCCCTATGGATGGTTATTCGTTGAACGCATTTAACACCGTAAGATTTCATTTGATAAGTGTTTTGTAAGTTTTCGTCTCTATTAGACTCTCCCTACGGTGACTACTTAGAGATAAACTTATGAAACATGAAACAATGGTAGAAGCTCATAAAATGAGAATAACCTTGACTCTCGCCTACCGGGACAACGTTGGATTCTTATTTTGATCGAATAAAAGGTTGCTAGAATGGTTTCTATTTTAGATGAGCTGACAACTCTATTCAATAAATGATGCTTTGACTCTCGCCTACCGGGACCTTTGTATCGGTTTGTTGAAAACCTTGGAAATTATTTAGGATTGTAAGTTTTAGTATTTTCACTTGTCATTCCTACTTGCTATATGCTTATAATTTACGAATTGTGTATGAATTTATATTGAACCATGTTATTTTCGTTATTAAGTTGTAGTTTAATTTCGAATCTTCATTGTTGGTCTAACTTGGCTTGTTTATCTAATGAGATAAATCCCTAGTGGATTTTCACCATTAGACATACATAATAGTGTTAGATTTCGAAAGATAAATATTGTACATGCGACATCTAACTGTTCATCAATTGATGACACCTTAGACTAGTATTTTTACGATATGAAACAAGAAGATTATATAAATAAGATTACTTTGACTTTCGCTAATCGAAGCATCGTTGGATTCTTATTTTAAACGAAATTATCCTAATTCCTCTTAGCTTATTCATTTCGAATTAGCTTTCAAAACATATCATTGGATGAATGGTCTATAAATCATTTCATGTCATTTTATATGACGCATATGATTATAATCCCGAAATTCTATTCCCAATTGATATAAATCCTCAATCTTAGAAATCTCCTACTTGTATGGGCAAATCTGACTTAGAGTTTGTATTAGTAGTCTTTGGTCCAAGATAGAATTACTCATTATATTTGGTATAAATTTAAGTCTTTGACTTTAATTTTAGATTCCAAATAGAAATTTTCTTAAATTTCTAATTCCAGAATACAATACAGTTACACTTTCTCAAGTGTTTAATATCCATCTTTTATTAATGGATTAAAACTGTATGGAATGTGAGTTAGGTGATTCTGTGACCAGGATCCACTTGAAGTATTCTAAGAACTCTTTGATGTAACTAAACCTATATCATCCAAAGACACTACCACATTTTTTTTTAATCTATGGCATTTGTATCTTGTTCATAGTGGTTTTGACAAGATCAATCTCTGCAAAGAGTTAATATGCCTATATCCATCGAAAGTAGTTCATCTCATTCGCGAGATGGATGTACATTCGGGGGTGGATATGAGTTTTTCGTTGTATTCTTAAAACGATAACTCTAGATTATACCTTATGCAAAGAAATTTGAAATGCTTGAAAAATTTCATCAATTTCTAGCAATGGTTAAACACCATTAAGGTATGTGGTTAAAGATCTTGCGAACTGATAGGGGTGGAGAAATAGTTAGTAGATATGCAGTTCAAAGATCATTACATTGATTTTTGAATTATATCCAAACTTACCTCCCCAGAAATTTCGAGTTGCATGTTGATGATTAGTTACTAGTCGTTGCCTAATTCCTTCTATGGTAATACAATTTCAGAATGATGTAATGGTTGTATACTTAATGTAAATCATTACTAGATTCATGGATGACCTAATCAAAATCTTAAGAAAAGCTAGAACCATTAACCATGGTTTGTTAGCTATTCTAAGTGATTAGGGGTGGACCATCCCATTGTCAATAGATAAGAAAGTTTTTGTTCAAACAAATACTACTTTTCTAAGATAATGACTAAGTCTGAAAACAAGTAGCAAATAAAGGAGATATCTAATTCTTGATTCCAAAAGTGTTCTATCATCTTATATAACATATGATGATCCCACTGCCTCTGTTGTCTTGTCACAACCGAAGAGATCAATACCATTTAGTTTTCTTAGACATAATTCACGGTGCCTTGTCGTAGTGGGAGAGTTTCTAGGAACTCACCTTCTTATGACTTGGGAGACACTAGTGATTAAAATCCATTGTGAGTTTAAACAAGTAATGGATTGTCAAGATAAGAAACTAAGAAGAAAGCCAATAGAACTATGGTTTAATCCATTCACATGGAGTAACCTAAAGTTTTCTATTACAAGGACATAAAAGGAAATTTTAGTTAATAAGTCTATTCTATGGACTTAACAAACTTCCCCGTTCCTAGCATTATAGGTTTGAGTTTATCTAAACCTATGGCTTATGGTATACCTGGTAATTACTTACTCTAATGCAAGCAACTTACTTTAGTAAAATGCTGAAGCATTTTCTTTCTAATGGCAATCTATAGAAGCTTCACAACTTCTTAGGTATAGATTTTATTTATCTAAGGAAAAGTCTTAACTATTCCGAAAAGATGAAGCCATGAAAGAATTTCTTATATCAACAGTGAGAGGTCTTAGATATGCTTTTGTATGCCTTAGACCAGACATTTGCTGTTGAGTGGGAGTAATGAGTAGGTATCAGATTAATCCAGGAGAAGAACATTGGAAGACAATCAAGTAAATTTTAAGATTAAGAAGAGGAACTATATGTTAGTCTATAAGGGTGTGTTTAAAACTCTTAGACTACACCATATCAGATTTCGAAATTTGCCTATGTGCTAGTAAATCTTTCTGATAAGATGGTGGTTACTCTGGGGGTGGAATAGTGATTTTGGAGAAGTGTAAAAACCTATCCGAATTCTCTAAGTCTACCGAGAGAGACCGAATGTTAAAGTCGCGGGAAAGTTACTTATTCAGTCTAAGGAAAGTTCTATACATCTTTGGCACCATTCCAAATTGCCTTAAACTACTAGTGTTAATTTCCTGATTAACCAAAAGTAGTTGCCAAAGGTATAGAATCCAGTATCCCAAGAGAGTAGACATATAGAGAGGAATTTCACATTATCAATGATTTTGTGATTAAAGGAAGAGTAATGGTGGAGAAAAGGTTGTGGTTAATTCAACCTTTCAGATCCTATTACGAGGAGTTTACTACTACTACACTTGATTTGCATATCAATGTGTTGAGATTATTTGAAACGCACTTTTTGTTTTATATTAGTGCAAGTGGGAGTTTGTAGGGTTTTATGCCCTAAATAAAACTCATTTCAATATAATCAGATTTGTTTATTAATATAGATCAGAAATAACATTTAATGTTGCATGGTTCACATGATTTATTTCATGATTATATGTACATAATGTATAAATTCATCTGAAACCCTTTTCACATACTTGATCCTGTTTATTGTGTCGTCAACACATTGGAAAGTAAACATAACTATGTGAATAAAGTTTCCTAGATTTATCAGACATAGGGTTTTACTGATATGATAATCTACAACAAGAGTTTACTTGTATTTGGAGAAATACTATGTTCTTTCCAGAACATTGGTTAAAGTAAAGCTCAAAGTTGGATGCATGGAGTATGCATCGGAAGGGACCGATATTGAACTTTGACTTAGATTTAATTAAACTTACCGTAAAATCTATTCAAGTCAATATCGCCTAGTTGATCCTAGATCAAATGATCTTAATCCAGATATGATTAGGCTCAATCTTGAAAGGCTATTCGTGTTCTTTGATTTGTTAGTTAAGCCTACTTTTAGGTCAGGGTGATACGTACATTTTGGGAACACGGTAGTGCAATTGAGTGGGAGCGCTATCATAAACATGGAATCTATAGCTTCTATCTGGCGAATAGTAAGCAAAGGATGATCTCCTTCGAGCTTGACCAAACGAACATAAATGGTGGAGTACTCATTTCACATAAGCTGAAATATCATTTATACGGGGTCAAGTGTTTTAAGGAATAAATACATTGTAGGGTGTAGTAATCTAATCCCTTTACAGTGTAGATCATTCATATAGAGGATCATTGATCAAATTAGGATTATAACAATGGATAACTAATGATGTGTCTATATGGTGGAACATATAGAGCATTCTATATACTGAGAGTGCAATTCTAAGTTCTATGCGTGGATTCAACGAAGAATTAATAAGTTAGTGAATTTTAGTGTTAAATTCTTGATCTACTTATTGGAAGCTCGGTTATATAGACCCATGGTCCCCCCACTAGTTGAGATAATATTGCTTGTAAGACTCATGTAATTGGTTTTGATTAATCAATTATAATTCTCAAATTAGACTATGTCTATTTGTGAATTTTTCACTAAGTAAGGGCGAAATTGTAAAGAAAGAGTTTATAGGGGCATATTTGTTAATTATGATACTTTGTATGGTTCAATTAATGAATATGATAAATGACAATATTATTTAATAATTATTTATAGTTATTAAATAGTTAGAATTGGCATTTAAATGGTTGAATTAGGAAATTGGCATTTTTGAGAAAATCAGATACAAAAGGTGTTAAAATTGCAAAATTGCAAAAAGCAAGGCCCAATCCACTAAGTGTATGGCCTGCCACTTTTGTAGGAAATTTAAACTGATATTTTCATTATTTTAATGCCAAATAATTCAAACCTAACCCTAGTGGAATGCTATAAATAGATAGTGAAGGCTTCAGGAAAATTACACTTAAATTTTCTATTTTTCCTTCAGAGAAAAACTGAGCCTTCTCTCTCCCTATCTTTAGCTGACCACTCTCTCTCTTCTTCCTTAGAATTTCGAAATCCTTAGTGATTTGAGTAGTGCCCACACACATCAAGTGATACCTCAATCATAGTGAGGAAGATCGTGAAGAAAGATCATCAGCAAAGGAGCTTCAGCATCAAAGATTCAGAGAAAGAGATCCAGGTTCAGATATTAATAATGCTCTGCTACAGAAAGGAATCAAGGGCTAGATATCTGAACGGAAGGAGTCATTATATTCCGCTGCACCCAATGTAAGGTTTCTTAAACTTTATATGTGTTTATTTCACCGTTTTAGAAAGTTCATATTTAGGATGTTAATAAACATACTTGTGAGTAGATCTAAGATCCTGGTAAAATAATTTCCAACACATATATGGCAAGACCACTCTCCCATGAGCACTCCCATTGGAGATGCTCCTACGAGCTTTTCAATTATAATTTGCTTTGGATTTCTAGAATTTTTAATTTCCTGCTAATTAATGTGCGGGCTAGGCATGCCAAGTGGATATGACCCTAAATTAAGGTGGATTAGGCTCATGACTAGAACCCACCAAATTTAATGCATTTAGTTTTACCAAGAAAAAATAAATATATTCGCAATAAAACTATTTAAATTAAACGATTTGTCATACTTAAACCCATAAATAGATTTTTTGACGGTAAAATTAGCCAAACCTTACTTTTTTTATGCTATTTGGCCTTCTATTCAAAAATTTTAGTTAAGTGGCACAATGGACATACCACAGTGTACTTAATGTATACGTGGCAAATTTTAGTGGTCCACATATTATTAATTATTAAAATATTATAAAAAAAATATGTTTAAAAAATATTCTATTTCCTTTTTTCTTTTTTTTCCTTTTTTGTTTTCTTATTTCTTTTCTTTTGTGTTTCTTCTTCTGGACAAAAATACCAGATGTTGTGATAAATTCAACATGCAAGCAGTGGCGGACCCAGAATTTAAAGTGAGGGGGGGCGTAAATAAATTTAAAAAGAAAATATAAAGTGTAGTTAGTGGGGTTTGAACCTTTACTCTCTAACCTATTTACCAACTACCTTAACCATTACACCAAGGTTACTATTATGTCTATAAATATCATCTTTTAATACAAATATATGTTGTAACTAATTAAAATACATATACATTTTTTTCTCGATTTTTTTTTTCAGGGGGGGCGACTGCCCCCCCCTCGCTACAATGTGGGTCCGCCTATGCATGCAAGTATACGTATCGTTTCAACAAATAATACTCAGATATGTGAGAACGCTCTTACGAGGACTGTAGTTAAGTACCAATCAATTAAATTCTTGTTTCTATTTAGCAGAATCGATAATAAATAAGTTGAATAATTAAAAATTAAAAAGCAGGAAAATAACAATAAAAAGTGTAATTAACTATGGATGAATATTTAAGAATATGAATCTCGTTAGTTCTTAGTTCAGTTTCCCAATTGTTAATGTTAATTATCAAGTATCTCCCTTTTGGAGATGACAGATTATCAAATCAACCCTAACTTTTCTCAGATCATTAAGGTCATAAATCATATATTATCTACTTGCATCTCTAAAGTAAATTAACATACAACTTGTATTAAATTCAGAATCTAAAAATCACATAAGCTATGTAAATACTCTCGTTTTACATCAAAACTTATGTTTTTCCTATTAGAGCATTCATAATATTCACTTCTCACATTTCATATTAGGATCATAAATCACATTTAAGATGACCAGTCTAAAATGTGTAATTGAAATAAATAAGAACAAATCACACAATATAAGGAAGAAAAATTAATAATCACATTAACTAAATTGAAGAAACATCATCTAACATTCATCATATTCCCTAAATTGGGATTTAGTTCATAAAACTCATGTTCTCATCCATAATAAAAATTGAAACAGAAATTAACATAAAGACATAAAAGGGAGAAGAAAGAACTAGTTGGTGATCTTGCTCCGGATCACCACAATTGCTTTCTTTGCCTCATTCTTCAGTTCTAAGGTTTAATTTCTGAGTGTTTTGCTTCTAAAACACAAAACCCTTATATAGAAAATAATACAAATATCTCGAATGGCAAAATTACAAAAGTGCCCAAAAATCTCATCTTTAACCCATAGTTGCGACTACCTAAAGCCTAGTCGCGACCATATGCTAATCTTGAAAAACAAGCTTTTTGCCTAAACTCCATAGTTGCTAGTATAGTCATGATCACATAATTCGTGGCAACCATGAAAAACCTAGTCGCGACTAGTTTATTTTCTACTTCAACCTCTCTCAGTAAAATGTGCACAACCTTCAAATGCCAACTCCAAATGAGCTAATTCTAGGTGCGTTGGAAAGCTAAAAAAGATATCTAAAACTTTTATGTTTTGACTTTTTCCAAAATATGAACATAACATAGTAAAATTTAGGCTTAAATTTTCAGCTTTATTTTCTTACAAAATTTTTTCTACTTTATAGATCGTTGTTTTTCAAAATTTGATCAATTTGTACAATCCAAGTGTCAAAACCTGAAATCAAAGAAAACAAGCATAATTCTATTCTAAAAATAATAACAAAGAATAAAAATAACTACAAAAAGTGACCCAAAAATTAAGCTAAAAATAACCTAACACCAGAACCTTCTTCTTCACCTTTTTTCCTCTCTAAATCCACACCTTCTTTTTTAAACCCACACGAAAGGGACCACATCCAGTCCCCTGTAGCCCACACGAACCCCCCTTTTGTCGCTATTAAGAACTGGGCTCGCTAGAGTCAAGGACCGAACAGACCACCTTGGGTCCTTTTTAGCCCACACGAACCCCAAAAATGGATTCCTATACCTTAAAAATTCCAACCCCGTAGTCCCCCGTCACCATTTCACTTTTGTCAGGAGCTTGCCAGAACCAAGGCTTCTCAACTTCGATTTGGCCAACTCCGAGCCTCTTTGAGCCAAGTGAGTTGCACTTTCGTGTTTCCTTTCTCAAGAACTTTCAGATCTCGTCGTTCTCTCCCTCATACAACACCATCGATCAAGAACAACCACCACGCATGGCGATGCTTTGATGGAGCTCTCATCCAGCCATTGTCGGTGGTGTTCCTTAGTAAGCACTGGGCACTGGGCACTGGGCAGTCATCGACTCATCAACTAGATCGGCATATAATGGGTTTTTTTTCCTTATTTTATTTGGAAAATTTAACTTTTTATGCTTACAAATACTTAATATTTTTATCCTAAACACATAACACGTAATATTTATGGGATATGACACATTTTACAATATTCCTAAAATACTCCCATTTACATTACTCCTCTCCCCATTAGACACAAATACAAAAAATTAAATTTTAACATAGCAATCGGACCCCATCGGGTTACACATCGGACACCTTAAAATTTTGATTTTTAAAACATGCATCAGACCCCCCCCAGACATCGGACCCATCGGACACAATGAAATTTGTTTTTTTTTTTTTAACATGAATCGGACCCCATCAGGTTCCTCATCAGACCCATCGGACACAGATGTAAAAAAATTGAATTTTTACATAGCAATCGGACCCCATCGGACACAATAAAATTTAATTTTTTTAAGCATGCATCGGACCTCATCGGGTTCCCCATCGGAACCCTCAGGCCTTCATCTTCCCCAAATCGCAGATCTGAACCTAAATCGAACCATAAATCTAACAAATCAATACCTATCAATGACAAAAATAAAACAATAATAATGATAAAAAAAATTGGGTCGAAGATTACCTTCGACATCTCGAGTTCACGGTGGGGTGAGGCGGTCTGTGTGGCGGCGGTGAGGTGAGGCCGATGGTGTAGGCGGTGGTGAGGTGAGGCCAATGGTGTAAGCGGCGGTGAGGGGTAGGAAAGTTTTTTAGTGAGGGTGATGTTGAGATAGAACTGAGAGAGATAGAGGAAGAGAGAGAGTTGAGGTTTGAAAATGAGAGGGGTATTTTTGGGTTTATCATAAAGTGGTCATATATTTCAAATTTTGAAATGTATTAATTTAAGCATAAAATATTAGGGTTTTTTATGCATAGTCTTTCAAAGGGAAATTTGATTTTTTATGCATATAATACCTTAAAATTAATCTCCTAAACGTATATGTATTAATATTTGCTAAATAGGTCAACATTTATTTTTTTCCCAAAATACACTCCTCATTTTCAAACAGCCATTATCTTTCTAACACCCAACCACCACCAATTTTCCATCCGAGGATTTACGCGACCCAACCACCACCACGACCATGTCCACGACTCACGACCCAAACAACACCTTTCTCCACTACCCACGAAAATTGTGAATGACAACCATCGTGTTTGACGGACTGAAGACCCTTTTCTCGACGACCATCGTGACCCACGGACCCAATGTCAAAGGTTAGTATTTTTGAATCTGTGATTTTTGGGTTAGAAAATGCATTTTCTAGACAGGCCCGATGTAGGTCTGATGCAAGTCCGATGCAGGCCCAATGCATCATGATAAAAAAAATTGGATCTGGGTTGAAGACAAAGGCCCGATATAGGGTCCGATGGGGCCCGATGGTCAAAAAATTGACTAGCCATCGGACTGGCCATCAGGCCCTATATCGGGCCTTTGTCTTCAACCCAGATTCAATTTTTCTCATCACGATGCATTGGGCCTGCATCGGGCTTGCATCGAGCCTACTTAAAAAATGCATTTTCTAACCTAGAAATCACAGATTCAAATCTAACCCTAAATCTAATTCAAAATGCACATATCAGACTCTAAATCTATTAATAAACAATATTTTAATCCTAAATCAATAAGAAAAATATTCAAAAATACCATAGAAGGAAATCTTAATTTGATGATTGTTCGTGTTCGTGGTGGGTCGACTGGGTGGTGTGTGGAGTGGGTCTTCGTCCTCAGATGGTGGGTCGAGTGGTGCTCAGATGGTGGGTTCGGTGGAGATTTCCGTCGTGGTGGTGGATTCAGTGGGTTCAAGAGAGAGAGAGAGAGAGAGAGCCACTTTTTGGAATGAGAGGGGTAAAATGGGGTTTTAGTAAACATTAACCTATTCTACAAATGTTGAATATATTTGGTTTAATGGATCAATTTTAGTTCAATAAATGCATAAATATTCAAATTTCCCTTTTCGAATTTCCCTTTTATTTTTTATTATTTAGAATTTTTATCCATTATACTATGATATATATATTATTATGCTCAGGAACCTTTTAACTTGTTACAAACAGTCTTTAAACTAGTTATTCATAATATTGTAAATTTTTCTTTTATCAAATTTTATCAATCAAAGAAAATTAATGATAAACAACGCCACGTGTATCATTTAATATTAGAAATATAAAAGTGTTGCATTTTTAAAAAATTATTAAATTAAAAATCAATTAATAATTAAAAAATTATAGAACACTAAATTAAAAAATTTATAAATTATTTTTTTTTCAAATTAATAACACATGTGTTGTTGACATAGTACCGGCGTGTCAGTTATATCATCATTTTGTTTGCTACGTGTAACTAAACTTGATAAAAAAGTCAATTTATAATATTGTGAATAGTTAGAAATTATTTTTGATGAGCTGAAAAGTTTAAAAAGACAATAATACATATATTATAGTTCGGGGCAAAAATCTGATTAAATAGTTTTTTTTTAAGAATTTGTTTTCCGTGTATTTTATATGTTTAGGAATATTGTGAGTTGTTTTTATCTATAAATTTAGGATTACTAAGTAATAAATATCATAGTTTGGAGCTCATTAGGAGTCAATAAGATCCAATTTTTGTGTTTCCATCATTTCCAAATCAAAGAACAAGCAATTAATCATGATAAAATATATAATAACCATATGAATATATCAATAATTACTTGTTCAAAAAAATTAGTAACAAAATTCTTCAATAAATTTCTATACAAATTATATATAATTTTCAAATTAAATTAGCCGAGCGTGTAATCACTGCTTCCATTTTTTTATTTAATAAAAAAAAAAAGAAAAAAAGAAACATAGTAATTAGTTATTTAGCTAGTGACCAAACCACTAAATTTAATTTTACCTTTTTATAGGACAAGTGGATAATATATATTTCGTATTAAAATTTTTAATTTTTCCATAGGCATATTATTAAGTTATTTGGTAACTTGATGATAGGCAAGTGGAAGGCATATTATCTTAAATATTTTTTAAAAAAATAATTTACGGTTTGGGTTTCTAAAATGGTAGTAGCGCTAATTGCAATAAGTATTTCTATACGATTTTTTGTTACAATTTAAGTTACAGCGCTAGTTGCAATAAAAAAAAAAAAAAACTATTTTAAATTGTAAAAATAAAAAAATCCCTAAAATTGTTATAATTAATTAAAAAAATGATTAACTAAAATATATATACATTTTTCTCTTTATTTTTTTTTCTCGGCTTTATGTGGGTTCTCCAGTGCTCCATGCTCCATGGGACACATGTTCCTTGTCACTATATATATAAGATGTCTTATTACAGCTCTTCTCAAAAACACTATAACCACAGCTCTCCTCTCCTTTGTCACTGTGTCATCAAACCAGACCATTTCTCTCCTTCAATATATATATACACATTAATCTAATTAATCTTTAATTTCAGAGACACAAATGAAGAGTAAATGGCTGATCATTCTCCTCCTTATTTTCACCACCTTCGATGATTCCTATGCAAAACAATCTAAACCCATCTCAGATATCTTCAACATTAGCCACCTCTTTAACCAAACTCATCAACCACAATCTCATGACACTGACACCCAACTCAAATTGTCAGCTCCCGTTGTTCTTGCTGGAGTCCTCTGTTTCTTAGCTGCCTCTATATCCAGCGCCGGTGGAGTTGGTGGTGGTGGTCTTTTCATACCAATCCTAACTATAACTGCAGGCTTAGACCTCAAAACTGCTTCAAGCTTCTCAGCTTTCATGGTCACTGGAGCCTCAATTGCAAATGTTATATGTAACTTGGTCTCAACTATTCCCAGGTTTGGTGGGAAGACATTAATTGATTTTGATATAGCACTTTTGTCACAACCATCTATGTTACTTGGAGTTAGTATTGGGGTCATTTGTAACCTTATGTTCCCAGAATGGCTCATTACCATTCTTTTCGCTATTTTTCTTGCTTGGTCCACCTCCAAGACATGTAGAAATGGGGTTGTGTGTTGGACATTGGAAACGGTAGTGATGGAGAGACAGGGATCGTGTGCAGATTTGGAAAATGATTCTAGGAAAGATATTATTGAAGGAGTTCATCATGAAGAGATCAATAGTAGTGTTAAAGAACCCCTTTTGGGTTCAGAAAGAAATTGTGAACATGGACTTCCATGGATGAAACTGGGGGTCTTGGTCCTTGTGTGGTGTTCCTTTTGTTTTCTCTATCTTCTTCGTGGCAATCGTTATGGAGAGGTACATACTATACTTTCACTTTATTATTATATCTCTATAACTTCATTGCTCTTTGTATTACATCTTTTGCTATAACTTATTAATTAAAGTACAAAAATTAAGGTAAAATATTTTACAAAGCACAACTGACTTTTTTTATCTTCATTAATTAATGGTATTTACACAAGTAGAATGCTTGAAATCTTATTTGGCCAGTTTCTCTCAGATTCGGAATTTTGATGTATAAGTTAGTTCAATATACGAGATGTGGATGTAAAGTAGGAGGAAAAATAATTGTCAATAATTAAAAGTAGGACCATTTCAAAAATAAATAAATAATAAATAAAAGTAGGAGTTAACATAGGAGAAGAATGATTCCATTTTTACTTTTTCTCTTTTTCACCAATTGAGTGAATGTAATTTTAGAGTCTAAGGTCATCTTATCTTGGTCCATCAGAAATACAGAATAGATTTGTTAAACATGGTGCTAGCCACGTGGAATTTGATCCATAAAGATTCTAGATATTTTTTTTTTGTCTTTCTTCAAAGAAAAATAATTAAAATTAACTAGTGGAAATTTAATCAAAATTAAAATCATAGGATAGTCATTATAGTGGATATCAATTTTCAATAGCTATATAGATTGTGGTCCAAATCAGATGGCAAGAGTGGAAGCAAGTGAAAAGGAATAATTTTAAAATGGGCCTGTATGCAGGGAATTACAACCATAGAACCTTGTGGAATTGGTTACTGGACACTGTCTTCGTTGCAAGTTCCTTTAGCCATGATTTACACTGCCTGGATTATATGGAAGAAAAAGAACTCCCAACGTCAAAACTTGAATCAGAAGGTACATTTAAGAAATGACAAGAAAGAATATTAGTTGCCCATTTGAGCCTTCATTTCCATATATTAAAAACTAGAATTATATGCTTCCTAATTGTTTTGGTAAATCTAAAACTAATTGTGAAGGACATCAAAGACAGCCTAACTCGAGTTGAACAGTCCAAAAAATTCCTTTTCCCATTGATGGCACTATTAGCAGGGATGTTAGGTGGTGTCTTTGGAATTGGAGGTGGAATGCTAATAAGTCCACTTCTTATACAAGTTGGAATAGTACCCGAGGTATAAATTCAAAATCCATATCTTTGAATATTATTTTCAGGTGTGTATTCATTTGGTACTCTGTATTTTTTTAAATACAAATTTATTACTTGAAATTTTTAATAATTTTTATTTGGTACTGTATTTTGAAATCATCATACATATTTGATTTTAGAGTACAATTTCAAAATATTAAGTACCAAATGAGTATTACAATATATATTTTTGGAGAAAAACACAAGATATTAAATGAGTATATTTAATCACTCAATTCCATTCCATACTCTCTGTACGTTTGGGCAGGTAACAGCAGCAACCTGTTCATTCATGGTTTTCTTCTCATCTTCCATGTCAGCCTTTCAGTATCTGATGTTGGGCATGGAACACACAGATGTTGCTCTAATCTTCTCCTGCGTCTGTTTTGTTGCATCGCTTCTGGGATTGGTAGTGGTTCAGAAGGCTATTCAGCAATATGGAAGAGCATCTCTCATTGTGTTCTCAGTCAGTATTGTAATGACTCTGAGCACGGTTTTGATGACCAGCTTCGGAGCTCTTGATGTTTGGAGAAGCTATACCTCCGGAGAGTACATGGGGTTCAAACCACCTTGCTAGAAATAGTTTTTGCACTTAGGTTTTTTTTTTCACTAGATCTTTAGCTTATTATATATCAACGACTTCAGTTCAAGATAACCTGAAATTTGCCTTTGTGTTTTGAAATCATTTTTTTTATGGATGATGTATAAAAGGACCTCAAAACAGTACCTAATAGTGCCATCAATGGGGTATACACCTGCATACTTGAGGTCCTAAAAGTACCTCAAATTACAAATTTTCATAAGCCAAGTAACACGTGCAATTACGTATACTAGGGTAGCTTAAAATTTGAAGCAATTATCATTAATTTAAGGGATAATTGCGGCAAAAGTCCCCAAAAACTTGAGGTTGATGCCGACTAGTCCTCAACCTCAAAAATTAGCTGTGAAAATACTTAAGGTCCCAATTTTTATTTGTCCGTTGGTCCCTAACTTAACTGATCCGTTAAACACAAATAAAATGCCACGTGTCAATTTTTAATTGGTTTAAATAATAATTTAATTAAAAAAATTTAAAATAAAATAAAAAAATAAAAAAATATTTTAAAATTATAATTTATTTTATTTTATTTGTTTTTTTTCTTTTTTTCAATTTTCTTCTTATTCTTCTTCGTCTTCTTCCTCTAGCCCGACCCCCTCCTCACCTCGTCTTTTTCTTCCAGCCACACTCCGAACCCCGTCTATTGCATCTGCTAACCAAATCGTCAACAAAAACTTAAAATCTCTTTTTTTTTTTGGGCTAGGGAATACTTAAATCTAATTAAGCAAACAAAAATTATAACACCCTAATCTCAGTACTATTTTCTTTTCCTTTTGCAAATTTCAGAGAGTGAGACAGATTTGAAATGAGAACAAATAACCAGAGCACCACCATTGTTTTGACCAAAAAAAGAAAAATCAAACATATATAAACTAATACGTATATATACACAGATGAGAATAAACAAGGGAGGAAACCAATTAGATCTAAAGAGAGATATACTTAAAGGAGTAGGGAAAGAGAGAATGGACCACTGTCCATAGCTCCAGCCCGCCCGCCGTCGAGATCCGAAGTTGCTTCCCAGTCGTCCACTGCCCACTGCCGTCGAGATCCGAAGCTCCTTCCAAGGACGAGAAAGAGATGAAAAAGTCTGAAAAAATATATTAGGGCTTTGATGCTAAGGAAGGAGAGAGAGAGAGAGAGAGAGAGAGAGAGAGAGAGAGAGAGAGAGAGAAGTTATGGTGAGGTCATGCGTGAAGAAGAGCTTGGAGAAGATGAATAAAAAAAAGAAAATATAAAATTAAATAAAATAAAATAAATTTATAATTTTAAAATATATTTTTTAGTTTTTTATTTTATTTTAAATTTTTTTAATTAAAATTATTATTTGGACCAATAAAAAATTGACACGTGGTACTTTATTTGGGTTTAACGGATCTGTTAGAAAAAGGACCAACGGACAAACAAAAATTGGGACCTTAGGTATTTTCACCGCCAATTTTTGAGGTTGAGGACTAATCGGCATCAACCTCAAGTTTTTGGGGACTTTTGCCGCAATTATCCCTTAATTTAATGAAACATCTAAATACAATAAATTTTAATCAAAACTAATAAACCTAATACCAACACAAATTCATGGAACTTTTTTTATCTTTCTCTTTGAAAAGAATTTCTTCAAATTTTATAAAAAATAAAGATAATAAATTTTTTTATTTTTGAACATTGGTATGATAGTTTTCAACCTCTCTCCCTTTGGTCATTTTCTTCAAAGCATCTATCGATATTAACAACCTCTTGGCTATAAACTTCGAACACCTTCCAATAGATAAACCTTTGACCATGATGGCGAAGATTGCATGAACGTACAGCATGGAATCCGTGTCTCCCATAAATGGTTACTTCTCTCTTGGGTTGACAAAATACTGATTCCATACAAGTGCACTCCAACCTTTGCTCGTCTTTACTCGGAAGAAACTCCATAATCTTCATCTTGTCGTTGGAATAGTCATGTTAAACTTTTATGTAACTATTCATAATCTACAACCTTTGCTCGTCTTTACTCGAGTAAAATCATGTTGTATTGAATCACTAACCTCCCATACAAATGGTTATAAAAATTTCATTTGAATACTTGTAAAAGGGTTGGAAAATAACCATTTGTATGGGAGCTTAGTGATTCATTACAACATATATTTTACTTCATTATTGTTTTTAGTTTCTCTTAAGGTTTTCATCTTTAGCCTTTCGCATTTGATTTTCTAACAAAAATTTCATTGACGAGTACTCACCGTTAATAATTTAGCACCATCTATAAAAACGGCAAGTCTATATCTACGTCTTTTCTTGAGTGTTAACCAACTACCATGCATTGACGTTCACAACATCTTCGAGACATTAGAGTTTACTCATATGACAACCAGTTGTTCGCCATCATAAGAGAACCTCTGCCTCTCGTTGCCAAACAAGACCAAAGGGAGAATAACCAAAAAGCTATTGCTCAAGAAGAGCTCCCATCACAACATGACTTGATATTGACATTGATGGCTATCCCCGTCGATAGAATTACTCAACCATCAAGAAGGCCATCTTCGGAACAACACTCTCCATCATCTGTGCCACAAAACTCGACATTTCAAGATGTGGACCCAGAATGGAGAGGCGGGTGTACTCATTGAGCTCAAGCCTCCAACTCGCTACTATGAAAAGGAAATAAATGACCTCTGCTGGAAGAACCAAATGCTAAAAATTACTATGGTTGGCATGCAAAAAAGGTTGAGTAACATGCTCAAAGGCAAAATTCAAGCTTCACACTTTCAGTACAAATGCTACTGACAGGAAAAAAGGGTCTCAACCGTGTATGCTGGTGAAAGTGACTTCATGTCATCCACTAATAGCACCTCCAAAAGGTCAGCATGGAAGGGGCATGTCGCGAGACAAGAACCCTACGAATCAATTGAAGCAACTCGAGCCTTCTTACTTTTTATTGAGGGAAACACTCCATAACTTTAGAGAGAGACTTCACTCAACAGATTTCATGCTAGGAGCACCTCACCCATGGATTCACTCCAAAAGCAAGGCAAGCATAAGACCTTATCCTTCAGCTTTAGTGAGAAGTCACGCCATGGCGTCCAAGAAAGCTAAGGCGTCTCATACCAAATGATGTAGGACTGGTTTGGATCGAAGGGAGCTGTTGAGAGCTCGAAGAATAGAGACAAACTGATATAACCTCTTCTGTATAATATCCACTAACCCTTTCATTGAGTAATAAATATGGTATACATACCATAAGCCCAACGACAATACAAAAGGCAAAGGAACGACAAGTAGTTCCACAAAGTCTTTAAAACGATATAGTTTAAATAAAAGGCTTAAGATAGAATAAAGAAACATAATTGAGATTGCATAATATGCAAACAGGGGAAACAATATAAAATAGAGATATGCTCCTGCATCACTAAATCTTTAGCTCATGTACCAACGACTTCAAAATAAGCTGAAATTTGCCTTTATGTTTTGATAATCATTAAAGAAAAAAAAATTGCCACACAAATTTCTTAAGAACCACTGTTAGTGTCGTAGTTACAGTAAAACAAACAAATTAATAATAAAATAGTTCATATATGTCAAGGGAAATAGAGGTAACAAGAATAAGTTGGATCATTACATTACATTTCTAACCAATGCCTCCAAATATGTCTCTAAATTAATGCTCAGCAACATTTGTTCTAGAGTAATCAAAATTGGTAAACCAAATTTACCAAAATGGTTAAAAAGAACCTTTGAAATTATCCCCAGAAAACAACTGAAGTATCCCGGAACGACGTTTGTAAGTAGAAAAAGAAAATGGCTCCTTACTGCACAGTTGCAGACCTGAAAAACAAGGCCTGCCTAAGGTCAAGTTATGCAACTGGAGGACGAAGTACATGATCTTGTGAGGTATCGACTGCAGCTGGCGGCATGAATTGCCACATGGAGAGTCCGGGGTAACCAACGAAAGGCACCAGTTTGCCACCGACAACTTGGCCAGGGCTGGCAAATGGAGACGGCATTGCAGGAGGATGCATGAAACTTGGTTGTGAAGTCATGGCCTTTACTTGTTTATCAAGAATATCTTTTTCTGCCTTTAGCCTTTGTTTCTCATCACGAAGTTCGTTCTTCTCAGCCTACAACATAAAGAAAATCCCCTTATATCATGTATCAAACAAACACTTTTGCAGAGTTTTACCGTCAAGCTCCTATTTCAACTTTTTAGTTAACCTTTGCACCCGGAAATACATGCTGAAATATTTTCATGGCAATGTTAGTTATAATTACAACATAGTTTCTGATATTATAGGTTTGATGTTGTAACTATAACGAATACTTCTATGAAAAAAAATATTTTGATATGTGTTTTTCAAGCGTAGTATTAACTAAGAGGTTGTAATTAGCACTCTTAAAAGCAAAAGCAAACCTTAAGCTCATTTATCTTGTCCTGCAAACTCTCATTCGACTGCTTTAGCTTCTGGGATTCCATTCGTAATTGGTTAACCATTCGAACAGCCTCACCCAATATAACACCCTTGTCCATTTTGGGAGGTCTTCCAGGATCCAAAATAGAACCCAGTTCAAGGAACCTTCATATCATGCCAATGCACAACGTGAGACACAGAAAGAGATAGAGAAACAAATATAGAGAGGGAGAGAGAATCAGAGTACTCGACCATGCCTGTCATTAAGTTTATCCCTCCTCATTTTCTCTCTACAAGCCTTTGAACCGGTGGTACTGCATGATCCAGGTCTCACCCTACGATACAATAAATATTTACAAGACTGATTAATGATTGTATCATGGGATTGAGAGGTGACCAAAGTGAAAGTAGAGAAATTAAAATGATTAGAAACCCCGGAAAAATTTTACACAAGTCAAAGGTAAAGAAAACCCAAAAAAATGCAACAAGTTTATAGTAATAATAAACTATTCCCATAACCCGTTTCCATATCATCAGTATAGTATATGCATACCGCTTCCGGGAGCCAGTTTCCTTAAGCCCATCATCGTTGGCAAATGAGTCATCAAAGTCCACGCTGACAGAACAAAACAACACAACAAAATAAAATGAGATCCTGACGAACTTAAGAACTTGGATACTGATGAGAGGCTCAAAAGCTTTTGCAATTAGAGATGCTAAATAGGTGTTTAAAGAAAAAGTATATGTATATATGTTTATATATACATTCTACAAAGAGATAACTTCAATTTTCTTTCTCATGCTACTCACCAAATTCTTCTGAAATCTGAAAAAATTATGTAATAAATTAACTTAATTTTAAATCATTTTACCAATTTTCAAACTCTTGCTCTTTACTATTCATTTCGAGAAAAATAAATGTTAAGTAAAAACAAAATCAAGCAAATAATTACAATTAAATACAGAAGCCTTGTGTTATCACAACAACAAAATCAAAAATATTTTACTTTATAATTAAAAAACAATTGACCATCTAGATTATCAACATAATGCATAGATTAAGCAAATTATAATTTGATAGTTCAAAATGTGGAACGCATCTCGAATGAACTACAGCTATGAAGTAAAACCCAAGTAGGGAGAGAGTAGAAGCACCTGAGATCAGTGGGAGTTGTAAACGAGTGAGAAGGCCAAGCGAAGCCAGGCGGCTCAAGGGTCGGAAGGTCTTCTATCAAGCTGTAATCAAAAACCCAGTTGGGATTTCCCGCCGAACTCATCTCCGATCAGTTGCCAGAAAGTTTACGGCAGTCGTTTCCGGTGATTCGCACTGAAAGAAAGCTTTTGCGCCGCCGGAGAAGATGGTCGAGAAGAGAGAAGGATATTGAAAAGAAGAAGAAAAAAATCAAGGAAGAAGAATAAGCGAAATGAGTGAACTTGATTGGTTTGTTAGGATATGAATTGGTAAGGAAGTGGGGTTCGTTAGAAAAAGAACGAAAAGGGAATGGGGGAGAGTCTCTTGGCGCCATCTCCACCACAGGTAGTGTCATCGCATCGAATCACCTTTTCTATATTTTATTCCCTTTTTCATTTGTTTATTGAATTTCTATCGATTTTGTAATTTTGTCTTTCCTGTTGCGTGTCTTCTGTGTTTGGGCCGAATCTATACCCAATAATTAACTTGGGCCACTGCTGTGTTTCTTTGGGCTGTTAGAGGCCCAACAGTATGCACTACCCCACTACCGCACCTTTGTCCAACTTTCACTTCATAAACATGGAAAAGTTTCCAATAAAATTGAAATAATTATTCTCTTAAATATGTATGTGAAATAAGTCATGGGATATTAATGAAATGAAAGAATTTGTTTTATTCCTCTAAAAAAATTATTATAATTTATTTAGTGCATGACAATGATTTTAGCATATGAAATATGGTTTTTGAGATTAGTTGTTGCATTATAATTCTTTTTTAAAATATACTACTGATTTGTTAGGGAGAATTGTTTTTTTTTTGGGGGGGGATTGTTAGGGATAGTTTGATTAGCTAAATTAGGTGCACAATAATTAATATTTGTCTTCTGGTTATGACTACTTACTACACAGCGAACTGATATTTTTCACTTTTCTAAAATTGAATATTGAAGGATGAATTCATCAAGCTACAAAAATCTATCCTCCAATCAAATATTTTAAAGCATGCAGATTCCACTTTTCTTTAGCAAAAGTTGAATATAATATCTGAAAAGAAATTGTTCATGTAGTCTTTTTTTTTTAAAAAAAAAAAATGAAGCTCACACTTTCAAACCATTACGGCTGCAGCAGCTGCTAAGTTATAACAAAGTAAGGAAAGAAAATCATAAAAATATCATGAAAAGCAAATAACTTGACAAATTCAAAACCAATGCTGCTGATCTGACCACCACAACTATTACAAGCACAACCACTTATTCAATTCTGTATGTACATTGTACACGAAAACTAACTAGGCAACATATACGCGACTAGACTGAACAAAACTGTCAATCCTTTTCTTTATCTCATCTGGATTGGCACCCACAAGCTTGTCCACCTGAGCTCCATTTCTCATCAACACAAAAGTGGGCATCGCCTTTACATCCATTCTACTTGCTACCTCCTGACAAAACAACAAAACACCAACTGCCTCTCAAAATCTTTAAAAGCCAAACTTCTTCAAAATCAATTCTCAAACGCCCCTTAATGATTGAAAGGGATACCTTGACTTTGATGTGATAAATTAACTTTCCAATTATTCTACCATTCACAACAAGAATATCTCTTAAACTTACATGTCAGAATATATCCTAAACTAAAGTAAAGTTTCAGATTATATAATCTCGGGTACTGACTGTGTGTTGAATTTTGACT
This sequence comes from Cannabis sativa, assembly GCF_029168945.1. Classification (NCBI taxonomy): domain Eukaryota; kingdom Viridiplantae; phylum Streptophyta; class Magnoliopsida; order Rosales; family Cannabaceae; genus Cannabis; species Cannabis sativa. The sequence goes on along the minus strand of NC_083601.1, from coordinate 39,814,736 downwards.
ATTTTGTTCATGGACTGTACTAAAAACTTTATACTGATTGGTGGGTGTAAAAGGAGTTCCAGGTTCTCACTAGTGGCAGAATAATTGATTGAAAGCGATGTGTATGTACTGTATAGCACACGTGATTTATGGATTTGCATTAAGCATAGAAAATCACTAATTAGATATGCCTTTACCACTAATATTAAGACAAAATGACAATACACCCGGTTAGATAAAATGACAATTAGATATATTAACATGTTGCTAACGAATAACGATTATGAGAATCTACTTAGCAAAACTAGATAAGATCAAACTATTTAGATCAGCATGCATATAATTGAAGCTGCTCTAACAAACCAATATCGAATAGAAACAATTACCATTCATATCAAGCATATATGCTCATTATACACTGCACTAAATCATATATACTTCAAGTTCAAGCACAAAAATATCATGTTGGCTTTACCAAGCTTGCTCACCTGTGCTTGGGAATAATTTCAGGAAAATACTAATTAACACGTGGTTGAAAATCATTTTAAGAAAAATCAATAAATACATGTCTTGAACATAGAAGTCCCAAATCTTATCCATGTAAAATGTAAAAATCAACTCTGAAAGGGAAATCATTTCCTATAACTATCTTATTAGCTCAATCTCAAAGAAGTTCATGGTGATTGTATTCTAAGAAAAATACAAAAGCGAAAGATATCCATCAGTGCATATCTTAATTCTAGAGAGAGTTTCATTACAGGAACCAAGAGAACATTTTTGTTCTTAAATACATTTTCTATATTCACTTTATTTAGATCTCCATGCCTTTATGATTAAAAGCATTTTCTTATAACGAAAAACAAATAAGCAGTTAGCATAATCTTTACTAGATACGATGAAAAGAGCCAATTTAAAGATACATTCCAGCCTAGGCCCCAACCCAGCGACTTGTGAAGAGAATCTCAAAATATCTTCCATGGAACAAATACGAATTAAACAAATATCTCACATGAAAAAATTCTACCAAACAACATCACCAGAAAAATATCAACAAAGAAACGGAACATTTTTAAACTCTATCCACATATCATATTAATATTATCCACTCCACTCAACATGTTCAATATATTAATTGATATATACTCATTTCTAAATTATTATTAGGTTAGGCTCTATCACAGCACACCATAACAGACCTTTGTCTGTTGTTTCAAAGTTCTTCCAGTCAATTTACCTTAATCTCATCAACATCAACCGTAAGAAACAAGACATCTGGGTAGGTTGAGGCTAGTTCTTCAAATATTGGATTCATAGCTACCGAAGGCATGCACCACGAAGCAGTGAAGTGAACAACAATCTGCAAGACATTCCAACAGAAGAAGAAATTAATATTAACAACCCTTCTAACCCCACAAATTCAATATCAAAAAAAATATCAGAACTTGTATCCGTTAATCATTTGATCCTAAAGTTCATAATAACTACTAGAAATTTGAAACACAAAAAAGAAAAAAAGATAAAAAAAAAAGATGGGGTATTCAGAATTAGAGGGTTTCTAATCTATCACAGAATCATAGATGCCCATTTCTACATAAACAAAATATAAAACTCACAGGGGAGCCTTGACTGGTTGCCTGGTTAAAACATGAGTCCCAGGACTCCACCGAGTCAACATTCAACACTTTGGACTTAATCCCCTCTTCTAGGTTACTTTCCATCTTCTCTCTGTCCCTTGATTTTACTTTTGCTTTGCTTAGCTCTCTTCAAACTAGTTTGAACTTTATCTAGTTGCCTACGATTACAGCGCACTCTGTTTTAGGGAAACTATTTTTTTAAACGGATAAATATGAATATGATTTAAACTATGGTATTGGACCCACCTTTTCAGCGGCAATGTACAAGATGGGGTACTCCTATTTGATATCACTCTCTTTTAATACACATCTTATTTTCATCCAAATTTGGTCCTTTCTGAAGTGCCAGAACAATAAGAGAAAGAAAGAAAAATTAAATAATAAAAAAAACCGCCCCTTGTTAACTTTCTCCATTTTCCCTCTTTCTAACACACATCACATGGTTTAGATTGGCCTACCAGTCACGGCACCGTTAGTTAATCGAGTATGACAGATTAGCAAATACCCCTAAATTATACACTAAATCAAATCAAATTAGCTATTAGCTATGGACCTATAGAATGAATTATGTATGCGTTAGGTATAACATATTTTCTTTTCTAAGAGTTGAGATTAATAATTTTGAAGCGACTTCTTTCTTAGTTGCTTCTTGAAGCTTCTACTCAATTGTATAATTTTGACCTCATCCAATCAAAGAAGTACATGCAGTCCTGGATATCTTTTTATGTAAAACAGAAAAAAAAGACAGAAAAATAATTGCCATACATAAGAATTTATGAGCTGTTACAGACTCCTCATAAGGTAGGAAAGAAAACATCCAGTGACGGAGTTTCATATGGATTATGAAATTGATAGTTCGTCGCACTCACTGGAGAGTAGAGACAATAAATTTATACTGATCTCAATATAATTTCTACACGTACAAATTAGCAGCTTAGAATCAGAAAAATCTACAAACAATGATACAAAACCCAATCATTACTACTTCCATTTTACACACAAACCATGAGATGAGCAGACACAAATAAAAATGTGTCAAAACGATTTTAGCCACAGCTCAAGCGAGAGTCTGCGATCCGCATGTTTGTCTGCCGTCGAGGAATGCCAATTTCACAGGCATTAACCCTGGAAGCAAATCGTAGAGAACAGAGCGACTCCCCAACTGAAGAAGAATCGGGTGACAGATTGACAAACATAAGAGTCTTGGAGTCACCTCCCAGACATGGCTGTTTAGACAATGAAAATTGACTGTTAATAACTCAATTCAACCATGTAAACTACATTATGTTCTTTCATGAAAGAAAAATCTAAATTTCTACTGTATGGCAATATCTATGTGCAAAGGAGAAAATATTACATACCTGAAGAAGATATGTCAGCTTAGAGTTCCTGAAAGGAATGTGATCTTCCTTTTTGGCTAAAGAGAATATAACATCACTCAAGCAGGACAAACTTTTATTGATAGCCTGTTGACAAGATAAATTAGTAACAAATCGTTTGTGTGTGTGAATATAACAACTACACATACGAGTCAAAAAGTAACAAGAACTACCTGAGTTTCCTTTAAACGCTCTCCAGTTGCACCACTCTTGGAAAGCCGTTCACTTCCGGCCAGATCAATAAGGTTTAGGACACCTTGAACTTGTTGTTCAGTACCCTACAAAGCATTATTTTATTTTATTTTATTTAAATATATAAATAAATATATTAGGAAAATAACTAGAAGCAGGAGTAGGTAGACTGTTGAATTGCGAGAGAACAACAAACCTCATTAACACCAGAAATTCGCAATGTGAACACAAAATGACTTCTGGATGATTGCTCATTCATTTGGGTCTTGCCAACAGATCTAGTGTCATACAGATAAAAATATTAATATATCTTGAAGAAATTAATATACATATGCAAACACACACATATATGTAGCTATAAATAAAAATATATACATGGTACGGATTTAGATGAGAAGTTGCACAAAATGGTAAAAGTCTGTACGGAAAACAGAAACAAACATGGCCTTCTAGTGTAATCAATACCTAAATTCAAGAATAATTTATAAATGAAAAAGGTCTTATGTTTGAACCTGCTCTGTGCTGCTTGTAGTAGAAGAGATGAAATTTCTTTTATGCTACATACATCAACAATAGTGAGATCTGAAACATATGTGTTCCCATTTGCATCATGTTTAATTGTATACTGCTTTCCAAGAGTACCACTATCTGTCCGCGTTAGGTCTGAATTACTTGACCGGTTTGATGATAACAGATCACGAATTGTCTCATTGTATATTTCTAGCATTGATACCTACAAAAGTGATAGCATTGTAAGAAGCCTGACTGATCATCAGAGTAAAAAGATGATAACTAGATTTAATACCTGCATCTTGTATTTCCAGCCCTGGCACTTTAGTGACTGGCTTATTTGGAATATTTGTTCAAGAGAACGTGGTATAAGCCCTTTCTGTTCCGGGGCTTCTGGCCTACCCATCATGGTATATGTTTTACCAGAACCCGTCTGACCATAAGCAAATATACAAACCTGTAAACAGAACAGGTATCAAAAGCAGTATTCAGCAGAAAGGAATAGCCAGACATGGTTTAATAAAAAGAAACAAATATCACACCAACAGGTGTGTACAATCATTAACAAAACAGTTTAATTAACTGCTGTAGAACAAATGCACCAATAATCCAAAGCACATTGGATTTCTTCAAAAAAAAAAATGGTACAAAACTTAATCACACACCACAAAACAAAGAGTTATCAACCATAACAACATATCCACATATGAGTGGCAACTAAAATCAAAACTCACCTTATAGCCATCAAGCGCACTCTGTACCAGTTGTGATATCTCTATAAAAACATCTTGTTGAGATGCTTCGTGACTAAACACTTTGTCGAAAGTAAAAGGAAACTTCTGCCCTGCACACAAATAAGAACTAGATTAAACTCTCAGTTCCAATCAAAACAGTTGAACACTAGGCCCAAAAGCAAAAATAGAATGGCTAAAATGGAGCTATTAGAAAATCTGTGGCGGAAAATGAAATAAGTGAGGCATGCAAGAAATGAAATACATCCGTACCATTTTGTAATATGTCAATGCCCCGACCAAGAGCTTCTGTTGAAGTAGGGTATGAAACAACAGCTTTTTCTGTACCGACACCATCATCTGGCAACAACGGTCGTACTCGACAAAACACTCTAATATTTCCTTTTAACTCCTGCCAAAACAAATAATTTAATAAAAATATAGAAACTTTATGAAAACAAAACAGCAGTTTGTCTCATTGTTACCAGAATAGTGTTGTGCAGCTTCTTTCTTAGATTCTCTCCTTCAACAACTTTGATCTCTGTTTCTGCCAGACGGTCTTGTAACTCCTGCACAACTTTCTTCTGCTCTTCAAATTCTTCCCTTGCTTGTGAAGTAGAAAAGTCGGCCATCTGAAAGAAAGCAAATAATTAAATTTTGAATGATTTGTAAATGTGGCATGCGACGTGGCACATTTTTCTAATCGTGTACTAGTGCTACCTTTAATTTCTCATTGGCAGCAGCTAGCTGAACCTCAAGAGCACATAATCGCTCCCTCTGTGATGAACAAGTGGCCTGTGGAATGAAAATAAAGCAACATTACAATGATTACCAGGCTATAAATGAACAAATCATGAGACATGTTACTAACAAACCTCCAATGCATCTGACTTCATTGACAAGTTATCAAGCTCTGCAACTGACCTCCCATGAACATTCTTAAATTTCTCCACTTCAGCAGACGCTTCCTGCACTTGTTTCACTAGGCGATCACGATCATCTCTCACTTGTTGTAGTTCCACCCGTATGTGTTTAAGTTCATTAGCCAAGGACTCTTTCTGTTTAATAGCATCATCCCAAGAAGCCTGCGGCAAGACCACAAGGAATTTACTCGAATAAAATAGACAAGGTCAAAGTAAATTAGCACTATAGAGAATTTAGGTACAGTATAGAATAGGAACCAAATAGATAAAATCAATAGTAAGTATATCACAAGGATATTCACCGTAATTGAAATTAACTGATCTTGCAATGATTTATTGTGACCCCTTAAAGTTCCAAGATTTTCCACAATAGCAAGTTTCTCCATTTCCACTCGTTTTAGAGACTCACTGGCTGCTTCAAGATCCTTTTGGAGCTTACTGTTGTACTGCTGTAGACTCTTATTATACTCTTGGGCTCGCTCGTACAAATCCTCACTTGTGGAGACCTGAACGTGTAAAAGAACAAATATTTTAGTAGGCATGAAAATTCATAAGTAAAAATAATTGTTTAGACCAGAGATCCAAACATAATCTTTGTAGTACCCTCTGATCAGCAATTAATTTTTCTTGCTTTGCTTTTTCAAGCTCAGCTGAGACAGAGGCTTGCAACTTTTCAGCAGCTTCCCTTGCCTCTTTTTCTCTTCTATGAAGATTGATTGCATCCTATTTTAAGACAAAAAGAGTAAAATATGGATGAGAAACAAACAGGTAATATCATTAAAAAAAATTGTTATAATTTCAACAGGAAAAAAGCCAATCTTACCAGCTTATCTGATTCTTCATTGGCCAATTTCTCTTCAAGCATCACAATCGTTTTCCGCAACTCAGAACTAGTAGCTTCAAGCTCCTCTATTTTAGTTTTCATCTCCACCTCTACAATTATACAAATGAATCTATTTTAAAATCTATTATAGAAGAAAAAGGCAAAACAGCAATGTACAGAATGGAATAGACAGATTCACAAAAAAAAAAAAATCTTCCGGAGTTGACAATTTTCAATTAAAATACTGGATTCAACTCCAAACATAGAATCTTACCAGTATCATTGCACTTTTTTTCACTGCATTCCAATGCAGTTCGAAGCTTTTCCTGCTCAACAAGGCTGTTCTCCTCAGCTCGTTGGAACCATTTGATACATATTTTGAGCCTCTTGTTGTGATCAGTCAACTGTTCCAATCTCTTCTGCTCAATCAATACAGGGAAAGTTAAAATTTTATATATAATACAGTCTGCATGGAGTTTCAAAGGTGGAAAACAGTGAACCAATATGAAAGCTTTAAGCAAGATACAAACCTTGGTATCAAACTTGCTTGATTTCAACTTCTCATTTAGCAAGGCCTCAACTTCATCTTTTGTGAACTCAACACTTGCATTATCTGATCCCTCGACACTCTTTACATCCGCAGCAGCAGAAGCATCTTGTCTATTGTTGACTGATGAAAAGGGCAGCCTCCTGGTGCTATTGCCAGGCTGTGCACCTGTCATTCTTGATGCCGCAAGTCTCCTGCGCTTGTCATATGGAGCTTCATCGACGGCTTCCTTTTTCTACGCAAATAAATGAATATTAAAAGTTAAAACTTTCAAATTCTCAAGAACTGACTTAGTAGCATGATTAATATACCCACGTTCCAGTTATTCTCTAAGTAGCAACCAGATGCAGAAATTACTAAAATGCATTCTATTCATACAAAAAGGCATGTGTTTTTACTATCTAAAATTGCGGTGGGATAGTGTCAAAACTTACATGTAAGAACAAAGAAATTGCAATAATATTCTCCAATAACTTAATTCTAAGAGTAATGCACGAACAAATTGCGAAATTTAAAACCATCAAGCAACCAAATTTCTCACTTTCTTAATTTTCTTACACTCAATGACCAAGAAGTACCACAAATTCTAATGTCCCAAAACTTCTTTCAGTTCTCTTAAATAGGGAAAGAAACAACCAACTTCAAAAACAAAAGTTATGGCTTACAGTAGAGGGGCTTCGAGGAGCCCGATTCTGGTTGCGTGAGGCCATTATTAAACCGCACACCGAAGCTTTCCAGAGGGTTATTGATGCGGGGACGCTTATCGCATAATCTGAGAAGCAAAAAGAAGAGAAGAGAAGACAAGAACGCCCGAGTTTCGATCCAACTGGTTTCGAGTGAAATCAAACGAGACACTGGGGTGGATTTTGGAAGTTAGGGTTTGAAAGATAGAGAGAGAGAAAGAGAGAAGCAGGAAAATAAATTTGAATTCTGGATCTGGCGGCATTCGAATACGCTCCTGCAAATAGACGTTGTACCTTTTTCGGTTTGGGCCAAACTGGGTTTGGGCCATGGTCCATGTAATATAACATAATAATTTAATGAAAAACCACATGAGGAGACCTTTTTCTTCTTTTTTTTTTCTTATATGAAAAAATGGGGTTTTTACACAATTTTTTAACATTTTTTACTTTTTCTTTTTTACTATAGAGCAGATTTTTTTTAAATATTATGTTTTTTTAAAAAATATTGTGTACTGTTTTAAGTTTTTACGGTTGTTCCACGGTTATTTTTTAAAAAATTATGGTCATGAGAAGTGTTGTAAATTTATGTGTGTCTAACTGGTCCAGTCCATATTATACTATACTTTTTAAAGTATAAGTCTATTGTGCGTGCCATAAAAAAATATGAATCATATCTTGTCATACTAACATTTTTAAAGGGTAGGCTTAGCAGAGCATAGCCTAAAGTTTTCGTGTCGTGCTCGAATGCGTACCATGTGTTTACTCGTGTTTGTCTGTTTTTTTTAAATGAGTTGGGCTTCAAATTCGTACTTTATTTTACTCGTGTTTGTTTGTTTTTATAATTAATGAGTTAATTACTAATATATATATATATTATAACTTTTATTATTATATAATTTTTTAATAATATTTTACATCAAAACAAAAAAAAAAAATATATAGTTTCAGACAATGAAATCGGAGAAAAATAAGAAAAAACAAACAGAAAGGAGCTCTGCACATTTTATTGATTAAGAGAATTATTTATACAAGAACTAATGGCTCGTGACCAAAAGCCAACTAACAAAAAGCAAATGATATTGTTTACATCATTTACAGTCGTTAATCAATCTTTTAATTTAGAATAATTTGTCAACTAGTATACCAAACTTGGAATGAGATTTTATCAACAAAAAAGAAGGAATGAACTGCAGTAATGTAAAGGCTAAAATTGGGCTTAAGCACCATATCACTGCATATTGTTGCCTAAGAGTGCTCAAATAATAATATCAAATTGGACTATCTAATTAATCTAAATGGTATGAACACATAAATTTACCCATATCCAATATTAAGATACTAATGATTTGTCTTTCGACACCATATTGTCTCAAAGTTTTTTGGTTACTAATGTGCCCACATATAATCATCTTACATTGATTGTGAATTTTAGTTTCTCCAAGTACAAGCTATTTTGACACAAATTTGTTTGTTTGTTTTGTTTTTTTTTTTTTCATATTTTAATAGCTTAAATTGGTAATATAACAATTTGTGATAACTCACATTTGGCTGGATTAAAGATTTGGTATGAAATAAAGAATAGGAAGGAACATATGAATGGAAATATTGACAATATATTGATTTTTTTTAATAGTTACTTTGTACATAAGAAAAAAGGAAATTAAAATCTCTACAAAATGAAAAAGAAGGAAATTAAAATACTTTACTAACTTCCAAATAAAGATATGCATTTGTTTCCGAAAAAAAAAATGAATTAAAATAAAGATATGCATAACAACAAATATATGAATTAACTTCCAAACTAGTACATTTTGTTTATCTCATATTATCCCCATTTACAAAAGGCACTACATGAACAAAGAATCAATAGTTTGATTTGCTAATAATTCTGTTCCAGGCCAGTTCTTACTATTATCCTCCTATCATTCCTTCCAACTTCATAAGGCTTGGAAAATACTCAAATTCACCTACCTTAAGCTGTTCATCACGCAGTACAAGTTCATCAATTTTGTCAATTCTCTCTGTTTTGGTATCGTAATCAAACACTTCATTTTTAAATTTAAACCGAAGGACATCAGATTTAAACCCCCACGGCACAACTTGATCTATTTCATTTGAATAGGGCTGTTTGCTTAAAAATGTGAGTGGAACAATCATTTTCTTCGTGTTCCATCTCAAGACACCACCCACGTACTTTGTCATTTTCAAGAGGTGAAGGTCTTGGTGGTTTATCTCAGCAATAGCTAAGCAATCATCAAGATCGATAAAATGGGCTTTGAGTATATTGAAGGAAATACGCCTAGGCAAACCATTAGTAACCACGTACTTGTCATCCCACACGTCAATAGAGCGAACACGCAAAAATTTACACGAACCAACCACTAATACTTGGATGAAATGCAATACTCCCATGTTTCTCACGTGTATCATTCGTGCTAGATCCTCTGCATCATAATCAGGGTCATCTAACAAGCCTGTCTTTCTCCCAATAGATGTCCAATTGAAATCTCTTCCAACTTCAAAAGTTTCCAAAGCATGTTCCATGATACCTTGACTATTAGTCAGTCTACATTCCAAGAGCAATTTGCACTCATGAGAGAAACTATTCAAAGCAATGTAACTCTTTAATCGACTAATAGTGGGAGCCTTGTAGGTCTGAGGAGAACGTAGCAGAGCATGATTTGGATCAGGCAAATGAAGTACTTGGCGGGTGGCAGGGTTGGAGATGTAGTGCTTCATCACAAGACCGGGATCTTCTCGGGTCACCCACACCAATCCACAGAACGAGTCAAGTATGTAGTTATTATTAGTAAATGGTGGAAAATAGTGACAAGGAGCTCGGTCCAAATGGAGTTCTGAAATGAAATACTTATCTTCGATCAAAGATTTCCATAATTTGTTGACGGCCTTGCATTTTAGTAGGCAATGTACGGACAACCTACTAAATATATTAAACACCACTGATTCCTCGGGAGCAATCAGCTCATCAAAAGTAGTTTTCTCTTGTTGTTCTTGACAGGTTTCTTCAGCCTCATAGTCGCTATCACTCATAGAATCATAATCAGTACTATATTCATCTGGCTCTGACTCTGAATCTGATTCGATTGAGTGCTCCATACTCTCTTGATCTTGGCATTCGAGTTGGCATAAGTCATCTTGTTTCTCCATTTTTACTGTAGACATCGAATGATCATAGTTTTAAGGTTAAAGAATCATAAAGGAATGTTATATTCATCAATATTTTAGAGAATCAAGATTGATAAAAAAAAATATATTAAAGAATCATGGAAGAATGTTATCTTTATCAATATTTTAATATGCATATGCAGATTGATGCAAGTAGATTACAATTAACATCAACAAGGAAATAAAACAAGAATTGGACTAACAAACACGTTTACCTGAGAGCTGAATTCTGAAACTATAGTCACTGATGCGGACATGCAAAGCAGAGAAATTGCGAAGAAATATAATCAAAGTCTGAGGAAATTGAAAGTGGAAATGAAAATATGTTTAAATCTAGCTGTTGTCGCCATTGATTACCTCTATTTATATGGGCATTATTGATACATATATAGAGACTTAGGTTTCCATAATCCGGCAAGCGGTGAACAATCACCTTAAGCAATTTGTTGGGTCCACCACATTAGTGGGCTTGACTAAAATGAGGGCAGCAGCCCATTTGAAATAAAAAGAAAAAAAAAAACAAAATAGAGATGGGATATTTTCAAAAATATGGGAAAAATGAGTCATCTTATGATAAATATGGCAACAAAACTAAATGCCACAAAATATGGCATTAACTAAGGAAGCAAACTACAAATATGGTTTTTTTTTTAAAAAAAACCATATAATAAGTTAAAAACAGAAACTAATTTTAAATGAATAAAATTTACTCAGATTCTTTCTCTTTCTCTCTCTGCGATTCTTTCTCTTTCTCTCTGCGATTCTTTCTCTTTCTCTCTCTGCGATTCTTTCTCTCGCGATACTCAGATTCTCTCTTCTCTCTCTACTGCGATTCTCTCTTCACTTCATCATCTTCTCCGATTCAATTCATCATCTTCTCCGATTCAATTCATCACTTCTCCCTGTCCAAATTTATTCTCTGATTCAAAAAAAAATGATCTGAAAAACAGCCATGGTCATGGCCAAACACACAGAAGCAACCTGCAACATCGCACCTGATAAGCAATGAAGCTCTCACCTTAAACCAGAAAATGCATTCTTAAACTCAGAGCAGAGCATCGATCAACCTGCACACATAAAATTCAATCAACAAAATCAAGCCAACACCGATCGTCCCTGTCAACAACGATCAAAATAAAATACAGGTACACTTATATAAATTCTGCTATGAATATTATAGGGATATATATACTGCAAAAGAAAATTACACCGATTATGTACAATTCCAATTTAAACTTAAAAGAAAAAAAAAACTAGATTGAAGTAAATTTCATACCAAAACTATATGATCTTGCATTGCTTCATAATGAAATGTCCATACTTAATCTAGATTTAGACTATGAAGTTTCACAAACAAAAAAAAAAAGAAAAGGAAAATTAAACATTATGAAAAATTCAGTTTTAGACGTCCACGATCAAAAATGAAAAGATTACTGAAAATTATGAATATAAAACCGGTTTCTAAAAACAATATATATTTTAACTAAAAGTTCTTAAAATGATATTATCTGTTAAACATAAACAAAATAAAAAGTAATGTTGGCAACCGGTTTCTGAAATATATAGGGAAACAAACACATATAATTTTAAAACAAAAAAAACAAAAACCAGTTTCTAAATACATTATAAATTGTAACAAACAGTTTTCAAAAATGATATTACCTGTTAAAAATAAACAAATATACAGTCATGTTGGAAACGGGTTTCTGAAATATATACTGAAACAAACACATTATAATTTTAAAAGAAAAAAAAAACCGGTTTCTAAAAACAATATATATTTTAACTAAAAGTTCTTAAAATAATATTATCAGTTAAACATAAACAAAATATAAAGTAATGCTGGAAACCGGTTTCTGAAATATATAGGGAAACAAACACATATAATTTTGAAACGAATAAAAACAAAACAAAAAAATAAGAAAACCAGTTTCTTAATACAGTACTCTACATATATAATTTTAAAACAAAAAAAACAAAAACCAGTTTCTAAATACATTATAAATTGTAACAAACAGTTTTCAAAAATGATATTACCTGTTAAAAATAAACAAATATACAGTCATGTTGGAAACGGGTTTCTGAAATATATACTGAAACAAACACATTATAATTTTAAAACAAAAAAAAAAACCGGTTTCTAAAAACAATATATATTTTAACTAAAAGTTCTTAAAATAATATTATCAGTTAAACATAAACAAAATATAAAGTAATGCTGGAAACCGGTTTCTGAAATATATAGGGAAACAAACACATATAATTTTGAAACGAATAAAAACAAAACAAAAAAATAAGAAAACCAGTTTCTTAATACAGTACTCTACATATATAATTTTAAAACAAAAAAAACAAAAACCAGTTTCTAAATACATTATAAATTGTAACAAACAGTTTTCAAAAATGATATTACCTGTTAAAAATAAACAAATATACAGTCATGTTGGAAACGGGTTTCTGAAATATATACTGAAACAAACACATTATAATTTTAAAACAAAAAAAAAAACCGGTTTCTAAAAGCAATATATATTTTAACTCCTCAACTAAGATATGCAAACTCTTCATATATTTACTATTTATACAATATTACAGGTTCTTTTTTTCCTTTTCATTGTTTTTATTTTTTTAAAAAAAAAAAACTGACAAAAACCAATATTAGGTGCATTATAATTTATAGTGTTATTACGTTTACAATTTTAAATTCAATTTCTTATGTGAAAATAGAAAGAATAGTGAATAATTTAACATTGAAGTGAAGACTTGATGGTTTTGTGATTTTTGATACCTGTAGCTGTAGAGTGAAAGTGAATCCGCCGCCACTTACTGAGTTGATGTCGTCGAAGTTAGGTTGCCGTGGCCGAGGCCGTACAGAGAGAAGAGAGAGATATAGGTCAAAGAAGAAGTAGGAAGACGGAGCGTCGTCGAATGTAGAGCCGCCGACGACGGGAACGGCGGCTGCTGAAGAAGAAAAAAAACAAAAACAACTCCTCAGAGCCAACACTACCTGCCAGCAAACCTCCAATCCCTTCCCAAAATCTTCATCCCCAATTAACTCACACAACCAGAAAATGAGAGAGAGAAAGAGAGATACCTGGTTCAGTGAAGTGAAGAGGAAGGGAACAACTGAAGTGGAGAACGGCTAGGGCTTTACCAAGCTAAGTTTTGGAGAGAGGGAAAAATGAAGACGAACAGGTGAGAGAGTGAAAAATGAGAGGGATAAAGTGATATAATGGGTTTATAGATCTTACTTGAAAACTGAAAAAGAAAGTTAAAATGGGGAAGCAACCATCAAATCACCATCATTACATGCAAAAACCCCTCTACAATAAACGGTTTTCTTTAAAAAAAAAACTGTACCAAAAAATTTAAACACTTAAAATGACTAAAATAACCTAAAGAAATTACAAAACACACAATATGGGCTTTTGGCAAAATAGTTCCAGCCGTATGGGCTTTAAAATCCCATAAACTGTTGCCAAAGTTGAAAAAAGCCATATAAAGTGTCCATAGTTAATTATGCCATATTTATCATAAAAGGTTTAAAAAACCCATACTCCACGTAAATTCTACAATAGAGATTGATGGTGTGTGTGTGAGTCGTGGAGAACAAGAATCAGCGGAAGAAAAAGAGAGAGAAAAAAGTTTTACTATTTAATCTTTACAAAGTGTTGTACCAATTTACCGGTTCCAATTTTTTTTTTTTTATGTGGTGAACAAAGTCACACATGATAAACAATGCAGCACACTACAATCGACGGTGGAGCCCCTCGAACCAGGATAGCTCATTGTCTAACCGAAGGACATGTTTTGCCAAACCATGAGCTGCTTAAAACAAAACGCAAGCCACATAGGACAAAACTGCCCCCGAAAATATAGACAATAAAGCTATAACGTATTTGAACAATACCCCATCACCTTGAAAAACACCTTCCCTTTATTAATAGTTGTCGCCAGAGTTAGCAAGACTGAAAAAATATCACAACACCAAACCAAAAAAAAACAATTATATTAGAATGACAATCTTCAAAATAAAATCTAAAATACAAACTTAAAATTTAACACACAACCCAAATCACTAGCTCAAAATTACTAAAAAACTAAAAAACCAACAAAATTTCAAGAATAACTAGCCAAAGGTATTACCCTTTGGCTAGTAACAACAAACTAACACCCTTATAAAATTACTAAAAATCAATAACAAACAGATTATATTTAAAATTAAAACTTATCGACAAATTCTCTGTAAATATAGGCCCTCCACAAAACAACCTACAAAATAACAAAAATAAAACTTCGTTACCAAATAATATAATAAAAAAGAGTATGCGAAAGAAATGATGGTATAGCAATCCATATTAAAATTAAGAACTTAAAAAAAAATTAAAATACTTATCTGATAAAGTGAAAAGGTTGTTGAAGTAGAAAACGAGAGCACAAAATGGATCAAATATCTTGTCCATCATATCACAAACCTATCTTAAACAAGTAGGAACAAGCCATAAAATGGCACAAAAACCATAAAAGGTACAAAAACTATAAACCTGAACAAGTTTTTTATCATACCGGTTCCAATTTTAACTCAAATTCGGAATAAAGTTACCTCCCTTGAGACGGGCAAATAGCCTTAAACCTAAACAAGTTTTTTATCATACCCAATTCAAATTTTAAATGGGAAATTTCATTTTTAATGCTTAAAAAAATACCCTCTAACAAAATTTAGACTCTTAATTAATTTATACAATTTAATACTATTGTTTTCAATTTCTACCCAAAATACCCTCCTTTTCATTTTTCCTTCTCTCTTTGTCTCTTTCTCTTTCTCTTCCTCACTCTCTCTTTCTCTTTCTCGCACCACTGAGACACTCAAACTCAGGCACCGACACCACCAACCACCACCGATGAACCTCTTCTCCTCCACCACCGAACCTCCTCATCTACCCAAAACTTAATCCAACAACCCCCAAATCTCACCTACCCAAATCTTTCTCTCTTCTTCCTCCTCGGCTTCTCTCAACCACCATCGCCATTCGCCACCGCCCACCTAACCCTCCCCCAACCAGAAATTCATTGAATTCTTATTTGTTTGACACATTAGATGGTGGTGGAAGGTATGATTTTCTGGCCAAAATGGGATTATCGATGGGTTATCGATACTTTATTGATAGTTTATCAATGGTTTTGTCTGCGCACTGCTTTTTTTGTATGCAAACAAAAATTATCGATAACCTATCGATTAACTATCGACAACTTATCGGTAAATGTCATCGATATACTATCGATAAATGATATCGATAAACTATCGATAACCTTTCGATAAATCCAATAAAAAAAATAAACACGAAGATGAAGATGAAGACGAAGACAGAAGTTCGGGGCCTCTGGGTTTTTTGATGCTTGAGTGCTATGGAGGTCCGACCAGTCTTGGGCCTCTGGGTTTCGTCTGAGTTTTTGAGTAGATAAGGAGGTTCGGTGGTAGAGGAAAGGAGGTTTGGTGGTGGTGGTTGGGTGGTCTCGGTGCCTGGATCTGGTTGGTCTCGGTGGTGCGAGGAAGAGGAAGAGAGAGTGGAGAAGAGAAAGAGACAGAGAAAGAAGGAAAATGATAGGGAGGGTATTTTGGGTAGAAATTGAAAACAATAACATTTAATTGTATAAATTAATTTGGAGTCTAAATTTTGTTAGAGGGTATTTTTTTAAGTATTAAAAATAAAATTTCCCTTTTAAATTTATACCCAATTCCACTTTGCAAACTTTTATTCCACTTTGTAAATATCATATTTCAGATTTTTTATTAGATAAAATATGACATTTGCTTATTATAGGATACGAAATTCTTGACCATGTTGGGGTCTTGCAAAAAATTTGAATTGGGCAAATAGGCTTAAATTTATACCCAATTCAATCTTTTTGCAAGATCCCAACCTAGTAAAGGATTTGGTGTCCTATAATAAGCAGCATCTTGCTCATATTAAAAGAATATAGACATAGCAATTTAGCCTCACCAGTATACGAATGAAAATATAATCAAAACTGGATGATTGGAGCAGTATGTTTACTCAAAATGACCACCAGTGAAAAAAGGAAAATATACATCATTTACCATGAAATGAAAGGCATCACAGCAACGACCTTACAAAAACACAAACTTAAAGTTTTAATAAACGAACTAAATGCATGACAACACAAGATATAAGCTACTTCCAAACTAGTAAACTACAAGAATATGAAAAATTGTTAAGGAGAGAGAGAAATGCACCATAAGTACATTCACATTATTCACTTACAAAAGACAAGTGCTTGAATAAAGAATCAAAATTCTGTTTTTGCTAGTACCCCTATCCAATATAATAAGAAAATATCAAGTCTGTGATTGGTATTACATTCTATCCTCGTACCATTGATAGTTCCCTTGATCTGGTCTCATGCCTTGTAACTTTACAAGGCTTGGAAAATGCTGAAATTTAGTATCTGTGTCAAATAGCTCTCTTTTTGGCCGTGGAAGTTCAATCTTGTTAATTCTCTTGGCTTTGACATCGTAAGAAAACGACATTCTCCTTCTAAAGTTAAACCACAGGACAGTAGATTGAAATATCGCTGGAGAAATTTGATCTCTTTCCTTTGAATAGGGTTCTGTGTTTAGAAATGTCAATGGAACAATCCTTTTCTGCTCACTCCATCTCAAGTCACCACCATCGTACTTTGTCATTTTTAAGAGGTGAAGGTCTAGCCCGATTATCTCAGCAATAGCTAAACAATCATCCCATTCAATAAAACAAGCTTTCAATAAATTGAAGTGGACATCTCTAGGCAAACCATTATTAACCAGATACATGTCATCCCATGCGTTAATAGATAGGACAGACAGAGCAATACCTTCATCAGTTAATAATACTCTAACTGAATGCAATTCTCCGCTGGTTCTCACATACATTAGCTTAATGACATCCGGAAAATGTAAAAAGCCTGTCTGTCTCCCGATGGATCTCCAATTGATATCTTTACCAACTTCAAAAGTTTCTAAAGCATGTTCTTCGACACCTTGATTGTTGACGCGTCTACATTCCAAGAGCAATTTGCACTCATGTGTTTTCCTATTGAAAGCAATTAACGGAAGCAATTGAATAGCGGGAGCATGATTATCAACATAAGGAGAACGTAGGATAGCATGATTTGGATCCGGCAAATCAAGTATTTGGCGGGTGGCAGGGTTGACTATAGAGTAGTTAACAGGATTTTGGTTGCTCATTTTCAACACCAATCCACAGAACGAGTCGATTATGTAAGAATTCTGGTTTACGGGTTGGAAATGTAGATAAGGGGCTCGGTCCAAATGGAGTACTGAAACAAAGTATTTATTTTCAATCAAAGACTTCCAAAACTTGTTGACGGTCTTGCATTTAAGCAGAGAACGCACAGGCAATCTACTCAATATATCACTCATCAATGCCTTGTTTTGTGCTAACATTTCTTTATTCGGGTTCTCCATCATTTTTTTTGAACTGATCAATTGATGAAGGATGATATCAGTGTACGTAGTAAGAAAACAAGAATACTTTCAGTTTATCATATATACAACTCCCTAAGAAGAGTATATACCAAGAAGAGAACTCGGTTGAACGATTATACACATACATAATTAAGGAATCGCGAACAGTTAATGGTGTAAAATAAATATCTTGATGGATATTTCAATTAAATCAGCTGTATGTACTTAATTTTCTTTCTTCTTTTTTTCTTCCGAATAAACGTAATGAATAGAAAAATAATACACTAATAAATTAAGTAAGATTAAAATTCATCAAGAAGCATATTAAACACAAGATTTTGAGTCAGCAAGAAACAAACTCAGAAGAAGAAGAAGAAAAAGAAGTTTGTTACCTTGAACCTTGGCTCTTTGATCAGTCTGTTTATGTTTACACCGGTATGGAATAATATGAATGAATGTCTTAAATACTTGTAAATTGAAGCCAAGCCCAATTTATTTATTTTTTGAAATAAAGCAATTTTGTATCTTTTTCCGCTATAACTCAAATATTATGTTTTCTTCTTACAATTTACATTGAGCACTATTTTCTACTGGGTTTTTCTTGAAAAGTTTACAATAATATATATTTTTTATATATTTAATTTATAATAATAATGTTATTATTATTTGACCTGCTATGTTAGTTTTTTTTTTGGAATGAAATTTCAACTTTTATTAGATAAACATATCAGTCACCAAAACAAGTAACAAAACAGTTGGAACAGAATCCAAACTGAAATTATAATCAGGAAAGGATACAGAGGCTCGAGCAAACTCATGAGCCACAATATTTGCTCGTCGAATAAAATAAATAGAAACATTTTTTTATATTAGTTAAATTTGACATTTTTAACGTTTTTTGGTTTTTTGTTTCTTATAAAGTAATTTTTTGATTATTAATAGTATTAATAAGAAACTAATTAGTTACTTTTATATAATTTTTTATTTTTATTTTTATATCATATAATTTAAGATATATTTTGGTTACTCTTTAAAAATTTATTTGTATACATCTTAGAAACTAATTAGTTATTTTTAAATTATAATTTGAAACATTATAATTTAAATACATTTAGGTAACTTTAAAAATTATTTTGAAAATTAATGCGTTGTCATCTAATATACCAAACTACCATTTTTATATACCGATTTTTTTATACTTTTTTATTATTTTGAAAGCTAATTAGTTATAGTATAATATAATATAATTCAACTAACAAAATTTTAAAATGAATATTAACTAAAATTTTTAAAAAATTATAAAATAGTAATTAATTACTGTAATTAAATATATTTTTTGTTTAGAAATAGTGAAAAATATATATGTTTCTCATATCTTGAAATATTCACATTGAAGAGTAGATCACAATGGACTTTGTTTAGGCTTATCCGAGTAATAACGTGATCAGAAATTATTTTTAAAGTTTAAGAGAAGAGAGAAAGAAAATGAGAGAAAGAGCGTTGGAAAAGAAAAAAAAGAAAGAAAAAGAGAGCCAGAGAAAAATACAGTAGTAATTGTTATATTATTTTATATAATATAATATTTAGATTAAATAATTAAGTTGTAAATAATTAAGTGTGACAAAGTATTAATTTTGTCAAATTGTAACATACATTATGGAGTTACAAAATGTATGTAGAATGATCACAAAATAGGAGTTGCAAATCCTTTAAATTGGTGATCACTTGAATATGTAACTCTCATCTCTTTTTCACTCTTAAATTAGTAAAAGATGTTACTAATTATTTATGAATGTGAATGAATGATAGCTATTAAAAATATAGTTGTTGGAGACTTGATTTATTCATTTATAAGGTGTATAAATGGTTCAAAATCAAGTGGGAATGATTTGGAACACTTTGGAAAAGAATTGGCCAAAGCTGAAAAAATGGTAACTAGTAACTAGTTACTGTTTTTTTCAGCATATTATTGCCCACGTTTTTGAAAGTTTGAGAGCCTTTGTAACAGCCCAAAACTCCTCCAAATCACCCAATTAATAACATAAATGCCCAATTTATGATTGGTAACATCCAAGGGCTTTATGGTGATCATTCATGTTCATATGAGAGTGAAAACTCTATAAATAAAGGCCATATTGTTCACTTGCATAAGAAGTGGTTGAAACCATTTGTTGTGGTTAGAACCTTGTGAGGATATGCTCATCCTTAGACACTAGGCTGAGCATATGAGGCTTGATAAATCCTTAAGAGCATTTCTAGAGTTTCCCTAAGTGTCCATATGAGGGAGGAAATGACTTTTAGGACAAAGGTCCTTGAGTCTTGGTCAAGCTTTTTGTGTGTTATCCTTCTTCTTTTCTAAATTTCTTGTAATCTTGATGAAATACTTTTATTTGTATTTTGAGTATTTTGATTGTAATCCTCCTATTCTCTCTTATAATGAGAATTTTTCCAACAATCTAAAAGTCATTTATGTGGCATATTCTTCTTTCTAAAAGACATGCCATGGAGGTCAAACAATCAAAGAAAATTATCCATGAGGGAGAGCATCAATCAAGATCATGAGAAGAAAAATAATGTGGTAAGAGATTCAAGCCATCCATGAGTAAGCATGGTGGATTTATTTTGTGATATCTTATTTATTTAATAGTAATATATATTAACATATTCATATGAAGAGATATGATATTTTGGTATAAAGTTTTTACATGTTAATATATATGATATGTGTATATTATATTATTATATATAGTGATATATAATATTATAATTGAGATTATAACATATTATTATATGTATATATGTGAGAGAGATATATATATCATATAATATGTGACATATGTGAGTTATATGTATATTATATGATGAGCATGAGATATAATTACATATATATATATATATTTGTGAGAATAAATATGTAGAAATAGTGATTTCTATATACATGCATACACATATTGTGTATATGCATATTAATGTATTTGTATGTTAATATATATGATATGTAACATATATATATTTAATTGTGGAATTAATATTGATATTTTGTATATGTTATTTATGATAGTATGGTAACATATATACAATATTAATTAATATAAAATTATTTGAGAGTTATAATTTTATGGGAGTTATATATTAATTTTGTGTATTAATATATGTATATAAATTATCATATTAATATATGTACTATATGGTATGATAATGGAGATGATGATAAGAAAAATATGTTCATTCTATCATTATTATTGTGAAACTATATTATGATTAAAGATAGTTACTTGGAAATGAAGTTCCGTTTTGGTGATAATCATCTCATTTTATGAGATAAGAAAAAGTGAACTATGTGAGTTACACTTTTTTGTGTTTGTTCATTTCATAGCAAGAGCATAGTGATCAAAGTGGATCTATATTGTGAAATGAGCTCATACAATTAGAAGGACAATTTTAGACTCAAAGAAAGTGGATCATTGTGGATTCAAATAATGAGATAAAAGATTATAAAATTGGAGAAGCAATTTTGAATCTTAAAAAGTAAAGTGGTGAAACAAAATTGATGAGAAGTAATTTTGTTAACTTTGGACTAATCTCAATGAGGAGATAACCATAAAATTGAAGAAGCAATTTTATCATTATGTGAATTTTGTGTTATCTATTAACAAATTTTAAGTATAATTTTGTTAATAAAGGACAAATAATGGATAAAATAATTCTATTAATTTGTAAGTGGTATTTGGAGAGATTATCATGTGATATCGAAAGGTTCATGATAATTTTGAGTGCACATTATTTTGAAAGATAATGTGTAGAGAACAAAATAAAATAAAGAGATTTATTTTAAAGTGATATGTGGTATTTTAACTTTATGGTTAAATGTGGGGGTGAGATTTGAGTTTAATCAAATTTATTGAGAAATTATTGATTATATATATGTGGTTTTGAATTTAATATTCTAAATTAATATTTTGCTATGTGCATATGTGAAATTTTGACATATTTAGTGTCAAAATTTGGTGGTAATAATTTCAAGAAGGAAATTAAATTTAAGATAGTGGGGGTGCATACTCCAATATAAGAAGTTTAGACATATTGAGTGTCTAAAACTAAAAATGTATATATTTGAGATATATGCTTGATGTCTTAAATATAGTATAACTTTGACATGTTTGATGTATAAAGTTAAGTGTGTAATTTAGACATGTTTGGTGTCTAAATTAATGTTTAATTTTGATATGCTTGATATCAAAATTATTGAGAATTTGAGTTGTGTGAAAATTAATCTTTTATGATTGAATTTTCAAAGCTTAAGTACTTAAAGAGAAAAGTGGTCACAAAGTGAACACTATATATTTGGCTAGCATGATTCGTTTGGAATCAAAAGTGTGAGGTTAACAAATCGCTTAATCTTCATACAAGATTAAAGCATGAATTTCGAGGGATGGGACCTAAACTCTCTTAGCGTTTTGCTCATTGATGGTAACCTATCTTAACACTAGTAAAAATCTAGTCTTAAGTTCAATAGGTAATAACAAGTCAATAGAGTGAATGTGGTACTTAATTGTCCCATCTATAGATCAGTACATGTGGTGAAAATTGAGGGTTAAAACTGAAAGATTTTTTAATGGAGCTTAAGCTTAAGAAAACTCACTTAAGCTTAAGAAAGTGTAAGTATTGTGAGACACTAAAACTCCACCTATATGGACTAGGGGTGGTGCCGCCTCTTATAAGAATTGGGAATTATTCTCTAGAAAGTCCATGAATTGGATTTGTGCACATGGCCATTAACGGTGCAAAAGCAATCCATAAGGTTCTTGAGTGAACATAGCAAATGTGTGTGTGTTATCATCGGTTTGTTATCAAGAAATAGTGGTTCAATGCTACGGCAACCAAAATTTCGATAAACTTTGTGGTAATTACACTAAGGTAAAATTCAAGTCGAAAGACATTTTACACTATGCACAAATGCAATGGTTTCTATTAGAGTGAAGTTATTTAATCAAGTGGGGGAATATTATATTACTCCATAATATAATGTTTGATTGATTAAATAAAATGTTGTGTTACAAAATTATTTGCTACAAATGAGATATTATTTAATCTAGTGGGGGAATGTTATATTATTTTATATAATATAATATTTAGATTAAATAATTAAGTTGTAAATAATTAAGTGTGACAAAGTATTAATTTTGTCAAATTGTAACATACATTATGGAGTTACAAAATGTATGTAGAATGATCACAAAATAGGAGTTGCAAATCCTTTAAATTGGTGATCACTTGAATATGTAACTCTCATCTCTTTTTCACTCTTAAATTAGTAAAAGATGTTACTAATTATTTATGAATGTGAATGAATGATAGCTATTAAAAATATAGTTGTTGGAGACTTGATTTATTCATTTATAAGGTGTATAAATGGTTCAAAATCAAGTGGGAATGATTTGGAACACTTTGGAAAAGAATTGGCCAAAGCTGAAAAAATGGTAACTAGTAACTAGTTACTGTTTTTTTCAGCATATTATTGCCCACGTTTTTGAAAGTTTGAGAGCCTTTGTAACAGCCCAAAACTCCTCCAAATCACCCAATTAATAACATAAATGCCCAATTTATGATTGGTAACATCCAAGGGCTTTATGGTGATCATTCATGTTCATATGAGAGTGAAAACTCTATAAATAAAGGCCATATTGTTCACTTGCATAAGAAGTGGTTGAAACCATTTGTTGTGGTTAGAACCTTGTGAGGATATGCTCATCCTTAGACACTAGGCTGAGCATATGAGGCTTGATAAATCCTTAAGAGCATTTCTAGAGTTTCCCTAAGTGTCCATATGAGGGAGGAAATGACTTTTAGGACAAAGGTCCTTGAGTCTTGGTCAAGCTTTTTGTGTGTTATCCTTCTTCTTTTCTAAATTTCTTGTAATCTTGATGAAATACTTTTATTTGTATTTTGAGTATTTTGATTGTAATCCTCCTATTCTCTCTTATAATGAGAATTTTTCCAACAGTAATATCCCCTAAGCGTGCATGACCAAAATGTTTCATCTTACATTATGCAGATATATATATATATTGAGTCATCCAAATAATTTGAAACAAAAGAAAGAAAGAAAAATAATAATACTAATAATAAAAAGTAAAGAAGTAGATAAAAAGTTAATTAAGCAGGGCCTCCGGGCTGGTGTCCTTGTCGATTTTTATGTTCTTCTCTATCTGCAGCTTTGGCTGAAATATAATATGCAATGATGAAGATCCCATGAATGAAACATAGAATCCCGCCTATGGATAGGAACCGATGATGTGCAATTCCACACGATTTTCTTGACCTTGAGTTTGCTAATGTCCCTACCATCAGCAACGAAAACCCAGCAGCTAATACAATCCTGTTTTCATTATATAAATGGTATAAATTCATGTATTATTCAGAATACAAAGTTTACACAAAAAAACTGAGAGAACAAAAGAAAACAGACATACGTACCAAGAAAGAATGAGAGAGCCAACAGCCAATTGTTTGTTTGCGTTTGCTTTCTCGTACTCTGCTCTGGACCAGATGCAAACACAACCACCAATCAAGTTAGCAATAACATGAGCCATCGTCAGAAGTACCACTGCAGCTATGCCTAGCTTGTAAGCTTCATAGCTCGGATCTCTACACTCAAAAACCCACAACCTCAAATGTTTCACCTGCAATTGATCAAATAATAAACAACAAATTAGGAGGGAATCCATTACTTGACAAAGTACGTACGTAGTTGTGTTCAAATAGTTCTAAGATGAGAGTACCTTGTTTTGAGCAACTTCAGCCTCAATCCCAAGTATCCCAGCAACGACATCCATGACCATGACCACTAGGCAGATAAGAGGGCCAAAATTTCTTGCCATTTTTACAATCTATACAGAGCTTTGGTAGCGTACAGTGTGGAGCACCAAATTAAATAAATATATAGGCATCTCTACTGTAGGCCTTGATTGAAAAAGTTATATGGGTTATATGGTATAGTGGAATAGGAATAAAGGGAAGGGAGGCCAGGTATTCAAAGAACTAAAGAAGAATAACATTTACATGGGAAGTGATCTTAATATTATAGCAAAAAGTTTATTTACGACAATAGTTTATCTTCGTTTCTTCCAATGCGCGTCTCTTTTTTAGATTCATTCATAAATTCTTTTCAAGGGGTACAAGGAAAGTAGAATATATTACCACCAAAGAAGGAAAAGGAATAAGTTACATGTGTTTTTTTAATAAAATAAATAGAGATAACATATTGGTGCATTTCAATCTATCCCCCTCTTTCTTTTTGCAAAATATTATATTCAACAGACCCTAATTTTTAATATTTTCAAAATAAGGAGTGTGATTCACAATATAAAAATACAATCAGGACTCTTATAAGATTAAATATCATTTTAGATCCTGTACTTTACAAAAGTTATAAATTAGACCTTTTGTTTTATTAAATGATAAAATAAATTCTTTATTTTTCAAAAATTGTACAAATATAAACTAATTTTTTGTCAATAATAATTTAATTTAGAGATGTTATGACAAAACTGGTTACATTTTCTGCATCTGTTCATATTAGAAATAATCTTAATTTAAAGTTTGTTATATTAAAAAAAAATTAAAATTGAGTTCAAGATTCTATTTTTACTATTTTGAAAAATATAGGGTCTATTTTATCATTTAATAAAATAGAAGGTCTAATTAATAACTTTTATAAAATATATGATCTAAAATAGTATTTAACCTAATCTAAAAATAAGAAGGGAAAAAGAATAAGTGTTTGTTTGTTTATTTTGTTAAGTTATCACTCTTTAATTGAGCTAGCCTTAATCACCTTTGAAGTCTTTTCTTTATTATCAATGCATTCCAAATACATATAAAATGTAGATAATTACTAAAACCAAGTAGAGTCAATAGCCATTTTGTATGAAATATGATGTAATATCAAATACTATATTTTAATTGGGTAATGATAGATGCACTCATTATACACAATTTAGATGTAATTGTTAAATTAGATCCCACTGTAATATTTGTTATTACTGTGTTACAAGATGAAGTGAAAAAAAAAAATACAGATAAAAGCACAAACAGAATACAACAGAAAATATAGATCCTATGTGGCTTTGCCTCTAGTGGATCAAGAACTAGCTGTTAGTTACAACCGAAGTTGTAACTAACTCCTAGTTCTGTGATCAACCCTAGAACTACAACTATAAAAGGAACAGAAGAGAAGAGATGAGATATACCAGATGCAAAAGCCCTAGGTTACCAGATCTGAGAGATTGTTCAGCTCCAGATGTTGTTTCAAGTCCATGCACAAGAAACAAAAGTGAGTTAGTGAGAGAAATCAAAAAGAAAAAAAGAGAAATAAACACAGAAAACAAAAAGAGAGAAAAACCTAGAAATACCAGTCGATCTGTGACTTGGATTTCTTACCTGTTGTAACTTACATTCATCATAGTGCAAGATCTGAGGTCGATCTTCAAGGCGAGCTCATCAGAGGATGTACCCCTAATTTTTAGGGCGAACCTCTATATTTCTGGTGTTTGATTTCTTACTCTAAACTTTTGTGTTTTGGCTAATATTTGTGTATGTGTGTGTGTGTTGTTTCTGGGGTGATTTTCTGGGTTAGATCGATCAAGAGATCGAGGGAGATCTCTGGTTCTAGGGTTTGAGAACCAGAGAGAAGGCAGAGAGAAAGAGAGAGAGTTTGAAACTCTCGAAGGTTCGAGGAGAGAAATGAGCTAGGGTTTGCTCTGAACTCTCTTGGTTTTATTCGAGGAAGAACGACAGATCGTTTTGATCAAACGATCTGTCGTGCAGGTAAGGAACGACAAGTTCCTTTGTCGTTCAAGAGGAACGACCAAGATTGCCAGTGTCGTTCAAATTGGTTTTGACTTGAATTTTCTAGGACAATTTTGTCCTTGTTATTTTAACTGCAAAATTGAGTTGGTGTAGGTTAAACTTGGAATTTCACCAAGCAAAATTCCTACAGTGGTATCAGAGCTTTGGTTCAAGCTTAAATCAACTCAAGAAAGAATCAAGAAAGTGACAAAGACTGGGAGAAGAAGAAGAAACACAACAAGAAGTTGTGGACAGTGGAAAACCTGTGGAAATTCCACAAACTGATAATAAATCAATCTTTCTAAACTCAACTCAATTTAATTTTGATTTTTCTAACATGAGCAATATCAAGGTTGACATTGATCGTTTTGATGGATCTGGTGATTACAGGATCTGGAGAAGAAAGATCAGATCTCTGCTGGCTCAACAGAAACTACTTAGGGTTCTTGAAGACCCTATTGAATGGCCAGACAACACTTCAAAGATTCAACAAGAAGAGCTGTTGGAAACAGCTACTGGAATCATAATTTTCAATCTTTCTGATGCCATTATCAGATTGGTTGATAAAGAAGAAACACCAGCTAAAATCTGGAAGAAACTTGAAGAACAGTTTCAACAGAAGTCCCTAACTAACAAGATCTACCTAAAGGAAAGAATCTTTGGGTTTAAGATGAGTCACACTAAAACCCTAGATCAGAATCTTGATGAGTTTCTCAGAATGCACATTGAATTGGCAAATTCAGGAGAGAATGAAGCTCTAAGTGATGAAAATCAGGCAATAATCATTTTGAATTCATTGCCTGATTCATACAGAGAGGTAAAGACAGCAATCAAATATGGAAGAACTTCAATCACACTTGATGAAGTCATTTCAGCCCTAAAATCTAAAGACTTAGAGATGAAGAGTGAAAAATCCAATTCTGGACATGGTGAAATGAACCTAAGTAGGGGAAGGCCATCTCACAAGAAACCCTACCAGAACAGGGGTAGAAGTAATAGTGCACATCATCATAGAAACTCAAACAGAGGGAAGAGTAGATCACCATCAAGAGATTCTGGTGATTCTACAGGGTGTTTCTATTGTGGAAAACCTGGACACTACAAGAAAGACTGCTATTTCTACAACAACAAATACAAGAACAAGAAAGGAAGTAGATTTTCAGAAAGATCAGATCAAAACAAACAACAAAATGACAAGCAACAAGAAGCAAACTATTCAGATGGCTATGATAGTGGTGAAGTCTATGTTGCATCTACATCTTTCAAAGATGACTGGATTTTGGATTCTGGGTGTACTTTTCACATGACAAATTCTAGGGAAATCCTAACTGATTACAGAAATTCTAATGGTGGCAAAGTAATTCTGGGAAATAACGGCTTAACTTTGCAATATAGAAGGTTCAGGTAATGTAAGTTTTAAAATGTTTGATGGAATTGTTAGAACCCTAACTGGTGTAAGGTATGTTCCTAATCTTGCTAGAAATTTAATTTCTATAAGTGTTCTAGATGACATGGGTATTGTTAGCAAAATTGAAGCAGGTTCAATGAAGCTAAGTAAGGGTGCTATGACAATAATCAAAGGCCACAAACATGAAGGGTTATACTACTTAGATGGAGAACCAGTGACTCACTGCAACAATGCAGTCACTAGCAATCCAGAAGACCTAAAAGCTGTTCTATGGCACAGAAGGCTGGGGCATATCAGTGAGAAAGGCTTACAGATCATGAGTGATCAAAGGCTACTGGGTAAGGACAGAGTAAGCAAAGTTGACTTCTGTGAATCTTGTGTTTTAGGTAAACATCATAGACTAAAATTTAAAACAGGTATTCACAAAACTAAGCACATATTGGAGTATGTTCACTCTGATCTTTGGGGACCAGAGAAAACTCCAACACATGGTGGAAATGTGTATTTTATGTCTATTGTTGATGACCATTCTAGAAAAGTTTGGGTATTTTTACTTAAACATAAAAATGAGGCTTTATCTAAATTCATACAATGGAAAACCCTAATGGAAAATTTAACTAATCAAAGGGTTAAAACCCTAAGGACTGACAATGGCTTAGAGTTTTGCAGTGATGAATTTAACAGGTATTGTGGCTCTGTTGGAATTCAAAGGCACAGAACTGTGAGAATTACTCCTCAACAGAATGGGGTAGCTGAGAGGATGAATAGGACCTTGATGAACAAGGTCAGATGCCTATTATTGCAATCTGGGCTTACTAAAGGGTTTTGGGGAGAAGCTGTGTTAACAACAGCCTACCTGGTGAACAGAAGTCCATCCAGTGCCATTGATTTCAAGACACCAGAGGAGATCTGGTCAGGTAAGCCTCCTGATCTCTCAAACTTAAGAGTATTTGGATGTGCAGCCTATGCACATCAGAGTGTTGGTAAGTTAGAACCTAGAGCTCTCAAATGTGTGTTTCTAGGATATCCTGAAGGTACTAAAGGCTACAGATTATGGGTAAGAGAGAAACAAGGGTTTAAAGCTATAAACAGTAGGGATGTTGTTTTTAAGGAAGATTTATTTCCTTGTATTACTAATAATAATGCAATATCTAGTCCTACTTTAGACACTAACCCTGCAGGCACATCTGTGGACATGCAAACAAGGAACACTCAACCTAATACTGTTCAGGTGGAACCAGAACAGGTGGAAAATACTCAGGGAGATGAAAACTTGGAAGGAAATGACCAAGTTCAGGATGACAACATTCAGGTGGAACCTATTACTGAAGAAGGACAAGAAAATGAGGCAATACAAGATTACCAACTGACCAGAGACAGAACTAGAAGGGTTCCTAGACCTACACAGAGATTCAGCTTCACAGCTTGGGAAGAAGTGCTAGCCTATGCATTTTTCTGTGCTATGGGAGTGGAAATGACAGAACCTAAGTCCTATGAAGAAGCTATGACTGATAAAGATGCCAAGAAATGGTCCAAGGCAATGGACACAGAGATGGAATCTCTGAGAAAGAACAGAACCTGGATACTAGTGAAGAAACCTAAAGGAAAGAGCATAGTTTCATGCAAGTGGCTTTTCAAACACAAAGAAGGACTTACTGAGACAGATCCTAAGAAGTTTAAGGCAAGACTAGTGGCTAAAGGATTTACACAGAAAGAAGGAATTGATTTTAATGAGATATTCTCACCTGTGGCTAAGTATAAAACCATCAGAATTATACTTACCATAGCTACTCAATTTGACCTAGAAGTTGATCAAATGGATGTAACTACTGCATTTCTACATGGGGAACTTGAGGAAGAAATCTACATGCAACAACCTAAAGGATATGAGGAAAAAGGCAAAGAAGACTTGGTTTGCAAACTGATTAAGTCCCTGTATGGACTTAAACAGTCACCAAGGCAATGGAACAAAAGGTTTGATGAGTTCATGATCAAGAAGGGGTTCTCTAGGAGCTATTATGACACCTGTCTATACTACAAAGGCACTAAGATTGATGAAGTCATCTACTTACTGCTGTATGTAGATGACATGCTCATTGTGAGCAAGGAAAGGACCAGGATTGACCTAATGAAAGGTTGGCTAAGGGAAGAATTTGAGATGAAGGACTTAGGCAAGGCTGCTAAGATCCTAGGCATTAACATCTCTAGGGACAGGGAGCATGGGACACTAAGGCTACATCAGAAAAACTACATTAAGAAAGTCTTAGAGAATTTCTCTATGACTAATGCAAAGCAAACTAAGCAACCTATGACTAATCAGTACTATCTAAGCAAAGACCAATGCCCTAAAACTACAGCTGAGAAAGAATCTATGAGTGAAGTGCCTTATTCTAGTGCAGTGGGATCTGTGATGTACCTAATGGTCAGTACCAGACCTGATTTAGCCTATGCCATTAGTGTACTAAGCAAGTACATGGCTAACCCAGGTAAACAACACTGGGAGGCTATGAAATGGTTACTAAGATACTTATTGGGATCTACAGAAGTGGGGTTAAACTACAAGAGAAGGGACAACAGCAGAATGATCACTGGGTACAGTGATGCAGACTATGCAGGTGACAGAGATAGTAGAAAATCTACCTCTGCCTATTTCTTTACACTATGGGGTAATTGTATCAGCTGGAAAGTACAACTGCAGCCTGTTGTAGCTTTATCTACAACAGAATCTGAGTATGTAGCTGTTACAGAGGCTATTAAAGAAGCCATTTGGCTTAAAGGACTACTAGATGAACTTAAACTCCTAGATGAAGAACCTACAATCTATTCAGACAGCCAGAGTTGTATCCACTTGTGTAAGAATCCTGTCTTTCACGACAGAACCAAACATGTGGAAATTAAGTATCACTTTATACGAGATAAAGTGACACAGAAGGTTGTACAGATAGAGAAAGTTCCCACTGAAGAGAATCCTTCTGATATCGGTACTAAGGTGCTACCCTTAACCAAGTTCAAGCACTGCTTGGACTTGTTAGGGGTTGGTAGTGGTGGATGACCACTACCACTATGAGCTAAGACCCTTGAAGACGAAGCACAATGATAATAAACATTACAGATGAGATCTAAGGTGGAAATTGTTAAATTAGATCCCACTGTAATATTTATTATTACTGTGTTACAAGATGAAAAAGAAAAAAAAATACAGATAAATGCACAAACAGAATACAACAGAAAATATAGATCCTATGTGGCTTTGCCTCTAGTGGATCAAGAACTAGCTGTTAGTTACAACCGAAGTTGTAACTAACTCCTAGTTCTGTGATCAACCCTAGAACTACAACTATAAAAGGAACAGAAGAGAAGAGATGAGATATACCAGAAGCTAAAAGCCCTAGGTTACCAGATCTGAGAGATTGTTCAGCTCCAGATGTTGTTTCAAGTCCATGCACAAGAAACAGAAGTGAGTTAGTGAGAGAAATCAGAAAGAAAAAGAGAAATAAACACAGAAAACAAAAAGAGAGAAAAACCTAGAAATACCAGTCGATCTGTGACTTGGATTTCTTACCTGTTGTAACATTCATTCATCATAGTGCAAGATCTGGGGTCGATCTTCAAGGCGAGCTCATCAGAGGATGTACCCCTAATTTTTAGGGCGAACCTCTATATTTCTGGTGTTTGATTTCTTACTCTAAACTTTTGTGTTTTGGCTAATATTTGTGTATGTGTGTGTGTGTTGTTTCTGGGGTGATTTTCTGGGTTAGATCGATCAAGAGATCGAGGGAGATCTCTGGTTCTAGGGTTTGAGAACCAGAGAGAAGGCAGAGAGAAAGAGAGAGAGTTTGAAACTCTCGAAGGTTCGAGGAGAGAAATGAGCTAGGGTTTGCTCTGAACTCTCTTGGTTTTATTCGAGGAAGAACGACAGATCGTTTTGATCAAACGATCTGTCGTGCAGGTAAGGAACGACAAGTTCCTTTGTCGTTCAACAAGAACGACCAAGATTGCCAGTGTCGTTCAAATTGGTTTTAACTTGAAATTTTCTAGGACAATTTTGTCCTTGTTATTTTAACTGTAAAATTGAGTTGGTGTAGGTTAAACTTGGAATTTCACCAAGCAAAATTCCTACAGTAATAATGTTGTATCTTGTATGCATCTATAATCTATTATTACTCATTTTAATTAAAAATATATTTAAAAAAATAGAAAATATGTAATAAACCCAATTACATAATTATAGTGGTATTGGTGCTTCTTACAAAAATATCCAATACAAAAAAAACGTCTAAACAACATAAAAAATAAAATATGATGGGCTCCATCCTATGTAAGAGTTTACGCTTACAGTAGTGCTTGGTGTAACCGTGTAAGTATGGGCTTGTTGGCCAGTCCTCATAGTTTTCAATCTAAAAACCAAATCATAAACTTTTTTTGTTTGATCAAACCAACCAAATCATAAACTTAAAATTAAAACAATAAATAATAATAATAATAATAATAATAATAATAATAATAATAAAAAAAAAAAACCATTCTTCTGCAATCATTAACTTATTTTTTTATAACTATTTTAAAAAGATTTTTTTTTTATAACTATTTTAAAAAGATTTTTTTTTATATAACTAAAAAGTCGTTTTTAAAATCTTGTTATCGTTAAAATATTTTTTTAAAAAATAAATTAAGAAGTAAATATGTATCAAAAAGAATGGAAGTAAATACATTATTCTAACTTTTAAAAATAATTTCTTATAATTGAAGTTTTAAATTATATTTTTTTTATTCAAATATATAAGGTTAATTTTCGATTGCAAATAAATAATTAAAGTTAATTTTTAATGTAATAATACTTAAGTTGTATTTTTAAAGTTTATGTAAGTACTAACAATTGATGTAAAAACCAATTATTTTATATCATTAAATTTTTATTATTTATTTAAAAGTTAATATATCATTTGAATAATGTTGTTTAAACTTTAAAATGAAATTCTAAAAATATAATTTAAATATATATATATTTTTGCTAAGATAATTTAAATATTATAGTGTAAGTGTGTAACGCAAATTAATTTTTTAACCTTGGTGAAAGAATAGCAGTGTCGTCTCACTTAATAAACTCTTTAAACAACAGTATTGATACGACACGTCCTCTTTCTAATAAAAGCATAACAGAATTGTCGTTTTTCACTCAATCGAGAGAGCGCGAGACATTTGTAGTAGTTTCTGGAAATTAAAAAAAATAAATAAATAAATAATTAAAAGAAAGGAAACATGACAGGTGGAGCTGTTAGCTTTTTTTTTTTTTTGATAGGAGAAGATGATGATCGTTTAATGAAAATTTCTAGAAGCAGCTTCACTCTTCCATCAAATTTCAATTGCTCATTTTAAGCTCAATTACAAACAAACACTCCATTTCTTCTTCAGTAAATTTCTGCCTGGGTACCTAAAATGTCGGCCTACAGGTGGAAGAACTTTCACGAGGACGAAGACCGACCCGAGAAACCTCGTCGGTTCGGAGTCACGGAGATGAGAGGCCCCCATTATACCCTTCTTTCTCAAAACCTTCTTCAGGTAATCATTCATTACTGTTGCGTATAAATAATGTTCTTGCTTGATCAAACCTCAGCTTTGCTCTTCTAATTTCATTTACTTTGTTGTTAATTGCTTCAATTTTGCATTCTTGGTTGGTAATTTTGTAATTTCTGTGCTTTCTGAATTATTAATCTATTCGATGTGGCATGTGGCCAACAAATGGTGGATCTTTCAGGATATATTCGAGTCCATGGGGCAGTTTGTGGATGGTTTGAAGTTCAGTGGAGGTTCCCACAGCTTAATGCCAAAGTCTTTCGTGAAAGAAGTGATTGATATGGCCCATCAACATGATATATATGTCAGTACTGGTGACTGGGCTGAACATTTGCTTAGGAAAGGTCCATCAGCTTTCAGTCAATATCTTGAGGTGAGGCTTTGTTAAGAATGATCGTGTTGATCACTGCAAACTGTTCGCAGCTTAATTCTGTTGAATTTCTGGTGTTTTTCAGGAGTGCAAGCAAATGGGTTTTGACACAGTTGAGCTGAATGTAGGGTCACTTAATGTCCCTGAAGAGAGCCTTTTGAGTTTTGTGCGGCTAATTAAGAGTGGTGGTTTGAAAGCCAAACCTCAGTTTGCTGTGAAGTTTAATAAGTCTGATGTTCCAGTTGGTGGTGACAGAGCTTTCGGAGCTTACATTGTTCCAACCCCTCGCTCTTCTGGTAATGTTGCAATATTTTATCAAAATGTCTCCTGAATTTATGATGGTGGCCTTTGTTTCTCTGTCCATTTAAATGTATTACGCGCTTCTCAAGAGAAGAGGATTGCATGCTTTATTCATGTCCAGATTAGAATCTTCGATTTTGTTGGACTAAAGATGATTTGTGAACTAAAACAAAGTAGGATTGTCATTTGATTTAATAACCAACGTTCTAGCCATATGATTTTAGCGGGAAAGGGGGGTTTTAGGTGCTTGATGCCTGATTTTGGTAGCCATCAAAACTTAACTAAGCTCCTTTGTGTAAAATACCGCAAATCCCTTTTTCTACATCCTCTGTTGCTAAACTTTTCTGGAAAGAATTGAGCATGCCTCGGGTTCTAAAGGGTGGCACAATTTATACTGCATTGTATGTCAGAATGACATTAGTGTTCCATAACTATCACCATAGTGTGCTTGAATGTCGTTAATAATGTTCTTGCTGATTGCCTGTCAGTGAGTCGTGACAGATGGTTTCCTTATTTTAAAATAACGAATTCAAATAGGAATATCTTACCGCCTTGATTTCATTATAGTTGTGTCTTTGAAGTACTTTTAAGATACTCTAAAACTGTTGGATGGTTACCAATTCCTTTGAGATATATCTACTATAGCCTAGATGCAGCTTGCAGTTAAATATATCTAGCAACAATGTCCAACTAAATTATTGTTTTTATAAGTAATAGTAGCTATTTCTTTTGGTCCAAGATTTTTGTTTCTGAAATTGCCTGAGCTTTTATAGGTTTTGCTCCCTGAAAATACAGGGTTGATTGTTACTAGAGAATGAGACATGTCCTGGTAGAGATTTATAAATGGAATGGGAACCATCTTTCCTTAAGATTGTAAATAGATATTGAGAATCATCACCTTCACCTTTGTTTTGGTTTGCCACAGAATTTGTGGAGGATGTTGATCTCTTGATCAGAAGAGCTGAGAGATGCTTAGAAGCAGGGGCGGACATGATAATGATTGATTCAGATGACATCTGTAAACATGTGGACGCTGTACGAGCAGACATAATTGCTAAGATCATTGGTCGCCTTGGAATAGAGAGGACAATGTTTGAAGCTTCAAATCCCAGAACCTCTGAATGGTTTGTCAAACAGTATGGCCCAAGGGTATGCTGCTCACACACATTCTGCATGTATCGTTTTTTCATTTGAAAAATTCTATTACATCTCTTGAACTAATTCTAGTTTGCCCGTTTGTGCAGGTGAATCTCTTTGTAAACCACTCTGATGTGATGGATTTGGAGTGCCTCCGGGGACGCAACTTGGGAAAGAATCATTCCTCCGTCCTTGGTTCCTCATATTTTCTCTTCTGAATTTCTTCTAACTTTTGTTTCAATAAAACAAACATGAAAATGATTTGTACATGTATATATATGTGTAACCTGTTATCTGGTTGGGATTTGTTTTTTGTTTTTTTGTTTTTTCTATTAATGTTGTTGTCCTTATGAGAGGCATTAAGAAATTGTTAAAAACTTTGCTTTGAAATGTACTGTTATAAAAATATGAGATATATAGAAAAATACAAATCTATCAAAAAGATTACAACTACTATAGATTAAATAAAGGTATTACAAAAATACAAATAAAGAGGAGGAAAAGATGAGAACAAAATTACAGCTCAAAACACAAATGTAAAATTAATATGAAATTATATATACTAAGCAAATTTAACTATAAATATTAATTTTAAAAATATTAAATTATCAAATTTTGATTTAATAACAAATAATGAAATTACAAATTTGAATTTCTATATTTAATTTAACTACTTAATTAAAAAAAATATCAAAAAATATTTTTTTACACTATATCGAAAATATATTCATATAAAAATATTTAATTCAAATTTAACTTTTTCTTTTCTTATTTTTCTTGCTTCAAAATTTTTTTTTGAAATTTTTACATGAAAAATCACTTTTGCACAATTTATTACCTAAATACTCATACACGCTTATATCTACTTTTTTACTTACAAAGTTTATTTTATTACTCAAATAACACTTAGTCATCATTCCATCCATCATCAATCAAATCCTACTCTCTTCCCTCTCTTTTTTCATTTTCTATCAATCAATCCATCATTTCACTCTCTTTTTTTCTTCTTTTCTTTTTTATTTTTAATTTTATTTCAGTTTTTAATTTTTTATTTTTAATTTTATTTCAGTTTTTAATTTTTAATTTTTAATTTTATTTTCAGTTTTTAATTTTTAATTTTTTTTCCATAACAATTCTTCTTTTCTTTTTATTTTTAATTTTTAATTGTAAAGCTAGTTTCTTATATATTGTTGCTTAGGTCTAGGATTGACTTCTAATTTTAGTGCTACTGCTTATCCATATATTAATACATAGCTAATGTTGGTCAGTTCTTTTTTTAGTGAATAATAAATATTTATAATTGGTTATATAAATTTATATATCTATATATTGGTCTGATAATTATTTGCAATGCTCGTCGGTATATTGTTCTCTACAATTACCTCCAAATTTTATTGTCCTCTGCTATTTATGAACTTCTGTCACAAAGAATTACATTATCGCTTAAAAAAATCTTCAAAACTATATATAGTGGTGTTAGAGAGTATTTCACCGAAGTTAACCATTCAGCAGTCATTCCTTAAAATGAGGCAATTGGGTGAAATGAGCCAATACTGATTGAAAACAATTATTTTATTACTTAAGAAAAAATTGTTCCCATATAAAGATTTCATTGTCAACGTTTCTGGGAAAAAAGCTAATGTTGGTGCTGATGTTCGAACCGAGGTTTGTTTTCGGTTTCTTTTTGGTTTTCTCCCATATTTGAAATTTTACACCTTCTGTATGTATTTTTTTTAATATGTTTTTTATCTAGTTGTTTCCTGTCCATTTTTATATCATCAATGGGTAACAATGAGATTTATCATGGATGTTGATGTTCAAAGAGTTTTTCCTGTATTTTAGTTTGTATACAGTTGTTTTGTAGTTTTATTATAGTTTTGCTACTTGCATATGTTATTTCACTATAAAATTAATATGCAACTATTTGCACAAAACTTACTATGTATAATTACTATTTCTTAGTCCCCATCAAATTAAATTCTTGCATAATATATAAACTATCATAAAACGATAATGTAACTATAAGGCAACTATTTGCACTTGCATACAGTTGTTTTGTAGTTTTATTATAGTTTTGCTACTTGCATATGTTATTTCACTATAAAATTAATATGCAACTATTTGCACAAAACTTACTATGTATAACTACTATTTCTTAGTCCCCATCAAATTAAATTCTTGCATAATATATAAACTATCATAAAACGATAATGCAACTATAAGGCAACCAAAACAAAAAATAAATCAAAATGTAACTGTATATAACGTAGATGTATTATTCATGAGGTTTTTTTAAAAATTTTCACATCATACATTGTTTTGAATTTGGTGGGAGGTCCAGATCTGTTTGTTACAGATCTACATTTCATGAATCTGGATTTCGATATTAGGGGGAGTTGTTTTGATCGAATAAAACAGAAAACAAATGTGTAATTTCAGTTTCTTCACAGTTTTTCTGATTTTTTTTTCGTCATTTTCAGTTTAGATCATTGCAGGTATTCTTTTCCAGTTGATTTTGCCAGAATTAATAGTTGTATTTTTCTCGTTTTGGTTTCATTTTGGTTGTTTTGCGGTTTTGAAACGAGCGCGTATTTTCATCTTCATGGTTCGCTCTGTACAGCTGAAGGCTTAGTGCATGTGGTATTTTTGTAAATATTTGTATATAGACTGTATAAATGTTTAATGGGCCGGCCCAAAGTATTTTTGTAATTTTTTTTCCTTTTTTGTATTTTTTTGTTTTTTTCCTTTTTTTTTTATCGATGGAACAATCTCAGCCCACATGATATAAAAATGAGATTTTAATTAGATAGAAAAATCAATCATAAACACTCAAAATTTTCTAATTTTACTCATTTATAATATCCATTAAAAGTGTACCCATGTATATATATATATATTATATTAAGTGTAGGAGGAGAATAATATGGTGAATAGGATAGAGAAAACAGATGAGAAGAAGAACAAGGTGATGAAGGATCACCAAAGTTCGAATAATGTTTCAACACTTTTAACAGTTTATTTTTCTCCTCTGCAAAACTATTTTTGAAATTATCAAGCCATAGTGTTTAAAAAATAGAAGAGAAAGAAGTGTCTTATGAGTAAACTATAGGATCTTATTTATAGTGTTTAGATTAGACCAAAATTTGAAATTCAAATTCCACTTCTCTTTGGCTTATAAGACGAAAATATAGGATTAAATGGGATGAAAACTGTCGGCATGGAAGTAGGAAACGTCCCAATTTAAGAAGTGAATGTTTAGCAATGTTTTTTAAAAACTGGTTCCAAGTGACATGTCGCCTGGAGTGTTTCCCACAAACCAAGCATCGAGAAATCATCGCTAAACCCTGAAAAACCCACGACATCCCTACTAGTAAAATTTCAGCAACTCAAATTTTGAGTTTTGAAACTCTTCTTCGAGCCAACTTGCCACCAAACATTTCAATCTTTATTTTAATGATATAGATGAGATATGAACGTTTTCCAATAACTATAAACTCATAGCTATTAATCCCATAACCTATTGTGTAATTATTCATATATTAACACAGCATAATCAAATATGATTCTTGAGTTACAAATTTAAATTCAAATTTTATAACTCCCCATAAGTTACAAGTTTATGAGTAATTACATTATATCACACACTATATAGCTCTCATTCACTTTATATATTAACCTCTTAATAATATATAATATCACTCATTTTGATCTTGTATGGAAGGTTATTTTTCACAATAAATAATTTTTAAAAGACTTGCTTGAAATTCCATATTCTAATATTTTCTAGGTGAGTTTTGTCATTCTAACTTTGATGCCACATTAACTTAAAACGTAAAAGGGGAATAGAATCTCGACATAATTAGTATTAATTTATTTATTTATGTTGGAATAAATTTGTATTACTTTATTTTGTTCTCCAAATTTGGAACTTTTGACCATAGGTGTTGATAACTTTCTTTCCTATATATCCTGGGATTGAATAACGTAAGACATATACATAGTATGTCTGGGTGGCTGCTCCAACAACAAGAGTGTTATAAATTATTTGCCTGAAGAAGAAGGTAAAAAATGGAAACGAGATTTCTCCTAAAAGCTATGGCCGTTCCAAGTCCACAGGATGGGTTCATACCAATTGGGAACAGAAATTGTGTATATAAAAAGACCCATTGGAAGGGAGATTAGCAAGAAGAAGAAGAATAAAAAAAAATGTGTGGTACTTTGTTAAATGCTATCAGAAAAGCACTGCCCTGCAAATCTAAGCCGTCGGATGTATCCGACCCAGAGAGATCATCTTCT
Organism: Cannabis sativa; assembly: GCF_029168945.1. Taxonomy (NCBI): domain Eukaryota; kingdom Viridiplantae; phylum Streptophyta; class Magnoliopsida; order Rosales; family Cannabaceae; genus Cannabis; species Cannabis sativa. The sequence goes on along the minus strand of NC_083601.1, from coordinate 39,774,728 downwards.
GTGGGATGTCTTTCAAATCTCAAAGGCACCACCACAAGGCACAAGGAAAGGGAATCAAACAGCAGTTCAAAGGTACAAAGAAAAATTAGTACCAGGTATCCCAAAACAAACATTGTTGGCAATGAAATGGTCCTTTATAACCCTGGACCTTCAAGGGAAGGGAAAGCTAGTAACGGTCGTATGGTTAAGAGTAAGAGTAAGAGGGTTGGTAATGGTGGTAGAGCTGAAGGCCCTCATATGGTGTCACGTTTTAAGATGGAAATCCCATTATTTGAGCATTCAAGGGAATACTGTGGTGGTAATTCTAGTGTGGTTTGTCATATATGTGGTCAGCAACATCAGAAGTCTTCTATTAGTGCGATTGACTCAAATCCTGTGTCCAAGAGATATACAGGTATCTATATATTCTCTCATCAACCTTACGAAATTCTAAAAAGTACTATGCTATTATGACGTTTTCATGACTTTTGGTTTTGGCTAACAATTCTTCAATCGAAGTTGAAATACTACAGTATGCGCAGTTATTTTATTTTGTTGTTTTCATTAAATGAAAATGTTAAGTTAGTAGAGAACTTCTGGCCGTGAATGATTGATTTGGGCAAAACAATTTATTTTCATTTGATGACAAAAAATAAAAAATACAGATATCAGTCATTATAATTAACCAAATACATTTACAAATCTTCGTGGTAGTTTCTCAAATTTTCCACTTTTATATAATTATGTTGTTAAGTACTTTATTTTATGTTCACCAGCAAATGAAAGTATATTATTGTCGTTTTTGTCTCTTAGTGAGCAAACTACAGGAAGGAGACTCATCGAGAAAGATAGTCGAAATAATTTGTAGAACAGGGCAAGATGAGAAGCAACATATCAAGATGGAGACCATATTGAAAGTTCACAACATGCAAAACATTCTGACTTGGTTTGAGGACTACAGAGAAATGGTCAAAATCAAAGCCCGGAAACATCCCAAGAAAGTTGACCCGCGTTGCCTGGCTGACGGGAACGAACTACTGAGGTTCTACGCCACCAACGTCGCTTGTTCATTGGGCTCCTCTTCTTCTGGCCTATGCCTATGCAATCTTGACAAGTGTGGAGCTTGTCGCATTCTGAGAAATGGGTTTTCGGCCAACAAAGATTTCGTGGGCAGCGTTGGTATCTTTGCCACTTCAACTAGTGAAAGAGCCTTGGCTTACGTGGAAGCCCATTTTAATAGGAGGAAAGCTCTGTTTGTTTGCCGAGTCATTGCTGGGAAAATCCATAAGTTTGATCAAGCATTTTCTCATTCTGGGTTCGATTCTTTGTCTTGGAAAGTTGGTCGAAATAGGGAAGCTGAAGAACTGTTTGTGCTAAGTCCTAAAGCTGTGCTCCCTTGCTTTCTTGTCATTTGCAAAATCTGAAAGATCAAGATAAAATAGTTGAATAACAAAAACCATGCATATCACATATGCATTAATAATTATTGAGTGAGAATGTAAAAGACAATGTCCTTTGAACTCTTTTACTACAATGGTATTTAAAAAAAAATAAAAAAATTATGCTCTTTGTTGATATTATTATCTTCAAAATGGTGAGCTCTTATCAGTTTTTGCGCTCACCTAACATCAATCACGTGATATATGCACCAATGGGTCAACCACCTAACATAAATTCTATGGATTTTGGAGAAGACACTCAATAGTTTAATAGAATAATAACACCCAAAATGGATTCCTTTATAATGATAGAATGTTTACTTTTGGAACAAATGCATTCGTATTGAATTTGGATAAACATAATATTAAATTATCAATATTACTATTATATTTTGCTGTTTCTCTTAGTTTAGTTGTATACCGATTCAAAATATTCAAAATAATTTTTGTAATATCAATTTTATAAGTTGGTACTTAATTACACCAGTAAGAAAGATGATGTTGGGTATTATTAGTACATTTTAACAATTATCTTTTATTTTAAATGTGAGGTTGATGAATTTGGATTATAGGATTGTAGTAGGGCCACTACTCCTGAATATCTCAATAGTAAATTTACATTAATTTGATTGATTTGGTTGATAGGATTGGAGTGTTTTTTTCCTTTCTATTATTTTATGTTTAAAAAGACAAAGTGGAAAGGAGATAAAATTGGGGTAACCTTTTTAATTCCACTTCAAATATTTGTATTAGGTAATGCTTCTGCTCTTTAAATTCCTTCAAATAGGATAAGCACGAGGCCTTTTAACATTGGTTTACTTCACCCATTTCGGGAAAAGAGGAAACAGTAACTATCCATTCAAAAAGAATATGATAACTATTAACATAATAATTAAAAAAAAATAAGATTAATTTATCTCTTGTGATCACTTTTAAATTATTTCTCTTATTGGAGAATATTGTCCCACATGTATTAAATGTAAAAGTATTGAGCCATATATAAGAACATGGGCTACTCCACTCATTGCCAATTAGTTTTGAGTTGGAACCCGATGATTCTCAACATGGTATCAGAATCATATCTCTAACGGGCTTTCGATCCACACCTATCAAAGAGTTAGCCAGCCGCAAGCGAGCAAAATTATTTCCTTATAATAAGATCGAGTAAATTAAATGCATATGCGTGAAACTGAATCATGCACAAGAATTATTATTTTTTTTTATTTATTGAAAAGAAAAAAAAAAGGAATGAATGATCTGGTTTTACAGTAATACAGCATTCAGCTTCCTTCCATTTATGTTTACTTTTTTTAAAGATTCCATTTATGTTTTTGTTCTACCTAATTTTCCCAAAGTAGTATATGTTATGAACTATGAAGAGAGTGGCATGAAACTATTGTTATTATTTTCTTCCCAATATATCCATCCCAGGAAAATTAATTATAATTGTATATTCTACTCTTTTCTTGATTAAGAAATACTCATACTATAATTAGCTATGGAACATGACATGTCCAAACCAAGGTTTGATTTGTTGGTGGAGAATTCACCTTACACGTGCTCACCTTCTTCATCATGACAAGTACTACAAACTCCAAAGAAAAACTTCTATTTATAAGCCGAACTTGCTGGTCATTATTGTATCCCCTGCCTAGAACACTGACTACCAGACACCTTTTTTCCAAGTTTATTGGCTTCCAATCACTCACACAATCTAATCAGCCATGGACACCAAACACATTGCCAAGAAGACAGCCTGTGTGGTCGGCGGCAGTGGATTCGTGGCGTCTTTGCTGGTCAAGCTTCTTCTTCAGAAGGGCTATAGGGTAAACACCACAGTCAGAGACCCTGGTTAGTCTCCCTCTCTATTGACAATAGTAATGATTTGTGATTAGAACTTTAGGTTAGAGAGGCATTTTATTGGCAATTATTATTGGACAAAAATGATTTAGTACGTCTTGACATGTCATAATTAGTCCAGTCTCTATATACATGCACATGAGGATGAACATAGTATAGTGTTAAGACTATTACCAACTTAGCACAGTGATTGGAAATCAAACTCTAATTTGGTATAGTAATAGTAAATGATGTACATATTATATGGTGCAGAAAATCAGAAAAAGATAGCACACCTTTTGCAGCTCAAAAGTTTGGGTGAGCTAAAGATTTTTGGTGCTGATCTAACTGAGGAGGGGAGCTTTGATGCCCCAATAGCAGGTTGTGACCTTGTCTTCCATGTTGCAACACCTGTTAACTTTGCCTCCCAAGACCCAGAGGTAAAGGCAACTAACTTGATTGCCCAAGACATTCAATTTTTAAAGGTTTTTTTTTTTTAACAAAAGCTATATATATTTTTTTGGGGGGGCTTTCTGAATAGAATGACATGATCAAGCCAGCAGTCCAGGGAGTACTAAACGTTCTTAAATCTTGTGTGAAAGCGAAAACAGTTAAACGCGTCGTCTTGACATCATCTGCTGCTGCTGTTTCAATCAATAAACTAAATGGGACAGGTTTGGTGATGAACGAAGAGAATTGGAGTGACACTGAGTTCTTATCTAATGAGAAGCCACCCACTTGGGTAAGTAATCGATCCTCAACTCTGTTTTATTATTATGAGACCAATTAATCAATACATTTTTCTTAAGGGAAAAACTTTTTAATGTGCATTTGCAGGGGTATCCTTTGTCAAAGACACTAGCTGAGAAAACAGCTTGGAAATTTGCTAAAGAAAATAACATTGATCTCATTACTGTGATCCCTTCTCTTATGACTGGCCCTTCACTCACTCCAGATATCCCCAGCAGTGTTGGTCTAGCAACAGCTTTAATTACAGGTAGTTTTAACAATCTCATATCAAACTCCAGCCAGATCAGATAGAATATATAGGAGGAATAGGAGTACTTTTTGTGTGTGAATTTATTATAATATGTGAATAAACATGTTCCAGGGAATGAATTCCTCATAAATGCAATGAAGGGTATGGAAATGCTATCAGGATCTATATCGATTACGCATGTGGATGACGCTTGCCGAGCTCACGTCTTTTTGGCCGAGAAAGAATCTGCTTCTGGTCGATACATTTGCTGTGCTGTTAACACCAGTGTTACTGAGCTAGCAAAGTTCCTTAGCACAAAATACCCTCAATTCAAAGTCCCCACTGAGTAAGCTCTCAAACCAAATCCAAGACAAGTTAGTGTATATAAATGATGTTTAAAAAGTGTTATAAATGCTAAATTGGGTCATTTCATTTGTGTTGTGAGATGCAGTTTTGGAAATTTTCCTTCCAAGGCCAAGTTGATAGTTTCTTCAGAGAAGCTGACTAAGGAGGGGTTTAGTTTCAAGTATGGGATTCAAGAAATATATGAGCAGAGTGTGGATTATTTGAAGACTAAAGGGATGCTTCAGGTGTAATTAAATTATGTCACAAAATAATGGGTGATCTGATCATGTCAAATGAATCCAGACCATCATGTTTTAACAGCTTTTATTACCATTCTCTTTGATGGGGGTGTATATGCAGATTCATTATATAATAAAGGATCTTATTTAATAAAATATAACAATTTGCTTTCACCAAAAGAAAAATTAACACCCATTCACCAAAAAAAAAAAAAGAGAGAGAGAAATTAACAATGCTACAAAAATTTTTGAAACTACTCAAGATATTTATTATGTAAATAACTTAAAAAAACTCAAAAAAAAACATTTATAATGTTTCTTTTAGTTTTGTTAAGCGGTCTGTTAATAAGGTTGTGCACGCTTGGCGCAATCTTCTCTTATGGAGACTGACCTTACTTCTAATAGTGTTGAGTTACCTACGTGTAATTGCTTCCTTAGTTTTGGAAGATTTGAATTAATGAATTCTCATTATTATTAAAAAAAAAATACTCCAAAAACATTTACTTTAGGGTAAATAGCGGCATAAGTACCTAAAGTTTAAAGTTTGTAAGCGACATAAATTCAATTTTTATTTTTAGCGACATAAGTACCCAATGTTTGTAAAACTGTAATTTTCTTCTAGTTTTGTCAGTACAGACTCCGTTTTAAATTTATTAAAGAACATTTGGAAGTAACTAATACTACACGTTTCTGTCTAGACACAGTAATCAAGAATCTGGACCTTATGTGTGGCCTATTTAAGAAAATAACAGAGTTTGTATTGACGAAATTAGAAAAAAATTACAGTTTTACAAACATTGGGTACTTATGCCGCTAAAAATAAACATTGGGATTATACCACTTACAAACTTGAAATTTTGGGTCTTATGCCGCTATTTACCCTTAAGTAAATATTTTCTCGGTAATTTTACCGGCGATAATGCCAATTCTGACGACTATTCTGGAGTTTGCTGTCAGTGCTAAAAAAGTCGTCGGAGTAGCTGCCTGATGCGTGTTGTAAGCCACAATAAATTTACTATTTTTTTAATTCCAATTATTTTAGTATAATCGTAAGTAAGGGTCGATCTCACGAGGATTATGTTTATTTAATTATTCACAATTTAGTAACAAGAATTAGAAAAATGGGGTTGTGATGATTAGAATAAAAATAGCAATAATAAAAATTAAAGAAAACAAATTTAATGTGAGACTACGATATGAGAGACTAGTTAAAGGTTATTCGCCACCCTCAACAACCATTCCTAATTCTCATTAAAGAATGTAATTTTCAGTTTCCAATCAAACTATTAATCCCGCAAATAATGATGAGACGGACAATTATCCCAATCTCCCTATTAATAAAAACTTATTAAATGAGATTGATACGATGAATTTGAACTTTAACTTGTTATACATTGAGCTTAAAAAAGAAAAAATCTTGAATCTATTACCATCTTCCTTTGTCCTTAGTTGTAGTATGGATAGATTATAAGTTCAGAGGGACTGTAATGGAGAATTTTGTGTTGTTTTGTGAAACATAAAGATATTATTGAGAAACATTCCTACAAAATGTTATTTTTGCAACAACGTAAAAAAGATTAAAAAAAGAAGAAGAGAAAAATTGGCAATATTGTGTCGTAAATTGAAAAAAAGGGAAAGTTGTTGGAAAGTTATTAAAAAAAAATGTTCTCTAGTTTTTATAGAAAAAGGAGATATTGGGATCATTTATAAAAATTGTAGGGTGATATTAATAGAGAAGTTTATGATATAGGTGAGCCGAAATGATATTTTTCATCTACCCTTACCTAAGTCTAATGTTAAAACCCATTTAAGTCCTTTTGATTTAAAGCACATGTCGTTGATATTAGTGGATAAGGTTGAATAATGCAAGCTTATTAATAATCAATTTGTGGATATGTTGGATTGACTTTGAGCATGTATATTAATTTTTAATAATTTTTGTCATTTGTGAGTTATATTTTTCTTTCCAAAGTTGAGTGCTAAAGTTAGTATTGGGAGCAATTAGAATGAAAATTTAGTTTTATAACAATTGAATCTTGTGAGTAGCGGTGATGTGGTGTGAAATGAAGTAAGGCTTGCTATGTGTTCATTTGTTTTTAGTTTAGTGTCGATCTTTACTCGAGGGCAAGTAAAGGTTAATTTTGGGGGTTCCGTTCATTTTATAAAGTATTTTAAATGTGTATTTCAATTGATTATATTCATTTTGTACAGAATTACATTTATTTTGTACTTGTTTTAGGTTTAAATGGTAAATTCATAATATGAATTGAAAATGAGAAGAATCATGTTAAATGAGATGAATACGATGAATTTTCATAGAATTTGGAGTTCTAGGATATAATTGGTGAAAAATTCTAAGTTTTGGGATGATCAACACGTTTTGTTTGTGATCAAAAATCAAGTCTGAAATTTCAAGTTAATTTTTGACTGTAATGCGTTCACTTCGAGAAAAAATATCATGAATAAAAGTTCTAAATCTCTCTTCCAACTTTCCAAAACATCTTGAATCGTATATTTTCAAGTAATATTGAAAGAGTTATAGCCAAAATATTATCACTCATTGCATTAGGAAGCTTGCAGCCCAAAAATAGCCTTCAGAGGCCGCAACATGAAGGGTCAATATCACGGCTTGCCTCATTTAATTAGAAAAATAAAAATAAAAACCCTACTAGAAGGCTATATAAATGACTCTTTTGACACTTTTCAAGGTAACAATTATTAGGGACAAAATTGGAAGCAAAAAGTGGCTTTGGAGACTATCATTATCGCAGTGGAGTGCCCTTACTTGATTGGTTTGTTGACAGAAGACGAGCGCAACAAGAAATATTAGAGCTCGTCAACTCTATTTTTGCTATTGGAGAGACTATCGTGTTTTTCATGCTCATTATTCAGGCCTTTAAAGCTAGTAACTACGTACGTTTCGATTGGGGGACCATCGACATGCCAATTTGAAGACGCCTAACCATGCCGCCATAATTCAAAGATAACGTGTTCATCCTACCAAAGGCGGGACTCCAACTTTGCTCAATTAATTTTTCGAGTGAGGCCAGCTTGTTAAATGGTATCTTCTCTTCCGCAGTGTGAACAACGTGCATCTGCTAACTTGGTACTTTGATACAGGACGAACAAAGATTGTTGTGGAAGCTTGTTGCTCTTCACCTTGAGGACAAAGTGAATTTTGGACAGCTGGTATTGTTAAACCTTAGGATATTACATAATAAAAGTAAATGAGTCATTATAATGTGGTATTAAAGTAGTATATATGAGTGTATTGGAAAGGCTGATTAGTGAATTATTTAGTTAAGTGAGCTTTTACTCTTAGGAGAGAGCATTGGATCTCTCCAATACGTACCTATTGTTTTCTTCTAATATCAATATAATAGCTATTATATCACTATTTCTTTATATGTTGCTACTGTTCTTACCAAAGTGTTAAGAAATTCCTATCACTTTTAAAAAGATTTTTATCCCTATACCAAACAACCTTACATAATATTATTTGATTAGAAAAATATTTGTACAATAGCTCTAAAAAAATTTATTTAAACCTAAACTTCAAATAGTTTACAACCGAATCAATCTTAATATTTTCAACTAGGGTTACCGCCCCACATAATTTACACCTACTTAGGTTCACCCCTGCTTACGTACGGGTACACTTGCTCATATTTTGTTTGGTAGTAGACTTATAATGATTGATTATTAAACGAATCTTCAATATCATCCTTAAAAAAAAAAAGAAAGAAAAAACTTCTTACATCTAAATATCTAAAACAGGTCCTTCGTGATCATTTTCAACTGTGTTATGGCAAATGGCAATACATCACATTTTCAACTCTGTTTTGTCCCATACAATTTCAGGCATGTTTTTTATTTTTATTTTTATTTTTTATTAATGTTTTTCTCTCCTTTTTTTTTTTTATTAATGTTTTTCTCTTTTTGACAATTAGCCACTTAACTCTCTATATAGAAACCAAATGTAATACATATGAAACATGTGTGGCCATAATTTTATTTTTCATTTTAAAATAATAGTAGGACACAAATATACATGTATAGTTTTCTTTCCAGCAAATTACAAATACATATAGGACCAGTTTGGCACAGTTATACTGTGGGAAAAAGCAGTTGTAGCTGTGCTGTGAGAAAAAGCAGTTGTTGCAGCAAAACTGTAGAAAAAAGCTGAACTGAGCGTTCGGTAAATTATAAATTTCAAAGTATTGTGAGTTGTTAATATCTATTATAATTATAATGGTAATGTTATAATCTAGTTTATTATAATTACAAATGTAAAAATTTATTTTATATAATATTTTATTTTCTATATATTTTAAATTTTTTTACAAATATAAATTTATATACATTTGATAAAAATAATTTATATTACTTTTATGTCATATTTTATCAAATATAAAAGAAAAATAGAAACTCAAGTATATAAGAAAAATGCTAGGTTGATGGTGTTTCTTAATATTAAAATAAAAATATAAATTATTTAAAAAAAATAATAGATTTAATAATTATTTATTTTATTATAATTAGTTTATTTTAAATATTTTTATTTTTTTAATATATAATAAATAAGTAAATATAGTTTTAGTAAAAAAAAATTATTATAATCTTTTAATCAATATAACTTTTTCTAAAAGTTGGGTTGGAACAGCTTTAGCTTTTAGTTGTAGCTTCTCTAAAAATTCTTCAAAAAGTTATTTTTTAATTGCTTACCAAACACATTTTTATCACAGTTTTTTTAAAAAATAGCTTTTAGCTTTTTAAAAGTTATGCAAAACGGGCCCATAGTATGTTTTGAACTGAAATATATCTATCACATCTATATAATTAAAAAAATATATATATTATTTTTTTTAACTTTTTTTTTGTTTTTTATATACTATTTTATTTGGTAAATAATTTTTTATACTTGCTATTGGCACCTTAAAGTGTTCTATACCATACCGATATAGTACCCAATAATTAAAGTAATTCTTTATTTCTTGTGTTTTATTTATTTATTTATGATGAATGATCTTTATACTATTTTTTTCAATAATTTTTTGTACTATTATTGCTATGTGGCACCTTAAGGTGCTCAACCATACTGGTTTACATATACAATAATTGGTTAGCTGTTTTTGAAATCATATTAATTAAATTAAAATGGGAAACTTACAAAAATACTGGAATTTGGGTTAACTTTTACAAAAATACTGTCACATGGAAATTTTTTCAAAAATACCGTGTTTTTATAAAACACCAACAGAACACAAAACAAAACAACTCAAAACAACAGTAAAACAACTAAAAAATACCAGTAGAACACCAGTGAAAACTTAACACAATATACTGCAATATGAAACTTATAAAAAATACAGTTAAAAAGTAAAAAAAACTGCCTGACAATATTTCTGTAAAAAATGCCAAATGTTAGTATACCATGTAAATTTCCCATTAAAATTTGTGGAAATTGATATTAAAATGCACAAATAATAATGTTACCTTTTGTGGTGCTTGACACCTTAATGTATCCCTTAATATTTTCGCTATTAATATATACTTATCTTTATTAATTTTTATAAGAGTTTTAATTTATTATTATTATTATGTATAAGTTTGCAAGAATATTTCTTACGAGATATGTAAAAATTGTACTATATTTTAAGAAAATTACTTATGATATATTTGTATCAAATTTTAGCATTACGTTCTAATGCATAATTACAAAACTTGTTGTAATTTTTTTTTTTTGTTATGAATGATTGTCAATAAAGGAACTTATACCACATTATGTCCTTGTTTAAACATAATTTTTTTCAATAATTGTTTAAATATAATTAGTAAAAATAACATATATGATTATAACCCACATGTTTTGACGGGGGTTACGTGCATGTGGCACGTGCTCCACACACTAGTATATATCTATTCTATAAAAAATGTGACTATGTAACGAAATTTTTGGTTTAACGATATATTTTTTTTTTATTTTCTATGTTAATTTTAACAGAATATACTATTACTTAACAAATATTCTTTAAAAATAAAAAATTATGTTGATATTTTATAGAGAAATTTATGGCATAAATACTCAAATCTTAAAAATTACAATAAAAAAACTTAAAATCCAATTGTGTTAATTCTTTCTAAAATAGCACGTGTTATTCTCTAATTAATCTAATTTAGAAAAATTATTAAAATATATTTTAAACAAACAACTAATTATATAAATTTAAAAAATTAATTTTAAAATAAATAAAATTAAAACTAACAATTTTTTTTTTTTTTTGAATCAAACAATTTTTTTTAATTCTCTCTCCCTTCATTTTCTTGTGCTTGGAATGTTCATCATTCTTCTAAACCACATACCTTAACAAATGGTAAAGGCCACCTTTACAAGGGAACACAAAAGGCCAAGAAGACAAAAAACAAGACTACTGAAAGTACCTAGCATTTAACCAGATTTTGAGCTCAAGGAATTAGAGTTCTATTAACTATAATAATTAATGGGTTTGTGTTGAATATATTTCTAGAGAAGATAATTATTAATGGATTTTTTATTTGTTTACGATTTTTAGGTATACTCATGTTTTTAGGGGTGGGCATCTGATCTAATCTAATCTTTTTTTTCTCATCCGGTCCAATTCGATCAGTAATTGGATTTGAAAAATTATCATCCGATCCAATCTAATTAGACCTTAAAATCCAATCTAATTACTAATTGGATACCCAATTACACACTTAAATTTCAATATTAACTTAAAAATATGAAGAAAAAAAATACATAAAAACTAAGTATCAATTTTTATTTAAGTTTAATACTTCATAAACATACCATCGTGACAAGTATAATGCATAACACCATAAACTCAATTTTTAATAATTTATATATAATAAAATTGTTACTTTTAATAACAAAATAGTACAAATAAGACCCTCTAGTATTTCTTTTAATATAAATAATATATCAATCAGATACTTTTTATTAAAAGAAATTGTTTCAAGATAGTTTTTTTCTCATACACATTTGATTGCTTATTTTGATCAGTTAACTTATTATGATTTTTTAGGCTATATTATATTATGTTATTGTTTAAGATACCTTAAGCTAATAACCTTTTCTTTTTGGGAAAAAAACAAAAAAAGGAAAAAAAAAATTACAAATATACTATGGGCCCATTAAACATTTATACAGCCCACATACAAATATTTACAAAAATACCACATGCTCTAAATCTTCAGTCGCACGGAACAAACGATGAAGATGAACATACCTCGATCATTTAAATCAACAAAACAACCAAAAAGAAACCAAAATGAGGGAAATACAATCATTAATTCCGGTGAAATCAACTGGAAAAGAAGACCTGCAATGATCTAAATAGAAAATGACGAAAAAAACCAAAAAAAAACTGGGAAGAAATTGAAATTACACATTTGTAATTGTTGATACTTTATTAATTGATTTCATTCTCTGAGCGTGGCCTTGTGGACCAGGAGTGTTCGAAAGAACACTGATACCATGTATAAATCTCTTGTGTCAAGTGTTCTAATTTTCTGAAATAATTTTTATATTCTGTCTGTTCTGTTTTGTCGCTGCAAAACCTATTTCTGCAGTAACAGAATTATATTCTACTTCTGCAAACGTATACAATTTTATATTTTCGTATTTATTATTGACATTTGAAATGGCTCAATTTTTCAAGATTAACTTTAATATCTGATCCTTCAACCTTAAAATAACATGACAAACATATTCAATAGTATAATCCATGACCTAGTCTAGATTTATAGTCAATTATTAAATCGTGGAGGACTCTTGTGGTAATAACTACCTATATATATATATAAATATATTTATATAATTTTTGTGGCGAGCAGATGTTTACACATCCAAAATATCCATTTTTCTTGATTAACATATGCAAGATATATTGAACATGTACACATATGAATATAAATCTTGTGGCTGCGGACTCTTGAAACTTATTACAATTAATTCTTCTACAATAGTACAATGTATCATGTGGTTGTGGTCATATAACTCATAAGCATATATACATATTCTTTCACCTTAGTATAAATCTCTATCTCCCAAATGAAATGAATATCAGTTGGTACGTAGGTAGTTGTGGTGGTGGCAAATGGCCGTGTGAGACTTTTTTTATTATTATTTTTTTTTATTTTAAGAAAATTGTATTAATATTAAATCAAATCAACAGTTATAAGCAGGAGCGGAACTAGAACTAAATAGTTGGGGGCCAATATGAGATAGTGTAATATACAATAAATTTAAATTTCGGTGACCAAAATGTATTTTATACAATATTAAAAAAAAAATCAAGTAATTAAATTAAAAATAAATTACGAGTAGTACTTTAAAATTTGACAAGGTTCAATGAAATATTACTAATATTAATATTAATATGTGGTTTCTTATAAAAAAAAAAAACTTATATTAATTTTAGAAATAGGATAATTAATTAATTTTACTACTATTAATAAAACAATAAACTGCATATTTTTTTTTAAATTAAAACTAATCGAATTAAATATAGTAAAAAAATAATATAATTATTATTTTATTATAATTATTTACGAGACCTACATTCATACATGTATAAATATAATAAAACTATATATATTCTTAATAATGAATTATATTTGAATAAGTAAACATTAACTTTTTAATTTTTTCTTCCATAAAAAATTGTGCCTGTATTAATATTTTTGCATATACTTCTACACATGATTATTCATATATATATATGGAAGAGGTTTCAATGGTTACTTTTTTATTGTAACCATCATGGTTACATTTTTTTTAAGCCATTGGATTACTATTTAATGGTTGTGATTAATTTAGAAATTAAATAAAAATAAATAAAAAATAACTTGTAACCTGAAAATAACCTAATGATTTATTTCCTTATAAGACTTTAATTAAGATTAATTATATTTTAAAATTAAATTAATTATAATTATTAATTAATTTTTTGCAATTTATTACTATATAAGGATCTTTTAGCAATTTATTTTTTTATACTTATATTATTTAAAATTTTATAGCAAAGTTTTTTATAATTTAAAATTATACACATATAATTTCATAATTTAAATTTTATTATACTTGTAATCTTAATTTTAAATTATTACACATAATTATTTAATTTTTTTATTTAAATATTTAAAAAGTAAAAAATAAAATAAGTTGAAGGATTTTTTAGAAAAAAAAATGGCTGCACTTGTTATCGATTGATTAGCTTGAGGCCTCATACTTAGTTCATATAATTGTAACAAAATAATTAAATATCATTTAAAAATAAGTAATTATTTGAAAATTTATTATCAGAAGAGAATTTTAATTTGTGTCAAAAGAAGTTTAATTTTTGTAAAAAAAATAATTTTTTTTGTAAATATTATAATTAAATGGCTTAATTATTAAAATAATTCAAGTAAGGATTTAAATATAAATATTAATTACTAAAAGAGGTCTTGTTAAATATTTAATTAATTATTTTAAGAAAATAGTTAATTATAATTAAATAATTTTAAAAAAGGAATGTCTATTTAATTAATTATTTTAAGAAAATAGTTAATTATAATTAATTAAATCTAAAAAAGGAAAGTCTACCTATTAGTAACCTGCTATTACAGGTTACAGAAAAACGTAACCATATGGTTACAATAAAAATGTAACCATTGAATAGTCACCCATATATATATATATATGTTAATACATAATTTTGAAAAATTCAGGGGAGCCACATCCCTGTTGGCAGGGGCGGAGCCACAGCCAAGGGAAAGGTGGCCATGGCCCCCAAATATTTTAAAAATTCCATTCTATATATATAAAAATATTTATAAAATAAAGTATATATATAAATAAAAAATAATAATAAATAAATATATACAATATATTTTTATATATATATATTTATAGAAGTTGATAATTTTCATCACTAAAGTAGAAATTGAGATTTAGGATCTCCTCTAATTAAGTGTTAGATTATGTTAAAATTATTTTATTCATATAAATTTTTTATTTATAAAAAAATTTACCACATTTAAAATTTAATGTGTGCCTTAAGTAGAAGTGTAGTAATATTTCTAATTTGGATAATATAGAGTAGAAATTTAAATAACAGGGTACTTTTTGTTTTATTTTAACATTTTATTATAGATAATTTTCGACATAAGAAAAACATCGTTTTAAATTTTAGTATTAAATATAAATATGTACTACAAAAAATTTATTTGATACTAAATTAAGATTTGGCCTCCTTAGCTAGGGCTGTTCATCCGATCCAATCCGCACTTTTTTGGTCAAACAACATCTAATCCGCACTAAGTGCGGATTTCATTTTTTGGATCCAATCCAATCCGCAAAAGTGCGGATTGGATCGGTTACTTTGGATTAGTTAATTTTTAATATTAAATTATTTAATATTTATGAAAAAAAATATTTTTTTTTTCACATAACTAGCAACAAAATAAAACAAACTATAGTTATTTTATGTCTCCAACAACACATTAAATAAATAAAATAACAAATAACAAATTCAAAGGAAGAAAAAAAATTGTATATATAAAAAAATATTTAATTTTATTTTAAATTGTATGTAGAAAAAAAAATATATAAGAATAGAATATACAATTTATCTATTAAGTTTTGCAATTATATGTATTAGACTTTTAAATTAATATTTTTTTTTACATTAAAATGTTATTTGTATATATAATTTTTTAATTTTGTTATAAATATGTGTGGATTGGATTGTATCGGTTACTTTTACATGTCAATCAACATCCAATCCGCACAAGTGCGGATTTTGAATTTTTCAATCCAATCTTATCTGTACAAGTGCGGATATCCGCACTTTACGGATTGGATCGTACGGATAGGATTGGATCAGCTATTTTATGAACACCCCTACCCTTAGCATTCAAGTCCTAGCTTCGCCCCTACCTGTTGGTGTGCATGTGGCTCCACCCCTAATTATAAGAGTACGTACAAATTTTGGATAAATATCTATCTAAACACAAATTTTTACCCAAGAACAGATTTTACTAATGTATGCGCTACACTATTCGCAACATGCAGAATAGCATAGTACTACCAACAGTAACTAAAAAAAAATTAATCTCATTAATAACAAATTCAAAAATATCATTAGACTCAGAACAATTAACCCAGCTAACAATTCTAGAATCAGTTTCTGGGCTGTCCACTTAACCCGTGTGGGGCCTTTTTGACCGTTTCTCAGTTAATTTAATTCATAAATACATATATTAATTCTTGGTCACCCCTTTTTATGTATAACAACCCTCACCTTGGCTCATCCTCCTATGGCCATAGATTTGAGACATTGAACCCCTAATATAAATATATGTATATACATTTATATATAGGATAGCTGTCGTTCTATATGCATGCATGCCTCTAGCTATTATATATTTATTATGTGGGTATGTAATAAAATTATTGCTTTAATAATATATTTTTTTAATTTTTTATGTTAAGTTTAATATATTATTACATAATAGAATATATTTTTTATTAATTTTATATATTATTATATATATTTAAAAATAAAAATTATATAGATAATTTATATAAAAAATTAATTTTATTGTGTATATTAAAATAAAAATTATGTAAATATTTTATTTAAATAAATTTAAATTTAAATTTAAAATATTAAAAAAAAATCATCAAAGATCAAAATCACAAATCCTATTTTAAAAATTAAAAAAAAAAATATATTACCTAATTAAAAAAAAAAAACTAATTATATGTGCATTGTACGTAATCAACCTAGCTAATATATATTTGTAAAAAATCATGTAATTTTATTAATAACACAATCTCCAATTCAATCAGGACATCTCTCTCGTTAGAAATACAATCAAGATTTTTGAGCCAACTAATCAGCTGTCTGCTTCTCAAATCATTTTACAAAAGAAACTAGAAATAAAGTCAGATGAAAAAGATTGTATCATCACAGTTAACCTTAAAAATTCTTATATTCAGTTTACTCCCCCAGTCAGAAGACAAACATTAGATCTATTGTAGCATATTAATATTCAACTCCTTTTAAGCATTCAATTATATTTAAGGTACGTAACTAGACGACTAACAACCTTTTCAACCACAGAGAAATTGTCATTTGCAACCATTAACATTAATTTGATGGCGAGATATCGAAGAACAAAAAGACAAACCAACAACGAAATAAAATAAAATAAAACCATGTCACAAAGACAAAACTAATCGTAGTAACTTGAATAAAAAGACAATTAAAACTATGTCACAGAAACAAGATTAATCGTAGTAGCAAAACCACCACTACAACAAATAGCTATTTTTAGTAACAACTCTTTAGTCACAACATAATTTTTTTGTGATTAAATGTGACTTTTAGTCACAACAAAAAATTTGTGACTAAAATATAAGATTTAAGTACAAGTTGTCACTAATTTAGTTTTGGTTACAACAATTATTGTGACTAAAAACACATTTTGTTACAATAAATTATGATTTTTGTGATTAATATATTTAACCACGGACCTTTTAATTACAATATAAAATTGATAATTTATAATTAGTCACATTTTTTTTTATTTTTAATTATAAATTTTGTTGTAACTGAAAGTAAAAATTTTTTTTAGTACAATCACGTTACGCATAAGCCTAAAAAAAAACATCGGGCTTGACCGAAGAAAAAAAAATATAAAAGTTTAAGAAGAAAAAATACTCAAACAGATAATATAAAATATTTAACAAAAATTTTAGGACACAATATTTCCTTTGAAATTTTTATATTGTTCAATATAATATAAATTAGAAATATTAACCGTTGACAACAACCAAGTACTGTAAATCATATGCAAAGAATATGTAAACGTGGCGTCGTGTGCACGGCTTTATTATAGGAGCTATCTCAATTATTTATGTATTTCTATAAATATTTATACTTTTTATTTATTTTTTATTATAATTTTACTTTTGTTTAAATTAATATCAATTTTGTTATTTATTGTATAACATTGATCATTAATATGATACTATTTTTCTTGACAGTTATATGTATTGTCTTTATTTTTGACTTTTTGTATGGAATTTTTCTTCGGTTGAAAAAAAAATTAATACCATTTTTCTAATATTGAAACAACAACCATATCATTTATTTAGGTGCACATGTGGGACTTAGAATATACTGTTTTTTTTTTCTAGAAGAATAATGTTTTATCTCTTCAATTATTATAAATGTAATTTTTTAATATTTTTTATTTAAATAGTGTTTAATTGGGAGGAATAAAAATAAAATAATAGAAATAAGAATAAGAATAAGAACAAAAATAGAATGAAATAAAATTTAAAATGCATAAAAAAATCTGATAGAAAAATTATTAAATTTTTTTTCTTCATGCATATTGTAATGATCTTTTCTTCCATTTCAAAATAAAATAGTTATTTTATCAAAATAGTAGAATAAAGAATATTCTATTAGAATGACATTTTAATACTTTAATATGCAACTAAACAGATGAATAGAAAAAAAATTGTTTCTTTTCCATTCTATTTTATCTTATTACCTCCAATCAAATACTACTTTAATCATGTATTGGGTTTGATATACATTTAGATTTAATAATACCTGAGGTCTTAAATTTGATACGCTAAAATAGTAGTGTTATTTCTTTAATTTATACTCCACTTGTATTACTTTTTATAATCTATCGTATCAAATGGCATTTGAGTTAAATTTCGAATAAAAAGTTACTCATTAGTTAGTTTCTTATTTGGTTGCTATTTTTAAAATGAAAAGTTATTCATTTTTTATTTAGTTGTTAATTTTGAAATAAAAAGTTACTAATAAATTCCATATTTGCTTTGTATATATAAGAGTTAATTTTAAAATAAAATAACTACTTTTGACGAGTTTTTTATTTGCTTCACATAAAGAAATAACCTTAAATTAAAAAAGTTAATTAGGGTAATTGATATAATTGAAACATGTCTAATTTACTCTTTGTGCTACTATTTTTTCTTTGGTAGTCTTAGAGTTGCTATATATGTGAGCTCTTATTAGTTATTTTTTATTTATTTAATTTGATGACCTTTCATTATTATTTTAATGTTTGTTTTGTTAGTTGTTGATCGTATTATCAACCCTACTTTAAACTTTAGGTTGCCAAATTGAGTTCTTATGTATTGCTGTAAGAATTTACGGTGATCTTTGAAATCTATGTTGATTAATATCATAAGTATTTTCTGAGTGTCTGTTGTAGTGCGATAATAGTTTTTTTTTTCAATTGCAATAGTTAATCTTTGCTTAACATTGGATTTTGTTGAAGCTTTTGCAATGTTGACAATGACATTTTTTTGTCAGAATCATTGTGCAGTGTCAACAATAAACTTAAATGGTAACCACTCGCGTGAAATTTATGGGGGCAGATTGTTTCTAATTTTAAAAATGTGATATAAATTCTATTTCAGTATTACGTAATAATGTGTCACGGTAAATATATGAGTGTTTATAGTCACATTAGATATGGAATCAATTTATTAGTTTAGTATATAATTAAAATTTTATCGATTTTAATACCGTAAATAATTAAGAGATAATTTAATACCGCCACTTTTTACAACTAATTATGTCCGTGTATTATTTTTTTTTCCTTTTCTATTTCTTTACGTATTAGGGTTTATTTTTGAAATAATTTTACAAACACATAAAAACTACAAAAATACAGTTTCACGGAATTTTAAATATTTTTACGATTTTATTTACAGAAAATACAGTCTTTTTTATGTTGTACTCTTGTTAATTTGTTGTTGATTTTTTATTATATGTAGATGTTTTTTTCATATTACTTTTATGTAGTTTTCTTGTTGTTTTTATAAAATACCGTAAAAATGTAAAAAAAATTCTTTAATTAAGCGTAAAAATATAAATTTTTCTACAAAAAATAGTGCCTTATATAATTATCCCTTTATTTTTTATTTTATTTTTTTTTATGTGAAGGCCACCAAATAAAAAAGAAACATATTAGTCTTTTTTTTTCTTCTATTTTCTAATGCTTATTTTTATCATTCCTTTATATAATTTTAGTTTATTTGAAAAAAAAATTCTAGTTGATCATTTAGTTCAAGAGCGATAAAAAAATATTTAAATTGAAGAGTGATATTAGAACATCTCCCGGAGTTATTCATAGGAGTTGTCTTCTACATATGTAATGTGATCTAATTTTAAAGATTAATTTTACGTAAAATATTGCTCAATATGGACCATAACCACATGTTATTATATTTTTTTTGTTGAAAAACATTTACATTTTACTAAAAAAGTCATTAATTTAATATGATGTGTCAATGGGCAAAAGTTGTCAACTATTAGAGTATTTTTTTTTTAAGTTAATGTGACAAGTTTTATGTGGATGAGAGAGAAAAAAATAAAAAAATAATAATATAAAATGTTGCTTCCATTAATGCTCTTATGTAGCAGAGCTAATCACGTATCTCTTGTGGTGCTTGACACCTTAAAGTATCCATTAATATTTTTGATTTCTATTATAACACCTTTCTATTTTAGTTAAAGAATGTGTTTAGAGAGTATGGTCGAAAATGTTCTACTACCATGAGCGGCTCTTACGGGTATTGCACAGGGCCCAAAAAAATAAAGGGCCTAATATATTTTTTTTAATGCTTTTCATTTTTTTAGGCTAATTAGTAATTTTTTTTTTCCGAACTTTGACATGTACCAAATCATGCCCCCTGAACTTTTTTTGACGTTAAAAATTCTCCCCGAACTATTGAGATTGTTAGATTTAAGGACTTTTGTCTAATTTTAGTAAAAAAAATTCTAACATGGATGAAAGTTCAAGGGGCATGATTTAGTGCATATCAAAGTTTAAGGGGCATGATTTGGTAGATATCAAAGTCTGGGGAGCATGGTTTAATACATAAACAATCACTGAAACAGTAAAATTGAATGAAATTAGACAAAAGTCCTTAAATTTAACAATCTCAATAGTTCGGGGGGAATTTTTAACGGCCAAAAAAGTTCAAGGGGCACGATTTGATACATGTCAAAGTTCAGGAGAAAAAAATTACTAATTAGCCTTTTTTTTTTTAATGAACCCAACTTTTTAAAGGGCTAACAACTTATCATTAATCATTTCTATGTCAATTCCCAAAATCTATTTTCAATTCTATTATTGCTTTTAAGCAAAAAAAAAAAAATTCATTGTTGCTATTTATCATTTTTTTCAAACCTTTCATATTTTTTTTCTAGCATTTTTTTTGTTGTATTACAATCAATAACAATTTTTATAAATTAATAAGAGTTTTTTAGTATTTTGTGATAATATTTAAAAACATTATTTATAAATTATATTTTTTTATAGGAGCCTAATTTTTAAAATTAGAACAAGTCTTCTAAAATATTTAAAGGCCATGTCTACTACTAATCTTTAATGTGAAAAAGATGAGACAATAAATTAGGGACATGAGACTTTTTGTTCCTTCTGATATGTCTGTCTTTATAAAGGACATGAGCTAGACTTGTAATATCATCGAAATTGAAAGACACAGGAAAAATATAAAAATAAATAAAAGATAAACATTATGGACACACAGAGAAAATTGCAAGCAGAGCAACTATCTTGCCCAACCAAGTCTCATGAACTAATATTTGATCATAAATCTGATCATCAAAGACGTTCGGCCAATTATACGCCAACCATTTGGAAATATGATTTCCTGGAGTCTCTTAACAACAAATATGATGTAAGAATTTTTTTTCACTACCAAGCTCCATTATGTATATATTTTCATTTGCAGATATAATTAATATTAGTAGTGGACGTTTTATTAAACTAATTATTTAATTATATCTTGATTTAATGACGTTTTTTTTTTAATTTATTTGTTATGTATTTTTATATTACATGATTCTTTTGACTGATAATGATATCATATTATGCATTGATTCATATACAGAGTGAAGAGTACAAAAAGCGGTCTGAGAAGCTTATCGAGGATGTGAGGCATATTATTGTTGAAACCAAAGACTTAAAGGGTATGCTAGAGCTGATTAACACCATCAGAAAACTAAGCTTGACATATCATTTCGAAGACGAAGTCAAGAAAGTTCTTGACAAAATATCATCTTCCGATTACTACTACAACAATAATGACATTAAAGATCCCCTCGTAGGAGACGATCTCTATCTCGCTGCATTATATTTCAGGCTTCTTAGGCTTCATGGATATCATGTTTCACAAGGTACGTACGTATATATATGAGTATAATTAGATCAGTTTACTTAAAGAAGTCATGGTTAAAATAAGAAGAGCAGATCAATAAGAATAAAAATGGGAGATGAAATTAGATTATTATATATATATATATATATTTTATATAATTAAACTGAATAATCTGTGCATTAATACGTTTTCTTCTTTGGATGGATTGAAAATAGAATTTCACCAAAATATACTACAAAAAAACTACCATTAACAACTTTTTAGTCACAACAAAAAATTACTTGTGACTAAAATATAGTATTTACATACAAGTTCAGACTAATTTAGTTTTTGTGTACAAGTATTGTAACTAAAAATACATTTAGTTACAATAAATTGTGATTTTTGTGACTAATATCTTTAGTTACGAACCTTTTAATCAGGACATAAAAATAATAATTTATAATAAATCATAATTTTTTCACTTTTGGCCACAAATTTTATTGTGATTAAAAATAAGATTTTTTTTGTAGCGATAATAAAAAAATCAAACACATCAGAATATATTATTAAATTATAAAGCAACCAATATAGTTAAAAAAATCCGAAACGATTTGTTGGATTGGTAATGAGGTTTCTCAGCTCTCTTTCTTAGTCCTGCTAGCCTCCAATTACCTTCAAAAAAAAAGTTAAAAGAAATGAAATAAATATAATTTCCATTCCATTAATTACTTTCTGTTTCATTACCCAAGCAATAGCAACCAGACCCTCATATAAAAATCCTACTGTTGTTTTCTAACACTGAACGACATATAATTAATGTGGTATACTAATTTTAGTAATGTTGTGGGGACTGCATATATTAATGACGTGGTTATATGAACATGCATGTTTTCAGGCATATTTGTTGGGTACAATAGTGTGGATTACAAAAAAGGTGGTGGGACACATAATATTACATCAACAGAGGTGAAAGTGATGATAGAGGTTTTAGAGGCCTCACATGTAGCTTTTGAGTGTGAGGAGATGCTAACTGAGGCTAAAGCTTTGATGGAAGAAAACCTCAAAATTGCCTTTCCTGACAACGGCAACAAATATCTTCCCAAACATGAGGTGGTTCATGCTTTGGAACTTCCATCTCATTGGAGGGTTCAGTGGTTTGACGTAAAATGGCAAATAGAAGCTTATCGTCAAGGTGACCCGGATACCAACACTACAACTACTACTAGTCTCTTGGTTGATTTAGCCAAATTAAACTTTAACATAGTTCAAGCCACACTTCAAAAAGATCTTAGGGAGTTGTCCAGGTAATAATAATTAATTACACAAATTTATATATATACTTCTAAAATGATGATTAATTTGTACACACTTTAAAAAGTTACATCTAATATACTTTGACTCACAGTAAATTAATGAATATTTTTTTACTTAAAAATACGAATATTATATTGTTGGGCATAACAATGGGTACGTTGCCCTAATAATTATTTTTAAATAATTTGTGAATGGACATTAATACCTTGTTTGATTCATTAATAAACCTCAATATATGTAAAAGTTTATTTGTTATAAACTTATAACTTTATTACAAGGAAAGTTTTGTTTTGTTTGTTTTGTTTGTTTTTTTTTAATTTTTTTTGCAATGGACATGGAAAATTTTTGCAAGAAAAAAGAGTAGGAAAAATGTTAAGAAGCATTTTAGGGTCCATTCTAAAGCTATTTGGCCTAATTAGGCGATTTTTTTTCTTGGGTTCTTTTATAAATATTTTTAGTAAATTAATATTAAATAAAATGATTTGTTGTAGCAATATAGATTTTTTTTTTTTTTTGGAATTTTTACAAAAATACTGGATTTTGGTTAAAAGTTTACAATTTTACTGTCACACGGAATTTTTTTTTACAAAAATACTTTCTTTTTATAAAACAACCGTAAAATAATAAAACAAAATAATTAAAACAACAGTTAAACAACTGGAAAATAACTGTAGAATAACCGTGAAAACTTAACACAATACACAGTATAAAACTTACACAACATTTTTTAAAAAAAATTCGCCTTACAATAAAAAGGTAAAAAAATTAAAAATTTCTATATGTAATGTAAAAATCCTTTATATATATATAAAGGTCATTTTTTTTCAAAAAAAAAATTATTAATTTATATTTAATCATGTTAAATTTCATAATTTTAATCATAATTTTGGGGTTAGGACTTTGGCGGCAAGGCACGGGCGCCCTTTAGTGTGCCTTAGCTCAAGACCAACCATATATATATTTTCTTGGACTTATTTGTTTTTTTTTAATAAAAATCTAATTTCTCAATTTTTATTAGAACAAAAGACTGAAATGTTTTGGGCTTTGTTTTTTTTTTTTTTTTTTTTCAATATTAAATGAGAGTAACGAATTGTTGCCCATGATTCTTTTTCTCTATTTCGTTTAGTTGGTGGAAGAATGTGGGCCTTTCAGAGAAGTTGGATTTTGCGAGAGATAGGCTGGTCGAGAGCTTCATGTGTACTGTGGGACTGGCTTTTCAGCCTGAATACAAAAGTCTGAGAAAATGTCTTACCAAAGTGGTCAATTTCATACTCATTGTTGATGATGTTTATGATGTTTATGGCTCATTGGAAGAGCTCAGACACTTCACCAATGCCGTTGATAGGTAACAATGATCTCTACTTCATTAATTCACTTATTATTTTTATACATGAATGTGTTATTAATATATATATATATATTTATATATATGTATAATTAAATGACAGGTGGGATGTACGGGAAACTGAAAAACTTCCAGATTGCATGAAGATTTGTTTCCAAGCACTCTACCATACTACATGTGAAATTGCTAGTGAAATTGAGACTAAGAACGGTTGCAAGTTAGTTTTACCTCATCTAAAGGGAGCGGTACGTATACCATCACGTAGCTAGGCTCATAGACCTTTTGATTTCGATCATCATGGCATGAAGATCGATCTAATTAATGATCTAACCAAGTATCTTTACTTTTTTGGTTTACCATCAATGTATATTTACAGTGGACAGACTTTTGTAAATCACTATTAATGGAGGCAGAATGGTACCACAAGGGGTATATCCCATCCCTTGAGGAGTATTTAAGCAATGCTTGGATTTCATCTTCGGGCCCTCTTCTTCTTCTTCATTCATATCTTGCTATGCCAAATCAGACTAATACGGCCTCTTCTCTTGACATAAGCAAAGATCTTGTCTACAACATTTCTCTCATCATTCGACTATGCAACGATTTAGGAACTTCAGCGGTAAATATCTATAATTATTTTCACCAATTTATATATGCATATATATGAAATGATATATTATAATATACTATGCAGGCTGAACAGGAAAGAGGAGATGCTGCATCTTCTATCGTATGTTATATGCAAGAAACGAAGAGTAGTGAAGAGGAGGCCCGAAAGCATATCCGAGAAATGATTAGAAAAACATGGAAGAAGATCAACAAGACATGCTTTAGTACTTGCGGCAGTAGTTCACTATCATTATCATTTATAGATATTGCCCTTAACACTGCTCGAGTGGCACATAGCCTCTACCAATCTGGAGATGCCTTCAGTGCTCAACATACAGACTATAAGACTCATATTCTCTCCTTACTCGTTCACCCTCTCATTCCCAATAAGTAAACTAGCTAGGATGATGAGTCCTTTAATGGGTCACCATGTGTTTTCTTTTTTATAATTAATAGAAAAATTTAGGTGGTTAAGCAGTTTATTACAGGTTATGTTATGATTAATTATTATTATTATTATTATTATTATTATTTGTTTTCTTTTTCATAGTAATTAAGTTTAAGTTTTTTATGTACAACTCTTCAAAGCACGTGAACGATGTCTCCTGTACTTTGAGGAATTGAGAATGTGTGTTTGTCGTTGGTGGTTGATCACTATAGCTAGTTGTTATGTATCGTGGTGATTTTAGTGTAATTTATATTCAGATAAATAAAGACTACTTGTAATGTTTTATTTCAACCTTTTTGAAGTCATTGAATGATCTTGACATGAGCAAAGAATAGTGATATTGGAAAGAAAGAGAGAGAGAAAGATGAAAAGACAAAAGAATTGTATTGTTATTGTACTAAGAAATCAAGTACAAAGAATTTATAGTGAATTAGAATTAACAAGAAGTAATTCTAACTAATTTGAATAATACAAGAGGAAGCTAAAAATACTAACTGAAATAACATAACAGTTAGCACTAACTCCTAACTGACTATAGCAAGCTTAATTTCCTTAAACACCTCCACGCAAACTCACAATTGGAAGCAATGGAAATTGTGAGTTTGGCTCTATAAATTGAGGAAAGTGTTGACTTGAAATGGCTTTTTGTGAGATCATTAGCAAGTTGATCAATAGTTGAAACATGTTTTACAGCAATTTGATGATTGTGAACCTTTTCTTGAACGAAATACAAATCAAAGTTTAATGTGCTTGGTTCAAGCATGGAGTACCTGTTGGTTTTACGGTAGCGATTCAGGGACCATGAACTTATATTTAAGGCTCCAATAAATTAGATTTATTTATTGAGTCTCATTAATCAAATAATCTTTGTTTATTCATTCCATAATTACTCCAGTATCTATTGATATAATCAATTCTAGTGATTATCCCTCTTTGTGTCGGTTGTAATTAGTTTTGGTCAAATTACCGTTTTACCCTTCCAATTACTTCTTTATTGTTTAGTACTATTAGGGCTCGTTTGGTACGCCGTATAAGGGTCGTATTGTATTAAATAATAAATAACACTATGTTTGGATTAAGTAATGTATTGTATTAATTATTACGACTAAATTTTTTAATACAATGTATGTTGTATTATTTAATACATAATAAATGGTCCGTATTAGCTTGTATTATAATAAATAGACCCCGAACCCGGACCCCGGACCCGGACCCGAACCCGGACCCAGACCCCGACCCAGACCCTAGACCCGGACCCGAACCCGGACCCGGACCCTGGACCCGGACCCCAGACTCGAACCTCGGACCCGAACCCCGGGCCTGAACCACGGACCCGGACCCGGACCCGGACCCGGACCCGGACCCGGACCCCGGACCCGGACCCCGGACCCTGACCTTGGCCCGGACCAGGACCCCAGACCTGGACCCGGACTTACCTAGACGCGGACCCAGACCCAGACCCAGACCCGGACCCCAGACTTAAACCTTGGACCCGAACTCGGACCCCAGACCCGGACCCAGATCGGGTCCCGGACTCGGTCCCAAACCCGAACCCGGACCCAGTACCTGAACCCGTAGTTGGTGTTGGGATCGAGTGTATTAAAAATATATTATAACTTTACACAATCAATTAATACAAGTCAATACTAAACATTGTATTGTATTAAATAATACTAATACAATACAATACAACACAATCCAAGACAAACACAATACAATACATTACAATACGGCGTACCAAACAAGCCCTTAATTCACTAGTAGAAAATATAATTTAGATACCATATAAATTTACGCGCAACTTTTCAGTTCTAGAATTAATACTTAAAGAAAATCAATCTATTAGGAAAGTCGGGAATTTCATAATTGTAGATCATGTTCCCAGCCATCCACCTTATTATAATCCCAAAAAGAGAAATTGTAAAAATCATATTCTCTGAGAATTTTAACGAGTGAATCAAAGACACTAATCCTAAAAAGCTGGATCTCGCACCAGGCGCATGGCAATTATAAATTTTTGGTTATGTCTTTCGGGCTAACCAATGCTCCAGTGGCTTTCATGAATCTGATGAATCAAGTATTCAAAGATCTCCTCGATGTTTGTGTTATAGTCTTTACCGATGATATCCTTGTCAGAAGCAGAGCATGAGTAACATTACGGATGATTTTGCAAAGACTACGGGAACATAAACTTTATGCCAATTTTAAGAAGTGCAAGTTCGAGTTATCGCAAGTATTCTTCTTAGGTCATATTATCAATAAAGATGAGGTTATGGTAGATCCAAGAAAGATCGAGTTAGTGAGGAACTAAGTTTTCTAGGTTTAGCTAGGTATTATCTTCATTTTGTGGAAGAATTTTCTAAGATTTTCACGCCTTTGACAGAGTTAACTAAAAAGATCAGTGATTTGTGTGGACTAACAAGTGTGAAGCTAGTTTTCAATACTTGAAGCAACGATTTATTACAACTCCAGTGTTAGGTTTGCCATCAGACCAGAAAAAAGTTTGTTGTTTACTATGACGTCTCTTGACAACGTTTGGGGTACGTTTTGATGAAAGCTAACAGGGTCATTGCTTATGATTCTCGCCAATTGAAGAAATATGAGAAACATTACCTAACTCATGATTTAGAACTCGCTACGGTGGTGTTTGCACCAAACATTTGGCGTGATTATCTTTACGTGGAAAAATGTTAAATCTATACTGACCAAGTCTCAAGTATTTCTTTAATAAAAAAGATTTGAATATGAGACAAAGACGATGGTTGAAGTTAGTTAAAGATTATGAATTCGAGATTTTGTATTATCCCAAGAAAGCCAATATGGTACCAGAGGCCTAGAGTAGGAAAGGTCCCGAGTAGATTTTCAGTACTAAAATAATTTTTCTTCAATTAGCGATAAACATGGTCGAGACAGGTATTGAATTTGTGGTTGATAAACTCAATATAGTTTGACACTTCAATCTAACATGTTAGAAAGGATCAATCTTTCTGTTGTCAAAATCATCAAGAGCTTGAAAAGTATTTACAGTTACTACAGTGACATGCTTTTATGCCAGTGCACATATTCTCCCCCTTAGTTATTTTATTCTTATTCCCCATTGTTGAAAACCATTGACATCCACAACTTGAGCTGAAGCCACTTGCTGCTTGGCTCGTTTAGGCACCCAAACTTGTTTTCCTTTGCTATTTTTACATATTGAGTTTGTATGGCATATACATTTACACATTCCAGATATAGTGGGCTTCCATTCATAATTCACCAACACATCTATTTCTTGATCTTTCTCATTAATGAAGGAAATGATACTCGGAAAGGATTAATCAATAATGGAGACTTCAATCATCACTCGCACAAAATTCAATTTATCTCTTCTTTTAGTCACCACATCCAATTTAATTGGACTTCCCAACTATATATCTTCAACAATGACTTTTCTTCCCAATAATTAAAATCTAAATTAGCAATTTGAATCCAAATAAAAACTATTTTAGTATATTCTTTGTGAAAATCATCAAGATCAAATCTCGATCACAATAAAAGAAAACACCTCTAGATAACACTTTAATTTAATCTACCTCTTTGTCCAAACACATCCTTTTGCAAAATTCATCAAACACTTGTAAAAGAAAATATTAACAATAAAACACAAAAGGTGTACTATTATATATTAGAAAATTGTAAAAATGACTGTGGTGATTAATACGGACTTCGTTGTTAAATCGCTATTAGTATAAAATTTAATATAATTATTAAATTTAATGCAATAACTTTTAAAGAACGTTATCTGAGCACTACTTCTAAAAGTTGCAACAGTGTCATAACAATGATATAATATTACAATTATAACATCACTTGTCAGCCTTTGGAATGACTTGGGAAATTCCCTGTCAATAAATTAATTTAAGTACATCATGACTATGAACAAACATTAATTACTTTAATAATTAATTCATTCACCACGTAATTAATTAATTTAATTATTTAAAATTATGTTTATAATAATGTGCACATATATGAATAAAATTGAACAGCTTGCTTGAAGGGCAGCGACATTCGTGGCCGTGGGAAGCACTAACGCCAGGCGAACCTTCTCAAAAGGGTCAACGGTCCACGGATAAACTCCCTCCAATCAAATAATAGAAAATTATAGTACCAAACAAATATTTTAATTTTAAAAAAATTATAACGAAAAAAAAAACTGAAGGTTAGTAAGAATTGGAGAATAGTTCTCCTTCATTTTCGGTCCATGACTGTTCTCTCGATCCATCATCGTTCCTTTTCTTCGAAAACCAAATCCATTTCCCTTGTTTTGAAGATTAGAGTAAGAGATTGAGATTGAGGTTGAGATTCATTAATCATTGAAAAGAAAAAAAGACATACGTGATCATGGAAAAATCCACAAGTAATTCAAAAGATGGGAATGTGGGAACTCCTAAACACGGCCATGAAAATCCTGATCCTAAATCTGAATCTGAATCTCAGCTCGCCGGAGAAAGTAAGACAGAGGAGAAGGACAATGTTTGTAATAATGCCGAGGAAAATCGAGCTGCCAATTCCGATTCCCATATGAATCACAATCAGATTCTGGAAGACGTTGATCGATTCTTTCAGAGTTTGAACCATTCAGATGTGCCGGGAGAAGCTCCAAACTCGGTGGAGCTACTCTGTAAAATGACGGAGTCCATGATCGATAAATATAACGAAGGACAGAGCAGTCTCATCAAATTCGGCAAAGACCCAGAAAACGACACGTCGTTTTCGGATGCGTTGAGACGAGTATCCAAACTTTCGAACGAGTTGGGGAAATACCCTGTTTTCAATGCTAGTGTGAACAGAGCAAGCTCTGTTCTTCAGAGAGCAATGTCGTTTTTAGAAGAAGAGTTTCGTGCTCTTCTTGAGGATTCGAAAAACGACAATAAAGATTCATCATCCTCCTCCTCGGATCCTAAATCCCAGGATAAGACTTCGAAACAATCTTCGTTCAACAACAACAACAATCATGAATATTCCGATCGTTGTGTTATAGGTGGCGATTCTGATCAACAACAACAATCTGGTCAGGCTTCAGAGGAGGAGTTTCCCGGATTCTCTCAAGAAACTGTTTCGAAACTAAACACGATCGCTAACACCATGATCTCAGCCGGATACGACACCGAATGTTGTATGGCTTATAGTATCTCTAGGCGATCTGCATTCAAAGCAGCCCTGGAGAAACTCGGCTACGACAGCATTAGCATCGACGACGTACAACGCATGCAATGGGAATCGCTCGAAGGAGAGATCGCCACGTGGATCACGATCGTCAGGCAATGCACCGCCGTACTCTTTCCCAACGAGATGAAGCTCAGCGACTCTGTCTTCTCTGACCACCCTTCAATCTCCCAGAGCCTCTTCAGCAACATGGCTCGTGCGTTTGTCATCAAGCTTCTCGATTTTGCGGAGGCTGTGGTTCTAACCAAGCGCTCCGCAGAGAAACTCTTCAAGTTCCTCGACATGTACGAGACCCTCCGGGATCTCATTCCGGTAATCGGCGGAGAATCGTACCCGCCGGAGATATCTAAAGAAATGACCACAGAAGCTACTACGGCCAAAAGCCGGCTGGGGGAGGCTGCAGTCAGCATCTTCTGCGACCTTGAAAACTCAATCAAGAGCGACAATGGAAGAACTCCTGTCCCAAGTGGGGCAGTCCATCCCCTGACTCGTTACGTTATGAATTACCTAAAATACGCCTGTGAGTATAAAGACACGTTGGAACAGGTTTTCAAGCAATGCCACAAGGTTGAGGACGACAATGTGGATCATCCAGTTGAACAGAGCGCTCATCATTGGTCGCAAGGTGATGAAACAGGGGAATCCCAAACGACACCTTTTTCGAAACAGCTGATGTCGATGATGGATCTGTTGGACTCTAATTTGGAAATGAAATCGAAGCTGTACAGAGACCCATCATTGAGCTATGTTTTCTTGATGAACAACGGAAGATACATTGTTCAAAAGATCAAAGGTTCAAACGAGATTCACCAACTGATGGGAGATACATGGTGTCGGAAGAGGTCTTCGGATTTGAGACAGTACCACAAGAACTACCAGCGCGAGACTTGGGGGAAAGTGCTGCAGTGTTTAGCCCACGAGGGGCTTCAGGTGAACGGTAAGGTTTCGAAGCCAGTACTGAAAGAGAGGTTCAAGAGTTTCAATGCCATGTTCGATGAGATACACAAGACACAATCCACTTGGGTTGTGAGTGATGATCAGCTTCAGTCTGAGCTTCGGGTTTCGATTTCGGCTGTTATGATACCGGCTTACAGGGCTTTCTTAGGGAGGTTTAAGCAGTATTTGGATGCCGGAAGACAAGCAGAGAAGTATATTAAGTATCAACCTGAAGACATTGAGACATTTATTGATGAACTGTTTGATGGGAATGCTACGTCTATGGCTAGAAGAAGAACATGATCCTCATGATCATGATATGATGAGATGAGGCATAGTTCATAATTGTGTTTGGTTGGTCCCATGTCAAGATTACAAGGTTTTTTTTTTATTATTATTATTATTACTTCGAACGATTGGTTCTCGAATAAACAAACTGGATTGAAACAATATTGAATCTCCGTTTGTTTCATAATTTCAATTTTTTTATATATATATTTTAATTCTCTTTTTATAGCTTGTATTGTCCTTTTGAGGCATGCATGCATTTGAATCAAATGATAATCAGCAATGTGTAAAATGGTATTTGGATTGGATATGAGCTCTTATATATATTTACCTCGGTATTAAGTCTACTTCCCGCAAGGTGTACTTAAAAAAAAAAAAGGAAATCATGTCAATTTTACTATAGTAATGCTGTTATATTATTTGTAGGGAAATGCAAACAAATGGTCTTATTTCTTTCTTTCTCTAGTGAAAGTTTATGTCCCTTTTTTTAAAATAATAAACTAAATGTTCCTTTATCGGTTACTCTGTAACTTTCTTGGATGGAAGAAATCCCCCTTCCTTTTATATAACTTTTGTTACCGTTGTTATCTTAACCCTTTAAAAAAAAACGTCCCTTTTTATTTTTTGTTACCTAAAATACCCTTAACTATATATAAGGTATATATTATTATGATGTTTTATTCATTCAAGATAAATGATGAACAAAGAAACAAAACTATCTTATCAAAACATGGAGTTGTCCTGTATAATTTGATTCAATATACTGTATTTTTTTTTTTATTGTGGTACATTAATTTATTTTTCAATTATAGTTAGAATATGGTATATTATTACACAATATGTTACATTTTTTAGTTAAAAATGGATAGATATATACTATTAGATGAATGTTTGTTTTTTACTATTCTCTTTTTATTAACAAGTATTGATATACATCAACGTATAAAACTAGTTATCGTAAATATATATGAATATGAATCATATATTTCATGCTAACATATATATACATAGAGAGAAAGAGAGAGAGAGAGAAAGTTATGATATATCGATTGTTTGGATAAAAAAAATTGATAGAATATTAATTTTTAGTTTGTGGTATATACATTTTGCATTATGGTATATACATTTTGTGTACTACAGTATAACATTTAGAAAATAAAATAATAAAATTTGAATTGTATAAAAATATACCCCAATTCCAACATAATATACCATTCTGAAAAAAAGAAATATATGTATATATATGTACAATTTTAAACATGGAAACAACATACCCCAATCTAATATATCTATGTTTCAAACTTAAACTAATATTTTACCTTTTTTTATTTCACCCAATATATACTATATCACATAAAAATGATATATATATCTTACAACAATATGAATATACCACAAAACTAATATTAATGATGCACTTAATTTTTTCGTTTCGTTCATGATATATTAAATCACGTAAAATGGATAATATGAACAAGCAAGATTCCGAGAATTGAACCAGTAAGATTCAAAGCCAGACTATGGCAAAGGGCTTCACACAGAGGGAAGGTATTGACTACCATGAGATATTCTCCCCTGTTGTGAAGCACATTTCTATTAGACTGCTTCTCAGTTTGGTAGCCTACCATGATCTAGAACTTGAGCAACTAGATGTTAAAATAACCTTTTTGCATGGAGATTTAGAAGAGAAGATCTGTATGAGGCAACCAAAAGGGTATGAGGAGAAAGGAAAGGAAGATCATGTTTTCCTTTTAAAGAGATTCCTCTATGGCATAAAGCAATCACTTAGACAATGATATAGGAGGTTTGATGATTTTATAACCAAAATAGGGTTCAAAAGGAGTGCCTATGGTAGTTGTGTTTATGTGAGAAAGGCCAAAGGATTGGCTTATTTGCTACTATATGTTGATGATATGCTAATAGCAAGCAAGGATAAGGGAGAAATAAACAAGATCAAAAAGCTATTAAGTAGAGAATTTGACATGAAAGACTTGGGGGCTGCCAAGAAAATTAATTCTAGGAATTGAGATCAACAGGAATAGAGAACAAAGATCTCTAAAGCTATCTCAGCATAGCTACATTGCCAAGATCCTCAAGAAATTCAATTTCCTTGACTGCAAACAATTAAGCACAGCTCTTGGCCAGCAATTCAGACTCAATAGCTCCCAATCTCCCTGCACAGATGAAGATACCAGGTACATGGAAACTATACCATATTCTAATGTGGTAGGTAGCATAATGTATCTTATGGTATGCTCCAGAACATATCTCAGCCATGCAATAAGTGTTGTCAGCAGGTAAATGAGAAATCTAGGCACAGAGCATTGGAATGTTGTGAAGTGGTTATTGAGGTATTTAAGTGGTACAATATATACAGGCCTAATCTATGGTCCAAACACAACTAACACTCAGATAGAAGGGTTTGTGGACTCAGATTATCCTGGAGATTTAGACTCAAGAATGTCACATCACGTTTTGTGTTTAGAATGTACAACAGCACAATCAGTTAGAAGGCAAATCTACAAACTGTAGTAACTCTTTCAACAACAGAGGCAGAATATATTGCCTGGACTGAGGTTGTTAAAGAAGCACTCTGGCTCAAGGGAATCACCAGAGAACTTGGTGCTGACCAAAGGACTGTTGTCATCCACTATGATAGTTAGAGTGCACTCCATCTCAGCAAAAATCAGGTATTTCATGAGAGGACCAAACACATAGATGTGAGGTATCATTTCATTCTGGACGCAATAGCTAAAGGAAAGTCAAGTTCCAAAAAATTTCAATACATGAAAACCCCTCTGATATGCTCACCAAGCCACTTCCAATAGCAAATTTATTTATTGTTTAGACTTACTACAAATCACAGCTTAGCATACTGTTTCTGTGATCTACTTTTTCTTTTGTAAGTCTTTGTTTTGAGTGTTTTTCATTCTTGTACATTAGGTTCCTAGGTGAAGATTTGTAATACTGTTAGTTCCCTAATGTACACGTATTAGTTAAAGTTAGGTGCAGTTCGGTAAATTAGTTATGTCAATTAACTCCTAGCTAGTCCTAAGATCTATATTAGTACCTAATTGCCTACTGCATTATATGCTGTAATTATATGCTGTAATAACACACACTCATATGATACAATACTGATTTCTTTTACTGTAACTAATCGAACCTAGTGTTCTATGGCCAATCGGCTAATGTCCATGTGAGCTGATCATGAGTATTTGAGTGAGATCAAAGGGAGACTTCGCATAACAGATATATTTTTTGATTTGTATATTCAATCTGTGCCATTAGATACTGATCATCATTCTCTCTCACATCATATCAATGGCGTTGTCAATAATGTCTTCTTACGCATCTTTTCGTCCCTTTAAACCCTCATCACTTTCGAGTTCTCAAAACATAATTAGAAATTTTGACGAGAACTCCAAATATCATATCAGGAGTAACGGTGATCTCACACCACAAAAGGTACATCAATATTAATAGTAGCCACGATGATCATAATACTTTGTTAGTATCCTTACAGAAGTATAAACCTTTCTCTAATAACAATATATATATATTTATATATAGATATTTATATATTTCCAGTTTGCTGCGATGCATATATTAATTAATAATTTTCTGATGAAATTGATTTACAAATTAAATATTGCAGGATTTAGATAAATACAGGGACGTTTTAAGAAAAGCAGACCCATTTGATGAAGGTCTGAAGATGATTGATGCTATTCAACGGCTAGGAATTGACTATATCTTCGAGGAAGAGATTGATAAAATTATACAAAGCCAGTCTGCTTATAAGTTTTTTAGAGAATTCGAACATGATCATCATCATCAAGATCTGTATGATGTAGCTCTTCGTTTTCGACTCTTGAGACAACACGGTCTCTTCGTTCCTGCTGGTCAGTATATATAACAAATAATTAGTTCTGTTGATTAATTATATCACTCATTAGATAATTAATAATAATAATAAGGCTAATTAAGATTTTTGTCCATTGAATTTTAACACGGACCAAATAATTTTTAAGATCGTTAAAAATACCTCAACTATTGAAATTTATGGGCATGATTTAATAAATATCAAAATTGAAAAGCATAATTTAGTAGATATCAACGTCCGAGAAGTGTAATTTAGTACATAAATAATCATTGAGATAGTAAAATTGAATAAAATTAGACAAAAGTCTTTAAATCTAACAATCTCAATAATTCAAGAAAAAATTTAACAGTAAAAAAAATTAAAGAAACATGATTTAATACATGTTAAAATTTAAAGGGCGAAAATCTTAATTAGGCTAATAATAATTATGTCTCTTTAAACTAATTAGATATTTTCAACAAGTACAAGGACAATAATAACGGTTGTTTCGACACGAGGCTAAGAGAGGACATCAAGGGTTTGCTGAGCTTATATGAAGCCTCCCATCTATGCATAGAGGGAGAAAATATCCTTGATGAAGCTGCTTTATTTAGTGCTCAACACTTGGAAGCGTCCATGACACGTCTTCATCGTTATGATCAATATCAGGCCAAATTTGTGGCAACTACACTTCAAAATCCCACTCACAAAAGTTTATCCAAGTTCACAGCCAAGGACCTTTTTGGTGTCTATCCCAGTCAGAATGGGTACATAAATTTGTTTCAACAACTAGCAAAAGTTGAATTTAATAGAGTTCAGTCCCTGCATAGAATGGAAATTGATAAAGTCACCAGGTAATATTAACTAGTTTTGGAAATTATTGAGGATGCAAAGATTATTATTTAAATTATTTTTGGCGAAGTACTTTTTATTTGTCTCAGCTATGAAAAACCGTCCCTTCTAGCTAATATATAAATATATGCATGTATGTATGTATATAATCTTTTTGCATTAATTTATATTATAAGGTGGTGGCGAGACATTGGTTTAGCTAAGGAATTAACTTTCGCAAGAGATCAACCGGTGAAGTGGTATATTTGGTCCATGGCCTGCCTAACCGATCCAACCTTGTCGAAACAAAGGGTTGCGCTTACAAAATCCATTTCGTTTATCTATGTAATAGATGATATTTTCGACATGTACAGTTCACTTGATGAACTCATTCTCTTCACCCAGGCTGTCTCTAGGTATTTAAATATTCATGAAATGCCTACACATAGATCACACACACAACTTCACCTGGCCATTAATTTACCAAAAAAGATTCATCTAATATCATATTTATTTAAGGGGAATTCTACATGCTAATTAATTAGTACTCTTTAGCTATTGATAATTAATTATTAATTTTTACAGCTGGGAATATAGTGCTATACAAAAACTTCCAGACTCCATGAAGACATGCTTTAGAGCCCTAGATAATATGATCAATGAGTCTAGCCATACGATCTATCAAAAGCGTGGATGGAGCCCTTTACACTCTCTTCGGAAGACGGTACTAAACAACTTTCTTTTTTCTTTTAATTTTTTATGCATGCATAGGCAATTGATAAACTTTGACTAATAAATGAGTACAAATATTTATCTCTTGATGATAATTTGAAGTGGGCAAGTTTGTGCGAAGCCTTTTTAGTAGAGGCAAAATGGTTTGCATCAAGGCACGTACCAAAGGCAAAAGAATACTTGGAAAATGGTGTGGTCAGCTCAGGAGTGCACGTAGTTCTGGTTCATATATTTGTTCTCTTGGATGAAACCAGTCTCACCCAAAAGACACTGGATTTTGTGGAAAACATGCCTTCCATCATTACTTCTACAGCATCGATTCTTAGGCTTTGGGATGACTTTGGTAGTGCCAAGGTAAATAAAATTACGGCTAGTTATTATGATTTTCACCTGCGAATTTTAACACCTGCCGAATTGTGCGTACAAATTTTTGACATGTATCAAATCGTACCCATAAACTTTTATTTACATCAAGCATCTGTTAGTAAAAGAAACAAAATAAAAATCATAATTAACCGAAAATTAATTAAACATGAAAAAAAACTACAATAATAATTACAAATCACCTACTAATTTATTATAGATATGTCCACGAAATTTTTACACAAATGCACCAAAAATTACAAAAATATTTCAAAACAATTTTTTCTATTTTTATGACTTTTTTTATTTTCGAACATATGTTCTTTAGTATAACAATAAATTGTTTAATATTTTTTTTTTTGTTGTTTTATAATTTATTTAATAACTGATTTATAGTTGTCATGATATTGATTTTCTCCTTGTATTTTATAATTTATTTATAGTTATTGTAAAGTTAATTTCTCATTGTCTTTTTACACTTATATTTTTGCTGAAAAAATCATATTTTTGTAATTTTAATACTTCTTTTTTTTATTGAAAGGGTAATTTTGATACTTTACAATCATATTTTTTAAAAGAAAAATAATTTTATAAAACTTTAAATAAAAAATTTAGTTCATAAATAGGTAAATAAAACGTAAAAATATCTTCTCCTTCTTCTCAACCATCTTCTTTCTCTTTTTGCCATTAACTACAAAAATTGCTACTTCGAACTCACAGTGCGTCACACCAGAACCTCAATTTAAACTTTACTCAAGGAAACATGCATGTATGTATGTGTAAATATATATAGTTGAAGGTGCTTTATTAGTTTTTGTTATTTTTCTAGGTACATGAATATACAATATATATAATATTGATAATGTATGTAAAATATATAGGATGAGAATCAAGAAGGACATGACGGATCTTATGTGGAGTGTTACATGAAGGAATTAGGAGGCAGTGTTGAAGATGCACGTGAGGAAATGATGGAAAAGATTTCAGATGCATGGAAGTGCCTCAACAAAGAATGCATACTTCGAAATCCAGCGTTTCCACCACCATTCCTCAAAGCTTCTCTCAATCTCGCAAGATTAGTTCCTTTGATGTATAATTATGATCACAACCAACGCCTACCCCACTTGGAAGAACATATCAAATCTTTGTTATAGTAAGTATCTACCTAAAATAACACCATATCTTTGTATATAAAATATGGTTATTTAAAGGTTTTTGTTAGTTTAAGGGAATATATATTTTAAGAATATAAGAATATTTCGTTAAATTTAATTAAGGGTGGCTATCATCCAATCCGATTCAATTGAACTGAACCGATCCAATACAATATCTAATTACAAAAAGTTGGATATTCAATTACAATTGAATTTGATTAGATGCTAAAAGTTAGATTCTAATTGGATTGGATTGGTTATTGGATGTCAATCTCAAAATCCAATTTAAAACCAATCCAATTTAATTACATTTAAAAAATTATTTATAAAATAAAAAATATTAAAAAATATAATATATATTTATTATATTTTTATAAGATTTTTTTTGTGTGTTGAATTTGTAACATTTAGTTGTTTTGTGTATTTATTTTCATGTTGTTTTGTTTTATTTTATTACTTAGGAATATTGTTGTGTTAATTATTTAAAACTTAATTTTGACGACATTACAATTGTAAACGATAGTATGTTTATGAAGTAATAAACTTAAATAAAAGGTAATACTTAATTTAAATTAATATTGAAAT
Organism: Cannabis sativa; assembly: GCF_029168945.1. Lineage (NCBI taxonomy): Eukaryota > Viridiplantae > Streptophyta > Magnoliopsida > Rosales > Cannabaceae > Cannabis > Cannabis sativa. The sequence goes on along the minus strand of NC_083601.1, from coordinate 39,734,976 downwards.
TTAGGTGTGTAATTGAATATTCAATTAAAAAGTCAATCCAATTCAATTAGTAATTAATTGGATTGGATTTTAGATTGGATCGGATGATAATTTTCCAAGTGGCAATGAGACCTACACTACAAGACGTGCCATATTAAACTACTTCTGGAGACTGTTAATTTGCAAGAATTGGGAACTATTAGTCATTTTTGGGAGGGTCCACCTAGATGATAGATGGTTTTGCTTCTTCCTCTTTGTGAGTGAACTAGACTCGGAGAAGAGATGGAGGCATAGGCGGAGCATGGCGCACTGTTTGAGGTTAAGTCACTGTACACACATTTAATTCTTCATAAGAATATCCTACACATTACTTTGAAAAAGATACGTGCTCAATGGTTTAAACTCATAATTCTCTAATTGCACGATGCCCTATACATCATTTGACAGCTACATTACGAGCTATTAAATCAGAAGCAAGAGACAAGTCTAGTCTCATCAAATGCCTATAGAAAGTCTATGTACATCATAAAAAGTAAGCGATCATGTCCTATGATTGAATTCGGAAAATTGTACAAAGCATGACTCATACAAACACAATAACGGTGGCCTTTTTACAACCATTATGAGCTTATCAATACCTCCATGTTGTATAGAAGGGGGGACACTTGGGAATACTCTGTAAGAAAACACTCATCAATAAAAAAAATTCTCTTCTTTAACTTCCATTAATTACTATAAACAACACTAATTAATAGTTGCTAAAAATCTTGGTCAACATAGTGAAAATTTAATAATCAATCCCTGTGGGTTCGACAACTTTTTTAGAATTAAAACTTTGTTATAACAATATTGTACGCTTGTAGTAAAAATTGTGTATCAAGAAATACCCAATTATAAGCGACAATTTTAAATAATTACATAACTTTATTAGCATCAGTCCTCGAAAAAAAACCAATTTGAGGACCGACCAAAATAAGCCTTTTGTAGTGGTGGCTATTACTTAATAAAGTAACTATATTCTCTATTGCATAATGAGACAACCTTTCGAATATCGTTGCCTAATGAGACAATCTTTCTAATTTTGTTGCCTAATGAGACAAGCAATGTCAATATCGTTATGTAATAGGACAACCGATATATAAGAAACCTAACATTAGTTTCAAAATAGAGTAATAACACTCTCTTAAAAACAATAATTACCGTATCACATTTTGACATGCTAAGTGGTATAATTATATTTTTCTTATTACCTCGTCTACATTTAGGTGTGTTGGCCAACCTTATGGAAAACGCACGACGATTTGACGCCCTATGTCAGTAATAACAGGTAAAGAACTCAATTTAATTCATTCTAAAACCTAAAACGTAAAATTGAAAGTTCTCCTATCGATAAATAGTGTGGTAATACCCTAAAGGTTAAGAAAATATAAAAATATAGGCACACAAAAAATACTCCAAACTGTTAACCGGATCCCCCAAACGGATAACTGAATAACTAGGGAAACGGTTTTGGTTAACTGTTTTCTAAAGTTCAAAACCTGAGTTTTAACACATCAAATCTACTCCAAACTTGATTAAAACCTACTAAACTTTTCAGAACAATCCTACTACAAGTTCTAAACATATATGACAACTCAAGAATCAAAATTTCAAAATTAAACCAAGAATCAAAATTCTCCATTGTTGAGTGAGTTTTATGTTAACAAACTCAAACTCACCCAACTCAAGCTACAACAGCCACAATTGCCAAAAACTAAGCACAAACTTAAAAAAATAATATTCAACTTCCCTTAATTTTTACAAACCCACAAACCACAAAGTGAAGCTTAAAACCAAACTTTTACTTGAAAAATTTAAAGAAAGAGATGAACTAAGAATTACCTTAAGTTTCCTTTGAATCAAGAACACTACTTCTTAGTTTGATAACTAGGTAGGGAGGAATTAATTAACTCTGAAAAATCTGGTCTGTAGTTGGGGTTTCCTTTAGTTTTAGGTGAGCTGAAAGAGAGAAAGAGAAATAAGAAAGAGAAAATTCTACCTTTAATTTTGTGTTTATCTACAAATCAATCTTAATTAAACCTATTATTCAACAGTATACTACAACAAAATATAGGTTTAGGGACACTTTTATTAGTGACATTTGGTAAAATATATTATTTAATAAGAATAAATAACCTTTCATTTAGTAACATTTTTTTAAAAAAATGTCATTAGTAATATATTTTAGTGACATTTGACTAAAAATGTCACTAGTGTTATAAAATAATATAATATAATATAAAGTAGATGAGAAGAAAGAAGAAGAAGATGTAGAGAGAAAGAGAAAGTGAAGGAGAATTTCTGAGTTGTTTATTCCAATGGGGTGAACCCCTATTTATACAAATACAAGAGTGAGATATTAAGAAACTAAGAAAAAGGGAAATTAAGGAAAAGATGAATGTTGATTACAATTCATGGTAATAAATAAAAGATTTGGACATCCACATAATTATTAATATTTATAACACTCCCCCTTGGATGTCCATAATAACTGCCTTATTAAAAATCTTGCTGAAAACTTGATCAAAGGAAAAAGAGTATAGTATAAACTAACTCCCCCTCATTTAAGCATTTGTGGAGATCTTCTAATCGACGAATTTCGATCTTATCTGTCTTCTTCTCAAATGTTGATGTTGGTAATAACTTTGTGAATAAGTTTGTAAGATTGACACTTGATTGAATATGTTGAACACCAATATGTATTTTCTTGAACCGTATAAAGAAGAATTTCGTGAAATGTGTTCTAACTCTATCTCCTTCAATGAACCATCCTTTTAGTTGAGCGATGCAAGCAGTATTATCCATAGAGAATTGATTGGGTTGATACTTCTTTATTGAGTGCAATTCATATGTTTCCCAAATATGCTATGTCAATGATCTCACTCACACACATTCTCTACTTGCTATGTACAATTTTAAACATGGAAACAACATACCCCAATCTAATATATCTATGTTTCAAACTTAAACTAATATTTTACCTTTTTTTATTTCACCCAATATATACTATATCACATAAAAATGATATATCTTACAACAATATGAATATACCACAAAACTAATATTAATGATGCACTTAATTTTTTTCGTTTCGTTCATGATATATTAAATCACGTAAAATGGATAATATGAACAAGCAAGATTCCGAGAATTGAACTAGCAAGATTCAAAGCCAAACTAGTGGCAAAGGGCTTCACACAGAGGGAAGGTATTGCCTACCATGAGATATTCTCCCCTGTTGTGAAGCACATTTCTATTAGACTGCTTCTCAGTTTGGTAGCCTACCATGATCTAGAACTTGAGCAACTAGATGTTAAAATAGCCTTTTTGCATGGAGATTTAAAAGAGAAGATCTCTATGAGGCAACCAAAAGGGTATGAGGAGAAAGGAAAGGAATGTTTTTCTTTTAAAGAGATCCCTCTATGGCCTAAAGCAATCACCTAGACAATGATACGGGAGGTTTGATGATTTTGTAACCAAAATAGAGTTCAAAAGGAGTGCCTATGATAGTTGTGTTTATGTGAGAAAGGCCAAAGGATTGGCTTATCTGCTGCTATATGTTGATGATATGCTAATAGCAAGCAAGGATAAGGGAGAAATAAACAAGATCAATAAGCTATTAAGTAGAGAATTTGACATGAAAGACTTGGGGGCTGCCAAGAAAATTAATTCTAGGAATTGAGATCAACAGGAATAGAGAACAAAGATATCTAAAGCTATCTCAGCATAGCTACATTGCCAAGATCCTCAAGAAATTCAATTTCCTTGACTGCAAACCAATAAGCACAGCTCTTGGCTAGCAATTCAGACTCAATAGCTCCCAATCTCCCTGCACAGATGAAGATACCAGGTACATGGAAACTATACCATATTCTAATGTGGTAGGTAGCATAATGTATCTTATGGTATGCTCCAGAACATATCTCAGCCATGCAGTAAGTGTTGTCAGCAGGTAAATGGGAAATCTAGGCACAGAGCATTGGAATGTTGTGAAGTGGTTATTGAGGTATTTAAGTGGTACAATATATACAGGCCTAATCTATGGTCCAAACACAACTAACACTCAGATAGAAGGGTTTGTGGACTCAGATTATTCTGGAGATTTAGACTCAAGAATGTCACATCACGTTTTGTGTTTAGAATGTACAACAGCACACTTAGTTAGAAGGCAAATCTACAAACTGTAGTAACTCTTTCAACAACAGAGGCACAATATATTGCCTGGACTGACACTACAAGAAATCCCCTCATTAGCGGCGGGGATATTAGCGGCGGAGCTCCTCCGCCGCTAATAATGGGGGTATTAGCGGCGGAGGCCCTCCCCCGCCGCTATTGGTGGGCTGAGTTTTTTTTTTTTTTTAAATATTAATAGCGGCGGGCTGTCCGCCGCTAATGCCCGCCGCTATTACTATTAGCGGCGGGGTCCGCCGCTAATACCCCGCCGCTAATAGGTGGGCGGGAAAAATCCCGCCCATATTGATTCAAACTATTAGCGGCGGGGTATTAGCGGCGGACCCCGCCGCTAATAGTATTTTATTTTAAAAAAAAATAAAAAAATTAATTAAATGTTATTAGCGGCGGGGTCCGCCGCTATTGCCCCGCCGCTAATAACACTATATATACCCCATCAGACCCCTCATCCCCATTTTTCCATTTTCTCTCAAAAAATCCCAAACCGCCTCCTCCTTTCCCCTTCTCCCTTTCTGAAATTTCCACCGCCTCCATCTCCGACGCACCACCACCCCGACGCACCACCACCCCGACGTACCACCACCCCGACGCACCACCGGTTATTTTAGGTAAGTATTGTATTTTTTTTATTATTTTAGATTTGTTATTATATTGTTTTAGGTTTTAGATTGGTTTATATAATGTATATTTAAGTTTTAAATAATCTGTGTAGGTTTTTATATAGAAAAATCTGTGTATATAGAAAAATGTAGGTTTTTATAATCTGTGTAGGTTTTTATAAATGTAGGTTTTTATATAGAAAAATCTGTGTATATATATATTTTTGTATATAAAATTGGTTATATTTATATATAAATATATGTTTATCTGTGTTTGTGTATATATAATTGGGTATATATATAAGTTTTGATTTTTTTATGTGTATATATACTTTATAAAAACTGTACATATATTGTAGTGTAGTATATAGATTATATATTTTGTAAAGTATATTATATATATAATCTGGGTATATTATATATATATATATTTGTATATAACAGTTTATATATATATGTATATCGTAGTGTAGTATATATATTGTATTGTATTATTATGTAAAGTATAAAAACTATATTATATATTTGTGTATATATAATATAGTTTTTGTATATATTATATACATTATTTTTGTATATATTATTTTTGTATACATTATATATATTATATACATATATTATATATTTTGTATATATTTTTTTTGTAATATAATAGTGTATATATTTGTGTATATACACTATTATATTATTTTTATTATTGTATATTGTATATTTTGTATATTGTAATATAATATTGTATATATTTGTGTATTGTATATTTTGTATATATTATTTTTTTTATTTATATATTTGTGTATATAAAATATATAGTATTGGGTTTTTTTTTTGAAGAAAATATATATTATATGTTAATGTATATATAATTTATATATTGTAACAATATTGTATATTGTATTGTTGTTATTTGTATGTTTTTTAATTAATTTTAGTAATAAGTAATTTGTATTTGTTTGTATTTGTTTATTTTATGTTAGATTTTATTGATATTAAATTAATTTGTTGTTAAGTTTGCTAAAATTTGAGAAGTAAATTTAGCAAATTTAGTAAATTTGAAACACGAAACTGACACAGGGCAATAGCGGCGGGGTCCCGCCGCTATTAACAGTATTAGCGGCGGAACCAGTTTTTGGCCGCTAATACTATTAATAGCGGCCAAGCAATAGCGGCGGACCAATAGCGGCCGAGGTCCGCCGCTATTGCCCTTTAGCGGCCACATTGTGGAGCAATAGCGGCCGAGGGGCCCGCCGCTATTGCTCCTGAATGTTGTAGTGTGAGGTTGTTAAAGAAGCACTCTAGCTCAAGGGAATCACCAGAGAACTTGGTGCTGACCAAAGGACTGTTGTCATCCACTATGATAGCTAGAGTGCACTCCATCTCAGCAAAAATCAGGTATTTCAGGAGAAGACCAAACACATAGATGTGAGGTGTATCATTTCATTCGGGACGCAATAGCTAAAGGAAAGTCAAGTTCCAGAAAATTTCAACACATGAAAACCCCTCTGATATGCTCACCAAGCCTCTTCCAATAGCAAATTTATTTATTGTTTAGACTTACTACAAATCACAGCTTAGCATACTATTTCTGTGATCTACTTTTTTTTTTTGTAAGTCTTTGTTTTGAGTGTTTTTCATTCTTGTACATTAGGTTCCTAGGTGAAGATTTGTAATACTGTTAGTTCCCTAATGTACACGTATTAGTTAAAGTTAGGTGCAGTTCGGTAAATTAGTTATGTCAATTAACTCCTAGCTAGTCCTAAGATCTATATTAGTACCTAATTGCCTACTGCATTATATGCTGTAATTATATGCTGTAATAACACACACTCATATGATACAATACTGATTTCTTTTACTGTAACTAATCGAACCTAGTGTTCTATGGCCAATCGGCTAATGTCCATGTGAGCTGATCATGAGTATTTGAGTGAGATCAAAGGGAGACTTCGCATAACAGATATATTTTTTGATTTGTATATTCAATCTGTGCCATTAGATACTGATCATCATTCTCTCTCACATCATATCAATGGCGTTGTCAATAATGTCTTCTTACGCATCTTTTCGTCCCTTTAAACCCTCCTCATCACTTTCGAGTTCTCAAAACATAATTAGAAATTTTGACGAGAACTCCAAATATCATATCAGGAGTAACGGTGATCTCACACCACAAAAGGTATCAATATTAATAGTAGCCACGATGATCATAATACTTTGTTAGTATCCTTACAGAAGTATAAACCTTTCTCTAATAACAATATAGATATATATATCTATATATTTATATATTTCCAGTTTGCTGCGATGTATATATTAATTAATAATTTTCTGATGAAATTGATTTACAAATTAAATATTGCAGGATTTAGATAAATACAGGGACGTTTTAAGAAAAGCAGACCCATTTGATGAAGGTCTAAAGATGATTGATGCTATTCAACGGCTAGGAATTGACTATATCTTCGAGGAAGAGATTGATAAAATTATACAAAGCCAGTCTGCTTATAAGTTTTTTAGAGAATTCGAACATGATCAATATATCACAATAAATCAATATTTGTTTAAACTCATATATACTATATGACATTGAACTTCAGGTTCAGTAAACTTCAGTTTTAAGTTCAATCCTTATGAACTTAATTCATTTCTAAGAATGAGTCATACGTGTATAATTAGAAATACATAAATTTACACATTTTGTAAATGCATGATTATATAATCTTATCACATCGATAAGAAACTATGCAATAAAAATCTAACAATAGCTCAAGATTGTTAAAAAATATAATTTAAATATTTTCTATGTGCAAATATATGCACATTCTTCTTTTGAGCCTTATAAATTAACAATGAGAAGAATTTTCTAGTTTTTCAACAAAATTTAATCAAATTCTTTGACAATTTATTGCATATGATTGATCATGTCAAAATAATTCAATTCATGAACTTCAGGTTCACTATAATTTGTATTTCAATGAAACTTTCAAAATGTAATGTAAATTCATTACAACATAATCATTACAAGTTTCATTTTTATATACACGAATAATATAATTATATTATTCTCCAAAACATATACGCATTTCTTGGGAATCCACTATCATCAATTCAATGATGTGTATAATTTAAAAGATACATGACAACTTCATCATGTTATTGTAATGGTCAAATAGATATAACCATAACATATCATTCATTTTTCCTGGTATCTTTTTAACAAGTCGTCTAATTTATTTAGACTATTCATCAGTCTAATTATCATGACTTGATATATTATATATTTAAATGTACAACAAGTACATATAATAAGTTATTTATTATCACTTTCATAACTAGATAAAAGTTACACATCTAGGTACATATAAAGACATTTTACTACTCAAAGTAGCAATTGTATGTAAGACTTCTTCAGGAAGCTTTTCAACTAATCATTTTGTAATTCTTTATCACTTTGATTATATTGGATCACTAACAAATATTAGCAAATTATATATCCACTTTTGGGAATATGCAAACTGAATTATATAGTAACTATATATTTACATATCATGTACCAGCAATAGTTTGAAACTATTGATTTCAAGAAATAATAAAATATGTATATATTAATTTGCTTATGGCATTACCAATATATGTGAAATCTATATTCTTTGAAATAGAATTTCATGCCTATTCATTCTCTTTAGGTAATGATATTTAAATATTCTAAATGTACAATAAGTTTGTACAATTCACATTCTATTAAATAATCAAGTATACTTTTATCTTGATTATAACTGTGTCCGTACTACAGGTACGCGACCACTATTATTCAATTCCACACATGATATATAGATTTCATGCACTTTGATTGTGTGTGGTATCTCATCTTTTGGTTGTTTCCAATTTCTTCTGAAAATATTTGAGTAGCAAACAATGCCATTGATTATTTAAAATCATTACATTCACTTCGGGGAATGACATTGAACAAGTAGAACATTATTATAAATTTCTTAAAAATTTATTACTTGTTCATATATAAAAAGAAATTACTCAACAATTTCTTTAACAATATTTCAAAGAATATATGAATACAATTTTTGCATAATCTCCAAGATGTATGCAAAATTTGATCTTTAATATATGTCACATGCAATAATTTTCAACATTGCAAGTAATAACAGTGTATAATAACATGACTAATACAAACAATCTTTAAAAGTAGTTGACTTCAATTCGTATCATTCTCTGCAGGGAATGATGAACAATAAATACATGTCTCATGTATTTAAATAACATTAGTCATGCTCACTGTTATTCTTATACTTTGATGTTTCAATGCAATTTTCTTAATATTCTTTTTAGATATTCAAAACCCACTATAAAATTGCATCAATAATAATCATTTTTAATGATTCTTTAGTTGTATTCACATAAATACAATCATTTTTTTTTTGACAAATATAAAACATTTACTTCTGGAAATGTTTGTCAAAATCTATATCATTGCGGTAAAAGTCCCTAAAAACTTGAGGTTGATGCCGATTAGTCCTCAACCTCAAAAATTGGCGGTGAAAATACCTAAGGTCCCAATTTTTGTTTGTCCGTTGGTCCTTTTTCTAACGGATCCGTTAAATTCAAATAAAGTGCCACGTGTCAATTTTTTATTGGTCCAAATAATAATTTTAATTAAAAAAATTTAAAATAAAATAAAAAACTAAAAAATATATTTTAAAATTATAAATTTATTTTATTTTATTATATATATTATCAGGGGATCTATTTTGTGCATCTAACCCTAAATTTAAATCTAAAATGAACATTCAAATTACTATGTTACTTATATTTCATTTTTTTCATACTACAAAATTTTGTTTTAAGAAGTAATTATGCAACTTGGACATGAAACTACATACTTCCACCAGGCTTGTTTACAAACATCCGAGCCTTAGCAGTAGCTACTTCTGCTATACCAGCATACATCTAAAAATCAAAACAAAATATCATGAACAAAAGCTTTATCATAGCTGTCTTCTTCTCCAACAAATACATTATGGAAAAAAAATCCATCACCATGTGAAACTCTCTCTGCCGCTCTCTCTCTGTGCCTTCAAAAAAAGAAACAACCCATCACCATGTTCATCAAAGCTTGAGCAGAGATGCGAAGGAGAGAACTTCGTGAGAGAGAGAGAGGGAAACAATCAGATCTAGGCCCATAAACGTCAAGATCCAGGAGAGAGAAGCGGATCGAGGCTCGAGGTCCTGCCTTCAGGAGGTTTCAAAGTGTGAGGGGGTCGTTCATCGGCTTGGGCGTTCGACGACTCTCTCGACCAGATCTGAGGGAGTTTGACGTCGGAGTAGGCCCGTTTCAAGTGAATAGATACCAGATCTGAGGAGGAGAAGAAAAAAAATAAACTGATTCAGAAGTGATTGAAGAAAAAAATTATTTTTAAGTTTATTAATTTTTATTCAATCAGTTTAATAACTAGATTGATTTTTTTTATTGATTTTAAGTGCCTCTGCAAAAATAATATGGTAGAAGAAGGAGAAGAGACGGTGAGGGAGAGAGAGAAAGATTTAGAATTTTTTGTTTTTGCTTTATTTAACGAATCAGATTTTTTATTAAATCAGATTTTTTATTAAAATAATTTTTTATTTTAAATAATTATATGTTTTATAATTTTTAATTATAATTATATGTGTACTAATGAACTCTCAACACGTGGTTTTTTTGTCAGCATTTAACAGTGCTGTTAAATTGGGTATGAACGGACAAACAAAAATTGGGACCTTAGGTATTTTCACCGCCAATTTTTGAGGTTGAGGACTAATCGGCATCAACCTCAAGTTTTTGGGGACTTTTGCCGCAATTATCCCCGATATTAAATTACTTTTCATTGTCCTCAAAGAATACAAGAACATATATATAAATATGTATTCATCTCTTTCATTATATATCCATCAACTATATAATGGATATTACGTTTGCATAATCTTCAGGATATATGCAAGATTTTATTGAGGACGCATAATCATCAGGATATATGCAATATTTTATCGAGGATGCATAATCTTCAGGATATATGCAATATTTTATCGATGATGCATAATCTTTAAGATATATGCAATATTTTATCGATGATACATAATCTTCAGGATATATGTATAATTTATATAGATTTTCTTTATCATATCATAGGCAAACATATATTGTAAATATTATGAATAATAAGTACATAATATGTATATATATGAATCAATAATAAATATATAAAAACATATACATACATATATAATATATAGATATATATATAGATAAAAAGAAAAAAGAAAACAAAGGATTCTTGAAATTGTTTCAGTCAGATAAGTATATATATAAATATATATTTAGTGTATCGTGACTTTGAAACAATTCAAGAATTTTAACAAAATACTTACATTGGGTCTTAGGAAGAGACTCATGCTTGAAGCTTGGGCAGAGACTCGTGCTGATAACGTGTTATAAAATAATATAATATAATATAAAGTAGATGAGAATAAAGAAGAAGAAGATGTAGAGAGAAAGAGAAAGTGAAGGAGAATTTCTGAGTTGTTTATTCCAATGGGGTGAACCCCTATTTATACAAATACAAGAGTGAGATATTAAGAAACTAAGAAAAAAGGAAATTAAGGAAAAGAGGAATGTTGATTACAATTCATGGTAATAAATAAAAAATTTGGACATCCACATAATTATTAATATTTATAACAACTAGTTTATTTTATTTTATTTTTTTTTGGAAAAGGGTCACTAGTTTATTTTAAATATTTATTTAATGTTATTTAAAAATGTTACTAAAATATATAAACAGTGACATTTACGAAAATGATACTAAATATTAAAATTATTAATTTATGCAAATGTCACTAAATTCTACAATGCACCTTTTAAAATGGATATATTGATGCATCCCTATTTGTTTTAGCATCCGAAATAATTTTTTAGTCAAATTTTTTATAGTTATTTAAGACATCTTGCAAAATTTTAAAAAATTTAGAAAAGTTTAACATACCGAAAACTATGTTCAAACAGTGTGTTGCACGCGTGTAAAATGGACTGTTTGAACATTGTTTTCTATATTGTAAATTATTCCAAATTTTTCAAAAATTTATAGGATATCTTAAATAGCTATAACTTACATGAATATGAAAAAAAATTAGCCAAATTTCTTTTTTCTAAATGCCGAAACAAATTAAAAGTGTATCAGTACATCCTTTTAACGGGGTGCATTGTAGAATCACCCAATAATTGACATTCGAGTACATAAACTTTTAAAATTCCCTTTTCCTTTACAGTTTTTTTAGCGAACTCCAATTTTCAAACCCTAATTCCCAATTTTCAATTTTGAAATTTGATCTTTCTTAACCTCACTGGCTCTGCAATCCTAGCTTCACCGCCGACCTTTTTACTCCTCAACAATGTCGTTTCATCGCACATATAGAAAACCTTATCTGATGAAGATGACTCAAGCTATAACAGGGGTAGGGGAGAAGTTTAAGGAGGTCCAACGCCCCCCAGCATGGAGTAGCTCCGACCCCAAGCCCACCAATTCTAAACCCTATTTCTTCGACTCTAAAGTGGATCCCAGAAATTTGGTATTTTGATCTCTTTACAGGTACCTACGATTTCTTCTTCTTCTTCGTTTTTTTTTTGGCTGAAACTTACGAAATGATAGCTAAACTTTTTTATTTTTATTTTCAGTTTCATATAGATGTATGTATTTATGAGTGAATGCAATGTTCTTATCTGTTTTGATACTTATTTGAGTCCTATGATGATGTGTAGAATGCGAGAAACGTAAGAAACAATGAGAAGAAAATGAAATTGGTGCACTACTTGGCGTATTTGAGCAATTGACAGGTTACAAGAACAACATTGATAAGTTTAAGGTTTAATGAATTTATTATCTTAGTTGCTGTTAAAATTAGACCTCACTGTAACCTTTATTATTACAGTTTTACAGATGAAGTGAAAATTACAAATAAAAGCAAACAGAATACAACAGAAATCAGATCCTAGGTGGCTTCGCCTCTAGTGGATCAAGAACTAGTTGTTAGTTACAACCGAAGTTGTAACTAACTCCTAGTTCTGTGATCAACCCTAGAACTACAACTATAAAAGGAACAGAAGAGAAGAGAGGAAATATATACCAGAAGCAAAAAGCCCTAGGTTACCAGATCTGAGAGATTGTTCAGCTCCAGATGTTGTTTTCAAGTTCATGCAAAAGAAACAAAGAAAGTTAGTGTGAGAAATCAGAAAAATAAGAGAGAAATAAACACAGAAAAACAAAAGAGAGAATACTTTAGAAATACCAGTCGATCTGTGACTGGATTTCTCACCTGTTGTAATATTCCTTCACATAGTGCAAGATCTGAGGTCGATCTTCAAGGCGAGCTCATCAGAGGACGTACCCCTAATTTAGGGCGAACCTCTATATTTCTGGTGTTTGATTTCTTACTCTAAACTACTGTGTTTTGGCTAATCTTTGTGAATATGTGTGTGTGTTATGTTTGGGGTGATTTTCTGGGTTAGATCGATCAAGAGATCGAGGGAGATCTCTGGTTCTAGGGTTTGAGAACCAGAGAGAAGGCAGAGAGAAAGAGAGAGAGAGTTTGAAACTCTCGAAGGTTCGAGGAGAGAAATGAGCTAGGGTTAGCTCTGAACTCTCGAGTTTTATTCAAAGAAGAACGACAGATCGTTTTGAGAATCAAACGATCTGTCGTGTTGGTGAGAACGACAAGTTCCTTTGTCGTGCAAGTGAAAACGACCAATTCTTGGTTGTCGTGTGAATTGATATTAATTGATTTGAAAGGACAATTTTGTCCTTGTCGTTTTAACCGTGAACATTGAGTTGGTGTAGGTTAAACTTGGAATTTCACCAAGCAAAATTCCTACAGTGGTATCAGAGCTTTGGTTCAAGCTTAAATCAACTCAAGAAAGATTCAAGAAAGTGATCAAGACTGGGAGAAGAAGAAGAAACACAACAAGAAGTTGTGGACAGTGGAAAATCTGTGGAAATTCCACAAACTGATAATAAACAAATCTTTCTAAACTCAACTCAATTTAATTTTGATTTTTCTAACATGAGCAATATCAAAGTTGACATTGATCGTTTTGATGGATCTGGTGACTACAGGATCTGGAGGAGAAAGATCAGATCCCTGCTGGCTCAACAGAAACTACTTAGGGTTCTTGAAGACCCTATTGAATGGCCAGAAAACACTTCAAAGATTCAACAAGAAGAACTGTTGGAAACAGCCACTGGAATCATAATTTTCAACCTTTCTGATGCCATTATCAGATTGGTTGATAAAGAAGAAACACCAGCTAAAATTTGGAAGAAACTTGAAGAGCAGTTTCAACAAAAATCCCTAACTAACAAGATCTACCTAAAAGAAAGGATCTTTGGGTTTAAGATGAGCCACACTAAAACCCTAGATCAGAATCTTGATGAGTTTCTCAGAATGCACATTGAATTGGCTAATTCAGGAGAGAATGAAGCTCTAAGTGATGAAAATCAGGCAATAATCATTTTGAATTCATTGCCTGATTCATACAGAGAGGTAAAGACAGCAATCAAGTATGGAAGGACTTCAATCACACTTGATGAAGTCATCTCAGCCCTAAAATCTAAAGACTTAGAGATGAAGAGTGAAAAATCCAATTCTGGACATGGTGAAATGAACCTAAGTAGGGGAAGGCCATCTCACAAGAAATCCTACCAGAACAGGGGTAGAAGTAATAGTGCACATCATCATAGAAACTCAAACAAAGGGAAGAGTAGATCACCATCAAGAGATTCTGGTGATTCTACAGGGTGTTTCTATTGTGGAAAACCTGGACACTATAAGAAAGACTGCTATTTCTACAACAACAAATACAAGAACAAGAAAGGTGGAAGGTTTCCAGAAAGATCAGATCAAAACAGACAGCAAAATGACAAGCAACAAGAAGCAAACTACTCAGATGGCTATGATAGTGGTGAAGTCTATGTTGCATCTACATCTTTTAAAGATGACTGGATTTTGGATTCTGGGTGTACTTTTCACATGACAAATTCTAGGGAAATCCTAACTGACTACAGAAATTCTAATGGTGGCAAAGTAATTCTGGGAAATAACAACACATGCAATATAGAAGGTTCAGGTAATGTAAGTTTTAAAATGTTTGATGGGATTGTCAGAACCCTAACTGGTGTAAGGTATGTCCCTAATCTTGCTAGAAATTTGATTTCTATAAGTGTTCTAGATGACATGGGTATTGTTAGCAAAATTGAAGCAGGTTCAATGAAGCTAAGTAAGGGTGCTATGACAATAATCAAAGGCCACAAACATGAAGGGTTATACTACTTAGATGGAGAACCAGTGACTCACTGCAACAATGCAGTCACCAGCAATCCAGAAGACCTAAAAGCTATCCTATGGCACAGAAGGCTGGGGCATATCAGTGAGAAAGGCCTACAGATCATGAGTGATCAAAGGCTGCTGGGTAAGGACAGAGTAAGTAAAGTGGATTTCTGTGAATCCTGTGTCCTAGGTAAGCATCATAGGTTAAAGTTTAAAACTGGTATTCACAAAACTAAGCACATATTGGAGTATGTTCACTCTGATCTTTGGGGACCAGAGAAAACTCCAACACATGGTGGAAATGTGTATTTTATGTCTATTGTTGATGACCATTCTAGAAAAGTTTGGGTATTTTTACTTAAACATAAAAATGAGGCTTTATCTAAATTCATACAATGGAAAACCCTAATGGAAAATTTAACTAATCAAAGGGTTAAAACCCTAAGGACTGACAATGGCTTAGAGTTTTGCAGTGATGAATTTAACAGGTATTGTGGCTCTGTTGGAATTCAAAGGCACAGAACTGTGAGAATTACTCCTCAACAGAATGGGGTAGCTGAGAGAATGAATAGGACCTTGATGAACAAGGTCAGATGCCTATTATTGCAATCTGGGCTTACTAAAGGATTTTGGGGAGAAGCTGTGTTAACAGCAGCCTACCTGGTGAACAGAAGTCCATCCAGTGCCATTGAATTCAAGACACCAGAGGAGATCTGGTCAGGTAAGCCTCCTGATCTCTCAAACTTAAGAGTATTTGGATGTGCAGCCTATGCACATCAGAGTGTTGGTAAGTTAGAGCCTAGAGCTCTAAAATGTGTGTTCCTAGGCTATCCTGAAGGTACTAAAGGCTACAGATTATGGGTAAGAGAGAAACAAGGTTTTAAAACCATAAACAGTAGGGATGTTGTTTTTAAGGAAGATTTATTCCCTTGTATTACTAATAATAATGCAATATCTAGTCCTATTTTAGACACTAACCCTGCAGGCACATCTGTGGACATGCAAACAAGGAACACTCAACCTAATACTGTTCAGGTGGAACCAGAACAGGTGGAAAATACTCAGGGAGATGAAAACTTGGTAGGAAATGACCAAGTTCAGGATGACAACATTCAGGTGGAACCTATTACTGAAGAAGGACAAGAAAATGAGGAAATCCAAGACTACCAACTGACCAGAGATAGAACTAGAAGGGTTCCTAGACCTACACAGAGATTCAGCTTCACAGCTTGGGAAGAAGTGCTAGCCTATGCATTCTTTTGTGCTATGGGAGTGGAAATGACAGAACCTAAGTCTTATGAAGAAGCTATGACTGATAAAGATGCCAAGAAATGGTCCAAGGCAATGGACACAGAGATGGAATCTCTGAGAAAGAACAGAACCTGGATACTAGTGAAGAAACCTAAAGGAAAGAGCATAGTGTCATGCAAGTGGCTTTTCAAACACAAAGAAGGACTCACTGAGACAGATCCTAAGAAGTTTAAGGCAAGACTAGTGGCTAAGGGATTTACACAGAAAGAAGGGATAGACTTTAATGAGATATTCTCACCTGTGGCTAAGTATAAAACCATCAGAATTATACTTACCATAGCTACTCAATTTGACCTAGAAGTTGATCAAATGGATGTAACTACTGCATTTCTACATGGGGAACTTGAGGAAGAAATCTACATGCAACAACCTAAAGGATATGAGGAAAAAGGTAAAGAAGACTTGGTTTGCAAACTGATTAAGTCCCTGTATGGACTTAAACAGTCACCAAGACAATGGAACAAAAGGTTTGATGAGTTCATGATCAAGAAAGGGTTTTCTAGGAGCTATTATGACACCTGTCTATACTACAAAGGCACTAAGATTGATGAAGTCATCTACTTACTGCTGTATGTAGATGACATGCTCATTGTGAGCAAGGAAAGGACCAGGATTGACCTAATGAAAGGTTGGCTAAGGGAAGAGTTTGAGATGAAGGACTTAGGCAAGGCTGCTAAGATCCTAGGCATTAACATCTCTAGGGACAGGGAACATGGGACACTAAGGCTACATCAGAAAAACTACATTAAGAAAGTCTTAGAGAATTTCTCTATGACTAATGCAAAGCAAACTAAGCAACCTATGACTAATCAATACTACCTAAGCAAGGAGCAATGTCCTAAAACTATAGCAGAGAAAGAATCTATGAGTGAAGTGCCTTATTCTAGTGCAGTGGGATCAGTGATGTACCTAATGGTAAGCACCAGACCTGACTTAGCCTATGCCATTAGTGTACTAAGTAAGTACATGGCTAACCCAGGTAAACAACACTGGGAGGCTATGAAATGGTTACTAAGATACTTACTAGGATCTACAGAAGTGGGATTAAACTACAAAAGAAGGGACAACAACAGAATGATCACTGGGTACAGTGATGCAGACTATGCAGGTGACAGAGATAGTAGAAAATCCACCTCTGCCTATTTCTTTACACTATGGGGGAATTGTATCAGCTGGAAAGTACAACTGCAGCCTGTTGTAGCATTATCTACAACAGAATCTGAGTATATAGCTGTTACAGAGGCTATTAAAGAAGCCATTTGGCTTAAAGGACTACTAGATGAACTTAAACTCCTAGATGAAGAACCTACAATCTATTCAGACAGCCAGAGTTGTATCCACTTGTGTAAGAATCCTGTCTTTCATGACAGAACCAAACATGTGGAAATAAAGTATCACTTTATACGAGATAAAGTGACACAGAAGGTTGTACAGATAGAGAAAGTTCCCACTGAAGAGAATCCTTCTGATATCGGTACTAAGGTGCTACCCTTAACCAAGTTCAAGCACTGCTTGGACTTGTTAGGGGTTGGTAGTGGTGGATGACCACTACCACTATGAGCTAAGACCCTTGAGGACGAAGAACTATGATAATAAAGATTACAGATGAGATCTAAGGTGGAAATTGTTAAAATTAGACCTCACTGTAACCTTTATTATTACAGTTTTACAGATGAAGTGAAAATTACAAATAAAAGCAAACAGAATACAACAGAAATCAGATCCTAGGTGGCTTCGCCTCTAGTGGATCAAGAACTAGTTGTTAGTTACAACCGAAGTTGTAACTAACTCCTAGTTCTGTGATCAACCCTAGAACTACAACTATAAAAGGAACAGAAGAGAAGAGAGGAAAGATATACCAGAAGCAAAAAGCCCTAGGTTACCAGATCTGAGAGATTGTTCAGCTCCAGATGTTGTTTTCAAGTTCATGCAAAAGAAACAAAGAAAGTTAGTGTGAGAAATCAGAAAAATAAGAGAGAAATAAACACAGAAAAACAAAAGAGAGAATACTTTAGAAATACCAGTCGATCTGTGACTGGATTTCTCACCTGTTGTAATATTCCTTCACATAGTGCAAGATCTGAGGTCGATCTTCAAGGCGAGCTCATCAGAGGACGTACCCCTAATTTAGGGCGAACCTCTATATTTCTGGTGTTTGATTTCTTACTCTAAACTACTGTGTTTTGGCTAATCTTTGTGAATATGTGTGTGTGTTATGTTTGGGGTGATTTTCTGGGTTAGATCGATCAAGAGATCGAGGGAGATCTCTGGTTCTAGGGTTTGAGAACCAGAGAGAAGGCAGAGAGAAAGAGAGAGAGAGTTTGAAACTCTCGAAGGTTCGAGGAGAGAAATGAGCTAGGGTTAGCTCTGAACTCTCGAGTTTTATTCAAAAAGGAACGACAGATCGTTTTGAGAATCAAACGATCTGTCGTGTTGGTGAGAACGACAAGTTCCTTTGTCGTGCAAGTGAAAACGACCAATTCTTGGTTGTCGTGTGAATTGATATTAATTGATTTGAAAGGACAATTTTGTCCTTGTCGTTTTAACCGTGAACATTGAGTTGGTGTAGGTTAAACTTGGAATTTCACCAAGCAAAATTCCTACAGTTGCTCGTCTATGTATGGCTTTGTAGATTGAGTTTTAGTAAAATTTTGATGCAGTATTCCACAAGATTTTGGAGTTAGATAAAGTTGTAGTCTCTTTTTGTAAGATTTTGTTTTGTATATATATATAGATAAATATATATATATAGAGAGAGAGAGAGAGAGAGAGGATTGGCATGAAGAGCTAATATATGTAACGATTTTTAAGTCAATATGATATATGGATATGGAGTGGTAGCGCTGTATAATGATTCATTGATGAAAAAGATGCAAACATAGTTATACTGGTTATATATATGGAAAAAGATCAGGTCATAAACACAACATTTTAAGGTTTGATAATTGATTCATACACCTACTTGTCTTCTTCTTTCTTTCTTTTCTTTTTTTTTTTCAGGTTAAGATGCAGGAAATTTTAAGTTGGATGAAGGGTACGAGTACAATGCAAGTTATCTCATAGGTTCTAACTTATTTTACGCTGCTATATACTTAATAGAATAAATATTATAATTTCTCTAATAGGTACAAATATATTTGTTATTACTAATGTCATGACTATTGGTATACTATGCTCTAATTTATCTTACTATGAATCATCGTTATACTATGTCATTTGTATACTATGATCATTGGTATACTATGATTATATCCTTGATAAACTTGCAATTAAAGCTCCAAGTTATACTCAATAGTCGATGACCAATTCGGCAAATTAACACATACAACTTGCAAACAATCTTGCAAGTAGAACTAAACTTCAAGATATCATAATATAAATGAAATTAAGGGTTCAAGAGAAAGGAAATGCAGTGAAGGGTACACCATTAGCTCTACCAGGAGCTCATCTGGTTTGGACGAGTTAAGTTATGTTCTTTTCTTTCATGTTTATTTTGTTTTATTTATATTATCTGCATGTTGCATCCAAAATTTAAAAATAAAATTATTTGGATGTGCAGAGATTTGCAGAGATATGCAGTTTACATTGTTTTATATACATTTACATTTTTATATATATGTTCTTTATAGCAGTGCTTTTCAATTTATTGAATCCTTATTATTAGTGTATATAATATATATTTATATTCTGTATATATCTTTTCTTTTATAGCAATACTTTTCATTTTAAAATATTTTTTTCAATTGTTTCAAGCTTTGGCTATAGACCCTCCTTGAAAGACTAAAATGCATCTCCATCTTGGTATGTATATAGTCTTTGTTCACATCTTCTAATATTCTCTTTGTTAAGTAATTTAAGATAAAGTATTTTCAATTTATATTTTGTAACGGATACTATTTGTTTTAGTGAACATTTATTATAAGTTCATATACTAAAATTTTACTGATTATGTTTATTTTTTCTTGTAGGAAAGTCAATATAGTAAAGTCGTCACTCTTGCAGGATGCAGAATATTGAAGTACTCAAAGACTTATATGAAAATCATTACTTCAGATGATGAATTTGTAAATTATTTGAGTATTTTTCCAATGTGTACAACAATATAAATTTGAAAAACAGATTATATCCGTTTGTGGAATTATTATTTTCATTTTAATAATATTTGTTTGATGGATTGTCTACTGATTTGTCAAAGTTGTCCTATAATAGGTAGTATTATTTGTACAATACAAATATAAATTTAAGAAAAAAATAATTAATTATAGTTTTTAATAGCTTTTTAAAATAAAATATTTATTGACAGTTGACATTTGAGGTTTTAGTGACATGGGAATATCTTACATTTGCCCAAATGTCACTATTTAATGAAAATGTCACAAAAAGTAAAAAATAGTAACATTTTAAAATGCCACTTATTCAATATATTAACTAAAAAAATACTAATATAAAGCTTTAATGGAAGACAAAAAAAAAAAAAAAAACCCTTTACTTCACTTTTTAGTAACCTTCAAAACTAAATATACTCATTCCAGTAATCTCAAAATTAACTAAAATATTCTGATTACCACAAACATATATATATAGGGTGACTATTCAATAGTTACATTTTTATTATAACCATATGGTTACATTTTTTTTTTAACCTGTAATAGCAGGTTATTAATAGGTAGATTTTTCTTTTTTAGATTTAATTAATTATAATTAATTATTTTCTAAAAATAATTAATTAAATAGACATTCCTTTTTTAGAATTATTTAATTATAATTAACTATTTTCTTAAAATAATTAATTAAATATTTAACAAGACCTCTTTTAGCAATTAATATTTATATTTAAATCCTTACTTGAATTATTTTAATAATTAAGTCATTTAATTATAATATTTACAATAAAATTTATTTTTTTACAAAAATTAAACTTCTTTTGACACAAATTAAATTTCTCTTCTTCTAATAAATTTTCAAATAATTAATTATTTTTAAATGATATTTAATTATTTTGTTACAATTATATGAACTAAGTATGAGACCTTAAGCTTGTTCAAAAAAAAAAAAGTATGAGACCTTAAGCTAATCAATCGATAACAAGTGCAACCATTTTTTTTCTAAAAAATCCTTCAACTTATTTAATTTTTTACTTTTTAAATATTTAAATAAAAAAATTAAATAATTAAGTGTAATAATTTAAAATTAAGATTACAAGTATAATAAAATTTAAATTATGAAATTATATGTGTATAATTTTAAATTATAAAAAGTTTTGCTATAAAATTTTAAATAATTTAAGTATAAAAAATAAATTGCTAAAAAATCCTTATATAGTAATAAATTGCAAAAAATTAATTAATAATTATAATTAATTTAATTTTGAAATATAATTAATCTTAATTAAATTTTAAAATATAATTAATCTTAATTAAAATGTAACCATGATGGTTACAATAAAAATGTAAACATTGAAACCTCTTCCATATATATAAATATAAATATATATATATAAAATACTGCTGTGATGTTTCTAGCCAACCAATTGAGTTTCTATTGTTATCGAACTTGAAAATATTTTATTTTACATATAACATTCATTTTACATATATATTTCAATAAAATTTTCGTAATTAATAAATTACACTTAAATTTATATTTCTAATAATAACTCTATTTTCTCAAATTTAACTTAATTAATAAGATTATAATATTACTTATTATTTTGTTATACACATATTTCATAAAATATGTTTTAAATATTCATAATTAATAAAAACCTAACTTTCAACACTCAATCCAATTTATTGAATATTTAATTTTTTGTAATTAAATTAGATAAATTCAGTTCAATTTGATTGAATTGGATATTACCACCTATATTAACACACACTTTTTTCATTAATTATTTTTCAAATGGAAGAGATTGCTTAGCCCCTCTTGTAATCAACTAGACTTGTTTAGCTGCTCTGTTTTGAGCGATTTTTCAATATATTTGCACTTCATACAAAAATTAAGAAAAACGATTAGCATATGTAATTGTAATATAATGTACTAATTTTTTTTTGCTGAAGAATATAATGTACTAATTTAGGCCGCGCATCGTGCAAGAAATGGGCCAATGATGCCCGCCCCTTGTTTAAATTTATAATTACCTTTGGACCCTTTTCACATGTATATATTATGTATAAATAGAAACCCCATCATATGAATATATGTATACCTTCTCTCTCTCTTTCTCTAATTATTACTTGTATTAAACTTCGCGTGTATCCTCATGGCTTCTCCCTTTCTTTATGTCCCTTCTAAACACGGCAATGGATTACAAAGTTTCACAGTTAAGTTTTGCACCTATATATATATATATATCGATTATTCATACATATAATATTGATATTTATATATATGTAAGTTATTTAACTCTTTTCCTTAAATAATGTATATTTCATCATCAGGATCCGTTTTACATGGAGTATACACGTAATATACGAGAGATGAAGAACGTAATGAACAGTATTATTTTGGCTGATGATGATTATCGTGAACGCTCCATAGAAGCTTTGAACTTGGTCAACGCTGTGCTTAGAGTCGGCATTGATTATCATGTCCAAGATGAGATTAAATCTATCCTTGAAAGGGAACATATAATTTTCAGTGACCATATTAGTAACCAATATTTTAATAATATTAATCAAGACCACCTGTATGAGGTTTCTCTTCGTTTCCGATTACTGAGACAAGGAGGTTATGATGTCTCTCCAGGTATATATATTATACTATATATATATATGTGTATGTGTGTGTTATATAATTAAAAAAAAAAACTGATAAATTAAATTAATAAATTATTGCTATATATAATTTGTATGTATACAGATGTGTTTAACGAGTTGATGAAGGACAAAAAGGGAAATTTCAATGTTTTAGTGGAAGAAGACAGAGAGGGACTAAGAGAATTGTTTGAAGCCTCACAAGTAAGAATAGAAGGAGAAGAGGTACTAGAGGAAGCTGAAGTGTTCAGTGGCGAACACCTAAAAGAATGGGCAAATCTTCATCGTCATACGAGTGAAGCTCGAAGTATTCAATTAACGTTAGACCAACCTTGTCATAAAAGCTTGGCCAGGGTCACATCTCCAAACTTTTTGGACAGTTTCTCAGCCAACACTGCTACCAGAGACCAAGGCTGGACCTGGATGACCCTTTTAAACAAACTGGTCACAATGGACTTCAAAATAGTTCAGTCTATTCACCAAAGGGAAATTGTCCTTGTCTCCAAGTAAGTTTTTGTTTGTGTTTCTATATTTCAGGTTTAATTTTCAACAATAATTAATAATTGATGAGTTGAGTAGTTACACACTACACGTAGTGTTCTATACATACTAGCTAATAGATTCTCTTACTAATTAATGAATGAATTAATTACTGACAATAGATTTAATTACAATATCTATGAATAATATTGCATTGCTACGTATACAGATGGTGGAAAGAGCTTGGTTTGGCAGAGGAGTTGAAATTTGCTAGAGACCAACCCCTAAAATGGTACCTCTGGACAGTGGCAAGTCTACCAGATCCAAGCTTGTCTGAAGAGAGGATTGAACTAACTAAACCCATTTCTCTCGTCTACATAATAGATGATATTTTTGATGTTTATGGGACACTAGACGAACTCACTCTTTTCACAGACGCAGTTAATAAGTATGAATATATTAATATATCAAAAATAATTTTGTTTATTTTTATTTATTTATTTATTTATTTTTTGAAACGGTGTTTATTTTTATTAATATATATGTATAAACCATAATTAATTAATTAAATTTATGGATGACTTTCAGTTGGGAAATTAAAGAGCAGTTCCCCGACTATTTGAAGATATGTTTCAAGGCACTTGATGATATAACCAACAAAATTAGCTACGTGGTGTACAGAAAACATGGATGGAACCCAATTGACTCCTTAAGAAAATCGGTAATTAGATCCAATATCATTTGCAATTAATTTGGGTATCAAATAAACATTATAATGAAAATTAAATTAATTTACATACAAATCAAATTATATTAAATTAAATTAAGGAGTATTTGGTTGGATGTAATGAAATAGAATAGAATGGAAAAGAAACAATACTTACAGACCCGACCCGATATAATTGAACCGGGTTATAAAACCCGACCCACATTTTTTTAATCTGTTTATTTATTTATTTTTTAAAGATAAATAAATTAGCAAAAAGATTGATCAGTTAGTTTAGTATAGAATACGGTGCAATAGTTTAAACTATTAGCTATTAGTCAGCAACAGTTCTAATGGTCTTATATTAGAGTTAAATTATTAGAATGGTTACTGTGGAACCATAGATATACTCCTGACTAGGAAATTGTGATAATGACTTTTCTAAATTTATTATCAAAATTCGACTAATAATTTTAGATATAAGCTATAAAAATATATTTCAATAATCTGATCCACATATAATAAATGGCACAAAATCATCCTCTTTTACTAGCCACTTTCTCAGGAACAACCAAGCCATAAAAAAATGAAAAAAAATCATTAATCCTACATAAAATTATGTAACACTGACAGATATATATGTAGAGAGAGATGGGTATAGCTAGAGTGGGGTGAGGCTGGTTGTGGGTTTGGAGTGCAGTGGCCGGACTGGGTTGGAGTTTCATTGTCACTTGGAGTTTTGCATAAGATAACATCAAAAGATTATTTCACATGTATTTTGTACACTATAATACATTTGGACAAGTAATACAGTATTATGACGTGTGACTCATTCTTCGTTTTCTGGTGGTAAAAAAGCAAAGAATCAAAATGAATTAAATACATAATTTTGCTTCTTTTTTTTTTAACACAAAATACATAATTTTGTGAGCTATACCTATATATATATTATGTCTATATAGGTCCTATCCTATCTTTGCTTCTTTGTTAGGCTTATATATTACATTTAATAATATGGACCAGGTATATATTTATATATATATTAACGTGATTAACGTGATTTTGATTGGATCTAATTAATAAGTAGTTAATCTGATTTTGATTGGATGTATTTGATTAATAAGTAGTTCTTGTGGTTTAATTAAGTAATGTTTATCTCTATTTCATTTTTTTTTTTTTGTTTGGTTGTATAATAAAGTATTAAAATAGTTTTTTTGACCGTTTTAGTGAAATTAATGATTATTCCTTTTTGAAATGGAAGAAACCATTCATTCTATGAAAAAATTTAATAATTTTTTTATCAATTTTTTTTTATATATTTTAAATTGTATTACGTTCTTATTCCCATTTTATTCCTATCTTTATGTTTTCGTTCTTCCAACTAAACTCACTTAAATTTTTTTGGTTACTTTGATTTGATAGTGGGGAAAACTGTGCAATGCGTTCTTGTTAGAAGCAGAGTGGTTTGGTTGTGGGAAGTTGCCAAATGAAGAGGAGTATTTGAAGAACGCGATTGTGAGTTCTGGTGTACACGTGGTGCTAGTTCATATGTTCTTTCTCTTAGGTGAAGGTATATCCATGGAAGCTGTAAACTTACTGGACAACATTCCAGGCCTTGTGTCTTCTACAGCAGCAATTCTTCGTCTTTGGGATGACTTAGGAAGTGCCAAGGTACATAATAATTTAGTATATTATAATTATACATAGCGCCAAAATGAAATGATTAATTAATTGAAGTAGGTACGTAGTACTATTTTAGTCCAAATAATGGCCAACCAATAATAATAATAATTGCAGGATGAGAATCAAAATGGGCATGATGGGTCTTACGTTGAGTGCTACATGAAAAGACACAAGGAGTGTTCAATGGGCGAAGCAAGGGAGCAAGTGATTCGTATGATTAAAAATGAGTGGGAACGCCTCAATAAGGAGTGTTTCTCGCCAAAACATTTTCCCATGTGCTTCAGAAAGGGTTGTCTTAATGCTGCTAGGATGGTTCCAGTGATGTATGACTATGATGATCATCATCGCCTTCCAAGCCTCCAGAATTATATCAACTCACTTCTCTCTCATCAAACAATATAATACACTCACTACTCACTATAGTGATTATATAAATAAATAAATAAATATGTACTTTGAGGTCTCGTAATTAATAAGATAGAATGAGTGATAATAACTTTTAATTCTCAAACATAAATGAGAATTGAAAAGACATAGTGATTTATTAATAAAGAAAAAAAAATTAAAATTTCTCGTACTTAAATTTATAGCTAGAGTTTCTTTTTTTTTTTTTTGTCAAGCTCGCGACTTTGTTTGGACTTAGGTCCAGTTTGGTTGGAGTTATGTTTTGCTACTGTTATTAGATTTGTTTCTGTGATATGGTTTTGAGTGATTTAGTCTTATCTGTGTGATATGGTTTTGTTTCGTTGTTGGTTCTTCTTTGTGCTTCAAAGGCTCGCCATCAAATCGTTGTTAGTGGTTGAAAATATTAATAACAAGATCTCTACAACTAAAGAGGTTCTTAGTAGCGCAGTTATGTAGCTTACACAATAGTTGACTGCTCAAGCTACAGGATTGAATGAACTTACTGCAGCAGTTTTTACTATTTTGTCTTCTAGGCGGTGGATGAAATAGAATATAAGTATTCTTAAGTTTAATTGTAAAGCTGCAATCTTTTTCATCTGATTTTATTCTATAATTTTTTTGGTGAAACGATTTGAGAATTAGGCGAATTAATGATTATTTAGCTCGTTTCTCAAATTCTAATTTTGGTCGTATCTGAAGAAATGTCCCAATTGAATAGCATGCCATTATTATTAATAATGAATTACCAATTCATGATTTGTTCAAAAAAATATATATTCTCTTTTAAGCTTTTATTTTCTTACCAAAAGTACTTCATAATTATTAAACAAAATCAATGATTAAAATATTGGGAAAAAAACAGAAAAATACAAAAAAAGAAAAAAAATTACAAAAATACTTTGGGCCGGCCCATTAAACATTTATACAGTCCACATACAAATATTTACAAAAATACCACATTCACTAAGCCTTCAGCTGTACAGAGCGAACCATGAAGGTGAAAATACCGCGATCGTTTCAAAACTGCAAAACAACCAAAATGAAACCAAAACGATAAAAATACAACTATTAAAATAACTCCCCCTAATATCGAAATCTATATTCATGAAATGTGGATCTGTAACAAACAGATCTGGAGCTCCCACCAAATCCAAAATAATGTATGATGTGAAAAATTTAAAAAAAACCTCATGAATAATACATCTACGT
The DNA here is from genome assembly GCF_029168945.1 of Cannabis sativa. Lineage (NCBI taxonomy): Eukaryota > Viridiplantae > Streptophyta > Magnoliopsida > Rosales > Cannabaceae > Cannabis > Cannabis sativa. The sequence goes on along the minus strand of NC_083601.1, from coordinate 39,707,257 downwards.
TATATACAGTTGCATTTTGATTGATTACTGGTTTCAAATATATATATATATATCTATTTAGAAACACAATAAGAAGAGTAAATTCGAATTAAGGTACAACCAGTTACGTATAAGTCAGTTTATTTTTTGTTTTGGTTGCCTTATAGTTGCATTATCATTTTATGTTAGTTTATATATTATATGCAGGAATTTAATTTGACGGGGACTAAGAAATAGTAGTTATACATAGTAAGTTTTGTGCAAAATAGTTACATATTAGTTTTATAATGAAATAACATATGCAAGTAGCAAAACTATAATAAAACTACAAAACAACTGTATACAAACGAAAATACAGGAAAAACTCTTTGAACATCAACATCCATGATAAATCTCATTGTTACCCATTGATGATATAAAAATAGACAGGAAACAACTAGACAAAAAACATATTAAAAAAAAAATACATACAGAAAGTGTTTACACTATTAAAAAACTATGAAAAAACTATTACAAAATGAGAAATAATCAAATGAAGAAACTGAAATGAAAAACAATAAAACATCTCGAAAAACAAAAATAGAAAAAAAAATGTTTAAAATGGGGGGAAACGAAAATGAAACCGAAAACAAACCTCAGTTCGAACAGCAGCACCAACATTATCGTTTTTCCCATAAACATCTTCAGCTATTTTTTCTTGCACACCGACCTTTGTTTTCTTCTTAGGAGGAGCTCTCCCACGCTTCGTTAATGGAGGAGCAAAATCAGAGTCTTCCTCCTCAATAATAGGACGTTTTCCCTTAGCTTTATTAGCTAGTGATTTCAAACCATTTTGGATTTTTTTTTTGATCAGGGGAAGGAGATGAAGAAGAACGGGTCACATCCATTTTATATAAAGATTGGCAAACAAAAAGAAAGAGAGAAAATGGTTATGGGATGGTTTAGTGGGAGTTGAAAAAATTTTGAAGAACAAAAATGAGAGGGAAAATGGTTGAGGAATCGTGGGGAGTTAAAGTTCAACAATGGAGGTTATTTGTTATTTCAAAAAAAAAAAAAAACTGAAAATGAAATAAAAAATCAAAGGAAAACAAAAGAAAAAGAGAGAGAGGGAAGTGATTGAGGGATGCATGATGGTTGATAGGGGAGTTGACGTGACTGGTGCATGGATGGGATGTGTATGTGGTATATGTGTAATAAAATATAGAGAAAAGGTAAAAAAGTTGCTTTAACCGTGTGTAGGTTTATATGTAATAAAGTGTGTAATTTGTATTTTTGGTGTAAAAATTTCTAAAATATTTACCAGTCTACAAAATCTAATAATTAATTAAATTTTACATATGTACATATCAAATATTAAATATTTTTACTTCAATTAGTAAAATTATTATTTTAAGTCCTACATATATATTCAACTACAAAAATTAAAGATTTGAAAGACTGGCACTTTCATAAATCATATCTATCAATAGACAAATTTAATTTATAGTTATTAGTTGTCTTTTTTTTTTGTCGGGCCCCGGCTTTCCTTGAACTTAGGTGTAGTTGGGGTTGTGTTTTGCTATTGCAATTCGACTTTTGCTACTGTTATAAGACTTATTTTCTGTGATATGATTTTAAATGTTTTAGTCTTATCTTTGTGATGTAGTTTTATTTTGTTTTGTTTCGTTGTTAATTTTTCTTTGTGCTTTGATGGCGCACCATCAAATCGTTGTTAGTGGTTGAGACTAATAAGTTCTCTGCGACTGAAGAGGTTGTTAGTAGTGCAGTTATGTAGCTTACACAATAGTTGACTGCTAAGCTAAAGGGTTGAATGAACTTGCTGCAACAGTTTTTACTGTTGTGTCTTCTGAGCGGTGGATAAAACAAAATATAGGTAAGCAATCTTTTTCATCTTATTTTATTTTAATTTTTTGTGAAACGATATTTGAGAATTAGGCGACTGATTATTTGACTCGTTTTTTAAATTATAATCTTGATCTTATCTAAAGAGATGTCTTAATTGAATTGCATGCTATTATTATTAGTTAATTACCATTAATAAAATTTGATGATTTATTAAAATATATATATATATATATTCTCTTTTAAGCTTTTATTTTCTTACCAAAAGTACTTCATAATTATTAAACAAAATCAATGATTAAAATATTTACCAGTCTACAAAATGTAATAATTAATTAAATTTTACATATGTACATATCAAATATTAAATATATTTACTTCAGTTAGTAAAATTATTACTTTAAGTCCTACATATATATTCCAAGTAGAAAACTTAAAGATTTGAAAGATTGTCATTTTCATAAATCATATCTATCAATAGACTTCAAATAATATATGAGAGAATAGCGATTATTGGAGTGATAATTTATTAATTTTCATCCTTGTTCATAAGTTCTCTAATATCTTATTATATACCTTATAATATGGACTAATAATAATTATTATGAATTTATTAAAATGTAAATACTATCTCGGATTTTTTTTATAGCATATTAATATAACATATATTTTTTATCACGTGTATATGTCTTACTTATTATATAAATACTTATTTAACTATGTTTCGTTGTGCATTTAATATATTATTGTGCTTTTTAACAGAATATTTCCAAACAAAAATTTAATTTTATAGAATTATCAATTATTAATAGCATATCTTAAGTGCTGAATCCTCCCATATAGATACAATCATTCACAATAAGCACTCATATTCATACAAAACCATCTTTCACATATATAGTCATCAACTCAACTCAAGGAATATTCATATTACACTTTTGTTTTTGTGAATGGTATTAAACCGAACAACAAAACACAAGGATTATGTAATTTATTTGATTACTATACCTGTTAATTATGTGTGAGAAATAATTACTCTTTTTTCTTATATTTACTTAGTTGTGTAAAATAGTATCTCAAACTTTTAAAATTAATGAAATATATAATGCTATGAGATAAGTATGATTCAGAAAGAGATTTAACTTTGGGAATTTAGGACGTGCATGAGAGCCAAATGATTATTTTTGAATGGTGGAATGATAGATCCTTGATGGTTATAGGTTTGGGGAAGATGATGAAATATAATGTATATGGAGGAATTTTTAGTGGAAACGAGGGGTGCATCGCTAAATGTCTTTGTACCTTTCGTATCCTATTTGTTATTCTAATTAAATTATATAAAAAATATAGATATTTTATTTTTACACTTTAAAATAAGTTTTTTTTTTTTTTTTTGTATTTTTACAGAATTTCACACAAAATTTTTATTATAATTAACGAAGCAATCTAAATCGCAAACAAAATCCGTATGACAACATACATAGAAAACAATAGGAGAAACCATCGTAGCAACTCAAATAGTAAATTTGCAACAAAAAAATTAAAAGTAGTATATGAAGTAATTTTTTTTAAAAAATATATAATTAGTATTTTTTTTATATATTTTTAAGATTGAATAATTATTGTGTATAACAGTAACTAGTCAAATTTTTATTGCCAGTAAAAACTTCACATATTAATTTAAAAATTTTAAATATCTAAATACACTGCTTTTAATTTTGATTGTGTTTTATAAACAAGACAAATTGTAGTGAAGATCTTTTTATTTGTGAGGAAAATACAAAAATTTACTGCCCGTTTGCTTACCCCTAGTATATATATAAGAGCATTGTTATTGGATACTAGTAGTGTCTAGCACGCTTAAGACGTGTTGCCTTGTGATTGGCTAGCGATACTCCCTAAAAGCTATTATATTAAACTATATGAAACTCGATATTTAATTAGACCAATAGCGATATTGACAAATAGGAGAGTACTTAGCACCACTGGTGCCTTTTAGTATTTCTCTATATATAAATACACAATGTATATATTTCTTTTCGATCCATTAAAAAGAAATAAAAAAGATTATTCTCCTTGTGTGGTCTATACACTAAAGTACTCATGAGATGAATTAAATGCCAAGTTTTTTTTTATAAAATTAAAACAATTGATTGGTATATTTTATGATGGTGGACCCTTTTGCTTCTATGTTTTGGTGTTATTCTTGTTGATGCTCTAAGTGCATTTTACACGTTATAATTAAAAAGTATTTTTAATTTTTAAAAATAGAAAATTAATTTTTGAAGACAATTATAGGAACTGTGATGGTACTGTTTTGGAAGTTTTTGCAACATAATCTCCTGGCGATTCGAATGCTTCTGTGGCGGAGATTATGAGTATAAAAGAGGCATTAAGTTTGATAAAGAAGAAGTGCTAGAATAATGTGTTAGACATTTATACATATAATATAAAATATATGTATGTGTATATAACATGCGGAATAAATAAACATATACACTATATGAATATAAGGATCGAAATACCTCCAGCCATTGAATCTTTGAGCTTTAGTCCACATAAGCTTGATCTGCAAAAGAAACCGATTGATGTGGGTAATCGGGCTTCCTCGCTCTCTCAACTCTCTTTAGATGGAATTTGCTGTTATGAACAGAATGAGTAAGGAGCTCGGGGACCGAGACCCTATATTTATAGGTGAGATACTCCATCGCATTCGTGCCACATTAATTGTCAGAATATTTTGACAATTAATTCAGGAAATCAAATCAGGTAATGAATATAGAAATCTGACCATATATAGAATATTACATAATTGATTTTGTTCAGATTCAATGAATATAAAATATTCATTTATCAGAAAATCAATTATTTATTTATTTCCTTAAATAGAAATTTATTTCTTTAAATAGAAATATATTTCCTTAAATAAAATATTCTTATATTCTCCCACTTGGTCAGCATTTAGACTAAAACATTCAAACCCAAACGTTCCCCATTATATAATAAACATACGAATCATAGCGACATGTCCTCATTATAAGTCGAGTATTATCTTCCATGTATTACGATATATTTATTATATAACAATGTACTTTATGTGGCAATGTACTTAAGCGAATAAACCCTAACCCTTATGTTTATTCAGGTCCTCTTACGATAATTTTCTCAGATGAAATTAAGGTGCACATAAATATGAGAAAATATCGAAATTAGAGTTTCATTGAATAATTTTTGGTTGTACAAATATAAAAAACTGCATATAGGTTAACTGAATCCCATATTTACTTTATGATCCTTGAATTTGTGTTGCGGCATGCCTTTAGTCAAGGATCTATGCGATCACCCAATTCAGTTTGCGTGATTAATGACCACTTATCACGTCTTTTTATGGCTAAATACTTAATATCGATATGCTAGCTTCGACCAGTACTCTTAGAGTTATTAGCCATAAATATTGTAGCTGAATTTATCGCAAAATTTTCTTAATGGCCTAATGAAACTGTAATTCTGAACTCTAGGCCTACTATGAAACTCTATAATACATCATACGAGATGTATCCTCAAAACAATAAATGAATGTGACTTCTATAGTGGAAATAACAATCAAGATTCTCTACAATATAACTTACTGGTAATCTTAAGGACGTAATAAAATATTGATTTACGTGAATCAATACAACCAGTGAAGTACATTAGAATCTAATTGGTTAACTATATTTCCAGATGGTCAATTCATCTTAACAAAATATGTATGAATATAATTTTTAGTATCTTAAAGACACCTCATCACTTTGTATGAAGAATAAAGTGGTCTTAACTTTAGTTATTCTGATGCTACTTAACGATCCTGAAACAAATGTAATGCAAAGTCTTATTCAGACTCTTAGGCATACATTAGGCTTCTAAAATAGAAGCAAATGAATGTTCTTAATTTATTCTCATTCCAGACCATTTTTCAGATGCTGGTTTGAGTTGAATTTATCACACTTAAAGATAAAAGCTATATCAGATGAATAATACATAATTTTATTTAACCAGAGATGCTGTGGCTACTCTCTAATTAATTAAAATTATATATATTATTTATATTCCTTATCTCAAAATAATAATTTGAGATATGAATTATTTCAACTTATATAGAAAACTTTTATCATCATTTGCAAGTAACATATTGTCTACGTATAAAACAAACATTACTCCCACTAACCTTCTGGTATATAATTATTTTCATAATTCTCTTTTCAAATCTAAAGGAAAAGATAATGAAAATACCAATTTGTGAGATGTTTGTTTTAATCTATAGGTAGACATCTTAAGCTTGCATATGTTCACCACTATTAGAGGAAAAATTTTATGGCAGTCTGTATACCTTCTCGTCTAGTTCACTGTTTGGAATTGATTAATAAATTGAAACGAGCAACAAATGCCAAGGTCTATAATAGAATCATTTATAAAAACAAGTGAGAATGTAAATCTCCTTTGCTATTGATTCTTATTTCAAAATGAACTTCTTAGCAATGAATATTCTTTAATATCTTTATGTTTCTCAATGTTGCCTAATGAATATTATTGGTGAAAAAACCTATGCTTAATTAATGTTCTCCACCCCATTAGGCAACTTTACTAAAGATAAACTTTATTGCTCTTTAAGATATTCATTTCTTCATTCATGGCATATTGTACTACAACTTCAATTTTTTTTTTTTTTATCATTCTATAATTTAATTTGTGTCTCAAATTAATATTGTAGTTGAACTCTTATTGTACAAAATGTAATCACTAGAAAATATTGATCTTATTGTTCTAATAAGTCATCTTAAGGATGGACCAACAAACTCTTAAAAGAGCAAATGGTTCAATATGCATGTTATTTTAGAAATTGTTAGCAATTACTAAATAACATAACTTATTAGAATTTTATCAATGACTTGTAGATTATTAATGATTAGTTATGAATTCTCAATAACCATTAATCTTAAGGGTTGTTGTGAATCATAATTAATCTAACACTGAGGTGAAAGTTTGAGAAAATATGAATGATCTTTCTCAGAAACTAGGTTCCTAGATTGATCACTCCCACTGATCAAGTCAATTCTTAATTCCACAGTTCTAGTGTTGTGAGATGGATAATAAAATATGTAACCCTTAAACCTTATAGCTTTTCAAATGAAATATGCTCATTTATGGTTTTGGGCCCAGATCTTTTCTTTGACAATTTTACTCTAACTATATATGGGTATTTATAAAATGTGTACATGTCATCAAGTCGGTTTTCAACCTTATCACAACTCAAAATATGTTTGAAAAACAATTTTGGTTAGAACACGATTCGATATGTACACCCCATTGAAGAGTATCAATAGAGAAAGATTTAGGAAAGTTTGGAGTTTGCTATGTAGGCTCCACCCCATGTCCAAAAAATGCTTAGTTTCTTAAATTTGTCACACACTATGATTTAGGTGTACCAGGCATATGTATTGGGCAATGAACCCATGCTTTTAAAGAAACTTTGCAAATAGACTGGGAGTTTATCCATACTCACTAATTTTAATGTAGTATTCTCCATTTTATATTTGATCTCACTATCTTAATATGCAAAATGCACCATTTCTCTACTTAAGATTTAAATGTCTTTGAAACATATAAATCTATACTGTTGTAGAAAAATTATTTATGTGAGTAATCGTTAAAAAGGAGATGCAAAATTTGAGTCCATGTCTTCAAAATTAATTGACTTGTATGATTTCTAATATGATAGAATTCTAGTATGCACCGATTTTGACTTGTTGGAATACATATTCTTAATGAAATTCACACAAGTTCTAAATAAAGTTAGTAAAATCAAGTGTAATGAAGATCCCCACCATTTACTAACATTTATTCTATTTATGGAGATATGTTCCATAATTTTTGGTACTATAATGTAGAAGAATTCTTATTAATAACACATTTCTTATTGTCAGATTGAACTTGCATATCTTTATGAGTGACATCATTTGTAGTAAAGACCTCTAAATGTGTCTAAATCAAGTTTCAATAGAATCTTGGAACATAAAGATCTTTGCCAATTTTAAAACAAAGCCACTACTATATTGCTTGTTCCTTAAACTTCTAAATGTGAGAACTTATCTTGTCTGTGGATAAGATTTGCTCACAGTTACTGACTTTCTTAGGTTTATTTGTAAACCTTGCAAGAAATTATGAATGTGGAATAACAATCTAAAATAATCCACTATGTGTTAATAATCACATTAACTATATTAGAATGAATTCATACACAATAAATTAAAATTTATTGGTGATAATAAAGTGTGATTTATTTTTCTTAATTATACAGTAAAAACTGTATATGCTAGATGAAGTTATCAGAATAAATTTTGAAAATTTCTACTGTTATTGAAGAAATTTTCTACTAGTATGGAAGAAATTTATGAATAGTGATGTAATAAAATTACATATATAGTTTTGAGGTTTAAATGAATCATGTTTTTACCAATAAATAAACATGCTTAAATATGAAATCTTATTAAACAAAAATTGCCTGTGGGCTAAATTTTAATTTAATAAGATTAGATTTAGATGTAGATTATGATAGATTTACACAATTTATGAGAAAACTTAAAGTTTAATATTTCTATCTCTATGAAAGGTATGAAACACTTAATTATTTATAAATGTTTCAAAATTTTATACTTTATGATAAAATTATTAAATTAAATCTACATAATTTCCTGTGGGATAAATTAAGAGAATTTAATTTAACATATTAATTATGTAAATATAATAAAATCCCTGTAGGGTAAGATTGTTATGTTCACATAATTCATGTCCATTATGTGATCTTAATCCACTTAATATATATAATTTTATATAATTAAGGATGCTGTGGCTACTCCCTAATTATTTAAAATTATGTGGTTCACTAGACACCAAAGTATAAACTGAAGATTAAAATTTTACTAAATCTAAAATTGCCTGTGGGCTAAATTTTAAATTTAATAAAATTAGATGAACTTTATGATAGATTTAATTAAACAATAAGTTTTGGAAAATGAAGGTTTATTATCTATCTTTAATTAAATTTGTGATAACACTATTAAATTAAATCCCCATAACTCCCTGTGGGGTAAATTAAGAGAACTTAATTTAACATATTATCCTAATTAATTATACAAATATAATAAAATCCCTGTGGGGTAAAATTATTATACCTATATAATTAATTACAAGTTATGTCCATTAAGGTGAATTTTAATTAATATATAATTTTATACAAATAAGGATGCTGTGGCTACTCCCTAATTATATAAAATTATATTTTCACTTTGACATTAGGTATTGGGCTCTACCTAAAAGTAATTTCGTTATTAACATAATATACAATCACTGAGTTAGTGCTCCTAGTGTGGTCGTCCGAAGATCATTAAAAACCGTTCTAGATATGAGCATTTGTCCCAAGTTCATGTTTTCTTATGTCAAACCACAAAATTACTTACATTTTATTCATATTTTATTCATTTTAGGAAGTTTTATGAATATTTTATGAATAATTTTATGAAGTTTTATGAAACTTAATGTGCTATATAAAATATTCAACCTATCTTAATGTTTGAACATTTCTAAATATATCTAGCACTATAAAAGGAATTTATGTATAGCATTTAAATCATACAAATCAAAATTAATTGTATTAAAAATAAATTTTCCAAATAAATACAAATTAAAACAATTATTGTATGATAATATATTAAATGCTTAATTCCATGATATGTATTAATTATGCATTTATAACCATATAATATCTTAATTATTTGTACTAATAATTAATTTATATAAATAAGGTAAATATACAAATTAGTACAATTAATTATATGAAATCAATTGAATGCAAAATTAAAAAAAAATGTATACTTAATGGCAGATTATCAATTAATTTAATCAATAAATTACTTAATTGGTAAATAAATATAATAATTGCGCACTTAATTGTAGAATAATTAAATATTCACATTCTTAAAATATCACAATTATTGTAATTACATGTAAAAAATAAAGCATGTAATTAATTTACCAAATTAAAAACTTTCCATAATAATTTATTACTAAATAACATATAATATATGAAGATATATGTTAAATAAGAATGGAAAGTTAAACAAATGTAATTTAATTGACTAAATCAACAAAAATAAGGAAATAAAATAAAATTCCAAAAATAAATCAAAGTAGCAAAATTTCGGAATTTTCTTAAATTTTTCTTAATTTTCCTTTTTTTTTTTTTTTGAAAAACTGCCATGAAAAACAACACCGATGACCAAAATTCATGAAACCAATTCCAAAATGATCTAAATGAATAAATTAAGAGATCCATATTGATTTCAAGCATCGAAAACACGTAAAATGTAGACTTTAATTTCATAAAAATTCTTTCGGGTCCTTATCGAGTTCTTAAGAGAATTTTTTCAGTTTTCAGATGGGTTTTAAATCCTTTTCATTCATAAAATCGAACTAAAATATTATATGAATATAGTAATGAATAGAGGATTTGAAATAAATACCGAAAATGAAAACGGAAAAATTATAGACCGAAAAATAAAACTTTCATGTATATATATACTCGTATACAATGTATATATACTGCATAAAATCATCATTAATGTATGAAAGAGAGTATTACATACAATTTTATGCAATAAAAATATGAAAGCATTGAGTATTATATATAAACATATATACATGAAAATTATATGTATACACACTGAATATAAATATGAATGTGTATATATATATATGAATATATAGATTATGAAATATTAATATAAAAGTATATATATAAATATGAATATATATACATAAATGAAAAAAAAATGTATATAAAATATATATAAACAAAAACTAATACTATATATGTATATATATACATATATATATTTGCATATACACATTAAACCATATAAATTATCATAAAGATATATAAAAGAATATGATAATCAATTATATGGAAAGAAATCAATGAATATAATATGAAAGTGTATACTCAGAAATATATATATATTATACGGTATAAATGAATGTATATAATATATATATATATGAACGTAAATATGAAGATGAATATATATATGTATATATAAAAAATTGAGTATGAATATATATATAATCGGGACTATATAATATGAAAGTATATATATAAAATATATATTATATTATAAATGAAGAACCCCGTAAATGTATGTATATATATATGAAACTCAAAATAAATCAAGGCAGAGATATATAATCCGCTCTGATACCAACTGTTAGACATTTATATGTATAATATAAAATATATGTATGTGTATATAACATTCGGAATAAATAAACATATACACTATATGAATATAAGGATCGAAATACCTCCAGCCATTGAATCTTTGAGCTTTAGTCCACATAAGCTTGATCTGCAAAAGAAACCGATTGATGTGGGTAATCGGGCTTCCTCGCTCTCTCAACTCTCTTTAGATGGAATTTGCTGTTATGAACAGAATGAGTAAGGAGCTCGGGGACCGAGACCCTATATTTATAGGTGAGATACTCCATCAGTATCTGTGCCACATTAATTGTCAGAATATTTTGACAATTAATTCAGGAAATCAAATCAGGTAATGAATATAGAAATCTGACCATATATAGAATATTACATAATTGATTTTGTTCAGATTCAATGAATATAAAATATTCATTTATCAGAAAATCAATTATTTATTTATTTCCTTAAATAGAAATTTATTTCTTTAAATAGAAATATATTTCCTTAAATAAAATATTCTTATATAATGTTATTATAAAAACTGACTCTTATCAGTAGAGGATATTTTAAGAATGGTTCTTTGCATGTCTGGTCTTTTGACCTGAGTGTCGCTGTTTGGCTGTTTAGTTGTAAAAGTGTTTTCTTGTCGTTTGTTTGAGAAAGTTTTGGAGTGTACATGGCTGATTCCGAAACAATGGACTTGGAAAAGGAAGGTGATTTCATTACTCTGTCTGGTGGAGAGGAAGATGATGGGGGGATTCTATACGATACCAATGATAATGAACTATCGGAATTCGATGACCGATGGTGCCTAGTGGGCCGGTTCCTTACAGAAAGAACGCTTGATTTTCTGGCTATGCAGCATAAAATGGCGTCTCTTTGGAGACCGGGAAGAGGCTTGTTTGTGAAGGAATTAGAGGAAAACTTGTATCTCTTTCAATTCTATCATCCTATTGATATTGATAGAGTGGTGGAGGGCAGCCCTTGGACCTTTGACAGGGTTCCTTTAATTTTCGCAAGACTGAAGGAAGGGGAGTTACCAAGATCGGTGGTTCTCAATAAACTTGATTTCTGGATACAGCTCCATGGTTTGTCTACGGGTTTCATGTCTGCGAAAGTGGTGAAAGATGTGGGCAACTATATTGGAACATTCGTAGAAGCAGATAAAAATAATTTCATGGGAATTTGGCGGGACTATCTTCGTGTTCGAGTGACTGTTCGTGTTGATTTACCATTAAAAAGAAGAATGAAGCTGGAAAAGAAGGGAGGTGAGTGGTGTTATGCTAACTTCAAATACGAAGATCTCCCCACTTTCTGTTTCATTTGTGGAATTCTCGGGCACTCTGAAAAATTTTGTCCAAAGCTCTTTGATACTCCTCCCCATTTGATCAAAAAGCCTTACAGTTTGGACTTAAAAGCTATGCCACGGAGGAGACAACACACTATCGGCTCAAGGTGGCTTAGGCAGGGCCTATTGGCTAAAAGAGAAAGTTCAGTAGGAGGGGCCGGTGGTGCTTCAGACGGGACAACCTCCATACCAGTGGGAACTCACGGTGGACTCAATCAAGGGCAAGATCAATTAGGTGCACGATCCGTGGGATCTAATGAGGTAATTAGTGGAGTTAATTTTGGAAGTAATGCTAATAATGCCTCTTTAAATAATAAGGGATCCTCCATTGACTATGCTATAAGAGGTAATAATATGAATGAGGATATCATTGATGATGTGGATGGAGATTTGTTTGTGTCAGAGGCAAAAAGGAAGAGGTTGGCCGAAAGTAATGCTGCTGGGGTGAAAAGTGATATTGGAGAAAACATGGCTTTTAACAATGTTATTGGGCCAAAAAACTTTGTTGGGGCGGGTTCTGTTTCACAGGCCCGCCAAGAATTATGAATGTTTTAAGTTGGAATTACCGCGGGCTTGGGAACCAACGGGCTTTTCAATTCCTTAAAGAAGTGATTACTTTAAAGAAACCCAATTTTGTTTTCTTGTGTGAAACAAAATGTAATAAAGCTAGAGTGGATGTGGTGGGCCGAATGTTGGGGTTTGAAGGTGTGTTCTCAGTTGAGGCCCAGGGAAGAAGTGGGGGGCTTGCCTTATTCTGGAAAAATAGCAATGAAGGCAACATAGTTGGTTATTCTCAACATCATATTGATTTTCATGTGTTTGTTGAAGGTCACCCGAATTGGAGGCTAACAGGAGTTTATGGGGAACCTCAAAGGGGTCAAAGGGAGGATACATGGAACTTAATAAAATCTTTGTTCAATTCTCCTAGTGATCTTTGGTGTGTTATAGGGGATCTCAATAATGTGCTGAGCCAAAGTGATAAACGAGGCGGTCTTCCATACCCGAATTGGCTAATTTCGGGGTTTGAACAAACTCTTCATGAGTGCGACTTGGTTGACATGGATTTAGTTGGCTATCAGTATACTTGGGAAAAGGGCAGAGGTACATCGAGATGGATTGAAGTTAGGTTGGACCGGGCTCTAGTGTCATCTAATTGGTGTCAAGTTTTTCCTCAGTCTCGGCTCATCAACTTGGAAACTTCTCCCTCAGATCATAATCCTATCTTTCTTGAGTTTGTTGTGCCTGAACAGTTCTTACCTATTCGAAGCTTTCGGTTTGAGAACGCTTGGCTCAAGGAGCCTATGTGTCTCGAAATCGTTAAGGACTGCTGGTCTGCCTCTAATCACATGACAGTTGGTGACAAAATTGCTCTTTGTGCTGAGAAGTTGGCGTCCTGGGGAACTAAAGTGACTGGTAACTTCAAGCTTCGAATCAAAAAGTGTAGAACTGAGCTGAAAATCTTGAAGACTAAAAGAGATGCTTTCTCTGTGCAACGCTATGCTGATGTTAAGAAAGAACTCTTTATGGTTTTAGATCAAAAGGAAGCTTTTTGGAAACAAAGGGCCAAACAGTTTTGGCTAAAGGAGGGTGACCAAAATAGTAAATATTTTCATCGGGCTGCTAGTAATCGTCGAAGCTTCAATCAAATAACAAAACTTAAAGATGCTGGCGGTGCTTGGAAGGACTGGGATAATGGCTTAGAAGATGTGGTGGTGGACTATTTTACCAATTTATTCTCTGCCTCAGACTTGGGAAATGATGTTGTGATACAATATATTCAGCAGAGAGTAACAAACAGAATTAATGAAGAGCTCCAACAGCCCATAACTGCCGAGGAAGTCAAAAAAGCTGTCTTCAGTATGCATCCCGACAAGAGTCCAGGTCCGGATGGTATGACACCTGCCTTTTATCAAAAATGTTGGGAGATAGTTCAGCATGATGTTACAGCCGTGGTTCAGAAGTTTTTCAATTCAGGTGCGTTTGAGTCAAGTTGTGGTGATGCTAATGTTGTTTTGATCCCGAAAAAGAAAACTCCTGAAAGTATGGTTGATCTAAGGCCTATTGCTTTATGTAATGTCTTGTACAAAATAATTACTAAAGTAATGGCTAATCGAATGAAGCCATATATGGATCAAATAGTTTCTGAATCTCAAAGTGCCTTTATTCCCGGGAGACTCATAACTGACAATATTTTAGTTTCCTTTGAAGTACTTCACTACTTGAAGAGGAAAAGGAAAGGCAAGGATGGTTTCATGGCGCTTAAACTGGACCTTAGCAAGGCATATGATCGCATAGAATGGAAATTTTTGGATTCGGTGCTTCGAAGACTTGGTTTCTCAGAAAAATGGGTCTCATTGGTGATGAACTGTGTTAACTCGGCCAAGTATAAGATTGTGCATGGTGGAAGAGTTATGGGTCCGATTACTCCTACCCGTGGTATTCGTCAAGGCGATCCATTATCTCCTTACATTTTTATTCTCTGTGCGGAAGGACTTTCGGCTTTGATGAAAAGATACGAAGATATGGGTCTCATCCATGGGTGCAAAGTGGCGAATGGGGCTCCGAAAGTGTCTCATATGTTGTTTGCTGACGACAGTTATTTATATTGCAAGGCTACTCTCCCAGAAGCTACCCGAATCAGAGATCTCCTTCACCAATTTGAGTGTGTTTCAGGCCAGAAAGTTAACTTGGGGAAGTCATCCATTTTTTATAGCACTAATACATTGAGCCATGTTAGGGAAGACATCAATTCTCTTTTACAGATGCCACAAGCTGATGATAGAAGCATGTACCTGGGGCTCCCTAGTACCATGGGGCGAAATAAGTCGGCTGTATTGGGATTTTTGAAGGATCGTGTAAGGAAAAAACTTCAAGGTTGGGACTCCAAAGTTCTATCCAGAGCCGGTAAAGATGTATTAATCAAGTCAGTTGCGCAAGCGCTTCCCAGCTATGCAATGAATGTTTTCTTACTTCCTTTGGAGATCAGTAGAGATATTGAAAGCTCTATGGCTAGATTTTGGTGGAAAAGTTCCTCAAAGGAGAATAAAGGCATACCTTGGATGTCTTGGGAGAGAATGTGTCAGAGTAAAAACAATGGAGGACTTGGTTTTCGAAATCTCCGTGATTTTAATTTGGCTCTTTTAGGAAAACAAGGTTGGCGTTTTCTTACAAGACCTGATTCTTTGGTTTCTCGCATTTTCAAAGCTCGTTATTTTCCTACTGGTACCTATCTCTCGGCCCCTCTTGGAAATAATCCTAGTTTTGTTTAGCGAAGTGTTTGGGAAGCTAAGTCTCTGGTTAGTGCGGGGGTTAGATGGAATGTGGGTAATGGCTCTTCTATTTCTGTCTTGAATGAACCGTGGCTGCCTGATCCCCATCAACCTTTTGTTACTTCTACTCATCCGGCACTTCAGCAAGCTCGTGTGTGCAACCTGATGTCAATGGACAGTAATTCGTGGGATGAAGAAATTCTAAAGGACTTGTTTGATGACAGAGAACAGCAGCTTATACACCAGATCCCTCTGAACTCAAACCAGGCAAGTGACATTCTCTGCTGGTTTCATGAGCCGACTGGTGTGTATACGGTCAAAAGTGCTTACCGGTTACTTCAATCTTTGAAAGGACTGTGTGATGAGATAAATGCTTCAGCTTTTTGGAAAAGTTTGTGGTCTTTGAAGATGCCTCCGAAGATTAAAAATCTGATGTGGAGGGCCGGTTCTAATTGTCTCCCAACTCTTGCACAACTTGCAACGAAATGCGTCCCGGTGAATACGAGATGTTCCTTATGTGAGGAGTTTGATGAGTCAATTTCTCACGTGTTACTTACCTGTAGAGTGGTCAAGCAAGTCTGGGAGAGAGTAGGCATCGGGACATCATCGGCTGCTGCAGGGACAACTTTTCTGGACTGGTGTATCCTCACTTTCAAGACTTTGACAGCAGAAAAACAATGCCTTGTTGCTGCTCTGTGCTGGGCAGTTTGGGGAGCTAGGAACGATGTTGTCTGGCAAGGGAAACCGATTAATATTTCAGCAATAGTAGCTTCTGCAAAAAGCTATCTTGATCAATGGCAAAACGCTCAAAAAACTCAAATTGAGTCATCTTGGTCTGAACTTCAAGACTGTGATGGGACGGAGCGTTGGATTAAACCTCAGAATAATAGTATCAAGATCAACGTGGATGCGGCTATATTTGAAGGACAAAATCGGTTTGGGGGTGCTATTGTTATTAGAGATCATAATGGTTTTCTAATTGAAGGCCATACTAAATTGCACCAAGGCAACATTGCTCCTTCTGTAGCGGAGGCTTTGAGTTTTCGGGAAGCCTTAAGTTGGATCAAAGATCACCAATCATATCCCGTATGGGTGGAGACCGACTGCCTTCTGGTCATTCAAGCTTTAAGGAGCTCGACTAGCTTGACTTCTTATTTTGGTTGTGTGATTCAGGAATGTAAAGCCATGTTGGCTAACTTAAGCAATGTTTATTTTTGTTTTGTCAAGCGGTCAGCTAATAGAGTCGCTCATGAGTTTGCAAGGGCGTCTTTATTTTATCCTGATTGTACTTTCAGTATGGGAAACATCCCTACTGAGTTGTTGCCTATTTTGGTGACAGAGTTTGAAGGTTAATAAAGTTTAATTTTCCTTTCAAAAAAAATAAAAACTGACTCTTTAGTGGTCACTAAAAGTTTGGTTGACATGCCATCTATCTTTGGTCTTCTTGTCCAAGATTGCAAATCTCCTACTTTCTTTGCATAATGTTAAAATTTGTCATATTAAACTGTCTGCTAATAAAGCTGTATATTGTCTGGCTCGTGGCTCTTATTATTGGTCTGACAGTATCTTCTCTGGGAGCAATGTTCTTTCTGCTCTTCAAACTATTGTAATAGCAGATTTAGCTATTTAATAAAATTTCTACTTTTATTAAAAAAAATGTTATTTTCTATTTCAAAAAATAATTCACTTTTGATTAATATTTTTTTCCACTTTATCTCACATTATCTTTTCATATTATTTTCTCTCTCAACATTTTTTCACATTATTTTCTCTCTCATCATTTTCTCACATTATTTTCTCACACTTTCTCTCTCATCACTTTCTCACATTATTTTCTCTCTCATCACTTTCTCTCTCTTCATTTTCTCACATTATTTTCTCTCTCCTCTTTTTCTCTCTTATTATTTTCTCTCTCCTCATTTTTGTACGTGTTGGGCCGGGGTCTGAGGCCAAGTTCGGGATCCGTGTCTGGGTCGAGGTCAAATCTAGGTCTGTTTTTCGGGCTAAGGTCTGGGGCCAGGTCCGGGTTCGGGTTCGGGCCAGGGTCTAGGGTTAGGGTCCGAGGCTCGGCCGGGGCCAGCCCGGCGATCCAGGTCCAAGTCGGGGTTAGGTCCAGGCCGGTGTTGGGTCAGAGGTTCGAGCTGGGATCGGATCTGGAGTCCGAGTTTTGGGGCCGTGACCGAGGCCACGACCGGGTCCGGGGATCGGACCGAGTCTGAGTTTGTGGTTTGGGCCAGGTCCGGGTCCGAGGCGGGGCCGGGTCTAGGGTAGGGCCAAGGTCAGGTTCAGGCCCGGTCCGGGGTCCGAGTTTGTGTCTGGGTCCAGGTTTTGGGTCCGAGTTCGATTCGGGTCCAGGTCTGAGTCTAGAGTGGGTACGAGTCCAGGTTTAGTCCCAATGCGTGTCTTGGTCTGGGGGTCCAGGTCCTAATCGAGTCTTGTTCATATCGGGGCTCAAAGTATTGAAGTATTTTTCAAAAAATAAAACAAATTAAAATAAAAATTATTTTTTGAAAACTTTAGCCAAACACGACTTGTATTTTGAAAACTTCAAAAATTATTTTTTGTTCTCATTTTTTAAAATAAAAAACAGAAAACAATGCCAAACATACGGCTTTCTGTTTTTATTTGGATCCAAAGTTTTTATTTTATTAATATTATAAGTTCATAACTAGTTAACTACTTCATAAACTACTTTAATATTATTGGACTCACAAAAACTATTCACCCATGGCATATAGATCTTCTAGTCCTCTGAAAACACTGCAAAGAGAGTAAAGATTATATCACTGGAGTTGAAGAGGAAAAGCACTCCCAAGTGCTTTGAGCTGAATAAACGCATAAGGAGGAGTCAATGCTTTGAGCGGTTATCAGTACAGAAGTAAACAAAGCTCATGGTGTCCTGCGTTTATGACATACTAAACAAGTAGTGGAACTTGCAACAAATGATGAGAGATAAAACTACTAATGAATCAGATGCATGATATTGGAATAACACTATACTCAGGCTACTTAAAGCATTACTGTCTCATACCCTTCCAACAAAAATTTAGTCATACTTAATCGTGAAATTCAACTCATAGCAAGATGATGAGAAAGATACAAAAGTAAAATAACTGAAAGTTCATTACCAGCTAAAAAAACTGTTAACAGCCAAAAACATTATATGATAATAATAATTAAAAAAAAAGGATGCAATTAAGTTCCTAGTCGACCACTGGCAACTCCAGTTTATATTTTAAGTACTTGGTAGAGTTTATCAATTCCACAAGCTTACATGCTTTCTCATCCTTATCCTGCTTGACCAATCCATTAACCACTTGTGTAAACATCTCCTTCTTTAAACGCATTTCCTGATTAATTGCCTCGGAGCAAAGCTCAAAAGCCATATCGAAGTCATCTGCCTCAAAAAATAATGGAATAAGCATCTGGTAAGTCACCAAGTCTGGATTACATTCACTTTCCTGAAGTTGACCGTACCATTCTTTTGCTTCCTCCAAGTTCTTACCATCACAAAATCCTTTAAGTAGAGCATTATAACTAAACACATCAGGAATAATATGCTTACTTTTCATTTCATTCATTAACTGAACGGCCTCGGATACTCTGCCATCCAGCACCATTCCTCGCAGCTTTGTATTATAACTTCTAACATCAGGTACAACATTCTTGCTCTCCATCATTGCCCAAATTTTGTCTCCCTCAGAAAACTGACCATTCCTATACAACACATTGAGAATTGTATTGAAAGTGACCAAATCAGGCTCTTTCCCAATGTTATCAAGCTCATGAAACATCGAAAGAGCATCATCCAAAGAACCCATCTCGCACAATGCTTTAATGACAATGTTATACGATACCAAGTCTGGTTCTATAGAAACACGAGAAGGCAACTCTTTAAAAATCTCGACAACTTTGTCGTATTTCTTTGATGCAACACCAGCCTTTAAAAGGGCATTGAAAGAACTCACAGTGCGAGGACAATTCAGCTCAGGCAATTCATCGAACACCTTCTGTGCGTGATCAAACATGCCAGATTGACCGTACAAGCTAATGAGGCGCATTGCGAAACCTTGGCTGGAGATGTTATAATATTGTTTCTGGTCTTCTAGGATATCTTCGATCATAGAGAACTTCTTGGCACCGGCAAGACGGGCCACCGTGCGCCTGTAAATGCTTTGATTGTGTCGAAAGCGTGAGGACTTAGAGGACTTCTTGAACTCATCTACCAATTTCTGGAGCTGGGTTTCAGTGGTGGAAGCGGAAGTGTTCTTTACCAATCGTTTATTGCCAAGGGTTTCAGTGGTGCAGAAGTTGGCGCTGGGTTTTGAAGGAACTCTCGTAAAGATAGCTCGAACACGACGACACAGAGAAGACATTTTTATGTGTCTTTGTTTGCAGACACTCACTCGCTTACAATACTTGTTTTTCTGTGTAAACCTTTATTATAACAGGCATCAAATGAAGGCTCCCCAAGCCCAACAGGTCAGCTAAACCTAAGCCTAGTTTGGGCTTTTTACGCCATTACAGTCCCTCATGAGTGATGAGTTTGATGACATGGTGAAGCTCATGCTCATGTAATTATCCTTTTCACTTTATTTTAGTGAATGCATACTTCTTTCATAAAAAGGATTTATTGGAACAAATAGAGAGAACTTTAATATTATTTTAATGTATATTTGTAGTTTATAAGATATTTTATTGTACGCCTAAATGTGGTTTCTATAACTATAAAATATGAAGAAAAAAAAAATCTTGCTATGATGTCAGGTCTACCAACTTTAACAAAAATAAACAAATGTATGTGAAGCCAGATAAGTTTTTATTTGTTAATTTTCCTTCTCTGTTTTGTATGTTTTTTTTCAGTTCTAAAACATTTCTCAAATATCCATGGATAGTTACTTAAAAAAGAAATAACTATAAATATCAATTTTAGAAAATCAATCAAAAACAGAATGTAGATAACTTCGAGTTGAAAAGCTAGGCCATTTTTGCCATCTGAATTGGTCAAGTGAAAATCAGTGGTGAGTCTCATATTAAGAGTTCCTGTATCTCTGTTGCGTGGTGTTACTCTATCCAACAACATCAACAATGTGGACGAAAAATCCTAAAGAACTTGATAGAATGGTTGTGATTTACTAACTTGGTCCCAAAATTTGATAATACACTTTCTTCTGTCGCCAAACCTTCAAGTTCGACATCAAATAACCATATGGATCATGACGTGAATCAATTCTACTCGTAATGAGTAACAAAGTTGAATTTCAATTCATGTACAAATGAAAATGCTGAGCCAACTCACAAGCTAGCCAAGCTAATGCAGCAGGGTAAGCAGGCTGAAATGAAGTGTACACCTCACAAGTACACTACTTCACTGCTAAACCCACAAAATATGCCAGAAGTAGTCTTACTATAAAGAGAGTAATAGATTCTGGTTACTGAAGTTTCTTCACAGTTTTCCTGAGAAGCAGAAAACTTCAAAGCTTAAAGCTTAAACCAGTGACAGCTAAAAAATAGTTAACTTTGCGCTACTTATAAATACACAAGCAGAGAAGTTGGTTCTATGCAAACAAGAAATATAGTATATCAGCAACACAAAGTAGCATACAATTCTCATAAATTATTAAGGAGTGACCAACCAAAATTGACAACTGGAGTGTACTACTTGACTTGTCTAGTGGGCCAGCGGTCTAGTTTGAGGCAAGAGCTAAGAAATAATTTAAACTTCCAACTAGGAAAAGACAATCGTCTGTCTCTTCAAAATATTCTTGTAGAACAAAAAGACAATTAGCAAGCAAAGCAAGATAATAAAAGTAAAGGCAGGCGCTACTTGTCTGAAGGAACCTCTGATTCTGAAGGCAATTCAGGCAACTTCAGGCGATAGCGACGGTAGTCGTTAGTCTTTCCAAGCTCCACTAGTTTCTTTGCTTCCTCAATCTTGGACGCCTTAGCCAATTCTTCCACCACCCGCTGCAATAATGCCACATCTAAAAGGAATCGCCTTTTGAAAACTTCCTCGCAAAGCTCAAAAGCAAACTCCAAATCGCCCTGCTTCCTAAGGAAGGGAATGAGTTTTTCAAAGGTAGTTTTATTTGGCACACACTCGCACTTCTTCATTTCATTGTACCACTGCTTAGCTTCCTCCAAGTTCTCACTTTTGACAAAACTTTCAATCACCAGATTGAAGCTAAACACATCTGGTTCAATTCCCTTAGCCCTCATTTCACCGATCAAGTCAACAACTTCTTTTGTTTTCTTGTCCTTAAACAATCCGAGCAACTTGGCATTATAGCTCCTAATGTCAGGGGAGACATAATTCTTCTCCATTAGATCCCATATCCTTTCACCATCAGCAAATCGACCTTTTCCATAAAATGCATTCAATAATGTATTAAACGAAATCACATCCGGCTTCAGACCCTTCGTTTTCATCTCATCCAGTACAGAAACAGCCGAATCCAAAGAATCCATCCCGCAAAACGCCTTGATAACGGTGTTGTAGGATACCAAATCTGGTTCAATCGACAACTTCTCGGGCAGGTCTCTAAAAACCCCATCAACCTTATCGAACTTCCTGGAGTTTACACAAGCCGCTAAAAGAGCATTAAACGACAACAATGTACGCTCGCAGTTCCTCTCAGGCATTTCATCGAACACCTTCTGGGCATTGTCGAACATCCCCGATTTCCCATATAGAGAAATGAGCCGGACCGCAAAACCTTCTTTGGAGATATCGCTGTACTTCTTCTGGTCTTCGAGGATCTCTTCAATCCATTTGAAGCGTTTAGCGGAGGCAAGGCGGCGAACCGTGTCTTCATAAATCCCAGATTTGGTTCGGAAACGGTAAGCCTCGGAGGACTTCTTGAACTTCTCGACGAGGCGTTTGAGGTTACGCTCCTTGTAGACGACAGTGAAGAGGGAGTTGTTGGTGGCGGCGGCGCAACTCGCCTGGGTCGTGGTTGAGAAGGCGCGGTGAAGGAGTTGAGAGAACGACATTGCTCTTCTATGGGACTTTAGGGGTTTTGGGGTTTGGGGTTTATTGATGAAATTACGCTTCGCTCACAGTCTAAAGTAATTTAGTATTCATAAAACTAAATTAAAACAAAATGAATGTAATAATTGAGTGTAAAATAATAAAAAGAAAAATATCTGAATTTAAAATTAGACATATATAATAATCTAAAAATTTTAAACAATATTTTCTCAAACATAAATAAATGGATAGGATTAATACATTTGCAAATATTTTAATAAATTTATGGGATATGAGTATAACTCTATTAAAATAATTATAGCCTTGAAATATTTTTCTTTTAAATATATAATCACCAATTTGTAGTTATTCTTGAACTTTATTAGTAGACATGGTTATTTTAAAGAAAAATTACAATTTAAAAGTATTTATTAATTAAATTAGCAAAAATTAATTGCAAAGATAAATTATACTATAACTATATTAATTCACGAAAAATCAAAAGTAATACACACCATGGATGAACTATATTTTATTTTTATAAATGTTTTTTAACTATATATAAATTTTGTTTATAAAAAAAATTATTCAACTATCATTTATGTTTCTTCACATCATTTTATGTATACATATAAACAAATTAATGAATAGGTTTAATAAAATATTTGTATATAAATTAGAAAGAAACAAAAACATATATATATCATACAATTTAAATGTAAAATAATTAATAATACTTGTTAACTCAACGATTAATCCTTCATTATGAACCCAATCCTCCATGCTGGTTGCGGTTAAAACTCCTTTCGATTAACACACCACAACTTTGGCATTGCTTTACACAAATGAATTGTACTTTTCAGGAATATGCCAGCTCCAACAACCTCACTCTCTTGTACTTATCAAGTCAATAGAAGACTAACCACCATGACATGAACACCAAACCAGAAAAGCAAAGAGTAAAGACCATCTCCCACCAATGCTCACAAGACAACCCCAGTCGTTTTTTTTAGCCTTTTAAAATAAGGTAAATACCATTTTGGACCCTCTGTTTTACAAAAGTTATCAATTGGATCCTGTGTTTTGTTAAATGATAAAATAGACCTTGTGTTTTCTAAAATAGTACAAATAGGACCCTGAATTGATTTTTTGTCAAAATAAAGTTTAATTATAATCCGATCTAAAAGTGTTATGACAAAACTGTTTACATTTTTTGTATCTGTTCGTATTAAGCATTGTCTTCAAGTTGGTTGTATTAAAAAAAAAGTTGTTAAAAATTAAGCTTAGGGTCCTATTTTTACTGTTTTAGAAAATACAGGGTCCATTTTATCATTTAACAAAACATAGGGTCCAATCTGTAACTTTTACAAAACACAGGGTCCAAAATGGTATTTACCCTTTAAAATATAATATATTTATATATATATATATATCTATTCTATATAAAGTGTGCCTATATAACTGAAATTCTTGGTTTATGAGAATTTCATGGGTGGCTTTTTTTTTTTTTTAAAAAAAAAAAAAATTCTATTCAAAAATAACAGATTTAACTTTTAAATTTCCAATTTATTTTCATTTATAATTTTTTTTTTCCAAATTTTAAACACGTATCTCACAGCAAACACCATATCCTCCAGTGGTGGTTAGGTTTCCTCATCTGGGTTTCCAGTCCCATAAATGATTCTCACTCTCGCATGCCCAATCCATGAAATTCCAATCCAAAAAGTAACGATCTTGATTGTGCCCAGAAGCCCGATCAAAAAGTGCGATCGATTTAGGTGCGACTGAACGACGTGCAATCGATTACCGCTACAACAATGGGTGCGACTGAACGGTCAGAGATCTATGAACGTGAGGTGAAATGCTCAGGTGATTGACTTCGAAGATATATCGATTGCTCTATCAACTCTGATGATTGCTCTATAACACGCAAAAATTGACACTCATAAAAGGTTTAATTTTATTTTATTTTTCTGGTAATTACTATATAAATAAATGTTAGAGTTTGGAGAGTCTGGTAATTACTATATAAATGTTAGGGTTTATATTATTAATTTTTCTCAAACAAGTATTTAGATTTTGAACACTAAATTTATATCCTAAATCCAAATCACAGTCATCTGTTGATTCTTCTTTCCTCGCCATTGACAAGGATTGGGTCGCCGAACATGTTTGCCAGATTTACTTAATTTATTCTTAGTCGAATTCAGCACTTTGAATAATCTCATTGTGTTGAATATTATGAAAAATTAGGCGTAATTAGTAATTTATCAAATTGCTAAGTTCTTGCTTGCCATCTTCACGGCTTTACAATGCGGATAAAACCCTTGGATAATTAGTATTTTACTAATTTTTTATTAATGGTGTTCAATCCATAGTGAATGTTTCCAATTGACTCTGAATTTTTCAATCTAACAATTTTTGGTTTTCATGTTTTTTCGTTTGACACTCATAAAAGGTTTTATTTTATTTTATTATTTTGTCAAAATCTCATATGTTGGGGAGGAATTTGTTGTTAAAGTTAGAGAATACTTGCTGTCAATTGGGGAAGAGGCACAAGGAATGGCCATAATTTCAAAGTTCTTACTCCATTTCTTTCTTCTTCTTCTTATGTATTATCATTAACTATTTAGTAGTTTTTGATGATTAATTTAGTATTAATTGAAAAATGGCCATCTAAAATTTTCTCGTCTGATTAAGTCCTGCTTTTCGTGTCAGAGAATATGAGGTGTGTATGTTTGAACAAATTAGTAGTTATTATATGCATGACACTTGTCTCTAATGTGTAGTGTTTATATATATAATTCTTAATCTTCTATTGTTTAAGATGTATCCATTTATTTTTAATTGTTATGTAGGTACCATGTTACAAATTTTTTTGCACCTAGCAGTCGCTGTGAAATCCCAGATGAATTGAAGTCGCTGATTGATAAAGCCCATGAGTTAGGCCTGCTTGTTCTTATGGATATCGTTCACAGGTATTAACTACTTTGTACCCTCTCCTGAAGCATCCCTTGGTTTAGCATGTGTTATTTGGCAGGTTTCATTTTCGTTGAAATTGTTTGTTTATTAGATTCTTAATATCAAAGAATTTGCACTTAGATGATCTGTTCATTTTCAAACTTAAACCCATTTTCAGAATTCTGAGTGCAAACTTTCTCAATTCGTTGAGTACACCCATTTTCGTGATAGCTATGAGCTGAAATGTAACCATAATTTCTCACGAGATTAATATATTGGCATTTTTCCTTCAATGTTTGGCAATTCCAAATTATTTTGTTTTCTTGCTACATATCTGATAAATCTGACTGCTATGTGGTTGTACCAGCTATTCATCAAATAATACTTTAGATGGACTGAACATGTTTGATGGGACTGATAGCCAGTACTTCCACTCTAGGTCACGTGGATATCACTGGATGTGGGATTTTCATCTTTTCAATTATGGAAGCTTGGAGGTATTTGGTCTTATTTCTTTTTGAAAGAGTTAGGCCTATGCTTGCTGTGTAACACTGTAACTCTCTCATTGTTTTGTTTTTAAAAGTGAAATGGAGGATAAAGATTTTCTTAAGTATTCATTATAAATGATCTCTGCCTTTACTTGTGAAAATCAAAAAGAGCTGTTGCCAAGCAAGCCCTTAGTTTTTTTTTAAAAAATAAATTTAATATATTTTTATGGTAATTGATTCTTTCTATGTATGTAGGTATTGAGATTTCTTCTCTCAAATGCAAGATGGTGGCTCGAAGAGTTCAAGTTTGATGATTTTAAATTTGATGGTGTCACTTCAATGATGTATACTCACCATGGGTTGGAGGTACTATTAATTTACCACTGTGACATAGATTATAAATTGCATAATGTTTGAAAATTCAGAGTCTTATTATGTCAACCATGTTTTGTTCTTGGTGACAATTGTATGGTATTTATTTTCTGTGTTTTGTTATTCGTTATTTAGAAATATCAGTTAAGTGGTATTGCTTTGTTATCTTGGTGAAAGTTTTCATGTTATGTTCAGTTATGTTAAAAAGGAATCTTCTGGTGTGCGCACCCATAGAGTATGGAACCTTGGATCAAATGGTGGCCTCCATGAATGAGGCTAAAGCAGAAGGAGCTGACCTTGTGGAGCTTTCCATATCTTTTTCTTCTAACATTTCTCAACTTGAGAAACTCATCAAACAACGAACTCTCCCTGTGATTCTCTCCTTTAGGTATCTCTCTCATCAATTCGTAATACATATATGAGTTTGAGTTTGATTAATATTATTAATTGTTTTCCAAGAGCTTTTAAGTTTTGAAAGTGTAATATAAAGAGAAAACCATAACTATAATTGAGCACAATCACAAACTCTTATAGTTGTTGGTTCTAATTGATATGGGCCAGAAATGTATTCTGGTTCTAAGGAGCTCTGTACAATTTACAACTACGCAAATATTAGTAGATTCATAATTTTTAATTTTATAAACTCTTTAAGTTTTAGTAGATTCGAAAATTCTACTGTAAGGAAATGGGTATTTTCCAAGATGAAGGTGAATGTAATCTCACGAAGTGGTAAAGAAGTAATCAAGGGTGGCCTTGAGCTCAATAACTCTGTAAGTTCTTTTTTTTTTTTGTATATTTTTTGGAAAAATAAAAATTGAGTTTATAAAGAAATGGAAGAAATACGATAAAGTTTGAATCTTTTCCATTATTTACTTGTTGAGTTTTGGGTGAAATGATAAAAAGAGAAGGATTTAGTGTGAAAGATTCAATCCTTCTGTTACTTG
The DNA here is from genome assembly GCF_029168945.1 of Cannabis sativa. NCBI lineage: Eukaryota > Viridiplantae > Streptophyta > Magnoliopsida > Rosales > Cannabaceae > Cannabis > Cannabis sativa. The sequence goes on along the minus strand of NC_083601.1, from coordinate 39,679,795 downwards.
AAATTTGCCTAGAGACTTTGATTTTGTGTTTATTTAATTTTTATGTTGTTTCTTCAGGCCACTGTAGATGATCTACAGGAGGCGATTCATAAGAGAAGTACGTAATTGTTAATATTCATTTGTTTGGTCAAAATTAATTTTCACTTGTAACAATTGATAATTATATGATTTCTAATTAGTTTGGTCTATTAGCTATAGAATTTTGAAAGGTTTACCTATTACGAAGTGAACTTTTATTTAAGTTTCAGTTCATTTTCAACTTATCAACTTATCATTACCATGAATTTTGTTATTTTGATAATTGGTACATAATTAAGTATTTGTAATAAATTTTTCTTTATGGAGTGGCAGAGCTTCTTTAGCATCCATACTCTGTACCTGCAACATAGGATTTTTTGGGAGCTTGTTAAATGGTTTTGCTTCTAACCTTTTTTTACTCTTGAAAACACAATTAAACGTGATAGAATAAATGAATTGTTATCTCATTAATTTTCGTTCATGCTTTAATTCCTACTCATCCTTTTGAATCAGTGATTTTTTTCTATTAAGAAGGTTGGGAAGTATACATAACTTTTTGTGACAGTCAGTAGTCCCGTGATCCGTAAGGGGAAACATCGGGTAAGCTGTGCAATCCCACACCGCCTGGGGAAGGTCAAGTAGGATGATTCTGAGACTGTGTAGGTATGGGACTACACAGTTGAAGAGAGCTTAAATGGATTGATTGGTACTACCTATATCAACAAGGTGCATCTTGTTTTTCGGTAGCCCATCTCGAAAGAACTCCACAGTTAAGCGTGCTTGGCCTGGAGCAATTTCAAGGATGGGTGACCTCCTGGGAAGTTTTCCCAGGAAGCGTGTGAGTGAGGACAAAGCACGCTGGAAACACTTGTGTTGGTCTGTAGGGTCAGTCATCAATCCAAGAAGCAGCCAGAGTGGCGTACTCGTGTATAAGAGTCATTATTCCGTGGGTGTAAGGACCCAAGGGAGGCTTGAAGCGGGGACGTTACAAATGGTATCAGAGCCTTGACCCAGCCGGAAGTGTGGTCGACGAGGACGTCGAACCCCGTAAGGGGGGGTGATTGTGACAGTCAGTAGTCCCGTGATCCGTAAGGGGAAACATCAGGTAAGCTGTGCAATCCCACACCGCCTGGGGAAGGTCAAGTGGGATGATTCTGAGACTATGTAGGTATGGGACTACACAGTTGATGAGGGCTTAAATGGATTGATTGGTACTACCTATATCAACAAGGTGCATCTTGTTTTTCGGTAGCCCATCACGAAAGAACTTGACAGTTAAGCGAGCTTGACTTGGGAGTAATTTTAGGATGGGTGACCTCCTGGGAAGTTTTCCCAGGAAGCGTGCGAGTGAGGACAAAGCATGCTGGAAACACTCGTGTTGGTCTGTAGGGTCAGTCATCAGTCCATGAACCAGCCAGAGTGACGTACTCATGTATAAGAGTCATTCATTCTGTGGGTGTAAGGACCCAATGGAGGCTTGAAGCGGGGACGTTACACTTTTTAACTTTGTGAGCCATGAAATATTGATCAAATGAATCATAGTCCACATGTATATTTTTTTCCTTCCAGGAAGTTGTCTTATTTATTTGTTAGCATTCATCATATACTAATAAGTTTTATCTGTGATTATGTGATTAGGCTTTTGTATGAGATATAAAGTAATTTGGTTTTTGATTGTATGTGTTTAGAGCCTAAGTGTGTTGCTTCTGAAAATTCTAAGCTCCATATTTCTTTTGTGTTTTATATTGTAAGGTTATGGTGAATGTGTATATAGGATACTAATAGATTATATTTTCGATAAGATTTGGTAGATATTAAGGAGTTGTTAAATTTATGCAGTTCAATAATTTAGTTCGTTGTAGTGTTGTTTCTACTGTCCAACACATATGGTATTGGACACTTTGTTCTATTATTATTAAAACATATATATATATATATTACACGCTCTTGATTACAAAGTAACTATTTCATCACTGACTGAAAAATATTGTTCTTTTCTAATAGGACTACTTTTCATTGTGGCTGCCATTTCTACTTTTAATTGTAAGTACGATACAAATGCACGAACAATTAGTACAGATGCTATGATTAATCATATTATAATTAATTTATTCCTTGTTTAAAACCCGACTTATGGTAATATAAATTCATTGATGATGATCAATATGGTAATTTCACAAATTGAAGATAATATTAATGGTGGGAACTAAGCTTCAAGTAATCATTACAAAGAAGGGATTAAGCACAGCTGATGAATACTATGTTCTCTGAGGATGTCTAATGTCGAAAACGACTACTATATGAACTTGAAGGCACACCATCTCCCAACAATGGACCAGCTGCAGCAAGTGAAACACAAGAGAATAACTATAAAGTTGAGAAGGATGTAAGTGAGGAAGTGGTTCAGGAGCCAAGCTCATCCTCACAACAAAATGAAGTAAAGATTTTCTTATCTCACTTTTCATTGAGGAAGTGAAATAGATAACACTACTATTTTACTCTTTTTTTCCTTTCTTTTCTTTTGGTTATGTACTTTTTGTTGAAGATGATGATATGTATAAGCTTGAACATGGTAAAAATTACACTATTGTCTCTATCGAAGCAAATGAAGATTAAAATCCACCAATGATTATCATTAGTTTTTTTATCTACAATTTTTAGACAAGTCCTATTTTCAATTATCAACAATTTAGAGATTGATTTTTAATTTTCTTTTTATCTTACACTCATTTAAGTAATGTTTCATTAAGTATTGGAACATCAATTTTTAGTTTACTTTTGGATTAACTTAAGAATATATTTAAATCATCAAGCTTTCTTATACTAATTTTTAATTGACAAAATTATAAACTATAATATTTAAATACACATAATAATAATCTCACCTAATAACTAATAGTATTTTTTTTTAATTTTTAATTGTATCATTTTCAATTAACATAAAAAAAAACTAGCATAAATTTAATATACGTGCCTCGCACGTAATTTTTTTGCTAGTATATATATATATATATATATAAAATTTGCTATTGAAACACATCAAAGATGGAGACTTTATGGCTTTAAAACACATTCCAATATTGAGTGTGGTGTGTTAGATTAACTAGAGGGTAGAGGGGTTTGCATATTAGGCCCCAAACTTTGTTTGTTTTGTATATAACCCATAACAAAATTTGGAATAGCTTAACTGATTCGCACGTACGGAACTCTTATTCTCTCTCTTGCCAAAATTAGTTGGGCTATGAGGAATTGTGCCTATCTAATTGTGTATTATAATCATATCCGTAGCATCTCATTACCTCTCTCTTCCACACACGAAAGAACATGTTACCCTTGTGAAGACCAATTTCAATATAAATATTTATAGATATATATTTATACATATAACTTGTCTCCCAGAAACACTACTTAACGAAATACTGCCGCAAAAGGGGCTCTCTCCCTCCCTCACTTGGTGAAACTAAGAGCTCCCAATACTTGCAGGATATGGACCAGTTTATCCTGAGCTCTGGTTTGGATGAAATGTGCATTGGCGAAAATGGAAGGATTAGTCGAAAGAAACCCGAAAACGAGCAGACTGAATCCAATTTCAAGTCCAAGAATCTCCACGCTGAGAGGAGGAGGAGGGAGAAGCTCAACGACAAGCTGCTGCGGTTGCGTGGCTTAGTCCCTAAAATAACAAATGTAATTTTAACGAACTAAAGGAGAAAACTTTTTGCCTTCTACATTTTCCCTCATTTCAGTGATTTCACAGATCACTTTTGCAGTGTAAAACTAATAGCATTGGTCTGTGATTTGTTACAGATGAAGAAGGCAACCATTGTGGACGATGCAATTGCGTATATTAGCGAGCTGCAACATACTGTGGCCACTCTTCAGCACCAGCTTTTGGGTATAGAAACTTCATCTGCGGAGGGAACAGTACCAAAGAAAGACGGCATACATATTCGTGCTGCAGAACGTAATAAAGAGCTCTGGCTTCAGGTTTAGTAAAAAAGTTTCAAATCAATGTTCTTAACTTGTCACCTATAGTAATTTCCAAACATTAACGCCAGCAACGTTCTTTAACTTGATGTTTGTGTTTATAGCCAGATATTACTGTGGCTCAAATCTTTGAAAACAAACTTTGGATAAAGGTGATTTTTGAGAAGAAACCAGGTGGGTTTACTAAGCTGATAGAGGCCTTAAGTGCTTTAGGCTTCGAAATCACTGATACCAATTTAACAACCTTCAAAGGAGTAATGCAAGTTACATTATGTCTACAGGTAAAACACAACAACAAATGTGTAACCCTCCGTTGTCTTTAATTTTGTATTGTTTAGTTATCCAAAATGTTATATTTAAGTTCATTTGTTACAGGGATTTTCTCGTGAATTGCTTGCCGTTGAAGAAATTAAGGAACTGTTGCTTAAGGTTGTTAATTAAGGCACATACAAGAATACAGACTGGATAGATGATTAGGCATGGCCATGGGCTCTTAGCATTAGAGGAATGTTATAATCTAAAATAATATTTTGTGAGGTAACAATTAAGAAAAATCGACACTAATTCATACATTTAAACATATATAATTATAATGAATGGGTTATAGAAAGAATATTATTTATTTGGTGAAGAATCTAAACTCAATTAGTCTATTTTGATCCATACCATTTCACAATAATGAAGAAATGAATGAAGTTTTACCAAATCCATCGTAGCCAGCAAATTAATGAAACCATGTACAGATTGATTTTGTGATCTCAGCCCCCATATTTGGTATAGAATCCTCCCAGAAAATATGATTTTCCCCAAGATGTAAGAGGTTTTTCAATAAAATCAAAGTACTGGATTCTCAGGTTAGCCAAAAAAAGCAATGTTAAGAAAATAGAAAATTCCAAATTTCGTTCGATTCCAAAGTCCAAACCTTATACACATTTACATATATTCTAACTATCCTTAACTCCTTATAGCTTCAATCAACATGAAAAAACATATGTACCTGTCAAGAAATCAAAAATCAAAAACATACAATAGCACTGGAAAAAATATCTGAAGGTGGATATCATGATATGAAATGTTCTCTCCTTTTCATCTCTGAACTTGAAATCCCATACTCTTCCTTATCCCTGCAATTCCAAAATTCATATTTTAATTCTACTATATAGCAAAAGAGCCCAACAAATACTACTTTTTACCCAAAACCCCTGTTTTGGCAGTATCTAAAATATCCTCGATTTTTTTTGTTAGCAATACAAAAACAAAACTTTAACTTGAATTTTAGTATTGATTCTATTGAAGAGAAGTTTCCAAGAACAAACCCAGGAAGAAAAAAAAAAAACCAAACTTTCAAATTTAAAAATCCTTAAAATAATAATAATAATAATAATAATAATAATAATAATAAGAGAGATCAGAAGAAGAGAGTAGTACCCTGAGGTTTACAGACAGGAGGATCTTCAAAGAGAGAAAGAGAAAGTCGCTTATGGGCAACACCAATATCGAACAAAATTAGACCAGAGGAAGGGTCATTTACAGATATGCCCTTAACGGGCAGCCATAGAAATAGCTCCTCCTGAGAAAGACCCTCAAGCCCTTGAAGCCCTCCGAAGGTAAGGTTGGCTCTGACGACGCTTTCATAGTATACCCTCGTCTCGAATTTTGAGAGGCAAGGCCATTCGAGGTGCACTTCTAGGCGACCCAAGTGGTCCAGATCGTATGATTTTATGGTGTCCGGGAAGAGCCCAGCGGGCAAGCCCTGGCTTCGGAGCAGGTTATGGAGTGAAGAAGTGGCCGTCAGAGAATGAAAAACTAGAATCAAAAGAAGAAGATGGAGGATCGGGGTGAGACAAGATTTGGGTGTTTCGGACATTTTCTTTTCTTCCTTGGAGATACAAACAAGAACGATAACCTTGTTTCTCCGCTATATGAGTTTTTGAGGTATTAAAGAAGAAGAGAGGGTTTTAATTTTAAGGTTGTTTCGTCTTTTAAGAAGTTACTATGATGAAAAGTGGACCCCCTCAACAAGAGGAGAGGACAGTGTAAATTATTTTATTGGCCAAGTTTTAAACAAATTAACCACAGCTTTTGTTTAACTTGTCTATTTTAAAGGAAAAGTTTTATTACCAACTTATTATTATTATATTACAATAAAATATAATTACTTTTATCACTGTGGAATTGAAAGAGTCAAGACTGAAGAAGAGGCTATAATTTATAAATTTGCTTAGCTGGTTTTTCGGGAGGGAATCATTGGCATAATAATTCCAAAAGTTTGCCGATTTGGTTTTGGAATAATTGGTTTTGAAGGTAATGCTGGATATATATGATATGGATTATGCTTGAGAAAACAGGCCACCTTACTTTGTCTATAAAACAATAATACAACAAATGTATTATACAAGACACTAAAATCATCAACCTGTGCTTCATTTTGCCTTTTTATTTCCTTAAAAAATAATTAAACAACGATTACGAAGCTATCTGGAAATTAAAAGCAATTTATGAAGAAATGCAATACTTTCGGCACTAAAACTGGAACACAAGGATAAAGAAAGCCAATGTCTTTGTAAAACTCTTGAGTAACTTGAATGTTGTTTGGTTTGACATGTACGCGTACCTTTTGCTTTGGTGGACTACTTGATTATATTTTTAAAATATAAATAGGCCAATGATATAATGGCATTATTACAAATAAATTACTTAAATTACTTTTTAATTTTTTTTAAGAAACTATACAATTTTATTAATAGTAATTTTCAATTTAATGTTGACATCTCTCCCGTTAAAAACTTAAATAAAGAATTAGAATTAGAAAAATGAGTTAACTAATCAGTTGTCTGATTTCCGAATCGTTTTATAAAATTAAATAAAAAAGATTGCAATATCACAGTTAATTTTAAGAGCACTGATATTCAATTTACTCTACTGCTTACAAGACAATATAATAGATATATTGCAGCAGGTTCATTCGTGCAAAGTACGTAAATGCACCACTAATAACTCATTCAGTTTAGAGAACTTGTTGTTCTTAACCACTAACAAGAATTTGATGGTGAGCTATCGAAGAACAAAAAAAAAGAACTAAACAAAAGAACTAACAACGAAATAAAACAAAACAAAATAAAACTATGTCACAAAAGACTATCACCGTAACTTAAACAAAAGACACTCAAAACTATATCACATAGACAAGACTAATTGTAATAACAAAACTACCGACCGCAACCAACCAAGCTACGCCTAAACCCAAGGAGGGCTAGTAAGCCTAGCCAGAGAAAACAATAACCTCGTCGATTTCAGAATTAAGAAGAAAAACCTAGCAAATAATATAAAATTTATTCATAATATCTTTTTATATATATTTATTTGGTATGGTTTTGTGTTAAATTCAATAATGTTTTTATCTATTTATTAAAAGTAATAAATTTTTATTTTTATTCTAATAAATAAATATATTTATGTTTTATTTTTCTTGTCTTCATATTTAAAAATAAATAAATACATTTTATTTTTTATATGTATTTTTCTAAAATGTAAAAAAAATTAGGAAAAAAAGTGAGTATAGATAAAAATATATATATTATATAAAAAATAAAAATAATAAAATTAGGTGCTTTTATAATGTGTAGGTGCAAATAATTTTTTTTTTTTTTTTGTTGACTATCAATTAAATTCATAGATATATTTTGTTAAATCTTTGTATACATTGATTACATTGTGTAGTTAACTACACTATATATGATTGGATATCTACTTAATAAAAAAATATTCAAAGACAAATACATCCGACAATTTAAATAGACAAATTCTAACCAAGTAAAAATAATATCACATAAATCTCACAAGAAAATGACTAAATAAAAGACTAAATCAAGTCGATTACAAACGATATAAATTAAGTCAATATCGAGACAAAATGATCAAGAGAGAGCACACCAACGAACGACAACCACCCTATACAAGAGACCAAAGAAGAGGAGGGTGCACCACGAACACATCCTCCCCTTTTCAATCACAATCTCAAGAAATGCTCAATATTAATTAGCAAACACGAATCAAATGGTATACCACTTTCCAAAATCGATGATGGAAAAAACTTTCAAAATGTATGCCACAACCAAACACCAACCAGTAGTTGCAACAGTCTCCAATTGGCCAAGGGAGAGACAGACACCACTCTCAACTGCAAGAAACCCTCCACTAAGATGTCAAACTCTTACTGCCAGGGGAGACCCAATACCTCCCGCCGCCAGCCACAAAAGATCTCTGACCCAAAAATTATCTTAGTCTTAGATTATTAATTACTAACAACTAACCTAGCATACAAATGTGCCACTGTTTTTCGATTTAGGCATATTTTAATTATTAAGAACATAATATAAAAACTTGTTAATAATATTTTTCGAAATATAACTTTTACAGTAACATAATCCATCACATTTTATTTAATTTTATCGTAAAATGAGTAAATGAATAATAGAATAAAAGACTTTTTTATAATAATTTATATTTATATTCTTAATTTTTTTAATAATTATAATAAAATATATTTAATTTACATCTATTTATTAGTTATTATTTACTCCATCATTCATTTCATGTAAAATTAAATAAAATATTATAAAGTAAGAGTTATATTTTGAATCTTTGAAGAATATTATTTACAAGATGTATAATATAAAAAACACCACTTAATAATATAAAAAAAAAAAATAGAAGTAAAAACAGTTTATCACTACAAAAAATCTTACTTTTAATCACAACAAAACTTGTGACTAAAAGTGAAAAATTGTGACTAATTATAAATTATTATTCCTATATTGTGACTAAAAAGTCCGTGACTAAAAGTATTAGTCACAAAAATTATAATTTGTTGTGACTAAATGTATTTTTAGTCACAATATTTGTTGTCACCAAAACTAAATTAGTGACAACTTGTAATTAAACACTATGTTTTAGTCACAAGTAATATTTTGTTGCAACTAAAAGTTACATTTAATCACAAAAAAAATTATGTTATGACTAAAAAATTGTCACTAAAAATCTTTATTTTTTATACCTAGTGTATATAAAAATAAGAGGTGAACAATATATTATGTATAAAACTTAAACATAATAGTAAAATTCATATATAAAATTTGTCAAACAGAGACTATACCTAAAAGATTAATATTTATTTGAAGCAAGTACTTCTCTAGCTTTTTTTTCCAATAATATATTACTTCTCAAAATTTTTGATGTTTATTTCTCTCTCTTTGCTTAGATATTAGCTCTTCATACTATGAGAAGAATTATAAGATTTTATTTCAAAAATAATTATATATAGTTTAATATTTTTATGATAAGTCTTAAAATATATTTTTTAGTTACAATATTATACTATTAGTTATTTTTTAAATATTTAATTTATTCATAATCAGAAATAATATTTTATTTCTTATCATAATTTGCAACATAAAATATTATTATGCATAACAAATATTATAATAAATTTATCAATTGTTTATTTTTTTGGGGCGTTAAATTTAGTAAATATTAGAAGATAAAGATGGTCTAATAATTTTATCCTATTTTTTTTACCTTAATCATACATTGGGATAAGTGGGCTAATAATATGCTTACGTATAGAAAGGATGTTGGAGGCAATCTTTCTCTTTTTTTTTTTTTTTTTTTTTTTTTTTTTTTATAGCAATAGCGAGTAAATAAGTTAATAACTGTTAAATTAAATAATCTTATCTTCTTAGAAACAACCAAACCTATTTTTTAATTTAAAATAATAACCTATTTCAAAAAATAAAATAAAATAATAACTTTAGAAAGAAAAAAAAAATTAATGACAAATCCACTCTGTTTTACATCCGCACGAAGTAAAATATAACTTTAACTCGAGAAGAAAAAATCATTTTGCCATATTATCGCTAGACCAACTTGACATGATTTTCTTTACAAGACAAAGCTAAATCACAAAAATGAACAAGTGCTAGTATTAATTTCATTTTAAGTAAGAAGTGTCTTTAAGTTGGCCAACTCTCTTTTCCTTTATGACTTTTCCTGTATATCATCAATTATATTGTCGTACATATATTAATTTGATTGTTTTGTGCTTGTCTTTGACCTGATCCCTTTAACAAACCTTTTATTTTCTCAATTTTATTCCTATAGTATAGTTTTTCAATACCTAAACCAATCTTGCAGTCTGTGTCTACACAACAATGGGAAGCTGTAATATAGAGATGTTTTTTGTCATATGTTATTGAAGTATTAGCTGTTAGGAACAATTATTTAATAAAAAATCATTAAATATAGTTTAAAAAGGATAACCCTTATATTAAAATTTGAAAATGATTAAGTCCTTCACCGTTTACATAATTATCTTAAATTTTATTTACACCCCAAATATTTATAAATGTACCAAATGTTAATAATTTTTATTTTATATAAAATATATCTCTTTAAATTTAATTATTGTAGATTTTTCTAAAAAAAAAAAAATTCTTCAAATTTATATTTTGAAAAATATATTTATCAAAAAAAAAATATATAATATTTTAAATAATATGATAACAAATTAAAATAAAAAATTATATGAAATTTTAATAGAAAAAAAATAAAAAATTACAGATGTTTAGAAAATATAAAAATAAAATTAAAATAAGCATTTAAATAAACACAAAATAATGTAAGAAAGGAACTTTTAAAAAAAATATTAAGACTGATTTTTAAAAATTATTTTAAGTTTATTTTTTCAATATTAAGGTGTACTTATTATTTTGTGGGGTTTGTTGGAATAATGAACAGTATTTTAATTCTCCTTTAGGATCAATATCTGTAGGTAAATATAATTGGGACTCCGAAATTCTTTTTTGATGTGAAAGATCAGTCAAAGTTGGAATCACAGAGTATATTCAGAATTTTCGGATATCTTCCAATGCAAATAGTGTTTTACGAATAATAATCAAACACTAAATGCATGCCAAGAAATTATCTCGTGGTAAATAAAAACTACGGTAAACCTTCCACTATAACAATACTAATGGGTACACAATATTAGACTCTCAAGTTTTGACAAACACTTACACTCAAAACTCTCACACTCACTAGTGTGGTAATCTCACCATATCTCTCTAAAAAAATTCTCACAATTTTGTAGGAACTCTCTTTTTCTCACTCTCTTAGATTTCTCTTATTAAGAGGTAGTCTCACTATTTTTCTCTTAAGAGCCTCACTCTTCACTCTTGGAATAGCTTGTGATGGTTGTGATAGGATGAACAAATAAAATGGATAAACCTATATTTATAGGCCTCCTTGGATGTATGAATAAAACACAAAAAATCAATCTTACATTTAATGTATAGTTAAATATGTGCACATGTCTCAAGTCAAAAATTACCATTGTAACTTTTCACATGGCTGAAAAACACAATCACATTCTCACATGGTTGAAAAACAAACATTACCCATCAATTTTCTCCCTTTTCAATCCATGAGGAAGAATTGATCTTGTATCTTCATCATGAAGAACTCATCCTAGCAAGCTTGGAACACAACTCAAGCTTATACCGAGAAATCACCTTTGTTAGCATATCTGATGCATTCTGGTCTGTATGAATTTTTTATACTTGGAATAGCTTCTTTTCAAGTGTGTCACGGGTCTAATGATATCTAACATCAATGTGCTTCGTGTTAGACATTTATATATATAAACTGAAATGTATATGTTTAAGTATTAAGTGCGGAATTAATCAAACATATATACACTATGAATAAGGATCGAAATACCTCCAGCCATTGAATCTTGAGCTTCAAACCCACATAAGCTTTGATCTGCAAAGGAAATTGACTACCATGGGTAATCGGGCTTCCTCGCTCTCTCAACTCTCTTTAGATGGAATTTGCTGTTATGAACAGAATGAGTGAGGAGCTCGGGGACCGAGACCCTATATTTATAGGTGAGATACTCCATCGATATACGTGCCACATTAATTGTCGAATATTTTGACAATTAATTCGAAATCAAATCGGGTAATGAATATAGAAATCGACCATATATAGAATATTACGTAATTGATTAAATCGGATTCAATGAATATAAAATATTCATTTATCAGAATCAATAATATTATTTTATTTCCTTAATTAGAAATATTCTAATATTCTCCCACTTGGTCAGCATTTAAACTAAAACATTCAAACCCAAACGTTCCTCATTATATAATAAACATACGAATCATAGCGACATGTCCTCATTATAAGTCGAGTATTATCTTCCATGTATTACGATATATTTATTATATAACAATGTACTTTATGTGGCAATGTACTTAAGTGAATAAACCCTAACCCTTATGTTTATTCAGGTCCTCTTACGATAATTTTCTCAGATGAAATTAAGGTGCACATAAATATGAGAAAATATCGAAATTAGAGTTTCATTAAATAATTTTTGGTTGTACAAATAAAAAAACTGCATATGGGTTAACTGAATCCCATATTTACTTTATGATCCTTGAATTTGTGTTGCGGCATGCCTTTAGTCAAGGATCTATGCGATCACCCAATTCAGTTTGCGTGATTAATGACCACTTATCACGCCTTTTTATGGCTAAATACTTAATGTCGATATGCTAGCTTCGACCAGTACTCTTAGAGTTATTAGCCATAAATATTGTAGCTGAATTTATCGCAAAATTTTCTTAATGGCCTAATGAAACTGTAATTATGAACTCTAGGCCTACTATGAAACTCTATAATACATCATACGAGATGTATCCTCAAAACAATAAATGAATCTGACTTCTATAGTGAAATAACAATCAAGATTCTCTACAATATAACTTACTGGTAATCTTAAGGACGTAATAAAATATTGATTTACGTTAATAAATACAACCAGTGAAGTATGTTAGAATCTAATTGGTTAACTATATTTTCAGATGGTCAATTCATCTTAAAATATGTATGAATATAATTTTTAGTATCTTAAAGATACCTCATCACTTTGTATGAAAAATAAAGTGGTCTTAACTTTAGTTATTCTGATACTACTTAACCATCCTGAAACAAATGTAATGCAAAGTCTTATTCAGACTCTTAGGCATACATTAGGCTTCTAAAATAGAAGCAAATGAATGTTCTTAATTTATTCTCACTCCAGATCATTTTTCAGATGCTGGTTCGAGTTGAATTTATCACACTTAAAGATAAAAGTTATATCAGATGAATAATACATAATTTTATTTAATCAGAGATGCTGTGGCTACTCTCTAATTAATTAAAAATATATATATTATTTATATTCCTTATCTCAAAATAATAATTTGAGATATGAATTATTTCAACTTATATAGAAAACTTTTATCATCATTTGCAAGTAACATATTGTCTACGTATAAAACAAATATTACTCCCACTAACCTTCTGGTATATAATTATTTCCATAATTCTCTTTTCAAACCTAAAGGAAAAGATGATATAATACCAATTTGTGAGATGTTTGTTTTAATCTATAGGTAGACATCTTAAGCTTGCATATGTTCACCACTATTAGAGAAAAATCTTTATGGCAGTTGTATACCTTCTTCTCTAGTTCACTGTTTGGAATTGATTAATGAATTGAAACAAGCAACAAATGCCAAGGTCTATAATAGAATCTTTTATAAAAACAAGTGAGAATGTAAATCTCATTTGTTATTGATTCTTAGTTCAAAATGAACTTCTTAGCAATGAATATTCTTTTATATCTTTATGTTTCTCAATGTTGCCTAATGAATATTATTGGTGAAAAAACCTATGCTTAATTAATGTTCTCCACCCCATTAGACAACTTTACTAAAGATAAACTTTATTGCTATTTAAGATATTCATTTCTTCATTCATGGCATATTGTACTACAACTTCAATTCTTTATCATTCTATAATTTAATTTGTGTCTCAAATTAATATTGTAGTTGAACTCTTATTGTACAAAATGTAATCAACTAGAAAACATTGATCTTACTGTTCTAATAAGTCATCTTAAGGATGGACCAACAAACTCTTAAAAGAGCAAATGGTTCAATAACATGTTATTTTAGAAATTGTAAGCAATTACTAAATAACATAACTTATTAGAATTTTACCAATGACTTGTATATTATTAATGATTAGTTATGAATTCTCAATAACCATTAATCTGAAGGGATGTTGTGAATCATAATTAATCTAACACTTGAGGTGGAAGTTTGAGAAAATATGAATGATCTTTCTCGGAAACTAGGTTCCTAGATTGATCACTCCCACTGATCAAGTCAATTCTTAATTCCACAATTCTAGTGTTGTGAGATGGATAATAAAATATGTAACCCTTAAACCTTATAGCTTTTCAAATGAAATATGCTCATTTATGGTTTAGGGCCCAGATCTTTTCTTTGACAATTGTACTCTAACTATATATGGGTATTTATAAAATGTGTACATGTCATCAAGTCGGTTTTCAACCTTATCACAACTCAAAATATGTTTGAGAAACAACTTTGGTTAGAACACGATTCGATATGTACACCCCATTGTTGAGTATCAATAGACAAAGATTTAGGAAAGATTGGAGTTTGCTATGTAGGCTCCACCCCATGTCCAAAAAATGCTTAGTTTCTTGTTACACACTATAATTTGGGTGTACCAAGCATATGTATCGGGCAATGAACCCATGCTTTTAAAGAAACTTTACAAATACACTGGGAGTTTATCCATACTCACGAATTTTGATGTAGTATTCTCCATTTTATATTTGATCTCACTATCTTAATATGCAAAATGCACCATTTCTCTACTTAAGATTTAAATGTCTTTGAAACATATAAATCCATACTTTTGTAGAAAAATTATTTATGTGAGTAATCGTTAAAAAAGAGATGCAAAATTTGAGTCCATGTCTTCAAAATTAATTGACTTGTATGATTTCTAATATGATAGAATTCTAGTATGCACCGATTTTGACTTATTGGAATACATATTCTTAATGAAATTCACACAAGTTCTAAATAAAGTTAGTAAAATCAAGTGTAATGAAGATCCCCACCATTTACTAACATTTATTCTATTTATGGAGATATGTTCCATAATTTTTGGTGCTATAATGTAGAAGAATTCTTATTAATAACACATTTCTTATTGTCAGATTGAACTTGCATATCTTTATGAGTGACATCATTTGTAGTAAAGACCTCTAAATGTGTCTAAATCAAGTTTCAATAGAATCTTGGAACATAAAGATCTTTGCCAATTTTAAAACAAAGCCACTACTATATTGCTTGTTCCTTAAACTTCTAAATGTGAGAAGTTATCTTGTCTGTGGATAAGATTTGCTCACGATTCTTGACTTTCTTAGGTTTATTTGTAAACCTTGCAAGAAATTATGAATGTGGAATAACAATCTAAAATAATCCACTATGTGTTAATAATTACATTAACTATATTAGAATGAATTCATACACAATAAATTAAAATTTATTGGTGATAATAAAGTGTGATTTATTTTTCTTAATTATACAGTAAAAACTGTACATTTTAGATTAAGTTATCAGAATAATTTTTTAGAAATTTCTACTGGTATGGAAGAAATTTATGAATAGTGATGTAATAAAATTACATATATAGTTTTGAGGTTTAAATGAATCATGTTTTTACCAATGAATAAACATGCTTAAATATGAAATCTTATTAAACAAAAATTGCCTGTGGGCTAAATTTTTAATTTAATAAGATTAGATTTAGATGTAGATTATGATAGATTTACACAATTTATGAAAAACTTAAAGTTTAATATTTCTATCTTAATGAAAGGTATGAAACACTTAATTATTTATAAATGTTTCAAAATTTTATACTTTATGATAAAATTATTAAATTAAATCTACATAATTTCCTGTGGGATAAATTAAGAGAATTTAATTTAACATATTAATCATGTGAATATAATAAAATCCCTGTAGGGTAAGATTATTATGTTCACATAATTCATGTCCATTATGTGATCTTAATCCACTTAATATATATAATTTTATATAATTAAGGATGCTGTGGCTACTCCCTAATTATTTAAAATTATGTGGTTCACTAGACACCAAAGTATAAACTGAAGATTAAAATTTTACTAAATCCAAACCTGTGGGCTAAATTTTAAATTTAATAAAATTATATGAACTTTATGATAGATTTAATTAAACAATTAGTTTTGGAAAATGAAGGTTTATTATCTATCTTTAATTAAATTTATGATAACACTATTAAATTAAATCCCCATAACTCCCTGTGGGGTAAATTAAGAGAACTTAATTTAACATATTATCCTAATGAATTATACAAATATAATAAAATCCCTGTGGGGTAAAATTATTATACCTATATAATTAATTACAAGTTATGTCCATTAAGGTGAATTTTAATTAATATATAATTTTATACAAATAAGGATGTTGTGGCTACTCCCTAATTATATAAAATTATATTTTCACTTTGACATTAGGTATTGGGCTCTACCTAAAAGTAATTTCGTTATTAACATAGTAGACAATCACTGAGATTAATGCTCCTAGTGTGGTCGTCCGAAGATCATTAAAAACCGTTCTAGATATGAGCATTTGTCCCAAATTCATGTTTTCTTATGTCAAACCACAAAATTACTTACATTTTATTCATATTTTATTCATTTTAGGAAGTTTTATGAATATTTTATGAAGTTTTATGAAACTTAATGTGCTATATAAAATATTCAACCTATCTTAATGTTTGAATATTTCTAAATATATCTAGCACTATAAAAGGAATTTATGTATAGCATTTAAATCATACAAATCTAAATTAATTGCATTAAACATAAATTTGCCAAATAAATACAAATTAATACAATTATTGTATGATAATAAATTAAATGCTTAATTCCATAATATATAATTAATTATGCATTTATGACCATATAATATCTTAAATATTTATACTAATAATTAATTTGTATAAATAAGGTAATTATACAAATTAGTACAATTAATTATATGGAATGAATTAAATGCAAAATTAAAGACTATACTTAATGGCAGATTTTTCAAATTTTATTAATTTAAACAATAAATTACATAAATTTGGTAATAAATAATTAAATGCACAATTATACAAATTGCACAATTATTACATGCCTAAATAAATCATGTAATTAATTACCATATTAAAACAAATTTCCATTTTCAGTTTATACTAAATAACATATTAATTCTAAATATATGTATTAAATTAAAAATGGAAATTAATGAATGTAATTTATTGACTAAATTAACAATAGGAGAATAATTTATATTTCCAAATAAATAAAATATATATAAAAAAAAAAAAAATCGAAATTTTTTCCCTTTTTTTTTTTTTTTTTTTTGAAAAATACACGCCATAAACGACATGATAAAATTTCCTTAAACTTCCAAAAATCATGAAATCAATTCCAAATGAATCTAAATGCAAAAATTAAAACATTCATATAGATTTTATGCATCGAAAATACATAAAACAAAGACTTTAAAAATCACCAAAATTTTCTGAAAAATAATTTTGAGATTTCTTTATTTTTTCAAAGTGGATTTTCATGCTTAGAACAATCTATATTAATATATGAATGTATTAATACATATACAATATATATATATATAAATATAAATACATATATATACAGAAAAATAAAAATACTGTATGTATATATATAAACATGAAATGTATATATGTATATATTTGTATATAGCATTTAGATATATAAATAATATATATATACAACATATATACGTAATGAAATGAAGAAAATATATATATATTTATATGTATATGAATATATATATATGAACTGAATGAATAAACAAGTATATATGTATGAAAATATATATGTATATATAATTGGGATTGAATGAATATGAATATATAAATATATACACAAACGAAAATAAATATATATATCAACACTGAATTAAATATATATATATATAAACACACTGTATATACGAGTATATATATATATGAAACTCAAACTAAAATCAAGGCAGAGATAAAAACCGCTCTGATACCAACTGTTAGACATTTATATATATAAACTGAAATGTATATGTTTAAGTATTAAGTGCGGAATTAATCAAACATATATACACTATGAATAAGGATCGAAATACCTCCAGCCATTGAATCTTGAGCTTCAAACCCACATAAGCTTTGATCTGCAAAGGAAATTGACTACCATGGGTAATCGGGCTTCCTCGCTCTCTCAACTCTCTTTAGATGGAATTTGCTGTTATGAACAGAATGAGTGAGGAGCTCGGGGACCGAGACCCTATATTTATAGGTGAGATACTCCATCAGTATCTGTGCCACATTAATTGTCAGAATATTTTGACAATTAATTCAGGAAATCAAATCAGGTAATGAATATAGAAATCTGACCATATATAGAATATTACGTAATTGATTCTGTCCAGATTCAATGAATATAAAATATTCATTTATCAGAATCAATAATATTATTTTATTTCCTTAATTAGAAATATTCTAATACTTCGTTCTATAGTGGTTAATGAATCACGTACCTTTCTTGCTTCAAACCCAATTCTTGAAGAAAACTCTTTACTCGTAACATTTCTTTCCCAGCTTTTGCAAGAGCAATATACTATGCTTCTATGGTAGATAAAGCAACACATTTTTGCAACTTGGACTGCCATGACACAACTCCCCCTGCAAAAGTAAACATATATCTAGTGTAGACTTTCTACCGTTAAAATCACCAGCCATATCAGCATCTGCATACCCTTCTAAGATTGGTTCTCCTTTCCTGAAGCTTAGGCACAGTTTTGATGTCCCTCTCAGATATCTGAAGATCCATTTTATAGCTCCCTAATGCTGCTTGCTCGAATTTGCAAGGAAACGACTTACAACTCTCACTGCATGAGCAATATTCAGTCTCGTACAAACCATTGCACACATCAAGCTTCCAACTGTTGAAAAGTAAGGAATAGCCAACATTTTCCTCTTTTCTTCTTCTGAAGAAGGATATGACTTCTTAGTGAGTCTAAATTGGCCACCAAGTGGCAAAGAAATTGACTTTGCATCCTTCATGTTGAACCTCTCAAGTATTCATTCAACATAGTTCTCCTGTGACATCCATAATCTTAGAGAAGGTCTATCACGAATGATTTCCATTCCTAGGATTTGTTTGGATGCCCCCAAGTCTTTCATATCGAAGACTCTTGATAGTTCTTTCTTCAACTGATTTATCATCTTACCATCCTGGCTGACTATTAACATGTCATCGACATATAGTAATAAGATGACAAATTTCTCATTAGCAAATTTCTTGATGTATACAAATAAATCTGCAGCTAATCTCTTATAGCTTTGATCCACCATGAATGAATCAAACTTCTTGTACCATTGTCCTGGAGCCTATTTTAGACCATACAAACTCTTACGCAGTCTACAGAAAAGATGCTCTTTTCCTTTCACCTCAAAACTTTCAGGTTGCTGTATATAAATTTCTTCTTCTAAATCTCCATGAAGAAATGTAGTCTTTACATCCATATGCTTAATCTCAAGATCTAGACTCCCAGCTAGTCCAAAGAATATTATAATTGATGGCATTTTCACCACAAGAGAAAATATTTCATTGAAATTGATCCCTTTCTTTTGACCAAAACCTTTGACAACTAATCGGGCTTTGTACTTTACCAGGTTTCCATATCTATCATTTAAAGACTCATTTATTCCTCAGGGCCTTCCTGCCTTTTAGAAGTTTTACCAACTCATGGGTGTTGTTTTTTGTAAGGGAATTCATCTCCTCATCCATGGAATCTATCCACTTATCTTTGTCTTTGTGAGCCAATGCTTCCTAGTAGTTCTTTGGCTCCCCCTTTTCAGTTAAAAGGATATACTCTGACCGTGGATATCTTTTGGATGGAATTAGTCCTCTAGCTGACCTTTTACGAGATTTTTTATTTTTTGGTTGCTGGTACTGCTCCCCTTGATTGATATCTTCTTGTGCCGGTATATCTTCTTCAGCATCACTATCATCACCATGGGTCATCTCAGCAACTTCTTACAATTCATCATCTGACCATTGTTGTTTTAGAGGAAATAACTCAATTTCAGCCTTTTCTAGTTGACTTTTTTTTTTCTCTTGCGCTCAATTGTTTGATCTTCATTAAAGACCACATCTCTGCTTCTTATGACCTTCTTGTTAACTGGATCCCAAAACCTATACCCAAATTCTTCATCTCTATAGCCGATGGAGATACATGGAACTACTTTATCATCAAGTTTGGACCTTTGTTCCTTTGGTACATGCACAAATGCCTTGTAGTCGAACACCTTTAGATGTGAGTATGACACATCTTCCTTGTCCATACTCTTTCTGGAATATCAAACTTCAAAGGAATTGATAGAGATCTATTGATCATATAACATGTATTCTGTAGCGCTGCTCCCCAAAATGGCTTTGGTAGCTTGGATGATCTCATTATGCATCTAACCCTTTCTATAATGGTGCGAATAATTCGTTCTGCTACACCATTATCTTGAGTAGTTCCTAGTCTTATCTTTTCATGTCGAATCCATGTTTAGAGCAATAGTTTCTAAACTCATGAGAAGTGTATGTTCTAAGACACTTTAACTGCTTTCCAATTTCTCTTTCTACCATAGCATGAAATTGTTGGAAAAATCCAAACACTTGGTCTTTCGTCTTTAGCATATACCACACCTTTCTTGATGCATCATCTATGACAGTTACAAAATACTCCCAAGGATTCAACTTCTATGGGACCGCATACATCAGAGTGAACTCGCTGCAATACCTCTTTTTTCTTAGCAGAGGAATTCTTAAATAAAACTCTATGTTGCTTTCCAAATAAGCAATGCTCACAAGGATCTGATATAGTACCTTTCTCCAAATGAATGAACTTCTTCTTTGCGCGTAGTTGCAAATCCTTTCACTCATATGACCAAGTCGTTTGTGCACAAAAAATTCATATAAAACATTGCGTCATAATAATTAAAAATAAAAATTGCATATTTTAATATTCATAAATATATATATACTTACAATTTAGCTTCATGATAATTTTTCTAAAGTAAAATTGCTTAAAGTTCTAAGATATATATTGTAGTATATATAGGATAGTTTGAGTGAGATATATTATAGTAAAAAAGTTAAAAGAGTTTTTTTTTGAAAGAAAATTGAAAAGTTTTGTGATAATAAAAAATCTCATGAAATATACAAAAGAATAATAAGAGCTATATAAAGAAAGAATACAACTCATTTTTAATTAATTGAAGAATACAAAAAGTTTCACTATTAATAAAATAAAAATGTGTAAAAAAAAAAAATAATTCTTCACCAACCATAAGAAAACTCGTAAAATTTAAAAAATAGAAAGAAAAAATTATACGATAACACCTCAAATTTTGTGTACTTTTTTTTATTTATATATATTGATTGATATATTGATATTGATGATTTGTGTTCTATTCGTTTTTTAAAAATTTTAAATAATTTATGATGTTAAAATAAAATTCAAAAATTCAGTTGTATTTATACAAAAGCAATTAAAAGAGGATGATGTTGACTTAATTGGCTGCATAATCGAGTAACCAAATTAATTGTTGGCGGGTATCATTGTTTTTCTGTGATGATGATGCTTCCTTTCGATCAAAAAATGATGATGACCCATTTGTTGAGTTTGTCTATTTATAAGTGTACCTAATAAACAAACATAATTTTGAAGATAATAGTATAGAAATAGTGATTAAAACTGTAACTTAAGTTGTAAAAGAGCAAATAGTGACCATTACAGTCGAATTCCATATCTATCAACATTTTACTTATTGGTAAAGCAATTCCTTCATCAAATTTGCTTACATTTCAATGGCTAGTAGCTTTCGACACTGTGCCACTATCTTAATCCAATAATCCTAATTCTCTTTCTTCTTCTTCTTCTATTGAAATCAACTAGTTAAAAAAAAGAAAAGAAATGACAATGAATATACTCAGAAATTGTTGAAATTTTGGGACCAAGAATCCTCCTGAGGCTGAACCTGAATATACAGAGGAGTCTCCTGATAATGCTTTTCGTAGCAATGGATAGGTTGACCATAGCTTCCTCCACCGTCCCTTTTCTCCACGTACGGATCCGAACCCCCAAATAGATAATCTGCAGCCCCATTCCACTGGTTCCCACTCCCACAGCTGCTGATTCCCTCGTAAAAACCATACTCATCATGACAACCACCGCCATTATTATTCATAGCTGATCTCTTTGCGTAACGTGATAAACATGGCCAATACCCGAACAAGCTTTCGCAAAGATCCATGGCTTCCAAGCCATACCCACTTGGAATCAGACTACTACTACTACCACTCACCTGCTTTTCGTATTGAAAATCATTCCCAACCCCAACATTATGAGTCCCATGATCTCCATGCCCACTTTCATGGCTTGGCTTTTTCTCCTCTTCCTTCTTATGTGCCTCCATCGGCTTTAACCCATTTTGGGGCTCGCTCTTCTCTTTCTCCTTAGCCTCTGCGTTGGAAGGTGGGGGCTTTTCCCTTTCCCCAGTTGTAGAGTCTGAGTGAGGATAACAAATTTCAGGCGAGGGTTGAAGTGGCTTTCCATAAGCTTGAATTATATCAAAGCCACCATCATAAGGGGTTGGATCATAGTCGTCGAATTCAGGTATAGCAAACTCCGGAGAGACCGAGTTGTAAGATATTACGAACTGGGTACTCTTAGGTTGATGATCATAATAACTGATCTTGTAATGGGAGACAGAATCATGATACTGAACCGACAGTGGTTCACTCGAAGTAAAAACAGAGTATGCAGTTCTAGTAGTAGCAATATGATTAAAATTAGAATGGTTGTTGTAATTAGCACCATAGTTATAAGGAGTTGGAATATTATAGTCAAAGAGATTATAGATACTTGGCTCTTTGTACGAAGAGTAAGCTACTGAGCCACCCTGATCAGTTATAAAATGATTAGAATTATAAGCATAAGGGGTTTGATGATACTCACCAAGATCAGAAGAATTCTGGTAATATCCAGAGTTGTAGAAGGCCATTGAGGACTAATTCACGAGTTAAATAATTTGTGTTATCTTGAGATTGAGACTCCTCTTTAGAATTGGAGCTGCTGTTATAGTAAAGGCTAGAAAATAATTTGGTGCTTTGAGGTATCAAATTCTATTATATTGGTCCTTATCGTTACTGTATTTTCTATCCACACAACCCTTATCTCTGTGATCTGTACGATGCAAGAGAAATTTTGGAAGAAAGCTTACCTAAATTGTGGGTGCACATGGCTACGAACACTGAAAACGTAGGAATTACTACTGAGACAGTACCGTTTTTACCAAAGTGGCCCCCTTCCTTCCATCTTTAGTATAATAAATAAGACAAATATTTCAAAGCCTTGTATGATTAAAAGACATTTAACCTTTTAAAGGGCACTAGATAGTGATGCAAAGTGGATTAAGATGTGATAGAAATGGAATCTTTGATGACCTCAAATTACCATGAGTTAAATATTTGCTCATTCATATTAAGCTCCCTCTTCTGATTAAAGTTGAGGAAACTCGCTGGCAGAATCGAACCAATAATTACAATTGCCACCACTGAGTAAACCTATCAAATCCCATTTGATTTACTTTTAATTTATTTTCAAAAAAAAATATTTGCTCATTCATATAGTCCAAGAGGATGAATAGATAGAACCAAGAGGGATCCGTTAAGACACACTCTTTGTCTGCTTGTGAATTACATGGTCCCACCAAAATTATGAATCCATTTCGTCTGGGCCTTTCACTTGGGTGTAATCCAATATAGATCTTCTACCTTCAATCTGCGCAGTGTTGACAGTTTTAACAATTTGGGAAAATTCCTATATAGCATTTCGAACATGTTTTATAGATGCTCTTTCAAGTCTAAATGTAGTTTATTTGCTGCATATCATATGGCACAAATTACACAAATTACATGAGTAACCATATCATATGCCAAGAGATTATTTTATTTTGGGGTAAGTTGAAAAATACCCCTTTTATTAATCAATTAATTAAATTTGCCTCTAATTTTATATTTATTTGAAACATACATCTTTTTATATGTATTGTACCTAAAATACGCTGACATAAGAGAGTCACATGGAGAGTATCTTGAAATGACAGGGGCAAAATTGGTACAATATTTTAAAAAAGAAGTAAAAATGATAGACTTTAAAAAAAAGTAAAAATAAAAGATGACAATATAAAAAGGGTATAGAGTGTAATTTCCTCTTTTATTTTTGGTACACTAATAAAGAGGGGGAAGTAACAATGAACACTCTTGGGCCTAATTTGTGTTATTTATCAAAAAGGAATTTTACAAAAACATACCTAAAATGAAACTTCTTTTTCCATGTTTACAAAAAACAATAATGTAGCGTCAACATCAAAATTACATTATTTTGAAAACAACATATAAATAATGTCCGTATTTTTATAAAAAAAATATTCATAAAAAAGTTTATAATACTGTAGATCTATAATTTTTGTCTTTTTGAGGTAATTATGAAAAATTCCCTTTCCAAAACATATTTTTAATAAATATAAGATTAATTGTTGATGATAGATTTGGACAGTTAAGATTAGAAATGTGTTATCACAGATGGCCCAAATTATGACGCTTTGTGGTGTGTACTAACTTGCCACCAAGTCTTTTATAAATATAATTTTTCAGACAAAAATATGCTTCGATTTGACATTATCGTATTAGTTCATAAATTTGTGACTTCTTTGCATTAATTGCCTAATTCACAGTATAATAACTTATTGTACACTTGATACAATGTACGTTGAATCATAGAAACCTTGTAAAATATGCTTATCCCTAGGGAAAAATTCTCTTTTAGAACAAAGGTTATAAGCTTTATTTAAGTTTATTGTGTTCATGAGGTTAATGGGATGATTTTTGGCTACTTGGGATATTGCAACACTCAAAGAACTCATACAATACCCCAAAAGACGAAGCTGTGAAAGTGCTACGATATGTTGTTTGTGGCAATTTTCAGATTTGGTTACAAGTCGCCAAAACGCTTCAAATCTTCTCTCATGTCATTTTGTAACATATCTAAACACTTGGATGTCTAAATAACATCTCCAACAACTATAAAATATTTATAAATCATAAAATTCAACATCTCTATCGCTCATTTACACACTTAAATGTAGATTTGTAATCAGATTTATACTTTCCAAATAAATGTGACAGTTTCACTAAGAATAATTTTACCAGTGTTCCTAAAAATTTATTTGATTTCTTTTGTTTATTTCAAATTAAAAACAAATTATCTATTCCACCAAAAAGTTTGATTTTAGTTCAAAACGATTAATATGTAGAATCAGAACAAGTGATTGTTGAGATTCGCACAAGAACATCCACTTTTAATTTTAAAGAGAAGGTTTGAAAACATTTTTATTCTGACTCCGAGGGAGATATGCACTAGAGTACCGATGTATATCATGCACAAGATTTTACGTATAGCAATGTGCATCTTTTTACCAAAAACAAGTCATTTATGGATATTATCAGGAAGCTCGAGGATTTTATTTGCACCATATAAAATGATAAATACACCCTATTGTTAAGGAAAATATAAACTTAAATAATTTTAAAAATTATTCTTAATATTTTAGTTTAATTTTTTTTTTTTTTATATTCATGTACGTTATAGCTATTTAAGATAACCTACAAATTTTAAGAAATTCCGAATAATTTACAATATAGAAAATAATGTTCAAACAATCCATTTTACACGTGTATAAAATAAAATAGTCACGCGTGTAACACACTGTTAAACATAATTTTTGGCGTGTTAACTTTTCCAAATTTCTTAAAAGTTTGCAGGATGTCTTAAATAACTACAACGTACATGACTATGAGAAAAAATTTGACTAAAATATTATTTTGGGTGCTAAAACAGATAAGGGTGCATCAATGTATCCATTTTAAGGGGGTACATTGTAGAATTTCCCTATTTTATTTTATCAAAAATCAAAATTCAATAATATTGTAAATTTAGAAAATGACAAACTCATACAAATTAGATAATTTTACAAAATATACATTCCTATTTTGTTTTGCTAGAGTTTTCTTTTTGATAACTGTTTTTGTAGATTTTTGACACATTTTTTTTTTATTTTTATTTATAAAATACAACTTAGTCGTAGTATTTTATTTTGAGGAAATTACACTCTATACCTTTTTCATATTGTCTTCTTTTATTCTTACCCTCTTTTTTAAAGCCTATCATTTTTACCTCTTTTTTTAAACATTGTACCAATTTTGCCCATGTCACTTCAAGATACTCTCCATGTGACTCTCTTATGTCAGGGTATTTTGGGTACAATACATGTAAAAAGAGGTATGTTTCAATTAAATATAAAATTAGCGGTAAATTTGATTAATTGATTAATAAAAGTGGTATTTTTCAACTTACCCCTACTATCTTCTTTGTCATCAAAAACTGAAATTACCTTGATGCCCAATGACTGAAATAAGTCCAGGAGCTGAAAGGTAATTGGGCTAGGTTAGGATTAACATGGTATTATAGAAGCCCAAAACCTAAGCCCACGGTTTATTGCATGGAAAGATTAAAAAAAATATAATAAAAAAACTAATTCTTTATATATGTTTCTTAGGGAATTTTTTGGGGATTTTTTTTTAAAACATTTTTTGGGGAAATTTTGTTTACGCTTTAGTTTGTTAATTTTATAAGGTTTAGTGAATAAAGAAGAAAATAAATGAATTGAAGAAAAATAGTGCAAAATCAAAGATTTAATTGCATTCGCGTGGCTACCATGCCAAAATTTAAAAAGGCTTTTGATTGAAACTTTTGAGAGGACAAAAATAGAGAGAGGAAGTGACCTTTGAGGCTACAAACATTGATATTCAAAGAGTTTCTTTTTTCTACCTTTGATTTTATATTTTCAATTAGTTTTATGCAATTGTTTAGAAAGATTATGAGGAGCCAAACTCTTAATTAGGGTTTTTATTCGATATTATTTGATATATTTCTATGGTTTAATGCAATTTTAATTTTTCTTCAATTTCTTATGTATAATTATTTCATTCGTGTTTAATGCTTATAGTTACTTGATCACCAATTATATGTTTTATGATTTTAATGTAAAATATGAAAATTGAGTATTGATTATGCTATAGTCAAATAGACATAGATCTCGATAGACGAAAGTACCTATATGTTATGTGTAGCAATTAAGATTTCTTTGTTTAATACAAATTATATGTGTAATTTATCTCATAAGCGTGTAGGACTTTGCCATATGATTTAGATTTCATATGTCCTAATAAGGATATAGATTGAATTAATAATCTGCTACTCATGAAATTAGAGAGTAATTAGATTGTAGTTTGCCATAGAAAGTTGATGCAATTGAATTTATTTATCCTATATTTCTAATTATTGTTAATTGCATTTTTGTTTATTTATTTTCTTTTTATAAATCAATTACAATCATCATTCATATTATTTATTTGCCAAATAAAAATGAAAATTCAATTATTTGCTACTTAGTTACCGTTCTTGTGGGATTCACGTGAGTTTATTATAGAGATTATTTCTCAAATATACAAAAACAACAATAAATTTACAAAAATATTGTTGTACGGAATTTTAAATTACAATTTTTATGATTTTATTTACAGAAAATACGATCTTTTTATGTTGTACTTTTTTTAATTTATTGTTGATATTTTGTTATCTATATGTGTTATTTTTGTTACTGTTGTGATGTTGTTTTTGGATATTATTTTTATGTAGTTTTTTTGTTATTTTCGTATTTTTTCTATAAAAAACGGTAAAATTGTAAAAAAAAATTAAATGTTTTTTTTTTAGGAAAAAAATTAAATGTTAAACTGTATTTTTTTTTTTTAAAAAATAATGTTTTTATGCAATTATCTATTTATTATATATTTTATTTGAAGAATGAAATTATATATTTTCTAAACCTATTACATTTTATATACTAAACATATATAGTTATAACCGATAATAACTATGCTCTATAGATTTCTATTTTCTTCTTTTTGGTAAATATAATATAGAAATTAGCTCTTGTCAATAACATTAATATCTCAAGTTTTTTTATAATAATTCTTTTTGAAACAATATCCTCATTATATATTAATGCACATATAATATATATGTTTGCTTTTGTTCTTGTTCTATATAAATTAGTTCAGTTGCGTGCACTACTGTTTGCATGTGAGATGTGTGGTAGAAATCCTAATTTCTGGTTATATCGCTCTAATTTACTCACTACTCACTACTCACTACTCTTAACTTACAAAGTCATGCCGCCTTCCTCAATATATATTCTGTGCCATTCGCTTTTAGGCAAATATTGCCGTCTCTCTATTGATTTGTATGGTATGATTCTTGGTTGAATCATAAAAGTCAATACTACTACTACTATATTACTATTTAAATACAGAAGCTGCTTTTTATTACGCGTTGACATTTTTCTACTTATATAATTCTACCCTTTTGAATACTTACAAGATTAGGTGAATATTACATCACCAAAACATATATATAAAAAACCTACTTCAAGAAAATCATGAAAGGGGGCCTAATTACTTAGTTCCTAGCTAGTTATATATATTTAGTATTTCAATTAATGAAATAATCTCTTCAGGAAACACATTAAATATATATAATATCTGTTGCTAAAGAATGCATGCATGTCACATATAATTATAAAAAGGGAAAAATTAATTGACCGAATCTCGTATTATATTAGCAGTTCAACAAAACTTGTCTACATTAGAGATGATACGGTAGATATATATAAATGCTACGAAACAGGTAGAAGAAAACAAATTAACCCAGCTTGCATGTACATACAAATACTGATCTCTCTCTCTCTCTCTCTCTCTCTCTCTCTCTCTCTCTTATTTTTTTTTTCTTTCATTTTTAAATATGTTTTATTGTGCAATTGTTTTCTTTGTTTATTTAAGATGAACTTCTATCTCTATGTAATATTATTTTTCATTCACTAAATCCATATAAGAGCAGTTTAAGAACTTTCCTTTGTTCAGGGGTATTTAGGAATTCAGTTTCTCGGACGTAAGCAATACACCCACCCATATAAAGATAAGATTTAATTATTATATATATGTGGATATATATCTCACTTAATTTGGTTTTGACTTCAATTTTTTAGCATATACGACAACGTTATCTCATCGTGTTTCCCATATATGCTTCTGTATATATAGTCTTTTAAGCCCACTCAATAAAACAAAAAGCAGCCCAAAAAATATGATTCACTTTCATAAACATGATTTGTTTTATATATGTTTAATTTGGTTTGGATATTATTGAACCAACAAACTTCTTCACCAGCATGTTATAATAATAGCATTTCTTATGTATATATATATGCTTAACGTTTTAAAAAGAGCAACCTCTAATTAATTGCCATCTCCCACACGACCATTAATTAGCTGATAAATTATAGTATGAAATATATTTTATTTGAGCGCATTTTTTATGTTATTGGTGTAATATAATTAAATAGCGGGTTGTGTATATAATTTAAATTTAAATATTTATTTGTGCATGAGATTTAATATGAATTTAATATGAATTTACACTGATGATAGTAGATATTAATAGGAGCTAGTAATCTTTAGTTTATTTTTTTGAAAAATTATCTCATATATATTTTTTTTAATTTCTTTTTTTCAAATTTACGATTTGGCTGGATTTGGGTTGCTTCAATAATTTTTTTAGTAGTTTTTATGAGTTTACGTGGATTTTAGTTGCAATTTAGATTGTTCTATTAATTATTATAGTGATTTTTATGTAGAATTAAGTAAAAATATAAGAAAAATTATTTTAAAGTGTAAAAATAAAAAAGATTAATTTTTTTTCAAACAAAATTAATTAAATATTTGAATAAAGTTATACTCGAGGACGAAATGACTATGTTGAGAAAACGACAAAGGAAGAGCGGGAAAGAAAATAGTTTGTGTTAATATACGAATAGAAAAAAAAACAGTTCCTTTTTATTAATTTAATTCATTTATTTATCTTTTATATTTAGCAATTATGGCGTCAAAGAAAAAGGAACATGCATGATTAATAGTATTGTAGGTCCAACACAGCTTTCACAACTCCTTTTAATTACCATGATCATAATATTAATTATATATTACAATTCTATGTACATGTGTGTATATATAACAGTTTCTTACTATTTCTGCCGACGGAATTGGGAAAAGAAATTGCTTTTTTGATCAATACATACAATAAATTGACCTAGCTAATATATTACTATGTGATTATCGATCTCTATGTAAAACCACTTAATAATGCTCCCATATATATCTGTCATTGAGTAGTAAACCAACTTTTCAATAACCTAGGAATTACGAATATTTGAATTCAAGATTTGAAAATTTTCTACGTATATCCAACGTCGTAATTTTGAGATTCAACTAGGTTAATAATCTTGACAATATGTACACGATCTGATGGTCAATCTATGTACTGTATATATATAATTAGTACTAATTATTTCTTAACCCGTAAGACAAATTTCAAAGAAATTTTACTAAGCGTCTTAATCAAGGATCAAGAAGAAAAACGATTATTATTTGTATTAAATTAAGAAGAGCATGATCAGACAGGGAATGACCCATCTTTCAATAAATGTCCTAAAAACCAATCTAAGAAGAATTTTTAAAGCGTTGATATAAATATATCAAACGGTGTGGGACCAAATATGACTAAAAGAATATATTTATATACGTATATATTTGTTTTGATTAAACATGGGTCAATTTGTCCATGTCAACCCCACTAACGTGAAGAATATATCGTTTGATTTTTCATCAAGTCCAAAGCCAATGATTGGTAATTTGTCGTTCTTTAGAATTTTACAGCCTCTGCACTTTGGTGGAAACGCATTAGAAAAGCCTAGCCTCCTCTTATTTAGTGGAAAATATGCATCAAAAAATTTTCAACTCCATCGATGAATCGCGTTTATTAAGTCAATATTGTTCAGACATATCTAATTGATGACGAAAATTAATATATGGGAACTATCCTAATTTAGAAAAATATACTAAGTGATCTAACAAAGTTTAGAACCTTGCTGCGCTATATAGCAAATGAATTAGTTAATAATAATAGCTAGGTACTAATTAGGATGATATACTGTCAAAGCTATAGGACGGCACCAAAAAACAAAGCAAGAGCTTTAATATTCAATATAATCATTTTATCCATGAAGCGCGTGCATGCTATTATTTCTACAGGATAACTTATAATAAAACTGGTGTTATGAGGAAACACACTCACACACAACAATTAATAAAATTAGTAATTAAAGTATACTGCTTCGCTATATTTAAAAATATTGATAAAGTTCTCTTGATAAATCCAGCATGTCAGTCAGGCAAGCCCTATATACATGTACCGCATATTCAAATGAATATATAAAAAACAACTAAATGCCTTTAAAAGAAAAACTATATTAAATGTAAAAGATAAAAAAAGCATTGCTATATATAGCCAGAAACCATCATTATTTAGTTTTTGTAGGGGAGGAAAAAAAGATAATTAAAAACAATAATTCCTATATCGTTCATAATCGTTCACATGAAACATTATGCAGATCCCATTATTATATATAAAGTATATATTATTATAAATTATAATATATACATGATAAGTTAAAGTTTTACACTTTTTATTCTTTTTTGCTAAACAAATTAAAGTTTTACACTTGAAGGGTACGTTTTTGTGAAAACCCACCTACCGAGAGCAATTAAACACACATAAGTAGTCCTAAATCTCCCTTCGATTTTTCATCCACAAATTTAAACTTTTGGATTTGATTGGTTTAAAATAAATAAAGTGAGAAGCTAGAAAACATAAAAGATAATGGGCGGCTCCTGTGGCCTTCATATGTTTACTCCGTCGTCGGGGTTGACTACATATAATATAAGATATATATTTTTTCAAGTTATACATAACCCACATTATATTAGATTCACATAACACATGGACCATTGCACTTACATATTGCATTAATTATTATTATCTATAAGAATTAGACTCAAAACTTCTAGGTCAGCACGTGTTCACACCCACACTCGATAACTCTCTCTCTCTCTCTCTCTCTCTCTCTCTCTCTCTCTCTCTCTCTCTCTCTCTCTCTCTCTTGTATATATTGACATACATGTGTCCTTCCATTGCCCTTTTGGCTGCCACGTGGTACATACCAGGGAATCACTATTCTGAGACTCATCATTTCTCTGGGGTCAATTCTGTCTCAACACACGTGTCATTCTGATGACAGCATTACATCAGCGTGACATCATTACATACATATATATGTATATATTATTATAAAATATGTACATACATGAAATTTACCCCTTGTCGGTTTGTATCATGAAGCTAGAGCGGAATGTATTTGATTACAATTTAGTTCACAATATTAATCAGTTACCCAAAAGTGGAATTACATTTATACATTAACATACGATGAACTTTTTTTTTTTTGGTTAATGATCATATATAATATTGATCATGCATGTTTCACATTGAACCTTGCAATGATTAATTATACTACATTATAAACAGTTTTCTTTTATTTCATCAACTTCAAAAAATATACATAAATAGTTTGACCTTTTTCTTTCTTTAGGTAAGTACGTAAGTCTAAAAACCCAACAAAAACATTATAATTAACCTAATTAGTACTTAACCGAAACATTTTTATAATAAAGATAGAAATAAGTCAACCCTAACATATATATGACTGTGATAGTATATTGAAGAGCTAAAGCTTAAAATACTAGTGTGCTATCTAGTTTTAAAAGATCTAATCTCACTTACTTAAAAAGAAACTATATCTATATATCTAAACTGATCATAATCAATATATGTATTAAACAAAAAAGAGAGGGGTTAACAACCGAAGGTTATATGGTATTGGTAGGGAGTCAGAGAGCATGACATGAGCATTAATAAAAGGTCCAAAATAGTCAATTTGTAGAGGTAGGAAAGAACATTCTAATTGCAAAACAAAACAAACACAAAATCCAAAGGGTTGGATGGGTGTAACCTAATTTCCTTTTCTCCATCAAAACTAAGGAGAAAGTGACTATGGGTGTGGTGACCCTAGCTCATATCGTATAGTAAACACCTCTCTAATCTCTTTCTCTACAACTCTTCTTAGCTGTATGTTAACTAGTTTCACTCTCCTACTTTCCCTAAAATTCTTCACGCGCTCCCTTCTATCACAGCTGATTTTAAATTTATAATCCCAATTATTAAATATTACTTTTTTCAAAGGACAAAAGAAAAGAGTTTTAAACCTCTTATTTGGTAAAACACAAACGATAGGATAGTGATGTGTGGCTCTACGTAGGCCGTTCATGTCAGCATCATGCCTAGCAGGAGTGGGACCTAGCTACTAGGCCGATCAAAATCTAAAAGAATGGTTTTGGTCAACATATTGACGGCTGAGATCTTGTTGTAAAGTCAAGGAGAAGCGTGCGTGTACTCCACGCATAATGATTTGTACACAGTCCACTCTCTACTTTGACTCTTACTTTGGCCAAGTTTAAAGGTCCCACGCGGTTGCACGCGAGCGTACCTTTCAGGTCCCATGTTGACCCATGTCCTCTCTCTCTCTCTGAAGCTCATAAGCATGACGTCTTAATCCAATTTTTCTTTTCTTCTTGTTTTATTTTGTGGAAAATGTTAAAATATGAATAGTATACGAGAGAAATAGCCAAATTTGTATTTTTGCCACGTTTAATATTAAGCTATTTTTATTAATACTATTATTATTATGTAAATGTAAGTTATATAAATGTCTAAGTAATCAAAATGTGTGTGTGAAATTTTTGAAGTAGTACTACATGCCTCAATAATTAAAATCGGCAAATAATATTGTTTATGAAGATTTTTAGAAATTGATTATAAGATAAATAAGTTTAAGAAAAAAACAATTAAAGAATGAGAGATTGTGTCGTTTGGTAACACTTTTATTTTTTAATTTTTTAATCACAAAATGAAAGTAAAATTTTTGTTTTTAAAAAATTTTGTTTTTGAAAAAAAAAATGTATTCTGTAACCACTTTTGTTTTTTAATTTTAAAAACAGAAAACAAAAGTGTGTTCTGTAAAGTTTATTTTCATTTTTTGATTTTATTTACATCGGGTCTAGGTCTAGGGTCGGATTCGGGTTAAGGTCAGAAAACGGGTTCAGCGCCAAGACCGTGGGAGGATTTGGGTCCGAGTCTGATCGAAGTCCAAAATATTAATTAAGAAAAAAAAAAGTATTTAAAAAAATATTGAAAGTGATTTTCATTTGTTTTTAAAATTTGGATTCTCAATTAAAAAATTGAAAAATAAAAACAGTTTTATAAACATGTTTTTAAAAAATATTTTCACCTTTTCAATTTTAAAATAGAAACTGATTAAAAAAAATGTTACTAAACGCCAAATTTTTTTACATAATGATTAAATGAGAGAATTCTTTTTTGTATTACCAAGTTGAGTTTTAGATTAACTTATCTTAAAGCTTGTTTGAGCAGTGAAAAATTCTTGAAGAGCTGTCCAATCTTTTTAGCTAAAGTTTCATGACCTATCATGCAAATGTTCAGTTCATCATTCATGAAGGACATCATCTATGAAAGAAGTAATTGGTTTTCAATCTAAGTAAACATTAAAAACAATGTTGTTGATGTGATTTCCTTTTGTATCAAGATTTGGTGTAGTAGAATGTAGCTCAAAGAATCAATGGAGACAATGAGCTCAAACAACAGCAAGGATTTGGCTTTTCCATGATATATAGAAAATTATTTTCATCAAGCTTGGAAGACAATAAGTGTTTGAATGAAATTAGTCTTTCGGAACTGATGTTGCCAGCAAAATAGAAAAAAATATGAAATACAGATATTGAACAAAGGAAGACCAAATATTTTTCAAAATTAAATAAACTCTGATACCATATCAAACTTCAAGAACTAAAAAATATATTATTTGTATTGAATAAAAAAGAGAATACAAATCTATGTATAGTGTTAAGCTAGTTACAATAAGTATAATAGAAACTAACTAACTAATACGAAAAGCTAAGTTACACTTGTAACATCCATAACTAACTTCTTTCAACACATATAACTGAATTACTTTTGTTGTATATATGTTTAGTTACTATATATTTACATATCTTTAAAGATATTGTTTAGGAATGTAATTAACACCAATAATGCATGGATTGGCATAAAAGATTAATCATTTGTGGTATAAATTTAAAACTAACAATTCCCCATGCATTTGTTAAATATTAATTATATTTTATTTAATAAAATTATAAATATTTATGTAACTTTGATTCGATCGGTTTTTACACTAAAAGTAAAATTATTCATTCACATGTTTAGATGCACTAATTAAAATGAAAAATTCTGAGTATTACTATACTATATACTACTCAATTATATATTACCCTATTATAACTAACACACCACATATTAATTAAGGGCTCGTTTGGAACGCCGTATTAGGTCGTATTGTATTGTATTGTATTGTATTATATTGAATTGTATTTTATGCAATATTTTTATGTAAAACTATATGTGGTATTAACTTTTATGTACACCTAAATATATAATATTTTAGTATAAATTAAAGTTTAACATAGTTTTATATAGAAATATGATATATAATCCAATTCAGTATAATACAATACAATACAATACGACCTAATACGGCGTTCCAAACGAGCCCTAAATGGATTGTTTTATAAATATTTAAAAATAATAAAAAAAAATTAATGTTTTTTATAAATGAACTGTTTTCTATACTTTTTTATGGACTATATTATTTTTTGATTATTCTAAAAAAAATATTTAAACGTTGTAAAAATATAATATAATGTTATGGTAACATGAAAACAATTTTATTTTCCTTGTAAAAAAATAATAGTCAGTAAAAATATATATAAAAAAAAATTAAAAAGTAAAAATATGTGAGTTTTGACATTTAATTTGTGTAAATTTATCTTAATTAAAATTAATTACTACTACTGACGGAGGCACTTGTACACCAGAGAACCCTCCCAACAAAACAAATTAATTTAAAGTGTATATATATTAAATAAATATATATTAAATATAATATATATGTGATTATTTTTTTGATAAACGTCCTATACTTTATTTTTATTCGTTTTCCCTCTCTAATATTTATGTGTATATATATTTAAACGAATATTGCTCATCTGAAAAGAAGGAGTATTTATATAGAATTATTTAAAATTATATTATATGTATAAAATATCCAAATGAATATAATGTTTAACAATATTTTGATTAAAAGAGTAAAATAAACTAATATGATCTCTTTACAGTATATATTAATTGTAGTATACATACGGATACGATATGCGTACACCACAGTACGCGTTATGCTCCATTAATTATATAATAATATGCAAGGTTTGAAAGGTTGATCCATGTAAACATCAATCAAAATGAAAATGGTTGTTTTCTCGGTTTGCTTATAAGTAATTATATACGTCTTGAAAAAAGTTTTCATTTTTTTTTCCCTACAGTTAAACACTCTTAAACTGTTAATAACTATGAAGCTGTGTGTGTCCACGTGCATTTCAATATTAAATTAGACATAGTTTAGTTTTTAATAAATAATATAAAAAATTATTAATTAATTATATCATATTCGTGTAATATTAGACACAATTTTAGCACTTATAACAATTTTTCTAAAATAGAAAATTTTTAAAAATATTAAAAAACTATATACAAAATATACTACATCAGAATGCTCTAAATTCTTTCTTGGTTTTAATTTTTTTTTAATTTATTATTTATATTTATAGAATATTATTTATTGTTCTAAATATATTTTATTAATTATTTTAAATTTAAATAATTATTTTTTGTATGGAATATATGTCTATATTAATATTATATATTTGAAATATTTTAAAAAATTAAAATTTAAGTGATGTATTTTAAAAAAATTTATGTATAGTGTCTTATAAAAATATGCCTATTGTAAAATAAAATAAAAAATAGTATATATATTAAAGATAAGAATATAGAAGCTGTTAGGATTACTCTAGTCAAATACCAATGCTCCCTGCCTATGGGCCAAGTGTGTAAGAAGAAGGTTATCCCGAAACAAAATATGTGTCATTAATTATCTTTTTTCTTTGTGAAGGACTTCTAAAATTTGATCTCAGTTTAATTTTGGGATAATTACACTATACACCTACTTTTACATCTTAATGTTAAAAATAACTTAATTTAAATTAATCACTAATCTTATACCGTATTAACATTTATACTAACAACTGCAACTTTTATTTTTGCTAGATGTTGCCTGCCACTTCTTCTTCTTCTTCTTTTTTTTTTTCTTTTCTTTTTTAGCCATTCTCCTCCTTTTATATATATTGATACATATTATATTTTTCCTTTATCTCTATTTTATATCTAATTTAAAAATTTATACTGCTCAATTAAGTTTAAAAAAGTTACAATCATGATTGCATTATATTTTTCCTTTATCTCTATTTTATATCTAATTTAAAAATTTATACTGCTCAATTAAGTTTAAAAAAGTTACAATCATGATTGCATGTAGTCAATTTAATACGTGGAAAATATATAATTTATCATTTTCTAAAAATAAAAGAAATATTTGAGTTACATTTACACATGCTACCAATCATATACTAATTAGTTACCATTAGATTATATTATCTACATTAGATATTTTTATTTAAACTGGATCATTTTATAAAAAATAACCAATTGGTATATTATTGAAATCATAATTAATTTAAATATTATTATAAAATATACTAAATAATATTATTTTATATCTATGCTTATTTGTTATACTATATGAAAACTAGTTAGTTTTTACTGTAAACTTAAAAGGTAACTAAAAATATAACTTAAAAATAACTAATTAGCAATTTAAATATTTAGTAAGTTTACCAATAAGTTATATGCATTTTTTTTAATTTTATTGTAACTTATTAGTTTATTAAATAATCTAAGAAACATAAATATTTTAATAAAGGTAAAATAAAAAAGTAACGTAAAAGTATTTAAAATAATAAATTAATTTAATATAATATAAAAATAAACACAAGTAATAAAAATGTATATAAAATAATTGGTAAACAAAAATAGCAGTTTATTATATTATATTATATGACAACTCATTAGTTTTAAAAATAAACTTTAAGATTACCCAAATGTATTTTAAATAATAAGATAACACAATATAGTTTAAAAATAGCTACTTGATTATTAAGATGTTTATAGATAAGATTTTAGAGGTAACCAAATTATATAATTTTAAAATGAATTTTTTTTACGTAAAAGTAACTAATTAGTTTCTTATCAGCATCATAAGTAACCAAAATGTTACTTTTAAAAACTCGGGAAAATAATAAAAAATGGAATTTGGGATTAATTTTGTTTCTGGCATATTATTTTAGAATTAAGGTATTTTTTAATGATGTGGCAAGGTATTATTGTAATTGAGATTTATTAAGGTATTTTTATAAATAATTTATATTTTAAGTATATAATTGAAAAAATCCCTTTAATTTTCGACTACTTTTTTCTTGGTCTAGTTAAATAAATAGTTCAGCTGGAAAAAAATAAAAGTTAAAGAAAAAGAACACCTTTTAATTGGTAGTTAAATGTTTGTTTAATTGTGATGTTACTAGGGTATCGACACGACTTTGCAGTGGTGGGGTTCGGATTAGGAATTCATCACTTATAATATATATCCCACCCTCTCATTTTTAATCATCTTAAGCATTAAAACATAAGATTTATTACCTCAAAAGAAAAAAAAAAAAACATAAGATTTAAATATATACTACTGGTTTATTAATTAGCAGTATCCCAACTAGAGCCATTAAAAATTCTAAGAGAAATTAACTAATGAGGAAATTATTATTTTTTTGAAATATTAAATGGATGTCCTTACAAAAGGGCAGGTCTCTTATTATTTCTATAGATTGTAGAAGTTAATGTGTCCGTCACGCGCTTAATATGGCATCCGGGAATTAGGAAACGTAATCTCTACAATCAAATTATTGTAAGGACCATCAACTCTTCAACCCCAACGGGTCCTTATAATAAAAGCTTTACAAAACCTCATTTTACAATTTATATATATGAATGCCTTGCCTTTACAAATTTCTACTTCAAACAATTTCAACCGTCTGATCTGATTTCAAATTTCCACTAAATAAACTATTATAAGAAAAAGTATACATTTCGCTCTTCCACACTTACGTGGCATTTATTTCAAATAATATAGTTATTATAAATACACACACCATCATTATCACCATTGCTTTACTTTTACTCATAAAGAACAAACAAGAATTTCACCATATAAATAATTAAGATTAAATGCATAAATAATAAATATGTATTGGGATGAATTATTTATACAAAAACAAAAATAAAAGAGGAAAGTAAGGGATAAACCAATAAAAAAATATGCAATGATAATAAAAAGTAAAAAAATAAATAAATAAAAACGAAAGGCAAAGAAAATTCGATTCCAAATACATGTCTTATATTAAAATATATAATATCTCTCTCTTCTCTTCTCATTTGTCAAATTATAATCACCATAGAATTGTCAACCGGATACTTGTTATGAAGTTTGCACTATCCGTACTCGAACCCCTTCATATATAATTTTTAAATCCCAAACTTATATACTCATTCTATCTCTATCTATATCTCTCTATATATATAATACGTGACTCAAAAAAGATATAGTAGAGAGAAGCAATACAATTAAACACAACATCCTTTGCTCAGCTCACGGATCCAACACTACTTACTACTTGCTACCAACAAAAGCTATATATATAGATATATAAGAATTTGTTTATTGTTAACATATAAGTAGTATATATAGCTAGTTAATTATTAGCTATGGCGGAGGAGTTTCAAATTCAGGGAGGGATTTGCGGTGGCGGGAACTGGTGGAACCCATCGAGAAGCGTGTTTTCGGCGGCGGCCGCGTTGCCTTGTTCCATGGGAAGTTTTGGATGGCCGAATAATATTATTAGCCACGATTTGCTTGACATCAAGATGACAAGGTCATCTTCTTCGTCTGGGGATGAGACTAAAATTCATGATGATCACTCTTGTAATAACATTTTTCAAGATCAAAAATCTCTTGGGCATCACCTCCAAACAGATGATCATATAAGTAATGGTATTCTTAATATTGACTCCGCGTCATCCTTGCAAATGATGGGTTATGGCCTTTCAACCTCACCGACCTCAGATTTCACAACTAACCAACCATTTATGTAAGAACTATTTCTCTATATCTATCTTATCTAAAATTGATTTAATAAATTCAAATAATCATTACTTATATCCTTTTTAATAATTATTCTTAATTATTTTGTTGTGACAGTAGTTCTCGAAGTAGTAATAATATTAATAATGGAAGAAGTGAGAGATCAAACAACAATTTTTATTCCATTCTTCAACAAGACCACCTGGGTAGCGCCAAGTTGAATTACGAAAACGATTCATCATCTCAAATCCAAAAAGATTGTTGGACAAGTTGTACCACAGCCACTACAGCTACTAATCCTCCGCCCAAGGATTTCTCCGGCGACGATATCATGGACACCTCCGCAACAAGCCAAGCCTTGTCCGCCGGCTTCCCGGTATCCTCGTCTCCGTTCGAGTACACGTCAGCAACATTGTTGCAAAATTTGTTTGAGTGTGAAACTACAGCTACTACTACTACTTGTACAGCAACAGCAACAGCAACAAATCAATTGGCAGCACACGAACAATCTTTTGGAAATAGCAATATTAACCAATTATCAGTGAACATCACTAACAGTAATTATGCTAACAATAATAATATTTGGCCAAGATTCTCTCCCTTAATCCTAAGCTCTCGTCCTTCGGCGCCGATTCCTTCTCCTTCAGAAGCTTCTGGCTTGCACTTCTCCAACAATACACCCTTTTGGAATGCCTCTTCTTTGCCTGCTACTGCCGCTCCAAACGATGGCGTTTTTCCAAATTCTACACAACAATCCCAGGCCCAGGCACAGCAGCTACGATACGTTACACCAAAGTTTGAGGAAAAGAACCATAAATGTAACAATTATGTCACAAATAATAAGGTATTATATGAATCATTTATATATAGCATTAATAATTATATTAGATTGATATATATAGAGGAGTTATGTATATTATTATCAATTGATATGTGTTAATTTTTGGTTTAAATATTAATTACAGGCTAATTCTAATATGGAAGATATTCGTCATGAGTCGGCAGGATCAGTTTCAAAGAAAAGTAGTAATAGTACTACTGGGAATGACCAACCCATGGTGAAGAGACCTAGAATTGAAACGCCGTCACCGTTACCTACTTTTAAGGTACGACATATATACATATATATTTATTATTCATTTAAGCTTTTTCCTCCATTATTATTGCTATTTATTATTTTTCTTGGTTCTTCGAAAGAGAGAAGGATAAGAATTCTAACTTTTGATATATTAATTTTAGGTCCGGAAAGAGAAGTTGGGGGACCGAATCACTGCTCTTCAGCAACTCGTTTCACCTTTCGGAAAGGTGAAATTTTGGAGTTTTCTTCCCGTACAACTTTTTTTTTTTTTTGGATTAACACAATAAATATGTTTGGATTTTTTTTTTTTTTTTAAAAGGGTTGTTTATAGCTAAATTAACCTTGAATCATTATTATGTGTTTGTTACAGACGGATACAGCTTCAGTACTACATGAAGCCATCGAATACATCAAGTTTCTGCACGATCAAGTCAGTGTATGTTTGATCAGTAGTTGCTACAAATTATTATTTTACATTATATGATATTGAAAAGTTATATATATTAATGCAAAAGCATTGAACAAATAAAAATATTAATTAAAAATGAATATAAATAAATGAGTGCTAATAAATTGTTAATTTATGGGATCTTTTTCAGGTTTTAAGTACTCCATATATGAAGAATAATGGAGCTGCCGTTCAAGCACACCAACAGGTGGTTTTAGTTATTAAGATGGAGCAATTTTTTCTGTTTTAATATTTTTTTCTTTATTTATTCAAAAAAATAATTTTTTCTTTATATATATATATATAGCAATGTCACTAATTAAAAATTAAATGCTATTTTATGTGTATATAGGGATCCAATAAACTAGTGAAGAAGCAAGATGAGTTAAGCCAAAAACAAGATTTAAAAAGTCGTGGACTATGTTTGGTTCCAATTTCAAGCACATTTCCAGTTGCCAATGAGACAAC
The DNA here is from genome assembly GCF_029168945.1 of Cannabis sativa. Lineage (NCBI taxonomy): Eukaryota > Viridiplantae > Streptophyta > Magnoliopsida > Rosales > Cannabaceae > Cannabis > Cannabis sativa. The sequence continues at coordinate 39,637,346 of NC_083601.1, read as the reverse complement.
AGCTGATTTTTGGACACCCACATCGTCGTTTGGAGGAGCCTTCATCAGGTGATGATAATCATCATCACACAAATTAGCGGCCGCAAAGGCAATTTCAACGGAAACGTTTATCTACTAATTATTATAATTATTAAGTATTTTGGATAAGTGATCATAATTAGTATGTCTTCTAATTATTACAAGTCTTAATTAACAGTACTATTTGATTATTTGGTTAGAGTAGTAAATGGTACTGTTTGGTGACTTGGATTAAATTAGCTAGACAGAGGGCAAAGGAAAGGAGTATAGTAAGTACTATACTTGATGATGATGATGGTCATCGAAAAGGTAGATAAGCGCCCACAATTGCTGTGCTGTGCCAGTCGTGAAAGAAAAGGCTTTACAATTAAAAGAAAAAGAGCTCATAAGAAAAGACAATGATTTTTCTTAGAGGGACAGAATGCTGGGCCAGCTGCAAGCAGAATGATATAGATATATATATTTATATATATATATAAGTTGGGTAGAAGAAGGAATATATGTTATGTTAATTATGAAGCTAGCTAGTTTAATTTATATAAATATCATGATCAGGTGGGTTAGGAGCAGGAACAGGTGCTAAATTCAGCGGAAGTCGACATTAATTAATAGTTGTCATTTGTTAAAGCTAGCTTTAGCTTTTGTTATTGTTGTTGTTTTCGGCTTTATTTCTTTATTTGGGTTGGCGAATAGCTGAATTTAGCAGATGGGGGTTTTAGTCATCAACAACCTTTTGTTCCTGTTTAATGTATATGTATATATACAGGCCTACATTCCACCTTTTATTATTAATTAAGAGTGAAAAAAGATTACAGAAAAACAATTTAATGTTGATCCCAATTATTAATTATATTATTTATTTTCATTATATATATATTACTTACTATAAATTTATTAAATGGGCTAGTATTTATTTATATATATTATTATATATATAGAGAGAGAGTTGTTCAATAATAGAAGAGAATGAGATGAAAGTGAGTGGAGATGATTAAATTTTGATTGGGTGCCTGGCTGAGCAGCTTTTTCTTTTGTTATATAATTTAAACATGTGATAGTGGAAATCAGAGGGCAGCCCACTGTTGCTGTTTTAATTAGGGTTTATCTCCTTAACAAGGATTTGCATGTATACAAAAATTAAGATATGTATGAGCAAGCGAGTGCGTTCTGATCGAGCGTACACGCCCTTTGTTTGTATATTTTTGTATACCATTATACTGCGTGAGTTGGACGATCCTCAACCGTTTGATCCTATCGCTTACGCAATTATTAATCTATACGTTTCCATGAAAAATAATCAGTTTTCTTTTGGGATTTCGACTAGCAATTAAATACTAAGTTTTTTTTTAATATGTTTGGTAAGGAAAGGGTGACTGTTTTTTTATTCTTTTTATCCCTTATTATTCCTAATGCTATCTCATTTTTTTTAATGATTACACATCTTCTGTAAAGTGGAAATATATATTATCCTTAAAAACAGCTAAAACAAGATCAATCCTTAATTATTATAGTTAATTTAACACAATTATTACGTGTTTCTTGAGTTAACTCGTTTCGGTTGATCAACTTTTTGTTAAACTTGTGAAAAAGATTTTCACCACGCTTTTCCCTGCACGTGCTTATGGCAAGCAATTGGCCGCAAACACGCATATACCTATTTACTTTGTAATTATATAAAAAAGAAATAAATTATTTATTATTATCAGTACAGTTAATAATTTTAGTAGTATATATATATATGTACGTATACAAATATTATCTATATACATATGCCCAAACAACTGATAAATTGCCAATTTCGGAAAAAGAACTAAAAGGTTGGTGAATCATTTCAAAGTGAATCAGTCCCATCCCATGTACCCAAAATAGATAGCTCAAATAATTAAACATATAGTACTCATAATGAAGGTATGAGATTGTTTTTTCTGGCTACCTAGATACTAGATAGCATGTTATAGTTTGTTGATCCCCAAATATATGGAAAATGTTCATAATCCACAAATTAATGAATATATTAAGCTCGGCTGTAGACTATATTCCCGTGTAAAAGTAAATTAATATTAGTATCTCATGATGACATGAATTTTGTTAACATTGTAGGTTTTCTCATAATAAGTTCGAGAGAGTTTGGATGTTAATATATTCCCATATATGCCAGAATTACACACACTGCGGCATTGTGCTACTATAATAAGTATTTTTTTTTTTTTTTGAACTGGTATAATTAATAAGCATCTTATAGGTTAGCTTGTAATCATAAAAAGATAAAATAAAATAAAAGAAGAAAAATTAAGGTATATGGCCACAAGACCCACATATATATACATATATATTAATATGGGAATAATGATTTTTTTTTTCTTTAAACATGCACCGCAAGTTAATTGATAGAATAAAGATAATTTTTTTAATAAAAATTTGTTGTATTATAAATTAAGCAAATTAGCTATCAAAATATAACTTGAAGATCTGAAAGGACAAACCCTCACTAAACCGAAAACTAAAAAAGAATAAGTAGAACACGCCAAATTCTTGTTGATAAATTGTTTAACAAAGATAATATAAAAACATTGTTTAAAGAAATAAGTCGTAGACGCTTACAATAAGAAATAATCAATGCAAAAAAAAGAAGCACTTGATGTGTATGATTCAATTGCATAAATAATTACTTGACAATCAGAAAATAAATTAGTACTAAGATTATCTGGTTTTTTTTTACTTTCTAAAGTGGTGATAAGAAGATAAATTGGTACTAAGATTATCTCAAAAAGAATGGTGTTAGATTCTTGGTTTCGGCGGAATGTCTGTTAAACTCTTAAACGTTTTATGAATGTTTAACATATAAGCACAGTAAAATCTAATTTAATTTATATATGTTTTTTCCTTTATCAAGAAAAGTTTCTTTATACGTTATAGCTTTCAATTAAAGTTTAAGCTTGTTCAGTCTAATAACAACAAAAGTAATTGATTATGTGTATCATTTTACCTTCTATAAGCATATCCACGTCACAGCATAAAATTCCGACATGAAAAGAAATTAATTGTCATTCACTAAATTGCTTACACAAATTAATAATTCTGAAAAAAAAGACGTAGATAGCTATCTAGCGGGTAGACAAGAGAATTTAAAGTAAAGAACCTTGCTCCCTGATTGGTCTTTTATATGATATCAATTAGGCTTATAGTGATTCAGGGGAACAAATTGAAAAGCCTAATCAAGTATGCGAATTTAAATTAAAAGAAGCTTAACATTGAAGAATTCCTTGTGTTGTGACTAAAAAAATGACTAATCATTAGAATGATATTTTTTAAAAAAGAAAAAAAAAACTTTAATTGTTAAATCTTGCTGGTTGGTATCACTTGGCACCTGCTTTTTATAATTTTATTTTATTTTTTATCATTTTTAATGACTTTGTTTGAATTGATTGGCCAAAGGGTATATTATACCATATACCTCTCCCATCCATGGAATTTAATTCTCAACTCTCTCCTGAGATATGGTTACTTATTAGTTAAAAAAACGAACAAACATTTATATAAAAAGGAATACTTCAAAGGAAAAGCATATTGGCATCATTGTGATGTTAGTAAAGTAATATATGTGTGTGTTAATATATATATCTATGACTTTCAGCAACTTCAATCATACTTTAATGGGAAAACCTTTTTTTTTTCCTTGTTTTGGCTAATCAATGGCCAAACCATGTTTGTCTTCTGTCACAAGCTCTTTTGAACATGCTTAAAAAGCTTGGCCTTTTTCTTTTCACCTTTGGAGATACCTGATTTTACAACAAAAGTTATCCATCCACAAAAAAACAGTTTCAGGCCTTAAAGGGCTTTAAACAGTTCATATATACATAATTGTTTACAGGTTTGATATAATTTGTCCAAAGAAAAAAAAAAGAAATGGGCATAGTATCGTTTGAGATTCTTATAAGTGAGTACAGCTAGCTAGCTTTGTCCATTACAACCACTTTTTCTTTTTAACCTCTTTGAATCTAGCAGTAATGTTTATCTCTCCTCCTCTAGAAGACTGATGAACTATCCATATAATAGGAAAAAGGTTGGTAGTTTCAGGTCAAGATTGTTTAAAGTTTTTTATTTTCAGTACATTACTTGATATCTAATACGAAAAGTTGATGGCTTTAAGGGAAATAAAAGCTTTCAAAGTATGATGAAAAAGTGGCAGAAGATTTCCCTTTTATTATTATTTATTTTGGTTCATTATATTCATCAAGCATGAAGGTAACATCATCATTATATATGCTTTGATTCTCATGATCTGTGGTTTGAAAATTTGAGAAATAAGATCATGAAGCAAAACAAAAAAAAAAAGGAAAGGTTTTATCTAACTTATTAAATTTCTTCCACGGCGATAGTATTTAACAGGACAATTCTAATACTTGAAGAGAATATTAATACTACTCATCACCAATCGTTTTTATCAAGGTGCAAAGTTAGAATAAAAAATTAAGGCATGTAGAGTTGGGATGATACCAATTTTCAGAATATAAAGAAAATATACAAACTTAAGTAGTGGAAAAAAAAAAAGAAAAGAAGAAATCAACTTAAAACCAAAAAAATTTTCTAGCCGAACGTGTGGGTGAGGCTATGGACATGATTCGAATCCTTATGTGAAAAGACAAATCATATTATGGATTATTGTTTCTCCTCAATTCTCTTGTAAAAAGCCTAACCCAAGCTATATGAAAAAGGTGAATGTGCCTTCTCTTTATTTGGGCTTTTGGTCCATTATGGGAAAAGACGAAGTCACTTTTGGTATCAGATTGGGTTGTGACCACAAGCCTGCTTTTAATTGTTTTCTTCTTATAAGGGCCAGGATTCTTAATTTGGCACAGGATTTCAGTTCATCCAAATTTCTTCTTAGAGGGATGTAATTACTATACTATGCAAAAATTATAAAAATTATTTTTTTTTTTAAATTTTTTACATTTTTGCATTCAATTTATTTTATATATATTTTTAAAATATTTTATAAATATATAAAAAAAAAAACAACAAAAAAAATTTATAGTAACAAAAAAATAATATCAAAACAACATAAAAAAATAATATAAAAATAACAAAATAAAAAAAATATAATATAAAAATAGATTAAAAGACTATTTTATGTAAATAAAATCTTAAAAACTATAAAAATGTTTAAAATTAGTATTTTATTTTTTTATATGTTTTTTTGAAATAATCCCAATTACTAATTTACTTATTCTTGAAACAAATTAAGACATGTTACTTAGACAGATACAGAGATTCGAAGTTGTTCCCCCTCTGCTTCAAGAGTTGACTACTTATGCCATTTTTTTTTTCAAGTTTTAGTTTCTTCTGATGAATGATGAATGGAACTGTTTTGAAACTGCTTTGTATGGGAAGAACTATTACCTTCATGTGTGATCATTCTATCACAGAAACAGAACAAGAAAACTAGTTCTAGTTCTACGGCTCATACTTGGATTAGGAATGTAAGATCAAATCGAGGAATGAAAGAGAAGGTCTAAACAAACTTCTATTAGTAAAAGTAACACATTGTTTCAGGTTGTAAAAATACATATACTGACAAACAATATTATTCATCAAGATAACATCAAATCGGAAGATAAATATTTAGAAATAGGATAATACTCTGTGTAGGTAATGTATAGAACACTAAATAGGCAAGCATAGTGAATCATGAAATCAAGCAGTTCCCTTTAGCTTCTTAGCAATGCCAGCAAAGTACTTCCCCTGATGGAAAGCTTGCTGTAGCTCTAGTTCAGATGGCTGTCTAGTGCCATCCCCAGCAAAAGTTCCTGAGCCATAAGGGCTGCCACCCTTCACATTCTCCATCTCGAACATCCCAGCTCCAAAAGTGTATCCAATAGGCACAAACACCATTCCATGGTGAACCAGCTGAGTGATGGCTGTCAAGCTGCATACATGGAAACCAAACCGATCAGCATAATGTTATATCTCGAAGTGAAAAGTATAAATGATGGTCTCACAGAATATGATAAAAAAATAATTTGTCGAGAATTGTAAGCTTACGCAGTAGTCTCTTGTCCACCTCCTTGAGATCCAGTGCTGTAGAAAAGTCCTGCAGGTTTGCCTGCGAGTTCTTGTGTTCTCCACAAACCCCCGGTAGCATCAAAGAATGCTTTAAATTGTGAAGCCATCATTCCAAATCTTGTTGGGAAGCCAAGAAGTAATCCATCAGCCTCAGAAAGATCCTTGGGTTCAATGATAGGCACATCGCTCTTTGGGGGAGCACCCATCTTGCCAAGAACATCTTCTGGCAGTGTCTCAGGTACCTGTTGAGGTGCCAAATTTAGTCAATCAGACTAAGCACACTAAATTACAAGTGTCTTTAAACATCTTTCTCTCTTTAGTGAAAGCTAGCACACATATGCTGAAGACTACAAATTCTAAAGTCTAAAACAGATAAATATTGTAAGAGGCTACAAAAATTACACGGCTATTGTGTTTTGAAGCATACATATTAAGCAAATAAGCACAAACCATGAACCTAACCTAAAGAGAATGCTAACTCCACTAAACACAAAAACAAAAAATCAACAACACTGTAAAATCATGCATGTTAAATAGTATATAAAGTAAAATCATGCATTTATATTAATACTCTGCCGTCGAAACAAAAATTAATTAGGGGAAAAAAACAGGAGAAAACATTGTAAAGATGTCTTAATCATTGTTGAAACAACAACAATTCAGGTTGAGTTTCTAATGTTCTGCTTGATACACATGAATGTGAGCTCAAGGACTCAAAATTTTCATCCTGATTAGTCCTGAGAAATGATAAATTTAATGCCAATTTCATACCTGCCATAGTTTTACTTCTACTCCCTCCACTGAGGCAGCACCTTTCTGAATCTCTTCAGCTAGCTTTGCAACATGTCCGTACATGGAATAATAACTGATCACGCATAGATGAATTCCAAGAATTTTAATCAGTTAGCATTATTTAATAAAACATGAAAATCAATTGTATAAAGTTAAAGATATGGTTAGGAAAAAAACCATATTCCAAATACAACCTGTTTTGCTTAACTAAGGTCCAAGATGATATGGTAAGAGTACGATGGTCCCATACAGAAAAATTGCTCAAAAAATTTCAGCTTTGATGCGAACATGTGTTATTAGCAATAGTGACATAACACCAATCCATCAATCAGTATCACTACTTTGTGGGGCTAAGCAGGTAGAAGACTAAACATATCAACTAGTTCAACAAAACATATATTTGCAATCTTTAACAGTGCCACTAATAATTCTATCTTGTTCAAGTTTTCTTTTGACATAAATGGAAAGGTGAAACAAAAGAAATGGAGTGGTTAGAACAGTTTAAAAGCTTATCTAATAAGTTTTCTAGAAACACCTACATACAAATAAATAAGTGAAGTGTCTAGAGTAGACTAATAGACACATTAGATATATCTGCCCATGAGAGAAGTAGCCTCAATCTATAATCATGATTTCTAAAAGCACACGCACTAGAATATTTCTCTCCATTATGATTTTAGTTGGTTTTCACTTTCACTATCACTTCATCTCCAGTTAATATCTGTTACCATCATTATAACATAAACTTCATATTATTTCTCCAAAATTTTGAATTATGTATACACAGTAATGTTGAACTTCAGCTACTTGGACATAAATTATTACACATCAAACAGTACGATTTGACTCTGAGTCAGATGGCATATATCCAGGTTGCAAAAGTAAACCAAAGGCCAGAGCTCTTGAGACATAACTGGGAATCTGAGATCATTCTCTTTTCAACTAAGTAAATAAATCTAGTCGTCTTTAAATTTGATCAGGACCCTTATCATGGAATCATTACTTATCTCATCTAAGGTTAATGAACTGAAACTACAGCCCAGAGAAGAATTGATTTTATCATTATTATAATTACAAATTCATTTAGCTCAGACTTTAGGAAACAGAATAAATAATAAATGACATTTCTGCCTCTCATTTTAGTAATTAAATATAAAAGGAGAAAAACAAATCCTCATAAGTTATTAAAATCTTCTAAACAGCATATTCAACTTTGAAAAATGAAGCTTTTAAAAAATAGAACATGAGAAATTGGCCTTTCCCACATAGTGATTTGTGGGATTTATATTACACACATAGTTACCAAACCTTAACCCCATGGTATGATTTTGGTATTTAGAGAAATGCTATTTGTGTGATTGAAATTTATTTAAAAAAAAAAAAAAGAAAATTTGTGTGTGTTTTGTCCCACATATTGGTCAGTGAATAATTTGTGGAGTTTATACCAAGCCTTAACCTCATAATAGGTTTTTGGTAATTGGATAAATGCTATGTGTGATTGAAATTTAATTAAAAAAAAAAAACAGAGAGAGCGAGAGCGAGAGAGAGAAAGAAATTGGCCTTTAAAATCCATTGCCATTAAAGTTAAAACCAGCAATTCTCAATTCCTTGGTTTTACAAGGTGTGAAGCCATGACTTCCATAATGAAAAAACCCAGAAACAGATCTCATATTCTTTGATCAAAAGAAAAAGACCCAGAAACCATTTCATTGAAAGCGACTAGAAACACTGATCGGATATCTCGTCGAACAAATAATAAAGATCGATAAATAATCAAAATCAAATCATAAATAAAAACGAGAGAGAAAGATAAAATGCATACACAATGTAAACTTTAGTGGCCATTGATGGAGGAGTCTGTGTCGCTCTGCGTGCGCTTTGGTCCCTCACGAGAAAAGAAGAAAAAGAAAAACGTATTTTCGGATGAATGGAGCGTTGACAAGGAATCACGAATGGGGACCTTATTTATAGTGCTCCATAACTACATAATAATATATTAATAGCATTTCTCAACCAAAAAAAAAATGGATATTATATTAATTATAATACTGCTGCATTATTATTTCCTTTCAAGAAAATACTGCTACATTATTGTGTGTATTTTTTTTATTTACAAAAATTGTGTATTTTTTTAGTTGGGTAAATATTATTTTGGATCTTGTATTTTGTAAAAATTACCGATTATATTATTTATTTTGTTAAATGATTAAATTCACTCTATATTTTCCAAAATAACACAAATAAGATCTTGAGCCCATTTTTTTTTTTGTCAAAATAAAATTTAATAATAATTCAATCTAAAAATATTATAACAAAATTAATTATATTTTTTACATTTGTTCGTGTTAAGAATTGTTTTCTAGTTTATTATATTAAAAAAAATTATCGAAAATTAAGCTGAAAGTCTTAGTTTTACCATTTTAAAAAATACAAAATTTTATTTTATCATTAAGAGGCTTTATTCTATAATTTTGTAAAATACAAGATCTAAAATGATATTTATTCTTTTGAGTTTTAAAAAAATTTATTTACTTTCTCTTTGGTATTAAGAAATAATAATATAAGAGAGATAGAAAATTAAATGGAAAAAATAGAAAATATATTTTTCACTAAATTGTTTGATGGGTTGAAAAAACATAAAAATTAAATGATTATATTATTTTTAAATTATTATATATTTTTAATAATTAGATAAATATTATATTTGATATAATTAAATTTATTAATTTTTTTTTTTTTTGAATGAATGTAATTCTCTCTTTTTCTATTACGATAATATGATAATAATTCAATAAATATAATAAGGAAGAGGATGGTGAAGAAGAAGGTTTTGTTTGTAGTCTTTGTTATTTAGCTTATTATTGACATCATTAGTGCATTTTTAAATTCTTTACGCGTAACATATACTTTTCTTGATGTCATGCCTACCATCATTTCCTAACACCAATGAGTTTATAACTTTGTTAGTTAAAAATTAAAATTAATCATTTTGTATTTCATAAAATTTAAATTTTTTAAAAATAATGCTATCACTTTCAATTTAAAAGTGTTAAACTTTAAGCTTATATTAAGTTGCAAAATGCTTTTCAAAATTCTAAATGATATCTTCCTTCACCTCTATAAGTTGAAGGGTATACCATTAGGAAATAGTTTTTTCTTTTTCTTTGTTTTTTTTTTTTACCTTTTTTAAGGTAAAAAAAAGAGAATAATTTATTTTTAAGGAGAATTACATGTGTGTATATATATATATATATTAAGTTATTGTTATGTGCGTGTATACTTAGTTATATTATTAGTTTTATTTTTATTATGTGTATTTGTAAAATTTTATAAATTAAAGAAAATAACTTATTATTAATTTTTTTAAAATTTTTTTGAAGAATTTTTTTTTTATTATTTTTATACTTCAAAATAATTTTTTTTTTGTACTTTTACAAAAATTCACATAGAAACACACATAGCAATCAATGTAGGAACTTGAATCGCAATCAAAATCCACATAGCAACCCACATAGAAACCACAAAGAGCAACTCAAATTGTAAATTTGAAAAAAAAAAATAATATATTAGTACCACAAGCAAGGGCGGACGTAGTTATTACAATATAGGACCATGGCCCCCCTAGAATATATATGCTTAATTAGATTTATATATGCAAACTAAATTTTTTTGATAATTATTGTATGAAATTTTTTGAAAAAGTCAAACTAAAATTTATAAATATTAACTTCTTTCAATCTATATGTATTTACTTTATTTATTTATTTATTTTATATGAAAAATTTATTTGTTTTTTTTTTCTTTAAAGCATTTATTTCTTTTTTAATAATATTGATTGGCTTAGTAAGACATACTTTTTTTTTTATTTATTTATTCTTTAATAATATATATTGATTTGCTTAGTAAGACATACCATTTTTTTTTTGAGGTACCACTTTAAATTTTTTTAATTGTGTATAAAGTGATAACTCTTATAACTACACTTTTATAACTACTATAAAATAATCATTTTCAGCTATGAATATAGTAAAAACTGCATTTCGCAACAAAATAAAAAAAAATATTTAAGTAGTCGTTCGCTAGTATTATACATTAAAAAAAAAAATTATCAAAAAAATTTAGTATAAATTCACTTATAGATAACTTTTATGATAGGTAAGAAAGATGTTCTACATTTTAATTTAAATTATAAAGTTAATAAAGTATTTTGAAAACATTTATCACCTAAATTTAGAAAATAGTTTGGCCCCCCCTAACTTTATATTCTGGCTCCGCCCCTGACCACAAGAGCAACTCAAACTGTAAATTTAAAAAAAAAAATAATATATTAGTAATTCTGTTTTTTTTTCTAAAATAAAAAACAATACTAAAAGTTTTAAAAATTTAAGGAAAATAAATATAAATTTAAAAATATCAAAATTGAACATACTCTCAATATTAAAAATAATAATAATGTTACAAATAATATATTAATATTTATATATATTTAACTTAATTTAAAATTAGTATAATTTCAATTAACCAAACACAAATAATATTAATATTTATATATAAAAAATAATTTAAAATAAATATTATTAATATTTTTATATATTTATAAAATTAATCCTACTAGCAATATTAAATTTAATTAAATATTTTTTATATTTTTAAAATATTATGTTAAATAAACGAAAACCGTTACATTTTTTATATATAAAAATATACGGATATACTTCTCTATGTTTTTTCAATTTTTCAAGACACAACTTGGTTACTGGTTACTAGTTAGGTGTAGTTTTGTAGTGGTCAAGAGTGTACTGCTCTGGCCATAGTAGGAAGCAAGATGGAGGTGAATTATCCTAACTATATATTATGTTAAGAGGAGCTCTATTTACACCATATAAAACGATAAATACACTCTATTATTAAAAAAATATAAGCTTAAATAATTTTTAAAAATTATTCTTAGTATATTTTTTAAAATTTTTTCTTCAAATTATTTTATGTTAAATTTCAATACTTATTTTAAGTTCATTTTCATAATTTGTTCTAACTCATATATATATATATATATATATATATTTATATATTTTTATTTTTTTAAAAAAAAAATCATATAATTTTTTATTTTAATTTTTTTGTCATAAAATTTAAAATATAATTTATTTTTATTTAATAGTATATTTTTTAAGAATATGAATTGGAAGAAAAAAGTTAAAAAAATTTAATACAATTAAAGATATAAATTTTATATAAAATAAAAAATTATAAAAATAGGGGGTGTTTAAAAATTTTGGGGGTGCAAATAAAATTTCCCTAATTATGATCTACAGAATGTTTTTTGTTAGTTAGAGCATTGTAAAAGTCAATTAAATCCACATCTTTCACTATAATTAAAGTCATTAACCAAACTCGATTGCGTTTATATTGTAGTAATTTTTTATAAAATTATTGTGAGAAAACAACAAATAAAAATATGAACAACCGCTTAGTTCGATATGAGTAGTGAGACATTTTTATTTGATTAAAGAGATAAGAAGTCCAAGTATGTAATTGTATATTTAGGCCAGATTGATACAGATGCCCAATGATGAAGCTGTTAGGGGTAAGGCTCTAAATTTTTTTTGTCAACTTTTTTTATTTATATTTTTTAAAATATTTTATTTTTCTTTAAAAATATATGTAATGGCCCGTTTAAATTTTAGTTTTATATTTTAGCCCCTCTCACAGTCACTCTCTACTCTCTAGTCTCTACCTCGGTTATTGATTGTATTTTTCTTTCAACATAAAATTATGAAAATAAAAATTATCTAATAAACATTAAATATTTTCAAATAAAATACAGCATAAAAATGTAAATATTTAAATATTATTTATTTATTACATAATATAATTTATTTTAATATTTTTATTTTTAGTAATATGCAATAGATAAGTAAGTATATTTTCGTACAAATAAATTTACTATAGATTTTTTTAATAAAAATTGAGAATCAACTGTTTTTAAAAGTACGGTTCTACCAACTTTAACTTTTAACTGTAAATTTTTTAATAAGTTAAATTTTAACTATTTATCAAATACCTTATTATACTACAACTTTTTTTTAAAACAAAGCTTTTATTTATTTATTTATTTTTTTTGAAGGAAAGCTTTTATTTTTTAAAAAAATTGGAGAAACTTACAAAAATACTGTAAAATGAAAAAAAGTTTACAAAATACTGTGATACAGAGTTTTTTACAGTTTTACTGTATAAACTTTATTAAAATATTGTGTTTAAAGTTTCAAAATTACAAAAATATCGTATTTCAGTAAAATAAAAAAAAAAACTCAAAAATAGCTCTAAAACAATTTAACAAACAATATGAAAACAACAAAAATATAACTACAAAGCAATAGAAAAATAACAAAATATTAACTTACTTGCAATGAGAAAAATTATATCAACTCTTTAATATGTTTTTGTATTACAGTTGTTTTTACTTAGTTTTGACAACTTGATTTATCTTTATGTACTATTAGATTGATTTTTTTTTTTTTTCATGAAATTTGTTGTTACCACTTTAAATATGATTAATTTTAAATAAAGATAATTAGTTACAATTATTTATTAAATAAGTATATTAAAATTGTGTATAATATATATGGATGCATATATGGTTATAAAATTTTATATTTTTTTCCTTCCACGGTAGTATTTTCGGTGAACTGTGTCAGATTGGAGAATTATATGTACATGGAGATTTGGAAATTGCTCATAATATTGAACAAATTATATAATACATATAAAAATAGGTACACTTGAGATCGACCATCAATTAATGAAGTAGTGTGTTAATAAAGACAAAAGTATAATTTGGAATGGGGACACAATTATGGAGTTGATTCACCTCATAAGATGGTTGACATTTGAATTCCAAATCCAACCGCCAATTTAAATAAATAAATAATCCATCTAATTATTAAACCCAAAATCTGTGACAGATTCAGAGGATATATTCAAGCTCATCCTCCTCTCCTCGTCTACCATGCATCCAAAATTCTCTCATCAATTCTTTATAACTTATTGAATTACACAAATTAGAAACAGTCAGAGCCGCCCAACAACAACTTGCAATTTTTAAAATCTAATGACATTAATTTTTTGGTTTTGAATGAAACAATAAACTGTGACTACTGACTAGTCTAGTCTTGTTGTACAATAATTTTGACATATTTGTTTGGCTTATTAAAGTATTACGTACGTATGAATGATGGAGTTATGACCTATTTTTTTTTTTTTTTCTATCTTCAAATTATATGAACATTACATGTAATTTTATTTATTTTAGTATTTGGATGATCAGTTAGGATTATATTAGTTTAATGAGGTTGTGTCAAATCTAATCTTCTCAGAGTATATCCCAGAAGCTTGAACACGTACGTCTTTTTTTGGTAAGTTGGTCCACATATGTATATATGACAAAACATGATAACTTAAGTCAAAAAAAAAATCCAAATCTTTCTCCTTATTGAATAACTTCATATAACGGCAGCAAAATATATGTCAATTCTAATTTAATTTTTCTTTTCAAATATCACATAATTTATTTTAGAATAATTGGTACTTTTGATCTCTTACTTATTGACATTGTCACCCAAAATAAGGATATTGTCGAAAAAAAAAATTCTTTAAAATTTAATTTTTACAAAAATTAGATTCTAATATATATGTTTTATTTAAATAATTTTTTAATAAAAAATAATAAAATTTTTAAATTGTTTAATTAGTTTTAAAAATTTATTTCTTTTTCAAGTCTCTTAAACATTCAAAATGATTTTTTTAAGATCTAAATTAATTTTTTATGATTTAATCTTTCTCATTTTTATTTGAAGGGGTACGATTTGATAATTTGAAGTTGCTAATTTACAAAAACACGTCAACATTTAAACAGAATAATGAGACGGAACCTAACAGAATGACTAAATTTCTATAAATGTAAAAGTTAAAAGGAGAATTTTTAACCCGTCGTATATTTTAAGGGTAAGATCAGATAGTGTCAAAAATTCAAGGAGCAAACTTGCTAATTATTCTTTATTTTAATTATATAGTACACTTTTACTAAGAGTACTGTTAACCTCCTATTACAACCTTTTAGTTAACTACTGTGCCCGAAAATACATGCCAAAATATTTTATATAATATTATTTTTCATAGATGTGTTTATTATAGTTACAATATCATTCCTGTAAATTTTTAAAAAATTTCGAATAGTTTATATTGCCAAAAATAGGTTTAAAGTTTTTTAAACAATTAAGATTTGTTTAAAAAATTTACTGGGATGATATTGTAAAAATTAAAAAAAAAAATATTCCGACATTTAATTTTGAAACTTAAAAAAATTATAATAAGAAGTTATAATTAGAACTCCTACTAATTTTTTAAAATTCAAATAAATAATACCAAAAATAAAATAAAAAATAATCCTTTGGGTATAAAAAATAATATAACCCATATATGAAAAAAAAAAAAAATAAACTAGTCAAATACATATTATAACTACAATATATACTATTGCATATATATATATATATATAAAAAAAAAATAGAGCTGTTCATCCGATCCAATCCGCATTTTTTTGGTCAAACAACATCCAATCTGTACTAAGTGCGGATTTCATTTTTCGGATCCAATCCAATCTGCACAATAGCTCAAATCTAATCCAATCCAATCCGCAAAAGTGCGGATTGGATCGGTTACTTTGAATTGATTACTTTTTAATATTAAATTATTTAATATTTATGAAAATATATATTTTTTTTTTGCACATAACTAGCAACAAAATAAAATAAATTATAATTATTTTTTGTCTCTAACAACACATTAAATAAATAAAATAACAAATAACAAATTCAAAGGAAGAAAAAAATTGTATATATATATATAAAAAATATTTAATTTTATTTTAAATTGTATGTAGAAAAAAAATATATAAGAATAGAATATACATTTTATCTATTAAGTTTTGCAATATAATTGTATTATATGTATTAGATTTTTAAATTACTATTTTCTTTACATAAAATGTTATTTGTATATATAATTTTTTAATTTTGTTATAAATATGTGTGGATTGGAGTGAATCGGTTATTTTTACATGTCAATCAACATTCAATCCGCACAAGTGCGGATTTTGAATTTTCCAATCCAATCCAATCTGCACAAGTGCGGATTGGATTAGATTGAATCGTGCGGATTGGATTGGATCGACTATTTTATGAACACCCCTAAAAAAAATTATAATCACTCCATAAGTATATATAAATATATCTATGAAAAAAAAAAAGCAGTCAAAGGCAAAAATAACTCTCCACTGTATATTTATTATTTAGGAGTTGAGTAAAGTAGGGTTATAAATAGCTTGAGTTCCACGAATGCAAGGCCCCTTCTTTCTCATCATGTCCATCACCAGATCATTGTTCTTTTGCTTCGTACACAGGCCAGGACTCTCTTAATTTTGTTGGCCCCATAGCAAACATTTTAAATTAAATTCAAAATATGTATACACTTTTTTGTATTTAATTTTTGTCCTCTCCATTTTCCATTACCATAATTACATTATTTTTCAGTTCATATTTAATTGTTATTTTTACATTTCATCAAAATATTATTTGACAAAAAGTGAAAGACTAGCTAGTAACAACAACAATTTATGTAGTTACTTTGCAGGCCTATGGGCTGGCAGTGCTAATACTCAACCACATAAAAATCAGATAAGCTACAGTAGTATTAATTAATATAATATAATAAGGTCTTCTCACTATAACTTTTACAGCAAATAAAAATATTATCTCAACAAAAGAAAAGTGAGAGCAATAAAATGATGATGAGACTTGAGAGTTGGTGAAGGAGAGCAATTGTGTAGAGTAAGTAAGGTGGCATATGGCCTATCAAAACTGGTTATTAATAATTAAAAAAAATTAATATATTAATTAGAAATAAAATAAAATTTTATTTGATGCAGGAGAGGAAGACTCTATAAGGTTGATGATTAATTGTCTTCTACCGATTAGCCACCATGACCCCACCCACGACCATATTTTTATTTTTCTTTTTGTATAAAAAATGGTAATTAAATACTGTGAGACAAAGAAGAATATATATTTTCTTGAATTCTATATTAACTTTTTGGGTTACAATAACATTTGTTTGGTTCAATTCATGAGGATAGAAAATAATGGGATGTAGGGAAGGGAGGTGATGTGTGAGTACGTACACATAAAGGGTGAAGTTGAATTCTTCCATTCCATTTGTGTATAGATTAAAGTGGTTTGTTGTTGGGCTTTACAGAGACCACATGATGAAAAGAAGAGGTGTTCAGTTTACTTGGCTTCCTTCCCTTTTATTTTGGTTCACTATTACTCCACTGTCTCTCACACACACTCATGCTGCTAACACTAGTATTGACTATTCCATCTCTTTCTCTCTCAATACTTATATATATGTATATATGTGTGTGTGTGTGTTGCTTTCTTGGTGCACCAAGAACCAACCCTGTCCCCACTACTCTACTCTCCACGAATAGACCTACCTAGCTACCACTTCATGACACTTCATATATGTGTATTTTATAATTGTTAATACATATAAACTTGCTTTGACTACCATTAATTGTTACTACGATTTCATTCATACATAGATATAGACTATAGTAGTGGTCACTGACTCAGTACTGGTTAGTAACATAAACCATAGAATAATATTAGTATTCTAAGTCGTTTAGATCCATAGGCCAGAAAAGAGAAGTTACTTATTATACTTATATAATAATAAGACGTAGTCTATGATAGCTAAAATCTCATAACATAATGATTAATGCATGATACTCTAGATTTGTTCAACCTATAGCCAATTTTAGGAGAATTAAATTAATTTTTATCATTTTATTATTAAATTGTCATTGTATAGAGCAAGACTAGCAAATATACTCGAATATCTCGATGAGACATTATTGATACGAGAGAAAATAAGAGAGAACAGGCCTGGGGAATGAAAACAGCCCACAAGAGATTTTAGTAGTTTCAAGTTGTGAAACATTGTTGATGAGCCCATACTAATTTAATTATTTGTTGATAAATTTATAAAAGTCAAAAATAAAAAAAACCATTTTTTAATTATCAGAAGTTTGTATTTTGCTAAAATAAGGAATAATGAGATCAAAAAAATAGTGACATTGATCACCTAGAATTAGCAAACTCTTGAAATTCATTTCTAATGAAAAAGATTGATACATTAATTCCAATTAGTCCTTTAATAGAATCATTGGCTAAAATAAAATTTTGTAACGTTGTAGGGCAAACTCTTAACAGGAATCCCCATTGAAATTTCTAATGAAAAAGATTGATACATTACTTTATATTATGATCACATCATGTTATTGATGGTGAAGTTAAAGAGAACTAAAACTCTTTTAACAGGAATCACCATTGAAATTTCTTTGACCTCTTCCTCTACCTGCAAATTCACCACGGTTTGAGTTGAATCTGCCATCTCTATTGTTTGAAGAGTGAGAGTTGTTGTAAGAACCTCTACCTCGACCACTTGATGTGGGAGTTTTGCTTGCCATGTTTACTTGTGGCGTAACAACTGAACCCAATACTTTGTCAGTGTTGGTGAGAGTTTGAAACTTCTCTATTTTGCTATCAAAGCTTAGCAAAATGTCTTGAAGTTCTTGACAAGTGATTTTGGGTCTTGCCTCAATCTAACCACAATGGGAACATATTTTGTATCAAGACCAGAGAGCACATTTGCAACTAGATGTGCTTCTAGATAAGGGTCACCAACTAGAGCTAGAATGTGTAACCAATTTTTCTTTTGCCTCAAGTACTTTGCCATTATTGAAGATCTTTTTCTCATTATATCTGTGTTCTAAGATCATCCATCTTGGCTTGGGAGTATGAAATTTCACCATACAATCTTTCAAGGGCTTGACATAGTCCATCTGTTGTTTTTGCTCCCATGACTTCAGTGACAATGAATTCAGTCATGGAGCTGTATAACCAACTCATGACCAGTCTAGTGCTCAAATTCAGGATTAATTCAGGTCTAGTTTCTCCAGTAGCATCACCTGCAGTAATGAATTCATCAAGACATAATTGTGTACCATTAAGAAAACCATCAAGTCTATGAGTTCTAACAACGGTTGAAACCATTATTTTTCACAAGGTGTAATTATTGCGGTCTAACTTGAGAGCGATAATGGTTGGTTAAGTATGCTGAAATATTATTGTAAGGAATTTTGAGTTGAGATTGATTGTTATTGCGGTTATTGACATTGCCCGTAACAACAAAGCAATTTGCAGGAGAGCTTGTTGTTTGGGAACCAGTGGCAGCAAGGTCATTTCAAGGAGTAGTCATGAGCTTAGGCTTTGTTTGGCTCTAATACCAAGATATAATGAAGAATAAGAAAGGAAATGATGAAAAATAATTCTCACCTCATTTTGCTAAGAAGTTGAACTCAATCATTTATAAAAAAAAATTTACTCAATGAGAAAAGTAGTTGTTAGACTCAATACAACTGTCATACAATACACAAATTACAAGGAGAATATTCTAACCATAATTCCCAAATCATTACACCATAATTCCCAAATCTTTTAGAGCATCACCATTGGATTCCTAGCAGGGCATTGTTAAGACCGTAGAGCATTTGGGCTTACTTGTCTCGCTGACGATCAACGCTGAGTTGGCTTGATTCTCAACATTTACAAATGATAAGTAGCCAGTGACACTAAAGACTTGTATGAATGTAGGCCATTACATACCAACGCTAACAAAAATTTACAGTGAGGTCTAACACCAGTTCTCAGTTATAGCTCAATGGGCCATTTCATAGACTATCTCTATAAAGCCCATTATGAAATTTGAACTGCCATACCCATTTCACGTCCATCGTTAATGAATTCTCAAAAGGCAATGATAATTATTAGGGGCTGTGGGGTTTACTGGAAAGTTCACCAAACAATACCACCATTGGATGGTGCAATGGATAAGTGGAAGTGGACGTTGAAATTCTTCATATTATTGGCTCTCTTTTTAAAATTTTCTTCTTTGTTGGGGTAACATATGAGATTCGACAACGTGATATTGGTCTTTTGTCAAAAGAGAAAAAGGGTTCACTCCAAAGTCTTATAATTCTAAACCCAATTTTTCTTTCGATTGGAATATCATATATCAACTTGTCCTTTTAACAAGTCAGCAAAGAAAAAACTACAATGGAAAAAAAGAAAAAAGAAAAGAAAGATGAAAATAATAGGTTGGTGGAAACTGGAAAGGGATAAGCCTAGGAGAGAAGCAATCAGCTTATGGAAGTACTAGGGGCCTTTAATTAGGAAGAGAATAGATAAAGACAAGACGATTTTGGCAGGTTCGTCCTTTGCAAAATTATTGAAAATGCCATCAATGCTTCTTTTCCGCAGCATTAGAATCAAAACATCCTTAAAAACAAGTTTCAGCCAACCAAGCCAAACCACCATCTTACAACTTGACCAGAATGAGAAACATATTCATATCAAACCAACACTGATCAAGTATCTCATTCTCTTCAGACAGAAAGCCCCACCTACTTGAATAATTGAGCTAAAAACAATAAACACAACAGTTAAGCTCAATGCTCATTTATGGCTTATTATACAATGCCAAATGTGGCATAGAAAAGTAGGACAATTTCTTGTTAAGTAAATTGCTTGAAATATACGAAATGGTAAATCTGTGGTGTGCAATCTTCCAAGTATCAGAGTTTGTTAAATAGTTTATATGCATGTTGAAATTCAAGCACAAAACAAAACAAATATGATAAACCGAAAAAAAACGCTGAATAGTAACAAAGAACCACATCAGATTAGGAATCAAGCAAGCGAATGAATCAAGAAGGTGAGCATTACAAGAGAGAAGCAGTTTACCCATCATCATGAAATTATTTTCCCCTTCTTCCCTCTCCTTTTTAGGAGGTTAAATTACTGCTTAAGATAAAATGGATTTGTTGAATTTCATAATATATCCTATATTTATATACAGAATCAGAAAGCACACAAACAAGAAAGGACGAACAAAAAAGACATGAAAAAAAATAGACATCAAGAACAATCCAAATTTATTGGCGTCTACCTTATGGGCATCAAGGTGTATGCAACCTTTAAGAATTTCTACTAAGATACAATATTCTTAGTTTGTAGATTGAGCAATCCAAATTTCATAACATAGTACAGAGATGTTGATGCCAATTGTTATTGAATCAGAATAGCAACATCCACGTTGGCTTAAAAATTGCTCACCAACTGATTAAGTGATCTTATGGCCATACCCAGGTAACTAAATTGACTATCCAGAAAGAAGAATTCTAACTTATCATTATTAAACTTCCAATGTCCACTATGACTGAATCAAGTATATCTCAGACATTAGTTATTCAATAAAGTTTCTAATATAACAGATACATTATCCTTATAGTCATGTATAATTTACGGAGATAGAAAGAAGCAAATACCTTATTTTCTAACCTCAAATACTGTATTGACCTTGTCAAAATTGATCCATAAGTCAAACAGTCCAATAAAGTCTTCTTATTCAAGCTAGTGATCATCTCATAGTTAATATTATTCAAAATCAAGCAATAGCTGCAAAAATAAATTATGAAAACTGCTAATACTAGAATTGAGAAACAATATGTGCGAGAAATCTCAATGAATTGCGCCAGCCAGATTGCCATTTAAGTCATGTTGTTCAACAATTAAAATAGTTAAGAACAAACAGCTAGCCCAATTTTCGCAATATTTATTTAGAATGTACAACATAAAAGAACCTATCCAAATCAAAATCTAATCTTTTTCTTTTTTGTACAAAAAATTTTAAAAAAAAATACTACAACAAAGGTAACAAAATCATAAAACAAAAACCAAACTCACCTCCACTGGGCACAAAACCAACCCTGCAAAATCAAAATGCATCCAACTTCAATATTCAAATAGAATCTACCACAGCTATTAATTCCTTTGCTTTCACCTCATGGAGTAGTTCCCACTAAGAACCTGAATCAAATTAGAAGCATTTCTTCTAATCTTCTCATTATCATCATCCAATAATCCTATACAAATCTCCAAAACTCCTTGTTTTATGGCTTCTAGACACGTTGCTTCATTATAACAACATAAGGAGTTCAACGTTAGGAGTGCATATTGAATACCCCTGGAGCTGCCATTCTTTAAAACTCTAACCAAAACCCTCACACACCCATTAAAGTTCACCATCTCTTCTCTCCCTTCTTTGCACTTACCCAGTAGACCCAGAACTTCTACAGACCTATCAAGTCCAGAATCTGCAATCCTCATCAAAATCGGAACGGCCCCGCATTGCACAGCTCGCCTCCGATTATCAGGGAATAAACAGATAGCGTAGAGCGCTGTCGCAGCTTCCCTCTTCTCTCGGCCTTTACCGTCCTTGAGAAGCGAAACCAAAGCCCAAATCGCATATGGGTATGCTCCAATCGTAGCTTTGTTCACGTCCACTACTGCCAAGCTCGTCAGCACGGTGGCCGCCAAGGCTCGACAATTCGACGACCCACCACCTAGCAAAGCCGTCACAATTTGACCAATTGCGCCTTCAGCCACCAAGCCCAGCTTGTTATCGTCGTCCAGACTAAGGTTAATCAGTAAAGATAGAGCTTTCTCTTGGAGGATCAGATCATTCGAGCCAACACACCTTAGCACGGCGGTCACGACACCCGAATCAGTCAGCTTAGACCGAAACGCCGCGTCCCGCTTTGAGAGCCGGATGAGTTGATCTACCGAGTCAAGCTTGGAATCGAGCGTGGAAGAGGGCGACGAAAGCGTGGTTATTAAGGCTTGAGGCTCCCCGAGGGGCTGATGATGTAATTTCGGAGGGGAGACAAGGGCATAGTTGGAAATCAAGCTCCTGAGAGCATGGTTGGGGATGAGAGAAGGGTATTCAGGGAGAGGCAGTTTGGTAATTGGACAAGTCCGGTGGCCGGCGTCTAACCACCGTTGGATTGAAGCACGTTCAAATGTGTGACCCGAACATAGTATAACCGGGTCAGACATAATCTCCAGCGAAATCGGGCATCTGAAATCTTCCGGAAACTGAGCCTCCATTAGGTTGACTCGTTAGTTGTTCACGAATTCTTAACCTCGGTCGAGAAAAGAAGGGGAAATAAACAAAGGTTTATGAGGTTTAACCTTAGATTATGGACGAAGCTTTTTTTTAAGCTTTGAACTTTGAGGAACCTCTAAAGCTCGCCAAGTCAAGGGGCATCTCATTTTGTAAACATTAGCAATTGAAATTACAATAATGCCCTCCGAATCCACTCAAATTTCTGGCTTAATATATACCTCCGACTCTCCGAGTCTTCGACTTGGGAATGCATTACTTTTACTTTTGAATGACTGATGAAACGAAATTTAACACCCACATTATATGTGTTTATTGGATCACATTTAATTTGGACTTATTCGATCTAATTTAATTATTTATTGAATATTAAATTTTTCTTTCCGATCCAATCTAATTTAATTGAGTCATCCGATCTGATCCAATTGATGTATTGGATTGGATTAATTCCATCCATTGAATGTTTTAATTAGCTTTTTATTGATGAATGAATCCAATCCATTTTAGATACTATTTAGGCTGATTTCATTTAAAAAATATATATATATATGAAAAAACATAATTTAAAACTTAATAATCCAATATAAATAATAAAATAATATATAAAATATTAAATAAAATAATTAAATATATAAAATTATAAATATTAAATATGATTGGATGGATATTGGATGATATTGCATTGAATCGGTTCGGCCATTGGATCGAATGTCTCATCCAACATCCGATCCAATCCCATTATGATTGGATATCCGATTCTATTGGATCGGTTGGAATTGGATCGGTCGGTTAGAATTGGATTGGATAACTTTCTACACACCCCTAACCGTCAGTATATATTGTCGTAACATAGGAGCGTGAAGGAGATTGCAATGTAGTAAAATTTTTAATAAATTTAGAATAATTTATAATATTAAATATAAATTTGATTATTTTAATAAAAAGAAAAATCAGTAGTAAATAATGAGAATACAATAATATATCTATTTATTTATTTATTTTACAATATTTTCAAAAAAATTACGGAAAAGATGATAGCTACAACAACCAACATTAATTTTAAAAAATAATGATAATTACTCTAGTAGATATAACTTTAGAGTCGAAGGATAAGAAAAACGATGAAGTGACTAGTGAGAAGGATGCCCGGACTAGATCATTGATAGGTGGATGGAACTGGTTCCAAATTCTTAAGTGAAATTTACATGGTATACTAATTTTTGTCATTTTTTTACAAAAATACTGTTAGACGGTATTTTTTATTTTTTTACTATATTTTTTTATAAGTTTCATACTGCAGTATACTGTGTTAAGTTTTCACTGGTGTTCTACTGGTATTTTACTAGTGTTCTAGTGTTGTTTTGAGTTGTTCTGCTTTGTGTTTTACTGATGTTTTATAAAAACACAGTATTTTTGAAAAAATTTCCGAGTGACAATATTTTTATAAAAATTAACCTAAATTTCAGTATTTTTGTAAATTTCTCATTCTCAATTCACATTTTCAAAACTATAATTTTGAAATGAGATTGTTAGATAGTAAATTTTTTAGAAATATTTGAGTATGATCAGAAACAAAGAAATATCCAAAATGTCGTACTCGTAGCTGATGTGGCGGATTAGAAATAGTATAGAATTGCTTTGTAAGGTAATTCTTATCTCATCATATAAAATATATATAAAAATCATAGTGTGGAACGTGATACACGAGCGCGTTGTTGTCTTCTCAAAATGGACTTTATATGCAGCCGTTTCAACAGTTATATAAGTTTGAGGAATCATAACTTACTACGTGTCCTCTAGTACTATATTCGTTTTTGTTTTTTAATATTTATTATGTCGTTTTGGTTGATTGACGTGTAATCTTGTAGTTGCATACTGCACAACATTTCTCATTTTCTTGTAAATTAAACTAGAGTCATGCATCGGACTGGAGTATAAGTCATGACTCATGATGCCACGACTCACCAATAGCCAAATATTAATATACTTGGGTTTGCAACTCAGGTGACAGTAATCGAACTGAACCTAAGCTAAACCTTTGTATGTACATATAAATGGTCAATGATACTCCAAAGGTGGTGATGCAAGTTCCCGCAGATTAGTGAAATTAAGTTGCTTTATGTTATTTGCCAGTCCTTATTCCGTTAGTACTAATGAAAAATAGGATTTAACATTACAATTATACTAATGAAAAATTCAATAATCCAATAGTATATATATCACTTAATCTTGACTTATATATTAAATCTTGACTTATATATAATATATAATATATAGTCCAATAGTATGTGATATATAAAACCAATTATATGTACATTTATTTATCACATAAATAAATATACATATATAAAGTGCGGTTATATATAAAAAAAAAAAATTGGTTAACAAATGTCTTTTAGTTTTCTTTATTAGTTTACTATTATTTAATAAAATATTTTTAATTAATTTTATATATTATTATATATAAAAGTAAAAATTATAAAAATATTTTTATAAAAGTATTTTAATCTAATTCTATTTTAAATATTTAATTATTAACCACATAAAACAAGAATTTGTTCCTGTCAATAATACTCAGAATTCGTAGCAGTTAGTTTCTATAGAATGCATATGCAGTACTAGTTTATATATACAGAATAATGAATCAATAATAAAGTCTATATTTCTAAGTGAATTTTATATCATGTAAAAATTTAAGTTCATATTACACAAAAGTCAAAATTCACTACATCTTTAGAACAATGTTTGAAAATAATACACAAAGAGTGATAATAAAACAATTAATTATAGAGTTCATCTAATTTTATTCAACAAACAAGTAGAATAGAAAAAGTTTGTTGCTAATATATGTTTTTATTAAAACTTTAATTTATATCAAACATTTAATTTTTTAATATAATAATATTATTTATTTAAATAAATTACATATTTATTTAATATAACAATTTAAATCTATTACTTAATTAAAAAAAATAAATAAATAAACCAAGTCGTGCACGTAACAACCTATATAAACAACTATAAATAAGTTTACCTAAAGATTCACCGAGCTTCTATTACTGTACATGTGATATCGTTTACGGAGATAATTCCTCCAGTAGTTGATGGGTCTCCATTTGAATTAGCATAACCTTTTTTAAATACAAATGCAGGTTGTTTTGGATCAGCAAGGGTTGTTTCATTACCCAACATAAAAATAACTTCTGACATAGTTGGTCGATCCACAGCGTACTCTTGCACGCACAATAATCCAATTGTAATGCATCTCAATGCTAAGCCACCAAATGACTCATCGATGGTTGAGTCTATACTTTCCAATGCTCTGCCTTCTTTCCATAAATCCCATACCTGTCATAATAATGTTGTACATCTTATACAATTGTGTGATGGTAACCAAGTTTAACTATATTATACAAAACTATTCCGAACTTACATGTCCAATCAAATTGGAATCTGGATTTTCATGATAGTAGCTGGTGTTCTTTTTTCCGGTAATGATTTCTAGCATTAAAACTCCAAAACTATATACATCGGACTTGATTGAAAATCGCCCATGCATAGCATATTCTGGTGACATATAACCACTGCAATAGTACTTATACATGATGAGTATTTTATTGTTATTTTTTTTAATCATAAAAGTTTAAATATAATTAATGAGATAATAAAATAACTTTTTATTCAAGGGACACTTACTATGTCCCAACAACTCGATTTGTGTTTGTTTCAATTTCGCCTCCTCCAAATATTCTAGCCATGCCAAAATCTGCAATTTTAGGATTTAAGTCCGCATCTAAAAGAACATTGCCACTTTTTAAATCTCTATGGATGATGCTTAATCTTGAATCTTGATGAAGATACAACATCCCTCGAGCAATTCCACAAATTATGTGAAAGCGTTTCTTCCAATCTAACAATGTTTTTTTCTCCTCATCTGAATTATAAGTAGTATTCATTAAAAATAAAGAAATAAATCTATTTTAGTAGAACTTAACAAACATGACAAGAAAACAAAGCATATACCGAAAATGAAAAAATCCAAACTTTTGTTTGGCAAGTATTCATAAATTAACATCTTCTCATCTCCTTGAACACAGC
This sequence comes from Cannabis sativa, assembly GCF_029168945.1. Taxonomy (NCBI): domain Eukaryota; kingdom Viridiplantae; phylum Streptophyta; class Magnoliopsida; order Rosales; family Cannabaceae; genus Cannabis; species Cannabis sativa. The sequence continues at coordinate 39,610,231 of NC_083601.1, read as the reverse complement.
AACCTAGAATCCTTACAAGGTTTCTGTGTTGGAGTTTTGCAATTAACAACACTTCATTCTTGAACTCTTCACTTCCTTGACCCGAATGCTTTGATAGTCTTTTCACCGCAATTTGCTTTCCTCCATCAAACACACCCTGAAACCCACAACCAATACTAATTTATGTACAGTGGAAAAAATATACTTAATTTTAAGTTGTCATTGTCAAAGTGAAAAGCTTTTTGTGCTTTTTATACAATTTGAGAAAATAACGTGTGCATTTGATAGTTAATTACCTTATAAACTGAGCCAAAACCACCTTCTCCCAGCTTATTATCAATTGAGAAATTGTCTGTAGCTGCGGCTATAGTTTTTATATCAAACAATGGTAACTCTGAATTTGTAGCATCAACAAGATCATTTTTTCCAGAAATATGACTTGGACTTTGATCAAAAAGATATTTGCTCTGTTCTTCTTTTTCTGTCATTATACATGTAAACATGAGTGATGCTCAGCAATAGCATTACCAAAGAATAGACAAGCACAGAGTTTCATGTCTACAAGCACACAAATATTAAAAACATATATATACTTCTTCTACCCAGTTATGTAGAAGAGTATTATCTTTTTCAAATTTCGTCTACACAAAATCCACAAAAAATATTATATTTAAAGCTTTTAAATTAAATAGAAAAGAAGAAACATACTAAACTATTTCATCATATAATTCATACCAAGTTTAGTGATTTTAATAAAAATTATGATCTTGGTCAGGTGAAGTATAAATTGGAGATCAAAAGAAGAAGAGTAATGTACCTTTCTTTTTTGGCCACCAATATACAGCAAGAAAAATAAGAAAGAGCAAAGCTACAGAGCCCAGCGCAATTCCCACCTTCCCAATATTACTAATGGAGGAAGAATTCTTTGACTTTGACTTTGAATATTGAGCTGCATATATTCACATAAACAAACAAATATCATGTAATTAGTACTTGCAGTTTGCCATTTTTATCGAATAGTTGTCAGAAAAAAAAAAAAAAAGTAAATGATAGCACCTAAAGTGATCGAATCAACTCTCAAGTAAAAATCTTGACCCGCATTAGGATAAGTCCTCGCGTCGACCAAATTCCCATGCCATGTTATGCACCCAATCCCACCAATCAAATCAGCACTCGCATAAGCCGTGCAATTACAATTCTTCAGACACTCTTGTTCGCACGATACCAAACTCCTACTCATATTCACAAATGTCTTAGATGTATCTGGCACTTTCACATGTTCCAGCTTCAAGAACCCTTCCCCATTTCCACACGTGCGCCCCAGCACTTGTTTCTTCACACAACCGCCTGATCCATCTCTCAGGTACCAGTCTTGGGGCGACTTCGGGTCAAACCCGGGTAGGCACGTGCACTCGAACCTGTCTGTGTTGGTTGGGTCGCAGATCCCGTTCGGGCCACACAGCTTATAAGTATCGCACGTCTCCGTCGGTGCGGACCAAAACTTCAACCACCGTTCATTCTGTTCTTGCCACGTGGATCTATAAACGGTTCCTGATTCATCAAGCACCATCCTCGACAGAATCGACATGTTGCGAATACCGTATGTTATGGAGAGCTCATCCTGATTGTTCACGAAACTGAAATTGAAAATGAAATTCGGAGTCATTTGGGGTACACCGCTCCATCCACGGCCAGTCCAGGACCCGAGCCGCCAACGTGGAGCCCCGCCCTGATTTAAGAACCATTGTGGATACCCTGTCGGGTCGAAGCCGAATGAGTTGTTCCCCGTTCCCGGATCTTCTGCTGACTTCCAAGAGGTCAGGAACCTGTCCACTCCAGTGACACGGTTCAGCCCAAGTTTCATGAAAGGGAGCATGGTGTTTGTTGGGTGATCAAAACTCTGCCATAAAAGAGTCTGTGCAGAGTTATTTCGAAATAAAACGAGATTCCCAATGTCTAAAAGCTTAGCCATGCAGTTATTTTCTGCAGGGACCGAAACATTGGCTGACCAATGAGGAGAGCCCCTGCTTTTATTACCATAGATAACAAGGCCTCCATGACTGTCAATGGCAAGAACTCCCGAGGTATCATTTAAAGGACTGTCCCTATTAGCTACCCAAACGATGGTTTGTTCATGAATTTTGTGGTACCATATTCCGACGTACCGGTTTCGGGAATTGGCCGGACTAAAAAACCCAAGTGCGAATTTATCCGGGGTTGAGATGAGAAGGTCCCCGTCCTTGAGTGGTTGATTTGAGGTAATGGTATTGAGGGAAAGGCAGGAAGAGAAGGGTAGGAGAAATAGAAAGGAACAGATGCATAGAGTTTCAGAGAAATTCATGGTACGTATTGGCTACTACTCTGGTGAATTAGCCAGTGAGTGTGGAGCTCAGGTTAATGAAGAGGAGTTCATATTAAGCAGATATTGATCTTTCACATAGATTTTAGTCAGAGGGTGGAGATTATAACAAGTACACATACGTATAGGAGGCAGTTGTGGCTTTAAATGCTCTGTTGGACAATACATTGATCAAAAGTCGTCGTAAATAAGTTATGATATTGATGTCATTTAATGCTCTAACCTTTAAATGAAGAAAAAAAAAATCAAGAGGATACTTGTTCTGTTGGAAGAGCTACTGTGGTATGAAATGGAAGGATATAATTAATTAGGCTGAGTTTTTAACTTAGGTTGCTACTACAGACTCTGAGTTTTAGGATTTCGTGAACCATTTCCATACTACATTTAATAAAATCAATCAAAATGTTGGTTACATTTTAAAGTATTAAAATATTTTATTATTTCAATAGAATGATTATATTATTTTAAAATAAAAAAAAATTATTCTTGCAAAAAGAAAAAATTTAATAATTTTATTATTAATTTTTTTTATATATATATTTTAAATTTCATTTCATTCTATTCTTAATTTTATCTTTCATTAGTATTAGTTAATCGATGTGTTATGTTATTTATTAATTGGTTGACAAGAATCTGAAACTTTTATTTATTTATTTATTTTGAAACTGAAACTTTCATTTTCTAGTGCTCTGTTTCTACATGCATATAACTTCATTCTATTCTTGAACCATTGATCTATATTTAGTTACCGTAACTGTGTTCTCTTAAGCTATTGACAAGTAGAATTATAATTGTTTTCTCTCTAATTAAATACCAAAAAAAAAAAAAGAAATATAATAATTTTATTTTCTTACTGTTTTCTTCCATTAAGAGAATTGGAAATAAAGAAAAACGTAGTTCAAGCAACAACAAAATTGTATTATGACGTTAAAATTTTTTACACCAAGGTATAATTTAGTCGAATTACAGTGCTATGCCAGTTTACACAATTTTCTCTAACTTTTGGTAATCTCTCTGGACTTTCTATTTCAGCTTGAAATGTTTTGAGGATGTATTTCGACTAGTCTGGCGTGATCAAGAACTTATTCCCTTTTTGAACTCATTTCTCTTTATGTCCTCGCGCGTTCTTCCATCTGCTTCTGCTCTTCGAACTCCGTACGCTCCACCTTTAATTCCTTCCTTCCAGCTCTATTCTGCTTTTAATTCCTTCAAGCTCTGCTCTGCTTTTTAAGCTGATCGAGCTCTGTCTTACTTCTTCTGCCCTTTCCTTTAAGTGAAAGGTGTGTTTAATATTATTCCGGTCACATCATTTTATTATCTCTTCTACATTTTTATTATGAGTAGAATTTTCCACCTACTAAATTAACTTTTATCTTTGTTTATTTAACATGTTAACATATGTGATGCCCTATTTACATAAAACTAAAAAATAACTCATAGTCATAGGGATTATATTTTTTGTACATGCCTACATGGTTGATAATATATCTGTTTACAAAATATGGATTTTAATTTACAGTGTTTTTTGGCAGAGGTTTTGCACTTTTCACTCGTGGAAACAAAATTTTGGAAATTTCAACCAGCACAAAAATAGGGACTTTGTTGACTTTCTAATGGTATCTCTGTTTTTTTTTTTTTATCTCCTTCCTCACTCACAAAATAAATAAATAAATGAATTGATCCAGTAAAAACTTTATAAGATATCATCCGCTAGTAAAGGCTTATATATAAGATAATATATAGGTAGAGGCTATCAACGAGGTTGGACCATGGTACATGTGACATCATTTACAGAGTCAAGTCCTTCACTAGTTGATGGGTCTTCATTTGCAGTGTAACCTCTTTTAAATACAAAGGCAGGCTGTTTTGGGGTAGGAATAACTGCTTCATTACCCAACATGATAGCAACTTCTAACATGGTGGGTCGATCACTGGCACTGTCTTGCACGCATAATAGCCCTATTGTCATGCATCTCAAAGCTTTATCACCATATAATTCATCCAATGATGAGTCCATTATTTCCAAGGCTCTGCCTTCATTCCACAAATCCCAAACCTAGCTTAAAACAAAAGTTTAAGGCATTATAGATATGTCATTGAGGTAATTTAAACAAATTAATTAATCAAGCTAGCTAGGCTTACTTGTCCAATCAAATTTGATGAACCAGCCGGATTCACACGACGATAGCCAATGTTCTTTCTGCCGGTAACAATCTCAAGAATCAAAACCCCAAGGCTATACACATCTGACTTGAATGAGAATCTCCCTTCCATTGCATATTCTGGTGACATATAACCACTGCAATAGCACTTTTCACGTGAGTAAGTTTGGTTTCTGTGATTTTCTTATTAAAACTAAGACCTGTGATGTAGAGTGAATAAAAGTGTAATGTCTTCGATTGATATTCAGTTCATGGAGGCTTACTATGTTCCAACCACTCGATTTGTATTTACTTCAAGTTCTTCTCCTCCAAATATTCTGGCCATGCCAAAATCTGAAATCTTGGGTTTTAAGTCGGCATCTAGAAGAATGTTGCTAGCTTTTAAATCTCTATGGATGATTCTCAATCTTGAATCTTCATGAAGATACAACATCCCTCTGATAATTCCACAAATAATATCGAAACGTTTTCCCCAGTCTAACAATTTCCTTTTCTCCTCATCTGAGAACATAGTTTAGGATGTTTGTTAATGATTATATTTGTATAATTTCCGGGTAATTAATTAAATATGTTAATTTGAGTAGACAAATGGTGAGAAATATGCATATATACCAAATATAAAAAAGTCCAGGCTCTTGTTTGGCAAGTACTCATAGATTAACATTTTCTCTTCTCGTTGAACACAATAGCCAAGAACCCTGACAAGGTTCCTGTGTTGAAGTTTTGTAATCAACAAAGCTTCATTCTTGAACTCCTCACTTCCTTGGCTCGACTGCTTCGATAGTCTTTTCACTGCTATCTCCTTTCTTCCATACAAAACACCCTGAATATATATCATTTCACACCCAATGACCAATGTTTCAGTACTCATCATCACTTAATTTATTATTTATAGTGGACAAAAAGCTCCGGAATTGTAATAAAAATAGCTGATGCATGCTTTCCATAGATATAATAGTATACTAATATTGTTTTTAACTTATCTGCATCCACATTTTTCTCTGTGAAAGTGTGATATATGAAAGGTAGAGAATTAGTTTGTCAATGCATCACACACACACATGTATATATATCTAAGAAAAAAAAAATGAGGAGCTTTGTATAATTACCTTATAAACTGAGCCAAATCCACCTTCTCCAAGTTTGTTGTCGATTGAGAAATTATTTGTAGCTGCAGCTATGATTTTCAAATCAAATGCTGGCAACTCTGAACCACTTTCGTCTAGCTCTTTTTGACCGGAAAAGTCGTCAAGATAGGTACTTAAGCTTTCGGAAACATTGTGAAGATATTTTCTCTGTTCTTCATTCACTGTTATATATTAACACAAACACAATAACATATCAGTGGCATTTAAATATCTCGTACACTAAATTTACATTTATTTCTTACAGAAGAAACAAAAAGTGGGAATTCTTAATAAGTGATCATTAAAAAGTGAGAATTCTTATTCTTAAATTAGGCTAACTCCACTTTTTCAAAAAAAAAAAAAAAACTAACAATGTCACAAGAAATAAATATAACTATCTATGTGTCAGCAAGAAAATGCATACTCATGCCCCATATTGTAACAATGTCACAAAGAGTGTGTATAGAAATATATATTATATTACATATTTATCCATTTTTTTATTAAATTTGTGATATATCACTTTTAATTACTTATACTGAACTTGTATTTAGGAAGAATTTATATATTTTTAAGTAAATGGTGAAGTGATGATGAGACATGATATATTTTATATCTCCTATATTATATGTATGTATAAATATATATCTTGGGATTAATTATACACAAAACATTAATCGAAGAATAAAATGATAGGACATATATATACACACGCACCTTTTCTTATACTATGTGTCCGGCCATACAAGATAGTAAACATGATCATTAATAGTAGTACAGCAAAAGAACCCAGCGCAATTTCCAGTTTCCCTCTCTTGTTGATAGAACTATTAGAGTCCTTTTTATATTTGGCTGCATATATTTATAATCAAAAGTAAATTATACATAGATTTGATGCAAACCACATTATTAATAAAATTGATAAAGACTGATCAGAATAGTACGTACCTAATGTTATTGAATCAACTCGAACGTAAAAATCTTGGCCCGACATTGGATATGTCCTTGAGTCCACCAGATCACCGTGCCATGTCAAGCACCCAATCCCACCACCACCACTCACTTCCGCATTCGCATAAGCCGTACATGGGCAATTGGCTAGGCACTCTTTCTCACAACCTTCCAAACTTAAACTCATATTCACACGTGCCTTCGACGTGTCCGGTATCTTCACACGAGCCAGCTTCACAAACCCTTCTCCCTTCCCGCACGTGGGAGCTAGCCCTGGCTTCCTAACACAACCACCCGATCCGTCCCTCAAGAACCAATCTCCAGGCGACCTGGGTTCGAAACCAGGTAAGCAAGTGCACTCGAACCTCTCCGGATTTGACCGGTCACAGATCCCGTTCGAGCCACAATGGCTGTAACGATAAAAACTCCTGCCATTGTCTGGTCCGATCGTGCCACGTGTACCTACGAACCATTCCTGACTCATCGATCATCATTCTCGACAAAATTGAGTCGTTAGTTAGCCAGTACACAGTCCCGACTTCATCTTCATTGTTCACGAAACTGCCATTGAAAATGAAGAAAGGCGTCATTTCGGGTATACCGCAGAACTCACGGCCGGTCCAAGAACCGGTTCGCCAACATGGAGCCCGACCCTTGTATAAGATCAATTGGGGATTCCCATTCGGGTCGAACCGGTACGTGACGCTCCCGGTTCCCGGGTCTTCCGCGGACTTCCAAGAAGTAAGGAACCGATCTAACCCGGTGACCCGGTTCAGTCCGATTTTCATGTAAGGAAGCATAGTATCTGTTGGATAATCGAAGCTCTGCCATAAAGGAGTCCCATCAGTGTTATTTCGAAGTAAAACCAGATTTCCCACATCTAAAAGTTTAGCCATGAAACTATCTTCGTGGTGGACCGAAGCGTTGGCTGTCCAAAAAACAGAGCTTCTGCTTTTGTTAGCATGGATAACAAGGCCTCCGTGGCTGTCGATGGACAAAACTCCCGATGTATCACTGAGAGGACTGTCCCTGTTAGCGACCCAAACGACGGTTTTTTCAGGGATCTTGTAGTACCATACTCCGATGTAGCGGTTTCGGGTGTTTGCCGGGCTGAAAAACCCGAGAGCAAAAGTCTTATTGGCTGAAATCAAAATGTCACCGTCTTTGAGGGGTTGTTTGGGTGTAATGGCAGTGAGAGAAAAGCAAGAAGAGGAAGGCAGCAGAGCTAGTAAAAGCAATGTAATTAGCCATAACGGTTCTGAAGAAACCATGGCGCTTGTGGACTGTGTAGGATAAGGATAATGATGAGTTCATGTTAATATTGACAGAATACGGTGTTGGGAGTTTGATAATGAACTCTCTCGAGATCGACCTAGCTGGTAGTTGAGGCTTTAATTGCGTTAGTTTGGGGTAAAGTTCTTAAAAGTAGCAAAGAATTAATTACATTCAGTGCTGCTTAATTTCTATATTTTGATCAAATTTATAAAAAATCAAAATTAACACTGATTTAATCATAATTATTTTAGAGAATTGTTAAAAATAGGGTGAGCACAAAACTAGCATTATTTGTACTGCACCGTACGTCTGGTTAATATTATTAGTGATGCAGTTATGATTAAAATTCTTACTATCATTAGGCGGTATAGTTAAACTAAACAAATATTAAAAACCGCAATTGTTACCCATCATATATATAATATTAATATTTTGAATATTATCATAAATTTAGAAAATTTGTTTTATATAAAATAAAGGGGATTTTGGGGTAAAATTTCTTCAAAATTAAAGTGGTGTTTGGTTATATTTTTTTAATCAGTTTTTTATTATTAAAATTAAAAATTAAAATATTTTTCAAAAACATGTTCTATAAAACTGTTTTTACTTTTTAATTTTTTGATTGAGAATCAAAATTTTAAAAACAAAAGAAAATCACTTTCAATATTTTTTTAAACATTTTTTTTTTCTCAATTAATATTTTAGACTTTGATCAGACTCGGATCCAAATTCTTTCACGACCCTAGCGCTGAACACGTCCTCTGACCTTAACCTGAATTCGACTCTGGACTTAGACCCGACGTAAATTATATTTCTTGTAAAAAAAAATTATATTTTTACGTTTAAAGAATTTTTTTTATATTTTTCATGAAAATAACACGAAAACAACAAGAAAATTACATAAAAGTAATATAAAAATAATATTTAAATATAATCAAAACAATAAAAACTAGTATATAGATAACAAAAAATCAACAACAAATTAACAAGATACAATATAAAAAATTGTATATTCTATAAATAAAATTAAAAAAATCGTAAAAATATTTAAAATTTTGTGAAACTGTATTTTTATAATTTTTTATTATTTTTATGTATTTGTGAAATAATTTTCAAAAATATTTTTGTTTTAATTTTAATAAACAATTTCATACAAAATAATAATAATAATAATAATAATAATAATAATAATAATAATAATAATAATAATAATAATAATAATAATTTATCTAAAAGAGGTCAAAGGAGCGAATTTAGGCCCCCAAAATAGGTTTATCAAAAATAAAAGAGCAACATAGGACATGACACTTTTTTTTAAAAAAAAAAAAAACACATAGGACATGACATATTGCATGATCATTGATGTCAAAATCACCACAATGTCACGAGTGACGTAGCTTCTTTTTTTTTTTGTTTTTCCTGGGAACGAGAGTGACGTAGTTAGTCTTACTATTCCGAGTTATATTTTTGTGTGCTTTTTAAAATATTATATTAATAGGGGTAATTCTACAATAGACACTCTTAAATTGGGTCTATCAATAGACACCCTAAATATTAAAGGGTAATTGGTTGTAATATGTATGTCCACTATATTTTGTGTGCCTCATCACATTGAATCTTTAATTCTATTTTACTTAAAAAAAATTAAATTTAAATAAAATTAATAAAGTGAGGGAAGAGATTGAGTGATTTGATTGGATCTCTTTTCATGTGAAGGCTTTTGTTTTTTTTGAATGGAAATATGGCAATTTTATTAAATAGAATCAGCCATTACAATGTTCGTCAACTCAGAAGGTGAGTTGGTTACATCAAAGATACGTACTGACGAGTAACAAGAGCTCCGAGCAAGGAAATGCGCGGCCTTATTAGCAGTGCGTTTAACAAAAATCAAAGAGACATTAGATAATTCATCAAGCAAATTCTTACAATCCGAAACCAGAAATCCGAAGTAAGAAGGGAGGCACACCGAGCTATGTATTGCTTGAACAGCAACAAGGCAATCCGTCTCAACAATCACCGAAGGCCAAGTCTTAGTCTTGAGCCAACTCAAAACTTCTTTGATACCAATAACTTCAGCCACTTCAGGGGAGGCACTTCCGAGAGTAATAGAAGTACGGGCTTCAATCATGATACCATCACAATCTCTAGCTATGAAGCCAAAACCATGAGAATTCGAAGCTTGAAAAATTGCTCCATCAACATTTACCTTAATCGTGTTAATATCCGGTTTAGTCCAACGCTCATCCTCTACTCCATGAGCAACATGAGTTAGAGGTTCCATTCGCCTTTGTTGAGCGCATTTCCATTGATTAAGGTTAGAACGTGCTGAAAGAACAATTGTAGCAGCAGCCGAACTTTTTTGGTTCCATAGCAAATCATTTCGGGCATTCCAAATCGCCCAACAAATCATTAAAGCTTCCTCCACATTAGATGTCAAGTTTACTTCAAAAAGATGCCAAAACCAGTCCTCAAAAACCACTTCGGAGACAGCATTCAAGTGCACACTTGAACGATTCCAGCAAGAGTGTGCAACAGAGCATTGCACGAGAATGTGATAAACAGTTTCTGCATTAATATTGCAGAAAGGGCAGAGCATATTTACCACAACATGCTTCAAGTGCAACTGAGTTTTTGTTGGGAGACGTGAAGGCTTTTGTTTGTTATCTCTTATTGCAAGTTTTTTTTTTTATCTGGTTCATAAACATAATGTTGTTTTTATATTTTTTGGATTTATGTGGATTTGGATTTACAAAACTTTTATAATCAATCAATATATCTTATAAATAATTATACATAAGGAGAAACAAATTTCATTTTTTTTTTATTACTTTTGTATGAGTTCTTATTAAGGTCACTATGAAATAACAAAATGAAGAAGAATCTAAAGAAAAAGAAAAGAAAAAAAAACAAACTGCTTCATACGAGATTAAATTGAAAAACAAAATGAAAAGATTTGTGATGGGGAAGATTTTAGTGAAAACGTTTAATCTGGTAAAAATCTAATGCCATCAATTCCAGTTTCTTTTTTCTTAGAAAAAAAAAAACTAAGAATAAAAAATGAAACAATTTTTTTTTCTCATTTGTATTTATCTAGGTGGACCAATTGAATAGTAATTTAAGGTATGCATGAGTACATCCACTTTGACCAAATCAAACTAAATTTTGATTCAATACACTAAGCCCAATAATATTTTTGAAGAAGTTTTCTACCATCACCAATTAAAATGGATTATAGAATAAGTATTGATGTGTCTATTATAAGGGGGTCAATTAAAGAATTTTCCTATTAATAGTGTAGAACAATAAAAAAAAATGTTTTTTTTTTATTTTTTATTTTTACACTATATATATATATATATTTTTTGTACTTTTTACGGAATTTTACATAGAAATTTTTATTGCAATTAGCGCTGCAACTTAAATTGTAATAAAAAATCGTATAGAAACTTCTATTGCAACTAGCGCTGCAACTACTTTAGAAACTCAAACCGTAAATTTGAAAAAAAAAAAAATTAAAAAAGGTAATTCCCCTAAAAAAAATATGAGTTATGTTGTGTCGTGCCATTAAAAAATTAAATCATATCTTATCATACGCTTTACAGGTGGATACTAATATTGTTTGGAGGACGGTTTGTCCAGCCCCTATTGAAGCTATTGTTGTAAATGAATTTGTTCACTATTATTAATAGTTTTTCTCTCTCAAAAAAAAAAAAAACAGAATTCCATGTCTGTCACTTTAGTAATAATTAATTAATTAATATATCAGTATATATATATATTAATAAATTATTATTTTAAAGACAGGTATATATAAAAATAATTGATTATTTTTTTAAAAAGTTATGATATAGTGACGCGTCAAGTGAGTCGAAACACGTGTATACAGTCACGCTTGGCGTGTCACTATAAGTCAATATTTTTTAATAAAAAATAATAGAAATTATGAGGGTTATTTTTTAGTGACCCCTCATATTTTTAATGACCCAAATTAGAGAACACTAACACTAAATTTTTAAAGTCATTATGTGCATGTCACTAAAGCTCACCCTAGTGACCCGTGAGTCACTAAATAATATTACTAAAACTCAATTTTGTACTTAGTGTTTCAAAAAAAATGTAAAAGCTAAATAATTAATTATTATAAATTGCTTTATTTTAACTTGAGCATAAGAACATTATAATCAAGAAGAATTTAATAAGTGTAACATGTATTTACAAATCTAGCACAAAAAAATTATTCGACAATTAGATAATGATTTAAACTCATCTCGCAAATTCAACTAGTAATACTAAAAAAAAAAAAAACTTTCTATTACACATTTCTAATTCAGAGAAAGCAGCACAAGGCAACAAATAAAAAACAAAATTCAATGCTGCATGTAAGGATGAAGATTCTGAACGCTTATTAGATCAAGTCAAAACTTTGCAAGAATAAAGCTTGAAACTTTAGCGAGCTTCTAACACTGTAACAGTTATGTCATTTACAGAAACTCCTTTCGATGTTGAGGTATCGCTACCTGTATTTTTGAAAATAAATGCAGGTCTTTTAGGAGATTGAAGAGGGGTCTCATGTCCCAGCATGAACACAACCTCTAACATGGTTGGTCGATCTACAGCAAGCTCCTGAACGCATAACAGCCCGATTTGGATGCATCTCAAGACTTGCTCACTTGGATATGGCTCAGCCAATGATTCGTCAATAATCTCCAAAACTTTTCCTTCTATCCATAAGTCCCATATCTGAAAGAAAGGTACAGTTTTGCATGCATAATTGTGAGAATTACCAGAGCTAATGGAATATGCATCATCAAGTGATTCATTTAGATATATACTTACTTGGCCAACCAAATTAAGGGAGGAAACTTCATTGAAATGGCTGTTCTTCTTGCCAGTAATGATCTCTAATGTCAGAACCCCAAAACTGAAGACATCAGATTTTATTGAGTACAGGCCTTCCATTGCATACTCTGGTGACATATAACCACTGCCATGACAGAATGAGAAACAGTACAGAATTAACATACCCGTAATCATATATTTTTACTATGTTCAATCACTTCTTATTTTTTCTCTTTTATGAATAAATTCCAAAAACATTATTTATTTGTATGGAACATGAAATGGAACAACAGAACTTACTATGTTCCAACCACTTTAGTAGTATTTGCTTCTATTTGATCATCTCCAAACATCCTAGCCATACCAAAATCTGAAATTTTGGGGTTCATTGTAGTATCAAGTAGAACATTGCTTGCTTTCAAGTCTCTATGGATGATTTTGAGTCTTGAATCATGATGTAGATATAAAAGGCCTCGAGCAATTCCTATGATAACATGAGAACGTTTTCTCCAATCCAACAATGATTTTTTGTTTTTATCTGTTGATCAATTTATGAATGTTATTTCTGGTAAGAAATGAGGTCAGAGTTGTTGATTACTATGGATAAAGGATTTTCTTATGTAGACAAAAGAGAAAGCATACCAAACAATACCAAGTCCAAGCTTTTGTTTGACATGTATTCATACATCAACATCTTCTCTTCTTTGTGAATACAGCAACCTAGAAGCCTTACAAGATTTCTGTGCTGAAGTTTGGCTATCAGCAAAACTTCATTCTTAAACTCTTCTACACCTTGCCCTGAAAATTGTGATAATCTTTTTACAGCCAGTTCTTGCCCGTCAGCTAGAACCCCCTGGAAAAATAAAAATAAAAAAAAATACAGAAATTGTTACAAAGATTACTGATGACATTATGAATAATTTCTGCAATATTGAAGGGAATGTACCTTGTAAACAGAGCCAAATCCCCCATATCCAAGCATGTTAACAGGAGAAAAATTGTCTGTGGCAGCAGCCACTGTGGAAAAATCGAAGAAAAGCACATCTGTTTTCTCTCTACTAGTTTTGCTTGGAGAATTTTCAAATCTCATTAAGCTACCTGAAATATCATTCAGCATTGTCGATGGCTGTCCAAGAACAACATCTGCTGGCCCCAACAGCAAATGTAACACAAGTTTGTTGTTAATTTCTCATATAATTATCTATTCTACTTTTACAACTTTTCAAGTAAAACACAGATGAATCACAGACAATAATATAACAATATGTATGTGGGGCTCTACGATATACAATTTGAATGCATTTTTTCTCAGTACTTATTCCATTTATTTTCACTAAATGCTGTCATTTATAGCCGTTTTGGTAGTGCTTAACTAGTTAACTATAACTGATGCTCTGTACGTCGTAATATTTACAATTGGACTTAATTTTACCAGCAAATTTCTAGAAATGTATTCCCATTGTTATAACTAGCATTTTGGACAATTTTCACCTACAAAAGAATAAACTTCTAGAAACATTTTCAGACAGTCATTAGTTGTACTTGAACATTTTAGGTACTACAAAAAGTTGAAAAGACTAGTTAACAAAAAACAAAAGTAAAAAGGTAAAAACGCATACCTTTTCTCTTCCTTTGCTTTAAACAGTACAAAACAGAGGCAATGAGTAGTACAGCAGCAGTGACTGACAATCCAACAATAGACAAAATCCATTTCGGGGACAGCGCGTCTGACTTGGAATATTTAGCTGAAAAGAGAAAAGGTAACCTCATTCATTGCATGACTCTCATAACAAAAATCATTAATAAAAGTGAAAAGAGTGAAAGGATGAGTAAGAGAACAAAGTACAAACTCCTACCTCACGCGGTAACAAAACAAACCACAAAGAATAATCACATGAATTCATCAAGGATTTTTAGTCCTAGAGTTAAAATTTTGAGAGGTACCTAATTCAATTGCATCCACACGAACGAACAAATCTTGACCCCCTTCCAAGAACTGTTTCATATCCATTAAAGGCCCATCCCATGTCATGCAGCCACTGCCCCCATTCCTCACGTCAGCAAGCCCGTACGCCATGCACGAACAGTTCCTAAGACACTTCTCTCGACACTCATTCAAGCTCAAGCTTTGCTCAACGACCGCAGTGGCCGCATCCGGAACTTTAACACTTGCCAATTTCACAAACCCTTCACCGTTTCCGCACATGGACAAGGCTCCCTGCTTCTTGCCGCAGCCGCCGGCGTTGTCCCTCAACGCCCAGTCTTGTGGCAAGACGGGGTCGTATCCCGGTAGACACCCGCAGTCGAACCCGCTAGTGTTGTACAAGTCGCACTTCCCGTACGGACCGCACTTGGCGTAGTTATCGCAGGTGTCGACAGGGGCGTTGTAAATTTGGACCCATCTGTGCTGCTGCTGTTGCCAAGCGAATTGTAGAATGGATCCTGAGCCATCCACGGTGATGTAGGTGAAGATCGAAGGGTCCAGTACGCTCCACATCACTGTGATTTCATCCTGATCGTTGACGAATGAAATGTTGAAGAAGCTACTCCGTGGGAGAGCGCTCAAAGCTGGTATGCCACTCCACTGGAGGCCGTTCCAATGTCCTGCTCGCCACCATTTGGTCCGGTCTTTGTACAGTATAAGCTGCGGCGAACCATTCGGCACCATTCTCAATGAGCAATTTCCGGTTCCCGGGTCGTCTTTGGATTTCCATGACGTGATGAACCGGTTTAGACCTGTTTTTAAATTTAGGCCTAATTTCAAACCCGAAAGCAGAGCATGAGTTGGGTGATCGAAGCTTTGCCAAATGACCTTCTTGTTGTCTTCTTGAAGCAAAATTAAGTTACCCGAGTCCAGGATTTGGGCTGAAATCTTGTTAGTGGAGGAGCTGGAAATATTTGTTGACCAGTGAAGAACATTTTGACCGTCGTTTAAAACAAGATTTCGTTGAGCTTCATCAATGGAAAGAACTCCTGTCGTGTCGTTTATTGGGCTGTCCCTGTTCGCTACCCAAACAATGGTTGCGTTTGAAAAGTTAAACCAAATTCCCAGGTATCGAGAACTAGATTTTCCAGGACTAAAGAACCCCAAAGCGAAAGTACCTCCGTTGGAGACTAAAACTGTGCCGTCGTCTTTGATGGGCTGGTCAACGGTTATCGAATCTGAAGCAGAACAATAATGGAGAAGAAGGACTGTGAACACTGATTTCAGGAAAATTTTGGCATAGTTCATATTGCAAAAATGAGATTTCTTGGGAAGAACTTATATGCAAAAATCTAAGCTTGGAGTCAGTTAGTCTTTCCCTTTAAGTTTGTGAAATACGTGCTTCGAAACATTGATGAACCACTGGAGAAGAAAACTTGTACAGAAGCAAAGATTTAATTTTAAATAAATTCAAAACCAAAGTTAAAAAAAAATTGCTTCATTGCAGCTAGTGGGCAGTGGAGTTAGTTAAATAAAAATTTTCCAATGGAAAGACTCGGAGAATCCTTTAATAAAAATTTTCCCTTAATCAAAGACTTGGCTTTATATAAAATAAATAAAAAAAAAACATACGAGGAACTTTAAGAATTATAAGTATCAGTTATTTTAAAGACAAAAATTTTGCTACTTAAGTATTTTTTTTTTTTAAGGGGTTAGAATAGCGTTGTTTTTTTTCTTTGGAAGATTTTGAAACCGGTCTTTGTCAACATGCTATTGTCCACTTTCTCCTACTGGTCATGAGTGTACAAGTTTCTCATCACTAATTAATGTAAATAGAGACAGACTACTATTCATTATTCTTAATTTCTTTATATATATATATATTTTTTTTTTGAAATGTGTATGTATTTATAGTTTAATATTATATATTTAAAATAAATAAAATATTTTAAAAAAATTGATGATGATATAATCTAAAAATTTGATATAAATTAAAAAATAAATTTTGATAATCTAAAAATATATATAAAAAAAAATGGTTAAGGTTGATCTTAGCATCTTTCTTTGATCCCAAAGCAACCTCCAAATGATTTGAAATTTCTTAAAAGTTTTCTAGACAGATTTTTCCACTACTAATTAAGATGAAGATTATGGAGCAGATAGATATTATGTGTTACTAAGAAAATGTTCAACAAAGGCTTCTATAGTAAAGTATTAGATGCATTTATTGGTCAAAAAAACAAGGCATAAAGTGGCCATTGTGGAATGATTTATGGTACATATTACTGAAATAAAGGATAGAAAATTAAAAAGAGAAAAAAGCAAGTTTATTTATTAAATGGGCGGAGGTATTTATTTAGTGTCACAAATGTGAACAGAGATGAAGGTTACATGAAATTTCTAAATTAACCAGTCTATAGACGTCAAAAGGTCATATATCTACTAAAGCACTAAAATATAAGACTAAGTAACCAGTAACCACCTAATCCTTTTAATAATATTAATCATCAAGGTGGTGGGGTTTTCATTGTTTAATTAATATTTGTAATTATTTAATATCAAACTCTTCGTCTGATCATAGGGTCATGGTGGATTTCAACTTTAACGAAAGCTGGTGGTGGTAGCTGAGTTACATAGATTATTAATTGTGAATTTTGTTTAATGGTCGGTTTTGTAGCTTTTGACTCAAAAATATTACATACATGGAAAGAGATGGAAATAATGTCACTAAGTGAAAGCCACTTTGGAATAATTTTTTATGTTGTAATGCATTCCCTCCTTATCTCATTTTCCTTGTATACATCTACAAAATTAATTAAATTGAGAATCAAGTGTGTCTCATTAGCTGACCAGAGAACTAAAATAGATATTTGTTAACTTAATTTTTTATCAACGACACAAAATAAAAAATACGACAATATATTATGAGTTAATAAATAAGACAAAAGGCAAGAGACGACATCATAAATTTAATCCAAATTATTTGGTAATAACTTTCTTTTTTTAGTATTACTTGTGGAATAAAAATCAATTGAATCAGAGTCAAATAGAGTTTCTTGAATATCCCTTAAGAATTATAATAAGATATTTTAGGTGTTCTTTTAGAAAATATGAATTAAGATCTTCAAAACAATGAAATGAGCCACTATTTATAAGGTTATAATTAAATAAATGACATTCATTACAAAATATATATTCATTAAGGGTGTGTTTGGAAGTAACTATGTAATTATTAGGTATGGTAACTACCAGGGTGGTAATTACACAGTTTAGTAATTACACTATATTTTAAAATGCAAGGTGTGTTTGGATATGAGGTAGTAATTACATATGAATTCTTAATATCTTGTTTGGCAAAATAGTTAGTAATTACATGGAAAAATAATATTTTTTAGTAGCTAATGTTTAATATGGAAAGTTTTTAGTAATTACACAGTGTAATTACATCCAATTCTCATGGGGGGCCATGAGAATTGGAGAGTGTAATTGGAACCCCTCAATTACTTCCAATTACACAGTTACAGTGTAATTACATGGTTAGACAAACATGTCAAATTGTGTAATTACCTCCAATTACACACAAATTCAATTACATTGTGGCTTTCCAAACGCACCCTAAATGATTATTCTCTCAATTCTACGATTTTAGGCATCTATAATAACTGTAGGATTTTCTTGGTGAAATTCCAAGAATGCCCTACACCACTCAAGCTTTTAGTCAAAAACGACAGGGACAATATTGTCCCAGAAAAATCATCAATTTAAACAATAGACTCATACGACAAAGAAGTCTTGGTCGTTTCTTTCACACGACAATGGAACTTGTCGTTCCTTACCTGCACGACAAATCGTTTGATCATAAACGATTTGTCGTTCTCCTTTGAATAAAACCAAGAGGAATCAGAGCAAACCCTATCTCATTTCCTCTTTCGAACCTTCGAGAGTTCTCAGACTCTCTCTCTCTCTCGTTCTCTCCTTTCTCTCTGGTTCTCAAACCCTAGAACCAGAGATCTAGCTCGATCTATTGATCGATCTTACCCAGAAACTTTCCCAGAAACACCACACAACACACACACAAAGTTAAAGCCACAAAATAGTAGAGTTAGAGAGAAAACAAACACCAGAAATATAGAGGTTCGCCCTAAAAATTAGGGGTACGTCCTCTGATGAGCTCGCCTTGAAGATCGACCTCAGATCTTGCACTATAATGAAGAAAAGTTACATCAGGTGAGAAATCTAAGTCACAAACTTTTGACTGGTATTTCAGATTTTCTCTCTTTTGATTTTCTGTGTTTATCTCTCTATTTTTCTGTTCTCACTCACTAACTCTCTGTTGTTTCTTTGTATGAACTTGGAACTTCGATTTGGAGCTGAACAACTTCCAGATCTGGTAAACTAGGGCTCTGGTTTCTGGTATCTCTTAACTTAGAGATTTGGTAATGCTCTAGTCCCTTTATATACTTGTAGATTAGGGTTGATCAAAGATCTGGAAGTTAGTTACAATTTCGGTTGTAACTAACAACCAGATCTTGATCCACTAGAGGCGAAGCCACATAGGATCTGTTCTGGTATTCTGTTGTATTTATTTGTATTTTCTCTTTATCTTGTAAAACTGTAATAATAAATATTACAGAGAGGTCTAATTTTAACAATAACCTACTTTTTTAGGAATTTAGGAGCTATTTTCGTAGATTTAGAATAAGTCAAACATACTGGTCGGTTGAACTGATTAGATTATCTTCATATGAAACTCTTGAGAAGAATTATGCTGCTCCATGTCAGTTAGGCACCACTAGTCAGACAATTTACACAATTGGTTGGGTGATTGGCCAGTTGAACACTCTAGGACCTTTCCTACCTGATTCAACAATTTTAATAGTGTGTTATATTTTATTATCTTCCAGCTAGTGCATCCGACTCTCAATCTTCCTTATTATTTACTGACTAGCTGTCTATTTTTTTGTTACGTGTCAATTTATCTCATGCCATATTGAGTAATTTTTGGGATAATAAAATCCAAATTCAATAATTTTTATCTATGTGATTAATAGAAATTATCATTGACCTTCATGATTGATCACGCTACAACAATTTCTTTGAGCTCGTAAAAGAGGTTTCAACATTTGAATACTTAAATTACTGAGTTATTTTGATCAACTAACAACTTTATTTTGATCTAAGTTTCATTGAGTAGTGTTCTCAGAAGAAAAAAAAAAGGCCCAAAAGTGGTAATAAACTTAGAGGACAAGAGTTTTTTTTTTTTTTTTTTTTTTTTTTTTTCTTACTCTTTAAAATAAAAAGTGTAGAAAAAGTGTAAAAATTATGCTACACCATATGATATATTTTAGAGAATGTTATAATATTTTGTTAGTGTTTTATATTATTGAAATAATACAGAAGGAAAGAATACATATAATTTTTGTCTCTGAATTATAATAATTGCGATTTCCTTTTTAAAATTTTCAAGCTAAACTATTATAATTACTAATTATTGCCCCTGTCTCCAAAATTTAGAGACTTTATAGTGGTAACAATACATTGAGGGAACAACTCTCCAATTAATAAATTATTCAAAGACACAATTCTGCAATAATAATATGTGAAAAAAAAAATGGTTACGTATTATTACATCTTAACTTACTCATTTTAGGTCATCTCTAATACTAGTTTTACTGTGGTGGTTTATCAGAAAATAGGTCTTTTACTCAACAAAATATTTATTTTTTTAAAAAAAAATATAAGTATGGTTGTTACTAAATAGTACCGATGTTTTTTATTTATTTATTTTTTTTAATTTTATTAGGCAAATTATTATTAAACTATATAAATAATATTAAGTGTGTCAGTAGATTCGAAGCTACTAGTTACTTGCAATGGAGTTGCCCCTACTCAATATTTGTGATGTACTAGTTCTGGCAAATATTGAAAGTGGGTTTTTTTTTTTTTTTATGAAGAATAAGAATGTTGCTTCTTAAAAAAAAAAAAAAAGAAGAATAAGAATGTTGACCTTATTGACTTTTATAAAGTAGGTTATAAAACCTCAATCTGTAAAATATAGAGTAGATTAGATTATGCATAATTACGATGTGGTCAGTTGTTTAATTTTCTAGAATGAAATTTTCTAAAACCTCGTGCGGCTCGTATTGGAGTCAGCAACGTTGAAATGCCAGAGGGTTTGACAATGAAGTTGAAGAAAGTTACAATCAAGGATCAAAAACCGCAATTATTATAACGTATGGACACTTCCAAACCTAATTATATTAAATCCTTAAGGAGGACATCAATGATTAATTAGCGAGCTATGACTTCTAATTGTCACCTTATTTGAAAAATAAGGTGCTTGTTCTTCAAATTCTAATGCAACTACGCATAAAATCGGCCAACCTTCTCACTTGATTTCACTGCTCAACATGAGAACTAGTACTATCGTCAGTCGATGGTTTACATTATCTTGGACACAAAGAAACAAATTATAAACTACTATTAATCATTCCAAAACTTCATCACAATCCTAAGAAGTAAGATCCCACCAATGGATCCATTGTAACACTCTCTCTTCTTTCCATAGTTCCAAAACCCGTGCTTGTTTAGATCATGATTTCACGTCTACTAAGTTGATACCGCTTACAGTCTCCAACAATAGGACCCCAAAGCTAAAAACATCAGACTCTGCAGAGAATTTTCCAAACATTGCGCGTTCAGACCACGTGTAACCACTGCATTATCTTGAATTTGTTCTCCATTCAATATTTGTAACCATGCCAAAATCTGAAAATTTTGGGTTCATGTCGTCATCTAGGAGAGGCTTAATTACCTTTGAAATCTACTGTAGTTTTGCTTGATATTTTGACTTATTTAATTAAATAAATCGTGATGATGAATTAAGACTGTCGACTGATCATTTGACTTAAATGGCAACCAAAGCTTACTGAGATCTGATAAAAGTATTCAATAAAATATATTAAAAGTATGACTTCTGGCAAAAATAATAATACATTACTAGTGTGCTTCTCATTTCAAAATATTTAAAAGCTAAAATAAACCATTTATCTAAAATTTTATTATTTAGAACTTCCCTTCCTTCCTATGCACTCTAATATAGATGTTCTAGTCTAGTCAAGCATTCTTCTCTGCATCTTTCTGAGTTGCAACATTCGCCTTTGTACAGTACAGCATAAAATGATCCAAACAATTTACAAAAATCTAATGTTTGAAGAGAAATTTACACCAATAAACTATTTTCCATTAGTGGCACTACTTTCCTAGATGGAACATCAAATAAATTAAGCATTTGGTTTTGTGGACTGTACAGACCAACTTAGAGTTTTTTTTTTCTCTCATCTTCCTTGTAGCCTTGTCACAGTTAGTTCAGTAGAAGTAAATGGTTGATTGCAAGATGATGAAGAATCAACCTCTGAAGAGACCCTTCCAACATAAAATCCAGGTTGCTTAGGTTGAGGCAACGAGGGATTTTCACTATCCAACATGAAAAGAACGGCTGACATTAAGGGCCTATCTTCAGGGCGTTTTTGGACACACAACAGCCCCACTTGGATACATCGCATTGCTTCTGATTCATTGACATCTTTCACCAAAACATCAACCACCTCCAACGGTCTCTTCTCATTCCATAATTTCCAAGCCTAAAATAATCCAAAACTTAAATTTTAGAAAGACTGGATGTTAACTTAATAAAGCATAACAGAAAACATGAACTGACAAGTACTCTCCACTCACATGTCCTAAAAGATTGAGGTCATGATCCGAATGTTGAAATCCCCTGTTTCTCTTCCCACTTAGTATCTCCAAAATCATAACTCCGAAACTAAATACATCAGATTTCACGGAGAAAAGTCCATCTATTGCGTACTCAGGAGACATATAACCACTACGAGTGATTTTTGAACTCAGATTAGGATTGGAGTATAAAAACCAAGTGAAAACATTAGACAAAAGTTATTGTACTTACTAAGTTCCAACTACTCTTTTAGTAGTTACTTCATTCTGGTCACCTCCAAATATTCTTGCCAAGCCAAAGTCTGATATTTTGGGATTCATTTCGTTATCTAAGAGGATGTTACTTGCTTTAAGATCTCGATGAATGATTCTCAACCTTGAATCTCGGTGAAGATAGAGAAGCCCTCGAGCAATACCAACTATAATATCAAACCGCATCTGCCAATTGAGCGCAGTCCCTTTTGTTTGATCTGTCCCATTTGCATTTAGTTAATCCTTTTCTTTTGGTTTTGCTTAGAGTGTTAAAGCTAAACTTTATTTTGCCAATCAAAAGGCACAGATAAGAAAAATAAAACTGAGAATACAGAAGATATGGCTTACTGAATAAATACAAGTCCAAACTTTTGTTAGGCATGTACTCATAGATCAACATCCTCTCTTCTCTATGAATACAACACCCCAACAGCCTAACAAGATTCCGGTGTTGAAGTTTAGCAATCAAAATAACCTCATTCTTGAACTCTATGACTCCTTGTCCTGAATCTTTGGATAGCCTCTTCACTGCTACTTCTTGCCCAGTTGGGAGCACAGCCTGTTATTGCATGATAAAATTATGCATAGGATAAGAAGAGGAGTTAATCCATTCATGCAAAGCTCTGGTTAAGTTCAAAATGTTACTAGAAGAAGAGTACCATGTAAACAGGGCCAAAACCACCCTCTCCAATCTTATTTCCAGTAGAAAAATTGTCAGTGGCACTCATAATAGTATTTAGATCAAATAAAGGAAGCTCTACATCCTCTGTCAAGGCATCAGAATGTTGCTCTTCTTCTTGATTAGGTAACATTCTCTCAGCTACACAAAATTCACAGCAAGAAATTGTTAGAAATTTATTAGGATCACAATTGTATATATAAGATGTGTGTTGCATCATCAAATAAATAAGTCAAATTTATGTGAATTATTTTGGAATAAAGATTGTGACTTAAAAGCATGATTGTTATAATTTTAATATGTGGATACTAATTAGAAAATTTATGATTTGAGGTGCCAAATTAAAAATAGTTAATAAATATTACTAACTTTTTTGGCGGATAATAGTCCTTAATTTTGCATCTTATCGTATCTTTTCATTCTTGAAACCCCTTAATAACAAACTTAAGTTCTAGAGAAAATTTTAATGCAATAAATTAGAAAACCATACCATTCAAAGTTTGATTTTATGGACTCTAGTACACTTCTACTAATCTCTAATTTATTGTTTCATTCTCATTAATTAATTAAGGCTAAATTCAAATTTACAGTATTTTAACAAAAATTAGTAGCAGAAAACTGGTATGCAAGTGTAATGTGTTATCAATACAATAATTTCTAATCAAATGTCGTGCCGACTCTTCTAAGAAACTAATAGTGTTATCAAAGCTACCAAACGAATAATCACATTATAATTAAAAATCGTTATCCTATATTTTACCAGTATTGGGTTATTTAAGTACTAAAGACAAACACATTATCCTCTGTTTACGAAAAGAATAGCTTGACAACATATTTATGTTTTGTTTACGAAAATTTAACAAAAAAAAAAAAATTACACCATATCCTCTATCATACCTCTTTTTGTGTATTAGTGAAAGTTTTTACCTTGGCTTTTGTGGGAGCTGGTCTTCATGTTCCACAAAATATAGCCTCCAATACAAATCAATAATACAAGAATCGAGACTATTGATACTGAGATAATTATTACAGTCCGTCTGCTATCATTTTCTTGTGCTGCAACCAAACACGATATTATTAAGGAGACATCATATAAATGAAAAATAAAAAATAAACAGATTGAGCCATTTGAATGAAGTTTTGATGAAGATTCTTGTTCAAATTTACTCAAGTAAGAAATAAACATAATAATATTTTGTCAAGTAGTTTAATCTGAAGTGTACCAAGTTCAGAAGCAGCCATCTTAATATACAGATCTTGTCCCCCAACATTGTATTCCGTCATATCAACCAAGTCTTCATCAAACCACAACATGCAGCCACTAACACCACTTAGAGCATAAGCCGAACACGAACAGTTCCTCAAACAAATGTCTTTACAATCTTCAATACTCACCACAGTTCTTTGAGCCAAAAACTTTAGCCCGTACGGCAATTTATAGTGAGAAAACTTCTTGAAACCCTTCTCTGAGCTACAATTCAATTTAGTCTTAGGTACACATCCACTACCCCAGTCGAATCTTTCCCAGTCTCTAGGCATTTTTGGCACAAACCCAGTTGGGCAATGGCAAATAAGATCCAAATTAACATTGCAGACACCGTTTGGACCACAATGCTCAAAAGAATCACATTGATCTTTCTGCAGAGTGTAGACCGAAACCCACTCCTGACGTTGATAGTTCCAACTGAACTGTTCAATTGTGCTCGATGGGTTCAATCTGAACGCTGTTAAGCTAGAAGCTTCATTGTTTTCATAGGTATAGTAGACATGACTAGTATTGAAAACAAAAATAGGCGTAATTAGGGGGTTTGGTCCCACAGGGGGTTCTCCACCGAACCGGACACCGTCCCAAGACCCGCTTCGGTATTGTACCTCCGACCCTTTTCGCTGAATTATTTGAGGAAGCCCACGAGGGTCGACCTCGTACGTATAATTTCCTGTAGATGGATCATTGGGGCTGTTCCAGGAGCTAAGGATCCAGTTTTGACGTGTTTCAAGGTTCCATCCCAGTTTCATTCCTGCTATAAGCGTATCACGTGGATGATCAAAACTCTGCCATACTAATTTCCCACTTCCGCCATCTTTAACCACGAGATTTCCCGTGCTTAAGAGCTGTAAAGTGGGGTTTTTGGCTGAAGAATCGGAAGCCCATATGGGAGTGCTTGAATGGTTATTGAGAATGACTACTTTTCCAGTTTGAGTTATTGATAGTCTCCCAGATGAGTCCTTAAGCGGCTTATCTCTGTTCGCGACCCAAAGAATCATGCCTTGGGGAGCTTTCTTGTACCATAATCCAACGTAGCGGTTCACAGAATTTGTTGGGCTAAAAAATCCCAGTTCGAAGACTTCACCGGCAGAGATGAGTGTTTGGCCATCGTCTAAGAGAGGCTTGCTTGGCGTTATGGTGTCAGTTGCTGATGAATAGTTGGGAAAGAAGATGAACAAAACGACAAACAGCTTTACTGCTGTCATTGCTGTGCCTGAGAAACAGAGCAAAGCGTTTAAGCAATTATGGTCTTTTCCTCTTGTCTTCTGCTTTGTTTCTCGTGGAGAACTCTCTCCATGGGAATTCATATAGAAAAATAAAAAATAAAAAATATTTGTGGAAGGAAGACTACTAAGACTAATACTATACCTGTTTTGAACTCATTGCAACAGCAACTTGGAAACTATAAGAAATCGTGTGAGTTTGGGAAAAAAAGTGACAGTTGTTTTTAATTTGATCATTACGTATTTCTCTTTCTTGAAATTTTCACGTCATGTTTTTTTTCTTTTTTTTGGTCTATTACTCACTTTAATGTGAATGAATAACGATGCCCTCCTTTTTGGTGCGAGTAGAAAATATAATTATGATCGTGCAATTCAACCTAAAAAGACAAAAGACTTAGTACAATTGGTATTGTTTTCTGTTTTTTGTTTTTAAAAAATTGTTTTTAAAAATGATAACAAAACATAGTTTTTGAAGTTACAATATTGACTAAAAGTGAATTGGTTTTTAAAATAAAAAATAACATTTTGTTGTTTTCGAAATTCTTGAGCATGTTTGGTATTATTTTCTGTTTTTTGTTTTCAAAAAATTATTTTTAGAGAACAAAAAATAGTTTTTGAAGTTTTTAAAAATAAGTCATGTTTGGTTAGTCTTTTTTAAAAATAATATTGACTAAAAGTGAATTGGTTTTTAAAACAGAAAACAACATTATATTATTTTCAAAATTCTTATTTTTTGTAACTTTGTTTTCTGAAAACTGTTTTAAAAAAACAATGCCAAACAAGCCAAATTGTTTTCAAAAAATAATTTTTTAGTTATGATGCCAAACATGCACCTTGTTTTTTGTAACTTTATTTTCTGAAAATTGTTTTAAAAAACAAGCCCAAACAAGCCAAATTATTTTTAAAAAATAATTTTCTGTTTTTAAAAACAAAAAACAATTTTTTAGTTATGATGTCAAACATACACAAACATTTTTGTGTCTTATACTGACTCTGTCAACTCAAATAGGTGGTGGGCGCGGCATTTAAATTTAACTTAATGGTGTTGTGGACGTTTATGTAATCTTTCTCTAAATTTTGGTTAATGTTTGGATAGAAAAATGAGATTTCTTCTTGTGGTGGCTTTTGGGGGTCAACAACCACCTGCACGAGGTTGTGATATGTCTTAAAAATAAGAGACTCAACTCAAACAGCTACACATTATTAACAAATGCTAAGAGACACCTTAACCATCACATGACGTGATAAATCCAATTTTTGGTTCTACATAATTTAATTCAAAAGATAAAAAAAAATTATTAATTAATTATAAGACACCATATTGATAGAATTATGGTCGTACTAAATATCAATGCTATACTTTTTGAAAATGTCATCTTGTACAATGTCATGTCATGTTAATTATGTATACATGCGTATAAATAAGTGGTTGTGCTGGTGAGTTTCAAGTAGTGGTGGCGGAATTGTTGGCTCTTTGTATGGGTTTTCTATGGGCTTCTAATTTTGATTTCATAGTGAGGAGGGCGGAGATGAATGTTTCAACTGTTTGTAATTGAGTTAATAATCTAGATTCTAATTTTGAGTTCAAACCTATTATTGAGGAGATTATTTCTCTACATTTGGTGGTGGTACTTGTTGTTCATTTCTCGTGTTGCGAATAGTGTAACTCATGTACTTACTAAATCTGTTACTAGTTCGTTAAGAATTATGTTTAAACTAATATTTGTCTAAAAAATTTAAGTGGTCCACTTAATTTAATTTAATATATCACCCAGTGGCGGATCCAGAATTTAAAGTGAGGGGACGTAAATAAATTTAAAAAGAAAATATAAAACGTAGTTAGTGAGATTTGAACCTTAACCCTCTAACCTATTTATCAACTACCTTAACCATTACACTAAGGTTACTATCATGTCTATAAGTATCATCTTTTAATACAAATATATGTTGTAACTAATTAAAATACATATACATTTTTTTCTCGATTTTTTTTTTCAGGGGGGCGACTGCCCCCCTCGCTACAATGTGGGTCCGCCCCTGATATTAGGGCTGTACATCGGTCGGTTTGGGCGGTTTATCCTATATATTTTCTAACCCAATCTAAAGTTCGGGTTGCTAAAATTTAAGTGCAACCCGCCCAATTTAAAAAAAAAATTCTATAAACCGACCAACGGTTTGGGCGGTTTGGTCGGGTTAACCCGCCCAAACCGGCCAAATTTTTTTTTTTTTTTTTTTTTTTAGTTTTAAAGTCAAAATTAACAAAAATTTTAAAAATAAATTAAAAATATCACATTCCACCAAAGTACAATACTATATATATGACTTTAAAACTAATAATTAAGTATATAACTTTATATTATTATATATTTAATCATTTATATTATATATAATAAAAACTAAAAAGTTTAAAAAAAAAATAAAAGTGCAAAATCGGGTTGGTCGGGTTGGTCGGTTTAATTGGGCGGGTTGGACCTATTTTCAACCCGCCCAATTAACAGATTGGGCGGTTTGTAATTTTTTCGGGTTATTTCGGTTTGTAGTTTTTATCGGTTTTTTCGGTTCGGTTTGGGCGGGTTATTCGGTTTAGGCGGTTTACAAATTTTTTTGTACAGCCCTACCTGATATCACCACATTTTCTTTTAAAAAAACAGAATATGTATAGGCCTCCGCCTCTTAGTTATACACTCTCTACTTTATTAAAAAAAAAAGTCTATCTACAAAATTTTATTAAATAAATGTTATTTTCTTTTATAATTATTAATTTTTTGTCAAAAAAAAAATCATATGATTACCGCTTCATATTGTAATTACTAAATTGTGTTATTATTATAAGTAATGATGCACACCTAAATCACATAAAAAAATTGTTTTAACTTTAATATAATATCTTTCCTTCTTAAAAAATGAGTTAGCCTTATTTCTTTTGTTTTAACGTTGTTTCCTATTTTGATTTTCTTCTACCAAATAGTCCTCATAGTCAAACAATAAATATATAATGATAAGCTAACAAACCATAAATCTTTAGCTGATTTTACATGAATCCCTTAAAATAGATATATCGATGTACCTTTTATTTGTTTCGACATTTAAAATAATTTTTTAGTTTAATTTTTTTTTTTTCATATTTTTGTAAGTTATAGCTATTTAAGATATTTTATAAACAAACTAATATAATTTATATACAAATAAATGTACAATATTACAAAAAAACATAATTACATAATTTTATACAATTTTATAAATATTTACAAATAAACATATATGTTTACAATTTTAACTTGTTGATAATTACTTTCAATTGATTTTTTAGAAAAACCTATAAAATTAAATATGTAAATATAAAAGTTATTATTTATATTTTGATATATTACTAATAAAATAATATGTTTACTAAAATTTACTAAAATTTAAAAAAAAATATATAAATATATTTATAAATTTTATTTATATATATTATAAACAATGCATATATATTATGTTTATTAAACATTTAATTAGTATTATTAATAATTATATTGGTATTATTAATCTAGTATGTTTATTATGATAATAAATATAATTTGTTTATTAAAATATTATAATAATTTTAAAAATACAACAGTTAAGTTTATCTATTTAAATAAATACTTTATAAATAACACTTATGGTGTTTAGTTATTAAAAAATGTGTTTTAAAAAATAAACGAAATTGTAATTAAATGTGGCCTTATGTATAAACACTATGTTTATATTAATATTGATAATGTTTATTAATTATTGATCTAATATATATGTTATGATAATGTTTGTGATGATATACTTTTTTTGACCAAGTGTGTAATGATATATTGATATAATGTGTTTATTAAAATTTAAATACAAATTTATAAATAAAACATGTATGTTTATTATTTATTTTTACCATACATAGTTTGTACATAAAAATTAAGAATATATTTTTCATAGTTAATAAAATGTATGATAAATTGTAAATAATTTTTTATGCACATATAATATAATTAAATACTATAATGTACATAAATTTATGATTTCTCCTTAAAATATATTATTTTCTTTTATAATTATTAAATTTTTGTCAAAAAGAAATCATATGATTACCGCTTTGTAATTACTAAATTGTGTTATTATTATAAGTAATGATATATGCACACCTAAATGGTATTTATCCTTTTACAAATTATAAAAATAAATAAATAAATAAATAAATTTAAATATTCTATAATGAATTCTCAAATTTTTAATTCACTAACTCTTAAAAAATAAATTTATATAGTTTTAATTTTACAAATAAAATAAGAAACTTTGTCCTTATTCTTATTCATCTTAATTTTCCCGAAACAGAAATTCAGTGGCAGTTCAATGGAAACCTGTGTTAAATAAGCTCATAAGTTATATGTTACTTCATCGTCAATCTGAAAAATTAGCTGCCTTTGTCTTTTGATTGTTATAACTCAACCCCAAAAGAGGGTTAAGAAACAAAAAAGAAATTATGCAGTTCTCTTGCCAGTATCAATTAGTTAGCTTGTATTCAATATGAAATTTAACAATTGCCACAAAAAATATGAACTTTAACAATGGGAATGAAGCTATCATCCAATGATACTCAAAATCTGAGCGATGATCATCTGATTTTTTTCTCTATATATATGCACAAAAATGACATTGTTTCCAAGATGCTAGAAGTGATAAGTTCCTCGATGAACTACCTGCCATCTAGCACTGTGACTGTCAAGCGGTTCACTGTGCAAGATTGATCTTCTTGCTTGCTGGTTGATGAATCAGTCTCTATGGGACTCCTGTCAAGGCAAAATCCAGGATTTTTAGGCTGAGGCATAGTTGCAGTTTCACTACTAAGCATCAAAACCACTGTGCTCATTGTAGGCCTGTCTTCTGCACGCTCTTGGACGCATAAGAGGCCGACTTGTATGCACCTCATTACCTCTGATGCTGAATATGAATCGCCTACCGACGAATCTACTAGTTCTAATGCCTTTCCTTCCTTCCACAGGTTCCAAGCCTGAACCAGTTTCCATAATGAGACCGATATGAATACAGAATTGCACATATTTAGAGTAAATAAAATCTAATGGTTGTATTCTTTTACTTACATATCCCAGCAGGTTTAATTCGTTGTTTGCATAATAAAATCCTCTGTTCTTTTTACCACTAATGATCTCCAGCACCAGAACACCAAAACTAAAAGCATCAGATTTTACTGAGAACAGTCCATCCATTGCATATTCAGGTGCCATATATCCACTGTTATATCATAAATTAATGGAATAAGTACTTTTTTTAATTGAATGGAGTAAGATTTGGAAGAGCACAATGGTACTTACTATGTTCCCACTACTCTTAATGTGTTTGCTTCAGTCTGATCCCTACCAAAAATTCTTGCCATTCCAAAATCTGATATCTTTGGCTCTAATTCTGCATCGAGTAGGATGTTGCTTGCTTTGAGATCCCTATGAATAATTCTAAACCTGGAATCCTGGTGAAGGTAAAGAAGCCCTCTTGCAATTCCACAAATAATGTTGAAACGCTTAGGCCAATCGAGCAGAGATCTTTTCACTTTACCTGCATTAGTTAAATTTTCATACTTAGCATAAAGGGGTAATGCATCAAATTTGTAAGGACTACAAAATAAATAGTACACAGTAACTAATGCAATTAAAGATGAAACTCAAAGACTAACTGAACAAAATAGAGTCCAAGCTTCTGTTTTCCATGTATTCATATATCAGCATCTTTTCATCCATCTCAATGCAGCAACCAAGCAGACCAACAAGATTTATGTGTTGCAGCTTCGCAATCAAGCAAACTTCATTTTTGAATTCTTCAACGCCTTGCCCTGAGTTCTTTGAGAGCCTCTTCACGGCAACAATGTGTTCTTCTTCTAAGTTACCCTGCTTGGAAAATCATGAAATATGTCAAGTTCTAGCTTTTGTTGGTGCACTTTTATGACATTATGAGTGTCTAAAATAACATGTTTTATTACCTTGTAAACGATGCCAAAACCACCTTGTCCCAGTTTATTCTCTTCAGAAAAGTTGTTTGTAGCCACTGCCATGGTAGTATAATCGAACAATGGCAACTCTAGCTCATCTTTATCTCTTTCACCTGAATGGAACTCCTTCTTTGAGTTTGAGATAACCACCTCATTCAACAAAAAATCCTGGCTTCTTTCACGCATAACTATTTTCAAACCAACAAATGAACAAGTTAGAAAACACCAAATTTAATGCATTTCTGTAATGGTCTGAGAAATATCTTGGTTTATATACCTCTATTTTCTGATTTTCCTTTGCATAAACCTTTTCTCTTCCATAGGAAAAACAATCCTAATAACAGGATGCAGCCACCAACTGCAACTGCTACGATTATAATTATTCGTTTTGTTGTCCAATCATTGTCTGAAATGAGCAAATTCATATAATTAATTGTGAATTTCAAAGTCAAATATAAAGAAAAAGCTCATGCCTCAAACTTGTTTTTAGAAAATGTAAAAATAAGCTAGTCTATAATACACACAAATAATAATAATAATAATAATAACAATAATAATAATAATAATAATAATAATAAAGGTAAATAGCGGCATAAGTACCTAAAGTTTTAAGTTTCTAAGCGGCATAAACCTAATGTTTATTTTTAACGACATAAGTACCCAATATTTGTAAAATTGTATTTTTCTTCTAGTTATGTCAGTATAGACTCCATTTTGAATTTATTAAATGAACATTTAAAAATAACTAATACTACATATTTCTGTCTAGACCCAATGATTAAGAATCTGAATCTTATATGTGGTCTGTTTAAGAAAATACAGAGTTTGTATTGACGAAATTAGAGGAAAATTACAGTTTTACAAACATTAGGTACTTATGCCGCTAAAAATAAACATTGGGATTATGTCACTTACAAACTTAAAACTTTAGATACTTATGTCGCTATTTACTCTAATAATAATAATAATAATAATAATAATAATAATAATAATAATAATAAAAGAAGTTTTCATAAAACATGGAAGATAGAATTCAAAGGGAAAAGTACCTAAGAACTTAAAAGCTCAAGAGAGAGGAATTAAAAACAGAGGAGAAAGTGTGAAAGATCTCTTAAGCACACAAAAAGATTGTCTATTTTCATAAGGTTTCATTTTGCGCTTAAAACAAGAAATAAACTTAGATACTTGTAATAAGACAATGAAACAGCAATACTAGAGACAAATCCACCATGTATTTTTCTTTTGGCAAAAAGGCAACAATGATACATACACGTGAGGTGTCATACAATTATTATTAGTGTAATCGGATTCATGACTATTAATTGTAGAAAATCCTTAACTAATTGTATAGCTCAATAAGTTATAATCCTAGTCCGTATTTAAGGTAAGAATATGAAGGAAATAATGAAATTGATCCCGTGATTTCATGACAATTGAAACTCCTTAAGGAACAATAGATGTACACCTAACTTATCGACAAAGGGTCCACCTATCATATTCTTTTGACATGGAATGAATCCAATTAATCCAATTTATATTTATTGTAGTTTGTAGGTGACCAGCTAAGTTGTGATGATTTTAATGAATTGATAGCTTACTTTTTTAATATAAATATATAAGATAAACCCTCCACATCTGCTCTAAACTATACAAATGGAGCCATATGCATTAAATGTCAAGAATTAAGAAATTCAGATACAGCTTTCTAAGCAACCAAACCCCATTATTAACAGTTTTTTCTGCAAAAATCTTCTCTTAAATATACATCCAAAATTCTTAAATACAAAGTACACCCAAAACATGAAATTTTCTCAACCACCTTTCCAATTCCACTTTAAGTTGAAAAGATTCAATTTTTATTTTTATGATTTTTGTTATTTGAAAATAAAATAAAGAAGAAAAGAAACCAAAAGCAAAATTGAAAGAGAGAAAAGTAGAGAGGAAAAGAAGGAAATATTTACGACTTTTTTCTTCAATAGGGATGGGGAGGTCCCACATCCACCTTACCTTAAATCATATATATTAGAAAATATCTAGCTCATATGTGTAGTTTTTTTTGTTTTTTGGGTACAGTATGTGTAGTCACTAAAAAATTTGATTAGATTTTTAATCTACCTATGGAAATAAATAAATGGACAATCTGAAAAAACTACATTTGAGCGTAACCAATTTTTATATATATAAATTACCAAATTTAAACTTAATTTTAAGTAAATCTTTCTTTTAGTAAAAAAAACAAGGTGAAATTTCTATTTCTAATGAGATGAAATACTGTAGTCTCAAACATAAAATTAGAGCTTTTCAGGAAAAACTATAAAACATGAGATAATTTATTTTTTTATGATGAATGAGACATAATAACTTTCTTTTGTCTGATCCCACAAAGCATATTTAATAATTTAATAATTCCAATTAGATTTTATTTTAAATTAAATTTACATTGCTTTCAAAAACAAAATGTTTTTTTATTTGGTAAGGTAAATTAATTTTAAGTTTGTAGTAAAAACATTAATCTTTTTTTATAATAATGTAGTTTAAAATGAAATTTAATAAAAGAGTTTTGTAATTAATTAAAACAACAAAACCAAAAAGTAAATCAACATAGTCATCCGTGGTGCCCACAGAATTATTGCCCCACCATAATATTTTAATTAAGCACAGAAAGACTATGCATACTAGTCTAGAATAATATGAACACCTGAGTTGAGTTGAGTTGGGTGTGGCGGAGGAAGTGTTAAGTTAACCCAACCCAAGTCAAAAACGACGGCCCCGCCGAGAACGTTGGGATGTAGTGTAGAGTAGACCCCACAACCCCAGGCCCAAGCTGTCTTATATATATTATCTGTTTTTTGGTTTACACTCAGACTCAGGATCCGCTTAGGCGTACTATAAAAGGTAATTCAGACCAACTTTTTGTTGATCCAGACTCCAGTAATAATACAATTAAGAATTTGGGGAGTGTTTTTGTATTTTACCTCATCAATCAAGGCTCATATAACAATTTCATAGTAACCATCCTCGTCACCCACCACTAACCAACCAATAAATATACTCTACTGGCAAAAAGAAGCAGACGCCTTTACCATTAGATTTTGTATGAAACTAACCAAACTTCTATTCTAGATGTTTTTCAATCACATACGGGACCTGACACCACCCCTTTAAAGCTATTTCTAGTCATAATAACAATAAAATTAGGTAATATTACTATTACTATCTATTACACGTGGCACATGCTTATAATGAATTAGAAATTAAATAGCCACTGGCCCACTACACATATGTAACATGTTTTTTAATTTTTTTCTTTATAATTAACCAAACGTTCCTGGTCTATTTTTAATTTTTATGGTCAGTTATGGTGGTTGTTTTTGATGATGAAGAACTAGCTCAGAAGAACTTAACTGGCATATTAAATAGTAAATGCTAGGACAAGTAAAATCTCTAACCCAACAAGATAATGATTTGATAAGACCTATATATTAAACAAACTAATAATGATTAATAGTAAATACTAATGATGTAATTAGTAAGATTAAGAAGGTTACCTAGATCAGAAGCAGCCAACCTCAAAAACAGAACTTGTCCACCTTCAGCGTAGTCCCTTAAATCAATTAGATCGCTATTCCACATGACACAACCAGACCCACCATTAGTAACGACGGCGTTTGCATAAGCCGTGCAAGAACAGTTAGCCAAACACTTTTTTCGACACTCCACAATGTTCATACTCCGGTCAACAAACACAGTCGAACTCTCCGGCAACTTCATCATCTTCATAGTCAAAAACTTGTCTTTCTCACATTCTAAATTCGTCTTCCTAAAGCAACCGTCGGACCCATCTCTTAGATTCCAGGCCTGTGGATTCCTGGGACCAAATCCCTTCGGGCACTGACAAACAGGGGAGGCGTTCGAGTCACAGATTCCGTAAACACCACACTCTTTGTAACTGTCGCATTGATCTTTTGGGGCGTACCAGAACCGACTCCAGCTTTGACTACTTTCGATCCACGTGTATCGCTCGAGATACCCAGTTGAGTTCACAGACAAACGAGAGATTATTGAGCTTCCTTCCGTGGTCAAAAACGAGTAGTACACCTGTTGTTGAGTCGTGACAAAGTCGAATTCAAGACCGTTTGCCGGATTCATCTCCGGTACCCCACTGAATCTTTCTCCATTCCAAGGCCCACTGCGATACACTATCTTCTGTTGGTTTCGCAAGAAAATTTCTGGGAATCCTTGGTAATCCAAATTGAAAGAGTAATCTCCGGTGGAAGGGTCTGTCGAGCTCCTCCACGAGGTTATGTATCTATTCACACCGGTTCTTAAGTCCCATCCTAGCTTCATACCCGGTAACAAAGTATCAGTGGGAAAATCGAAGCTCTGCCACAAGAAATGTTTTGGGTCGTTGTTGTTTTCGTCTCTAACGACAAGATTACCTGAATCTAAAAGCTGTAGAACTGGCTTAACGGCTCTGGTTTGATTTGATGACCATGTGAGGTTTCCTGTTGAGTCGAGGAGAGTAAGGGTTCCTTGATCACCGAACTTTAGAGTTGCGGAAGAATTGGAAAGTGGGGCGTCTCTGTTTGCGACCCAAACCCAGGTTTTGACTTGAATTTTCTTGTAGCAAATGCCCAAGTACCATCCTGAAGTACCGGGTTTGAAGAAACCAAGTTCAAAGACCTGGCCGGCTGAGACAAGGGTTTGGTCATTTGAGAGAGAATCAGTTGAAGATAGAGAATCTAAAGCAGTAGTATGTTGGAAGAGAGTTAAGAAAGCAACGCCAAAAATGGCGAAAAGAAAAGGACAACGGTGCTTTGGTAAAGGTTCCATCGACTCACTGGTCTCTACAAAGCTCTTTCCTTTGAGAAAATGCAGTAGGTGTTTGGTGTGCTTGTATTTAAGACATTTGTTGGTGTTTGACAGTGAAAGCCTAAGACCAAGAAAAGAAGAAAAAAAACAAACAAAAGAAAGCAGAAAGACTATAGCTTTCTAGTATCAACTTTTTTTTTTTGTTCTTATTTTTTCATTTATAAACTTAAATATTGAGAGCAACATATCCTATATGGATTGGTCATGCCAAACACCGAAATACGCATTTAAATAAAAAAGAAAATAAAAATAGAACAAATATCCATTCATATATACGACATTGACTCAAAAAATGTGATCAATGTCTTCCTTTTTTTAACGCATTTAATTATTTTGGAGAGTTGTTTTCTATTTATTTATTTATTTTTTTTTTTTGAGCCGGGTTAGCTACATGCTTCTTTGTAAAGAGAAACTAATATAATACCAGTACTATAAGTCTATAACTACGACCACATAATAAATTATGTTTTTTTTTAAATGGACATAATAAAGTATGTTTGATAAGCTAAGATTAGATTACTACCTCTACTCAAAAATAAATAAATAAAATCACTACTTCCTCTTTTATCCCAATTGGAAATTAGAATTACAAAATTAGAAAAAAAAACGTATCCACAAAATGACAAGACTTTTTTTTTTCTCAGAAAAATCACTTACGCATGAAATGATCAAATGTCTTCTCAGTTAGGTGGCACACTCCATTTACGAACAATGTTTGACACTAAATTTAAAATGGTACTAAAATTGGATAAGCTCGTTTTTTTTTAATGTTCAATTTTCGATAAAATATAAATCTTTTTTTTTTTTTTGCTGAGGAATATAAAATATAAATCTTAGAGAAAATGTTGGGTAATCTACAATAAGATTCTTAATTGACATTGAACTATTGAACTGGTCATTGTTGAATATAAATTTACTAAAGTCATTGTTGAATATACATATAAAATCATTGAATATCTTAAAATACAAAATTAGGTGTAATATGATTATATAAGATTTTTATACTACTATGTCAGTTAATCTTTCATAATAATAAATAATATTGATATGCAGAGTTTTAGTTTAGGCATGTTTGGACAAATTTAGATAAACTCTTTGATTATCTATCAGTTTTTAATCTATATTCTATTTAACTATGAAAAAAAATCTACTAGAAATACAATACAATGCAGCTAAGTACTAAGTAGTATCACACCACCAACCATATGTACTTTCACAACTTGATTTTGAGACCAAAATTTGATGCTGCAGGATGCTGCTGGTTTTCTATACTATTTTAATTGCTTTAATTACTAGTATAGAAAACGAGGTTGGTCCTCAAAAACTCCAAGACGTACCCCATGGTAACATGCATCCTTATTCTTGCAATAAAGTATTAATCTGTCAAAAACCACAACAATTGATGTCGTTGTATTTTCGGCTGCTGAAGCTTCGAAATTAAAGCAATTAACTATTATTTGTGTTTATAATGATTTTCAGCTTTTAATTCTGATATACATTTAAAAAAAAAATACTTTAACTAGAGGTAGACAATAGACATCCTTCAATCTAATTATAATTAAATTGATTAAAATTCAATTAAAAACGGATTTAATCTAATTATATATATATTAAAAAATTATTTATATTTATTAAAATATTATAAATAAATATATATTAATTATATTTTTAGTAGATCTTTTTTTGTTGAATTTGCAATGGTTACTTTGTATATTTATTTTCATGAATTTTTGTTCTATTTTATTATTTAGCAATGTTGTTGTTTTAGTTATTTTAAGCTTTTAATTTCATTTAATTGTATTTTCTAGTATTAAATTTAAATAGAAAGTAATATTTAATTTTTAAGTATTTTTCTTCATATTTTTAAGTTAATATATTAAAATTTAAGTGTGTAATTAAATTTTTTCTTAAAAAATTAATCTTGAATTGAATTGAATTTTAAGATCTATTTTGGATACCCAATCTTACTTTTAACCGTTTACTGAGAAAGAATTTCTAAAAAGCTAAAATTAGAAGTAGAGAATATCAATTAATTAAGGTGGCGTTTGGTTACACTCTTTTAATCACTTTTTTGTTTTTAAAATTAAAAAAGTGAAAATATTTTTCAAAAACATGTTCTATAAAACTGTTTTTACCTATCAATATTTTAATTGAGAATCAAAATTTTAAAAACAAAAAAAAAAAAAAGTCATTTTCAATATTTTTTTAAACAATTTTTTTTTCTTAATCAATAGTTTGGACTTCGATTAGACCCGGACCTAAATCCCCCTACAACCCTGGCGCTGAATCCAGCCTCTGAACTGAATCCGAATCTAACCCTGGATCTAGACCCGATTGTAAATAAAATTAAAAAATAAAAATAAAAATGAACATTACAGATACACTTTTCTTTTTTGTTTTTAAATTTGAAAAATAAAGTGGTTACAGAACGTATTTTTGTTTTTTAAAAACAAAAGTTTTAAAAACAAAAATTTTACTTTCATTTTGTGATTAAAAAATTAAAAAACAAAAGTGTTACCAAACGACACCTAAATTTTAACATTTAGACCACGTATATAAAAGACGACACGTGCAGTTGAAAAAAATGGTTACAATAAGGTTGTTGAATCCATGCGGCTTGTTTGATGATCTCATACTTTTGTTTTTGGATATTGATTTTCAAGTTTGGTATGATGATCTATATAGCTTTTTAGGTGTTGGAGGGTCCATATGTTGTAAAGAATTTCTAGTTTCTACTCATTCTGGAGCTCAATAGATCAAACTCCTTATTTACACCTATAACCAAAATTTTAATCTTAATCAAACCACTATCTTAAAATCTTATTTTTATTTATATTAAGAAGTGAGAATATATTAATATATTCATTAAAGTATAAATCTTTCTACTACTTATATTACTAATTACTTTTGATTTTTGAAATTGAATTTTCTATATCTTAATAATAGCTTGTATCTTGAGATAAAAGGCAGATGATAATTTTTAAGATTGGCAATTTTTCCCGTTTTATTCTTTTTTAAAATTTACAAATGTCATTCCAATCAAAATTAGGGGTGTTCATCCGATCCAATCCGCACTTTTTTGGTCAAACAACATCCAATCCGCACTAAGTGCGGATTTCATATTTTGGATCCAATCCGATCCGCATAAGAGTTTGAATCCAATCCAATCCAATCCGCAATAGTGCGGATTGGATCGGTTATTTTGGATCGGTTACTTTTTTAATAATAAATTATTTAATATTTCATAGAAAAAAAAATTAAAAAAAGACTGTTGTTTCTTAATCTCCAATACTAATCTATTTCCATCTCTATTTATATACAAATTAAACCAATATACATATATATCAATATATATACTTATCTTTAGATTTACACTAAAATATATATGTATCTAATTACTAAAATAAATAAGCTAGTATATATATATTTAAACTTTATGTGTACGTGTCTATGTGAATAAGAATTATTTTTCTTGTGTTTTTTATTACAAAATAAATAAATGCACCAACTTAATATATTACTAAAAAAGATTAAGAAATTAGAAGTTTGTGTCTTTTTTTAATTAATATATATTACATATTATAATTTTTTAAAAATATATATAATTAAGTGCGGATTGGATTGGATCGGTTACTTTTTGAGGTCAAACAACATCCAATCCGCACAAGTGCGGATTTTAGATTTTTCAATCCAATCCAATCCGCACAAGTGCGGATATCCGCATTTTGCGGATTGGATTGGATTGGATCGTGCGGATTGGATTGGATCGGATACTTTGTGAACACCCCTAATCAAAATATTTGATGCAACGTCAATAATCACTAACTATGCTACTAGATAATCCATGTAGTTGGATCAAAATGTATTAGTGTATATTGCTATGAAGTTTGATCCAATTTTAGTAATTGTTGATTATTAAGTATTTATTAAGTAGTATTTCTATTTTATTAAGTGACTAAATTAGAACACTCTATTATCATCTTCCACTGACATTATACTCTTTTTGAAATAAATTCCTTTAAATAAAGTTTCTAAAAATCGATATAAATTAGAAAAAAAAAATTGAAAGTATGTCTATACTTAAAATATTAATATTAAAATTTTGCACATCCCAAAAATAATTATTCAGAGTGAACCAAAAAATCTAACTTATTGAACTTTAAACAAAACACAATTTTTTCCAAAATACTCTAACAACTCTATAGTTGGGTCACATTTACATTCTGGTAGGTAGACTCCAATCCTCAGTGATCCATCTTGCATTTTCAACTTACTTACAACATGAAGCAACTACGTAAGTGAAAACACTTAATAAATCAAACCTTACCTACAATACAAAAACATTTCAATTAAGTCGGGAGAAGAAAGATTTTAGGCAAATTAGTAACTTAATTAGTTTTAACTTATAAGGGGAATATACGCAAATATGGATTTGAATTATGAATCTGCTTAAGAAATTTGTATGTTTTGTATTTTTATTTTAGATCAGAAGTAGTGTTTTTTTTTTTAATTATTATTATTAATGATTTGAAATATAGGTCATGGCGGAGGTTTTAATGGTTTAGGTGGTGGTGGTAACATGAGAGTTGGTAATTGAGAGAGCCTGATGAATGAAAAGGAGAGAGAGAGGAGGATTGAGAGAGGAGAGACAGGAAGAAAAAAAATATTTATGTTTT
Organism: Cannabis sativa; assembly: GCF_029168945.1. Classification (NCBI taxonomy): domain Eukaryota; kingdom Viridiplantae; phylum Streptophyta; class Magnoliopsida; order Rosales; family Cannabaceae; genus Cannabis; species Cannabis sativa. The sequence goes on along the minus strand of NC_083601.1, from coordinate 39,568,902 downwards.
AAATTTTTTTATTTTTATTTTGATTTTAATTATTTATTTATAATTTTTAGTTTTGAGAAATATGACCACATAGAATAATTTTTGGATGATTTATCGTTGCCACGTAGGTAAAATAAGGATTTAACGGAGATAGGGAGACAACACCTTAAAAATACAAATAGAACAATATTTTGGAGAGTTTTTCCATAAAAATTTGAGATTGGATGGTTATTTGAAAGTGAAATGAGAATTGTAAAAGTTTTGCTGCAAATAACTCTACAAAATAAAAATTGATTTACCTTTTGATAACAAATTTAGCTGTATGATCCTTTTTAGTCGTTTAATTATCTTGCTACTCTTGCACTTTTTGTTTTCTTGAAAGATTATCACTAAAAAATTGTCTTCATTAAAATGAATTAAAATCATCACTAATAATAAATTAAGGTATATTTTTACTGTTTAAGTTATTCTTCTTTTTGAAGTATAAAAAAATTTACATCTATATTTTTTTTTTGAACACAGAAACAAATTACATAGGATTATGCATGTCTCGCTCAAGAGCAAGACTTACACAAGAGGGATTAACCCCAATCCACATAGCACTAACTTTGTTCACCAAAACATAATTGACTAAACCATGAGCGACCCCATTCGCTTCCCTATAAACAAAGGAAATACCCATAACAACATCATGTAACATTAAGCTCCTAATACAATCTAATATTCCATCCACATCCCTACACCCACCCTCCTTTTTTTGGATCAATTGGATAGCATGTAGACAATCAGATTCAATACAAAATTGTCGATATTTCCTTTGAATTCCCAAGAGAAGCCCTTCCTTGATCGCATACAACTCAGCCTGAAGTGGAGCCACCTTCTGCTGCCGAGATGTTGCAGTAGCAACCAGTACCCGGCCCTCCCCATCACGCACCACACAGCCAGTACCCATACATTGCACACCCTTTTTTACCGCCTATCAACATTAATTTTCATCATACCTTGCACCGGAGGAGCCCAGCAAGCAGCTGACCTCAGTTGAGTATGCATCGAGTTTGGCCTTGATAATCGCTTAGGAACTTGGCACACCACTCCACCACATCAGCCGCTCGTGGCTCTCTTCCACCATGTTTCGTATTATTTCTAATAAACCACAGCTGCCAGCATAGCACCAGAAACAACTCATAGTCCACCCCTTAGCCAACCTCATCAAAAATGCCATCACATCCTCTGTACCACTCCAATGTAATTTATTCTTGAAGCCACTCAACCTCCAGACCTCCTTGTTGGATTTGCAACCCCATATAGCATGAAACTCGGACTCCCTCTCCCAACTACTGCATCTGCTACAGCAGTGGTCCACGGCCGTCCCCCTAAAGGCCAATGCTACATTCGTGGGCAGCCAAGAGTGAGCCATTTTCCAAACAAAGTGTTTAACTTTTGGAGGAATCTTCAGCTTCCACAACATTTTCCACCATTCTCGAAGATAGCTATCATCCGCTTGCCCAACCTCTTTTTGTAACTCAAGTGCCATTTTATAACCGCTTCGAACCGAGTACTGACCATTGTTACTATAATGCCATAGAATCTTATCCTCCAAACTAAGATTAGCTAGAGGAAGTTGAAGGATAATCTCAGCATCTTCTTGGTTGAAAATGTGTCGAATGAAGTCCTCATCCCAATCTCCACTCTGAAGTTTCAAGTCTATATTTATATATTTATAATAATATGTGTATATTTACATCTATATTTATGTATAAAATTTGATCTTAATATTACATAATACGATAAGAATGATAAATAATTCTAATAAATATTTTTTTAAAATTTATAAATTATTTAGAAATTTTTACATGAAAAATCCATTTTACACAATTTATTACAAAATTACTCATACACGCTTATACCTACTTTTTTACTTACAAAGTTTGTTTTATTACACATATACCACTTAGTCATCATTACATCCATCATCAATCAAATCCTACTCTCTTCCCTCTCTTTTTTCATTTTCTATCAATCAATCCATCATTTCACTCTCTTTTCTTCTTCTTTTCTTTTTATTTTTAATTTTATTTCAGTTTTTAATTTTTTATTTTTAATTTGATTTCAGTTTTTAATTTTTTATTTTTAATTTTATTTTCAGTTTTTAATTTTTAATTTTTTTTTCCATAACAATTCTTCTTTTATTTTTATTTTTAATTTTTAATTGTAAAGCTAGTTTCTTATATATTGTTGCTTAGGTCTAGGATTGACTTCTATCAATCAATCCATCATTTCACTCTCTTTTTTTCTTCTTTCCTTTTTATTTTTAATTTTATTTCAATTTTTAATTAAATCTTTTTAACTTATTAGTTTAACTTTACAACTTCTGAAATACTTTCATGACAAAAGAGAAGACTTTGACTAGGCCATTCAACTGATATAAGCATGTACAAATAAATTCGTACAATTTTAATGTCATTTTCATTCTCGCTGGACTAGCTCAAAGCCACGTCGAAATAATTAGATAACAAAATAAAATAATAAGAAACAATTACCGATGATATTCTATACTTGAAAAGAAAACGATCTAATTCATGCTTATAGTAGTATTGACGTGAGTAGAGTTATAAAATTAATATTAGAAAAGTATTAGGACAAACATGATTAAGATTTATGAGTGAAGGTGACAAAGCTAATAGATTAGATTAACCTGGTCAGTCCCATTTTTATATCATCAATGGGTAACAATGAGATTTATCATGGATGTTGATGTTCAAAGAGTTTTTCCTGTATTTTAGTTTGTATACAGTTGTTTTGTAGTTTTATTATAGTTTTGCTACTTGCATATGTTATTTCACTATAAAATTCATATGCAACTATTTGCACAAAACTTACTATGTATAACTACTATTTCTTAGTCCCCATCAAATTAAATTCTTGCATAATATATAAACTATCATAAAACGATAATGCAACTATAAGGCAACTATTTGCACTTGCATACAATTGTTTTGTAGTTTTATTATAGTTTTGCTACTTGCATATGTTATTTCACTATAAAATTAATATGCAACTATTTGCACAAAACTTACTATGTATAACTACTATTTCTTAGTCCCCATCAAATTAAATTCTTGCATAATATATAAACTATCATAAAACGATAATGCAACTATAAGGCAACTATTTGCACTTGCATACAGTTGTTTTGTAGTTTTGTTATAGTTTTGCTACTTGCATATGTTATTTCACTATAAAATTAATATGCAACTATTTGCACAAAACTTACTATGTATAACTACTATTTCTTAGTCCCCATCAAATTAAATTCTTGCATAATATATAAACTATCATAAAACGATAATGCAACTATAAAACAACCAAAACAAAAAATAAATCAAAATGCAACTGTATATAACGTAGATGTATTATTCATGGGGTTTTTTTTTTTAAATTTTTCACATCATACATTGTTTTGGATTTAGTGGGAGCTCCAGATCTGTTTGTTACAGATCTACATTTCATGAATATAGATTTCGATATTAGGGGGAGTTATTTTGATCGAATAAAATAGAAAACAAATGTGTAATTTCAGTTTCTTCACAGTTTTTCTGATTTTTTTTTTTCGTCATTTTCAGTTTAGATCATTGCAGGTATTCTTTTCCAGTTGATTTTGCCAGAATTAATAGTTGTATTTTTCTCGTTTTGGTTTCATTTTGGTTGTTTTGCGGTTTTGAAACGAGCGCGTATTTTCATCTTCATGGTTCGCTCTGTACAGCTGAAGGCTTAGTGCATGTGGTATTTTTGTAAATATTTGTATGTGGACTGTATAAATGTTTAATGGGCCGGCCCAAAGTATTTTTGTAATTTTTTTTCCTTTTTTGTATTTTTTTGTTTTTTTCCCAATTATTTATATATAAATTATCTATATTCTTTTAGAAATACAAACTTTTTACAAATTCTTGAAAGCACAATGCTTGTTGCAATCCTAAAATTGGGTTTCTATGAGAAGTTGTGGAGTGACTTCATGGATATGGCAGCACTTTTTTTTTTTTGGGATAAACTAGTTACTAAAATTATAAGATTAAGAAGTGGCATCAACTTCACTTTTGAATCCAAAAAAAAAAGGAAAACTGGAGAATTGAAATGGTCTAACTTCTCATTTTTCGTAATTTTTTATAGTAAGTCTAAGGCATCGATCATTAAGTATAACTAAGTTACTAACAGTGGGAGAGAGATGATCATTTTTGATGGCCTTATATTATGTATTAGTCAATACTCGATACTTTTATTTAGCTGAAGAATATTTTTTAGGGAACGTCATTGACCAGCTTTCTAAACCTTTTCTTTTTTATTTATTTTGGCGAATTAAATATATGAAAGCTCCCCACCATCAGGACTTGTTGTACATGCAAATTACAACTATAACAATTTAAAAAGGTTTGATATGACTCTTTTCATTAATTTATAAATGATCAATTATCTACAATTATATCTAACTAGCTTAATTTAATGTGTACAAATTCAGGGAGCAAGGGAGTTGTAAAGAACAGTGGAGGCATGTGCCACTCAAATTTTAAAATTACTATATATATAACCATTTTGTAATTTATTTATTTTTTTTTTTTTGAGAAGGAGCCATTTTGTAATTAAAATTGATCCCTTTTAAATTTTTAATTTTTAAGACTTACACATAATTATCTTTCTATTTTTATTTTTTGTGAGTAGGGGTGTTCATCCGATCCAATCCGCACTTTTTTGGTCAAACAACATCCAATCCGCACTAAGTGCGGATTTCATATTTTGGATCCAATCCGATCCGCATAAGAGTTTGAATCCAATCCAATCCAATCCGCAATAGTGCGGATTGGATCGGTTATTTTGGATCGGTTACTTTTTTAATAATAAATTATTTAATATTTCATAGAAAAAAAAATTAAAAAAAGACTGTTGTTTCTTAATCTCCAATACTAATCTATTTCCATCTCTATTTATATACAAATTAAACCAATATACATATATATCAATATATATACTTATCTTTAGATTTACACTAAAATATATATGTATCTAATTACTAAAATAAATAAGCTAGTATATATATATTTAAACTTTATGTGTACGTGTCTATGTGAATAAGAATTATTTTTCTTGTGTTTTTTATTACAAAATAAATAAATGCACCAACTTAATATATTACTAAAAAAGATTAAGAAATTAGAAGTTTGTGTCTTTTTTTAATTAATATATATTACATATTATAATTTTTTAAAAATATATATAATTAAGTGCGGATTGGATTGGATCGGTTACTTTTTGAGGTCAAACAACATCCAATCCGCACAAGTGCGGATTTTAGATTTTTCAATCCAATCCAATCCGCACAAGTGCGGATATCCGCATTTTGCGGATTGGATTGGATTGGATCGTGCGGATTGGATTGGATCGGATACTTTGTGAACACCCCTATTTGTGAGAGAGAAATGAATAATTACACTTACATTTATATGGAAAAATATGACGTTATAATATATTGACTATTGAGATGGCGGTCTTTCAAAAAAGAAAAAGGTGGTGTTGATAGAATACAATTACATTTTTTTTTTTTTAAGAAGGAAGATTTTATTCAAATAACCACCAAATAAGATTAAAAAAAAAATGCAGCCCTAACAAACAACTCAAAAATTATTTATCATGTGAACTATATCTTTCTCTCTAGCTTTGAATTTAGAAACATTACAAACAATTATAGCTTTAAGACTAAGCTTAACCTAATTGCTAATAGTTTTAGCCGAGTAACAAACATTATCAAAAATAAAATTGTTATTATAATTACACCAAATATAATAAACTACAGCCGCTAAAATTGCTGAAGCTAAATCACCAACCAACACTATTTCTACTTTGTTAAATGTGAGTTTATTACTCGAGTGAATGATTTAGCTGTCTAAGCTAAAATGTAACGTTGTTGACTTTTGTTGTGTAGGAGAAGGATTACCGCCTGTCAATCTTAATTTCTTTTTTTGAGTTGAATGAACTGATTTTCTCTTTAAAAAAAAAAAAGAAAAAAAAAACCTAACACTATTACAAAAATGCTTATTCTTGTTAGTTTTTAAATCATATTCTTTTGGTGACCGTCACTAATAAAGTTAAGAAATTGTTTAAAATTGTCAGTAGTACTCCACTATTTCCAGCAATTTTAAACGGTCAGTTTAGAATCCCAAACTGTGCAAAATAATCACAATTTTAAAATTAAAAAAAATGAGTTTAAACAGTATCCCCAACAATTTTAAACAGTTGGAGATAGCGTGTTAAACATACAAAAAAAATTAAAAAAAAATTCATTTTGTTCAAACATTTGGATCTCACTCTATCATCTCTCTCTCCCTCTCGTCTTCAAACTCGCAATGGAACCACCACCACTGCCACCATGAATCTCTCTCTCTCTCTCTCTCTCTCTCTCTCTCTCTCTCTCTCTCTCTCTCTCTCTCTCTCTCTCTCTCAACGCGATAGTATATCTCAAGGGTTGGTGGCACTTGATCCTCCTCGTCAGTGACAGTAGGCTTACAAAATAATCTCTATTATTTTTATTTTAGGATTTATGTATTTTTGAGATTTTTGTATTTCATAAATCGTCAGGTATCTCGAGATTATAGTTTTTGGCAGAACCGTGGCCCAAATCTTGGCTCTTCGGGGCTCTTAAGGCCAAACAAAACCCCCATTTTAAGTGTTCGTCAATCATCCTATCTAATATTATTTATAATGACAGTGAGATTTAATTTATTTTATCTATAAACGATTTTTCTTAAAAAAAAATAAAAATTCTCACATATACAATGGGCTATAAGTAAATTATTTAGGGATTATTTCACAAAAACATAAAAACAACAAAAAAATTACAAAAATACAGTTTTACGGAATTTTAAATAATTTTACGATTTTACGATTTTATGTTGTAATCTTGTTAATTTGTTGTTGATTTTTTTGTTATTTTGATGTTATTTTGATGTTACTTTTATGTAATTTTCTTTTTGATCTTATGTTGTTTTCGTATTATTTTTTAGAATACGGTAAAAATATAAAAATATAATTATTTTACAAAAAAATCCTGCCTTGTAATTTTATTTAGTGCGTCTTTTCCTTTATCGCAGTATGAGATCAGACTTTACATTTCCTTTAACGGAAAATCGTAAATTTCAATATTTCATTCACTTTCTCCGTCTCCGACGATCCTAGTTTCTCTGTCTTTCAGGTTTCTTTATATTTTTTTTTTCTCTTCAGCCCGTCGTATAACATAAATCATTTTGATAGTAATTTCTGTTGTAGATGTTTCATCAACGATCTTCTTCGATCGGCTCTCAAATTTTGCTATCATATACATCGAATCCTCTGTTTTCTTGGGTTCTGGATGAGGTATCAAACTATTCATATACTCATTTATTTGGACGTGTATATTTATTTAATTAGCAAAACTAAGCGTAGATTTTTGATATAATCTGTGGTGATTTGTTTTTGAAATTATTTTTGTGTGAACAGCCAGAGGAAACTATGTAAAATAGTTAGTACATATTTGCGTTCTTCATGTGCAAGACGAAAGTAAAGGTCTTCCCCTCAAAAGAAATCCTCATGAATGTGTAAGATATGCAAGAACAAATATATTCAGGCATCACTATCAGCATGCCCATCAACCTCTGCTACCTTCACTCCACATATCCTTTACAGGCCAGTTTCCTTTGCTCCATTTTTTTCATATCATTTTGCTTCTACAAATTGAACATTTTAGAAGAAAAAGGAAGTGGCATTTGGTGAAAAAAAGAAAATCAAATCTTGAATATAGTATAGTAAAATATTATTGAAAAATTATAGAATTAGAGGAGTTTTGGTACCCAACTTAACACTATATCTTAATTGGTATTCTACTTTAAACTTAGCAATATTCTATTTTTTCCCCCAAAAAAATTCAGTTGTAACGGCGGATGAAACTTTTACATGTATATTTATAGTCAAGGTCGCTCAACTTTTGGGACGATCTTTTGGATTAAAGGTTATCTATGTGGCATAATTGACTTTATCGACCTTCAACTACGGAGATGGTGGCCTCATTCACAGAAGAGGAACTGGGCATTTGTGTTCTTGGTGAGCTTTGAACAGTAAAGACAGGTTGTTTAGGGTGAGGACATTGAGTTTCATTACTAAGCATTAAAACTACATCTGCCATGGCGGGTCTATCTTCGGCATGGTCCTGTACGCACAAAAGCCCAACATGTATGCATCTCTTTACTTCTGATGATCTACGTAAGTCTCCCAATATTGCTTCATCTACCAATTCCATTGCTCTGCATTCACTCCATAATTGCCATGCCTAAAAATATAAATAGACATATATATTATGTTATATATTTATCTTCTTAATGCATATATATATTTATATATATGCATGTATGTTTGAACTCACATAAGTGATAAGGCTTCGATGGTGCTCATCATAATAGAAGCTTGTGTTCTTCCTACCGCTAATTATCTCCAATATCAAGATACCAAAGCTAAAGACATCAGATTTCTCAGAAAATATTCCACTCATAGCATATTCTGGAGACATATATCCTCTGCACTTGATTGAAGAGCAAAAATATATTAATCGTGATTCATTGAAAACTGTACTAAATTCAGAATTTTGCTTGTATTACTTACAATGTTCCCACAACCCTGTGAGTATTAGCTTGATCTAATGATTTATGAAAAATTCGTGCGAGTCCAAAATCTGATATTTTTGGGTTCATATCCTCATCCAACAGAATATTGCTGACTTTCAGATCACGGTGTATTATCCTTAGAAAAGAGTCCCGATGAAGATAAATAAGACCTCGAGCAACACAATGTATGATGTTAAAGCGTGTACCCCACTTCAGTTGTTCTTTTTTTCTTGCATCTGATGAAAATCAAAATCCATTGGTTTTAGAGTAGTTTAAGTTATTTAGTTGACTATTAATCTTCCTGATTTCATCCAAAATTCTTTTAGAGCTATATAGGTCGGGAAAGTTAAGTTAGATTTAGCATTATATGACAAAGAGTATAATTGAGAGAGTAATTTGGGTAAGTAACAAACCAAATATAAAAGTATCCAAGCTCTTGTTCGGCATGTACTCATAGACTAGCAATTTCTCCTCATTCTCAATGCAGCAACCCATGAGCCGTACAAGGTTCCTGTGTTGGAGTTTTGAAAATAAAATAGTTTCGTTCTTAAACTCTTCAATCCCTTGTCCTGAGCTACTTGAGAGTCTTTTTACTGCGATTTCCCTTCCATCGTGTAATTTTCCCTGCAAGTTTTTCACATATTTTTCTGTTTATGAATCTTGTTTTTCACTGAAATCAATTGTAGAAATGCATTTGTTTCTCTCACAATAAAATTAAGAGACAAGAAGTGACCTTGTATACAGGTCCAAATCCTCCTACTTTTTTCCAAATTTTGCCTGCACTTTTCTTTCTCAGTTTTATACATTTTCATAATGTCTGACCTAATTGTATTCCTTGACACCATTTGAAACATGGGACATAAAGTGCTTGAATATTCTATAAACCCGCTATGCTCAACCATAGACAAGGGATATTCGTGCTTAACGATCATTTGAGCCAATTTGGTCCTTGCTAAATCAGGATCAAAATTAAAAGAAACCGAAGGGCTTGCTGTTGCACTAGGATTGGCGGCAAGTTGGGCCTTTCTTACAGGACACGTTTTCACGTGAGAATTTAAATGCCTAGTCCCACTAGAAGTTTCTCCCACCAGCTTACGCTCGCAATACTTGCAAACTGCTTTAATTTTTCCATCAATTTTTTCCCGTGTGAAATGATCCCATGCACGAGAAGTTCTTTTTCTCTGATTCTGAGTTTCATCTACTGTATTGCTAACAGATTGTACTTCATTTGTAGTTGATGGCACAAAATCAACATCATCCTCAAAATTAGAATCAATTTGACCAGACATTCTATTTTAACCTACATTAACACCATATTCTCATATATATCAATTAATCCATGCAATTGCCTTAAAACCATGATAAACATATCTACGAAAAATCGGGCAGCATTTTCCCTATTTTATTAACCTAACCATCTGTCAATTTTAACTATAAATAATCAGATAACACACAATTTATCATCCTTATATCACCGCAGCACACAAATTTCGCAGAACCTACTTCACTATGGATGAATATATAAGATATTCAAACTCTTCTATAAAATTATATGTAATATAATAAAGCAATTATAAAAAAAAAATATATACCTCCGATGAATCGAGATTGAAAGTTCCACTTGACTCAAATTCTTTTCAAACACTTGCAAAACGCCAAAACCTATAAAAAAATATAAAACAGAGTAAATCAAATGGAGCCAATAATTGATGTTTGAAGACCACATAATATAGTCAGATTGCAAAAGTAAAATATAATTAAGGGTGACAAGCTTGATTATTAGTCAGCTCTAGAGATTTACTGCCTTAACAGTCTTATGAAAATATAGATTCCTAACCATGTTGAAATCTTTTACAATAGAACCTCTTGCTCAAACTTTTGTAATGTGATAACTTCTGTAAATCTAGAACTCTTGGTCATATACTTTTTTTGACAGTATGGTTCACTCTCTATTAATTTCAACTCTTGGTCTTTTTGCTTGTCTAAGCATTATGAGAGAAATCCACTTCACTGAAAGAACTTTTATCTATTTGATTGAGTGGAGATAAGAACCAGTGGGCAGTTTTATGGATTTAATGGTATTAATTGTTTTTTTTTTTTTTTGAGAGAGTAGTCTAGGTGATAAAATGAAGAACCCATGCTTTTACATTTAAGTTTAACAGCTACATACATATTTGCTGTTTATTTTGAGATAATTGTGTGATGAAATGATATGTTGAATTACTGTCATGTCATGTAATATCAAATTATCAATAAACCTCAACCCCTTCTTTGTACTTGCTGACATATGTGAGTGATTTGGGAAAATTGGACGTGTTACTTTTGTAAACTCAAACTTCATCATCATCATCAACAACATGAACCGAATATTCATTTTAAATTCTCATCAAATAAGTTTTCTCCTACAAATCACCTTATTTATTAGTTCAAATAATATCATAAATTCTCAAATAATTAACATATTTTGCAATGGTGATAAGATTGGGACAGAGGATTAATACATATGAGATTTGGAAAAGAAAAAAAAAAAACAATCATCGAAAGCTGAGAAACGTATAGGATTGGATTGTTTTTGAAAAGAATGAATAAATCCCCAGGTAAAATCATAAAAAAAAAACAGAGAGAAAATACTAATAAAATTATTATTGAATTGATACGTACCACTGGCGAGGACAATAGCCCAAATGCGAAATAGGTCTCGAACAGGGAAACCTTGCTGCAAATCTTTATATTGTTGGACCTTGCAGCCAGGGCAGTTTGGGTGGTAGAAGTACTCCTTCTCCTTCTCCTCCTCTTTAGGAATCAATAACCTCTCCCTATGTCGTGGAGAGAGAGAAGTCGAAGGTGAGACTGAGAGTCTGAGATTTAGGGATTTTTTTAGAATTTGGGATTTTTTTTTTTTTTTTTTAATATTTAAAACCGGGCCGGGCCGGGCCCGACCCGAAATAATATATACCGGGCCGGGCCGGGCCGGGCCAGAAGCCCGATAAGAGCCCGATTAATTCGGGCCACGGTCGGCCCGTCGGGCCGGGGGCCCGGCCCGGCCCGCGAAAATAGCCCAGATTGACATTCCTAGTTTCAAAACACAATGAGCATAACAAAACCACTCAAACAACAATATGGGTGGTAAATGCTGACTTGGTATTGTTTAGTTGTTATAACTATAGATAATGCATGGATAGAAGATTCTTCTTGTTATAGCTTTTCGAATCAATCTTATTGATCCTGATGCACTGCCCGATAAGCCCTGTCCCAGCACCCAAGGCATATTTTACAAGGTTTACTTCCCTGCCATCAGTTACTGTTATTATGGCTGAATTATTTTAATAATCTCAGTTTCTTATGTTTGCCAAATAGCACTCTACCAGACCAACAGAAGAGTTTTGACTCGTCATAAGAACTCAATCGGTCAAACAGTTATTATTATTATTATTATTATTATTATTATTATTATTATTATTATACTGTGCTTAACACCACACCAACACTGATTGGCCCGTCAAGAGAAGTTAGCAGTTTTTAATTATATTATTATTAAATTCAAATGTCTGTGATTCGATACGCCTACTAACTAATAACCGTATGTAACTCTCTTATGTGTTTCCTACTTAGCATTATAAATATGAGGTTCATTAACTTAAACATAATTGATGGTAAAGGTCTACCGAAAAAATAAAAAGTAACATCATCTAGGAGAAACATTGATAAGGTCAAACAATCATTTTTCATTCATTACATTTACAGAGTATTTTTCTTTTTTACTTTGCATTTTGTTTCCTGTAAACAATTTCCATTTCATAATGAAGGAAACGGTAACAAAAGTCTCATTAGTCATTTCTACCAACACAGACAAATAAAAGTGTTAAAACTTGAGCATTTGGTAACAGTTTTGGTTTTTTTTTTTTAATTTTTTAAATCATAAAAATAAAAATAAAATTTGTGTTTTTAATTTTTTATTTTTAAAAAATAAAAAATATGTTTTGTAACTACTTTTGTTTTTTGATTTTAAAAATAGTATACAAAAATTTGTTTTATAATTTTTATTTTTTGAATTTATTTAAGTTGGATCCAAGGGTTTAGGTCCCAAGGTCTAAGTTAGAATCGAAATCCAAAATATTAATTAAAAAAAAAAATTATTTAAAAAAATTTTGAAAATATATATATTTTAAATTTTGATTCTCAATTAAAAAATTAAAAAGTGAAAATAGTATAGAATATGTTTTTAGAATAAATTTTCACTTTTCTCATTAAAAAATTGATACTAAATGCACCCTTAGTTTTAACGCCCTTCTATCATTGAGACCGTGGCATCATTGACAGAGCTTGTTGTAGCATTTTGCGATCTGGGAGAATTATGATAAGTAAATATAGGTCGAATCGGTTGAGGACGATTTGTTTCATTGCTGAGCATGAAAATTACATCTGGCATGCTTGGTCTATCTGTGGTATGATCTTGTACGCATAACAGCCCAACATGTATGCATCTTATTGCTTCTAATGCAACATATGAGCCACTCATTGCTTCATCTACAAACTCCACTCCTTTGCCTTCACTCCATAATTGCCATGCCTGAATGAATTCATATCATTCATAATAATGAAATCAAAGCATAAATTATATAGAAATAAATGTATATGCGTTAATTAATTCAACGAGAACTCACATAAGCAACAAGGCTGAGGTTCTGCTCATAATAATGGAAGTTAGAATTCTTCTTGCCGCTCACTATCTCTATGATCAAGACACCAAAGCTAAAAACATCTGATTTTTCTGAGAAGACTCCGCTCATGGCATATTCAGGAGACATGTAGCCTCTGTACTTAATTGCAACATTAAACCATTAGCGCTTGTTAGTCATAACTCATCACACCAAAGTAAACACATGCATAAGTAGATTAAGATCCTTACAAAGTTCCAACAACTCTTTGAGTGTTTGCCGTATCTACTGTTTCCTGGAAAATACGAGCCAATCCGAAATCTGATATTTTTGGATTCATCTTCTCATCCAAAAGAATGTTGCTGGCCTTCAAATCTCTATGTATTACTCTTAAAGATGAGTCACGATGAAGATATAAAAGACCTCTGGCGATTCCAAGTATAATGTTCATCCGTGCATCCCAATTCAGCTGTTCTCTTCCTCTTGGATCTAGTTCATGAAACCAGTGAAAGATTAATCAGTGATGTATTATTTTCTGTATCATATCCAACGTCATTTTTTTTAGCAGAACTATCATAAAAACTAAACAAGGAGTTTGTGGTTGTTTTCTAGCTGTTCTGTGCTAGTATTAATCCCTCTTGTTTTTTCAAATTTGCTAGCAACTTTCAAAAACAAAAAACAAGTTTCCCTTGAAAACTTTCAATTTTAGGCAAGAAATATAGATCAGAATAGAAAGTATAGTACAAGAGATGGTGCTTAATAAAACCAATACCAAATATGTAATTGTCCAAGCTTTTGTTGGGCATTAACTCATAAACTAGTATTCTCTCTTCTTTCTCAATGCAGCAACCCAAGAGCCTAACAAGATTTCTGTGTTGGAGTTTTGAGATCAATATCAATTCATTCTTGAACTCTTCTGTGCCTTGTCCTGAGCTACTAGAAAGCCTTTTAACTGCTATTTCCTTCCCATCCTGCAATTTCCCCTGCAAATAGACTCAGATTTGTAAGCAAAGGAAATTTTAATAGTGATTATTAATTAGTTTATCATGAAGAAAAAAACTGCAACAACCTTATAAACAGAGCCATATCCTCCTTGTCCAAGTTTGTTTGTTGGACTGAAGTTGTTTGTGACATGTAAAATGGTCCCCAAGTCAAAAGTAGGAAGATCGGAGGTGTCAGGCTGTTTTGAAAATTGAAGATTATTCAAGTTGTCACTTCGTATCAAATCAATGCGCTCTGTGATCTCCTTTTTGTTTCCTGGTTTTATAATTTCATTATTTGTGTCAGTAACTAAAGCATTTCAGCATTCAGAACTTTGAAACAAAATTTCTAAATCAGATTCTATCTGATTATGATTGTGTCGAGAAAGAGATACATGAAAGGTTATATTCAATCTGAGACTTTTTTCTTACCCTGTCGTCTAGCTCTCCTTCTTAGCAAACATAGCACTATGACAACTATAATCCCAACACTAGAAATAACTGAAAGGCTGATGATTATGTTCTTAACTTTATCTCCTCCAACTGAACAATTAGTTAAACACATTGAATTTAGCAAAGACAAAAATGAAAAAACAGTTCAAATTGTATAACTTTCGAAGGTAGCAACTTTGGTCTCACCTAGCTCTGAGTGAGCAAGACGAAAGAAAAGATCTTCACCACCATCTGAAAACCACTCGATATCAATAAGGCCTTGAGACCAGACCAAACATCCTATATTATCCACATATGCATAAGCTATGCAAGAACAATTATTTAAACACCTTATTTGACAGCTCTCCCTATCAGCACGATCAAGCTCTACTGGGTCCACAAATTCGTAAAAATCGGGTAGTTTCACATTGTCTATCTTCCAAAATCCATCTTTTTTACCTCTCTGGGAATTGGCTAAGCCACTAGTATTTTTGTCACAAAGTAATGGGCTGCGTCTCTCGCAGCCTCTAGTCCAGTTTCCTTTGCCCCACTCTTCCAACGATTTCGGTCGAAATCCTTTCAAACACTCACAAATGGGAGGTTGAGAGTCTTTGCATACCCCAAAAGGACCACAAACTCCATATACATCGCACGGAGTCTCGGGTGCCTCCCAGTCCTTGTACCACCAGCCACTTTCATCGCTTTCTTTTCCTACAATGTTTACAACACCTTCAGAAGTGAGGAACATATTTAGGACTGTAGAGTTGTTGTAGTCCCAATTGAAACGAAGACGTGTCGTTCCTTGTTCTGCCTCTTCTACTAGATTGAAATAACTTCGATAAAAGGTATTCATCTCTGGTATACCAGAGAACTTACTCTTAGCCCATGGACCACTTCTCCAGCGTGGTTTTCTCTCTGATCCGTTTATCCAAATGATTGCTTCTGGAGGTTTCTGTTTTGATATTTCAACTGTGAATTTTCCAACTGAAGGATCACTATTGCTATTCCATGAAGTCAGGAAAAAATTCTCCCCAGTTTTGACATTAAAACCCAACTCTGCTCCTGGTAAGAATGTGTCCCCAGGATGCTTAAAGCTCTCCCATAAGTTCTGTGTACCATCTTTAAGAATTAAGTTTCCATAATCTGAAAGAATTGCCACTGTGGTATTATTAGATTGGATATTGATATTGGTTGACCAAACAGAGTTTCGGTTTCTGTCCAAGAGCTCAAGATTTCCCTTGCTGCCAATGGTTAGAGTTGGTGGAGAGTCTGCAACTGTAATAGGGTTGTCTCTGTTTGCCACCCACACAACTCTAATGGGTGAGATTTGCTTATACCAGATTCCCACGTACTTATTTTCAGAATTATTGGGACTAAAGAAGCCTAACTCGAAAACTTGGTTGGAGGAGACCAGAGTTTGGCCCTGAGATAAAGCTTGGGATGATGTTATGTTATAAACTGCGGAGCAGGATTTAGATGAAAAAATGTAGATTAGTATAACCCGGAAGAACAAAGCTATGAATTTTTTATCTTTTGTACCCATTTGGGCACAAACACAGAATTTTAGAGACAGAGATGACAAACTAACGTTTTGATTAGGAAACCCAATTCAAATACAATTTTCTAACAAACAAAATAAAAAAGTCAAATACCAGCAATTTTCCATATGTTTTTTCTTTTATAAAATAATAATGAAGAAGTTGAGTTGAGCACGGAAAACACTGCAGTTTCCTAGTAATTCTCACATTAGAGTCTCATTAATCTAAATTCGTTATCATCATTCAGCGTAGAAACGCACCCTTTGAAAGTTTTTTAATACCTTCGTGTAGTCAACTTTTTATAATATACCGTTCAATTGTGCAATGTGTTCCCATAGGAAGTTTGATAACAAATTCAATCTTCGGGAAAGTTAAAGCAAAAGTTTACAAAATCATACTGTCAAAACAAAATTATGAAGCACCTTCTGTTATAATTTTACAAAATTATGAAAACAAGAATTGTCAACCAATTTGTAAAAACTCAAAACTACTAAAGATTTTGTGGATAATGGAGTGATAATGCATTAGCAAGAACATAGTTGACCGATTGATTAATTACTCAAGAATATAAGTACTATTATTAACTATACAAATTTTTTTTTGAAAAAAATTAACTATACAATTTGAATATTACCTATCTATCACAATAAGAGTTCTTCATCATGAAATACTATTTAACTTTTATATATTAAATATATAATTTAGTGTTCTCGTCAATTAATAAATGAGATGAAAATAAAATATTTTAAGTATTTTAAATTAAAATTAATTTTTTTTATATAAAATATTTTTATTATTTTTACTTTTAAATATATATATAATAATATTATAAAATAATAAAAATATTAATAGTATATTTTCTTGAAGTTAACTTAAAAAAACACTATTAAGATCTTGTGTGGTGTGAATAGAGAGTAGGGAATGTGATGATTCTCTGAGCTTGAAGACTTTGGGCGTTGCCTGCTATGGCCTCTTCCGCATTGCATTCCACCACTGTTATCTTTTTTCTTTTCATTTTTTTTTTTTTAAAAAAAAGTAGAATCAGTACAAATGTACAATCTGTCAAGTGAAGAAAGTTAGTTAGCTGTTTTAACTAACTTCAGTTGTGTTCTGTTACTTTGTGTAACAACTTTCTGTTATTTCTGGTTCTTCTCTTGCTTTGTTTTCTTTGCTTGATCTGTGTATATAAACTAAAGCTTTGGCTTTCAATAATTCAATGAACAGAATTCTTTTCTCTCTGTTTGCACTTTACTTTACATGGTATCAGAGCTGTTTCTTTTTTCTTCTCCTTCTCTTCGTTTGTTTCCTGTGTTCTTGAGCTTTCGTTCATGGCTGTCAACAATGGAGGTTCGTCTCACAACAATGGTTCTAATCTTCCTCGATCTTCTCCTGTAACCTTTTCTCATTCTCTCTCGGTTAGACTCGATGAACACAACTTCCTCCCCTGGCGGCATCAGGTGTTTGCTGCAATCAAAGGAAGCCGTCTCCAGCATCATCTCGATCCAACCAAGACTCCTCTCAAATTCCTCACGAATGAAGATCTTCTGCAGAATCGCCTCTCACCAGAATATGAATCTTGGGATCAACAGGACAGCATCTTAGTTTCTTGGTTACTGTCTTCTATGTCTGAAAACATTCTCACAAGAATGGTCGGGTGTGAGTCGGCTGCACAAATCTGGGATACTCTGCGTACATACTACACAGCATTAAATCGAGCTAATATTGGCAAGTATAAAACACAACTCCGAAACTCAAAGATGAAAGGTTCTCTCAATGAATTCTTGCTGAAAATCAAGACTCTGGTAGATCTTCTTGCCTCCATTGGACATCCAATGTCAGCTCAAGATCACATAGAGGCAATCTTCAATGGCCTTTCGAGTGAGTACAATGTCTTTGTTACTTCAGTTAACACTCGATTGGAAACATACACAGTGGCAGAAATTGAGGCACTTCTTATGGCTCAAGAAGTAAGATTGGAAAAGGATTCAGAGGATCTTGATATTGCCAAACCAGAAGCAAACCTACATCTCACAAAACCTTTCACAGGAGGCAGAGGTACTTTCTCCACTCACTATTATCCATCTTCTAATCCTACATCTCAATCTTCAATGTTCAGGGGTTCTCCTGGTTCATATGCTGCAAATTACCCTCCCCCTGGCTTTGGATCTCATCAGCAACATTTTCAGCCTCGTGGTCCTCCTGGCCGTGGCCAAATGCACCAGCAAAAAGGAGGGAGTGGCCAAGGCCGTGGTTAGTATTCTGCATGGGGACAAAAGATTCAGTGCCAATTGTGTCACAAGTTGGGTCACACGGCCCAAAAATGCTTCTACCGATTTGATAAGTCATTCACTGGTCCTGAAACCTTTCAAAGCTTCAATGGAAGTGCTAATCTTGCTGAGTGTTCACACTTATATGCTTCTCCTGAAGTTGTTCAAGACAACAGTTGGTACCCAGACTCGGGTGCTACACACCATCTCACACCAAATGCTCACAATCTGATCTACTCAAATGATTACATTGGAGATCAACAAATTCATATGGGGGATGGCACAGGACTCAACATTCAAAGTATTGGTAAGACTTTCATTCTTTCCCCTTTCCATTCTCAACAACTTGTCTTGAGTAATCTTTTGCATGTACCTCATATAACCAAAAACCTCCTTAGTGTGTCACAATTTGCTAAGGATAACCAAGTCTATTTTGAGTTTCATCCTTCTCACTGTTGTGTCAAAGATCAGGTAACTCAGAAGATCTTGTTGGTTGGGAAGCTTGATCAAGGTCTCTACAAATTTGACTCTGTCCAACTTCAAAGTCTTGCACACACCAAAAGGAGTCTTAATACCCAATCCGAGTCATCACCACACACTTCTCTTAGTCCAACAGATCAATGTAATAGCACTACTATACCCACAAGAAATTCTCTTTTCTCTCTATGGCACAATAGACTAGGACATCCTAGTGCCAAAATTGTACAAAGTGCTTTGTCTTCTTGTAATATCACATTGAGCAATAAAACTGATGCAAACTTTTCAGATCTATGTGCTGCTTGTTGTTTAGGAAAACACCATAAATCACCTTTCTCTAATTCCACTACTGAATATAATGAACCTTTACAACTTTTGCACTCAGATCTGTGGGGTCCTGCCCCTATTGTCTCATCTAGTGGCTATAGATATTACATCAGTTTCATTGATGCTTATTCAAGACATACTTGGATCTATATGTTGAGAACCAAATGTGAAGCTTTACCCACCTTTATCACTTTCAAAGCACAAGTTGAATTACAACTTGGATACAAAATCAAAAAGCTCCAATCTGATTGGGGTGGTGAGTATCAAGCTTTCACAAAACTTTTAAATGAGCATGGGATTATTCATAAGTTGTCATGTCCTCACACTCATGAGCAAAATGGGGTTGCTGAACGCAAACATAGGCACATAGTGGAAAGTGGTTTAACCTTGTTAGCTCAAGCATCCTTACCTCTCAAATATTGGGATGAGGCTTATCGCACAGCTGTGTTTCTCATTAATAGAATGCCTACACCCAAACTCCATCTTAGTACCCCTTTGGAAACACTTTTTCAAGTTAAACCTGATTACACAATGTTAAAGGTCTTTGGATGCTTGTGCTATCCTAATCTTAGACCTTATAATAGAGTCAAACTCAATTATAGGTCTACTCCATGTGTTTTCCTTGGTTATAGTTTATCTCATAAAGGGTACAAATGCTTGTCTAAGGAGGGTAGAGTTTATGTGTCACGTGATGTACTCTTTGATGAGCACATTTTCCCATTTTCACATGCTGCTTTTTCCACAAAAAATGACACTCACTCACCTACTTTACCTACTGCCATACAACTTTTAACCCAAAGTACTCCTCCTGGACCACCTACCGTGCCTAATCCTCCCCCTTTATGTCCCACTCCAAATGACCATTCCTCCCATACTCATATTGACTCTCTCTCATGTCCTATTCCCTCATGTGTCCCACCTGTACCACCTGCTACTACTGTAGCCTCTGCAGTCACTGTGCCATTGCAGCCCGAGCCTCCTTTACCTGCTACAGCAGTCACAACTCAGCCTCATACAACACACTCAACAGTACCCGGTCCTAGCATTACTCCTACCATCACAAATCAACATCCTATGTGTACTAGGAGTAAGTCTGGGATTCGAAAACCGAGAGTGTTAATGGCCTCTTTATATCCCAAAACAATAAAGGCAGCTATGCAAAATGAAAAATGGCTTAGAGCCATGGATGTGGAACGGGTTGCTTTAATCAAAAACAAAACTTGGATACTTGTCAATCTTCCTGAAGGCAGAGAACCTATAGGTTGCAAGTGGGTTTATAGAATTAAAGAGGATGAGGAAGGTAATGTTGTTCAATACAAAGCAAGACTTGTGGCAAAGGGCTATCATCAACAAGAAGGGTACGATTTCAATGAAACTTTCAGTCCTGTTATCAAGCCTGTCACCATTAGAATTGTGTTAACTATTGCTCTAACAAAAGGTTGGACAATAAGGCAGCTAGACATTAACAATGCTTTTCTAAATGGTGACTTGCATGAAGAAATTTATATGATGCAGCCACCTGGGTTTGTGGATCCTACTGCTCCTCATAAAGTGTGCAAACTTCAAAAGGCCATTTATGGCTTAAAGCAAGCACCAAGAGCATGGTTTGAAAAATTATCCTCTGTTTTAATTGCTTTCGGGTTTGCTTCAGCCAAAACAGATCATTCTCTCTTTGTCAAGTTTGATTCTTCTTGTTGCTTGTATGTGTTAGTGTATGTTGATGATATATTGATCACAGGTTCCAATCCCACATTAGTTTCATCCTTGATCACCAAATTACATCAATCCTTTGCTCTCAAGGATCTTGGTGTATTAAATTACTTTCTTGGAATCAAAGCCTTGACAACCGACACTGGTCTCATCCTTTCTCAAAAGAAATACATACAAGACCTTTTGTGCAGAGCCGAGATGCAAGGAGCCAAGACACATAGCACTCCAATGAATAGTGGATTGAAACTCTCTAACTATGGTAGTGATCCTGTGTTCGATCCCACTCAATACCGCTCTATAGTAGGAGCCTTACAATATGCCACTATCACAAGACCTGACATTGCCTTTAGTGTTAACAAGGTATGTCAGTTCATGCATAATCCTCTTCAGTCTCATTGGGTAGCTGTTAAGAGAATTCTAAGGTATCTGGCAGGTACTCTTGACTATGGCCTTCATTTGCAAAGAGTCTCTAATTTTCATCTTGAAGCTTATTGTGATGCTGACTGGGCTGCTGATCCTGATGATAGAAGATCAACAACTGGGTTTTGTGTCTACTTTGGTGAAAATCTGATCTCTTGGCAATCCAAGAAGCAACCAACAATCTCAAGGTCCTCCACCGAAGCAGAATTTAGAAGCCTTGCAGCTGTGGTGTCTGAAATTTCTTGGTTGCAATCCTTACTTTCTGAGCTTCATGTGCCTGCCACTTCTCCATCTATGATATGGTGTGATAATATTAGTTCGGTTATGCTCGCTGCCAATCCCGTTCTTCATGCTCGCACAAAACATATTGAAATTGATCTCTACTTTGTTCGGGACAAGGTAATCAACAAACAAATTCAGGTTCAACATGTTCCTGCCGAGCATCAAATAGCAGATTGTCTTACAAAGCCTATATCAAGCAACAGGTTTCCCATCTTAAGGAGCAAACTAAGTGTTTCTTGCTCAGAAGACACTTCGTTTGAGGGGGGCTGTCAAGTGAAGAAAGTTAGTTAGCTGTTTTAACTAACTTCAGTTGTGTTCTGTTACTTTGTGTAACAACTTTCTGTTATTTCTGGTTCTTCTCTTGCTTTGTTTTCTTTGCTTGATCTGTGTATATAAACTAAAGCTTTGGCTTTCAATAATTCAATGAACAGAATTCTTTTCTCTCTGTTTGCACTTTACTTTACACAATCATCATGTAATATGGTCACTTGACTGCCTAGTCTCATAAAAAAATAGTATTTTTTTCTTAAACTGCATAAGAAATAGTACTTATGAGTAGTAGTTTCATTTTCTTAGGGAATTTATTGTTTCATTAATAAGGTCAAACAATTAATTCAAAAATAATGTAGGCGAAAATGCTATAACATTACATAATTATATATTGCATTGACATGATTTGTGTTTACACGGAAACAAACATTTTACATGAGAAAGTAGGTTCAAAACACTTTCTTTTCAAAAAAGAAAAAGAAAAAAATTCTCTTATTTTCTTAACTTTTTTTTTTCACCTCCCTTCAATCATTGAGACCGTTGCTTCATTCACAGCATGTAGTACTAGCCTTTTGTGATATCGGAGAGCTCTGAAGAGTAAATATAGGTTGAAAGGGTTGAGGACGATTTGTTTCATTACTGAGCATGAAAACTACATCTGCCATGCTTGGTCTATCTGTGGTATGATCTTGCACGCATAACAACCCAACATGTAAGCATCGTATTGCTTCTGATGCAATGCATGAGCCACCCAATGCATCATCCACAAAGTCTAGCCCTTTACTCTCATTCCATAATTGCCATGCCTGAATTCATTCAGTCATAACGAAGTTAGAATATATATAGTGCACATCAATTCTTAAGAGAAAATTATAATATGAACTCACATGAGAAATAAGGCTTAGGGGTTGCTCGTAATAATGGAAGTTGGAGTTCTTCTTGCCACTGACGATTTCCAAGATCAATACACCAAAGCTAAAGACATCTGATTTTTCAGAAAAGACACCACCCATGGCATATTCAGGAGACATGTAGCCTCTGTACTTAATCGAAACAGTAAACCATTAGTGCTTGTTAGGCATAACCATTGCTTGTTCTAGTTCTAATAATTCACATTCTTACAAGGTTCCAACAATTTTTTGTGTATTTGCAAGATCTAGTGTTCCTTGGAAAATGCGAGCCAATCCAAAATCTGATATTTTTGGGTTCATCTTCTCATCTAAAAGAATGTTGCTAGCCTTTAAATCTCTATGTATCACTCTTAAAGATGAATCTCGATGGAGATATAAAAGGCCTCTAGCAACTCCCAGTATGATGTTCACCCGAGTGCCCCAATTCAGCTGTTCTCTTTGTTTTCGATCTAAGTCACATGCACCAAGTAGATTAGTCAATAATTAATGCATTGTTTCCTATTTCACATCACATAATGATGACATTTTTCTTGCTTTTATGACAAAGTTAGTTTTAGATACAAAAAAAAGTATAAATTAGGATAACAAAGTATAAAAAAGAGATTTTGTTCAATTAGTAAATTCGATACCAAAGATGAAATTGTCCAAGCTTTTATTGTGCATGTACTCATAAACTAGTAATTTCTCTTCTTTATCAATGCAGTAGCCCAAGAGCCTAACAAGATTTCTGTGTTGGAGTTTTGAGATCAATATCAATTCATTCTTGAACTCTTCTGTGCCTTGCCCTGAGCTACTAGAGAGTCTTTTAACTGCTATTTCCCTCCCATTTGGCAATTTTCCCTGCAAATAGGGCTCAAATTTGTATAAAAAATATATATTTTATCATTTAATCGATATTGAAGAAATAATGTAGTTACCTTATAAACAGAACCAAATCCTCCTTGACCTAGTTTGTTTGTTGAACTGAAGTTGTTTGTCACATATAAAATGCTGGCGAAATCAAAACTAGGTAGCTCGGAGGGATCTTGTTGTGATGAAAATTGAAGGGTATCTCTTGAATTGTCACTTGACTGCATCAAGTCAATGTGCTCTGTGGCCTTCATAATGTTTCCTATTTTGTTTTAAACATTGTTTTTTGGGTCAGTAAACTAAATGCTATTGTTACTAATAGGAATCTATATTGTGATATGGAGAGAATTAAAGAGAAATTGCCAACAACAAAGAGAGAAGAAAGGAATCTTATGTTGTTAGTACAGGGATTAACTAACATAACTTCTATATTTCCTATAGACTTGCTCATCTTCGGAATATTTTGCCAATGGCCATTTGTATCTACAAGATGAGGCAAATCAAATGTATGCACGTGTTTGCCTTAAGAGAAAGAAATAGCATTTTGTGCATCTTTCTTACCTTTTCTTCTATCTCTACGTCGTTTCAAATATAATAATATGACAACTATTATCCCAACAGTAGAAAGAGTTGCAAGACAGATGATAATCCTCTCAACTTTATGTCCTCCAACTAAACAATTATTCAACACATTGAAATTAGCTAGGGAGAAGAGAGGAAAAAAAACACTTCAAATTTCATAATTTTTCCAAGGAAAAACCTTTGTTCTGTCTCACCTAGATCTGCGTGAGCAAGGCGAAGGAAAAGGTCTTCTGCATCATAGGGAAACCCCTTAATGTCAATGAGGGCGTTGGACCAGACTAAACACCCTATTCCTTGTACATATGCATATGCGATGCAAGAACAATTTTTCAAGCACCATTTTTGACAGCTCTCTTTGCCAGAATTATAAAACTCCAAATACTCAACATACTCATAAAAATCGGGAAGTTTCACATTACTTATCTTAAAAAATCCATCTTTTTTACCTCTGTGTGAAGCTAAACCAGTGGTATTTTTGTCACAAAGTAATTGGTTTCGTCTCAAGCACCCTCCAGTCCAATTTCCTTCGTTCCACTCCTCAAATAATTTTGGTTCAAAACCTTTCAAACACTTGCAAATGGGAGACCCGGAGTCGTTGCATACTCCAAAAGGTCCACAAACTCCATAGACATCGCACAGAGTCGCTGGTGCCTCCCAGTCCGTATCCCAGTAACCGGTTCCATCTATTTCTTTTGACGCAAGGGTTAGAACACCACTAGATGAAATGAATAAATTTCCCACTGCCATATTGGAGGTGTTGTAATCCCAATTATATTGGAGACTTATCGTTCCTTCTTCTGCATCTTCTACAATATTGAAAAGACTTCCATAATCTGTATCCATGTCCGGTATACCCGTGAACTTAGTTTTAGCCCATGGTCCACTTCTCCAGTGTGGCGTTGATCCGTTAATCCAAATGACAGCTTGTGGTGGTTTCAATTTTGAAATTTCTGCAGTGAATTTTCCAACTGAAGGGTCACTATTGCTTTTCCATGAAGTCAAGGCAAAATTCTCCCCAGTTTTGACATTAAAACCCAACTCTGCTCCTGGTAAGAATGTGTCCCCAGGATGCTTAAAGCTCTCCCATAAGTTCTGTGTACCATCTTTCAGAATTAAGTTTCCATAATCTGAAAGAATTGCCACCGTGGTATTATTAGATTGGATATTGATATTGGTTGACCAAACAGAGTTTCGGTTTCTATCCAAGAGCTCAAGATTTCCGTTGCTGCCAATAGTTAGAGTTGATGGAGAGTCTGCAACTGAAACAGGGTTGTCTCTGTTTGCCACCCACACAGCTTTAATGGGTGAGATTTGCTTATACCAGATTCCCACGTACTTATTTGCAGAATTATTGGGACTAAAGAAGCCTAACTCGAAAACTTGGTTGGAGGAGACCAGAGTTTGGCCCTGAGATAAAGCTTGGGATGATGTTATGTTATTAATGGCTGAGAAGCATTTAAATGAGAAACTGCAGAGCAGTATAATTCGAAAGAATAAAGCTTTAAAATCTCTTTCATTTGAATTCATTTGGAAGAACCTGTGGATGGATATAAGTAAAAGAGAAAGATGGAAAAATAATCCGAAGATCAACAAGTTTATTAGAAAAGTAAAAGTTATGTTAGTTAATCCCTGTACTAAACAATATAAGATTCCTTTCTTCTCTCTCTGTTGTTGGCAATTTCTTTTTAATTCTCTCCATATCACAATATAGGTGTCTCACTTATAAAACTAAATATTACAATATAATAAAGCACAGAAGTTAGACATAGGCGGGAAAATAAATAAAAAACTATCGCCTTCCCTTAGCGTATTAATTGTGTATAATATTATAATAATAATGTCCAGACATAGGACTCAGTCTAAGTCAACTTCTCATTGGCCATTTTTTTTTTATTTCATTACTTCATTTTTTGTGTTCACAGAGGCACCCTTGCCGCTCAATTTATTGGCTTGGTGGTATTTGTCTACAAAATGGTAATAATAGTTTTGGAGAAATTTAGTATTGTGGAGTAGCACTGTAATTCTCTACCGAGACCAGAAAGTAGATAACAAGCAATAAGACATACAAGATAAATATTATGATGATTCATTATGTGTTTGATACTAGCACTTGAGAAAACTAGTAATGAAGCAGATGTTACATCATTAATCAATGACAAGACTAACAGAATGAGAATGAGAATCATTCCCCTTACTCATTGCTGCCACAGTAACAAAGCTTCATAATTACTTTCGGTTAAGCTGACCAGAGAAAGTAAATTCAAAACACTTTTTTTCACTGCCCTTCAATCATTGAGACACTAGCAGTAACAGAGCATGTAGTGGCCCTTTGACGTGATCTCGGAGAGCTTTGAATTAAATATAGGTTGAATGGGTTGAAGACGATTTGTTTCATTACTGAACATGAAAACTACATCATGACATGCTTAATCTATCATTGGTATGATCTTGTACGAATAACAGGTCAACATCTACGCATCTTATTGCTTCTGATGCACCATACGAGCCATCCCATGCATCATCCACAAACTCTTCCTCTCATCTCACTCCATATCAATTATCTTAATAGCTGTCCCACTTGTTATAATTTTACTTTAAGGTTTTTTCATAAATACTTTTTTATTATATATATGTTTTTATTTACATTTAATTTTTTAAAAAATACAATTTTAAAATTTTAAAATTACAAAAATACAAAAATGTATTTTTTAGCAAAAATTAAAAATATTAGAAATCAAATTCAAAAACAATAAGAAATCAACTTATAAATCAAATATAAATAAATTATAAAATAATAAGAAAATCAATCTCATTACAACTATAAATTAACCATAAAACAATTAAAAAAATATTGAACACTTTATTATTTTTATTAAAAAATGTATACTTGTAACTAAAAAAATTTAAATTGTAAAAACAAAAAATATTCCGTGTTAATAAATTTTGTATGACAAAAAACTTATTGGTGTATTACGTACATATTTTTGTATAGATATAATGATTAATGAGCACATAAGTTAGACTTTTGGGAGGATAAAATAATAAAGTCAAAAGAATATCGCCTTCCCTTGTCTTTTCGCATTGCTTGTTAAATATTAGTATAAATATTCAACACCTATATATTTAGATTATAAGCTTTTAGGCACTGAGCAACTCTGCTTTCAACTGTCAGAGTTAGTTATAGTAGTTAACATTTAACCAATGAGATGGAATACATTAGCAGATTCTACATTTAATCAATTAAGATTGAATTTTCAAGAAGGTCCCAGCTTAAATAGTACAACATTTCATAAATGTGTAGTTATAGGTTGAATGGATTAAGAGGATAAAAGCACGAATTTGAAAAGCTGAGTGACTTAGCGGCCTTCAAATACTGATACGGTAGCTTCATTCACAGAGACAGAGCTTGTTGCAGTGTGTGATTGAGTTTGGCAAGTAAAGAAGGGTTGTTTAGGTTGAGGACGATGTGTCTCTTTGATCAACATGGAAACCACATCAACCATGGTTGGCCTATCACTTGCATGATCTTGCACACATAAAAGACCAATATGTATGCACCTTATTGCTTCTTCTGCAGAGTATGACTCGGCCAATGCATCATCAACCAAGTCTAATTCTCTGCTTTCATTCCACAGTTGCCATGCCTATCAAACAAAGTATAACAGACATTTCGAACCAATCAAGAAGACCGTTCATTTAAAAATATATACTAATCAAATACCAAATTAGGCAAGACAAGTATGAACTCACATAAGCAATCAGGCTTTGCTCTTTCTCATAATAGTGGAAGTTGGAATTCTTCTTTCCACTGATTATCTCTAATAGCATGACACCAAAGCTAAATACATCAGACTTTTCAGAAAATATTCCACCCATAGCATATTCTGGAGACATGTAGCCTCTGCATTAAATAATTGAATCAAGCAAACGTATCATAACTAAGTGCTTGAGAATTCATATTTTTAGTAAACAACTAACACTGAAATGATTCTAATATTTATAAACGTTTCTTACTTACAATGTTCCGACAACCCTGTGAGTGTTTACTAAATCCATTGTCCCTTGAAAAATTCGTGCCAATCCAAAATCTGATATTTTTGGGTTCATCTTTTCGTCTAAAAGAATATTACTAACTTTCAAATCTCGATGTATCACCCTTAAACATGAATCGCGATGAAGATATACAAGACCTCTGGCAACACCATGGATAATGTTAAAGCGTGTAGCCCAATATAATTGTGCGCTTCTACTTGGATCTGCATAATACAAACCGCAAATAATTGATCATGTATCTTTAATTGAGGAGGATGAATAATCTAATTTCCTTTCAAACTAATTAAATGAATGAAACAAAATATAGATTGAGGGCTGCTCATAAATTTGAGTATATTGCTTGATAGTGAATATGTGTAACACAATTTGGATAGGGAACAAATTAAGAGAACAGGGGAAGCAGAGGAGGTTAGTATCGCCACATGTGATAGATAGACAAAGGGAAACCAACCGAAGATGAAGGTATCCAAGCTTCTGTTAGGCATAAACTCATAAACTAGTAACTTCTCTTCTTCTTCAATGCAGCAACCTAGGAGCTTTACAAGATTTCTGTGTTGAAGTTTAGAGATCAAAATCATCTCATTTTTAAGCTCTTCTATGCCTTGTCCCGAGCTACTAGACAGTCTTTTGACTGCTATGTCCCTTCCATCTTGCAATCTTCCCTGCAAATTGATCAACCTCACTTTCTTTTACTTGGTATTCAGACTTAATTAGTTAATTTGTTTTAAAACAAAGTGCACTAACTTCATCATATGTTAAAAACGTAAAGTAATCACCTTGTACACAGAACCAAACCCTCCTTGTCCGAGTTTGTTTCTGATGTTGAAATGGTTTGTAGCAACTAAGACGCTATCCAATTCAAAAATACACAACTCGGATGGATCTTGTTGTTTGGCACCTTGAAGATTGTGTGTTGGAGACTCAATTATATCAGCCAAACCAAGTTTCTTTAGGATCTCCTTGATGGGCCATGCCATTTCAGCTTTAAAATTTGGAGTTATATTAAGAGATCAAATAAATTTTGACAGAACTACAAGAAACTAAATTGAAATTTACACTGAAGATTTATCATTTTACTACTTCTGGGGCTAGTTCTCCATCTATGAAATATGAAAACAGCAGCAAGAAGAAGGGCACCAACAAAAATAACTGTGAGGATGATGACAACCTTCCTGGTTTTCTCTCCTTTGGCTGCATAACAAAATGTATATGGATCATACGTGTTGGAATAAAGAAGAAAAAGATGGTACTTAATTAAATTCATTAAAATCAACACAATCCTCACCAAGTTCAGCTTGTGCAAGGCGAATAAAAAGATCTGCGCCGCCATAGGAAAAGCTCTCAATGTCAATAAGATCTTCTGACCAAACCAAACACCCTATTCCATTTACATAAGCATAAGCTACGCAAGAACAATTATTCAGGCACCATTTGTAGCAATCATTGTCGATTTTTATGTCTACATACGTATACAGGTCTGGAAGTTTTAGCGTACTCATCTTGTGAAATCCATCTGTTTTTTCTCCATTTGATGAATTGCTACTATTATTTTTCTCACAAAGTAAGTCAGTCCTTCTTACGCACCCTCCGCTCCAAATTCCATTCCTCCAGTCTTGGTCTGATTTTGGTACAAACCCTTTTAAACACTTGCAAATTGGAGATTCAGATGTTTTGCATACCCCAAAAGCTCCACAAGTTCCATATACGTCGCATTGAGTTTTTGGTACCTCCCAGGCACTATACCAAGAGGCACTACCATTGTATTTGATGATATATCTTAGAAGACCTTGTGATGAAACATACACTTTTATGAGAATAGATTTGTCAAACTTATTGAAATAGACATAATTTGTTCCCTTCTCTATGTCTTGTTGGAGATAGAGTGAACTAGTATATGAATTGTCCATCTCAGGTATTCCAATGAACTTGGTTTTATCCCATGGTCCACTTCTCCAGTGAGGCGTTGTTTCATTGATCCATACGAAAGATTGTGGCGGTGACTGTTTCGAGATTCCAGAAGTGAAATTACCAGGTGATGTATCGTTGTCACTCTTCCAAGATGTCAACACATAATTCTCTCCAGTTTTGACATTATAACCTAAGAATGCTCCAGGCATGTACGTGTCTCCTGAATGTTGAAAGCTTTGCCATAAGGTTTCTCTTGATATTCCATCATTGAGAACCAAGTTACCGTCGTCTGAAAGAGTTGCTACTGAAGTATTTGATCCGACATGAATACTAGTTGACCAGATAACAGACTTGTCACCACTCAAAAGCTCCAGATTTCCATTACTTCCAATCACTAGACTTGCCAATGCAGAGTCTGCCATTTTTAGCGGTTTCTCTCTGTTAGCCACCCATAACACAGTAAGGGGAGAAATTCCCTTGTACCACATGCCCACATACTGATTTGCAGAATTATTTGGATTGAAAAAGCCCAACTCAAAAATTTGGTTAGAGGAGACTAGAGTTTGTGTTTGAGATAATGGTTGGGATGAAGATATGTTATAAATTGCATAGCAATATTGGAAATGAAACAAGAATAAGGATAACAGAAATATATTCAACATCAGCATGCTGCAATACAGTCTCTCACCAATGTATTATTTTAATCAAAATTGAAATGCATTTGCATATTCTAACCTTATATGGATCTCTTCACGTGGATAAGAATATATAATGACTGGTTCAATTATTATTTATTTATTTGATAAAATGCATAAGCGAAAGCATACAGCTAACACAAACCAAGCAACAAGAACAAGTCACTAAGGTAAACGAGGCCACCATTTCTTAGCATGGTCCATGGACAATGATAGTTCGGTGTAAATCACAATTCCATATATGCGTATTCTTAACTTTTTGGAATCTTTTTAATATGATAGAATATTTAGCCTAGGTTCGGAAGTTGGATTTTGTTGGAGAAAGAAAGTGTGGAGAACAAAAAAAATAAATAAATAAATAAGAGAATTTATAACTTTTTATTTTTTTTACATTTTTCTTACTTTTTTCTTTCTTCACCAAAATTCAACATTCAGCCTACGGAAAAAATTTAGATGTACTTAGTATATTTGTGTAAATTTTGTATGTAAATATATATATATATTATATCATTATAATTTATATATACTACATTTTGCTGCGAGAAAAGAAAAACGGCAATAAATTAAATAGGAGGAATTCAGGCATAATTAACTAATGAAAAATGAAATAATATAAGTTTATTGAATCACAAATTATCATATTTTTCTTATCTCTTAAGCATCTCCATGAATATTAAATTTACAAAGCAAAATACAAATTCAAACAAATATTTGCTCACATTATATACAATTTAAAGCATTGCTTGTTACAACTTGGACTACGTTGTCACTTCTTGTGATTCAACTTCAAGTCTACTATCAGTACCATAGGTATCAAAATTTCGTGAATACGAGGGAAGCTTCAGTCAACCTGGTATTTTTGGTGTTTTCCTCGAGCCATTTTCCCGTACGTTTGGAAAAAGAAATAACGCTTAATGTAAATGTTCAATCATAATCGCTAGAAGGGCAAAGCTATTTTATTTATTATTTATTTATTTTTTTTTGAAAGAAAGTATGTTATTAAATCAAAGCAAATCAGCTGTTACAAGAGGATCAATAAATTTAGGACAAGTATCTATCCACAAATGAACCCCTAAAGGACTAGTAACAGACTTAGCTAGTGCTAGGGCAACGCTATTTTATGTTCGCAATATTTTCGTATTTTTCTTAGAGGCCTCAATGTATACTAATTTTCTTAATAATTTTTAAAACTTGACAGAATTAAATAATTTAAGCTTTGAGGAATTTGTGTTATAAATACTTAAGTTTACTCTCGGTTTTGTAAATAAATACCTAAGTTTAACTTTTAATGGTAATAATACTTAAGTTATGTTTCTAGAACTCAGTAGTATTGGGTACGCTCCTTAATTTGTTGGGCTTGGACTAATAAGGGCTAAAAGCCCATTTACAAATAAAAGGAATCAAAAAGAAAGAATAATGAGAAATAAAGCTAATGGTGGTGTCGTGTGAAATCAGCAGCCAAGAGAGAAAGAAAAAGAGAGGGAAAGAAGAGAAAGAAAACTAGAGAGAGAAAAAGGTAAACAATTTTGTCATAACACATTTAGATTAGATTATTATTAAATTTTATTTTGAAAAAAAAAAAAATCAGTTCAAAGTCCTATTTGTACCATTTTGGAAAATACAGGGTCTATTTTGTCATTTAACAAAACAGAGGGTCTAATTGGTAACTTTAACAAAATACAGGGTCCAAAATAATATTTACCCTTTTATATATTGTTTAAATGCTAGCCTCTATGTCCCCTAGGTCGAATATATGTCCACTTGGGCGCCCATTAAGGTTCTTGAGGGTTCAGGTGTAATTTCTTCTAGACTCATCTCTATTCTCTTAAGTCTGAAACATGGCTACGGCATGTCTCTCATTATCCTAGTGCAATGACTAAGCAGATTGCACATAGAAAGTTGTTGTGAACCGAAACTAATGCAAGACGACACACAAGACGTCAACCTAGGCGCCCCGTACTACTGGACCCAAGTTGAGTCTTAGGATTAGGATGTCCACAAGACATCCTCAACCTCATGATTCATCGTTTTAGGATCATTGCGACCTATTTGGTTCAACTTGTCGAAGGATAGCACCCAGAAACAACTTCGCTGGATCTTGGCACCTAACTGGACGCCCCCTAATATCAACTTCCCAAGTTGACCGCCCTAATCTTGGGAGGTAAGCCCAAAGTTATTTTTCTTCTTACCGCATGTCAAAAGTGATGTCCATGATTAGCTCAAATTTTCAAATAAACAAGTGTTAATTTTAATTTAATTTACAAAAAGTTCAAATAACGTAATATTATAATTGTGAACATAACGTAAGCAACCATTCATATTTTGTAAAAAATAAAATAAAAAAGTTCAAACCTATATAAAAAAAAAAATATTGAAAAAAACTATAAATTTCGTATTTTTTAATTTTTAGACACCACTAAGAATATCTTTAAGGATGCGTTTGGAAGTAACTGTGTAATTACTAGGTAGGATAATTACTAGAGTGGTAATTACACAGTGTAGTAATTACACTATATTTTAAAATACAATGTATGTTTGGACATGAGGTGGTAATTACATAAGAATTCCTAATAGCTTGTTTGGCAAAATAGCTAGTAATTACATGGGAAAATAATATTTTTTAGTAGCTAATGTTTAATATGGAAAGTTTTTAGCAATTACACAGTGTAATTACATTGGGAGAGTGTAATTGGAACCCCTCAATTACTTTCAATTACACAGTTACAGTTACAGTGTAACATGGTCAGACAAACATGCCAAATTGTGTAATTACCTCCAATTACACACAAATCCAATTACATTGTGGCTTTCTAAACGCACCCTAAAATCAATCCGTGTTAAACCGTTTATATTTAGTATATCAAATTATTTATAGTTAAATTATTTTAAATTAGAAAAAAAATTACTTACAAAAAATATATCAGTTCTTAAATGTCCCTAAATTTTTACTAATAGCATACAATTAAAAATGTAATAATGGAATAACAACACTCGTTCTTTTAAGGTAATTTAATTTAAGGAGAATAGTTGCACATACTTTGTTTGTTTGATATGAACGAATAGTTTAGAAAGACTCGCGCGCGGTTTCCAAAAGTAACTTAAATCTTAAATGACTTATTATCGCCCTTCAAACAATGATAATGTGACTTCATTCACGGAACTAGTTCCGGCTTGTGGTTGACGTTGGCAAGTAAAGAAGGATTGTTTGGGTTGAGGAAGATGTGTTTCTTTGATCAACATGGAAACCACATCCACCATTGTTGGTCTATCACTTGCATGATATTGTACACATAAAAGACCAATATGTATGCACCTCATGGCTTCTGCTGCAGAGTATGACTTGGCCAATGCATCATCAACCAAATCTAATCCTCTGCTTTCATTCCACAGTTGCCAAGCCTACAAAACAAAACAAACATGTCCAACCAATCAAGATGACCAGTTGAAAAATGAACTAACTATCAATTTAGGAGATGCTGCTACTATCAACTCACTCACATAATCAACAAGACTTAGCTCTTTCTCATAATAGTGGAAGCTAGAGTTTTTCTTCCCACTGATTATCTCTAATACCATCATTCCAAAGCTAAATACGTCAGACTTTTCAGAAAATATTCCACCCATGGCATATTCTGGAGACATGTAGCCTCTGAATTAGATAGATGGTTGAAACAAGCAGATAATGTTCCATTAGTTAATGAAGATCAACCATATCTATAGTAAAGAAATAACAGTAAATGAAGTTTGTTATTCATAAAACAATGCTTATTTAGTTTCTTACTTACAATGTTCCGACTACCCTTTGAGTGTTTACTAGATCTATTGTCTCTTCGAAAATTCGTGCCAATCCGAAGTCTGATATTTTTGGGTTCATCTTTTCATCTAATAGAATATTGCTTACTTTCAAATCTCGATGTATCACTCTTAAACATGAATCACGATGAAGATATACAAGACCTCTTGCAATTCCATGAATTATGTTGAACCGTGTAGCCCAATTGAGCTGTACACTTCTACTTCGATCTACATAATGCAAACCATTAATAATTGATCATAAATGTTAAAACCGAACGAAACAAAATGAAGATGAGAGCTTCATGATAGTAATTAGTAAATATGGGAACTGAATTTGGATAGCTAGAGAAAAAATCAAGAGAACAGAGGAAGCAGAGGAGTTCAGTATTGATGACAAAGTGTGTAATAATAACCAACCGAATAGAAAAGTATCCAAGCTTCTGTTGGGCATAAACTCATAAATTAGTAACTTTTCTTCTCCTTCAATGCAGCAACCTAAGAGCTTCACAAGATTTCTGTGCTGAAGTTTAGAGATCAAAATCATCTCATTCTTAAGCTCTTCTATGCCTTGTCCCGAGCTACTAGACAATCTTTTGATTGCTATTTCCTTTCCATCTTGTAATTTTCCCTGCAAACAGATCGACATGACATCCCATATTTAACTTGCTGTTCTAATTGTTTAGTTATTCATTTGTTTAAAAAAGAACACAATGTAATCATACCTTGTAAACAGAGCCAAACCCTCCTTGTCCGAGTTTATTTGTGATGTTGAAATGGTTTGTAGCAGCTAAAACAGTATCCAATTCAAAAATACATAACTCCGATGGATCTTGTTGTTTGGCACTTTTGAGATTCTGTAGTTGAGACTCTGCTATTCCAGCTTTCAGATTTGGAGTTAGATTAAATATTAAATAATTTTTTATAGAAGTAGAACTATAAGAAAGTAAATTGATAAGTTAGAAGCTGTATCATTTCCTTACTTCTATGGTTCGTTCTCCATCTTTTAAATATGAAAGCAATAGCAACGATTACGAGAAGAGCACTACCAGAAATAAATGCGAGGATGATGACAGTCTTCCTGGATTTGTGTCCTCCCACTAAATAACAAATGATTATGGATAATATATGTGTTGGAGTGAAGAAGAAAAAGACGGTACACAACCATTAAAATTCCTTAAAAAGCAACACCACCCTTACCAAGATCAGCTTGTGCGAGGCGAATAAACAGATCTTCCCCACCATTGGAAAAGCCCTGAATGTCAATAAGATCTTCTGACCAAACCAAACACCCTATTCCATTTACAAAAGCATAAGCTACGCAAGAACAATTATTCATGCACCATTTGTAGCAATTGTTGGCATTAATAATGTTCACAAATGTATACAAGTCTGGAAGCTTTATCATACTCATCTTGTAAAATCCATCTGATTCTCTTCCATTTGAAGATTGGCTAATGTTGTTTTTCCCACAAAGTAAGTCGGTTCTCCTCTTGCACCCTCTCCACTCTTGGTCTGATTTTGGTACAAACCCTTTTAAGCACTTGCAAATTGGAGATTGAGATTTTGTGCATACCCCAAACTCTCCGCAAGTTCCATATACGTCGCATCGACTTGTTCCTCCCTCCCAGGTAGGATACCAAGAGCCACTAACATTGTATTTGTTATGCAAGAACAATCTTAGAAGACCTTGAGATGAAACAAACGCTTTTGTGACCAAGGATTGGTCCAACAAATTGAAATGTAGAAATGCTGTTTCCTTCTCAAAGTCTTGTTCAAGAATAAAAAAACTTTGGTATGATGTATCCATATCTGGTACTCCTACAAACTTGGATTTGTCCCATGGTCCACTTCTCCAGTAAGGCAATTTTCCATTGATCCAAAGGTAAACTTGCGGGGGTAACTGTTTCGAGATTCCAAGTGTGAAATTCCCTGGTGATGGATCATTGTCACTCTTCCAAGAGGTCAACACATAATTAGCTCCAGTTTTGAGATTGTAACCTAACGTTGCTCCAGGTAAGAATGTGTCCCCTAAGTGTTGAAAGCTCTGCCATAAGTTTTCTCCTGTTTTTTCATCTTTCAAAACCAAGTTACCATTATCTGAAAGCTCTACAATTGAACCATTTGATCGGACAGGAATATAAGTTGACCAGATAACAGACTTGTTCTTACCACTCAGAAGCTCCAGATTTCCGTTACTGCCAATCGTGAGACTTGCCGAAGCAGAATCTGCAACTTTTAGCGGTTTCTCTCTGTTGGCGACCCAGACAACAGTGCGGGGTGAAATATCCTTATACCAAATGCCCACATACTGATTTGCAGAATTATTTGGATTAAAGAAACCTAACTCAAAAGTCTGGTTGGATGAGAGTAGAGTTTGTGTTTGAGATAAGGCTTGGGATGAAGTTATGTTATAAATTGCATAGCAATATTGAGATTGAAACCAGAAGAAGGATAG
This sequence comes from Cannabis sativa, assembly GCF_029168945.1. Lineage (NCBI taxonomy): Eukaryota > Viridiplantae > Streptophyta > Magnoliopsida > Rosales > Cannabaceae > Cannabis > Cannabis sativa. The sequence continues at coordinate 39,531,636 of NC_083601.1, read as the reverse complement.
CAGAAATATATTCAACATCGACATGCTACCATACAATCTCTGGCAAATGGATCATTATTATCAAAGTTACACTCTTGCATATTCTTCTGTATTAGTATATATTTGCATATTCTCCTATTAAGTAACAAAACAAGAGAATGATCTTAACAAGTTAAAAAATCTTGTCCATTTCTACTTTTTTTTTTATTTATGTCTCTTTATTCTATATTTGTTTATTTATTGGGGAGTTCTATATTATATTATTTTTAAAAAAAAATTAATAATTTTTAAAAAATTACTCTTAATTTTTTTTTTAATTTTTTTTCTTCACATGTTAATTTTAATACTTATTTTGATTTTTTTTTCTAAATCATGTATATATTTTTTAATTTTTTTAAGAAAATTTCATATAATTTTTATTTTAATTTTTTTATTATAATATTTAAAATATAATTATTTTTATTTAATAGATATATTTTTTAAGAATATGAATTAGAAAAAAAAAATTAATTTAGCACAATTAAAAATTTAAATTTTATATCATGTCAAAAAAAAATTAAATTTTATATAAAATAAAAGTTTTGAAATGGGATGTATTAGAAATTTTTAAGGTGTAAATAAATTTTCTCAATTTATTTTGTCTCTTTGTTCTAAGTATTTATTTATGTAAAAAACAAGTATGTAGCTTGCAATGTTTATTTTTAAAAAATTCATTTAAAATCCATAATATTTTTTTTTTAATATTTCTTAGCCTAAGTCCCAACAATTATTTTTACTAAATATTATTATAATTAAAAAAAAAATTTATAATTCAAGTAATATTAATTCACCAATATATTTTTAGGTGAAAATTTAAGTTATGAATTATTATTAAAATTTTTACTATATAATTTTGTATGTAATCATAATTTTGATGTCATTTTTTTAAACACAATTTTGATGTCATTTATTAATAACTTAACTTTTATTGTTTCAAATTATTTTACTAATAAATAAATTGGGAGCTTCTACCTGCACTAAAAAATGGTGCACTGACTTTATTGTTTTGTCATTTAGAAAAAAAAAAATTAGTCTAATTTTTTTATTATATTTAAATTTTTGACATGTTAAATTATTTTAAAATTTTTTAAAATTATACAAAATATTTTAATAACTATAATGTAAACTGCTATAAAAATAATTAAACTAAAAAATTCTCCGTATCCTTTTCAAGAGTGTACCATAAAATTTTCTTAAAAAAACTATAACAGAAAAAAAAAAAATAGGAATATGTAACTGATTTATTCTGATTGCATAAAATTTTGTTAAAGTAATAATATTGTTGTGTAAAAGAAATTATATGTAACTTATCAATTTAGAAATATTAATTATTGAGAAAAATATCTTCTTTATACAATTTTGGAAGAATGATATTTATCGACAACAAAAAAAAAAACAAAAGTGTGCAACAACAAGCATTGTTTTCGCGGCTATATTGACTAATTATCAATTATTGGAAGCATGATCAATTTTGTCGGGTTTTTGTTTCCATTATTTTAGCAGATCAATTTTATAGAAAAGGATAATAATATCTAGATGATCCAATCATCTGTTGCCATGTCAGCTTGATATATATTTTTCCAAGTAATTCGTTAAAAGAAACGAAAATAAAAGAAAGTATAAAATTTGGAAAAAATCTGTAAGAGACTTTGGTTTGAGATTTGTAAACAATTTTATGTTTTTGAAAATTTAAAAGATTGGGATCCACGTAAAAAATACTTAATCGATTTGATATTTTCAAAAATTAAATTTAAATATGATTTTAAGTTTTAAGCTTAAAAATGAAAATAATAATTTTATGTTTTCTATGTTCTTAAATCATTGAATCTAAAAACTCTTCAAATACTCTTTTATTTTTTTTTTTTTTATTTTGAGATTCACAACCAAGCACAAATCCAACATTTTAAAATTCAAAAACACAAAATTACATACAACTAATCACATTTTTAGAAATAATTTTTCACATCCAAAATTCAAATTTTTGTTTCCAAAATACTCTTTTAGAAAATAAAATTTTTAAATCTCAAATCAACCAAGCCCTAAGATATTTAGTTCATTTTTTTTTTGTATTAAGTAATTATTTAAGATTTGCGGTTAATTTTTAAAAATGGTGTCTAAAATAAAGTTTGAATAATAGTAAAAAAATTATAGATAACTTAATAATTACAACGTATAGATTTATAAAAAAAATTAGACTAAAATATTGGATATCGAAAAAAAATATGATTCACGGTTCGAATCAGTACGAGCACAACCAAGTACAAAAAAATCTTGAGTATGACACAATATGTTATAATTAAATTAGCATGACATGACACGAAAAATATGTAATTAAAAATAACACATAAGTACGAATAGACTACCCCGAAAGACACGACACGCGATAAGTCCAAAAAGCACGCCACAGAATATTAAAATACCCTATTATTTAATAATTATAATAATAAATATATATATTTATAAATTATAAATAAATTAAAATAATAATAAAACTTACATGAATATTATAATTCAATAATTAAGCTATTAAAGAATATAAAATTAAATATTTATTTATAGAGTGTGATATAAAAATTTAAGTATTTATAAGTAAATATTTAAATTCTAATAATTTTAATTATTTTTTTATATGATTGGCTGCAAAAAAAAAATAAAAGCTTGTTTAAGAAAAATGAGTCAGCACGAATCTGAGCATGATACAAAAATATGGGGTAAGTTGAAAAATACCACTTTTATTAATAAGTTAATCAAATTTACCTCTAATTTTACATTTAATTAAAACATACCTCTTTTTATATGTATTTTACCCAAAATACCCTGACATAAAGAGTCACATGGAGAGTGTCTTGAAGTGATAGTGACAAAATTAGTAGAATGTTTAAAAAAAGAAATGAAAATGATAGATTTTAAAAAAGAGGGTAAAAATAAAAGAGGTCAATATAAAGAAGGTATAGAGTGTAATTTCCTCCAAAAAATCACGTCTGTGTGTATAGACTATGTTGGGATTGTGGCACGGCACGACCCATATTTTTATAGGGCACAATTGTTGAGAATCATGAGTTTCATCTCAAACTAATTGGTGATGAGTAGAGTAGCTCATGTTGTTATATATGACTCATGTGGGATAATATTCTCCAATATTCTCCCTCAGGATGGTAGTTATTTTTACTCACTAATCTTGAATCGCTTTATCACAGGATGTGTCATTTTCCTCGCTTTATTTTTGTATGGATCTTAAGCATTCTTTGCATCATTTGGATCTTATTTTGTTCGGATCTCAAACGTCTTTGCACCATCTGGATCTCATGCAATTGGCTAACCATTTGGATATGTGTGAATCGAAAGCCCGCAAACGATATGACTCTGATACCATGTTGAGAATTATGGGTTCCATCTCAAAACCAATTACTGATAGTGATCCGGAGCATCTCATATTCTTATATATGACTCAATACTTTTACATTTAATCTATGTGAGAAAATGTTCTCTAATAACAATACTTCTCATATTTTGAAAAATACGAAAAAATATAGACCAAAATAGCATAACACACGAATTTACAGTACTAAAACACCCCTTTAAGGACTTACTTTAAATTTTAGAATTTGTAACACTTATATCCTCAATAAAAATAATATTATACAGTAGAACCTCTATTCAATAATACACTTGGGACCAAACAAATTATATTGTAATTGAGATGTTATAACTAAATAGAGTTACACTAAAAAAAATTAAAATACCAAAAAAATATCAATATAACAATAATAACAATAAATAATTATTAATACTTTATTATAATAAAATTACTTTAGAGTAAATATAATGTTAATACATATATTACAATTTGGAATAAAATTTATTAATTTTATGTAAATAAATTTACAAAACATATGTATATATTTTAGGGAGATTTTTAATTATACACGTAATATTAGAATTATTAGCATATATACCTCTGATTATTTAAATTATATACATACAGCTAATGTTGTACCGTATATATAAAAAATGCATATAATTCTTTCTTCCACGCTACTATCAACTCAGTGGCACCTTTGCCTTTTTTTTTTTTCTTCTTCTCTTTTTATGCGTGAATGACTAATCTTTTTTTAATTAATTTTTTCCACTTATTTTTCTCTCTTTGCTAAAATTTAAAAAAAAAAACATATATAAACTTTTGTTTTTCCTTATTTTTTTTCTAACTTGTTTTTGTTTTTCTGATCGTTTTTGTTTTTGTTTTTCTTTTTTTCCTTATTTGAGAATAATTTTAGTGTTTCTATTGAGAATGGGGTCTATGCTATTGTCTTTTTACTTGAATGATATTATGAAATATGTTGGGAAAAAAGAAATAAGATTTTTTTTTTTTTTTTTGATGAAAAGATACAATAAAAAATTACTTGGGCTTTTCTTTATTATTTTTATTTCCTATAATCAAATTTGAAGATTTTATTTGAATTTGAGAGATAAGATTATATTCATTATATCTAAAAAGTTTGAGCATAATTTTTTTTTTAAAAAAGAAAAATTCTTCTTTTGTATCTTGGTTATTTGATCTTGAATCTCTACAGTAAAACTTAGTTCTAAGTCACTTTTGAGTTATTTTTATTTTTAGTAACATTTTTCATACTTTCTAAACTAAGTTGAGAATTTTATGGTAAGATACAATAAACTATGTGTACTTATCATATAACTTATTAATGAAATTTTTAGGTGTAGTAGTTTTTATAATATAATTAATTTTATAATCTTTAAGATATTTTTTGGCTGCTTTATAAGTTTTGTTAAAAATATATTAAAATAATTCTATTAATTAATTAGATTTGTTCTAAATATATCATTTAATAATTTTTAAGTAAAAAATAACAAAAATTTTAGAGTAATTTATGGGGTTTGTATTAATTTTTAAGATACTATGTGGTAAATTATTTTAAAAACTTGTAAAAATTATTCTATATATAAAAAAATAAAAATAAAAACTATGTAAAATACAATTTATTATCTTTTAAATATTAAATAATAAAATACTTTTTAGTAACTTATAAAACTAATTAATGAGTTTTGTTTAATTTATAAAAATATTTATTTATTGAATAATTAAATAGAAAAGAAACTATAAAGTTACTTATTGCTATTATCTTCTTAAGTGATAGCGAAAAAATATATACTTCCTGTTAGATAAATTAACAATTAACCCAAGATCTATTTGTATATAACATAGAACACAATAATAAGATATAATAATTAGGTATGTGTACCTGATTGATCCATAGCAATTATCTCTGATTGATCCACAGCAGTTACTCCAATTTGATAGTGCAATACTATCAACTAAGTCTTCCTCCCTAGATCTCTAAATCAGAAGCAGTTTTTTTTCTCTGATTATCAAAAGGTATACAATTGTGATGAGACAATATGTATTTATAGAGTTAGGGAGGGGACTTAGCTACAAAACCCTAGTTGGCCGGGCTCGCTCATCAAAGGCTTCAGTCAACTAGAAAAGCCCACACTTCTGCTTCACCTAGACTTTACTCACAGATGCTAAGCCCATTAACAATTGATCACCAACAACATGGGCTAACACAGCAAAGAACTATCCAATCAACCCAAGTTTTAATAAAACTAATAAAATTTAATGTAAGCCCAAATAAAAGTCTAACATTCTCCCACTTGGGCTACATTGATTTTAATACATATATATTATATATCAAAATAATTTTGTTTGAAAACGACTCATGGGTTGAACAACAAGAAAACATTTGTGGCCACTTTAAAAACTGATAGTTCTCTGATAGCATCTCAACATACCGGTCCAATTTAACCTTTGATAATGAACTATGACAGTCATATTGTTTTTAGCTCAACAAAAGACATTCATAATCACAAATACCAAAGTATTAAATCGACATGGTCAATAAGTCTAGTAGTGTGGTAAGGAATTATGTTCAACATGTGATCAATTTAAAATAACATAATATCCTTATCAGTCCTCAATTTCACTGATACCGTGATGCTTAATAAATAAGCCAGTGAAATTAAACATACACTACTTAATAAATAAGTAAGTGTCACTAAACTTGCTTAAAGAATTAAGCCAACAACATATCATTGTCAATAAGCAAATAAATTTAAAAGACAATGATCACAACAATATGAACCACATGCTTTCAATTCAATCATTCTCGAGAATATAACAAAACATAATTGAAAACATATCCATTCAATAATATAATATTGAAACATAAAATGTAGTTCATAACTTTATTCAAAAAATTATAAATAATAATTTCTAAAAACAAACAGAAAACAAAACTCCCACTAACCCAAAAGATCAAAAGATTCTAAAATGCCCATATTAACAACATGTTTATTAAACAAAGACGGCACTTAACCCTTTGGTTAGAGGATCGCCTAACCTCGACTCGGTCTTGCAATTTTCAATGACAATGTCTCCTTTCTTGACCAAGTCTCGACGATGAGATACTTTATTTCCATATGTTTAGAAGCACTACTAATCTTGTTATTCTTTGAAAAGAAAACAGCAACATTATTATCACAATAGATTAGCATAGGTGTGGAAATAGAATCAACCACTCGTATCTCCGAAATAAAATTCTTCAGCCACAAAGCTTGCAAAGATGCCCCATAACATGCAACAAACTCAGCATACATAGTAGATGATGTGATCAAAGTCTGTTTGACACTCTTCCAAGAAATAGCAGCACCTGCCAAGGTGAAAATATAGCCAGAAGTTGACTTTAAATCATCTACACAACCACCAAAATCTGAATCTGAATAACCAACAACTCGAAGATTATCAACCTGCTTATACACAAGCATAAAACTCTTCGTTCTTTGCAAATATCTCAAAACTTTCTTGGCTGCAACCCAATGATCAAGACCAGGATCAGATAAATACCTCCCAAGAACATTGACTACGAAAGCTATGTCAGGTCGAGTGCAAACCTGAGCATACATCAAACTCCCTACTACACTTGCATAAGGGATGTTCTTCATTGCTCCTCTTTCCAAGTCGTTCTTAGGACATTGCTGCTTAGTGAACTTGTCCCCTTTCGTAATAGGAACGTAACCGGCTTTACATAAATCCATGTTGAACCTTTTGAGCACACGATTAATGTAAGCTTCTTGAGATAAGCCAAGAACTTTTCGATTCCTGTCACGATGGATCTCAATCCCCAAAACATAGGATGCCTCTCCAAGATCTTTCATATCAAAATTGGAAGACAGAAAATTTTTGGTCTCATTTAGTAGTGACAAATCACTGCTGGCAAGTAAAATGTCATCTACATAAAGAACAAGAAAAATATAACGACTCCCACTGATCTTCATATAAATACACTGATCAAACTTGTTCTCTACGAAACCAAACGATGTCACAACCTGGTCAAACTTCAAGTACCACTGGCGAGATGCCTGTTTGAAACCATAAATGGATCGTTTCAACTTGCAAACTAAGTGTTCTTTTCCATTCTCCTTGTAGCCTTCAGGTTGAGACATATAGACTTCCTCATTCAATTCTCCATTCAGAAAAACAGTTTTAACATCCATTTGATGCAACTCTAAATCAAAATGCGCAACTAAGGCCATAATAATTCTGAATGAATCTTTAGTGGAAACAGGTGAGAAAGTTTCAGTGTAATCAATACCTTCTCTTTGAGTAAAGCCTTTAGCCACTAAACGCGCTTTAAACCTTTCAATCTGTCCCTTTTTATCCCTTTTAGCCTTTAAAATCCACTTACAACCTATTGGTTTAAAACCATCAGGTAATAAAACTAGCTCCCATACACCATTTTTCTTCATGGAGTCGATCTCATCATCCGTAGTCGCTAACCATTTTGAAGATTGTGGACTATTAAGTGCTTCACTAAAAGTGACAGGATCCACAAAATGATCAATATCATATTCTCCTTCTCCAAGATAAACAAAATTATCATGACACTTTGTTGACTTCTTTTGTCTCTGAGATCTTCTTAGAGGAGGTACTTCTGGAATAACTTCTCTTTGTTGATCATTGTTTTGAATAACATCTTCCACAACTGGAATTTCTTCAATGACAGGACTCTCATTAACAATAGGAGCTTCATCATTAATAGGCCCTTCATCAATAATAGGACCTTCATCATCTTCGATATCGGGAGCAATATATTCATCAACAATGGGAGCATTACCAACTGGAGTAGGATGAAGACTACTATTATCATCTCTTGAAAATGACATAGGAATACAAATTCCTTTAGAGGACTCCCCCATTTCAAGAGATGTTGAAGGAATTTTCTCAAAGAACATCAAATTCCGTAAATTTAGCGATCGAGATTCAACAATTCGCGTACCACGAGTGGGACAGTAAAAGCGATAGCCTTTTGAGCGCATTGGATAACCAATGAAATAACAGCGATTTGTTCTCGGATCTAACTTTTTCAAATTAGGATCATAAATCTTTACTTCAGCTGGACAACCCCATACTCGAAGATGATTAAGACTAGGCTTCCGCCCTACCCACAACTCAAAAGTGGGTCTTGGGAACGATTTACCGGGAACACGATTTAAAATATAAGTTGCGATCATAAGTGCTTCACCCCATAAAAACTGCGGAAGATTTGTTCTACTCATCATACTTCTAACCATATCCATGAGAGTGCGATTTCTCCTTTCGCAACGCCATTTTGCTCAGTGAACCGTGCATAGTGTATTGAGCAACTATACCATTTTCTTGTAAGTACTCGCAAAAGCCCCATGTGTTGTCCAGATTCTGTATAACGACCATAATATTCTCCTCCACGATCAGAATGAACAACTTTGATGACTCTTCCTAATTGTTTCTCAACCTCATTTCGAAAAATTTTGAGTTTATCAAGGGCGTCAGATTTTTTTTTAATTAAATATGTGAATCCATAACGAGAAAAATCATCGATAAAAGTGATAAAATACTTGTTTCTGCACAACGTGGTGGAATGAGGACCACTGATGTCTGTGTGGATAATTTCCAATAAAGATTGACTGCGGTTTGCAGTCTTCTTTCTTATTTTAGTCAATTTTCCACGAGTACAATCAACACAAGTATCCCAATCAGAAGCATCAAGAGGAGGAAGTATTTCAGATTTAATTAAACGATCAACCCTTTCTTTGGAAATATGACCCAATCTTTTGTGCCATAACAATAAGGATGTTTCTTAATATGAGGTCTTTTACCCACAGAATTCACAACATTAAAAGAGGAATCTAAAGGAGCCAATGACAACTTGTAAAGACCATCAGAATAAAAGCAATTTCCAATAATTCGAGAGTCAAGCATAATGTCAACATTATCATTTGCAAAATGAAAAGAATATCCTTGTTTAACCAAAAGCGGAAGCGAAACTAAATTCCTTTTAAAAGTAGGAACATAAAAAGTATTGTTCAGAATAATCTTATCACGAGACTGTAATTCAAGAATAAATGTTCCAACATAGATAACGTCAACTCCAACATCATTGCCCACTTTAAGCTTGGACTCCCTCTCACTTGGCTTCCTGAGATCCCTTAGCCCCTGTAAGGAAGCAGAAACATGAACAGTAGCACCACTGTCTAACCACCAAGAATCAATAGGAACATCAACTAGATTAGATTCAAAACAAACACATGCCAATGGATTACCTGATTGTGCTTGCTTCTTTTCTAACCAAGTCTTAAATTTGTGACAGTCCATTCTCCGATGCCCCAATTTTTCACAAAAGTAACACTTCACATTAGAGTATTTGGACTTTCCATTGTTATTCTTCTGTTTATTCTTATGCTCCTTACCATTACCATTCTGTTTAGTAGCACCATCATTTTTATTCTTGAATTTTCCTTTTCCTTTGTTGGGCTTGAGGTGAGAAACATAGTTAGCAGATTCATTCTTCTCCCTTTTAAGCTTGCTTTCTTCAGCTACACACTGAGAAATTAGGTCGCTGATAGTCCATGTTTGATTGTAAGTGTTGTAGGTTGTCTTGATAAGGCTGAAAGAGGCAGGAAGAGCATGAAGAGCTCGATGAATAATGAAAGAGTCAGGAAGAGGAATATTATGATCTTTCAACTTGGACTGAACATTCACCAATTTCGAATAAAATCTCGCACTCCTTTTAATTCATCATACTTAATGGTTGTCATTTCATCCATAAGATGTCCGGCTTCGGCGTTTTCACCGTTGTCGTATAATTTTTCTACGGCATTGAAAAACTCTTTGGCATTTGTAGTGTACGGCAAACCACTCAATAGATGTTCGTGAATGGATCTTTTCATAGTAAGAAGACTGAGACGACTTGACTTTTCCCATTGTGCATGATGAGTTCTCTCGGCGGTATGCTGGAGTCGCAAGTTCGGCGAGTTTTTCTTCTCGTAGGCACAAGTCCATATCCATTATGCCTAAAGTAAATTCCACATCTCGTTTCCATGTCTTGTAGTTGGAAGCATTCAAAATATGGATGGAAGCATTATTGTTGTTCACAGAAAAGGAGACTGAAAAATTCAAAAATTAAAACTTGAATAAGCAATATGAGCAATGTATTAGAAAATATTGTAGAATCAACTGGTCATTATAAACTCCCCTTTGGGGTGAGAATATAACACACACATGATTTACCTTCATGAAGTTAACAACAAAGAAAAAATACATATCATTTAAGAATTTTATTACCTTTGGGCAAATAAATTTCTTAAAAATATGTATTAATTCAAGCAAAAAATAATAATAAATTTATATATTTAAATTATTACCTTTGGGCAAATAATTAAAATATATACATTTAATATTAACTCACTTCATGGAATGTGAACTAATATATGTAAATACTACCTTTGGGCAAGTAATTACACATATAGTCAACCAAAAATATAATATTTTCTTCAACATGTGAAATTTGGTGATAAAACAATCATTGAAAATTAATAATTTTCAACCAAATTTCCAAAAGAGATATATAATTGCTTTTATTATATTGATAATAAAAAAAAATAAAGTGTCCACCATAACACATTATTTTTATATCAAATAATCAAGTTTTATAACTTTAGAACAACAATTAATGGAAAAAAGTGAAATAAAGAATATTGGTGGAGATTACATAGTCAAGATAAATTAAACAAGAGAGTGACTATGTCAAATGTAACGAGAAGAAACCCAAAAAATTTTCTATGATCGACAGATTTCGAAAAATCATCAAAAATTATTTTTAATAATTTTTTAACTACATAATTATCATTAAAATAATAATAATTATTAAACGGAGTCAAAAAATTAATTAAAAATCATAGAAAAATCAGAAATTAAATTCTAATAACGCTGAAAAAAAAAATCGTCGAAAACGGACCTCCCAGCCGGCCCCACGCGCCCCCACGCACCGCCTGCGCGAGTGGGCTTCGCGGCTGGGAGTTGTCTTCTTCCTCCAGCCGGGTCTGAAACCGGGTACGCGACCCGGATCTCCTCCAGTCGGGTCTGCTCGTTTTTCCGGCCAAATAATCGACGAAAACACTGGATTTTCGATGGGTTTTGCTCGGGATTGGATTTCTAATCAATCTAAATGTCTAATTTCGGCTATTAAGTTCTAAAAAACAATAGATCTAAAGAAAATCTATTCAAAAAATAAAGAACATAAAAAAAATTGATTTGGAATATCAATCTTAATCAAAATACAAAATTAATCATTTAAGAACATTCATAAACAATTAATAATGAGATATCTATAATCAATTTTAGATTAAAAACGATAAAATCAAAATACACAATTATAATTTCACATTATAATCATATAAACCCTAAAACTTTATATTTAAAATTCTCTTAATATACACAATAATTTTATGCATATAATATATCAATTGATAGAGAATTTAACGATCAATAAAACACATAAAGTTTTAAGATTTATAAACAAAAATTGCACATAAAATAATAACGAAATTAATATGAAATTATGGATAATTAATATATACAAATTAATTATACTAATTATAGGTTCTAAATCATATACAATAGGCAATCTGATACCACAGGTTAGATAAATTAACAATTAACCCAAGATCTATTTGTATATAACATAGAACACAATAATAAGATATAATAATTAGGTATGTGTACCTGATTGATCCATAGCAATTATCTCTGATTGATCCACAGCAGTTACTCCAATTTGATAGTGCAATACTATCAACTAAGTCTTCCTCCCTAGATCTCTAAATCAGAAGCAGTTTTTTTTCTCTGATTATCAAAAGGTATACAATTGTGATGAGACAATATGTATTTATAGAGTTAGGGAGGGGACTTAGCTACAAAACCCTAGTTGGGCTGGGCCTGCTCATCAAAGGCTTCAGTCAACTAGAAAAGCCCACACTTCTGCTTCACCTAGACTTTAGTCACAGATGCTAAGCCCATTAACAATTGATCACCAACAACATGGGCTAACACAGCAAAGAACTATCCAATCAACCCAAGTTTTAATAAAACCAATAAAATTTAATGTAAGCCCAAATAAAAGTCTAACACTTCCCACATATTAAAATGATCATCTTAAAATGTAGATCGTTATGGTGCAGCTTTTAAGACCAACTAATTACCAGTATAACCAGAAAAACTTTTTAAAATTTTTTGACATTAAAAAAAAGTAAAATATGTAAAAAAAAAATATATATTATATATATAAAGTTAATCACTAATAAAACTAAGAGAACACGTCAAAAAAAAAAAGTAAATAATAGAGAGATGTCTCTCGGTATACGTGTCTATATTGATACATAAAAATTGACGATATTTTATACAATAAAATAGCTAATCACATATATGCAAATAATTTGATATTTACGCTGTATAATGTAAATTTCTCTTTATTTTATTAAGTTGTAATTATTCTTATATAGATGTATACTTTGTTAATACGAAACTTAAAAATGTATAACTAATTACAATTTAGAGGTTATTCTTATTTATAAGTTTGATTTTTTTATAACAAATTAAATGTTAAGTATTTTACTGTATTATAGAATTAATAATTTCTTAAAGAAAAAAGAATTATTATTTGCCATCAAAATTTAAAATTTAAGACCTCAACAGTCAACTCTAAAGAGCTAATCAGCTAATCATATTTTTGTGTTTTTTAAAATAAAATATGGAGAAAGTTATGATTAGAATTGAGAGATATATAAGCGCCGCCAAAATTTTTAATTGAGCGCATAAATGTCATTAAATGTACTCTAACAGAAAAACAAATGCCATCAACACAATTAATATACTAACGACTGCAATCAAAATGGGATTTTGTTAGCAGATTTTTTTATTAGTTAAGTGTCACCACCAACCCTAAAGAATATATGAGATTTTACCGCTAATAACTCTGAACTATACACATAATAATTTCTCAAAAAATAAAAATCACAGCTGAAGAATTCAAAATGAATATTATGATCAATATAGGTTGGATTGATTAAGAGGATAAAAGCACGAATTTGAAAAACTGAGTGTTTTAGCGCCCTTCAAATACTGATACGGTAGCTTCATTCACAGTTGTTGCAGTGTGTGGTTGAGGTTGGCAAGTAAAGAAGGGTTGTTTAGGTTGAGGACGATGTGTCTCTTTGATCAGTGTCACGGGCCGCCTATTTGGGCACCCCAAGTAGGTGGAACGTGCGGCACTTGCTGGCACACCGAGCTAGCAAGTCAGCCTAAACGCGCCTGCATGCAAACAAGTTCAAAGGTTAGGCACGATACATGTCTCGCACATGTTGAGTGCAAACAAGAAGCATGAGCAAACAAACACAACGCGTCCCCCAAGGACCAATCTCACACAACCCACAAGCAAACATATAGACAAATGGCACGCAATGGCCCAACAAAGGCAACAAACAGGCATCACAAAGACCATATAGAAGCATACACAAGAAGCATGGATAAACATCGTTTTATTAATATATGGACTTGATAGGGCAAGGGAGTACACAGCTGGGCCCCTATCATGCTGGTGACAAGGTGCTTCATAAGTCACCTGGTCACCCCCCCCCTAAAGAGCTTAATGGGGTTTTAAGGGATTTCCAGGAACATAGATGATTTTAGCTCTGTAGACATATGTGAAGGAAATACAAATAAAGAAAGCTAAACAACAAAAGGTTCCCAACCCCCATGAGGTGCTTGGTGCAAGACTTGACTAATGATCAAGCACCAAGGCATGCTCATGTTACAAAATGGCCCTAGTGTGGGTGTGCCATGGGGCAGCACGCCACATTCTCCCCCACTTAATTGTTCGGCGTCCTCGACGAACCTGCTGCATGATCTTCAATCTTCTGTATAAACTGCTGCAAGTCCTCCGCTTTTCCCCAGCTGATCTCGTCATCAGCAAGGCCTTTCCATTTGACCAGGTACTCTTTTCTCTTCTTTTTCTTCACACGAACAGTTCTTTCGGCAAGGATTTCTTCTGGTTCTCTGCTGCTGCGTCGTTGAATGCTGATGTCGTCCCTGGTAGACTGGTTGCGCGCTGGATCTTCTGGATCTTCATGATACGGCTTGAGGTTGCTGACGTGCAGGACCGGGTGTATCTTCATCCATGAAGGTAGTTCGACTTTGTAGGATGCTAGGCCAATTTTGGAGATGACTGGAACAGGGCCCTCGTATTTGCGTACGAGTCTGATGTCCTTGTCCCCTCGGAATCTCAATTGTTCTGGCCACAGTTTGATCAACACTAAGTCACCTGTCTTGAACTCCAGCGGTCGGCGTTTCTGATCTGCCCACTTCTTCATTCTTCGTGAAGCTTTCTCTAAATATGCTTGGGCAATCTCTGTGTTCTTCTTCCAGTCTTTTGTAAAATTAAAGGCCCGCGGATTCCGTCCGTGGTATTCATCCACCGTGTGGGGTAACAAAGGGTTGCTGTCCGTTCACAACTTCAAAAGGGCTCTTGTTTGATGAAGAACTCTTCTGAGAGTTGAAACAAAATTGAGCTACGTCTAGTAGTTGCGGCCAATTCTTCTGGTTGGCATTGACAAAGTGCCGCAAATACTCCTCCAACATCCCATTGAATCTTTCTGTCTGCCCATCTGTCTGTGGATGGTAGCTCGAGGAGATGTTCATCTGTGACCCAAGAAGCTTGAATAGTTCGGACCAGAAGGTCCCTGTGAATCTTCGATCTCGGTCACTTACTATATTCTGGGGTACTCCCGCATTTTACAATATGCTTGAAGAAAAGTTGAGCCGTCTCTTCCGCCGGACACTGCTTCGACACCGGGATGAAGGTTGCATACTTTGAAAATCTATCCACAATCACCAAGATTGCATTCAAGTCCCCAGTCTTCGGCAAACCTGAGATGAAATCAAGCGAGACACTCTCCCATGGTCTGTTTGGGACCGATAGAGGTTCTAACAACCCTGGCGTCTTGTGCCTCTCCACTTTGTCCTGTTGGCAGACGAGACAGGTCCTTGTGTAGTCCACCACATCTTCCCGCATCTGCGGCCAATAGTACCCATGCTTCAAAAGGGCATGTGTCCTATGCCACCCTTGATGACCCGCCCACAACGTGTCATGACACTCACTCAGCAGCGTCCTCCTTAGATCGCCTGCCTTTGGAACGAACAACCGCCCACCTTTGGCCCACAAGAGGTCATCCTCTACCCAAAACTGAGTTGTCTTTCCCTTTCTTGCGAGAGTCATGATGTTCTTTGCAACTGGGTCCTTCTCCAAGTTCTCCTTGATGCGCTCTTTGATTGGTGTACCCACTTGGCTAGCTGACATGCCCGCTAACACCTTTAGTGCCGCCAACTCTGCTTTACGACTAAGGGCATCACCGCCCGATTAAGACGTCCGGCCTTGTGCTCGAAGTAGAAGTCGACTCGCCAAGAATTCCCGCCATCCGGCCCGCTGGGAGTCGCTTTGGCCGTGTGAGGAAATGACTAACCGACAGTATTGTCCGTCTTCACCACAAACTTTGACCCCAGCAAATAATGCCTCCACGTCCGTAAACAATGAATAACTGCCAAGAGCTCTTTCTCTTGCGCAGTGTACCGTCTCTCTGCTTCGGAAAGTTTGCGGCTCTCAAATGCCACGGGGTGGCCCTCCTGCACGAGTACCCCTCCTAAAGCATAATCTGACGCATCAGTCTGTACTTCAAAAGGCTTGCATACCTCGGACAGGGCTAATACAGGATCTTCGACCATGGCTTCTTTCAGACTTCGAAAAGCTTCTTCGCACTTCTCCGACCACGTCCATGTAACACCCTTCTTCAATAACTCTGTTAAGGGTGTCGCTCTTCTCGAATAGCCCTCCACAAATCTTCTATAGTAATTGGCTAGACCGAGAAACGAGCGAAGTTGTTTCACGTTGGTTGGGGTCGTCCACTCTTGGATCGCCCGCACCTTTTCCATGTCCATACGGATTTTCCCGTGTTCCACAATATGACCAAGGAACTTGATACTTTTCTGAGCAAAAGAACACTTCTCGCGCTTTACATATAACTGTTCCTTCCTCAACTTCTGAAACACCGTTGTCAAGTGTTCCTGATGCTCTTCTAAAGTGGCGCTGTAGACCACGATATCATCCAAGTACACCACCACGAACTTGTCTAAGACGTCATGGAAGACTTCATTCATCAGTGTACAGAATGTGGCTGGCGCATTTGTCAACCCAAACGGCATGACGCGAAACTCAAACGCCCCATACCGAGTAACACAAGTCGTCTTAGGTTCATCCCCTTCTGCGATACGAACTTGATAGTATCCTGATCTCAAGTCCAACTTCGTGAAGTATTTTGCCCCACTCAGCTGGTCAAACAGATCCGCGATCAAGGGAATGGGGTATCGGTTGCGCACAGTCACCTTGTTGAGGGCGCGGTAGTCTATGCACAGTCTCAAGGTCCCGTCCTTCTTCTTTTGGAACAACACGGGGGCACCAAAAGGTGCCTTTGAGGGTTTGATGAATTCTGCCTCCAGCATCTCCGTTAGCTGACTCTTCAACTCTTTAAGTTCCGGAGGAGACATTCGATATGCTGCTTTAGCTGGGGCCTTTGCACCTGGCACCAGCTCAATTTGGTGATCAACTCCCCTCCTGGGAGGCAGTCTCTTTGGAAGCTCGTCTGGCATCACATCCTTGAATTCATCTAACACCTTCTTGATTACAGGTGGAGTGGACTCTTCCACTTTTTCGTCGTACACGGTGGGAGCGATGACAAATGTTGGCCTCTTCTTCTTCAGGCCCCTTTTCAGTTGTAGGGCTGATAGTAGCTTGACTTCTGGGGGCTGCCTCACTTTGGCGGGTACCATTGAAGGATTCTCACCCATAATCAGGAGATTCCCTGTTGCTGGAATTGGAATGGCCCCCTTCTCTGCTAGAAACTCCATTCCCAACACTACATCGAAGTCATCCATGCGAACCGCTACGAGGTCAAGTTGTCCCTCCCATCCGTCAATCTTAACATTCACCTTTCTGGCCACTCCAGTTGTGGCCATGGCCTTGGAATTGACTGCCTTCATGCGACCCGCATCTTTCTCCAGTTTTAGGCCCACTCTCTTAGCTTCAATTTCTGAGATGAAGTTGTGTGTTGCGCCGGTGTCAATCGCACACTCTTGGCTCGCTTACCGTTTAAAGTGGCCTCCACAAACATCAACCCCTTCCCAAGGGCTTTCTTCCTCCGACGCCATGTTTCTTAAGAGCGACCATTAATCGAACAGCCGCTCATGTGCGCGCAGCCTTCATCCTCATCCTCTTCCCCGCATCCTTGCTCCTCTTGAGCAATGGATGCCTTTATGGCACTCGCCTTTGATCGGTGGGGGCAAGCGGCCGCCCTATGTGGGCCTTTGCAAAGCCAACACTTAAGGGGCTTCTTCCCCGTTGTAGCATCACTTTTGGACGAGGAACTAGATTCAGAGTCCTCTTGTCTCCTCCCCCACTTTTACTCGCCACCGCTTTCCCGACTTCGCTTGCGGCATTGTTGGCGCCGGTCCGAGGATTCGTCTTCTTTGGCCGCGAATTCTCGCAGGTGTAGTCGATCGCCGTTCGTCCGCAGCCTCGAGCAAAGGGCGAGATTCGCCACACGCCGCCTTTGCAGCTCTTGTTTAGCCCATGGCTTGAGTCCTTCAAGGAAGTAGAAAAGTCTGTCGACTTCATTCATATCTTTGATGTCGAGCATCAATCCAGAGAACTTCTTCACATAGTCTCGGACTGTCCCGACTTGCTTTAGCTCTCTAAGCTGACATCGAGCAAGGTAGGCGACATTCTCTGGCAGAAATTGGGCGTTCAATTCCTTCTTGAGATCTTCCCAAGTGTCGATGGTGCATTTACCATTCTGAATATCTTCATATTTCGTCCTCCACCACAACTTGGCGTCCCCGGACAAATACATGGTAGTCGTTGCTACCTTGGCTTCTTCGTAGCCTGGTCCGCACGACCCTAAAGTACTCGCTCCATGTCAAACGTAAAGTTTTGGAGCTCCTTGGCATCCCTCGCCCCTCCATAGCATTTGGGCTCGGTGCTCTCGGTCGGCCATACTCCATACCTCCGTGCCCCCGCATTTGCACGCTCCGTCGCTATCATGGTAAGATTTAGCTTGGTTGACATCCCCGCCAATTCTTCCTCGATGGCCGTGATGTACACATTACAATCCTCGATCGTATCATCGAGGAGTCTTGTAATGCCGCCCGTCCATTTTGTAGTACAGCTGATGGGCACCGCATGCCCGCCGTTGCTTGTTCTAATGCCTCGATGCGATCCTCCATCCGAGGTGCACTCGATGTTCCGTGTGCGCATCTCTTCTCTCGATCGCAGCTACCCTGGCCAACAAGTTAGCATAGTCTTGAGCCAACGAGGCAACTTGTTGTTGTGTCACTGTTGGCCCTGAGTTCTGATTGTTAGGGGCTAGATCCCTGACCCTCTCGTCCAGGCCATCTAATTCCCCTATGCGCCTCTCAAGCTCTTGAATCCTTTGGGTGTTGCTCACCATTATGTCGTGTTACCAAGCTTCCCTTTTCACTTGGCTCTGATACCAACTGTCACGGGCCGCCTATTTGGGCACCCCAAGTAGGTGGAACGTGCGGCACTTGCTGGCACACCGAGCTAGCAAGTCAGCCTAAACGCGCCTGCAGGCAAACAAGTTCAAAGGTTAGGCACGATACATGTCTCGCACATGTTGAGTGCAAACAAGAAGCATGAGCAAACAAACACAACGCGTCCCCCAAGGACCAATCTCACACAACCCACAAGCAAACATATAGACAAATGGCACGCAATGGCCCAACAAAGGCAACAAACAGGCATCACAAAGACCATATAGAAGCATACACAAGAAGCATGGATAAACATCGTTTTATTAATATATGGACTTGATAGGGCAAGGGAGTACACAGCTGGGCCCCTATCATGCTGGTGACAAGGTGCTTCATAAGTCACCTGGTCACCCCCCCCTAAAGAGCTTAATGGGGTTTTAAGGGATTTCCAGGAACATAGATGATTTTAGCTCTGTAGACATATGTGAAGGAAATACAAATAAAGAAAGCTAAACAACAAAAGGTTCCCAACCCCCATGAGGTGCTTGGTGCAAGACTTGACTAATGATCAAGCACCAAGGCATGCTCATGTTACAAAATGGCCCTAGTGTGGGTGTGCCATGGGGCAGCACGCCACAATCAGCATGGAAACCACATCAACCATGGTTGGCCTATCACTTGCATGATCTTGCACACATAAAAGACCAATATGTATGCACCTTACTGCTTCTTCTGCAGAGTATGAGTCGGCCAATGCATCATCAACCACTTCTAGTCCTCTGCTTTCATTCCACAATTGCCATGCCTACCAAACAAACATGTATAACCAATCAAGAACACCATTTGAAAAATAAACTGATAAAATATCAAATTAGGAGTTGGGACTATAAACTCACATAATCGACAAGGCTTAGCTCTTTCTCATAATAGTGGAAGTTAGAGTTCTTCTTCCCACTGATTATCTCTAATAGCAGCATCCCATAGCTAAATACGTCAGATTTTTCAGAATATATTCCACCCATGGCATATTCTGGAGACATGTAGCCTCTGCATTAGATAGATGATCGAACCAAGCAAATAATGTTCCATTAGTTAAAGAAAATTAGTCATATTTTTATAATATTACATATTTAATTTCTTGCTTACAATGTTCCGACTATCCTTCGAGTGTTTACTAGATCCATTGTCCCTTCAAAAATTCGTGCCAATCCGAAGTCTGATATTTTGGGTTTCATCTTTACATCCAAGAGAATATTACTTACTTTCAAATCTCGATGTATCACTCTTAAACATGAATCACGATGAAGATATACAAGACCTTTAGCAATTCCATGAATAATGTTGAAGCGTGTAGCCCAGTTGAGTTGTGCACTTCTACTTGGATCTACTCAATATAAACCATAAATAATTAATTGATCATAAATTTGAAAACGAATGAAACAAAATGAAGATTGAGGGCAACAAAGAAATTTACGTATATTGCATGCATGACAGTAAATAGTAAATACGGGAACTGAATTTTGATAGATAGAGAGCAGGGGAAGCAGAGTAGGTTAGTATTGATGATAAAAACTGTGATAGACAAGTGGAAACCGACCGAATAGAAAAGTATCCAAGCTTCTGTTGGGCATAAACTCATAAATTAGTAACTTTTCTTCTCCTTCAATGCAGCAACCTAAGAGCTTCACCAGATTTCTGTGCTGAAGTTTAGAGATCAAAATCATCTCATTCTTAAGCTCTTCTATGCCTTGTACGGAGCTACTAGACAATCTTTTGATTGCTATTTCCCTTCCATCTTGTAATTTTCCCTGCAAACAGATCGACATGACATCTCAATTTCTACTTGGTTTGCTGATTGTTTAGTTATTCATTTGTTTCAAGAAAATAAAAAAATAAAAGAGTAAAAGAACACAATGTAATCACACCTTGTAAACAGAACCAAACCCTCCTTCACCGAGTTTGTTTGTGATATTGAAATGGTTTGTAGCAGCTAAAACACTATTCAATTCAAAAATACACAGCTCGGATGGATCTTGTTGTTTGGCACCTTGCAGATTGTGTAATGGAGTTTCCCTTCTCTTGGCCAAACCAAGTTTCCTTAGGATCTCCTTAACGGACCATGCTCTTCCAGCTTTGAAATTTGGAGTTAGAACCGTCAGATAACAACTTAACACTTAAACAGACTAACTAACTCTAATAAAAACTGAATTGAAAATTTACACTAAAGATTTATCATTTTACTTACATCTGTGACTAGTTCTCCATCTATGAAATACGAAGACAGCAGCAAGAAGAAGGGCACAAGCAGAAACAACTGTGAGGATGATGACAATCTTCCTGGTTTTCTGTCCTCTCGCTAAATAATAAATGAATATATGGATCATATAAGTGTTGGAATAAAGAAGAAGATAAATTCCTTTAATGCAACAATTCTCACCAAGTTCAGCTGGTGCAAGGCGAATAAAAAGATCTGCACCGCCATAGGGAAAGACCTGAATGTCAATAAGATCTTCTGACCAGACCAAACATCCAATTCCATTTACATAAGCATAAGCAACGCAAGAACAATTGTTTAGACACCACGTGTAGCAATCATTGGCTTCATTAATATTGTTCACAAACGTATACAAGTCTGGAAGGTTTAACATATTCATCATGTGAAATCCATCTGTTTTTTCTCCATTTGATGGTTGGCTACTATAGTTTTTCTGACAAAGTAAGTTGGTTCTTCTTTTGCACCCTCCGCTCCAAATTCCCTTCCTCCACTCTTGGACTGATTTTGGTACAAACCCTTTTAAACACTTGCAAATTGGAAAGTCGGATGTTTTGCATACCCCGAAGGCTCCACAAGTTCCATATGCGTCGCATCTAGTTTTTGGGAACAACTTGACATTGTTTTTGCAAGTAAATCTTAGAAGACCTTGAGATGAAACAAAAAAATTCGTGGGAAAGTAATTATCGAATGAATTAAAATAGAGAAAAGTTGTTCCTTTCTCAAAGTCTTGTTGAAGATCAAGTACATTTAGATATGATCCACCCATCCCTGGAATACCTATGAACTTGGTTTTGTCCCATGGTCCACTTCTCCATTGAGGCATTTTTCCATTGAGCCAATGATAAGCTTGCGGGGGAGACTGTTTCGAGATTCCAAGTGTGAAATTCCCTGGTGATGGATCCTCGTCACTCTTCCAAGAGGTCAACACATAATTAGCTCCAGTTTTGAGATTGTAACCTAACGTTGCTCCAGGTAAGAATGTGTCCCCTGAATGTTGAAAGCTCTGCCATAAGTTGTCTCCTGTTTTGTCATCTTTCAAAACCAAGTTACCACTATCTGAAAGCTCTACAATTGAACCACTTGATCGGACAAGAATATTAGTTGACCAGATAACAGACTTGTTTTTACTACTCACCAGCTCCAAATTTCCATTACTACCAATCGTGAGACTTTCGGAAGATGAGTCTACAACTTTTAATGGTTTCTCTCTGTTAGCCACCCAGACAACAGTACGGGGTGACATATTCTTATACCAAATGCCCACATACAGATTTGCAGAATTATTTGGATTAAAGAAACCTAACTCAAAAATTTGGTTTGGGGAGACTAAAGTTTGTGTTTTAGATAAGGACTGGGATGAAGTTATGTTATAAATTGCATAGCAATATTGGGACTGAAACCAGAAGAAGGATAACAGAAATATATTGAACATCGACATGTTACACGCCTACACAATACAATCTCTGGTGAATGGACTATTTTTATCAAAATAACATTCTTCCATATTATTAAATTGGTCTGACTATATTTAATGTTTCTCAATTTTCCTTGGTTTGTTTGCTAAATTAAAAAACTAAACTCATTGTATACAGGTCTCTGAACTAGGTAATTTTATCTAGTTGGTCACTAAATTGTTTTCATCAAATATATAAATTTTGGTGAATTGCTTCTTAATTTTTTTTTTTTTTAAGTAAATTAATCCCAAATTTTTGTTAATTTTTAATTATTAATTTCATGTTTTTAACTTTTTTTTTTTTTGTGTGTGTGTGTGTTTGTTTTCTAATATTTTATTTTATTTTATTAATTTTTTAAAAGATAACGTATAATTTTTATATATAATTTACATTTACTTTCTCACTGCCAGATAATTCTTTTCGCTGCCATATGTCTCTTTCGGTGCCATTATTGAACATGCAACTTAATATGTATTTCTAATATGATATAGTGGCTGAATGTAGCTTCAACAAAATGCTTGAAAGTTTGAATCCGATGAGATGAGCCACGATGCATGAATTATAAAGTCCAAACAACAATTAATATAGGAAGGAAGGATACGTGTGGTACTTTGTCGTAATATAATTTTTGAAATTTTCATAAATTAACACATCCGGAATTTGTCTTAAATGAAGAAAGTGGTACTTGAATTTAAATTTACAAACAGTAGGTCTTTATATTTACATAAATTTAAAAGGAATGACAAAATTATTGAGTCTAAAGACCTCTGTTTAAGTTGTGTATTTTGATTAAAATAAACTTATTCAATGACAAAATAGATATAAAGTCCTTATAAATTATATCAATTTATCAAACTTAAATCAGTATATATATATATATATATATATATATATCTATGTGTTAATTTTTGTATTTTCTGCATTTAGTATTTTTTTGGTTTTGCTCTTGTTTTTCTGTCAATTATTGTTCTTGGTTTGATAATTTTATCATTACTAACTATTTTGATTATTTAAAGTTTAGTTGTTTTGATTATGCACATTTAGTCTAATTTTTTTACAAAACTATTAAAAAATGTAAAACTAAATATTTATTTATAATATATGATTTAAAATTTGAGTATTTATAAGAAAATATTTAAATTTTAATTATTTTTTATATGACAATTTATATAATATTATTGAAAAAATAAAGCACCAATTCGACCATAGATCAGATTTGAAAAAAAAAAAAAAAAAAGACCAACACGACAAAAATACTGAACCTATGTGTCGGGCAAATAGTGGCACGACCACCAGACCCATGTTTTTATGGAGCACAACACATCCCATATTATGAAAAGCACAAAAAGATAATATAGGCGGAACACACATTTATACCACTAAAACACCCCTTTAAAGGCCTACTATTTAAAATTTGAGTGCATAAATGTCATTAACTCTAAAGAAACACAAATGTCATTTACTCTAAGAAAAGAATATTCAGCTACAATTAATATATTGACTGACGACTGCAAACAAAATTGGTTTTTGTTTGCAGGTTTTTTGATAGGTAAGTGTCACCACCAACCCTGAAGATTATATGAGATTTCACCGCTTGTAACTCTGAACTATACACATAATAATTTCTTAAAAGATAAAAAATCATAGCTATAGAATTCAAAATGAAATATTATAATCAATATAGGTTGGATGGATTAAGAGGATAAAAGCTAAGGAGTGACTTAGCGCCCTTCAAATACTGATACGGTAGCTTCATTCACAGAGGCAGAGCTTGTTGCAGTGTGTGGTTGAGTTTGGCAAGTAAAGAAAGGCTGTTTAGGTTGAGGACGATGTGTCTCTTTGATCAGCATGGAAACCACATCAACCATGGTTGGCCTATCACTTGCATGATCTTGCACACATAAAAGACCAATATGTATGCACCTTATTGCTTCTTCTGCAGAGTATGAGTCGGCCAATGCATCATCAACCACTTCTAGTCCTCTGCTTTCATTCCACAGTTGCCAAGCCTAACAAACAAACATGTCTCACCAATCAAGAAGACCATTTGAAAAATGAACTGCTAAAATAGTAAATTAGGAGTTGCGACTATAAACTCACATAATCGACAAGGCTTAGCTCCTTCTCATAATAGTGGAAGTTAGAGTTCTTCTTCCCACTGATTATCTCTAATAGCAGCATCCCATAGCTAAATACGTCAGATTTTTCAGAATATATTCCACCCATGGCATATTCTGGAGACATGTAGCCTCTGCATTAGATAGATGATCGAACCAAGCAAATAATGCTCCATTAGTTAAATAAAATTAGCCATATTTTTATAATATTGCATATTTAATTTCTTGCTTACAATGTTCCAACTATCCTTCGAGTGTTTACTAGATCCATTGTCCCTTCAAAAATTCGTGCCAATCCGAAGTCTGATATTTTTGGATTCATTTTTTCATCTAACAGAATATTGCTTACTTTCAAATCTCGATGTATCACTCTTAAACATGAATCACGATGGAGATATACAAGACCTCTAGCAATTCCATGAATAATGTTGAAGCGTTGAGCCCAATTGAGATGTACACTTCTACTTCGATCTACATAATGCAAACCATAAATAATTGATCATAAATGTCAAAAACGAATGAAACAAAATTGTTAGTTCTCTTAGCCATTGAAAGAAACAAAGGAAATGAAAGAGAAAAAGAAAGAGAAAGACAGAGAAACAGAGAGAAAGAAAGAATTTGAGAAAGAGTGAATTCATTACAGAACAAAGATAGTACACCAGCTTATATACAAGATAAGGAATCGGTTAGAGTTGCTACAAACAAGATAAAAAACTGATATTGACAGTCTAACAGAATCACAACTGTTTCAACCAACTTCAACAGTATTAACACCCTTAACAAAAATCAAGATGAGAGATTCATGATAGTAATTACTAAATTTGAGAACTGAATTTGGAAAGCTTGGGAACAAATCAAGAGAACAGAGGAAGCAGAGGAGTTTAGTATTGATGACAAAGTGTGTAATAATAACCAACCGAATAGAAAAGTATCCAAGCTTCTGTTGGGCATAAACTCATAAATTAGTAACTTTTCTTCTCCTTCAATGCAGCAACCTAAGAGCTTCACCAGATTTCTGTGTTGAAGTTTAGAAATCAAAATCATCTCATTCTTAAGCTCTTCTATGCCTTGTCCCGAGCTGCTAGACAATCTTTTGATTGCTATTTCCCTTCCATCTTGTAATTTTCCCTGCAAACAGATCCACATGACATCTCATTTTTTACTTGGTGTTCTGATTGTTTAGTAATTCATTTGTTTCAAAGAATAATAATAATAATAATAATAATAATAATAATAATAATAATAATAATAATAATAATAATGAAATAAAAGAACACAATGTAATCACACCTTGTAAACAGAACCAAACCCTCCTTGACCGAGTTTGTTTGTGATATTGAAATGGTTTGTAGCAGCTAAAACACTACTCAATTCAAAAATACACAGCTCAGATGGATCTTGTTGTTTGGCACCTTGAAGATTGTGTATTGGAGTTTCACTTATCTCGGCCAAACAAAGTTTCCTTATGATCTCCTTAATGGGCCATGCTACTCCAGCTTTAAAATTTGGAGTTAGATTGAGAGATCAAACAAATTTTGAGACGTACAAGAAACTATTAGAGTTAGCCTATTATTAAGTTGTTATCTCGCGGTTAATTGCCAACCATACAGTGAGATAACAACTTAACATTTTAACAAACTAACTCTAATAGAAACTAAATTGAAATTTACACTGAAGATTTATAATTTTACTTACATCTGTGGCTAGTTCTCCATCTATGAAATACGAAGACAGCAGCAAGAAGAAGGGCACAAGCAGAAACAACTGTGAGGATGATGACAATCTTCATGGTTTTCTGTCCTAAATAACAAATGAATATAGAACATGTAAGTGTTGGAATAAAGAAGAAGATGATATTTAACAAAATTCCTTTAATGCAACAATTCTCACCAAGTTCAGCTGGTGCAAGGCGAATAAAAAGATCTGCACCGCCATAGGGAAAGACCTGAATGTCAATAAGATCTTCTGACCAGACCAAACATCCAATTCCATTTACATAAGCATAAGCAACGCAAGAACAATTGTTTAGACACCACGTGTTGCAATCACTGGCTTCATTAATATTGTTCACAGACGTATACAAGTCTGGAAGGTTTAACATGCTCATCATGTGAAATCCATCTGTTTTTTCTCCATTTGATGGTTGGCTACTATAGTTTTTCTGACAAAGTAAGTTGGTTCTTCTTTTGCACCCTCCGCTCCAAATACCATTCCTCCACTCTTGGTCTGATTTTGGTACAAACCCTTTTAAACACTTGCAAATTGGAAACTCAGATGCTTTGCATACCCCAAAGGCTCCGCAAGTTCCATATACGTCGCATCTACTTTTTGGTAAAAACTTGACATCGTCTTTGGCAGTAAATCTTAGACGACCTTGAGATGAAACAAACAGACTTCTGCCAAAGAAATTATCGAATGAATTTAAATAGAGAAAAGTTGTTCCTTTCTCAAAGTCTTGTTGGAGATCAATTATATTTAGATATGATCCACCCATCCCTGGAATACCTATGAACTTGGATTTGTCCCATGGTCCACTTCTCCATTGAGGCATTTTTCCATTGAGCCAATGGTAAACTTGCGGGGGTGACTGTTTCGAGATTCCAAGTGTGAAATTCCCTGGTAATGGATCATTATCACCCTTCCAAGAGGTCAGCACATAATTAGCTCCAGTTTTGAGATTATAACCTAACGTTGCTCCTGGTAAGAATGTGTCCCCTAAGTGTTGAAAGCTCTGCCATAAGCTTTCTCCTGTTTTGTCATCTTTCAAAACCAAGTTACCATTATCTGAAAGCTCTACAATTGAACCATTTGATCGGACAGGAATATTAGTTGACCAGATAACAGACTTGTTCTTACCACTCACCAGCTCCAGATTTCCGTTACTACCAATTATGAGACTGGCGGAAGCAGAGTCTACAACTTTTAATGGTTTATCTCTGTTAGCCACCCAGACAACAGTACGGGGTGAGATATTCTTATACCACATGCCCACATACTGATTTGCAGAATTATTTGGATTGAAGAAGCCTAACTCAAAAAATTGGTTCGGGGAGACTAGAGTTTGTGTTTGAGATAAGGACTGGGATGAAGTTATGTTATAAATTGCATAGCAATATTGAGACTGAAAGCAGAAGAAGGATAACAGAAATATATTGAACATCGACATGCTACACAATACAATCTCTGGTGAATGGACTACTTTTGTCCAAATAACATTCTTCCATATTATTAAATTTGTATGACTTTATATTTTTATTTTTATTATATTCAATTTTTTCCCTTCAATTTTTATTTGTTTGTTTGCTTAATTGAAAACCTAAACTCATTTTAGACAGGTCTCTGAGCTAGATAATTTTAACTAGTTGGTCACTAAATTTTTTTCTTTAGCAAATATATAAATTTTGGCAAATTGTTGCTTAAATTTTATTTTTTTAGTAAATTTATACCCAAATTTTTGTTAATTTTTTAGTTTTTAATTTCGTATTTTTAACTTTTTTTTTTTTGTTTGTTTGTTTTCAAATATTTATTTTATTTTAATAAATTTTTAAAAGATAATGTATAGTTTTTTACATTTATTTTCACTTTTAACAAATTTATATATACATTGTCAAAGATAAATGTATAATTAACATATATTTTCTCACTGCCAGATGTTTCTTTTCGCTGCCATTGTTGAAAATGCAACTTAATTGGTATTTCTAATATGATATACTGACTGACTGCACTTTCAACGAAAATGCTTGAAAGTTTTAATTTGATGAGATGAGATGAGCCACGATGCATGAATAAAGTCCAAACAACAATTAATATAGGAAGGATACGTGTGTGGTACTTTGTCGTAATATAATTTTTGAAATTTTCATAAATTAACACGTCCGGAATTTGTCAAACGAAGAAAGTGGTACTTGAATTTAAATTTATATTTATATAAATTAAAAAGGAATGACAAAACTATTGAGTCTAAAGACCTCTGTTTAAGTTGTGTATTTTGATTAAAATAAATATAATAGTATCCAGTTTATTATCGGCCTTGAAGTAATGACAGAGTGGCTTCATTCAGTGAGCATTTAGTTATGTTTTGGGGTTGACGTTCTCGTTGGAAAGTAAAGATAGGTTGCTTGGGTTGAGGACGATCGGTTTCATTGGTCAGCATGAAAACCACATCAACCATGGTTGGCCTATCTTCAGCGTGATCTTGTACGCATAAAAGACCAACATGTATGCACCTTATTGCTTCTGATGCATCAAATATCCCTACTAATGCACCATCAACCAACTCTAATCCCCTGCTCTCACTCCACAATTCCCATGCCTGTGTATTCACACACTCAAGATTAAATTAGAAGTTGACCCAAAATATCAAATCAAGAGAAAATAATGTTAGTATGAACTCACATAAGCAATAAGGCTTGATTGTTGCTCGTAGTAATGGAAGCTAGTGTTCTTCCTCCCATTCACTATCTCCAGTAGCATAACACCAAAGCTAAATACATCAGACTTCTCGGAAAATATACCAGCCATGGCATATTCTGGTGACATGTAGCCTCTGCAATTAATACAGACATGAATAAGTAAATGTTTGCTGTGCTTGAATGATTTTTGTAGTGAGACAATAGCACAAAGTGCATATTAGAATCAATCAGAATAATCCTTACAATGTACCAACAACCCTATGAGTGTTTACTCGATCCAATGTTCCTTCAAAAATTCTTGCCAATCCAAAATCTGATATTTTCGGGTTCATATTCTGATCCAAGAGAATATTACTGACCTTCAAATCTCGATGTATTACCCTCAAATTGGAGTCATGATGGAGATACAAAAGGCCTCTAGAAACCCCATGAATAATGTTGAAGCGTGAAGGCCAATTCAGCTGTGCACTTTTTGTTGGATCTGCTCAATGCAAGCACACACAAAATTTGACTAACAATGTTTGGTATTACTGATGCAGTCATTTTGTTTTCAAATCATAAAGAAGTAATGAAATCAACAATTAGTCTATTGATTTATTATGCAGGTAGTTATTGGTGACTGTCTCTGATCAAATTTGGGTGATAATTTAAGTGAGATGATTAAATTAAACATCATCCTTCTTCTTTTCTTTTCTTGCAAAAAAATAAATTAAAATGCCCATTTCAAAGCATTGAACTCAATGTAGATAAGCAACTAAACGAAAGTAGCAGAGTGAGAAACAGAGGAGGTAGCATATGTGAACCAACCGAAGATAAAATTATCCAAGCTTCTATTGGGCATGAACTCATAAACGAGTAATTTCTCTTCTTTTTGAATGCAACAACCCAAGAGCTTGACTAGATTTCTGTGCTGGAGTTTGCAGATTAAAATAGCCTCATTCTTAAGCTCTTCAATGCCTTGTCCTGAGCTTCTAGATAGTCTTTTGACGGCTATTTCCTTTCCATCTTGTAGTTTTCCCTGCAGAAGTGCAAATAGACCTTGAATTTCCAATCCAGTCTTACTTTTATGTCTAGTTGGGGACAGACTTGAATTAAACATAAACTACTTAAATAAAATACATTAGGGACAAAGTGTAGTGAAGGTATAATAAATCACATTAATATGAGCAATCACCTTGTAAACAGAACCAAACCCTCCCTCCCCAAGTTTGTTTGTCATACTGAAGTGGTTCGTAGCAGTCAAAATACTATCTAAATTGAAAATATGAAGCTCGGCTTCAAGCGAATCATCGTATGGCTTGTCACTACAAGTATGCATAGGACTGTTACCATTATCATTGAAATCAAAAACTTTTATGCTTTTAACCTTCCCTGTTATAAAAAGTTTTAACTATTAGTATCAAGTTTGATATGGAATATAAAACTTCAATAATAAAAGGAAAAGTTTATAGTAAGATTAGAAATAAAACTCGAACATTACATAAATGTTTGAAGCATCCGCTCACGGAGCAACTCTTCATGTTTGCTCTTTGTCGGTGTATGGCGAAAACTGATGCAAGGAGGAGAGCACTTCCGAAAATAGCAGTAATGCTGATGATAATATTTTTAATTCTAGTTCCTCTGACTAGACAAGTTAATTGCATTAAGTATTAGGCATGCAAATGAAAGAAGAGTGTATGCATTAACAGAGTTTGTGCAAGAACAGAATCATTCTCACCTAGCTCCGTGTGAGCAACACGAAGAAACAGATCAAATCCACCAAAGGAAAGCTTTTGAATGTCAACAAGGTCATCCCACCAGACCAAACAACCTATTCCATTTACAAATGCGTAAGCTAAGCAAGAACAATTATTCAGGCACCGTGTATAGCAACCTTTATAATCATCAGTGATCACATATTCATGTAAATCTGGAAGTTTCAGTAAGCTAATCTTGAGAAACTCATCATTCTTTCCTCCCTCTATAATAGCATTTCTACTAGTGTTTTTATCACAATGCAATTCAGTATTCCTTTTGCACCCTCCAGTCCAATTTCCATTCCTCCACTCTTGATCTGATTTTGGTACATACCCTTGTAAACAGCTGCAAATGGGAGATCTTGCTGTTTTGCATACGCCAAAAGGTCCACAGGTCCCATATATGTCACATTGATTTCTTGGTACTTCCCAATCAGTTTTCCAAAAGTCATCGCCCTTGAATTTTACCAAAGTTGTTACGTATCCTTTCGAAGAAACAAAAACTTTTGGGACAAAGGATTTGTTGTACAAGTTGAAATGCAGAAAGGTTGTTCCTTCATAAACTTCTTGATGGAGATTCATTGAACTTTGATATGAAGTATCTGATTCTGGTATACCTATGAATTTTGATCTATCCCATGGTCCGCTTCTCCAGCGAGGCTTTGATCCATTGACCCAAATGAAAAGTTGTGGTGGTGATTGTTTAGAGATTCCAACAGTGAAACTCCCAGGTGACGGATCATTGTCACTTTTCCAGGAAGTCAACATATAACTCTTTCCGGTTATCACATTAAATCCGAGTACCGAACCGGGTAAGTATGTATCTGCAGGATGATTAAAACTCTGCCATAGGTTCTCTCCTGATACACCATCACTGAGAACCAAGTTACCAGTGTCTAAAAGTACTAGAATCGAACTACTTGATCGAACATGAACATCGGTTGACCAGATTACAGAGTTGTTTTTGTTGTTGTTTGCATCAACAAGCTCTAGATTTCCATTTCTGCCAATCATGAGACTTATGGTAGCTGCATCTGCAAGCCTAACAGGATTTTCTCTGTTAGCCACCCATACAAGACTTTTGGTACGAGGAGAAATTCCCTTGTACCAAATTCCCACATATTGATTTGCTGAATTATTAGGACTAAAGAAGCCTAACTCAAAAACTTGGCTGGGTGAGACTAGAGTTTGTCCTTGAGATAATGATTGGGATGAAGTTATGTTGTAAATTTCATAGCAATATCGAGCTTGAAACATGTAGAATACTAGAAGTAAACAGAGGCTGCAATCTCTATTATATTTTGAACTCATTGGTTTCAAGAGAGTAACAAACCTTTATTTAGTGTTTACGCTCTGTATCCTTTTTACTCATTCGCTATACCACACAAGGCCCAAAGCTATTCAACATAATTTTGGAACATCGCCAGAAAAAACATAGTATGAAATGAAGCTATGCTTTTATATTTATTCAGGGGCCTATGCTCATCTAGTGTTATTTTTTCTATATGGCTAATTAACTTTTCTGCTCTATGAAATTTAACATGTATGAAATTATTTTGTGTAAATTTTGAAGGTTGTTAAAATTTTTATTGAATTATTATTGAATTTAAGAATATTTTTCTAATTTTAATAAGGAAAGGATGAAAGTTTAGGAGATTAATTTGGCAATGTCAAAGTTTAGGGAAGATATTAAAATCTAGGTAGCATGATTTAGTACACGAACAGAATTAGTAAAATTAAATGAAATTGGACAATCTTTAAATCCAACAATCTCAATAGTTTATGAACAATTTTTAGCGTTTAAAAAATTAGTGCATGTTAAATTTTAAGGGGATAAAATCATAATTAACTTTTCTACTTTGTAATATTTTAGAAGTAAGAAGTTTCTATGTTAATTAGCCTTTCTTTGAATGCAATAAAATTTGTCATTCTATTCTGACTAACCATTTTTTTTATATATCTTTCCAATAAGAAAACTATGAAACCTCGTCTTTCACCTAATGTGATGAACGTAAAGCACAAATGAAATTTCGAAGAAAAGTACTTACATAATGTTTATGTTTAATATATTTTCAAACTACTGAAGTGACGTTCTAACATAAATAAAAACGTTGAATTTTCATCACTTTGGATTAGTCTAAATACTTTTCAAATCATGAATACAAAATGACTAAAATAATAAGAGTAAACAAATTAAACAATATATTTACGCATTAACCGTTGATTTCATAGAAGCACCCTATACGTTTATGAACAGTTGATGGCAGTGACCATTTCAGAGACTAATAAATACATAAATAAGTAGAGGGCCATTATATAAATTTTAAATCAATAGAAATCTAGGGAGTTGTTTATATAAAGTAAATGAATTGAAAAACAAGCTTATAAATCAATAGAAATCTAGGGAGTTGTTTATATAATGTAAATGAATTGAAAAACAAGCTTATAAATCAATAGAAATCTAGGGAGTTGTTTATATAATGTAAATGAATTGAAAAACAAGCCAATCTAAATGAATGATTCTGAATGGAGACAAAATACAAAGAATAAGAGAGTTTCTCTAGTATAAGAAATATTAAGTTATATATAAGAATATGAAGTACTTTTAGTCAACATATTGAGTTATATATAAAAATATAAATTACTTTTAGTCAACATATTGAGCTATATATAAGAATATAAATTAATTTTACTCATTACTAATTAGTTTTAAGATAAAAACATAAGCTACTTATATACTCTGGTTAAAAATGACAATTAAGTGACAAAAAATCTTTTTTTTAATGAAAATTCTTACATTAAAATCAACCATCAAATTCAGCTACCAAACAACGTAGTAAGTCAGTTGGAACATTTTCCAAACAGAAACAACGACCAGAATATAATATAAAAACTCTAGCAAAGTTATGAATCACCATATTAACTAATTATTTAACAAAGATAATATAAATATTTTGCAAAACAGAAAGTAAACTTTTACAATCATTAATTAATTGTCCAAATACTGAAATTATATGAACGAAACTCTATAAAGCCTGCACAACGGTCAAACAATCTGTTTCTATAATTACCTGCTACCATTGACGCTCTTTGATCCAACTTAGAGCCTCACGAAATCTCAATCCTTCATCAAATTTTGGGAAGATATATTTAAAATTAGGTATATTAACTATATTGTTATACATTTAAAATTACATCTACCCATTTATTACATATACTAATTGTTATAGATTTAAAATTAAGTATATTAACTATATTGTTATACATTTTCAAATTACATCTACCCATTTATTAAAGTATCTTCCCAATAATATACAATATCCAACATATAGTTAATATACCTAATTTTAAATCTATAACAATTAGTATATGTAATTTCAAATATATACATGATAATATCTATTTTAATTATAAAGAATAATTTTTTCTTTTTCTATGGAATCCCCCAAACATATGTACAATATATTAAAATAATTAAATTATAAATTTTGTATTAATATTATTTTTTAATTGTTTTACTTATTATGTTTGAATTTTAATAGTGAAATGTTTCTCTTAAATTAAAAATGAATAATTTTTTTAAAAGACGGTAGTGAAATGATAATTGTATAAAAAAAAATACATTAACAATATTAGAAATTGATTGTTAAGATATTAATGTAATTAAAGTATATACGGTATTACAATTAAGTTTTTCTTTAATTTTATATATTTAGTCCGTAAGAAAACTCCCTAGCTTAGGATTGCAGTTGATGGTAGGTATTATTCAGCGAACCACATAAACTTCTTATGTAATCTCAGATTAATAAGTTTGTGTTCTTGCTTGTTTGCTTAGGAGTTTCAAGTTTGTCTACAACGATCAAATCCATTGCAAAACTTTCTTATCTACAAGTTTTGACTTTGTGACTTGTTCCTACATACATACAATTATCAATTAAAATAAAGAACAGTTTCCTATACACATGTATCTGTTTCAAAATTCAATCTCAATCTGTAACCCTTTTGTTCTTTTCAGCTCTTAAACACGCATAAGAACTAATGAATAGCTAATGAAAACCTCACACTAATAAATTTTCCCAACAAAAATGGCATATACATATGAACTGCATATTATATTTCAAGAAATAATTTCAAATCACTACCTCCCATCTACCATTGTAACTGTCAACTCGTTTAAGGATGCGTACTCGGGGCCATCCGAGCAAAAATCTGAATCGACAGTAGAGCCCCTCATCGAAGTAAATGTTGGTTGTCTTGGCAATGGAAGATTTGCATTTTCACTCTCCAACATTAACAACACCGATGACATGGTCGGTCTATGAAGTGGAGAATCTTGCACGCATAACACTCCTACTTGTATGCATCTTAGCACTTCATGATTTCGGGAACATGTATCTGCAATAGAGGGATCAAGCAATTCCATTGCTCTTCTTTCATTCCACAGATGCCATGCCTGAAAACATTGCACATATATTTTATTCAATAATTCAATTTTAGCCTGCTTGTACTTTGCAAGTAAAACTAGACAACATAGTTAGTGATATACTTACATATCCAATAAGGCTCAAGTATTCAGTATTACGATAGCTAACATTCCTTCTGCCACTCACAATCTCTAACAGCAGAACCCCAAAACTATATACATCTGATTTGACTGAAAAGAGACCCTCCATTGCGTATTCAGGAGACATATAACCACTGCAATTTGAACAATTATGGATCATTAGAATTTAATTCAGAGAATTAGTCTTGTTAAAGTGAGTACAGATCGATGCTACACTTACTATGTGCCAACAACTCGGTTTGTGTTCGCTTCATTTTGGTTCCCTCCAAATATTCTTGCCATGCCAAAATCTGAAATCTTGGGGATCATTTCTTCATCCAGCAAAATGTTGCTAGCTTTTAAGTCTCTATGAATTATTCGAAGTCTTGAATCTCTATGTAGATAAAGGAGTCCCCTTGCAATCCCTTCAATTATGTTAAAGCGAGTATCCCAATTTAGTAGAGCTTGCTTCTCTGAATCTGCAATTTTTACAAAAGAAAATATATAAATTTACAGCCAAAAGAAAAAGAATCTTTTATTGCAAAAATTCGTACTAGTGTTTTTTTCTAAGTAACAAAACAAAGATAAGGGGCAAACTGACATACCGAAAAGAAAAAAGTCCAAGCTTTTGTTAGGCATGTATTCATAGAGCAACATCTTTTCTTCTCCTTGAATGCAGCATCCCAACAGTCTAACAAGATTTCTATGTTGTAGTTTCGCAATAAGGATAATCTCATTCTTAAACTCCTCCACTCCTTGTCCTGATTTTCTCGAAAGCCTCTTTACAGCTATTTCATGTCCCCCTGGAAGCTTTCCCTGGTAACAGAAGATTGTATATTTACATTTAGCACCATTGACCATTATTTCAAATTATAATCAGTATTTGTAGACATGTTAAACATTTAAATACCTTGTAGACATGTCCAAATCCCCCTTGTCCGAGCTTGTTTTCTTCAGAAAAGTTGTTTGTTGAGATTGCCACAAAATTGAAACTGAACAATGGTAGTTCTGGGCCACTGCCATCAGGACATTCTGTCAGAACATCAACTGCTCCTGAATGTTCTGTTGAATATTCTTTGCTCTTTGCAACCCCAGAGGATGGTGGTATTTCACTGCTCCTTGTCCAGGGCATTGAAGAAGAGGTTGGCAAAACTGAATATAACAAGATGAGAGATCATGTTAGAAGCTCATATTGAGACATTGTTTTCTTTATCTGTCTAGAAAGACAATCATAATAACTGTACAAAATAAGGTAAATGAAATATTCAATGCTCACTTTTCAGTTTATATCTGAACCTCCACACTAGCCATATAAAGACTAAGATAGCTGCTCCCACAATAGTCAATACAATTATCAAAGTGGTAGATTTTCTGCTACTGCCGCCACCTGTACATTTGTAAGGTAATTTTTTCTTTTAAAAAAAAAAAAATTAAATCAATATTTGCAAAAGATGCATCAGATTGTTTCTGAAATCTTTAGATCACATTCAACCGAGGACAGGTTTTTTACGGTACGGCAGTTTTAATGTGATAAATAAGTCGTACCATATCATTCAAACTTTTGATCAACTATACATTTTGATAAAATCAGGGAAAACCCCCACCACACCCACCCACCCAACCACTTGAGCTAGCCACAAGTAGCATTTTGATAAAATATACTAATTCTTTTGTCTTTCGTATTATGTTCTTCCTTTTTTAACAGTTACTCCACTGAAAACTTGAATTGGTTTTGTTTTCGAAGACACAAAGCAACAAACCAAGTATTGAATTGTCCATTCCTTGATAGTGTGCTAAAAAGAGAAGTAAAAAAAAACTGTTGCATAGAAAGAAAAAAAGAAGCCTTAATTACAAGATTAAAGGGCAGGTTTAATAATCCAATCCAAAAAAAAAAAAAACACGGGGCTCAAGGAATGGATTTGGAGATATACCAGTAGTAATCAAAACGTAAGTTACTCCTTAATTAAACTAATTATGCGTGATATACCAATATGGATAAGTTGAATGGGTTATTAAGAGCGTGAGATTGAAAAAGTGTACCTAGATCGGAATGAGCAAGACGAATATTCAACGTAGCTCCACCTCGTTGAAAATGTTGGACATCCAGTAAGGTTTCTTTCCATACCAAACACCCAATTCCGTCAACAAATGAA
Source organism: Cannabis sativa (assembly GCF_029168945.1). Lineage (NCBI taxonomy): Eukaryota > Viridiplantae > Streptophyta > Magnoliopsida > Rosales > Cannabaceae > Cannabis > Cannabis sativa. The sequence goes on along the minus strand of NC_083601.1, from coordinate 39,493,943 downwards.
TAAGCTATACAAGAGCAATTCTTCAAACACTCATCCTCACATTTCGCCGATGTAGGGGGAACTATCTGAGCCAAATCAGCAAAGTCTGGCAGCTTCACCCATCTCTCCGCAGTAAAGCCATCTTCTTTACCATCCCCCTCTGTTCCATTTATGCTATTCTGACACTTTAACGATGTTTTCCTCGAACACCCACCAGACCAATTTCCCTTGTTCCATTCTTCCAAATCAGTAGGTACATACCCCTTCATACACCGGCACTTGACCGATTCCCATGAGCTACAAACACCAAATTTCCCACACTTATTGTAAAGCTCACACTCATTGGTCTCAGCAGGTTGCGATTGCAAGAGCTCCCACACTTTATCACCCTCTCCCAACCTATACTGTTTTTCAAATCCATTCCACTCCACCCGAAACCTCAACTTAATTTTACCACCTGTAGTATCATAAGTGAAGAACTGTTTCCCTTGATCTAAATTGCTTAGCCTAAAACCGTATAAAAAATTAGCTGTCATGTTCGGTACACCAAGGAAGATCTGCCAATCCCAATGCCCACTTCTCCACCGTCGATTCGATCCCTCCCATATCACAATCTGTGGCGATCCACGAGGATCAACCCCCATAGTGAAGTTACCTGGTGAAGGGTCATAAATAGATTTCCATGAATTGAAGACCCTGTTTTCTCCTTTTGCAGCGCTCACTTCAACTTTCATGCCAGGTAAATAAGTGTCCGTTGGATCGTTGAAGCTCTCCCAGTAAGGAACAGCACCACTTTCTCCATTAGAGAGAGCAAGATTCCCATCGTCAGAAAGTTTCGCTGTTAAGTTTTTCGATACAACCGAAGACATGTTACTGTTACTCGTCCATATCGAATTATTACTCCCATCTAAAATCACCAAATTTCCATCGCTTTGGAGTGTCAGAACTCCATTTCTATCTGGGATAGCATTTTCTCTGTTTGCCACCCAAACCACCGTAATCTCAAGAAGATTCCGGTACCATATTCCGACGAACCGTGACGTGGAATTTACCGGGCTGAAAAATCCCAGTTCAAATATGTCCCCGGCGGACACTAGATTCCCGGAGGAGCTCTCTCCATCACGTATAGACTGGTCTTGAGAAATGGTATCCTTGGCAGAGCAAAACAGAGCAAAGAAACAGACAACGAAAACGACAAGCCAAATTCTTGAAACACGACACGGAGTTCGGCTATACGCGGTCATTGTTGTCAAGCATGAGCAAACACAATAAAGAAAATGGAATGTTGAAGAAATAGATATGGGTCGAGGTCGAGGTTTAACGGTACGAAAATCAAAAGGAAAGAGTTTTTAATGGCGGCCCTTGCAGCTACTTGGCCTTCTTTACTTTAAGCAATTGCATGTATAATAATATAATAATCAGGCTGCCCTTTGAAAATTTGTATTTATATTATAATACTTTGAAAAGTTTTTAGGTACTGAACCAGTGGTTTCTCTACGTGGATTTTGTCAATTTGTTTTTGAATATTTATCTGTGTGGATTTAAAAAGACCTACTTCACAAAACTGCCATTTTTTCTATTGAATAATAATAATAATAATTGACGAAGGAATACGGGTTAGGTCAAAGCAGAAACAGGAGAGCCAGCCACATGTCATTGACTACCTTCGAATATTTGATATCAGAAACATCTTCCTAGCCTCCACAATTTTAACAAGTTTTTAGGCTTTCTTCAATTAAGGAGAAAAAAAAATAATAAAAGTTTTAATCTCATAAGGAAAAATTTAGTAGAAGTGTTAACCAAGCTAAGCTACTATTAGCAAAATATATTTAGGAGTTGAATAAAGGTACTTTTTAGTCAGGTGAAATTCGTAGTTCAATTTTTTTTTCTGTTTTTGTAAACAAGTTAATTATAATTTGAGCATTGCTAACAGTTTCTTTACTCTTTATTTTTTAATACATGACTAAAACTTTATTTTATTTTTTTATATTGCATCATATATCAAATTTTCAATTATTTTTCTGTTTTCTTCGTATCATTTAAATAATATTTTTTTTAATATATAAATAAAACATAACCACAAATTAAAAAGAAAATATAATATAAATTTTATTAAAATATTTTTAAAAAATAAATAGTATTTTCTTTGTTTTAAGCATTTATAATTTATAACAATATATAATTTAAAACTCAAATTTAGGACCTACACTTTTCTATGACCACTTCAAGTAATTATTAATAATATTTCTCTACATGTGAATAAGTACTATAGTGTTTTCTAAATGCTTCTCTAAAATTATAGAGCATGATTTTCACACTTTTTCTTCAATTCTCATCTTCATTTTCAAGAATAAGCCAATTTAAAAAAAAAATCAATGTGAGTGCTCTAATAACGAACTTTTAAAAAAAAAAAGGTGCATAAGTTAATAACTAACACTACAACAATTTGTCTTATTAGCGGCGGACTTATTAGCGGCGGGCACTCTCCGCCGCTAATAACAAGGGTATTAGCGGCGGAGAGTGGGGTCCGCCGCTAATAGTGGGGGAACTTTTTTTTTTCTGAAGAGTATTAGCGGCGGGCAGTCCGCGGCAATTGCTCCGCCGCTAATACTAGTAGCGGCGGGCCCGCCGCTATTGGTCTGCCGCTATTAGTATTAGCGGCGGAGCCCGCCGCTAATACTCCGCCGCTAATAAATGGACGGGATAATTCCCGCTCATTCATTTCAAACTATTAGCGGCGGACTATTAGCGGCGGGGGTCCGCCGCTAATAGTATTTTTTTATTATTTTTTTTAAATTTTAGACTATTAGCGGCGGGCCCCCGCCGCTAATAGTCCGCCGCTACAGGTATTATAAATACCCCCATCAGCCCCACTTCTCCAACTTTTCTTTCCATTTCAAAATTTAAAAACCCTTCAACCCCTCTTCCCCCCCAAAACCGAGCCTTCCCCATCAGCCCCACCCCGAAGCACCCCACTCGGCGCACCACCACCTCGGCGCACCACCATCTCGACGCACTCCGACGCACCAACAGCACCATCCCCACGCACAACCGGCTTTTTAGTAAGTTTTTTTTTTTTGAATTTTACATTTGTATATAGTTTTAAGTTTTAGATTTGTATTTGTATGCATATCTTTGATTTAAAATCTGGGTATATATTTATGTTTAGATCGGATTTTTTTTTTGTTTTTGTGATAGATCTGTATATGTATATTGTGTATTTGGGTGTATCTTTATATATTAAAAGTGCCTATCTAACGGCATTTCTTGGTTTAACAGAATATACCTTAAAAATAAAAGAATATTCTGTTAAATTTAACGATGTTAATAGGTTTGATCTACCGTTAACAAATAAACCCAATAATTAAACCAAAAAATTAAACAATCTTTTTTTAAATTAAAAAAAAAAATCACATATTTCACCCTTAAATAAATAAATAAATCTCTAAAATATATATTAAACGAATTAAGCTAAAAACATGGAGAATTAGAAACAAATAAACTAGATCAAAAGATAATTTAATACGTTCAAAACATGGATGAGGGCGGTCTTCACCAAAAACTGGCCAAGTTAGGCGACCCTGTCTCTTGGCCTATGGTGGTCTTGGTCTTCACCAATTTTCCATCCAAATAAACTTTTTGTTTCTATGTACATTTTTCTTGAGATCGATGCAGTTGGTGAAAGGTTTTGTCATTAAGTGGTTCATTTTTTGAAACTATTTTTCAATTTGGTGAATATGAGATTGGGCTTGGCATTTTTAAATATGGATGAGATTATGAAGAAGAAGAAGATATCCAGTTTGAGGTTTCTTTCGGTAATCAAAGTGTACTACGATAGCATCGAAACTCCAATTTTATATTTATTTTATATTCTTTTGGTCAGATTTATGAAAACAAACTACACAACCGAAGCCAAGACAAGATTGTGCAGATTTTGCGGGATTCATTACAAAATATATCATCAAAAATTAAAAATTTAAATTCCATTTCAAAAAAAAATATATGTATATTATCTAACTAAAAAAATTAAACATATTGCATTTAACATCACTTAATTAAAAAAACTAATTATACGTGCATTGCACGTAACATTAACCTAATACTAATTTAATAGTGTATATTAATAAAATTAAGGGAAATTACCCCATATACTATCTTTTAAATTTTTTTTTCAAATTTATAGTTTGGGTTTCTAGCCGTATATCCCCATAATTGGTTTGTATGGAATCAATCTTTCCACCCTTCTCTCTCTCACTTTATTATTAAAAAGATTCAATAATTATTATTTATTCTTTATTATTCTTTTTTTTTTTTTTGCATCATATTTTTCATTATTCTATGAAAACTATATATACACATTTTATTTTAAGAAATATCCTCTACAGATATTTTTTAAAAAAAACTAAATTATAGGCAGGCTATAAATTTAGATCTTTAGATCTTAACTTTCACGATGTACTTATTTTTTTTTTAGTTTTTTTCAAATTTTATTTCCACATTGGCAAAATGAAAAATTACAAAAAAAAAAATCTTAAATAAATAAATAGTACTATATTCTCTAGAAGTGTGTGTTTTTTTCCATAATAGAAAATTGTAACCACTTCAAAAAAAAAAATATATATATATTATTGTTAAATATCTCTGCATACTATCATTATTAATTTCATATCATATTTCACACTTGCTTCCCCATTCAAAAAGACCTATCTTTCGATCTTGCTAATTTCTTCCCCATAAATTATCGGACTTGCTCGAAGATCTTCAGGTACTCTTTTAATTTTCTTGTTATTATTCTTAATTTGAGCCACCATAGACTTGATAATTTTTTTTAGTTTATTTGTGTATTTATGCGATTTTTTTTTTTTTATGAATTACTCTTTTTAAAAATAAATATGTTTATATAAATTTAAATTTAAACTCTATATAAAATAATACATTTTTTTTTCTAGAAACATAAAGCTATAGACTAATTTCATTAACAACCATCAATATAAAATTTAAACTCTATATTAAAAAATACATTTTTTTTTCTAGAAACATAAAGCTACATACTAATTTCATTAACAATCATCAATATAAATATTTAAATATGAATAAATCAGAACAATTCAAAATCAGAACAAATAAATATTCAAACATTTCAATAAATTCATAAACAAATAATCATAAAGCTACATACTAATTTCATTAACAATCATCAATATAAATATTTAAATATGAATAAATCAGAACAATTCAAAATCAGAACAAATAAATATTCAAACATTTCAATAAATTCATAAACAAATAAATCAAAACAATTCAAAATCTCAAATCAAGAAAATTAAAAGTTTAGATTTATAATCTTTATTAATATGAAAAACTAATTAAATAGATCTATCTACCATTGTTGTTGTCGTTGCTTAGTTACTGAATTCTTAAACAAAAACCACTAGAACTTATATAAAACTAATATTTACGTGGCTCGCCACGTAACTCTCTTCTAGTAATTAATAATATGTGTATATGTATATATCATTTGGGTATTAATTTTTTATTTTTTTGTATATATATATTGTATTATATATTTTATTTCTTTTCTCAAAAAAAAAATATATTTTATTTCTGTATATATATATTTCTGTATATATATATATTTATATATATATATATTAATTGATATATATATTTTCTGTGTATTTATATAATTTATTTGGGTATTTATTATTTTATTTATTTATATATTAACTGTATATAAATATTTTTGTCTATATATATATATTCACTGTATATATATATTTTTTATGTTTTATTTGGGGATAAATATATTTTATTTGTATATTAATTGTTTTATATTAGTATATATTTTCACTGTATATATATATATTAATGAGATATATTTTTAAAATATAATGTATTTTTTTTTATATATTATATATATAATATATATTTTTTATGTTTATATATATGTAAATTTAATATATATATAATTTTAGTGAGTGTATATACTAAATAAATATATTTTGTAAAATTTATATATTTATTTTATTGTTGTAATTTTTTTTACTTTTTTAATTTATTTGTTGGAATTGAAAGTATATATTTTTGTTATTTTTGTTGTTATATTATAATTTTTATTTGATTTAATTTATTTGGTATAATTTTAGCCTAAAATTTTTAGGATAGTTAAAAAATTATTTGGTATAATTTTAGCCTAAAATTTTTAGGTGTTAAGTTTTGTAACTTATTATTTTTTAAATAAAGAAAAATAAAAATAATGAAAAAAATTAAAAAAGTATAATATTACATAAAAATTTGAATATTAAAAATTAAAAAGTTAAATAAAAATTATTTTTTTGAATTTTAATAAAAATTGTAATTAAATTATCAAATTTTTATGTAAGTTTTTAAGAAAAAATATGTTAATGGAATTTTATGTATTTTTAAGGTGGTAAAAATTAATTATTTTATATTTATTTTTATATAAATGATAAATAATTCAAAAATTTAAAAATTTAAAATTTAAAATTTAGTAATTTAATGAATTTTTATAGTGTAATATGTAAAATGAATTTTTTTATAATATAATTAGTTTAAATTTTGATAATTAATTTTAAGTTTCAAAAAATAATAATTCATTTAAAATTTAATTATTTTATATTTATTTAAATTTAAAAAATAAATTAATTTTTTTATGAATAATAAAAATAACACAAAAATTTAAAATTTATAATTATAATTATATTTAAAAATATATCATAAAATTTGGACTCATAAAATTTCATATGACTTTACAAAAATTCAAAAATTAATAATAAAGAACAATAATAATTCATATTTATAATTATATTTAAAAATATATCATAAAATTTGTACTCATAAAATTTCATATGACTTTACAAAAATTCAAAAATTAATAATAAAGAACAATAATAATTCATATTTATAATTATATTTAAAAATATATCATAAAATTTGTATTCATAAAATTTCATAAGATTTTACAAAAATTTAAAAATTAATAATAAAGAACAATAATAATTCATATTTATAATTATATTTAAAAAAATATATCATAACTTTTGTACTCATAAAATTTCATAAGACTTTACAAAAATTCAAGAATTAATAATAAAGAACAATAATAATTCATATTTATCATTATATTTACAAAAAAAAATATCATAAAATTTGTACTCATAAAATTTCATAAGACTTTACAAAAATTTAAATATTTAATACTTCATTTGTCGTCGAAATTGTAGATGGCGACAATCGATAAGTCTTGGACCAAAATCAGAAATCGTGGTTGCCATGAATTTTGGAATGGTCTACAAGCCTTTTTAGCAATGGCATCAGAACATAAGGATTGTGATGGACGAATACGATGTCCTTGTGTGAGATGTATAAATAGTAGGTTTGAAAAAATAGATAGGGTTAGAGCACACGTATTTGATCGAGGTTTTATGCAAGGATATGATAAGTGGATTTATCACGGGGAGCCTGAGGATGCCGTCGTTGATGTAGCAGTTGCTGATGTTGAATCAGAGGATGAAATGATTCCTATTTTAGAAGACTTCTTTCCCTCTACAACTGAGGAACCACAAGGAGAAGATGAACAACCAACCACAAACCCACAATTTGATGACTTATTTGAGGAAATTGAAGCTGAATTGTATCCCGGTTGTGATTGGATTTCATCTCTTAACTTTTTAGCAAAGCTATTGCATTTAAAAGTTAGGGGAAAAATTCCTAATAACATCTTTGAAGAATTATTGAAGCTTTTAAAGTTTGCGTTTCCGAAGGAAAATAATATTCCATCAACTTACTACGAGGCAAAAAAGAGATTGAAGAAATTAGGCTTGGGTTATGATAATATCGATGTCTGTTTGTATAATTGCTGCTTATTTTATAAGGAGAATGCATCCAAGGAGGCTTGTCCAGTTTGCGGAACTAGTCGTTGGGTTACTTCCGAAAACGGGAAAAGAAAAAAAGTTCCTTGCAAAGTCATGCGATACTTTCCGTTGACACCTCGACTTAAAAGATTATATAGTTCGAGGATTACAGCGAAAAGCATGATATGGCATCATACTGGAAAATCAAAAGATGATGGGGTGTTGCGACACCCGGTCGATGGTTTAGCTTGGAAAGACTTTGATGCAAAACATCCCGAGTTTGCAAGGGACCCAAGAAATGTTCGACTTGGGTTAGCTGCTGATGGATTTAATCCATTTGGCAACATGAGTCTTGCATACAGCATGTGGCCAGTGGTGTTGGCTAACTATAATCTACCACCTTGGTTATGTATGAAAGATAATTATTTTTTGCTCTCTACCCTAATTCCTGGTGCAAAATCTCCAGGTAAAGACATGGATATATTTTTAAGACCTTTGGTGGATGAATTAAAGGAGTTGTGGAATAATGGGGTAGCAACGAGAGATAGTTCGACCAACTCGATGTTCACCATGCGTGCTGCGCTTTTGTGGACAGTGAATGATTTTCCTGCTCGTAGTAGCTTGTCTGGGTGGAGTGGTCAAGGTTATAAAGCTTGCCCCACTTGTAATGAAGACACGACGTCCATTCGAGTGATCGGGAAGACATCATATGTTGGTCATCGAAGGTTCTTGCCAAGTAACCATGCAATGAGAAGGGATACTCGATTTGATGGTAAAGCTGAAAGAAGACCTCCTCCAAGACGATTTACTTGTGAAGAAATATTATCATAAGTTAATGCTCTCGAACCCCAAATTCCCGGACATCATGAAAATTTTGGGGGCGTGAAACGTAGAAGAGTTGCAGAAAATTGTAATTGGAGGAAAAAAAGTATTTTCTACGAGTTGGAGTATTGGAGCACGAATATTTTAAAACACAACATTGATGTGATGCATGTTGAGAAGAATGTGTGTGATAGTCTCCTAGGAACCATCTTGGATAATTAGAGACTTGAATGAAGATGTTAATGAATAATTTATTTATGTTTTGTAATAATTTAGTTTAATTTTGAGACAATATTTTATTAGGATTAATATGTTAAAGTTAATTACTTTGGAGACAATTTTAAATTATTAATAAATTTTATTAAATTGTTCTAATTATATTAATTAGATTTATTTATTAAATATTCGTATAAATAATTAATTATTTATTTATATATAACATTAATATATATTTATTATTTATAAATATTTTTTATTTTTTTATTTTAATGGGTATTAGCGGCGGAGCAATAGCGGCGGGACCCCGCCTCTATTGCCCTTTGTCAGTCTCGAAACACGAAACTGACAAAGGGCAATAGCGGCGAGGTCCCACCGCTATTGCTCCGCCGCTATTAATATTATTAGCGGCGGACCATGTTTTTGGCCGCTAATACTAGTAATAGCGGCCAAGCAATAGCGGCGGACCAATAGCGGCCGAGGTCCGCCGCTATTACCCTTTAGCGGCCACAATTGAGACTAATAGCGGCGGAGAGGTCCGCCGCTATTAGTGTTAAATGTTGTAGTGTAATTATTAGCATAGAAGAAAAAAAAAATGAATATATATATATGGGTATAATTTTAAAGAGTATTACCCATGTATGAGTATTTTATTCTTGACCATTGAATAAAATCTAATAGTTGATATTTATATCATTAATTAAATATTAAAAAATTAATATTTTCTATTTTGTCACTTCTTTCTTTGATTTTGTTATTCTTAATAGGAATAAAAAATTTAGGCTAATTAGTAATTTATACTCCCGAACTTTGACATGTACTAAATCATGCCCCTGAATTTTTTTGGCCGTTAAAAATTCCCCCTGAACTATTGTGATTGTTAGATTTAAGGACTTTTGTCTAATTTTAGTAAAAAAATTCTAACATAGATGAAAGATAATAGAATGAAAAACTCTTTTTATTATATGCTATTGTTTCACACGGCAGTAATGCCAAAAAGAATGAAATGGTAAATACAAAGAGTGTATTTATAGGGTAAGAGGGAAGGTAACCCTAGAGGAAGTGGGCCGAAAATAAGGCCCAGTGGGCCACGAGACTTTTGTCTAATTTTAGTAAAAAAATTCTAACATGGATGAAAGTTCATGAGCATGATTTAGTACATATCAAAGTTTGAGGTGCATGATTTGGTAGATATCAAAGTCTAGGAAGCATGGTTTAGTACATAAACAATCATTGAAATAGTAAAATTGAATGAAATTAGACAAAAGTCCTTAAATTTAACAATCTCAATAGTTCAGGGGGAATTTTTAATGGCCAAAAAAATTCAGGGGCACGATTTGGTACATATCAAAATTCAGGAGGAAAAATTACTAATTAGCCAAAAATTTATATATGAAATTGTTATTTAATAAGTAAAACACACTAAAAAAAACTAACAAACTAATTGTTTTGATAAAAATCATTTTAAAGATTAAAAAGAAAAAAGAAAAAAGTGTATATTTATCTTTTTATTAAATTTGTTGAAACTAAAATTCTAAATTGAATTATTGAGAACAAAAAACAAATAATTTTAAGTTTTATAAACTGTAATACATATAAAATGTATAAGATTTTTTTCTAAACTTAGAATCTTTAATTTCATAATAATTAACCATCATTTATATATTATTATTTTTTTAAAATACTTGAGCTTAAAACTTATAAGAACAAAACCAATGAAGAAAACTTTAACAAAAAAATGAACGAAGAAAAAAAGTGTCATAAACAATATTGAATAATGGCAATTTCCAATACAAGAATTTCAACACAAAAAATTGTAGACAAGATTATCATATTCCAATCCTAAAGATATAAATAATAAACAACACCTCATTAGTTATTCTAGGAGAATGATGCATGGTAATGTCAAAAAAATCATTAGATGATAATAATATTTCTCTAACAATGATACCTAAGTAAGAACTAAAAAGTATTAGGGTTTATTTTATGCAGGTTTTATGCATATGATGATGATGAGATAGGGTGAGGTGAGGGAATAGTAAGGGAAATTTGGGTCTCGATATTTTTTTTTATACAGGCGGGGAGACGAAGAAGAATAAAAGAAATTAAAACCCTAACTTTTGACTTTGCAAGTGTCGGAGGAGTGACGAAGGAGGCATTGAAAAATCATGGGTCGCATTGTGGTGATCGTAGTTCATCCACACGGTTGAATCGGGGGTTGAGGGCTGTTTTGGCAAAGAGATTGAGAGAGTCAGAGGGAGGAGAGACACATGTCGAGGAGTTTTGCAACTGGAGATGAAGGTTTAGGTGGCAACGATTGGCTGGAGATTTGGTTTTGGTGGTGGCAATGTGGCTGGAGTCGGAGTGTATGCTGAAGAGGAAGAAAACGAAGAATAAGTAAGAATAAGAAAATGAAAAAAGAAAAGAAATAATAATAGTTTTAAAGATTTTTAATAATTTATATTGTTTTTTTATTATTTTAATTTTTTTTTTTAATAAGTAATCAACTTCATTAACTCAAGAGCAATCGCTCAAAAGTACAACTTCAAGTTCCGAAGGGATATTATACCTCGTGAACATACGATCAGCAAACAATCGAGACTGACGTGCCATAACATGTGCAGCTCGATTAGCAGAACGTTTAACAAACCGTAACGAAACATTATTCATAGAGTCTAACAAAGACTTACAATCTTTCACAATTAAACCAAATCCCAAAAACATCTCAATCGGGCTATGGATAGCTTGTACAGTAACTAAGCTATCACTCTCCACACAAACATGTTGGTATGACTTGTCCTTCAACCAACTCAACGCCTCCCTAATTCCCATAGCTTCGGCATCAACTGGTGTAGTTCTTCCTGGCCGAGAAGACCCCGTAGCCACCAAAAGCTGACCATGACAGTCCCTCACCACGAAGCCAAAGCCAAACCGGTTGTCGCTGTCAAAAATTGCAGCGTCCACGTTAAGTTTGATCCCATTAGAAACGGGTTTAGTCCATAGCTCATCACCTTTGTTGAGAAACATCGGGTTCAACGAAGGATAGTTTTCACTCAACTGAGCTTTCTTCCATTGATCAATAGACCTTAACGCAAACTGTACAACATCATTAGCACTCCGGCTTTTCTGATCCCAAACTATATCGTTCCGAGCCTTCCATATCGCCCAACATAACGTGCCGGCTTGTGCAACTTTCTCAGCATCAGCGGTGTTTAATAATTGTTGCAGCCAGTCACGAAATGACTCCCAAACCCGACCCCCAACACACACGGCAAGCTTCTCCCAACAAGCAGTAGCAAAATCACAATTAAGAAGACAATGTGTGATAGTTTCACTAGAGACTAAGCAAAATGGACAGCTATAGTCCAAAGGCACCTTCCTCTCAAAAAGTCTCTTCCTAGTAGGGAGACAATTAGCCGCTGCTCTCCAAAGAACGTCTTTGACCGTAGGCGGAACTTTGATTTCCCATAACTCTTTCCAAAACTTTGAATCCCCAGCCCTTCCATCAACATTGGTATCACGGTTCATGAGAAGTTGGTAAGCTGATTTTACAGAATAACAACCCGAATTTTCCTTCAACCAATACCAAGAATTTATAGCATCATTCATAGCTAAAGGGATACCCATAATTAGTTCAGCTTCCCTTTCAATAAAGATGTCCTGAACAACTTCCTCATCCCACTCTCTAGCCCCAACCTTGAACAAACTTTGAACTTTGAGATCATTATAAGCGCTTAGATCCGAAGTTGGAATTGGAGACTCAGCACTTGGTAGCCACGGATCCATCGCGAAGCGAATAGATAAACCATCCCCAACCCTCATTCTTAAACCAGCCTTGAGAACACCTTGAGCTTCCACTAAACTTCTCCAAATAAAGCTCGGGTTGGAGCCTAATTCAGCGGTCAAAAAGTCACCTTGTGCATAATATCTCGCTTTATAAACACGACTCACCAAGGAAGAAGGGTTAGTGACAAGACGCCACCCTTGCTTACCCAACATAGCGATATTAAACTCACGAAGACTTCTAAACCCCATTCCACCATCAAATTTATGCTTAACCAAACGAGACCAACTCATCCAACTAATGCCCTTATTTTGATTCCAAGAAGACTTCCACCAAAATCTAGCCATTAGACTCTCAATTTCCTTACACACTCCAACCGGGAGAAGGAATACATTCATTGCATAAGTAGGTAACGATTGTACAACCGTTTTTATCAACACTTCCTTACCCGCGCGAGAAAGGAATTTAGTGTCCCAACTCTTGATCCTCTTAAGCACCTTTTCCTTGAGAAACCCCAACACAGCATTCTTATTCCTCCCCATAGTATTAGGAAGTCCCAAGTAAGAGCTATTTTCACCTGCTTCGATCATACCCAATACCGAACATATGAGCTGACGAACATCCACCCTTGTGTTAGAGCTAAAGAAAACAGATGACTTCTCTTTATTAACCACTTGACCAGAAGCCAATTCAAACAATCGGAGTAGCTCCATAACACGAGTAGCTTCTTCAATCGAAGCTTGACAATACAAGTAACTATCATCCGCGAACAACATGTGAGACACCCTCGGGGCCCCATTAGCAACACGGCAGCCATGTAACAACTGATTCCGTTCAAATCTCCTCACAAGAGCGGAAAAGCCTTCGGCACAAACAATGAACAAATAAGGCGATATAGGATCGCCTTGTCGAATGCCTCGAGACGGGACAATCGGCCCCAGCTTCCTACCTCCATGGATGATATGATACCGAACCGAAACCACACATTGAAGCACAAGATCCACCCACTTCTCGGCAAAACCCATCCTTCTCAACATATCCTTCAAAAATCGCCACTCCACTCTGTCGTAAGCTTTGCTCATATCAAGTTTGAGCGCCATATAACCTTGCTTACCACTAGTTTTCATTTTTAAGTAATGCATGACTTCAAAGGAAACCATAATGTTGTCTGATATTAGTCTTCCCGGAATAAACGCACTTTGAAAATCAGAGACAACTTGATCAAGAACCTTCTTTAAGCGATTAGCCAACACTTTCGAAAGGACCTTATAAACCACATTGCATAATGAAATAGGCCTTAATTCGCCCATATTACAAGGACTACTCTTTTTCGGAATCAATACCAAATTGGTATCATTGAGACCGATAGGAAGCACCCCCGTATCCATAAACTCCCGTACCAACCGAACCACATCACTCCCAACAATATCCCAAAATTTCTGATAAAACCTCGGGCTCATCCCATCCGGACCAGGCGATTTGTCAGGATGCATTTGAAACAAAGCCATGCGAACCTCATCCTCCTCAACAAAGCCGAGAAGCATTTCATTTTGGTCTTCCGAAATAGAGGGTTGAACTTCTTGTAAAACATGACTAATATCAACATTAGAAGCTTCAAACAATCTATTAAAATAATCTACCATCACCCCACCAAGACCGGCCTCCCAATCCACCCACACTCCGTCTTCCCTTTGCAAACGTTGTATGTGATTTTGCCTTTTCCTCGAGCTAGCAAAATTGTGGAAATATTTGCTATTAGTATCACCAGAGCGTAGCCAAAACTGCTTCGACCTTTGCTTCCAATAGATTTCTCTCTTCGTCAAAATCTCAAAAAATTCCTCTTGCTTCTCCTTATGAATTCTGACCGAAACCTCATCCCTTTTCTTCTTCAAGTTTCGAATCACCATTTTACATTGGTTGATCCATTATTTTAATTTTTTAATTGTCACATGTACTAATAATATTTCAACGCATAATAATTCTAAATTAGTATACAGAGTAATTAAAATTGGATATTAATTAACTATCAACAGACAAACAAAAAAATATAACCTTAAAAATTATTACAGCTAATTTTCTCTTTAATTTTTTGTACATTATAACTTCGTATAATTAGGTGTATTGATACGCGGTATCTATTTTGAAATCTATAAAAAAAATTAATTTTAATTTTTTTTTTTCACAGTCGTATGCGTTATAGTTATTTAAGATCACACCCCGTAAAATTTCAAGAAATAATTTACAATAAGGTAATATTCAAACAGTCTATTTAACACGCGTATAAAATAAAAGAGATGCATGTAACAGATAGTTTAAAATTTATTTTCAACGCATTAAATTTTTCAAAATTTCTCAAAATTTAGTAAAATGTCTTAAATAACTATAATATATACACGAACATAACAAAAAATTAATTAAAAAAATCTCTCAAATAAATAAAAATATAGCAGTGTATCACTTTTAAAAAGTATATTATAAAATTTGCCAAAATCTTACCCGATTTTGTTTTCTTTTTCTTCCCTTTCCTGCCGTAATAAGTAACGTAAGTTTAAGTTGTGGCAATTGACATGCCATCCGTCCGCGTAATTATATAATATAGATTCTTATTGTGTTGCCACACGTGTATCATATGCTGCGTCTTATAGAAAACACTTTGACTATAGTTTTCAACCAAACTTCCAATTTATACGCTTTCAAAATTCAAAGTCCTTATATTCTATTATAAAAAAAATCAGTTATATATATTTTTAATTGAAAAATAATTCATGTGGTGCCTAGTATGTTTGTGATGTATATAATTCAATATTACTAGGTGATCGTTACGTGCCAAGCCACGTACTGTTAATTTTATTTAATATTTTAATTTTTTATTTTAATTAATAATTAAAATAGTATAATTATTTGAACGATTTGTTTTAAAAAAATAAAATATATATCAGTATATTTAGTAAGTAAAACATAATTGTGTTATAATAATGTATGTTATTAATAGTAAAATGTACATTAATTTTCTAATTGAAAAAAGTTCTATTATCTCATTTCATATCTAATAATAGCTACACAACTATATATTTATAGACTTTCACATTCTTTGCAAATTACTAATAAGCACCAATAATATTTTCATATTCTAATATTTTTCAACCTTCTCCTCTTGGTGGTAAAATTAAAAATAAAACTAAAAATAATCACAAACATATAAGGTAAATATCTATATTTTTCTTTTTTTTTTTTTAAAAAAAAAAAATTATTAATATTCTCCCAAGATAAGTTAGTTAGAGAGATATGTGGCTAAGATGATTTTTTTAATTTAAAAAGAGATTATTAATATTTAAAAAATTGTTTAATTTTTTGGTTTAATTATTGGGTTTATTTGTTAACGGGAGATCAAAGCTAATCGTTAAATTTAACAGAATATTCTTTTATTTTTAAGTATATTCTGTTAAACCAAGAAATGTCGTTAGATAGACACTTTTAATATATAAAGATATCTAATTTATTTTATTATAATAAATTTTATAAAAAATTACTCACTAATTATAGTCACGGTTTTTTGTAATGTTAGACACTTATACTTCCTATTCAAGCCATGACCGAAATTCGTATTTCCAATGCACGAGTCTATGTTTTAGCAGTAAAAAAATGTTTTGCAATGTATTTATTATTATTTTTTTTATGGAGGTAGGGCTGTTCATTCGATCCAATCTGTATTTTTTGGTCAAACAACATCCAATTCGCACTAAGTGCGGATTTCATTTTTTGGATCCAATCCAATCCGCACAATAGCTCAAATCCAATCCAATCCGCAAAAGTGCGGATTGGATCGGTTACTTTGGATTGGTTACTTTTTAATATTAAATTATTTAATATTTATAAAAAAAAATATTTTTTTTCACATAACTAGCAACAAAATAAAACAAACTATAGTTATTTTATGTCTCCAACAACACATTAAATAAATAAAATAACAAATAACAAATTCAAAGGAAGTTAAAAAATTGTATATATAAAAAAAATATTTAATTTTATTTTAAATTGTATGTAGAAAAAAAAAATATAAGAATAGAATATACATTTTATCTATTAAGTTTTACAATATAATTGTATTATATGTATTAGACTTTTAAATTACTATTTTCTTTACATTAAAATATTATTTGTATATATAATTTTTTTAATTTTGTTATAAATATGTGTGGATTGGATTGGATCAGTTACTTTTACATGTCAATCAACATCCAATCCGCACAAGTGCGGATTTTGAATTTTCAAATCCAATCTGCACGAGTGCGGATATCCGCACTTTGCGGATTGAATTGGATTGGATCATGCGGATTGGATTAGATCGGCTATTTTATGAACACCCCTAGATGAAGGGATTCTTCTTAACTAATAATAAACTATTTGGCTCTCCCTAGCTAATTAGCTAGTGTGTATCTTAAGTATATCATTTTTCTTTTTTTATCTAAAATCATTTTATTGAAAAAAACTTTTATCTTTTTGACTTTCATTAGTCAATTATATAATTTTTTTATATTATGAAAGAAAAATTAACTAAAATAGTAAACTAGATGAAATAAAGTTAGCAAAAACTTAATTTAGCAACTAAATTAACTAAAACATTAACACACTTTGAAGTTGATGCACTAGAAAACGTTAAGACACAATACGGTTAGTGTTACGGATCGGATTGTACTATACATATAATAATAGAGTATAATTATTAGAACTCATTCATTTATTCACTAATAATCTAACTAAATAGATTTTATTGCTAAAAGTAATCCTTGATTAATTAACGATAAGTATCATTTTTTTCTCTCGATTTACATTCAATGTCAAGTATTCAACCACTCAAATCATTGTCCCTTTTAAAACCAGCCAAGAGAATGTTGGAAAACGACACTACAAAAAATCTAATTTTAGTCACAACAAAATTTATAATTAAAAGGAAAAAAATTGTGACTAATTATAAACTATCATTTTTATATTATGACTAAAAGGCCCGTGACTAAAGTATCAGTCACAAAAATTATAATTTATTGTGATTAAATATATTTTTAGTCACAATTTATGTTGGCTAAAACTAAATTAGTGACAATTTGTATTTAATTACTATATTTTAGTCACAATTTAATTTTTGTTGTGACTAAAAATTAAAGGGTAATTCTACAATGCATCCCTTTAAAAGGGCGTATTGATGCACTCTCTACTTATTTCGCCATTCCAAAAAAAAAATTAGTCTATTTTTTTTATATTCATGTACTTTATAACTATTTAAGATATCCTACAAAATTTTAAAAATTCAGAATAATTTACAATATAAAAAATAATGTTCAAACAGTCTATTTACACACGTATAAAATAAAATAATTACGCGTGCAACACATTATTTGAATATAGTTTTCGACGTGTTAAACTTTGAATACTAAAATAGATAAAAATATATTGGTATATCTATTTTAAGGGGTGCATGATAAAAAAATTCAAAATTAAATTTAAAATATTATAACTAAAAATAGTTGTTTTTTTAGTAATAAAAATTCATTGGAATTCAGGATCCTAAATTATTTTCTAATTAAACAAAGAAAGAGACAATGACGTGTGTTTTATTTAAATATATATAAACAAACAAATATAAAATGATCTGAAAAACAAAGTTGCGAAATTTATGCTTTGACATTGGTTTAACCACTTTTTTTTTATTTTATTTTGAAATGGAATTGGTGTTAACCACTTGAGATTAGATGTTTTTATCTTTGAAAGTATTTACAAGTTTTATTATATTCAAAAAAAAAAATATTTACAAGTTGATATTGAATAAGAGGAAAAGAACACCAAGTTGGACCCGTAACGGTTAGACCCACAACATGCGGAGTGTGGACTCAACCCCTCGTCGTGACCCATGAAATGTTGATTCTGAAAATTATTTCATGGGCTTGGGGACACTTTTGTTATTATATTTTTGTTTATATTTTTTTAAATTAATATGGGAGACCTATTTTTTTTTAATGTACTCAATTGAAAGTATCCAATATCATTTTATTCCTCGGACACCTAATAGGCAAAGCACATGGATTAGTTCGCATATATTTTTTTTAAGTGGATAGAGAACTAGTATGGTTTGATAAGATTTTTTTATCCGGATTTCTTAAGATTTAAAATTTATATGCCATTATAATTTTATTTTTTAATAAAATTATTCATTGTTAAAAAAAATATATCATTTTCAAAATATATATATCCAATATCTAATATCTATATCCAAAATACTATACATATATCGTTATTTCAATTAGTTTCAGCATGCTCATGAATCTACCTACCTACGTACATACATATAAATATTTCATTTATATGAAGCAAACCTACGTAAGTACATGAAACATATTAAGGTAATTATAGAAATATATATAATTTTAAACAATACACGGACAAGTCCAGTATAATACCTCTCATATATGTGTTGGTATTCGTCATTTTAGTTAGTGTCGGTACTATCTCAAAAAAGTATCATATATACCTCTCATATACTTATTAATTTCTTTTAACAAAATATATTATTTATTAAATTAAATTATAAAACTTAATATTATTTTTTTGATATTAATAACTAAAACTTAATATTATTATATAATGATATAACTTATGTGATTTTATACATAATTTAAATATTTAATACACACCAAAAGACAAACAAAAACGGCACCAAATAATTAAAGCCAATAAAAACGACGACAAAAAAGAAAAAGACTAAAATTATGGCCAATTACATCAAATACCGTTCGCTGATAGTAGGTATTATTATATAAATCAAAATTTTAGAATCATAATTAATTAACATTATCACATCAATATCTATATCTATATATTTATATTATAAATAAATATATATTCATTACTCAATAAAAATAATATTATTTTTTTTGTCAAGAAATAAAAATCAAATTTATGATAATATATTAAATTTAAATATATTTTTTTGAAATTCTTATTATATTAAATAGCAGAAAATAAAAAAAATAAAACAAAAAAAACCCAGTATAATATATTATATATTAAAATGTAATTATGTTATTTTCTTATATTAATTACTATTATTATTATTATTATTATTATTATTATTATTGCTAAAATTTTTAATTATTATTATTGAAGAAGAGAATAAGGCATTATTTAGAATGAAAAGCCACTATAACTGTTTTTGTGTAACACGTGGTAGTCATATATATAGTATAGACACTATTTTTTTTTTTTTTTTTTTTGTAGCAATAGTACAGACACTTATTATTATAGTGTAGTTAGTAGATTTTTATCTATTTTGATATTAAAAAAATTAATCTATTTTTTTTTATAATTACATATATCGTAACTATTTAAGATAATTTATAAATTTTTAAAAATTTTAAATAATTTAAGAAAAAAAATTAAACTCTGTGTATAAAAAAACAGTCCAATCGTAATATATTTAATTATTAACAACTAAATCAAAGATATATTTAAATCTAAAGATACAGATACATATACGAATGTACGTGTAATGCATATCATCATGTGATCTTATACTTAACTAATAATATATAAGAACAAAAATAATGATAGTTACGTTCAAATGATTGTATTATATATTATTTTTATTCTGTATTTATGAATTTTATATTAATGATACGTATGTATATTATATAATTAAGTAGAGAAATAGAATTAAAATAAAATACAATGACTTTTGTCGAAAAAGAAGATAGAATCATGAGTTTTAAAAGAGGGGTTTGAAATTGATATTAAGAATAAATTAAAATTCAAATATGGCTGTTGATTCTCATGTGTTTGACGTCTTAACTACTCCAACTTAGATAATCATGCATATATATATGATATATATGGAACAATATTGAGTGCAGCCTACACATCCTAATCCATTGTACTGAACCCACCACTCACCACCTCACATCTCAAAAAATGGATTTGTACCAACAAAGTATTGACCCATCCCATATATTCGCAAATTCAATAGAGCTTAGAGTTATTTAAAAAATAAATAAAGTTATAAAGTAATAGATAGTTGAAATTTATGGAAACACTATCCTATTCCACCTTCAGAAAAAAAAAAAAAAAAGAAGTGTAAATACAACTATTTATTGAACATTTACGAACTAGACAAAAAAAACATTTCAAAAAGTGCTTGAATCAAACTGGAAATGATTGGTTTTTGGGGAATGTACTCTCATTTTATTTATTTTAATTTATAATTAAGATATATCTTTAGGTTCTTTTCTTCAAAAAAATACTTTATAAAATAAAATAAAAATTATTAAAAAAAAATTCAGGAAGGAAAAAAAGATTTACTTTTAATATTAATAGAAAAAATATTAAAAATTAATACGTGATTTTTTTTTAGTAAAAAAAATATAAATAATAGGATTGATTCTTGAAAGTTTTTTTTTTTTTTTTTTTTTTTTTAAGCATTTATATATTACAACATTAATTCTTGAAAGTTAGATGTATAGATGTATACTTATATTTTGTGGGGAGCATTTAAATTCCTCTCGGTTTAGTTATCAATAACCCGTGTATGATATCATGATTATTTTCAATAAGGAATTATTTATTGTCACAATTATTCGGAGTTAGGGTAAGGTAAATTTATTATTAATTTTTTTTTTTTTTTGAGATTATTATTTCATATATTAGTTTTAACTTTTTTTTTTAATTTACGGTTTTGGTTGCTTTGTGGGTTGCTATACGAATTTTAGTTACGACTTAGGTTGCTCCGTTAGTTGTTATAAATATTTCTGTGTAGAATTTCGTAAAAATTACAAAAAAAAACTGTTTTAAAGTGTAAAAAAAAAAAAAATTAAGCATAGCAATTCATTAGAAATTAATAATATGTTGAATTACCAATATTTTTTTGTTAATCTGGTTAAACCCATATTTTTTTTTCAGTTTTCCTTTCTTTCTCAACTGAAATAGTATAAGGGGAACATGGGCGTAGCCCAAATGTCTTAAGCCCAAGCCGGGTTCTCTTTCTCAAGTTAAGCCCGCAATTAAGCAAAATGCCTTTTCCACGCCATTGTGTTGTGTCCAAATCTAAAAGGAAAACTTACAGAACATTTCTTCTCTTTTTTTTTTTCACCCAATTTTTATGTCCCAAATATATTTATAGAAGGTGGAAAGAAAAGAGAGCTAAGTTGAACCCTAAAAATGAATAAAATAAGCAATCCACCTCCTTATTTGAAAAATAATAAGAGTCCTTCCTACTCATCCCTTGATTCAGTCTTTTTCTTTTTGCATAGAAGTGTAGTCTATTTGCTTTCAACTATGAAATTTCATGGTTATTGTTTACATTGTACAACTCTATTCACTTTTAATTCCTTACCTAAAACAAATGGCATTATCCTTTAGATAAAACAATAAAATAAACCAATAAATGTTATTGTATTTTTTTTTAATTGGAAAAGACTAGAAAATGTTGATTAACTGGAGTGAGGTAATCTTTGCAAAGGATGATATAAATATATTTACGCATATGTAGATACTGAGTGGGAGTGGACCAATGTCCACACTAGTATTTGTATTAGTTTGGGCAAGTTATAATGTATAATGTATAATATGTTAAAATTAAAAAGAATACTGGTAACTGAAAGTTATTAACATCCCAACAATTATTATGTGGAAAACATAGGTCTTTACTCTTTACTTACTACAAGAAATTTTACTGGTGATTATAAATAAATAAATTCTGACTAAATATAAATTATTATTTTTATTTTATTATTAAAAAGTTTTGACTAAAAGTATTAATCACAATAAATTATGTTTTTAGCCACAATGTTTCTTATGATTAAAACTAAATTTGTAATAACTTTCGTGTAAATACTAATTTTTAGTGACTAATAATTTTTGTGATAGTAAAAGTAATATTTAATTAATCATACAAAAATTATGTTATAATTAAAAAATTATTACTAAAAGTAACTTAACATTTTTGGTAGCGTACTCAAGTACTAAATGCATTGGCACAACACAAACCAACCATATTGAGTTCTAAGAAGGTGTTTTGTTCTCAAATCCTATATATTTTATAATTCCTTACTAATATTTATATGTATTAATCAGTCAAGAAAGGCCCAATAATTCATTACTACAGCCTCATACCGCATGGCCATTAGGCCTATAAATGGTCCAATTTGAATAGCACCTCAACCATATATTCCAAAACACATTGCAAAAATTGTTGATTAAAAAATGAATTGATGCAAAATATCATTATTCCTTTTGCCTAATGTTTAAAAGTAGAAGATTTTGCTGAGTTATGCATCAGGAAATCATTGTTACTAATCTCCAAATAATCCAATAATATATTACCGGCATGAATTCGTATGTTGTTAGATTTATATATATAAAGACATTGTATGTTTTAAAAGATATATGTTATATTTGTTTCTTTTTCAACATTTCAGTTTATGTGTGTATGTCAACTAATTATAGGGGTATTATAATATATGGTAAACCTAGCTGCTAGTAGGTTTCTCTAACATAGATGTTAAAACCAACAAAGTACAAACACAAATAAAAAATGGGACACAAGTTGTTGATTGGTTAAATTTGGTTTATAGATCTTTCGGCCTGACCTTCTAATTAAAACGAAGTTAATTATTAGATAACAAAAACATACATGCTACTAGTATCCACATTTTTTAACAGCAAAATAAGAGAGATATAAAAAATATTTTATGGTGCCAAACATTATAAGATGTGACATGCTATTATTGGTGCACATCAATATTAAATTTCACACATTTTATTTTAATAAATATTATAAAAAATTGCTAACTAATTATACTAAGCTATATAGTATGGTGTTGGTAACATAAGGTGCAATCATAGCAAAAAATAATGACTTTAAATTTGTACTTATATAATAAAGCCCACGTCATGACTACTTTAGGTACTACAACTTTTGTTCTTTATAACACAAATTGAGTTTGTTTTTAAGTAGGGAAACCTCCTCTTCCTTTCCTTCTATATATGTACAGCTTAAATAATAAATATATTTAAAATTAAATACATATAGAAAAAGAGCATCCTATATGATTTGTACCTTATGGTCTCTTTTGATATATGACAAAATAGTTTAATTATTTGTTCCAAATCTATTAATATTTTATATATTCTTCTTATTATCCTAACAAAAGTTCTAATGTTCTCTATCTCCACATATTTTTTATAATAAACTATTTATTTTTTTTGTAATCGTAGTTTATATTACTTACTATTTTCGGAACAAGTAGTATATATATCTTGATTTTGTCTTCAATTTGGCTCACTCAAGTGAACTAGGCTTGTCCTTTAGGGTCCCTATACGTACTTTATATTAAACTTAACTAACAGTAACATTTTCGGCAGCAAATTTTAGCTATACTCTTAGGACTAAATCTAGGTTTCATTGCTTATTTTTCTGTCTTAGAAGATAATTTCAAAAGTTAGACTAAATATTTTATTTCAAAAGTTTTCTAAGATAAATATTTTTCTTAATTTTTTTTTGATGAAGAGGGAAATTGTTGAGCATTTTATCTTATATAATTTTTTTTTAACATTTTATTTGCTTTTGGCTAATCAATTTTCTACTTTATGTATTTATTTTGGAGATTTGGTTAAATTGTTCATTTAGTTTGGGTACTTTTTGGGATGACTTCAAGTTGTTTTGTGTAACTTGATCTTATATAACTCCCTTTTGTTTATAGCTATTCATATTTTGACTTTAGATACTTTTTGGTTAGACGATTAATTTGTTAGGCTAATATATCTGTATGTGTTGAGGATTGTCTTTAGTGATTCAGATCACTATAAAAAAAATTCTAATTAATTAATTTCCGTTGAATACACATATATCTCACATATTGTCCTACTATATAGTACAATAAAATCCTCAAAAGACAAAAAGACTGGAATGGATATAAATATGACTGAGACGGATATATATGATGAGATTTGGTAATAATTAAATTGCCGCGCAAGTTCAGCAATTTCTGTTGGCAAATATTGCTGGGACCTTCGTATGCAACTTCCAGGAAGGAGAACACTATATATCTCTTAGGCCTAAGAAATAGCCTCAATCAAATAATTAAAGCTCTTATTCAATCATATATACTAAAGGCTACGTAACAAAGTAATAACCTCTCCCCCATCCACTATATATAATTGTGTCTTATTTTGTAGAACTACTATATAGTAGTATAACATTACCATTTATTCCTCTCTCAGTTGGTGGTAGCTAGTAATTTTCATTTTAGAATTAATATATGGCTTGCTCACGAAATGGTGGTAATGTTGTGTTTGAAGACTATTTTCCGGCGATGGTGGATAAATTAGGGGAGGAGGGTTTCATGAAGGAGCTGTGTAATGGATTCCACTTGTTGATGGACCAAGAGAAGGGTGTGATCACCTTTGAGAGCTTGAAGAAGAACTCGGCGTTGCTTGGCTTGCAAGGCATGACTGATGAGGAGATAAGGTGTATGGTCAGAGAAGGTGATATGGATGGTGACCAAGCTCTCAATGAGATGGAGTTCTGTACTCTCATGTTTAGATTAAGTCCTGCTTTGATGGAATCCTCTAAACAATTGTTGGGTCAAGCTCTTCTTTCTGATGTTCACTTTAAGTAGTTATTATTAAGTAATTGAAGTTGTACTGAGTGAGTGATTGAGGTGATCAGTTATAAATTAGCTAATCTAGCTAAGACATTATTATCTCAATGTCATGATTCCCCTGCTTATTTCCTCTATCTCCACTCTGTAATTCAAGTTTTTAATTTATATATTGCTGAAATGAAATTTTCCATTTTTAATCAATAGAGATATGCATCAAATTGCGACCATAAATATGTAGGCATATATTAAGAGCATTGAACAGTGGTGTTTCATATTAAAAGGTAATGATATTTTTTAAAAATTATTATATTAAATTTAATATTTAATTATAATAATAATATTAACTAAGAAAGTGACACACCTTTTAGCATTTCTGCATAATATTACTTTTTATTTGGCCTATATACACTGGAGTTGACTGCTACATGTGACCTGTTTTTTTCTGAGTTTCTCACGGGGAACTTAATTACACGAGCCTGGCTAGAGCTATAGCTATTCATTTGATTGAAACTACTACGTACGGACGGTTTACTTTGTCATATTATAATGAGGAATTTGCTTGCTAACTTCTTGTCACATAACAATTGACAAATTAAACAATTCTGCATTTATTTTGACCTGACTTCTGGATAAAGTAATTTTAAATTAAAGATATTGGCGGCTAAACTACGTAAATTTTACGGTTTGTAACACTTAACTACAAAAATCGAATTTTTGGCGGCTAAACTATCTAAACCCTGGTTCCGTTTTGCTTTGCACACCTCCGTCCAAAAATCACAGTTAAGTGCCACGGTGGACTATCCACGTGTACACACTTGTACACGTGGCAAATTTTTAGTGGTCCACGTAATATTAGTTTTAAAAAATAATTATAAATATTTAAAAAATAAATAAAAAATCAGATTAAAAAAATTAATTTTTTTTATTTTTTTTTCCTTTTTATTTTTCCTTTTCATTTTTTTTCTCTTTTTCTTTCGTTCTCTTTCTTCTCTACAGAACCCTTACAACGTCGCCTAGAACAATAGTAGTCACTAAAAGAAATATCACTTTTGCTAGCACAAAAATGTGCTGGCAAAAGTTTAGTATTGTCCTGGTAAAATAAAATTTACTTCTTATGTGTTAGCAAAAGAGATTGGCAAATCAACGTTGGTATTAAAGCTTTTGCCAACACAAACGCTGGCAAAAATAATTTTTTCCAAGACGTAAATGCGCTGTTAAAAGTTAGATTTTAGCCACTGCAAATGTGCGCTGGTAAAATTTTGACATTTTTGTTAGCGCAGTTTGTGAAATGCGCTGGTAAAAGTTACCAGCGCAAAAACGAACTGTGTTGGTAAAAGTGACATTTCTTGTTGTGAAATCTAATTTTTGCCAAATCGATACTAAATGTCCATATAAACCGTCTCTAAAATTATTTTTTATAATAATAACATAATTTACTTCATTATGAATAAATATCTAAAATATTCTCATTTTTCAAAACTACACTATTAAAAAATAAACATATCATTTTTACCTCAAATTTTTGAAACTCGTAACCTTATACTTTTTCACGAATCATCACAACATATTATAACTAAGAGCATTGCTATTAGGTACCAGTGGTGCCTAGCACTTCTCGACACATGTCGCGTTGCGATTGGCTAGCGATACTCCTTAAAAACTATTATATTAAATTATATGGGACCTGATACTTAATTGGACCAATAGTGATATTAACACATAAGAAGGTGTTAAGTACCATTTAACATTTCTCTATAACTAATATTGTACATAAAAAAACGGCTTACGTTTGAAAAGGTCAATATTATACGTACAAAGTGGAATTTCTCGTCCAACTAATAACACCGATCGATATGTCAACAGTCAACTTATTATGGATCATAAATTCATAATAAATTGTAATTTGTAAGGATGGTAATATTTGCAAAATATTATAGAATTATCTGTACTTAGATTTAGTTTTATATATATAGCTTTTGCCATAACCATTAATCCAATGAGTTCTGCCTTCCCATGCAATTTCCAGGAAGCTTATTAATATTAATTAGCTAGTAGAGAAACAAACGACCATGACCTCTATTATATATATTAAGGATTAAGCCAAAGTCAATTGCCTTATTACCTCTGCTAGCCTTTTGTATCTATGAACTTCCCGCCCAAATAACGACTCCTTCCTCATCAATAACTCTTTCGTACGTACGTTTTATTAACTAATCATCTTTCTTTTTCTTTTTCTTTAATATACTTTTTTCCATTTATATATACTAGTAAAAAGTTACGTGCGAGGCACGTATACTAAATTTTATGTTAGTTTTTTTCTACGTTATTAAAAAGTGATACAATTAAAAATTAAAAAAAAATATATTATTAGTTATTAGGTTCAACATCATTACCCTGTGTTCATTTTTAAAGAAAAAAAATATTTATGAAATAATAATTTGTTGCAACGCTAGTACAGGCAAAATTCAGAAAATATAGCATTTATTAGTAGAGTATTGACAATTTCAACAGTAAATTAATTGATTGTATACTTTTTTGTCTGCTAACATTAAGCTTTTGATATTTGAGTGGTGAACTCTTATTTGTCCGCTTTTCAAATTTTTCTAACACTCTCATTTTATTCTTCCAACTTTCTGTAGTTGGAGTGATGTCCTTAATTGTTGTATATATTGTAGTCATTTATTCACCTGTTTTCAAATAAAACAATAGATATACAAAATAAAATTAAATATAACTAAGCTCATATTAAAATCAATCTCACCTTTCAATATAGTAAAAGATTTTTAAATTGATTCATTCTCACTTAATAATAATTGTGACAGACCTAACGAATAATAATATTATGTTATCTAATAACAAAATAGGAATCCACCAAACAACATTATGAAAATTTATTCCAGGTATAATTATATAAATCTATTACTCATTGAAGTCTATAAGAAACTCTAAAAAGCTCACAATACGAAATTTCACATCAAAAATCTAAAAATGATCAACTATGTAGCAGGAATAATAATACAATAACTAAAATTGCCTAGTCATATGCAGTCTTAAAACTTAAAAGAGTGGCATTATTCATTCAAGTTTCGACTAAGTGTTTCTGAGTTTGTGTCTTGTGTTTATGTCCAAATATTATGTGTCTCTGGCTAATCTAGTGAAGAAGATTGAAGTTTTGATTCTCAATAAATAGAATGAATATAAGTGTATACTTTGTAGTAGGTCATTATTGTGTCATTTTTAAGTTAATGTGTCAACTTGAAAATAATTAATTTAATAAACAGAATGGAGTCAATCTAAAAATATTTTTCTACCTTAATAAGTAGAGCTATGGAAAACAAACTCAGTAACTTTTTGAGTGTTAAAAAATTGTAAATGGTTATAAATTCAGAGTAAGTAAGTTGTGTGTGGCAGCTGGTTAAAGAAGCCAAAATTGAGGTTTATGATTAGAAAGTAGAAGCACCGCTAGAACTTTCCTTTGTTTGAAGTAATAGTATAATAACTAATATTTTTTATTACATATTAATAATTAATTCAAGATGAACTTTTTAAAGTATTTTTGAAACATCGTGGGATATATAAATGCAATACTTTTGCATCTTTAGCAATATATATATAATATATAAATAGTAGTAAATTCTTATTTAATTTTTAATTGTATCATGGCATAAAATTTAATATATAGCTTTTTACTTACCATGCATGGTCGACACCTCAATTGAATAGAGTCCTATTCAATTAGTTTCTGTTTTTCGTGTCTTGATTTCAGATTATAAGAAATTATTATTTTTCTTTGGACCTTAACCACTTAATCTATGATCGTATAGTTTTAGAATAAAATTCTTATATGATCGTAGATGTATATTTTATATATATATATTTAATTTCTAGAGTTATAGTTGTGATTATATATAGAGTTGAAATATGTTAAATATCAATTCAAATATTAATAGGATTTGTTTTATTAGTATTTTATTATATATAAATAATAGTTTATTATTTTATTAAATAAAAATAAAAAGTCACCCCATAAATTTCTCATAAACCAAGAATTTCAGTTATATAGACACACTTTATATAGAATAGATATATAGAGAGAGGACTTTTTCCCATTTAATTAACGAAACGTTTTATTATATTATACTAATTAAAATATCACGCACTTGTTCTGTCTGAAAGAAAAAAAAGGCAAATCACTTATTCTGTAGTCAAGACATTATAACAAGAAGTAACATGAATGTCCTTTGTAATAAAAAGGCCTATTTCACAACCGTTTGTGTCCAAAAAAAAGTACTTACATATAATTGGGAATAAAAATAAAGTATTGGATATGCTTCCAAAAATGGGTTTCCCTGAAAGTTCTTGGGAATTCCCATCGATATTAGGTTCCTTTACTCAAAACTCTAGTGGTTCAAATAAATATTAATTGTGTTTAGCTATAGTTACTTAATTTAATTAAGTTTATTTAATTTCTTCCTTTTGCATGCCCCAAGAAACTAATTAATCCAATTGATCAATCTTGTGCGCACTATTGATGAGCTCCCTAACTGAACCTGAACGTACACATTTTGTATGATATAACTATATATAATATTTATGGAGCAAATGTATACGTCTTTGTAGATGAGCTCACATCCGTCTTCACCAGGCGAACCGCACCACACGAAGATATATATATCATTTGACATAAATCCGTAATACAAGGGGAAGAAGTATTTGTTCAAAAGGATTATAAAGGAATATAATAATATTGTAAAGTGCACGAAGGCACAATGTGAAACATAAAAATTAAAATAAAATGCTTGATTCATATTAAATATTATTAGTCAAAAAAGAAAATTAGATAATTACGTGGGGATTGCAAAAACATATAATCTGATACTTTTGTTTGTTGGGTAGGTCAAAGTATACTTGAAATAGCTAAACGACTAGTTATTAGCTCTGAGTCGTATAATATTAATAATTAAGGAACTAAGGAAAGGAGGGTTTGCCTTTGGCACGAAGGTCATCGCTCCAAACAAGTTAATAAGTTAGTTATTATTGGAAAATGCTCTTGCCTTAATGTTTTTCTGGTACTTCCTATGCAACTTCCTCGAAAGACATCCAAACAGCTTTCTCAATACACTTAATAAATCAAAAGCCATTCCAGCTGCCAATAACCCTTCTCCTTCTAAATTCTAAACTTTCAACTAAACCAAATTTAACTCCTTTCATATGTACCCTTTGTTCTCATCCATTGCCACCTCTCTTTCCTACATAACTTCCCAAAACATATCATCTTATATATATGTATGTAGAACCACATTGATCATATCATTAATTACTCATAATATTTTATTATAATTATAGCTTCGATCGATTTAATATTATCATATAATAATTAATTGATATGGCGTGCCAAAACGGAGGGGTTATGTTTGAGGATTTCTTTCCGGCCATGGTGGACAAGTTGGGAGCTGAAGGGTTCATGAAGGAGCTGTGTAATGGGTTTCGGTTGTTAATGGACTCAAGGAAGGGAGTCATCACTTTTGAGAGCTTGAAAAGAAGCTCAGCTTTTTTGGGTTTGGAAGGATTGAGCGATGAAGAACTAATGTGTATGGTTAAAGAAGGTGATTTAGATGGAGATGGAACTTTGAATGAGATGGAGTTTTGTACTCTAATGTTTAGGTTGAGCCCTGCTTTGATGCAAAGCTCAGATGAATTGTTGGAGGAGGCTTTGATTAGTGGTATTTAGTAATTAATAATTAGTACTATATATCTATATACTACGATTAATTTATCTACTTAATTAGTTTTAAAATGGATATTTTTTTTTTCTATCTCTTTAATTTATTAACTTAATTTAGAATTGTTGGTTAGAGTCTCGTGTTGTGTTGGAGAGCGTATTTTGTTTTTTCATGAGTTGTTTCTGATCATTCTAATTTGTATTCTGATTCTTAGAAAGATCATTATCTATTTCATGTTTGGTTTCATTTCTTTCGCGTTAATCCTAAATATTATAAGTTATTAGTACCACAAACTAAAGAGAAGATTGGATTTTATCAGTGACGGTTGACTATAGTATAATTTGGTACTTAATTATCGACTGATCTCGTTCTGCTATCACTTCCATTGGAAAATTATTTATCATATATATAATTATATAATAATATATGATACCTCGGCCAGTCGATGTGATTAGATATATTAGATACGGAGATACACTGTACATATATATAAATTAATAAATATAATCACAATCCCTCATCATATTTGACAACACAAATATAGTTTTTTTTTTAAAAAAACAAAAGTCAACTATAATTCTTTTAAAAATGAATAATTATCATTTTTATCCATAAATTTTTAACATTAACAAGTTGTATGCTTAAGATATGTGTTTATTGGATTTGGATTTACCCGATTCAATCCAGTTATTTATTGTATATTAAATTTTGTTCTCTAATTCACTTTTATCAAATTGAATCATCCGATCTGATCCAATTCAATGGATGTATTAGATTAGATCAATGGATTAACTAGTGTTTCTATTGGATTGGATTGAATCCATCCAATCTATTTTAACTATCATCTAAGTTGATTTCATTGAAAACCTAATAATTATACATACATAATAAACATTAGTTTAATTCAACTTAATTCTCATGATTCTATAATAAAACCACTAAAAAATAAAACTTATTCAATAAGCATTGACAATTTTATTAGCATTTAGATAGATGGAAACTAATAATGTTTTAAATTTAATTTTTTTTTTCTTTAATCTCGTGTGATCAATACATATTAAATCAAGTAGTATATTTTTTTAAATAAAATATATAAAATTATAAATGTATATTTTTAAAATATATAAATATAATTGGATGATAATTGAATCAATTCGGTTCGATTATTCATTGGATCGGATGTCCCATCCAACAACCGATCTGATCTGATTGAACTCCTTAGTAAAAAAGTTGAAAATTTTAGTATGTGATGTAAAAACTAGGGGTGGGCAATATGCAATCCAATCCAATTGAACCGAACCGATCCAATCCAATCCAATTACAAAAAATTAAATATCCAAATACAGTTGGATTGGATTGAATGCTAAATGTTGGATTCTAATTGGATTAGATCGGTTATTGGATGTCAATCTTAAAATTTAATTAAAAACCGATCCAATCCAATTACATGTATATATGTTAAAAAATTATTTATATAATAAAAAATATTGATAAACATTATATTAATTATATTTTTATTAGATTTTTTTATTGTATTGAATTTTTAACACTTGGTTATTTTGTGTATTTATTTTCATGATGTTTTGTTTTATTTTATTATTTAGAAATATTATTGTTTTAATTATTTAAAAATTTTAGTTACATTACACTTGTAACGATGGTATGTTTATAGAGTATTAAACTTAAATAAAGCGTGATACTTAGTTTTTACTATTTTTTTCATATTTTTAAGTTAATATTAAAACTTAGGTGTGTAATTGGATTGGATTGGATTTTGAGGTCTAATTAGATTGAATTAGATGATGATTTTCTAAATTTAATTACTGATTGGATTGAATCGGATGAAAAGAAAAATGTTGGATTGGATCGGATGCTCAACCCTAGTAAAACCCATATTTTTTTCTACATGCAATTAGCTATTTATCTACCCAAAGTTGGAAATGGACATTATACATCTTCGGTTGTCAAGTCCAATAACTTTGTGTGTGGTGTGGATTTGGGCCTGCATAGTATAGCCCATGCCCTTTGGTTAAATCCAGCCCTGGCCTGCAACTTTTCACACCGGATCTTGTTCTTTTGCTCTCTTTTCAGCATGTATAGAATTAGTTAGTTCACCCCCCAAGTGTGTGAAGTATTGTTCTTTTTTCTTTCTTCTATTTATTCTTATGTTACGCTTTAGAGCAAACGATAAAGTCCAAGAAAGTAAAATAAGACAAATTTTACTTTATAAAAGATCGAGAATAGTGTAATTTTGTAGCATGTTTAAAATAAACTTTACATTATATGCTAGTTATTATAGTTTCAAAATATATATGTATATATATAATAGTTAGCGTCCAATAATGCTCGAGTTACATATCAGGGTACATATCAATCATGCACATTAACACACACCTACGCCACTGATTAGTATTAATATATATTTTTTCTTCAATGTAGAATGGGAAAGAGAAATTAAAAAGAATACCGGGTACATGTTAAAAGATTTATTAGTACGAAAGGAAGTTCCATCATAAAATATGATGCGATCCACCTAAGCCTCATATGTAAACTCAGAATGTATTACGTCCTACTCGTAGAAAATAGCTATTACCGACACATAATTATTGATATCCTTAATTAGAAAACCATGTTTCATGTTTACATTATTATCAATTAATATATGTTTTATGAAGTCATTATTAACATATCCTCGTAGTGATTAGCCCAAATAAGCATATATATTTGCACAAAATGTTCTCTTGTAATAGTGGTGAGGCGTATGTGACACGTGTTATATATATGTACATGTATGTACTGTATAAATATATATATAGGTCATCTCAACATCAAATTGTGTAGGTGAGTGAGTGACTTCTTAGTCATGGTCTTGACATATATAACTTACAAGAACCACTAATAGATGATTGCCACGCCACGCCAGCATGGATATTGTTCTAGCCACCCAACACAACCCTCTCAATCATCACAAACTTTGAACCATCCAATGTAGCCACAGAACTTAGAGAAAACATTTAATGGTATCATTAAAAACAATAAGTTTGTGTTCGTTACTAGCTAGGAGTACAATAATTGATTTGTCAAGGACTGTGGAAAGTTCCCAAGAAAAATCAAACAAAGTCATAAACGGAAAGAAAAGCTTGTCTTTACTCTGGCTTTGGTTTCATCTATAATAAGTGACATGCAATATGCAATAGGAGTAACAGTACGTACAATGCACAAGGAAACACAAGTTGCAAGAAAATTGCAAAAAAGAAAGGGAGTTAAAAATCAAAGAAGGTAGCATTAGGTGAATAGATGGACCTCCCAAATGCCCCCACCGGGCCACACCAGTGTCCCATTTGCGGTTGGTGCCATCAGATGTGTCAAAAAAAATTTGGTATAGTGCTTAAGCTTCAGAAACCGCACCTAATTCCCACCATTAACTCACACAAGTCTATGACCATGATGCAAGCCAAAGATCTTGTATGATCCACATTACATACCACATTTCTCTCACAAAGATTTAAATATCTTGTCTCTCACTCAGTACTATACTTGTTCTTTTTCTTCCTCTCTACCCATCTTAATTTAAAATAAATTATAAATAATAATAAATAATCTTTCTATTCTTATTTAACAAATCAAGTTGAAAACTTTAGTTTTGGTCTAGACAGTTGTGGGTTTTGATTATCTTCCTAGTTCCTTCCTACTATAAGAAAGGTCTATTTTGTTTCATTTCTCTACTTTCTCATAAATTAACCACAAAAATTCTTCAAATGAATAATTAGACCAACTCCTAAGCCCAAACTCAGAAGTTTCTAAAAAAAATCAAACCGATATTATTACAAGTTGCACTCCCTCCACGTTTTTCTTAATCTTCATTTTTCAGCGCGCCTTATATACATATTTACACACAGTGGGCTTAATAATAATAGTAATAACTTATAGAGAGGGAAAACACTATTGGATGTGATTCAGAGAGACAGAGAGAGAGAGAGAAGTGAGCAATGAAGAAGAAGTGTGAGCTCTGTGATTCACCAGCAAAGATGTACTGTGACTCGGATCGGGCTAGCCTATGCTGGGATTGCGATGGCCGAGTCCACAGTGCAAATTTCCTGGTAGCTAAGCATATGAGGACTCTACTCTGCCGTGTTTGTCAATCTTTGACTCCTTGGAGCGGCTCAGGGCCCAAACTCAGCCCCACTGTTTCGGTCTGCCACAACTGTGTTAATGGCTGCTATCAAAACGAGACCGGAATCCAACAAAACGATGACGAAGAAGACGACGACTACGAAGAAGATGAAGATGAAGATGACAGTGAAGAAAACAACGATGAGGATGATAATAATGATGGTGATGGTGATGGTGGTAGGGATGACGAAGATGATGAAGAGAATCAAGTAGTTCCATGGTCAAATAATCCACCTCCACCAGTGTCAAGCAATTCAAGTTCAAGTGGCGAGTCTTCAAAGTCCAACGGCTTGTTTAGTAGACAAAGAAATCCTTCTGAGTCAAAAACGACATTTTCCTGGAAAGTACGTATGTTAATGATTTGATCATGATCCAGGTCTTTCTGGTTTGTTTTTGTTTTGCTTAATTTATGGCCTTAATTTCATTTTCTGAAAATGTTCAAACTTTGATGTAAAACAGAGGAGCTTTTCAAAAACAGGGTTTTCCTCATGAGAGCTGCTTGCCATTATT
Source organism: Cannabis sativa (assembly GCF_029168945.1). NCBI lineage: Eukaryota > Viridiplantae > Streptophyta > Magnoliopsida > Rosales > Cannabaceae > Cannabis > Cannabis sativa. The sequence goes on along the minus strand of NC_083601.1, from coordinate 39,458,215 downwards.
CTCAGCCAGAAAACAAAATACACAAATGATGAGGGAATTTTGAAGCTGGGGGCTAGCTAGACCCAAAGGATCTTGGTTTGTGTCAGCCTGGTTTGGTACATGATCTGCCATATTGCTCAAATGTGACAACTATTTTTCTTTTACTAACTAATAGAACCTTTAATCACTTTCACATGTAAATTTTTCTTTTTTCTTTTTCTTTTTTTTTCTTTTTTATTTACATGTAATCATTATTAATGTAAATCAATTTTAAGGGCACATTACGATTGACCATGTGGAATGTGAAAACCGTTGTTTTAGGCTTTGACAAATGACCCTCTTGAAACCAGATTACAAAAACCATCAACTCTCGTTTAAGGGTGGTAATATATCGTTGTATTCGACGTCTCTATACTCTTTCTCTCCATCTGCCACGACTTTTTTATTTTACTTTTCAAATACAACAAACTTGACAAACAAGTAAATCTTGAGTGCCTTGACATGGAGCTAAGATTATTGACGGCTTCACTTTTAGAGGTTATTATTTTTTACATGTGTTCAAAGATTAAAAACATGGTTAGCACCATAAAGTAGAAACTACTACTACTTTATATCATACATATAAATGTCTTGAGATTCTAATCACACACAGTACTTAGCATAAATTACATTAATAAAGTTGAAAGGTATTATTATTATTCAACCAGCGATGCATACAACTTTGAAATTAGAACGAGGATACTGGCGCTATTGGCTAAGAAAGAGAGAGAGAGAAATAGAGAAAGGAAACAAAATTGTATTATATTAATTAGTCATTACAGATCAAAATATAGTATAGAAAATATGAAGGAGGAGAAGAGAAGGGATGGAGGTGGGGTCAATCTTTTGGACATGCCCACGTGCTCACCATAACTCATTAATTAGTAGTTTAATTGCAAGTTGATTAGAGATTGATCAGAAAGTCGATTATATATATTAGAGAAGTGAAAGAGATAAAGAAGGAATCAAATAAAAAAGGAAAAAAAAATACTGGGGCCTGGTCCCTAATTTAGTCCTCTTTTTTTATTCGTCTATATCTTTTTGTGGTGGGAAATTGTTGCTTGTAGAGAGAGGCAATTATGAGGCTATGGCACGGCGTAGTTTGAATTTTTCATCACCCATGGAGTTGGAGATTTTTATTTTTTATTTTTTTGCCTTTAAATTGTTTTGTGGATTCTGTTTTTCTTGACTGTTCATCTTTTTCATTTGTAAAGAGCGACATCCACAAAGTATGACTGACTCATATTCGTGTAAGTGTACAAAGCTTTGTAATAAAAACCTTGGCCACTACTTTCACATCATTTGTGTATGGAGAATGAAAATATCTACATTTTCATTATCTTTTTTAATTTTCTTTTAACTCCCATATTAATTGTACAAGCATAACTGAGTTGGAAAACCTTCACATGTAACAACAGTAATCAGTTGATCTCTCTCTTGACAGCTTTTCAAATTCAATTACAATTTATGTAGCTCTGTTACGGTGTTTAAAATGAGTTTGAGACATTCTTAAGAATATCCCTTGATATTTTTACATTAATGAGATCAGAGAAACTGCCAAGGGAAATAAATAGGTTCATATTTAGACCTAATTTTTTTTGCTCATGAAATTATTTAGACCTATTTGGTTAGAAAGAAAAAATAATAATAAAAAAAAAACAGGTTCGTTGGTTCAGAGTACATGTGTTGGCTCCTTGTAAAGGACAAAGATCGGTAGTGACTGTTAGTGAAAAAACGACAAAAACTGAATTGTATGAGATTAAGATAAGAGGAATCTGTGATGCTAAAGTCCAATAACCACGGGCTTGTTGTAATCACATGACGTGTCCAAATATTTTGTCTTTGTCAGGTTCTTGATCTCCTAGGTGTTTCTTAACCCCACATTTTATTTTGACTTCAAAAACTAATCAACTTCTTATTTCTTTATTTATTATAATATCTAATTCTTTTAAAATATAAATATATCGATTTTCTTCATTGTGAGCAATACAATGATAAAATATAATTTATTCCTTCGCACGCACAATTTTTATGAAATATTTATAAGTATGAAACTTAAATTAGGGACAAAACTATAATCTAAAACAATGAAGGTTAAGCTATTCACTCAGATTGATCAAACATAAATTTGCTTTCTAAAAATATGCACCCCAAATATACCTCCCATGGACTTTGAAATTGGGCTTACACTATGTGTAGGTTTATTAGACCACTATTATATTATATTGTTTGGTTCCAATCACAATACAATAATATTAAATATTATTTTTAAATAAATATAGTACTCTATTTATTATTATTATTATGTAATTATATTATTATAATAAATAATGATGAGAAAATTGTAGTGCACTCCTCGAAAGGCTGTTTTAGTATATTCCATTTTGGAATCAGCATTTTAGTTCAATTATTTTTTTAGGATAGTGTATATTGTAATTATTTAATATTATTTATAAATTTTTAGAAAACTTTAAATATAGTTTATGATGTTGAAAAAAAAAAAATTAAATAATTACTTACCACATCTAAAAAAAAAAAAATATTATGCACGTAATGTTAACTCTATAGGATAGATTTATTTTTATTATTTTTTTTCTTGGGATTTTGATTAATATTAGTATGTTTTAGATTTAATTTCTTTAATCTTTATTGTTAATATTTAATTGAGTGTTTGTATTGAAAAACTTGAGGACAGATATAAAATTGAGGTCGACTTAATGATTCTTCCACAAGTTAGCTTGATTCGGGTTTAGTTTACGAAATATTGAAACTTCAAGCTTTAATTTAACTGTTTTTTGTTTAAATTCTGAAAAAACTTTGTAGTTCTCTTTCTTAGCTTTCTGTATCATCTTAAATCATTTCATTTGAAATTCGGATAAGAGAGTTATGGATATTTTACTGAATGGGTCAAATAAAAAAAATCAAGTACAACAAGTGTACTAAAGTAGCAGACGGCCGTGGGCTCGGCAAGGACTGGTAAGGCCTTGGCGAGAGACCTATAAGAAGCAAAAAATATATATTTTAAAGCCTTCAACTCGGAGTATTTTTCTTGGACTCGAAGAGTTATGTTTTGGGACATATATAAGTCAATTTTAAGGCCAAATAATACAGGGGAATTCATTATTTTCTATTAAGGTTTCATAAGAGATCAAGTCAAAACACAAGAAACACATTCTTGGAGAGAAAATCACCATTCAAGCTTGGAATTTGAAGATAGAAGATAGAGCATCATAATAGTTTTATCTTTTCTCATTTTTTTATTTCATCTTTGTCTTGTGAATATCATGCATACCATGGATTATTATTATTGTTTGAGATTTTGTTTTATGATGGTGAACTAATTTATTTTTCTAGAATTTTAATGGAACTCTAAGTTTATAAATAAGTAATCTTCCTAATTCTTCATATTGATATTCATATTAATTATTTATATTAATTTGTGCTTAATGCTTTTCAAAGAGTAATTAATTTTAGAAATTTAATTAGTAATTTGAATGGAACTTGAGAAAGAATAACTAAATTAGATCTCATCAATATAACTAATTAGCATTAACATCTTGTGTTTGGGATAGGAATATACTTTAACTTTATCATCCTAGGTAATCAAATTAGACTTGAGAATTAATGCTATTGATAGATTTAAATTCAAGATAGGAATATTAGAATTAATCTATTGGTTCGATTCACTTGTGATTTAGAAAAACCTTGTGAATAATTAAGAACCCTAGGCTAGCAATTAGAACATTAATAGGAAGATGATGAAAGTTGTTTATTGAAGAACATAGGGGGGAAGTTAAGAACCTTGATTTTCCCACTTAATTTTCTTGATTTTATATTGCATTATTTTTCTTTAATTTTCTTGTTTCTTGATTTTTTTTTTACTTTAACTTGGATTGAATGAAAAAAAAAAGTATTTTGTAATTAACACTTGAAAATTAGTCTTAGGGGATCCATATTTTTATATACTACTTGTTACGATACATGCTCTTACGTGAGTGATTGTAATAAAATCCATAACATGTAACATAATATTTAATTTTATTTTTGACATTGTAAACGATTTAGAATTTTTTTAAAATTTACAGTAGTCCTAAATAACTACAACATATACAATTATGAAAAAAAATTAGGTAAATTTTTTTTTATATGCCTAAATGGATAAAAAATCTACCGAAATGTCTCTTTAAGAGTATACTACTTAACAATAATATACATTTAAATATTATTAAATATACTAAAAAAAAAAAAAACAGTTATAGTGCAACATGTTGATTTTGGCATTATATTTGATGCACGTTGGAGATGGTCTTAGGTTATCTCCAATCGCGAACACTAAAAATTTAAATTTAGTGTTATTTTTCAATCTAACTGAACATCTTAAGCTTTCCTGTATATGCGATTGTCTGCAATACCCCACTATAATTAGTGGAACACTATAGACCACGCTAAAATTGTTTTTTAATTTTTTTTTTTTAGTTTTGATAATTAAATAATGATTAAATAATTAATTTGTATATGCATTATTTATATTTATATATAAAAACAATAAAGAATACACTTTTTTTAAAAAACTTTTAGTTTTGTAAATGGAATAAAATTGTGTTAAAATTATACTTTTTTTTAGTTTTGCTTCAATACTAAATTTAGTTTTTATCATTGGAGTTGGCCTTAGATGATGTGAGATGGATGGTAAATTAATGACTTCCGCTAACAGCCAGAAAAATAAAAAGATCAAAGCAATATGTCATGTCACATACCTTAGGGTGAGTGATCACCATTTCCAGAGTTTCAATTTTACTATTCAATCTTCCTTTTACAGATTTTCCCCTAACCGAACGAATTATATTGTAAACCAAGGTAACTAATAATTAAGGATTGTCTGCTTAGTACACTTCAATTTGGCACCAAACTAGTTAAAGCTTTCTATCAATAATCAAAACTTGGAGCTGGAGATGTCAATTGTCAAATGAGCAGGGGTTTATTATTCTGCTATCAAGGGACAGAAACAAAGTATATACTGTTTTGTGCATGATTATTTAACATAATAATGCATGCGAACAACAAACATTTAGTAAAACTTGCATAAATTTGTACTTGTTAAGAGTTTTATACACAGCATTATTAAAAGAACTCACTAATAAGCAAAAGTATACAAGAATAAGATGTATATTTTAAATTGTATAACTATAAATCTCTAAAACCAAGAGAATAAATTGCATGCATATTATTTACATATTCAAAGTTATAATAGACAAACAACAAATAGCACATAATATGAACAATTTTATGTTTTAAGTTGTAAAAGGAAAAATAGTTGAAATTCTAATAATAATCATGTTATACTTTTGATGTTTAGTTGCCTTTGTGCTGTTGATTATCAGAGACAGAGTCATCCTCTTATGTATACAGTATAGGGTGACTATGCCACCAATAAGAATATTTTTTTTGTTTTTAAATTCTCTTTTCATTGTATTTCTTTTCTAATTTTCTTCAAGATTTATAGTTTGTCCCTTTTAATTTTAATTTCTTCCTTCTACTCCATTGCTCCGTCCTTTTATCTGGTGTCGTTGGCACAACTCCACATTAGGAGGTGTTGTCGTACCATTTTTGTAATTAGTTATCTCACACCACCACAAAAATACATGAATTTTTTTTATTTATGCGGAATAGGAACTCGAAGCAAAGGTTTATTCTTTCTTACTTCACTTTCCCAGTTGATGTGAACATGCCTATAAAGATATTCCATAATCCATAATGTTAAAATGGTACTCTGCCTATGGAGTATGGACACTGGACACTTCACAAACCATAGTAGACAATGGACTCCTTTCTCTGTGACTTTTGTGCGTTTGTCATTGGATGCCTATAACATGATAAAGCTTGCCAAATTCGTACTCGTGAAGATACGTGTACATACGATTCCACTATCAATCTTAGTAGCACACCAACATAATTTTCCTTTCAGAGATGGAGGGACAGAAAAAGAAAAAAAATGAAACAACACCAACTTTCTAATATTCTTTTTTTATTAATGGAATAAAAAGATTCCAACATAAATTAGAAAGTACAACAAGAAAAAGAAATCAAGCCAACTTCAACATCCCCAACTCTATACATGCGCGAGGCAGTAAAAAGTTAATAGAAACAGACATCATCTCCACCATTACTTTTTGTACAACATTCAACCATATTGAGTATTTGAGCTTGAAAACATCTTAAAGCGCTTCAGCATCTACTCAAATCCTTCTATCTGCAAGGAATGAAAGTTCCGTTTTTTCTTAAAAAGGAAAAAAAGAAAAATCACATAAGCATGGAAAACTTTATGAACTCTAATATACCAAAGTCCTATTTTACTTGGTACCTAAATGGTTTCACAAAACAATGCCTTGAAGCAGAGATAGCAAAAATTATTATGAAACTATGGCCATCAAACGCTACACTGCATTGAAGAAAATAGTCAATACGTTTGGTTGAATGTTTCAACCTTTAACAACCTCAATTCTAGAATGATCTTTCTAACTATGACTTACTTAGTAGTGCCTAAACATACTTGGTATGCTGATCCTTTTCTATCCAACAAAAGAGAAACAATACCCCAAAAAACTTATTTGCAGAGGAGACCTGTTGATCTGCTTAGGTACAACCTCAAACCTTGCAAAAATATTATTGCCTTTCAAAATCACTCCACTCAGTGCTTGTTTAATCTTCAAATTCCACTCACCCAACTCATATTAAAAATCTATCCCACTTAGTTTTATTTCATTCAGTATAAAGATTAGTAAATTATGAAGACAGCTTTAAATGTAGTATTGTAAGTTATAACAATCCTTAAGTCCCTGAATCATACCCTATTTATGTTTTTTAGTTGCAGCATTCAGATAGTAAAACATTTGAAGATAATATCACCCTTTACTAGAGTATCATTTCTTGAATGAAACACATAAGGGATTTATTACAATTAAGAGGCAGCGTCATCTGGTTTCCTAGAATTGTTTTAGTAATTAATTATGCAATGAACATGATATGCAAGTGCAATATATGTTTATTTATAAGAAACCACCAATAAGAATGTTTATTGAGAATAAACGGTGTCAACCAAGATGGTGAGCCAAACAATTCAGGATGTTTTTTTCTCTCTCTCAATAATATATCTTTAGACAAGCATACGACTTACCCCAATTTACTTTCCATTCAAAAGTACAATAGTCTACAACTAAACCAACTGCTTACCATTGAAAAATACAAACACATGTATGACCTCTCTGTCCTTATGCTTCCATTAAGAAACAAAATGACTAACTTTTTCATAAAAGGTCTATAAAAAACAGAGCACAATATAATTTCTGTTACAACCGAGACACCTAATTTCAAAATTTAAATCCGTGCTTGGCCAAACAAAGTTCAAGTGTGGAACAATTTTGACATAAAGCCTTGACATCAAAATTGTTGAGGGGAAAGCTAGTAAAAACAATTAATTTTTATGGATATCAGGCCTACTAAACAAAAGAGGAAAGGGCCACTTCGGTGATAATAGCCACAATCATTTGAAACAGACCAACAAACCCAATACTCACTGTCTGGTCTGGCATTATCACTTCCGAAATCAGATGTTTCTGCATGAAATATAACGTTTCATACTTTACGAATTTCTTTCTGCTTCGAAGTATAGGCGCAAAGCTTAAGCAAATAAAGTATTTGTTTTGGCTACATTAACTAGCCGAAACAAATGCCCAATCAGCTAAAAATAACTACATTTAACCAACAAACCCAGAACATGTAATGTAATTTGTCATTGAACTAACTAAACACAATGCAATTCAATAATTTTACTAAAAAATGTAGATTTCAAAAGCTAGGAAAGAATATTAGATTAGAGATGAACCTGTTTAGTTTTCCAAAGCATCGTGAAACTCTTGGTCGTCCTCCGATTTACGAGACTTAAGATCAGAAGCACCATTCCCATCCTTGTCTTGGGCAGACCTAACCACAATAACGGGACAAACACAGTGATGAACACAGTAATCACTAACGCTACCGAGCTTAGCATCGGTCTCACGCTTGGAGGCACCGAAGCCACGACTGCCCGTGATGAGGGCACTGAGACCAAGGCGCTCCACCTCCAAGCAAAGCCGCTCCTTCATATCGTGATCCTTCACAACATGGATCTTATAAGGAATCAACGCCTTCTCCAGTGGCCGAGCGACGTCGTTGGCTTTAGACGTCGTAAACGCATCGAAGTCGTTAGCGAGCTTCCGCTTCGACTCCTCGTCGTCGTCGTCGTTGGCCACCGTCGCATCGACGGAGCCCCAATCCGCACCGTATAGGACGTCAGTGGGGCTGACGTGGACAAGGACGACGGCATCACCGGGGCGAAGGTAGTTCTGAACAGCCCATTTAACGGCGAAGGCGCTCTCATCGCTAAGGTCAACGGCTATGCCGATCTTGCGCTGGGCTCCCGCGGTGGGGGTCCCACTAGCCGGGAATCTCGGGGAAGATGGTTGAACGAGTATTGCAGTGGCCGTGAGGTCTGATTCGGCAGTGCTTCTGGGGGATGTCATGGCTTAAATTTAGTATTTGGATTAAATTTTTAAAAATAATAATGTAATGGATTTTCGGATTGGGGGTTTGTAGTTGTACTTGTTTGTTCTTCTTTGAAGGGGTTTGTTTGGGTGTCGGTTTTTGGTTTGGGTTTTGGGTTTAGGAAAATATAATAATACTAATATTAATAATAATAATATTATTATTACTATTTATTTTATAAGAGAGAGATTGTGTTTAGGATATGATAAGGACCGGAGGAAGGGAAGGAGGAGGGGCCTACTTCATTCAATGCTGCTGCAAAGCCTATTCTTTATTGTTTTATTTATTGGTGCTGCTAAAACTTTTTCATTTGAAAGTTTATTAACACATCAAAAGAAGAAGAATTTGAGTCAATTTAAAGCCCTATTATTAGCCTTAGGGTAAAGCAAAAAAAAAATCAAACCATTAAAATGTCAACCAAAATGTTAATGCTGATTTTTAATGGTTTATCAGTTTGTCTAATGTGAATTCTATGAGATAATCTTAAGTGTTTGGCTGGATGAAAACGTCCTTGCCTTGCGTAATTTTTGAAAATTAAAGTGCCTTCATTTCTGGGCGGCTTCTCCATGACAACTCTATTATTAGTTTTGAATATATATATACCTTCATATACTATGAAGAAATATCAGTTTGGCAATGGGGACAAAATGATCTTAAAGCTTATGATGTATCGTTTGGGCTTTAAGGAGGGATGCATCCAAAAGATTATGCACTCGGTTCGCTTGGTTTCATTTTCTTTCCTTATCAATGGAGGTTAGAATTAGAATTATTCTGAAAATATATTTTTGGGTTGGATTGTGAATGGGTCTTTTTAGGACCCTTGTTAATTGTATAAAATAAAGTTATTTTTCATCATTAATATTTTAGATTTGTGTAAGTTTAGAGTTTTTAAAGTTTACTTTGTTTTGTTTGTTTTATTCATTTTGTTTAATTCTAATATTAATTTGTTATTTTAGTGTTTTTAATAGGAAAACTTTATAAGAAAAAGGGAAATTTGTGGCAAAAGTCCTCAAAAAGTTCAGTTTGATACAGATAAGTCCCCAACCTCGAAAAATACCGGTGATAGTCCTCAAGCTCATAATTTTTATTTGTCCGTTAATCCTAATGTTAACTGCTCCGTTTATTTTTTAAAAATTGTCACGTGTCAAAATATTATTGGTCCAAATTATTATTTTAATTTTAAAAAATAAAAATAAAAATAAATAAGTAAATTAAAAATAATTTTCTTTTTCTTTCTTTTCCTCTTCTTCGTCTTCTTCGTCTTCTTCTTCTTTTTCTCACTGTTATAGATGCAACCAAACCCTAACCCTAATTCTAACCATTTCGCAGTTGCCGCCAACACCAGTAGTTGAAACGGCTCCAGAATCACAGCCCCAACAGCCTCACCTAGAGCGACGGCTTCACGGCCAGAACCAGTAAAAGGAGAAATGGTGCCTCCCATGACTTGGTTTTAGGTTTCTAATTTCTCACAGACGGTCCTATTAGATGCAGCGAGCACACTCACTTTAGTTAGTCCACCTCGTTCTACTCTCAACGACATCAGTTCCTCACCGATGGTAACCATTACGCTGGACAATGTTATCACCGACCTCAACGATCTCAACTGGGAAGAGTGTTCGCTAGGGTTGGAGGGGCACCAGTAAACAAATCATCAAATGGAGCTTTGGTCCTCTGAAATCCTGTCGAGAATTTGGGGCCAAGAAAACAACCAAGTTTGGGTATTTGGGTATTTCGAGCTTGACTTTTTTTTTTGTTTGATGGTATTTGGGTTGTGATTGCAACCCAAGTTTAGGTCGTGGCTATGCGTGGTGGTGGTGGTTTGGGGTTGGGGGTCGACGACTTCTGCCAGTGAGAAGAAGAAGACGAAGAAGAATAAAAGAAAGAAAAAGAAAAAGAGAAATTTATTTATTTATTTTTATTTTTTAAAATTAAAATAATAATTTGGACCAATAATATTTTGACACGTGGCAATTTTAAAAAAATAAACGGAGCAGTTAACATTAGGACTAACGGACAAATAAAAATCATGAGCTTGAGGACTATCACCGCTATTCTTCGAGGTTGGGGACTTATCTGTATCAAACTGAACTTCTTGAGGACTTTTGCCGCAAATTTCTCTAAGAAAAATAAAGCTAAAATTTTAAACTTGAATTTGACCATGAATAAATTTTAGAAAAAAATTAGAACATAATAATTTTAGATTCTTTCTCAGTAGGCCCTCAAATATGGGCCCTAGAAAAGATAATTTTTTTTTTGAGTCTTTTTTATAACAATAAATAATATTTTTAAAAAATTATTAAAAAATACGTATATTTATTGAAAGTTTTTTTTTATTTGGACTCTTAATATGAGTGGCCCCGCATGCCTAGCCCGCCTTAGTCTAGAATCAGCTCTGCTGAGAGAGGTCAAAGTAAAAAAATATATAGACAACAAGCAATCCGCGAGCACAAGTCTTTTACATGCAAATGCAAGTCTATGGGGGTTGGGCCTTTTAATTACGAAATTATAGTTAATTAGATCGAATTTTAAAGGCTTTTTAGGCAATAAATGATAGAAGACATTGGAGAACAAAAAACAAGAACATGGAAAGGATTGGAGATGAAGATTGGAGCAAGACAACTCTAATCTAATTTTTTTTTTCTTTCTCACATCTTTTAATTTTTGATTTTTATATGTCTTCTAGAAATATTATTAAGGATATTTTATTGTGATAATGAACTAAATTCTATTTAGGGTTTCTAATTGAATCTCTTGAAGCTTTATTATGAATTAATGGAATTTTGTTTATTTCTTCTTCAAATAAGATTTATTCAATTTGTGATTAGTGTGTATGTGATTGATTTCGTACCTCTTACATGCTATTTATGATTTCGAATCAAAATTTAAGAAGTGAAATTTGAATATGCTAAAATTGAATATACATAGATTTCAATTTAGAATGAGAGTATCAAATTGGTCTATGTGATTTAGGGTTATGTTCATTGCTTCTTATTGTTTAAATTTCTCATAAAAATATAGAGAATTTACATTAGGTCGAATTTTATATTTCTTAATTTGAATATTTAACACTTTTGCATGTCTTTCATCTTAGTGAGAAGAATTATATGTATGCTTGCATTAATAAATCATAAAGTAGATTGTAAAGGAGATTAAAATTCCTAATTTCTCATTTACATTTATTGTTCTTGTATTTCATTAAATTTTTTTATTTATTATTTTTAACAATTTCAATTCGAGATAGAAAATAAAATAAGTTATTGGTACTTGATAATCAATTTTCGTGAGAATAATATCAATCTTAATCGAATTAAACTACAAAAGTAATTACGTATACTTGCATAGCTCGTAATTTTTGCAACAACCCTTAAGCATTTATTTATTTATTTTTTGGTTTAAGAACCCTTATTAACCATAATCTAATTCATTTGGGGGGTTTGGTACATGGGAATATGATTAAGATTAATCATTGAAACTATTTTAATAATCCATTCTCTCAAAATAGTCCAATTTGTGTTGGATTATTTATGCCCACTATTGGATTATTTTTCCTTGGTGGATTCCATTGTAGTTCTAATGTTAATAGGTCAAACCATAATTACACACATTCCAGTACACATAGAGCTCGTTTGATAGGTCGTATGAAAGTTATATTATATTAAATAACAAATAACACTATGTTTAGATATAATATTTTATTATATTAATTATTACTACTACAAATTTTAAAACAATGTGGGTCCGGGGTTTGGGGTACGAGTCTGGGTCTAGGGTCCAAGTCGGGGTCGGGATCCAAGATTCAAGGTCAGGTCTGAGGTTTGGGTATGGAGTTTGAGGCCAAGTCTGAGGTCTGGGTTTGGGTCTGGAGTCCGGAGTTCGGGTCCACAGGTCAATACTAAGCACATTATTATATTGTATTGTATAATATACTATTGTGTTGAATTGTATTGTTATGATATTCTAGTACGCAAATCTATGTAATCGAATTAAGTAATATAATAATGAATAAAGTATCATTTTCACGAGGATTATAGTTAATTATCAAACAATTGAATTCATAATTCTATTTAGTGACAATAATAATAAGTAAATATGTTTAAATTCTATTGAAAAAGAAAATAAATAATTAACAATGAAATTAACAATGATTAAAACTTAGGCTGATTAATTTCAATTAAATCTACTTTATATGGTTTAATATAATTTAATTTTTAAATTTTAATTTTTCGAGTTTGAGTCTAAGTGTGGGTCTAAGTCTAAGTCTATGTCCAGATCTAAGATCGGGGTTCAGGCTTTGGGTTAGTCCGTATTCTCGGGTTTGGGATTCAAGATTGGATTCGAATTCAAATATAATTTATTTTGAATGATAAGATAGAATAATTCATGCGAGTGCTATTTGTAAAACAAAAGACAAGGCAGAGCAAGAATTGAAAAGAATCTAAGAGAAAATTAGCAAAATCTAAATTCTGATTATTTATTTATATCAAGTCACCAATATTACAAAGCTAATAGCAGAAGTTAGTTAGAGCATCACCAACGAGGCTTCAAATTTGGTGATGCTGTGGAAACGGCCCTCCAACGTAGCTGCAAACATTACACTAAATTGTCGTGTGTGCTACAGTGCACGACATATATGCTATGCACTGTTCACACCACATACTTTTTTTTATATATATATAACTAATTTTTGTATATGTCTATATTATTAATTGTATTTATTAAATTACAATGTGTCTTTTTAAAAGTGGTACACTGATGTACTTCTATTTGTTTCAAAATTTGAGACTTTTTTTTTATTATTATTATTATAGTAGCGTACATTATACTTATTTAAGACATCCTGTAAAATTTTTAAAAATTTGGATAAATTTAACACGCCGAAAAATAAAGTTCAAACTGTCTATTACACGAGTAACTCTTTTATTCAAAGAGTGTAATATAAAAGCACATTTTAATTTGTTGTGTGTAAATTTAAATATGAATACTATAAATTATTTTTATAGTAATAAAAATAAATTTTCAATGCACATCTTTAAAAGTGGTATACTAATATACTCCTACTTGTTTCGACAATCGAGAGACAAAAAAAATCAATAATATAAAAGATTATTTTCTTATCTGCCGAGATAATCATAATATGGATTATAATTTTGTGAGGCATTATTGAGTTTTACCGATTTTACAATATTATTATCTTTTAACAATTGTAGTGATTTTATTAAATTAATATAATAATATGGAATATTTTTTTAGTGTAATTTTTAGTATTATGGTTAGAATAGAAATAATTTTTGACACTAAATTTGGTGATAGTGTGACACCAAATTTAGTGTACTCCTTGGAGATGCTCTTATGTAATTAACTACTTTTTAACTAACACTAACTAATAATAATAGTTAGTAATGCTGACACTCTTAAAGGACGTTTGGCATTTTAAAAAAATTAGTCTATTTTTTGGTACGATGGTGTAGAATCAGGGCCGGCCCAAGGTCTTTATTTTTTTATGGCCCAATTTTTTTAAAAAAAAAAATATTTTTTTTTATTATATATACATAAATAAAAAATTTATAATTGAAAATTTATAAAGAAATCTTAAAAAAAAACTAATAATAAAATTGTAATTTTATTGTAAACGTTTGTTTTTTTCTTTTTTTTTTTTAAAAAAAAAACTCTTTTTTTTTTTTTTTTTTTTTTTTTTGCTGGAGAAACCTTCTCAATAAACAAAACCAAAGAGTCACAGAGCAAAGACAAAATGCTAGGCCTTGTGTAGAATGGATAACTTTAAATTGTAAATATCATTTTTTTTAAATTTAAACCAAAAATTAATCAATGATTAAAAAAAATGAAGTAAGACATGTAATTATTGTGTACACGAACACACCTGATTATTTTTCTCACTGCGGTCCTAATCGATCCAATCGACCTTGCAGGACTCTCCTCTCGTAAATTTCTAGGGTTTCCTTTTTTCCTGCTAAATTGGGTGCGAAGCCATATCGATCTGAATTCAAATCAAGGTTTCGAATTGGGGGTTTGTCATTGCGAACTGACGGAGAAGAAAGAGAAAGGGAGAAATGCCTCAGAGGCACTCAAAGAACAACAACGACTTAGCTTTCTTCACTTACGATGAGAAGCGTAAGCTTGGTTATGGAACTCAGAAGGAGAGGCTGGGCAAGGACTCTATAAAGCCTTTTGACGTTTGTTCTCTTTGCTTGAAGCCCTTTATCGACCCCCTTTGTTGCCAGAAAGGCCATGTCTTTTGCAAGGAATGCATTCTCGAGTGTATGCTTTCTCAGAAAAAAGACATTCAGAGGTTGATTCTTTTAACCTTATATCTTATATATGTGTGTATGTATATGTATATCTTATTTTAAAAAAAATTAATAAAGACTATTGGTGCATCTACTTGTTTAGTTTTCATATGTATCACATAATTGGTTCCATGTAGGAATACATATACACTTTTTGAGTAGTAGAAGAGCAAATTTTGGGAGATAGGAAAAAGGAGATTTAACATCGTCTCTGTTGTTGCCGAGAGTGATAGCATTTTGGTAATGAGGTGAGTGATTAAGGCCCGTATTCCCTCTAGTTGAGCGAAGAGTTCAGTGAGATGACTTAGTATTAAGTCATATGAAGTTTAGTAATTAGCACGAAGAATTTTGCAGGGTTTGTCTGGTAATGTCTTTATTTGCGTTTTGAATAGCATGGCGGGGGAATCTTTTCAAGCATCATTTTGAAATGTCTCCACAATTCATTCGCTCTTATGGGAAACCAAATAGAAAGAGGAAAATATTACTAAGAAAGATCGAAACGTCTCAAATATATGGTCGAGGTGACATAGTGTGCTACCGGGTTGTAGGTGGGTGGGATTATAAGCTTATGTTTCTTCTCAACATAATGATCTTCATACGTAAAATTAGGTTATAACCCTAGCGAGTTAAACAAGCACTTGTGCCTTATATAAAATTTGGTGACTGGACCAAATAAAATTGCTTGAACTTGGTGGTCCAATAGTATTCTTGGATCATTTATATGCGTTGTCTTTTGTTCTATACTAGCATACTAAGTTCATTCATAGTTTTTAGCTTTTCTGTATCTTTGGTTTGCCTAGCTTAGCATGTCATTTATTTCAATTATGTACTGAAGATATCGTCAACTTGGCAGGAAGTTAGCTGCACATGTTGCACAGCAAAAACAAGAGAAACAAGAGGAAGAAGAGAAGATAACGCAACAGAAAGCTCGGGAGCTTGATGCATTTGATCAGCAAAACCATGGTGCGGTACCCCAGTACAGTGATAGAAATAATAGCCGTGATAAGAATGGCTTTCATGGGGCAAATAGTGTAAAGGCCACATCTTTTGAAGAAGAAGCACTCCGCACAATGAAAGCTTTTTGGCTGCCTTCCGCCACACCTGAAGCTTCTGTCAAAGTAGAGGCTCCCTCCACCAGTACTGTGTGTCCTGAAGGCAATGAGAAACTGAAGCTGAAAACTCTTTTTCCTGTAATCTTCACAGAGGACAAAACCGACAAGAAAATGTCATCTTTGGATAAGAGCTATATCTGTCCCAGCTGCAAAGTTACTCTAACCAACACACTTTCTCTTGTAGCCCTTAGCTCTTGTGGGCATGTCTTTTGTAAGAAGTGTGCTGACAAGTTCATGGCGGTTGACAAAGTTTGTCTCGTCTGCAATAAGGGATGCAAAGAGAGGAATCTGGTAAACTTGGAAAAAGGAGGGACCGGGTTTGCTGGGCATGGAGATCATCTTGAAGCGAAAGACTATAAGCATTTGGGGAGTGGTTCAGGACTGGGGTTGGTCAGGCCCTCAACAAAGACTTGAGCTGAGCTATAAATGCAATGCAGTTGATTTTCTCAATCCCCTTTAAATAGTTATACACTATCCTTCTCTATGTCTCTTCATTTATAAATGAGCTTATTGTATGAAGGCCCCAACATCCATGCAAGCTAACAAGACATCCTTATAAAGTGAAAGTATGGTTTTTGGCTACTTGTTGTTGGTTCATAACTTTGAGTTGAAGTTGATTTTCTCTCCTTTTCTGTTTACTTATATATAATGAATCGCATTCCAAAATTTCATATTACAGCACTTGTCAACATATGGGCATGAGAATAAAAAATGGGTTTCATTACTCTGTTTATTTCTGTATGTGGATTAGTGTGGGACTAAGAAATGGGATTAACAATTTCTTGAGATTGGAGAATAACTTTTGTTTATTTCTGTTTATTCGGTATTTTGCATCACTCTTTTTTGGTGTGTGCACGCAGAATAACTTCTACAATGCATCACAAAAAAAGATGTACTTGTGCATATTTTATTGTTTCGGCATTTAAGAAAATATTTTAATTTATATTTTTCATGATCGTATACGTTATTTTTATTAAAGACCTGCAAAATTTTGAGAAATTTATAATATCAAAAGTAATGTCCAAGGTGCTTTCGAGTTGTTGAGTATATTTTACATTGTCTTGTGGGGTGTTCTTTCGCTTTCACATGTTGAAAAATAGTTGGTATTTCGGTAATGGAGATTGGGGACAATTCTTTTAGAGAATGGCTTCATGGCAGGTTTGAGAGTTAGAGTTTTGAAATAAAGCATAGAGCGGTTATGTTTTGTTGGGCATTGTAGTTTGTGCACAATGATAAAGTTTGGCATGATAGGAATATCATAAGTAGTGTCCAAGGTGCTTTCGAGTTGTTGAGTATATTTTACATTGTCTTGTGGGGTGTTCTTTCGCTTTCACATGTTGAAAAATAGATGGTATTTCGGTAATGGAGATTGGGGACAATTCTTTTAGAGAATGGCTTCATGACAGGTTTGAGAGTTAGAGTTTTAAAATAAAGCATAGAGCTGTTATGTTTTGTTGGGCATTGTAGTATGTGCACAATCAGGCCCGACCCTGGGCATAGGCGGGCTAGGCCTGTGCCTAGGGCCCACCTATCCCAGGGGCCCAAAAAAAATATTTACCTTTTAAAATTATACCATTTTTTTTACTGATTTTGAAAAATACCATATTTTTTTTCTAAATAAGGGCCCAAAATAATTTTTTTTTTCTATGGCCCACTAAAAGTCAGGGCCGGCCCTGTGCACAATGATAAAGTTTGGCATGATAGGAATAAGACTATTAGAGAGGTAATTTCTTTGACTAAAGGAAATTTTGATCAATAGAGATGTGCTCAAGATAAAACTTTTGATTCTTCTTTGTTTTCTTTACAAGACGGCGAAGGGCATGAGTACTGGATTGCACCAGTTAGTAATACGATCAAAATCAATGTCGATGCAACTCTCATTAGTAATCTGAACAAGCATGGGTATGGTTGGTTGGCACGTGACTCTTCTGGTTAGCTTATTCTGGTTGGACAGCAAGTTAGATGGATGTGGTTGACCCTGTTCTTGCCAAGGCTATTGGGGTTAAAGAGGTTTTGAGCTGGTTGAAAGAGACAGGTCGTGAATATGTGAAGATGTGGTGGTGGAGTAAGACAGTTTGATCACAATCCAAGCTATTCGAAGTTTCAATAATTATGCCTTCTGTTTTTGGGTTCTGAATCTCTCATTGCAGACAAATTCTTTATAGTTTGAATAATCTCTTTTTTAATTTTTGTCAAGCGATCTGCTAATCATGTTGTTCTTGAATTAGAGTTTCGTGGTTAAATATTGGTTTTACCTAATTAGCTACTATAATTCCTAACAGTTTACGTGATATTTTTTTTAAATAATTTTAGAATTTAATTTGTATCATTCTATTAAAAAAAATGTAGTGTCCAAACAGACCTCTTTCATATAATATAAAATAAATGAGTTATGTGTGCAATAGACTGTTTGAAGTGTTAATTTTTTTTCAAAATTTTACATAATATCTTAAATAACTATAATATACATTGTTATAAAAGAAATTAAACAAAAACATTCTCCTCTAAAATTAAGAGGTGTAGCATAAAATGTCTAAAGAATAATGAGATAGTTACATAAAGTACCATTTTTTATAAAAAAATTATATTTTTACGTTTAATGATTTTTATATATATTTTTACAATTTTCTGTAAAAACAACACGAAAACAACAAAAAAATTACATAAAAGTAACATGAAAATAACATCAAAACAACAACAAAAAATAACATACAGATATTAAAAAATCAACAATAAATTAACATGAATACAACATAAAAAGATCATATTTTCTGTAAAAAAAAATCAAAAAATTCGTAAAAATATTTAAAATTCCATAAAACCGTATTTTTTGTAATTTTTTTTTTATTTTTGTGTATTTATGAAATTATTCCAAGAATAATATTAATAATAATATAACGTATTTAACCGAATATAAGATAGTACATTTAAAAATTTGAAAGTCAACTTTGTTTTTTTTATTTTGTTTTTTTTTTATAAATCTCCGAAAACATAATTATCCAATTACCAAAATCATGATGTTTAATTCAATTTGTTTAATAGCAGTAATTTGGTTAAAACAATAAAACTAAAACCGTGAATTTTATTTTATTTTATTCTGAAAAGGCTAATTAGCAATTTTTCCCTTGATACTAAATCATGTTCCTGAATTTTTTTGGCCGTTAAAAATTCCCTTGAACTATTAAGATTGTTAGATTTAAGTACTTTTATCTAATTTTAGTAAAAAAAATTCTAACATGGATGCAAGTTCAGGGACATGATTTAGTACATATCAAAGTTTGAGGGAAATGATTTGGTAGATATCAAAGTATGGCGAGCATGATTTAGTACATAAACAATCACTGAAACAATAAAATTGAATGAAATTAAACAAAGGTCTTTAAATTTAAGAATCTCAATAGTTCAAGAGAAATTTTGAACGGCAAAAAAAATTTAAGGAACCTAATTTGGTACATATTAAAGTTCGGAAAAAAAAATTACTAATTAACCTTACTAAATCTCTAATTATTATTACTTATAATAATTTCGCGCATAATGAAAGAAATAAAATTAATAATAAAACGAAACTTTATGCACGTGGGATGGTTGAGAAAGGAGTCATTAGCTAGTCTTCCAGATAAGGCCTTCCTCTCTTTCTCTTCTCTTCCTCTTTCATTGAATCACAAAACAAAACAATCTTATCCAAACAAAGTCTACTCAGCCAGCCAACCACCGTGTGATGTCCCCACATACAAACCTTGTGTTTTTTTTATTCCCTTCATAAAAAATAAAAAGCAATAATTATTATTTTTATAAATGGTTGGTCACTTGGGTGGGTCAAACAACATAAGGAGGTTCTCATCAAATATTTTTAATAAAGAAATATAAAACCACAGAGAATAAATAAACAAAATGAAAGTTGAAGCAAATTGCGTTATACAACTAAAAGTGGGTTGTCTCCATTCCATGGAAAGTGGCACCTCACGGCACGCTGTCCTTTGCCAATTTTTATTCTCATCCATCCCTATTGCTATTAGTACCATAACCCATTCTCCAATCAATCCATTGTTTATAGTTTCTAATAAAACCAAACATTGATTCTAACCCTCTCATTAAATAATTCCCATTTATTTCATCCACCTCTGACCTCTCTTATGTATAACCTCAATCATTTATTAATATTTATTTTATTAAGTAGTGGTAGGTTGTGTTTAAAATTGTGAATGTAATTGAGTAGTATTTATTTACTATAAATATTCATTTATTTATTTATTTTTAAAAGAGAAGTGCTAAATTATTATGCCTAAAATAGAGGGTGGTTATTTAATTTATGCCGGAATTGACACAGATTTGACTATTATTTATAAAGAAAGAAAAGAAAATCATGTCGTTTTTAAGTCTCTAAATTTTCTTAACAACTAAATTGGGAAAGTATACATTTCTGTGAGTGGATTACCAAAAAAGAAAATCATATATATAGAATAGATTGTTAAAATTTAATTTGAGAAATGGCCGGTAGCAGAATCTTTCCGTATTATTTTGTACACGTGTCAAACTATAAGCCGTTTATCATCCACGATTATAAAAAAAAATACTAAAGAAGAAGATAATGGCTCAAAGAGTCAGTCACCATTATTACGCGCCAAGTTGCCAACCCAAACACACCGAACTCTTATTCATCCTCGCCAGATACAAATATTGTCACTATCATTTTATTTATTTATTTATTATGATTAGTTTATTCTACCAATAAAGTTTTCACTTTTATTATAGCCAAATAATAATAATAATAATAATAATAATACAGTTTTAATTTTATTTTTTAAAAACAATGAACTTTCCTTTTTTAAAAAAAACAACAAACTTTAGGTTTATTTATATATTAGTTTATTTTATTTGTGTACGTATGTATAGTTAGAATCCTTAAAGGTAGAGGAGGGTCGCTTGGCCTAACTAAGTTCAAATCAATTAATCAAACCAGAAGGACGCCAAGAGAGAGAGAGAGAGAGAGAGAGAGAGAGAAACGGAAATAGAAGAGGGAAAACCCTAGCTTTTTATTGGTTTGTCCTAGTAATGGCGGATTTGGAGAAGCAGGTGAAGGTGGGTATGGAGGAAGAGGGTGAGGTGGAAAACGTGGAGAAAGAGAAGTTGCTTGAGGAGGGAATGGCTGTTCTGGATTTCGACCTGCTCTGCTCCACGGTGGCCTTGCAGACTCAAGGTAAATGGAGGAAGCTTGAGAGCCCTGACCAAGATGGAGATGGAGATGGAGACGGAGACGGTGGGGAACTCGGAGGCGTTTTTCGGATGTGGGAAGGTGAACTTCTCGATTGCTTCGAAGACCGCCGTATCGCTATCGAATCTGCTTGGTGAGTCCTTGAAATAAGCAATTATCTTCTTCTTCGTTTACCCCTTTCCTTTCCGGTTTGCCCTAAAAATGTTTTCCTAATCTATATTCCTAAAGCTGGTTTGTTTTCCCTTCAATTTTTTTTTTCTCGAACAGCAAATTTTCTTTTATTTATTTTTGATCATCTGGGTTTATAAAATTGTGACTCTTTTTCAATGGTGTAGTTATTAACAACTTATTTTTAACATATTTACTGAAAAAAAAAAAATTTCAAAGGTTTTTTTTTTTTTTTCTAAATCAAGGTTTAAACTTTTTTAAATTGTGAAAACGTTTAATGACAAGCTTAAAACTGCGAATACGTTTCAATGTTTTTTTTTTGTTTGTTTTGGCTTTTTTAATGTAAAGAAATACATTCTATGTTTTGATTTGGTCTTATTAGGCTATTTTAAATGGTCAATTTTAGTGGGCGTAAAGCATAAAAATAGTGGTTTTTTTTTTCCTTCAAATTTTGTGACATAATTACGTGCTTTTATAATTAATAATTGAGGAGCACTTGTTATTTAGTTAAATCTTAAAGCATTTTATTTGTTGTTTCAGCTGTCCTTGCTTCAGATTTGGCAAAAACATGAGACGAGCTGGTTTTAGTTCTTGCTTTTTACAGGTATTTAGCCCCAAATTTAATATCTACTCTATATACTTGATTAAGCTCTGTCCTTTCAATGTTTGTTGACTCTGGTTTCTGGTGAATTTGACTTTTCTATAGCTGCCTATGGAAATTCTAAGCTTTTTCATATAAATGTGCAGGGAACTATTTATTTCATTCTTGCCCTTGGTGCTTTTCTAAATTGTGTCGCCCTCATTGTCACCAAGCGGAGTTGTTTCTTATATTTGTCAATTGCTTTCACGATTTCAATAGGAGCATATCTGGGTTTCTTTCGTTCCCAGATGAAAAAGAAATTTAACATCAGGGTAAGCTTCTTTCTCTGTTTGCATTTTACTTTCTAACTTTTTGAGGAGTGTTTTTTTTTTTTTTGGACAAATTTCAGTTCTCTTATTAGTTCTTAAGGTTTGTGAAAGCTCCATTTATTTAATGAGTCAAGAGGTTTAGCAGTGTCATAGAATTTACTCCCCTTATTTCTCAAGCAAATTTTATTATTTTATATAATTGTGTTCAACAACTTTATTAAGAGGTTTTTGAGAGATTTGGGAGGGCTAGCAAGATAAGGGGTTCACCTCAATTTTCATAGATATTTTTAATTTCTAAATGTTTATCCTGCAACAAGAACTTTATCATTAGGTATTATGAAATGTCATGTTAAGCTTTACAGACAAAGAAAAGTTATGGAACTAAAGGGTTGGGGATTACTGTTAAGAAGATAAGTTAAAGGAGAATTTAGGAAATTCCTTCAGTTAAGTAAGTATAACGAGAGCTTTTAGAGACCAGCACTTTTGAATTGAATAATTTGAATCAAGTTAACATATGTTACATGCAAAATGATCTTTATTTTATTTTATTCTTTGATTTATGTTTAATCTATTCATACGAAAAATCTTCATCCATTCCTTTACTTCCTTTCGGGTCTACTTTTATACTAGTACTGAAAATTTGAGATATTTGTTGTTGCAGGGTAGCGATAGTAATTTGGACAATTGCATCTACCATCTTGTTTGCCCCTGCTGCACGCTATGTCAGGTCAGTCTCTCACAAAACATACTACTCAAATATGCACGAGTAGCTGAAACTTTATGAAGAAAATGTTCTCAAATGGTAGAAGTAGATGATATTATATAGGAATTTGTTAGGACTAGCTTAATAAGGTCATATAAGCTGAGAGAAATGGCAGCTTATGTGATAGTCTGTTAGCATGGGCAATGCCTGTATAAACAAAGAAATGCCTAGTGTATGGTTGAGTGGAAATAGGGCATGAAATGATTAATGTACTAGTGTTTTGAGCACTGAGCTCTTGGGAGGTTTCCAGGTCCTCAAGGAGCTGGGATAGCCTTTTTACTTGTATATTTTTCCACTGTCGTCGACATTAGAAATCATCATTGTCCTAGGAAACTTACAAATAGTTAAATGTTGACAGGAATCCAGAACGTTGGAGATGAACAATGTCCAAGATGGCATTTGGCATGGCCGTGGTGATACAATATGCGTAGGAAGCCTTGCTGAAGGGAGAAAAGCATTCTTTGAGCTACAACCCCCTCCTCTTATTTCGCCCATATTCCCATAGACCTGTACTGTGCAAATAACTACAGATGATAGTGCTCATTCTTGAAACTCTTGAAGTTAGACATCCCAAGAACTCATTCTTGCTCCTCAGTATCAATGCAGCCACAGCTCGGAATCATACAAGGTATCAGTCATTGATTTTCCCTCCTGGGAGTGATTCTTACCCGTGAATGGGAGAAGTTGTTAAAGCCAAGAATTTGGCTATAATCGTCTGGTTTGGTTGTGTTCGCCGCTTGACCCGGAATAGGATGGTGATAGGCGAAGAGAAAAATGTGCAAAACTGTACTGTAGACTTCTACCTCCCCTAGCCATGGGATCATCTAAGCGATCCCCTACTCTATAGATATATGTAGGGGTAGAAAATGTGATCATTTTTTTTTTTATCTCTTGGTCAATCAAATCTATTTTATCCCATTGCTCTTGATGCTGGAATGTACAATTTTTCTTTCTCCAAAGGATGAAGGTTTTGGCAAGGGAGAGCTGCTAGAAATACTCTGTGAATGTGTATTAATACGTTAAAAGATAACAAATAACTGATTCACAAAGAAAAACGACAATTATTGAGAAACGACAATGTGAACTTTTACAAACGGAAATCTAACGACTAAAAGAGAAAAGCAATAACAAGGCAACAGAACTTTGCAAACAAAAACGTTATCTTGGGGCTGTATCTGTATCTTTTATCAAACAGTACAAAATATACATTTCAACATATTTTAACTTACCACTTTATACTCTGAGCTTTTGAATATATTTTGGCCAATTCTCACAGTGTTTCAAATCATTACCACTTGATTTTGAACCATTTATACACCTTATAAATGAATAAATCAAGTCTCTAACAACAATATTTTCAATAACTATCATTCATAAACAATTAGTAACATCTTTTACTAATTTAAAAGTAAAAAAGAGTTGAGAGTTATATATTTAAGTGATCATTAATTTGAGGATATGCAACTCTTATTTTGTGATCATTCTACACACATTTTGTATCTCCATAATGTATGTTACAATTTGACAAATTAATATTTTGTCACACTTAATTATTTAATTTAAATATTATATTATATAACAGTATTTTCAATTGGATTCTATTTTTTTTAAATTAAAATGGTAATAACGTTAATTAATTTCCTCAAACACTTTAGTTTCATATTCTCTTCAAATTTACTCTCTCCAACTCTACTCTCTCTAACTCAACCTCACATAACAAATATCCCAAACCAAACACCACTTAAGGTGTCACTAGAATATCAATGACATTCCAATACTATAAAATGAAACCAAACAAAAGATTGGAATAATTTTTTTTTTTTCATTTCTATTCTATTTTACTACCTCAAACCAAACACCACTTAAGGTGTAAAAAATCTTCACATCACCCAGGGCCGACCCAAGTATTTTGGGGGCCTCGTGCAAAATTTTAAAATTGGGCTCTTTAAAAAAAACCGTGTACATTAAAATTACAATTCTATTACTAGTTTTTTTTTAAGATTCGTTCATAAATTTTCAATTATAAATTTTTTATTTATGTATGTATAATAGGACAAAAAAATAGGTCTTTTCTTAAAAAAAAAAAAATTGGGCCTTAAAACAAAAGGGGCCTTGTGCAATGGCCCAAGCTGCCCAATGCTTGGGCCGACCCTCACATCACCTAAACATATAAATGTTTTATTTTTAGGTTAATTGCGGCAAAACTCCCAAAACTTTCATTTTGCTTCCATATAACCCCAAAACTTAAATTTGGGCGGTAAAACTCTCAAAACCCGCATTCTGTTAGCATTTAGCTATTTTCATGTTATGCAGTTAACTGCCATGTTGGACTGTCCATGCGTACATAAAATTTATCCACGTGGACACAGTTAACACATAGCACAATTTAATTGGCTCACATAATTAATTATTAAAAAAATTAATTTAATTAATAATAAATTACAAATATGTAAAAATAAAATAAATTTTACAATAAAAAATAACAAAAACAAAACACATTTTTTTTCCTCAGATCCCCTCTCTAATACCTAATCACTCACTCTCTCTCTAATATTTTGATCTCACCAAACGCCGACCACTCTTTCTCTCTCGTCTCTTACTTACGCTGACCACTCTCTCTCTCTCTTTCTCTCGTCTCTTCTCACGCCGGCAACCACTCTCTCTCTCTCTCTCTCTCTCTCTCTCTCTATATATATATATATCTCGTATTTTCTCACGTTGGACTCAAATGACACCCAATTTTTGGGCATGATTTCGAGACCATTTTGTATAGGGAGCAGTATGATGGAGCTTAGAAGCTCTAATAGAACAAAACCCCTCAAAAGTTTGGGCGTTAACATCGTTGGAATCAACTATTAAAGTTCGCCGGAATTCGTGGAGTTCGAGATATTCGACTCCGATCTAGTCGCTTTTGAACTTCGTGTTCAATAAGCTCTCTCTCTCACCTTTGCGATTTTTTTTCTCTTTAATCTGAAGTTTTTTTCATGTGGATTTAATTTGTGTTTGTTTGTTTTTATGGAATTGGGACTCGAATTTCGGTAGGTGTTAGGTCTCTTTGATATGTTTGGATATGAGATGTGGGGTTTTGTTTGGATCTGAAAAAGAGATTTTCAGTGATGGTTGTGGTGCGTAGATGTGGTTTTGGTGTTGGTGGGCAGATGTGGTGGTGGTGGTGGGCAGTTTCGATTGTGCTGCCTAGATGTGGTTTTGGTGGTGGTGGGCAGTTCGGTTGTGGTGGGTGATTGTGATGGTGGTGATATTTTTTTTAAGAAGAATGAAGAACAATAATTAGAAAAAAAAAATATGAGATAGAAAAATAAAAATGGTGGAAGAAAAAAAAATTATTTTTTGTGATTTAATTTTAATTAAATTAATTTTTTAATAATTAATTATGTGGGCCAATTTAATTGTGCCATGTGTTAAATGTGTCCACGTGGATAAATTCTATGTACGGACAGTCTAACATGGTAGTTAATTGCATAAAATTGATGGAAATGACTAAATGTTAACAGAATACAAGTTTTGGGAGATTTTACCGCTCAAATTTAAATTTTGGGAGTTATATGCAAGCAAAATGAAAGTTTTAGGGATTTTGCCACAATTAACTCTATATTTTTTCCCTCTTCCATATTCTTTATGACACATAGTGTTTTAAAATGTTCTAATGATAAGTACCTCAAAAAATTATTAAAATAATACTATACTATTATTTAATATATAATAATAATAATAAAAGAGAAGTAAAAATATTATTTAATTTTTTTTTTTCACTTTAATAGATGCTAAAAATATATTTATATCATCAAATATTTTTAAAAACATTTATTTGACTGAAAATGCTCTAATAGCAATTCTTATGAAAAGTAAAGAACATAGAACAGAACTTAATCATAAAAATACAAACTATATTACGACATCATCGCCATGCAATGCAGCTTAATATGAATAATATGATAATTGATATGGTTGACTTGACTTACTATAATACATTTACTCTTTATTTAAAAAATCCAGAAGACTATTCAATATTCAGTACACTTTATTATTTATCAACTATCTACTTTTAATTTTACCATGTGCTTCACATCCATATATATATATCTATACATTAATTATTGTCCTTATGAAAATTTATATTGCCAATATTCTTACAAATTGACATTCGACCGCAAATATTAAATAGTCTTAATTAGATCTCCAAATTGTTGATGTTATTAAAAATATACCTTCAAATGGGATGTATACTATACACTAAATATATAGTGTTTTATTTGGATATATATATATATATAAAAATATATATCAATCATAGTATCGATTGAAATCATTCTCTAGTGGTCGTACTCGTATCTTTGATCTTAATTTGAAAGATAAAGATTTTTTTTTTTGACATAATATATTTAGAGATTTAGTAAAGCCTATGTATGAATTCTCAGTAGTGTGAAAACAATGACTGGGTCCCCATAAATAATCATCAAAGCGCGCGCTATCTATTTTATATTATAACTGGTGGCCATATATTAATAATTACTTGTTCTTAATGAGGTACAGAAATTAATTCAATTTAATAATAATTGATTGATTCGACATTAGATCGGATTATATTTTGAATTGGGTGTCCATAAATCCAATACAAAACTAATTAATATTATCATTTAATTTAAATTTATATTTAATTTAAATTTATACTATAGAGTATATATGAAAATTAATGTTAAAATTTTACTTTATTTTAGATTGGATAAATTTAATTCAATGCAATAGATATTAGATCTAAAATATTAAATAATGCATTTTTATAAAATATATCTAATAATGAATATAACCGTTCAAATTCAATATTTATTGAAATTGATTGAATGATTGAAACTAAAATTTATTATTTAATATATAATTGGATCATATCTGAATAAACTTATAAATATTAAACTTTGTCTAATAAACACTCTTATTAGCGAATTTCCGATGAATTCTAGAAGAATTAGTTTCCTCCATATTCATATATATATATGGAAGAGGTTCAATGGTTACATTTTTATTGTATATATTATAATTTTCTTAATGAATCTTTTATTTTTAAGCATTTATATTTTAAAGGATTTTTAAGCATATATTAATTCCACAAAAATTCATTAATTCCATGATCATATTATAGTATATACTTGGTCTTAGTCATTTATTAGGAGATTCCATCTCCAAATAGTACGGCTGTTTCTTCAATAGTGTGTGAACGCTCTCATGTTGACTCCTTACCCATAGAGACCTTGAAATTTAATTTATCCAATTATAGTACATTTCAATTTTCCCAACTTTGATTATGTGTTTAATTAATATAATTTGATTACCTTTTGTCAATGGGATGAATTTTCTCCTTGCCCGCGAGAAAGACTTTCCTAAAGAGAGACTGCGGTACAACAAGGAGGGTGCTAATTCAAACATTCAAGAGTTAATAATTCAGTAGTTTCACAAACATTTGTAACCGCTCTAATTAGTATAATTAATACACCTATGATTATTGTAACGTACAATCTCATTATAACTATAATTTTTTGTAACAATATTCACCTGCCACCTTATAATAAGGTAAACCCACCTCCATTTAAAAAGGTTTGAGTATAATAATACAAAGCAAGAGTACTCTTCAAAAGTGGAGTAGACTCGAATCGAGCTACTATAATTTTTTGTATCTATTTTATATTATATACTAGGTAAATAAATTGAGCTTTGGGTGGTTTTGTAATTTTTTTTTTATAAAATAATTTAAGTTTTTAGTATTAAAAATTTAAAAATATAACTGACTAAATATTTTATTTTTTAAAATATTATAAATAATTTAATAATATTTCAAAATACTTTTTAATTATTTTTAGTGACATTTTTTCCAATGACACTAAAAAGATTATAGTTACATTTGTGTTTTTACTCACACTCGTATATCTTACATATTTTTCATAAATGTCACCAAAGCATAAATGTTAGTAAAACTAATCAATTATAACACTTTGAAATGTTACTAAATCCCTATTTTGCTGGTGTAGTGCTAATAAAAGTATCCAAAATAAATTTAATTTGATGGTTAGGTATCACTCTGCTACTAATGATAAAAATCCTATTTCCATTCCAGCCCTATCTCCTTATATTGTATTTATATAGTAAATTAATGCATGTAAAACTTTTTAGTAATCATTTTTTGTCATTTTGCAAGATCGTATAGGAAAGCGTCCAGACTTGACTTGTTACCTTGTACAAATTAAGTATTCATTAAATTCTTTCACACATTTATGCACGTGTTTTTTAATCTAATTAATTTACCTATTTTTCGTGTAGAGTGGAAAATATGAGGGAAGTTCTTTGTTATTTCCTTTAACCCCTGATGTGTTTGACCAAAATTGTAGTCTAGCCATGGTCGCACTAATTCAGTGATGACATGTATGAATTGTATTATATATCCATTGTTTGTACTTGGTCTTCTATTTGAATACAGTAAAATATTGATATATGCGTATTAATTATATGCATGTGATGTAACGATATATAATATATACATTAATTTACTAGAATCGAAGACGTATATATACTTGTGTTAAGAGACTTTGAAAATAGATGAAATAAGCTCAAAAAAAGGCATAATAATTAATGGCTGTTGGATAAATTCCCATACTATTGTCCCATAAATAAAGTTACAAGGAAAATAAATTAGATCTATTTACAAAGCCTCAACAGACCATTATAACTCATAGAGTTGTCGGTTCTGTTGTCATAGGCCTAGATCTTTATTTCTCTTTACAATATGAAGAAGCAAACAAAATATCTCAAGACTCTAACAAACTTTCAGCTTTACAAGGAAAATATCACAACAGAATATATCTATTTCTCAGCTCAAACACAACACAGCCAGCAACAAACAATATTATAAATATGAGGTTCAACCTTCTCATTTGAACAAGAGAACCATTTCGGCCCAGCAGAAAAATAAAGGCAGTAGCCTTGTGTTTCCTTTGTAATCAACCTCAGAAACAAGAAAAGAAAAAATAGAGAGTTAGTGAGAGATATTGTAAGGAAAATCAAGAGAAATAAAGTGAAGGAAAAGAGAGATTACCTGCTAGCTTTTGTGGCATGGAATCTCCATAACTTGTAACCGGTTTTTGAGATTCATAGTGAGATTCAAGCAACTTTGAGGGTCGCTTGACGGAGACGTACCTCTGATTTAGAGGGAACTCCGAAATCAATTGTTGTGGTGTTTTTTATTCTTTTTCCTTTGCTGGTTTTTATTTTTCGTTGGTATTTCTATGGCTGGTTTTTGTTCTTAGTCTTTGCAGGTTTTAAAATCTAGAACAAGAGAAAGAGGAGATAAGCTTGGGTGTCTCGGCTGGGTTTTATTTCTGCAGTAAGAAGGTTGAAGGGAAGGAGAAGAGGAAGCTCGGCTGGGTTGTTGTTGCTGCAACAAGAAGAAAGAAAGGAAGAAGGTGCTTTCGGCTGGGCAGTAGGAGAAGGAGGAGAAGAAGCTTGCTAGGGTTTTGCTTGCTGTTCAAAGAAAGGAGAAGAAAGAGAGAAGAGGAGTGAAGGAGGCCGGCTGTGAAAGGGAAAAATGGCAGCTAGGTTTTCATAGAAAGAGAAAAGATTGGTTTTATATTGCAATTAAATGCAATAGGGTTTTGAAAAGTAGATCTGATATTCAAAAGGGGCATATTCGGATTAGAGAAAGGCATATTCTCTTTGGATCCGCACAAAGAGAAAAAGACAGCTTTGCCCCTATTTTTTTGACTGTTAGGTGTTGGTGTAGGGGCAGTTTCGGGACTGCTGTGATTTCCTACAGTGGTATCAGAGCTCGGGGAAGCAAGAAGATTGAACAACACCTGGAAACAACGTCAAGAAACAAGCAAGATCATCAAAACATTGAAGAAGCAAAATCTGAAATTATCAAGAAGTTGATAAAAAAGGAAAACTCTAACCTAAACTTTGTCTTGTTACATTCTTACTTTTATTATCTTGTTATAACAATTAAACATGAGTAATATTAGAGTAGATGTTGACAAGTTTGATGGATCGGGGGACTATAGGATTTGGAGGAAGAAGATTAGAGCTCTTCTTGCTCATAACAAATTACTTAGGGTTCTTAGTGAACCTATAGAATGGCCAGAAAATACTTCTAAATCTACACAAGAAGAACTTCTTGAAACTCAAGCTACTGGTTTAATCATTTTTAACTTGTCTGATGCTATTATCAGGTTAGTTGATAAAGAAGATACACCAGCAAAAATATGGAAAAAGCTTGAAGATCAGTTTCAAAAGAAATCTTTAATCAACAAGATCTTTCTTAAAGAAAGGATCTTTGGTTTCAAGATGAGCACTAGCAAGACTCTTGATGAAAACCTAGATGAATTTCTAAGGTTACATATTGAATTGGCTAATTCTGGTGAAAATGAGGCTTTAAGTGATGAGAACCAAGCCATCATCATCTTAAACTCATTACCCGAATCCTACAAAGAAGTGAAGAATGCCATTAAATATGGTAGGACAGAAATTACTTTAGAAGAAGTAATTTCAGCCTTAAAGTCAAAAGACTTGGAGATCAAGAATGAGAAGCATGGAGGTTCTAATGGAGAAGTAAACTTCAGTAGAGGGAGACCCAATCAAAGAAAACATGGACACTACAAAAGTAAAAGTCACAGCAGAGATCACCACAAAGGAAAGAGTCACAACAAGGGAAGATCAAACTCAAAAGAACCAACTGATCCTACGGGATGCTACAACTGTGGCAAGCCAGGGCATTTCAAGAGAGATTGTTATTTTCTAAACAAAGGCAAACCAAATAAATATAAAGGACAGGGAGAAAATTCTAACTCTAAACCTAATTTTCATAAAAATAACCAAGCTAATTATGGTGATGGTTATGAAAGTGTTGATAGTGGTGAAGTATACATTGTTGCATCATCTTTTAAAGATGATTGGATTTTAGATTCAGGTTGTACTTTTCATATGACTAATGACAAGAGTTATATGTTTGATTATAGGGAATCTAAAGGAGGAAAAGTAATCCTTGGAAACAATCAGACTTGTGAGATTAAAGGCTCGGGATCTATCAGATTTAAAATGTACGATGGGATAGTAAGAACCCTAACAGCAGTGAGGTATGTGCCTAATCTTTCTAGAAATTTAATTTCTATTAGTGTGCTTGATGATTTGGGTGTTGTGAGTAAGGTAGAGGCAGGTCATATGAAGCTTAGTAGAGGAGCATTAACAATCATGAAAGGAATCAAAAATGGTGGACTTTACTACCTACAAGGCTCTCCTATTTCAAGCTGTAACATTACAACTCACAACGACAAAGAAGAAGAGATAGCTACTCTATGGCACAGAAGATTGGGGCATATAAGTGAGCGAGGCTTGCAACTCATGAGTGAGCAACAACTGTTGGGTAAGGATAAAGTGAGTAAACTAGACTTTTGTGAACATTGCATACTTGGAAAGCATCACAGATTAAAGTTCACGGCAGTGTACTCACAACTCTAAAAGAATACTTGAGTATGTACATTCTGATTTATGGGGTCCAGAAAAAATCAGCACTCATGGTGGTTGTTCTTATTTTTTATCTATAGTAGATGATTATTCTAGGAAAGTATGGATATATCTACTTAAGAATAAAAATGATGCTTTTACAAAATTCAAACATTGGAAATTATTGGTTGAGAACTTAACTAATGAAAAGCTGAAAACTTTAAGAACTGATAATGGTTTGGAATTTTGTAACAATGAATTTGACCTCTATTGTAAAGAAAATGGTTTGCAGCGACATAGAACAGTGAGGATTACACCTCAGCAAAACGGGGTGGCTGAAAGAATGAACCGCACCATACTAAACAAAGTAAGGTGTATGCTACTTCAGTCAGGATTATCTCAAGGGTTTTGGGGAGAAGCTGCCTTGACAGCAGTTCACCTAATAAATAGAAGCCCATCAAGAGCAATTGAAGGTAAAACTCCCGAGGAGAAATGGTCAGGTAAACCTCCAAACCTTTCTCATTTGAAAGTTTTTGGATGTGCAGCTTATGCACATCAAAGCATAGGAAAACTTGAACCTAGGGCTTTAAAGTGTGTTTTCTTAGGGTACCCCGAAGGGGTAAAAGGGTATAGACTTTGGGTAAAGGAAAAAGGGGGATTTAAAACTATGAATAGTAGAGATGTTATATTCCAAGAAAATATTTTTCCTTGTTTACCTAATGAAAAGTCTAGTGCAGGAATGGAAGATACTAACCCTGCAGGTACAAACCTAGAAGTTAAAACTGGTTCTAATCAGGTGGAACAAAATGAAGACACACCGGGAATGGTTCAGGTGGAACCTAACCAAAGCCAGCAGCCCATTAACAATGGTCAAGGGGGAGGAACTGATGCTCAACAAGAGATCAGGGATGAAGGCACCGAAGAGGACCTTACAAACTATCAGTTGACAAGGGACAGATCTAAGAGGACTCCAAAGCCTAATCAGAAATTCAGCTACAACATTTGGAGTGAAGAATTGGCTTATGCTCTTCTAACAGATTTGGAAATGGATGATATGGAACCCAAGACTTATAGTGAGGCAGTAAATGGAAAGAATTCTAAGGAGTGGAATAAGGCCATGGATGATGAGATGGGATCTCTCAAGAAGAATAAGACTTGGGTTGTGGTACCAAAACCCGAGGGTAAAAGCATTGTGTCTTGTAAGTGGTTGTTCAAGCACAAGGAAGGAAGATCTAAAGGTGAGCCTATAAGGTTCAAGGCTAGGCTAGTGGCTAAAGGTTTCACACAAAAGGAAGGTATTGACTTCAATGAGATTTTCTCTCCGGTGGTGAAGTATAAAACGATTAGAGTGGTCCTAAGCTTAGCTACTCAGTTTGACATGGAGATAGATCAGATGGATGTTACCACTGCCTTTCTCCATGGGGAATTGGAAGAAGAAATATACATGACCCAACCAGAAGGGTATGTAGAGAAGGGAAAACCTAACCATGTTTGTAAACTGGTTAAGTCCTTGTATGGACTCAAGCAATCCCCTAGGCAATGGAATAAAAGGTTTGACACCTTTATGATGAAACAAGGTTTCTCAAGGAGTTACTATGATGCATGTTTCTATCACAAAGGAACTGACATCAACACGGTCATCTACTTGTTACTTTATGTAGATGACATGCTTATCATAAGCAAGGAAAGATCTCAAGTGGATGAGATGAAGAAGCAACTCAAGGCTGAGTTTGAGATGAAAGACTTGGGGATAGCATCTAAGATACTGGGTATCACTATAAAGAGGGACAGAAAGTTGGGCAAGTTATTCTTGACACAAGAGGACTACATTCAAAAGATTATAGAGAAGTTTTCAATGAAAGATTCAAAGAAAACTTCTCAGCCAATAACTAGCCAGTACACTTTGACAAAGGAACAATGTCCTAAGACTGAAGCAGAGAAGGAAGCAATGAGTAAAGTGCCTTACTCAAGTGCAGTTGGGACTATTATGTACTTAATGGTTTGTACAAGGCCAGATCTGGCCTTTGCCATAAGTACTTTGAGCAAATACATGGCAAATCCAGGAAAGATTCATTGGCTTGCAATGAAATGGGTTTTCAGGTACCTAGTAGGGACACCTAAGGTTGGACTCATCTACAAGCAACAGAAGTTCGGACCAACATAGAAGGATACAGCGATGCCGACTATGCCGGGGACAGAGACAGCAGAAAGTCTACTTCATCTTACATGTTCCTACTTGGAGGAAACTGTGTGAGTTGGAAAGCCCAACTCCAACCTGTGGTTGCACTTTCAACAACAGAATCGGAGTACATATCAACCACAGAAGCTATTAAAGAAGCCATATGGATGAAAGGACTTTTGACAGAGATTAAGTTACTTAAAGAGGTTCCTAGAGTGTACTCGCATACCAAAGCTGTGTACACTTATGTAGGAACCCTGTGTTCCATGACCGAACTAAACATATAGAGATTAAATACCACTTTATAAGGGACAAGGTGACTCAAGGTGAAATACAAGTGGAAAAAGTTCCTACTGAGGAGAACCCAGCAGATATGGGAACTAAGGTGGTCACTCTCAACAAGTTCAAACATTGTATGAACCTGTTGGGAGTTGACACGGGATGGTAAATGGACACATATTCAAGCAATGACCCTCAAAGACAGCAACAAGTAAATGAAGCAAAGGCAGAAACTGTTTGGACTGCTAGTATGGAAATTTAGGTGGAATTTGTTGGATAAATTCCCATACTATTGTCCCATAAATAAAGTTACAAGGAAAATAAATTAGATCTATTTACAAAGCCTCAACAGACCATTATAACTCATAGAGTTGTCGGTTCTGTTGTCATAGGCCTAGATCTTTATTTCTCTTTACAATATGAAGAAGCAAACAAAATATCTCAAGACTCTAACAAACTTTCAGCTTTACAAGGAAAATATCACAACAGAATATATCTATTTCTCAGCTCAAACACAACACAGCCAGCAACAAACAATATTATAAATATGAGGTTCAACCTTCTCATTTGAACAAGAGAACCATTTCGGCCCAGCAGAAAAATAAAGGCAGTAGCCTTGTGTTTCCTTTGTAATCAACCTCAGAAACAAGAAAAGAAAAAATAGAGAGTTAGTGAGAGATATTGTAAGGAAAATCAAGAGAAATAAAGTGAAGGAAAAGAGAGATTACCTGCTAGCTTTTGTGGCATGGAATCTCCATAACTTGTAACCGGTTTTTGAGATTCATAGTGAGATTCAAGCAACTTTGAGGGTCGCTTGACGGAGACGTACCTCTGATTTAGAGGGAACTCCGAAATCAATTGTTGTGGTGTTTTTTATTCTTTTTCCTTTGCTGGTTTTTATTTTTCGTTGGTATTTCTATGGCTGGTTTTTGTTCTTAGTCTTTGCAGGTTTTAAAATCTAGAACAAGAGAAAGAGGAGATAAGCTTGGGTGTCTCGGCTGGGTTTTATTTCTGCAGTAAGAAGGTTGAAGGGAAGGAGAAGAGGAAGCTCGGCTGGGTTGTTGTTGCTGCAACAAGAAGAAAGAAAGGAAGAAGGTGCTTTCGGCTGGGCAGTAGGAGAAGGAGGAGAAGAAGCTTGCTAGGGTTTTGCTTGCTGTTCAAAGAAAGGAGAAGAAAGAGAGAAGAGGAGTGAAGGAGGCCGGCTGTGAAAGGGAAAAATGGCAGCTAGGTTTTCATAGAAAGAGAAAAGATTGGTTTTATATTGCAATTAAATGCAATAGGGTTTTGAAAAGTAGATCTGAAATTCAAAAGGGGCATATTCGGTTTAGAGAAAGGCATATTCTCTTTGGATCCGCACAAAGAGAAAAAGACAGCTTTGCCCCTATTTTTTTTTTTTGACTGTTAGGTGTTGGTGTAGGGGCAGTTTCGGGACTGCTGTGATTTCCTACAATGGCGATGAAATCTCGGCTCTGTGAGAAGACACACCTGAAGAAAGGTGTATGGAGTCCCGAAGAAGATCAAAAATTGAGATCTTATATTAAGAAATACGGAATTTGGAACTGGACTGAGATGTCCAAAGCTGCTGGTACGTATAGAAATATATTAAACTGAAAAATTGGCAATATTTCTTACATAAATTTGGCAGTATGATCTAATTAGAAATTAATTTTAACATGACTTCAAGGACAATACTGAGCTGATACGATTAAATATATATAGGCTTGAATAGGTCGGGAAAAAGTTGTAGACTCCGGTGGGTGAACTACTTAAGGCCAGACATCAAGCATGGGAATTTTAGCCAAGAAGAAAAGGAAATCATTGTCACATTGCATGAGACTCTAGGAAACAGGTTAGTAGTATACTGTACTAATAAATTAAATATATAATATCATATAATTAACAGGGTTATATACATCATGAATCATGATATTGATACATATTTTTGTTATATATTTGTTTAATCAGATGGTCTGCAATAGCAGCAAAACTACCTGGAAGAACAGACAACGAAGTGAAAAATTACTGGCACACCCACTTGAAGAAACGGTTCCAGAAGCAGCTGCCACTGCACAGTTCTAGTATTAGTATTAGTACTAGTACAAGTAGTGCTACTACAACTACTACTAGTACTACTGTATTATTAGGAGGAATGAAATCAGAACCAAATTTAAATGATGAAGCAGCCTCTGATAAGGACATAATTGTTAGCAATAGTATTTATGAATTAGCTACTGATCATCAACTACTCTCATTCCCTTACGAGCCTTTAATATCATCAAAATTGGAAATCACAAATCATCATAAGGAACTGCTTTCTACACATGATTTCCCTTCAGCTGCGATTGTTACCTCAGCACCTACAAATTATGAAATTGGCTATAATAGACGTGATATTGACCAGAATGAAGTTGTTAATGATACTGATCATTATTGTAATCATAATTACGGGACTACCATCAATCATAATACATCTCAAACATCTGAAGAAATTCATCATTGTTTATGGACACAAGTACCAGGAGGGTTTGAAACCCGGGAGGATAATCATGCTCATCAAGGAACATTTGTAGATGATCATATGCATCCAAATTATGGTCAAGTTATGGGACCTAGTAGAAGTATTTCTGAGACCATGTGGCCATATGATTTATACGAATTAGAAGATGTCTGCAATGATTGGTTGAATTATATGGATAACATATTCTGAAAGTGCAAGGAATGTACCACACATATATATATTTATACATTTATACGTAATCTGATGATGTAGGACTTGCTAGTTGAGTTTTAGTACTAAATCTAATTAATATATATTATACATATGGGACCACTTGATCGTTGCGAAAAAGAACAAATAATGTGTATATTTAGACACACACGATACTGCTGTAATTTAGAAGATTAATGTTAAAAGTCGCGTTGTCAACATTTTTGCTTAAACGGCATTGATTGAATAATGATAAAAAAAGAGAATTTGCTTTCATTGAGAGTTGAACTCAAGACCTCCCGCTTACTAAACGGGTGCTCTAACCAACTGAGCTATGAAAGCTAGGTGAGATCTTATTATTACAAACAAAATATAACTAATGTGAAACATATAATACATTACTAACTATCATCACTTGGAAAAAAATAAAATATACTTTTTTTTTTGAGGTAAAAATAATAAAATATACTTAGTTCTCTCAGAAAAATAAAAGAGATTAAATGTCAGTAAACAAAACAGAGTTGTTTCTTCTTATTATAAAGAATTAATAGAGTACAAGGAGTAATTTTAGGCTTATTGTTTACATAGTTGGAGTTGTGTTGTTGGATTGTCGGAGTTGGTTAAGCATAAACTCACCCAAAACTTTAGCCCGTAGAGGAATCCCCCCACTTCTTTCTAAAACTTGCTGTTTCAACTCTTCAATGTTGGAAGGACTGAAGTCCCACTCATCTTTCTCCACTTCTTGCTTGAATATAGCCCAGCACATATCAGCATCCGTGAGGGGTAAAAGCGGTATTACAGTTCTCTTATCATCCCCAAAAATCTGTTTGGCCACTCTTTCGGTCCTACTCGTCACTATCACTGTACCTCCATAGCCTTTCGGAAATCCATGTTCCAAACCCAAACTATCCCCTTCACTCGAACTCAAATCTCCGTACCACTGGTCCAACACGATCAAATACCTCTTCCTCGCCAATTCTTGGCGAAGAGCACAAATGAGCCCTTTTAGGCCGTGATTCTCAACTTCTTCCACTCCGAGCGACGATAAGATCCGTTTGGCTATCGCTCTTTTGGGGCACTTTCTGTATTCTTCATCCGACGGTGTGGGCATGGAGACCCAAACCCTTGGTAAGAATCTTTTCTTCACCTCTTCGTTGTCAAAAATTACAGCGCAGAGTGACGTTTTGCCGATTCCTTTTGTTCCGACAATGGCGATCGCCTTGTACCCGTCGTCTTCGTCACTCTTTTGCCGGACAACCAACCTCTCCAGCGTCGCCAAGTGTTCTTCGAACCCATGAATTATTTTGGAGTCGACGAAGCGATACGTAGTAGGAGTGGTTCGTCGCTGGGAAATATCAGCGTTCGGCGATGAATTGGCACTCCCGTTGGGTTGAGGATTTACATTCCCGTTTTGAGATAGTGCAGATTCGAGCTCTGCCTTGATTTTGTTTAGCTTGATCCTGATGTTGATGTAAGGAAAGTGAATGGTGCGTTTTTTCGTTGATAGAATCTGGCATTCAGTTAACAAATCGTTAAGGATATAAAGCTTTTCTTTGAATGAAGACTGACCCTGTTGTTTCACAGGTTGGGTTGAGCTGAGGCTGAGAAGTTTTTCAAGAGAATTATGTATGTGTCGGAATTTGCTGTGCATCGGGATTTTGGAACTGTTACTACTCTCCTTCCCATTGAGGCCCCTTTTGAGTTTATCCAACAGGTACTCTTCAATAACCCTTTCCATGAAAATATGAAACACAAAACACTTCAACTAACTCTTTTTTATCTAGAACTTCACTGAAAATAGAATTAGAATAAATAGTAGTAGTAGTGGAGGCGTTCAAGAAAAGTGACTCACTTTTGTATGCTTGTCACATGTCTAGTTTTAGCATTTCTCTAAAGAATTGTGTAGAATTATCTGCTAAAAGTTTGATACCAAAAACAAAGTAAAGTTGTTGATCTTATATCTGTTGTTTTCCCAAGTCTGTCCTTATGTCTTAAAGTCATACCAGTGCGCAACTGCACATGCCCCACGGGACCAGCCAAAACTAAAGTTATGGCCATAAATAGCCCAACCCAAGTGAAGGGCAAAAAAGAAAAACGCTACGGTCCAAAGAGAGGAAAATAGCAAGTAATTACTAGCGCCATTCAAAACCCAAAATGTTGTTCAACTCACCGGATTAGAAATTCCACAATCAACTTTTCAACCCATGCGTATTACCTGTATTTGCACAAGATATTAATAATAATATATTATCATGTCCATTGTCCAGTCCACTGCGGCAAAAATAAAATAATATATATATATTAACATGTGGTTACCTGAGCTTATTTGTAGTTGGTGGTAGACTTTGAACAATTGACTTGGGAAGACTTAAGGAGAAAAGTATACTTGTTTTTGTTGGAAGAAGGTTCTCGGTTGCCTTTGAATTTAGGAAGTTGGTTGTGCAACTCATTTTAGCTTTCATGACCGTCTTCACTCTGCAGTACAGTGGCGGCTTCAAGCTTTTTCTGCTCTGAGTAATAAACATTTCCAACAACAATAAAAATATATCTCAAGCTTTTTCTGCTCTGAGTAATAAACATTTCCAACAACAATAAAAATATATCTCAAGGTTCTTTTTCTGCTTATTCTATATATTATTTTATTTACCGTTAGTTTTCTCTCTTTATTATTTGTTATTTCCTGTCCTTTTTTTCATTCCGTCATGAACTCTGGTGAGTGTTTTGTAAAAATAACTTTTATGAAATTTTTTATTAGTAAATTAATTTTTTATGGTCGTAAAAAGAACTATGAATTACAGGGCGGGACCATAAATAATTATTATAGTCGCAAAACCATCATGTGATGGTCGCGTAGATTATTTTACAAATTTTAATATTTCAAAGGGTTAGTTTGACAAATTTCACAGCTCTGGTTTGTGCGTATATACGAAATGTACGAATCCTGAATTGTATCATTTTAACTTGAGTTTTTTTATTTGTTTTGACAATCATCTTAGCTTAAGTTAATTCTAAATAGTTTTGTCTTTGTAGACATTATTTCCATTAGTAACATGGTAGGAGTGATTGTTTTTCCCGTTTACGATTATCAAATAATTTGATTCTTTTTGTTTCCTTCATTGTATATAATACTAGTAAAAAGAATATATTACCCTGAGATTCTTTAAAGGTGATTTCTGTCAATAGAAATTTTACTTGGATATTCTGTGTTTTTTCGCCCCTATCCATTTAACCATTTGTCGTGGTTCATATTTATAAAAATCTAGTCTCAATGCTTGTTTTAGTGATGGAAACTAAGTCAAGTAGAAATTGGAATGATCTGATACCTGTTTCTTTGCTCTTCTGATATGTAATTCGCACTAGAAAGAACTTGACTTTTTCTCTTGTAGATTTTTTTTTTGTCACGCTATCAAAATATTAACGAAAACAATTTCGTGCCAGACAATTACAATGGACTTAGGGACAGTGAACAAAGCTAAAAAGGATGTGGTGAATCTTCACCCTCAAAATAAGTTGTTACAGCAGTAACAATATTCAAGAAACACAAATCAAAACTAAAACCAATCACAAAACCAAAACTTGAACTTAATTGAAATAAGACAAAGAAAACTTAACTCAATAATGGATGAATAATGGATCTTTATTGAATAGGAACAGTCAGTAGTACACAATAGATTGAGCCCAAGATTACAACTCAACACAGTAAGTAATTATAAAGAAATGTCTCACATTGAGGAAAATCACTTCAAAAGTGATACTCCCTTTTTACATCCCTCCACACACACTCACTATGATTTTGGACTCTCTCTCTCTAAACTGAATTTAAAGTATGAGCATTGGAGATTAGAGATCAGAACTCTCTCCCTCAACCCTCTCTTTTAGAATAGAGGAACTCCTATATATAGTTGCTGGTGGGTCCCCTTTAAGTTGGGATTAAAGCCAACTGTCATAAATTGCAGCAGCTTTCTTCAGATTCATCTGATAGGCAAATAGATGGGCATACTGACTTGAGAGGTTAAGTGAGTTTAATCCCAACAAAGGAAATACGAGAACTGCTAGAGGATGGCAATGTAACAACAATCATTCTTAATGGGAAACAAGGAGTGGGAAAAACGATGATGGCAAGAGAGATAGTCAAGCAAAGACACATCATCTACGACTCTTTATGGGTATCTCTAAATAGAAAGTACAATGAGCAAATTTTATATGACAAAATTTGCCAGGCACTATCTCCTTCCCCTAATGACGAGGACTGGGAGGAAGATGCTGAGGAAGGGAAGCAAGAGAAGCTAAAACTTTTGAAACAGAGACTAACTAAAAAGGTTAAGGATGCTCGTGAAGAGAAGAAATTTTTCCTAGTAATTCTGGATGATGTTCCTCCTAAACAGGATGTAGAAGACATTATATCAGTACTTAACACCCTGCTATCTGCATGTGAGCAAATGTATAAGGTTCTTATAACTGGTACGATGTTGAAATATCATAATGGAAAGACAAGGGAGTACCAAATAAAGCCTCTAGATGGGAAATAATCTTTGATTTTATTAGAGGGAAGAGTTGGTGATGTCATTTCTAAACCAGGTTTTGAACAACTATCTCAAGCTATTGTAGACAATTGTTCAGGTATCCCTGCAGCTATCATCACCGTTGCAGAAGCCTTAAAGTGCATCAAACAAGATGTCTTTTTTCTGGGAAGTGTTTTAGAGAAAGCAGCTTGTGATCGCGGATCAGCTTACCCCTGGACTCGTCATCTATTGAACTATTGGTGTAATATGTTGCCTGACAGCATAATGGTCAACTGCTTTTGGCATTGCATGCAATTTTTCAGCAGACATGGTGGGGTGCATTACAATGAGTTGATCAGCCATTGGATTCTAGAAGGATGTCTTGGAAATGTTGATCAAATCCAAAAGGCATATGAGGATGAACACAATGTTTTGATGGAGCTTATAAGTCGTAATATGCTTACAAAGAAGGAGGATGATTTAGTGGTCATGGAGGGATCAGTTTTGATTCCAACTGATCGTCGTCAATCATGTCCTAATGGGATTACAGGCCTTGGGCTGGCTAATGTGTTGGAAGATGGAAAGTTTCGAGGATTTGGGAGGATCACACAAACAGATGGTATGATCAAATCACTGAGCAGCTGG
This sequence comes from Cannabis sativa, assembly GCF_029168945.1. Classification (NCBI taxonomy): domain Eukaryota; kingdom Viridiplantae; phylum Streptophyta; class Magnoliopsida; order Rosales; family Cannabaceae; genus Cannabis; species Cannabis sativa. The sequence goes on along the minus strand of NC_083601.1, from coordinate 39,415,338 downwards.
GAAAAAGTCTCCACTATACTGATGGATGGAAGTCATTTGAATAGCGAAGACACCAAAACATTTTTTCAGTCAATGCAGGGACTTGAAGTATTTTCTATATTTAATCCCTGGTTTAGAAATTTGTCCTGGTTTGATTCCAGCATGAACAATCTTCTTGTGCTTGTGCTCAGAGGCTGTCCTCTATTGGAGAATATTGATGACATCCATAAACTTAGAAGCTTATGTGCTCTTGAAGTATCTAGTAGCTCCTTGACTAGCATCCGTGATGATCTATTTGGCAACATGCATAACCTCCGCAGTATTAACTTCTCCTTAACAGATATCAAATCGCTTCCTAGTTCTCTTTTCAAACAAGAAGAACTGCGTTACCTCATCCTTAGAAGGTGCTCTGAATTGGAGAAACTGCCAAGCCTTAAAGCGTTGAAAAACCTCGAGGTAATTGATCTTTCTGGATCTACTTCTTTAACAGGAATTGAAGACGAGAATTTCTCATCATTGAAAAAACTCAGCATGCTTAATCTTTCTAAATCCAGAATTATTTGCTTACCTTCCCTTCCCAATGTTGATCTCACTCATCTCATATTAAGTGGTTGTTCATGCTTGACAACACTGCCTAATCTGGAAACACTGTCTAGGCTTCAAGTTCTTGATCTTTCTGGAACTGCAATTCAGCAACTCCCAAGCACAAGAAGAATGGAAAATCTTGAAGTATTAGATCTTTCTGGTGCCAGTGATTTGGTTGAAATTGAAAATCAATCCCTTAATCATCTAAGGTCCCTTCGCATTCTAAACATCTCCGAGAGCAAACTTAAAGAGTTGCCACAGATAAATGCTCTTGAGGAACTGGAGGTACTCAATCTTTCTGGTTGCAGCTCCTTGACAGTAATAAAAGATGATTCATTTGAGAAATTGTCTCGCCTTCAGAAACTTGATCTTTCAAAGACTCGTGTACAACATCTACCAACCCTTTGCAACCCCTCCAATCTCAGTCACCTCTTGCTTAGAAGTTGCACAGACTTGACAATGCTTTTACCTATGGTGGATCTTTCACTTGAGGAGATCATTGTATCTGGTGCAAGTCCCACGTGTAAAATTAGATCTCATTTCTTGGAGGGTATGACTCGCCTTGAAATTCTTGATCTGTCTGGAACCCAACTTGAAGAATTGCCATCCATGTCACAATTCAGTGAGCTTAGGCAGCTTAAACTAAGAGAATGTTCATTCTTGAAAGATGTTGAATCTCTGGATTCTCTGACAGGCCTTGAGATTCTTGATATTTCTGGAACTGCAGTGTGTTTGCCATCCTTAGCCACTTGTAGCAACCTCCGACAACTGTTGTTAAAAGATTGCTCACAAATAGAAGATGTCCAAGGTCTTGGATCATTAAGCCATCTAGAAGTTCTTGATCTATCAGGAACTAAGTTAAAAAGGTTTCCCTATGAGATCACAGAATTGACTAGCTTAAAACATGTAGATCTGCCAGGCTTAAAGGATGTAGAGAAAATTGACTGGGGAAAGATAAAACATCTGCCAGAGGAGGTAAACTGGGATGGGTGTGGCATCTTGAAGCATGACGAAAATTTTGGGGAGAGCAACATCATTTCCATGTCACTGAGTGGAACCAGCTTTTTTAAATTTTTGGAGAAAAACCAAAAGTTATTGGAGATAGTTACTAGGAAGTTTCATTTCTTTGTTGGTCCTCCCGAGAAGCAAAGCAAAGATAGAAATACCAATTCACTCGAAGGTGAAAGTTTCTTCAAAGACGTCTATTTCCATATGAGACATATACCTGCAGACACAAAGCGGTTTTTGGAGATCTGTGGATCATATTCTTTACTTGATAGTTTCGAAATCATCCTCAAGCATTGTCATCATCTGTCTTTGATTGATAATAGCCTTATAAAATGCTTATCAGAGCTTGGTGAGGCTAATGTGCGGTCAATGAGAGGCTGTTGGATAGAAAAATGCTCACAAATGAATAACATTTTTTCAGTAAAAGAGGAAGGCAGCAGAATGTGGAGAAATTTGGAGATTCTTTGGATCTCAAATGTTCCAAGCTTGACCAATGTATACTACGGGAGTCACCAAACTACGAGCCTTGAGAACCTAAAGCACTTGTATATTGACTGTTGTCCAATGATACAACATGTTTTCAACACTTCCCAGCTGCCAAAAAATCTTGAAACTATTCATGTAAAATTTTGTGACAATTTGAAAACATTGTTTGAATGCAAAACAGAAGTAGGGCCATGTACATTGAAGAAGTCTCTCAACGTGCGGCTGTTCGAACTGCCGGAATGTACAAGCCTTGGGATACAGTTTCAGCCACTTGATAAACTGATTGTACTCAATGAGAAGTGTCCTAAATTCAAGCTGGAATCATCCATTTCTGCCAATGGTGATCTGAGTTAAGCTATTATTATCATTGTTGTTTCTTAATTTATTAAAAAATTTACTATGTCATATTTATTTTTTCAATAAAAGTCTTTCTTTAGCTAGTCACATCTGCATAAGCACAGAGTCGTTTCTAGTGAAAATATATCTCACACGAACAAAGTATTTGTTATGTTCATACAAAAAAGAAAGTATTTGTTTGGTAGGAAAGATGGAGAGTAAGATGCAAAGAGAGGATAGAGAGTAGGAGAGATGGAGAGGGATAATTGCTATTATTTGTTATTAGATGTAAAGTTGGATAGATTGAGAGAAAATTAATTAGTAAAATTACAATGTTGCTCTTTTAAACATATTATTGTATTTAACAATTTTTTTTTTTTCAATTTATCACTTTTAAAAAGATATTATTGTATTGAACAAATTTTATTTTTTTCTTTTTCAACAATCCTTCCAATTTTTAAAGTTTGGAGAGAGTAAGTTTCCTTCATCTCTCATCTCCCTTCTCTCCTTACCAAATAAGAGATTCAATTTCTCCTTTCATCACTCTCCCTCCCTCCAAAAAGATGCACTCATGCACAAGAGATATATTGATCCAATGGTGGAACAAAGTTTAATTGTTAGATTTTTCTTTCGTTCTTTCTTCTTCTTCTTCTACAATTTCCAGTATTCAAAGACAGGCTGTTATTAGATACCACTACTAGCATCAGTACGTAGTAGGTTTAGATTTGTGATAACAATAATTATATAAAACCTAATATTTAATTGTATCATTTGCAATATGACATTGTTGGTAGTACCTTTTAATTTTTGACTCTTAGTAGTTATAGCCATAACAGGTGCTGATTCGTTTGGCCAATGGAAATAGAATTATAGAAACATGGTATCCTCTTGTTAAGATTAGAAGAATTGAATGAATTTGTATTATTCATTAGGAGAGAATTTACAAGCTATAAATAGCAATTACAATCAGCTTAATTGAACTCTTAGATGAGAGCAACAAATTGTACAACTAACAGACTGGAATTAATTGTACAACTAACAAAATTACAGCTCAGCTAACGTATTCACTAACTCAACATCTCGCACGATTGCATTTTTTGTGTCTCAATATCCCAAAACCAATCAAAACATTATAGCTTAACTAAAATACCACATCACTTTCAACAACTTATTACATACTTAATAGATATAATTTAGTTTCTAGTTATTTCTAAATTTATTTTTTAATATTCATTTTTATTTTATCATTTTCTTAAAGGGGTTAAGTGTATAAAATTTTGAAACATAAAAAGATTTTATCATATACATATAGGGCTCGTTTGGAACGCCGTATTAGGTCGTATTGTATTGTATTGTATTATATTGAATTGGATTATATATCATATTTTTATATAATACTATGTTAAACTTTAATTTATACTAAAATATTATATATTTAGGTGTCCATAAAAGTTAATACCACATATAGTTTTACATAAAAATATTGCATAAAATACAATTCAATATAATACAATACAATACAATACAATACGACCTAATACGGAGTTCTAAACGAGCCCATAATGTTTTGTATTTTATACACTTAACTCCCTTTATGTTTTGTATTTATTTTTTAAATTTTTTGTTATATACTTTTTTAAAATTATTTTTTACACTTTTTTTTTATTTAAAAAAAAAACAGAAAAAATGAGATGAAAGAAAATAAAAAATTATTGTTTAGAGATTTTTTTAAGTTTATGTTTCTAGGGCTGAATAGAAAATGTATATAAAAAAATAAAAAATAATATACATCCGAATTTTGGGTGGGTTCGAGTGTAATTCAATTTTTTTGGGTGTTGATTAATGAAACTCAAACCCAGCCAAGTGGGTGATCGAATGTAACCCAAACCCGACCTATAATTTTGTAAACCTTTTTGTTAGGGAATCTGGGTTTCGGGTCAAGTGGGTGGGTTTTCAAATGTAAATGTGACGTCTTAATGCTTATGGGTCGTGTTCGTCTCGTGTTGAGACTTAAGAATTACAAACAAATGCCAAAACCTAACTTATTTTTTTAATTGTGTCAAAAATTAAAACTCAAATCCAACTCGTTTATGCAAGTTGACTTGATCCGACTCGTATAACCTATTTATATCTAAATATGTAAAGGATCATATATTAAATTTTGATTAACTTATCAACTCATTAAAATGTTTATAATAAATTTAATATTTTTACAATCTTTTTATAATACATTTGTGAGTCATTTAACACGTTTATGTTTTATTTAACTAACTTGATACAATTTATATTTATTAAGTTATATTAAATATAATGGTCTATATTTTAAATAAATTGTTATCCTTTTATGTTTGAGTTAGACGTGGTAACATGAAAATAATCCAAACTTCCAAACCTAAACCAAAACCAGTTTTCATGGTATCATTGTAATATATTGTATAGGGCGAGACTTAGGTACATGTCTTCAATTATATATACAGTAGAACCTCTATCCAAGAATACACTTGGGACCAAGTAAATTATATTCTAATTGAGAGGTTATAACTAAATAGAGTTACACTAGAAAAAAAAATTAAAAAATTAAAAAATATCAATGTTACAATAATAACAATAAATAATCATTAATACTATATCATAATAGAAATATTTTAGAGTAAATATAATTTCATATATGTATTATAATTTAAAATAAAATTATTAATTTTACATAAATAAATTTATAAAATACATGTATATATTTTATTAAGATGTAATTATTCTTATATAAAGGTATACTTTGTTAATACGGGACTTAAAAAATGTATAACTAATTACAATTTAGAGGTTATTCTTATTTATAACTCGCCCAAATCGGGACTTGATTTTTTTATAACAAATTAGAGGTTATTCTTGAATAGAGTATTCTTAAATAGAGGTTCTACTGTATCTTCTAAAATTTATTTATTTTTTTTTAAAAAATATATCTTCTAAAATTGAAGAAGGGAAATGACAAAATTTTGCATTGGACATTGACAGTGGACCCTTGGGTAAAATGACTGATGCTTCTTTTCTTAAATTAATAGACTGTGATAATTATTTATTACCGGTTGGTGCGTTTGTCATCGTTGTTTACTTTAGATGGTCAATAATTTTCTCAGCTACTGGATTCCAGGTAGAGGCCAGGATGGTGGCCGCCTCTACTCAGTCAACTGGGAAAAAAAAAAAGAATAAATAAAATATAAATATATTATATTTATACTGAAATTGAGTGTATATTAATATTTTTTATATTTTAAGTAGTTACAATTCTAATTTTCTTTACATTACGTAATGAAAATGAAGTCACGCGATAAATAACATCAAAAGAATTAAAATATCATTAGAGTATCTATGGACACGATTCTTCCAAGGACCTTATACTGTTCAGTCAAGGTCAACTTTTTCTTACTATTATAAAAGTGGCTTATTTGTGTGATATTTATAGACTATTTTACCCTTATAAGTTTAATTTTATTACAATTCTATTTTCTTTTTTGTCTTTACCCTTATAATTACAAGTCAAACTTCTTTCAAACCTACAATACTAATCTTTTTCTTCAACCCTTATTTCTAATTACATAAATATCCTTTCAATGTTGATATTGAAAAAAATATTGTGCACTTACAATTATCAATAGGATTATTCCTTTGTCTTTTTTTTTCTTCTAAAAAATGATAATAAAAGCCAAATATTACATGTTAGATCAATAAAAATTAGCAAAAAATATTAGTGATATGCAACCTAAAAAAATATGGTGGATAATAAAATTTGTATTACTAGACTTAGATTATAAATAAATAAATATTAGGGGAATTACTCTATATATTATTTTTGAACCTTTTTTTTAAAAAAAAAAATTACGGTTAGGTTGCTTCGGTAGTTTTTTTCGTAGTTTCTATGTGAGTTGCTATACGGATTTTGGTTGTGATTTAGGTTGCTCCGTTAGTTGCTATAAGAATTTCTGTGTGGAATCTCGTAAAAATGCAAAAAAAAAAAAACATAAAAAAAATAAAACCCTAAAATATTATTGGCACGATATTTTTAATAAAATTTTAGATGAAAATTAGCATGAAAAGAAAAAAAAGCATTAACAAATTAAATATTTAAAAATTATTAAAGATAATATTGTGATAAAAAGAAATATGTATCAAAATTTTAGCATTAATAATTTATGATAAAATTGCAATTAAAAATGTTATAATTGTTATTATACAAATTTAGACACACCATTTTTTGGATGTAATTTAGACACAACTTTTATAAAACTTAATAATGTATTTAAGAACACTTCTAAATTTCCACAAAATCTCGAATAGTTTACGATTCTAAAAAAATATATATTTTGTTGCACCTCACATGAAAGTATTTTTTTATACATGTATTAAGCAATTATTTGAACTTTATTTTTCGACATTGTAAACTTATTTAGAATTTTTTTAAAATTTACAGGTGATCGATCTTAAATGACTACAACATAAATAATTATGAAAAAAAATTAGACAAATTAAAAAACTCTCCAAAATACCGAAACAAAAAATAGATTTACCAAAACACTCATTTAGGAGTGTACTACAAATTTTCTCTAAGTTTTTTATTTTATATTATTTATTTTAAATGATTACATGTTAAGAATTTAGTAGTAGTATATATCGTAGAAATTATCTACGGTGTAATTCTTAAAAATGGGTGCACCAATACACCCTTTACTGCTTTAACATTCAGAAGAATTTTTTAACTATCATTTTTTTATAATTGTGGACATTATATATAGTTAATAAAGATTTGTTCTTACTCTCGTATCTCCAATATAAAAATAAAATATGTATTTATAATTTGTATTACAATTAAGATGTAAAATTTATATTATTAAAATTATTTATAAAATAAAAATTAAACAAAAATATAAATGATTTAGAATAAGAAAAACTATACACGTGCAAATGCACGTGGTATACTCACCTAGTATAATAAAAAGTGTAAATAGTGTGATAAATATTCGAATTTTTGAGTTTGATAGCGTTAAAATCTAATGATTTTTTTTAACATATAAGTACTAGATGTTTATAAAATTGTAATTTTCTTTTAATTTTATAAGTACAAATTCTGTTATTATCTTAAACAAGACACAATGAGGAAGGTTGTACTAAAAAAAATAGTGAAAAATTATAATTTTACAAACATTAATTATTTATACCACTTAAAAAATCATTAAATTTATAACCTTTAATTACTTATCCGCCCATTTACGCAAATAAAAATACCAATAGTTCAACAGATGCTGAATCGGTCCTTATGAATATACAGACACAATAAACTCAATTAGATTCAGTTGATAACATGGCAGAACTACCGATCCCCGAGTGGGCGAAGGAGTTATGGGGTGAATGGAATCTCAGGGCAGGAATTCTACTAAGCCTCATACTCCAACTTTTCTTGATGTTATTTGCTTCTCGGCGCCAACGATCCAGAAGCTCGTTGCTACTGATTTTCATCTGGTTATCTTACTTACTCGCCGATTGGGTTGCCACCGTCTGCATCGGACTAATCATCAAAACTCAGAGCAACTCTTGTAAGGACAAGGGAGATGACCACGTTTTGGCCTTCTGGGCATCTTTTCTTCTTATCCACCTCGGTGGTCCAGATACCATTACTTCATTTGCTCTCGAGGATAATGAGTTCTGGCTCAGACACTTGATTGCACTCGTTTTACAGGTTTTGGTTGCTGCTTACAGCTTGTTTCTGACTCTTCCCAAAAACAAGTTATGGTTTCCAACACTCTTAATCTTCGTGGTTGGAACTATCAAGTTTGGAGAGAAAACTTTTGCTCTGTATTTGGCTAGTTCTGACCATTTTGCGGAGACCATTTTGCCGGAGCCGAATCCTGGGCCAGATTACGAAGAGGCTGCAGCCATTTATACTGAAAACAAGACTGCAGTACTGGTGAGAATCCGTCCAGATCAGACACCAAATGTTGCAAATTATCCCAAGGAAGACAGAGTATTTGAAAATGAGAAAGAGTACTCTTTAGATGAAAAGATTAAGCTCGTGGAGGAAGCACATGTTTTTTTCAAAAGCTTCAAAGGGCTTATCGTTGGCCTACTTCTAAGCTCCAAAGAACGAGAATCAAGCCGGAAAGGTTTTCTCAAACGAAAACCAAAGGAAGCTTTTATGTTGATAGAGTATGAGCTCAGCTTCATATACCAAGTTCTGCACACCAAAGTGGTCGTTGTGCGTCAAAAAATCGGCTACTTGCTGAGATTTTTCAGTCTGTTATCCATGGCCGGGGCCTTTATCTTCTTCTTTTTCGTGGAGAAACACAAGTTCGGTCCGTTAGATGTTGTTATTTCATATTCCTTGCTGATTGGAGCCATTGGTATTGATTGCATTTCTGTTTTTAAACTCATATTCTCTGAGTGGACTCTTATTGCTCCAGTCAATAACTGGTGGTGGTGGAGAACAATTGTTGCCAAAATAGCCCTGAGAGGTGAAAGGTGGTCTGGGATGGTTTCCCAGTACAATATGATTAGCTATTGCCAACATGAACGCCAAGTAATAGTATCTTGTGTCTACAAACTGGGTGGCTATCTTTACATAAGGGGGATTCTAGACCGGGTCAAATTCTGGTTTTATTCTACCACAGAAACTGTAGATACTGATTTAAAGACTTTTATTTTTGAGCAGCTGAGAACAAAATCTAGCGTTGCACGGGATTTGAGGCGTGCCATGGAAGCGTGTTCAGAAAGAGGTGATTGGGCTCTCTTGGAAACTTCTAATTACATTAAGCTTAAATGGAGTGTTGGAGAGTTTCAATATGCAGAAAGTCTTCTTTTATGGCATATAGCTACAGAACTCTGTTACAATGAAAGTCCAAGTTTAAAGGGAGATCAGAGTAGAAATATTTGTAAACTACTTTCAGATTACATGTTTTCTCTTTTGGTAGCTCAAGGGTCTTTGTTGGCTCCAGTTTTAGGAAACTGGCACATAGTGTTTCAGGATACTTGCGCAGAAGCCAAGAGTTTTTTCAGTAAACACCATTTAGTACTCCATTCAGAATGTTGTAAGAAAATCATTGGCACAAAAACGGATTTAAGGCCTGCTGTTGTGAAAGGAAACATAAGCAAATCTGTATTGTTTGATGCTTCTAGACTTGCGAAAGATCTGGGCACAAACCAATGGAGCCTAATGAGTCGAGTGTGGGTGGAATTACTGTCCTACGCTGCCATAAATTGCAGACCAACTGTACATGCTCAGCAGCCTAGTAAAGGTGGTGAGCTTCTCACTTTTACTTGGTTACTTATGAATCATTTGGGTTTGGGAACTCAGTTCTATGAGCAAAAAGTGCAAGATGGAACGAAAATGGTGGCAGCAAAGTAAGATTTAAAATTCAATGATCAAGATGAATACCCATTTCACGTTCACTTGAGAAGAAGAAGAGGATGATTAGAATCATAGAAATGTTTTGATCTTCTCATGATTGTTCACCTTTTGTTTTTCACTTTTCTTTTACCACGTTTTTGTTAGCTTGTAATTTTTCTCTTTGGCTACTAATGACAATAAATTCTTTAGTCTTTACTAGATGTGACTGGTGTGAGAAATTTTAGCTTATTTAATTTCTTTCTTCGTTAGTGCACGAAAACAACATTTGTGAGGAAAATACATGGAAAAAAAAGGGAAAGTGATTATTTTGACTAGCGAAATGGCAAAAACAAACTTTTTTAGCCTTTCTCATATGGTGACCTAGAAGGCAGTAAACCATACTTTGATATTTTCAAGTTTAATCGACGACCAAGACTTTTATTCTACCAACTCTACTGGAAAATTAAACACATGGGCCCATAGATATTACAAATTGGAATAATCATTGAGAAAAGTAGATGCTGAACTTGGAATGCGACAAGAATAATAAAATTACAAAACGTACTGCCCCTTGCTGCTAGTTCTCCAGTTGAGTTCTATTTTATCTAACCAGTGAACAAGAAAACTCAATGCATTTTTGGCCTTAATTTAGTCCTTTCTTCAGTTACCGATTACCATCCTCGTCATGTCGACCACGTCCAAAAGAACCATCTCTTCATTTGAAACTTCTTATGTTTCTTTGGATCTTCTTTCCTACTTGAAATCTGGGCAAGTTACTTGTTTTCGAACATTCAACGAGGTTGTCATTCCAGATTTTCTTCGCCACTTATCCAAAGCAGAACACACCATCTCTCTCCGAACTATAAAAGAAGAAGACACCAACCAAAACGGCGTCGTCCCACACGTCGAGAGGAAGACTATAAACCACGACGATCAAACTTCACCATCATCTTCTTCTTGTAATCATGAAGAAAATGATCTCCTTGCAATGTTTGAAGAAATCAAAACCGACGCCGTTCACATCCAAAAGATCTGTGCAAGGCTGGAGCACTGGGAGACTGAGCTCAACGGCGCCATGAAAGACCTCATTCTCCAGAGTTTGGACGACGCTTTTAAAGAAAGGACGGGTGAAGTAAAGACCGATTTTCTCCAGGATAAGCTTAGTAGGACTCGAGAAACAGTTTCCAAGTTAAAGGATCAGATCTATTCAACTTTGAAAGACGATTTGAAAAACTCCAACTTGAGTTTCCGAAAGCCCACTCCTACATCCAGTAAGGTTACACGGCCGGTTAATTTACCGACGGTTGATATCAGTAAAGAAATTGCGGTGAGGTCGACATTTGAAGAAATCAAAGCCGTCTTCGAAAGCTTGGATCCGATTAAGAAAGTTTGCTTGCTCTGTTTCTCTGTATTTCCAGAAAATGCGGTGATAAAGAAGAAGGTTCTGGTTCATTGGTGGGTCGGAGAAGAGTTCATAGACTCGTCGCAGTGCGGAGATGACAAATCTGTTGAGAAAATCGCGAGTGGCTTCTTCAAAGAGTTCATTGCCAAAGGCCTAATCGAGCCCGTTTACAAAAAACGTAGGCCCAGCGCCGATAGCTGCAAAATGGAACCGTCCGTACGATTTGCCGTGATTATGATCGCGGAAAGAGCTGGATTCATCAAGTTCGACGCTGATAAAAACCCAATGGCGAATTTCTCCGGCTCTCACAGAGCTTGCTTAGTAAAATCCGAAGACGGCTCTTGTGTTCAGGAGCTGACGTACGGATTTCGTTCTAAGCAAGAGAGCGTACGGACAGTGTTCAATGTGAGTGAGCATCGTCTTGAGTTTAAACCAGCTTGGTTTTCGAAGATGAAGTACGTTCGGGTTCTTCAGCTGGGGAGGTGGGAGAGCTCAGCCAAGCATTTGATTGAGGTTGAGGACAGTGAATTCTTAAAAGAGTTAAAAAAGATGAAACATCTTAGGTACCTTTGTCTCAGAGGAGTCTCTAAGATTACAGAGCTTCCCAATTCGATCTCCAAACTCGAGAATTTGAGGATATTGAATCTTAACGGTTGTCACGATTTTCAGAAACTCCCTGAAGGAATAGGCTCGCTTAAGAAGCTGACTCACCTAGACATGTACGAGTGTTACTTGATTAGCCATATGCCAAAGGGACTAGCTTCCCTATCCGAACTCAGAGTCCTGAAAGGCTTTGTTATTGGTATGCAAAGATCTGGTGATCAGTACTGTAAGCTGGAGGATTTGACCAAGTTGGAACATTTGGAGAAGTTGAGTATCCATGTGGATAAAAATTCAGACACGGTCAAGAGAGAGCTCAACTCTTTGAAAAACTTTGAAAAGCTCAAGTCTTTATCAATATCATGGTCAAGAATCTACAATGCGCCAATCCCTTCAACTTCAAGGGGTTTGCTTAGAAGGCTTAGCACTCACAAGAATACGCAAGGCAGCTTGAGAAAATCATCCCCTGCTGAAGCTTCGACTATCCCCACAAAAGTGGGGAAGTTGGATCTCCATTACTTCCCCGATTCTAAGATATCCGAGTGGTTTTCACTTGGGGAACAGAAGGACTTGAGGAAACTTTATATCAGGGGAGGAGAAGTTTCTAATCTGAATGACCCAAAATTTTGCTGCGACACTGTTAGATATTTGCGCCTCAAATTTTTGTCTAAACTGGAGATGGATTGGCGAGAAATGAAACAAGTGTTTCCGAATTTGACTTACGTGGAGAAAAGCGAGTGTCCTCAACTCAGTTTGTTCCCTTGCGATGAGAATGGAATCTGGAAAAATGAATCAGCTCAAGTACGTAATTAATCATTATCAATTCATTTTTTCAAGTTTTGGTCTAAGTCTCTGTTTGTCGTAATGTATTCGTGATTTATGTGTTCAAAATTTTCTTTTATGGTGTAACTTTAATTATCCATGTAATGTTTTAGAATCAGCGTTGTAACTTTAATTTATGCATCTAATCCGCCCTATACTTGTTATAGCCATAATACCATTAACCAAATGCAGTGTTCAAATGATATTATTATATAATGTAATATTTAAATTAAATAATTATGTTACGAATAATAATTAAATGTAACAAATTAATAATTTTGTCAAATTATAACATGTATTGTGGAGTTACAAATGTGTTGATAATGATTATAAAAAGAAGAGTTGCAAATTAAGAATGATGATCATAAATTGTGTAACTCTCCTCTTAATATTATTACTCTTAAATTATTAAAAATTGTTACTAATTATTTATGAATGTGAATGAATGATAGTTATTTAAAATATAACTATTGGGGACATGATTTATTCATTTATAAGGTGTATAAATAGTTCAAAATTATGTGGAAGTGGTTTGGAACATTCGAAGAAGAATTAACCAAAGCTGAAAAAAAGTGATAACTAGTAACTAGTTACTGTTCTCTTCAGCATACAATTGCATGCGTTTTTGAATGCTTGGGAGTCTTTTAACATCTCAAAACTTCTCCAAATCACCAAATTAATACTATAAACGCCTAAACTAAACCAAAAACAAGAAAAAATAATATATTAAGACACCAAATTGTTACAAAGTCTTGTCTATTGACATGGTTGGGTTCTGAAAAGTATTGTTTTGTTTTGTTCTGTCATTGAGTCTACGTACTTTCATCAAAGTTTTTACGGTATGGCGGAGGAGTTTATGAATGATGCTATGGAGGAAGAAGAGATGGGCAGATTAGTGTATGATGATGATGATGAAGATCTATTGGAGTTTGACGATCGGTGGTGTCTTGTGGGACGATTCCTAACCAAACGGGGCGTAGATTTTCAAGCTATGCAACATAAAATGGCCACTCTTTGGCAGCCGGGTAGAGGTATGTACGTCAAAAACTCGGTCCAAATCATTTTCTTTTCCAATTTTACCATGAAGTGGATATCGAAAGAGTTATCGAAGGAAGTCCTTGGACTTTTGATCGGGCACCTTTGATTTTTGAAAGGGTGACACCGGGTGCTAATCCGAGATCGATCCCGTTAAACCAACTAGACTTCTGGATTCAACTGCATGATATAACATCAGGATTCAAGTCTGAGAGAGTAGTTCGGGATGTTGGCAATTATATAGGCAAATTTGTTAAGTCCGATCCTAATAATTTTGCGGGTGTGTGGAGAGACTATCTCAGAGTTAGAGTCACAATTCGGGTGGACAAAACTCTCGAACAAAAGATGAAACTGGAAAAGAAGAGCGGTGCTTCCTGCAAGATTCTATTCAAATACGAGGATCTTCCTACATTTTGCTTCATTTGCGGTGTTCTTGGCCATTCGGAACGGTTCTGTGATAGGTTGTTTGAGACTCCTCTTCATTTGATTGATAAGCCGTATGGCTTGGAGTTGAAGGCAGCCCCGAGGAGACGACACTACACTATGGGGGCTCAATGGCTCCGATCGGCCGTCGTGGCAAAAGCTGGTGCGTCAAGCTCTCATGGAGGTGAGAGGGGACAACACAATAATGTCACAGAGAGAAATTCGGGGATGGGGATTGTGCCAGCCAGCAATCCGAATATGCTTGAAGATTATGGAAAGAATCCCACTAATCAAGCTGCTGGAAGTAAGGAAGACATATATGGCAAGTCAAAAGCCATTGAATTGATGACAGGATCAAAAGATAATGATGCCGTGCCTAGTATTCAGGTGATTGATTTAAAAAGAAGAAAAACAATTATGGAAAGTGATTATAATGGGGAAGATGTTGATGAGTTGGTTGGGCCATATGATAAAATGGTCCAGGACGTTAGTGGGGCTGAGTATGAAGATGTAAACATGGGCTTTAATGATGGGGTTAATCAAAAAAACTTCATTGGGGCGGGTTCTGGTTCCCAGGCCCGCCGGGCATTATGAATGTTTTGAGCTGGAATTGCCGTGGGCTTGGGAACCAACGGGCTTTTCAATTCCTTAAAGAGACTATCTCTCATAAGAAACCCAAATTTGTTTTTCTCTGTGAAACTAAATGCAATAAGTTGAGAATGGAATGGATTGGAAGGCAATTGGGCTTTGAAGGGATTTTTGTTGTGGAGGCCCAAGGTTTTAGTGGTGGGTTAGCTTTTTTATGGAAAGAAAAAGAAGATGGAACTTTGTTGGGCTTTTCTACAAACCATATTGATATGTGTGTCAAAGGAGAGGGTATGGAAACATGGAGACTCACTGGGATTTATGGGGACCCGAATAGGAATAACAGACACAAGACCTGGGATCTTCTTCGCACGATCACCAACGACTCTTCACTCCCTTGGTGTGTCATAGGTGATCTCAACAACGTTTTAACTCAGGAGGATAAGCAAGGAGGACACCCGTACCCAAGGTGGTTGATCGAAGGCTTCCAAAATTGTCTTAATGAGTGTGGACTCAATGATATGGAACTCACAGGCTATCGCTTTACATGGGAGAAAAGCCGGGGGACAAGTTCCTGGATCGAAGCTCGCCTGGATCGAGCCCTTGTTACAGACGCCTGGTTTCATCTATTCCCTGCTGCCACGCTAATCAATCTGGAGCACTCAACGTCTGACCATTGTCCCTTGCTGTTGGAGCCGACTGTGCAAAGTAAGTTTCTTCCTTATCATCGTTTTCGTTTTGAAAATGCGTGGCTCAAAGAACCTATGTGCTATCAAATTATTGAAGATTGTTGGGGTAGAGATGGTAACATGGGAATTATTGATAAGTTGAACTTATGTGCCTCTAACCTTGCTAGTTGGGGGAAGGAAATTACTGGGTGTTTCAAGAAAAGAATAAGAAGTTGTAAGGAGGATCTTAATCGGTTGAAAAATTTGAGGGATGCCTCTTCGGTTTCTCGATATGATGAAGTCAAAAATAAACTTTCAGCTATACTTGATCAAAGAGAGACGTTTTGGAAACAAAGAGCCAAACAGTTTTGGCTTAAGGAAGGTGACCACAATAGCAAATATTTTCATCTTATGGCTAGTAAAAGAAAGAGGAATAATAACATCACAAAACTCAAAAATGACCAAGGTGTTTGGGTTGACTGGGACCACGGCTTGAAGGAGGTTATGGTTGAGTATTTTTCCTCTTTGTTTTCGGCATCTGGTGTGTTTTGTCAGGAGGTTATTGATAGTGTCGATAGGTTGGTTCCTGAGATAGCCAATGAAGAGTTTAATTTAGTAGTGTCGGAAGAGGAGGTGCGCAAAGCGGTGTTTCAAATGCACCCAGACAAAAGTCCGGGACCAGATGGTATGACTCCAGCCTTTTATCAAAAATGTTGGAATGTGATCAAATACGATGTGGTTAGTTTTGTTCAACGGTTCTTTGAAAATGGGCGGCTGGTTTCAGAGTGTAGTATGGCTAATGTGGTGTTGATTCCGAAAAAAAAGAATCCAGATACGATGAAGGACTTGCGGCCTATTGCTCTTTGTAACGTCTTATACAAAGTTGTAACAAAAGTCATGGCAAATCGGATGAAACCATACATGGATGCAATAATTTCAGATTCTCAAAGTGCATTCATACCAGGAAGATTGATCTCGGACAACGTAATGGTTTCATTTGAAGTCCTCCATTACTTAAAGCGGAAAAGAAAGGGTAAGACGGGTTTCATGGCACTAAAACTGGATATGAGTAAGGCTTACGATCGGATCGAATGGCCTTTCTTGGAAGCTATGCTTCTGAAAATGGGGTTTACTCATAGATGGATCGGCTTAATCATGTCTTGTGTCTCTTCTGCGAGCTACAAAATCATTCATGGGTGTCATGAAATGGGCCCAATCAATCCTACTAGAGGCATCCGTCAGGGCGATCCGCTTTCTCCCTATTTGTTTATCCTTTGTGCAGAAGGTCTATCATCTCTCTTGCGAAAATATGAGCACCATGGTTATATCCACGGTTGCAAGGTCGCTAATGGGGCGCCCCGGGTCTCTCACATGCTATTCGCTGATGATAGTTATTTGTATTGTAAGGCTACCTTGGAGGAATCTCGCCGTATTCAGGAATTGCTACGTAAATTTGAGCTTGCATCTGGCCAACAAGTGAATTTGGCAAAGTCTTCAATTTTCTTTAGTGGTAATACAACACCAGCGGTTAGAAGTCAAGTTTGTACATTCCTAAATGTTTCAGAGGCGGCTGAAGGAAGTTTCTATTTGGGTCTCCCTAGTACTATGTC
This sequence comes from Cannabis sativa, assembly GCF_029168945.1. Classification (NCBI taxonomy): domain Eukaryota; kingdom Viridiplantae; phylum Streptophyta; class Magnoliopsida; order Rosales; family Cannabaceae; genus Cannabis; species Cannabis sativa. The sequence goes on along the minus strand of NC_083601.1, from coordinate 39,398,427 downwards.
TCGCAACAAGACTATTGTTCTAGGATTCTTAAAAGACAAGGTGCGGAAGCGTATACAAGGGTGGGAAGGCAAGTTTTTGTCTAGAGCGGGGAAAGAGATCCTTGTTAAAACAGTTTTGCAATCCTTACCGACTTACGCTATGAGTGTTTTCCTTCTACCCTTGGAGATTAGCAGAGAAATTGAGAGAATGATGACCAAATTCTGGTGGCAAACCTCTAAGAACTCTCAAAAAGGTATTCATTGGATGGCCTGGGACAGACTAAGCAAGAATAAGAAAGGGGGTGGTCTTGGCTTTCGCGATTTGCGGGACTTTAATTTGGCGATGCTTGGGAAACAAGGATGGAGATTAGTGTCTAGACCGGACTCTCTAGCTTCAAGAGTGTTCAAAGCTAGATATTATAATGATGGTTCCTTTCTCACTGCTCAACTCGGCTCCAACCCAAGCTTTGTGTGGCGAAGCATTTGGGAGGCTCAAGATTTGGTTCGTAAAGGTATAAGGTGGTGTGTGGGCAATGGTCAGTCTATATCTGTCATGGGTGAGCCTTGGTTACCAGACGAAACTAACCCTTTGGTTGTTTCATCTCACCCGACCCTTGCTAATGCTACAGTAGCAAATCTTATGTCCATGGACAATGGGGGATGGGATAATGAAATTATAGAAGACTTATTTGATACCCGAGACCAGCAGTTGATAAAGAGCATTCCTCTTCAAGCTCCCACGGCCATGGATAGACTGTACTGGACTTTGGAGACCTCTGGAATTTATTCGGTGAAGAGCGCATACAGTTTTTTGCAAAAAGAAAAAGGCTACTGGTATGAGGATCAAACCGCTTCTTTCTGGAATAAATTGTGGAGTTTGAAAGTCCCTCCAAAAATAGCAAATCTGCTATGGCGTGCGTGTACGGAGTGTCTCCCAACTCTGGTTCAGCTTCGAATCAAGAAGGTGGTCACTTGTGTACTCTGCCCGTTGTGTCAGACCGAAGAAGAATCAACCTTGCACAGCCTCGTCACCTGCAATGTGGTTCAACAATGCTGGAACCGTGTGGGAATTGGAACTTCGGCCACACCAGAAACGTCCTTTCTGCAATGGTGCAGCAGCCAATTTCAAGCTGCAAGTGGAGATCAGCGGTGCCTTATTGCAGCAGTCTGCTGGGCTGTTTGGGGTGCCCGAAACAACCTTGTGTGGCAGAGAAAAATTTTTAACCCCGTTAATGTGGTCGCGTTTGCAACAAAGTATCTTGATCAATGGAAGAATGCTAGAAATTCCACTTTGGATACATCTCAGACTGTTTTTCAGTTCGGTGATGGTAATGAGCATTGGACACCTCCAAACGGTAATAGTATCAAGATTAATGTGGATGCGGCTTTGTTTGATGGTGGACATAAGTATGGTTTGGGAATGGTGGCTCGTGATCAACACGGTCTCCTCATTGAAGCCCGAACAGTTCTCTCACATAGCTTGGTTGATCCTCCTCTCGCTGAAGCTATCGAATTGAAGGAAGCACTTAGTTGGATTAAGGAAAAGCAATGGCAACATGCTCAACTCGAATCTGATTGCCTCGGTGCTATTCAAGCTATTCGTAGCTCTTTAAACATGCTTTCTTTGTTTGGTTTGTTAAATAAATTAACAATTAACCCAAGATCTATTTGTATATAACATAGAACACAATAATAAGATATAATAATTAGGTATGTGTACCTGATTGATCCATAGCAATTATCTCTGATTGATCCACAGTTACTCCAATTTGATAGTGCAATACTATCAACTAAGTCTTCCTCCCTAGATCTCTAAATCAGAAGCAGTTTATTTTCTCTGATTATCAAAAGGTATACAATTGTGATGAGACAATATGTATTTATAGAGTTAGGGAGGGGACTTAGCTACAAAACCCTAGTTGGGCTGGGCCTGCTCATCAAAGGCTTCAGTCAACTAGAAAAGCCCACACTTCTGCTTCACCTAGACTTTACTCACAGATGCTAAGCCCATTAACAATTGATCACCAACAATATGGGCTAACGCAGCAAAGAACTATCCAATCAACCCAAGTTTTAATAAAACCAATAAAATTTAATGTAAGCCCAAATAAAAAGTCTAACATTCTCCCACTTGGGCTACATTAATTTTAATACATATATATATTATATTAAAATAATTTTGTTTGAAAACGACTCATGGATTGAACAACAGGAAAACATTTGTGGCCACTTTAAAAAAATGATAGTTCTCTGATAGCATCTCAACATACCGGTCCAATTTAACCTTTGATAATGAACTATGACAATCATATTGTTTTTAAGTCAACAAAAGACATTCATAATCACAAAATACCAAAGTATTAAATCGACATGGTCAATAAGTCTAGTAGTGTGGTAAGGAATTATGTTCAACATGTGATCAATTTAAAATAACATAATATCCTTATCAGTCCTCAATTTCACTGATACCGTGATGCTTAATAAATAAGCCAGTGAAATTAAACATACACTACTTAATAAATAAGTAAGTGTCACTAAACTTGCTTAAAACATTAAGCCAACAAAATATCATTGTTATTAAGCAAATATGCTTAAAATACAATGATCACAACAAGATATGAACTACATGCTTTCAATTCAATTATTCTCGAGAATATAACAAAGCCTAACTGAAAGCATAAACATCCAATAATAAAAATTATTGGCCCACAAAGTAGTTCATAACATCAACAAGTAAATTACATATAAATGTAATTTCAAAAGATAAAGCAAGAAACTCCCACTAACCCAAAGGAGCAAAAGATTATAAAATGCTCATAACAAAAACATGTTTATTAAACAATATGGAACTTAGTCCTTTGGTTAGGGGATCTGCAAACAACAACTTGGTCTTTCAATATTCTATCACAATGTCTCCTTTCTAGACCAAGTCTTTAATAGTGAGATACTTTATTTCCTTATATTTGGAAGCACTACTAATCTCATTATTCTTTGAAAAGAAAACAACAATACTATTATCACAATAGATTAGTATAGGAGAGGAAATAGGATCAACTAGTCGTATCTCTAAAATCAAATTCTTTAACCATAAAGCTTGCAAAGATGCCCCATAACATGCAACAAATTTAACATACATAGTAGATGATACGATTAAAGTCTATTTAACACTTTTTCAAGAAATAGCAACACCAACAAAAGTGAAAATATAGCCAGAAGTTGACTTTAAATCATCTACATAACCACCAAAATCTGAATCTGAATAACCAACAACTTAAAGATTGTTGACATGCTTATACACAAGCATAAAACTCTTCGTTCTATGCAAATATCTCAAAACTTTATTGGCTGCATCCTAATGATCATGGCCAGGATCAGATAAATATCTCCTAAGAACATCGACCATGAAAGCAATGTCAGGTCTAGTGCAAACCTAAGCATACATCAAACTCCCTACTACATTTGCATATGGGATATTCTTCATTGCTTCTCTTTTTAAGTCGTTCTTAGGACAATGTTGCTTAGTAAATTTGTCCCTTTTAAAATAGGAACGAAACCAGCTTTACACAAATCCATGTTGAACCTTTTGAGCACACGAGTAACGTAAGCTTCTTGAGGTAAGCCAAGAACTTTTCAATTCTTATCATGATGAATCTCAATCCCCAAAACTAAAGATGCCTCTCCAAGATCTTTCATATCAAAATTGGTAGATAGAAAACTTTTGGTCTCATTTAGTAATGACAAATCACTGCTGGCAAGTAAAATATCATCTACATAAAGAACAAGAAAAAATATGATGACTCCCACTGATCTTCATATAAATACACTAGTCAAACTTGTTCTCGATGAAATCCAACAGTGTCATGACCTTATCAAACTTCAAGTACCACTGGTGAGATGCTTGTTTGAGACAATAATTAGATCATTTCAATTTTCCTCGAAGCCTTCAGATTGAGACATAAAAAATTTGCTCACTCAGTTCTCCATTCAGAACAATAGTTTTAACATCCATTTGATGCAACTCTAAATCAAAATGCGCAACTAAGGCCATAATAATTCTGAATGAATCTTTAGTGGAAACAGGTGAGAAAGTTTCAGTGTAATCAATACCTTCTCTTTGAGTAAAGCCTTTAGCCACTAAACGCGCTTTAAACCTTTCAATCTGTCCCCTTTTTATCCCTTTTAGCCTTTAAAATCCACTTACAACCTATTGGTTTAAAACCATCAGGTAATAAAACTAGCTCCCATACACCATTTTTCTTCATGGAGTCGATCTCATCATCCGTAGCTGCTAACCATTTTGAAGATTGTGGACTATTAAGTGCTTCACTAAAAGTGACAGGATCCACAAAATGATCAATATCATATTCTCCTTCTCCAAGATAAACAAAATTATCATGACACTTTGTTGACTTCTTTTGTCTCTGAGATCTTCTTAGAGGAGGTACTTCTGGAATAACTTCTCTTTGTTGATCATTGTTTTGAATAACATCTTCCACAACTGGAATTTCTTCAATAACAGGATTCCCATTAACAATAGGAGCTTCATCATTAATAGGCCCTTCATCAATAATAGGACATTCATCATCTTCGATATCGGGAGCAATATATTCATCAACAATGGGAGCATTACCAACTGGAGTAGGATGGAGACTACTATTATCATCTCTTGAAAATGACATAGGAATACAAATTCCTTTAGAGGACTCCCCATTTCAAGAGATGTTGAAGGAATTTTTTCAAGAACATCAAATTCCGTAAATTTAGCGATTCGAGATTCAACAATTCGCGTACCACGAGTGGGACAGTAAAAGCGATAGCCTTTTGAGCGCATTGGATAACCAATGAAATAACAGCGATTTGTTCTCGGATCTAACTTTTTCAAATTAGGATCATAAATCTTTACTTCACTGACAACCCCATACTCGAAGATGATTAAGACTAGGCTTCCGCCCAAATCCACAACTCAAAAGGGGTCTTGGGAACAGATTTACCGGGAACACGATTTAAAATATAAGTTGCAAAACATAAGTGCTTCACCCCATAAAAACTCGAAGATTTGTTCTACTCATCATACTTCTAACCATATCCATGAGAGTGCGATTTCTCCTTTCGCAACGCCATTTTGCTCACAGTGAACCGTGCATAGTGTATTGAGCAACTATACCATTTTCTTGTAAGTACTCTGCAAAAAGCCCCATGTGTTGTCCAGATTCTGTATAACGACCATAATATTCTCCTCCACGATCAGAATGAACAACTTTGATGACTCTTCCTAATTGTTTCTCAACCTCATTTCGAAAAATTTTGAGTTTATCAAGGGCGTCAGATTTTTCTTTAATGAAATAGGTGAATCCATAACGAGAAAAATCATCGATAAAAGTGATAAAATACTTGTTTCTGCACAACGTGGTGGAATAAGGACCACTGATGTCTGTGTGGATAATTTCCAATAAAGATTGACTGCGGTTTGCAGTCTTCTTTCTTGTTTTAGTCGATTTCCACGAGTACAATCAACACAAGTATCCCAATCAGAAGCATCAAGAGGAGGAAGTATTTCAGATTTAATTAAACGATCAACCCTTTCTCTGGAAATATGACCCAATCTTTTGTGCCATAACAATAAGGATGTTATCTTAATATAAGATTTCTTATCCACAATATTCACAATATTGAAAAAGGAAGCTAAGGAAGTCAATGATAATTTGAAATGAATATCAGAGTAAAAACAGTTTCCAATTATTCGGAGTCAAACATAATGTCAACACTATAATTGGCTAAACGAAAAGAAAATCATTGGTTCACTATAAGCGGAAGCGAAACTGAATTACTTTAAAAGTAGGAATCAAGTAATTACTGTTCAAAACAATCTGAACACTAAACTGTAATTCAAGAATAAGTGTGCCAACATAAATAACGTCCACTCCAATATAAGTGTCCACTGTAAGCATTGACTCCCTCTCACTTGGCTTCTTGAAATCCCTTAGCCTCTGGTTGTTGTTGTTTCTCTTCATATTTTCTTTATCCTTTGTTGGGCTTGAGTTGAGAAACAAAGTGAGAAGACTCATTCTTTTCATTTTGTTAGCTTGCTTTTTTTAGCTACACACTGAGAAATTAGATCACTAAAACTCCATGTTTTATTATAAGTGTTGTAGGCTGTCTTGATAAGACTGAAAGAGGCAGGAAGTGCATGAAGAGCTCGATGAATAATGAAAGAGTCAGGAAGAGGAATATTATGATCTTTCAACTTGGACTGAACATTCACCAATTTCAGAATAAAATCTCGCACTCCTTTTATTTTTCATACTTAATGGTTGCCATTTCATCCATAAGATGTCCAGCTTTAGCGATTTCACTAGTGTGAAATAGTTTTTCTAGTACTTTGAAAAACTCATTAGTATTTGAGGTGTTTGGCAAACCATCAAAAGATGTTCAGGAATTAAACGGTTCATAGCAATGAAACTAAGATGATTTGAATTTTTTTTTTTTTTAATGTGCATGAAGAATTTTTTTTTTTTTTTTTTTTTTTGGGGCAACAATTCTGATATTAGAATAAGATCAGCAGATTTTTCTTCTCGAAGGCATAAGTCCAAATTTATTATGCCTAAAGCAATTTTCACATTACGTTTCCATGTCTTAAAGTTGGAAGCATTCAGAATTCAGATAAAAACGTTATTGTTGTTCGCAAAAAGGAGACCAAAAAATCTAAAAATTAAAACTTGAATAAGCAATATGAGCAATGCATTAGAAAATATTGTAGAGTCAACTGGTCATTATAAACTCCCCTTTGGGGTGAGAATATAACACACACATGATCTACCTTCATGAAGTTAACAACAAAGAAAAAAATACATATCATTTAAGAATTTTATTACCTTTGGGCAAATAAATTTCTTAAAAATATGTATTAATTCAAGCAAAAAATAATAATAAATTTATATATTTAAATTATTACCTTTGGGCAAATAATTAAAATACATACATTTAATATTAACTCACTTCATGGAATGTGAACTAATATATGTAAATACTACCTTTGGGCAAGTAATTACACATATAGTCAACCAAAAATATAATATTTTCTTCAACATGTGAAATTTGGTGATAAAACAATCATTGAAAATTAATAATTTTCAACCAAATTTCCAAAAGAGATATATAATTGCTTTTATTATATTGATAATCAAAAAATAAAGTGTCCACCATAACACATTATTTTTGTATCAAACAATCAAGTTTTATAACTTTAGAACAACAATTAATGGAAAAATGTGAAATAAAGAATATTGGTGGAGATTACATAGTCAAGATAAACGAAACAAGAGAGTGACTATGTCATATGGGACGAGAAGAAACTCAAAAATTTTCTATGATTTACGGATTTTGAAAAATCATCAAAAATTATTTTTAATAATTTTTTAACTGCATAATTATCATTAAAATAATAATAATTATTAAACGGAGTCAAAAAATTAATTAAAAATCATAGAAAAATCAGAAATTTAATTCTAAGCACGCTGGGAAAAAAATCGTCGAAAAACGACCTCCGAGAGTGCCGCACGCGCCCCCACGCGCGGGCTGTGCGACTGGGCTTCGCGGCTGGGCTTGATCTTCTTCCTCCAGCGGGTCTGAAACCGGGTCACGCGACCCGGTGCTCCTCCAGTCGGGTCTGCTCTCTTTTTCCGGCCAAAAAACGACGAAAACATGGGGAAATTGATGGGTTTCGATCGGTATTGGATTTCTAGTCCATCTAGACTACTAATTTCGAGTTTTTAAGGCTCAATTTCTAGATCTCTTGGCAAAAACAATCCGAAAAAAAAAAATAAAATAAAAACAAACTATCAACCCGATTCTAGCATGTATGTCATACAATTCGAAAAATTAAACGTGTAGAAACATTGTAAATTAGTTGATAATGAGATTTGCACCATCAATTTTAGTGTATAAACTATAGAATCAAAAATCCCAAATTGAATTTCATAAAGAAAAAAAAAAAAAATACATAAACCCTTAAAAGTTTAATCTTAAAATTCTTCTAATTTACTCAATGATTTTATGCAAGTAATATATCAAAAGAGAGAGAATTTAATGAGGAATAAAACCCTTAAACTTTTAAGATTAAAAAATAAAAAATTCAACATAAAATAATAACAAAATTAATATGTAATTGGAAAAAAAAAAAGTAACATATACATATTAATTGTTATATAAATTATAGGTTCTAAATCATATACAATAGGCAATCTGATACCACATGTTAAATAAATTAACAATTAACCCAAGATCTATTTGTATATAACATAGAACACAATAATAAGATATAATAATTAGGTATGTGTACCTGATTGATCCATAGCAATTATCTCTGATTGATCCACAGCAGTTACTCCAATTTGATAGTGCAATACTATCAACTAAGTCTTCCTCCCTAGATCTCTAAATCAGAAGCAGTTTATTTTCTCTGATTATCAAAAGGTATACAATTGTGATGAGACAATATGTATTTATAGAGTTAGGGAGGGGACTTAGCTACAAAACCCTAGTTGGGCTGGGCCTGCTCATCAAAGGCTTCAGTCAACTAGAAAAGCCCACACTTCTGCTTCACCTAGACTTTACTCACAGATGCTAAGCCCATTAACAATTGATCACCAACAATATGGGCTAACGCAGCAAAGAACTATCCAATCAACCCAAGTTTTAATAAAACCAATAAAATTTAATGTAAGCCCAAATAAAAAGTCTAACATGGTTTAGTTATTCATGATTGTAAGACTTTGATTAACTCTATTGGTAATGTTTCTGTTTCTTTTGTGAAACGATCTGCTAATGTAGTGGCCCATCACTTTGCGAAGGCTGCTATATTATTCCCTGATCGTCGATTCAGTTTGGAGGATGTTCCAACTGATTTGCTACCTTGTTTGGTAGCGGAAGTTATTGGTTAATAAAACAATTGATCATTCAAAAAAAAAAAAATACTATAAACGCCTAAATTATTATTGCTAACATCCAAAAATTTTATGATGGTCATTTATGTTTATATGAGAGTGAAAACTCTATAAATAAATGTCATATTCATATGACCCATGTAGTTTTTGAGATAATATGACACATGTAGTTGAAATCACTTATTGGTTAAAATTTTATGTGGAACTATTTATTCTTAGACACTAAACTAAGTAGGCTGGCTTGATAAACCTTTAAGACATATTATTCTCTTCTTTGTACTCGTATGTATTATAATTGCAATAGTTGTAATCTCTTCTTCTACTCATATGTAATCCTTATATATTTTGTGTATTTAGTTGTAATGCTCCTATTTCCTTCAATTATAATCACAAAGTTTCCAACATCAAAGCCATGACTCATGAAATGGTGAAGTAAGATAATATAGGCAATTGTCTTTTATTACACTTTCAAGTTTTCTGTAGTAACTCTATTTTGATAGTACTTTATTATATACACTTCAATTTACATTTCATTGGCATGCATGCAAACTGGGAATTAAATTGGAGCACCAAAAACAGTGTGACGAAAGAATCTCACTTGGATTAAGCAACGTTGGAACCGGGTTATCACAATTGCAAGAGTATTCCTGTGATTAGGTTCTATTAAAAGGCATTTTTAATGCGGCTGCTGGTGGTGAAACGGACACTATGAGGATGGTCACTGAAGTTTCTTATTTTAAAGAGGAAGCTAAATTGAACTTGCTGCAATTGTGAAAATTGGTATGAACTGAACTTACTGCACTGTGGTATTACTTTTCTTCAAGTTAAGTTGTGTATGCAAAGCTCCTTCCCATTTAAATGTTTTGCAGTCATTCAGTCAAGTTATCACTGGTGCAGGGAAGTTAGAAAATGAAATAAGGTAAAGCGAATATAAAAACAATAATTAAAAAATGGAGTATAAAAGTTTTATTGATAAAAAATTTTATGAAGTATATGTCCAAATTTTTACAAGAGATTATTTTAATTTTTTTTAATTTCAAATTAATTGTGAATACATATTATTTTAAATTTTATATTTTGAAAAAGTTAGAGCAATCCATTTTGTCTCTCAAGTATGTTACTTATTCCTTCATATTGGTCACTGCCTTAATGTTTTCTTTATCCCGCAATACTCTTTGCTTTATTGCTAAGTGGTATAAGAACTGAGATCACTACTTATCTTCATGTCAGGAACTGCTCCGTTTATGGTAAAAAATTTGTTTCAAAATATGTTTAACTATGGCATAAATGAAATATATATTTTTTTATTTTGAAAAATAAGATGTATTTGGTAATGGTTATGTTAGTATTTTTCTTTTTTCGGTTAATAAAAGAGAGGAAGTAAAGTGAAGGGGCTTGTTTGGCATGACTTTGGAAGAGCTTTTGAAGTCTCAAAGCTACTTTCAGATATGTTTGGATGAAAATGAGAAGAGCTTTTTTGATTTAAAAGGACTTTTTAGAGAAGCAATGACTCACCAACTTTTTTAGGAAGTGCTTCTAAAAAAACACGGGAAGCTATTTTTTAGTTTAATGAATCTTTTATAATACCTAATTTACCATTTTTTTTTTCTAAAAAAAAATAATTAAATTACATTCTTGATTGTTATATTACACCAAATCATTTCATATTCTTCTCATAATAAAAATCTAATAGTTTCAGCCAAAAAAAAATAATACGGTAAAAAAATAATTTATTTTTTAGATTTTTTATTTTTTTTCTTTATTGTTACGTTAGATTCTTTTTTTTTTTTTTTTAGAAAAACATTAAAATCTCGTTATTTGTTAATTAATGTAACAAACACAGATTCTTTTGCAAAAATAATGGTGATGGCATCATTAACTTGGAGTTAATCCATGAAGACTCACCAAAATCTCCATTCTATTCTTCTTCATAAATCCATTGGCACGCTTATATATTTTTATTTTATTTTTTAAAATTAATTTTTTTAAACAAGAAAAAGAATTATATTATTATTATAAACAAATTTGATATATATTATTTGTAAGAGTTTTTATATTTTACTACCAAACACTTATAAAAGCTCTTCAAATGGAGAAGAAGTTCTTTTAAAAATATAAGTTATGCTAAACAAGCCCAAAATGTGAGGCGAGAGGAAATGAGGAGACAGAAAATAGTTGATAAAAATAATAAAAGATAAAATAAAATGGATATTAATAAAATATAATACAAAATAAGACTGTAATATTATTTAAATAAATTCTAAAATAATTTGTTTTTATTTTTAGGAGAAGTTTGGTTCCTAAGGTCCAAGTTGCGGTCAGAGTCCAAAATATTAATTATAAAAAAATTGTTTGAAAAAATGTTGAAAGTGATTTTTTTAAAATTTTCATCCTCAATTAAAATATTGAAAGTGAAAACAGTTTTATAAAACATGTTTTTGAAAAAAAAAATTTACTTTTCTAATTAAACCAACCTTTTCGAGATGATAAGGGGAAGGTGATTTGGATTGTAACTAAATTAGTAGGGGTAGTTTCTCCTTTAGTGGCTAAAGCAACCGCTGCTCTTTTGGGAACCATGATTGCTGTCAAAAAAGGCCACAAGTATGTCTTTGTAGAGGGAGATTCAGAATTGTTAATTAATGCAGCAAATGAGAGAGATATACAGAGATTGACAGAATCACCAAAGAAATTAATAGTATGATGAAGACTTTAGATGGTTGTAGCTTCATTTTCATTTCTCGTTAGTTTAATTTTGTTATCCATAACATAATTAAATGAACAAACCTGTGTGTTTTAGAATATATCAAGTTTGAATATCTTCCTTTTGCTTTATTTTGTAATGACCAGCAATGGTCCTTTTGATTTAATGAATTCCCACGTTTCACAAAAAAAAAAAAAAAAAAAAAAAAAAAAAAACTCTTTAACAAAATATTTTTAGTCCAATTAAGATTTTGTAGTTAGAAATGTTATTGGAGAAGACTAAGTTTAATTGAAAAAAAAAAAATTATACAATAGACCAAAAATTTAAAAAAAAAATACAAAAATACATCAATACAGAAAAATTTTACTTTTACCCTTTGAACTTTTTTCTTAACAACAATACCTCTTTAGTAAAAGCAATACATCATTTTTTTTAGTTGTTTTATAGTTTATTTATAGTTGTATTATAGTTTATTTTTCTAATTATTTTTGGTTGTGTTATAGTTGATTTAAGTTGTCTTGAGGTTGATTTCTCTTTATATTTTAGTTGTTTTCTTACTTTTTGATGAGCAATTTCTTTTTTTTTTGTAATTTGAAAACTTTACAAACGTATTTTTGTAAATAAAAATATTAGGCCATAAAATTATAAATAAAATATAAAAAAATAGTATTTTTAAAAGTTCTCCTTTAATTTATGCTAAGTTAGTGTTAGGAGTGCAAATGAGGTGGGTTAGCTGGGTTAAAGGTATTTTAATACGCCAATACAATGATTGCGGTTTGGATAAGCTATAAACCATTCAATTTTTTTTATTGTACAACCCAACTTTACTTAGTACAATAATATAGGGGTGGCTTGGGTTGGGTTCATTGGGTTGAGATGAATATTTTAAACTTTAATATTTATGTTACAAACAGGATAAAATTATTCAACCTAGTACATACATAAAAAAACGATACATATGTGTGTAATATATTCCTTTAAAAAAAAACTAAGGTAATAGGGGTATCATTGTGTGAGTAGAAAAGTTAACAATAGTGATTGATTATCACATTAGGCTTGTTGGTAGAAGTAGTAGAGTAACTATAGAATACGTGTTAGTGATGTGTTTTGGTTAATTCACATTCTAAGGTTATCACAATATAATTTATTTATGTATGAAAACATAAAATATATATTTGTATATATTTTGTGGATGTAAAATATATTTTATGTATGAATGTTGTCTTAAATTTAGAACATCTTTCAAGAAATGGGTTGGTTTGGGTTATATAAAGTTAAAATGTGTCCAATCTATAACCAATCCATAATTATATGGCTTATCACTTTTCAACCCAATGAGCCATGACATACTCTTAACATGACCCTTTACTACAAAAAATAAGTTGGGTTGGCCGGGCTGAACGGTTTGACCCATATTTTGTGCACTCCTAGTTAGTGTGATGTTTAGTATTTATATATTTATTTTTTCTAAAGGAAATAGAATTTCATGAAAAAGACAAATCGCCTAATAACATAGACATAAACTTAGTAGGAACATTACTCCAATTGAGAATTCGATATGAAAAATAATAGGAAGATCTAGCAAAACTATGAGTCACTTTGTTAATAATAGAATGATAAACGAACAAAAAAGAGACTCCGGTTAAACAACTAATCAAATGTCAGCAATTGTTAACAACGAAACCAAAAGGAGTATTCATGATTAAGTGATCAAGAATGGCCTCAACTGTCACTAAACAATAGACTTAGGTACTACCACTGACCATTCTTTGTCCTTGATCCAACTAAGTGCCTCTCAAATGCCTAAAACTTTAGCTAACTCAAGTTCCACATCATCAGCACAAATAATGGTACGAGCTTCACCAAATGATCATGAGCTACCAAACCGATCCCAAATTGATGAGTGGCAGTGAACACAGCAGAATTAACATTTATCTTAATCTCCATCTCTTGAGACTTTACCCAAACCTTGGTACCATACCACTTGTAATGGTGCATAGTCATCCTTCATTTAAGTATTCTTCTATTGTTCAAGATACAATTTTATTGAGAACCACATTACTCACACTAGGTATTTCTTTATTCCATACAAATTCATTTCGAGCATACCAAATAGCCCAACAAATCATTGCTACCGAACCTTGATGTTCCTTAACCACTTGAGCTCTCACCTATTGCAACAACGAATTCACTTGATAAGCCAACAAAAAAAATACACTAAAAAAATTAAATATTTTTCTTTTAATTTTTTTAGCCCCTACAAAACTCAATAAATTATTTAAAGTAGACCTAAATACTTTTACATAACAATTAGAATGAAAATTCTAAATTCGTGACTGACTTGTTGGGACCAAACAAAAAAAAAATGTCCCCATATTAATGTTGACTATACATTGGACATCAAACAGATAGAGAATGAAACTCCAAACTATAGTCACACACCACTCAAATAAAGAGGACATTATCACTGATCTGGGACATGCTTCAAATTAAGCTAATACATCGTTGGAAAATACCAAATACAAACACACCTTATAAAATCCGTTAGGGAAATTTTAAATTGCCACCACAAATTACGTGAAAACCCATAATTAAAATCAACATCCCCATGCCCCTTAAGTCAAAAACTCAATCTCAACCCAACCAGTAAAACTAAAGCAATAAATATAGCCAATGACTCAGTCACGTGAAATGACCTGTATTTTGTGAGCGACTCAACAATGAAAGCCAATGAAACAACCAAACCGTCGTTCCTCGACAGTGTGGGTTGGATGGGTCCAAGTGGCAAGAAGGTCTCTAGACATTTCATGAAGCAGCAAACAAATTAACTAGTAAACCTAATTAAATAAATATATATTTTTGGTTTAAATAGTGCAGGTTCTTCTCTTATTCATTTTTCTTCCAATTCGATTAGTCTTTAATTTAAAGTACAGGTAACAAATTAGTGTCACAGGATACAAGAGTGAAATTGACAATGAAGGGTGATTTTGAATATAAAATAACATGATATATAATTATTAAAAAATAATTCAAACTTCAAAGTGTCTCTATATTAAAACAGCATCCAAACTAGGCAAAGGAAAGAAAAAAACAAGAGGACAAGCGTTGTATTGAAAATTAAAATGTACTTAAAATCATCAAAGTAAACAAAACCCTGTTTTTATGTCATCACCACATCCTACTAACCAAATTTTTATTTTGTTCTAAATAATTTCCCAGTACTTTACTCTTTTTAACAGGGTGTGAAGAAAGAGAGACAGAGACAGAGGAAAGTGAAACAGACTTGAGCCTGACCCCTTACAACGCCTAATGCTTCAAATCAGAGCCCAAAAAGTCGAACATCACAGGAGACAATTGTCACTAGACATGGACCAGTTTCCTTGTTTGGTTCTAATAATCAGTACTCAGTAGTGATGAAACTGAGAAAGCTGAAACCTACTATTATTATTATTGTTATTATTACACACACCATTCAATTTTCGTCTCTTGTTGTCATCCTTGTCTACCATTGATGAAGTGACACATATTTGAGCCGAGGAGGTAGTAGCAGTAGTAGCAGTAGCTATGGACATGGACATGGAGTTTTCGCCATCTGAGTTGGTGATTTCACGTTCAAGCACACTCATTGGTGTTCTTGTGCTTGATGATGTGTCTAAATTCGACCCGTACCCTTGCATCAACACCATTTCTTGCATCATATTATAGCATTTCAATAAATTCTCCTGCATTGTAAACCGCTCTAATATAGTAAGGAACATACAACATAAGAAATCAAACGTAAATTAACGGCTTCCATTCTTGGTTACTTACACTTTTAATGTGTTGACAGTTTAAGAGAGAAGCCTTGAAAGAAGCAAATTGCTGTATGAATAGCTCATGAGTTGCAAAGAGGAGCGCTGATGCCGCAATTATTGACGGTTTATAATCTAAGAACTTAATGTCTTTCACCAAGAAAAAAAAAACATTATAAGATTGCCTCAAAGGAAGTAGAAAACAAAGCAAAAAAAGAGTTAATGTGAAAAAGTAGTACCATTTTGGGAGCAGAAGATCATGTCTGAAGCTCGGTCTTTGAGAGCTTGTGTCAATGGGTCATTAATTTCGATAAAGGAGATAAAGAAGGAGAAAAATGAGAAAGGTGTTATGGATCTCATTCGCCAACTCAGAGTATCAAGAATCAACAGCTCCATTTTGTGAACTGTTTGAGCGTCAAACACAAGACCCTCTTCTCTCTGTTACATGTCATAGTCATTAGTAATTACTTATGTTTTAAGAGCACGGTGAGTGTTATGTTTAACTATGGAAAGATTCAATATTTACTTACATAAATATCAGATATTGAGAATGGCGAGTTCTTCATCTTTGAAGCTAGAGAGAGGCAACCAATTACCATTAGTCTTGAAATCCAGGGCTTTCCTTGCTACATAATATGAATGATCTATCATCAGGTACAGGGTGATAAACAAAAAAAAAATGGTCTGTTTGATTGCTCAGAAAATTATAACTGATGAGTTCTGAGAGAATTACCGGAATTTCTTGCTTAGAGACATACCGATCCATGTAATTGATAGCAAGGTAGGATATGAAGGGGTCTAAGTTACAGGAGAACTGCGCCTGATAAGTAAAAAATTAAAAATCAAGTTAATTTGTATTGCTTTTATAAAACCAAACAAGTAAATCTACAAAACCCAACTACATTACAAGAAAGTAAATAGAAAAATGTAGAGAAAGTATAGCTAGCTATAAAAACTTATAATTTAATTAATTACCTGTAAAATATGAGAAATTGCCTCACTTCGAAAAGGAACGTAGAAATCTCTGTTTTTAAAGCGAGTGAAAAAGTTTCTTGAAGGCATATGATCAGCTTCAGAGGCAAAGAGATCTGGAATAGAATCCGAAGTGTGGTGTTCTTGAAAGCTTGTTAACGAGTCTCCAAGATGGACCTCCATTTTCTTAATTTCTTCCTCTCTCTTTCTTTCTTTAGTCTACTTTATCTGAATGTATTCCGCTATCTTCTGCTTATTAATGGTGTTAGATATAGTTGTGGAGTAGTACTGAGGTGGTCAAGGAGAGAAAGCCAAAAAAAAAAAAGAAAATAGAAAAGAAAAAACATATAGTCGAAAAAGTTTGGAGAGAGTAATAATGAGGGAAAAGAGAAGGTTCGCTTTCTTTGCAGAAAAAGAAACAGTGGACTGTGTTAGTCTTCAACTTCAATTCTTATGACTTCTGTTCTCTTATCAACTCCATTAACTTTGTACAATATACATATTTTATATGCATGTTATTTACTATATTTTGTCCTCATACTCCTTAAAAAGATGATACTATTTATCCTTTCTTTCTTACAAATATAGTCTAAGTAATTACAATATCGTTACTAACCAAAAACTATACATAGGAGTTTAATCAGTAAATATGTTGTATAATTATTTTTGGCCATAAGAATACTTTTTTGTCTCCCTCAAGGTTGGTTCGGGCTGGCCTTTGTAATTGAATTTTCGTAATAATGTAAAGCTCTCTCTATCATTACTCAAACAATAAAAACAAAAAGCTAGAGCCTAGCTATCACCTCTTATATTTTTCCTTTTACTTTTCATCTTTTAGAATATAAATGTTCAATGCGTTTGCATAACTCAATAACTCACGACAACTCTAATAATAAATATTAAATTTGGTATTAAATTAATACAAAATTAATGGAATTTTAATATTAATTTTTTTTTTATTCCAATCACAATACTAAAATTATATTTTTTTTAGTATTATATTATTTTATTAAATTATAAATAAATGCAAATAATATATATACAAAAAATTTAGTTATAAATATTAAAAATTAAGAAAAATATATTTGATAAAGTCTATATATGGTGTCGTGCTAATATTAATGGGATACTATAAATAATGTTATATATTGGATAAGTTTTAAAATGTTGTTAGAATATAATATTAACAAATTTAACATTTTAATGTTTGATTGGAGTTGAGCGAGCATCTATATGTATAAATTAATTTTTATTTATACTATTTCATTACCCTCAATTTACTTTTTATTCCTTTTCCATTTTATAATAGTACAACCAAACTTTATGAGATTAAATATTACCTTATGCCACTTAACCAAAAAAAAAAAAAAAAAAAATTTACCTTATGCCATTTCAAGAAACATTACCTTATGTCACGACTAATTTTGTATGTATTAATAAAAAATATATAAATGGGTAAATATTATTTTGGATTTTGTATTTTGCAAAAGTTATTGATTGGAATTTTTATTTTGTTAAATGATAAAATAAACTTTGTATTTTACAATAAAATTGTAAAAATAGGACCTTAAGTTTATTAATTTTTTATAACCTTTTTTTTTAATATAACTAACTTAAAGATAATTCTTAACATAAACAAATATAGAAAATATAAATAGTTGTTTCATAGCACATTTAGATCGGATTATTATTAAATTTTATTTTGACAAAAATTCAGTTCATGGTCCTTGACATTCGTACTATTTTAAAAAATACAAAATCTATTTTATTATTTAACAAAACATATGGGATAAATATAAAAATATATAAAGAGATAGATTAAAAAATTATTTTTAAGAAGTAATATATAAAATATCTAAAAATTTTATATACAAAATGTGTGTATTATAAAACGTTATGGGGGGACAAAAGTAAGGCATCATCGTTGCTGTAGTCAAGCCATTTTCTTGAGAGGTTTTTGTTGAAAGATTAAATTGAGACCCACTTTGTTAGTACTGAGCATCCCCAGATCACTCCTACTGAAAGTTGCCCAATATTACTATAAGAAGATGTATTGCGAGTTAATAATTTTTCATAATTAATAATAACTATAATCGGAAGACAAAGTAAGCGCAATGAACTATTCCTCCTTTTGATTTTTATTTCCGTATAAAAGAAAGAATTTGCTCCTCCTATTTCATGCTCTGGTTTTGTTCCTCCTTTTTTTTTAATTGGTGTCTGATATTTAATTAAACTTATAATAATATAAATACTCATAGTCCTCGTATTTCTCTAATTTTTTTAATATATATATTTTTTTTTTGCATATATCATTACTAATTTTAATTGGAAACTTGAATAATCATACTTATATCTTTTAAATTTTAATTGGGTCATGGTGGTGGCAATCCTCGATGAATGGTCTCTTGGCCGATGGTCGTAGGTTGTGGGTGGAATGGGTTGTGGTGCGAGAATGGGAGGAGACGCGGGTTTGGGCGGCGACAAGAGAGAGGGAAAGACAAAGAAAGAGAGAGATAAGAGTAGTCTTGCTACATGTACAATGTGATCTAATTTTCAAGACTAATTTTATATAAAGTGTTGCTGTTGCTTAATATAAATATAGACTATATGACAGTTTTTTGAAAAAAAGTTACTTTTTACTAAAAAAAAATCATTTATTAAATGTAATATGAGACCATGCTAGACAGATTTTAGAGTTGTCAATTATTGAATTATTTTTGTAAAAATATGTGACAAATCTTATGTGAATGAAAGGAAAAAAAAATATTTTTAAATTATGTGTGTACTTTTTGCGTATATTTTAATATTAAGTCTTATACATTTTAATTTAATAAATAATATAAATATTACATGAGTTTAGCACCATTGCACCTTAACAATGATCGTTTTTATGTGAAATATTGTCATGGGCCATCAACATGAGACTTAATATTAAATTATATCAATAATAATATTATACCTTACAATAGAAATTAATAGAAATTATTATTGTCCTTTATCATTTATCTTTTTTGTGATAACCATCACCAATTAGTCATTTTTTAATTGTAATTTATTATTCACAATTAAAATTTTAGATCCATATACTTCAAGACAATATATTTATTAAACTTTATCTTCTTGGGTTGGGTGTTAAATTTATTTATATCATTATATGGTCGAGCATAAAAGTACCTTACTCAGACTCAGTCAGCTTTTCTTGATCCCACATACACGTTGCCGTTGGTTTATCCTCAGAGACAGAATTTAATTACCTTTTACGTACTAAGCAACTGCCTCCGATTGATTGCTTATAATATATATAAATATATATATAAATATACGGACGACGGTACAAGATCATAAAGATCATGCCTCATACTAACAAATTAACAGAAAAAGAAAAAAAAAACTAGATCAAGACTTTATATTTATAAGCTAGGTCAACTCCTATAATCAAATCTTATTATACCCTAGGACTGTATACTTATGATCCAAACCCAAAGGCCAAAACTAATTATTTTTTGTAACTTGTTTTATAATCTTTATATATAGTGGTGCTGTGCTGCTGATTACATGAACCATATAATTAAATGGTATATAGAGATAACACCATTTGTATGTATATACATAGAATAATTTGGCATACATATATATCATTGTTTTCAAACGGCATATTTGCTGAATTCGTTTGATTACCCTACTCTCCAGCATAGTAAAACATTTTAAATATTGATCTTAACGACATAAGGTACACTAACTGCAATGATATATATCATACCTGCGATCTTCACAATGAATCAAATTCACAAATCATTGAAATCAAGAATCCATATGGCTAAAAATGAAAGAGCGAAAATGTCTATATGCAATATGAAAAATATTTAGAAAGTTCTAATATACAATTAAAAAAGGTCTAATTAAACAAACCTTTCCCAAAAAAAGGACTATACATGACACTATCATATAGAAACCAAGTAATAAAACAAACTAATTAATTAATTGTAGCCAAATGCGAGTGTATATAAAGAAATATTTAAGTTTTTGAAACTTCATCAACGAATTTTACTATATGTAACTAATTCGAAAATAATTAAGGGTTGTTTAAAAACTTTATATAATAATGTAAGATAAAAATATACATATATTGATAAAAGCTTACTGTCAACAAAAAAAAAAATATATAAATGTATATTTTATAATATCTAATTAGCAGGCTATTAATTGTAGGCTAGCTTTATACTTTTTCTTTTTTTTTGAAAGCACTGCCTTGGTAGCTTTTACCCATACACATAACTAAAAAAACGTAGGGATTATGGTGAAGTTAGGTAGAGACAGTTGTGGTATGCATTCTTCCTTTGGTCCGAGATAAGTGCCGGTCGAAATAACGATATCGCTAAATCCATACATATTGCTAAAATCAATAACAATATCCCTTGCTCCATCTAGCTGTCTCTCCCTCTTTTATTTATTTTTATTGTACGTATTTGTATATAATTAACATACCTATCACACGCGTTTTGGTTTTTTCTTCTCAACAGATTATACATACATATTCACACGCCTACACTACTCATTCCATATTGTAGTTCTACATAGACTAGGTTTCCAGTGCGCATGACTACATGCACCCATCAATTATGTCTAGATATATCTATATTTAACAATATTCTCTACCAAAAGATAAATTTCAACAAAAACTACAAGTAACAAATTATGCAAAATTTTAGTTGTGCTAGAGGTTCAAAAAATTATCAAAAACATCAATGAGAGTCGATTCTTCCTTCTATTGGGCTTTTTAATTATAGGATTTATAGATATAAGTATATAACATTTGGCACGTAGTTTAACATTTTGGAAAGGGATCGGAAATGAAAGTGACTTGACATCAAAAGCACCATTATATTTAAATTCCAAGAAATTGAAAATCTTTCTGTGCCAAATTAATTAAAAGTTACGTACGTTAGTGCTGGGGACATTTCAGTCTCTTGCCACTCGATCGAGATTAATAACACGCATCACGTGACTCACGTTTAATTAGGCACAACATGCCAACACAAACAGATGTATAAACTAATTAAGTGCTATATAATAATCCTTAATTTAATTTTATTTTTGTGGTTTGCATGCCATTATAATTTTAGTTGTTGTAATTATACTTATTATTAATTAGTCAATAATTTATATTGAGAGAGGTTCATAGAAATTTGTGACCTCCGGCCCCGTGTTAAACCCCACCACTAAAATTGGGTCTGATGACCAGACTGGCTCATAGAAATTTCTCATTTAAACAAAGGCAATGACTTTTATTTTCGTTTAAAGGAGCGCGCGCGCGGTAGCTTTCTTTTATAAGGAAGTGTCTAGTAATAGACATGAGTTACTGTTATCATAAATGAAGACGAAGCAGCACGTCCGTACTATCTGATTTTTCCTTTTCCTTATTAATTCATCACTACATATGTGTGTGAATTTTACTAATTATCCAAATGGGCCCCCTATAGCTAGTTTCTGATTACACGAAGTTAAAAACAAATTAAAACCAAAACCTTATCTTTGAAAAATTAGATCGTTATAATTCACACACAGCTCTGATTAAAAACAAACTATAGTCATGATAATTTGTTAGGGAGTTAGTATAAATATTATATATATAAAAAAAAAAATTTAACATAATTTTACAGAAAGTTTTATTAGCAAAATAGTCTTGCATAGTCGTAGAAACGACCATATGCGACCATAAAGGATTATAAATTTATATTATGCGTGATCACTATAGTCACATATAATAAATTAAGTGAAGTCATTTCATAAATTTTCTTAAGTTATTATATTTTTTAATAAGCGCGCGCCAATAGCTACCTACCTATATTTCCTTATATATTGTTTTATCCAATAGTTGATTCACACCGAGATGGTCCAATACATGTATACGTGTATATACATATATAAACACACATAGATCCAAAGGTTGTGGAATATCCGTACAGAAACTGTGGTAGATCGATCCGATGAGAGGTACAAATTAATTTATGTAATAAGCTAACTGCGGCTGTACGTACATAAATTTTGTTTCATCCTTTTTGATCAATCAATAATGTACACTAAAATTAGTGAGCATGTGAAGAATATTACTGAAAAGAACCAAGCAATACTACGACGCTCTCGCTAGGTGCTCTCACAACGACAAGTAAATTATAATATAAAAGTAAATGCATGGAAGCAGTACTATCATATACATAATTTATATATATTATGAACCATTACTAATATTTCATGAAGCCACATTTATTTTTTGATGTATATATGCATGTGTTCTAGAAAAAGATCCTAAACACACTATAAAATAATAAATGTATATATCCCAATTTGAATATATTACAAAAAATTGCCAGCGCATGCGCCGTAGAAAAAGGTTAAAATTTTATCAATGAATAAATGGAATTTTTTCAAACGCAACTGATCACATTTGTATTGGCAAAACAAATATTTACAAGCTAGTTATTTATATATACAAGAAATTTGTGATTAATGATATGTATACATTATACTTAGTTATTTAAATTAATACAGTTAACTAAATTAATTGTTTAATATTTTGGTATAATTAACTTATGATTATTCTTGAAATTATATGCTAGTTGTAGTAGGAATCAAGATCTCTCTAAACTAATTTAAGTTTTACACTTTAATTAATTGATTTTTTATTTATTAAAAAATTAAATATTTAATTGAGTCAACAAAAATAATTAATATATTTAATATAAATTAAATTAATTAACTTGTCAAAATTAAATTAATTTAATATATACTATGTTACACTACTTTTTAACATGGGATCTTGATCTCTAAAGAGATTTTAGTTAGTAATTATTAATTGCATATAATTGACCCTAGCTTTATATGTGACACGCTGCACCACGTGTACATATATACATAGCTTTGGTTCCTATATATATAGCTACATATACAGTTATGTATTTGTATGAGTTATAATAAGAGTGAAATTCTTTAATAAGTACTTAATAATCAATAAACTTTTCATCCCCTTCATATTATTCAATAATAAGTCTTTATAGAGCTGCATGGCACGTCAATTAATATTAATATTAACTATATATATGTAAACAATATTATAAAAATGTCATACGCGCGCGATCATATATTAACTACAAACAATTATTATAAATTATATATATATGATCCACATTTAACTAGATTAATTTGCATGAAAATATGTACACAAACGAACCAATGCGTGCAGATCGGCAATTAAGCTTAGGTTTTGTAATGTTGATATGATTATAAAACTAGGGGAATCGATGCGAAGGACCCGACATCATGAGTGATCGTATCTATATATATAATACATATGAAGGGAAAGAAAAGGACAATTGAGAAACTTCCACCATCAATATAAATTAATTATGCAATATCCTTTCTTGTCATCACTTTGTCCGTTTATCAATCCCCAAATCTTTACTTTTGCACTCTAATTAATGATAATCTGTATTGAATATTCAAATGGGGTCCAGAGAATTGAACAATATGTATCACAACCCTTAGGCATAAAGGAATACAGTTTATCCTGGCTTTTTAATTGAATGCATCAGTAATCATCAAACGTGTAACATATGTATATGTTTATCAGTACTCCTATTCATATATATTATATGAAATATGTAATACTTACTATAATTTATATCATCATGCATAGATGCATTAGCCAATAAATGCACATTTTATTTATATATATAGATTATAATATTGGAAGAAAAATAAAGGCAAGATTTAGATAGAATTTTTAGGTTGAGAATGTTCCTTTTGTATAGATATCAATCAATATATATCATATATATCTGGCCGGTCTATTATTATCACTTTGTTATAGTAGTGAGGGATGAACTGTCATCGTCTTGAGGACGAGACGGATTCTTGTTGGGCATTGGTGCAAGAGAAAGTTCGTAAAGCTTATTTCTTTTCCTTTTTCTTTTCTTTCTTCAATATATATTCTCGACTATATATATATATATAAATTAATATTTTTATATGATCTATACAACACAAGAGTTGCTAGGCCGTTTAAGATATGCTTTATATGAGCAGATCACGTTTCTTGAATAAGAATTAATATTTATAATTAAATACGACGGTTAATTACGATATCTAATTAATTTGGTCAATGACAATTATGATATATTTTATAATAATTAAGTAGCTAGGACTTTGAGGGTATACAATCACTGGCTAACCATTAGGGACGTACCTAAATCTCAACTTTGTATCTCCATGGTTTTACTTCGAACATCTTGAACACAAAAATTCACATACAATAGTGAACGTAAGCCTTTCTGTCTGAGCCAAGCTATACTATAAAATAAACTATTTTTCTTTCTACGTGCGATCTTTCAAATTATATTGTTTCCAATTTTGCATCTGCATATTTGTCGTGTCAATCTAGGGTAATTTACGCACTCAGCTTTTTGGGTAATTTATCATTACTGAAGAACGCAAAATTTCATACTTCTTCATTGTTTCTTGAGTAAAAAGCATTTAAAATTTTAAATTTGTAAGTGACATAAATTTAAAGTTTATTTATAATAGCATAAATACCATATGTTCGTAAATAATTTTTTTTTCTAATTTTGCCAATACAAACTCTGTTATTAGCTTAAACTGGATACATATAAAATCCCAGTTCTTGATCATTGTGGTTTAGACAGAAACTTGTAGTATTTATTACTTCCAAATGTTATTTTAATAAATTCAAAATAAAATCTTTATTGATGATCATCTCCAGCCCTTTTTGGATTTGGACACAAAAGTTAATTCAGTTTCTTTCTCAGTGTCTTTTAACAACTTGTTATATGGCTCATCAATATTAATGTATTGAAGAGGGTTTGTCTTGTTATTCTCCACTATTCTAATTTGAATAATTGGTGTACTGCCAGGGCCGGTCCTGAAATTTAGAGAGCCATAAAAAAAAATTATTTTAGGCTTTTATTTAAAAAAAAAATGTAATATTTTTCAAAATCAGTAAAAAAATATTGTATAATTTCAAAAGGGAAATATTTTTTTTGGATCCTTGGGCTAGGTGGGCCCTAGGCACAGGCCTAGCCCGCCTATGCCCAGAGCTGGGCCTAGGAACTGCATGTTTTTATTAGAAAATCTTTGGATGAATGTCATTTCACATGTTCATTTGGGATGAAAATTTAGTATTTTTTGCATTAATTTGATACTTTATGGACATTCTTATCGATCCAAACGTCGATTTATTTTTATAGTTACAAACCACTATAAAAGCCATTATTAGTGTCGGTTACAAACTGACGCTAACCATTAGCGTCAGTTTATAATTGACGCTTGAAATAATATATTAAATATGTTAAGAAATAATATATTTGTTTTAATTATATATAAGAGTGTTTTTTTAAAATATATATATAATAATGTTGTTAATTGATACAAAAGTATATTATAATTAGTAGATAAAATGTAGGGCCATAGCATTAAAAAAAGATGATTTATGGATTAAATAGATTCATAGAGTTTACTTACAAGATACAGATTGGTGGGACTACTCAGCAACATTAATTTCAGCTAGAACATTTTTACATCAGGGGTCTACCGATCTTTGTCCGCAAGATGGAATTAGAGTTAGATGGAATAATGAAATATGAAATAGATTTAATAGCCCTAAACATGTCGTGATTGCTTAGCTGGCTGTTCAAAATAGACTAAAAACTCGAGACAGATTACTCAAATTCAATATATTAGAATAAGACTTGTCTTTTGTGTGGTTTGGATGAGAAAAATGTTAACCATCTCTTTTTTAATTGTCCTGTGAGTATGAAATGCATAAAGGCAACTATGGATTAGATGGATTGATGTTGTGATAAATCCAACACGCAAGTATACGTATCGTTTTAACAAGTAATACTCAGGTAAGTGAGATCGTTCCCACGAGGACTGTAGCTAAGTACCAATCAATTGAATTCGTGTTTCTATTTGGCAGAATCAATAATAAGGGTGAATAATTAAATAACTAAAAATTAAAAAGCAGGATAAATAAAAAGTGTAATTAATTATGGATGAATATTTAGGGAAAAGAATCTTGATGATTTAATTATCCAATTGTTACTACTAATTACTATTCTCTTTCTCAATGTGAATGACAGATTATAAAAATTAACCTAACTCTTTTCAGATCTTTTAGGTCCTAAATCACATGTTATCTAATCATCTCTGGGATAGATTAACATATAATCAGCATTAAGCAATAATCTAAATGTCACAAAGGCTATGCAAATACTTTCGTTTCACATCAAAACCTAGTTTATCCAATTTTAGCATTCCCAATTCTCACTTTTCAGATTTTGAATTAGGATCATAGAACATGAAGAAGGTGATCAATCTTAAACATGTAATTAAGCACAAATATGGATAAATTCACAATCAAGAAAGGAGAAATAGCAATTATCATTAACCAAAAGTAATTTCAATCAACATTCACCATCTCCCTAAATAGGAGTTTAGTTCATAAAATCCATAATAACATCCATAATCAAAACTAAAACAGAAATTAACATAGAAACTAAGAGTTTAAGAAAGAACTAGTTGGTGATTGCATTCCGGATCGCCACAATTGCTTCCTTTGCCTCCTTCTTCATCTCTAGGGTTTTATTTCTGCCTCATTTCCTTCTAAAACACGAGCCCCTTAAATAGAAATTAGGGTTGCTACCTTTGAAAAAGTCAAAAACTGCCCAAAAATCTCGTTTTTTGCCCCTAGTCGCGACTACATAAAGTCTAGTCGCGACCATAGGTAAAATACGAAAAAAAAACTCGCTGTTTGGCTCCTAGTCGCGACCATGAAAAAGGGTCGCGACCACGGGAAAGTGGTGGTCGCGACTACTGGAGCAAAATTTGACAGCTTCAGCATCTTTCAGTAAAATGTGCATAACTTTCACATACGAACTCCAAATGAGTTGATTCAAGATGCGTTGGAAAGAAAAAAAAAAGAAATCTAAAACTTTTATGTTTTGACTTTTTCCAAAATCTGATCAGAAAATAGTTGAATTTAAGCTTGAAGTTTCAGCTTTATTTTCTTGCAGAATTTTCTCTATTCTATAGCTTGTTATTTTTCGAAATTTGATCAATTGATATATTCCAAGTGTGAAACCTGAAATCAAAGAAAACAAGCGTAATTCTATTCCAAAAAGAATAACAAAGAAGGAAAACAACTATAAAAAGTGACCCAAAATGTAGGCTAAAAATAGACTAACAATTGACAGACTAATGCATGCCAGCTCTATTGTCTCTTTATATATACATGTGGATAGCTCAGACTAAGATGAGCCAATTTAGGAGAGGTTTTTTATTCAGCTCTCTTAGCTTCTCCTATATATCATTTGTGGAGAGTTAGGAATGAAATTTTGTGGTCGCAAAAGTTGACAAAGTTAGGCATAAACATAATTGTAAAAAGAGTGATAAAAAGTGTAAAAGTAGAATTTTGCCAATTTACCCTTTAGTAGGGAAGATGTATTGTGGTTTGAGATCTGTCAATTAAGGTGAAATGATTTATAGTATTTTGAGGCCCATTTAAATCAGGTGATGTTAGGAGGTAAGGTTGATTTTTTCCTCATTCCAAAAAAGAAAAAGTATATCACAAATAATTAGTTACAAATTAATAAGTCGAGAAGAAAAAATGAATCAACTATAGCATTTGGACATATTTATTAAGGAAATTTATATAAAATATTATTTTTGGTAATTATTTTAGAGTTTTGTAGTAAAATGTTTTTTTTTTTTACATTTTTAATGTGTCCTATAAAAAAATTATATAAAAATAATAGTAAAATAACATAAAATAATATACAAATAAAAAAAATCAACAACAAAATACATAAAAAAAATATAAAAAATATCAATAGTTCGTATTTTTCAAAAATAAAATTTTAAAACTGGTAGAAGTGTTTAAAATTTTATACAACCCTATTGTTGTATTTTTTTATTTTTTTAGATATATATGTATAAAAATGTCCTATTAAAGGGCACAAAGCCAAAAGAGTCACATACGTACAAAATAAAAAATCAGTCTTTAGAACAGAAAGTAATTAAATTAGGCTATCGAATTTGAGAAACATCTAAAGATAAAGAACTATAACATTATAACCCTGATTAGAATGTGAGATTAAAATATCTAAGAAAGAACAAAGATATGCATTTGTAATATCCTGCACTAATCAGAGACAAACAAATATATAACACCTTAATCCTTATTTATTAATCACAATTTTTATTTATATTCCATTCCATTCTATTTATCATTGATTTTAAATATTGTTAAAACTAAAAATTTTCGTTATAATTGCCAATATGTATTTATTAAAACAATTATTACATAGAAAATATAAATTAATATTTTATTTATAAAAATATTTTCATAAAGTGTGGACAATATTTTAATTACCAAAAACTTCTTACACTATTATTTACACAATCAGACGATAGCTCCAGGGTAATTGTTGCGTGGTACTTGTGCGATAGTTGCATTAGACGAACATTTTAATCAGACAATAATTATTGGGTAGTTTACCGAAGGTTGCATCAGACGAATGTTTCAACCAGACGAAATAACAATTAGTAAAATATGTATGCAAGTGTAATTAATGCAACTTTTATGAATATTAAAAAATAGAACAGTGTTCCCACGTACGTAACTCTAGCTACATGTCTTTCTATAATTTAATATGAAAAAATTCACCATTAGAAATTTAAAAAATAACGAAAATACACCAGGATAAATATTTTATCATAGTATTGATATAATTTTTTGCGGATTATACTTGAGTTAGATTGTTTGGGAACTCCAGTTCAACTTTTTGAGATCTGTCTTTCATGGATCTAAAAATTAAAATCAGGAAATTGGTTTTATGCAAATTAAACTAGATTTCCGATTAAATTTTAGTTTAGTAGTAGTTTATCTACAATTTTTTTTTTCATGAATTCGAAACAGTCTCTGTTTTGATTGATTCCGGTCGTCTTCTTAGTTGAAGTCGCTGAAATTAATGATAGTTCTCTTTCTAGTTGAATTTTTGTTTCGGTTGCGTTAGGTTGCTGCGTGGTTGTGCGATAGTTGCCCAAGAAGCATGAATCACGTGTTGAAGGTGTGTATAAGTGGTATTTGTATAATTTTTTTATTTGAACTGTAAATTTATTTATTTAGCCAATTAAAAGTATTTTTGTAATATTGTTATTATTTTTTTTTTGTTAAAACGGAACAAAAAAAAATAAACTCTTTATTAAAAGAAGAAACTAACAACTAAACCTTCCCGCCGTAAGTAATGGAATTACTATTGATTATAATTAAATACATCAAAATCAAATTAAATAATAGCAAAAGAGAATATGACAATCCAGTTGAAATGAAACCAATTAATATAGTATGAAGAAACTGAGTACTATCGTGTTCTCAATTAGGAAGAAATTGTCAATACCCACCACTTGTTTGGTCAAAGAGAAAATCACATGGAAATGATTAAAGGACTAACTGATCATTTCCAATCCTAAACAAATTTTAATGATTTCACCAAAAAAAAAAAAACGCTAAATTTCAATACATATTCTAATTTTGTGTATATTATATATTCAGTTTTTTCTCAACCAATAAACTACTATACACCAAGAAAATAAATAAATAAATAAATCTTTCACTCAAGAATTTTCTATATATACCTTATTAGGGTAACTAGTTACCATCTTAGAGTAAACAATTACTTTATTTCCTAATAAAATATTTTTTTGAAAAGAAAAACTATATTTTTATAAACTTATGCTTAAAAGCGATAAAAATAAAAATTCTCTAAAAATAAAAATTATTAAGCTATTTATTTTAAAAA
Source organism: Cannabis sativa (assembly GCF_029168945.1). Lineage (NCBI taxonomy): Eukaryota > Viridiplantae > Streptophyta > Magnoliopsida > Rosales > Cannabaceae > Cannabis > Cannabis sativa. The sequence continues at coordinate 39,368,168 of NC_083601.1, read as the reverse complement.
ATATATATATGAAATTTTTTAAAAATGACTAAAAATCAATATGCATTTTTAAAAAGGGTAAATACCATTTTAGACCCTGTGTTTTACAAAAGTTACAGATTGGACCCTGTGTTTTGTTAAATGACAAAATAGACCCTGTATTTTCTAAAATAGTAAAAATAGGACCCTGAGCTTAATTTTTGACAACTTTTTTTTTAATACAACCAACTTGAAGACAATGCTTAATACGAACAGATACAAAAAATGTAAACAGTTTTGTCATAGCACTTTTAGATCGGATTATAATTAAACTTTATTTTGACAAAAAATCAATTCAGGGTCCTATTTGTACTATTTTAGAAAATACAGGGTCCATTTTATCATTTAACAAAACATAGGGTCCAATTAGTAACTTTTGTAAAACAGAGGGTCCAAAATGGTATTTACCCTTTTAAAAATAAAATATTTTTTGAGCCCTATGCTGGATAGGCCTTAGGGATAGGTTTTGTCTTAGCTTAGAGCGGATCTTTAGTTTCACACAATTATCTCTTATTTAATTAAGGAGTTTTTATTAAAAAATGAAATAATTACATAAGACACTATTTTTTATAAAATATTTAAATTTTTACGTTTAAAGAATGTTTTTTTTACATTTTTACGGTTTTCCAAAAAATAACACAAATATAACATAAAATCAACAAGAAGACAACATAAATGTAACATGAAAATAACATCAAAATAACAATAAAAAAACAACAAAAAATAATATACATATAACAAAAAATTAACAACAAATGAACAAAATTTCAACATAAAAAGACCGTATTTTATGTAAATAAAATCAAAAAAATCGTAAAAATGTTTAAAATTCCGTGAAACTGTATTTTTGTTGTTTTTGTGCATTTGTGAAATTAACCCTTAAAAAATATTGGATTTTGAATATGTTGACCGAGGTTTTCGGCAACTATTAAAATATATTTTAATAATAAGCTGTAAGAAAGCGAGATGAAGACTTTTTACGTGGTTGGGGCGTTAATGAGCCTTAGTCCACGAGCCACTGCTATTAATGGATGTATTTAATACAGATTTTACACTTGAGAGAATGTTTTTTCCTTAAACACAGAGAATGTTCTTGGTGAGTTTTTCTCTTCTTGCTCTTTTGCAACCAAGATCCTCCGACCCCATTAAATGAGCTTTGAGGGGGTATTTATAGTGTTTTGGTGGGGTGATCCCTAGAATTGTTCTTACACATGTATCTGTAAGTATCCATAAAGTTGGGCATTTCCGATGAATATACCATGGGTGATGCATGGTCAAATCCCTAGGTGCTGTAGGGCTTTTATGGAGAATGTCCTTTTTGTCTTATGATTGACGTGACTCTTCGCAGAGTAGCCGTCGCTAGACTTAAATGATCATTACTGTAGCGCTGCTGTTTGGGGGTTGTGCCGTCAGACTTTATTGCGTGTTACAGTCCCAACACGCTTCCTCCCATGCAGCATTAAATGCGACTTGATTTCTCGGGAGAGACCTGACACATCCCGGAGAGCCTTCACGCTACACTAGCTTCCGGGAGTAGCTTATACTCCGGGTGTCTCCTCCGGGACCCATGTTAATAGCGCTTCCTGGTGGCATAAAAAGACTTAGCAAATCTTTCCAAGTTATCTGATCCACGTGTTCCCTCTTGACTGGTCCACGTATATTGGGCGAATTTAGGAGCAACATTTACCCCCCAAGCCTTGTTTACTTAGTAAAAATAAACCAAGGCTTGTTCAAGTGTCTCCAATTGGCCCCTCGTTTCCCTAGCTCGAGCCTCGAGCGCGTGGGGGCACATTAAATGATGTTATTTAACGCGACAATATGCTTGTTCGCAGGAATGTTTCCAGCCGCCTCCTCGGTCTTATGATACGACTTGGGGGCGCGTGAAGGTGTGCCTAATAATGGCATTAAATGCGGTGATTCACTTTTGCAGAGGTCGATTCGTTTCACGCCCCATGATTGATGCGGCGCATTGATGGTGTCAGACGGATGCTCAAACGTTTCCACCGCCTTAATGGTAGAGTGATCTAACCCGTTGATCTTTTAGGAATTCGAATCGTGCGTTTCCCCCGCCGTACGATTGGTAGGTGAAGACGCCTGTTCCTCATGCACTTTTGCCTATAAAAGCCACCACCTTTCCTTCATTTCGGTTACTTTCCATTCCTTGCCATTTCTGCTCGAATTTCTCAGAGAGAAAATTTCTCGAAGTAGTACAGACTGCTTTAACACTTAAACACTTCTTTTAATTTTCCAGTGTTCGGTTTTGCCAGTGCCTCTCAACTCTCACTCAACCATTCCCAGTACCCCCAGTTCAACAATCAACTGTAAGTTTCTTGCATCTTTAGATAATAACATGCTTACATTTACTTTGTTTGTTTTCTGGGTTCGCACTTAGAGACTTCTGGGTGTGTGAGTGTTTGAGTTCTTCGAGTTCTGCTTTATGTTTACCGTGTTAGTTGTAGAGTCGCCGTTGTAATGCCTCTGTTGTAGGCGTACAGCTTTGCTTGAAGAAGGCCATGTGTTCTTCGATTAGCACTTGCTTAGGGCATAGGAAGACTTTTCTCTTTTCTTTTCCTTTTTGCAAAACCACTCTTCTGCGATTTTTCTGCACCCGACACTTGTTCAGGGATTCTCTCTTGAGTTTCCCAGGCGACACGTGTCCGGAGGGGGCCTCTTTCCAGCGGTTAGGGGACCCCCACTCCCTTTTTTCTGATTTAGGGTTTGGTATGGGGCCTAACTGCTGGGTTTTTTCTTTTTGTTTTTCTCAGAACATAAAATGTCTGCTTCTGGCTCGAAATCTTCGAAGAAGAAAGGGAAAAACATAGCCACCCTGGAGGAGGTTTCTCTGGGACCTGTTGCCCAGGAAGGGTACAAGTCCCGTGCCACTGATTGGGAAGCGGCCGAGCTTCGATCGACCCTAACTTGCCCTCACCAGCTGGAGAACATCATTAATGTGGCTGGGATCAAACCCTCTACCTCAGGGACCTTCCACCGGCCTCCTCGCGACTCAGAGACGCCTAATCACAACTATGACGGCTTCGGGGCTTGGAGTCAGACCCATTTGATGGCCGGTGCCATGCTCCCGCTCCAGGATTATTTTGTTAATTTTCTTGTATTTGTCGGCCTTGCGCCATACCAACTTATTCCTCAAGCTTACCGCCTGCTTTCAGGCTTATTTATTTTTTACACCGCCCGCGGCTGGGGGGCTCCCAACCCGGCGGAAATTTTATATTTTTATGAACTTGTATCCGTCCCCAAGAAAGGGGACAAACTTAAGGATGGTTTTTATGGGTTCCGGATCCACCCTGCCAACGAGGGGATGGTTCCATATAATAGGCAGACTCATGTTAAGGAGTACCGCCACCGATTTTTCTTCTCGTCCGGGTTCAGGGCCGTGGACCACCCGGAGCTTCTCACTGAGTGGGTGCGGATCCCACCTTACCAGCGGACGCTCACTACTCAGGCTTTCCTTCGAAGGGCCCAAGCCTTCGCCTCCTATGACCACGCCGATCTTGATGTCGGGGGTCTGGTCACCACGGAGAATTGTAGAAAGGCTAAACTTATCCTTTCTCATCAATCCGTGGATGACTCCAACCTCTCCAAGGTCATTTGCCCTAATGTGAGGGCGCCGGTTGCGGAGAAGGCCTTCCGGGATGAGCTCATTGCTACGGCAGAGAAGAAGTACCAAGACTATCTCTACCGGAAGGCCCAGGAGAAGGCGTATTCTAAGGCCCAGGCTGCCTCTGGGAGAGGGCTTCGCGTGGGGAGTCCGGTGGTGCGAAGGAGCCAAGCCATTGGCGGGAAGTCCGAAGCTAAATTTTTTGACAAGATACTTCAAGAAGAGATTGGGGGTCCTTCCGCCGGGGGGCCCCTTCGTCTTGAAGGTTCTTCTGAGAACCAGACTTCCCGGCCTCAGCCTTCAGCCCTCGAACCAAACTCGGGTGCTCCCGGTGCTAGCACTTCCGGTGCTGGTGGTAAGTCTCCCTTGATAATTCACTATGTCCCTTCCGTTGATGAATATACCAGTCGTAGGCCCATAGGGTTCGACGAGCGTCTCCGTAGGTTTAAGATGCCGTCGACCCGGTGGGGGGATCATTTGAAGGAATTTTATTTTACAAACTTAGGAGATTACCTAGGTCGGTCCCGGATGGGCCCCGGCCCTCCGGAACCTATTCCCTTAGGTCCGTCGGCTTACATAGCGTCCAGCTGGTTTCGACCCTCGGACAGTTATCTTGGAGATGATGCTGCCAGCATTAAAGTTCGGGACTTTGCTAGGGCCGAATTAGGAAGTCCGGGTAGGAGTAGTTTATTTGCTGCACCTTTCGTAAGCAGTTTCTCACGAACTTCTAACACTTGCTTATTTTATTGGAACAGGTACCTCCATGGATGCCATCCTGGAACAGCTTGCCGGGGTCCATACTCCGGTGGCTCCTCCGGCTTTCACCCCCTCTCCCCCGGCCCCTTCCTTGAAGGTTTCTTCCGGCGCCCCTCCCGAAACCATTGACTTAGTGGATGACGAGGAGGTGCTTCCGGGAGAAGGCCAGGGGAAAGGGTGGGACTTCTCGGAGGAAGCCGCCGAGGGTGCTGGAGAGCCTCAAGCCCTTCCAGTGGTAGCAGAGGAGGACGAGGAGGAGCCTGAAGTGGCTCTGATTCGCAAGCGTAAGGGCAAGATGATTGCCCAGGATGAGCCGAAGAGGCCTCGGAGGGCCGACACTCCCGCTCATGGCCTAGACGGCGGGGTTTCTCCGATGGAGGGAAATCCTGCTCCTCCTCACATTGAGCTTACCCCGATTCTGGGGGATGAGGCAAGGCAGGAGCTTCGCATAGCCAAACACAACTACGCTATGGACGAGTACTCCCGGGGATATGCCGAGGTGGAGGCCCTTAGGAGGATTCTGCGAGCGGAGGTTGAGGCGAGCATCAGCCATCCGGACTATCATGATCCGTGGAACCTCAACCTGGATCCTTTAGCAGACTGGTTCCGTCCCCTCCTAGGGCCCACTTTGGCTCCCTTTGCCGCGGAAATGACCGGTGAGTTCGCTTCTCAGCTTACACGCTGTGCGCCCAAGCGGTTTGCCACTTGCGCTTCCCTGAACTCCATCTTCCAGGTCCAGGACCTTAGCCATTCCCTCACAGTGGTAAGTACCTTGCAATTTCTTGCGTTTCCTTTTTGGTGTTTGTATTTTGTTTTCTTCCTTTGAGAAATTTTTCCTTACACCCCGTTATGGTTCAGCTTGCAGCTGAGGCTGGTCGCCTCTCCAGGAACATTATAAACCATGGCTTCGCTCTGTCCGATTTTGGGGACATGAACGACGTCAAGAAGGTCCTCCAAGACCTTACAGCGGAGAGGCAGATCTACCAGGAGGCTGCCGAGCGCCAGGAAGCAGCGGCCAAGGCCAAGGAAGAGAAGGCCAAGGCTAAGGAGGAGGAGGCCATCCGGAGGGAGGCTCAGGCGGAGGACATGATCCAGGCCGAGGCCCAGCGGAGAGGCAGGATGGAGGCCCATCATCAGGAGGAGCTAAGGGCTCAAACCGAGGCTGCCGAGAAGGCTAGGCGAGATCTTCGGGAGGCCAGGGAGGCTTTGGATGAAATGGCCGCCAAGGTGAGGTCTCTAGAGGAGACTCACCAGTCGGATATCGAATCCAAGGCCGCTCTAGCTGCGGAGTTGAAGGAGCTTCGGGACTACAAAGATCAGTCTATCAGGAAGGCCAAGAGGGCCGAGCTCCTTTCTCCTGTCTCCTGCGCCCGGTGCCCGAAGCGCTTTGATGATGGTGTCTACATGGCTTGGGCCACCAATGATCAGAGTATCAAGCTTACTTTTTATCCCAAACCCGAGGACATGATTGCCAAATTTCGGGAAAAGAAGAAAAGGCTTGATGCTGAGCTTGAGGCACGGATCGGACCTCGTCTTCCTCCGCGGGCTGACTGAGCTGCCACATTATTGACCCAGATTTTACCCGTTCTTTTTATAACTCTTTTTTTTTTGTTTGTACATACTTGCTGCTGCCTTAGAACAATTTACATGCAGGCAGCTTTTATTTGAAGGGGAGACAATTTAAGGCCTGTCCCCGGGCCATTTACATGTGTATGACCTACCCTTCGGGCTAGGATATATATATATATTTTTTTTATTTATATATATATGCGATCTTTTTTCACACTTATATATTTCAACCTGTCCTTTGGCTCAGGGTTTTCATACTTACGCTCTTTATTTTTGCGCATGTTTTTTGACCTGCCCTTTGGGTCAGGATATTTTACTTAGCTTGACCTGCCCTTTGGGTCAGGATATTTTACTTAGCTTGACCTGCCCTTTGGGTCAGGATATTTTACTTAGCTTGTTTTTGTTTGTCCGTGCGGTATACCCTAGTACCCCCCTGAGTGGCATAGAAACTTTGTTTTTAAGGCACTCAGTTTTTATTTAATATAGAGGAGGCATACATTTGGACGGTACAAACCCTTTGAACAAAATCTAAGTTTAATTCGCTACTGGTAATATTTTCTGAGGTGATCGGCATTCCAGGCTCTTGGGACAGTAGTTCCGTCCATTCTTTTCAGTTTGTAAGTGCCAGAACCGATTTCGTCCTCGATTTCATATGGTCCTTCCCAATTTGGTCCAAGTACCCCCACTCCGGGTTCTTGGGTGGCTGGGAAGACCCTTCTTAGGACCATATCCCCAATAGCGAATTTTCTGTTTTTAACCTTGGAGTTAAAATACTTGGTCACCTTCTTTTGATAAGCGGCCATACGTATTTGGGACTCATCCCTGAGTTCTTCGACTTGATCCAGAGCTTCTTGGAGCAGGGCCTGATTGGTGGCCGGATCGTAAGTCGTCCTCCTGTGGGATGGGAATAATGTTTCCACCGGGACCATTGCTTCACAACCTTACGCCATTGAGAATGGCGAGTGACCGGTTGTGGTTCTGGGGGTCGTCCGGTAGGCCCACAATACCCTTGGCAATTCTTCAGGCCAGTTATTTTTACAGGCCAGCAGCTTCTTTTTCAAGGTGACTTTTAGGATTTTATTGACTGCTTCCGCCTGGCCGTTTGTCTGAGGCCGGGCTACCGCGGAGAAGCTTTTCACTACTCCGTGTTGGTTGCAGAAGTCAGTAAATTCCTCGCAATCAAATTGCTTTCCATTGTCTGAGACTATCTTGTGAGGCAAGCCGTATCGACACACTATGTTTTTGATAACAAAGTCCAACGCCTTCTTAGCGGTTATTGTCTTCATAGGCTCAGCCTCTGTCCACTTGGTGAAGTAGTCCACTGCTACTATTGCATACTTTACTCCTCCTTTTCCCGTAGGTAGAGACCCGATGAGATCTATGCCCCAGACCGCGAAGGGCCAGGGGCTGGTCATCAGAGTGATCTCATTTGGAGGAGCTCTCGGTATGTTCGCGTACCTTTGGCACGAGTCACACTTTTGGACATAGTCTATACAATCTTTTTTCATTGTTGGCCAGAAGTATCCCTGCCTCAATATTTTCTTTGAGAGGCTGGGTCCTCCCGTATGATCTCCACAGAACCCTTCATGGACCTCCAGCATGATTTGTCTAGCTTCAGGGTCCGATACACACCTTAAATAAGGCATGCTGAGTCCTCTTCGGTAGAGAATTTGATCCATCATTACATAACGATGAGCCTGATACTGAATCTTTCGAGACAGTGCCCTCTCTTGGGGCAACTCGCCTGTAGTTATGTATTTTATGATGGGGACCATCCAGCTGGGTTCTTGCCCAACCGTTTGTGTGGTCTCTTTTATTTTGATGCTTGGCTCTGCCAAACGTTCCACTGGTACTACCCCCAGCTCTTCGATTTCGCTGTCCGAGGCTAACTTAGCCAGACAGTCCGCGTGATCGTTCTTTTCTCGGGGGATCCTTTCTATTTTATAGTCCGTGAACTCGTGGAGCAGTCCTCGAACTATTGTTACGTACGCGGCCATCCTCTCGCCGCGAGTTTGGTATTCTCCGGAAACTTGGTTTACGACCAGCTGAGAATCGCTGTAGACTTCCACCCTCTTGGCTCCTACAGCTTTAGCCAATTTTAGCCCTGCTATCAGGGCCTCATATTCGGCTTCATTATTCGAAGCTGTGAAGTTGAATCGGAGTGCGCCCGGAGCCGCAACCCGCAGGTGATATCATAGCCACTCCAGCTCCTGAACCGTTTTCATTAGAAGCTCCATCCACAAATACTCTCCAAGTGGGGATGGGTGGCTCCGGTGTATTGGCTGTTGCCTCGGCTTCATTACATTCGGTGATGAAGTCCGCCAAGGCTTGGCCTTTTATGGAAATCCGGGGCACGTAATGTAAGTCGAACTGACTCAGCTCCATTGCCCACTTGAGGAGTCTTCCGGATGCTTCGGGTTTTTGGAGAACTTGCCGGAGTGGATGATTGGTCAAAATTCTGATCGGATGGGCTTGGAAGTATGGTCTCAACTTCCGCGATGCCATCAGGAGGCAGAATACTAACTTTTCAATAACCGGATACCTTGTCTCGGCCCCTACCATGCGTTTGCTAACATAGTACACGGGGTGCTGAATTTTTCCTTCCTCCCGGACTAATGCGGCACTGACCGGATGCTCGGAGACGGCCAGGTAGAGGAACAAGTCTTCCCCAAGGACGGGTTTTGACAGGATAGGAGGCTTAGCCATATGGTCTTTTAACCTTTTGAATGCCTCCTCGCATTCATCTGTCCATTCGAACTTTTGGCATTTCTTCAGTATGTTGAAGAAGGGTATGCACTTGTCCGTGGACCGTGAGATAAAGCGGCTCAGTGCGGCTACCTTTCCGGTCAAACTTTGCACGTCCTTATGTTTCTTGGGGGATGGCATGTCCAGGAGAGCTTGGATTTTCTCCGGGTTTGCCTCGATCCCCCTTTGGCTGACTATGAAGCCCAGGAATTTTCCCGATTTGACCCCGAAGGTGCATTTTTTCGGGTTGAGTTTCATGCCGTATCTCCGGACGACATCGAAACATTCCTCTAAGTCGCTTGCATGGCTGTTGCATGCTTTGGATTTGACGAGCATGTCGTCTACATATACTTCCATGTTTCGTCCCAGGAGGCTTTTAAACATCCGGTTAACCATTCTTTGGTAGGTTGCTCCGGCGTTTTTCAGTCCGAAAGGCATGACTAGGTAACAGTATACCCCCTTATCGGTCCTGAAGCTAGTGCACTCCTGGTCTGCCGTATGCATTTTTATTTGGTTGTACCCAGCATAGGCATCCATGAAAGATAGCAGCTTAAACCCGGACGTGGCGTCCACCATCTGGTCGATCCTGGGCAGCGGAAAGCAGTCCTTTGGGCAGGCTTTGTTTAGATCTGTGAAATCTATACAAACCCGCCAAGTCCTGTTTGGCTTAGGCACCAGGACCGGATTGGCTAGCCATTCCGGATAGTATACGTCGCGGATCATGCTATTGGACAAAAGTTTATCCACCTCTTTCTCTAAGGCCTCGGCTTTCACCGAGTCGAGCGGGCGTCTCTTTTGCTGTACAGGGGGCATGTCCAGGTTGACATTGAGTACATGGGTGATGACATGAGGGCTGATGCCGGTCATGTCTTCTTGGCGCCATGCGAAAATGTCGATGGCGCCCTTCAGTGTTTTTATTATTTTATCTTTTTCCTCCGGACCTAGGCTTCTCCTTATCCGGAGTACTTTGGTGGAGTCGTCGTCGCACACTGGTATCTCTTCGACGTCCTCCATTGGTTCTACGACCCTTTCGGATCCTATGCGAGGATCCAGCTCGTCTTCTTCAGCCTTCTCTATTTCAGGGGGCCCCCGGACCATGAGTACTGGCAAGTGGGTGGCAACATTGTAACATTGCCTGGCCTCTCCTTGATTTCCCCTCACCGTTCCGACTCCGGCTTCCTGGGTAGGGAATTTTAGGCATAGGTGTCGGATTGAAGTTATTGCACCAAAGTCGACGAGGGCCGGTCGGCCCAAGATTGCGTTGTAGGCTGTTGGACAGTCTACCACCACGAAGGTGCAATACTTGAACGTGCTTTGGGGGGTATCCGGGCACAGGGTAACTGGGAGCCTGACTTTTCCCATCGGGATTAGCGTTGTCCCGTTAAACCCTGTGAGCTGCGATCCGCTAGGAGAGAGGTCCCGGTCGGTCAACCCTATCGCAGAGAAGGCTTCTTTGAAGAGCAAGTTCACGGAACTTCCATTGTCAATCAGGACCCTAGCCACCACTTTATTTGCGATGGGGGTCTCTATGACCAGCGGGTCGTGATGAGGAAAGCGCACCGTCTTGGCGTCTTCTTCCGTGAACGTTATGGGTTGGTCCATTAGCCGAGGCCTTTGAGCCGGGAGTTGAGTGACCTCCCACACCTCACCGTGTCTTGCGGCCTCGGCATATCTCTTTCGCTCCTTTCGAGTGTTTCCTCCGATATGGGGACCTCCGGAGATCATGGCTACCCGTCCATTAGGCCGGGGCGGTAGTCCGGGTATATGCTGGGTGTCACCTGCGGGAGCAGCTGGAGGCAATACTCCTGCTGTACCCCCTGGTGTTCCCGAAGGCATACCCCCTGCCACCTGCCCCGGGTCAAGGTGGGGCAACCTATTTTTGATCCACTCATAGAGGTGGCCCAAACGGATCAGATTCTCAATCTCATCTTTGAGATTTTTACACTCGTTGGTGCTGTGGCCAATGTCGTTGTGGTACTCGCACCTTTTACTCGGATCTCTCCGGGAGCTGTCTCTGTACAATGGCTGGGGTCTCCGGTAGTGCGTATTCTGCCTTGTGGCAAAATATACACGTTCCTGAAAGTCCGTGAGCTCTGTGTATTGGGTGTATTGGGGTGTGTACCCCTTCTTTTGGCGCTTCTCTCCCGTTCGGGTGCTGCCCTTGGAAGATCTTTTGCTTCTCGACCCTTGGGTAGGGCCTGTTAAGCTGGCGGTTGGGGCAGCCTGTGAAGGAGTCCGTCCATTCACCCCGGACGGGTTGCCGTAATGGGAAGATGCCGGGGGCAAAGCTTGGCCCCGTCGTATCCGGAGTAGCAGAACTGTATGCCACTTATCGGAGGGGTCGCGGTCGGGACAGTACCCGAGGGCGAAACTCCTGGCATGTATCCTGCTATTCTGGTGGGATAATAGCCTCCGTAAGCCACGATCTGGGCTTCTTCGAGGTTAATATATTTTTGGACTCGCTTCTGGAAGTCTTGAAGGCTAGCAGCGCCTTCTTGCTGTAATTCGTTCCAGAAGGGAGTCCCGGTGCGGATTCCAGCTTGGAGAAGCGCAAGCTGTTGTCCGTCGTCGACCTTCTTGGTCTTCGAGGCTTCCTCTCGGAACCTCTTGATGTAATTCTTCAAGGTTTCGGTGGGTAGTTGCTTGATGTTGGTCAAGGCACTAACCTCCAAGTTGACCTTCCTGGCGGCGACAAATTGTCTCCGGAAGTTGGTTTGGAGTTTGTTCCAACATCCCACCGATCCTGGTTCCAATTTCTTGAACCATTCCTTTGCCGATCCACTCAGAGTGAGGGGGAAGCATAGGCATTTGGCGTCATTGCTGACCCGCATGACTGTCATGACTCGGTTGAATCGTGACAAGTGATCACTGGGGTCGGAGTTCCCAGTATATGCCGCCATCTCGGGCATCTTGAAATTTTTAGGGAGCTCCGCCTCCAGGATATGCTTGGCACAAGGCTCCCGGTCCTCACTGTCCGAGTCGGAGTCATCTCCCTTCTGCCTCCGGGAGACTCGGGCAATATCTTTTCGAAGGATGGCAAGCTCTGCCATAATCCCTTCGTTTACAGTACCCGAGGAGACTTCGGGTCTGTATCTTTTTTGATCAAGGTGATCCCGGAGGTCACCTTGATTCCCATTGATTTGATTTCTCAGATCAATGGGTGGACATCTCTGTCCTCCTCTTCCTCTACCCCCTGGTTCCTGGTGCACGGAAACGCTTTTCCGGTCCCCTCGATCCTGAGGGCCAAGACTCCCTCTTTGGGGCTTGCCCCTCTGCGGACCTTTCCCTTTAGGGAAATCTGAGCGGACCTTACGCGGATCCTGCGCCTTTTTCTTTCGACCAGGGGCAGAAGTAGGGTTTTTTGTTTGATTTTCCTCAGCAGGGTGCCTTATAGGGCTAGGTTCCCTAGGCCTTTGCTGCTGGGAATTAGGCGAAGACGTCGCTGGCTCCCCGTCGAGTCCAGCGGCCATCGCCTTGGGATGCACGTGAATACCAGCTGCCTCCATGGCTTTCTGCATGGCTAGCATCACCTCATGCATCTTTTGATTTTGCACTTTCTGAGCTTCGATCTCAGCTTCGTGATCGATAGCTTTTTGTCTGAGGAGCACCAGCTCTTGGTAGCTCCCATCATCGTAAGCGTACTCGTCGAGGTGTTCCTCGTGGTTTTCATCTGGAACTTCTTCCTCGGACTCCTCTGCTGCCCTTGAGGCTACATCTTCCTCATTGGGGTCTTGAGCGTCTTCTAGAGGGCGAGGATGACGTGTAGCTCTTGTCTCCACCATTATCGTGAAGTTAAATGCTTGTTGCGAAGCAGCTTTCCTCAGCTCTCAATGAAAGCACCAAAATGTTGACCGAGGTTTTCGGCAACTATTAAAATATATTTTAATAATAAGCTGTAAGAAAGCGAGATGAAGACTTTTTACGTGGTTGGGGCGTTAATGAGCCTTAGTCCACGAGCCACTGCTATTAATGGATGTATTTAATACAGATTTTACACTTGAGAGAATGTTTTTTCCTTAAACACAGAGAATGTTCTGGGTGAGTTTTTCTCTTCTTGCTCTTTTGCAACCAAGATCCTCCGACCCCATTAAATGAGCTTTGAGGGGGTATTTATAGTGTTTTGGTGGGGTGATCCCTAGAATTGTTCTTACACATGTATCTGTAAGTATCCATAAAGTTGGGCATTTCCGATGAATATACCATGGGTGATGCATGGTCAAATCCCTAGGTGCTGTAGGGCTTTTATGGAGAATGTCCTTTTTGTCTTATGATTGACGTGACTCTTCGCAGAGTAGCCGTCGCTAGACTTAAATGATCATTACTGTAGCGCTGCTGTTTGGGGGTTGTGCCGTCAGACTTTATTGCGTGTTACAGTCCCAACACGCTTCCTCCCATGCAGCATTAAATGCGACTTGATTTCTCGGGAGAGACCTGACACATCCCGGAGAGCCTTCACGCTACACTAGCTTCCGGGAGTAGCTTATACTCCGGGTGTCTCCTCCGGGACCCATGTTAATAGCGCTTCCTGGTGGCATAAAAAGACTTAGCAAATCTTTCCAAGTTATCTGATCCACGTGTTCCCTCTTGACTGGTCCACGTATATTGGGCGAATTTAGGAGCAACAGAATAAAAATTTATAATTTTATTGTCACGTAGAATTTTTTATAAAAATACTATCTTTTTATAAAACATCCATAAAACAACAAAATAGAACAATTAAAACAGTAGTGGAACAACTAAAAAATAACTGTAAAAACTTAACGCAGTACATAGTATAAAACTTATATATAAAATTTACTTCTTAAAAAATAACATTTTTGAAAAAATAAATTCTAGTCTACATTAAAAAGTAAAAAAGTTAAAAATTTGAGTATTAGGTGTAAAAAATCTTTTAATTAATCTGATTTCAATCGCATATATTTTATTTATACAATTGCACTTTTTTTTTTTTTGAAAAGAAATATATTAAGAAATAGCCTCAGCTATTACAATGTTCTTCAAAAAAGGAGTATCAGCTCATTAAACAAGTAACCTGACAAAAAACAAAATTTTTGAGCAAGACAATGGACAGCCTTGTTAGCAGATCGATAAACAAAAGAAATTAAAATATGAACAGAACCAAAGTAGAAAGTCATATGAACATAACTGTTGAGTGCTTGAACAACAATCAACAAATCTGTCTAGATGATCACATCCTCTCACCATTTCCTTTTAATACAACTTAATGTTTCCTTCATAACAATGATTTCAGCAATTTCAGGCAACACTATTCCAATTCTAGACGCCGAAATTGCTTCCAAGAATTAATCAAACTAAGGATCTAATTTTGTTTAAAGACTAGTATTGAAATTTAGTTGATTAAATTTATCCGTAGAAGATCACGGAGATATGATACCAAAAGCGATCGGTGTCAATGGTTGCAAAAAAAAAAAAAAATGACAGCTACACTATTGTTTAGCAGCTTTATACAGTAACAAAACGACACAAGTCTAACAAGAAGACGACAAAACTACTTTAACCTTCTCTTTTTTTTTTTCTTTTTTAATTAGAGAGATAAGTAATACTCTATGGTAAGAAAGAGAATCAGAGTCGACGTGCTATTTATGGATACTGATAATATTGTATATATTCTTCTGTAATTGCTTAAAGATGTTTTTTTTTATTATTCCTAATTTGTGTCAAAGGACTTTCTTTTAATCTTTGTTTGACATTATTTACTACAAGTGCTGCACATACAAACAGAAGTTAAAAATGCTTGGGCAGAAAATATACAAAAAGGAGCCACGTTGGTTCTCCCTTTTTCTTTTTATGAACAATTGATTCAGAGCTTTAATTTTTACAATAAGACTTCTTGACAATTTTTTTTTTAACTTTTTTTTCTTTATTATAACAAAAACAAAATCAGATAACCATTCACGTTCATCACACTAGAAAGAAAAACAAATCAAGAAGCTAATTACAGTTGAACATACAATCATCGATCCCTCAAAACAAAAAATGTTTATACACATATAGCTAATAGAAAATTATATACCAAACAATCAATCACTAATCAATGATCCCCATTGACGTTTATTATTATGATTATTCTTTTGCTTTTTTAATTGGTCAAGAATCAAGATGAATGGTTGACCTTACTTATCTTTAAATCGAGTCCAAACCCGGGTCCTCGCAAATCTTCCCCTTGGGCGGGTACTGCCATACCCGGATACACTGGAACTTGATTTCTGACACCATATAGCATCTGCTGCTGCTGGCTCACTCCATCAGGGACCAATCTGGCCCCCGAAAGATCACGTGGATCCAGTGACGTGGCAGGCCTCAGACCTCCACCACCATACACCTGAGCATCCACACCTTGAACCGGATAATGGTACCCGACCGGAATCTGACCCGTTACCACCGGATACTGCTGCACCGGAACATACGGCGCCCGTATTGGAACAGAAACATGTTGGATTGGGAAATTTTCTGGCGGCGGTATCGAAGTTGGGACATAGTAAAGGGGCACTTGGCGTACGGGTTGAGCCGGATAAAGAGTGTCCGCAGCTGTGACGTAATGCATCATGGAGTTTTCTGTGTACCCAGCCGGTTGTGATATGGGTGTTTCGCTCTTTTCGGTCATCGGGAATTGGCTTTCTGATTTGGTTCTAACCGGTGGGAGGTTGGGGATTAGATGGACGGAAGGAACAGATGAAGTGGAGCAAAACGGCGAAGAAACTCTTGGAGCGGGAGATCCAGGATCCGAACCTGAGACGCAATCGTGCAAAACGGGTCGGAATTTATGCTTGGGATCACCGCCGCGATTCTGAGGATCATCGGGATTATCAAGCCCAAATAGATAATCCGGTACTTCGGATACTATTGAAGAAACTTCGGAGCGGCCTCTCTGAAGACCGGTCGACGCGCCACCGCTATTGAGCGCGTCGATGAACCAAGTGTCCCGATTAGTGGAGCCGTGGAGGATCGAAGTAATACTACTGGTTTCGGAATATTCCTCGTCTTTGGAAAATAGGAAAATCCGGAGGCGCGTCGATTTCGGGTTTTGGTTTTGAACTAATCGATCGTACTCGTCCACCATGTTTTCCACGTCCTCGTCTGTGGTCACTGAGATCAGAGCATCCAAATCCTCATTCGGTAGTTGATACTTGACGATCACGTCGCTAGTGCCTTCAGTAGACAAAACCCCCAAAATATGAACAACAATTAATCAATACGGATGAACTCAAATTAAATCGAACCCACCATCCGATGGCAGAGTTGAATTAGAAATTAGAATTGAATAAATAAAATATATACCAGAGAGTTTAGAGAGCTTGGTGAGTAAACCGGAGAAGTTGGTGGCTCTGTGAACGGCTACAATGCGAGTATCACCGCCGACGTATCGGAGCTGATTGTCATGTGGTCGGGGGACGATCTTGCCGCCGAAACTGCACATGAAGCGGACACGTGTGTGAAGGTCGTGAGGCTGATGATCGGAGCGTGGGGAGGAGGCGACGGAGTCGGTGGCGTAGGAGTCTAGCTCGGAGTGGTGGTGAGAGGAGGTCATTTTTGGTGGGAGGATTGGATTGAAAGGGTTTTGGTTTTGAATAATAAAAAGAAAAAGGAGAAAGAACAATTATTATGGCATAAAAGGAATGAATGTTTGGTGAGTTGGATTCGAGTGTGAAGAAGGGGTGAGAATTGAGATTGAGGGCCACTCACTCTCTCACACCCAACTTACAAGCCAATAAAAGCATCCTATTTATTTTGGAATATTCATATTTTCTTCCTATTCTATTATAAGTTTTCTTTTTTTTTTTCATGGGCCAACTTTCATTGCGAGTTAGGAATGCTCTTGTAAATTTAAATTTGTTATTCATCAAATTGTTCAAACTGTTAAAATCACTCAAATCATTTGCATTGCAAACAAATGTGGTTTGAAATTTTTTGTAGTACGGTCGCAGTTTGAATTTTTTTTAAACGGTAATTTTGAATTGTTGTTTGCAGTGCAAACAGTGCAGTGCTATTTGCAATTTTAAATTACTAATATGCTATTAAAATCACACCGCACCATATATTATAACAATACAACTTTTATATTTATTTACATCTAATATGTAAAAGCCCAGTCTAAAGTCCACTAATTATTATATTGTTGAAAAACTTTTTTTATATTTATTTTAAAACCTTATGGTATTTTTGACCGGTGTTGTTTAAACTTTGTTGTATTTATAATAGTTTAATTATTTGGTGATAGTCAAAATCGTAAAGCACCGCACCACACCATTTATTGTGGTACGATTTCTACAGTTTTTTAGTTTTACGGTGCGAGTACAGTTTGAGAAATTAAAAAAACCGCATGTATAAGTTAGTTTGAAAAAACAATCAAAAAACTATAACACCCACACCACAACAATAAAACTTTAAAAAATTTAATATCAAAAAAATTTAAAAATATATTTCCCCTTCTTTTATAAGTTTATTTAACGGTGAAATAAGCATATGAACCCCACTTTTTATTTATTTATTTATTATTATTATATATTTTATTTTTTATTAAACTTGTAAAAGTGGAGTATTGTATTGGCTAACAAGTTGTTAATTTGTAATTGTTTTTCAGTAGCCAAAAGAAGTTGTTTATTTGTTTTGTGTTACTATGAGTGTGAGAACTGGCAAATGGCAATGACTCGGACTGTGATGTTAGCATGCTCTCATATATATTATTCGGTATATTAAATGAAATTTTATCATTTGAAAAATATATTAAGCATTCTTAATTATAATGAAAAATTATGAAAGAATGTATTTAATTTTTTTAACAATATATATTGTTTTCCAAACAATTAAAATAATAAAACAAAAAAATAATTATTTTATTAAATAAATTTTCTGTAAAAAATAAAGTTTCAGTTATCGCGTGTGTAGTCAAGTGTGTGTCTTCACCCATTTGTACAAAATTAGATACTCTTGGAGCCCTATCCGGTTAGGTTTATATTAGTACTATTTTTAAGTTATTTTTAGTATGTTTTTAAATAATTTCTCTAATTTTGTGCAATTTTACGATTTTAGTAGTTAATATTTTGTAAATTTAGTGTTGAAGAAAAATAGAAAAATATTGAAAAAAATATAAGAAAAATATCAAATAAATCAATTCTCGAGATAAGAGCACTAGAGAATTCATTTGAGAAAAAAAAATCTTATGGTTCCAGTGCGATTAGAGCTATTAAGGCGAAGAAATTAAAAATAGTGGAGTAGTGTTTCAACACTACAATTCCATGCCAGAGCATTAATGCCAAACTTTAACAAAGAGGATCGTTTTTGACCAAGATATAGGTGCGCCTCAACACTGGAGTTTAGTATTGAGGTAGAAATTCGTTAGGAGCTTGCTGCCTAAAAATTGAGGTTTAATGCATGCCTCGACACTCTTAGCTAGTGTCGAGGCTCGTGTGCCACAAAAGATCAAGAAATATCAGCATCACACACAAAGGCCGCGACACTAAGGGCCTAGTGTCGAGGCCTGCCTCCCTTTATTTGAAAAATGAGATATTTTTCTATCTTTTTATTTCTTTTTCGACTATAAAAAGGAGGAGATTTTCACACTTTTGGGGGAAGCAATTAGAAAGTACGAGTTGAAGAGAAACAAAGTGACCGAGAATGCTTTTCAACAGAGTTCTTTGATAATTTATTCTTCTCTATTTTCTTCTTATGTTATAATTGATTTGTGTTGAATTGTTACGATGAATAAGAGTGGATAAACAATTGTTAAAGTATTGATGGATATTATTAGACATCTTTTTATGGTTTTAATATGATTTGATTCTTCTTCCATTTTTCTATGTGTGTTTTATTTCATTCATTCTTAATTCTTTCAATTGTTTGGCCATCAATTAGATTTTGATACGAGATCTGAGAAGTGAGTATGAATTATGCTATAGTGAAATATGAATAAATTTAGATATAAGACGAGAGCACTTATGTAGTTTGGATATAGCTTATAAAGATATGTGTTTAATGCCTTTTACATGTTTAAATTTATCATGAGAATAAAAAATTTGCATGTAAGTGATATTTTTATATTTGAGAAGATTATAAATTACTTGAATAAATCTGTTATTGCATAAAAATTTGTAATAGGAATTGAATTGTATTATGTCATAATAGATAGATACAATTGAAATCAATAACCCTAACTCTGATCCTTGTCAATTTGCATTTAGATCTATTTGTTTTTCTATTTTTATTGCTTTTAGCTTTAATTTTCTCTTAAAAATGTGATATTGCCTAATAGAAATAAAAGTTTAGTTTTAACTTACTTAATTATAATTCTTCTGGGTTCGACTTCACCTGTGTGAGTAAATACTTGCAATGAATACGTACACTTTCGTGTTAAAATATTCACAACATATCCTAAGTGTTAAAGTTGTACTTTATATACTCTTGTAAACAAAAGCTTATAGTCCATGTGTAACTCTTTCTAGTTTTACACCCACTAAGACATTCTCATCTTGTGAAAATTCATTAACTTTGGGAAAAAAAATTCCAACCTATATATTAACGACCTTTTCCATACAAATAGAGAGTTCATTAAGGCTTGTTTGGTATACGCTGTATTGTATTGTATTAGTATTATTTAATACAATAGTATGTTTGGTGTATTGATTTGTATTAATAGGTTGTGTAAAGTTATAGTATATTTTCAATAAACTCGACCCCGTCACTAACTTGGAGTCGAGTTTGGGTCTACAGTCCGAGTCTTGGGTCTAAGTCCTGGGTTTGGGTTCGGGTATGGGTTTGGGTCCTAGGTTTGGGTTTGGGTCGCGGGTATAGGTCCGGGTTAGGGTCTAGGTCCGGGTTAGAGTTCGAGTCCAGGTCTGGGTACGGGTCCAAGTCAGGGTCAGGGTCACGGGTTCGAGGTCCGGGTCCAGTCATAGATCTCGATCCGAGTTCGAATCCAGGCCTCGGGTCTGGGTCCTTGTCTCTAGATTCGAGTCAGAGATTTGGGTTGACCCTAGATCCTTTTTAAATATTGTAATATAAACTAATACGAATCATTTATTATGTATTAAATAATACAACTTAAATTATATTAATAAAATTTATCGTAATAATTAATATAATATATTATTTTATCTAAACATAGTGTTATTTATTATTTAATATAATAGAATCTGGACATATTAAAATGAAATTTGACACTTACACACTAAAATGTAGGAATAAAATAAGATTTTAGTTCAATCTTCCACCAAATAAGAATAAAACTAAAATAAGTATTTAGAAAAAAGATATTTCCACAAGTAGCCAAAACTATCAAAAAATTATAAAATCACTTATCTATAATTTTTTCAATATTTTTAAGGACTTTGTTTTTTCATGCTATTTTATATTGGTATTACATTATTATTATTATATTTCTATAATGTTGCTTTTTCTTGAGATTTCGAAAAAATACATATAATTTTTTTAAGAAAAATTCGTAAACAATATAATATAGTCGGTAAAAATATATTTTTGGGAGCGTTTAGAATGAAGTGTTCAAAATAATTTGATTAAAAGAAATATAATGAAAGAGAATATGATTGTAGAGAAATATATAAATTGTATTTAGTTGTGTAAGGTAATAGTTAAAAAATTCCTATAAAATTAAAAAAAAAAAAAAATAGTAGTTTAACCGCAAATTGTCCAATATTTTTCAATTAAGATTCTAATCACGAGTATTGAGTTATATTATTCCTTCTAACCATAATTGAGGAGATTTTATTTTGGCTGGAAGAATATGTTTGGATAAGATTAACATATATAAGACCGCACGATAGATATAGTGTTTGTTTGTTAACTTAAAGTAGTGCACGTTATATTTCTCTTTTTATTTTATTTTTGTCTTTTTCTTTTTCGGTGACATAGAAAAAAATAAATATAAAAATGGTTATACGCATGCATGCATTATCACACTTTTTAATTATTGATCTTATTTAAATGATATATTTTATAGTTTTATATGTATTATATAAAAAAAAAAAAAATTGAATACCTATAATTTATGGTAGTATGTTTTATTTCTCAAACAATAGGCCGGTAAAACGGCAATCGTTAACTTCTTTGATATTTATTTTTTTCACTTATTTTATTAATCGTGTTGATTTTTTAATAATTTCAGTGTAACATAATTTCCATACAACGTTTTTAGCGGAAATAGATATATAAATATGAATTTCTTAGATATATTGTTAAAATATTTGAATATTGAGAGTCTCATTCTACGTACTTAAGCCAAGAACATTATAAACTCGTAGAATACATAAAGTTTGAGGTTTTTTTTTCTTTTTCTTTTAAAATGGAAAAAACTTTTTGGACTTGAGTAAACAAACAGTCAACATATACAACAAATAAATATTGTTAACGAATAGCTGGCCTGTATATGAACTGAGTGATATCAATTGTTTTTTAAAATGAATTAATTGAGTAAGTTGATTGTTTTTTAATTCAGTACATATACATGATGTTATTATTGTAGTTTTTCATTGTATATAGTATATTCATAATTAAATAATTTCATTACAATATCACCAACTCTTATGGTAGGTTATTCAATATATATATATGATACACACTATTATTTTTAAAAGGAATAAAAAATTATTATGTATACTAATTGAAAGAAATAAAACATTTAATTAACTTCTGATGACTTGGGGGTTTAGATTAAATACGCTTAAAGAAAGTTTGTAAACAATACGCTTAAAGGCAACTAGCTTGTACCTAACTCGTCTGCTTAATAAATTTGGACAAGTTTTTTAGTAGGTATATAAATATTGGTTGTATTATTAAACAAATATTGCAAAAAAATACAAATAGAGGTGTCACTTTTGTTTAGTTTTTATTGTGGGGTATTTTCAGTTTTTAAAAATTATACAATTTTTTATTGACAAATGTATAATATAGAGAGCAGTCATCAGTTTTACGATTTTTTTTTTTAAATGGTTCTATAAATAGGATTCGAATAATTTACTGTAGGCGCCTATTTTTTTTTTTTTTGTTAATTAGATTTTTTTTCTTCTAAATTTCGACATGTAATAAATTATGCCTCCAAATTTGTAGGCCTTTAAAAATCTACTCTTAATTATTGAGATGGTTGGATTTAGAGACTGTTCAATCACGTTCAATTATATAAACACGGTGATTATTCATATACTAAATCATGTCCCAAAACTTTAATATCTACCAAATTCTGCTCTCAAATTTTGACATGTACCCAGAGCTAGTTCTAAAATTTAGTGGGTTATAGGAAAAAAATATTTTTAGACTCTTATTTTAAAAATAATGCAGTATTTTTTTTTTTTTAAAAAAAAAATTATAATTTTAAAAAAGAAAAAAATTTGGACCCTAGGCACAGGCTTAGCCTACCTATACTTAAGTTGGACCATCATATAATATCAAATCATGCCCATAAACTTTCATCAACATCATGTGTCCGTTAATAAAAATTTTCAATGTCAAAATTCGGAGACAAAAATACATAATTAGTTTTTTATTATTAGTATTATACATGGAACTAACTATTTTTAATTATGTTTAACACACAATAAATTACTCAAAATTTTCAAAAAAAAAAAAAAAAAAAAACAGGTGTAATGTATTACAAAGTTTACAACTACAATCTATTCTGTCTATATGAGGATTCAAAATTGCATAAACTCATAAATATTTTTTTACAGGTTGTGCAACTTGTTGAATAAACCATGATTTGCAATCTGCATGACAATTAGATTTCAAGTTGTCTTTTTGTGTAAAAGACTTTAAAGAATCATATGTCCAAACATAACATGATAGTGAGATATATGCAGTTAGGGGTGTTCATCCGATCCAATCCGCACTTTTTTGGTCAAACAACATCCAATCCGCACTAAGTGCGGATTTCATATTTTGGATTAAATCCGATCCGCATAAGAGTTTAAATCCAATCCAATCCAATCCGCAATAGTGCGGATTGGATCGGTTATTTTGGATCGGTTATTTTTTTAATAATAAATTATTTAATATTTCATAGAAAAAAAATTAAAAAAAGACTATTGTTTCTTAATCTCCAATAATAATCTATTTCCATCTCTATTTATATACAAATTAAACCAATATACATATATATCAATGTATATATACTTATTTTTAAATTTACACTAAAATATATATATGTATCTAATTACTAAAATAAATAAGCTAGTATATATATATTTAAACTTTATGTGTATGTGTCTATGTTAATAAGAATTATTTTTCTTGTGTTTTTTATTACAGAATAAATAAAATGCACCAACTCAATGTATTACTAAAAAAATTAAGAAATTAGAACTTTGTGTCTTTTTTTAATTAGTATATATTATATATTATAATTTTTTTAAAAATATATATAATTAAGTGCGGATTGGATTGGATCGGTTACTTTTTGAAGTCAAACAACATCCAATCCGCACAAATGCGGATTTTAGATTTTTCAATCCAATCCAATCCGCACAAGTGCGGATATCCGCATTTTGTGGATTGGATTGGATTGGATCGTGCGGATTGGATTGGATCGGATACTTTGTGAACACCCCTATATGCAGTTGCAACTTGCTAAGTCCATTTAGCCTTTCTTTTCTTTTCTATTAATTGTACATCCAATAAAGGGCGGTGGTATCGAGATTGAGACATTTCCTCTAAAACAAATAATGAAATAAATATCCACGCAATTTCAAATATAATAACAGAAAGAATGGACTTTCATGCGAATCAAATAGACATAGAATATTTCCTCAAAATAAATAAATAAATAGGCATAGAAAATAGAATAGATTTTGATTGAAAACTAAGATATGCGGTCTAGCTACTTTGCTAGCTACTTCAAAATATCGAACCAAAATAGAGTTAATTCGTACATTAAAAGTCTCATTTGATGACAACACAAAATGGTATTTCTATACCTTGTATATCTACAGTCAATAAATCCACCTACCTAGCTAACCGATATTGATAATAAAGAAGAGTATAGTTATAACATATAATAAAGTAACTGGCTGCCGATAATTGTTTTTTCATAATTTTTTTTATATCTTTTCTAATTTTTCTAAAAAAATTATATTTTTTTTGAAATTTTTTTTATCAATTTTATTAACGGCAATCATTTAAGATTACATCACTATTTGTAGATTACTTAATAAAAATTATAGTGCCGTTTGATAATACTTTTGTTTTTAAATTTTTTAACCACAAAATGAAAGTAAAATTTTAATTTTTAAAAATTTAGTTTTTAAAAAATAAAAATTTAAAAATAAAAAAATGCGTTATGTAACTGTTTTTGTTTTTCAATTTTAAAAATCGAAAATAAAAGTTTGTTCTGTAAATTTATTTTTATTTGTTGATTTTATTTAAGTCTGGTGTAGATTCGGGATCGGATTCGAGGTCGGGTTAGAGACCGGGTTCAGCACCAAGGCTGTGGGAGATTTGGGTTCGGGTTTGGTCGGAATCCAAAATATTAATTAAGAAAAAAAAAACTGTTTAAAAAATATTAAAAATAACTTCTTCTTTTTTTGTTTTCAAAATTTTAATTCTCAGTTAAAAAATTGAAAAGTGATAACAGTTTTATCAAACATATTTTTGAAAAATATTTTCACTTTTTCGCTTTTAAAAATAGATTACTGATTCAAAAAATATTACCAAACACTATCTATATTTTTGTACACATTTTACTTAAAACCCCATAAAAACTAAAATTCTGAAAAATTCCCAAGTAATGGAGGACCCACGGTCGGTATATAGTTGTAGTGTGGGTGAATGCGTTGTTAGAAGTGATTAGTGATGTAATATTCAAACTCGGTAGTCGTTCGTAATATTCTTGTTCTAAGATCGATTAATCTGCTTACTTAGCAACTCTCAGTGACCGGTACTGTTTCTCTTGTGTGAAGGCTTAAGTTGAATGCTTGACATGCTTCAATTATTATTATTAGGCTAATTAGTAATTTTTCTCCCCAAACCTTGACATATATTAAATCATGTTCTCAAAATTTTTTTGGCCGTTCAAATTTTTCCTGAACTATTGAGATTGTTAGATTTTATGACTTTTGTCTAATTTCATTCAATTTTACTATTTCAGTGATTGTTTATGTACTACACCATATTCCCCAGACTTTTATATCTACCAAATCATACCCCTCAAACTTTGATATGTACTAAATCATGTCCCCTGAACTTTCATGTTAGAATTTTTTTACTAAAATTAGACAAAAATCCTTAAATATAACAATCTTAATAGTTCAGAAAAATTTTTAACAGTCAAATAAGTTTAAGGACATAATTTAATACATGTCATAATTCGAGTAAAAAAATTACTAATTAGCTTTATTATTATTATTATTATCTTTATTTCGTAACGACAAATGGTTTATTATTTTCAAATCATATCGTTAATCTCGATCTGGGGAGCCAATCCAGCACACAGAATTATTGCTCAACCTCAATTGTTGAAACTTTATTTGGTCATTGTCTTTGGTGTATGTACATACATTGATTTGTTTGTTTTGTTTTTAGCATAACACTATACTATTCTTTTTATGATGGGTCTATTATTTGATACAAAACAGATGATGTGTATTATACATATGAATTATCCATTTATTTTCTACCACTAAATTGTAAATTATTTTGCTTGTATCAAAACTCATAAATTCTTTAATTTTCTCTAATATTACTTGAGAAATTTTTATTTTTATAGTTTTTAAAGTACCAATTTACAAATTTTCTATTATTAACAACTTATTTTATGGGAATTTTTTTTTTCAAAGCAAATATGGAAAAAATAATATAAGGTAAATGGTTACCCTAGAGCAACTGGTTATCCTAACTTTTTTCCCATAATTTTATTTTATTTTTCAATTTTTTCTCATAATATATATTTTTATTTAAAAAAATATTTTAAAGATAATTACATAAAACATTATTTTTGAGAAATTTACATAGTATACTAATTTTTGCTATTTTTTTATAAAAATATTGCCAGGCGGTATTTTTTACTTTTTTACTGTGTTTTTTTTATAAGTTTCATACTGCATTATACTGTGTTAAGTTTTCACTGTTGTCCTACTAGTATTTTTTAGTTGTTCAACTGTTGTTTTGAGTTGTTCTTTTTTGTGTTTAACAAGTGTTTTATAAAAACACAGTATTTTTGAAAAGATTTCCGTGTGACAGTATTTTTGTAAAAATTAACCCAAATTCTAGTATTTTTGTAAGTTTCTCTTATTTTTCGTAAATTTTTTTATATTTTTACGTTCAAAGATTTATATATATATTTTTACCAGTATTTTATAAAACAACACGAAAGCATCATAAAAGTAATATAAAAATAATATTCAAACAACATAAAAAAAAAAAACTCACAAATAACAAAATTAACAAACAATTAACAAGAGTACAGCATAAAAATACATCAAAAGACCGCTTAAAAAAATATTTAAAATAGTAAAAATATTTAAAATTTCATACAAATATATTTTTGTAATTTTTTTGTTATTTTTGTGTATTTGTGAAATAATTCCTAAAAAACCGTTAAATTTGTGATTTTCTCATTTTATTAAGTTATGAACAAAATTTGTGGGCCGGACATAATTGCAATCCATCGTTGTAACTGTTTGGGCCTTTTGCATGTAACTGGTTGTTAAGTCCATAATTCTTTCCTTTTCTTTTTTTTTTTCTTTTGAATAAAAAGTCTATATATAAATTAATTCTAATGGTTTTGGGCAAATGCAAGTGCTATTGCCTGGCCACTACCGTTAAAGAGCCAAATCTTGTAAGAAGAAAATAATAAGAAAAGAAAAACGCCCACATTGTTTGGTAATGGATTTTTACTCGATCAAAGACATGCATTTTTGTTGCACATTGTTCTTTTAAGCAGTGTAACACTAATGTGGTGTTAATAATATATAACACTGATTTGAGAGTTCCACATAAATACTTAAAAGTCACAATTCTACGGATCTATAGTTTTTTCTATTTTTTTTTTTTTTTCATTTTATGGATTTTAACATTTTTTTATATTAAAATACGGATTTTCTTTTTTCTGTTTCTTTTTTTTCATGTTGCTATAAAAGAAAAATGAGGAAAAACCTGTAAAAAAAATCTCCAGTAAGAAAAATCCGATTAAAATATGTATTTATAGTTTTAGACTTAAGTTTAGCACCAATATAAATTTAATTTTCATACTTAAGTTTAGCTCCAATACAAATTTAAGTTTAGCTTCAATATGTAAAAGAAAAAAAAAAAGCTAGTTTTAATTAGTAAAAGGGTAATTAAGATTTTTGTTCCCTGAACTTTGACATGTACCAAATATTGCTCCCTGAACTTTTAAGGTCGTTAAAACTGCCCCCTGAATTATTGAGATTGTTGGATTTAAGGACTTTTATCTAACTTCATTCAATTTTACTATTTCAATGATTGTTTATGTACTAAATCATGCTCCCCATACTTTGATATCTATCAAATCATGCCTATCAAACTTTGACATGTATTAAATTATGCACCTGAATTTTCATCCATGTTAGACTTTTTTACTAAAATTAGAAAGAAGTCCTTAAATCCAACAATCTCTATAGTTCATGGAGCATTTTAAAGACCTTAAAAGTTCAAGGTCAAGAGGCATGATTTTGTACATGTCAAAGTTTAGGAGGCAAAAATGCTAATTAGCCTTAGTAAAATATAGATAATGGCATCACATGTTTACTTGGCCCTTTGACTATATCAGCCAACCCTTTAAAAAAATTAAACAAAATGCAAAAGAAAAAAAAAATTGGAAAGTCAAACTCTAGATCAATATTTCATTAGAAAAAAGATAATTATTATTTTCATTTTGAATTAAATGACAAATCACCATTCTTTTTTTTTTCTTGAAACAACAAATAACCATTCACACATCACATCAATTAGTGTCTAAAAGGTTGTTGTGATAATATCCTATGATCCTTGTAATTATTATTTTGTAGTTATCAAAATCAGAATACGAAATGATTTCAAAAAAAAAAATAAAAGGAAAAATCAGAATACGAAATGTGATAGACACAATTATTGGTGTAAAATATATTATTCTATTAACAAAATCATACATGAAAGTACTACACTAACCTTTTGTTATTCATTTCTTTCACCAATATGAATTTGATTCGATCTCCCCAATTCTTCTCCTTATCATACTTTTTTTTCACATTTTTTCTTTATAGAAAGAAAAAAAAAATTAAAAAAAAAAAAAAACTGACACTTTCCAGAATTCAACTGGTAGTATTTTCATGGATCATTATATATATGTAGTTTAGCGATAGAAATCTACCCTAATTTAGTAGGTTTGATTAAAGTTTGGGGGTTAATATTAGATGTATATGGATCAAATCTAATGTGCACTTTAATCTTAAGTTGAATATGTCCACCAAAATTTTGATTCATTTCGATCCATTGAATATTTTGCATAAGTAGTTCCTAATCGATATCACCAAAGAAAAGTCCATGTAAGTTAAAACTACAACATGGTTGGAAAGTGAGCACTTACAAACATCAACAATCATGTTTTGCTTTTAGAAATGAAAGATTCCCTGCCAGTATATACTTTCTCTGTTATACTACATCCAAACGGAATTGGATTATAATAGTAGGATGTATAATAATCAATTATGTAAGCAAACTAATTTTTTTATTTTAATTTAAGGATCGTTTTGGTATATTTTTGTTTGTTTTATTTGCATCCGGAGAGTATTTTAATTTATTTTTTTTTATGATAATTACATTATAGTTATTTAGAATAATATGTAAATAACCAACTAATAATTAATATTAATCTTACACAGAAATTGGTTTATCACTATATAACAAATTGTCAATTTAAAATGCTTGGTTTCTCACTCTCATTTTTGTTTTTATTTTTTGAATCTATAATAACGCTTTTATCTTATAAAAATTAATCTTACATAGAGGTTGGTTTAATACGGAATATAGTTTAGTTATTTATTTATTTTAATTTATAATTAAGTAAAATTAGGACTT
The DNA here is from genome assembly GCF_029168945.1 of Cannabis sativa. NCBI lineage: Eukaryota > Viridiplantae > Streptophyta > Magnoliopsida > Rosales > Cannabaceae > Cannabis > Cannabis sativa. The sequence continues at coordinate 39,339,430 of NC_083601.1, read as the reverse complement.
TTTTTTTTTGAATAATAGATGTTATAATAATTTTTTTAATTAGATGTTATTTTTGTAAATTCTTAACAGGGATTTTAATGTGGTTTCAAAATAAGAAAAAAAAATAATAGAGATTTTAATGTATAATAATGTATTTTACTATATTTTTAAAGGAAACCCCTTCTTCTTTTGTTTTTTTAAGGGATAGAAAAAAACTCTTTGTTTTAATGAATTTATTATATAATGGTGCAAGGCATGCAGCAAGAGGTATGATAATTTATAATACTTTATATATAGGAGTGCGGGCCATGCACGTTGTGATACACAAACAATTTAAAATCAAATACCAACTCTGAGGCATATCTGGTGGTATAATAAACAAATAATTGTTCACACCTTCAAAAATTACACGCCAAATACCATATATAGGCCTACCAAATTCGGAATAGCTAGATTTAATTCCCACTCTTGCCCAATTTCTATTTAAATACGGTTTCATTTCTACTATCTCCTGAAAAGTATAATACTAAAAAAAGGTCGAATGATTAGTTTTATAAAATAATATATATAAAAATAAGTAAAACAAACACGTTTTGTGTATAGAGTGAATAAAAATCAAAAGCAATATAAGTATATTGTGAATCTTCTTCTACTAATACAGGAACAGAATTCTAAATTCACGGATCTGATGATTCTGATCTCTAATAATAGTACTAAGCCTGTATAGCAAAGGGTTGGAAATTGGAATCTCACACTCTCTTTGTATCCTTCGTTGGCAGCAAAATAAACCAGTGGACTACAGGGGAAAATGCCTATGCCAGGGTAAGGAGAAAGTATTGTCTTTTTTCCATTTTCAATAAGAGAACTTAATCAGAGAATTTTTTTTATTATTTAATTGTTGATGATGGGGTTCTTCATTTAATTCATCTAAGCTCAAATTTCAATTAATATGATATCATTTTCGACAAGGCAGCGAAAGCGTTGACAATTTTATTTTTGTTGGTTTGTCATTTTTGAGCTGTTTCTTCCGTCTTTTGTATTTGCCGCTTTAAGATTATACAGCTATTTAGCTATGTAGTTTTGTCAGCTCAAATTTAATGCTGAGAGATTACTTAAAAAAATGGGATATTCACAATAATAGAATGCAGAACTCTATACATACATATACTACTATTCAATGATTCAAAAAGATTCTTTCGTGTGGGCTACAGTCTACACTTGGCTTTTCAAAAAGGTTGGGTCATGTTCAACTTTTAGCCACCGGTCATTCTTTCATCGACCACACTTAAAATCAGATTTATTATTCTTTCTCTTTGGCTTTGAATTTTCCAATTTTCTCTTGCTGTTTTCCTTTTAGTTGTTCACACCCTATCCTAAAAAGGAGTACATAAGATTCATATTTTATATAAATGTTATATTTTAACTTTTAGGCCTAAAGTGCGGTATTTCTGTTTATAGTCAATGGAATGATTGTTACATGGTATTTTTTTAAGTGTATTTAACAGATGTATCATTTAATCTTTTTTCTTTCTTATTGTTCTATTTGATGTTCATATAAAGTGCCGCGCTTCTGTTTACAGTCAATGAAATTATTACTTTTCTTTTTTCTTTCTTTTTGTTCTATTAATAGTTTGGAGTTTTATATAAAGTGAAGCAGTGTCTTGTAACTATAATAGCCTGGAAGCAGAGTGTGCAGTCATGACAATTGGTGATGAATCTGGGGTTACTGGGAACGTGAGGCATGAGGTTCGTTTTTAAACTTTAATTTAAAATTCTGCTTTAGAGGTAATGAAATCAGTCTCTTAATTTATATAAACTCTGTCAATTCTGGATGAACAGGGGAAGAATGTAGCAGTGCTAGTTTGCTGGATTCTGGGATTGGGTTCCCTTGTTTCTTGGAATAGTATGCTCACCATTGCAGACTACTATTATGCATTATTTCCAGTAAGTGTTATGTTCATAGCTAAATTTGACTTGAAAAAGATTGAAAATCAATCTTTTTAACACTTAAATCTCACAGTTTTGGCCTCTGAAAAATGGGGCAAAAAACTACTTGTTGTAGCTATTTTCATATAATAAATTCAACATATTGGGTTCTGTTTTGTTCAGACACTAGACAGCAATAAGTTTTAATGTAAAAGTGATTAAGTATTAGCACAAATCTGACATAATGATGGGGTCTAAAAAGTTTAATAAATGACTTTTGCAACAATTTACTTGGCAGAATTACCATCCTTCTCGGGTACTTACCCTTGTTTATCAACCCTTTGCTGTTGGAACAATGGCAATACTAGCATACAATGAAGCCAAAATTGATACCAGAAAGCGGAATTTGTTTGGTTACACTCTCTTCTTCGCAAGTACCTTCCTTCTCATAGTTGTAAGCACTCAACTCTCTACTTTAGGCATGTTGCCATGGATTCTATTCCAGTGAATTTGAGCTTAGTTCTGCTTTTACACAACAGGTTGACTTGGCCACAAGCGGGAGAGGTGGAGTAGGGCCTTATGTAGGAATATGTGTACTTGTTGCTGCCTTTGGGATTGCAGATGCCCATGTTCAAGGTGGAATGGTGGGAGACCTGGCTTTCATGCTACCCGAATTCATGCAGGTTATTCTTCGACTCAAATGACGACTTGTATTCATCACACACTGTAGTAAAGAACAGCAAGGATTTCTCCTTAATTTTTGTTGTTTAGAGTTCTCATTTTGATGATTTTAGTGCAGTCATTTTTTGCTGGCTTGGCTGGATCAGGTGTTCTAACCTCTGTCTTGAGGTTAGTCACAAAAGCAGCCATGGAAAAAACTGAGCATGGCCTTCGCAAAGGAACTTGTAAGTAAAATCCTCATATCAGAATATTAATTCCTCCCTAGTATGTGTGTACTGATTCATGAGGGCTTCTTCTTAATTTGCAGTGTTATTTTTAGCAATCGCCAGCTTCTTCGAGTTCCTCTGCATTCTTCTATACGCATTTGTGTTTCCTAAGCTTCCAATTGTGAGGTACTTCCGCAAGAAAGCAGCCTCAGAAGGATCGAAAACTGTGGCAGCTGATCTCGCAGCTGCTGGAGACGGCCAAGGGGTACTGTTCTATCTAATGCTTCTACTTCCTTGAGCATCCATCTTTCTAATTTTTCTTTAACAAATTCTTCAAAACTCATCATATGATAATAGTTCTAATTTATAAAACTTGTACAGATCAACCAAGATAACTCCAAATTCTCACAACGATTGAGCAATAAGCAACTAATCTTACAGAACATCGATTACTGCTTGGACTTGTTCCTAATTTATGTGTTGACTTTGTCTATTTTTCCTGGTTTCTTGTATGAAAATACTGGAACACACAACTTGGGTTCATGGTAAAACTTATGACATTACCATTTTATTTATGAATTATTCTAAAATATAATTATGCATAAGTTAACATGGTTGGAATTTGGTAATGGTCCAGGTATCCACTTGTACTAGTGGCTATGTACAACTTGTTGGATTTCATATCGAGATACATTCCTCTTGTGAAGTGTTTGAAGTTGGAATCGAGAAAGGGACTTTCGATTGCGATTATTAGTCGTTTCTTGTTCGTTCCTGCGTTTTATTTCACTGCAAAATATGGTGACCAGGGATGGATGATAATGCTCATCTCTTTATTGGGGTTAACCAATGGTTACCTCACTGTTTGTGTTCTTACCGCAGCACCAAAGGGTTACAAGGTTGGTACTCCTTTTATTAACTACATGTGATGGCTGTGTAAGTTTATCTTTATATAAGATAAGCACTGCTACAATTTTTATTTTTAGATTTTAAATTGAGTTTCTTGATTGAATTTCACAGGGGCCTGAGCAAAATGCTTTGGGAAATATCCTTGTGGTGTTTCTTCTTGGAGGAATATTCGCAGGAGTTGCTCTTGATTGGTTATGGATCATTGGGAATGGCTCATTCTAAGGAGAGCATTATTTAAGTGTTCTCTAGACATAAATGTACATAAGCTAGCATAATAAACAGGGGAACCTTTTGGCAGTAGCCTACTTGCAAATTATGTTCAATGTTTTAAGTTTGTAGTTAGGGCATCAATTGTGGATGTTTTTCATTTAACTTACAAGGAATGTAGTGCTTTGAATATTGAAGAGTCCATAATTTCAAGCTTGATTCCCATAGCTATTTGGGTGAAATGATTTATAAAAGAAATTAAAGAAATGAAGCATAATAGTCATAGATTTGACAGTGTACCTTCTTATGTATTTATATATTTTGAATAATATTGTAATGACTGTTTACTACGGCTGAATATTATTCATTACAATTAAAATATGTTAAATTGCAGTTAACTGAAGGAAAACATACAGTTGACAAACGGAAATTGCAATTGAAATATGTTTTTTAATTACAATCATTCAGAACATAATCAATTACAAGAATTTATAACTGTTTGTTTCATTAAAAAAATTAAATTTACCATGCAATAAGAGATATAATTTAATTTATTTTGACTAAAATGGTGTAAAAAAATAAAATAGAATTTAGAGCAAACACAATAAAATAGTTAAATAGCTAATAGCTAAAAAGTTTTTGCTAAGAGATAAAATTGGTGCCCTATCAAATATGAACAATTATAGCTTAAAAATTTATTTTATAAATAGTATTTAGTTATATATAAAAAATTATTATTTATTGAGTTATAAATATTATATTATATTTTTTTTTTGAAATATATATATGTGTAATATTATTATATTTATTTTTTATCAAAAAAAGTATTATTATATTAATTTTTATTTTTAAAAAATAAATAAAATATATATAGGGGAATTATTTTATTATTTTTTATTTTTTTTTTAAATTTATAGTTTAGATTGTTCTAATAATTTTTATGTGAATTATTATGTGGATAAAAAAATTGATTAAAATGTAAAAGTAAAAAACTTAAAATAAACAATTTTTAAATGATGTAGAGAATGTATAAATAATTTTGAAGTAAATAAAGAAAGTGAAATGGTTTATAATTTATTTTAAAAGATAAAATAGATAAGTTGATAAAAGATATCTTAGTTTGGGATGTGTTAATATTTTTTTTTTCAAACAATGTGTATATAATATTTTCAGTGTAATTAAAGCTCAGTCTTTCAAATAAAAATCTAATTGAATAAAAAAAAAAATGGGAAAAGAAATTGGCATGACTTGGAATCGATGGGATGGGGGCGGGTTTGAATTGAAATGTAGTACAAGAATTTCATTCCAGTACAAGTACAGATCCAGTACTACAAACAAAACCTCATCCGGGACTGGGATGGGATCCTAGTAAAGCCCAAACTTCTCTCACCACATTACAAAATAAAAAGCATATATATTCGTTGAAATCTGCAATTGATAGTACATATATCCTCAAAAGTCCATGTACGACACTGTATGTGCTCTTATATTAGTTAGACACATTTTTACTATAAATGCCATGATTTTCAGCTTAATTGATCATCACTCATCAGGTCACCGCATTATCAGAGGCTCCAGAATGAAAACGTCATTGAGTGCAGCGTTGATGAGGTTTAAATTTTCTATTATTACTTTAATAAATTACCTCATCTCATTTCATCAAGATGAAAATTAAAACTTCATTAGCGCTGCACTCAATTATGCTTCTATCTTATTGGGGCAGTGTTTTTAATTATTTTTTGTCTTCATACCTATAGATGATCCTCAAACTGGTAAGTGATATTTTTACTCAATTTATTTCTTCTGTTTTTTTCTTTAATATTTTTTAATGAGGGGTGTCATTGGATTTGGGTAATATTTAGTTTTTGCTATTCAATTAATTTATTCTGGGAATACATAACTAATAGGTTCAATTTTGTTGGTAAGGGAACACAGCTCTTTGAGTATTTTAATTTTCACTTAATTTTGTAATATTTAGCTCCTAGATCTTCATAATAAACATTCTTTTATTTTAATAGATGAAGAACTAAAGATCGGTCGGTTCTTAATAATTACACTTACAAAATGTGTTTTTTTTTTTTTTTGAGAGGATACCAAAATGGTTTTGTTAAGTGAATAAGTGCATGCGGGCAACTAATTGCCAAGATATAGAAAATTCTGGTAATATAATTACAATATGGTCAGTTTTGGTTCATGTTTGATAATTAGTCAGCAGAGACGGCCTAGAACATAAATAATTATGGTTAATATATATTTGTTATATATAAGGTAAAGATCTGATGAATTAAAACAGCTGTAGAAGAATGTTGTTGGCCTGAGTATTCATTGTTTTAGGGTTAAAGATCTATTTCTAATAACCGAAGCCATAGGTCATAGGACATAGTTACTTTTATGTTTGGATTTTTTATTTTGTACCGTAAAAACTAAATAAAAAATCGAAAAAGTACATATACACCATATTTCTAGTAGTGAACAATCTGAGGAGACAGAGATCCATGGTGGTTTGAAACACACGGAAGTTGGCGAGAACCACAGTGCTTCAATCGCACGGACCCACGGTGGTCGGGACTGTACAGAAGAGACTTGGTTAAACGAAATTAACTGTTGAATCAATGGGTGGTTGAAGAGAATGAAAGGAATTGAGTCATTTAATCGGTTGTGGCTCAGATCCATTACTTGTAAAAATCCAAACTTTTTAATCTCTTGAGGAATCGAACCCTCTAAGTTGTTGTTCCTCAAGGAAATTCCCACCATTGACGGTGATAGAGAGGCCGGAACTTTAGAGAGGGATTTTCCCCTGAAGTTGACTGTTTGTTGAGTGAGAGTTCCTTGAGATTAACTTATTATTAATAACAACGATTTTTATGTAATTTTAATGTATATATATTGTATATTAATAAAAGAATATCCTATAATATATGCAGTTACAATTTGATCTATTAAAAAAACTTAGGCAGATAATATGTCATTAACTTTTTATATTATTTATTAAATTAAATTATGTGCAAGGTTCAATATTAATTTACACTATCACCACTTAGCATTTTGTAGAGATAATAATTAGCGGTTATATATTGAAAGCTTTATAAATTACATGAAAAGGAACCTCCCTGGCGACTCTCTATAGAATATAAAAGATGCTGCCTTGTTTTAGCAATATTCCGGGTCTTTTTAGTTTGCTTTCGCTCCACTCAACTTCATCATCTATAATATGATAGCAAGTATACTAATTACGTGATCCATATGTTTGTACTGCACTTCATTTCTGTAAATAATGTACGTACTATTATATATATAATTGCTATTATTATTAATAATTAGTATCATCATCATGATTGGATTAGGATTAGATCTTTGGAGGTGTCAACAAAGACAATTAATAACTGTAATATCATCACAAAATGGATTTCGTTTTGGGCTGAGATCATCATCATCATCTTGCAAGAAGAAGGCCGAAGCCGTTCCTGTGTCATGGGCAAAACCCGAAATGGGATGGGCAAAACTGAATTTCGATGGATCTTCAAAAGGGGCTGCAGGAATAATAAAGCAAGCATTGGAGGTGTGATCAGGAATCACAAGGCTGAATTCTTAATGGGTTATGCTGAATCCATTGGAGAAGCCAACAGCAACATCGCCGAACTTGTTGCTCTTCGAAGAGGGTTGGAATTGGTGTTGGAATATGGTCTTTGGAGCCATGTTTGGCTTGAAGGAGATGCTAAGACATTGCTTGATATAATTGTGGAGAAAAGACAGGTTAAATGTGTCGATGTACAAATGCACGTTGCTCACATCAACTCCATTATTCCAAAGCTAAGTAGTTGTATTGTTTCTCATATTTATAGGGAAGGGAATAGAGCGGCTGACAAATTAGCCCGAATGGGCCATTATTTGGACAAACCTCAAGTATGGTGCTTTGACCCTCCTCATGAAGTTGTACCTCTCTTATTTCACGATGCTGAGGGTAAGATTGTTTTCCGTAAAAGATGACTCCAAGATAATATATCAAGTCTAGTAAATAATCTTATGCTTTGTATTATATTTTTAATCCCCCTTTCATCCTGACATCTCTTGTATATACTTGATCTTGTGATCATGAACATATATGTATAGCAACTTGTATATAAACATACTGTGTTTGTATATATAATTTGTAGGTATATAATTTTTATCACCAAAAAAAAAAGAAGAAAAAAAAAGGAGTATATCATTTTATTAATTTATTTTATTTTAAAAAAGGAGTATATAATTTATTTATTTATTGTTAAAAAAAAGAGGATCGATTTTTTAAATGACAAATTATGCAAATAATTAGTGTATGTTTGACATCATAATTAAAAAACTGTTTTTTATTTTTAAAAACAGAAAATTATTTTTTGAAAACAATTTGACTTGTTTGGCCTTATTTTTTTAAAACAGTTTTCAGAAAACAAAGTTACAAAAAACGAATTTTGAAAACAACAAAATGTTGTTTTCTGTTTTAAAAAACTAATTCACTTTTGGTCAATATTGTTTTTAAAAAATACTAACCAAACATGACTTGTGTTTTAAAAACTTCAAAAAGTATTTTTTGTTCTCATTTCTAAAAATAATTTTTTGAAAATAAAAAATAGATAACAATACAAGGCATGCTCTTAGTCACTAAAAAATAAATACAATAACATCGTAAGAAACTTGTTATAAAATAATATAAAATATATAAGAAGAAAAAAGGAAGAAATGAAGACAGAAAAAAAAAATTGAATGAGAATTTCTCAGTGATTTATTCTAATGGGTAAACCTCTATTTATACAAAAATATGACTAAAAGAATAGAAAACTAAATCAAAAAAAATAAAACTAGTGATAATTAATTTAGTAATTTAGACATCCATAAATATTATTTCATATCAAAACTTTTTTTATTGCAATTTTTTAACATATATATTTTTTGATTTTTTAATTAATTTTTTTTCAAATTAATTAACAAAGTAACAGCAAAAAATAATTACATATGGAAAGTTTTAAATATTAAATTATTTATATAAAATAAATGAATAATAATCTTGAAAATTACACCAATTTTTATGTTTGGGAATTTATTTGTCCATTGTCAAAATATGAAAAACTATTTTCGACAAAAATGACTTTAATAAAACCTCAAGAGTAAATTGAGTGGGATAAACTTCAAGAAAAAAAAAAAGAGTGCCATAAAATATTATTAATAAATAAAAATCTGTCAACATACCTATAATGATATAATTTTAGATAATCTCACATAAAATAATAACATGTAGAAAAATAATAAAATATGTAAGATGAATGAGTTAGTCCTCTTATTTGATTTTTAGATAAAACCTCATTTACTTTATTCCAAATTCTAAAATATAATAAAAGTAACTAGGTATCAAACATGGAAAAAAACTAATTTTGTAAAATAATAAACAACACTATTAACAACAACAACAACTAAGATACACTAAGGGCCAGTTTGGCACAGCTGTGATGTAGGAAAAAGCAGCTGTAGCTGTGCTATGAGAAAAAACAGCTGTAGCAAAATTGTGAAAAAAAACTGAGCTGAGTGTTTGGTAAATTATAAATTTTAAAGTAATTAATGTGAGTCGTTAAGATCTATTATAATGATAATGATAATGTTAAAATCTAGTTTATTATAATCACAAATATGTAAGAACTTATTTTATATAATATTTTATTTTTTTCTATATTTTTAATTTTTTTTAAAATATAAATTTATATGCATTTGATAAAAATAATTTATAGTATTTGTTTATTATGTTTTATCAAATGTAAAAAAAAAAATTAGAAACTCAAGTATATAAGAAAAATTCTAGGTTAATGTTGTTTGTTAATATTAAAATTAAATATAAATTATTTTTTAAAAAGAAATAAGAGATTTAATAATTATTTATTTTATTATAATTAGTTTATATTATTTTTTTTATTTTTTTAATATGTAATAAATAAGTAAATATGGTTTTAGTACAAAAGAAATAATTATAGCCTTTTAATCAAAATAACTTTTTCTAAAAGTTGGGTTGGAGCAGCTTCAGCTTTTAGCTGTAGCTTCTCCAAAAATTCTGCATAAGCTATTTTTTGACTGTTTGCCAATGTTGAGAATCATGAGGTTCCATCTCAAAACCAATTGGCAATGAGTGGAGTAGCTCATGTTCTTATATATGGCTGAATACTTTTACATTTAATCCATGTGAGACAATGTTCTCCAATATCCCCCCTCAAGATGGTGGCTATTTTTGCTCACCAATCTTGAATCACCTTATCACAGGTCATGCCATTTGCTCGCTTATTTTTGTTCGGATCTCAGGCGTCATTGCACCATCTGGATCTCGTGCGGCTGGCTAACCATCTGGATAGGTGTGGATCAAATGCCCGCTAGGGATATGGCTCTGATACCATGTTGAGAATCATGAGGTTCCATCTCAAAACCAATTGGCAATGAGTGGAGTAGCTCATGTTCTTATATATGGCTCAATACTTTTACATTTAATCCATGTGAGATAATGTTCTCCAATAGCCAAACACATTTTTATCACAGTTTTTTCAAAAAGCAGCTTTTAGCTTTTCCAAAAGTTGTGCCAAACGGGCCCTAAGATAATCATTAACAATTAATTTTCACCACATCACATATTGGCTTACACCACGTCACACATCCTATCTGTTTCCCATTTTTATCTCTAGAGGAAGAATTGAAAATAGAAAAAAAAAAAAAAACCATGTTAAATGAGATGAATATGATGATTTTATAATGGAATTTGTCATCCTAAGATATACTAGGTGAAAAATTCTAGGTTTTGAATGTTCAACACACTTTGTTTGTGATCGAAAATTAAATTTAAAGATTCAAGGTAATTTTCGACATAATTCATGTATTTTCAGGAAAAATGTTGTGAATAAAAGTTATAGATCGTTCATATATGGGGAGAAAAATTCTAAGTTTTGGGTGTTCAACACACTCTGTTTGTGATCGAAAATTAGATTTAAAGATTCAAGATAATTTTCGACAATAGTTCGTGTACTTTCAGAAAAAATATTGTGAATAAAAATTCTAGGTCGTTCTTTTATCTTTTTAAAACATCTTGAATCGTCTCATTCTGAGCAATATCGAGAGAGTTATGACTAAAATACCACTAGTCAATAGTCGTCGCAGTAAGATTTAAAATAAAAAATATTATCCACTATTAGAATTAGCGCAGTGGCGAGGGATTTTGGCTCCGCAGAACACCACTACAGGAAAGAATTAAGTGTTTTATTGGTGCCAGGCACCACAGAGCGAGGTATTGGTGTTGCAGCACCACTTGCCGTGCAAATCACGAATTTTTTAGTTTTTGACAAGCATTTTAAGAATTTCAACAAAAATAGAATTACGTCTTCACTTTTAAAGGAGAAAATCACGAATTTGAGTGAGGGAGACCTTTTAAAATTTAGAAAAATATGAAAAAGGAGATTGGAGATCAAGTTTTGGTGCGATTGTGGCAAGCAACCTTAAATTTAGTTTCTTCTCTTTTTTTTATTTATTTTTTATTTTTTGGTTTTATTATGTTTTCTATGGATTGTTAGTTAAACTTCAATTTAGGAATTTTATTGGAGATTGTTTGAAACTTCCTAGGGATTAATGCTATTTTAGTTTCTTTATTCTATTGATGTAATTTATTTATATTTGTGCTTATTATTATATGTGTTTGATTGACCATATTATGTTTGATTTATGATTTCAATACAAAATTTAAAAAGCGAGTATTGAGAATATTGTAATTAAATAAACATATGTTTCAACACAAAACGAGAGTATTTGTGTGGCTTGTGTAGCTTTTGAATTAATACTTAATGCTGATTATATGCGTGTTATACCTCAAAAATGTGAAATAGTGTCGTGTAATTTAGATTCTACATGTCTTAATTAGAATATAGATTAAATATAATCTGCTATAATAGTTGATAGAACAAGAATATATTAGTTTGTATTATTGAAATAGGAAGTAGAAGTAATTGAAATTAATTTTTTTATATTTCAGATTAAATCTTGTTTATTGCTTTGTTATTAAATTTTTTACTTAGATTATGTAGTTTTAAAATTTATTTTTCAATTGTCAAATAAAGATAAGAATTCAGTTAATTGGTACTTAACTACAGTTCTCGTGAGAATAATCTCAAAAATAAAGTATTTTTGAAAAAAAATTTGCCTATTTAATATAAAAATTCCAAGAAAAAAATACCCTTACAAGTATGCATGAACAAAAATAATTTTCCAACCTACAAGCTTCCAATGTTTATGTATGCTATAACATTAATATTTAGTCACAATAACATTTATGATTGAAAAAATTATATTCCGTGTTTTCAAATAAAAAAAAAACATTATGATTAAAATTAAACATATTATAATTAAGTTTATATTACTACTAAAACATTCTTAGCAAAAAGTATTAATAAAAAGAGATTTTTTCTATTATAGACTAAAAATAGATGAAATTTACATTTATGACCCCAAAAAAGGAAATAAACAAAAATGGAAATTAAAAAGTTGTTAATTACAAAAATGCCGGCTGAGAAAACGGAAAGGGAAACTCCATCTTCTTCGTGACCAGCCGCACCATTCTTCGTGACCCAGCCGTCCAACCCCAACAACCCAATCTCAACCATTTTTCTTCCAAAAATCAGCAAAATCAAATTCAATTCAAAATGTAGAACTCCTAGGAAACCAGCTGAATCCCGAAAATCCAAAATCAAAAACGAAAAGGAAAAAAAAAAACCAGGAAACCTCCATTGATGTACAAAAAAAACTCAAAAACAACAATCATTGAACAAAGAAATCGCGATCAGAGGAGAAGAACCGAGTAGAAGGAGAGCTGGAAATCAAAGAAACTCACCCATGATTGAATCAGAAGGAGAATTGAAGGTAAACAAATTTTTTAATGAACGTGAAAAAAAATTTTAGTGTAGATGAATAAAAATTTGATATTAATTGATGAAAACCGGATTAAATTGATATAATAATGAAATATTGATGAATCTGAGAAAAAAACAACAACGGTTTGCATGAAAATAAACATTAAGGCATATAAATAGTTGCTACAGTGTTTTATTCTGAAACTGTTGTTTACAAGTTGTTTTACAGTGGAATAATAGTTGTTTGGGATCTACAAACTGGAAAATATGAATCTATTGTTATTAATTAGTGATCAGTTTTGAAATAGTTGTTTGATAGTTGATTTAACCTATATAAATAGTCGGCCAGCTGAAAGTGTTACATGCATAAGTTATTGGTGGAAAGAGTTGTTTATTGGTTGTTTTGGCAGATTAAAATAGTTGTTTGCAACTACAAAAACTGAACCAAGTAAATAATTTACATTATTTCAGGAAACGGAACCATTACAAATATTGGTGCAGAGCAATGGGCATTGGGATGACAACAGAAACTATGTTGATTATGAATCAAGTGGAGAATTAATTTCGACCAAGTGCACTTTTGAGGAACTAATGAGAATAATGATGGAAGAACTCCAATGCAACCATGAATCAACACAACTACAACTGAAATATCAACTGAAGGAAGGAGGCCAACCACTACAAATCAAGGATGACAAAAGTCTGTTGTTCTACATAAAGCTATTAACGAAGGAGGTTGATTTCACAAGGTACCCATTGTGTGTGAACAAAACCAGTAACACGGCACCACCTAACAAAACAATGGTGTGGAACAATATGATCATGGAATCGTATGAGAACAACGCAGCACGGGGAAGACTTGCGGCAACACTGGAAACAACACGGCAACAACTTCCAAGCAACAACTATCACAAGCGAGACGATGGGATGCGGTGAAGTTGATGCATTTTTCCTAGAAACGATAACGGTGTCATCGGGAATCAACCATACAACAACCGAGAGAACAACAGAGAAAAAACTACAACGGTAGATGAAGATTTCGACTTCACCGAGCTACGCAAAGCTTGTGGTACACAGAAATGGTACAGCAACTAGAAAACAACCAGGAAGAAGAAGAGGAAGTGGACAACACAAAAATGATGATCATCAATGACAAACGACATGAAACAATAGAGAAGGGGCAAATTTACAAGGACAAAGAAACATTGATAAGTACACTATGCTACTTTGCAATCAAGAAGACATTTCAATACAAAGTAGTGAAATCTTGCACAAAAGAATACAACATAGTGTGTTTGGACACAAACTGCAAATGGAGTTTAAAGGCTACAAAAAATGGAAACACAGAAACATTCATAATAAGGAGCTACGAAGAAGAACACACATGTGCAGTTACAATAAGATTTGGAGATCAACGACAAGCTACATCAAAGTTGATAGCAGATTTTGTAAAACCAAAATTCTTGAACCTGAAAACAAAGTGCGGCCTATGAGACATAAAGACGAAATGAAAGACAAATACGGAATAAAGATGAATTACATGAAAGCATGGCGTAGTAAAGAGCGAGCACAAACCCAGCTACATGGAAATGCTAAAGAGTCGTACAATCTCTTGCCAAGATACCTGTACATGCTACAGAAAACAAATCCAGGTAAAAAAAAATTTAAAAATTTTACTTTGAAAATATTTGTGAAAAAACAGTTGTTTTTGCGCTGTTATTTCGTTGAGTACATGTTGTTTGACAAAATCCTGTTTGATTAAAATTCAGGAACATTAATAGACATAGAGAAAGATGATGATGACAGTTTCAAATATGCATTTGTTGCATTGAATGCTGCTATAAAAGGTTGGCCAAACTGCAAACCAATCATCGTGGTAGACGGTACATTCCTAAAGGCCGCGTATGGAGGCACGTTGCTCACTGCCAACACACAAGATGCAGAATCGAAAATTTTTCCACTAGCATACTGCATAGTTGATTCTGAGAACGATAAATCGTGGGAGTGGTTCTTAAAAAAAATAAGAGAAGCATTCGGGGTTCGAGAATGTCAATGCCTAATATCGACGGACATGAAAGCATCATCGAAGCAACTAGGAAAGTGTTCCCTTGAAATAACACATGGCTACTGCATCTTCCACCTCTTGTCGAACCTCAAAACAAAATTCAAGAAAAATGCAAAGCATTTCAGAGTGCCATTCTTTGCAGCTGCAAAAGCTTACACAGAAATGGAGTTTGAATTCCATATGAGGGAGCTAGACAACTTGGATAAGCGCATAAGACCGTACCTGGAGAAAATTGGCCATGAAAAATGGTCAAGGTATCATTCAGAAAACAACAGGTGAAAACTAATAAGAAGGATAAAATTAATGATATGTTCACCTATTTAGAGCGTTGTATTTGCGTTGTTTTTGCGTTGCGTTTGAGTTTTTTTTCAAAAGTAGAACTATGACAGAAACTGTCCAAAATATAGGTACTCTACCATGACATCAAACATAGCTGAGGCACTGAACTCAGCAAATTTAGCAGCAAGGGAAACACCAGTGACAACATTAATGGAGTGCTTGAGGGCACAAATGCAAGAGTGGACATACAATAATAGAAAGGAGGCACAAAAATGCACAACAAGGCTGACACCATCATCTGAGAAAAAACTCATAGGGAACTATGTACAGTCATTGCGACTAACAGTAAGTTCAGATTATCGTTCGCATAAAGTAAAATAAAAACAGTTGTTTTTGCATAGTTTTTTGGTTGTTTTAAAGTTGGTTTAAAACATGCAGGTGAAACCAGCAAACCAGAACCTGTTTGAGGTGATAGATGAAGACAGAACAAGAATAGTAAACTTGAAGGAGAAGACGTGCACATGCAATAGATTTCAAAAAGATGAAATGCCATGTAACCATGCAGTCGCCGTCATGAAGGACTTGAACATAAACACATACAACTACTGTGCACAATACTACACATCAAAAGCATGGCTGCAAACATATGAAGAAACAGTATACCCAGTTGGAAACGTAAGAGAATGGGAACTTCCAGATTTTTTTGAAGAAATCATAGTGTTGCCTCCAAAGGAGAGAATCAAGTCTGGAAGGCCGAGGAAAAGAAGAATGGCAGCAGCTTGGGAAACAAAGAAACAAAACAAGTGTGGCAAGTGTGGACAAAAGGGACATAACAAAAAGACCTGCAGAAGAATTACAGCATAAAAGTGGAAACAACTACACATCAACCAAAAAACAACTATATTAAAACATTTAGAAAACACATACTGCATATTACGATTGGTTGTTACATACATTTTTTTATTGTGATTTTTTATGTGGAGAGATATTGATAATAGGGAATTGGTATTATTATCATTAATATACAAAAGAACATCAAATATTATAGTTAAATAATTAAATGAGTGGAAGAAGGTTGAAATTAATAAGAAGGAAAAATAAACTACATAAAGTGATTACAAATGCAATTTAGTTGTTTGTCAGATGGTTGTAATAAGGTTGTTAATAGTATGCTGTCATGACTAAGAGTAAATATAAAGATTAAAAATCCAAAAATATGAACAAATTAAAAACCAATTCCAATTAAGAAAAAAACATGATAGAAACAACAACTTGTCTATGATTATGAACATAATCTGGTAATAGAAAAAACAAAAGCTACATAAAAAAAAAGTAGTATTTCAAACAACAACCAATAGATAACTAAGACAAATTCTTCTTTGGACCCTTTGGAGGAGCCTCATCTTCACTATCAATAAATTCCACTTCTTTCATGCGAGCATACTTATAGAACAACACAGCAAGCCTATCACGGTGTTTCTCAACATCAAATATGGGAGGAATCGGTTTCATATCAATAAAGTATTCGGCGAACGATGCAATGAAACAACCACAGTCACTGCAAAACAACCAAAAAACAACAGCCGAAAAACTTAAAAAAGGAAAATAACATTACAAATTTTAAAAACATTTGAAAATAAAAAATAAAAACAACTTACTTCGAGGTTTGTTGAGGCAAACCATCAACCTTAACAACTTCGAAAGGGTCTAAACAAACCGGTTTGTTTTCCTTTTTGAACTCATCAAACAAAGCAAAAAAGTGGGGCAACAACACCGCAAATGGCTGACAAGCTTTGATAGCAGCACTATCTTTCATAGCAGTCGACAAGGAGTTGTACATGTACACACGCCTTTCCTCAATATTCAATCGACCAAGAATCCAATGTGATTCAGTCTCCATATGGATGATAAAGAAAACATGATCGCACAAATGCCAAGGGGAACCACATAACATTTTTCTACCTCTTATATAATCAGCAATGGCATGCTGGGCAGTTATCAAAGAAAGATTTTTTTTCTGTGCAATAAATTTTTCATACAAAGCATGAATGGTTTTGAAGAATAAGCAATCGGTGGTTGTGAACTTAACCTTTGGCTCCTTTGCATACTTTCCTTTTTTACGTAGATAGTAAAAAATGATGTCCAGATGCTAAACAATAAAAAATGAGAAATGTTCGAAAATCAGAAAATGAATTATATTTCAACAACTAAAAAACAACCAACAAACAACCTGAATAAAACTATAGACTGAAATTTTTGAAAAAAATCAAAAGAAAAAATAATTTAACTTACAGAATTAGTCAAACATTGGTCAGGATATGCAAGCTTGTGGAACCACATCTTGGTTGCAACATCTTCCACGCCAAAACGAAAAGGGGGAACAATCTTATCCTTACCCTTCAAGTAAACCTTCTCCTTATCATGCCTAACATTTAAAAAAAAATGAAACATAAATAGTAAAGTAAAAAACAAAAAATACAAAAACACAACAAAAATGCTGAAAATAAACACTTACGGATCTTTCTTCGATCGGCGTCCTTCACCAAGCCACAAGTCAAAATCAATCTCGTCTTTATGTTGTACATCTTCACCAATCTTATCATCGAGAGGACACAACCCAGCCACATACTTTGTAATATCCAGATTAAAATAGTATTTAATTTTTTTTCTCTCCTTGGGATATTAATTGTGTGAGGATAATTATCTTATATATTTGTGTTGTTAGTGAGTTGAGATTGTTGCTTAGATTATTGTACCAATTTTCTAGAGAGAGTTAAAGTTATATTAACTACGAAAGTAAAATATTATGGTATTTTCATCAGTACGTAATCGTTTAATTAAAGCCCGATATGAAAGTCCATTAAGTTTTCTTTATAATATATTTATTTGATTTAAATAATTGTATAAGTGGTATTAAATAATATTATTATTTAATTAATGTGAGAAAATTTGTAAGTTTAGAGAAATTCGCAGGTTTAAAAAACTGTTTTACTAAAACGACCATATCTGGAGTTTTATAACTCCGATTGGGGTGATTCCAGTGGCGTTGGAAAGATAATTAAAAGATCTATAAATTTTGTAGAAATAGCTATATTATAATTCGTAATTTTTCTAGGTCAAAATTAAGTCCTAAAATTACGAGATTTAGAGCTTATAATTTAAACTTAAAAGTAGGATATTTATTTATTTAATAATTTATCATATTATTATTGCTATTATGTTAATATTATTATTATTCATAAAACTAAACCTAATAAGAGTCAGAATAGTATAGGTTTCATTAACCCTAAAATTATATCGTTCTATTCTCAAGACTAACCTTAAAATTTTCAAGTCATCTTTTCATTACATCCTTAGCCAAATCTATACCACTCTTCACTCTCATCTTTGATCACCATCATCTTATGTCTATTGATCCAAGAAGCTTCATGTATTTGAGGTAAGAAACTCTACATTTACTTATTTATTGATCACAATAGGAGAAAATTCGTAGGTCTCCTTTTCTTATTTTTCAGAATGAAACATGTCTCAGTAAAACTGTCATAACTCTTTAAATACTCATCCGATTCTCGCAATCTTGGTGCCTATAGAAAGATTATTAAATTTCCCATAATTCGTATGAAGAAAAGTTTTGCTGAATCGAAATTTATCTATGTCAAAAATTAATATTTCTACGTTGTTTCTTATAGATTATTTTTTTATATATTCTATATAGGTTGTCTCAGTAAAACTTGAATATCTCTCTGAATACTTATCTGATTCTAGCATTCTTGATATCATTGAAAAGCTGATTCAATGACCTATAATTTTTATGAAGAAACCATTCACCATTTCGGTGATATTCTATGTCGAAAATTATCATCTTTCTGATATTATTGTAAATCGTTTTTTTCATATTCCCAGAAAAAGTACTTTCACTTAAAATACCATAACTCTCTCAATTCTTGTCTATTTTTAATGATCTATATATGGTTTCAAAGCTTATTCAATTTTCCATAAGTTTCATGAATAAACATTTCGTGAATTCGGAGTAATACTATGTCGAAAAGTTAGTTTCCTTCTGTATCATGTAATTCGTTTCTTAAATCTTGTTCTTCCAAAACTGTTTTGGTAAAATTGTAATATCTCTTTGAATATAATTCCAATTTCAGAGATTTTGGTATCATTGGAAAGGGAATTTAATTTCCTAAAACTTTCATGAAGATGTTATCTTCTAGTTCTGAACCTTTCAATGCAAAAAGTTTGTATTTTTGCTAAGTCGTATAATTCGTTACTCCATATTCCTTCTCAGAAATAGTTTCAGTAAAACAATCATAACTCTCTGAGTTTTAATCCATTTTTAATTATCTTTATATCATTGGAAAGATAATGGAATTTTCTATAATTTTTATGAAGACAACTTTTACTGAATTCATGTAGTTGTTGGTCAAAAATAGTAATCTTTCTGCTGTACTGTAAGAGTACGAATTTTAATATTAGGGCCTTGACCCATGTCTTATTATAGGTAGTAGTGACGAGATAACAACTCTTAAGCAGCGGGATTTGAGGTAAGGAAATTAGATAGTGTTATATGTGTTTATCTGCATAAATTTGGATTCTTTGTGTACTGAAATATGAGTTATGATTTGTTATTATAAGTCTGTATATGGTACTGAGAATGTGTGGTATGGACACAATATTCGTAAATTAATATATAAATTATGGTTGTTATGACTTGTATATGTGTATGTTGTATGTTGTGTATTGTATGTTGTATGGTGTATGGTGTATGGTGTATTGTTGTATGTTATATGTTGTATGTTATATGTTGTATGTTATATGTTGTATGCTAACGTCTCAGGTAAAGTGAGGGACCATGGTGGGGTATGATACGGGATAAGGCCGTTGAATGTAGAGATACCCTACCCTGCATTTTCCTGAGTCGTGTATGAGATTGTTATGGTGGGTATGATACAGTGATGTTACTGTTGAATATAGAGATACCCTATCCTATAACAATGGTAGGGGCAAATTTGCGTAGGCCCATATTATTATGTGGGCAGATTAGGCCCAGGATATTGTAGGGTCAGGCTAGGCCCGAGTTATGTAAGTAATGGCTATGATATGCCAATGTTGTGATAATGACATTATTATTTATAGTATTGATATGATTATGTTATGAGTATGATATTGGAGTTATGATCTTTGTATATGTGTACGGTGTGAACAAATAATATAGACTTGTATGATAAAGGTTTCCATATGTACAGTTATTTGGTTATAGTTATAAAAGAGCATGTATGATATTGCTAAAACTTAATAAATACATTAATGGTATGTGTGATATTATATGGTATTGTTTGATAAGCATTTCCTTGCGAGCTTTTAGCTCACCCCCTTACTTTCCCCTACAAGTATTAGACGGGGAAGTATGTATAGTGAGCGAGGGTCGGTTAAG
Source organism: Cannabis sativa (assembly GCF_029168945.1). NCBI lineage: Eukaryota > Viridiplantae > Streptophyta > Magnoliopsida > Rosales > Cannabaceae > Cannabis > Cannabis sativa. The sequence continues at coordinate 39,318,844 of NC_083601.1, read as the reverse complement.
TACGTATACTGTGAGCGGCTACGGGCGGACAAACGATCTAGAACGCCGGTGGTGCCTTAGTTTTATTTTAAGCAGTTGATAAATCTAACACAGTGGAAATGCATTATTTAAAATTATTTACTTACTGTATCTTGTTTTACAAATGAAGGATCCTTCTCTGTTGCATTTTGATTTTTTTTTAAAATCCACTGTTGTATTTAAATTATTTTTTTTTATCTTTTCAAATTATGCATGAAAATAGTATTTTTGTAAAATAAGGCAAAATATCGGGGCGTTACAGTTGGTATCAGAGCCTTGACCCAGCCGGAAGTGTGGTCGACGAGGACGTCGGATCCCGTAAGGGGGGGTGATTGTGACAGTCAGTAGTCCCGTGATCCGTAAGGGGAAATACCGGGTAAGCTGTGCGATCATGCCACACGCACAGGGGAAGGTCGAGTGGGATGATTACGAGAATTTATGTAGGTATGGGACTACACAGTTGAAGAGGGCTTAAATGGATTGATTGGTACTACCTATGTCAACAAGGTGCATCTTGTTTTTCGGTAGCCCATCTCGAAAGAACTCCACAGTTAAGCGTGCTTGGCCTGGAGCAATTTCAAGGATGGGTGACCTCCTGGGAAGTTTTCTCAGGATGCGTGTGAGTGAGGACAAAGCACGCTGAAAACACTCGTGTTGGTCTGTAGGGTCAGTCATCAATCCAGGAAGCAGCCAGAGTGGCGTACTCGTGTATAAGAGCCATTAGTCCGTGGGTGTAAGGGCCCAATGGAGGCTTGAAGCGGGGACGTTACAGTTGGTATCAGAGCCGATCGTCCGTTAGCCCGAAGGATACTCACGGTATACATACAGAAGACTGAAAAAGATCCCTCTCACTATTATGTAAGTGTTAGTTTTCATTTCTTGGTATTGCCATTAATAGTCTTATATGTGATACATATAATTAGAGCCTCATCTTAGGTGGTGCTTAGAGACATCAATAGTACCCTCTATCTCTTATGATTGATTACACTTTTTAGGAAGAAGATGTATAGGTTTATATTTCTTTATTGTCTTGAATTGAACTAGGAAGGATCGTGTTCCTTTCTTGAAAAATTTAGAATAAATTATATTAGGAGCTCATAAGACTTTATTTGATAAATAGAATATTACTAGTTAAGCTTGACAACATTAAGTTTAGATATGTACATAGAATCTTCTCTTCCAATAATTGAACTCTTTTGTTTCTTTTAAATCAACCTTTCTTGTAAGAGCTCACACATGAAACTAGAAGATCAGTTAGAATCAATGTGAAAGGAACGACCAATAGAGGTGGGGGCTAAGGATGTGTGTTCCGCTGACCCACAGATGGTTGATGTTCCAGAGAACCCAATAATAGTTAAGGCTAACGATCTAATAGAGGTATTGGAAGGACTACGAGCATGACTAAGACAATTTGTTGAAGAGTTTTCACAGGCTCAGCAAAATATCACCAACACTAGTAGTGGAACTTGAAGCACATAATGAAATGTACCAATAGCCAACTAAGTACCGACGCATATATTTTCACCTATCTATGAATGGTTGAAGAAGCGGTCTCTACACCTAGCCATGAATGGAAGCCCAACATATAGGAAGTAGGGATGACTTAGAATAGTAGACGTTATACCAGACTGGGACAGTATAATTTATGAAACCTACTTATTAAGAAGGATGAAATAATAGATCTTTAAGGAGAAGGTACTATCTTGTTGGATATTCTATAAGTTACACACTCCTAAGTTAGATGGTAAGAAGTATGAGTACTGTATGCAAAGACATTGGAGATAAGTATGTTATAGAAATGAGTCAGGAGAGGACGATGCCATCATATAGAAAGGAGTGTAGTGTGTTGAATAGAATCCAAAATGAGAAGTTAGAAAGAGACATGATAAAATTACTAGAGGTAACAACTTATTAAGGTATCTTAAATACTAAGAGATAAGCAGAGCATCAACAAATATTAGATTACCGAAGGAAAGTTGTAAACTTTAAACTCAAGGTCATCTACTTGGTGGAGGAGATAATAGAGAAAAATGTGTATGGTTTCGACAGAGACATTTTCAAAGGAGAAAGACAAAAAAGGTCCAGGCACGGCTAACAATTTGGGTACAACATGAATGAAAGACAACTAAGAGGGTGACTACTCGGAATTGATCACAACTACACAACTAAGAGACTGTGGATGCAGCTTTGTGGCGGGTGTACAACAAACAACTATAGAGAGTAGATCGCAAATTCAAAACTTGAGAAAGAGGAGGAATTAGCATTCAAGGGTGACATCCCTAGATTCCAAATACTCACTGATACAACAACAATGGTGTCGAGTATAGCTCAATGAGAAAATGTTAGGAAAGCCTCACTTAGAGACAGGAGAAAAGTGAGACACAATTAGGACCAAAGTAACTTATATTGAAGAATGTCATGGCATGTCAAGGAATATACAAGTTTTTGATAAGTGTTGGGATTAGAAAATACACTCATGCAACATAAAGGAATTCAAGGCACAACGTAAGCAAAGGATACTACAATCCAATTACGACTTATATTATGGGCAATAGTATAAGTATGTTGGAGTGTCATCTAATGAGAAACTAAGAGGAAAACTCACAAAGTCCAGCCCTGCTGAAAAGAGATGGTGTTTCTAGGCCCTATAGTGCCCGAGAAGAAAATGACTATGGATTTGTCAAAAGCTAAAATTGTTAAGAGCAAAAAAATGAAAAATATTAGATATTTTTCTCAATCTGAAAAGCCAGTAATAGAGATCTTTGGAAGGACTCTCTCAAGCTAACAATAACTAACTTAGTGCACACTACTAAGTCTTGTCCAATTGAAAGTGCAAAAGTTAGAAGAAGAAAAAAACAAGATAGGTATTGATAATTTGGTGGCGTTTGGATGTAAAATGAGACGCTTGAACGAATTATTGACTTGTGCTTAAAGGTAGTATGGGAAGTAAGAATAAAAAATTCCTGACTAAGGAATTATAAATAGTGAGTCTCCAGTAATAAATCAAATACAAGTAGGGGTATAGGAGGTATAATAGTGATGGACAGAGTAAGGTCTGTTCGGCATAGTTTGCAAATTTTATATATAGTATCCTTACCCTGATAACTTGGATGATCAATACATTATGAGATTGGTATGGTTGACTTATTGTTAATAGTCAACAGATAATAAATAATTAGGCTACGATAAGCCATGGTAGGGTTGAACTTATTTTAAAGGGGTTATTAGTGTGCTTTCTATGTTTTAATACATATATGGTATAGTCTTAAGTAAATAATTAGTATTGGAATGTATGTTTAAGAGATTAAAAAGTTTTAGAAGTACAATTAAGAAGTTGAGATATTTTTTTGGTGAATTAAAGACGGCTACAATATTGAGGGCATGAATATGGCTGGAATAATCAATGCTATGATAAGTATGAAGTTATGTGATACCTCAGATGGCTAGTATATTAGAAGAAGCAATCATTAAACATAACTATCAGAATCTATCGGCATTACAGATTCAAACTTCACCACTATAGCAAGATAATACCAAAGTAGATAAAAGTTAGTATAGAATACTAGCTAATCTCATAATCAAGTCAACTTGATTGAAGGGGGTAATGGAGGACCAAGCACCATAAGAGAGATTAGCAAAGAAAATACAATAGAGTGATACAAAAATCAGACAACAAAAGGAACCAAAGACTATTATATATCTTGGAAAATGGGAAGTCATGACAAGTGCAACGAATGCATGGATAAAGGAAATTAAGAAGTGAGCGTTAGACAAAAAGGTAGTCGGATAGATAGTTAAATATTTATACATAGAAGACCTTTTAAAGATATTCCATGTTTATTTCCAAGTGCCATGGAAAAAGTATCTATCGATGAGTAACAACTATGAAACTGTAAAAATGACACCGTAGCTTTACAGTGGAATAAAAAGAGAGAGGGAGAGAGTAAGATTTTAGTCTGTAATAACATTCAATGAGAGAATGGGAATAATTAAAGAGAAGTTTGCATAAGATCTTTTACCCTACTCTTTGTGTTTGTTATTTTTGTATTATATAATGTGTTCTCAATTGTCATGTAAGGATGTTCATAAGAGAAGAAATTTTTATAAAATTACGAGCATGTTATTGCAAAACTTATGTATTTAAAGCATGTATATGTACGTTATTGTAATGGAGTATATTTTGGTATTTAAGTAATGTATAGAGAAATAATAATACTTAATTAAGTTGTGTATATTTTATGTGTTATGGATTGACCGATAAGACATAGGTTAAATGCATGTTTATTGGGTCAATATATATGGTAGATAATGAGGTAATGCAGTAAGTGGTGAAAGACATGAAGACTCAACACCCCGAGTGTTGGTAAGTTAAATTTCGAGGACGAAATTTTTTTAAGGAGGGTAGAATGTAATATCCAGATTAAAATAGTATTTAATTTTTTTTCTCTCCTTGGGATATTAATTGTGTGAGGATAATTATCTTATATATTTGTGTTGTTAGTGAGTTGAGATTGTTGCTTAGATTATTGTACCAATTTTCTAGAGAGAGTTAAAGTTATATTAACTACGAAAGTAAAATATTATGGTATTTTCATCAGTACGTAATCGTTTAATTAAAGCCCGATATGAAAGTCCATTAAGTTTTCTTTATAATATATTTATTTGATTTAAATAATTGTATAAGTGGTATTAAATAATATTATTATTTAATTAATGTGAGAAAATTCGTAAGTTTAGAGAAATTCGCAGGTTTAAAAAACTGTTTTACTAAAACGACCATATCTGGAGTTTTATAACTCCGATTGGGGTGATTTCAGTGGCGTTGGAAAGATAATTAAAAGATCTATAAATTTTGTAGAAATAGCTATATCATAATTCGTAATTTTTCTAGGTCAAAATTAAGTCCTAAAATTACGAGATTTAGAGCTTATAATTTAAACTTAAAAGTAGGATATTTATTTATTTAATAATTTATCATATTATTATTGCTATTATGTTAATATTATTATTATTCATAAAACTAAACCTAATAAGAGTCAGAATAGTATAGGTTTCATTAACCCTAAAATTATATCGTTCTATTCTCAAGACTAACCTTAAAATTTTCAAGTCATCTTTTCATTACATCCTTAGCCAAATCTATACCACTCTTCACTCTCATCTTTGATCACCATCATCTTATGTCTATTGATCCAAGAAGCTTCATGTATTTGAGGTAAGAAACTCTACATTTACTTATTTATTGATCACAATAGGAGAAAATTCGTAGGTCTCCTTTTCTTATTTTTCAGAATGAAACATGTCTCAGTAAAACTGTCATAACTCTTTAAATACTCATCCGATTCTCGCAATCTTGGTGCCTATAGAAAGATTATTAAATTTCCCATAATTCGTATGAAGAAAAGTTTTGCTGAATCGAAATTTATCTATGTCAAAAATTAATATTTCTACGCTGTTTCTTATAGATTATTTTTTTATATATTCTATATAGGTTGTCTCAGTAAAACTTGAATATCTCTCTGAATACTTATCTGATTCTAGCATTCTTGATATCATTGAAAAGCTGATTCAATGACCTATAATTTTTATGAAGAAACCATTCACCATTTCGGTGATATTCTATGTCGAAAATTATCATCTTTCTGATATTATTGTAAATCGTTTTTTTCATATTCCCAGAAAAAGTACTTTCACTTAAAATACCATAACTCTCTCAATTCTTGTCTATTTTTAATGATCTATATATGGTTTCAAAGCTTATTCAATTTTCCATAAGTTTCATGAATAAACATTTCGTGAATTCGGAGTAATACTATGTCGAAAAGTTAGTTTCCTTCTGTATCATGTAATTCGTTTCTTAAATCTTGTTCTTCCAAAACTGTTTTGGTAAAATTGTAATATCTCTTTGAATATAATTCCAATTTCAGAGATTTTGGTATCATTGGAAAGGGAATTTAATTTCCTAAAACTTTCATGAAGATGTTATCTTCTAGTTCTGAACCTTTCAATGCAAAAAGTTTGTATTTTTGCTAAGTCGTATAATTCGTTACTCCATATTCCTTCTCAGAAATAGTTTCAGTAAAACAATCATAACTCTCTGAGTTTTAATCCATTTTTAATTATCTTTATATCATTGGAAAGATAATGGAATTTTCTATAATTTTTATGAAGACAACTTTTACTGAATTCATGTAGTTGTTGGTCAAAAATAGTAATCTTTCTGCTGTACTGTAAGAGTACGAATTTTAATATTAGGGCCTTGACCCATGTCTTATTATAGGTAGTAGTGACGAGATAACAACTCTTAAGCAGCGGGATTTGAGGTAAGGAAATTAGATAGTGTTATATGTGTTTATCTGCATAAATTTGGATTCTTTGTGTACTGAAATATGAGTTATGATTTGTTATTATAAGTCTGTATATGGTACTGAGAATGTGTGGTATGGACACAATATTCGTAAATTAATATATAAATTATGGTTGTTATGACTTGTATATGTGTATGTTGTATGTTGTGTATTGTATGTTGTATGGTGTATGGTGTATTGTTGTATGTTATATGTTGTATGTTATATGTTGTATGTTATATGTTGTATGCTAACGTCTCAGGTAAAGTGAGGGACCATGGTGGGGTATGATACGGGATAAGGCCGTTGAATGTAGAGATACCCTACCCTGCATTTTCCTGAGTCGTGTATGAGATTGTTATGGTGGGTATGATACAGTGATGTTACTGTTGAATATAGAGATACCCTATCCTATAACAATGGTAGGGCTGCATAGGCCCATATTATTATGTGGGCAGATTAGGCCCAGGATATTGTAGGGTCAGGCTAGGCCCGAGTTATGTAAGTAATGGCTATGATATGCCAATGTTGTGATAATGACATTATTATTTATAGTATTGATATGATTATGTTATGAGTATGATATTGGAGTTATGATCTTTGTATATGTGTACGGTGTGAACAAATAATATAGACTTGTATGATAAAGGTTTCCATATGTACAGTTATTTGGTTATAGTTATAAAAGAGCATGTATGATATTGCTAAAACTTAATAAATACATTAATGGTATGTGTGATATTATATGGTATTGTTTGATAAGCATTTCCTTACTGAGCTTTTAGCTCACCCCCCTTACTTTCCCCTACGGGTATTAGACGGGGAAGTATGTATAGTGAGCGAGGTCGGTTAAGTACGTATACTGTGAGCGGCTACGGGCGGACAAACGATCTAGAACGCCGGTGGTGCCTTAGTTTTATTTTAAGCAGTTGATAAATCTAACACAGTGGAAATGCATTATTTAAAATTATTTACTTACTGTATCTTGTTTTACAAATGAAGGATCCTTCTCTGTTGCATTTTGATTTTTTTTTAAAATCCACTGTTGTATTTAAATTATTTTTTTTTATCTTTTCAAATTATGCATGAAAATAGTATTTTTGTAAAATAAGGCAAAATATCGGGGCGTTACATACTTAACAACTCCATAACCAAAACCATCTTTAGAACTAGAAATGGAAGAGTCATACTCCATAAACGGAGACGTCAGCGCTATGGGTTTCTTAGATTTCCTCTTGTCAACAAGAGGAGTTTCTTCAACGGGAATTGGGTCATCTTCAAGTTCAATGTTAGAATCAACATTGAGACCTGTTGCACCCATCTAATATATTTTTTCCACAAAAATGAAAGAAAATAGACAGTGTTAAACACAAAAAGTATGAAGAAACTAAAAAACAACCAAAAAAAAAATATACCTCAAAACAAACAAGACGACGATCCGTAACCTCAACATTTTCAGAAACTGAAATCTGTTTACAAGGATCACCACCAATTCCATCTGAAGACATCTGTTTATATATGGTATTAAAAAGGAATTAGAGCATGGTTAAAAAATAACAACCTTTACACAACCAAAATACAACACAAAAGCAAAATTACCATAATCTCAACTGCTTTTACACCGGACTGAACAGTAGCCTCAACATCTATTTGAGTAGGGCCGTCATTGAAATCAACGAAATTCTTGATACAGAAAATAAAGGAAAAAGAAAATGGAAAAAAAGTGAAGTTATTTTTTGTGAAAGACTTCAACAACTAAAAAAAAACTACATAACAACTTAAAAACAAAATAAAAACAACAAGTAAAATAAGAAGACCAACAATAAATTGCGAACAACATAATCTACAAACACAGCCATATAAATAACATAATAAATACAAATAAATAGTCTGAAAATAGTTGCAAAATTCTGAAAAATAAAACATAACAAGAGACATAACAATAACATAGAATTACAAGAGCACTACCTAAAACGGACTTACAACAAAATAAACCACACAAAGTAACTAAAACCTAGTTACATTGTCTACTTATCTACCTTCTCCTCACTATCAGTGGATTCATCATCACTGCCATTATCATTTTTTTCTTTTGAGTCAGAATCTTCATCGGCTTGACCATCCTTCTCTTCACCTTCACTACCCTCCCCTTCCTCATCACCCATAACATTCTCTTCTTCATTTTCATCAGTTTCTTCAGATTCATTTAAATCAAAATCTGCTTCATCACCACCTCCATCATCATCATTGGAAGATTCACTGCCTTTTTCCTATATTGAAATTACAAATTAAATTAGTATAAAACAACTTAAAAAAAACCGAAAAACAACTATTGAAAAACTAAAATACCTTGGCATAGGAATCGGCAAAAACAGTAGAAAACTGTGTCTGCATTGAAGCCATCTGAGCACCAAAAGAAACAAGCCGTGCGTACACAAACTCTTTCAACTCAACCAAATCGTATGAAATCTTCGATTTGGGAAGTATGCAACGAATCGATCTTGACCTCCAACCCATGAAATTTCTCAGAAAAGGCATCAAGCTTGACAGAAATGTCACTCTGAGCAACAGTTGGCTCTTCGGGAAGAGGGAGACTCTTGTAAGAGTTGTAGTCAGTGTCGAACTTGAAACTGCTCAGTTTCAAAGCTTTGAACTCACCAGCCGTGGGCCTCATATTTGAAAGTTGCAGCTGATCAAAAAACACCAAAATTAAAATTTCAATTATGAAGATTAATAATAATGAAAAACAACACAAAAACAACTACTGAAAAACCAAATTACAACAAACAGATATACCTTATCTTTGGAAACATCAAAGATAGTAGTCTTCAAAACTTTGAAAGTAGGTTGACTATTGCATGTCCACTGAGTGATCCTTGGAATACGAGAGCTTTCCTTTTGGCAGTACTTACCTTTCATGTACTTACAACACTCGTAGAACCAAACTTGAAGAACATGAGGACAACCAATCAAAGTGTAAAAAACACTCGGCCTCTTTCCCGAACTCCTTGCCTTCCTAACCCCCTCAACCCAACTATCAAGCTTACCCTTCAATGAGGAAATAGTCAATTCAAAAGAACTCCGGCCCCAAGCAAATTCATTGTACCTCCCACTATCTACAACATCTAAAATAGACTTGGGTACATTTTTATGCTTAGTGCCACTAAGCAAGAACCACTCCACGAAATACAAAACTGCCAACTTCACAGCATCCTCATCAGAATCACCCCACCTCTTGGTGGTAAAACATTCCCTAACAGATTCCTTAGTGATAGAGGACGAAGTTGGCCAATATCTTTCACAAAGACTATTAACCTCTTGCTTAAAATCTAAGACACTACAGTCACCTTCACAGTCTAACCCAGTAATCAATGCAAATTCCTCAATGCTAAACCTAAGCCTAACACCGCGTATCATTACCCACAACTCAGCATCATTAGGTTGCTGAACCTCCCGGAGCAACAACCCATGAAACACTTGGGGTTGAACTTTAAAATCGGGAAGGTTAAGGAAATGACCAAAACAGGTTTTTGAAAACATTTCAAGCTGTACATCTGAAAGACAAGACTTAATGTTCTCTATCACCTGGAAAGTAGCAGTGGAAAAGGCTTTCGCAATGAATAGATTCTTCTGGTCATAAATATAATCCCATTCCTGTATCAATATAAACAAAATAAATCAGGACAAAAACAAAAAAAACTAAAAAAAAAACAGAAAACAAATAATAAAAATAATTTTTTTTTTAAAAAAAAGGACACCTTAGGGGGATTTTTCTTTGGTAGGTCAAATCCTTCAACCTTCACTGAGGTCCTAGCATGGACCTGCAAAAAAAAAGAAATACAAAAGCAACAAATCTTAGATACAATAACAATGAATATATAAAAATGTAGTAACCAAATTACAGCCAATAAAAAACCTAAAAACAACGTTTATGAAACCCTTACAGTATGATAAATGTAAGAGATAAACAACTTTCAAAAAAATACAGTAACAACACTGTCACAACTTAAAAAAAACAACTAAAATATTAACAACACTGTACAAGCTCGTTGTTATGAAATTTCGAAAATGGTAGTCGATAATAGTAGTGTGACAAACAACCGAGAAAAAACTGACAATAAACATATACAAAACTAAAGAATAAACAACACTGAAAGATTTTGTTGCAATTGAAATTAGTAAAATGCTTCTCAATACCAATAGTGTGTAAAACAACCGAAAACAAATTCACAATAAACTTATAACCAACCAATGGGGAAAAGCAATTCAAAACTGTAACAAAATACGAATTGAACTGGGCAATTTTTCAACAACCAAACAACAACTGAATAAAAACAACAAAACAACATCAACCACAATACATGACAGAAATACATAAAGAACACCAAAAAAACATAAAAACATCCTAATAAACACCTAAACCAGTGACCTAAAAAGCTCATGTAAAAATTAACACAATAAAATGAAACCAAGCAAATTTAAATTACCTTTGATTCAACTTTGGGCTTTTGGTCCTCACCATGCACTTCATCCTCAAAATCAGAATCTGAGGAAACCTAGAACAAAAAATGGGGAAAACTTTAAATCATCAAATGTAACACCAGAAATAAAACAACCAGAAAAAAACTAAAGAAAAATTTAAAAACAACAAAGAGAAACTTACATCGCGTGCAGACTTGGAAATTTTTGCTCTCTTAGTCTTAGGAGCATCGGCTTTAACAGGAGGGGCTCTTTTCTTAGTGCCCGATGTCTCTGGAACATCAGCCACTAAATTTTTAGCAATTTTTTTTAACCCCATCTTAGGTTCGACTTTGGAAGTAACAGTTGGAGCCTTCTTCGATTTTTTAGAAACTTTCTTCGCCGGAGATGGTGATTTCGAACCACTTCTAGTGGTTGCCATTTATATAGAGAAAATATGGTGGAGGATGACAATGTAGGTTGAGGAAAACGTGGGTGAGGGCTTGGAGAAGGAGATCGTGGGAAGAAGAAAATGGTTAGGGCTTGATAATGGTGATCGTGGGAAGCTCGGTTTGAAGAGTGGAAGAATCAGATAAATGAAAAATTCAAAAAGAAAAAAAAAAGGAGTTATGAGGTGGCGTGCGTGTACGTGTGTAAGGAAGAAGGGAAAAGGTAAAATTGTAATTATTAAACTTTTTGAAAAGTAAAATTGAAAAATGTAAAAGTTAAAAAAGTTTAAAAAACCGTGTATGGATAAAAATGTAAAAAAGGTGTCAATTTTGACATGAGGTGTAAAAATCTCTAATAAAAACTATAATTTGTTGTGACTAGGGTTTATTATAATCAAAATCAAATTAGCCATCACTCTATAACTAAATACCATTTTCTAGCGGAAAACAATATTACATTTTAATAGAAAGTATTTTTCTTTTTCTTGCTGCATTTAACAAGTAATTTTTTTATTTGTTTTTTTTTTTTGAGACGAATTTTTTTATTTGTTATAACTAGCATTGCTGCATTTATTTTTCAGTGATACCTGTGATAAATAGTACATTTTGTTTCTTCTCATGATAGATTTTTCGTGAAAAGGAAAGTCCAAGATGCAAATACATGTACATTACACCAGATTGAACTATCGAGTCATGATCACTTAACAAATAGGGTCCATCTCTCATTTTAAATTAATATTCCTTCATTTCATATATGACGTCATTAATCCTTTTTCTTTCTCAAATTAATGCATGTCTTCTGCATACTGTTTCTATAATAATATTTTGCTGCTGGCCTCGCCACAGTTTATTCTACTCTATTCTTTAATTAATAGTTGGGCAGCCTTAAATCCATTTATTTGTGCTTCTTTCTTCTCAGTACAATTCATATATTCAGTATCCTGCGCATTGTGGACCACCATACTTCTCCTTTTGATGTTATTATTGTTAATTACATCTTTAGCCTTCTCAATTTTGTGTTTCACAACAATACTTCACATCCCATCAAAATCTATTCTAATTTTCTCATTTTCTTTACTAAATTAAAGCAAACAAGAGTTGTGCACATACTATGATAATTTTCACTAAATAGAATAGAAAACTTCATTTCAAATTGTGTTTCATGAAAATCATCAACCCAAAAATATTGTAAGACTAAATATACAGAGGCACAGATTGGTCAGATGGTTAGTTTCTGAAGTCTTATCATCTCTCTGTGCTCATACCATAAACTCTTCCATAATAAATCAAAGCTTTTGAGTAGTTTAGTGCCAAACATATCCCTAATTATATATAGGTACTTAATTACTTTTTGTGCCCAAATCAGATCATACCAGATTAAAAATTCCAATATTTTAATTGGAATCTGATAAATGCAAAACAATCACTGTCATTTCTATAAAACTTAATATTATTTTGTTATAACACTCCACATCTCATGTTGATTTGAAATCCACCAATACAAAGCTCCCAATCCCAAATTAGATATATATTTTTAAATTAAAAAAAAATGACTTTATCAAAAAACGAAAAAAATAAAATAAAAAGTGTTGGAAAAGAGTGAGGAGTGACTGTGAAACCGCTGTTTGAACAAAAACTCTTTAACTAAAAACTACAAATACAAGACCGGATTCGTGGCAATCTCCTTGTTCCCGGTCGTGATCATCTTCAACATTTTTTGGGGACCAAATTGGACTTCTTCTCTTTCCATAATTACCAACTCTGCCATCATTCCCTCACTGTTTTTCCCCAATTAATACTCATTACTCACCGCAAATAAACCCTTTCCTAGGCTAATTATCTTCTCTGCGCTTCCCTGTTGCCAAAAACTTCCCTTTTAGTTTTTTTTTTCCCGAGAAAATTGATATCTTTTCTCGGAAAGTCGAATTTTTTATTTTTCTTCTCTTGGTCTGCAAGTCTTAATGAAGGACGACGAACCGTTACCGGACAATTTGCGGTGCAACCGTACTGACGGACGACAATGGCGTTGCAAACTAAGAGCCATGGAGAATATGAAGCTCTGCGAGAATCACTACTTGCAAGGGCGTCATCGACAGAACAAGGAGATAGTGCCGGAATCGCTGAAACTGCAAAGGAAGACGACGAAGAAGGTGCTGAACAGAGACAAAAGTAAGCGCGGCGTTCAAATTAGGTCAAAGAAAGAGGACATTTTGGCGAAGCTCGTGAAGAAGAGGAAGAGATCGGGTGAGACGTTGAGGTCAGTGAAGAAATTGAATAGAGGGAATTCGGAGATGGAGCTTATAAGGATGGTGCTGAAGCGACAGGTGGAGAAGAGTACAGAGAAGAGCATGAAGTTGAAGACGAAAACTGAAACGAAGAAAAAGGAGGTTGTTTTGGAGGAAGAAGATGAAGAAGACGATGATGATAGTGAGGAAGAACTCACGAGAGACCTTCCTAATGGTCTAATGGCGATCTCTTCGTCTTCTTCACCTTCACCGCGACAGTGTTCCGGCAATGTGGGTTCTGATTCACCTGCTCGTGTGAAGGTTGGAGTTGATTTCCTGCCGGTTCCACAACGACAGTTTCGGTCTAAGAACAGTGAGGCATTGCCTTATGGTAAATTGCAGGTGACCTATGATTAGCTTTTCCGTTAGTTGTTTTCCATTTACTCCAAATTTTGTGTTTAATGATTTTATTTTGATCGATTTGGTTTTGTGATTTTAATTGTCAAGGTATTGCCCTGTGCTCGAAGTGTTGCCAATTTGGGTAGGGATAAGAGGAAAAAGAGGTGCCATTGGTGTCAGAGAACCGGCTCCCGGATTCTAATAAAATGTTCGAGTTGCCAAAAACACTTCTTTTGTTTGGATTGCATTAAAGAACGGTTCGTTTTCTTTCAATTCATATTAAAAAGCAGTTCTTTCGATAAATTATCAATCTTTTTAGTTATTATTATTAGATATCAGGCAACCATTAGTTCATGAGAATTGGATGACATAGTTCCGTATAGTACTTAACAACTACAAAACTCTAAAGCATTGAAACGTATAATGTATTTTTTGTGTTTTCATAATTATAATGATGAGAGCTTTTTCCATTTCCTTATGCTTCTATTCTATATCGGCCTTGGTACAAAACATACTTTATAGTGAAATTTCTGTGGTAAACAGCTCAATACATTTTAGATGATTGTTCTGTATTTTCTTATAAAATTTTATAAAGCAAGTCATCTTATTAGATTTAGTCTAACAGGGTTTAGGCAACATCGTTTAGAGCATAATTATTCAAGAGCTTCAAATGAGTAGAAGTAAAATGTTGATCTTGAATAGCTTACTAGTCTGTAATTTGGATGAAATCTTATCATACTTTACTGAAAGCATCCTGTGTTTCTTCAAAACACACACAAAGCAAAAACTAAGAAGAGAGAGAAAGTACAATGTGTGAAATTATGAAGAAGGGAGAGAAATATTGAATTCCCTTCTCTGTCAACATTGTTAAGAGAGTACTACTTATGGATATCATTCTATCTTTGTTGAGTGAACAGTGACATATATACATATTTACATGTGCCCATTTAAAATAAACTGGAGAAAGAAAATGAGGGATTCAAAGCTGTACAAGCTGGTTCTTTCAAAGGCCCATGACTTTAGTTACTGACTCTGTGTTAGCTAGTCACATATTATAGTCTTACTCCAATAGTCAGTATGTTTGATTTTGCCTAAATACTTCCATAGCTCATTGGTTTGAGCTATTTGGTCACTTCACTTGATACGAAACACTGATAATTATTAATTATGATATTTGAAATCTTAGATACTTCAACACAGAAGAAGAAGTCAAAGATACATGCCCAGTATGTCGCAAAGCTTGTACTTGTAAGGACTGCTTGGAAAATCCATCTAAAGACAGTGAAAGTAAGGTCTGAGTCTGACAACATTGTTGCCTGGTTTGTGATCTTGATTACCTGTATTATTAATTAAATTGTGATGGTAAACTTTGCACAAATACCTTGTTTTTTCAGGAGTACTTGCAGGATAAACACGAAGTTGAAGTGATATTGTGTTTCCATTATTTGATTTGTATGCTTCTTCCTGTGCTGAAAGAAATAAACCAAGACCAAAATGATGAACTAGAAATAGAAGCAAGAATAAGAGGTAATGTCAGTTATGGTAAATACTTTGCTGATGTTCTGTGCATCAATTTTTTTAGATTAGTACATGAAGTGCTCGTGTTTTTTATTGTAACAGGACAAAACCCATCTGATATTAATATAAAACAGGCTGATATTGAATGCAATGAGAAGCATTGCTGGTACGTATCACATGTCTTGAAACCTGTGTTTTTTTTACCAATGTATTTACATTTTTGTGTTGCTGACAATTTGCTGCATGATTTTTTACTTTGAGAGCAGTAATAGATGCAAAAGTCTTATACTCAATCTCCATAGAAGCTGCCCAAATTGTTCCTATAACCTTTGTTTAAGTTGTTGTCAAGATTTACGTCAAGAAAGCTTTCTTGGATGTACTGACTTCTCTATCACACTGTCCTCTAACAAAACTAAAACTCCTGCGTACCCTTATGTGCGACAGATAGAGAACCCAATAAGAACCAAGCAGAACCCCAGTAGTAAGTACCTTGAGTGTTCAGTGTCACTACCTGACTGGAAAGTTCATAATGGTAATGGCGATACATCTTGCCCACCCAAGGAGTTTGGTGGTTGTGGTGAGAATCTCCTTGAGTTGAGATCTCTTTTGCCTTTAAATTGGACCAAAGAGCTGGAGGTAAGTGCAGAACAAATAGTCTGTAGCTATGATGTTCCAGAAACTTCAGACATATCTTCGTGCTGCACTCTTTGTAATGGGACGAATCAAAAAACTGGAGGAAGAAAGCAGTTGCGAGAAGCAGCTGTAAGAGAAGAGTCCAGTGATAACTTTTTATATTATCCTACTCTTCTAGATGTTCATAGTGATAAGCTTGAACATTTTCAGAAACACTGGCTCAAGGGTCATCCTGTTATAGTTCGTAATGTTCTTCAGGCTACTTCACATGTGAGTTGGGATCCAGTTCTAATGTTTTGCACATATCTTGAAAGGAGCATATCCAGATATGAAAGTAACAGGGATCTATGTGAAATTAGCAATTGCTTGGATTGGTGTGAGGTTAGTGGATTTACCCTAGATCAAAATTTCCATGTTGGTAAATTTTATGGCATGGCATCAGATGGTAGTTTAACCTTATGATTGTAATGTTTTGTGATTTTCTTCAGTATTGCTGAACTCCACGATCTTCTCATCCTTTTATGGCATAGGAAGATTAGTATGACACTTCTTTTTTTGGGTCACGTGACAGGTAGAAATTGGTATCAGGCAGTACTTCATGGGTTCGTTCAAGGGCCAGACACATAAGAATACATGGAATGAGACTCTGAAATTAAGGGGCTGGCTTTCTTCTCAGTTGTTTCAACAACAGTTTCCATCCCATTATGCTCAAGTAATCCATACTCTACCACTTCAAGAATACATGAATCCTTCATCTGGTCGTCTAAATCTTACTGCAAGATTGCCAAAGGATATCCAGAAGCCTGATCTTGGTCCATGTGTTTATATCTCATATGGCTACGCTGAGCAACTTGAACATGCCAATTCTGTCCTAAAACTCTGTTATAATTCATATGACATGGTATGCCCATTTCTTTTCTCTAGTTCAAAATACTAATCTCTTGAACTCTTGATTTATAAATGTAGCTTCCCATTTATTTCAGTCAAGGAAAATTCAGTATTGATTGGAAACGAATAACAATTACATGTGTGCATGTTTTTCTTTTATAGTTAAGTTGAAAGTACTCGCATTGATACCTCTGTTTCAAGTCAATTTGCAATATCATGTTAATCTAGGCCTTGGATCAGCTCTCGTCTTATTTTAGTTGACAACCTAGAGTTTTAAAACTTGTATTTTGTTAATGAAGGTTGCAATCGTTACATTTACTGTGAGCTTTGAACTTTTACTAACCTTTCACTGACACATAATATGACCGCAAACATATTAATCAATATTTGTTATTTCTTATCCTTCCTATATCAGATGCACTGTGCCATTATATATGGTTTTAGGAATGTGAGTGATTGTTGTTGTATCTTTTGTTTGTTTTACCCCAGGTTAACATACTGGCACATACTTCAAATGTCCCAATCTCTTCAGAACAACTTTCTAGAATAAGAAAGTTACTGAAAAAGCACAAGGCTCAACAAAGTCACTCATCCTTATCTTCCAAGATCACTTCAGATCAAAACATGGTAAACAACATCAATGGAAAATCATCACCATTGCATGAGGTGAAGATTGAAGATTCAGGAGTGCAGGATTTGATTGGAGAAGAAATGCATTTACGAAAGAAAATTGCACAGGTATCCTGTTCCTCTGATGCCACTCACGAACCATGGGATAAAAATCTTAAAGAGAGTAATTCATCGCATGATGATGAATCTGATTCTGATACTGATTCTGAAACTTTGCTTCCTTCTCGCGAGAGTATTCATGGCTCAGAAACATCAGAAGACAGAAAAAGTTCCAAGGTTAACAATAAGAGCTCCAATCATGATGGGAAGAAATCACTAGCAGTGTCTGATGGTGCCCAGTGGGATGTCTTTCGCAGACAAGATGTTCCCAAGCTTATAGATTATCTCAAAAGGCATTCTAATGAGTTTGCTTGCCATAACCATGTAAGTGTAAAGACTAAAATATTGCCATCTTTTCCTGTCAAATAATGTCTTTTAATCTTTTAACTTGCTTGCATTATAGGTCGATCATCCAATTCTTGATCAGAGTTTCTTTCTTGACACTACTCACAAACTGAGGCTTAAGGAGGAGTTTGGTAAGTTGTTTGTGAGTGTCATCATTTGTGGTAATCTGAAATAACTGAAAATAATCCTTTTCTATTCTTACCAGAGATTGAACCTTGGACTTTCATGCAACACGTAGGAGAAGCTGTTATCATTCCCGCCGGATGTCCCTACCAGATTAGGAGTCCTAAGGTCATTTTTGCAACAGTGTTGACATTCTAAATTAAGAAAGATATTGGAAACATTACTTTTATTCTCTGAGTAAAAAATATACCTTAAAATGTTCCCTACCACTGCTTTTAACTTAACTAATATTTCCCCATACTAAATCAGTGAATGTGAGCTGGATTTTCTAATATGTACGCATTTTTGTTCTGATTCTCTGACATGCAGTTCTGGTTTATACCATATCGTTCTATGTTGAAGTATATTTTATCATGAAGTTAATGGGAATACTATTACTTATATTACTTTGGCATAATCAGGCGTGTGTTCATGTTGTTTTGGACTTCATGTCTCCCGAGAATGTTACTGAGTGTGCTCATTTGTCCGATGAAATACGACTGCTTCCAGAAGACCATAAAGCCAAAGTAGACAAGTTACAGGTAAAAATCCTGTAAGATTATTTGGTCATTTTTTCTTTTTCTTTTTTTATCAACTGTATTGATGTATATCATATTATTATTATTATTGTCACGAAAACAGGTGAAGAAGATGGCTCTTCACAGTATTAGTGCAGCTATTAAAGAAATTCGTGAGCTTACATGTGCAACGTAAGTTTCCAGATTGGATATTCATTTATATCTTCTGCTTTCCATTTTAGCACCCATTTAATATATTTGTACAGACTGGAAAATTTTCCTCGTGCATGTCTAAATTTAGCATAGCACTTTAAATAATAAATGATAGTGAATGTTCAATGACTTCCTGCGGAGTGTTTACTGTATGTATTTCTTAGGTGTCCCAACACTCTTTTGTGTGACCGTACGGATCTTTAGATTTTGATTTTTCACAAGTCATGTGTAGGAGTAAGAGAAAACAGCCTCAATTCAATTATCAATCTGCATAAGAATTTGTACTTATTCTATGTATTAACTTTACGTAATCAGTTCAACACATATGTTAGACCCTTTAGTGATGCATTATTCTGACTCGTAATTATGGATTATTGGAAAGAATGAGTAAAGTCTGTAGTGATCTATCTGAAGAGATTATTTATTTACAACTTACAAGTTTGTAAATTACTACATACTTAAGCTGTCTGTCACGCGTGGTGTTTTGGGAGCACAGTCTTTACATGAATCTCAACTACTAGAACCTGGATAGAAATCCAAATACGATTAGGAAAGATTATGATGGGCAAAAGAAAAGGTGCTTTAATTCAGTGATGTTTTCTTAGATATATTTCGAAGAGAGAATAATGGAATGTAATTCAAAAGTGTAATGTAGCTCATAGTTCATACCCGCTTTAAAATATAAAAAGTGCTGTACGTGTTACTCAATTCACACAATTACACAAGCTCAAAGCATTTAACAGTATTACAGTAACTTGTGTTTCATATAGTAAACCTCTCATAAACACATAACAGGAAAATAAGAATCTAATATCGCACTACCTCGTTCACATGGCCTATTATTAATCTCAATTACTCACAACAATTAACAAAAATAAAAATGATGAATATTAGCTTAGGTCAGATTCAATTGGATAGCCAAAACTAAGATTAGAACAAGACGACTTTGTTTAAAGAAAAATGTTCTCATGATTTATTTAAGGCCTTATGTCACCCCACCATCCTTATTAACTTTTGCTATTTGTCTTAACAGATTTGTCACCAAAAGAGAACTCTTTTTCATTTCACATCGTGTAAAAGGAATTATAACCCTTTGTAACTAGTCTATTAATACACTATACTTGAAATAATTTAATTAACGCATTTGACCATTCTGAAGCTGGCAAATATAGTGCTACGTCATCCTAAAGAAAGCAAAAGCAAAGTTTATCGAGTGATTAAAATGGTGCCCTTTGTCAACTTTTGTCATCTCAAGAAGATTCAAGATCCCAATTAAGCAAACTCGATCGATCCACTAAAATTAATAACAAAACATTTTACTACTAGCTAAGAAAATCAACTTAAAAAACCACTCCAATCAAGTAACAAAGTATGATCTGGTGATCAAACTCGTAAACCTATAATAAGTTATATATGAGGGAATGATAAGTTGAAACATAAGAGGTAGCGTGATGATCTCGATTCTCAACGTCTTTTAGTAGCAGGTTCCTTCTGTGAATGGAAATATAGTGCGGCAACTGGTGGCCCAAGGCCATAGTGGGCAGCAAATTGGCGAGTACTGAAGTTGCTACGAATCTCTGGTGCTGGGACTCCTGCCATGCTCCCTTCACTCTGCCTAAATAGCGCCAACACGTAGCGGTGAATACCAGTTGGTGGTTGGGGTCCCATGTATTCAACCAAATCTTTTCCTATATATATATTTAAATTCATCATTACCACTGTACGTGATTACGTTCCATTCACTTACTTTTTTTTTTTAATAAATTTGAATATTCTCATAATTATTATATAACAAAAGTTCAAACCTTTGGTGGCATCGAATCCTTCTGGAATATCTATAACAATCCTGAAATAATTAATAATCTTTATTACCAGTCACTATTTACGATAAATAAATAAGACCAACAATAGAATTAAGAAAACATTTTTGAGTGTGACTGAATATGTATTATCTATACCAATGGAGCCATTCTCTCAATGCTGGTTCACTAGGACTTGGAGCATCAGGATCCACCATCACCTATTAATCCAATTCGACAATCATTAATATATATTTATATAAAATAACAGACAGAGTATAAATAAAGTACGTACTAAGGTGTAGAGATTGGCTTGGTTCCGTGGACCGAGAATCTGGGCCTTGGGCTTGTCAACGGCGGCAGAGGGTTTGATCTCATACCCATTACTGATCTGTTTTGAACCATAATGGATAGTGAACTCAGTAGTTGGGTTAAACATGTCGACCACATCTCCTATCACTTTGCCTACCACAAGTGGCTCTATAGACCTGGCCATATCGGATATTACTGGACTTATCTCAGGTTTGTTATCACCTTTGAGGAGCAGAGCAGTAGCCGTACGCCTGTTCCTATTTGATTATATACACTTAAGTTTGAAGTTGAAGTGGTAAGTACTGGTACTTAAATCCAAAGTTTGGTCTTCTGATCGAGGAAAAAAACAGAGTGATTTATTATCTATTTATCCACGAAATCGCCACGTAGCTCAGTTGGATTGAGGGTGACACGTAGCGAGTCCACGATGTAAGTGCTGGTTGTACACGTGTTAGTCACCTGCACCTACGTCGGTTACTAATGCCCCCACTGAAGCCAACGGACTTTTTGATGTTGATGGGCATGGGCTTTTGTCTTTTTCAATTGACGAAATTGCCCTTTTTGACGACAACACGGCTGAGGAAAAAACAATAGCAAATGCAAAAGAGTAGCCGACGTACTCTTGTCTTTAGGGAGCAAAGGGTCTTTTTGGTGTGGAGTCTACCAATAAGAAGAGTCCTGATTAAATCGTTTAACGAAGTGAAGTGGGTGGTAGGTGAAACAAAAGCTGGAATGAAGTAATATGAATGTGAGAGCTTAGAATGGTTTCATTCACTTCGAATGAAAGATATTTTATGATTTTTCATTTAACAACAAATCATATAATTGATCATAGTAAGAGAATAACTGGAAATAATTAATTAATTTTCACTAAAACATAGATTTGACTGACTAAAGCTAAAGGGGGATGACATCGATTGAACGCGGCAACGTGGCGAGACGTACACAATGTGCTGCGCGTTTTGGTATAAGAGTGAAAACTGATGAGAATATGTGTCAAGGGCATTGTTATTGTTGATAGTGTTGCTTCACACTTTTAGATATATCAATTTATGATTGATTAGATTAAATTGAATAAAATAATAATATTAACAAAAAAAATACTAGACATTATAATACCTTTTAATATTTTCATCTGTCAATTAGTCAAAATATAAGTTAAATATTATTCTTAACCATTTCAAAAATAAATAAATAAATACATTATCCACAACATACTTTTATATTATTAAGAGTAATTTGCAGTGAATCTCTTTTATCTTTTAATTTATTTATACTTAATTCTCTTTTTTTTTTTTGACAATATTTTTTAAGTTTATTTTTTTTTAAATTTGACACGTCAACTAAATATTACCGTTAAATATCAATTGAACGACCACTATATGTACTTATATATATCACAGTAAAATTTTAAAATCATTACAGTAGTAATCCAATTACTATTTAACGATAATATCTAATTGACACCTTAAATTTATAAAAATAACATAAACTTAGGAGATTTTACCGCAAAAACCAGAAATTCCTCAATTATTAATTATGTTTTTATATAAAAGGAACCAACTCAAATTTATCATTTTCCCATCTTTCCAAATGCTAATATACTCTTTTTTTTTTCTTTTTCTTTCTTACAATCATCATACTTCTCTAAAAAGTCCTCACAAAGGAGGAGAGTATAATCATTACACTTCTCTAAAAAGTATTCACAGTTACAAAAAAGGAGGGTGATTCTAGAAATTGTTATTAGGCATTGTTATTAAGATATTTTAAAAGTTATTAAATTAAAAAAAAAATGCTGAAAGGCATTAGTGTCAAGCACTCTCCTACGTGTTAATATTGTATATTGTTATTAGTCTAATTAAGTATCAGATCCCATATAATTTAATATAATAATTTTTAGAGAGTATCACTAGCCAATCGTAAGGCGACACATCTTAAGGATGCTAGGCACTACTGGTGTCCAATAACAATTAGCAATACTTTAAATTAAATTAAATGGGATAATACAATTTCTCAACTTTCAGCCCAAAAGCTAAAATAATTGCAATACGCTCTTTTGAAATTGCGTAGCAGGAGAGACAATCATATTTCTCATTTTAAACCCCTACATATGCTTTATAGTTTATACTACATGCACACCTAAAATAATAAAAAAAAAAAAGGATTGGCCGAAAACTCCTTAATAATAGTATCAATCAGATTGAGAAGATTTTTCAAACCAGCATATATTCAAAGATACATCTCATAAACATGAAAGTTGTAAAAACAAAATAACATATAATTACCAATTTTTTGGTGCAAAATCATTGTATATATAATAAACAATATAAAAGAAATAAAAATACACAAATTTAATACACATTTTTCAAATGCATGTGTCAACAAATAAAAAATCTAAAAAGTTCCTTCAAACTCTTGTGGAAATAATATAAGTTGCCGTTTGGTAACAATTTTATTTTCTAAATTTTTAATCACAAAATGAGTAAAATTTTGTTTTTAAAATTTTTTTGTTTTTAAAAAACAAAAATACGTTGTGTAACTACTTTTGTTTTTCAATTTTAAAAACAGAAAACAAAAATGTGTTCTGTAAAGTTCATTTTTATATTCAAATTTTGATTTTATTTACGTCGGGTCTATAGGTCCGAGGTCAGATTCGAGTTCAGGTTAGAGGTCGGGTTAAGCGCCACAAACCGCGGGGGTATTTGGGTCCGAGTCTAATCGAAGTGCAAAATATTGATTAAGAAAAAAAATTGTTTAAAAAAATTGAAAGTGATTTTTTTTGTTTTTAAAATTTTGATTCTCAATTAAAAAATTAAAAAGTAAAAACAATTTTATAAAACATATTTTTAAAAAATATTTTCACGTTTTTACTTTTAAAAACAGAAAATTAATTAAAAAAGTATCACCAAACGCCATTATTTTTTATTATTATTTATTTATTTTTTTTTTTTTTGCTAATTGGAACATTTCATTAGCCAAAACAAAAACAATCAAACAAGTCTAGAGCGTGGAAAGTAACAAATAGTGCAACCTCCCTAAGAGAAGGAAACGAGTCACATTACAGGATGTCGCTCACTCAACAATATCATGAGTTGCAACGTTGGAGCTTTAGGAAATCAAAAATACTATTACAAAAGCAATCATCTAACAACTCAAACAAAGATAGAAAAACATTAGTAAGTGTTTAAACATGTGTTCTCCTAGCATCAATAGCCAACACCAATTCGCGGCAGTCAGAGTAGAAATTGGTGGACCTTCACCCACGGCTACAGCGCAGGCAAGAGAATGGCAAAGAGCAAGGGGCTTTGTCTCGAGAGGGGAAGACAACCTAACTTTAACTGAAAGAGCCTCAAAACGAAAACATATTTTCTACCCAAAACTGAAACAGCAAGAAAGGCCTCCCCACCATGAACCGCAGCATCAACAAACACATTGAAGTCACTGGAGCCTGGGGCGGGAGATGTTACCCTACCACCAACCTCAATCTGTTACAATAAGTCAGCAGACATCGTATGACGAAACTCTAAAACTCCATTCCTCACCTTTTGAAGAGTAACATTTGGGGCCTCCACCACTCCCTCATGAAACACTTATTCCGAGCCAACCATATGAGAAGATCATATCCATGCCCAAACGAAGTTGGTCGAGGCGAGAAAAATTATCAGCAATCTTCGGAACAAACCATTCATGTAATTTGGATCTATCTAACATTCCATTGCTCAAAAGAGAATTAATTTCTAAGCCAATTGTTTTACAGATCGAGAGAAGATTTCCAAGAAGATAGCCCCCTTGCTGAATCAAGGCTCTCAAAGAAATAATAGCTCGAGCTACTATCAAAGCTGAAGCATGGAGATTAAAGTTCCAAAAGGAGGATCCTCGTTTACATGGTACTTACCACGGAAAACATTACACCAGAGATCTTGATTTAAGATTTTAGTCTTTAGGCCAAGATATAACACTAATTCTTGTTTTTGTCTATGAAAGAATAAAAGAAAAATAAATACCAAGTGTATTAGGATAATAACAAATTGTAACACCTATAACTCTATAGTTTTTTTTTTTTTGTCAGCTTTTTAATTTTTTACTTTTATTATATAGGGTAAATACTATTTTGGACCTTATGTTTTATAAAAATTGCCAATTGGACTTTCTATTTGGTTAAATAATAAAATAGACCCTATATTTTCCAAAATAGTAAAAATAGGACCCTCAGCTCAATTTTTAATAATTTTATTTTTTAATAAGACCAACTTTAGGACAATTTCTAACACAATACTCAAAATGTAACCAGTTTCATCAAATTATTATTAAGTTTTATTTAATAAAAAATCAGTTCAGGATCCTATTTTACAATTTTAAAAAATATAGGGTCTATTTTATCATTTAATAAAATAAAAAATTTAATTGATAATTTTTGTGAAAGACAGAGTCTGAAATAATATTAATCCTATATAAATACATAAAAAAAAAAAAAAAGTCAATTCTTTTCCTTTAAAGAACATGTAAATATATATATACGTGTGTTTTTGTGGCAACATGTAAAATGATATTTTCATATAGGTACAAGGATTATTTTTTTTTATATATAAAATAATAAAATTTAGGGATAATTTCAAAAAAAAAATATATATATATACAAAAACTAAAACAAAAACAACAAAAAAAAAAAATATTACAAAAATACAATTTTTCTGAAGTTTGTAATTTTTTTTATGATTTTTTAGATTTTATTTACAAAAATACTGTATTTGGATGTATTTTTATATTATTTTTTTTTTTTTGAGAGAAAGGGAGCCCGCTAAAAAGAAAGAAAGTCCATTAAGTCGCAGGGGTCATCGCCTATCCAAACAGCAACTTCATCTAACCCTGTAGCCCAGTGAGCCAATTTGTCAGCCAAGGAATTTGCATTACGCTTGATGTGGGCTATTCGAGCAGCCGGGAAGAGAGATAAAGTTTCTTTGATTTGCGAAATGAGATCACCGAAAACTGAGAGGTCTTCCTTGTGATGGTGAAGGGCATCAGTGATGGATTTGCAATCCGTTTCAATGTCTTGAACTAAAAAGTGTTCTTCAATGCACCATCGAAGCAGGGAGAGGAGAGCCTTTGCTTCAAGGGTGGCAACCGGGCCCCCGCCATAGTAGGGCTGAGCGAGAGCGGCCACAACCAAACCTTCACTGTTTCTGATAACTCCACCAAAGCCCACTTTTCCGCCAGTCTTAGGAACCGCTGCATCAACATTGAGCTTGAGGAGGCCATGGGCAGGGGGAATCCAAGAAGAGGGGGCAAGAACTGAACGAGTGGGACCCATGAAGCTTGGAACTGATGAGGACGCATTATAATCTGCCAAGAAGCTCTGAGCCAGACTAGCAATGGCCTGGGGTTGGTCGCAAGGGAGGCCTTTGAGGGCTTTGTTCCTGTTAAACCAAATAAACCAAGCAATACACAGGAAAAGTTCTACATCTTTCTTGGGAAAGGATGTATGAACCATGTGAGCCAAATCATGAAATAAAATCTCTGATGAGCATGAAAATATATACGGATAAAAATGCGTACCTTTCCAGACTTTCCGGACACTCTGACAGTAGAACAAAGCGTGTGACACTGATTCTTCCTGGTTTCCACAACGATTACAACCCGGGGATTGTATGATTTTCCTAAAAGCTAGGTTTTGGGCAGCAGGGAGGGTCGAGTTTGTGGCTCGGAAGGCAAAATGTTTCACCTTGGCGGGGATGGAAAGGTGCCAAAGGGATTTCCACCAAGGCGAAGGGGTGGAGGAAGAAGGGATGTCCGGAGGGGAGGTTGAAGAGAAACTAAGATAATAGCCTGATCGAACAGTGTAAACCCCAGAATTTGAGGGTTCCCAAATCAAATCGTCCTGGGAGGGGGTGAGGGGAAGGGGAATGGAGAGGATAGCCTGGGTTATGTGGGGAGGGAAACAACTTTGAAGCTGAGAGGTATCCCAAGACATAGAAGGGGTGATGAAAGATGCGACCTTCTCCGGGACAGGGGTTAAGGGAGAAACCTGACGGAAACCAGGAATCCAATGATCCGAAATAGTGCATGTGTTCTGTCCATTTCCTATTTTTGAGATAAGACCCTTGCGAAGCAACTCTTTTCCCCAGCAAATGCTACGCCAAACAAAAGAAGGAGAATGCCCCGTTGAACTGCTAAGGAAGGAGGTCTGAGAGAAATATCGAGCAGATAAGATTTTGGACACCGTTGAGTTTGGCTGTTTGAGAATGCGCCAGGCTTGCTTGGCCAGCATAGCCTGATTAAAATGGACCAGAGAACGGAAACCCAGCCCACCATTCTTTTTGGAATTGCAAAGTTTTTTCCAGCTTTGCCAGTGGGTTTTGGGACGATTATTGTCATTAGAACCCCACCAAAAATTGGCCATGATGGATTCGAGAGAGCGACACGTAGCCACAGGGAGGCGGAAACAAGCCATGCTGTAAGTAGGGATGGCTTGGATGACCGATTTAAGAAGGGTCTCCTTGCCCCCTTTAGAGAAGACTTTATTTCGCCAATTGTGGAGATGGCCCCAGACTTTATCATGAAGATAGTGGAACAGTTGTTTCTTCGTTCGGCCAATGTGTTGAGGAAGACCCAGGT
This sequence comes from Cannabis sativa, assembly GCF_029168945.1. Taxonomy (NCBI): domain Eukaryota; kingdom Viridiplantae; phylum Streptophyta; class Magnoliopsida; order Rosales; family Cannabaceae; genus Cannabis; species Cannabis sativa. The sequence continues at coordinate 39,291,219 of NC_083601.1, read as the reverse complement.
ATTTCTCAAAAGAAAGGCGCACAGGAATCCTCAAAAAATCAGAGATCAAGGTTTGGTCTCGCAACTCCACATTAGGAGAAAAATACAAGGAAGATTTTTGGAAGTTAACTTTTTGCCCAGTGGCCCTTTCATAAACTTCGAGTACCTCTTTGATGGCGTTGCAAGAGTTGATAGAAGCCTGACAGAAAAGGAAACTGTCATCCGCAAAAAGCAGGTGAGAAATGGCCGGGGCCCTCCTGGCGACTTTAATGCCAGGGAGGGAGTTATCTCTTTCTTTCTGGCGCAGGAGAGAGGAGAAGCCTTCTGCACAGAGGAGAAAGAGATAAGGAGAGAGAGGATCACCCTGACGAATACCTCTGGACGGGGAAACATTACCTAAAATCCTACCATTAAGATTGAATTTGAAAGAAGCCGTGGAGATGCAGGAGAGCACCAAATGGGCAAAGTGGGCAGGGAATTGGAATTTTCGAAGGATAGCATCAATAAAGGTCCATTCCACTCTGTCAAAAGCTTTGGCCATATCAAGTTTGACCGCCATCCAACCTTTTTTGCCCCTAGTCTTGAGTTTTATAGAATGCGCTACCTCCTGAGCAATAATAATGTTGTCCGAAATGAGTCTATCAGGGAGGAAAGCACTTTGGTTGGGAGAGATCAAGTTGTTGAGAACGAGCTTCAGCCGATTTGCAATAGTCTTTGATATAACTTTGTAGATGGTATTGCAGAGGCTAATGGGACGATACTCAGAAAGTGTGGTTGGTTGTTTTACTTTGGGAATGAGAGTGATGAGGGTTGTGTTGAGAGGGGTAATGTCCCCGTTCTCATTGAGAAAGTCTGCCGCCGCTTTGAGAACATCATTCTTGACCGAGGACCAATTAGCTTTGTAAAAATTAGAATTAAAACCATCAGGTCCGGGGGCTTTATCAGGGGGAAGCTGGAAAAAAGCTTTTTCAATTTCCTCCAAAGAGAAATCCTCAGCCAGAAAGGATTTATCTATCTCGGAAAGGGAAATTTCAATTCCTTCCAAAGCCTTAGCCACAGCTTCCGCCGAGGGATTCGATGATGTAAAGAGATGGTGAAAATGGGATTCCATCTCACGGATTATGCTCTCTTCATCAGAGACGACTCCGCCGTTGGCCAAGTGAAGCTGATGGATTTTGTTAGTTTTCTTTCTGTGAGAGGCATAGCGGTGGAAGAATTTGGTGTTCTTGTCCCCCTGAGCTAACCATTGGGTCCGCGCACGCTGCTTCCAATAGGTTTCTTCTTTGTAGAGAAGTGAGTCTAACCTAGATTGGAGCTCTTTAATGTTCCGAATAGTGTTGTCGTCCCAAATGTGAGCAGAGCGGGCTATTTCGAGGTGCTTCTCAAGCTCGCTGATGTGCTTTTTAAAATTAAAATCCTTTTTGTGGTTCCAGTTATTGAGGTGTTGAGCACAAGCGTTTTGGGTAGCAACCAAATTGTGAATGGGTTCATTCTGGTTTGGGAGTCTAGTCCAAGACTGGTCTAAAACATGATTCCAATTTGGGTCCTGCAGCCAAACGTTCTCGAAGTGAAACCGCTTATTTTTAATTTTGGGACGGGCACCTGAGGGGTTGGAGGTGACAAGTTCAAGAGCTCGATGGTCAGAGCCGTAGAAACCCAAATGAGCAAGGGTAGCATCAGGAAAATTGTCAGTCCAAGGGTTATTAACGATACCCCAGTCCAGACGCTCTTGAATGTTCCTTGGGGAGGCGACATTATTGTTCCACGTGAGCAAGGGGCCAGACGGGTCAAGAGGAGAGAGGTTAAAAGAGTCAAGGAGCTGTCTGAAGTCAGAGGAAGGGCCCCTATCAGGATTTCCCCCTTGCTTATCCTGGGAAAAAAGGAATGCATTAAAGTCCCCAATGATAAGCCACGGGTCCCGAGAGTTATCCCTACCAATTCTGTTCAGGATATTCCAAGTGTGGGCCTTAAGAGAGTCAAACGGAGAACCATAAAAACAAGTAAGATGGAAAAACACGTTGGAAACAGTACACGAAACATAGCAATCAAAATGGCTAATAGATTGAGAAAGTAAAGTGATAGTTACATCATTTGACCAAAATAAAAGCAAGCCCCCACTTCTACCAATCCTAGGTATTTCTAAACCCGAGTCAAAATGGAGCTTGTGCTTTAAATTGTCTACAGCATTCTTAGCAAGCCTAGATTCCATAATAAATAAGATAGTAGGATTACAAAAAGAAACTAAACGGGAGAGATTACGGAATGCACGGTCACTCCCTAACCCTCGTGCATTCCAACTGACAAGCTTCATGGTGGCGGGCAGGCCTGCTCAGTGGCAAGGCCTGCGTTTCCAGAAGAAATTTCAGTGGCCTGTGGGTTGTCAGAGCGGGAGCGTTTGATTTGGTGACGAAGCTCTCCATTGACCACTTCAGTTTGCCTTTTGAATTTGTCCTTTGAATCGGGCTTATTCCTTTTCCTTGAAGCTTTTGATCCCGAAGGGGTAGCAAATCCCGGTTGGTAGGTGAGGTTCATGGCTTCAAGCCTCTTGCTTGTGTCAAGGAGAGGGATGTTCTCGGGTAAGGGTACATGGCAGTGTTTTTGGCTTGTGGAATTGGAGCCACTTGAATGTTGGGAGGTGACGACTTGGTTCGGTGTGGAGGTTGGGGAGGCTTTTTGGACGCTAGAGTTGCTCATAGTAGCATTCATGAGGGCGGTGTATGTCGGTGTAATTGTCTCGAGAGTATTTTGAGGATGGTTGTGGGTTGGTGCATTGTTTGTGGGATCGGGTTGGTTCCATTGTGGGAAGTTTTGTGGGAGGGTGGATGGGCCAGATTTGAAGAGTCCCACTTGTTGTGTTTGGCCATGAGAAGGGTTGATGTCTTGGGAGCCATAAGTGGGAAACGGAGGCATGATCTCCGGGGGAGCAACACAAACCGCACTAGCCGGGTTGGAAGTCATGAAGGGCGCTACCGGAGGATTGGCAAAGTTCAGCTGTTCATGACATAACATAGCGTTAGTAGAAACTTTTACTTTGCCCGTAATGGTTTTGATGTCATACCTGAGCTCCGGGGGAAAGGGAGCTTCATCACAAGCTTTCATATAGTCCATGCAGCCTTTGTTGTAGCTATGTCCCATTCGGCCACAGAAGAAACAAATGTCAGGAAGATTCTCATATTTTAGCTCTAGCCAGACAACTTTGTTGATACCCGAGAAATGGATGGGTAGGCCCCGAGGGAGGGGTTGTGCGACATCAAACATAACTCTAAGCCTAAAATATGGTCCCCAAGTTTCACGAAGGGAAGGCTTGTAGAGTTCCAACATATGGCCGAGTGAAGAGGAGACAAGAGCCGCCAACTCTTCGGAACGTTTGAGAAAAGGAGTATTGAAAACTTGAACCCAAAGGGGGATTTTGAGTAAGCTATCCCCATTGAGAACATCCAAAGAGTTCGGGATGTCCATAAGGATAGCTTGGTTGAGATAGGTCCAAGGTTGTTGTAACAAAACCCGACGCCTATCTCCATCACAACCAAACTCAACAAGGAAAAGGCCATGAGGGCGCTCGGTAATGATCACAGGATTCCTAGAGATATGATTCCAATTCTTTGTCATTTTTTCGATAAAATTCTTCCGATTGTAGGACTTGACAGTGAGCACTTTAACAACAAGAAAAGGAGGCGTGTGTTGAGGCTCGGTTTCAGGGGTATTTGCAGGAGTGTGATCATGGAGGGTTTGGATAGTGCATTCAGTTTCTGTTAAGTTGAGAGCAACAGAGAGAGAGGAGGTTAGATCATCCATTGAGCAGACAAAAAGAGTGTGAAGTAAGACACAAAACAGAGAAAAACCAAGCTGTGATTGCAAAGAAATTGTCTTTAGAGAGGTGTGGAAAAAGTTTGGAAAGCAAATAGACCAATAGATGCACGGGTAAGTGAGGATGGACGAATGAGGGATTTTGAGAATGGTAACAGACGCTGGGGATAACAAAACTAAAGCTAATTTACTGGCAGAGAGAGTATAAAGATAAGTAATATATAAGACACACTTAACTATGTTGAAAATCTTACAGGGAAGAAAGAACAATAATAGGCAAGTGATATGAGAGTGTAGATAGGAGTAGGAAGACACTATAACTATATTAGACCACAGAGAGGGATTTTGGTAGTGAATAATTACTTGGGTGATTAAGGCGTATAGGGGAAAGGCAAGACTAAGATATATACTATAGATAACATGCAAAAGAACCAGGTACGTAAAGCTTTGAAGGGAGTGAGGGATGTGTGAGACAAGGTTGTATGTTGAAGACCTGCTTATTTGTACAGCTATAAATAGAAATTTTCCAACAAAGTAAATACAAAACACAGCAGTAGTAGTCCCATCGGCGATAATTAATGTGGAGTAGAGTTGCTTCGTAAGGGTATTGAATTTAAGACTGAGCAGAACACATTTACAGATAGAATTTAATGTGGATTTTGAACTCAAATTGGCAAAAAGGATTAACTCCCTTCTGTCAACTGATTTGAGAGGTTTCTCACTACCCCAAATCCATTTGAAGGTACGAATTGCAGGGTACAATTTAATGGGAAGGCCAAAAATATACCTAAATTGCTCAATAAAAAACCAATTTCTCTGAGCAGATTTGACAGTGAATAGGAGAATATGTAAGGGAAAATCAATACCTGTGAGGAGATCATTTAATCCTGTTCTGGTCGCTGAGTTCGGAGGGAGGCCGGAGTAAATGTTGATTCGACTGGGGTGGTTGGGTTTCTGCAGGGGAGAACGGCTCGCTTGGCTTGGGTGGGTCGAGCTGTTCTGCGTCTCAGTGGAAGAGGAGTCGGAGCCACCGCGATCAAACAATCTGGGGCTTGGCATCGGTTTCACCGTGTGGAAACTGGGATGAATCGAGTGTGAACACGCCTGAGAAGATGAAAGACCTTCGTTCATACTGGGAGGGTCGAGAGAAAAGTCTGGAAGTAAAAAATAATTGAGTAATTTCCACGTATATTTACAATTTCACCCTATAGTTTTTATGTATAATGAATGTCTGTATTTTTATATTATTCTCTTGTTATATATTGTTAATTTTTCATTATTTGTATATTATTTTTTATGTTGCTTTGTTTTTTATATTATTTTTTTCTTTTTTTTGTTAAATTCATGTAGTTTTCTTGTTATTTTTTTATATTTTTATAAAATACTGTAAAATTATGATAAAAAAAATGAACGTAAAACTGTAAAATTTTTACAAAAATGGATGTTTCATGTAATTATTCCTAAGATTTAACTATTAAAGGTAGTAGATGCTGAAACTCTTCCTAAAGGCCCACAACGTATTTACTAGTTACTAGATTTAAATGGGCTGAAGCTTAATCGGCAAGCTGCACTTTTTTAGCTGACAAACTGGGCCAATACACTCTAATACTTCATAATTCATTCATGCGGTACTTCTAGTCGCCCACTATTACTAAAATACAACAATATCGAAATCTAACATCTTTAGGTGTACAAGATATCTTCATTTTTTAAAATTAAAAAAAAAATTGTAATATGTGTAAACCGCTCATACAGTCATACTACACTTGTGGTGCAAGTGCAGTTTAGAAAATTACTTAAAATGTATATGCAAGTGATACAAAATGTTTGCAAAACACCAAACTGTCCGCTGCACAATCACCTCTAGAATCAAGATTCCAACATCCTATTCCTAATTATTAATAGAGTAAATTACTTTTACTCAATCTCATAGTCATAGTTTGTAACTTTGGTTCAAAATAGTTACCTAAAACCAGATTTAAATTAAAATATTTTGAACAAATTTAAGAATTACAAAGTCAAGAAAAAGTACTTCCAAAACATATAATCATTTTTTTTTAACAAAGAATCTTTTGAGTAAATATGAAGAGTCTAAAATGGTATCATACGAATTTTGTTTTAAATCTCTTATATTTATTTGAATGCATCCTCAGTACCTAAACATCATGTATATATATGGCCGGCCTATTGTTAATGATACATTGTTGATATACACTACGTTTAAATATATAGTTTGATAGGCTAGCAAGACCGGAGTTGTGCTTACACGAAACAGACACGAGTCCGAGAGGCACGAGCACGATCCGATAACAAAAATTATGTGTTAATTTAGGCACGACATGGCATGACATGAAAAGTATTAGACTTAGGCACGACACGACACAAAAAATATGAGTTTATGTACGATAAGGCAAGGCAAGTCTGAAAGCATGACACGTGATAAGTCGGTATTTTTTCTTATAAATATAACCAATTTATGTATTAATATTCTTAAATTGATTTTTCAAAATATTGATTAGTGTGATTATAATTTATTAGACTATTTTAAAGACTAATCATGCATTTGGAGTCATTAATTTGGATAGATTTTAGCACATTTTAATGAAAAATAGTGGAAGTCAAGGAGCTCGATTTTACAAGGCAAAACTTATTGTAAATTTCGACGACCTTGGAAGCAGATTGAACATGAAAATTTTAGATCTCGTTCTTAGCTTTCCGGAACATCTTCAATCATCCAATTCTGAGTTGTATTGAAGAAGTCATGACCAATATACAAATCTGAACACGCGACAAAAAATTTCGGCAACAAGTCATGGCCGCGGCGAGCACTTCCCTTCGCTGCGAGAGCATGATTCTAATTTTTTTTTCAAATTTTATCTTTCTTTTTTTTAAATCATAGGATTTTTAGGAGTATTTATAGGACTTATAGGGTTCGTTTTTAGCAACTTTTAGACTGCATTTTTGAGGAAGAAACCCATAACAAATGGAGAAGAGGGAGATTACATCACTAATTATTCATCAAGTTCTTTTCTTTCCCCAAATTTCTTTAATTTTTAATTAATTATGATTATGTTTATGATTATAGTTGTGATTGTAGAGTAGTTTCTTTTTAGTCAAGCGTAAGTTATTTCAAAATCCTAAAACATGAATTTTTGATTGTTAATAATGGATGTTATTATTGATTTCTCTCATATTAAATTGTTTCTATTCTTGAATATTGTGAATTCTTATTAGGTGTACAACTAATTAAGATTTTTCATTATTATACTATTATCTTAGAATTACTTCTCACCTAATAGTTTAGGATTTTAAATAAAGTGATAATTTACAATTATAATAGTAATGTCAAATGTATCATTGATTGTGATGAAAAATAGAATCTAAGTTAAATGAATTATATGCTCTATTGATTTGTTAAATAAATTAACTTATCTCCATAGAAATTAATAATTTTCTTAGTTTAAATAGATTGCATGTTTCGTGGATCTATTGCTTAATAAAAAAGATTTAATTATTAAGCATTTCACCTTGATGATTAATTGTAATAGGAAGATTCGAAAAATTGATTGCTTAGCGCTTTTTGTGGAGTTAATAATTTAATTGGGAAATCAGAATAATTTTTATTATTATTGATATTGAATGATTGTTGAGGGTGAAGATTGACTCTTAACTATTTCTTAATAGCGTAATATCTTTATTTGCATTCTAGTTTATTGTTTAATCTTTATATAATTATAAGAACTCATTTTTTAATTCTTGTTACTAATTTATGAATGATAATTTGATAATAGTTCTCGTGGAATCGACCTGTAATTTACTGTTATATTGAAATAATTGGTAATATAAAAATAAAAATTAGTAAATTTATTGTGGTAAACAAATATGTAAGCACGAATAGATTACTCGAAAGCATAATACATTAAGAAGCCCAATAATTTGATAATATCAATATTATTTATCAATTAACATGATTGTAATATTCAAATTATAATAATTATAATTATTTTTTATATAATTGTGTGCAACTATTATTGAAAAAGATATAAAATTTATTAAAACTATAAAGTACATATATTTTAGTATTTAGCTCATTGTAATAAAAATACAAAAATATAGAACACAAATTTGAGCCCGTATAAAAAAATAAGTTGATCTATTTGAGAAAAAAGGTTCTCCGAATAAAATATGATACAAAATTACTGGACTTACGGGCCGTATCGAGCCTACCATATAAAATTGTTGTACCATACGACACAACTCATATTTTTCTAGGGATAAGTGCAAAAATACCACTTTTATTAATCAATTAATCAAATTTACCTCTAATTTTATATTTAATTGAAACATACCTCTTTTTATATGTATTGTACCTAAAATACTCTGACATAAGAGAGTCACATGGAGAGTATCTTGAAGTGACAGGGACAAAATTGGTACAATGTTTAAAAAAAAGAGGTAAAAATGATAGACTTTAAAAAAGAGGGTAAAAATAAAAGAAGACAAAAAGAGTATAGAGTGTAATTTCTTCATTTTTCTATGACTGTACGTCACAACTTTTATATTAAAAAGCCCAAAAAAAAACATAAGTGAGGCTAGCACAACAAATACATATTTACAGATATCGGAGGACCAAGTCACAAATGGGTGTTAGAGAGAATATTGTTTACACCATGTTGACGAACCAATAAAGATATACTTATATATCAAACTTAAAAGTTTTGTAAATTAATTTTCCCTATAGAAATATAACACTATAGAGTTCAGATCTTATAATTAAAAAGGCCTGAAATAAAATAATAAAAAATTAATGTATGATAAATTTATAAAAGAGAGTGCTGAAGGTGCATCTCTCGTAGAGTATTCATACATAAGTTCTCATATATTAAACATGTAATCAAATTTTATAGTACGTAAATTGCTCTATTTATAATGCTATTTCTGTATATGTATTGATGTATATTAGTTATTTAATTTCTTCATACTATTTTTAATAATTATTGGATAAAATAGAACGAGCAGCTCTGGCATCATATATGACTGCGACAACTATATATCTAATAAATGGTGTGAAAATTAATCTGCGTCACAATCACGAAGTCTTCGTACTGGACCTACTAACGTAAGGAAAAGTCTGTCGATTTAGAACATTAATTTCATATATATAGCATATTATTAGCATTAGCAGCTATACATAGAAAGAAAGATATCACTGCAACTAGGCCATGTTGGAGGAAAAATAAATAAACAAAGGAAGAGTGAGATACATTATTTTATTATAATATAATGTATGAGATCCCTTTTTACTTATTATTACTGGCGGCATGCTAATATTATTAGCTACTCTTGAACAAACATTTTCCTCATCCCTAATTACTATTATCATTTACGCGTTGAGAGATTTTACACTAATTAATAGATTAAAATTCAAAACTAATTAAAGACATTTGTGAACGGTTGCAATTCCAATTATATATTAAGGTAATTATGCTATACAGAGTCAGTAAGAGGAGATGTCTCCATCCGAATTTCAAAGATAAACTGTGTTAAGGTTACAAATGACCGCTTGTTTTTCTGCTTTTACCTACTCATGAGTGGAGAGTATTTTGTAATATGAAATTTTTTATTAATAAAATAACTTTATAAAAAAATTTCTTTGCAAAATAATTATGAATGATTGCACAAAGCAACTAAAAATTATGCAACCATAAATTTATATTATGCGATGATCATAGTCGCAGCATAGAGTAGCTAGACTGAGTGTGACTATTTTACATATTAAATTTCAATATTTTGTTAATTTCTCCCACGCACCGACAGTTTTCATTTAAAACCAAAATATAAATTGGACATATGTAGCCACAATCCGTGACAAGGCAATATATAATGACATGCAATTCATACAAATATAATTTTATATTTTCAAGTAAATTTTGCAGATCACTTTTCAAACTAAAATTGTCAGGAATATCAGGCCCAATTCGCTCATAATTAATTAACAATTTCGCGTTTGATGAGTGCACATATTTTTCCAGTAGTTTTAATTTTCATATAGACAATAAATAGTACGGCGTTATCATAATCTCAGAAATGTATGGAGATAATTAAAGAAAACATGGACTAATAATTATATGGAATATATATAAAGAGAAGGAAGAAAAAAAATGAATAGGCACGCAGAGACATAAACTCACTTTTAAGAGTTTACTACATATATTCAAAACAATGAAGGGCTTTTTCTTTGGGCGGTCGATAAGGAAAGAGAGGGTTGGAAAATGGTCTGGTCGTCTATGTCTTATTTTTGTGTACTATGGTCGGCTAGCTACACGATGGTATTCAAACTACGTAGCCAATAACCCTATATGCCAAAAATTTGTCTTTACATGTGGACACGTATCACACCATCCAAATTATATCTTTTCAATTACAATAAATTTACATGATCATGATTAATGATTATTAGCTTTTTGTGCTATATACCATGCCTTGATATTATTATTGTACCAAAATAAAGGTCAATACTGGGGCGTGAGTCATCATCATATGCAAGAAAAAAACAAAGACGTATAAATGATGTATGGCTTACGTAACTGATGAGGCTTTGACCTTCCATCCAAGTTTCTATTCGGCAAGTATAGAGATAGAGTGATGGAATTAATGAAGGCTCTCTTTGTAGCTACTCAGTTTCATTTGTGGTTGTTGTGTGTTTCTCGTTAGTTTAGTTGACCATTTATATAAATTTATTATACAGCTGCAGCTATACATACTTGCACTTGTTCATTCATTAATTACACTGAACATATATAACAATGGATGCATTATTCGATCACAGTAAAAAGAAAAAAAAAAGAGAGACTATTCATTTATAATTGACATCATACACATGCATGTATGCACCGTCAATAATATAAATTAATATTGAACACGCAATCGAACAAAAATATTATAGAGATCTAGAAAAGAAGAAAAAATTATGATGAATTAATAACGATTTAAATGTGATAAATATTACATGTGTGGAGTAGAGACTGAAGCAGTGTAACACATACACACACTTATATATATAAAGATTAAAGAGATATGTTAGAGACGTGTGGAGAAAGACATTCATTTGGAGACATTTAGGATTATATATGGTGTGGCGCGACGATCATGCCATAAATAAAAACAAAAGGGACCCGCTTTTTGAGACAAATTAAAGAGGTTTTCTTTTCTTTTTGATATTGAACTCATCATTCTTAATAAGTCCAAAGCCGAAAACATTCAACGAGACGATATCGAATTAGGACCATATATATATATATATGGTATTATTATGAACTTTTGCTTGCTAGCTATCATGATTGCTAAAAAGCTATACATTAACCATTTCCTGAAAAAGATGTACATATATGCCACATTATTATAGTGCAACTCAGTTGAATTCGTAGCCGAAATTTGAAAGTAATTTTTGAATTTGCTTCCATTTTGGTAAAATAGTGGATCATCGTTTAAGTCAAAAATTATTAACTATAGCTAATTAATAGTACTCCCATGGCTTGTGTTGGCCTCAGGATATCGTGCTTTCAAGTTTGAAAATAAAAATGATCGATCATCATTATATTTTACTAATTATGGTACTTTTTGTTGAAAATTATATATATTATTGACTATATATTGATGTTGCCCTTTATTCAAATAAGAAGTACAAACCAGGAAATTAACTAAAAATATATTTGGTGCTACTTATAAATTATAATGTTATGCAGACTTTGTTACATAATTTTTATTAGAGTTAGTCTTATATTATTGTGTAGAAATAAATTGTAATATATAAGATGAATGGGTTACTCCTCCCATTAACAATTAATTTTAAAATGAAACTCCATTCATCTTATTCTCAAATTCTAACAATCTTTGCTACCTATATATGTATAGGCTATAATTGAATATCATTAAAATTTTATTTTTTCAATAAAAGTGGAGACTATACATAATTGTAAGGAAAATTATAATTAAATATACATGTGCGAATTTCATTAACAGTAAACTAGATAGGAAAAAAAGAAAGAAAAATAAAAAGTAAGGAATCTTTTTCATGTAAAGAGCTTTTTCTTTTGGAAAGGATCTCTTAGTTTGAATGCAAAAAAATCAAATTCACACCTTGTTAAAAAATATATAACAATAAGATTTTTTCTAAAAGTGCTAGGAGAGAAAAGATGTCATTGCGGAATATGGCGATATATCTAATAACAGTACAACTATTGTACTTTATATCTCATGATATTGGGTAATCATTATTGTAAAAAGACCAAAGATATCATATATATGTGTATATATGTTGTTCCCTAATCTAAGTCTTCAGTCAAAAAGGGACCAAAAGGCAACTGGATATAAGACCCCACCTCTCCCGCCCCCTCTTTCGTTTGGTTCCCTCCTTTGGTAACCGGATCAAGTGGTCAACAAGTTACATCACACCCTTTTAAGGCCCCACAAACTGTATTATTGAGTCCACGTGTCTCCAGTATGAGGTAATTAACATTAGGTTCCTGGTTTGACATTGGGGTATTAAATAATAGGATAAAAGAGCCAAACCAAGCACAAGACCCATGCCAAAATTTTTAATAAAAAGAAACACTGCCCTTTTATTTTTAAAGTGGTCCCCTAACAAGGGTCACCGCTCTTGTCTTGACACGTATGGTATTGGTTTCGTCAAACTCACATTACAATGATAATAGGCCCTCCATGCAAAATTATTACTTTATTATACGTGAAAGGGACCAATAGCCACACAAGTAGAAGTACACGTGTCAGTACTTATATACAAATCTCCGGCTTGTTATGCCGGAACCAATGAACTAGTATTGTCGGATTCCGAGAAACCTTACATTTTTTTCCTACGTTTCCGTAAACTATATATATATATATATAACATTGTTAGGCACCTCTTGCGATTAGTTAGCGATATTCTCTAAAAGCTATTATATTAAATTATATGGGACATGATACTTAGTTGGACCAATAACGATATTGACACGGAGGAAGGTGTTAAGCACCAATACTGCCCTTTAACATTTCTCATATTTATATATTGTGTTCCTTACAAAGAATATATATATTGTGTTTAATTATTTTGTAGGGGTCTATTTCTTGCATCAAATAGAAATATTAACGCGCGTTTCTCAAAAAAAAATATATATATATTAACGTCTCATACGTTTGGGAAAGGAATTTAATAATTAATCATTTTATTTTGTATATAATTATAGTTTTTCTTATAAAATCTGTACATAATATATCAGTTACATGCTGTCACATTTATTAAATTAGTGAGCTTCTAGTGACTACGAATTTATAAACAACATTATTTTGTAAGATAAAGTGTTATTTATAGTAATGAGTGGTCTTGTTTTGTTGAGTAGGTCTATTTCATTTATATATATAAGTAGAAAGTCCTTGAAATATAATTAATACATTCATTAATAAATATATATGATTCTTATCACACTGACGTAAAACAATTATTTATATAATAAAAATTAGAAAACATATAAATAAGATATTGAAAATAAAGAGGGAGAAAAGGACAAGAAAACATAATCTCAATAATGGAAATTTTCCATTAAGAAAATACTAACAGCTAGATCTTTTTCTTCCCGATACAGTAAGGCTTACGAAGATTAAAAAAGAAAAAAACAATTAATTATTAGTAAATTTTACACGCATCAATACCACCACCAAACCCAAGACCCTAAACATTTTTGAAAAATAGAAAATTAAATTAAAAAAAATCCTTCTCCTGGATCAGTTATAATCCGTAATAGTTCTAATCATGATTTACATTACATAATTAAATTCATTAACATCCAAGATATCTGAGATTTCAAACTTCAACATACTGCTGCAATAGCTCTCCGGTTCATCCTCAGTTGAACAAGTAGTACTATTCAAATAATTGGTCGAATTATTCGAATTCAACGCCGTAGGACTCGAAGAAGGAGTAGACAAAACCGATGTAGTAGTAGTAAAACTAAAGTTTTGATTTGACTGGTAGCTCTCCGTTGAGGGATCAATCACCGTAGGTTGTTGATGATGATAATTATGATTATCATGATAAGTACTGTAAGAACTGTAACCCGGTAAACTCGGAGCATAGTGATCTGCTTCCGTAAAATTTGAAGGCATCCCATTTGTTGTTGTTGTTGTTGTTGTTGTTGTTGTTGTTGTACTACTACTTTGCCATTCATGACTGATTTGGGAACTTGGGGAACTGAAATTTGTGAAATTTGATAGGTCCTGATGTACTAGTTCATCATTAGAAAGTGGGGCACAAGACACGTGATCTAAAGTACTTGTAGTAGTAGTGGGGCAACCAGGTTGTGAGATTTCATGGAGTTGGTTAGGTTGGTACAGTACTTGTTGTTGGAATTGATTAATGTTGTTATAAAGCTGGTTTTGGTGATCGACAACTTCTTGTTGGGAGTTTTGGAAGTAGAAAGTAGTGGTGTTACTGTTTTGGTTTGTTGATGATGAAGTATTCCCACGTTGTTGAGAATTGTTGTTATTTGAGGAAGACATGAGAGAAGTGGCTAGTTTTAGAAGTTCAGGGTTCATTACAGCTGCTGGTTGGACTCCTAAGAACCTGCTCATGTGGCTCATCTGATGATGATGAGATGAGTTGTAGAATGAAGAGCTTAGAATGGAGGAGAGGTCTAGGAGATCTAGCCTAGGACTGTGAGTCACTGGATCAATTCCCATTCGGAGGAGCCGTTTTCTAATGTGGGTGTTCCAGTAATTTTTTATTTCATTGTCAGTTCTTCCTGGTAACCGAGCAGCAATAGCAGACCATCTAAAGAAAAGACACAATAAATATTATATTAGGAAAAACACTCGTAATTTTATCAAATAGGAAAATGAAATGTGAGCTATTTTTTTCAAAAGATTTAAGAAAATTTAGCGCTTACTTGTTTCCCAAAATACTGTGGAGTTGAATAATTGTCTCTTCCTCTTCAAAAGAAAATCGTCCTCTTTTGATATCTGGTCTGAGATAGTTTGTCCATCGAAGTCTACAGCTCTTTCCACACCTTTGAAGTCCTGTTATACATAAATTTAGTATGAATTAGTATATAGTAAATAATTAAACACCACGCATATGTACTATATATATATATGTACATCATGAGAAACAAATTAAAGGACGTAACTAATAAAATATACATACCTGCATTTTTGGGAAGTGTCCTCCAGTTACCATATCCATGTTTCTGAATATAATCAACTAGTTTTTGATCTTCTTCAGGAGTCCAAGGCCCTTTCTTGAGCCCATTTTTATCACAACACGGTGCTCTACCCATATTGGTATATGTGAAAATGTTCCTTTATATTCCAATCAAATGCTATTATGCTCAATCTATATCCAAGAGTTCTTTCTAATTATAGCTTATTATAAATGTAATTGTATTTAGGAGTAGAGAGGGAAGATTATATATATTTATATGAAAAGAGAAGAGAGAGATGGGTTTGTAGGGTCCGTAAGCGACGTACTTGGTATAAATAGGAAGCAAAAGGATTAAGGGTAAGAAACTTGCTGAAGTCAAAAGGATTCGGTGCCGTCCTCTGTTTTAGATCACTATGGAGATGTACGCGTGTCCTTTTACCTTTCAGAAAATTTGTATACCTGTATTTTTATTTATAGTAACACTTCATATAATACAAATACTTACACATTAATTAAATAAATATAATCCCCCAAATCCAATCATCATGTTTCTCACACCTCTCTCTCCCTCACTTTTAGTCACCTTTTTCATTTTTCTATTTTGTATACATAAAGAAAAGGAAATAATTAAGTATTAATTTATTTCAATATGTTTATGACTCTCTTTAATATTTTCGTTGTGATATTTGATTTTAGATGGTATTATTATTAGGCCATCATTTTCCGGCGGGAGCGTGTTACTCCTTGCTTTCTGGATTCATATTAGCTGTCAGCAACGTGGGTTACTGACACGTGCCCCCTCTTTCATCTATTGCTAGGCTTCGTATTATATTTCAATCCCGTTTATTTTATTAGAGCGAGTTCACGGCGTTTCTCCATCCTCAACAATCCACGTGTGTCGTAATATATTGATGAGAAATGACTAATTTGCCACTGGAAAGGTGATTATCTTTTGTCCACTACATAACTATGCGTCTTTGTAATGAGAGGGTATGTTAGTACTTTTAGCTATTTTGCTTAATTGATTAGTGATATATTTGTAGTATGTACGGATAACACATTATAGTTTATTTTCCCTTTCAAAACAGTTGGGTCAAATATTATTAAAACAATTAATGAAAAACAATGCTGAGAAAATTTATGAGGAATAGGATAGATATGAGTAGTAGCATTCAATAAAAGCTGGGATCAATAATAGAGTCTGGTGTTTGCGGAAATATGGGAGCATTAATTCATTAAAAAGTTTTCTTCGATTTAATATAATTTTCAAGATAAGTTTTTCATATTAAAATTATAAATAAATATAAGGATATCAATAAATATTATTAGTCCATAAATATTAAATGAAAACAAAGTGCAAAGATATACTTATTTTATTTTTTAAAAAAATTATTAATAAAATAATAGGAACACATATTTATAAATTATAAATAATTATAATATGATAATATATCAACATAACCTGTTATTAAGTAATATTTACATTTTTTAGCTACATTCTGTCCACAACAACAATTTTATCAACATTAATCTTTGAGATTTACAATTATAATCTAGACTAATATTTTTTCTGATTAATTTTCTTAATTAAAAAATATACTTTATAATATTGTTATATATATATATAAAAAAGCATTAAACATAAAGTATTATTACTAGTGATGATAAAAATAATAATTTTATAATATGATAATATTTCAAGCAATATATATTAAAGTTAAATTACCTTTTTTTTTAAAAATAAAATCATCATTTTATTAAATGATTAATTTAGTTATCAAACAAGACAACAACTCAACAGGAACATTGTTCAAGTTGAAACGACGATTAGGGTGGGATATAACAGCTCTAGCGAAAGAGTGAGCAACTATATTTGTTGATCGCTTTACAAAATAAAAAGAAACATTAGTTTTAATCAAACTTAAACTATGAAAGAGTTTATTAAATTACTTAGCTTAATATTAATAATAATTATAGTAAAAAATATTACTTTGTCTTATAAAGAAAAGCCGCCGAAAGTTCTAACATTAAGAAAATAAATTTATAAAATTTAATATAATTTTTTTTATTTGATTTAGAAACTAAACTATTTTATTCTTTTATTTTATGTTAAGAAGTTCTTTCTATTTTTGGAGAATGACAAGTGATCATGTAAATTTTTTAATTTTTATTATTCAATAAATTTTGTTGTAATTAAAATTAAGATTTTTTGTAGTGTATGAGAGCGTAATTATAAATTATAAATTTTATTGTGGTTGGTAATTTAATTATATATTGAGGAATTAAATTAATTTATACAAAAAAAAAAGGTAAAAACTTTTATGTAAAAAATTATGGATATAGGAAATAATATATACGTCACACAACTTTATCAAAATAATAAAATGGAAAACGTTTCTTTTTCCTTTGTTGCGGTAATTTTGTAGAGGAAAATTCAAAGAAAAAAAAGAGTATTAGCAGAGAGAGAAACAGATAAACTTCTATGTATGATTTAAAAGATGGACAAATGAAATTGTAGGACTTAAGACACTTAGTCAACATAAAAACAAAATGAGCTAGTGAAAAGGAGTTTGATTATTAATTTGTCTTGTTATGAAACGCTACGACTCTCAGTGCACAACACTATTTATTACCACTTATTTTATACTCTACAATGTACGTCTTCGTCGGTATTTATAGAAAATCAAATAAAAACAATTGAACAAGTAATTAATATATATATTATTCTTTATTCACATATATATTAGTTGTAGCCTTTTAATAATTCAATTGGTTTTAAAGTTGCGCGAAATGGGATCTTTTACAAGAAGAGAGTAAGGTATCTCTAATCAAACTCTAAAATACTAAATATAGTGTAGTTTTATACTATATTTATTTCAATGTACAAAAGAACACTAAAATTATACTTATAAATAACCACCAAAAAAGTTAAATAATTATATATATTGAGTATTTATATTTATTTCAGTACAATATAACACTAAAATTATACTTATAAATAGCCACCAAAAAAATTAAATAATAATATATATTGAGTATTAAAATATTCTTATTATATTAATAAAATAATAGAATAATAAATAATATAAAATTTAGTGTAATTTTTAGTGTTGTGATTAAAATTAAAAAAAAAAAAATTAGTGTTGAAATAGTAATTTTTTTATGTTGATTTAACACTAAATTTAAATTTTACAAATAGAGATGGCTTTAGAAAAACTAAAAAACAACATTCAAAATCTAATCAAATCGTATAATGAAAAATGAAAGTAATCTAACCCTTTTATGTTTTTAATAAACAGAATCATCGGATAACATATATTACTACGTGTAACTTGCTTCCATAAGTACAGCTTAAGATAAGTCTGATTGCGAAGTAATTAACTTGACGGTTTAGTTATATATAAATATATATACTGTATACAATTTATTGGTTTCTCATTGTTAATTATATATATACTAGCAAAAAGTACGTGCGATGCACGTATACTAAATTTTATGTTAGTTTTTTTTTCTATATTATTTAAAAGTGATACAATTAAAAATTAAAGAAAAAATATTATTAGTTATTAGGTGAGATTATTATTACGTGTATCTAAATAATATACTGTATAATTTAGATATGGTGCGTGGAATCCGTAGTCCATTGGATGCTTGGCAACATCTTCAGGCTCGATTCTAGCAGTGTTCTGAATTTGCAAAATGAATATTAAGAGTATAAATAAATATACAACTCCTAAAGTCATAACCCCAAGGTGTAGCAGAAACGGTTCTGAGAGGTAAAACTGAATATTTTAAATGGAATGCCACCGGTAAGTACCTTTATTATAAAAACTAAGCTCGTTAAAAATGTGACCAGGAGAAAACAAAATATTCTCAATGGAAAAATGTTATAATTACCACTGGATGAGAAGGAAAATATAGTGCCTAAGTGTTTCTTCACACCAATAGGACCACTTCCTCCATGTGAAATACAAAATGTTTTATGAATTGAAGATTGAGATGGCAAACATCAACTCCAATCCAAATCACTGAATGAATTTCAAAATCAAAAATTAAATTAGAAATATGATAAAATAATGAATGAATGAAAAATAAAGCAAAAAAAAAAAACTATTTTAAATGATTCGTCTATTTTTTTTTTAACTATTTCAAATGAATTTGTTCAATGTAATTTAACCATCTAATTATAATTTGGATGATTATCAAGGAGCATTGAAGTTTGTTTCTCATGTTTTGGTATCTTAGAACTCGATATCGATCTACTTGAGCTTGCAACCCCCTTTGATGCAATATCAATAGAAACGAAGATAATCCGCACTAAACATGTAGCAATAAATTATATATACACATAGAGTTTATAGATATTCCATTAAATTAATAAACATATATAGGGTGATATCTCAAATAAAACAATTGTACCTTAACAAAAAAAAAAAAAACAAATATGGGTTGTACAAGTTGTATTGATACTTGAAAATCTGATTTGTTTGGGCTCGGCTTTGTTCCAATCAAAAGAGGTAAATGAACCACATAATTAATTTCTTTCGTTCCGATTAGTTCTCTGTTTTTGTTTCCATTGAGAAGAGATTAGAATTTGACGCCTAAATCTTGATCGGAGATTCGCCATACTCTGAGGAAATCGCTTGATGTGGCTCGGAGACGGGTTTTTGGCACTCCTTGTCTGGAATGAAGATTGTTTGGTCGGAGGGTATGGGTGTTAGAATGAGAGAGGCAGAACGGAGAAGATATCGCCATTGGAGTCGTATGTGTAGATCTCTGAACGTTTTTGCTACTTCAAAAGCTTAGTGAATAAATGATTTAACAAAAAGGAAAAGGAAGAAGAAATAGTTGGGATTTCACCAAGAACCAGGAAAAAATAGCTAAAAATAATTAAATAAAAAAAAACAATACAAATAAATACATATTCATACCAAAAATTAAAAAATTTACAGATCAAGAATGCTTTTAAAAAAAACGTTATAGATTCGACTAATGTCTAAGAATGAGCAATTCAGAGAAGAGAGTCCTGATCATCATCTTTAAAAAAAATCAGAAAATGAAATTCTACATAAAGCCCTAATCTTTCCACTAAACTAAATTAGATTTGTATGAAGAAAAGGGATTAGGGTTTGAAAATCAGAAGTAGATATTGGGATTTTAGTTTATTTTTGCTAATAAATTATGTTTCAGTTTCGATTTCCACGGGAGATCATTTTGATTTCATAGTTTAATTTGTACTTTTATTTTTTATTTATATTTATTTTAAGAAAAAATTAAAAACTTTACAGACGTTACGTTAGTTTAGGCATTCAAAATTGTTAAATAGTAATTGGAATAAAGTCACCCAAAAACCAAAAATTATGTTATATAACTACATTTTATATAAAATAGATATATATATATAAAAATTAAATCAGAAATAAATTACAAATATCAGTTCAAATATTAATGAGATTTGTTTTATTTTTATTTTACTATACATAAATAATATTTTATTATTTTAGTAAATATAAATAAAAAATCACCCATAAATTTCTCATAAACCAAGAAATTTAGTTATATAGGCACACTTTATATAGAATAGATACACTCATGCATTACTTATTTATATGCTACATCAAAACGAAAATGAAATTCCATGCTTGGTCCTTTCTGAAAATGAATTTAATATGCACATCAGTAAAAAACAACGGAAGCGAAGAAAAGAATAGCACCATAAACAGCAAAGGAAGAAAAAATAGAGGCACAAGTTTTTTTTTCTAAAAATACGGTTATAATGCAATTTGACTTTTCCAAATTTTTAGATTATTTTTGTGTCTGAGATAAAGGGAAAAAAAAGACATGTGCTGGCATATATATTACTCTTTCTCTCAATAAAATTTGACACTTGATCTACTGTCAAGCAACACATCAATAACTCAACTTCATTGACTTTATGCATGTGGTTGCTAATACTCTTTTGAATTTATATAATATCATGGCCATGGATAGTAAACTTTTTGTCGTATTTAATTCGCTTCTTCTTCTTCGGTTTCGAAATAAAACATATCAATATGTTACTGTGGTCTGAGAAAGAGAAATGAAAAAAATAATAAAAATTATCAATCATTTACCCTAAACAAAATATAAAAAATAAATTACATTCCATCGTTTTCTTTTCTTCTAATATTTTAGTCATTCTAGTACATGTTTGAATTTAAAACATACCTAATACGATTATATTTCATAATCAACGTGTATAAATATTAAATTAATTATATATGGTCACTAATAAGAGGCCCACTAACCAAAAATTATAGTTTGGTGTAACTATTTAGAGCACTTTTAAGCTTGAACATCCTCTGTACATGACTCTTAGTGGGTGTTCTTATTGTCAAAGAGCTCCAAATAAACCTGATCACCAAATGCTCCTATTCCTAACCACTACAATCTTCATCCCAAATTACAATTTTCTAACTTATCATTATTGGCTTCATTTCCCACCTCAAAACATAGCATTGATTTAATTATTACATACTTTACCAGTTGACCAATGATTTAGGTAATGTCCCCACACCCTATATCATGGTGGGAAGACTATATATACGTTTGGCTATATATAGATATGTAGCATTATGTATGAAAATATAAAAAATATAAAAGTACCCTATAAATTCTAAATTAATCTAATTAACTCCATTGGAGGAAGAAAAAAAAAATCCCCTAGTACTCAATTATTGTTTAATATGTTCGGTAAGGTTTAGACAAAACAAATGGGAACAATTGATTGGCTATTTTTCATGAAGTTCAAATATTTGACCAGTGAAACTAGGGACTTTAAGGTATATATGGAAGCAAATTACAATTTCACTTTGTAAAATTTAATTGAGCATGTTTACTTTAAGCATTCCCAAGACAAGAGATGCTGGAAACAATCAATGGGAAAAGAAAAATGAAAATAGTATAATGGGAGTAGTTTTCTACTAATTTTTATTAATTTTAGTTAGACTTTTTGAAGGTAGACTAAACTAAAATCAAATATATATAATGACCAACTTTTAAACGTACGGGGTTCCGACGGCTCCATTCGACGATGCTATATTGAGTAAATTAATAAAATTAAAAAGAATTTTATGTAGACTGTACGTGCATGCATTATTTATGTATATGTTTTTCTCTAATTATCCCTTCATTTTTTTTTGTTCAGCAAAAATTTTTCTTGAGACCTCAATTATACCGGTTAAACATATATATATATATATGTATCTTTTTTTTTTCATCACTATATAGTGAGCATAAAAATATAACATAATTTCCATAAAAAAAAAAAAAAAAACAGAGAGAATAGAACAGAATAAAATAAAATATATGTAAAGATATATACATTAAGAATTAATTTTTTATTCTTTGTAAAAAAGATCTTTTTTATTGACTAAGCTATTACAGTAAAACCTCTATCCAAGAATACACTTGGGACTAAGAAAATTATATTCTAATTGAGAGGTTATAATTATATAGAGGTACACTAGGAAAAAAAAAATTAAAACACCAATAAATATCAATGTAACAATAATAACATTAAACAATCCTTAATACTATATAATAATAGAATTATTTTTGAGTAAATATAATATTTATACATGTAATACAATTTAGAATAAAATTATTAATTCTACGTAAATAATTTTAAAAAATATATGTATATTTTTTATTAATATGTAATTATTCTTATATAGAGGTATACTTTGTTAATACGGGACTTAAAAAATAATTACAATTTAGAGGTTATTCTTATTTATAATTGGCCCAAATTGGGACTTAATTTTTTTATAACAAATTAGAGGTTATTCTTGAATAGAGTATTCTTAGATAGAGGTTCTACTGTATATTGATCATTATGCGTTTGCATATAAATTTTACTGTTTAAGGGTATATATTATATAATTATTATTCTCTGCATGTATACACGTGTACTGTCGTGGACAAAAGATTTAAGGAGGGAAATTATATTTTTTTTTTAAGATAGTGACAAAAATAAATTTGAAAAGAAAAAAAATATTTATAGTGGGATTTAAATTATATACAATCTAATTTAACCATTGTATCAAAGTTAATATTATATTTATAAATATTATTTTTTATTACAAATATATGTAATAAGACGATCAGTATTAGATAGTGTATATTTTTAGTTAAATTTGGCTCAAATTAATATACCATAAAACTAGTTTTTGTATTTGTGCTCCAATACACAAAGTGCAAATTAACTATAAAAGTCAATACTACTATTAATTTCACTAAAAATATATAAAATAATTAATTTTGTTTATATTATTTTAATATCTGAATATTAGAAAAAATTCGTTAAGGAATAGTAAGAGGTAATTAAAAAATATGGTATTTATTATGGGCTAAAATTTTGTCTAAACTATCTTTTGTGTTAAATTTAGCACACATTTTACTTACCATTGGAGTTAAGTTAAAACTAAATATTGTAAAAAAAATAGCAATACAATTTATAGCTCTCCATTAGAGATGCTCTAAAACTATTCCAAATGGAAGATGTAAAAATTGTGCTATATTTGGCACAAAAATAGCTCTGTGGTAGATTTACATCAAATTTTTGCATTGTGTTCTAATGCACAATTACAAAACTTTGATTTAAAATTTAATATATAATTAATGTTTTTATTAAAAAAAATAAATAAAAACTAATAACTTTATTATTATAAAAAAATTTACTTTTAGTCACAATAAAACTTGTGACTAAAAATAAAAAACTTGTAACTAATTATTAACCATTATTCATATGTTGTGACTAAAAGGTCCGTGACTAAAAATATTAGTCACAAAAATCACTATTTGGTGAGACTAAATGCATTGTTAGTACTTCTTGTGATTAAAATTAAATTAGTGATAACTTGTACCTATATACTATGTTTTAGTTACAGGGTTTAGGGTTTAGGGTCTAGGGCCGCCTAGTAAATATTAAGTCATTAAATCCACGTGTGTCATTTTCTTATTGGTATATTTGAACTAATTTTTTTTAAAATAATAAAAATTTAATGATTTGGACCAATCAGGGAGTGTCACGTGACAATTTATTTAACCAGGTACCTACAAAAGTTCCAAAATTATAACTTAGGTATATTATTACCGCCAAAAAATTAAACTTAAGTATTTATTTACAACTGGAAGTTTAACTTAAGTATTTATGCCGCAAATTACTTAATAAACTATATTTTAAGTACTTTCTACTATTTATTTGCATCTTCGTTGGAAATACTTTAACTAACTAAAATACATATATAATTTTTTATTATTTCTTTTAGAAGTAACTGCTTCTTGACTTCTAGGGTCTGCCCCAAGATCACTTGTTGAAAATTGGTGTTCTATATTGTGTTAAACCTATCAAAGTTTTACAATCAACTAATTTATATTAAATATGTTAACTAATTTTGTTGACTTTATTAGAGGTTTAATTTTTTTTATAAATAAAAAATTAATTGACGTGTCAAACTTTAATTGGTTTAACATGATATAATACACCACTTTTTAACGGGAGATCTTAATTTGTAAATATATACCATATACGTATACGTGTAGTTATACGTGTTCCCGTGTATATATACTATATCTGCATGCATGAGATCTCTCATAGTCTCATGTAGGAATTAATCTCCATTGTTTTCTGCTTCCATCATATTTTGTAATACTTAAACTGATGAAACCAATGACATATAGGATAGAGCCTAATTTTCTTCGACTACGTGTCCCAATGCAAAACGTTAAATTCAAAAAAGTAGGGTCAGACCATGGAAATCGACGACCCTTATTCAACCATTAATAGCCAACCACGTTGTGAAATCTGACGTCCAATAATGTCAGCTCTTTTGACAAGCAAAGACAATAAGTCTTTACGTTCTTGACGTATAGTGTTCTGTGTTTTTTAATAAATTTTAGTTATTTATTACTTAATATGTTTCTTACATTACTAATACTAAAAAATTATTATAGAAATGATTATTCGATCAACAAAGCTTGATCAATGGTCAATTTGGGCAAGCCCCAAAATCATTTTATATGAAACTTTCTGGAATCGCCACCTGGTAGTCTGGAGGAATTTTTAGTGATTCAAAACACTGAAGCTTGTGCCTTAATGTGCTATATATATATATATATGTTAATTAATACAATACTAATTAATTAAAAGAATCATCTAGTTAATTACTATTTTAAATATTGCTAATACACCTCACTAGGACAGCTGTCGACCAGATCAGATCAACCCTATATGTACATGCTTTCTAACGTTGCTCCCATGATATTTTATGTTTTCTTTCTTTCTTTCTAAGTTAATTATTGTTTATGTATATAGTAAATTACTAAATATATGGTTTATCACAAAACGTCAAATCATGTGATGATACGAGTGTGAAAGTGTCTTATTCGTTTGTTTAATTAAGTAATAATGCTGATTGGTCAAATATTATAATAATAGTAATATCTCTAGATCTCAGGAATGACATTTAACTTGTTATCTACAAGGTTAGCCCCACTGAAGGCCTCTTTTAGTATTTTGTTTACAAAACCTTAACATGCATGCATATACCCTTTTCACCCCCTAATTATAGTATCAATTATTAGCTCATATATATTTCATATAGGAACATATGAAATTGCAATCGAGTTAACTCATTTTTATTACTAATTATAGTCTTTGTTATAATCCATGTATATATGATTAATATTTAACTCGAGCATAATCTAAGGCTACTGTTTCCATGTTCGGTATCAAGGAGACACGATAATTTAATTAAACATAATAATTTGACAAATATTTACAATATGTACACGTTGATACGTAGCAGAGGCTATAATAATAAACTAAACCATACTTAAAATACATTTACTTAAAAGGGTAATTACTTGTCCAAAATCTAGGGTTTGCTTGTGTATGCAGCACCCAAATGGGGCGTCGCCTACGTGTTTGAGTTGACTCGCCGAAATGCATATGTAATTTGGCAGATTATCTAATAATATCATTAGTTTATTTTTAGTTCTGAGCTGTTAAATAAGTTTAACAAACCTTGAATAATGAGACTGATGATATATGTCTTCGTTATCTCAATGCCCTTATATTAGTTTTTTAGTCGAATTTTTATTATTTTATGGCTATTTTTGGATTCGAGATCCTATGCTTGTACGTACGTGGATGAACTACCAATATTGTAACTAAGATAAGCAATCTCATGCACAGATTTTCCCACCTTTTCAAATTTATTATACTAATATATACTACTCATAACTGTCCATATCAATCCTGTTTTTATATTATTTTTCAAAAATATTATTTAAGTGATGACAATAATATAGTTAAGATAAGAACACCTGGCACATAAAACCACTGGAACTTTCCCGTAACTAAGGTTTGTATACTTGCACATTTAGTGTCCAATAGAAGCATTCATAAGGGACACGTATTGCATTAACAATGAGTTGTCATTATGGCTGTCTCTCGAAATAATCAGATGAAGTTTCATTCACGAGATCAGATAAGTTATCATTTAATGCTTTTTCATCAAATTTTGTAAACGAATCACACTCGATTAATTAAGCTCGTAATAAAGTACAAGTCTTGACCAAGGTAAGAATTATATTATCATACAGAAATTATCAATCTATTAGAGGTAAAGGAAAAAAAAAATATCACAAAGGATATCATATATGGGAACCGACCTATATGAATTCCATTCGAAGCAACTTGGACAATTACTGGTTTTTTTATGTCTATTATTTACAATTATTTTGTATAAAACTGACTGATTCTCGGTCAGTTACGTCCATATGTTAAAAAATTAATAACTTTAAAGTTTCAGTAGACAACTAAATGATCAGTGTGGTCCATAAGCAGTGAACTAATTAGCACTTGTTAAGATATTATATCAGTTAAATGCACACACCACATACTGCACTAGCTGACATATGAGATACAAGGAAAGCAGCATATATAAAATAAAATATTCTGATAAGAATATATCATAATTTTAATTGGACAGAGGTGGCACTACTGAATAATAGCATCAAATCAATATACAAGTAAAAAGAAAAAAGAAAGAATAAAAACCCTGAAATACTCGTTTAAATTTCCAGGATTTATTTTATTTTTCATTTGGAGGCTAAGGGCTCGTTTGGAACGCTGTATTAGATCGTATTGTATTATATTGAATTGGATTATATATCATATTTTTATATAATACTATGTTAAACTTTAATTTATACTAAAATATTATATATTTAGGTGTCCATAAAAGTTAATATCACATATAGTTTTACATAAAAATATTATATAAAATACAATTTAATATAATACAATACAACCTAATACGGCGTTCCAAACGAACCCTAAAAGAATAAAGAGATTTCACTGTGAAACATTTGAACCACAAGAGATCAGCTCTAGAATTTGATTGTGTAAGGTGGCATTTGTCACCAGGACGCCACCTGAAGGATAAATGAACCTCCGTCCGCCCTCATCTGCAGCGAGGTCGATTTGATTCCCTTTCCAGTCAGAAACCTGATTGGTTATAGTTATTAGATTTTAATTGTAACATGATTTGTATTTTATATAATATATAGTGGAAAGATAGAAAGATAATCATAGATAATTTGATACAAGTACTGCGCAACGGCCATATATAGTTGTTATAATGATTCTTTAGAACATATCTCTATCTAAAAGGGCCAAACCAACAAACGAAGAGATTCCCAGATTAAAATATGAGACCCAAACAAGGCTCTGTGAGGACCGACAATTAAGACTCATTCTGTTTTATTGTTATTTATTACTACTTTGTATGAGAATTACACTTTACACGTCACAAATATATCGAACATGGAACATGAGGACTGGGAAGCTCAGATTGTTATAGAGGTGTTGTGTGCAATATAATATATGAACATTACCATGATTATTTATTATTCATGGTAGATAAGCATAGCCTTTTCATAGAAAAATGCACACACCTCAATTCAGATGGCATATGTGACTAAGTTTTGTCCTTTGTATTTGTTATGGGAGTTTTAAGTTCTTGGGAATAGGAAAGTAAAACTAAACCTGTGTTTGGTATGATTTTAGTGAAAGGTTTATGATTAAGTAGTCCCATTTTAAGCTTATTCTTGAGGTAATCTCTAACTCTTTAAATACTTAGAATTTGATATTTCCTTCATCTCAATCTCTCACAACTAAAGTCATCAAGTGAAACTCTAAAATCAAATACCTTTAATTTTACTAGACCTGCAAGTTTTACTCATAAGGATTGGGCCTTACTGGACACCGTCTCTAATTGAGTATGAGGGATGTATCTAACTTTTCATTCCCCGAATATTAAACATAACGGATGAGAATAACAATCAACCAACTAAACCTTTTAATTTTTATTTATTTTTACATGCTTCTTTATCTGTTTTGTAGTATCTTATTATTAGTAACTTTTTAAAAGGATTTTATCTTTATACTGAATAAACATTGTGTATAATTTTTCGTTCAAAAGAAAACATTGTGTATAATTTTGATAACCATGTGATTCACTTTTTTATTTAAATTTTATTCTTAATAAAGGGGTCCCCAACGAAAATTCCCAACCACATCCCTAATGGAGATTAAAATGGTTAATGGAGAGGGGAACGAAGAAGCACTCTGCAATTCTCTGCTCTCTTGTCTTCCCTATCTATGTATAATGTACTCCATAAAGTAAGGAAGGAAAAAACAATATGTAAAACTAAGAAAATTATAGTGAATCCAAAAAATTTAATGAAACCTCAGATTACATTCGCCCACAGATTAACAGCAATATGTGGAAACTTTTTGTTTGAGCAGTAG
The DNA here is from genome assembly GCF_029168945.1 of Cannabis sativa. Taxonomy (NCBI): domain Eukaryota; kingdom Viridiplantae; phylum Streptophyta; class Magnoliopsida; order Rosales; family Cannabaceae; genus Cannabis; species Cannabis sativa. Next base: position 39,262,378 of record NC_083601.1, on the reverse strand, counting down.
TTTTTATCCCCATATGACATCCTCTTATTAGAGGGGAAGGGGATTTAGAGGTTAGAGCAGTGATTGATGAGCACTGCTTCAAAATAAAGCCAAAACATCCCCATCAGTTAATCAAGTGACAATGCCAACACTCCTACTTTCTCTCTCATTCATCACCACTGTCCTAATTGTCTATTACTTCTGCTGAGTTATTTTCATTATCTTTTTTAAATGGAGGTGTTACTTAAGAAGGGGCTAGATTCCTTGTGATGACATATTTCATGACATATATGTCCACATTCAACTTATTATCCCTCACAATATTATCTACTTGAATAAGATGTCACTTGTACGTACATGCCTAGCCTATTAGTGATAGTCTTATAACCATAGTTAATTAGAATTTTATTGCAGACATATGCTTTCCTTTAAAAAAAAAAAAAGAACAAAAAAGGCATGTATTTTCTTATATGCCTCCAATAGCCACCGGTCTCAGGTAAAGTCCAAACCTAACAGCCTAGCTTCCTTAAAAATATTTTGGCAAACATTGGGAACTGTATAGAACTAGGAGGAATACATAAGTCTAAGTCTCTAAATTTAATCAATTCAACTTGACTTTGTAATAGGTTACTCACTACAAAACTCACATAGAAATGAAAGTCATAACTGTAAATGACAAAAATACACAAATTCAAGTTTAAGATAAAAATGGTGGTTAGGGGAGATACCTTTCCACCAGCTTCATGAACACATATCATGCCAACAGCGTGATCCCAAGCCTGTAGTCATGAATCATGATAAATTAAGTTAATCAAAGCTACAGAAGCTTGTGAAGACTGATTGCAGAGTTAATACCTTGATAATTCTATCAACTTTTGAGCGAAGAATGAAAATTGAAGCCCTGCCTGATGCCACCATTAGATACTTGCATAAGCTGCCCACACCAAAAGTAAAAGTAACAGGTCAATAGCACAATAATCAAAGTGAAAGTAGCACAAACATTGTTGATCATATGAAAGAACTAAGAAAATGTTCAAACAGGCATTTTGCACACAGACAGGATTTCCTAAACACTCTAGCTGTTTGTTTGGATCTTGACTTTAGGAGGGAAAATATAATATAATTTTACAAAATTTAGAATAATTATAAAATTACAGCTCAAAAAGAGCATTTAAAAGAAGTGTTCTATAAAATTTTAGGAAAATATTTTTCTCTGCCTTTCTCTACTATTTTCTCTCAGAAATTTTCCTTGGTAAAACCAAGATCCAAACAAAGGACAGATATGTATTTAAATGTCCATCAGTTCTCCATATACTTAAATCCTATATCTGGCTGACTATTGTTATTGTTAAGGTACTCTGCTTCCGAAAGGAAAAAGTAACAAAAGAAAAGAAAGAGAAAGAGAAATATAAGCCATATATAAAAGACGGGCAGTTTGTTAATTAAAAGACAGACATATGTCTATAAACTCTGGCCATTGCATGAAGAAACCCATCTCAAGAACTCAATAACCATAATTTGATGGGTAACACAAGCACTAATGATTTGGTTTTCTACTTGATTATGGAGCATATGTATGCAAATTAAACTCCCAATTATTTATGAGAGTATTCAACTATAATATAGCCAATAGGTGCATAAGTAGGAAACTGAATCTTATTCTTAGAATAACAATTAACCTTCCACAGCATGATGGTATAAGAAGAACTTGATTTTCCCCAACACTATCAACATCCGTTGTAGCACTGAATAATGGAGATAATGGCAAAGAATCCCATGACTGACTATCTTGACTACAAAAGCGTGCCTCGTGAACTATGCAACAGTGATCAACAAAGCATCTTATCCAACTAGAAGGTACACCAGTTGTACCATCCAGCACAAACGGCGATTGTTTTGTCCAAGTGCCACAGCCAACATGAGAAACCATTATAATCCCTAATTTGTTAGATTGTTCATTCTGCCAGTTAGGGCATCCCATAACACCTAAGGCAATCTCACCATCGACTACAAGAGCCAATCCAACCTGCAAAATTAGGGCATTTTCTCAAAAATGAGAAAAATAACATGAAATCAATAATTAATTGTACGTAAGACTAATTAAAAGAAATCTATTAACTATGATCAGGTAGAATTGACAAGACTGCACAGCCAATTTCGCACATATTACAAAAAATTAAAGCATCTAAATCAGAAACACATACCACATACAAGGCTTCACTTCCTTTTAGAAACCCTCGTGTCCCATCAATAGGATCCAATACCTGCATTGACATCCTAGGCTAAGATATCAAAAGCATACATCTCATTCGTAAAGCTTAAAATCCAAAGAAAGCACTAAAAATTAGAAATTAGAAATTATGGCTTTGATTTATGTCGTACCTATGAATATGAAATCATAAAAAAATTTGGTATTAAAAAACACGACGAACTCCCTTGTTGAAACTTAAATTAAACTAATATTTAAACCCACCCAATAGGTGGCAGGTTTAGTCCCAAAAGTAAAAGCATCCTTTCCACCTCTGTCAATTGCTTGAAGAACATCAGCTTCTGTACATGTACTCTCTGTAAAGCTTGAGTTACCAGTTACAGCATTTACAACCAAATCTTCTAGATTATTTGACCGAATGAAGGTGGAATCCTCTTCAGCAACCAGAGGTATTGAGGGGAACAGGTTACCAAGCTCTGTAAGCAAAGTGAAGAACAAGTTAAAATTCAACCCAGTAAGAAAATTCATTCAGAAGTAAATAACTCATCACCTTTCAGATTATACTTCACAAAATGCTAAATAGGTAATCACCCATTGATCTTATTGCCTCACTTAAGTTTGGTAAGCAATACAGGCAAAGTCTCACTAAAAGACGTTTCGGTCAAGTTCCAATTTTTGTTGTTATAACAATTAGATAGATTAAGAAATTACTTTCTATTCCATTTCAAGATGCTAGTGTACTAATTTAAAGCATGACTAATGTTGAAACATATCTCTTAAAGATGTGTTGCTTTGGAATTCTTCCCCATTGGTGCGCAGTTACTCTTCTATCAATGTTAGTTGAACTACAAGCAAGCCATTTACAACTTACAATAATGAGTGGCCTGGTCATTTTGAATTTTCAACTAATCATGTCACATTCTAACTCAATATTTGCAGCAATATCATGAATGACATGAAATGTTGGAATTCGTTAATATCTCTAGTAATAATTTACAGAGCATGATAAAGTTAATACTTGGCAAAAACCATAAAAAGTACTAACATTTATAAACGAATTAGAATTAGCAAAATCTGCATTGACAATGTATTAATAGACTGAATGGAACAAACAGAACAAGCCATAAGAATTTGATTAATTACCCAAACTGACCAGAGCCTGCACTCCAAAATCAGCAATTGTGACCGGAGTTTGGTCATTCTTCTCAACTACACGCCCATCACTTGAAAACAAGGACGATTTCACCTAATATTGATAATGCACAAATTTACAAGCATCATCCCCCTTGACACTGTGAGAGTAATAAAAACAACCATAACTGAAAGAACAAAGCTATATTCACTATTAAATCAAATAATGCATGGGAAATTTTGAATAAAAGTAAAACACTTTGTCGATAACCAAACAAATAAAGATATGAGAGTGAAAGAATACGTCGAGACAAAGACGACAAGCTCTCTCGACCACCCCCACTGCCGCTTCGAGCTCTCGATGGTACTTGGCGTTCTGGGCCGGAAAAGGAAGAGTGGACCTGAAATTGAGAGAGAATGAGAAACAGAAAAAGAATGCAAGAATGGACAAATGGGAGAAGACTAAAGAGGAACCTGACAGTGAAGTGATGTCTGCGTATGGGTGAGAGGGGAGAATGGATATTGGTGAATCGGAGGGTTGAGAAATGGGAGGCGGAGCAGAGGAGGTCCATGGTGATGGTACTGGATTGGGTTGGGGTTTCGGGGATCGGCGAATCTCAGTGGCGGAGAGAAAACCGGGTCCCACTTCCCCAGGTCCAACTTCGAGTTTGGACTTCTTTCGGCTCTACACACATTACATTATTACACCATTAAATTACCAACTTTTCTCCAAAAAAAAAAAAAAACTTTTTTTTTGGAGGAGAAAGCAATTTGACTAAATAATGTCATTCAAAGGGTAAAAAGGTTTTGCATCTATCTCGAACAATAAAATAAATTGTGAATATCATGCACATTGTTACTTAGAATTTTTCTCAAAATACTCATACTCAGCAGTTCAACAGCAAGTTAAATGACAATAGGATCTATACTACCAAACTTGCCACTCTAATCACTTTCGGAGGTTACTATTTCGCAAGAATTTCTTTGGACTGGTCATCTCGAGAATCTACTTGGAGGATAAGAGGTTCTTGTCCCTTCTTCTCCGTAAGTAAATTCAACTCGAAGAAGGTGTAGAAGGACAAGTAGAGCATAACACATTGCACAAAACTAAAGTCCATTGCATGCGCAATTAATGTGCCGTGCAGAAGATCATCCAGCACATTACTCTGAAAAGACATGCTTAAGAATTTAAACTCATAATTTTCTGATTTCACAATGATCCATACATCAATTGACGGTTACATAAATGAGCTATTAAATTATAAGCAAGAAATAAGTCAGTCTCACCAAACACCTATAGCAAGCCTAAAAGCACATCATAAAAAATAGACAATCATGCCTTATGATCAAATTTGAGAAATTCTGTAAGGCATAGTTCACACAAAACCTAATAATCTAAATATCACACATGCTATGTAAATACTCTCATTTTACATCAAAACCTATGTTTATTTTATTAGAGCTTTTCTAATATTCACTTCTCAAAGTTTATATTAGAATCATAAATCATAATTAAGATGGTCAGTCTAAAACATGTATCAAAATAAATAAGTACAAATCACAATAATTCAAAACAAAAAACTAACAATCACATTAACAAAATTGGAAAGACACCATTCAACATTGATCATATTGTTAAATTGTGAAATAAGTTCAATATCTCCATGTTCAAATTCACAATTAAATTAAAAACAGAAATTAACATAGAAGAAATAAAAAGGAGAAAAAATAAATTGGTGGTGGAATGGATCTAGGTTGCCACGCTCGCTCTAGTTGTATTCCTTTTTGCTTATAGGGTTCTATTTCTAAGTCAGCGGCCTTCAAAATTCAAAATCTCCTTTAATAGAACCAATTTAAACTCAAAATATAGATCAAAAATAAAAAAAATTACCCCTCGAGTCCGTACGGACTTCGTCGCTGCAACCACTAATGGCCTCGCCGTGACGACTTCACAAATTCAAAAAATAGGGTTTCTGCCAATCGTCTTGTCGCAACCATAAGTCGTGGTCGTCGCATCGAGAAGTCTTGGCTGCGGCCCTACGCTTCCTCGTCGCGGCCTTTGAGCAACCTTGATATAGCCCCATTCTGTCTTGATCTCGCTGCAGCGAGAATGCAATTACATCCTGAATTTGTATTTCTCATTTGTCTCGCCTCGATTCTTTTTTAAATCTTGACACACTTGACTTGTAACAACCACGGGAACCTAAAAACACAGAAAACAATCATAATTCCATCCTAAAAGTATTATCAACGACTAAAAACAACTATAAATATCAACCTGAAACTTAGACTAAAAATAGCATAACAGCTATCACATAAAAATTAAAATTTGAGAATTAAATTATATAAAACCATATCAAGTAGATGTAATTGAAAAGAATCACCCTAAACTTTAATCATTGTTGATTTCACCTTAATTATTTATTTTCTTTTTTTTAGTAGAAATTAAACATCTTTCTTATTTTTATTGTCAATAAATAGAATTAAGAATTTAATTGTTTGGTAATTAATTGCAGTCCTTGTGGGATCGACCTCACTCTTGTGAGTCTATTACTTGTAAACAATATTTATACTTACGTGTTCGAAAATCCATAACAATTGATCTTGAACAAACCCACTTTGACTTTGAGCAATTTACGCAAGTATACACATCAAGAAGTACTCACACAAATAAGGTCAAACTATAGGGAATTGAAATTAATTACCACTAAATTAGACTTGTATTTCTATTTGGTTAAACAAAATAATCTTGGAAAGAAATAATAAAAATTAACAGAAAATAAATAAAAAAAAAACGACTAATGTTGTTCAAATATGGATGAGAGATGAGGAATATGAATCTTGTTGAATCAATTTACTCAATTGTTAAATGCAATTTACTAGTCTTTTTTCTTTAAGTGTTGACAGATTATAAAAATAACCCTAACTGTTCAAATATCATTAAGGTCCTAAACTATACATCATCTATTGCATCTCTGAGATAGAATAACATATAGTTTGCATTAAAAAACAATCTAAAGGTCACACAAGCTATGTGAATACTCTCTTTTACATAAAAACTGATGTTTGTTCAATTAGAGCATTCCTTATATTCACTTCTCAGATTTTATATTAGGATCATAAATCATGTTAAAAGTAGTCAATCTAAAACATGTATTAACACAAATATGAACAAATCACAAGATTCAAAAAGAAACATTAACAAATTGTAATAAAATTAATCAATATTCATCATATTCCTAAATTGAGAAATTAGTTCATAACTTCAACAATCAAATTCATGTTTAAACTAAAAATAGAAATTATCATAGGAAATTAAAAAGGAAAGAGGAAAGAACTTGATGGAGAACTCGATCGGATCGCCACACTCACTTCCAAAATCTTCTTTCTTTTATCGTCTAGGGTCCTTTTCTGCATCTCTCCTATTAAAATCGCAACCCCTTTTATAAAAACTCAGTTTCACAACTCAAGATTTACGAAAGTACGAAATGACCATAATTGCACGATTATGGCACCACGGTGAAAGCATAGGGTGCCGCAATGCCTGGTACTTTTCGAAAAACCAATAGAATGCACATCGTGGTGCCTCCATGGTGTAATTTTTGCCGTAGCGCAAGTGTAGGGCGCCTGACACCCAAAAACGTTGTTTTCGTGTTTCGATTTAGTTCCACACCATATTCTCGATATTTGATCAATTTTCACATTTCAAGTATTGAAACCTGAAATCAAAGAAAACAAGCATAATCTCATTCCAAAAAATAATTGAAAAGAAGACAAATTAACTCTGAAAATAACCCGATTCATAAGCTAAAAATAGCAGCTTATTGCAATTTTGCAAATAATATTGCAACAAACTTTGGTCAAAAATCTAACATTGAGTCAAGACAAGTACCTTTTGGAATTAAAGTTGGTGTAGTTATATTGATCTCTTTAGGCATGCATTTTTTAATGTGTTGGGTGTGATGTTTGAAAACGTTATAGCTTTATTGTTTAAATTTTTTGGAAGCAGTTTTGTCCCATATGGTTCGCTTAAGAATTTAGTAGCCCATGGTTTGACAAAGCATATTTTTTAGTTTGACGATGAGCTATCGTGGTTCAAGGAAGGTCATGCTCTGATTGAGAATATCTACATCCTAAATTTATCATGAATGATTTTAAGCACTATGTCAAAATAAAAAATAATAAAAATAATAATATTAATTACACCAATTACAAAATATTGATTACAAATTATTCAAATGCCTTTTGAATGTGGACTTCTGGTGTGAGAGTTCATAAATCTCCAACTTGAGTTGAGTAATGTCAATTTTAATTTTGTCAAATGTTCAGCTAATAAGAGAGTGCATTTTCTTGCGCGTAGTGCTTATTATTTGTTAGATTGTGTTTTTCATTTTAACGACTTCACGTTGGAGTTGTTAGACATTGTATTGGCTGAATCTTCATTTTATTAAAATTAAAATATCATATTTCCATTAAAAAAAGTTAAAATATATATCCATTAAAAAAATAAAAATATATATTATCTTTAAAAATGTATATAAATATTTACCATTAGATTACAATTCAATTTATCAATTTAGTGTCACATTAGTAACACATTAACAATTTTTTTTTTTTTTTTAGGAAAAATATAAATAAAGAAAGATATTTACAATAATTTTTATAGTTTGGAGTGATTTAAAAAATGGTAAATTCAATCTTTTGGTTTTAGGGATGTACATTTTCTCAACCTGCTCCTAATGAGGTGGGGATTCGCCGTTTAAATGGGAAACGAAGCGAGGACAAGGATTATTCTTTATTCTTGAATGTTAAATGGGGCGGGCACGGGGATCAAACTTCCCGCCCCGACAAGCACCCGTTTAGTATTTTATCTTATATTTCTAGTAATATTTTATATTTTATAATTTATGTTTGTAATTTTTTAGTACAGTAGAACCTCTATTCAAGAATACACTTGAGACCAAGTAAATTATATTCTAATTAAGAGGTTATAACTAAATAGAGTTATAGAAAAAAAAAAATAAAAAAACTAAAAAATATCAATATAATAATAATAATAAATAATTATTAATACTATATTATATTAAAATTATTTTAGAGTAAATATAATGTTATAATTTGAAATAAAATTATTAATTTTACATAAATAAATTTACAAAATATATGTATATATTTTTTATTAAGATGTAATTATTCTTATATAGATGTGTACTTTGTTAATACGAGACTTAGAAAATGTATAACTAATTACAATTTAGAGGTTATTTTTATTTATAACTGGTTCAAATTGGAATTTAATTTTTTTATAACAAATTAGAGATTATACTTGAATAGAGTATTTTTAAATAGAGGTTCTATTGTATATTACTATCTTTTTTATAAATTTTAAGTTTTAAGTTGTGTTTTAGATAATAATTAATTTATTAAATAATAATTAATGTATAATATTTTAATTTTAATGTAATTTAATATGTTTATATATTAAATTTTTTATTATAAACTATATTTTTTTTATTATAAATTCGAAATACAATTTTTGATTTTTGATTTTTCTCTTAAAAAAAATTGGAAAAAACCCCGAAATGCAACCAAAACCAAATGATCGAAAAAAACAAGAAAAGATAATAATAATGACCCGAATCCGAGACACAAAATGCTGAAAAACCCTTTCTCAATCCACGTAGACAGCAGAAGCTTCCAAAATCCACGTACACAACCCGTTGTTCTTATCCAAACTACCCATTAAAAGATGAACACGTGTCCCATGAGGGCCGGAGTGGGCCCCTTATTTCTGCTTTTATCTTTGGAAACCCCGTTGCGACTTGCTATATCATCAATCTTATTCAATAGCCCTCTGTTTCCCAATCCCATTTGTAGTACGCCCTTACCCAAATCCAATAGGCCCCTGGTTTCTTTACTACGCCGCTATATATAAACTATAAAGCACAAATAACCAGCCATACCTAGAACCATAACCATAATCCTTTCTCACAACCAAATCGAAAATATTCTTCTTTATTTCTCACCATTCATCAGAATCATCACGTAAATCTCTTTGTTTACTTTTTGATTTCAAAAGAATTTTAAAATATTGATGAGCTTGAGGTACGCAAGCAGAGTTTTGTATCAGGCAGGGAATCGGGTGGTGCAGGGAATGAAGGACCAGATCTCAAGATGTGATTCAACGGTTAAGATCTCTTTGAGAGATTCTTCTTCAAAGCAGAGTAGGGTGTTCTCTGGAGGAGCAGCTGATTCCACTTCTGCTTTCAAGGTGTAGGAATTTGGCTTGGTGAAATTCCAAGTTTAACCTACACCAACTCAATTTTACAGTTAGAAACGACAGGGACAAATTTGTCCCAGAAAAATACAATTTAGAAACCCAATCAACGACAAAGAAACCTTGGCCGTTTCTTTCCTGCACGACAACGAAGCTTGTCGTTTTTTTTTTTTTTTTTTTTTTTTTTTTTTTACACACGACAAATCGTTTAAGCCAAACGATTTGTCGTTCTCACTTGAACAAAACTATGTTCAATCAGAGCTAACCCTAGCTTATTTACTCATTCGAACCTTCGAGAGTTCTCAGACTCTCTCTCTTTCTCTCTGCCTTCTCTCTCGAGCCAAACCCTGTGATCCGAGATTCTTCTCGATCTATTGATCGATCTTACCCAGAAACCTTCCCAAAACACCACACAATACACACATACAAATATCAAGCATAGATCATTAGGTTAGGGTTAGAAAATTAACACCAGAGATTATAGAGGTTCGCCCTAAATCAGGGGTACGTCCTCTTTGAGCTCGCCTTGAAGACGATCTACAGATCTGCACTATTATGATGAAGATTGATACAAAGGTGAGAAATCCAAGTCACAACACTTTGACTGGTATTTCAGATTTGCTCTCTTTTCTTTCTATGTGTTTATCTCTCTGTATTTTCTTGGTTTCTCACTCACTAACACTTTTTCTTTCTTTGCATGAACATGGACTGCTGAGATTTGGAGCAGAAGCTTTCAGATCTTGCACTCTAGGGTTCGAGTTTTTGGTATCTCTCGACTGAGAGATCTGGTATGATCTAGTGTCCCTTTTATACTTGTAGTTTTAGGGTTGATCATAGATCTGGAAGTTAGTTACAGCTTCGGTTGTAGCCTAACAACTGCATTCGATCCACTAGAGGCGAAGCCACTTTAGGATACGTTTTCCGTTGAGTTCTCATTGTATTTATTTGTATTTTTCTCTTCATCTGTAAAACTCGTAATAATAAAGGTTACAGTGAGGTGCAATTTTAACAATTTCCACCTTAGATCTCATCTCCGTAATCTTTATTATCATAGTTCTTCGTCCTCAAGTGTCTTAGCTCATAGTGGTAGTGGTCATCCACCACTACCAACCCCTAACAAGTCCAAGCAGTCTTGAAGCTTGCTAAGCAGAAAGCACCTTAGTACCGATATCGATGGATTCTCTTCGTGGGAACTTTCTCATCCGTACAACCTTCTCCGTGTCACTTTATCTCGTATAAAGTGATACTTTATTTCCACATGTTTGGTTCTCGTAAGTGAAAGACAGATTCTTACACAAGTGGATACAACTTTGGCATTCGAATAGATTGTAGGTTCTTCATCTAGGAGTTTAAGTTCATCTAGTAGTCCTTTAAGCCAAATGGCTTCTTTAATAGCCTGTACATTACATACTCGGTATCTCCGTTGTAGATAATGCTACAACAGTCGTTAGCCAGTACTTTCCAAATGGATACAATTTCCCCATAAGGTGTAAAGAAATAGGCAAGAGGTAGATTTTCTACTATCTCTGTCACATCCGTAGTACGCATCACCGTATCCAAGATCATTCCAGTTGTCCCTTCTTTTGTAGTTTAATCCCATTTCTGTAGATCCCAGATAGTATCTTAAGAACCATTTCATAGCCTCCCGGTGTTGTTTACCCGGGTTAGACATGTACTTACTTAGTACACTAATGGCATAAGGCTAAGTCGGGTCCGGTGCTTACCATTAGGTACATCACCGATCCCAATCGCACTGTAGAATAAGGCACTTCACTCATAGATTCTTTCTCCGATGTAGTTTTAGGACATCGCTCCTTGCTTAGGTAGTGCGATTAGTCATAGGTTCTTAGTTTGCTTTGCATTAGTCATAGAGAAATTCTCTAAGACTTCTTCGATGTAGTTTTTCCGATGTAGACTTAGTGTCCCATGTTCCCTGTCCCTAGAGATGTTAATGCCTAGGATCAGTTGCCCTTGCCTAAGTCCTTCATCTCAAATTCTTCCCTTAGCCAACCTTTCATTAGGTCAATCCCGGTCCTTTCCTTGCTCACAATGAGCATGTCATCTACATACGGTAGTAAGTAGATGACTTCATCAATCTTAGTGCCTTTCGTAGTATAGACGGGTGTCATAATAGCTCCTGAAAACCCCTTCGATCATGAACTCATCAAACCTTTTGTTCCATTGTCTTGTGACCGTTTAAGTCCATACAAGTGGCTTAATCGGTTTGCAAACCAAGTCTTCTTTGCCTTTTTCCTCATATCCTTTAGGTTGTTGCATGTAGATTTCTTCCTCAAGTTCCCCATTGTAGAAATGCGGTAGTTACATCCATTTGATCAACTTCTAGTCAAATTGAGTAGCTATGGTAAGTATAATTTCGATGGTTTTATACTTAGCCACGGGTGAGAATATCTCATTAAAATCTATCCCTTCTTCTCGTGTAAATCCCTTACCACTAAGCCTTGCCTTAAACTTCTTAGGATGCATCTCGGTGAGTCCTTCGTGTTTGAAAAGCCACTTGCATGAAACTATGCTCTTCCCTTTAGGTTTCTTCACTAAGTATCCGTGTTTTGTTCTTTCTCGCAGATTCCATCTCCGTGTCCATTGCCTCGGACCATTTCTTGGCATCTTTATCGGTCATGGCTTCTTCATAGGACTTAGGTTGTCATTTCCACTCCCATAGCACGAAAAAATGCATAAGCACTTCTTCCCAAGCCGTGAAGTTGAATCTCTGTGTAGGTCAGGAACCCTTCTAGTTGTCTCTCGGCCGCTGGTAATCTTGTATTGCCTCATTTTCTTGTCCTTCTTCGCAATAGGTTCCACCCGAATGTTGTCATCCCGAATCCCTTGGTCATTTCCTTCCAAGTTTTCATCTCCCCGAGTATTTTCCACCCGTTCGGTTCCACCTCGAACGGTATTAGGTTGAGTGTTCCTTGTTTGCATGTCCACAAGATGTGCACCGCGGGGTTAGTGTAGTAGGACTAGATATTGCATTATTATTAGTAATACAAGGGAATAAATCTTCCTTAAAAAACAACATCTCCTACTGTTTATGGTTTTAAAACCTTGTTTCTCTCTTACCCATAATCTGTAGCCTTTAGTACCTTCCGTGATAACCTAGGAACACACATTTTAGAGCTCTGTGCTCTAACTTACCTACACTTTGACGTGCATAAGTGCCGCACATCCAAATACTGCTTAAGTTTGAGAGATCGGGGGGCTTACCCGACCGGATCTCCTACCTGGTGTCTTGAATTCCAATGGCACTTGGATGGGCTTCTTGTTCACCGGGTAAGGCTTTGTTAACACAGCTTCTCCCCAAAATCCTTTAGTAAGCCTGCATTGTAATAATAGGCATCCGACCTTGTTCATCAAGGTCCTATTCATCCTCTCGGCTACCCCATTCTGTTGAGGAGTAATTCTCACGATTCCGTGCCTTTCAATTCCAACGAGCCACAATATCTCGTTAAATTCATCACCGCAAAACTCTAAGCCATTGTGTCACCCTTAGGGTTTTAACCACTTTGATTAGTTAAATTTTCCATTAGGGTTTTCCATTGTATGAATTTAGATAAAGCCTCATTTTTATGTTTAAGTAAAAATACCCAAACTTTTCTAGAAAGTGGTCATCAACAATAGACATAAAATACACATTTCCACCAAGTGTTGGAGTTTTCTACGGTCCCCAAAGATCGAGTGAACATACTCCAATATATGCTTAGTTTTATGAATGCTCGTTTTAAATTTCGATGTATGATGTTTACCTAAAACACAAGATTCACGAAGTCAACTTTACTTACTTCCGTCCTTACCGCAGGTAATTTTTGATCACTCATGATCCGTAGTCCTTTTTCACTAATATGCCCTACTTTCTATGCCATAGAACGGCCTTTAGGTCTTCCGGATTTGCCAGTGACCGCATTATTGCGATTGAGTAACCGGTTCTCCATCTAAGTAGTATAACCCTTCATGTTTGTGTCCTTTGATTATCATTAGCACCACTTACTTAGCTTCATTGAACTCCGTCAATTTTGCTAACAATACCCATGTCATCTGTAACAACTTTATGTAAATTAAATTCTACAGAAGATTAGGTACATACCTTACACCAGCTAGTGGTTCGACAATCCCATCAAACATTTTAAAATTTACACTACCCGAACCTTCTATATTGCATGTGTTGTTATTTCCTAATTACTTTGCCACCATTAGAATTTCGTAATCGCCAGGATTTCCCTGTAGAGTTTGTCATATGAAAGGTACACCCCGAATCCAAAATCCACTCATCTTTGAAAGATGTAGATGCAACATAGACTTCACCACTATCATAGCCATCCGAGTAGTTTGCTTCTTGTTGCTTGTCATGTTCATTGCCTGTTTTGATCCGATCTTTACGAAAACTTTCCACCTTTCGTTCTTGTATTTATTATTGTAGAAGTAGCCTTTCTTGTAATGTCCGATGCCTTTCCACAATAGAAACAACCCGTAGAATCACTGCATCTCTTGATGGTGATCTATTCTTTCCTTTGTTTCGAGTTTCTATGATGATGACGTGCACTATTACTTCTACCCCCGTTATGGTAGGACTTCGCGAGATGGCCTTCCTCTACTTAGGTTCATTTCACCATGTCCCAGAATTGGATTTTTCACTCTTCATCTCTAAGTCTTTAGATTTTAAGTGAGATGACTTCATCAAGTGTGATTGAAGTCCTTCCATACTTGATTGCCATCTTTACCTCCTTCGTATGAATCGTGTAATGAATTCAAAATGATTATTGCCCGATTTTCATCACTTGAGCTTCATTCTCTCCCGAATTTGCCAATTCAATGTGCATTACGAGAAACTCATCAAGATTCGATCTGTGGTTTTAAAGTGTGACTCATCTTAAACCCCAAAGATCCTTTCTTTTAGGTAGATCTTGTTAGTTAGGGATTTTTCTTGGCTCGCTCTTCAAGTTTCTTCCAAATTTTAAATTTCGGTGTTTCTTCTTTATCAACCAATCGATAATGGCATCGAAGGTTGAAAATTATGATTCCAAAGTGGGTCGTTTCCAACGATTCTTCTTGTTGAATCTTTGAAGTGTTTTCTCGGCCATTCATCAGGTCTTCGAGAACCCTAAGTAATTTCGTTGAGCCACAGGGGATCCGATCTTTCCTCCGTATCCCCGTAATCAGGATCCATCAAAACGATCAATGTCAACCTTGATATCGCTCGTATGTTAAAATCAAAATTAAATTGAGTTGAGTTTAGGAAGATTTGTTTATTATCGGTTTGTGGAATTTCCATGTGTTTCCCATCGTCCACGGCTTCGTGTTGTGTTTCTTCTTCTTCTCCCGCCCTTGATCACTTTCGATTCTTTCTTGAGTTGATTTGCTTGAACCAAAGCTCGATACCATCTTTGTAGAATTTGGCTTGGTGAAATTCCAAGTTTAACCTACACCAACTCAATTTTACGAGTTAGAAACGACAGGGGACAAATTTGTCCCGTAAAAATACAATTTAGAAACCCAATCAACGACAAAGAAACCTTGGCCGTTTCTTTCTGCACGACAACGAAGCTTGTCGTTTTTTTTTTTTTTTTTTTTTTTTTACTCACACGACAAATCGTTTAAGCCAAACGATTTGTCGTTCTCACTTGAACAAAACTAAGTTCAATCGAGCTAACCCTAGCTCATTTGCACCTTCGAACATTTGAGAGTTTCTCAAACTCTCTCTCTTCTCTCTCGCCTTCTCTCCGGTTCTCAAACCCTGTAACCGTAGATTCTTCTCGATCTATCGATCGATCTTACCGAAACCTTCCCAAAACACCACACAATACACACATACAAATATCAAGCATAGATCATTAGGTTAGGGTTAGAAAATTAACACCGCAGATTATAGAGGTTCGCCCTAAATCGTGGGTACGTCCTCTTCGAGCTCGCCTTGCACGATCTACGTATCCGCACTATTATGATGAAGATTGATACAAAGGTGAGAAATCCAAGTCACAACACTTTGACTGGTATTTCAGATTTGCTCTCTTTTCTTTCTATGTGTTTATCTCTCTGTATTTTCTTGGTTTCTCACTCACTAACACTTTTTCTTTCTTTGCATGAACATGGACTGCTGAGATTTGGAGCAGAAGCTTTCGGATTCGCCTTGTGGTTCGAGTTTTTGGTATCTCTCGACTGAGAGATCTGGTATGATCTAGTGTCCCTTTTATACTTGTAGTTTTAGGGTTGATCATAGATCTGGAAGTTAGTTACAGCTTCGGGTGTAACTAACAACCAGATCTTGATCCACTAGAGGCGAAGCCACCTAGGATCTGTTTTCTGTTGAGTTCTGGTTGTATTTATTTGTATTTTTTCTCTTCATCTGTAAAACTGTAATAATAAAGGTTACAGTGAGGTCTAATTTTAACACAAGGCTGCCAAAAACGACACACATAATTATAAGCAGGCGGAGGAGTCTCTTCGGACCGTCATGTATTTGAGTTGCTGGGGTCCTAATTGAAAGTTTTATACCTAATCATGTTTGTAAATACTTGGTGTACATATGTATAAACCTTAACCCTCGATCCTTGATCGTCTCAACATATAAATATTAATCAAGATCTTTTCGCTCCATATATTTTTGGTGACTTTTTATGCATGTATTGTAAAATTCTGATTTTCGATTACTCTCAGCAAAAACACACGTCATATGCCAATGTATCATGTGTATGTACTAATGGTATAATTTGATTTTGTTATTATGCTATGTTAATAGACTAGTTATTAATTGAAGCAAAATTCTTCCTTCAATTTTGGCAAAATTTCCTTAAACTTCTTCATAGAGAAGATTCAATAAAGTGTGACTGTGATGTCACAGATTTGTTAATTATTTTTTAATGAGCTTTACTACATTGTTTATCTATTATTATTTCTCATTTTCAGATTTTATATAAATTAACGCTAATCTAAAATAGGCGGATTGGATTAAAGCTATTCATATCTTTCTTTCTTTATCTTGGTGAATAAGAAATATATGTATAAAACTATTAATGGGTAATGATTTAATTGAATTTTCTTTTAAGGAAAATCATAAAATAAATTAGATTTTAAGGTCATTACAAATAATAAGAGAATTACCATATATACTATTTTTTTTTAATTTTTTAATTTTTTTTTTCAAATTTACGGTTTAGAAACAGTTGTAGCGCTAGTTGCAATAGGGGTTTCTGTACAATTTTTTGTTGCAATTTAAGTTGCAGCGCTAGTTGTAATAAGGGTTTCTATGTAGAATTTCGTAAAAATACAAAAAAAAAAAAAAAAAACTGTTTTGAAGTGTAAAAATAAAAAAAAAAACCCTAAATAATATTACTGAGATGATTGATGGGTCAACTATACCAATTATATTGTTTGCGAAAATTCACTTAATTACATTATGAGCTACAAAATTACAAAGTTTGAAAAAAAAAAAAATTATAACTCAAAAATAAATTAGAGAGCATATTACATTGGTAAATATAGTTACCAATACTCCAACTGGAACTGGTTTCATTCAGTTCCTTGATAACTATCTCCAAATCACTCTCAATTGATACAAAAGGGTGTTTCAAAATCATGGCTTTCTCCATGGCCAACTGACAAGTCGCAACTTCTCCAATCAAAGGATCAACGAAGTTAAGCTTATAGTGGTCACTCGCAAAATAGAACTCGTGTGATCCCTAGCTAAAGCTACTCCACACATGAAATCCCAACCAATTGCCACATCACAATTGACTTTGATCCAATCCACTGAAAGAGGGGTCCACCTATGAGAAATAGCAGCTTCCGGCAAGAAAAATAAATCAAACCCATAATCTATGTAATAGAATATAATAGAGTCAATACACTGTTTAAAATTACTTAAAAAATTATTGTGTATCTTATCATTTGAGATGATTTAATTGAAATTAAGTTTTATTATGTCTACTCACCAAAACATTATAAACAACCAGTTGTCTTCTTTGGAATTCTCATCCTTTTTGATGTCAAAATTAAATGACTGCTAATTTTGGATTAAAATTTTTTAGTCATTAAAATTGTATATTATTTTAAACATTTTTAAGATTTTTTTTTTTTTCTGAGAAACCTACAAAAATATTGAAATTTAAATTAACTTTTACAAAAATACTGTCACACGGAAATCTTTTAAAAAATATTGTATTTTTATAAGATAACAGTTGAACACAAAACAAAACAACTAAAAACAACAGTGGAACAACTAACAACCGTAGAACAAAAGTGAAAACTTAACACAGTACACAGTATAAGACTTACACAATATTTTTGAAAAAAAATTTACCCCACAGTATAGTAGTAAAAAAGCTGAAAATTTTAGTATGCGATGTAATTATTTATTTATTTTTTTTAGTTTTTTCATTTATACATTTTAAAGTTTTTATTATTTTTTACATTTTAGTAGATATGTATGTTGTGCAATCTACCTAGCAATCTAAACTCACACAGCAACCCAAATTACAACCAAGAGATTACAACCAAGAGAGTAATCCAAATTATTAAAATAAAAAAACAAAAAAAATCGTAAAAATAGATAAAAGTTAGAAAATAGTATACAATTTCTCTTTTTTTTTTTTTTCTTTCTTTTTTTCTATTTTATTCTTTCAGAAAAAACATAAAAATAACTGTCAGTATGTTTTTTTAGGAAAAATAATTAAATAAAACTATAAATGCATATTTTTATAATTTTTTTAATTATTTTTGGGTATTTGTGAAAATATTCCTTTGAAATTGGATTCTTTTTCACGAAATTGAGAGCATTCAGTACTTTGGATAAAACTTCATACATATCAGATCAGTGCTTGCAATATATAGTGTGAAGACATAGACATGAAATAAGTAATATTTCCAAAAACAATTTATTAAAAAAATTGTATATTTTTAAGAGAAACTATTATTGATTTGGGCCTGGCCTCTGGCCTAGCCCAAGACCCAAGGCCGGCCCTGGAATGGTAAACACCATTTACTAGTCTGAGCAATGCTCATCAGAAAAAGAACTAAACTAGTACAACTATCAGAAAAAGAACTAAACTAGTACAACTACAAACATAAAAAAGTACACATCATTCATAAATCATAATAACCAAACAAAAAGAAAGAGAAAATAGTTTGATGAATCTGAAACGCTTCACACTACACATAGAGGCAATCCAACGTTCCAGCCAAAAAAAAAAAAAAAAAAATCCAAACTCAATAGTGTTAAGGCTCATGACAGTTATGACAGTTAAACCTTTGACTGTTCATTCTGTTATTGAGTTAGATAGCTACTGTGAGTGTTAGTTTTCTGTTATGAGGGTTGTTACTCATTCGGTTATTCTGTTTTGGCTTAGTCTCAGGTCTGTTGAGCTTAGCTTTGTATATAAGGCTGGATTGTAATTCTGTTCAATGAGATTAATCTTTCTTCTCCATTCTTCCCTTTCTTTCTTCTCTGTTCTTTCTCTTTCATAAATCTTTGTTCTGCATTTTCTTTCATCTTGTTCTATGATTCTGTTCTGCAATGAATCCTAGATTTAACATGGTATCAGAGCGTTGGCCTCCGCTCAATGTTAACATGGCTACTCTCGGATCTACTGGTGGTGGCAACTCGAACAACACATCTGGTTTCAATGGTGGTCAGGCAGCTCAGTCTCGAATCCCAACTCATCAAGAACCTGTATATTTTAATCACAACATTTCAATTCGGTTGAATGATCATAATTTCCTTTTGTGGAAGCAACAGGTTTTAGCTGCAATCAAAGGCAATCGTTTGCTGAAGTTCATCAAAGATCCACCACCAGCTGAGTTCCAAACTCCAGAAGATCGTGTGCAAAACAGGGTGAATCAAGCCTTAATCGACTGGGAGATCCAAGATCAACTCCTAGTCTCATGGCTGCTATCTTCGATGACAGAGAGTCTTTTGACTCGAATGGTGGGATGCGATTCAGCACAACAAATCTGGTCCACACTGGAAAAGCATTTTACATTGCAAGTGTCCTCGAAAATTCTTGAGTTTCGTACGAAATTGCAGAATTTAAAGAAAGGTAATCTCAGTCTTAATGACTATCTCCTGAAGGTTAAACAATCTGTGGATCTCCTTGCTTCTGTGGGAGAAGTCTTGAGCGATCGTGATCATGTGGCTGCGATCTTCAAAGGCCTTCCAAGCGAATACGATACCTTCGTCATTTCCACAAACACCAGAACTGAACAATACACAGTCGGAGAAATCGAGCCTTGCTCACAGCACGAGTCCGAGTGAAAAATCTGGAAAGGAATTCGATGTGAGTGCAAACCTGGTCACTGGTGATCAAGATCAACAGTTAGACACCTTGATGGAGGCAAATCTTGCCTGGAGAAGGTTCAGACAGCAGTATGGGAGAGGAAATTCTCAGGTTTATAACAACTCAGGTCAGTTCAATCAACCTGTGTTTAGAAGCTTTAATCGTGGAGATAGTTCTGGTGTGAAAGGTAATTTCTCAAATTTTCCTCCCTATCAAGCTAACAGAACTGGTACAAACCTGAATAATAAGGTTCAATGTCAATTATGCTTGCGTTTTGGACACACTGCACACGACTTTTTTATCGTTTTGACAAGTCCTTCTCAGGAACTAAACCAGGTGCAAGCAATCAGGTCACTGTACCACAGAAACCCCAAGCTAATCTGACTACCAACAACAGTTCTACTGATTCTAGTTGGTATCCCGACTCGGGAGCTACAAACCATTGTACTCCTCAAGCTCAAAACCTGGCTGTTTGCTATGATTATGAAGGGACAGACCAAATGCATGTGAGAGATGGTACAGGTTTGTCAATAAAGCATATTGGTCATTCATTTTTTACTCCTCAGCATGCATCTCATTCTCTTGTTCTTAATAACTTACTTCATGTCCCTGAAATTACAAAAAATCTCATGAGTGTTTCTAAATTTGCCAAAGATAATAATGTGTATTTTGAATTTCATGATGATTTTTGTTGTGTCAAGGACAAAGTGAGCAATATTACCTTGCTGATGGGAATCCACAAGAATGGCCTATATACTTTTGACAAGTCTCAACTTGGTCCAATCCATTCAGCTCCCACCTCTAGAATCAAATTTCAAGACTTGCAGCAGCCAAGTCATAGTCAAACCAGCAGCCCACCCATTCATGAAAGCACTTTATCTCAACCAAATTCCAAGTGTACTTTTGTGGCAACACTTAATAACTCATCTGTTACTGTATCTAATTGCTATAAGTGTAACACAAATGTACAAAACAATTTTACCTTGTGGCATAATAGGCTTGGTCACCCCTCTGAAAAAGTGGTCCAAACTGTACTCAAATCTTGTAACATTTCCAATGTTAATAAAGATTCTGAATTTTCTATTTGCTCAGCTTGTTGTCTTGGTAAAATTCATAAATTTCCATTTCCAAAAGCATCTCAAACTGTTATTTCTGAACCACTTCAGCTTGTGGTTTCAGATCTTTGGGGACCATCATTTGTTCCATCCTTTAATGGGTACAAATATTATATTCATTTTGTTGATGCTTACTCTAGGTTCACCTGGCTGTATCTTCTTAAGAACAAGTCAGATGCTCTCAAAACCTTCCAACACTTCAAAGCTGAAGCTGAGTTACAACTTGGCAAGTCTATTAAAACTCTCCAAACTGATTGGGGAGGTGAGTACAGGTCTTTCACTTCATTTCTTGCTGATTGTGGCATTCATCATAGACATCCTTGTCCTACAACTCATCAACAAAATGGCCTTGCTGAAAGAAAGCATAGGCACATTGTTGAAAATGGTCTTGCTCTTCTTGCACAAGCCTCATTACCTCTAAAATTTTGGGATGAAGCCTTTAGGACAACTGTCTATTTACATAACAGACTTCCCACCCCCTTGCTGCATCAATGTTCTCCTTTGGAAACATTGTTTCACACCAAACCCGATTACACTACCTTTAGAACCTTTGGATGCAAATGTTATCCCAACATTCGACCTTACAACAAACACAAATTAGAGTTTAGGTTTGCCCCTTGCACATTTTTGGGATATAGTTTAAATCACAAAGGTTACAAGTGTCTTGACTCGAAAGGTAGATTGTATATCTCTCGTGATGTTATTTTTGATGAATTCTCTTTTCCTTATGAACACATTCACAATCAGCAAAATCATACACCTGATCCTATCATCCCATCACATGTTTTTGCTGTTATACCTGTGTGCTGTCATTTTAAAACTCCTTTTTCTGCAACAGATTTAGTTGCACCAGCAGAAACTGATACTGCTTCTGCATCTGTATCTCTTGCTCCATCTGATGCTGCTGTTGAGTTGAATAATGTTCCAACTCCCACTCACAATGACCAACATGCTTTATTTGATACTGCCATTCCATCTAACCTTTTTGTTGGACAGTTTCCTACTAACAGCAGGTGTGCAGATCAGTGTCCGAGTGCTGATACAGGTGGCTTTTCAGGATTGTCTCCATGTTCTTCGAATGCTGGTTCTGATAGTGTTACACACACTGATCAACCTTCCTCAACCTCCCCTCGAGTACCAATCATACCAGATTCCAGAACTGCTCCTGTTTACTCATCTCCTGCTGCATTACCATTAGTTGCTGGCTGTGTTAATGCTCCAGGGAAACACAACATGCACAGGATGCAAACCAGGTCAAAAATGGGTGTTTTTAAACCCAAAGTGTACCTGGCTTCTAGAGAACCAACTTCTCTCAAGGAAGCTCTTCAACAAGAACAATGGAACAATGCTATGAGTGATGAAATACTTGCCTTAGCCAGAAATAGAACTTGGGTTCTTGTTAGACTTCCTGAAGGGAGACAAGCAATAGGCTGCAAATGGGTGTATAAAATCAAGGAGAATCCTGATGGGAGTGTGCTCAAAAACAAGGCTCGACTTGTGGCTAAAGGTTTTCACCAACAAGCAGGCTTTGACTTTACAGAGACTTTTAGTCCTGTGGTTAAACCTGTCACTATTAGGGTGGTTTTGACTCTAGCCTTGTCTAATGGTTGGCAAATTAGACAACTAGATGTCAATAATGCTTTTCTAAATAGTGATTTACAAGAGGAGGTTTATATGACTCAGCCCCCCGGTTTTGAAATCCCAGGTCAAGAACAACTTGTGTGCAAACTCAATAAGGCCATATATGGTCTTAAGCAAGCACCTCGGGCTTGGTTTGACAAATTACAACAGAGTTTGACATCCTTTGGGTTTACTCCTTCAAAGTCTGATCACTCCTTGTTCATTAATCACTCACCTACATCAACAACACTTGTTCTTGTGTATGTTGATGATATTTTAATAACAGGGAGTGACCAAACTGTTGTTAACACTCTTGTTGCAGATCTGAATACTCGGTTTTCTCTTAAAGATCTTGGAAAACTTCGATATTTTCTTGGTATAGAAGTTGAGCATACCGATTCAGGCCTTCATCTTTGTCAAAAGAAGTATGCACAAGACTTACTTGTCAGGGCTCAAATGTTTGGTTCCAAGTCTTCTCCAACACCTATGACAAGTGGTCTTCGGTTGTCTGCCCATGAAGGAGAGCCTCTTGCTGATGTTCAGCAGTATAGATCCATTGTTGGTGCGTTGCAATATCTCACCATTACTCGACCCGAACTCTCCTTTAGTGTGAACAAGGTGTGCCAGTTTATGCAAAAGCCATTGTCCACTCATTTGCAAGCTGTCAAGCGCATTCTGAGGTACATTAGTGGCACAATGCATTATGGTCTCACCTTTTCCAAACCTGAATCTCATGATCTTGTTGCCTTTTGTGATGCCGATTGGGCTTCGGATCCTGATGACAGAAAGTCCACCTCGGGGTATGCCATCTTTTTTGGTTCGAATCTCATTGCTTGGAAGAGCAAAAAGCAACAAACCATATCTCGGTCTAGTACTGAAGCCGAGTATCGAAGTGTTGCAAATGTCACTGCTGAATTGACCTGGCTGCACTACTTATTTTCAGAACTTCACATTCACATGCCTCAGCCTCCTACAATATGGTGTGATAACCTCAGCACGATTATGCTCACACAAAATCCAGTTTTACATGCTCGCACTAAGCATATAGAATTGGATCTATATTTTGTCAGAGATAAGGTGTTAAACAAGATGGTTCAAATCAAACATGTGGCTGCTCTTGACCAGATTGCAGATGGTCTCACCAAAGCCATTTCTAGTCAAAGGTTCTCTGGTTTTAGAGCCAAACTCAGAATTACTGATCATCCCATTTTGAGTTTGAGGGGCGGTGTTAAGGCTCATGACAGTTATGACAGTTAAACCTTTAACTGTTCATTCTGTTATTGAGTTAGATAGCTACTGTGAGTGTTAGTTTTCTGTTATGAGGGTTGTTACTCATTCGGTTATTCTGTTTTGGCTTAGTCTCAGGTCTGTTGAGCTTAACTTTGTATATAAGGCTGGATTGTAATTCTGTTCAATGAGATTAATCTTTCTTCTCAATTCTTCCCTTTCTTTCTTCTCTGTTCTTTCTCTTTCATAAATCTTTGTTCTGCATTTTCTTTCATCTTGTTCTATGATTCTGTTCTGCAATGAATCCTAGATTTAACAAATAGTGATCAAAGCAATCTGTAGTTCTGTACCCATTCGTTTGCAGAGAAGGGGCTCCTTGAAGCAGTATATATATACAGAAGCTTTTACTACACAAAGATCAAAACAAACATGCAAGTGAAAGACAGAGAAACCTAGCATACACTCAGCTGTATCTCCAATCAATCACCATCCCTGACCCCATTCGGAGTTTAGTCGACTCAAGTGTTGCACCCACATTAATTTTAGTGGAGCCATTAATTAATTTACTCTATTTATGTACATACATGTTTTTTTTAACCTTAGATAGTAATTTATTATTATTTTTAACAGGAATTATGTGCGTAAGAGGATGAACTAGTATTAGCCATATAAATATATAGGCCTCAATAAAATGTTAATTGTAATTTCAAGCTAAAATAAGGTTGTAATCATGTAATGTTTTCCTTGTGATAATTAATGTGAATGGGATACATATACATTCCTACAGGCTACATGTATTAGTATTAAACATGTACTCTGTGACACAGTTCGAGCAAAGTAAATTAAGGTGGGAAGTAACATACTCCAACAAGGACAAATTAACAAGAAGAGTGATGAGAGATGATAACCACACAATCTTGAGACACTAACGGATAAGACCCCTCTTCACATTTTCTTGTGCTCAACTTTAATCTACTATACTCTGAGCCAGAGGTCGTAACAAAATATTAACAAATTTTTAAAAAAATAAAGAGTTATCACTGTGACATTGTAAGAGCCAATATCAATCAACATTTATCCCAATCATAACAACATGGAAGCTTGAAAGACTAATTAACCAAACAACAAGGACAATTTCACTTTCACCCAACAAATTGGCGCTTTCATGAGAAGAACAGTAATTGGAGTAAGAGGATGTACCAGTACTAGTCACGAGGGAGGAGGAGACGAATTTAATATCTTGACTTTAGAACAAGCTGGTCTTTTCAAAATTTCTGGTCTTAGCCCTCTCGTCTTTGGCCTTTTTCTTTGATGATTAATAAAATTGTCAAGTTGTTATTCGTGTTCTATGTGCTCTGTTCTTTTCTGTGATATCTGACCAAGATGGATTGTGAAACATGCGATTAGTTTGTGAAACATAAGCCCAAAAGCTCAAAATCGAATAATTTTCAGATTTTCATTTTTTTTAATAAAAATATGAAATAATTTTATTACTTTTCCCTTGAATTGAATTGTAAGGTAATTATGAGCTAGTGTGTAATGTCTTGTGACTATTTTTTAGTATAATTTGTCTCGTGGGTTGGTTGGACTGGAGTGTTTGAACTAAATGTGAGGTCTACGACAATGTCGTTTTTTGATCCGTGACTAGAGAAACCTTTGATAATGAATAGTATGAAAGAAAGAGTACTAGTCAACAATTCTTATCAAATAAGGCCAATGTTTGAATCAGTTTTGGTGTGTCATACGCGGTTTTGAAACATTATAATTCTAACTAAACTAATGTTTTTGTATATATATTTTTTTTCACTACACATAAGAATTCAACCTTGAGAAAGTCTAGTATTTAACGCGGGAAGGGAAAAAAAACTAATTATGACATGCCTTTTATTGTTATACTTGTATCAAGTTTGGTGAAGGTGGAACCGGACTAAACTAATTTTGTATGTATCTTATTTTTAAATAGAAAGTGGTACTGGTAGCACATAACTGAGTACTAAACAAACATTTCTATCAAAAAGAAAACATATTTGATAATTGAGAGCAGCATTAATTATAGCGTACGTCTTTGTTATTTTAAAAATCCATTAGAATAGTATATGCACCCGTTTTCTTATCCACAAACGCGCACATTATTTGTCTAATGGAGTGTGTATCATTGTAATGGCTATGGTCCATTTGTATTTAAAATACCACAGTCTTGCCTCACCTCCAATTTTGGCTTGATTGATTGGTACATTTGATTAAAATTAAGGTGGGGTCGAAATTGAATATGTTGTTGTTGCATGATCACATAGGAATTAGTCAAACAAAAAATCAGCATCTCTGTCCTGTCCTTATGGTAAAAAAATGGCCACTTCCTTTCCACTACTAAAATTTCTCTCTTTCAAATTCTTTTATTAAGCAACTAAAAAAAATTTAAATACAATACAAAATTTGACCTTTTGTTATTATTTATTAGTAATCAATAATACTAAACCGAAAGGTGCAAAATAACTTTTCTCATTTTCTTTTTCTTTTTGTGTAATGTAAGTCAACTCAGCTTAACAGCTCCACGTCAACGGGTTGTCCTTTCTCAGACCCACTCGCCAAAAATCCATCACTTGAACGAAACACACGGCAGCAGAACAGTATAAAATTCCTTTATTATTATTATTAATAATAATAAATAATTTTTAAATAAAAAAAAAACAATATTGATTTTTCAAAAGCAGAAATTTATTTATTTTGAGAAAAGGAAAAAAAAAAAAAACGAAACAAGAAGAAGAAGATTGAATTTTAATTATTATAATTGTATAATTATATTGAAATGGCGTCGTTTGTCTTTGTGGAGCAAGAATTTGAAAGTTGAAACGAAAAGGTGAACATAAAAAAGGGACGGATGTGAAGGGGAGTAGTGAAATACAATTAAATAGCTCCACTGAGTTCCGACCGCACCTGCCCCAAACCCAAAGTCCCAAACCCAAACTCCTCTCTTCCAACGCAGCTTCCTAAAAAGCTAAGCAAGTGAGCACCGTTTTAGAAACGCAAGCAAACAAAGCGTGAATTCTTCAGAGAAAGATAATTAATAGAGTTCTAAAACATAAAAAAGGGAAAAACGACGCTGCGTTTTGGGTCCCAAATGCTCTGAAATGGCTATAGCTGACCAAAAGTCTTCTTCGTCATCCTCATCCACCTCCGCCGACGGTAAACTATGGGGCTTTTTGAAGAGGCCTTTTCGCCCAACGGCGACCACCACCACCAATTTCTCGTCCTCGTCTTCTTCCCAACATAATCATCATAACCATAATCATAATCATATTAATGCTAATACTAATGCTCATCATCCCCACAACTCAAACTCATACCACGATGCTTCCAATCTTCACGCCACCAACAATTCGGTTTCTTCCGTCGCCAGGTCGCTGCTCCCAACTCGACGTCGCCTCAAGCTTGATCCCTCCAATAAGCTCTACTTTCCTTGTAAGTCAATTTCGTTTTTCATTTTCTCTTCTTCTTCATACTGTCATGCGATCTGATTCGTTTAGTGGCTTGATCTTGTTTTGACTTTTTTAGTCTTTGAATTTTGTTTTTCTTTGCTAGGATTTGTGCTTAATTTTCCTTAATTGATTAATTGACTTGGGAGATATGGTTATTAACATGCGATTACTCATTTTATTTTTCCTCTCTAGAAATTGGGTTTTTATATCTAATTTTTTTTATTAAGATTCTCTCTTCTTATTCCGGTAGTACAGGATTTTTTTTGGGGTTTACATTACACTACAATCTTATAGTGAGTGAATTCGTTCCTCAACGAATTTAAAATCAAGCAAACTTATTAGGATGAAATCTATTCACTAGAGGCAATTGCTGAAGAAGTTTTTCTGGGTAATTGAGTCTTAAGAGTTTGTTATCTGAAAATCGATTTGTACTGGAGGCATTTTGAAATCCTGGAATTACATCTATATTAAACTTAAATGCGTGTATACTTAATATCATAATTAATGAGACATATATGTGTGCGAGCGACCTCACATGTGTCGATTCGTTGTTTTTTTCTCTTTTTCAGGTGTTTTTGTTTTTATTTTCTGTCCTTGTATTGCATTTTTTTTTTCCCTCTTTTGTCTTTCTGGATCCACATGTATTCATCGTTTTGCTATTTATTATCTTACATGTAATGTATTTATTGTTTTCTCTTGAAGGTGAACCTGGTAAACAAGTTAGGAGTGCCATTAAAATAAAAAATTCTAGCAAATCCCATGTAGCATTCAAGGTATTAACTTCAAATTTCTTATTTTCTCTTTTTCTTAGCATTTTTATCACCCTTCTATGGTGATGGTGATAGTGATGATGATATGTTCTCTGTTCGTTGATATGCTCTCAATGATGATCTAGATTCTATGCTAATGTTTCTATAGAAAGGTCATCACAGAGTTAAAATTGCGGCACTTTTCATATTTAGGTCTCTAATAGTTTCTTGATGTCTTGCTTCAGTTTCAAACCACTGCACCAAAAAGTTGCTTTATGCGTCCTCCTGGAGCTATTCTTGCTCCTGGCGAGAGTCTTATTGCAACTGGTAATGCTTCTTTGTAAGACATTTAAAAATATCTTCCTATTTAAATAAGATAGACTTTTTGAAGTTTTAATATTCTTATTGATTGAACTTGTCCTTTTGCTAAATTGGTATTAGTGTTCAAGTTTGTGGAGCTTCCTGAGAACAATGAAAAGTTGGTTGATCAAAAGAGCAGGGTTAAGTTTAAAATCATGAGCCTGAAGGTGAAAGGACCAATGGATTATGTACCCGAGCTGGTGCGTTTCACTCATCCTTTGTGTTAATATATTTATCATGTATTTGTTACATGTTACACATCATTGCATTGATGAGCTTCTCCTTAACATTTTATTTGAGATTTCAATAAGGTGTCGTTTTTGTGGATTTAAGTATATTACATACTGCAGTGATCCTTTTCTTGATCTTATGGATATGCATCTTGTTCTTAATTTTTTTGTTACTGCCCTTTAATGAAGTCATAGTAAGCACTCTTTGAAGGTTTATACCATACAAGCGTTCAGTCAAATTGAAATTTGAAGTTCATTGTCCGTAACCACACATTGAACTATTTATCCCTGGATTTGACTTGTTTTATATAGTCTATAGATTCTTCTTCCAAAATGTTTTTACTTTCATAACTTGAATACCTGTACTGTTTCTTAATAATGGATTCTAACCTATTTCTTTGGAAATCATTTAAATTGTTCGTTGATGGTCACAGTTCGAAGAGCAGAAGGATCAAGTTGCTATAGAACAGATATTGCGGGTTGTTTTTCTAGATCCGGAGCGTCCTAGTCCGGTAAGTGTTATTTGTCTTTATTTCATTGTACTACTAGCATTTACAATTGTCACGCTGGTTAAGCTGCTGACTTCCAAATGTGTATTTTGCTTCTTATTTAAAGACTTTGGAAAAGTTGAAACGCCAATTAGCTGAAGCTGATGCTGCGCTTGAGGCACGCAAGAAACCGACAGAAGATGCAGGTCCAAAAATTATTGGAGAAGGGCTTGTAATCGATGAATGGGTGAGTTTTGTCCATTCTTATCTTTTTAAATATTGTTTTGTGCAATGCACATGTTTTCCCTTTTATAACATCCGTTCTTGTATATGTACTTCTGATGTGCAGAAAGAGCGAAGGGAAAGATATCTTGCTCGACAGCAGGTTGAAGGAGTGGACTCAGTATAATGTGGTGCTTCTTTCCTTGCCGTTGTTTTTATTGTTCTGTGATTGGATGGGAATCAATATCTATTACTATCTTCTCAAAAAAAATATATAACATATTAGGACTTTACAATATAAGTCAGTGTAAAAAAAAATTTCCTGGAGAAGCTTTCATAGTTGAGGAACTCAGAACTTGGATTTCAATACCTGCCTGTAGATAAAGTGATTTTGTTTCTTTTATTTTAAGAAATAAAATTGAGTCTAATGGGTTGTAAATGACAAAATTGGTCTGCCAGTCTTTGAAGTGTTAAATGCACTTCTATATATAGTTCTTTGTTCTTTTCTTTTTCTTTATAATACCTTATTTCGGCCTAATAGATGGTTCCAGGAAGATTTGGGTTGCGGCTTCTGTAGTTTTAGACAGACAAGTATGATTAGTCCGCAATATCAGAAAAACCTTCCGATGAGCTTAATAGTTAATACACTGTTTCATTTGTTTGTAACCCTTTTTCTTCAACGGTCCTAAGACTAAAAGACAAATAAGTGAGGCAAAATAAAAATGTAGTTCACCTCGCCAAAAGAAAAATGCTACAAGGACATTTCAAAAAATGATGCAAATAAGGTTGATTAATAATAAACTTATTTTGATTTTTAATAATGAGCTTATTTTTAATTTTTAATTACAATTAATTAATAAGAAAAGAATGGGTCGGTCTCTTTACACGATTTGTGAGAGGCAGGAAATAAGGTGGAATGTCACCTTTCGTTGCTTTCTGAACGAAAAAAACATTATTAGATATAAATATGACAAAATAATCTATTATCAATAAATTAGTAGTATTCTTATCAAAAAAATGAGAAAAGAAAAGAGATATGCATTGTGTTTGCTAAATCTTGAAATGATTTTTGTATACTGTGGTATAAGTGAAACTATATTTTAGAATATTAATCATAAAGTGCATCTTTTGGGATTATCATTTAACAAAAAAATTTGACAACTAGTATATACAAAGCTTATTGGAGACTTGTCCAAAATAAGCTTCTTGGAGACTAATTGGTCAAAAATAAATTCAGAACCGCTACAAGTTCCAACCAATACAAAGAAAAATTTGATAACGGTTATAATATTATGCACATTTAAAAGAATTTAGGGTGCCTTCGAAATTTGCTGCACTAGTACAATACAAAACTTGCCCAAGGCCCCCAAGCATTTATATTGTCTGACTATTCTTAATTTCTTACTTCGTTTGCTACCACATTTACATTTAGGAGCCTTGGAAAAATGAGAATGACCCACGGGGAACCACATCACCGCCCATGGATGAAATAGTACACATTTATGATTTGTATGTGTTTTTTTTTTTGAAGAGAAACGCTAAAGGGTACCACTGGTGCCTAACACTCTGTTATGTATTAATATTGCTATTGGTTCAATTAACTATCGGGTACCGCATAATTTAATATAATAGTTTTTAGGGAGTATCGCTAGTCAATCGCAACGCAACATGTCGAGAAGGTGTTAGACACCACTAGTGCCTAATAACAATGCTTTTTTTTTAGATATATATTTTAATTTTATCATTCTTTTGCTAGTACAATAAGCAAGAATCGCATGTAACCACATCATGAATGACGCATTTCATGAATTATATCCATATCCATTAAATATATATGTGAGATAGAATGTTAATCTTGGCAGCCACGTTTTGGCTACTCTCAGCTAGCTCTTGCCAAGAAACACCATTTGGATATTTTGTGTCTTTTTTAAATTAAAAATGAATAAAATATCGCCAATGGTAAAAGTAGAATCCATGGGTTTCATACTACAAACCGCTTTTCTCGGCCAACTGATTACACTCTTTATTTTTTTCCCTATATATAAGTTTGACACATGATAACTCCAAAAACGTTATCTTCCTACACTTACCTAATTAATCCATACTTATTACAATTGAATCATGATGAGTTGTTCGAGCAGAGGAAGCTTGAGAACCAGCGTAGCCACAATGGAAGCTGGTCATACGACTACGGATACAAATTACTACGACTCAAAGTCAAAGTGGCTTTCGGGTAACATAATTAATCCATCTATTCATAAAATCAGATTGATACAGTGCTTATCAGGCATTAATGGTTATCAGTCGAATGATGTATTAAATGCTGGGGCTGTTACTGCTGCAACAAATAAGAGTACGAGAAAAGCTGAGGAGTCTCTTCAAACTGTTATGTACTTGAATTGTTGGGCACTAAGTTAAGACCCTCTACACACTTGTCAATGTAATGTAAATAACCTTTATCAAAACAATTCGCATCTATTGTATTATTTTGTTGCTGGATTTTTATGATATTTGTTCTTTTTTTTCGTTTTCATTTTGGGCTTATATGCAACATCACCCAAAAAGAGCTTTGACTAATAAATTAAATATCTAATTTAATCCCATTCAATCCACTCCATAAAACATAGATATTAGAATTTGTGTAGATTAGATTGTAAAATTTAAAATTCACACTTGTACTTATGGGATGTTAATTGAGATGTAAAAGTAATCGATTTAATCTAATCCCTAAATATCTATATATATATCTAGATATTACGGTAATATTAAAAAATTTTGAATTTTTATACTTAATTTTTATATTTAATTAAAAAAATCTCTTAATGTTTACATTATATAGACGGAATTTATTTCATCGGTTGAAAAAAATAATAACAAAATAAAAATTTTGGCAAAAAATAATAAAAAAGTGAGTTTGACTTAAATATGTTTTATTTAAATATATTTTTATATAGTGTAAAAAGATGTATTTTTTGATTTTTTTTTTTTTAAATTAAGTAGTTAAATTAAATATAAAAATTAAAAAATTTCTTTTATTATTTGCTATCGGATTAAAATTTAATGGTTTAATATTTCTAAAATTAATGTTTATAATTAAATTTATTTAGTACCCATAAAGGTCAAAGTGTTTATCTATATATATATTTTTTTTAAAAAAATTATATACACAATTAAGATTTTAATTAATTTAAAAGATAGAAATTTAAAAATATACATATGAGAAAATTATTTCAAAATTTAGTACATCATTTTATTCTTAATATAAGAAAATTATAATCTAAAACAAAATTCAACATTTCTATATATACATTTTTTTTTTCTTTTCCCTTTAAATTTGTTATTTTTTATTTTATTTATTTTAACTTGTTTTCCTTCTTCCTTTAATTTGTTATTTTTTGCAAATTGAATTTGAGTTATTACGTAGAATAGATTAAATACAATATATAAAATCTACACTTAGTGCGGATCAAATGCACTATGAGTAAAATAATGTAAATTTAATTGGATAACCACTAAATATAATATAATGGATTATTGTTGTACCTAAATTTTTGTGTTTATTAATAAGTATTAATTCAATAACTTTTTTTTTAACGTTATAAGTATCTAATATTAGTAAAATTTTAGTTTTCATTCAATTTGTCAATAGAAACTCCAATTTGAATTTATTAATTTACCAACACAATAGTCTAATTCATACTACATATTTTTATCTAGATCTATTTATTTATGCTGTCCTTTACCATAATATGTGGTTCAAAAACTCCAATTTCCATCACAATGAGTAATGGCCTCTTTAGAACATGAAAAACAAGATTAATGAGGCCTTTTTGAGTTATTGGAAAACTATTGTTGGTGCTTCAGTGCAGTCTCTTAGTGATGGCCTTGGAATTTAATCGAATCATTGGGGACTTCCTAGACCCGACATAATTAGAGTGAATGTGGATTATGCAAATAACGATGGGAAGGGTTCAGTGGGGGTCGTGGCTTGGGACGGTAGTGGAGGTGTGCTTGCGCTGTTCATCTATAAGTTCAATGCCTCTTTTGTCATTAAGGGGGAACTTGAAGCCAATTCTACGGACTTGAATGTGATCCAAAGGTTGGAGCTTCGTGACGTCGACCTGATCTCAGATTGTAAATCTCTTGTCTTGGCGATTAAGAAGCTCCAAACTCTTTGGTGGAATCTTTTTTTTTTTTTGTCATGTTTTAAGTTTGATTGCTGATTTAGATGTTTCTATATTGTGGATGTCTTGTCTAGAAACTGTAATTATTCGGCTCATGTTTTGGCCAAATAAAATCTCAATCAATCATGTAATGATTTTCTTGAATTTTGGAAGGTTAGTTCTTTTATACTCACCAATATTATTGAAGATCTTTCAAGTCTTAACAAAAAATAAAAAACCATTTTGAAGAAGAATTACACTTTTATTAATATTAAATACTTATTATATCATTAAAAAATATGTAAAATTATAACGCTCACAAAATCAAAATTTTAGAGTTATTTACTTTAGTATAATCATCATAGCATTAGATTATTATAATGTGTTGGTAGATTAAGCCGTGGCCTGTCGACGGGTGCGTTGTCCTTTCTCAAACAATTTGTTTGTGTAAAGGCTGAACTCATATAAAAAGACAAAATTAATGGTAAACGACATTATTTGCAAGAAATGACAAAATATGAAAACAACATATTCTGCAAAATGTCATTTACAACAAGAAAAAAACAAAAAGAATTGAAAATGTCAGGGGAAACGACATGAACATAGAAAAACTAAATCGGATAAACGACATACAATTGAAAAAACAAGATCAAGCTGAAAAACGACATCAATACGACATGATTTGCAAAAGCCACAGCCACAATATTCACGAATAATGAAGCTTCAACAAAGCCCATAGCGTTGTCTTCCAGCCCAACATTATGTTCACGAGAGAAATACTAATACTAATAACATTTTATAATAATGAGTTTTTATACTATTTAAGTAAAAATATTAATATAATTTTTTTTATGAAATTAAAATATTACGGTAAAAGACTAAAAGTAATATATGATAATTTATTATTTAGGTAACTGGTTACCTTAAATTATTTAATTTTTTTAATTTTCCGACAAAATAATTTTTAAAAATTTATATTTTAGTAAACTTTTCATAAACAAAAAAAAAAAAACTTAAAACTAAAAATTCTTCATTAATAAATTAATGAATAACATGTATATTTTACTAAATTTCTTTTTGCTGTGATAAATTGAATATTGGCTGGAATAGGAAAATGATGAAGAGGAAACAATTAATTTTTATTTTACTCTTATTAGAAGTAGGTTTATGGTTTAATTTTGAATTATTATGTATGTATGTATGATCCACTTAGATTGTAATATTCCCAACTCACAAGATCAGTGTTGTATCTACAGCTAGCTAAGGCCCGCATATATATATATATATATATATATATATAATATAGAATTAATGGAGCCGATTTCAGCTAGCTATATATTGCTTGTTAATATTATCGAATTTATTGGATTATCTGGAACTTGTTTCCACTATATATACGTACTAAGAATTAAAAGAGAGCATAAACTCAGAAGATAATATTAGGCGAATTTCAAATTAAAAACCAGCCAGAAGAAAGAAATGGCCAACTCTAACATTAAAACCCTTTGCTTGGTTTTCATGATCTCTCTTCTTTTTGCAGTTTCCATGGCTGAAAACCGACTCTTTGGAAGTAAGTCTTTAACAATTAATTAGCAACAAAATTATTGGGTCATTTTTAAAAATTACTATGTGTCTTTTCAAAAAAAGAAAATTGAGCTTCTTGTAGTATTAATAATATGCATTCATTTATTCATTATTCTTATAATTATTAAATTTTATTTATTTTTATATGTATGAAGGATTCGCAAGTGGACATGGAAAGGCAGTACCAGTGCTGCCATTACCATCGACCCCAGTGTGTAATTCAGTTTATGGTGTTAAAGATGGAGACACTTGTTTTGCAGTGACACAAAAGTTCAAGCTCACAACCGATTTTTTCACTTCCATCAACCCAAACCTCAACTGTGCTGCCCTCTTCGTTAGTCAATGGCTTTGTGTTGATGGCACACTCGTCTAATCGATCATCTTCTGTAATAACTCAATTATTAAAATTACTTATTTAATTATTATTAGAATAGTCTAGATATCTCGATGTGGAAGTAGTGAATAGATGAATAAATTAGTAAAAGAGTGACCTTCTTTAAATTTACGATAATAAAGTTATAGTGATTTTATGTTATGCATGGAAAGCATGCACGTGTAGCATGATATAGTAAATTATAGTGAATTATTTAGATTTTTAAATTAGTTGAGAAATTGATGGGTTTATTTGATGGATTGGTGCTAGTTGCTTGTAAGCTACTTCCATACAGTATATGTGTGTAATACAAGTAATGGGGTGGTTAGTAATTAAGCATAAAATTAAAATTGTACAGGTGGCAAATTATGAGTAAGTCTTGCTTTCAAGTTGTAGGCATTGTGTCGTTCTTATAACTTGGATTATTTGAAATTACTATGTGCTTTGATATGGTAATATTATTAAGTTAGGAAAAGATTTTATAATCATTATTGAGTAGTAATAGTTGTACTAAGGATAGTTAGAAGTTTAAGGAGAATCTTATACAACCTAGTCTAGTAAGATTGTATACGTGGGAACTAGAGAGGATAAAGCTCTCACCAATTAACAAATCAAAAACCAATTGCTAACTTCAATTCGATTTATTTGGGGAATTACTGAAGCTTTGACCGAATAGTTAGGGGCTAAGGATGAATATATTTATCTAATTGCTTAATTTAATAGCTTTATAAAGTTTAACTATGGTTAGATGGGGATCGTGGCATAAGTTAAAGGATATAGCTTAGGGTGAGTTAACTAAAGCTTAAGGCTATAAATAGGAGTCATTAGTGTAAACATAGCTCACACCAATCTCTATTATGGATTTACATACCAAAATTCTCTTGCAATTATTCTCTCCCTCATATATTCACTTATTTCATTTTAGAATGAAGCCTTAGCTCCGCTTAATATGTCACCATAAAACCAAACACCACCCACAAACCATTGTTTTCTTGTCCATATTAACTCAAGGCTAAGACACTAAGTTAATATCATCCTCTCATATATCTTACATCATATTAGCGTCACCATCTATCATTTGAAGTTCAAGTTTTGGTGCTCAACTAGATCTCATTGGAAGCTAATTAAGGTATATCATTCTATAATTTTGGGTTTATAGATTCAAAGTTAAGGTCTCGTGTATATATATTTATATATATACTATTGTGATATGTTCTAATTAATAAGTGTAAAATTTAGGTTTTTCATAAGAAACTCATTATTGGTTTTCAAGGATCACTCTTATTGCAATCAAGGCTAGAACTCCACATTCGAGGTAAGGAAATTAAGTAGAAAAACTTAAGTTTTCTGTATGTAATAACATTCATAGGAAGAGTGGGAATAGTAAAAGAGAAGTTAACTAAGGTCTTACGCATTTCTTTATTGTTTGTTATTTAATGTACGTATAATATATATTTAAATAATATGTTTATAAGATTCATGTTATTTATGTATGTTTACAGTATTAGAGCATGGTCATTGCTAAAGGTATATATTTAAATAATATGTTTATAAGATTCATGTTATTTAAGTATGTATGTAAATAGTGTGTTTATAAGATTCACATTATTTAGTTATGATTGTTATGTTATTTAAATAATGTATAGTAGTTTGACATTATTTAAATTAGATAGATTATAGTTTATGTGACATGGTTTGACCGAGAAGATAATGGTTAAATACTTGATTCTTGGGTCTATATGGTAGATAGGGGGCCATTTAGTAGTGGGTACGATTTTGCGAACTTGACCCTCCGCCATTTAGTCCAATAGCTCGGGTTTATTTGCCAAAGTCGAACTTGGGCGTAATCATTTTATGTGATTTAGCTTAGAACCTAATTATTAGCTACTAGTGATATGGTTAAGTTTATGTATTGCTAGTTGTCAATATATGAGCATGTGCATTTTTAATTAAGTTTTGTTTTTGTTTATGTGACTACCTGACACACATTTCCTTACTGAGTTTAGTAGCTCACCCTTATCAAATTACCATGTGCAGACCAAGGTAACTGAAAGTTTAGAAAGTCGGTGGCGAGTGGAATTTTGGACGCTTGTGTGTGTGAACTCGGCGAGGACCATATAAGCTGTGGGCGGTGCAGAGGCTGTTTATTTATTTACGCTATTAAACTTATGTCGCAATTATTTTAGTTATTATTTATTATGTCTTTTGTACGAAAAGCGGCCGATTGTGAATATTTTCAAGTATTAAATAAAAATGCGACATTATGATTTTCCGCGTTTAACACTTGTAAACAAAATTAATATTTTTATAAAAGTACGGGCGTTACAGTTTGGTATCAGAGCCACAGTTATATCGGTCCAGAACGTTCTCACGAGTTACACACATCGGTTAAAAAGTCTCCGCTTGCTACCATGTAAGTCTCATATTATATGTTTGCATTATTATTTGTACTTGTGTAATTTTAAAATTGCATTTACTACAGAGACCTTAGTACCAATAACCAAGTTTAGGTACTACCCATGCATATGAAATCAAATATTTTTTTTTAAAAAAAAAAAAAATTATTACTAGAAAGGCTAGAAATTTTCTTTTCTTTAAGTAAAAATATTAAAAAAAAAAATGTTTTATTATTTTATTTTATGTATTTATTTATTGTTATTTAGTTATTTAGCTATTTAGTTATTTATCTTAGAATAAATAGAAATTATTTTGTGAACTGTTATGCTAATAGGGAGAATTTTCCTATTATAGAGAATAGTTATGCTAGTTTCTTAGAAATTTAATCTACTAAATATATATATATATATATATATATTATAGAGAAATAGTTAGGCCGTTTCTTAAGAATTTTATTGTAGAAGAATTAGAACTAAATATTATGAGTTAGTGTTGCTTAGACGATCAAGTTAGCTAAATAGAAACAAACAAGAAGGAGGAGCTTCAACACCTGAAGTTTAGGAAGGAGACGAGCTACAAGGCTAATGAGTTGTACTATTATGGAAGAGGCACCGTGTAAGAGTGAGTTGAGAGGACGCTTGTTTTTGCGAGTAGTTGGTGAAAGAGAATGTCGAAGCTTAGGGAACGACTCCAAGCTAAGGATGAAAAGTTGCATTGCAATAAGCGGTAAAGCACGAGGAATTCAATTCAACAGTCAACACATTGCTTTGAGCCACCATATGAAAGTATTAAAAAAAAAATATTATTGACATTTGAAGGAGGCTCTAACCCATTGGAGGGGAAGGAACGACAAAGTATTGTAGATCCCATATTGGATATATGAAACTCAATAATAGACAACTGACAAATGACTTGATAGAGCTAGAAATGAAGGATCATGACATCGCACACGATATGGATTGGCTATCCATTCATCAATTGCTAAAAGTATTTAGTCGCTTTTGGCAACAAAGGCCAGAGACAAGTATACGTTGATAAGAGTTAAGATAGCCTTATGAACTTCTTTAATCTCATCCTTAAAGACTACCTAGATAAGAAAGGCATGGTGTCAAGCATTGTTGGCCAATCTAATGAACCAAGTAGTGGAGACACGGTTAACAAACATCCACGCAGTCTGATAATCCCAAAGGTCTTTCTAAAAGATCTACCAGGGATACCCTCAGACAGTGATGTGGAGTTCATAATCAAGTTAGCTCTAAGAGTGCTTAAATTTTGAAGGCTCCATACAAAATGGCAATTTACGAAATGTAGAAACTCAAAGTATAGCTGAGATCTCTGACAAGGGGATCATTAGACCAAGTTACTCACCTTGGGGTGCTCAGGTATTCTTCATCAAGAAGAAAGATGGAAGCATATGAGATTGTGCATATACTACCTCGAAGCTCAACAAGGTGACCATCGGGAATAAGTACCCTTTACCAAGGATAGACGATCTCTTCGATCAATTACAAGGCTTGAGTGTATTCTAAAAAAATATATATATATATATATTTAAGATCTAGGTATCAACCAGGTTGAAGGTACGGAAGGAAGACATACCCGAGGTAGCATTCAGAACATGGTATGGACACTATGAGTGTTTAGTAATGTCTTTCGGACTAACTAACGCCCCAACAACCTTCATGGATATGATGAATATGGTGTTCAAGGAGTACTAGATAAGTTTGTTGTTGTATTCATTGATGACATTCTTATCTACTCCAAAACGGTGGAGGAACATGAGGAACACCTGAGGATGACTCTAAACCGACTTAAGGAGAGCCAACTATACGCCAAATTGAAGAAATGTGAATTCTGGTTAGAGAAGGTGGCATTCCTAGGCCATATAGTTTCCAAAGATGGAGTCGAGGTGGATCTTACAAAGATCGAAGCGGTCGAAGACGCTAACACCTAAGACTGCAAGTGAAGTAAGAAGCTTCTTGGGTCTAGTTGGTTACTATAGACGCTTCGTGGAAGGATTTTCCAAGATCGCAACTCCTCTGACCAACTTGACTTGAAAGACCCAAAAGTTTGTCTAGTCAGAAAAGTATGAGGGTAGCTTCTAAACACTTAAGGACAAACTAATAACGGCCGTGTATTATGTGTTCCCAATAACAAGGATAAGTTTGTGGTGTCTTGTGATGCATTAAAACAAGGGTTAGGATGCGTGCTGATGCAAAATGACACTGTAGTAGCCTATGCCTCAAGACAACTTAAGGAGTATGAACGAGAGGTACCCAACACACGATGCAGGAGTTGGCGGCGATAGTTTTTGCGCTAAAAATATGGAGGCACTATCTCACGGGGAGAAATGTGAAATTTTTATACCGACCACAAGAGCCTGAAGAACTTCTTTACACAAAAGGAACTGAACATGAGGTAGAGGCAATGGCAAGAGCTTGTTAAGGACTATGCTTCTGAAATCCACTACCATCCGGGGAAGGCCAACGTAGTAGCAGATGCGCTAAGTAGAGGCAGTTATGTCAGCTTCGCAATACTAGCACAAATGGAAAGGCCACTACAACAAGAACTCCAAAGAAATGGTATAAAGATCATTACACAAAAGCTAGCTAACCTAACCATTGTCTTGACGCTGCTACAAGAACTTAAAGATGCACAGATTGTTGATGAGTTCTTACAGAAGAAAAGAGCAGGCATGCCAGAGAAGGAGGCAGAGGATTTCTCCGAAGGTTCAGACGGCATGCTAAGGTATAAGGGAAGAGTGTGTGAAGCCAACGACGTAGAGCTTAAAAACAATATCTTGATTGAAGCACACACTACACCCTACTCAATGCATCCAGGGTGAACCAAAATGTACAATGACTTAAAAACCTTGTATTGGTGGCCAGGGATAAAGAAGGATGTAGCTGAATTTGTAGCTAGATGCCTCACATGTCAACAAGTTAAGGTTGAATATCAGATACCAACAAGGATGTTACAACCCTTGGTAATCCCGGAATGGAAGTGGGAAGATATAGCCATGGATTTTGTGACAAGACTACCTCGAACAACCAAGAAACACGACTCAATTTGGGTAATTATAGACAGACTCACAAAGTAAGCACACTTTGTTCCAGTAAAGTCTACTTACAGCACAGAGCAGTACGCTGACTTGTACGTACATGAGATATTAAGGTTGCGTGGAGTTCCAAAGACGATAGTCTCTGATAGAGGCTCAGTATTCACCTCCAAGTTCTGGGAGAGTCTACATAAGGCAATGGGGACGCGGTTGAAATTAAGTACAACATTTCATCCCCAAACAGATGGACAATCTGAACGTACCATCCAAATGCTTGTGGATATGCTTCGAGCGTGTGCACTGGACTTCACTGGCTCGTGGAGTAAGTATTTACCTCTAATGGTGTTCTCCTACAATAATAGCTATCAAGCCACAATCTAAATGGCACCATATGAGATGCTTTATGGATGAAAATGTAGATCGCCGCTTCACTTGGATGAAGTTGGAGAAAGACACTACTTAGGTCCAAAGCAGTAAGAGAAGCTTTAGAAGCAGTTGAAAAGATACGGCAAAGGATGCTCACCGCCTAAAGTAGACAGAAAAGTTATGCAGATTTGAAAAGACGGGAGGTTGAGTTTTCTGTAGGGAACTTAGTGTTCTTGAAGGTATCACCTATGAACGGGGTTATGCGTTTCGAAAAAAAAGGGAAAAGTTAAGCCTGGAGATTTATAGGTCCTTTTGAAATATTGGACAGAGTTGGTGAGGTAGCTTACCGTTTGACCCTACCGCCAACATTAGCAGAAACACATAATATTTTCCACATTTCTATGTTACGGAAGTATGTACCTGATCCGACACATGTGCTTAAATACGAGAACTTGAACTTGCAGCAGGACATGAGTTACATGGCACGCCCTGTGCGCGTGATAGAAAAAGGAACAAAAGTCTTACGAAATAAGACTATACCTTTAGTCAAAATCTTGTGGAGTGATAGTTCTAATAGAGAAGCGACATGGGTGTTGGAGAAGGACATGCAGAATCAGTACCCCGAGTTACTCTCAAGTAAGTAAATTTCGAGGACGAAATTCCTTTAAGGAGGGTAGATTGTAATAACTCAATTATTAAAATTACTTATTTAATTATTATTAGAATAGTCTAGATATCTCGATGTGGAAGTAGTGAATAGATGAATAAATTAGTAAAAGAGTGACCTTCTTTAAATTTACGATAATAAAGTTATAGTGATTTTATGTTATGCATGGAAAGCATGCACGTGTAGCATGATATAGTAAATTATAGTGAATTATTTAGATTTTTAAATTAGTTGAGAAATTGATGGGTTTATTTGATGGATTGGTGCTAGTTGCTTGTAAGCTACTTCCATACAGTATATGTGTGTAATACAAGTAATGGGGTG
The DNA here is from genome assembly GCF_029168945.1 of Cannabis sativa. Taxonomy (NCBI): domain Eukaryota; kingdom Viridiplantae; phylum Streptophyta; class Magnoliopsida; order Rosales; family Cannabaceae; genus Cannabis; species Cannabis sativa. Next base: position 39,220,083 of record NC_083601.1, on the reverse strand, counting down.
GTTAGTAATTAAGCATAAAATTAAAATTGTACAGGTGGCAAATTATGAGTAAGTCTTGCTTTCAAGTTGTAGGCATTGTGTCGTTCTTATAACTTGGATTATTTGAAATTACTATGTGCTTTGATATGGTAATATTATTAAGTTAGGAAAAGATTTTATAATCATTATTGAGTAGTAATAGTTGTACTAAGGATAGTTAGAAGTTTAAGGAGAATCTTATACAACCTAGTCTAGTAAGATTGTATACGTGGGAACTAGAGAGGATAAAGCTCTCACCAATTAACAAATCAAAAACCAATTGCTTAACTTCAATTCGATTTATTTGGGGAATTCTTTGAAGCTTTCTATTAGGAATAGTTAGGGGCTAAGGATGAATATATTTATCTAATTGCTTAATTTAATAGCTTTATAAAGTTTAACTATGGTTAGATGGGGATCGTGGCATAAGTTAAAGGATATAGCTTAGGGTGAGTTAACTAAAGCTTAAGGCTATAAATAGGAGTCATTAGTGTAAACATAGCTCACACCAATCTCTATTATGGATTTACATACCAAAATTCTCTTGCAATTATTCTCTCCCTCATATATTCACTTATTTCATTTTAGAATGAAGCCTTAGCTCCGCTTAATATGTCACCATAAAACCAAACACCACCCACAAACCATTGTTTTCTTGTCCATATTAACTCAAGGCTAAGACACTAAGTTAATATCATCCTCTCATATATCTTACATCATATTAGCGTCACCATCTATCATTTGAAGTTCAAGTTTTGGTGCTCAACTAGATCTCATTGGAAGCTAATTAAGGTATATCATTCTATAATTTTGGGTTTATAGATTCAAAGTTAAGGTCTCGTGTATATATATTTATATATATACTATTGTGATATGTTCTAATTAATAAGTGTAAAATTTAGGTTTTTCATAAGAAACTCATTATTGGTTTTCAAGGATCACTCTTATTGCAATCAAGGCTAGAACTCCACATTCGAGGTAAGGAAATTAAGTAGAAAAACTTAAGTTTTCTGTATGTAATAACATTCATAGGAAGAGTGGGAATAGTAAAAGAGAAGTTAACTAAGGTCTTCTGCCTGACTCTTTATTGTTTGTTATTTAATGTACTGTATAATATATATTTAAATAATATGTTTATAAGATTCATGTTATTTATGTATGTTTACAGTATTAGAGCATGGTCATTGCTAAAGGTATATATTTAAATAATATGTTTATAAGATTCATGTTATTTAAGTATGTATGTAAATAGTGTGTTTATAAGATTCACATTATTTAGTTATGATTGTTATGTTATTTAAATAATGTATAGTAGTTTGACATTATTTAAATTAGATAGATTATAGTTTATGTGACATGGTTTGACCGAGAAGATAATGGTTAAATACTTGATTCTTGGGTCTATATGGTAGATAGGGGGCCATTTAGTAGTGGGTACGATTTTACTGAACCCAGCCCTCCGCCATTTAGTCCAATAGCTCGGGTTTATTTGCCAAAGTCGAACTTGGGCGTAATCATTTTATGTGATTTAGCTTAGAACCTAATTATTAGCTACTAGTGATATGGTTAAGTTTATGTATTGCTAGTTGTCAATATATGAGCATGTGCATTTTTAGTTAAGTTTTATTTTTATTTTTTTTGTTTATGTGACTACCTGACACACATTTCCTTACTGAGTTTAGTAGCTCACCCTTATCAAATTACCATGTGCAGACCAAGGTAACTGAAAGTTTAGAAAGTCGGTGGCGAGTGGAATTTTGGACGCTTGTGTGTGTGAACTCGCTGAGGACCATATAACTGTGGGCGGTCTAGGGCGCTCTGTTTATTTATTTACGCTATTAAACTTATGTCGCAATTATTTTAGTTATTATTTATTATGTCTTTTGTACGAAAACTGGCCAGTTGTGAATATTTTCAAGTATTAAATAAAAATGCGACATTATGATTTTCCGCGTTTAACACTTGTAAACAAAATTAATATTTTTATAAAAGTACGGGCGTTACATCTTCTCATTTGTTTCACCAAATTGGGAACAAGTTTATCATAATATCAAGTTATAATTACCTTATATGAATGAGGAGAGCAAGTTTTGTTTCAATAATGATTGGCTAGCCTATATATTTATATATAGGCCAGTTCTAATCTTCCTAAATATTATTATTACTTCTTTGAAGCCTTTAATTATTTTCATGGCAGTAGTAAAAGTGGACGAATAAAACTTCTTTATCGAAAAAAAAACAAGCTCTCTTTTAATTTTATGTTATGATACGAGTAGTATAGTACTCCAAAGCATAATTAATTAACTTTGCCAAAAAAAAACATAATTAATTAAGCTAATACAGTAGAACCTCTATTTAAGAATACTCTATTCAAGAATAACCTCTAATTTCTTATAAAAAATTCAAGTCCCGATTTGGGCCAGTTATAAATAAGAATAACCTCTAAATTGTAATTAGTTATACATTTTCTAAGTCTCGTATTAACAAAGTATACCTCTATATAAGAATAATTACATCTTAATAAAATATATACATGTATTTTGTAAATTTATTTATGTAAAATTAATAATTTTATTTTAAATTATAATACATGTATGAAATTATATTACTCTAAAATATTTTTAGTATGATATAGTATTAATGATTATTTATTGTTACATTGATATTTTTGTGGTTTTTTAATTTTTTTTCTAGTGTAACTCTATTTAGTTATAACCTCCCAATTAGAATATAATTTACTTGTCCAAAGTGTATTCTTGGATAGAGGTTTTACTGTATATGGCTAGGCGGTTTAAAAATTTTATGGGGCTTGCGGCTTCTCTTAAAAATTTATTAATAAATCTTTTATTTAAAAAATAAAATAAAATTTAAATGAATTTTTAAACAATTTTTTAATTAAGTTCCAACTAATTGACCTTCATTAAGAAAAAAAAAAAGTATGGCTATTTTGTTAAACGCATTACTATTGAGCACTATTTGTGTTCGATTACTAAGAAGGATGTAAGTAAGCATCAATAATACATTTTTTGACAATTCTATTTTATTAACTAGCTAATTTTGTTAACAAGTATATTGTTACGACAAGACAAATGAAACCTTCACAATTAATATTTTACTCAAAAGATCTATAATAATGGGAGGGGGACTTTAACCTTAAGTGATGTATTTTCAAAAGTACAAGATTTATAGTTGATCATATTTTTACAATTGTACTCTAATATATTTGATGCGAAAATAACTTCAAAAAGTAACAAAAATAATTTAATTTATTGAAATTAAGAATAGAAAAAAAAAAAGTTAAAAAGCCTTAAATTAATAGAACAACTTTAATTAGTAGTGGGAAAAGAGTAAATAAAAAATGTAATATTTATTATAAAATAAATGTAATTTATATTATATATTGTGTTAAATTTAACATAATTATATTTTGTCAAGATGTACTAAAAAATACCATTTGTATAGCACTTCATTGAAGATGTATTTTTAGGTGGGCAGTCTGAGTTTCTTATAATTGATACTAAGATTTTGGAAAAGTTTACAAAAATATTTATTTTTCATAAAAAAAAATTATAATTTACAACATATTAAAAAAAAATGCTATTATAGTATAATATATTTAATCATAATTAATCATACAATACAGTCTCATTTAAACACATATGATAGCAAAATACATATTATTGGTGTGGGAGGCATGACTATTCCTCTATTAAGATCTCAGGGATTCTCAAGTTGTGTATTGGGAGTGTTTTGTGACCTGTCCTTTAAATTTGGGGGATTTAAGATGCTTTGGGTTGATCCTGTTATTACCTTTTATTCTAGCTAATATTTTGGATTGCCATTTTCAAAAAATTTATTAAATAATTTCATTTTGGTTGAAAATATTTTCACTCTTTTGATACTTTATCAGCAGCTTATTAATCTTTTAGTTGAATGTGCTATCAGGATTTTCTTCCTTTTATTTGTAAACAGTTTGGTTAACTTATTTTTCTTGATTTTTCTTGATGAACAATATCTTCATCTATTTGATTATGTTTAATTTATCTATTAATAAAAAATTTTATTTAAAAAAAATATATATATTAGTGAGACGATCTCTAATATATATGATCTAACTTGTTTGGGTAAAATTATAAAAAAATTATTATATTTAATACAACATTTGCAATTATGTTGTAAAATTGAACAATAACATTCATGTTTTTGTTAAAAAAAAATGAACCATAACATTGTTACAGCTTCAAATTAATAAAAGAAAAATAATTTGAATAAAATAATATTCTGCAGATTCATCATTAATTTTTAGGAGTTTTCTCATTTTTTACACTTCAAAATAATTATTTTTAATATTTTTACGGATTTTCACACAGAAATTTTTATAGCAGTTAACGGAATAACCTAAATCGCAATCAAAATCTGTATAGCAACCCACATAGAAACTACCGGAACAACTTAAAACTTAAATTTAAAAAAAAAAAAAAAGTTAAAAGATAATATTGGGTAATTCTCCTAATTTTTATCTATATATAAAGGTTAGTTGTTCAATTAATTTTTTTTTGAATCATTTTCAATATAAATATGAATTTATATCATCACAATAAACATAAAGTTGGGATTAAAAAAGTTAAAATTATCACAATAATTTTGTCAGACCTATCTAGCTTGGGCGCCGGCCTCTCAAATCATAATAATAAATTCATAAAAATTCGGATTAATAAGTTGGCCTATGTAACTATGTTGTATCAATGTGAAATGCTAAGTAAATCATATAAGAATTAATTAATTATTATCATGATAATAGTTAATTTCCAAATTGAAAATCCTTATTATTGTCTCAATCCATGACAAGAAAGAGCAACAATGTTTTTGTTTTTATTAACTCATGTTATTATATAAACACGTTCTAAGAATTGAAAAAGAGCATAATCAATCTCACAAAAAAAATATATATTATTTACTTAGGCTATTCTCAAAGTAAAATTACTAAGAAGAAAGAAATGGCCAACTCTAACAGCAAAACTCTTTACTTGGTTTTCATGATCTCTCTTGTAATCACTTTCTCCATTGCTGAAAGCCGATTGTCCGGAAGTAAGTGTTTAACAACATCTATAATTAATTAACTAAATTTAATATATATCAAAGTTTTTATATACATAACACAGATATTATATTATAATATAATAATGGAATATTTTATTTTTGTAATGGAAGAATTCGCGGGTAAGGCAGTCGTAGTAGATTGCAGCGCAGTTCATGGTGTTGAAGATGGAGACACTTGTTTTTCAGTGACACAAGGATTGCAGCTGGCACCCGATTTCTTCAGTTCCCTCAACCCAAACCTCAACTGTGATGCTCTCTTCGTTGGCCAATGGCTTTGTGTTGATGGCACACTCGCTTGAATCATGCATGATCCATCTCCTCTTAATTTGTTCCACCAAATTGGGAACAATTTATCATAATATATCTATAATTATCCTCTTTTTATGAATAAGGAATTATAAAGTGACTTATGTACTTGTATTTTCAATAATAATTGGGCTATAACTTATGGCTCAATTCCCATATTCCTAAAGTGTACTTGTTTGTAGCCTGTTGACGACAATATAAGTTGATTAAAACTTCTTTATTGATTGCTATTAATATCGGGGGAGTAATAAAGAAATTATTTAAGGTCTAGTTTGTAAATAAAAAAAAAATCAAAACATATCCAATCAAAATAAGAATCATACAATTTTTAACAAGCAAAATGGGAAAGTTTACATAAATACTCATTTCTACAAAAACTCGATAATATTTTTCGATCATTGTTCTAAAACGTGATCATTGTTCTAAAAATAAATATACAAATATTTTTTCTCATCGTCAATAGTAATAATTAATAGAGAAATGCTAAGCACACGGGTGCTAGCACCTTCTTGGAGCAATTAATTACAACGTACGTTACATAATGTCAGGGGCACCTTCTATTTTTTTTTCAACGTAAAAATGAAAACTGAAACCAATAAAAGTATGAGTTGAAAATAAATGAAATATTAAATAATATTGTGTTAGGTATGGTTGCATAATTTAAAGTTGTTAAATATTGGACTATTTTTTTTAGAAAGTGATAAAAAATAATGTAGATGAAAGAGAAAATAAAATATTATATTTTAGAGTTATATAAATTTTGATCGCAGCAATTTTAGATATTGATTATTGCACTGGAAATGCTCTATTAGGAGTCAAATGACTATTTATATAATTAAATATTGCGTCCTATATAATTTAATAGAATAACTTTTAGACTATATTTCTAATCACTTGGACACCACTCATACTTCTTGTTTCATTATAACAAGTCCATCATTAGAGCATCTTAATGAAGATGCAAATATAAGTGATCCAAATACAAAATATAACTTACTTTGTTAATAGTCTATTCTAATGGTGTGCTAAATTATGATGCAAAATTCTCAAATAATCAAAAGTAAACTAAATTTACATCACAATATATTATGATGGAAAATTTGCATGACAATAAATGCTATGTTTTTATATTTACCATTGTGCCACTTTTAATATTTTATTATTAAATTTTAGCTAATATACTCCTTTGCATTAAATGACTTAGATTGTTATTATTATTTTATTATTAAATTTTACATTTAAATTTGCATTATTATTTTATATTTTTAATAATTAAATTATTAAGTGAGCATTGAATAACATATTAAATTTTGTATCAAGATTTACAATTATGCATATGGAGCATAATAGTAAAAGTTAGGGCTGTAAACCGTCCAATTCGAATAATCCGTCCAAACCAAACCGAGATAACCCGACAAAAATACAAATCGAAAAACCCGATAAAAATATAACTCGCCCAATCTTTATATTGGGCGGGTTGAAAATAATACCAACCCGCCCAATTAACCCGAACTAACTCGACCAACTCGATTAAGAGGTTTTTTTTTTTTTTATACATGTATGTTTTTATGATATATATTTATATATCATATGATTTATATCACTATTTAAAAAATATAAAGTTGAAACTAATATGTTTCTTAGTGGTGGTTGAATTGAATTTTAAATATTTCAATCTATATATGTTTGTCTCGTTATTACAATTAACTAAAATATAACAATTAAATGTAAAAATAAAAAAATTAAAGAAAAATATTGGTGGTCGGTTTGGACGGATTAACCCGACTAAACCGAACAATTTTATTGGGCGTGTTACTATTTTCTTTTTTCTTAATTAATATTGGGCGGGTTGTACTTAGATTTTTGTAATTCAATTTTTACATTGGGTTGAATAAAATGTAGCATAAACCGACCAACGTACACTCCTAGTAAAAATTGATGTAAAAAAAAATTACAAAATTACTATTTGTACATGCAAAATATAGCTCAATTTTTACATCTTCTATTAGAGATGGTCCTACATAATTAAAAAACCCAAGCGAAGGGACTACAATACATCACATAAGCTAATAAATATATTTGTGGCTAAAACAATGCAACTCTTATAAAATCAAGTTTTTTTTTACAAATTTAGATGAATAATTTAAAACTACTAAAAAAGATTAGTTAATAGTTATCCGAGTTAATAACAAACTTCTTGAGCCAAAAACCAGCTACAAATTAAAAATATATATATACAAATGGATTGATAGCTCAATAATAATAATTTAAAGAAATTTTTATATATAAGAAGAAACAACATTCTTAGTTATTATTTTTTATGAAAATAAAATTAAATAAATGTAAAGTCTCTAAAATTGAATGTGTCACATCATTAATTAGTTATAATGTCAGTTAATAAGCGGTCTCTTCTAGGCACAAGAATTCTATTCAATAAAGCACCTATAAACATAAATAAAAATAAAAGTAAATTAGCATATTAAACAAACATTGACAATTAAATTAACGATAGAAGTATTTTTGAGAGATATATTCCTACACATATTATTTTATCATTTTTAGTATTACGGAAAAATTTTAACTTATTTGTAAAATTTGTGTAACTGAAAATGTCATTAATTATTAGAATCGAAACATGTGTGGCTCTCTTAATTTGAAGGCACAAGACAAGCATATGGAGTTACAAATAAGTCACTAAAACACATATAAATCTAGCTAATTGGCACACTATACTTAATATGAAGTAATAATTGTTTATGAAGCTAAAAAATAAATTTGCAACCAAGTATCAAAATTTCAACTTTTCAATACATAAGAAAAAAAAATAGTGGTGAAACTACCAATACTTTTTTTTCATTTCAATTTTGACCAATTAATTATCACGTTACACTGTTACAGTATACAATTATGTTTTGGTATTTTGACAAAAAGCGAAAACAAACTAAATTTTGGCATTTAGATGAACATCAAATTTTAAGTTAAATATTAATATTTAGTTTTTATTAACACAAAAATTAAAAATCAAAATACATATTTATATATTTTTAAAAGAAATAGAATTTCATAAAAAAAAAAACAAATCGTTTAACAACATACATATAAACTCGATAGGAAAAGTAGTTATACTGAAAATAAAATCTGAAAAAAACAGACTAATCTAGCAAAACTATAAACCACTTTGTTAATTTCATTAATTTGTGCCAAATTTTACACTACTTACAATGATTATAATGCTCTAAATTATTTGATCCTATAAATTGAAAATATTATCCTAATAGTTAACTTCATATATATATATATATGATCCAATTAGATTCTAATTTCCCATAACAGAGTTTCAACAACTAAGGCTACATATTATATTATATATTGAATGAAACCGACTTCAGCTAGTTGCATATGTGTTGTTAATATTATCGAATTTATTGGATTATTTGCAGGTTGTTTCCACTATAAATACGTATTAAGAACTGAAAGACAACATAACCTCACAAAATAATATTTACTTATTAGGCCATAAAAACTAGGAATAAAGAAATGGCCAATTCTAACATCAAAACTCTTTATTTGATTTTCATGATTACTCTTCTTATAACTTTCACAATCGCTGAAAGCCGACAGACTGGAAGTAAGTGTTTAAAATTATAAATGTAAAACTAAACTGAAATATCAATTGATTAAAATTAATAACAACATATTATTCAAAGTTAGTTTATATGTAATAACACATGCATTTATTTCTTATATAATTGAGCTTCTTTTTTCTTTGTTTTTTTAATGGAAGAATTCACCAAAAAGGCAACAGTAGAAGCTGCCACTCCAAACTGTAATTCAGTTTATTCTGTTGAAGCTGGAGACTCTTGTTTTTCAGTAGAACAAGGGTTCCAGCTGTCAACCGATTTCTTCACTGCGATCAACCCAAATCTCAACTGCGATGCCCTCTTCGTTGGACAATGGCTTTGTGTTGATGGAACACTCACTTGAATTTCTTCTACCAATGTCGGAACAAGTTATAATAATATCTACGATTATCCTCTTTTTTATGAATAAAGAAACAGAGACCTAATATACCTGTTTCATTTCCCATTTTAATGAAATGTACTTTGTTTGTTTCTAGCATTTTATTTCTTGACAATATATAAGTCCATGAATAAGACTGATCCCTATTCAAAACAAAGCCCTCTTTCATTGTTAAGTTCTTATATATTACATATATGAGCGCAGTCCAAAGCATTTTAGGCTATGTTTGTTAGGAAGGATGGAGAATAAGGAGGATAGACAGTTGGTGGAGGATTTTGAATAAGAATGAGGGAGATGAGAGTAGCAATTCTTTTTAAGTTATTTAGTAGAAGGGATGAATTGATGGAAGGATGGAGAGTATTTATTTATGAAATTATAATATTCTCAGTAATTTCTTAATAATATATTATGGGAGTATTTTTGTAATTTTAATAATTGAAGAAGAAGAGCATGAATCCTTCCATTCATAAATTGGGGATTTAGAAGAATTTTCTCTCCATCTACCTATCACTTTCCTCCCCCAATCCTTCTTGCCAAAACAAGTAGATTTATTGTCTCCTTCCATCTCTCTCCCTCATCTCCTCTCTATTCATTCACTTCTCCCTCTTAATGTTAATTATGGTGAGTTTGTGAATATTTTTTTAATTAAAAAAATGAAAATATTTTTTAAAAACTTGTTCTATAAAATATTTTTATGTTTTTCAATTTTTATTTGAGAATCAAAATTTTTAACAAAATAAAAAATTACTTTCAAAATTTTTATAAACATTTTTTTTCTTAATTAATATTTAGGACTCCGACCCTAACCTGAATCTTGGTTCACAGACTCCAACCATGGCTCTAGTCTCGGATTAAGACCACGACCCCAAACTCAGAGACGGACTTGAACTCGACTTAAATAAAATCAAAAAATAAAACTGAAAATAAAAGTTATAGAACACGTTTTTAATTTTTATTTTTAAAATTAAAAAATAAAAATGGTTATTGAATATATTTTTATTTTGTGAAAATAAAATTTTAAAAATACAATTTTTGCTTTCATTTTTTGTGTTCAAAAAATAAAAAATAAAAATTGCTAAACACCCACTTAATTTATAATTATATTACGATACATATTAAACCCTTTTAATTCCTTAAAAAGGAATGATGCACATATAAAGTGACCACATTGTTTATGTAGTATTGTGAGAGCCCTATCTTCTTTTAGTCATTTTAAATAAATAAATAAATAATTCATTCTAATAATAATAGTAGTAAAACTAAGAGCTTGTTTGAGCTTGTTTTCAATTTTTAATTTTTAAAATTATGTTTTCAATAGTAAGATTAAGAAGGGATTTTTTTGTCATTTTAAAAATTTAACGGTGTTTGGCTAATATTTTTTAAAATCTATTTTTAGATCTTTTTTTCCCAAAAAAAAAAAAAAAAAAAAAAAAAACTTCAATATACTATACCATACCACGACATGAATCAGTCTTTCCTTAGACCAGGCCTCGAACTAAGACTTGGTAGGGGTGTTCGCGGTGCGGGTGGTGCGATTTTTCACTATTTTTTCAAACCAACCCGCACATGCGATTTTTCTAATTTTCCAAACCGCACCCGCACCGCGATACTAAAAAACCGCAAAAACTGCACCGCAAAAAATGAAGCGGTGCGGTGCGGTTTATCCGGTTTGAACTATCACAATTTTTTTTGTTGAATTCATCATAAAATAATTAAACTATCATTAATATAATTATTCCAAAACACTTAAGAAAATACAACAAACTTGAGACTAATAAAAGTTATAACAACAACAATAACTCAATAATCTTTTTAAAGTTTCAACAACATACCTAAATCAAAATAACAAACTTGAAACTAATTAAGTTCCAACAACAATATAAATATACAACTAACATACTTACATCAATAGATTAAAAATAAAACAAACACAAACTTCCAACTCCAAATTTTAATACACATGTATTGGCTTGGGTTTGTTGTTAAGAAGAGAGGGTTTGTGAAGAGTTATGGATTTTGCCCTAAGATTTATAGGCTTGGGTTGGGCTCATATGTATGGGCTTAATAAAATAAATATAAAAATTGAAATTTTAAAAGATGCGGTGCGGTTTGAATTGCGGTTTAATAATTCAAAACCGCAAACCGCACCGCACCACGCGGTTTGGGAAAAATTCAAACCGCAACCGCACCGCGAATAATTTCAAACCACATTTTTTTTGCAGTGCGGGCGGTTTGAGCGGTTTGATGTACACCCCTAAGACTTGAGACCCGGACCCCGAACCCGACTCGACTGCGCGACCCAGACCCAGCCCTAGACTTAATAAGACCATGAACCCTAGACCTCGAACCTTGAACCTCGGACTCAGACCCAGACCTTGGCCCCAAACTTAGACTGGCAGTGCGACCCAAACTCGAACCCGAACCCCACACCCCGAACCTAAACCCAAACTCGTACCGAACCCAAAACTAGACCAAGACCCGAATCCCGCCCTGAACCCAAATGTCGGATCCCAAATCTCGAATCTCGAATTTGAAAACCTGAACTCGAACTCAAAATCCAAACTCCAACCCATACCCTGGACTTGGGTTTGGGACCCACGTGTATGCGAGAAAAAATGTTAAAAAAAATACATGTCAGAAAATTCTTTTATAAAATAGAAAATCAATTTGTGATAGTTTTCTGATTTTTGTTTTTGTTAACTCATTTTTTAGAAATTTTTTTGCCAAATATCCTTATTAGTTTTCAAAAGTTATTTTTTTGTTTTTAAAAATTGTTTTCAATTTTAAGTTATGAAACAGCTCCTAACGAGTAACAAGTACTTTTTGGATTCGTTTGGTACGCCGTATTACATCGTATTGTATTGTATAATATTATATTGAATTATATTTTATGCAATATTTTTATGTAAAACTATGATATTGATTTTTATGGACACAAATATATAATATTTTAATATAAATTAAAATTTAACATAATATTATATAAAAATATGATACATAATCCAATTCAATATAATACAGTACAATACAACTTAATATAACATACCAAATGAGCCCTTAAAGTCTAGTTCAAAGCAAACGAGCTACTCTTTCAGTGTGGTCCATCTATTTTATCATTATTTTTTTTTAATATTCATTAGTTCATGTAGTTTGTCTTTTGTATTATTTTTAATTTTGATTTATCTTGTTTATTTATAAATCTTTATTGTTTATTTTTTTTATATTTTTAGGGAATATTTTTTTATGAAAGAAAAAATAACATTATTTTATGTTGACGCAACATTATATATTCTATGTTTTCATAACATGAAAATTATTGTGAAAACAATGTGTAACAAACGTCTTTTCTTAGAAAAATCTTAAAACATTAGTTTGTAAAAATGTAAAAATAAAACAAAAATCTATTAAAAAAGGTTAATTTGTTCTTATTATTTTTAGGTATTTTGTAGTGGTGTTCATCCAATTCAATCCACACTTTTTTAGTCAAACAACATCCAATCCGCACTAAGTACGGATTTCATGGATCCAATCCGATCCGCATAAGAGTTTAAATCCAATCCAATCCAATCCGCAATAGTGCGGATTGGATCGATTATTTTGGATCGGTTATTTTTTTCATAATAAATTATTTAATATTTCATAGAAAAAAAATTAAAAAAAAAGTTATTGTTTCTTAATCTCCAATAATAATCTATTTACATCTCTATTTATATACAAATTAAACCAATATACGTATATATCAATATATATATACTTATCTTTAAATTTACACTAAAATATATATGTATCTATTACTAAAATAAATAAACTAGTATATATATATTTAAACTTTATGTGTATGTGTCTATGTGAATAAGAATTATTTTTCTTATATTTTTTATTACAAAATAAATAAAATGCACCAACTCAATACATTACTAAAAATGATTAAGAAATTAGAAGTTTGTGTCTTTTTTTAATTAATATATATTATATATTATATTTTTTTAAAAAAATATATATATAATTAAGTGCGGATTGGATTGGATTGATTACTTTTTGAGGTCAAACAACATCCAATCCGCACAAGTGCGGATTTTAGATTTTTCAATCCAATCCAATCCGCACAAGTGCGGATATCCGCATTTTGCAGATTGGATTGGATTGGATTTGATTTGATCAGATACTTTGTGAACACCCTTATTTTGAAATAATTCTTATTTCTATAAACATAATTTTGATATACAAAATATTCATATATATTTTTGGTGAAAGAAATACAAAATGTTATTGTAACATTAACATGTTATGTAAAGCAAGCCGTCTTTTGGGCTTGGGCTGATAAAATGGGGTCTCGATTAGTTTTGGGTACATGACATAAGAAATAGAAAAGACTATTAGGTAATGAGTGTTAAGATATTGGTTTGGTTTGGTTTTTTATTAGTTTGTTAGTTAGGCTATGTTTCGGGTAATGAGTGTTATGGTAGATGTAAAGCTAGAATAACAGTTTCTATATTTCAACTGTTTAGTTAGTTAGATCGTTACCAGTCAGCCGAATCTAGTCCTCATCACATATACATTATTGGACATGATGGGTTTACTTTTTATTACTTCATTGCAAATGTCTCACAGCTTCATTTCATTCATCTAGCAAAGAACAATGTTTACAATCTTTAATTTGCAACGAAAAAATGAGTGTGTTTCCTTTCCTTCTATACTAGCTAAATGTTGGCTCTTTCTTTTTTTTTTTTTTTTTTGGTTTCTATTTTTGTTGGAGTTGGACTAAATTAATTTAGTAGAGTAAGTCCCAAATTAGAGTTAATGTGTGTAAATAAAATACTTTATATAAAATGAATGAGTAATCCGCTAATTAGATTTTTTGTATAAATGTCTATTATTTTATTAGTGTTTTACTATTTTGTCAAAAAAAAAAAAAATTAACTTGACCGTTGATATCAACAAAAGTTTCTTATCTTCCATAGTATCTGAGTTTAACAAAAACTAATATTCCATTGGTTAAGCAAACAATAATAGCATTAATTAATTATTTAATTAAGACGGCCATATATATTGTACGATAGAAAGTCAATTAATTTCTCTACCTGGCCAAAAAAAATATAGAGGAATATTTGTCACCAACCTATCCATAAGTAACAGCCATATCGTGTTAATAAATAAGTTGGTCTATGTAACAATATGATATTGTTATGTGAAATGTGCTAAGTAGATCCTACATTATATATATATATTTTATGATATATTATAATAATCGCCACAATTGAAAATTCTTATTGTTTCAATCCACTACAGTTTGGAGCAACAATGTTTTTGTTTCTATAACCCTTATTTCTATAAATACTTGAAGAATTGAAGTAACTAATCTCACCAATATAAATTGAAATTATAATTATATATATTCAAAGACGATATATATAGAAATAAGATAACAACTCGAAAGACAATTATAATATGGCGAAGACTAATAATGCTCACGCAATATTGTTCTTTAACCTGTATTTAGTCCTCTCACTCATTTTCATCGTGTCAATGGCTGACGCCAAGCTTTTTGGATGTAAGTTTAGCTTATTTATCTATATATACATATGATTATATAGCTAGAAATATAATTGTGTTGGTGTTTTTTCATTATTATTTATATATAAACTTATTTTGTTTGTCTAAGCAGCGGTGTTTGGCAGCAAGGGAAAGCCGAAGCAGTTGAGGACCCCTAAGGTGGACTGCAATCAAGTGTATGGGATAGGGCAAGGTGATACTTGCTTTGCAGTAGCCCAATTTTTTGGCTTGTCCACTCAAACTTTTAACAGCCTCAACCCCAATCTCAACTGTACCACTCTCTTCGTTGGCCAATGGCTTTGTGTAAGTGGTACTGCAAAATGAGACCACATCCAATGCTCAACTATATATACTATATAATAATAAATGAAATATGCAATAATTAATCTTGAATGCATATGAATCCTAGCTATTTTTGGTTTTTTTTTTCTTTCTTAATTTCGTTTCTCAATGTAGTTCTTTGTTGTATCCAATATGAGGATTTTGCTATGTATCAGTTGGCAATCAATTTATGGTTTTTTTTATGGCTCCTATAAATATAGCTGCTCCATGGGCCATGGCTATGGGTTTAGTGAACGTCATTTTCAAAAGTGCATATAATTCTGGTCTAGTATTTTTAGCCACCTTATTTGGGTCGTAAATCTTTCCTCTTGCATGTGGATGTGGATTATGGGTCTCTTCCAGTAAATGAAGCCCAACAAAGTCGATGAAAGCTATAATATTTTTACTCTCTAATCCACAATCTTCTACGGTCTACTAATAAGTATAGTAAATGGGTACGCAGATCAGATAATGGCATATATATTGCTAAGTGTATATATATGTATGTATATTCCATTTTGGCTTCAAAACTGGAGGCAAAATAAAAGTCACAAAATCACGGAGCGAATCTGTCAAAGGCGCTCCCCTCCCTTTATACTTATTCCCTCTTTAGAGGGGCAGTACTATATTAATTTGCAAAAAAAAAAAGGACCTAGAAAAGATAGGTGCCAAAATGGATATATAAAGAAAGTAGTGCCTATAAAATCAATTTGGTAAGCATAGGATACCCGTAGGTTCTTGTGTATCTCTTATTTTAGATAAGAGAAAACTGGAAATTCCTCTTATCCAATTTAATCCAAAAACATAAGATGCTTGGAGGGGAAGTGGTAGCAATTCAATACACATATAAAGGTGCATTAGTATATCATGCAATTCTTCTTTTGCTTCATAATGAGGCCCGTGATTAAATTGACTAACAACTCATCTAAAATGTATTGTTGGCCTTGCTATTATCTATATATATATATGGGTATATGATTGATTGTATTTTATTTTTTATCCACTTCTTTTATACAATATGTTTATGGGTGTCACCACGAAGCTTCTTAAGACACACAAAAGTCTTGGAGGATCATTATTACAAGGGTAGAAATAAAATAATAATACAAAAAAGGTGAACTATACCCAAAAAGCATGTGAATTATGATTCCTCCACTTGGATGATGAAGTTGGAAGGAATAAAGTTAATGTATAAGGCAAATAATAGATCATTCATTTGATGAATCTCATTTCCTCTTTCCAAACAAAGTGGGTTCTGATATATTTTCCCTCCCAATTTCTTACTTTTATGTATATGGCTAGAAAATTGGCATATGGTTGTTGATGTTACAACATTTTGTTGTGGTTGAATTTTGTGGATGATGATTACAAGAATGATGCCACTAGATATTGTCATCACAAAAAAGGAGAAAAATAAATAAACAAATAAATAAGGTGATGAAATTGAGCCACTAAAGATGAAGGTTCTCACCAACTTATTACCTGAAGAATCAATTCAGAGTATATAGACTAATCGGTAGCCACTTCACTTAACCATTTTACATTTCACATAACTACATATCCAACGTATGACTATCATATCATGCATAGTCTCTCTCTTTATCATCACTAAATTATTCACTTTTTTTTTTCAATCCTCCTCGCTTCACGGGTAAATGTTAATTCTGATGATTTAATTTTTTATTTTCTTCTTACTTTTTCTTTACTTTGATGGTACCTTTATGACCGTAAGCAGCAATAATATAATAATTATTCAGAATTCTTATCAACTTAAATGCTAATTATAAATGTTATGGGCTTTTATATTTTTTTTTGTGTACAATTTATGATTTTTCTTAAAAAAAATATTTTATGAAAAAAATAAACAAGAAAAAGCTGAAAGTAACGAGAGGACTAAACAATTACCTTATTTCCGATATATTTTAACTTTCTTCAAAAAATTTCTATAAAATAACTTTTTTTAGAAAAAATTATATTTTTGAAAATTTATATCTTAAAAACCATATATATATAAAATCCCCCATTATTTTCTCTTTTTTATTACTTGGAAACATGGGTAATTTCTATTACCTTCAATTCCTTTTTTACTTTTGAGGCATATATATTAAGGGAAATTTTATTTGTATCCCACAAAATAATTACACACTAATATTTAAAAAAATTAAACCTAAAATAATTTTTGAAAATTAATTTTAATATATTTTTTTAATTTTTATCATATTATTTTGTCTTAATTTCAATATTTATTTTAATTTTATTTTCATAATTTTTTTTATTTTTTCTAATAAAAGTTCACATGTATTTTTTATTATAATTTTTAAATTATAATTTAATTTTATATGATAGATATATTTTTTAAAAAAATAAATTGAAAGAAAAAAATTATAAAAAAACTATTATAATTAAAGAGAATAATGACCTCTTGTTTTTTTTTTTTTTTTTTTTTGGAAGGGGAGGAATTAATAGCTCGGTGAGAATAATGGCTTCTTTTTTCTCACAAAAAAAATAAATAAATAATGGCTTCGGTTGTCAATACATGTGCTCACTAACCACAATATAAACTTCACATAGTTTTATTTTATTATTATTTGGAAAAAAAAACCAAGTGTTCGATTCCGCAGAACTACTACTACTCAAACCCAAAAACACCCCAAAGGATCAACTTTTTTCTTTTTTCTTTTTTTTAAGACTTTTGCAGCTTATTTATTCGCCACGTTCTCGCTTACTTCAAAAGCTTTTGGGCCACACCACATTTTGGTAAATTTTCTTATTTTTCTGATTAAATCGAACAAAGTCATCGTTTAAATAATTCAAAACCCAAAATCAGAAAACTGGGAGGAAAAAAACAAAGGAATAAAGAAGAAATCAGGAGAATTTAATGGCCATTTTCTGCAAAAACATGATTTAAGGGTAAATACGTGTACAGAAACTAGATATTTATATGTTAGTAACCAAATTAGACTATATTTGATTAAATCAATAGTGTTGATCACTAATAACAGCAATAACCTCCTTTAGATTTGGAACAATTTGTAATACATAAGAAAGCATAAATTTTAAGACACTGTAAACGTAATTAAATAAGTTCATAAAAACCATTTTCACAATCAAACAATTAAATAGTATGTACTGCTACGAAAAAAAACCTATAAAAAATAATAGAAAACACCATTTTAATCCAACCAAATTAAACATTCTTAACCATTTGAACACCATTGCCATCACCACCGTTAGGGTAATCTTCATGGGAGACAAACCTAGACCAGTACCAGTGGCTTCTCCAAATCTGGTTCATCTCTTCAATGGGAATACCTTTTGTTTCAGGCAAGAAGAAGTAGACGAAGATGGACATGATCACCACAAAGAATGCAAAGAAGATGAAGAGTCCAAACTTCAAATGGCAGAGCATTGTCAAGAAAATTTGAGCCACAATGAAAGTGAAGATCATGTTTACAGAAACATTGATACTCTGTGCAGCTGACCGAATTTCCAACGGGAAAATCTCAGATGGTACCAGCCATCCTAGTGGACCCCATGACCAAGCAAAACCAGCCACATAAGTACAGATGAACACTACCACAACAATGGCGTACCACTTGGGCAACTCTCCTGGGGTACCATCTACTCCGAATTTAGCTCCAATGGCAGCAGCAACCACAGCCTGAGAAAAACAAGAATAAGAAGGAAATTTAGCAAAAACCCAACTCAATTTATACACTAAAAAACATAATTACTACTAGCTCTGTTCAGTAATTAACCTGGCAAATAAGCATTTGAACTCCACCCTCAAGGAACAAGAACCTCCTACCCCATTTATCAACACCATAAATGGAAACCAAGGTAGCTCCAACGTTAACAACCCCAGTTATGACAGCAGACATAAGTGAAGCATCGTCTCCAAACCCGATTGTGTTGAACAAAACAGGGGCATAGAACATGATGACATTAATACCGGTGAGTTGTTGGAAGAATGGGATTAAAATAGCCATGCTGAGGTGTGGTCTATACTTCCTCTGAAGAAGCATCGTCCATGGATGTTCAACTAATTTTGAGGCATCACTAGCGGCGACAAGGTCAGCAAATTCCTCATCAACATTATCAATCCCTCGAATTCTTTGGAGCTTAATTCTGGCCTCCTCGTGCTGGCCACGCTCTATGATAGAATTTGGGGTGTCAGGGAGGACAAGAGATCCAACTGTAATGATGAGGGCAGGGACAACAGCTCCGCCCAGACTCAGCCTCCATCCCCAGCCACCTTCTATCTTGGCGAAGAAATAGTTTAGAACATTAGCCACAAGGATACCAATAGTAATGGAGAGCTGGAACCCAATGTTTAATGCACCCCTATATTTGTATGGAGCCATCTCCGACAGATAAAGTGGCACAGACTGCAATTAAGAAGACACCATTATTAGAATGAATTTAATATTTACAGCAAAACATTACTAGTATAGTAATGGCGGTACTGGACCTAGTGGTAAATGTTAATGTAGCAATAATTTAAAACTAAAAAATAAATAACAAAAAAAAAAGTCGTTCTCAGGACCACGTTGATGAGAGTTGTGACAAGTTGTCATGTCTCTAAAGAAAAAACAAGCGCTAAAATTTCTTAAGTGACATAATCAAAGTTGGAGATTGCAACGAAAGCTATGGATTATTCATTAATTAATTTTTTTTTTTTGAGAAATTGATATTTTAATGAAAAGCAGCTATCAGAAAGAAATATTCTGTTCATAAGCATGAGTCACCATGAGGAAAAAGAGTGCACAAACAATGTCATATGCAAAGAAAATCAGGGTAGTTTGACCAAGTAAATAAAAGCTTACTGCAAGTAGGACAAACCCATCTCGCTCATTGAAAGTAAACGCTCACACTTGAGTGTGGTGAGTAAGAATTTTTATTTGAGTTTAGCTTTCTTCACTGGGTACATTTTCTCACCAACCAAACAAAAAAAAATATGGCAAAGAAAAAAAATGAAAACGAGAGAAGAAATTCACATAAACTTTCGTGAAAAAGGAAGGAACTATAAAGACAAAACAAAACAAAAAGGTAGAAATCCTATATCTGGATCATAAACAACTTTGTGTGAAAAATCTTGTTTTGTCATATTCTAACAAAATTGTCAGATCTAAAATGCATGAACCACATTACACAAACAACTAACAAATCTTTCTCACACAATAATAAAAACAATAAGAATAATTTCAATCCCAAAAAGACATGTTATGAAAAAGAAGACAAGACAGAGTTAAAAATAATAAAAGAAAAATCCATGGGCAGAAAAATTAAAATAAAATAAAATTCTTGTTATTCCGACAGCACATTCTTTTTAATTTTTGAACCAAACAATTAAATAAAAATAGAAAGCAAAGACATAAAAATAAAAACTTCTTGATTCAAAACAAAACAAGACATAAAAACAAGGGAGAATATAAATATCAAAATTAAGATCTCAAAAGAAAAAGGATAAAACGAAAGATTTACCTGATTTGCGAAACCTATACCGAAACCAAGCAAGATACGACCAACGATCAACATCCAAACTTTTTGGGCGAAGCCATTGAGAATGGCTCCGGCAAAGAAGAGCAGACCGCCGAAAAGCATAGACAGTTTCCGACCGAATTTTCTGGTGACGGTGGAGGCCACCAGTGAGGATATCAGGGCAGCCAGATACAGAGAAGAAGTAAACATGGTCAGAGTTTGACTGTCGTACTGGCAATACTGATTGGTCGACTCTTCCGCCTTTTTCTTACGGTACACCGACGGGAAAAACTTTTGTAAAAATGGGTTCATCGACGTAACCCCACCTGCAAAATTCCACGATTAAATTGTTAGATAAATCGATTTCTACGTAAAAAAAACTAGTCCAAGTTCCATTGGGTAGAAAAAAGAAAGAAAAGAAACGGAAGAAAAAAAAACATGTATGGATACAAGAGGTTAAGTTTGTTACAGTACCTGAAATCCCAATATCGTAACCGAAAATCAGACCGCCCATGGCTGCAACAATACATGTCATGGTCACAAATGGAGTCAGTTTCCCCGGGTAGGACTTACCGGCACCACCGGTAGGTATTCCGACGGCTGGCATTTTCTTACAACTGAACTTTCTTTCTTTCTTTCTATCTGGGGCTAAGAGAAGGAAAAAGATTGACAGAAAAACAAGATTAAAACAAGATTTTCTTAAGCTCTGCTAAAATAAAGTAAATAGACAAAGGAGAAGAAGAGGAGGATATAGAGCTTTCGGAAGAGGCATGGTAGTAGGGGTATATATATAGAAACGGATACTCAATTTCCCAAGTTATTATGAACTGTTGAGCTGTCAAAAAAAAAATATTATTATTATTTAGAATTAATGAAAAGGGAAACCTGTATAGTTTTTTTTATGTATAGAGAAATAAATAATATCTTGTTTCTAATCAAAGGCAATTTTCACATGCACCCTCAATTATTTATTTATTTATTTTGTTTTTGAGGATAAGATTTTAAACCGAAGAGGAGTAAGAGGGAGTAAAAAATACTTGTCTACTTGTCTACTTGCTTCTACAATACAGAATTTAATTTTTGGCCGTTGGATAACCCTACTTTTTTAATAAAAAATAGAATAGTTATTATCTAACGGTGGAGGCATCAATAAACGTCATTACATCATTTCCTTTCTTTTTCTTATTTTTGATAAATAGAATTCCTTTTTCTTTTATTAATGGTTGGATAACATAACTGTCTGCAGTCGGTCACAGCTTACGAAAAGTATGTTAAAACTAAGGCCCTTTACACGTAGGATATTTTATTAATTATTACTCGTATCATATGAAAATTGTAAAAGATTTGAGGTTTGACATTTTTGGACAAGTTTTTTTGAGCTGGATTTATTTATTGGTGAAATTGATTAAATATCTCACCAAAATTTGCATTTGGATAATGTTTTTTTTTTTTGGCTTAGCTCATTTGGATAATGTTGTAGTTAGCAAATGCGGATTAGGAGAAAGAATTTTAGAAATTGCCAAATTTTATTGTGTGAACAAAGGAAAAAGAAAAATTAAATACGAAATGGATTAGAATTGGGGAGGAGGGAGGACTACTAGAACGTGACTCAGCGCCTTTATGCGGAAAGTGGCAGAGAAGAGAGAACAGATTTAATGCTAATGAAACGTATAGAGTATATACGATTTTCTGGCAATGGCATCGTAATTTTGTAAATTACATAACAGTGTAGGGGTATATTGGTATTTTCGCTCGTGGTTTAGTCAAGATACACGTGGCTATCCTAGGTGTAGGTATAGCTGGAGCTGTAGGGGTATGGCTCAATTCCTCAAGTCTCGGAAAACAGCAGGCGAATTCCTTTTTCAATTGGCTATAAATTGGAATAATACAATTAATAAAATAAGCAAATGGATGGTAAGTTCCTTTTCTTTTTCTTTTAGAATAAGTGGTAATTTCCTTTGCTTTTTCTTTTAGAGTAAGTGGTAGTAATTTCATTGTTTTATTTTTTTTTTGAAGTAGTAGCTTCATTTGGAAGACAGGAAGAGTGAAGGGTTTTAATGTTACTTTTTTATTTGGTAGGAATTAATTAGGGTTTAAAGGGGATGGAGATACGAGAAATTGTCCCTTTTTATTTTTTGTTTTTCAAAAAGGGAAGGTGAAATTGCATGATTCATTAACACAAATATTCTTTTTTTTTTTTGAAAGAATTAACACAAATATTCTTATATCTTAAACTTATTTCAAATATTATTTCAAAAATAAAACTAATTTCAAATATTTAGTATGATTGGAAAAAAGAGAAAAATTACCATTATAAATATATATTTTGACAAATTAATTCTTAAATTTTATTTTTTTGACAATTTAATCCTTAAACTATATAAAATTTGACAAATTTGTCCTCAAATTTAATTGTTTGGTAAATTAATCCTCAAACTTTTATTTTCTTGAAAACATAATGTTCTCACTCTTGTATTTTATTTATTTATTTATTTTTATATTAATTTTAAATAATTTTATATTAATATATTATCAAATTAAATAAATATATTTTTTTTATTTATAAGTATTTTTTTAAAATATGCCAAAATAAGAAGAAGAAAAGACAAATCGAAAAAACTTAAATAATAATATTATTTTTTTATAAAGTACCAAAGTAAATTATATATTTTAAAATTTTTTTAAACTTATGCTCCTTAGTGAACCCATAAAATTTTACCAAAGTTGATGCAAAATTTAAATAATAAATATATATATAATAAAAAATTATTAAAATTATAATATTATATATTTATAAATTAATAATAAAATATACTATAAATACTAAAATATAAAAATGTGAGGGGCTAAAATTTTCTCTAACTATTATATGAATTTACTAGTATTTATACTCTTTTTTCTTATTAATAATACAAATGAATAAAGTATATTTCAAATATTTTTTTTAAAAAAAAATTAATATTATAATAATATATTATATGAATACTTAAAATATAAAAATATTAACATGATTATCTTTATGAATGTATTAAAATTAAAAAAAAAATGAAATTATTTGAATTTAACACAAAAAATAAATAAATTAAAGTTGGAAAAATAAATAAAAATCAATAAAAGTGTGAATATCTAAGGGTGGAGACTTAATGTTGCTAAAAAAAAAAAAAAAGAATTTAGAGACTCTTTTACCAAAAAAAATAAAATTTGAGAACCAATGTATCAAAACTTATATAATTTAAGAATTAATTTATCAAAAAGTAAAATATAAAAACCAACTAACCAAAACTTAAATAATTTAAAGACTTATAATATAAACAAGCCTTATAAATAACTCCTCAATTTTTTTTTTTTTTTTGAGTGTATCGTAATAGTATTTTACAATTATATATTAGCTTAATAGTTTAAAGATCTTGGGTTCGTACCCATGACTTCTCCCTTTTCTCATCCCTCTCTCACCATTAAGTTAGCCTTAGTAGCTTTATCTCGGCTTTATCTCTTCAATTTTCAGTTATAAACTAATCAATTCATAATCAAGAAAGCAAACGAAAAACAAAATTTATCTAAAATTTACATGAATGAAAAATATTAAATTTATTATTTTCATTTTGACTGTTGCACACTAATTTGATAAATAAAATAAAATTTGGGTGCACCGTTTTGTCATTTTAAGACTGTTAGGTGAATTAAATAAAATTATTTACTTCCTTTTGAAAAAAAATTATCGCAAGTGATAAGTGAGCCTCATGTCTTGTAGTATTAACAATCACTAAAGTAGATAGTTTTTTTTTTTATTCTTTTTCGATACTTTATTCTTCTACTACTTTTTTTTTTTTTTTTAAAATTTCCTTTTTCCACTTGATTGTGGTTTGTGGGGCTTAAGAAATCTCAAATGTTTGTTACCTTTTATTTATTCATTTTTTATTCTATTTTATTTTAATTGAATTTATCATATAATTAAGAATTTTCTACTTCATTGCTGAAACAAATTAGAGTAGGGCAGAACATTTATACCCAAGAGTCGATTTCAGCTTTGGAAGCTGAGTTCAAGGCGATCCACCTTGCTCTAACATGGGCAGTGGAGCTAGGGTGGCATGAAGTGCATGTCTTCTCTGATGCAAAAGTAGTTCAGTCTCTAAATGCAAGGAAAGGGACACTTGACTGGAAGGTATCTAGTATTTTTTATTCTGTTGTTAATGTAATGAAAGTATTGTCGGTTGTTCGATTTTCTTTTATCAATCGTAGTTTTAATATTTTGGCGGATGGTATCTAGTACTTTCTATTCTATTGTTAATGTAATGAAAGTATTGTCGGTTGTTCGATTTAGCTATTTTGTATCAAGGGGAGGGTAATCCCCCTGTGATTCCTATCGACTTTCTTAATCAATGAACACATTGTTCTTTCAAAAAAAAAAAAAACTCATCCATCTGGCAAACCTGGTCAACCCGAACTCGCGAAATCCCAAAAAATTAGCATTTGAAAAATACTGGGTGAGTTCAAGTTCAACCTAGTATTGTAACGTGCCAAGTTTGAATTCTGAATTGTGACACCCTGAATACCCGAATCAAACCAAGACCCACCTAAAAAGCCGGACCATATATATTTTTTTTAAAACATCATTTTTTTAGTTTGATGAACTTGAAGGGGATTTTAGGTTGTATTTCATGAATTCTAGGTTTTGTGTGTTTTATAACTGTTGCTCAAGAGTTATGAGTTGAATTGAGTTGAGTGATTTCTAACCTAAAGCATGAATTTGTGGTAAGCTTTTTTAATACTTTGTTTTGGTTCTTGAAAAGCTTTGATTTGCGGTGAGTTTAAGCTTTTTTGGTTGTGATTATGTGTGTATGGTTTAGCATGTTTGAATTGATGTGAAGAGTGTTTAAGAACACTTGGATTTCGTTTAGAAATCAATTCTAGAACCTATGTGAATTTATGTGGAAATAGTAAATGTCAGAAAATTAAACATTTCTTTTTGTATATAGTTTTTTTCTTTCTTAAAATTTGTTATTTGTTATTTTTTTTTTATTTTTATTTGTTATTAGTGACATAAAATAACAATAATTTATTTTATTTTGTTGTTAGTTATGTGAATTTTTTTGTTCATAAATATTAAATAATTTAATATTAAAAAGTAACAAATTCAAAATAACCGATCCAATTCGTACTTTTGCGGATTCAAATAGATTGAATTTGAACTATTGTACAGATTTGATTGGATCCAAAAAATAAAATGCGCACTTAGTGTGGATCGGATGCACTATAAGCAAAATAGTGCGGATTGGATTAGATGAACACCCCTACTGTGAGAGCATAATGTATGGATTATATATATGAGAAGAGTTATACGAGTAAGGCATAACTAAGTTAAACTTGATAACTATAACTGAGATAAACCATATTAAAACCTTATATGTAAAAGCATGGCCGTCTTAAATATTTTGGAGGCCCTATTCTAATTTTAAAAATTGGGCCCCTACAATAGAAATGCAAATATAAATAATATTTTTAAATATTATTATACGATTATATATTTTACAAAACACCAAAAAACTCCAAATAATTTATAAAAATTGTTATTGATTGCAATCTAACAAAAAAATGATAGAAAAAAATATGAAAAGTTTGAAAAAAAAATAATAAATAGCAACAATGAATTTTTATTTTTTGCTTAAAAGCAATAATATAATTGAAAATAAATTTTGGAAATTGACATAAAAAATGATCAATAATAAGTTGTTAGCCCTTTAAAAAGTTGGGTTCATTAGAAAAATATATATTAGGTCCTTTATTTTTTGGGGCCTCGTGCAATAGCCCAACTTGCACCCCGCAAGGGCTGCCCCTGTGTAAAAGAAACTTGTGAGCATAACATGTGGGTCTATGTTATATAAACATTAGATGCAATGACATCACTATATATGAAATAATATGATAAATAGTGTGGTGGTACAGTAATATACGTATATGCGTAATGTATGAAAAGTAATTGTTATAATTATTTATACTGCATTATTATTTCTTTTTTGTTGGGTCTTAGCTCACGAGTGCTCTAATGTGCATGCATTAGTAAAGCTCTGTCAGTTCAGCCATGAGTTCGAGGGTTTTGAAGATGAATTGTACACGTTCCAGCCAAGCTAGACCACGAGGGTTGGGTCCAACAGGGGAATTCTGTAGAAACTCTAAATTTTGCTGCTTAGGTTAGCATGTATGAAATGACTTGTAATTTTTTTTTTAATAAATTTTACGGGATCACGAATAAGTAATGTTAAATATTTTAATTTAAAATAAAGTCTGTAAAATTACAAATTATTTATTTAAATTAAGTTTATTATTACTTTTAAATTACTTGGTTTATGGACCCCGATTAACAAAATTAATTAATTGTAATTACGACATGTGGCGTTCCTCTGAGTAGGACATACAGAAACTTAGGCTCATTATCTTTATTCTCTTAAGACATGAATCTATCCCATGAATATAGGAATTGTTGTGTGACTTGCAAGCTTGGAGATATACTGGATATATATCTGAAATTGCTAAGTCACATCCCTTAATTGGTCGGTGCATGCGAACAACCTGTGTGATGAAAGCTAGTCAGATATATATATATATATATGCATACTCTGTTTGGATGTTACAACTTCTGTCTGTAACCTTGAGAATCAATCCTTTCAGTACGGCTTGCTAAGAGTAAAATCATCTACCCAATTTATAAAATGTACTCCACATGTCACTTAGTTTGATGAAACATCATTGTCTAAAAATTTAGATAACAATTGAAGAATACGAGGCATAAATATTTTGGGGATGTAATTTCGACAAAGAAACCGCTTTTAGATAAGGATAAAAACGGTTACTAAAAATTAATTTATTCATCCCACATCTTGTAAATACGAAACGTAAGAATTGTCTATTTTTCGTAAACCATTATCTAGATAAGACCAAAATAGAATAACTGTCATTACTAAAAATTAGGGACAAAACCTGATATAGGGGTGAATCTTTTTGAAGATATCACCGTAAAAGAATAAGTGTAGAAACTCATTATTTCATACATTTATTATTAAATATCTTATATTTTGTAAATATTCAAAACTCAAAAATAATATAAATTCTTAGACTATGTAGATTTAACTATAAAATCACGTAAAAATTATATTGCCTTATTTATTATTATTTATTGTATAAAAGTAATTCATTTGATCTCATTTAATTTCATTTTAAAAAACTTTATCGTTGTTAACAAAATTATGTGTTAACACTTTTGTCCCTCTTCTAAGTTAAAAAGAAAAATATATATATATATATATATATATATATATATATATATATGGAGAGATTATTTTATGAATATCCAAAAAAAGACAAAAAAATTATATCTTAAAGATTTTAAGTTTTTATTATTTTTTTTTCACAAAAATAAAGACCAACATATTTTAATTAGTTGTTCTAAAATAATATTGTTGTTAGAGGAATGCTAATTACAACCTCTTAGTCAACTTTCACGTTCGAAATCACATGCCGAAATATTTTTTTTCAATTTTTTTTAATAGCGGTATTCGTTATAGTTACAGTATCATCCCTATAAATTTTTGAAAAATTCTCAATAGTTAACAGTACCGAAAATAGAGTTCCTGATATTCCAATTTACTAGGCGCGTTCAAAAAACTTCAAAGGTATTTTCAGCACGGTAAGCTATTCGAAAATTTTTAAAAATTTACAAGATTGATATTGTAAGCATACCAAACACCTCCGTGAAAAAAAAAATTAAAAAAATATTCCAATAAGTATTTTCGGGCGTGGATGTTTTTGTAATGTGAAAACAATATTATTTTGTAAATTAAGAAAATCGATGAAAATGTATAAAAAGAAAAGATTCCATAAAAGAAATTAAAATTTTAGATATTTTGTGTAAATTTTTTTTAAAAAATAAATAAGGTAAATCAATATCGTACTACAACAATGTTTTGGTTGTATTTGTTTTCATTTGCAGTAGAGTTTATTATTTTATTTTTTCATAATTATATACGTGATTATTTGTAATTTTTTTAAAAATTCTAAATAATTTATATTATCATTACTATAAGTATAAAACTAAAAAGTCTAACAAAATTTTTAATTATTATTTTTGATATTATAAATTATTAAAAAATACATATAATTAAGATAGTAAAAAAGAATAGTTTAAAAGGCTCTTATATAAATACAAAAATACTCTTAATTAAAAAAAAAAGGGCTATTATGGATTTTTCCTAAAATATATATGAAACATGTCTCCCTAAATAAAATATCTTAATAAAAAGACAAACTGAAATAACGGAAAAAGTGAAAGGAACATATAAAAAAGAAGGAAAAAAAAAAAAGAAATAAATTATTCCCCACATCCTTCTTCCATACAATTTACCTTTAATTAGTAGCTTTTAATACCAATTACACTCTCTAAAGAATTTTTAATAGTTCTTACTCAAATCTTTAGACCAAACAATCCATACCGTCATATTTGTTTAGACATCTGCTCAAATCTTTGACTCTCTGCATGACTAATAAAATAAATTAATTAGACATTTTGTGTGCAAATATTTCTGACAATACCAAATACTTGTCATTTTAATGGCCGGATTATGAATAAAATACTAGTTACGTTGGGCAGATTGCTAAATTTTCTTATTCAAAGTTAATCCCAAATAATAATCTAATATATGCTTATATATAATTATAGTACTTTTGTTTAAATTTTAACAAAAATGAGAGGCAGAGCAGAGACCATTTCGTTTTGAATGGTTGGTGTCTTGGTGGGGTTGTGTTGAGTGATGTTAGTTATTTTTTACAGTAACATTTCGACACCAAGTGTATTCATTGCCTTTTTGTCCTGGAATATTAATTAACTCTTGCATAATTTAATTGAATAGTATAGTGGAATTTTAGCCAAACCATGACCTCTCCAATCCAAAGCCATCTCAATTTTAAATTCTTTTGACAACTGGATACTAATAATTGAATCTAACTTCCAAAGAGCCTATCAATTCACAGCTAGCGTCTAGCCTAAGTAGTAGTAGTATGTGGTTACTACTACTACGATGTACTAACAAGTTAAGCTCTTTCAAAACAGTCCACACACACACCCCTTCTAAATTCGGGTCTAGAATAAGGCCTCACCCTAGCTAAATTGTCTAAATTCAGCCAAAACCATCTTCAACTTGCATCCTGATTCCAACGCTGTTTCTATTTTTTAAGAAAATCTCTATTGAAAACATGGGCAATAATTCGCAGGCCGAAAAGGGAAAAGAAAGCGACTCACACATATATATATGTATGTAAAATATATATATTATCCTTATCCTGCTTAAATGAATAAAAAATAATTTAATTTTCAAATAAGGGTGGCTTGACTTGCAAAATGTTGGAATAGAAATAGAAGCAATGAGGTTGGAGGCCCACAGTGGGTTTTGGAAGAGTTAAGGAGGGCCACCCCGGCCTATGGTGAAGTAGTCACCATCCAGATTCTATTCCCAGGATTCGCTTTTGGAGATCGGGTGGGTCCCATTGGCCATAATCTCGTATTCACACGTGCCAGCCTTGGTCACCCTCTCGATTTGCACTTGCCTTTCTTCCTTTCACACTGAAAACCCAAAAACGTCATCATCCCCATCTATTAAAAATGTACATATATATTTATATATATATATTTATATATATACTGCTGGGGTGTGTAAATTCCTCCAAATAACAATTTATGTAGAATGTGCTCGCCCAACTTGAACATTTTGTATAGTTGAATCTCTTTCTAATACGGTATTGGAAAACGAAATCACATTTCTTTGCACGAAGTCACTCATGTCCAAATTTACTTAAAGTAACCAAAATAATTATAATAATTTAATCCCTCAAGGCCTCAAATGGAATAAGATGTGTGGTATTTATAAGAAAATATACTTATTCCACTTTCTAATGCCATGTGCGGAAAATCTTTGCTCCGTGTATTGATTGCTCTAGTTTATAATTCGCTTATTTAAATGAAACGGTGCATCGATGTGTTATGCTTATACAAAAACCTAATATCTTTCCTTTGATATTATTGGTCAATAGTAAATGGCCAATTTTTTTTTCTTCCTTTCATTTCATGGGTTATGTAATTGAGATTAATGATATTTGTTATAAATAACGAGTGGAAAATTCCTCTTGTTATTAATTTTATTTATTTATTTATTTATTTTTAATGACCATAATTATTCCCAAGATAAATTTTGTGGGGACATTATATATGTTTTCTTTAACAATAAATAAATATTTGATTGAAAAACATATAAGAAATTTTACACAAACGGTCTAAAATTATATATATGTATATTTTATTTTACATTTCTACAATTAAGGTATTATTTTTTTACGAATCATTTAAATTGTATTTGTACGTACGGAACATCATAAAAATAACATAAATATAACGTATAAACTATATGTAACAATTTATAATTTTGTAAAAATAAAAAATAGATAAAGAAAAATCTAGAGGAATTTTTTTTTTATTTTTAACTATTAAAATAGTTTTTTTTTGTATTTTTACGAAAATCCACATAAAAATTAACATAACAACTAACGGAGCAACCTACATTACAACAAAAACCCACATATATAGCAACTCACGTGGAAACCACAAGAGCAATTCAAACCGTAAATGTAGAAAAACAAAGTTAAAAATAGTATATGAGATAATTTTCTAAATTTAAATCCGTAAAAATATTAAAAAAAAAAGTCTACATCTGTAAATTTGTATTTTTTGTTATTATTTTTTAGTATTTAAGAAAATATCCAAAGATTAATACGTATACTCATATACATTGTTATGGCACACAATTTCGTACATGGAGTTGTGTTTTTTTTTTTTTTTTGGATGTTGCCATTATATGATTCGTATGTATCGAACAGATCATGATTTAGTATTATCATATTAATATTGTGGGGTTACCAGGTTCAACCTAACTTAACATTTGAAAGCTTGCCCATTTTTTCCAACGTGACTTGTTGGCTGTTTTAGAGGCATAAAATAGAGGTTCTGATCATGAATTGGATAGAGATTAATTATGGTCAAATATATAGTTGGCCTATATCCCCTAGCTAAAATTAAACCCTACTTACTTCTTCTCTCTCTCTCTTCCCCTTTTCCTTTCAATACCTTTTCATTTACTAGAGGAAGAATTTTGGTCATTGTCGTCCACTTTCCATTTCAACAAATTAATTGTGATAATTGATTTGGACTCATAGAGTTTCCCTTTAATTTTCTCTATATATACTATCGTAGAAAAGGATACTTCAGGTAATATGATTTGAAGATAGAGAATATAATAAAGAGCCTAGTATATTATATATATATATATATATATTTATATTGTGATTTTAATAAATTTGTATGGTAGAAAAGGAGATGGGGAATAAATGTAAGCATCTTATATCGTACAATTAATATTCATATATAATGAAATTAAAGTGTTAACTATAAATATATTTAGCCAATTAAAATCTCCTACCATTGGTTAATTACGTTTTGATCATAATCTTTTTATTTTGGATAGAGACTAAAATTTATTCTAAAACATGCATATATAAATCCTCATCAAAAAATAATTCTAAGATAATTATTATAGGCATATATACGTTCCCAAGTTCGAATTGTCATCTCCCAATGTGCGAATAAATAAAAATAAATAAAATAATTCCAAGAAAATAATCATATATACACATCAACAAGCAAAACTGATCCACCCCTTCTACCAAACACACACCTAAAAATAAATAAAAAGATAAGATTGCTTTATACTTAAGCAATATTCCATTTAATTATCAGGTTATATGTTCATACACATAGATGACACAATCTATATATGAATAACGATCGATGAGGCCCACAGTGATCCCCTCTTGAATTTTGACTATATACGTACATTTAGTCGGTCATGGTTACCATTTTATTTCTCTCTTTTAATTAATTTTGTTAATTGATTCTGATGGCGTACCATCCACCGCACATGACCTATAGTTTTTAGGGCATTTTATGTACATTTACAGTACTTCCTTTTCAATATAAATTTTTGTATTTACATACATTTTTTTTGGTACATTTTTTAAATATATTTCTTTTAACCTTCATCTCAGCGAACAAACTTTTTAGCTCTGTCATTGCCCGCTAAGGTTTATTTTGATGATGTTATATATAACTTAATAATTATCCACAATATTCTGCATATATATATATATTCCCAAATCCCATGCCTTAATAATCGGTTGAAAAGAATGAAGACCCACTATTCTCAATTTAATGAAGCTCGTCAACCCCAAATAAATCTCTTTTCTTATTAATTTCCATGCATATATGATATATTATATCGTTTCTGTCTCGTCTCTGTCTGTCATCTAAAAATATTAATATAATTTAAGCATATATAATTAATTATATAATATATTATATTATATGTTTTCGTGTGTAAAATACTATAGAATGTAAACTTGGTGGTGGTGGGTGGTAAACTGTTATACTGAAGCAGATAAGTATTATATATTAGGATAAGATATATATATAGAGAAAAATAAGGTCTTCACAAAGAAAGTCAATATGTGCTCGTATTTCGTTGTCATCAACAAATACATAAAGTTGAGTTGACCATATAAATATAAAAAAAAATATAGATGAATAAATACAATGAGTTTTTAAGGTTTGCAATTTATTTTGGCTGAATGAAATATATATAATCCTGAAACTATGGATGAATATAACATGGACTACAGCTGGAAATGAAAACTACGTTAAGGAATCTAACCATAACGCACACAATTGGTCTTCGGCCGGTTGTTAATGAACAAGTTGACCCATATTGTCTAAATTTAATTAAGCTAATTAATCGATCGGTTTAAGTTATATATATTTAGGCTAGGCTCCATTAATTAATTTTTCTTGTGTCAATTAATAAATACTAATAAATGTATATATATATATAATACGTACGTAATCAAATGAATATATTGGAAATCATTTTCGCCGTTAAAAGTATATATCCGTTTGGAAGTGTATGCCAGTTCCAGTATAAGTCCAAAGATCATGCATTGCGTTTTGAAATGATTAATTATTGCATTAATTTATATATGATATTGTAGTGTACAAGTCTCCAGTTCATGTATTTAACGCTCTGCGTTGTCCACTAGCTTTGGACTCCTATTATGAAAATTTAGGAAAAATAAATAATAAAAAAAGAAAACATAAATGAAAAAAGATTAATATAATCAAATTGTCTACACTATGTACGTATGTATATATGACTTTATACGAGTTTTTATTATTATTATTTAAGAAATAGTCACGGCAAATTAATAAGGGAAGTGTTTGTTTGTTGACCTTAAAGCCAATATATGTACATTTAATCTAAATCAATAATATTTATCTAGTCCAGAAAATCATAATGATTTGTTATATAATATATTTATATAAATTAATTTCCATATCACGATCGATATCATGCTGTCATATGTACATAAAATATCTTTTAATTAAATTAATTTGATTTTGATCTTTAATTAGAGATAATGCATTGTTATGTATATATATATATGGCCAAAGCAACACAGCACCACATATAATAAAATGTATAATTAGAGAAAGATACACATTAATTGATCAATATATAAGGTAATTATAGCTTTAATTCCTTCCAAAAATTAAGAGCAAGTTTATAATATATATATATATGTCGCGTGAGAGCATAACTTATTGCTTCTTGTAATTAGGTATGGATAATTTATATTATTCTTAATTAGTTAAGTTTTTAATATTATTATAGATGATATAGTCATGAAGTGCGCAAAGTTTTTGAAACGGGCCTACTAGTAGTATTATACTAATTTACTATTTCATACACAATTCAAACTATTTTTTTTGTGATGTATAAATTGTTATAGATGCCACAAAACAAACAAGGACGTGAGGGCAAGTGCTGTAATTAATTAACATCATTAATTTTAAGATATTGCTTAACCCTACAATTAGACCAGGGATTATTATATATTATTTCCTAATTATTATTATATCTGTATGAAATATTCACTAAATTGAAATGATTAACAGAGACAGCTAACTTTTTGTTGTCTTTACGAGACTGACAATATGAAATGCATGATTTAAACACAATTTGTGCTGCACTACAAAGAATAAGTTGCATGGTTTCCCAATTTTGTCGGTTCCAACGTAAGAAATTATTTGTTAGATTGATGAGATATATAATATTTGTTATTAATGAAATTATTTCTTTTTTTTTTTTTTTTTTTGTATCATATATATACGACATAAATTTTATAATATTAATTTCTTCTTTCCCTCTATAATTTAACAATTATACTGTCGTATTAATATTATAATCATTTTAAGAATCTTATACGTACTGATTTGTATCTAAAAAATGAGCTAACTATTTCTAAGCGAGGAAACATTTATAAACATAAAATATTTTTTTTTGATTTATATATGATGATGACATTAAATATATACATATTGCCCTTAGCATTTGCTTAAAGTAATATTTTCACAACAGTAAAACCAAATAGAATACTAAATACTTGATGCCACAAATAGAATTATTTTGGTTTTTGCATCTTCATCAAACAATAAATCATCAAAATCTCCTCTCATCATCTTTTTTAACACGATATCAATTTAGTTGGTACTTGAACTTTATAATTGACCACATGCACATAAAAAAAACATATATATATATATCATCATTATAATTTAGCTCAAGAGCTATTTCATTAAAGATCAGACTAAAAAAATAAAATTAACTATGACCAAATAAGATTTTAGAGCATCAATTTTTGATAGATAAATATATAAAAGATAATTAAATTCATATAAAGAATACTATGCAAAAAGCAGAATTTTACTTTGGGTAAACTTCAAGTGTGGTTCCCTCCTATATTTAGTCTTCTTCTCCAATGTTATAATAAATATATATAAGATAATTAAATTCATACAATAAACTTACACAAAAATTACTGGGTTTGGTATTTTTCTTCTGGATTTGAAATGAATTCGACAATTTTTAGTGTAGTTGCCATCTTGTGTTTGTCGAAGAAAATGACGAATTGTTTTCTCTTACAGATAATAATAAAATTATTAATATTTTTTTGAACAAATAAAATTATTAATATTATTATTGACGTTATTTTCAATAAATTATTAAATAGTATATTAAATTTTACATCAATATTTCATAATTGTGTATTGGGGCACAAAAACAAAAGCTGATGGAAAATTGCCACTAAACTATTTTTTTTTTTCCCAAAATTGAGCTATATTTTCCATTTCGATTAGAGATAGTCTTAGTTAGCTAATTGAAGGTATCTTCCTGTGTTTAATCAGACCCTAACTAATTTAACTACACTACAAGAAAGCGGTTAGCGAAGACTTCATTAATTAATATTAACAATTGACCATTAGTTCTTGCTTTTACCATGTTTACTCTGGCTTAGATTTTCATAAAAATTCTCTTTTAATCACACTAGCATTTATCTAATATAATTACATTTGACCATTTTAAGTTTGAACAGAATCTATATTTGATCGAACCATGACCATGAGTCATTGCCATTTAGGAATGGGCCTAAAGATATCGATACAGGGGAAGATCATTTAGCCAAACGAACTGCCCATTCTGACCGTTGATAAGGACAGATTGTACATTTTTTTTTTCTTTTGACAAATACATATATTGTACATTTTTCTTTTTGTATTTTGGCAAATTCAAATTTTTGGTTTGGAATCTGACCATTTAATGAACCAAATATTATATACAAACCCAAATCCACCGTTAAGAGGTTCATATGTGTATTATATGTATACAAAACTAATTAATATATTAAATATCAATGAGCAATATTGAGCACACCCACCCTTGTGTGGAGCAAGTGCCAAAATATATATTAGCCTTCTTTTATTCACTCCTGGGCCCTTTTGCCCTTCTTAAGTCAACTCTTTTGAATTTGAATTGTCCTGTCTGTGCTCTTGAGTCTTGACCAACTTTGAGTAGACTTGCAACTTGCAAGTTGGGACAATCATGCATGTAGTCAAACATAGAAAACTTTCCCAACCCAATGGCCTAAGCCCATTTATTCCTAATTGATTTTCGTTTCTTTTTTCCCCCTTAATTCTTCTTTCTCTAAGTTTCTTGTGTTAAATTTGTTCTCTTTTCAGCTTGACTGTTTCATGGATTATTTAGACTTCAGTAGTAATCCACATTAAATAAAATAATCCTTCATGTGCCCTTGAAAAATATACTAGCATATAATTATATATATTATTGAGTTCATGGCATCTGTGATTGGTTTAGTGGAAGAATCAAGAATTTATTAACTTGAATGATTGTGCATGAAAAGGAAACTTTTAATTTTTAGTGACATAAAACTTACGACTTTTCTTCTCATCTTATGAGTTTTTTTAACTATGTGGACAGCAATCACGTAGCTACTGGGCCCAAAAAGATGAAATTATTTCTTGGAGACCGGAGATTTTTGTATACCAAAACAGCAGAGCATGAGTCAAGTGGATAGATTTCAATTAAATATGAACATCAAAAGAGAGATTTATATAATTGACAGCCCAACGAAGAGTTCTGCTGATGAATATACATGACAATAGATACTTTCCCATAAAAGTATCAATAAACAGTATGACATATATATATGAATCAATACAAATATACATTTATGTTATTAAAAAAAATACAAAATATATATTTATAGTTTATAAATATGATGCAATGTATATCGATTACTTACGTACTCACCCACCTCTCAACAGTTGGCAGGGGCCTATAAAGATTAAGATTAGAAATAAGAGATTATTTCATAATTACCCAAAAACAACAAAAAATTAAAGTTTTTACAATTTTTTTTTTTGTAAAGAGCTGCAATATATGTTTATATATTCTCAAGTGACAGAAATTACAAATGGACTGTTCTACTACTTCACAAAAATGGATAATGGCCTTCTATTTTTCTCATGCTCGAACTATATCAAATAGATAGGTAGTTATGTACATGTTTGTCCCAAATTATTATCGCCATCACAAGGAAGAGATCGAAATATTTAAATATTTATCTATAAATACAATTAAAATAGGATTTTTAGTGCCCAACACATGGGTAACATGAAGTATTCGAGTATGAAAATAGAGGAAATTACAAATTTTATGGGATTAAATTATCTGTGTAAAAATATGGTTTTTTTTTTTTAAAGTTATTTTTCCCAGCTGCGTTTGAAGATGTTTTGGACAAGAAAGAATCCAATAATTGGGCCAACTCTGTGACAGCCCACCCCCAAAACTTGTTTAGACAAACATATAATATTCGAGCCGAGCCTATCCAGCTTAGGCCCATTACATTCACAACCATTCAAGAAGCCCACTCTCTTTGATAAACGACCAAAATGCAAATGTTTTATTTTATAAATTTCTTTCGAAAAATGTTAAACCAAACTCTACGAAAAACCCAAATGAGGATCTTATACTACTATGGGTATAAATGAACATTTGATTAAAATTTTATGCATTTTCATATTTTTGAGCAATAGATGACTTTTCTTTTTCAAAAAAAAAAAAATTATTTTATAGAAAAATTAAAAAAAGAAAAAGTTAAAAAATGCGAGAAAATTAAGTAAGAACAACCAAATACCCTTACAATAACAATGGGTAACAAGTTCACTACAAAAAAATCTTACTTTTAGTCACAATAAAATTTGTGACTAAAAGTGAAAAAATTGTGACTAATTATAAATTGTGATTCCTATGTTGTGACTAAAAGGTCCGTGGATAAAAGTATTAGTCACAAAAATTACAATTTATTGTGACTAAATGTATTTTTAGTCATAATACTTGTTGTGACTAAAACTAAATTAGTGACAACTTGTAACTAAATACTATGTTTTAGTCACACGTAACATTTTGTTGTGACTAAAAGTCACATTTAGTCAAAAAAAATTATGTTAGTGACTAAAAAATTATCACTAAAAGTAGCAATTTTTTTTTGTAGTGGTTATCATAAAAGATAACCATAAATACCTTATGTATATATTTGGTGAAGTAAAAAGTTCTTATTACCATGGTAAGTCTAAGTTAAATTGGACTATCACCTTGGATAAATGATACATTATAAAATACATTATAAAATTCTTTATTACAATTAAATTAATCTCTGATCTTGACCAATTTTGTCTTCATCTAGAGCATACGTTTTCCCTTTATATTATTCGTTGTACAATTCTAATTATTTATTGTCGATCTTTTATTCAAATTGTAAACATATTTACAATACTTATTGTTTTTGGAATTAGTAATGTGAACTACGATCATTAAACGTGTGTTTTTTCATTTTGAAATATTATTCCAATATTATAATATCTGTTTTATTTCAATAAATCTACTAGCTAGTACTAATAATAAACCCTAGATTTTTTTTTATGGCATGCCATTTCATTTTTCCAATCTCATAGTAATGGATACATATAAGAGAAAATGTTTTAGCTATAGCTAGCTAAAATTAATGTTATATCATTTAATTATCTCATGATAAATTAGCGAAAACATATGACTCCCATGTAGCGGGCCTTGACACACGGAATAATACATGATAAGAGTACTACACAATTGATAATAATCACGTACTTATTTTTAGACGTATATTACGTAATAACTATTAAAATATATATATTACTAATAAATTCGTTAACTAGGACAATGCCTATATAGCTACTGAACCGATAAATAAAAAGGGGCCATACATACGGTTTCCAATATCTATCTATCTATATATATATATCAAGGAAAGAATCCCCAGTAAGGTGGCGAAACAGTGCTGTATTCGTCTATATTGAATACACGGTTGCAATGATGATAAGCCATAACATGATTCTGTTGATGACGATGATGGTAATTATTATTAGTTCCTTGTGACTTATTGTTTGAACTGCGAATAATAAGGGCCTCCCCAGTACTGCTTTCAGCCATCTCTTCTCCGGAGATTATCATAGAAGTAATATTTCCTCCTACCACTTGCTTATTCGACCCATTCTCTCGTAGAATGCGTTTCAGTTTTATGACCTGCCCTCCAAAATAACATTAATATGTATATCATGTATACTGTACATATTGTATGAAAGAAACTTTATAATAATTATATATATGCACCTCCTCCTGAAGCTTCTGTTTTTCTTTTGACATGTGATCAAAGTCATGTTTAAGGGCCTCATAAGAGCGTTCGATTTGCCTAGCTTTCCAGCGAGCTCGCCTGTTTTGGAACCATACAGCAATTTGGCGAGGCTCCAGCCCAAGCTCTCTTGACAGCTTCATTTTCCTATCTGGTTCCAGCTTAATTCCCTCCTGAAAGCTCCTCTCCAATAACTCCAACTGATTGTTAGTTAATGTTCTCTTCTTCTTCTCCTGAAAGCTACTACGGCTGATCATGTCCCTTTCAATAGAAGGCCGACCACTATTTAACCCTTGTGCTGTCTCAGCTGACAGTATTGCCTGATCATGCTTCACCTCCATTCCACCTTTACAAAATGAAAAAAGTTTATGTACACAAGGTTATATTTTGAAAACGATCGATGCTTTGCTAATGATATCTAAACTGATAGTGAGATCACAAAGAAAAGTGTATCTAATTTCTTACCATGATAATAGGAGTCGTAGTCATTGTGGAAAGGGTTGCCGTAGGAAGATTCAGTTCGAGAAACACTAGTGTGTCTTGTATTGCCATTCCAATCCATTAATTTTGTTTTTCTCTGGATATATCTTCACACAACTACTACGTACTCTGATTAATTTGTCTATATATAGTGCGTATTTATAGAGGCTACAACTACAAGCAGGGGTAATCCAACTAAATATATGGACCTACCTAGGGATGATCGCATAATATAATATAATATTTATGATAGATGATGTAACTTGTACGTACAAACTACTGTCGGCTCTGTGTGTCAAAGAAAGTTAACTGATCAATCCCATGTCAGCGGCTTTTGTCGTCTTTCCTTCACTTTTTGGCTATGGTTCTTTTGGGTGGGGTGAGTGGTTTTTTTTTAACGTATATATTAATATAACAGAGTGAAACGAGAGAACAGAGCTTATATGTACTTATGATGTGGATCGATCGATGCATGAGAAAGTGGAAAGTGGGGACAGGCAATTCATGAAACACACATATATATATATATTATACATATACATATGGCCGGGGCCAAATATTGCCAAACACAAGCTATGCATGCATGCAGAGAGATCATATACATAATTACGTATTGAGACCCCCACTACTTCAATTTGAATACACTCTCTTTACCGGTTGATTTAGATTATCTAATGTGTAACTCTCTCAATCATTTCCCAACAACTGTACGCCAGTCACTGACTCATTTAATTAAGCCATCTTCTCATAACGTCTCTCTAGCTCCTACACATATATACCGGCGTACGTACTGTATATGTTTAACTAATATGAGTGTTATTATAACACATAAGGAGCGATATATGTATTGTAGTACTTAATTACCAATATAGCAAAGGACCAAAATTCATTAATATAAACAATTAAAGTAATTAAAGTGGTCGACGACGTATTGGAAAGATGTATAGTTGTCAGACTCAGAGAAGGCATATTACCCTTTCCATCATGGCATAT
Source organism: Cannabis sativa (assembly GCF_029168945.1). NCBI lineage: Eukaryota > Viridiplantae > Streptophyta > Magnoliopsida > Rosales > Cannabaceae > Cannabis > Cannabis sativa. The sequence goes on along the minus strand of NC_083601.1, from coordinate 39,178,581 downwards.
ATTTTTATTTTTACCCCTCTATTACTATTTCTCTCCACATCATAGTAACTTCGGTGACACCTTAAGGTCCATTATTATACCTGACCTGCGGCTGTGACCCCATAATGCATTTATGTATAAATTATGAAGCATGAATTTTCTTGAGGGTGTGTGTTGGAGTAGCTGGGTTCGAGTGCCAATTTATGGGTGATTGTAATATATAAACGCTTAATAAAAAAAAAAAAAACTCCTTCGAGTTCATGCAATATATATTTTGTGATCATATATATTATAAATTATATATTTTGTGATGAGATAAATGTAACATGATAGTTACATGTAACCATTCAAATCTATTCCATATATATATTCTTTATAATTACACTGCTTTCTTTTTTAGTATTGGTGGGAGTATATACTTCTAAATCCCTTTTTAAGTTTCTCTCATGCGGATCGAGCACCGGTATTTGACGTCCAATAATCCCAGCTATAATGCAGTGAATTAATAGAAATCAAATTATTACTATATCAAAATAGGTAGTTAGTGATTTAAAGCGTGATAACAGCATCTCTCTAAGAGTGATACTTTTTTTTTTTTGTCAAAACTCTCCATATTATCCAAACACTACCAAAAAAAAAAAATATATATCTTTAATAAAAATCTTTTACTTACTAAATAAATAATTTTTAGTAGTTAAATGTGATTTTTAGTGACAACAAAAAATTACTTGTAATTAAAATATAGTATTTAATTACAAGTTATCACAAATTTAATTTTAATCGTAACAACTATATATTATGACTAAAAACACATTTAGTCTTACCATATATGATTATTATGATTAATATTTTTAGACACAAATCTTTTAGTAACAACATAAAAATATTAATTTATAATTAGTTAAAACTTTTCACTTTTAATCACAAATTTATACTATATTTAAAAGTAAAAATTTTATAATAGAAAAATAATATTTTATTATAACTCTTTTCCAAATTATAAATAATCCAATATTAAGCGGTCCTCAAATTTTTATTTTAGCATCAACATTATTACCTTACTTTTTGATTTGGCTCTTTCCAAACATTAATTAATTCTTCCACATAACCAAAGCATTCGCTCCAATTAGTGATCTTAGAAGTTACCGAACAATTAGTGTTCTAACAAAATATAGGACCTTTCAAAAAAAAAATATATGATGTATTAATTAAAGTAGCATTTAGTAACATTTTCTTAATTAATTTTTATTTAAAAAATATAAAAATATTTTTCAAAATCATGTTCTATAAAACTGTTTTCACTTATTGATTTTTCAATTTATGAGAATCAAAATTTTGAAAATAAAAAAAAATCACTTTCAATACTTTTTTACAATTAATTTTTAATCAATATTTTAGACTCGGACTGAAACCCAAATCTGATCTCGACCGTGGCACCGAACCTGGCCCCTAACCTAGACTAGACTCGACCTCAGATCTAGACTCGACTTAAATTTCTCTGACTGTTTTCAATCGTTGCTTATTCTACCCAGTATTCACGATGCTTGTATAGGTGACAGTTTTATAGATCGACATTAATTCTTTACCTGAAGGTGTTAATAAACTGTCAAGAATTTTGGATTTTTTAGTAGTAAATCGTTTTGTGTTTTAGGGAATTAGAGCACTCACAATAAGTGTGCTATAATTACTAAAAGCTAAATAGAAAAAAGCTAAAAGCTTAAAATTGAGATCCAACAAATGCTTTAAACCCCTAGCAATTTAGCCCATTTCAAACTCCGAGAAATTATTCTCTACATAGCTCAATAGCTCAATGATTAAAAACAAAAAAAAAACTAATTAAAAAAGTATTACGTACTAAATACACATTTATTAATTACCAAAATATTATTGATAGTTGTTATAATTTTATCCTCACGGAAAATTTTGAAGGCGAAAATATATTTTATAATAGCCGATTTTATTATTTTAAAATTATTTAAGTAGCCCAAAAAATTTTTTATATACCAAAGAAATCCAAACTTAAGCTATATCAATCTTTCATATATTCTCAAATAAACAAAATAAAATAGAAATTGTAGAAATTATGCCTAAGCATTACGTTGAAATAGTTTTTTATTAATTTTATGTTTGTAAAAGAAAAAGGTACGTAGGATTGCAATAGATCAGAACTTGAGTGACCCCTTAATTATTTCGGAAAAATATATAAATAAAATTTAAAGAGATCTTAAAAAAAGAATAAGTAGAGAGTGATGAGAGATGACTAAGTTTCACACGAGGCATTCTCTCTCTCTTTCCTCTTTCTCCTATTGGCACTTTCCTCAAGGAAAGGGGAACTAACTAGATATTGGTTTTTGCTATAACTATGTTGTATACGAGGCCAACATTTATGAGTAGGTAGTCTACAGTACTGACAGTAGAATTTTGGTGATGCATACATATCCAGTGCTTAAATACATGACAATTAATTAAGGAGATACTATGAGAGTGACACACACGGAGTAAAAACGAGAAATGCTAAAGGACACTATTGGTGCCTAGCACCCTCCTACGTGTCAATATAGCTATTGGTGCAATTAAGTATCGGGTCCCATATAGTTTAATATAATAATTTTTATGGAGACCACTAACCAATTGCAAGGCGATACATTTAGAAGGTGTTAGGCACCACTGGTGCCCATAGCAATGCTCGAGTAAAAACGCTAACGCCCTTGTCAACTCTTCTCTCCTAATTAATAATAAATAATACATGCAATGTTCATGAAATCTTGCCTCATAACCCAACATCTATAAAGGATAAAGTACATATAGAGCAATTGACCCTTTTATTGTATATATTGTTCACATACGTACATACATATACATATATGTGACACAATCAGGACCGGTCCTGAGGGTAGGCGAGCTAGGTGTGCGCCTCGGGCCCCCAACTGTTCAGACCCCGAAATTGTAAACAAAAAAATATTATTATATAAATAAAATATTAAATAAGAAAGAAATATAACAAATATTATATGGTATAGTGGTAAAAGATTTTATATTTTTTTTTAAAAAAATATTTATTGTGTAGTTACGAAGAATAAAATTGTATAAGAGCCTCGAAATTTGATTTTGTCTTAAGCCTAGTCTTGGACACAATTTTATTTCTTTAAATAATTTAATTATTTAAATATTATAATTATTTAGATTAAAAAAATAATTTAACAGGTAAAAAAAATTATAAAATAAATGATTTTTGTTGTTTTTTTTTTCTGTTTCTTTGACGCCCAATGGACAAGAACCGATGGAGGTCACCATGCAACCACCCATGAATTACTAATGCCGGCCTCATGATCATTCATCCCAGACTCTTTCTCTTTATTTGCTACTCCCTCTCTCTGTTAGATCGATCTCCAAGGTTTGCGTTTTAGTTTGAAAAATATTAATGTAGCTAGAGATTTAGGTTTCATTTTTTTATGGTGTTGATTTTGTGTTTTAATTACATTGAGATTCGTGGATAGTGGTGGTAGTTTCCGTAACGGTTGTTCATTACAAAAAAACAAATATAGTTTAATAATAATTTTTTATTCACCGTATAATTTTTTAATTGGTAATTTAATGTGATTTTAAGTCACAATAAAAAGAGATTTGTAACTAACATACTAGATAGATGTTACGTGTTAATTTTATTTTAGTTTTTAATTTTTTTCTAATATCATAATTTTAAAATTAATAATATTCAATAAAGTGAAAATATTAAAATTTGAAAGCATAATAGTGATTTAGATAAAAATAAAAATTACTATTATACTTTGTAATAGTAATTAAAAAAAAAAATTATTATTCGTCCTAAATTTATCTTCCCAATTAATAAAAATACTCATCTGGTTAAACTATCAAAACATTCAAATTTAATTTAAAATTTAACTAATTCTAAATGTAGGATGCTGACCCTTTACGTGACAACATTTAATAATTTGTTATTTTTTTTTTTTAATAATTTGTTATTTTTTTTTATTTAATATTCAATAATTTTATTTGTTATTTTTTTTATTTAATAATTTTTTTTTTTTGAGTGTAGCGTAATGGTTTTTACAATCATATATTAACTTAATAGCTTAAAGGTCTTGGGTTCGAACCCATGACCTCTCCCTTTTTCCCATCCCTCCCTCACCACTAAGCTAGCCTTAGTGGCTTAATAAACTATTTTATTTTTAATATAAATAAAAAGTCATCCATGAATTTTTCATAAACTAACAATTCTGTTATATAGGCACACTTTATATAAAATAGATATTTATTTAATTAATTTAATTTCTTTCAATGTTATAGTCGAGTTATTATTTTTTGAATTGAATTAGATTGAATTATCTATTATATTTTAGATTTAATGGATCCAATAAAAAAAAGTAGTAAAATTTAATCATAACTTTCATAATTAAATACATATATATAAAAAAACATAAAATTAATTACTTATCCAAACAACTAATTAATATAGATTTTCAAGCACCCCAATATCCGGCAACCGATTTATATATCCAATTGAATATTCAAAAATATTATCCAATCTAATTTGATTACAATTAGATATTTAATATTTGATACTCGGTATAATTGGATTTGAATTGGAATTCTAATTTTGCAAGTTATTTTTTGAAAAATATTTAATTCTAGAAAGAAATTTATGAATAATATTATTGAGTTTGAGTATAATTAAATTTTTATGTTACTAACATATATAATATATTGTATGATGCATGGATCATAAGGGAAATTTGATTTTCTATACTTAGAAAATAAAAAAATTTGATTCCTAAACCAATAATTTAAACCCTAAAAAAACTATACTTTTTTTTCAAAACTCCAAAAATACCCCCAAACTCTCACAGCATCTCTCTTTCTCTCTCTATCTCGGCCGGTCCCAAGAATCCCACACCTCAGGTCCGATGGTCGGACCATGGGGTCCGATGGGGTCCGACCAATCGGACCCATCGGACCCCAAGGTCCGACCATCGGACCTCTCTCTTCCCCTCTCTCTCTCAAATCGCAGGAAAAAAAAAATAAAAAAAATTCACAGACGGTCGGACCTTTTGGTCCGATGGGTCCGATTGGTCGGACCCATCGGACCCCAAGGTCCGACCATCGGACCTCTTTCTTCCTCTCTCTCTCAAATCGCAGAAAAAAAAAAATTCACACCGATGGTCGGACCTTGGGGTCCGATGGGGTCCGACCAATCGGACCCATCGGACCCCAAGGTCCGACCATCGGACCTCTCTCTTCCTCTCTCTCTCAAATCGCAAAAAAAAAAAAAAAGTTTCACAGACGGTCGGAGGGGTTGGGGTCGGACTGGGGTTGCTCTTTCGGGTTGGGGTTGGAGTCGGAGGGGTTGGGGTTCGGGTGGTGATCGGCGTTGGGGTCGGAGGGGTTGGGGTTCGGGTGGTGATCGACGTTGGGGTCGGAGGGGTTGGGGTTCGGGTGTGAGATAGAGGGAGAGAGAGATGATGCAGAGAGAGAGAGAGTATTGTGAGGGGGGTATTTTTGGGGTTTTGAAAAAAAAGGAATAGTTTTTTTAAGTTTTAAATATTTGGTTTAGGGAAATTTTTTTTTGATTTTCTTAAGTATAGAAAATCAAATTTCCCTAATAAGTCTAGAATTAGATTATGAAAGTGGGCTTAATTAATATAATGAAAGCAGAGAAATGTAAAGAGAGTAGACTGTGTGATTGTCGCAAAGAGAAAACGTACGGACAACGTGGTTAATAACTATTAACTATCCATGCATTCTCCTTATTGGGCGTTGAACTGATCATATATATATATAAGGTGTGAAAGTGATGGATGAGAACAGATGTTGTGTGTTTTTTTAAGCTTTCCTCATCTTCTTCTTCTTCTCCTATTAATTAAAGCCCCTTTTTTCTTTTTCTTCTGATCAGCTTTCTGATATGTGATAACAACCCTTCACAATTAATAGTGTCAGCTATATATGGCTGGCCTAGATCAACGCAGCATGGGTGATGGGGTACGTTTTACTACTTTTTATATATTCTTTAATTCAAACCTCACGAAATTAGAGGACCAATCCAAATATTGTATCTCTATCATGAATGCAAAAGTTAAGCATAAAATGGTTCACTGCTCATTTTAACTTGATATCATATAAATAATATATATGTTTAACTACTTTTTCCTTCAATATTTTCTTTTTCTTTTTTGTGTGGGTAATATGAATTTATGTTTTTGAACAAAATGGTAAGTACTATCTATTTAGAACTATTGAATTATTTGTTAAATCTCAGAAATTAAGTGTAGTACTCTCTGAAATACATTTATTCATTTTTCTTAATCAAATATTTCGTGAAGAAATAATCAATTTTTCATATCTTTTCTAATAAGCTAAATTACTTAGTACGCACGGAATACAAAAATTACAAACAAATTTATTATTATATGTATATGCAAGGTACTCTTTTCTTTTTATGAAAGAAACGTTTCACTAATAAGCTTACTGTTTCAGTCAAATGTAGTTGAATCAAATATATAAGAGTTGATATATATACATATATATTATTGAGAAAAAAATCTGTTGATGATGACTAGCTATAGACAAAGCCTTCAGTTGCACTAACAGCCAATAAGTTTGGTACGTACACAAAAAGTAGGCACTAAGATATTCTCTGTTTGTGTTTTCAAGCAAAAGATCTTACACTCCTTGGGAGAGAAGGTTAAAGAGTTTAAATGGTTTCTCTATTCCTAATTTCTGAAACAATATCTAAATCAACACTAGCTAGTACGTGTACGTATTATCTGGATCAATAAAGCCTGGAGAGTACTAAATGCAAATATATATAGCAGCGAATTACTGCTCTCTGCATCCTGCAAAAAACACAGCTTTTGTTTTGGACTCTTCTATTATTAAATCCTTTATATATCCTAGAGATTAGAGAGACATATTATCATAAATTTATACTTTAAATACCATCTCTATCCACCATTGATTATTTTTTTACTGTTGGTTTTTATTTTTCTTTGAAACAAACGTCTCAATTGATTCCATACTTCATATATCCAATTGTTCAATTCAGCATTGCTATATATAATTTAGACATTTGCCCAAACATAATCCAACATTGCATCATAAGGTTAGGTGTCTCTTGTTACAAGTGGTTAGAGTTTTCTATAAAAGACCACTCTTATCAATTGTTCTAAAAATAGAGATATTTAAAAATATTGGAAGAATCAAACTAAAAACAGACTATATTAAGTACTTTTAACTTTGATATATATATATATATTTTTAATTTATGATTTTATATTTACTGGGTACTATTTATCATATTAAATAGGGTAATTAGTAATTTTTCTCTCTGAATTTTGATATGTACCAAATCATGCTCCCTGAACTTTTTTTGGCCGTTAAAAATTACCCCTGAATTATTGAGATTGTTAGATTTAAAGATTTGTGTCTAATTTTAGTAAAAAAATTCTAACATAGATGAAAGTTCAAGGGGCATGATTTAATACATATCAAAATTTGAGGGACATGGTTTGGTAGATATCAAAGTCTTTTTTTTTTTTTTTGAAAAGGAGTAGATATCAAAGTCTGGGGAGCATAATTTAGTACATAAACAATCACTGAAATAGTAAAATTGAATGAAATTAGACAAAAGTCCTTAAATCTAACAATCTCAATAGTTCGGGAGAATTTTTAACGGCCAAAAAAGTTTAGGGGACATAATTTAAAACATGTCAAAGTTTAAGAGGAAAAATTAATAATTAGCCTATTAAATATATTTTAGTACTTATTTGGAGATTTTTTTGTTACGGGCGGATATGTTTTATATTCTTATTATTATATATTTAAATTCAATAATATATATTAAAAAACTGAAGGAGAGATTTTAATAAGTGATGTATTTTAAGAAGGAAAAATTTTAAAAAATATATCACAAATTTGAAAAAAAAAAATTACATAAATACGTCAATACGGATTTTTTTTTTCTCTTCGACTTTTTTATTTATAAAATATTTCTTTAGTAATAAATTATTATTTTTGGTTGTTTATAGTTTATTTATATTATCATGTTATTTTTTTTAAATTATTTTCTAGTTTATTTATAAGTGTTATAAGACTAATTTTTTATTGTTAATTTTTAGTTGTTTTTTAACTTTTTGCTAAACAAATTTATTTTTTAAAATTTTAAGATTTTACAAGCATATTTTTATAACTAAAAAATTTTAATTATAAAATAAAATAAAACATAAAAGAATAATGGCCTTCTTGCAAATTATCCATTTAAAAAAAGTTAATGTCGTGTAGGGTGTATATAACTCTTTTCTTTATTTTACCGTAGAGAAGTTGAAAAATAAATGATTATTTCACAAATACACAAAAATAATAAAAGTAGTATTGTACGGAATTTTAAATATTTTAAAATTTTTATGATATTATTTATAGAAAAATACGGTATTTGATATATTTTTATGTTATACACTTATTAATTTATTGCTGATTTTTTGTTATTTATATGTCATTTTTTTAATATTGTTTGAATATTATTTTTTTTTGACTCAAATCGACATCTTAATTAACTAATCAAATCGTTAAAAATAATAGAATCAACTTCAGAGGAACAATCTTCCAACTGAAACACACGACCTGGAGAGAAACAAGAATCTCTGGCTAAACAGTGAGCCAACTTGTTTGTAGATCGTTTGACAAAACGCAATTCAACATTGTCTAAAGATAAAAGCAACGCACGAACATCAAGCACTAAAAGACCAAATGAAGTTGACATAGAGATTTTACTTTGAATAGCTTGTATGACCAAGCTGTCTGATTCTAAAATTACTTGTCCCCAATTGTGACGATCAATCTAACTTAATGCTTCCTTAGTGCCAACCATCTCAACAACTTCAGGTTGAACCCTCCCTAAATGACCCCGATTGAAAGCCTCCACGATATTACCATGGCAGTCGCGAGCCACACAACCCCACCCAAACCTGCCTTCATGCTCAAATAAGGCGCCATCAACATTAACCTTGATCTTTCCTGAAAATGGTGCACTCCAATGCTTAACCAAACGGCCTCTGTCGAACAACGAAGACAAATAAAGATCCTTTCTTTTTTGAGTGTCTTTGAACCGATTAAGTAGCATTCTTGCTGATGTAACCACATTTTTGCAGTAATCCAACTTTTTTGCTGGCAAACAAAGTCATTCCTGGCACGGCAGATGGCCCAGCTTACCATAGCCGCTTCCTCCAACTCGCCTTTTCTTCTTCGGTATTGCAGCACCTGCAGCCAATTGCTGAAATCATCATTCATATTGCTGTCAACATCCACACTTGTCCTGTTCCAGCAAGCGTGAGCATGAACACACCCAACTAACGCATGAAAAATAGTTTCAGCTATAGTGGGAAACAAGGGGCATATTGGGTTAACTGGAATGTGTCTTTTTTCCAAATGGACACAAGTTGGTAATGAGAGCTTGAAGCCGCCCTCCATAAAAAGTTGCTGACTTTAGGGGGAACTTTTAAACTCCATAAATCCTTCCAAAAACTCATAGCTCCATTAATGTTATTTTTCTATTACTTTTATGTCCTTCTATTTCGTATTGTTTTTATATAACATTGTAAAAATATAAATAAAATCTTTAAATATAAAATTTTACAAAAAAATAGTATTTATGTAATTATAAAAAAAAAAAAACAAAAGAATACTCCATATTTGATGCTTTATTATAAAGAGCTAAATAAATATTGGCCTGGTAGAGAAACGCATCTAATAGTTTGTATTATTTTTGTCTTTTTGTAGTTAATTATAAAAACAAAATTATGAAAATACTGTAAAATGAAAAAAGTTTACAAAAGATATTTGTAAACTTTTACCCGAAATCTAGTATTTTTTTTTTTTGAGAAAAACTCCTTAAAAATGGGATTTTTACACCACATACTAAAATTTTCATTTTTTTTTCTTTTTTACCGTGGACAGAATTCTTTTCAAAAATACTGTGTAAGTTTTATATTGTGTATTGCGGTAAAATTTTCACCGTTATTCTACGGTTGTTTTTTAGTTGTTCTACTATTTTTTCTAATTGTTATGTTTTGTTATTTTACGGTTATTTTATAAAAAGATAATAATTTTGTAAAAAAAATCTGTGTGGAGTAAAATTGTAAACTTTTGTCTAAAATTCAATATTTTTATAAGAACCCGTAAATAAATGAGTTAAGTTGAAAAATACCACTTTTATTAAGCAATTAATCAAATTTACCTCTAATTTTATATTTATTTGAAACATACCTCTTTTATATGTATTGTACCCAAAATACCCTGACATAAGAGAGTCACATGGAGAGTATCTTGAAGTGACAGGGGCATAATTGGTACAATGTTTAAAAAAAGAGGTAAAAATGATAGATTTTAAAAAAGAGGGTAAAAATAAAATAGGACAATATAAAAAGGGTATAGAGTGTAATTTCCTCTAAAATAAATCCCATAAATATATAAACAAACTTGGCTTGGGCTTTTGGATATGCGCATACACACTTGGGCTTTTCTTGATATTTTGGTCTTAGGCCTACAACAGAAAATTTAGTGGGCTGACACTTTGTTAGAGTCATGAATCAGGAAAATGTGCAACGTATACCAAACTAATAAAATAATAACATTTTTTTTCCATAAAAAAAAATAATAATAAACAAAATAGTTTCTTTTACTAAAAAAAAAATTAATTAAACAAAACTTAGTATTATTACTCTCTATTTATATAAATACAGGTGAAAAGAAACATTAATCAACATTCTTTTTAAATCCTAGGAGTTGAAACCTAAACTATATATGTTGCTAAACTCGATGATGGTCTAATACCTAAATAAAATTTAAGCATTGAAACTTACTAATGTTTGTTGACATTAAAATTGTTCATTATTTTTCTTCAAAAAAAAAAAGTTCATTATTTATATCTAAATTAATCAATTTATATATATGTTTGAAATACATGACCTTGTGGTGCAGCCATATTGGGCGCTTATAATCTTTGAGCTTTGCTAGAATTCCTCTCACTAGGTTGTTGGGCGGGTGGCTTGTTTACTTTTTTAGTGAAATTATTCTTAGTTAAATACTATTTTGAACCTTGTGTTTTACAAAAATTATCAATTAGATACTTTATTTTTTCAAATGACAAAATATACTCTATATTTTTTAAAATGGTAAAAATTGTAAATTGTAAAATTGTGACTGTTTTGTACAATTGTGGATTCTATAACGACTGTTTAAAACAGTTTGAATAATGGAGTATTCTTGACGATTTTAAACAATCACTTAATTTTATTAGCGACGTTCCAAGAAAATGATTTGAAAACTGACGGGAATAAACCTTTTTGTAGTAGTGCCATCTACAGTGTTGTATAGATGTGATTTAGAAACCATGGACCTATATTTCAATCTCCAATAAATATATGATTCTTATTGAACTCTCTAATAAAATAAGGGAAATTTACACAGTTTACTGTGTTTTCCCATTTTCTTTCTTTTATACTGTTACACTCCAAAAATAACTTTTGTACTGTTTTTTTTTTTTTTTGCCAACTTCTTTTTTTTTTTTTTTTTCTTTCTACGCCAACTTTTTTTTCTTTTCTTTTTTTTTTAGATTGATTGGGACATGAGCTCAATTATTTATTTAATTTTTTATTTTAATGGATATAAAAGTTATTATTTATTATTTTTAATATTTAATAATTATTATTTTTTGAGATAATTTAATAATTATTATTTTGATGAAAAGGTTGATGGGATGTGTCATAAAAGTGACATGTTTTACTTTTTCTTTTATTTAAATAAATTTAAAAATCACACCCCATGTCTCATTCTTTTTTTTTATTTAAATAGATTTAAAAATCCCACTCCCATTTCTCACTATTCATCTTCTTCATCATCTTTATCTTCTAGCTTTTCAAATAAATCTCACCCCCATGTTCTAATATTCATCTTCTTCTTCAAGTTTTTTTTTTTTCTTCATCTTTACCGTTATTTTAGTATTGTTCTACTGTTGTTTTTCATGATTTTTATTTTTTTTTCATGTTTAGTTCTTCTTCTTCTTCTTCATCTTCTTTTCTTTTCTTCTTTTTTTTTTTTTTTTTTTAATTTTTTGAAGTTCTTAGTTATGTTTTTTTTTGAAAATATAAGAGTTAGTGTGGTTTTTTTTTGTTCTAATTTTCTAGAACTTTTCTTGCAAATATAGTGCATTTAGTATTGAGGATGTGCACAACATAGTTAATTTTTGATCATTTTTTTCTTTTATTGTTTTTTTTTGTTTTACTATTATTTTAGTATTGTTTTACTGTTGTTTTTCATGATTTATTTATTTGATGCCGATTTCACTGCCCTTGCTCCATCTCGCTGGAATTAATAGGTATTTTCTGGGTGTTCTCGTGTTGTTGTGATGGTTATGTCTGTGAGTGTGGAAGATGGAGGCTATAAATACATTTCTTCTTCGTTCTCTTTGGCTATTTTTGTGGTTTTTTTCTTTTGGTTCTCCTATAAATATATTTGACGAGCTCACTCACAAGAGAGTTTTGAGGTGTGTGTTTCTTTTATATTTTTCTAAGTAGTTATGTTTGCTTCATTTGTTTTTGTGTTGTTTCAGTGTTGTTTTAGTAGTTTTTTTTTTTTTATAATTTTCTAGGAATAGACTTGCAAATATAGTTGATTTTGCATCTGGTGTTGAGGTTGTGCAGCAGATTGTTTGTTTTTTTTAATCATTTTTTTCTTTTGTTTTGTTTGATTGTTTTAGTGTTGTTTTACCGTTGTTTTGCCATGATTATTTATTGACGTCGATTTTACTGCTTTTGTTTATTCTTGTCGGAATTAATGGTTATTTTCCGGTGTCCTGGTGTTGTTGTGGTGGTTATGTCTGTGATTGTCAAAGATGGAGGCCTCATACTTTTGTTTTATTGTTGACAGTATAAAAGAAAAAAAAAAGGGAGGACAGTATAAATGTTAATTCTGCCGTGTGGCAGTAAAATTGAAAACAATTACCCCAAATGCAGTATTTTTGTAAAATGCCCTAAAATAATCAGATTTATTTATTCCATTATTACTCTACTATAAATATGAAATGCACTATTTGACAATAAAGAATTTTATTTATAGAATTCTTTTTAGTAGTCTATTGATATAATCAATATAAGTACTTCAGAATCTAGTTATTAGTTCATAATTAGAGTTGGTCAAAATTATTATTTTACCCTTCTAATTATCTCTTAAATTCCTTATGTACTATTAATTCAATTGTGAACAATTAATCTATAATCCAATTACAGATTTGGATCCAACTATTAACACTCCTAGAATTAATACTATAAAAGAACTAATATTCGATCCTTTTGGAATGCTTGGATTCTATTATTGTATAACATGTTCCCAACCACTTATGATATTAGGTTCTAAAAGTTGTAAGAATCGTCTTTTCTGAGAAACTTTAACGAGTGAATCAAAAAACCTAATGAACACAAACAGGAGTTCATAAATACGCACGATTTAAATTGAAGTACTAATGATCATCATTGTGATATGAATAATTATTTTATGATAAACCACGTGTTGATAAAAGATGTTAGTTCATCGGTCTAGTCATATATAATCAAATTATACAAAGTATTTTTACTAAATGTCTATCCACTTATGTGTTTTGAATCAAAATCACACGCATTGGACTATAGTGCTTTAAAAACCGTACTTAGTAATACCATATTAAAGATTTCATACTTTAACACACAACCAACTTATTTTATTCACATTATATGATCTTAATGTTGGGATTATTTTATCAGGATCTAGATTTACTAACAAGTATGTTGAATTAACATCCTAAATATGAATATCTCTAAAATAATGAAATTAAACACATAAGAGTTTAGAAAACCTTACATTGGTTGTAGCGGAATATAATGACTCCTTCCGCTCAGATCTCTAACCCTTGTTCCTTTCTGTTGCAGAGTATTATCAAGATCTGAGCCTGGATCTCTTTCTCTCCTTTGGGTTTGGTTACCACCGTCTTACTTACTATGATTGAGTACTTGACTTGCTATGTGTGGGCATGACACTCTATCACTAAGGCTCAAGTATGAATAACAATGAAGGAGGCTTAAAAATCACTATAGAATGTGTCTCTCATCTACTAGCTGTCTAACAGAGAAAACTAGGTTTGGTAGGTTGAAGGCAATAGTTGAATGAGATGAGAGCATGATGTTCCTTTTATAGTGTTTCAACTAGTGTTTAGGTTTGACTTATATGGATTAAAAAAACATATTGGGCGAAAATTCACTTAAGGCCGACCACTAAAAGGGACTAATCTCTAGTTACAATTTTGCTACTTTATTTCAACCACATATTTTTTTTTTCAATAATACCATATTTTTCAATTTAATCTTATAAATGCCAAAACTATTTATTTAATAATTATAATTATTTATCAAATAAAACTATCATTTATATTATTTATTAATTAGACCATAAAAAATCTCCTAATTAATAAATTTATCTCAAAACTACTTTTCTTCACAATTAAGCCCTTGCTTAGTGAAAATTTATAAATAAGTCATAGTCTAATTTTAGAATTATAATTGATTAATTAAAATCAATTGACTAAGTCTGCAAGCAGTATTATCTGAACTCGTGAGGGGACCATGAGCCTATATAACTGAGCTTTCAATAAGTAGAACTAGAATTTACAAAGTAAATTCTCTAACTTATTAATTCCGCCTTGCGCCACGATAGATTTGGAGTTGAATAACACTCTCAATTATATAGAACGCTCTATATGTACCACGATATAGATATATTATGATTATCCATTGTTACAATCCTAATAGTCAAAGATCCTCTATAGATGATCTACATCGAAAAGGGACAAATTTACCGTTCTACACTTCAATGTATTTTATCCTTAAAACACTTAGCTACTTATAAATGATATTTCAGTAAACTAATATAATCATTGAAATGAGATCTCAAATATTTATCTCTATCAAGCCAAGCTCAAAGGAAATCATCATTTCACTTCTAAATACTTATAAAAGCTATAGATTCTTTATCTATGATCAACGCTCCCACTCAATTGAACTACCATATTCCCAAGATGTAAATATCCACCAAAACCATTAGTTAGCTTCCACGAACAACTTGAAGAACATAAATAATACAACTAAGCTGAACCTAACCATATCAGGATTAGGATCCATAGACCTAAGATCAACCAGTGATATTGACTTAAAAAGATATAACTGTATGTTTATAATATCTTATCCAAGATCAATATCGGTCCCTTCCAGTGTATACTCCATACATCCGATACTGGTAAACTTTGTCAATGCCCTGGAAAAGATATAACACTTATCTAAGGTGTAAGTATACCTTATCACCGATTATCATGTCAGTCTAAATCCAGTGAATTGACAAATCATGGGAATAAAATTTTTGAACATATAATCATGATTATATTCCACTGTGCTGACGACACTATTATCATGAACAAATATAAATGTTTTGGACTTAATAGAATTTATACATTAAGTATAATCATGAAATAAATCATGTGAACCATGCAACATAAAAGTGATTTCTAATCTTATATTAATTAGTAAATCTGCTTATATTAAAATGAGTTTTATTTAGAGCACAAAACCCAACACTTAATTCTCTTGTACTTCCTTACAAGATCATACCCACTCTATATGAATATGAAATTTTCAGATATTTGTTAATTATATTTCTATAAATAACATATTTATTTATATTATACTTGTATTTCTTCTCTAATATAAAATCCATTAAGGTGATGAAAAGGTACCGCTACCCCCAGTGAAGGGTTTGGTGTGAGCCAAATTTTTCTCTACTTTAGCAATATCAAGCTCTAAACTATCTTTGTCCAAACACGCTTCTTAAGCCATAAGAAAAGCTTCAATCTTAGCTACAGAGTAAGCATCTAGACGTTTGTTTGCAGAGGTAACAAAAATATTGCAATCACTGGACAAACCATTAAAGATTGCCTCAATGTGATCTTGTCCTGATATTGGATGACCAATAGAGGCAAGTAAATATACAAGGCTTTCAATCTTTAACGAAAAATCACTCAAAGAACCTTGAATTCTTGAATTTTTGAGTTGAGTTTCGCCTTTTCTAATGTTGGCACGATTAAGTGATGTGTAGTATTCAAGAAGGTTGGACAAGATTCGAGCAACTGTATCACACCCTACCATTCGAGTGAGAATTTTCTCAGACATTGAAAAGAGGAGCCAAGAAACAAGAATGTTATCTTGTTGGTCCCAATCTTCATATTCAAAACACATCCGATTAGCTAGCCAATCTTTGTTGGTCATAAATTTTGGTGGAGTAATCCCTAAATCAAGATGTTTTTGGAGCCGATTTCCTTTGATCACAGTAAACACTTGATAATACCATGGGAGATAGTTGTGTTCATCCAAACAAACATAGAGGGAATGAGAAAAAGTAATTGGAGAAGACTTCGGGAGATTGACATTACTCGGATTGAAAGTGGCTGAGTGAGATGAACCTCTATTCCCATCTATGAACGAAAGCTTCAAGCTTCAAAGAAAAAAAGGGCTTTGATACCATGTAAAGGGAAATGAACTGAACGAATCAAAAAATGAATTCTTATGTATTGATTATCTAAGCTTTGATAATTATACATGAACTAAAGCAAAAAGCCAGCTAAGAAAACAGTTACAAGAGGTAACTAACACCTCCACTAATCAACTAAAACAGAAGTTAATTACATAACAGTTATAACTAACTTAACTCCCTTAACATGGATGACATTCAATAACAGATGTACATAATCACCTACTAGCCCTAGTAAAGAACAACCAAATTTTGAAATAGCATGAACAACTCTATTTGCTCCCATGTAAGAATTATAAAATTTCACACATAACATACATAAAACTAGGAGAATCCTTGATCTCCTCCACTCTCCTAATTCTTTAGTGTGCAATTGTGCATTTCAGTGAATTGTCATGTACACTACTTATATTAACATCTTAGAATTTGTCTTGTTAAATATTTTATAGTATATTTTTCCTTTTAATATTTATAAAGCAATATATATATTAAGTTGTTGAGAAACTTAGAAAGAAAATAAATTCCCAAACTCAAAAATAAATAACATGGTAAAATGAAACATGTGGGGTTGCCGGTTCCATCTCTGGTTTACATCACGGACAGCCTGCCTCGTATCACTATCATAAGAAGTCCCTAAGTCCACCTTTTTCTTTCTTTTTCTTCATTCATTAAATTATCTTTGTTGCTCTGCATTGTTAAGATGATGAGTCATGCCATTGAGACCTATCTCTTTTTGATAATCTTTAATAATTGAAATATCTCAAGTACCCTTTCATTTCCTTAATTTAAGCCCTCGTCACATTTTTAAATTTTCGTTCTGATATCATATAAATAAATAAAAAAATATATCAAAAGGCATGTTTCCAGTAAGATTTAGTAAATTCCCACAAGAGAAGAAATCTACCTAAAAGACGAAGCACATAACACACAGGAGATTTTCATCTATCGCTATCATCTTTGTCAGTAATACAGATGAAAGAAAGACCTTGTTTTCCCACCACTCATGCACATGCCCATCTGGCCCTCATGCCTTTCCCATGTGCTAACCACAGATAAACCTTTCTTTTATAATGTTATCCTCTTCTACATAAAACTAATAACATTATTTATCTATTATTTGATTGTTCATTTAATGTTCACGAGTCATGACTTGTTTTATATTGGCAATAATCAGTCTTTATTGAAATGTCTACTTAATTAATGTTACAACTTATATAGAAGAAGAATAAGGAAAAATTAAAAAAAAAAAAAAATGAACTGTTCTTCTAAGTCTGGAATGAGAACTCAATGTATATATATTATAACAAACCAGTTAAAAAAATGGAAAACATGGAAAACCGTTGTACCAGATATACAGTTTGCAAAAATTATTTATACAGTCAATTAAGAATGCCAAAATCCAGTCAATATATTTCGGAACCTGTTTGCGGACAATTTCCTGACAAGTTTCTTGGCATCGTAAACCTCTGCATCTGCTAATTTTTCAATGTTCTTGAGATGACCAGAACTCGCAATCTTTCTTCTCCCACTATTGCTACTGGTCAACGACATAAGTATTGAAAGCAACAATTTTTTGTTACCTGAATGTTCTTGTTCAGGGTCAAGCAATTGGAGAAGCAGGGCAATATTCCGATCGTCCTGTACGAACCTTTTTCGATTTCTGGGCACCGAAACCATGCCTGAGAGGGCCTCAACAGCCATTTCTCGAACCTCAAATGATTTTGAATCGAGAAACTTAATGAGCTCAGGCATGAAACCGGCATCGCCTAATGCTTTCTTGGCTTCTTCCGATGTCCCAGATAGCCTTACGGCTACTTTTAATGCCAATTCTTGTACTGAAACTTCTCCGTTTCGAAGAAAAAAAATGAGGTGGTCTACGAACGAGTTATTAAGTAGAAACCCAATTGAGCTTGTTGATGAAAAACAGAGATTTTCTATTGCCCGGAGAGCTATCTCTCTGGTCTTGGAACTACAAGTCGATCTGGGCTCGATGACTTTTAGTAAGGTTCGAATTCCTCCTTCTTTGACTACCGTTTGCCTGATGAACTCATCTCCAGACGCTATATTTTGAAGAAATTCTATGGAGTTTACCTGTACAGTTTCATCCTTGGACCGAGAAAGCTTGACAAATGTCGAAATAGCTCCTTCTTCGACCATAAATCTTCTTATTTCTTCAACGCCGGCGAGATTTTTCAGAACCCCACAAGCTGGACCTATCAATTCCGCTCGGCAATCACTTAAAGAACAAATATTTAGTAGAGCCGTAACTCCGCCGTGAGCAGAAACCGACCAAGCGTTATCAGAATTCTCTGTTATTTTTTTTAAGCACCTAGCAGAAGCTTCTTTCCCCAACTCACTCCCACATTCCAAAACCCGAATCAATGGCGCTATAGCTCCGGCTCCGACAAGAAAACCTTTATGGGAATCAAACCGAGCAATGACAGATACTATTTTTGCAGATCCTTCTTGAATTTCAATCTCCGACGAGTCCAAGAAGTTGACGAGTACATTAACAACGTCGCCAAGTTCAGTAATGACGTTAACATACTTCTCATCTTCAACTACCGCCGCGTAAAAGTTACTCAAAGCTTGATGCTTCATCTCTATATCGCCAATCTTCATCCGGGTCACCAAATCTCTCACGTAAAATCTCATGTCGTCTCTGCAAGCTCCAAAACCAGGTCTGGAAACGATTAAGGCAAACCCTTGAGTCAAAATCCCAGCGTTATAAATTTCCGTTAGCTTTCTTGAATGGGCATCGAATTTCGCAGAGATCACATCCAAATCACTCTGCATCAGAAGCTTTCCACTATAGGAAAAATCAACACAGCGGCGAGCAAGATCGTAGCACTCGGTGATTGTAACCATCAAAGACAGAACCAAGTCATTGATTTCTTGGTTCTCACTTGAATTGCAATTTTCAAAGGCAATCAGGCCAGAGTTAACCTCCTCGAGCTTGCTCCGAATCGATTGCCATTTCCCAGAAAATACTTTGATGGAATGAGACAGTAATATAAGAGACGAGAGAAAATCAATGGCTTGCCGTAGTCCGGAATCTCCAGTGGAAGAATCCGGCGAGGTTTGATCGTGACACTCTTCTCCCATTGTGATTTATCTTTTTTTATTATTATTTTCTACTTATTTAACCGAAAACCCCATTTTGGTTTCCGGTCGGATTGGTCCGGTGAGCCGGCGGGTTGTGCGGATTTTCCGGTGAGTTTGATCGGAATTAGGGGAGCAGAGTGGAATCTTAAGCTGTGTTCTTATCAAGAACTAGAGGGAGGTGGTTCTGTACTTATTATCCTTAGTTTTCAAAGCTGAATCACTAAATAGTATTTTACGGAAATGACCTTGCTATAGTCAATGTCGTGTCAGCATAGTCAGTTTCGAGTTAAGAGGGCACTACTGTCTTTGTGTTCAGTGAATAGGCCGTGTCAAATTGTTGGAAGTTGGAACGTATTTAAGGGAAAGGAAGGTTATTTAACTCTTCTGATGATTGTATACGTGAATCGATTTTATTAATAGTTTTCTTTTTTTTTTATATGTAAAATATAAAAATAATATTTTATTAAGGCTCTTGGTGTGTTTGGGTTTCTATTCTGTTGTTCTTTTGTTAGGAAAAAGTAATACTTTTACGGTGTTTTGCGATTAGAATATTACTTTTTAATGGGAAAAAGATAATGGAGATAAAACTTTAAAGCAATGCATTTTGTTTTGTTACTTAATAAGTGTTGTACAACTTATTTTTATAATGAAACTTTTGAGTGAAAGTTATTTATTAGTTAGTTCAATCATCATGCTGCATCAGCAATTTTGCCCCTCGAATAGGTTTTGTTTGTTTTCTTTTCTTATTTTTTTTTCTAAAAAAGTTGATTCCTTTACATCCATACATATATGTAGATAGATATATTTATAAAATAGGAAGTTGAGATCGATTTAAAAGGTGAAATTTTAGTCATTTTTTTGGTAGTGCTCCAATTTGGTCTGATTCATTTTGGAGTAAACGTCTTGGAATTTAGCTTGTGGCCTTTACTGGCCAATATAAGGTGATCTTAGTTAAATTTGAGCTTTTCGTATTTGTCAAGGTAAGGAAACGTAATTAATAAAGGAAAATTTGATTTTCTATACTTAGAAAATAAAAAAATTTGATTCCTAAACCAATAATTTAAACCCTAAAAAAACTATACCTTTTTTTTCAAAACCTCAAAAATACCCCCAAACTCTCACAGCATCTCTCTTTCTCTCTCTATCTCGGCCGGTCCCAAGAATCCCACACCCCAGGTCCGATGGTCGAACCTTGGGGTCCGATGGGGTCCGACCAATCGGACCCATCGGACCCCAAGGTCCGACCATCGGACCTCTCTCTTCCTCTCTCTCTCAAATCGCAGGAAAAAAAAAAAGTTTCACAGACGGTCGGAGGGGTTGGGTCGGACTGGGGTTGCTCTTTCGGGTTGGGGTTGGGGTTCGGGTGGTGATCGGCGTTGGGGTCGGAGGGGTTGGGGTTCGGGTGGTGATCGGCGTTGGGGTCGGAGGGGTTGGGGTTCGGGTGTGAGATAGAGGGAGAGAGAGATGATGCAGAGAGAGAATATTGTGAGGGGGGTATTTTTGGGGTTTTGAAAAAAAAAAAAGAATAGTTTTTTTAGGTTTTAAATTTTTGGTTTAGGGAAATTTTTTTTTGATTTTCTAAGTATAGAAAATCAAATTTCCCTTAATAAATTGATAGGCTTGGCTTTTGGCTTTTGCTAAAACGGGTTATGTAAACATATTCAATAATAATCAATACTGTAATTAAGGGACCTAATTGTGTTATTGCCTAGGACATTAAAGATTGAGACAACGAATTACTTCTCCTAAAAATTAACATGAGAGAAGTAATGTTCAGCTGTATTTAACTACTGTCTAATTGATTTATGTTGTGTTCAAATTACTTTTATTTATTGATTGTAGGTAGAAATGAGAGGCTAATAGTGGAAAAGTAACTTAAGTAGTGAAAGCTATGTATAATTAAATTCACGTGTCAACACCTAATTTCAACCGCATCATGTAAAAGTAGTGTTCGATCAAAGTGGTGTATGCGTTTTGTTGAAGAGTACTTACTTTGGATTGGGAGCTTGTCATGGAAGTTCCCCAAGTGGCCTAGCATGATAACTTTATTATTCACCTTTTATATCCTCTTTTCGTGAAACAAATTCGGAAGTTACTGAGAAACTAATTTATATATGCCAAGGGTTAATTATTTGGTTAATTTGAATTAATGCTTGGGAAATTAAAGAGAGAGATAGAGAGAGAGTTAGAGAAAACAACAAAAACAAAAAAGGGACATTAGTAGAAGCCAATATAATTGAGAAAACTCAAGTTGTTTATGGACCACGTACCCAAGTAATAAGGACATCACTTTGATTAGGTGAAAAGGAGGGAAAAGGAAGAAGGAAAAAATAAAAGGAGTAGCTTTCGATAGCCTCTGGAATGGACTATGGAGATAACATATGGCTCCCACCCACCATGTGAAGCCCTTAATTAGATGCCTTGAGCCAGCAGTTACCTTTTGCTCCTTTGAAAGTTGAAACTGGATTTGAACTTCTAATTCCACTTTAAACAACAAAGATAGCCCAAAAAATGTGTTATTTTTCTAAAAAAAGATAGATAATGATGATAAGACCGGAAACAGAGCAGAGTAAGTTATTTTTGACGGATTTTTACTCAGATATTTGATAAAATGTGGAAAAAAATAAATTAACATTTAAGAATACATGTTTTTTAACAATAAATTGGATTTAACTTTCTATTGCGCATGAAATCATGCAATTTAAATGCTTTTCTAATTTGATGTTTCTGTGAGACAATAAATTGGTGAATTTATTCTCGTGAATTTGTCATTTTTATTAACAACACAACTTTAACTAATTTAAGTAGGAAAAAGTTAAAGTATTTATTAGAATTCAATACAATCCAAAAGGGTTAACTTTTCTTGACAAAAAAAAAAGTTTTAACTTTTAAAACAGAGGATAAGATACTATTTTGTGAAGTAATTAATTAATAGGATTCAATTAAAAAAAATGGCTAGAGCTAAAAGACAGCAGCACAAAATGCTAAAACCCCAGAGATGATGACAAATATATGGTAAAGAGTAAAGAAATATATATATTGGCCAATGAAATTATTAAGTGTGCCTCAATCTGTCTTATTAGAGGACAAGTACCCATTATTCTGCCACTCACGGACTCTTATTCTATGTAATATGTTTCGATTCTGTGACTATGCTTTGGCTTTGTACTAATTCGTTTAGGATAATTTGCCTTTAATTATGCTTTAAGTGATTGATCATATTAGTTTATTTCGGTTGAAAGCTACAGGTCACTTGGCAAAGTCGGCGTTAAAACCTTTTTAAGGGAATATATACTATTAATTTAGTGATAAGTCCACTGCTCAGAGAGACACCCCATCCCAAAAAATAAAATAAAAATGTTTGTTGCATAACCAATACTTACAGCTGTTTTATTTTTTGTGCCTGCTTTACACTCTTCAGTCTTATTTTTATAATTTAATTAAATCTTCACATGGTCTCAACTCATAATCTATGGGTTGATCAGTGGCTAAGCTAATTTAAGCTTTGTTCCATAACCTTATTGAATAAAGTAGCTAAAGAAAATATATGTTACGGCAACCAATTTAGGATGATGAGTATGTCATTATTATGACTATTAATTGCTCATATCATGAGTTGATTAAAATATATGTTTTATATATTGTTGGGCACTAATTGGGAATTATGGTGAAGCTAAGATATGCGTAACCTCCTAACTAGTCTATGCTATGTGTTGGGGTTATTTTTATGCTTATGAAATGTTAGGTACAAAATGCAATTTGTATGCAAAGACACGAAAGTGATGGCTTGGGTCAACTTTGAGTAGAGAAGAAGGGATATTCAATGCAGAAGCATATACTAACTATATATATATATTACTATATGAAACTTAGCTTTGAAGAATCAGAAAGTATTTATATGGAAAGATTTCAAATTGATCAAGTCCCAACGAGGTTGGGGATGACCCTAAATGAAACAAAATATGATAAATTATTGGGGTAATAATCATAAGAAATATTTTTATATATTGATGGGATAACTTTCATGAATATGGTGTTTGTTTATCCCAAGTAGGTGGCGGTCAAAATGAGCAGAGATTTTTAAATTATATTTGTATGTATATAGTTAGTAGTCTTAGTAGACAGAAAGTCGTATTCATATCTTTCAAACTCCATGTTATACGATACAAAATGTACAACAAAGGAGAAATTAATACTTTCTTCAGAAGAGAATTAGTGTTACCGTATTACCTAATTAACTTTCATTCTTTATTTCACTAGATTTGGAAAAATTATTTAATGTGAACTTGATTTGATGTTTCAAATGAAATGGCTGTCACGGTTATGTTGTCCATATCTACTAAAATTATCAACAAAACTCTGTAACATTGTTACATGTTTTTCTACTAAAATTCTCTAAAAAGACAAATCCATGATCAGTTTCGCTGCATAGTAGTTAACACTTATTTTGTTTTCTAGTCATTAAAATTAAAACGTGAAAGATAAAATTAAGACCAAAACAAGATAACTTAAATTATTTGTAAGCGTAATTATCCCATTTTATTATGTGCTCTTTTTAATAGTTTTCAAATGTAGATTCTAATCGTATCTAAAATTCAGCCTATACGTTTTGGGTTATTGTGTTTGGTGGACCTTGGATGAGATTTGATGAATATAACCTCAAAAGTGGATTAACAGGATAAAATGTTGGTGATCACATGAAGAATTGCCTCTCAGAAATGCAAAAAGTTTGTATTTTCTAGAAATCCAACATTCAGGTTAAAACTTAAAACTATGTGAAATAGATAAACACCGATCATAGAAAATTAAAGACAAATTCTATCTGATCAAGACTCAATGGCTACCAAGATTTAAATTGAGGCACGACATAACTTTAGTTTATTTTAAGTGACACTTTGTATTTATATTTTGAATGTGATAACTAGTAATGTAGTATTAAAAATTATTTATAATTAATGATATAAATTGCATATATAATTTTTGTTTTTATTTTATGAGCTCTCTCTGTCTTTATATAGATCCGCCCATGTTAAGCCCTTTTGCAAAGACACATCTGGCCATCTTTGAGGATAACTCCGTCCTAAATCTGTGAGGATTATGCACTATTAGTTTAAGAGAAAATAAAATTTATCTGAAGGATGGCTATATGATTAGCTACATATATCATATGAATATGACAGCATACCACAACTTTGGTTATAAAATAGTAGACAATACTAGCTAGTGCGTGTGTGTAACATTTATCAAAAACATGATATAAATCCGAGCACTGATTTAGAATTCTCACCAAACCAACAATGAAAGTTATCATAACGACTTTCTCAAGACATGAGAAAATGGGAATAGTACTAATTTTTATGTGAAAATATTTGGCTCATTGATCAAGGACCGGCCTTCTTAGATCTTTTGACCCCACAAAATCTATTAAATTATTATCAAATTATTAATCACCTCCAAACCTCTCAATCGAATACTAAATGAAAAAGCATTTGATTAGCAACATATGATGTAAGTTAGAGCCGTTTGTAAATTTGGAACTCATAATTGATTTTTGAGAACGGTAAAACTAATAATAAGCTAAAATTAGGAATTAGGAAAATAACATGTATATACAATAAAAGTACATCAAAAACTCATAAAAAATAATCTTAATAGTAAATTTTCATGAGTCTACTTGCTATATATTCGTGGTCATCAATGCTCTCAATGGGAAGGATTCCTGTTGGGCGCTTGAAAACTATCTCATTTTGTTCTAAGTCTTCTCCACTATTTATCAGTTGTAATTTTTCTTTTATAAGTAGATCTTGTAATTTTGCCGCACATAATGTGGCTAGATGGGCGTTTGCTCATCAGGTATTTGGGTCTATCCCGGTTTCGGTTGTAACTAACAATATTTTGTGTAACGACCGAGAGGTCTAATTTTATTTGAATCTATGATATAGACGCTTTTCCTCAAAAAAAAAAAAAAAATGACAAATACCGTTGTGTTGAAACTTGGAACACAATATATTATTATTTATATATATATAATATTTCTGTGTTTTTTTTTTTTCCTTTTTCCTTGAGAGCATGCAGCATCTCCACAATACACATGCCTTGAGTTGGAACTGATAGTGATTCATTATATGGCAAAAATTGAATCAAGAGGCACAAACAGTCCACCATGGACACGCCATGCATGCATGCTTTAGGCTTCAGCAATAACCATCCTTCAACATGGACCAACTGTCCATATCGGCCCAACTCTGCCAGCAGGCTTGCGTGGCCCATCAAAAATTCTGAATCACGTGTCTGGTGCTGGGATTTTGATGGGCTGGCTTACGTAAACTTCAACTTTTTGACAAAATAATAGAAACTAAATGGAGTATAAATTGTTATCTAATATCTAGTCTCCAAACACGCTATAAGTTTTCAATTTACAAACAGAGCATTAACCCACTTGCTTGCTTTAGATTGAATAAAGGAACAAGTTCGTCCAAATAGATCAATATTAAGATAAAAAAATTGTAATAGGGGCTCGATGCATGGAAACACAAATTGAGTACTGTTAAAGCTATAAGTTTTATCTATACCATGCATAACTTTTCTATTTCACATTATTAAAACTCTATTTTAATATATTTTTTATTCATTTTTAAATGTTTTAAGGTTTTAGCCATAGAATTATACTAGGTGAATGTACGTGCCGAGCCACGTATTGCTAGTTTTATTTAAGATTTTGGTATTTTTAAGATTTTGAATGTATTTTATTTTTAAAGATTACAAATTTTTTGTTTGAAAAAATTAAATATTTATATTTGAAATATTATTTAATAATGTATTAAAAATAATATTAGTGTAATTATAAAATTGTAAATAAATTTATTATTGGAGTAGTAGATTATTCTATTTAGTTCTTTTTTTAAGATAGCATTGTAATGTAAGTTTATATTTATAAATATTCTGTAAAGTGTTAATATTATATGAACATCTCCATTTATAAAGCTAAAAAGTGGGTCAATGACAGAAGTGGTATATCTGCAATCACACAAAGATAGAAGTGGTATTTCTGCTTCCTATGCTTATCCAGAGAAAATATTAGATAACGTAATGTTAACTTTAATATATAAAGATTTTTCTTTTTTAAAAAATAAATAAAAAAAAATATTAATATTCAAAATGATTTTTTTTATTTAAAAAAAGATTATTAATATTTAAAAGATTGTTTAATTTTTTGGGTTTAATTATTGGGTTTATTTGTTAACGGGAGATCAAACCTAATCGTTAAATTTAACAGAATATTCTTTTTATTTTTAAGAATATTCTGTTAAACCAAGAATTGCCGTTAGATAGGCACTTTTAATATATAAAGATATGGATGTTTCAATAGATTAACAATGGACCTAAAAAAGAGAATATTTTCTTCTTTTTATTTTGGGATGAATCATTTGAGAAGATTCAATGAAACAGAGTTCTAACTTTATACAAGCCACATAAATCCCACATTCACAAGATAAAGTGGACCCCTTATTTATCAATTCTCTTTCTCCTTGGTGGTTTATTAGAGATAATCATATACAAACACAGAACAAGCCAATCTCTATAGGGCCATAGCGGTTTACTTTACATGGATGCAATGATCACCAGCAAAGCAGTGGACTTCAAAGAGCAAAAACTCTCACTTTTTAGTTTCCCAGCTGACTTTTGCTTCTCAACTCTCCTTTTTCCCTTAGCCATGTTAGAAGGCAAAGCCATCGTTGGTACAAGCCATGCAGCAAGAAGCTCTTCATTTTATCTATTTCTGCCATGGCATCCTCACCTTCTTACTAATCAGGGTGGCAATAGTTCAAACGCTGAAGAGAACTTGATCCCTGAGATGGAGGAGGCTGTGCAGAAATATACTCTGTTTGTATCTCATTATATACCTATTATTACTTTCAGGTTTGTCATTTTAAAACAAACAATATCCAAGTAGTGATTCTGATTGCTCTTCTTTTTCACCTTCATCATATTGACATTCAGTAGCATGAGGGAGTGAATTCCCATCTCTATATGTGGAAACATTTCTCATATATCTGCAGGAGGTAAAAAATATATTACATCAAAAACAGAAAAAAATGAAAAATAACAGTAGAATGCTTAACATTGTACCACTAATTGGAGTGAGGAGTGTTATAAAGTTGCACAAACCCTCCACGAATCATTGATAAGTGCATCTAATTGAGGGTACAAAATTTCAAGGCCAAGATAGATCAAGACCATGCTAAAGAAAACGTCAAATTGTAGTAATTTGAGATAGAACTGGAATGCATGTGATATTATATGGTACTAGATGTTCAGTCATCCACTGATGCTAAAAATCTACTAGCACAATGAGAAAGAATGGGCTGAGTTGGAATCCCATTCTAACTAAGGATTCCTTTTTTTTTTTTTTTTTTTTTGGCCTTAGTGAACGAAAACCATTCACTTCCAGAAGCACAGCAAACGCAAGATCATTTTCTAATTCCAATTCCATTTATCATGGAAATATCCCGAGGAACTTGTGTGCATGGGCGTGTGTGTGAGAGAGAGAGAGATTACTATTACGTTTTCTGAAACTTCAGAGAGTAAGAACAAAAGGCGGAGCATCCTTTCTAGGCCCAGCAACAGAGCGGTAAACATAAATTTTATTAGCAACCATGTCCCCACTCCCTTCATCGTTGATCACTTCAACATTCAGCCTAGGCATCTCTCTGGCCAAGAGTTGACAGCCACTCTTTGTGACCTTGCAAGCGGACATCCAAAGTGACCTCATGGACTCATACTTCTCTATACCCGAAAGAAGAGCTTCATTCCCAAATGGGGAATCTCTAATCTCAAGTTTCCTCAACTTTGAACAGCCACTCAGCACACACCGCATTCCCCAATCACTGCTACCAGCAAATGCCACTGAAAGGGTTTCCAGATTTTTGGCATACTTCCCAATATACTCAAACGTTAAGTCAGTCAATAAACCTGAAACGGCAAGTCTCTGGAGCTTAGTGCAAGTCTTCACCACTGCACCAAAAGCTTCATCCATAGGCTCGTTTGTCAAGTAATCTGGCTTTCCAGGCTCCATTATGCATAGACGAAAGTGAGTGAACCCAGGACAGTTCTTTACAATGGATGCCACTGCAGCATTTGTCATCTGCCTGCAAAAGTAGAGTACATAATGGAGTTTGGGGCAGCCAAATGATACTGCCAGAAATCCAGATTCAGTCACCCCATGGATAACCTCCGGGTCAAAGGGGTTATCAGGAAAAACACGAAGTTCTTCAAGCAAGGGACAGTGAGTTCCGATAGCCTCAAGTCCCTTGTCTTCCACCGTGTCAAGAACCTGTAACAAGAGTTTGTCATCAAAAACTAGCAATAGAGAGCCTCATCTTTCTCCTTCCATAACATAATAGTAATTAACAATTTAAGATAAACGAAGTGAAAAAGATTGAAAAAAGAGATGTTACCCAAAGGCGACGAAGATTTGGGCAGTGAGACAGAAGACTTGCAAACTCGGGGCTTCGAACAACAGCATAACTAAAATTTAGAAAAGTTACGTTCGTACAAGCAGGATACAGAGCCGGGAGAAATAAGGCTTTAGTTTCCCATAGGCCAGAGAGTGTATGTAGATTCTTGCAATTGTTAAAGGCACTTTCAAGCTCTGAATGCTGATTGGCAGTGAGGTCTTGAATGAACATACCAGTACCAAGCTCCATTAATCTTGGAGCATGGCTAATAAGCTTTTGTAATTGTTCCAAGTTTATATTTTTATTAACCTTCAAAGTCTTGAGCGATTTGCACCTAATGACAAGTCTCTCAAGAGCATCAAAACAGACATCAGAATTTAGGTTGGCGAAGTTTAGTGTTTCCAATGATGTGAAGGACTCAGGGAAGCAACTCAACCAACTGCCACTTCTGTCGTCCACATCATTGTCCTGTATGTCCAGCTCAACCAAGTTTCTGCAACAAACTCATGATCATAGAGTTTGAATAAGTTAAAAAAAAATGATGAAATTTTAATAACGCCCACTATATAGTACAATGACAGATTTTATATATGTTGCTGTTTGTAAATCATAATGACCAAAACAAATTATTAATCATTAAACATATTCTTGTTCCATCTATTTGCACGATAAAGATTAAAAATCATGTAAAAAAATAAAAGGGAAGGGAACAGAATAAGATCGTGCGTATGCAGATACAAGAATCATATCGTGATAATCTTCCATTGGCCACTGCTTAATTGCAGAATCCTTAACTGTAGAACACAACATTGTACTATTCTCTCTCCCTCTCTCCCTCTCTCTCTCCCTCTCTTGATCAATTAAATGAGAACCCATTTCCCAAAACCATAGAACTAAAAGTAAAACCACTCACTGTTCTTGGTACGCAGATCAGATCTCACACGTTTTTTATATATACCAATCAAAGAGAATGACTGTAAGAAGGAAAAAGAAAATTACTTGCAATGAGTGGCAATGGCGGCAAGGCCATCAGTACTGAAGCCATCACAGCTCAAAAGTGAAAGAGCTTTGAAATTAGGGAATGAATGAGCCAGAAACTCCAAGCTCTCGTCCCTAACACTCATTCTCTTAAGCCTCAGCTCCTCAAGATTCGGGTACTTGACGGCGAAAACCGACAGCCATGATTGAACATCTGCTCCCCAATTGCGAGGAACCAAATTGAAGTCCGAGAATCGAGGCTTCCCTTTCAGGGTTACGCTCCGAATGTTTGGAAATCGTCGCGCCAAGATTTCTGGCGACACTGAGTAGCAGTTTCCGATGAAGACGCAGGTCCGAGACCATCTCTCGGCATTGTACCAGTCCTTGCAGACCAGAGAAAGTGAGCTCCTGTCCTTGCGGGACTTTATCAGACCCAAAACTCCCTCCAAAACCTCACCAGGGAAGTGTTTTGACTCCGCCGATTCCTTCTTTCTCTTTGAATCCATTGAGCTAATTTCCATTAACAACTAACTTTCTAAAAGGGATGAATTAATTAATAGTGTGATATAAAAGGTGAGATCTTTCTTCAATGCAAACATTCTGAATTTTATTCCCTGGAATAAAGTAAAAGATTTTACTTTATTATAAAGCTTAGGACAACGGCTATTGGGTATAAAATGGATACAATTGTTATCTTCATTTTTTTTTCTTTTAAAGGATTATTTATTTATATATTTTTAAAAAGAAGATCAACTTGGGTCAGAATTGAAAGTAGGAAAATTAAAGAAGGTTCCAACTTATGAAAAAGAGACTTTAGAAAATATATAAATATATTAAACGTGGAGATTCAGAAAATAATGAAATCAGTTAGATAAATAAAATTACTGGCGACGCCATGGATGGACTTAGGAAAGCTTAGATATTCCTGTGAAAAGTAAGAATGATAAATTTGAAAGCACTGAGATACGAAGAAAAGAGAAGGCAAGGGGAAAATATAGAATAGCAGAGAAAATTGATAATTTGTTGAAATAATTATAATAGTTCATAATTATAATCTTGTGATTAAAACTTTAATTATAGTAAGTAATCAAATTTCCCGACCTAGACCCATGACAGAACCTGCACCCATGTGCGTTTTGCGCACCGTCTTTTGGCGTATTTTAGTACAATTGGTTTTTCACTTTCATTTGGTGAAAGTTTTTTTTTAATGTGAAAAAGGGGATCACGTGGAGATGTAGATTATTTCCACACCTTTTCAGTCATTTTATAATTAAGATTAGGGGTTTGTATAAATGGATTGGATTGGATGTTATTTTTGAATATCTAATTGGATTGGATGTTATTTTTGAATATCTAATTGGATCGGATAGGATGTTGGATAAAGTGTCTAAATATTTAATACATCCAACATTCAATTAAACTAAATAGTATTTTCATTTAGTTTGGATGAGTAATAAGATTTTATAATGTTATACGTAAAATATATATGTATACATTAAAATTTTACTTTTTTTTATTAGATTGGATGGATCCAATCTAATCCAGACCTTAAGTGTGATTGGTTTAGGATTTGAAACTATTTTATGTTTTTGAAAATTAAAATGGTGGGGTCCACCCAAGAATTCTTGATTGGTTGAGTGTTTTCAAAAATAAAATTTGAATACTATTTTGAGTTTTAGGCTAAAAAATGAAAACACTACTTTTATGTTTTTTGTGTTTTCAAATCATTGAATACAAAAACTCTCCAATTATTCTCTTACTTTTTTATTTTGAGATTCCCAACCAATCACATATTCAATTTTTTAAAACTCAAAAACATTAAATCACACTAAAACCAATCACATATTTAAAAACAAATTTTCACTTACAAAATTTAAATTTTTGTTTCCAAAACACATTTTTAAAAAACACAATTTTTGAATCACAAACCAATCGAACCAAAATATTGGATAGATCCCTCCATCCAAAAAATACTAGTATAAAATATTGAATAAATTTAAATTAAACCAATATATATAATACATCCAATGGATAGAACCAATCCAATCCAACATCTAATGGATGTTGGATCGATTGGATGAATGAAATCAATTGGATCAGATCGGATGGTAAAATCTAACATCCAATATATAATTAGATCGGATCTGGATAAGCCTAAAAACAGTGGATCCAATGAACACTCCTAATTAAGACCACGTGTCAGTTATAAGAGTTTTATATTTTAATCAATTTTATTTGGTGAAAGTTTTAGCTATAAATAGGTAATTGCCATCTCAGCTCATATTTTAAAAAACCGTAATTATATAGTTCGTATTGTGTCGACTCATAATAAAGAGATGCAAGTCATATTATATCGTGTCAGTATTTTAAAGAATGACTCCAGCATGACCTATAAACTTACATTTTGGTATCATGTTTGGACTCGTACCGTGCTTTACTTAAGTCGTTTCGTTTTTCATAAATTGGCCGGCCCATATTATGTGTATTTTTCTTTTCTTAAGATGTATGACATTATAGTTATTTCCAATTAATTTATTTATATTATAGGTGTTCAAAACTGAACAAAATGTACATTTTGACCATTTTTTTAAAAAAAATTAATAATAATATTTTACGATTCTGATAGTTCTTTAAATAAATAACATAGGAGTGGCATTAGATAAGTAAATAGGAGCAGTCCATATCCATAACACAAGAAACTAAATTGGGTGGTAGGGTGTGAGTTAGTTGTGTGAGTAGTGACATGACAAGATTATATTGAAGAGAGTGAGAGGGCAATAAATTGTTGTCAAATTAATCTTTTTGGAGAGGAGAATAAAGGACCACACAAAAATAACAATTATTAATTCTACAAAACTCATTAAAATTGATGCACTTTTAGGGGCTGCGACAAGAATTGGTTGGTTTTGAAAGGAAAAAAAGTAATGAAAAGAGGGTTTTCGGATAAGAGAAACCATTTAATGTGACTCTCTCCCACTCTTTCTCCATCCTCATCTTGTTGCTAATTATTTTCTTGCATGATTGTAGTTCTTGTCGTAGATTGCCTAACTAAAATAAATAATATACGACATATTAATTTAGACATAAAGATAAGACAAATATGCAATGATTGGTACCTCATAATCAAACCTTTAATAAAATTTAAAATTGACTCAGATTTAAGTTATGAATGTGTGTCAGAATTAATTTTACTAATAAAAGCTTACAAAATTAAACTTCAATCTAAGTTTTACATTTTCACCCGCAATTCACTAAACACGTCAAAGTTTGTGTTTAGAGTCAATAGATTAATCTTGTTGAGTGTGCAGTGAATGTGTATATAAAAATGATTATTACTCCATTAACAACATGAGATACTTTGAAAAGGAATTATTTTCCAATACACAAATATAATGAAAAAATTATTAAAAATATGATTGTATAGAATTAATTTTAAATTTTTTTTATAGTTTTTATAATTTTATTTACAAAAAAATATAATCTTTTTATGTTATACTCTTGTTAAATTGTTATTAATTTTTTGTTGTTATTTTAATATTGTTTGGATATTATTTTTCTATTATTTCTATGTAATTTTCTTATTATTTTTATAAAAAAATTATAAAAATATTAAAAAAAAAAAAAATTAAACCTAACAAGTATAATCTTTTTTTTAAAAAAAAAAATAGTATTTTATGTAATTATTTTTTTTTCAAAAAAAGTGTCTATGGGACCCAACAAATCCCTTGGTTATTTGAAATAGATGAAGTGCTTACCTTGCCTCAAATGGTTGTGAACTTTTTTGGATTGATTAATAATCTTTTCCGTTTCGGTGAAGCAAATATATAGAATTGATTAATAATCTTTTCTGTTTTGTATTGATTAATAATATTTTCTGTGGACGAAACTATGTGCACCCATGACCCTCTAAAAAATAATCCTATATAATGTATATACATAATGTTTTGTAATTTAATTGTTTGCCCCCTCTTATTTTGATTTATTTATGATTGGCCCCTCTTAGTTTCATGTTCTAGTTCTTCCGCTGGACTCACTAAAAAAGATAGCTTTTCCGTGAAATTG
This sequence comes from Cannabis sativa, assembly GCF_029168945.1. Taxonomy (NCBI): domain Eukaryota; kingdom Viridiplantae; phylum Streptophyta; class Magnoliopsida; order Rosales; family Cannabaceae; genus Cannabis; species Cannabis sativa. The sequence continues at coordinate 39,144,385 of NC_083601.1, read as the reverse complement.
ATTAATTCCATTTACTTGAAAATCATGACTTCTGAAATTTTATAGCAAAAATGGACTATAATTGGTATTTTAAAAAGCTTGTTAAGCTTAGAAACACCGTTGATATTCAGGCCCTTCATGACGCTAGTAGAAAAGGTAAATTCAAGGTTATCTTTCTTTCATCTCTGCTACTAAAGTTTGCTATTCTAAAGCTGTTTGGAACAAGTGTTCCTAAACGTGATTTTATCTCTTGATAAGCTATCAACAACTATCTTCTAAAGCGTGATCATCTCAATAAGATTATGGTGCTCCCCTCTTTTTTGAGTGTGTTTTTACCAAGAAAGTGATTAAGCAAGTTCAATGTTGGTTTGGCTCTTTTTTGGCCCCTGCATTTCCAAGTCTGGAAAGCTAGTGTTAAAATAGCTTTGAAAGCTAGAGTGAAGGGGAAACTCTCTAAACTTAGTAAAAGGGTGAAGATGTAATTTCATTGATCAACTCTTTCTTATCCTTCTTACTCTTAGTGCAGCTTGTTTGTACAATTTGGTGATTGTTCGACGGACATGAGATAATATTATGTATTTGCATGAAAAAAAAAACTAATAAAACAATTACATTTAAATAAATTAGCTGATACTAAAGTCTTAAATAGAAATGTTGGGGATCCTATTAGACAGCTCAAATATTATTGAAACAAAAAGAATACAGCACAACAAAAAGTATAAAATTCTAAAGCCAAAACTTCTGCATAAAACGGAAATTTTGAACTTACTACAAAATTTATAAATAAAAGAATGGGAGTTTGTCGTCTTTTGATTCTTGATAAGTAAATTTTACAAAGGTCAAAATCAAAATATAGAGATTGAAACATTATTGCAACAGCAGCTCACTACTGTTTTTGAATATAGTAATGAGAATCTAATTTAAGAAAACCAAAACTTTTTTCTTATTATTATTGTCAAAAATTGCAAACATGCTTTTTCGCAAAGCAATCTTGGAAAGGTTTATTCATGTCAACAAGCTCATATGCGGCTAGAGTCTCTTCCATAAATGAAACGCCTTGTCCAGTCCGAAACCACGAGTGCTCTGTTACGCCAGCTGACTTGTTTGCTGAACCATTGAAACACAAAAGGATGCATAAAAACTATGCATTTTCTTCCAAAATTTAAAATAATAATAATTATTACTAACCCAAAAGCGAAACTTACCTTGCATACACAGAATACCAGAGCCACTGAGAGCTCTTCCCAATAGAAACCCAATCTCCAGGAAGTTGGGCTGCTGTTTGCTCTCCCCCCAGTGGAGCAAATTGCCCAAGATGTTTGTACCTTTTAGAAAGGATCAGACACAATAAAAATGAATGACTATACTGAATATGGTGTGAAGTGGGGAAAAAGGACATTCACTACAATTTGTTTAGTTCAGAGAATTGTTCTTTCATCTTCAGTACATCACTGTCAGCATGATAATTTCACCACTAGTATAAATGACCATACACAGCAAAAAATTAAGTGGGTTCAGTTGGTACCTGAAGGGGCGGAATCTGTGACGACCTGATCCCCTGAACCTGAGAGGACCTTCTGGATTTTTTTCACACTCTTCCAAACGGTTGAGACATTTAGCTAGGTAAACACCTTGCTGAGCTGCAACCTGAAATGGCGGATGATAAACGGTAAGTTCACACTTATTCAATAATCAATGCTGGAATCTACAAGTAAAGGGAGGAAATGATAACTATATTAGTACCTGAGCTGTAGCTGGAAGAAATTTCATCTGGGAATCCACTTGAGAAAGAGCTGCTTTAAATTCTTCAATATTCAGTTCTATGGATTCTTTTGAAACATCCCCCTTTGATTCCTTCAAAAGGTCAACAATATCACGCATCTGCTTGCTCTTCAGATAAAGATCCACCTGAGGATATCTTTCACAGATGTCAGCAAGGACTTCTTGAAATTCTTTCGCAGTAAGTGTTCCTGAGTTGTCCTTGTCCGCCTTGGAAAATATGGCTGAAATATCTTCCTGTGATGCATTTGGAATGAACACAATTAACTCTCCCTCAACACATGCCGAATCAACAGATGGAACAGTTTTAACATTATCTAATCATCACATCTATATTTCTTTTATGGACAAACTTATTTTTTCCGGTAAAAGGATAAGTACAGTCATACTCAATTTCTTGAGGAAAATTGGCAAAGGATACTACTTTTTCCCATCATAGAAGAAAACAACAGAGTTCAGTAATAGGAAAAGGAGAAGACAATTGTGTATGGAAGACTATACTTATATGACATTGACAGGGAACACTTCAAGGAAAAAATTCATCAACCAGCAAGATTGATCTATAAGACAAAAATAAGGGCACGTACCATGACTTTTCGTTGATTGATGGTAGCACAATCACCAAGGGCATATACATTGTCACATCCCTCAACTCGTAGCCATTCATCAGTTGCCAGGGCTCGCCTATTAGCCTGTATGCAATTCAACAATACTTGTTTAGCAGAAAAAATTCAAACAAAACAGCAAAAAATTTAGCATATTTGTAGAACGACACTCACCTGACCAACTTGCATCATAAAATCTTTTATCACAGGGCGCGTTCCAATACCAGTTGACCATAGAACCATTCCATAAGGTATGGTAGAAATTTCCCCTGTTTTCATTTCTTTGGTAGATATCTCTTTATCAGATACTTTGATAACCATTGATCCTGTTTTCACATCAATGCCTTCTCTTTGAAACTTTTGTTCAGCAAAAGCTGTAATTCTTTTATCAAACCTACAAGTACATGAGATCAATAGTCAGATCCAAGAATTCATATCACATGCTTCACTTTAAAAGTATTTTAATTTCAACTTCTACAATATAAATCAATTTATGCTTCCGTCACCCCACTGACTAAATCGAAACATTAGAATAAGTTTGTTTGTGCTGCTTAAATAGAATCATCTAGGTAGGAAACGATATAAAAGCCTTGAAAGGCATTCTACAATATAGCTACTTAGAAATTGATCATCTCAGTGACAGTAGTTCCTCAGCAAATTTAAAATTTAAAATTTTACTTACATTCCAAGAATATGACCTCCTGCCTCTAGTAGAGTTATTTTTACAAGATCTTTCACCCCGGGATATAGTTTGACCAAATCCTCATTAACATAATCATGAAGCTCTGCAGCAAACTCCACACCGGTTGGGCCGCCGCCAACAATAGCAAAATGAAGAATCCTCTTCTTCTCTTCATTGCTCACAGTTGGTAGACAGGCCCTTTCAAAACAGTCAATAACAGTTCTTCTGATCTTTTGAGCATCCTCAACTTCCTGCATGAGAATTTTCATAATATGCATATAGTAATGACTGTCCCTTAGTACGCAAAACATATCATATTAAAGTGTTTGCTCTGCCAAATGTCCAAAAAGACAGAAACCAAACATTTTTCGTTTGGCAAAATCACAAAGAATACCTTCAAGAAGTGACAGTGCTCCATCACGCCAGGGGTGTTAAAAGTATTCACATTGGCTCCAATACCTATTACAAGCACGTCATAGTCCAAAACGAATTCTTCTTGTCCATTCAAATTGTTGTTTTGATTAGATCGGCAATAGATTTTCTTGTTTTTTGCATCAATTTTGATACATTCAGCTTCACAGAATTGAACATCTACATTTTTCTGATTCAGGAAAAAATCCAACTTTTGCTCAGTAACTCAGCTAACTACTATCTCACAACAATACAAAATTATAACATTCTGAGCGGCAGAAAAAGATATCAATGATAATAAATCAAATTTTGCATTCCTAAAATTAGGACAAAAGCTACTCCTTTTCAATACAGCAATTATGTAATTCTAAACAGTTGAAACACATAGGTAAGTCCACTACCTTCCTGACAATGTTGCGAACAGGCTCCACAATGCTGCGAGCTTCCACTGTACCACATGTCACACTTGGAAGCAAAGGGGTGAAAGCAAAATAATTGCGAGGCGATACAACCTGAACCTCATAGGAGGGATTACTCAGATTCCTCAGGAAACTTGTTCCAGCCCAGCCAGTGCCAAGTACAACGACTTTCTTTTTCTTACTATCCACCTCAGATACATTTGTGATTTGGGGGCTATTAACTTGGTTTGCCTCGGCATATGCCACAAGCCCTCCACCACTGCAAACAAATATCAAAAAACACAAGCCAAGTAAGGAATTAATATAAGAAACAACAAATTATAATCATTCTATTGTTTCAAATCTCACAAATAAATAATAATCTCTTTACGCATGCATAATATAAACAAAGATAGAAAATAAAAAAATCCACATATGGTTTAAATTACAGGACTCAAAAGCAAATGTAATAGTAACCAACGAATTTGAATCGAATATATGCTCATAGAGAAAAGTCCCATTTTTCTGGAGGGTGGTAAATAATAACTACTAATACCATAGTGCAGTTACTGTATAATCAACAAAACCTACGTACGTTTAATTTCATTAGATTTCAACAGCTCTCATAAATAATAAGAAAATCTAATACCAACTACAAATATACATATATAAATATATAATTCTTATAACCAAATCAAAATAACAAATAAAAATAACTTTTAAAATTCCCAAAATCAAATCTATACCAACACCTTCAGCATCAAGGAGAAAAAATAAACTTAAACCGAACAGAGTATCCTGAAGAAAAATACAAATATTAAACAGAACAAGTAAGACAAATCGTAGAATACCTGACAGTGACGACCACAAGCAGTTTCGAGAGCGATGGATTGTCATGGAAAGCTTTAGAAACTCTCTGAAAAATGGTATAGCCTCTCATTTCTTTTCCTCTCTTTGATCCACAAAAACCGAGAGAGAGAGAGAGAGAGAGAGGGGAAGAAACTGGTTTTTAGAGAGAGAAAGTAATAGTTATGTATTTATATATGTGTAGTGGAATCTGTGAAGGAGAGGTAGAGGAGGAACGTGATGCACTTCGTGACAATGGTTGGTTCCAGACTCGTAGCTTTGCCCCTCCCCTGGTCGTATTTTGCCCTTTTTCTTTTCTTGTTATGCCTTTCTTGACTTGGCGAGCAAGAAAAATGAGACACGTGTCGTAGGGTTAGGACTAGAAGCATTTCCCATATTAGTTTTTTGACATGTAGGATAGTGGGTGGGCCCCTATAATGTGCTGGAAGCCGCGTGATCATTTTCATCAGTCTCCTCATCATGTGATCGAACGGTCTGTTCTAGTAGGTCTAAATCTGATTAAAGAATCCAATTTTTTCGGAGAATTGAAAAACGTGATATTTTGGAATATAGTTGCGTAATTAATATTACACAACTGAAAAAAAAAAATTATGATTATATTATTCCTTATTAGGTCAGTCGGTGTGTCTCCCGATTTGGAAAAGAAAAAAAAAAGGAAATTACTAAATATTATTTTTTTAATTTTTTTTTTTAATTTACATTTGAATTTTAAGGTGGTTGTATCGCTAATTACACTAAGAATTTTTAGCAGTAGGAATTTTTATGTAAAATTTTGTAAAAATGTAAAAAAAAATTATTTTTAAGTGTAAAAATAAAAAAACTTAAAAAAAAATTTTAATGGACAATTTAATATGCTTTTGTTCTCTAATTTGACCTTTACAAGATTGCATGTTATTATGTTATAAAAAAGAAGAAAAAAAAAAGAGAGAGAGAGAGATGACAGAAGACAGTGTGAAATTAGATTAATGATTTTAAATTATTTTTTGTAATTAGATGGCATTTTTGGTGGTTGCAATTTATTTATTTTTAATGTATGAAAAGTAGGAAGCCAAGTAAAATAGAAGTGATGAAGAAATAAACAAAAGGAGCCTTAAGAAAACAAAAGGAGAGGAGGAGGCTTAAATATGAATTAAGTGAACGTTAAGGAAAACCTAAGACGCAATTGACATCATCACATCACATTCACATGGTTCAGTTTTGACCTAAACATAACAACTGTATAATGGAAAAGTCCAACAAATCTCAACAAGAAATGAGGTACTTTCCAACGCAAAGGAAAGGAAATTGTCCAATCTGGCATCACATTCTAGAAGAATGCTAGTCTGTTCTGCTTAGGTCAGGATTTTGGGACTGCTTTTAGGCCGTTTATTATTAATATAAATTTTCCACTAGGAGAGTTGTTTATATTTCTGATTATTAATTAATGGAAAGTTTGTATTTCTAATTATTAATTTATTAATTAATGGCATTGTTATCGGTGATATTGTTATTGTGCGGCGTGGGTAGGACCCACCCGAATCGAAACGACGAATCTAGTTAAGAATACAGCAAAGCAAATATTGATTTACTTCAAATATTTAATAGAGGAGGCGCAGGAGCGACCATAAACACGGCAGCCTTTAGTATCTAGTAGAATATTCCATTTATTAAACTAAATCAGTAGAGTATCGAAAGAGTATCTTCAATTGTAAAAAATCGAAGAATAGTTGCTTCGGTTCAAGATTATGTGGTAAAATATTAAAATGTTATACTATTATAAAAAAAAAAATGATATTTTAGAAATATGTGTTAATGTTATACAGTAGTATTGATGTTATTATTAGAATTTTGCAATTAAAATAAACACATAATTTTTATAAAAATAAGTACTAATATTTACGGAAACTCCCTGTTATAAAAATATTTACATTCAGGGCTAAAAGTGTTTTTACAAAATAAATTTATTTTCCAAAATACAGTCAAAATGGAACATCCTGTCCACCGGGTCATGGCACCGCGATTGATATGTACATTGTTACTGCGACCTCAGACTCGTAGCTTCTTGACTTTGACCTTCCATTTACCTGCAACATTTAGCACCTGCGAGTCACAAAAATTGAGCAAAAAATGTGATTAAATCAAAAGACAATATAAAATTCATTTATTCACATCATACGAATACATGCTTAAACATTTACACAATTTTGGTACTTCATAAAGTACCCTTACCACTCGTTAACCATGAGCTACATATGTCGCTATTGTTGCCCGATACAACGAACAATAAGTAAGAAACCTATCCGCAGTTTCAAGAGTAATTACTCGTAACGGTAACAACCAACCCTCGGTCATAACTGAGGCTTAACAAACATATATTCAAGTTCTCAATCATAATCGAGACTATAACAACACAATTGTTAATCACTTAACCCTAAGTGATACATAACACTTTTCTTACCTCTGTCCAGAAATCAAGTGTGTGGGCCCACCTGAGTAGAAACAAAGATGGGCAATCCTGGTTCTATGTCTCGATAACCAAAACTCCATAAATGCCTTAAACCAAAACTCCGGAAAAAAACTCTAAATTCGAAACCAGACATAACCTAACTTCCAACAATCCCAAAGTAGGCTACACAACACCTAAATAACCTAAAACAGGTACTAGTTACCCCCCCAAGCCAAAACAGAATTTGAAGAAAACCCTAAAAAATTTCCCCTACATGGCAACCGGTCGACAGGTTCTGGTGCACTAGAAAACTTTGGGTTTTCTTCCCCAAACTCGAACCAAAACCATTCCATACCTGTCCAAATATTCCTAAACAATATAATACCACAAATTCAACTCATCCCAAGCATCATTTAATCACAATTTAATCATTACTCAAAATTACATACTCAAGTGAAAATCAAACTTCATCCAATTCAAATCAATCTAAATAGCCCCTATTTCTAATCAATTCAAACTCAAACAAGCATAAAAATAATCCTAGAAACTTACCCTAACCTTAATTAACTTCACAACCCCCCACAAACCTAAAACCCTAACCAAAACCTAGTCTAAATCTTTTTTTTTTTTTAAAAAAACAAGAACAACATGGTAAGAAGCTTACATCAAGAGTTGGAAACCACTAGAATTGGTTTTCTAGCTAGAATGGGTGTTGAACTATGATAGACAATCGAATCCCCTTTGGTTTCCTTCTAGGCCGAAAAAGAGGAGAGAGAGAGAGCTTAGAGATTTTCTTCTTAATTTCTTCTTTTTACTTAATCCTTTGCAATATAAATCATCTCTTCTTTCTTTCTTTTTTTTTAAAAAAATAATTTAAATAGTAATCAACCCAAAACTCAAATAAAACAAATCACCTACCCATGCAAAATGGCTAATATACCTTTTTCCCGAAAACTAAACTAAACATACCCTAGGTGTAATTTGGTAATCTTAGCTAATCCCGTCAAATCAACGACCTAACACTCTAAACTAGTTCGGTATAATTATCATTCCGATCACATTATTATCGTGACATATCTGACCACTCTACCGAGTTCTCACGGTTGCTGGGCCCGAAAATATTTTATTCTTAAAATGGCATCCACGATATCCACATATTCTAATAAAATCTTCGTAACTAACAAATTACACTTTATTTAATCATTTACTAAATTCTCACTAATTAACCTAAGTACTTCATTACCAGAATAATTACATATTTAATAAAATATGTCTAATTAAATACCATAATATTTTCCGGAATATTACATATGCCCTTCAAATTTTGACATGTACAAATTCATGTCTCTTTAACTTTCATCCATGTTAAATTTTCCTTACTAAAATTACACAAAAGTCCTTCAATTTAACAAACTCAAATGTTTAAGGGAGATTTTTAATGGTTTTAAAAGTTCAAGGATTATGATTTGGTATATGTCAAAGTTTGAAAGAGCAAAAATCTTAATTAGCCTAAAAATAATATGAAAACAATAAAAAAACCATATAAAAATAACAAACAAATAAAAAAAAACAAGAAAAAAAAAAAAACAAAATTACAACACAAAAATAACATAAAAAATTGTTCGTATTTTTTAGAAATAACTAGGTGATTGTTACGTGCCAAGCCACGTAGTGTTAGTTTTATTCAATATTTTAGTTTTTTATTTTAATTAATAATTAAAATAATATAATTATTTGAACGATTTGTTTTATAAAAATAAAATATGTGTCAGTATATTTAGTAAGTAAAACATAATTGTGTTATAATAATGTATGTTATTAATAGTAAAATGTACATTAATCTTCTAATTGAAAAAAGTTCTATTATCTCATTTCATATTTAATAATAGCTACACAACTATATATTTATAGACTTTCACATTCTTTGCAAATTACTAATAAGCACCAATAATATTTTCATATTCTAATATTTTTCAACATTCTCCTCTTGGTGGTAAAATTAAAAATAAAACTAAAAATAAGCACAAACATATAAGGTAAATACTAATTACAGCCCATTTCATCTTTTTTTTTTTATTATTTTTTTAAGCCAAAGCCCAAAAATCTCTAAGCCAACACAATCAATCTTCTTTTATATTATCTTTTCTAATATTTTATCTATATTTTTCTTTTTTAAAAAATAAATAAAAAAATTATTAATATTCTCCCAAAATAGATTTGTTAGAGAGATATGTGGCTAAGATGATTTTTTTTTAATTTAAAAAGAGATTATTAATATTTATAAGATTGTTTATTTAAAAGATTATTTAATTTTTTGGGTTTAATTATTGGGTTTATTTTTTAACGGGAGATCAAACCTAATCGTTAAATTTAACAGAATATTCTTTTATTTTTAAGTATATTCTGTTAAACCAAGAATGTTAAACCAAGAAATGCCGTTAGATAGGCACTTTTAATATATAAAGATATAAACGGTACGTAAAAATATTTAAAATTTCATACTTTGTTGTTATTTTTTCTTTTTACTTTTTTGTTTTTTTGGGTATTTATGAAAATATCCCAATATTCTACACTCTTGACACTCAAAAACTACTATCAACTATTTTGATGCAGAATTTAGACGAACAACACACATTCACGTTTTACAATAATCAAAGGTGGAGTTTAAAGTTTATTTATTTTTATATTTTAGTTTTCTGCCTCATGACTCGTCTACATAACATTTCCCATTCTCTCTAAAAACATGTCTTTTCTATTGTCCGATAAAAGTTTATGTCATTTTTCTAAGCATTGGGCTATTTTGTTTCTCTTTATTCACACTGCTTTGTCGCTCCTGACTTTTTGTGTCGTTGGTTATAATTTGTGAAAATTACACCTAATATGGGATTTTGAAATATTTTTACATAAATATGGCAATTTTAAGTTTGGCCATTTTGTATGGCATTTTTTTATTTTCAAACTTATATATGGTATATACTAAGCCATATTTATGTTATTATTAGTTTTGAATACCATATTTAATACTTTTGTATTTTTTCTAAGTCAAACCCTAATTTTTTTAAAGTTGTTTATCTCTCAAGTGCTGCCTCTCTCTTTTCTTCTCTTTCTCCGGTGGCCGATTCTTGCTCCGATTATTGTTAGCTCCGATAGTTGAAAATAGCTCCAGCGACCGATAGTATTTGTCGGCAGGAGCGTTGTCAGAAGCCAACGATGACATGGCCGGAACCTTCGCCGACACCGGAGAATTTGGCAGTGGTATGGCTACGTTAATAGAGGAGCGGCGCTGGCTTAAACTGGAGGGTTTGGAGTAGTGGCCGCCGGTATTAACTAATATGTTTGGTTTGGTTTGAAATTCAAAACTGTGATTAGCCTCCTCACAATAGTCATCGTTATTAGTTGTTTCTTTCTTTGGAACTTTGAATGATTGGTTATTTTGCGATGAGAAGGAATAATCATGATCAATGTGATGAGTTTGGTTTTGGATATTAATATTGGTCGTACAGTTGTTAAGGCTGTTGATAAAGCTGTCCATTGAACCAAAATCATTGAGAAGATGTTGCCTTATCAGCTCCAAAGTGGTAACTTCTCCTTCCAAAGCCATTAAGTTGTAATAATAACAGTATTTTTATGGATTTTTCACAGCTTCGAAACTAGTTTCACAAAATTCAAAGATTAAAAATTAGTTTCACATGTTTTGAGGGTATTATAATGGGGTTGGTCCATTTAATGATATTACTTTTATTTTAATTTTGTTTTTATTATTTTTTTTCTAGGTTCGAAAATAGTTTTTACACTTGTATTTTGTTTCTGGATTATTATTGTACATTGTGTGTTGTTTTGATTATATCTGTTAGTATTTTTTTTGGTTGACCGATAGAACTGGTTTCAATTATATGCATTGTTTATCATTTATGTGTTGTTATGATTTTTCATAAGATCAAAACTAGTTGCACAGGATTCATAAGTTCTTTCATAGGTTTTGAGGGTTCCGTGATGGGGATTCTCCATTTTATGATGTTATTGTATCATTTTTAGATTATAATTTTTTATATTGTGTTTTTTCAGTATGATGTTGATGAATCTGATTTTTTAACTGTTTTTAATGAAATAAGATATAATATGGCATAAATACATAAAAAAAAAACTGGTTTTTTCTACCGAAAAAACACAATACAAAATTATAAAACCAGTTTCATCAATATTAAAAGAAACTAATTATTTCATTAAAAGAGACAAAAAAAAAAAAAATAGTTTCATCAATAACATAATAAAAAATACACAATGCCTAATAACTAAATTTTTACAAACGATACTAAATTTAAAAACCAGTTTCGAACATATAAATTTTATATCAATACCTTATAACTAAACTTCTAACTTCATTCTTTAATCCGGCATTTAATTTTTTATTTGTTTGCTCAAAAATCAGAGTTGATTTAAACATACAATATGCAGCAAATATAACAAAGAGAATCAGAAATTAAAATCAAAGAGAAACAAAGAAAATTAAAGAGACAAAAATACAATAAAAACCATAAAAGAATAACAAAAAAAAAATTGTGGAATGTGAAAAACCAGTTAGTAAAACAATCAAAATAAAAACAAATAATTAAAAACCAGTTTCTTGAAATAATCAAATAAAAAATTGAAACTTAAAACTCAATTATGAACAACAGTATAAAAAAACTAGTTATGAAAACTAGTTACTTAAAAAAAACCAATTATGAAAATAATAAAATAATATGTGTATCAGATCTGATTATTTAAAATAAAATAAAAATTGTTGTTCAAATATCATACAATAATAAAACTGGTTTTATACAAACTAAAAAATATACAATAATATCATAAAAATGGGGCAACCCCATTACATATACAATTAAATCTGTGACACCAGTTTCGACCTGTGAAACCAGTTTTGAGGCTATAAAAGATCATGACAAAATATAAATGTTAATAATGAAGTTAACTGAAACCAGTTTAATCAGACAACCAAATTAAAAAAAAAACACACACACACAAATACAAAAAAAAAAAAAAATACTAATCACAAATATAATCAAAACAATACACAATGCATACCAATAATTTAAAAACAAAATATAAGTGTAAGTTTCGAACCTAAAAACAAAATAATAAAAAAGTAACTTAAAATAAAAAATTTGTAATAACTTAAAGAAACTATTTTTTTTTTCAACTCTTTTAATGAAATTATTAGTTTCTTTCAATGTTGATGAAACTGATTTTTAAAGTTTGTATTATTTTTAGATTATATTTTTTTAAATTGTTTTTTTTTTTTCAGGATGATGTTGATGAAACTGGTTTTTTTTTTCTGCTGCTTTTAATGAAATAATTAGTTTTTAACAAAAAAACAAAGAAAAAAAACAAACAGTAGTTTAAATAAAAAAAAAACAAGTTTAAAATCTGTAAAAAAAAATAACATCTATAGTTGAGAACATTTTTTATTTATTTTAGTGTTTTATTTTATAAAAACAAAGAAAAAAAAATAAAAAGAAACACAAATATAAAGTTTTTTATGGCATTCCTCATGACTTTTTCCCATATTTGTAAGTTTTTTTTAAAAAATGACATATTTAGTGTAATTAAGTTTTTATGCCATATATATCAAAACTTATCCTTATTTTCCCATATTTTTGTAAATAGCTCTTATAATTTAGTGTCGCTTTTTTAGTTTTGGGCCGTTTCTATACTATTATGGCTTTTTTAAGAAAAGAAGAAATATTGTCAGTGGTATATTTTTACGTTATTTCAGTTTGTTGTTGTTTTCTCTCTTTTTCATTTTGTAATGATTTGGTTCGGGTAAAAAAGAGAAAAAAAAAGTGTTTAGCCTTAAACAATAAAGATTTTTTTTTTCTTTTAATGAAATAAGTTTCCTAAATTCTCAAAAAGACCATTTTTTTTTAATAAGTTAATAAACAAAAACTGTACATGTTAAACATGGTAAATGTATCATGTATAGTTTTTGAGTTAATAAGATTCTGTTATGAAAATTGCTTGTCATATTGCTACTTTTCTATGCTCGCGTCCTTTTATTTATTTATTTATTTTGAAAGGTACCATTTTATGATTTTAGATGACTAGAAAAATTACTCCATATGTATAGGGCATAATTGTTTACTATTGAAGCAACACGCATATATGCCAAAGTGGACCCCATGATACCAAATTGACGTAGAAATTGTACTAATATTATACCTAATTTTTCATTTTTGGCAACTTGGAATACAGCTTTAGCACTATCTTTTTCGAATTGAATTAATGCATCAGCCATATTAACGAACAGTAACACTCAACAGACTTATCGATCAAGGCAGAAAACATTTAAATCTGCAGTTTATTTGCCAATTTTGTGCAAATTTATAGATGTGCCACACGTGCTAGATAGAGTACTTCTAGAGCTAACATAAAAATTTCAATTCAAGTTGGAAAATTGAGTTTAATCAAACTTTTGTATGTCATGAAAATTGAGTCTATATTATTGAACTGTTTAAGGCGACCATTTCGTCTAATCAAAGTTTTGTCCTTCTGTCATGAACACACAATCATGCATGCATGGCTACATTAAGCTAATTAAGATTACACACTTTATAAATGAATGAATCTTATATTATATTAGTAATAATTACAAGGTCAATGCAATATTAATAATTACATACATATAGCTACAAAAGAGAACATCTGGCAATTTAAAATTATTAAAGAACTATAGCTCAAATTAGACATCTTGTCACCTTAATTTAAATCAAGCAATTAGAGCTACGGAAAGAAGAAAAAAAATATGCTAAAAAAATTGGAAAACTTTCATGAAAGGAACTATTGTCAAAAAGATGAAAAGTACCATTTTTTTTTTCTTATAAGAACCATTTATTATTGGGTCTAAAAAGACCTTTGATGAGCAATCTAATAGCGTGATATTCTCTTTAACTTTTGCTTGTCAAATCTATTTCCACCATTGTTCATTGAATCCCTATAGCAAGCACAACACACAAAAATGGCTTGAGTGGAAATTCTGAATTTGAACGTTGAACCAATAACGACATACACGTCACACGTAATCTTTTCACTACCCACTATCGATAGAAGGATAATATCTTCTTACCATGATAAGGGTATTTTAGTCATATTTCTTAATATTCAAATCTTTTGGATTTAGTGCTTAATCTTAATTAAACATTGGTTAAATACAACGGTTATACGAAAACATCCAAAACTAAAATCCGACAACCCAAAATTCCTATTTTAATAACTACTATTCACTATTTTATTTTTTTGCGGTAATGCTTTTTGTATTAAAAGAAAAAAAAGATTAATTAGACATTAATTGAATCTGACTCGCCTGAAGATGAGGAGGAACGTCGTCGTTTCTGGCTTGAAATCCGTCGTTTGATCTGGTTTGATAAATATCTATCTCTATCAAATTATCTTCGTCAACGACGTGAAAATCTAAGCCTCTGTGTCTCTTATCAATGTCGTCGTCCCCCAAAGCTATCTCAATTAAACCATCTCTGTCTTCCTCTTCCCACCTGAAGCACATATTTACCGGCGAATCCCAAAACCCAGAGGCCGGATAGTCTCCGTCGGACGAGTCATCAGAATCTGAATCTGGATGATAATAACGCGAAAACGTATGCTGCTTTTCAGTACCCAGAATTCGATTATTCTCATCCTTTTGGCTCTCACCTTCATCTTCTTCGTCTCCTTCGTACTCTTCGTAAATGACCTCTAATGGTCCCCTCAGGTTCCATTGAACGAAAGATACTTCAAAACATGGATTCGGATCAAAACCCATTTCGGTTTCGGAGTCCGTTTCGGATTTGTAATCGACCCAGTTGGAATCATCATCTTGAGAACCTGAAAATTGACCAGGGTAATCAGACGAATCGCTGTCTTTGTTATCGTTGGTAACAACATCATCATCATCAGCAGGAGTAGTAGGAGTAGGAGTAGGAGTAGGAGTAATTGTTGTATCATTATCATCTAATTCTCTTTGGGTTTGGAAATGGAGTTTGGTTTCGTCCCTCTTGTGCTCATCTTCAAATCTCTGAACAGCACCAAGTCGAAGAAGAGTGAGAAGCAAAACCCCAGTCAAAATCAGTACCGGAGAGAAAACAATTCTCATGAATTGGTAAGGAACGTAGAGGAAAATCAAAGCGTAGAGAGTAACGATGCTCGAAATTAAAGGATTTGAAAACATGGTCGATATGTGAGCGGCCCAAAAGTTCATCATTATCATATTTAACTAAACCCGGAAGCCAACTAACTCAAATCCTACTAATAAGGAATCCCATAGAGCTAAAGTAAAAGTGAAGGTGGAGCTATAGAAAGAGAAGAAAAAGTCAATAATGGAATGAGGAGACTTAAAAAGGTTGGATATAAAGAGAGAAGGAGAGGGGTTTAGGCTTTTAAGTAGAAGTATTGATTTGCGTGGGTGGGTTTATGGGGCTTTGGGGACTTTTGGGGTGCGTAAAGAAAAGGGCAAAGGCAAGGATAGGCAAGGCATCAAATATTTTAGTGTAGAGTAGTAAATAGTGATATTATTGAAAAGAGGAGAATGTGGGGCTTGAATTTGATTAGTTCACTACAAGTGTGGTGATGGGGCAATGGTGGTGTTGTTATGGTGGTCCGTTGCTATACATATATATAATGCTTTTACCAAGGTCATCTTGTTTTGTTTTTGTCCCCATTAAATCAACAATTTATCCTTAAAAGATGTTTTACGTTTTACCCATTATATTCATTCATGAATTTAATCTCTCTTTATCTCAGTTTATTCAAGACCCTGTCCTGATTCGAGGTTCTTAGCTAAATTTTTATAACTACACACATTTTTAGATGAAGAATTTTATTAAGAAGGAAAAAAAAGAAGACCCTTCTAATCTAATGAAGTAGTATTTTTGTTTCATCAATTTCAATTTTCAATTTTATTAACAACACTCGAGTTCTCTTATTGGGAGCGGGAAAGTTGATTATTAAACTCTGTGATCTTTTGAATAGAATAGAATTTAGTGTTCTTCACATTCATTACTTCATGAGAGTTGGGGTAAAGACAAACGACACAACACATTTCCCTAAACATATATTTAATGAGAATAATTAAATTAAACCCTTTCTTCTTCTGTTTTACAAAGACAGCCAATTTTTATTATTTTTCTTAAATTAAATTTAAAGATAATTATATAAGGCACCTTTTTTTTTTTAAAAAAAATAACATTTTTATATTTAATTTTTTTTTATATATATTTTTTACAGTTTTTTTATAAAAATAACACTAAAATAACAACAAAATTATATAAAATTAACATGAAAATAACATTTAAATAACATCAAAGTAACAACAAAAAATAACATACCGATAACAAAAAATCAACAACAAATTAACAAGAGTACAACATAAAAAAATCGTATTTTTTGTAAATAAAATAAAAAAAATCATAAAAATATTTAAAATTCCGTAAAATTTTATTTTTATAATTTTTATGTATTTGTGAAATAATCCCTTCAATTGTGTCAACCCAATTCTAGTATAGTTAGTCATGTGAAACAGAGATGCAAATTTAGATAATATATTATTAAAATGATATATACAAATATTGGTGTGTTGTTGTGGATAAATAAAGTAAAATTACAAAGATTACTTTTTCTTTTCTTGTTTCATTCCATTATTGACCTTTTTTTGTCCACGTCCTACCTCACCACCACCAATGTTTTATCATTTATGGAGGAAGAAGGTGTGATAATATCACTCTCGAAACATGTACGCACACAAGTGTGTATAGTGGAGTTTTATGCGGGGTCCTATAATATGCTGGAAAGTCTCTAATGACATGTGTAGTTCAAAACTGAATTTATCTAAATATCATAGCACTGAATTATATAATAAATTAATAATATGTCAAAGGAAATACTTTTTTCTTTTGTTGCCCCATTGCAAAATATAGATTTATGTATATTTATTTATATAAAAATTTGATTTAATTTATGTTTAATTTATTACATTTTTCACATATAGATAAAACAGAAATTTTAATACATATTACATATTTGAAGAGAGAAAACGAAACATGATGTAGTGATATACTAAAAAAATATTTAAAATATATTGCTATAAATTAATTGACTGATTTAATAATAGTATTAATAATTTGTTTAAATATATATAAATAAATAAAAAGTACAGAAATTCCCAAACAAATAACAAATCAAAAATCCATTTCCAAAGCAATATTATATAGACTTCTCGTATAATTATAACGCACTTATCAAGTTCTGACTATGGATATATTGGCAGATCATACCAAAGTCATATAGTATTATAATTTTTCTTTTTTAAATAAATGTGGTATTATTTATAATATTAGATTAAATTAGTTTATTTCATTCAACTTGAGGCTAGCTCAAGTGGCCATAAAAAGTGCGTGTGTATTGGAGATTCTGAGTTCGAGTCCCAAATTATACTGATGTAATGTATAAATACTTAAATAAAAAAAAATTAGTTTCATTCATGTATTTTGTTGAGCCGTACGTAACATGAGCGTAGGAATAGATAACTGATAGTGATATGTTTGCTCACTGACAAGAGAGTCACAGCTTTGACTTGGTCTCTCTTTAGTTAAGAGTGAAGCTTTGACTATTGGTCTTTTGTAACTTAAAAGGTTTGGTAAATGATTTTTTTTTTATTGTTTTTATTTTAAGCAGTCAATTAGAAGAATTATCAATTATTATATAGATAATGAATTGATGATGCATGATCATGCCGTACGTTGTTTGCTAATCAATTTGGTAAATTACGAACCAAAATATCATATATAATATATTCTTTAAATTAGCGGTTGATCATCCGTAGGCGTACGTTGATTATGTGGCATAATGTTGTTTATTCTCTTTCTCCTAATATGCACCGTGCACGTGGAGGAGGTAAAAGTTAAAAGGCTTCTCTGAAAAGCTAGCTAGCTAGCATATATGAAAGAAAAAGAATAATGTGAGAAAAAAATAAAAGAGTTTAGTATCTGAAAAATTGAGCATAATATATATACACACTGTATATTTAAATTATGATAAGGCATGTTGGGGTCTACCATTTTATCCTAACTTGAATTCCAAGAAAGAAAAGTGAAGTTATGATTGGATGTGAAACAACCATTTTGACGTTAACCGAAAGCACTTCTCTTTTATTATATATAATATAAATAATTACCGTATGGTTTAAAGTAGAACGACACTTCCATCTTTTAATATCTTATTATAGTTAGGAATTTGAGGAGCGAGGAAAACCACTCATACATTAGTAGCTTATCCATAGTATACATTTTCAATTATGCATGTAAACTACTACATCTTTTACATATTAATACTAAATATCTTATGGTAATCGACTTTAAAGTTGGTACTTGCACTTGGTACATCCCCATCCCTATAATGTTTCTTATATCTAATTTTCATTTACCTGTATGTCCCCTCTATAGATTTTCTCGAGATCTTTATTAGGAGTTTTGTCGTTAAATCTGTTTGTGCAATTGCTTCAATTTTTGTACAAATGGCCCCGGCCCCCACCACCGCCACCACCAAGTTAGATGAGGTCAAATTAAAGATCCCCCGACACAAACTCTTTCTAAATTTCAATTATTATATCATCCCCTCCACATATAATATATGTATTCTCTAAGAAGAGAGAGAAAAGAAAATATATGGGCAATTATTTATTTATTTAATGGGAAGCATATGTACAATTCATGAATAAACTAATTGTGCATTATTTTTCTCTGTTTCATTAAATTTCATATGGGGCCTGACTCCTGATACGAGAGATTAGACGAACCGGTCCTTGATCAAACCATAGTGAGTGAATGATAATCATAGTCCAAGTTATAATTCTCATTAAAAAAAAACAAGGAAATGTAATACAGAAAGATGTATGTGTTGTTTCCTTTTTATAATGAAAGTATTATTGGAACACGGATTAAACTAATAGTGAATAAATGTAGAGTGCAACAAACAACAAACATGATGGTCACTGGTCAGAACATGAAACGACGTTTGAGCTGTATTTGAAGAAGAGTAAGCGAAGAGGGAAAGGTTAGGGAAGGGAAGGGAAGGGAAGCCACATTCCATATGCTATAAAAGCAAAGTTGATGGAAGTTGTTGGTTGAAACAGAGGGAGAATCTAGGCCATCAGTTTCAATGCTCAAAGCCTTACCATTAGAAATGTGGGAACATTTCAACTTTTTCGAGAAAGCTCATCACATGGCTTGGGACCCTCCATTGTTGAGTATCATGGGGGCCTAACTTTTCACTTTGCCTAAACAAATTTGCCAGAAATTTTGTCCGCATGCCCCATATTTAAAAAAAAATTATGAGTTTGCTTCAAGTAAAATTTACAAGATAAGAAACCAAACAAATTGCGGTGATATGCATAATCTAATAGTTCCACACTTTTTCTTACAATTCAAAGAGCAGATTCCAAATTCGAATCCCCCTTCACTAATATCAAAAAACGAAACCAAACAAATTTCATATATAAAAATAAAAATTACCATGCAAAGTGGTGTTGATGTCGAGTGGGATGTTGATTGCAGAGATTCATATGTACAGTTATATATCAAGAACTGTTACTACTATAGTTATCGACTCAGTTATATACTTGATAACTAGGTAACCTGGTTAAGCACCATCAATTTTCTCTTTCTCTCTCTTCTCTTTTTAAAGATTAATGAAATTGATTAATTAAGAAGATTGCTTTTTTATGGAATTGAGAGGGAAAGGGAAAACAATGAAGTACTAGTACACATTGGGAATGTGGGAAAAAGTTATGAGGATAACATCAAAAGGAGAAAAAAAGATGGAAAAATAATCTTTTCTCCATTGTTATGACAATAATTGAAACTTTTGTGGCAAATGAGCACTCAAAAAAAGAGAAAAGTGGTTAGCCTGCTTAATACGAAGACATGGAACATTGAGGTGGGCACCTTAGCTAAAAGCATGTGCATTGCTAATGCATGAAAAAAACTTAAAAACATATTTCACATTCAATACAGCTAACCATTGTTTTTGTGTAACAGAGACTTGGGACTTAGACTAATAATAGCCAGCCATAGTTCGATGTCTTCATGTTGAGTACAAGAATACTTATATGAAATAGTTGACTTGAAACTAAGTTATGCTTATGTTTCTATTTATATAGTTTGAACCTCACCTTGTAGAGACATGTAGTGCAACGAGAAAAAAGTACAGCTAGAGCTATCGAGACCCCTACAAAAATGCATCTAATATATCCAGTTTCGGAAAGGGGCACACACACATACATAATTAGAATGATAGGACTGGATTTAGGAGTGAAGTGATGTCCATATAAAACATTCTTCTCATATTACTGTCATATATTTCATCAAATCTATATAAAAGAGTATGCGAAAGTTCATGAAGCCTCGGATCCATATTTCATATCAATCTTCACTTTATGCTTAATAAAAAGATTGTGCTTTTAGTTAAAGATCTCAAGCAAACCTCTCAAGCAGTCAAAAGAAACCCTTGAAAGTCCGAACAAGGGGAATTCGCTCTGTTATATGGTACAACTTACATCACAAAAGTTCCATGTTGAGGTCTAAGAGCTTGGTTCATACGGTGAACCTATTCCATAGCCAATAAGGAAAACAAATACGCCAAAAGAATATTAGTAACGGCCAAAAATAAATCAATTGAACATAAAATTGAAGTAAATTAACAAAACTGACATATGTATGTTCTCTGGGACTGTCTCCAAAGAAAACAAAAAGAAAAAGGGACTAATAAATCATGCAATAATGTAAGTCTCAGACTCTAATAGAAAGTATGAAAATGTAATTAACGGATTCTATCCTAAAACCAATTAATGATAAGTGGAATATCTCATATATTTTTATAAATGGCACACTTTCCACATGAGACTCTCAAAACAAATAAGATACAGAACCAGAAGTTTTATAAAGCATTTTAACATGCACTGCTGAATTAATATCGTTATCAGAAACTATGGAACCTACCACATCTGGGGGTGCCGAAGGACTTGGAACCTGCAGAGCACCTGGGATCTCCAACACCAACACCACTATAAGACAATTTGTAAGAGGTGCATTATAAGATAATGAAGTCCTACAAAGGGGTTGAATCATGCTACCCCTGTGATCAATAGAGGCAGAATTGAAGTATTGCCTTAATCTTTTATCTACCATAGGTTTTGAGCCCTTCCATAAGTCCAGCAACAACTATCATTATCTTGATAAAATGAACTTCGTTAGTTAAATGAATTCCACGAGTAGTTTCCTAAAGGCACAGATTTTCATTTCCATTTTCCTTGATACGCTTGATGTGGAAATGATCTTGTACTTCCAAGATGTCCAATTGCCTATAGAATGGATAAGACAGACGACAAAAGATGTAAGCTGCTAACGAAATGGAGGAAGTAAAAGGCTACATAACAGATTTAGACATAACACGGAATTAGTTACAACAGAAATCCCATAACTTTGACCATGGAGGATATTGCAATTTTTTTTTCTCCTTTGCATATTTGGAGAGATTCGTGTACATAATATGGTCAAATAGGTTATCTTCCAGGTTTACTAGCATTCTTAGATACATTTGTCTGGTCAATTACATAATTGCATAGAGTATTGGTGGCTCTTAACATATGGAATTTCAATATACAAGTTGTCTCAGGCGATCAAATTAGTTATCTTACTTCTACGCGAAAGCCCTGGAACCAATAAAGATATTCATCTTCTGTGGAAGCCATACACATCAAACGTGCATAAAGATAAAGAAGGAAGAATATGCAAGAAAAGCACAAAGGTAGTATTACCTGATGCTAGCAAGCCCACCATCATTATCATTTCGAAATTTATAATAATATCAGAAAAAATGGACCCCATTATAGCATCTAATCCTCAAAATCTCCTTCAGGGATCAGTCTATCTTCAACACTGAACTTATGGACAAAACATTTTTTTAAACGCAAAATGTGAGGAATAATGCTGTTTCCATTGTTGCTTTTGCATGCAGAAATTTGCTACTCTTATCCCTGTTGGACGAGGACAAGCATCAGATTTATTTGATTCACCCAACCCTTTTCTTGAACCAATGGAAGCAAATGGTCTTTCTTCAAGAAAAACAGTACTGCAGACAATTGTATGGCAAACTCCAAAGTCATCGCCATAACCTTTTCCGGCATATGAAAATTTTCTTGTGCCTCCACTTTCCCACTAGATCATGTCCTGTAGAGTCAGGGGCAGTGTTCTCCATCTCAATATGCTAGAGCCTGGAGGGACATAATTTTGCCAACATTAGAAAATCAGCATAGCAGCGAACACGCAAACAGTAACACCTCTTTTCACTTGCATTATGCGCATCCAGATATCCTTGTAGTCCACTGCTTTCAATCTAAAAAAAAAGAATGTCTTCCTTTCATGCCACATAAATTTATATATTTCTAATTATATAATTCGGTTTCAATTTCAACATAGAGCTGAACCTCTATATAATCATAAAAGATTGATCGTTCAGTTTTCAGGTGTTGAAAAAGTTAAGGAATTTCATTTTCAACTAGTGTCATCATTCTTTACCTTAATCACAACATAAATAATATTAAAATACAACCATCACCTTGCACTCTGACTAGCTAAAACAAACGATAATCTTTAGTATATAAATCCGGAAAGAGATTTAAGGGGAAAAAAATCAAGTAAATGGTATGGTTGTATGCGCATTCATATTTACATGATTATTCATCGTTGTGCAATGTGATGTTCCCCAATAACTACTTTCAATTTAAAAGTTTACCATGTCTAATTCAATATTAAGGAATTGAGGGAAACAATGAAAACACCTGAGGTAGTCTGCGGGAATGAAATCTGCACAGTGCTTGGGCTTCAGTTCTTCGTCATCAGTGATGGAAGCTTCGCGTTACGCCGACGCCATTGGAGGCACTCCTCGAGAGAAAGGTAGACAGAGTTGAGATTTGAAAAGGGAATTGGGATTCTGAATGATTAAAAAAAGAATAATAATATAAAATAAATTAACCCTGAAAATGCTCTAAGTTGAGCCCAAAATTTTCATTTCCATTTATAAATCAATTTGAGGTCAATTGTCATATCATTCTGGCGAATTTTAACTAATCTTCTCTTTCAAAAATAAAAAAAAAAACTTGAATATAATGTGTTTAACCTTGAAATAAGAAGGATTAAAAGTGGCGCATTGATAGGGCAGCCTAGCCGTAATTAGTTAGTGATAATTTTTAAACATTTTTAAATTGAATTATATTCAAGCGGTTAATATCAATAGGAGCTCATTTCATATAAAAATATAGAAAACAAGCTAGGAAGTTATGTAATTTTAATTAAAATAAATAAAAATTAATATTAATTAGGGGTTCATCAAACCGCTTAAACTGCTCAAACCGCCCGCACCACACTGCACCCAAAAAAAAAATACGGTTTGAAATTATTTGTGATGCGGCCGCGGTTTGAATTTTTCCTAAACTGCGCGGTGCGGTGCGGTTTGCAATTTTGAATAGTTAATATGCAGCTCAAACCGCACCGCATCGCACATTATATAAATACCAATTTTTATAAGAAAATTTACAAAAATACTAGAATTTGAGTTAACTTTTACAAAAATACTATCACACGGAAATCTTTTAAAAAATACTGTGTTTTTATAAAACACTAGTAAAATACAAAGCAGAACAACTCAAAACAACAGTAGAACAACTAAAAAACACTAGTAGAACACCAATGAAACTTAACACAGTATACTGCAGTATGAAACTTATAAAAAAACACATTAAAGAAGTAAAAAAATACCACCTGACAGTATTTTTGTAAAAAAAATGGCAAAAGTTAATATACCATGTGAATTTCCCATTTTTATATTTATTTAAGTCCAATATGTGAATGTCCAACCCAAATCCCACTAATTATTATGTTATTAAATTTTTTTTTTTCATATTTATTTTCAAGTCTTATGATATTTTTGACAAGTGTTGTTCAAGTTTTATTGTATTTGTGATAGTTTAATTATTAATGATAGTCCAAACCGCAAAAACCGCACCACATCGCACTATTTTTTGCGGTGCAGTTTTTGCGATTTTTTAATTCGGTTTGGAAAATTAAAAAAAAACCGTATGTACAGGTTGGTTTGAAAAAATAATAAAAAACCGTACCACTTGCACCGCGAATACTCTTAATATTAACAACACCCTACCCTACCCTTTTCCAACCTTGGAGTTGGGCTGGCCTTGGTATACTTGGTAAGAACGCGCAACTTCGCCTGTTGGGCTTTGTAAGGCTTGGTAAGAATCAGTAACTTAGCCGATTGGGTTTTGTAAGGATCGGTTAGAACGCACAACTAAGCTTGCTCGGCTTTGTATACAAATTATACATCAACATGATCTGTAACAGTATTTCTCAGCAAATTATACCCAATTAAAATGAGATTTACAGCTTAAAATTTTTCGTTTACTGCCATTTTTTTTTTTTAAAAAAAAAAAGGTTAGAGTAATTTTGAAATTTAGAAAATTGCATAAATATTTTTAGAAACTATCTTATCAAATTTATAGAAAGTACTTTCCTTCACTTTTTTTTTTCATTATTTATTTATTGGGTAAAAACTAAAAGGAAATTTGATTTTCTATATTTAAAAAACTTTAATATTTTATTCTTAAACCAATACATTTTAAATTAAAAAAAATATGACACTTTTTTCAAAACCCCAAAAATACCCCTCTCATAACTCAAACCCTTTCTCTCTCCTTCCCTCAAATCTCTGCATCTCTCTTTCTCAACTACCCCACCCAAACCCCATACAAATCATCCCACAACTGCCTCACCCAAACCATCCCACAACCGCCCCACCTAAACCATCCCACCTCCGACGACCACCGAGAACCACCCACCACCGACCACGCACGACCCAGCCCCATTCTCTCGGACCCAGCCCCTCTCTCTCTCTCTCTTCGTCTCTCTCAAACCGAAAAAAAAACCCAGGGGTCCGAGAGAATGGGGCTGGGTCGTGCGTGGTCGGTGGTGGGTGGTTCTCGGTGGTCGTCGGAGATGGGATGGTTTGGGTGGGGCGGTTGTGGGATGGTTTGTATGGGGTTTGATGGAAGGAGAGAGAAAGGGTTTGAGTTATGAGAGGGCTATTTTTGGGATTTTAAAAAAAGTGTCATATTTTTTTTAGTTTAAAATGTATTGGTTTAAGAATAAAATATTAAGGTTTTTTAAGTATAAAAAATCAAATTTCTCAAACCAAATTACATGACCTAAGGGAATAATTGAAAGTTGCTGTATTCTTATACGTCTATCTATGAAAATTTGGGAGTATAATAGCGACAGTTTAATTACCTCAAATTACAGAGTAGAAAGTACTTAAAATTACATTGAATACATTGAGTTTTGGAAATGCGAATGAATGTTGCGTTATGAGCATAAACACTGAACATATATACTTATATATTTAGTTTACATTACATTGAATCTGAGAATGAATGCTACTGAGCATCTCCAATAAATCACTAGTATGCTACATAACTCAACATTAACTAAAAAATATATTCATCTCATATAGCATTTTTTGTAGCATTCTCATTAAAAATGTTCTAAACTAACCATTCATAATCATTAAAAATACAAGTGCTTAGTGATATATTTTAGATTTAGTATTTATTTGTTCTTTCATTTAGATTTTTCTTTAAGAAAAGATCTCAACTACTACTAAGAATAATAAAACTCATCAAAAGAGATGGGAGAAAATGCATTACTGAGTCAAATCTACTACTAATAAGTTCTGAATACAAATTAGAGAATTGGACTACCAAATAGTGATAAAGGACACTGCAAAAGTGACTTTAGGTCTTCATTTAGATTTTAATTACATTGTTAAATTTTGACTATTTTAATAATTTATTTATTTTTTTCAAGACAATTTATTATGAAATAGACTAACTATATTGTGTCAAGTATATCTAGTCAATCTTTTTTAAGTGGGGTAACAAATGGGTGGTGACAAAACTCAAAAAACCTTGACATTGATATTTTTACAATAAAAAAGGTTGGATTTTACATTACAACAAAGTTAAACTTTGAGTATTTACACCATCAAAACTTATTTCCCTTTTACATTTTTTTACTTCCCTAATCATCTTTTTGGTCCTACTCTTTCCCTTATCATCTTTTCAATTCTTCTCTCTCCTCTCTACTCTTCAAGAAAGAGATAGAACTTTTCTCCTTGAACTACACAATCACTAGACTACCAAGTCCTACTCTTTTACTTAAATCTTCATTTAAACTATTGTGGTACAATACCTCTCACATGTTAATTTTGTGGCATATCACTTTAAACTTTACCTTATCCAACTAATTATGAGTTTGGTAATTAACAAGGTAGATGCAAACAATATACCTTTCGTGGTCTTAGAAGTCAAATTGTGGATTTACAATTGTTTGGAATTTCATGAGATGTTATGCCGGAAATGTAATTGTATTTTTTTGACCTAAAAGATAACAAAAAAACATAAACTATTAATGGGTAAAATTTAATGACTCCATGTGTTGTTGCAGTGTCTTCGGCAATTAGATTTAGAGGCACAATGTTTTGACTAAAGGCAAAAACTAAAAATAATGAGAAACAGACAAAGTGCTCTACATTGAAAATTATTTTATTGTGTTAGAATTTTAATTTTTTTAATGAACTTAAGTCGGTCATCATGATCAGATTCAAGCCTTTATTAATTAACTTGCTTTGGCAAAAAAGTTAATGCCTATTGGGATCCATCACTAATGACTCATGTGTGTTTATTCGCCTTTGAACCTAGTCACCAATAAGTTTGGTTCATTAAAATAGACCATTCAACTTTCCAGATGCACTAATCCAAACAATAATTCATTCATCTGAACAACACTAAAGGCCATTTTAACTAATCCAAACAATAATTCATTCATCTGTACAACACTAAAGGCCATTTTAGCACTTAAGTCATGTTTAGTTGAACAGGTGTACAATTAGTTTTTTTTTTCTCTCTTTTTCTTTTTCTAATAGAACGTATAAACTATAAACCATGCTTTCGAAGTAAAGAATAATACAACTCACCACACCACAATTTAGTAGTGACTACATTATTGGTTTAGATAAACTGCAAGCGGATGATGCTGTCTTCCACTTAAAAGCCCTGACTCGTTTTAGATTTGCTGTCCACCATGATTGACGCAGCGGCTGAACTTTTCTTTTGTAACATGAATTGGAAAAACAAAGAGATAATTTACATACAAATATTTTTATTGTATAATTCACCTTCTAATTAATGATTGCATGATTGAACTGTACCTGCTCTGCTCAGTCCCAATCACATGGAACCTTGAGCCCCATTCTTCTAAAACATTCCATGAATCTATTATTATTCTCCTTAAAACGATATTAAAAAATGTATTATAGTTGACCATTCTAATCCATAGATCTTGATAATGCTAATACAACTCATATGGATGGGGAAGCAAGCAAACACCCTCTATTCAATTTTTACTCGAAACTTTCCACGATGTTTCTAAATATGGGCCCTTTCTTAAATGATATTTAATGCTAAAAGTTAACCATTTCAGGCAAATTCTTATGTCATTTTCACGCAAATGTTAAAAAAGGGACAAGTGCTTCGATTATCAAAGAAGAGACAGCAAAACAGGGGATATTAACACAAAGCAAATTTATTCATTTCTCTGTACTGCTCAAAGAACATGTGGAATCAACTGTACATTCTTTCTAAGCAACCTTTTTTTTTAATGATCAAGAAATTGGGAAGAGCCAAAAAGCTTGGCCTTTCTCTAAAAATAGTGGGAACTACTTTCTACCATTCTCTTAACTAAGAAAATTTACAGAATGATACAAACAAATCCAACCCATTTACCTTCAATGAAAGAGATTGAAGAAACATGAATTGTAAATGATTTCTAAACGTGTGTACAGTGTAGTGCAGTGAATCCCAATTCAGCAACTCTCCCAAACCCAAATTCCACCAAATCAGATCAATCTGTATTTACAGAAACTTGTTTCTCATAAATGGTTGTATCTTTACTGCTCACCAAACAAGTTCACTGATATACTTCCGAACTTCTTGCCCTCTAGCCGAGACCCTCTTGCCCTAGTCTGTTTTGGAGCATTAGGAGCTTCAATATCTTCGGTCAGATTTTCCAAATCAATGGCGGTTCTGAAGGCGGGAACCTTTTTGGGAGTGCTAAAAGCGAAATGCATTTCCTCTGCAACCAAAGCCTGCATTTCAATGAATCAAAATTATCAATCATTTGAAAACACAAAAATGGGATTGAATAACCTAAAAAGAGAGGGAGAGAGATGAGAACTTACAGCTTCCCTAATAAATGTTGCTACATTATAAAGCTTACTGAGATCATCGTGATCCACACCACTTACAATATGAATCTGCAAATATAAAACCAGAGATTATTCACCAATAATTATAAACTATAAAAAATATATAGCTACAAATCAATCTGAAAAATTTAGGGCTTACCAGAATGTCACCAGGTAGAGCTTGAAGAGCACACGTTTCTGATTCTGTTTCTGTTTCTGGGTTCAAAATCGTGCTGTCTCGAACACAACGTTTCTTCATCGATGGAGTCCTGCTAATGATATCACTGCCATTGTTAGAAACAATATCCCTCTTCTTCTCAATTGGTCGTGCATAATTCACGAGCCCCCACTCAAAACCCTCATCGTTATCCACACCACCATTAATCAAACCACTACGAGTGAAGTTACAACTTCTGCTTTTCTTTCCCAAAGCCATATCAAATAACACTTCAATGAAATTCACGAATCAAATCGCTGTCTAAAAAAAAAAACAAGAAAGATATCTATTAATTAATTGAAACTATCAACGAAGAAACAAACGAAAATATTCTCAAATCTATGAAAAATCCACTAGAAACCCTAAACTAGAAAGCAAATTTTGAATGAGAATAAAAACGAACCTGAAATAGATTAAGGGTTAGATACGAGATCGCAATATAAAATTTAGTGTTGTGTTTTCTGGGTCTGTTTTTAAAAGGCCAGTCTTCAATTGGTTGCTGTTACAAATGGAAACAAGCAGAGTAGTCTTCGAAATCACGGAACTTCCCTTAAATTCTTTTTATACACCTTATAAAGCTGTTTGAGGCTTGAGGTTGTTGTGTTTAAAGCTTTTTAATATATTTTATATTTTAAATCTTTTGAAAACAGTAAAAATGCTTTGTTTCTACGCGTTTGCGGAATCAACTGGAACTTTCCACACCAAAAAAACTTAGGATTCCGAATTTTCAGTAATATAATTTTATTAATGGCGGTTAAACAAAGAAATAATAAAAAAAATAGAGCACTCAAAATACAATTACAAAAAGTAGCCGTTTGGTGAAATTTTACACGTGGCGTTCATCGGTGGGGCAGTGATAGGAAAGAGCATATCTTCTTCTGAGTAGTGACGTGGTAATTGGTCGGTCAGAGTCGGCGGGTCGGTAGCTTTCTATACACGTTGCAATTTCTTGGTTTAGTTGTGCTTCGGAAGTTATCTTCTCAATCGTGTGTAGACACGTCACTATCTACCACAGGTGACGCGTGTACGAATTTTATTGGTTCACAGTGATAGTAAAGTTTTAGGATTTATTTAACTCTTTTTATTTTTATTTTTATTTTTCAATTGTTTTGACTTGTTTAAAAACATAAGAAAACATCTATAAAGGCGGCTCACAACTGCAATTCGAGTTTTGTTGATGCGGCGATTTTTAAGATTTCACACGGTTTAAAGTTCAAACTTCAAAGATATAGTTTCATCCCAATGTCTAGTGTATGTGTTTTTGTTAGTTTGGTTTTTTATTTTATTTTATTTTATTTTAAATCAAAATAATAATAAATAATAAAATAGATCCTCACATATTTTAAATGGTGTGATTATTAATAGATACTAAAAATATATAATATTCCTAATTTATGTGTGTGAATGATTTGTGAGTCTACTCTTTTCAAAATAGGATTGACGCGCGAGTCATATAATTTGATTGCTTAATTTAAATTTAATTACATACCCAGAAATTATTGCCGAAAGAGAAATAAAAATTGAAACAAAAATGGATACTTCCTTTTTAAAAAACAAATATAAATGTGATAAATGTAGTATAGGTATCATTAACCTTTTTTAATTTATCAATTTGATGATTTAAAATTGGACTCCTTCCAAATTTAACCAAGTACATATTTGATTCAATTTATTGCTGATTTCGGCCGATTAGTTTTAAAATATATGTGTTTTAAAAATTTTAAGAAATTTTTTATTGTTAAATATGGTAAAAGTTTTATATATTTCAAATATCAATAATATAAATCCCACGATTCACTCACAAATGTAGGATAGTTGTTAAGGTCTAATGCTCTCTTGTTAAAAATTCAAAACTTGTTAAAAGATATATAAATATATATACTGTTCGTGTCCTTTTTTAGTTAAATATACCATAGTTATAAAAAAATATGTATATATATATTTTTCAAAAATATGTTCTATAAAACTGTTTTTACTTTTCAATTTTTTAATTGAGAATCAAAATTTTAAAAACAAAAAAAATCGCTTTCAATATTTTTTTAAACAGTTTTTTTTTTTTCTTAATGTCCTGGCGCTGAACCCGGCCTCTGACTTGAACCCAAATCCGACCCCGAACCTAGACCCGACGTAAATAAAATCAAAAAATGAAAAATGAAAATAAACTTTACAGAACACACTTTTGTTTTCTGTTTTAAAATTGAAAAACAAAAGTGGTTACAGAACGTATTTTTGTTTTTCAAAAACGAAATTTTTAAAAACAAAAATTTTACTTTTATTTTTTGATTAAAAAATTAGAAAACAAAAGTATTACAAACGGCACCATAGTTACTTAACATATTTTTTAGTTATTATGTTTATATTATGTTCTGATAACATGTGATTAAAAAAAGAGTAGATTCTTGGTTTAATGAATCATCTGACTAAAAGAAGTATTATTTCGACCATAACAAAATTTTGATGTATATCAGCACCATAATTTATAGAAAAATCACACAAATGAGCTCAGTATAAGAGTTGGCACATAGTATAATAAAAGTGTAACGACTAACTATGGTGTTGTTAGGTAATCTTTAAAAAATCAATTTTTTGATTAATTAATTAAAAATTATGAAGAAACTATAAGATTTTGTTAAGTAAAATTTAAAAAACAAAAAATAAAATAATTGCTGAACAGCCCTTATATATATTTTAATTTTGAACTCTTAATTATTTTCACTCTATTTTTCAATAGTTGATTAAGTAGTAAAATACAGGGTCCATTTTATCATTTAACAAAACACAGGGTCCAATTGGTAACTTTTGCAAAACAGAGGGTCCAAAATGGTATTTACTCTAAAAATAAACATAATAAAATATATCAATTGGTCAAGTACAAATTAAAACAAAAGTAAGATTGATCGTAAATAAGAAACGAGATGAATAAAGATAAAGATTAAATGAACATTCATACAATTTTTTTTTTTTTTTTTTACAAAATTTGGGACAACGACTCCTTATTTTTTGTTTTCAATATGTATTATTTGTAAATTATATGGTAAAGAAATATAATCTAACTCAAAATTACGAAGAAAAATAATAATATTAAAACCTCTTTAACAAAATAAAATTAATATTTGTCCCAAATAATTTAATTTTTCTTCTTTTTTTTAATTTTTTTTTTATCTCCACGGAGTACATAATATATAATTATTTATACATAAATTAACTTCAGCACTATCATTTGTATAAATAAATCATATATTATATGCTCCACTATAATATAACTATAAAATAATTAAAAAATAATTTATTACTTTTTACTTTATAAATATTTTTGTAAATAAAAAGATTCAAAGCTTAAAAAATAAATTTTTTTGTATTAATATATTTTTTTAATTTTTAGTCTATTATATAAATATTTATTTTTAACGGTGACAATACAAATTTCAATCGAGAATAAATTTATTATTTTTTTAGCTAATTTTTTATTCATTAAGAATTGTTTTTCTTCAACATAATTGACATTAAAGGTAGATTACTTTCTTAAAATATAAAAAGCAATGAAAAAAGTATATATTAAATTTTAGTCCAAATTTCATTTGTAATGAATCTTTAATATAAAACTTACCCAGGCAAATTAATTACTATAAATGTCAATTTTAGAAATATTAAATTATTAGAGATTTTGATTCAATAGCCAATTATAAAAGAGAAATTGAGTTTCTATACTTAACTAAAAAATATCTCTTAAGTGACATAACAAAAATCTCTTTTTTTTTTTTTAAGAGCACGTATCTTAACAAAAATCTCTTTTTACACTATATTAAAAATATATTTATATTTAAAATGTTATATTTAGTGTGATTTCATCAAATATATATAGTTGACTATTTAATAGTCACGTTAAATATGTAACCACGACAGTTACACTAATTTTGATCATTAGATCATTATTGAATGATTATAATTAATAAAAAAAAATATTACCTTATAACCTAAACTACCTTTCATTTATAATTATATTTTGTTTTTTTTTTACAAAATACTAATTAAGATTAATTTATTTAAAAAATAAATTTAATTATACTTACTAATTCATTTTTGCAATTAGTTATAAAGTTCATTTAACAATTAATTTTTTTGCATTCAAATTATATATTAAAAATCTTATCTTTCTCCATTACTTCATTTTTTTTTTAATCTTAATGCAGAGACCCAACCTCACTAAAGAACTTCTTTTTCTTCTTAAATACCTAGATCCAATCCCAAGATATTTCTCCTCAATTCCGAGACCCAACCCTTAAGATGGCTCCTATCGTTCACGACCTTGGACAAACTGGTATAGTTATTGTTTCAGTTCTAAAGAAATAAAATTCATATTGTGAATGGTGGTGACCTGGTTGTCAGAGAAACTTCAGGAGTTGAAGGCTACAACCTTAGCGTCCTAAACTTTAGCGCGGCAAATAGATGGGTAAATTAGGTTATGGTTGATAGGCATATAGTCGACAGAGGAATGTGCACCCACCACTCAACACGATAAATTAATTTACCATCTTATTCTCAGATTTTCAAAGTTATCTTATTTTGACATAAATCTATTGATGCTGTTGTACTCTTGAAATTGTAGATTTTAAACATACATTTTTTTCTATATTATTATTTGGTTTAAGATTGGAACTTATTTTTAATGTTCATATTGATTAATGTGTTTTGGTATTTATTTAGTGTTTTTGCAATAGATAGTGTAACTATGTTAAATTACTTTTGACTAAATAATATTTTAATTTGTGTTGTATCTTTTTTTTTTTTTCTTCTTGTAAAGAATTTGTCTAATGCTCATGTTGATTGATGAGTTGTTCTTTCTCTCTTTGTTTTAATTTGTCTAGTGTGCCGGTAAAAGTCTTTTCACCTACCATTCTTACCACGCGAGAAATTTTCTCCTTTTTTCTGGTAACTTTTGTCGGCGCACCAACAAAAATTTTCCCTCCAAAATTGTTCACATGCGTCGGCAAAAGTCTATGGAACGATGGAAACTATTCGCACCTCTTAACGGTTCATTTTCTGGGTTTTACCGGCACAATTCACCAAATGCGACGATATTAATATACTTTTGCCGGTACATTATTGTCCCGACAAAAATTGTGGTTGAAAGATATTATCGATTCACAGGGCCAGCCCTAAAACAAAGTGGGCCATAGGGGAATTTTTTTTTTGGGCCCTTATGTTAGAAAAAATGTGGTATTTTTCAAAATCGGTAAAAAAAAATGTATAATTTTAAAAGAGGAAAAAAAAATTTTGGGCCCCTGGGCTGGGTGGGCCCTAGGCACAGGCCTAGCCCGCCTATGCCCAGGGCCGGGCCTGTCGATTCAACAACTTTTTTATGTCGACAACTTTTGCCGACACATTTAGCCAAATACGCAGATAAAAATTAAATTTCTTGTAGTGAACATAAAAATATATCAAAAGACAATATTTTTTTATAAACAAAATCATATGAATCATAATAATATTTAAAATCTTGTTCTACTCTATTTTTGTAATTTTTTGTTGTTTATTTTTGTGTTTTTTTTTTTTTGAAATTATTTCTATTATCTTTATATATTAAAAGTGCCTATCTAACGGCATTTCTTGGCTGTATAGATAAATATATATATATGTGAGACTGTATAACATATATTATTATAACACAACTAGGTTTTACTTACATATTTTATTTTAATTATTAATTAAAATAAAAAACTAAAATATTAAATAAAACTAACACTACGTGGCTTGACACGTAACAATCACCTAGTATATATAAGAAGTACAAATTGGTATACAAATGAGAAGTCCCCCTTTCAAAAAATAAAAAATAATATAAAATAAAAAAGAGCCCAAATCCCATAATCTCGATTTATGTTGACCCTTCAAAACCTTATTATAAGTTAGAACTTGGCCTGGACAGAGGGAGCCATTGAATTGGACAAGTGAGAAATGTACAAAAAAGAACAACGTACGTCAACCATTGACCATGAGTGCATGAAGACAACGACTATGTGATGAGAGTCGTAATACGTTGACTATCGATGATGGTGTTAGTAGCCCAGGGAAGAATTATATATGGTGAGTTTCGGAGAAGTGATGTGTTGTTCAATTTTTATTTTTTATTTTATTTTTTTGAGGAAAGTACTTGTTCTCCTATAAATTAATATGAAAATCATTTAGAATAAGAATTATTACATAGAACATATAAATTGACACTTTGTTTACAAAAATATTTTCATAAGGTAAAGATAACATTTATATTTGGTTTTAATTACCAAAATACTACTTACACTATATTACTTACACAATCAGACGATGGTTGTATCAGACGATGGTTGTAGGATGGTTGCTAGGTGGTTGGCTAAAGGTTGCATCAGACGAAGGTTTCAATTATACTAAAGTTTCTGAGTGGTTGTTGGGCGGTTGGCCGAAGGTTACATCAGACGAAAATTTCAGTTAGATAAAATAACTGTTAGTAAAATATTTATGCAACCGTAATACAACTGTAATGCAACTGTTGTGAAACATTAAATATTAAAACAGTGTTTCTATGTACGTAACTCTATCTACATGTCTTTTTATGATTTAATATGAACAAATTCACCATTAAAAATTTGAAAAACAACAAAAATACACTTAGATAAACATTTTACTATAGTATTGATGTATTTTTTTTTTGGATTATCATGAGTTGGATTGTTTGAGAACTCGAGTTCAACTTTTGAAGATCTGCCTTTCATAGATCTAAAAATTAAAGTTAGGACATTAGTTTTATGTAAATTACACTGAATTTTCAGTTGAATTTTAGTTTCGTAGTAGTTTTTCTACACTTTTTTATGAATTCGAAACAGCCCCTGTTTTGATTGATTCTGGTCGTCTTCTCAAGTGAAGTCGCCGGAATTAATAGTGGCTCTCTTTCTAGTTGAATTTTTGTTTCGGTTGCGTGTGTAATTGCGCAATTTGTACGATAATTTCCCAGGAAGCATGGATCCTAGGTTGAAGGTGTGTGTAAGTGGTATTTGTGTAATTTTTTTTTATTTGGGTTCTATATTTGTTTATATGGTTAGCTGGAAGTATTTTAGTAATATTGTTACTTTTTTTTTTTGGTTAAAACTGAAAAAAAAAAAAAAAGAAAAGAAAAATAAGAGAGTGAGATATTTTTCAACCAAAATTAAACTTCAAATAAAATAAATTTAGCAGCAGCCATATTAGTTGTATGCTTAATATAAGTAACATTTACTTTATTAAAAAAATGATAAAAATATCTACAATTAAATCTTAAAAAAAAAAAAATATTACTAAGGAAGGTGGTTTCAAAATATTTTATTTAATTAAAACCATCAAAGCATCTATCTCTAATTGTACAATGGGTACTTGCTTCTGAATTAGGGCCCAACTTAAATTATGAAAAATTGCTTTAGGCTTTAGCCTCTAATAATGGGCACTGAAAGAGCAGTAATAACCTGACCGCAAGTGTCTCGGATATGTCCTAACTCCAATATTTTCTTGTTAGCATTTAAGGCTGCATCCACATTCAATTTGAGGTCACCTATAGCTGGTGGTTTCTATGGCACCGGTACAATAACTGGTAGAGAGAGAACCTTGGAGTTGCATTCTGCCCATAGACCACCTGATTTTTTTCCGCCCAAATTGACCAAAGGATACATATAATTAGTTCCATCTCTACCTTCAAGTAAATAGTAGAGAGGTGCACCAAATAGTCATCTTTGCGCATGGAGGATGATTTTATCCCAATCAAACACCTGAGAGCAACATCAAACAGTATTTTTAGCAAAATAGTCTTGATTGAATAACAACATCCATTTCAATCTAAGAATATTGCACTCTGTCTCCTGTCTTGGTGTAAAGAAATTTGATTTTATTGTTGGACTTTCAAGCAGGCGAGTTAGAAATTAAAGTTAATAATCGATCATACCCTAATTAGTTATGATTATTATTTAAAGAAGATCATATAAATCTATATTATATTAATTTGAACAATATGAATTATTTGTCAAGTCAAATAAAAATTAATCCAACCTCGTTCCATGATGCGGCATGATCTTATGTATCTTTATTCATGACTTGATTTGGTTTTAAGATAATTAATTAGTTGAAATTTTGAAATGGGTCCACGACATTATATTGTAATATGCAATATTTAAAAATATATTCATTGACATGCCCACCTTATAAATTCTTGAACATCATAACTTAAATTGCAGTTCATAACTAATATTGATTGTTCCATGCTAAATCTCTCATTTAATTGGATGAAGATAGTGCTGGAAGGAGTAATTATCATGTCTATTAAGGGCCGACCCTAGGGGCAACCAAATAAAACATTATTTTTTAAAAAACCATTATTTTATACCAAAAAACTTTTTAATGATTACAGAAATATTATTATATTATATAAATGTATTAAATATTATCAAAATATCCAATTTTCCTTAGCCCCATACTCACAGACCGGCCCTGGGTCACTGATGAACACAAATAGCATATTGTTAAACAATCATTTATCAATTGTATTATTGGAAGTGGAAACCATAATATGGATTTCTTTTTGGAATTTTTATACAATATAACTAAAATAGTACTTTTTTTATTTTTTTTATTTTTATTATTTTTACGAATTTTATTTTTTTTACAGGTTTTTACATTTTTACTATTACTGTATGTATGAACAAACATTTACCTAAGCGTTGCTTATGTTGCTTTCATGACTTGAAAACAATAGAAAAACAACTTTAAAAAAAATCCGTAAAATATTAAAAAAAAAAAAAAATTATTTTTGTAACTTTTTGTCATTTTTCAGTATTTATGAAAATATCCTATTAATTTTCTAAACAAATAGATGATCTTCTACAGTAACCTATGTGACTAGCCCAACCCATCCAAAATCTAAGGCCCAATGGCCGACGAATGACACACACTACTGTCACTCTTGTGATTTGGTCATGATTATCACCCTTTGAGACTTGATAAATTACACCCGATTAATGACCTATTTTCTCTCTGAAAACTATTTAATTAGAGCATCTCCAAAGAGACATCAAATTTGGTGTTACACTATCACCAAATTTGGTGTCAAAAATTATTTCTACTCCAACCACAACACCAAAAATTACACTAAAAAAATATTCATTATTATTATATTAATTTTTTAATAAATTAAAAAAATAATATCATATTAATTTTAATATGTGTTTAATTTTAAAAATTATTTTTATTGTTTAATATAAAAAAATAAAAAAATATAATAAATTTTTACTTAAATTATAATTAAAAAAAAATAATTTATGATATTCACATTTAAATTTACACAAAAATAAATATTATAAGGTGCTTTTACAATGTATTCTTCTAAATAAAAGAGTCACGCAACAGAAAGTTTGAATTTTATTTTCGGCATGTTAAATTTTTTTAAATTTTTTAAAATTTTGCAAGATGTTTTAAATAACTATAATGTACACGACCATAAAAAAAAAGACTAAACAAGTCTCCCGAATGCCGAAACAGGTAGGAGTAAATCAGTGCACCACTTTTAAATAAGTGCTTTATTTTCGGCGTATTAAATTTTTCTAAATTTTTTTAAATTTTACAAGATGTCTTAAATAATTATAATATACACTACTATATAAAAAAAATAGACTAAAAAAGTTTGTTGGGTGCCGAAATAAATAAGAGTAGATTCGTACATCACTTTTAAAAATGTGTATTAAAAAATTTCCCAAAAAATAATTCTTAATTTTACAAATATAATAATATAAATATATATAAATATTAATTAAATTATTAAAAAAAAAAGAAAAATAAAAGAGACATGCCGTGGCTACATGCCGTGCACTGTAGACAAACCCTCAATTTGCAGTCACAATTGCTGCCTCCTTGGATCAATCCTCAACACCAAAGTATCAATTTGCCGCCTCCTTGGAGTTGGCCTTAGGACAGGCCGATTCTATTTCTTTCCTTCATAGCCATATATTGTGCTCTGGACAATCTCTAGCATAGGCTTCGTAATGATAATGTTCACGAGCAATTAATGCTACGTGTAAACAAGACAAGAGCATAAATATATATATTTATATCTATTCCCTCTGCACTACAGTAAGAGATCATTTACTGTACAAGCAATATGCCATTTTTTGGTAGCTGCTTTCCTTCTAAGTATCTACACCATACTAGTTCTTGTACTACTGACTACTGAAGCTATATATCAACTATATCAAGAGTCCTCCTTTAATTTTTTTTTTTGCTAAAAACCCAAACTTCATTAAGCAGAAAAGAAAAGATTGGTGAGCACATGGGGACTCACCTCCCAAAATCTCAGCAAACCGTTGCAAGGATGGGACAGACCCCACCTCGCAAGGGAGTGAGCAGCATTATTTAAAACACGAGAGATCCAAACTACATGGCTATCAGATGCAACAAGAGCATTGTAAAGCTCGGTAAAGGAAAGTGTAAGAAACCAGAAAGGAGACGAACCCGCGATCAAGGCTTTCACCAGCAGTTGGCAATCCGAGGAGAAATCCACACCTCCTAAATGCAAATCCTTTGCAAGGTCTGTCCCGAAAGCCAAAGCTTCCAATTCCCCCTGGAAAGCCGAATTAACGTGAACTTTTTTCGCTCCAAAGCCGACAAGATTCCCTAAATTGTCGTAGAAAACAACAGCCACAGAACCAACATCCTTACCCAAAGCGCAATCCACGAATCCCTTCACCTTCTCACATCTTGGGGAGCCCCAATGGACCGCACCCGAAACACTAAACCCCCCCACTGGTTCAGCCAACCCATCAACCAGGCTGATACTCTCCACAAACGACTCCCCAATCTGGCGAATTAACTTATCCAACTGCAAAGGGACTCCACGATGGAACATTTCATTGCGAAGATTCCACAGTTTATAATACAACAAAGCACCATAGACAGTGAATTCACGAGCCTCGGCCTGGGGCATAGCATTAAGGAAAGGCGGATTGAATAGCCAACTCACCACCTCCCTACCATTCGAACTCTGGAGGGCCTCCAAACGAATACACCAGCGAGAGGCGAACCATAGAGATCTTGTAACAGGGCAAAAAGAGATAAAGTGTTTAACCGTATCCCCTTCATCATGACCACAAAACATACAAACACCAGGAGGATTTCCAAAGATATTCTGCAATTTAGACCCAAAAGGAAGGACATCATGGCACAATTTCCACAAAAACAGCTTAACACGCTCATGCACCCTTAACTTCCAAATCTTAAAGCTCAGACATCCTTCTGTTCGAATCTAGCACTATTAAGGGACCAATAGGCCGCCTTTATGGAGAAATTTCCATTCGGGGAAGGCTTCCAACAGGCCGAATCATGATCCAAAAGCGACTCTCTATTCACCTTTAAAATGTTGGAGGTGGTAACCGGATTAAAAGTCGAGATCACTTTCTCATGATGCCAAACGTCTTCATCCGAGACAACTAAGTCTTGAAACCCAATGCTATTTCCAACCAGGGGGTTTATAGCCCCCGAATCCACGACAAGGTTATCTCCACAAGACCAATTATGGTGCCAAATTTTCACTTTCGACTGTTTGCCCACCACCCAAACACAGTTCTCCCTAATGAATTCCTGCGTAGACCAAATCCCTCTGGCCACCACAGAGGCATTTCCAGGAAGACTCGAGGATAAGAAGCAATTAAACTTACAGTACTTGGAGCCGAGAACATGAGTCCAAAGAGCCTTGGAATCCGTCTCCAACATCCACCCTAACTTGGCGATCAAACTGAAATTGACATCTCGAGCCCGCCGAAAAACCTAAGTCCCCACATTGCTTAGGCTTGCATAACGTATCCCACGCTTTTAAAGCCAGGAATCGGCCCTCCTTACTCTGACCCGTCCACCAAAAACGTCTCAAGACTGCATCGATTTGATTGATTATCTTTCGAGGAAGAACAAACACCGACATGCTATAAATGGGGATAGAAGCAAGAACACTTTTTATAAGAGTACCCCCTCGCAGCCTGAGATAAAAGACGAGCCCTCCAACCTTCAAGTCTAGCCGAGATCTTATCGAGGATAAACTCAAAGTCGCTGCTTCGATTGCCCTTAAGAAAAAGCGGGTTTCCGAGGAATTTCTCTTCTCTCCCCATCTCCTCCAGGCCCAACAGGCTTTGTATCTCCTCACGACAAACTCCCGAACAATTCTTAGAGAAAAAAATCTTTGATTTCTGCATGTTCATCATCTGGCCAGACCAAGAACAGTAAGTATCTAGAGATTTCAAGGCCCCAGCGACATTACCTTTTTCTGCCTCAAGAAAGATGAGGAGATCATCAGCGTACATCAAATGCGATATCGGGGTTCCCCCTCTGCTCAACGAATAACCCTTTAGGTTCCCTTCAGACTCTGCTCTAGAAAAAAGCCGAGATAGAACCTCCGCTCCAAGGATGAAAAGATATGGGGACAACGGATCCCCCTGCTTGAGACCCCTCTTTGGAACAAAAGCCTTGGTAAGGCCTCCATTGAGCAGAACTTGGTACTGAACAGAAGACAGGCAATGCATTATCATGTTGCAGAAATATTTGTTCCAACTTTGCTCCTAGAATGTCACTTCCTGCTGCACCATATCCAAATAATCAACTCTCTATGTTGGGATTTGCCTCATTCAACAGGTGCCACATTATTAACATCATTTCTATTCTCGGCCTAACTAACAACTAATGCTTATAAATAGAACTCCCCACACCTAAACTAGAGATAAGACTAAGATAGATGAATCCAAGCCTAACCAAGATACAAATCTTTCTTTGTGTAATTCTGTCCAAGCTAGATTTTTTTGTGTATTTTTGAGAGTTGTAAATAGGATACTTGTGTGTTTGATCAAGGTTTTCTCAGATTGAGATTTATTTGTAATTGGTGTTTATCACCATAGTCTTTTGGTGTGTTGTAATCTCGGATTGCATTGGTGTTGATTATACTAAAGTTCATTCATTCACGAACTAAGTTTTTCTTCGATTGATTAAATTCTATTTTCTCATTAATTTTGATTGGTTTTAGTTTTGAATTGTATTTTTAATTACCACCACTAGTGTGACAATACATGTGAGAGTGGTCTTTCACCACAAACAGTATTAGAGCTCAGTATTTAGAGTTCAAAAACCGCATTCAACTAATCAAGATTTATCTTTAATATTTTCAGAACTGAATTCAAACTTTTAAGAATTAGAATCAGATGGATACAACAAGGTTCGAGGTGGACGAATTCACTAGATTAAATAATTTCAGTTTGAAAAGAAGAGGGGTCTACTCGGGATATAAATATCCTACACCTATCTCAACTGAGTCCACTCAAAAATTCGTGTAGAAGTTGGAAATTCAACTTTCTAATAGAGTCCTTGAAATGAAAGCAATTTTGGCTCACCAAGTGATTTAAGGGGCTCTTGATGCAGAAACTATGAGATTGACAGATTGAACAAATTAGAGATTGAAGCCAAGCACATTATGCCATTCTCCTCAGTCTTGGAGTTGAGGTTTTGAGAGAGGTTTCAAATGAAGACAAGGCATTGGAACTTTGGAATAAGCTGACTTCAATCTACATGAAGAAATTACTTGCCAACAAACTGCATCTAGAAGATCAATTATACACACTTCGAATAGATGAATCTAAAGAATAATTGAGAAAGCAGCTGGATAATTTCAATAGAATAATATTAGACTTGAACAATCTTGGAGTGAAAATAGATGATAAAGATAAGGCTATTATCTTACTAATTTCACTCCTCGTATCAACACTTGATGAATCATGTATGGCAAAGAGACTTTTACCATGACAGAAGTTAAGGCTGCACTTAATTCTAAAGAAACTCGGATAAAGGAGATGACAATAAAGAGACCAATCGAGAAAGATTGCTCATTTTCATGGAAAAATTCTATTATATGTAGTTCTGCTTACACATTAATTTTAATTATTGAAAGCGTTATTAATCAAACCAATAATAAATACTCGATAGCGTTACTTCAACATTAAAATCTAACAAAATGGTAATATATTGTACGTAATTGTTAATAATTTTATTATTTTA
The DNA here is from genome assembly GCF_029168945.1 of Cannabis sativa. Classification (NCBI taxonomy): domain Eukaryota; kingdom Viridiplantae; phylum Streptophyta; class Magnoliopsida; order Rosales; family Cannabaceae; genus Cannabis; species Cannabis sativa. Next base: position 39,101,544 of record NC_083601.1, on the reverse strand, counting down.
AATTAACGTGTAACTATGCAATTATTAAAACATAATTAAAATTGAATATTTTTAATAACCAATAATATAAAAATTACTATGTAATAAATATGTAATTTAGTATTATATTTTTTAAAAATTTACACAAATTTACTTTTTCAAAAGGCGTTAACTTTTGAAAAACACGTGCAACATGACATGAGTGACGAAACTACATGCAACGTAAGGTAAGCCGCCGTTGCACCAATTCGTCTATCCTCAAAATTGGGAAAATGTATTTACATAAACATATCTATTCTATTAAATTTTATTTCCACTTTTATGTTAGCATTCATTCAATAATAAATCGAAATGGCATGAGTGACGAAACTACATGCAACGTAAGGTAAGCTGCCGTTGCACCAATTCGTCTATCCTCAAAATTGGGAAAATGTATTTACATAAACATATCTATTCTATTAAATTTTATTTCCACTTTTATGTTAGCATTCATTCAATAATAAATCGAAATGGCATGAGTGACGAAACTACATGCAAAGTAAGGTAAGCCGCCGTTGCACCAATTCGTCTATCCTTAAAATTGGGAAAATGTATTTACATAAACATATCTATTCTATTAAATTTTATTTCCACGTTTATGTTAGCATTCATTCAATAATAAATCAAGTGTAGTTAACTATTTTAATTTCTTTTTCAAAAGATAGAACTACTTCATTCAAACAACCGAATAAACTACAAAGAAAAAGGCAAGTCTGCAACAAAAATCTATATTCTCTACCTAACATTAACTTCATCATCTAAAGCTATTTTTGCAACCAATTATTTTGCTTTCCTTACACATCTTAATTATATTAGCGCGCCATAATTAATTACGCCAATAATAAATACTGAAGCGTATTACTATTTACATTAAAAACTAACTTGTTAGACATATATATGAAATTTACGTAAGTAGGTAGGTAGAATTATATTTTTATACATTAAATTATTATTATGTAAATTGAACTCGGTATTTTTAGTAACTAATTATTTGAAAAATATTAGAAAATTAATAAATTTGTATTTTTTGTTTAAGTTTTATTAAAATTTAAATTCCGCCACTACATATACATTGCCTAAAATTTAATAAGTATATCATACTTGCTATTAAAATGATATCAAACAAATAATGTTTTAAGATATACATTATTTAATTAGTTTGTAAGGAGCAAATATCCACTGAGAGCAACATTCGGAAAACCAAGGGTAATAATGTATATATATTACATGTTAAGGTTTATCGATCCAGGTGTTATTAAATTTTCATACAGTTGGTTTTCATCATCACATGAAGACTTTGTAGAGACTGGGATATCGAGAGTGTTTCTTCCTTTTTTTCCCCTTGAAAGATAGAGTCATGTTTAAAAGAGAGTATCTCTCACATATTGATCTCATGATTCTTTTCTAATATTTACTAGATCGAGTTTGATTGAAGATGGTTGCTAATATTTTCTTACTTGGTATATATATACTTATTTGCAATATTGTTTGATTAGCTTAATTAGCTAATATTTGATGTTTGAGAATCGTACATTTTTGTTTGATTAGCTTAAATATTATTAGCTAATATTTTTTTTAGATAAATTTCATTTTAATATAACATAATATGTACAAATACAAATCCAATATATATAAATACATTATTACTTGTTTAAATTGCATCAATATGATCAAATTTTATTTATATTGCATCAATATCATTTTCTTTATATTATATAAATATATTCTTTTTCCTAATCCTTTTTGTACATTGAAATATATATGATTACACCTAATTTATCGTTAAATTAAATTTGTTCACTAACAATTAAATTATATATTTGAGTTTATACAATTAGCACAAAAAGTATATAATGAAGCTCAATAACAACTGATTAAATTAAAGAAAAACCAAATATCCACTGAGTCCAACATACATAAAACAAAAGACAATACATAAAACTAAACATAAGAGTTCTTTGTAGAAATTAGCCAAATACACTGACTTTCATCATCACAATGATCATCATATACACTCAGCTAATTCCTGGACACAATAAAAACACAACAAGAAACAAACAACAAGATAAAGAAATTTCGCAGAAATTAAAATCTAAAAAAAACATATATAGGATAGGTTCGATCGGTTGAGGACTGATAGATAGTACTCGATCTCGATTATTACTAGTCCATAATCAATGAATGGATCAAAAAGCTCATCAATACCATTTCCTCACATGAGTGGGAGAGATGGTTTTGTCTTTGGCATTCTCTTGAGCAATAATTTGGATTTTTGGAGAGCATTTCCAATCTTGAAACAGGCGATTGAAAATGACTTCATTTCCAGGGTCAATGTACATATTCATATGGTCCTTGTTCTTTGGGTACACCAGAATCATCTCTTCCATTTCAGGTGACCTTTTAAGAAACATTCTCACCAAATCTATTTCTTGGTTAAGAAATTTAAACCCTTTCAACTTCATCACCTTCAAGTTTTCGAAAATCGTACTGAACGATTCAATGAATGGTTTCTGGTGCAGCTCATAGTAAAGATCCGGAATCAAATTGAAATTGTTAACCTATACATATTTATATATACATAAACAAGAACCAAACAGATCACACATTACTAATTAATTATATAAATTAACCATTAATAATTTATATATATATATATACTCACATCAAGGAATAATTTCTGTAAGCTGGGACATTTTCCAACAAAGTCAGCAATATCAACGGCATTGCAAAAGGTAGTGTAGTCCATAAACACCTGAAGTTCCTTCAAATGCCATAGACAGAAGTCCAGACTCCCAAAACTCCCATTGCGCATTTTAGCACACGCTCCCTGCAGATTAATTACATTAAAGAGGGATTTTTGAATCCTGTATTAGAACCCAATCGAAGAAGATATATAGATCATCTATCCAAAACAAACACTCAAATAAGATTTAAAAAGGAGAAGCTACAGCCTACACATAACCTGAAAATGTGCTATCCACACGTACGTGAGAAATAATAATAATAATATATATAATGAAAGAAAAAAGAATTCAAATATTATTTATATATATATATACCTCCATAACAGTACTGGTTATGGTGAGCGTGGACACATTATAAAGATTTAAATGGAGAATCTTTTCCACATAGTAATAAGGAGTGATTCCTGTTCTAGGAGTGGAGAAATTGAGCATGACGTCCTTCAACTTAGAAGTGGGTGGGTCATTATTCATCAAGATCCGAATACCTTGAAGAACTGATCCTGAATAGTGAAGTGACTCGAGGTTTGGACAGTTAACATCAATATAGAACATATCCATAGAATTCCCAACTTTCAAGCTCTTAAACTTGAAGTTGTCGTCATGGGTCATTATCCTTATGACACTAGGCCCAGAACAGTCAGTCATGTCCAGACTCTCCAGATTCACACAGTGTTTCATGATCCTGTACACTGTGAACTCGCAAAACACAACCTTTCTCAGCACCAAAGTGGTTATGAATCCCAAACCTGCAGCTGATCTCAAACGAAGCCGAGATGGGAGACTGAATTTGCAGTATTTGAGCTTCAAAACCCTTAGGGTTTCGGAATCCAACAACGAGTGATGGAACTTGAATATGTTGAGCGATAAGTCGCAGTCGAGATCTAGAACTTTGACACCTTTATTGAGAGCAATCTTGATCCAATGAGTGAGTCTGTGTTCTTTATCGGTTGGGTCCATTAAGATTTGCAAGGTATCGATGTTTTCGCCAATGTGATTGTCCATAATGCGGGTGACGACATCGATGAACTCGGTTCGGTTGTGGAGTTTTCTGTAGAACTCGTTGCCAAACAGGAGGTTTCGACAGTAACGCCACGTGTTCTTGAACCGTTTGGACATAACGCTGAGTTGAACCAGTATTCTGGTTGGCAAATAGGTGAAGATGTGTGCGAGAACATCGTCACCTACATTACCACCATAGCTTGGGATAAGTGATGAGGATTTCCTAATTATTCGACGGTTATTTTCAACATGAGGAACACCAACACCAACAGCCCTCTTCCCTGTGATGATCTTATTATGATTCTCCTTATTATTAGGTTTCTGGACAAGAAGAGAGGCTTGGGTTAGGCTTTTTCGGGCACGGCTGCGAGTAATTGGAGCCATTTTTTTTTTTTTTGACAAAAGAAACTGGGATTTTTTGCTAAGAGTGTATACTAGCAGTACTGGTTATGCATGAAATATTGAAAAGAACAATAATGGAGGCTTAAGGGTACACAAAAGAAAGAAGAAGAAGAAGAAGAAGAAGATATGAGTGAAGGTGCATTGTACTGAGTGAAACAGTGGGTTTTATATTAATTAGTAGAGGCCGGAGAGTGTTTAGGGGAGTTACATGATATTTATGTATTAAATTCTTCATTTATTATTATATATTTTTTTTATTTGTTGGGTTCTTTCTGAGGGGGTACGAAGATAAGAATGGCTATGCTTTTGCCAGTTTTGTTTTCCTTTTCTGCCGTTTTGTTGCGAAACGTTGTCGTTTGTTGCTAGTAGGGCTTTATATCTTGCCTTATATGATGGTTCCTATACGTTTTTATGAGTATTTTGGCAAAGAAAAAAAAAAAAAATGGATACTCTATTAATTCTGGATACAAAACTTTTCTTTTCTTTTTTTACAAGGACAAAACTTTTCTTTAATTTCTCAGTAGTACTTCAAAGAAAATGGTCAAACGTAATCTGCCTCTACTATAAATGTACTTTTCTTTAAAAGAAAAAATATATATAAAAAGAGTCTTCTTTTTGGACACTCTAACCGTTTTTATTATTTTGGTTAGCCATAATTCTCTAAAAATTATTTTGTTATTGTTAAGGTATATGATAATTATACTAATAACAGTATGACACTTAAGAAATTCTTATATCACTATAAAAAAATGTTATTTTTGTGACAATTTTTTTAGTCACAAAATATTTTTTTTTGTGACTAAATATGATTTTTAGTCACAATAAAATGTTATTTGGGACTAAAACATGGTATTTAGATACGATTGTCACTAATTTAGTTTTAGTCACAATAAATTGTAATTTTTGTGATTAATACCTTTAGTCGTGAACCTTTTAGTCACAACATAAGAATGATGATTTAAATTAGTCACAACTTTTTCACTTTTAGTCAAAAGTTTTATTGTCACTAATTTAGTTTTAGTTACAATAAATTGTAATTTTTGTGATTAATACCTTTAGTCATGAACCTTTTAATCACAATATAAGAATGATGATTTATAATTAGTTACAACTTTTTTACTTTTAGTCAAAAATTTTGTTATGACTAAAAATAAAAAAATTTATAGTGTATATAAAATATATATTGGCCGTGTCATATGGAAGACATGTTAGTGAAAAAGCAAGTACCTTTTGTAATGGCTACTTAGCATTTACTATACAAAAATTATCCTTCTCAATGAAATATACATACAGACAAAAAAATTCATTGTAATACTTTTATGATTTCTTGTTTGTTTATATTTTGTAACTCCATAATTATCTGGATTATTGTCCAGCAAAAGAAATTAACTGGTTTAGTGAAGTGTGAGAGGCTTGTTTGACATTATATATATTCTTTTGAAAGAGAAATCCTAAAAAGCACCTAAGATAAGATAAGTATACTATTGGTACAATTTAAGATAAGTACGTACTACAAAAAATAACATATTATACTATTGGTACAATTTAATTAGTACCTCTTATAGATATTTTAATTTAATAAATAATATAAAATATTTACAAAGCAGCAAATAATTATTATAATGTGCCTGGGCACTTTATTAAAGTACCTAATAGCAAAACTTTTTTTCAAAAGTCACTTTTATTATACAATGTATATCTTTGGAAAGAGAAATGTTATTAGGTATATTTTATGGTGCACAACAACATCCTCATATAGTGTTACGTGCTAGTGGTTAATTAGTAGTTTCCTACATTATTTAATAAATTAAAATATATAAAACTCGATATTAATTTATATCAATAATAATATGTCACATTTTGTAATATTTTTAGACAACATAAAATACCTCTTAGTATTTCTTTTTGTGGAAAGTATAATTCACCACAAAAGAAAAAAAAAAGTACTTTTATTTTCATTTCTAATATAGAAAATGTGAACCCGTCGTTCCCAAAAACAAAAGTAGAATAATTACATATGTGAATCCTGGGCTAGAGACTCTTGTAGATTGTTCTATTTTTTTTTTTTTTTGGATATTATAACGTACATTTGAAACAGCAAGATTATGAAGCAAAAAAGAACATTTTTCACTCTTTTCTTTTGCCAGTTAAGATTTGAAAACACTGCATGCATGGTAATGTGATAATTACATGAAAATGTCTTTTTTTGAAATTATAATTCTGAGCGTTACACTTCTAGTCTAGTCTAGTTGTCTCTTAGTCATCATTTACCATAAGTTGATTTTCCTTATTGTAATATGACAATGCATTAAATTTTAATATTAATGATAAACATATTTTATTGAAATATTAGATTTTTTTTTTTAAGATTTGAAATTTAGTATTTTTTTTTCCCCTTTTTTCAATTTTAGAATCTTATCATCATCAATTACTATTGGCTGTCAATTTTTTTTCTACTTCTAGCTTCTTCTTGTTGTTGTTCTTTCTCTTTCTTTTTGAAAACTGAAAATTTTAATTAACTTCAACCCTTAATTTTTTAAATAAGAATATATCCAACATACTTTAGCACGGTTCTCAAACAAAATATCTTATAATTATATGTTAGCATTTTAATTAGTTGTATATATATAGTGCATTCATTCATTCAAAAGAGAGCCACGGCCAATTGCTGACCAGTTCACAAACATTTAGATATATAACACTCTTTTCTTAACTAACTATTGTAAATGTTTGGTAAGATGGTACATAATTGAATATAAGACTATTATTAGCTTAATATAATGATATATATATATATATATGATACATACAAACAAATCACTGGTTTAATTAGTTGAGAATCTCTGTCGAATATCCAAAATAATAATTACATAAAATATTATTTTTTGTAAAAAAAAAAATTACATTTTTACATTTAAAGAATTTTTTATATTTTTATAATTTTTCATAAAAATAATATGAAAACAAAAAAAAAAAATTATATAAAAGTAACATAAAAATTACATCTAAATAACATCAAAATAACATAACAAGAGTACAACATAAAAAGAGTACTGTATTTTCTGTAAATAAAATAAAAAAAAATGTACAAGTATTTAAAATTCCGCAAAACTGTATTTTTATAATTATTTTTTATTATTTTTTGCATATTTGTGAAATAATCCCCATTGTTTTTTTTTTTGTATATATGCAAACCAATTGATGGACCTACATGATCACTATTCGAAAGTCCTATTTTTTATTTTTATTTTTGTAGTATTGTCCCCTTTAAATTTATAAAATATTATATAATTTTATTTTATTCTCTCTCAAATAAATTTAATTTTTTCCACTTAGATTCCGCTTATATTTTTATTATATACATTGTCCACTATAGATTTGATTATATTGGTGTGTCCCATGCTAGAATTTAACTATTTAAAACATATAGAATGGAGTGTTAAAAACGGATTATATTTTAGCACAGTTCAAAAAAAAAAATTACTTTAATAGTATGTTAACTTTGGTACATACATATAATTAAGAGTTGTATCAAATTTGATACTAGATAAAACATTAGTGTCAAATTTATAATTTTTTTTTTATTTATTTACCATCACTAATTACGTTTATATTATTTATTTACTATAATGTTACAAATTATTATAATTTATCAACTATCAATAATATATAATTAACTTCGAAGTATAATTATATATGGTACATTTAAAGTATAATTATAAATAATGACTAACTTATTTTTGTATGTCAAATTTAATTTAATTAACACAAAATTGGAGATTGTGGCAAAACTATTTTCGAGTGTAGTACTATCTTAAATAAGATATATGCATAATCCACTAATATGTAGTTTATAGCCTCGTTTAATGTTAATTATAAACATTTTACAAATAAATTTATTATATGTAATAGTATGTAGTACATCCCTTAAATTTGTTTAGATACATGCATATATTTGTTACGACCCCAACTTTAAGTCATGAAAGATTTGTAATATTTATAATTTGAGTAATCAAATGTCACAATCTACTAAGTATTTACTTGATGATTACGTTTAATATTATATTAAGTATTTATTTTAAGATTTTGTGAGTCATAATAACTTCAAGTAAATTTATTATTCATTTTTACACATTCATTAATTTAATGCTATATACAAGTATCTATCAATTAGATTATGTCAACGATGACTTTAATAAAACATAATTGTTTTATTAATACTTTGTAGCGCCGCAATTTAAAAGATACACATCCATAATATTCTGTTACCATGTTCTACATGAGAAAAAGTTAATGCTCTTCAGCATTATAAGTAGGTATACATTTGTAACAGTTTGATATGCACTTCCACTGATCAATTTTCTTTTTGGAATATTTGTATTTTACTTTTAAACACGTATGCCAGACACGTAACGAATTATGATGCTTAATTTTACCAATAAACATAAATTTTAGTTATCCCACAAAAAAAAAAAAAATCCAATTGTATAAACATCATTGAATGCTATAAAGTACAATTATCAGTAAGGTTTGGTTTTGTCATTGCAACTTCATATAAAAAAACTTAATTGATATAATTTTAACAAAGTACCCATTTGAAAAATAAGATTTTATACATGTTTTTCTAACAATCTCATTTAATATAATATGTAAGGTACAACCTTATTTACATTATGAGTGTAATCATCAATTGAATTTTATTAATGACAACTTCAATCAAGACTGATCATTGAGAATTTGGTCTTATTATTTTAGTTAATAGTACAATATTTATATATCCTATTTTAATATATATAAGGAAAAATACTGAGTAAGTTGTGCAATCTCACATCACTTGGGAAATGTCAAGTGGGATGATTTTGAGATTGTGTAGGTATGGGACTACAAAGTTGAAGAAAGCTTAAATGGATTGATTAACACTACCTATATCAATAAGGTGCATATTGTTTTTGGTAGCCCATCACGAAAGAACTCCACGGTTAAGCGTGCTTGACCTAGGATAATTTCAGGATGGGTAATCTCTTGGGAAGTTTTCCTAAGAAATGTGCGAGTGAGGACAAAGCATGTTGGAAACACTTGTGTTGGTTTGTAGGGCCAATCATCAGTCCATGAACCAGCTAGAATAACGTACTCATGTATAAGAGCCATGAGTCCATGGGGGAAAGCCTAATGGAGGCTTGAAGTGGGGACATTACAAATGGTATCAGAGTCTTGACCCAGCCAGAAGTGTGGTCGACGAGGACGTCGGACCCCGTAAGGGAGAGTGATTGTGATAGTCAGTAGTCCCGTGATCCGTAAGGAGAAATATTGGGTAAGCTGTGCAATCTCACACCGCCTGGGGAAGGTCAAGTGGGATGATTACGAGACTGTGTAGGTATTGGACTACATAGTTGAAGAGAGCTTAAATGGATTGATTGATACTACCTATATCAACACGGTGCATCTTGCTTTTCGGTAATCATTGAACGAATGTGTTGAAGTAGATAATATTTTTTTTTCCAAGAAGGTATTATTTCCAAATTTATTCTCTAATGTACACTCAAAAATAATTTATGTTATTTAAACTATTATAACCGACATAGAATATGAATGAGAAGTCTCCAATACAGCACATGAATGAGGAATCAACGAATAAAGAAATTTACGAATGGGAAAGTATAACAAAAGAGCTAAACATCACAAAACCAGTTAATGAGATTGAAATATCTAACGTGTTAGGCAACAGTCTTGACAAACTGGAAAAATAAAGCCTTTTCACGAGATGTACGCAAAAAGGATATGTTTTTGCACAAGAAAAGATGATATTCGATGTGCTCATGGGGTCATTGTAATGCACAGGTGGGTTTGTTGTTTTGAAGGTTAAAAAAAACCACATCACCAGACAGAGAAAGAAAAAAATGACCTCATGATGTAACTAGAACTGGATGTCAGGCAGCATTGCGTATTTTACTCTCATGATCATATAACACTTGGAAATGCAAAGAGTTCAACATAATACACAATCACGAGCTGGCTTCACCAAGTGAGGTACAATTCTTGAGATCATATTGAGATGTGTTTGATGACTTGCTCGCCCAAGTTAAGTCTATGAACTCGGTAGGAATTAAAACCGCCAACATGTCTCATGTTGCTTTGCAAAGTGGTGGTTATGAGAGAGTGCCATGTCAACTCCGAGATGTGTACAATAGGATTGACGATGCCAAGCGAGAAGAAAAGGTAGAGACAGACTCAGAAGGGGCATTTGGATTTCTTGATTGTCTCTCTCGAAGGACCCACATTTCTTCATTGTCTATCAGGTGGACGAGGACAACTGATTGGCTAACTTATTTTGGGCAGATGGAAACTCGCGTATGGACTATGTGGCTTTCGGGGATGTACTAGGATTTGATACAACCTACATGACAAATGAATACAATAAGCCTCTGGTGTCAACCACCATTTCAACACATGCATTTTTGGGTTTGCTCTCCTCCTACACGAGAAGTTGGCGTCCTATTCTTAGCTACTTAAAAAAAATTCTTAAATGTCATGGACATAAGAAGCTAAATGTTATAGTTACTGACTAAGATGTGACCATGAAACAAGCTATCATGGAACACATGTCAGATGTTACACACCGTCTATGCTCCTGGCATCTAAATACAAATGCTTCCAAAAAAGTTAAAGATCCAATTTTTAAAAAAACTTTAAAGATATGATGTACAACTACTACACGGAAGAAGAATTTGAAGCAAAATGGTTCGATGTCATCGATAGGATTCAACTAACAGATAATGAGTAGTGCCAAACAACATTTGACACAAAGAAACAATGGGCAAAACTTATTTAAGGGGCTCATTCGTCGCAACCATAAATATGACAGTCTAATAATGACTTCAAAAGCAAATGCACGCGACCTCACCCACTTAATCGTAAATGCTTGACCACGTACTATAACTAATGTGTTGAATTCTACACAAGAAGTATGTATCATAAGGTTGCTGAGCAGCTTGATCTGGAAAATAATTATTTTGTCATTGGTCAGGTGCCCGAAGGAGAGTAGCAGATATTCAATATTAGAAAGTTTCAACATCCCAAAGTAAAGTGTCAAGTTCATTACTCTGAAGGCCAAAGAGCTCTACAATGTAGTTGCATGTTATATGAAAGTTAAGAGTACTCTTGTAGACATTTATGGGCTACAATGAAAAGATTAAACATTAGGAGAATTCCTTATACTCTTCTCATGAAGCGATAGAACAAAACCGCAAAGACAAATCTCCACCTACACTTTAACCAGCCAGCGCCACCACAACAACACATTTATGAGATGGCTAGGTTTAGATCTCTTACTTCACTAACTCATAACATGGCTTTCCATAAAGCAAAATTAGAGACTTCCTACACCCATTCAAAGAAAGAGATTAAACGACTAACACTAATGCTCGAGGAAGAATTTGAGTTGAGCTCCAATTCAAAAGGAAAAATGCCACAACTTGAAAGATATCGTAACAACTCCAACATTATTTAAGAACTCAAAGCTGTGAGAACCAAGTAGGGCTGTACAAAAAAAATTGTAAACTGCCCAAACCGAATAACCCGCCCAAACCGAATCGAAAAAACCGATAAAATTTACAAACCGAAATAACCCGAAAAAATTACAAACCGCCCAATCTGTTAATTGGGCGGGTTGAAAATAAGTCCAACCCGCCCAATTAAACCGACCAACCCGACCAACCCGATTTTGCACCTTTAATTTATTTTTTTTTTAACTTTTTAGTTTTTATTATATATAACATAAATGATTAAATATATAATTATATAAAGTTATATACTTAATTATTAGTTTTAAAGTCATATATATAGTGTTGTACTTTGGTGGAATATGATTTTTTTAATTTATCTTTTTAATTTTTATTGATTTTGACTTTAAAAAAACAAAAAAAAAGTTTGGCCTGGGCGGGTTAACCCAACCAAACCGCCCAAACCGTTGGTCGGTTTATAGATTTTTTTTTTACATTGGGCGGGTTGCACTTAAATTTTAGCAACCCGAACTTTAGATTAGGTTAGAAAATATATAGGATAAACTGCCCAAACCGACCAATGTACAGCCCTAGAACCAAGGGCACAAAAAATACAAGAGAAGGACCAATTTCCAAAAAACTTAAGACACTGCAGTATTTGTCGCTCATCTGCCCATAATTGTACTGTTAACTACTACTATTAACAGAACTTTTTTATACCTTTTGATTTTTTAATTAAAAATAAATATTAAAATGGGTCAAAAACACCTACAATAACCGCTTCAAAACTCAAATTTTTTTTAGCCGATGTAACAACCTCAATTCATATAATATAAAATTGAGAGATTTTTTAGTTAGATAAAAAAAACTAAGCATAAAAAATCAAATTTTCATAATATTACCCATAAATAGATAATACCCACTAAGAGTGCACATATATATATATAAATATATATATCTATACAATAAACCCACCCACCCACACAAGTTAGTAGCTAGTAATCGAAGTTGAATTTTGTATATATCTCTACAGCCTAACACCTCTAGCTTTCATTTTTTTTTTCTTTCATTCTATCATAATAGAAAAGAAGGGGAAAAGGACTAACATAATTATATCTTTTTTTCTTTTTTTTTAAAAAAATCTCTTCTTAATTAGCTGTTGATATTTTCGTTCTTAACATTCGAACCAATGTACAGCAATAAGACAAAATCAGCTCTTTTCTCAATGTGTTACCCAATCATGAGAAGAGCAACATACACGTTTAGTCAAGAATTTTGATTGAGATTCTCATGTTCGGACCCACTCTTTACGCCATCTTTGTTAACATTAACGTCACTCTCCACTGCTGACTCAAAAGAAAAACTCCACACAGAAGCACAGTTTTCTTCCGCTACATAAAACATAACAACAAAAACATCATTAGAAAACGAAGACCAGGCAAACAAATGAGCTTGCTCTGCTCCAAGAGAAAGAAGAATCAGACATATCATATCATGAACAAAACATATCATTTGGATTACCACCCAAATGCAGATCATCATCCTCGCTGCCATCGCCGGGAACAACAAATCTACGGTGCCCTGATGAAGAGGCAGCCATTGGCAAAAATGGATGAAACGAGAAGCCACTGACAGTATCTGAAGTGTGGCACATACAAAAGTTAGAATAGGAAGTGTAAGTCATCTCTAGTTCAATGTTTCCACATCCTAGAAGACCAGAGTATACCTAATGCAGCTTGGAAGCTCGATACCCATTGCCCGGTTTTAAGATCATATATATGAACAGTACCATCCTGAAATCGAAACATTAACTTAATACAAGAAACAATGGAGTATTGATTTGCTTAGGGAAACTTGCAATCGTCTCATTTGGTTTCAATTATCATCTAAAATTATGCTCAGCATATGCCTTGCAGCAGTCAAGGGAACAAATCAACATATTAGAAACACCAACGTCTTAATGTGACATGGCTTTGCACTGTTTCAAATTTGGATGGGTGCACCATGCATTGCATAATATTTATAGTTTGCTTCTGATATTCATTTGGCTGGGAAATAGCCATGCTAAAAAATGTGTCAAGGGTATAGCCCAAAGAAACTTGAGAGTAAGATGGTATGGTGGAATAAAATTACAGCTAAAAAGTGTAATTCATCAATTAATCATAGCCCAAATCCAAAAATACTTAGCAATATAAAAGTTATGATGCTTGCCTGACCACCTGTACCAAGATGCTGGCCTTGTGGTTCGATATCAAATGATATCCGCTGGTTGGTGTATTCTGATGATCTATATAGCCTATAAGTAGGTCCAAACAAAATGAGAGCCGTACATTGATTTTTATGATGTGTAGTAAGTTAGTAATGTAGAGGGTCATACTAATAAATGGCTTAACCCCTAAGTAAAATAAAAAAGCTGGAGAAAAATCAGTAAGCATGTCAGTTAGGAGAGAATGCCATGGATTTTGTTTAGAAGAAATCATGATATGCATTCACACAATGAATGGTCAGTACTTGCAACTTCAATTATACATATTATAAATGAATTAAGTTCCTCTGGTGTTGTAACAATCAATGACACCATAAGCCGCTTCAAAAAAGTGGATACTTGGTTTCGCAAACTGTATAATCTTCGTCCTGTCAAGAAAAGAATAATCTTAAAATTGAAGGGGTAAAGTCACTAATAACTAGGAATAGTCACGGACTTTCCCATGCACCCTTTCTGGTATAACTGAGAAGAAAAATTACGGATCCAAAGATGAAAAGCAACTCCAAGAAATAAGATTGAAGATTTCCAATCCTGCTTGTGTTTAAGAGTATACAGATGTAGTCAAAAGACTAGAAATTTATGCATGTGCAAGAAAGCATTTACAACTTATAAGGTCAATGAACTTTGCAATATAATACTATTAATAAAGAGAAACCATTAATGAAAACGTGGTCTGTCCCAACTAAATAAAACATATATATTTTTCAAAGCCTAAAAACTTACTTGTACACAACATCAACAGCTTTGCGCATATCCCAGCACAGAATATAAGGATCCTTCAAGGTATTTAAAAGCCTAAAATGTTAATTGCATAAAAATAATGAATCACGTACAAAAAATTAATATAGGTACCTTACGTCCTCCAGTGTATAAATAATTTCCATCCTTAGAAAATTGAATCTGAAAGGAAAACAATATAATGGTTGCCTTCATGTCTATCTATTTTAACGACGAATGAATGAAGGGATGCCAACTTACATGTGTAATCCCACCTTCTTGGCCGTGCAATACATATAAGAGTTCCATATTGTCTTCTCTATATATTCCAGTGGTCTGGCTGTAAGAACCGATAGCTAACATTCCAGAATGAGTTGGACAGAAAGCCATTGCAGATAATATGCCTGTAAATCAATGCAGATAAAAATAAGTGTTCTCTTTATCAACACAATTCTTAGCATAGCAGACCTTATCTTTTAAAAAAATAAAAAAAAAAGGTTAACCTGTTTGGCCCTCTTTGTTTCCTTGAAGTGTTGAAAATTGTTTAAATTCTCTACCAGGGCGATGTAAGTCAAACACCCGAACAGATTTGTTGTATCCTGCAAATATCCTACAAACATTATTGGTAAAGTAAGTAAAGAAATTCCAAAAGACCAACAACACCTGCACAAGGAAGAAAATCTTACTTTGTTCCAAAGGGATTGAATGCAATTGAAAAGGCAGCTGTTATTTCATCCATAGCATCATAAGCACGATATGTACAACGTAGCTGCAATTATGCAGAATTCACATAATTATTTTGAGACTACTCATCATTAGAATTGCTCTAATCATTACATCAAAGACCAGTCAACTAAATCATACATTAACTAGG
Organism: Cannabis sativa; assembly: GCF_029168945.1. Lineage (NCBI taxonomy): Eukaryota > Viridiplantae > Streptophyta > Magnoliopsida > Rosales > Cannabaceae > Cannabis > Cannabis sativa. Next base: position 39,086,025 of record NC_083601.1, on the reverse strand, counting down.
CTGTAATAAATAGAAAGACGTAATACAATTTTATTACTAAAAACATCACATAAATACCAAACAGAGAAATTTGAAGAGAAGACTAGACAATGAGTAAGAACCTCTCCGGAAGAAGCATCCCAAAGATGAATAGGATGATCACGACTTGTACTGGCAAAAACATTGGTCACTGGGTCTGAAATATTAACAAATCTTTAAAATCAGACTTTGAAAAAGATCACTTGTTAATGCAGTAAAAGTGAAATTTACTTTTCCTGACTTAAGTTTTAAGCTTAGCATTTTTTATACTAATAGGACAATAATAACAAAACTTTGGTAGTGAAAAAGCTTCATAAGCACCTGAAGCAGACATGTAGGGGTACCAACAAAAGTCATACACAGATTCTCCTTCATTCACAACAAGGTTTGCAGCATACGAATCTGCAACTTAAGAGACAACTCTTAGTATCTATATGACAAAGAAAGTCAGTAATATACAATATATCGAGCTTAGATGAATAAAATTCACTTACTCAACAGACCAAGCAAACTATTATCTTCCATTACTAAAATTTGAAGAAAATTTATGAATACCCATTGATTTAACCTTACCCCCTCCATCATTTACAGAAGAGTCGTCGAGATAATCATTCCCATTTTCTGGTCTGTAATTAGAAATTGCACCAAAGAACAAAACAAAACCAAAATGAGATCACTAAACATTGAAGATAAGTCGTTGTAGAATAATGAATATGAATACATAAAAATAAGTAAATATGATACATACAACATAAAGGTACGGAAAGTATTGTCCTCTGAGTTGGTTAGAAAACATGAACCATCTGGGGACCTGCACAGAAACCATAAACGAATGATAACTAATAAAAATAAAAAATCCAAAAGTTTGAAAAAGAGAATGAGAGTGTGTGTGGAAAAACAAATACCATTTGACGCTCTTGAGGAAGTTATTAGGGTTTGGACCAGTTCTGAACTGGTGGAAGAAGTGGTGGGTTCTGTAGGGAGGAACATCGAAGCGAATGACAGGCCACTGGTAAGGTTCCTCTTGGTTGGTGGGGTCATCTGTAATATTGGGCAAACTTGGTTGCTCTGATTCACAATCTTCTTCAACCATAGTTCAAACGGAGAAGATAGAGAAAAAGGTCACAGCTGTTACCGCCAAAATGCGAGAACTGCCCCCTTCGCTGATGTTTTTTTCAGGCGGGACTGTGGGCCTGCTTTCTTCTCAATTCTTTTGGGGAAGCTTTGCTCCCTTTAATCCATTTTTCATTTAAGTCTATTAAAATTTAATCTATATTAACTTAAATTTCTGAAACATTTCAACAAGGTCGTTGTAGTATAGTGGTAAGTATTCCCGCCTGTCACGCGGGTGACCCGGGTTCGATCCCCGGCAACGGCGTATATATTTTTTATGTACATTTTTTTCAATTATTATTATTATTATTTTTAAGTGTTTTCCCGCAAAACATGACGAACGAGTTACTGAGTTTGAGTTTGAGCTCCACGCCGTTTGCATTCTAAAAATTTCAACTTTGCCATTCTTTTCTGGTTCATCTTCATCCTTTCCTCTCTTCTCTGTAATCAATAATCAATGGCGTCTCGTTTTTTCAAGAAAATTGTAGAGTAAATCTGTATTGCCAGCTAGGGTGAAGATATCCGGTGATTTGTAGGAAGTGATTTAGTCATATTTTTCCTATCAGCAAGCACTGCCTTGTTCTTCACACCAACTCCACAGTCCACAGTCCACACACACAGACACAGCTGAAGATTAACCTCACTCTCCTCCCTCTCTACACTACAGTGTTTTTCTTCTTCTGAACACATTACCTCAGGCTCCGAGAGCTCCTCCACCGGCCACTCGTCCTCGGTCCCTATTCTCAACAAACCTGCACAACCAAACAGGTAAATGAAGTCTTTAGACATTTTGTACTAAAATCAAAGAGAAAACATTGTTTAATTTTGCGCTCCATTCCACCGAGCTACTTATAAATTCCGCCTTTATTCTGACTAATTCTACTTTCCCATTCAAATTCTCGGGCTTTCTGTCATTCAGAAATTGCATCGTTTACAGTCATACTTTCGCGGTTTTTGTTTCATTTCATGGTTAGGGTTTAGTTGTGGTTAGAAACTTTTAGTTTTTAATATGTGATTGTCAATTTTTTTGTTGTGTTATTTCACTATAGTGTCATATATCGATCAAGCTTAAAAATGGAAATGGACGAGTCTCAGCGAGGGCTTCCCTTTCAGTTGCAGTTTGATAAACCGCTCGCCTCTCAGGTTTGGGTTTTTCTTAGGTTTACAGTCAAGTATATATTTCTGTGTGATATTGTGCGTGATATTGTATCTATACTCTTCATTGAATTATGGAATGGTAGACTGTATTAGCGGAATGGAATCCAGAGAAAGACTTACTGGCGATGGTCACAGAGGACTCCAAGCTTTTGCTGCATCGTTTCAATTGGCAGAGATTGTGGACCATCTCACCTGGTGAATATTCGTCTCTATCTTTTCCTTCTTGGCTTGGGGGTCACCATTTTTTTTAACTCAATTTTATTTCTTATTCTCATTGGAGCAGGTTTTGTAGAAAGTGGTTGCTCATCTATTTAATCATTATTAGAAGTCTCTTAGCTTCATATTGTGTGTATGGTTGAGCATTTGCTTTTGTTCTTGGCCTAAAGTTTTTCCCTCTAAAATTTGTATAGGAAGGTGTATAACATCTTTATGCTGGCGACCTGATGGTAAAGCGATCGCCGTTGGGCTTGAAGATGGAACTGTTTCATTGCATGATGTCGAAGTGAGTAGAATAAATATATATGTATTGCTTGGTTACTTATCAACGTACCAATTTTTAATATGACTGCTTTATAAATTGCATTTGCCAAAATTTGTATTTGAAAGTGATGCATTTGGTATAGGAAAATTATCTGTGGCTCTGTTCTGTCAGTAGGCTTTACATTAGATATTGGAAGGCTGAGCCATGTATTGTTTATAGTTATGTGGTAGAAGCTTTTAGTCACTTGATGATGTTGTTTCTTGGATGCTTATGGTATATTTTGACTAATTAAGACCAAGCTTCAGATCCCTGTCCTAGCATATTTTATCAATGTCATAGTTTGTTAAAATCTAAAAATTATTTTTCATGCAAATAATACATGCATGAATTTCAGCTACGTATTTCCCTTTATTGCTCTGTATTTGTGATGTTCTTATTGGTATGTTTCTTTTGTCAATGTCAAACAGAATGGAAAACTACTTAGAAGCTTAAAATCCCATAATGTTGCTGTTGTTTGTCTAAACTGGGAGGAGGATGGACAGCAGATTAGAGTATGCTTCTATAATTTTCATGATTAACACTATCTCATTGTGTCTGCTAAAACTCAAATATTTATCACTATTTTGAGAAATATTTTTTTAAAAAAAAACTCTTTGCTGGAATAATTATATTTATTTTCCTAACAAATACTCTCATTGCAATCCTACTTTTTTTCTTACTTGGATTTTAGGATGATATTGGTAGCATGTCGACATATGAAGATCGTACTTCTCGCTTCTTCCCACCAGCTCCAAGAGTTCCTCGGATACAAGGATTGGTCTCTGGAGATGCTGGCTTCATGGATGATAGTGAAGATTCATTTCAAGACCTGTCAAGTTCTTCGCAACAACGCTTTAATATTCTTTGCAGTGGAGACAAAGATGGAATCATCTGCTTTAGTATATTTGGAAGCTTTCCAATAGGGAAGATTGTGAGTAGTCATCTTCTCCTTGAAGTAGATACATTATATTGGTGGTGACTTTGATGAACAACAATAAAAAATTGACTAAGTTTGAGTTTTGTACTCTAACTGTCACACAAACCTATTTAAAGAGAAAACATAAAGTATTCACGATCCAATGATTGAAACAGAATTCATGTTTTTTTTTTGGATTAATGTAGCTGCAGTTTTTTTTTTTTTTTTTTTTTTTTTTTTTTTTTTTTTTTATAATGGGGTTTATGCTTAATGTGTCATTTAATTGCATGTGATGTCAACTGAATCATTTAAACCTGTGAATATGCCAGAACATACATGAGTGTTCTGTTCCCTCATCTGATACACGCGCCGAATGCAGACTTCAAAATGCTTCGATTTACAAGGTAAGTCCATTGTTCAAGTGGATGTGATCTTTGGAAAGATGTATTTACTGCAAAATGTTTGTTCTTGTTGGAATTTTTTCATAGGTAATTTTTAATGATGTTCATACTTAAGGCAACCTTTAGTTCACTTTCTTTAGATATATGCATGTATCAATGAAGGTTCGGGTGCAAATCTTTTATAGAAGTTAAAGTACTAAAAATGCATATGATCTGATGGAATATATATCATAAAGATAAGAGTCAACTAGTCTTATTGACCAAGCTAATATACCATTGCATTAGGTTGCCTTGTCAAAAGATCTTTGTCGTCTGGTGGTCATGTGCTCGGGAGAATTAGTTAATAACAGGGATGGATCAGTAAACTACAAAATTGCTGAGCATGGTATACATGGATTGCATTGCTTAACACTTGATACTTCAATATTTTGGAAGAGGTAACTTTGATATAGAAATTGTGAGGTCCAAATACTGTATTTTATTTTTTACCCTGTAGTTATATTTAGTCTATGATTTCCTTTCTTCATGCTCACTAAGTAAGTTGATATCGACATGTACAGATCATGCAATCACCACTTGATCTAAAGATATATGGAAGTTGCAAACTTGTAGTAAATATGTTATGTTCGCCCGTTCTAAATACGCCTACCAAAGATTTTGTAATGAAGCCTATAAGATTTTCTTTAAAGAGAAATGGTGGGAGGGGGTACTTATTTTTATTTTTGCATCAGCTTGTGATTCTATATAATAGAGAAGCTCCTATCTACAAGTAAAACTACCATTTTAGCATTAGAATGCCAATTTGGCTGTTAGATTCCTTTGTAAACAAGTCTTTTTCGTTGTTCTGTTACTATAGTCACTACTTGTTACTTTGGAAATTTAGCACATGAAGCATTTCTTTGGACTCTTTACCTTGAATGGGCTGGGGTAGCTTTAAGTTCTGCCTCGTTCATAGTCATTCTTCCTTTTATTCTGTTTATTTTCTTTCTTCTTTCCCAATGACAAGGTGAATAAGAAGATTCAGCAGCATAATGAATTCGGTGTTATTCTTTTCTGATATAAAGATTTTATAACTTTCTAGGACTTTTTTTCATGGTAATAGCAACTTTAACGTTGCGGCCCATATGAATTGACGAAGCATGCCTTAGGCTACATGATGACCTTTCTTAGATGGAAGAAATCTCTCCTCCAATTTCTAACTGTGTTCATTTGCAGTCTTGATTTAATAGTCTTTTATGGGAAAAAAACAAAGAAGTTTCGACAACAGAATGATATTTTTTTTCTTTGTATATTTCTTTCTGGCATAAAGTTCTCCAAGTGTTATATCTACTCAGCTCTTACTACCTGCATCTGAACTATATTTATCACACCGTTTCCTTTCTCACTCTGCATTTCCTCTGATCTAGGAAAAATGAACTCCATCAAGTGGCTCAACAAGCTTCTAACATTGAAGAATTGACTGAGGTTATTCGAGCGTCACTATCAATTATGTCCAAACAGTGGTCTGATGCTATGCACACTTTTCATGAAAAGTTTGATTCTATATCCGATCTAATTGTTAGCCATGGTAACTTATTGGGTACTGTTAGATATATATTCTCTATCCTAATTCATAACTATTCTTTTGATTTATTGGTTCCATCTTTGCTATAGGACTTGATTCCTCTTCTCAAGAGGAGTTTTTAAGCCTTCTTGGTGGTGCTCGGACCAGTCCACCAATCCAGCAATTTCTCGTTAATTCTCTTGGTGAAGTGGTATATATATCTTACTTAAAATCCCAATTTGCGAAAACAGAAATACATACTTGCACATTTGATTCAGCAAGTACTATTTTTCAGGGGGTGAAGCGGGTGTCAAAGGTTGTCTGTGGTGCTGGAAAAGAACTTCAGCATATTGTCTTAAATCATCTCCAGGTAGTTTATTGTAACTTTTCTCATGATTGGTATGGTTTTTCATTTTGGTCATGTGAAGAAGGGAAAGAAGAACTAACTTTTACTTCTTGTAACTAGTTCTCAGAACATGGTACGAATATGGTAGAAAAGTTACATGGTACTTGGTAGATGTTAGGGATTCATATGTAAATTTTATGCCTTTTAATTGTGCCTATTTAAAAAGGTATCAAACATTCATATAAAATAAAGAATACAGAATAAATAAAAGAACTAAAGAAAGGAGAAGGTAACACTGTAGAATTCAAAATGTGGATATTGTTTGTATTTTTCTGCAGTTTGATCCATGGTTCTACTTGTGTGTGGAAGTTGTTAAAATTATTAAACGATTAGGAGTTTCTTGCTTTAACAATAGGCTGTCATGTTCCTTGTAAGAAGGAGTTGGAGTAGAAACTGAAAAATAAAAAATCTCATCTTCAGCCTGCTGCAGAAATTATTGGATTCCGAATTGGAGAGCTAAGAGGTTTTTCAAGATGGCGTGCACGCTACCAGAGCATAGGTTTAGATGAGACACTCATCAGTAATGCAGCAGAAAAAGTTGGAATGATAATTGTACAAGTTGAATGGTTTTTGAGGTTGCTTTCTTCTGTGGTGCAGCAGGTATGGCTTCTAAGGATCCACCTAATTAATAATGTTTCAGGATGAGCCATTGATTTACTTCTGTTCAGGCTTCATTTTACTTCAGACATTTTAAATATGAAGTCTTCTGCTCCATCATTTCATATTCATCTTTTATTATCACGCAAGAAATTAAAGACATTATATTAGCTGAATGATATTTGATCAAGAATCTGCCAGTAACTAAGGAAGCCTGTTTAACATTTATTTTTATACCAGTCCTGTTAAAAGAGGGAGAGTACTTTACCAATTTAACTCCTAGATACCGCAAACAATGGACCTGATCACTTTATCTACTGCCCCTCTGTTGTGTACATAGTAATCGTATTTCCATTTATATAACGGTAACGAAAAACAAGACAACTAAGGAGAGGGGGTAATAATGAATGTGTCCTGTTTCAGCCTGCTTGTTTTTTCAGAAATTAGTCAGTTGTGGATTAACAATTTCATATGAATGCAATTTATTTTCTCTCATAAATTTTGTTTCTTGTTTTGGATTCATGATAATATCTTTCATTTAATTTTTTTCAGTTCTCAAATTTCTTCAACTGGCTTTTGAAATGCATTAGGATACTGATGCAAGAACCTAGTGATCAGCTTCTACCGTACAATAGGTTTGTCTTGGCTCTACCTTAGTGTTTCAATCAGCTGTTGGCATATAATTTTGTTTTGTCACAGATTTTTGTTTTTGCAGTGAACTTGTTGTTATATTCCTGAAGTTTCTATATGATCAAGATCCTGTTAAGCAATTGTTAGAAGCGTCCAATGCTGATCAAATTATTGATATTGATCTGTAAGTGCTTTTTTCCTGCCCCTCAGACATCGGTGATATACTGTGTTTGGAATACCTGTCAAGATCTTTAAACAATGCGATGTTTCTAAATTACTCAGGGAAACAATGCAGAGAGTCAAAGAATTGTCTCACTTTGGGGGATTTTCAGATTGTGATTATCTGCGAAGGACATTAGCTAAACAATTCCATCAGATGGAGTCTAGGTACACTGCTCCAAATTCTCCTTCTTTTACCCAATTTTAACGTGTTGAAATTTGCCAGCCAACTATCAATATTCTGAACCTGGAACACCATACCAAGGCTCTCATTGTTCATATAGAAAGAATAATGAGCTTTTCGACTGATGAAAATACGTCTCAGGGTTTTGTTATTGTATATACTCCCAATCAGTGATTTTATTTTGGAATATACTTTTCCTGTTGATTGAATTTCAGTTTCAAGGAGGCTTTTCTGATGCCCTTTACTTCAATTTCAAGAAAGATACTTTGTGTGGATTTATTGCCGCTTGCCCCCCTTCCCCCTTCTTCAGTATCTCTAAACATTCCTACTTCCATATCTTACTATGAGGTACCTGCTACCAGTAATTGGCATTGTTTCGATGATATTTTATTCTAGTTTTTAACTTGCATGATCGTACAATGTAATTTGCATAAATGATTTTGTACTCATTCTTTTTTTTTTCTGTGAAAAATGATTCCTACGCAGGATTCTTCTCAAGCTGTCTCTTATCAGCAGACTTGTCGAGGCAGTTTTGTGGATTTCATATCTTTCCAAATACCAGAAGAGTCTTTCTCCAATATTGCAAACTGTATAGCCATAGTCAGGGGGTTTACTCATGACTCAAGCTCTCTGAAGAAGGGTTATACTTCATTGGAAGCTCTGTTGTTGCACATTCCTGATGGCTATTACTGTGTGGATATATCCTTGTATAAGGTAGAGATCTAGACTAGATCTACTATGTAAATCTTTAATGTCTTATATTGAGCATTATCATCTTTTAATTAAACAGGAAAGTCAAATTGTATTGCTGTTGAATGATACAACTACCAGCTCTGAAAGCTCTGGAGATGCTTGTATGATGATTGTGCAAGCAGCTGATCTTCCATTTGCATCAATCTCAACACCCACTTGTGTAGATTTTTGGAAGTTGCATGAACTAAAGGTAATCTTTATCTTTGCCTTCTTTGACATATTACTATAAACGCATAAAAGAATATTATTTTCTTCCCTGTTGAGATTCTCTCTCTCTTTCTGTCTATTTTTTCCATTTTATTCGTTCGTTAGCATGTCATCTTCAATAAATTGCACATGCTATTTATCGTATCATGTCCAATTTTTCGTCTTTCATCGAGGTATCTTAGTGAGAGAACAGAATTTCCTCTGATGAATTTTCTGTTTCTCTTCGTTTAAAAATATTCAGGTGAAGTTCTTTTTGGGTATAATACTAAATTTCTTTGTACAGGACAATATTATTTACTTGGAAATGGAGGGTGAGAAGGTTCGGAGTATTCCCCACTCTGTGATTGCTCCTCTGGCAGTTAGCTGTAAGTTCAAAAAAAAATTAGTTGATTTTTCGTTTCAGGAACACAATCAACAAAGTATCTTTGCATTTGGTCCATCGCCGGTGGCTTCATTAAAATAAAACTTAAATTGCTGAAATGTTTCTTATGTGCATTTTTGTTGCCCTTCTGGATTGAAGATAAACTTACTTGCCCCATAAAAAATACACACGCAGAGTTAAATGGAAAATTCTTTACAGTTTCTTGGTAGAGGAGAAAAAAAGGTATTGCATAATTGCTTTTGCATAGTAATGCTTTGCGAGACCTTAATAAACTAGTGTGCTGAAACAAGCCAGTGTCAACAAATCTTTAGATAGCAGCCAGTAGTCCGCCTTAGCTTTTGTCAGTCAGTTATATTAGGTTGTTGTGATTGCATGTCAACACAAAAACAGAAGCAAGTTTTCTGACATTTCTGCTCATTGTTTTCACAGCATCAAGAGGTGTGGCTTGTGTCTTTGCTGCAAGAAAGCGTGCGTTGGTCTACATATTAGAGGAGGATGAGGATGAGGTCTCAGAAACAGAATGACTGGCCATTATGTCGAAAGTGGTAACCATTTTGGTGAAGTGATGTTTAATTTAATCGAAAGCACTAAAATGAATGGTTTTATTCGTTTTTCACTATACGCTTCTCAGCATATCCATGCTTGTTGATTAGGAGCAATTCTGTTGTAAATTGGAATGGAAACATGATATAAATCAAATGTTCAATTTGTTTTGAACAGTTTTGTCAAATATGAATCACACAACTATAATGAGCTTAAGTCCCTTCCAGGTTTAACCACATCTGCTTGCGAGGCCAAAAAGAACAAGATTCAGTTTAGCTAACCCTTTTGGACACTAAGCTTAGGAACGTTTTTGTGGGTAAGAGATCTTAAATTCCATAATCCTGTTTTTTGTTTATGTTTAATTTTTTAGGTGCAATGTTGTATGAGTGTAGATTAAAGTAAATCCAAAGCAACTAGCGGCCTGTTTGCGGTTCACTTATGGTGATAATTACATGATTTATGGTTCTTTTTAATTTGTTTGACACATATATTGGTTTATGCCATAGTTTTACTCATAATTAAGTTTACTTTTTCCAAAAACTCTTAATTTTTTGTCATAAAATTTTGGGAAAAGTATTTTGCTCTTATTTTTGCAAATAATAAGTGTAAAGTACTATTCATCTTTGGGTTTATGCCGATTACTTAAGATTATGTGTTTTACACTTATTTCCTCTTATTTTTGCTAATAATAAGTGCATGCTTATATTATGCATCCTTATTAGTATTGTGCATTTTTAACAACATGGGAAATTTGATTAAATATGCCTCTATTAGATTAAAATTAACCACTTAAATTAAAGTTAATTTGTATAAATTTTGTGTGCCAACTTTTCAGTTTACTCCTAAATTATTCCTCTCATTTCAAAGAGTAAAATGGAAACTCTCTTTCTATACTCTCTTTCCCTCGCACTCTAACAGTTTCTTTCTCACCTAACCGAACCGACCACCAGAAACCACCTCAAAATTCACCAATCACACTACCGTACCACCACCCACGACCCTCTCTCTCTGGTTCTCTTTGGTGCGTGGTCGATGACCCACGGCACGTAGAGTGAGTGGGTGAGGTTTTTGATATAAGAGGGTAATTTGGAAATATATGAAAAATAGATTTACATTGCCCCAGTAGTGATTTAACATTAGTTTAAATTGTTATTTTTTGACTAATGTAAGCATGTTTAATCACATATTTCTCGTTGGAAAATGTCAATCTATTAAAAATTTTACTTGAATAAAAATAAACTAATTAAAAATGAATTAATTTATGTTTTTTTATGAATAGCAAAAGTGTGAATTTTTTTTATATATATAAATCACACAAATGTAACTACACATATGAATAATGTGGGGCAAATACACAATTTTTTTTATATATAAATTACACCAAAACATAGCGTATGTGTGATTTTTAAAATAAAAAGTTCTTGTTATCAAAGTAGTGTTTTTTTATATATAACTTAACGTATCCTTTTAAAAAAATAGATTTCCAAGGTGTTGCAAAATATATATTTAAAATTATACTAAATTTAGCACAAAAATTACATTTCTAATGTTATTTTTTATTTATCCTTTTGATTCTAGTTAATGTTCTTAATATTAATAAGTTTTTGTTTTTTAATATTTTTTTATATTTTTTTTATATTAAATTTGTCAGACTTTTTTTTTAATGGAAAATGTATTTTATTAACTATAAACTTCAGATACTAAATAAGATAACAAATTCCAAATAAAACTACAATTAGGATACAATGTAGAAACTTTAACAAAACTATGAATAACCACAATAGATTATTGTTTAACAAACAACAAAGAGACATTCCTTGTTATCAGTTTATAATCTTGAATTACATGACCAACAAAGAAATTATTTGTAAACTACTTATAGCTTGAACAAACATACTCAATTTGTTTCTATAATCACTGCCGCCAGATTCTTTTTATCTAATTTAGAGTCTCACAAACTCCCATCGTTTCAACAACCTCAGGATTCACTGCTGCTTGTGAGGAAAAAGTGCAGCCTTCAATTAAAAGACCATTACAATCTCTAGCCATTATGCCAAAATCATAGCTTCGACCACTCTCAAACATAGTTGCGTCCACACTGACCTTGATACTATTAATTGATGGTAAATTTCAATGCTCCACACCATCATCTATTTGTAAACCAGGCCATGGTGATCCTTCTTGAGGATTTTGAGCATTTCTGCATTGATCATACTCCTTTGCGTTAGCAACAATAGTTCCAGCACTCACCACTTTCATAGACCAAACTAGATCATTCTCTGGCACCCCAAATAGCCCAAGAAACAGCAGAAATTATACATTTCTTTTCAGCTTCCAAACCAGTAAAAACAGCCGAGCACCAATCTAAAAACAGCTGATCCCAACACAGTTTTATCTCGGGGCAAGTTATTAAACTGTGCGCAATAGCTTCAGTGCCTGGGACAAAAAGAACTCACCTCCACTCTCTTAGATAACAGTTGAATCATAGTAGGGAGACCATTCATACCAGCCCTCCATGATAAATTCTTTACTTTAGGCGGGCATCTTTAACTTAAAAAACATTAGCTTCATCCAATCATCCTCATTCCATCTGCCATTAAGTTTCTGTTGGACATTATATGCACTTTCTCGACTTTTTTGGTTTATTATTTAACTTATTTTCACACTTATAAGGTTCTAGGCTTCTCAAAAAATAAACCATTGTTTATCGACGTAAAATGATTGATTGGGGCCTCATTTCAAATACCATGCAGCAAAATTATCATCACTACCACTTTTTATTCTCGTGTTACAAACACAATTACACAAATATAACTACAACACGTTAATTCGTGTTAACTAAGACTTCACTACCACGCTAACAATTAAGAACATAATTATGATTACAACAAAACAGTCATATGTAGAGGTCACACTTATACCTTGACTAGATTCTTTTGTTATTTCCAAATGATAATCTAAGCTAAGAACAATTCTAACTAAGACACCGTACTGAAAATCCTGCTGAGTCAGGAGTTAGCAAACATCTTCAGTTGAAACAGCTCAGGTCTGTCAGTTCTACGACTTGCAAGAGCGATGTTGAGATGAACATCATCCTTTAAGATTAAAACCATAACTATAAGCAGTTGTCAAAGGATATAAGCTTACTAACTGTACAGGCAAGGCAGAGCAGGGGAGCGTAGGGCAGCGACTGTAAATGCAGAAAGAAGATCCCATACATGTCAAGGATTTACAATCCAAGAAATGGCCTGAGCATAAACATAGGATTGCGCAACCCGACAGTTCAAGCCAAGACTGTTGTCTTAACTTCTTTAAAGAAACTTTTTAGTCCAAAAGGAAGGCTTTGACACCAAAATTGGATCAGCTTTGTGCCATGCACCGTACTTATGGATCATCCAACTCAACGAGTTGGGCACGTTTCTCAGCAGCCCTCTTCCTGATAAATATACCCCATCTCAAGGCTGCCTTGAGCTTAAGCCAGCCAACAACAGCTTTCCCAGACCGGGTTCGATCGTCATCCAAGTTGTAGTTTAAATCTGTATTGGGCATGTAGTCTGATGGATATGGAAACGCATCTTCAGTAACACTGGGAATTTGGCCATGACCTCCTCCCATGTTGAATAATCGAAGCAATTGCTGCATATCTTCATTCTCAAGCATCTCATGGCTCCTCATACGAATATCTTCCTCTGTGAAGAAATCGTCTACTCCCCTAAAAGATGAAGCAATATTGTTCTGGAAGCCAGGTGTTATTGACTGCGTGGGACCAACAGCAAGGACATTTTCGCTTCTTTGTAGGTGAGCTTCATTTGAAGTGCTTGGTAACTGATTTTGACACGCGAATGAAGAGCCATTGTACTGAACATGGGCATTCAGACTTGGGTTATGCGGCTGAATAGGGAACCTGGTAGCCATACCATCGTTGTACCCTGGAGAGAAACAGCAGGCACCATCAAGAACCAAATCTAAGATACACATCAGAAAAATAAAACAAAGGAGACATAGCTGCCATTTTAGAGCATGACTAATGCCAAACATAGAAAATATGACAGATTTTGAGGTGCAAAATATATACCTGTTAGTCCTGAATCCATGGTGTGCTGCTCTGATGGAACAGGAACTGGAAGCGCTGGTAGGTACTGCTGGTCAAATGAATGGGTATAATCTTGAGAGTTTATGGGAACTTCACTTTGAGATATACACAAGTTTTTCTCCGGTTCAGAAGTTAGAAAAGACTTGCCGTCGTACTCTACAACATGCATCCAATTGTCATATGCCTTCTTCACCAAGGTGTCCACATATACCTGCAAAACCAAAATATTCACAGTATTGTCATTCATCAATTCTGTGTCAACATTCTACTAAGGCCTTGTTATTCCCAAAACTTTGAATAATTAGAGTTTCACACACTGTGCTCCAGCAAACACCAGTTAAGAATGCTTCCTTTTAAGTTGGATTTAGTTTAGGATTGATTTGGTATTACAGTTGGTAACAATAGTCAAAAGCAGAAAGCAAGGTAGCTGACCGAAGTCATGCAAGAACACTAATGGTTTACCTTCTGACTATCAGAAAGAGAATCTGCTGTGTAATATTGTCCATTGGCAATTAGGCCACTAAACTCATAGATATTGTTGAAAGCAACACCAACATTTCTCTCATCCTCAGAATAGTACACATAAAGTTTCCCACTTAAAGCACAAGTCTTTGCATGTTCCACAAGAACATCCCACATTTTATTTGACATGCCACTACCGAGAATCTGCAGAATTTGGATTGAGTATTAGAAACAGCTACACACTCACATAAGTGTGAATGCATAAAAGAACTGATATAAAATCCCCATCCTTACATTTCTCAATCTCTGTGAATCTCTAACCACAAGCCGCAAAAAATCTTCAACTGAAAAGATTCCAGCTTTGTTCAACCTCTTGTGAAAGGACCCATCTTTTCCAATTTTCTCTAATCTCCAAACTTCATCAGTTAATGCTGGTGGATAGTGTTTCTTGTATACTGTAAACCAAAAGATCATAAATTTTTTGCAATGGAGGAGAGCACATAACATATAGAAGAAATGTATTGGGATATTTTGTTAAACTCACATTCTCCACGGTGATCCTTAACTGTGAAAGCTTCTGTTTTCGCTTCACGAATACGAATACCCTCACAAGAGCCAGAGGCAACCTTCAACCCAAGTCTGAATTTCCTGCTCCTAATCCAGCTGGAATTATCTGTGAATGTCAACTCCCCTAGCGTTCCAACGCCTTCTTTGAGTGTTATTTGCAGATCTCCAGTCAGTAATGGCCTCTTTCCTTCACGCTCTTTGACTACATGGCCTTCAAATTCTTCTTCGGTCCAGTTTTCATCTTCCTCGTTGCTAAAATCACCTTCAAGCACAATAATATCTAGTCTCACAGAGGATTCTGGACCTGATGACACAATTTGGCCTGTGGTTGCATCAATCAACACAATGTGGATTGCAGTACCCTGCTCCCCTTCTACTTTTCCACCTGTAAAGAGGGGAAGAGACAACTTGGACTTGAAACGCAGCTGCAAGTTTCTTCCATCAGGACCCTCTATACGCTTGGGAGAAGACCTGGGATTTCTTGACCATTAGAAGAGAAATCAGAAATCACACACACAATATATCTATATATGTAAAACACATAGAAACATTAACATAAAGTATTGAACATGAATAATGGTTACTACCTCCCATTGAGTTTGGCAGGGCATAACTTAGCTAGAGCACGCTCCACTTCTTCACTAACCTGTTGTTCATCATTACAAATAGTAAATTTAAGAAACTATTTAGTAAGACAAAAATTTAATTCCAACTTCAGAAGAGAAACCATTTTATCTTACAACTCTGCGAAGAATAGGCTCCAATGACGAGCAAAGCTTTTGCAGACTATCCACCTTAAGAGCTTCAACAATTACGCTGCATTTAAACCCAAATTACATTAGTACGTCGCTATGTGAAAATTTAAGCTAACTTTACTAAGTAAAGTGATCATAGTATGGCATAGTATGATAGCCCCTTAAAAAAGAAAAGATTTTGAAGAAGAAAAAGAAACGGTTGAACTAATTTCAACGCTAAAGATGGAAATACCTGGCTAAAGCTGGTCTTTTTCTTTCGGGTTGTGCTTCTTCAGCTGAAGTTGAATCCAACCCTCGTTTTTCTCTGGTCATACTAGTGGTCGATCTCTCCACATACCTATTTTGCTTCTTCAACGCGTCCATTCTAAACATCCCCGTTTGGTTACTGAGAAAGTGAAAGAAAAAAAAAAATGAGCACCAAAACAAAAAACAAAATCCAAAACATACATGAATTCACCTCCATCCCACTTACCTGAAAGTTTGACCTGAATCGTCCATTTAGATAAACTCAAAAAATACAATCTTTTGTGTTTTATTCTCAGCAACCAAACGAAGTTGGGTGCAGAAAGAGGCGTAAAGAGGATATGAAGAGAGAAAGTAGAAAGAGTGGAGCGGGAAAGTAAAAAGAAAAAGATGATGAAATTTTTTATGAGAATCTCAGAAGTTTCCACGAAGTGGCTGCGAATTTTCTTACTAACGTTTCGGAAACATCATGGATAGTAATATAGTGCATGTAGTACATTGATTGAGCGCCTTTTTGTTGTACAAACTACTGTGTTCTTTTGTTTGTACCCAAAGAAAATGAAAGAAAAAAAACAACACTAAACGGCTCAGTCCAACCTAACAACTCACTTGTTATCTAAAGCAACTACTACTTCAGATTGCCCGGTGGCTGAGATCTCTCGGGACTAGAGGATCATCTGATCTTGACCGTCCATTGCATCGAAGTTTAAGAATCTTTGAAGGAATCGTCCACCCGATGATTTCATCTTGTGTGTCCATTAAAAACTGTCCGAAGCGAATAACAACCGTTGGATGTCAAACTGTTTTTTTTTTTTTCAGTGGAATTAAAATTCAATTTCTGCTTTTATTCATCATCTTTTTCTTGTTTTTCTTTTCTTTTTTCTTGAAATAGTAAAATGTTTCAATGATATTTTGAGAGTTAAGTTGAATAAGTTGGATAATCCTTTTAACTTATAATAATTGAAAAAAACCAAAAAGGCAAAATAAATGCAATACTACGGCACAAAATGACATAAGGCCAAAGATGGATTTATATGAGAGGATTGTCAACAGCCACAGTAAAAAAGACTCAACCCATATGATATGTTTTTTTTTTTAAGAAAAACTAATAAATAAAAACAGATAAGACTCTACGGTCATTAAAAAATTTATAAGAATGGTTGATATGGAATAAAATCAAATCTCTCGTGAAAAAATATCCACTTTGCCATATTATGGGAAACAAAGTTAAAAGTCCTACTAATATTAGAGAAAATACAACTAATAAATAAGAGAGAAGAATTGTTACAAAATGAGACATAGTTTTCAATTGCCCAGTGAGACTACTTCCCATTAAAAGTATTGATAACTACCTTAGAGTTGCTCTCCATAATAACAAACTTGGAACTAAAGTCCTTAGCAACTAATAAAGTCAAACAACAAGTCGTTGTTTTTTCACATAACACATTAGTAAAATCTAGCTGAGAAGTTTGAACCTAAACCATCCTACCAAGATGGTTTTTGGCCACAACTACCGTACACATATTTTCTAATCCCACTTAATCCAAACTTGAGGGAAAGGATGTCAGACCTCCTTCAAGCACGAAACAAAAGAAGAAAAAATCATGTAAATCTGCAAAAGAAGTACAAGTAAAGTTAATACACCTCTTCTTTCTAATTATCTTGTACCTTGTATGATATGATTAGTTATGCCTGATATGATTAGTTATGCCTTATGCGAATAAAGGTAAATTTGTTGGTTTTGTTAACTTATTCCCATCTCCAAATTCCAATATCTCTTTCTCTAGCTCTTTAATTATCATATCATATAATATAATGTGTACCATGCGCTTTGGCTAAGATTCTCAATAATTACTATTTCTTTTTGTGTACATATGATTTGTTTGATATATAATAGTCTTTATTTAAAGATAAGAAATAAATTAGACAGTTAACTGAAATATTATGGAGCAATATATGTTTGGGAGCAAAGGACAAGAAGTGGTGCAATCCAACACTAAAATGCACAAAAGAGGAAAAGAATAGATAGATAGATATATTAGGGTCCCCACAGACACAGACCACATGTCACATTTATCAAATTTGTATATATGTAATCATTCCTTCCATCTTTTCGGGTATTAGCAGTACTATTACTCTGTCTATTTCCTGGGTACATACGGCTAACCACGAGTACTTGTACTCACTTGATGATGATTACCATGAATATTTATGGGTTATGTTATGTACCAATCACCTATTTCATTTATGTTATGTTTATTTTTTTTGAGGGAATAGAAATATAGTATTGATTTTAATATAATTATTTAGATAAAATAGTATCCTACAAATTAGGAAGAAAATAAAAAAAGATTCTCTCTTATTTTTTATAGGAAACATCTTTCTTTTCCCTAACTTGTTTTATTTTCATTTTTATTTTATTAATATAAAAAGAAAATAACAAATATGCCTTCAAAAATCAAAACTCTATAAATAAAAAATAATTATATATTCTAACTATAATAATTTTATCAAAGTAAAATATTATGATTGTCTTTTTTAATTATGTAAACACAATAATATGATTTTAATTTTTTTTTTAATTTAACAAATAACATAATAAAATATTTTCTATTTTAAACCTTGCAGTTTATTAAACATACCAGTATAGAGTGCAGCATGACTATTTTCAACCTAAAATTAAATAACATTTTATTCTTTCCTAAAGCAAATATTTAACACCTTGCATTTGGTAGGTATATCGTGAATGAATTGATTATTGATTATTGATATATTTAAAAGCAAGGATAATGCTTTATAAAATGGTAATTGGACAAATCACTTTCAAGTACTAATTAAATGATAATTAGCGGCAAATTCAAAGTCAGATTTACAGGTGGAATTAATCCTAATTTCCCAGAAAATGGATAATTAATAAAATCGATTAATGGAAGAAAAACGGATACAATAATAATTGTAATATAGGTAGCACATACTTCAAAGCGAATCCATGTGATATCAATTAGCAATAACGACGAAAATTCTGTACGGTGCCTTGAAGTGAGGACCCCTCACACCACAGGTGTCAGAAATTGATGTGACAAGCTCCATTGCTCCATCATATCAGCTGAAACTATAGTTCAAGCTTGCAAATTTAACCATACAAAACATAAACTAAAACACTATTTGGGTTTTGGTATAGCTACAACTGAATTTGATGGAAACATTGCTGATAAACGCTTGAAGGAACTGGCCAAAATGATCATTAATTTAAGTGAAAATGATATGTCACTAAAGATGCCACTGCGTGAACTGCAGCCACACACGGAAGAACTGTACGAGGCACAGCCAGAAGCAATTAATAATCCAATAAACAAAGCCATGTGGAAGTTCCTCTGCAACTACCGCCCATTCTTGCTCCTTTTGCTTCCCTTTGATTTGTTCCCTCTCTTTTCGGACTTCGACTTGGTCTTCGGTTTGTGTCTTACAACTCTCTTCATTGGTTTCTTCGGTGCCACAGGCACCTTGAGCTTTTGATTAGCTGCAATTGGCTGCACAAATGGTCTTTCTCTCCTTTCACGGGGAACAATATCGTCGTCCTCACGAGTGATTTCGCTTGTTGTCACTGAAACTTGAAGATCACCATTGTCATAGATTGTTGTCCCTTCAAAAAAATAAAATCCAAAATCAGTATTCATAAAAGCAAAAAACAAAACGTGTGCCTTAAAACATAAATAAAATTCCAAACAGATACATTTGCAACTAGACCGAAAAAAGTATGAACAGTTCTTGATGCACTTAGTACTGCAAGATTCGACTTGTTTCCATATCCATAGTTTGGTCACGTGAATACATGATATGATCCTTAAAGACAAACTGCCAACATTTTCTTTCAAACGAATGGTGCTTGTTTCAATCTTAGTGAAACTGTTTTCAGAAAATGTGATGTCAAGAAACAGTTTCGGTCCCTGAAGCATTTTACTGATAGTATAAGACATTAGTCTTTTGTATCATCTGATTTCAATTGGAATTCAAAATGTCTCATAAGCCCTCAGAGACAAATTCAGAGACCCCATTAACCACAAAGTTGGGTGGGCAACCAAAGGTACCTGATCAGAACCAGCCAGCATATCCACATGATATACTGGCACTGTAACGAAACAACATAGACTTGTACCAAACATTTAAAATATGATTTGAAGTAGGATGGGTACATAATTATACCAGAGACAGAAGGAACAGGCTCGCTATCCTCCTCCTCTTCCTCCTCTTCATTGAGTTCACTGCAACCATCAGGAACTGAATCTGTGACTGGTGGAGCTCCACCAGATGAAACAAAATCTCTTTCTAGCTTCCTCTGCAACAAAACATATAAGAATATGAATATTCTTTTTACACTAAATATAAGTAAACAATAGCACATTATGGATACAATTACACAATGCAGTATACATAATGAAACCATTACAAATAAAAAAGATGTGTATTTTTTTTTTGTTGGAAGGGAAGATGTGAGGTATTGAAAAGGATAAACATTCAGATTTATCATTCATAAACTTCCTGTGCCCCAGCTCTACTTTCTTGGATCTTCTAAATCTACTCTTTAACATTTGCAGATTTATCTGCATAAACTTCCTGATATTATTTTTTCTAGTACCAGCTAAAACCTTCATGCATAATTGGCAGACAACATTATCAGTTTTATTGCTGGCTGCCTGATATAGAGGAAATGTCATAACTGACTACTTAGAGCTTTTGCTCAAATTCCTTCCTTCATGATTAAACAAATGGAAAATAAAAGTGAACAAGTATTATATCAATATATATATAAATAAAGAAACATGTATATATTATATAATATACATATATTAAAGGAAATAAAAGTGAATATATTAATATGTATTATATAGGCTAATTAAGATTTTTCCTCAAATTTTGACACGTATCAAATTATTTGGTACATGTCAAAAGGACAAAAATCCTAATTAGCCTATTATATAAATATATATATATTAAAGAAAGAAACAAAAACAGAAAATTGAAAACACATTGCTATCCATTCAAACTAAAACTTAACGAATCTATGTTCTTATATTTTTATTGGTCTAATTTCTAAAATAATTCTTATTTAACTTAAAAGTCCAACATGTTATTAAAAAAATCAAAATCAAAACAAACTCTTATGAATTCACCTTTTTCAAATTTCAATTGACGAAATAAATAAGTTTCGCAATTGTACTATAAAACTATGAGAAACCAACCTACATATCCTTCAACTATTAAGCTTTTAACAGTTCAACATGTAAATGAAATCATGTTCAATGAAACAATTCAGGGAACCAGTAATTTTTCTCTCTTTTCCACCATCCAAAGCTTGTAATCAAGCTTTAATTAAAGAGCTAGAAAAATATCGAAGTCATGGTGATTTCAAAAATGATGCTACTGTTGCAGCTCTCTAGATGAAATTGGTTGCAACTCTTTTTTCTATCCTTACCTCTTAATTTTTCTTTTTTTTTTTTTTTTTTGAGAAAAGTCCTTACCTCTTAATTAACCAAAGAAAATCTTTGGAAAACATAAAACACTAAAATAATAGGTGTTCCCCATAAGTTATTGAACCTGAAACCTCATGGGAGTGAACCATCAACATAATTATTCAGCTCTCCCTTGTGCATAGCTTGCTTGCAACTAAAATCAGACAGCTATTCTTGCAGAACAAGCAAGATTTTGTTTGAAACATTAATAAATGCAGAGAACAACCATGAAAAATGAAAATTTGAGTCAAGTAAATAAATGGTTTATCACACAGGCAACTAACTGTCAGTGCTAAGTTTTGTATTCGATCAGGGATAATGAAAATCGAGGATTGGTTTGAAAGATGACATTTTTAAGCTTTCCCTATAAACTAAATATTAAGCTTCAGAATACAATGAAATTTAAACGTTCGGAAAATAAAAATAAACGGAGAAGGTAGTACAAATGAAATGGTATTGTTCAATTACTAGTACTACATTACACTACGTCCAACTAATAACCAAATTTGCAGAACCAAAATATCTATATGCATATGATATGTGTGTAAGGAAAAAGAGAACCAAAAAAGGAGCGAATGTGATTGTATAAAATCTGAACCTTCTTACGGGCTTCAATACGCTTTCGCCTTAGTGCCTCGCCTTGCTGTTGTAAGGCAACCTTTCTTCTCTTCTTCTTCCTCTTCTGAAACCCTGTCACGTAGTTCCTTCACAGACCAAAACACCGATTAAAGTAAAAGTCCCCAAACACCCACACATGGAGATACCCAATTCATAAAAGTAGGGTTCCAGTTTCATCGAATTCGCTGTAATAGAGTTAACGCTTTTTCATGGTTATAGAAAAAAAGGGGATTGTACGGGTTGTACCTGAGATCCTTCTCGTCGAAGCTAATGGCAAGAGCTTTATTCTTAAGAACCCTCTTCTTTATGTGGAGGTTTCGGGACGAAACGGCCGGAATCTGTTGCCGTTCGACCTCTTTTCCCATTGTTGCTTGTGTGTGCCGAGAAAAAAGAGTGCTTGGGGTTTTGTCAGCGTAACAGACTGCTTCGGGTTTTTCTTAGATGGGCTTTTTCAGTAGTGATCTCTCCCATTGTCTAGTAATCCTCTGATTCAAGACCTAAGCCCATAATGTAGTAATTTGTGGCCCAAACATAAACAACAGTATTGGGCTTTCACATACTGAGTTTGAAGAGAGGTTTTCAATTCTTCCATCTTTTTTTTTTTTTTTTGGTTGAAGTGCTAACATTTAATTCTTCAATTTATTATTTTTTTTTTTTGCTAACATAATAATTGCGTATTTCAGTTGTTAAAAAAAATTGCTTCTTTCAGGAGAATAATAATATAAATATAATTGTTATTACTGTAGAATAAGTGATGAATATGTTTAATTTTATTTAAATGGAAAATGATAAAATTGAATAAAGATTCAATGATTGAATTTTAGTACTTACAAAAAAAAAAATTGAAGATTTTGTTTTTATTATTATTTTCCTTTAAATACTCAATTGATTTAATACAACTTTTTTTTTTTTTTTGCTGAATAATTGAATACAACTTTACGTGTCTTGTTTGGTGACGGGTCTGATTTGGTTGCTAAAGTTAAAGAAACATATCCTTTCAAAAAAAAAAAGTCAAGACATATTTTCACACACATGTAGTCATGTACACACACAACATAAAAAAGTTACGAAAAATGTTTTTTTTTTTTTTTTTTTTGATTTAAGCGTTTATAAGTTACGAAAAATGTTAGGGTTACTGTTTAACTTACTAAATTATGTTAAGCACTAATATCTACCATTTAAAATTTTAAAAAAGAAAATTAAACATAATTATGGTTAATTTTATTCAATATTATCAAAATATCTAGTATTTTTAAGAGAAAAAAAATTTTAGTCATAGTTTTTTAAAAAATGAAACATTATTATTTTGTTACTTCATAAGTTTTTTATCAGCTAAAATAATAATAATTTTTAAAACCTAATAAGAAATAATTTTTTAGTAAATTTTTAAAAAAATAAACAATAAGATAATAAACAATATATTTTTATTTTTAAAACTATTTGTACAAAATTAAAATTAAAATATGTATTCATTTCAAAAAAAAATTAAAATATATATTATTTCAATGTATAACAAACTTAAGAATTTTCTTTAAAAAAAAATAATAATCATTTACTATTATATTTGCAAATTTTGAAAATTTCAATATTTGTTAAAATAGTGATTATTTGTTCAGATTAAAAGTAAATTTACAAAAAATCATAAGTAGGGGTGTTTTATATTGATTTCTCAAATAAAAGCAATTTATTATTAGCTAAATAAATAAATTGAAGTTGAAAAAATTAAAATAATTAAAAGAGTAACTAATAAGTGATTGTAGAAAAAATATTAAAGGATATTCATATTGCTGTGTAATATTGCTATTGGTGTCACATATTTTATTTCATTAAAAATTTAGGAAAACTGTTAATTAGTTATGTAGCATCACAATATAGTAGTATTAGGTAATAGTGGCCAATAACAATGCTGGAAAAAAAAATTATAATAAGATGATATAATCCAACATTTTATTTGCATTTTAAAAGAACAAAGGTGAATTTTAATTTTTAATAATTTTTATTGAATAAACTGAAAATTGAGTTGTTTTAAATATTATTGTGAAGAAATAAAATAAAAGGATTATTAACGTTTAGTTGACAGCCGCCAAAGATAACGTTGGCAAGTAGAGTTAGAAAAGTAAAAACCAAACTGAAATACCAACTTTTATCAACATAGCAAATATTACCTAAGCTTAGCTAGCGTGAGACTTTGGACTTAACAACTCATTGAAGATTCCGGTTCGGTCACAAAACCCGGATCTTTCTTTCTCTCTTTCATTTCTTAACTTCAGCCCAATCCAATCCACCAACCAAACCATAATCATGGACCAACCACATTCCTCCCCCAAACAACCCATTTTCTCCGACACCGTCATCGTAAACGGCTCCATTTCGCCCTTAACGTTAACTGCCGACGGCTTTCTCCGGTGGTCGGAGTCTGGTCAAAGGGGTTTGACCGTGGAGAAGGAGGTTCTCGGGTTTGCAACGGATGGTCCCAAAATCAAGATCAGAGCCCTCATTGAAACAGGGGACAGAATCTGCTGTGCGCCGAGCAGGGGAGCTCTGGTTAGGACCAACTTTGTATTCGAGTTTTTGTCTCAGGATACTCAGAGGCTCTTCTGCCACAAACTTCGTCAATACATCGATTCTCTCGGTAATTTCTCTTTCTACATGCATTTATATAAAAAAAAATATATATATTTTTTCTTTAGTTGGCTCGGCTTTCCATGCTGTTTGGTCGTCGGGAAAGTGCCGTAAAATGAAAGAAAACTGGACAAGTCTTAACTTTTGGGGTTCGCTTGATTAGTTGGTTTTGTAGGGAAATTTAATACTAATCATCAACTATTACGAACATTGCATTATCAACTTCTTTTTTCGAAACTCGATCAACAACTTATGCACAGATAATAGTGAAGTGATGTTGGATTAATTATATTAGTGTTCCTTTAATAGTCAACCCATTTTATATCTCGACTTAGGAGAAGAATACGAAGTTGTTCGAATTCAAAATATTTAGAATTATTCGTTTCTTTTGATTCGAAAAAAAAAAAAGTTGATGGGATTTCAATGAATGGTCAGGCCGGCCTAAGAGAGTGTTTGTGTTTGTAAATCCATTTGGTGGTAACAAATCTGCTTCAAAGATATATCTTGATGAAGTGAGACCACTTCTTGAGGATGCTGATGTCCAATTTACATTGCAAGGTTGGGATTTTTACTCACTAAACCATCCATTTCCTATGTAATAAATTTTCCAATTTCCCTTTTTGTGTTAATTGCTTTCTTAATCAAATATGCAGAAACTCAACATCAATTGCATGCTAAAGAAGTGGCCAGAGCAATAGATCTTGCTAAGTATGATGGCATCATTTGTGTTAGCGGGGATGGCATTCTAGTAGAGGTTAGTTGCTATGAATCAGTGAACACATAGATGTCATTATGGTTCAATTACAGAAATTATCAATATAAGGAAGTCTTGACATCTTGTACTTCACATTGCCTAGACGCAAAACATTGTTCTTCCGACACCTCTTGTAAATATGTGCCTGGTTTTGTTCTAAGGGAATTTGATTTAATGTGTTATCAGGGTGACTTGATACATTCTCTTGTGCTTTAAATGTGACTATTTTAACTACTATGCATTCTTGTTCTTACTAGTGTTGCACACTTTAGTAGGTAGTAAATGGACTGCTTGAAAGGGAAGATTGGGACACTGCAATAAAGATGCCAATTGGAGTAGTTCCAGCAGGTTCATTCTTTTCTACTCTCAGTCTCACACACACAAAAAATTATTTAAGAAAATGGTTTATGGTTCGGTTAATTATTTTTTTTCACAATAATGTTGGAAATTTGTATTCTACTAATTTTTAGTTTTTCATATGCAGGTACAGGAAATGGTATGGCAAAATCTCTTCTAGATTCGGTGGGTTATCCATGCGCAGTATCTAATGCTGTTCTTGCCATTATTAGAGGTTAGAAACAGTGTATGATCACATTTTTTATATGTTCATAATAGTTACTTTGGTTTATATTTGGGGAGAATTGCTCCCTTGATTAAAAGCTTAATGATTTAACTACTGATAGGCCATAAGCGTTCATTGGACGTAACCACCATATTTCAAGGAGATACCAAATATTTTAGTGTACTGATGCTTGCTTGGGGTAAGCCAAAATCCATCATTGTTCTATTGAACTACACTGTTGTACTGGTATTATTCTTGTAAGGAATTCTGGTTCACAACGACTGTTGGCTGTAATCATGTAACATGTTTCTTTTGTTTCATATCAGGTCTAATAGCCGATATTGACATTGAATCTGAAAAATATAGGTGGATGGGAAGCGCCCGACTTGATTTCTATGTATGTTTTTTAATATTCTTCTCTAACATTTGTTGTGCTCAATTTTGTTATACTGCTGCTATTACTACTAATTTTGTTTGTGCATCTTAGGGAACCATTCTTACCGTGATGATTGCCTCTAATGCTAGTCCATTCTTAAGTTCTTAATTTTTAGGTGTCACTACATTACATGAGTCCAATAATTGTTCCAAGCTCCTAACTTTTTGATTTTGTTTTCATTCCACAGGCTCTTCAGCGGATTTTAAGTTTAAGGCAATATAACGGACGTATTTCATTTGTGCCGGCACCTGGCTTTGAATCCTATGGAGAGCCTACAAGTGATAAGAGGGAACTTACTAGTTTTAAGCACAACGATTGTGGTCCAAGTGAAGCGACGGCCATGGAGGTCCACAGGCATGGCTACCAAGGACCTGATTTTGTCTCAGGGATTTCAGACTGGAGAACCATCAATGGACCATTTATTTCAGTCTGGCTTCATAATGTTCCTTGGGGGAGTGAAGACACAATGGCAGCTCCTCAAGCCAAGGTGATCTGGATTTCAGCTATGCCTTTTGTTCAATTGAACTCTTTCCCTTTTCAAATGAATTTTCTTAATCATCCTCAGCAATGGATGATGTAAAAGTTAATATCTCACATTAAACAGCTTTATATAGTTTTAAATGAAACCTTTATATTTGTTTTTTACAGTTTTCAGATGGCTATATAGACGTGATCATTATGAGGGAATGCCCAAAACTACCTTTGCTGTCCTTAATTACCCAACTGAATAATGGAAACCATGTCCATTCGCCTTATGTTATGTACTTCAAGGTAATAAGTTAATGATTATGAAATTAATAGTCACCTAGTTTAGTACCCTTTTTCCTGCTTCCCTTAAGTTGCAAAGAACTAGAGTCCTTTACTGTCATACTCTCTAATTGTTCACAATTAACTACAGGTGAAATCATTCATCTTGGAACCTGGTTCGCTTACCGAAAACCCTGCAAAGGAAGGTATTATAGATTCAGATGGTGAGGTTTTGGCCAGAGGTAAAGGAACTTACAAGTGTGACCAGAAAACCTTGATGTCCTATGATAAACTTCAACTGACAGTTGATCAAGGTTTAGCTACCTTATTCTCCCCTCTATAAGAATTTGATTCTATCAGGCAGAGCCTTCGGGGTCACAGTATGGGATTTCAGCCTAGGAAAATCCACATATCAGTCAGCAATTCCCATGCTGAAAATAGTTTTGTCACTACCCACTTAACTGTTAATGTTAAGTTAGTAGACTATCTTTTCAGTTTAAACTCTTCATGAAAATGACAAAATAAATATTATTGGCTGAGAATATATAGTGAAAAAATTATACGAGCTCTTTTACCGCACAAATTTAAGGACACAATAATGTTGAGTTCAGTCTCTTACTTGCATTACCATTATGAATGCTTTCTTTTATTATTTTAAGCAAGTCTGGCATTATAGTAGTGCTTATGGCCTCCTTTACTATTATAAGCTGTAACTTGTAACAAGCGATGTCAGAATGCTATGACCAATGGTTCAATACCAAATACTTTAGAACTTTGCCCAAATAAATATATTAAATATCATTTTGGATCCTATATTTTATAATAGTTACTAATTTAACTTTTAGTTTTGTTAAATGACAATTTAAATATTGTATTTTTTAAAATAGTACAAAATAGATCTTGAACTCAATTTTAGACAATTTAAAGCATGTTTGACATTGTTTTTTGTTTTTTATGTTCAAAAAAATATTTTTAGAAATGAGAACAAAAAATAATTTTTGAAGTTTTCAAAATACAAATCGTGTTTGGCTAATTTTTCAAAAAAATAGTTTTTACTTTTATTTTTAATTTATTTTATTTTTTGAAAAACACTTTAATAACTTGAGATCCCGATATGAGCAAGACCCGACCAGGACTTGGACCCGGATCGGACCTCAGACCTTGCCCCAGCCCCGGTCCGGACCTGAGCTCGAACCCAGCCTAGATCTGACCCCAGCTCAGACCCTGAACTCGGACTCGACCCTAGACCTTGGCCCGAACTCAGACCCGGCCTCAGACCTCGTACTGAACCCCGGACCCAAAGTCAGTTAGTTACATTTTAATATTTGATATTATTCTTTTACCTGCAATAGCAGGTGACTAATAGGTAAAACTTCTTTTTTAAAATCAATTAATTATAATTAATTATTTTCTTGAAATAATTAATTGAATATTTAACAAGACTTATTTTAGCAATTAATATTTATAAATATTTTTTTATATAAATCCATACTATAATTATTTTAACAATTAAACCATTTAAATATAATATTTACAATAAAACTTTATTTTTGTACACAAATTAGAATTCTCTTCTTGTATAATAAATTTTTAAATAATTAATTATTTTTAAATGATTAAATTATTTTTTTATAACTAGAAGAACTAAGTATGAGTTTTTCTATTCGAGTTTGAGGTTGCTTCGTTTTTTGGATGAATTTGACTTTAATTTGGTTTTTTGAGTAAATGACTTCTTATAAAAAAAAATGGAGGAGTTTAGCCATTTTTTTAAAAAATACATTCAACCTATTTTATTTTTTACTTTTTAAATATTTAAATAAAAAAACTAAATAATTAAGTTTAATAATTTTAAATTAAAGTTATAAGTATAATAAAATTTTAATTATAAAATTATATGCGTATAATTTTAAATTATAAAGAGTTCTATAAAAATTTTAATAATATAAGGACGAAAAAAATTGCTAAAAGATCTTTATTTAATAATAAATTACAAAAAAAATTAATTAATAATTATAATTAATTTAATTTTAAAATATAATTAATTTTTATTAAAGTTTTATAAGGAAATAAATTATTAGGTGACTATTAAGTTATATGTTAATTATTATTTATTTTTATTTAATTTATAAATTAATCACAACTATTAAATAGTAATCTAATGGCTTAAAAAAATGTAACCATGATAGTTACATATTTAATGTCACTATGGAAACCTCCTCCGCAATAATGTTATATATAATCACAAATTTCTTTTTCTTTATTCTCATATTTAATTATTATTTACACGAACTTTTATTATGAGAAACATGCGAGTCACTAGTTACTATATATAATATTGTAAACTTTATCGAAGAGAACTAACTTTTATTTATTTATATATTCTAACTTATTTGAAATAAACTTTTTGGAAAAATATTTATTTAATTTTTTTTTTTTTTTGTAATTAAGATAATTTGGCCGAGAGGATTGAATGTGCTAAAGTTAATTTAATTATATTCCATTTTTATATATAGCCCTCACACACACATATAAATAAAGATAGTACTTTTCTTTTAAAAAAACAAGGAAATAAAAATAGTACGTTTTTTTTGGAAGAGTAAAAATAGTACTTATTATCATATATGTGTACGTATAATGATAATACTAATAGGAATACATAACTTAGTCGATCGACACACTTATATATTGATCGAAATTTATACAATCAAGACAACCATATATATATACATCATTATGTGCATCTTTTCTTGGGTCCCGGCGCTATATACATACATATTCTATCTTAGACATTCCATGTTGATCTCTTTTCAACCTCTCATATTCATTTTTGGAACCTTTCACACGGCTAGCTTACCTATCAACAACCACCCTTACATATATATGTATATCAATTAATGTTTTTAATTGTTTGTATATCTAAATAAAGTTTTTTTGTACTATATAACGCATGATTGATGAGATCATGTGAGGTCTAATTTATTAATTTTCTCTAAATTATTAGCCGCATAAATGTTTACAAAAATTTAAAAAAAATGTTTTATCTTCATTAATAATTAAATATTTTACAAATATATCATAAATTATCTTATTATTATAATGTTAAATAAAAGGTTTGTAGGTTCAAACTTTAATTTACCAAACGCAGTTTTGATATACTTGGTCAATTGGTTTTGGTGATAAATTCAAGTGCAATACGTTAAAAAAAAAGAGAAATTGAAAGTTTGCGTACTAATGGGAAACTGTTTATTTTAGTTTGATGGAGACATTATTATCAGTCATAATTTTGTTGGTGCTACGTACCAAGCACCATTAATAGGAAGGAGAAGGAGCATATCCTTTGTTACATAATACTATTTTACATATGCATGTGCGGATCAATGTCACCAAATGTATAGCAAAGTGTGACTAAATGTACATATAACATTTAATGTTATACATATATTTTAAATATATTTTAACTATTAAAACTATTTCCAATAAAAAATATAAAAATTTAGCACAAAAAAATAATTTTATGATATTTTTACACCAAATTTTAATATATTGTGATTCATTGCATAATTATAAATTTTAATATATGCAAAATTTAGAGCACGGTTTTAGGGCACCAGTGATGTACATCATCTTTTATAGGTGGCACTTCACGATTAGTTAGCGATATTCTTTAAAAGTCATTTTCTTAAAGAGCATTGCTATTAGGTATCAATAGTGCCTAGCACCTTCTAGTCATGTCGTCTTGCGATTGACTAGCGATACTCCTTAAAAATTATCACATTAAACTATATGAGACCAAATACTATAGTTAGATTAATAACGATATTGACACATAAGAGAGTGTTAGGCACTATTGGTCCCTTTTATCATTTCTCTTTCTTAAATTATATGAGACCTGATACTTAATTAATTACACCATAGTGGTATGACACCGAAGGTGCCAGACACCTATGGTAATTTTAGCAATTCTCTAAAATTTAATAAATCATTTAATATTCATTCAATAATTTATTAGAAAAATATAAAATAATATAATAATACAAAAGTAAATATAAAATTTAATAATAATAATAATGCAAGTTATTTAATGAAAAAGAACATGCTAACAAAAATTTAATGATATAATGGTAAATATAAAAGGAGCATTGTTATTGGGCATCAGTGGTGTCGAGCACCCCTAGGCATGTCATCTTGCGATTGGCTAGCGATACTCCTAAAAGTTATTGCATTAAACTATATGAGACACGATACTTAATTAGACCAATAACGATAATGACACATTCCAAATTTAATAGCTGCATTTAATTTGGGCATTTGAGTAATTGAAGGAAGCGTCCTAGGTTGATTGTACACTTGGGCGCTGGGCCCATTTCCAGGGACTCAAGTTGTGGTTTCCTCTCTGAGTTTGTTTGAATCTTCATTATTTTTTATTATGATAAAAAAAATTTCCAGAACACTTTTTGATGAACTTAATCGAAACAGCCCAGGTTGGCAATACGTCAACCTGGGCATTGGGCCCAACTCCAAGTGTTAACCTGGGTGTTAGGTCCTAATTTTACCCCTTCAAAAATTTCATTTGGCCCCTGAAAATAGTTTAATCTCAATATTTTCTATTTTTGGAGAATATGCTAAAAAAAAAATCTTAGAAAACACCATCGAAAATGGCCCAGGTTAACAAAGATTGAAAACTTAGGTGTTGGGTGCTCGGGGCCTCGGGTGCAAAAAAATGAGCTTTCTCCAATTCTGATTATGATGCCTCAAATACGTCAGTGGTATGCTAGTCCCATTGCAAGTTGTAACCATTTTGCACTAAGGTACTCTCAGAAACTAAAACCCTAGTTGGATATGTCAACCTGGGCGTCGAGTGAAACCCTAGGTGCCCAAGTTGGCTTCTAGGTTGTAGGTTCATGTAATTTTAGCTCTCGGGCCTTGGATTAAGTTGCTCCATGTCTTCATAGTATAAAATACTGAAATATAGTGAGTTGGATTCAAGTTATTGAAGTTTGAAATTCTATCCGGAGATCTCGAAGTCAACCTAGGTACAGGGCTAGGGTCTCCTCTCAGGTTGACTGCTATGAGTACTCGAGTCTACTCAATTCAGTGACGTCATCCTTTATGCCACATGTCAAATATTGATGTTTACATCACGATAGATTTTTTTTAGATTAATAATAATGTACATGATTATAAAAAAATTAAATTAAAAATTTTTTAAGCCGAAATTGGAAAGGACCAAAATTATATATGTAATATATTGTTATATTATATATTTGGAAGCAAATTAAATCTATATATAATATATGATATAAATAGTCTATATTCAATAAATGCACGCAATAGTTTTGTTTAAATTGAATTTTCAATAAAATTAATATTCAAATATATTTAATATTGGTCAACTCAACGTTAGTTAATACTAATACTATACATATTTAACATAATTTTCAAATAAATAATAATTATGAGATGGTTAAATTGTATATGTATATATTTTTTTAAAGAGATTAATGAGTAGTGCCTACTATCCTTGAATGTTCAACGTGTAATATTATATATTAGTGTAATTAAATTTCGAGTTTCATGTAATTCAATAAGTACTTTTATGCAATAAAAAAATGATATAATTCTTACTTAAACTATTCATGACTAAAATTAGTTATATTATATTATGAGGAAAAAGTGTGTGACTAGTATTTTAATACAAAGTTTGTCACAAAAGATTGGCACTACATATGCTATTACAAAATGTATTAATTATTTAATTGTTGAAAGATGCCTTGAGGGTGGTGACGAACATTTAATTATAAGCTAAATTTGTTCAAGAAGATCATTTCTTGATAATATTTTTTAAATTGCTTTTGTAGCTAGCCAATACACTGATTGTTATTTTTTGGTGTTGCCGGGTTTCATTTAACACACTCTAACGTGTTCTAAATGAAAAGTGTGATAAACATTTGTATTTGCTTGAAACGTACCAACCTGGAATAAAAAAAAGGTTCTATATATAAGTGTCAAACCGAAAACGAATGAATGAGAAACAAAAGCATGCACCTAGATTAGTATTAATATTATTATTATAATTAATATTAATGACATTGCTTCTACTAATATATATTACCAAATTAACAATACCTCTTTCTTACTATTAATTAATGATTTTTTTTTTTATTGAAAATTAATTTATGATATATTACTATACTTATATGTTACGTAAAATTTACTCTGAGTGCGAATAATTTGAAATTGACCAAATTGGCAAAGACAGTTATCGCCTCTTTGGACCACAGTAGCAGTATATAGCATAGTACGTATGAGAGAGAGAGAGAGAGAGAGAGAGAGAGAGAGAGAGAGAGGCTAAAGCTGTATAATCCGTTGATGAATGGGTAGCTGGGGCCCATTACTGCATACTTCGATCAATGAAATCCGTACACCAAAATGTACGCTAAAAAAATCAATTATTTAATGCATCGACGTTTGTTTCTTCTATCCATTTTTATCTCATAATTTATAAAAGGGTAAATACCATTTTAGATCTTGTGTTTTGCAAAAGTTACAGATTGGACCCTGTGTTTTGTTAAATGATAAAATGGACCCTGTATTTTCTAAAATAGTAAAAATAGGACCCTGAGCTTAATTTTTGATAACTTTTTTTTTAATATAACCAACTTGAAGACAATGCTTAATACGAACAGATACAAAAAATGTAAACAGTTTTGTCATATAACACTTTAAATCGGATTATAATTAAACTTTATTTTGACAAAAAATCAATTCAGGGTCCTATTTGTACTATTTTAGTAAATACAGGGTCCATTTTGTCATTTAACAAAACACAGGGTCTAATTGATAACTTTTGTAAAACAGAGGGTCCAAAATAGTATTTACCCTTTATAAAATAATAATAATAATATTAATAATGTTATTGTTGGCTTTCACGAAGAAACAACTCATGGCCACTTACCAATGATTTAACCTTTTATTTTTTCCTTGTTCATTTTTTATATGTTAATTAGGTTAGACCAATAAGAAATCTTCCTTACTGATAATAACAGAAAACCTTACTATAAGAACAAAGCGTGTGGTTTTGCATCTGGTTTTTTGGTTTATTGGAAATAAAACAACTAATGTAACTGTCTCAATTATTTTTACAAAATTATATATATGTTTCTTAAAATGTCATAATATTAAGAGTATGAAACGTGGGACATGACTATATGCTTGATACATAAGACTCGTTTTTCATAATTATTAATTAGTGTATACATATCCTAATCCTAATGCGACACCTATCTACGTTCACACTAATTAACCGTTACGATATCGCCACTTTTCTCATAAATATACGTTATAATTTATTAGCATTTTGCTTCAAACATTGAAATTATTAGTTGTGAATATATAATTTAATGGGAAATCAAGGCACGTAATTAATGATGACCAATCAAAACAAGGATAAGCTCTAATGCCACAACCACTGGCCAGTAGTATCACTTTCTTTATTAATTTCATTATTTTCTTAAACATCACTTTCTATTTTCAATTGAATATTTATATATAAATAGCTTAGATTGGCTGTAGAATATTTACCACCTAAATTAATTTAATATTTTGTGTTTTTTTTTATATAAATAAATGAAAAGGAGATGTTGTCAAACCAAAAAAGCGCGCGTGTGTAATTTAAGCAGTAAGCGTTACGTGATTGCATGACCTTGGCGGGCCTTGCATGATTATTCATATCCTTTGGCAGGGGAAGGAGGTTTCCCACTCGCGGAGGCTGTGGTTATAATTACACGCTCTCTCTTGATTTGTTGTTGTTTTTCACGTGGGGTATTTTCGGTAATACCAGTGAGTGGGCTTTATGCGAGAGTCAAACTAAGAAACGAAATTACGAAATACCCCTCGGCTCTTCCGACCGTTGGGCGAGAGTGGCAAGGGAACCATTGGGATAAAATGGAATTTTGCGCATGTGCTAACGACGTCGACGAAAAAGAAGCGAGTGAATTTAAATAGTAAGAATTGATTTTAATTAAATTAAATTAAAATAGGTAGTAGACTCAGACGACGCCAAAGAAATAGATACAACACTCTCGGACGTGTTTTTAAAGCCTCTTATAAATAATGTTATGGATTAAATTTATTTTATTTTCTCTCACTACCCAAACAAATATACCAAAAACTATTTTTCATCTCTCTCAAAATCCCTCCTTTCTCTCTCTCTAGCTTTGTGCAGTACTATAGATCAGGTTGCGAAGACCGTAGTCTGGATTATGCTCTTTTAAGAGCTCTGATGGTGGTGCTGGATTTCTAGGGTTTTATGTAAGGGGTTTTTATTTATTTATTTATTTTTTTCTAGAGACTCGAGTGAGACTTGTACGAGCTTCGATGTCGACTGCTTCGTCTTCGTCGCCGGCTCCTAAGGTCTGCTACAATTCTGAGTGTAAGGAATTGAAACCGGAGCGCCCCAGAAAGGGATGGCGCCTCCGCAGCGGAGAGTTAGCTGACCTTTGTGATCGATGCGCGTAAGTACACTTTTTTTTTTGGCAGTTTTATCTGATGTTTTGTTTTGTTTTTTTTTTCTCCCTCTTTGCTTGAACTGTGTAAGTGATTTTTGGTTTGGTGCTCTGTCTGTTTGAGTTTGAATTTCGGCGAGGTTTAGGGTTTTACTTGTGGCTATTGGGAGGAATTGACTAAATTGAGAGTTGGTTTTAGGAGTGTTATGCGCCGGTTTGGTAATGGAGATTAGGTCTGATTAAATGGTTTATTTGGGGAGTTAAGATACTAATTTTCATTTTTACTTCTTGGTTTTGCATTTGGGGATTCGGAGTGTATCAGGAATGATCACGGGTCTTGAAGAAGTTTGCCTTATTTCAATTTATGCGACCCTTTCTCTCTTTTTTAATTAAAAAAGCAATGGAATTCACTGTGATGGTTATTTTTCACCTTTGGAAATCCAGGCTCCAGTGAATGTGGAGAAGTGTAGATGTGAAATTTTGCTTGTAATTACTATGGCTTTCACTTGGTTTAGGTATCTAGTCAACTCCATGTGTATTGCTTCTATCCTGGCAAAATTAATTATTACAATTACAAATGTTTTTCTTTTCTTTTAAAATGTACTTCATTTGATTTGTTAATTCTTCCATAACTTTGTCGTAGTTTTGTGATCAATTATTCCAAACACAATAATGTTGACCTTCATATCTTTTGTGTGAATTGGGTTATGAGATTATTGAGATATTTAGTACGAGACTGGAAAGTGGTGTAATATGCGCGCACTCAATTCCCTTTTAGGTGTAAAATTGGTGTCAATCCTCTAATTCTAATTTCTTACAGTTGTTAGTTAAGACTTGAAATTGGACTTTGACTTTGACTCTATTGACTATACTATGTTGACTGCAATATTTCTTCATCTTGATAGTTCCCTATTTTTTCCTTTTCCTTTTTTTTTTTGTTTTGGTACAATGGAACATGTGAAGCAATATTTTTGCAAATGTTACATGCTCAGGAGTAAGGGAATACGTGAGGCCACTGGATTTTGTTTATTGTAACTAAGCACATATATGTTAAGTCTAATGGACTGTTCGTAGATGTTGTTGCATCATGCTGGCTTATTATTCTCAGTTCTTACGACCCATCTTACTAATCATAATGGCAAACGGTCAAAGGTATCGCTAAATTGGAATTCTGGCAAGGCATACCTGATTTTGACTGTGCCAACTAGTTATAGTGGGCCAGTGATTATGTATTGGACTTTACCAACACATGCAAATGGCATTTGGTTATATTTTTCTTACCTGTTGTATTTAGTTTGCTGTTTGATGATAGAAAGTCTAATTTCTCTCGCATTTTAAGTATATTGTCATCACACTGAGGCTTTATCTAATTTGAACTTTCTAGATGTTGTCTCTTTATTCTTTTTTATGCTTTGAAGCATTATGTTTTTGTTATAATTTGTACTCTGTTCTAATTTCTCTCTCTTCCAAATTTGTGTCATGATTTGCTCCAAACTTAATTTACTTCTGTTTTGCTCAAGTTCTGCTTTTGAGGAAGGAAGATTCTGTGAGACTTTTCATGGAAATGCTTCTGGCTGGAGGTGTTGTGAATCTTGTGGAAAGGTTGTTAGAAATTTTGTGACTAATATTTAGATTATATATGTCTAATACTATTGAATAAAAAAAAGTTACGTCTGTTCTTGATATTTACATTTATATTGGTTATATTTTCTTTGCAGCGGATTCATTGTGGATGTATTGTTTCTATTCATGCCTTTACATTATTGGACCCTGGAGGAATTGAATGCATTACCTGTGCAAGGAAAAATGTCTTTTTGGTAGGAGGAAATCCATCCTTATGTTCATATTCTTTATTGCAACAAATGATAAAGTTTTATTCATGGTTGCATATATGAACATGTAAAAGTTGCCTGTTCATGTTAAATTCTGAGTTTATTTTCTTTATTGCAACAAATGATAAAGTTTTATTTATGGTTGCATATACAAACATGTAAAAGTTTCCTGTTCATGTTAAATTCTGAGCTCAATTTTTTTTTTTTAAAAAAGTGTGTTTTGCTTAGTGACAATTTGATTTTTTAAGCCTTTCATTTTATGTGAAAAAATATTATCATGCAACTCAGTATTCTGTACTGTGTGCTTCAGACATCAAATCCAACATGGGCCCAATCTTTCCTTTTTCCATCTGAAAGACTCAAAGATTTGTCTATGAAAAATTGGAATCAATTGGCTGGATCAGGTCCTGTTCCATGGCGGCAAGCCCCTAGCTTATTTAGTTCGTCTATTCCATCATCTGAAATACATTCAAGGGTTCCTTATGAAGTTGACATTTCAAGTGCAATAAATAAACTTGGTAACGGGGAAAGGATATCTGGTTGTTCGTTGGACAAGAGAAAAGTTGAGGATTTATCTGAAAGATTACATAATGGTTCCCTGAAGCTTGGTGCCCAAGAGATACATGAAAATGGCATCACAGGTACTAATTTTCATGCTCTTTAGTATGTAGTAGAAAGAATAATGGTATATGTATGAGCTGTCTTAATAACGGTCTATTTGTATGAATTGTCTTACTTTTGATTGGAAGTTATAGTGGCTGTCAACATTTGCTTTATACGTATTTATACAGGAAAGAATTGTGATGATCAAATTAGTTCATGTTTGAGTATGTCTCAACAGTCTTCTTCTGTAAAGGAGGATCCATCTCCTCCCCAATTTGGTTTGCTTGTACCCTTTTCCAGTACAATTGAAACAAATGACCAATTTGTGGTTTCTGGAACAAATTTGCGGCCAAACCCTCCTCCTTCCTTGTCAAAACAATTTGTTGGTAATCTACAAAACGGGGTTGACCCATCTGGTGAAACTCAAATTCGCAATGCAAGGCCTCGGGCAGATGCCCGAGGAAGAAATCAATTACTTCCTCGGTATTGGCCTAGGTTTACTGATCAAGAGCTGCAGCAAATAACTGGAGAGTATCCTTTTGTTTTATTTTCTTATTTTTAGAATTTAGATGTTCTCCTTGGAAAGTTTTTCTAGGAATTTATATTTGTCCATGTTATTATCTGTATAGGCTTGTGTTATGTGTTCTAATATCAGCATCCCATAAGCCTTAACCAGATTTAAGTTCTAATTCTGTAATCACTCCATTGTTTGAGAAAATGTTAAGTGCAAGTGATGCTGGACGAATTGGACGTCTTGTGCTGCCAAAAAAATGTGCTGAGGTGAGTTTTAATGTTATTAAGTCGAATGTATCTTTGGTTTTATGAAGTGCCAAAAAAAAAAGAAAAATATCTTCAGTTTTAGAGGCCTGAGAAATGTTAATTATAAATATGCCAATTAGTTGAAAGTTAAATACATTTTTGAAGACCTGCTGGTGGGTTAGATGGGTTAGTTAAATATTAGGGAGTTGAATTTGATAATTGATATGCATCATTAAGTCATGAGAATTTTTTACCATGTATGCTTAGAGTTGAGGCCTCCAAGCTTGATTAATCTTTTATTTGGTTTTATTTTGTAACCTTTGTCGTCTCCTCTCCTCCACTGAATTGCTCTTTGTTTTTTCTGTCAGGTTAATTCTTTTACTGCTTTGTTAATATATGTAGCTTGAAAACTCAATTGACATGGACATGATGCATATTTGACTATTGGCAACACAAAATGATCCCTTTGGCCTAGTATTTTCACTAATTCTCTTTGTAGGCATATGATATTGATATGTTTTTATGGAAATAATTAGTTTTTCTTGTGGCAGGCCTACTTTCCTCCAATTTCTCAGCCTGAAGGATTACCTCTTAAGGTCCAGGATGCAAAAGGCAAGGAATGGATATTTCAGTTTCGCTTCTGGCCTAATAACAATAGCAGAATGTATGTTCTGGAGGGAGTTACGCCTTGCATACAGTCCATGCAATTACAAGCAGGTGACATAGGTAATCAACTGCTGTCACCAGGTTAATTCTTGAATTTTGAAGCATGGAGTTGATTGTTACTTCTGAATATGGATTAGTGGCACTTTAATATTGATTTAGCTCATCGAGCACCCTTCCATTTTTCATTTTAGAAGGTTTGTTGGAGTTGGTTATCGCTGTCTTGGATTTACTGGATTTTTCTGTACATGTTAAAATTAATAGAATATCTAGTCAATATTAAAATGCCAACTGTGGCAGTGTGGTGGGTCTTAAAGTTTCTCCATTTAGGCTGAGTATGTTTATTTCATTTTTCTAGTGCATGCAGTGTCATCTTATACTCACATATGGTTTTTCGATTCTCCCACTTTGGATCTGAGTGTTGTTCTTTTTTTTCTTTTTTTTTTCAGTCACATTTAGTCGTTTAGAGCCTGAAGGAAAACTAGTCATGGGATTCAGGAAGGCCTCAGCAGCCCCACCATCAGATCAGGTTTGACCTTTTCTCAAATTGCCTTCCATTACGTTTATTCTGACTGTTGATGGTGGCTTGGAACTTTGTTAGTATGTTAGGTTGGGATAATGCAATGCCATGAGCTGTAGAATGAACTAAATTCTTTATTCTGTACTTTAATTTTGTGTATACTTGGAGGATTTGTTTGAAATAATAAAAGAGAAACCAGAGAGGACTGTCAAACCATTTGTGTGGTATTATATATCTCATCCAAATGTGTGAGCTCTCAAAAGTAGGTAGAGGGTCTTCCATTTAAAGTTCTAGTGCTGGTAGCTCTTTTTTTTTTTTAAGAAATAACTGGAATAAAAAAGTAAAAGAAAATACTAAGTATTAATTAACAGAAGATAGTCTTTATACAATCCAATAGTGCACCAATCACAAGAAATATTGACTTTATCTCAGTTCAATCTGTATACTCTAATCATGTGCACTAAATGTAAACCTAGCTCACATTGATCTAATGTTTGTTCTATTCAGTGTTCATTGACTTGATTAGTGAGTCAAGTATGCATGTCAATGGAGCTTGTTATCTTGTGTTGTTAAATTTCTAGGGTTAACATGAATATCTCGGGTTTGTGTACTATTTATAATTTTAGCATACTATTTACTTTTTCTAATCGCTTTAATTTGCAGGAGAACGAAACAAACAAGAACGCAAATGGAGTTTTAGCACGTGGAGATGTTAGTATTTCAAAGTATAGAGCTAAGTTTAATTTTATTCATCTTTTAAATTGTACCTCAGTATAACCTAGTTTTTCATCAATCAACCAGACTGAACTGGCTGATCCCAGTTGTTGGTCAAAAGTTGACAAGTCTGGATACATAGCAAAAGAAGTTCTAGGAGGAGCAAAAGCGGTGATCTCTAGAAAGAGGAAGAGTAGTACTTTAGGTTCCAAGAGTAAGCGGCTGAGAATTGAAAATGAGGACATGATGGAGCTGAAGCTAACATGGGAAGAAGCTCAAGGGCTGCTTTGTCCTCCTACCAATCACATTCCAAGTGTTGTAGTGATTGAAGGCTTTGAGTTTGAGGAATTTGAGGTAATTAGAAAAACGTTGTGATGCCACTATATATATGGATATACATATTTTAAATGCTAACAAGGAAGATGGAGGTTGTTTCTACTAAAGTTTTGCTGTTCTAGAATGGCTCTACCATGACTTTTGTTTTGCTAATGAAGCCCAAGTCATATAGTGGGTTTCTATATTATCGAGTTAGAAAGTAAACTTGAATAACCCTTTCTTTTTTCTTTTTCTGAGGGGAATAAAACCTAATATGAATGACCTCTTGTCGTTGTTTCCATTTTTATTTGTTTCATTTGGGTCAGTATATTACTTTGAATATTGCTTTAGTACATTTTGCATAAACTTCTTCTTGTATTGATTATTTCCTATAAGTATGGAAAGCATTATATGGACAGCCAAGTTTCATTATGCTCATTATTGTATTACCATCGGCTATCATTCATTTTTTGGCGAAGCAAGCATACAAGGGTGGCTTCATATAGATCCAGCATCCCGCCCTTTAAACTTACTTTACAGTGTTAAACTCCAAACTTACATTTTTAAAAGATGAGAAATTCCTGCGGTATTAATATTGTGTGTGTTCTCAAATATTAAACTCGTGATCTAGCATGTAGAGTCCTCTTACTAATTCTGGTTATTGTCATTACAGGATGCCCCGGTACTTGGGAAGCCAACAATTTTTTCAACTAATAATGGGTAAATTACTTGGTTTTGAGTTCTGATATATAAATATATTTGTATATATTTTCTTATGCTAGTTCTTAATCTTATTTGTCAATTCATGCTTCTTTATCATTTCATGCTTCAGACTGGTGCTTTTTTTGTGGCTATGGGTTAACACAAGCTTAAATGTTTTTTCATCTATCTGTATCAGTGAAAAGGTTCAATGGGCTCAATGCGAAGACTGTTTCAAATTGCGCAAATTGCCTGCTGATGCCCCTGTTCCCCCTAAATGGACTTGTTCTGATAATTCATGGGACCCACAAAGGTATAAGCCAATCCTGCATTTATGATAATCTTATGTTTTTGGCGCATAAACTCTACATCTCACTCCTTAAATTATCGAGCGTGATGCTTATGTGCCTCTTCTCCTTAAGCTTATCTCACTTCAATATCATCAGGCGTAATATATATGCATCTTTTTCTCTTAAAGCACAAGTCTGCAGTTTAAAGTGGTGAAGTTTCTCAATGAAACCTTCCCCCAACAACTAGGGACGCAAAAACTCTCTTAAGAACAAAGATACAATTTTAAATGAGCTATTAAGAGTTTATTGTTTGCTGCTTTTATGGCATTTATTTTGGGGATCCTTCGAACTTGTTATGTTTTCAAACTTGCTGTTTATGGTATTCTTGCTAATCTGTTAAAACAATTGCTTGCAGAGCTTCCTGTTCTGCAGCTCAAGAATTAACATCAGAAGAACTCGAAGATCTACTGCCATCCACTGTTTCAGGTAGAGATTACCGGAGACAGTATTTGTTAGCTGTTTTCAGTTCCCCATCCTGTATGATTAATGTAGAGTTTTACTTGTTTAAGCTGTGGGGTACCTCATGCTATTTTCATTTAAAAGTTTTGTTCTGAATATTGCAATATGCATTTTTGTGCTAAAACTAAAATTGTGGTGTCCTACGGTGATTGAATAGCTGCTTCTAAGAAAATGAAGGCCGCTAAACAGGATGTGGAGAATGTGGAAGCTCTTGAGGGTCTTGACACCCTTGCTAATCTAGCTATTTTGGGAGAAGGTGACTCCCTTCCAGCATCAGCTCAGGCGACCACAAAACACCCCCGACATAGACCTGGTTGCTCATGCATTGTGTGCATCCAGCCCCCAAGTGGGAAAGGCCCCAAGCACAAACCATCATGTACCTGTAACGTTTGCTTAACCGTGAAACGGCGCTTCCGTACTCTGATGATGCGCCGTGAGAAGAAGCAATCAGAGAAAGAAGCAGAAACT
The DNA here is from genome assembly GCF_029168945.1 of Cannabis sativa. Classification (NCBI taxonomy): domain Eukaryota; kingdom Viridiplantae; phylum Streptophyta; class Magnoliopsida; order Rosales; family Cannabaceae; genus Cannabis; species Cannabis sativa. Next base: position 39,043,180 of record NC_083601.1, on the reverse strand, counting down.
ACACGCAAAAAGCAGCAGCTACTCTTGCCGTATAAGTTGCAGGATGACACAGTGACCAGTAATAGTAATGCAGGAAATAGTCCTAAACAGAATGTTGATGTCCTTGAAATATCAGATGACGATCCTAGTAAGGTGAAATTGTCTACCTCACCATTTAAAGGTCAAATAGACCTGAATATCCAGCCGGAGCGGGAAGAAGAACTATCCCCAAGTTCAGATTCTGGCAGCATGATGAAGTTGCTCCATGATGCTACTGAGAAATATATTAAAGAGCATAGATATCTTAAACTACCCCCTGGTTCAAGCTCTGTTTTCGGTGAAAATCCATCTGGTAATGTGATGCAGTGCGATGGAGGTGAGACAATTGGAGAGCAACACACCAACGGCATAAACCTTAGTAGCAATCATCACAATGCAGATGAAGATAGTTCTGCAGCATTGTCCATGAAAGCTGCAGTATCATCAACCCCAGCTGGATGAACCGGCGGTTTCTTGTTTCTTGTATACTATATACTATGTTGCATTGATCAGCAACTAGTGGTAACTTTATTGAACAACTTGGGTTCTGCATTCATCCACAGTAGTATCTCTCATTCAGAGGTCTGTACATAAAAAGGAGAGGTGGAAGAGGGCTTATGGAGAAACGAATTGTGTGCTCTGATATTTTTCTCTCTACATTTATAGTATTTGTAGGCCCAAGTTGTATTGAAGTAAGTAGTAGTAGGGAGACGATGATTACTACAACAGAACTGAAGTGCTTTGCAAGTTGAAGCTATTGCAGTTTCTTTTGTTTTTTTTGGAGCTAGACTTGAAGCCTTCATTTCTGTGATAGAGGACGCACCAAATGCCTGTTTTTTCGGCTCAATGAAAGTAGTGATTTTACATTCGGGGAAGCTTATTTGTTTACTCGATATTTTTGTACATAAATTTATATTACAGTTATGCGATTTACAAAGATGTCAAAATTGAAAACTGCTTACAAATTCATTTCTGGAAGAGAAAAAAAAAAAGAGAAAATCACTTATCATGAATTTCACTTAAAAGAGGAAGGCAATTAAATATTAATAATAATAGAAAAACAAGCTACATTAAACAAAATCAGCCAAAAATTGATATGAATCAAAATCAAATCATGTTTTCCTTATAGTATAATAAAAAAAATTATGAAAGAGGTACTTATAATCTGTCAGAAAATAATTCGACAAGAGAATTATATCATATATTTATATATATGACATTAATCTAATTTTAAATGGAAGACACCATTTCATTTAAAGAAAAAAATGCAAGACTTTTTAAAAAGTTAACCTTATTTGTAAACTTGAGGATAACTCACGACTAAATGATCCCCAACCCAACCGAAGTTATATTATGCTACAGCTTTGTGGTTGAGACTTGGAGAAAAGAAAAGAAAATGACCAAGTCAACGAGACAGTTCCTGACTATGCAAAAAAATAGAAAGAGTTAATTGAGGATTAAAAAGCATAGGCATACATATACGTACGTACGTACGTACCCTTCAAAACGGGATAATTTGGCTGGTCCTAATATAATCCTAACATAACACCACCAACCCCTCTATCTAATACCCTCTTAATCCAATCTCCACCAAATAAAAACTAAGGAAACTTCATCCCATGTCCATTTCTGGATCACTGTTTTATCTTTCTCTTTCTTTTTCTCTTCATTATTATTACTTACCAACATAAAATTTATTACAATAGTTTTTAATAACATTCCTAGTACTGCGACAAAATCACTGCTATCTATATAGCTGTGTTGTGTGTTTAATTTCACGTTACAGAAGAAACCCATTTCGCATAAGAAGAAGAAGAAGATCATATTCATTTCAGATAAATCAAAATGAACGATTTATTCTCAAACTCATTCAAAAGATATACGGACCTGAAACAACAGTCGTACCTAGATGACTTGGAAGCTGGGAAAGAGAGTGCCAATCTCGACAAATTCTTCGAAGATGTGGAAAATGTCAAGGAAGACATGAAATCAGTTGAGAAGCTTTACAAGAAACTACAGGATGCAAACGAGGAGGGTAAAATCGTCCACAACGCCAAAACCATGAAGGAGCTTCGGTCAAGAATGGACACAGACGTGGAACAGGTACTGAAAAGAGTCAAAATCATAAAGGGAAAGCTCGAAGCTTTAGAACGTTCAAACGCAGCCAATCGAAATCTTCCCGGGTCCGGACCCGGGTCATCGGCTGACCGTACCCGAACCTCGGTGGTGAGCGGGTTGGGGAAGAAGCTGAAGACTATGATGGACGATTTTCAAGGGTTGAGGAATCGAATGCAATGTGAGTATAAAGAGACAGTGGAACGAAGGTACTTTACCATAACAGGGGAGAAAGCGAGTGAGGAGACTATAGAGAATCTTATATCGAGTGGAGAGAGTGAGAGTTTTTTACAGAAGGCGATTCAGGAACAGGGCAGGGGTCAGATTTTGGACACGATTTCAGAGATTCAAGAACGACACGACGCGGTTAAAGAGATTGAGAAGAATTTGATTGAGCTTCATCAAATTTTCTTGGACATGGCGGCTCTGGTGGAATCTCAGGGTCACCAGTTGAATGATATAGAGAGCCACGTGGCGCATGCTAGCTCGTTCGTTAGGCGTGGGACTGACAATCTCCAAGAGGCTAGGGAGTACCAGAAGAGCTCCAGAAAATGGACGTGCATGGCTGTTGCTCTTGGTGCTATTGTCATTTTTCTTCTCTTGTTCCCACTTTTTACATCCATATTGCCTACTTTGATCTGAAAATGAAAATGTTTACTTGGAATTATTATTTTCCATTAACGACAAAAAAGGAAAAAAAAAAAAAAGTTGGATCTCTGTGTGTATATGGTGCGGTGCAATTCAGTAAAGTTGCATAGCCTAATTAATGTAAGTATTTTTTTTTCTTTTGTAAATGTAGAGAAATTAATAGGTGTACATGAATTTGCTGGTTTATAAGAACAGGTGATACTATTTGTATACTATTATCGATTATATTTTTGAATTCTCTAATGAAATTACCATTTGACTATTGCTTTCTCTTTTTCTAGGGGAAATCTATGAATAATGTTCGTGAATTAATGTTGGACCTCCTTTTTAGATATGAAATTCTTTAATTGAGTCTTTTATCTCAATAAAATTCTTAAATGTATCTCAACAAAATAATTTAAATATTCTTTATAGAAAATAATTATAGTTTTTAATAAATAATAATTAAAATACAAAAGGTAGTTTTTCTATAAAATAAATTTAAACTTTTTGTGGAGGTGTTAGGCGTGAGCCTGGTGCCCACCCTTAGACATTGTATACATGTATCATCTTTATAAATTGTCTCAATTTTAATTTATTCGATAAAATACCTTACTAAAATTGTAATTTCTCCATTTTACGTTAAACTTTTACATGCCACCTCACATCAAATTTTTTTATATATTATTCACCAACACAAAAATATAAGAAAAAAAATTCTCTTTATATATATTTTTTGAAACGTAACTTTATATTATTTAAATATATTTTTATTTATTAAGAAATAAAATGTGAGAAAGTTGAAAAAAAAAAAGGATAAAAGTAACAATAGAATAAATTTGAGGAATAAATATTAACTACAAGGATTCTTTTGGTACGCCGTATTACACCGTATTGTATTGTATTATATTTAATTGTATTTTATGTAATATTTTTGTGTAAAATTATATGTGGTATTAATTTTTATGGACACTTAAATATATAATATTTTAGTATAAATTAAGGTTTAACATAGTATTATATAAAAATATGATATATAATCTAATTCAATATAATACAATACAATACGACCTAATACAACATTCCAAACAAACGCTTATAGAATGATTAGTGTTCAGATAAATTCTTTAGAATGGAGATTGTTTTGAGAGTCATTTTCTAAATTTTTTAAATGAAGATGTATTTGAAAGGAGCTTGGAATGCTATTACTATATATTTTAAATTAATAAATACTATAAGAAAAACTATTGACACTAGTCCCTTGTGTCAAGCAAGCACCATTTATGAGGCCTTTGAAGAATTCGTTTGCCAAAGCCAAACCATATCTAATTGGGAAAAAAGATGGGAATGTAAGTTGAAAACTATATATCTATACAGAATTAGAATAAAAACTACGAACCAATGTTTATTTTTCTGATAAAAAAATTGTCTTCAATTCTTACATTAGATAAAAATATACTTCGAACTCAAATTTTAAGATTTTGTTCTATCCCACTGTCCCAAATAACCTTTCTTGTCAAACAAAGAATTGTATTTTTACCACTGCATCCACCACCCTTCTACATATCGAGAGACCAGAGATAATATTAGGTGAGAAGTTTATTAAATGAATTTTGTGAATGCGTTTGTTTCATTGAGAAGATTTTATTTTATTTTATTAAGAAAATAAAATGATCAAAATTGTCATTTATGGAGACTGCACTTGCGTCATATTTCACACATTTTTTTAATAGTCATTTCCCTGCTCAGTTTGGCACATTGGCCACATTAATTTACAACGTAAAATATTTCGACATTCAATTGAAGGCTAATTAATTGCAGTAATGATTTCTTCAAAAAAAAAAAAATAAAAGAAAAAAGAATTGTAGTAATGAAAGAATATTTCTATTTATTTTAGGCTAGTTGAGTGTAACTCTAACCGATAAGGCAACTAAAAGGAGTGAGAGTCAAATTACCAAACTATGATAGGATAATAGTTAAAATGATTTACGATGAATCTAATATCAGCTCCCATATATTTCATGTTAGTTTTTGAGACCATTATGTTTCTAATATCCACGCTCTTTGTGAAAATCAACCAAACATATAGTTTCCTTTCCCAGTAGTGGAAAGAATCGAAAACTAAATGGACACCGGACAAAATGAGATACATAAGGAAATTAGTCTAATTAGATGATCAAAAATTATACTTTGTATATGACAACTAAAACATCAAAATTCAGTTTGCATAGGAAAGAAAAAAAAAGGTCAAAATTTAGTCATTTTGCTCATAACCCCAACAATTAAAATCATAAAATTACTAGTAATACTTGTAATATTCAACAATTTGTTCGAATAAATCGAGTGCTGAACAGATGCACGTCTGTTAGAATAGAAAAACAAAGGTAAAATGATGCAAAAATGAAAGGAAAACCGATCATTTCACAACAGCTAAAATTACTGGCTTTCTTCTTATTAAATAGTCCTTGTTTGACACCCGGGCAGACAAACACAACTACTTGTTTACTTAAGCCGAAGTCCAATAATCCACCCACTTTGAAATCCTAATGGTAAATTCCTAAAGTTTAGATATGAGCTAATATATATTAATAGTAAGGCATCAAGGCTCAATGAATCAGAGCTAATACATTAATAGTAAGGCATCAAGGCTCAATGAATCAGAGCTAATATATTAATAGTAAGGCATCAAGGCTTGGTGAATCAGATACAAGGCTGTTCAAATAAGGAGTATCTGTACGTCAAAAAAAAAATAAAAATAAGGAGTATCTGAATCAGTTGCAAGGCTATTCAAACGAGGAGTATGTGAAGCAAAAGGCTATTCAAATAAGGAAACATATGAAGCAAAAGGCTGTTCAAATAAGGAGCATACAAATCAGATGCAAGGCTGTTCAAATAAGGAGTATATGAAGCAAAAGGTGAGCATGAATCAACATTGCCAAAATTACTAGCCTTATAACGGTTTGGCCTACTTCCACCCAAGTAAACAATCAATCAATGGAGCATAAATATTTAAGAGCACAAAATACCTGCTTTCTCAAGCCACAGTAGTCATATAATCGTTATATTGACTTTTAAAATGTCTTCAACCCAAACTTTTGAATTCAATTGACTCCAGAAAGAATAATGTACAATAATAAATGTTGCAGAAGATATTCACTAACAAGTTTCAAGTAAGCAGTAATACCAATTTAAAGATAAGAAGAATGAAATTAAAGCACAGTACAATGAAAAGTAGCACGATGAATATAGTACCAATAAAAGGCCATTAGGAATCAAGTACTAGTACTACTAACATATGATTGTACCAAAATCAGATCTTTCATCTAAGATCAGATATCCACAAAAATAGTAAGTCATCCCTAGGAAAGGAATCACTGAGGTTCAACCAAGCATATATCCTATAATTAACACCATAACAAAATATGTAGAGTCAATCAGAGATCATATCCTCTTATTTACATACTTACAGAAACGAATCAAGTGCCAGCGTTAGGCAAAGCTGCCATAAATGAGTTATAAGATGACTCAAGATCGAAGTGAAGCTGACGAGCCTGCTGCTCCGTCAACTCATCTGCTGCACCCATCTTTGATAGCCTCAAAATCCACTCTTTCAACTTCACCCTCCCCACAAAATCCGGAGGCAAAAAGCTCAACTTATTAAGCGATGTAGCAAGGTCAGAGAGCAAAGGGTGCACCTGATCAACTGCAAACATATTGAGCTTTAATGAATCCATGGCAGTGATGAAATTCTGTGTACACTCTGCCACGGCAGCAGCTGATGTATTTGACGACGAGGAAGTAGCGGTCCGGTGCTCCACCGTGGCAGGCACCCCAGATGTCACCAGGCGATTTATGGCAGCCGAGCAATCCATTTTGTAAGTGTCAGCAAAGCGCTCTATGCTGGGGATGGTGTCTTTGAGTGAGGAACTTAAGGTTTTGAAATGGGCAATGAGTTTAAGGCATTCGGCCTCGTACTCTGTAGAGGAGATTATGTCTCGAACGTAGGCCTTCTCAAGCTTCTCAGTAGCTTTTATAATGGCATATAACTCGGCGAAGTTCTCATACATTTCTCTCTCGCGCTTGTCGTTCCAGAGCTTGACCTCCATTTGGGTACCCATATATGTTTACTAGATTTAAAGGGTGTGTGTATATGTATATATCTATATACTTGGAGGTATAATGGAAAATAGGATGTTAGCCGTTGTGGGGCTAGCAAATGTGTGTGGAGAATTGGAGAAGAGAACGGGTCACGCGCAGAGAAAAACCTTTATTCACTGGAGCAAAATCATGTATGCAGAAATGTCAAAACAAAGTTAGGCATAAAAGTAAATAACTTAAAAAACAAAACTTTCAGTTTGGGAATAGCAAAATCAAACAAAACAAAACAGAACTAGTAAGTACGATAGCAATCACCATAAAGTTTTCCGCATAGCTAACAGGAAAAAGCAAGTCTTTCATTTGGAGTTCAAACCTTGAAAAACAAACTTTAAACCCCAATCTAATCAAGTCTTCCATTTTCTCAGCAACCAAACATGTAAGAAATAATTCATACAAAAAGCATATTCAAAACAATCCAAAGAGGAAACTACAAAACCCATATTGAACCCAAATTCCCAAATTCAAAGAAAAGAAGAAAATAAAAAAATCAAAGAATTTAGCCCTAAAAACATTTAGAATTATTTTTTTTAAAAAAAAAAAAAAACTTTAAGATCAATAGATTAGAACAGGGAGAGAAGGAAAAAGATGAGATAAAGGGTGAAGAAGGAAAAAAAAACTTACGGAAATGAAAACGCGTCTGATTGGAAAGGTTGATGAGAGGGGGGTATGTCTGAATGTGTCGGAGGAGGAAGAAGAGGTGATCAGAGAGAGAGAGAGAGAGAGATTGCGTGTGATTTGGCGTGAAATATTATTGCTGCTTACGGCATCTACGTGTAGCAGTTGAAAAATAAACCCAAAAACTACGAAATTACAGAAAAGCCCTTTCACTTTTGCTCTTTCTCTGTGTGCTGTGCTGTGTTGTGCTGTGCTGTTCTGTGCAGTGACGCTATACCTATTAGACTTTTAAAACCATTGGCATTATTTACCATTTCTTTTCTTGGGATCAACGTGGGTGAGTCGATTTCCCTTGGCCTAGCCCATTATATACAATACAACCTCCACCACATGGCCCAAAATTCATTTATGGACCTAAGATGGGCCTCCTCCAGCCTGCAACATTACCACAATTACACTTCTCTTTGGAACTTGAAGAGTAAAGAGGAAATTAAATCTTATACCTTTTTTAAGTTAGGCTATCTTATTTTTACCTTTAGTTTTAAATTCTCTCGCTTATACCTTCTTTTTCAGTTTTTATTCCCATTATACCCCTTCTATTTACCATCTTTATTTATGTTCTAACCTGATATTCTTTTTTATTTTCTCTAAAAGCTTGCAGCCATCTCTGCCTATAGGAAGCTCCATGAGCTTCACTGCTATCCTTCGTAGCTATCTCTGAACATTGATCAATCTGAGACACAGACACGGACTGTTGTTGTTCTCCATGAGTTGCTATGGCTGATGGTTTCAAAAAAGATTGGTAGAGAATTTGTTTTGGAAGTGCAAGCCTAATGCCAACACCAACCTTTCAAAAAGAAAAAATAAAATTAAAATGGAACCCCCAGCTCCTGATTCTTGTGTCTGGTTAGGAGAAGGTTGCCAATTGTTGGATTTGAACAGAGTGTACAAAATCTTCTTCATTTATTCTGCTTTAATTATTTGTCAATTACGATGTTCATGCTTATTACTTTAAGATTTTAGTATGAAGACTCCATAATATATTGATGATGATAGATGGCAGAATCTGGAGTCCCGTTGGGGTGTTAATGGCTATGGAGGAGACTTGTGAAGGGCATATTAGGTAATGCACTTGTAAAATTGGGTATATTTCAATTAAATATAATGTAGAGATATTTTTGGTTAATTAATAAAAAAAGAGGGCATTCCTCAACTTATCCCAAGAGTACAGGGGTTGAGACGAACAAGCTGTTTCTCTATGCATTTATCGTTGTGGACACTATTTGGAGAACTCAAAATAATAAAGTGCACAATTACTCTTCGAGTAACAATAAAATTGCCATTGACTCTATCTCTAATTGCTTTACAGATTATACTGCTTGCTTGCTTACCCCAACGGTGGAGGTGGTGTCTCTCGCTTAGTCTCCTCCTCTAGAAGATTGGATTAAAATTAACTGCGATGTTAAGGTTGGTAGTAATTCCATGTGCATAGCGGCCTTGGCTAAAGATCACTCAAGGACAGTTTTGTGGGGTGCTGCCAACCTACTCAATTTCACAAATTCTCCGATTGTTGCGAGGCGGCGGCGTGTTAGCTTGCTTTGGAAACTGCTACTTCGAGGAAACATGACTTTATCCTGGTCGAGAGTGATTCAGAGAAGATTATCAAAACGCTTAAAGGAATCCACTCCATTTAGAATATTGATAATTATATTTCTTTTTTGTAATCAACTCTCTAAGAACTTTTTATCGTGTAATTTCTCATTTATTCCCAAATGTTGTAACTTTACAGCTCACAATATTGCTAGATGGACTTTTTCTCAACGGGTATAGTAGACCCCTCCTAACATTATCTTTTGTAATGATTGAGAAATCTAATTTTTTGTTATCAATGAACACTTTATTTTCAAAAAAAAAAAAATTCCACATATAAATTTAACAATGTAAGTCAATATAGTAATGAGCATTGTTATTGAGTATGGGAAATTTGACTAATTATGCATTTATTGGGCCAATTTTTTTTTCCTAAACTTAAACTATTCAATATTGGTAGAATATGTCAATTTTTTTTTCCTAAAACCTCTCTCTCTCTCTCTCTCTCTCTCTCTCTCTCTCTCTCTCTCTCTCTCTCTCTCTCTCTCTCTCTCTCTCTCTCTCTCTCTCTCTCTCTAAACACGCACACAGAGAAGCACACAATCGGACAACCCACACGACTCACGACTCACGGACTACCTCGACCTTGCGACCACACGACCCACAGACCACCGCGACCACCACCTGACACCGATAATGTCTTCGTCAAAGATAATCTCTAATTTTTTTCATGATTTTTTAACTGTAATTTTTTTCATAATTTAGGGTTAAAGCAATTAGATTTAATGTTAAGTTTGTGTTTTTAGTAACTTTTGAGGTTTTTAGGCTCGGATCTGTGTTTTTTTGGAGAATTTGCAATTTTTACCTGACCAGATGTAAGTCTGATGTATATAAATATATATAAATACTTGGAGAAAAATAAACATCATTTTATTTTATTTAGTTATTTGTCATCTAATCCTCATTACATAGATTTTTAAATATAATGGAGATTTTCTTATATAATGTAATCATCACTTTTTAAAGCAAACCAAATATTGTAATGGTAAATTCTCATTTCATTACGATTACCATTAAAATAAACTAAATATGACCTTAGGGACTAATTTGCTTTAAAACAAAGTTCATGGAGGAACTTGCTCAAATTTATATATTTTTAGGAACCAATTCAAAAAAAAAAAAAACAACTTACCAAAATGTCAGTTACCCCAACAATAAAGATCATCTATAGAGTACCTACCAACCATTGCTTTGAATAGTATCCCAACAAATCAATAGTAAAACCCTCTCCTATAACACCATTTTAATGTCTCCAAAAAGACTGGTCCTCAAGTGAGATGAAGGAAGGGGCCGCCTTAGGTCTCTTACCGCTCAAGATCTTATTTTGAAAAAAAAAATTAAATTATAATTACTAATAAAATAAATAATAATACTCATAATACTAAATATGTGTTGTAGTTTATGGTAATTTAATTAGTTTAACAACTTTATTTTTTTACTGGACTCTAATTTTTATTTTTACCTAAAGCCTAAATTAACCTGGACCAACCTGCTCCGAATAAGCTAAGAATTCCACTATCAAACAAATATTTTAGGAATAACAACGAATCATTAGTCTCTTGTTTTCTCTAATCACTGCACTGGCCCTAGCAGCCCCCGACTAGTGCATATAGCGACATCAATGTTCATTTTGAACTTGTTCAATTCTGACAGTCTTCTCTAAATAGTCCCTGGTTGCATCCAGGACTGACCCTAAACATAGACAAGGTAGGCCCGCGTCTAGGGCCTACTCATTTTAGGGGTCCAAATAAAAAAAAAAAAAGTACTTTTTAAAAAATATTACATATTTTTAGCATGACCTTGCTCACTGTTCAAGTTCCCATGCTTCATTCATATTGTCACGACCACTATTATTGATATCAAAATCATAGACATCAACTTCAATTCATACCCACACGAGGTGGCTTTAGTAAAATGCCTTTATTATCAAAGCCAAGTTGAATACAGTAAGAAATAGTATACACCTAATAACACCAATGTGGGGATGTTCATAAAATAAAAACCATCTCATACAGTTTACGCCATCCATTAAAAAGTTTTGATACAAAATTAACAGAAGTTCATGTTTGACTATGCTGCTAGACAAAATACATGGCTGGTTTCGATCATTACATCATTCGTTCTTCTTACTTAATTTCATCTTTGCTTCAACATCTCCACTGTAAGGGTAAACATGATAAGCATATTGCTGAACAACAGAGAAGACAACCATCTCCAGACATACCAACACATTCTGAATAGCTTCCTCAATGTGTTCAACATCCAACCAGAAATGGTGAGATCGAATGACGCCAAGGGCAACTAGTCCACTAAGCACTAGTCCCTGCAAGGAGCCAAAATCAATAAATTTTGTTAGAAAGTATTCTATCAATATAGGACAAGGATGTAATGAAAATTACAAAGTTATTTAGGAACTGATTAATGACATAAAGTATGTTGCTGGCAAAAGGATAGTCAGGTACCTCCGGTGCTATAATGATTGAATCTAAAACTCTACTTTAATTCCAAGCTGATAACAAAATTTAGTTGAGAATAGCCAGTTAATTAAAAGTTAAAGTGTCATTAAGATGTCTTCTCGGTCTCATGCCAAAAAGCTACATTTAAGTATTCATTCTTTATGTCAAAATCCTTTTGCAACAATATGGTGTATATTTCCAGAGTATTTTCAAGTACTATTAATATTAAATTCATTTTATGCGAAGAAACAAACGTTATAGACCCAAAAACGTATATGTTGTACCTGCCAAAAGCAGAAGAAAACAATCCCCTTGATGCACATGAATTTTGAAAGTGGCTTGTGTGGTGCCAACTCCTTAGCAAACACATGGTAAAACACCACGAGTGAGTACAAGGCCAGTGAAACTGATATGTTAAGAATGATGGTGAATGTCCAGCTGAGCCAGCTTGGGTAAATTCCAATAAGTTGAAACGTTATCATCAAGATGGAGCAAACCGGCCTAATGACTACAAACTGCCATGTCCAATGTTTCAATTGCTTCAGAGTCTTGTGATTTAACCGGATGGTGTGAGGCTGCACTTCATGTAAAAACACAATACCATTCAATGAATAAGTGTACGAGACTGATGATTTCATGTTTTCATTACAAACAAAAGATTCTAGAAAATTTATTTTCTGTGTCAGATCCAATTATGTTACTAAATTGAAACTCAGATCATAAATGAGAACAAAACTACTAGATCACCTGAAAAAGAGTCATTGGGAATGAATGATGAATTTCCCTTCCTTTGATCTCATCTGGCACGATATTATTGCTAATGGAGATATTCAGATAACTATACATCAAAGCCATGAACTTAGCGATCACCTGGACATAGATAGAGAAGTTTAATGAATATCCCACAATGGTTTCATAAGCCTAAGAAGGAAACAGCATAACCAAAAAAGAAACAACTTTGTTGGCACCACTCACCAGAGCCTCATAGCACTCCTTAATTGATTCCAGAAACATGAAAAAAGCTTTGCTTCCTTGGATATCCACTAAGCCCACAAAGGACACGACGGCATATAATGGAGCCATAAGAATTATAGTTATGATGGCCTTCTGTTCTTTCGGGTTCTTCCAGTAGAACAAATGCTGTGACAACAACTGAATTGTGAAATGCATCGACAGCATCACGCAAGATGCAGACCCTAGCAGAGTCATTTGGGCAGGACTCATCGAACTGAAGTCCATTGTTTAAGAACGAGATAAGTACCGATCAAAACCTGCAAAAGGAAAAAAAAAAAAAAAAAAAAAAAAACTTCAGAACCTCTTGATTTCAGACGCTCTAAACATCTTGACCAAATCCCAATTCCCACATAGACAAATGAAGAAGCCTAAACTATAATATATAGTTAAACAAAGCATACAACCCAGTAACACAGTTTTTCAAAGCATCGTGATTTTAAGATGTACAGTACTAAAAAACCATTTTTTTCAAAGACCCACTAAGATTATCGTCACAAACAAAAAGTACATCACACTAAAAGGCCGAAAGAAGATGAGAATGGTGATTGATCCATTCAGAGAATAAGAAGGCTACTCGATACACAAGTCTAAAGCAGCCAATTTGCGGAGATGGAGTTAGAACTCGGGTTTAAGGGTGTGAATAATAAAATTGAAATTCGGAGCACATGAATTATTATAAATTGAGAGGCAAAGACGCGGAAAAGCTCACCGAAGCAGAAGAAATCGAGTAGATCAAATAAGTTGGAGATCTCAGACCTAAGTAATTTTCTTCGTGTTCAAGGCCTCAGGGACGAATTGAATGAAAGCCATGCTCTGCTCTGCAATTTCTTCACATTTGAATCAAGACTACTCTTTACCAATAAGATTTCGCCACGTTTTCTGTGGGGACTACACGATTTTGTTCTTTTCATTTTCCCTTTATTTAATATTTATACATAAAAAATCATGAATAATATCTTAGCAAAAATGTGTAAAACTTTTGACTAATGTGTACACCTTATAATTATATCTCTTTTGGTGTTATGGCTGAATTTTTAATTTTAGTTTTTTTTTTTTTTAAATGTTGTAGCTATTTAAAATTTTTTGTGAAATATAAAAAAATTTAATATATTAAAAATTAAATTTTATTGGATAATTCTTTTATTTTATAAGTATGTGAATCAATTCTTTAAATCATATTTTTAGCGTATTAAGTTTTTTTAAATTTTTAAAATTTTACAAAATACTTTAAACAACTATAACATAAGCAATTGTGAAAAAATAAATTTAAAAAATACTCTTAAATACCAAAATAAATAGTAATGTATTAGTACACTATACACCCATTTAAAAGAAACTAGCAAAAACTATGTGCGAGGCACGTATACTAAATTTTATGCTAGTTTTTTTCTATGTTATTTGAAAGTGATACAATAAAAAATTAAAGAAAAAATATTATTAGTTATTAGGTGAGATTATTTGAATAAAGAACAATAAATAATCACGTAAAAATCAAAAATAATTATTTGAATAAAGAATTCAATATACACATTTATATATATGAATTGTTAGACTTTTATTTGGGCTTACATTAAATTTTATTGGTTTTATTAAAACTTGGGTTGATTGGATAGTTCTTTGCTGTGTTAGCCCATGTTGTTGGTGATCAATTGTTAATGGGCTTAGCATCTGTGAGTAAAGTCTAGGTGAAGCAGAAGTGTGGGCTTTTCTAGTTGACTGAAGCCTTTGATGAGCAGGCCCAGCCCAACTAGGGTTTTGTAGCTAAGTCCCCTCCCTAACTCTATAAATACATATTGTCTCATCACAATTGTATACCTTTTGATAATCAGAGAAAATAAACTGCTTCTGATTTAGAGATCTAGGGAGGAAGACTTAGTTGATAGTATTGCACTATCAAATTGGAGTAACTGCTGTGGATCAAACAGAGATAATTGCTATGGATCAATCAGGTACACATACCTAATTATTATATCTTATTATTGTGTTCTATGTTATATACAAATAGATCTTGGGTTAATTGTTAATTTATCTAACATGTGGTATCAGATTGCCTATTGTATATGATTTAGAACCTATAATTAGTATAATTAATTTGTATATGTTAATTATCCATAATTACATATTAATTTCGTTATTATTTTATGTTGAATTTTTTGTTCTTAAATCTTAAAACTTTAGGGGTTTTGTTTATCATCAAATTCTCGTTCTATTGATATATTACATGCATGAAATCATTGTGTATATTAAGAGAATTTTAACTTTAAAGTTTTAGGGTTTATATAATTATAATATGAAATTATAATTTGTGTTTTTTGATTTTATTGTTTTTAATTTAAAATTGATTATAGATATCTCATTCTTAATTGTTTATTAATGTTCTTCAATGATTAATTTTGAATTTTGATCAAGATTGATATCCAAATAATTTTTTTTTTATGTTCTTTATTTTTTGGATAGCTTTTCTTTAGATCTATTTTTTTTAGCAATTAATAGCCGAAATTAGAGACATAGATCTATTAGAAATTGTAAACCAATCAAAATCCCTCTTTTTCCCCTCCGTTTCGTCACTTTTATGGCCGGAATTTCATCCCGACCCGACGGGGTTTGAACCGGGTCGCACAAGATCCATGTTGCAGCCATGGAAGCTGCTGGAGGTTGAAGACAACCCGCTGGGACGAAGCCCACTCGCGGCTGCCGGAGAGTGAGAGAGAGTGAGGTAGTTTCGTGACTCCGTTTTCGACGATTCTTTTTTCCAGCATTATTAGAATTTGATTTCTGATTTTTTGGTGATTTTTAATTAATTTTTTGACGCAATTTAATAATTATTATTATTTTAATGATAATTATGCAGTTAAAAAATTATTAAAAATAATTTTTGATGATTTTTCAAAATCCGTAAATCATAGAAATTTTTTTGAATTTCTTCTCGTTCCATATGACATAGTCACTCTCTTATTTAATTTATTTTGACTATGTAGTCTCCACCAATTTTCTTATATCACATCTTTTGATTATTTGTTGTTCTAAAATTTTAAAACTTGATTGTTTGATACAAAAATAATGTGTTATGGTGGACACTTTATTTTTTGATTATCAATATAATAAAAGCAATTATATATCTCTTTTGGAAATTTGGTTGAAAATTATTAATTTTCAATGATTGTTTTATCACCAAATTTCACATGTTGAAGAAAATATTATATATTTTTGGTTGACTATATGTGTAATTACTTGCCCAAAGGTAATATTTACATATATTAGTTCACATTCCATGAAGTGAGTTAATATTAAATATATATATATTTTAATTATTTGCCCAAAGGTAATAATTTAAATATATAAATTTATTATCATTTTTTGCTTGAATTAATACATATTTTTTAAGAAATTTATTTGCCCAAAGGTATAAAATTCTTAAATGATATGTATTTTTTCTTTGTTGTTAACTTCATGAAGGTAGATCATGTGTGTGTTATATTCTCACCCCAAAGGGGAGTTTATAATGACCAGTTGATTCTACAATATTTTCTAATACATTGCTCATATTGCTTATTCAAGTTTTAATTTTTTGGATTTTTCGGTCTCCTTTCTGCGAACAACAATAACGTTTTTATCTGAATTCTGAATGCTTCCAACTTTAAGACATGGAAACGAGATGTGAAAATTACTTTAGGCATGATAGATTTGGACTTATGCCTTCGAGAAGAAAAACCTGCTGATCTTACTGACTCCAGTACAACTGCCCAGAGAACTCATCATGCACTATGGGAAAAGTCAAGTCGTCTTAGTCTTCTTACTATGAAAAGATCCATTCCTGAACATCTATTGAGTGGTTTGCCAGACACTACAAATGCCAAAGAGTTTTTCAATGCTGTAGAAAAATTATACGACACTGGTGAAAACGCTGAAGCTGGACATCTTATGGATGAAATGACAACCATTAAGTATGATGAATTAAAAGGAGTGCGAGATTTTATTCTGAAATTGGTGAACGTTCAGTCCAAGTTAAAAGATCATAATATTCCTCTTCCTGACTCTTTCATTATTCATCGAGCTCTTCATGCTCTTCCTGCCTCTTTCAGCCTAATCAAGACAGCCTACAACACTTACAATCAAACATGGACTACCAGCGACCTAATTTCTCAAATTGTGCTGTAATTAAGAAAGCAAGCTTAAAAGGGAGAAGAATGAATCTGCTAACTATGTTTCTCACCTCAAGCCCCACAAAGGAAAAGGAAAATTCAAGAATAAAAATGATGGTGCTACTAAACAGAATGGTAATGGTAAGGAGCATAAGAATAAACAGAAGAATAACAACGGAAAGTCCAAATACTCTAATGTGAAGTGTTACTTTTGTGAAAAATTGGGGCATCGAAGAACGGACTGTCACAAATTTAAGACTTGGTTAGAAAAGAAGCAAGCACAATCAGGTAATCCATTGGCATGTGTTTATTTTGAATCTAATCTAGTTGATGTTCCTATTGATTCTTGGTGGTTAGACAGTGATGCTACTGTTCATGTTTCTGCTTCCTTACAGGGGCTAAGGGATCTCAGGAAGCCAAGTGAGAGGGAGTCCAAGCTTAAAGTGGGCAATGATGTTGCAGTTGACGTTATCTATGTTGGAACATTTATTCTTGAATTACAGTCTCGTGATAAGATTATTCTGAACAATACTTTTTATGTTCCTACTTTTAAAAGGAATTTAGTTTCGCTTCCGCTTTTGGTTAAACAAGGATATTCTTTTCATTTTGCAAATGATAATGTTGACATTATGCTTGACTCTCGAATTATTGGAAATTGCTTTTATTCTGATGGTCTTTACAAGTTGTCATTGGCTCCTTTAGATTCCTCTTTTAATGTTGTGAATACTGTGGGTAAAAGACCTCATATTAAGGAAACATCCTTATTGTTATGGCACAAAAGATTGGGTCATATTTCCAGAGAAAGGGTTGATCGTTTAATTAAATCTGAAATACTTCCTCCTCTTGATGCTTCTGATTGGGATACTTGTGTTGATTGTACTCGTGGAAAATTGACTAAAACAAGAAAGAAGACTGCAAACCGCAGTCAATCTTTATTGGAAATTATCCACACGGACATCAGTGGTCCTTATTCCACCACGTTGTGCAGAAATAAGTATTTTATCACTTTTATCGATGATTTTTCTCGTTATGGATTCACCTATTTAATTAAAGAAAAATCTGACGCCCTTGATAAACTCAAAATTTTTCGAAAGGAGGTTGAGAAACAATTAGGAAGAGTCATCAAAGTTGTTCATTCTGATCGTGGAGGAGAATATTATGGTCGTTATACAGAATCTGGACAACACATGGGGCTTTTTGCAGAGTACTTACAAGAAAATGGTATAGTTGCTCAATACACTATGCCTGGTTCACCTGAGCAAAATGGCGTTGCTGAAAGGAGAAATCGCACTCTCATGGATATGGTTAGAAGTATGATGAGTAGAACAAATCTTCCAGAGTTTTTATGGGGTGAAGCACTTATGACTGCAACTTATATTTTAAATCGTGTTCCCAGTAAATCTGTTCCCAAGACCCCTTTTGAGTTGTGGACTGGGAGAAGCCTAGTCTTAATCATCTTCGAGTATGGGGTTGTCCAGCTGAAGTAAAGATTTATGATCCTAATTTGAAAAAGTTAGATCCGAGAACAAATCGCTGTTATTTCATTGGTTATCCAATGCGCTCAAAAGGCTATCGCTTTTACTGTCCTACTCGTGGTACGCGAATTGTTGAATCTCAGACTGCTAAATTTCTGGAATTTGATGTTGCTGAGAAAATTCCTTCAACATCTCTTGAAATGGGGGAGTCCTCTAAAGGAATTTGTATTCCTATGTCATTTTCAAGAGATGATAACAGTAGTCTCCATCCTACTCCAGTTGGTAATGCTCCCATTGTTGATGAATACATTGCTCCCAATATCGAAGATGATGAAGGTCCTATTATTGATGAAGGGCCTATTAATGATGAAGCTCCTATTGTTAATGAGAATCCGTTATTGAAGAAATTCCATTGTGGAAGATGTTATTCAAAACAATGATCAACAAAGAGAAGTTATTCCAAGTACCTCCTCTAAGAAGATCTCAGAGACAAAAGAAGTCAACAAAGTGTCATGATAATTTTGTTTATCTTGGAGAAGGAGAATATGATATTGATCATTTTGTGGATCCTGTCACTTTTAGTGAAGCACTTAGTAGTCCACAATCTTCAAAATGGTTAGCAACACGGATGATGAGGTCGACTCCATGAAGAAAAATGGGGTATGGGAGCTAGTTTTATTACCTGGTGGTTTTAAACCAATAGGTTGTAAGTGGATTTTAAAGGCTAAAAGGGATAAAAAGGGACAGATTGAAAGGTTTAAAGCGCGTTTAGTGGCTAAAGGCTTTACTCAAAGAGAAGGTATTGATTACACTGAAACTTTCTCACCTGTTTCCACTAAAGATTCATTCATAATTATTATGGCCTTAGTTGCGCATTTTGATTTAGAATTGCATCAAATGGATGTTAAAACTGCTTTTCTGAATGGAGAATTGAATGAGGAAGTCTATATGTCTCAACCTGAAGGCTACAAGGAGAATGGAAAAGAACACTTGGTTTGCAAGTTGAAACGATCCATTTATGGTCTCAAACAAGCATCTCGCCAGTGGTACTTGAAGTTTGACAAGGTTGTGACATCGTTTGGTTTCGTAGAGAACAAGTTTGATCAGTGTATTTATATGAAGATCAGTGGGAGTCGTTATATTTTTCTTGTTCTTTATGTAGATGACATTTTACTTGCCAGCAGTGATTTGTCACTACTAAATGAGACCAAAAATTTTCTGTCTTCCAATTTTGATATGAAAGATCTTGGAGAGGCATCCTATGTTTTGGGGATTGAGATCCATCGTGACAGGAATCGAAAAGTTCTTGGCTTATCTCAAGAAGCTTACATTAATCGTGTGCTCAAAAGGTTCAACATGGATTTGTGTAAAGTCCGGTTCTCGTTCCTATTCTGAAAGGGGACAAGTTCACTAAGCAGCAATGTCCTAAGAACGACTTGGAAAGAGGAGCAATGAAGAACATCCCTTATGCAAGTGTAGTAGGGAGTTTGATGTATGCTCAGGTTTGCACTCGACCTGACATAGCTTTCGTAGTAAATGTTCTTGGGAGATATTTATCTGATCCTGGCCATGATCATTGGGTTGCAGCCAAGAAAGTTTTGAGATATTTGCAAAGAACGAAGAGTTTTATGCTTGTGTATAAGCATGTTGACAATCTTCGAGTTGTTGGTTATTCAGATTCTGATTTTGGTGGTTGTGTAGATGATTTAAAGTCAACTTCTGGCTATATTTTCACCTTGGCAGGTGCTGCTATTTCTTGGAAGAGTGTCAAACAGACTTTGATCACATCATCTACTATGTATGCTGAGTTTGTTGCATGTTATGGGGCATCTTTGCAAGCTTTGTGGCTGAAGAATTTTATTTCGGAGATACGAGTGGTTGATTCTATTTCCACACCTATGCTAATCTATTGTGATAATGATGCTGCTGTTTTCTTTTCAAAGAATAACAAGATTAGTAGTGCTTCTAAACATATGGAAATAAAGTATCTCACTGTCAGAGACTTGGTCAAGAAAGGAGACATTGTTATTGAAAATTGCAAGACCGAGTCGATGTTAGCTGATCCTCTAACCAAAGGGTTAAGTGTCGTGTTGTTTAATAAACATGTTGTTAATATGGGCATTTTAGAATCTTTTGATCTTTTGGGTTAGTGGGAGTTTTGTTTTCTGTTTGTTTTTAGAAATTATTATTTATAATTTTCTGAATAAAGTTATGAACTACATTTTATGTTTCAATATTTTTTTATTATTGAATGGATATGTTTTCAATTATGTTTTGTTATATTCTCGAGAATGATTGAATTGAAAGCATGTGGTTCATATTGTTGTGATCATTGTCTTTTAAATTTATTTGCTTATTGACAATGATATGTTGTTGGCTTAATTCTTTAAGCAAGTTTAGTGACACTTACTTATTTTAAGTGGTGTATGTTTAATTTCACTGGCTTATTTATTAAGCATCACGGTATCAGTGAAATTGAGGACTGATAAGAATATTATGTTATTTTAAATTGATCACATGTTGAACATAATTCCTTACCACACTACTAGACTTATTGACCATGTCGATTTAATACTTTGGTATTTGTGATTATGAATGTCTTTTGTTGAGTTAAAAACAATATGATTGTCATAGTTCATTATCAAAGGTTAAATTGGACCGGTATGTTGAGATGCTATCAGAGAACTATCATTTTTTAAAGTGGCCACAAATGTTTTCTTGTTGTTCAACCCATGAGTCGTTTTCAAATAAAATTATTTTGATATATAATATATATGTATTAAAATCAATGTAGCCCAAGTGGGAGAATGTTAGACTTTTTATTTGGGCTTACATTAAATTTTATTGGTTTTATTAAAACTTGGGTTGATTGGATAGTTCTTTGCTGTGTTAGCCCATGTTGTTGGTGATCAATTGTTAATGGGCTTAGCATCTGTGAGTAAAGTCTAGGTGAAGCAGAAGTGTGGGCTTTTCTAGTTGACTGAAGCCTTTGATGAGCAGGCCCAACCCAACTAGGGTTTTGTAGCTAAGTCCCCTCCCTAACTCTATAAATACATATTGTCTCATCACAATTGTATACCTTTTGATAATCAGAGAAAATAAACTGCTTCTGATTTAGAGATCTAGGGAGGAAGACTTAGTTGATAGTATTGCACTATCAAATTGGAGTAACTGCTGTGGATCAAACAGAGATAATTGCTATGGATCAATCAGGTACACATACCTAATTATTATATCTTATTATTGTGTTCTATGTTATATACAAATAGATCTTGGGTTAATTGTTAATTTATCTAACATGAATCTCATTAATCAAAAGAATTATTAAATATATGAACAATAATTTGTCACGCTATATGTTTCCCAATAAAGAAATCCACCTCCTCATAGTCAAAAATAAACAATACATGTAATACAGATTTTTGTAATGAAGTACCTAAAAGAAACAAAACTTCAGTTAGCATAATCGGAAAATGTTTAAGTGAACTAAATAATGACTAAGAAGATCTAAATTACAAAATGAAAATAACATGTCTATATGAGTATGATTCTATTGCTATATGAGCATAATTGATCTAAGAGAAAATAGATAAACTTATAAACATATAAATATACTTAATATTAATTTTGAGAAAGAAACAATTCAATTATAAACAATTCTAAATATCAGCTTGACAATTTCAACACACTAATTACTCATTAAATAACCATAATGTATACATCATGATAATTTTATTTTATTTGATATCAAATGATAGAGATTATTGAGGTTTTCAGCCATGGAAAACACACTATGATCAAAAAGTAATGCTCATTAATTCTTTTATTTTATAAGTATGTGAATCAATTCTTTAAATCATATTTTTAGCGTATTAAGTTTTTTTAAATTTTTAAAATTTTACAAGATACTTTAAACAACTATAACATAAGCAATTGTGAAAAAATAAATTTAAAAAATACTCTTAAATACCAAAATAAATAGTAATGTATTAGTACACTATACACCCATTTAAAAGAAATAAAATTTTAAAAATTTTTTAGATAAAATATGGTACCCTAATATATAACCTTCTAAATATTTCAGAATTTTTATAGGATATCTCATCTTATCTTCTTTTATTTGAAAAGCAATGATATATTTCAAATAATTTATTTATTGCAACTAACATTTCTCATTTATGATCACCCATGGGACAGGCAACCAACCCCAAATGGCCCAACCTCTCCCCTTCATTTAATTTTATGTGCCGACTGAAATGCTATAGAAGATGCGTCACTCTAAGTTACACGAAGACGAGTGAGGGAGATAGCAATTATTGCTTGCTTGCAATACATTGACCGTTCATTAACTTCGCCTTAATTAGAATTTGTGTTATATGTTTTATGTACCAACTAGTAAACAAAGCCGCGCTTCGCGCGGTTTTAAAGCATGATTTCAATATATATATTTAATATCATATTTATTTAATTAATTATAATTTTTTAAAATATATATATATAAAAAAATATATAATGAAAGTGAGAAATTTATACATTTTTGAAAAAAAAATTATATTTATAAAGTTATATTTGTATAACTTACTTTATATTTATGAAAAATTTTATTTTCACCGCATAAAATTATAAATGCACCCCAATATTAAAAAAAATATAAACTAAAAATAGTTTTAGAAAATTAGTGTTAATATTTTTTTAGATTTTTTTTTACATTATTTTGTGTTAATTTCTTTGTCTATTATACTCATATTATATCATATTTTTTTTTTCTAAATTATGCACATTTCTTTATTTATTTTTCATAATATTTAAAATATAATTTATTTTTATTTTCTTAGTATATTTTTTAAGAATATGAAAAATGAAGAATATTTTTTAAAAAAATTTAGCATAAACTAAAAATATATATTTTATATAAAATAAAATATTTCTTATTTCTTTTTTTCAAATTTTTATACATAAAAATAAGGAACTGCGAATACATGAACAATTACTTAGATACTACACTTTAGAATTCAGATCAAGAATTATTTTATGTAACTCATTTCTGATACAAGTATTACATATGTAATTTATTATAAAAATGTACATTAAACTAAAAGTACAATAGTTATATTTCATAAATATGATAATTAATCGAATTTAACACTTTGAAATTCAACTTCAAAAATTTATTTTGTCTAACGCCTCTTTTATACAAATATTTTTTTATGTAACAAATTATTTTGTAATACACTATATAAACAACTTAAATATTTTTTTATAATTAATGAAAAATCAAAAAATAATTAATTACACATACAATTGTTATTTATATAGATTTACTATTAACTAATAAATTCAAATTATTATTGATATACATATATCATGATACTAATTCTTAAGGTATCAAATATATATATATATATATATATATACTAGCAAAAAATTACGTGCGAAGCACGTATACTAAATTTTATATTAGTTTTTTTCTACGTTATTAAAAAGTGATACAATTAAAAATAAAATATATATATATTATTAGTTATTAGGTTCAACATCATTACCCTGTGTTCATTTTTAAGAAAAAAATATATATATATTTATGAAATAATAATTTGTTGCAACGGGTGTACAGGAAAAATTCGGAAAATATAGCATTTATTAGTAGAGTATTAACAATTTCAACAGTAAATTAACTGATTGTATACTTTTTTATCTACTAACATTAAGTATTTGATATTTAAGTGGTGAACTCTTATTTGTCCGCTTTTCAAATTTTTCTAACACTCTCATTTTATTCTTCCAACTTTCTGTAGTTGGAGTGATGTCCTTAATTGTTGTATATAATGTAGTCATTTATTCACCTGTTTTCAAATAAAACAATAGATATACAAAATAAAATATATAATTAAGCTCATATTAAAATCAATCTCACCTTTCAATATAGTAAAAGGATTTTAAATTGATTCATTCTAATAATTGTGACAGACCTAACGAATAATAATATTATGTTACCTAATAACAAAATAGGAATCTACCAAACAACATTATCAAAATTTATTCCAAGTATAATTATATAAATCTATTACTCATTGAAGTCTATTAGAAACTGTAAAAAGCTCACAATACAAAATTTCACATCAAAAATCTAAAAATGATCAACTATGTAGCAGCAATGATAATACAATAACCAAAATTGTCTAGTCATATTAAAACTTAAAAGAGTGACATTATTCATTCAAGTTTCGACTAAGTGTTTATGAGTTTGAGTTATAATATTGTGTCCTGTGTTTATGTCCAAATAATATTGTGTGTGTCTGGCTAATCTAGTGGAGAAGATTGAAGTTTTGATTCTCAATAAATAGAATGAATATAAGTGTATACTTTGTAGTAGGTCATTATTGTGTCATTTTTAAGTTAATGTGTCAACTTGAAAACAATTCATTTAATAAACGGAATAGAGGAGTCAATCTGAAAATATTTTCTACCTTAATAAGTAGAGCTATAGAAAACAAACTTGATAACTTTTTGAGTGTTAAAAAATTGTAAATGGTTATAAATTTAGAGTAAATAACTTGTGTGTGGCAGCTGGTTAAAGAAGCCAAAATTGAAGTTATGTATATGCTGACAACTCAGGTTCACATTTCAAGTTTTGTAAGACTATACTCTCTTCCCTGGCCTATTAACAAAAATTTAACGTACACATAACACATGAATATGACTTTCTGCCCGAAACCAAGAGATGATTAGAAAGTAAAAGCACCGCTAGAACTTTTTTTTGTTTGAAGTAATAATATAATAACTAATATATTTTATTACATATTAATAATTAATTCAAGATGAACTTTCAAAAGTATTTTTGAAATATCGTGTGATATATAAATGCAATACTTTTGTATAATAGCATGTAGCATGTTGTCTTCATTAGTATTTTTCAAATTTTAATATGAAAATTAAAATTATAAAATATAGCTTAAGAAATTATAACTAAGGTTATAAACTGGTAAACGTTATGTTGGAGGCTGGGATTTTTGCTCTAGAGAGAAAAATTTGTTAGATTAAATTTTGGTAGGATTATTTATCTAAAATTAATCAATTATAATTAACGTTTTCTAATCAGAATATTCTGTCAAGTATTAGAATATTCTGTTAATATTTTGACAGAAAAATAAATAATAATATTAAACCAAGAATTCTGTTACATGGCCACATTTTATATAAAAAAAAGATAATATTTTAAAAAAAAGTCAGTCAATAATTTCTCATAAACCAAAATTCGTTTATATAGCCACATTTTATATATTCAGATTTAGATGTGGAGGCAAACAATTATAACCTGATCGAGCCAAAAAAACAAATAGAAAAATTATTTAGCAATATATATATAATATATAAAGCAAAAATCCAATTGTATTTTTTTAGGTTTAATGAGATTTATTTTATTTATTTCATTATATAAAGTAACCCATGAATTTCTCATAAACTATATTATTTTTATTAATAAACCATTTTATTTTTAATATAAATAAAAAGTCATCCATAAATTTCTCATAAACCAAGAATTCTGTTATATAGGCACACTTTAGGTAGAAAATAGATATAACAATCAATTTTATAGATTACAATAATTATTATTGATATTTATTTTAAAATCTATAGAATAACTGTTTTAATAATATTCTACATATATAACCATACCTATTATTTAACGTACTTAATTTATTAATAATAATATGCTATATTAATTAATTTAAAAACTTAGTCATACATATATAATGTGAAAATGTATACATATTCTAAAATAATTCTTAAGATAATTTGAGAAAAAATAAAAGTTATATATTTTTTGAAAAATATATTAAGTATAGTTTACATTTAAATTTAATTTAATTTTTTATTATCATAATTTTTTAATTGAATTATTGTTTTAATTTGAAAAATAAGAATTGATTATTATTGTTTCAAAAAATATCTTAGCAGTATATGTTTTGAATTTTCATAACTTCACTAAATTCATGCTCAAACTTTTTTTTTCTTCATTTTGAATTTTGTTGCTAAACTTGAAAATAAGATTTTATTTAAATTGTATTGAGCTTTGTTGTCAAAATCTTCATAACTAAGTATAAATTTCAGAGGTTAAGGTAATTATTTTACCTTACTCAATGAGTAACTTAAAGTATAATAATTAGTTTAATAAGACAAAAAATTACGAAAAAATAGAACCAGATAGTACCAACAATTAGCCAATCGGGAAATTTCCAAACGAACAATTTCAACGAAATCTTAAGAAAATATGAGCTATATATATATATATTACCACTTTATAATTGGCACATAAAAAATATAAAATAAAATTAGCACAAAATTATAGGAACCAATAAACTATGTATTGCTTAGGGAGAATGGAGATTTCATGAATAGTACTAAATATAATCATTATAAATATAAGGATTAGATTAATGAAGAATAACTATACATGGAAAGAAAGTGTATATATAACTCAAAATTTGAGATTTTCACACAAATTATAATTGATTCACTAAATAAATGTCTTCTTTATAACATTTGTAACAATTTTTCTTATTCTTTATTGTATTTTCAACAAAATACAACCTCAAGCATCTCGAACCCAATGTTATCATCACTGAAATTTGCAATAAATTAATAAAAATTATAAATACAAATATAATTCAAAGAGATAGGAGATGAAGAGATAAAGAGAAAAGAAAGAATACCTATACTATTTGTACTCGCTCTTTACTCACACATTGATCGTCTATCGACCTCAAGTACATTGTTGCAAGAAAGCCACTACCACACTATCAGTGAGATTAGTCAAGTCAAATACAAATTCAATATGTAACGACAACAATTTATAATAATAATAAAAAAGAATGCACACTATTATATTTATGAGGAACAATAAAAGATTAATCAGTGAGAGTAAAATATATGTCATTATATAATATATATACTTAAGACATTTAAATTCAGTTAAAAGTATAAGATTAAAGAAAACAAACGTTAGAATCTTAAATATCAGTTCAAATATTAATGAGATTGGTTTTATTATTATTTTATTATATATAAATAATATTTTATTATTTTATTAAATAAAAATAAAAAGTTACCCATAAATTTCTCATAAACCAAAAATTTTAGTTATATAGGCACACTTTATATAGAATAGATATATGTGTGTACATTTTTGTAACTATTCTAGTAAATAAATTTTTAACATTCTTTTTGTCAACAATTAAATAATTGATTAAAATTGCATCTTAATACTTTTTTCTTAATGATAATTGCTATTTAGTGAAATGGTATTAAGGCAAATAGTATTTACGCACATTATATATATTGTAGTACTTACATATATTAATTAAACAAATAAAATAGTAAAACGAAATTATAATATCAAATTAAGATAATTTTTATTGGTCACTAATATTTTTTTTTTCAAAAAATATATAGTTAAAAATAAATTTATGTTTCGGTCTCTAAAATACATTTAATTTAAATAATATTTTTTATAAAGCACTTTTCTTTTTACGAATGCACATATATTAATAATAAATTTCTATTATAATGAAATGTGGCTCATTAATTTATGTTAATGATTGATATTCTTATATGTTACATATATATATATAAACTATTATTTTTTTTTTATTATAATGTAGTTATTATGGTTGTAATTATATATATTTTTTTTCAAGGGATGAGCTATAAGTTTTAAAAAAAATATTTTACCAATTTTTTTTATAGTTATCTATTTTTTTTTTTCTATCTTAACATTAATTATTATGTTACTTTTATATTTTTTTTACCAAAATATTATTATTTATTATTGTTAGGATAGGATATAAATTAAAAATATAAATTACCAAAAAAATATATTTTAATATATATATTTATATATACCTCATCTCATTTTCTAAATGTTCTAAATATTTTTCTCCATGTCTAAAACACACAACAATAAAGTATTTTTTATTATTAATAATTTCAAAACTATGATGAAAAATATCATATATTGACCTAAGAAAATAAAAACAACAACAACAGTAACAAAATATCTACTTCAAGCGATTAAAAAAGTATACACACTTCATCATATAAAAACCAAATAAAATATTCTTAGAAGATAAGAATATGCAAGAAACTAATTGAAGGTCATTAATAATAATAGAATATATACACATACACGTACAAATAGAGTTACAAACAACAAAATAAACGAATAAAATATTAAAAATAGCACCCATACATATTTAGGAGACATGGACAAAGAGAAAAGATTAATACAAAGAGAGACATATGATGAAAATAAAAAATCAAGAGAAGATATATTTATATATAAGAAGCATAATGAACAAAAACTGAATCTAAATACATATGCATGTAAAGATAGTTTAAGTGATAATCGTTCAAATCAAAATAAAAAAATTACCATATAGTTTTGTTGCAAAATATTCATTGGAGAAACTTGTCAATGAATAACTATTTCCAAATAATCTGAAAATAAAACATCAAGAATTAGGAATAACAATAAAAAAAGAATAATCTTAAAATATGAATAGTCATTGTCATGTAATATGAACATAGAACATCAAAATTAGAAAGAAGAAAAAAAAAAACATAACAAAAACTTCAAAATTATGAGTGGATACAAAACTTCAACTTGAGTATAAGACATTATATATAGACATAAATCAATAAGAACAATGCAAAGAAAACAAATAGTTTTTTTTTATTATTTAATGGAAGAATATGAATAGTTTTAATAATTAAATGTATAATAAATATAAATAATATTTTTTAATGAAGGAATACAAAAATTTTTAATATTTAATAGTGAAATCTTAATATAAACATAAATGAAAAGAATTAAACAAAGAATATAAATAGTTTTTTTTTTTTTTGTTACAAACTTTTATTTTTATGTAATAATAAAAACTCTAAATAATAAGAAAAATGAAAATATTAGAAAAAAATATATATATAATAAAAAAAGCTCATATGCATTACCACATCACCTTCCTATACCATTCTCCTTTATTATTATTATTATTATTATTATTATTATTATTATTATTATTATTATTGATAGAAAGAGTAAAAGATGATGATAATTACAATTTATAATTGTATTAATATATTATTATTATTATTAATTGATAGAAAAATAATTTATTCCTAAGAGATTGTTCATATTCATAATAATTGTTATTAAATTATTAGGTAACTTATTATGTGTTGTAACTTACTTATTAAAAGCTATTATTAATTAGTTGTTATCATATTTTATATTTTAATAGAGAAAATAGAATATCAAAAGAAGATGATACCATTTTTTAAAAAAATAGTTAAATAGCTATAACTAATTTGAGAGAAAATAATATATCATAAAGTAATAATAGCTAAATAGCTATAAACTAATAGCTATAAAATAGTTAAATAGTTAAATAGTTAAAGAAGATGATACTTTCCTATATATCATAAAGTAATAAATTATTTTTATATTAATATATCATACATTAGTAATTAAATGTAGTTATAAGTTACCCTAGTATTAATTAATAATAATAGATGTGAATGGGAGTTACTCTATTGATAATAATAATAGATATTTAGTTAAAATTATTATTGAAAAAATAAATAAATGATAAAAATTAAGAAAATAAAGAATAGGATAGAAAACACATATAGATTGCCACCTCAACTCCCTAATGCTTTCCTTTATATATATATATTGATTAGATTTTGTGCTATATATATAGAGTTGTAAATATGGATCTAATTTTTTCACACAATATAAAATTGGCACGAGCACGATCTCATACAAAAAAATATTAGCTTACAAGTTTAAATACACGACATATAAGCACAAATAAATTAACTTAAAAATACAATTTATTTAATTATTTTATAATTTGATAATAATAATAATAATACATATACATTTACTAATAAATATTCAAATTTTAATCCTTCTAATTAATTTTTCTTTAATTTTCTTTTGTAATTTTTTGAACTCCATTTTGTATCTTGAGTCTCTTATTATCTTTTAGTAGAATTTATATGTTTCCTTTCAATATATATATAAATATTATATATAAATATAAAACAATTGAAACTATATAAAATACATCTAATTTATAATTTAGTAAGTAAGTTATTAATTGTAAAAAAAAAATATAAAAGTGAAGCCCGAGTTCAACCCATATAAGAAAACTGGTTGACCTATTTACAAAAAACAAATCAACTCAAATAAAGCACGATACGAGTCTAAATACGACATGAAAATTTAGATTTATGAGCCATGTCGGGCTTACCCTTTCAAATATTAGCACGACACGACACGATTTATATTTATTTATGGACCAACACGACACGACTCGTATTATAAGCTTTTCAAAATATAAATAAGCACGACACGACTTGCACGTATTTACACATTATAGTTATGTGTGTGTTTGCACTAATATCTTAACCCACATTGGCTTCGTTGGTGAGTTTTTAAAAGCTTTCTGAAGCACTAAAATTACTTTTCCTTCTAGGTAATCAATAAATTTTATCTACTCAATTGGAGTTATAGAGATAGTTAATGGTTCCACACTACAAAGAAAATGTCTTTAAGTTCAAATCTCCCCTTCTCTAATGCCAAAACACAAAAAAATAACTATCTTCCAACTGTAATTTTTTTTTTCTTTTATTGGAAAATAATGTGCTACTGTTTGTAGTTTAAAATAGGCTTCAAAAATACATTGCACATCAATTTTTTTATTTTATAAATTACATTAAATATAATATTTATTTAATTACTAAAATTTTATTATAGACTGAAAATGACTATAAGACAATATGCAAATATTATGCATTTATATATATGAGCTCTCTTTTTTTATTGGTTCCATTTATCCAATTTGTTGAGCTCCAAGTTCATCTTAAATCTCATATTAATATGATGTTATTTGCTTTAGTATAAAATCTTCACATCATTCCACTTTAAGAATATGCTAAAGATTGTTGGAGGAAATCTTTTGGTGCAGCTTGTGCTAGTGTGGAAGGAACTTTTGCTGGCTGGGTTGATAAAACACTTAACAATGGGCAAAGTGACAATAAGGAAGCTGCTGTGATGCTTTGTTGGAGTAAATAGAGAACCCGTAATGATCTCATCTTTAAAAGATTCTCCCCAACGATTGATAAAGTGGTTTCATTTGCTAAACTCACTTTGGATCAATGGATTTCCGCTCAACACTCACCTTACAATTTCTCTCCTAACAATCACACTGTTAGAGAGAAAGATGAGCAGTGGACTAAATCAAGTTTAAACATGATCAAAGTTAATGTAGATGGTGCTATCTTCAGTCAATCAAACATCTATGGATTCAGATGCATTGCTCGAGATCATGAAGGAGATTTTATTGAGGCCTTCCAATCATCTAAATCAGGTGTTGTTAATCCTGAATTTGCTGAGGCAGTGGGCATTAAAGAGATCCTAAGTTGGATAAAATCTCATGGGTGGTCAAATGTGATGGTGGAAACTGACTGTGTCAATGTGGTGCATGCTATCAAGAGCAAAGTTCATATGTATTCTCCATACGGCATTGTAATCCACAAATCAAAACTCATTTTATCAGAATTGTTTAATGTTTCAGTTCATTTTGTTAAGCGATCTGCGAATAAAGTGGCCCGCTTTTTAACTAGGGACTCTTATTCTAAAACTTATTGCATGATTAGTAAGGAGTCTCTTCCTACTAATTTATTGTTCTTACTTTTAAAGGACTTTTAATTAACGGAAGCCTCTATTTTCGTTCAAAAAAATATGCAAAATTTCACACTATTAATAATATTGAATTTTGATCTACACTAAATTGGTGCACAACTTTTTTTTTTTTTTTAACTCTTTTTTAATTTGTTTTGAAAATATTAATAAATTATTTACTGACAATACATCATAAATTTATTATTAATATAAAAAACTATAAAATGTAAAATCTTTCAAGCAAAGTATATTTATTTGGTGTAAATAATTAGAATTGTTGCACTAAAATTAATAAATTTTACTAGGAGTGTTTATCTAATTCAATTCGTACTATTTTGCTCATAGTACATCTGATCCGTACTAACTGTGAATTTAATATTTTGTATCCAGTCCAATTCATAATAACTCAAATTTAACCCAATCTAATTTGCAAAAGTACGAATTGAATCGGTTACTTTTAATATTAAATTATTTAATATTTTATTAATTTTTTTTCTTCATATAAGTAACAATAAAATAAAACAAATTATTATTGTTTTATGTCTCTAACAATAAATTAAAACAAATAAAATAACAAATATCAAATTAAAAAGAAGAAAAAAAATTACTATGTATAAAAATATATATAATTTTATTATAAATTATATTTTTCTTATAAATAAGAATAAACATTTAATCTACTAAGGTTTGAAATATATTTAAATTATGTGCATTAATGTATTTTTTACATTAAAATATCAATTGTATATATAATTTTTAAAATATATAAATATATGTGAATGAAATTAGATCAATTACTTTTACATATCAATCAACCTACACAAGTACAGATTCTAAATTTTTCAATCCAATTCAATCTGCACAAGTACAAATATTCACACTTTACGAATTGGATTAGATATTTTATGAACATCCCTAAATTCTACACCAAATTAATAAAAAAAACAAATGGTCCAGTAGAATAGGTGGAACACTTGATCACTTGTATTCAACATAATTCTTGCTTTTTCTTCCGATGCCACACTTAGGTTGATACCCCAACATCTTTTAGAGATTACTAGTCCATATAATGACAACTAGACAAGGCTCAGAAGTACTACAGAATTTAAAGATCAACAGAGCTCAAAACATTTAGATTGAGATTGAGATAGTTTTATTTAGCATAGTATTCATTTACGCGAACGGTATATGACGTTGAGTAAAAATCACTTTATTATCATGTTAAAGTCTAAAGTAAACATGGGTATGTATGCACACATCAAACATTGTCTTACATAAACATTAACGGAATCATGGAACAAGCAGTATTTTCCCTATATGGTCGCTGCTTTCCATGAGTCTGTGAGCCTCTGCTGCTTCAGATAAAGGGTAAGATTTGTAGATGACAGGTTTCACCTTACCAGCCCCAATTGCAGGCCAAACATTCTTCTCCACTTCACTAACAATAGCTGCTTTGTTTTCTAGAGTCCTTGTTCGCAAGCCAGCCGCTGCGCCGTGGTCATACACAATCAGCAAATGATAAAAGAGGTAAAGCATATTCAACGGAACAGTAATACCAAAATTAGAACATGATCATTTGCTTCTGTATTCAATAAGAAAAAAGAGGAGACAAGAGGAAAAAAAAATGTAATATGTTGAGCTGAAGAGACCAACTCAAAGAAAGAAAAAAAATCAATGAGCATATGGAACCAAATCTCAATAGAGATGGTAATACCTTGCACTGTGAGGCGCTTGGGGAACAAAGCACGGAGATCTAATTCTGTAACAGCTCCCCCCATGAACCCAATAATGAAAAGCCTTCCATCATAATTCAAGCTCTCAAGATTTTTCTTGAAATAGGATGCTCCAATGCTATCCAGAATAACATCAACACCTACAGTTTCCCAAGTGTTAACTATGTTTTCTCAATCACAACATAGAAAATAGAGGCCCAGAATTTTCACTAATATGTAACTGCTACAAAGTAAAGTACCTTTACCACCAGTTTCTTCTTTTACTCTGGAAACAAAGTCCTCTGTTTTGTAGTTTATACAAACATCAGCACCAAGGTTCTTGCAGAAAGCTAGTTTTTCCTCGCTGCCTGGTAAGGAAGATCCAAGTACATGAATACAACAGAAACAGCAGATATGTCATAAGATAAACAAGTATGGCCAGACCTGCTGTGACAAATACTCTCGCTCCTATGTATTTAGCAATCTGAATGGCAAATGTTCCAATGCCACTAGAGCCTCCATGAACCTGTATTACATGTGGAAAAGTTGTTGAAATTGCATCTCCCCTAATACTTACCAACATCCCAATCAACCAATTTACTTCAATTTTGAAAGAAAAAAATGTCAAGCTCCCAACGCAATTGGATCACCATAATTATAGAGTTGTATCAAATAACTAAATAATCATGTACAACATTGTAACCATGCGGAACATAATAGTTGAAATCAATAAAATCACATCCAATCAATCTTGCAAACACACAGATTTAGATGTTTCAATACCAAAATAAATAATATCCTATTAATTATTAGTTTGATATAAAAACAGTGCCATCCCAAATCACAGTTGAGCTGTTGGTACCATCCACCATATACTAAACAACAAGGAATCAAATGAAAAAAGAAAAGGTTACCAAAAGTGATTCCCCAGCAGTGAGGCGACTGGTCATGAAAACAGTGGACCAAACAGTGCAAGCCACTTCAGGAAAAGCAGTAGCATCCTTCAAGGAAATACCAGGCGGCAATGGAAGAACTTGTCCAGCAGGCACAGCCACCTTCTCAGCATACCCACCTCCACTAAGGAGACAACAAACCTGTAAAGTGTAAACCATGGATTTTTTCTTCTTCATAAATTGTCTTAGTTTCAGCTTTAATTTAGGAGAAGAAATGATATTAATTGTGGTAAAGAACCTGATCGCCAACTTTCCAGCGGGAAACGTCTTTTCCTACGGCTTCAACGGTTCCAGAACATTCAAGTCCCAGATAAGGACTGGTACCCTTTGGTGGAGGGTGCTGGCCCTTTCTTTGAAGGGTATCGGCTCGGTTGAGCGCTGTGGCTTCGATCTTGACAAGGACCTCATCGGCGTTGAGCTCGGGGTCTTCAACGTCTTGAAGTTTGAGTACTTCTGGGCCTCCGGGAGTGGTTATCACTATCGCCTTCATCTCTTGGCCCCCAAATCTGTGTACATGTACAGGTCTCTACTATACTACTTCTTCAATCCCCTCCCTCCCTCCTCTTTAACGTCCTCGGCTTCTTTTTTGTTTTGTTTTGTCGTTTGTGTTTCTACAATTTTGTACGGTTTTGTCGTTTTCAATTATGCATTCTTTCTAGGATGTCGTTTGTTAAAGATAACAAAGCGATTAGCAAAGTGCAAACCCAGAGCATGCTTGGAATTGGGCCTCGATCTAGATCCCAAACATTTTGTGGACCCATGAACATATGGGCCTAATTACTTTCCATCGTGTGTCAACTGCTTTATTTTAGAAATTTACACTAAATATTATTTTTTAAAAAAAAAAAAAATTTACATTTATATTTTAGCAAAAAAAATTCTACAATGCACCATCCTAAAATAGATATATTGATGTACCCTTATCTGTTTTAGCATCCGAAATAATTTTTTAGTCAAATTTTTTCTCATGATCATGTACGTTATAGTTATTTAAGACATCGTGCAAAATTTTAAGAAATTCGGAAAGATTTAACATGCCAAAAACTATGTTCAAACAGTGTGTTGCACGAGTGACTATTTTATTTTATACGCGTGTAAAATAGGTTGTTTGAACATTGTTTTCTATATTGTAAATTATTCCGAATTTCTCAAAATTTTGTAAGATATCTTAAATAGATATAACGTACATGAATATGAAAAAAAAAATAGACAAAAATTATTCTGGATGCTGAAACAAATTAAGGGTGCATCAGTACATCCCTTTTAAAGGGGTACATTGTAGAATAGAATCTTTTACCATTATTCTTCCATACTTATCACTGTTTTTTGTACTTATTAATCAGCTTTGACTCATTTTTTTTTTTAAACAGTTGCTCACTTTTTATTTTTTATATTTTTCTTCTTTTAATTTTTTTTTTCAAATTCTTTTTCTCTTTTTTATTTTTATTTCTTTTCTCAAACTATTTTTTTTTATATTTGTATATATATAAATATACTAGTTAGAAGTTACGTGCCGAGGCACGTAAATATTAGTTTTATTTAGAGTTTAGTTTTTTGTTGTTTTATTTAGATTGTATCTAAATATATCATTTTTATTAAAATAATATATATGCTATCATATTTGGTTAGTAAAATATAATTGAGTATATTTAAGTCATAACAAAATAATACTTATTATTTACTTATAGAAAATTTAGAGGACACAATCTGTTTCTCAGTATGTAATTTTTTGTAGCATCATTAAAGATTTGGCATCATCAATCTGTTTTGATGAATCACAAAATCCCAGAGACGGATTAAGACTGGCAGGTGCTTTAACCTCAGAAATATTCGCCAAAGAATCAATTAAATCTTCAGATATTTCTTTCAATGTTGAACGATCATTGGTTGCAGGAATTTGGTCACTTTCCCAAGAGCTGCTTGCTTCTGATATCTCCGTTGCACGCTGTACAACAAACTATGATAAGTATGGTATACCCTACTTTAAAATTTGAAGATTTGAACAATAAAACTATTTCAAGGATAACATGAGCAGCAAAGGAAACATCTTTCTCAGCTAGAAACAGTGGGGAAATGTATATGTATGCTGAACTTACGCAAACATCTTTCGCAAGTTGTTCATCAAGACGGTGCAGATTCAACGAGATAAATGATGCCTGAATAGCGATAACGAGCTGCTCGACGAAGATCAGGAATGCCGTCTCTTTCTCTCAAAATCTTCACAAAGCCATTGACTATTTTAAAATAAGCTTCTCAAAAGTAAAACATTTATCACTGTGATAGATAAATTTTTCTTCTGCTATATATAAAAATATAAA
Source organism: Cannabis sativa (assembly GCF_029168945.1). NCBI lineage: Eukaryota > Viridiplantae > Streptophyta > Magnoliopsida > Rosales > Cannabaceae > Cannabis > Cannabis sativa. Next base: position 39,006,177 of record NC_083601.1, on the reverse strand, counting down.
AAGAAGTGATGAGATAAAATCTTTCTTCTTTTTTTTCTTTCATAATCTTAAGCCAATCACAAGTTGAAAAGGGTCAGAAATATTATGAAATTAGTTATTATAGCCAATGGCTATGGCTATGGCAAGAATATGAAGTTTTGAATATGAAAGCCTGTAAAGTAATTAATAAGCCAAAAGAGCTTGTGTCTTGCCTCGGATCGGATATCAATGAGCACAGAATTATCTTTCCCTGTCAGGACCTCCAAAGTCAATTGAGGAGACAAATCTCCCGCATAACTGCTGTATGTCGACACTCAAAAGAAGACCCTGCCACCAAATCTGATAAGAAATATAAAATTTCTTACACAATAGGCTAGTACATATTCCTGGTAAACATAAAAGAGGAAAACAAAAAACTAAGCAAAATAAATAGCAATTTGGATCATTCATACCATAAAGTGGCAGAGGTACCAGCCAACAAAACAAATGGAACGATTGGATCAAAGCCAAGAGTTTTCTCAAAACCCTCAATAGCAATATAAACCTGATTAATAAACACAGTTCACTCAGCATGTAGAAGAAGTAAAACAAAGATTAAAAACAAAAGGGTGCTGAAATCTATGATCACCTTTTGAAAAGCAATCTTGGCAGGTGTCAAGATATTTCATAGATTAATTCTCTAAAGTTGAGAACTTTACTAAGAAAGTGTGTAAACTTTACTAATACCTAAACAAGTTAAGTTTTAAGGAACTGACCTGAGAATGAGAAGAACAAGTTGGAGTTGCAGAGCATAGAGGCAACATTGTCATTAACAAATCTCAAACATTCATTGTTCGATCAAAAAAGAAATTAAATTGATATAAAACAAAGATAAATATCTAATTTTGGATTAAGAGGATTGGAGTGGCAAATCGTGTTGCTTCGTTGGAAACTTAAAGCTATTAGCTTGATCCTGTTCAACTACTCCTTGCCTCTCGTTCTTCTTGTGGGGACAAACGTTTTCATTTTCATACGAAGTGAGAATTTGTTATTGCATGGCAGTTCAATTAGTACAAATTCAAAATACTTCTCCTAAATAATAAATAGAGAAAAATATCAGTGATTATCACAATGAAATTTGTTCTGTTTCTTTTTCAATATAAAGTTTAATTTTGTTCTTAATTAAGTTAATGTCCATTTATCTTTTCCTCCAAAATGTTTTCAATTAAATATGATAGTGATTGCAATATTGGGTAGTCACCCACATCTATGGCAACCCTAAATACTAATCCTAAGTCATCTTGTTCATGTCCAATTATACATTCATAGTCAATGATCAATTATGCCTTTAAATTTATCAAAGATTAAACTCTTAGAAAAAGAAAAAAAAAACCAGACAATCCCTAGAATAATTAAAGAAAATATCAAGAACAAATACGAAAAAGAAAGTCATAGAGAGAAGGTACTCCGATTTACCGAACGAGAATCGCTGTAACGAGCGGATTGAGGAAGAAATTGAAGGAGTTGATGATCGATTTCCAATCGCTTCGGCAGAGGATGATGTCGGAGTATAAAGAAACCGTTGGGAGAAGATACTACACCGTTACAGGGGAAACTCCGAGAGATGAGGTGATTGAGAAGATCATTTTCGATGGAGGAGATCAGTAATTTTTGGAGAGGGCGATTCAGGAACACGGAAGGGGGAAAGTTCTGGAAACTGTTGTTGAGATTCAAGATCGGCACGAATCGGCTAAGGAAATTAAGCCCCACCTAAACACTTTTCAATAAATAGTCGCCTGCACAAAATCAAACGATCCAACACCGAAATTCTCTTTTAATGATCAACCACTTGAAAACCATTTCAAACTCAACAAGATTCCCCAAACCACTTCAATTTAAGGAGCATACAGATCAAGAACAGAGTACAAAATTTCAACGACAATTTTTTTATTTATTTTTTCATTTTTTCCTCCTAATGGGTAAGACTAAAATCGAGATGAGCATGGATCAAAATCAAAACGAATTCAATTACGATCGAAATTGAAGAAAATCAAAAACAAAAAACCTGATTGTTATCGTGTCGTATTTGGGTGTGTTCCTACTCTATTACGGAGCTTCAGAGCTGTCATTGCTGATAAAAACGGCTCCCAAATTGATGTGAGAGAAGAGATTGAGATTGAAGAAGATGATGATAGAGATGAAACCCAAATAGTTTTCGTTTAGAAAGTAGGAATTAAAGAACCCAAATTGTTTTCAATCGTCGACAGAGTGAGAAACTTTTTTTTAAAAAATCTTTTTATAAGAATAATTATATAAAAAATTGGGGATATACGCTAGAGAGATGTATGGTTAAGATGATTTTTTTTAATTTAAAAAGAGATTATTAATATTTAAAAGATTGTTTAATTTTTTGGGTTTAATTATTGGGTTTATTTGTTAATGGGAGTTTAAACCTAATCGTTAAATTTAACAGAATATTTTTTTATTTTTAAGTATATTCTGTTAAACCAAGAATCGTTAAACCAAGAATTGTCGTTAGATAGGCACTTTTAATATATAAAGATATAATAACTGTACATTTTTATATCTTATTTTTTAACACTCTTTCTATCTCTTACAAAAAATTAAGAGCACTCTTCCTATATATTTTATTATTTTTTTTTTTATTTTTTACATAATTATTTTTTAGATGTTTTGTATATTATTGAGAGTTAATTTATAAATAATTTGTATATTTTAATAATTTAATATCTTGTTATTTTTTGTTAATTTATAGTTGTCTTTTTTGTTATTTTATAATTATTTTATAGTTATTTTTATGTTATTGTTTAGGTGTTTTATAGTTATTTATATTTATTTTTATGTGTTTTTTGAATAGTTGTTGTTTAGTTTTTATGTATTTTTTTATCGTGTATATTTTTAATTTATTTCAAACAATAATTTTATTGTATATATGTGCATTCGTTTAATTGTTTTTATATTTTTTTAGTTGTTTTCAATTTATAGTTATTTTTAAACTATCACTAACTCAAAAAAGAAAAGAGAAAAAAAAAAGTTGTAATAAAAAATTTTATGGAAAAAAATAATGTATTAGTATAAAAAGATAAATCAAGTTGAAAATATTTTACTTATTCCAATTAAGTCAATGTTTTGTTATTTTTCTATTGCTTTGTAGTTTTATAATTATTTTCATGTTATTTATTAAGTTGTTCTAAGGTTGTTTTTTAGTTGATTTTGAGTTATTTTTTCAATTTTATTGAACACAATATTTTTTTAATTTCAAAACAATAAACACAATATTTTTGTAAAGTTGATACAGTAAAAATGTAAAAAAATTTGTGTTACAATATTTTTGTAATTTTTTTTTTCCCATTTTACAGTAATCTTGTAAGTTTTCTATATTTTCATCATTTCACCCAATAATTTAGATTATTGAATATTGATATTATTTTTTTTCATTAAATGATTGTATTATTATTATTATTATTATTAAATTTTATATTTATTTTTGTATTATTAGTATTATTTTATATTTTTTTTAATAAATTATTAAGTAGATATTAAATGATATATTAAATTTTGTATATAATAATGGGTAAATACTATTTTGGATTCTGTGTTTTGCAAAAGTTATCGATTGGACCCTCTATTTTTTTAAATGACAAAATGGACATTGTATTTTCCAAAATAGTAAAAATAGAACATGAGCTTAATTTTTGATTTTTTTTTAATATAACCAACTTGAAGACAATTCCTAACACAAACAGATACAATGTAAATATTTTTGTTATAACACCTTTAGATCAGATTATTATTAAATTTTATTTTAACAAAAAATCAGTTTAAAGTCTTATTTGTACCATTTTGAAAAATATAGGATTCAGAGAGTCTAATTGGTATTTTTTGCAAAATATATAGTTTAAAATAGTATTTACCCTTTTATAATTATGTATTGGAAAATAATAATAAAAGTTGATATAAAAATATTAGAAAAATACTTTTTGTGTGAAATATAAATATTAGAAAAATACTTTTTGTGTGAAATATAAATATTAGAAAAATACTTTAGTGTTAGATAAACAAATAACTAAAAAAGTTCTAAGCTAAAATGGGGTGTAGTGTTTTTTAGCTCGTCTATCGAGAAGAAAATTAAAATTTTAACTATTTTTTTTAACTTCTAAGTATTATAAAAGGGAAATTTGAGTTTCTATGCATTTTTTATACCTAAATTAATTATCTAAACTAATACTTATAACTCTTTAAAAAATAGAACTACTTTTACCTAAACCCCAAAATACCCCCCTCATTATTCTCAACCATTTCTCTCTCTTCCTCCTTTCTCTCTCAAATCAAACCCACCAAAACACACTGCCGATCCACCTCCCTTCCACCCAAAACCAACCATCGCAGAACGGCGAATGCCACCTCCGACCGAGACGCCGACGGAGAGCCAACCGAACCCACACCTCCACCACCTCCGACCCTCTCTGAAATGCGAAGAAAAAAAAAAAAATTCTGAAACTTTTTTTTTTTTTTCCTGCGATTTGAGAGAGGGAAGAAGACAAAGGTCCGATGGTCGGACCTTGGGGGTCCGATGGTCGGACCCATCGGACCCCCAAGGTCCGACCATCGGACCTTTGATTTTTTTTTTTTTTTTTTTTTTTTTTTCCGCGATTTTGGAGAGAGAGGAAGAAAGGGTCCGATGGTCGGGTCCGATGGGTCCGATGGGTCCGATGGTCGGTCCGATGGGTCCGATGGCTCGGCTTTAATTTTTTTTTTTTTTTTTTTTTTTTTTTTTTTTCCCGCGATTTGAGAGAGGGAAGAGAGAGGTCCGATGGTCGGACCTTGGGGTCCGATGGGTCCGATTGGTCGGACCCCATCGGACCCCATGGTCCGACCATCGGACCTGGGGTGTGGGATTATTGGGACCGGCTAGATAGAGAGAGAAAGAGAGATAGTTTTAGTTTGGGGGTATTTTTGGGGTTTTGAAAAAAAAGGTATAGTTTTTTTAGGGTTTTAATTATTGGTTTATAAATCAAATTTTTTGATTTTCTAAGCATAGAAAATCAAATTTCCCTTATAAAATATCTATTGGCTTGGCATGCTGTACAAATATAGCTCAAATCAAATTGAAATTTGAAAAGGAAGCTCAAGTTAAAAAAAATAGAATATTTGGTGCTAGTGCTACCAAACCATGTACGGCTCAGACTCAGGGCTGCTCAGGAAACTTGTATTTCTGCTCTTCATTCCAGGAATTCTGGGTTGGGGACCTGAAGGTCATTATGCCACTTGTAAGATCGCAGAGGTGAGTTATCTATCTTTATATATACAATGTATATAATATTATTGTACACAAACATAATGTGTATATGTATATATGATGATTAGGGTTATCTGAGTGAGGAAGCAGCGGTTGCGGTGAAAGAATTGCTTCCAGAATCAGCAAAAGGGGATCTTGCATCAGTATGCTCGTGGCCAGATGATATTCGCAAACAATATAGATGGAGCGCTGCTTTACACTTCGCCGATACACCTGATTATGTCTGTAACTTCAATGACCACAGTAAGTCTATATCATCTCTCATCAGTACTTCTTTTATTATTATTTTTTTTTTAAAAAAAAAAATGTGTTGCCAAGTAAGGGTTATTTAGTGTGATCTTACTGTACTGCACTGTAAAAATTGCAAGCAGTACTTATTTGTAATTGATTATATATTTAAGCTGTTAATGTTTTTGAAAGCATTTAAGCAGTGTTAATTTTTTGATGAATTTAAATGTAAAGGACGTACGGATTGAAAATAATAGAGGTCACGGATGGAATATATTTTAAAAGACGGAAATTAAAAGCAAAAATAAGGAAGAAAGATCAATAAATACAATGTTATAAAACAAAAAAATTTCAAGCTAGCCCACCAAGTTTTTTTTTTCCCAACTTTTCTTTCCAACAAGGCAATTAAAAGAAAATATTAGGGGAACTAATTAATAAGGGTGAATCAGGCTGCAAATTAAGCTCAAATCTTTGGAAGGTTGTCGTCAGTAAACTAAGCAAATTAATATCTGGATCTCTACAATAATTATAATATATAGGAGACTGCCATGACCCTTCTGGGAGCAAAGGTAGATGTGTAACTGGGGCAATTTTCAACTACACAAAGCAGCTATCTGGTTATCACAACCCCACCCTCGAATCAAAATGTGAGTATATCTTTCTTCAATGTTATTACATGGGGTGGCAATATATTTTATATTTAAAAAACAATTATATATCTAATATTTGGTGTGGCTTTTATTGTTTGTTTTGGCAGACAATTTAACTGAGGCACTTATGTTCTTATCTCATTTCTTTGGGGATGTCCATCAGGTTTGCTTTTCCTATTTTTGGTGCAAAATTACTGAGTATATAATTTTCAAACTAGAAATTAATAAAAATATTATCTGCCAGAGAAATGATATATTTATATACAAAAATTCTTGCTGTAATAAAAATACATAGTATAAAAGTTTCTTGTATAGAAATTTTATAACAAAGAAAATTCCTGGGAATTGAAACTAATTAATATTAATGTTAGAGTAAAATATTAATAAAAATAATGTAATTTATGAGACATTGCTTAAAAAGCCAGTATTTAACTGAGAAATAAGGATATCAAAATGTTGACTTTTCCACCCAATTAAATAATACACACTTTCTCTCTCCAAATTAACTAGAGACTTTAACTGAGAAATTGCATTTTGAAGAAATGAATGTATAATTATAAAAATGATAAATATAAATTTCGACATAGTGATCTGAAGTAAGTGCTGTATATTGTCAGCCTCTTCACATGGGTTACCTTGGAGATTATGGTGGTAACTTAATAGCAGTACAATGGTACGAAAACAAGACAAATCTCCACAGGGTAAGCAAATTAATGTGTCTAGATTCACACTGTAGCAATATTGTTTGATTATTTAATTAAGTAGTGTTCATGAAATTGATTAATTTGGTTTTTAATTTGTTCAATTATATATTCCAGGTATGGGACGACAAGATCATTGAATCTGCTTTGAAGTCATTTTATAATTCGAACCTTTCATCGATGATACAATCCCTTCATCAAAAAATTGAAGTAAATTAACGTTGCTATCTTTATTCTTCATATAATTAAGTTTTGCTTGCTTATAATTATAATCATTAATATAATTAATCTTCTCAAAACTTGTTTAACATGTTTGGTTTCTTTTTTATGGCGCTATACATAGACTGGTTGGTTTAATGATGCCTCATCGTGGGGTGTATGCCCAAATAATGAAACTGTTTGTCCAATTCGGTAAGTTTTATTATCTATATTATATCCTAATTTAATTAATAAGTCTCATGCACCGAGAAAATTAAATCTAGTTATTTCTTTCCTTAAGTACATTTTGGGCTTGTTTGGAACGCCGTATTAGGTCGTATTGTATTGTATTATATTGAATTGTATTTTATGCAATATTTTTATGTAAAACTATATGTGGTATTAACTTTTATGGACACCTAAATATATAATATTTTATTATAAATTAAATTTTAACATAGTATTATATAAAAATATGATATATAATCCAATTTAATATAATACAATACAATACAGTTCCAAACGAGCCCTTAAGTATTAGACTATACATGATGATGAGATAAGTATTTCATTTTCAGGTATGCCTCAGAAAGCACAGTCTGCGCTTGCAAGTATGCTTACACAAATGTCACGCCAGGCATCACACTTGGAGGTATTTTTCACTATCTCCTTATAATTTAATTAATTAGACCATCAAATTAAGTTGGACGTCGTTTCATTCATTCTATTATATGTAACTTCATTGATTTATTAAACCTTGTAATTTGTTTTCGTAGATGAATACTTTCTTTCTCGGCTTCCTGTTGTGGAGAAGAAACTAGCCCAAGGTGGGGTTCGATTGGCTGCTAGCCTCAATCGAATTTTCTCCCCTGAAGCACAACTAGTTGCTGAGTGTTAAGGATATCGATACATGAAATATCTTCTATAGTAGGGAAGTGGTATGCTATATATATGGAAAATTGTGTGGATTATTAGTTATTAAGGACTTAGACTTTTGTTATTGCCCTGCAGCCTCTGCTTGCTTTGGTTGTTTTTACGTTTTATCTTAATTATAAATCGATTATCCTAGAAACTATATACTTTGTTATTTATGTATTGTGGTTCATTTTCACTTTTAAAACGTACGTAATTGCATGCCAATTTGCCATGCCTACCATGTTAATCATGCACCTTTTGTGTGACAATAATTTAACATCTTTAAATTATTCGTAACTACGAAAATAAACTTTATACAAAGTAGAAAATTAGAAGTATATGTTTAAGAAGTATATAATCCATCCCAATATATAATTCGAATAAGAGCGTGGTCACTTAATTATTAAATTTTGATAGGTGACCATCCAGTTTGTGTAGTATAGACAGGGCTGGAACCTTTTCTATCGCTAATTTGTTCTTATAATGGGATTTGTTACATATATTCACAATTGTTTATATTTGTAATCAGCTTTGGTTCGCCATTTCTTGATTTTCTTCAGTTATGAAATTTGTGCAGCTGACATTTATAGTCAATGTATATTTTGTTGGAATTTAGAAATCTACATATAGAGTAACTAATTATTAACCTCTTGCTTAGCTTACTAAAGAAAATGCATATTAATATATTGCTTTGGTGGTTGGATTTGGAAGTTTTAATGTATAAAAGAAGATATCCTTGATACAATATTGTACTAAAATGGATCCATGCGTTCTCATAATTCAATATGTGAGATAATCCTTTTCAGGTTCTTATTAATTTAAATGTATGACCCTATAATTAGTTAGTAGCATATGTATGGAATTATTTGAAAAGTAAAATACGTAGAAAAAAAAATATTAATATTAATTTTCTCTTGTAAAAAATTATATATCAAAAGAAAAGTTCATGAAAACTGTCGTTCATGCTATAAGTTGGGAAAGGCCGAGTGCTGCTCTGCTACTGAGTTATATATATATGGTGGTTTAGAATTATTTATGATTTCGTTTGAAATAAATCGAATATGCATGGACAATGTAATTAATTGGCTACCATTTGTAAGAATTGCAAATAAAATGTTACACCTGTTTCTACAATATGCACCCATGAAAAAGATGTGTTGATCATCATGCACCTTTTACTTAAGAATTTTCTAGTTCATTTTTTTTTATTTGTGTGTTGAAATTATTTAAAATATTTTATCAAATTTTGAAAAATTTAAAATAATTTACAATATAGAAAGTATTATTCAAACAATCTATTTTACACGGATATAAAATAATAAAAAAAAAATTACGCATGCACATTGTTTGAACCTTATTTTCAGTGTGTTAATTATTTTTTTTTTGAATTTCTTAAAATTTTGTAGGATATCTTAAATAATTATAATGTATACGACTATGAGAAAAAAAAAATTAACTAAAAAATTGATGCACCTCTATCTATTTCTGCATCCAAGAGACTTTTTTAGTCAATTTTTTTTATGGTAGTGTATATTATAATTATTTAAGTCATTCTCTAAAATTTTGAGAAATTCAAAAAAATTTAACATACCAACAGAGTATAAATTTTCGGTTGCACGCATGATTTTTATATTGTAAATTATTCCAATTTTTTTAAAATTTTATATGATGTCTTAATTAAATAACCATAACTAAAAAAAAATTAGACAAAATACTTTTCTAGATATATACCGAAATAAATAGAGGTGCATCGATGTATCTAGTTTGAGGAGGTGTATTGTAGAATATTATTGAAAAATTCTATAATGCTTAAAATGGATGTACAGATACACCCTTATGTGGTTTAGTATCCGAAATAATTTTTCAATTAAATTTTTTCTCATGGATATATATTATAGTTATTTAAAACATTGAGCTAAATTTTAAAAAAATTATTATACACTGATTTAAACCGTGTATTGTACACGTAATTATTTTATTTTAGAAGTGTGTAAAATAGACTGTTTAAATAGTATTTTCTATATATATTATAAATTATTCTGAATATCTTAATTTTTTTAAATTATCTTAAATAATTATAAAAAAAAAAAAAACTAAAAATTAGATGCTGAAATGAAGTGCATTGTAAAAGCACATTCATGAAAAAGATATTATGTATAAAGAATGTCAGTTTCGGAATGGGGTGTAACTATTTACCAAAAAAAAATAAAATAAAAATGGGGTGTAACTTGTAAGGGATATAAAGTTTTCAAATAAACGTGTTGTTTATCATGAAAGTTGTCAAATTTGTAATATTATTGTCGTTTATGTAGAAATTGTCGTTTTACAGGAAAGTGGTCCACACTGAAAAGGTTCTCTTCAATGCATTGTTTTCATCACGAAATCATTAACAGTTTCAAAGAGGTTTACATAAAATTAGTTTGTAGAGCTTCTTCAATCAGATGCAAAAATAATAATCGGCCAAGGACCAATCTCATTTTACTTCCCAATTAAGGGGCATCTTAAAGTGCCGAGATATTGTTACAAGTACAATTTAATATTAGATTGCAAATATTTTTTTTAATAAATAATATGAAAAAAACACTTAAGGTACTAATGACATATTTTCCCACCCCAAGTAACTTGCATATTAATGCCCCATTTAGAAATCGATAAGAGATCTTGGTATGTAGTATAATTTTAGGAGCCAAATCTTCTGTCCCAATTTTTCCCTGGCTCTCTATCCCAATCCAATTAAAATGCTCCACCTATATTTCCTACCAAAGTTAATATATTTTTCTTTCCAAAATAAACAAACTTAATATATTTACTTGAATAAATTAAATTTTACCTAATATATTATTAATATTAACGTAAGTTGTAATACTAATATATTTAAAAAATAATATATTATTAATATTAATATTTATAAAATATTAATGATAACACCAGTTTAATTTTTTGAGAAAAAAAAGAAGATTCTTAATAAAAAAAAATCTGAAATAAAAAAAATAGGTCTTTTTTTTTTTTTATATAAATTATATTATTTTTTAACTAAAATCTTATTTTATTCTTCTTCTTTTTTTTTTTTTTCTAACGATTTTATTTTATTCAAGTGTCTTTATTATTATTTTTCTCTGAATAAAAAAAAATATGAAAAGAACATTTAACCAAAAAAAAAAGAGTCCCATAATTAATTGAGGTGGAGCATTATAATTGGATTGGGATAGGGAGATAGGGAAAAATTGGGACAGAAGATTTGGCTCCATAATTTTATCCACCACATTTGTTTATTAGTAATAAAAAATAATATTTTACATGGGAGTTCAGAGTTATATGAATATCCTTTCAATTTCAAAGGGCGTATATATAATAATTGAGCATTGCTATTAGGTATCAGTGGTGCCTAGTACCTTCTCGACATGTTGCGTTGCGATTGGTTAGCGATACTTCTTAAAAGCTATTATAGTATGGGATCGATACTTAGTTAGACCAATAGCAATATTAACACGTAGGAGGGTGCTAGACACCATTAGCGCCGTTTAGCATTTCTCATAAGAGCATCTCCAAGGACTACATCAAATTTGGTGTTACACTATCACCAAATTTGATGTTAAAAATTATCTTCACTCCAACCACAACACCAAAAATTACACTAAAAAAATATTTCTTATTATTATATTAATTTTTTAATAAAATAAAAGAAAATATATTATCTTAATTAACTAAAACCACCACAATTAACTAAAATGCACCCCTCTAAATAAAAGAGTCACACAATCAACAAATAGTTTGAACTTTATTTTCGGCGCATTAAATTTTTCTAAATTTTTTGAAATTTTACAAGATGTCTTATATAATTATAATGTACACGATCATAAAAAAAAATAGACTAAAAAAATCTCTTGAATACCTAAACACGTAAGAGTATATCAATACACCACTTTAAAAAAAATACTTTGTAATTTTATAAATACAATTAATAATATCAATATATACATTAATTAAATATAAAAAAAAAAATGGTGTATGCTACAGTACACGGCATATATACCGTGGACTGTAGCATCCACTCCAAATTCAACAAATATATGCAGCGTCCTTGCATAACAAATCATCACCAAACAAAGGATTTGCCGTTTCCTTGGTGATGCTCTAATAATTAATATATGTTCTTTTGCATTGCTTACGTGTCCAATAGAATAACGGACCACGGGAATAAAGCCTGGGAAGGATGTACAGGGGATTCCATTCCAATAGGAAGCTATAGCATATGAGAGTGAGTCACTATGAGTAGTAGTACTCGGAAACAAAATGTTCTACATTTATGGAAGCGCTATAGTACTGTGATGACTCTTTCTAAGGGATATACTACCTTATATATATCAAATCAAACAGAAATACTAATAATTTCATCACATTATTCCTATATATCCACTCCTCTCTTCGATCGCTCTCATCTCACCATATATATAAACCCTACTCAACCTACCAAAACGAAAAGACCGAAAGAAAATTTTAGAAAGACTTTGTTGTTAATTATTTGGAGTGAGTGGCCATGGGTGAATTCAAATGCACCAGCTTGATTTTACTCTACCCTACTATTTTACTTATCATCCTCTTCTCTGCCATAAATCACAATTATTCCAATTCGATCTTGGATTTTCCATATGTTATACAGTACGATCGGCCGCCGAAGTCCGGTACTGGAACCGCCGACATTACATTCGATCTTTTTCCAGATGTGAGCACCAGTAACATCACTGTAAGTACTCTCATACATATATATATATCGATCTTGTTTCGATCTTGAGAAAATTCAAGAAAATAATTTACGCGGGAATAATTAAAGAGAATAGCTATCAAAATAAAAGAAAATCTTCGTCTAATATTTATAGGTATAACATCTATATTTAATATATGAAAATAATAAAATCTTTCGGTATTCATTTTTTTTTTCTATCCTAAAGTCCAAGATTTAAAATTATATGTGCTTTTCACAAATATATCTATTTATAGAAAAAACAAAAAGTATATTATTAATGTTTATTAAGTAGATAATTATGATTTCGTTATTTTAAATTAGGTTACTGATGAGTTAGCAAGGAAAAGTAGTAGTGATCATACATTTGGGAAAATGGAAGAGGGTTTGGCAAGAGCTAGAGCTGCAATAAGAAAAGCGTCCCGAACAAGAACCTATACATCGTACAAGGAAGAGAGTTTTGTTCCAAGAGGATCCGTTTACCTTAATCCTTACGCCTTCCATCAGTTAAGATTTTTTTTTCTCATATATATTACTAAAACATTTTACTTTCTTTTGTGCAATAATTATCTCATATATATCAACTATATGCTACATAGTTAGTTATTATGGATTAAATAAATTTGAAATAGGCTTATGAAACTAATTAATTGAAGCATTCTCTAGTCCAATCACGATGCCTTATCTTTCTTGTATTAATTTGTGATATTATTCTAGATTTGGAATTTTGTGAATTAATTAAATAATTGTTTTTAAATTAACATTTAGTGTTGCCTTGATGATGTCAGGAGCTACATTGAAATGGAAAAGAGATTCCGAGTGTGGTCATACAAGGAAGGAGATCAGCCACTCTTTCACACGGGGCCAATGAATTTGATATACTCGAGTGAAGGGATTGTCATCAATGAATTGGAGGGCGGCCCAAAAAGCCCATTTTTAGCTCAGAATCCAGATGAGGCCCTTGCATTTTTCATCCCTATTAGTGTCGTTTTCGTTGTAGAATATGTGTACAAACCATATAAGGACTATTCACGAATAAGGCTTCAAAACATTTTTGAGGAATACATCAACACAATCTCCCACAAATACCCTTACTGGAATAGAAGCAAGGGAGCTGACCACTTCATGGTTGGTTGTCATGATTGGGTAAGTACCTAAAATTACATTCTATACAAAATTAATTGCTTATATTAATTATTCTTATATCATTAAAATATGTTGTACGTACAAACAAAATGAATACAGGCACCAGATGTTTCCAAAGGATACAGGGCTGATCTTTTCAAGAATTTCATTAGAGTACTTTGCAATGCCAATTCTTCAGAGGGTTTTGAACCAATCCGAGATGTCTGCTTACCCCAAACGAGCCTTCTCAAAGGCGTAGCGGGTTTACCTGACCCTGGTTTTATTCGACCTCCAAATAACCGTTCCATACTAGCATTCTTCGCCGGGGGTGTTGATCATGGTTTTGTGAGAAAAGAACTTTACAAACAGTGGAAAGGAAAACACGATGAGGAGATTCAAGTCTACAATTACCTCACCAACACAGAAAACTACAATGAACTAATGGGTAAAAGCAAGTATTGCTTGTGCCCAAGTGGGTATGAAGTTGCTAGTCCTAGAGTAGTGGAGTCCATATACTCAGGGTGTGTGCCAGTGTTAATATCTCCGGGCTATGTTCTACCATTCAGTGATGTTCTTGATTGGAGTAAGTTCTCAGTTAATGTACCGTTTGAAAACCTTTCTGAGATAAAGACGATTCTGAAAGGGATTCCTAAGGATGAGTATTTGGCTATGCAACGAAGAGTTATGCAAGTACAACCACATTTTGTTTACAATCGTCCAGCTAAGCCATTTGATTTTATGCATATGGTTATGCACTCTGTTTGGCTTAGGAGACTTAACGTTAGGTTCCAAGCTTGACTTTTTTTTTTTTTGAGCTACATAAATTTAGTGATAATTCTTAATACTTCATCATGTATCATTCTAATGAAAAACTATACATACTTGATACTAGCCCATTTTGTTATTGATATGATGTATATATAGTACACCATTAATGTTGTTTGACAGAAGGCGACGAATGAATGGATATGAAAAGTAGTTTGTTATATGATAGCGAGTAAAGAAAGAGCTTTTTTTTTTTAATAAAAAAAAAATGAACAATATTAAACAAAGTTTGCATTAAATACCTAAATATAGATGATGAGTATATTTTATTAGAAAAACCATATTTAGTTGTTGAATAGATAGATAGATATTCATATTGGGAAAAATACAAAAAGTTAATGTAAGCCGATGATGCAAATGTTGACTAAGCTGAAAAGTATCTATCTATATTCAGTAAAAATAGAAGCACACAATCTTACCATGGTAGATATATTAATATTTTCTGTAAGGAAATGAGAAAATTTTACAGTTATTAGTTATGTGACTTTAATTTAGAAATAAATTAAAGAAAAAATTATAAAATAATTGATAAATAACTTCTTAATTTTATTTCCCTCCAATTTTACGAAACTACCTAAAATTGACCCAACAAAGTATAACATTAATAAATCTTGTGTTTTTGTCTATTTTTTTTTTAACATCTGCTCTGTTTGCAGTGATCGTCATTTGTCTCACTTTCAAACCATAGTTTAAACTTTAAAGCGTTTGATTTCCATTTTCCACGAATTTTTTACCCTTCCTCGCCAGCCAAACATGGATTAACAGAATTCATCATTGTTAGGCTGAAACCCCAGGAAAATTTCATCACCAGAGCTTATCTGGGCTCAATTAGATATCTTTCCAGCTTTGTTTGGAGATATGCACGGATCTGGGTTATGGTGTAGGGAACTTGTTTTTCTTCTATTGATTCCAGGTATACTGGGTTGGGGAAAGGAAGGTCACTATGCTACTTGTAAGATTGCAGAGGTGAGTGTCTCTTCTCTTTACTGCTGTAGTTGACTCTGCATTTTTTTTAATATTATATTGATGGTTTGGGGATAAAGATTATGTGGGACTAATATTTGGGGAAAAACAAAGTAGTAATTTTTCTCACTGTTGGTCAACATCAATTGGTTCATTGTTATAATGTTTCTAAAGTTATCGTATGCGTCCATGTATAATGTTAGAGGTGGAGAAAATAATATATAGCTAACAAGAGCTCTTATTTGCGAATTGGGCATTGTGCAAAACTTGGTAGTAGGTATATATGATTTTGACTTTAACTTCCTGGAAGATTTCAATAAAGATGGGTGGGAACTTGGGGGTAGGATGAGGTTGGTCCTGGTTGACCCCTTTCACCTGAAATTTATGCTTCGTCTTGTTTGTTGAAAGGTTTTGTTGGGGACCTGCAACTATTGTTTGATAAGAAATATTAGAGGTTTTTATGAGACAAATTTGTTTTTGCTTGCAGGGTTATCTAACAGAAGAAGCTCTAGCTGCGGTGAAACAATTGCTTCCTGATTCCGCCGAAGGTGATTTTCCGTCAGTTTGTGCTTGGGCTGATCAGGTTCGATTTCACTATCGATGGAGTAGTGCTTTACACTATATTGATACACCTGACTATAGGTGTAACTATGAATACTGCAGTAAGTAACTAGCTTTCTGATTGTTAAACCATGCTCATCTTTTGAACAATTCAAATTGCATTTGTTGCCAATTGCTTACATGACCAAACTGTGGTACAGAGTTATGAGAACCTTTCTTTGAAATTGTTATTGTTTGCTATTGTTGGGGGTTACTTCATTGTGATTTAAGCAGTTTCACTTGATGAATTATCCTGTTTGGACCTTTCTGTAGTGGCTCTAGTGGAAATAAGTCTAAGACTCGGTTAGTAAATTTGATAATCATAGATGATTGGTCTGTCAATTGGAGATAAATGAAAGACAAGATTAAACTACCTACCAAATATCGATAGCTTACCCGTATGTAATTTTTACTTTCTTTTCTTCTTAAAAGAAAACATTATTCTCTTCATGATAGGAGACTGCCATGACTCTGTTGGACGTAAAGATAGATGTGTTACTGGGGCAATTTATAACTATACCATGCAGCTATTGGATTATCAGGACTCCTCCGTGAAATCAAACTGTGAGCACCTTCGTTTCAACCATATATAATTATGAAGGGAAATAAATAGATAAGATCCTGATTATGTATTTTCGTGATGCAGACAATTTAACTGAGGCCCTTATGTTCTTATCTCATTTTATTGGGGATGTCCATCAGGTTTGCTCTTCCTAGAAATTCATCAAACTTACTGAGTATACAATGTCATCAAACTATTGAAACTTTAGTTAACCTTTCTCCATTGTAGTTTTCTTACAAATAGGAGTTCCATACTCGGTGATGACATGTGTTTCACTGGAGAGTTGAATTTTGGCTGGATTACTTGAATAGATTAGATTTTTCTTGTTTCACTGTAGTAACTTCGGCTGATAAAATGTGTTTGAAAAAGAAACTGTTACTATTAAAAGACATGTTCTTTCTTATTTTTGGTTCCCTTCTTAGTTGCTTGACTTCTGAATCAAAATAAAATTATCAGATGGTTAACATTCATATATTCTAAACTTTCTGTTGTATACCAGCCTCTGCATGTTGGTTTTACTGGAGATTTAGGTGGGAACACAATAATTGTACGATGGTACCGTAGAAAGACAAACCTCCATCATGTAAGGGCTGTTTTATGATTCAGTTACATTCATGACTCATGAAGGCTAGTTTACATCATAGTAGTCCATATGTTGTGAGATCATTCAGATTTGGTTTTATTCCAGGTATGGGATACCATGATGATTGATTCTGCTTTAAAGACATTCTATAATTCAGACCTCACAAGCATGATACAGGCCATTCAACGAAATATTACTGTATGCTGCTCTCCTTTTCCCATGATAGGTTCCTGTCATGAATGTTCTTCTTACCTAGTTTACATATGTTTTTTGATTTACCCTTTACGCATGCAGTTGAGATCTATTATGTGTGGATTGTACAAAATGTACTTATGCTGATGACTGTTGGTCAGTCTGAGTGCAAGTTGATGTTAGAATGTGTTAGTTTTCTTTTCAAGTATAACTTTGTTCTACTTGTTTTAAATTTATACAGAATGGCTGGTCCAATGATGCGTCTTCTTGGGCAATTTGTGCAAATAATCACACTGTGTGTCCAGAGCCGTAAGTTCATGCTCTTTTCTGGTCTATCCTTGATTGGTATCTTTTTTGTTGTTCACAGTAACTCTGTTTGCAGTGCTTGATTACTAACCACGAAAGTATACTATTCAAGCCACAATTAAATCACAATGAAAAATTTAACTGAGTTTCGTTTATGTGCACGTGTATGTGTATAAAGATTTATCTTAAATGTGGATTTCTTGGGCATGATAAAATTGCCATTGATAATCTTCAGGTATGCCTCTGAAAGTATTAGTGCAGCATGCAAGTTTGCTTACAGAAATGCTACACCAGGAAGCACTCTGGGAGGTATTTTCCCCTAATTCATTTAAAGTTTTCTCTTTGTATGTCAGTAGACCATTAAAGCTAGATCAAAGTAGTTCTAATGTGATGTGCGACATGCTATGCTATATATCTAAACTTGTATTCCTCGTTTCCAATTCTTTATACCTTATGTTGTTTTAGATGAGTACTTTCTTTCTCGGCTTCCTATTATGGAGAAGAGGTTGGCTCAAGGTGGGGTCCGCTTGGCTGGTACCCTTAACCGAATATTCTCTTCACATGAAAAAATTGCTGAAGCAAGAAGATAGGAGAACGTCATCCATATCAGGACAGGTGGATCATCAGATAAGAAGTGGATTCCCATTTGTTAGGTTTGTTTATATAGCTACAACTTCCCCATACGTTAAAACACTCAAAGGTACTCAACACCCTTAGCTATCCAATTCCATGTCGTCAACTCTTTGAAAAAAATAGAAATAAAGAAATAGAGAAAGAGAGAATTGCATTTGTTATTGTTTATTTGTAATTGCTCACTCTTGTCTTCTAACCCAATCAATAAGATTGATGATGCTTCTTCTTATGTCCCAGAATATGCTCTCATCTTGCTTGTGTTATAATCTCTCATAAAAAAAAAACAAATCTCGCTTGCGTTATAAGTAATTTATAGGGTAGCATGAAACTTAAAAGTAATGGAAATATTAAACTTGCACTCAATTAAGACCTGTCAATGGATTTGGATTTTTCATATATAGTTGCAACTACAACTTGTATAGAACTACATCATCTGCACAAACAATAGATCATCAAGCTTGAGAAAAGTTGAAACCTATGGATAGATTTAGTGGTGGGTTGAAAGGAGTAGTTCCTTTTGTATTAGTTTTTGTTCTGGCCTTTGCTTCAATTACAGTTCCAAGTGCTCATGGTTGGAGTAAAGAGGGTCATGTTATGACGTGTCAAATAGCCCAGGTAAAGTTTCTTCCACTTGTTCTCTTTTGAATAGCTCGACCAAGACCAACGTTGTCAATTTTTTATAAGGATAAATAACCGTAGTTCAAATTGATGTACTTTATACAAGTTTGTTAGAGCATATACAATACATTCCATCACATCATCCTACTTTAAGAATATACACAACATGTCCCAAAACCTAGAGCCGGCTCAAGCACGGGCTCACGCCCAAGGCCTCCCACCCAGTCTAAAAAATTATTTTAATAAAAATTATCAAAATTATATTTTGAAAATACCATATTTTACATTTTTACTATTATTTATTAAAAATTACAACTATTTTCTAAAACAAATACTAAATTTATACTTTAAGATACTAAATTTTGATATTTTATTAAGAAAGAATAGTCAATTATATTTTTAAAATACTATATTTTAAATTTTTACTACTATATATAATAAAAAACATAAATTCTTTTATATCAAAAAAGTCATTTTAAGTATTTTAGTTTAAAATCCCTAATTAACTTGAGACAGGTCTTTTCACAGCATTAATAGTATTATGTTTAGAATCTACGGTACCACCATTAATTTTTCGGTGATAATATGTGAAGAAAAATATTTTTATTAGGTGTCATATTTAGGGCTCGTTTGATATGGCGTATTATATTGTATTGTATTAGTACTATTTAATACAATACTATACTTGGTATTGACTTGTATTAATAGATTGTGTAAAGTTATAATATATTTTCAATACATTCGACCCTAACACCAACTACGGGTCTGAGTCCGGATCTCGTGTCTCGAGTGCGGGCCCGGGTTCGGGTCTGGGTCTCGGGACTGGGTCCGAGTCTTGGGTCTCGGGATCGGGTCCCGAGTCCAAGTTTGGATTCGGGTCCAGTTCGGGGTCTAGGTCTAAGGTTCACGTCCAGGTTAGGGTCCCGGGTTCGAGTTCGGGTCTTGGTCTGGGTCCCGGGTCTGAGTTCGAGTCTGGGTCCAAGTTCAGGTCTGGGTCTCGGATCCGGGTCCAAGATCCAGGTCCCCGATCCGAGTCTCGAGTCCGAGTCCTGGGTTCGAGTTTTGGGTCTCGGGTCTGGGTCTGGGTCCCGACTTCGGGTCCTGGGTTCGAGGTCTGGGGTCCGCGGTTTGGGGTTCGGGTTTGGGTCCCGGGTCCGAGTCCCAATTCGGGTCTGGGTCCCGGATTCGAGTTCAGGATTCGGGTCCTGGGTCTGGATTCGGGGTTCAAGTCCAGATTCGGGTCGGAGATTAGTGTTGACCCAGAATCTTTTGTAAATATTATAATACAAACTAATACGGACAATTTGTTAAGTATTAAATAATACAACATACATTGTATTAAAAATTTTGGTCGTAATAATTAATACAATACATTGTTTTATCTAAACATAATGTTATTTATTATTTAGTACAATACGACTCTTATACGACATACCAAACGAGTCCTTAGTGTGATATTTAATATTAAATTATTAGTATTGTGACATAAAAAAAATTATTTTAATTGATGAAAAATATACACCAAACAAATACGATTACGATTGTTAGAAATGGTCTTAACAAATTCATTAATCAACGATTCACCATAATGGAGAAAGTTGCTTTTAATTATTATATTTAAAAAATAGATTAATCTATTTTAGATTTGAGACGACGATCGTTATATTGTCGTTTGGATTGTAAATTACGATCTATGTAATATTTCTTCTTATTATTATTTTTTTAAAAGTTCCATATAATATTTCTTCTTCTTCTTCTTTTTTTTTTTTTTTTTTTTTTTTTTTTTTTGAAAAAAAGATGTATAATATACTTCTCACGTTAAAATGTATTAAAATTGAAAAATTACTTCATTCACATACCTTTAGAACATCTTCAATGGAGATGCAAATAAGTGATGTAAATGTAAAATATAGCTCATTTTATTAAAGTGATTTACGTCAATGATGTGCTAAATTATGATACAAATATCTTACATAACAAAAAAGTAATTTAAATTTACATCACAATATAGCATGATGTAAAATTTACACCACAATAAATACTATACTTTTATATTTACTATTATGTTATTTTTAATATTTTATTATTAAATTTACGACTTTATTATTATTACATTTTATTTGATTTTGCATTATTATTATTTTATAGTTTTTGATAAATTATTAAGAGTACATTAAATAACATATTAAATTTTACATCAAGATATACTTTGAAGCATAATAGTAAAAGTTGCAGTAAAAATATTTCAAAATCAATTTTTGTACAAAATATAGTTCAACTTTTACATCTCTCATTTAAGATGACCTTAGGTTTTCAATTCCCAATCTCCACTCCTCCAATATTAAAATAAAATAAATAAAAAAATTATAGCCTAATTGTTTTTTAATATATATATATGTTTGATTTTTTTTACCATATATTAGTAGCAATAAATATGCAATTTGTCTAAAAATAATTTAAATGTAAGATTAATAATTAATGTAATAATATAAAGGAAAATTAACTCATAAACTATTTTAATTTTTTTTTTTAAATTTACAGTTTGAGTTGCTCTGGTGGTTTTTCAGTTAGTTTTGATGTAGATTAATATACGGATTTTAATTGTGATTTAAATTGCTCTTTTAATTGCTATAAAATGTAGGGAATTTCGTAAATTACAAAAAAAGAAAAAATTATTTAAAAGTATAAAAAATTATTAAAATCTTGTTTCCAATTTCTCTTAGAGTAAGGTCTTTAATGTTTTGGCTTAATTTACTCTATCGGTAGATAGAGATTTTTTTTGATTGAAAGATTGTCTACATTCAATTTTATCTGTTGTATTACATTTTGTTTGAATGATTAATATAACACTACTTTTTCTCAAAAAAAAATATATATATATATTTTTTTTTTTGAAGGAAAATATATATATATCTTACCTAATATATAAAATGCCTATCTAACAGATTTTGTTATGTACTTAACAGAATATACCCAAAAAAAAGGTTAACTTTAACAGACACCTATTCAATTCAAAAGTAAGCCAATTTTATTTACAAAAAAATTATACAGACCAAGACAACCTTTGGTCATTTGCACAATCACCAATTCATTTTCACAACTGATAAATCATAAATAAAACAAATTGTAACTCTTCAAAAAGTTACAAGAAAATACATTAACTAATAATATAAATAATGTTTCATAATTATAATTCAGACCAGAATCGTTTCTTAAACAATATATATACATGCAAATCATCCAATTATTATTTATTATGAATATATATTTATATATAATCAAAATGTATCGACCGTAATCATTTCTTCTCCGATCTATTTTCATTATATATATTTAAATGTATTTTTCTTTTGTGGTATCGATCCTCACAAATTTCTAGAAATAATATTACTAATGTAATAATCTACATTACTAGGATGTACATATATATATATATATGATCTGTAGTAGACGAGACGCCTGTGAGTACTGTCATGTTTGTGTAAATATATATATAATATATGTATAATGTATATATGTAAGGACATATATATATCTTACCTATTATATTATATAAATATCTATCTAACATAATTTGTTATGTATTAACAGATTGTTGTGTAATTTTAACAAAACGTGATCTCTTTTGGAAATCGTTAAATTTAACATACACTATTAACTTCTCAACCAATACATACAAAGTGCCTATTAGATATCTCTTTGATTTGACTGTGAAACGATATATATATACTATAAAAACTAATGACATCTCTTCAAACCATTGTATTAATTCAAAACTATGCAATTACGTTTCATATTTTATTCTTTATTATAACAATACACGATCCTTAGTCCTTATTATAACACATTATAATGTTCATAATTAAAGAGCACACACATAAACACAGATAAAAACTATTATGTAATTAATGAATGATATTATTAGAACAATGCATCCCCTAGAGTCTTGTTTTTCCATTTAGCAGTTTCACTTAAGCGTTGTAATGTTGTGGATAACTTATGAGACAAGATCTGACAGCATGTCACATCTTTTAAACTTACAAATCTTTATTTTAACATTTCAAGGACTTCGTTTTCACATCCAATAATTTTATAACTCAAATGGGCGTCCAAGAATAAAATTCTTTAGATTAGATATAGATCGAATACTAAGATCTCTTGAATGCCATGTAGGAAGAAATGCCAGTACTTAAGATGATCCATTGTGATGTCTTCAAGCATTAGTTCTACACATTCGGTCAATGACTGTACATAGTAAGGTTGAGAAGACACTCTTCATTCCAATTGTCAAACGAGGTTGTTTATTAAGGTTGATGATGAATGTTCTGAGAATAGGGGCCAATGTCTTGGGGTTTATGATCATGTATTACCTTCTTTCCCTAAATACTTCTCATCTTCTACTTATACACTCTCTTCACTTGATTACCATAACTATTAAGTATAATAGTCAAATTACAAAAAATCTTTAAATTTGTTGAAATTTTTGAGAAATCACAACTCATCAGATTAAGAATTTAAACTTCAATAATAATTATATCTGCCTTTAGAATTACTAAGATCAAATGGTTCAGCCAATGTCTATTTTTCTTCTGAGGTTAGTATGTTGATTATGTGTTGAAGGGTCTGATATTGGTGGTGTTTTGCTTATTCAATATTACTGTGTTTGTCTCTCTTTTTATTTCTTTCATAATCTGATAGACACATATATATTATATCAAAGCACGCAAATCAACAAATTTCAAATTGCAGGTTTTATTTAAAGATTTATTGTCTATATAGTACTAATTAATGTATTTATGTATTAATTTATAAGATTATACTATTATGCATTTATTTGTTATATTATATATATCATAATGTGAACTTTATTATGGGAATTATAATTATGTTTCGACACCATTATTTTATAATAGTTTTGCTGTTTGAAGAGATCCCTCAAATTAAGAAAGTGATTATGCTGATTTTTTTACCAAAGTAATCTCTTAGTCGAGGAGATCCAAGAAGTATTAGACAATTAGAGCAAAAGTATCGATCTGTCATTTTAAATATAACAGTCAAGGAAATTAAGAAGATCTAGGGGAGGAATTAAGAAGACTATGTAACCAATAGACTTTTGTGGGAATTATTGACCGCCGGTGATGAATAATAGTATAAAAAAAATGATAAGATAATTATTAAAGTCAGGTTTAATCCTTTAACACAATGGAAAATATTTGGTTATATGTACATACATGTGTACACAACTTATATAAGAAGATAACACATTTGACTAATTCTCACAGACATCAAAAGATATAGTTTTTTCCTCATATTTTATACATACACATAAAAATCATCATATCTTACATGGTCACTTTATATATATACGAACCATATATTCTTAATTTTTAGATAGTTTTGAATTGCTGGTAAAATTTGAAATTAAAGGAAATTAAAAAATATAGTTTCTAAATGTGATTATATGAGTATATTAAATTACTAATTTGAGATGTTAAAATATAAAAGAGAAATTATATTGTGGAGGCAATTAGTATGTGAGATATTATCAGTTAAAAATGTACGGCAATGTTTAAAACTTTCAGGTTGATGTGAATGTTTAAAATATGTTGATTGATGATACTTTTCTTTAGTTTGATAGCTTAATTATAACGTGCATTGCACGTGGTTGTTATCTAGTATATATATATATATATATATATATATATATAAAAACTCCTAATATAAAAACTAGTTTTATAACAACTTCTTATCTCAAAAAAATAAAATAATTCTGTTTTAAAAAAATTAATTGTAATAATGCATAAATTTGAACAATGGAAAAAAATGATTATTTTTTGGCAATTTTGGCCTTAGCAATTGTACATGTGGTGCAACAGGCGCTGCTAGACTCGGAGGCAGACGAAGCTGTTCGAAATCTGTTACCTGACTACGTCAATGGCGATTTATCAGCCCTCTGTGTATGGCCCGATCAAATTCGCCACTGGTACAGATACCGCTGGAGTAGCCCTCTTCACTTCATTGATACGCCTGACCAAGCTTGCTCCTTTGACTATTCCAGTAAGTCTGAAAACCATAACCCCTCTTTTTCAATTCAATATAATTAAGATAATAATCATCGTCTTCGGTTGGGACTTAGGGGACTGCCATGATCAACATGGGTCAGAGAACATGTGTGTTGCTGGTGCGATCCAGAATTTCACTTCTCAGCTCTCGCATTACCGGGAAGGAACCTCCGATCGCCGATGTAAGGAAGCCCTCACTCTTAAGAGTACATTTCTTTGTTTTGATAGCTATAATGCTTGATCTTGAAATTTGGAGATTATTTTGCGTATTCATGTTCTATTCTTGGATTTCTTTCTTTGTGATTTGTAGATAATATGACTGAGGCCTTGTTGTTCTTATCTCATTTCATGGGAGATATTCACCAGGTATGCGAATATTAAGTATTCGTGATAGAAAATGCAAATTAATCACATTATTTAAAATAATTTAGTTTTATTTCATTTTATCAGCCAATGCATGTTGGATTCACTACTGATGAAGGAGGAAACACCATTAATCTACGCTGGTTCAAACACAAATCGAATTTGCATCATGTAATTTCCTCATATCGCGAGATTATAATATATAACTATTCATCTATGCATAGAATTCATATATGCATATAGAATTCATATATATATATATGCATATAGAATTCATTTTGTTAAAGTAAATGCTTATTTATAACGCAGTTAAGTTCTTATTCTTGTGATCTGTCCCCTCATTATTTTTTTTTTCTTTTACATTAATGTGAAGGTATGGGATAGAGAGATTGTACTGACTGCTCTAAAAGATTATTATGAAAATGATATGGACCTTCTCCTACAAGACATTAAGGGAAACTACACTGATGTAAGACTATTTACTATACTAAATTTCATTATAAAATGCAATGCTTGTGAAAAAACAAGCTCAATGGAAAAATAGTTTAAAGTTGCAAATTCATTGTTTTTACATTTGTGTATGTTGCACAGGGAGTCTGGTCTGATGATGTTTCTTCTTGGGAACATTGTGATGATCTTGCTTCATGCATAAACAAGTTAGTATATTATCCTACCTTTTTTTTTCTCTCGTCTTACTCCAGTTCTCATACATCATACTAAATGAGTTTTGATTTTGGGTTTTTTCTCTAGATACGCTGTTGAGAGCATAAACACAGCTTGCAAATGGGGTTACAAAGACGTTGACCCTGGTGTTACTCTTGCAGGTATAAATGCAAAACCATGCATGCTGCCAATGAGTTGTTTTTTTATTAGTTCAAGCTCATGGTCTAGGGGTAAATTTTAAAAAATAGTTATAAAAATCAAATTATGTTATCACTTACTAGTTTCTGTTCAAACCATTTTATTCTGTGCAAGATAAAATAAATTGAGGTAAACAAATGTTATCCATGATTAGTTGACAGTGAATTCTCATAGGTACCCCTAATAATAATTGAGTGACTCACTCTTTTTTCTCTTAATCTGAGACAAGCATGCTAACTGTTATTAGTATCAGTTGAAAATAAAAGCAGAGTATCTGTGTTACAAGTGGGACAAGTAATAGTTTGTCATTTTGTGTATTTTTGCAGACGATTACTTTAATTCCAGGATGCCAATTCTAATGAAACGCATAGCACAGGGTGGAGTACGATTAGCCATGATTTTGAACCGGGTGTTAGGTGACTCCAACAAAGGACTTGCCATGCCAACTTAACCAACTGATAATTATGCATAAGAAGATTATATCTGGATATTCTTCAGACTTATTCTTTGGTTTAAACCATCCCCGAGTTTAGCTGACCAGGTACACTGCGTACATTGGTTTAGTTATGATGTACCTAATAATGACCAATCTTGTAACTTGTAAGTGATAACATGTGTAGATTACAGTTAATTCCGAACTATTTGTAACCGATTATATGATTCTCATCTTTGATAAACAATCTAGATTTCTCAACATATGGTTGTTCTTGTTAACAAGGTAGCCAGATTATGTTACAACTAATATCACCAAAAAACCATGAGCCATCTTCATATCTTGAAATGGATCATATAACTCCGCTGTTCAAACTTTAATTGAAAAATTCTGATTAATATGTGAGGTATGTAAGATTGAAAGAGTACTGGAAAAAACATTGAAAGAGTTATGTGAGTACTGTAGACAGTAGACACCCCATTCATCCATTAAAAAAACATTGAAAGAGACCTGAACAAATATTAAAATGTTACAAACACATCATCAATATCTGAAATCCTGGCTTGGGAAAAGGTATTTAAAGAGGTTCAGACTTCTCCCTCTTTCTCTCTTTTGGTATGAAATTTAGACTTGTATCTCTATTCTAGTTGTGATTGGGATTGCTTACCTCATTACATAAGCTAAAACGGTCGGCAACCAAATCAAGTGTCATAATTCAAGAAAAGTATTAATAGGCGGCTCCTGGATAGCAGGGCAAGGGTGCGTCTTGTTCAATGCTCACAACATTCAAAGTTTTGTTTGATTTTTTTTTTCTTGAACTTGGTTATTCTGTATAATCTATTTTATTAATATGAGAATTAACTTAAGTCTAGGAAAAAAAATGGATATAAATAAATATATAGGGATATGATTTTGTCCCGTGATGTACTTTCACAGAATGTATTCCGTAGTACATTAGATGGGTGTCAGGATACATTAAATGAGTATCAGGGTACGTTTCTACTTTTTAACCCTAATTACCCCTAGATCAATCTTAGCCGTCAGATCAGATAACTCTCTCATTTGACGGCTGCCGTACATCACGAATTACAATCCATCCCTAATTACTTCTTGATCAATCTCAGCCGTCAGATCAAATAACTCTCTCATCTGACGGCTACCGTACATCACGGATTACAATCCGTGAAAGTACAATAACATGACAAAATCATATTCCTAAATATATAATGTTAATTTCGACATGACACATGGACCACCTCATAATATGGTTGAACGCCAAGGCAGCCATTTACAATTACAAACAGGTTCCAAAGGTCAAAAGTACCCTCCTACTCAGGAAATCCTTTTTTTTTTACCCTCCTACTCGGGGAGAAGGGTGAAAAATTCCCATTTTGGCTTGCGGAATAATGTAGAGAATTGGCATTTGCCAACCGAGCAAAGAGAAAGAATATACTATGTACTACGTATCTCACCACTGTTTCCTTCCTCGAACCCCGTGCTCTATTTTCCAAGACGTGAATAATATATACATATAAATCTGATAAATCTCAACTAACTTTTCTTGAGTAACAAGTCGACATCTTTGATTTTATTTTTTTTCTCTTTCCATTAATATATTCTATTGTATTGAGATCAAGTGTCAAGTGAGATAATTTTTATTATTGCCTCCTAATTATCACCTTATTCTAACTTTAGCCTTCAACTTCCATGTGTCTACATTATTGCACCCAAATTTTTATCCTGTCTCATTTTCCCCCTTCTCTTTTAACAAATAGATGGGGAAATGTAAGATGGAAGTTTCAAAAATATTTTTATGCATTTTACTTGTACTAATTAGATAAATTCCCTTTTTTCCTTACAAAATAATAATAATAACATAAATGCCCCTTTTTTAGTTATAATATGTAGTTATCATTTGGCCAATTTAAGCAAAAACAATTCATGTTTTTTTAAATTACTAACAAATCAGATTGGATTTAAAAATTAAATACAATCTGCTTGCCACAAAATAAATAAATACAATCTGCTATTTGATAAAAACATTTAACATATTTATTTAATAAAAATACTCTATATTTATATATAAAATGTATTCTATATTAACAAAAGTTGTTGAAGATCACCAAGTATTATGAAATATGACTACTATTTCACCTAGCTCTTGAAAAATGAGACATTTTGATAGATTATATGCCAAATATGAACGTTGATAAAAAGTTAGGAGCTAAAATATATTTCAAGGGCAAGACTCGTCTTATTTCTTTTTCTATATTAATTTATATCAGATAAAATGATACCCAAAAAAAAATAAGTGTCGAAGTATAAATATCTTGAAGTTAAGGGTTCAAAATGAAATTAGAGCAATAACCTAATTACATAACCTATATAGCCAACTTTCTTGTCCCACCAAGTACTCCATAAATTTTGGAAAATACGCTCACTGTTCCAAGCTTGGAAGACAAACTCTTCTTCTCCTTCCAGAAAAGTAACGTTCTCGAACCTTAGGCTTTTCAAAATCATATTTCATTTAGTTTTCTAATTCTCTTGTTTCTCTTTCATGCCATTTAAATTTTGTCCATCCGAAACTCTACAGATAGTATTACTTCTTCTTTCTTAGTTTGAGGCTCCGTTGAGTTTGAGGCTTGTTTCAAATAAAGCTTGGTGTCTAGCTATATCAAAATACATTTATTTTTTCAACTTGTAAGAATCAAATAAAGTTAAAACTTGTGAGTTTCATCATTTTCATTTGTTTTACAGAACTTTACGAAGTGTTTTCTCTTTGTATCTGCCACTGGTTTATGAGCATAATGAAGTTATATGCTTTTGTTTTTTTCTTGTCGATTATTCTTTGAAAGGACCGTGTTTGTTTTGTAATTGTAAATATATTTATTTACATATTTGGACTTATTAGTTTCCTATTGTGCTTTTTGGTTACCTATAAAAAACTCTGATCATTTTTGCAATGTTCTCTACTCTTATAGGTGAAGGTACAAATCATTATCAATAGCTTGAACTAATCTGATTTAAGTTCGAATTATAAGGTTGGATTGATCATGGTATCCAGTCTTGTTTCAAAAACTAAACCTCTGAGCATGGCATTGGCTAGAATGAGTAGAAGTAGCCTAAGAAGATCAGAAGGTGCAATTCAAAACATGTTCAATGAGGAACAACATAAACAAAAGTATTCCTCACCTTTCATTCCAAATGCCACCGCACAAGGAAAATTCTCATACTTTTCTAGCATTAAAAGGGAAAATCATATGAGCTTGTGGAGCAGGGGAATAAGGGTCACCCCACATTACCAAAATCCTACAGCAGAGAGAATTGTAGAGGAATCAGATTCAGAGTATGAGGCAACAACAACAACAACAACCAAGTATCCAGGACTCGAAGCAACAAGGTCAAGCGAAAAGCCGAGGGTGGTTGTCCTTGGCACTGGTTGGGCGGCTTGTCGATTCCTCAAAGGACTGGACACAAATATTTATGATGTCGTTTGCATATCACCTAGAAATCACATGGTTTTCACTCCTTTGCTTGCTTCAACATGTGTTGGAACATTGGAATTTCGCTCGGTTGCTGAACCTGTTAGTCGAATTCAGTCTGCATTGGCCTCCAATCCAAATTCTTATTTTTACTTGGCTTCTTGCAGTGGCGTTGATACAGAAAAACATGAGGTGAGTTGAGTGAGTGTTATTTCAAACTATGTGTCATAAATCGAGATGGAGATCATGTTATGTATGATAAAGATCAAAAGGGTTGATGGAGTTGTGTGTTGTAGGTGTATTGTGAGACGGTTAGCAACGGTGGATTGTCAAATGAGCCTTATCGTTTCAAAGTGGCTTATGACAAGCTTGTCATTGCTTCAGGAGCTGCGCCCTTGACATTTGGTATCAATGGTGTGGAGGAACATGCTTTTTTCCTTCGTGAAGTAAATCATGCTCAAGAAATTAGGAAAAAGCTCCTCTTGAACCTTATGCTTTCTGAAAATCCAGGTGAGCTGTCATCTCTACATAATAATTTAAAAGTTTTTGGTTTTTGTTCTGTTCTAGCATCAGAAGCTCTTTTCTTTCTATTAAAACATAATTAATGTATTGCAGGAATATCTGAAGAGGAAAAGAAAAGACTTCTTCACTGTGTTGTGATTGGTGGTGGTCCTACGGGGGTGGAATTTAGTGGTGAATTGAGTGATTTTATAATGAGAGATGTTCGAGAGAGGTATAGCCATGTTAAGGACGACGTCAAAGTAACCCTTATTGAGGTACTTAACAATGTTCATGACTTCTTTCTTTTATATTTGATAAACTAGTATATATACTATAAGAGCAGGAAAGGTGAGGTCCTTCACT
Organism: Cannabis sativa; assembly: GCF_029168945.1. Lineage (NCBI taxonomy): Eukaryota > Viridiplantae > Streptophyta > Magnoliopsida > Rosales > Cannabaceae > Cannabis > Cannabis sativa. The sequence continues at coordinate 38,974,994 of NC_083601.1, read as the reverse complement.
TATACTCCTTCCACAGGCAAATGAAATACTATCGTCCTTTGATGTGGGGCTAAGACAATATGCAACGAACCACTTGACCAAAGTAAGTTAGTTTGAATTACCTTGATATCTTTCTTGATCATATATTTCTTTAAGATTTAGTATGATGACATTTGGCATGTTTCTTTCTTTTCAGTCTGGTGTTCGCCTAATGCGTGGTGTGGTGAAAGAAGTACATCAGAAAAAGATAGTTCTCAACGATGGAACTGATGTTCCTTATGGGCTCTTGGTGTGGTCAACAGGCGTTGGACCATCAAACTTTGTGAAATCACTTCATCTTCCTAACTCCCCTGGTGGAAGGTACTAATAATATATACCATAAATCCTCTTGTAGTTGTTACAATCAATATGTTAAGTATGTTACTAACTCTTTGTTGATTCTTAAAGGATTGGTGTGGACCAGTGGTTGAGGGTGCCTTCAGCGGAAGATGTGTTTGCAATGGGAGACTGTGCTGGTTTCCTTGAACAGACGGGAAGGCCAGTACTACCAGCTTTAGCCCAGGTTAGGATTCTTCTTGTCTCCAGTCCCACTCTGAAAATACTGTAATTTGGCTTTTTGGTTTGGATATTTTGGAAAAATGATCACTAAAAAATACTGCAAAGTGAGAGGTGTTTTGAGATGGATACTTATGTATCATTGTAAGACCAACTTTGAAGAATCATTATACAACTATCCAAGCCTTAGATTTAACCAGTTTCACATTGTTTTCATCTGAACAGGTTGCAGAACGACAGGGGAAATTTCTAGTGGAGTTGTTTAACAAAATTGGGAAGCAGAATGGTGGGAAGGCCTTCTCTGCTAATGACATTCCATTTGGGGACCCTTTTGTGTACAGACACCTTGGAAGTATGGCCACAGTTGGAAGATATAAGGCTCTGGTTGATCTACGACAGTCTAAGGTAATATCATTATTAGATATCCAATCTTCATAGAGTTTATGTATGATGTAATTTGGAGAGGGTTTTGGCCTTAATTTGATTAGTTTTTGTTGGCAGGATGCAAAGGGTATCTCCCTTGCCGGCTTCCTTAGCTGGTTTATTTGGCGCTCTGCCTATCTTACACGTGTCATCAGCTGGAGGAACAGGTTTTACGTGGCAGTGAACTGGGCTACCACGCTAGTGTTTGGCAGAGACAACTCCAGAATCGGTTAAACGAGCTTTGTACATAGTAATAGTAGTATACTACTTGTAATTGTATTGTATTGAATTTTGAATCAAGTTATGTGGTTCATGAATTTTGATATCTTAATTTATTGTCCAAATCAATATTTAATCACGCAAACTCATTTCTCTTGTCCTGGAAATTTACTTATCTAGATGTGGAAAGTTTTTTAGCAAAATTAGTCAGCGCAGTGTAGTTGAAATGTTGAATTAAATTTGAATGACGAAGTTATAAACAAAGTACTAAGTTTATACCTTAAAACACTAAAAAAAAGCTAATACAGGATTGCAAGCAGCACAAAAGATATGATATTTATAACCTCAATTGAATTAGTTCAAATGGTCTCAAAGGCACAAAGATCAAATATTACAAGACTTATTAATACACATTAATTATTTAAGATTCATACAATCTCAAACCAAGTTATGAAAACTAGCACAAATTAACAATCATCTAAATTTTGTAACTTTTTAAAAAGTAAATAAAACCCAGAAGGCAGATTTCTTGTGATTCATTCAAATTTCAAACAAACCGAATTCGGATTCACATATGTTACACTATAACAAGAAAAGGGGTCACAGATCTGGATATAACATTAAGAACACAACACACACAATTTCATCACTAACAATTAGAAAAAGATGAAACTTTAGAAGGATCAAAACTCATCTAACCTATAGAAAAAAAACTACAAAAATTTTACAGCCTCCCAGTCCCAGTTACAATAACATCAAAAACAGCTTGCAACTTTTTGAGATTCAGTCTCTCTCTCTCCACCCCTGACTTTGGTAACTGAATATGTTACCAAAGTTGGATTTGGAAGCTGAGCTAGGCTCTAGCTAAGTGAGGACCACCGATACAGCGGCCATTGAGAGAGAATACCGAAGAGAAAGAATGAAGCAGAACCGCCACAGCAGTCATCGTGACTTGACCCCTCTTTGGAATCAGACGCCCAGAAAACTTCTGGTTCAAATTCCCACCACCTTCCATCAAAGCCCTCTTAGCATCAGCCATTTTGCAATCTGGTTTTCTCCCTTAAAACTCTTATGGGTATTTGAACTTGAACAGAGGAAAAACAAACACAGAAAAAGTGAATGATTATATAAGAAGTTGGATAAAGTTGGTATGGCTTTCGTATCTAATGTGAATTGTACGTCTATTTATATAGAGAAAAAAGTAGTAAAATAAATAAATAACAAATACGTGGCACGTCAATTTCTTCACTTGCATTCAACGTCCTTTTTGTGCTCATAGATTTTGACTGATTGTTGACGACGATGACCTTCCTCGAATCAACAACCTGATTGTAAATGTTTGTAATGTTTTGTCGTTTTGTCCTTCGGGGAATTTATGATTCGATGACTTTTCTTGGAAAAATGTTTGATCTGGAAAAAATAAAAAATAAAATGGTCTATTATATTCATTTTTATTTTTAAACAAGTTTAAAATTATGTACTATTAATACTTCTTTTGTAAATATTTTCTTACCAAAAACTTTATAAATATATTTCAATTGCAGACATGATTTTTTTTTTTTATTTTATAGGTGGGTCGATGAAATAAACTACTTAAATATTATAATTTATATTATAAATTATTTTGAATTTATTAAATATTTATTATAATGTATACAAACATGAAAAAAAAAAAACTTATCTTTTTTTTAATGAAATTTAGTAAACTCTATTTTAAGATGTAATATAGTGTTACGAAAATTAGGAACAATACGCAAGTGTACGTAATCAAGTAGTAAACTCACAGTGAGGTCGAACCACAGAAAATTAAACTGAATACCACTAAACTAGATTCATGATTCTATTTGGCAAATAAAAATAATTTTAATAAAGTTTGAAATAAAGATAATCAAGAAAATTAAAGAAAATAAGAACGGTGTTTAATCAAGGATGAGAAATTAAGAAAAAGAATCATGTTGATTTAATTACCCAATTATTAATGCTAATTACTACTCTCTTTCTCAATGTGAATGACAGATTATAAAATTAACCTAACTCTTTTCAGATCTTTTAGGTCCTAAATCACATGTTATCTAATCATCTCTGAATTAGACTAATATATAATCAGCATTACGCAATAATCTAATTGTCACTAAGGCTATGTAAATACTTTCGTTTCACATCAAAACCTAGTTTATCCAATTTTAGCATTCTCAATTCTCACTATTCAGATTTTGAATTGAGATCATAGAACATGTAAAAGATGATCAAGCTTAAACATGGAATTAACACAAATATGGATAAATTTCACAATCAAGAAAGGAGAAATAGCAATATTCATTAACTAAGGATAAATTCAATCAACAATCATCATCTCCCTAAATAGGAGTTTAGTTCATAACATCCATCATCAAATTCATAATTAAAATTGAAATAGAAAATAGCATAGAAAAATTAAAGAGAAGAGAAAGAACTAGTTGAAGCAATTGATCCAGGTCGCCACAAGCCGCTCTTCTAGCCTCCTCCTTTGTTTCTAGGGCTCCAAATCTGAATAATCCCTAATTTTCACGAACTCTCTCTATTTAAACCAAGTCTCATCTTTAAAATTCGTGAAATTACGAAACTGTCCAAAAATCCCGTCTCTGGGTCCCCGTCGCGACTGGCAATGCCCCCGTCGCGACGGGGTTAAGCATCGAATTCTTGAAAAACTTTCTGATAGTTCCCGTCGTGACTGGCATGTTCCCCGTCGCGACTGGAACAGAAAGCGACACAATATTTGGTTTTTCTTCTCGATTCTTTCACCACGCGTCCTCAATTCTTGTACATACTTTCTTTAAACACCCAAGGACCTGAAACAAAAGAATCAAGCGTAAAATAGCCCTAAAACTAGAAACAAAGAGTGAAAACTAACCGAAAATATGATCCGAAATTTAGACTAATTTTTAGCCTAACATATAGAAGCACCCGATAACTTTAATTAAACAATAAAATATTAAATTAGTTCGACTACAAATAAATTACTATTCTCTAATAATAATAATAATAATAATAATAATAATAATAATAATAATAATAATAATAATAATAATAATAATAATAATAATAATAATAATCTTAATCTGATTCATATAATAATAATTTGATTTATTTGTGGACAGATTATGCTTGTTCAAGATTTATTAGTGTTCCTGTATAACAGTTAATTTTATTTAATTAAATACATACTCTCTTTTAAAAAAAAACAAAATAATAAGAGAAATTTGATATTATATGCTTAAAATTAATTCATCCACTAAAAATATGCTAGCATATTTTGCATCATGCAAAATATACTCACACTATTTTTCTATCCAATTTTACCCTTAAACAATTAAAAACCAAACATCCATATCTCTCTCTCTTTCTCCGGCGTTAACCCCGACCTAGAACCCCTACCGTCGAACACACAGACCCAGAACTTCAGTCGCAAGGCCTCGCCGTCATCTTCTCTCACGACCTCTCTCGTTTTCTGCATTTTTTTCTTCTGGTTTACCAATTTTTTGCGATATTTTATGATATTTAGCGATGTATTTGCAATGATAGAACAAATCTGAGGTCAGGGATGAAGTTTAGTGATGATTTGCGATATTTAGCGATGTTTTCGCGATGCTTAGCGATGATATTCGCAATGTGTTTCACGATATAGTGAATTGGAGACATTTAGAGATGTTTTCACGATTTTGCGATGTTTCGCGACATCGTCAAAAATAATAAAAAAAAAATGTAGAAAACAAGCGCTGTTGTGAATTGAAGACATTTAGAGATATTTCATGATTTCGTGATGTTTTGCGACATTTAGCGATGTTTCGCGATATCGTCAAAAACCAGAAAAAAAAATGCAGAAAACAAGCGAGTGGGTTTCGCCAGAAGTGGTGCGGTGGTCGTGGGTTGTCGGGTGCTTCTCGTGGGTCGTCGCAAGTCATCATGGGTGTTCTCGGTCATGGGATGTCTTAGTCGGTCGGAGCTCGAAAACAGTCGGGGCTTGAGTACTTCTAATGGTCAGGTGAGGTTTTGTTGGGAATGGGTTTGGAGAGTTAGAGAAAGAGAGAGAAACAAGAGAGTTAGAAGGAGAGTGGGAGTTTGAAATGAGGAGGGTATTAAAAATGTTTAGAGGGTATTATTTTTACAATTTTTTAAAAAGCATATAAAAACACCTTATGTTTTTTTTAAGTATATAATGTCAAATTTCCCAATAATAATATGGTGTCCAATAATAAAAACATTGTGTGCCAAATGTAAGCTCTGTATATTATTTCTTTTCCTCAACTTAATCTAATAAGAGTGTACATGTACACAATTATATATATTAAAAGAAAATAAGTATACGATGAATATATATAGGTATTTTTCCTTTTCAAAAAATACTGTATATAGGTATTTTCTTGTTATTTATTTATCCCAAACAATGAGAATGGTTAACTTAAAATATTTTTCTAAAAGAAAATCCTAAATTTAGATGGTCCTTTTTAAAGTTAAATAGAAAAGTCAGTTTAAAAGAAATATTTTAACCTTTTCAAAAAAAAAAATATATTTTCACTAGTTCCTAAAATAAAAGGATTGCACTAATATGATTTGAAAATTTGAAATTAAACAAGAGAAATACTAATTACAACCTCCTATATATTATAATCTCTTAGTTAATTTTTACGTCTGAAATTACATGCCGAAATATTTTTTTTCAAATTTTTTTCATAGCGATATTCGTTATAGTTACAATATGTAAATTTTTGAAAAATTCCGAATAGTTGTACAGTGCCGAAAATAGAGTTCCTGATATTTTAGTTTACCACGCGTGTTCAAAAAATTTCAAACGTATTTTTGGCACTGTAAACTATTCGAAATTTTTCAAAAATTTACATGGATGATGTTGTAAGCATAACGAATACCCCCGTGAAAAAAAAAAAATTGAAAAAAATATTCCGACATATATTTTCGGACGTAAAAATTGATTAAGAGATTGTAAAAGAAAATTGACGGTAACACACCTCGTACTTCAATCCAAACTCGTTATATTTTGGGATACAAAAATGAGGTTAATTATTACATGTGGAAAAGCCCAAAGTTATGAAATTTATGAGGACTAGTACTTAATTACTTGTGCAAAAAGTGATTTCATTTGCAGCCATGTTGCATAAGAATCACATGGTCAACATATATATTTATATATATAGGCAGCCGATTTTGTGTCCAAATGTGCAAAACACGGATTGGAATCCGTGTACGGCAGGTAGGTCCCACGTTAGAATAGTTATAATTTTTAATTATTTAATTAAGTTGGCAACCGGTTATTCTAGGTTTGGTAACCGGTTGTAAATTTGTATTTTTAATTAAAAAATAAAAAGGTACAATTTAATTACTGTTCACGTCAGTTAAAGTAAAAAAAAGTACAACGACTTTCTTGTTCGTGGCAGTTAATTGTACAAATATACTGTAGGCAGTGGGTCCATGTTGTCGGAGTGGGGTTATTTTGGTATTTTACATCATGTATGTAATTTTGGAATTGTAGTTGAGTACATAATATCACGTACCGAGTACATTAATTGTTTATGCATGCTGTTTAGTAAAATTAGTGTACAAAATATCACGTACCGAGTACAAAATATCACGTACAGAGTACATTCATATTTGTTTCGTAGTACATTGTTAAGAATAATTTGTTATAAATTATGAAATTATGTGTTGGTATATATTGAGTTTTACGTTGGTGTATTATTTTTATTTTTATTATTGTGTATAAAAAAAATTAATTACTATGGAAATTTTTGACCTTATAAGATTGAATTTTCTTGGGTAAAATAATTTATTTGTTCATTAATTATAAATTTGAGATTTTTTGAGATAAATACCTTAAACACGGCAAACATAACATGAAGTATATAAATGTAGAGTTTTTGAAGCAATAACTAGAGTCATAAACCTTAAAACATCAACGGTTAAAAATAGCTAGTTATATATATGAATGACCATAGTATGATTCTTGTGTGGTGGAAGGCGGTTCAGGGAAATACGCGTTGGAGTGTTCATTGAATGAGTCAGTTGTTGGTTGATTGTGTGCTGACTGTTGCCCCTGAGATCCAGTATTCTGTTGACGGTTTGGGCACCGCCGATAATCATGGCCTGATGAGCGACAAATGCGACAATGTCTTGAGTTTCTTGGGATCTGCTCCCCGTTCGGTCCTTCCCTTGGATTTCCCGTACCCTTTGTTCTCACAACTTCAGGGTCTTTAATAATGTTGGGGTTGTTACGATATCTTCCAGGTTGTGGCGTCTGTCCTTCTGGATTGGAACTCATCTCAAATTCTTCCTTGAACATTAGAGTTAGCCGTTCAATCTCTTCCTTTGCACGCGTGTACGAATCCTCTGTTTTTGCTGCATAGAAAGTCAAGTTATAAGTTAATGAGCTGAGAGATCCAAACCTAGCCATCTCATAAATGTGTTGTTGTTCTTGGGCCGGGGGGTTAAAATGTAGGTGGAGATTTGTCTTCGCGGATTTGCTCCATCGCTTCATGAGAAGAGTATTAGGTATTCTTCTGATGTTTAATCTTTTCATTGTAGCCCATAAATGTCTACAAGGGTACCCACGACTTTCATATAGCATGCAGCTACAGTGTAGTGCTCGTTGGCCTTCACAGTAATGAACTCGGTATCGGACTTCGGATGCCGAAACTTTCCAATGGTGTATATACGCCACTCTCCTTCTTGCTCCTCACTTATGACAAAATAATTATTCTCTAAATCAAGTCATTTTGCTCGGCAACCTTGTGGTACATAGTTCTTGTGTAGAATTCAAGACATTGGTTGTAGTACGTGGTCAAGCATGTAGGATTAGGTGGGTGAGGTCGAGTGCATCTGCTTTTGAAGTCATTTGCAGTCTCGTTGTGTCTGAGCTTTGAGACTGTCATATCTATGGTTGTTACGAACTCACGCAAGCAATAATTCTTCTCTAAAAATTTTTTTAGGGAATTTGAGTTGATCGATTCGCAACGTTGTGTGGTTCTCATTCCTGCAACGAATGAACCCCTTAAATAAGTTTCTACCCACTGTTTTCTTGTGTCGAATGTTGTTTGGCACCATTCATTATCTGTTAGTTGTTGGGTTTCGACGACGTCTAACCATCTTGCTTCGAAATCCTCCTCCTCGTAGTAGTTGTACATTAGATCTTTAAATATTTTCAAGAAGATCGGATCTTTAACCTTTTTGGAAGCATTTGTATTGAGATGCCAAGCACATAGACGGTGTGTCACATCAGGCATGTGTTCCATGATGGCCTGTTTCATGGCCACATCTTGGTCAGTAACTACAACATTTGGCTTCTTATCTCCATGGCATTCGAGAAAATTTTGAAGTAGCCAACGATAGGATGGAAGCTTCTCGTGGAGGAGTAGAGCGAACCCGAAGATGCATGTGTTGAAATGGTGGTTTACGCCAATGAGAACAGTGAGAGGCTTATTGTACTCATTTGTCATGTAGGTGGTATCAAACCCTAGTACATCCCCAAAAGCCACATAGTCGACACGTGAGTTTCCATCTGCCCAAAATAAGTTAGCCAATCGATTCTCCTCGTCCACCTGATATACAACGAAGAAATTTGGATCCCTCTCTGCGAGACAATCAAGAAATCCCAACGCTCCTTCCGAGTCCGTCTCTATCTTTTCTTCTCGCTTGGCACCAGCAACCCTGTTGTAGACATCTCGAAGTTGACATGGCATTCTCTTGTAACCTCCACTTTGCAAAGCAACATGAGACATTATGTTGGCAGTTTTAATTCCAACTGAGTTCATCGACCTAACTTGGGCAAGCAAGCCATCGGACACTACTCGGTATGATCTCAAAAATTGTACCTCACTTGATGAAGCGAGGTCGTGATTGTGTATTGTGCTGAACTCTTTGCATTTCCAAGTGTTAGACGGTTGTGTGAGTAAAATACGTAATGCTGCCTGACATCCGGTTCTAGTGACATCATGAGGTCTCTTTTTTCTTTGTGTTTCCGTTATTGTGATTCTTTTGTAACCCTCGGAACAACAAACCCACCTGCGCATTACGATGACTCCGTGAGAACGTCGTACATCATCTTTTCTTGTGCCGAAACCCATCCGTTTCGCATACATTTCGTAGAATGCTTCCCATTTTCCCAGTTTGTCGAGACTCTTGCCTAGGACGTCACATATTTGAATCTCATTCTTGGTTTTGTGATGTTTAGCTCTGTTGTTATGCTTTCCCATTCGTAGGTTTGTTCCTCATTCATGTTCTCTGCTTGAGACTCGGCCTCCATATTGTATCTGTTTGAATTAACGAATTAAATGATAAAGTTAATAGGTAAGGAATGGTTTTCGAGAAAGATAAAAAAAAAAGGACTTACTGATAAGTAACCAATTGTTCCTTCGACGTTAATGTACTGGAGTGGAGTTACAGTGTTCGATTGTTATTGATATCCAAGAATTAGAGATGAAGAGTAAGGGAAAGATAGTGGTGAGTCGATTTAAATTAGATTTTATGAGATTGAATGCCTCAGATTGTAGAGTAATATGGGTTGGTGATCACATTTAAGTGTGTTGGGCTGATATTAATGGGCCTTTCAAATATTGGAAACTCTATTCCACTCTCTTCGTACTTTTGAACAGTAAAATAGTACAATTACATTTACTTTTGAATAAATTAATTGGAAAATAATGTTATTGTATGATTTTTGGGTTTAGATATTTTGTTGAGTTGTATGGGTTGGTGGTAACATTTAAAATTGTTGGGCTTATATGAATGGGCCTTTACCAACCTTTTTTAATGAATTAAACCACTTCGTACGTCAGGATAAAAGTAATAGTACATTTTTGTATTTGTGGAGAATAAAGATTGAAAAGTAAGGATGTTTTTTTTTTTGTATGAATTGATGACATTTTTTTAGTAGAATGGGTAGTTTCTCCCATTTATATATGTTGGGCATTTATATATGTTGGGCTGATATTAATGGGCCCTTCACCTACATCTTCTTATGAATTAAACCGTCGTTGTACGTTAGAACAAGATCGTAGTACATTAGGTTTTACGGGAAAACGGGATTGACGAATAATGTTGACATTTGACCATACCACGTACGCCTACACGTGTATTTAACTGTGTAATTCAGAAATTTAACCACCCCTCTTTTGACACATCAGATGTGCCCAATGGAGTACATCCCAGTAGAGTACAGCTAACTAAAAAACGTACTGTAGGGTTATTCTCCACGACTTATATAACACACTTGAGACGTTTTCCAATCCAGCCTCAAGTTTATAGAGAAATTAACTTGTAATTTAGTTATTAGCATTACATATATCAAGTATGAGTTCGAGTCCACCTTTGGGTTATTTTCAATGGACCAAATGAAGGTATCTATAGTAGGTACGAAGACGCTGTAAGCAAAAACACTAATTCTGATGCGTCCATAAAAATAATTCGTTATGAATCTTTCATAGAAGCTTTCTCTGCTTTATGTCTACATGGAGAGACGGGACAATGCTTCAATGGGCAGCAAGTTAGAGAACTTTGTTGTGTTAATGAGTTTCCCTGCATGTGGGATTCGATGATGATAATGATGAAGAGGCTATCCTTAATTCGTTTCCTCACTGTTTGATGAGGGTGAATGCTCTGGTGCAAATAAATCACCCGAACAGGACAACGTGAAAGATTCGACTGACAAAGGTGAGGACCGAAATGGAGATGATGTAGAAGTTGGGGACAAAGAAGGAGTGGATACTTCTCCAAAAAACAGTAAATGATGCTTTGTGTTAGTGTCCAAGTTATGTTATTTTATATTTTGATGCTATAATGTACTATCAGTATTTGTTATGAAATCTGTACTTCGGTTTATTTTGCAGTATTAATGTCACTTTCCTCATTAATTAATTGTGGAATTAAAAGTGAAGTGAATCATTGTGAAATCACAACTGCAAACGTAAACAAAATAGACTTAAAATAATATAGTAGAGTTACACACAACTATATATATAATGGAGGTAAGTTCTTCAATCTCATTAAATGGCCTAACAAAAAGTTGATAGAACGGCCATATGAGATGAGTTGTAACAAAAGTACACTACATATATATAAAATACCACGATTGAAACCGAACGGATGTTCAATCAAGTTCTATAACTTGAGGGAACTTCCGTTGAGACGGAGGGGAGCTATTGTCTGCGAACGGGGACTTTGGTCGTGAAGGAGTTTCTCTTGGAGTAGTGATTGGTGATTCTTGTTTTACATGAAGTGGGTAGTGGGGTATGGACACCTCGGTGTAGTCGAGAATGTCATCCATGATACCCTCTAATTTTTGTCTTGAAGTGTTGGCTTCTTGCATGAAGTGGGCTGTATGGTACAGGTGTTCCGCCAGTTTGTACGACTCCTGCTTGGCCTCCGTGGCTCGTGAATGAGCCTTCCTTGTCAGCTTTTCGTGTTCGTGGAGAACAGACTCCAGCCTTGCACAGTTTGGACATCCTGACATGGAGGCTGAACGGAGTCTTGGACTCCGTGACGGTGTACCTACGGGTCTTGTGGAAGAGAAAGGATGCGGTGGGGATTTTGGAGGACTTGTTTCAAAAGGGTTGAAGTTTTGGTAAGGGTCCATTTGATTTAGGAAATAGTAAAACGGGGTTTCAAAATAAATGCTTAGTTTGTAAAACCTAACCTTTACTTATATAGTGGTTTGGTGGGTTGATGTACACGTAATTCGGTTCATGTAATTTAATAATGGATTTTTTTTTTCCCAATTAAACCATTTAATAGTTAATAAATTTTGACAATGGTAATATCCATTTAGTTAACCAATGTTAATAGAGTGAATCAAATCCAAACAAAATCTAAGTAATATAAAAAAAGTACTATGTGATGTGACATTTTTCTATTAAAAAGAATAGTACGTACGGTTTTTTGATTTAAATAATAATTTCCAGATTTGAAGTAAAAAAAAAATGTCACATCACCATCTTGAAATAATAAGTACATGGTTTAAATGGTGAAATAAAAAATGTGATATGACATCCACTCATTTCAGTAGTCAATAATTTATTAACATTTCACTTGTCCAAATTTTAATAACAAAAATGTGATATTACTATATTACAGCCCAACAAATATTAAATCTCCTTAAGTAATATACCTAGGTTTCGTGTTTGCATATAGTATCTTAATTAACTCAAATCAGGGAATCCCATGAGATCTGAATTCACTAATTTGATTTGACGTTACACTGTGACATCTCTGACGTACGTTATTTAAAGCATATGAAATATTCCATTTAACGTCAGTGAGTACACTGTAGGACGTAGACAGAAAATTAAATATTGATAAGACAACAATTGGTTTTTTTAGTGAGTATGCAGAAATTAAAATTAGAGGAAATTAATAGTCCATACTTGGGTAAGAAGATTACAATATTTGGACAATTTTGAAATAATTCCCAACAATATAAGAATGTGGACTATTAAGAATGGGTAGTAGTCCAAATTTAGTACAACTCGTAAATAGGAAATGGTTGAAACTGTATTAAAATAAGTATTTTACGAATAAATATGTACGAAATTATAGTTTACATTTGACAACAACTTCTAATTATCTCATTAAATTGAAATATTGAGTAAACATAATTGCACCATACTGTATTTACCGTGTGACGTACTGTGCACAGATATTGATGTACGTTATTTTCAAACTTGAACTTATTGAGATATGGGAGATCCAGCTTCTGCCGTACATTGAAATACGTCACAAATATATTTGCTAATTAATTTTTGGGAACCACATTACAATTTTTCACATATTTATTTAAACATTACAAATTTCCAATATTAAAAGTGAACACCCAACTACCATTACCATTAAGATGTTATGAATCCGTGTTGGTAAAATTAATATTAAATATTTTCATTTAAAACCTGATTTGACTAGACTGTACACCCTATCAATCAAGATGACTTTGTCAATGCATTGGAAAAAGACATTTGGAAAATCCAACCCAAATTGTGAAGTGAGTTCAAATTTCAAATTAAATAATATTTAAAAATAATAATTAATAATTTCAAAGGTATTACTAATTACTTGATAGTAATTATATGTCATTATTTCACTAATTTTGTACCATTAATCCGTATAAGGTCACAACATTAGGGTGTACCATCTACTTTGAAAACCCTAGCTCATCCACTTATTTTATTATGGAATTATTTTTTAAAATCTGACATTGCAAGTGTTGTTCGTAACTTATTGGAAATAGTGAAACTCAATGGCACATATTGAGTGAACATATTTCCATTCCAAATAAAATTTAAGTTTACAGTTACAAAGACATACACAATAGAACAGAATTTGTACATAACTTAGTTGTATCCCAAAATAAATTAATTAGGATGTTTTTTACACTGAAAAATGTAGGTTGTATTGAGATATACTATAATATCAGTACTATTATCACATGATGCTTTATCTGACTCAAGACTTTAGTTTTCCACCCCGCGTGTCGATTTTGGTCCAGTGTTTGGCGCACCGACGGCTGTATCAAATATGATAACACTCATCCCCCGATGGCCTTGTGGACTACGGGAGGTTGGGTAGGTTCGGTTGGGTGGGAGATTTGGCGGCGTCTCAAGTAGTTCCCTCCAGCCTAATCCACCAGTCCGAACCCTTCGTCAACATTACCTGAATATACATGTAGCACGTACATAAAATTTCTAAGAATCAATTTGTAATAATATAATATTGAAAAAAATAGACAAAAATAGTTGAGTTATTACCCAGATTTATTATGAGATGATTGATTGAATTGCTGAAATTTCCTTAATGCATCTACAACACACGGTTGTATTGCATACCAATCCTTCTGTTTACACATCTTCACTTCGGTGCAACAACAATACATAATTTATTTTTTTCATATATTATCCCTACACATATGTGTACAGGAAGGGAGTGAGTTCTCTAGGAAAGAGAACAATACTAAATTGAGGTGTGAAGGAGTAAGGACAGGTAGAGGGGTATATATAGTACTTGTGGATGTGATTGTGTTGTGTAGTCTTTTCAAAAATTAAAAAATAATAATTAATAGAAACTAGTACGGCTAAAGATGGGGTGATATGACACCAATACAAACCTGATTTTGTCAATGCATTGAAAACCGTTACTTCAACATACCCAACCAACTAATAAATTTTCCTTAGAAGACGTAATTTGAACCAACCTATTGACCGGTTTTGTTATGGTTTGGTTCAGTTTGTACGTGTAAGAAATTAGTACAATTTGTGAGAGAAAAAGTTGTTATTAGTTTGTATTTGAATTCTAATTTCCAATAATCAGTTGACATGTGTAGGATGTATTACCTTCTTTAATAAAATAAAAAATACTTATTTAAATATACAAACCTTTGGAGTCAATATGAATGAAAATAATGTGTGTCATTTAAATATACATTTTGGATTTTCACTGGGTTAATATCAATGAAACTTAATTTTTGTCTTATGTTAATAGAATCTCAAACAGTACATATGATGTGACATATAACTATGTAAAACTCAGCTAAGTACGTTTTTACAATAAAATAATAATTTCAACACTTAAAGTAAACAACAAATCCTTCAAAACCCTAAAAAACAATTTTAAATAAATGAGGAAGACCTTTTTTGTATTTTAAAATAATAAACATTTTAATAATATTTTCCCATCAATCCATATACGGTCAAATCAGTAGGTTGTACATGAGGAAGCAACTTGACCTAAGACTGTAAAAAACGCTGACATTCGCCTCCCGCATATCTTTTCTTCAAGAGTCTGGCGCACCGTTGTGTCAAATATAATAACACTCATTCCTCGGTCGCCTTGTCCACTCGGGAGGTTAAGGTTCGGTAGGATGACATATTTGGGTGGCCGTTTTGGAAGTAGTTCCCGCCACCCTAGTCCACCCATCCCAAACCTTCGTCAACATTTCCTGAATACACATGTACCACATACATAAAATTTTTAAGAAACAATTTGTAATAATATAATATTGAAATAAATAGACATAAAGAGTTGAGTTATTACCAAAATTTGTTATGAGATGATTTATTGAATTGCTGAAATTCCCTTGATGCACCTACAACACACGGTTGCAGTGCATACCAATCCTTCTGTTTGCACATCTTCACTTTGGTGCAACAACAATACATAATTTATTTTTTTAATATATTATACCCACGTCTACATATAGGGAGTGAGTTTTCTAGGGCAGAAAACACTACGAAATTGTGAAGGAGTAAGGAGAGGTAGAGGGGTATATATAGTACTTGTGGATGTGATTGTTGAGTGTAGTCTTGACAAAAATTTAAAAATAATAATTAATAATATAACCCTAGGTACGGCTACAAATAACCTAAAGCTATTTATTTGACTTTTTCAATCCCTTGAAAAACGTAGTATCAACAAACCCAACCCCCTACTAACTTTTACTTGGAAGACGTAATTGGAACCAATATGCATGCTCGGTGACAACATTGAATTTCCAGATTGTGCTAAACAAAAATTATGTATTTAAATAAGGTAAATGTTGCTCCCATTGTTATCACATGTAGCAACAAATATCCTAATATTATGTCCAATTAAACATGTGTGGTCAAATGAATAAGAAATTAAATTAGGATGTTTACTAATAATGAAAACTCAATATTTATTTAAATACGATTTTAATATTTCATTAAAATATTATTCGTTGGAGTAAATATTGCAATATTTTTTGTAAGATTACATTAACGTATCAATCGTTGGAATCAAGATTACAATCAGTGGCGGAACCAGCCCTTAGTCTTAGGAGGGGCCTAAGTATGTTGATTTTTTTTAGCATAAGGATAAAGATTTTTTGTTCTTTTTTAGGACAAATATGAAGAATTTAGTACATTGAGAGCATAGGGTAAATTTATAGTATACCCCTTAAGGGGTTGTATTTGTTTTAGCATTCAGGACAACTTTTAGTCAACTATTTTTCCATAATTGCGTACATTACAATTATTGAAAATTTTTAGAAAATTTTGAATAGTATATAGTGTAAAAAATAAGGTTTAAATATTTAGTTGAATATACGACTATTTTTTCTTATACGTGTGGTAAATAACTATTTGAGCTTTATTTTCGGTACTGTAAACTATTAAAAAATTTTTGAAAATTTTATATATGGTCCTAAATAAGTACATCGTATGCGATTATGAAAAAAAAAATAGACCAAAAATTTTTATATGATTCTACAATGCACCCCCTTAAAAGGGGTGCAGTAATGCACCCTTACCTATTTCGACATTGAGAAAAAATTTGAAGTGTAATTTTTTTTCATATTCATATTCGTTTACGTTATAGTTAATTAAGATATTCTATAAAATTGTGAGAAATTCGAAATAATTTACAATATAGAAATTAGTGTTCAAACAATTCTAAACAAAATTGTTTTAGTATAAAAGCATAAATAATCATTGGCCCATTTATGAGCTTTTGAGTTTTGAAATAGTCAATTTTCTATCAAGAAATATATATTTAAAAAAAAGCAATTAATATAGACAGCCTATGAATATATGTATATACATTTAAAAATCAAAATGTGAGGAGGGGCCATGGCCCCAACAACATAGTTCCGCCATTGATTACAATAATTTTTTGAATACTATATAAATATAGATATTTAATAACAAAACTGTGTAATGTTATGAATACAATAGTAGTTTAAGAGAAGAAGTGACTCTAGTAATAAAATCAGGAGAATAGTGAATCCGGTACGCTTCATGATGAACTGAGTACACACTCAGCCCAAACAACCTAAATTCATAGTGCGACTTCTGCCATACTGCATCGGTGTCACTATGTACAACCCTAGGTCGAACTTGATTTGGTGAGTTCGTTAGAAGAGGAGTGACTCCGGTACCCAACAGCAAACTTCACTACATACTGTGTCACCGCGCATGTAAACACCGCGAGTGACAACGTCAGTACTACGAATGGTTGACTGTCGCGTCGTACAACCGTAGCTCGAACTGGATTCAGTGAGTTTTTTAGGAGGATAGTGACTCCGGTACACCAAAGCTAACTTGACTACATACTGTGTGTCACCTTAACCAAAAAACACCGCCTGTAGCAGTGTGCGTGAGGATAGTGAGGACGTTCAGTGAGTTCCTCCTGAATACGAACGGTTGACTGCCGCTCATTAGAACCGTAGCCCGAGAGGACGTTCAGTGAGTTCCTCTTGAGGATAGTGACTCTGCTACGAAAGGTTGACTGCCGCTCATTAGAACCCTAGCCCGAGAGGACGTTCAGTGAGTTCCTCCTGAGGATAGTGACTCTGCTACACCAATGCTAACCTGAGTACTTACTGTGTGTCACATTAACCAGAAAACACCCCAGTAACAGTGTGAGTGCTACGAAAGGTTGACTGCCGCTCATTAGAACCGTAGCCCGAGAGGACGTTCAGTGAGTTCCTCCTGAGGATAGTGACACCGGTACACGAATGGTGACACGAGTACTTACTGTGAGTCACATTAACCATAAAACACCCCAGTAACAGTGTGAGTGCTACGAAAGGTTGACTGCCGCTCATTAGAACCCTAGCCCGAGAGGACGTTCAGTGAGTTCCTCCTGAGGATAGTGACTCCGGTACACGAATGGTGACACGAGTACTTACTGTGAGTCACATTAACCAGAAAACACCCCAGTAACAGTGTGAGTGCTACGAAAGGTTGACTGCCGCTCATTAGAACCCTAGCCCGAGAGGACGTTCAGTGAGTTCCTCCTGAGGATAGTGACTCTGCTACACCAATGCTAACCTGAGTACTTACTGTGTGTCACATTAACCAGAAAACACCCCAGTAACAGTGTGAGTGCTACGAAAGGTTGACTGCCGCTCATTAGAACCGTAGCCCGAGAGGACGTTCAGTGAGTTCCTCCTGAGGATAGTGACACCGGTACACGAATGGTGACACGAGTACTTACTGTGAGTCACATTAACCATAAAACACCCCAGTAACAGTGTGAGTGCTACGAAAGGTTGACTGCCGCTCATTAGAACCCTAGCCCGAGAGGATGTTCAGTGAGTTCCTCCTGAGGATAGTGACTCTGCTACACCAATGCTAACCTGAGTACTTACTGTGTGTCAGAGATACTGATAGTAACAGGATGTTCATTGTTACCATAACGAACCCCCCGTGAAGAATTGTAAATTTGTAAAAAATATTCCAACATGTAATTTTCGGCTTCATGACAGAGATACTGATAGTAACAGGATGTTCACTGTAGACAACAATATTTTTTTTTTATATATAATAATTATATAATATTAAAAAAAACTAAATAATTATAAAGAAATATTAATCAAGACTTTTATAAATGTATTTGTTTGTATTTTTATATTTTTAAGTGTTGTAATAATATATTCGGGTGTTTGCAGTGTCGGTAGTGTAGTTTTTAACCCTTTTTTTTTAACCAATCCATACATGCGGTTTTTCCAATTTCTCAAACCGCAGTCGCACCGCGAAACTAAAAATCGCAGAACTCGCACTGCGGAAAATGGTGCGATGCGGTACTGTTTTTTCGATTTGGACTATTACCAATAATTAAACTATCACAAATACAACAAAACTTGAGCAACATTTGTGAAAAATTAAATTTCAATCAACGTAAATTAAAATATTTAATGTTTACTAATATTGGCATCCCTACTAATATTAGTTAATGGATTTAACAAATATTTAGTAATGTAATATGGGACGTACACTGTTCACTTGATGGACCTTGTCAATTCACACAACACTAAAATATTATTTTAAAAGAAAGGATCGTTTCTGAGACATGACATGATACGCTTCCCAACGAAACAATCAGCCATGCCCTATTATGTTGTACGAATTAGGTTTTGAAATTGGGGTTTATTTTGGCACCAAGATTGATAATGTTAGAAAATTTTTTAAAAAAATTCATTTTCCCACCACTAACTCATTTGGAATGTACTCCTTCTATATATAAACAGGTGCCCCCTTTCCTTGTGAGTGACACACATTATCTCCACCATAGTTAGAAAAAAAAAAAAAAATTTGTACACCTCACTCAGAAATTATAGTACATCGCACATGGTGGCTGGTGGTGGAGAAGACTCATGCGGGTTCGATGGGGGTGGTCCGCCTTGGAGAAATTCACTTCAGGGACACCCCCATTGCTACTGTGGTGATCTAGCTTATGTTTGGACTTCTAGTAGTAGAGCAAATCCTGGTCGTCGATTCTTCGGATGTCCACACTATGTAAGAGTTTTGTCTTTTTAGATTCAAAAGTACTTCTCATTTATGTTTTCTGTACTTAGGCAGCCATGATAAACTAATAGGGTTATTTTCAACTCAGGAGAACGATGAAAGTCGAGGATGTGATTACTTTTGTTGGATCGATAAATCACATGGTAAGAGAAGTACAGATGCTACACCTGGATTGCGAAACCAAATCAAGATTTTCGAAGAAGATAAGAAACGCAATGAGAATGTTATTAGAAAATTAATTTTTATCATTTTTATTTGCCTTCTCATCATTGTCCAACTTATATTGCGTTGAAGATATGGGTTGTCCCAAAATGCAAATGTTTTGTATGTCTTATGTTCTCAAAACTTGTTTAACTTAATTGTGTAGAACTTAATAGAAGCGTGTGGATGATGACGAAAATTTCATTTGGTATGAAGTACCCACTACGTTGTCAAAATTTTATGTTTTCTACATTTCTAATTTCTGTAGCAAATTTCGTCAATGGGTTCAATGTGAAGTTGCAAAATTATATATTATTCACATCTTCGTATTTGTTATGTGAAGTAGCGCAATGAGAATGTTCTATATTCCATATTTTTCCTCATTACTATGTTATGAAAAACCAAATTTAAGGGGGCTATTGTTTATTTACATTTGGTTAGAGTAATGGTACATTTGGTTAGAGTAATGGGAGTTGATATGGTATGGTTTCAATCTTTTTTTTTTTAAATGTTCTCAAAACTCAGTTTAAAGTTGAATGACTACAAAGATTTGGTAGCTAACATCAAACAATTAACAAGTGACCTTTGTCGTTATTTGTAATGTTATAGTACATGTGTATACGGTTTAAGGAAAATTCGGTTTAAAGTTTAATGACTACAAAGATTTGGTAAGATTAGGCAAGTAACATGATTTCCTTCAAATAATTAAGAAGAAGTCACCTCTTCACCAAAAAAACAAATAAAGAAAATTAAGAAGTCACCTTTGTTTTCTGGTTAAATAATTTCTGTGAAGTACAGTCAACTACTTTGAAGTATGGGTACATTGTAAGAGTTGTTATGGTGTGAGTACAAAGATTTGCTAAGTATGGTTTAATATATTGTCAAAACTAAAATAAACACAAGTCTGTGAACATAATAACCAGTTCCAAACGTGAACTAATAAAAACAGATGTCTAAATCCAAATGCTCCGAAATCCAAACTAAACAACACACAAATAAGACAACCTATGCTCCCAAATCCAAACTACACAACACACTAATAACACGACCTATTAATAACACAACCTATTAATAACACAAGTGTTTTTCACACACTATTCACCATATGAAATCTTAGTCTTGGTAGACTGAAGCCTAGGGGAGGCTCTTGACGGGGGAAACATGTTTGCATTGCGAGACTTCGCTGTACTGAACCGAGGATCGCGTGGAGACTTTGACGGACTACGCAAAGGGGCCGAGGATGATGCAAATGAGCTGCCTTGTGCAGCCCTACGATCTTCAACCACTTTGGTACGAATTTCATTTTGTTCATCAGTTATGATCCTCGCAGCGATTTCCAAACGTGCCTCAACCGGGTGAAACTATGCCACAATACAGAAACAAAAACAAAAACTTAGAAAATGTAATTAACTCTAATCAACTTCACAGTAAAACACCGAATAAAATTTAAATTACACAACGTTAATCTCAATCAAACTTGCGTAGTACATTCTGAAATATTTAAAAAGTGGTATACCTCATCAACTACTTCTTCCTCATTGGCCACAGCGTCCATGTACTTCATGACGTATACTTCGCAATCTCGGTCATTGTCTTGTTGAGGAAGCCCGCGATCTTTCCTGTCAATTCTGAAATCCACGAAAGTCACATTCTTCGACCTATTCTCCTCAAACAAAAGGTCCAACGTCGACAACTGCAAAGGTATACAATTAGTTAGATTCAATGAAGAATGAGTTATTCACATCAAACAATGAAACTTTGCAAGTTTACCATTTCTTTCGTAGCCTCCACACGATACTTCTCATTCATTGCGGTGTGTAGGGAGTCCATAAATGAGACAACCTTCGACTTCATATTTACTTCGGCACCAAACCAATGTGGTGCACCTTCTAGAGTCAACACCGGCACAAACATCTACAATTGAATAGAGGAACAATAAAGTCAAAAATAAATTGAAATTACAGACCATATAGATATTCGACACTACAATGACCAATATGCATCGCTAACATATCTCAGTTTTCAAAATTACAATTAAGAACGACCATGTGTATATGATGAAGTACCTTGACGCATTTTTCGAAGTTGTCTTCGTAAAACAGTTTTGACCACTCCCGGTCTTTCGCAATCCTCTTCACATTAAACGAACCGAGAGTTTTTTGCTGCAAAAGCATTGTTCATCTTCTCAAGTAACAGAAATTACAACCAAACTGAATTACAAAATTTAAAATAAGCTGTACAGCAAAGCAATTACCGAGATGCGAGTGGGCATGTACCAAACACGAGGTTGGTCAGGTAATCGACTATCACGTTCGTACTTGTTCATTAGTATAGAAAAACAGTCAATGATCTGCAACAAAATGAAATATGATTTACACATGTACAATAAATGATACATATTTAGTTAATACTTTGACACTTACGGATCCCTCAACTTCTCGCAACGGTCGCAACGATGCCATGCACCTCCTATCCACTTCAAACTTTCGAAATTTCGCAAGCACATATCTGATTCAATTGTAATCAATGTAACTGTTATTAAAAATTTGTACAAGTATATCATAATGAGAAATACGAAAATAACATTTACTTACCCCGGATCTAACGTGTTGCTAAAAATAAACTTGTAAAACCCATATTGGTTACGGGGGATCGCTTCCTTCGTCTTGAATGGCCCGACAACAGTTCTGCCCGACTCAATGAATTGCTCGTACGCCTTATCGTTGAAGTCATCCTCAATTAAAGGCACATTCTCCGACTGTGACTTCTTTGATTTGACGAGGGCTTTGCCTTTATTCCAGAAAGATGCCACTTCGAGTATATCAAAGTCCTCATCGTCGAAGGTCTTATGTGCAGCACCTTCATCTTCAATAGATTTTGTAACAGATAGTGAAGGCGTACTTACAGAATCCACCACATTTTCGTCGGATAGACCAACAACATTAGTCTTCGAACGGACAGGGGACTTCAACGGGGACTCCTCCACGGCCTGGCTGCACTCCGCCTTCTTCCCCGTTTCCGCAAAGCAAAGATCCTCCTCCAACTCTCGGTCAATACCACCTACACCTTCTCCTTTGTCCATAAATTTCAAAGAAAATGATCTCAACTGAGACTTTAACTCATTCGAGATGTACTCCTTCAACTCGTTGATAGAGCTGACAAAGTGGTCACTGCTCTTTCTTCCTTCCGAGTCGGAGTAGTAGTTGGGCAGTATTACGGGATTCGAAGTGAGCGTTATCTGTTAAACATAACAAATTTAATTTTTCAAACCCAAAATAATTAATATCAACTGAAATCACTTTACCACATTGTAACCAAAATTCGATGTACCTTGTCGCTGTTGGGACCCCCATTGTCTTTCACAAATTTGTAAGCGGACTTACATTGTTTACTACCCCAAAAATCAACAGGAGCATTGTTCGGTCGACATATCCAAAGTTCCACTCCACGTGAGTCAAGTACACCAACTGTCACAAACAAACAATGTATTGGTAATACATTCGACTAATAAATGACAATATTATATTATAAACTGAATAAACACATTTACATAATTGAAAGATAACAAAATCAATGTACCTGGAGGAATAAGGTGCAGCCAGATACATTCTTCGTCGCCTTATTTCGGAATCTGAAAATTGAGTTCATCAGATACCTGAACCCCGCAGTCGCCCAGTTCTTGTGGCGAATGTCCCTGGTAACCCTAAGGGAGTGCAAGTACCCCGAAGTGATATCGACCCCCGTTTTCGGCGCAAGGACTGTCCCTATGACCACCAAAGAAAATTTAATGAGAAATAGGTCAGTTCGCCTCAACGCACTCCAACAAAGATTTCTCCAACATTGTCAATGACACGGTGTACTCGACAACGTTCAATATCTCCTCCGGATATCGAGTGTCACTATCACCCTCGGTGACTACGGGATCCCTCCGTCGTCCACCCCCATAACATCTCCGAACATCGCGGCAGATAAGTGAATTTTCCTCCCATACAAATCCAGTATGCTAGTGGTTGGGTCAACATGTTTGATTAACCAACTCACTAGTCGGGTGTCAACGTATGGTGCATCCTCTCTGATGAATGATCCAAATCCAGCATTTTGGATCACATCTTTCTGCTCCAGTTCGGTGTTCTTGCAAATCCTCATTAAACGGTTGAAGGAGCATCGACCGTACACAGATGCTTCTTCACTATCAGGAGCACCCTCTTCCTCATCCACCTCCACTTTCTTCCCCTTGGCATCAGCTGCCTTTGGTTTCCTCCCCCTTGTTTGCACAGCCTTCTTAGCGGGATTAGGGTTAGGGTCATAGCTTCTCCACTCAGACTTCTCCTCGTCGGTGAAACCTTTATATTGCACTTTTAATTTGTCGGTAGCCTGTAATATGAGGCAAACTTACATCAACTACAGAGTACATGGAAAGAATCGTAAAGTACGTCAAACAACCCTACGTCAATTACAGACAATTGATATAAAAAAATTAAGTAACAGTCGACATCAAACCTCTTTCTCGGTTAATCCACTTCTCGGTACTCGAAGGGCTTTGTAGTTCGCATTGCTACATATGGACATAATTTCAATCAAATATATAATAAAATAAATGTTAACCATCAATCACACGAGTAAACAACTATCCATCATTCAAAACTTACAAGAAATTTCTCCAACCAACCGCATTATCGTTCGGCTCGGGGGTGACATCCTTCTTTACGGGTTCATTTCCCCCTTTCCTTTTGCGTTTCCCAGCCATGTATGATGAACCTAACCAAATTAAAGATAAACAAATTTAAACAATAAGGACTACATATTTCAACAAATACACTATATAAAAAAAAAATTGACCAAAACACAATGAAAATCGTGCATTGTAATCACCCAAAATCACATCAAATCAACTTAACCATTCGGCATTGGAAAAATTCAGATTTCAAACACACATTTCATGCTTCTTCCATGTTACACATTAAAGTACATTAAAATGATGTGAAACTCTTTTCAACTAAATGATTTCCACAACCAAAACAATGAACAAAACAAACCTTAACTACTAACTCCCATAACTAAAAAGTGGTACAAACGAGTTGGTACAATCCGTGAGAACCAAGAACATAAAGCACACACATGAATAGACAAAATTCCCCCAAACTTAACCAATCTGGGTACCTTGTACCTCTTAATTCATAATGAACAGAGTACAAAACCAGTTGGAAAACATTTAATATCAGAATTAACAAAACAATGCTTCACTACTAACTGTCGTAACCAATTTCAATAACTTCTCCAATAATTCATATACACAAAAAATCCAAACTGCCATAGTTTTTATCAATACTGTATCTCATTAACTCATGAATCTTGTGTCTAAACCATCCAATTTTTCAAAACAAATTCATAACAATAGTCAAATCTAAACTACAACTTCTAATTAAAGTACAACAATCACTCACAACAGATAACAAAAAACATCACATTTGGTAAGTAACAATCTGAACTAAAAAATTTAATACCATAGTTTCTTTACCTAACTAACCATTCCATTGTTTTCCTTACTTTCAAAAAATTTTTTTCGGTCAATATAGGGCAGCCCACGGTAAAACATTTGGGTAAAAAAAATACACACCAAAATGACCATACACGTGAATCCAAAACACTTTCACAATAAAATTACCAAATTACCAATCAAAATTGATTTTCAAAAATAATTATTTTCCACCAACACTATACATACCAATGTTTACATTGCTTTTCTTTCTTCCATTACATTATTTTCTTAAAATTGTTTCACTGTATTAGGATTGTTAATCCTTCTGTTCATGATTCAAGAATCATGGCAGTGACAATGGTGAAAACAGAGAACGAAATCCAATCTTCAATAACTGAATATATTCACTATTATTGCATATATCCAGAGTACAATAGAAGAGTACTTTATATATTCATTACACACCATAACCAAAAAAAATTAAATCCAACAGACTATACTCGAAAGGAATTCCTCCTACCGATACAGAGATTGAGCGGAGATTGGGCAAGGGAAATAGTGCCAACAAGTTTTGCTATGCTTTCGGATGAAACCCTAAATATGACTTTGGTTTTTAATTGGGCTTCTGGTAGTGGGCTATGATTATATAGGAGATTAATTGATAATAGAATATTCCCAATACATCTTCAAACAAGTTTCGTACAATAGAACACAAAAACAAAATAAAATGCACATACACGGTTGAAGAACAACACTTCTCTTTACAAAAGTTTAAATCTTTCTTTAACAATGTTAGACAATTTTTCACATCCCCAAACTAAAGAACGAACAAACATGCAAAAGAAGAATAAAGTTGGTACATTCGGAGAAACTTACTTGTACACCGAGGTCGGAGACGGAGAACCAGAAAACGAAGTACAGTAACTCCGAACGTACTGCAGTTTCCTCCCCCAAATTTGAAAATAATTTTAATCACTACAAGAAAATGTGAAGAACAAGAAGAAGGAACTGTGAAGAAGAAGAAGAAGGAAATGTGAAGAAGAAGAAGAAGAAGAAGAAGAACAAGGAAATGTGAAGAAGAAGAAGAAGAAGAAGAAGAAGAAGAAGAAGAAGAAGAAGAACGAAATCTGAAGAAGTGTGAAGAAGAACCAAATGTGCCCTAAATACCCCACGAACCCACTATTTAGTGACTTTTCAAAATTGCTAACTGTTACCCGTACATCAAACGTCACACCTCACACGTCAATCGCCAATCGGTGTCAGTTTTTCAAAAATTAATTAATTTAAAATACAAAAAACCAACCGGTTACCATTTTTCCCCCCCTAAATACCCCTACTTTAACCCCAGCCATTAGATCATGCCCCAATTTAATCCAACGGCTACAGTACAATCACGGATTGTATTCCCTGTTTTGGCATAACGGGACCAAATCCTGTCCCTATATATATATATATATATATATTGCTATCAAAGTCGATCCCATCCCACTCCCACTGGAAAAAGTACAAGTCATGATAATCCTTGATGATGATGGTCCCATGAATAATAAAGTAAAAAAGTCATAATCAAAACCATTCAATGAATCTAATACAAAGGGTGAATACCTTGATTTATTCGATGTAATGCGAACTCTGTCAATTAAAAAATTAATTATGTCAGATTGTGTTTGGTTAGAATAATATATATACAGATTCGTTTCTATTACAAAATTGTTTGCATTATATATAATCAACGGCTGTGCTCAGATTTAATTGACTATTATTTGTGTTTGTCTCCAATTGTATAGACGAATTTTAAGTACATAATTGTCAGCAAAGAATATAAAAAACTAAGTTATTTCGTACCTTTTGCTTTGGGGACCAATAATTATAATAAGCTATATATGTGCCCCAACCAGTCCAGTAGTAGTGGTTCTAAGTTCTAACAGCCACGTTTCTTCATGTGTTTCTTCCTTTGTTCTCCATAATTTCAAAAATAAAAAAGAAAAGAAAAACCTACGTGTTTTCAATTATGGTGGAGGTTAGTTTTGTTTTGAATAAAAGGCATTTATAGATAAAATCAATTGAGTTAGACCTCACGGGGGGAGGCTAGTTAATAAGTGTTATATATTACTGAAAAAATCTGACTATTTTTTTTTAATTCTATGTTACCAAATTTTATTTTACTTAATTGGCTACATATATAGTTCAAAGCTGCCCAAACTACAAAGAACATTACTCATAATTAAGCTAGACACACCTTCGATCATATTGCACACAAATATGATAAAAGCACAGCCATAACATTACTTATTAATTTATGTTTATTATCTTTACATTAAAAATCCAAAATTGTTTACCCAAATAACTAGAACAGTTTCAAGAATGTTAGTAATTTGGGCTATCTAAGAGTATTTTTTATTATTATTATTATTTATTTAAAGGATTAGACTATACATAACATACTACATAGTTAATATGTAAAAAAAACAAATGGCTATATTAATTTGAAGAGGCGCTCAATTTGAGAGATTTTGGAACATATATAATTAGTTATTAATATATTTTGATGATCATGAATCATGATCAGGATCGAGGATTGACTTAGCAATTTGTTGATAATATTATTTTATGAAAGAGCAATAATACTATCAGCATAAATAATCTTAATTTATTTATATATTGAGAGAGGCATGAACACCAAACATGACCTTAATTTGGTTTATTAATTTGCATGAAATTAAAGGAAGTACCTGTAGCTACTAAAATAAATTATGAGTACGTACCTAAAGAAGAGATATGTAGATTCCCTAGACGTGGGTTGAAAGTAGAATCAATTAATGCAATATTGAAAGTGGTTAAATAATGTAGTACTTTTGGGGGACGCATGTGACCTTATAGGAATGGAGTCGTATCATATAAAGTTAGTATACTGGGGTTAATTTTAGGAGACAAAGACTAAATAAAGGGCTTATAGCTAGATAGAGAGTGTGAACGGATGGAAAAAAATTGCATATTTGACTGACTATTAATTAACAATAATACTACTCAAGAACGAGTCTCGAATCTTGACCGGTTACACGTACAATCTTTGATTTAGCTAATAAGCTGTCTCCCATATTAAGCACAAATAATCCACAAACCAATATATATTATATAATGTGTTTGTTCGTCCTAAGTATTTGAATTTGACTTTAAATGAGGAAGAAGAAGAACTTGACTTTCATCTTCATCTTCATCCCCCTATGCTTTAATTAATTTCAGTGATAATGAAAACAAGTTTATTGTTCCTCAAGAAATATATTTATATGTATATATATAATTGAAAAATGACGTCGATAATAATAAAAGTTTTAAATTACACATATCTAAAGATTACATATTAATGCTTCTTACAAGTATATTAATTAATAATTTCAAGTGATCGTCATGAGTGATGTCATTGTAAATTAACTATTCGTAACAATATTCGTAACAATTTTTTAATAATTTCTCGGAGTACTAGTTTTTTAACATTTTTTAAACATTCAATCTCTTCGATCTGAATAAAAAAAGGACAATTAGATTTATGAGTTAAAAAACATATACATAATTACATATGCTACAAAGAATATGGTGTAAATGAGTGCCATAAAAAAAGAATGGAACAAATTAACGAGATTCTACAACAATGGAAAAGAATTACTAAACTGTGATATATAACGGACTAAATATTATTAAAAACAATTGAGCATTTCATATTAAAAAAATATATATCGGTCATATTTAATTTATTTTTTAATTTAGCATATATAGTCTTGGGTTAGAACCCATCCTCTCCTTTTTTTCTCATCCTTCCTTTGGCTTTGGTCATATTTAACTTTACCTATGCCCTACTACTAATGTGTGGGGTGAAAGTGTGAGCTGGCTATTTAAGTACTTACTTTTAGAGAGATATATATTCATATACGAATTGAATTGAGCTCCCCTTTATATATTAATTAATTCACTTTGGTCATTATCAAATATTGCTTTTGAAGGAATCCAATTAAAATTTTCCACTAACTAATTATAATTAATAGCTAGTTATCACTTGTTTATCTATGTGCACGTTTTATTTAGGTGCACCACTCTGCACCCAATATATAAAGACCATAGTCCATATATATATTCACTCAATCTCCCTTTAGCATTATAGAATATAAAGATGTTACTTCATGCCCCTGGCATGCAATTAAATTATTATCAACTTCATGAGTATCTTTCGTGGGAAACAGCTATTAGCAGTAGCCAGTAATTATATAATCCTTTTCACTTTCAAAAATTAATTTTAATTGGAGTATCTTTATCATTACAAGCTTGCTCACACGAAAATTAACTAATAGTTTATTTGAAAATACTTACAATTTTAATTTATTCCCATATTATACTAAAACAAAGTCAAGAGCAAAACCATACAATGAATTTAGTAACACTATGCCTTGGTTCGTGTAATCACTAGAAGATCATATAGTGGCATTTTCTTAATCATGTCAGATTTTGATTAAAATAAGATTAATTAATATATAGTTTAAGATTTTGATCTACCTAATATCTGTTTCGATATTCAAAAAAAAAATTAATTTTTTATAATAGTGTACGTTATAATTTTTTAATATATTATTTGAAATTTTGAAAAATTTAAAATAATTTATAATATATAAAGTAGTGTTCACACAGTTTATTACTTTATTCACACGTTAAATAAATTATTTAAACTTTATTTTCGGCGTGTTAATTATTT
This sequence comes from Cannabis sativa, assembly GCF_029168945.1. Taxonomy (NCBI): domain Eukaryota; kingdom Viridiplantae; phylum Streptophyta; class Magnoliopsida; order Rosales; family Cannabaceae; genus Cannabis; species Cannabis sativa. The sequence goes on along the minus strand of NC_083601.1, from coordinate 38,945,104 downwards.
CTCTAAAAAACTTAAAATTTTACAATATATCTTAAATAACTGCATCATACATAATTATGAAAATCTTCCAAATAATATTCTAAATCAATATATTATTATTTTTTCCTTCTCTCAGAAGTAGGAAGTAAGATTAGCCTATTAGGGTTGCCTTATTAATTGGATCCAAACGTGTAAATAAATTCCTAAGTAAGATTTAATGTAAGTTTTTTTTTTTTTTTTTTTTTTTTTTCCATATATTCATTAATTTGGGGTAAATTACAAAAGAGAAATATCCTTATTAACGTCCAAAAAGGCATATAAACTTTTAAAAATATTACATGTACAAAAATACAAAAATATAATTAACTATATAGTAATTAATAATTTGCCCCTCTAAAATTAGTTTTTTTTTTAAATGTTATTCCCCCAACTAATTATAAATCCTCCCTCGATCCGTTAGTATATAAGTTAATTTTATTTTACAAACTGTAGTTTCGGGAGACATTTTTATCAAGGATAAAGTAGTCCTTAATATTATATGCATTACTCTATAATTAATTTATCATGAGCCTATAAATTTAATTGAAGTTGGTTTTATGTAAAAAAAAAAAAAAAAAAAAGAACAGTTCAATTACAGCCTCAATTATCCGAAGCAATTATTTCATTCCATGGAAAAATACTGAAAGTACTTTTGCAGTTGAATATCATAAAAGGCTCTTATAATTAAATAAAAGTATCCCAAACTTTTTTTTTTTTTTTTAATTTTGATTGTGCATCGTTTCTTTTTCTGGTTTCTTCTACATATTATTTACTTTATATATAATTAAGCACTCATGAAACATTAATCCTAGAGTTTCTTCTCAAAATTTTAGTAATTTTATTAGTTCCACTGGAAGTACCTATTTGAAAAGATAAATATATAAATAGAAAGGAACATAGATATAATATAAGTATGAAGTGACCAACAAAAGTTATACTGAAAAGAGTAGGAAAAGAAAATCTCATTAATACTGCAAAGTCCACTGTACACAGCCAGGATTTTCATACATTAATTAAAAATAAAATCAAAATTGTATTAACATATATAGCATCTTCACAATCATAACCATCATCATCATATGAGATACACCAGCATATATCAGCTCATCGACGGCTGGGAGTGAAAACGGAAGCAACAGAGTGAGCCAATCCGACCACTATCCCCATCTTCACTTGGCCTCTCTTTGGGATCGGACGGCTAGGATTTCTTGGTGACATGTTTCCACCGTTGATCATGCTCGAATTCCTTGTGTAGCTTTCCATCTCTTCTTTCTAGTTCTAGAAATACTAGTTGTGAGACCGAGACTTGAAAAATATAAGACTTGATTTTGGGGAGTGTTTTCTGAACTTCAAATGGTGGTTTGGCTTCTCAGTTGGTGTGTTTGGTTTGGTACATAACACAATAGCCAAGTTTTCTTATATAGACTTTAGGTTTACGAAAATGCCCTTCTATTTTGGCCATAATTAAAAGATATATATGTGACTACATAATTGCTTGACCATTTTACCTTATTCCAGATGAAGAGACATGACACATAATAAAGCCACCAATTAAATATTTTAGTCTAAAGTTAATTAGGTAAGGACATTACAGATCATTTTGATATTAATATATTAAATATCTGAGAGGATATAATGTGATGGGAAAGGAATGGGGTCTGCATAATGTAGTGAGTGATTATAATTTATGTTGAAAATTATTTTTTTAATGTTTCAAATTGCATTTGGCTCACGTGGGTTTTTAACCATTATAAAAGGTTAAATGGATTTTCAATATAATATACGTTTCAAAATTCAATTGAATGTAAGAAACTATAACCTATGAGTGGGGTCTACAATACATAATTAGTGTTGAATCTTCATATTTGTTAATGCCAAGTTGCATTTGCTCACGTGGTTCTTAACTTATTTTAGAGATTTTTTTAGGCCCTATTAAGTATTTTTAGATTTTAATGAGCAAGGTATTCATGAGGCCCTGTCTCATCACTGCATGTGTACACTCTTTTTCTCTACTTCTTTAATTGATACTAAATAGATATGTACTAGTATTTCTTTTGCAAACAAAATATAATTAAAGAGGATATGCCAATATTCGATCTTATTATATAATTAATCTGATAAAATATCCCTGTAAAAATATCATTTTTTTTATTAATATATATATAAAAAAAAATCTGATAAAATATCTACTAAATCTATACAATAATAGGTTCGAGCAGCTTAATTCAATTAATAGATAACCACGCATGCCAGGACTTTAGTTTTTATTAAAACTAATTTTTAAAGTGTATTTTATGAATGAAATACTATTTTATTATTTGTTATGTAGCACAAATTCAATTTAAGAATCAAGACACTACGTACTGTCTCTCGTTGTCCATAATTAAGTTTGTTTTTTTAGATTCTCCATAATTAATTAAGTTGATATATATTAATATTCTAATTAAAATTAGAAATGATTAATAATTGATATTTTTGTTTACTGAATTGAGACCTTTCATTTTCCTAAAAATAATAAGAGATTTGCATTCAAAGTGCCTAAAATAGTTTTTTTAACTCTATACATATTCTTAATTTTTTTTTTTTTTTTACAACTATGATCAATTATGTTTTTTTTTTTACGGAATTCACATAAAGACAACAAAAAAGAACGTATGTAACCTTAATATTAAAATATCTTCTTTTTATAGTCTGTAATTAATATATATAATATATATAATATTTCTTTTTGGTAACGTGGATATAATAAATGTTCACAACATGCACTTATATATATAAAAAAAAAAAAATTGTAGTCTCAATATATATACATGATTTTAAAATTATTGCATATTCTAGAATTAATGAAGTATTTTTTTTTTAAAAAAATAAATAAATTTATAAAATATTAATTGATAATTTTTTTAAAATTAAATAAAATACTAAATTTTAATTTTTTTGTCCAAAGCTCTTAAACTTCTTGGCATGTTGTTAGTACTTGATATTTAACCGATCGACTCATGTATATTAGAGATAATAAAAAAGATATTTTAATATTTTTGTAATATATTTTTTTTTGTTGATTATAAAAATATCTCTAATAAATATTTTCAAACGCTCCATAATATCAAAAACTCAATTTTAGTACGAATCAAGATTCTATGTTAAAAAGTTGTGTGTTATACATTGATAAATTAATTTAAGTTTCACACATCAACTAATTTTTTATTTATTAAAAAATTAACCATCTATATATACAGTTTTTTCCCTTAAAATGCTCAAATTAATTGATGTCAATGAGATTGATTTAATACACTGTAAAACACAATTTTTAACAGAATATCTTGATCCATTTTCGTACATTACATTATTCAAAATCTTCAAACATTTGTACATTTTTTTTTTCAGGCGCTTTATTTTTCTCAAACGTACTCTGCAAATATAAAATGACATATAATTGCCTTTAAATTATCAATAAATAAAACAATTAATTAATTCGTCATGTCTGTGTGTATATGATTAGTTATGAGAGAGGGCACATGTGTGAACAAATTATCAGAAAAATATAAGTTAGGTCTCTAATTTCTTGAGGTTGACCTAGCTGTCTCAATTTGTCTAGTAGTGATTACAATTAAACAAACATCTTTCTACACATATATATTTGAAGATTCATATATATCCATCTTCTTTCTTTATATAAATATATATATATATATAAGATAAAAATACAACGCACAACAAAAATTCTTGCTATTTTTATTACTATTAAAGAAAGACATAGATATTCGAATGTTTTTTTTCAAAAACAATTGTTGAGTTTAGAATAGAACTACTTGCTAGTTAGGAGTAAGAGGACGTTTCCTAGTACGAGACTCGAGAGGACCGGCCGGAAAGTAATCATTTTTCTGAAATATGATGTCTACAAATTGATTAACAAAGCTTAATTAATTATTGTACTTGTACGTATGTAACCATCCAATTTTAATGTGTTCTACTAAAATTTAAGTTTTTGAATCTATTTAAACAGCTAGCTTATATTATACAATACATGCATGTAACAAAGATTACATATATATAAAAAAAAAAAATACAAGACTTCACTAGATAAGCTTACGGTCATAGTCATATATATCTTATGGGGTGGTGTCCCAGATTAATTAGCACTAGGTAACTAACCAAATTAAAAATTAAAGTGGCCTAAAAAAGTCTTTATTATTCTAAATAAAATATATTTTTTAACTAGATTTTCTATTTATTATTCCCTTGCTTTTAAAAAAGGGTCCGCACTCATACCTGCTTTACTTTTTATGATTCACGATTATTTTTTTTGGTTAAATTAAAGGTACACTTGGTTGTGTAGCCATATGTTTTAAATCACGTAATATATATCCAATCTATCTTTAACTTTTATAATATATTAAATTATTAAGATTAATTCCAAATAATAATAATAAAATTGATTTTTTATAAAAAGGAAAATATACTGCTTGAAAAAAATTAAAATGTGAATATGTACCTTTTTTGTTGGAGACAACCATATAAAGTACTTATGTAGAACTTAATTGATAAATGTTCAATTAAAAATTAATAATGTATCTTTCATATATGACAAGAAGAGAGACAACTTTGATAAATTAAGAAAGTGTAGTACATAGAGATGAGAATATATTCAGACTACATTATTGTCAGTGGTATTATAACTAATTTAATAATTTGAAACTAGATTATTTTTTTATTAATTTGTTTGCTGAGACAAAGGGTAACCATCAAGACAATGAATCTTGGGAGACAGAACATAATGGCCCTTGGTTCATGTATGATGTATCCACCAAAATATCTAGGAAGAAATATTGGTTAGATTATATTTTAAGATTTTGTTTAGAAAAATATTAAATTTTGAATTTCTGTCTCTTAAAATGTTGGATACTATCTTATTAATTATTAATGGGGCCGGCGGCCATGCTAGCAGCCTCTGATTGGAATATGATTTTTTTCAAATAGAAAATCTACAATTGGAATATGATTTAAATAAGTCACTGTATATCTTTGGCTAGACTTTGATTGGATATAAGTCGTTTTGTTTGTAGTGACTCATATTCTGACTCTGTATATCCTTGGCTAAACAATTAGCTTGTTGACAAGAAATTCTTCTGCACCGACGATTATAATAGTGTGATTTAGATCATCACTCTCTCAAAAAAAAAAAAAAAGTCACTGCCCCCAAAATTCATGACCTATTATTAGATTAGTCCATTTCATGTATTTTAAGCTTTTTCTTCGATTTTCGTCTTTTTGTTAATTTCCAAATATATAGGCATATTGTAGAAAATCGAAGGTATAGTTAGTTGCGGTATAACTACCTGCAAGTAATTTTGAGTATATAACAGATATAAAGTTATTAATGAATTTTTTTTATTAATCCGATAACAACACTCACAACAAATGAGTTATAATAGCTAAAAGTTAAAAAATATAATTAAAAGCTTAAAATTGAGCTCTAACAAATACTTTAAACCCTTAGCTATTATACCTCATCCCAAACTCCAAAGAAAATTTCTCTAAATTTAGCTCATGAATAGTGAAGAGGTAAAACATATATTTTATATTTTTTCTTTCTCTCTTTCACTCAATTAATTAATTTTTTATTATTTTTTTTTACTCATTTTCATATGTACTTTTTGTTTTAATTAATAATATTTAAATGATATAGAAAAAATATAAAAAAAAAACTGATGCATGATGTAATATAAATGTGTGAGGTAAAATAAAGCAAATAGTGTTTTGGTGAGGTATTTTAAAGGATAGAGTAAAGAAGAATTCAAAATAATATTTTCATTTAAGACAATAAAATTTGTACTAATAAAGCTTGATAAAAAATTATTAATTTTACCTACTTATGCCACAAAAATTATAAACTAAAAATTTTGAGTACTTATTTATAAAATATTTCAAAAATTAAAAAGTTCATTATTACATTAGATAACATCATTATAAATTTTTTTACTTTTAATTATAATAAAACTTGTGACTAAAAGTTAAAAAGTTATAATTAATTGTAAATCATCTTGTGATTAAAAAATCTGTGGTTAAAGGTATTAATAGTTATAAAAATCACATTTTATTGTGACGGACCCAGAATTTTTATTTAGTGGGGGCTTATTTATCATTAAAAAATATTTATACTTATATTATAATCACTTTTCTAGATTTATTTAATTTTGTGAAGGCTTTTTTATTATTTTGGTCTACAATTATTAAATTAAAAAAATTACATTTAATTTTTTGAAAGACAATATTTTTGTTAATGGGGCTACAGCCCCACATTGATACGTCATTTATTATTTATTATTATTATTATTATTAACTTCCATGGAAAACATTAGATGTAGATAATATACGGATAGATTTGATTTGTAACAGGGTATATGGAATAAATAATCAACAAGTTTGTGGGTGTAAAGGGGATTGGTATACGAAATTGGGAAATTCTAATTGGTGATGTAATTGTTGGGATTTAATGTATTGATTCTTATTTCTCAAAAAAAAATTATTAAATTTTTTGGTATGAAACGAACAAAAAAGAAATTAATTGGTAATAAAATTATTAAAATAACTTAGCTAGCATAAGAAGTTAGAATGAAATAGACAAAAATAAGAATGACTCTTAAAATATCTTTTCAATCATTTTAGTTATAATTTACTTTAAAAAAAAAAAAAAACACTGGAGTTGCTTTATTAACATTCATAACTTCTAATGAAAATTCTAATTTTTCTTAATTGTTCAGATTTTTACCAATATATTGTACGATTATTTCATGTAAATATCCATGTATATGTAGAAACACAAAACTAAATTGGAGGCGAAAAGTTTAACTAATAATGAGAATAAACAAGGAATTATATATATAATAAACTCCATTAATATATACCGCAAAGACCACTGTACATGGGAGCGTCGATCTCATACATGATTTAAGAAAAGAAAAAGAAAAAAGAGAGTACGTAATTTGCACAGAAACAACTCCTGAACCCCATATATATATATAATCAGAATCTCGTCATCGACGGCCAGGAGAGAAAACTGAAGCTACAGAGTGAGCTAATCCGACAGGCGACAACTATCCCCATCTTTACTTGCCCTCTCTTTGGGATCGGACGACTAGGAATTCTCGACGACAAGTTTCTACCGCTGATCGTTATGGTTCTGCTCCTTGTGTAACTTTCCATGGTCTCTTCTTCTTCTAGTAAGTAATTAATGATCTCAACCTCAACACTTAAAAATATATATATATACTTGATTTTGTGATGAGAGCGCATTTGACAAAGGTTTCTTATATAGGCTTCAGTTTGTACTTAGCAGTCTCTTCACCGTTTTAACCTTGCTGTTATTTATTATAGTTAAATTTCATTTTGTCCATGTTGGTTGATTAGGTATAAGAGGAGTATTATGGTCATTTTGGCTATAGTATAAAGTCATAATTATAATATATATAGGAAAGTATGGGGTCTACATTTACATCTACAATGTCCATACATAATTAAAGGGATGGTCCGATTAAAGATTATTAATAATTATAATGATGAATTATCCATCTATTTTTTATTGCTATGTTGCTTATGCTCACTACAAAAAACTTCACTTTTAGTCATAATAAAACATGTTGCTTTCTGATTGAATTTAGGGCAGTTGATTTTGTGGCTGGGAAAAGAAGTCTTTGGCATGATGAGCAACTTCTACTTCAACTTCTGCTTCCAACATAATGTCTGATCCTTTTATATTATTCTCTGAATTCACATTCACCAACTTAATTAACATGCATGTATAAGAATCAACAAATTTACAGCATTACAAAATTTAATTAAGATAAATACAAGATGAAATGAATTTATGTGTGTACTTTATACTAAATTTAACTATTTATTTATGCTTTTAAATTTTGTTGGTTGAATAACTCTAAAAAGAGCTAAAAGTAGAAGCAGAAAAGGTAGACAAACTATAACTAAATGAGAAATTTCTTCAATAAAAACAAAAGCAAGCATATGAAAACAATGTCATTGTTTCAAAACAAAAACCAAAATGTATTTCTAACTAAATGAGGCTAGAGCAGGTATTGGAGGAAATAAATACTATAGAAATTTCAAAGTATCCTTCTCCATACAAAAGTTGAAATTTACACTTAACAAAACAAGTGGTGCAAAAACGTTAAAGAATTTCTGTTAAATAATAAAGGCTTAAAGACTTTAAATTCCTTAAAAAGGCAAAAGGACTCTGCTAAAATTGAAACCACAAGAACAAAGATGATAACAATAAAATTTAAGCTTATTAGTCAGCAAAAGAAATTTACCCTTTCGATTTGGAAGCAATCCACCAGACTCAGCCGAAACAGGCAAAATTACAAAAACACCGACCTCATAATCAAACTTCACTTTCTCTAAATTCCCTTTTAGAGAAATGTTCTGAACAACTTCAGATTTGGCCAATTTTGCAAAGGAAGTTGCTTGAGAATGCAAATCGACTGAAGATGAGGTTTTGAAACTATTATCCTGATAAAATGAAATATGAGAATCTGAATACTCTATGCAGTATTAAGAAGCCACAAAACCATAAGGGACAAAATTTTCAAGATCTTCACTTTTGGCTTCTGCTCTTCCACACTCTTCCCAACCAAATTCTCACCTATAAATATGAAGTAGATAAACATTGGTTATTCTTAAGAATATAGTGAAAAACAAACAATGATTCATATTTTTCTTTGAAGACTTAAAAATTTACCAGCATTAACATGATTATTGGGATTAAGTGCACTGTCCATCAAATTCCTAGTCAAAGGACTAGGATTCATGAAAGATATGCTTCGAATTTCATGGCGAATCGCCTCAAGTTGAGACATTGTTTCTTGAAGCTCTTCGTGAACCTAAACAAAATCAAAATATAAGAAAAATTCAAACTCAAACACATCTCTAATTTCATAACAAAAATTACCACTATCCAATCATGAAATTTCTTCATGCCATTGGTACCTGGCGAGCTTGGGACTGGTGCATGACATTTTCAAATTGCCCAAGAACCAATTGTACATATCCAATTGAACGACCCGCAAATCTCCCAAGAGTTCTGGCTATAATTGGAAGATCCTTTGGCCGTAAAACAAAAAATAAACACAAACCCAATTCAGCTTTGGTCTTTTAAAGTTAGGAAAAACGATAGAAAGAAAGGTTACCTTACCAACAAGTGCAGCGGTGGCTCCAATCAATAGGAAGAGCTCTCCATAAGAAATGCCCAACATTTGTGCTTCTTGAAACGATTAAAGGATTGGAGGAGTACAGGGCTTTAAGACCACAGCGGAGTACGGGATGGAGATCCGGCAATGGACGCTGTCGCTGACCACCTAGGCCTTCGTTTGCAGGCAGCCTTTGTCCAATAAATTAAGACCCTAAAATCTGTTAGAACTTCTTAACCAATTGTTGTGCTTGAAAACATTTTCAAAAATATTTTGATTGTGGTATTCATTATAGTTAGTTACAATTTCATACTTATAAATTTTTTTAAAATTTCGAATAGCTTACGATATCAAAAATCGATCTTAAGTTATGTTTTCGATACTATAAATTATTTGAAATTTTTTTGAGAAATTTACTGGAAGGTCTCACCTAAAGTGTCTTACGGTTATGCAAGAATTTTATGGCCTATTAGTTTATCTATGAGCTTTGTGCTTCTTAATTCTTTCTTCTTTCTTCCGAGTCTAAGCATCAACTTCAGCATTCAGTCTTTTGAAATGATATTTATGATTTTATAGCTCTCTTAAACACTTACTTTATGACTATGCAGCAAAGAAAGATGATTTGGCAATTCAGTTTTCAGCATTCACTTAACTGAAATGAGTTGTCATTTCTCTAATTTGATTATTTGAATGATAGAAAAGAAATTTTATTTTGTTTAATTAAAATATTTTAATATAATTAATATTATTGTATTTTATTGACAAATGCTATTGTATTATAATTATATTAAACAAAACAAGCATCAGTTAATAGTGATTGTTAAGCATCATTTTATATTAGAGTAAAGAACATGAACATACTATCTTACGAACCGTTTTTATCATGCAGTGAATACACAATCATGAATTAAAAGGATCGAAATAGCCTAAATCTACACTATTTACATAGCGAACAACACACTACTAATTTACTTTTTTTTCTTTTCAGATAAACATTTCACATTGTAAACAAATCAAATCAATCAATATGAAATATTATCTAAAGTGACTATCCCAAATAGAAAAATAACATTATTTGACCTAAAACTTATGGAATTGTTTCCACACAATGCATAAAGAAAGAAAAAGAAAGTCAAAACTATAAGAAAGTAAAAAAGAGAGCAAAGGAAAACGTGTATGAATGATTACTAGGTAGTGATAGTAATAGTAATAATCCTAGTAGTAGTAAGAAGGTCAAAATTAAGAAGGCAAAAAAAAAAGAAAAAACCATTATTAAAACAAGTTATACTCTAGACGAAAAGAAATGAGAAAAATATAAAATGCTATAGCTACATATTGAAAACAATGAAAAAAAAAACACCACATTAATTGGATAAATAGAATTTTATTTATGTAAATACCTGAAACAGAAATGATTTATTGGATTGCTGTGTACCTTAAAAAAAATATATAGTAAAATAAAATTAATTAATAATAATGAGATGATTTATTGGACTGCTGTACTACGAATGTGAAATAAAGATCAAAACTTTTGTAACCTGTTGTTGATGAACTCCGAGATCGAAATGGTGTCTTCATCTTAACCATTTCTAATCTTAATCTCTGTATTTTTGATAAAGCTTTTTTTTTTTTTTTTGTCTTAGTGAGATTTATTTTCTGGGTTGGTTTCTGTTCGGGTTTAGTGTGTTTTGACCAAGACTTATTTTTCTGGGGTTAGTGTTTCGGGTAAAGCAAGTAGAGAAGAGCCAGAAAAATCTTAGAACCCTACCCTAAATTTTGAAACCCTAGAAGACATCATCACCATTGTTTCAGCTGTAGCAAGAAGAAGAGAAGTTTGAAAAAAAAAATTGAATTTTTGAGTAGAGATAGTGGCTGCCGTTAATAAGCTTTAGGGTTAGAAAATATATTTTTATATTAGGGAAATTTATATGGTATACTAACTTTTGCTAATTTTTTATAAAAATACTGTTCGGCAGTATTTTTTACTTTTTTATTGTATTTTTTTATAAGTTTCATACTGTAGTATACTGTGTTAAGTTTTCACTGGTATTTTGTAGTTGTTCTATTGTTATTTTGAGTTGTTCTGCTTTGTGTTTTACTAGTGTTTCATAAAAACACAGTATTTTTGAAAAATTTTCCGTGCGACAGTATTTATGTAAAAATTAAGCCAAATTACATTATTTTTTTTTTTTTTTGTAAATTTCCATTTATATTATGGTTATAGCATTTAGAGTTTCATTAGTTGGGCTGCTATTGTGTTTGGGCCGAATTACCCATGTGAGAAAAAAAAAGTCTTTACTCTTATTGGGCCGGACCATTGTTGTGGATTTGGGTGGGCTGCTGCAATAGCACTCCATGACCCACTACACTACGCTATATCAATTTTTTTTTCACATATATAAATATGCTAAAAAGAACTAACACTTTCTAATTATTGTCTCAAAAAAAAAACTAACACTTTCAAAGAATTTCATATTACTATTATTATAATTAAGTATTATATTTCATATAATTTTATTATATTATTTATAAATGATATTATATATAGATTATATATGTATAACATATTGGAAATTATTTTTACCAATATTTAAATCTACTCACAAGTATGTTGATTAACACCCTAAATATGAACTTCTAAAACGATTATAAATTAAACACATATAAAGTATGAGAAACCTTACATTGGGTACAGCGAAATAATATGTCTCCTTCCGTACAGATCTCTAACACTTGTATCCTTTCTGTCGCAGAGTATTATTAAGATATGAACCTTGATCTTTTTCTCTCCTTTGTTTAGTGTTGAATCTCCTTCTTGTTGAATGTCTTTCTTCAGGATCTTCCTCACTATGATTGAGGTATCACTTGCTGTGTGTGGGCACTACTCTATCACTAAGAGGTTCGAAATTTAGAATGAAGAAGAAAGAAAGAGAAGAAGGTGGTGGCTAGGTATAGAGAGAGAAGGCTCAAGTTTTTCTCTGTAGGAAACAAGATGTGAAAGTGTATATTTCCTGAAGCCTTCACTATCTATTTATAGCATACCACATAGGGTTAGGCTTGAATTATTTGGCATTAAAATAATGAAAATATCAGATGATATTTCCTATAAAAGTGGCCGGCCATGGCTTTATGGATTTGGGCCTCACTTTTGTAAATTTTGCAGTTTTATCAATTCTACATCTTACTTTCTCAAAAATGCCAATTTTTAAATTCAACCATTTAAATGTCAATTCTAACTATTTAATAACTATAAATAATTATTAAATAATATTATCATTTATCATATTTATTAATTGAACCATACAAAGTATCTTAATTAACAAATATGCCCTAAAAACTCTTTTTTTACAATTTTGCCCTTACTTAGTGAAAAATTCACAAATAGACATAGTCTAATTTGAGAATTATAATTGATTAATCAAAATCAATTAAATGAGTCTTACAAGTAATATTGTCTCAACTAGTGGGGGGACCATGGGTCTATATAACCGAGCTTCCAATAAACAGATCAAGAATTTTTAACCTAAATTCACTGACTTATTAATTTTTCGTTGAATCCACGCATAGAACTTAGAATTGCACTCTCAGTATATAGAACGCTCTATATGTTCCACCATATAGACACGTCATTAGTTATCCATTGTTGATGGGGCTCATTTTTTTTTGGGGGGGGGGGGGGTCGGCTAGGGTTAGAAGGAGGCGGAGGATAGAAGAAGAAGAAGAAAGAAAAGAGAAAGAAAAGAAAAAAAAATATATAAAAATAATTTTTTTAATTTTTAAAGAAAAAAAAATATTTATTTTTTTATTTTTATTTTTAAAATAATTAATTTTTTATTTTAATTTTACATATTTATTACGTGGACTAATTAAATTGTGTCACGTGTACACTGTGTACACGTAGACATTCCAACCTGGCACTTAACACCCAAAAATAGATGGAAAGGGCTAAGTACTAACAGAACTTCGGTTTAGGAGGTTTTACCACCAAAATTTTAAAATTGGGGGTTAGTTGCAAAAACATGACCACTTAAGGAAGTTATGCCGCAAATTACTCTAACAAACTACTAAAGTATGTAAACCAATCTATATTAATTGTCATCGTTTTGTAATATATAAGAAAGTTACTTGTTATTATAGGTAATTTTTGCAATTATCATCAATATTAAGTGTGGAAAATATATTATACATCTTAATTTAAAATACTTAATGATATAAGAGTTATAGTGTGTGCATGAATTACAACTCTTTATTGAGTTCATAACATCCATTAGAGATTATGAGTTTGAATTTCAAATAGTGATGATATCAAAAACCCTAAAAAGAGATCTTTGGTGCTTAATTAGGATAGACTAAGTTTTTTCATCAAAAAAACACATTGCTAAAAAATCCTCCCTAAGACTTAATAGTTCTCAAACTTATTTCTATGAGAGTTCCCTTAGTGCTTAGAGATAGAAGATTCAAGTTTTTGGATAAATGTGTAATACCTTGTTTAAGTCATGGTGATCTATACTAATATACACTCAAGGTTTTGAGTGAGTATATATATATAATATCTTATTTCATATTATATTATATATCTTGTATATGATATGTGTAATTTATCTCTTCTATTTTTTTTATATTGTACATATATGTGTTGTAATATTTATGTAATCAGTTTCTTATATATTTTAGTCTTTGTATTATTTTTACAATTGAATTGTAATTTATTTTAATTTATTTTCTATTAATATATTAAATCTCTAAAAAAATTAATGTAACAACTTTTGTAAAATATTACTAACGAATTATTATTGTATTGTATTATATTGAATTGGATTATAAATTATATTTTTATATAATACATTATTAAATTTTAATTTATACTAAAATATTATATATTTAGGTGTCCATAAAAGTCAATATTACATATAATTTTACATAAAAATATTACATGAAATACAATTTAATATAATGCTATACAATCCAATACGATGTAATATGGTATACCAAACCAACCTCAGTGTTAAATACTATTATACCAAATAACACCGCTCGAGATCTATATCAACTCCACATATAGCTTATACAAATTATTTTTAGTAACATAACTTTAAAAATTATGCTCTTTCAAACACAAGTAATTAAGACAAACGATACCTGTGATCAGTACAAATAGTTATGTTCGGGTGAATTATAAACCAAACATTTTTTTCTTTTTGGGTGGAACAACCAAATTTATTTAATTTATAGAATATTAGGTCATGCTAGTAAAAGCTGATGTAATAAATCATCTTTCATCTGGATTGGCTATATTGCTTAATGAGTTTAATAATTCCATAGCTTTTTCTTGTAAAGTGTAGAGCCTAATGAGTCCAAATACAATAGTTATCTATAATATGTATTACATAAGATTGTTGATGGGATCTTTGATAGTGAGAAGCATATAGAATCTAATCCCTTTATTAGAGTCTTCAATTGAAAGCGTTTACTATATGCCAAATTGATATGCCATCCACATTTTGGTTTAAGGGTATTGTTGGCAATTGGCATATTGTTATATGTTTATAACTGAAAAAATGATTTGAAGGCTATATGTGTATATTGTCTCAAATTGAAAACATTCACTGTCTCATTATCTCATAGACTCATAGTATAGTATATTGTGATCATGGACAGTTACATTTGTTTCAAATGGTTTGATCAATAACATATTTTAGAAGGATTTAAAACCTGATCATGTTTGTCAAAAGTTTGGCCTTTATAATCAACTAAGTACTCATCATTGGAATGAATGAGTTTAAGATAATTAATAAGGACTGCTTGATTTGTGTGGGAATACATATGATATGATTGGTAATGAAGTAGTGTAGAGATAGCACGCTTTGCGTCTTCTCAAGCTCAGTTTTCACATTTCCTATAGGATATAGTTATATATATTATAATATATGATATGAAATGCAATTGATTTAATCAAGCTACTAATCTCAGCAATATGTCATTCTTGTATAATATAATACAGTGTGAGTGAAAATATATATTAATCATTTTTTATTTTTTACTTGATCTGATTTTATGTCTTTAACTGATCGCGTTTTATCACTTCTGATCACGTGTTAAAAAATAAATCTTTATTTAATTAAATAATTTATCTAAAAAAAATAAAGTGACACCTTACCCGCCCGTCAATTCAACCCGGCTCGGATCGGTCGGCGGCACGCGTGTGGGGTGGTCGAGTGTGTGAGTCCTCACCCATGCGCACAAAACTGGGTATCTCTTAGGGCCCAAACCCATATCTCAAACTTGCACTAGATATACACTTTAAATGTAGTGTTGGGACTCCTACTCACACACTTCCCTTTTCTATTTTTACATAATTTCATACAAAGTTCCAACAACTCTAAGGCAAAGGAATTAAGACAAATGCCTACTACTTTTTTTACTTGATTTCGTATATATTAGATATAAATGAGTTCATGCTGACTCAAAAAATCACAGCCCTCTGTTCTCCGTATGATAATCTTTAAAAAGATTACTATGTGATTTGTCATAATGTCAAATTAATGTACTTCTTTCTCCTCATGATTTATATTTATGTTTCATATATTCCTTGAAGGATTAATCAAATTTCGTAACACTACTTATTTGTCAGTACTTCCATACTAATCAAAATTTAGGGTACACTAAATTTATAATTTAAATTTATTGTTTCATTGCTATTATTGGGATGGACTGTTTGTATAATATATTTTGCCTATGAAGAGAGAATAACGAAAAAGGAAATAAAGAAAGAAAGAAAGAAAGAAGAAGACAGAGAAGAAGAGTTTGTGTGCTGAATTAGAGAAATTTTAAAATTAAGAAGCTTAGCATCTATATTATTAATATTTAGGATCAATAATAATATAAACAGTGATAAGAAATAGTAGCGAAATTTTTAGATCGAAAGTGTCATCTATCTCAGTCATATTTCTTAATACTACAAGCATTCATTATCATTACGTACGTATTAATGAGTTCATGATGACTCAACCAAATCATACATACCCATATACATAATGCCAATGAAATGATAATCTAAAAATATTATGGCTGCCTTGGAAAATCTTTGTTTAATAATTGAAATTGAGTGTAATTAATTTGGATTAGTTGTGAGGTTTGTAATGTTTGTTCAACAATGTAATAATCTCAGTTACACAACAATATGCATTAATAACATAACAAAATAAGGGATTAAAAGAAATATAATGTCCGTCTAAATTATTTAGCCAAAAAGTTATAAATGAAAATAAAAAATTTGCGTATAACTTAAGAATTTATATGGTCGTATGCATCTTCTATATTTCTCCATTCATTATTGTGGACATTGTCCCACATAGAATAAATCGTAGAGAATTGAACCATATATAAGAACATGGACTACTCCACTGTCAATTGGTTTTGAGATGGAACCCCATAAAATTTATTACAAGACAACTCTCATAGAGCAAAATCATCAAAAATAAACTAAACTATTTATAATAACAAAAAAGACAATTTTAACTAAAAGTCTAATAAGCTACCAATTATGAAGCTCTCAAATTTGAGAATCTCCCAAATTTGGCACCCCAAAATTCTTAGAATACTTGTTAAACTAACAAAGTGGCGTAACAACACTTTTATTAAAATCATAAATAAAACAAAAGAACAAATAAAACTACTCGCAGAATAATAACAAAATATATAACACAAAAACTAATAAAATTAATCTCCAAAACCTCACCACCAAAGACCCAAAACTTCCTACATCCAATCTTGCATCTTTGAACTTGTAAAACCTAACTGTGTCAATTTCTTCTTAATTGATTTTAAACACTTATTCTTATCTCAGATTGCAAGAAACTAAGAGAAAAACACACAAATTTACAAGCTTCATTCGATCTTGAAAACTCATTACAGGCGACTATTGCTTGGGTTCACTTGAACCAGGGTAATAACCTTCACAATAAATTAATCAGAATACAATATCTAGTTTTGATTACAATTTCTCAAAAGTAATCTAACATCAATTCATACAAGGATTACCCTACTGATTTGATCACGATCAAATCACAAAACAATTTAAGATTACTTAGACTTCGGAAGACAAGATCCCCTTGCTTCCTTGTAGCTGAAATTCTTTCAGCAACATGATTTGAACTCCCTTCAGACAAATAACAGATCATTGATTCTCCTTTAGTCCTTGAAGATCCAATCACAAAACAACAAAGAAAGACAAAGAAAAGATTTGCCCTAGCAGAGCAGAATTATCCAATCAAAGAAGAAGAGTTAGTTAGAAAACCGCTATCCCTGATTAAATACAAACAACTCAATAACAATGAACTTAACAACTCGGCACAGAAACAAGCCACCTCTACCACCATGAACCCCCATCAAACCACCAATAAATCTAAACCTTCCCAAACAGGAAGCAACGATCTCTAACAAACAACGTTGAGCCAGAAATTCGGTAGGATCCAACCACACAAAGGCCACTATGAACCAAAATAGAAAGGAAATTAAACTGGTAAGCAAGCTCCAAGATCCGCAAAAGCAATAAGAAGAGGAGATAAACGACCATTAAAAAACATTTCTAGAGCATGGTTGACATGAGGTGAGGTGAGTCGGGTATGCGCCACGGGCCCGCACGCTCAGGACCTCGAAATTGTGATGAAAAATATAAAATATTAAATAATAAAAAAAATATAACAATGTTTAGTGTAGTAGTAGAGAGTGATTTTAAACAAAGAGGTCAAAAGATTAATTCCTCACCTACTTCTAAACTAAAATATTAAATAATAATTAACATATTTATATATGAATTTTAAAATTTAATTTTATTTTAGATTTCATATACTTTAAAATTGGCCCTAATCCAAAAATAAGTCGGTCAGCCTGGCTAGAGAATGAGCAGAAAAAAATTGTAAATGGCGGCAAAGATTAGAAAATTCTCCAGCAAAAAAAATAAAATAAAAATCCTAAAGAGGCGTTATGTGATGGAAGAAAAAACTAAGAAGTAACAAGATGATGAGGTTATAATCTAATGCATCCAAATTATGTGTCTAATTTTGTTAATTGATTTTATTAAGAAATAAATTGATGCCAATTATAAGATAACTAATAAGTTGAATGGAAATCATTTGTTAAAAAGTCCTTATTTTATTTTGAACTTAGTATATGAAAAAAAAAAAAAAAGAAGGTAGGAAGGTTGAGTATGAGTTCAGATAGTGACACTGACAGTAGAGAAGTGGGCTGTACTGTAATTGTATTGGAATTAATAAATTTGAAAACATCGCATCATTCGCATGTATTCCATCCCAATCCCGTATTAATTAATTAAATAAATATATGTTAAGTAAAAATAATAATAATAATAATAAATATATATTATATAAAATCTCTCAGCAGAATTGCATTTCAATCTTTCTTTTCTTTTGCCTTTTTTCCTCTTCTCTCTCAAGAAATCATTTTTTTTTTATTTGTTTTAAGAATAAAAGAAAGACCCCAAAAATGATTAGCCATTGACGTTTAAGCTCGTCCTGTGTCATTATCTGTAATAATCTCCCGTTGTCTTCCTTTAACGTCACAAGCCCACAATAATCCAAATTATCGGGCGAAGAGGATCACACACAAGAAAGATCTCTCTCTATCTCTCACTCTCACACCCTTTTCATTATTTGAGTATTGCACATACATATATGTGTATTTTTATTTTTTATTTTTGTTCGCTTTCATTGATGATATGCCTTTGAATTGTTCAAGTATGGCTATAAAAGTCCCACATAGGCTGGGGTTGGGTCCATGGAGAAGGAATCACAGAAACGAGTTGGTGCCCAACCACAGCCATTTGACAAGCTTATTCCTTTCTTCTTTTCCTTGCAAGAAAACCCTCATTGGGTGTTCGTCTAAGTTCAATCAAACTTCTTGTTTTTCGGTAATGGAGCAGGAGGAGAAGAGCCGGGTCAGCCCTGAATCCTTATTGGATGCAGAAGAGCAGTCTCCTCGTGACGAAAAGGAATTGGAATTGGCTGTTAGAGCTGTTCAAATGGCTTGTTCTCTTTGCCAGAGAGTTCAGGATAGTATAATCTCAAAGACAAGCAATGAAATCCAATCCAAAGATGACAATTCTCCTGTCACTGTTGCAGGTCACTTACTCCACTCCCTTTTCCTCATTCATTTTGATTTGGGTTTTCTTGTTTTACATCCATTTTTTTTTTATAATTATGTAAACTGGGTATTTATTTTTCAATGGCGATTATAGCTGGGCAATATTATTCCTAGTGTTTTGGGTGTAGCCGCGTAGGGTTTTAGGTTTCTTTCCCTCCCTAAGTGCAATTTTCTATTATTAAATGCAGCATCATCTTCTTTTCTTATTTTCTTATGTTTTAGGATTTAACACTCTTTGATTATTTTCTTATTTTAACCATCTCTGTTTTACAATGGAGAACTTGTTAACCTCGAGGGAGAAAATAAAGATAAAAATAAAACAGAGAAAAAGTAAAGGAGTACCCTTTTGATTTGGGAACTTGGAATTTGGTCACACTTTTGACGAAATGAATTTTATATTGAAGTAACTTTGATGGAATTTTTTTCTATGATGAGTCATTACTAATACTATAATGACTGTGTTAGGGAAGGTGTAAAAGTCATATCATTTTAAAAAGTTAGAATAAGGAGAGGGTAAAAATTAAAATAAATATGTTATTTAATTATGTGGG
The DNA here is from genome assembly GCF_029168945.1 of Cannabis sativa. Taxonomy (NCBI): domain Eukaryota; kingdom Viridiplantae; phylum Streptophyta; class Magnoliopsida; order Rosales; family Cannabaceae; genus Cannabis; species Cannabis sativa. The sequence continues at coordinate 38,925,174 of NC_083601.1, read as the reverse complement.
CAAAGGAGTAATTTGAAATTTGATTTAATTTGGATCGTCTCTCTTAATGATAGTTATAATAATTAGGCTAATACAATAAAAGAGTTGCTTCCAAGTTCTAAGTCATTTTCAAGCAATTTTTAGATAAATATCATTTAAATTAATGGCATAGGATACAACTTTGCCCTGTTTTTTGCTGAAAATCCGTAATCTTCTTCCTGTTGTGCAATCTTACATGATGTTCCTAGTGCCACATTATCATTGTGATTATTAGCATTTACTTGTATAAACTGCAGTGCAAACTTATTGAGTAAAACTAGTTATATCTTGTTAAAAGAAGCCTTAGATGCTATCATGGATAACATGTCAAAGCAGTGGTAACCAATGATCAAACTTTCTCCGAGTTTCAGAAGTCTCTGTAATCCTTTCTAAATTCACTCTCAAAAGATTGGGCACCATTAGTTTAAGTTGTCAATATATATTTAGTTAAAGCTGTCTGCAAATACAATTGCTTAGTATGTTAATTTCACCATGTTAACAGATTGGAGTGTCCAAGCAACAGTGAGCTGGGTACTCTCTGAGGCCTTTGGAAGCAGAAATGTGTCCATTGTTGCTGAAGAAGATGTTCAAAGTCTCTCCAAGGCTAGTGCTGCTGGGCTATTAGAAGCTGTAGTGACAACTGTGAACAAGTCTCTAGCTGATTGTCCTCGTTTTGGACTTAAAGGTCCTAACATGCCCCTTGGGTCTTCTGAGGTTCTTGAAGCAATTAGTCGATGCAACTCAAATGGAGGACCTAGGGGAAGATTTTGGGCTCTTGATCCTGTTGATGGAACATTGGGATTCGTTCGAGGGGATCAATATGCTATAGCTTTAGCGCTCATTGAAGATGGGGAAGTTGTACTTGGCGTTCTTGGGTGTCCTAACTACCCCATGAGAAAAGAATGGCTTGCGTATCATCACCGCTATCATAGAATTGTGTCAAAGTTGACGCCAACAACTTCAGAATCATGGGATAAAGGTTGTGTTCTTTATGCTAGGAAAGGAAGTGGCAAGGCCTGGATGCAACCTCTCGTCCATGTTAATAAAAAGTTAGTTTGGCCAAACTCTGCGAGGCCAGTACGAGTTTCCCCCATTGACAATCCATCAATGGCAACCTTCTGTGAACCAGTTGAAAAAGCAAATTCAAGCCATTCATTCACAGCTGGACTAGCTCACAGTGTGGGGCTAAGGTGGATAAGCTTTCCTTTACTATTATTTTGCTATGTCTTTGGAATCCAGCCAATGAATGTCATATTTTTAAGAAGAAAAAGAACTACCTAAGTAGTGGTTAACATAACATGTGTTTCACTTGTAAAATCAACACATTAAAACGTACTGAAACTCAGACTATGCTAAAAATTTGATTGTCATCTGACTGCAGGAAGCAGCCTTTACGAGTATACAGCATGGTGAAATACGCAGCCATAGCTCGGGGAGATGCTGAGATTTTCATGAAATTTGCTAGAGCTGGCTACAAGGAAAAGATATGGGATCATGCAGCTGGTGTTCTTATAATACAAGAAGCCGGTGGAACGGTAACAGATGCTGGAGGTCAGCTGCTGGATTTTTCAAAAGGCACGTACCTTGAAGGTCTTGATCGAGGTATAATTGCTAGTGCAGGAGCCACTCTACATGACAAGATCATCAAGGCTGTGGATGCTAGCTGGGATTCCTCTAGTCTGTAAAATGTTCTTATGGTAAACATCAATGATAACACAAAGCCATGAAAGCGTTAAACAAGGCAAGGGAATTATAAATCAGCCATTTATCATTTTTTTCCCGTTCTGGATTAATTGGGAATTATCAATATATATCACCCTTCCAGGGATGCATGTAAAAACAAACAAAGAATAATGTTTGCTTTGAAGAAAGGGGGCTTTATGCTTGCAGTTTTGGCAAACTGTTACCTCCTCACCCCACCTGGAAACCAATTAGCTTTGAGTTGAAAAAGCTGATGAACTTTGTATAATTACATAATATAAGAGTCTTGATATGTTTTAGGACTCGTTTTCTGTACAAAAAATAAATGTCTTTATGTAATTGGCTCTTGTGTTTTTTGGAATCCTAGTTCACAAATTCACACACCATCACATTCACAGCAATAGGAGACTCTTAACACTATAATCTGTATCAAAGATGCTGGTATTTGGATCTCTAAATTTGAGTCCAAATATTCTAAACCCATCATCCATGGCAATGAATAACACAGCCTATAAAAGATGTGCATTGATTATCTTACAAAGCAGGAGTGCAGAGTAGGACCCCAAAATAAAAGAGTACAGAAATGGTACGCGTAGCAAATTAAATAAGGAAGGCCATATCACTATTTACATTTGCAGCACATCACAAATCATTCTTGAAATTAAAGATTTTATTTTGAGAGAGGTTCAATATTCATTAATGCATTGTGCACATGGTCATGGATATATGGGGCAGGGGAAGGACTTCTTTGCCTAACTATTTGAGTGTAGTTGAGAAAGGTTACACACAAATAAGTCCCATCACAGCTCATTAAATAGCTAGTGGTTGTCTCGACTGAGGAATTATATTTAGCCTCTAAGATCTTTTGAGATGTATTTATTTATTTATATTTTGAAATTTATCTATAATGTAATTGACAGTGTGTCAAATTGTCCACTGGGGTGGTCGGTCCTCCATTTTCAATTCTCTCCCTCATTGTCAATTTGCTTGGAGGTGTTAAAGAAAGAGCTTATTACTAAATTTAAAATCATTTTCAAGTTCAAAGTTTGTAGTGGAGCAAAGTAGACATTTTTCCCCCCTTTCAAAAAATAAATTCAAGAAAATATTTATATATACGCATATAATTAAATATGTAAAAGTAGGAGAATTTTACAGATAAACATAGAGCACTGTATAGTTGCACTTGCATGAGATATGGACCACATCCACCAAACAATATTGTGACAGAAGGAGAGGAAAATGTTTTAATGTAACATTTATGGTGGAAAAAATATTTCCAAAGTTCTGGTTTGCAGCTTACCGAATTCTATTGAAAATTTATTAAAGTGTCTTTAATTATAATTACAAATACTGTACATATGTATTACATGTAGGGTACTGGACCATGTTATTATTATTCCTCTCTATCATGCTATCCTACGACAAAGTGCCTCCAGAAATTGCAATATTGGGCCTTGAAATTACGTCACCTGCAAGAAGAGCATTATGTGCATTTGTGTGGTATATACTATAAAATCATGAGCAGCATAGTGAATCTGTTTGACTATATATGAAATAATTGAAGCTTTACATTACATGGTAGGAGACTATTGTGAAAGAACAATACACACACCATTCTCTTATTAAGCCTTATCTATTCTTGTATATTATTGCATAGATAATCATTATTCAAAATCATGTTTTTTATTGATTTTGATATCATATATGGACACAAGTCACAAACCATTTATGGATCTTTTTATTACTATTCTAATTTTTTTAAGCACTACTTTTGGTCTACACGAAAAAAGGAAGTTTCATTTGGGAAGTACATATTAGTGCTATAGTGTCCGATTATAGTTATATATAGATGTCCACAATTGAGACAAAAAGCAAAATATGTACGTAAAATTTACATTTTCTTTTTGTTATAATCACATATTCACAATTTTAAGATGTGAAATTAAGAAATATAGATTTTAATCAAGAAAAATCAAGCTTATATCTAATCTCTATAAAAAAAAATTTACTTTTAGTCACAACAAAAGTTGTGATTAATTAGAAATCATCATTTTCTATGTTGTGATTAAAAGATTTGTAGTTAAATGTATTAATTTCAAAAATCACAATTTGTTATGACTAAATGTGTTTTTAGTCACAATACTCATTGTGAATAAAACTAAGTTAGTGACAATTATATCTATATATTATGTTTTAGTCACAAATAATTTTTTTTAATCACAAAAAAATTATGTTGTAACTAAAAAGTTATTATTAAAAGTAGTTGTTTTTTGTAGTGAGTATGTGTCATAAATCAATTCAATCCAATAAGAACCGACCGAATTAATTATAATCAATCGCCAAACATTAGATAATTAATTGTGATCGGGTCGGATTGGATGTTATTTTTAAATATCTAATTGAATTGGATCAAACGGTGGATGGGGTGTCTAAAAATCTAATATGTCCAACATCCAATCAAACTAATTAGTATTTTCATTTATTTTTCATGAGTAATTAGATTTTATATTGTTATACGTAAAAATATATATGTATATATAAAAATTCATATTAAAATTTTACTCTTTTTTTCTTAGATCGGATGAATCCAGTCTAATCCAATACATATATGATCTAAAATATTGGATTGATCCGATCCGATCCAAAAAATACTAGGTCTAAAATATTAGATAAACTTAAATTAAACCAATAAAAATATGAAATACATTCAATGGATAGAACCGATCCAATCTAACATTAAATAGATATTGCACCGATTGGATGACTGAAATTAATTGCATCAGATCGGATGGTAAAATTATTAACATCCAATATATAATAGTATTGGATCTAAATATGCCTAAAAATATTGAATATGGCCCAATAAACACCCCAAGGTAAAATGTTGCCATTATTGGGCACAATATAATGATTTAGGACTACGGTGAATTAAACACATAAAAAGACAATTAACATCAAAATAAATAAATTTTATACAAACAACACATGCATATCCCTAATCCCCCTAATGGTAATTTTTTTTATACAAACAACAATAAATTTTATCAAACGTATTTTTAGTACTATAAATTATTTAAAATTTTCAAAAATCTACAAGGATGATGTTGTAAGCATAACGAACATCGCCATAAAAAATTTGGAAAAAAAATCAGCATGTGTTTTCGCACACAAAGATTGACTAAAAAGTTGTAATAGGAGGTTGACGGTAACACTCCCCATTATACTATATATAACTTAAGACCTAATATTTACTTAAAGGGAATGAGAATCAATGGTATGGTATCCAAACAAATTATTTACTAAATTTTAAAAAAGGAGAAAGTAGTGGGCTCCAAACAAATTAGAAAGAAAATAAAAGAAAGATTCCCCCTATTTATATCGGGAATTCCTTTCTCTTTCTTAATTTATTTTATTTTAATTTTAGTTTTATTAATTAAAAATAAAAAAGACAAATATGCTCTTTAAAAAATCGATATACAAAAAGTAATTGCATATTCTAACAATAGTAATTTTGTCAAATTAAATCATTCCGATTAACTTTTTTAGTTATCTAAACGAAATAATATGATTTTGGTTTTCAATCCGTACAATTTAGTAAATAACATAATAAAATATTGTTTTCGATTATTTTTTATTTTAAAAGGAATATTTATTTTCCTTATTGATTATTCTGATTCCAGTTACAGTTTAACAAACGCGCAGTAAAGAATATTATTAAGTTTGAGTGTATCACGTCGCAATGGAACAACACATTTTTGTTTTTTGTTTCTTTTTGAACTCCATTTTTATTCTTTTACTATACATTTCTTCATATATTTTCTTTTAATAAAAATATCACCAATACCACATGAAAAGTCTTGAAATACCGTCCAAATTAAAGCTAGCCCTTCAAAATCTCTCCATGCAACTACGGAATCATCCACCACTATCATTACTACATGTACTTTATTAGATTAGATAAGAAGCACTTTACCATTAATTAACATATATGATCACATTATTTTAAGGTCAACAAAAGACAAAAAAGTGTACTAAGTAATGGCAATATTTCTTATCAAGTAGTTGATACTTTCGATTATTTATACAATTAACACGATCATAAGAGGATAAGATAATTAACCAACTCCAACTAGTTTGATTGCCGATCGATCGATATGAATCATGACTGATTCTTTAAATGAAGTGAACCGCATATAATATCTAATATACAACATGGAATTATTAATTATATTTATATGTTTCATTATATGTATATATATATGGACCCCCAAATTAATTAACTTATATACACTTGGCGTTTGGAAATTTTAGTTCTCGTGCGTTTTGGTTTTTGTAACCGTACGTACATTAGCAGATGCTGCACATTGTATAGTCAAACGAAACCGCGTGAGTGAATTGAACTTTTAATGAGTTGCAGATAGGGAGTTAGCCACATTAATGACATGTTATATATATAAACATTAAACAATGTATTTTGTATTATAAAAATGTAAATATAATGAGTAGGAGAGTTCATTAATTATTAGTAGAGTATTGTTATTGTATATTAGTAGTGTTCAACATGTTCTATAGGTGGCAACATATGATTGGTTAGCGATATTTTTTAAAAGTTATCACTATAAGAAATGCAAACTACAATGGTAAACTGCCCATCTCGCAAACTGCGCATGTAAAAAAGTTAAAATTTTACCAGCACACATTTCCAGTGACAAAAGTTTAACTTTTACCAGCAGATTATCATGCTAGGAAAAGTCATTTTTGCCAGCGTTTTACTTTTTGCGCCGGCAAAAGTTCTAATACCAACGTTGATTTTGCCAACACATCAATAGTAGATTCCGTTTTGCCAGCGCAATATCAAACTTTTGCCAACACAAAAATATACTGGTAAAAATGACATTTCTTAAGTGTATTTTTTTAAGTTATATGTGATCTGCAACCTAATTACACTAATAATAACCGTATGACCAAAAAAAAAGTATTAGACACTAATAGCACTTTTTTAGCAATTCCCTTAATTATATTGAAAACTACCCGTTTTATACACATATATATATATCTATTCTATATAAAGTGTGCCTATATAACCGAATTCTTGTTTTATGAGAAATTCATGGGAGACTTTTTATTTATATTAAAAATAAAATAATTTATTATTAAAAATAAAATAATTTATGAGAAATTCATGGGTCACTTTTTATTTATATTAAAAATAAAATAATTTATGAGAAATTCATGGGTCACTTTTTATTTATATTAAAAATAAAATAATTTATTATTAAAAATAAAATAGTTTATGAGAAATTCATGAGTCACTTTTTATTTATATATAATAAAATAAATAAAATAAATCCCATTAAATCTAAAAAAAAATACGATTGGATTTTCGCTGTTGTACATTTATGATTTTTCTCTTCTTCTTCTCTTCTTCTCTTCTAGAATTACCATTTTCCTATAAAAACACTCATTAAAAGAAAAAGTTATATTTTAGCACATACAGTATAACTAAGAAGTCATAAAATTTATAATTTCGTCTTCTGTTAAATAAAAATAATAGCAACTTGAAGCATTATTATAATTATGCTGCTTTGTATATGCTGCGACAAAAAGGAATGTGAATCTTATTAATTTCTCCATGTTCCAGCTATTAATGCAAACCAAAAAAGAAAAACATTTACTAAAACCCACCAAAACTTATCATAATTAAACTTGAGGCATTAGATGCAAAAAAAAAAAAAAAACCAAATCAGAGAGTACATTACAGCACTGTTTTTGATCACGTGCTCATAAATTAGAAGCACAATTAAATATATTAGCGAAATAGTGACTAACATCTAAATTTCAGAGTTGATGAAAAATCTGCAACTGAATGAGGTAAAGATTACTACAATATTTACTTTATAAAACTTTTGTTTCAATATCTTACTATTATTAACACCATTTAATTTGGATGTAGAAAAAATATTTTTGGATTGAGGCGGCAATAAAAATAATTGATATTGTCCAGAGTTTTTATTACATGTTATGTGACGCATGTCATAAAAAAATAGATTTATACAATCGCAATGAAAAAATTATATGTGACAAGCCATCATGCAGCCAGGAAAGATTTCTTACACCACGGTATATTACAAAAAACACATGATGTTATTGAAATTAAGTTAAAATAATAATAAAAAAAAGATACTAACAATCTTATTATGCATTTTACAGTGCTATAGCATATGTTGAACTTGATGACAATACAAAGAGCCTATCTGCTGTCATGTTCGTAGATATTGTGGAAAAAATATTTTCATGTACTGCTGCCCAACTAATGAAATATACCGCAAAGGTGTAATTTTAAAAAAATAAAATAGTTTTACATGCCTTTCATAAGTTGATTTTTTTAATTAAATAAGCTATGCATACCATGTCTAATCATTTTAAATGAAAATACATCACGATTTGTAGGAACACCGCCGCTTTGTCGACAGTACCATATTTAATTTATCAATGAAAAAATGGACAATCCAGATATATGCAGACCCGGCTAGAATGAAAAGTGCAAAATACAAAAATTACACTATTGTTTCTATCGAAGCAAATGAAGATTGAAATCCACCAATGACTATCATTAGTTTTCTTATCTACAGTTTTTAGACAAATGTTATCTTCAATTATCAACAATTTAGAGATTGATTTTTAATTTTCTTTCTATCTTACACCCATTTAAGTAATGTTTCTTTTAGTATTGGAACATCACCTTTTAATTTATTTTTGGATTAACTTAAGAACATATTTAAATCATCAAGCTTTCTTAAACACAATATATTACATTCGGTATTCACTTTTAATTGACAACATTATAAACTATAATATTTAAATACACATAATAATAATCTCACCTAATAACTAATAATATTTTTTCTTTAATTTTTAATTGTATCATTTTCAAATAACATAGAAAAATATTAGCATAAAATTTAGTATACGTGTCTCGCACGTAATTTTTGCTAGTATATATATATATATATATATACATCGTACTTTTTCAAAGTGTTTTGTATATGTAAATACTATTTTAGATTTTATTTTTTACAAAAATTATTAGTTAGATTTTCTGTTTTATTAAATGATAAATTGGATCTTATATTTTTAAAGGGTACAAAATAGTATTTTAAACTGATTTTTTGTTAAAATAAAAGTTAATAATAACCTGATCTAGAATTATTATGATAAAATAATTAGATACATTTTCTGTATCTGTAAATGTTAGAAATTGTTTTCAAGTTAGTTATATTATATATAAAAAAAAATATCAAAAATTGAGCTTATGGTACTATTTTGTATATTTTAGAAAATACAAAGTCCAAATTTTTTATTTTACAAAACAAATAGTCCAATTAATAACTTTTGCAAAACACGCATTCTGAAATAGTATTAACCCTTCAAAATTAAATAACTCTTTTTTTGAGAGTAAATGATTTCAAAAATAGTTTTTGAAAAGTTATTTTTGAGAGAAAATAGAAATCCTAACTTTCCTAAAAGGATTATTAAAGATTATATAAATTATAACTATATATAATGCAAATACGAAAGGCTATTATTCATTTAGCATATGTGATTATGGGCTGCATTAAACCAAGCCATTAAACCGGGCATCGATCCCAGTCACAATCAGTACCCCTAACGTCAAATATGACATACTATACGTGTAATCCCTAAACAAAATTATTTCACTAATAAAAATCTAATAAAGGGAGGGGATCCATCAAACAGAGCGAAAATCACCTAACAACTTGGACCAAAGTTATTAGCTAATTAACAAATTTAGCCAAGACTCAAGAGTTATATACATGAATATGTATAATCATAATAATTAATTAGTCGGCATCACTGTTAACATCACAATTCTCTTATAAATATTTATATATATGTATATATAAGTCTGTGTACGTAACGTTAAATGAAGCTAGCGTACGTGAACCTCACAAATGTATAGGTCAACAGGACTGACCAAAACACGAATGGCCACTGATTTTTTAAGTCATTGTAATAATAAGAAAGTTTTGTAATATAAATAATAATAATTACAAATTAAAAAAAAAAAAACATCAAGATGTAAACATAAAAAGACCATGTATTTCATTTTTAATAGATATATTCAACTGAAATACAAGCTATTCTAGAAGAAAATAGACTAGCTAGAATTAATATACAGTCATGACTTTAATCCATGAATATATATAATAAATAAAATATATATTGAAAAACCAGTGCAACTATACTTTTCTTATTTTCTTATTTTTTATTTTTATAACTAAAAGGGGATTAGGTGCACATTCTATCCCTGGTCTTTTGGCTTATTAGTAGTGCCGAAGACAAAGGTGAATTAGGGTTTATACACAGATTTTAAGATGGTTACCAACTAAGGCTTCTCCCGCGTTGAGAACCATGACCTACGTACACTGTCACCTATTTCTCTAAAATGAGTGCCACTTTCAAGGTCATCTCCAACCATATCCTATATTTAGTGTTGCACTAACACAAAAATTAGTATCATATATATTATTTTTAAAACCATCGATCATAATACTAAATATTACACTAAATCTTTTTTTTTATTATTATTATATTGATATTAGTAAAATAAAATATTAATTTTATCATTATTATATATAAAATTATTATATATATTATTTATATTATAGAATGTAAAAATGATGTAATGTACAGTGTAACAAAATAGAAAAACATGTGGTGGACATTACAGCTGAGTTGGAGAGAAATTACACACTAAATATACTACATGCAGTTCGATCGGAGCTGCCCTAATTAAGGTCAGAATTAAAATATTATATCATGGGGATTCAAACTCTAAAAAGCAACTAAATAAGGGATTCTATGAATGCAAAGCAATCTCAACCACTATACTACACACTCGGTGATTAATATACTTTCTTATCTTGGTCACACTCAAGGTTGCGGTCATACCCAAATCCGAAAAGGCCATGGCTAGAAGAAACTTCGATTGGAATTAATACCGCCAATTTTCATATATCTATACAAGGAAAGTGTTAATAATATTTGAACAAAGAACCAATATTCTACTAAACTTAATATTTTTAAAATTTCTTTTACGTATAATTTTTAAATTTCATTAGGCATATGATTAATTTAATTAACATTATTTAGAACAAGGATAAATATGGTAGTTAATTTAATTACCATTATTTATATTAATCGTTCCCTTGAATTTCAAATCATTAAAAAATTAACAATATTTGGAAAATTACCAAAACCAAAATTTAGGTAGAAAGTAAAATTTTTGATAAGAAACATAGCTTTTTACTTTATTATTAATATCAACCACATTTATCAATGAAATAGACTAATATAAATTTTTCAAGCCACAAACCACAAATCACAACTCAAAAAGATATGGCAAACTATTGTTGTAGTATTTTCACACAAATATATGTATCGTTAATAAGTAATAGGTTTACAAAATGTGTGGTCGATCCCACAAGAATTGTAGTTAAATACTTTAAAATTAAACTTTTGCTTTTATTTAGTTATTTAAATTTAAAAAAAAAAGTTAAAACTAGAATTTAAAACAATAAAAACAAACAAGTAAATTATTGATATGTAAATTAACGATGATTGAAAATTAGGATTATTGATTTAAATTGTATCCATCTATTATGGTTTAACATGATCCAATTCTTATTATCAATTTCTATGTAATAGCAAGTTTACTCAAGGAATTTATAGTTTTCTCGGATATATAAATCTCAATGGCATGCAAATTTTCTACTCTCGTGATAAATTAAACCTGTAAAAGTCATTAAACGCAGAAAGCATACAAGCTATCCAAACTATATATAGGTACTCTCGTCTAATATTGAAATTTGTTCATATTTCACTATAGCATAATTGACACTCACTTCTCAGATTTCGTATCAAAATCATAAGCAATTAATTGATGGTCATGCAATAAAAAAAATAAGTACCAATGAAACAGAATACATAAAAAATGGAAGAAAATTAAATCATGTTAAAACCGTAAATTGATGTCAAACAATATCCATCAATACCCTAATAAACTGTTTAGCTACTCTTGTTCATCGTAGCAACTTCGCACATATCAATTAAGAAGAAAAGAAGAAAATAGAGAAGAAGAGAATATTGAAAACTCCGTTGGAAAAGCCTTCTCGAATATTGATTCTGCTCTCTAATTTTTGTACTCTTTGATTTCTTGTTGAAAAATATCGAAGTCCCACTCTTTTTATAGTCGAAAAAAGAAATAAAAAAATATCAATTCTTTGAATTTCAAAGGGGCGAGCCGCGACACTCAAATCTTATGCCACAGCTCGCGCCTTCATTGATTCCCAGACACGAGCCTAGGCATAGGATTTCTATGCCTAGGCAGAACTCCCTTTTATTTGGGCAGTGAGCATTCTACGAATTTCTGTCTAGGCATAGAGATATATACAATGCCTAGGAACGCCCATGCCTTGGTCCAATATGACCTTCTCAACCAATTTTTGAATTTTTCATTCCCTGCCTGGGTTTTAATGTTGAGGCGCTCCTCCAAATTTTGTATTTTCTTCGCCTCAAAAGCTTCATTAATCGCACCATAACTTCTGAATTTTTTCTCAAATTAATCTCCAGGTGCTCTTGCCCCGAGAATTGATTTGTTTGACCATTTTTTCCATTTTTTTATTTTTCTTTTATTTTAAACCTACAAAATAAAAGATACCAAAAAACATAAAATTGCATCAAATAAGAGTAAAACTTATTTAAAAATACACTAAAATTAACTTAAAAATAGTACTGATAAAAATCTAAGAACGACAAAAAAGACCAATAAATAAATTGACCATTAACTCATTAGGGTTCCTATCCCAAAGATAGCTCACCACACAACAAGTCAACTTTCAAGGGTCAAACATAACCCCTCACAATTGAGGAGAACGAGTGAGAGTCGAACCATTGAACCATGTAAAGGAGTAGACTAGTAAAAGCTTTCTTGCATGCCATTACACCACTCAACACGTGGTACCATTAATGTACAAATTGGAAATTCTATAGTACACCAATTTAGGATGCTCTGGTAAACTCCTATCTAATTCGTCATTCGTAAGAATCTTTTAATCTAATTTATATATATATAGAATTCTATTTTAGATGCAATTATTTAATTAGAGGTATCTGTAAATTTTTAAAATATTTTGAATAGTTTATAATACTTAAAATATTCTTTTTTAAATATAATTTTCAATCGTACGTATAAATTTTTTGTTATATGCGTAATTGTTTTTTTAATTATAATTTTATAAATAATTTTAAATAACAATATATACGGTTATAAAAAATAAAATAAACAAATTAAAAAGTATAAATGGGCATACTATAATTTTTCCAAAACAAATTAATCAATAAAAGAAATATATGATTTAGTCAAATTTTTCCTATCACACTTATAAATTAATGCTACAAAAATAGTATCAAACAAAATCTATTAGAGGAAAAAAGATTTATTTTGTAATAAGGAAGCTTATTATAATTAATTACATAAAATATTATAGGCAAGGCAAGGCAAGGCATGATGATAATGCGAAAAGGAGTAAAAAGCAACTTAATAATGGCACTCAACCTACCTACCCAGTGACGAAGCCAGAAATTTAGTTGAGTGAGGGCTTGAATAAATATTAAGTCAAAACTAATAAAAATAATGATAAATGTATCTTTCAAATTTTCATCTTCAACAAAATAAAATAATACTGTTGACAAAAATAAAATAAAATATTGTCAATGGTATTATTTTATTTTTTAATAAAGTATTATTTTTTTTATTATTTGTATTAGACTACTTTTAAAATGGGCTTGATTAGAATAAGAGTAGGCTCATGAATCATGATTAAGATATTGAGTGAGCTTGCGAATTGACTTTTAATAAATTGAAAGAAAGTGAATTAATATATGTATATATCTACATATAAAAAATTTAATGTATATATTTGAGTGAGGGCTTTAGCCCACACATGGGCTAAAGTCCCTCCGTCCCTGTACCTACCCCTCCATTCATGGAGGCCCCCTCAACTGTCCACTAATACCCTCAATTAATGCTCTTTTCATTTCAAACCCAATCTCATTTCCCATCCTCCACCTTTTATATATTCCTCCTTTACCCAAACGCTGCCTTCTCTCCTCATCACACTCTCCCTCCCAACTCATATCACTTGAAACCAAAAATGAACTCCATCACTAAAATTCTCTTCACCATCTTTCTTCTCACTGCTGCATCTTCACTCTGTTACTCGACCCGACCCGCTTCCGACAAACCCTTCTCTGCTGAACTCAAGCACTCCTCCAAGTCCAAGGGAACCCCTTCAAACCAGAACAACAACAAAGGTGGTAGTGGCAACCCCGGTATTCCAGGCGGGTTTTTCGGACCCGGACCCGCTTTCAACATACCCGGATTCGGAAACGGTTTCGGCAACGGGATCATAGGTGGCGGGTACGGATCCGGGTATGGTGGTCCGAGTGGGGGCCATTCCAGAAATGGAGTAGTGAGGCCCACTGTGGTGTGCAAGGAAAAGGGACCCTGTTACCAAAAGAAGCTGACGTGTCCAGCTAAGTGTTTCACCTCCTATAGCCGGTCAGGGAAGGGGTACGGTGGCGGTGGCGGTGGTGGCGGGTGCACCATGGACTGCAAGAAAAAATGTGTTGCTTATTGTTAGAAGGATATAGGCTGAGGCTTCGGTGTGACAGTGTCAGCCGGTAGACGGTAATATGGTTGGTTTCTATACTATAGTATAGTATACAGTATAATCTAATGCAGTTTTTAGTAGATCATATATGTAATATCATACAATATAATATATTTATATAGTATTGTATAAGTTGTGGTATTTGGTGTGTAAGAGTTTTTATGACTCTGAGAAACTCTTTAGTTATCTACTTACTTTAAATTTGGTGCTTCTGCTTTCTTTTTTTTTTTTCTTAATAAATATGATGCTTTTCAGAATAAATTAGGTAAAATGCACGTTTTAATGTCATCTAAACTATAAAGTAGTTGTTATGCAATATGCATATATAATCGTTTGGTAAAAATTAGTAAAGTCTTCGTTTATTTGAAAACAAAGTAAAATAATTAGATTAATTGGAGTTTATTATTTGGAGGGTTTACCACATTGGTGTTGCATTAATTTAATAATTAAGGCTTATTCTTGTTAGGGAATGGAATTATTTTTTTGTTTTTCAAAATCAATTGTAGGTTCAAACTTTGACTATTCGATTTGAAAGATCATAATAACTCCTTTAAAGGGAAGCTTATCTACCTTGATCTGATATATTCAGAGAACAATGATTTGGTGTGTAATAAGTAAATCTCTGTAGAACAATTTAGTTGTTTTTGTTTTCTATTGCTGTGAAAGTGACATATGAGAGAAGAGTTCCAGCAAAAGCATGCCTCTCATGGTTGAGATGTGGTCACAAGAAATAGAAATTACATACAACTGTTTTTTTTTATCAAAAAGAAGCACATTAATAAGTAGCATAAAAACTTTGGATTGGGTTAGTTGTAGGGGTGTTCAACAAATTTACAAACCGCTCAGAATAAACCGTCTTAATCAAACTGAATAAATCGACAAAAAATACAACCTGAAATAATACAATGAAAATCCAAACTGCCCCATGAATATATTAGGTGGTTTACAAATTATTTTAAACCGCTCAATTAACTCGAATAAACCGATTAATATATTTTTTAATAAAAGTGTATATGATATACAGTATTACATAAATTATATTTATTAGTCAAACTATTTTGTATTTAAAGTTTAGACATTTTAGAGTTTAACTTAAAATGTAGACTATATAGTTAATAATTTTTATTGTATTTGGATTTTGAAGTTGAAGTTTAATTAAATTTATACAATATTATTACTTTTTTTATTATTTTATTCAATTATTTCATGTTTACTCAATTATATTTATCTTATATTAAAGTTTTTAAAAAATTATTTTTTTTTTTTGAAAATATTTAAAAAATTAATTTAGACTATAACATTTTTTAACTTGAAATATAAATAATGTATTTTTATTTTTTTTAAATCTAATTTTTTGAATTAGAAACTAAGAATAATAATTATAAAAAAAAAAGTAATCATTGGTTTGGACGGGTTAATCCGACCAAACTGACAAAATTATTTGGCAGGTTGAATTTTTTCTAATTTTTAATTGGGCAGATTATAATTAAATATTTACAACCTGATATTTACATGGGATTGGTAAAACTATACTATAACTCGATATTTTTTTTCTCTAATAAATGAGTATTTTAACTCAAGAATTGTTGAGCTATTTGTTTGGTTAAATGTAGCTACAAACTATTCATGAGTCAAATATTTTATATTATTTGTATACCTTGTTGTTTTGTCTTTTCTTTACAAAAATTAATATTTTAATTTATTATTATTATTTTCATTATATTTAATTAATAAACAAATTTAAAGATATAATACTTAAATAATTTAAAAAAAAATAAAGAAAATCTAATTTTTGGAGCAATGTAAATGTGTGAGTTGAGGTAAAATATAAAAAATAATTTTTTTATAAAGTATTTTAAAAGATGTAGTAGAGTAGAGTAACTATTGAGAATGCTTTAAGGACTTTAAGGTGCTTAAAACCAAAAAAAAAAAAAATAATACACAAATTATTATTAATGTATTTTAATATCAAATTTCACAATTTAATATAATAAATAATTTTTAAAACTGCTGAGTAAAGTATTACAATGTTGAGCACGTCAAATAATAATATGCTCTTATTTCATTCACGTGGCATTGTAGTGGTTTATGTGTGTGTGTTTTTGTTTTTGTTCATTTTTCTATTGCTTTTTTTTTTTAATCTTTCTTTCTCGAGTGGATAGTATACTTACTACTTGTAGTGTATATTGTTTTGAAATACCAAAAAAAAATTCTTTTTTTCGATAACTAACAAAATAAATTTGACTTTTTAAAGTAAGAATATACTCACACATGATTTCATACAATATATAAAATAAAATAAGATCTATAGACCTACACTCTTTCTCTAATACAATTTAATGATATAATTTAAGTCTAATATTATATCATGAAAAAAGAAAAATTGTGTTAGATCATGTGTTTTTTTTCAATCAAAATAACTGTGTTCAAAAGTAAGATAAATCATGACCGAATTTGATCTTAAAAATAGTAAAACAAAGTTAGGTGATGATGTACATTTTCAGACAATCACACACCTACAAAATAATCGTAAATATTATGCATGTATTCTGCAAAGTTGAATATGGCATAAAATATGTCTTTTAAAAAAAAAAGCCATGAACTCCCAACCCAACATTTTCCAAATCCTTAATTGATAGTAATGATATGTGACCAAAATAAAAAAGTTAGAAAAATAAATTATTTGTAAAGAGAAAAATAACAAATAAAAAAGAAAAGAAATGGAGAGAAATTAAGATTTCATTCAATTGTAAAGTTAAAAGTAAAAGAATATAACTAATTAAAAAGCATTCAACTAATATAAAAGACTAAAATAATCCTAAATAACTATTTAACATATGGTACAATAAGTATAATTTCCGGAAAATAATTCATTTTGTAAGGTATTTTGAGCTACATGTGATAAAAAGATGTAATAAAGTCTTCTGTTGAATGTGGATACAAGGGTATATGTAACTGGTTAATTCTACATTGAGAATCACAAACCCTTTTTCTTTTTCTTTAATAAACTAGCCTGCTATGGTACAATTGGGGGAGAACACTAACTAAGAAGCTGAATCCAAAGCACCCGTCGTGCTATATAACTCGCACGATTCAGCAGATCTCAAGCCGGTAGCTCGAGTTTAACATTGTTCTTCCAACTGCATAAAGAGTGAGACAAGTCTTACACCATTTTACGCAATTATAAACATTTTTATTTGAAAATAATATTTTTGTGACAAAGAATTTTACCTCTGGAAGTAATAATAGAAGAAATCACCATAAAGCATCGTCTGGATAAGCCCGGCTATCCAAGCTGAAAAGGCAGAACCATGACATAAAATGTTATACAGATGAGCATGAGCTTACATTTATAATAATAATAAAAAAGTGAGAACAAAATAAACTCATGTGAGTAGGCAAGAAGGGAAAGAATCATACTTATCCAATGGACATAGTGGTACTCCGTAAAGTAGCGATAAATCCAGTTTAATATGTAAAACGCTCGATACGCACTGCAACAAGAAAAACAAATAAGTGAAAAAGTTTCGACAAGTTCCAACCTACAATGACTAAGTGATCAGACATGAAAATCGAAATCAGCTCATCCATGATAAACCCTTTCTGTTATGCATGCAGATGCGATCTAAAACAGCCATGTTGACTAATGAATCATCTTTGAAGATATATTCATACAATACTTTGAAAACATAACATAATTCCATTCTAAGTAATAATATCCATCAAAACACAATACAAAAATTATTGAATTAGGCAGCCCATTGTGCATGATATCTAGGATGAAAGAAATCAGGATACAGAATTTGTTCAGCTAAGAGAGATGGAGTTAGTTTGCAAAATTCATAAACAACCAAATGAAAAAATCCCTTTGTTGCCTCTAGACTCTTCCGATGAATTTTTCTTACAAGTTCTCAGTTATTTTGAAAATAATCCAATTGTGTGTGGGAGGGGGAGGGATTCTAATCCTGATTATAGATAGATCTAGTTTTATTTCATTTTTCCTTCATTACATCAAAATATGAAGTAAATATGAACAGAACGTGTAAATGATTTGCCATAACATTTTCAGTAGACATACAAATAAAATGAAAAGTAGTGATGATGGGATAGAAATTTAAAGGTGAAGAATGACAGAAAAACTGTACGTAATTGATTAAAATGACAAATAGCTTACCCGAGGAGGAAAACATATTGCCCTGTCAAGTTGTCAATGTTTCTTGTTCTTTGCAAAAGGACCAATTGCGGAAGTATAGCAACAGCTTCCAAATATACAGAAAATGTCCACATTACCTGCTCAATCAAATTTGGTGAGGGAACACCACATAGAAGTGGATAATAGGACAACACTAGTCTATGGTTATTTAGAAACAAACACAAAACTGGCAAACTATATGAGCATAGAAAAATTAAAAACAGAAAATAAACAAACAAGTTAAAATACCTCTTTGAAAGTAAACTTCTCATTTATAAATATGGCGAAAATCAGGCAAGGGAACATGAGGAAAGTATAACGAAAAGTATCTTGGTCCCTATCGTATGATCTGCGAACTATCTTGTGGCGTCTCATATACCAAACAATAGAGAAGGAGCTCCCAAGAAATATCAACTTCATTATGGTATTATAGAATGAGATGAAATTAGTAAATATATCCAAATATCGTGTGGCAAAGACAATTGCATAAAGTTCCTGAGTCTTCAAAGAAATTCCTGTAAATTCAAGAAGAAAAAAATAAATTTATGAGAAACGAAGTTTGAAAGCATCACTAGAAATAAACACCAATAAGAAATCAGAAATTACATTCAACCATTCATGAACATGAAGTAATATAGTTAATGAGCTAAAAGTAAAATAGTCAATTTAGCAAATTAAATAGGTATATGGGACACTTGCAATCAATCAAGTCATATCTCGAACAAAAAAATTACACAATAAAGATTCCACATTTTTTTATAATGCATCTCTGAATCAGACCAGGGATGCGTTTCAACACCTGTCAGTATCTTTACCAAATTAAAGCAAAGATGAAGAACAACAGAAACTGAATCGACACCGAAAGAAAGCATATGTTCAAGCTACCGTCTAAAAGTAAGCTATTTTCTTGTTAAGCTAATGGAATAGTAAACTCAATGAAAATTTACTATCATTCCAACTCCTACAGAACAGAACTCAGTTACAAAGCATAGGATAATAGCTCAGAGTTCAAACTGTAGAATATGATTCAAATAAACAACCAGCAACCAACCAGGCATAAGATTTATCTTGCCACTGTAAGCAACTATTGAGTATTTAGTTAGAAAGAGCTCAATTACAAAGGATATTGTGGATACTCGTTCTGTGTTCTCCAGACCATAGATTGTGATCTGGATACACAACCAACTGACCAGCCACAATATTTCAAATAAGAACTATGATCAAAGTTTGACAAAACCCACTAAAAGTTGTCTTCTTCAAATTCAGACCTATAGAGTTATCATAATTCACAAACAAAAAATCTAAACAAAAATTAATAACATTGTTAAAAAAGACCACACCCAATTATCCCTCTCGGGATCATGTAATAACTGAGATTACATTGCTAAATAACAGTGAGCTATCTCCCTCTAATGTTAAAAGTAGTACAATACAATTGAATCAGAATTACCACTAAGCATATTCTGTTTAACATAATTGACAAGTACCCAGCCTCTAAGTAGAAAAGAAATCAACTTTAATCGTCAAATTATACACTTTAATGTCCCACCAAAGCTTTATGTATAAATAAAAATCGCAAATTTAAGTTCATTTTCGTTCAAAGAGGTGAAATGGAAGAAAGACAAACCAGCGCAGGATTTGATAGTGTGGATCTTAAGAAGCAGAACAAGGACGCTGGCCAAATGGAACATGTCCCCTGCTAATCTGAATATATTCATTTTATTTTTTGGTTGAATGGATGTTAGGAACAACCAGAATATATTTTTCTGGAAAAGTTTTTCAGAGGGCTTTCCCACCTTTCAGATCTTTCCGATTAATTGTTTTTCTTCCCTTTCTTTCTACGTTTCTTCATTTATTTTCAATTTAATTTCTTTTTGATATCCAATATTTCACGTGTAAAGCCTGGAAGCTGAAATCGACGAATGAAAGGTAAAACGACATTAAAGCGAAGAAAGGACTCCGAACTAAACGACAATACAAAACATTTTTAATAGGGGTGTTCATCAAACTGCTCAAATCGCTAGCATTGTGCACTGTAAAAAAAAAATACGGTTTGAAATTCTTTCGTGTGCGGTAGCAGTTTGAATTTTTTCAAAATTGCATAGTGCAGTGCAGATTTTGAATTGCTAATAGGCAGTTCAAACCTTACCACACATTATAAAAATACTCATTTTTATATTTATTTATGTGAATGTCCAACTCAAAACCCACTAATTATTATATTATTAAAACTTAATTTTTTTCATATTTATTTTCAAGCTTTATGGTATTTTAAATAAGTGTTGCTCAAACTTTATTATATTTGTGATAGTGTTTTGTCCTTAATTTAAAAATTTACAATATTATCGTTGTATAGTGTGCTAAATTGCTAATCCACCTTTCTATATTTATTTATTTTGTAGGTAGTTTTAATCCAATTAAGTGTTTACAATGTTATCGTTGTATAATGTGCTAATCCACCTTTCTATATCTATTTATTTTGTATGTAGTTTTGGTCCAATTAAGTGTTTATATCGGATGCCTCTTGAAGGTGGTCTCAAGTTGTTTTGTCTAAATTTTCGAGATAACTTGATCTTATATAAGTTGTTTTGCTTGTAGCGACTCATATTCTGACTTTGTATATCTTTGGCTAGACAATTAGCTTGTAGACTGGAAGTTCCTCCGCGTCGACGATTATCATAGTGTGATTCTAATCACTCTCTCAAAAAAAAATTACTAGTGATAGTTCAAACCGCAGAAACTGCAAAAACTACACTGCACCGTATTATTTTTTACGTTGCGGTTTTTTAGTTTCGCAGTGCGGGTGTAGTTTAAAAAATTAAAAAAAATGCATGTACAGATTAATTTGGAAAAATATCAAAAACTGCAACACCCATACAACAAACGCTACTAATTTTTAATTTGTAACGAGTCACGAGTTTATTTACAACAAATTCTTTAGATTCCATATTACACCCCTTAAAAAAAATCATTGTGGTAACTCTTTATAAAAATACAAATGACACTGGACACCCCACTATAAAACATCATAATATTTTAGTACATGTTTTAGGTGCATATCATTACTAAAGAACCCTTTTCAAATCCCAACATTTAACATTTATTTCGTGTACGATCAATTCTTCTTTCTGTAATTCGGTGTTTCATATTTCACAACGTGGCTAAGTGGGGACGTTTTTACAGTTGTCATACAACTCAGATCCTGGTGTGCTCGATAATTTGTTTCTTGTTTCTTCTTGGTGTCTATGTAGCTTTTTCTCTATTTTCGGGCTTCTCCTTTTTTTTTGGTTTATTTTTCTGGTTTGTTTTTAGCTGGTTCTGTTGCTGGACTTTGATTTTGTTTCAATGAATTGGTGCTGTTTGTTGGCACCACCCTTTCATAAAAAACAATGGCCCTTAAATGATCAAACTTTTAAAAAATATATAATTTTAATTTGAAATTATAAAATGATAAAATTAATATTTCAAAATATTGTTTTTAAACTAATTATTTAATTAAAACTCTCATGGGATGTTTGGGGGTAAGAATGTCCTCCATCATCCATTTTCTATCTGCATGTTGATCGTATTCTTGAAATATAATCTGTGTCATTCATTGGCGTCTGTTGCAATGATACTACCCAAGTTTGTATTATTCCTTCTAGAATTAAACAAATATCTACTGTTTAAATTTAAAATGCACTGTTCAGGGGTTAAGAATTAAGGGTTGTAAAAGAAAAAAAAAATGTACCATATTTAATAAAAAGAAGCTATTTGTTATGAATTTACTAATTGACACAGCATCGTCCCTAAATTGTAATACAAATGATTCCGAGTATAAAAAAAAAAACAAAGAAAAGAATGCACTTGCACACACATCCAGGGCTCAATTTGTTTGGCTTGGAAATCTAAGCCAAAATTAAACAGTATTAACTAACTAGAGGATGAGTGGCCTTTCTTTCAAAAAAAAAAAAAAAAACTAGATGAGTGGCTGCAATATTAAATGAAAAATTTATACTTTATTAGTTCCGGAAACAAACTAATCATACACTCATATAAATAATGAAAGACGTATATGTAAGAGAGTAGGACAAAGACCATGTTTATTCTCTGTATCGAGAGAAAGCATACCCCTGCAAAATTTCAACATGTAGACAAAGCAAATAACAAATATTTTCACCTTTACATCATCAATCATCGACCTCAGCTTTAATTTCTCTCTGTAGATCTTCCTTGTATTCCTCAAACGTGCCTGGAAAGTTCCGTACAGTACCATCTTCGACCACCCAAATTTCACTCTTCTCTTCGTCCTCGCACACACGTGATATCAGCCTAGAATCATGACTGACCAGCACAACTCCACCAGTAAATTCATCAAGTGCGTCAGCTAGAGCATCAATACTCTGCATATCCAAGTGATTCGTGGGTTCATCCAACAGCAAAATGTGAGGTTTTGACATGGATATTGATGTGAAGACAACACGGGATTTCTGTCCCCCAGATAACTTTGCAATAGGAGTAAGATGGTTATGGCTAGGAAGTCCAAACTTTCCCAGCTTTGCACGAACGGCTTCCTGCTTGCTAAGACCCTCTTGGTCTGGATGGAGACGGAGAAGGTACTGGACTGGTGTTTCATCCATTGTCAAGAGGTCTACAAAATGCTGAGAATACCTTCCAATCCTTAACTTTTGACTCCTACGTACTTCACCCTCACTCGGAACCAAATCACCAGCAAGGAGGTTGAGCAATGTAGATTTTCCAGCTCCATTGGGCCCCACAATAGCAACACGGGTCCCCATGTCAATACCAACATCAACATCCGACAGCCTAAAATCTTTCCGGTTTGGATAACTAAAGCTGACGTCGATAAGTTGCAAGAGTGGAGGAGTAAGCTCAGTAGGTTCAGGAAAGTGGAACTCCACACTATAATCTCGCCACTTCTGTGGGGCCTCAGTAGGAGCATCATCTTCATCAACCTTAACTTTGCCCTTGCCTTTACTTTTCGATGCCTCCTTAGCTGCGGCAAACTTTGCTCGATCCTTGACCTTGTCCAGCTGAGCACGATTACCACTCCTTTTTGCAGCTCTCATCTGTTTGTCATAAATCTCAAATTTCTTGTTCATCTCTTTGCGCCGTTGCTCATACCCAGTTTCAAAATCATCAAAATTTCCACGATAAAAGTGGAGCTTAAGGTCATGTAGATGAATAATTTCCGTGCAAACTGTGTTAAGGAAATCTCGATCATGAGAAACAACCACCAAAGTTTTCTTCCACCTACACAGGTACTCTTCCAACCATAAAACAGCTCTCAGGTCAAGATGATTAGTGGGTTCGTCAAGTAACAAAAGAGTAGGCTGCACAAACAGTGCCCTAGCTAATGAAATTCTCATTCTCCAACCACCACTAAACGATCGTGTAGGACGACCTTGCATATCCTTTGTGAATCCTAGCCCAGCAAGAATTTTTGATGCTTGAGCTTCAGCCGCATCTGACCCCATTATCTGTAACATCTCATACATTTCACTAAGCTTCTCCCCTACATCATCAGCTTCATCATTTTCGTTGCTTGCATCATTCCCTGTACCTGAAGATAAGTTTTGCAATGCTTCAACCTCTTTTCGGAGGGTGACAAGTTCAACATTGGCTGAAACAACAGCTTCCAATGCAGTTTTTTCATCACCAATAACTTCCTGCTCGACTAGGAGAACATCAATGTTTTTTGGCACCGGAATTTTCCTCCAAGCAATAAGCTTCAATAGAGTAGATTTGCCCATACCATTTGGTCCCACCAAACCATACCTCTTTCCGTGAGATATTTTCACTGATGCATTCTTCAAGAGTTCCTTTCCTCGGGCAGAAACAGAAAAATTTTCAATTGTTATGTCCTTGACATTAGCATCAAGGTCATTTTCTCCATCGAGAACCGAAGCCCGACTTCCAATGACAACAGTGAAAGCATCATGGTCATCTCTAAGAGCTTCTTTTCTTGCCTGCTCAACAGCGTAGGCAGCAAGAAGGTCCTTCTTCTCCCGTTTTTTCAACTCTTTGTCAGTAATTGATGCTTCGATTAGTTTGGAATCGGGCCTTTTCTTTTGTGCGTCATCTTGTTGTATCTCATCTCCTGAAACGTACTCATCTTCATCTTCATCAGAGGGAGGAAGATCAATATCATCAGTATAAGAAGTAGGTTTGGGAGCTTTTTTAGCCTTTGTACTTGTGGAAGATCCCTTAGGCTTTTCGGGTCTCTGGTCCATGTTAGCCAGCATGGCAGATACAGAGAGTTTTTTTCCATCTTTAGAGCTTCCAGCCTTACCACCCTTTGTAGCTCCACCAGCATCCTCTGTCTTCTTCTTCCCCATTGCAAATAGTGATCTGATAGAGACAAAAATCATATTACAGGTTAGCCATGCCTTGTGATCAACGTCAATCGTATTACTTCCTAAAATAGAATATCGGCACAATTGGGGTTTCAACCCCCCCCCCCCCGGCGCCGCCACACCCCCAAATACACACTCACACACCCAACAAACCAACCACTAGTGCTAGCCTCAAGTGGCCTCCCTTAAATAAATTATTGAAGGCAGAGACGTTCCCATCTGAAGCTCAGCTGAGCTCTATCTGCCTTTGAAAGATCTCCTTAAAAAATCAGTTAACAATGTTGATGAACCTAAATTTTCCTAAAAATTAACATTGAACTGATCTGTTCTCTCAAATTCAATTGCTTTTAATCTTCACCACAAAACTCCTATTACTTCCAAGTCAAAAGGAAAGAAAACAGATTACTTTTCCAAATGGAAGAGATGACTAGAAAAAATTCACAAGATGCTTTGAATATTTTAACTAAATCACACATGGAACAGAACCTAAAAGTGACCAACTTATGCAGCCGATTCGCATTGAATTTGAATGAGAAACTATAATAATAAATCGACCACTAAATACGAATCAAGGTCAGTGAGAGAATGACCGAATGAGGCAAACAAAAATAATAAAAGAACAAACCTTCGTCGGGGATGGATGGGAGGGGAGCCGACGCTGTCGTCGGCTGTCGTCGGAATCGGATAAGAGCCGTCGGCGGCCGAACCTGAGGGACAGAGAGAGAGATCGAGAGGAGGGAGAGAATCTGAGAGGGGGGATTTTAGGGTTTTTTAGAATTAAGAATGGGATTTTTTTAATGAATTCGGATGTGGCCGGGTTTTCGGGTCCAAAACAAATTTCCTTATACTGTATATTTGAACCCAATTCGGACGGGTTTCCTTATCCTGCGGTGTGGACACTTTCCGGGTTCCACGAGTCACATTCCACCTGCTCGGCCCACCATCATTCGATCTTTTCGGCCCATTTCCCGATTGGGTTGGCGGGTTGGTCGGCCCAGACACAATCATGTGTCATGACATGGTATCTTTTAAAAAAACAAAGATTTGGAGGACAACGTATATCTAATAGAATCTCTCCGCGGATCTCCTGATATCCTTTTTCAATCTTAATCACTTGTCAAACAAGAATTATTTACATGCATAGAACCAACCTACAAAAAGTAAAGTTTCTATATGTAAATAGTAATGGTATACATACAATTCACACAAACTTGAAATATACCAATTATTTTTGTTTAAATTAGGAACCACTCTCTAAAAAATCACTTAGCCACTTAATTGAGAAAACATGGTTCAAAAGAACAAAACTCAGAACCAACATTTAATGACCTATTCAAGATGGTGGTAACCATCCAAAAATTGTATAATAATTTTTTTTCACTAGTTTTGGAGATGGAAACTGAACTTCATTTTTCGTTCTCCCCAAAAACAAATTTAATTTTTTAAACCTATTTCTAAAGAAATAAACAAATATATGTATTAATAAAATTGAAAAATATATGTATATAAATAGATATTTTTAGAGTTGTAAAAGCATAAAACAAACAAACTCAAACTCAAAAAAAAAAAAAGCATATGCTGTAAAACAAGAATTATAACAAGAATGGCCATACATACATCTGTTTCGCTAACAATAGCTTTCATTCTTTGAATTTTTGAAGGTATAACTCTTTTGTTTCCACTATAATCTTTGTGTTTTGGTCTTTTTACTATAAAGCTTTACAGAAATATATAGATTTGAACAGGAATCGCCATGCATCCTTTCAACAAAAAAACAAATCACATAAATCCGAACATTTCTTCCTCAAGCATGGTATTCCCAGATAACTTCTGTTTATGTACATTAAGAAATGTATTAACCTATATTATTAATAGCCATCAAATGGAGAATGGTCTTAGTTTGTTAATTGGATATTTAGGAATATAATCTAGCTTAGTTTTACATGAGATATTTATTTAATTTTGTTACTGGTTATATTCTGAGAGTTTTAAGGAATTAGGCAACTTCTTTAGAAAAAAAACAAATGGTGACTCGTACGGTAGCAAAAACCAACTATAGTATGTATGTAAGAATCGGTGTCATTGTGATGAACAAATATGAACAAAAGCAGCAAACAAACATTTGTATGGCTACGACTAAGGGCAACGCATAGTGAGTGCATATACAATCTAATTTCATTCCATTTTCAAAGACTAGCATAGCAGCACAGCTCAGCTGGTGAATGTGAATTGCTTCATAGTGCTGCCCTCATGGCTTCTCTTGCAGCTTCTCGCTTCATCTCAGCAGCCTTACCACTCCCTCGGAAGTACATGTATACTTGCTGCAAGTCACAAGTTCACAACACAGCAACGAACACAAATGTAAATAAGAGGTGTTATTAATTCAAGAATCTTCTGTTGAGATCTGAAAGTTAAAACTTACCTGAATAACCCAGACACTGACTAAAGACTCCAAGCAAAACAAGCCAAACCCGATGAAGTAAAAGATCTGTTTATGAGCGAAAGGAAATACAGTTAATGAATGCTATTGCTATTCCTTCTCATGTGTTAATTGATAGAGCTTAAGAAGGGAAAAACCAATAAACATTCTTACCCCAACCAAAGCATTCCCCCCAATAAGATCAATTGCAGGAAGAATACCACTGTTTTAAGAGGCACAACAAATTGTTATAGTGCTGAATAAAGTCCAAAAGATCATAAGATATACATCAAACTGAGATCATGTTCATGTACATACGTGAGAGATTTTCCTTTGAAAACAATAGGAGGAGCAACCGCAGAGAAGATGCAGAAGCCGATATGAAGCTGTAGCCGAAGATATTAAAAACACATTCTTCATTTCATAAGCAAAAAAACTGAGGCACAAGATACACATACCAGATAAAACAAGAAAAACCATCCAAACTTAAAAGCACTTTCAGTCCTGCACAAGAAGAAACAGGAGCACTCAAATTAGATGATAATTATGTGTGGATAAAAGTAACATACATGTTGGAAGAACACATAAGCATTCTCTAGGTAATAAAAATCATGAGAAATATGTACCTAAAAGCACGGTATAATGGACGGTACCACAGCACATAAGAACCTGGGACCCCTGATATGAAGTAGATAAGAGCTAAGAACCAAATCTTCACCCCTGCAACCAAGAACAGATTATCACACATCAGATAAAAAATGAAGAACACCTATATATGAAAGTGATGTAAAGTGATTTTATATATGAAAGTGATGTAAAGTGATTTTGTATTCACCTTCTCCTTTAATCCATGCTGTTGTAACTGCTACGATATTCCAGACAAGGCAAACTGTCAATCCTGCATAGTGCATACACCAAAATTCATAATTAAATCATCCATCTATTATAGAACGTAAGCAACTTGAGTCTTTAATAGAATAACATAACTTGAGCAGCCAATTACTACTACAAGCAAATCAAACTATAACATACAAAAATCATCAGTCATAAATCAAAAAAATCAAGCACTGATTTACATACCTAACCATGTTGAGAATGCAAGATACTGCATTTTCTGTAAGTGTATTGGTATTTCGTTTCCAATATCATGATGAATTATTGGAAAGAAAGGTGGCCAATTTTTCTCCTCAATAACTATTCCAGCTGCAAGAAAAGGGAGATAGATCTATGAAATGACTATCACATAAATAATCATTTTCGCTGTGCACTTCAAACACTTTATGTTAAGGTACCAGCCATATTTTTCTATGACTAGAATGAAAGATGGTACTGGTAGTCAATTAAGAAGAGAAAGAAAAAACAGACAGGATGACTTACCCCGAGCTGCAGCTTCTTCTCTCCGTCTTAGATCCTGAGCAACAATTAAGCAGACTAATGAAATTCATTGAAAATACTTTTTTAAAAAATTACCATCACAAGAAATTGCTATGTGTAAAAGTCTATATTACTTTCATCTAAGAAAGAAGAAAAAGGATTTATTGTTGGGACTTTTTCATTTTTACACTTCAAAACAGTTTTTTTTTGCATTTTTACGAAATTCTACGTAAAAACCCCTATTGCAACTAGCGCTGCAACCTAAATTGCAACAAAAAATCGTACAGAAACCCTTATTGCAACTAGCGCTACAACTACTTTAGAAACCCAAACCGTATATTTGAAAAAAAAAGTTAAAAAAATAGTATATGGGATAATTCTCCTTTATTGTTTTCCTTTAAAGTTATGCACATGCTCAAACATACATAGGACATCTTTGGCCAAACAAACTGTATGCTTCACAACACTGAAGGCCAACATCCTACTAAAGAATGGAGCACCCACACTTGAAGAGTTTGAAAGAACCATTCCATCTTTCATCATGAATAATGATCATACTCAGATTAAAAAGCCAGTCATATATATGCAAAATGTATATGCATTAATAAATTATAATATCTCAGATAGATACCTGCTCACGCCTTCTCAATTCAGCTTCTTTTGCTTGGAGTTCCTTCTCTTTCTTTCTCAAATCCTAAAAAAAATAATATCACAAATATTAAACAAAGCACGTATACTAGTGCTATTACGCATCAAACAATCAAAGTAAGGATTTGGCCCTACCTTAGTCGAATCCATAGGGATATCAACTGTGGAACCTCTGCCATAATTGAAATCAACAGGCTCAGGAGGGAGAGGAGATAACCTTGAGTTATTGGCTGTCGCAGCAGTTCCAGGATTCTGTAAAATGAAAAAATGGATTTACACTTACAAGAATTTGTATGCCTTCCCTTTTTTTAACCCTGTCTTCTCTGAGAAGGGACAATGAGAAAACTAGCATATGCCAGTAGGGAAGGAGCCACAACAAGGTAAAAGAACCAAAAAACATGAACTAAATTTGTATCGGCTTCTGAATGGAAGTTAAGTTTTTTGATCACATAATAATAGGTAACGGATTAAACATCATGTATAACACGTCCCATTGAAAAACTTGCCTTAAATACATTGTTAAGAAGAATACAAAAAAAGAGTCATGACTAATAAGTAAAAATTAGCATCGGTTTCTGAATAAGAAAAGGAACGTTAAATGGTATTCTGCCATCAGGCATGCATTTAGATATTAGTAACAGCTAAATTCAGTGTCTTTTTCTAATGGTAAGTAAATCCTCTACCCTTTTTATCCGGCTTCTCCACTCCACATGGGTTTTGGTTACACAAACTCATATTTCAGACTACAAAAATGGCATTTGATCATCACAGTGCTTGCTGATCAGATTAGGGTACCCAACCCTTCGGTATAACAGACCATAAAACCAACATAAATATATAATTCAGACTCACTTAGGTATTGCAGCGTGAAAATTGAGGACCTTCGTAGTTATTACATAATTTCTATGAAAAATTTCGGCAACACGAGGATTTCTTGTATATGATAAATAGCATGTAAAATTTCAACAAACAGGTGAAAAGTCAAGTCTTTTAACACATAACCCAGTTTGATTAACATATGAAAAGAACCCCAGAAAGTAAAATCAAGTTCTTAATTAATAAACCAAGCCCATTTCAGTGGCGATCAGGGATAGTCAACCGCCATAATCAACCAAATTTACTTAGCTCAAAGCCCAGTTCAAATTCAAAAGTTTGGATTATACAGAGACTTACCGAGAAAGGGTTGACTTCTTCTTCTTCTTCGGCAAAAGGGTTGTGATCATAGCGACCAGCCATGGTTACAGAGGAGGTTAATCAATTCTAGACAGATGAAAAAACAAATGGACACAGAAGTAATCTGAGAGACCAATTTAACCTAGGACTGTACGGAAAGGTAAAGGATTAGAATAAGCTCATATCACAAAATTTATTTATTTATTAAAAAAAAATGATAGCTTTGTCTTGGCAGTAAAGGAATGTGATATAGTAACAGAGACAATGAAATGTTAGAGAGAGAAATATAATTTTGTTTATGATTTTGTTAATTATTATTTAGATGGAGAAATAAAAAGGTTGGACTTTTGGACTTGTCTACGGTCTATTAAACAAATTTAAAAAGAGAATTCGAAAACAGCGGGAGATGGAAATAAAGTCGCCTTCTCCAGTCCACGCGGCATTTCTTTTTTTTCTTTTATTTATTTATTTTAAAAAATATACTATTTTCTTTTTTTGAGAGAGAGATGTTAAAAAATATACTATTATGGTTTTGGTTAGCAGGTTAGGGGGTCAAATATTAGGTATATACTTATTTTCTTTTTCCATTATGCACATTATTGATTCTGGTTTAAAGGGAGTTTTTCTATTTAGTATTTTTTTTTTGGTACATTAGAGTGAGTGAGTAGAGAATTAATATGAGTAGTAGATAAGATATTGTCATCTTTTAACTTGTTTTTGTTTATTTTTAAGAGGGTCCAAAATTGCTTTCGGTAGTTGTGTGATACTTATAATTATCATTTTAGAAATTACAATGGTTTTTTTTATTATTATTATTTTGTTGGGAGATAAAAAAAGAGAGAGAAAGCAATTATATGATGACAACTTGGCATAAATGGAATAGTCTTTTGTTTTACACCTTGTTTTTCTTTCTTGTTGGCTCATTCATTTATAAATTATTTATTTATTATACTGTATAGTTAAAGACGATATTTTTTGTGTAGCTAACTCCACTACTCTCCTATACAATGGCAAAAGTGAACATCAACAATTCTTTCAGCTATATATTTTATTAAAAATAAAGCGAAAGACAAGAATATAATATATTATATACATAGCTTGCTTTGTTTAATTTTTTTTTTAAAAAAAAAAAAAATTGAAGACCATACCTTAGCTTAGCTTGCTCACTCTTCTTCGCTGCTATCGAAGATTGACAGCTGGTTCAATCAAACTCCTTTTGCATAGGCCAATGATAATGGGGTTGCCGTTTTGGTTTTCCTCTTTAATGTACTCTTTTTACATCTCTTGTGTTAAGATTAATGGTGAAGCTATATAACTTAGGGTAATTGCAAGTTATATAACGTTAAATTATTAGAGCAGCATACCTCGAGTGATTTATCTAAAGTAGGAACAAAAAAAAGTCTTCACCTTTTTACATTCTCATATATATAGAAAAGAATTATAATTTTTTTTGTAATCGAAGAATTATAAATGTTGAAAATATTGATTAGTCTAATTTCAAGTTTTTTTTTTATTATTATTATTCTCATATGTATTAACAAATGAAAACTAGAAGACTAAAGCCGTTTGACTAAAAGAAAAAGCTTGAGATACATGTAATAACGAATAAGCTATTGCAACATTATTATTACTAGTCATCTAAGAATAGAGTTCGTGAGAAGATTAAAGATACGGCACATAATAAAGAAGTATAAAGACTTGAGAGGTATCGCACAAACAAAAGGATTGTGCTTCGTAGCTGTAGCTGTAGCCCACAACTGACTTTTGGAAAATAACTTGTGTCATTCTAGAAACTCAGACCAAATAAATTTCAGGCCTAAACGTCCATGTAACACATTATTTAATAGTCGAATAATATAAGAGATGGCTGGTCTTCATAACTCATGTGAATTCAATTGTAATGAATTTTCAAGCTTTGAACTTGACTAACTCTAAAGTAGGACAGAACACGTTTAGAGTTATAAACCACATATTGTTTACAGTACAATTTAAGTTCGTTTAGCTTTCTATGCAAGAAAGCCTTAATTCACTTGAAAATTTACATGGCCAATCCAATCCACCACTACCATTCTAAAATGTTTTATTTATTTATTTCTTTTGCTCGTAAATCTATGTCAACATTCTTCAAAGAATAGTTGAGCAAAGCAATGCCTAGAAGAACGTGGACATCGTTTTGTATGTTTTACAACGTATACATATTATCATCTTCCAAGAAAATAATGATTTCTGTAGTTCTCGTTTGACCAATTAGTAAACCTTTTAATTACAACAAGACTATGTGTTACAGCTCAAGCTAGTTACAGGTAATGAAATAACTCTAAAGCAAAAATTATGAATATTCAAATAAATGAAATAATTATGAAAGAGTACAACAAACGCTGAAGGAGAAGCTAGCAGACAGTAGAGTGGACCAACAAGACTGGGAATGATCACGGACCAAACATTTGAAGCACATAAGATTGGATAAAATCTTCGTTTAGTGGTGGCTGTGTTTTCGTTTTCTCAGTCTTTGAATACTTTTAAATGGCTCAACCCAGTTCTTGTCCTCTTCCACTGCACGATTCCATCGCTCCTTAAAGATTTGAAGCTCCCATGTCGATTGCCTCCTAATCTGCAAGAGCACATATCAAAAGGAACATTCATCAATTCACTAAATCTCTCTGGAATACTTTTATGCAGGCGAGAGTTTGTAACAGCGATACAGAAAGTTTATACATTCAATTAAAGATTTAGTCACTCACCTCAGTTCGCATATCACCAGCTCCACCTACATGCCTCTGAGTAACATAAATAAAGAATATTAACAAAATAGCAAGGGTCATAATGACCTTAGTAAAATGTCATAAATATTTTTTTGGACGAATAAAAGAAGTATATTTGTTTAGACTGAACTTTACCTTAGTGACCACCTCAGAATTTGAGGCCTGCACAAAAGGGAGTGAAATAGATTATAGTGGAGCAAATGGGACCACCTCAGAAATTTTTTTGTTTTTTTATAACATTTAATTTTTTTTGGTTGCTATCATCTTTATATGAGTAGTCTAGAAATCATACGATTCTTATGAATTCATCAATGATGTAAAAATCCTCAAGTATCACACGCACGCATGAGCATTCGTATACCATGCCATCTCACCGTCAAAGGAAAAACCTATTGCTTTTGTAAGGTGAAAGGGGTATTCAAATGCAAACTAACCTTTTTTACAGAAGAGATAGCCCCACCACCACCCAAACTTTGTATGCCCTTATGAACTATGTATTCACTATCAACCACACCAACCCTCCTGGTCCGATCACCCTGTAAAAGAGCTATGTTATTACATATCAGGCACAAACAAGTTGACGAAAAGAATGTATCAACATTTTGAAAATTCGGGAGAGATACAAGAAAAATGGCTTGATAAGATTGTAAAGCAAGCAGAGCAACAATATGCCATGCTGTAGTTTTTATAGTTGCAAATAAAGATTTAAAAGAGTTGGTGAATATAGTGTAAAAATCGAAAATTGCCAAGGATGCCAATTAGCAGTGACAATATCATTATAGAAGACAGGAGGGCTAAATTTTGCTGCAATTCTGTAAACAACTTTTGAGAACAAATGCACACATATCCAACAAGGTTGTGGAGACATTCCCAAAGGCAAGATTGGAAGTACAGGAGTGGTGAAAAGTGAACCGGTGAAAAAGACAGTGATACAATGTCTTTCTGTTGTCCATGTTGTAAAAAGTTATAAGAACTAATCAAAGTTACTAAATCTTGAACAAGAACTAGGAAAGTAAATATAACCTGTGCACAATACCCAAGTTTCATATCCATTCCCCAACCGTGAACAAGATCATTCTGCACAAAAAAAAAAAAGGAGAGCATTTTGATTAGGAATTTAACCATGATAAATGCTTAGAGAAGTATAACATCAAATTGTTACTAAGAACTGGTAGAAAGCAAAAGTATGAAGCCAAATCTTAAAAGAATGACCGACTTATAAACGGACTTCATATGAACAGATAAATCAAAGATTTTCAATCATCATAGAAACCAAAATAAAAATAAAAGTGATGCCCATCTACAACTACTATCAATGTACTGTGACAAAGTAAAATTCATGCTATATGACTAAGACTACAAAAATGTAAAAGCAACTTCTGCATGAACATTTCACTAGTAGCGTCCAATAGATTAAAAGTGACATTTAATGCCATTTTTTAAAGTTACCTGTATAAGATGCCAAGTACATCGCCAAGCAGATCTTGAAAACACTGGAGCCATACCTTCAACGAATCTAGATAGGCGGATACATAAACCAGTAAGTCCACCAAAATACCGATTTATATAAGATTTTTAAAACCAAGTACTGTTATAAACTACAGCAATAAGATATCTCCCTTTATTACTCTTAAGTGGGTCAGTTAGGAGAAGGACAAGACATAAAGAACATAATCAGCATCCTAAAAGTACTTTAACCACACCTTTAAGAAAGGATAAGATCTATGCTGCACCTACAATAAGAGATGTATCGTTTTGGTCTTTTACAAGAATCAGTGGACTTTATAATGAGAAAATATGTTGTATATATAATAAATAGAAACACCCAAACTTTGTATCCTGGGAAAATTTTGACTAGTAGGGTAGAGAAAAAAAAAAGCATACCCAGTGCATGGTGGCCCCTCACTTGAATCTGAACACTTAGTACTGCCTCTTAGGTCATAAACCCTTCTGTGAAAATGTAAAAAAGGTTCTATAAGACACATGTTTCCAGAAAAAAAAATTAATGATGAATATAAACATGTCTATTAACCTGTGAAACTTCTTTGTTCTAGCACGAATAGTAATTCTATGATGTATCTCTGTCGAATTTGGATCTAATGCTGGCTGAGATATTTCCAGTCCTTCTCTTCTTACAATTTTGATGTATCTAGCAACAAACAGCAGATCATGTATGGAGAGAATAAGTAGATGATAATTAAATAAAATCTTCATACATTAGATTATATTTGTGCACTAATAGCACTGGTAGAATCCAAGGGTTAGTTCAACAAATGCATTATATGCTTATACGCAGCTTACTAAATTGAATGCAAGAGATTCAATCGTAAATATAATAAATTATGTTGCAAAAGTCAGATTTAAGAACAGACCTAGAGAGCGATGCTATCATTAATTGTTATTTATAATAAATTACTGGATGGACATGCTAGAAAGTTGTTCAGGAATAAACCAACAGTTTATAGTTATTAACAGAAGATCAGCATAAACCATCTATAAAACAAAGTAATTTTTTTTTCCTTTTTATCATTATGAGGGCAAAATGCAGGTCAAAATTAGTTTTGCCACAACATCAACACTAAGTCTACGGCACATAAAAAAGAAAAGATCCAAGCCATAGTCAACAAAATAAGAATACTCCCAGCAAAAAATCTTCAAGGAACCCATCAATATTACCTTCCAGGGTCAAAGTTCTCAACCCCCAAATCCTCATCCCAGAGAAACACGTAGTCATATATGGACACAACATCTGGATGTAAAAACCGTTTAGCAAACCACCTGTGATGAACCAAAATACTATTACTGAAACAGGAATAAAAAAAACAGGGGGCAATATCAAAAGCTGAAGAGTCAAAATCAATGAGGTCAAATAAAGATGAAAAGTAGCAAAATACCATTTACCATGTCAATCTCAGCAAATTATGGGCTTAATAAGCCTTACCAAGAGAAATTTTACAGCTACTATTTCTTCAAAAAGAAGTGTTCTCTCATTTAATCACATAATAAAACAAATGATCAAATACCACTCTATAAACAACAAGCATACCACTTTGTTTGATTCTGTGCAACAATGTGTATGGCCTCATTACTCCACTCAAGATCCAACCATCCATCAACATTCCCATCATAATGGAATAGAATAATGGTAAAATTCTCTGGAAGAAACTGAAATTGATAGAATTAGGCAAAGAACATTGTGATAACATTCTGAATAATAAAGAGAAGAAAGTGTATTACCTTTTGTACCATATCATCAACATTAAGTTTTTGCTCAATGCCAACTGGAACAGCCAGCAAGTTGCGACGACTATAGTTATTAACCTGCCAAACCACAGGTCACAAAACGTACTTATTCAATGTATATTTATAAAAACAAATAAGAAAACACCAGTGTAGTCTACAAAGTAACAATTAGCAACAGCACATGAATCTGTTACCAATAAGAAGCAATACTAAAATCAGAAGGAACACTTGTGTTATATTATAAGAGAAAGTGAATCTTACCTTTGACCTTGAGCTACTTCTCAACCACAGCGGCCTTAATTCTAAATCTGACCTAGCTTGTATAATACCACGGGGTAAACCACTTAACTCTCTGGAAGCCACACGAAATTCCTATACACGACCATTAGAAGATGTGAGAACTTTTTTGTAATGCACACAAAGCAAGTGAAACACGTGTAAGGTATATATAGCTTACTGAATCAAAAGGATGCATTTTTGTTTCCATCTGACATAAAAGAAGGAAAATAAATCAGTAGACTATCCTCCCGGAAAACAAAACTAATTAAATGGATACTCAAACATAATGTCACATACACAAACAGAATGATCAACCATTATACCTCAGTGTGTTTATGTTGATAATTTGTGGTTCTATACACAATAAATAGCATGACAGTGCACACAATTCCCATAAACGGAAGTTGCTTCATCTTGAATCCGCATCGCCCCTGCATCAAAATTTTGAACGATACAAGGCTGATAAGAAAATTAATACCTCCAGCATATACAAGGCACTTAAATCATAAAAAGAGAGTAAAAGAACACAATCGTACCGCATCAGATGAAACATTTTTTTTCTTCAAAAGCCATCTCCATGATTTTATTAACTTCATAGACAATCAAAACTCGTACTTTATTTTCATAACAAGCTGTCATCAAAGTTTCATTTAGTTACTGACTAGAATTAAACGAGGATATATAAGCTTAAGAACTCTTATTTATGTCATGATATGACGTAAAAGTTGGGAATCAATGTAATAGAGCGGATCCCCTAAGGTATGCCATCACAACTAACCCCAATGACATCACTTATTACATATGACTAGAATATCTAGTATAATTCAAGGGGTATAACATATTTCAAATGCAAGCAGCTGGAAACATTTGAAGGTACGACTTCCCCAAAATGAAAATTACGAATTCAAAAACTGAAAATCTATCATGTTCCAAATACCAGAATAAGAACAATTGAACAACTTATTAAATTAAATACACGTCTTGTTAGCTCAAACATACATGTACCTGAGAGGGAGCTAGGGGTCGGAAGAATTTCTAGACTTACGAAGGAAAACAAATGAGTTAAGTCAAGGGTAGAGAAGTCCAAATTTTGCGTCTGCATGTGCGAGAGAAAGATTGCAGATCTAACCATAGAACAGCAATTGGAAATGAAAACATAGATTCTAACTCACATTATAGAACAACACCCATATGACACTGCAATCAACACCCATAACGAAAATGACAATCCCCGCCCTCACCCCAACTATTTGAAAACAAGAATAGCTAAACATGAATAAGCATAAACGATAACTACCTATCAAAGAATGCTTAAGAAAAAAGATTACTTTTTTGAATACCCATATGAAGGGAAGAAAAAAATTTCCAGAACCCAGAAAGTGACGATAAAAAGAAACTATATACAAATATAGCTTAGAAAGTACAAAAATTGAAAAAAAGAAAAAATGTTTAGATCTCAAAATCGAAGCTATACAGAGAAAAGAACAAACCCATCATGTTTCATAACTCAATCTTAGCTAAAGAAAAGCTCATTTTTTGTCATATTTATCAAACTTACACTTTCCCAGAAGCAAAACAACAAACACATAAAGCTTTCATTTTTTATTCTTAAATCTGTACATTGATTATCAATCTCAAAAACTCATTTGCGCAAAATACTTCTTTTGCAAATTAGCCCCCACCGCCAAAAAATAAACTCAAAAAATAAAAAATGGCGAACCTTGGTTGCAGAAGATCAGAAAGCGTCAGATCGAGATAGAGCTAGCGCAGAGCAATAAACAATACCACCCAGTTCGACGCCGGAAAACAATGAACGGCGACAAGGTTCGCCGGAAAATAAAAGATGGAGGAAGAGGGAAGAGTCGAGAGACGAAGAAATGGGAAGCGGCACTTTTGATGGTAGTGAAAGTGAGAAGAAGAGAGAGAGAGAGAGAGAATGAGTGTTGTTATTGTTGCATGCCCAAAAGAGAGAGAAGGGCAGGGGTTTTTTGAGCTGGCCGACGAGTCTCTCGGCGCACCGGACACGCGCACTCTTTCCTTTTATTCTTCTTAACTTTCTCTTTCTAATTTTTTGATTTTTCTACTACACTCTCTCTACCTCCTATTAAATCTATATTACTTTTCGGACAAGACCAGACCAAACAATTAAAAAGATAAATATAAATAATTCAATATTAAAATTCGCATTCCTTCTTCTCTATTTAAATATATTTTATTTTATTACATTTGTTAAGACTATCTTTTTAATGCACATATTAAACTGTAGCACTATAATTTATGAGATAGTAAATGTAAACATGTAGATATGTGTGACTGCGACCGATTCGAAATCTGGGTTAAGAAAAACATATTTCTTTTTTTTTTCCTTTTTTCTTTTAAGTATTATTACCACCCTATGATTCTGTCCCATTCGTTTTTCCAGATGTTTTGGCGTTTTTCCCGCCTAGTTCTTTTTTTTTTGTTTTGTCCAAATTCTTATTATTATTATTATTATTATTATTTTAAACCAATTACTATTTTAAAAGAGTTATTAATTCTTGAAACAAAAATATATAATTATTAGTTCGGATTTTTTAACACGTAACGTAATTAGGATTAAAATTATATGGACATATGTATCGATTGTAATTTGTAAACCATTGGAAAAGTTTTCTTGTGTAATTTTTGTTTTTCAATTAGAATTCAATGTTATATGGTTATGGATATGCTTTTGATTGTATTTATTTTATTCGTTTTATATGTATTCATATCTACGATTGGTTGTGCTTATTTTAAATAAGTAATCGAACTTTATAACCTTCAAATTCTACCAAATAAGAAAACAATAGGGCATTCTCATAATAAATTAAATAATACATTAAATAATTAAATTAAAAACTCTAGAATAAACTACTAAGTTTGTTGACCATTTTATAAAAGAAATTGAAATAATTTCTAACTCCACAAACAAAGACTTATATTCTTTAATAATTAAACCAAATAAAAAAAAAATAGACTTAGTAAAACTTGCACCACTATCAAAACAATAGGTTTCTTATGTGACATGATAACATTCATATCGCTTAATTATAATATTGCTTAAAACTTCTCTAGCACCAATTGCTTCAGCTAATTTTGGCCGAACAACACTAATAAAGTATTGTGTGATTCCTCCCAGCAAAAAACTATGATCATTCCTAGCCACAATTCTAATACCATAGCCAAGTTCGATCATGAGTATAAGCAGGTTAGACTTGTACCTAGAGCCCACTTAGTATAGGGTCAAAAAAATAATTTTTTTTAAATTACATATTTTTTTTTTATTAATTTTAAAAAACATTATATATTTTTTTTCCTGACTTAGAGTCCAAAAAAAATTTTTTTTATAGCTTACTAAGTTTCAAACTAACCCTGACCATAACCTTAAATATAAATGTAACTACATCGACTGTAACACTCTTCACTTGAGACACGCACCAACGCTCAATATTATTTAAATAATTATGCTTTTTAAGAAAAATAAATTAGAGAACAATTTTTTTTCTTTCTTCAAATTCAAATTTCAGTTTGGATTCTTCAAAGCAAATATCAGGCACGACTTGACAACTCTTAGGTTTGTCAGTTATCCGTTATTTACCCGATTTAATTATATGAATTGGTTAATTAATAAATACAACAAAAGCATGTAAAAAATAATAATAAATTACTTTAGATTTTACAACCAGTTATATTAAAATATGCATCAATATAGAATGAAAAAAATATAATATACAAAATAAAATGGAAACAAAGATGATAATAAAAGTTATTATTATACGAGGAAACTTTAATCGGACGAGTGAGTCATAAATAAGTTAACTAATAAACTATAAGGCAAATGGAATCACTTTACTTTGCTTTTGTCTCTTATATTCAATAAATAAATAAATAATTATTGGTTACTGATCTTAAAACAATTGTTTATTTTCTAGAAATCAGGAAGAAAGCATTATTTTTTTTAAAAAAAAAAATACTTATTAGCTATATTATATACCTTATGAAATACATATATTTATTTTAATTATTATAAAATAGTAATAATGATCAACATCTTTCCCTAATACTCCGTTTAGTGTACTTATGAAATAATTCCTTTATACAATCCGACCGGGCCGGGCTTACTAGACATAATTATTGGTCCCTCATTAATGTAAATAATTATTTACCCTTAGCTAATAAAATATACATACTTTATTGTATAGATATTATTTAAAATAAAATAAGCATACTATTATCCTAGCTTAACTACAAAATTAAGACCCTTCAATCATAAAGAAAAGAAAAAGTCAATTATTTCTTTTTTTTTTTTTTTTTTTTTTTTTTTTTTGCTTATTGGCCAAGAATCAACCACCTCCACTTCAAAGCTTATCGTAAAGTTTTGTATGTATATTATTTTATTAATTCTTAATATCTTATCAAGTATTAAACGAAAGGTATGGATGTAGTTATAAACACTGTCTTTTCAGTACATGTGAAAAAGATAACACTGTTTACTCATTATATACGCAACTACTCCCTACTTTTTTCCTTTTGCATGAAAAAATCGTCAATCTAAAGCAAGGATTCGAATATAATTTAGTTATAAAAAATTAAAATAAATGCATGAGAATGGTGTGGAGGCGATCTCATCTCACAATCTTATAAACTTCCAAATTTGGAAATTATTGCAGTCAATAATATTAATGATTGTCACGTTATATAATCCTTTTGTTTTAGGATTTAGCGGTAATATCTTATTACCTTATTTATATACATGCGTGTGTCATGGGTACCCCACGCTCTTGCTACTTGCTAGTAATTTAAATATAGAGTTTAATTTCAAATTAAGCATGTGAAGAAAATTGCATTGCCAACCATAGTATATTTTGACTTTTATATGTATATTTTATTTTTTTATATAAAAAAGAAACGAGTTTACTATAATAACATAAGGCAATGTTTAATTAATTCGGTAATCAATATTAATAATAGTAACTGTGTTCAACACATGAAGTTATAATTGGATGATTGGGATATGTATTGCTAATATGTGAAGAAATTAAAATGTCCATTTCAGAAAAAAAAAATTAAAATGTAAAATAGAAAAGTTTATTTTTTTTATTAGTGTAGCGCTATTTATCATACTTTATAAATGGTCTATTAATATTTTTTATTGAATTAAAATATATCGAATTTGATATTGAATAATATTATACAATTTTTTTGTGTTAGGTACTATAATCCCCTTTGAAAGAGTTAGTTAGGATTTTATATATATATATATATATAACTGTGTGTATAATATAGTTACAAGTTACAGCAATCATCTCAATAATTATTATAGTAAAATTTTGAATAAAGTATTAGAATTAATATTCAAGATTTTTGTTGCGCAGACACATAAAAAGATAAATACACGTGTAATAAAAATATTTAAAGTATATTTTAGCATCTACACTTATATTGTTGTTAAAACTTAATGAGATGTTTGTTCATTAATATAGTTATAATTATCTAAATAAAAAATACGAATAAATCTTAGTAGTCCTCCAATAATATTGTACAATATATATACATTGTTATCAGCACCATATAATCTTCCAGGCTATACTGATATATCGTGTTTTTATTAATTAATAATTTATATATTATTTATTAAATTAAATTATGTGATATGCATTATTAATTTAATAATTTGTACAATAAAATACCACTTATCATTTATCTACGATTATTTTTAAAAAAATATAAACCATGTGTGGGAAAATATATTTATAGGCATGTGGTAAGTGAGTGAGTGGTGACTGGTGAGGGTAAGTAATGGGAGGACAGGTGGCGTGATAATGTAGAAAGTGAAAAGCACTACACCAAAATTAACAAATGTTCGGAAACACAAACAAACACCATCACTAAACCATAACTTGTTGCGTTTGTTGCGCTAAACACTATGACAATTATTTCAATATATAATATGATTTGTTTAAGTTTTAGGTGTTTTTTGGGTCCATAAAAAGGACAATTAAGATCCAAACTTCCATTAATAATGATCTTTTGTGTCTTTACTTAGTAGTAGCTTTGTAGCTAGTATAGGTGAGGTAGCTGGGAGAAGGTTGAAGTAGATTCAAAGGTTTTTCTGTTCCAAACCCACCCAACTCACTCACTCACATCACATTCACATATATATTTCTATACAAATAAAATACAGTGCCTGCCAATCAAACTCGGACCTTTTCTTTATTATTATTATTATTAGTTAGTAATTAAGTATTTGAGTTCACGTCAATGCCATACACGTGTAATTGTCACATAAATTTGAGCTGAAGTTGTTTATTTCTAGTACATATTTTAAATTTTTATAATAGGGTGACTCAAGATGGACCCATGTAGAAGGAGAGTTAAATTAGTGTTGAAGGTGAAGGTTTTAAATCTCAAAAATATTTTCTTTTCAAGTTTTTTTTTACTCTTGTCTAACAAAAAAATTATGTCCTCTCTCGTTTTAAATTTTGAGTCCAATATGACTCATACATAATTGATGGAAATAGACATTTACTCTATGATTATTAAAGAGAAAACAAAATTTACTACTACAAATATCAAAATTCGCGACGGTCCTAAAAATAATTTTTTTCAGAGACTATCGCTCAAAAAATTAAGTAACCATTTAAAATTATCAGGAAAAATTTAATATTCCTACCGGTTTATAAGCGTAGTAAGCAAAATAGGCGATGCTTTTTTATTTATAAAATGTAATTTTTTTAATAGACCCTTATACGCAAGGGTTTAAAATGGACCCTCATAGGCGACGATTTTAAACCTATAAGGGTCCATTAAAAAATTATTACTTATTTTTTGTCGCATTTTCTACATGCCTACCTACTTTTTTTTCTATTTCCCACTTGCTAGGGGTGTTCATTGGATCACATCCAATAGATTTGAACCTAACCGATCCAATCCAATTATTTATTGGATATTGAATTTTATCATCCGA
Source organism: Cannabis sativa (assembly GCF_029168945.1). NCBI lineage: Eukaryota > Viridiplantae > Streptophyta > Magnoliopsida > Rosales > Cannabaceae > Cannabis > Cannabis sativa. Next base: position 38,881,269 of record NC_083601.1, on the reverse strand, counting down.
TCCAATCTAATTGAATTGAGTCATCCGATCTGATCCAATGAATGTATTAGATTGGATTGGTTCCAACCATTGGATACATTGAATGATTTTTTATTGGATTATATTGGATCCGTCCAATTTATTTTAGCTACCATTTAAGCTAATTTCATTAAAAAGAAAAAAAATATATATATAAAAAAAACATAATTTAAAACTTTATAATCCAACATACATAATAAACATTAATTTAATCCAACCTAATTTTCATAATTTCATAATAAAACTGCTAAAAATAAAATCTATTCAATACGCATTGACAATTTTATTAGCGTTAGAAAGATAAAAATTATAATATTTTAGGTCTAAGGTTTTTTTTTAATCTCTTGTATTAAATGTGTATTAAATCAGTTAATATACATTTTTAAATAAAATATAATAAATATATAAAATTATAAATATATTTTAAAAATATATAAATATAATTAGATGACCATTGGATGATAATTGTATCGGTTTGGTCGGTTATCCATTGGATCGGATGTCCCATCCAACAACCGATCCGATTGGATTTTCAAAATTTACATCTGATCTGATCTAATTATGATTGGATATCTGATTCTATTGGATCAGTTGGGATTGGATCGGTCGGTTGTAATTGGATTAGATGACTTTATGCACACCCCTACCACTTGCCCACCTATTTCTTCTCTATTTCTCACACCCTAAAACGAAAATCTTAACTCTCCAAAACCCCACCCACGCCTCCGCACAATCGCCCTCCTCTCTCGCCGTCTTCCTCCCTCTCTCGATCTTCATTTCTTCTCGTCTCTCTCGTCCATCGATCTCCACCCACCCTTTCCTCCCGTCGGTCTCCCTCTACTCTCCGTCGCATACGTCAGACCACCACCACCTCCCGTCGGTGTCTCTGTCATTTCGTCTTATACGTCGAACCACCACCACCTCCCGTCCGTCTCCCTCTCTCTCCGAGCTCGGTATAAATACATTTATTTATTTATATACTTTTTTATTTTATTATTGTATAAATTTAATGTGTTTTAAAGTTAGTTGTTATTTTAACAAAATTAATTAGTTATTTATTTTTATTTAGGTAAAATTATAAAACTAATGCAGGAAAAAAAAATCTGTATTTTTTTCTCTTTTTTTTTTTTTTTTACATTCCTGACGGTTTAAAACCGTTGCCTGCAGGTTTAAAACCGTCTCCTATAATAGGGTATAGGCAACGGTTTTAAACCGTGCACTATACTATAGGTGACGGCTTAAAATCGTTGCCTATAATATAAGACACGCTTAATACAGTATTTTTGAAAAAAATTATACCTTACAATAAAAAAAAAAAAATTAAAAAATTAAAATTTTTAATATGTAGTGTAAAAATCCTAAAATAATATAGTAAGAGAGGGTAGCAGTATAATATCCTCAAATAGTTATAAGCAGCCGAATATTATACATTGATTAATTAAATTTTTATTATTATTACACCCATTTCTAATACATTTAATTTCATTAGCTACTACAATACTTGTCAAACGAAATTTTTGAGAAATCGATTAATGTGCACTGAATTTTTGTTTCCTTATAGAAACTTATCCCATTAGAGTCATATTTTGTTTTCTTATGAGTTAGAATTGAATAGTTGTAACAGATTCATTTAAATTTTGAGATGAGGTTGGGCCGGTAAGAGACTTTAAATCATATCTATATTTAGGGACACATCAGTATGTGTATGGCCCTTTTATTCAAATTTGATAGCTAATGACAAAGGTAGGCTGACGAAAGTACTGATACCTTATTGACTTCATTAGCTGTCGTAGTTGTTTGTTTTGATTAGAAAAAAAATAAATAATAATAATAAAAAAAAAGCACTATCAAGAAAAAAAAAAAATATAGAAAGAGCAATCTTATCTTTTATCAAATTTTATTTCATGTGTAATATTGAATATACTTATTCAAAATAAAGAACCATATTTGATTAATGAATGATGAGGTCTATTACATTTCCTCCTGAGTTACGCTTCTTATTGAAATTTCATTTATTATTGTAGCTAATTTGTACACAAAATAAGTGAACTAAAGATTTGCCTTGTTCCTCCCCCAAAAAAAAAAGGATTTGCCTTTAAAAAATTGCCTAGCTCTTAAGATCTATTTTATACGACATACCATTTATTTTAAGTCAATTGGTGCTTTTATTAGGATCTACTTTTTTCTCCACCCCATCCTATCATGTTAAACAATATTTTACATTTATATTTATATAACATTAAAAAGAAACTTCATTTATTAAAACAAAAAAAAAAAAAAAGAAACTTCATTGATAAATGCAAAATATCCTTCATGTACCAAGACATATACAATGAGAAAGTGTATTTAAAATGTATATAACATCAAAATTATCACAAAAATTAAAATTTGCCAATATATAAGTTACTTAGCTAATTATCCTTGCATGAAAAAAAAAAAAAAAAAACCCCTAAGCACACTTTCATTAGCAGCTCTAAATATATTGAATAATTTAAAGAAACTCATGTAAAAATTTGAGTTAAAAAGAAAAAAAAAATCTAACTTTGGTATATGTATTTTAAATGATATAATATAAAAATTATTGGAAATAAAGATACAAATAGGTTGTGGGACTTTACCTAATGATGGGTGAGAATATCCTGTCTAAATAGAGAACTTGTTGGAGATAAATATCATTATACTAAACGGAGCGAGGGTAGGATAACACTCTCCATGGCGACATGATCCCATTTAATATTTTATTTATTTTTTTCATCAGTGTTATATATTTTTTTTTATTTTATTTAAGATTTTTTACACTATATATTGAAAATTTTAACTTTTTTATTTTTAACTGTAAAGCGGAATTTTTTTCAAAAATATTATGCACTATATTAAGTTTTCACTGTTATTCAACGATTGTTTTTTAGTTGTTCTACTGTTGTTTTAATTCTTCTATTTTGTTACTTTACGGTTGTTCTATAAAATTTTATAATTTTACTTAAAATCTAGTATTTTTGTAGTGTATTAGTAACCTTTTTATAATGTTATAAATTTTATGTGAGAAAATAATTAATATATTGAATAATGAATAATGTATAATATATTTGAATTTTGTGATAATGTATTTGGCTTTTTAATTAATTAAAAATGTAACTATTTTTTTAATAATAAGATTTAAAGGTAGAAACATTTTTTTAAAAAAAAAAGTATTTGCTAATTGATAAATTAAATTAAGAGTGTGTTTGGTTGGGGGTAATAACATATAATAGAATGAACAATAATTAATTTTTATTCATATTTATTATTTCGTTACATTTTTTTTTTTTTTTTTTTTTGAAAGTAATTTTATTAAGGAATAGCCTCAGCCATTACAATATTCTTTAAAAAGAAAGGAGCATTCCGCTCATTAAACAGACAATCTGACAAAGAACAAGACGCCCGAGCAAGAGAATGGGCAGCCTTATTAGCAGATCGATACACAAATGAAATAAAAACATTCTTTAAAGAGGACAAAATCAAGCGACAATCCTCCACCAATAAGCCAAAGTAAGAAGGCATATGGACAGTACTTTTCATGGCTTGAACAACCATGAGCGAATCCGTCTCAATGAACACATCCTCCCATCCTTTCCTCTTAATCCAGCTTAGTGCTTCTTTCAAACCAACAATTTCTGCAATTTCGGGCAGCACTCCTCCAATTCTTGACCTCGCGATTGCTTCTAAAATCTGACCCGTATGATCACGCGCTACACAACCAAAACCAAACATTCGTTGAGATTCAAAGATAGCACCGTCGACATTTACCTTGATCTTTCCACACAATGGTTTGCGCCAAATGTTGCTGTTAGAAAGTACACCAGTAGCGAATGTAGCTGCTGTGTTCTTGTTTGCAACGCGCCATTGATCAAGAGCCTTCCTTGCCGACTGAACCACTCCTATCGCTGTACAGTTTTTGTTCTGCCAGAAAACATCATTTCGGGTCTTCCATATACTCCAAGAAATCATTGCTGCATCGACTATAACCTCCGGCTGCTTGCTGTCTAAAATATTAAAAAACCAGGTGCTGAATTCGTCCACACCAGCAGCAGCAGTAGTTGCCGAGATGTTCCAACAGGCTTTGGCAAACCGACAACCAACAAGCACATGGAAAATCGTCTCATAAAAGACATTACAAAGAGGGCAAAAAAGATCGACATTCACGTGCTTAGTGCTAAGTTGAACCTTCGTTGGTAGAGAACCCGAACAAGCCTTCCACAGAAAATGAAGAACTTTCGAAGGAACATCAATTTTCCAAAGCCTTTTCCAGTAACTATCTTCATCAAGATGAAGCCAATTACCGCTTGAAGATTGAAGATAATTATAGGCACTTTTGACGGTATAAAACCCAGATTGTTCCATCATCCAATACCAAGAATCTACTGTTGTTGAATCACTCAGCTGTATACTCATAATTAGCTGAGCATCTCGGGCTTCAAACATATCTTCAATAATCTCAGCATCCCACCCCTTCTCTTCCATCAACATCAGGTTGGAAACCAATGTGCCTTCAAGACCTTGGTTGTCCGTGAGAACATAAGGCCAACTGTCATGAGGCAGCCAAGGATCAAGTAAAACACTGACAGAGGAGCCATCTCCAATAGATCTTCTAGCACCCTGCCGAACAAGTGATTGGGCCTCCCAAATACTACGCCAAATAAAACTAGGATTTTGTCCTAATTCAGCATTGAGGTAAGAGCCTCTTGGGTAGTATCTAGCCTTATAAATTCTTCCGACAAGTGAGTCTTCCTTTGTGAGTAATCTCCACCCTTGTTTACCCAAGAAAGCAAGATTATACTTCCTAAGGTCTCTAAAACCCAAGCCCCCAACATGTTTGTGTTGACATAACTTCTTCCAACTGACCCAACTAATCCCTTTATGAGACGAGTTAGCTTGAGTATTCCACCAAAATTTTGCCATTAAACCCTCAAGACTAGAGCAGATTTCCTTGGTTAAAAGAAACACACTCATAGCATAACTTGGAAGAGCCTGAGCCACAGACTTAATTAACACCTCTTTTCCCGCTTTAGAAAGGAACTTGTTTTCCCAACTGAAAATCTTCTTTTTCATCTTTTCCTTCAAAAAACTAAGAATAGCATTCTTGTTTCTCTCCATAATACAAGGGAGGCCAAGATAAAAACTATTTTCACTAGCCTCACTCAATCTCATCAGACTGCAGAGCCTATCCTTGACGTCCACCGCTGTGTTCCTACTAAAAAACACTGAAGACTTCTCAAAATTGATTTTTTGACTGGAAGCAAGCTCATAAACATTGAGAAGACGAATCACATGTTGAGCTTCTCGTTACATTTTAAAGGTTTACATATATATAAATTCAATCACAGTATTATATTTAATTACTAAAATTTTATTTCGAATTACATTTTAAAGTATTAATATGTCATCTCAATGAAATATTTAGAATGATTATATAATTTTTTAAAAATGGGAGGAAACACCCTTCGTGATGGCAGAAAAAATTTATATATATCTATATATATTTATATATATTATGACTATTTAATTTTAGTCTATTATACATTCCTTATATTTCTCATTTTGATTGTTGTTTTTTTTATTTCCCCTAACAAAACTTACTCTAAAATATATTAGAAAATGTGTGAAAAAAATTATCAGGAAATTGAAAAAAAGAGTGCATATAAACATATTAAAATAATTATTTTTAATTAAAAAAGACTAAAAATAATAAAGGGAATCACTCCATATTTTATTTTTTTAACATTTTTTTTTTTTATTTTTAAGATTTGGTTGTTTTGGAGTAGATTGCCATGTGAATTTAGGTTGTTTTGTTAATTACTTGTATATTTCCGTATAAATAATAATAAAAAAAAACAGATAAATGATAAAATCTCAAATAACAATAGTAACTGTAAACAATAACAATAGGGAAATTTGAGTTTCTATGCATTTTTTATACCCAAATTAATTATCTAAACTAATACTTATAACTCTTGAAAAAATAAGACTACTTTTACCTAAACCCCAAAATACCCCCCTCATTATTCTCAACCATTTCTCTCTCTTCCTCCTTTCTCTCTCAAATCAAACCCTCTCTGAAATGCGAAGAAAAAAAAAAAAAACCCAGTTCCGTCCCACATTATTTTCAGTTAAGTAACCCAGCATGGAAGAATAAGAAAGGACTTTGGTCAGAAAGGTAACGGAGCTTCGGCGTCGTCATTAATGGCTCTCGCCCTGCCCTCCGACCGTGGGTTTTTTTTTTTTTTTTTTTTTTCAAATTTCGCAGAGAGAGGAAGAGAGAGAGGTCCGATGGTCGGACCTTGGGGGTCGATGGTCGGACCTTGGGGTCCGATGGGTCCGATTGGTCGGACCCCAAGGTCCGACCATCGGGCCGTGGTTTTTTTTTTTTTTTTTTTTTTTTTCAGATTTCAGAGAGAGAGGTCCGATGGTCGGACCTTGGGGTCCGATGGATCCGATTGGTCGGTCGGACCCCAAGGTCCGACCATCCGCTGTGGGTTTTTTTTTTTTTTTTTTCGAGAGGGTCAGGGTTGAGCGTTCGGCCGGCGTTCAGTTCGACGAAGGAATGCTCGGGCTCGGGGTCGGGGTTGAGAGGGTTGGTTCGTTGAGTGATGGTTCGGTTGGCTGCGTTTTTGAGAGAGGGGGTTCGGCTGAGAGAGATGAAGAGAGAGAGGAAGAGAGAGGCTGATTCAAATGAGGGGGGTAGTTTAGGAAAATTAGAAAAGTGGTCATACATAACCAAATTTTATAAAAATGGATTCAGAGAAAAAATTATAGGTATTAGTTAGTATATTAATTCAAATTTCCCTAACAATAATAATAGAATATGTTACAATCTATATCTTTGGATTTTTTTAGATAAAGATTATGTATATTTGTGTTGATTGTTATTGAATTATTATATTTCTATGACTCAATTCGGACCCATCCGTAGTCGGTACTTATATACCAAATTGATTTTGATGATCACATTATTGTCGAGAAAAATATGCTAAAGTCAGATATCGATCGATCGATTATCATATATCTTTCATCAAATAGTCAATAAGACAATAATGGGTATTAGAAATCATAGCTATATATATAAAGAGGGTGAGTAAATTGGGAACCTGTTGACTTTGAACCAAAATGTATGGGACTAAAAATGTCCCAATTAACACGATAAAGGGATTCACGATAAATCAAATAATTAGAACAATTCATGAAAAAAGGTCTCATATGTCACTTGTATACCTAAAAGCACTCTCTCTTCTCATGTCACTTGTATTAAATTGCTTATATCATATGAATCTAATCCTTACCTTATCGACAAATCAAAGATTATTAATATGTACCCTTCTCTAATTTTGTGACATCAAATATTGACATTCATTTTCACTAAGGAGTTGTTGGTCTTGTTTTTCTATCTTATTGAATCGTCTCTTTAACTTGACTTAAATAGTATAATATTATCTGCTTTGAGTTTAATTCTTCACATATTTATTTTTGAGATATTCTTAAAATATCTCATACTAATAGAGTAGTGTTGATTCTTATATATCCATAATCATTTTTATTTTTAATCAATATATAAAATTTTGATTGCACACACCCAACAAAAATAAAGATGATTGTCATCATTTTTCTTCCATATGTAACTATATATTTTTTTTAAAAAAATGTGATGTATTTGCAGAAGGAGAAACAAATGCTAAGGGTCTGATTGGTTTCTAATTTGAATCCAATCTTTTAAATTTGAAAACATAAAATCTGTGGGCCCCATGTAAATCATTGATTGGTACCCTATTTTTGAAAATAAAATTCAAATTCAGATTCTAATTTATAAAAGTAAAAATGAAAACACCAAAATAGAGTTTTCTTTGTTTTGAGATACTCTATCCAAAAACTCTAAAAACATTTTCTCTCTTCTCCATCAGCTGCCGCCTCCTTCTCCATCCACTGCAACGCCTCCTTCTCCATCAGCTGCTACACGCCTCCTTCTCATCTTCTTCTTCTTCGATTCTCACAGTGATCTACTCCGAAATACAAGGTATACTCTTCTTCTTCTCATCTTCTTTTTAGGTGTATAGAGAGAGAGAGAGAGAAATCTCACGGTTTTTTTTTTTACATAATTTGGCTATTTTTTATGAAATTCATTTACCAGAATTGCATGTTCTGTATTGAAAGTAGTAGAATTGGTATATAAAAGAAAAATCAATTTGTCAATAAACATATGTATTATAAGTTCATGAACAGATAATATTTTTTAAAAGAAAAAATTTATAAGTTTTTAATATATGATTCTATAAAGTAGGAAACATGTCTCATTAAATTTTATTAATCCACTTCTAACAATAAAAAAATAGGGAAATTCGAGGTTTAGAATTAAGTTAGAGTGGCCGCTTCTTTCTATGATTTTGTTGTTGGTTGTATCATGATGTTGCTTCGTAAACAAAAAGTATAAGAATTACTTATAATTTGTTGGATGATATGGCATCGCTGGAATACTATGGTTCATGAGCATCATCTTCTTAAGGATGAAATGGTAGGGCCTTGGGCTTCAAATTATCTAATTATGCATTATCACGAGGTCCAATTTCATGGCCTTAATAGTGATTTGGCATTGATTATTGTGCCTTTGGGGATGGTGTTGTCTATGGAAATTCAGTTGGAGCAATTCAATCTGTGATCTTGGATGCTGGTGTTTGAGCAGAAGCAGGAGCGATGAGACTTGGGGTTGTGTTGTCTCATGCCAATGGATTTTGTTCTCAATGTCTACTCTTTTGATTAGCAATTTTGAACCCCTTGTTCCTAAAGCGGCTGCTTTACTCTCTAACTCTGTCTTCAAATAGGTTATCATTATGTGAAGATATTCTCGTTTGGTGTAAAGTGTGGGTTGTAAAAAATAAATTTTTCTGAGTATGATATTGTGGTTTATGATATTTTTTGTGTGAGATTCTTTTTTCTCTATTACATTATTTCATTGTAAGCGGGTTAATAATATTGCTAATGCTCATTCGCTTGCATAACTAATTTTCTCTCCTGAGTTACCGTGTGTTTGGTGGTTGGGATTGCCTAATTGTTTAGCGTGATGTGTGTCTTTTGTTTGAATGGTTTGCTAGAAGAAGTGCCTTATTATAATATTGATGAACTTTCTTTTAAAAAAATACATCTTCTGTACTTCACATAGTTGAGAATTGAGATGAGAGGATTATTAGTAAGTACATCAAAACTTTATTCTTTTCAAACTTATCAAATAAAAATATTCAGAAGATTATATATACAAGCTATAATAATGTAATCAAAACACAATAAAATAATATATAATTGATATATTATGATGATGATCTTTAATTAATAATTAATTAATTAAGTTGGACATTTGTCAGAATAGCCAGGACCACCATAGAAGAAATGAGTGCCTAAAGCACCACTCTTGTCATCTGCTACTTTGACATCGTAGCAAGAAGGCTTGGTAGCATAAGGGGTGAGTTTCTCAGGATCTTTGTAGAGTTTAGAAGCATCAATGTACTGTATGTTACTAAAATAGCTTGCTTTACCAAAGCCTTCGTCAGGAAAATGACCACTCCCCATTTGAGTACTCGAGTGATGACCATCAGCCCCGTTGTTAATAATTTCTCCACCCCAACTCAACATCTCCGCACCATTAACCCCTAGCGTCTTGAATAAGGAGTTGGGCCAATAACCTATTGGATTATTCCCATATTTCAGCCACCATTCTCCATTCTCCGTGTGCTGCATGCATTATATATATGTATACATGATCAAATAATATTAAATCAATATATTATTATATCTATGTGTTTATTTATAATATATATATTTATACATATATACCTGGTCTATGACAATAGTTATGATTTTTTGCTTCCCGTTATAGGTGGAAAGAGGTCTTAGTAGAGCTCCTAGAGCAATTTTCCTGCTTACTTGAACAAAACCGGGGCAATGAAGATTGTAACAACCTGTGCTTCTATACCCATCACTCTGATATATAGAGTCACACGATCAAAATTTAGATATAATTAAATACCTATACATATATATATAATAACTTACTGTCCAGTAAATGAAGAATCGTGTTCTTGGATCATGACGATAACCAGCCTGCAAGGAAGCCCAAAATAATTGAAAACGTTTTTACACCTTAACATAATTAAGTTAGGGAAATTTGATTTTCTATACTTAAAAGTTTTCAAATTTTTTTTTTGAACCAATACATTTTATACTATGAAAAATATGCCTACTTTACCTAAATCCCAAAATTACCCCTCTCAAAATCCCACACCCATCAGCCCTCTCTCTCGCCTCTCTTTCTTTCTTTCTCTCTTTCTCTCGGTGCCGCACCCACAGACCCACGGCAGACCACCCACGCCGTCAACGCCCACACCTTCAAATGCACCACCACGGCTCACCTCCACCACCCACCCACTGTACTGCCCCCTCTCACTCTCTTCGTCTCTCTCTCTCTCGAACAGAAAAAAAAAAAAAAAACATATGGTCCGATGGTCGGACCACATGGTCCGATGGGGTACGACCAATCGGACCCATCGGACCATGTGGTCCGACCACCATGTCCATCTCTCTTCGTTTTCCTTAAAAAAAAAATATATATATATATATATATATATATATGGTTCGATGGTCGGACCACATGGTCCGATGGGTCCGATTGGTCGGACCCCATCAGACCATGTGGTCCGACCATCGGACCATATGTTTTTTTTTTTTTTTTTTTTTTCCTGTTCGAGAGAGAGAGAGACGAAGAGAGTGAGAGGGGGCAGTACAGTGGGTGGGTGATGGAGGTGAGCCGTGGTGGTGCATTTGAAGGTGCGGGCGGTGAAATGGTTTGAGTGTTGACGGCGTGGGTGGTCTGCCGTGGGTCTGTGGGTGCGGCACCGAGAGAAAGAGAGAAAGAAAGAAAGAGAGGCGAAAGAGAGAGAGGGCTGATGGGTGTGGGATTTTGAGAGGGGTAATTTTGGGATTTAGGTAAAGTAGGCATATTTTTCATAGTATAAAATGTATTGATTCAAAAAAAAATTTTGAAAACTTTTAAGTATAGAAAATCAAATTTCCCTTAAGTTATTATTATTGTCTAGGGGCATGTACACATGAATATATGAAATTCAAGAGTAGTACATATATATATAGTGGAGTAGATCACTTACAATCCAACCGGCTTCTATAGCATTAAGTTGTTCATGTTGAGATGAGGTAACCCAAATTTGAGAAACACTCATTGTTCCATTTGAATCTGGATTCCATACGTTGATATTTGTTTTTGTTCCAAAGAATGGACCACCTAACATCGATACTTGAGCATACTACATAGATGCCACACCAAAAAGAACTATACAATAATTTCTATATTTATATAATATTAATTATCACAACACAAGGCATGGAGATAATTAATTAATGGTACCTCATGACCTGGAGTCGTTTCAGTAGCTATGGCGAGGCTCCTATTAGGGTGAGTTATATAATGAGATTGAAAATGGGAGGTTTTTGGACCATACTTAGAAGATATTGTTGGTATCCGAACTATGGGAACTGTTCCCACTGGGCATTCTCCATTCTTACGCCATCCCTGTAACGCTTTTAGTGCATCATCTTTTTCTCCCAATTTTAATTGATTTATTTGAATTGAACTTGGCTGTATATATACATACAAAATATGCATTATATTCTAATCTTAGCTAGGTTCTACCATAAACTACTGAACCCACCAGGGCCGACCCTATATATATATTTTGGCAAAAATAAAAATTTGACTCACTGCAAAATATATTTAATAATTTGGGTATTTTTTTTTTATTATTTTATCAATAATTTATTTTTTCAAAATTGGGTCTGAGCGGTGACTAATAAGCTGGTCCTGAAATTGAAAACCACATAATGTATATATATTAATTGACAAAACTATAGAAATTAAGAAAAAACCTGTAAGGTGTGGTTCTTGAGAAGAGGATGATCAAAAGCAGGTTGTTTGTATATATCAACACAATCGATCACGTCACCATCATCACTCTGCCAATATATATGTGAAAGAAAATTACAATAATGACAAAAGAGCGTGTTCAATATTTTCACTCGTATTTCAACTAACATCAATTGTTAAAAAAGTCACACAATTTTTAATTGATTTTGGCTGTATATAACTGAATGAGAACAAATTTTAAGAATGATATATCTCTAATTAATTTTATATGTGAAAAGATGATAATAAACATGATATTGGAAATTAAAAGAAAAAGAGATTAATTGTAAACATAATGGAGAAAAAGGTTACAACCTCTATGGTTTTGATCGTTCCCTTAAGCTTGCCTAACTCTGAACTATGTAATCTTCTTCCATATGCAATTTCAATATTTGGAATGAATACATAACATAAAATTACCAAAGCGAGTATGTTACTCGTAACCATGGTTCTAACAATATTTTGGAAACTCATAATTATATTTGTGTTGTACGTGAACATATGCAAAAAATAAGATTAAGCATATGGCTTGTACACACGATCCCTATATATGTACGTTGTACGTATATATACACACATAATTTTCGTTCCTTTTCTTTCAATATTCATAATTATATACATATAATTAAGATATCGTTTTAAAAAAATATCGTTTATTCATATTTTCCATACATATTGTTTGAAAAATAAATATATATATTTCCATGATATATAAGTAGATAAGCTTATATTTATTAGTATAAATATATATATCTTTCGAAACCGTAGATGTAAAAAAGTTAAAATCTATCTGGAAAAGTAACCATAATACGTTAGAAAGATAAATTAAGTGGAATTCCAGAAAAAGTTTCCTAAAGACATGCTGCTACGCGATAAAATTTTAATTTTTTTATTATTTAATTATAATTAGCTAAATTTTTACGAAAAAATCAATAAATTTTGTATTAAAAAATTTATTTATTTCTATAATTAAAGTAATGAGAATTAAATATATATAATATATACTAAATTCTGATGAAATATTTGGAAAAAGAGTTTCTACTATATATATTGTAATATCTACGTACGATAGATATGTACTGTAGAGGCAAAAATCTTGCTATCAAATCTGTTCATTGAGTGATGTTTTCACTTGCAATGTAAATTGGAGTTAAATATATCTATCTCTATATATTTATTCCCTATTTATTAATATAATCGACCAAATTAATCCTATAGCACTTATATATTTTGACGTTTGACTTTTGTGACACTGTGTTATTGATTTAATTTTTATTATTTGATCAAGACAATAATTATCGTTACGAATCTTGCAATACTATCTGATTTTTTCTTTTTACTTTTCAAGAACAGTGAGTATATAAATGGCAGCAAATTAAGAGTATATATGATCACGATATAATATTAAAGATTTTACGATCCATTGTTGATCAGCTTTTAGAGGAGTACTAGTAATTCTTGATGATTTGCTTTTCGATCGATTTGGAATTAAATTAAAATTTTGGAGATTTGGCACAATTAATTTCACATGCCGTATGGATCTTATGCCAAATTAATTCAATCGGGTTCCAAAAACTAAATCAGTAATCTCCAGAAGGTCCAACGCAGATCATAAAATTCCATCTTCATAAATATTAATTGTTATCACAAAATTACGATTGGTTTTTACTATTACTAACAGATTAATTTTTGCTTGGACTGGGATTTAGTCCTTGTGGATCCCCTGTCGGGAAATTAAGTAAGTTTTTTCTCTCTCCCTCTTTCTATTCGTTCTTAAAGACGGGGTTTACTATATTTTTAAAGAATTTCCATCAAAAAAATAGAAATAAATTGAAATTATTAACGAAATCAAAATTTTAATTTCTTTCCTTTCAGAAAGAATAAATTAATTAATTCCATTATTTATTTTGGTTTCAAAAAGTTTGTAATTGATGTTTCCTCAAACTTTGTTTGGTGGTTCGATATTATTATTATTATTATTTTTTTTTTGTATTTCCGACCTTGAAATTGAAACAGAGTCTTCTTATGAGGAAAATCTTATTGCTATATCGATGATCACCCATTTTCTTTCTTTTTTTTTTTTTAAAAAAAAAAATAGTAATTAAGTGTATTACAATAATATAAGAGTTCATCAAGTAGTGATCATGGTAAACTAAACTTATTCTATAAATGTAAAAACAAAAAAAGATGATATATTAAATTAATCCATTATTAGAGACATTTGTCTGAATACCCAGGACCACCAAAGAAGAAATAAGTTCCTTTATCAGTAGACTTGTCTTCTCCAATTCTGACATCGTAGCATACTGGCTTGGTAGCATAAGTGGTGAGTTTTTCTGGATCTTTAAAGGTTAGGCCATTATCAGTGTACATTAAATTACTAAAATAGCTTGCTCTACCAAATCCTTCAATAGAAAAATGACCACTACCCATTTGAGTTTCCGTATGATGCCCATTCGCCCCATCGTTAAAAATTTCCCCACCCCAATTGATGGTATCGCCACCCCCACCAAGCGTCTTGAATACAGAGCTTGGCCAATAACCTATTGGTTCACTTCCAAATTCCAGCCACCATTCTCCATTCTCTTTGTGCTGAATACACAATTTAATTAGTTTGAAAGATATATATAGCTGAATGTGTAGTATAGTATAGTGTATTATATATAATATACCTGAGCTAAGCTAACTTGTATTGTGGTTTGCACCCCATTAAAGATGGAAACAGGTTGCAATATAGAACCTAAAGCAGCACTCTTGCTTACTTGTACAAATCCGGGACAATCAAGATTGTAACAACCTGTGGTTCTATACCCATCACTCTGCAGTTCAATTCAAAGTCCCACAGGAGATCAAATCTCATTAGAATATATTGCATATGTAATTAATATTATATGTATAGTTAGCTTTATTATATATGCCCAACACTAGAGATGAAGCTTATTATATATAAGTGTATATATAGAGACTTAAGTGTATAATAAAAGTATATGGGCGTCACTCATTCATGAGTATTCACATATACTGTGTTAAATTATTAATACTGTATTTTCAATAACTAATAGTTTCTTATATTATTTATTAAATTAAAATATATGGAGCTCGATATTAAATTGCACCGTTCTTCTCGTGATGCTTAGCACAATGAGCTTTTTTTTATATGTTAGGCGTGCTTTAAAAATTATATTTATATATACTTAAAGGAATAAGAGAACTCACTGTCCAATAAATGAAGAATTCTGTTTGTGTGGCATTTGGACGAACCTGTACAAGGACCCCAAATTTTGATGTAATTTTAATTAAAACTAAGTTATATTACCGGCAGAGCCATTTATAAAAATAGTGTGAAATTATTCAACTTACTATCCAACCAGCTTCTACAGTATTAATTTCAGTCTCTACTTGGCTTGATGACACAACCCAAATTTGAGCTACACTGATTGTTCCATGTGATACTGGAGTCCATACGTTAATATTGGCTTTTGCTCCAAAGTATGTTCCACCATTCATCGTCACTTCAGCATACTATACATATTTAACATATGTTATATATTTATATACATATATATATATATATATAAATAGATACAATTGTATAAACAACATCAACCACCCAAATAATTAGCATATATATATATATATATAATGGTATTGGTACCTCGTGACCAGGTGCAACAAAGTGGCTCTGATTATATCTATAGTGAGATTTGAAATGGGTTTTTCGACCATATTTAGAAGATGTTGGTGCACGAACAATGGGAATTGTTCCCTTTGGGCATTCTCCATACTTACGCCACACTTGTAATGCTTTTAGTGAATCATCGTTTTCCCCTTCTAACTGATTTATTTGAATTGAACTTGGCTGTATGCATATGTCACATATAAATGAGTTGTTCAATTAGCTAGACTCTTGCAAAAACTTGAGGCCACATATATAATAAAATATATTTATTACAAAATTCTACCAAAGCAGAACTACTTTTTTTTTTCTCTATTTTTATAGCTTAAAACTTAAATAATTTAGAGCACGTTTGGTATTGTTTTCAAAAAATTATTTTTAGAAATAAGAACAAAAAATAATTTTTGAAGTTTTTAAAACACAAGTCATATTTGGTTAGTGTTTTTTTAAAAAAATATTGACCAACAATTAATTGACTTTTAAAACAGAAAACAACATTTTGTTGTTTTCAACATTTTTGTATCTGAAAACTGTTTTAAAAAAATAAGGCCAAACAAGCTAAATTGTTTTTTTGCAAAAAAATATTTTTTTAGTTATGCTGTCAAACATGCACTTATTATGTCGAAAATATTCCTTTATTATGTCGAAAACATTTTTTTCTACGTGTCCAAAGTAGCTATTTTGTAAAAAAAAAAAAAAACAAGTGAAAGTCAATTATAATTATGATGTATATAAAACATAAATGTGTATTGAAAAGAAATATATAAATGTATCGATGATGATAAGGTGCGAAAAAAGCAAAAACCTCGATGATGTGGTTCTTGAGAAGTGGATGATCAAAAGCAGGTTGTTTGTATATATCAACACAATCAATGACTTCACCATCTTCACTCTGCCCAATTAACTACATTAGTTCTTTCTTAATTATAATTAGAAACATGTTCAAGTTCAAATAATACGATTATCGTATAATTAATTATTTGAAGTATAGAAGAAAAATAAAGTGTTTAAGCATTCCTATATAGTAATGACTGCAGGGTAAATACAAAATAACAAGGATATATATACAAACCTCAATAGTTTTGATGGTTCCCTTGCGCTTGCCTAATTCTGAACTAAGTATTAATCTTCTTCCATTTGCAAAATCAATATTTAGAATAAGAACACAACATAAAATTGTCAAGGTCAGTATATACCTCATCCTAATGACGGTCATTATTATATTTTCAAATATTTGTGTTGATGAAATATGCAAAGTGGAACGTATAAATAAAACACGGGTGGGTGTATTTATTATATATTAATACATAGGAAAATATTTAGGTAGAGTTACAAAAAAATGTCTATACATATAAATATATATTTTTTCATTTATGTCTCACTCTCATAATTAATAATAATATTAAATTAATTCTTTTTATATTATTTTTTTTTAATTATTTTATTGATATCAATATAAGGAAGGTTATTTTTCTCAAAAGAAAAAAAAAATTACTAATTAAATATATGGTACACTCCTAATAACTCTAAAATGATTTTTTTTTTTTAAAAAAAACAAAATAATAACATTGCATTGTAATTTATTATATATTTAACTAACAACTTTTTTTTTTTATTTATTTTTTTAAAAACAAGTAATTTTTCTTATATTGATATAACGAAATTATTAAAAAAAAATAATATAAAGAAAATTAATTAAATATTAATATTAAATATAAAAGTGACAGATAATGAAAAAAAAAATATCTGTATTTACATAAGTTTTTGATTCTACCTTAGTATTTTCCATATATATTGTTTTTATTAATTTTCTTTTCTTTCAATATTTATTGCTACAAATAGAGTATTCCCAAGTCCCAATTAATATGTGTATCAAGTATCAACCTTAATTCCCTATGAAAGCTAACATCATATCAGAATGAGAAGAAAGATCCCGCTATTATATATTAACAACATTAAATGTAGTATTTAGGGTTTAATATATATTTTAAAATAAAGATTCATTTAAAATATTTTTCCATCAAATAATGAGACACCACTTTCAATATCAATTGTTATATATTATTTTATTTTATTTTTTATTTTTTGAAAGAGTGATCAGAATAACAGATAAATGTGGACCAAGAATAATATCAAGCCAACAAATTAATTGTCTAGCTAAAAAGTATACAAAGTCAAAATATAAATTGTTACAAAAAAAAAAAACCACTTATATAAAACCATGTTACTCTAAAAATTTAAACAAAATAATTTGAGACCATCTATATCCAATCTAAATAAACAATTTAAGTAAACCTACAAAATAAATACACAAAGAAGAAATTAATTAACACACTAAACAAACAAAATCTTAACAAATTTTATATCAGAAAAATGTTCAATTATTTTCTTTTTTACACTTTTTTATTCAATTATTATAATTTTTTGTAATTGATTATTGATTATAATTATTTATTTGATTATTCGACCCTCGCATTTTTTTTTGCATAGGATCATCGCATTTAATAAGATTATCACTACAAAAAACTGTTACTTTTAGTGACAATCTTTTAGTCACAACATAAAATTTTTGTGACTAAATGTGACTTTTAGTCACAACAAAAAAATACTTATGACTCAAACGTAGTATTTAGTTACAAGTTGTCACTAATTTAGTTTTAATCACAACAAATATTGTGACTAAAAATACATTTAGTCACAACAAATTGTAATTTTTGTAACTAATACTTTTAGCCACGAACTTTTTAGTCACTACACAATAATGATAATTTATAATTAGCCTCAACTTTTTAATCTTTAGTCACAAATTTTGTTGTGGCTAAAAGTAAAAATTTTTATAGTGTATACATATATATTTTTTCTATTAATGTTAACCAAAATATTGCACGATAAATTCTGTATAGAAAACAAATAAAACACATATGAAGATAACATACTCTTTACAAAAAAAAATGCATAAGTGGTTATTTGGAGTCTGTTTAGCTGTATTTTTAATTTTTAGTTATCAGAATTATATTTTCAAAAGTGAGAATAGAAAATAAATTTTGTTATTTTAAAAAGGGTAAATTGCGGCATAAATATATAATGTTTCAGATTTTATAAACTTAAATACCTAATGTTTATTTTTGGAGGCAAAAATACCTAATGTTACAATTATCTTACACCGTTACTACTATTTCAGTTAACTCATAAATAAAGACACGTGGAGGGTTCAGATGCATTACATTTATTTTTATTTTATTAAAACTTAATATTTTTAATATCAGAAACTAAATGCTACTTGTTCCCAAAAAAAAATCAGTTCTCATAACAATTTTCACATAATATTTTAAAATAAAATAAATAAATGTAATGCATTTGAGCCCTCCACGTGTCTATATTTATGATAAGTTAACAGAAGTGGTAGTAACGGTGTAAGAGAAATGTAACATTAGGTATTTTTTCCTATAAAAAATAAACATTAGGTATTTAAATGTATAAAATCTGAAATATTAGATATTTATGCCGCAATTTAACGTTTTAAAATTTTAATAATATTTGACTTGGGTTTTTTAAAACTATTTTTACATTTTTTTATTTAAAAAATTAATATTCTACACCATATCATGACATGAACCCATCCAATCCCAGATTCGAACTCAGACCCCGCCTCAAATCCCGACTTGAACCTTGACCTGGACCCAGACCCGGGCTTGAGTTCGAGTTTGGTTTCAGGGTCCGGGTCAGGCCGAGGGTCGGGGTCGGGGTCCGGGTTAGGAACGGGGTCCCAGACCGGGGTTGGGGTCCGGATTCGAGTTCGGGTTTGGGTCGGGTTCGGGGTTCGAGTTCCATGGTCCGAGTCCGTGTCTGGGGTCCAGGATCTGGGGTTCAAGTTCCATGGTCTGGGTCCGTGTCCGAGATTTGAGTTCCATGGTGCGAGTATGTGAGTAAAAACGTAAAATATAATACTTAGACAAAAAAAATTATTTTTGAAAGTTGAAAACTACGTTTTGATGTCTTCTGTTTTCTAGTTTATTAAAACTTAGTTTTTAAAAAATTTAGCCAAACAATCCTATTAGTTTCCAAAAGTTGTTTTTCGTTTTAAAAACTAAAAATAATTTTTAAGTTATAAAATCAAACATCTCCTTAACTTCATATTCTCTCGACCTTGTTTTTAGGTTTTTCTTTCTGTAATTACTTGTTCCTTAAGATGACTAATGTAACTTTCCACTTCTCCTTAATGAAATTTTTGGTCATTTACTCATTTTAGTGAAAAAAAAGACAATTAATATGTATATTTTGGAATGGAAATTCATCAAATATTAATTAGGAGAACAACCCTTTTTTTTTTCCTTCTATAATATTTTATCTCATTTTTCATCATTATTTAATTTAAATCCTTTATACACTCTTAATCTTATTTGAACACAATTTTTTAAAAAAACTATTAGTTTTCCACAGATATTTTTTTTTGGCTAATTAGTAATTTTTCTCCCTGAACTTTGACATGTACTAAATCGTGCCCCCTGAACATTTTTGGCCGTTAAAAATTCTTCCCGAACTATTGAGATTGTTAAATTTAAGGACTTTTGTCTAATTTTAGTAAAAATATTTTAACATGGATGAAAGTTCAAGGGACATGATTTAACACATATCAAAGTTTGAGGGGCATGATTTGGTAGATATCAAAATCTGTGGAGCATGGTTTAGTAGATAAACAATTACTGAAACAGTAAAATTGAATGAAATTAGACAAAAGTCGTTAAATTTAACAATCTCAATAGTTCGGGGGGAATTTTTAACGGCCAAAAAAATTCAAAGGGCACGATTTACTACATGTCAAAGTTCAGGGGGAAAAATTACTAATTTCTACGTTACCAAATTATTTTTTTTTAAAAGATTAATTAATATATATATATATGGCATATATAAAAACAGAACTATTACTTCTAATATTAAAGGGATTATTTCTCAAAAACATAAAAACAACAACAAAAAAAATTACAAAAATACGGTTTCACGGAATTTTAAACGTTTTTACGATTTTTTTGATTTTATTTATAGAAAATATGGTCTTTTTATGTTGTAATATTGTTAATTTGTTTTTAATTTTTTGTTATCTGTACGTTATTTTTTGTTGTTATTTTGATGTTATTTCATGTTACTTTTATGTAGTTTTCTTGTTGATTTTATGTTGTTTTCGTGTTATTTTTTAGAAAACCGTAAAAATGTAAAAGAACATTCTTTGAACATAAAAATATAATTATTTTATAAAAGATGGTGCCTTATGTAATTATTTCAATATTAAATAAGAATGTGTCAATTTTAAAAAAATTAACGAAAAATGGCGACAAATGAAGTGTAGACCCAAGAACAAACCAAAATGGGAATTACTTCATACTTCTTTTCTTTGTCAAGATTTGAATTTCACTTGAATCCAATATATTGATGGTTTGTGTGAAATGGTTCAACATCTAACCATTTTGTATGCAAAGTACATGATTGTCACGGCTGTGATGCCTAAGCAAGCACTTCAATTAGCCGAATTAAGATATCAATAATTTTTTTTAATAATAATAAAAAAGATATCAATAAATTTTATTGATTTGTCTAAAGAGTGTTTCATTGAGCAAGTTCTTGGAATATCTGTTATTTTGCAATGGAATTATACACAACAAAACATCATCTAAAATTATGCAAAGTCACTGTTTATGATTAGTAAAAAAAATTATGATGCAAACTGTCACACACATAACCAAAATGTAACAAGACTATGTTAATTCACAATTTACAGACCCCCATAGAGGGTAAAAAAAAAGGGGGTAAATTAGAAAATTCAACAAAGATGAAACATGTCATCAAAGTACACCTACTGTTACAATTAATTAATTGCTAATATCAAACCCATCTACACTATGTTAAGATGGATATTTAACATGTGAGCAACAGAGTATGAACATGGGACCCAGCTTGATTTTTATAAGAAATTTTTAAGCCTTAGGGCTTATGCTTCTTCTCAACGTCATAAAGCACACACACATCAGCAGCTGTCTTCAACTGAATTTCATGATCAGAAGTCAGAAAACACCCAATAATTATGAACAATTATTCTATGTAATTTATCAAAAAATTTCATAGCTTTGCGTAACTGTAATAACACTGCATTTCAAGCATTTTGTTACCAAAGTATAGGATGAAATAAAAGTAACAAAAAATTAAAAGGCCCCTATTTCTAATGCTAAAGTGAAGTTGTTACTCTCTTGAAATCTGAGGAGAAAAACAAAATGAAAAGAAAATAAAAATTGGTGGATTTCCTCGCCTTGTACTTCATAGCTCTACAAGGATCAAATAATTTATGCTAATGATAGCTGTGTACTGTAGATGTTATTCTGTTTAAAATTCTATGATGAGAATACTCATGGTAAAGTGTTTAACCTTTTTAAATTTTTTCATTGAATGATGCTAAGAGCTTATACGCTTGACCTGATGCTTTCTGCAGGCTGTTATAAGATTCCTTGGATGATGGTCTTGCACATATATATAATGCCACTTAAGGCTGAGGATAATACATACCAAACTCCAAACAAAAGTATCAGATGTTATCTGCTACTTAATTTTGTTTTTTTTGAAAATACTTAATTAAGTTTGTTGTTGAATGGGTGGCTGGACAAATAAGACATCTAAAGGCTCAATAAACTGTGTAATTAATTTTAGTTGGACTCTTCTACAATTTTGTTATGGTAAGATATTATTTTGAAGTTCGTTGAGAGTGAGATGTTATGTAGCCCAGACCACTTATTTATTGGGCAATTATGCGGTTGCACTTTTAAGAAACCACATAATCAGCCCAAAAGCTGCCTAATCTGCCCTCCGTGCACCCCTACTAATTGTATCCCCAAACTCTTAGCATATTGTTCCTTGCCACTTTAGATGTAATAAAAGAGTCATTACCTGTATAACATTAACAGCTTGCTTGACCGCCCATCCAAATAAACTCAACCCAAGTAGAGCAGCAAGCAATGCATTTTGTTTTGCTGAGCTTACTAAAACCTGAAAGAGGGGGTCAGAAATTAAGATATTAGCAGGAATCACAATCACACAAAAATTGAGTTGACAATGTCGTAATCACTTACATTCATCAAATTCTCAGAGTCGTTCTTTGCAAGAAGAAACAACAATATGTAAAGAACCTGCAGAAGCTCAATTAGTTAAAATTAGAGAAATGCTGCAGTTACAGAAAACTGGTGTACACAAACAGACGCAGCAAATTACCTCGCAAGCCACACAGCAGTATGCCATAAACATCCTATTTCCGTAATATAACTTGAAAAGCCAATTAGTGCTATCTTTCACATCTTTATGACTAACCTTGCCCGACAAGAAAGTACTGAAATAAAAAGCATTAGAGTCAAGCAAATAAAAATGTTAGGACAAAGTTTCGACTCTATTTAAAGAAGAAGATCCAAATAAAAAACAATGGAGAAAAAGAAAACTACCTGTACATCTGCAACCAGTGACTGGCAATATCTAACGCAAGCAATGAGAGGAAAACCAAACCAGGCCTGCATTAAACACGAAACCAAAACTTAAAAATATAAATCTTACATAAATAACGGAAACTTCCATAAAATATGACGAACATAAAGATGTAATATTACCGGTACACTTGGGAAAGAATTACAAGTAGACAGGCAGTGCTAATCCTGAGATATATAGCACATGAATCAAAACCTTGTAAGGACAAGAGTGTTCAGCACAAATTAGTTTAAAAAAAAAAAGAAAATCAAAATACTAATGAAACAGTTCCAAATGATATATGTGTGTTCATAGAGAGAGAGAGAGAGGGGAGTTGATATGACACCTGTCTGTTACCATGTCCAAAACAGCTCCAAATGTAGAAACTGGCAGAGGAAAGAAAGAAACAACTTATTTGTTACATTCTATGCATTGTTGAAAGCTAACTGCTGTATATTGCTCCTATAATTTGACAGATATTCCACAAAATTGTCAATGTATAGTTCGTTACCTTGATTGAATTTGCGAGCACACCAACCATCTATGCCATCACACACAAAGCTGAGAAAAGCACATTCAGTCACATATAACACTTTCTATGCGCAAATGCTTAAGAAAATAAAACTAAAAAGTAATAGGCCTTAAATATTATTTCTTACCTAATAAAATAAAGGATGGAGAATAACTTTTTGTTGGAAAAGCATTGGGCAAAGGCAAAACAGTTCATTAGAACCCTTATGTATCCTGAAGCCAATTACAAAGAGAGTTGATCAGTTATTTCATAGATTTCACAGCAGAGGGCACATTTAAATATGCTATGGACTCATCCAAGGGGGTGCTTTATATAATTTTCTAAAGATCTATCTGAATAATACAGTCATAAATATTAATAGGAAGTTGGTGCGTTTTATAGTCGTTTGGGAAGCATAACAACTAGACTGGCCCCAAAAACTACCTTTATCAAATAACTGTAATTATAATTATCAAAAATGAAAATCACAATGATGTATGTATATTTAAAACAAAGAACATAAAAAGAAAATAAATGAGAACACCAATATTTATTTAGTATCAAGTAAATTCACGATAGAGTAGAATTCCAGATGAACATGTTTTTTTTTTCATTGATTCCAATGCAGCCAAATGTAATGTTACAAGTAATTTAAAAGATATACAGAACCCAAAATAAATCAATAAAATCCAATGCCCACCAATGATATTGGGAATATAAAGGTATACAGATAGCATTGTTGGTCTTAAATCAGATTTTTTGGCCATTGAAACTTCAACTGTGAGCTTGAACCTGCATGAACACATTGGATTAAGCAGTTAATTATGAACCAAAAGAATCTTAACATTAATCCATTCCATCAGTTTGTTCAACAAGGCATAAATTTTTGAGAAGTTCAAACCAATTAAGAAGCACATCTCCTTCTCCCACCAAAAAAACTCATCAAAGTGTGAAAGGTAATAATATAAAGAAATTAACAATAAACATTAATGAGACTTCATTTTATGGCCAATGAGATCCCACTCACAGCAGATGGAAAACCCCCCTTCAGACCCCTTTGTTTGCTATCGAAGGAGAACCTGGATAAAAGTACCTACCAATATGGGATAGATGCGAAAACTCAATTGTCAACTCTAATATGAGTACACACACACATATAGTAAGATACAGTTAACTGAATAAGGAAGCAAGCTAGGAGAAGGGAATTTTGACAATGGGCAGTTGAATTTTTTCTGTGTTACTATCTCTTTGTTTAATTATTTTTGTCAGCTTTGGAAGAGATAATCAAATGCCCCTCATTGAATCCACTAGTATACTTAACTGGTCTCCCTTTGCTTGGAATACTATAACTTCATTGACCATGAATCCTACAAATGAATTGAAAAACTCTATTTGAAATTGGGTGAGAGTCCATATGGTTCTTAACCACTGTTTTCCCTTTCCCCCAAACAAAAGTTTTTCTTTTCCTTTGGTAAGATATAATCTTCAAGAAAATTTACTTTTGAGTCAAATATTCTCAAGCATTATCAATATGAAGGTCTTTGTTTATATCAACAAACAATATTCAGTTTTCAAACATGTCTAGAAGGCAACTAATCGGTCTCCTTCATCATCCTTACACATGGGCAATTCAACTAATCTCATAAAATTTTGCTCTTTTAACATTTTTCTAATTACCGTCAAACATCTCATAAAAGTTAATTGGTTAACTGCTTTCTTTATTACCAAATAAAACCAACAAAATACCCCCCATTTATTTTCTTCACCAAATAATCTGAAGCCAGACATCCCATACATAGTTAAGGAAATTAAAGAAATAGCAATAAAATTAAAGAAACACCAATGATATATCTGCTACTATTCAACATAAATAAATTAAAGGGAAGAATACAAAATGACAGCGTCTTGAGTATTACATTTTTTCCCCCAAAACATACAAAAAAAAAAAAAAAATCTCAGCCCAAATCTAATCAAGCCTTACTATCTCAAAAACTCAAACATAATAAAATGAAACAGAGCAAACACGCAGCCGAGATGTCAACACCCAACATAAATACAGAATGAAAATCAACTATAATCCAGACTCAACCTTATATACCGCACCCAACAGAAATGAAACATAGTTATTAATCGCAATGCCCAAAGAACTATCCATACCATTGCCAAGAAAAATTAGGGAAACAAGATATCTTCAACAAACGAACAGCCCACGAAAAAAAAAAAGGCGTTAAACCCGGTGCCTAATTATTATTAAGATCACAATACCCAGAAAACAAACGAAAGAATAATCAGATCGCACTAATCAAAGGGAGAAAAATGTAAGGGATTACCGGTGGGCACCGTCGAGTGTGGAGAAAGACAACGAGGGAAGATAGGGAGATAGAGCAGCGGAGGATTTCGAATTTTGAAGTGGAGAAGGAGAAATGGAAGCGAGTAGACGGAGAGGAGAGTAAAGGAAGAGAACAAGGACAAGGAGTCAAGCAATAAGCAATTTGTATTGACTTTCTTACCCACCAAGTTATCCGATGCCCACCAATAATATTTATTTTTTAATCATATGATTTTATTTTCATTACTTGAGGAATATTTGTTTTCTTATATGTCTTATACGAACCCTATAAGTTATAATTTATAAATAAAATATTAAATTATGTATTTGTCGAAAATAACACATATTACATTTTTTTTTTTTTTGAAGGACACATATTACATTAGTACCTACATTTTATGAAAATTAAGGTTATTCATACCATTCCTATATGTCTCAATCGATTGGAGACAAATTATTTGAAAGAATTTAGTATTTGATTAATTCATACGGTTTAGAATTTTTTAATGGTCACGGTTTTAAAATTCTCGTCAACAATTTAAATTAAATCAAACCGTCAAATTTTATTTATATATATATACTTAATATTTTTTTTTTTGAATTATTTATATTTAAGAATAAATTTAGACATATGATATTAATTTAATATTATTTTTAAAATATTTTTTTATCATTGTTTTTCATGTCTTCTAAACTTTGAAAAGTAAGAAAAAAATTATTTAAAATAAATAAGAATAATTAAGTAATACAAACGATAAGTTTAAATTAAATTAATTAGTTCCCAAATAAATTGATTTGGTTTAAGCAGTTAATTAATTTAGGTCAGTTTTGAATTTTCGAAAAATAAAAATAAAAATTCAAACCAAGCCAATAAAGCAATCCTTTAAACAAGTTAGGCAGTACTGTCCAATCTATAGAAACAAATTTTCTCCGGTTTCCCCAACCTATTAACAACATAGCATCAAATATTAATAGCTTTTATGATTTGAAATTTGAAATTTTTACACAAAAAATACAAATTACACACTTTATTACATATAAACCTACACACGGTCAAATCAACTTTTTTACCTTTTCTCTATATTTTATTACACATATACCACATACACATCACATCTATGCACCAGTCACGTCAACTCACCTATCAACCATCATGCATCCCTCAATCACTTCCATCTCTCTTTTTCTTTTGTTTTCCTTTGATTTTTTTATTTCATTTCAGTTTTTTTTTTTTTTGAAATAACAAATAACCTCCATTGTTGAACCTTAACTCCCCACGATTCCTCAACCATTTTCCCTCTCATTTTTGTTCTTCAAAATTTTTTCAACTCCCTCTAAACCATCCCATAACCTTTTTCTCTCTTTCTTTTTGTTTCCCAATCTTTATATAAAATGGATGTGACCCGTTCTTCTTCATCTCCTTCCCCTGTTCAAAAAAAAAAAATTCAAAATGGGTTTGAAATCACTAGCTAATAAAGCTAAGGGAAAACGTCCTTTTATTGAGGAGGAAGACTCTGATTTTGCTCCTCCATTAACGAAGCGTGGGAGAGCTCCTCCTAAGAAGAAAACAAAGGTCTGTGTGCAAGAAAAAATGGCTGAAGATGTTTATGGGAAAAACAATAATGTTGGTCTTCTTTGTTCGAACCGAGGTTTGTTTTCGGTTTCATTTTCGTTTCCCCCCAGTTTAAACATTTTCTTGTATTTCCATTTCATCGTTTTGGTTTTTTCTGGTTTGTGATATTTTAGGTTTTTCATTTTAAAATTTCGTTTGGTTTTCTTTGGATTTTTAGGACTTTAATTTTCTTTAATCAATTTTATTTTGTTCTTGGGTTTGGCATTTTAGTTTGTTTCTTATTACTTTCGTTTCATTTTTGTTGTGTTTTATGTTCTGTTTGTGTTTCTAGTTTTTTTTAGATATTTTGAAACATTTGTTTTTGTTTTAGTGTCTCTAATCAGTGGGTTTTAGTTTTTTTTTTTTTTTTCTAGTTTTTTAATAGTTTAATATGTTTATGTATGATGTGTTTTGGGAATATTATTAGGTATAGTTGTTTGTTTGTTCTTTTTAGGTAACAATTCGATTTAGATGTTTGTAGTTTATATTCGTAGAGTTGTTTTCGCATTGTCGGTTGTTTTTAGTTTTTTTATAGTTTTATTATAGTTTGTATACTTGTTTATTTACAATTTATATTTATTGCTGTTAATAAACTATAATAAAACTAAAATGAAACTATTAAGAAACGTTTAAATTTATTTCAGAAACTAACTATTTCTCAAAGTGTTTTCTCCTTTTCTTATTTCCAAAATAAATTCTTGCAAACAATTGAATTAAACTAATATAAAATAATGATGCAACTGTAAATCAACTTGAAAAGCCACAACACTTAATTCAATTTAATATAGTTGTGGTCATTGTGCTTTTTCATCAGTTTTATTTGAATCAGATCAATTGAATTAATAGTTGTATTTTTCTCGTTTTGGTTTCATTTTGGTTGTTTTGCAGTTTTGAAACGAGCGCGTATTTTCATCTTTATGGTTCGCTCTGCACAGCTGAAGGCTTAGTGCATGTGGTATTTTTGTAAATATTTGTATGTGGACTGTATAAATGTTTAATGGGCCGGCCCAAAGTATTTTTGTAATTTTTTTTCCTTTTTTGTATTTTTTTGTTTTTTTCCCTTGAAATTTCTTATTTTTTATTTATTCCTAGAGCAAAGATGTCTCACAATAGATAGAAGCTAATAAAGTTGCACGTAATTTAGCTCGTTAATCGTTATGCTATTTGCTTAAATAAAATTGTATTTAGTTGGATGCCATTTCATTTTAAATTTTTTACCATGTTGGTGCAAATTTGCGATGAATTCTGTTCGTGAAAAATAGCCATTACTCTTCTTTAAAAAAAATGTTAGTAAGGTATATAAGCATAGAGGATTTTATTTGTTTATATATGTTTTGATTTTGACATCTTTTTCTATGTATTCTTTTAAGTTTTAACACATTTAAAATTAAATGAATATGAATATGCACTTAATGTATATACTGAACAGAAGTCATCACATGATCACAAAACTCGAGGTGCATGTTTTACAAATATAGGCACAAAATAGAGAAAGAACATCAGGTAACTGCTCTACAAAATCATATTCTTGTGTTCCTTTTCAGCTAAGTATATTACATTGAAAGATCATAACTTCTCAAGTCTTACATTACCAGATGAAAAAGACTAAAAATTTGTACAAGAAAGACATCCCTAGGCTACCATATCTGCTGAATCTAAACCCTGAAGCTCTACCTGGTTTAACATAGGCTAGTACTAGTTGAACCAATTTAAATTTGCACTACTTTCACCTTACCCGGCCTCGTTTCCTTCCCTTTGCAGGAGCAACGGTTGGTTGTTGTTGAGTATTACTTTTACGTCCAACTCTTCTTGCCTGACTAGAGCCTTTCTTGGGACTCTTCGCAGCATCATTAATCTTCGGATGGGTTGGTTTAACAGCCGAGTTTTTGTTATTGCCAGAATGATTGCTTCTGGGTTTAACTTGAGGAGGAAGAGGAGGAGGACTACTTTGAATTGTTGTTATGACAGAGATGTTGGCTGAGGCAGCCTTGATGCTTGTAGAGTCTTTGAAATGCTGGAGCAATGTTTTCGTGGTGAGGTCTCTTAGAAGCAAAGCAGACTTGTGTTCACGTGTGTTCTTGGAGTAGAAAACTAAGGCATTATTCGCAAGCAGCAGAAGATCTCGAAAGAGCTCTTTAACTGACATCACCGATCGGCTGGTGATTCTTGATCTTAAAGTGTCAAAATCCATGTGCTTCCTAATCATTTTCTTGTATCTTCCTCTCTTCTGCATACATTCAATGTAGAAATTAATATAGACAATAAAGTGAGCTAACATAACTTTTCAGTTGTGGCAAAGCATATACAGCAAAAATCATTATGTCATTTCCATACCTGGCTGTCAAGCCGACGACGAAAGGTAGAGGCACATTTATGTTCCACAATGGAGTTGAAAATCTTCAACAGATCATCAATGCTATCCTTCTTTGTCCCTTTACTCTGATTATCTAAACCAGAAGATCTAGAAACCTCACCACAATCGCTGGTTGTATTTTCTTTAGACCGAAAAGCAGTTACAGCCTCAGCTGAATCTAAGAATCCACTTTCTCCAACACTGCTTTCTTTGATGTCCCTGCTACAATCTTTTCTCTTTCTTTTCCCTCTCCTTTTCTTAAGTATACTTCCTTGTCTTTCATGTACATGGTCTGCTAACTTCTCAGTATTACACGCTTCTGCTGTCTTGAAAGAGTGTAAATCTTTAAGCTTTGTCTCTGTCTCTTCGGCTGAGACAGTGCACGGATTTAGACATTCAGCCGACCAGCTTGTTCTTGTTTCCAGAGTAAAACTACCAGCAGAAAGACCATCCTTGGACTCTTTACTGAAGGAATCAACTCCTTCTAACTTTTGCAAAGTTGAAGGTGATTCAGTTTGGCTGGAGGCATAGTTGACTCGAGGGACGCCTTTTTCAGCCTTCAGAGTTTCAAGTTTTGTTTCAAGAGATCTGTGGCAAGAGACAATAACATGTTCTAACATAGCAGCTCACCTTCTAAAAACCAATTTCATATATTTTAACACACTTATATTATATTATAACTCAAAGTTAGAGGAATGTAAAGTAAGGGACTTGGACCTGACAATGTTTTCTATTTCAAAAATGCTAATAATCCCAAATGGAATGTATCACGGGTTGATGTGGTCATTTTTAGAGGCTGCTGAATATTTCTTCAGCCAACAGTGAAGATTTCTTTTTCTTTCTTATGGAAATTCACCGAAAAGTTATACAATTCGTGCTAAGAATTCAAGTGTGCTGTATATGGAATTGTCTTTCTGTTTCCAACTAAAACTAATTCCACATCCTCCAATATGGAAATTAAGAATTTATGTTTCTATTTAGGCTTAATTAGATCTCATTATTACCACTTATGCTGATTTTGAAAATATAGCTAAAAGGATAATCAGTTTGAGAGCTGTGAACTACTCTTTTTCATCTTCCAACCATTAAGGAGATGTTAAAAAAGTTTGGCCCAATATACACATTGCATCTTTTTTGTATTTTAAATTTTGAACAAGGTTGAAATAGAAAGTTAGCAAAACGAAAAGGACTAACCCTATTGAGTCTTCTGAATGGTCCAAAGCCTGCCTCAGCTCTGCCATTCGCTTCTTTCGTAGCTCCTCAAACCAAGCCCTGAAGCAAAATTGCAACAAAATGAACATAAAACAAGGGATTCATTTTGCTAAAAAACTAAAATTCCACTATAATCATATGCCTGATAGACAAAACACATAAAGCTCAACCAAAACCACTTTTAAGTCAAATCAGGAGAAAGGAAAGGAAGTGCACAATCCCAAGTAGTACATAATAATTTTGTCTTCAAATGAAGTTATGAAACCGTTCGTTTGGATTTAAAACACGACAAAATGCCATGCAAGTCTATACTCACGTGCATCCTCTATAACGATGTTGCAAATCTTCATATTTGGCTTTGCACACCTACAAACCAATAAATAGTAAAGCTTTCTATGTTATAAAGGTTGGTTGTGAAGCAAAACGGCCAAAGAAAAAAAAAGTAATGGTTGGTCATATTATGAATCTTCAATCTTTGCTTAACAAATATGATTAATAACGAGTAAGTAATAAATTACACACTTACATGTCAAATTACTTTTATAAAGTGGAAGCTATATATCGTAAATAAAATTGAAGTAAAGATAGATTGATTGAATTATTTTAATAATATGTGAAATTTGTGTGTGCAGTATATTACTTATCTACCAACTCTTTGAGCTATTCTTAATTTCCCTATTTTTCTTTTTTTCCAAGTCAAGCATGTTAATGTCCCAAGAGGCCAGGAACGACCAAGCTAGTCAAAATGTTTTTGCCGTGTATTCTAGAGTTTGAGTTCAACCACTTGAGTAGACTATTTTTGTGGATTCGTTAATCAGCCGGGTTTTAGAAAAATTAATTATTAACGACTAATTAATCATAGAAGCTCCAAAAAATTATAGAAGCGCTTTAAAAGAGTGCAAAACTACATTTTAAATGTTACCGAGATTAATGTTTCGTTTGTCAAAAAAAAATTATACATATTCTTTTTTTATCGCGTTCCTTACTAATTTTGAGTATATATTCTCTGTCATGATCACAATAACAACTTTATTCTAACTATTATTAGGTAAGTTTATAGGATATTCTCTCGGTAGATTTTTTTTTTTTCTGTTTTGTCATTTAAAAAAAGTTTTAATTTAATTCTTGTATAATTGTATATATTGGATAATTGTAAATTTTTAAAATTTTTTGAATAATTATAATGTTTAAAATAAAATTTAAATATTTAACTGTATAAATAACTGTTTTTTGTTATATGTCCTAAATAATTATTTGAACTTCATTATTAATAAATAAATTAAAAAAATTTAAAAATTTATAAGTGATTAGACAAAAAAAAATAAATAAAAATTATTTCGAAACAAATTGGAAACTTAATAAAAAGCTATTTTAACGTTCATATTCTTGTCCGGTAATTTCTGTCCTATATGAAGGAAAAAGGGAAAAAAATTGGAGAGGGCAACAGATAAGATAAGGATTTGAAAAGTAGGCAATAGTACAATAAACGATAAAAATGCCTTGCAAAACTAAAAGTAAACGAAATATGAGTAATTGTTTTATGTTGGACGAATGAATAAATTCGTTTTTAATGGTCAAAATCTCCAATTAAAATATATAAAGCGATGAATTGTCAATAAAAAAAAAGAAAAAACTATATTAAATTCACTATTAAAATAAACGCACACCCACTGATAAAAAATTAAAACCAGACTTTTTTTTTTAATTAATGTAATCTAATTTTACCATATGGGAAAAGATTTTTCTTTTTTAATTTTTTTACCTGTCCGGTATAATTGTAAGAACAAAGGGCTCTTGCTCGGAGTTCGGCGGCGACCGTGTCCCAGTCCCGAGTCCCATGGCGGAGTACGGCACCGCCCAATAAGAGCTCCTCCCACGTGCCCCACTCCCCTTCCATCACAGCCGTTACCATTTTTACACGTGTACGCTCCTAATTCAAAAACCCAACGCCACCGCTAATGACTCGTCAGACCGCAAGAACCAGAAAATTAAAGGAGGAATTTGAAATTTTTTTTTGGATATTGGGTATATTGGTTTTGTAAAATTGGAAAAATAGGAAACAAATTGATAAAAACGATAAAAGTGGTTTTGGTGGAATGGGAAGGTGAGGTGGTTTTTGTTTTGTTTTTTTGTTAGTTTTTTGGGCTTTTTGGTTTTAATGGTTCGAAAATCTAATTATAGTATGCGTGAGACAAGAGGTTGACGGATTCTCTCTATTCAGCTTCTCAACAGTAATATTAGAATCCTTATATCAAAAAACAGTAAAAATAGAATTTTTTTAAAATAAAACTATACAGTGAAATGGGTATAATGTAGATGGGATCTAGTCTACTTATAGAGATTTTACAATTGAGGGGTTGTTTAGTTATTATTATTTATTTATATATATTTTGTAACGTATTTAGGAGGTTTTTTTAGAAGAAAATTTTTATTTTAAAATATTACAACTTTTTTACGATTTTTTTTTTCATTAATACAGTTTGTTATTAGAAGACTAATCTTAAAAACATATAGAGAGAATATTAGGATATGCAAATTTTTGTTTTTAAAGGAAAAAAATGTAAATTTTTGTTTATTTAGGGTGTGATTGGATGCTGAATTTTATGGGATAATTACACTATATATTGAAATTTTTACTTTGTTATTATTATACTGCAGAATTTTTTTCAAAAATTAGTTTTATATTGTGTACTATGTTAAGTTTTCACTATTGTTCTACGGTTATTTTTTAGTTGTTTCAATGTTATTTTTAGTTGTTTTATTTTGTGTTCCACTGTTATTTTATAAAAACACAGTATTTTTTAAAAGATTTTTATGTGACAATATTTTTATAAAAATTAACCTAAATTTTAGTATTTTTGTAAATTTCTCGAATTTTATTGAGAAACAAAGGAAATAAAGTACAAAAAATTTAATTTCTAAATTGAGAATGTAAGAGAGAAATTTTTTAAAAATTTATACATAATAAAATAGAATTTTACTTTCCTCGTTCTTTTTCCCACCTTATTATTTCGACGAAGGATATGTGAAATACAAAGCCAACAACTTCAAACAATTCACAAAAGTCAAACAATTACTAAACATAGTTATTGCGGACTAATCTGAATAAATGAAAATTTTAACTTATTCATGAGCATGCTCTAAAACTTCACGAATTGAAACCCTAAATTTTTGTATTTTTTTTCTTTTTAAAACAAAGAATATAACTTTTATTAAAGCAAATTAGTTATTAAAATAACTTTCAAACCAGTAAGGACAACCCCCTTACTGGAAAGACGGTCAGGACATAAACCAGAAGAACGAGCTAACTAATTAGCCGCTTGGTTTCCAAACTGTTTAATAAACTGAACTGAAATGTGAAACAAAGAAATAGATTGTATAAGACTAATACAATCTAAAATAATAAGACCAAGTGGAGAAAGAATTTGCCTATTACTATTAATGGTATGAACCAACATGAGACAATTTGATTCCATCACCACCGCATAGGAACAAATCCTTCAAAAGAGGCTCCATCTCCCCAGGTATTTTTAACCCAACTCAAAGCCTCCTTCAAAGACATTGCTTCAGCCATAAAAGGTTTGAGATCACCACTGCTTTTTACAGCAGCAGCTGCAATACAAACACCATCGTGATTTTGAGCTATTCACCCCCAAACCGTGGCTCTTTTCCCTTGAAAATAGAGTAGCATCGCAATTAACCTTTAACTCACTCATAGACGGTTTAATCCAGAGCTCGTTACAGGTCGAGAGCTGACCAGAAGATGTCGAGACAACTCCATTTTAATCTGAGCAAACTTCCAAAGTTCAAGGTAAGTAATTGCAGCTGAGACTACTCTTTCTACAGAAGCAATCTTCTTGTTCCAAAGAAAGTCATTTCGAGCTCCCCAAACATCCCAAAGAATCACAGCTATTTTATCAACACTGTCACCTAGATGAGTATTGCAGAAACACTCAAACCAGCAACTGAATTCGTCTTTCCCATCGCTAAAAGAAAATCCCAGTCCCCGATCCATACAAGCTTTGGTGAAGGGACACCAAACCATAATATGATATATGGTCTCTAACTCTCCATTACAAAGAGAACAAATGCTACACACATTAATCCGTTTAGATTGAAGAGATACAAGAGTTGGAAGACAATTAGTAAGAGCCTTCCACAGAAAAAATTCTTAACTTTTAGGGGAAGTTTCAAGTACCAAAACTTCTTCCAAAAACCAGAATTATCTTGCAAATTCCATCTCTCGTTACGCACTTGCAAAGCTGGATAAGCACTCTTGATAGAGCAACCTCCATAAGCTTCATATGCCCAATACCAGGTGTCCATATTCAGAGTTGAAGGCAGAGGTATACTACGAATAAGCTCCACATCTCTTTGAACAAACAAGTCCTCCAAAAGCTCCTCATCCCAGCTCATATTATCAATCTGTAGAAGATTAAAAACACTACAGTCACAAAGAGCCTCATGAGAAGAAACCACATAAGGATTATCCTTGGAAGAAAGCCAGGGCTGATTAAGAACAAGTATAGAAATTCCAGACCCTACCCTCCATCTAGCTCCCAATTTAACAATCTCCTGGGCTTCAAAAACACTCCTCCAAGCATAACTCGGATTAGAACCCAACTCAGCATCAAGAAACGTACCTTGGGGATAATATCTAGCTTGAAAAACTCGAACAACAAGAGAAGATGAATTAGTCAGTAGTCGCCATCCATGTTTGCCTAACATAGACAAATTAACATTCCGCAAGTTACGAAAACCCAAACCTCCTTTATGCTTATGGAGACACAGCTTGTCCCAACTTTTCCAATGAATTCCACTACCATATGAAGACTTAGAATGCCACCAGAATCTCTCCATAACTCAACCAATATCTTTGTAAATTTCAAGGGAGATTAGAAAAATACTCATAGTGTAAGAAGGTAAAGGTTGGATAACTGATATCAATAAAACCTCCTTTCCTGCCCTAGAAAGTAACTTACTATCCCAATTTTGAATGCGTTTCCTAACCTTCTCCTTCAAGAAACCAAATGCCATAGTCTTATTTCTACCAATTACACTCGGCATACCAAGATAAAAATTGTGGTCATCAGTAGCTCTCATGTGAAGAGTTGATAGAATCGTATGATGAACCCCATCATCCGTGTTGGAGCTAAAAAATATAGAAGACTTATTCAAATTAACCTTTTGACCCACCCTTTTCAAACTTATTAAGCAACCCTAGAACACGTTGCGCCTCCTCCCTGGTAGCAGTACAGTACAAGAAGCTATCATCTGCGAACAGCATATGAGTGACAAAAGGAGCCCTACGAACCACTCGACACCCATGAATCCATTTCTTCTCTTCGTAAAGACGAATTAGAGCCAAGAAACCTTTCGCACAGATAATAAAGAGATATGGTGAAATTGGATCCCCCTGGCAGATTCTTCTAGAAGGATTAATAGGCCCAAGAACATCTCTTCCATGAACAATGTTATAAGTAATAGTCCGCAGACATTCCATTATCATCCTTACCCAGTCAATAGAGAAACCCATTCGAAGCAGAATAGATTGTAAGAAAGACCCCTCCATCCTATCATACGCCTTGCTCATATCCAATTTGAGAGCCATGCATCCATTTTTACCTTGTTGTTTATGTCTTAAATAATGAAGAATTTCAAAGGAAACAAGTACATTATCGGTGATAAGCCGTCTCGGAATAAACGCACTTTAAAACTTAGAAATTACCTTGGACAATAAACCTTTTAAGTTTGTTAGCCAACACTTTTGAGATGAACTTATAAAGCACATTGCAAAGAGAAATGGGCCTTAAATCTCCCATGACAGAAGGAGATTTCTTCTTCGGAATAAGCACAAGATTAGTAGCATTAAGATCTTTAGGCATTACATTATCCCAAAAGAAGCCTTGGACAAGTCTAACCACATCTTGACCAACAATATGCCAACACTTTTGATAGAACGCTGGTGCCATACCATTAGGGCCCGAAGACTTATCTAGGTGCATTTGAAATACAACCGAACGAACCTCCTCCTTCAAAACCGGCTGAAGCAGAGCAACATTATCCTCATGAATCAAGAATATCATCACCATGGGACCTCAAGGAATGAAAAATATTAGCAAAATAATTAATCATTACCTGGGGTAAACCAGTTTTCCACTTAACCCAATCGCCCATCTCATTCTTCAATTGGTGAATAAAATTATTTCTTCTGCGAGAGCTGGCCGCAACATGAAAATATTTAGTGTTTCAGTCACCCTCCTTTAACCAAAATTGCTTCAACTGTTGTCTCTAAAAAATTTCTGTTTGGTGATAAATCTCAGCAAGCAATCTTTTCGCCTCATGGTACTGAGAAACCGACTCAGTATTCGTACAACCTTTAAGAGCACCAAATCTTCTTTTGCAACTTTGAATCCTCTCCTTAAAATTACCAGTCAAATCTTTTCCCCACAAGCTAAGACGTTCCTAAAGCCACTGACTTATCAAAATTGTTGCTAGACCCACAACCTGCTCACTGCTCCTGAATAATAGAAAAAGAAGACTCTTCTCAGAGCCAAGCACTCTCAAAATGAAACAATTTCAAATAGCTTGAATGAAGCCAAAATCTGGGGTCTAAAAATAAAGGACAATGATCAGAGGTGGTGAAAACAAGATTAACCAATCGGGAATTCGGGAATAAGTTCATGACCCAAGCTGAGTTGGCAAGAGCCCTATCCAACCGAACATCGATCCAACTATCAGTGCCCCTACCTTTTTCCCAAGTAAATTGGTGACCCAAAAGATCCAAATCTACTAAATCACAATCAGAAACAACTTGCTGAAATCCCTCAATAAGCCAATTAGGATAGGGATTTTCACCTCTTTTATCCACCTGACTCATAACATTGTTCAAATCTCCAATAATGCACCAAGGGAGAGCCGATTCTTCCTATAACAATCTCATAAGATTCCATGTGTTCCTTCTAAGAGCACGATTAGGTTCACCATACATACCGGTGAGCCTCTAATCTTGTAAGTTGTCATTATGAACCACCTAATTAATGTGATTTTGGGAAAAGCCTCTAACTTTAGCATCATTTTTATCTTTCCATAACATAGCTAAACTTCCTCCCATGCCCTGCGCATCAATAGAAAACATTCCCTCATAACCAAGCTAAGTCGATAACATCTCCAGTCTTGGTTTCAAACATAAGGTTTCACATAGAAAAATAAAAGTGGGCTTTTTTTGATAAACCATATCTTTATAGAATTGAAAAATCCCTAGGTTCCCAAGCCCGTGGCAATTCTAACTTAAAATACTCATGATGATTGGCGAGCCCGATCGGTCGAGCCCGCAATTAAAACATTTTTTGAGTGAGCACTTTTATCATTACCCATATCCACATCCAAGTTTTCTGTTACGAAAATTATAAAACACTACGCAAGTATACGCAGTCAAGTAGTAGCTCACTCAAGTGAGGTCGAACCACAGGGAATTGGATTAATTACTACTATTTATACCTATAATTCTATTTGGCAAATCAAAAGTATTTATGATTTAAAAGAATTAAAGTAATTCAGAAAACTTAATAACACAATTAAATTTAAGCAAGATGAGATGACAGGGAGGTGAATCCTGTTGTTGTTTACCCAAATCGTTAATGCCTAATTGCTATCCTATTCTTGTAGTGAATGACAGATTATAAAGTAACCTAGCTCTTTTCAGATCTTCTAGGTTCTAAATCACATATTATTTAATTAATTCCTTAATTAAACTAACATGAAATCAGCATTAGGTAATAATCTACTTGTCACATAAGTCACGTGAATACTCTCGTTTCACATAGAACATCGATTATCTAATTTTTAGCATTCTCAATTCTCACTTTTCAGATTTCGAATTGAGATCATAAAGCATGCACAAGGTGATCAATCTTAAACATGAAATTAAGCACAAATTAAGATAATTTCACAAACAAGAATGGAAGAATGACAATTAAACATTAACTATGCAAAAACATTAAACAACAATCATCATCCTCCCTAAATGGGAAATTTAGTTCAGAAATAAATCCATAACCATTCCTATGACAATATTCAACATAAAGAAATTAAAGAGGAATAGAGAAAGAAACTGTTTGTGGATGAATTCTGGATCTTCACTTTGAATCACTTTGCTCTTCCTGCCGCTCTCTGTTGTGTTTTAAGGTTCCAAATCGCTTCCTCTGACTTCCAATCGCAGTTTTCTATTTATATCTAATTTTTAGGGTTCGTCGGATAAAAATACCCCTGACCGTACGGACGCTCGCCGCGGCCAAAAGTGGTCTCGCCGCGGCCAGAAGTGCATTAAAAAAACACGTTTCTCATACAAACTCCAAATGAGCTGATTCAAGATGCGTTGGAAAGATAAAAAAGAGATCTAAAACTTTTATGTTTTGACTTTTTCCAAAATATGATCAGAACATAGTCAAATTTAGGATTAAAGTTTCAGCTTTATTCTCTTTCAAAATTTTCTCTATTTTATAGATCACTGTTTCCCGAAATTTGTCCAATTTATACATTCCAAGTGTAGAAACCTGAAATCAAAGAAAACAAGCGTAATTCTATTCCAAAAATAATAATAAAGAAGAAAAATAACTATAAAATGTGACCCGAAACTTAGGCTAAAAATAGCCTAACATTTTCCTTAGGCCCACCAGGCCCAATAACAACTTCTTTACCTGTCCTTTTACGCTTAGAATCCAAGAAAACCATTCCCTCCTCATCCATATTTGAATTAGATGACACATGGATATCCCCCAAACTTCCTAAATTATCTTCCCATTACTCCCACCAATATCTACATTTTGATTCCTCAGATTTCCCCTAGTAACTTCCACTTAGAGCCATGAATCACTCCTAGACCCACGAAACTCGGGATAGAGCCTCCATGAAATCCTTGAACATCAGGGACATCAGTCCTCCCATCACTCCTGAGATTAGCCCCCACCGAACCACTGTAACTTTCAGAATTAGACAAACCCGATCATAAGCACTTCACACCCATAGTGTACTGCGTTCTTCTGGGCACCGCCTTCATGAACGTGCCGTAGGTTTAACAATGGTGGAAATTGGTTGATAAAAAAACGAGAGCAATATTGATTTGTATGGCCTATAATCCCACAAATAAACAAAATGTAGGCACAAACTCATACCTAAAATTGATCCAAAACCAGTCTCCTCTGATTTGCTGCAACTTCATTCTCTATTTCAAAAGTTTCTCAATATCAATTTGAACCCTTACCCGTAAGTAATCCCTCCACACCCCATTAAAATTATTCTCATCAGACTTAACAAAGCTCCCAATGTGGTTCCCAACATCCTTCACCATTCTTTCAGTCTTAACACCCGAACGTATATCATGCGATTGCACCCAGATTTCAAGATGATGCAATCTCACAGCCCTTGGAACATATCCTGCTTCAGTCTCTCGAATATCAGAGGAGCATCTTTGAACGTCCAAGGACTTCTGTCGATTACTCTCTGAACATCAATCTCATGATAGAATTGGAAGATATATTTATTTCTCCCAAATCCTTCACATACATTCCCATTCCTGGTTCCCAGAACACTACCATCAGATTCTGCATAGCCATGAAGTCTATAGGAGTGTCTTCGAAAATTGCCCAATAGTACTCCACCTTGTATCAATCTCTGCATCTTCAACAAGTGGCTGATCATATTGAAATGCTGGCTCTTCTTCCTCTTCCAATGGAATTTTCGAAAGTTGATCACCAACAGGGTCAACAGGGTTAAACGACGTAGACATACTAAAACAAATATTCCCTCAAAACAAAAAGCAACAAAAAAACTTAAATCTCCTAAATTTTTATATTAATTATATTCTACATAATATTATTCTCTATTCTAATTCTAGTAAGTGGTCATAATTCGTAACCTAAATTATGACCTAATTTTGAGACTAAAAACATTATTAAAATCATAAGAAGGCTATTAGACAAGCTAATATCCATTGTGAAAAGAGCTTTCCAATGCCATTTGAACTGCGTCACTGAGATATGATCAATATACGGAAGAGTTGTGAATAGTGGCACATAGAGATGGCACTGCTCGTGAAAACCTTGCATGCGACGAGCCTTTTCATTTTTCCATGGCAATGCTCATGTTTTACTTGTCTACTAACACCTTGAATTGTGTTTGGAAAGTCTTTTGATGGTTGGCAAGAAGTTTCTTGGGTTTGATTTTGGAAACCTTGAGAAACTCTTATTGTATACCCTACACGAGCAGTGTCATTGGGGAATCACATTGGTCGTGTATGAATTCACCCCACCTTTTGGTGGCTTCTCTCATTTTTCAAGTGTCCCTTGATGTTGAAAAAACTCATTTCGCCACTTTCCTCCTTTGCAATTTCTTTGGGCGAGCACTGCCATAATGGTGTGGCAAGGCTCATGTAGCACCCTTGGGGGATTATTCCTTGTCCAATTTTGACTCTATGTTCAAGCCTTGGTATTCTTGCACCTCAATAAGTCATATAATTTTAAATTTCTTCTAGAATTAGGCTTAACAACAACCCTATCTCGGATTCATAAAGATGCCAACCCTAGGTCTGAAATCCTAGAGTGCAAGTGTTGAAACTAGTAATTAGTCCGTGCTCGCATAAAATATTGATGCTAAAACTTAGTATCAATGTCATATTAATTTCTCCCTCTTAATAAAGCCAAGATAAATAATATATTAAATAATAATCTGTAAGATATATGGTAGCAAATTTGAGGAGTGCTTATCATTGTAGTACTTTACAAATAAGAGTGCCAAAAGTGATGTGGAAGAGAAATATAATAAAATATTATATTTTCAGATGATACAGAGAGTTTTAACACTTTTAAAA
This sequence comes from Cannabis sativa, assembly GCF_029168945.1. Lineage (NCBI taxonomy): Eukaryota > Viridiplantae > Streptophyta > Magnoliopsida > Rosales > Cannabaceae > Cannabis > Cannabis sativa. The sequence goes on along the minus strand of NC_083601.1, from coordinate 38,839,205 downwards.
AGTGTACCATTGAAGATGAGTTTTAACACTTTTAAAAAGTGTACCATTGAAGATGCTCTAAGAGCTCTCTCATCAATGTCTCTGCTCTATTCTTCAAAATATGTCACTAAAATTTTACTTTTTGTATTTTACATCAAACTTTTACATTACACTATACATGTATTTTTCTATTTTTTTTTTCTCTATATCATTCAAATATTATATAATTATTAATTTAATATATTTTATTTATTCAAAAAAATTATCTCATTATCAATAATATCTCTATATCTTTAATATTTAATCATATATAATTAATATTAAATATAATTATAATATATATTTTAAATTAACTTTGATTGATTAAACAAACTAAAATATAAATTAATATAAAATATGAAAATAATAAATTAATATAAATTTTTTGACAAAATAAATATATGTAATTTATATATGTGTGAGTGCCACTATAAAAAACTGCTACTTTTAGTGACAACTTTTCAGTTACAATATAATTTTTTTTAACTAAATATGACTTTTAGTCACAACAAAATGTTACTTGTGACTAAAACATAGTATTTAGTTACAAGTTGTCATTAATTTAGTTTTAGTCACAACAAGTATTGTGACTAAAAATACATTTAGTCACAACTAATTGTAATTTTTGTGACTAATACTTTTAGCCACGGACCTTTTAGTCACAACATAGAAATCATGATTTATACTTAGTCACAATTTTTTCACTTTTAGTTACAACTTTTGTTGTGACCCCAAAATTAAGATTTTTTTAGTACCCGCTTGTAATTATTTTATATGTATAGGGATATAGAATAACAAAACATTAATAGAGAAGTGAATAATTTTCTCAGTTACACTACACTTTTAAATTTAAATAAACTTTGAGCTATATATTAACCTTTGAGTTATTTTGAAGGAGCTAGCATGGTCTGAGTGCTTTAACAAAATATAAATGACTCACATATCTATATAAAATTAAACATATCCTACATGTGTAATAATTTTAAAAAAGTACTTTTAACCAGTCTTAACACATGTCTAATAAATTAGTATTAATATTTGGTGTAACATGTGGAACATATAAATTAATATTCTACAAAATAGTTGGTGAAAGCCTTCTATATAAAGAAGAAAATAAACGTAAGCTTTCTCCACACAAACATGGCGCTCTTAGTACTAATCTTCTCCATTTTCATAACCTTATCGTTATCACCAATGATCACCTCCCAAAAGCTCCACCCACTAGATCCCTTAACTATGTCTGAGATCACCTTAGTTCAAACCATAGTTAAAAAAGCTTATCCCACCACCACCACTACTACTACTACTACCAGTCACAACAACTTAACATTCCATTACGTAGGTTTAGACGAGCCAGAAAAACGCACCGTTTTAAAATGGCAATCGAGGCCGAAAACGGTTCGTATCCCTAGACGTGCCCTGGTTCACGCCCGGTACAACAAACAAACATTAGAGCTCATAGTTGACTTGTCAACTCGTTCCCTAGTCTCCCAACAAGTCCACGTCGGACATGGCTACCCAGTGTATTCCTTTGACGAGCAAACCAAAGCGAGTGATTTGCCAATGTCGTACAAGCCATTTATAGAGTCCATTAAGAAGAGAGGGCTTAACATGTCACATGTTGTTTGTTCCACTCTTTCTGTGGGGTGGTTTGGAGAGGACGAGAAAGGTATGAGCCCTAGAGAGATTAAGGTTCAGTGTTTTTACACTGAAAAAACCACTAACTTGTACTTGAGACCTATTGAGGGTATAACAATGGTGGTTGACCTTGATAATATCAAGATTGTTGATTATCAGGATAGGATTAGGGTTCCGGTGCCCAAGGCCGAAGGGACTGAGTATCAAATGTCAAAGCAACGCCCACCTTTCGGTCCCCGACTCAGTGCCGTCGCTTCAGAGTCTCCGAATGGCCCTGGATTCAAGCTTGACGGGCATACAATCAAGTAATAACTATATATATATATAATCATTACCCCCACTGTGTGTTTTAATTTATATTAATTATTTTATTCTATATCTTCAAACATTGAAACATAAAGAATAGCAATGAAATGTGATACGCATGCTATAATTTAATTTAAACTAGCTAGCTACTTTACAACCTTACCATGTTTTTTTTGGACAAATATTGTGTCTAATATAACAATGCTAGGTACAAAGATAATTAAAATAAATAATAAACAAATTCTCTTTTTTGTAAAATAATTTTATGTAATTAATAATAATAGTAATTAAATATAGAATTATTAGAAAACTGGATCTGTTTCCCATATTTGTGTCTTATTCTGTGTCCAATTTATATAAAATTGTGATGAGCATTGTTTTTGGCTCCTTCACGGACTTAATGTGGTGCTTTTAAAGTATTTACTGATTTTTTGTTATTATTTATTAAATTAAAATATATGTGATTTGATATTAATTTAGTATACCCATAATAATATTTCATGGTATTGCTTAATATTTTTCAATTATTATTATATGTCATGTGTTAATTATTATCCATATTACTTTAATAGTATTTTAAAATAATTTTTCAAAATGTAATTACTTAATAGTGTAAAATACAACATTTTTTAAACAATAATAATAATAACTCTCAACACTATATATTCATAAAAATATTTCAATAATAATAAGTACGTATTCCTTTTTTTTTTCGTTTTTTTTTTCCCAACAGCATTCTTATATATAATATTGGAGTGTGCAAATTTTTTGTGGGGGTATATCTAGCAGATAATGCTTATTTGGCCTGAGGTGTGTGTTATATTATTTTATAATATAATAATAAAGTAGATTAAAATGTGATAAATATATGTGAATAATATATATTAAGTGTATAGTAAATAAATGTGTAACCTATGATTTTATAACCTACACTTTTGTAACCTACATGTTGTAACTTGGAGAGGAGTTATAATTTGTTGTCACTTGTAACTCATGTGTTGATCACACATTATTAGTGTAATAAAAGGGTTGTTACACAATTTGATGATAGGATTCAAATGGTATGAAATATAGTTGTTACAAACTATATTAATACTCATTTATATGAGAGAAATGAGTGTTGTATATTTTGAATTCTAAGTGATCACCTATACATTATAAAAGGAGGTCTTTGGTGCTCATTTGTAAGAGATGTCAAGTTTTCTATCAAGAAAGCACTTTGCTAGAAAACTCTAAGGCTTGATAATTCCCAAAGCTATTTCCTAGAGAGTTCCCTTAGTGCTTAGAGATAGGGGGAAATAAGCTTTTGGACAAAGGTGTAATACCTTGTTCAAGTCATGGTGATCCCCACTAATCTACACTCAAGGTTGTGAGTGAGTATTTATATATATATACATATATTATTCTCTTTGTTATATATATATATATATTATATTACATGTGTTGTAATCTTCTCTTCTACCTTTCATATATATATGTGATATATATAGTGTATATATATGTATTGTAACATATATTTAATCAATCTCTTATTTTAGTCCTTGTATTATTTTACAATAGAGTTGTAATAAATCTTGATTTTCTTCTATTGTTATAAAATCTCTAACAGTGTGCATAATATTTTGGTATATCTAACAAAATAATTCTTAAATTTGACTAAATATTTATTTAATTTATTAAAAATTGTTTACTAAGTCATTATTACTTAAGAATAACTTTTAAGTATATCTTAGCAAAATATGTGAAAGATCTAAAAATATGATTTTTTTTTTTCAAAAAGGTTATTTTATGAAAAAAATTGAACAAAAATAAGAGAAAATCAGATAAGAATAACAAACTACCTTACACTAACAAGAGGGTAATAAATTACTATAAAAGGGTAATTAAGTATTTTATATTATTTATTTCTAAAATTAAAAAAGGGGAGTTATATTTGCACCCCATAAAATTATAAATACACCTCAATATTAAAAAAAATATAAACTTAAATAATTTTTAAAAATTACTCTTAATATTTTTTTAAAATTTTTTCCTCACATTATTTTATGTTAATTTCAATACTTATTTTGATTTTATTTTTATAATTTTTTCTAACTCATGTATATATTTTTTAATTTTTTTCTAAGAAAATTTCATATAATTTTTTATTTTTAATTTTTTTGTCATAATTTTTTAAATGTAATTTAATTTTGTTTGATAGGTATATTTTTTAAGAATATAAATTGAAAGAAAAAAGTTAAAAATACTTAGTAAAATTAAAGATATAAATTTTATATAAAATAAAAATTATTAAAATGGGGTGTATTTAAAAAATTTTGGGGTGTAAATAAAATTTCCCATTAAAAAATCATATTTTTACAATTAACAATTAACAAATGTAGGTGGGCTAATTGGGGTTTCCACGTGGGATTCGATTCACGTGTTGGGCCAGTAATATCACTAGCTTCAATCTACGACATAGAGAAGCACAAGTATCGAAGAGTATTGTACAGAGGATATGTATCAGAAATGTTTGTGCCTTATATGGATCCAACTGAGGAAGTTTACTTCAGAACCTATTTTGATTGTGGAGAAGATGGTTTTGGCCAATCCGCAGTGTCGTTGGAGCCACTGGCTGATTGCCCACACAATGCTGTTTTCATGGATGCCTATTATGCTGATGAAAATGGCAACCCTGTTCAGATTTCTAATGCTTTTTGCATATTTGAACAGCATGCTGGGCACATCATGTGGCGTCACACCGAATCTGGCCTCCATGAGGGAGAGGTATACAAATATTACTATAATAATACAATATTAAATATACATGAGTAATAATATTCACACACATGATTCATACAAAAATTTAACACACTTATGTGATATAATTTTAACCAATCTCTTTATTTAAGATAAGATATATTATCATAAGTGTGTGTCATGTGAACATATATATCACAAATATTCTAATATATTAATACCAATTATATATAAATAATGTTTACGTATCACATTCACATCACATTGCTTCAATTCTCACCAATCGGATTATTTTATTGTTAAAACTCAAATTAATTAACAATTTTTGTATATGCGCCGAGTGATCATGACTCGTGATTATTATTAGTCTTAGGTACTCTCTTAAACAAAAAATAATAAATGTTAGTTATGTTATTTTCCATAAATAATCTTAAACAAAATTTTAGCTTTTTCTCTTTCATAAGTAGTGAAATTAAAATATTTTTTAATTATGTATCGAATGTTTCGAAAAATTTATAATTTATACAAAAACAATACACATATTTAGCCTATTATTAACAAGTTGTAAATAAATATACTCTAGCATGACATTATTTTGCAATGAATTGAAATCATAGTCAATAAGTATATTAATGTGTTTAATATATATATATATGTAAATACATATATATATATCTTAAATCTGAATGTTATAATCAATTTGTTCTTTTGTTCTATTAGTAATTAATTATTATGTGGTACATAATTATTGGAGTTAATCTAATACAGTGTAAAAAAAATACTATAAAATAAATATAAGTTATTCAGTTAATTAATTTTTTGAGATAAAACATCATGCACATTATTATTATATAGATTTTTAAATTCTAACATATTGAGATTTTTGATATGTTTCAAAAAATCAACAAATAACCCACAAATTTTCTATTTTTATTCAAATATGACGTTCGGCCTTATGTATCTTAAATATCATTCATTACACATTCATTTAGGTCCAAACATGAGGAAGATGTATTAGAAATAATAATTCTACATCACTAATATTTAGAAAAATAATACCATATCTAAGATATGAATGAGCTACTCTTCTAATTGTCAATTAATTTTGATGTAGAACCCTATGCATCTTATAATTTTAACATGGTATCAGAGCAATTAAAAACTTTCATTGTTGCCACCTTTAACCTCTATTTTGAATTTTTCAGCTAAAGTGTACCAATTTTTAGTATTGAGGTCCTTAACCTGTTTTAAAAATCTAAAAATTTCCTAATTTGGCCTTCTAGAATTCTTTCAAATGTCACGCTCGATCATTTGGTCTTTTAAAAGTCGGTCGTCTGTTATACCCATATTTTTTAAGTCCAAATATGAGGATGATGTAGAATTAATTCCGCACTGTTAATGTGTAAAAATAAAATACCAAATAAATTATTTTTTTTATTACCAATTAATTTTAAGATAAAATTGCATCTACTAAATCATACAATTAATTTTAACATTCTAACAATGTATATATATATATATATATAAATATTTGTTTTGTATTTAATAAATTTATATGTAAATCTCAGGTAAGGGAAGTGAGGCAAGATGTGAGCCTAGTGGTGAGAATGGTTTCAACGGTGGGTAATTATGACTACATTAATGATTGGGAATTCAAGCCTAGTGGATCCATTAAAGTTGGGGTATGTTCCAATACAATGGCTCTTCTCATTCTCTTGTTGATATATATAAATATATATATATACATACATATTTCTTTTTATGAATCAGCAAAGTTTATATTCCTCCAAAACAATTACGTACATTCTAACAGCACCTCTTCAAAATGTCTGATTGTTTTCTATATTTACAAAGATTCAAACCAATTTAAATGCCCTGTTTAATCTTCTCTTTACTAATAATTACATTAATTCTATGTTTGACAATATATTTCATGCACTGAGCGTACACACGAGTTCACTGGTTATATTATACTCTACATTTCCAATAACAATCATTTCTATTCCACCAAATGGTATAATATTAACCTGTGTACATAATATTTATATATTACACTCTTTTAAATAATATTATATCTTTGATCAAGGACTTATATATATTATTATTATTGGTTTGTGAGACAGGTTGGACTTACTGGAGTATTAGCTACAAAGGGAGTTCCACACACCCATGTAGATCAAATAAAAGAAGACCTTTATGGTGCACTACTAGCAGAAAACACAATTGCCACACACCATGACCATTTCTTAAATTATTACCTAGATCTTGACGTGGATGGTCAAGAAAACTCCTTTGTGAAGACCGATTTAGTGACCAAAAGAGTGAGCGATCACAGCTCACCAAGGAAAAGTTATTGGACTATCACTAAAAAAACTGCCAAAACTGAATTGGAAGCAAGATTGAATGTGGGTTTAAGGCCATCAGAGTTTGCAGTGGTAAATCCTAACATAAAAACCAAAGTGGGAAATGAAATCGGTTATCGTTTAATGCCTGGCTCAGCTACAATTCCTCTTTTAACAAGTGACGATTACCCGCAAATTCGAGCTCCTTTTACAAATTACAACATTTGGGTTACACCTTATAACAAATCTGAGAAATGGGCTGGCGGGAAATTTGTTAGCCAAAGCCGAGGAGAAGATAATTTGGCCATTTGGAGCCTCAGGTACACATATTTATATGTAACATCTTAATTAATTTGTTACCTAATTACTTATTAGTGTGTTATTCAATATATATGTATAATAATAATGTGCAGAAATAGAAAGATTGAAAACAAGGACATTGTGTTGTGGTACACCATTGGTTTTCATCATGTACCTACCCAAGAAGAGTACCCAGTGATGCCGACTCTGACCGGTGGATTTGAGCTTCGCCCAACTAATTTCTTTGAGAGAAATCCAGTGCTCAAAGTCATACAAGCTAAGCATGTGCCTTGGCCAAATTGCACCGCCCATTAATAATTATATATATAGGCCTTAATATATTTAATTGTGTTTCTAATTTATGAGCTCATGATTAAAAACAGTATTGTAATGTTTCTGATTTGTTTTGTTTTTTGTTTGTTTGTTTTTTTTTTTTTGCATATAATGTCTTAGGTTTAATTATGATAAGTTTTGATGGGTTTTAATAAATATTTTTCTTTTTTTGGTTTACACTAATAGTTAAAACATGGAGAAATTAATAAGATTGACATTCTTTTTTGTCGCAACATGTACAGCATAATTATAATTCTTTAATTTACTTTTATTTTTATTTAACAGAAGAGGAAATTATAGATTTTATGGCTTCTTACTATGTGCACAAATATAATTTTTTTTTCCTTCTTTTAAAGAGTGTTTTTATAGGAAAAATTCATAAAAAAAAAAATTAAAAACTAAATTAAAAGGTAAGATTAGTAATGTCGAAAATTCAAAAACTAAAATTAGTAATTATATATTCTTAAAATGATTATTAGGCGAGGCCCTAGCAACTATGAAATATCCTACCTTTTGAAAATAATGCATATTCCACTCCTGTCCTATTTGTTTACAATTATATGTACAATATTATTCTCAATTATTACCATAAATATATTATTGAAGCTAGCGCACATCATCTAATATTGATAAGCACATACAACTAATCTTATTTTGTTTATAATAGCTAAAAATATAAGATGATACACATACACTACGTAAGGGTACTTTCGTGGATCACGTGGAAATAAGTTAATATTAATTGATGCCCCTTACAAAAAATAAAAAGTAATTTTGTTGATCATATATTAGAAGTTCACAATTTATATATGTTTACTGTTTCAAAGAGAAGAAGAATCTTTAATAATAATAATAATAATAATAATTTAGGGGAATTGGCTTAACATTTTGAATGTTACAACTTACAAAAAAGCAGAGAGAAAATAAAAAGTAATTAAGAGAGAATGTATATGGTTTTTGGGGGGAGAGAGAAAAAGGACAGAAAATGATCAATAATTCATATGTCAATGTCACATACATATGTATTATGTATGTAAATTTAAGTAGATGGAAGTCCCACAGTCCACTCAGAAATAAACAAGCATTGTTTTTTCTTTTTTGGAAACGGCAAGCGTTGTCCCTTATATAGCGAAAGGAAAAGGAAGATATAATAGTCATTAAATTATTTCATTTCATATAATGCTTGATAAGATAAGATCAGATCCACACAACCACACACAGGCTTAGTGATGAGTAATTGATCAATTAATAAGGCCTATCCATCATTATATATTATTGAAATATTTTATATGTAATGAAACACTATATATATGCCCTACATAATAAGTACTAACTAGTATATGTATAATTTCCATAGCAAAGCGGTAGTAATTAGGAACTGGAACTCTATATATAAGACTGATTAAATAATTTTAATTAATTAAAAGTACGTACCTCGAAATATATCAAATAATTAGTACTTAATATTAATTTGAATTTCTTTGATCTCAATAACTATTTATGATTTATACTATTTTTTTTCTTTTTATTTACTCACTCGTCATATTCAGACCACGTACTCAGGTCCGACCCTCGGCATAGGCGGGTTAGGCCTGTGCCTAGGGCCCACTCAGTCCAGGGGCCCAATTTTTTTTTTCCTCTTTTAAAATTATACAATTTTTTTTACTGATTTTGAAAATACCACATTTTTTCTAGCATAAGGGCCCAAAATTTTATTTTTCCCTATGGCCCACTTTGTTTCAAGGCCGGCCCTGCACCGTACTCAGGAGTACTCCTCAATTATTTCTCATATATATATTAGAGGAAATTACACTCTATACCCTTTTTATGTTGTTCTCTTTCATTTTTACCCTCTTTTTTAAAGTCTATTATTTTTACCTATTTTTTTAAACATTGTACCAATTTTGCCCCTGTAATTTCAAGATACTCTCCATGTGACTCTCTTATGTCTGGGTATTTTGGGTACAATACACATAAAAAGAGGTATGTTTCAAATAAATATAAAATTAGAGACAAATTTAGTTAATTGATTAATAAAAGAAGCATTTTTCAACTTAACCCTATATATTATATATAAAAAGTGATTATTATTATCGTCAAAGTCTTCCAATAAATATAGGAAAGTTTGTGTGAATTATGAAAATATTCCATATAATTCGAAAATAATATTAAACCAAAAAAAAAAAAAAATTATTCGACCCAAAAAAAATAGAGCTAAAAAAAAGCCACTAAATCAAAAAAAAAAAAAAAAAAATTGATTCACAAAAAATTAGACTCAAAGTAAAAAAAAAATCAATTATAATTCAAGAATAATAGTAAAGCAAAAAAAAAAAAAATAGAGTAAAAAAGACACTTGCATTCTTGCAATAAGGAATATAGTGAGGCAAAAATTGTTCAAGATGGTGAGCAAATAAAATTTTTATTAGAGAGAGAATATTAAAGCTCTCACATTATTTTTTTTTTTGAAAATAAGCTCTCACATTATTAATGTGTAAAAATATAATAAAATATAAAAGATTCATTAACTATTATTTCTATTACCAATTTTTAAGATAAAATCTCATACGAGCATTGCTATTGGGCACCAGTGGTGCCTAGCACTTTCTAAATGTGTCGACTTGCAATTGGCTAGCGATACTCTATAAAAATTATTATATTAAACTATATGGGACCCGATACTTAATTGCACCAATAACGATATTGACACGTAGGAAGGTGATAGGCACCAGTGGTGCCCTTTAGCATTTCTCATCTCATACATATTACAATTTAACACTCAAAAGTCTCTCCTGCAAATTAGTAGAAATCACTAAAATAAGACTTAGTACGTCGTAAGATTGTCCTTTAAGCCGATTTTTTCATCACATAGCTAATTAATAATACTTATATATACACATAAAAAAATGTATTGTCAACTTTATAAAATGTATATTTAATTACACCAATAGCGATAAAATATTGTTATGAATTACTCATAGTATCTAGCATCATGATAGAGTGTCATCCTATAATTAGTTAGCGATTTTTCATAATATTTATTAAAGTAAAATAAGTGAGATTTAATATCAAATTGTACCAATAACAATATGATAAAAAAAAAAAATACTAAAGGGCACTAGTAGTACCTAGTACCCTCCTACATATTAATATAATTATTAGTCTAATTAAGTATCAAATATATAATTTATTGTATTAACTTTTAAAGAATATCGTTAATCAATAACAAAACGAAATGTCTAAAAAATACTAAGCACACTAATACTTAATAAGAATGCTTTAAAACTAATACTTAACACGTTTCTTTTAACAATTCTCTATATATGAATATAATTACAAAATATATTATTATTTTATACTCCCACATGCTCACCAGTGACCACCAATTATTAACCCTATCATATTCGTACCCCATCCCAGTGTAACTTTGTCTAATTATATATACCCCTCTTTATATATCACTACCTCTAATTCTCTCTATTATTAATTGTTATTATTATTATAATCTTTATATATGGCTCTGACGCTACTACTCCGCAGCTTTGTGCCGAACACCATCGCCGCCGTTAGGGGGCTGACTTGGCCGAAGCCTATCTACCTTAGTAGTACCGCCACTATTGCGTTAGCACTTTAAACTCATCATCATGCTCCTAATTTATTAATTATTAGTATGAAAATTTTTCTCAAGTTTAATTTTACTAATTTTTAACTCTATATCACTCTCAAAAATGTATATTATTGATTTTTTGTTAGGAGGCGTGCTGAATCCAGAAAAGCTCCTATCACCAAGGGCGGAGGCCAAAGAACTAACGGCGGTGGGGGGAGTAGTGGTAGTGGGAAGGCCGCTGGTGATACTGATCAAAACTCTCGCAACATGAATAATATTGAAGGATTAGCACCTAACGATGATACAAAGAAGATTAATACTAGTAACATTATAAATAAGGATTAGAAGGAGTTAATCTATCGCTCTGCCTATATATCATATAAATATATGTAATGGTTTCTTATTATTATGGTTTTCTCTCATCAAATAAAGTATATTCTACTTTTCATTAAAAAAAAGTATTATTATTCTACTTTTTCTTGTGGAGATAATGATCAAGTTAAATTCTTTGTCATTTTCGTTCTTCTACTTTGTTGGACCACTCATTAGTATAATATTGACCAATTTAAGCCTAAGTTTACCCGAATTAATTTATTTTCAGGCACTTTTCCAAAAAGTATCACACTAGCTAATACAGTAGGAAAAAATTATATTCAAAGACAACACTTACTCCCTCTTTTGATGTGAGTTTGGATTGATACCCAAGAGTTTTGTCTTCTTCTTTCAAACAAAAAGTCTCTTAGAGCATCCATGCACAATAGCCACATGCATAGTAGTGTTGTAAATTGGTACAAACTCAAAAGACACAAGTATGACCCACTATAACAGAAATAGTTTTTCTCGATATTTTTAAATAATTGTTTAAAGTATTCTTGTCGGTTTCTATAACCATCGTCTATACGACTGTCGCAAAACGGGTAAAATAAGCGACGATTTTTGTGGACTTCACGACAGTTTAAAACTGTCGCGTATAAAAGGGTATAGCCGACAGTTTTAAACCGTACCCTATACTATAAGCGACGTTTTTAAATTTAAAATCATTTTATAATATTAATTCATTTTTATTACATTATTAAGGGTAAAAAGTGAAAATTTAGTAAAATAGTTACTCATTTTATTAAGGCTAATTAAAACTTTTGGCCCCTGAACTTTAACATGCACCAAATCTCATGCCGCTTGAACTTTTCTGGCCGTTAAAAATTCTCCTTGATCTATTGAGATTGTTAGATTTAAAGACTTTTGTCTAATTTTATTCAATTTTACTATTCCAGTGATTCTTTATATGTACTAAATTATGCTCCCCAAACTTTGATAACTACCAAATCATGTCCTTCGAATTTTGACACGTACTAAATCTCCCCTAAACTTTCATTTTTATGTTAGACTTTTTTTACTAAAATTGGACAAAAAACCTTAAATCCAACAATTTCAATAGTTCAAGGGGCATTTTTAACAACCTTAAAAGTTCAGGAGACATGATTTGGTACATGTCAAAGTTTGGGGAAAAAAAATCCTAATTAGCCTTTTATTAATATATATTTATATAAAAATATAAAAATTTGAAGTTTTATATAATTTTATAACTTAATTATCACTGAACAAAATATAACCATACACGAAGCGCGATTTGTTTTCTAGTTTAATAATAATAACAATGATAAATATTTATTTATCAATTAAAATAATAATAATAATAATCAAATTATAAAAATTACAAGTATATTTTATATAATTGCGTATAATTATTGAAAAAATATAAAAGTAATTAAAATTATAAAATACATATATATTTTAGTATTTAGCTTATTAAATGTAATAAAAATATGGAGCATGAATTTGAGCCCGTATAAAAAACTGGTTGGTCTATTTAAGAAAAACGGGCTGACCCGAATAAAAAATGACACAAATCTAAACATGCCACGAATCTGAGCACCCTAAAAAATTATTAGACTTACGGGCCATGTCAGGCCTACCCTATAAAATTGTTGCACGCCACGATATGACTCATATTTTTTTTTATGACACAACACGATACAACCTATAATTTTTTTTATGGCTCGATACGGTACGAGCCGTATTTTAAAAAGTCCAAAAATATGAGCTGGATTAGCGCGCACACATTTACAGCCATGCGCATGACACCATCAATAGTCCATAGAAATTTTATAAATACTAATTTTAAAATATTAAATCATTAAATTTTGATCCAATGACAAATAATAAATTAAATTAAATTAGTGAAACCCGATAATAAATTACAGAATAATTATTAATTTTGCCCAAAATTTTTGACAATACTGATTCTATCCCCTAAAATATATAGTTTGTTAAAGGTTCCTCTTGAACTTTTACGTATACAAAAATTTAGTCTTTATGTTAGTTAGATTTCGTCTCATTATTCTGTTTAAATGTCGAGATGTCTTATAAATTAACAACTTTGTCCCCTAAACTTTGACAACTATATGTATCAAATAATACACCCTTAAGATTAAAATAAGAAAGATTCTAATATTTTTCTTTAGTAGATCTTAAGAAATTAATTTATATTTTAAAAAATAAATTATTTTGAATGATTTAAAAAATAAAATTTAAAACTAATTAAGCGATTTAAAAAATCATTTTTTTATTAAAAAATCTATTTAAATATAAAAAATAATAATTTTACATGAACAAGTTTAAATCTTTTTTCTCCAAAATCCTAGATTTGTTTAAGTAAATATAATATTTTAAAGTTTACTTTTCAAAATAATTTTATATTTTTATTCAATTTTTAAATTTTTTTTATTATTTTTTTAAGATATGTGTTTATAAATATAAATAAACTTGATTTTTTCTTCAAAAAAATTTAGTTTGTTCAAATAGTTTATTGAATTTCACTAATTTTAGTTTGATTTTTTAAGATACTTATTTATAAATAGAATAAAGTTTGAAAATATTTTTTTAGGAATAATTTAAATTTTTTTTAAGTAAATTTAATATTTTTATTCGGTTTTTTAATAATTTTAAAAATTAATATTTTTTAATAAAAATAGGCAAAATTTTATTTTGGTCAAAGTTCAGAGGGTAAAAATTTTAATTTTTAACGGTAAAAAAGAACCTAACAGAAAGGACATAATTATATTTTCGACAGAATTTTTAAGAAGCAGTATATTTTAAGGGGTAGAATCATGTAGTGTCAAAAATTTAAAGGCAAAAATGCTAATTATTCTAAATTATAATAAGAATTAGCAATATAAGGTGATATTTGGTTTGAGGTAATAAAATAGAATAGAATAAAAAAGAAATAATTTTTATTTTATTTTTTTATTTAGTTGCATATTAAAGTATTGAAATACATTCCAATAAAATAATTTTTCTACTATTTTAATAGAATGAGTACTAAATTTTGAAATAGAAAAAAATATTATTCCAAAAAAAAATTAATAATTCTTTTACTAATTTTATATATATTTTTTAAATTTTATTTCATTATATTCTTATTTTTAGTGCTCCCAACTAAAACACAAACAAATTGTGCGTAACAATTCTGATTATGTAATTATTTTGGGTGAATAACTGAATTGTGAGTCGCCATAACTGTTACAGTAATCAGGGCTTTTATTAGAATTTCACCGAACTTTACCCTTGCCTTACGTGGCGAAAGCTTCGCCTAAAACCCCAGAAAAACCTCGAGAGTCCAGACCAGAGAACAGAGAGGCAGCGGACATTTTCTTCTCTCCACTGCAGCACAGCCTCCAATCCATTAAACGGCCATTGATAAATAACCAATGAAAAAACTTATGGTTTCGTCTTCATTCTCTCTTCTACTTCTCTAAACCTCTCATTTATTCGATAACACTCCGAACCCATGTCTTTATTCAAACCCCTCCTTTCCCGGAGCTCCTACTCTCTCCTCAGACCCCGAAACATCGCCCACAAATCCTACTCCCCGCGCTCATTCAAAAAGACGCCATCACATTCTGTTGGAGCTGAAAAGCAGAGTGATTCCACCAAACCCAGAAAGCCTCTGGATATTTTGTTCAAGGAGGCAGTAGATATATACCCAAAGCAGGAATCCGGCGAAAGCGAAGGTGAGGAAGAAAACAATAAGGTGAAAAGAGGTTTGAGGGAGCTGGAGAAAGAGATAAAGAACCTGAGAGCGAATTCTGATCATCAGAGTGATGGGAAAGAAAAGGTAGGCGAAGAATCGACGGGGAAGAAAAGCTTATTTGCTGTGTTTACGAATAAAGTCTGGTCCAGGGAAATCCCTAACGACATGGATAAGAAGAATCCAAGGGTTGTGAAAGAGCTTTCACCGGATATGAAGTTGTTTTTAAGCCATCTGTACAAGAAAGGTTACTTAAAGGAAGCTAATTTTTTGCCTTCGAAGAATAGTGATGATAATGATTTGGATTTTTGTTACTTTGACAATAGCTATGGCATTGATTTTATAAAGTTCGCAGCTCAGAAGTATGCCAAAGACAACCAAGAAATTGCAAAGTAAGAACCTATCTTTTTTATTGTTTCTGTTGTTGGATTTCTTCAAGTGAATTGGTTTTGCTTCGATATATGTTTTGTCTGTTTTATCCTGTGTTTTGAGTTGTGACAATTCCGAGGAGGAAAATATTATGAAAAATAGATTCAATTTATTTGATGTTGTTTGTTGAGTTTGTCCTTTCTAACAAATGTACTGGTTTCAGTGTGAGAAAGTGATTGAGTTCACGCAAAACTTGTTAGGTGTGTCAGTTGAATGAAGGTCTATGCTTTGTATAGGTCCAAATAAATCCGTTTCTGCTAAAGTTTGATGAGATTTTCATGCTTTATATAACAGATCATTTCCTTAGTACCAATGTTTCAGCTATCTTCATATGTAAGTTTTGAGCACCTATTAGTAGTTATTTACTATGTAGTATATGACTCTCTGCAAAACACCAGTGTGAAAATGTCACTGGTAAATCAGTGGATTGCTTAAATTGTGTGGAGTTTATGAGGATCTTAATTTGATTGCTTGTTACTCTAATAAATTGCTGCTCAATCCTGTTTTGCGACATTACCTTTTCAACTAGCTTTTTAACAGCTCGGGGATTTAAAGTAGAAGATAATGGATTTTTAGTGTGTCTCTATCAATATATATTTCAATTAGGAGATCAATTGAAGATCCAATGGAGCATAGTTCCTTAGATTGAGTAATCTTTATAATATTAGTTGTTTCAAGACTCTAGATGACTACATTATGCTTTTCATTACTATTTGTTCTTTTTTCAGCTGACAAACTAAATTTTAATTACAATAGGAGTTTTAAGTGTTGGGATAGAAAATAGACTTTGTCAAGAAGTAGTTTCCAATGTGCTAGTGCACTAATAAATTTATATTTATTTACTTTGGTTTTTAGGATTACTTTTCATTTAAAATTCTGGAAGTTAGTTTCCTGGTGGAGTTAGATTTCTTTTTGCTCGTCTCCGGTCCTACCAAAACGTCGAACAATCTACTGACTATCCTACAAAATTGTGAGAACTCACTCCCCCTCAGGCCCTCACTCTGTCGTCTCCCTTTATCTCTATAATATTTGTTTTATGTTCTCTTCTTCTTCTGAAAGTCAGGATGCTATTTGGGCTATTATAAATTCTAAATTCTCAATATGTAAACCCGATAGCACTTAAATATATAATTGTTCTTGATGGAAACAACTCAACTAGACAACTATATAAAACTCCATATTCCTAACAGTTTATACATGATCTGATATGATTCAATCAACAGTATAAAGCTAGTATCATTAGCAATTAAAGAGTAAAAGGTATACAGAAACGAGTTCTTGTCTGGTAGAATTATGAGCTGGGATTATGTGCTACACTATGTGCTGCTGGAGGTACTCAGCTATAATCTCTGCACAACATCTGGAACTTGAAGGAAACTGTGAGACTTTTGTGGATTACATAACTTGATCTTGATAGTTTTTTTTTACCTGTTTTCCCTGTTTGAAAAACAATTGAGCTGAGACAAAGACATTATATGGAGGCTGAAAAGATTCGTTCAGAATTGGAATTCAAGATGTATGTCTAGGAGGATGATCCTAGGTCGGATGACAATAAACTTCTTTTATGCCAGGCAAAATTAAGTTCTGGTGTCCGGGCAATGATTAAAAGTCAGTAATCACTATTGGGTCAATAATGTATTCAGCTTAATATGCTCACTCAATCATTTGATGTTTTGTAAATGAGTTGTTTTAATTATTATGGTGTAGTTCTTTCTCTCTCTCTCTCTCTCTCTCTCTCTCTCTCTCTCTCTCTCTCTCTCTCTCTCTCTCTCTCTCTCTCTCTCTTCAAAATATTTGTTGTTAGTACTTTTATGTTAGGTATTTCTGAGCTACTCTCCTTTTGTTGCTCTTTCTGATATTTTCAAGTTTTGATCATTGTTTTATCAGATGGCTGTCGGGGAGTGACTTGAAAAATGTGGTACTCTTTGGCTGCCCTTCCCTTGCAAAGAAGAGTATTTTTGCAGCCAAAAGGCTGCGAAATTTTTTTGAAGTTCAAGAAGACACTGTAAGTCAATTAGTAATTATTCTCTTCCTATCCAAATAAACTTTAATAACAAAATTAAAAACTTTTCAGCAAAAAAAGAAAAACAAAATTAAAAACTGTTTAGTGTGTTTCTTATTCAATTACCTTTTCCTTGCCATCAGGTTTGTAAAAGATGTGTTTTGAAGCAATCGTGCAAGTTTGTGAATCAGAATGTGTGGAATGCCGACACCAAAAAATTGATTCTTACTGATGTTCTGTATGTAATCACTCTGTACACTTTGGAAACTGTGCCACCTGAGCTGTTTGTGCCTGATGATGTAAAAGCTTCAGCTAGCAAATTGCTAAATGAAGTTGTGAAGTTGAGTCAAACTACTTCATGAAGATACACAAATGGTGTCTCAGTTTTTTTCCAGGTAACTGAGGCTTCCATCCCAATACGAGTGCTATGACAATTTTTTTCGGTGGCTATACATTCCTTTTTTCCTTTTTTGTTTTGCTTAAGATTTCCAATTTTATCTTTACTGAACCAGTAATCAAAAGAATATAGCTGAGTGTATTTCTTCTAGATACTGCCTACTAGGATGGATGGCCATGTACAAGCTCAAAAAATTGATTATTAATAATTAATGTTGCTCTCTCAACGACCTTTTCATATTATTAATTGATGCACATGGTATCATGACAAAGTTGTATGGCAACTACATCTAAGAGACACTGCATATGGCTGATTCCTGACCTAAGTCCACAGATGAACTTGCTTGCGTATAATGGTTGGCTCTATTTTCCTACCCTTCTCACTCTTTTTCATTTAACTTGCAATTTATTCATTCAAATTACTGCAGTAAACCAAATACCATATTAGACAATGAATGAGTTGATTTGCTTTGCTTTGTTTATTCGTAATCGCTTGCAGCGATAGTTCTCATCTGAAGTGGAGCTCTGCACCATAGACTCTGATTCTGAAGTTTAAATGTGATTTTGTGCAAAAATATTGCTCTATTGTTTATTGTAAACAACTTTGGTTTTTGGAGACTGTTGACTGATCAGTATTCAGCATGTGTTGTTTAATTTCATTTAATTATATAAATGGTCATCTAGATCTAAATGACAAATGAATGGTCATGGTTGAGATAGGGAGATAATCATATTATAAGACCACTTGTTCGTCGATAGTTTTCTGCAAGTCAAAAATTCTGGGGTTATTATATAAAAGTTTAATTTGGCTAGCTAGGCTTTAGGTTTCTTTATCATTCTCTCATTAATTCTTTTTTATGCTTTTCACTTGGTGCAAACATCACGCAGTTGACTTCATTTTTTGGTTGGTCTTTGACTCTTTGCTCCCTCTATGCAGATGCTAATCTCCACAATAATAACAATTCTTATCGTCATTTCTCAAAACTTTATTTGTTTAACCTTGTGTATGTATGCATGGATCTTTGATTATGTTTACATGTATAATTTAGATCTAAACTCTTACAATTTAACATTTACTCGAGGGCTCAAGTTTGGATGCAATGGCTGGGGAGTGGGGACTGATTATTTATTTATAATTTTCTATTACATTGTTTTTTTTTTTCCACAAATTCTTTTTGTTGGTATACAAGACTCCCTACGATAAGATTCTTTGTTTCTAAATTTATGAAATTTATTCCGTTAAGTGTCAATAAGGCCATCAACTAAGAAAAATCTTTTGGGTTATTCAACTCTGGCCTTTTCATATGTGTATGTATTTAATTATAAATGTTTGTATGTTTGTGTTATGTGTACTCATTTTTTTATGGTTCAAAAATAGATATTCAATCATTTATAAAAGTTAAAGAAGATACGATTTCATTATTTTTTTTTTCCTATTTTATTTCAGAATGAAAAAAAGAACTAAATTTTCAAAACACCTAAGTTTATTTCTTAACATTATCATTATAAAAATTGAAACCAATCATTAATGGTTTAACATTGTTAATTCAATATACGGATATGGATTCATCAGTATATGTGAACGAAAAGCAAGAACAAATTTTCCAAAAGGATATGAGCCTGAAAAAAGAATTCATTCTTCACAACATTATTGTCTTTCCCACTTCTTTTATCAAATCTCAAAATTGGAATCTTTAACGGATTCATATTGAATTGGGCCACTCAGCTAAAATCATTGCCCACAAACTTTTCAATTAATGTTTTTCTTTCTAAAATATAGACCAGGGTGATGTTTTATCTTTGAGGGAGAAAAGAAAATATGAGTGATGATAACGCTCACATGAGTGCACGTGATATAAATATAGAAAGGTTAACTAACTTGACTTAAAATCCAGACTCATCATGATGGATCCTGAACTTGAGTGGTGTGGGTTGGGCTGGGTTGGTTCTAGCCCGAATCCGCTTAATCGTCGTGAGTCATGATTCATGTCATGCTACCCAACTTGTAAGTTCAAGCCCGGTCCCGTTCTTACACGTGCACCGATCTGCGGCACGTGGGAGTTGATTTCCTTTCTCACTCCTATGAAGTGGATTAGAGCAAAATACATAAAGAGAAAAAGAAGTTAGAAATGAAATTAGTAGTACTAATAACTAGTCATAGTCATAGCAAGACAGAGACGGTTACGAAGTAACGTATACAATAAGGACACGTGTCTTTCAAACGTCACAGTGACGGTTAGAAAACGAGATCAGATTATCTGAGTCTCACAGATCGGGAGTCGAGTCCGTATAATGCCCAGTTAAGGTATTGGACAGTGCGGTTCTTTATGAGATAAAAAGTCATAAATACCCCTACATGTTATTATTGTGGTAAGTGGGCCCGTTTTGCTTTGTTTGATTCAGGTCAACGAAGCATGTTTTTTCTACAGCGAAATGTTCCGCTTTTGGATTTATCAATACATATTTCCTTTTGAGGGGATACTATTGCCATAATCTAAAATTTTGGACTTTCATCAATTTTCTTCTTTTCTTCAAATAAAATAAGTTATGATAATCTTGGATTATGTTTCTTTCTTTAGACAATCTTGTCACAGCTGTAGTTAATAATTATAATTACTTCATTTGCCTAAATTTGTCTCGAGAAAAATGGTAATAATGGTGGGCCGGAAACATCAATATCTGAACGGATATTCTTATCTAAAAGTGAGGCTTAAGCTTAGAAAACATTTCATTAGGGGTTGTACAACGTGGATTGATTTATTCATTTTTAGAATCAATTTCAAGTTTCTATGCCCTGTGTTGAAAAGCTTTTTAGTCAAATCGAATAATTAATTCCTATAATATACTAGCGAATGTAATATAAGGAAAATAATTAGTATTTATGAAATTTGATTAAAATATTTATTAGATTATATTAGTATTCGCTTTCTTACTTGGGCCATAGAGTATAATGACGAAAAGAAAAAACCTTTGCCTTATTATAAAGTCATTAAAACAAAAATTTCATTATCCTTTACTTTTTTGTCATAAAGAAAAAAAAGTAGTGGCAGAATAGTAAAATTACGGAGGTATGTGGGCAAATAGCAATCATCATTCTCCAACAGCATAATTAGCTCGTCTCTGCCACTTTTTATTTCACGTTACTTTTATTTCATTTCACTTTCTCTCATTTTCCCGGGATTTCATCAGTAAATACCACTCCCGGCTCCATCGCTGGGATTTTTTTTTTCTTTTCTTTTCTTTTTTGTTGAACAATCAATTATCTGATCCTTATAGTAAAACCAGACCCGATTATCTTCCTGCATTACACCTGGTTAGTTCTATTCAGCGATGAATTAAGATTATATTCTCCGCAGAGCGAAGTTTCACTTCGATTCTTCAGTTACAAATTTCCATTCTAGCTGAATTTCTTCCGTTCCTTTGAATTTTAGTGTCTTTTTCTATTTGGGTTCTACATTTTTGAAAAGAAGAGCTGAATTTTCGGTTTTGAATTTAGGCTTGAAGCGAATCTAGTTGAATAATTTTGTAGAAAGCTCCATTTCAGAAATCGTACTTTCTTTCAAAGTAATTTTTGGTGTTATAGTGCTTAGTTTCGACTGGAACAAAGAGAGAGAGGGAGAGGGGGATGACGTCGGGGACTCGGCTGCCAACATGGAAGGAGAGAGAGAACAACAAGAGGAGGGAGAGAAGACGAAGAGCTATAGCGGCGAAGATCTTCTCCGGGCTGAGAATGTACGGTAACTACAAGCTTCCCAAGCACTGCGATAACAATGAGGTCCTTAAAGCCCTGTGCAACGAAGCCGGTTGGACCGTCGAGCTCGACGGCACCACTTATCGCAAGGTAAAACAAATCTCATTTCTCTGTTTTCTATATCCCATCATCTATGCTATAGTTTGTGTTTACGATATAAGAATAATGCCGTTTATTATTACAGATTGTTCTTATGCTCTTTTGCTTATGAGATCGTCCATTAATCTATCTGCTTAATCAAACTGGATAGTTTCTCTTAACTCAATTTAGCTCCACAATGGTTTTTTTTCTTTTGTTTATAGCATGGCATTTAGAAGAATGGTTTTTTTTTTCCTTTAATATTATAGCCGATATGAAACCGTTTATTTAGAATTCTTGGGCTGCCGGAGAAGGCTTTGTTTGCTAAAGTGTGCTTTTGTAAGCGGCGCAAGTTAGTAGCAAGAATGGGGATGGCTGAGGCTTTTCAAGAATTACTTCATTTTTCTTTATGTGCTCTTTTAGGTGATTACATAAATTAGATTCCAGCCCAGCCCTGGTCTGCTTTTTTTGGCACTTTATTTCTTTTCTTTTGTTTTTTTCTTCTTATGATATGAGGGTAAGGGTACTTTAGAATTAGATCTAGTGAGAGGGGAAGACTGTTCCTTTTATTTTTTTCATGGGTCTCTCTTTTACCTTTAGACGTTTGCAATCGCTTTTACGCGTGAAGCAACAAGATTCTTCTATCTCTTTCCTCTCTGCATCTTTGGCTGTGCTGTGACTTTCTTTCTAGTCTCAGACAGACCCAACCTGGAGGTGAAGAGACCAAGATACCCTTGTTCAATTTTTGAATAGGATTAGTTTGTGTTTGGGATTTTCGAGGATTTTGAAGGGTACTTTTGGCAGTTCACTGAGACTGAGTTATGTTTTGTGAGTAAACCTTTTACTTTCTCGGTTATTGCCAAGTTTTCCGTTTTATCTCATGGCATGGCTCCCGTGATTTCTTCTCCGCTTGTGGAATTTCTGTCCATTATTATGTTCCTGCTGCCATTCTTACTTTATAGTTCAGTTGTCGTTTGTTGCATTAAAGAACTACCTGGTGGGTCATGTTTATTATGATCTTTATGTGCTAATTAAGGCAAACTACACAGTGGTGAATAGTGCAATGTGGTTGAGTGTATTTAGTTGATTTATTTTTCACTTACACCTACACACGTATGGTAATAGGAGTCTTGACTAGCACGTCACACGTTATCTTTTTGATTATATCTCAGCTATAAAATTCTGAATAAAGATTTAGCATACATATTACATATATAGAGGCTGTGTGTGTCTACCTACTTTCTTATTTGATTCCAGTCTCAAAATGTAATGATTATGATTTTGTTAATAATTCTCTCCCAATATCATGTTTCCATATTCTTTGGCTTGAAAATGTTGAAATTCTCTCCCAAAATTGCACCTTGACTACATAACCAAGACTGTAAACAGTTTAAAATTTATTTGCTTTTCCACCATTTGCAAGTTTATTTGATGATGACTTTTCACGTTAATTATGGTAGAAAAGCAATTAAACATGTGTTATGCCAGATAAATGAAAGGTTATGTACTGTTAAACAAGTCATTGATCATCTTGAGATACATACATGCAGGGATGCAAGCCTGCTGAACGTATGGATGTAGTGGGTGGATCTGCGGCAACAAGCCCATGTTCATCTTACCATCCAAGCCCCTATGCTTCCTACAACCCAAGCCCTGGCTCCTCTTCCTTTCCTAGCCCAGCTTCATCTTCCTATGCTGCTGCCAACCCAAATGGTGATGGTAATTCCCTCATCCCATGGCTGAAAAACCTCTCATCGGCATCCTCATCTGCCTCTTCCTCCAAGCTCTCTCATCTATATTCCCATGGCGGTTCCATCAGTGCACCTGTCACTCCTCCATTGAGTTCCCCAACTGCCCGAACACCCAGAATTAAGACAGACTGGGAAGCAAATTTGACCCGCCCAGCCTGGGGTGGGCAGCTCTGTTCCTTTCAGCCATCTTCTATGCCACCAAGTCCAGGGCGTCAGATTGTTGACCCAGAATGGTTTTCTGGGATCCGGATCCCCCAGGGAGGACCACATTCTCCTACATTCAGTCTTGTCGCTCCCAACCCATTTGGCTCTAAGGATGATGTTATGGCTGGTGGCGGATCCCGCATGTGCACTCCTGGACAAAGCGGGACATGCTCTCCTGCCATTGCTGCAGGTTCTGATCTTAATGCTGATATTCCAATGGCTGAGGTCATTTATGATGAATTCGCATTTGGAGGTCACATGACAGGGCTGGTTAAGCCATGGCAAGGGGAGAGGATCCATGAAGAATGTGGAGTTGATGATCTAGAGCTCACTCTTGGTAGCTCAAAAACAAGGTATACCTTACCTTATTGTCGGCATGGATATTTGATTACAAGATTAATTGATTCCTTTCCTTACTTACTGCACTCATATGTTATGTTTCAGGTAACCGGAATTATCAAGATGGGCACAAAATCAGCTTTTCTGTGTTTTGAAAAAGGGTAACAAAAGATCAAGGTGAGGACAAGAAGTTAAGAAAAAGATTATAAATCGTTATTGTTCTTAAGTTATCTACATATATATAGAGATATATTTAGGCGTGGATTTGCAACCTTTTGATCATTTT
Source organism: Cannabis sativa (assembly GCF_029168945.1). NCBI lineage: Eukaryota > Viridiplantae > Streptophyta > Magnoliopsida > Rosales > Cannabaceae > Cannabis > Cannabis sativa. The sequence continues at coordinate 38,814,602 of NC_083601.1, read as the reverse complement.
CTGTTTAAGTGAAAGGACTCTCATGCATGTACGCGGATCAGTACCTTTCATTTATATTTTACCATTGTTGTGTAAATCCACTGTTGAAACTTATCCAAAAAAATGGATCGAGAGGAGGTTTTCACCTTTGCCTTTTGACACTATTTTCTTGTGGGAGACTTTATTTTTAATTGCTTTTTGTGGTAATTCTTGTTCGAAATTTCACTGGGGATGTGATTTTGTGTCCCTAATTGAAAGGGTCGAGGAAAAGGAGCATTTAGGAGACAAAATCTGCAGGCATGGACCAGATTTTATGATTGGCTACAGGGTTGTGCCTCTTTGAATTCCTTTTTACCATCTTTTGACCAAACTTTTCTAGGCCTGCTTTTTTTGTCTGATGAAATCCACTAAGGCGAGAGCGTTGATCCGTTTGGTTTTGGACCCATTTGGCTTGTCCTTTTGTTTTTCTAGTTTTTAGTTTCACATTGAAGCTCAGGCTTAGGGGATTTACTTGTCACTGTGTCAGCAAAACCAGTTTTGGCTTAATAAGCTACACCAGATAATAAGCCCTCGACTCCAATTCATTTCGAATGGACCTAAGCAATATAACGAAAGACCTTATTATAATATTCTACACCACATTGAATTAGAATACTAATATCTATAGTACTATCAATGAACCATTAACTAGTGATATTGCCGTATGTTACAGTAATATCATATCACATGTTTCCAAAATATATGGTTAATATGAACCAAGCCCAATTACTGAAAAGACAACAACACATTATAGATTATTTTAGACTTTTTTTAGTATACCTTGACTATGTAATGTAACATCATCCAAATTGACCTGTAATAGTTGAAAACATTTGAGCATTCATTTTGTTTTTGAGAAAAATAATTGTACATTTATGAATGTATAGTCGAAAATTTTACATATTCCCGCATCTTTTTGTCTTTCAAATAAAATTTACGACATAGTTTCAATAAGAATAATTCTTTCTATTTAGTCCTATGCTGCTAATGGATTGAAGAGAATCGTATCTATTACTAGCCCTAGCAAAAATAAAGAAGCCTCCAAATGCTAACTCAAGTGAAAGACGTTCCGAATTTCACAAACTAATAAAATCCTAAAATCTCAAATTAAATACAAATTTAACATACTTGTTGTTGTCATGATACATAGCTTTTGCTATGGCTGTGCTTACGAAATTCAAATTCATTATTCGTCATACCATGATAATTATGTAAAGCGCTAATCATCTATAGAGTCCAAAATGGCAGAAAACTGTGCAGGGAGAAAAAGAGAGGTTAGGGCAAAAGATGATCTTTAGTTCAACCTGATATATAGAGCAATAGAAAGACAGTCCTAAACATAAACGAGTAAAACTCTTGTTATCTACATACCCAAAATGAGAAGTAACCCTTTTATTTATGGAATGAATGAGGTGACTTAACAACAATACAGACAATAAGGTTAGACCATCTAAAATAGAAATATTTTTTAAATATGTTATATATTTTCACATTATTTAAAGATATTGTTTTCGTGTTATTTTTCGCACTCTTATTTTTTAAAACACTTTAATAGTATAAAAATACTATAATTATGATCTCACACATTATTATATATATAATTTTTTTTTATTCAACTAATATATATTTATATATATGACACCTTTAATCTTTTATTGAAAAAAAAAATATAATATTTTTGTGCCATCAATGCAAATTTCAATAATAGTATTCTTTTATCTCTAATGGTATAGTATCCTTATATTGTGGCACCTAAATTTTCTAACTCATCAAGCATGTTTCAAAATATTATTATTGGAAATGCTCTTATAACTCATATAAAAAACTCTATTTTTTTCTATGAATCTTAAACAAATATGAGACTAATCAAAATATTATTATGTTTCTAACATGTCTCTTACAAGATTAATATCAATTGTCGTCGTAAAAAATAAACACAGGGCTAGGAATAATTTACTCTTGGACTATCCAAACTTCTACTTTAAACTTTGTTCTGAAAAAAATTTCAGGGCAACTCTAATTGATAAATTAATTTTTTGGTGTTGAGCCAACACAATATTAGTATATATATAAACTTTGACCATAATTTTAAAAATTATGTTGAAAATAGTTGTTGCGAAAAATAAAAAAAAAAATGAATTTACTGAATTAAAATTTGGATTAAGTCGCGGACTAAGTCGTTCATTTTAAGACGTTTGCGCCACTGCTTAGAAATGTGCAAGCAGACTACCAGATTTATTGTTCCCACGATAAAACAGCCCAGTCGAAAATACTGTATCAGAGTTCTATTGCACGATAGAGAACCATCGAAATACCACACTTAATAATCGTACTACTGCTCGGATTACATATGTATTATAATCGTATATATATCGTATATTTTTTTGTGAGAAAATGATATCTTTCTCTCGTTGGTTCTGGTGCATTATATAAGAACACGCATAATGAAGTGACGAGAAGAAAGCTATTTTTTTTTATCATGTGAACGTTACTAAAAATACAAAGTGATAAATCATCTTACTAATTAATTAAACACGTTTAAAATTATTTTAAATAAAAAATAATAATGTAATAAATAAAGTTTCTCTAAAAAGATAAAGTGACACCACACCCGTCCACCAGCTCGGCACGGTTGGTCGAACTGACGGCGGTGGTGGTGCGTGCGCGTGTGTGATGGTTCGGTGTGTGAGTCCTCATCCATGCACACAAAACGAGTTACTGAGGCCTCGGGGCCCCGAGCACCCAGCGCTCAAGTTGATAATTCGTCAATTTGGCCACTTTCCAAGTGTCCGATCGAAGATCAGACTTTTGCATTGAATTTGTCTTTATCAAAAACAGAGGGTTCGTCCTGCGCCTAGGTTGACAATTTGTCAACCTGGGCCACAGATAATAGGGAATTTCCTAGAATTCTTTCAAGCATCATATTTGTCTTTGGAAAATATTGAGAATCAACTATTTCCGGGGACCAAACACAACTTCAGAAGGGGCAGAAGAGGGACCCAACACCCAGGTTGACACTTGGGACTGGGCCATACGCATGTCAACCTAGGCTGTTTCCAAGTTAGTTGAGCAAAAAGTGCTTAGGCATAACCATCATAAGAAATAACGAAGATTCAAGTAAACTTAGAAAGAAAACCACAAACCTGCGTCCCTTGAAACAGGGCCCAGTGCCCAGGTTGACAATTAACCTGGGACACTACCTTCAGTTCAAAAGCTTTGGAAGTATCAAAAATAGAATCCTGAATGCTCGGTTGAAGGGCCCTAACACCCATGTCAACAAATGATTTATTCGTTGGGTTCTGCTTATTCGAATCTGATGTCGTTTCGACCGTTCGTCAAATTTTTCACAAGTGTAATGATCCATGAAGTTAGATCAACCAAATTCAGAACTTCAATTTTAGCTCATTCGAAAGCCAGAAGTTTTGAGTCTTCTGATTCTGCAAGATAACATATTCGAGAATGTGTGACCAACTTCACCAAAACATATAAAAGGACTAAGGTGTGTCAAACCATCACTTAAGCATTTCAAAAGACTTCCCTTGGACGTTTTTACACTTATGCAACGTCCATGTTGACGTCATATGTCAACTTGGGCTCTGGAATGTCAACTTCGGCGCTGGATGTCAATATGGGCGTTGCGACCTGAACTGCCTTCAGTAAAACGACCATAACTCACTTAATTTTTATCTGATTAACACGATTTAACTTGCGTTTTGAAGCTATTTAAGCCCTCTATCAAGTCAAGTCTCACACTCCATGCGTAATTTTGAAGTTATTATCATCAAAATTCACCTCAAGAGAGTTAAAAAAATAAGCTCCTCCGGGTAATTTGTAGCGGGACCCGCTAGTCATAAAAAATAAACTATCACCACCAAAAGCTAATTTTCATCACCACCATCAACGATGAAAAATACTTTATTTGTATTTTATCTCCTATTTTTGTGGGTCTCCTTCACCTATAAAAGGAAAGCTCCCTTAGCTCATTTTTCAAATTCAGAAAAACTACCCATAAGGTCAAAACTTATCTCTTTAGAATTCGAAGCTTATGATACTTAAACACTTGCTGTAATTACTATCTCGTGAGAAATAAAATCTTGAAGTAGATGTAGTCCCATTACTATCGCGATATAGTGGTGAACTACTATAAATTATTGTGTCTCTCATTAATTGCTTTATAATTTTTCTTATTCTCGCCAATCTAGCGAGTGACTTTAGCTTAGAAGTCTAGTCCAGATTTTCAAGTCAACACAATATTTTTGTATATTATTTTTATGTTATTTTGATATTGTTTAGATGATATTTTCCAATTACTTTTATACAGTTTTTTTTTATTATTTTCGTATTACTTTTATAAATTACAGTAAGAAAATAAAAAAAATATTTAACCTAAAATTTTATAAAAATAATACTTTGTATAAATAATAACTATAACAACAAATGAAAATGGTTTAGGATTTAAAAATTGTTTTATGTTTTTGAAAATTAAAGTAGTGGGGTCCACCTAATAATTCTTGATTGATTGAGTGTTTTCAAAAATAAAATTTGAATATTATTTTGAGTTTTAGGTTTAAAAAATGAAAATACAATTTTTATATTTTTTATGTTTTCAAATCATGGAATCCAAAAACTTTCAAATTATTCTTACTTTTTTATTTTGAGATTCTCAATTAATGACGTATTCAATTTTTTAAAACTCAAAGATATTAAATCACACTACAACAGATATTTAGAAATAATTTTTTACCTACAAAATTTAAATTTTTGTTACCAAAACATAATTTTAAAAAATACAATTTTTGAATCACAAATCAATAACTGACCCTGTCAAAATATTTAAAATTCCATACTATTTGTAATATTTGAATCTGTTATTTTTGTGTATTCATTATTTTATTGTATTAATGGTCAAGAGCGACAACATTTGTGTTCTGAAGCTCTGATTTGTTGCGTACCTAATTCCTCCTTCCTGCATCTTCGAATAATATCTTAATGGTCTTAGCCACACAATACATATATGAGAGTATCCCTACCTTTGTCTGGCTTACGTGGCCTCACTCCGCTTGCTCTTTCTCTCCTCCCGTCCTCTGCTTTTCTCTCTTCTCTGTCCCCAATTTCAAACCCTAATTTCACACTTTGTAATTTTTCTCAATCTCATAAAATTCCCGTCTTTCCCTGCTGTTTCTGACTTTATCTGTTTAGGGAAACAAACTAAACTCCCTAAAGTTATTGTTTTTGTTTTGGGAAGTTTTAGAGATTTCCGAATCTGAACTCTCAACCTTCAAATCCCAGATAAAATTCAAAATTTGTGCCTTATTTGATATATTTTTTCAGTTTCTTTTCTATTTCCGAAACTTGAAACGCTATTTTAGTATCTTTTTCCCGCTGTGGTTGGAGCTCGAAACCGTTATTTTAGAATTTCTGGGCACTGTTCGAGAAGCTTGCAAGATCTAAGTTCACAGATATCGCTTTTGTTTTGTTATTGGAGCTCTTGAATTTCGATTATTGATTTTGTTTATTATAAGTTATACGCCTAAATCCGCTAATATACGTTTGAGCTCATGCTGGCACAGAAGTTATGAAGAGGGGGTTTTATGAATTATTAGGATAAAGGAAATCTGGGCTTAATTCATTTTGACAAGTATGTCGGTAGAAAGGTCGTTCGAAGCTTGGGAGGAAGTGCAGCGACACGGTCAGGACCTGGCGGACCGGCTGACACAGGGTTTCACCGGTTTGATCCAGTCCCACATAAATCCTCCCCCTTTTCCGTGGCCCAACCCCCAAAATTCGAAGCTTTTTGATCTTGAATTTCCGTCTCATAGTTTTGGCAAAAGGGACTTTGGTTTGGTGTCTGAAAGCTCGGGAATCAACGGCGTTTCTGCAATTCTTGATATTGGCAATAGAATTGGGCAAGCTGGGGCGGATCTCGGAGCGGGCTTGAATGGGATGGTTCAACAGTTCTTCAGGATGTTGCCTGTACCATTTTGGCAAGAGGATAATTCGATTGCTACAATCCGAATGGATTTTGATAACAACAGGCAGAGAGCTGATGTTGGTATGATTGTTCAGGAAGAACTGGGACCGCTGACTGATAGGTTAAGAGATTTCGGGTTTGTTGAGAATGAAAACGGTGTGGATGGAGTGGTGGATGAGGAGGTGGCTGGCTTTAACACGAGGACGGCTGGTTACCTTGCTAGACCTCAGGTACATTTGTAATCATCGGTAAGATGTAATCTAAATCATGTATGCCATGAAAGTTGTGACTGCCGAATCACTTGGACGTGAAGGTGCAAAATGTCTGGTTGTGTGTATATGAGAAATGTCTTTCTTTTTTCTTTCAATTTTTTTTATTACTTTTTGGGTGGAGTTATCAAATTAGTTATGGAATGCAAGAAAGTCATTTGTTCCTATTTTTTCCTTTCTCTCCCTGAATAGCACAACAGAAACTTATTGGACCATTGGTTTCTCATGTATACAGTAGTCATTTTTCTCATGTTTTTCCTTTCCTTGACATTACATTGAGGCTTGATTCCAAAAGCACATAGGCAAGCATAATTGAAGCAAAAAAGAAACTAATAATTCGAACGGTTGTTTCTTCGCAATTTATGTTATGTTATTAACAGATTTTCTGAGATTTGTGAACTGTTTTGCTCATTGTTAGTAGTTTTCTTGGTGGGGAGCCATTTGTTGAGGGTGATAGTGTTAAGCACTGTCATACTTCTCATATTTTAATCGGTACTTTTCCATTGGGTTTTGGAAATTTAATCAAACAAATAAATACATGATGTACAGCGTTCTTTTGCTGTAAAAGTTCATTTTATTATATCTACTTTAAATCTATTTTATTGAATGCAGGGAATTGTCAATTTCACATCTACATACGATAGTAGAACACGTGATGTGGATAGTTCTTTGGTTGCAAGAGGAGACTTATGGAGGTTTGAAGCATCCCACAACAGTTCCACTTCCTCCTCACGGAATGACAATTCATCTCTCTTCCTTGTCCAGCTTGGTCCAGTACTTTTTGTTCGTGATGCAACTCTTCTCTTACCTGTTCATTTATCAAAGCAGCACTTGCTTTGGTATGGTTATGATAGGAAGGTATGCTCAATGTCATCCTCTTCACAGACCTTAAAATTTTTTTCTCAAAAATTAAGACCTAGCCCCGGATGTTTTTTACATAGATTTTCATTGATACTTTGCTTAAAAATCAATTTGTGGATTATAATAATTTTGACTTTTGCATTCTTTAAATTGCAGAATATGTTATAATAAGTATTGCCTTCCACATATTTCTTCTAAGATTAGTATGTGTATTGATAACTATAAGAGGGGTAGCTCAAATGGTTAGGCATTTGGTTTGCTCCCCCAAGATTGAGGTTCGAGGCCCTCCTAGATACCTACAATAGCAATTGTTGTAGTTTCAATTGTAGTTTATTGGCCCCAAATATTGTAGGGTTAGGCAGCCTAGCTCAAAGAGAATACAAATAAAAATGAATATAAGAAGCAGTAGTTGTCATCTATATACTTTATAGGCATGATCAGTTTTCAACATAGCTAATTTATGGAATTTGACAACAATTTATCTGTAAACAAGTTGTAGTTAGTACAACATAGCTAATATGACAATTTCTTAATTTTATGGAATTTGATTTAATTTTGCTAAGTGGGTCACCTTATGTTATTTTGTAACTACTTTTTCATCATATAAAGTATAAAAATCTATATTCTTTTTCATCAATTTTCTTCTTTCACTCTGATGATTGCTTCTGTTATTCTCAGAATGGTTTGCACTCTCTTTGTCCAGCTGTGTGGTCAAAACACAGAAGATGGCTCTTAATGTCAATGCTCTGTCTCAATCCCTTATCTTGTGTAAGTTGGCTACTCTATGCTCTCTTTGTTTTTATTTTGTGAGAAAATTTAAGCATCATCCAGCGTGTGTTTGCTCACGTATGTACTCTTGTTGTCCTTTTAGTACATCATAGTTAGATATTAGTTTGATTTATCTTTTAGAATCGGTCTCTGTTACCCTGGTCTTTGGAACACTGTTTCTGATTAGGTGTAACAGTGGACTTGCACCAAGATGTAAACTTATCAGTACTGCTTATCTTTTCCTTCACTACACTATGTTTGTTAGGGAGGAAAGAAAAATTAAAGATGATAGAAAAAAATAAATAAAGGAAAGAATAGAAATATATCTTCTCTTCCACTTGTTTGGTATAAGGAGAGAAAGAAAATTATTTTAAGTTTTCTTTTGTTTGATAGTTGATTTAGCTATTTTCTTTATTTTTCTGACAAATTAACTTCTTCTTCTTATTATTATCTGTACATTTCTATCTATGCAGTCATTTGTTGATTTGCAATTTCCAAATGGGCAATTAACTTATGTCTCTGGTGAGGGGTTAAGCACAAGTGCTTTCTTACCAGTTTGTGGAGGTCTTCTTCAAGCGCAAGGTCAATATCCTGGAGAAATGAGATTTAGTTTCTCTTGCAAGGTTTGGAAACTGATTGCTTACTTTCAGATTTTTACTTCCTTGCTGTTAGTTTAATTTGTTTTCATACTCATTAGAACTAAGAATTTCTGGTTAAATGTTTTATTAGAATAAATGGGGAACACACATCACTCCGATGATACAATGGCCAGACAAGTCTTTTACATTAGGTCTTGCACAAGCCTTGGCTTGGGAGAGATCTGGTCTCATGGTGAAGCCTACAGTTCAAGTCAGGTTAGTTTCTTCTTTATTATACTTATTTGAGATTTGAAAAATGTGGAAAATAAAAAGAAACATGGTTGGGCTCAAAGTTGAAGCTACTTAACTCTTTGGTGGTACACAAATTGCGCTTTGGGCTAGGTTCTGCCTGTAGGCTATATTTTCTATGGGACTAATATGTTATGATGCAGAATTGGTTTTATTTGGAAATGTTACATGTCAGATTTAGATGCTTATTTTCATTGTTGTGATCTTTTCCCCCTTAATGTAAAACAAATCTTAGAATACTATAGCACTTGGCTTTTATGCTCCTATGTCATGTCCTACTGGACGAATTCTTGCCTGTATGGGAACTCTACTATCTGGTTCACTATGTCAATACTGTATTATTATAGCTGGGTCTGTGGGCCTGCCACATGGTATGATATTAGAAAACCGACATGAGTAGTAACCATCATCTTATTGGTCTACCTGAGCGATTGGTAGCTCTTTTCAAATCAGAAGCTGGGCCTGTAAATTAGTTTAGCCATGATGTATGAACAATTTCTAACATTATGCAGTGTTTCGTGCTCATAAATGGCCACTTGAGTAGTTGGTGTAAGGCTTCATATATTTGGTTTTACTAGGGATAGTTAGCCCTAGGCTAGTTAGGTGTGATAAATGGAATCATGCATAGAACTGTAACCATCTTCATTAGGATGCAGTACATCAAATTTCATGTTCCATTGGAGATTTCATAAGATAAGTCATGGTTTGAGTTTGTGAGGTTGTTTGTATTGCAAAGGATCATCAAGTTGTCTGTAAAATTGTGAAGTCATGATTTGGGGCTATTTGCTACTGCTAAAGATCACAAAATTGATAAGTTAAGATAGCATGGCCATCTTTTATTTTTTAGCAGTCTGTGTTTTTGTCCCTGGATTATGTTAATGGAAAAATTTTAGTACACTTGGTGTTTATATTTTTCCTGTTCTATGATTTGTAACGACCAGTTTATATCCAACTCTTGGGGGAAGCAATCCTGGAGTACGGGCAGAACTCATTCATTCAGTCAAAGAACACCTGAACCTTATTTGTGGTTATGCACTAACGGCACATCCTTCAGCATACGCATCTGTATCAGTAAGTTACTTTTGCCAACTTAGCAACGTGCTATTGATGCTTCCCGTTTTCTCCTATCACCACAGCCAAAACATAGGCTCCATCGTTATTTACAGTTCTTAATTGTTTATTTTAATTTGTTTTTATGCTGGTTACTCAGATTGGCAGGTCCAAGTGGAATGGAAATGTTGGTAACTCAGGTTTAGTGGTGAGAGTGGATGCTCCTCTTACCAATGTTGGTCGACCTTCTTTCTCTGTTCAGATAAATAGTGGTATTGAGCTTTGATTATTTACTCCTGTACTCTCCAATCTACAATAGAAGTGTATATAATTTAGTGTCAATCTATTAAATGCAACATATCTCCACATGTAATGATGTAAATAAGAATAAGATTGTTGAAAGTTGATTTACTGATCTCCCCTTTTTCCTATGTAGGGAGTTCATTTTCTTGTTATAACTGTCTTACATTAAATGTATTTATATAAATATATTATTTTTGGTAGATTTATCTTTTTAGACCCATCATTCATGTAATGTTATTTTTATAATTTTTCTTTATGGGTTATAATGCATGGAAAACTGATGCAGGGCGAATTGTTTAGAAATATACACACTTATTTTGTTATAATCTAGAATAGTCTATCTATGCCTTTGTTAACATCTTTTTATTTGATTTATTTTCTATAATTCTTATGTTAACTATAAGAAAATAAAATGTATACGCAGATATTGATTTATCGAATAGATATAGAGCAAATATTCAAATAAACTTGAGGACAATTTAACTAATAAAGTGACGAATATGATTATTTCCTCCTCACACAAATAGAACAATATATTAGTACTGTGCTAATTGTATGTTCAATATATACCGAATGACAGTAGTCTAATATTTATGCAAGTTATTAAAATTGTTGTTACGGGGCAATAGTAGTAAAGTTATGCAGAAAAGAACTAGCAAGTTAAATATTACAATTATTATTGATGTCAGAATTTTATTCAGAAGAACCTACAAAAATATAATCCCATGATGGAAAAGAATTAAAGTTCTGAATATCTTGTGTTGATGAAGAGTTGTTATGTTGAATGGAGGCACATAATAATACAATAGAACTGGCATCTGCTCGTTCTCACATTCAAGAATCAAAACTTAGTTTCTTGTCAACAGCTTCAAGATTCTGGCCTTTCCCATAGAGTTCCCACACCCACTCAACCAGTGTCACCTTGCTTGGTTCTTCTTTCAACACGACTGATCTTCTTCCGCAGCTGATTTCAAGGGCCACCATGACGAAGCTATACATGTCCAATTTTTTAGTAGCCTTGCCAGTGGTATGTAACAATCTTTGGCGCCATGTACCCTCTTGTTCCCGCTAGCACAGTTGTGTCCAATTCCCTTTTGTGGTCCACTAGTCTTGCCAGACCAAAGTCTCCTAGCTTGGCATTGAAGTTCGACTCCACATTGCATCACTTGAATTGAGATCTCTATGAACCACGCACTGTTCCCATTCTTCATGAAGATACAGAAGGGATGAGGCCAAACCAAGAGCTATCTTATGCCTTAATTCCCACGGCAGTTTGAGTTTCCCACCAAATAGGTGTGTGTCATCAAGGCTTCCATTGGGCAAATATTCATAGACAAGAAGTAACTTATCGCGTTTGTGACACCAACCAATAAGTTGAACGAAATTCCTATGCCTTAAACGACTTATAATCTTCACCTAAAAGATATACTCTTCCCATGCGTTGATCCTTTAGAAACTTTTTAACAGCAACTTCGGTGTTGGAATTGCTTAAGAGGAGGCCCCTTGTAGACACATCCAAATCCTCCCTCTCCAAGCTTCCCTTCATATGAAAAACCGTTTGTTGCTTCACTTAGTTCTTCGTAAGTAAACCTGTATTTCACATCTAATCTATTTTAAGTTCATCTTAAAAAAAATAAAAAAACCTAATTACTATGTTTATGATCTTTTATGTTCTTATCTTTTTCATATAATCCCCAATATTTTTCATTTCTCTTAAGTTTTTATCTAAAACCATAAAGGCTACATCCAATCGAATTTAATTGAACTGAATCGATCCAATTATAAAATATTAGATATACTATTATAATTGAATTAAATTGGATGTTAAAAGTTGGATTCTAAGATCATCTCTAATGAGAGACATAAAAGTTGAGCTATATTTTGTACAAAAAGTAGTTTTGTAATATTTTTATATTAATTTTTACTATTGTACTCCAATGCATAATTATAAATTTGAGGAAATTAGAATCTATACCCCTTTTATATTGTCATTTTTTATGTGACTCTATTATGTTAGAGTATTTTAGGTACAGTACATATAAAAGAGATATGTTTCAATTAAGAGCATTGCTATTAGGCACCACTGCCTAGCACCTTCTCGATATGTCGCGTTGCGATTGGCTAGCGATACTCCATAAAAACTATTATATTAAATTATATGGGGCCCGATACTTAGTTAAACCAATAGCGATGTTGACACATAGGAGGGTGCTAGACACCACTGGTGCCCTTTAGCATTTCTCTTCAATTAAATATAAATTAAAGGTAGATTTGGTTAATTTATAAATAAAAGAGGTATTTTTTAATTTACCCTTATAAATTTTGATGTAAAATTTAATATGTTATTTAATGTCCACTTCATAATTTATTAAAAAAAAATATAAAATAATAATAATGCAAAGTTAAATATAAAATTTAATAATAAAAGAATAACAATAATGCAAGTCATTTAATATAAAGGAGTATGTTAACTAAAATTTAATAATAAAATATTAAAAATAGTATAATAATAAATATAAAAGTATAACATTTATTGTGATATAAATTTTGCATCATGCTATATTGTGATGCAAATTTGGATCACTTTTGATTATGTAAGATTTTTGCATCATAATTTAGCACACCATTAGAGTAGACTTCTAACAAAGTGAGCTATATTTTGCTTTTATATTACTTATTTACATCTCCATTGGAGATGCTCTAATTGAATTAGATTGGTTATTGGATGTCAATCTCAAAATCCAATTAAAAATTGATCTAATCCAATTACATTTATATATATTGAAAAATTATTTATATTTATTTAGATAATAAAAAAAATATTAAAAAATAATATATATTGATTACATTTTTAGTAGATTTCTTTTGTGTTGAATTTGCCACTTGATTTTTTTTTTATATATTATTTTCATGATGTTTTAAATTTTATTACTTATACAATAGTTATTGTTTTAATTATTTCAAACTTTTAGTTACATTACACGTATTTTTTTTTCATATTTTTAATCTTTAAGTTAATATTAAAATTTAAGTGTGTAATTGAATACCCAATTAAAAAATTGATTCAATCGTGGATTAAATTAGATTGGATTTTGAGGCCTAATTAGATTGGATCTAGATGATGAATTTTCAAATTCAATTATTTATAATTGGATTAAATCGGATAGAATATTTTTTTTTGGTTGGATGGATGCCAGCACTAATTTTCTCCAACAAATAAATAGAGTATCATCAATACTTTTAATCAAAGCTTAAACAGATTAATTATCACCAGTCAAAGCATATAATCAATCACTTATGACAACTTTTTGAGCATTTAATGACGACAGAGTCGTCACTAATTAATTTTCCTCGTGTTATTATTTTAATTCTTTGACCTTTTATTTCGTCGATATGTATTGGTTATGTACGAAAGAGTACACAGAAGTTGAATGGAGGTCTTAGAAATGTTCGTCAATATATTATGAATAATGCTACATCGATCTTGAATAATGTGAAAAAAAAAAAATTATGGCATAGAGCCTGTTTGGTTGTATTTATTAGTTTTGAGTTTTTAAAAGTGAGAATAGAATTATATTTTTTGTCATTTTAAAAATTTAATGGTATTTGACACAAATTTTTTAAAACTACTTTTAGATTTTTTCTTACTAAAAAAATGTATATTTTAACGCCATACCATGACATGAACCCATTCGGATTCGGGTTCGAATAAGGTTTCGGTTCTAAAATCCGAGTATGCAAGCAAAAATATAAAATATATATGATATGTTAGATAAAAAAAATTATTTTAAAAAATTGAAAACAACATTGTGATATTTTCTGTTTTCTAGTTTTTTAAAACTCAATTTTAAAAAACTGTTGAGAAATAGTATAAATGACAGTTATAGAAAAAGCCAATTTTGTAGTAGTGAAAAAACAAAAAACAGTTTTTAATTTTTAAGTTATAAAACAATAAATTTTCATCATAAATTTTCAAAATGTATTGCATTTTCCATATATATTATTAACTCTTACGTACATATTATGGTCTGATATGTATTTTTTTTGGAAGGCATATAATTATGGTCTATGTTATTTATACTCTACGTTGTATTGTATGCATGCAATGCAAATGCTACACATTATTTTTTATTATTATAGTTAAAACTTTGGTGCAGGCATATATATGATACGTTTAAGTACATTTTTTTTAATCTTAATTAAAAGAAGGGGTTACTAATTTGTCAACAAATTAACATAAAGTATACTACGCCGGCAGCCGGCTCCGCTGGGCGTACGAGTAATGAGATAATTAAGATCCACATTAATTCTTAATAAAAAATGTCTTGACCTCGTCTATATATAATAAATAATTGTATCATGACAACTCAAATAATTAATATAATTACCAAATGCTTTTCCTAAAGTGACATTAATAATATTTTTTCTACCAAACCTCCTTTATATTTTCATTTTTAATTAAAATTCATCATGGCTGGTTAACATCAAAGCTGGATCTATATTATCTATAATGTCGTCCTAATTACATGTAGATATATTATTAAGTGGTCTCAATCCTATGACATTATATAAACATGAGAAATTAATTAATCAAGTGGCACCCGTACCCAAATATTACAAGAGATGTATATAATTATTGGTGTACGAATTCCACACGTTTTGATTTGATAAATAATAGGAGAAACTGCTAATCACTCACAAAGCCACATACGTGTACAGTGTTGGACTCGTTAAAGTCACTAATAACAATGCTAAGTCTCTAGAAATTGGTTACACAAATTTGGAGAATTTTTTAAACACATATAATAGCAGTCTCTCTTATACCACTATTTTTCTCTCAAATGATCATATAGCATACTCGACTCTTCGTCTATTCATATATAATCCAATTAAAGTTTCAAACAGACCAATTCAGCTGTTGACGAAGAATTTATCAAACAAAGAAAAACTAAGACTAAGACAAAGAGATCCCTTGATATACAACTACCCTCTTCATTAAATAACTATACTCTTCCAGCTCTATAACTGTATTGATCATCAACAGGAATTAGTAACAATGGAGTACATCATAAGGTCATATAATTTTACTGGTCTCCTCAAGTTAACCATTGTTATCTTTTTCTTATTCCTACTCGAGAAAACCTCTTCAGTTTCCTTCAGCTTCCCTCAAAACAAAAGTGAAATTGAAGTGGAGAAGAACGCAAGCATTTCAAACTACGAGACTCTAGAACTCACAACGAATAGAGTTGATGCTACTCTTATCGACAGCTATGGTCGAGGATCGTACAACAAGCCGGTTCAGCTTTGGGATCCCAAAACAAAACTTGTTACAGATTTCACTACTAATTTCACATTTTCCATTAATGGACTCGGCGAAAGGGAGACCGGAGATGGCTTGGCGTTCTTCATTGCCCCTTTTGAATCTAAAATCCCAGACCGATCACAAGGCGGATGCCTCGGATTGACAAGCCAAGAATTTTGGAACGATTCTAGTATTGCTAGCCCTTTTGTGGCCGTAGAATTTGATACTTACAAAAATGAATGGGATCCCAGTCCTATTAATCATGTTGGCATAAATGTCAATTCACTGATCTCAAAAACATATGCCTCTGTGGAAACTGATATGAAAGATGGAAGCAGAAAGGCAAATGCTAGGGTAAGTTATAACTCTACTTCTCAAAATCTTACTGTGTTTCTCAGCTATGCGGGTAATGCTACAGTAAGTGGTGAAAACACTAGCCTTTCATATGTAGTAGATTTGAGGTTCTTAGGGGAACATGTAAGAGTGGGTTTCTCAGCAGCTACAGGCTTTCGATTTCAATTACATCAAGTTTTCTCTTGGTCATTTAACTCAACCTTGGACCTCGTTATTGCCAATAATAATACCAACTCTCCTCGCCCGAGCTCTCCAAATCCAACCTTGGGATCCACCAAGAGGGGTGGAAAAGGCCAAAAAGCATTAAGGATTGGTTTGGGTGTGGGTTTGAGTATTCTATGTTGTGGAGTAGGTTTGGTGTGGTTCATGTTTAGGAGAAATAGATCAGTTGACGAAGAAGCAGAGGAGGAAGATTATGACGTTTCCATTGATGGGGAATTAGAAAGAGAGTCTGGCCCCAAAAGGTTTACCTATCGAGAGCTAAGCCAAGCAACAAACAACTTTTCTGAAGATGGGAAACTTGGAGAGGGAGGCTTTGGAGGTGTCTACAAAGGCATGTTAAGCGAATCCAACACTGAAGTCGCAGTTAAGAAGGTTTCTAAGGGTTCAAGGCAGGGGAAGAAAGAGTATATTTCTGAGGTAAAAATTATAAGTCGTTTAAGACATAGGAATTTGGTTCAACTTATTGGTTGGTGCCACAAACGAGACGAGCTCCTTGTTGTTTATGAATATTTACCTAATGGAAGCCTTGATACACACCTATTCGGTGAAAAACCCATGTTACCGTGGGCAACAAGGCATAAAATAGCTCTTGGTTTGGCCTCATCTCTCTTGTATCTTCATGAAGAATGGGAACAGTGTGTGGTGCATAGAGATATCAAATCTAGCAACATCATGTTGGATTCAAACTTCAATGCTAAATTAGGAGACTTTGGGCTAGCAAGGCTAGTTGACCATGAAATGGGCTTAGACACAACAATAGTTGCTGGAACAAGAGGTTACCTAGCTCCTGAGTGTTTTACTACCAGCAAGGCTAGCAAAGAGTCTGATGTCTATAGCTTTGGGGTGGTGGCACTTGAAATCTGCTGTGGAAGAAAGCCAATTGTACTAAATGCAGGAGAAGGCAAAGTAATGCTGGTGGAGTGGGTGTGGGAGCTTTATGGGAGAAACCAACTTGTCGAGGCCATTGATAAGGGAATTGTTAGTAAGGAATACAATGAAAAGGAAATGGAGTGCGTGATGGTTGTTGGGCTGTGGTGTTGCCATCCTGATCCGACATGTCGGCCCTCTATAAAGCAAGTGATGAGTGTTCTTAATTTTGAAGCTGCGTTGCCTAATCTGCCGCCAAAATTGCCTGTGCCAATGTATGCTATGCCTACATTCAATATAGCTTCTCTTGAATCTTATTCATTAAGTACTGTTGTTACAGGGAGCTCCTCTGCTTCGACAACTTCGGCCAGTTCTTCTAAACCTTTGTTAAAATTTTCAGATGCTGTTTAATTCTTTCTCATGTATATATAGTTTAAAAATTATAATCATCTGTCCAAGAAGTGCATTTTTTTTTTCTCTTTCATTCTCTTATGTGCTTATTATTCTCATCATCTGGGTAAAAATGTTGTAGAAGTTGTTATTTATACAGCGTTGGATTCTCTGATTTAAAAAAATATTAAAAGACCATTTGTTTTTTAAAATTATAAAATAGTTCCCGATAAAATTTTAATCAAAATTTGTCTATTTTTTTTTTAATTGAGCTTAATTTAGATTGTAGGTAATTTGAAAAATTTCTTGTTAAAAATAGACAATATTATATGGAATAATTACATACATTTTTAAGTTTAAATAATATTTTTTATATTTTTACAATTTTCTAATTAATAACACGAAAATAACATAAAATCAACAAAAAAACTACATAAAAGTAACATCAAAATAATAACAAAAAATAACATACAGATAACAAAAAATCAACAACAAATTAATAAAATTACAACATAAAAAGATCGTATTTTTTGTAAATAAAATAAAAAAAATCATAAAAATATTTAAAGTTCCGTGAAACCGTATTTTTATAATTTTTTGTTGTTTCTATGTTTTTGTGAAATAATCTCATATTATATTAATCTTTTCTATAAAAAGAATGACAAAAAAATATGTTAGGGGACTATTTTTTTTTTTATCATTATTAGAGTTTTTTTTTATCAATTTTTAAATCAAAAGATCCAATATTGCTGGCAGTTCTTTTCTTAACAAAGAATTATTATATTTTTTCAATAATAATATTATTTAAATTATATTTTTTCTATTCCTCACCGCCTATTGGTTGGTGAAATTTTTTATTTTTAATTATCAATTTATTCTATTTTTTGAATTATAGGCAGTTTTCTTAAACAATTGTTATTGCTATTTTCACTTTATATAAGTAATATTATTTTTGTTATGATCTTTTGGATTTTATATTAGTTCTTAAGTATTAAAATTATAGAGTTGTTGGACTGAAAATTTTAGAATTTTAGCTATACTTCAAATGTTTTGGTTGCTTTGTTAGAGAATTACTTTTTGCCGCAACTTCTTCTTTTGGTATTAGCTGTATAGCCTTAATTGCTCAAGACGGTAATGGCTGTGTTATTGTAGCTTTTTCTCAGCATAAATCTAGTATTGTTCAACTAGTGGAGGCCGAGGCTGCTAGGTTCAAAGAAGCCGCATTAAACAGTGGGGATGGAGTGATGTGGTTGTGGAAATCTTTAATTAGTTTTATTTTCGATAATGAATATTATTTTGTTAAGCGATCTGCTACCAATGTCGCTATTGTCTTGCTAGTGGTACTTTTTCATGTTCAAATTATATGTTTTTTTATGGTAATAATCTTTCGATTACTGTCAAAACTACTGTTATGTCTGATTTGGTCTCTTTAAAGTTAAGGAAGTTATCTCACTTTTCACTAAAAAAAAAAGTTTTTTTTTTTTTTTATAAATATAGAAAATACTAAGTTTTAATTCATTTTTATCGGAAATATAAAATTAACTCAAAATTACATAAAGATTATTAATCAACAACTACAGGCTAAAGAATTCATGGAAACTATTGTTGTAGTGTAGAGAATAGAGACTCCACAACTACAGGCTTCTGTGTCGTGTAGAGAATGGAGCTCCCATAATTATTGTATTCAATTTGGAATCAATGAGCTACAACCACTTGAGTAGACACCATCTTCCTAATCGAGGCCATGATCACCTTCCCATGACCTATATTTTACATGTTTCTTCTCCATTTCTTTACGCATACTCAGTTTTGAAACTAACAGAGCATATATGTCATCAAAATTAGTTTAAACTGTTAGACATTTATTTGTATAGACTAAAACATACATGATTATGAATAAAGTGCGGAATTAATAAATCATATATGTACTATAATTTAAGGATCGAAATACCTCCAGCCATTGAATCTTTGAGCTTTAATCCCACATAAGCTTGATCTGCAAAAGAAACCGATTGATGTGGGTAATCGGGCTTCCTCGCTCTCTCAACTCTCTTTAGATGGATTTTGCTGTTATAAACAGAATGAGTGAGGAGCTCGGGGACCGAGACCCTATATTTATAGGTGAGATACTCCATCAGTATCTGTGCCACATTAATTGTCAGAATATTTTGACAATTAATTCAGGAAATCAAATCAGGTAATGAATATAGAAATCTGACCATATATAGAATATTACGTAATTGATTCTGTCCAGATTCAATGAATATAAAATATTCATTTATCAGAATCAATAATATTATTTTATTTCCTTAATTAGAAATATTCTAATATTCTCCCACTTGGTCAGCATTTAAACTAAAACATTCAAAACCAAACGTTCCTCATTATATAATAAACATACGAATCATAGCGACATGTCCTCATTATAAGTCGAGTATTATCTTCCATGTATTACGATATATTTATTATATAACAATGTACTTTATGTGGCTATGTACTTAAGTGAATAAACCCTAACCCTTATGTTTATTCAGGTCCTCTTACGATAATTTTCTCAGATGAAATTAAGGTGCACATAAATATGAGAAAATATCGAAATTAGAGTTTCATAAAATAATTTTTGGTTGTACAAATAAAAAAACTGCATATGGGTTAACTGAATCCCATATTTACTTTATGATCCTTGAATTTGTGTTGCGGCATGCCTTTAGTCAAGGATCTATGCGATCACCCAATTCAGTTTGCGTGATTAATGACCACTTATCACGCCTTTTATGGCTAAATACTTAATGTCGATATGCTAGCTTCGACCAGTACTCTTAGAGTTATTAGCCATAAATATTGTAGCTGAATTTATCGCAAAATTTTCTTAATGGCCTAATGAAACTGTAATTCTGAACTCTAGGCCTACTATGAAACTCTATAATACATCATACGAGATGTATCCTCAAAACAATAAATGAATATGACTTCTATAGTGGAAATAACAATCAAGATTCTCTACAATATAACTTACTGGTAATCTTAAGGACGTAATAAAATATTGATTTACGTGAATAAATACAACCAGTGAAGTATGTTAGAATCTAATTGGTTAACTATATTTCCAGATGGTCAATTCATCTTAAAATATGTATGAATATAATTTTAAGTATCTTAAAGATACCTCATCACTTTGTATGAAAAATAAAGTGGTCTTAACTTTAGTTATTCTGATACTACTTAACGATCCTGAAACAAATGTAATGCAAAGCTTATTCAGACTCTTAGGCATACATTAGGCTTCTAAAATAGAAGCAAATGAATGTTCTTAATTTATTCTCACTTCAGATCATTTTTCAGATGTTGGTTCGAGTTGAATTTATCACACTTAAAGATAAAAGTTATATCTGATGAATAATACATAATTTTATTTAATCAGAGATGCTGTGGCTACTCTCTAATTAATTAAAATTATATATATTATTTATATTCCTTATCTCAAAATAATAATTTAAGATATGAATGATTTCAACTTATATAGAAAACTTTTATCATCATTTGCAAGTAACATATTGTCGACGTATAAAACAAATATTACTCCCACTAACTTTCTGGTATATAATTATTTCCATAATTCTCTTTTCAAACCTAATGGAAAAGATGATATAATACCAATTTGTGAGATGTTTGTTTTAATCTATAGGTAGACACTTTAAGCTTGCATATGTTCACCACTATTAGAGGAAAATCTTTATGGCAGTCTATATACCTTCTCCTCTAGTTCACTATTTGGAATTGATTAATGAATTAAAACAAGCAACAAATGCCAAGGTCTATAATAGAATCTTTTATAAAAACAATTGAGAATGTAAATCTCCTTTGTTATTGATTCTTAGTTCAAAATGAACTTTTTAGCAATGAATATTCTTTTATATCGTTATGTTTCTCAATGTTGCCTAATGAATATTATTGGTGAAAAAACCTATGCTTAATTAATGTTAATGTTCTCCACCCCATTAGGCAACTTTACTAAAGATAAACTTTATTGCTATTTAAGATATTCATTTCTTCATTCATGGCATATTGTACTACAACTTCAATTCTTTATCATTCTATAATTTAATTTGTGTCTCAAATTAATATTGTAGTTGAACTATTATTGTACAAAATGTGATCACTAGAATACATTGATCTTACTGTTATAATAAGTCATCTTAAGGATGGACCAACAAACTCTTAAAAGAGCAAATGGTTTAATAGCATGTTATTTTAGAAATTGTAAGCAATTACTAAATAACATAACTTATTAGAATTTTACCAATGACTTGTATATTATTAATGATTAGTTATGAATTCTCAATAACCAGTAATCTTAAGGGTTGTTGTGAATCATAATTAATCTAACACTTGAGGTGGAAGTTTGAGAAAATATGAATGATCTTTCTCAGAACTAGGTTCCTAGATTGATCACTCCCACTAATCAAGTCATTCTTAATTCCACAGTTCTAGTGTTGTGAGATGGATAATAAAATATGTAACCCTTAAACCTTATAGCTTTTCAGATGAAATATGCTTATTTATGGTTTTGGGCCCATATCTTTTCTTTGACAATTGTACTCTAACTGTATATGGGTATTTATAAAATGTGTACATGTCATCAAGTCGATTTTCAACCTTATAACAACTCAAAATATGTTTGAGAAACAACTTTGGTTAGAACACGATTCGATATGTACACCCCCATTTAAGAGTATCAATAGACAAAGATTTAGGAAAGATTGGAGTTTGCTATGTAGGCTCCACCCCATGTCCAAAAAAAATGCTTAGTTTCTTAAATCTATCACACACTATGATTTAGGTGTACCAGGCATATGTATTGGGCAATGAATTCATGCTTCTAAAGAAACTTTACAAATGGACTGGGAGTTTATCCATACTCACGAATTTTAATGTAGTATTCTCCATTTTATATTTGATCTCATTATCTTAATATGCAAAATGCCCTATTTCTCTACTTAAGATTTAAATGTCTTTGAAACATATAAATCTATACTTTTGTAGAAAAATAATTTATGTGAGTAATCGTTAAAAATGAGATGCAAAATTTGAGTCCATGTCTTCAAAATTAATTGACTTGTATGATTTCTAATATGATAGAATTTTAGTATGCACCGATTTTGACTTGTTGGAATACATATTCTTAATGAAATTCACACAAGTTCTAAATAAAGTTAGTAAAATCAAGTGTAATGAATATTCCCACCATTTACTAACATTTATTCTATTTATGGAGATATGTTCCTGTTGGAAATTATTTGTTCTAACCAACACACTTTAAGAAGCAAAATTAATATTATGCAAATTGGTATTTTTCTAAAATTATTATTTTATGCGTCCACAAAATAATTGGTATTATTAAAAATTAACAATTGCAATCTTTGTTTCAGGCCCAAAGTTAGAAGCCCAACAAGAATCAAGCTTTATATTCAAGCTTTATTTTCAATTGAACCAATAAATGGTTCGGTCAAATTGAAGAGATGAGTCAAACAAGACTCAATCTTTTCTTCAATATATACGGCCCACTATCACTTAACCAGCCAAAGAGAGATTTCTCTCTCCAATCAACAGCCCCTTTTCTCAATTGATTACTTCGGCCCACGGCGTTTGGTTGGGAGGAATGAAAATATAGGAATGGAAATGGGAATGAGAATAGGAATAGGATTGGAATGGAATAAAATTTAAAATACATAAAAGAAATTGATAAAAAAATCATTAAATTTTTTTTGTTGTTACATTGGAATGGTCATTCCTTTCTTTTTAAAATGGAATAGCCATTCCACCAAAATGGTGGAAAGAACATTCCATTGGAATGCTATTCCAATACTTTAAAATGCAACCAAACAAAGGAATGGAATAAAAATTGTTTCCTTTCCATTCCATTCCATTTCATTACCTCCAACCAAACGCCACCTAAGAGAAAAGCAGCCCAATTTAAATGCAACCCTAATATTCTTATGTATAAAAGATAATGATCTTTTCTAACCCTAACACTCAACCTACGGCAGCCATTATTCTTTCAAAAGAATTCAAATTCTTTCAAACCTTTTTCTCTCTATTTCTAACGGCAGAAGCTAAAGAAAAACCTAGGGTTAGGGTTTGTATAATTTTTCCTTCTCTTTTCTTTCTCTTCAACACAAATGGCAGCTAGGGCTTTCTAGGGTTAGGGTTTATTTCTCTTCTTCTTCTCTTTGCAGCCGCACTTAGGGTTAGGGTTCTTCAATATTATATTTTTCTTCAAGCTTCTTCTTTTCTCTACTAATGGCAGCAACTAAATGGTAAGGTTTTTTATCTTTTCTTCTTCTACTTACATCAACTAAAAATTCTATGGGATCTTCTAATATTTTTCCTTTTCTTTCTTGCTACAGGTTCTAAGGTTGGGGTTCTCCAAAATGTTTCTTTTCTTCTTTGCAGCCTCTACCCGAACCAAGAGGAACCCAAAAACCCCACAAAGTTTCTACCCGAAACTATGCCTAGAAAACTCACTCACTCAAAACCGAACCCCAAAAAACCTCTCACCATCTCTTTGGCCGAAACACAACAAACCCGAAAATAGCAAGAACACTCAACATACACACAAATACAAATACCAGAAAAGTAATAAGAGTGAGATGAGAGAATGCAAACAGTGATTAAGAAGATGACACCAAAACTTTGATCTCGGAGTTCGCCCAAAACAACCGGCTACTTCTCCGTCAAGCCCTCAGCTTGATTCCACTAATCATCAAACAAAGGTTACACTTTTGATTTACAACAGTTTGTATTTCTTTCTGTTTTTCTCTCTTTTGATACTAACAAAAAACTCTCTTTTTCTTTTACATGAACACTCTAGGAGGAGCTCACATGGAGATGACAACTCACAGCCAAAAGGCTCTCTTTTTACTTTGTTGTTATTTCTGATGTTGTTCTCTGTTGTTGTATCTCTCTGGCTGTGACTCTTTATTTTGCTCTGTATTTTATTACTTGTTGTATCTGAGAAAAGCACCTCCTTTTATATACTGTTCTGTGATCTGATCTAGGGCAGAGCCCTAGTGATATTTGTAACTGTTTTTATAACTGCTTCAGTTGTAACTGTCTTTGTAACTGTCTTTATGTTCTTTAGTCTTGATATTTGTTGTATCTGATGTAAGGGTATATTTGTCAAACCCTATGAGTGGTGTTATTCAACTTAAGGGTAAATAAGTGAATCTGTAACAACAGTTCCATAATCTTTGGTGCTATAATGTAGAAGAATTCTTATTGATAAGACATTTCTTATTGTCAGATTGAACTTGCATATCTTTATGAGTGACATCATTTTAAGTAAAGACCTTTAAATGTGTCTAAATCAAGTTTCAAAAGAAGCTTGGAACATATTTTTATGATTTTTTATTATCTTAGTTACATGATTTTCTTTCCTTTTATTTACATTACAGAAAGTTCTCTATTGTAGTTGCTCTTTTTATGAGTCAAATTGTCTTTATTAATTTAAAGGTATTGGAATTATCAATATTGTTATTTTAATTATGACTAATATGGTTTTTTAATTTTTATGGCACGTGTTTTTTGGTTTTTGTAAGGCAATATATCTAGTTTTGTAAATGGTTTGTTTTTATTGATTTTGTAAGGCCAATGTGGCTAGTTTTTTTGTATGGCCAATGTGGCTAGTTTTCTTTGTACGGCCAATGTGGTTAGTTTTGGTTTTGTAAGGCCAGTATGGCTATTTTAGTTTTGTAAGGCTAGTATGGCTAGTTTTTGGTTTTGTAAGGCCAGTATGGCTAGTTTTAATTTTGTAAGGTCAGTATGACTATTTTTAGTTTTGTAAGGCTAACATGACTAGTTTTGATTTTGTAAAGTTATTATATGGCTAGTTTAATTTTGTAAGGTCAGTTTGGTCTAATAATAACACATCAAATGTAGTGTAATCACCGTCAGGAATGGAGATGAAAATAGATAAGTATCTACGTCAGAGAATTCTATGTGACTATTTATATAAAATTTCATATTTTATTTTATTTTATTTATAAGGGAAATTTCATTTTTTTATTAAATATTTATTATGTATTAATTAATTTCTCTTTATTTTGCAGGTGTTTTACTAGTGGTTCGGAAGTGACAACTCTCAGTTTTGAGGTTTTCTTTTCTGATATTATGGTTTTATTGTCTAGCTCTCCTAGGGTATCTCTGCATGCTCTTAGGATAGACAATAAACTATTATAGATGGAAGAAAATTCTCCTCTGGTTGTGTAACTTTGTTACCTTTGTTATTTTAACCTGTATCGGTTACCCTACAAAAAAAAAAAAAAAAAAAAAGAAGCTTGGAACATAAAGGTCTTTGCTAATTTTAAAACAAAGTCACTACTATATTGCTTGTTCCTTAAACTTCTAAATGTGAGAACTTATCTTGTCTGTGGATAAGATTTGCTCACAGTTACTGACTTTCTCAGGTTTATTTGTAAGCCTTGCAAGAAATTATGAATGTGGAATAATAATCTAAAATAATCCACTATGTGTTATAATCACATTAACTATATTAGAATGAATTCATACTGATAACTCTAAGATTTAGAGTTATTATCATATCTTTGAGCTTGAATTTAATGTGAATTGTGGATCAATTAATGTTTATATTGTGTAATTGTGTCTAGTTTGTTGTGTCTTTGTAATAAATGGAAGTGTGTGTGTTAGTAAGTGTTAAATAGACTCATGTTATTGTTTTTATGTGTTTTAAGCAGAAAAAATACAAGAATAGGTATTTGAAAATTTTTGGGACAAGGGGAAAAAGGAGCAGGAAAATGATTATTGCTGACTGGCATTGCTGTAGCATTCATCGCGTAGCAATCTGTCAGCCCAGTAAGTTCATTTTGGCAGAATGTCCAGCTGGCTTTAATGAAAAGAAAAACGAGCTGAGGTGGCGGAATTTGGCTAGTGACTCAACAAACATGTGGAAAATGAAGGACAAGTGGGTGATGATTGGGATTTCCAATTAGGGTAAACTTTGGTACCCTAATTGGGGAACAAAAAGAGAAGGAGAGGATGAATTAAAAGAAGGGTGGCTGCACTTTTGAACCAGTACGAAATATACAGCAGAGAAAAAGAAAGTTTCTAAGTACTAAGAAGGAAGAAGAGTACAAAGAAGAAGAAGATTGAGAAGAAGGAGAAGAAGGCAACATTCAAAGAAGGATTTGAGCTCAACACTCATCTCTCTTGCTCTCCACTTCGTTTTGTATCATTTTCTTCACTTTAAGCTTTTCTTTAACTTCATGAACAACATACTTTCTGGTTTTGAGTTTCAAATTTCAGCTATGAACTAAACTTGTTTGAGATTTGGGTGGTTATAAACCCTTGTATGGACTAGTGTTTTGATTTTGCAATGATGAAGTAATCTTGGCTTAGTTCAATTAGTTGTGATGAAATGTTGAATGAATGTTAATTTTTGGCCATCTTTAACATTTAGCAAGCTAGATCTTACTTGGAAAAGTAAGACCTAGTTGAACCCTTCTAATTGATGCATGATTTTTACCTTTACTTTTAGGTATTAATTAGTAGTGAAATAGGAATATTTTGCTACCATGTATAACTAAGGATTTGATGCTTTATTGGGCTATTTGTGATCTAAACTGATGTAGGAATGCATTGTGAGGTTATGAATGGTTAGTTGCAAGTTTTGGAAAAAGCTTGCTGGTTTTTGTTGAAATTTGTTAACTCTGCCAGATTCTGAGTCATTCTGAGTCATTCTTTGTATCAACTGGGACATACAAGTGGAAATTAATCACCCAAGTCTATTTTCTAAATCTGAAATTACCACCATTTTAATCACTTTTAGTTCCTTATTTTTAGTTTATTTAGTTTAAAAAATTAGTTCTCAAATTTAGAATCAAGGCTACAAAATTTTCTCATGAATTAATGTGTTACTTTATTTTATTTTTATTTGAAATTCTTGGAATTAATTTTAGTTGATTTAACATTATTTAGTAAAAAGTCCCTGTGGAGACGAACTTTGATTACTTATCATTGTATTACTTGTTTGTGATTGTGTACACTTGCGCAATTATAAAGCAATATAATTTTCACAACAAGTTTTTGGCGCCGTTGCCGGGGACTTTAAGTTCTAAATTTTGTTTTATCAACTAATTGACATTCTAAGAATTTTTGTGCTTTTAATCTTGCTGGTTTGTTTTTGAAATCTCAGGTATCTATAGTGTATGAACCAACAAGAGGACTTTGAACTTGCTCCTATTGATCCCGAGATTGAACGTACATTCCGAAGAAGAAGAAGGGTTCAAAAGGCTAAGGGCCGAGACATCATGGCTGAAAATTTTGATGATGATGGGGTTGCTCCACAAATTGCTAATCCCGTCATGTTGGCAGATGATCGAGCAAGGGCTATAAGGGAGTATGCAGCCCCCATGTTTAATGAGCTCAATCCAGGCATTGTGAGGCCTGAAATACAAGCACCGCACTTTGAGCTCAAGCCAGTCATGTTTCAAATGCTCCAAACCGTGGGGCAATTCAGCGGGATGCCAACTGAGGATCCTCACCTCCATCTCCGTTCATTCCTGGAGGTGAGTGATTCTTTCAAGATCCAAGGAGTGAGTGAAGAGGTGTTAAGGTTGAAGCTATTCCCATTCTCACTACGAGACCGAGCTAGATCATGGCTCAACACTTTGCCGCCTTTGATTACTCATGACCAATTGGAATGACCTTGCTGAGAAGTTTCTGAGGAAGTACTTTCCTCCTACTAGAAATGCAAAATTCAGAAGTGAGATCATGTCTTTTCAGCAACTTGAAGATGAGTCCACAAGTGATGCGTGGGAGAGGTTTAAGGAACTTTTGCGAAAGTGTCCACATCATGGCATTCCACATTGTATTCAGATGGAGACTTTTTATAATGGCTTGAATGCAGCTTCTCGAATGGTGTTAGATGCATCGGCCAATGGTGCTATTTTGTCGAAATCTTACAATGAAGCATTTGAGATTTTGGAGACCATTGCAAGTAACAACTACCAATGGTCCAACACAAGAGTTCCAACAAGTAGAAAAGTGGCGGGAGTCCTTGAGGTAGATGCAATAACAGCTTTGACAGCTCAAATGGCTTCCATGACGAATGTTTTGAAGAATTTGAGTATTGGGAATGCTAAAAATATTCAACCAGCTGCTGCCATTCAAAGTGAAGATGTCTCATGTGTGTTTTGTGGAGAAGGGCATGTGTTTGAGAAGTGTCCATCTAATCCGGAGTCCGTTTGTTACATGGGAAATCAGAATTTTAACAGAAACAATGGGGCATTCTCAAACTCTTACAATCAATCTTGGAAGAATCATCCTAATTTTTCTTGGGGGGGTCAAGGAGCAAGCTCAAGTACCGCACCAGCCCAAGGAAGACAAGCATATCCACCGGGTTTTTCACAACAACCCCGACATTCACAACATGCTCAAAATGCCCAACCAAGCTCTTTGGAGAGTCTTATGCGGGATTATATGGCAAAAAATGATGCGGTGATACAAAGTCAAGCTGCCTCTCTTCGAAACTTAGAGTTGCAACTTGGACATTTGGCCAATGAATTGAAAGCTAGGCCGCAAGGTTCTTTGCCTAGTGACACGGAGAATCCAAGGAGGGATGGGAAGGAGCAATGCAAATCCATTCACTTGAGGAGTGGCAAGCATCTGAAAAATTCCGAGGAGGAAATAAAGGGTAGTGGGGAGCCCACTTCAATCCAAAATGACGAAAAGTTGAGTAAAAAAACTGCCCAGAAAATTGCTGATACCAGACCAGTTGATACAGCATCGGGTCAGCAATCTGACAGTCAGCAATCCGCACCAGTATGTACTAAACCACCCCTTCCATTTCCTCAAAGATTTCGGAAAGCTTGACGACAAGATGGGCAATTTAAGAAGTTTTTAGATGTGTTGAAGCAGCTCCATATCAATATTCCATTGGTGGAAGCATTGGAGCAAATGCCGAACTATGTCAAGTTCTTAAAAGACATTTTGACGAAGAAAAGGAGGTTGGGGGAGTTTGAAACTGTAGCTCTTACCGAAGGATGCAGCGCCATGTTGAAAAGTAAGATTCCACCGAAGTTGAAGGATCCGGGTAGTTTTACAATCCCTTGCTCTATTGGGGGGCGGGATGTTGGAAGAGCCTTATGTGACTTGGGTGCAAGCATCAACCTCATGCCTATGTCGATCTTTAAGAAGTTGGGTATTGGTGAAGCACGGCCTACAACTGTTACATTGCAACTTGCTGACAGGTCCATGGCCCATCCGGAAGGAAAAATAGAAGATGTTCTAGTACAGGTTGACAAGTTCATTTTTCCAGCTGATTTCATCATCCTAGACTATGAAGCTGATCGAGATGTACCTATTATCTTGGGTCGACCATTCCTTGCTACCGGGAGAACTCTGATTGATGTGCAAAATGGGGAGCTCACAATGAGGGTGAATGATCAAAAAGTCACCTTTAATGTGTTCAATGCTATGAGATTTCCGGATGAGATAGAAGAGTGTTCCCGCATAAGTGTAATTGATTCGCTAGTGGCTGAAAAATTTCACAAGGAAGCTTGGAGGGATGAGAAATTTATAAGTTCTTTTGATGAGCTTGAAGACTTGAGTGAAGATGAAGACAACCAAGTTGCTTGGGTGGAGCCATTGCAACCTATTCCTAACTTCGAAGCCACTTTGAATCTTTGGAGTTGAAGGAAAGTAATTTTAAGCCTCCAAAACCCTCCATCCAAGAACCACCGAAGTTGGAGTTGAAACCCTTGCCAAGCCATCTGAAGTATGCCTATTTGGGGGAGAATGACACGCTGCCCGTTATTATAGCATCAAACTTGGTAGTTGAAAATGAAGGTGCTTTGCTAGAGGTGTTGAAAAAGCATAAGAGAGCAATCGGGTGGACTATGGCGGACATAAGGGGTATTAGTCCAACGATTTGCACGCACAAGATACTTTTAGAAGCTGGTTGTAGTAATTCTGTTGAGCATCAGCGAAGATTGAATCCCGTCATGAAAGAAGTGGTGCGAAAAGAAGTGATCAAGTGGCTAGATTATGGTATTGTGTACCCAATTTCGGATAGCTCATGGGTTAGTCCTGTTCAATGTGTGCCCAAGAAAGGAGGAGTCACGGTGGTGGCCAATGCAAACAATGAGTTGATTCCTACTCGAACCGTGACCGGTTGGAGGGTGTGTATGGACTACCGGAAGTTAAACAATGCTACTCGGAAGGATCATTTCCCGCTGCCATTTATTGACCAAATGTTGGATCGTTTGGCGGGAAAAGAGTTTTATTGCTTTCTTGACGGATATTCGGGATACAATCAGATTTCTATAGCACCGGAAGATCAAGAGAAAACCACTTTCACTTGTCCATATGGTACCTTTGCCTTTAGGAGGATGCCATTTGGATTGTGCAATGCTCCCGCAACTTTCCAAAGGTGTATGATGGCTATTTTCTCGGATATGGCTGAAAGTATTTTGGAGATATTCATGGATGACTTCTCTATCTATGGGGATTCATTTGGGGTGTGTTTGGAGAATTTGGAAAGAGTGTTAGCAAGATGTGAAGAAACCAACTTGGTGCTGAATTGGGAGAAATGCCACTTCATGGTTCAAGAGGGTATTGTGTTGGGTCACAAAGTGTCTAGCAAGGGGATAGAAGTTGACAAGGCAAAGCTAGAAGTGATTGAGAAGCTACCAGCCCCTACCACGGTGAAAGGCATTAGAAGCTTCCTTGGACACGCGGGTTTCTATAGGCGCTTCATTAAAGACTTTTCTAAGGTGTCCAAACCCTTGTGTAACTTGCTAGAACAAAATAGACCATTTGAGTTTACCGCTGAATGTAATGAAGCATTTTTGAAGTTGAAGACAGCTCTTGTTACGGCTCCCGTGATTGTAGCACCCGATTGGTCATTGCCCTTTGAACTCATGTGTGATGCAAGTGATTTTGCCGTTGGGGCTGTTCTTGGGCAGCGGAAGAATAAGATCTTTCATTCTATTTATTATGCAAGCAAAACTCTTGTTGATGCCCAAATTAACTACACCACTACTGAGAAAGAGTTGCTAGCGGTGGTTTTTGCCTTTGAGAAATTCAGATCGTATCTTGTGGGAACCAAGGTGGTTGTGTATACTGATCATTCGGCAATCAAGTATTTGATAACCAAGAAAGATTCTAAACCGAGGCTTATTCGTTGGGTTTTGTTGCTACAAGAGTTTGACTTGGAAATTCGAGACAGAAAAGGGACAGAAAACAAAGTGGCGGATCATCTCTCTAGGTTGGAAACTAACAATCACAGCAGCCACTTAGAGGGAGAATTCCAAATTCAAGACTCATTCCCAGATGAGCAACTGCTATTGGTAGAGCAAACACGGGTACCATGGTATGCAGACATTGTTAATTACTTAGTTGGAGGTGCCCATCCACCTGATTTTACCAAGCAGCAGCTCAAAAAGTTCCTTCATGATAGCAAGTTTTATTTTTGGGATGAGCCATACTTGTACAAGCAGTGCCCTGATCGTATTATGCGGAGATGTGTGCCAATGGGTGAAGTTAGAAGCATCTTGGAGCATTGTCATTCAGCTCCTTATGGTGGCCATTTTGGTGGACAACGCACGGCGGCCAAGGTTTTTCAATGCAGGTATTATTGGCCTTCGATTTTTAAAGATGCTCATGCTTTTGTTCAACAATGTGATCGCTGCCAGAGAGTTGGAAATATCTCCGCCAGGAATGAAATGCCTCTTAATTGTATCTTGGAGGTGGAGTTGTTTGACGTGTGGGGTATCGACTTCATGGGACCTTTCCCACAATCCTTTGGGAATCTCTACATTCTAGTGGCGGTGGATTATGTGTCAAAGTGGGTGGAGGCAATTGCTAGTCCCAAGAATGATGCTCGAGTGGTTATGAAGTTCCTTCATAAGCATGTTTTTACTAGGTTTGGGACTCCTAGAGCTTTGATAAGTGATGAGGGAACACACTTTGTGAACAAAGTGTTGGCTGCCCTCTTGGCAAAATATAGTGTAAAACACAAAATTGCTACTGCATACCACCCACAGACCAATGGGCAAGCTGAAATATCTAATCGGGAAATTAAAGGCATATTGGAGAAGGTTGTAAATCCCAACAGAAAAGATTGGTCCCAACGCCTCGATGATGCACTTTGGGCGTATAGGACAGCATATAAAACTCCTCTAGGCATGTCTCCATATCGCCTAGTTTATGGGAAAGCATGCCATCTTCCCGTGGAGTTAGAACACAAGGCGTTTTGGGCACTAAAACATCTCAATATGGATATTTCAAAGAAATTTGGAGAAGCAAGAAAGTTACAGCTGAACGAGTTGGATGAATTGCGTTTGTTTTCCTATGAGAATGCTAAATTGTACAAGGAGAAGACAAAGAGATGGCATGATGAGAGAATCAAGGAAAGAGTTTTTGCAAAAGGACAAGAAGTGTTACTTTTTAATTCAAGACTCAAACTCTTTCCGGGAAAATTAAAGTCCCGTTGGTCTGGCCCGTTTACTGTGCAAGAAGTAACTCCTTTTGGTGCGATTACAGTGAAAGATCAACAATCCGGGAGGGAATTTAAAGTGAACGGGCAGCGGCTGAAACACTATTGGAGAGGCGAGGTCAACCGAGAGAAGACCTCAATTTCTTTGAAAGATGCTTGATCATTGTAAATTGGGGTGCCTAAAAAAAAAAAAAAAAAAAAAGAAAAAAAAATATATATAAAAGAAAGAAAAAAAAAAAAAAAAAAAAAAGAAATTATATCTATATATATTATAATTAGCTATAAATAAAATTCATGGTGAAATTGATAATTTTCTTTCCTTTGTGCAGAGAGTCAAGTGAAATAGGCTATGGAATGAAGAAATTTTGCATTGGGCAAAAACACTAAGTTTGGGGTGTCAGGTTGCTGTTCGGTTGCTATAGCAACAGCTTAGCAAGAAGTGTTTTGGGTTTTAGGCAGATCAAAAGAACTGGGGTTTGCAAAAATAAAGTGAATGGGCTGTCAGAAAAAAACATGGGATTGTCCTATTGTTCATGATCCAATCATTGGATAGGTCTATTATTGTTCAAACCAATTATTTGAAACCGTACTTTAGTGCTACATTAAGTGAGCCCAAGTCATTTTTAGTTGATACAAGGACCCCATTTCACATTCTTTAACTCAGTTTGGGCCTATTTCTTTGGTCAACTGGGCCCCAGCTCGTTTCGACTGTACCCAATGCTTTCCTAGCCCTACCACATTCTTCATCATCATCAATTTCCCTTCCAATTCAAACTCAGCCGCTTCCCCCATTTGTCCAGCATCTCGACGAAGCTTCACCATTCACCCACCCAAGCCACCCGTCGACTTCGCCTGAACCCATAGCAGCCCGAGCCATCTCAGTCACGCCTCATTCAAAGCACACGAACCCATCTCCATTTCATCTGAACCCGTAGCCACCCACGACTACACCAGAAACCACCATTGTTCACAACCCATCCACTCCCGTGAACCCAACCAACCTTCGAAGCACACAAGCACCAGCCTAGAAACTCCCATTCGAACCACACTACACCCATTTCCAATTTAAACCAGCGCCCACATCCGATTCTCCCAAACACGAACCATGACCGAAGCAACAAACTCAACACAGCAGGGCTCCCTCCACTAACCCAGTTGTCGAGCACGAGAAGAGAAGGAAATTCATAGCCAACACATCTTGCCATACTCGAATCAATAGCTCGGTTGCACAGAAGAAAAAAATTTCTTTTGAGCCAGAGAATCAATACCAGCAACTTTCAGCCAGCCCGAGCTACGTTTTGGTTTGGTGAGGTAAACTGTAAATCATTTTGGTTGAATTGCATACTTGGTGGGTGTAATTGAACTGCTGGTATATGCTATGTTAAACTGGTGTTACATATTATCATTCTGCTTCACGGGTAGTAACCGAGTGTGTTCATTTTAGCTTGGATGTTTTGAATGGAAATTCGGTGGAATTTTTGACTTTTGTGCTGAGAAAGATTGGTCAATCTGAGACAAGTAGTGATTGTGCAATTGGGGTTGTCATTTGGAATTTATTTTTCAGTGTGGTTTTGAATGCTTTACTGCTCTCTACCGTGTTTGTATGATGGTGATTCTTAATGAAATGGGGTTGAATTGGCAGTGGTCGTGTTAGACATAGTGCAAGTGTGAACTTTGTTGTAGTGTTGGACAGATTGGGTGCTAAGGATTGATTGTTGGAAATATTGCAAATTGAACAGAGTAGTGGTGTTGGCTAAAAAAAAAAAAAAAAAAAAAAAAGGGCAGCAGTGAGTAAGGCAACAAAGAAGAAAGTCATTGTGTTGGGGTAGTGTGCAAGTGCAAAGAAAAGAAAATGCCCAAGGTTAAGAAGACCGCCAACAAGAATAAAAAGAAGTCACTGCATGAAATTCCTAAGTTTCATTGCCCGGCAGCTGAGACAAAGTATCACGAGAAGGTGGCCACTCGGGAATTTTATATGGAGCGTGGATTAGTAGCCGATATTGAGGACATTGATGAGTTGCCCGAATGGGTCAGTGCAACGATTCATCAGCGAGATTGGGGACTTTTTGTCCAACAAAGAGAGCAAGCAGTCATGGAAGTTGTCAAGGAATTTTACGCCAACTTCCTATCCCAAGAATGGCCCACTGTAGTGGTGGTGCGTGAAGTCCCAGTCTCATTTTCAGCTGCAGCAATCAATGACTTGTTTGGGTTACAGTCTGTCGAGTGCCAATACTCCGCGCAAAAAGGGCAGGTGAGCGACGAGACTGTGGGTGACATGATGCCGGTGCTCGCCAAGCCAGAATCTGAATGGAGTTTCGATAATTATGGCAATCTTCAAT
Source organism: Cannabis sativa (assembly GCF_029168945.1). NCBI lineage: Eukaryota > Viridiplantae > Streptophyta > Magnoliopsida > Rosales > Cannabaceae > Cannabis > Cannabis sativa. Next base: position 38,779,487 of record NC_083601.1, on the reverse strand, counting down.
TTCGGCGCACTGATTTGAAGCACGAGTTGAAATGTTGGTATACATTCGTGCAAACTGCTCTCTGCCCTACTTCACATGATTCGACCGTCAGCAGAGACCGCGCCTGGATGCTCCATTGCATCAGAATGGGCTGGGATGTTGACGTCGGGGCTGTCCTTGCCCAAGAGATTGCTGATTGTGCACACAGGGGGAAGGGGAAGTTATTTCTCCCTGCTACCATCACTGCTCTTTGCCGCAAGGCGGGTGTACCCATGTGGAAGGAAGAAGGCGCTCTGAATCCTCGGGGGCCTATAAATTTTGGTCCACCTCGAGCCCCGAAAACAATGCCTACCCCAGCGGCGTCTTCCGCCACGGAGCCTCCCGTAGATCGCTTTGATCGCTTTGAGCAAGTACAACAACAAATGTGCGATCGATTGCACGCGATGTGGGATTATGAGCAGAAGCGTGACGTCGTCATGGAGCGTGCATTCAAGAGGACTACGCCCCGTTTTGATCCCAAGTTCCCCGACTTCCCTCAGCATGTTCTAGACCCGTGGGGAGGCCCATCAGCTTCGAACACCGAGGAGCCCCACGAGGACTCCGAGTAGAGGGAGTTTTTCTCATACCTAAGCTATTTTATATTTTTCTGTTTTGTGTTGTTTGTGTTTAGATTGTCTTGTGCTCATTGTGTGTTGTCTTTTGTGTTTGAAACTTTTATTTTATGTTGTTTATGTGATTGTTAGTTTGACATTGAGAGATTTATGAGTTTTTCGGTGGCCTAGTGTTCTGCTCGATGATGATATTTTCCGCCCATTCCATTATTGTTGCTGCCCACTTTTACTTGTTGCCTTATCATGTTGCATTGTTGGATATGATGGATGTTTCCCTTAGTCTCTCCTCACTAGTTTATACTTGCATTGTTCCACCATGCTTTGCATTTCTCATACGATTATTTCACATGTACTTTTAGCATCTAGAATTGGTTAGTGCATCTCCTTGAGGCGAAATCCTAGCTAAACTTGTCCCTTAGAGATGATTTAGGCCATCCTTGGACGTTTGAGCCTTTCTAACCTTCCCTATAAAATGAATTTTTCCCTAGTCACCCAAGTTTGAGCCGTTTAGCCTATTCTTGTTGTGCAACCCTATCATACATATCCCGTCAATCCTAATTTGCCTTTCCACATATGTCCTAACTTAATTGATCACTTGTCAAGAGCCAAGTTTCACATTAAGTTTGGGGTGAGTGCGGTGAGTGTAATTTGTGGCGAGCTAATTCAAGATTCTACTTTTAGCTACATTGGGGACAATGTTGGGTTGTAAGTTTGGGGTGGGGGAATTAGCTCACAAGGTATATTAGTATGCATTTTTAATTAAATTTCTCTTGCTATATATATAAGTATATTATAGTACTAAATTCTTTTCTAACATATAAAAAAAAACAAAAAAACAAAAATCAGCAAAGAAAAAAAAACAAAAAAAAAATACATATATTTATATACTTGCAACTAAGTTTGGGGTGTTCCACCCATTTTAGTTTTTTTTTTTAAAAAAAAAAAAAAAGAGAATAAACATAGCAAGAGAAGTGAATTTTAATATACTTGTGAGTATTGAATTAGGGAAGTGAGTCAAGAAAACAATCATTAGGAAGAGGCTCGGTTTTTGACAAGTGAAGTGGTTAGGTGTTGAGCTAGCTTAAATACATCCTTTACCATACCCTAACCCAAGCCTAACATTACAAGCCTAATAAAGTCCTATTGATCAAGGGGATAAGTTTAGACTACATTAGTGGAGAGGAGTGCACTAATCCAACTTATGGAGCTGAAATGAATAAAAAAAAAAAAGTTTAAGGTAGTTGGAGAGGAGTGCAAAGTTTAGGTGGGATATACTTGTATAAATTGTTAATTAGGTGACTTTTGGGAAATATTAATGTTATCCAATGACAAAAAAACGTTAAAGGGGCAGCATATAAAGTTATGGCAAGCAATTTCATTTTCCATTCAATTCCATTTTTTCTGAGAGCGTCAATGTTCGCTAGGCCAACTTGATTTTCTATGAAATCTCTCACTTGTCTTGTGTGTGAATCTTTGTGTAAAATGTGTTGTTGTGTTTTACTTTGTTTATTTTTTGTTGTCATTGCTCGAGGACGAGCAAGATTCTAAGTTTGGGGTGTTGATAACTCTAAGATTTAGAGTTATTATCATATCTTTGAGCTTGAATTTAATGTGAATTGTGGATCAATTAATGTTTATATTGTGTAATTGTGTCTAGTTTGTTGTGTCTTTGTAATAAATGGAAGTGTGTGTGTTAGTAAGTGTTAAATAGACTCATGTTATTGTTTTTATGTGTTTTAAGCAGAAAAAATACAAGAATAGGTATTTGAAAATTTTTGGGACAAGGGGAAAAAGGAGCAGGAAAATGATTATTGCTGACTGGCATTGCTGTAGCATTCATCGCGTAGCAATCTGTCAGCCCAGTAAGTTCATTTTGGCAGAATGTCCAGCTGGCTTTAATGAAAAGAAAAACGAGCTGAGGTGGCGGAATTTGGCTAGTGACTCAACAAACATGTGGAAAATGAAGGACAAGTGGGTGATGATTGGGATTTCCAATTAGGGTAAACTTTGGTACCCTAATTGGGGAACAAAAAGAGAAGGAGAGGATGAATTAAAAGAAGGGTGGCTGCACTTTTGAACCAGTACGAAATATACAGCAGAGAAAAAGAAAGTTTCTAAGTACTAAGAAGGAAGAAGAGTACAAAGAAGAAGAAGATTGAGAAGAAGGAGAAGAAGGCAACATTCAAAGAAGGATTTGAGCTCAACACTCATCTCTCTTGCTCTCCACTTCGTTTTGTATCATTTTCTTCACTTTAAGCTTTTCTTTAACTTCATGAACAACATACTTTCTGGTTTTGAGTTTCAAATTTCAGCTATGAACTAAACTTGTTTGAGATTTGGGTGGTTATAAACCCTTGTATGGACTAGTGTTTTGATTTTGCAATGATGAAGTAATCTTGGCTTAGTTCAATTAGTTGTGATGAAATGTTGAATGAATGTTAATTTTTGGCCATCTTTAACATTTAGCAAGCTAGATCTTACTTGGAAAAGTAAGACCTAGTTGAACCCTTCTAATTGATGCATGATTTTTACCTTTACTTTTAGGTATTAATTAGTAGTGAAATAGGAATATTTTGCTACCATGTATAACTAAGGATTTGATGCTTTATTGGGCTATTTGTGATCTAAACTGATGTAGGAATGCATTGTGAGGTTATGAATGGTTAGTTGCAAGTTTTGGAAAAAGCTTGCTGGTTTTTGTTGAAATTTGTTAACTCTGCCAGGATTGCTGAGTCATTGCTGGGTCATTGCTGTATCAACTGGGACATACAAGTGGAAATTAATCACCCAAGTCTATTTTCTAAATCTGAAATTACCACCATTTTAATCACTTTTAGTTCCTTATTTTTAGTTTATTTAGTTTAAAAAATTAGTTCTCAAATTTAGAATCAAGGCTACAAAATTTTCTCATGAATTAATGTGTTACTTTATTTTATTTTTATTTGAAATTCTTGGAATTAATTTTAGTTGATTTAACATTATTTAGTAAAAAGTCCCTGTGGAGACGAACTTTGATTACTTATCATTGTATTACTTGTTTGTGATTGTGTACACTTGCGCAATTATAAAGCAATATAATTTTCACAACACATACACAATAAATTAAAATTTATTGGTGATAATAAAGTGTGATTTATTTTTCTTAATTATACATTAAAAACTGTACATTTTAAATGAAGTTATCAGAATAAATTTTGGAAATTTCTACTCGTATGGAAAAAATTTATGAATAGTGATGTAATAAAATTACATATATAGTTTTGAGGTTTAAATGAATCTTTTACCAATGAATAAACATGCTTAAATATGAAATCTTATTAAACGAAAATTGCCTGTGGGCTAAATTTTTAATTTAATAAGATTAGATTTAGATGTAAATTATGATAGATTTACACAATTTATGAAAAACTTAAAGTTTAATATTTCTATCTCAATGAAAGGTATGAAACACTTAATTATTTATAAATGTTTCTAAATTTTATACTTTATTATAAAATTATTAAATTAAATCTACATAATTCCCTGTGGGATAAATTAAGAGAATTTAATTTAATATATTAATTATGTAAATATAATAAAATCCCTGTAGGGTAAGATTATTATGTTCACATAATTCATGTCTATTATGTGATCTTAATCCACTTAATATATATAATTTTATATAATTAAGGATGCTGTGGCTACTCCCTAATTATTTAAAATTACGTGGCTCACTAGACACCAAAGTATAAACTGAAGATTAAAATTTTACTAAACCCAAAATTGCCTGTGGGCTAAATTTTAAATTTAATAAAATTAGATGAACCTTGTGATAGATTTAATTAAACAATGAGTTTGGGAAATTATCTATCTTTATTAAATTTGTGATAACACTATTAAATTAAATCCCCATAACTCCCTGTGGGGTAAATTAAGAGAATTTAATTTAACATATTATCCTAATTAATTATACAAATATAATAAAATCCCTGTGGGGTAAAATTATTATACTTATATAATAAATTACAAGTTATGTCCATTAAGGTGAATTTTAATTAATATATAATTTTATACAAATAAGGATGCTGTGGCTACTCCCTAATTATATAAAATTATATTTTCACTTTGACATTAGGTATTGGGCTCTGCCTAAAAGTAATTTCGTTATTAACATAATAGACAATCACTGAGATTAGTGCTCCTAGTGTGGTCGTCCGAAGATCATTAAAAACCGTTCTAGATATGAGCATTTGTCCCAAATTCATGTTTTCTTATGCCAAACCACAAAATTACTTACATTTTATTCATATTTTATTCATTTTAGGAAGTTTTATGAATATTTTATGAATAATTTTATGAAACTTAATGTGCTATATAAAATATTCAACCTATCTTAATGTTTGAATATTTCTAAATATATCTAGCACTATAAAAGGAATTTATGTATAGCATTTAAATCATACAAATCAAAATTAATTGTATTAAAAATAAATTTTCCAAATAAATACAAATTAAAACAATTATTGTATGATAATAAATTAAATGCTTAATCCCATGATATGTAACTAATTATGCATTTATAACCATATAATATCTTAAATATTTGTACTAATAATTAATTTGTATAAATAAGGTAGATATACAAATTAGTACAATTAATTATATGAAATGAATTAAATGCAAAATTAAAGAATATACTTAATGGCAGATTATCAATTAATTTAATCAATAAATTACTTAATTGGTAAATAAATATAATAATTGCGCACTTAATTGTAGAATAATTAAATATTCACATTCTTAAAATATCACAATTATTGTAATTACATGTAAAAATAAAGCATGTAATTAATTTACCAAATTAAAAACTTTTCATAATAATTTATTACTAAATAACATATAATATATGAAGATATATGTTAAATAAGAATGGAAAGTTTAAACAAATGTAATTTAATTGACTAAATAAATAAAAATAAGGAAATAAAATAAAATTCCAAAAATAAATCAAAATAATAAAATTTCAGAATTTTCTTAAATTTTTCTTAATTTTCCTTTTTTTTTTTGTTGAAAAATCTACCCTGAAAAACGACATAATAAATTTTCTTTAAACTTCTAAAAATTATGAAATCAATTCCAAAATGATCTAAATGAAAAAAAAAATTAAAAGATCTATATTGATTTCAAGCATCGAAAACACGCAAAATGTATACTTTAATTTCAAAAAGTGTTTTCGGGTCCGAATGGATTTTTTCAGTAAAGTTTTCAGATTTTAAGGTATTAAAATTATTTTGATGCACAAAATCGATATATAATATCTTATGAATATAGTAATGCATATAGAATTCAAAATAAATACCAAAAATGAAAACGAAAAAAAAATACGGACCGAGGCATAAAACTTTCATGTATATATATATACTCGTATACAATATATACTGCATAAAATCATCATTAATGTATGGAAGAGAGTATTACATACAATTTTATGCAATAAAAACATATATATATATAAAAAATATATATACGTATATATATACAACAATACTTACGTATATATATAATATATATAAACAAAATTAAAATATGAATATATATATGTATATACGTAGATTGAATTAAATGTATATATATGATCGGAATTATATGAATATGAATATATATATAAATTAAGAACCGATCATATACATATATATTATATATATGAAGATGTATATGAATATGAATGTATATATATGTATACATAAAAAATTGAGTATGGATATATATAATCGGGATTATATAATATGAAAGTATATATATAAAATATATATTATATTATAAATGAAGAACCCCGTAAATGTATGTATATATATATATGAAACTCAAAATAAATCAAGGCAGAGATATATAATCCGCTCTGATACCAACTGTTAGACATTTATTTGTATAGACTAAAACATACATGATTATGAATAAAGTGCGGAATTAATAAATCATATATGTACTATAATTTAAGGATCGAAATACCTCCAGCCATTGAATCTTTGAGCTTTAATCCCACATAAGCTTGATCTGCAAAAGAAACCGATTGATGTGGGTAATCGGGCTTCCTCGCTCTCTCAACTCTCTTTAGATGGATTTTGCTGTTATAAACAGAATGAGTGAGGAGCTCGGGGACCGAGACCCTATATTTATAGGTGAGATACTCCATCAGTATCTGTGCCACATTAATTGTCAGAATATTTTGACAATTAATTCAGGAAATCAAATCAGGTAATGAATATAAAAATCTGACCATATATAGAATATTACGTAATTGATTCTGTCCAAATTCAATGAATATAAAATATTCATTTATCAGAATCAATAATATTATTTTATTTCCTTAATTAGAAATATTCTAATATAAACTACCTACTTAGTATAATTAAATGGGAAAAATAAATGTAAGTAATAGTTTTGTTTATATTGTGTTTGGCTTGGAGATGGAGTGTTATACTAAAATATGTAATTACCGTATTGGAACTGAGAACAAGATGTAAAGAAAATAAAGATGAAAAAAGCTATAGAAAGTTGGCAGGAAAGATATAAGGCTGAAAGTTTAAGAAGAAAACGTAAAAATAAGTATAAATTTTTGGAAAATTCTATAATTTAATGGACCGATACGTCTCTATTTATTTTAAATAATTTCTTAGTCAATTTTTTTATCATGTTATGTAAATTATAGTTATTTAAGAAATTCTGTAAAATTTAAAAAAATTCAAAAACGTTTAACACGTCGAAAACTACATTCAAACAGTATGTTACATGCGTGATTATTTTATTTTATACGTGTATGAAATATAGTGTTTGAATATTATTTTTTATATTGTAAATTATTTTAAATTTCTCGAAATTTTGTAGGATATCTTCAATAGCTGTACATGAATATCGAAAAAAAAAATTAGACTAAAAAATTCTTTTGAATGCGAAATAAATAGATGTGCATCAGTACATCTATGCTAAAATAGTACCTTATAGAATCACTCTATATTTTATAAAAAAAAAATAAAAAATAAAAACGTAAAAGTAGAAACTAACTTTAAAGTACCGGATAATTTCTAAAAAAAATAAATGACCCGTAGGACCCACACTAATTTGCACCTCATTAAAACTTAGCATGGAGTTTCCTCCACGGGAAATTGACGCGTTAATAAATATTGTATAGACCGGACTGTTTTGATTTGATCATATATTACCCACGCTGGAACTGGGTCTGGAATGTCAATGGTCAATACTTATACTCAATGTGAAATTCCAATTAATTATGAGGACAAGGATTCAATTCACACACTATTTTTATCGCAATATTCAAACGAAAATGTTATAACATTCACATTATCCTATCAACACTTGAACACTGAGTTTTGAGTGTAAGAAGTGTCATAAAGACCACGACAAAAATGTACATTAGTAACTTTTTTAGTTAATTTTTTTTAAGAAAAAATTAAAAAATAAAAATATTTTTCAAATTATATTATTTACACCAGATTTTATTTTTTAATTTTTTAATTAATAATCGAAATTTTAAAAATTAAAATAATTATTTTTAATATTGTTTTAAACAGATTTTTTTAATCAATATGTTAGATTCGGACTCGAACCGGATCCAAACCCGACCCTAGCTCCTAACCTGGATCCAGACTCAACTTCGGATATAGACCCAACTTAAATATAAGCATAAAAATAAACTTTACACAACATATTTTTATGTTCTTTTTTTAAAATTGAAAAAAAACAATAATTATAGAAATTAGTTTTTCAAAAATAAAATTTTTAAAAATAAAAATATTACCAAACACACATTAATTAAATCACCAACCTTACCTATCATCTTATATCCACACTATTAAATTTTAAATAATTTAATATAATAATTTTTGGAGTACACATACCAAATTATTTTATTGAGATAATTAAAAAATAATAAAATTAATTGTGCAATATACTAACTTACTAGATCTTTCTCTCTCTAAATTCGTAATGCAAAATAAATTATCAAATAAAAAAAAAGTATGTGAATTATAATAAAATAATATGTATTTATAAAGTTAAAAAAGAAAATTACCAACAAAATCTTAATTTGATTGGGTCTCCTCATCAATAACTTTAATTGACTACAAAAATCCACACTGCTTCAATTAGATTTCACTCAAATATTAATATTAGCTATAAATTACTAAATATGTAACCTAAAAATACAAATAAATATTCTATTAACTTCTGTTTTACTAAAACATTTCAGAATAAATAAAATCTTACATGGTATTAATTTGGATATGAATATAGATACTAGGTTAATGTTTATATTTATTATTTTTATTTTGATTATTTATATTTTTAGTTGTATAATTAATTTTTTTTATGTTATTAATCAATAAATAAAATTATTTTTTATTAAAAAAATATTAAATTTAATTAATTGCTATTTATGAAAATAAAATATAATAATATTCAAAATTTATTGTCAATTATAATTTTAATTTAAGTGCGATACTTTTAATTTTGGTAATACTTTCATTTTTTTTAGAAATATTATATATATATATTTTTTTTCAAATAATAATAAAAATATATTTTTTAAATAACTATCATAACTAACGACATTACAATAGTAATTTTTTAAACATAAATATTTTTTATATTCTATTGTTTTTTAAAGAAAAACAATAATATAAATATCTTTTTTAGATACATGAATTGGGTAAAAATAATAAAATACATTTATATTTTTTAAATATGTGAAATGAGTTTAAATTTGAATTGCAATGTTAAAAAATATATAAGCACATTTAAAAGAGATTTGTGTAATAAGTTTATAAATTTAAATTGTAATATTTAAAAAAAAATACTTTCTATTTTATAGCCACATTTAATATAACATAAATATAATATTTTAGAACAAATAAAAATTTAACATAATATTATATAAACACACAATAATTAAATAAAAATAATATTTGGATGTGATTACATTTGACACATTTGAATTAGAAATGGTCTATACATGAGATATTTAAGAAATAAAATAATTTTAGATTATTACACTACATGCCTCTTTAATTAATACCTTTAATTTTTATCTATTTTTTCAAAATCATGTTTACTTTTTTTTTATCAATCATTTTACTAATTTTATTCTTATCATTTTACGATAGTCTCTATTTTTTTCTAACTAAAACTTTGTCCCAACTTTTTCATAAATTTACACATTCGTCTCTAAAAAATACAATTTATTATGTTTAAAATTGTGTCTTAATTATGTAAATGTGTAAGAATAATTTAAGTATAATACTCATAAAATATTTAAGTTAAATTTTATTTAGATATAAATTTAATTAATGTATAAAAAAAATTACTCTTCAACTTCTCTCAAATAATTACACACAAAATAATTCACTTTGTATTGTATCTGTAGGAAATTTAAGATAGAAATTTACTATCTTGTCCCTACACCAACAAAACAAACAAATCAGAATTCCAAGGTCAATTTCGACCTTTCTCTGTTCACTTTGACTTTTCAAAGTTAACCCCAAAACGACCCCGTTTTGTCTTTGAACAAAACCTAGGAATGGATCGAGAACCTTCTCATTTCCTTCCTTTCTCTCTGAAATGCTAGAAACCCTAGCAGAGAGTTTCTCAAAGAGAAACTTCGAATCCAAACCCTAGAAACCCAGAAATCCCAAACACAAACCCAGCAGAAAGATCAGATCTACAATGATCTGATCTTTATACCCATACACACACAAAAGCTATAGAGATTTAAGTTAGAAAACACCAAATTTTTCCCGAAGTTCACCAACGAGTTGGCTACGTCTCCGTTTGAGCTGCTCCTCAAAATCTGAGAGCTCGATTCCACTATCAAAACGTTTCAGACATACAACAATGAAGATTCCAAGTCACAGGTAATTTTTGACTGGTAATCTTATGTTTAATACAAGTGTTTATGTGTTTATTCAGTGTTTAATCCCTCTCTCTCTCTTGATCTAACCCCTCTGTTGTTTTCTTTGCATGTACGAGCTTCGATCTCTGGTTCTTCAAGCTTCAAAGTTCTGGATCTTGAAGAACACCCTCAACCAACATTATCTGGTTGATTTGCTTTGAGGTATATTTATAGATCTAGGGTTTGTCTTTTAATTTCAGCATGTGTTTAATTCTGTTAGTTACTGATATTAGTTAGGTATGGATTTTCCTAATCCATTCTAACTAATTTCAGTTAGGGAATTAGAGGCCGAAGGCCAACTTAGGGATTTCCTTTTCTGTCCTTTTGTATCTGGTTGTATCTGGTCTTAATATCAGTGTAAGTGGAGGATTATTTTTAACAATTTCCACCTAATCCTTCACTGAGCTGATATTATAGTGGTCGAGTCAATTTAGAGGGTCATAGCTCTGTGATCCAAAGGATCACCTTATCCCTGATCCAACCCTATTAAGTTTAAACAATGTTTAAACTTAGATAGGGTGATCACTTTAGTTCCCATGTCTGCAGGGTTCTCTTCTGTAGGCACCTTGTCAATGTTTATGTGTCCCTGTGTCACTTTATCTCTGATGAAGTGGTACTTTATTTCTATGTGTTTGGTTCTGTCATGGAACATAGGGTTTCTGCATAGGTGTACACAACTCTGGCTATCAGAGTAAATTACTGGTTTTGTGTCTAGTAATCTTAGCTCTTCTAGGACTCCTTTAACCCATATGCTTTCTTTAATGGCCTCTGTAGTTGCAATGTACTCTGATTCAGTTGTGGATAATGCCACAACAGGTTGTAATTGGACTTTCCAACTTACACAATTCCCCCCTAGTAGTAATATATAGGCTGATGTAGATTTCCTACTGTCTCTATCTCCAGCATAGTCTGCATCACTGAAGCATTCTATTGCTGTGCTTCCTTGTTGCCTTCTGTACTTGAGTCCCAATTTAGTTGTCCCAATTAGGTACCTTAGTAACCATTTCATAGCAAGCCAGTGTGTCTTACCAGGGTTTGTCATGAATCTGCTAAGTACACTAATAGCATAAGCAAGATCAGGTCTAGTGCTTACCATTAGGTACATAACAGATCCAATAGCATTAGCATAAGGAATTTTACTCATTTCCTCCTTCTCAGCTTTGCTCTCAGGGCATTGCTTCTTAGATAGTGTGAACTGTGTAGTTATAGGTTGGCTAGCAATTTTAGATCCCTTCATTGAGAATTTCTCAATAATCTTGTGTATGTAGTCTTCCTGATTTAGAATAAGTGTCCCTTCTGCTCTGTTTCTCTTAATAGAGATTCCCAAAATCTTAGTAGCTTCCCCTAGGTCTTTCATTTCAAACTCAGTTTTGAGTAGGCCCTTCATTGTGTTTACTCTTGCCCTTTCTTTACTGATTATAAGCATATCATCTACATACAGAAGTAGATATATGACTTTATTAATATCAGTACCTTTGTAGTACAAACAGTGATCATAGTAACTCCTAGAAAACCCCAGTTTTAGCATAAATCCATCAAACCTTTTATTCCATTGCCTAGGAGACTGTTTTAACCCATACAGTGACTTAACTAGCTTGCATACATAGTTTTCCTTCCCTTTTTCAATATATCCTTTAGGTTGTCTCATGTAGATCTCTTCTTCTAGTTCACCATGTAGGAAAGCAGTAGTAACATCCATTTGGTCAATTTCTAGGTTGAATTGAGTAGCTAGACTTAGCATTATCCTTATAGTCTTGTATTTTGCAACTGGTGCAAATACTTCATTAAAATCTATACCCTCTTTCTGTGTAAACCCTTTGGCCACTAACCTGGCCTTGTATCTTATAGGTTCATCCTTAGTTCTGCCTTCTTTCTCCTTAAATAGCCATTTACAGTCCACTATGCTCTTATCTTTAGGTTTAGGTACTACAATCCAGGTTCTGTTCTTCTTAAGAGATTCCATCTCTTCATCCATTGCACCTTTCCATTTCCTGGAATTTGGTCCTTTAATGGCTTCTTCATATGATTGAGGTTCATTATTGGCCATTTCCAATTCACTCATAAAGGCATATGCAATGTCTTCATCCCAAATATTAAAACTGTACTTAGGATTAGGTCTTGGTACCCTTCTGCCCCTGTCCCTGACTAGTTGATAATCCCCCAAGTCTTCTTGAGTGCCTTCATCAACAATGTCAGTGTTGTCTTCATCAGGTTCCACCTGAACACAGTTCCTGTGTTCCACTCGAACTCGATCTCCACGGTTCTGTTCGGGTGTGTTCACCGTTTGTTCCACACCGAATAGATCCGGTTCTTCATTTGCAGTGTTACCTGCATTTTCAGTGTCTTTTGTACCTGCACTAGGGTTAGAAGAAATAGGCAAACATGGAAATATATCTTCTTTAAATATTACATCCCTGCTATTAATAGTTTTAAACCCTTTTTGTTCCCAAACCCAAAGTCTATATCCCTTAACTCCTTCTGGATATCCCAGAAAAATACATTTCATAGCCCTAGGTTCTAATTTCCCAACACTTTGGTGTGCATATGCTGCACAACCAAACACTCTGAGATTAGATAAGTTAGGAGGTTTACCAGACCATTTTTCCTCAGGAGTTTTGAATCCATTTGCACTGGATGGACTCCTGTTAATTAAGTACACAGCAGTTAAAGCTGCTTCTCCCCAGAAACCTTGTGATAGTCCAGATTGCAACAGTAAGCATCTCACTTTGTTGAGAATGGTTCTGTTCATTCTCTCTGCAACTCCATTCGTCGGTGTTATTCTAACTGTCCTGTGTCTCTGTATGCCATGTTCTTTACAGTAATTGTTAAATTCATCATTACAAAATTCTAATCCATTGTCAGTCCTTAGAGTTTTTAATTTGTCATTTGTTAAATTTTCCACAAGTGTTTTCCACTGTGTAAACTTAGAAAAAGCCTCATTTTTATGTTTTAACAGAAAAATCCAAACTTTCCTTGAAAAATCATCAACAATAGATAAAAAATATACACAGCCACCATGAGTACTTGTTTTCTCTGGTCCCCACAGATCAGAGTGAACATACTCTAGTATTTTCTTAGTGTTGTGTGTGCCAGTGGAAAATTTCGGTATGATGTTTTCCAAGTACACAACACTCACAAAAATCAAGTTTGCATACCTTGTCATTACCTAGTAAGTTCTGTTCACTCATTAGTTGCAGTCCTTTCTCACTTATGTGTCCTAGCCTCTTGTGCCATAGCATTGCATTTGAGTTATCAGTGTTGCTGTGAGCAGTGTAATTGCAAGGTACAACTGGTTGTCCTTTTAAGTAGTATAAGCCTCCATCTTTGTGTCCTTTCATGATAGTTAGGGCTCCTTTGCTTATTTTCATTTGTCCAGATTCAATCTTGCTAACTATGCCTTGGTCATCTAGAACACTTAGTGAAATTAGATTCCTAGCTAGGTTAGGAACATATCTAATTTCACTTAGAGTTCTGACCATTCCATCATGCATTTTAAAGCTTATAGATCCACAGCCTTGTATATCACAGGTCTGGTTATTTCCAAGTATAACTCTGCCTCCATTTGTTTTCCTGAAATCAAACATAAAAGCTTTATTATTAGTCATGTGGAAAGTGCAACCAGAGTCAAGGATCCATTCATCTTTGATGGATGGTCCAACTTGGTACACTTCACCACTTTCATATCCAGTAGTAATATTAGCATCATGCATATCAGATTTAGGTTTAGAGTTTGAGTATTTAGAGTCTCCCTGTCCATGTGGTTTTTGTTTGTTATTTCTTTTCAAGAAATAACGGTCTCTTTGAAATGCCCGGGTTTACCACGGTTGTAATGTACCATTAGTTTCATCGCAGTTTCTAGGATTAGAACTTGATCCGCCTCTTTGAAAACCTCCCTGTTTGTTTGAACCTCTGCCTTGACTTCTACCTCTGTTATTCCAAGGTTTTCTTGGACACAGTCCGCCCCTTACTCAGGTTGACTTCACCATTAGAATGTCCACCTTTCTCTGTCCTCATTTCTAAGTCTTTAGATTTGAGTGCAGAGATCACCTCTTCTAGGGTTATAGATGTCCTTCCATACTTAATAGCAGTCTTGACTTCTCTGTAGGATTCAGGTAATGAATTTAGAATAATAATGGCCTGGTTTTCATCACTTAGTGCCTCATTTTCCCTGCATTTGCAAGTTCAATATGCATCCTTAAGAATTCATCCAAGTTTTGATCAAGAGATTTGGATGAACTCATTTTAAACCCAAAAATCCTTTCCTTCAAGAAAATCTTGTTGGTTAGGGATTTCTGTTGAAACTGTTCTTCCAATTTCTTCCAAATCTGGGCAGGAGTTTCTTCCTTGTCAATTAGTCTGATAATGGCATCTGATAAGTTAAATATCATGATACCAGTAGCAGTTTCCAAGTATTCTTCTTGTTGAATCTTGGTAGTCCCTTCTGGCCATTCTATAGGATCATTAAGTACTCTCAATAATTTCTGTTGAGCCAAGAGTGACTTAATCTTTCTCCTCCAAATCCTATAATCACCAGAACCATCAAATTTGTCAATGTCAACCTTTAAATTGCTCATAATTAATGAAGTTAAGTAAAATCAATTAAAATAGATAATAATAGGCAATTCAGTTATAATGGTTATTAGAAAATGTCCCAGAAATCCTTTGTTAAAGATTTCAGATTGGTTTTGTTGAGTTCTTGAATTTCTTGTTTGTGTTTCTTGATTTCTTGCTTGAGTTCTTCTCCTTCTTGATATGTTTGAATGTTGATCTTTACAGCTTCAACCAAGCTCTGATACCATTGTAGGAAATTTAAGATAGAAATTTACTATCTTGTCCCTACACCAACAAAACAAACAAATCAGAATTCCAAGGTCAATTTCGACCTTTCTCTGTTCACTTTGACTTTTCAAAGTTAACCCCAAAACGACCCCGTTTTGTCTTTGAACAAAACCTAGGAATGGATCGAGAACCTTCTCATTTCCTTCCTTTCTCTCTGAAATGCTAGAAACCCTAGCAGAGAGTTTCTCAAAGAGAAACTTCGAATCCAAACCCTAGAAACCCAGAAATCCCAAACACAAACCCAGCAGAAAGATCAGATCTACAATGATCTGATCTTTATACCCATACACACACAAAAGCTATAGAGATTTAAGTTAGAAAACACCAAATTTTTCCCGAAGTTCACCAACGAGTTGGCTACGTCTCCGTTTGAGCTGCTCCTCAAAATCTGAGAGCTCGATTCCACTATCAAAACGTTTCAGACATACAACAATGAAGATTCCAAGTCACAGGTAATTTTTGACTGGTAATCTTATGTTTAATACAAGTGTTTATGTGTTTATTCAGTGTTTAATCCCTCTCTCTCTCTTGATCTAACCCCTCTGTTGTTTTCTTTGCATGTACGAGCTTCGATCTCTGGTTCTTCAAGCTTCAAAGTTCTGGATCTTGAAGAACACCCTCAACCAACATTATCTGGTTGATTTGCTTTGAGGTATATTTATAGATCTAGGGTTTGTCTTTTAATTTCAGCATGTGTTTAATTCTGTTAGTTACTGATATTAGTTAGGTATGGATTTTCCTAATCCATTCTAACTAATTTCAGTTAGGGAATTAGAGGCCGAAGGCCAACTTAGGGATTTCCTTTTCTGTCCTTTTGTATCTGGTTGTATCTGGTCTTAATATCAGTGTAAGTGGAGGATTATTTTTAACAGTATCTACTACAGAGCATAATATACAAGAATGCAAAAACATAATGCATAAATAAATTACTAATAAATAATAAAAAAAAAAATTGAAACCGATTTTAATTATAATATTCTTTTGCAGAATTTACTTTTTGAATAATAATTCATGTAAAAAAAAAGAATTAAAGAAATATAAGAGATGTAATTACAGAATTTCTCATAGAAAATATAATATAACAGAGCAGAAAAAAAAAATATTGTCTATAAATGAGAAATGAAAATTTGATAAAAAAATAAATAAATAAAAGCACATACGATTCTTATAAGAATATACTCATGAAGCAAAGTTTTCGTTTCGATGATTAATCTAAATCAATACTAATTTAACTCTGTGAACTTCATGAATATATACTTACTCATGAACAATTATTTATAAGTAATACAGTTATAGAAATCCCATATAATACCGAAAATGGAGAGAAACTTCCAAAAAATGGAAAAATATAAAAGGCACAAACAATGCTTAGAAGAAAGTGTGTAAGTAAAACATGACACAATATGCAAAAACCTCGATCAAAGAGAATGCCAAAACCAGCTCAAAGAAATATCTTATGTCTGATGCTATTTATTATACAAGGATAGCAAATGACAAATGCATAATAAACAACAGTATATATATATATATAATATAATATATGATTTATCTCCCTGTAATAACGGAAGATGAATAATGGGGGTCAAGATCAGAGCTAACACTTGAGGGACAGGGAGGCATAGTATACATTGGCACAGGTAACTTGGGCGGCAAATTAGGCAAAGCAGCTTCAAAGTTAAGAACACTCATCACTTGCTTTATAGAGGGCCGACATGTTGGATCAGGATGGCAGCACCACAGCCCAACAACCATCACGCACTCCATCTCCTTATCATTGTATTCCGTACCAACAAGTCCCTTGTCAACTGCCTCAACAAGTTGGTCACTCCCGTAAAGCTCCCATACCCACTCCACCAGCATCACCTTACCCTCTTCTGCATTTGATACAATTGGCTTTCTTCCACTACAGATTTCAAGTGCTACCACGCCAAAGCTATAGACGTCGGACTCCTTGCTAGCCTTGCTGGTAGTTAAACATTCAGGAGCTAGGTAACCTCTTGTTCCAGCTACCAGAGTTGTGTCTAGACCCCTTTCATGATCAACTAGCCTTGCCAGCCCAAAGTCTCCTAGCTTAGCATTGAAGTTTGAATCCAACATGATGTTGCTCGACTTGATATCTCTATGCACCACACATTGTTCCCATTCTTCGTGAAGATACAAAAGAGATGAGGCCAAACCAATAACTATTTTATGCCTTGTTGCCCACGGTAGCATGGGTTTTTCACCACGTAGGTGTTTATTAAGGCTTCCATTAGGCAAATATTCATAAACAACAAGAAGCTCATCTCCTTTGTGGCACCAACCAATAAGTTGAACCAAATTCCTATGTCTTAAACGACTTATAATTTTTACCTCAGAAATATACTCTTTCTTACCCTGCCTTGAGCCCTTAGAAACTTTCTTAACCGCCACTTCAGTGTTGGATTCTCCTAAGATGCCTTTGTAGACACCTCCAAAGCCTCCCTCTCCAAGCTTCCCAGCTTCTGAAAAGTTGTTTGTTGCTTGACTTAGTTCCCGGTAAGTAAACCTCTTGGGGCCAATCCCTGTTTCTAATTCTC
The DNA here is from genome assembly GCF_029168945.1 of Cannabis sativa. Lineage (NCBI taxonomy): Eukaryota > Viridiplantae > Streptophyta > Magnoliopsida > Rosales > Cannabaceae > Cannabis > Cannabis sativa. The sequence continues at coordinate 38,761,557 of NC_083601.1, read as the reverse complement.
CATCGATGGAATCTTCCTCCTCTGTTTCTGCTTCCCTACCAACTCTCTTTCTCCAAAACATGAACCATACCAAGCCCAGTCCACAGCATAGAATACCAGAGCCCACACCGAAACCGATTCTTGATAATTGATGGCTTCCTCCCCCTTTTTTAGTTTCCAAGGGAGGTGTGGGGCTTGGGATAGCAGATATGGTATTATTATTGTGAAAGATATTTGAGTGAAATGACCAAGACAAAACTTTATTTAATTGCACATATGAACCTGTAGCTGCAGAGAAACCAACTCTGACCTCTTCCCCTAAGAACGTCAAATCAACTAGAGATGAAAGGCTAGTGTTTTCACCAATCACTGTACCATCACCCGCATAACTGAGAAACACGGTTAAATTTTTAGAAGTAGAGTTGTAACTTATTCTAGCATTTCCCACTCTTGAACCATTTGTCATTTTAGTCTTCGGTGAGACATGTACATTTGAGACAATGGAGTTGACATTGATACCAACATGATTGGAGTTAGGATCCCAGTAATTCTTAAAGGTGTCAAACTCCACTGCAACGATAGGATTACTTACAATCGAATCAGATTCTCTGGGTATCAGTCCGAGGTTTCCGCCTTTTGAGTTATTAGGAATAACTGAGTTGAACGGCGCAATGAAGAACGCTAATCCATCTCCGCTATTATTTTTGTGGCCTCCATCCATTACAAATTCGAAATTAGTGGTGAAGCTTGCAAGAAGTTCCCTTTCGGGATCCCGAAGTTGGACAGCCTTGTTGTACGAGGCTCGACCGTTACCGTGGGGAATAGAAGAATTAGGAGGAAGCAATGTGAGCTGTAGAACCCCGTTGTCTAGATAGGCGTCCGCCTCGAGTTTAATGTGGTTAATGCTATTTTGATCGAAACTGGGGAAGCTGAAGGAAACTGAAGAACCCTTTTGGAGTAGGAAGAAGACCACAATAAGAGTCGTTATAATAAAATTATATGAGCTAATAAGGAACTCCATTGTTATTGTTGTTAAATCAGTAACGAAGCATAAGAAAGATCACAGATACAGAGCTGGGAAGTAGTGTGTAACTAACTATATCATTAGATAAATGTAATTTTATTCAAAATTAAGGACTATATATGATCTCTTACTCTTAAAGACGTTCTATGTTATTCTTGTTTATTAGCTTAAAGGTCTTAGTCAACGGCGTTGATTTGGTCATGTTGGCATGTATAGAATTATTGGCTTTAGTTAGACATAATTGAGGTTCAATGAGCAGAGAAAAATCAAGAAAAAGAAAAAGACTAAAGATTTGAATGAGAAATCGTCTCATTAATTATGACTATTTCTAGAAGAGAAAACATTTCTGTTTACTAATCAAATCAACTGGACGGACAGTAACGATGGGCATGTGATGGCCTGGTGTGTAAGTCTTCATTCATACGTACAAAATTAAGTACTCCTTAAGACCCCATGTTTCAAATTTGCACATTACATACACTTTTATTGAAGTGTTCATATCTCATGTAGAATTCAATACACTCACACATTTTACTTCTCATTTTAGAAAATTTCACTAAGTTCTGAAACTCTTGTTCCTCTAAAGTTGCTGATTTTTGTTTCCTGATAGTGTTGATTCTTATCTTGTTGTGCTTTGATACCACTGTTAAAAGTTAGGTGGTCTTTTAACCCTGAATCAAGAAAAGCACAATTAGTGATATTAGGCTAATTAAATTTGCAAAACTTAGTATTATTGCAATATTAGTACTCATTCATCCATGAGTTCAAGAATGAACAGTAACGAAACAATTAGGGTCGGTTTTGAGTTGAAATGGACTATAAGCAGAAAAACTTTTTTGGGCCTTTACTATAAAGATACAGAGAAAATTACACTTACTATGAGATTTTAAAATTTTTTACGTTAAATATGACACTTTTAAATTTGACCAATTTATATGCTATTTTTTTATTTTTAGGTCTTTTTCGGTATTTGATATGCCATATATATGTAAATTAGGTTTTCAAATCCCATATTTAATATTTTTATATGTTTAAGTAGTTTTATTTCCCACTGATGCCAGAAAAGTCGTCGGAGTTTGCTGCTGGTGCCGAAAAAATCACCAGAGCAGCTGTCGGTGCTAGAAAATTCGTCGAAGCTGTTGTTGATGCCAAAAAATTTGTTGAAATCGGCATTATCGCCGAAAAAATTACCAACCATCAGGTGGGTGGTTACGTTGGATGATTGAGGATGTTTGAAAATATCTAGCGTTACAACCATCATGTGGGTGGTTACGTTGGATGATTGAGGATGTTCGAAAGCTATCTTGACAAACTTCATTGTCGGGAGGATGAATGACAAACACTCATTTGAAATTATCCGACGTCACCACCCTCAGGTGGGCTTTCGGTGGGCGTTCAAGTTGGATGATTGAGGACGTTTGAATGCCATCTTGATGAAGAAACCAATTTTTTGGTGATTTTTCTCGACGTCAACAGTAACTCCGGTGACTTTTCCGGTGCCGACATCAAACTTCGGTGCCTTTTTCGGCACCATTGATAACTCCGGTGATCACTGTAGTTTCATTTGTTTTATTTTTTTTTCTTTAAAAAAAAAAGATATTGGCGGCTAAACCACCTAAACTTTACGGTTTGTAACACTTAACTACAAAAACTGAATTTTTGGCGGCAAATTACCTAAACCCTGGTTCCGTTTTGCTCTACACACCTCCGTCCAAAAATCACAGTTAAGTGCCACGGTAGACTGTCCACGTGTACACACTTGTACACGTGGCAAGCTTTTAGTGGTCCACGTAATATTAGTTTTAAAAAATAATTATAAATATTTAAAAAAAAATTAAAAAAACCAGAATTTTTTTTCCTTTTTTCCTTTTTTTAATTTTAATTTTTTTTTTTTTTTTTTATTTCTTCTTCTTCTTCTTCTAACTAAAATGGTGGTCTTGTCTTGGTTACTTATCGGTCTTGGGATGAAGAAACCAGAGAAGAGGTTGAAGAGAGTGTAGAAAGCAGCGGCGGTCATCATGCCGTAGTAGGTGAAATATAGGAAGGAGAAGAAATTGACGAAGAAGAACCAGAAGAATTGAGCTGCTCTCCATTCAAAGCTCACCATGACATACACTATCAGATTGTAGTAAGTCGTTTGAATAAATACATATAGTATTTCAGTTCACCACCATTTGGGTCATTTGATTGTAGCGTTTTCATGGTAGGTTCAATAGGATTGAGTTTTTGCTCAAAATGAAAGGAAAAACAATGATGTTTGTTGGTGATTCACTTGGACGGAATCAATGAGAGTCTTTGATTTGTATGTTTCAGCTTCGGCGCCTGGTTCACAGACCCAAATGACCCAAAGGAAGAAGAAGAAGAAAAAGGAAAAAAAAAAAATAATAATTTTTTTTAAATTAAAAAAAGTAAAAAAAAGAAAAAAAAATCCAATTTTTTAATCTTTTTAAATATTTATATTATTTTTTAAAATTAATATTACGTGGACTATTAAAAACTTGCCACGTGTACAAGTTTGTACACGTAGACAATCCAGCACTTAACTGTGATTTTTGGACGGAGGTGTGCAGAGCAAAACGGAACCAGGGTTTAGGTAGTTTAGCCGCCGAAAATTCAATTTTTGTGGTTAAGTGTTACAAATCGTAAAGTTCAGGTGGTTTAGCCGCCAATATCAAAAAAAAAAAATATGAAGGGAATTTTAATATCTTTTATGGTATTTCAATCCCATATATGTTAAGTTTTTATTTTAAATACCATATTTTTTCATATTAAGTTTCCTTACCATATTTATCTAATCTAGTTTTATTTTTCCCATATTTATGGAATTACCCCAAAGATAAATGGTATTTTTAAAAATTATTAAAAAAATATTTATATTTTTTAAAATATATTTTTTTTTTATTTGGGCCCCTAAAATGAGTGAGCCCTAGGCGCGGGCCTAGTCCGCCTATGCGTAAGGCCGACCCTGGGTGCAATTAGAACAACCCAATAACCCTCGGTTGAAACCAAACCCTTCTAGACTAAACTTCCTCTACTCCTAGGGTTCGAACCACTTCAAGAAACCCTTAGAAAGAACAATGTCTGTTAGGGTACTTCAAAAAAAAATGTTTGTTAGGGTTAGAGATTCACACACACACAAATCACACAAGAAGTTAACACGAAATCAAATACAAAGAAATTAGGGTCAAGAGAATCAAACATACAGGAGGAACACAACAATTTTTCTCAAGGTTCACCCAAGACCTGTTCTAAGATTGGGTGGGCCTTAAGAGAAAACAAATTATTGGATCATTTATTTAAAAAATAGAGAAAATTACACTTTATACCTACTTTTTATTTTTTATTTTAATTTTTACCTTCATTTTATTATTCTTTAATTTATACCCAATTTTATAAATCATATTATCATTATGTATATTAGAAATTCTAATTTTAATAAGTTATGTGAGCTTATATTTGATACTTCTGATTTTAAAAGAAGGTATTTATTAATTAAAATTATATTTAATTAATATGTAATAAAAAAAAAGGTAGTTTTCAATTTATTTCTTTATTTAAGTACTTAGGTGTCGTTTGGTTGGAGGTAATGAATGGAATGGAATGGAAAGGAAACAATTTTTATTCCATTCCTTTGTTTGGTTGCATTTTATGACACGTTTACTATACAGTATTCAGAATCGGAATAAATTAAAGGGGAAATGTAACTGAATAAATAAAAAATAATCGGAATCAATATTTGTAATATGTTGTTTACTAATTTTTTTTTGGAAATGGAATGGTAGTGATTTATCTTGTTTACTTTATTAGGAAGGGAAATTTTATTTACACCCCAAAATTTTCTAAAGGCACCCCATTTTAATAATTTTAATTTAATATAAAATTTATATCTTTAGTTATACTAAATTTTTTCAACTTTTTTCTTCCAATTCATAAACTTAAAAAATATACTTATCAAATAAAATTAAATTATATTTTCAATATTATTACAAAAAAATTAAAATAAAAATTTTTATGAAATTTTCTTAGTAAAAAATAATAAAAATATATACATGAGAGAAAAAATTATGAAAATAAAATCAAAATAAGTATTAAAATTAACATAAAATAATGTGAGAAAAAATTTTTAAAAAAATATCAAGAGTAATTTTTAAAAACTATTTAAGTTTATATATTTTTCTAATAATGGGGTGTATTTATAATTTGGTGGGGTGCAAATAAAAGTACCCTATTAGGAAACGTAATCGGAATGCTTAAATTGACTAAATTGTCCTTTTGAGTTAAACTATATTATATGGTAGTTATTTTGTAAGACATATTTTAAAGGACAAAATTGTCATTATATATTTAATATTAAAAAATAAAATAAAAATAATTAAAATCCATTACCCTTAATGGCATTCCTTATAAAATTAGTGGGGGAAGTTCTTCCTTTCTTTTCTCCTTTATTTAATCAAGTTCTCCATTTCCTAATTTTAATAATGTAAGTAAACAAATGTAAGGGAATGATTACCTTACTATTGATTCCCATTACTTATTAGTAAACATGCCATTAAAGTATTGGAATAGCATTCCAATAGAATGTTCTTTCCACTATTTTGGTGGAATTGCTATTCCATTTTAAAAAGAAAGGAATGACCATTCCAATGTAACAAGAAAAAAAATTTAATGATTTTTTTATCAATTTTTTTTATGTATTTAATGTCTTTATTTCTGTTCTGATGTAATCTTGAGACTTTTGGCAAATGTGAAACAAATTGTGATTGATTTGAATCTATTAATGTATTTTTTTTAGGCAATAACTATTAGTTGCTGCTCTAAATTTAGAGTAAAATATGATTGCTAGATCAAGCACATAATTTGAGTATCGAGCTCTCTCCTTCGCTACTTCAGAACTCATGTGGATCCAATTTTTCCTCACTGAAATATCGGTTGCTCTTCATCAATGTCGCATTTTGTGGTGTGACAATCTTGAAGCTAGTTCTCTAGCCTTGAATCCAGTCTATCATACGCGCACGAAGCACATTAAAATAGACTTATACTTTGTTCGTGACAGGATGATTGCAAATCAACTAGATGCGTTATGTTGAACCACATACCAGATAGCAAATATTCTTACTAAGCCTCCATCTCTCTAAAATTATCTACTTCAGGAATAAATTAACACTTTTCTGACCAGTGTAACTTCGGGGATGTTAGGATATGTTAGTTTGTTACTTGTTAGTTAGCAAATTAGTTATTTCAATTTGTAACTGATTGTACTCTTGCTGAGCTTATTGCCAGCTGTTGTAACTATCCTATTGGATCTTGTTCTATATAAAAGAGGCTGAGCTCATCTCTAATAAAAAAGCCATTTTCATTTTCATTTCACTCATCTCTTTCTTCTCCATCTCCAAATCTCAAATTTGTGTTGTTTTGATTTTGTTTTTGTTTTTTCTTCACTTTTATACACAAAACTCATGGGCATAATATCTTCCTGCTTGATTTTGGTGAGAACAGAAGTGTAGCTTGTAGCTAGAGTGCTAGACACCGAACTGCTCATGCAAATGGTTCACAGAACAAGAAGTACTCCTAGGGACATATAAATAGGATTTTACCAAGATCATGCACCCAAGATCCTAAATGAGTGCTCGAGAGTCGAGAGGCAAGCGATTTGGAATATATCTATTTGATATTATATATGTGTAATTGAATCTTGAGTTAAATTATACAATGTCGTTGAAATCTTTATATATATATTCGGCTTCTTTACAGTCATTTGACATTTCTCATAAGAACAAGTCAGCCATTTTTTTTTATGATTAAACTAAACTAATAGTTGAAAATTAATTACTCTATAATAAACACAAATTAGGATAAGACAATCCAAAAAGCAAAAGTTTAAGTAACCAATAAATCCCTGGAAAGCTAGGTCAAACTCGTTAGTTGAAAGCGAGTTTCCTATCTAATTAATCGTTCTAACTGTTTTTGTCTTAATCCTGTTTTTAACACATTTTTTATAACCTTGCTGACAAATATAAATTGCGTACTGGGTACATATCACCTTCTATTATATGTGTTATTTGTACACTTTTTTAACTCTTAGCTATATTAATAGTTTTGTAGGAAAAATAATACCGCTTAGCACACTCCTCCGTGTGCTATTAGTGCAATTAAGTATTTTATCTCATATAACTTAATAAAATAATTTTTTAAATATATCGCTAACCAATAGAAAAGAAAAATTATCTATAATTTTATAACTGTTATTAGATTTTTTTTTTTTTTTTGAATAGACTGTTATTAGATTTTAAAATATTTATATTTTAATTTTTATATTAAAAAATAACTAAACATACTGATTTGACAATTAAATTATTAAAAATAAGATAGAGGTCATTCTTACTATTTTTTATTAATTAAAATTATGTGTATAATAATTTTAAATTATAAATAGTTTTGTTACAAATATTTTAATAATTAAGTACAAATAAAATTACTAAAAGACCCTTACTTAGTAACAAATTATAAAAAATTAATTAATAATTATTAGTAATTTAATTTTAATTAATATTTTATAAGAAAATAAAGTATCAAGATCCTATCAGGTTAATTATTATTTATGTATTTTTAATATCTAAACTAATCACAATCATTTAATAGTAATCCAATAATTAAAAATAAAAATATTCATAGTGTTACATATATAATATAACCATTTAAATATTTTCCATAAAATAACAACTTTTTTGTATTTTACCACAAAATAAATACTATTTGAAACTATTTTATACTCTAAATATTCCTCTTTTTTTTTTTATCTTTCCATCATATTCCTTTGAAAAATATAGGGTTAATTTCACAAATGCACAAAAACAACAAAAAAAAATAACAAAAATACGATTTCACGGAATTTTAAACATTTTTACGATTTTTTTGATTTTATTTACATAAAATACGGTATTTTTATGTTGAAATTTTGTTCATTTGTTGTTAATTTTTTGTTATATGTATGTTATTTTTTGTTATATCATTTAAACAAAAAATACATGAATAATAGTTTTCTTTCAACCTATGAAAATATGGTTCTAAAAAAAGTAAAAGATCACACCCATTAACTAAGCCACCATTAACCAAGTCATTCAAGAAATAAGATAAAATATAAGAAAAATTCACCCACACTCCATTATTTCTATAATCCAAATTGGCTTCTCTCGGTCACCTTTCTAATAATTTTTTATTACTTAAAATCAAAATTTTAATTGTTCATACATTGCATGTAATATTGACCAAGAAAGTTTCAGAAAAGCATCCGTTGAATATGGCTATATTACTCCATGGAAACAAGTTAATTGATTTGTCATCAACCTTGTATCATAGGCTTCCCCAACAAAATAACATCAATAATGGCTCTCTTCAACCAAAGTTCATACCTTCTCCCAGCACAAAATTTCAAGGCTTTTCTCATCAAAACTGGCTTCTTCTTCTTGCTACTTATAACAAAAGGCAACTCAGTTGTCTTCAACTTCAGCTCTTTTCAGCCAAACATGCCTCAAATATCATTCCAAGGTGAAGCATTCGCAAATGGTGTTTTACAGCTCACAAGGAACGATGCTATTGCTTCTCTTAATAGCAGTGTTGGCCGAGCCTCATATGGCCAGCCAGTCCAGCTTTGGGATGCCAAAACTGGAAGGCTCACAGACTTCACCACCCATTTCTCCTTCACAATCCAAGCACTCAATGAATCATTGTATGGAGATGGCATGTCCTTCTTCATAGCACCTTTCGATTCTGAAATCCCCAACAACTCGTCTGGTGGACGCCTCGCGCTTTTCAGTCCTCAAACAGCTTTCAACAAGTCTGCCAACAGTATTGTTGCGGTTGAGTTTGATAGTTTTCGAGATGAATGGGATCCCAGCTCTGATCATGTTGGAATTAATGTCAATTCCATTGTTTCAGATGCAAATGTCACATGGAGTAGCAGTATCAAAGATGGAAGACGAGCAAATGCTTGGGTGAGTTATGACTCAGCTTCTCACAATTTGAGTGTCTTTCTTACATATGCTAATAATCCCATCTTCAGTGGAAACTCTAGTCTTTCCTTTATAGTGGATTTCACCAAAATCTTGCCTGAAAAAGTTAGAGTTGGCTTCTCTGCAGCCACTGGGCAATGGGTTGAATTACATAATGTTCACTCTTGGTCTTTTAACTCTACTTTGGAGGCTACAGATGAGAAAGAAGGAAACAGAGCTGGACTTATAATTGGTTTAGTGGTAGGTTTCTCTGTATTGGGTTGTGGCTTACTTCTACTTTGGTTCATCATTCGGAGGAGAAGGGCAGCTGGGGAAATAGAAGTGGAGATATATGATGAGTCTATTGATGGTGAATTTGGAGAAACTGGGCCAAAAAGGTATACATACCGCGAACTAAGCCTTGCAACAAACAACTTTTCAGAGGAAGGAAAGCTTGGGCAGGGAGGATTTGGAGGTGTATATAAAGGTTTGTTAAGTGAATCCAATACAGAAGTGGCAGTTAAGAGAGTATCCAAAGGATCACAGCAAGGGAAAAAGGAGTATGTTTCCGAGGTAAAAATCATCAGTCGTTTGAGGCATAGGAATTTGGTTCAACTCATTGGTTGGTGTCACACACAAGGTGAGTTCCTTCTTGTGTATGAATTTCTGCCAAATGGAAGCCTTGATCACCATCTCTTTGGAGGGAAACCAACACTAACATGGATAATAAGATATAGAATAGCCCTTGGATTGGCATCTTCTCTGCTGTATCTTCATGAAGAATGGGAACAGTGTGTGGTACATAGAGATATCAAGTCAAGCAATGTAATGCTTGATTCAAACTTCAACACCAAGCTAGGAGATTTCGGTCTGGCCCGGCTTGCAGACCACGAATTGGGTTTACAAACAACTGTTGTGGCAGGCACCATGGGCTATATGGCTCCAGAGTGTATCACTACTGGGAAAGCTAGTAAAGAATCTGATGTCTATAGCTTTGGAGTGGTTGCACTTGAAATATGTTGTGGAAGAAGACCAGTTGAACGAAACACAGAGCCAAGCAAAGTGAGTCTCGTTGAATGGGTGTGGGAGTTGTATGGAAAAGGTCAAGTTCTTGAAGCTGCTGACAAGAGATTAAGCATGGAATTCAATGAGAGGCAGATGGAGAGCTTGATGGTAGCTGGGTTATGGTGTTGTCATCCTGATCCTTCTTTCAGGCCTTCTATCAAACAAGTGGTGAACATTCTCAATTTTGAAGCTCCACTGCCTAATCTCCCACCCAAACTACCAAAACCAATGTATTTTGCTCTTTCTTTAAACATGGATTCTACTTCTTATACAACATCTACTGACACTACAACAACAAGAGATCAATTCCAGTATACATCATCAAGTAGTTACACAGATTCATCTACATCCGCTGGTCTTTTTAGACCTACACATAAAAGTTGAATTGTAGCGAGCATCCCTCATTTTGTAATGTTATTTGTTATTTATTTATATATGTCATCTTTTCTGTATAGAATATCAAAAAGAAAAAAAAAATCCAGAAAATATCAAAGCTCGGTGTAGCTTCACCAGTTTTCTCTAATATTGTTTTAATATTTTTCAAGACTAATTTGCTTCTCCTTGCACTTTCTTTTTCTTCTTCTTTTTTTAAAAAATCAAGTTTCATTTTCTTCGAACTTTGAACATAAGTGATAACTCTGATATTAAAAAAAATATTATTGACTGTGAATCTATAATGTGATCGTATTATATATTTTGGTAAATTGGTATATTGTGGTTCTACGCCATTAGTTATGTGATATCTAGTCCTAACGAATTATATAAAATGCAAATCTAATATCTATCTGTTTCACGCAGCGGTTGGAATTATATCCCTTACTTATTAATCATGGATGAGAAGCTTGAGATCCTTCTGAAATGGGCGGCAGAGGTTGGAATTTCAGACTCAGAAACTTACCAAACTCAATCCCATCCCCCACTGACCTGTTTAGGTCACTCTCTGTACGTTTCGCATTTTCCCGAAGCCGGAGGAAGGGGTTTGGCGGCGCTGCGTGACATTAGCAAAGGAGAGTTGATTCTCAGAGTTCCCAGATCAGCATTAATGACAAGAGAAACTGTACTCAAAGATGAGAGACTATCTAACGCTCTCAACGCCCATTCTTCTCTCTCTTCTACTCAGATATTAAGTATTTGCTTATTATATGAAATGGATAAAGGAAGGAGTTCGTGGTGGTATCCTTACTTGATGAATCTTCCAATTAGTTATGACGTTTTAGCAACTTTTGGTGAATTTGAAAAGCAAGCTTTGCAAGTGGAGGATGCAATTTGGGCTACACAAAAGGCCGTGTTGAAGGCTGAATTGGAATGGAAAGAAGCTAATGTGGTGATGAAAGAACTCAACCTTAAGCCTAGACTTCTTACCTTTAAGGCATGGCTTTGGGCGTCTGCTACTGTATCTTCGCGGACTTTGCATGTACCATGGGATGTAGCTGGGTGTTTATGCCCTGTGGGAGACTTATTTAATTATGCTGCACCAGGAGAAGACTTAAATTTCAAGATGCAATCTTCTTCATTTGGGAATTACCCTTGTGTAAATGGGGATGGCCCAATTGATGTGTTAGACTCAGAACAACTTGATTTTCATTCAGAAAGATTGACCGATGGTAGTTTTGAGGAAGATGTTGCTGCATATTGCTTCTATGCCAGGAGACATTATAAAAAAGGAGAGCAGGTCTTATTGTGCTATGGTTCGTATACAAATATAGAGCTTCTTGAACACTATGGCTTTATCTTGAATGAAAATCCAGGAGAAAAGATCTTCATTCCTTTGGAATCTGAATTGTGCACCTCAAACACATGGCCTATGGAGTCAATGTATATCCAGCAAAATGGAGAACCTTCTTTTGCTCTACTTTCGGCTTTGCGGTTATGGGCAACCCGGCCAGACCAACGAAGATCTGTTGCTCATCTTGTTTATTCAGGATCCCAACTTTCGGTTGAAAATGAGGCACTTGTAATGAACCGGATGTTGAAGAATTGCAATTTTGTCTTGAAGAATTTGCAAACATCATATGAAGAGGACAATTTGCTTCTAAGAGACATTGAGAAACTACAAGATTCTTTAAGTTCTTTGCAGCTGAAGAATGTTTTGGCATCATCAACTGGTCAGATTCGCTCATTCTTGGAGGCCAATTGTTTAGAGAGAGGGGAAAGTAGTAGTGTTGAGATGCTATCATCATCTAGGAACATTATACAGGCCGTTGGTAGGTGGAGATTAGCCATCCAATGGAGGCTCAGCTACAAGGAAGCTCTGATAAATTGCAGGTCTTATTGTTGTAAAGTTATTCAGACAATTCCTTTTCAAAATGACTAGAATTGACCTTCCTGCAATGTAGATTTAATTTGTATGGATTCAATAATTCCAGCAAAATACTTCTGTTGGGGAAGTGGATCGCAGACTTCGAATAAAAAATCCCTTACTTATTTATGACTTATTTAACCAATACTCAACATTATTATTAAAATGAAATTCACAACTATACATTTCCTAAACTGACTACACTATTAAAAAAACAGAGGTGGTAAGTGATATGGCTAGTCGGTCATAAATTTTCTATAAACAATTAGGATATCCAATTATCATCTTCTACGTATTAACTTTCTTATTACAAAAAGAAATTACACACAATTGACCAAGAACAGTTCAGCAATGTCTCTTTAAATTGAATGGAGCTATAAAATATATATATGTGACAAAACAAAGACCAAGTCATGAATTAGGTGAGCTAACAACAGGGTTAAGATTTTCTACATAATAACTTAAATCTCTTCCATGCTTCCATGTAACCTCTCTTATGTCTATACACAATAACTGCCTCCATTGTAATCCACTAATCTTCATTACAATAATGATAGTTTCCAAGATTCACCCTCACCCATGTTCACACTTGATCCTTAAGACCACTTTCTTGTTGCTTCTTTTGAGTCTGGCAAACAATGCAGAGTCACTTCATTTTAACTTTACTAAGTTTCAAACTAAGGAACTGAAAGATATTCACTTCCAAGGTGATGCTACTCCTTTTAATGATTCTCTGAGTCTCACTAAAGTTGATGGTCAAGGCTTTTCCCTTCCTAATAGTGTTGGTCGGGCCTCATATTCAAAACCAGTGCAGCTTTGGAATAAGGACTCAGGCGAAGTCACAGATTTTACTGCAGGCTTCTCTTTCGTGATCAAAGCAAATGACACCAAGAGGAAGTTTGGGGATGGAATCTCCTTCTTCATTGCGCCTTTTGAGTCCGACATCCCTGCTAATTCAACAGGTGGATATCTAGCTCTTTTCAGTCCTGAAAATGCAAATGACTCCAGCCAAACCAATCCTATTGTTGCAGTTGAGTTTGATAGTTATGACAATCCATGGGATCCAAGCTCTAATCACATAGGGATCAATGTAAACTCCATTATATCAATAAGTAATGTTACATGGAATAGTAGCATTAAAGATGGAAGAGTAGCAAATGCTTGGGTAAGTTTTAACCCCATTACTACTATGTTAGGTGTCTTTCTAACTTATAATGGAACTCCCTACACAGGGCAATCTACTCAAAACCAGCTTCAATATCCGGTGGATATGAAGAACGTCTTGCCAGAAAAGGTCCGAGTTGGTTTCTCTGCAGCCACTGGTGTCTCATTTGAAACACATAACATTCTTTCTTGGTCCTTTACCTCAAGGTTGGAGATTAAAGAAAAAGGCAACACAGGTTTGTGGATTGGTTTATGTGTTGGTTTCGGTATTTTGATATGTGGACTACTAGCGATTTGGTTTATCTTAAAGAGAAGAGCTGCAAAGAGAATGGAAGAGGAAGAGTATGATGATTCCATTGATGGGGAATTTGGAGAAACTGGACCGAAGAGGTTCACTTACCGAGAACTAAACTATGCAACAAACAATTTTTCAGAGGAAGGGAAGCTTGGACAGGGAGGATTTGGAGGTGTTTACAGAGGTCTGTTAACAGAATCTAAAACAGAAGTGGCAGTTAAGAGGATATCTAAAGGATCAACACAGGGAAAAAAGGAGTATGTTTCTGAGGTGAAAATCATTAGTCGTCTGAGACACAGAAATTTGGTTCAACTTATTGGTTGGTGCCATACAAAAGGTGAGTTCCTTCTTGTGTATGAATTTTTGCCCAATGGTAGCCTTGATAATCATCTCTTTGGAGGGAGACCAACTCTAACATGGGCAGTAAGATATAGGATAGCTCTTGGCTTAGCTTCATCCTTGTTGTACCTTCATGAAGAATGGGAACAATGTGTTGTGCATAGAGATATCAAGTCAAGCAATGTAATGTTAGATTCAAACTTCAATGCCAAGCTAGGAGATTTCGGCCTAGCCCGGCTTGCAGACCATGAATCAGGTTTACAAACAACAATGTTAGCAGGCACTATGGGTTACATGGCCCCAGAATGTGTCACTACTGGGAGGGCTAGTAAAGAATCTGATGTATATAGCTTTGGGATGGTGGCCCTAGAAATCTGCTGTGGAAGAAAACCAGTAATAAGAAACGCAATACCAAGCCAAGTAAGCCTTGTGGAGTGGGTGTGGGACTTGTACGGTAAAGGGCAAATATTTGAAGCAGCTGACATGAAATTAAGTGAGGAATTTGATGAGAGGCAGATGGAGAGCTTGATGGTAACTGGATTATGGTGTTGTCATCCTGATCCCATATTCAGGCCTAATATCAAACAAGTGGTGAGCGTTCTAAATTTTGAAGCTCCATTGCCTACCCTGCCATCCAAGTTGCCTAGGCCAATGTATTTTGCTCCTTCATTCAATATCAACTCTACCAATTATACATCATCTACCACCACAAGGTCCACTCAAGATCAATTTCAGTATTCTTCAAGCAATTATGTCTCAGATTCATCAACATCACCAGGTCCCTCAAGACCTTTCATATTCTCAGAAAGTTAATGTGTAGTTTCTCTTTGTTGTGTAGCTCTTTATTATAATATTTCTAGAAACTGATAGTGAGTTCTTACGTAAGTGTTTGAATATTATGTCTGATTCTTATTAGGATAACGTTTTCGTTGCTGACAAAGTATTGTGTATACATAAATATTTGTGTGTGTGTGTGTGTGTTAGGTATTTGGATGAGATTATTGTTTTATGAGAGTCTTGGTCAATTATGTTTGGCAAAATGAAATTTTTTTGTTAGAGTTTATGAATCATTTGACTGTTGACACCTGGAACTTGGTAATGTTTTAGTTATTAGTCTATTAAATATTACTTGTAAATTGTAATCACTGCACTGTGATTTCATAATTTAAATTGTTTATGTTTTTGCGTATAAATTGTGATTTTGACTGTATATTGTGATCAATTTCTTCAACTATGTCCTTAAAAAACAGTAAAGCAAAACAATTACAAAATTATAATATTACCTGCATTTCAATATTATGCTAGTTGGTTTCAAACTCAAAAATTATATAAGTAAATGGTTAGATTTTTCCCTCCTCACGAGTTATTTATTAGTTAACACCTTTTGTTAAATTGTTAAAATTAAATGTGGATGCTACTATTTATTGTGAAAATAGTATAATTAGTTTTGGAGCTTTGGTTCGTGATTCTAATGGCTTTTCATTGGAATGTTTTGTTAAATCTTTGATTGGTTTTTTTTCCTTAGAAAAGCTGAAGCATTGACAACTTCATATGTTTTAAAATGGTGGCGAAATTTGAATTTCTATGCTTACATTACCTTAAATTTTTTTTTCCTAAACTTATACTTACCAATATTTTTAATATATGACAACTTTATTGTTTTTCCCAAAATACCCTCCCCCAATTACATCAACTCCTCTCTTCCCATCTTTTCCCCTAAACGTAAAATGGACCCATCGGGCCCAAAGAATCGGACCCGTCGGGCCCATTGGGCCCATCGGCCTCATCGGGCCCAAGGAATCGGGCCCCATCGGACCCCTATATCAGGCCATCGGGCCCATCGAGTTGTCATCTTTAACCTCCAGCCATGCCCCCATCGGACCCGACCATCGGACGGGCATCGGACCCCATCGGACCCGATTAAAAAAATTCCATTTTCGACAAATCTCTTCCTAATCTTCTTAAATCTAACCTTAACTAACAGATTTCACACAAAATTGCAACATATTATTCTATTTCATGAATTTAAGCACAAAAAATTAAAGGAAAAAATTGAAAAAATCACTAAAAAAATTGAGCGGGGCGGTCGGCGTGGGTGATATGGGTTGAGGGGGGCGGTTGGCCGTGGATCACGTAGTCCGGTCGGCCGTGGGTGGGTGGTCTACGTGTGTGGGTGCGGCACCGAGCAAGAGAGAAAGAGAGAAAGAGAGAAAGAGAGGCGAAAGAGAGAGAGGGCATCAGGTTTCAAATGGGGGGGGGGGGGGAGAAAATGTTATCCCATTTTACCAATATTCCCTATTTTAAGTTTAGGGAAAAAATTATCCCCTAATCTAAGCATAGAAATTCAAATTTCCTAAATGGTGTTTGCAATTAGGTTTTTTCATTTTCTTAGTGGAGAATGATACTAAAATCGTTATAAATTCAGTCAAATCTCTTTATGATGGTATCTCATAATGAGATTGTATTATTAGATTTATTAAGTCATTATTATCTGTCTTTCTAAGTGCATGTCTTTAATGTATGATGCAAAATGGTAAAATTACAACACATAGGTTAGTAATATATGCACTACAATAAAAAAGAGGTTTCTTGGTTGAAAGAAATTTCTTTTTATTTAATGATCAATGTATTATATAAATATCAACAATAAAATTAGTTATCATATTAAAAAAAAAATAATTTTATGCCGGTTACATGCAAATCTGAAGTATTTATGGGCTATTTTCACAAAAATAAATAACTAAATGCATGTTTGGCATCATAACTAAAAAATTGTTTTTTGTTTTTAAAAACATAAAATTGTTTTTTGAAAACAATTTGGCTTGTTTGGCCTAGTTTTTTAAAACTGTTTCCAGAAAACAAAGTTACAAAAAACAAGAATTTTGAAAACAACAAAATGTTGCTTTTTGTTTTAAAAACCAATTCACTTTTGGTCAATATTGTTTCTAAAAAACACTAACCAAACATGACTTGTTTTTAAAAACTTCAAAAACTATTTTTTGTTTTCATTTCTAAAAACAATTTTTTGAAAACAAAAAACAAAAAACAATACCAAACATGCTTAAGTGCATGTTTGGCATCATAACTAAAAAACTGTTTTTTGTTTTTAAAAACAGAAAATTGTTTTTGAAAACAATTTGGCTTGTTTGGCCTTTGTTTTTTGAAAACAGTTTTCAGAAAACAAAGTTACAAAAAACAAGAATTTTGAAAACAACAAAATGTTGTTTTCTGTTTTAAAAACCAATTCACTTTTGGTCAATATTGTTTTTAAAAAACACTAACCAAACATGACTTGTTTTTAAAAACTTCAAAAACTATTTTTTGTTCTCATTTTTAAAAACAATTTTTTGAAAACAAAAAACAAAAAACAATACCAAACATGACTTCTTTAAGTCTCTTTGACAGTTCTCTAAAAAATTTAATTGAAAATCAACCGTTGATCACCATGATTGGGTTCAAATAATTAGTTTTGGATGAGTTTGCACATGTAATTTTCCATTGACTTAAAGAAGTGACACAATATTTTCCATGTAACGTTTTTATTCCTTACATGTGTTCAGCTTTGTTTCTCTCGTATTAAAATATAAATATTCATTCAACACCTTTACAAAATAATATTGGGAACAAAATTGGAAAACCTAATATTGAACAAACAAATAAGTAGATAGAAAAATTCGAAAACATTGGTCCTATAAGAGTTGGCTTGCTTTTCCATCAAACCATATTGAGATCATATGAGAGATTACAGAATCCTAAAGAAGCTTGGTACTTGAATTATGTTGCAGGACGGTCGACTCATCTTTACTCTGACCAGAAACAGAAGAATCAATCCATGGTCCATCCATAGAAGTGCCTACATGGTGGCTCTCTTGCGAGTACCCAGACATGTCTGTTATGCTGTCATGTGTTAGCTTTTCAAAGGCTCTGAACCTTGCGTCCTGATCCATCGTGCTTTGCTTCACCAGTGGAGCTTGGACCGGGATTTTTCCTTCCAGCATACTCACCACGGACGACATCGGTGGCCTAAGAGTGGGAGATGGGTTGGTGCACAATAGGGCCAAGTGAAGCATTCTTAGAGCCTCATCTGTCGAGTATTTTGAACCAAGACTAGGATCCACAAGATCTAATAGATTCCCTTGTTCTTGTTGGACATAAGCCTTCAATTACATTTACATGTGGAGAAAACAAACAAAATACACACGTTTAGTACAATGCAAATAGAAAGTTAAACTCTAAAAAGGAACCAGATTGTGAGATAACTGTGACTTACCCAATCGAGAAGATAAACAAACTCCTCCTTTGGCCTGTAATTTGTGTTGCTCTTCCCACTAACAATCTCCAAAGCAACCACTCCGAAGCTATAAACATCGGCCTTATCGGTCAAATAACCTCTCATTGCATACTCCGGAGCCATATAACCTCTGAAGAGAAAAAAATAAGTTCACAACAGTGAGTACAGTGTCACAGAAAATAAAAGATTTATTCTCAAGCATTTTGTTTGCAAGTATAGGCCGCAGTATTGTGAAATACAACCAAAATTCTTTGAAGAAGAAAAAGTTAGAACTATACATTGTTCCAGCTATCCTTGTGCTGATATGAGTGTTCTCTTCTTCATCAAGCTTTGCTAAACCAAAATCAGATATCTTGGCATTTAAATCCTTATCAAGAAGCACATTGGTTGCCTTTATATCTCTGTGAACAATCTTCAACCTTGACTCCTCGTGAAGATAAGCTAGACCCCTTGCTATCCCTATACAGATCTTCTGTCTTGTTTGCCAGTCCAATGATAGTTGCTGTTCCTTGCTACCTATCAATGTTGGACGTAAGAAAAACGAGATGAGTATTGTTCTAAACTATGTGACAGAGAAACAACGATTGAACATTCAAATAATTACCAAAGAGTGCACGAGCAAGACTGTTGTTTTCCAAGTATTCATATACAAGCAACAGTTGATTCCCTTCAATGCAGCAACCATAAAGCCTCACAAGATTTGGGTGTTGTAATGCAGATATCATGCCTATCTCGTTAACAAATTCACGGTTGCCTTGCTTTGATTTTGATGACAACTGTTTAACTGCAACCACACGACCATCTGATAGTGTACCCTACAAAATTGTTATGTATATCCACATCAAATGTCTGGAATATAGAAAGCACAAATTTTCTCATTATATGTAATGGTCAAGTGATCCAAAAAAATTATCCTTACTTTGTAAACTGGTCCAAAACCTCCTTCACCTATCTTGTTTGCAGGGTCAAAATTACTAGTTGCAGATTTTATGTGTCTTAACGAGAAATATCCTGTTTGTAACTCTAATCCACGTAGCTCTGTAACAAAGAAAGATATAAGACGCTCCCTCCAATGTAAAAGTTGAGAAGGAAAAATGAAAAGGAAATATTTCAAACTACATATAGGCCTTAAGCGAAGTTCTGGCAAGCAAAAGTAGTCCGTAGTCTTCACACGTATTGCATCAAAATTTGACTAAATCAAAATAAATCTTCTTATACTTCCTAATCCGAAATTAAGAAAATCCTAACAGTACTTTTTCATGTTTGAGAAAATCCTAAGGCTATATCATTCGTGGCAGTCAATGAGTCAGCTGAAGTACATACAAAGTTGTAGTTGACAAAAAATATAATCTCCTAAATGTAAAAGACAAAGGAAAGCAATGTATACTTCTTCAACAAGATAGAAAATTAATCAATTAATACGAGAATACTTTATCTCTTAGCACTTGAAAAACAACAAAAGCATGCAAACCAACCACCAATGTGTATAACGTACTAAAAGAAAAAACCAAAATCTACAAAGAGTACTCTTTACTGGCAAATTAAGACACTACCAACATTCTAATGCAAATACTTATTTCATATCACAAGAACATCAACGACAGAGCAGTTAATCAACATCATGAACATGCACTCCAACAGTTACACAACGCACATACGTCAATCCTTTCCAAAGTTAGTTTGTATTTGCAAGAAAAGAA
The DNA here is from genome assembly GCF_029168945.1 of Cannabis sativa. NCBI lineage: Eukaryota > Viridiplantae > Streptophyta > Magnoliopsida > Rosales > Cannabaceae > Cannabis > Cannabis sativa. The sequence continues at coordinate 38,741,413 of NC_083601.1, read as the reverse complement.
TGAATATTTGGCAAATATACAAATGACTTTTGTGGAATACATTAATTTCTGGAGTCATTTATCGTTACCTGGATCGTCAAGGTCCTTCCCCCCTAAATAACCCTTCATCCGAAGCCCTAGTAAAATACAAGCAACAACCACACACGAAGCAGCTACAATGCCAATAATTGCTCCAACAGACAACCCAGAATTAACGCTGAAATCTGAAGAGAAAATTAAAGGTTATTTTGACACTCTCTCAAGTTTTAATCAAAGATATAAATTAAAGTTTATCGATGAAGCCTACTTGGGGTCACAGTAATAGCCGATATAAGAGGTCCATAGACACCCCGTTCAGGAATAGCATTGGTTCCTTTCCCAGCCCAGTATAGGTGGATCTCTAGAGTGCTGCCTTTAACAAGAACATTATCAAATGTCTCGGTGATGCCTTTCTGAGCACCTCCAGCTTTTTCCATTATGTTAAAATCCTTCCTAAGTAAACTCCCCTATTCATAAGTCAGCAAAAAACATCATTAGCAACTTCGACAAAAAATTGACCGTGCAAAGCTAAGTTGAATGTTATAAAGAATCAAGTAAAACAAATAAGACTAGCTATATACGGTAGTATTGTCAATCTACATTTACTCACTTGAATTGAGATATCGAATATGCGCCTGCCAAGGCTATTAAATGACTGGTCATTAGAAAACATTATCTCAGCAAAGTGAAGCTGCACTTTGTAACTGCCTTCCCGCAAGCAAAGTCCATAGTACTTAAGAGATTGAGGAGCAAGGCGTGCCGTTTCATAAAATTTTGAAGCACCATTTAACGATGAGTTTGTACTGGTAATGTAAGGTAAATTTTCGTTACCCACGAAAACCCCAGTACTACTATAAGCCCATTTCTCTGATGGTGATGTGAAAAAGCTGGCAGGACCCCCTTGGTTTAGGTCCAGTTCATATGTATTCCCATCAACATCCATGCCTGGCCCTCCACAATCGATAAACAAAGAATGATCTGCAGTTATAATGTGAATTACATTTAGCACCTCATCTAGACTAATTCAAGTTCCGTGTGTAAGTTATGATACATGGCGCTATTTGGATTTATCCTTACGTTTTGGTTTTGTTGCGCAGGGGAGATCCTTCTTCAAGCACCATCTGCTTGTTCAATTTAGTGTAAGTAAAGATAAATAAAACACAAGTCAATATCAGAATGAGAAAGAGACTTACGATTGGACCTCGGAGTCTTTGTAACTAGAAATTAAATTCCTGTTCACGATAAAGTTTAAAACTTAGCAGAGTACACAGCGAAAATAGATAGAGAAATACATACACACATATTTAGATGGTACAAACTTACACAGGCAAACTTGAACAACTAAGCTGTTGTGTTGAATCCGTGAAATTGTTGTACGATACATCACTGCAAATTAAATAGCGAGGAATTGGTACTTAATTATTTAGTTTGCTATGCGAGTGAAATATAATCAAGAGACTAGAAATTAACAATTTCTTATAAATTAGTAAAAGGATTTGTATATTGGCGCTTTCAATTAAATGACTTAAAAGCCAAAAAGAATAAAGCTTTATATACGAACATATCGTGTTTGCTGCTGATTATCCAACTTGGCACTTTTCCAGTCAGTGAGTTATTGGTCAAAAACCTACATTCATAAACCACTAGTCAAAGAAAGATATAACGAAAGCTAATGTAACAATAGACCTCAAGAATCTTGACAATGAAACCAATGCATATTAAATAGCTTACAGAAAATCTAGTTTGGTTAGAGTCTCCATCTCTTTTGGAATTTCACCAGTCAACTTGTTGAAACTCAGGTCCCTAAAAGATTCAAATACAAGCACATAGCTTAGTAATTAGTTCCTCAGCAAAGACAACATGGTAAGAGTACAATCAAATTAACTATGCATGAAATCAATCAATCCATTTTTTTTTTTTTTGTGAACAATGAACATATCATTGAAATAATTAGAGAGTACATAGATGGAATCAGTCTATCTTGTTCACTGATATTTAATGGAAACCTATACCAAAACTGGAGTTCTTTGAAAGAGCAGACAAGGATACGAAATGATAGTTAATAGCTGGCATAAAATAATAATCACTTTGTCAAACAACAATGTAGGGATATAAGTGCAAACAGTATTTCCAGTTTAACTTATATGTAGCTGCAAAATCAAATTCAGTTCGCTAATTTATCCTTATGTGAAAAATGAATCTTCAACAACACAAGCCAGGCCATTTCATTTGTTATTTAGACGATTTTTTTTTTTTTGGGGGTAAGGAATATTTAGACGAATTTAAGTGCTTACAATGTCTTCAAGTTTGTAAGCTCTTGAATGTACTTTGGAATTTCATCATTAATTAAGCAATTCCTCAATACCCTGAATCGAAAAAAATCAGTGCAAGAACTTAGTAAGTCCCGGAAAACCATGGAAATAGTCTCATAGGATAACAGCAGCAGCATTTCAAGTCATATTGAACTTACAATTCTTTCAACAGCTTCAACTGTCTCAAATCAGGGAAAGTTGTATTTGGTCCCCCCAAATCAGATATTCTCCTGATAAAAAGTGTCAAGTAATTCAATCATAGTATTATTAGTACAACCCTCCTTTGGCAAACCAAACTAAACCTGTAATTAACAGATAAGCAGCTAGGTCTCACAATTCAGTCAAGTTTTTTAAATTTGATATGCTGGAAGGAAAAGGACCCTCCATGGAAGTGCCCTGCATATCCCTGAAACAAATTTAGACTTTTAATTTAAGAAACTTCCCACTATTTTGAAAATGAGAGAACAGAAGGAATGATAAATGAAATAAAAACTCAGTACTCACAGTCTATCAAGTTTGGTCCAGTTCCCAATAAATTCAGGTATCTTCTCTGATATTCTAGTCCCATCTATCCTACTGCAAACCATAAATAATGTGAGACATTTCTGAACTTGAAAAGAAGAGAAAAACAAAACTTTTGAACTATAAGTAAACTTCTTTGACTTACAAGTCGGTTAAGTTCAACAAGTTTACAAACGTCTCTGGTATTGGTCCAGTAAAATTGTTTGCACTCAGTAGGCTGTACAAGAGAAAATGTTAAAAAAAAATTGTTCAACGCATATACGGAATAAATCCAATCTATAACAAGTTTGCCCTTTCTATTACTAATATTATTATTATTTAAAAAAAGAAGGGACAAGAGTAAGGGCGGCAATCTTACAGTCTTTCCAAGTTACTCAATCTCCCAATTTCTGGAGGAAGAGGGCCATCAAAGAGATTATTCTCTAATACCCTGAAAAAATTACCATTTACATATAAGAAAGTCAACATTTAATCTTCACTTTGTTTAATTTTAATTGAAGTATACTGCTTGCATGACTTACAGCTCCCTGAGCATAGTAAATTCACCAATCCCCGAAGGAATGGAACCACTGAATCGGTTTCCCAAAGCAGACCTGCACCACACCAACCAATAGTTACAAAATCACTGACTTGTCCGGTACTCCTAACCAATGACAAGTAATTATACCTATGAATATAGGTAGTGATACAAATATTTGATAAAAGAGCACAAATAACTTACAGAACGCGCAGGGGTGCACGAGATAAGCTTAGTGGGATTGATCCATTGAGGTAGTTGCGAGTTAGATCACTGTTTAGTTATTGAAAATACTTTAGTCGTCAGGCACTCTAAATTTATAATCAAAATATTTATATAAATATGAATGTATTGTAAGTATAAAGTAAAAGCATGTAAGACTCATTTCTCTCATTAAACTATGAAGTGCTGTGTATAGTCCCCACTTATATAAGTAATTTTGAAAACAATTAAAGACGCAAGTTATTAAATCTATTTATGATAAAGTTATATATTCCAGATTTGATAATCTCTTCAATGTCCTCTATAGGTAACATGTTCTAGCAATATTCTATAAAATTAAAATCCAATGTAAATTTGCATCTAAGTTTGTAATTGAGAGAATAACCAAATGTCACTTACAGCTCTTCAAGATGAGTAAGACTTCCAAATTCTTCAGGTATAACTCCAACTAGATTGAGACCCTTCAACTCGCTGTCATATCATATATTTAAATGTTTTAAAAACCAATGTCATACTTCAACAACAAATTAGCTTACTTGTCAAACATGAGCGTCAACAAAGGAAGCATCAAACGGTAATTTGTGCTACAAGAAATGAAAATAAAAAATAATTGAAAAAAAAAAACTTACATGGTTTTGACATGGCAAATACTAATAGTACTACCATTTTCTGGAGAACAGTCACATGCGACATTGCTTAAAACATCTTTAGGGACAATTGTCTTATTGAAGCCATTGCTATCTGTACAAGAACTTCGACTGATGTTCCAATAACCGCTCAGCTGTAACTTTCTGGATATTGTTTGAAGAATTTGAACTGTCACATGCCAACATCAGAAATCAGAAGATAAGTCATGGAAACTCAACTAAGTAAATCAATGTCAAATACTCAAAATATAATGTTTTTGGTCAAACTTGGTCATTGGCATTGCAGATTAGCAGTGCCTTGTTTATGTGGGGTTTATTTACTGGTACAAGTATCAGTTTGTTAGTTAATACAGTTGTATCTAGACAGTTATTTCTGTTATTTTGTGTCAGGTCTTGTACTTCCTTTTTTCGACCTATATATATAAAGGTCATTTTGTTATTTCTCTGTGTGAGATTAATGTGTGAGCTGAGGGTGTATCTGTATATGTAAAAGAGCCTGAGATTTTATAACTCAGGGCTCTCGAGTGATCTGTTTGTGTTGTAGGAGCATGACTCCATTCAGTCCTGTATTGTGATTCATTGTTCTCTCTCTGAGCTTAATCTCAAAGTAAGAAAGGCAAAGCCTCAAGGCAGTTCCTCCCAAGGATTAGATCCAAGTGCTCCTCACTTGTGATTGAACCTTGTAACTCTGTGTGCAAATTCCTATTTCTATTCTTGCTGATATTGTTGTTTACTGGTTTTATGTTTCTGGTTTGATTCTAACTGGTTTGTTCTTGATCTTGTTAATGTTTGTTATGTTCTTGGTTGGTGTTTATTCACCACAGTTTATTTGTGGTCTGTTCTATAGATAATTTGTATTAAATGTAAGAAAGTTAAATTAATTACCAAACAAGAAAAAAAGTTAAATAAAACTACATACACACATAAAGCTATATTTATATGCATTAAAAAAAGAAATATAGACGGTAGGTCTAAGATCTAACAATAGTAAAAAAAAACTACAGTGAAAGTCGAATCAGGTTCCTATTATTATGCTTTGATAATATTCACATGGAGCAGATGCGTATTCGTGAATACTGACTTATTAATATTAATGGCTAGTACATAAAGATGGTCAAAATTGGGAATAGTCTAAGTCTACTATGTCAACCATGTTCTCTTTAAGAAACAATGGTCAATTTTTTCCTATTCGAGTCCACATAAACTCCTAATTAAGCATTTATTAGTATTTATCTTTACAGTTGTCCCCTTATTTCTTTAATTACTTTAATTATAGTCTTTCTTTATAATTAGAAATAAAACAAGAAAAAAATGTAATATAATCTTCATTCATTATAAGTTTTCAAGCTTGTTTAATAGGATGATAAATGTAACACACCCAGATTACAAAATAAATAAGTACACCAGTAGAAGATACAAAATAATAATAAAATCCAAAAGCTAATATATATATAATAGTAACACAAAAATAATATTCAGTTAAACATATTTTTAAATAAAATCACATCAATTAATATTTTGTGATTTTACAAATATAATTATTTAATTGTTTTAATATTACTCGTACGACAAAAACTTTAACATATACACGTTGGTTTTTTTCTTCCTTGGGTCCTTTGCACCACTTTTTATTGGATGCGGCAATGAATCAACTTGCTCCTGTATTTAATACTACAAAGACTATTAAGCCCTTTTGCAACCAAGTTGACCAACAGTGTTTCCTGACCATTTAAGTCATCAAATTATAAAATATCTAAACAATACTACAAATTTAGTCACACTATAGTGGTACCCACTTCCCAGTTCCCACCTACAGCTACGTTAATTGTGGATGTGGTCCCTCACCAACTCGATTCCATATTTTATTTTATTTTGAGAGGGCTAAGCTAATAAAAGGGCCATAATTACTGTTAGGCTCTTTAAGATTTTTGTTCCTGAATTATAATATATGTATTATTATGTAATTTTTCAACTTTTACAACTAGTTCTTAAACTATTTAAGGGTGTTGCAAATTGGTACTTCTACCAAATTTTATCAGAAGTAATAAATAAAATAATAATACAATTGCTTAGTCAATTATTGTATCAGCTTATAATTTAATATTCAAAATAAATAAAATTTTACATTTTATAAAAAATTATTAAATTAAAAAATAATTAATGATTAAAAAAATCATGTAAAATTAAATTAAAAAAATAATTACACACTTAATGTTTACATGTCACTATGGGGTATTTTGAATGGGTTATTGCTAACAATGGAATAGTAATGTGAAACATTACTTTGTTTGTTTTGAGTGTTTAGCTTTGGAATGTTATTCCCTTAGTAATATAACTACCCTTAAAGAGGGTAATGTTAATACTTTAAAAAAAAAGTAGGATTGAATCATTACCTTCTATTATATTAATTTAAATAGCATTTTTGAATTAATAAATAAATTTAATACCAATAATATTATTATTTATTATAAATAAAATATTACGATATATATTTAGATTGTGAAATCGTTTTTTTTAACTGAGTTATTTTTATATTATTAGCAATAATATATGTATATTCATTATACATGAATTTTATGTGGATGGTGTACATAAATGACATAACAAACAAAAAATAAATAATATAGTGATAAAATATATAAAAATATTTATTTTAATTAATAAAAAATACAATAAAATTTAATATTTACTAATTAATAAATAAATTTCTTTAATAAATAATTATTTTATTTTTATATAATTAACATTAAATAAATATAATAAAAAAATATTTTAATTTTAATTTTTTAAAACAATATATAAAATTCTTGTGCTCAACTAAACAATGCAATTTAATTAACAGGAATATGATTACATATTACCCTACATAACCAAACACAGTTTACACATTTTCCTATAATCATATTCTGTTTCATAATATTTCTTATAATCAAATTATTTTGAACACCTCGTACCAAACGCCTAACAATCATGTTATTATTTTATACAAATATGAATAGTAGATGAATTATTTTTAAACTGAAAAGTTTAAGGGCAATAATACAAAACTCAATAGCCTTAGTATTGACTTAAAATTACTCCCAAGAAACAGGTGTGTGAAGAATTCATGGCGAGGTATTCGATTCTGAGAACACTTAAATTTGTTAACAATATTCAAATTACTTCGGTTTAAAAACTAAAAACGAACCGATAATAAAAAAATAATAAATAATAAATTAATTAAATAATTTGAATGACAGCAATTCTATGACAGTTTTGGCCAACATTTACTCCCAAACAGAATAATATTAATCCTCACAAGAACAACTACAAGTGACACGTCATCACTATGATTATTGAGAAGTCACTAAAATATTAAAATCCAAATCTCGGAAAATTTTAAGGCGAGAAAACTCGAAAGCGTACCTTCATCTTCGGGCAAAAGTTGAGCGTTGGATCCAAATCCAGAGAAGAAAGCATCCAAAACGAGAAATCCGAAAACAAAAACAGCAATAATTTTATTGGCACAGAACACAAATCCCATTTGGAGAGACAGAAATAGAGAGAAAATGTGTTGTGGGAGAAGGAGAACGAAAGGGGGTTTAAGAAAGAGTTGGGAAGTGGAAGAGTGATTCAACTACTAAAAGGAAAACGAAGAGAGGAAGAAAGTGATGGTATTGTATTGTTCGATATTGAATTTTTTAATATTTAATGTTTTGAATTGGAAAGAGAAAGCAGTAAAAACAGTAGTTGAGAAAAAACATGGAAGGAAGCAAGAACGAACAAACAAACATAAAAGTTCAAACTAAATTAAACTACGAAAGGTTACGAATTTCGAAAACAAAGTTGAAAAGGAACAAAGGGGAAAAGGGGAACTATGTAGAGAAAGCCGCCAATACGGAATGCGAAGAAATTAATGAAAATTCAGCGTCGTCGTTTGTCTGAGAGAAATTTCAATGCAAGTAAAAGTAATCCTATCTAATTTGCATGTACATACATTTATGATTAAACCGACAATGTTAGGTTATGCTTATGCACATTACATATAAACAAACTAGTTTAAAGTTACGTGTACACATATATTTAGTTATATATTAGTTAGATGTTTTTGTTTAATATTAGAGAAGGAGGCAAAGACGAATTTTTTTTCAATACACAGTAATTTTGTAAAAAAAAAAAATTAACAAAAACAAAGAAAAAAAATTATTATCAAAATTCAAATGATGGACAATTCAATAGAATTTTAAATAAAAAATAGTGAAACTAACTCTTTTTATATCACTGGTTCAAGATAGTCTCATAAAATGAGGTGAATTACATGAATTTTTAAAATAAAATTATTAAGATAAATGATAAAGTGGTTTGGGAATATTCATTTTTTAATTCATTGAAAGAAAAGAATATTGAAAATTGTCACTTAACCATTTAAAGAGTCTCATATTATTAATCGGTTTTGAAAGCCGAAAAAAATCATAACAATACTATGGCACAATAAAGAAATTACTAATCTCATAAATAAAAAGAAAAAATACATTTCAACTTATTTAATAACTATCAGTTTATATATGTCATAATTAATTATAAACATAACAATTAATATACTGCTACTATCAAATAAGACAAACGTGCTACATAATGTTTCTTTTAACAAGTTGATGTTATTAGCTAATCTAAATAAGAGAGTACAAGTTTATGTGAGAGCTAAGGAATTTTCTTCTATTGATGTTGAGACATATATTCAAAAGTAAGTGTTTAATTAATTAAAAGAATATAAAATAATATAAAATTAAGTGTTGTACCGACCCAAAAAAAAATAGCAGCAAAACCAGTAAGACCAGCATATATATATGAACAACATAATAACCAACAAAAAGTCAACCTCAATCTTGCCTAATCACCATTACCAACTACAATTAATTATATTGATTTACATGACATATATTTAATTAGTTTCTTGAGTGTATATGCGTAAATCTTCTACAAATCACTGTCCACAAACAAAATAAAATTCTCATGAATCATCATAGTTGAACAGATTTGATTCACATGTCTTACAATATAAAATATGTGAGCTCTAAATTACTTTTTACTGAGCACAAGAAAAAACAAGGAGAAGTGACATGAGGGAATATGGAACATGTATAGCCTTCCAAAAAATAAGTTTATAGTGTGGTTAATTATGTGGAGGATGCATAACAGAGATTGATTATATTTCTTTGATGTTATAATAGTGAAAGAATGCTTGATCTGTGGGGCTCATGAAAAAAGTCGTGATCAGAGCTCGGAACAGAATCTTTTGAGAAACCATAAATGCAACTATCTCTAGAATAGATTTTCACAGAATCATTTTCTTTGTGACAAAAAATTATATCTGTAAATTGAATAAAAAATTATACTTGAGACTTCTGATTCAAAGTAACACAAACTTCCTTATTTATATATAAATAAAAAAAAAAAAAAAAAAAAAACCATTATCACTATTCCTAGTTCATTGTCCATAGTAATATACTATGGGCACAAAAATTGGACTCTTGAAATATAAAATATGGTTGAAATTATTGCCAACAAAATTGAAATAAGACAAATAACAAAATTTCAACAAAAGATGAACAATATTATGCATTGTAGGCAGGTTCTGATGAAGTTATAAAGTTCAACCAGCCTTTAATATTAACTCAAGAAAAAAAAAATCCACCATATTAGAACAATCTCCAAAATCACACATCACATGTTGCACTGTAGATCTATAAACAACACTAAAATAGTTAGATATTGATTCGGGGAATATGCAGCGATTATATCTTTCATTCATAACTTACATTCTTTTTGAAAGACTCATCGTTTGTGTTTAGACGAAGTTTCAGGAGGCTGCCAAACTCCAACATTCTGCTTTGAAGAACCTCCAATGATGAGTTCATCGTCTACCCAACAATTCACACCCTAGTCTCTGTCCATGAGCAAATTAAAATATTGAACCCAAAACCAAAATTATATTTTACATATCAAATCAAATATGTGAAAGTGATACCTTTAATATATTTTTCTTTCTTTAACAGGAATATATCTTTAATAAAAGAGTCGACCCCTATATCAAAAAGGGGCTAGCCAACTACTGTAATTTGAAGGCTTATAAAAAAATCATCCAAATAGTGGCAATTATCTCATAAACGATAACCTATTTTCTAAATCTAAAGAATTGGAAGGATTACACAAACATCATTTCATCCCAATACAACAATGCATATTTATAATAAAAGAGAATGCAACAAAGTTGAAATTTACTCAGTGCAACAACCATTCCAGCTGGTTTCGCTGCATGTGGTTGAACAAAATCAACTCCATTTTGATAAAATTTTCTCGCCGGAGATACCTTTTCTTCTCTTATCTGATTATAGGTATTGCTTAAACACGATATCTGTTGGGTTTTGTGCCCTAAATAAAACCCTTTACAATCTGATTAGTTATCAATATAAGAAATTTGAAGTGATTTATGTTTGCATGAATTTTACATGCTAATGGTTTAATATGTTTATTACATTAACACACAAAATCAGTTAAGTCCAGATCATATGTTTATTCACATTTACAGTATCGTCAACACAGTGGAATATGATTGTGATTATATGAATCAAAAGACTAAGTTCCTGTTTCATCAGTGTTTTGGATTTATATTAATGTGATAATCAGCGATGATGTGTACTTACACTTGGAGTAAGTGTTATGTTCTTTCCAGGACAATAGTAAAGTATACTAGTTAAGCCTACTTTTGGGTCAGGGTGATACGTATATTTTGGGAACATGATAGTATGATTGAGTGGGAGTGCTGAACATAAATATGGAATCTATAGCTTCTACTGGTGTATAGAAGTCAAGTGATGATTTCCTTCGAGCTTAGCTAAATAGAAGTAAATGGATGAGCTCTTGTTTAAGTGACTAATTCTTAGATCACTAAACATCATTTAGAGGTAGCTAAGTGTTTTAAGGGGCAAAATACGTTGAGGGGTGAGAACGGTAAAAGTATCACATCTCGATGTAAATCATCTATATAGAGGATCTTTGATCACAATAAGATTATAACAATGGTTAAATGAGATAGCATATGTATATCGTGGAACATATGATATGCTCTATATAAGTCTGAGAGTGTAATTCTAAGTTCTAAGAGTGGATTCAACGAGGAATTAATAAGTAGGGATTTACTTAGTAAATTCGGTTCACTTATTGGAAGCTCAGCATATAGATCAATGGTCCCCATTCTAGTTGAGACTATACTGCTTGTAAGACTCAATAATTGATTTGTGATTAATCAATTATAATTCTAAAGTTAGACTATGTCTAATTTGTGAATTTTCACTAAGCATGGGCGAAATTGTAAAGAAAAGAGATTCTAGGTTTATTTATTTATTAATAGACTTTATATGTCTAATTAATAATTAAATTAAATGACAATATTATTTAATAATCTATTTTAGTTATTAAATAATTAATTTTGGCATTTAAATGGTTAGAATTGGAAAATTGGCGTTTTTGAGAAAATAGAAATAAAAATTGTGAAAACTGCAAAAACCAAGTGGGGCCCATTACACACCATGGCCTACCACTTAAGCAGGTTTTTCAAATTGATATTTTTATTATTTTAATGCCAAATAATTACTAACCTAAACCTAGTAGTTGCCTATAAATAGAAAGTGATGGCTCAGTCAAATGACAAGTTTTCATAAGCTTTCTGTCAGAAAATTCTTTTTCAAAAAACTGAGCCTTTCCCTTTCTCTCTATAGCCGAACCAACCTCTCTCTCTTTTCTTCTTCTAAATTTCGAAACCTTCAGTGATAGAGTAGTGCCCACACACAGCAAGTGGTACCTCAATCATAGATTGGAAGACTGTGAAGGATCACACACAAAGAGAAGGACATTCGGGCTCAGATCTTGATAATACTCTGCGACAGAAAGGATACAAGGGTTAGAGATCTGAGTGGAAGGAGACATTATTCCGCTGCCATCAATGTAAGGTTTTCTTAACTTTATATGTGTTTATTTATCGTTTTAGAAAGTTCATATTTAGGGTGTTAAACAACATACTTGTGAGTAGATCTAAGATCCTGGTAAAATAAATTCCAACAACACGATATCTCCATTTTATCGGTCATTGCGCGAGCCTCATTAGATCCTTCAAGACGTTATCTGCTCCATAAAATTTAACCAATTTATTTATTTGATTAAAACTCCATCAATCTCAAAGTTTGGCAAAGACTAATTAATCTTTCTCAAAATTGTTGCGAATGAGAAGCTTTGGAATATTTGACTAATTAAACTCTTTTTCACAGGATCCCATAGTTTGAGTAAATCGGTTAGGGTTAAGGAAATAGGTTTTGTTTTCTTTGAGTTAACGGTTCCGTTAACTTCACGTTAACTTTTCAATTTTCAAAATAAAAAAAAAAATCGTTAAAAAAAATCGTTAAACCAACAAATAACGTTAATTAGGCACTTTTTATATATAAAGATAAAGATAAAGATATAAATAAGAGTCTTGTTGAAAAAAAAAATATATCTTTATATATTAAAAGTGTCTATCTAACGTCAATTCTTAGTTTAACGATGTTATTTTGTTTCCTCCGTTAACTTTAACTGAATATTCCAAATTTATTTATATTATTTTTTTAACAAAAATTTATTCAAAAAAACACACATTCCAGTAACATAACATTATTTTTTTGATGTTGTTTTGTTTCCTCCGTTAACTTCAACAGAATATTCCTAATTAATTTATATTATTTTTTTAACAAAAATTTATTAAAAAAAAACACACATTCCGTTAACATAACATTATTTTATTAAAAAAAACACACATTATTCAGATTAATTTGTAGGATTTTAAATGCTATGGATTGTACCCACTATCCAAATTTAATTTGTGGTTGGATTCTTTACCTTTGATATTTACTTTCGGATTGTGAAAATCAGTCTTAATGATGGGAGTCATTAAGGGGATTGGAAGATATTTTACAGGTTTCTAACTTTTTTTAGTAATAGGATTTTTTTTTCTAATGATTTCATCAGTCATACATAATTATTACTTTTCAAAATTATCTTTTTCATTTCTCTTATATATCTTTATATATTAAAAGTGTCTATATAACAGAATTTTTTGGTTTTACAATGTTTTGTACAGATTTTGATGGCTCTTATTATCTTTTTACAATGTAGGATAGTGAACATGAAGTTGTAAACGACGTGGGTGCTGAAACTGGACATGTGATACGAACAACTATTGGTGGTCGAAATGGACAATCTAGGCAGGTTTGTAGAAAACTACTATGAAGGGTAGATAATTCAATTTGTTGGTTTATCTTTCGTGTCTTACAATGCTTCATTTGTTTTCAATTGACAGACGGTAAGTTACATTGCAAACATGTGGTTGGAACTGGTTCTTTCGGTGTTGTTTTCCAAGTACGTAGAATCATAGTATTTTTTTTTTAATAATTGAAGCTATTTCTCAACTTTTTTCGCCAAACATATTGAATGATGATGATAATGTAAACCTCTTTCTCCAAGCTAAATGTAGAGAAACCGGAGACATTGTTGCCATCAAGAAAGTCCTTCAAGACAAGCGCTACAAGAACAGGGAATTGCAGATTATGCAAATGTTGGATCATCCTAATATCGTCGCACTAAAGCACTATTTTTTTCTCAACAACAGACAAAGAAGAGCTTTATCTAAACCTTGTACTTGAATATGTCCCCGAGACTGTTCACCGTGTTGCCAGAAATTATAGCAGGATTAACCAAAGAATGCCCCTGATATATGTTAAACTCTACACATATCAGGTATAAAAGTAATGGGAAATTTGAAAAATTATACTTTAAAAACCTTAATATTTTATTCTTAAACCAATACATTTTAAACTAAAAAATATATGACACTTTATATAAAACTCAAAAATACCCCTCTCATAACTCAATCCCATTTTTTCCCAACCCGCACATGCATCGGACCCTCCCATTGGGCCCTATCGGACCCGTCGGACCCCCCAAATTGCAAGCATCGGACCACCCCCATCGGGTCCCCATCGGCCCCGTCGGACCCCCCCATCGGTCCCCATCGGACTCGTCGGGCCCAACCCAATTTTTTTCCCAACTCGCAAGCATCGGACCCCCATCTTCCCCAAACTGCAACCAGTCCGACGGGCGAGGTGGGTTCGGTCGAGATGGGTGTGGGTTCAGTTCGTGGATGGTTCGGTTCGGTCGAGATGGTGCGGCTATGGGTCTCCGTCGGACTGGTGGCGGTCGGAGGTGGGGCTCGACTCGTGGTGGGCAGGGCAGTGGGGGGTTCGGTTCAGTTCGTGGTTGTGTGAGGTGGCTGGGGTTCGGGTGAAGTCGGAGTCGACTAGGCTTGTGTGAAGCAGCTGGGATCGAGCGAAGGAAAGAGGGACCGAGAGAGAGTTTGAGTAGAAGAGAGAGATAGAGGAAGAGAGAGAGTTGGGGTGTTGTTATGTGAGGGTTATTTTTGGGTTTTCGATAAAAGTGTCATATATTTTTTAGTTTGAAATGTATTGGTTTAAGAATAAAATATTAAGATTTTTAAAGTATAGTTTTTCAACTTTCTCAAAGTAATTTTGTTGAATTTTGTTGTGTTTGTATTAAAAACCTTCTTTTCTGAATGTTCTTGGTTCTTCGGTTAAGATCATGGGATATATTAACTAAGTTTATTGCTAGACAATATGTTGGTTAGTGTTTTGATTTCATTTTTGTTTTTCGGGTACAGATTTGCAGGGCACTTGCTTATATCCACAATTGCATTGGTATTTGTCACCGGGATATCAAGCCTCACAACTTACTCGTAAGATTCTTTTCTTAGAGCATATAGTACTTGTGTAGATAAGACTCGTTGGTGTTTGCCAAAATGACAATCTTGGAAAGTGAAACTAGAAAATGACATTTCATTTTTACACTTCTCAACCTACTTGGTCACTCTTGCTTTCGTCATGTAAAAGTAGATCTAATCGATTTCATCTTACAAGTATTTGTCTCATAAGTCATTTTGCAAAAGACCCTCTTGAGACTTGTCCTATAAAACTCCGATTTCCCTAATGTTTGCAAGGTATGTAAGAAAAGTTAATTGTCAAGAGTGAAACTTGTTAGTGTGAGAATTAAGAATTTGGTGATATTTGTAGGAATTACAGTGGAAGATGTTTAAATACTTTTGAATGGTGTATTTGAATGTGTTATTATCTGTTTATGTATCATTTTTTTGCCTTGTCAAATTCTAAAAATATGCTATAATAATATTCAGGTAAATCCTCACACTCATCAGTTGAATAGCTTTGTGCTTTCGGAAGTGCCAAAGTTTTGGTAAGTATTTTCGCTATGTTACATATTGAGTGATTAATCTAGGTCCCGTTTGGTAACACTTTTTAATCAGTTTTCTGTTTTTAAAATTGAAAAAGTAAAAATATTTTTCAAAAACATGTTCTATAAAATTGTTTATACTTTTCAAATTTTTAAATGAGAATCAAAATTTTTTTTAAAAAAAATAAAATCACTTTCAATATTTTTTTAAACAGTTTTTTTTTTTCTTAATCAATATCTTGGACTTCGATCATGATCCGGACCCAAATCCCCCCACGGTCCTGGCGCTGAACCCGGCCTCTGACTTGAACCCAAATCCGACCCCGGACCTAGACCCGACGTAAATAAAATCAAAAAATGAAAATGAAAATGAACTTTACAGAACACACTTTTGTTTTCTGTTTTTAAAATTGAAAAACAAAAGTGGTTATAGAACGCATTTTTGTTTTCCAAAAGTAAAATTTTTAAAAACAAAAATTTTACTTTTATTTTGTGATTAAAAAATTAGAAAACAAAAGTGTTACCAAACGGCATCCTAGCTTGTTAGCTTAGCTTGATCCAATTGTTAAAAGTTTAGTCTATTTTCTATGTTATCAGGTGTAAGGAGAACTGAATGTTTCTTACATCTGCTCGAGATATTATCGAGCTCCTGAGCTTATATTTGGAACGACTGAATACACCACAGCTATTGATATTTGGTCAACAGGCTTGTGTGATGGCTGAGCTACTACTCGGACAGGTTAGGCCTTCATGATGATATGACATGATTTAAAATAAGTTTAAAAAGTTTGTTGTGGAATTATAAAATGATCATCTTTTATTTACCAGTTATTTCATTTTTTCTATAACTTGTGTAGATGGGCATTAGATATTAGACTTACCAGCAAGATACCTGATTTCATAGGAAGTTGGTCAAATCTTACTACCTTGTAAGGCAAGATAAACAAATATTTGTATTTTGTTGATGTTGCAATATCTATATCCTTATTAACAATAGCTAACTACTTGTTTGTCTTGATGCAAGGTTTCCTAAGGGAAATCTTTCCAAGGACCCATACCATTCTTTACTACAACTCTGAGAGTTAACAGGACTCAACATAAATTTAACTATATATTTTTAAAGCTAATAATCTTACCTGTGAACTATATATATAAATATTTATATAGGTGGTTGAAAGATGTATTTACTGCAAGTTCTTCTCTTTGATTTATCATTAATATGAAGTCTCTTTCAATCTTCTAAGTGTAACATGTTTTAATACCGTTCATAAGTACTTCTAATATTATCAATTTTTTAGTATTATTAATAACAATGTGTACATCATAAGTTTATATATACAATTATGGCATTCTTAAAAAGTCTATTTTTATAAAACAAATAATAAAAAATAATTTACAATTAGTTACCGATTTTTTTAAAAAAAAATCACTAAAACTTAAATAAAACTAATATTTACGTGACTCGCTACGTAACTTTCATCTAGTATATAAATAAGACTCGTCCTTTCTATATATTATTGTATTGACAATAGTAGAATAGTGATGACTCACCACTTCCTTACTTTATAAATAAAATAAATAATGCAGATTTTGACCCCTATACTTTATTA
The DNA here is from genome assembly GCF_029168945.1 of Cannabis sativa. Lineage (NCBI taxonomy): Eukaryota > Viridiplantae > Streptophyta > Magnoliopsida > Rosales > Cannabaceae > Cannabis > Cannabis sativa. The sequence continues at coordinate 38,724,240 of NC_083601.1, read as the reverse complement.
TGTATCAAATAATGTTATTTAATTTTTCTTAGCCTTTAAAAATTCTTTATTATTAAAATTATTAAATTTAAAAAAATTTATTTGATTGCATTCAATTTTATTTGTACTAAATCATGCCTAAATTTTAATATCTACCAAACTATGTCCCTTAAATTTTGATATATATTAAATATTGAATTTTCATTTATGTTACATTTTTCTTACTAAAATTAGATAAAATTCTTTAATCCAAAAGAGATTTTAAAAACCTTAAAAGTTTAAGAGTCATAATGCAGTACATGTCAAAATTTAAAGAATAAAAATATTAATTAGCCTATATAAATATATATTAGCCCGCAGCCGGCAGCCAAATGAAGGTTATAATATGTGGAAAAAAAGCAACATTTAGGTTAAGGTTATTATTTTCATAATTATTGTCAAGTGCATTATTATTATCATTATTGTATTAAATAAAGTTGAAAGTTTCAATTATTAAATTAAATAAACTTTGACACTGAAAATCCATATTTTAACTTGAGTTGTTGTAAATTGTAATTAAGTAACTATTACTATTACATAAAGTAACTATCAATTTTAAGGTGGAAGCGATTTGGGTATTAAAAAAATTATCAATCAATTTTTTTATAAATTTAATTTAAAAAAATATATACTTCATAAATTTTAAAATTGGTAAAAAATTTAAAATCATATACGTTTGAACTACAAAATATTATTAATTTTTTTAAGTGAATATAAAAATAAATATTTATTATATTATATATAAATGGATGATAAAAAAAAAAAAAAGAACTCTTATATGGCTAGCAATACTTTAACCTTATAATGAAATTTTGATAATGGTATAAACATTATATTTAATGTGATTATATTTGGTTCAACTTAGTGGTTGGTGCCATACAAAAGGTGAGTTCCTTCTTGTGTATGAATTTTTGCCCAATGGTAGCCTTGATAATCATCTCTTTGGAGGGAGACCAACTCTAACATGGGCAGTAAGATATAGAATAGCTCTTGGCTTAGCTTCATCCTTGTTGTACCTTCATGAAGAATGGGAACAATGTGTTGTGCATGGAGATATCAAGTCAAGCAATGTAATGTTAGATTCAAACTTCAATGCCAAGCTAGGAGATTTCGGCCTAGCCCGGCTTGCAGACCATGAATCAGGTTTACAAACAACAATGTTAGCAGGCACTATGGGTTACATGGCCCCAGAATGTGTCACTACTGGGAGGGCTAGTAAAGAATCTGATGTATATTGTTGGATTAAAAATCCTTTGTGGGCACATATGTATAATGTATATGCTATTATAAAGTGTGATACAAAATTAAGTGACCAATTATGTTATGGGTATCAAAAGGGTATTAAAGTGTCATGGAATTAATGTGTAGATACCATAAGTTAATTTATAATTTGTTGAGGGGCCAAATTATAAATACCCAAAACTCATTCTAAGATGAGTCTATAAATAGGTAGTGGTCCCCAAGAAACACTAGGGTTTCTGTATTCTCTCCTTCCCCATCAGAGAAAATACTCTAGAAAATAGTGTATTCTTGGAAGATCAAAACCTTCTCTGCAATCTCCAACAATGGCTTCATGTTAGTGCTTCCGCTGATCTTTTATCATCATATTCTTCTTTAATTTAACAAAGGTTTTATAGATTTATGATTTAGGGTTTTCTATATTAAAGCACTTTATGAATATGTTTAGATCTGTGATTTATATATATTTTAAGTGTTTTATAATCCCTAACAAATGGTACCAGAGCCACCTTTATTGAATTAATTAAAGATCTGATGATTTTGTTTATGAAATTTGGGGATTTTGAAAATTAGGGTTTTTTAATTTTCATATATATGTATATATGGTGCGGTATATTTTTATAAAATATATCAAGTAATTTTAATTCACAGTCGGCGTCACTATTTTGATTGAATACATATATTGAATGTTTCAATTATATGAGTTTTTGGCTTCAAAAGATATATATTTCTTTATGGTATATATATACTGTGATGAGAATGTTTTGCGGTTGATGATTATGATTTCTTTTTATTAATATTATGCAGTAATATAATGAATGATGCATGTGATTGATTGAAGAGATATGTGTTATCAATTGCTTTTGATTTTATTACTTTTGTATCAATTGCGTGTATATTTATTCTGAAAATTGTTAAAGCATCTGTAAGTGTTATATTCAATTATTTTGTTTTATGGTTTCTGGCTTCAGCCCAATTTTATAGTTATATATTATATATGCATTACATATTTTATGGCTTATGTGGATCGGCGACTTGTGCCGATGAAATTATATTTTGTATGATATATATTATAATATATGTTATATAATTTGGATATATGCATAATATATATTTTGGTTTAAACAATTTAATTCAAATTTTGGTGTTGGTTTATGACTAATATTTTAAGTAAATTAATTGAAACAATATGTCGCCAAAGTGACCTCTTTTGTGTAGATTAATTTATTTAAATATTAGGATGGTTGTATGTTTGTAATTAATGCTTATATTGACTAGCCCAAAGGTAAGTAAATATTTTGCTAGATTTCAAACATACCTGTGGCGATAAATGTGTGACAATTATAAGGTATTTTGTGTGAGCAATACGTTAGTCCAAAGATTAATCTATTGTTTGACACAGTTTTATTGTCAATATTTAATTGCTACACCAAGAGTACCGCTTACAGTTAATATTACTGTCCAAAGACTTAATATTAATGTGTGTTTGGTATCTTGAGATGGGATTAACCAATTTTAGAATTTATTGTTTAATAATGCATATTAATGTGAGCTTGTTTTATTTGTTCTATATTCAGCTAGTTCATCTTCTGCTGCCTCAATATCTGCTAACATTAATTCTATTCCTATGCTTAATGGGACCAATTTCAAGGATTGGAAGAGGAACCTACTTATAGTTCTGGGATGTATGGATTTAGACCATGCACTAAGGAATGAACAACCTACACCTCTCACTAAGGAAAGTTCCCATGATGATAAAAGGGAATTTGAGAGGTGGGATCGTTCAAATCGCATGAGTCTAATGATTATGAAACACAGCATTCCAGAAGCCTTTTGGGGCACAGAATCCGAAGGGGTTACTATGGCTAAGAATTTCCTTGAACAAATTGAGGAACGTTTTGCTAAAAACGATAAGGTTGAAATGACAACACTTCTTGGTTCTTTAATGAACATGAAGTATAAGGGTCAAGGAAATGTAAGGGAGTACATTATGGAAATGCATCATATTGTCTCAAGATTAAGGACACTTAAGATTGAGCTTTCGGATGATGTACTTGTACTCATGGTTTTGTTAACGCTTCCTCCACAGTTTAACCAATTTAAAATTAGTTACAACTGTCAAAAGGAGAAATGGACTCTCAACGAGCTTATTTCTCATTGTGTGCAAGAGGAAGAAAGGTTGAAAAAGGACAAAACCGAAAGTGCTCATTTGGCCACTACCCCTAAGGATAAGGGCAAGAAAAGGAAATTTGAGAATGAAGCTGCTAAGGGTCCAGTTCAAAAGAAACAACAACAGGATTCTAAGGGTTGTTTCTTTTGTAACCAACCTGGACATGTGAAGAAAGATTGTGCCAACTATCACGCATGGCGTGTAAAGAAAGGTATTAATCTTGCTTTGGTCTGTTCTGAGGTTAATTTAGTTTCAGTACCTAGAAACACTTGGTGGATAGATTCTGGTGCTACTACTCACATAAGTGTTTCTATGCAGGGTTGCCTGAGCTACCGAAAGCCAAGTGATGGTGAAAGATACATCTTTGTGGGCGATGGACAATCGGTGGAAGTGGAAGCAATTGGGCATTTCAGATTGTTATTAGGAACTGGTTTTTATTTGGATTTGAAAGACACTTTTGTTGTGCCGTCTTCTAGACGGAATTTAGTTTTCGTTTCTTTGTTGGACAAATTTGGATATTCTTGTTCATTTGGAAACAATCAGTTTGCTTTGTCTTTAAATTCAAATATTATTGGAACTGGTTATTTGAATACTTAAGACAATCTTTATTTGCTAGAAACAATTGCATCCTATAATGAAACCTTGCATGTGGAATCACGAGGTACTAAACACAAATTAGATAAAGAAATTAAGCGTCATTATGGCATAAACGCTTAGGTCATATCTCAAGAGGTAGAATTGAGCGTCTTGTGTCTGATGACATTTTAGAGTCTCTTGACTTTCACAGATTTCAATGTCTGTGTAGATTGTATCAAGGGAAAACAGACCAAAACTAAGAGATTAGGTGCCAATAAAGATTAGGTCCCTCTGGGGAGAAGCATTAAAGACAGCAGCTTACATTCTGAATAGAGTACCAAGTAAAGCAGTTGCAAAAACACCTTATGAGCTTTGGACAGGTCGAAAGCCTAGTCTAAAGCATTTCCACATTTGGGGATGTCCAGCTGAGGCAAGGCCTTATAGGCCACATGAAAATAAATTGGACTCCAAAACAGTTAGCAGCTACTTTATTGGTTATTCTGAGCGATCTAGGGGCTATAAGTTTTATGATCCCACTGTCAGAAATATTTTTGAGACGGGAACTGCAACATTTTTTGAGGATGTTGAATTTGGGGGGAGAAATAAGGTTAGAGACATTGTTTTTGAGGAGGAATTGAATTCAAACTCAGTTCCTACTATCATTTTAGACAATGTTCAGGCTTCCACACCTGTCATTGATCAAGAAATGAATCCGGAACCTCAACAAGACAATGTTGAACAACTCCCAAATCAAAATGAGGCTATTGTTCCAGAAGAAAAAATTCAACACCCTCAAGAACAAGAGCCATTAAGGAGGTCCACAAGAGAGAGAAGAAATGCTATTTGACATGACTATTTTGTATTTCTTCAAGAACATGAGGATGAAAATGGAATGATGGAAGATGATCCAATCAACTTGCATCAGGCCATGAAAAGTTCTAACTCTCAAAAGTGGATTGATGCCATGGATGAAGAGAATAAGTCTATGCAAGACAATAAAGTTTGGGAAGTTGTCCCATTACCAGAAGGTGTAAAACCAATTGGTTGTAAGTGGATACTTAAAACCAAGAAGGATGAATATGGTAATGTGGTGAGATTTAAGGCACGTCTTGTAGCAAAAGGCTATACTCAGAAACAAGGCATTGATTATACAGAGACTTTCTCTCCGGTTTCATCGAAAGACTCTTTTAGGATAATATTGGCACTTGTTGCTCATTTTGACCTTGAGTTACATCAGATGGATGTTAAAATAGCGTTTCTCAATGGCGACATTGATGAGACAATTTATATGGAGCAACCAGGAAATTTTGTGGTTGGTGACCTAAAGAATATGGTTTGCAAATTAAAGAAATCCATCTATGGACTCAAGCAAGCTTCTCGTCAATGGTATCACAAGTTTCATCAAGTAATTATCTCATTTGGTTTTGAGATGAATATTATTGATGATTGTGTATATCACAAATTCAGTGGGAGTAAATACATATTTCTGGTTCTACATGTCGATGACATATTGCTTGCCACTAATGATATAGGCTTATTGCACGAAACCAAGAGATTTTTATCTAAGCAATTTGAGATGAAAGATCTTGGTGACGCCTCTTTTGTATTAGGAATTCAAATACGTCGAGATCGTTCTCGGGATATTCTTGGATTATCACAAAAGAGCTATATCGATAAAATACTCAAAAGGTTTGGCATGCAAGATTGTAGACCAGGTGATACCCCTGTTGCTAAAGGAGACAAATTCAGTCTTAGACAATGCCCTAAAAGCAGCCTTGAAATTCAGGAAATGAAAAAGATTCCCTATGCATCAGTTGTAGGGATGTTAGGCAGATATTTAAGCAACCCTGGTATGGACCATTGGATAGCAGCCAAGAGGGTTATGAGGTATCTTCAGAGAACAAAAGATTACATGCTCACATACAGGAAATCAGATCATTTGGAGGTCGTAAGGTATTCTGATTTTGATTTCGGTGGATGCCAAGATAGCAGAAGGTCTACATCAGGCTACATTTTCTGTTAGCTGGAGGAGCTATATCTTGGAAAAGTGTCAAACAGACACTTATAGCTTCTTCCACTATGGCAGCAGAATTTGTAGCGTGTTATGAGGCATCAACTCAGGGAATATGGCTGAGAAACTTTGTCACTAGGCTGCGTATTTTGGAGAATGTTGAAAGACCACTTAAGATATTTTGTGACAATAAATCAGCAGTGCTGTATTCCAATAACAATAGGAGCTCATCCAAGTCAAAGCATATTGACATAAAGTTCCTAGTTGTGAAAGAAAGAGTGCAGAGTGGACAAATTTCCATAGAGCATATTGGGACAAACTCCATGATAGCGGATCCGCTCACAAAAGGATTACCACCCAAGGTCTTTCATGAGCACACTGCTCATATGGGTGTAGTATTACTTGAGGATATCATGATTTAGTGGGAGTTTGTATTCTCTTTGCTTTATGTTTGTTTAAGACATTTATGTATTTGGTTATTTTCTGATCAGAAATAAAGTTTTCAGTTTATTCACTCTGTTTTGTTATGTTTAAGTTTGACCTCACTTTGGTTTAAGGAGGACCAGTTGGAAATAGGCATGTTCGGTTCACATTGCATGTAATTTCCATGCTACACATCCATGATTGATCTATGTCATTTGGCTATATTTGTATATGTGACCATTGATGGGTTTAGTCATGATTGGTATGACGAAAATCGCTTTGATCCTATATGGATATAGTTGATGGACGAGATTGTTGTAAATACCTTTACATAATAGCAAATTTTGAGCTCATAAGGTTATACATTTATCAGGTAACATATGTTGCCCAAGTGGGAGATTGTTGGATTAAAAATCCTTTGTGGGCACATATGTATAATGTATATGCTATTATAAAATGTGATACAAAATTAAGTGACCAATTATGTTATGGGTATCAAAAGGGTATTAAAGTGTTATGGAATTAATGTGTAGATACCATAAGTTAATTTATAATTTGTTGAGGGGCCAAATTATAAATACCCAAAACTCATTCTAAGATGAGTCTATAAATAGGTAGTGGTCCCCAAGAAACACTAGGGTTTCTGTATTCTCTCCTTCCCCATCAGAGAAAATACTCTAGAAAATAGTGTATTCTTGGAAGATCAAAACCTTCTCTGCAAAGCTTCCGCTGATCTTTTATCATCATATTCTTCTTTAATTTAACAAAGGTTTTATAGATTTATGATTTATGGTTTTCTATATTAAAGCACTTTATGAATATGTTTAGATCTGTGATTTATATATATTTTAAGTGTTTTATAATCCCTAACATATATAGCTTTGGGATGGTGGCCCTTGAAATCTGCTGTGGAAGAAAACCAGTAATAAGAAACGCAATACCAAGCCAAGTAAGCCTTGTGGAGTGGGTGTGGGACTTGTACGGTAAAGGGCAAATATTTGAAGCAGCTGACATGAAATTAAGTGAGGAATTTGATGAGAGGCAGATGGAGAGCTTGATGGTAACTGGGTTATGGTGTTGCCATCCTGATCCCATATTCAGGCCTAATATCAAACAAGTGGTGAGCGTTCTAAATTTTGAAGCTCCATTGCCTACCCTGCCATCCAAGTTGCCTAGGCCAATGTATTTTGCTCCTTCATTCAATATCAATTCTACCTCTTATACATCATCTACCACCACAAGGTCCACTCAAGATCAATTTCAGTATTCTTCAAGCAATTATGTCTCAGATTCATCAACATCACCAGGTCCCTCAAGACCTTTCATATTCTCAGAAAGTTAATGTGTAGTTTCTCTTTGTTGTGTAGCTCTTTATTATAATATTTCTAGAAACTGATAGTGAGTTCTTACGTAAGTGTTTGAATATTATGTCTGATTCTTATTAGGATAACGTTTTCGTTGCTGACAAAGTATTGTGTATATATTTATGTGAGTGTGTGTGTTAGGCTATTTGGATGAGATTATTGTTTTATGAAAGTCTTGGTCAATTATGTTTGGCAAAGTGAAATTTTTATCATTTTGTTAGAGTTTATGAATCATTTGACTGTTGACACCTGGAACTTGGTAATGTTTTAGTTATTAGTCTATTAAATATTACTTGTAAATTGTAATCACTGCTCTGTGATTTCATACATTAAATTGTTTATGTTTTTGCGTATAAATTGTGATTTTGACTATTTATGTATATTTTTGTTTATAGTATAATTGTTTTAAATTCATTCCGAGATGCTTCATAGCTACAAAAAGTCTAGAGTGAAAAGCATCGAGAATGAGTTAGCAAAAAAGAAAAGCATCAAGAATGACATCAGTAGATTCATCAACCTCATCAACTAAAATAACCTGCTACTTTTGAGAAACATATTCGATCTGAGTCTCTGAGACATGACTTTATTGACTCTTAGAATGAGGAAAAAAGATCATTACTTTGGTTCAAGTTTGCATATTGGTCGTTACATAAATCCACTATTTCCAACGAGTTCATTATCATGATTTTGTTCAGCAAAAAAAAAAGATCTATTTCTTTAACTATGTCCTCCTGACGAAACAGTAAAGCAAAACAAATACAAAATGACAATAATATGATAATTGGACATTTCAATATTATGATAGTTGGCTTCAGGCTTAAAAATCATATAAGCAAATGGTTAAGATTTTTCTCCTCTCATGAGTTATTTATTGATTAAAATCTCTTGCTGGATTGTTAAAGTTAAATATGGATGTTATTATTCTTTGTGAAAACAATATTATTGGTTTGGGGCTTTAGATCGTGATTCTAATGGCTTTTCGTTAGGATATTTTGTTAAATTTTTGCTTGGTTTTTTCTCTCTTAAAGAAGTTGAAGCGTTGGTAATTTCTTATACTTTAAAATAGTGTTTGCAAATAGACTTTTTTGTCTCCTTAGTGGAAAGTGATATTGAAATCGTTGTAAGTTTAATCAATTCTTTTTTTATAAGGGTGTCTCCCAGTAAGATTGTATTATACATGAGTTAGCAAGATAGAAAACGAGATTTTCTGGTTGGAAAAATTTCTTTGTTGTATAAAATATAATGTTTGACTCTCAGCAATAAAATTAGTTATTATGTTAAAATAAATAAAAGTAATTACAATTGCAATTTTGAAACTTTGGTATTAGTTGTGAAAAAAAGTCATTAATTTATGCCGGTTACATTTTCTTCGTTAGTATTAAAGCGATGAGGACTCCAAATTTCACTAAGTCTCTTCGACAGTTCTCTAAAAAGTTTAATTGAAAATCAACAGTTGATCACCATGATTGGATTCCAATAATTAGTTTTGGATGAGTTTGCACATGTAATTTTCCATTGACTTAAAGAAGTGACACAATATTGTCCATGTAACTTTTTTATTCCTTACATGTGTTTTCTCTCATATTAAAATATAAATAGAGGAGTTTCATAAACTTATAAATACACTTTATTATTATTAAAAATATAAACTTAAATATTTTTTAAAAATTACTCTTATTTTTATAAAAAAATTTCTTGACATTATTTTATGTTAATTTCAATACTTATTTTGATTTCATTTTCATAATTTTTTCTAATTCATGTATATTTTTTTTTTCTAAGAAAATTTCATATAATTTTTTATTTTAATTTTTTTATCATAATATTTCAAATATACTTTATTTTTATTTGATAAGTATATTTTTTAAAAATATAAATTGGAAGAAAAAAGTTAAAAAAAATTAATACAATTAAAGATATAAATTTTATATTAAATTAAAATTATTAAAATGGAGGTGCCTGAAAAAATTTTAGGGTGTAAATAAAATTTCCCTATAAATATTCATTCAACACCTTTACAAAATAATATTGGGAACAAAATTGGAAAACCTAATATTGAACAAACAAATAAATAGACAGAAAAATTCAAAAACATTGGTCCTATAATAGTTGGCTTGCTTTTCCATCAAACCATATTAAGATCATATGAGAGATTACAGAATCCTAAAGAAGCTTGGTACTTGAATTATGTTGCAGGACGGTCGACTCATCTTTACTCTGACCAGAAACAGAAGAATCAATCCATGGTCCATCCATAGAAGTGCCTACATGGTGGCTCTCTTGCGAGTACCCAGACATGTCTGTTATGCTGTCATGTGTTAGCTTTTCAAAGGCTCTGAACCTTGCGTCCTGATCCATCGTGCTTTGCTTCACCAGTGGAGCTTGGACCGGGATTTTTCCTTCCAGCATACTCACCACGGACGACATCGGTGGCCTAAGAGTGGGAGATGGGTTGGTGCACAATAGGGCCAAGTGAAGCATTCTTAGAGCCTCATCTGTCGAGTATTTTGAACCAAGACTAGGATCCACAAGATCTAATAGATTCCCTTGTTCTTGTTGGACATAAGCCTTCAATTACATTTACATGTGGAGAAAACAAACAAAATACACACGTTTAGTACTCTGATAATATGCAAATAGAAAGTTAAACTCTAAAAAGGAACCAGATTGTGAGATTAACTGTGACTTACCCAATCGAGAAGATAAACAAACTCCTCCTTTGGCCTGTAATTTGTGTTGCTCTTCCCACTAACAATCTCCAAAGCAACCACTCCGAAGCTATAAACATCGGCCTTATCGGTCAAATAACCTCTCATTGCATACTCCGGAGCCATATAACCTCTGAAGAGAAAAAGATAAGTTCACAACAGTGAGTACAGTGTCACAGAAAATAAAAGATTTATTCTCAAGCATTTTGTTTGGAAGTATAGGCCGCAGTATTGTGAAATACAACCAAAATTCTTTGAAGAAGAAAAAGTTAGAACTATACATTGTTCCAGCTATCCTTGTGCTGATATGAGTGTTCTCTTCTTCATCAAGCTTTGCTAAACCAAAATCAGATATCTTGGCATTTAAATCCTTATCAAGAAGCACATTGGTTGCCTTTATATCTCTGTGAACAATTTTCAACCTTGACTCCTCATGAAGATAAGCTAGACCCCTTGCTATCCCTATACATATCTTCTGTCTTGTTTGCCAGTCCAATGATAGCTGCTGTTCCTTGGTACCTATCGATGTTGGAAGTAAGAAAAACGAGATGAGTATTGTTCTAAACTATGTGACAGAGAAACAAAAATTGAACATTCAAATAATTACCAAAGAGTGCACGAGCAAGACTGTTGTTTTCCAAGTATTCATATACAAGCAACAGTTGATTCCCTTCAATGCAGCAACCATAAAGCCTCACAAGATTTGGGTGTTGTAATGCAGATATCATGCCTATCTCGTTAACAAATTCACGGTTGCCTTGCTTTGATTTTGATGACAACTGTTTAACAGCAACCACACGACCATCTGATAGTGTACCCTACAAAATTATTAAGTATATACACATCAAATGTTTGGAATATGACTAGAAATCACAAATTTTCTCATTATATGTAATGGTCATTGGTCATGAAGTGATCCAAAAAATTATCCTTACTTTGTAAACTGGTCCAAAACCTCCTTCACCTATCTTGTTTGCAGGGTCAAAATTACTAGTTGCAGATTTTATGTGTCTTAACGAGAAATATCCTGTTTGTAACTCTAATCCACGTAGCTCTGCAACAAAGGAAGATATTAGACGCTCCCCTCCAATGAAAAAGTTGAGAAGGAAGATGAAAAGCAAATGTTTCAAACTACATATAGGCCTTAAGCAAAGTTCTAGCAAGAAAAAGTAGTCCGTACTCTTTGCAAGTATGAAATCAAAATTTGGCAAATCAATATAAATCTCCTCATACTTCCTAATCCGAAATTAAGAAAATCCTAACAGTACTTTTTCAAGTCGGAGAAACTCTCAAGGCTATCAGTCAATGAGTCAGCTTGAAGTACATACACAGTTGTAGTTGACAAAAAATAGTCTCCTTAACAATAAAAGAGAAAGGCAACTAACGTGTACTTGTTCAACAATGTGTATAGAAAATTAAAAGAGAAAATCAAAATCTCTAATCTCTCTTAGCATACTTGATCTCTTAGCACTTGAGAAACAAGAGAAGCATGCAAACCAACCACCAATGTGTATAGCAAACTAAAAGAAAAAACCAAAATCTACAATAGAGTACTCTTTGCTTGCAAATTAAGACACTACGAACATTCTAATGCAAATACCGATTGCATATCACAAGAACATCAAAGATAGAGCAGTTAATCACCACCATGAACATGTACTCCAACAGTTACACAATGCACATATGTCAACTCTTTTCCAAACTTAGTTTGTATTTGCAAGAAACTAATGAATTGGTACAGATACAAATGACTATTATGGGAAATTAATTTCTGGAGTCATAAATCATTACCTGGATCGTCAAGGTCCTTCCCCCCTAAATAACCCTTCATTCGAAGCCCTAGTAAAATACAAGCAACAAACACACACGAAGCAGCTACAATGCCAATAATTGCTCCAACAGACAAGCCAGTATTAACGCTGAAGTCTGAAGAGAAAATTAAAGGTTATTTTGACACTCTCAAGTTTTAATCAAAGATATAAATTAAAGTTTATCGGTGAAGCCTACTTGGGGTCACAGTAATAGCCGATATAAGAGGTCCATAGACACTCCGCTGAGGAATAGCATTGGTTCCTTTCCCAGCCCAGTAGAGGTGGATCTCTAGAGTGCTACCTATAACAGAAACATTGTCATATGTCATGGTAATGCCTTTGTGAGCACCTCCAGCTCTCTCCATTATGTTAAAATCTTTCTCACGTAGAATCCCCTATTCATAAGTCAGCAAAAAACATCATTAGCTAGCTTCAACCAAAATTTTACCGTGCAAAGCTAAGTTATATAAGTTACAAAGAATCAAGTAAAACAAATGAAACCAGCTATGTACGGTAGAATTATCAATCTACAATTACTCACTTGAATTGAGATATCGAAGATGCGCCTGCCAAGGCTCTTAAATGACTGGCCATTAGAAAACATTATCTCAGCAAAGTGAAGCTGCACTTTGTAACTGCCTTCCCGCAAGCAAAGGCCATAGTACTTAAGCGATTGAGGAGCATAGCGTGCCGTTTTATAAAATTTTGAAGTATCATTTACCAATAAGTTTGTGCTGGCAATGTAAGGTAACCTGTCATCACTCATGAAAACCCCAGTGCTACTATAAGCCCATTTCTCCGATGATGTGAAAAAGTTGGCATGACCCCCTTCGTTTTGGTCGTCCTCATATTTGTTCCCATCAACATCCTCGCCCGGCCCTCCACAATTGATAAACAAAGAATGATCTGCAGTTATAATGTGAATTACATTTAGAACCTCATTTAGACTAATTCAAATTGCGTATGTAAGTTATGCAAGAATACATGGCGCTATTTGGATTTATCCTTACGTTTTGGTTTTGTTGGGCAGGGAAGATCCTTCTTCAAGCACCATCTGATTGTTCAATTTAGTGTAAGTAAAGATAAATAAAACACAAGTCAATATAAGAATGAGAAAGAGACTTACAAATGGGCCTCGGAATCTTTGTAACTAGAAATTAAATTCCTGTTCACGATAAAGTTTAAAACTTAGCAGAATACACAGCGAAAGTAGATAGAGAAATACATATACACATATTTAGATGGTACAAACTTACACATGCAAACTTGAACAACTAAGCTGTTGTGGTGACTTAGTGAAATTGTTGTACGATAAATCACTGCAAATAAAATAGCGATGAATTGGTACTTAATTATTTAGTTTGACAGATTCTTATAAATTAGTAAAGGGGTTTGTAAATTGCCGCTTTCAATTAAATGACTTAAAAGCAAAAAAGAATAAAGCCTGATGACGAAGGGAAAAAAGCCTGATATACGAACATTTCGGGTTTGCTGTTGATTATCCAATTTGGCACTACTCCAGTCAGTGAGTTATTGGTCAAAAACCTACATTCATAAACCACTAGTCAAAGAAAGATATAACGAAAGCTAATGTAACAATAGACCTCAAGAATCTTGACAATGAAACCAATGCATATTAAATAGCTTACACGAATTTTAGATCGGTTAGAGTCTCCATCTCTGGAATTTCACCAGTCAACTTGTTGAAACTCAGGTCCCTAAAAGATTCAAATACAAGCACATAGCTTAGTAGTTAGTTCCTCAGCAAAGACAACATGATAAGAGTGCAATCAAATTAACTATGCATGAAATCAATCAATCCATCTTTTTTTTTTGTGTGTGTGAAAAATGAACATATCATTGAAATAATTAGAGAGTACATAGATGGAATCAGTCTTTCTTGTTCACTGATTTTTATTGGAAACCTATACCAAAACTGAAGTTCTTTGAAAGAGCAGACAAGGATACGAAATGATAGTTAATAGCTGGCATGAAATAATAATCACTTTGTCAAGCAACAACGTAGGGATATAAGTGCAAACAGTATTTCCGGTTTAACTTATATGTAACTGCAAAATCAAATTCAGTTCGCTAATTTATCGTTATGTGAAAAATGAATCTTCAACAACACAAGCCAGGCCATTTCATTTGTTATTTAGACGATTTTTTTTTTTTTTTTGGGGGGGGGGTTAAGGAATATATAGACAAATTTAAGTGCTTACAATGTCTTCAAGTTTGTAAAGTCTCCAATGTAAGTTGGAATTTTATCATTAATTAAGCAATTCCTCAATACCCTGAATCGAAAAAAATCAGTGCAAGAACCTAGTAAGTCTCGGAAAACAATGGAAATAGTCTCATAGGATAACAGCAGCAGCATTTCGAGTCTTATTGAACTTACAATGCTTCCAACAGCTTCAACTGTCTCAAATCAGGGAAAGTTGTATTTGGTCCCCCCAAATCAGATATTCTCCTGATAAAAAGTGTCAAGTAATTCAATCATAGTATTATTAGTACAACCCTCCTTTGGCAAACCAAACTAAACCTGTAATTAACAGATAAGCAGCTAGGTCTCACAATTCAGTCAAGTTTTTTAAATTTGATATGCTGGAAGGAAAAGGACCCTTCATGGAAGTGCCCTGCATATCCCTGAAACAAATTTAGACTTTTAATTTAAGAAACTTCCCATTATTTTGAAAATGAGAGAACAGAAAGAATGATAAATGAAATAAAAACTCAGTACTCACAGTCTATCAAGTTTGGTCCAGTTCCCAATAAGTTCAGGTATCCTCCCTGATATTCTAGTCCCATCTATCCTACTGCAAACCATAAATAATGTGAGACATTTCTGAACTTGAAAAGAAGAAAAAAAACTTAACTTTTGAACTATTAGTAAACTTCTTTGACTTACAATTGGGTTAAGTTCAACAAGTTTTGAAACGTCAGTGGTATTGATCCAGTAAAATTGTTTGCATTCAGTAGGCTGTACAATAAAAAATGTTAAGAAAAAATTGTTCAAAGCATATATGGAAGAAATCCAATCTAGAACAAGCTTGCCCTTTCTATTACTAATATTATTATTATATTTAAAAAAAAAAAAAAGAGAGGAACAAGAGTAAGGACGGCAATCTTACAGTCTTTCCAAGTTACTCAATCTCCCAATTTGTTCAGGAAGAGGGCCATCAAAGAGATTACTCTCCAATACCCTGAAAAAATTACCATTCACATTTAAGAAATTTAACATTTAATCTTCACTTTGTTTAATTGTAATTGAAGTATACTACTTGCATGACTTACAGCTCCCTGAGCATAGTAAGTTCTCCAATCTCCGGAGGAATGGAACCACAGAGTCGGTTTCCCAAAACAGACCTGCACCACACCAACCAATAGTTATAAAATCACCGACTTGTCCGGTACTCCTAAACAATGACAACTAATACCTAAGAAAATAGGTAGTGATACAAATATTTGATAAAAGAACACAAGTAACTTACAGAACGCGCAGGGGTGCACGAAATAAGCTTGGTGGGATTGATCCATTGAGGTAGTTGCGAGTTAGATCACTGTTTAGTTATAAAAAATACTTAGTCGTCAGGCATTCTAAATTTATAATCAAAATATTTATATAAATATGAATGTATTGTATGTATATTAAAGTATAAGCATGTAAGACTCACTTCTCTCATTGAACTCTGAATGAAGTGCTGTGTACAGTCCCCACTTATATAAGTAATTTTGAAAACAATTAAAGACGCATGTTATTAAATCTATTTATGATAAATTTATAGGTTCCAGATTTGATAACCTCTTCAATGTCTGTTAGAATTTGTGAATATGGTAAATGAGGTTTCATCCCAAAATTAATTGGCAATAGGAGGAGTAGCTAATTCCTCTTATATATTCTATTATCTTTCCACACATTGGCAATGTGGGACTCTCTAACATCCCCCTCAAGATGGTAGCTATTTTAGCTGCTCACCATCTTGGACAACTCGATCATAAGCGGCTCTTTTTTTTAGCTCACTATCCCTGATCACAAGTGGCTCTTTTTGCTCTATTTTTCGGATTGGTATTTTTGAATTTTTGGTGGCTCTTTTTTATTTTTGGCTCACTATCCCCAAATCACAAGTGGCTTTTTTTTGACTTTGGCTCTTGGATCAATTTTTTTTTGGATTTTCGGTGGCTCTTTTTTTTCGGCTCTACTTCGATCGGTTTATTTTTTGGGGTTGGATAGTCGCTAGAGATTTTTTTTTTTTTTTTTAGTCTGATACCATGTTAGAATTTGTGAATAAGGTGAATGGGGTTCATCCCAAAACCAATTAGTTATGGGAGGAGTAACCCATTCCTCTTATATATTCTATTATCTTTCCACACATTCGCAATGTGAGACTCTCTAACAATGTCCTCTGTAGGTAACATGTTCTAGCAATATTCTATAAAATTAAGATCCAATGTAAATTTGCATCTAAGTTTGTAATTGAGAGAATAACCAAATGTCACTTACAGTTGTTCAAGATGAGTAAGATTTCCAAATTCTTCAGGTATACCTCCAACTAGATTGAGACCCTTCAACTCGCTGTCATATCATATATTTAAATGTTTTAAAAAACCAATGTCAGACTTCAACAACAAATTAGCTTACTTGTCAAACATGAGCGTCAACAAAGTAAGCATCAAACGGTAATTTGTGTTTCAAGAAATGAAAATAAAAAATAATTGAAAGAAAGGCTTACATGATTTTGATATGGCAAATACTAATAGTACTACCATTTCCTGGAGAACAGTCACATGTGACATTGCTTCTACCACCTTCAGGGGTTGTCGTATTTAAGCCAATGCCATCCCTACAAGAACTTCGACTGATGTTCCAATAACGGCTCAGCTGTAGCTTACTGGATATTGTTTCAAGAATTTGAACTGTCGCATGCCAACATCAGAAACAAGAAGATAAATCATGGAAACTCAACTAAGTAAATCAATGTCAAATACTCAAAATATAATGTTTTTGGTCAAACTTGGTCATTGGCATTGCAGATTAGCAGTGCCTTATTATTTGTGGTCTGTTCTATACATAATTTGTATTAAATGTAAGAAAGTTAAATCAATTACCAAACAAGAAAAAAAGTTAAATAAAACTACATACACACATAAAGCTATATTTATATACATTAAAAAAAGAAATATAGACGGTAGGTCTAAAGATCTAACAATTGTGAAAAAAAACACTACAGTGAAAGTCGAATCAGGTTCATATTATTAGTCTTTGATAATATTCACATGGAGCAGATGCGTGAATACTGACTTATTAATATTAATGGCTAGTACATAAACTAAAGATGGTCAAAATTGGGGACAGTCTAAGTCTACTATGTCACCCATGTTCTCTTTAAGAAACAATGGTCAATTTTTTCCTATTCGAGTCCACAGAAACTCCTAATTAAGCGTTTATTAGTCTTTATCTTTACAGTTGTCCCTTTATTTCTTTAATTACTTTAATTATAGTATTTCTTTATAATTAGAAATAAAACAAGAAAAAAATGTAATATAATCTTCATTTATTATAAGTTTTCAAGCTTGTTTGATAGGAAGATAAATGTAACACCCAGAAGATACAAAATAATAAAAAAAATCCAAAAGCTAATGTATAATAGTAACACAAAAATAATATTCAATTAAACATATTTTTAAATAAAATCACATCAATTAATATTTTGTGATTTTACAAATATAATTATTTAATTGTTTTAATATTACTCGTACGACAAAAACTTTAACATATACACGTTGGTTTTTTTCTTCCTTTGGTCCTTTGCACCACTTTTTATTGGATGCGGCAATGAATCAACTTGCTCCTGTATTTAATACTACAAAGACTATTAAGCCCTTTTGCAACCAAGTTGCCCATCTGTGTTTCCTGACCATTTAAGTCATCAAATCATAAAATATTTTTAGTCACACTATAGTGGTAGCCACTTCCCAGTTCCCACCTACAACTACGTTAATTGTGGTCCCTCACCAACCCGATTCCATATTTTATTTTAGGGGAATTACTTTATATATTATTTTTTTAAATTTTTTTTTCAAATTTACGATTTGAGTTTCTAAAGTGGTTGCAGCGCTAGTTGCAGTAAGGATTTTTGTACGATTTTTTGTTGCAATTTAAGTTGCAGCGCTAATTGCAATAGAGGTTTCTATGCCTAATTTCGTAAAAATACAAAAAAAAACTGTTTTAAAATGTAAAAATAAAAAAGCCCCTTTATTTTATTTTGAGAGGGCTAAGCTAATAAAAGGGCCATAATTACTATTATGCAACTTTAAGATTTTTGTTCTCAAATTATAATATATGTATTATTGTGTGTTTAAATTTTTCATAAATTGATACTTTTGTCAACTTTTATTAGAAGTAGCAAATAAAATGATAATATAATTGTATAGTCAATTGTTGCATCTAGGGGTGTTCATTGGATCACATCCAATATTTTTAGGCCTATCCAAATCTGATCCAATCATATATTAGAAGTTAGATTTTACTATCTGATCCGATCCAATTAATTTTCATCATACAATCATATATTGGATGTTGGATCGGATCGGTTCTATCCATTGGATGTATTTCATATATATTTATTTGTTTAATTTGGATTTATCTAATATTTTAGACCTAATATTTTTTGGATCGGATCGGATCCATCCAATATTTTAGGTCCAATATGTATTGGATTGGACTGGATCCATCCAATCCAAGAAAAAATAGTAAAATTTTAATGTTAATTTTCATATATACATATAGATTTGATGTGTAACAATATAAAATCTAATACTCATCCAAACTAAATAAAAATACTAATTAGTTTGATTGGATGTTGAATGTACTGGATTTTTAGACACCCTATCCACTATCCGATCCGATCCAATTAGATATTTAAAAATAACATCCAATCCGATTCGATCACAATTGGATATCCAATGTTTGGTGGTTGGTTCTCATTTGATTGGATCGATTTATGCACACCCCTAGCTGCATCGTATAATTTAATATTTAAAAAAATAAAATTTTGCATTTTATAAAAAATTATGGAAAATTAAATTAAAAAAATAATTACATACATAGTGTTTACATGTCAGTAACAATCATGTTATCATTTTATACAAATATGAATAGTTGATGAATCATTTTTAACTAAGCCATTAAGGCTAACTTAGTGGTGATGGAGGGATGGGAAAAAGGGAGAGCGCGCGCATGGTTCGAATTCAGGACCTTTATGTTGTTAAGCTAATATATGATTGTAAAATACCAATACAGTACACTCAAAAAAAAAAGAATTTTTAACTGACTAAAAAGTTTGGCAATAATACAAAACTCCTTAATAGCCTTAGTATTGACTTAAAACTTACTCCCAAGAAACACAATTTTTGTCAATTTATTTAATGAAATGGTTGAAAAAGGTGTGTGAAGAATTCATGGCGAGGTATTCGATTCTGAGAACACTTAAATTTGTCAACAATATTCAAATTACTTCTGTTTAAAAACTAAGAACGAACCGATAATAAAAAAATAATAAATAATAAATTAATTATATAATTTGAATGACAGCAATTCTATGACAGTTTTGGCCAACATTTACTCCCAAACAGAATAATATTAATCCTCACAAGAACAACTACAAGTGACACGTCATCACTATGATTATTGAGAAGTCACTAAAATATTATAACCCAAATCTCGGAAAATTTTAAGGCGAGAAAAACCGAAAGCGTACCTTCATGTTGGGGCAAAAGTTGAGCGTTGGATCCAAATCCAGAGAAGAAAGCATCCAAAACGAGAAATCCGAAAACAAAAACAGCAATAATTTTATTGGTACAGAACACAAACCCCATTTAGAGAGACAGAAACAGAGAGAAAATGGGTTGTGGGAGAAGGAGAACGAAAGGGGGTTCAAGAAAGAGTGGGGAAGTGGAAGAGTGATTCAACTACTAAAAGGAAAAAGAAGAGAGGAAGAAAGTGATGGTATTGTATTGTTCGATATTGAATTTTTAAATAATTAATGTTTTGAATCGGAAAGAGAAAGCAGTAAAAACAGTAGTTGAGAAAAAACATGGACAGAAGCAAGTACGAACAAATAAACATAAAAGTTAAAACTAAATCAAACCACGAAAGGTTACGAATTTCGAGAACAAAGGGAAAAAGGGGAACTATATAGAGAAAGCCGCCAATACGGAATGAGAAGAAATTAATGAAAATTTCAGCGTCGTCGTTTGTCTGAGAAAGAAATTTCAATGCAAGTAAAAGTAATCCTATCTAATTTGCATGTACATACATTTATGATTAAACCGACAAGGTTAGGTTATGCTTATGGACATTACATATACAAAAATATAAATAAGAGTCTTGTTCTAAAAAAATATATAAGTAAGACTCGTCCTTTTTATATATTATTGTATTGACGGTAATAGAATAGTGATGACCCACCACTTCCTTGCTTTATAGATAAAATAAATAATGCAGATTTTGATCCTTATATGCTTTATCATATAATACCATTCAAAATTTTCTCAAAAAAAAAAAATATAATACCATTCAATTTTTTTTAGTTTTTAAATTTTTTTCTTCACTATTTAAATTATTGGATTGTATTCAATTTTACTAATTTAGTGATTATTTATATATTAAATTATATTCAAATTTTAATATCTACCAAATTATATCTCTCGAATTTTAATATATATCAAATTATGTCTCTTAAATTTTTATTTATGTTAAATTTTTCTTAATAAAATTAGACAAAATCCTTCAATTCAACAATTTTAATAGTTTAAAATAAATTTTTAAGAAATTTAAAAGTTTAAGAGACATAATTTAGTATAGGTCAAAATTTAAAGAATAAAAATATTAATTATCCTATATAAATATATATTAGCCCGCAGCCAAATGAAATTTAATTGAGGTTATAATATGTGGAAAAAAAGCAACATTTAGGTTAAGGTTATTATTTGCATAATTATTGTCAAGTGCATTATTATTATCATTATTGTATTAAATAAAGTTGAAAGTTTCAATTATTAAATTAAATAAACTTTGACACTGGAAATCCATATATATATATTTTTTTTTTAGAAAAGGTCTCTATTATTATAAATCAACAGTCATTTACATCAATAGATGAAATAGGATAGGAAATTTCTCCTAACCAACAAACGTCTTGATCCAACACTAAAGCATGTTTAGCTACACTACAGGAAAAGGACTTTTTACCGGCGCAGTTCGTCAAATGCGCCGGTAAAAGTTGTCGAGGTAAAGCAAAAACTGAAATCCCATTTGCATTTATGCTTTATTTTTGCCGGCGCATTAATGCGCCGGTATAAGTTTGTTTTGTCGGCGCAACAATGAATAATGCGCCGGTAAAAGTGATGAAATGAAGCGCCAACAGGCGCGAAAAGTTTGCCGCCTTTCATTTCATTTATTGTGGCGCTTATATACTTTTACCGGCGCAGATATGCGCCGGTAAAAGTCCCAAAAAAAAAAGAGGGAAACTTCCCGCGTGGATTTCCTTGGTAGGTGGGGAACCTTTTACCGGCGCAGACTTGCGCCGGCAAAAGTATTAAACGAAACGTGTGGACTTTGACGTGGCTAGTGGGGATACTTTTACTGGCGCAATTGTGCGCCGGTAAAAGATGTAAATGAAACGCGCGTTTGACTTAGGTCAAACTTTTAGAAGAACTTTTACCGGCGCATCCAAATGCGCCGGTAAAAGTATATATATGTTTCAGTCGAGCACGAAGCCCCCCCTTCTTCCCCATTTCCATTTTTCATTTCTGAAAAAAATTTTCTCTCAAAACCTCTCTCAATCCCTCTCCGATTCCTCTCAAACCCACTCTCAATCACTCTCTTTCTTTATCAATCTCTCTCAATCCCTCTAAATCACTCTCAATAACCCTTTTTTTTCTTCAAAAAAACCACCACCGCCACCACCACCGGCAGGCACCGTTCCCATCGTCGACGGCCGAGGACAGAAACCACCACCGCAGACCACCTCCTCCAATTTATTTAAGGTATTTTTAATTTTTTTAATTTTAATTTTTTTAATGTGGGTATAAATGTATGTGTATGTATAAATACATGTATGTATGTATATGTATGTGTATATATGTTGGATTATGTATATATATGTGTATGTATGTGTATGTGTATGTGTATGTGTATGTGTATGTGTATGTGTATGTGTATGTGGATGTGTATGTGGATGTGTATATATATGTGTGTATATGTATGTATGTGTGTATGTGTGTATGTATTTATGTGTATGTGCATGTGTATGTGGATGTGTATATATATGTGTGTATATGTATGTATGTGTGTATGTATTTATGTGTATGTGTATGTGTATGTGGGTGTGGGTGTGTATATATATATGTATGCATGTATTTGTATGTGTATATTGGTGTATGTATATATATATGTATGTATGTTTGTAGGCATATATGTGTATGTATGTATATATGTATGTAAATATATATGTATATGTGTGTGTATGTGTGTGTATAAGTGTATGTGAGTGTGTGTGAGTGTATGTGTATGTGTGTGTATATGTGTAAGTTAGTGTAGGGTAATGGATATGTGATTAAATTTTGAAATTTTTATAGGTATTAATTGAATGTTTGGTTTTACTTTTTTATGGAATTAGGTTCGTGTTCGACCGCTTCGGATTACCGCTAGCTGCAAGCAGTTGTCATTTTTACACTCGATTCAGGTATGTTGTTTTGCTTTCGCTTAGTACATAGTAGGGTTTGTTACTAGTTAATATGTCTATGCATGTTAGAGAAGTAGGTTACGTGATACAATTGATTCTTTGTTGGATGGGTGAATTATTTTTTTGTTTATATATTGTACGGAAATATTTGTTTGTGTTATTTTTAGGTATTAAAAATTTTGGGTTTACACTTTTTAAGCCGTTATCTTTAGAAATTTTAGTAGAGAAAATGTAAAATTAATTGAATGTTTAAATGAAATAAAATTGAAATTAAAATTTAAAACATGTAATTAAAAAGTTAGTAAAATAGTACTCATTTTTTTTAAAAAAAGAAAAACATTTTCAATTTAAATAATAAATAATTAGGAAAATATTTAATTATGAAATGTAATGTATAAATTTAAATATAAATGATTCAAAAATGATTAATAAATTATTAATAATTAATAAATGATTAAAAAAAATTAAAGAATGTAAGATAATATTTAAAATGTAATAAAGTGGTATTAAATTTTTTTTAAAAGGTTAGTACTTTTAATTTAAATAATAAATGATTAAAAAATAATAAAAATGAAAAAAAATGTAATGTATAATTTAAAATATAATAAAGTGATATTATAAATTTGAAAAAGTTAGTAATTTTAATTTAAATAATAAATTATTAAAAAAATAATAAAAGTAAAAAATGTAACATATAATTTAAAATGTAATAAAGTGGTATTAAATTTTTTTTAAAAAGTTAGTATTTTTAATTTAAATAATAAATGATTAAAAGATAATAAAAATGAAAAAAAAATGTAATGTATAATTTAAAATATAATAAAGTGATATTATAAATTTGAAAAAGTTAGTAATTTTAATTTAAATAATAAATTATTAAAAAAATAATAAAAGTAAAAAATGTAACATATAATTTAAAATGTAATAAAGTGGTATTAATTTTTTTTTAAAAAAGTTTGTATTTTTAATTTAAATAATAAATGATTAAAAAATAATAAAAATGAAAAAAATGTACGATATAATTTAAAATATAATAAAGCGATATTATAAATTTAAAATATTTGTAATTTTAATTGAAATAATAAAAGTGAAAATGTAATAAAGTGATATTATAATAAGTATAAATGAGCATAAGATATTGTAAAGTATGTGATAAGATATTGTAAAATAGCATAAAATTAAATTGTTTTTATCTTTTCTTCATCTCTTTGGTTATACACCAAAGATAGGATAGAACAATTGTATTTGTATTATCACATAGTGATAATTTAATTTTTTTTCAATTTTACACATGCACGAAATACCTTAGACCCGTTTGGAGAGGCTGAGTCAGTAAGGACTCTTAAATACGCTTCTCCAAATTATCCAGATCGTTTGTCCGCATGGATAGTTTGGGCTTGTTTTATACTTATAGTATGATCTATTGCTTATTTGATTATTTCATTAGTAGATATTTTGGTACAACGTCTTCTTACACGTTCTTGTAAGTCGGCAAACTTAATTACTACAAGTTTGCTAACTTATAAGAACTGTGGGGAAGGTGTCTTAGAAATTTTTACAAAAATGAAATAATCTTAAGAGCGTAGATTGCACTATATGTATATTACAAACCTGAATGGGATAGGTTCTTTACCCTTTTAGTAATGGAGTGAGAAGGTGGATTAGGACACTTGCACATTTTTTTGTTTGTTTTTAAATTGTTTTTGTTAAATACTTCGTAGTGGAAGATGCCTGCCAACCGAAGTTGGATGAAGGCGCACCGGCGCTCTGCAGAGTTTCGAAGTGGCGTTGACGAGTTCGTTGCGGTAGCAACGAACCACGTGAACGCTGACGGATTAGCTCGATGCCCATGCATGCGGTGTTTGAATGTGAATTTTCACACACCTGCAACTATAAGGGTTCATTTATTTCTCAGCGGGATCCAACCTTCGTACAACCCCGGTATTTCCACGGGGAGACTTTCTCTCGGCCGCAGTTGAACTTCCCGAAAATGACGAAGAGGAAATGGCGGATGTGTTGGCGGACATGTTAAGAGGGGACCACGGGTTTGACGAATCTACTAACACTACCGATTCTTTCAATGAACCCCCTATCAACGACAACAACAAGTTCGATGACTTGTTTAAGGAGATGGAGGCCGAGTTATATCCGGGAGTTGCAAAAATCAGCCCTTAATGCACTGGTAAAGCTTATGCACTGCAAGGTTTTGAATAGGTGGAGCAACCACTCTTTCGATATGTTGCTGTCCATCTTGATTGATCTATTTCCAGAGGGGACAAAATTACCAAAGTCGCATTATGAGTCGAAGATGCGATTGCGCAATCTAGGTTTGGGTTACGACTCAATAGATGTGTGCAAGTATAATTGTGCTATTTTACGGAAGGAGAATGAGAAGAAGGAGTTTTGCCTGTATGTGGCGAATCACGATGGGTGAAAAGAAAGGGTAAGGGGAAAAAGTTCCTCACAAAGTTATGCGTTACTTCCCACTCACACCTAGGCCGAAACGATTATATTGCTCAAGACACACTACGGAGGATATGCGGTGGCATTACTCGCAGAGACCAAAAGAAGACGGTGTGCTTAGGCATCCTGCGGATGCTGAAGAATGGAAGCGGTTGACCGCCTTCATCCGTCTTTTGCCGTTGAACCTAGAAATGTCGACCGGGATTGGCGGCGACGGTTTTAATCCATTTGGCAACATGAGCAACTCTTACCCTGTGGCCGCTTATTTGTGTCCCATATAATTTGCCACCGTGGAAGTGTATGAGTTACGAATCGTTGTTGTTGACCTTATTAATTCCGAGTCCATCATCTCCCGGGAAAGACATAGATGTATTCATGAGACCGTTAATTGATGAACTGAAACGAGTTGTGGGAGACGGGTGTTGAAACCCGAGATGCCTACAACGGAGCGTGTTTTCAATGCGTGCGGCGGTGTTGTGGACAATAAATGACTTTCCGCTTATGCTCTAATGTCCGGTTGGAGCACGAAAGGGTATATGGCGTGTCCCACTTGCAATGAACATACTCCTTCCATTGGCCTAAATAGTAAGATTGGATATGTTGGCCACGTACGCTTTCTCGAAATGAGTGATCCGAGAAGGAGAAGCAAAAAGTACAATGGTAAGCCTCGAGAAGAGAGCACCACCTCTGTATTGACGGGGGATGATATTTTATCTCAATTAGACCGAATTCCATTGACTTTGCCTGGAAAACACAAACAGTTTGGGGGTGTGAAACGGAAGCGTTCTAGTGAAGAGCTCAATTGGTCTAAAAAAAGTATTTTTTTTGAGCTTGAGTACTGGAAGTCAAAGTCCTTACGACATAATCTTGATGTAATGCACATTGAGAAAAATGTGTGTGATAGCTTAGTAGGTACTCTTCTAAGTATCGACGGGAAGTCAAAGGATACCGACAAGGCGAGAATGGATTTGCAAGACTTGCAAATACGACGAGAGTTGTGGTTGTATGAAGACCGGAACGGGAAGTGGAAGAAGCCTCCGCTAGTTACACACTTAGTGTTCAAGAACGGATTGAATTTGCGTACTTCATAAAGTCCGTACGATTTCTGACGGTTTTGCGGCAAACTTAGACAAAAATGTCAACTTGGATACGGGCAAGATTTCCGGCTCAAATCACATGATTGTCATGTGTTGTTACAACGTTTACTACGGCGGTATCCGTAAGTTCTTGAAAAAAGAAATCGGGACACAATCATTGAGCCGTGTGTGTATTTTAAACAATTATGCTCAAGAACACTTCATGTTTCGTATTTAGAAAAAATGCAAACAAATATTTTAACTATTTTGTGCAAGTTAGAAACAATTTTTCCACCGCCTTCTTCGACATAATGGTTCACGTAGTTATGCATCTCCCTAAAGAAGCTATACTAGGTGGACCGGTGCGATACGAGTGGATGTATCCCATTGAGCGCTCAATGTCCGTGTACAAGCAATATGTCGGGAATCGTGCCGTCCGAAGGCTCTATTGCTGAATCTTTTGTGGTTAATGAGGCATTAACCTTTTGCTCAATGTACTTTCGGGAAGTGGAAACTCGATTCAACCGTCCCGACCGAACAATGACATTGTCCAAAACATGCCAACTCGACAATTTTACGTATTCAAGCATGTTGGTCGACCCCTCGGTATGAGGACGGTCGACACCTTACCCATGCAAAGCAAGCGTAAGGCGGAGTGGTACATTTTGAACAATTGCACAGAGGTTGAACCGTATATCAAGTAAGTATAAATTCCATAAACACAAACACACAATAGTCGACTTCATCTAAAAAATTCTTAACTTACTAATAAGTGGATTACATTATATAGTGAGCCCAAGGAGTTGCTTCAAGCAAGGGGTGTAGGAAATATTGACACGGCAAGAGACCGAGTTCCCCGAATGGTTCAAAACTCAAGTAAGCCTTGTTGCCTCTCAATACCGTTAATCTTGTTCTCAATAACCGTTCAACTTTTCTTAACTTAATATTTTCCACGATATGTAGATTAATGAACTACGGTTGAGCAAACTGTGGTGCGTCGGATGAGTTGTATGCTATCGCTAACCCGGCGAATACGGCAATTTATTTTTATCCGGGGTGCATAGTGAACGGTATTAAATTTTTGGTCAAGGAAAGGGATGATAACCGCAAAACACGGAATAGCGGTGTCATGGTCCCCGTGAAGATGGCCAAAATTTTTACGGCACACTTGAAAAAATTATGGAGTTCACTTATTTGAAAGATTGCAGTGTTCTCTTATTTTTTTGTAAGTGGTTTGACACTAACGGGAGTAGAATGGATAGTGACGGTGTTATTACTAGCATGCGTCAACCGACAGTGGTACCAAAATGAACCGTTCATACTTGCATCTCAAGCAAAATTGATCTACTACATTCCTGATTTAAAGAACGGTAAAGACTGGCTGATTGTAAATGAGTACATACCGCGCAATGTTTGGGACTTCCCGGACACGGATGGGGAGACACCCTTTGTACAGAAAACAATTCAAATTTGAAACCGAGTTCGTTGTTCAACTTCCACAGTTGGATGATGTTGACTATGTTCGCCATGATGTCGACCCAACTGAAGTTGCAAACATCCATCGTGTGAATTCACGGCCTCAACAATTAGATGATTTCATTGTCGATGATGACAACGAGGGTCTAAATACCGAAGAAGACAACTCCTTAGAATTAGAGAGTGACAGTGATGATAATGCTGTATATGTAACTGATGATGAGGATGATGAATTGTAATTGACATAGTGTTTTAAATAAAATAAAAATTACAACCCTTCTTCTTTAATATGTTTGCAATATGTTAGTTTATTTTAAATAAACAATATGTGTTGTATATGTAGTATGTCTACACCGGGTGGCGACGGTTCGAAAAAGAAAGGCGTCGAGGTAAATACAAGGGCAAGAATGTTGAGGAGGAGCTCTCCAAAACACAATACGCCAAGTTACCGATTGAGGTGCACGCAGACCGGCAGCACCCCGTAGGCAAAAACGGTAAAAAATTCAACAATATGGCCAAATGGATGACTCGGATGTCTATCCCCATTAATAAATTCAAATGGGAAGATGTCGAGGCGACATCAACGCACTCGGGATAGACTTGAGGTATGCCTTACTAATTTTTTTAATTTCTAAATTACTATACTCTTATTAAATTGTAATTAATGTATTAATGTGTAACTTTTTGCAGACCAAGTTTATCCTCCCACGAGATAACCCTACATTCGTAGACTACGGTGAGTACGAGATGTCAAAGGGTTTACGTGACCGGGAGAGCGGCTGCAAGAAGAAGTGGATACAAAACTTTGAGGAGCTTGGACGGAGAGAGGCCGACATGTCACCTCCCGAGGGAGTAACTCAAGAGGTGTGGAGTGATCGCATCGCTTATTGGAGCACGTACAAACAAAAGGTACATTTTTTAAAATTTGAAATTTTGGTAATGTTTAATTTATATAGTCAATAATAAATAATTAATTGTTAGAAAAATTATTAATTTCAAAGTAGGCGAGAGCGTGAAAAATAAAGAAAGTCGGGGTAAGATGAAATTTCTAGGAGGTGGGCTCCAAGCCCATTGTTTCACATGTTGTCGAAGGGGTAAGTTTATATTTAACTATCATTCATTTAACTTTTTCTAGTAAAATAACGGTACTAATATATTTTCTCTTGAAAATAGGCTAACCCCGACACAGAGAATCCGCTAACCGCGGTGGAAACTTTTCAAAAGTTTCACCATAAAGGCAACGATTGGCGCAACGAGTTCGCGCAACAAGCTTACGTAAGTTTACGTTTTAATTCAATTTTTATTTATTTCTTTCAATTTATTTTGTGTTAAAATTAACCATTTAACTTACTTGTTTAATTGTTTTAGGAGCAAATGGTTGAAATAGCGGCAACTCAACCGGCGCCCACCTGCAGATGAGCCCGAAGAGCCCGCTCGTCGATCCTACACGGTACCCCGAGACTTACCCGTTATGACGCAAGTACTCGGGGAACGATCTCGGCATCTTAGAGGCTTTGGCCATCTCCTGCATCGAAGGGAGTTGGGGCCAAAAGAGCACTGCCACGCATCCTTCACCCCAACCGACCGTTACAATGGAACAAGACGAGGCTTTACGAGAAAAAGTGGAGGAAGCGGAGCGGACAACTCAACATACGAGGCGACGATGAGACACAACAACTCTACCTCGGACGATTCCAAGATCGGTTTGAGTATCTTTCTCGAGCCGTGCCGGTTTCAACTTGCCTCCCATGGATCTTCCACCATTGCCCACTCACAGTGCCGGATCATCGAGTGCTTCTTGGTCTTTGGATCGTCATCGCAGCCTCCCGAGACTCGCAGAAACAACGATGACGACATTACCCGCCTATAGAACTCGTACTTTTTTATTATCTAGTTCGAACATTTAACATTTTGTTTATATACCGATTTTAGTAGTAATTAATGTTGGTTTATCTTGTAATGTAAATTATGTTGGTTTATTTTGTTAATATAATATTATAATTATTTAAAAAATATAATTAATTATATTTAATTAATTAATATTAAAATTAATTAAATATAATTAATTAAATTTTTTTAAAAATAAAATTTAATACTTTTGCGGCGCAATAGTGCGCCGGTAAAAAGTGGCAAAAACAATTGGCGCCAACGGTCGGGTTGGCGCCAATAGTTTTGCCGGCGCATGTAGTGCGCCAAGAAACTATTGGCGCCAACTCGACCGTTGGCGCCAATTGTTTTGCTTCGCACTATTGCGCCTCGCAAAACCTAATCATAGCAGGTTCAAGGCGGATAAGGGTATTTTTTAACACCGGCGCTTATTTTTTGCCGGCGTTATTCCTCGCCGGTAAAAGGACGTTTTACCGGCGCAGTTAATATACGCGCCGGTAAAAAGTCCTTTACCGACCAAGCTTCCCAGATAAGCTTTGCCGGCGCACAACTGCGCCGCAAAGCTTGCGCCTTGATCGAGTACTTTTGCCGGCGCAACAATGCGCCGGCAAAAGCTGGTTTTCTTGTAGTGCTAATCCATGTGCGGCATGGTTAACATTTCTCTTAACATGAGAAATACGTACTTCAGGGAAAAAGAATAAAAGACAACGAACATCCAATATTAAATCAGAGAAACTAGATAGATTAGTGGATGTGGTAGTTAGAGCATGAAAACCTCTAAGAGCATTGGTCTCTATATTGGTGATATGAAGTTGTTGTTGCAATACCCAATTAAGGCTATGAAATAGCGCTTTTGCTGGAAATCCATATTTTAACTTGAGTTGTTGTAAATTGTAATTAAGTAACTATTACTATTACATAAAGTAACTATCAATTTTTAACTAGGGACGGTCGAAGCGGTTTGGGTATTTTGGACTGAAAAAATAAAATTAAGTTTTTTATTAAAAAGATTATCAATCAATTTCTTATAAATTTAATTTAAAAAAATATATATACTTCATAAATTTTAAAATTGGTAAAAAAAATTAAAATCATATACATTTGAACTACATTATATTATTAATTTTTTTTAAGTGAATATCAAAATAAATATTTATTATATTATATATAAATGGATGATAAAAAAAAAAGTCTTGATATAAAATTATTGTGCTTGCAATACTTTAACCTTATAATGAAATTTTGATAATGGTATAAACATTATATTTAATGTGATTATATATATATATATATGGAGGAGGTTCTAATGGTTACATTTTTATTGTAACCACATGGTTACATTTTTTTTAGCCATTGGATCACTATTAAATGGTTGTGATTAATTTGGAAATTAAATAAAAAAAATTAAAAATGAACTGTAACCTGATATTAACCTGTTAATTTATTTCCTTTTAAAACTTTAATTAAGATTAATTATATTTTAAAATTAAATTAATTATAATTATTAATTAATTTTTTGTAATTTATTATTAAATAAGGATCTTTTAGCAATTTATTTTTTTTACACTTAAATTATTTTAATTTATATAACAAAATTCTTAATAATTTAAAATTATACACATATAATTTCTTAATTAAAATTTTATTATACTTATAATATTAATTTAAAATGATTACACTTCCTTATACTTCTTGTATTTCAATGTATCTTAATAATATCCTCTCTTGTATTATTAATATTGTACTTCATCTGAGTTCTGACTATATTTGTTATTTTTTTCTTGTTTAAATTTGTTTCACCATCAACTATGTGTGCTTGAAAGTATGTTTTTATATCGATCCAGCTTGGGTACAGTTTATGATTGCAAGATAATGTGCCATAGGAATGGGCTGGAGTCAATTTTAAATGTTATTGCTGCTGCTAGCACTTTCTTTCTAGAACTAGTTTCCATTGATGAGTGCCTTTCAATGTAATTTTAATTAAAGATTCGGGCTCAAGGCTGAATGATATTTCATTATGTACAGGGCAAAAAGGTTAAAGTTCCAATATTCCTTGTCCCAGCTACCCAAAAGGTTTGTCGACTCCCAAATGCAATGCTAAAATAATTGGTTGCTTAAAGTTGTCCATAAGAGAAGAGAAATTTGTCTAGCACATCCTAATCTACAGGTGTGAATGGACTTATATAGTCTTCTAAATTTTTATCAATCTGCAAAAAATTTAAAAAATCACTCCAAACAGCTACATAAGAATCAATCCATTCATGGCTAACATCTTCAGTGTCATGCTCAATTCCACTGTTACTCATGTCAGAGACATCTTCTTCGCATTTCTTTTTCACAAAACTCATGAAATGAAAAAAATTATCTTCATCTTCGGACAAATTTGCTATAGGTTCTATGTTTTTCGTTGTCAATCATTTTCAATGTAAGTGTGGTGGAGAGTGAATGAAAGAAGATAATTACGAGTAAGACTTTAGTTAATTAGAATTTATAATTAAAAAAATAAAAATCAAGACTTTAAAGATTAATTAGGTTTTAATTAAGTGTCAATATAATATCATGTTTTTTAATTTATAAGGACACATCCTGCAAAAAAAAAGGAGGGTGTGTTCTTATAAAAAAAATTCATTATAAGGATAAAATTTTAATTTATATAAAACTAATTTTAATTTTTATAAAAAAAAATTGTAAATATTAAAATTAAATAGTTTAATTGTTAAAATGAATAAGCTAAGGGATTTAAATATAAATAAATAAATAAATAATTATTTATAAATTTTAATTGCTAATTAAGATCTTCTTAAATATTTTATTTAATTACTTAAAATATAGGAAATTATAATTAATTAAATCTAAAAATGGAATTTTTACTTATTGTTAACCTTCTATTATAGGTAAAAAAAAAATGTAACCACATGGTTACAATAAAAATGTAACCATTGAATAGTCACTCTTAATTCAGAAACCTTAATTGGAATTCATGTTACTATACCTACAATTCCTTTCGATCAAAATCAACACATTTATGATGTATTTAGTCGCAGAGGCAAGGTGCCCATGTGAGGTCATTTTCCCTATGTAAATTTTGTGTATAAATTTTTAACATTTTACATTTTAACTGCAGAAAAATAATTTTTTTTTTATTTATGTTCTTACATAATTTTATATGTATCTTTATAAAATTTATATTTTTTATTTTATGGCACATATTTTTATTTATATCCTTATAAAATTTATATTTTTTATTTTATGGCACATATTTTTATTTATATCCTTATAAAATTTATATTTTTTATTTTTATTTTCACATATATTTATTTTTATCCTCACAAAATTTATATTTTTTTCAATAAAATTATATTTTTCATTAATGGTTCAAAAAAAAAAAATTACCCCCACTAAATTATTGGGAAATTTTATTTACATCCCAAATTTTTTTAAAGATATCCAATTTTAATAATTTTTATTTTATTTAAAAATTTATATCTTTAATTATACTAAGTTGTTTTAACTTTTTTTTTTCCAATTCATATTCTTAAAAAATATACCTATCAAAGAAAAAATAAATTATATTTTAAATATTATGATAAAAATATCAATATAAAAAATTATATGAAATTTTCTTAGAAAAAAAATATACACATGAGTTAGAAAAAATAATGAAAATGAAATTAAAATAAGTATTGAAATTAACATAAAATAATGTGAGGAAAATATTTTTAAATAATATTAAGAGTAATTTTTAAAAATTATTTTTAAGTTTATATTTTTTTAATAATATGATGTATTTATTATTCTATGGAGTGCAAATAGAACTCTCCTAATTTTTTTTAGCAACGATACAATCAATTGATTGGACATAAATCTATACAAGCCTTTCTTCAAACTACCTACTATTTATTTTTGAACTTTATTTTTTTAATACTACTCATTCTTAATCCAACATACACTACCGTGCCGTTAGAGCATCTCTAACCTTGACACTAAATTTGATGTCACATTAATATCAAATTTAATATTAAAAATTATTTTCACTCCAACCACAACATTAAAAAATAATCTGTATTATTATAATATTTTTAATAAAATAAAATATTATTCTTTTTATTATATTAATTTACTAAAATAATCATACACTAAAGTGGAGGAGCCAAAGAGAGTGGAGGAGTTTCGGTCTATTAGTTTATGTAATGTCATTTACAAAATAGTATCAAAATGCTTAGTTAATGGAACGAGATCTTCTCTTCCGGAGGTGATCTCTGAGTCCCATATATAGTGCTTTTGTGAAAGGATGGTTTATCCACGATAATTTTATTGTAGCATATGAAGGACTTCACTATATGCGGAAAAATCGGTTCATGAATGGATCAAAAGTGGCATTAATAAAGTTAGACATGATCAAGGTTTACGGACGGGTTGAGTGGAGTTTTCTAAGGACTGTTATGCTTCAATTGGGTTATTGTGAAAAATGGGTCCAAAAGCTTGTACAACTCTCCTTTCTTGTTAATGGTGAAGTAGAAGGTGATTCCTTATTTACGTTTCTCCTTTTGTTCTATGTTGTTTCAAGCTTGATTCAACATGAGGAGAGCGCGGGGAGGCTGAATGGGGTACGGTTTGGGAGAAGAGATTTGTCTATTTCTCACCTATTTTTTTACGAATGATAGCTTGATATTTTTTTAGGCGAGGGAAGACGAATGTAATTGTTTCTATGAGCTACTGAATAAGTATACCAAAGCCTCAAGCCAAATGATCAATTTTCACAAGTCAAAAATGTGTTTTGGCAAAAAAGTTCCAATGGAGTTGAGATAAAGATTGGATGTCTTAAGTAATGTGAATGTTGTGAAAAATTACGGCAAGTATTTAGGGCACTCATCATTGGTGGGGAGGAATAAAAAAGCATTATTTGATGTCATAAAAAATATAGTGTGGAGCAAAGTGGGGGTTGGAAACGATCGATGTTTTTTGTGGCATGTAAAGAGGTACTCATCAAGGTCATTTTACAAGCAATACCCACCTAGACTATGTGTAGATTTAAGCTAACAAATAGTACAATTAAGAGTCTACATATCGAATGGTGGCCCAATTTTGGTGGGGTCGTCAAAAAAGAACAAAAAAACTCACGGGTGTACATGGTCACATCTGTGCAAGCCCAAGGATAAAAGGGGAATGGAATTTTGTGACCTGAGACTGTTTAATCAAGCTCTCTTAGCTAAGAAAATTTTGCGGTGTCTTCAGTCCCCAAAAGCATTATGTAGCAAGGTGTTAAAAGTAAGTTATTTTCCCAATAAAGGGGTGCTAGAAGCGAAATGTGGATCTCATGCTTCCTTTGTGTGGCGGAGTTTAGTTTGGGGAAAGAAAATAATTTTACGGGGCTATAGACGGAGGATTGGGGATGGGAATTCAGTTTGGGTTGTTGAGGATCCATGGTTAACTCGACCTGTAAATTTCTATATTTTTGACTAGGGTTGTTCGCGGTGCGGGTGGTGCGGTTTTTGACTATTTTTTCAAACCAACCCGCACATGCGATTTTTCAAATTTTCCAAACCGCACCCGCACCGCGAAATTAAAAACCCGCAAAAACCGCACCGTAGAAAATAGTGCGGTGCGGTGCGGTTTTTGTGGTTTATGCGGTTTGGACTATCACTAAATAATTAAACTATCACAAATACAACAAACTTTGAGCAAAACTTGTCAAAATACCATAAGGCTTGAAAATAAATATGAAAAAAAAAATAAGTGTCAACAATACAATAATTAGTAGAATTTAAGTTTTTTTTTTTTTGTTTGAAAGAATAATAGACTTTAAGTTGAATGTTCACATATTGGACCTAAATAAATATAAAAATTGATATTTTTATAATATGCGGTGCGGTGCGGTTTGAACCGCATATTAACAATTCAAAACCGCAAACTGCACCGCACCGTGCAGTTTAAGAAAAATTCAAACCGCGACCACACCGCACCGCAAAGAATTTCAAACCGCATTTTTTTGCGGTGTGGTGCGGTGCGGGCGGTTTGAGCGGTTTGGACGGTTTGATGAACACCCCTATTTTTGACAAACCCGAGTTACTGGAGCACATGTATGTTAATGATTTAAAAAAGGCAAATGGTACTTGAGATGAAGAGTTTATTCGTGCAGTGTTTAATAATGACGATGTCGAGCTGATTTTACAGATTCTTGGTGGTGACTGGACTATACGAGATAGAATACGATGGCATTATAACAAGAATGGTGAATATTATGTTAAGAGTGGTTATCGGGTGGCCTTCGATATGAAAGAAAAGATTGCACCTTCCTCTCCTCGAACTATGGACCATTTGTGGCGGAAGGTTTAATTGGATGTGGATGTGGTTGCCTACAAATTCTGTCTTGGCTAAAAGGGGAGTGGATGTGGACCTAGTCTGTATAAGATGTTCTTCGAGACGACATGAAGATATATATCATGCTCTATGGGAATGTAGAGAAGTGCTGCCAGTTTGGAAGAATAGTGGTTTTGTGGAATGAAATGACAAGAACTTCTGATGAAGATATCGTTTCTTATCTAGTTAGACTTTCTAAAGATTGGACCATCGAGAAGTTTGAGTTGTTTCTAATTCTTTTTTGGAATTTATGGTATATTCGAAACAATGTCAAAACATAGAAGTGTTGCAATGTTAGACTGTTTCTAGCCTATATTTTGGATCACTTTTATGTTCGCTTTTCGATGTTTGTTATAGTGAGATTTCTCTCACCTAGAAATTCGAGACCAGACTCCTATTTAGAGGACACGTATATTCAGATTTCCAATGAAAGCTGAAATGTCCATGAGAGACTCCTCGAAGTTTAACCCTCGCCCAGGATAGAGCCAGCAAGATACTGCGAGCACGACCAAAGTCGGATCGCATAACTGTAACTCGTATTATGCGGGATGAGAGAATGGATCCAACTCGCATGTGTCGGGACATGTGCGAGTATCCTCTCTATACTCCTGCGAAAGCATAGAGATCGACTCTCTATAATGCGATTTGGTCCCGACGACCCAACAGCCTTGATAAACCAATATAGACTCGCATGTCTAGGTTCTATCATCTCGACATGCGATGTTAACCCTGCAAGTTTAACATCCCAACATGAACAGTCAACTCGCAAACGCGGAAGACGCATACGTTGATTTAGTAACTGACATTCATTTATTAATGTTAACGTTGCTTGGATTTTATTATTGTAATTCAATGTGTAAATAACGGATTAACAATGAATGAAATCCCTGTATAACTGACTGGACACCTGCTTTGTATATAAAGGGGTGATCCACCATGAAATGGCACCTACGAATCCCTTGCTACAGTGGACTAAGCAGATCATAATCTGACTGAACCACTATAATTCTCTGTCTTATTGTTATTTTCCAGCTTTCGTTAATTATTTCTCATTCCCAGTCGAGTACTCGCCATTCTAGGTTGAATACTCGCATTTGTCTTTCCACGTAAATTTCTTCTTGTTACTAATAATATTGTATAATTTGGTGTTGCGAAAATTCACTCGACAACAATGTTTTAGGACGGAATTATGCTTTTTTTCTATGTTTTCAGGTTTCGCGGAGTAATGGAGGTCCCAGGATGCAAAAGTGCAATAAAAGACAAGTGGAGCCAAGAAAAATGCCAAATTCAGGCTAAACGCACTTCTGGCCGCGGTCATAAAGTCCAAAACAGAGACAGGGTTTTTGGAAGCTCCAGTCGCCGCGGCGAGACAACCCGTGGCTGCGACGAGCGTTCGTACGATCGGGGGTATTTTCGTCCGTCAAACCCTAAAAATGAGAAATAAATAGAAAACTGCGATTGAAAATTAGGGGAAGCGATTTTGAGACCTAAAATGCAGTGAAGAGCGGCAAGAGGAGCAAAGTGAAGATCCAGAGTCTTTCCACCAACAGTTTCTTTCTCTATTCCTTTTTAATTTCTTTATGTTGAACACTATTTTAGGAATGGTTATGGATTTGATTATGAACTAAAATTCCCATTTAGGGAGGATGATGATTGTTGTTTGAAGTTTTTGCCTAGTTAATAAATAATTGCCATTCCTTCATTCTTGATTGTGAAATTATCTATATTTGTGTTTAATTCCATGTGTAAGCTTGATCACCTTCTACATGCTCTAAGATCTCAATTCAAAATCTGAAAAGTGAGAATTGAGAATGCTAAAATTAGATAATCGATGTTCTATGTGAAACGAGAGTATTCACATGACTTATGTGACAATTAGATTATTGCTTAATGCTGATTTCATGTTAGTTTAATTAAGAGATTAATTAGAGAACATGTGATTTAGAACCTAAAAAATCTGAAAAGAGTTAGGTTAATTTATAATCTGTCATTCACTTTAAGAAAGGATAGCAATTAGGCATTAACAATTAGGTAAACAAACAACAGGATTCTCCTCCCTATTGTCTCATCTTGATTAATATTCACTTGTGTTATTTTAGTTTCTTGAATTACTTTCATTCTTTTTGAATCATAAAAAGTATTGATTTGCCAAATAGAATCATAAGTATAATTTAGTAGTAATTAATCCAATTCCGTGTGGTTCGACCTCACTTGCGTGAATTTATTACTTGATTGCATGCACTTGCGTATTATTTAATAATTTTTGTAACATGCAGCTGGGGATATGTTGGATTGGTGTAGTAAATTTATAATAGATTCTAAGGAGGCACGACAATGGTCTAGTGTGGATAGGGATCGAGCACATGTGAAATGGTGTCCTCCTGAGCCTAATACTTTGAAGATTAATGTGGATGTTGGTGTTAATTATCAACTGCAAAGTGCAAGTATTAGTTTAGTCATTCGGGGTGAAGTGGAGAACAAGATTTGATATGGTGAAGTTTCTACTCGTTGTTCATGCTCCTGTTGTAGTTGAATTGATGGCCATTAGAGCAGGGCTACAAGTTGGTATCGAGCGTGGAGGGATATCTTTTTTGGTGGAATCAGACTGCAAGGAGGCAGTGCAGCTTGTGCAGCAACAAGATAGTGGATGTCGAGAGTTTGATGGCCTGCGAGAGGAGATCTTCTACAACATCCTACTGTTGTGGATTGGTTTTCACTTACTGAAAGGCTAATTAAGCTGCTCATTGTTTAGCCAATTTCGCTCTTGTTAATAAAGTTAATGCTATGTGGATATGAGTTAACCCTCTTTGTGCTAGTCAAGCCCTAAGCTTGGACCAACCAATTCCTTTGTAATCTTTTGGTTGTTTGTATTTTCATATAAAAAAATGTGGTATTTAAAAAAAAAATTAAAAATATGGAATAAATTAATTATAGATAATGAGAAATACCATATAACAATTAGGGATATTGACGGCTAAACCACCTAAATTTTACGGTTTGTAACACTTAACCACAAAAACTAAAATTTTGGCGGCTAAACTACCTAAACCGTGGTTCCGTTTTGCTATGCACACCTCCGCCCAAAAATCATAGTTAAGTGCCACGGTAGACTGTCCACGTGTACACCCTTGTACACGTGACAAATTTTTAGTAGTCCACGTAATATTATTTTTAAAAAATAATTATAAATATTTAAAAAATAATTAATATTTTCTTCTTCTTCTTCTTTTTTCTTTCTTTTTCTTCTTCATCTTTCTTCTTCTTCCTCTTCTTCTTCGTTTTTTTTTTTTCCAGAAATTAAACCCAATCCTCCAAATTCAATTTCCCATCGTGGGTTTCTGTCTTCTCCTTGATCGTTAGCTTAGAAAAACCCAAATCCCCATCATTACCTAAACCCACTTCATTTTTCAAACTCGAATCCCCAATCAACGCCAAAACCGTATCAATCTTAGAAGAATCCAAAATCGAACACCTTTCTTCGTTCAAACTCCTACCAAAGGTACTGCTATTGACCACACAATCGGAGGAGCAATACATATAAGTCTCCTAGAGATCATAGACCTTGTGCTCCTTGAGTGAGATACGGTAATGACTCTTACGAGGTCGATCGAAAGGGAGGGGTTTGGAGCAAAGAGGGTTGCCGCAGAGGTTAGTGAGAGCTCGCTCGGTAACGACGTCGTTGTAGTCGGAGCGGGAGATGACAGAGCCAGCTGTGGAAAGCTGGTTCTCATTGGCATCAAACCCAATCCTCTAAATATAATTTCCCATCACCGATTAAGGCGAGAAGTGTTGAAGGACCAGTTGTTGCTGTGGCCATCGGTGGACTTGAAGTAGCAAGTTGAGTGGAACTTGGAGAAGTACCAGAGGCCAAAGCGGAGGTTGGTGAGGAGAGGGAGTTCCGCCATCGCTGAGAGATCTCGCCCACAAAGGTTGAGTCTTCGTAAATGGACCTCAGTGCGTTGTAAACGGTGTTGGGGGGTTTGATTTTCGGAAAAAAAAAGAAACTAAGAAGAAGAAAAAAAAAAGGAAAAAGTATAAAAAAATATTTATATATATATATTTTTATTTTTTAACTTTTTAATATTTATAATTATTTTTTAAAATTAATATTACGTGGACCACTAAAAACTTGCCATGTGTATAAGTGTGTCCACCGTGGCACTTAACTGTGATTTTTGGACGGAAGTGTGCAGAGCAAAACGGAACCAGGGTTTAGGTAATTTAGCTGCCAAAATTTCGGTTTTCGTGATTAAGTGTTACAAACCGTAAAGTTCAGGTAGTTTAGCCGCAAATATCTCTATAAATTAACAATATGCTTTTAATAAACCAAATTACAAAAGTTAAAATAATATACTACAACAAAAATGTGTTTCAATGACATTTTAATTGTGCCATAACAATCATTCAACGACATTTTCTGAAATGTTATTAATGGGTGTCGATGTAAGTCCACTTCTTTCAACAATATTTTCATACTGTCATGCTCAATATTATTGTATAATTATTTTTATACACTAATATAATGGCATAATATATTCTTTTT
The DNA here is from genome assembly GCF_029168945.1 of Cannabis sativa. Lineage (NCBI taxonomy): Eukaryota > Viridiplantae > Streptophyta > Magnoliopsida > Rosales > Cannabaceae > Cannabis > Cannabis sativa. The sequence continues at coordinate 38,683,370 of NC_083601.1, read as the reverse complement.
TTATGGACACATTAATTAAAAATGTTATCCAACCTATTATTAATAACTTATTTTTATTATAATATATATAATTTATTATTTATTATTAAAATAATTATTAGTTTTTCTTGCTCGTAAATTTAGAATAAATTAAATTAATTTATTTTATGCATTTGTAAAAATACAATAATACAATGAATATTTAATAAATACTTCATGTTTTATTTTTATATTAAATATACATTATTGTCTTATCTCAAAAAATATATATATACATTATTGTCTCAATATAAAATTGCAACATATAAATAATTACATAATTTGATACAAGATACCATTTGACTAATACACTTAATTAATGGACACGAAAATAAACACTAAAAACTTTAACTAAAGAAACCATAATACAGTAGAACATCTATTTAAGAATACTCTATTTAAGAATAACCTCTAATTTGTTATAAAAAAATTAAGTCCCAATTTAGGCCAGTTATATATAAGAATAACCTCTAAATTGTAATTAGTTATACATTTTTTAAGTCCCTTATTACCAAAGCATACCTCTATATAAGAATAATTACATCTTAATAAAATATATACATGTATTTTGTAAATTTATTTATGTAAAATTAATAATTTTATTTTAAATTATAATACATGTATGAATATTATATTTACTCTAAAATATATCTATTATGATATAGTATTAATGATTATTTATTGTTATTATTGTTACGTTGATATTTTTTGGTTTTTAATTTTTTTTTTTAGTGTAACTCTATTTAGTTATAACCTCTCAATTAGAATATAATTTACTTGGTCCCAAGTGTATTCTTGGATAGAGGTTCTACTGGTCGACGGAGTTGGATGTTGGAATTTGAGACTGAGAAATTACCAGTTATATTTATTAGCTAGTTAAAAATATAACACTGAGAAACCAGTTATATAGATTAACTAAATCTTAGAACCAATTAGGTAAAATAATAAAAACAATAATTACATACAAAAACTAATTTCATATATGACACATAAAATAATAAAAAGATAAATCAAATGCAAAAAATTAATTACTTAAAATATATATACCATAGAAATTTTTTTAACAGTGACTTATAAATTAAATCAGAGAAATCAATTACATTAAACAATTAAAAATTTACACAAAAAAATCGGTTACATAATCAACTAAATTAAAAATTAACTCACAGTTACCTAAATAACTAAAATAAAAATTAAATACAAAAACCCGTTAGAATAAATAAATATTTAACAACTCACATATTAATATGAAATTCATCTAAAAAAAATTTATCAAAAAAAGAATAATGTGAAGAAAACAATATCCAATAACAAGTTTCTTAACTGAATCACTGTACAATATAATATAAATAACTTACAAAAATAGTTATTACATACGTCTAAAAAATGGTTGAGATGCAAAATGACCCTAAATTTGGTAATTAAGTTAGTAAATATCCACTTTTTAAAAAAATTAAGAAAATTGTCAAATCTAATAAATTAGCTAATAAAAATTATAAAAATACATTTATCACATATTTTTTTTAAAAAATATATATAATAATAAAATTAAGTTACATAATTTTTTTAGTATTGCATATTATTATATTGTAACAAAAATAAATAAATATATTAGATCATTTAAATATATACAGCAGTATTAGATATATCGTAGTACAGAAAATAATTAATATACTGTAGTAATAAAATTATATACCACAAAAAAATTATAACAATGCTAAATTAATACTTAAAAAAATATATATCATGCTAACAAAATTATATATACCACCATTAAAATATGAATACATACCAAAAAATTAATTTATATATAATAAAATAAAAACTAAATATCATATTAAATAAATAATATATTATAGACAACAAAAATCACATACCATACAATAAAACGTATATACCTACAATAAAAAATAAAAAAAAAAATAATATAATATTATTAAAAAAATTATATATATCATATTAACAAAATTATATATCACATTTATGTATACTAAAATAAAAACTAAACATGCATTATCTAAAATAAAATAATATACTATACAATAAAATTTATATACCATATAACATAAAATATATACCTTACAATAGAAATATATATAATAATAACAACAAATAAAAATAAAAATATATAAGATGCTAATAAAATTATATATCATGTCAACAAAAGTACAATAGAAAATTAAACTTAAATATTATTTAAAAAAATTATATACCGTATAACAAAAAATACATATACCATACACCAAAATATATATACAAAAAATAATAATAAAAAAAATATAGATTACTAATATATATCTATTCTATATAAAGTGTGGCTATACAACAGAATTCTTAGTTTATGAGAAATTCATGGGTGATTTTTTATTTATATTAAAAATAAAATGGTTTATGAGAAATTCATGGGTCACTTTTTATTTATATATAATAAAATAAATCCCATTAAATCAAAAAAAAAAATACGATTGGGTTTTTTCTGTTGTACATCTACGACTGGCTTTTCTAAATATACGTATGTTATTTAGTTGGATTTTATTCTAAATAAGAATTTACTACTATTTATATATTATATATATTTTGCTGAAGAATTTTTCTATTTGTTTTTTTTGGCTCGATCAGGTTATAATTGTTTGTATCCACATCTGAATATATAAAATGTAGTGAATAATTTGTTTATGAGAAATTATTGGGTGACTTTTTTTAAAAATATTTTTTTTATATAAAATGTAGCTATATAACAGAATTCTTGGTTTAATGTTATTATTTATTTTTCAATCAAAATGTTAACAGAATATTCTGATTAGAAAACGTTAATTATAATTGATTAATTTTAGCTAAATAATCCTACCAAAATTTAATCTAACAAATTTCTCTCTCTAGAGCAAAAACCCTAGCCTCCAACACAACCTTTCCCAGTTTATAACCTTAGTTATAATTTCTTAAGCTATATTTTATAATTTTAATTTTCATTTTAAAATTTAAAAAATACTAATGAAGACAACATGCTACATGCTATTATACAAAAGTATTGCATTTATATATCCCACAATGTTTCGAAAATACTTTGGAAAGTTCATATTGAATCAATTATTAATATGTAATAAAAGATATTAGTTATTATACTATTACTTCAAACAAAGAAAAATTCTAGCGGTGCTTCTACTTTCTAATCATAAACCTCAATTTTGGCTTCTTTAACCAGCTGCCACACACAAGTTACTTACTCTGAATTTATAACCATTTACAATTTTTTAACACTCAAAAAGTTACCGAGTTTGTTTTCTATAACTCTACTTATTAAGGTAGAAAAATATTTTTAGATTGACTCCATTCCGTTTATTAAATGAATTATTTTCAAGTTGACACATTAACTTAAAAATGACACAATAATGACCTACTACAAAGTATACACTTATATTCATTCTATTTATTGAGAATCAAAATTTCAATCTTCTTCACTAGATTAGCCAGACACACACACAATATTTGGACATAAACACATGACACAATATTATAACTCAAACTCAGAAACATTTAGTCGAAACTTAAATGAATAATGCCACTCTTTTAAGTTTTAAAATTGTATATGACTAGGCAATTTTGGTTATTGTATTATCATTCCTGCTACATAGTTGATCATTTTCAGATTTTTGATGTGAAATTTTGTATTGTGAGCTTCTTAGAGTTTCTAATAGACTTCAATGAGTAATAGATTTATATAATTATACTTGGAATAAATTTTGATAATGTTGTTTGGTGGATTCCTATTTTGTTATTCGGTAACATAATATTATTATTCGTTAGGTCTGTCACAATTATTAAGTGAGAATGAATCAATTTAAAAACCTTTCACTATATTGAAAGGTGAGATTGATTTTAATATGAGCTTAATTATATTTTTTATTTTGTATATCTATTGTTTTTTTGAAAAAAAACAGGTGAATAAATGACTACACTATATACAACAATTAAGGACATCACTCCAACTACAGAAAGTTGGAAGAATAAAATGAGAGCGTTAGAAAAATTTGAAAAGCGGACAAATAAGAGTTCACCGCTCAAATATCAAAAGCTTAATGTTAGCAGACAAAAAAGTATACAATCAGTTAATTTACTGTTGAAATTGTCAATACTCTACTAATAAATGCTATATTTTCTGAATTTTACCTGTACTTGCATTGCAACAAATTATTATTTCATAAATATATTTTTTTTTCCTTAAAAATGAACACAGGATAATGATGTTGAACCTAATAACTAATAATATATTTTTTTTAATTTTTAATTGTATCAGTTTTTAATAACGTAGAAAAAAAACTAGCATAAAATTTAGTATACGTGCCTCGCACGTAACTTTTTGCTAGTATATATATATGTATGTATACTATACTAATCAAATTATATACCACAATTAAAATATATATACCATGACCATTGTATATCATAAAATAAAAACTAATTAAATATTATTTAAAATAAATAATCATACAATCAAAAAATATAAAAAATAATAATTAAATATATGTAGCATGACAATAAAATTATATACATACATTAAAATATTTTTATTATACTAATAAAATTATATACCACTATTATACATGTCATAATAAAAAAATAAATATCATCTAAGAATAATAATATACCATACAACAAAATAGAAATATACCGTACAACAAAATTTATGTACCAACAACCCAAAACAACTCATAAAAAATTAAAAAAATTGACATAACTTTAAAAGATTTTAACAAAACTAATATAGATATATACCATAATATTTAAATAATTTGCTTCTAATTCTCTAAAAAAAATTAATGATTTTGAAATAAGTACATTTACTAACATAATCTTATGATTTAGGGTCATCTGCTATATTTTTTTAAAATGAAGACATAAACTAACATAGTCCTATGATTTGGGGCCATTTACTATCATTTTTCTCTAAAAAATTGCATGTTGAAGAAATACAATGTGCCACTTTACAAAATAATAATAAAAAAACAATGAGCCTGACTATTAGAGCAATAGAGCTTAACTTGACAACAAACATTCGTTCAAAAAATAAAAATAAAAACTTGACTACAAACATAGCAAAAATGCATGTTGAAGAAATACAAGTCAAATTTACCATTTAAAATATTAAAATTTATAAAATAACCTTACTGAATTTACTTTAGAAATTTTTACATGAAAAATCACTTTTGCACAATTTATTACCAAAATACTCACACACGCCTATATCAACTTATTTACTTATAATGTTAGTTTTATTACACAAATACCACTTAGTCACCATTCCATCCATCATCAATCAAATCCTACTCTCTTCCCTCTTTTTTTTTATTTTCTATCAATCAATCCATCATTTCACTCTCTTTTTTTTTCTTTTCTTTTTATTTTTAATTTTATTTCAGTTTTTTATTTTTTATTTTTAATTTTATTTCAGTTTTTAATTTTTTATTTTTAGTTTTATTTTCAGTTTTTAATTTTTAATTTTTTTTCCATAACAATTCTTTTTTTTTTTTTTTTAATTTTTAATTGTAAAGCTAGTTTCTTATATATTGTTGCTTAGGTCTAGGATTGACTTCTATCAATCAATCCATCATTTCACTCTCTTTTTTTCTTCTTTTCTTTTTATTTTTAATTTTATTTCAGTTTTTAATTTTTAATTTTTAATGTTATTTCAGTTTTTAATTTTTAATTTTTTTACATAACAATTCTTCTTTTCTTTTTATTTTTAATTTTTAATTGTAAAGCTAGTTTCTTATATATTCTTACGATGAAACGGACCTTGATAACATATGGAGCTACTGTGTAAAGAATAAAGCCAGAAAGAGTATAGACAACAAAAGCTAATACCTGAAGACAAAATCAAATAATAAAGAATAGTCGAAGTCAAGGAATGTGTTCTGAGAAATGAAAAATATTTTCACTGGTTTTAGGCACAATCTTAGGAAATCATTGTGCTTCTTATGTATGTTTGCTCAACAAATAATGCAGAGATTTCATTGTCAACGTTTCTGGGAAAAAAGCTAATGTTGGTGCTGATGTTCGAACCGAGGTTTGTTTTCGGTTTCTTTTTGGTTTTCTTCCATATTTGAAATTTTACACCTTCTGTATGTATTTTTTTAATATATTTTTTATCTAGTTGTTTCCTGTCCATTTTTATATCATCAATGGGTAACAATGAGATTTATCATGGATGTTGATGTTCAAAGAGTTTTCCCTGTATTTTAGTTTGTATACAGTTGTTTTGTAGTTTTATTATAGTTTTGCTACTTGCATATGTTATTTCACTATAAAATTAATATGCAACTATTTGCACAAAACTTACTATGTATAACTACTATTTCTTAGTCCCCATCAAATTAAATTCTTGCATAATATATAAACTATCATAAAACGATAATGCAACTATAAGGCAACTATTTGCACTTGCATACAGTTGTTTTATAGTTTTATTATAGTTTTGCTACTTGCATATGTTATTTCACTATAAAATTAATATGCAACTATTTTGCACAAAACTTACTATGTATAACTACTATTTCTTAGTCCCCATCAAATTAAATTCTTGCATAATATATAAACTATCATAAAACGATAATGCAACTATAAGGCAACCAAAACAAAAAATAAATCAAAATGTAACTGTATATAACGTAGATGTATTATTCATGAGGTTTTTTAAAAAAATTTCACGTCATACATTGTTTTGAATTTGGTGGGAGGTCCAGATCTATTTGTTACAGATCTACATTTCATGAATCTGGATTTCGATAATAGGGGGAGTTGTTTTGATCGAATAAAACAGAAAACAAATGTGTAATTTCAGTTTCTTCACAGTTTTTCTGATTTTTTTTTTCGTCATTTTCAGTTTAGATCATTGCAGGTATTCTTTTCCAGTTGATTTTGCCAGAATTAATAGTTGTATTTTTCTCGTTTTGGTTTCATTTTGGTTGTTTTGTGGTTTTGAAACGAGCGCGTATTTTCATCTTCATGGTTCGCTCTGTACAGCTGAAGGCTTAGTGCATGTGGTATTTTTGTAAATATTTGTATGTGGACTGTATAAATGTTTAATGGGCCGGCCCAAAGTATTTTTGTAATTTTTTTTCCTTTTTTGTATTTTTTTGTTTTTTTCCCATTAATTTTATGTGACTATAATGGTCATACAGTATAAATCTATGGCCATTTTGCGACTATAATAGTCGTTTATAGTCGCACAGTATAATTCATATTTATTTTTGCGACAATAAAAAGTTATTTCGCTAATAAATTAAAACAACAAAATAGAACAATTAAAATAATAGTGGAACAATTAGAAAACAACCATGAAACAACTGTGAAAACTTAACACAATATACAGTATAAAACTTACACAAATTTTTTTTTTGAAAAAAAAATATACTATTTTTGAAAAAAATTCCACCCAGTATAAAAAAAATTAAAAATTTCAATAATGTGATATAAAAACTCCAAATAAAAAACAACAATGGGCCACTTTACAAAATAAAGAAAGAAAACAATGGGCCAGACTATTAAAGCCTATACTAGCACTAGCACACTGCCACACAAGATTCAAATTCAAGCCCATGTGCTAGGGTGTATTAGGTAGAAACCGTAGAATAGGTTAACCTTTTCTTATTTTTCGTTGAAAACGATCATTATTATTTTAATAACCTGCTCTTTCTTCTTCATTAAACAAAATAATAAATAAAAATAAAAAACTGTTCTTAGTTTTTATTCCGTGACCAAGCCAAGTTCAAATACCAGCAATTAGGGGGTTCATGGGTTCATATTCAGTAGATTTGGACCCAATTGATCCGTCCAATTCTTTTATTAGAGGCTAAATTTTGTAAATCGATCTGATATGTAATCGAAAAGACTCAACCCATCAAATCTAACGATGAATGTATTGGATTAGAGCAGTTCTAATTATTATACATTAACTGGTTATTTATAGGATTGTATTAGTTTCATCTAATCTTTTTTAGCCAATGTTTAGGCTCAATTTCATTAAAAAATAAAATAAAAATAAGTACAATTTAAAACTTGCCTCTCACATTTCTAAAGAAAAAAACTTGTTTCTATAATAAACTTTAGCCCAACATAATATACAATACAAAATCAAAAAATATGAGAATACAATACAAATTCAATCCAAATCTAATGCTATCACAATTCATATAAGTCTTAGCATAGAAAGTTTAGAAACATATATAATTCTTCTTTAAAAAAAACATATATAATTCAAGTTATATGTTTATCTATGCCACTTATATAATTAACAGTAAAATTATAAATAAATTTTTAACATATAATTATAATTAGATAATAATTAGATCAATTCAATTGGTTGTTCATTCTATCGGGCATTCCATCCGACAATTAATCCAATCTAATTGAATTTTTAAAACTTATGGTCGAGATGTACCCTAGTTAGTTCATAATAAATCTCGTCTTGGCAGTTTAAGTCTAAGTATGTCTCACTCTTTTTTTTTGGAAAGCCAACTATCTTGATTATTTGAGTCAAATTTATATTTTCCTATCGTAAATGGGATTCATATCGACTTCGATCTAGTAATTGCTTTCTCTTTAATTAGGTGTGCTGGTTCAATTCTCTGCCTTAACGATAGAAAGAAGATCTAATTAAAAGTAACTCTATCTTACACTAAACCTATACACACTCGACTCGGCCACCCATAATGAACGTGTCTCATACGCCTTTAATCAGGGCTGGTGTTAAAATTAGACCTCACTGTAACCTTTATTATTACAGTTTTACAGATGAAGTGAAAATTACAAATAAAAGCAAACAGAATACAACAGACCATCAGATCCTAGGTGGCTTCGCCTCTAGTGAATCAAGAACTAGTTGTTAGTTACAACCGAAGTTGTAACTAACTCCTAGTTCTGTGATCAACCCTAGAACTACAACTATAAAAGGAACAGAAGAGAAGAAATGAAAAATACCAGATGCAAAAAGCCCTAGGTTACCAGATCTGAAAAAGTTCTTCAGCTCCAGATGTTTTTCAAGTACATGCACAAGAAACAGAAAAGTGTTAGTGTGAGAAACCAGAAAAACAAGAGAGAAATAAACACAGAAAACACAAGAGAGAAAAACCTAGAAATACCAGTCGATCTGTGACTTGGATTTCTTACCTGTTGTAATATTCATGCTTCATAGTGAAAGATCTGAGGTCGATCTTCAAGGCGAGCTCAAAGAGGATGTACCCCTGATTTAGGGCGAACCTCTATAATCTCTGGTGTTATTTTTCTAACCCTAACCAAATGATCTATGTTTGATATTTGTGTGTGTGTGTGTTGGGTTGTTTCTGGGAAGGTTTCTGGGTAAGATCGATCAATAGATCGAGAAGGATCTCTGGTTCTAGGGTTTGAGAACCAGAGAAGGCAGAGAGAAAGAGAGAGAGTTTGAGAAACTCTCGAATGTTCGAAGGTGCAAATGAGCTAGGGTTAGCTCTGATTGAACTTAGTTTTGTTCAATCCAGAACGACAAATCGTTTGGTTTAAACGATTTGTCGTGTGAGTGAAGAACGACAAGTTTCCATTGTCGTGTAGGCTAAACGACCAGGGTTCTTTGGTCGTTGACTGAGGTTTAAATTGATTTTTCTGGGACAGATTTGTCCCTGTCGTTTTGACTCTTTTCTTGAGTGGTGTAGGGTAAATTTGGGATTTCACCAAGCCAAATTCCTACAGTGGTATCAGAGCTTTGGTTCAAGCTTAAATCAACTCAAGAAAGATTCAAGAAAGTGATCAAGACTGGGAGAAGAAGAAGAAACACAACAAGAAGTTGTGGACAGTGGGAAACCTGTGGAAATTCCACAAACTGATAATAAACAAATCTTTCTAAACTCTACTCAATTTAATTTTGATTTTCCTAACATGAGCAATATCAAGGTTGACATTGATCGTTTTGATGGATCTGGTGATTACAGGATCTGGAGGAGAAAGATCAGATCCCTGCTGGCTCAACAGAAACTACTTAGGGTTCTTGAAGACCCTATTGAATGGCCAGAAAACACTTCAAAGATTCAACAAGAAGAACTGTTGGAAACAGCCACTGGAATCATAATTTTCAACCTTTCTGATGCTATTATCAGATTGGTTGATAAAGAAGAAACACCAGCTAAAATCTGGAAGAAACTTGAAGAGCAGTTTCAACAGAAGTCCCTAACTAACAAGATCTACCTAAAAGAAAGGATCTTTGGGTTTAAGATGAGTCACACTAAAACCTTAGATCAGAATCTTGATGAGTTTCTCAGAATGCACATTGAATTGGCAAACTCAGGAGAGAATGAAGCTCTAAGTGATGAAAATCAGGCAATAATCATTTTGAATTCATTGCCTGATTCATACAGAGAGGTAAAGACAGCAATCAAGTATGGAAGGACTTCAATCACACTTGATGAAGTCATCTCTGCCCTAAAATCTAAAGACTTAGAGATGAAGAGTGAAAAATCCAATTCTGGACATGGTGAAATGAACCTAAGCAGGGGAAGGCCATCTCACAAGAAATCCTACCAGAACAGGGGTAGAAGTAATAGTGCACATCATCATAGAAACTCAAACAAAGGAAAGAATAGATCACCATCAAGAGATTCTGGTGATTCTACAGGTTGTTTCTATTGTGGAAAACCTGGACACTACAAGAAAGACTGCTATTTCTACAACAACAAATACAAGAACAAGAAAGGTGGAAGGTTTCCAGAAAGATCAGATCAAAACAGGCAACAAAATGACAAGCAACAAGAAGCAAACTACTCAGATGGCTATGATAGTGGTGAAGTTTATGTTGCATCTACATCTTTCAAAGATGACTGGATTTTGGATTCTGGGTGTACTTTTCACATGACAAATTCTAGGGAAATCCTAACTGATTACAGAAACTCTAATGGTGGCAAAGTAATTCTGGGAAATAACAACACTTGCAACATAGAAGGTTCAGGTAATGTAAGTTTTAAAATGTTTGATGGGATTGTCAGAACCCTAACTGGTGTAAGGTATGTACCTAATCTTGCTAGAAATTTAATTTCTATAAGTGTTCTAGATGACATGGGTATTGTTAGCAAAATTGAAGCAGGTTCAATGAAGCTAAGTAAGGGTGCTATGACAATAATCAAAGGACACAAACATGAAGGGTTATACTACTTAGATGGAGAACCAGTGACTCACTGCAACAATGCAGTCACCAGCAATCCAGAAGACCTAAAAGCAGTCCTATGGCACAGAAGGCTGGGGCACATCAGTGAGAAAGGCCTACAGATCATGAGTGATCAAAGGCTACTGGGTATTGTGGTTCTGTTGGAATTCAAAGGCACAGAACTGTGAGAATTACTCCTCAACAGAATGGGGTAGCTGAGAGAATGAATAGGACCTTGATGAACAAGGTCAGATGCCTATTATTGCAATCTGGGCTTACTAAAGGATTTTGGGGAGAAGCTGTGTTAACAGCAGCCTACCTGGTGAACAGAAGTCCATCCAGTGCCATTGAATTCAAGACACCAGAGGAGATCTGGTCAGGTAAGCCTCCTGATCTCTCAAACTTAAGAGTATTTGGATGTGCAGCCTATGCACATCAGAGTGTTGGTAAGTTAGAGCCTAGAGCTCTAAAATGTGTGTTCCTAGGCTATCCTGAAGGTACTAAAGGCTACAGATTATGGGTAAGAGAGAAACAAGGTTTTAAAGCTATAAACAGTAGGGATGTTGTTTTTAAGGAAGATTTATTTCCTTGTATTACTAATAACAATGCTATATCTAGTCCTACTTTAGACACTAACCCTGCAGGCACATCTGTGGACATGCAAACAAGGAGCACTCAACCTAATACTGTTCAGGTGGAACCAGAACAGGTGGAAAATACTCAGGGAGATGAAAACTTGGAAGGAAATGACCAAGCTCAGGATGACAACATTCAGGTGGAACCTATTACTGAAGAAATACAAGAAAATGAGGCAATACAAGATTACCAACTGACCAGAGACAGAACTAGAAGAGTTCCTAGACCTACACAGAGATTCAGCTTCACAGCTTGGGAAGAAGTGCTAGCCTATGCATTCTTTTGTGCTATGGGAGTGGAAATGACAGAACCTAAGTCCTATGAAGAAGCTATGACTGATAAAGATGCCAAGAAATGGTCCAAGGCAATGGACACAGAGATGGAATCTCTGAGAAAGAACAAAACCTGGATACTAGTGAAGAAACCTAAAGGGAAGAGCATAGTTTCATGCAAGTGGCTTTTCAAACACAAAGAAGGACTCACTGAGACAGATCCTAAGAAGTTTAAGGCAAGACTAGTGGCTAAGGGATTTACACAGAAAGAAGGGATAGATTTTAATGAGATATTCTCACCTGTGGCTAAGTATAAAACCATCAGAATTATACTTACCATAGCTACTCAATTTGACCTAGAAGTTGATCAAATGGATGTAACTACTGCATTTCTACATGGGGAACTTGAGGAAGAAATCTACATGCAACAACCTAAAGGATATGAGGAAAAAGGCAAGGAAGACTTGGTCTGCAAACTGATTAAGTCCCTGTATGGACTTAAACAGTCACCAAGACAATGGAACAAAAGGTTTGATGAGTTCATGATCAAGAAAGGGTTTTCTAGGAGCTATTATGACACCTGTCTATACTACAAAGGCACTAAGATTGATGAAGTCATCTACTTACTGCTGTATGTAGATGACATGCTCATTGTGAGCAAGGAAAGAACCAGGATTGACCTAATGAAAGGTTGGCTAAGGGAAGAGTTTGAGATGAAGGACTTAGGCAAGGCTGCTAAGATCCTAGGCATTAACATCTCTAGGGACAGGGAACATGGGACACTAAGGCTACATCAGAAAAACTACATTAAGAAAGTCTTAGAGAATTTCTCTATGACTAATGCAAAGCAAACTAAGCAACCTATGACTAATCAGTACTACCTAAGCAAGGAGCAATGTCCTAAAACTACAGCAGAGAAAGAATCTATGAGTGAAGTGCCCTATTCTAGTGCAGTGGGATCAGTGATGTACCTAATGGTCAGTACCAGACCTGATTTAGCCTATGCCATTAGTGTACTAAGTAAGTACATGGCTAACCCAGGTAAACAACACTGGGAGGCTATGAAATGGTTACTAAGATACTTACTGGGATCTACAGAAGTGGGATTAAACTACAAAAGAAGGGACAACAACAGAATGATCACTGGGTACAGTGATGCAGACTATGCAGGTGACAGAGATAGTAGAAAATCTACCTCTGCCTATTTCTTTACACTATGGGGAAATTGTATCACTTTGGAAAGTACAACTGCAGCCTGTTGTAGCATTATCTACAACAGAATCTGAGTATGTAGCTGTTACAGAAGCTATTAAAGAAGCCATTTGGCTTAAAGGACTACTAGATGAACTTAAACTCCTAGATGAAGAACCTACAATCTATTCAGACAGCCAAAGTTGTATCCACTTGTGTAAGAATCCTGTCTTTCATGACAGAACCAAACATGTGGAAATAAAGTATCACTTTATACGAGATAAAGTGACACAGAAGGTTGTACAGATAGAGAAAGTTCCCACTGAAGAGAATCCTTCTGATATCGGTACTAAGGTGCTACCCTTAACCAAGTTCAAGCACTGCTTGGACTTGTTAGGGGTTGGTAGTGGTGGATGACCACTACCACTATGAGCTAAGACCCTTGAGGACGAAGAACTATGATAATAAAGATTACAGATGAGATCTAAGGTGGAAATTGTTAAAATTAGACCTCACTGTAACCTTTATTATTACAGTTTTACAGATGAAGTGAAAATTACAAATAAAAGCAAACAGAATACAACAGACCATCAGATCCTAGGTGGCTTCGCCTCTAGTGAATCAAGAACTAGTTGTTAGTTACAACCGAAGTTGTAACTAACTCCTAGTTCTGTGATCAACCCTAGAACTACAACTATAAAAGGAACAGAAGAGAAGAAATGAAAATATACCAGATGCAAAAAGCCCTAGGTTACCAGATCTGAAAAAGTTCTTCAGCTCCAGATGTTTTTCAAGTACATGCACAAGAAACAGAAAAGTGTTAGTGTGAGAAACCAGAAAAACAAGAGAGAAATAAACACAGAAAACACAAGAGAGAAAAACCTAGAAATACCAGTCGATCTGTGACTTGGATTTCTTACCTGTTGTAATATTCATGCTTCATAGTGAAAGATCTGAGGTCGATCTTCAAGGCGAGCTCAAAGAGGATGTACCCCTGATTTAGGGCGAACCTCTATAATCTCTGGTGTTATTTTTCTAACCCTAACCAAATGATCTATGTTTGATATTTGTGTGTGTGTGTGTTGGGTTGTTTCTGGGAAGGTTTCTGGGTAAGATCGATCAATAGATCGAGAAGGATCTCTGGTTCTAGGGTTTGAGAACCAGAGAGAAGGCAGAGAGAAAGAGAGAGAGTTTGAGAAACTCTCGAATGTTCGAAGGTGCAAATGAGCTAGGGTTAGCTCTGATTGAACTTAGTTTTGTTCAATCCAGAACGACAAATCGTTTGGTTTAAACGATTTGTCGTGTGAGTGAAGAACGACAAGTTTCCATTGTCGTGTAGGCTAAACGACCAGGGTTCTTTGGTCGTTGACTGAGGTTTAAATTGATTTTTCTGGGACAGATTTGTCCCTGTCGTTTTGACTCTTTTCTTGAGTGGTGTAGGGTAAATTTGGGATTTCACCAAGCCAAATTCCTACAGCTGGTCCTGAAAATATATGGGCTAAAGGCCCTCAGAAATATATATATAAAAAATTAAATAAAGTATTATGTGATTTGAACCATGACATTGTATAATATGTCATACACCTCAACCAACTAATCTATGACTATTTATTTACAATACACTTAATTTTACTTTAATAAAAGCTTAATAATTTCTTTTTTATTTTTTTATTTTGTGCCCCCAAAATGAGTGAGCCTTAGGCACGGGCTTAGCCCGCCGCCTATACCTAGGGCCAGTCCTGCCTTTAATGGATCATATTTCACATTAACATACTTAAATTGTATTCTCAATCTGACTCTAGATTGAGTTCAGCCTTATTTTTCTCATACTTGTCGTTTTTTTCTTATTTTACCAATTCTTAATCGACTTATATTTTATGGGTCTTCCTTATTTTTTTTCCATGTGAGCTTTTTATTGATCCATTCATTTTTCTCCCACGGGACTCAACATTTTATGAATACATTAAAGTTTACCAATGTTTGATAAAAAAAAAAAAAAAGAAGAAGAAGAAGTTTATACCAATGTTCTCGGTTCTTTTAAATGGTGGCCCCCTTAAGCAATTCTCCCCTGAAAGGGGCCTGAGACAGGGAGACTCCCTCTCCCCCTATCTTTTTATCCTGTGTAGTGAAGTGCTCTCCCGGCTCCTGCTTAATTCGGAACGGCATGGTTTAATTAAGGGGTTCTCACATTCAAGGAATGGTCTGCCTATTTCCCACCTCATGTATGCTGATGACACCTTTATTTTCTGCGAAGCCAATATGGAGAAAGTGTTGGAGGTCAAACGGTGTTTGGAAATGTACTGTAGGAACTCGGGCCAGTGTGTGAACTTAAACAAGTAGGCCATTGTCTTCTCGGATAATGTTGGCATGGAGCTTAGAAGTGAAATCAAGGGTCTAATGGGGTATAGAGATCTTAACCGCAGTGATAAGTTTCCCGGGAACCCGATTCTGTTGTCGGGGAGTAAAGTTAGGGATTTTGGCTTTCTGGTCGACAAGACGGCGCGGCGTATAGAAGGGTGGAAATCTAGACTTCTATCTCTTGCGGGCCGCACTACCTTGATACAATCTGTGGCCCTGATTCCTATCTACACCATGTCAACTTTCTTGATCCCTAAGACCATCTGTCTTGCCTTGGATAAGTTGGTGCGCCGCTTCTGGTGGAAGGGGTCTGATGAATCAAATAGATTCTTAGCTTTGGCAAACTGGGACTCGATTTGTGTCCCTAAGCGGTGGGGTGGTCTTGGTTTCAAGAAGTTCGAGGATCTTAACTTCGCCCTTGTGGCTAAACTTGGTTGGAACCTTGCTGCTGAGAGTAATGCTTTGTGGTGCCAATTTTTCAAGGATAAGTATTTTAGAAGATCTAGTTCCTTTTGGAGCGCTCCCAAGTCTAACTCCTGGTCTTATGGAGCTAGAAGTATCATGGCCACTAGAGAGTTCATCTAGGATGAGTCTTGTTTCGTGATTGGGAATGGTACTTTGGTGGACATTTGGCATTCCCCGTGACTACCCGGCTATGGGTGGGAGAGGTATGTAGCTTCCTTCAATCCAAGAATTTGTGAAGAAGGGGTGCAGATTCGCTCCTTACTCATCCCGGGAAGTGGTGATTGGAACCGGGAGGCTCTTGAGAAATGGTTTTTCCCTGGTGTGATTAGAGATGCCCTTGAGGTTCCTAGGCTTTCAATGGTGGTGATGTTAGAATTTGTGAATAAGGTGAATGAGGTTCCATCCCAAAACCAATTGGCAATGGGAGGAGTAGCCCATTCCTCTTATATATTCTATTATCTTTCCACACATTAGCAATGTGGGACTCTCTAACATCCCCCCTCAAGATGGTAGCTATTTTACTTGCTCACCATCTTGGACAACTCGATCATAAGCGGCTCTTTTTTTAGCTCACTATCCCTGATCACAATTTGCTCTTTTTGCTCTACTTTTCGGATCGGTATTTTTGGATTTTTGGTGGTTCTTTTTTATTTTTGGCTCACTATATCCCCGAATCACAAGTGGCTTTTTTTGACTTTGGCTCTTGAATCAATTTTTTTTTGGATTTTTTGTGGCTCTTTTTTTTTCGGCTCTACTTCGATCGGTTTATTTTTTATTGGGGTTGGATAGTCATTAGAAGATTTTTTGTTTGTTTTTGCTCTGATACCATGTTAGAATTTGTGAATAAGGTGAATGAGGTTTCATCCCAAAACCAATTGGCAATGGGAGGAGTAGCCCATTCCTCTTATATATTCTATTATCTTTCCACACATTAGCAATGTGGGACTCTCTAACAGGCGAAAGATGAGCTTTTTTGGAAATCAGCTCCGGATGGTCTGTTTTTGGTTAAAAGGGCGTTCTTGGCTCGTATTCGGGATCGGGGTCTTCCTGAGACCCTTTGGAGTTCTCTTTGGAAGGTTTCGGGACCTGAGAGGATTAAGATTTTCTTAGGGAGGCTTGCTAGAGACATTCTCCCGTTTGGATGTAGGCTTCAACGCATTTTCGGTAATAGTTCTCAATGTGTGCTTTGTAATTCTGGTGAGGACTCGGCTCTTCATCTTTTCTTTCCCTGTGATGTTGCCGTTCAGGTGTGGAGATCGGGTCCGTGGGGCTTTTGTTCAGACTCCATGGTTTTTTATGACAATTTGGATTTGGTCAAGTGGTTAGTGCATCCTAGTGGTACCCCATTGTGTGAGAGGGACATTGTTCGGTTCTCTACATATGCAATCTCTCTTTGTTTTGTGTTGTGGAGGGCTAGAAACTCTTCTTTCCATGAAGGGCTTAGCCCGGTGGAGCCTAAAATTCAGCACGAGATCTCTTTAATGGTGGCCGATTGTTCCATTGTCGCGTCTCCTTCTTTGGATCAGCAGGGGTCTTTTCCCGTTGAGGAGGAAGACAATTGGGGAGTTCTTTGGACTGATGTTAATGTTTTTGTGGATGCGGCGATTCGTGGGGAGTTTGGCATTGTTGCTGTCTTGGTGCTGGACCGGTCGGGTGCTGTGATTGAGGCTGTTATTGCTAAGAGGAAGGCGTCCTCTCCGTTTGCTGCTGAACTGGAAGCTTTTCACTGGGGCTGCTGCAGAATTCTGCAGTCGGAGTGGGATAATGTTTCTATTTTTTTCGATTGCCAGGCGGTTGTGAAGGGGTTGGCTGCTGGTTTCTCGCCGGAGTGGAGAGCTCGTGCTCTGTTCGATGCCACCCTCAGCCTCCTTAATCAGCTGCCGAGATGTCATTACCATTGGATCCCCCGTCGGTTGAACTCCGGGGCGCATAATCTCGCTGCTTGGGCTGCTTCTAACAGCAGTTACAAGTTCTTTTCTTCAAGGGAAGTGGCACCCTTTGTTGCCACTATGAACCTTGGCTGTTAGGCCTTTTGTTTTTTCAATAAAGCTTTGTTTTTCATCAAAAAAAAAAAATGTTGCTGCCTCTCCATTACATTTCGGCATGGTATTCTGTTCAGGTGGAAAAAGAAGTGAAAGTTAATGGAACTACATTAGAAGATAATACTATTACAATGGCATGCACACAAACTACTTAGAGGAGCTCCAATACCAATGTTTAGGCATTGTTTGACAGAAATAAAGCTATTTCAAATAGTGGCTTCAGCATTGGAGTGAATTTGGAACTATTGCTCCTGCCCAGTATCATGGTCTTGAATATATTTTTTTTTTACTTTTTTTTTAAAAAAATTAAATACTTATCAACATATATATAATATTAAATAATAAAATATGGGACAATAATAGTAATTTTAAAGTTATTTAACATTAGATTTATTTTTAGAATGAAATTTACTAAAATGAGGTAGATGAGGGAATTAAATGATGTGGAATATTTTGGCAACTTCTAGTGTTGCTAGTATTAGTGATGCTCTTAGCGTGTACTATATACTTAGAGCTAGATACATGGATAAACACACCAGCTCCCATATCCAATCCTGAATTGTACAGGCACGTCTTTCTCCTCTTTCCCCCTTATTATGTTTTTTGTTTGAGAAATGGAAACTACACAGTTTGGCCCCATTTTGCTGAGAAAATGTTCACCAATCACAAAGCTCATAATCAAAGCCTTGGAAGGCGCCTATTATTTCATGTCTACATTCAGGTAATTAAATCATTGATTTCTATTATTAAATCATGAATAATATAGAAGCTTTATTTACGTATAACTTGTACAATATTGTACACTGTCAGAACAAAGATTGAATTGGTCTTCCAAATCCAATGATTGATCAATACTAAATTTGAGACCTCTGTGAACATGGCTAGCTAATAGCCTAATAATTTGTTACGAATGGAAGCATGTTACAGGAAAATCTAGTGTTGAATGATTTCTTTCAATATTGGTATAGAATAGATATCATAAAAAGATTTTTACTGCAACTATTTCAAGTAACACCCTTGAAATTCCATTCTATTGGGCTGGCCTAGAATAATAGGGACATTGTTGCTATTTCTTTGGTAGTGAAGCTTATAGTTCGCCAAAACTTAGAAGAAGTTGAGGTGTAATGATTGGATTCATAGCTGATAGTAGAGAGTAGTGTTAGACCATTGATCTCCAATTGAAAAATGTGCTAAATTAATTAGCACATACAAGTAAAAAATAAAAATTGCAAGGACATGTAAGTAAATATTATATCTATAGCACAATTTTTAAATTGTTAATTCGAAAACTTTCTTTAGTAATGTGGACATCAATATTTGACATGTGGCAAGAAAGATAACATCTCAGAGTTGAGTAGTCTCGAATCATAGCGGTCGACCTGGGAGAGGTCCCTAGCCCTGCGCGCAGGTTGACTCTGGGAACTCCGAAATGGATGTTCAAATTCTAATAAGTCGTTTCTAACTCACTATCTTTCAGTATTTTGTACCATGAAGACTTGGAGCAACCAAGACCAGGCCCCGTGAGCTGAAAATACACGAATCAACACCTCGAAAATCAACCTGGACACCTAATATGTTTCACCGAGCACCTAGATTGACAACCCCAACTAGGATTTCAGTTTTGGAACCATCATAGGGCAAATGGGTCAAATTTTTCATTGGGACATGAGCTAAACATACCACAAACATATTTGAGGCAACAAAATCAGATTTAAAGAACTTTTAATTTTGAGCACCTGGAACACCCAATGCCTGACACCTAGCATTCGTCAACCAGCGCCACTTCCAAGTATCAGATAAAAAATTTGACTCGTGCATCTTTTTCGTCTTCATAAAAGCTGAGAAATTAAGTACTTTTGGAGAAAAAACAACCCATCCTGGGTGCTAACTTAAGGGACCAACGCCACTTTGACACCTGACCCTGGCCTAGTGCCCAGGTTGACATTTTGTCAACCTGGGCCAATTTCGAAGAATTTTTCTGAAAAGTCTTTCGGGCATATTCTCCGTTTTCATCAAAAATTTAGATTCAACTATTTATAAGGACCAAACATAATTTCCAGGTAGCTTAAAACTGGGTCCAGCGCCCACGTTGACATATTGTCAACTTGGGCTTTTTCTAATTAGTTTTTTTAGCATTTTTTCGTCATTAGAAAGAACGAAGATACAAGTAAACTCGAGAGGAAAATCACAATCACATGGTCATCAAAACTGAGCCCAGCGCCCACGTTGACAATCAACATGGTATGCTGGTTTCAATCATTCAAATGTTAATTTTGCTTCGAGCATTCTCTCCGAAATGGTCAAAAATATTATAGGAGATCTCGTCCTCAAGTTCTAGAAATTTGGAAGTATCAAAACGACATCTCAAAAGCTCTGAAATAAGCACCCAGCTCCTAGGTAGACAAATGGACTAGTGTGATGGGTTCTGCTTATCCGATTCAGATTTTGTCTCGACCGTTCGTCTAATTTTTCATAATAACTAAGAGCCATGAAGTTAGAATAATTAAATTCACAACTTCATATTTTCACTTTTTTAACAAGGTGAATTACTCAAAAACCGGGTAGTTTTGAGTCTCTCGTTTTCGTAGGACAACAACATCTCTGAGAACTGGTGACCAGTTTCGCCAAAATACAAAAATAGACTAAGTGATGTTAAAATATCACTTAGGCATCAAAAAAATACATTCCCACTGCGTTTTTCCACTCACCAGCGTCTAGCTTGACTTGTCAACCTGGGCGCTGGACCCAGAATATCCTTCAGTAAAATAGTCATAACTCACTCAATACTGATATGATTTTTTCGATTCAACTTGTGTTTCGAAGCTATTTCAATACTCTATCAAGTAATGTCTCATACTTCAATCACAATTTTGAAGTTATTGACTCCCAATTTCACCCCAAGAGACTTACGACTTTAAGCTACAACTTATTCAAAGCGGGTCCCGCAGACGCGACTCAAGCTCTAAAAATTAATGACTGACCTCTGGTGTCAATTTCATCGTTAGATCATCATCTACGGTAAAAAATAACCTAAATATATTTTTCCATATTTTTTGGATTATTTCATTATTGTCATTTAACATTCCCCTATAAAAGGAGAGTACCACAAGTTCATTTTTCAAATTCAAAAAAGCAGTCATAAGATCAGAGCATCTCTCTCTAAAAATTAGGGCATCCATACTTAGCTATTTTTCTGTAATTTATCCTGTGAGAAATAAAACTCGAAGTAGACATAGCTCTAATACTATCTTGATACAGGGAGTGAACTGTTATAAATTCCTTGTGTCTCTCATAAATATACTTAACATATAATTCATTCTTGCCAATCTAGCAAACAGGTGTAGCTCAAAGATCTTTGTCCAGATTTCTACCTCAACATAAATATTACTCCAATACATAATAAAAATTTACAACATAAATTGACATAATAATTAAAGGTTTTGAAAAATATTAATGGCAATATTATAATTAAAAAATGTGCATTTGCAAGACCATACTATAAATAAAAAGGCACATTTTATCGTTGTTGTGTCATATTTAACACATTTTTGTACCACGCTATTGAAGAAAATAATTTTACAATAATACTATAGTATTACATCAATGACTGACTTTAGTAGGGTCAACAAAATGAGTCCAACACGATAACAAGAGTTGAAACCACTCAAAACTTGAGACTTGGACTAGGACTCAAAACCCAAACCCCGATACCATGACCAGGACTCCGACACGGACTTAGACTAGGTCCCGAATACGGACTCGTACCTGGACCCATACCCTAGTCACGAGTCCTAGGTATGGGTTTGAATCCTAGGGTCCGGGCTCCAAGTCTGAGTTCGAGTCCCGGGTTTAGGGTGGGGTTGGATTCATCATGTCATGGTATGGTGTCGAATATTAAAGTTTTTTTTAGTAAAAAAAAATTTAAAAATAATTTTTTTTAGAAAACATTAGCCAAACACTATTAAATTTTTAAAAATGACAAAAAAGTATAATAAATTTGGCAAATTAAGTTGTAAAACTTGGCCTACACAATAAAGATTAACCCCAATTCATATATATATAAATATATATATTTATATATATATCAAGGATATGACAAACTCAATTATAAAGGATTTGGCAAATCAAGTTGCCCATTCCCTTAGATAGTCGCTAGAGATTTTTTTTTTATTTGTTTTTGCCCTGATATCAGGTTAGAATTTAAGAATAAAATGAATGGATTTTCATCTCAAAATTAATTGGAAATGGGAGGAGTAACTCATTCTTTTTATATATTTTATTATTTTTCCACACATTAATAACGTGAGACTCTTAGACAATCTAACAAAATTATCATATAACAACAACCTTCGAATATGCTTTAACATTCCATCAATTTCCGTACACTTTCTTCTTTTTTTGGATTGATTGGACAACTTTTAGACAATCTAATTCAATATTAAAATTATATAGTTAGTTAATTAAGTTAAGGGTGACTATTCAATGGTTATATTTTTATTGTAACCATATGGTTACATTTTTCTTTGACCTGTAATAGCAGGTTACTAATAGGTAAACATTCCTTTTTTAGAATTAATTAATTATAATTTACTATTTTCTCAAAATAATTAATTAAATATTTAACAAGACCTCTTTTAGCAATTAATATTTATAAATAATTTTTTCTATTTATATTTAAATCCTTACTCTAATTATTTTAACAATTAAGCCATTTAATTATAATATTTACAATAAAATTTATTGTTTTTACAAAAATTAAACTTCTTTTTACACAAATTAAAATTCTCTTCTTATAATAAATTTTTAAATAATTAATTATTTTGTTACAATTAGATGAACTAAGTATGAAGCCTCAAGCTAATTAATCAATAACAAGTGTAGCCATTTTTTTTAAAAAAAATTCTTCAACTTATTTCACTTTTTACTTTGTAAATATTTAAATAAAAAAATTAAATAATTAAGTGTAATAATTTAAAATTAAGATTACAAGTATAATAAAATTTAAATTATGAAATTATATGTGTATAATATTAAATTATAAAAAGTTTTGCTATAAAACTTTAAATAATTTAAGTCCAAAAAAAAAAAAATTGCTAAAAGATCCTTATATAGTAATAAATTACAAAAAATTAATTAATAATTATAATTAATTTAATTTTAAAATATAATTAATCTTAATTAAAATTTTATAAGAAAATAAATTATTAGATTACTTTCAGGTTACAAGTTATTTATTATTTATTTTTATTTAATTTTCAAATTAATCACAACCATTTAATAGTAATCCAATGGCTTAAAAAAATGTAACCATAATGGTTACAATAAAAATGTAACTATTGAAACCTCTTCCTTAAGTTAATTCAATACTAAAATTATAAAACGTATATATAGTTAAGTTAATAATGTAAGTTCTAAAATTATAACAAATAATTAAAGAGTTAAATACATATATTATTTGTTATGATTTTTGGATATATACATTGTGTACGATCTATAAATACGGTTAAGTTATGAAATCATAACAAATAATATTGTTGAGTTTGAGAGAACGAAAGAACAAGAAAGACAGATGAGAAAGTGTTTGTATTATTGATTGAATGAACAATTACACTTTACAGATAAATAGAGCAGAGCTTATATACAAGGAAAACAAAGCAGAGTTTGTTACAAGTTAGTTAGGTGACAGCTAAGCAAGACTAACTACCTCTAACAGAAAGCTAACTAACTAACTAATGGACAGTTGTGAATTACTGTCCTTAACAGCCCCCCTCAAACTCAAGGTGGATAAAGAGACCACTTTGAGTTTGTCCCTGAGAAAAGGAAACCTGCTACTCGAGATTGCTTTGGTGAGAGAATCGGCTAGTTGATCTTGAGCTGGTACATGATGAACCTGAAGTTGATTTTGCAGAACCTTGTCCCGTACAAAGTAAAGATCAATTTCGATATGTTTTGTACGAGCATGTAGAACTGGATTTGCAGCCATCATTACTGTACTCAAGTTATCGCACCAGACCGTGGGGGTTGAGGAGGGAACTTGCAGCTCAGTAAGAAGGGATTGCAGCCATGTAACCTCGGTTACAACTGCAGCAAGACTTCGAAATTCGGCTTCTGTGGAGGATCTTGATATTGTTTGTTGTTTCTTGGATTTCCAGGCAACTAGATTCGAGCCCAAGAGAACACAATAACCACTGGTGGACCTCCTATCATCAGGATCAGACGCCCAATCAGCGTCACAAAACGCTGAGATATCAAAATGAGTGTTTTTCTGCAAGTGTAACCCGTAATCAAGAGTTCCTGAAAGATATCTCAAGATCCGTTTGACAGCTATCCAGTGGGACTCCAATGGTGAGTGCATAAATTGGGATACTTTGTTAACCGAATATGCAATTTCAGGTCGTGTTATGGTAGCGTATTGCAAGGCACCAACAACAGATCGATACAAGGTTGGATCGAGAACTGAGTCACTACCATATTGAGAGAGTTTTAGGCCACTGGTCATGGGAGTGCTGCTGGATTTAGCTTGCTGCATTTGTGTTCTGCACAAGAGGTCTTGTAAATACTTTGTTTGTGACAGATGGAGACCTGTGGTAGTGTGAGTGATCTGAATTCCTAAGAAGTAATTCAAGTCACCAAGGTCTTTGAGTGGAAAATGAGAGCTTAGTTGGGATATTAGTTGAGATACTTCATTGTCATTGCTGCCTATGACAATAATATCATCTACATATACCAAGATATATGTAGTATGTTGAGGTAGAATTCTAAGAAACAGAGAAGTATCATTTTTGGCATGACTAAATCCCAACTTGAGAAGAGTGAGAGACAACTTTTCAAACCAAGCCCGAGGGGCTTGTTTAAGTCCATACAAGGCTTTTTGGAGTTTGCATACCATGTCAGGATGTTGAGGATCCACAAAACCCGGAGGTTGACACATGTAGACCTCTTCTTCTAAATCTCCATTGAGAAAAGCATTGTTGAAGTCAAGTTGTCTTAGTTTCCAACCTTTAGACACAGCAATAGTAAGTAAAACTCGAATGGTTTCTGGTTTTACAACAGGGCTGAAGGTTTCATTGAAGTCGAAACCACTTTGTTGATGGAAGCCCTTAGCAACTAATCTTGCTTTATACTGTGTTGTGTTTCCATCTGCACTTTCTTTTATTCGAAAAATCCATTTACAACCTATACACTGTCTGCCAGGGGGTAACCGAACCAAGATCCATGTATTATTTTTCTTCAATGCATAGTACTCAGTTCCCATGGCTTTATTCCACTTGGGATCTTGAAGAGCTGTCTTGACAGTGGCTGGAACATAAGTAGCTGTGAGTACTTTAGGCTTTCGAATTCCAGCTTTGGCACGGGTTTGCATGGGATGTTGATTCATCACAGGTATAGTGTTATCGGGTTGGGTTTGAGCAGGTGGGTTTAGGGAATTTGGTTGAGGGACAAGGGCAGAAGCAATAGGAGTTGAGGAGGTTGCTGGTGTGAGATCAGTAACAGGTGTAGATGACTGGGAAGTAACAGAATTTGGTGTATTATGTACAGGTAAAATTGGAGGATGAGCAGTAGGGAAAGACACAGAAGGAACAGCAGTAGATGTAACAACAGCAGAGATGGATTTAAAAGGAAAAACAAGTTCATTGAACAACACATCCCTAGACATGTAAATGCGACCATCATTAGCAAGGCACTTGTAGCCTTTTTGAGTGAGACTATAACCAAGAAATGTGCAAGGGGTAGATCTATATGCCATTTTATTTCTATTGTATGGTCTCAGGTTTGGAAAACATTGACAGCCGAAAGTCTTAAGAGCTGAGTAATCAGGTTTTGTATGAAACAAGGTTTCATGTGGGGTAAAGTTGTTGAGAACTTTGGTTGGCATTCTGTTTATTAGATAAACAGAGGTTCTATAGGCCTCATCCCAATATTTGAGAGGCATAGATGCATGAGCTAACAAAGTTAAACCCGATTCAACTATATGCCTATGTTTGCGTTCTACCACACCATTTTGTTCATGGGAATGAGGACATGAAACTCTATGGACAATACCACAAGACTCAACAAGTGTAGTGAAGGCTCTAAATTCCCCTCCCCAATCCGATTGTAAGGATTTTATTGGTAAATTGAGTTGCAACTCAATTTGAGTTTTAAACTTGATAAAGGTTGGTAAAGCCTCATCTTTAGTTCTAAGCAAATAGATCCAGGTGTACCTAGAATAAGCATCCACAAAGCTTATGTAATATCTATATCCATTGGAAGAGACCATGGGAGCAGGGCCCCATAGGTCTGTGTGTAGCATTTGTAATGGTGCTGTATAAACAGTTTGGGAGTTGGGATATGGTAATTTGTGATGTTTACCAAGACAGCAGGCAGTGCAAAAATCAAATGCATTTTTATTAATGGAAGAGATGTTACAATTGGTCATAACAGATTGAACAACATTCTTAGAAGGATGCCCTAACCTATTATGCCAAAGATTGAAAAGAGAAAAAGGTACATTGGAATTAGATTGCTGACATTGTAATGCAGCTTTTGAAGATGAGGCACCAGAATAAATGTTGGAGTTGGAATTGGGAGAAGAGGAAGATTGGAGAGGCTGGTCAAACTTGTAAAGTCCTTTGTCAACCTTCCCAACCAATAAAATCTTCATAGTAGCCTGATCTTTCACAACACAAAAGGAAGGGTGAAACTCAAAAAACACAGCATTATCTTTTGCAAATTGAGAAACACTCATCAGATTTTTTGTTATGTCAGGTACATGTAGAAGGTTTTGTAAAACAAGAGGTTGAGAAGTGAAAGGAGAAGTAAAGGTATTATGACCAGTATGATGAATATGCAAACCTGAGCCATTCCCCATGTGGATTTGATCTGTGCCTGGAAACTCGGAGGGAGCCATCAGATTGGTCAGATCAGGTGTTAGGTGGTTCGTGGCACCTGAATCGGGATACCACGACTGATCGTTAACAGTTTCTGGTGTGGCAACAGATACTTGCATCTCAGTTGTTGCAGCAGTGCCATGGAACGATTGAAAAGATTCAGGTCCGGTGAACGATTTATCAAATCGATAGAAACATTGTTTGACAGTGTGGCCGAGTTTGTGGCACAACTGACATTGAATTTTAGGAGTGGACACTCCTCTTCCAGTACCTGTAAATCCACCACGAAAACCACCTCTGGGAGGACGATGAGGATTAGAAAAAGATGGATAGTGTTGTGGATAGAAGTTACCATAGCCTGCTGGAGAAAAGTTGCCATTTCCAGTAGAGGAGGATGGAAAATTAGGACGATAAGAGCCACGACCACCTGTAAATGTACCAAACTGAAGAGGAGAAAATTGTTGATAGCCACCTCGAGAAGCAGGAGGTCGATTTTGAGCAGCAAGATTTGCCTCTGGTTTTGATATATCAAGATCAGCATCAGAAGTGTCATTTCGAATCTCTTGAGCCATAAGAAGAGATTCAACTTCAGCAACCGAATACTCATCTTTTCTTGTTGACAGGGATGTAACAAACACAGAATAATCACGGGTGAGACCATTGAAAATAGCTTCGATATGGTCCTGTGTTGAAAGATTATGACCAATGGAGGCAAGAGAGTCAACAACATGCTTGATCTTGAGAAGGTAATCGTTCAGATTCCCAGTGAGTTTCGTTCGACGAAGTTGAGTTCGAAACTGACTGACTTTAGCTCGATTTTGAGCTGAGAAATACTCCTCGAGAGTGGACCAAATTTGAGCAGCACTGTTGCATCCTACCATTCGAGTGAGGATTTTCTCCGTCATTGATGAGAGTAGCCAGGATACTAACAGACTGTCTTGAACGTCCCATTCCAGAAATTCTTCAGAGATTCGATTCTATGCTTCATCTGCTGCTGTTGCAAATTTCTGAGGTGTTGCTGTTGGATCGAGAAATTTCAGTAGGCGGTGACCTTTGATGGCTGCGTATACTTGATGTCTCCACGGAAGAAAGTTGTTCTCATCAAGTTTAATCGAAAGAGTATGGTTGAACGAAAAGGCAGGAGGTCTTGTGAGATTACTGGATGCATTGGGACGAAGTGTAGAATCGACAGACGACGCCATTAAAACGAATCAAGCTCTGATACCATGTTGAATTTGAGAGAAGGAAAGAACAAGAAAGACAGATGAGAAAGTGTTTGTATTATTGATTGAATGAACAATTACACTTTACAGATAAATAGAGCAGAGCTTATATACAAGGAAAACAAAGCAGAGTTTGTTACAAGTTAGTTAGGTGACAGCTAAGCAAGACTAACTACCTCTAACAGAAAGCTAACTAACTAACTAATGGACAGTTGTGAATTACTGTCCTTAACAAATATCAATCGTATCAACCTAATTTAACCGTATTCATTATCCACTAGTCAAATTTGACAAATTTTTTTGTTAATAACCAAGAAATTGTTAAAATAGTAATCAAGTTAAGTAAATTTTTATATATATTTTTTGATAAGAGGTAAATTCATATTTAGTAAAAGTAAATTAAAGAATGCTCTTATTTATAGGATAACTAAATATTTTGTTATTAATAGGCCAAACCTATAAATTAGTATTCTCTCAAAAATCATCACATTTTTTTAAAATAATTAAATTATATATATTTAAAGTTGTTCTTTTCTTTCCATCCACAAAAGAAAAGAAAAAAAAGTTAGTGAGTGAGTGAGTGAGAGTGAGAGACGACCTCGTATCATAGTCGTAGTTAAAAGCGGGAATTTTAAACACAAAATCATACCCAATAGTTACTTTCCATCTAAATCCCGCGCTTCCTTTCTTTTGCTTTCTATTTTATTTATTTATTTATTTCTAAAAAGGTAGGTAATTTACTTGCAAATCTAAAAGCTGACAACTTGACAGAAAAGGAGAAGTTTTTTGCATTGGACCATTTAATGCGTAATCCCATTTTCACCTCTTCCTCATTAAACCATAGCCAAATGTAATACATAATTGAATGTGCTAGCATACCCAATATAAAAGAAGAAAGAAAGAAAAAAAAAGAAAACTCCCTACTCATACATTGCTCATCTACTCCTTCCTCTCTCTTTAACGCCTATATATATATTGAGAGAGAGAGAGAGTGAGAGAGGTTAGTACTTTCTAGCAGGTCCATTCTTCCATTTAAATTCTTATTCTCTTCACTCGAGTGGGTTTGTAAAGCAAATTCACAAATGGGTTTTGGGATTCAGAGGGATCCCTCTGTTTTCTTCAAGCTCTCTCTTCTTCTACTTTTGTTCGTTCCTTATCATGGCCATGGCCTAACCGAGACCACGAAAAGAAGAGGCAAAAGTGGTCGTAAGAGTAGCAGTAACCAGTGTGATTTTTACAAAGGGAGTTGGGTTTTTGACCAATCTTATCCTCTTTACGACCCATCTGTTTGCCCTTTTATTGAGCACGAGTTCACCTGCCGGAGGAATGGCCGTCCCGATCAGATTTACACAAAGTTCAGATGGCAGCCACAAGGCTGCTCCTTGGTAAGGTATGCATTTTTCTGCTTCTTCTTTTCTTAATTTCTCACCATTCACTCTGCCCCAAAACTCTTAGCTTGTCAGCCATAATTAATTACCATTCTGATTACTATATATTATTATGGTTCCTTCCATTTATGTTTTCTTGATTATATACATATGTCTAAATATAATATTTTGTAATTATAAATGATATGGTATTAGTACTCTGTCACGTAGTAATGAAATACTTAATAAGATACAATACCGTCATTAGGCTCTGGCATAGTATTATTATTTATTTAAGCGTTCATATATTATACTCACCCCTTTATAATCACTTGAGGCCACTTGAGCTAGCCTCAAAGTCGTTGCTCTGGTATAGTTTTCAAATTAAAGAGGCCATAATACTATATGGTTGTTGAGTGTTAATTGTATCATTCCACTGTCTCATATGATTTTGCTAAGTAGTGTTCATCATTAAGTCAATAACCCATTTAACCCCACCACCACCAACCCCCCATGAATTTATATTGTCCTTTTAAAAGTGTTAGTCTTTTTCTTCAGGATTCTACATAAAATTTGTGTTTTTTGTTACTCTTTTAAATTTTTAACTTAACCTCGTTTATAAAGGGATATTCATTTTAGGATTAATTTGAAAAAAAGTAAGTAACCAATTATGGTATTGGTAAAATATTCCGATTTACTGTCCAACTGGTTTTAATTAATTACTTTCTTTAAAGAAGATTTGTGAGTTGTCGGTATTGTTATTAACAGCGTTATTAGTTTACGTGTGATAATGTATTTTATGGTTGGTATTCAATCTGTCTCATACGCAAAGTCTCAGTCCAAAGATGCATGATTTTTACCCCCTCAATTATGGGTATTTATCCATTTGGGTGATTTTATAACTTCGTTTGTTACCTGCTATTGCGCTATATTTAGGTGATTTTATTTTTATGGGTTATTGTTA
Source organism: Cannabis sativa (assembly GCF_029168945.1). Classification (NCBI taxonomy): domain Eukaryota; kingdom Viridiplantae; phylum Streptophyta; class Magnoliopsida; order Rosales; family Cannabaceae; genus Cannabis; species Cannabis sativa. The sequence goes on along the minus strand of NC_083601.1, from coordinate 38,652,800 downwards.
ATGTTATGATTACTAATTATCGGAAAGAGAAAGATTATCCTTAGGCCATTTGATGGGTGGTCTGTAATTAACTTTATTGTATTAAACTAGAGTAAGGTAAAATTACAATGAACGATAGATCTGTCCTATTATGTCACCATGTGGACGTGGTTGTGGCTTGTTGTGACTGGTGGTGAGGCTCAAGGCAAGGCATGTGAAATTTTTGTTTTGGTGGATCCATTCTGTCACAATAAAGCGCGTGGTGTGTACGTGCTTTAACCCATAAGCGCGTGGCATATGAGAGCGAATCGTGTTTGTTGTTCTTGTTAACGAGAATATTTGCCATAAGATAAAATATTATCATCAAATCAGTAACAAAAGGAAAATAATTATCTAAAATTATATATTAATCAGGAAAAAAACACTGCCATTAACGTGCTGTTATTGGTGTGTGATTGCTCACAGTTCCACGCCCATGTTCCGCGCTTGGGACATATACTATTAATTTGTCTTTTTTCTCTTCTTCTAAAATTTTCATGACATGTGGCATAAATTATTAAATATGAATTTATTATTCTTGGCTGTACAATATTTTTATTTTTTCCTTAGAAAATAACGCTTTTTGGTATTTATTGCTTCTTTAATTTGCAGTTTTTTTTTTTTTTTTTTTTTTTTTTTATAACACTTTAATTTTACAGTTGGCTTGTGCTACAATTTCTTTTTTTACAGTTGGCTGAATGCAATAATTCTTTTTGGAATGTGTTTGTGAGAGGGGGTCATTAAATCTCCAAAAGTCAAAAGCTATATATATTTTAATAAAAATGACTAATCAGTACATAGTGATAAACCAATGTTTTAACATAATGTGAAATCTATGCATTAGATAAAAAAAAAGTTATCTATTAAAAACTTTTGATAGTGGCATGGCATGTGTATACAAGTTGAGTTGTATGGCAGTTTGTAAAACATACCACGATGTATTGGCATAATATGTCTGCTTTTAGTTCTAACCATAAACTTTTAATGTTTCTAATTTGAATAAAAGAAGATTGTTGATCGTAAAGTATTATAATGCATATAGATCATGAAATGATTAAAAAATAATATCTTGAAAATAAATAAAATTGTTGTGGAGGTGAGATTATTAATTAAGATTGATTAGGAGTCGGTGCCGATTTAAAGGGCCAACATCAACATACATTCTTGGTTGAAATGCGAATTAAACTAGTTGTTTAGAGCCGTAAAGCTCACGGGCTCTGCGGTGGCTGTGTCTTCTCCATTTCCATGTGACTTGCCTTTTCCATTTATGAGATGAACAAACATCAATAAGTACTATGTACATGCTCTATTTGTGGGATTCGAAGAATTCTTTTTTAAAATGTAAAATCAGAACTAAAGCACCTAATCATAAGATTCCAACGCACACACTTTTCTTGAAAAAACAAAAAGAGTAAACCAATCACATTTTTTTTGTCTTTTTCAAGGAGAGGCTGAAATGAAATTATATACATAATTATTCCATGTGATTTAAGTCGGAAACATTTGTGGGTGTGATGTTTTTCCAATTTTGGAGTAAGTGTCAGTGATGGTAGTTGCATTTCGCTTTGATAATGAACTGTCATGATTCTTTTTTCTTCTCTCAATTATGGCTCAATTGAATTGTGATGAAGAATCTCACATTTTTATGACATTAATGTAGTGCCTGTTCATGTTTTTATTTTTACACTTTTTAATCTTATAGTTGCTGGTAGCTGTGGTTGAATCACTTACCACTAATACAAAAGTTTAAGCTTAGTTAGTGTTAGCTATTTTCTAAATTTTTTGTTAATGTAGATTTGATGGAAAGGATTTCTTGGAAAGGTTAAGAGGAAAGAGCATTATGTTTGTTGGAGATTCTCTAAGCCGAAACCAATGGCAGTCACTCACGTGCTTGCTCCACTCTGCTGTACCAAATGCCAAATACACCATTTCCAGAGTTGATGATGTGTCCACATTTGAGATTACAGTAAGTAATTTTCTTTATTAATATTCTATTCGTGATAAAATAATCATCAAATTCTACAAAATTTATTTAAATTAGGATGTGTCAAAACATAGGTTGCTATTTAAAAACTATATGATGTCGGTTAAAATAACCCTTCTCAATTAATTAACAATATCTAACAGGGATCTCCTGTGGGAATAGGTTTAGCTGGTTATACTTTAAGGCATCACATGAAATATCTGTCCATGACTTTATATGGTAACCTTTCAAATCCCATTTCAAGCATTTTCCAGACCTTAAAAACTTTTGTCATCATTGTACCAACCATGTGGTCCTCTTTATATCTGGCCCATTTTCACATAACTTGTTTGATGTGGAGACTCTAGACTATAGTTCTAATCAAACAAAAATGGCCTCAAACAGTTCTGTGCACTAGTGTGATCTGTTTGGGGCTGCAATCCGAGCAAGCATGTGTGAAATTGTTTTCCTTTCAATGTCAATATAAATTTCTCAATTATTGCCCAATTTTTGGCCTATTTTTATTTTTTCAACGTAGCTAAGCAACTTGCTTGACAAACATCACTTTGTTGCAATTTGCAAAAGATACATTGCCATATATGAGAATGAGTTGTGACCTACAAAGTGAGTAAGAAAGTGAAGACATGATTGATTATATGCCAACCAATCAACTTAAATGACACATGTTTACACAAGTAAAATAATTCAATTTATACATGAGCGTGTCCCATATTTTAATAGATACTATAAAATAATTCAGAATTTCATGGTACGCAGCAAAGCATCCTTCACTCCCTACTCGATGTGTAGGTGTAGAGAAATTATATATCTAGCCAACTTTTCTCTTTTCTTCTTATTAAGAATTCGAGTATAAATTTTCATGCATCTCTTTTATTTGTATCATAATCACTAAGTTTGGTACCTCTCACTCTCATCCCACAACTGATATTGCCTTGTTTTTTTGCAGGATTATGGAGTCAAAGTAATGCTTGACCGAAATGTTTATTTGGTGGATGTTGTGAAAGAGAAAATCGGTAGAGTATTGAAATTGGATTCAATTGAGGGAAGCAAGCTATGGCAGGGAATTGACATGCTTATTTTCAACACATGGCATTGGTGGAACCGTAGGGGTCCCAGTCAGCCGTATGTCTCTCTCTCTCTCTCTTTATGTATATATCAAAAAAAATAGTTGTTATTGTATAAACTATGTCTTATTCACAATGTGATGTCACACTATTTTTTTGTGACTTGGGTGACCAATTGATGTAATGTTGCAGGTGGGACTATATTCAAGTAGGGCAGCAGGTCAGTAAAGACATGGATCGTATGCTCGCTTTCCAGAGAGCACTCAACACATGGGCAGGATGGGTTGATGCAAAAGTTAATTTTACTAAAACTAAGGTTTTCTTTCAAGGGATTTCTCCATCTCATTACAAGTAAGTAGTATCTTATTATCTTATTCACTACTCTTTTTTTAGTAGTTATAGTCATTTGATTTTTTTTCTTTTGTTACATGGTGCACATGACAATCATTAAATTTCATATATTACCTTTATATAAGAAAAAGGATAGACACCAACCTTCAATATATGTCATTACTAAATTCTAGCTAGCTGATAAAGTCATTAGTCTTAGTAATAGCTGCTAGGTGGCATGGTTTCGAGATCAATAAGTGAGAATTCACCTCACTCTTTAACTATATCCACTAATTGTAATGTTACTTAAATTTGGGGCAATAATTATTGGGCATAGGATAACTATTTAATTTAGAATGGTACCTATAGTTTTGGTTGCAAAAGCAACATAGAATTATCAAGCAGTTATACTTTTCCTGTCAATTTCTCTATAATTGCACAGAAGTTGAAATATGAACATTTATGAAGTGGTTGCGTAAAATAATTATGTAATAAAATATCAATTTATCTTCGCTATTGTTAAGATATTGAACTTTCGTTATCACTAGCTAGTTTTCTGTTTCTCTTTCAATTAAGATAAAATTACATAATTTGTTAGCCAGTTTAAGGGTTACATCAAGTTAACTAATTGATAGATTAATTGGGGATCATCATTTATCGCTTTGAGCCTTATAAGTACATTACGCAATCTTCTTGTCCCACATAATGTACATTTATGATTTAAGTGAAGTCTCTATCTACTATTCAATAATCATAAAGGACATGCCACTATCCTTTGTTTTTTCTCTGTGTAACGATCCATATTCCTAGTCATTGTTTATCATGAAATCATCAAATAGTGACCTCACACCAATTACTTCACAATTTAGGTAATAAATGATTGAGAAGAAACCCAGTAGTGTCCGTCTTAATTTATATTATGGTGACATTAATTAATTGAAGAATGACATTAACTAAGACAGCTAACACATAAATTAATAATGAAAAATTAACATGAAAGTTTATTTAATCCCATTGTTCTCACTTCACATGTGCAATTTAATTTATTATTTTGTTTTCTCTTCAATTGACATAAATTACGAATTGAAGCTTTTATTAATTAATTAAAATTAAAATTATTACAGTGGCACACTTTGGAACGAACCAAAGGCAAAGAGCTGTAAAGGAGAGACACTGCCGTTGAGGGGTTCAACGTACCCGGGTGGTCTGCCACCGGCTCTGTTTGTGGTAAAGGACGTGTTGAGCAGAATGAGGAAGCCTGTGACACTGCTCGACATCACCAACCTGTCACTCTTACGTAAAGATGGTCACCCTTCTATCTATGGCTTTGGAGGTCCCACTGCCATGGATTGCAGCCATTGGTGTCTTGCTGGAGTCCCTGATACTTGGAACGAGATTCTTTACAATTTGATTCTTTGAAGAAAAAATAAATGCATACATAAATTTATCATTGATCAATAATAATAAATAATAATGATGATGTCCTTATTGGAATCATATGATACATACAATATATATATAATGAAAAATCTCAACATATTTCTCATTTTTTAAATCATGAAAAATAAGGTTATAGTAATGAATGATGACATATTTTTTCAGCGAAGTAGCAATGTGGAGTTGAGTACTGATCATTACAGTTATATATGTATATATATTTAAAAATCTCTTTTAAGTATCGAAATCATTACGTGTGATTTTCTTAGTCACCTAGATGATTGCCGAAATTGATGGCTAAAATAAATTAGATGGATGATGATGGTCACCTATATATATGCTAAGCAGGTCGCGCCACTATTTTGGACTAAAATTGTTTTTAATACTCAGTGAACTGAATCATCTACACATGTACTTAAAATTGTTTCAAGTTTTGCTTCTCTTTTTTTTTCGTCATATGGAATCTTCTTATTAATTTTATTAACGACAGCTAAAATTATAAATTAGTTGTAGAAAAATGACTTTCACAAGTAGTACTCCAGAAAAATGAACTAGGCCTTAGCAGAGCGTTCATAGTAATCGATACAATTCAATGCAGGCCCAAAATCTATTCGGCCCATTTTGAGGTAGTAATACTAGGGAAATTTACAAAAATATACTGAAATTTGGGTTAAGTTTTACAAAAATATTGTCACACGGAAAAGTTTTGAAAAATACTGTGTTTTTATAATACACTATTAGAACACGAAACGGAACAACTCAAACAACAATAGAACAACTAAAACAATAGTAGAACATCAGTGAAAAACTTAACACATGTATGAAACTTATAAAAAAACACAGTAAAAAAGTAAAAAGACTGTCTGATAGTACTTTTATAAAAAAATGTCCAAAATTAGTATACTATGTAAATTTCCCTAATACTAATTAGTGGAGATTTTTGCTGATGAATCACTGAAAAGTCTTAAATTAATAAGTTTGGGTTAATTAATGTCTTTTTTTTTTTTGCATTTTCAATTCACATGAATACGCAACTACTTATACGACAGATTTCTTTAACTGATACACTTGAAAATCAACATTCCAAATTCATGTTTTTAGTATGGATCGTGAATCAAGATGATGGTCAATCAAATGAGCTAATTCTTATTTAACACCAAAAGTTAAGTTATTTTAGTAAACATTCAAAGAGATGCGCCATGCACATAACTCAAAATACGGCATTATATATTGAAATCCTTCCTTGTATCTCAAACGATCATATATTCATTAAAAATTACTAATTACATATGATCAAAGTTATCTTTTCCCCAATTATATACTTTAATTAGGAATTACATGCAAAATCAATTTGTGAAAATCCATCCAAACTTATTATAGTCACTTAAAAAATTACGTTCGGACAATATATGCAAAGCTTCTGGACTTTGTTTTTTCTTCTTGATCTTTCTCTTGGTGTATCTATAAAGCATGCAAAGGGCATTTAGTATTTACTAGAAAAGAAGGCTTTCCTTAGAAGCATAAGCTAAAAAAATGAACAGAAACAAATTATATATATGTAAAGAATTATTGAGACTTTACGTCACCAAATTAATATATTACGAAAGAAGAGAATATTACAATAACTAAACATATAAAAAGTAAATGGTCTGATGTATAGGAGAACTGTCTCTGTCTTTTTTAGTGAACCTAAACTAACAAACACTCACCTACTCTACCATCAGACTCCAAAACTCTCTTAACATATCTCCATATTTCAGCTTATAAATTACTCTCAATTTTCTTATTACGTTTCTCCACAACACCTCTCTCTCTCTCTCTCCCTCTCAATATGGAACACAATTGGTTTCGTGTGTCTCTTGTTTCCAACACTACAATACCCATTTATTTAATTATTGTCACAATAATAATCTCAGAAAAAAATTGGTATTGCAATGCGAAAGCTGAGTGGAAGCAGCAAGATTATTTGATGAGCTATAACAATAACAGTGATAGAAATAGTAATATAAATTTAGAAAAGGGGAAAAGGTGTGATTTATTTGAAGGGAATTGGGTTTACGACAATTCTTATCCACTTTATGACACATCAGCTTGCCCATTCGTAGAGAAAGAGTTTCACTGCCAGAAGAATGGACGCCCAGATAAAGCTTATCTCAAATATCGATGGAAGCCTACTTCTTGTCAATTGCCAAGGTACGTATACATATATATATACAATCAATGATATATATTGTCATTATTTTTTATATGTAATTCGTTTATGATCAAATTAGTTGTATACTAGAAAAAATTATTAAGTTTTATGTTACTGTAATTAATGAAGATATGATCTTTGAAAACACAGGTCCATTATTAATTAATTAATACAAGTTTATTAATTAGTCGCATTCATTGTATTATTTGAATGTTTATAAATAATTAATGGATCTGTATAGACTATAGACGATAATGAATAATAATAATAATAATATATATTAATAAAAATTGGGGGACAGTTAATTCATTTATATATATTTTTATGCTTTACAGTAATTATATATATTTTTATATATGTACAACTAAATGACATTAGGGAGAATATTACATGATGGATGGATTTGTGGTGAGAATATGTTTGGTGTGAAAGGAATTTATTTGAGGGAAGAAATTATTAGCTGGTTGATACATTTTTTTTTTTTGACAAAACTGGTTGATGCATTTTAATTAATCTTGACTTTTAACAAAAATTTCAATTTCATTCTATTAAAATAATAAAAAAGTTATTCCAATATTTTAAAATACAACAAAATAAATGAATGAAATAAAAATTATTTCTATTCCATTTCATTTCATTATTATCTCTAACCAAAAGTTAATTATTTATCTTAACATCTCCTATTAATATATAAACTCTCTACTTTATTTCTCTATTTTTTTTTGTTCTACCAAACCATGAAAGTAACTAAGTAATTAATGTGTGATTTTTTTTTTGGACGTAAGTAACGTGTGATTTTCTTTCCTTTGCAACAAAAAATTACATAAGCATAAGTTACAACTTTTTTTTTTTTCCTTTTTAGAAATATTGCATAATAAAGGTAATCAAAATATGAATGAATTTAATTTGTCTTTATATTTTGGTTGGGAGACAAACACATGTATATGGACAATGGTATATGTTTATCATTTTCATTTTCTGGTTGCCAACAATCAGTACGGATACTCACCCAATCTTTTTTTTTAATTCTGTCATTTATAACAAATTAATTAAATCCTTGCACCGACACGCTATTCTATATATTTCACATTACTAAACAAAGATGTCCCTTTGAAATGAAATCATTAATATATTTCTATATGTATTATTTATATAAACATGGAGGTATATATATACGTATAATTAATCCAATAATAATGTAGTTATATACATTGTTTAAGCATATATAGTCGACTAATTATATCTAGTAGTGTACCCATGCAGATTCAATGGAATAGAGTTCTTGAAGAAATTAAAGGGAAAGAAGATATTATTCGTTGGGGACTCTCTTAGTCTCAATCAATGGCAATCACTAACATGTATGCTGCATTCTTCAGTGCCACATTCTAATTTTACATTAACAAGAAAAGGTGGATTCTCTAAGTTTTATTTCCCAGTAAGTTTATTATTTAATTACGATCATATTTAAGTTTATTATATATATATGAAGGTTTACGTAATTTTTAGAATATATATGTATTTTGTTAGACATTGAGGGTGTTTTAATTTTCAGGAGTATAGAGTGTCGGTGATGATATATCGTAGTGCTTATCTAGTGGATGTCATTAAAGAAAGGATAGGCAGAGTTTTAAAGCTTGATTCCATCAAAAACGGCATCGTTTGGAGAGGATACGACATGCTTATTTTCAATACCTGGCACTGGTGGCTCCACAAAGGAAGCAAACAACCGTACGTTGACAACACAAACCAAAACTCCAATTAATACAACAATAATATCTTATTATATTTTGTATACCACAAAATTTAGAACGCAATAAAAACTAATACTATGTCTATGTGTACATGTATAAAATATATTGCATGCATGCTTCGTCTGATTAATATTGTTTTAATTAATTAATTAATGTTATTTTGAGATTTATAAACAGATGGGATTATGTTGAGATAGGAGGAACTATAAGGAAAGATATGAATCGGTTGGTAGCTTTCAAAGAGGGTTTGACAACTTGGTCCAAGTGGATAGACTCTAATATTGATCCTAAAAAGACCACAGTTTTCTTTCAAGGCATTTCCCCAACTCATTACAGGTAGATATTTCTGTCTTTTTCTAATAATTAAGGGCCTTATTACTTTATTATCCTGTGTCAAATTTAACTAATTTTATCCTTTGTCAATTTTTTTTTTTTAAAATAATAATTAATTTATCCATCTATATTTTATTGTTGTAAAAAAAAATGAAACATCTATATAATATTTATTCAACAAAGCTGTATCTGCACGTAGTACTATATAAAATATATAACATGATTTATTTAATTTGTTTTAATATAATAATAAATAGTACAAAAAAAAATTACTCATTTTGGTTTATTTTTGGGGAGAGAAGTGGAGAAGAGTGGAATGGTGCAAATTCAACGACATGCAAAGGGGAAACTAGGCCGGTAATAATAGGACGTTCAACATACGGTAGAGGTTGGCGGCCGCCCGCAGCGGCGGCGGTAGTAGAGCAAGTGTTGGCTAAAATGTCAACACCTGTGAAGCTTCTTGACATAACCAGAATGTCACAACTGAGGAAAGATGGGCATCCTTCTGTGTATGGCTTTGACGGAACAAAGGGAAACGATTGTAGTCATTGGTGCCTTCCTGGTGTTCCTGACTCTTGGAACGAACTCTTCTATGCTATTCTTTTTTCCGATTGAATTTTTTACATAATTATACATCGATGATCGATCCAATTTATAGTTATATATTATTAATATACATCACCACACATCTTATTCATATTTATTGTTTTTGCAACACCTTATATTAATAAGAATTAATTGTATTATGACAAGAATTTTGTACTCTTTATTGACTTTTGGAGAAAAAAAGCATATTTAATTTAAATGAAAATTTACAAGAAGCAAATAAAATCGATTTTTTTTAATACTTTTTTACAAGTTTTTCTTTGTAAATAAAGTTCAGTACCAATCATTGAGTGATTTAGCAGTTCATTTCATTCATCTTCACTTTATTCATTTCTCTTTCTCTTTCATTTGTTTCCCTGCTCAAATAACTCTGTTAACTCAGAGTTTTTACATGGTATTAGAGCCATGTCTAATTAAAGACCCATTCCACCTGAACAAAAAAGATCATAACAGCAGCAGAATGATCCAGCTAGAGTGGCTCTTTCAACAACAATCTTCTTCCCCTGAATCTTCAACTTAATTGTATGAACTTTACAATCTAGAGATCTTTAATCCTGGTTATTGTTTGAGCGTATGATTTGACATTTTGAATCAACTATCTGAGTGGAGTTCAAGAGATCTCTTGTGTATTTTTGTTATGTTAGAGACAAAGTGTCGCCTTCTCTAATTACTACAAAACTAAGAAAAGTAGCTGACGGGTCCAAGGACTTTTAGAGCAAAATATGTTTGAAAATCAGAGATAACAGTGTTGATTTGAGTGACATCCTTACCAGTAATTAGGATATTGTCAACATACACCAAAAGTAGCAGTTGTAAAGAATAGACTAGAATCAACCTTGCTATTGTTGAATCCCCACTGTAATAGAGATGCCTTGAGTGTGTCAAACCATGTCCTAGGAGCTTATTTTAAATCATAAATTGCCTTATTCAATTTGCAGACATATATAATTGGGAAATTGAGGATCTACAAATCCTTGTTGTTGATGCATATATACTTCTTCCTGTAACTCACCATTAAGGAAGACAATATTGATATCAATCTGTTGAATGTCCCGCCCATGTGTTACAGTCAAGGTGAAGATGATACGAATTATACACGACTTGACAATAGGGCTATAGGTTTCAAAGAAATCAAATTCTTGGGAATTTGTTGAAACCTTTGGAAGCTAACCAAGCTTTGAACCTTTCCACAGAACAACTTTATTCTATATACACCCACTTGTTGTGTATTATAGTCATTTCTGATAAAGGAGGCACTAATGTTTAGGTTCTGTTTTTCTTGAGAGCAACAAATTCAGTGTTCATGGCTCTATTCCAGCTTGGGTTAGCCAAAGCTTCTTTTATCGACCTAGGTTCAAAGTCAGTAGTCTTGATGGCAAGGTACATTTTGGGTTTAAAAATACAAAGTTTTTATTGAGTGATCATTGTATGGTTGTTATGAGTGAAAGGCAAACTGTGAGTACTTGAATTGGAATTAACAGATTCACTTGATGAAGTTAAGTGTGATTGAAGTTCTGGAATGTGATGTGATTGAGAACTAAACACAGGTGACAACTGAGAATCAGACACTTGAGGTGAGTGTATGGAGCTTAGAGACTCATCAGAGTGATAGGTAGAATTGGTAGCTGAGATAATTGGATGTAGAGGATTAGATGTGGGGATTTGAAAAGCAAGGCTGATTCTAGTCTATTCTTTACAAGAAAAAATGGGAAATTGCTACTACTTTTAGTGTATGTTGATGATATCCTAATTGCTAGTGAGGGTGTCACTCAAATCAACATTATGATCTCTGATCTTCAAACATATTTTGCTCTAAAAGTCTTTGGACTTGTCAGCTATTTTCTTGGATTTTGTTGTAATTAGACAAGGCAATACTTTATCTTTAACACAATGAAAATACACAAGAGATCTCTTGAACTCCACTCAGTTTGTTGATTCAAAATGTCAAACTACTCCAATGTGCTCCACCACAAAGATGTCTCAGCATATTAGCACACCAATGTAGAACTCCACAATGTACTAATACGTACTTGGTGCTCTTTAGTACCTCACCATGACTTGTCCGAACATTGCTTTTGCTGTAACTCGTTTGAGTCAATTTCAACAAGCTCCTACCTCAGAACACTGGAGTGCCTGTAAGAGAATTCTTAGGTATCTTTCTGGCACTCAAGTTACTGGTTTACAGTTTAAAGCTTTCTCGAGACTTGACTTACAAGGGTTCACTAATGTCGATTGGGCAGGTTGTTATGATGATAGAAAATCTACATCTAGTTATTGCATATACTTTGGAGGCAATTTAGTCAGTTGGTGTTCAAGGAAATAAACTGTGGTGGCTAGATCTAGCACTGAGTTTGAATATTGTGCTCTAACTTTAGCCACAATTGAAATTACATGGCTTCAATCTCTGTTAACACAAATAGGAGTTTAACTTCTACAAATTCTAATTTTATGGTGTGACAACTTAGGAGCGGGATCTTTGGCATCTAATCCAGTATTTCACACTCGCAGGAAACACATTGAAGTTGATCTTCATTTTGTAAAGAACAAAGTCCTAGCTCAACAATTAGATGTTACATGTTGATCCCTCACATCAACAATATGTGAGGAATACAAGTTACACATGGTCTAGACATGTATAACTTGATCAGGGGTATATCAGAATACAAGAAGAAGAAAGTTCGTTAGGCAGTTAGGCTTTTAGTTATTAACCTTTAATTATGTTTAATAATTTCATGTTTAAATTAGTTAGTTAGCTACATTTTTTGTTTACAGCTGTATTTTCCTCTTTTCTTGTATTCAGTCATCAATGTCTTCTATAAATAAAGTTCAGTGCCAATTAAAACTGAATATTTTGAGCGGGTTCAACTCGAACTCGAACAACCCACCCGAACCCAAACTAGTGAACCTGCAAATTTTTTTAAAAAAAAATGTTCAGTCGGGTTGGGTTCAACCTGGTATCCTTCGGACGGGTTTGCGGGTTGAGTTTTTAGGAGTACCGGGTTTCGGGTTGAACCCGAACCCGCCCGCCAACCCGCATATTTAATATATTATACATATTTTTTTATTATATTTTATATATATTAATTAAATAATAAAAAAAATTAAAAATAAAAAACCTTAAAATTATTATTTTATATATGTTTAATTTAATAAATAAAAAAAATAAAAGAAATAATTATTTAGATAAAAAATTAATTTTTTTAAAGAGTTGAGCGAATTGACTGGGTTAATCCGCTAATCCGGCCAATCGAATCCTGCCAACCCGTAACCCGCCAATCCGTGCCCCATCCGGGTCCGGGTTCGGTTTTATTTTTTTGAACCCGAAACCTGTAAATGCCCCTGCATATGTGAAACTGCCCAAATTTCTCAACTGTCACTGCAGACTTTCACAGCTCAAAACATGTCCAAGAAAATGATGAACATGAAACTCCTAAAGAAGAGGGACGTGTTTGTCTTTATATATTATACATTTTATTTTACGAGAGTAATAGCAGCTACATATTTTGAATGCATGCTTGATTTAAATACAAATCGTTATCATTTTTTGTTTTTCTTCTGGTGTAAATTGAGTGATGATCTCACACTTTCTCACGATCTCTGTTTTGTTCTTTTTGTCTTACTATATAATTATAAATTAAGAATGGGAGAAGCGCTAAAATGATTAATTTTTGGGAAAGAGATTATGACATGCAGATTCTCCCAATTGTTTGGATTTATTTTTTTACTTTTGAGGCGGGAATGGACTTGTGAAATTAGTCAATGTCAACTACCTGCAAACGAAAAACTTGAATGGAAGACTTGTTTAGCTTGTCTTCATGACTCTTGCAATGAACTCTTGTATTGTATTGAACTCTGTTTTTAATTTAATTGATTGTTGAAAACTCTACATTAATGAATAGCTGAAAAACTATTATAAATTTCTACATCAAAATTTTCAAGTATGTCATAAAAAAGACTAGGTGAAAAAGAATTCAAGAATTTCATGGCATAGAAAACCAAGAGAAATAGAAACTTATTATTAAGCTATCGCTATACTGTTGAGAATAATGCGTTCGTCTCAAAATTAATTGGTAATTCTCTACCATTTATTTTATGTAAGACAATGTCCACAAAGCCGGCCCTGAGGGTAGGCGGGCTAGGCGTGCGCCTCGAGCCCCCGAACGCTCAGGCCCCGAAATCGTTAAAACAAAAAAAAAAATTAATACGTAGATAAAGTGTTAAATAAGAAAAAAAATATAACAAAAATTGTTTGGTGTAGGAGTAAAAGGTCTTAATCATGGGATCAATTCCCAACCTTTACTTTTTAATTTTTTTAAAAAATATTTAATGTGTAGTTATGAGGGATTGAACTTTTGACCTCTTAAGAGTTTTTTAAAATTTTACCATTACACTAAGTACTAGAATTATCATTTTTATAATAGTTAAACTATATATATAGGGGCCCCAAAATTAGGCCCGGCCCTGGGCATAGGCGGGCTAGGCCTGTGCCTAGGGCCCTACCCAGCCTAGGGGCCCAAAATTTTTTTTTTTCTCTTTTAAAATTATACATTTTTTTACCGATTTTGAAAAATACTATATTTTTTCTAATATAAGGGCCCAAAAAAAAAAATTTCTCCCTATGACCCACTTTGTTTCAGGGCCGGCCCTGCTCAAAATATAATTTCGCCTTAGGTCTCATATACCTTAGGATCGGCCCTGAATGTCCTAAATATTCTCCTTCAAGATGATAGCTATTTTTGGATTCTATCTCAAAATGCAATGAGTAGAGTAACTTATATTTTTATATATGGTTCAATTCTCTACCGTTTATTAGAAAAATGTCCACAACACTAGCTAAGGTAACAACATCAATTAGGATTTAGGAGCCGCAACCAATTAAGAAGAGGGTTTTATCTTTTTGACATCAAAAACTGGTCGAGTAAGAATAAAGACCTTTGAAAATTGTTCAACAATATTGAAGATGGTGAGCCACCAAACGAGGAAGTGATCTAAAAAAAAGAAAAAAGAAATAAAGGCCGAAGCAGAACCTTTGTAGTTTGTACATTATTCAATATTCATCGACTTCGAGTGGGGACCACGTGAAAACGACACCGTGTTGAATACATGAGGGAGAGAAGAAGAGAGGATTTGTGACTGAGTTTACAAGTGGGGACCACAAAGCTGTTGTAAAGAAAGTGAGAAAAGAAAAAGATAAAGAAAACAAGCGACTCTGTGTAAGTTTAGCTAGTATAAACTCAGCTCCACGTCATCATTCCCCATCTAGTTTTCTCACTTGACTCGATTATGGAAAACAGTGCATGTTATCTGTCTGCATTTGACATTGCTTCACATGCATTTCGTATTTTTGTCGCTATCTTAATCTCAACCATATCTATCTTAATCATAATTAAACTCAATCCCCCCACTTCTTATATCTCGTTTTATCAATTCAGTTGTCTAAAGTAAGAGAATTAGGGGTGGAGTGGAGACCTCCTAAATCCTAATTATATAATTTATATATTTATGATAAGCGTCATTTATTTATTTGAGGATTTTTTTTTTTATTTTGAAACAAATTTATTTTAGAAATTTAAAAAGATTTAACTAATAAGAAAATGTTAAAATTTGGATGTTATATCGAAAATTTAAATCAATATGGCTTCTGTAGTTCTGTTGTTACTTTCTCTCTTATCCAAGTCTTAACTATTTTATCTTTGATGAAATTTATTAGTACTAATTACTACTTATTAAGTGATGTTTAGCATAAATAAGCATTTGCTTGAGGGTCTTATAAATATAGTAGCTGAATAATATATAGTGTTATGGAAAAAGAACGAGAAAACGAAAAGTAAAAGAAGAGAACATTCTGAAGCCACATGGTGCCACCGCACAATACTCGTATCTGCTCTTTCACCTCAAACCGGCAATATCAAGTAGACACTGCACACACCGCACGCTCTGGACCACAAGACACGCACCGGCCAAACCGGTTGTCAGCCGTTAACCGTACGGCGTGGCTATTGGTGACGTGGAAGGATCATCACCGTGCAATATTGATCCCTGTCACACATTCTATAAGTGACATCACCATCAACGACCCAAGTTCATCTTCTTGTCTTAATCAAAAACCCTGAAACATTAAAGGAAAAAAAAAAGCTCCTTCTAAAATAAGTAATGGCGGACAGAATTAGTTAACCAGTCTATTTTGCCGAGAAAAGGTTGGTGATGGTGAATATGAAATTTTCAGAGTAGCCAAACGGTTTTCAGTGTTGGAAAGTTAATTGATAGCATTCAACTGCTACTTTTTCCTTTTTTTCTTCTTTTTTATAATTATTCCTTTGAATGGAATGGAATAAACAAAAGTAGCTTGAATGTCACGCTTGGAAAGT
This sequence comes from Cannabis sativa, assembly GCF_029168945.1. NCBI lineage: Eukaryota > Viridiplantae > Streptophyta > Magnoliopsida > Rosales > Cannabaceae > Cannabis > Cannabis sativa. The sequence goes on along the minus strand of NC_083601.1, from coordinate 38,636,715 downwards.
TGCAGTTTCAGCTCTGTTCTAATTTTTGCTTTTTATTGACATAATTATCTTCTGAATTTTCTTTACTAAAACCAAGACATTTGTCTCTCTCTTAGATAGATATATACATAGCTCTGTAGGTAGCAGTACTATTACCTAATCAATCTCACAGGGTCCATATTCGTTAACTGTATGCTCTTTTCAGTGGGGAACAAACATGGCGGAGATAAGAGGATCTAACACGTGGCGAGACGAATTCGCTAGTTTTATCGAGGACACCGGAGTACGGTACGCCGCTGATCCTATCCTTCTCTCAACACCGTCGTTTGATACAGAAACGATATCGACCGAGTTCGTCTCCTCCTCCTCCGACGAGCCTCGAAACGACAAATCGGAGGAGGCTCCAGACGAGAGCCTGAAGGAACAGGTGAAAGGTTTCGCCATCGCTTGGGGCGAGATTCTCTTGGATTTGGGGAGAGGATGCAAGGACATTGTTCAGCAGAGCTTCCTGACTGAGGATTCGTACATTGTGCGAAAGCTTGAGAAGCCGATCGCAAGAGCTTCGGACAAATTGAGTTACTTCAATGACTTTTTGCCCGAGGATCGCGATCCGGCTCACGCTTGGTCCGTCATCTTCTTTGTCTTTTTCCTCGCACTAGCAGGTAAACTACTCGTGGGTCTTCTGGGGTTTATGAAGATTTTTATTCTCTAGGTGATTGAGTTTCTTTGTATCTGAATTAAGTTATTTGATTCGAAACTTTGATGATCATGAATGATACAGGACAACACTAATGTAGTTTTGTAGAATAAAAGATAATTGTTTTTACTTACTCCCAATGAATAACGTGAAAAATAGAAGGGATGTCATGCATTTCCGCCTTGTGTTTCTTTATCTGGGTTGTTGTTCTTTTTCTTTGTTTCTTATTATTCTTCAATGAAGGCACAGTAATAAAATAAATAAATTATATAAATGTTAAAGAAGTTAGGTATGACCTAAGCTTGCAGGGAACGGTATTAAAATTTTCTAAGAATTAACTGGTATTCATTTCCACACAAGACTAATAAAAGAGAAAAGGGAATATTTGAAGCATTCAGGAGAGTTGAATATAAGCTGAGGATTTGAAAGATTTCTTGATAGAGTATATTGATTGATTAGTCTGTCTGTACGGTCTTTTCCCTTTTTATCTATTTCCCTAAATCCTAACGTTTAGGTAGTCTGTTCTAGAATGTGCAAAGCTTTATCTGGGTACCTTGAAACTTTGCCTGTGGAGAATTCGTACTGACTGAACTTGCTTTTTCTTTTGCTATTTTTGGGTGGTTTGTTTTACCTACAACTTAAATATGTGCAGCTATTAATGTAAATAACCAACACGGAAGCATGGCCCCAATGAAGAAAGTGAGAATACATCCTCCAAATGCTACTCGTATACAACTTCCGGATGGGAGACAAATGGCTTATCAAGAACAAGGTGTCCCAGCTAACATAGCTAGATTTTCTATAATTACCCCACATTCTTTCCTTTCATCACGACTTGCAGGTAAAATTCTTCCCTTAATTCTAAATTTTTATATTGGCACTTATGATACTGCAATTCACTTGAAGAGTTTCTAAATTTTTAAATTTGGGGAAAATTGAGCATTTAATCTTCATTCTCTTTTCAAAAGGTATACCTGGGATTAAGTTGTCTCTACTTGAAGAGTTTGGTATTCGCTTGGTCACGTTTGACCTTCCTGGTTTTGGGGAAAGTGACCCTCATCCCAGCCGAAATCTTAACTCATCAGCATTAGATATGTTGCACCTAGCCAATGCTGTCGGTGTTCGAGATAAGTTTTGGGTGCTAGCCCACTCAAGTGGAGGCATGCATGCTTGGGCTGCGCTTAAATACATTCCTGACAAAGTTGCAGGTATATGATCATCTTTTGCATAGACCATGTATGATAATTAAATTTCTGTTTGTATGTACTTAAGAAAATTTCACCTGCAAAATGATGTCCCTCCTCCCCCCTTTTATTTTTCTTCTAACATCACTTTTGATCATTCTTTTGTTATGAAAACTACATTAAGCATGAAATTGATTTATTGAGAAATCTTGATGGAATTTTCAGGTGCAGCCTTGTTGGCCCCCATTATGAATCCGTATGAGCCTGGCATGACCAGAGAAGAGATGAAAAGAACTTGGGAAAATTGGATGCCAAGAAGAAAATTTATGTATTTCTTAGCTCGCAGATTACCTGGATTTCTCTCCTCTTTCTATCATCGTACCTTTTTATCTGGAAAGCTAGAGCGGATTGATAAGTGGTTATCTGTCTCACTTGGAAAGAAGGTGAGTTGCTTTTCATCTTATATTTTCTTTATAAAACATTAAAAGTTTGCTGTAACTTCTGTTAATTTTTGTAGTGGCTGTTTAATTATTAAGCGAGAGAGAAAAAGAGATGCACTTTCTTCTGTTTCTGCAAAAGTAGTAACTGCTGATTTTACATGGTTCGTAATAAGAAGAAATGTGCACCTTTTGATGCTTTTGTTATAGTATAATTACTTGTTCTTACATGATTTAATTAAATAGTAAGAAGAAGAAAGAAATGTTCGCTTTTTTCTACATTTGCAAGAGTAGCTAGCAACTGCTGGACTTCACATGGTTCTTTGGTAATTTTGTAGAGTATGATAGTTGATGCCCCTTTGGTGAATTCAGTTAATTGCATATTATATTATAAAATTAAGCTGATGTTTAACATATCTTAACCATGACATTTGCAGGACGAAATTCTAATTGAAGAACCAATGTTTGAAGAACTATGGGATAGAAATATGGAGGAATCAATCCGCCAGAGAAACGTAAAACCATTCATAGAAGAAGCAGTTTTGCTTGTATCAGATTGGGGTTTTAAGTTGCAAGAACTTCAGGTGCAGAGAAGGTGTCAAGGCCGAGGAATTCTCCCTTGGCTCAAATCCATGTACAGTCAAGCAGAATGCGGACTGACTGGGTTTCTAGGCCAAATACACATATGGCAGGTTTGTGCAAATCTTAGCTGGTATCTGATTATTTCTTAGATGCAATATAATTTTCACTTTACATCCATTTTTATACTGTTAACCAGCATTGCAATCTCTAAAAAGTTGTCCCGTGTGTTACCTGTTTACGAGTTAATTTTTAGAGATTATCATACTCGACTATAAATTTTTTATCGATCTTTTATGGTTTACCAAGGATTGAATATGTGAAATTTTTCACTTCCAAGGAACAAGCCATGTCTACTAATTGGAATAAGGCATGGTAAAAGTGTTCCACTGTTAATGAATGGATAATTTGTGTTACAATTCGTGTTACAATTATTTTGTAACAGACTATACCACTCGAGACTAGCTCAAGTGGCTATAGGAGGGTACGTGTATGTTGGAAGTCTTGAGTTTGAGAAATTATACATTGTAATATATAAACGCTTAATTAAAGAAAAAAAGGAATATACATCATATTATATTATTCTTATTTTCGTTAATGGTTAGTATATATACTCATAATGCTTATTACTTGAATCCCTGGAATTCTGGAAATATCTATGAAGTATTAATACTTCACCCCTTGGACCCTAGTTATATTATGATTATTTTGAATGGTTTTTGTTTCATTGCTGGACAGGGCATGGTTGACCACGTGGCTCCATCGTCAATGGCCGACTATATAGCCCGAGTATTACCAGAAGCCATTGTGCACAAGCTCCCTAATGAAGGCCACTTCTCCTACTATTTTTTCTGTGATGAATGCCATCGGAAGATACTTTCCACGCTCTTTGGACCTCCACAAGGCCCAATCTTCAATAATGAGGAAATGGAGCAAACACCATTAGAAGAAACCGAACAAGAGAAGTCGTGAACTGCCTTCTCAAGTCTCACACTCTGCAACAGGAATAACTATAACACGAGAAATGGACGTCATAGGTTCACTTGTAAATACGACACAGGAAGCTCCGAGCCCTTAGTGGAGCCTGAAAGAATAAAGATAGAGTTTATGCTCAATATTTATGTTTCAAAAGTTTTGAATGATAAGCTCCCAACTAGAAAAGAGACCTTAAATTTTGCTGTACGAGAATAATTGAGCTCTAGTGCTGACACTGATATTTTATGCTATTATTATTATTATTATTATTATTGCTTACTAATAGCATTAAATGATACAAGTATATCAACCAAAAAGAGGTGGTAGAAATTTTGTGTTTTCTTTTGTAAGGATATCTTTTAGCTGTAAATGTAAATTGGCAATTTTCTTGCCAGGTTTACTATAAAGAAAAGAAAGTAAACAGAATACATTATAAATATATATATATTTTTGATGAATCGTTATAAAAATAATTCGAATGACAAAAAATTGTTCTCTAATAGTTCAGAGGACTCATGGTATACAATTACCCACAAATAATGATATGAAGTGAATCACAACCTCCCTCAAATTCGTATATTTCCAAACTATCGAAGAATCAGTATTAGTAAGACTATGAAAAACGCATCAAAAAGCAGAACCACCGCCCTTGGTTTTTCCAAGTAAGATATCTTTGGCTTCATTGATTTTCGATGCAAGGTAATGGCTACCACCTGCATCTGGATGGTTTGCAACCATCACCCTTCTATGTGCTGTCCTAACCTTCTCAGTTGGAGTTCTTTCCCTGTCATAAAAACAAGTTTTATTGTTATTAACTAATAGCCTAACCTACAATAAGAGAGAAAATACACCAAACTAAAAAATATCATATAAAAAATGTAACAATGTGCAGACTGGAAGGAACAGCGGCATCAGTAGGAAAAACATGGTTCTAATGCTCTCTAAGATTTTTTTCTTTTTCATTTTGTGAAACTGGCCCCCTCTCCTTTTCCTATTATATTTGAAAAACAGAAGACTATAACAAATAATACGTAGATACCTAAATGGACTACCCTCAATCTGGTGAGAGCAATCCACTTAGCTACCCACCATTCTTGGCTATAAAACTGCTCAAGAGGTAAACTTGAGACAGTATGAACTAATGCCCTTTTTTTCTTTTGAAACTAGGCTCTTTCTCTAACCTTACAATATTTGGAGACTAAAACAGTAATAGTAAATGCTATGTAGGTAGAGTTTGAGCTAACCCAATACTTATTGAACTCATCTCTTTGAGCCACAGCCACAAAATAAAGTAAATTAATGAGCTCAAGCTCAAATTTATCACTGAAATAACCAATTCGAAGGATCATTTCACTAAATGAACTTCTAAACTTCCCCAATCCAGCGCCCACCGTCCACAACAGATCCTGACTTAATAATTAACCAAATCAAAATACCCTTTCGAATTGCTCCAATCGAATATTGTAATGTTAACAAGGACACCACCTTAGCTATTCTTAATATTCTTTGATTCCTAATGGCTGGTGTATTACTACACAACGAAAAAATCATGCAAAAATATGTTGTTCTCAAATTAGAAATCAAAATAACACACTAGTAATTTTCAAGAACAAGGAGAAAATGCAAATGCTTCCCTACTCCAAGTACTAGAGAAAATAAAAGTAGCAATTTTCCTAAGACAGAATTCTTTACACCATTTTAAAGAAGTTAAAGCACAGCTACATCAGACTTGGACACTAAACTCCTATCTCGCTATTTACTCTATGGCAAACCCATTCATCAGTTCACCATGGACATCACATATATAACGAAAAGTCATAAAGAAAGGCATCGTGCAGATGAAAATTGTACCTGACTCCAAGTATTAAAGCCGCCTCTCTTCGGTTCATAGCGGGTTGAAAACCACCTTCGTAAAATCTGCGTAGTTTTGCTGAGGGTGGTCTTGCTTTGAAGGCATTCCAAGCCAGAATGCTGTATCTACCAGCATATGCTGCAGCAGCAACTGCAAATCCCGCCATCATTGCTGAAGTCTGAAACCAAAATTTACATATTAGCCACCTATTTCGGGGCGAAAAAGTGTAAACTTTACACACAAGAAAACGATGATGATTTCGTCAAGGAGAAAAACATCGAGAAGCTCAGTTAAACAACGAAATCCCTAGAATTTTCAAGCCTAAAAAGAAACAAAATTCTTCATAAAAGCAAAACTCAGAAACCAAATAACACAAAATAGAAAACCCAAATAGCTAAAACAACATTTCAAGACGCAAATTAGAATCAACAAAAACCCAAAGCAATCATATTAATTTTTCCTCACCATTTTGTGATGATTTGAAATTTGAAACTGGTGAATCCGATAAGTAAATTTGGGGGTTTTTGGGTCTGGTAATTTAAATTGCGTCGTCAATTATTTGTAAAGGGTTTTGTGAACTTTCTGGAAGCACATTTCTTCCTGCCGAAGGCGGCAACTAAATTATAATAATTATATTATTATTAATATTAATAAAACAAAGAAAGTATTTTTACAAATTTGGGTAATATTCTATGGCCTATGCTTTTTATTAAAAGTTTGACTAACATGTATATTGTCAATTTTATTATTTAAACAGACGAAATTACATGAAAAAAAAAATCAAGTTTGATAAATATAAATTTTTCTACTTTTTATGACTTTTTTATTTGATTTTTACATGTTTTCCCAATTTTTTAAAATTAATAAGGGTAACTAATTTATTATTACATTCATTTTTAAAATAATCTATCATGAGTTATATTTCTCATGCTATATAATTTATTTTTTAACCGTGCTTTACATAAATTTATATATTTTCCTGTCTAATGAAATTAAAATACCAAGACACCACTTTTCTTCATGTGTTTTAAATGCTAGAGCACTAGAACGGCATCTATTTATTAAGTAAGCAACCGTCAACACTGCTATTTCCCCATAACATAGTACTTAGTCCACATTAAAACAATAAACACATAGCTTCGTTAAGTAATAAGTATAGTTTTATTTATCCTTTCTGCCATGTTATTAACCTAACGGTTCTATGTCTTTGTAATACACTTTTCCTACAATAGGTGTTAAATAGGTCATTGCAAAATTATAGTCCATTGTCATTTCTTAGGGTTTTAACTTTTCTATCTGATAAATTTTCCAATAATGTTTTCCATTCTTGAAACTTGTTAAATGCATTATTCTTATTTTTAAAAGATAAACACAAATCTTCTTAAAAAAAAAATCATCAACAATAGATAGAAAGTAAACAAACTCTGAGTAAGAATTTATACTGGCCCCCACAATCAGAATGTGCATAATCAAAAATATGTTTAGATTTATGAGTGCTTATGTTAAACTTCAGTGATGCTTGCCCAATATGCAATGCTCACAGAAGTTAATCTTGCTAACTTTCTCCTTCTCTAATAGTTTCTAATCATTCATTAGTTGCAGTCTTTACTCACTTATATAACTCATTCTTCTATGTCATATCATTGCTTTAACATCCTCAGGTGTCTTCATCATAGTATTATAACAGCTAGTGACAGGTTCTCCTTATAAATAGCATAATCCTTCATCTTTGTACCTATTCATTGTATTCATAGATCCCTTACTGATCTTCATTGTTCCTACCTCAATTTTACTTATAATACCCAAGTCATCTAGAACAATAATAGAAATCAAATTTCTAGATAGTTTGGGAACAAATCTTACCCTTGTTAAGGATCTAATGACTCCATCAACATCTTGAAGCTAATTGTTCCCTATCCTTCTATCTTCCATGTTTGATATTATTTCCTAAGATAACATGTCCCTCATTTGTTTTCCTGTAATCAGTAAGCAAACTTTTGTTATTAGTCATATGAAATGTAGAACCTCAGTCTAGTATCCAATCATCTTTAAATTTTAAAGCAACAACATAAACTTCTTCATTGTCATAGCCATCACTTAGATTGGTTGAAGCCTGATTGTTCTTGGTCTTTGAGAAGGGACTTTCTCCCTGTTGTGAGTCTTGATCTGATCCTTCTAATTATTCTTTAACCTATTCCAGAATTAGCAATCCTTCTTGAAATGCATTGGTTTCCCACAATAATAACAACCATTGTTGTCACTTGGCCGTTTAGAGTTTGGTCTTCCTCTGTGCCCATTTCTATGATTCTTGCAATGCCTTGGCTTTGACTCATGCCTCTGTTTTGTCAAGGCTTCTTATGATTGTTTTTGCCTTTACCTAGGTGAGCCTCTCCACTAGTACTCCTTAGTTTATCATTCTTCATCTCTATGTCTATAGACTTAAGTGCAGAAATCACATCTTCTAAAGTAATGTACGTTCTTCCATGCTTTATAGCAGCCTTAACTTCCTTATAGGAGTCTGGTAATGAATTTAAAATGATAATTGCTTGATTTTCATCACTTAAATATTCATTCTCTCCTGAGTTAGCCAACTCTATGCATCTTCAAGAATTTCATCAAGATTTTGATCCAAGATCTTAGAATATCCCATCTTGAAACAAAAGATACTCTCCTTTAAGAATATCTTATTTGTAAGAGATTTCTGTTGGAATAATTTTTCTAATTTCCTCCAAATTATTGTTAGTGTTTTCTTTTTATCAACTTATCTAATGACAACATCAAATAAAAAAAATTATACTTATAGCAGTCTCCAAGTACTCTTCATGTTGAGTTATGGAAGTGCGTTAGGCTATTTTTAGTCTATATTTTGGATCTATTTTATGTGCGTTTTTCACTGTGTTGGGACGGAATTACACTTGTTTTCTATGTTTTCAGGTTCTTTGGAATAATAGAGGTCTCGGGATGCAAAAGTACAGTAAAAGACGAGCGGAGCCAAGAAAAACTGGATTTTTCCTGCTTGTGCATATCTGGCCGCGGCGAGATACACTCTAGCCGCGGCCAAAGTGAAATTACAAAAGCAGGATTTTTGAGGTCTATCTTGCCGCGGCGAGGTATACACTTGGCCGCGGCGAGATCCCGTATGACCAGGGGTATTTTTGTCCAACGAACCCTAAAAATTAGTTGTATATAAAAAACTGCAATTGGAAGTCAGGGGAAGCGATTTGGAACCCTAAAACACAGCAGAAAGCGGCAGAAAGAACAAAGTGATTCAAAGTGAAGATCCAGAATTCATCCACAAACATTTTCTTTCTTTATTCCTCTTTAATTTCTTTATGTTGAATATTGTTATAGGAATGGTTATGGATTTATTTCTGAACTAAATTTCCCATTTAGGGAGGATGATGATTGTTGTTTAATGTTTTGCCTAGTTAATGTTTAATTGCCATTTCTCCATTCTTGTTTGTGAAATTATCTTAATTTGTGTTTATTTTCATGTTTAAGATTGATCACCTTGTGCATGCTTTATGATCTCAATTCGAAATCTGAAAAGTGAGAATTGAGAATGCTAAAATTTGGATAATCGATGTTCTATGTGAAACGAGAGTATTCACGTGACTTATGTGACAAGTAGATTATTACCTAATGCTGATTTCATGTTAGTTTAATTAAGGAATTAATTAGATAATATGTGATTTAGAGCCTAGAAGATCTGAAAAGAGCTAGGTTACTTTATAATCTGTCATTCACTAGAAGAATAGGATAGCAATTAGGCATTAACGATTTGGGTAAACAGCAACAGGATTCACCTCCCTATCATCTCATCTTGCTTAACTTTAATTGTGTTATTAAGTTTTCAGAATTACTTTAATTCTTTTTGTTGACCGAGGTTTTCGGCAACTAGTAAAATAGGATTATAATAATGAGCTGTAAGAAAGCGAGATGAAGACTTTTTACGTGGTTGGGGCGTTAACGAGCCTTAGTCCACGAGCCACTGTTATTTATGGATCTCTTTAATACAGATTCTACACTTGGGAGAATGTTTCTCTCTTTAATACAAAGAATGTTCTTGGTGAGTTTTTCTCTTCTTGCTCTTAAGCAGCCAAGATTCTCCGACCCCATTAAATGAGCTTTGAGGGGGTATTTATAGTGTTTTGGTGGGGCAATCCCTAGAATTGTTCTTACACATGTGTCTGTAAGTATCCATAAAGTTGGGCATTTCCGATGGATATACCATGGGTGATGCATGGTCAAATCCACAGGTGTCAGTAGAGGTTTTTATGGAGAATGTCCTTTTTGTCTTATGATTGACGTGACTCTTCGCAGTAGCCGTCGCTAGACTTAAATGATCATTACCGTAGCTGCTTCTTTGAGGGTTGTCTTTGTCAGACTTTATTGCGTGTTACAGTCCCAACACGCTTCCTCCCATGCAGCATTAAATGCGACTTGATCTCTCGGGAGAGACCTGACACGTCCCGGAGTGCCTTCAAGCTATGCTCACTTCCGGGAGTACCTTGTACTCCGGGTACATCTTCCGGGACCCATGCGAATAATGCTTCCTGGTGTCATACAAAGACTTAGCAGTTCTTCCCAAATAATTTGATCCACGTGTCCCCTCTTGACTGGTCCACGTATATTGGGCGAATTTAGGAGTAACATTTACCCCCCAAGCCTTGTTTATTTAGTAAAAATAAACCAAGGCTTGTTCAAGTGTCTCCAGTTGGCCCCTCGTTTCCCTAGCTCGAGCCTCGAGCGCGTGGGGGCACATTAAATGATGTTATTTAATGCGACAATACGTTTGTTCGCAGGAATGTTTCCAGCCGCCTCCTCGGTCTTATGATACGACTTGGGGGCGCGTGAAGGTGTGTCTAATAATGGCATTAAATGCAGTGATTCACTTTTGCAGAGGTCGATTCGTTTCACGCCCCATGATTGATGCGGCGCATTGATGGTGTCAGGCGGATACTCAAACGTTTGCACCGCCTTAATGGTAGATTGATCTAGCCCGTTGATCTGTTGGGAATTCGAATCGTGCGTTTCCCCTGCCGTACGATTGGTAGGTGAAGACGCCTGTTCCTCATGCACTTTTGCCTATAAAAGCCACCACCTTTCCTTCATTTCGGTTACTTTCCATTCCTTACCATTTTTGCTTGAATTTCTCAGAGAGAAAATTCCTCGAAGTAGCACAAACTGCCCTAACACTTAAACACTTCCTGTAAGCTTCCAGTGTTTGGTTTTGCCAGTGCTTCTCAACTCCCACTCAATCATACCCAGTACCCCCAGTTCAACAATCAACTGTAAGTTTTTTGCATCTTTAGATAATAACATGCTTACATTTATTTTGTTTGTTTTTTGGGTTCGCACTTAGAGATTTCTGGAGTGTGAGTGTTTGAGTTCTTCGAGTTCTGCTTTACGTTTTACTGTATTAGTTGTAGGCGTACAGTTTCGTTTGAAGAAGACCGTGTATTCTTCGTTTAGCAATTGCTTAGGGCATAGGAAGACTTTTCTTTTCCTTTTTGCAAAACCACTTTTACTGCGATTTTACTGCACCCGACACTTGTTCAGGGATTCTCTTCTGAGTTTCCCAGGCGACACGTGTCCGGAGGGGGCCTCTTTCCAGCGGTTAGGGGACCCCCACTCCCTTTTTTCTGATTTAGGGTTTGGTATGGAGCCTAACTGCTGGGTTTTTTCTTTTATTTCTTTCAGAGCATAGCATGTCTGCTTCTGGCTCGAAGTCTTCGAAGAAGAAGGGGAAGAATATTGCCACCCTGGAGGAGGTTTCTCTGGGACCTGTTGCCCAGGAAGGGTATAAGTCCCGCGCTACTGGTTGGGAAGCGGCCGAGCTTCGGTCGACCCTAACCTGCCCTCACCAGCTGGAGAACATCATTAATGTAGCTGGAATCAAACCCTCTACCTCAGGGACCTTCCACCGGCCTCCTCGTGACTCGGAGACGCCCAACCTCAACTATGATGGTTTTGGGGCTTGGAGTCGGACCCATCCGATGGCCGGTGCAATGCTCCGTGATTATTTTGTTAATTTTCTTGTATTTGTCGGCCTTGCGCCATACCAACTCATTCCTCAAGCCTACCGCCCGCTTCGGGCTTATTTATTTTTACTCGCGCGCGTGGGGGTCTCCCGGCCGGCGGAGATTTTATATTTTTATGAACTTGTATCCGAGTCCCCCAAGAAAGGGACAAACTTAAGGGACGGTTTTTATGGGTTCGGATCCACCCGCTAACGAAGGGGTGGTTCCGTATAATACTGAGACTCATGTTAAGGAGTACGCCACCGATTTTTATTCTCCTCCGGTTTTAGGGCCGTGGACCATCCGGAGCTTCTCACGGAGTGGGTGCGGATCCCACCTTACCAGCGGACGCTCACCACTCAGGCCTTCCTTCGAAGGGCCCAAGCCTTCGCCTCCTACGACAATGCCGATCTTGACGTCGGGGGCCTGGTCACCACGGAGAATTGCAGAAAGGCTAAACTTATCCTTTCTCACCAATCCGTGGATGACTCCAATCTCTCCAAGGTCATCTGCCCTAATGTGAGGGCGCCGGCTGCGGAGAAGGCCTTCCGGGATGAGCTCATTGCCACGGCAGAGAAGAAGTACCAAGATTATCTCTACCGGAAGGCCCAGGAGAAGGCGTATTCTAAGGCCAGTGCCTGCGGGAGAGGCTTCGCGTGGGGAGCCCTTGGTGCGAAGGAGCCAAGCCATTGGCGGGAAGTCGAGGCAAAATTTTTTGACAAGATTCTTTAAGAAGAGATTGGAGGTCCTTCCGCCGGGGACCGCTTCGTCTTGAAGGTTCTTCGAGAACCGACTTCCGGCCTCGGCCTTCGGTCCACCGAACCAAACTCGGGTGCTCCGTGCTAGCACTTCCGAATGCTTCGGTGGTAAGTCTCCTTTGATAATTCAATATGTCCCTTAGTTGATGAATATACCGCCGTCGAGGCCCGTAGGGTTCGACGAGCGTCTCCGTAGGTTTAAGATGTCATTCGACCGGTGGGGGGATCATTTAAAGGAATTTTATTTTACAAACTTAGGAGATTACCTAGGTTCGGTCCGGATGGGCTCCGCTCCGGAACCTATTCCTTTAAGTCCGTCTGCTACATAGCCAGTCCGGTTGGTTTCGCCCTCGGACAGCTTATCTTGGAGATGATGCCGCATTAAAGTTCGTGACTTTGCTGTAGGCCGAATTGAGTCCGGTAGGAGTAGTTTTATTGTCGCAACTTTTGTAAGTAGTTTCTCACGGACTTAACACTTGCTTATTTTATTGGAACGGTGCCTCCATGGACGCCATCTTGGAACAGCTTGCGGGGTCCATACTCCCATGGCTCCTCCGGCTCACCCACTTCTTCCCCGGCCCCTTCCTTGAAGGTTTCTTCGTGCCCCTCCCGAAACCATTGACTTAGTGGATGACGGGAGGTGCTTCGGAGAAGGCCGAGGGAAAGGGTGGGACTTCTCGGAGGAGCCGCCGAGGGTGCTTCGGAGAGCCTCGAAGCCCTTCCAGGTGGTAGCGAGAGGAGGACGAGGAGGAGCCCGAAGTGGCTCGATTCGCAAGCGTAAGGGCAAGCATGATTGCCCGGGATGACGAGCCGAAGAGGCCTCGGAGGGCCGACACTCCCGCTCATGGCCTAGACGGCGGGGTTTCTCCGATGGAGGAAAATCCTGCTCCTCCTCACATTGAGCTTACCCCGATTCCGGGGGATGAGGCAAGGCAGGAGCTTCGCATAGCCAAACACAACTACGCTATGGACGAGTACTCCCGGGGATATGCCGATGTGGAGGCCCTTAGGAGGATTCTGCGAGCGGAGGTTGAGGCGAGCATTAACCATCCGGACTATCATGATCAGGTGGAACCTCGAGCACGGATCCTTTAGCGGATCGGGTTAGTCCCTCCTAGGGCCCACTTTGGCTCCCTTTGCGTGGAAATGCCTAAGTGAGTTCGCTTCTCGCACACGCGTGCGCCCAAGCGGTTTGCCACTTGCGCTTCCCTGAACTCCATCTTCCAGGTCCAGGACCTCAGCCATTCCCTCACAGTGGTAAGTACTTTGCAGTTTCTTGCGTTTCCTTTTTGGTGTTTGTATTTTGTTTTCTTCCTTTGAGAAATTTTTCCTTATACCCCGTTATGGTTCAGCTTGCAGCTGAGGCTGTGTTAGGCTATTTTTAGCCTAAGTTTCGGGTCACATTTTATAGTTGTTTTTCTTCTTTATTATTATTTTTGGAATAGAATTACGCTTGTTTTCTTTGATTTCAGGTTTCAACACTTGGAATGTATAAATTGGACAAATTTCGGAAAACAGTGATCTATAAAATAGAGAAAATTTTAAAAGAGAATAAAGCTGAAAGTTTAAGCCTAAATTTGACTATGTTCTGGTCATATTTTGGAAGAAGTCAAAACATAAAAGTTTTAGATCTCTTTCTTATCTTTCCAACGCATCTTGAATCAGCCCATTTGGAGTTTGTATGAGAAAGTTATGCCCATTTTACTAAAAGATGTCGAAGCTGAAAATTCCATCTCATAGCCGGCTGAGATTTCCATGGCCGCGCTAGAAATGCAGGCAGAAACGTAGTTTTTTGATGCACTTTTGGCCGCGGCGAGACCACTTTTGGCCGCGGCGAGCGTCCGTACGGTCAGGGGTATTTTTGTCCGACGAACCCTAAAAATTAGTTATAAATAGAAAACTGCGATTGGAAGTCACGAGAGAGCGATTTGGAACCCTAAAACACAGCTGAGAGCGGCAGGAAGAGCATAGAGATTCAAGTGAAGATCCAGAATTCATCCTCAAACAGTTCTTTTCTTTATTCCTCTTTAATTTATTTATGTTGAATATTGCTATAGGAATGGTTATGGATTCGTTTCTGAACTAAATTCCCCATTTAGGGAGGATGATGATTGTTGTTTAATGTTTTCCTAGTTAATGTTTAATTACCATTCCTCAATTCTTGTGTGTGAAATTATCTTAATTTGTTCTTAATTTCATGTTTAAGATTGATCACCTTGTGCATGCTCTATGATCTCAATTCGAAATCTGAAAAGTGAGAATTGAGAATGCTAAAATTAAGATAATCAATGTTCTATGTGAAACGAAAGTATTTACATGACTTATGTGACGAGTAGATTATTACTTAATGCTGATTTCATGTTAGTTTAATTAAGGAATTAATTAGATAACATGTGATTTAGAATCTAGAAGATCTGAAAGGAGCTAGGTTATTTCATAATCTGTCATTCACTCTAAGAATAGGATAGTAATTAATCATTAACAATTTGGGTAAACAACAACAGGATTCTCCTCCCTATTGTCTCATCTTGCTTAACTCTAAACTGTGTTATTAAGTTTTCTGAATTTCTTTCATATTCTACTGTTTTTAATTCATAATTGCTTTTGATTTACCGAATAGAATCATAAGTATAATTTAGTGGTACTTAATCCAATTCCCTGTGGGATCGACCTCACCTGTGTGAGATTTACTACTTGATTGCGTATACTTGCGTAGCGTTTAAAAATATAGCAACAAGTTTTTGGCGCCGTTGCTTAGAGTGAATTGTATAAAGATTGATATTACATAAAATTATACTAACTTCTACTTTGGTTTTTTTTTTTTTTTTTTTTTTTTTTTTGTGCTTATTTCTAATCTGTTTCTTTTAGATTAATTTTTGTAATATTATTAAAAATTAAATTTTGTTCTAATTTGGTTTTACTTTTTAGTTTTAGTATTAATTTTATTGTTTCAAATTTTTATCTTTTTAGTATTAATTTAGTTTTATTTTTCTTTTAATTTTACTAATGTGTTACTTATGAGTTTGACCTGCAAGATAAATCCAGATGTTATATCTTGAGGATTTTGCCCAACAACACAATGAACCATTCTATTCTGCTTGGAGGAGATTTAAAGAGCTTGGAGAGAGATGTTATCCCACTTTCTCAAGTGGATGTTTTACGTGGCTCTTTTATAACGGACTTAATGATGAAACAAGAAACTGGGTTGATTATGGAGCAGAGGTCACTGGAGCGCCTCTATTAATGAGAGGTTATGACGTAATAATCTGTTGAATGATATGGCGTATTTTGATTACGACCGGCATTTGGATCCATCACTTCGGGTTGGAGTCACCAATACCCACCTTATTGCCCAAATTCATCCCAACAACCGAAAAAGATGAAGAACTACTATCACTTCTACAATCACTTCCAGAGAGATTAACCGCTTAATCGACATGGTGAGATCCTTATGTGATAATTCAATGACTCATGATTCGAATGTAATAACTCCAATGATGAAAGTTATGAGAGTTGTTGGTACAATGAAGAAGGGTCATTATTTGAATACAAGGAAGATAATGAGCCTACAATTGAAGATCAAGATCCTTGTGAAGAGGAACTCATTGAATATGAAATCACAAGCAAGGCTATGGATAGCCAAGTGGAGAGTGAGCAACAAGAAGAAGTGTTGTTAGATGAAAGTGTAGAAACTGTGACATTGGAGGATGAAGAAGAACATGGCATCATTGATTCGACTTCATCAATGATATTGACTAATAAACCACCAATGAATTCATATATTTCATCAATACCATATTATATCCTCTACAAGCTACAAAAGGCATCTCCCCAAGCTCATCATCCAAAGTCTTATGTTGTTGGTGCTGATTTTGGTTCAAACTCATCACTTGCCAAGCTTGAAGGCAAGTACAACAACAATTTTCAAGTTGTCTTGCATGACGCTTATTACGGGCGTCAACCGCTTATTGATGTGGCACTCAGGTAAGTTTCCTTTCCTTTTTCTTTAATGTCACATTGGGGACAATGTGCATCTTTAGTTTGGGGGGAGAGATTTAATTTTTTTTTTCAGTTTTTTTTTATGTTTTCGTTTTTTTAGTTTAGTTTTTGTTTTTGTTAGTGTCATGTGTTGATAACTGAGCTGGAATATTGATTGACTTACTGTTATTCACTTGAGCAATGGATTGAAATCTTAACTGTGTGCTTGAGTCATAACTTTTTGAATTGAATTAGATGTGTATTAGAAGGTTGTTCATGTAGATGTAAAACATTTGTTTTTGACGCATATCACTTTTTTTTTTCTATTTGGATTGTGGAATGATTTGGCTTGACATGAAATAGAATTTGTTTGACATACTCTCTTGAAGCGAAATTCTTGTTGATTTTTGTTTGGAAAGTGATTTGGGCAAGTTTTCTTTGGATCGATTGAGCCTTTCAAGCCTACCTAAAAAAGTTTTATCCTTAGTATACCCAAAGTTGAGCCTTAACCTATTCTAAAAAAAAATTTCACCACTTAACTAAGCTGAATTCGTTATCTTTAACTACTTTCACCCTCAACATACCTTATTATTCCATAAGCTTTTAAGCAAGTTTGGGGGGGATAAATTGTTGTAAGTGGGGGAATAATTTTTGCAGTAAGAGATTAAAAAAATTAAATAGTTGTTATGTGTTGTGCCTCTATTGAAAAAAAGAGAAAGAAGAAAAAAAAAAGAGAAAAATGACATGTGATAATTTCTTCTTGAGAATCAATTGTGAACAATGGGGTAGGCGCATAGGAAAAAATATGCAATCTCTTACTATCTTCTTTGGAATGAAAGAATGGATAAGTGTGGGTGCTTGTTTGGTATAATTGTGCTTATGGTATAATGTAACCTAAATGACTTCTCATCTACCCGTTTTGCCTAAGCCATGCTATTATAACCGAAAAAGACCTTTTGATTCCGAGCAAAAATTGTCAACATTAGTGGAGAGAGGTATGTCATCCAAACTTATTGAACATGGGTTAGCGGAATGTCGGAAAGTGTTGAATGGTTGTGATATGAATGTCAAATGCGATGTTTTGTGTCTGTATGAATTGCTTACTTCTGAATTGTGCATCCAAGTTAGTTCGTAGAGTTATTGAGTTGAAATTCTGGTTATTGATTTGCTTGAAGTTGTGCAGGTGGTAGTGGGAGTTCAATCAATTGAAGGTTTAGTTATCGATTGCATTGTTTAATTTCAGTTTGAGTTTTAGATTTACTCGAGGGCGAGTAAAGATTCAGTTTGGGGGAATTTGTTAGGCTATTTTTAGCCTAAGTTTCGGGTCACATTTTATAGTTGTTTTTCTTCTTTATTATTATTTTTGGAATAGAATTACGCTTGTTTTCTTTGATTTCAGGTTTCAACACTTGGAATGTATAAATTGGACAAATTTCGGAAAACAGTGATCTATAAAATAGAGAAAATTTTAAAAGAGAATAAAGCTGAAAGTTTAAGCCTAAATTTGACTATGTTCTGGTCATATTTTGGAAGAAGTCAAAACATAAAAGTTTTAGATCTCTTTCTTATCTTTCCAACGCATCTTGAATCAGCCCATTTGGAGTTTGTATGAGAAAGTTATGCCCATTTTACTAAAAGATGTCGAAGCTGAAAATTCCATCTCCTTAGCGAGAGATTTCCATGGCGCGGCTAGAAAGTCCTGAGCGTAAACGTAGTTTTTTGATGCACTTTTGGCCGCGGCGAGACCACTTTTGGCCGCGGCGAGCGTCCGTACGGTCAGGGGTATTTTTGTCCGACGAACCCTAAAAATTAGTTATAAATAGAAAACTGCGATTGGAAGTCACGAGAGAGCGATTTGGAACCCTAAAACACAGTAGAGCCTACAGGAAGAGCATAGAGATTCAAGTGAAGATCCAGAATTCATCCTCAAACAGTTCTTTTCTTTATTCCTCTTTAATTTATTTATGTTGAATATTGCTATAGGAATGGTTATGGATTCGTTTCTGAACTAAATTCCCCATTTAGGGAGGATGATGATTGTTGTTTAATGTTTTCCTAGTTAATGTTTAATTACCATTCCTCAATTCTTGTGTGTGAAATTATCTTAATTTGTTCTTAATTTCATGTTTAAGATTGATCACCTTGTGCATGCTCTATGATCTCAATTCGAAATCTGAAAAGTGAGAATTGAGAATGCTAAAATTAAGATAATCAATGTTCTATGTGAAACGAAAGTATTTACATGACTTATGTGACGAGTAGATTATTACTTAATGCTGATTTCATGTTAGTTTAATTAAGGAATTAATTAGATAACATGTGATTTAGAATCTAGAAGATCTGAAAGGAGCTAGGTTATTTCATAATCTGTCATTCACTCTAAGAATAGGATAGTAATTAATCATTAACAATTTGGGTAAACAACAACAGGATTCTCCTCCCTATTGTCTCATCTTGCTTAACTCTAAACTGTGTTATTAAGTTTTCTGAATTTCTTTCATATTCTACTGTTTTTAATTCATAATTGCTTTTGATTTACCGAATAGAATCATAAGTATAATTTAGTGGTACTTAATCCAATTCCCTGTGGGATCGACCTCACCTGTGTGAGATTTACTACTTGATTGCGTATACTTGCGTAGCGTTTAAAAATATAGCAACAGGCTGGTCGCCTCTCCAAGAACATTATAAGCCATGGCTTCGCTCTGTCCGATTTTGGGGACATGAACGACGTCAAGAAGGTCCTCCAAGACCTTACAGCGGAGAGGCAGATCTACCAGGAGGCTGCCGAGCGCCAGGAAGCGGCGGCCAAGGCCAAGGAAGAGAAAGCCAAGGCCAGGGAGGAGGAGGCCATCCGAGGAGGCTCGGCGGAGGACATGATCCAGGCCGAGGCCCAGCGGAGAGGCAGGATGGAGGCCCATCATCAGGAGGAGCTAAGGGCTCAAACCGAGGCTGCCGAGAAGGCTAGGCGGGATCTTCGGGAGGCCAGGGAGGCTTTGGACGAAATGGCCGCCAAGGTGAGGTCTCTAGAGGAGACTCATCAGTCGGATATCGAATCCAAGGCCGCTCTGGCTGCGGAGTTGAAGGAGCTTCGGGACTACAAAGATCGGTCCCATCGAGCGCCAAGAGGGCCGAGCTCCTTTCTCCCGTCTGTCTCCGGTGCCGAAGCGCCTTTGATGATGGTGTCTACATGGCTTGGGCCACCAATGATCAGAGTATCAAGCTTTCTTTTTATCCCAAACCCGAGGACATGATTGCCACCCTCGGAGAAGAAGAAGAGACTCGATGCCGAGCGACAGACGGATCGACCTCGTCTTCGCCACGGGCTGACCGAGCGCCATATTATTGACCCGCATTGTACCCGTTCTCTTTATAACTCTTTTTTTTTTCTTTGTCTATACTTGCTGCTGCCTTAGAACAATTTACATACAGGCGGCAGCTTTTATTTGAAGGGGAGACAATTTAAGGCCTGTCCCCGGGCCATTTATATGTGTATGACCTAACCTTCGGGCTAGGATATTTTATTTATATATATGTGCGATCTTTTTTCACACTTTATATGTTTCAACCTGTCCTTCGGCTCAGGGTTTCATACTTACGCTCTTTATTTTTGCGCATGTTTTTTGACCTGCCCTTTGGGTCAGGATATTTTACTTAGCTTGACCGCCCTTTGGGTCAGATATTTACTTAGCTTGACTCGCCTTTGGGTCAGGATATTTTACTTAGCTTGTTTTTGTTTGTCCGTGCGGTATACCCTAGTACCCCCCTGAGTGGCATAGAAACTTTGTTTTTAAAGCACTCAGTTTTATTTAATATAGAGGAGGCATACATTTGGACGGTACAAACTCTTTGAACAAAAGCTAAGTCTAATTCGCTACTGGTAGTATTTTCTGAGGTGATCGGCATTCCAGGCTCTTGGGACAGTAGTTCCGTCCATTCTTTTCAGTTTGTAAGTGCCAGAACCGATTTCGTCCTCGATTTCATATGGTCCTTCCCAATTTGGTCCAAGTACCCCCACTCCGGGTTCTTGGGTGGCTGGGAAGACCCTTCTTAGGACCATGTCACCAATAGCGAATTTTCTGTTTTTAACCTTGGAGTTAAAATACTTGGTCACCTTCTTTTGATAAGCGGCCATCCGTATTTGGGACTCATCCCGGAGTTCTTCGACTCGATCCGAGCTTCTTGGAGCGGGCCCTGTTAGTGTGGCCGATCGTAGGTCGTTCTCCCTATGGGATGGGAATAATGTTTCCACCGGACCTTCACAACCGTATGCTATCGAGAACGGCGAGTGACCGTAATGTGGTTCCTGGGGTCGTCCGGTAGGCCCACAATACCCTTGGCAATTCTTCGTGCCGATTATTTTTACAAGCCGGCGCCTTCTTTTTCAAGGTGACCTTTAGGATTTTATTGACTGCCTCCGCCTGGCCGTTTGTTTGAGGCCGGGCTACCGCGGAGAAGCTTTTCACTACTCCGTGTTGGTTGCAGAAGTCAGTAAATTCCTCGCAATCAAATTGCTTTCCATTGTCCGAGACTATTTTGTGAGGTAAGCCGTATCGACACACTATGTTTTTGATAACAAAGTCCAACGCGAAGGGCCAGGGGCTTGTCATCAGCGTGATCTCATTTGGAGGGGCTCTCGGTATGTTCGCGTACCTTTGGCACGAGTCACACTTTTGGACATAGTCTATACAATCTTTTTTCATTGTTGGCCAGAAGTATCCACGCCTCAATATTTTCTTTGAGGAGGTCCTCCCATATGATCTCCACGGAGACCCTTCATGGACCTCCGGATGATTTGTCTAGCTTCGAGGTCCGATACACACCTTAAATAAGGCATGCTTCGAGTCCTCTTCGGTAGAGAATTTGATCCATCATTACATAACGATGAGCTGATCGAATCTTCGAGACAAGGCTGCCCTCTCTTCGGGGCAACTCACCCGTGGTTATGTATTTTATGATGGGGACCATCCAACCGGGTTCTTGCCCAACCGTTTTGTGTGGTCTCTTTTATTTTGATGCTCGTTCGCCAAGCGTTCTAGTACTACCCCCGGCTCTTCGATCTCACCGTCCGAGGCTAGCTTAGCCGGACGGTCCGCGTGAGCGTTCTTTTCTCGGGGGATTCTTTCTATTTTATAGTCCGTGAACTCGTGGAGCAGTTCTCGAACTATTGTTACGTACGCGGCCATCCTTTCGCCGCGGTTTATTCTCCGGATACTTGGTTTACAACCACAGTGGGAATCGTTGTAGACTTCCACTCTCTTAGCTCACTTTAGCCAATTTTAGCAGCCTGCTATTAGGGCCTCATATTCGGCTTCATTGTTCGAAGTCGTGAAGTTGAATCGGAGTCTTTGCCTGGAGCCGCAACCCGGTGGCGATATCATAGCCACTCCGGCTCGAACCGTTTTCGTTTGAAGCTCCATCCACAAATACTCTCCAAGTGGGGATAGGTGGCTCCGAGTATTGGCTTGCCTCGGCTTCATTACATTCGGTGATGAAGTCGCCAAGGCTTGGCCTTTTATGGAAATCCGGGGCACGTAATGCAAGTCAACCGACTCAGTTCCATTGCCCATTTGAGGAGTCTTCCGGAGGCTTCAGGCTTCAGGAGAACTTGCCGGGAGTGGGTGATTGGTCAAAATCTGATCGGATGGGCTTGGAAGTATGGTCTCAACTTCCGTGATGCCATCGGGAGTGCGTAATACTAGCTTTTCAATGACCGGCACCTATGTCTCGCCCCTATCATGCGTTTACTAACATAGTACACGGGGTGCTGAATCTTTTCTTCCTCCGACCAATGCGACCGACCGCATGTTCGGAGACGGCTAAGTAAAGGAACAAGTCTTCTCCAAGGTCGGGCTTTGATAGAATAGGAGGTTTGGCCATATGGTCTTTTAACCTTTTGAATGCCTCCTCGCATTCCTCCGTCCATTCGAACTTTTGGCATTTCTTCAGTATGTTGAAGAAGGGTATGCACTTGTCCGTGGATCGTGAGACAAAACGCTCGCCGCGGCTACCTTTCCGGTCAAACTTTGCACGTCCTTATGTTTTTGGGGGATGGCATGTCCGGAGAGCTTGGATTTTTCCGGGTTCGCCTCAATCCCCCTCCGTCGACTATGAAGCCCGGGAATTTTCCCGATTTGACCCCCGAAGGTACACTTTTTCGGGTTGGCTTCATGCCGTATCTCCGACGACTTCGAAACATTCTTCTAAGTCGTTTGCATGGCTATTGCATGCTTTGGATTTGACGAGCATGTCGTCCACATATACTTCCATGTTTCGTCCCGGTGAGGCTTTTAAACATCCGGTTAACCATTCTTCGATAGGTTGCTCCGGCGTTTTCGGTCCGAAGGCATGACTAGGTAACTTGAGATACCCACTTATCGGTCTGAAGCTAGTGCACTCACGGTCTGCCGTATGCATCTTTATTTGATTGTACCCGCATAGGCATCCATGAAAGATGGCAGGTTTAAATCCGAGGTGGCGTCCACCATATCCGGTCAATCCGGCGGAAGCGTTCCTTTGGTGCGGTGCTTTGTTTAGATCCGTGAAATCTATGCAAACCCGCCAAGTCCGTTTGGCTTGGCACGGGACCGGATTGGCTAGCCATTCGGATAGTATACGTCGCGGATCATGCTATTGGACAAAAGTTTATCCACCTCTTCTCTAAGGCCTCGGCTTTCGCCGAGTCGAGCGGCGTCTCTTTTCGAGGCATGTCCGGGTTGACGTTGAGGACATGGGTGATGACATGAGGGCCGATGCCGGCCATGTCCTCTGGCGCCATGCAAAAATGTCAATGGCGCCCTTCGTTGTTATTATTTTATCCTTTTCCTCCGATCTAGGCCTCTCCCTATCCGGAGTACTTTAATTGGAGTCGTCGTCGCACACCTTTGGTATCTCTTCGACGTCCTCCATTGGTTCTACGACCCTTTCGGATCCTATACGAGGATCCAACTCGTCTTCTTCGGCCTTCTCTACTGAGGGGCCCCCGTACCATGAGCATCGGCAAGTGGGTGGCAACGTTGTAACATTGCTTCCCTTCGATTTCCCCTCACCGTTCCGACTCCGCTTCACAGGTAGGAAATTTTAGGCATAGGTGTCGGATGTAAGTTATTGCACCAAAGTCGACGAGGGCGGTCTGGCTAAGATTGCGTTGCGTTGTAGGCGTTGGACGTCTCTGCTACCACGAAGGTGCAATACTTGAACGTGCTCGAGAGTATCCGGCACAGGTAACCGGGAGCCCGACTTTTCCCATCGGGATTAGAGTTGTCCCGTTAAACCCCGTGAGCGCGCATCCGCTAGAGAGGTCCCGGTCGGTCAACCCTATCGCCGTGAAGCCTCTTTGAAGAGCAAGTTCACGGAACTTCCATTATCAATCGGGACCACGGCCACTACTTTGTTTGCAATGGGGGGTCTCTATGACCGGCGGGTCGTGATGAGGAAAACGCACTGTCTTGGCGTCCTCTTCCGTGAACGTTATGGGCTGGTCCATTAGCCGAGGCCTTTGAGCTGGGAGTTGAGTGACCTCCCACACCTCATTGTGCCTTGCGGCCTCGGCGTATCTTTTTCGCTCCTTTCGAGTGTTACCTCCGATATGGGGACCTTCGGAGATCATAGCTACCCGTCCATTAGGCCGGGGCGGTAGTCCGGCATATCTTTGGGTGTCACACTGCGGGGAGCACGTGGAGGCAATGCTCCCGCCGTACCCCCCGGTGTTCCCGAGAGGCATGCCCCCGCCACCTGCCCGGGTTAAGGTGGGGGTAACCTATTCTTGATCCACTCATGAGGTGGCCCAACCGGATCGGATTCTCAATCTCATCTTTGAGATTTTTACACTCGTTGGTGCCGTGGCCAATGTCGTTGTGATATTCGCACCTTTTACTCGGATCTCTCCAGGAGCCGTCCGTACAAAATGGGGTCTCCGTGTGCGTGTTACGCCTTGTGGCAAAATAGACGCGTTCACGAGAGTCCGTGAGCTGTGTCTTTCGGGTGTATTGGGGTGTGTACCCCTTCTTTTGGCGCTTCTCTCCGTTCGGGTCTTTGCCCTTGAAGACCTCTTTCTAGACCCACAGGTAGGGCCTATTAAGCTGGCGGTTGGGGCAACTGTGAAGGAGCCCGTCCATTCACCGGACGGATTGCCGTAATGGGAAGATGCCGGGCGAGCTTGGTTGTATCCGGAGTAGCAAAAGCGTATGCCACTAACCGGAGGGTCGCGGTCGGGACGATGCAGGGCGATACTCCCGGCATGTATCCCGCCATCCCGGTGGGATAATAGCCTCCGTAAGCCATGATCCGGGCTTCTTCGAGGTTAATATATTTTTGGACTCGCTTCTCGAAGTCACGAAGGCTAGCGCGCCTTCGTCGTAATTCGTTCCGAAGGGAGTCCCGACGGATTCCTCGTCGGGAAGCGCAAGCCGTTGTCCGTCGTCGACCTTGGTCTTCGAGGCTTCCTCGGAACCTCTTGATGTAATTCTTCAAGGTCTCGGTGGGTAGTTGATTGATGTTGGTCAAGGCACTAACCTCCAAATTGACCTTCCTACGCGGCGACAAATTGTCTCCGGAAGTTGGTTTTGGAGTTTGTTCCAACATCCCACCGATCCCCGGTTCTAGTTTCTTGAACCATTCCTCTGCCGAACCGCTCAGAGTGAGGGGGAAGCATAGGCATTTGGCGTCATTGCTGACCCGCATGACTGTCATG
Source organism: Cannabis sativa (assembly GCF_029168945.1). Classification (NCBI taxonomy): domain Eukaryota; kingdom Viridiplantae; phylum Streptophyta; class Magnoliopsida; order Rosales; family Cannabaceae; genus Cannabis; species Cannabis sativa. Next base: position 38,611,561 of record NC_083601.1, on the reverse strand, counting down.
ACTCGGTTGAATCGTGACAAATGATCACTGGGGTCGGAGTTCCCAGTATATGCCGCCATTTCGGGCATCTTGAAGTTTTTAGGGAGTTCCGCCTCCAGGATATGCTTGGCACAAGGCTCCCGGTCCTCACTGTCCGAGTCGGGGTCATCTCCCTTCGCCTCCGGAGACTCGGGCAATATCTTTTCGAAGGATGGCAAGCTCTGCCATAATCCCTTCGTTTACAGTACCCGAGGAGACTTCGGGTCTGTATCTTTTTTGATCAAGGTGATCCCGGAGGTCACCTTGATTCCCATTGATTTGATTTCTCAGATCAATGGGTGGACATCTTTGTCCTCCTCTTCCTCTACCCCCTGGTTCCTGGTGCACGGAAATGCTTTTCCGGTCCCCTCGATCCCGAGGCCAAGACTCCCTCTTTGGGGCTTGCCCCTCTGCGACCTTTCCCTTTAGGGAAATCGAGCGGACCTTACGCGGATCCCGCGCCTTTTTCTTTCGACCGTGCGTGGGCGAAGTAGGGTTTTTTGTTTGGTTTTCCTCGGCGGGGTGCCTTATAGGGCTAGGTTCCACTGAGGCCTTTCTTGGGAATTAGGCGAAGACGTAGGCCGGGTCCCCTGTCGAGTCCACGGCCATTGCCTTGGGATGCACGTGAATGCCGAGTTTGCGCTCCATGGCTTTCTGCATGGCTAGCATCACCTCATGCATCTTTTGATTTTGCACTTTCTGAGCTTCGATCTCAGCTTCGTGATCGATAGCTTTTTGTCTGAGGAGCACCAGCTCTTGGTAGCTTCCATCATCGTAAGCGTACTCGTCGAGGTGTTCCTCGTGGTTTTCATCTGGAACTCCTTCCTCGGACTCCTCTGCTGCCCTTGAGGCTACATCCTCTTCATTGGGATCTTGAGCGTCTTCTAGAGGGCGAGGGTGAGGTGTAGCTCTTGTCTCCACCATTGTTGTGAAGTTAAATGCTTGTTGTGAAGCAGCTTTCCTCAGCTCTCAATGAAAGCACCAAAATGTTGACCGAGGTTTTCGGCAACTAGTAAAATAGGATTATAATAATGAGCTGTAAGAAAGCGAGATGAAGACTTTTTACGTGGTTGGGGCGTTAACGAGCCTTAGTCCACGAGCCACTGTTATTTATGGATCTCTTTAATACAGATTCTACACTTGGGAGAATGTTTCTCTCTTTAATACAAAGAATGTTCTTGGTGAGTTTTTCTCTTCTTGCTCTTAAGCAGCCAAGATTCTCCGACCCCATTAAATCAGCTTTGAGGGGGTATTTATAGTGTTTTGGTGGGGCAATCCCTAGAATTGTTCTTACACATGTGTCTGTAAGTATCCATAAAGTTGGGCATTTCCGATGGATATACCATGGGTGATGCATGGTCAAATCCCTAGGTGCTGTAGGGTTTTTATGGAGAATGTCCTTTTTGTCTTATGATTGACGTGACTCTTCGCAGAGTAGCCGTCGCTAGACTTAAATGATCATTAGTCAGCCGTTTGGGGGTTGTGCTGTCAGACTTTATTGCGTGTTACAGTCCCAACACGCTTCCTCCCATGCAGCATTAAATGCGACTTGATCTCTCGGGAGAGACCTGACACGTCCCGGAGTGCCTTCAAGCTATGCTCACTTCCGGGAGTACCTTGTACTCCGGGTACATCTTCCGGGACCCATGCGAATAATGCTTCCTGGTGTCATACAAAGACTTAGCAGTTCTTCCCAAATAATTTGATCCACGTGTCCCCTCTTGACTGGTCCACGTATATTGGGCGAATTTAGGAGTAACACTTTTAAATCAAAAATACTTTTGATTTGCCAAATAGAATTATAGGTATAATTAAGTAGTAATTAATCCAATTCCCTGTGGTTCGACCTCACTTGCGTGAGCTACTACTTGACTGCGTATACTTGCGTAGTATTTTATAATTTTCGTAACAAAGTGTTCTTAGGCCATTCAATTAGCTCTTCTAACACTCTTAATTAGGAGTTTCTGTTGTGCCAACAAGGATCCTTCTCCAAATTCGATGGCCAGTTGTACCATCAAATTTTCAATGTCAATTTTAAGACATCCCATATTACAATAATCAATATGTAAATGAGATTGTGTGTCTTGAATTTTGGGTAGATTGTTTAATGGAACATCCACTAAACTCTCAAGATCAAATCCAACTTTATGTGGATTATGATCTCTTTGTTCTTGCAAATTATCTTCTTCCAGCCTTGCTAATCTTAAAGATCCTTGTGAATTATTTTCTTGTAACCAAACCCGGTGCTTTGATTCTATTGTAGGATTTATTTGGCCCTTACCTACTCATTCACATTAAAGATTAAGCAAGAAAATTTAGGCACAAAACTTTAAAATAATATTATTGCAATTACTATGCATCCACAGTAAAAACTAATAGCACGTACAACTCAAAAATAATAGTCTCGACCAACCCAAAATCGAAACCTAAAACCTAGGTATCGTCTTTGTCTTCCTCAGAAGCTTGAATGTTCAAGAAACACACAAACACTCAAGCTCTGCTAGGGTTTTGCACACACACATTAAAACACAACAAAACCATAAAGAAAATCAAAAGAAAATGCGAAGAAAAGGAAAGACACAACTAGATTACAAGGTTTACCCAAAATCTGGGTAACATCCTTGGTGAGCTCGCCTCAAAGATGCTCTGAGTTTGCACTATCAACAATGGTGGAGTTACAAGTGATCTGATCTTCCAAATCACAAGTCGAATGGTAAGATCTACAACTCTCTCATTTCTTTTCTTTTTTCTTCTCTATTTCCCTTGTGTTCCTCTTTTTAATCTTTCTCTTTTATCTTCTTTGTATGTATTTCTCTCTCTATCACTCTCCTGAAGTCTATCTCTTACAAAGAAGGTTCAACTCAAAATAGAGCTAAGTACAGGTATATATAGTTTTGCATTTCAGTTCTTAGAAATTTAGAGCCTATTTGGCTATGTTTTTCAGTTTCCAGTTTTTAGAATTGTGTTTTTAAAAGTGAGAATAGAAAATATTTTTTTGTCATTTTAAAAATTTAATGGTGTTTGGCACAAATTTTTTAAAACTATTTTTAGATTTTTTTTCTTACTAACATATTATATTTTACATTTTGGTTCACATACTCGGACCTTGGATCCGAACCACAGAACCCGGAGCCCAGAGCCCGGACCCCAGAGTCCGGACCCAAAAACCCTAGAACCCTAACCCCGAACTCGAACCCCAGACCCAGAACTGGACTTGGACGCCGACGTCAGACCCAGACCATGACCCTGGACCCCGAATCCCGAACTCGAACCCCAAACCCTGAACCCGGACTTGGACCCGGACCGACCTCGACCTGGACCCGACTTAAACCCGGGGCCCCGAACCCCGAAACCAGGTTCGGGTTCAGGTCCGAGTCCAGGTCTAGGCTTAGGCGGGGTTTGATTCGGAGTTGGATGGGTTCATGTCATGGTATGGTGTAAAATATTAATTTGTTTTTAGAAAAAAAAAATAATCTAAAAATAGTTTTAAAAAACTTGAGTCAAGCACCATTAAATTTTTAAAATGATAAAAAACTATTTTTTGTTCTCACTTTTAAAAACATAATTCTAAAAACTAAAAACACAGTCAAACAACTTCTTAACTTCACATTTTCTTTAAAATTTAAAAACAACAACGTTCTTCCAACATGATAATGCTTCGTTCTTATTCTAATAAAACTAAGATTTATTTATTTATTTATTGAAAATAATATAAAAAAAAATCATAAACAAATTACGGAAGAAGTAATATTAAAAGTTTACGGATTGTAACAAGGAAAAAAACAAGCAAATTATGTAATTAAAAAAACCAAAAAGTGAGAAGCAACGGCAAAACAAAATACGTTATAATTATATTAAGCGTTATTTTTTATTGGTTATAACATAAATAGACAGAAAAAAAAATACAGAATTTGAGTCCATCCACATATGTATCATTAATGCCGGCTGTGAATGTATTTTCTATTTTTAAAATTTTGTTGTATATATCCTATATTAATAATCTGACTTAATGTATATATTTTTATAATTAAGGAAAAAGAGAAAAAATAATCCATCATTAATTACATCTCCATATATACTAACAACACAGAGATACTATACCTTACTAATAGAAATCCAAAGTAGAATTAATATAATGTAAATCTCTTTCCAAAATAGTGTATAGAAATTAAACAAAAGAAATCCTTGGTAATAGCTCCCAGATAACTCTCTATTTCTGTCTTAAAGATTCATTAATTTATAATTAATGTGTGTGTATATATATGTAAGTATATGTATACAAACTGAATTATCCCTTTTTAAAATATTAGACATTCCAATAAGCTACAGCAGGTGTTGGTTTTGCTAGGAAATTAATAATCTCATCATCAATGGAGTATTGGTGGTTTGGTTCTATGAAGAATGGTTTATTATCTATAATGGTATTGGTAATCTTATCAGCCATGCAACTAGTTTCTTCGAGAGATCAAAGGTTTCATGATGACATCAATCATAGTAATATTGGCCAGAACAACTGTGACTTTTTTGATGGGAGTTGGGTAATGGATAACTCATCATATTCTCCTCTTTACAATGAAAATAGCTGCCCCTTCATTGGTTTCAATTGCCTGAAAAATGGTAGACCAGATAAAGACTACCTCAAATATATATGGAAACCCAACGCTTGTTATCTTCCAAGGTATATAATATAACATAAACATATATACTCTCTTGTCTTAAGTTTTTATATGAGTTATTTAATGCATGCATGGTAATGGTAAAAAATCTCTTGTTCAAACCCATTTTCTAAAAGGGTGCGACATGGATTTTATTTTAGCTCATTTATTTCAGTGTATATGTGGTACTGTAATTTCTGAGTATCTTTCTTTCTTTCTTTTTTCGGAAAATCAGAAAAGTTTATTGATCACCAATAACACTTCTACAAGATAAGGTTACAAAGTTTTAGAAAAAACTTCCACCACTCATTATCTTTTCTACTCAAATTCTATTAGTATTCAACGAGTTCAATTTAGTAGGGAACAAACACTATTAACAATCTGAGTATTTGTGTATCATTTCTTTTAGGAATTATTTTTTTTTTAATATTTATTGGAATTGAAATTAATGTTTTCATGAGTGAAATTTCATTATAATTTATTTTAATTTTTGGTAATTTAATATTCGTAATGATTAATTACTTCAGGTTTAACGGTGGAGATATGTTGAAGAGATACAGAGGAAAAAAGATAATGTTTGTTGGGGACTCACTTAGTAACAATATGTGGCAATCACTCACATGCATGCTATACACTTCAGTCCCAAAAACTATATACAACTTAACTCAGTCTGGCTGGCTTCACACATTTTCATTTCCGGTACACTATTTTTTATTTATTTCATCTTTTATATTTCCTAGTGTAATATATTTTACATGATTTAACATTGTCACAGAATCGAAAATGACTCGAATATTAATGTACAAAAATTATCAAACAAAACTATTAGGCAAAAGAAAGTCATTTAATCAAACACCCCTAATTTTAGTTATAGTTATAGTTAGTTATACTCAAAGGAACACTATACATAAAATTATTCCTTCATAACCCTGATTTGTTTTGTTTTGTTTTTTGTAATGTAGGAATATGATGTGACAATTATGTTTCAGCAAAATGGGTTTTTGGTAGATATGGTTGAAGAAAAAATAGGAAGAGTGCTAAAGCTGGATTCCATCAGTGATGGCAATGGATGGGAGAAAGTAGACATGTTGATCTTCAACACTTATCATTGGTGGACTCATACTGGTAGCTTTAAAACGTACGTTTTATACTCAAAAACTTAAGGCTTAAATTAATAAACTCTTTTAATTAAGTAATCCAACTAAATCGAATTGATACTATTCAATCTAATTTATAATTAGATTGGATGCGATATTAAAATCTAATTAAAAACCACCGAATCCACTAACATTTATATATATCAAAAAAAATATATTTATATTTATTTATATATAATAAAAATATTAAAATATATATTTTTAGTGATTGATAGTTTTTTCTGGTGAAATTGTAACACTTATTGTTTTATGTAATATTTGTTTTCAATAATATTTTGTTCTATTTTATTATTTTGGTTTAATTGATTGTTTTGTAAGATTACATTTTTATGGAGTATTAAAATGGTGATATTTAGTTTTTAGATTTTTTTTTCATATTTTAAAGTTAATATTAAAAATTAGTTGTATAATTAGATATTCAATTAAATAACCGATCCAATCGTAATTGAATTGGATTGGATTGAATTTTGGAGTCTAATTAAATTTGATCGGATAATAATTTTCTAAATTTAATTACTAATTAGATCAAATCAAATTATGAAAAAAAAAATAGATTGGATGGGATACCCAACCTTATTTCTAATACATTGTAGCGGCTAGTTATATTACCTGAATGCCCCCATAATATTTATATATAATATACATTCATACATATATACACATACCACCATTCACTCATTCATGTGGATCATGTCAATATGAAACAAAACAAAGTGATGCATTCACACACATTGAAAAGTACTATATCTATCTCATGTGAGTTCATCAAATCATCCGTATTGATGATAATTTACTCTTAGCTACCCTTCAGGAAAAAGCAGTTCTTAGTGTTAGACATTGTAAATTTTTTGTTAGTTTGGAATTAATAATTAAAGAGTCTAATTTATTTAGTTATCGTGGTTTTGCAGATGGGATTATTTTCAAGTGGGAGATAAGATAGTGAAAGAAATGGATCGTTTAGTGGCTTTCAAAATAGCATTAACAACATGGGCTAAATGGATAGATTCTAATATTGATACTTCAAGGACTAGGGTGTTTTATCAAGGAGTTTCAGCTGTTCACCTCAAGTAAACCCTTCATTTAATTTCCTTTATTCAATCAATACTAGTTTGCTAATCTCTGTTTGATGAAATCTTTGATTTCAGTGGCAATGAATGGGGTGATCCAAAGGCAAAGAATTGCAAAGGACAAACTGAACCAATTGAGGGGTCCAAGTACCCAGGCCCTACCCATCCAGGTGAAGTCATTGTAAAGAGTGTAACAAGCTCCCTTGGAAAGAAGGTCTATTTGCTGGACATTACATTGCTTACACAGCTGAGAAAAGATGGTCATCCTTCAATCTATGCTACCACAAACAAGACATTTGTGGACTGTAGTCACTGGTGCCTACCTGGTGTTCCTGATGCTTGGAATGAAATTTTGTGTGCAGTTTTGCTCAGTAGTTAGAATTTTCTTTAGGAATACTGAGCAGACTGGACTATAAATCAATTGTGGCACTTCACAATTCAGCTCATAATTAATTATGCAGTGAATTAGTTTGTCGTTTGTTCAAATGCCAATAATTAAAAACTTAAAATTGGTCTCGGTCTTGGTTGGATTGAGAATTAGAGAACATAACACCTGCAAGGCAAGAACCGAAGAACAATTCTTCACTTGTTTTCTTCTAGATCAAGAAAAGTCAATGATAAAAAAGTAGGAGCAAGATAAAAATTTAAAACTCTAAGTAGCTTCTAGACGATGACATGAAAGGATTAACAATATCCAAAACCACCCCAGATTATTTCTACTTTTGGTTCTTTATTGGTCTAAACTTGAAAAAGTGTAGCATCTAAAGCATCGACTTTTCATACCCCAGTAGTAATTTCACAAACATAAATCTTTGTTCCTGAGTAAATAAACTCAATGCTGCTGTAATATTAACTGCATATCAAAATACAAATACAGGTAAGTAGCTGACACCTATAAAATAAGCATCTTCTCGAATAGGCTGAACAACGGAAGAAAAGAAAATAGAATGATAAGATAAACATCTACAAACAGGACATTTATAAGCAAAAGGCCTCCGCATGGTAAGCTGAAGCATGAAACTCACGATTACAGTAACCAAAAACACGAAGGTGTTGCGACTCAAGACTACAGTATTGCTCATTGGATCTTGTTCTAGACTTGTTGCTTCAAATCTATCTTTGCTTCTGTATTCTTTTGTCCTTTATGGGCAACTCAACAGGCTGCTGGGCCTCGTGTGGATGATCTGGGCCCTTGTAAACCTTCAGGTGGTTGAAGAGTGCTCTGCCAAGCTGCACAAACCATTATCCAGTTATAAATTAAATAGGAGCAACTATTAGACAATTCCTTTTGTTATGATTAATACATGCACTATATTTCCTAGCATAATGGGAGAAAGGCAAGACTATGCGTTCACAAAATTAATTATCTTTATGCTTAACTCGTATTTTCAACGAGAAGAACATATAATGAAGCAAAGCAAGAATATCTCATTTCATGCGGCAGGAAGGTATTTAAAATTGCAGAAGGTTAATAGCCTGTCACTAAAAAGTAACTGCTTTAAGGCACATGAAGCATCCCGCTAAACACAAGACACCAAATACCAAATTGTAGTACTTCTGCGTATATTAGGACCGTATTTCCCCATCTCAAATTCAATAATCTAAAGTAAAAGAAACAAAATAACATTACATATCAGTTAGTGTGTGTGTGTGTGTTTCCCATTATTTTTGTCCATATCATATCAGTTAAAGCAAAAAATATAGATAGATTTAGATTAGGAACTCACCCTCCCTTTGGGAAGCATTCCACGAACAGCATGCTCAATAATTCTTTCTGGGATTCTCTGCTGTAACTGGTCAAAAGTCTCCACTGTCATACCACCAGGTCTTCCTGAATGCCTTCTGTAGAGCTTTTGGGTTCTTTTCTTTCCAGATACAGCTACTTTTTCCGCATTCACCTGTAGTTCAAACTCGGAATGATCACTTCATCCTCTTTGACAGTACACTATCTATTGATAAATGTGAATCCATATGTATAAATAACCCACTTATTATAGGAGATGAGAAGGAAAAAATAAATGTTTCACACTTTATACTTTTGTTCAAGAGAAATCAGTAGCTCATTCTAGTTGCAAAAAAAATGGTATGAAGTATAAGCAAACGCTAATGACCATGATTACACCCACAGCTATTTAATGGAAAAGATAGAGAAATGTCTATTGTAAACATAATAATTCATCTAAAAAGTATTCTAAAATTCATTAGACGTAATCCTAAGCATTATGCAAGCACCACAAGTATGTGTTCTTTATTTCATATACACCAAAGAGATAATTGTGACACAGCTTACACTCATTCCCTGTAATTTTGATGAAAATTCTAGTGCATACATAACTAAGTAAATTACATACCACAATAACAAATGCCCCCATGTCCACACTAGGAGTATACGTAGCCAAGGTTTTCCCACGGATGTGATTCGCAATTGTAGATGCTAGTCTTCCAAGAATTTTGTCTGTTGCATCAACAATGTACCATGGTTTTTCAGTGTTGATGTGATCAACTGCTTTCGGATACCAAGTCTTGTTCCAAATGTCCTACAGTGTCAAACATATCTAAGTGAAGCATGTTAACAGGAAAGATATGCAAAATCTTATCTGTAGGTGAATTATCATTACAACAGCACTATATCTTCTTAACAGTGCATTTCAACCGCTACTTTTCCACTTATGAAGAACTGAAACATTTTTAAGCAAGTCTAAAAGCATCACATAAGGTCAAATCCTTCCTACAGACTACAGACTGGTAATGAATTTTACTAAAAGAAGTTACTTTCAGAAAAAAGTAGAACATTAAAGCAACATGTGCAAGTTACTTTCAAATAAATGGCAATAGACGATGATGATTTAATAGGCAACCAGTAATTATGACTTTGACTCCCCTAAAAATTAAACCCATTATCTCTTTAATGCTTCAGGATTCCAGAAAATTCAAATACATTTTTCTTAGTGAAGGCCATATTCACTTTCTGGGTCCAGAATGTGACATAAAAATCCCATATCTTCATTTTCTCAGTAAAAAAAAGAAGCTAATTCATGAAAGAAAGCATCACAAAGATGGAATAGTAGTTTTAAAAAGAAACACATACAGGGCCACCAGCTTCAGCCTCGTCGAACATCCAGCGCTGCTCAAGGGGAACACGAGAAATTTCCTGGCAACGGACCTGTAAACTCCTTCCCCCATTTTCACCACTTAGAGGAAGTTTGGCTGTGGCGGAGGGGGTAGGAAGCCAAGGCCCTCTAGAAAGGCTGACCGAGAAGCCAAGGAAAGGGGTTTGTGAGGTATTGAAAGAAGGTGATAATGAGGACCTTGCGGACGAAGGTAGAGGTGATGAAGAGGAAGAGGAGGATGGTAATATGTACGAACACGATGAAGCTGAGACTGAGAGTATCGCCATTTTCTCTCGTCTCAGGTTTTTCTGAGTTTGGGTTACAGCTTACAGTGTTTGAAGGATGATAAAGCGGATAAGATTGCCCAGCCCAAAAACACTACCCCTCCCTCCCCTTCTCCCTCTTCCTATTTTATATTTTATAATTATAGACTGTAAATTTTTTTTTTTGAAAGGATTATAGACTGTAAATTAGATCAAAAAAAATTCTATCAAAAAAAGAGGGTTAAAAAATAGGGGAAAAAAATATTCGCAAACCACCACATTATTCGTGAAAAACGACAGCTTTATCAGAAAACGACATTACTGGGAGAAAACGACACGATGTTAAAAAGAAAAGAAATCGTCAAAACTAGGGGTGTACATCAAACCGCTCAAACCGCTAAAACTGCCCGCACCGCAAAAAAAATGTGGTTTGAAATTCTTTGCGGTACGGTTGCGGTTTAAATTTTTCCCAAACCGCGCGGTGCGGTGCGGTTTACGGTTTTGAATTATTAAACCGCGATTCAAACCGCACCGCACCGCATCTTTTAAAATTTAATTTTTTATATTTATTTAATTAAGCCCGCACATATGAGCCCAACCCAAGCCCATAAATCTTAGGGTAAAATCCATAACTCTTCACAAACCCTCTCTTCTTAGCAACAAACCTAAGCCCATATATTGAAATTTGGAGTTGGAAGTTTGTGTTTGTTTTATTTTTAATCTATTGCTCAAGTATGTTAGTTGTACGTTTATATTGTTGTTAGAATTTAATTAGTTTCAAGTTTGTTATTTTGATTTAGGTGTGTTGTTAAAACTTTAAAAAGATTCTTGACTTATTATTGTTGTTATAACTTTTATTAGTCTCAAATTTGTTGTATTTTCTTAAGTGTTTTAGAATAATTATATTAATGATAGTTTAATTATTTTATGATGATTTTAAAAAAAAAAAAAAATTGTAATAGTTCAAACCGCATAAACCGTAGAAACCGCACCGCACCGCATCATTTTTTGCGGTGCGATTTTTGTGGTTTTTTAGTATCGCGGTGCGGGTGCGGTTTGAAAAATTGGAAAAACCGCATGTGCGGATTAATTTGAAAAAATGGTTAAAAACTGTACCACCCGTACCGCGAACACCCGTAGTCAAAACTACAAAATTTTAATAAAATAAAATGACAATTAATGGAGAAAACGGTGACATTATAATGTTATGTTTTTTTTGTAAGGATTATAATGATATGTTAGTAATACTAAAATTCGAATCAAAATAATAAAAAACAAAACAAATGATTCTAGTTCCCTTTGTGGTTAGCTATCACTTTAGGCTTTCGCTAATCAATATCAATTAATCATCTAATTTACACCGGCACAACCTCACATGTTATCAATTTATAACTTCAATTAGGATCTTCACATTCTTTGCTAGTTTGCTTATTAGTTTGGGGAAAAAAAAGATTTTTTTTACAAAAAAAGAAATTAAATGTTGAGTTTGAACTTTGGTGCAATGATTATCAAAGAAGTAACTTAAAAGGAAAATTGAAAATTGCATGTATATTTTTCATTAGAATTAGAAATTATATTTTAAAAAATAAAAATATTTTTAAGAAGAGAGAGAGAAAAAAGAAAAAAAAAATGTTATTATTTTGTGTGTCTGACTAGGCCTCTCTTCCCTTTTTCCATAGCCTAAGTAAGTCTAAGAACACAGCATTAAAAATGGCTTTGTCAAGTCTTCTGCTGATGCCCATCAAACCCTCTCCAATTCCTTCCTTCAAATTCCAACATTCCTCTCTCTTCTCCTTCAAAAAGACCCTAACCCTAACCCCAAATCCAAATCCCAATCTCAGGCCAACCACTGCCACCCCACTCAAGATGTCGACCACGGTACAGGCGCTCAACCTTCACACCCTCCTATCCGATGCAGTCAACCTTATTCAATCCTCCCCTCCCACGTGGCACTCCGCCATTCTCAGCAACTTCGTCATCTTCGTTTTGGGTTCCCCGATTTTGGTCACTGGCCTCTCACTTTCCGGCATTGCTGCTGCTTTCTTGCTCGGCACTCTCACTTGGCGCGCTTTTGGCTCCTCTGGTTTCCTTCTTGTCGCTACATACTTTGTCCTTGTAAGCAAGACCTCTCCTGTTTCCTGAAAATTATGTTTTTATACGAATATATTATATTTAAAGACAATTGGTTGGTGGGTTTTGATAGTATATATAATTTGATTATGGATTTGTCATTTTCATTTGTTTTTTAAATTTTTTTTCGGATGAAGACCACCAGCATAGTGAATGATCGAATTAGGAAGATTGCCTGGGTGGTTTGTCATGAAACCATTTTATAGCATGATCCATGTGGAGATCTAACACAAAGACTCCAAAAACTTAACCCTTCCATATCAAATATAGTGATTAAATTATAATCTTGATTCATTTGATTGCTCCGAATATAATTGCTCCTTCGTAAAATTGATGCATCTCATAATTTTTAAAGAATTATGGTTAATTTGAAGATCTAAGGTAGGCTGTGGATATTCATTGGTTTAGTGGTGATCAAAGACTCGTTTGATTTAAGAACTTTGGCTTGCCATAGCTGCACCCATATACGTAGAAGTTTGTAATTTTAGTTCTTGATCACAGCCAAACTAATTTGTTCATTGCTATTAAATTTAATTCACTCCTAGAAGTTTTCAGAGTTATATTAGGATTCATTGCTGAGTGGCTCCAATACTCAAGCAAATAGTTGGTTCATTTTGTGATTGTGTGACCTATTCCAACAGGGGACAGCAGCAACAAAGGTGAAAATGGCACAAAAGGAGGCCCAAGGAGTAGCTGAGAAGAGGAAAGGAAGACGAGGACCTGGCAGTGTTGTCGGTTCCAGCACTGCTGGCTGTATATGTGCTTTTCTCTCAATATTTGGGGTAGGGGGAGTAGGCTATTCTCGACTTTGGCAATTAGGGTTTGTTGCCAGTTTCTGCACTAAGTTAAGCGACACAGTTTCAAGTGAGATAGGAAAGGCATATGGAAAAACAACGTAAGTTACCTATTGTATTAGTATTTAGCTAAGCTCTCTTATTTGCAATGCATCACATTGGTAAAAAAACTCTAGAAATCAAAATATCATTCTTTGTTTTTTATGGTTTCAACCAAGTTGCTAAGAGTTAAATTTCTTTTATCTGTGCCTTTTGTTTTTTAGTATTTCAAACTAGAAATGTAAAGTCATGGGTTTTTTGGCTCATTCCAGCAAAAGTATTTTTATTTATAAGAAATAGGTTCTTTAATAAGCAATATGTTTTCATTTTAAAGACAACAGTTTCTAGTGTTTTGTTCTTTGCTTTTATGTTAGTGCTTCATGTCCAGGTACCTAATTACAACATTTAAGCCAGTTCCAAGAGGTACTGAAGGGGCTGTTAGTGTTGAAGGAACCTTTGCTGGACTTTTAGCGTCAATTCTTCTTGCATTTGTTAGTTGTTGCATTGGTGAGGTACTTGTACTTTATTCAAACTTCTATCTGTACAAAGCTGTTTGTTTTTCACCTTGTATGTGTTATTTTGACGTTTTCTCATACATCGGCATATTTTTTTCATCTCTGTTATACTGTTATATTTTACTTTTGTCAAACAGATAAATGCACCTGAAGCTGTTATATGCGTAATAGCATCCCAAATTGCTAATTTTGGCGAGAGCATAATTGGTGCTGCACTTCAAGAGAAGGAAGGATTTCGATGGGTAAGTAACCATGTCAAAGACTCTTGCTTTCTATTGGCCTTATCACTTTTTGATTCAGTTCACATACAGTGGAATTAGTTGTTTTTTGCTTGGATTTGTATATTTTGGGGTTGCATAATTGTTTGACATGGGCAGCCTAAATCAGGAATACTAAACATGTTGCTGGTTTGAATTGAAATATGGAAACATTGACACTGAGGTAACCGAGTGCCAGTACTGCAAATTGTTGAATCTCTTTTTGCTGGCTGACAAGAGGGATTAGGATCTGATGATAATCTTTACTTTTGTGGTGTGCCTCTGTTAGAGTGTTTTACTTACGTTAAGCTGCTTGTATTTATCTTTTCTTTGCAGCTCAACAACGATGCTGTGAATGTCATAAACATATCAATGGGCAGCATTTTGGCAGTGTTGATGCAGCAATTTGTGCTTCAAAACTGGCGGATGTAACCTTTATTAAGCCGTTTTTAAAGGGCGTCACTCTGGGTTTCTTGACACTGAGCCACTTCCAAAAAATGCTTTAAGAAATCAGAAACTAAAGAATTGCACTAAGTGGGAAAACTGCATTGCAAAACGTAATTCCTTCTCAGCTCAGATCGTGACAAAAAGTTCCAAAATTTCTTTTCATAATTGTCAATTCCCTTAGACAAAACAGTGCAACAGATAATACAAGATCAATGTAAAAAAAAAAAATCACTTCCTTTCTTTGTATATCTCTCTTTCTCTCTCTGTTGGTAAGAAAAAAAAAAAGAAACTTAGTTATAAATATAACCGTTGTAAATTTTATAATATTACTTGTCTAAAAAAGATGTTTATATGAAAACGTTGAGAACGAATGATAGTTTACCTTCAACTTTCAAAAGTCAAAAGATGAGGAAAAAAAAAATCGACAACTGTGAAGATGTCCATTAATTTTTTGTAGTACCAGGCACCTCCTCCTGACACCCCACATTAAATAACAAACTAAAGAAGAATCCATATACAAGGAAAACTAAAACCAACAACTTTACCAGAAAATGTCCAAACAACAAGACCTGATCAAGTCGTCACACTGAAAATGCCACACCATTTTCCCATTTGTAACACTGGTGAAAACTGAATTACAGAAGCAGCCAAATATTTTAGATGAGAAAAACACCTTGTTTTGAACGCCTATTAAAAACAAACCAAACCATAATCATGCAATTCTCGTTTTGCCACCACTTGTATACTATAACTATTTCATTCCTTTTATTCCATTCTCTTAAACATTGTCAGCCAACAAACTTGAAGAAGAAGAAGAAAAAAATGTCATCTTCATCTTCTTCTTCCTCTTCTTCACTTGAAGTCATCCTCACCAGCTCTCCTGATGGCCCCATCATTGCATACGATGCTTCCTCTGGCACGGCTGTAACCCAGTTTTCGACCAGCAGATCACCCCGCCGAGGCCTCACCATCGTCGGGAAAACTTCCATTGCAGCATCCCACATCTCTCCTATCACTGCTTCTGGCTCAATTCATCTCTATAACTGGTGGTGTTCCGCAGCTTTTCATAAGCTCCCTGTCCCTGAACTTGTGGCTCCTCTTACTGCTACTCAGGATGGTTCTTATCTCTTTGCTGGTGGCCTTTCCGGCAACGTATATACACTCTCAGTCGCTTCAGGGGATATCCTCAATTCACTTCCTGCTCATACTGGACCAGTTTCTTGTCTTACTATCAGTGAAGATGGCTCACTTCTGATCTCAGGTTAGAACTAATACATTACATGTCTTTGAAATAGAGTTTTTCTTTTTTTCTTTTACGTTTTAAATAAATAATAAAAAAAATACTCATGAATAGCAGAGATTCATGGCATGAAATTCATGATTAGTAAACAGCATTGCAGAAAAATTGAACTTCCATATGCCGAATAAGTACTTTGTTAATTTTGTTGAATATAAAATCACATCCTTCAGTCTCATGAAAAAGTCTTCATTTGATTTATATTATAATACATACATTCCCCTTTTTGTTCAAATAACGAACAAACCAGAGTACCATGACTCCATTGAAAAAGGAAAAGGTAATGGCTCTAACTTTGGGACTATTATAGTCTATTTTTGAAGTAGTTAAATATTCAAAATCAGGACACCCGATGGTTACACAAACATTCATCCTTGTTTTCAATGATTGTTTCTATATGCAAAAGTTCACATCATTGAGAATCCAAAAACCTTTCAGATCATCTTACTTATATTTGTTTTGTGTACAAAAACTACCAAGTCAAGGCTTGCCAGGCATTATGAGGCTAAGTAGTACACCTGTATGAATTGGCTGTATTATAAACAAAAAGACAAAAATGCTAGCAAGGAAAGCCTTGTGAGTTGTAACATTTGCAAGTTACCTTTTAGGAAGTGATGATGGCACCATTGTTCTCACACCAATCTTCCAACTTTTGGGGTCAGCAAAACAAGTTACAAACAATTTAACACAGCACAAGTTTTCAGCTCATTCCGGTTCAGTCACTGCCATTCTTTCCTGTACTAGATTATGCAACTCCCAGATCATTTCATGCTCAACGGATTCAACATGTAAATTTTGGAGCCTCAACCGAGGTACCCATCTAAGAACCGTGGTTTTCCCTTGCTCTGTTCTGGGAATCACTGTAAACCCATCGGAATCATATTTTTACGCCGCGGGCTCAGATGGATCGATCTACAAAGGGTCAATCAGAATCGGGAATAGAAAAATTCCCAGTAATGGAACAGAGGAAGAGCTGGTGAGATGGGCTCAGAATCATCATAACGAAGCAATCGTATCTTTGGCAATGGTGAATAACGGAAGGAATCTTGTATCGGCTTCTGAATATGGGAATGTTTGGGTTTGGGAATCTGAAAATGGGCAAGTGGTTTCGGGTCTTGGGAATGAGATGAGAGTTGGAATAAGTGACTTAGTGGTGGCTTCGGGAATTAGAAGCGGGAAAGATATTGTGTTAGGGAATGGAATGGGACTTGGGTACGAGTATGGGTCGTTTGGGAGTGAAGGGGTTAGATGTTTAAATGTGAAGGAAACGATGGAAATGGAAGACATGATGGCGGTGGCAGAGAAGGATCGGAGCAGGGCAATTGGCATGTTAGAGTCCGCCATTGCTATGTATGAGAGGCTTTTGGAGCTTATTCTTAAAGAAGCCAAAGAAGCTGCAACTTGCACTACAGAAGTTACTAAACAAGAAAGAGAAAGTGATACATAATTACACCTGAAGAAAATTAAACAGTTAACCATATTTGTTGAAAAATATTAGTTTAACTCACTAATTAGTATATTAGTGAAAAAGTGATACATAATTAGTATATTATTATTATTTCTCCTTAAAGAATGTCTTACATAAGAATGAACTAATGTTTTATTTTATTTTCTCAGTTGTTTATATGAAAATGACGCAGTCTTTTTGTCATTTTTTAAGCCAATTATTTCTTCAGGCTTCACTTCTTCCTAAGGAAAAACTTCACGTAGGCCTAGTCCATGCATAAACTTTAAACAAACGTAAATAATTTTCAAAAAGAAAAAATACAAGGAAAACAACGTAAGGTATTTATACAGTTTATTTTGTTCAGAAAATGTAGTAAATATAAAAAAGACAACTTATCAAAAAAAACACAGACAAATAGAGATTTTATCATTTAGAACCATGATTCGGTCACCAACCTTCGATTTTGGTTTTTGTCTTTGATATGATTATGACCTTGAACCGATTGCAATTCAGCAGAGACCAGTTACCACCATAATTATATTGTAATATGGTTGTACAGAATTAGACATACAAAGGTAATTACCTTTTGGGATATAGAGTAGCACTCCTCTCCTCTCATCTTATATTTTTATTACAGCAGCAATAAGTAATCTCTCTCCACTAAAATGAATGAGAAAATAACATACTTTCCTATCCAAGTGAAGACCTACACTACATGTCGATGTATATATATATCTAAGACACCCTACATATATACATCAACGAAATTATAGATATAATAACTAATACATATATTAAAAAAGGAAAAAAAAAAAGTGTAACGACAATAACGTATGCGCTTATGCATGAACCTAAAAATATGCTTATAGCAAGTGAGGCGACAAATCCTCATCTCCTGCAAAACAGGGGAATATTGCCCATCCCAATTGCTTTCATTTCACGAGTAAAAGCAGTAAAAAAGACAATGGCCAAACTGCACCAGAAGGAACGATTAGCAATGTTCAGAATTGCCTCTGACGCTTTGCAATTGTGCCATTAGATTGAGAAAAAGATGTATTTTGCAGCCGCGAGTAGCTCATATTGGGGACAGACGCAGCATAATCTGATGAACTATAACTTCTAGGCCAGCACAATCCTGAAGCAGTGGGTGGAGATGGCATCTGTGGCACAGTCCAGGATGCATCTGGTACCAGACCTAAGCATTCATCATCGCCAAGCTCCTCCTCCCCTGCCCTTAAAATTGGGGACTCAGACTCTCCAAGCTTACCACTATCAGCCTGGCACAAAGTTTATCACAAGAAATACACAGTTATTTACTGGTGCAACTGTAAACACTGAGACAAATGAAAATAACTGCAACTAACAAATATGATTGCCTAAACTTGAAAGGCTATAAGTCCAGTCACTACGAACATGGTTGAGAAGCATGTAATCATGCTTCACTGAAATGATAGTGCAAACATATAACGATTCTTATTGGATTATGAGTAAATCAAAATGTCCTTGTCCTAAAAATATAAGCAGTTAACAATGTTTAATAGTGTCATAGAAGAGTGTAGAATTATAGTGCTGAACCATGAAAGGGATTTTGTCTCAATAGCTGCCTGTGGACAAAAAGGGTAACTAAAGACTGCATTGGCTATTCACATAAAATGCCTATAATACAGGAGAATAATCAAACAGGCTGAAGTTCTTGGACAACAAGGCAATTTTCACTCCCTCAATAAATCAAACTTAAAGAATATATTTGGACTTTACAAACAAAGTGAAACATCGTAACACAGTTATAATCCATTTTTCCAAACAGAGGATACAAGAGAGAAATATGTCCACAAAAAACACAAACAAGATCCCCTTCCCCCTATACACTCT
This sequence comes from Cannabis sativa, assembly GCF_029168945.1. Lineage (NCBI taxonomy): Eukaryota > Viridiplantae > Streptophyta > Magnoliopsida > Rosales > Cannabaceae > Cannabis > Cannabis sativa. Next base: position 38,592,493 of record NC_083601.1, on the reverse strand, counting down.
AGGATGCTAATTAATGACCTGTAGGTACACTCAAGTTAAAGGCAGCCAAATTAGCATTCGTCCAATGTATACAAAATTAAATTATAAGTAAAAGGTAAAGGCATACCTTGGAGGATCCCCCATTACCCAAGAACTCGTAATTCTCATTGAAGTCGGTTAATCCAATATATTCATCTATGTTCCACTGTGGAATGCTCCCAGCAGTGGAACCCCCAGTAAATGACATCTTCGGTGCTGCAAAATCTTGAACACCACTGCCAACATGGACAGTTGATGCCTTATACTCCCCAACAGGTGGGAGTTGGGTTTCGCTTTTTGATACAGGATAATGTTTTTTTTCAAGGCCTTTTTCCCCAGAAACTGACTTGGACTCAACAGGTTTAGTTTCCTCTAGACCAACTTTCACCCCAGTGAGCAGGAACCTCTGGTGACCGGATACAAAGGAATTCGCAGTGTGTATGGCCACATCACATTTTCTGCAGAGTAAAGCTCGGTCCTCTAAACAAAAGAAATATCCAACTGTATCCTGCGAAGACAATCCACTCATTTATTTAAGTTGACCAAAATAAAAGGCATAATTTAATTGATGTTAAATAATTTTTATGTATAAACAAACAGAAGTGATGAAAAAGGTAGAAAATTAACACAATTTGTTCTTATTTTTTTCTATTTTTTTACATGACAAAAAGGATGTTCTTTGAATGTCAAAATTGATTGCATAAATGGAAGAAGAATAAAAGAAATAAAGAAGAAATTATATGGCCTATTAGATAAAGGCAAAATTAAAAATTTGCAAAGAAAATTGAAACAAGAAAGGACATATCAATGTATCATCATCGCATCAAACATGACCCAAAGACTGCCTAAGTGTAAGATCTTGAGGCTTAAATAAGGATTATTATGCCTATCCTGTCTGGATTGCATGTCTCTAATCCTTAAACCTCACTTGTTAAAGAACTTCGAGCTGCCTAGCCTTGAGGTTTACAAATTCCAACACACAAGCAGAATTGCTTCTGTATTCCTTAATCTGAAAGATTAAGCTATATCTTATTTTCTAAAAACATAATGGCCCATAAGGAGTAGGCCAAAGACCACCAGCCTTAAAATACAACAAACCGAGAACAGTTCCCTCCATTAAAATAGAAAGAAAACCATCTCATACGGCACATTATGTACATGTACATCACAATAAGTGGAGTCTAATACAAAACTGTTCTTTTGTTTCAATTACATACAGTCATGAGAATTCTAGAAATCTCACTCCTGAACCATCTCAACCCTATTTGTCTTTAACAGTCTCACATATCCTTAAATTAAACCCACCTGCGTTGATCAAGGTCTTTATCAACAGGTTGATTAAGCTAGACTAATCAAGTAAACAATAAAATGCGTACACTAGCACTAATCTTTTAACGTGAATCGGTTCAAGCTTGGCCAAGTAACACAATTACCTCACAAAAGTCTCTAGAGTAATAGTAGATCAACAAGAATCATCCTATTACAAATAGTGCTCTGCCCCTATTTATAGGGAGAATAGCTTAGATATTTGTCTAGCTTATAAAAAGAAGAGGTGACATCTGGTCTAGTTGCACTCGAGTTAAACAAGATGACGCACACTTGACACTTCATGAGCTTGCTGAGACTACACTCATGCAGGGGGAGCTCATTGAGATGAGACAAATTGGGAGCTTGCAGTTGCATATTAGGTGCTCCGAGGAAAAAGTTGTTGAGACAGCACTAGAAGCTCATTTAGACAACACTCGCACGGGAGGAGCTCGTATATAGCTAAGAAGAGATAAGATTGTATTATTATTTAATCATCAACTACATAAATTATCGTTGCTCAAAGATACTTGTGGAACGTACTAATACAGGTGGCACCATTTATGTTAGGTTGGGTGAAATGGAGGGAATGGAGAGGTTTTATGTTGATTGTATTTTTTTGTCTGGAATTGATGTAAAGTAATGGAATGTCAACCAACAGGAATGACATTTTTACTATTTTGGTGGAACTATTTAGAAAAAATAAGAAGAAATATAAATTCAATGTGCAATATTTTTTATTCTATTTTTTTTGTTCATATTCTAATTGCCAAATCTATGTCAATATTTTCATTACTCCCAATCAAAATAGATTCTCATAGGTGAGTCTCACACCCTTGTTAGTAGTGACCAGCACCACTGTAGTGTCCTTAAGCACTTTCCTAACGGGTTCATGTTATAATAAAAAAAAATGATATGATATTTCATGATATGTAGTTTTCTTCTTTCATTTGAAAGGTCACCATGAAGATCCTTTCATCATAATTTCTCCAGGAATTCAGAAACAAAATACCACTAGTCTACAACTATTCTCCTAAGATTCAATATTATATAAATATATATATGCAGGAAAATCGTGATTTTCCCTGGCTGTTTTGAAGAAAAAAAAAAGTGGCGTTCCGTTGATTTATTACTTATTATGGAAAGGCCACCCAACAGTATCACATGATCCTAATTTCTCCGGAGACCAAGGAACATCACGTACAACCAATCTCTAAAAAAATATTATTGACAAAATTCAGATGGAAAACTTGGATAAAAATAAGAAAACACTAACTAAGAAAACTAACCAGAATTTGAATCGTTCAGATCAAACAGCAAAAACAATAATAGTCACAATAATTGTTAAGAGGAAAAAGCTGAAATTGTGAATTTCAATCGGTACCTGGCAGATATCGCATTTGGGCATGTCAGAGGAAGAAGTATAAAGAGGAACCCTCTGGTGCTTACTGGCGAGTTTGTTGGCGGCGTGAACCTTCTCGTCGCACGCCCAGCACAGCGCCGCCTCGTCGGCGCAGCACAGCACGTTCGCTTCCGCCGCCTCACACACGTTGCACTGTATCTTCATATTAATCCCTTGATCCTAACTTGCTTCAATTTTTTCCTTGTCTGAAAATTTATGAACAAAGAGAGAAGAAGAATCCAGTAGTAGTCTCTCTCTCTCTAAAATCAAGAGGAGCGAGAGGAAAGCAAAAAAGGGGGGGCGGGGACGTGATTTTCTTACACGGAAGTGTGGGCGAGTACAAAATGAGTTAAATGTGGGTCTGTTGATATTTTTTGAGGCAATTAAGGTGTGGCCTACGTGGCATCAATTCCAGGCTGTCGTGGCACGGAAAACAAATATCTGATTGGAGAGTGGATTTCACGCTCTTCTTTCGAGGGTAGGGTAGGGTATAGGATAGGGTAGGGTCCACCTGGTTCCCCTTTCGCCTTACGCCGAATCAATTCTCTTGCCTTGGTTCGGTGTACACATTCAATTTATCCGTGGCTTTCATTTCCAGCTGTAATTTAATTATTATTATTATTATTTTAAATGGTAATTTAATTATTTAATAAATATATAGTAATTTATTTAATTTTAATTTTTAGCAGAAATAATATTTAAGTTATATTTTTAAAATTTTATAAGTATGTGAATATTGATGTCATATCTTTATCCACTCGTTTTTTTTTATTGGTACATATAAATTATTTTTAAAAAATAAAAAATAAAATTTCATGACTTGGACCAATTAGAAATTGTCACGTAGTAATTTATTTAATATTTAACAACTAAGTACCTATAAAGTTCTAAAAATATAACTTAGATATTATTGTCGCTAAAAATTAATTATTTGCAACTAAAAATTAAACTTAATTATTTATACTGCAAATTACTCATATAGATATAACATATGCTCGTCTAATACAAGTTCCAAAGAAAAATGTGCTTTGAGATAGAGAAATTTTCATGAAATTGTCTAATATGTAATTTTAGAAACGATATCAATGCACATGTAATTTTCTGATGTTCCTTTTCCTAATGTATATAGAAGCAAATGAGTTTTTATTTTCTTGCAAGCCCAAAAGAGAATTTCAATTTTAAAGGAGTGCTACTGTATGCATCAAAAATACTTAAAAATAAGCTTTTGAGAAATTGTTAATTTCAGCATGGACAATATAGTTTGAAAGAAATAAAAAAACTCACGGAAGAACCATAAGAACCTCACACCAAATTAAGATATGGATCTCTTCCTATTATCAGTGGCGGACCCAGAATTTAAAGTGAGGGGGGCGTAAATAAATTTAAAAAGAAAATATAAAGTGTAGTTAGTGGGGTTTGAACCTTTACCCTATAACCTATTTACCAACCACCTTAACCATTACACCAAAATTACTATTATGTTTATAAATATCATCTTTTAATACAAATATATGTTGTAACTAATTAAAATACATATACATTTTTTTCTCGATTTTTTTTTTCAGGGGGGGCGACTGCCCCCCCTCGCTACAATGTGGGTCCGCCTATGCCTATTATGATAAAATATGTCAAAAAAAAAAATAATGAAACTAAGAAAGGAAGTTCAATTAGCACTAGTGAGCAAAGTAATGCAGAGACAGAGTTCTTAGCTATTAATTTTATGTGGATGCAGTGATATCAACTCCTCAAAATGTTATTGAATTTAGAGCTATTATTTTCTTCTCAGACAAACAAATAAAGGCGGCTTTATCCAAAGCATTACAAAGTAAACCATTCTAGTATAATATGTATTGTGTTATTCTTATAGCTATGATTGGATAACACATACAATTCCCAAATATGTATAGTAAATATAAATTTAAATTATTCTTTTAATTTTAAGATTATGCTTGCAATTTTACTTATGAACGTACAAAGAGATGAAATAATAACAAGTGTGACTGAAATTTAAATAGTTTAATTAAATAATTTTAAGTGTATTTTTATCCGGATAAATTTTAAAGAATTTTAATAATTATAATATTTTTAAAATAGATATATGATCCACTTTAGTGTGGTGGGTTATTAAATTTATACTATTTATTACCATTAAAATACTATCAACAAGAAATTAGGTAAAGAGTCAAACTAAAGGGGTTTCTTTTTGGTGGTTGACTATATTACTTACAATTATGTTATAATATTTTTTGGGTTTGAAAATTAAAAGTACTTATTGTTTTTAAACTATTTCGTTTGTAGGTTCTCTTTCAGTTTTTCAAGCAGAAACAATTGCTCTACTAGTAGGTTTACGTTGGGCTCAATATGTGGGACTTTCCGTGGAAAAAGATTCATTTTCTTTAGTCTCAGCTTTGGAGGGTCAGACTGTGTATTTGAATGAATTGGGAGTTATCTTTTCTGATAATAAAGTTTTATTGTCTAGTGGGCATCTTTCTCCCATGTCAGCATCCATTCAATGTTAAGGCTTATAGATGCCATTAGGATAAACTATAAATTTTCACTACTACAAAAACACCCTTTAGAGGCGATTTTTAAGCCCTTTAGGCGTCGGTTTTCGCGAAATTCGCTACCGACGCCTATCAGGGCGACGCTAAAGGGTTTATATGAACCGACGCCATATATACCCCTATGGCGTCGGTTATTAGCTGGGAATCGACGCCATAGGGGTATATATGGCGTCGGTTCCTAGCTAATAACCGACGCCATATGTGGGTTTTTAGATATTGAAAATAGAAACTTTTAAGACAAAAATGAGGTGAAATGGTGAAGAAATGAGTGAGATATGTGGGTTTTTAGAGGTGGTTGGCGAGGGTTTTCGTGGGTTTTCTCTGCTGTAGAAGTGGCTGGGTATATGTTGGAGAAGAAGAAGTGAGGAAGAAGAAGACGATGCAGAGGTTATACTCTGGGAGACCCTATGCCGTCGGTTCCTAGCAAAGAACCGACGGCATAGGTGCACACGTGTCAATAAAGTGTGCACCTATGCCGTCGGTTCTTTGCTAGGAACCGACGACATAGGGTCTCTCCCACAACCCTTAAAAAATCCCAATTTCCAACCGACGGGATAGGGTTTACTAATATATATACCTACGGTTTTTACCAAAAAACCGCCTCTAAATGTCAATTTCGAATCTGGTGGGTGTTCTCACACCCTTTAGCTTCCCTTTTTATAAAATGGGTTAAAAAAAGGGAAGCTAAAGGCCCATATTGTAGTAGTGTTTCTTAGATAAAAGAAACTCTCTCACCAACTTTGTAGTTTTTGTTATCTTTGTTATTTTAATCTTTATGGGTTACAAAAAAACATATGCTTTCCTGTTATAAAAAAATGCTTTTTTTTTTTTTTGCAAGGTAAAATGCTTTCTAATTCAAAAGATAATGTGTGATTTTCATAATTCATTTTAGTTTTTTTTTTTGAATAAATAATTCATTTTATTTTAATTTCTTTTTATTTTTATTTTTAGAGAATCCTTTTATTTTATGATTTGTTGTGTGTGTGGCATAAAAGGTATTAGTATTGGATTTTTTTGTTGGAAGGTCATTTGGTACATTTTTTAAAAAAGCTAAAAGTTTTTTTTTTAAAAAAAAAAAAATATATGATAAAAAGGTGTTGGTAAAACTAGCAAAACGGATCAGACACGATAACACGACTTGAGACTCGCACAAGAGTTAGCAGATTTGAGTTTGTCCTAAATGGGTTCGTATCGTATTCAAGTTGACTTGTCTAACCCGAAAGTGAGCCGTTAATAAACGAGTCATGTTTGGGTTGATACGGCTAACACGAAAGTGAGCCGTTAATGACATATTTATCGTTATTTTAGTATTTTAACAAGTCATAAACGTGTTATTAGTTGATATGTTTAAGGAAAATATACTTATAAACGGTTACACGGGTCGTGTAGACTCGTTAATAAACGGATCGTGTTCGAGTTTCATTTTTTGGCACGATCATTAAGCGGATCATGTTCGGGTCAAGTATATACCTGTAAACACATAGATCTCGACACGACACGAATACGACTTACAAACACGAATTGTTACCCCTTAGTGTTTGGTAAATAGTTAAAAAAAAAAAAAACTTATTGAATAATTTATGAAAATGCTATTGCTAAAAGCAAACTAGTACAGCTAAACTTTTTTTTAAAAAAATTATTTTGATTAAAAGATTCTATAATAAATTTATTTGTACTACAAATATATTTACTTATTTATTATATTTATTAAAAAAAATATTTAAATTTAATAAACTATTGTAAAATAAATATTATTTAAATTTTTTATTTTTGTTTTATTTAATAAAATATATTTTATATTTTATTTTTATTATTAATAAACCACATCTTTAAATACTTATTTTTTTTTTACAAATGATAAAAATATAATTTAAAAATACTAAAAATTATTTTTATTAAATGCATATAAATTTATACTTTGGAACAAAATAATTAAAAATGTATAGAAAATAAAAATTGTATATAACATAAATTTAATTATAATATTATCATTACTAAAATAGAATCTTAACAACTCACAACACATTAAAATTTATAATTTATTAATGAGATAATTACACAAGACACTATTTTTTGTAAAAAAAAAATTACATTTTTACGTTTAAAGAAATTTTTTACATTTTTACAATTTTCTATAGAAACTACAAGAAAACTATATAAAGGTAACATGAAAATAACATCTAAATAATATCAAAATAACAACAAAAAAATCAACAATAAATTAACAAGAGTATAACATAAAAGACTGTATTTTCTATAAATAAAATAAAAAAAAATCTTCAAAATATTTAAAATTCTGTGAAACTATATTTTTGTAATTTTTTTTTATTGTTTTTGTGTATTTATGAAATAATCCCTTTATCAAACTCTCGCTCAACTTTTTTCAATATTTATGCTACAACTAGTTTTTTTTTTTTAACAGCATTCTCCTACAGCACAACTGTGCTAAATTGATCCTAATTACTGATACAAAGTACAAATTTAATAGCAATAATTTAAGTATTTTCGGCATGAAGTATGAGAATAAGAGGAATATTAATTACAACCTATTAGTCAATATTTATGGTACGCAGGATTGGACTGAAAAAGATTGGACTAAACTGGACAAGATTGGATTATACTGAAAGTAATCTTGTGTTTGATTCAAGAATAGACTGGACTATTTCATTTATTTCCTTTTAGAAAAAAAACTTAAATTAAAATAAAACAATATAATATTAAATTAATTTTAAAATATATAATAATAAACAAATAAAAAATATATGATTCACAGAAAAAAAAAATAAAAATTAAATTATAAAATTAAATAAAATAATGTATCCTATATAATTAAATAAAATAATGTATCCTATATAAAATAATGTATCCTATATAATTAAATCTATATCATAAATATATAATAAAATAGTTTAGCATATTTTTTTATTTAATAAATAATTAAAATAGTAAAATTAAAATACTTGAATAATAGAAAATTATTTATGTTAAACACTAATTTAATCACTAATTTAATATAAATATTAATTTTTTAAAATATTTTTATAAATTTTCTAGTTATTTAAAAATAATATATAATTTTACTGTCATTTTGTTTCTAATCAATTCAAGTAACTATTGTTTAATTAATAATATTTTAAATTTTGAAAACTTATGTATAATAATTTAAAATTATACATTTTCACTAATTTTAATGAATAAGTTTTTGATAAAAAAAAATTATCAATAAATGTGTGATAATTCTTTCATTTAAATTCTTATAAAATTTAAAATATATTAATATGATGAAAATTAAAAAAAAACAATAAAAAAAAATCGAGATTATTTATCGCACTCTACTGGATATGATAAATAATCCCAGACAGATGAGATTAGCTGGATTGAATTAGTTTTCCAAACTTCTGCCATGCCCAAATACTGGATTGAACAAATTAGCATGTCTAATCCAATCTAATTTTGCGTACCAAACGCGCCCTATAGTTATAATATTATTCTTGTAAATTTTTAAATATTTTAAATAATTTATATTATCAAAAACAAAATTTATAATATTTCAATTTAAACTTGTTCAAAAAACTAAAAAAATATTTCATGTAGTTTTGAGAACAAAAATTTCGTACTTCTCCTTTACGAATAATTAACCTAATTTCATTAAAATACGAACTACAAAGAATTAAGTAAAAAAAAAAGTAATATTTATTAGCTGATGTATCTTTATATATTAAAAGTGTCTATCTCACGGCAATTATTGTTTTAACGATTCTTGGTTTAACGATTCTTTTTTTATTTAGCCTTACACGATTAACTTAACAGACTGTTAACGTTAAACAAATAAATAAACCCAATAATTAAACCCAAAAAATTAAACAATCTTTTTTTTTAAATTAAAAAAATATCTTACCCACATAAACCCAATAATTAAACCCAAAAAATTAAATAATATTTACGATTAACTTACATATCTCTCCAACAAACTACAATTTTTTGAAATTTTTTTACACTACTTCATTCAAATTTCAAAAAATAAACTCAATAATTAAACCCAAAAAATTAAACAATCTTTACGATTAACCCATTCATCACCCATACAGGCAAACACAACAAAAGCTTCTCTCTCTCAATTTCACCTACTGAAACAGAATGCAATCATCAGTTGTTAATTCTCATTGCTTTTGGTAAAATTTACACCTTTAATACTTCTTTGTTACTTTTGTTGTGCTATTTTGAGTGAAGGTGGCTTTATAATGAGCAGATGAAATTTTAATACTTCTTTGTTACTTTATAATTGAGACTTTGAGAATTGAGGGTTCCTTCTTTGTCTAATTTACACACGCTTTGCTTATTCTTTGTCTATTATTTTAAGAACTGGAACAAATGCAACATATATTATAACCTTATTATTATTGTTTCCAATATGTTTTTACTGGACATAAAACTTTAATTTAAATTTATTATTCAAATCTCTCTAAATTAAATATTATTTATTTTTTATTCATTTATTTCCTTCCGAACTCATAATATAATACTTAATATAAAACATAGCATACGTGCATCGCACGTAACAATATACTAGTTTAAATAAAACACCACTTCATCCTGATAAAAAAAATAAAATTAGATAAGATATTATTATTTTTATTTTTTTTTTGGTAAAAAAATTACATTTTTTATGTTTAATGAATTTTTTATAAAAACAACACAAAAATAACAAAAAAAAATTATATAAAAGTAACATGAAAATAACAATAAAAAATAACAAAAACTTAACAACAAATTAATATGAATACAATATAAAAAAAACCGTATTTTTTATAAATAAAATTAAAAATTTGTAAAAATATTTAAAATTCCGTAAACCGTATTTTTGTAATTGTTTTATTATTTTGGTGTATTTGTGAAATTATCCCAACAAAAAATACCAGCCTATGTGTTGCTTTAAAAGCCCAAATTAATAGTCCTTACACCGCCATGCATCACTGATTCGAATCTACAGTTCTCATTTCCAGTTCAGCCGCGAGAATTCGCAGAAAAACTTTTCCCGCGAAAATATAATCGTCAAGCGCTACGCTTCTTCGTAGTTCCTCCATCCACAAAATTCGCTAGTCGATCCTGAGTCATCTGGCACTGGTTCTTAGTTCTTTACAGGCTTCAATCGCCAACAATTTGTTCAAGTTGATCTCTCTGTGAGTTCTCTATCACTTTCTCTTTAATTTTTCATTTTGTGTAATTGATTTGATTTCGAATTTTGCTTCCCTTTTTTCGTCGCAGCTGAATAAAAAAAATCGCTGGCTTCGTTACGGCATTCTTTCTTGATCTCTTGCCTGATTGATCTCTCTGATTCTGAAGACAAGATAAATTGGAAAATTTCAGGTAATGGAAGATTGTGTTCATTCTGGTGTAAAATATTTGCTTAATTTTCAGATAGTGTGTTTATAGTTTTGGTGTGAAGAATCAGATTATGGTTAACTTTTCGGTTAGTCTAACTAAAGTGTAAGAGATAATTCATGTGTTTGGTTGCTGAAAATATTTAGGAAAACGGAAATGCATTTAAATCCCTGAAGCATAAAATATTCTTTACTGTTTAGGGTGATAAAGCATAATGAAATACGTAGATGAACATGATCACTAATTAATCTTTCCTTGCGGTTTCAAGACATGCCATCATTAAACTTGAAATTACTTTGTTTTTCTTAGCTTAATAAAGTTTATTTGACTGCTAGTATTGCTTTTTTCTTTTTTTGGTACTTTTTTGACTTATCTAGATAAGAAACTTTTGTTGCAAACCGATACATACAAAAGCACTTACTGAAACTCAGAAAGATCAATGGAATCTTGATTTTTTAAATTCAATTTCATGATTGCACTTTTGAGAAGAATTCCGTTTATATCTTGTCTGGTTTCAGTTTTTTTTTTTCTTCTTTCTTTTAACACCACCATATTAGATGTTTGATGAATACTTCTATGTTATAGTTATGGAATATTTTTCAAATTGATGAATTTTTCCACCTTCATATGCTAAGTATTACGTTGAGTGAACCAATTCTGTATCTTCTGTTGATGTATTTTCCTATGTGGAATATCATTGTTTGTTTAATGATATTATACTTGATTATATACACTTTGTCATTGATACACTTAGTTTGGCGGAGTGTTGTTTTGATTCTCTTTCTGGTGAAGCTACCCTGCTTTTGTATGCCACAGAATGCCATGGAATTGTTGGTAATCTTTAAAGGCTGAAATGAGATGCAATGCGTGCTGGCGAGAGCTGGAAGGGCGAGCCGTTTCCACCACATGTGGTCATTTTTTATGTATGCATAGTGAACTCTGCCTCAGTGTTACAAGTAAATCGTTTGTCCTTGTGGAAACTTGGGTTAAATATTAATTTATAAAAGTATGCTTTCTGAAAGGCACAGAAGATGCCAGCAAAATTCTTAGCAACGATGGAGCATGTCCTATTTGTGATCAAGTGCTCTCTAAGAGGTAAAAGAGTAGCAATGATGATGTTTAAGTTTTTCTTTTTCTTGTCTTAATTGAAATGTTTCAGTCTGTATAATTCTAGATGATTTTTTTTTGGACCTCAAAGATTGCCAAGTAAAGCTAAATATTTAAGAATTTAGCTACTATACATATTAGGAAAATTCCTCTGTTTTAATGGCATTCAGATGCTAAAATAGATGTCACTTGCACTATGTTTCCTCAACTGCATTCAGCAGTTCTGAAATCCTTATGAACTTGACTAATTCTTGATTTACTTTGGCAGTCTTATGAAAGCTGTGGACGTCAGTCCACCTGATGAATGGGTAAACGTAAGTATTATTCCTTTCAAAGCGACATGCACTTGAGTGGATTTTTTTGTTACTTATGCATGCTTAAGCTTGTTTTCTGCTCGACTCTTAACTCACTTCTTATGTTAACTGGCTATGCTATTAATCTTTGGAACTTATATGTTGCAGATGGCTCTCGCGGGATTGAATCCTCAGATATGTATCCTTTCTGTAGTCTGATAATGCTTATTGTTTTTTTTTTCCAAAAAAATTAATATATTGAAGGCATTGCTACAAAGTGCTCTCCTTGGATACAACAGTGAGAAAGTATATGGTGCATGTCTTATGTAACTTCTTTGTCTGGAAGTAATCAAACCAATTGAGGTTTGTTGTCCGGCTTGAGTACAGTTTTTTTCAAGAGGATTCTGGGGAACATTCCTTGACCAATCCTAGTGATGAAGGCTACATACAAAAGCATAATGTTCTACGTTGGACAAAGGGACTTGGAAATGCAGTACAAGATGAACAGATTAGTTGCTCAATGCAGGCAAAAATGCGAAGCAATGCAGGAAAAATTTACAGAAAAACTGGAGCAGGTACACACTGCATACCAGAAAATGGTAAAAAGGTGCCAAATGCTGGAGCAAGAGAATGAGAGCTTATCTAAAGACAAGCAGGAGCTCCAGGATAAATTTGCAGAAAAATCCCGGTATGTATTTAACATTTCTTGAGGGTCAACGCTTCCATTTTGAAAACCTTGACGTTTGAGTTCCATTAAACTGATCTTCTCAGACAGAAGAGGAAATTGGATGAACTGTATGATCAATTAAGAAGTGAGTACGAGTCTATGAAAAGATCTGCCATCCAACCTGCAAACAACTTTTATTCAAGAAACGAGCCTGATTTGTTTTCCAACCCAACAAACATTGGAAGCAACAGAGAATGTCCGCGAAGAGGTAATTCTTTTCTCTTCAAAGTTACAGAAGACTTCCTAAGACCTGACCTAATGTCCAAGTTTACAAAATTACTATTTAACAGACTCAAGTGCATGCTGAGAAGGGAAAGAAACAGTACCGTAGAAACTCCTTCAAATTTAAAAGCTTATAGTTTTGGCTTGTTAACACTGTCTTGACACTAAACTAAGTACCCTGTTTTTGCTTAAATATTTCCAAAACCATTTGACTTATTTGTTGCAGATCGGCGGGTTATGCCTGAAACTCCAGGGCCTCGAGAGGATGTATGGACAGCACGGCAGAATAGTTCAAACTCTGGTGGTCCCTTTGATATCTCTGTTGGTTCACCAGCAAAACAAACTGGTATGCCCGTCGATGGTGGAAACAGAAGACCCGGTGCTCATTCTATTTTTGGAACTGGAAGTGGAACAGGAAACCCCTCAATGACTTTGAGGAACTTGATACTCTCACCTATCAAGAGGCCTGAACTCTCTCGTAACAGAGCACATTTGTTCACGTAAGCCACAAACTTAATTCTGCTTACTTGGTTTGACCAACTCAATTTCTAAATCTTCATGACCTCCTTTTTTCAGGTTGTAGGATCAAGGTTGAAGGTTTACTGTCTACTAGAGTAACCAACTACTTTAAGAACTTTTATTCATCCTCTTTGTATGTATCCTTTTTTCATGTGGAAAATAACTCGCTACCTTTCTTCTTCCCAATGAGAATTGTGTTGAAAAGGGCAGATTGCAGAAACTCTAATCAGTAGTTTTTTTTGGTGAACTACGATATGGCGGCTTATATTCTCATAGATATTTGAATAATGATAATAGTCTGATCCATCGTTTATTATTACTTCAGCATATAAAGGTTGTTTGTGGGAATGCCTGAGTGATAATTACTCATTACCGCTTAATCATTAAACGCAGTTGAGCTTTAATAACTTGAAAACGAGTTCTATAGTTGCTGGTTGCTGCCTAGTTCATGAAAGAAAGCTCTGTAATCGTATTCTTCTATGGTTGCTGTTAATAAATAGTTTATTGTCTTCTGTGATTCTGATCATTTTGTCCAAAAAAAAAAAAAGAATTCGCTAGTCATACTACCCTACACCACAACCACTGATGGTCTCTCCCTGTGGTTGTCGTGCGTGTCGATCAAAAACATAGAAAAGTTAACAAAAGTCAACTATATGGTGCTGGCAAAGAAAATAATGGAAAGTATAAGAGGATAGATTCAATTTATATGAAATTTTTGGAGTTTTATCACTACTACCCACCTAACGTGTCATAAAGAATAGCAATTTTAGTTTGTTTCGCTTTTCAGTAAGTTTTCTTTCCAAATTCTTTACATGGCTAAGACAATTATTTTAGAGGTCAAGTATCAAATTCTTGCATTTTCTCTATGCAATAAAAGATACTTTGTACAAGTACCAAAATCTGGAAAAACATTCTCATTATATTGACATACGCTGCTCGCATGTACAAAATTTCCAAGTCAAGGGCATACAGAAAACCTCACGCCTCAGTGTTCTGGGCGGTTGTCTGAAGTGACAAATGGTGGGGCAAGAAGACCTTCAGTGATGGGGCCTTGGAAGATAATTCGATGGTATCCCCATTTGTAATAGAGTAGGAAACATGAGAGCCGTCAATGTATATCATGCCCTCTTTACAAAACCACTTCAAATCCATGGATTGATCTGAGTTTACTAGTCCATGCATTGAACCTGAGATTTCCCCAAGGGAAATGGGTTCTCTCACCCTATATTGCAGATCATGTGATAGAATAGGCATAGGAAATCCACCTGCTGAGAGCATTGCAGCTGTTGATCCAGCAGCTGTTGAAACTCTAAGACCACTTGATCGACAGTGCACCATAGGGGAAAATGATTGGCTGTTTCCTTTAACTCTGTAGAAGATGGAAACAAGAAATAAGAACAAAAGATCTTCCTTCAGTAAAAAGGGAGCCGTATTTAATCTGCAAAGTAAGAATTAAACGTGGCTTTTATGATTGTAACATGGAAAACACATTACTTGAAGGAGAACCGAGACACTGATGCAGGACATGGATGTGCAATTAATATGTCATTAAGGGCATATGAAGATAGATGTTGTGAGTTTACACGTATTAACATCCTTGACAACTGAGAAGGAGCTCTTCGACCATCGATGATGCTATCAAGAACCTGGAAGAAAAATGTTCTTTATATATTTGTGTATTGGGCTGAGAAGAACTTTGAAATTAAAATGTCAGGCAACTTTGATAAATCTCGTTGACACATTTACACTGCACTAAGTTGTCCTAACTCATTGCGTTGTGGCCTTTGGCTATTTACTTTAATCATAATAGGAGAGATGTACCAAAATATGAACCTTAGTAGTAAGTGATGACTGGTGAGTGCTTGTAGAGGTAATCATAATCAAAAGTACTAAACTTCTTCATGTAATTCTATTGCACAAAATAAGTATATACACAAATTTCAGTATAAACTTTCCAGCCCCATAAAAGTTGATTTTGTTTAACTCACTTAAATTTATTATTCTCTTATTAGTGTTTTGCCTTCTTTCATACACATCCTTTAACAAAAGAGGAAAAAAAAACAAATGCTTCTGTACAATTCAATCTTACAATAGCAAATTGTGGCTGAGGTATCCTTACCTGTTCAAAATTGTTGGTGGTTGTCGCGCAAAGGTAACCTGTGCTTCTAGTAGCATCAAACTCATTGCTGCACTCTTCCACCTATCCACAAAAAAGTACAGTAACAAGTTCCCCAATGGAAGGTGTCTGCCCCCAAGTAAAGAGATATTATGTAAGGGCTAATACGGATAATTAAATTCTTTAGTTGAAGAAGCCAAAATCTAACCTCTTCAACTTGTGTGGGGTCAGAATTTACTCCTAGAACTGGAATAGAATCATCAATGAAATGGCTGGACTGTAAAAGAGTGCCATCACCTCCAATAGTAATAACCAAATCCACATTCCGAATGGGGTATGATAATTCGTTACGAAATATAGGCTTCCACTCAACAGGCTTATTCCGTAAGACATCCTGGCAAAAGTTTATGGCATCCTTGTGCACTTTAAGCCTGTTTTCCAAGTAACGCAATACCTGCAATTCCTTTAAAAGAAAAACAGAAACCATAAACTTTAGCATAATAGAATTATTAAATGTTTTGATGTTGATTCTAAATTTTGAACCAGTCTTGCCAAATAAATTTATTGTACTCGTTGGTATGTGATAAAGTTCTCCAAGTTGTGAACCAAACTTATATATACTAACATTCAACAAATCATCTTCTTTTAGGCATTATATCAAACACCTTGAATGCATAATATAATGAATAGAAGCATATTTGGAGAGGCTAAGCTTCACAAAGAACCAACAAAGACAATTATACTAACAACAACCAAAATACAAATAATACATAATACTAACCCATTAGGGGAAATCATCCAAATTGGTCAATTCAATACAGAGACCAAGCTTAAGGATCACATGGTGAACTTCAATATCAGAAAGCAGAAACTTAGAACTACCTGGGGATTAGTGAGGCGAGAAAGCCCTTCAGTTTGCCAAACTGGGTAAATGTCGAACGGTTTCAACAACAGAAGCAATTTCCTCATAGCCATTGCTACTGACTAGTTACTACTACTTCTGTAAACTATGTTCGTGTAGTATAGCTTCCACCCACATAAGTTCATAACCATTAACCGCTCCCTCCTTAAGGGGGTTTGTTGCTGTTGGGCCTGAGATACGACACGAACAGCCCAGCTCAGCTCCCACTTCCAGACCAGTATCTATATAAAGATATTTAATGTATGCAATTATTTCACAAATACACGAAAACAAATAAAAAAATTACAAATATACGATTTTACGGAATTTTAAATATTTTTACAATTTTATTTACAGAAAATATAGTTTTTTTATGTTATACACTTGTTCATTTATTGTTGATTTTTTGTTATATGCATCTTATTTTTTGTTGTTGCTTGATGTTATTTAGATAATATTTTTATATTACTTTTATGTAGTTTTCTTGTTTCGGTGTTGTTTCTATAGAAAATGGTAAAAATGTAAAAAAAAATTCTATAAATGTAAAAATGTAATTTTTTTACAAAAATTAATGTCTTATGTAATCATTCCTTAATTTAGAAAATTTGCGGCATAAATAATAATACCATATGTTTTTAATTTTATACACTTAAATATTACTAGGTGATTGTTACGTGTCAAGCCACGTAGTGTTAGTTTTATTTAATATTTTAGTTTTTTATTTTAATTAATAATTAAAATAGTATAATTATTTGAATGATTTGTTTTATAAAATAGTATAATTAAAATAGTATAATAATGTATGTTATTAATAGTAAAATGTACATTAATCTTTTAATTGAAAAAAGTTCTATTATCTCATTTCATATCTAATAATAGTTACACAACTATATATTTATAGACTTTCACATTCTTTGCAAATTACTAATAAGCACCAATAATATTTTTATATTCTAATATTTTTCAACCTTCTTCTCTTGGTGGTAAAATTAAAAATAAAACAAAAAATAAGCACAAACATATAAGGTAAATACTCATAAGGTAAATATAGACATTTTATCCATATTTTTCTTTTTTAAAAGATAAATAAAAAAAATTATTAATATTCTTCCAAGATAAGTTTGTTAGAGAGAGATGTGGGTAAGATGATTGAGATGTGGGTAAGATGATTTTTTTAATTTAAAAAGAGATTATTAATATTTAAAAGATTGTTTAATTTTTTGGGTTTAATTATTGGGTTTATTTATTAACGGGAGATCAAACGTAATCGTTAAATTTAACAAAATATTCTTTTTATTTTTAAGTATATTCTGTTAAACCAAGAAATGCCGTTAGATAAACGCTTTTAATATATAAAGATATTTTTTTTTACGGATTAAATACAAAAGAAAAGATTGTGTTTTACCTCTTTCAGGCACTACTATTCTATTAGTTTAAAAAAAAAAAAATACACGTGTAAGGCTGAGATTAATTCTCACTTATTTCTTAAAAAAACAAATATTTATTTTTAAAACTTATATTCCCTTAATAAAACTTAAACATAATTCTAATATATTTAATAAAAAAATAAAAAATGATAATTTGGGATCTAAACAAAAGAAGAAACTTCCAGGAGAGAGAGAAGTAGATCAGCCGCCACTCCACGGAAGAAGAAGGACAACCATTGTCGTCGTTTTCGGAGAAGAAGACCCAACAGGAAGCACCGTCTTCCTATACGTATTGGGTAAGAAGTGTCACAAACGACGCCGTTCCTCTTCCCGCTCCTCGCAAGCTCACCTCTAACGACATTCTCTCTTCTAACTCTGCTCAGCCCACAACCCAACTGGGTTCCGTTTGGAATCGGGCTGGAACTTGGGAGGAGAAGAATCTTAATAGCGGGTAACCCAAAGAATAAAGGAGTTGGTTATGACAGTTGATTCTTTAGAATTGTCAACTGGAAAAGCACAGATGTTAGATTTATCAAAATGTGCTGGTAATGCCTTTTTGGTCACTGTTCGGAATAAGAAACGTGTTGGCTATACTACTAGGGCTGTTCAAAAGAATATGCAAACCGCCCAAACTAAACGGAATAAACCGACCAAAAACACAACCCGAATAACTTTATACAAATTCAAACCGCCCAAAAAATATATTAGGCGGGTTGAATATTATTCTAACCTGCTCAAATAATAAACCAATTTATATATTTTTCCCTAAAATATTAAGGGTAAATACCAATTGGGACCCTCTTTTTTACAAAAGTTACCGATTGGACCTTGTGTTTTGTTAAATAACAAAATGGACCCTGTATTTTCTAAAATAGTACAAATAGGATCCTGAATTGATTTTTTATCAAAATAAAGTTTAATTATAATCCGATCTAAAAGTGCTATGACAAAACTGTTTACATTTTTTGTATCTGTTCGTATTAAGCATTGTCTTCAAGTTGGTTGTATTAAAAAAAAAGTTGTCAAAAATTAAGCTCAGGGTCTTATTTTTACTATTTTAGAAAATACAGGGTCCATTTTGTCATTTAACAAAATACAGGGTCCAATCTGTAACTTTTGCAAAACACAGGGTCCAAAATAGTATTTACTCAAATATTAATAATATAATATATAAATTATTCTCAATAGTTAAACTATTTTACATTTAAAATTTGTATTTTATAGTGTTTAATTTGAAATTTAGAATTTAAAATTAATAATTTTGCTTGTATTTAAATATTGAATTTTAAATTTTAAATTTACATATGAGTATATTTTTTTATTCTATTTTTTAAAAAGCATTGTTTAATACTTTAATCTAATATTTATTCAACTTATATTTGTTTTATAACATTAATTTAAACTATAATCATTTTAATGTTGAAAGTTCTATACTATATGTATATTTTAAAATAATTAATTGAATACTAAAAACTAACCATAATAAAAAAATTAAAAAATAAAATCAGTTGAAAGGGGTTAGCCCGATCAAACTGACAAAAATTATTGGGCGAGTTACATTTTTTTTTAATTTTTTCATTGGACGGGTTACACTTTTTGCAACCCGACATTTATATTAGGTTGATAAAAATACATTATAACCCCACCAAACCGACTGATGTACACTCCTAACCAATATAATGTAAAAATAATTTTTTTTTTCTAATTATATAAAAAATTAAACATAAAAACTCAAATTTTATAATACAATTAAATATATGTACAGTGTATCTTTATATATTAAAAGTGTCTATCTAACGATATTTCTTGGTTTAACAGAATATACTTAAAAATAAAAAGAATATTCTGTTAAATTTAACGATTAGGTTTGATCTCCCGTTAACAAATAAACCCAATAATTAAATCCAAAAAATTAAACAATCTTTTAAATATTAATAATCTCTTTTTAAATTAAAAAAAAAAAAAACATCTTAACCATATATCTCTCTAACAAACCTATCTTGGGAGAATATTAATAATTTTTTTATTTATTTTTTAAAAAAAATAACAAGAATTCAAGAATTGAGATTCAGATCTTGAATGATCACTGTGTATATATTTATATTTATTTCCTTTTTCCTTGAGCAATTAAAGTGGGATTTTCCCAATTGGATATATCGAAGTTCTCAAACCCAATCTCAATATTGCTTTGCATGATTTTACTCATCTTCACAACTAAATTATTAATTTTAATTGATGATAAAATTTAATTTTTCTATTTTTCTATTATATAAGGATAACTATTTTATTATTATTATTATTATTTTTTTCACTATGATGTTTGTAGATATTTTTTTTTGACTAAATAATTATTAAATATTAAATAGATTAATTAAAAATATCTAAATCATATACTATTTAAATTTAAATTTGATTAGATTTAATTCTGTATCTACTTTCTCATTATTTGTAATTGTTCTAAATCTGATCGTGCAAACTCATATATTAAACACAATACTCTACCTTGAAACCGTTCTCTGTTTTTTTTTTCTTTCTTATTGGTTGGTGTTAATTCGGCCCGATGATTCAAGTGTTATGGTTTAGCAGAAATACCACTTCTATCTTTGTGTGATTGCAGATATACCACTTCTGTCATTACCCACTTTTTAGCTTTATAAATCCAGATGTTCATATAATATTAACACTTTACAGAATATTTATAGATATAAACTTACTTTACAATGCTATGTTAAAAAAAGAACTAAATAGAATAATCTACTACTCCAATAATAAATTTATTTACAATTTTATAATTACACTAATATTATTTTTAATACATTATTAAATAATATTTCAAATATAAATATTTAATTTTTTCAAACAAAAAAATTTAAAATCTTTAAAAATAAAATATATTCAAAATCTTAAAAAGACTAAAATCTTAAATAAAACTATCAATATGTGGCTCGGCACGTACATTCACCTAGTATCTTTATATATTAAAAGTGCCTATCTAACGGCATTTCTTGGTTTAACAGAATATACTTTAATAATAAAAGAATATTCTGTTAAATTTAACGATGTTAGCCGGATAAATAATTAAACCCAATAATTAAACTCAAAAAATTAAACAATCTTTTTTTTTAAACGTTTAAACTCAATAATTAAACCCAAAAATTAAACAATCTTTTTTTGAATTAAAAAAAATCATCTTAGCCACATATCTCTCTAACATAACAAACCATATATCCTCAATTTTTGATATTTTTTTTGTTAGTTAAACGTTAACAAATAAATAAAAAATTAACAAATATTAATATTAAACTCAATAATTAAACCCAAAAAATTAAACAATCTTTTTTTAAACGTTTAAACAAACAGTATATCCCAATTTTAGATTTTTTTTGTTAGTTAAACGTTAACAAATAAATAAAAAATTAACAAATATTAATATACACAATTATGACATTCTTAACAATGTCTGTATATTATAGTTTATATACACAATTATGACATTCTTAACAATTAGTTTTATAAAACATATCGTTTATAACATAATTTACAATTAGTCACTAAATTCTTAAACAAAAATTACTAAAACTTAAAATAAAATTAATATTTACGTGGCTCGCCACGTAACTCTCATCTAGTGTATAAGAAAAGAGATTGTTTTTCAACAAAAGATTCTAAAAAAACCAAAAGTTACCAAATTAAGAAAATTATTAAAAGCTAAAGTGTAATTTATTTTTGGTTATTCTTTTTTTTTTGGAAAGAAATGAGTGAAAATAAAAAAGAAAGGTCCGAAAACTAAATATGCTTTTTTGGCGGATGACCCACCCAAAGTTAGAACCAACCAATCTTGGTAGTGGGTACATACATGCTTATCGGATCTAACCCATCATTTCTATCTATCTCAACTACCCATATCGGGTTCGTCCCTACCCAAACACGGTTCAAAATCCAACCCTAAAACTTCCCGGATCATCCGATCGGACTCAAGAACGGATTGAAGTTTTCTTTCGAAGCTTTTGCATCATTCACTGTAAGATCCAATTCCGAATTAATTGTCAATTCAATATCCTTCTTAACCCTTTTCCTTTCCTGGTTCAGCGTTTTACTTAAATTTCATGATTTATTTTGTTGAATTTGGTAGAATTTTTCTGTACTTTGATTTCATCAGGTGATTCTTTTTAAAGATAAAAACATAATTCAGTTTTTATGCATGATTGTCTATGATCAACATATAATGATTTAAGAGTGTATACCGTTAAATAATTTAGTCTGTGATGTGATCATTGTAACTTGTTTGGCTTTCCAAAAAGTTTAAAATGTGTGTTTTTTTTTTGGTCGACTTGGGTATAGTGTGATTGTGGTGTTTTTGGTTTTGTGAGTGATTATTGACTGTTCAAGATATTGAACTGAAGAATCACTATGACTATGAGATTAATATGATGTTCTGAGGAGTCTTCACTTAATTTTATATGATCATATCTCGTGTTTTGTTTTTTATGTCTTACTTGGTTCATTTCAAATGTGCAGATAGAGCATATCTGGTTAATTTCAAGCTTATGCGATGGAAATATCAAATGATTCTGCTACCAAGAAACCAAAGAGGTTGACCTCTGTTGTATGGAATCATTTTGAAAGGGTTAAAAAGGCTGACATTTGTTATGCTGTTTGTGTCCACTGTAACAAGAGGCTCAGTGGATCGAGTAATAGTGGTACCACGCATCTTAGAAACCACTTGATGAGATGCCTAAAAAGATCTAATTTTGATGTGTCTCAACTACTTGCAGCGAAAAGGAGGAAAAAAGATAGCACCATTAGCCTTGCAAGTATCAGTTGTGACGAAACACAGAGAAAAGATGACTATATCAAGCCAGCCATGATAAAGTTTGATCAAGATCAGAAAAAAGATGAAATTTTTAACCTTAAAAGTAGCAAGTTTGACCAGGAACGTAGTCGATCTGATCTTGCACGTATGATTATATATCATGGATACCCAATGGCCATGGTTGATCATGTTGGTTTTCAAGTTTTTGTCAAGAATCTTCAACCTCTGTTTGAGGTTGTCCCAAACAATGATGTCCAACATTGTTGTATGGAAATTTATGAGAAAGAAAGACAGAAGGTGTTTGAAATGATCAATAAATTTCATGGGAGAATTAACCTTTCTGTCGAACTGTGGTCTTCTGCTGAAAATGGCGAGTATTTGTGTTTAACTGCACATTATATTGACCAAGACTGGAAGCTACAAAAGAAGATTACAAATTTTGTGTCACTTGATTCTTCTCATACAGAAGACTTACTCTCAGAAGTGATTATTAGGTGTCTAACCAACTGGGAAATTGAGAGTAAGTTATTTGCTTTGACATTTGATGATTGTTCCATTGATGATGAAATTGTTGTAAAGATCAAAGACCAGATCTCTCAAAACAGGCCACTGTTGGACCGTCAACTATTTGATGTTCGCTCTGCTGCTCATGTTCTGAATTCAATTGTACAAGATTGCATTGCAGCACTTGAAGAAGTGATCCAGAAGATCCGAGGAAGTGTGAAGTTTGTTAAAAGTTCACAACTAACGCAAGAAAAGTTTGATGAGATGGCTCAACGAGCTGGAATCGATAGTCAGAAGAGATTATTTCTTGATAGTCCAGTTCGATGGAACACAACTTACCTCATGCTTGAAACAGCTTTAGAGTACAGGGCTGCCTTTTCTATCTTGCAAGATCATGACCCTGCATATAATTCATCTCTAACTGACACAGAATGGGAATGGACCTTTTCCATCACTGGTTATTTGAAACTCTTTGTTGAAATCACCAATGTCATTTCTGGATATAAATCTCCTACGGCAAACATTTATTTTCCTGAAATTTGTGATATACACATGCAACTAATTGAATGGTGCAAGAGTTCAGATGATTTTCTTAGTTCTATGGCAATGAAAATGAAAACCAAGTTTGATAAATATTGGAGCAAGTGTAGTTTGGCTTTGGCTATAGCTGCAATTTTGGATCCCCGGTTCAAGATGAGGCTGGTGGAATATTACTATTCCCAAATTTATGGTAGTACTGCTCTGGATCGAATCAAGGAAGTGTCTGATGGAATCAAGGAACTTTTCAATGCATATTCTATCTGCTCAACCATGGTTGATGAAGGCTCTGCTTTGCCAGGCAGCAGCTTGCCTAGCATTAGTAATGATACAAGGGATAGACTGAAGGGCTTTGACAAGTTCCTCCATGAAACTTCTCATAGTCAAAGTTCAATATCTGATTTGGATAAATATTTAGAGGAACCAGTGTTTCCTCGTAATTGTGATTTCAATGTGTTAAACTGGTGGAAGGTCCACACACCAAGGTACCCTATTTTATCCATGATGGCTCGCGATGTTCTTGGAACTCCTATGTCAACAATTGCTTCCGAATTGGCATTCAGCACTAGTAGCAGATTGCTCGATCAATCTCGAAGTTCATTGAGTCCAGATACTCGAGAGGCCTTGATTTGCACCCAAGATTGGTTGCAGGTTGAACCACAAGGTGCTTTTTAGTTATTTTATATTTAACTTCTAAGTTTTAGCCTATACTGAATCTATCATTAATTAAAATTGTTATCCTTTCTTTTCTTCTTTATATCAGATTTTAATCCCTTTACAGTCCATACTGCTGCTAAGCCACTTCTAATTGAATCAAGTTAACTCCTTGGTATGGTTGTGCTTTTACTTATAATACTTCCTCTAAGATTTTCATTAATGGTACTATGCTTTTACCTATACTTCCTCTAAGGTTTTCATTAATGGTACTATGCTTTTACCTATACTTCCTCTAAGATTTTCATTAATGGTACTATGGTTATCTTACAGATTTACTAATGGTGGTATGATGTCTTTGTTGTGAAAGATTAAGGATCATTGCAATCACTCAGAGCTGGTTTGGCCGTTGAACCTTTACTTCTCTGTCTATATGTCATTCTTGTAACTTTCTAAGATCAAATGTAAATTTCAGGACACTGACCACTACTAGATAGATTCTGATTGAAATAGAAGTCAACATTTTCTTTACTATAGTCTAAAGCTTTGTTTTCTAGACCCTTGTATAAACTTTTATCTTTTAGACTATTTGATAGATGAAGAAAGAGATGGACATTACGAAGGTAAGGAGGATATGAACAGGAATTCCTATTATGATTTTTTGAATCAGAATTCATAATATTCTAACTTGGACGAGTAAAAATTGCACCTTAAAAATCAACCAAAACCAATGTTTTATTTGATCTAATTTTTACAAATTGTATTCCAATACTGTAAATTAACTTAAAAAGTTGAAAAAAGTATTTATTGTTTATTGAAAATATGAAGAAATTATTATATAAAAAATTAAAAAGTAAATTAATGTAAACAACATTAATTATTGGGGGTTTTCAATATTATACTTAAAATTGATTTTATTTACAAAAATACCTTTAAGAAAATTATTTGCACAAATACCGTTGTGTCACGTCAGCATATATACCAAAATTTAAAATAATTACCGAAAATAGAAAAAACTGAAAAAATCTCGTTTCCAGATTTTTTTCGCTTTTTAGGAGTTTTGTGAAAAGCAACTATTTAGTTACTTTTGATGTGAATAAGATATCAATTAGTTACTTTTTTATTAAAATTTATTTCAGAATTTTACACGTATAAATAATAAAATAATTATTTTAATATGTGAGAAACATATATTTTTTTATCTTCTAAAAAGACGACTAATATTAAAAGAAACTTTTTTTGTTTCTTTTTTATATTTTTAAGGCTATATTATGTTATTTTATTCTTAAAGATACATTGAGGTTACTTTTTTTTTTAATGTAACTCATACGATATTTTAGATACTATTCAATTTATTATTAAAATAGTTTTATAAAAATAAATTTATATTGTAATGTTTAAATATAAATAAAAAAATATACTTTTTAGTAACTTATTAAATTGTTTGATACATTAAATTTTATTTAAATTTAAATATTGTTTATTCATTTTATTAACAAAATATAAAAAATAAAATACTTTTAGTAACTTATGAAGTTGTTTGATGTATACTGATTTAAACATTGTTTACTTATTAGTTAACTAAATATTAATGAGTAACTAAAGATTAAGAAAGTAAAATGTTACTTTTGATTTTGGTCATCTTCTTCGATAATGGTAAAAAAATATATGCTTCCCGCATATTAAAATGATTGCATTAAAGAGTAGATTGCAATGATGTAATTTTTAGACCAAAAAATTAGATGTGTAGCCAAAAAAAACTTTTTAAATTAAAAAAATAAAATAAAAAGAGAAATCTTTAAAAATAAATTGTTTTTTAATAATATTATTTGTTTTATTACATATGTGTGGAAAAAAAAAAAAGAAATAATTTGATGGCATGAGAAAATAAGAGTATAATTGTATATATGATGATATGTCATATATATATATATATTGAGAGAGAAAAAAATAGTCAGTACACATGCATTGAGAAAAAGAAAATTAGTATCAAAAAAAAAAAAAAAGCAAAAGTAAAGAATATGCGTCAGTGTAATAGGAAAGAAAACATATGCATTTTTATAGGTATATACGTATTACAATAAAATGAATTGAATAACCGGTATATGTGCAAATTAATTGAATAACAATATTGTGGTAATTAATTTCAAATTTTAGTTGTTAGATGCAATTTTTTCTTAATTATTTGCAAAAAGGTAAAATTATGGTATGAATTTGAGTTGTGTTAAATTTAATACAATTTTTAATGTGTTAAAGTTAAAGCAAAATTTTATATTATAATTATAATATTATTTTTGTAAATATTTTTTAAAAAATAGCAATATGTTAATGTTTGTGAATTAACGACCCATGTTTGATTTATTTTAGATTAATCAATTAAGCTTATTATCCTAAACATTTTACAGTAATGATTTTTGTTTATATTTATTTTCTATATTGGATTAATAGATTTTCACTTATTTTTTTCAACATAACAATATATTATTTTTTTTTGGGTAAAATGCATATTTAATTAAGAATAATCAAAATGAAGCTTTCAAATGACAGTATTCTTCAGACCCATCTTTTTTTGCTGGAACTTCAGACCCATCTTAGGCCAACTCCAACCCAACACCATGAACCCAATAATATGTTTGTTTTACCACAAAAATGCTCCAACCGAACACTAAAACCCAACCTACTTATGGTTTTTTTTTTGAAATTCCTCAAATGCATTAATTAGAAACTAAAATAGTGATGATCAAGGGAATTCACCTTCCAAAAACTAAGGCAACCAGAAATAGAGTTTGAAAAGCCCTAAGAAGCGAAGATAGATAAAATATCACTTCTTGTAATTGTGTTATACATACTAATATAATTTTAGTTAAGATCATTTGGACTTATTCATAAGTTTATTGGATGCTACATTAATTTGAACATGAACATGACTTGTACTGGTTACTATTTAAATTGTTCTGTTTAGAGATACATGGGTTATACTTATTAGGGGTGTAAATTTTAGAAATGTAATTGAATTGGATTGGATATTGAAAATATTCGATGAATAATCGAACAGATACAATCCAATATTATTTAATATCCATCCAATCATATTTAATATTTATGATTTTATATATTTAATTATTTTGTTTTAAAAAATATATTAATTATTAATAGGTTTTACTTAAATAAAATAACCCTAATCTAAATTAAAATATCAAATCTCAATCTTGAGAATGGAAGACCTCCTCCCGTGCGGTGAATCGAAGACCTCCAACGCCTGAGACAAACTGCTCCTTAGTGGCGAAACAACGACGGCGAGACGAGAGTGCACCACCTCAGACTAACTCCTCCTAAGCGCAGTGTGAACCCCTAAACCATTTTCACTGTTTCAGTCGCTCCGCCTCGCGCCTCCTCTGCTCGCCGCTTCTCCGGTGTCTCTCCCTCTCCTCCAGTGGCCTGCTCTCTCTCCGCAGCTCGGCGCTCCTCCGGTCGTCTCCCCTCTCGCTCCGAGCCTCTCAAATTGTGAGTCTCTCTCTACTCTCAGTTGTTCACATCTCCGGTAGCTATGGAGTTGTCACTTGTTCTCCTTTGGTGGCTTTGCAATTAAATGTATAACACCATTTCATTTTTGGGTTTTCTGGTAGATTTCGTTCAAAGTTTTCTGGTAGCTATGGACCCTTTTCAATTTTTCAAAGTATATATAAAAAAATATATTTAGTCTGTTAGTGTGTGTATTTATATGTATAACTGATAATCACTAAAATCGCAGAGAGAAACAAGTGTACTGTTGAATTATGAGTTTTTGGAAGCATATTTATGGGCAATGAGGAATAAACAAGGGATTGGTATTGACTTTTGAAAGACCAGTGTTGTCCGTATGATGTTTGCATGATATACAAGTATAAAAATCTAAATTAAGCAGCAAAACTACATGTAAATAATGTAGTGGGTTATGAGAAGTGAAATAAAACCAGTAGGAACTTTGAAATAATTATTGTATTGTTCCATTTTGATTTTAGTTAGGTTCCTCATTCTATTTATGGTGTGATTGCTTGATCATATAAAGAAAATTCAGTGTACCTCCTGCTATCCAACCCCATTATTATGCAAGCTTTATATATAATAAATTATAAAAAGTTGAAGAAGAAAAAGGTTGAAAGAAGAAAATATATGTATAAATTCTATCATTTGTAATTGTGTTATCTATTTATGCAGGTCTTTATCTCTTTGTGCTTATTAAGTTAGATTTGTGTTATATTTTTATTATGGGATCGTGAAAATTAGGTTAGATTTGGATTAAACTATTATTTATTATTTATGTTGGATTATTAGGTTTTAAATTATGTTTTTCATATATTTTTTTCTTTTTAATGAAACCAGCCTAAATAGTGGCTAAAATGGATTGGATCCATTCAATATGGATTGGATCCATCCAATGGATCCAATCCAATCCAATAAAAAATCAGTTAAAGCATCTAATGGATGGAACCGATTCAATCCAATACATCTAATGGATGGAACCTCCATCTCTTCCTCTGTGTTGTAGTTTATCACTTATGTAAAAATATATTTTGGATTTTCTTCTTGTGCAGCCTAAAGCTTGATTAATTAATTCAGAAAGAATAGCATGCTTGCCTAAAATAAACATTTATTTAGACCGAAATCGACTTGGTCAGGTCCAGTTAATTCACCAATCCTTATACATTAATACAATTTCGACACAACCAGACCTTAATTGGTCCGCCCCTGTGTGTGATTCAGACATTTTCCTTTAATGATCACTCCATGACTCCTTATTGGGCTGCTCCTTATCTATTACTGCACGCAAAATGTTTGATCAAATGCTTCATCCAGCACAATAATAATTGCCCTAAGGTTAACAAAGAAGAATGAAATGATCACATGGCTCAGTAGAATCAAATTGTTGTGTCCTAATTCTACTAATGTTTGTATGTTATGGCTTTTTTTTTGTTTTCTTTCTTGTTTGTGTTCTTACTTCAGTTACCATATTTCCCCCATTTTCTTGGATAAACAAGAGGGCCTTTTTTTTTTATTCCAGTTGCTCTTTTTGCAGCCTTTTAGGGGTGAAGAATTTGAAGTGGCGGTTGGCTTATGCAGTATAAAATGCATCTTATACAAACTCTTAACTTTTTGATTCCACTCTTTATCTTCCATTCCCTTATCAGTGGTCAGCTTTGCAATTGTGAAAATACGTTAGTATGTTATGTTTTCTTTGATCACTTTGCTACATGGTAACGATGCTGAGGTCTGGTCAATCTGTGTTGATATTGCACTCACTGCTTGATAATGTACAGGGTTGACCACAAAGCTCTGAAAGTTGGGGAGGAACTATGGAGGGAAACACTGCCTTTTCAAATGGGTTCTCGCCTTTATCAGTTACAAGGACTTAAATCTCATACGTGGTATGAAGTAAAGATATCATACCCAGCTTCTGTATGTATTTCATGCCTCAGCGTAGTTGCTTTTTCTACATTTAGCAATCTCTCTGTGATTTCTCAATGGGGTTTATGTGTTGATAGATACCAGCCAGCTTTTCCTTAGAACTGAAGAAGGGCTCAGCAAACTCACTACACACGAGTAGAAGATTGCTCAACACAGAAAAGCTTATTTTCAAGACAGAAAGCCTGAGTAATCAGGTTCAATTATTCTTTTTGGAAATTAGATTGAATTATCTCATGTGTCGTGTCAATAAAAATCTAAACCTTTGGAATCTGCAGAATGGAATGAATATCTTGGTGACTGTGGAACCTGAGGGGTTTGTTGCTAAACCTAATGTGCCTGAGAGAGAGTTTATGCTTTTCAACATAGGTATTGTTGAACATCTTTTGTGTAGTCTCTCTGACGGTTGATTTCTTACTAAACTGCTTACTCCTTTCTCACCTTTGACTTTTTTTTTTTTTTCAGCTTTAACAATTGCTCTTTTTCAGCTTATCTCTTCTTATATTAACTAGGACGGTTGAATTGTTTTAGACCAAAACTTGGATTCTACAAGAGTTTGTTTTCATTTTTCTGGTTATATTTCTGGGGATAAAATGAAAAACTATAACATGGCCAGTCACCCTTGAGACTTGAGTTAGCCTAATATTTAGAAGAAAACGACTGTTTTTTCTTACTAAAACTTCCTCAATGTCATGTTTCCTACATTGTCTTTACTATGCTCTGTTATTGCTTTATTCCACCAGGCATATTCTAGTTTGTTTTGTGTCAGACATTGTAAATTGGGTACTAATTGGCATGCTATTTACTTTAGTTTGTGATGAACTTTTGTTGGGGATTCCACACAAAGCTTGGTGGGTTGCAGCCATGGTGCTACTCTGTCTATGCTTGGCATTCTTCATCCCATCGTTCCTTCCACCCTATTTGCTGCCAAAGGATCAAAGTCATCTATCATGCAATCAGAATGCTTCCAAGGATTCCTGAAATTTTGCCTCAAGAATCATCGTCCACCGCCTTTTTTTTTCGGTTTTGTTAATTATTAAGGTATAGATCCAGTTTCTTAACCACAAGATGTTTTGTTTGAACGCTAACACCCTTTGAAATCAATGAAGATAAGTTGTGAAAGAGGTTCCAACATTGGTTTTGCTCACTTCTTTCTATTGTCTTGCTTTTGCTGCTTTAGTTAATACGCATACATACACAATCAATTACTGTTTTATTCTAACACATGTTTATTTAGTGTGACCAAGGTTATTGACTTATTAATTTGTTTTAAAAATATATTTGGATAAGTAGCTAGTTGAAAAATGTTGGCAACTTGGTGAAGAACTAGATAGAAGGCTATAGGAAAGGTAGGGACTTATTTTTGATAATTTGACCTGGGAGTTAGGAAATGGATAAGGATCGACAAGGAGCAAAAATCAGCTCAGCAACCACCTATTTTAGATTCGAAACTTTGTAATTACCATATCTTTGGTTAGTTAATTTCAATATTTTATAAATCCTTTTGACCATTATTTTAAACATGAATAAGCAGCAAGTAAAATGAAAATTCATGGTTGATCATATATATAAAAAAATTTAATTTACCGAATAGCATGTAATTTATGAAAACACGTAAAAACATAAAACTATACTATATTTAGAGTAATTTTACAACTTGTGTCTTTTATCTCCATCAGAGCATTTCTGTTTTCTTTTCTTCTTCTTCTTCTTCTTTTTCTTTTTTTTTGAAATGTGAGCATTTCTGTTTTATGATAGTATAGATTATAGTTATTTAATGCATCAATTCTTGTGAAATTTTTAATAATTTAGAGCTAGTTTTGTAACAATTTATTTCACGACAAAATAATTTATTTTGTATTTTTGACGTTTGTATACAATTCCAAACTAATGTGTATGTAGTGACGAGGCAAGTTTTTTGGTTCTAGTTTATGGTTTTCTCTTGTAAATGGTTATCGTCATCATTTCATGGTATGTAACCGAACCTTTTAAGAAATAATGAATGAAACATAGAGCACAAATACATAGAGGAAAAAAAATTGACAGGGAGAGAAATTCTTGCCACCTCACTTCGGAACCCACACCTGTCAATCTAGACCCCCTTCGTTTCAATTGCGTGTATATTTATCACTATACCAATTGTGGGTTAGTGGATAAAGAATATTACTAGCTGATTTTGAATTTTTGAGAGTTTTAACATCAGCAAGAGCTTGATGTAAACCTGGAGGAAAATTATCATTATAGGGCATCGGCTCGGCCCATCATTGAACGGTTGTTCCTTACTCTTTAATCTATTTTATATAGTGGGAAAACTCCACTTTTTTCTTGGAATTTTTATTGATAAATTTAGTAATAAAGATAGAACCAAGTGCATATCAGTGTTTGTGGTTCTGATCACTAGGCCTCGAATGAGATTCCATAAAATAAAGCTCTAATGTTGGAGGGAAAGATAAATAAATACAAGCCAAACTAAGCTTTGCTTTGATTATTGGTGTTAGGGTGGGAAAAGAAAAAGAAGAAAAAGATAAGAGTGAATGTGATCTTTCCCATCAAGTAAAGGATTTAAATCTTTTTTTGATTCGAGTATAAAGAAGTTCAATCTTGAGAGAATTAAATTTATGTTGTTTTGGTGGCAATTAAAAAAGGTGAGGCGGCCCCCCATGCTAAAAATCGTTTCATGGTGGGACACCATAGTCTTTTCTTGTTGTTTTTTACTAAGGCACGTGAAAGCAACAAAAGTTTTGGATTTGGAATTAATAAAGATTTTGTTGGTCTAGAATCTGTACAACATGGGCTCCTTTTCTTGTTACAATGACATTTATTCTTGGTGAAGAAGACTTTATCCATTTTCACACTAACACATAATAAGATTGTACGAACGAATGAGGAGTAGTTTATCCAAAAATAAATAAATTATAATTGCTAAAACAAGAGAGAAAGAGAAAGAGAATTGAGCAATGGAAACTCATGTGGACATCACACAAACACAATTAATACTACTACATATATGTCCCCTCAGATATCTCAAGTGAAAAACAAACAAGTAGAGGAGAGTATTATGACACAGACACATCCCCACCTAATTTCCAAAACCAACCACACATTTTGGAGATCCATTATTACATATTTGTCTTTTCACTTGTCTCTATACTCTATAATTTGTTCCCTTTACGTACACTCTCCCCCAAAATATTTTCCTATAATTTTTTCTATTTTCTTATATATATTTTCTATATGTGTTTTTTCTTAATCTATTTGTTTTTTTTTTTTCATTTCGTCAATCTGCAAATACTTAATGGTGATTGGTGACTGAATAGTGCCCCACATCCTTCAAGTCTTTCCGTAATATTTATTTGGAAGTTTGCTTAGAGAAATTCCAAAGGAAATGGAATTGTGTAAATAATATATTTTTGACATTTTAATAGATTTTTATTATTAAAGTGAAAAAGAATGTTTAATAATTTCATCTTTTCATATTTTTTTATTACTATTTTATCATAAAATAAAAAAAATTAATCATTTAATATTTATTAAACAATAATATAATATTATTTTAATAATTTTTAAAGGTATTTATTATTAAAATATCTTTATATATGAAATATGACAATTTAATAGTTTTTGTTTGTTTAGCAAAATATTTTAAAAATATAAAAATATTTTATTAAATTTAACGGTGTTAGCAAAGTTAATTTTATATAAATATATATAAATATTGATATTATTTATTTTAAATTAATTTAAATATATAAATATTAATTGATTCATATCTTTTTATTGTTATTTTTAATATTTAGAGTATGTTTAATTTTAATATTTTAAAATTTTATATTTATTTTCTTCAAATTTTTAAAACTTTAAATATTATTTAAAAAATTAAACAAATTAAAAAATTAAAAAATTAAAATTAAACACACTCTATATTACATTTTCATTAATCATAGTCAAACATTACTAATAAAAAGAATATTTAATTTATTAGAAAAATAATATAATAATAAAAAATATTCTTTTTAGTATTAGTGTTGTGTTGGAATGAAAAAAGTTTTTAATATCAAATTTAGTATTAGTTCGACAAAGTTAGAGATGCTCTTAGGTCATCTCTAATGGTAAAATTTAAATTTGGTGTTAAATCAACACTAAAAAATTACTATTTCAACACTATTTTTTTTTAATTCTAATCACAACACTAAAAATTATACCAAATTTTATATTATTTATTATTTTATTAATATAATAAGATTATTTTAATACTAAATATATATAATTATTTAGTTTTTTCTCTTAAAAGTATTATTTAATTATTAAAAACTTAAAAAAAAAATAGTGTGGTCTACAGTATCCTATTAAATTTAGTAGAACACTATAGGCAAAGCTATTTATAAGTATAATTTTAGTGTTCTATTAGAGTAAATGTAGTGTAAAACTACATTATATTTAGTGTTTTGAAGTCTTGTTGGAGATGCCTTACAAAATAATTAGCTTAAACTTGTGCCTATTTTTATTCTACTTTTTTCGACTAAATTATTTGGATTGGAGTTTCTTTATATCAAGCTTAATCATCTCAATTTCAGAGTTGACAACTCTGTTTCATATAAACAGTGAATTGGAGAATGTTAATATCTTAATATACATATGATCTCTAGTATTTATACAAAGAAATATAATAAGGGCCTTGAGACAACTTTGTAAGAAAGATTTTAAACTATATCAATATCAAAATTAAAATTCTTAACTAATATGACTAAATAATGAATTTTAGACATATTCATATTTTGACTTTATATGGTTTCTCTTGTTGCTGTTGGGAGTTGAATTCTGGAGGCGGTTGAAGAAGTACATTTTTATTATTAGCATAAATGAAATTTTCATGGTTGCACAATACTAAATGTAAATGATAATAATTAGACAAGTTGCTGTTTCTGTAGTTATTGGGGTGAATGTGAGATTTGCCATAAATTGGACTTGTTGCATTGCAGCACCTGCTGCCACACTCCATAACAGTTGGATTGTATTAACTTTTTCAATCCTTAATTAATGTTTGTATTGAATCTTAAGGTTCAATTATAGTATTTTTTCAATAGAAAAAACAAAAACAACCAGTGGTATTATATATACATATATATAATATTTTTTTAATGCAAACCAAATTTAATTTGATTAGGTCATTATATTAAGCTCTAGTATAGTGTGATGAGATTTGTTTTTTCAAGAGTTTAACCTTTTCTCTTAAAAAATAGAACATCTTTTAGTGATAGCTTTAACAAATTTCCTCTTTCAAATTCTTTACTCCAATGGCTTCTATTCAAGTCTCCAGAGTCAAATGACACATTCAGAATAGTCGGGAGGCTTACAAGGCTGAGCATGTGCTGTTAGAGATTTTATAGAAGAAAATCAAGATTTATTACAACTCTATTGTAAAATTATACAATGACTAAAATAAGAGATTGATTAAATATATGGTACAATACATATATATATATACACTATATATTACATATATATATATGAAAGGTAGAATAGAAGATTACAACACATGTAATATAATATATGTATATATATAACAAGAGAATAATATATATATATATATAAACACTCACTCACAACCTTGAGTGTAGATTAGTGGGGATCACCATGACTTGAACAAGGTATTACACCTTTGTCCAAAAGCTTATTTCCCCCTATCTCTAAGCACTAAGGGAACTCTCTAGGAAATAGCTTTGGGAATTATCAAGCCTTAGGGTTTTCTAGCAATGTGCTTTTTTGATAGAAAACTTCTTCTCC
Source organism: Cannabis sativa (assembly GCF_029168945.1). Taxonomy (NCBI): domain Eukaryota; kingdom Viridiplantae; phylum Streptophyta; class Magnoliopsida; order Rosales; family Cannabaceae; genus Cannabis; species Cannabis sativa. The sequence goes on along the minus strand of NC_083601.1, from coordinate 38,556,776 downwards.
AAAATGAGCACCTTAGACCTCTTTATATAGTGTTTAGGATATCATCACCATTTGAAATTCAAACTCATAACCCCATAGATGTTATGGACTCAAATGTAACTCCTACACACACCATAACTCCTATAGCATTAAGAATTTCAAATTAAGAGGTGTAACATCTTCTTACACTCTTAATGTTGGTGATGATGGTGGAGGTTACTCATAGTAACAAGTAACTCCCAAATGTTACAAAAAGATGACAACTAATATACATTGTCATATGTTACATATTATTAGTTTATTACACATATTTAATCTATATATTATATTATTATAAATAATATAACAATCCCCCACTAGATTAAATATTATCTCTTTAGTAACAAACTTGTAACTTTTGTAACATTTATTTAATCAATCAAAAATATTATATCAAAATATAACATTCCCCCACTTTGATTGACTAAATACACACTTTTAAGAAGTCTTGCTTAGGTGCATTAGATAAAATGTCTTTCGACTTGAATTTTATTTTAGTGTAATTACCACAAAGTTTGATGAAATTTTGGTTGCCGTAGCATTGAACCATTATTCCTTTAATACAAACCGGTGATAACACACACACCCTCGCTAATGCTCACTTGAGACCGCATGTCTCGCTCTTGCACCGTTAATGGCCATGTGCAAAATTCCAATTCATGGACTCTCTAGAGAATAACTCCCAATTCTCATAAGAGGCGGCACCACCTCTAGTCCATATAGGTGGATTTTTAGTGTCTCACCACTGTTTAGACACTTCTTAAGCTTAGGTGAGTTTTCTTAAGCTTAATCTCCATTAAAAAACCTTTCGGTTTTAACCCTCAATTTTCACCACATGTACTCATTCATAGATGAGACAATTGAGTACCATATTTACTCTATTGACTTGTTATTACCTATTGAACTTAAGACTAGATGTTTACTAGTGTTAAGATAGGTTACCATCAATGAGCAAAACACTAAGGGAGTTTAGGTCTCATCCCTCAAAAATTCATGCTTTAATCTTGTACGGAGATTAAGCAATTTGTTATAACCTCTCACTATTGATTCCATGTGAATCATGCATGCCAAAATATAGTGTTCACTTTGTGACCACTTTTCTCCTTAAGTACTTAAGCTTTGAAAATTCAATCATAAAAGATTAATTTTCACACAACTCAAATTCTTAATAATTTTGATACCAAACATATCAAAAATACACCAATTTAGACACCAAACATGTCTAAATTCTCATATTTTATTTTTAGACACCAAGTATGTCTAAACTTTCTCATATTGGAGTATACACCCCCACACTTTCACATTTCATTATCAAGACAATATCTTGATTTTGAAATATAGAAGACCACTTTGTCTCTATAATTTTTCTTAAATTTAATTTCCTTCTTGAAATTATTTTCACCAAAATTTGACACCAAATATGTCAATATTTTCACTTATGCACATAGCCAAACTTGATTTAAAATTTGAATTCAAAATCAAATAAATTAATCAACAATGTCTCAACACATTTTGATTAAATTTGTGGCTCACCCCCACATTTCTAGCATAAAGTGTATATAAAAAATATCACTTTTGTGTATTTTCCTCTTGAAATGACTTTTTAAGGTCACCTTAAAAAATATCATTTGACATTTTTAGTTTTCTCAACAAAACTAAAATGTCAAATAACTCACATTACTACTCATCAAATAATGTGCTTATTCTTACTCATAATTTTAAGGTTATCTCCTCATTGAGATTAGCCTAAAATTATACTAAAGTTAACAAAATTCTCATCAATTTTGTTTACAACTTTGATTATTTAAGATTCAAAATTGCTTCACTAATTTTTGAATCCACATTGATTCATTTACTTTTGAGTCCAAAATTGCTCTTCTAATTTATGGCTCATTTCACAAGTTTGGATCCACTTTTAATCTATTGTTCTTGCTATGACAAGACAATTCTCATAAGTGTAACTCTCATATAGTTCACTTTTCTTATCTCATAATATGAGATGATTATCTCTTATAATCCAATAAAAATGCAACTTCTCAAAAACCATCTTTTATTATCTCATAAAGTAAGATGTTCACCACCAAATTAAAAAAGAATTTAAAATATTCTTTATTCACAAAATAGATGATAATAATTTCCACATCAATAGCAATAAATAATGTTATATTATTACTATCAATATTATTATCATACTATATAACACATACATTAGTATGATATGTATGTTACTAATCAACATCTATTATATGTAACATACACATAAGATCAATATTAAATTCACAATATATATGTTACATATCTCATATATATATAACATATATACTATAATATACATATATATCATATACACATAATATATACATTAATTACACAATTATATATGTTACATACCTCACACATATATAACATATATATACACATTAATATACATGATATATATTATATACACATATAACATATATTATGTATGCATGTCTCATATAAATACATAAAAATAATTATTTCTACATATTTAATCTCACTAATATATATTATATCACATGCTCTACATATATATAATATATATTACTCATATATATACATGTTATATATTATATATCTCACATATATACATAAAATAACATGATATAAATTTCAAATATCATATATATAATATGATATAAACACATTATCACATATATATAACTCATATATATATAATATATATTACTATTATATAAAATATAGTAAATCACACCACCATGCTCACCCATGAATGGTTTTTACATAAAATCTCTTATCCTTGTATTCTCACAATCTTGATTTATCACCTCTTCCATTGAAAAGGGATAAGCTTTTGATTGTTAGAGATTTTATAACAATGGAAGAAAATCAAGATTTATTACAACTCTATTGTAAAATTATACAATGACTAAAATAAGAGATTGATTAAATATATGGTACAATACATATATATACACTATATATTACATATATATATATGAAAGGTAGAATAGAAGATTACAACACATGTAATATAATATATGTATATATATAACAAGAGAATAATATATATATATAAACACTCACTCACAACCTTGAGTGTAGATTAGTGGGGATCACCATGACTTGAACAAGGTATTACACCTTTGTCCAAAAGCTTATTTCCCCCTATCTCTAAGCACTAAGGGAACTCTCTAGGAAATAGCTTTGGGAATTATCAAGCCTTAGGGTTTTCTAGCAATGTGCTTTTTTGATAGAAAACTTCTTCTCCAAAATGAGCACCTTAGACCTCTTTATATAGTGTTTAGGATATCATCACCATTTGAAATTCAAACTCATAACCCCATAGATGTTATGGACTCAAATGTAACTCCTACACACACCATAACTCCTATAGCATTAAGAATTTCAAATTAAGAGGTGTAACATCTTTTTACACTCTTAATGTTGGTGATGATGGTGGAGGTTACTCATAGTAACAAGTAACTCCCAAATGTTACAAAAAGATGACAACTAATATACATTGTCATATGTTACATATTATTAGTTTATTATACATATTTAATCTATATATTATATTATTATAAATAATATAACATGTGCATCAACCTTTGTAGTCATCCTGACCAGTTCAAAAGTGTCACTATAACTAGAAAGGCTCGACTCAATCAAGATTATAAACAATACTTTTTGGTTCCTAAATCTCATATAAATTATATCAAACTTACACAAAATAAATTTTATTACTAATAAAAATCAATGTATGGTTAAACACAATTATGATGATAGAATTAAGAAAAGAAAAAGTGGGGGTACAGTGAGAACGTACATACCAGGTAGGTACTACATAATATAATATATACATATATATAGATAGGTAGGAAGGATCGATACACATATATATAACAAGACATTGACATTGACATTGTGGCCTAGCTAGTTTTCTTCGTGTGATTATCATAAATAGCAAATGCAGCAGGCAAAGTGGGGTTACATGTATCCTCATCGATTACATAACACATCTTTTTTTGCGACAGAAAATCCCAAAAAGCCGAACCCAACCCAATACTACTCAAATTTCTATTTACTAATTTATTTGTCACAATATATAACAATCTGCCCAAAATCTTTTTTCTGATACAACCTACTCAAAACTTTTTCTTTTTAACCTTTGGATCTTAAATAGTCTAATAAAATCTTATGAAATTTAAACCATTTGAAAAATGTACAAAATTTGTTGTTAATAAAACAATATGAAAAAAATAGGAAATCCTATAAAAATAAGAGTTAGGATTTCTCAATGGTATACTAAAATCTCAAAAATAATAGAATTTAGACACAAAATTGTTCAAATAAAATTCTAAATGTAAATGCTGGTCGTCTATATAGTGTCCCACTATATTAGATTACACTATTTTTTGTTTTTTTTTTAGTTTTTAATATTAAAATAATGTATTTATGATTGAACTTTTATAATTTTATATATTATAATGTTAAATAGTTTAATAAAATAGTATAACAATAGAGAATAATTTTTAGTGTAAATTTTAGTATTATTGTGACTCAAATAAAAAAAAATTAATGCTAAAATTATACTTTTTAGTATTAATTTAACTTTAAATTTAATTTTTAGCGTTGAAGTTGCCGTTAAGTACACTTTTGGTCATCCTTATTTAGAAGTGATAATCTAATATTACTTTGATAATTGAGTAGTTCTTGGATTGTTCATTGATTGAAACTCTTTTCATAAAACTGGCTCATTAATTATGGAGTGTTAATTATAAATTCATATTATAAATTCTTATTGTAATTTTTGGTTAATTTTTATGTCCAAATTTACACGCTAGAATAATTTTTTTAAAAAAATTTCATAGCGATATTCGTTATACTTACAATATCATTCTTGTAAATTTTTAAAAAATTTCAAATAGTTTATAGTACCGAAAAATAAAATTTCTGATATTTCAGTTTATCACGTGTGTTTAAAAAACTTCAAACTTATTTTTGATACTGTAAATTATTTGAAATTTTTTAAAAATTTACAGGAATGATATTATAAGTATAATAAACACTCTCATGAAAAAAAATTAAAAAAAATATTTTGACACATATTTTTAAGCACAAAAATTATAAATTAATTAGCTAATATATATACTCATTTGGTGTCGTACAAATGCAAGAGTGGGGGTGCCTTTATCCAACCGAGTTACGAGATATAACACAATCCAACCGGACCCCAAATTCTATGAGGTCTACTCTACACTCGTCACTATCCTATCCACTAAGTTTAAAGCCTCCAATATCACATTTCAATTTCATAACCTTCAAACTTGGACATAAATCCACCACTTCAGCAAATCTATTTTTAGCTAAAATGCAAATAGCTCTAAGTTTGATCTTTTTGTGTGAGTTATTTAATAATAATTAAATATTTAAATTTGTAAAATAAAAATAAATTATAAAAATTAAACAATAAAGACATGATTAATTGATAAATTAAAGTGACTTTGTAATTTAACATAGTTTTTCTTAGCCAACATAGAGAGAAACGTCCAAGTGTGTCCATTTACATTAATCCATCCATCTAAATAAATAGTTAATTATGATTTAAATTCGAGGTGTTTAAAGAAAAATATTTTGTGGATTAAATTATTTAGATCCAATATTAATATTGGATTTATAATTAGAGTTTGAGCAATTTTTTTTTAGAATATCTATTTGTTATTAAAAGACTTGGCATGTTTATGTTCATCATCTCTTTTCACTATTAGACTAAAACATAGAAAATAAATCTCATGAGTGTCACACCATATTATTAAATGAATAATTTCACTGTAAAGCATAGCTAATTAGAAACTACTATAAAAATGGCCATTAGAAGATGTTTTTTCGATCCTTTAAATACGATTTTGAAAAAATTAGTATCTTTTGCTGTTCTAAGAATTGCTAAACCAAACAAAGAATAAGTCTAAAAAAGCAATAATGGCAAGTAAAAATTCAATACAATGAAAACAAAATTGATAAAACCTATTTGTAAATATGATGACAAAACCAAACCAGTAATCTCTACAGTGACAATTAACACTGGTCAATTTAATTTGATCACAGCATGCACATACAATATATACTCATATGTATATTATATATAGATAGTACAAAAGTAGATTAATTCAGTAATATTGTATAGAACAGAGACAAATCCTAGCCATATGGGTAAAAGTTACACCTACCATATATATAAACTCCCATGCCCAAACAAACAAAACATTAATAATGCATTTCAGGAAAAAGGAAAAGCAGAGAAGCACTAATTATGTCTTCTATTATTATTATTATTCTTTCAGAAAAAGGTCAATTTTTTAAAAAATCCATCCAAGCTTTTCCCAGGAGAAAAAAGAGTAATTTTAATGGTTTAAAGCAATGATCTCAAAACTATACAGAAAGGAGCTAGGAAAAAAAAACAATAAAAAACACAAAGTGGCACAGAAATATGAAATGGGTGTTTTGTGACTTCCATAGGCTCATAGCTAGACTCATAGTCATATAGCTATAGTGGCAGTGTATAGTGACCCTCTCCAACTACAAGTTTATAACCCTTATAAAGAGGAAACTTTGAAAGGCTGTTTTATATATGTTTTTGTATATGTGGAAAGGTTCTGATGTGGTGAGCTAGAGAACCAGTGAAAAAAAGCACAAGATCATAAGCAATCTTAGTTTGCCGCAAGCATCTTTTCATTTGTATATTTTTAATTCTTTTTCACTATTACATACATACATATACATATATTCTTATCAAAGCATTTCGAATCTCTCTCTGAAAAAAAAAAGTTGGGTGTGTGAGAGTGCTAAGTGAATCAACATATATGCTTTCTATAAAGGTGAATAAAATATGACATCATGCTCAAGATTACTATAAAATGATATAACACAGTAGCAAAAAGTATAGTCAACTTGGAAAAAGAATAAGCAGAAAGCAAAGTTTGGTGCAGGCAGTACAAATTAGTGTTATCTCACATGGCTGCCAATCAAGGAATTGTATATATATTTATAATTTAACTAAAGTCATAAATGCTTAATTTATGTTAATATAATTCCTACGCATGTAATTAATTGGCTTAAACAATTTCACAGGAAAATTACCCCACTACAGAATTCAAAAGCATATGTCTCTTGTCTCTCCTTTTTCAATATTAAAAGAAAAAAAAATGTATGTGAGTTTGAGAGTAGAACAAAATCACATATTTAAAGTTTCTATAAAATAAAAGTTGAGCTCTTTCTTAGCTTTATATTTCACATTAAGCAAAGTAAGGCTTTAATTAAGAATTAAGACACGAAAAAGATAATCAATAAATGTGTGGAAAGTACGTGTGTTGTTTCCAATTACTAGTGATCTGATCACTATGTCTTTCCTCTTCTATTATGTGTAATGTTCAATCAATGATCATGTTCACCATGTGGCATGGCAATTAAACAAATTAAAATCCTTGGATTGGATTATTTTTTAAGCATTGGAAGCTATATTTATTTTTAAGATGAACACTACTTTCATCTGTTAATAAAGTAATTAATTATACATGCGGATGGATAACAGAGTTTTTTTTTTCACACATAATTAGCAATTTTCATTATATTTAATTTTATAAATATAATCATAATTTATAAATGAACATTGCTTGTAGGTACTACTAATTTAGCACTATCACAGAATGACACTTCATAAATAATTAGCAGTGTATTATAATAATTATTAAGGGCTCGTTTGGAATACCGTATTAGGTCGTATTGTATTGTATTGTATTATATTGAATTGGATTATATATTATATTTTTATATAATACTATGTCAAACTTTTAAGTTATACTAAAATATTATATGTTTAGGTATCCATAAAAGTTAATACCACATATAGTTTTACATAAAAATATTGCATAAAATACAATTCAATATAATACAATACAATACAATACGACCTAATACGACGTTCCAAACGAGCCCTAAATAAAAATATTTGAGATCCATTATTTTAATTATATAAATAGTAATATAACTCTCCTAGTAGTACTTCTGATGTCATTTAGCATTTATCTTTATAATTGTATCTTAACCAGTTCTTATTGTTATGTCATTTAGCATTTATCTTTATAATTGTATCTTAACCAGTTCTTATTGTTATGTCACTTACATTGTGGCAAAATTTCTATTCTAATAATCAAAATTACAACTTTCTAAATGAAATTAATATATATTTCAAAATATATGGAATTGGTATGTCAAATATACATACAAGTGCTAGTGGAGTACTAAATTTGAAATATTTATTAAGATACAAGGAGAAATATGTCATATCTTGTTTTTAATTAAGAATAATTAGTAATTATGAAAAATGCTAAAAAGTATTAGTGGTACGTGGTATTACTTAAAGTATTTTATTATTATTAGTATAATTAAGTATTGAATCACATAATTCAATTTAATAATTATTACAAATATCGCTAACATTTATAAGGATAGTGTTCGACATTGGACATACTAGGTACTACTCGTACCTAAAAGCATCTCCAATGATGACACTCTTAAAGGGTGTCAAAAATCTCTAAATTACCTAAAGATATATAATATTTTATTTTATTTTATGTTAGATAAATTAACAATTAACCCAAGATCTATTTGTATATAACATAGAACACAATAATAATATATAATGATTAGGTATGCGTACCTGATTGATCCATAACAATCACCTTAATTCGATCCATAGCAATTACTTCAATTCGATAGTGCAATACTATCAACTAAGTCTTCCTCCCTAGATTTCTAAATCAGAAGCAGTTTATTTATCTGATTATCAAAAGTATACAATTGTGATGAGACAATATGTATTTATAGAGTTAGGGAGGGGACTTAGCTACATAACCGTAGTTGGACTGGGCTGCTCATCAAATGCTTCAATTAACTAGAAAAGTCCACACTTCTGCTTCACCTAGACTTTACACACACATATTCTAAGCCCATTAACAAGTGATCACCAACAATATGGGCTAACACAACAAAGAACTATCCAATCAACCCAAGTTTTAATAAAACTAATAAAAGTTAATGTAAGCCCAAATAAAAAGTCTAACATTTTATTCATCTTCTACAATATTTTTGGTACTTTGTTTTAAAATGTTCTAATGATAAGAGCACTCTTGTTAGTTTCTCTACTCTATTTTTTAAAATAACTCACTAAAATTATACTTTCTTTATTTAATTTTACACATTTATATTACACCATACATTAACTTCTTTATATATTTCTTTATACTATTTAAATATTATTTATTCATCTAAACAATAAAACAATACCATAATTGCAAAAGTCTTTAAAAGAGAGAAAAACAGAAATAAAATATTAATTAAAAAAATTGGAAGGTTGCATCTCTAGATGTGGAGTGTTTAACGCCCAAATGTGACTTCCACTAGCGGTGGTTGTAGTATAGATCGGGCGGTCGATTTCACAGGGAGGTGATTATGGACAAAAGCGTTAGTAGAAAAATAAAAACAAAAGGTTAATAATAAGTGATAGTAGTAACAAATGATTTTGTGGTTTTTGTTTTGGTAATAAATATTAAAGGAAAGCAAATAAAGGTGTAATCAATAATAAAAGAGAGAAAGGCTTCAAGAATCATCCATGTGCTTGTTTAGCTATTTTGTACCTTTGATTCACTAAGTTGACACAATGATGTAACATTAAAGTTCATTATATTTTGAGTATACAAGTTCTTAAAAATAAAAGAAATAATTTAATCTTATGTAGAACCTAGAAATGACATTATACATCAAGCAATAATGCAATAAAAGATTAAATATAAAACTAAACATCAATATTATTTTTACTAAATAGTAACACATAGAAAGAGCATGACTAATCCTATATATCTTTAGTAAAAATAATGACAAAGAGATGGAGATGGAGGTGATAGTGAAAGAAATGAACATTAATATTACTTTTATTAATTTTTAGACACATAGGGAGAGCATGACTAAACCTATATATCATTTAACAAAAAGTAAATAAAAATGAACATAAAAGATAGAAATGAGCAATACTACCATTACTATAATCACTAAATAAAAATATATAGAAAGAGCATGACTAAGTCTATATATATATTTGGTATAATAGCATAGATAGTATAGATGGAAGAAGAACATAAAAATAAAAGTGGAATATGAACTTGCATTACTCAAATAAACATTACAACAAAAAGTGAATCAAAGATACAAAATAACCTCACTTTGCATATGGAATCATCCCTAACCTTCCAAGGAAGATTAGGCCATTATGCTAATCATTCTCATAAAATTTCTAAAGAGAAAAGATGAGAAGAAAAGTTGAGAGAATTTTGCTATAGTTTTTTCTACACTAAAAATTACACTCCAATTACTAAAATGAGCTCCTATTTATAGAGCCATAAAAGGACTAAAAATAAATAAATAAAAATTTGGGATTATAAAATAAATATTAAGATTAAATTTGACATTTCAAATCAAAAATAAAATTAATATTATTTTGGTTATCATTGTGATTTTGACTTCTACTCTTTGGATGAAGGTTGAGTGTGGAAGAGGAAAATAGGGTTGATGATGACCTAGACTTATCATCATTGCATCACATGCTTTGGAAGAGACAAAATTGATGATGAGCTTCATGGGCTAGGCTTAACCTTTTTGGGTTGGGTTGCTTTGGACTTCAACAAAAATGCCATTTTTTTCTTCATTTCTTTTCAACTTTGCTCCTTCCTCTTTCTTTCAACAAAAATACACTTTAATTCCTACAAGAAAGACATAAATTGAATCAAAATCAAATATTTTCATTTATAAAATATATTACAATAATTTCATGAAAATATCAATTAAAACTCAATTTATTTTATCATTTAAAATAAATAAAAGTGTATTTTTAACCACTAATCACAACCCCCAACTAGCTTATTGCTAGTCCCTAGCAATTCAAGCGGAGAAAAAGAATAATCGAATTGAATAAACAAGTCAAATCACGCAAAAATATCCAAGCATTTTCAAAATATTAGTAAAGAGTTAAAGATTGCTATCAGTGTTATTTCAGTTGTAACAACAGAGTTGTGTGTGTGTGCACCAAACTGTATTTATTTTATTTCAAGTCTTAACACAAATAGTATCGAAAAATCTCAAAAGTGTAAAGGTCTCAACTCCAATTTTTTCACGGGTATTGAAAGTATTTATATTGGAAGGGTGACACTCTTTGGAGTTGGAAATGTAACAATTAACGCACAAATGAGAGAGGATAAACATTTTAGGATAAGCAATTTGAACAAATATTGATCACAAGATAGACATATCAAACCAATAGAATTCAAATGACAAACAACCTTTGGGATTTACATGAAAAACTCACAAAATAAAGAGCCAACTAACTAACTAATAAATAAAGAAATATAATAACAATTTTTTTTTCTTTAGAGAGACATGTGATGGTTCTCTCTTTTTTTTTTTTTTTTAATTAAAATAAACTAACATGATTTTTTTTTTTTTTTAGATATGGAAAGAATGGAGGTAAATAGAAATAAAATGATATTACTTTTGCTATTTTTATTTTTTTTTATTTTTTTCTTCTCAAAAAAAAAAAAAAAAAGATGGAGACTACTTGAAAATCAAAAGAAAATGATGTTGCTCTTGTTTTTTTTTTTCATTATATATATTTTTTTGATGATTTTTTTTTTCACTTTTTTTTTTCTTCTTCTCTTTTTTTTTTTTTTTTTTTTTGACAAGAGACAACATATAAAAATAAAGATATAAAGAAATACAATAAAGTTACAAAGAAATAAACACAAAGGCTCTTTTGACAATAAATTAATCCCTTTAGTAAATGTCATGTTTGAAATTCCAAAAGTTTAACTTTACCAACTCAAATGATCAATGAAAGTTCAAAAAGTTATTTTCTCAACTCTCACAACTCACAAAAAATGAAAAACTTTACACTCAAAATTTTTCTTAACTATATGTGTTTACAACCATTTTACCACATGTTTGGAAAGTGCGCAAAAGAACTCTGAATATCACAACTTGGTAACAAAATATAGCAAATATTGACTCAAACTGTAATTTTACAATCATGCTTGGATAATTTTGAAAAAATTTGACTTAAAAAATTCAACAAGACAATTACAATTCTCTAAATGAACGCTCACCAGAGCTCACCACCCCCAACTCAAAATTGACAGTGTCCTCAATGTCACAAAAAATATGAAATGAAAAAGATAGGGAAAAGAGTACACCTGATCGACGATAATATGCACGGGGCGAGAGTGGAGATAACCTGATAACAGTAACCCAAAACAAACATAGAGAATACAAAAATACAAAAACACAAAACAAAAATAAAAAATAAAATAAAATACTATAATATATAGATAGGGAAAATAAACATTCAGAGTGTATAATCTGGGTCCTCAAGAAGGACCTCTTCAACAAGGCTCACACTCTCAATGTAATGTTTCAGTCTCTGGCCATTGACTCGAAAAATTCTCCCATCGGTTGGGTCCTTGACTTCAACAGAACCGTTGGGGAATACTTGTTTCACCACATATGGACCAGTCCACCTCGATCTCAACTTACCGGGGTGGAGATGCAAACGAGAATCGTACAAATGTACTTTTTGATTCGGCTCAAAATGTTTTCTTAGGATCTGTTTATCGTGAGCAACTTTCAGCTTTGCTTTGTAGATCCTAGAATTATCGTAAGCATCATTTCTCAACTCCTCAATTTCGGACAATTGAAGTTTTCGGTTCATACCTGCCGCACGTAGATCGAAGTTCAGGGCCTTAATAGCCCAATAAGCTTTGTGCTCAAGTTCGACAGGTAAATGACATGCTTTCCCATAGACAAGCCGATAAGGAGACATCCCAAGAGGGGACTTGTAAGCAGTGCGATATGCCCAAAGTGCATCTTGAAGACGTGTTGACCAATCTTTGCGGTCGGGATTTACCGTCTTTTCAAGAATGTTTTTGATCTCCCTATTAGCTAGCTCAGCTTGACCATTGGTTTGTGGATGATAGGCATTTGCAACTTTGTGAAGTACACCGTACTTTCGCATAAGAGCCTCAAAAGATCGGTTGCAAAAATGAGTGCCTTGATCACTAATGATAGCGCGAGGGGTACCAAACCTCGACAACACATTTTCTTTTAAGAATTTCACAACAGTCGCGTTATCATTATTTCGACAAGGTACCGCCTCGACCCATTTTGAAACATAATCCACAGCAAGAAGGATGTAAAGGTAACCAAAAGAAGGTGGAAATGGTCCCATAAAGTCTATCCCCCAACAATCAAATACTTCGATGACAAGAATTGGGTTCAAGGGCATCATGTGCCGACGGGACAAGGAGCCTAACTTTTGGCACCTTACACAAGAGCGACAAAAATCATTGGTGTCTTTGAACAAAGTGGGCCAGTAAAGACCGCATTGTAAGATTTTTGCAGCGGTTTTCTTCACAGAAAAGTGACCACCACAAGCATCATTGTGGCAAAAATTTAGCACACTAGACACCTCATCATCGGGAATGCATTTTCGCATAATCTGGTCGGGACAATACTTGAATAAGTATGGATCATCCCAAAAGAAATTTCGCACCTCGACCAAGAATTTGCGTTTGTCTTGTGAACTCCACTCAGAAGGGAGCTCACCAGTTACTAAGTAGTTAACAATGTGCGCATACCACGGTAACTTAGTAACAACGAATAATTGTTCATCGGGGAAATCATCATGAATAGGTGGGCCATCAGCGGGATCACTGAATTCAAGTCGGGACAAGTGATCCGCGACTACATTTTCAACACCTTTCTTGTCTTTGATTGTTATGTCAAATTCTTGCAAGAGAAGGATCCACCTTATTAAGCGTGCCTTAGCATCCTTTTTGGAAAGGAGGTACTTAAGGGCGGAGTGATCGGTGAAGATCGTAATAGGTGATCCAATCAGGTAAGCTCGGAATTTGTCAAGAGCAAAGACAACGGCAAGCAACTCTTTTTCAGTTGTGGAATAGTTCATTTGAGCACTATTAAGAGTTCTACTTGCATAGTAGACAACAAAAGGTTTCCCCTCCCTTCGTTGTCCAAGAACAGCTCCAATAGCAAAATTACTGGCATCACACATGATTTCAAAAGGAAGACTCCAATCGGGTGACTGAATAATGGGAGCAGAAGTGAGTGAATTCACAAGTGTTCGGAAGGACTCCTCACACTTTGGTGTCCACTCAAAAGTAGCATCTTTGGCTAGGAGGTTGCATAATGGGCGAGAAATCATTGAAAAATTCTTTATGAACCTCCTATAAAAACCAGCATGGCCAAGAAATGACCGAATGTCTTTGACAGTCTTAGGGGTAGGAAGTTTAGAGATGAGGTCAATTTTAGATTGATCAACCTCAATCCCTTTTTCAGAAACAATGTGGCCTAAGACAATTCCAGAAGATACCATAAAATGACACTTTTCCCAATTAAGCACAAGACCTTTCTCGATGCAACGTTTTAAAACAGCCTCAAGATTGAGAAGGCATGCGTCAAAAGATTTTCCAAAGACGGTTAAGTCATCCATATAAACTTCCATGGTGTTTTCAATCATGTCACTGAAAATGCTCATCATGCATCTTTGGAAAGTAGCTGGTGCATTACACAGTCCAAATGGCATACGCCGGAAAGCATATGTTCCAAAAGGGCAAGTGAAAGTGGTTTTCTCTTGGTCCTCTAATGCAATCTCAATCTGATAGTAACCTGAATAACCATCGAGAAAGCAATAGAAAGGATGACCAGCTACGCGCTCAAGAATTTGATCAATGAATGGGAGCGGAAAATGATCTTTACGGGAGGCGGCATTCAATTTTCGATAATCAATGCACATGCGCCAACCCGTCACAGTTTTGGTGGGAACAAGGGCCCCTTTGTCATTTTGGACAACAGTAACACCTGATTTCTTAGGTACTACATGAACTGGACTGACCCATTGGCTGTCGGCCACCGGGTAAATGATAGCAGCATCAAGAAGTTTTAACACTTCATTTTTCACCACTTCTTTCATTGGTGGGTTCAGTCTTCTTTGAGGGTCCCTTCGTGGGATAGCTTCTTCTTCTAGATTAATTCGGTGGGTGCAAATTCGAGGGCTAATACCTTTGATATCAGCAAACGTCCAACCTATCGCAAGTTTGTATTTTCGCAGTAGCTCGAGTAACTGCAATTCTTGAGAAAGTTGAAGGTCGGACGAGATGATAACTGGAAAGGTTTGGCCATCTCCCAGAAAAACATGTTTCAAACCCTTTGGAAGTTGGTTCAGTTGAACATTGGGAGGTTCTTCGGCAGAAGCTTTTAGCGTTTCCGTCTCACGAGGTAATGCTTCAAAGTGTGGCTTCCAAAATTTCTTCCCTCTGTTTTGTGTGTCCAATTGATCAACGGTAGCAAGAGCGGACTCAACAAAATTTGGATTTTCATTTTCAAGGTGAGAGAGAAGTTCATCAAGATTAACGAAATTTCTTTGCAATTGAATCTCTTCAGAAACAAGATTGTCAATCATGAATGTTTGATGACATTCTTCATCCTCTTGAAGTTGTTTCCCAATGTGAAAAATGTTGACCTCAAGTGTCATATTTCCAAATGATATTTTCATTAGACCATTACGACAATTGATCAAAGCATTTGCAGTGGCAAGGAATGGTCTTCCAAGGATGATGGGAATTTTGGATTCCATGTTGACCAAAGATTGAGTATCTAGAACAAGGAAGTCCACGGGATAATAGAATTTCTCAATTTGAACAAGAACATCCTCAACAATACCCCGAGGCTTTTTGATAGAGCGGTCAAGAAGTCATAAAGACAAATGTATGTTGGCTTCATTTCTCCAAGACCAAGTTGCGAGTACACAGAGTAAGGCATGAGATTCACACTCGCGCCAAGGTCAAGCAAAGCTTGGCTGACTTCATGAGTCCCAATTTGGCATGAAATGGTGGGACAACCAGGATCTTTATATTTTGGCGGTGTCTTTTGTTCGATCACCGCACTCACTTGTTCAGTCAAGAAAGCAGTCTTCTTGACATGGTGCTTTCTCTTAGCAGTGCACAAGTCCTTGATGATTTTGGCATAAGCTGGCACTTGTTTTATGATATGAAGCAAAGGAAGATTAATCTTCACTTGTGTCAAGTGCTCAAGGAGTTCAGCTCGGTTTTCAAGAATTTTCCCAACAGGTTTAAGAGCCTGGGGAAATGGTACTTTTGCTTGAGCATTTATCGGTGCACTGTCAGGGGCAACTTTTGAATTTGAAGTAGTGGTTTTGATGGATGGATCTTCCAAAGCTTTACCACTTCTTGTTGTGATGGCGTTAACCCCTTTAACGATGGGATCATTAGAGGTGGAGGTTTCAGCCATATGTTGCCCTTGTGCATTGAATTGAGGTTGGGAAGGAAGTCTGCCTTTCTCAGAAATAGCTAAGGATGTGTTCAATTTTGAAAATTGACTTTTTATTTCTTGGACATCTTCCTTTAATTGGCGATTGATTTTCGTTTGTTCCTCAATGAATGCATGAATGGTATTTTCAAGGGAGTTTCCTTGTTGTTGAGCATGGTATTGAGGTGCATGATATGCCTTTGGAGGTTGAGCTTGATTCTCATTTCTCCATTGTCCTCCAGACGTTTGACCTTGGTTGGAATTATCTCTCCAACTGAAATTCGGGTGGTTTCTCCAACCAGGGTTGTACGCATGGGAGAATGGCTTGTTATATTGCCCTAAGGCATTGCATTGCTCCTCATGAACCCCCTTCATTTCTTTGTAAACTAAGCAGTCCTTAGCTAAATGGTCATTTTCTCCACAAACGAAACAAGGTTCGAGTGGTCTAGTTTGTGCTTGGGCAACCATGCGCCCTTTTTGGCCATCTTTAGTCGTAAGGATTTCAATTTGCTTTTTTAAAGCTTCGACTTGGGCCTTTAAGCTATCCTCTTCCCGAAGTTGGTAAATCCCACCGGTCGATTTCGTTGGTGCTTTCGGAAGACTTGGACCGATCCATGTGTGAGATTTTTCAGCAAGCTCAATGAGAAACTCAAGAGCTTCTTCGGGTTCCTTTTGAAGGAACTCACCGTTGCACATCATTTCTACGAACTGGCGCTCACGACTTGTGAGGCCTTCATAGAAGTAGCTGACGATGCGCCAACTCTCGTACCCGTGGTGTGGACACTGACTTAAGAGATCTTTAAATCTCTCCCAGACTTGATAGAATGTTTCATTGTCTTTTTGGGAAAATGTTGAGATTTGTCTTTTCAAACTGTTGGTCTTATGGACAGGAAAATATTTAACAAAAAATGTTTTGGTCATTTCTTCCCATGTTCCAATAGACCTAGATCTCAAAGAATACAACCAACTTTTAGCTTTATCCTTCAAGGAGAAGGGGAAAAACTTTAAGCGTGCAGCATCATTGATGGTTGCTCGGTCATAAAAAGTGTCAACAACTTCCTCAAACTCCCTAATATGCACGTATGGATTTTCATTTTCTATTCCATGAAAAGTTGGCAAAAGTTGAATAATGCCGGGTTTGACACCAAGACTTGGCATATTAGGTGGAAATATGAAGCATGATGGTATGGAAGTTTGGGTGGGGTGAAGGTAATCATTAAGTGTTCTCTGTTGTATTTCATTATTATTATTCATTGCGAAAGGATTACCGATTATCGTGTGAATGGGAGAAGGAGTAGTGGATGGATTGGACGAAGTTTCACTAGAAGTGGTTTCGTCAGAAGAAGAGTTACTCATCCACTCTTGTTTGCTTTTTTTTTTTTTTTTAAATATATTTAATTTTTTTTGTTCAAATTGTTCCCAGGTTACTTTGGAGGTTTTTAGAATGGTCCTTCACAACTTACTAGAACTCCCCGGGGTTACCAGGTAAGTGTGAAGGGTTCACTAACCTTTTCGACCAAAGACCTTTCTAAGCAAAAATGAGTTGCTTATTTTTGATAAAACAAGGTTGTTTTTGTTATAGTAAATAGCACAAAAATGTAATATTACAATGATTAACACAAAAATGTTCCCAGGCCAATTGGAAAGGTTGCCAAGGTACCGCTTCGTCCCAACCTTGCCTAGACAGAACCGAGGTTCCCAGGTAAGGTGGAGGGTACACTAACACAAACCTTATTTAAAAACCAATCTTTCTAGACAGAACAATCTTGGTTTGTGTCATATACAATATTACACCGTTGTACCAAATACTAAGCGTTTTATGAAGAAGTTTTTATAACTTACTTTTTTTTTTGTATTTTATGATTTTTTTGAGGACTTAAATGCTATGAGTACTAATAAAAAGACAAATAAAACACTAATAAAAAAAAAAAGAAACAATAACTAAAAGATAGTATAAACAATCACACTAAACAAAAATTAAAGTAAAAAAATAATAAAAAAAAATAAAGGGAATAGACTTTTTTTTTTTTTTTCAAGAAATCATTTCTGATAAGGAAGATCGGATAAAACCGCAACCTTAGAGCATACTTTGAATTCTTGGTAATTTTTTTTTTACAAATATTTACACAACATAAGACAATATTCACAAGAAAATAAAATGTAACAAAAAAAAGTTACTAACCTCTTGATTGTAGATTTCACTAGCTTTCGAAAAATTACCTCCCCGGCAACGGCGCCAAAATTTGTTTAACGCCCAAATGTGACTTCCACTAGCGGTGGTTGTAGTATAGATCGGGCGGTCGATTTCACAGGGAGGTGATTATGGACAAAAGCGTTAGTAGAAAAATAAAAACAAAAGGTTAATAATAAGTGATAGTAGTAACAAATGATTTTGTGGTTTTTGTTTTGGTAATAAATATTAAAGGAAAGCAAATAAAGGTGTAATCAATAATAAAAGAGAGAAAGGCTTCAAGAATCATCCATGTGCTTGTTTAGCTATTTTGTACCTTTGATTCACTAAGTTGACACAATGATGTAACATTAAAGTTCATTATATTTTGAGTATACAAGTTCTTAAAAATAAAAGAAATAATTTAATCTTATGTAGAACCTAGAAATGACATTATACATCAAGCAATAATGCAATAAAAGATTAAATATAAAACTAAACATCAATATTATTTTTACTAAATAGTAACACATAGAAAGAGCATGACTAATCCTATATATCTTTAGTAAAAATAATGACAAAGAGATGGAGATGGAGGTGATAGTGAAAGAAATGAACATTAATATTACTTTTATTAATTTTTAGACACATAGGGAGAGCATGACTAAACCTATATATCATTTAACAAAAAGTAAATAAAAATGAACATAAAAGATAGAAATGAGCAATACTACCATTACTATAATCACTAAATAAAAATATATAGAAAGAGCATGACTAAGTCTATATATATATTTGGTATAATAGCATAGATAGTATAGATGGAAGAAGAACATAAAAATAAAAGTGGAATATGAACTTGCATTACTCAAATAAACATTACAACAAAAAGTGAATCAAAGATACAAAATAACCTCACTTTGCATATGGAATCATCCCTAACCTTCCAAGGAAGATTAGGCCATTATGCTAATCATTCTCATAAAATTTCTAAAGAGAAAAGATGAGAAGAAAAGTTGAGAGAATTTTGCTATAGTTTTTTCTACACTAAAAATTACACTCCAATTACTAAAATGAGCTCCTATTTATAGAGCCATAAAAGGACTAAAAATAAATAAATAAAAATTTGGGATTATAAAATAAATATTAAGATTAAATTTGACATTTCAAATCAAAAATAAAATTAATATTATTTTGGTTATCATTGTGATTTTGACTTCTACTCTTTGGATGAAGGTTGAGTGTGGAAGAGGAAAATAGGGTTGATGATGACCTAGACTTATCATCATTGCATCACATGCTTTGGAAGAGACAAAATTGATGATGAGCTTCATGGGCTAGGCTTAACCTTTTTGGGTTGGGTTGCTTTGGACTTCAACAAAAATGCCATTTTTTTCTTCATTTCTTTTCAACTTTGCTCCTTCCTCTTTCTTTCAACAAAAATACACTTTAATTCCTACAAGAAAGACATAAATTGAATCAAAATCAAATATTTTCATTTATAAAATATATTACAATAATTTCATGAAAATATCAATTAAAACTCAATTTATTTTATCATTTAAAATAAATAAAAGTGTATTTTTAACCACTAATCATGGAGAGCAATAAAAAATACGGTTTATTTTTTATTTTGAATATGGTTTATAAGCATCTATGGAGTATTCAGCTATTGTTTTGAAGATTTAGCTATTTTGAACACAGTGGTGGGAGTGCTTTAATTACCCCAAAAATGATTAAAATAATATTATATTATTATTTAATATATATTAAATAATTAAATCTTCTAACTTTATAACATAATAATTATAATAAAAAAAATAGTAAGAATAGTATTTTTAGATATTATTATTTAGTATTTTTTTAATATATAATAAGCATTTATTTAAAGATGTCAAATATATCCATATCATCCAGAATAGTGTTCTAAAATCAATACTCAAAGAACTATCTATGGTACCTAATACTTTTATGAGAGGTAGTAGTTTTGTTAACGGTTTTTTATCATCATCATTAAAATAAAATAAAATAAGTGAGACCTAAATTGCATATCACATCTTATAAGAGTGCTAGTCACTATAACTTTCCTTGAGCATTTCCCTTAATTAAAGTCCAAAAAATGTGTGCCGTTAGCTTTTTTTGATTGTATAATTTTCAATTAATAATTATAAAAAAGTTAGAAGAACAAATTCCCTCCAAATGATTGGGGTCAAAATATGGTGTAAGGAAAAAAGAGTGATGGAGCACCTCTCTCCCACCTGTGCCCAAAAAAATCGATTTAATTACCTAACAATTTCTCTGTTTCTCTCTCTCTCTACATAAAACATAAAACATAAAAGTATAATTTGAACTCCGTATTATCGATAATTCCTCTCTCCGGCAATTCATTCGATAAGCGCAGTGGATCCACTCTCACTCTGTTCATCAGTCTTAGCTAGCTACCGATACTCGTACGGTTAGAATTCTTCTTTCTTCTACTGCAATCAATAATTTATTTAATTAATATAATTTAACCACATTTATTTTAATTGGTTCTTAATTACTGCATTAATAATCTGTTTTTGCAATATATATACTCACACACATACAGTCACATATGTATATATGAATATGATCAGTCGTGTTGCTTGTATGTGCTTGCTGTAGAAGATCACTTGGTTTGGTAATTTGTCATGCTCATTAGCTAATAATTATTTCTATCAATTAATTAGTTTTCATTCTATTGATCACTGAATCGGTTTCAATATTGAATTTTCACTTGCCATGCATTCTTACACTTGAAGATCGAGCGTTCTATTTGTTTGGTTTATTAGCTACGATTTGGTGATATTCAATTAATCATAATTGGTCAATTAAAATGAATGGAATCGGTTTTAATCATATTGAATTTTCCATTAATGATTGTTAGAGTCGACTGATATCTATGTTTGGTTTAGCTACGATTTAGTGATATTCAATTAATAATAGACCATGATGAATCTTCACGAGATTAAAGAATTACTAATGTTTTTTTTTCCCTCCGCAGTACAATCCTGCACTATAAAAATTGTTTTTAAAAGATATATATAGTATGGTTTGCATAAAAAAAAAATGATTTTGGTTGGCCTATTCGTGAAATTTTGAGAACATTTTTTTTTTCCTTCAAATGGAATTTCCGGTTCATCACCTAAATAAGGGTAAATACTATTTTGGATCTTGTGTTTTGCAAAAGTTATTAATTGGACCCTCTATTTTGTTAAATGACAAAATGGACCCTGTATTTTCTAAAATGGTACAAATAGGACCTAAATTGATTTTTTTGTCAAAATAAAATTTAATTATAATCCGATCTAAAAGTATTATGACAAAATTGTTTACATTTTTTGTATCTGTTCGTATCAGGAATTGTTTTCAAGTTGATTATATTAAAAAAAAAAAATTATCAAAAATTAAGCTTAGGGTCCTATTTTTACTATTTTGGAAAATACAGGGTCCATTTTGTCATTTAACAAAACATAGGGTCCAATCAGTAACTTTTGTAAAATACAGGGTCCAAAATAGTATTTACCCCCTAACTAATGGAACATTTTTTTTTTGCTGGAAAAAATATTTAAATTTAATATGGCCCAAAAAGAAAAAAAAGATAGATGTAGAAAAATTAATGCAAAATTAAATCAATCAAACTTTAACATTAATCAAACAATTAGTGAAAATACAATTAACAAATCAAGAAAAATAATAGAATGAAAATAAGGACAAACAAAGTAGTATTAAAAACATGAAAACAATAAGTACAGAAAATAAAAAAATTAACACCAAGATATATATTGGTTCAAGTCCGATAGATCAATGTGATCTATGACTCTACTTTAGTTCTGGAACACCACCAAATCTATTTTATTGATTGAGCAAAAACATGTACATTATAGTCGAGACAAATTCTCTGTTGAGTTCTTTCAAAATGTTTCAACTCTCACACTCTTACTCAATAATCTTCTTATATTCTTCGTACAAAATCCAACCCAATCTTTCTACCTCTCAATCTTAATTTGAATTGTGTTCTTTTCGTCGTGCTCAAAAGCTTAAGTATTGGTAGTATTTATAGGCTTTGGATCAAGATCTTAAAATCGGTCCCTGCAAAAATTGAAGTTGTTAAGTTAGCTAGACAATAAATAACTTAACCAACTTTCTTATGAGTGAGATCTCTACGTAGCATAAGTCTAAGTGCATTCGGGAATATGTAAGAGCTTTTGAGATTACGGACTAAGGGCATTCGCTGAAGAAGCTTCTGGATAGGATAGAACCAGCTAGAGTCGACTATCCGAAACTGCCTTTTAGGGAGATCAATCGTCCAAGAAGGATAACTAGCTGTCCGAAACTCCTTTCCGGAGGAAGGGTAGCTACCTTGAAGACTCAACTCGGAGTGAACATGATAGTCATTCCGGAATTTTCTTCTCGACTCAACTATCATTCTACAAGACTTCTTCTCAAATGGGTAAATTAGTTGTTCGAGAACAACATCCGATAAACACCTAACTTTCTAAAAACAACTTTTGGATACCTTTTTATTTAAACTAACCACAAAAGACTTTTTTTTTGGTGAACTATAATTTTTTTTTTAACTTGAAAGAGAGGAGATTCCAACTTTTATGAGAAAATGTGGAAGTGTGAAACTATAAAATGTTTTGGGAATGTATATGAGCGTGAAATCCGTCTTAGGAAATTAAATCAAGAAAAATAAGGTATAGTTTATACAAAAAAGACGAATAAATTTTGATTTGAGAGAAAGGGCTAGTCATGATTAGATAATAATAGTTTGGCCATGTATAATGATACATATATATATTTTGCAGCAATAATTATATATATTAAAAATGATGAGAGATTATATTGGTACGGTGGATATGACCATTCACAATAGAGTTCAACTGTTAATTTATTTTAACAATTTACCGTGTTTAAATTAAAATTTAAAAATTTATTATAATCAACTACTATTTCAATAAACAAAGTTACAACAAATAAAAATAATAAAATAAAATATTAAAAACACTGAATTAATAGTGTTATCCGCTATAAAGTATTTGTTGTGTACCTATTATAGTCGCTCTCATACATACATATATATATATATCCACTTAAGAAGGCAGAATTTAGAAATAGAGAGACTAATAAAAGAAGAAAATGTGGTGTGGTTGCTGGATGTCACTTTTAAAAATCTTCTTTGGAATGTGGTCCGAAGGGTCTAGATATGTCTTTTTAGCATGGGTCCCTCCTCATTACTATGGTTGACACTGCCAACCTCAACCCCCTTTGCATGCGTGACATATTTAAGTTGCAGTTAGAATAAATATCTAGCTACTTACTCCTTACTAGTGTAGCTTACTACTGCTACTGATACTCATACTGCGTTTCTTTCACGGGCTCTTCAAAAGTAGAAAGCATCTCATATTTCAACAATACTTTATTACCACCAACTCCACTCCACTTGCCTTCCTTTAGCAGAGAAAATATCAATGCTGCATATACGAGTGAGTCTTCCTGTGTCAATTAATCAATTCTGGCGTTATGGCATTTTCCATTTACTTACATTACATGTGCTTTGGTCATGTCATTATCTGTTTCTATATATATATATATATGATGGTGAACATGATGATTAAGTACTATAGGGTCCATATAGAGTTATCAGAAAAAAAGACAAAAAAGAAAAAGAAATAAACAGAGGTTTACTTGACAACCTTATATTTGCCTAAAATGTTTTCTTAGCATTCTTGTGTTGTGTTCAGTAACGTTCCAAGTGCTTTAATGTTTCTGAATGATTTTAAGTGCATTTACCTTATTAGGTTGCCACTGCCAAAGGCCAATGTGTGTTAAAACACGGTCTAGCGGTATAATTAGCGGTCAGGAGGTTGGGAAATAAGTTAGAGAGTCTAAGATTCGAATTTTAGAGGTCTAATTATTGAAGTTCTTAAAATTTCTATTAGCACTAATTATAGATATAGTTGTAAATAAGTGTGTGTTGTGCTAGTCCAATTTATATTTTTTGTGCTTTTTAAAATACGGATTGTATCGTATCGGAAATATGGGCCGTCTAATAATTTTATAGGGTTAGGCACAATCTGCAAGTCCAGTAATTTCGATCTGTACTCTGATATTCGTGTGTCTATTTCTCTTAAATATACTAACATGTTTTTTTATATAGACTTAAATTTGTGTTTTATATTTTTTTAACATTTTTATTAGAATTTGATAAGCTATAAATACTAAATACTAAATATATGTATATTTTGTATTTTAAATTACTTTTATATATTTTTTTAGTAATCATAATTATATTAAAAATAATTATAATTGATAAATAAATATTTATTATTGTTATTATTATTAAATTATTAGATTTTTTATTTTAACTTTCGAGATAATATATTCATATTTACATGTTCTGTTCGTGTTAAAATTTATCTTTTTTATATCATGTCGTACTGAAATTTTTTTTTTTTTTGTGGAGTCATACTAATTTTATATATGGAATAATTACGTTCAAATAATGTTTTTTTTTTTTTTTTACATTTTTACGATTTTTCAAAAAATAACACGAAAACAACATAAAATCAACAAGAAAATAACATCAAACGTCAAAAAAAAAAACAAGAAAACAACATAAAAGTAACATTAAAATAACAACAAAAAAATAACAAAAAATAACATACATATAACAAAAAATTAACAACAAATGAACAAAATTTCAACATAAAAGACCGTATTTTATGTAAATAAAATCAAAAAAATCGTAAATATATTTAAAATTTTGTAAAACCGTGTTTTTGTTATTTTTTTTGGTTATTTTTGTGCATTTGTGAAATTAACCCTTTATATATTGTCAAAAAGTTTGGTCCTTATTTACAGTACTACTAATTAACAAAATAATAGTTAAAAAATTTGATTAATCAAAATTAGCAAGTTTAGTTACCATTTTAAGTTAACGTTGGTGACGTACCTATGTGCCGAGTTACTAGTAGCTTGTTTGGTAGTGATAAGATATTATTGAACCAGTCAGTCCTCACACAACTAAATTGGGCCAAGATATTATAACTATTCAGAGCGGTACGAGGCACTTGTTCTTGTCGGGCCCCGGTTCAGTTACACGACACGTCACAATTATGGATTCGATATAATATTTTCTCTTTTTTGTTTGATAGAAATGCAAACATACTTAACTCTTTTATTTTACATTATTCACCAAAAAAAAAAATCTTTTATCTTATATGTAATAAGATATTAACCATACATTTAACTAACAAAAAAAAAAACCATTCATAAATATAATACACAAAAACAAGAAATTAATAAACACACTATGACAAATGTTCTCCTCTACAGTGTCTCAGTGTCTACTATGTAGTGTCTACACACTACACTACACTTGCAATAGAACAAAGCTCTTTATTTTGATTAGAAATCTTCCCACAACCCACATGGCATTTGTAATTGGTTTTAAATTTTTTATGAAAAAAGTTGGCATTTATCCAATAATTTTACAATAAATCCTCTCAGCTCGGAAATTATTCAATCAGGATCTTTAGGATTTTTTTTTTCTTGTGATAATTGTATTTTTTTCGAAATTAGAAACTCTAACTTCACAAACAAATCTTAAAAGTGTTTTTTTTTTTTAATCCTGTTGCTGTAAACTCAAAGCAACTTAATAAAAATCTTATTCAAAATAATGCTATAAAATAATTATGGATGTTAAGAAAATATATGATCCCATCTAATCTAATTTTTAAATTGTGGATATTGCACTTGTGCGAAGTAAAAAATTTAAAATTTGCTTTTCTGCAAATTGAATGTTGTTATTCTTAAAACTAATTATTCTAATAATATTGACATCCATTTATATATAATAGAAAAAATTAAAAAATAGAACAAAAATTAAAAAAAAAAATACAAAAATACTTTAACACGGAATTTTTTTTAATTTTATTCCTTCAACTTCTTTATTTATAAAAATACATCTTCACTAAAAATAATAAAACATTTTTTTATTGTTTTATAGTTATTATAGTTGTCATGTTATTTTTAGTTATTTTATAGTTAATTTATAGTTGTCGCGACATTAATTTTTTATTTTTTTTTTACTTTTTGCTGCGTAAAGAGTATTTTTATAATTTTAAAACTTTACAAGTGTACTTTTGTAATTAAAAAAAATTTAGGCTGTAAATTGTACAAAACATAAAAGAATGGTATATTTGAAAATTACACATATTTTAAAAAGTAGATTCTATTTTAGACATTGTGTTTTACAAAAATTATCGATTGGACTCTCTATTTTGTTAAATGATAAAATGGACCCTATATTTTCTAAAATGGTAAAAATAGGACCGTAAGCTCATTTTTTGATATATTTTTTTTTTTAATATAAGCAACTTAAACACGATTCATAATACGAACAAATACAAAAAAATGTAATTAGTTTTGTCATAACACTTTTAGATTGAATTATTATTAAGATTTATTTTACCAAAAAAACAGTAAGGTTATATTTGTACCATTTTAAAAAATACAAAGTTCATTTTGTCATTTAACAAAATAAAGAAGCTAATTAATAATTTTTGCAAAACATAATAATATTTATCCTATTTTAAATAATAAAAATTAAAAAGAATAATTTAGAAAATTGATAATATACCTATTTATTTATATAATACTTAAATAGAAAAAGTTTTTTATATATATAGGTGTTGTTTGTTGGATTTGGAGTTTGTCTATTTAGATAATTTCGATTTTTTTTTTATTTTGTATACTTTGATGTGTTGTTAGAGACTTAATTATAATTTTTTTGTTGAATATTTCATTTTAGTATTTATTTAATGAGTTTTTTATGGTTATTTTTTTTTAATTATCGTTTCACTTGTATTTAATTTTCAAAACTTGAATTTTAACGGTAAAACCTTCTAAATTACTGAATTCAGCAAATTTAAGGTGTCATCCAATTAACTTCAACTATGAACTGCTTATATGTTCATTCTTGTACACGTGTCATGTTTATATTGATACACATAATATTATTATTTAAAAATTAAATAAAATTATAAAGATAAAAAATATTATAAATTTTAAAATATTTTTTTGTAATTTTTAAATAATTATATTAGTTGTACCATATAAACGTGCTACGTGTACAAGAGTATAAACCTAACAAATTATATTGGCAGTTAACTATAAAAAATAGATAATATTTTATATTTGTTAACAATTTAATAATTTGGATGGTTTTACTATTAAAATTTGAGCTT
This sequence comes from Cannabis sativa, assembly GCF_029168945.1. Classification (NCBI taxonomy): domain Eukaryota; kingdom Viridiplantae; phylum Streptophyta; class Magnoliopsida; order Rosales; family Cannabaceae; genus Cannabis; species Cannabis sativa. Next base: position 38,528,888 of record NC_083601.1, on the reverse strand, counting down.
AGAGAATTAAGTACAAGTAAAATAATAGTTGAGGTGATTTAACAACTAAAAAACTTATTTAATTTTAATGATGTATTTTTTATATTTTAATAAATTATTAAATAATTTAACGCTTTTATTTTATATATGAGTCGGTTCGGATATTGCAAAAAATATAACCTCATTTTTTTTCTTTGACAAATTAAATAAATGATGACTTTTTATTTTGTTTTAGAAAGGGAGGTCAAAAGAAAAAAGTATTCTAAATTCGTTTCAGATTTCAACAGTAATAACACATTATAATTATGTATCCGAGGTCTGTCTCCGAATTGGCTGTCAAACTCATAAAAATGACTTGCTTTTAAAAGAAAACTTTAATACTCGGAGACAAAAGTGAAAGAAAAAAAAATCGTGGATTCTATTTATATTTGAGTAAATATTATTTTGAATTGTGTATTTTACAAAAGTTATAGATTGAAATTTTTATTGTGTTAAATAATAAAATAAATTCTGTATTTTCTAAAACAATAAAAAAGCCTTAACTTAAATTTTGATAATTTTTTTAATATAACTAACTTGAAGACAAGCGAATACAAAAAATATAAATAGTTTTGTCATAACACATTTAGATCGAATTTTTATTAAATTTTATTTTGACAAAAAATCAATTCATGGTTTTATTTGTATGATTTTAAAAAATACAGAATTTATTTTGTCATTTAACAAAATAGAGAGTCAAATTAGTAATTTTTGCAAATACAAGGTTTAAAATAGTATTTGCCCTTTATAAATATAAAATGGTTGGAGTTCTATAAATATAAAAAGTTCATTAATACTCCCAATATTAAAAAGGGGGGGGGGTTTTTTTTTTTTTTTAATTTTTACAGTTCTAAACAGTTTTTTTTTGTATTTTAACGGAATTCTACATAGAAATTTCTATTGCAACAAACGGAGCAACCTAAATCGCAACCAAAAAAATCGTATAGCAATTCACATAAAAATTTTCGGAGAAACCACTTTAGAATTCCAAACCGTAAATTTGAATAAAAAAAAAGTACATGAAATAATTCTCCTATTAAAAATAATAATTTTATAAATAATATATTAATATTTATATATATTTAAATCAATTTAAAATAAATAATATTTATATTTATATATTTATAAAACAAATTTTATTACTATTAAAGGATATATGTACAGTTTTCAATTTTCATTTAAAAAGAAAAAAGAAAGAAATAAATGTAGGTATGGTTTTAAAAGAAATAAATGTAGGTATGGTTTTAGTGTCATTTTTCATATATAATGTGCACATTGGTGTTTTGTGCTTAATTACTCGCATAAGACAGAGGCAGACATAATTTTCGGCTCTCACCCTTTAAGACCCGACTCTTTCGTGTCGTCTAAAAGCTTTAATTATACCATCTGAAACCAAATTATTTCAACCTGGCTAGAATATTCCATCGATGACCTTGATTTTATCGCTCATTAAACACGCATATAATCCTCTTTCAAAACAAAAAAAACACATATAATCATGTGCCCTTTAAGTGTCATTTTCATAATATGTCCAATTTTTTTTTTAAGGATGTACAAATTTTCTTAGAATACAGTTTCAGTGAATTTTTCAAGGGAATATGATGCTCTTTTTTATAATAATGTTTTTCTACAGCAACATAAATATGTAAATAAATCTATATCTTTCAACAAAAATTCTAGCACTTCTCTCATTTGATTCTTTCCCGGCGCCATTTGATTCTAGCACTCTATATTTCACCATGGCCGTTAATTTAATTTACTGTTTTTTGTCACATATTGATATTGAAAAGATATTAGAAAAAGTGGTGCATGGCATTACTATTCTTTTTCTTGGTTTGAGTAGAAATATCTAATAACAAAATATTGTGTCTTTTATATTTTTCCCTCTTTTCCCCGAACATGCTTCTTTTGCTTATTTTCCAAAATAGGTGAAATGAAAATGACTGCTGGTAAATTATTCTTCTGTTCTGAATTTTTTTCTAAAGGGGTATGCTGCCTTTCATCTTGGACTTTCTTTGTCGTTAGATATGTGGCAAATCCTTCTAGTGGGCCATATTTAGCTTCATACTGACAAAACTTAGAGAAGAATATAAAATATAATTAAGCTTTACATTCGATTTTTCCAATTAAAGTATCAAAGGGGTTTTTCTTTTTTAATAAAATGTGTCATATATATCTGTATAAAAAGCATTTATCTCGTTGTTGTGGTATTTCAGTGTTTCTCTATCTATATATACTACTATAACTATTACTATATATAAAGCAAAATAGTGACTTTACGTGTAACTTCTCTTCTGGCGGCTAAACAAATCTCTTTTGAAATAGCTGTGCATACAACTAATCTCAAAATTCTCATATTTTATTGAATTAATGATATAATTAACACAGAATTGAACAATTTGTGATGTTCTCATATATTTATGGAAGAGAGAAAAATTAATTAGAGCTTTTATTTTGCTTTAACTGCCAAATTAATAACAATTGAATAAATTAGAAAAAAAAAACTAAAAGAGAGAGAGTCTGTAGAGAGTGAGGAATTAAATTATGAGATGAAAATGTTTGAAATTTGTAATAAATGAGAAGCTAAATAAATGGTGTAAATTATTAACCCATTATATGTTAAAGATGCTTGATCTTTTTTTCTATATTAACTAATGAATACACGTACGCGGTTACCATATATTTATGAACATTCAATATTAAAAGATACACTAATGTAGTTTAAATAATTTTATGAATAGATAGTAAGAGATTAAATGTCTCATCATCTTCTAAATATCATTAATATGTAAGTGAAATAGCTAATTAAATTTAAAAAATAAAATAAAAAATCATAAAAATAGATAAATCTTAAAAAATCTATAAAATAGAAAAATGACAATTGTAAAATGATAGAATGTCATGCCACATACCCCAACAACACAATTATATAGATATATAGATTAATATGTATGGCATGGCTTGCTTTGAAACCTCCCAATTTTAAAGTAGAGCACACTTGCATTTTCTAATTAATTCTAATTATATATATTTATATGCAACACTAATTTTCTTTTTCAGCAACTACATTTATTGTATTTGATTTTGATTGACATATAGAAGCATTGTGCTGTCTGTTGTTGTACCCATTTGGCCATAGTCTAGTACCATATAAACAGGTATATACAGTATACTGTATATATATATAGTGTATGTATATTAATATATACGCTTGTGCTGATTCGTGCACTGTACTTTTTTTCTGTGAGAACATTATTTTGATGGCCCTTTCTACCAAGTGCGTACTTTGAATTATAGAGCTCTTTTTTATGCGTAATTTTCATGCTTATTTTGCTTAAACTATTGTGGGGGCTTTTTTTTTAAATATAATAACCAATTTAACTATTGTGTGACTCACCTTTTTTGTTTGTACTGGTGTTAATGTTATTAACTTTTACTATTATAAAGTTGACATTAGTATAAACAAAAGATGAGTTACACCAATTAGTTACAATTTTTTTTTTAAAATATATATTATAAGTTACAATTTGGTTATGCTAAGCAAAAATTTTGGTTTAGTTTATGTTACTGATATAAAAACATATATTTTTTTAATAAAATATCATTAATAAAAGATAGGGAAATTACTTTATCTGTTTTTTTAATTTTTTTTTTAAATTTACGGTTTGGGTTTCTAAAGTAGTTGCAGCGCTAGTTGCAATAGGGGTTTCTATACGATTTTTGTTGCAATTTAAGTTGCAGCTAGTTGCAATAAGAATTTCTATGTAGAATTCCGTAAAAATGCAAAAAAAAATGCAAAAAAAGAAAAAAAAAACTGTTTTGAAGTGTAAAAATGAAAAAATCCGTAAAAGATATACGGAATTTTTAATAAATTTTAATTTTTTTATATAATAATGCGCATTGAAGTTTTTAAAACACTCTAAATTTAAAAAAAAAATTAGAACAATTCAACATACCAAAAAAAAATTTAAAATAATTTATTATACGCGTGTGAAATAGATAATTTTTTTTTTTTGAGAAAAATACGTCATTAATATACGAAGACCCAATAGGAAAAATCTCAAAAGAAAAAAGAGTGCTTAAAAAGAATATATTAATGAATATTTTTTTGAATTAAGTACAACATGGATACACCTAGTTAGGCCACCAAACATAATCATCATCAATAAAATATAAAACTAGCTTGGCTAAAGAATGTGCAACATTATTAGTCATCTTAGGACAAAACTTAAAAGAAATATTAGTAAAATTATTACAATAAATAAAAATATCTCTAATAATACAACTAAAATAAGACTGATTCACATGATGATTAGAGATAGCGTAGAATTTTTTTTATTTATGCTTTTATAATTAATTTTTTTATTTATTTATTAAAATAGAAATAGCAAAACTTCAAAATAAAAAAAAAAACATAATCTCAAAATGAAAACAAAATCTCAAAATAAAAACAACTTTTATAAAATAAAAATAGAGCAACCTCAAATCAGCTTTTATAAAAATGAAAAAAAAAATCTAAAAAAAAACATAAAAATGGAAAGAAAAAAAATAATAATAAAAAATACATGGTAATATATTTTTTGGAAATTCTTATCATGCATAAAATTTTTTTGAAAGGAAACTTACTATACAAATTAAGTTTAGTAACTAATTACTACCCAATATAACTTTTAAGACATATTTATGGAATCTTTATTAACAGAATTATAAAATTTGGGTAACTATACCGATCAATATAAATCAGTTACCTAAACTTATAGCTTTCCTTAATAAATCAGTTACCTAAACTTATGTATTATATATTGCAGGGATGGACCCACTACTATTAATGTGGCTATAGTTATTATCAACAAAAATATTATTTTTTAAAAAATTAAATATAATTTTTTAATTTAATAATTATAAATTAAAATAATAAAAAAATCTTTACAAAATTAAATAAATCTAATAAAAGTAATTATAATATAAATATAAATATTTTTTAATAATAAATAATTCCTCATAATAAAATAAAAATTGTCCATCACTAATTGCATGAATTTGTTATTGCTTTGTATTATTCTGAGTATTTGGATTAAATATTTTGTTCCATTCAACCAAGTTTTTGTCTAAAGTATTAGCATTAGAAAAATCATCTATGTCCGGTGCCGATTGAATTATTTATTTACTAAACTGATTTGATGAATGTATATGATATTTATTTTATTTTATTATTTTGTAGAACTTATTATAAGAATTAATTACAAAAAAAAAAAAAAGAAAAAAAAAACAAGTGGACCTTGAAATGTTTCTTAGCATAGCATCTACAATGTAAAGATTATTATTAACCTGAATTCAACCCAATTAATAATAATAATAAAGTATGTTGTAAGTAATGATTTCATGCCACAATAGCTGTAGATGCATGCTAATGTAGGTCCAATTAATATAATCAGTCTAAAAAGACGGTCTCAGTGTTTCATTTTTATTCTTTAAGATTCAATCATTCATTTTTTTATTCTTTAATAATATTTTTTAAAATTAAAATAAGAGTTACACATTATTATTATTACAGTAGAACTTTTATTCAAGAATACACTTAAATTATATTCTAATTGAGATGTTATAATTAAATAGAGTTACACTAAAAAAAATTAAAAAAACCAAAAAATACCAATATTACAATAATAACAATAAATAATCATTAATACTATATCATAATAGAAATATTTTAAAGTAAATATAATATTCATGTATTATAATTTAAAATAACATTATTAATTTTACATAAATAAATTTATAAAATACATGTATATATTTTATTAAAATGTAATTCTTTATATAGATGTATACTTTGGTAATACGGGACTTAAAAAATATATAATTAATTACAATTTAAAAATTATTCTTATTTATAACTGATTTAAATTAGAACTTAATTTTTTTATAATAAATTAGAGATTATTCTTGAATAAAGTATTTTTAAATATAAGTTCTGTATAACTTAAAAGCTCTAACTGTACAACTTAAAACTCTCTTGGGATAAATAACAGTTTAGTCAAACTGAATGGAGTGAGTGAAACAACGGAAACTCTCTTTTTAAACCTTTAGAAGAGTTGGAACCCAGTCACGGGATCTTAGGAACTTTCCTTAATCATACTTTATTGTTTTTTATTTTTATTTTCTCTTATTATTATTATTATTATTGCCTATTTATTGAGATTTTCTTTCTTTTTTTATTTTTTTTCATCAACTTGCTCCTCTTTTGAATTTTGGAATTTGGGCAATTGCAAGTTTTGCATTTGTTTCCTTTTTATTAAAACATTTTTTTTTTCCTTTTATGTTTATAAACCCAATATTTGGTGTTACCTCTGCATGGATTCTAAGCTGTCTATATATAAAGCTTACACGGGGATTCGATTGATAGCTTATTTTTTTTCTCTAACTTCGTTAATTCTCTGCCATTCAGAATCTGGAGGTTTTCTTCTTTCTTATCTAGTTTATAATACATATTTAGTGGTGAGAACCCTCATCGCATCTTATGTTTGAACTCTGGCACTTGTATCAAGAAATTGGTAAATTACATTTTGAGTGTTAGTTGAATTGGGTTTTTGAAACTTTTCTTCTTATATATATTTGTTTCTCAAGTTTCTGAAGATACATGACAATAAGTACTTTCTCAATATCAAAGAATTGCAGTTCCAATATATTTTGGCACCCATGCAATGTGTTTGTTGTTTCGATTGTGTGATGTGATATATGTACCTATGGTGGGGACTTGTTAGATGTACCTTTCAATTCATTCAATTTTTTTTTTTTCTTCTGAGTAGTAGTGGGTCCTTTTCTTCACAATTTAATAACATGCTTTTTCTAATATCTTTTTTTTATGAAATTGGATTGATTTCCCTTCAGATTTATGGACTCAAAATTGAATGACGTAACTGTGTTTTTCACTTACCCTTTTGCCTATCTTATTGCTTAAAAACTTTTACTAGGGTAATTCTATATCAGTATTTATGTTTCCTTCTTTCTTGATTGTTATGATTGTTAATAATGTAGGAGACGCAGTTGTACTGTTAAGAAGCATTTGTGCTTCTAAATTTTGGTATACAAGGTTCAGTTTCATAGAGAGCTTATGCCAGGGAACAAGTACGAGATTAATTCAACCTACTCATCTGGTCGACATGAACGCCTATTGAGAGAAAGGCAATTGAAAAACAGCAGGAGTTCTCAATCAAACGATGTAACTACTGAGAATAACATTAAGGGGGCTCAGTATATTGAAAATGATGTCTGTATAACAGAAGATGATCATTCGAAAGTTGCCACTCTTGGACAGTACCCTGAAGGGGATACTACTGCAACGGCTAATAATTATGAACGGTGTGGAAAGCCAGACAGAAAGCCAGCTAGACAGCGGTTATTGGTGGTTGCAAACAGGTTACCGGTCTCTGCTGTGAGGAAAGGTGAAGATGTATGGCATTTAGAGATTAGTGCTGGGGGTTTAGTCAGTGCTCTTCTGGGTATGCAATCCTTAATCTTCATTTTATGGATTGTTTGGTCTATTTATATATTTCAAATTTTCACAATTTACTTTGTGTGTTTCTCTCTGTTACTTGTTTTCTTTCCCCTGTCATTTTATTTCTTAGTTTTGTACATTTATTTTGGCTGTGTTATAGGTGTGAAGGAGTTTGAGGCAAGGTGGATCGGTTGGGCTGGTGTAAATGTGCCAGATACAGTTGGACAGAATGCTCTTACTAAGTCTCTAGCGGAAAAGGTTAGCTTTCTACTCTTGACATAGAATCATTTGGACTTGTTAGGAATGCAGCTTCGATTTCTTGCTTCATGCACCCTAAGTTCTTGGACAGAACTCTAACACCAGTAACCAACCAAGAAAACAGAGTAACAACAATTAACTTGTAAAAGTGTATTGAATCTTATTAATGAACTGAGATTGTATTTACATATATACACAAGTGTCTATTAAAGAATAGGCTAGCTAAACTAGGATTATCTAATGCGTTATATACACGGCATTAGTTAGTTACAATGGTAAGGAAAGCTAACTAACTCTTATGACGTATAGACAGTTAGGAAAATAATTGTCAACCGCCAACAGTAAATGACAACTATCCCACAGGACTGTTTAATGCTACTGTCCTCAAATTCTGGGTTGATTGCTTATGTTTATCTATTTCTTCTTTACAGAGATGTATTCCAGTATTTCTTGATGAAGAGATTGTTCATCAATATTATAATGGCTACTGTAATAACATTTTATGGCCACTTTTTCATTACCTTGGACTTCCACAAGAAGATCGGCTTGCTACCACCAGGAGTTTCCAGTCTCAGTTTGCTGCATATAAGAAGGCAAATCAAATGTTTGCTGATGTGGTAAACCAGCATTATGAAGAGGGTGATGTTGTTTGGTGCCATGATTACCATCTCATGTTTCTACCTGAATGCTTGAAAAAGTACAACAATTCAATGAAAGTGGGTTGGTTTCTACATACCCCTTTTCCTTCATCTGAAATTCACAGGACCTTGCCATCTCGATCAGAGCTGTTGCGCTCAGTTCTTGCTGCAGATTTAGTTGGGTACGTTGTGAAATGAGCAGCACTTACTGAATAATATTATGTGATTTTTGTTTAATTGTTTTCAAGAACCAGTCTTTTACAGTCAGCTGGAGGGGAATAAATAGGTAGCTTGCATAGCATGTGCAAACATGCTTCACGTATTATATGATGTTTTTCTATTTGTCTGTTTGTTGCTTTCTTCATTTTAAGTGTTTGGATTTTATAAAATTCTGAGCATGTTATTTATGTATTTATCTTCAATTTTCCAGTTTTCATACATATGACTATGCACGTCATTTCGTAAGTGCTTGTACTCGTATTCTTGGATTGGAGGGTACTCCTGAGGGAGTTGAGGATCAAGGGAGGCTTACCCGAGTAGCTGCAGTAAGTTGAAATTACATGCCCCTTATTTTTATTTAAAGTTGAAAGCATATTACATAATGCCAACTTGTTTATCTGATTCCTCTGTTTAAATTTCAGTGTCCCATTGGTATAGATTCAGATCGCTTTATACGTGCACTTGAGCTTCCTCAAGTCCAAGAACACATAAGGGAACTTAAAGAAAGATTTTCTGGGCGGAAGGTAAATAATTTATCTGATTGTAACAGTTTCCTATGAGCTGAATTTTTTGGATAGCTGGTCCCTTTATATGCTATGAGGCCTAGTTTATAAAAGTATCACGTACAAGTTGTCCCTGTCTAATTACCTCATCCCACACACTAAACAAACTTATGACTTGTTTGGTTCTTTTATTGATTAGCTATAAAAATATTCTGTCCTCATCTTCCTTGTGACAAATTCCTGTTTATGTTATTGCTCTTTTAGAGTTCTATTATTAGTAGATTAGTATATTTCATTTTATATCTGATGATATATCTTGTGTTTTATAAAAGTTTCTTATGTGAAGCATTTGACATGACAGGTAATGTTAGGTGTTGATCGCCTTGATATGATTAAAGGAATTCCTCAGAAGATATTGGCCTTCGAAAAGTTCCTAGAGGAAAACCCTACTTGGCGTGACAAAGTAGTTTTGTTGCAAATTGCTGTGCCAACAAGAACAGATGTTCCAGAGTGTATACTTCTGTCTAAACTTGCATTGCTTCTTGTTGTATTTGTCTGATTTGCAAATAGTTTTCCTTTTTGTGTTTCACAATTACTTTTTGTTTCCTTAATTTATTGTATTTGAATTCCTTATGTTAGACCCTTAGTAGTTTAATGTATTTGATGTCTAAATTTGAGCTAAGTTCTAGGTGACTTCTGATTGTAGCTTGGGGTAGATGCAGAATAGTGTTATATTTTGTCTCTCCATTGTATTACTGCCATTGCTTTTAAATAATTGACTCAGTCTACAATGTTTAAGATAAATTTATACATAGCTGTTTTTTTTTTTTTTTGCAGAGTTAGATAAGTTAATGTGTTTGAGCAAGTTACTTGAATTCTAAGAGCATTTTGTTTGTTTTCTTGTTAAATTTGACTTATCAATGTTTCATATTGCATTTTCACAGATCAAAAACTCACAAGCCAGGTCCATGAAATTGTTGGACGAATTAACGGCAGATTTGGAACATTGACAGCTGTTCCAATACACCACTTGGTTTGTTTAAGGCCCTTTTAATCAGTTATTTCTTAATGAATGGACAATTCACATCTCACTATATTATTTTGTGTAATTGTTATTTTGACAAGTGTATATACTGACCTGTAGCTTATCATTGTTAGATCTAGCCTTACTTCTAGACAAGTGGTTCTATATTTCTAATGGTAGAGGTTTAGCTTGTCTGAGTGTGGAGCTTTGTGTAGATCACATCAGGGATACATTTATGTGGTTCTTGATGAGTCTGATGCTATCTTTATTTCTTTACAGGATCGATCTCTTGATTTCCATGCTTTATGTGCTCTATACGCTGTCACAGGTACAATGTTTTATTTTCCCTTTTAGTCTGCTCTTGCTTATTTTTCACTCTGCAATTATTTTGTATTGGACTTTAAAATTTCCCTCCCTTATTAGAAAGAAATGATGCATTGCAGTATTGTTACTTAATTAGCTATCAGTTTCTATGGATTTAAAAAATCTCTCTGTATATTGTTGCAAAGAAACTCTGAGAATGAAAGACCAAGTGCTACTGTAAATGAATTTAGTGAATTTTAAGTTCCCCATTTTAGTATAAAGGAAACTGTTCAAGTCCACATTTTATGTGTTCAAGCAGTCTCACCTGCATCCACCCATTTTATCTTTTTCAGATGTAGCACTAGTCACATCTTTAAGGGATGGTATGAATCTTGTCAGTTATGAGTTTGTAGCTTGCCAAGATGCAAAGAAAGGAGTTCTGATTCTTAGTGAGGTAATAATAATATCCTACAGCAAAAATTGTTTGGAGAGTTAAGATTGTGAGGTTAGCTGGAGTTGTTGATTGTAGAGATCCAACTTTTGATACTTGAGATTTATTTTGCAGTTTGCTGGTGCTGCACAGTCTCTAGGTGCAGGAGCCATTCTAGTAAACCCATGGAACATCACTGAGGTTGCTAATGCAATTGGCCAAGCTTTGGATATGGAGCCTGAGGCCAGAGAGAAGCGACACAATCATAACTTTTTGCATGTGACTACACACACTGCACAAGAATGGGCTGAGACTTTTGTGAGGTATGCATGCATAAGTTGTATAACATTGCCTGGTGTCATAAATATGAAAATAAGATATTGTAAAACATTTAACTCCTGCTTTAAATGCATTCTGTTAGTGTTATAATTGATGAGCAATCATATTTGAAGGCATGAACAGAAGCTCTCCATAGCATGCAAAACTATTTGTGAATTTTATACAAAGAAATGAAGGGAGTAGTGTTATTCCATGAATTTTGTTATTATCTGGCAAAATGCACGGCGGCACATTTGGTTCAAGTCAACTATTTTTAGTTAACCACCTGGAATTATTGTGCTTTAATGACACTGAAGTACAAGTCTTGCCTATGAGTAATAAATAGACAACTAGACTAAATGATATTTGTTGCCTGATTTTATTTGTTCTAGAAATCGATTCCATAGTTTTGTGAAGAATTGAATGGACTGTATAATGAAATTTGGCATTTGTTCAGTGAACTAAATGATACTGTGGTTGAAGCGGAAATACGGACTCGAGAAGCTAAACCCTCTTTTCCTAACAATGATGCAATTGATGGCTATTTGCACTCTAATAATCGATTGATCATACTGGTATGCTTTTTATATGAAACTTCACACTAGTGGAAATTGTTACTCTTTTCTATATCTATAGTATGTAGTTTACTAGTTATAAATTGTTTTGGAGATAATTTATTTACTTTTGTATACGGTTGAAGCCAAAGACCTTGATCAGTTGTGCTGTCCATTCTTGTTCAATTCTGTCTACAAGGATAGCAGTTTCTTTGGAAAAAGCTGCCCTGTCTACTAAAAGAGACATGCTGCAAATTAGTTATTTTTTCATAATAAATTATTTCCATTTTAAATTCTTTTGTGTCTTTTGTTCCAGGGATTCAATGCAACACTAACCGAACCTGTGGACACACCGGGACGAAGGGGTGATCAAATTAAAGAAATGGACGTTAAATTGCATCCAGAGTTGAAGGCACCATTAAGGGCACTTTGCAATGATCCTAAAACAACAGTTGTTGTCCTTAGCGGGAGTGACAGAACTGTCTTAGATGAGGTATTACTCTCATGTTTTCTCTTCAATAGTATCTCTCCTCAGCTTTTCAATCTCCTCTTCTAATACATTTATTTGCTCAGAACTTCAAGGAGTTCGACATGTGGTTGGCAGCTGAGAACGGAATGTTTTTACGACATACAAAGGGCGATTGGATGACAACAATGCCTGAGCACTTGACTATGGAGTGGGTCGAGAGTGTGAAGGTCTTCCTTTAAAAATCTGAAATTTGGTGCTATACTTCTTAGCTTTTGTCATCCTCACCCTAAGCTCATATTGTTGTTTCTCTTTCACCAGCATGTCTTTGAGTATTTCACAGAGAGAACACCCAGGTCCCACTTTTACCAACGTGAAACTTCCCTTGTATGGAACTACAAATATGCAGGTATCATAATTTCTGGACCTTTTCTCTTAATAAACTCATCTTTTTTTCCCTATTAGTATTGACTTTGTTGCCATGTGAATGTTCTAGATGGTGAATTCGGACGATTGCAAGCAAGAGATATGCTGCAGCATCTATGGACGGGTCCTATTTCTAATGCATCTGTTGACGTTGTTCAAGGCAGCCGTTCTGTTGAGGTGCGAGCGGTTGGTGTCACAAAGGTCAGTGGCTGTTTCTCAGTACTTAAAACTTATAATATGCACTTATCAAAACAAGCTTAGTGCTTACTATATTTTATTTATAAATAATATAGGGTGCAGCAATTGACCGTATATTGGGAGAGATAGTCCATAGTAAATGCATGACAACACCCATAGATTATGTCCTATGTACCGGCCACTTTCTTGGAAAGGTAAAACTTTCTTTCTCAACTCATGAGATGAATAATTCAGTTATGTTCAAATTATATTCACATAAATTCAATGGTGTTTACTTGATTAGGATGAAGATGTGTACACCTTTTTTGAGCCAGTGCTTCCATTAGATTGTCTTGGTCTTACAAGAAGCAAAGGAAGTGAGGGTCATAAGCAATCTTGTGAGAGGAGATCTTCTACCAAGGCTACAGGAACTAAGAATGGGACAAAATCACCACAAATCAAGACCCAAAAACTTTCATCAAATGGTCCAAATCAAGAGAAGAAAAATGCCAACAATAATCACAAACCACCACAAGACAAGGGTTCGTGGAATGTACTTGATCTCAAGGTGGAGAATTACTTCTCTTGTGCTGTTGGGAGGAAAGGAACAAATGCTAGGTATCAACTTGCCTCCTCAGACGATGTGGTCTCGTTTCTTAAGCAAATGGCTGATTCAATGATGTGAATGCGATGATATGCATCCCACAAGTTTTAAATTATTATTTTTTATCTCTTGATATTTACCATTCTTTAGTACTATTTTTTATTAGAGAAATGCTAAAGGGCATCAGTGGGCTTAGCATCCTTCTATGTGTTAGTATCGTTATTGGTCCAACTAAGTATCAGATCTCACATAATTTAATATAATAGTTTTTAGGGAGTATCGCTAGCCACTGGTGTCTAATAGCAATGCTTTTTTTATTAATATTTTTAAGCTTACGAGTTACGACTTGTTTTAGTTGGATACTATTACTTCGGTTATTGATTTTAACAATAGCTGCTCAATAATTATAGGCTGTCAAACGGTTTTGACTCCTCAATGTTGAATTTAGAGAGTCAATCCTATTAATTTTGTTGCTGAGTTATCTTTTACAGAAGTTTACTTTTTAATGTTATTAAGAACTTACCCACTGCATTAATCTTCTACCTTTAACATGAAAAACTGTAAATAATAAAAATGATATCGCTTAGACTAATACCATATAAACTAAAAGTTCAGCAATTCTGGATGTTGATGATGCATAGGTATTAGGTAGTGTCGTACAGACTAAGTTGATTAATCTTCTTTTGCTTTATTAGTTGGCCTTGTATTCTCGATGTGTGCCAAATTCATTTAACTAACAAATTCTTGCCTTCAAACTTAGAAAAATGCAAATTGAAATAGAATTCTTATATAACAATTCATGTGGAATTTTATAATAAAAATTACTAATAAATAATCAAATCAAAGCTCCCTTTAGTTACCTTGATGCCTAGAATATGGATGAAAATTGCCGAAAAGTAATTCAGGAGGCCTGGCAACATGAGTTTCACGGCTATCACAGCTTTGTGCTTTGCTCTAAACTTCGGTGTACGGCTTCGGCTTTGAGCAAATGGAACAAAGAGTGCTTTGGGATATGTAGAAAGAAATTGGACCTTCTGGAGAATCTGCTTTCCGAGGTTCAATCTTGGACCCCTTCCCTGGAGAATGATCAACTTGAGTGTGCTTTGCTCTTGGAAATTGATGAAATCGAGATTAGACAAAAGGCTATTTGGAAACAGAAGTCCCGTGAATTGTGGCTCAAAGAGGGGGTCGTAACTCCCGTTTTTTCCACACATCCATTATTGTTCGAAGGAAGAAGAATTTCATCTGGGCCGTTTCGGAGGATGGTGACCACTGGATTGAGGAAAGGAATCTTGTGGTGGAGTACTTTAGATCAAAGTTCATTGATTCCTATTCTACGACGAACCCGGTGGTTAGTGATGATTTATTTAATTTAATATCCCCCTGTATTTTTGATCTTGAGAACCATGCTTTGGTCGATATACCTTCGGATGAGGAGATCAAAAGAACGGTTTGGGCTATGCCCCCTTTGAAGTCGCCTGGGCCGAACGGTTTCCCATCTAAATTCTACAGAACTCATTGGGATATAGTGGGGAAACAAACCGTGGATTTTGTTCAGGAATTCTTTCGATCGGGCAAATTTACTAAGGAAGTCAATCGTACTTTCACTGTTCTGATTCCCAAGCGAAGTAATGCGAGGAATTTTGATGACTACCGGCCTATTAGCTTATGTAATGTAAGCTATAAGATAGTGGCTACTATCTTGTCAAGCCACTATCTTGTCAACTAGACTTCGATCAGTGCTGGAAAAGATTATTTCCCCTTATCAATCGGCGTTTGTCAAAGGGAGGTGGATCACTGAAAACTTTGTTATAGCGCAAGAGATTGTCCACGATATGGGGAGGAAAAGTGGGAAACATGCTTTTGTAGGGATTAAATGCGACATGTCGAAAGTCTATGATAGGCTTGAATGGAAGTTTGTAAACAATGTGCTAAGGGCTTTCGAGTTCAATATCAAGTTTTGTGATCTTATCATGGAATGCATCTCCACTGTCAGCTTCCAAGTTCTGTTAAATGAAGGGCTAACTAAATCGTTTAGACCTCATCGCGAATTGAGACAAGGCGATCCGTTATCCCCTTTCATCTTCATTGTATGTGCTGAAGTTTTGTCTCGATTAATTCTAGACAAGGAACAGAAGGGAGAGATCACGGGGTACAGGGTCTCGGCTAATGGCCCGTCCATCTCCCATCTTATGTACGCGGATGATGCCCTGTTTTTCACTAAAGCCTCGGTTAGAGAAGCGGTTGCTCTTTGGGAAGCCCTCGATAAGTATTGCCAATGGTCGGGACAACGAATCAATGAAAGTAAGTCCAAAGTGTTGTTGTCGAAGAACTGTGATATTGACTGTGGTCTCAACATTGCTGAATTATTTGGTTTCAATATCATGGATGGGAATGAAACTTATCTCGGAAACCCTCTGTTTGTCACTGGAAACCGATCGAAGGACTTTGAGTTCATTGTGGAGAAAGTCAGAAATAGGATGGAGGGATGGAGAGCCAAGTTTCTCTCGCAAGCGGCTCGATCAGTCTTAATTAAACATGTCATGTCCTCTATTCCCATCTACACCATGTCTGTTTTTCTGATCCCTCAGAAAACCACAGATGCCCTGGATGCTTTAACCAGACGATTTTGGTGGACTGGCAAGATGGATGGTGGGAGATACCTATCTCTGTTAAGTTGGGGAGCAATTTGCCAACCGAAGTATTGTGGAGGTCTTGGGTTCCAAAAATTCCATGATATGAATTTTTGCTTGATTGCTAAACTAGGGTGGAGGATGCTGACTAATTCTAAGTCTTTGTGAGCCATGTTTATCTTGAGTAAGTATTGCAGCTCTGAGAGTTTCTGGAGTGCTCCTTTGCCTCGAGTTGCATCTCCGGCAGTGCGGGGAATTTGGAAAACCCGCCAATTCTTATTGAAGAATAGTGTGTCAATATGTGGAAAACACTCTCATGTGGACATTTGGAATTGTCAATGGTCCTGTTCTGATGGGAAGGTTTTTGGTCATGCTGATATAAATCCGAGAATCAGGGCATTTGAGACTCTCGGGGTATTTAGATTGAACTCGACTGAGGCCCTCGATGCATGGGATATACAGAAGGTGGAAGAGTTTTTTAAGCCTACGGCTGCTGAGGCTTTGCTGAATACTAACCTCTCGGAGCTAAGGGACTCGGATCGTCTGGTGTGGAAGTCTACTCCGTCGGGAGATTTTTCGATGAAACAAGCCTATTAAGATCTCATCATTCCAAGGAATGATGATAGTAAACTATACTCCTCTCTTTGGAAATCTGTGGTTCATGATCGGATGAAGCTCTTTTTGTGGAAGGCTAGCCATGATTGTTTGCCTTTTGGCTCTAGACTTAGCCGTATCTTTGGCAATGTGGTGGGAAATTGCTATCTTTGTGATACGGATGGTGGTGACAATTCTGACCATTTCTTTACCCAGTGCCATATTACTCGCAAGATGTGGTTCCTGAGTAAATGGAATATTAGAATTGAGAATATCCCTCTTCGCACTTGTGGGGAGGTTGTAAACTGGATTCTGAATTCGACGCAATTCATGGATGCTTTTGAGGTGTTTTACAGGGAGGAATTTACCGTGTTTGCTGCTGTGCTTTATTCAAAATTATGGTTCTTCAGAAATGATAACTTCCACAACAATCGCCAATGGAGATTTACTAAGATGAAGAGGACTATTGACAATGATTTCGCTAGCCATTGGCGGGCTGCAGAGACCATGAAAAAGACGGATGGATGTATCCAAGGGACACAGTTGAACCACTGGAGGCTCCCTAGGCCATGAAGAATAAGAATCAGTGTTGATTTTGCATGCAAGTCTGAGGTGGGGGCTATTGGGGTGGTGGTGCCTAATACTGATGGAAGCATTCGGGCGATGTTTGTCACTAAGATTTCTTACTCCTCAATCGTCCACGGGGAACTCTTGGCTGTTTTTGGGGCGCAAAGGTGATGCAGCAGCGGACCTGCAGTCAGATTGCCAAGTTCTGATTTCTGCAATTTCTAAAGGCCAATCCCCCTACTGGAATCTGTCTTTCTTGTTTGCAAAACTTTGTGATGTAATTCTAGAGGTTAATGCTTTTCCTTGTTGGGTGCCTCGGACCTCTAACCAAGCAGCTCATATGCTTGCTAAGTGGGGCCTGATCATGATTGTAATGGTTTCTTGAACTTTTGGGAGGTGAGTCCCATGTACTCACCAAGCTACTTACCCTTAATGAATAATTCAGTTTTTTTCGGTAGCAAAAAAAAATTGACTCTTTCATCTTACAATTATTTTATTTTTCGTTCAAAAATCTATGTTTACAATAGAGAATAAATTGGATTTTGTCATAATTAACAATATTAATTTTGCATATTTGAAATTAAATATTAGTTCTTTATCTCAACTATGTATCAAGAAGTCATTGGCTGCTTCAGTCATGTATTACTGTATTATTTAAAATTTTAAACGTTTAAATATTACTGCTCAACCTTTTATATATGAAACAGAAACTTATTAGTTATTACAAATCCACTAGAAGAAAACAAAGAAAACTTGGTACAACCAATGGAAATGCTTAAAATAAAGACATGATAAACTAATTCATCTGCCTCCAGATGCAATAAGAGAGCAGATGACAAGTTTAAATATATATTCTATAAAACTAGGTACGAAAAGAATTGAGAAAAAGTATCCAAAACATGTTGCGGTCCAATGTGATCTACTACAAGAACCTACAAAATATTGGGTTTCCAAAAATACAAAAGGAGGAATAGACAGCAACTAGTATGCGCCCCAGAACCAAAAATGACAACCCTAACAATAGAATTAATCCTTATGGCCTTCTAAGCAACAGAAAAATAATGAGATAAAAGCTAATAATATGTAATACTAATGTTGTACTGTGGGTGTACTATGAAGTATATATTATCAGCTAATGCAAAATGCAAAAGTTGCTCACTCTGCAGAGGTTTTCTTGTTTGGTTCAAAAACAAACTTAATCAGTGCTTCCTTGATTGGCAGCATTTCAGGGAACTCGTTGCTCAACTTTGATGCATCCAACTCGTTGTTGCTTCGAGGGGCCACAATCACCTTGGCTTGCTCTTCTAGAGTGAAGTTTTGCCACTTGAAATCAGGGTCAATGTATTTTTGGTACATCTCAAGAATCTCATTGTGGCTTACAACTCCAGGATTTGTGAAGTTCCAAATGCCCCTTAGGTTCCGCTTCGCCATCTCAATGGAAATGGGTAGAAGTTCATCCAAGATAGTCATACTGTTTGGAATGTTAACCACCTTGTTGTAACGAGTAATCTTAGTAATGAAGTTCCGGGGATTATTCAGATCTGATGATATAGGCATTCTAACTCTCAGGGTGCAGACATTGTCGTATTCTCTCAAAAGCTCTTCAACCTGATGACAAACAAAATAACAGTTAGTTTTAGCAATGGAATCGACTTCTAACGGGGAAAAGGACAGATAATAATTGCAGATAAAATTACCATGGCCTTTGTTTTTGAATAAAATGAACCAATGAAATTCGGTTTGTCCTCCTCCTTGAATCCAATTCCAGAACCTTCTGGATGTGCAGCATCATACTCAAAAATACACCCAGTGGCATAATTCATCAGTAAGAGCCCTTGTTCTCTACAAACATCGGCTATGGTCAAGGTTCCAGCAACATTGGCACGAATCACTTCTGGTTTATGGGATTCACACCAATCAACATTGGGTCTACCAGTCACACCTGCGGCATTGAATACATGGGTTGGTTTAACATTCTGAAGATCTGCCAAGAGTGATGCCCGATCTTCAAGTCGCCCTTTTCCATATTCAAATGGAATCCCTTGTTTCTCACATAGCTTTCCAAGTAGACCACCTATCCAACCAGTCCGACCATAGATCAAAAATTTCAGTGGGGGTTTGCGAGGAGAGTTGGTGCTTTTGGTCGGTGGAACCAACATCCGAGTATTACTTGAGACATAAGATTCAGATTTGTCCTCTTCAGACCCATCAAAATGTCTCTCGAGTCCACCAGGCATCATTAGCATTCTTGGATGTGGAAGCAGGGCCCCTGAAACATCACCCCACCATTCAGGATTCTTGGTGTACCATTCAATAGTCTTCTTTAATCCCTCATCCCAGGTAGTTCTTTCTGACCATCCCAAGTTTGTAAGCTTCTGATCATCCAGAAAGTACCTCTGGTCGTTAAAAGGTCTGTTCTCCACAAACTCAATGCACGCATCAGAATCAACTGAGAAAAGTCTGCAGATATCCTTAGCCACATCAATTACCCTCCTTTCCTTCTTAGTTCCAATATTATAAACATGTCCAACCTCTCCTTTGTGAAGAATGACTTCAAAAGCCTCAGCAACATCCTCGCAGTATAAGTAGCTCCTCACATTAGAGCCATCACCATGAATTGGAAGAGGCTTTCCCCTCATAGCTAGAAGGATGAACTTTGGAATCAACTTCTCAGGAAATTGGTTAGGACCATACACATTGTTCCCACGGGTGGTTATCACAGGTAATCCGTAAGACCTGCCATATGCCATAACAAGCATTTCAGCTCCAGCTTTTGTTGCAGAGTAAGGATTTGTTGGTAGGAGCTGAGAAGCTTCATGATTTCCAACAACAGCATCCTCGTCAGTCTCCCCGTAGACCTCATCAGTGCTTACATGGATGAACCTCCTGATCTGGCCAGTGACTTTGCATGCTTCGAGAAGAACATGAGTGCCATAGATGTTGTTCTTGGTGAACTCAAAACTATTACCAAAGGAATTGTCAACATGAGTCTGAGCGGCAAAATGCATTATTGTGTCAATTTTCTCTGTGATTAAAAGAAAGTTGACAAGATCAGCGCTGCCAATGTCCCCCTTAACAAACTTGAAATTTGGTGATGATTTTGAGGGGAGGAGATTTTTCAAATTTGAGCAGTAATCAAGCTTGTCAAGGACAACAATCTTGTAGTCAGGGTAACTGCGAATCAGCCGATTGGCAACATGGGACGCAATGAATCCTGCAGCCCCAGTAATGAGGATGTTCTTTGGCGTATATGTAGCCATGTCAATGCAATTTCTGAGGAAATGTAAGAAATATATCGTTAGAAAATATAACAGCTTGTATCAAGATGTGCGTAAATAAACCAGTGACAAGACTGACCAAATATGCAGTTTCAAAGTGAAAGTAGTGTACAATAAAAATGGAGACGAAGACTATTTCAAAACCCAGTAATTAAGAGATCAGTAAACCTCATTTGGCAGTTAGAAAACCACAATAGTTTTTCCAATAATAAAAAGAATATAACTAAGCCAGTCACATGTCAATACGGTTCACAAGATTTCGATACTCAAAAAGTCAAACTAATAAGTATACACTGCATAACAAATTGCCCAAAAGACTTACTTATCAACACATCTAAAAAGTAAATCACATGAAGTCTAATTATTTCTTTAGCTCAATCCCAGTTAATCATTGTAAAAGCAAACAAAAGACAAAAAACCCGAATTCAGTACAAACGAAAAGATAAAAAAAAAATCATCCTATGCCACCACAGTTCAAAAAAACATCAGATCCTTGAAGACTTAAATCCTATACGAAATTTAAAACACCTTTTTGCAAAGCACAACAAGATCTGAATCCCACCGCGAAATCCAATTTCTTATTCTCAATGGCACAGTCCAGGATCCAGATCAACAACAAAATGCAGTGCATAATTTAAGGAATAAAATATCACATACCAAATGCAAAATTCAACACACTTTATCACAGATCTAGCAGAATTTACGAAGACTCGGATCAAATTTAACTTCAAATAACGCACACAAACACATCCTATTCACTCGCCGACGAAATTCAGAAAATATATAAAGCGATATACTTACAAATTTGACGGAGATCAAAACGGATCAACCCCAGATTGGGAGAAACAGCAGAGAAAAAATCTCGAAAGAATATCTAAGATGATAAGACTCAGACAGAGAAATGAATGAGAAAATCAGAGGACTCTGATTGCAGCGAGAGGGAAAATGGTGATCCGATATATATACGCCTCCGTTTTTTTCTATTTTTTTATTTTTTTTCAAAAAAGAAAATCAGTGAGACAGTTAAGGAGAACCGTGTAAAGATTTAAAATGACGAAATTACCCTTGTATTAGGAGTCATTTTACATGTTTACACGGTTTGTGGGCCCAGGGTGAAATGGGTAGGTTAGGGGCGTGGAGAATTCCTTTTTCTCAGCGAAGCCACACGGTCCTCGCGGCGCGCCGCTACCCACTGAGCCACGTGCTATCACGTGGAAACCTTTTTTATTAAATATTGAGGAGTGTCTCTTAAATAAGAGGTTCACATTTCAAATCTGAAATTAGTGATTTCTTATAATAATAATCTAGCTAATTTTGTTCCTACGTTATAGTAGTCACTATCTTATTTTCTCTCTAAATTAAAATAGTGTAACTGTAATGTATTAGAATTGTAAAAAGAAAGAAAGCTGTGAAGAAACAAAAAAGTGAGATTTGTATATTTGAAATTGGGAGAATGAAATAATTTGATTTTATTCCAATATAATACTTTATTAAAATAAGAAAAAAAAAGAAATCTAACCTGATCATTTATTTACTACGGTACTATTTTTCCATATTTGATGATATAATTGGGCATGCAAAAGAATGCAAAGATATCAGGGTAAAAAAAACTTAGTTTTATAATTTTTGGTGAACATATAAATTAATTTTTTATTTTTATTTCCTTGTGTGATCACATAATAATCTATTTACTATGATTTCCAATAATTAAATAAATCAATATATGAGCTTTCACTATGAAAAAAACTAACAATAAGTTAATATTCAAAAAAAATATATACTTACTGCACATTGCACAAAAAATAAATGTTGCATAAGAGATTTATTATACTATACGTATGTGCATTGTTCAAAAAAAACATACCATGCATATTATAATTATATAAACAATTCTATTGTACAATGATAATTCTAAATTATAATTATTTACCAGCTTTTTCCTTTTAAAAAAGAAAATATATATTTGTGAAAATTGAAAACTACAAAAAGAAATGTATACCTATTATTTTTTAACAAATAATAATTTAGAGATAAGGTACTTTATAATTTTATCATTATATTTTTCAAATTTTCAGTCCTTTATATCAATATAAAACTAACTCAAAACTAATTCTGATTTTTTTTAGGCAAATAATAATAATTTAGGAATTAAAAATCGCAGTTGAATCACATATATTTCTATATCAGAGTTACATATTAAGTATTTTATTATATTTTTTCAGGTGGGTCGATAGTTCACACAGCCCTTGCCTGTGTGTGGGTTTGCCACCCTTGCTAAAAGAATAATTTCTAAAACAAAATTCTAATAAGAAAAGAAAGCTAATTTTATTGATATTATTATTATTATTATTATTATTATTATTATTTAAGAAACTCTAGTATATTATTTTTTATAAATACATACTTAGATTGCATTTTGAAATATATAAAGAGAAAACAAATTAAGGGGATTCAGAGTTCAGATCCCTTCCCTTTTCTTGTACATGACTTGGTCATATTTGTCTGTGTTATATATATCTATAAAATTAAGCAACATTCAGTCAGAAAACTACTATATAAAGAAAATGGTTAGAGACTTAGTGAACTTTACGAATCATAAATTAATGATATATATGAAAGATTAAAAGTTAATCTAATGACTTTTTATGGCTATTATTATCTGAAACTTTCTCTGCTAACATGTATGTGTCTCACTCTCAAAATTATATGCACATGCATGAATGATGAAAACGTTATGCATTGTTGTCACAATAAACACCAGAGCATATATCTAACAATAATATTGGGTAGTCGGTGTTAAAAGCTTTCCCTTTTGTTCAGCTGTACTTGCTAAAATTCTCACATGAGAATATGAGGTTATCAAATTCATTCATTTTATGATCAGCCAAAAGCTAGAATTAATATAAAGTCACTTAGAGACCATATATATCATCAACTAAGACACGTGTAATATTGGTTGTCACTGGAGAACAATATAAAGAATATTCATTTTAGGACAGATATATTTTTATTATTAATTTGGTTTTGTAATCATATGGGGTTTCTTCGAAAAAACGAAAAGCAAAGAATCTTTAAGAAAGATATATAGCAAGGATAGTTTTAATTGAATGGGTAGCAATTAATGTATTTTCCTCATTAGGTGTCATCATAGTTGCTCCTTGTGCCACTTAACAGTTTATTATGCTGTCCTAATAAAAATATTCTCTACGCCTCTCTGTTAAGTCATTGTGCTATGGATAATATTGCCTCAAATATATATAATATAATAAAGAGAAACCTACCTTTTATTTCCTGCAAGTGTTTTGTTGATAAATTTGTGTTTCTTTTGATGTAACATTTTGAAAATATGATAAGATAAGAATAATCCATTTGATGTAACAATTTAACATTATATTGGTTTGTAATATGTAACAACGTACATGAATGAATAAAGGGTCAACAGTAAAGCTTTTTTTGATGCTTAATTAAGTTTTACCATTTTTAATAGCCGATTAAGTAAACCTTCTTTTTCTTTTCCCTTTCTTTTGGAATATTATCATGATTTTAAGGGACACATGAAAATATTCAATATTGGTAAAAAGAAAAGTAAAACGATCGACGACTCTTTCAAAAGTAGACACTTGAATAATTTTCAATCTAAAATGGTAATTTTGGTAGATTTAGGTGTAAATGTGTGATCCAATATTTCAAAGCACAGGAAAGGAAAGGAAGGAGAAGTGAAAGTGAGAGTGGGAGTGACAACTGTGAAAAGGACTGAGAGAGAGAATGTATAGTCAATGCTGTCAATTGGTGCAATTTGCTTGACTTATTTGTACACCTCAGCACTTTCTATTCTATTTTACTATAATGAAGCCAAACAAACCACAAGAATGGCGGTAAAAGTTAAGGCTGAGATGATATATATATAGACAGTATCCATACCAAGTCCTAATTTTTAGATTACTTTAGTTTAGGTGGCTGATTAAACTTTTCAAATTTAGGGGCTCTCTATTCTTAAGACTTTTCTTCACAATTGAATTTCTCTCTTTTTTTTTTCCCAATTATTATGGTAAAAATACAGTTTTAAACTTGATAATAAACCCTTTGTACAGCCTTACCCAATGAGAGTGCTTAATTCTCTCTCTCTCTCTCTCTCTCTCTCTCTCTCTCTCTCTCTCTCTCTCTCTCTCTCTCTCTCTCTCTCTCTCTCTCTCTCTCTCTCTCTCTCTCTCTCTCTCTCTCTATATATTTATATATATAATTTTCTACTCATTCCCAAATAATCTAAATATACAATGTGATCTAATAAATTAGTTAAAAAACTACAATACTCATATCATGATTCATGAACACTCCTAATTTTAATATGTGTGAAACTACTTGCATGGTTCGAAATCACCTTAACAAGAATTAAGAGATTATATCTCAAACTCAATTATCATTAATGACTAATAGGTAGAGTAGTCCACCACATTGTTAATGTGTGGAAACATTATAGCATATATAAGATTCATGACCTGCGCTATACTTCTTATTATTAATTAATTTTGAGATGAAATTGCATGTATATTACAATTCTAACATAGTATCAAAGTTATAAAAAGAAAAATATTTAACAAAGTATTCAATCTAAAAAAAAAAGTAGAGCCCAAAAAGTATAGCAAAAGAGTCATTTGTGATTTAGGGATAGTGACCCAAAAAAATAGTCACTTATGATTCATTGATAATGACCCAAAAAAAAAATCATTTATGAGGTAGCTGTTCAAAATTAGTGAGTAGAAAATAATTACTATCTCAAGAAGTATTATAAATTTCATATTATCAATGTGTGAAAAAATTATAATGTATATATAAATCCTAATACCCTTGTCAATGGACACTCATGCGCACCTGCAAATAAAAAACAATGAATGAGAGAGTGATTAAGAGAAAAAGTGCACATGTGCGAAAATGAAAGTATATAAATGATGTTATTTTTAAACAAAATATGGATGTTGGTTGAAAAATCCTCCAATCTCCATATGTTGGTACGTTTAACCACCATTCTTAAATTCACATAAAAAAAACAACCACCATTCTTAAATTTTAGCAAAACATTCCAATCTCTAGTTATGTTTGCATATTCTTTTTTTTTTTTATAAAAAAATCCAAATTATATATTTGCATATTCCAAATATCATTCAATAATGTTTATTGAATGTGCCAACATAGAAGATTACGTGTCCTAAATTTTTATTGATACAAATAATTTTATTTATTTAAAAATAATTAAAAATTATATTTATCAAAATATTTTTTTTTCTTATTTTTCCTTTTCTTCCTCTTCTTCTTCAACCATCAGTACAACCACCACATCGTAACCACCTCTCTACCACCACCGTCACCAATTTACCATTTAAAAATTATTATAAAATAATAACAAACAAAAAATCTAATTTTCTTGTTTTTCTCTCAAAAAAAAATCTAATTTCTCTTTATTTCTCTCTCTCTCTATCTTTATACAGTATCACTATATATATATGCCTCTCTCCTCTCCCCAAGCATATTAAATTTTAAATATTTTAATTAAATAATATAACAAAATAGTAAAAAAAAATACATATTAATATTTTCATTTTAAATAAATAACTATATAACAAAATAGTGAAAAAAATCCCTCAAAATAGTTATAACTTTTATTAAAAATAAAAATAAATACTTTTTATAATAATTAAACCCTCACATAACAAAAATCTTAAATCTGTCACTAGTCATAATGGACGAGATCCCTTCACTATGTCGACAACCATGGGGATTGTAGCACATTGTCTAGAGTTTCCATTTGCACGAAAAGAATGAATCTTCTCTTCATTAGGGTCAAAGTTATCATCAAATTTAATCTGAAAGTGTCAAAGGAGATAAAGAGAGGAATAAATAGTGATAGTAACTGTGGTGCAGAATGTGGTTGTATATACATGTCAAGATTAGGGTAGGATCTAGCAAAATTTTCTTTGACCATTAATTTTAGATTATGTGGTTATTATAATGTAAGTGTATAATCTTACGATAGGACTGCTGGTATACGATTAAAACTTTATACATATTATAATAATATTTAATGATATTTATTTTTTAAAAAAATAATATTAATAATTAAAATATTTATTAATTTTTATTTTGAATTATTATTATTTTCTTAAAAAAACAATATTAATAATTAAAAACTTATTAATTTTTATTTTGAATTTTTTTTTTTAAGTTACTTTGAATTATTTTTATATTGGTATTTATTTTCAAAAAAGAATTATTTTTTCTAAACTCATTTTTTTTGCTTCTTATTTTTTGGCTTTTCATAATTTACTGCTGGTTTTTTTTATGTTTACACCTAGTCTTTTCTTTGTTTTGCCTTTAGGCTGTGCGTAGTTCTGGTGTTATTGACTGTTTTTCAGTGGTTTTTATCTTGTTATTTGACTGCTCTTTTGAGACGCCAGTTATAAAAAAAAATTAATTAATTTGGTTTGATATTATTTTTTCTGCCAAAATAATTGAGTTTAAGAGAAGCAAGTTAGTACGGTTCCAATTAAAGAGCATCTAAAATCATTCAAGCGATCTCACATCAAAAGAATTTTTGAAAATAAATATCTATATAAAAATAATTTAAATTAATTTTAGAAAATAATAATAATAATTAAAAAATTAAAATTAATATTTTTTTTAGATGAATTAATAAATTTTTTTATTATTAATATTATTTTATTTTTTAAAATAAATATATTATTAAATATTATTATAATATAGATAAAGTTTTAATTGTATACAAGCAATCCTATATTAAGAGTATATACCTTACATCATAATAACCACAAGATTTAAAATCAACGGTTAAAAAAAAAGTTCCCTACCGATAGGAAACTTTTACTAGCTCCTACCATAATATTATCCTATATATATAAATATATTTATTCAAGATAGTGATGTGATAGCTAGTCTAAAATTTATTAAAATATTTCTATTTATTTTTTTTTAATTGTCTAATTTTTAATTTTTTTTTTCTATTTTAAATTCTCTCTTTAATTTTCTCATTTTTTTTATTTTTTTACTTTAAATTTTCTCCTTAATACTCTTATCTTTCTAATTTTTTTATTCTACCTTAAGTTTTCTCCCTAATTCTCTTATTTTTATAATTTTTTTTATTCTACTTTAAATTCTTTTTTTTTATTCTACTTTAATTAATACAACTATATATAATAACTCCCTTATTGAAAAAAAAAAAAAAACAACAAAAAACAAAAAACAAAAAACCGTATATGATAACCACTATCAAAAATGCTACTTTTAGTGATACTTTTTAATCACGACATAAATTTTTTGTGATTAAATATTATTTTAATTTAGTCAAAATAAAAATTATTTGTCACTAAAAAGTAGTATTTAGATACAAGTGTTGTGGCTAAAAACACACATAATAACAATAAATTATAATTTTTGTGACTAATACTTTTAGTTACATATTTTTTTAGTGATAACATAAAAATGATGATTTGTTCAGTCATAATTTTTTAATTTTAGTCACAAATTTTAGTGTGACTAAAATGTAAGATTTTTTGTAGTAAACTAATAAATATATAATTAAAAAGAAAATATTAATCTACACATACAACTTTAAATGAAGTGATAATTACAATTGAGATGCGTATACAACAATTATTTTGAAATTATATGATGAGTATTCTACAAATTTATTATCTTCTTTTTTCTATTTCGTGTGAGTATTGTTATGTATTTGTAATTTTTCTTCACTATAACATACATTTGAAGATAACTTTTTGTGTTTATACATAAGAAAATGTGTGAGGATTGTTCAGTTTCTTATTTTTATAATTTCTTAGAGTTCTTTATATAGATTTATCATTTGTTTAAATATATTTTTTTGAAGTAATTATTGTACATAAAATAAGTTTGAAATTATTTAACATGATTTTATTGTTCTAATATTCATATTTTTAATTTAATTTTCATAATTACCAAATAAAATAACAACCAAAATTTTTTTTTTTAGTTTTTTTTTTTATATATTTTATAAACTTTCTTTTCTTACATATCAGTATTTTTACATTGTATAATTATAATATAACGTTGTGATAACATAAAAATAATCCTGAAATAACACAAAACCATAAAAATATAAATAAATAAAAAATCTTAAACTATAAGAAAAAAAATATAAGTGTATGATGTAAAATTTCCTAGTTTACACACATGAAAATAGAAAATTATATTATATACCCATTAAATTTTATTTGTTTTAATGTTTACCTTCAATTTTATATTCTTTAAGATATACCCACTTTTATAAATAATACTTTATTAGGCTCTTTAAGTTTGTAAATTATATACTAGACTTAAGTAAAGAGTGAAGATATATTGGGTAACTCACTCATAAAAATAAGTATATTTTAACAAAATATAATATGAGTGTATTATTAATTAAAGGAAATTTACATGGTATACTAACTTTTGTCATTTTTTTTTACAAAAATACCGCCAGATGGTATTTTTTACTTTTTTATTGTGTTTTTTTATAACTTTAATACTGCAGTATACTGTGTTAAATTTTCACTGGTGTTTTTTAGTTGTTTTGAGTTATTTTGTTTTGTGTTCTACTGGTGTTTTATAAAAACACAGTATTTTTGAAAACTTTTCTGTGTGATAATATTTTTGTAAAAGTTAATTCAAATTCTAGTATTTTTATAAGTTCCCCTTTTGGTAACGCTTTTGTTTTCTAATTTTTTAATCACAAAATGAAAGTAAAATTTTTGTTTTTGAAAAATAAGAATGCGTTCTGTAACCACTTTTATTTTTCAATTTTAAAAACAGAAAATAAAAGTGTGTTCTGTAAAGTTCATTTTTATTTTTATTTTTTTTATTTTATTAAAGTCGGGTCTAGGTCCGAAGTCGAATTCGGATCCGGTTCAGAGGTCGGGTTCAGCATAAGGGCCGTGGGAGAGGATTTGGGTCCGGCTCATGTCGGAGTCCAAAATATTGATTAAGAAAAAAAATTGTTTAAAAAAATATTAAAAGTGATTTTTTTTAAAAAAAAAAATTTTGATTCTCAATTAAAAAATTAAAAAGCAAAAACAGTTTTATAGAACATGTTTTTAAGAAATATTTTCACTTTTCTAATTTTAAAAACAAAAAACTGATTAAAAAAGTATTATCAAACGCCTAAAAAAAAAAATATTGCTCATCAACTTATTCACATGAAAATCTTTCTTTTTCAGCCTGGGCCGGTCCAATTACGATTCATGGCCTTATGGCCCATATCTCTCATATTAACAGAGCCCCATAATATCCCACCAACAACATAAACCTCAATTTTGACAAAAATAATTCATCTTGTGCCCTTCAATAAGTACGAAAAGTGGATCATTAAATAAAGTTTGTAGCTTTTCAAAATAATAATAATAATAATAATAATAAAGTTTGTAGAAATCTTCAATTTTAAGTCCCGTTGTAGATTGATTAATAAGACCCAAACTGACTTTGGATGTCATCTGTTTGTTTTGGAAAAAATGTAGCAAAATAGTAATTTGATTTACTCATTAGACAAACTTATTTACTATATCAATTCGACTAGATATATTCAAATTTTTTTAGAGAAAATTTTATTAAATAGTTTTACTGAATATACTAATTTATAATTCTAGAAGAAAAAAAAAGAATATACTATTTCATAATATTAAAAAATATATATGTACTAACCTATATAAAACATTTAAAAGATATATTATATGGGGTGTTCATTGTGCGGATAGTGCGGATTATAGCTATTTTTTCAAACTAAATTGTATATGTTATTTTTGTAATTTCTTAAACTACAATCGCATATCTTAAAACTACAAAAATCATATCGTGAAAATACATTGTGGTACGGTGTGGCTTGAACGATTTACACTATTATCATTATCAAACATTATAATGAAAATTTTAAAATCAATCCAATAAAATTTTAACAATACAAAAAAAAACCTTATTAAATTTTTAACTTCATAACATATATGTTAATCATTAAATTATTATATTATTATATTGCCTCTAAAAAATAATGTTATATACATATATTATATATTTGTTTGAAAAAGGAATAAAAATCATATTGAAAAAAATTGGTAATTTTGTAACATGTAGTGCGGTGCGATTTGAACTGTAATTATAAAATTTAAAACTGCAAACTGCACCGCACTGCGCGGTTTGACAAAAATACAAATCACAATCGTACCGCAAAAAATTTAAAACCGTATTTTTTAAACAATATGGTGCAGTGCAAGCAGTTTTTACACTGTAGAGAGCTTGATGACACCCCTATAATATTAGGCTCAAACTTGAAGGAAGGTGAAGAAAATATATGAGATGAGTTCGGAATATTTATTTTTTATATCTATTAATCAAAAATATTTTTATATTATATTTTATTCAAATATACTCATTTTTAAAAATATTATATTTTATTCAAATATACTCATTTTTTTTAGTGGATTTCTCAATATACTATCAATCTTTATTCAAGTTTAACACATATTTTATATTAATTTAAAGAGTATAATGGAGATATTATTTATAAAAATAGGTATATCTTTGAAAAAATATAAAACTTAAAATAAATAAAGTAAAATGGATAAATAATTTTAATGTATAAACCATAAACCAGTTACTGAGAAATTGGCCTAAATGCTAATTTCACATAGGTCCATAAACATTCAATAATATTTTTATAAATGTGCTTCATAGTTATGGTATTTTTGCAAGGATTTCTATAAAGTTGTCATGTTAAGAAAAATTTAATACATGAGAAAAATTATTGTTGATCGTTAATGGTTGTATCAGTAAAACTATGTTGGTGAATCGTAACGTGGGTGTTTTATGTCGAAATTGTTGGTGTGCTAACAATCTTCGAACTTTGATAAACAACAGAGTTCTTTTCTTTTTAAAACAACTGAGTTCATCAGCTACCAAAATAACAAAATAATAAATTACAAATCATAGATCATATCATATTGCATGGCATGGATATAGCTTTTATTGGAAATTCGTTTAACTTTTTAACAAAATTCCAAACTAATTCCAATAGTAACTTTTGTCATTTAGTTTGTTCTCCAAATTACTTATTGC
The DNA here is from genome assembly GCF_029168945.1 of Cannabis sativa. Taxonomy (NCBI): domain Eukaryota; kingdom Viridiplantae; phylum Streptophyta; class Magnoliopsida; order Rosales; family Cannabaceae; genus Cannabis; species Cannabis sativa. The sequence continues at coordinate 38,497,253 of NC_083601.1, read as the reverse complement.
TTTTTTTTTTTTTTTAGGTAAAAACTGTTATATTGATATAAAATCATTATACATAACAGAATTGAGGAAGGAAATATACTCCAACCAAATTCAATCAACATCCACCAAAAAGCATTAACAAATCAAAAAACATGAATGATTTGTGCCTTAAGGAAATTGGATACAAGATTGTAAAATAAAAGAAACTCAAACAACTTTAAGAAATTTTACATCAATGAAATCAAAAGAAACTGCATATCCAGCCACTTTGGAAATAAAAGAATGTGAGAGCATCAATTTCTTGTAGTTGAATATAGCCCTGAACAATGATGAATGTAATATCCATCATATCTCTCATAGAGTTTCTCTCGTAATACCGATTACTTAAATCGATAACACAATTGCTTCATCCATTCTACATTTGAGGCGTCCTGATGGTGGGTTAAGCCATTTCTTTATGAGTATAGGCTCTTGAAATAATGTAGATCGTTTCTCCTTTAGATCCATTTTAATTGGATGAAAACAATCAGAGATTGGCCTCGACATCGCTGCTATTACACACCCAAAAGCATCTTGGACCATAGGCGGCTTCCAAGGGACTGGAGCAGGGGGCACGTACATCTTTATTTTCAAGAACTTCTACTTTTTGGACTGTTGATACAAATTTAAAATTTTCTCCATCAAAGTGGAGAAGTATGTAATTTATGGAATATTCAAATGAACTCATGTGATGTATAGTAGAAAATGATTACTAGAACAATGAAAAAAGATGAATTTAGGGACGAAGATGGTGGTTACTGAAAGTTGATCAAGAAGACAAAAGAAAAAAAAAATCACAATAAAATAACTGCCTCAGAGCATTTAGTGGCAGACGCTCATATATTGTATAAATTACTTATTGCTTTGAGTATTAATGTATTTATTTTCTCTTGTGTTTTATACTTACACAAAACACAGACACATCACCAATTAATAAATTATAGGATTAAAATATTATTTACATTTTTCAATTAATCCTTTACAACACGTCAACACATAAATACGTTGGAATTCCTTTCACTTCTAAACTTTTTCAATTTAATATTTTTAAAATAAAAATAAAATTTATATTTTAAGATTAATAGAATATTTATTAATAAGTAACGGGAATCAATAATAAAGTAATCATTCTCTTATATTTGTTTAATTATATTATTAAAATTAGAAATTAGAGAACTTAATTAAATAGAGGAGAAAAAGAAAAAAGAGAACTTGCCTTCATTAATTTTGTAAGGAATGCCATTAAGGAACGTTTACTATACAGTATTCAGAATCGGAATAAATTAATAGAGAAATGTAACGAAATAAATGAAAAATAATCGAAATCAATATTTGTAATATGTTGTTTACTAAATTTTTTTAGAAATGAAATAGTAATGATTTATCTTATTTACATTATTAGGAAACGTAATTGGAATGTTTAAATTTAATAAATTGTCCTTTTGAGTTAAACTATATTATATGGTAGTTATTTTATAAAATATATTTTAAAGGATAAAATTGTCGTTATATATTTAATATTAAAAAATTAAATAAAAATAATTAAAATTGGTAGGAGAAGTTCTCCCTTTCTTCTCTCCCTTATTTAATTGAGTTCTCCTTTTCTTAATTTTAATAATGTAAGTAAACAAATGTAAATAAATGATTACCTTATCATTGATTCTCATTACTTATTAGTAAACATGCTATTAGGGTAATGAATTTTAATTATTTTTATTTTATTTTTTAATATTAAATATATAATGACAATATTATCTGTTAAAATATGTCTTACAAAATAACTACCATATAATATAATTTAACTCAAAAGGACAATTTAGTCAATTTAAGTATTCCGATTACGTTTCTTAATAAAATAAACAAGATATATCACTACTATTCTATTTCCAAAAAAAAATTAGTAAACAACATATTACAATTATTGATTCCGATTATTTTTCATTTATTTCATTATATTTATCCATTAATTTATTCCGATTATAAATATTGTATAATAATAGTGTTATAAGTTTACATATACTATACATTTGTATATAATACATCTCCAATAGTGACTGGTGACTGGTGAGTGCTCATTGTCACAACATGCAACATGTACATTTTAACATTTCAAATTAATTACATGAATATTATTATCTAATATTATTTTAAAAATTATTTTATATATTATTTTTTATTTAAAAAAAAAAATTTACGATTTAAGTTTCTTAAGTGGTTTTTTCAGTAGTTTCTATGTGGATGACTATACAGATTTTAGCTGCGATTCAGGTTGCTCTGTTAGTTGCAATATAAATTTTTATATGGAATTCCGTAAAAATATAAAAAAAAAAAACTGTTTTCAAGTGTAAAAATAAAAGAGCCCTTATTATTTAATATGAGTAATGATTATGTGATATTATTTAATGGGTAAATAGCGGCATAAGTACCCAAAGTTTTAAGTTTGTAAGTGGCATAATTCCAATGTTCATTTTTTAGCGGCATAATGTTAGGCTAAAATTAGTTTAAGTTTCGGGTCGTATTTTCGGTTAGTTTTCACTCTTTGTTTCTAGTTTTAGGACTATTTTACGCTTGATTCTTTTGTTTCAGGTCCTCGGGTGTTTAAAGAAAGTATTTACAAGAATTGAGGACAAGTGGTGAAAGAATTGAGAAGAAAAAATCAAAAAAATATGTTGCTGCCAAATCCCGTCGCGACGGGCAATATCCCAGTCGCGACGGGAACTGGCAGAAAGATTTTCAAGAATTCACTGCTTAACCCCGTCGCGACGGGGACCCCAGTGACGGAATTTTTGGGCAGTTTCGTAATTTCACGAATTTTAAAGATGAGATTTGGTTTAAATAGAGAGAGTTCGTGAAAATTAGGGATTATTCAGATTGGGAGCCCTAGAAACAAAGGAGGAGGCTAGAAGAGCGGCTTGTGGCGACCCGGATCAATTGCTTCAACTAGTTCTTTCTCTTCTCTTTAATTTTTCTATACTATTTTCTGTTTCAATGTTAATTATGGATTTGATTATGGATGTTTTGAACTAAACTCCTATTTAGGGAGAATGATGAATGTTGTTTGAGTTTTTCCTAGTTAATGGATAATTGCCATTCCTCCATCTTGATTGTGAACACTATTCATATTTGTGTTTAATTTTCATGTGCAAGATTGATCACCTTTTACATGTTTTATGATCTCAATTCGAAATCTGAAAAGTGAGAATTGAGAATGCTAAAATTGGATAGTCTAGGTTTTGATGTGAAACGAAAGTATTTACATAGCCTTTGTGACATTTAGATTATTGCTTAATGCTGATTTCATGTTAGTTTAATTAAGAGATTAATTAGAGAGCATGAGATTTAGAACCTAGAAGATCTGAAAAGAGCTAAGTTAATTTATAATCTGTCATTCACTTCAAGAGAAGGATAGCAATTAGACATTAACATTGGTAACTTAACAACAGGATTCGTCTCCCTATTCTCTCATCTTGATTAATATTCACTTGCTTCTTTAAGTTTCTTGAATTTCTTTCTTCCTTTTCCAATCATAAATATTTTTGATTTGCCAAATAAAATTATAAGTATAGTTTAGTAGTAATTAATCCAATTCCCTGTGGTTCGACCTCACTTGCGTGAGTATACTACTTGATTGCGTGCACTTGCGTAGTAATTAATAATTTTCGCAACACATAAGTACGCAGTGTTTGTAAAACTGTAATTTTTCTTTAATTTTCGTCCGTACAAACCCTGATATTTTCTTAAATAGGCCACATATAAGGTCTAGATTCTTGATCATTGGATCTAGAGAGAAACATGTAGTATTAGTTAGTTCCAAATGTTCTTTTAATAAATTTAAAACAGAGTCTGTACTGACAAAACTGAATAAAAATTACAATTTTACAAACATTGGGTACTTATGCCGCTAAAAATAAACATTGAATTTATGCCGATTACAAACTTAAACTTTTGGGTACTTATGCCATTATTTACCCTTATTTAATTTTTCTTTTAAAAAATTACCTTATCACCTATTAATATGTTGAGAGAATATAAAATTATAAAATTTAATTAAAAAGTAGTACGGGAGACTATTGTGAATAATTTTTAAAGTTTTTTACTATGGGAGTAATTTATATAAAAAAAATGTATCAAATGTGAATGAAAAAGAAAATACAAAATTAAATTTTTAAAATCTTGTGTTTATTTTAGCAACTCACAATTATGGGTGTTATCCACATTGGATAGTCACTTAAGTGGCCACTGTCTTATAAAGCACGCACCACGTTTTTATTATTATTATATTATATTATATTAGATTGATTAACAGAAAAAAGTAGTCATTTCTTGAAATTTCTCTAAGAATACGACAATAGGTGAAGAGGACATTAATATCAAAGTCCCGACCAGTATTTTATGAAAAAAAAAACAAGGAAAAATTGAAGGCAATATGAGGTTGTCCAAGTGGTGGTAGATGTGATATGATATGCCATCTTATTTTCAATTATTTATTTATCAGTGGACAAGAATTGAATTGACATCTATGTTGTTTTTGAGTCCATTACACAACTATGATTTTGAGATTCATATTAAACTATTGTTTGTGTCCTTCCTCATACATAATACCCATTATGAGATAGAGACACAACCTCATACCTCATTTCTAGATTAACTTATTATATTTTTCTTATAATAAAAAAATTATTATTATATAACATTTAATATAACAGATTATAATAAAAAAAACCATATAATATACCAGAAACTCAATAAAGAAATATTTTTTTGGTTTTTGAGTTTGAGATTAATTTAACAATGATATTGGCTAACACAAAATTAATGGAATTTGATTATTTTTTTTTATAATTATCAAATAAAATTAATAAATAATTTAATTAATACATGATAGAATTTATATGTGTTCTATTAGAAATTGAACTTAGATGGATCAGAATGAAAATGCAAAAAGTAAAATTACAAAAACTAAAATAAACTAGAGCTATTCATCAAACTGCTCATCATCACACTGCGAAAAAAAACAAAATAGTTTGAAATTTTTTACAGTAAGATCGCAGTTTGAATTTTTTATAAACTGTGCGGTACAGTTTATGATTTTGAATGGTTAATATGCAATTCACATAGCATCGCATATTATAAAATACACATTTTTATATTTATTTAGATTCAATATGTGAAGGTCCAGCCTAAAATTCATTAATTATTATATTGTTGAAACTTGAAATTTTTTTCACTTTTATTTTCAAGTCTTATGGTATTTTTGACACGTGTCGCTCAAGCTTTGTTATATTTGTGATAATTTAATTATTTGATGAAAGTCCAAACTGTAGAAACCGCACCGCACCACATCATTTTTTGCGATGCAGTTTCTGCAGTTTTTTAGTTTCGCGATGCAGGTGTAGTTTGGGAAATTAGAACACTGCATGTGCGGGTTGGTTTAAAAAAATAGTCAAAAATCGCACCGCGAACAATCCTAAAAAAGACACACGGTATTTTATATATGGTATCAACAATCCTTGTAGATTGCTACTATAGTACACAGAGTCACCCCCAAATATACGATTTATTAGTCAAATTTCAACAAGTACAAAGTAATTGACTTTAAAAAAACTTAGATTCTCTCTAATGGTTTTGGCGCAAGCTTATTGTACTCTATTTGCTAAATGAATCTCTTTAAGGCACTAAGGTTTGAACGAACTCCCTTCAATTACTTGACAAATTCTCGCTTCCTCTCGATGCAAGACCTGTAGAAATTTTCTTTCAAATATAGCAGTGATTGCTTCCTCCCGATGCAAGACTAGTAAAAAATTTCTCCCGAAGATTATTTTTCACGTTCTTTATTTTGAAATTTACTTCACATAAAAGTAATCAAATGACACATAAACTCACTAAAAAATAACGAAATAATTATCATTTACAAACGAAACACTCTCTTCCTAAAATATAAGAAATTGACGAGTTGAAGAGTTCAACCTATTACTGTTGGTTTAGGTGATATTTATAGGAATAGATGACACCCAAAATCAAGCTTAAAAAGTCTCGATACAAAGAGAATTCATTAATTAGTTTTCTCACAAAAACTCGTAAATATGAACAAATTCTGTTTGGACAGATATAGAAAGTGTGCAGACGAAATCTTAATTTCTCTAATCAATATAGTAAATCTAGACTCCATCAAATAATACACATCAAATCGTGCTTTACAAACAAGAAAACAACAAACAATAAAAAAAAAAATCTTCATGAAAAAAAAAAATCCAAATCTTTTCAAACGAACTTGGACAGAGTTTAAACACAATTTTCTTAAATAAATAAGAAAACGATATTCACATTTACTCTAATGTACACGGTTTAGTACAATAAATCAGACTAAATAAATATAATTCATATAAATATAAATATTGTTATTATATATTTATATAGAAAAATTAAATTATTTATTAACATAAACAGAATATTCTAATTTTAAAAAGCTTTTATACCAATACAAGATATCAATTTTATTTTGAAAATACATACATAATTAATTTTGTCATTTTTACTAAACATGTCAACTAAGAATTTTATAAAATTACTTACCTAAAGTGTAATAGCATCCACATCTCATGACCTAATATAACTTAAAATGTCAAAATATGAAGAAATGTTGTTGAAAATGATTTACATGTAGAGAAATATTATTCAATCTTCAAATATTATTTTAATATTTTTTCTATACATTTTCAATTCTTTTTCATTTTTTTTTTTTGGTTATATAATAAATGTATAATATTTAACTGATATATTGAGAAAATATGTGATTATATGATATAATGTAAAAGTGAGTAATAAAATAAGAAAAATAGAATTTTAATAAATTATTTTAAAGAATAGAGTAAAAAAATTAACTTGATGATAATATCATATATATATATATAAATTAATATATATAAGTGATTTGCTTTTGATATTGTTACTTATTAGTTAAAGAGTAAATTATGGATTTTTCTTGACATTAAAACGTAAATAAAATAATCATATACAGAAATTGGATTAACTTTACGGAAAAATTGTGTGTTTTTCCCTACTCTTATCTTTTTATCCTTAATTTGGACAAAAGATGACTTGTTTAGGATACTTTTTAATTGTTTATTTTTTCGTTGACAGAGTTTAGAATAGCTTCATGCACTTGAGTTGAGATCTCTTATTTTTAAAATAATATTCCTTTATTAGAATACACCTAGTTTACTTTTTTTTTCTTAATTCAAATTAGAAAAAGTACTGTGTAAAAGTACAGTACTTTCATAAAACGTTTATAATGAATCTAAATCGGATAAAAAAACAAAACAATGCAAAAGTGATAGTTGGCACTTGAAGTACTTGCCTTTAAATGGAATGAGAATAATCAATTAGAGTAATAAATTGATTTATTCTAATTATTTTTTATTTATATAATTATAAAAGATAATTAGAATATTTTAATTTTTTTTTTTGAAAAACGTGATTTGGATCACATCAGGATATTTCCGAGAAGACTTCAACAATCGGTGCTTGGAACCTCTTCAAACAGGCATAACTTATTATTTAGCTTAAGGGCATGTTTAGCCAAACCATGAGTGGCAGTGTTATCTTTGCAGAACAATTGGGACAAAATTGTCCTCGAAAATTTAGACAATAAAGCTATGACATCTTCTAACAGCACACCTATCTCATTTGCCCAATGCCATCCTGTTGTTGATAGCCAAAATTACGGAGAGAGAATCAAATTTAACCACTTCTAGGAGAATCCCACACGAATGAGCCCAATTTAGTCCAGTCAGCAGGACAAAAGTTTCAGCTTGAAAAACAGCAATACTACCTCGTAATGGTTTGCTTAATTAATTTAATAAAATTGTTATTATTAAAATATGTAATTATTTTTATTTATAGATTTTTAAAAGGTATATTTGTCTTTTTTATTTTTAATTAATTACATTAAAATTAAAATAAAATAAGTTAAGAAAAGAAAATGTATTCTCTGTAAAAATGGAAAGAACTTTTCTTTTCTCTCTAATTTGTGCGGGCTTTACTACTTTCTCTCTTTCTAAAATTTAGTAAATAATTATATTAAATCAATGTCATAATTTTTATTCTCCTTAAGTAAACACATGCACCTCAATGTCCTCTATATGCTCACAGAGCTAACTCCAAGTGGTTATAACAATTTTAATTGTTGAAGTATACATTTATTTTTAAAAACTAATTATTTAAACACTAAAAACTAACAATAACAATAAATATCGTTTTGATATTTAAATAACTAGATTTTAAAAAATAATTGGGCCAGATAATTCGATCAAATCCAACCAATTTTTTAGGCAGATTACTTTTTTTTTTTTTTTCTTAATTTGGTCAAATTACAATTAAATATTTACAACTCGATATTTAATTGGGAACAGGACTGGCCTTGGGCATAGGCGAGTAGGCCTGCGCCTATAACTCACTCATTTTAGGGGCTCAAATAAAAAAATTACCTTTTAAAAAATATATATTTTTTTAATAATTTTTAAAAATGCCATTTCTCTTTATATTAAGGGTTCAATTTTTTTTTTTACCTATGGCTAATTTCAACTAAAGGTCGGCCTTAATTGGGGATAATGATATAAAATACTGTTTTTTGTAAAAATTTTATATTTTTAGGTTTAAATTTTTTTTAGAAGAATTACCCCACATACTATTTTTTATTTTTTTTATTTTTCAAATTTACGGTTTGAGTTTCTAAAGTAGTTGCAGTGCTAGTTACAATAAGAATTTTTATACGATTTTTTGTTGCAATTTAGATTGCAGGGCTAGTTGCAATAGAGATTTTTATGTAGAATTTCGTAAAAATACAAAAAAAAAAAAGAAAAAAAAATTATTTTAAAGTATAAAAATGAAAAAACTATCTTTTTATATATATATATTTACGTGTTTTATAAAATAATAAAAAAATTACATAAATTAATAAGAGTATAACATACAAATATGTCAAAAGATAGTATTTTTGTAAATAAAATTATAAAAATTTTAAAAATATTTAAAATTTTGTATAATTATATTTTTTATAATATTTAAATTATTATTTTTATTATTTTTGTGTATTTATAAAATAATTAATTTTATATTGGTTTTCTTTATATAAATAGATTTTATATTGGGGCCACGGATAAACATGATAGTTTCAACTTTGCCAGCTCAGCATTACTTGTCAGATAATATGAATATGCCTATATTCCACGAGGAGAACTGAAAAGAGAAAACATACACAAACAAAAAACATAAAATAATATAAAAAAAATAAATTGAATAGAATAGCAGACTCAGACTCGTCGTTGCACTTGCAGACCTGTCTAAACCAATTATTAAAGGCTCTAAAAACACCCGTTATTTTCTCTACTCTTTCTCTTCTTTATTGTACTATCTTTTCTGCTCTCTGGCTCTTCATTTTTCTGGGTTTCCTGCTGTTGAACATCTTCTTCATGATTCTTTCAGTTTCACATTCGCTCTTTACAATTTGCAAGGATGCAGCTGGAGTCGCCGGTATCTTTTTATTTATTTAATTATTGTTGAGTTGGGATTTTATTTATGAAAATGGCTGGACTTTTGTTTTGGAATCTTATTGTGTTATATATGGAAGACTCATGCTATCAATTAAAATATTGGGATTACCCATTAGATCTCTGCTTACTTTTTGTTTCTACATGCTTTACTAATTTTCAGGAATACTTTTCTAATGGCTCAATTAGTGCCTTGATTATCTTAGTTGCCTAATAAAGTGCTAAGCCGTTTAATCAATTTTGTATTTGAGATTGCCCAGTAAGAAACTCAAATTTTTTGATAAAATAAAAGAGCCAAGGATTAAATTATCAAGAATTAGATAGTAACTGGAAAAATACCAATTACATGATATCCATAACTAAACTTGATATTTTTGTGCGTGAAGCTTAGTTTCTTTGCGGAATTGTCAGATCAAAATACTAGATTGGCATCCATTGACCAAGTCATTTCCCAGAACTTATTGCTTGTATATGCAGAACTCTGAATTTTTGGTTTACAAAATCATTTCTAAAGAGTCTTTGAAGCCAAAATTTAAGGCCTTGGAATCTGAATAAGCTTATAATTATTTCTAATGCTGAAAATGCAAGGCATTGAACTTTTAAAATGCATGAATGCATTGATAATTTAACTTTTCCAATTCTTTCTCACTTATCTATGGATTTCAGTGATAATTTTACATTGGTAGCAGTGATTGCATATTTCAGTTTTTGTTGTTTGACAGCTGCTGAGATGAATTGTGCATTTTAGTTAAGATTTTGTGAGTATGTTTCAGTGTAAATCATAAAATGAAGGGTTGTTTTATTGAATAAGAGAAAATATGTAGCATTTGTGTCCTGTAAAGAAAGGGAATCCAGAGACCACTGTAGTCTAAATTATATGTAAATTCTTATGGTTTCATGGTAATAATACCAATCCTTTGTCTTTTTTTGTAGGGAACATCTTGGCTTTTGGGCTGTTTGTGTCCCCTTTGTAAGTTCACCCCTATAAGATCAATTTATTCTGCAAGACTTGTAATATTAGAAAACAGAAAAACAGAAGGAATTGCAATTCTTCCCCTCATTGGTTTCTTCCCTTTAACTTTCAGGCACACGTTTAGGCGAATTATTAGAAACAGTTCAACCGAACAGTTCTCAGGGTTGCCATACATTTACGCCCTATTGAACTGCTTGATCTGCATGTGGTATGGAACTCCAATCGTATCTCCAGAGAATACTTTAATTTTGACAGTTAATTCAGTTGGTGCAGTTTTCCAACTAGTCTACATAATCCTCTTCATAATATATGGCGATAAGCCAACGAAGGTTTGCACATGTTTTATGATCAACTTGAAGCATATTAGCTTTGATTTTCCAAAAGCCTTAGTTGTTCTTGGTGTAAACTTTTCCCTTTCATTGCTAATGGCAGGTGAGAATGCTTGGTTTGCTACTAGCAGTTCTTGTCCTATTTGCTGCAGTAGTATCTGGCAGCTTGCAGATTGCAGACCCTTGGATGCGGCGAATGGCTGTTGGATTGTTAAGTTGCGCCTCTCTTATATCAATGTTCGCTTCTCCGTTGTTTATAATTGTGAGTAAGCTCCATACCGTTTTAGTTTTCCCTTAAACAAAAGGTATATTAGACTATTAGTAACAATATTGATTCTTCACTCTTGTTTGCTCAGAATTTGGTGATCCGGACAAAGAGTGTTGAGTACATGCCATTTTTACTCTCACTTTCCACCTTCCTAATGAGCACCTCTTTCTTACTATATGGAATTTTGAATTATGATGCCTTCATATATGTAAGCTTTTGTTCAACACATGTCTTTGCTATCACTTCCATTTTTAAGAGTTATTTTCAGTCTTAAGTTCAATATTGCATCCTCTTATTCGTATCCATTTACTTTTCCATTGTGTTCTATATCATTTTGTTGTTTGTTGTTGTTGTTGCATTTTCAGGTTCCAAATGGGATAGGAACCATTTTGGGGATTGTACAATTGTTATTGTACTCTTACTACAGTAAATCATCCAGAGAAGACTCCACAGAACCACTGATAGTTTCATATGCATAAAATACATCTTCCTAAAGAGTCTTACCTATACATAGTTTCAAGTGCAATTTGCTCCTGTTGTTTTGATCATATGTTTGGACAGAAATTCTGTATTTTTTAGACTTGGCTATATCGAAATTGATAGCCATAAAATCTGCATATTTTCGACGTGTGTATGAGACAGATTCATTGGGTGCATCTGGAATAAGCGATGACAATGCTTCTGCTCAAGAACATTTTGGCATTTCATCCACCACAAATTTTTGTTGTCAACCAAACTCTTATTCTTTTGTATTGTAGACTTGTAAATTTGAGAGTTTTAAGATTTGTTATATGGTTTTCCCAACATGGATTGACAGTGTCCCTATTCATTGTTAATTGGTTTTGAAATAAAACCGATCATTCAAAATTAGTGATCGAACTTAATATTATACCTAAGACCATACTTCCACATGGCTTAATAAGTGACATTAAATTAGGAAAGCTGCAATTTATTTTCATTTAAACAACATTTTTCTTAGAAACGACATTGTGCAAAAACGACAGTTGTATAAGATGTACCGAAAATTGATGAATGAAATTCCGATGGATCGTTGGATTGGGTGTATCATGATTGGCCTTAATTAATTAATTTGTCGTCATTATCATTATTAGATCACTACTAGATTAGTGGCTGTGGTGGTCCATTATTTATTTATATTTTAAAACGTGTCCAGCATAATTATCAGCTGCACCTAACCACTGGGATAGCCAGTCAATTCAATTGGAAAATGTTACAGCTATATATACATGTGGGGAATTTAACGCAGAAGAAAAACTTTAAACAACATTTTCCACTATTGCATCCCCACAATCCTATGCCTAGCTAGCTATGTAAGTCTTCTCTATCTCAAACATAAATTCACAGCAAGTCTCTGAGTGTTGTCCTCATTACACCAGTTCTTTCTTCCTGCATGCACACAACACTTAATTATTTTATTTTTATTTTTAAATATATATAATCCATACAAATGAAACCTATCTCAATTAAAGTTTTACACAATACACTAAAAATTGAAAAAAAGAAAAAATACAAAAATACCTTATCACGGAAAAAAATTTATTTTTATTGTTTGAATTTTTTTATTTATAAAAATTAAAAATATGTTTTACAGTAAAAATAATAAATTATTCAGTATTTTTTTTTATTATTTTACAGTTAATTCTTTCGTTATATTTTGTTATTATAATGGCTGTGTCTTATTTTTTTTCTAAGGAAAAGGTTCATAATTTTAAAACTTTAGAATTATATTTTAGATAAAAAGTTTAAGCAGTAAAATTATAAATATAACATAAAACTAATATATTTATGAAAAATCCCCCAATTAAAATACAGCAACAAATATAATGTGCGCATAAATTCTTATGCATTTATATTATTACTCATAAAAATAATACTAACATGTGTACTGAATCAGATTAAAGTAATTAATGTATATATGCTCATTTTAAAAATTAATTTTAGATGAACTAATTACATAAAAGAGAATGGTATAATTGGTAACATTGTTACCTGAGGTAGATTGAGGTTGCATGAATTGCGAGCATTGTCACAAAGCAAGCGGCCATTTTCATCGTAGAGAATAACCCCACTAAACCTTGGAAGCTCACACTTCTCTCCCATCAGAATCGGTCTCTGCCACACCGGAGAATCCTTGTTAAGGCTCTGCCACCCAACCCCAACCCCATACTCATCATCATCATCATCATCAAACCCCTGATTTCTACTCATCACCATCTTCTTCTCTAGAAGCGGCAACGGCGAATTCTCACCCCAGCTCCCGCCGCTCCCCGTCTCCCCCGGCCACTTTCTCGGCTCACTCCACCTCACCGAGCTAATCAACACCCTCTTTACTACCGCTGCCAAGCCACACGCCGGCTCTGGCGCCGGCAGTTGCGGTTGCGCTTTTCGAAACTTTAACCGTTTTAACAGTATTGTGGTCATGGCCACGATGAGTCCAAGGACACTGGCGGCGGCGAAGAGGAATAGGATAAGTGCTTGTTTGGTTGAAAGTCTCATCACTCTGTCTTCTATATTTCTCAGAGCAGTGTCCATAGTTTGTTATTACTTAGTCTGTTTGTTGGTATAGTGAGAAATAAAATACATATGAGAATGAGAATGAGAATAATGAGATTATTATATATGTAAATTGAAAAACCTTGTTAATAATGATGATCAGAATTATTAAGTGTGTATATTCACGTGAGTTGAACCGCTAAATTTGGGGGATAAAATGTACGATATATATAAGTTTATTTATGTTTTGAAGCCGTTGGAGAAATTCTCAGTTCTCACCGATTATTAATAAAGTTGTTATACTTATAGTAATGGCTAGCTCACGGAGTTTCCATGCTTTGTGGCTACCATCTTCAATCACTCTTCACTAATTTTCTACTGTTTAATAGCTACCTATATATTTTTGGAATAGGATAATTTTATGCTAGTACTAGCAGTAATTGAATTTGGGAGTGTGTTATAAATTGGATTGGTTTATAAATTATAATATTATGCTAATTGTTATAATCTAATTAATTAAATAAATTCAACTTTTATATATAATCCAAATATATAATGCTTGTATATATAGAGAGGTGTTGGGAGCTCAGAAGAAAGTGCTCGATCAACATCACGAGTGTGTTTAATAATCGTGGAAGACACATGTATTATAATATTAGATATTTTGTTAAGGGTAGAAATATTAGACGCAATATATTGAGGTTTTACCTCCAACCATTAATGCAAATTCATACTCTTTGGGGACCTATATTATTGTCTTTTGCTAAAATATATAAACTATTATTTAAAACATGAGTAATGATACAATGGGCACAAATGCTACCTCTACCTCATAATGTCCTTGGCCTATAGGAAGTCTTAACCATGCATATATAGTCCCCAAAGTTCTTTCAATAATAATAATAATAATAATAATAATAATAATAATAATAATAATAATTTGGAGCTAGACCAACATCAATCGTTTTATGCCAAATGGTAATTAGAATTAAGATTCTATGTTAAAAAGTGGTGTCACTTAAAATTTTGATAACCAATTTAAACTATATTAAATATGTTAACTAATTTTGTTGACTCGTTAATGTTTTAATTTTTTAATAAATAAAAAATTAATTAACATGCTAAACTTATAATTTAACACAGAATAAGACATCACGTTTTAACAGAAAATCTTATTCATGGTAACTAGGAGTTGTTGGATTTTATTTGAAACTAATACCGCTGTGATATTTTTAGTGAACCAATCGAATTTTCACAGTTATTTTATTTTTAAAATAGGATTCATATAACTCATATATTCTAATAAAATCTATGTAATTAATATATTACGCTTATTTTTCTCATTTCTAATAATAACCCTACTTTCACAATATTAACTTAGTAAGATTATAACCTTACTCATTTATTCTCTTAATAGACATATTACTCTATATTTCATAAAATATTCTTTAAATAATTACAATTAAGTTTATGGGATCTTACAACTATTCTCTTCTTATGAAAATTTTGTCATTAAAATCTACCTGAATAACTCGGAATGTTGTTCCTGCATCTGCGACTCTAACTTCCAAATCGCTTCCTCAACTTTGTTGTTTCTTCGTAGCACTTTAACTAACAGAATCGTCTTATTCTGCAACACTTTCTCTTTTCTATCCAAGATTTGGACAGATGTTCTTCATATGAAAAACCGTCTGAAGCTCAATATCATCATAACTAAGAACATGTATCGAATTAGACACGTACTTTTGGAGCATGGAGATATATATGAAACATGTTGTAAACTTCATACAAGGCATGAGGTAATGCTAACTGATAGGCTACCTGACTTACCTTCTTCAAGTTCTCGAAGGGACTAATAAATCTAGGGCTTAACTTTCCTTTCTTCCCAAATCTATGAATCCCCTTTAAAGGTTAAACTCGGAAGAATACAAAATCCCTAACTTGGAACTCAGCCTCCCTACGCTTTGGATTAACGTAGTTTTTTTGTCTACTTTATGAGGCAAGCATACGAGCTCTGATCTTTTCTATAGCTTCACTAGCTTTCTAGACTACTTTCGGGTCTAAGATACCTTCTTTCACTCGTGTCATCCCAGTGGATAGGTGATCGAAACTTTCTCTTGTACAATATTTAATATGGTGTTACACTAAATGTACTTTAATAATTATTGTTGTATGAAAACTCAATCAAAAAGAGATACTTATTCCAAGACCCTTCAAAGTCTAACACGTATGCTTGTAGCATGTCCTTCAATATATGAATAGTTCTCTCAGACTGTCCATCAATCAGAGGATGAAAAACAATGCTAAATTTTAACTTAGTACCCATGACCCTTTGTAAACTTTCCCAAAACTTGGATGTAAACTTTAGATCATGATTGAAACAATCGACTTTGGAGCACCATGACGTCGAACTATCTCCTTGACGCACAAATCTGCATACTGATCCACTAGATGGCAGAAAGTGCACTGATTTGGTGTATCTATCAGCTCTGTGGTCTTGACTCTTCAGTAACCCAACCATAAAATCTATGGTTATACCTTCCCATTTCTACTTAAGAATCTTCAAAGACTGAAGTAATTCCGCTGGCCTCTGATGTTTGCCTTAACTTATTGACAAGTTAAATATTTTGATACATGTTATACCATGATTTTGCAAAAAATAGTAAAGACAATGATAAAAAAAATCACCTAGGTGATGATATTATCTCTAAGGGTGACTTCATGTCTCATCCCCCCACCTAGGACCAAAAATGAGGTATCTCCTCACCTAAGACCAAAAAAGAAAGCATATCCTCACCTAGGACCAAAAAGGAGACATCTCCTCACCTAGGACCAAAAAGGAGGCATCTCTTCACCTAGGACAACAAAAGTGACATCTCCTCACCTAGAACCAAAAAAGAGGCATCTCATCACAACACTTCCTCATCACCTCAAACCAAAATTCAAACCTAAATAATTCCATGTTCTGTTCAAATTTTAGAAAAAGTCAAAGTACAAAAGTTTTAGATCTTTTTCTCAACTTCTAAAACACATCTTGAATTAGCTCATTTGAAATTTTTATGAGAATTTTATGCATGTTTTATTGAGAAAGGTCGAAACATGAAAATTACCTCGACCTTAGCACATATCACCTTGGCTTTAGAGGCCTAGCAGGCCTCATCTTGACCATAGGGGTCTCAGCATTCATCACCTCAGTCCCGGGAGTCTCAATATGCATTACATTGGCCCAAGGAGCCTCAACATGCATCATTTCGACCCAAGAGGCCTTAACATATCGTCTGGACCAAAAGTGGAGCCTCGCCATCATGTCATCTCGGCATTAACTCAGTCCTTCATCTCATACCAAATGGGGGTTTTCACAAAGAGGCCTCACGCCTCCATCACCTCAGCCCAGATGGGGACCTCAACATCATCTCAGGCCAAATGGGGCCTCAACTTCATTACGTCAACAACATGTGCCTCTCATGACTTACCAACATGATCTTGAAGATATATTAAATTTTGATCATTTTTTTAGATATTTATTTTAAAATGTGATATTTTTTTTATCATTTTGTATTTCAAACCTAACCTAACCATAGTTACAAAAAGGTGCTTATGGGGTGAAGATATTTTAAACTTTAAGCGTGTCCTAGATGAAAACCTATATAAGGGGGAGTGAAGTGTAAAAGGACCCTGATTTAGGTTCTAACGAAATCATTCTCTTGAGCTCCCACTATCTCTTTCTAAAAACTCACTTGAGGATTGAACTTTGGAGTACTCTTCTCAAGTATTGAGATCAATAACACTCTAAGTGAACTAGCATATTACCGCCAAAAGGGGGTGAACCACTATAAAATCTGCATGTTTTTGTCAAATTTTCTTTCACAAACCAATTTACTTTGATTAACTAGTGCTTGTGTTCATTTTTCTTGTTTACGATCTTCTTAGATTCGTTGACGAAAAACTGTGTCAACAATACATAATTGACCACATCACTTTTCATTCCCAGAAACAGTACAATGTTTTAACATCGTGATACATCTTCATCATTCTTGGGTGTAACGAGTATGGTGTAGTGTGAGTCTCAACTAGTGTCAAGGTGCCTTTTTTGACTAGTGCAACATTTTCATCATTCATTGTATTTCTCTAACTTTTGTGCTACAATGCCTTTTCTGCAGAACTAGGTTCCTCACATATATTTGACCACTTTGAATTTCTCAAATATGTCTTGGGCTTGAAAATTCCCACCATGGACCTAATAATCATAGGGTGTGTGGGTTGTAAAGTAGTGATGTCATGAGTATGATTTGTAACTGATGTTTTCGTCATGGTTGCATTCTCATGGTAAAGCTCTTATTTTTGTTGAACAAATACACCTAGTGAACTATTAGATACATTAGGATTAGCAGACATATGATCAGTATTAATTACCTCACGTGTAGTTGATCTTGAAGGGGAGTCAGCGAATGGTATTCTGTTTGGTGAGTCTTGATGAACACTATCAATCTGACTTTGTTGACTGATGGTTTGAGGTTTAAATTGAGTGGCAGCTGGTGTGTTAATGGTGGAAGATGCAGACTAGAAAGGGACAAGAGACAAACACAGGTATTTTTGATTGTTTTGTGTTTAAAAAAAACAGATTTAAATGAGAATTCATCTTCATTAAAAATTACATTCCTTAAGATGTAAAGCCTTCCAAACAAGCACTTGTAACCTTTTGTGACTTTCACTATAACTTAGATTTACACATTTAGTTGAGTGAAATTCGAATTTATGAGTTTGAGCACGACACGACACGAAAAATAATAATTAGCTCATCATCGTAAAATATAAAATGTAGAAAAGTAAAAAACGAATTTTAGCCCCTATAAGAAAATTGGTTGATGCGAGTAAAGCACGACATTAATCTAAATAGAACACGACATAACCCATATTTTTTTTTTATGGTGTAACATGACATGATACATATTTTTTTTATACTTGTGATAGAAAATTTAATCGTAATTTAGTAGCTTTTGATATATCTTGAACTTTCATCGTATTTATGGCATGACACATATTTATAGTAGTACTTAACCCTTCTAATTAAAATATACTTTTCTTTCAAAAAAAAATTAAAATATACTTAATTTATAAGGGAAATTTGATTTTCTATACTTAGAAAATCAAAAAAAATTTTCCCTAAACCAAAAATTTAAAACCTAAAAAAACTATTCCTTTTTTTTCAAAACCCCAAAAATACCCCCTCACAATATTCTCTCTCTCTGCATCATCTCTCTCTCCCTCTATCTCACCCCAACCGCCCACCCTCACCCGAACCACCCTCACCCACCCACGTCAACCCCAACGCCGATCACCACCCTCACCCCCGTCGACCACGACCCCAACCCCTCCGACCCCAACCCCAACCCGAAAGAGCAACCCCAACGCCGATCTCTCCCTCTATCTGAAACTTTTTTTTTTTCCTGCGATTTGAGAGAGGGAAGAAGACAAAGGTCCGATGGTCGGACCTTGGGGGTCCGATGGTCGGACCCATCGGACTCCCCAAGGTCCGACCATCGAACCTTTGAATTTTTTTTTTTTTTTTTTTTTTTTTTTTTTGCGATTTTGGAGAGAGAGGAAGAAAGTGGTCTGATGGTTCGGACCTTCGGGTCCGATGGGTCCGATGGTCGGACCCATCGGACCGAAGGTCCGACCGGCTTTAATTTTTTTTTTTTTTTCCTGCGATTTGAGAGAGAGGGGAAGAGAGGTCCGATGGTCGGACTGGGGTCCGATGGGTCCGATTGGTCGGACCCCATCGGACCCCATGGTCCGACCATCGGACCTGGGGTGTGGGATTCTTGGGACCGGCTAGATAGAGAGAGAAAGAGAGATAGTTTTAGTTTAGGGGTATTTTTGGGGTTTTGAAAAAAAAAGTATAGTTTTTTTAGGGTTTAAATTATTGGTTTAGAAATCAAATTTTTTGATTTTCTAAGTATAGAAAATCAAATTTCCCATTTATAATTTGAAAATAATATACTCCCGAAAACAAAAACCCTAGTAGTTATAGTCCCGTTCCTCTCCGTCACTGTCTCTCCCTCTGCAACTGCAAAGATTTCTTCCCGACGGTGACGGCCACCTCCCGACCTCACCTCTCTCGTCCTCAATCCCACGCCCCGACCCCCTCGGCTCTCTCCCTCTTCGACGCCACTGACAGCAGAGCAGCTCTTTTCCTCTGGCGCCCGTTTCCGGTTCTCCCGCCCACCGAAGAAATACCGTGGCCGTTTCCGACAGGTACTGAGCAGAGAGGATTTTATGTATGCATCAAAAGATAAAAATGCTTAAATAGTGTCTTAAAAGGATTTTTGTTGTATTGAATTCTAGGAGTTCAAAATGGTGTTACCTTGTAAACGTTCAAAAAAGTCTCAGGACAGTGATGATGAATTCGATAATGATGTTGATATGGACAGTGATGAACTAAGTGTAAGTCTAAGTTTGGCTTTGTAACTTTTTATTTGGCTGTTCTTTAATCTGTATATAGAAAAATAAAAGTAATAATAATTGTAGGTGGAAGAGAATGAAATAGAAGATGATGATGAATTCGAGGATGAGGATGACAGTGCTGACGACGATGATGAAGAGGACGAAGAGGAAGAGGGAGAAGAAAATCAAAATAGTAATAAGCAAAATACCGATGCTGAGATGGAAGAGCTTGAGAAAGAATATATGAATCTTCGCGACCAGGAGCAGTAAGACTTATATCTTCATGCCCATTTGCATGAATCATGGCATGCTCAGTTGCAAGAAACATAAACTCATTTGTTCTTTCTTTTTGTCTGTTCATATAAACAGTTGTACTCGGTGACTCAGTTGTTTTTTTTTTTCTTTTTCACATTAGAAATATCTTTCAGAATTTGAAACGTCATAAGGATGAAGATATTCTTAAAGGACAAGCAGTGAAGAATCAAAAGGTGTGTTCTTGTACTCTGCAAATTTACACTGATGCCCTAGTTTCATTTTATCCGACATACTATTTATCTATCATAATAATAACAATTACATTCCATTCATTACACACACACATATACTGTATATATAGGATCTGGTTTGTAAAATCTTACAGATTATTTTTGTTGCTAGTGTTTTCAGAAGTTTCGTTCAGAGAAAATGTTGACAGGGTTTTAACACTCACTGGGTGTTTAATATTTTGTTTAATTATTTTTTTATATTCGTTTGCATATTAATAAACTTATTACTCTTTTCTTTCTTTTCTTTTTTGTTTTTGAAAGGCTCTTTGGGATAAAACTCTTGAGCTTAGATTTTTGCTTCAGAAAGCATTCACAAGTTCAAATAGATTACCACAGGTATGTTGTAATGGTTGAAACTCATTAATTTGGATTCAAATTGCTTAAACATATTCAGGTGGTCAGTCATGTGATTTCACTTGCAGGATCTACTTAGGTCTTCATTCTGTGATTCAGAGGAGAGTGTCAATGCAGCGTATTCTGACCTAATTACATCGTCAAAGAAAACTTTGGATTCTATGATGGAACTACAGGAGGTACTAAATCCTTTTGTGTTTCCTTTCTGTTATGTTTTAATTAATGTGAACAATGGACATGTGCATATTTGGTTTTGTTAATATTGTCACATGTTTGCTGACAATGACATCATGTTCCTTTGTTATTTCAGGTTTTACTTGAAAAAAATCCATCTATTATTCAAGCCACGGATGGTATGTATGATCTGCTTTTGGATTTTTTTGGTTGTTTTTGTGCTGATTAAACATCACACAGATTAGTAGAATAGGCTTTGTATATGAAAACTCTTATCATACTTGCTACTCTATGTCCTGTATTCGAATGTAATGTTTTGGACTGTCAGAGAATTACAAATTTTCAAATACACAATTATAGACCAGAAGAATAAATTACATGTGCACAAAATCAGATGATTTGATATTTGTGGTCATTATTTGTTCTTTAATACATTCACTGTTACCAACACTATGATGGATTATGTTACTGCTCATATAACTTTCACTCTGCATGTCAGAGTTTCCCTACAAAAATGAGGTGGATGTTTACATATCTTCCTATTTCTTAAGGTAAACCTGGACAAGTGTCTAAGAATTTGCAATCTTTGAAGAGCTCTACTGTGAGTGATGATGAAGATTGGGCTCGATTATCTCAATTGCATGCAAGGTATTGAATCATATGTTGGATATTATTTTGCTATGTTCAACTAATATATAGTATCAGGCTATGTGGACTTAAAGATGGTCAGTTTTATATGGCTTTTCAGATACTTGTTATTCTTTCTCCCCCTCCCCAACACTTTTTTTTTTCTTTTGCCAATACATAAATTATAAAAAAAAGTTAAAAGTAATTGATACTTAAAATTTATTCATTTATGAGGTGTTTATAATGTCTTTTGGTTTTTCCATGTTCTCTGTGGATGACATCATTTTTGTATTATATTTAAGCCTTGTTATAACTGATAATAGCATTTTTATCATGAATATCCTGTCAAGCTAACTTAACTATTCTTTGGAAACTTTTATTAATTGATAATTTAATTCTTTTGGTATTAATATTAGTAATTAGTAATAGATTTATACAGAATTTCATATTGATGACCTAGTCTTACGTAAAAACTGTGATGGTATTTAGGTTTGATCACTGTTTTCTTTTTTCACTAGAAGGGATAGATGATACATAAATGAAATTTTGTAAAATCATGTTAAATGCAGAAGCCAACAGAATGAAAATAATATATCTAGTAAATCCATTAACCTTCCTACTCATGCACATTATCACATACAAGATATTGAATACATAATAAAATGCAATTCTGTAAAGTCACAAGGCAGAAGATTCAGAATGGAAATAGTATTTATGCTTAATGATTACAACTCTTTTGTTCAATGCTCGGACAACTTCAGTCACATGCTTGCACTTTGATGTACCTGCTTAATGTTTTATCGTTGGTGGTGTTAGCAGTCATATATGCTGCATTTTAAAATTATAAATCGTGCCTAGTCTGACATGACAACTTTCATATTCATACTTTGTAGGATAGCTGCTTTTAGAGACAAGTCAGTAGACAAGTGGCAAAGGAAGACTCAAGTGACAACCGGTGCTGCCGCTATTAAAGGCAAACTACAAGCATTTAATCAGGTAATGGCTGTGTGATTTTGGTTATAGTCAGGCTACCCTGCCAGAGTTGCAACAAGATTCACTTTTTTATTTCCTACTTGCAGAATATTAGTGAACAAGTTGCTGCTTATATGAGAGATCCAAGTAGGATGATCAAGCAGATGCAGCAAAGAAAAGCAACTGTTGCCGTATTTGGGACAGTAAGTTATAGGTCTTTTTTTTACTTTAATTTAGAATAAGGGGATTGCTATTTAGTTTCCGCCAATTATGCCTGTTAAGTCCTGGACTCTATTGTAATTTATAATTTTCTTAATTTATCGCTTTGCTTGTGCATGTCATTTGAACAGCAGGTTCCTGGAGTGGAAGCTAATCTAAAGGGAGAGGTAACTTTCTTATGGTGCATACCTGAGTTCATTTTGCTATAATAAGTGTAAAGTTATTTGTGAAAGTGAAATTTTATGTAGAATACAGGCTGAAGAAACATTAGTATAATTTACACTTGTATTTCAATATCCTATTTCTAAATGGCCACAAAATTAATTATATCATTAATATCTTTGATCTGTAACTAAGTATGGCTTGTACTCTGGTAGGAAGCACAGGCTGACGGTGATCCAGAACTATTAGATGATTCTGAGTTTTACCAGCATTTACTGAAGGAGTTTTTTGAAACGATTGACCCAACATCTAATGGTAAAGTCTTATGCATCTTGTACCTTTTAATAAGCTTAAATCATTATTTTTCGTAGATCTGTGACCTTTTAAATATCAGTATGTTTGGTATTATTAAATTGTGCAAATTCTGTTGTCTTTACATGACATATGAGTGATGCTTGTTGATCCTTGTTAATGTGCTGCCTGCTTTGTATATGAGGGGTGTAAATGCTTGGTTGTCGAGCCTTTGGCCTTTTCTTTGGCTGAATTTGATTAATTGAGCGATTATAGTTTCATTTAATGAGTTAGTCCTTTTTTTTTCTTAAAAGTGAGGCTGACTTTTAGGCTATATGTTTGGTAGGAGTGGGAGAAGATAGGAATGAAACGTATATATGCCCGGGGAAGGGAAAACCAAAAAAGGGAGGGTAAATAGAGTGCATAATGAATTTTTTTTCTTTCATAATTCTAATTTGTCTGTTTCATTGGTAGAGAAGATACTCACGGGGTTAGGTACAGTGATTAGGCTCATGTTTTACCGAGGTTTAAGATTTGCTCTTTATGGAGATCTACCTATCATTTACTAGAATCCTTGCTTTCCAATGATTGTTGGGTTAAATAAGTGCAATGATGATTAATCGAGGGAGCGAGGTGGGAGAGAGGGTCAGAATCTTCTCCCTTGTTTGGTAGGCTAAGCTTCTTGAAAAAAAAAAATCCTTCCACTAAAACAAACATTTCTTGTTTCATAATTGGTCCTCTGACTCTGAGAAGGAAGCATTGCCATATTATTTCACTGTGTAGAATTAAGATACTAAATATTTCATGAGGTTAAATTTGTCGCATTATAACTGTCCACAGAGACGGCCTTTTATGCTCTGAAAAGGTTGCAAACCAAGAAAAGGAAAATTGTTGATAGACGTGCTTCAAAGGGACGCAAGATAAGGTAATTAATAATACTTTGTTTGTTTCAACACTTTGAAGCAGCTATATGATTAGCTAGGAATCTTAGTGCATTTACTGGAAATTAGAATAGAAGAATTTATCACAATTGACCTGCTTACTAACTTGTAACTTCTTTTGCCAGATATGATGTTCAAGAAAAGCTTGTGAATTTCATGGCTCCTTTGCCCATGAATATTCCTCCTGATGCTCAGCAAGCGTTCAAGGATTTGTTTGGTTTGAATTCTAAAAGCCATTAAAGCCATGATGGCTTAGCCACCTTAAGAGTCCTGAAATCAAAACAGGCTCTGAATTTTTGTAGTAGTAGTAGTAGTTTTACTTGTTCTTTAATTAATTATTTTAATGGTATTCTTTTTTTACTATATATATTTTGATGACTTGTTGTCCCATAATGTATTTCGTGGAGAAGGGTCTGGCTTTAAAGAGTGATGCTATGGTGGTAGCGTTTCAGAGCGGGGATATGAAATGTCGTTTAGGGATATGGAATGTCCATTTTCGATGTAATATATGCTTCAATACAATGAGCCAACTTTTCTTTTAGTGCAGTATAAGAAAAATGTTAATTTGTTTTGTATGGCATTTTTAAGGTAAAAAAGTGGAAAGGTTTCTTCCATTTGAAAAAGTGTACTGTGTATCCTAAACATAACCATGGACCGCACACCCGGAAAAAAAAATCTTGAGATGTATATGTGGTTGTGTCAACATTTTTTTCTTTCTTTCTAAAATAAGATCATATTATGTATTATGTGGTTTACACTTTACATCATCAACACAGTGTCGCACTTGTCAAGCTTGTAATAATATGGCTGGTGTCGACATTTTAAAGGGTAGGCTAGACATGGTTTATAAGCTCATATTTTCACTTCACATTTTACTCAGGTTAGCCATTTTTATATATAGGTCAGCCTGTTTTCTTTTATAGGCTTAGATATCGGCTCTACTTTTTCACTATAATTAATCACTAAATTATATATATATATTTATTTTATTATAGTGTCAATTGTTTTTATATAATTTTCAACAATAATTTATACATCATATAATTAATTAGAATGATTAGAATTTAAATATTTATTAATTAATTCAATATTATTATTATCAAAGAGAAATTTAGCTTAGCATGCTTAAAATAAAATATAGTCTTTTAATATTTTACCTAATTAAAAATAAGTTATTTATATTTTTAATCTTTTCCTCCAAAAAATATCTTTATATTTAAAAATTGCTTCTCTCTCTCTCTCTCTCTCTCTCTCTCTCTCTCTCTCTCTCTCTCTCTCTCTCTCTCTCTCTCTCTCTCTCTCTCTCTCTCTCTCTCTCCAGCGTTAAACCTCGACCCATAACCTTCGTCGTTTAACCCATAACCCCAATCACAAGCCCCTGCTATCGTCTTCTCTCACGGTCTCTCTCTCTAAGTCTCGTTATCTCCACCTCAAAGCCCTGAAATCCACGAGCTCAACCACCCTGAAACCTTCACCCATCGATGGAGTTCTCAACCCATCGCTCATTTTCTACATTTTTCTTTGATTTTTTAGTTTTTTGTAATATTTTGCGATATTTGATGATGTATTTGTAATGATAGATTGAATTTGAGGTTAAGGATGAAGTTTAGCGATATTTGGCGATGATTCTTAGCGATATGTTTTTGATATGAGACTAAAAAATACAAACCACATCGTTAATCATCGTGAAAACTTGAGAGTGATTTAGCGACATTTAGCGATATGTTTAACGATGTTGAGTTAGCGACATTTAACGATGTTTAGCGACATTGTGAAATCCATAAAAAAAATACAAAAATGAGCAATGGGTTGAGAATTCTAGCGATATGTGGGGATTTCAAAGGTTTCGGGGTAGAGACGACGAGACTTAGTGAGAGTGAGAGAGTTAAAGAGTGAGAGAAAGTTAGATTGAGAGGCCTTTTTGAAATGTAAGAGTATTTTTGGGAGAAAAATAGATTAAAAGTACAGATACCCTATTTCTAATTGGGTAGTATTAAAAGATCATGCTTTATATTTAAGCATGCTAAGCCAAATTTCTCTTATCAAATTATAGGAATTTTAATGTGTCGTGTTTTTAGGCTACTCTATTCATACTTACATGTTATGCCTTCAGACTTATCGTGACATGTAGTGCTTAAATCTATTTTTTTTCGTGTTGTGTTGTGAAAATTGTCGTATCATATCGTGTCGTGTCGTGTTTAAGCCCATATTTTTTCATGTCGAGTCATGCTTGTACCTTATAAACTCGTGCCAGTTTCATGCAGTGTCAGAAAGCTCAACCCGTAATTACAACACAACTATACTATTGTATAAATTTAAGAATATTTATGTAAATTTTACAAAATGCAAAACACATTTGTTATGAGGAGTTTTATTTGCATCTCAAAATTTCATAAAGACATTTTATTTTAATAAATTTTATTTTATATAAAATATATATCTTCAATTTATATTAGTTTTTTTTTATTCTAAAAAAATACACATATAAATTAAAAATATATTATATGATAGTGTACCTAATTCTGTTACTTAGTTGTATGTTTTAGCTGCATTTTTCTGTTGTTAATAACTGTTTCTGGTTTATGCCTTAGTCTGTTTTGCCAACTGTATTCTCCTATGTTTGTGGGTTTTATTCCCTATAAATAAAGCCCCCTCCAAAGACTCTGTAGCTTTTACAAGTCTTTGTTTTTCACTCTCATAGAATGATTACTGGTAGGACTTTGTATAGATGAGCTCATACATGGTATCAGATTGCCGTTGACAACGTCGAAAATGGATCCTAGTCGCCCTGAAAATCCACCACGCTCCTCTGTTCAACAACCCACTGCTCCCGCTCCCACCACCCCTCCGGTCATACAACAATGGAATCCTTTCCAGAGCTCCCTCAACTCCTCCCTCACTGTCAAATTAGATCGCTCCAACTTTCTGCCGTGGAAGTCGCAGGTTCTTCCCACGGTGATAGGGCATGACCTTGATGATCTGCTCTTGACTGGAATTCCACCGCCGAAACGATTAATCTCAGGAGCTCCGAACCCTGAATTCAATTCTTGGAGAAGGAAAGACCAACTTCTCCTTAGCTGGCTCTGATCGTCTATGTCCGAGACGATTCTTGGATCTTTAGCCCAGCATAAGTCTTCCCATGCCCTCTGGAGAGCTCTCGATCAGCGGTTTGCCAGTCAATCCAAGGCTCGCCTACTTCAGATCAAATCACAACTCTCCACCATGTGGAAAGGTAATCTCTCAATCACTGATTACTATGATAAAGTTAAAGTTCTTGCTGACTCTTTAGCTACTGCTGGCCATCCAATGGAGGAAACTGATCTCATAATGCATCTCTTGAATGGATTGGGACCTGAGTTTGACCCTGTCGTCGTCCATGTCACGAGCCTTGTGGATGATCTATCAATTGAATCTGTTCAGTCACTTCTTCTTACTCATGAAAGCCGATTGGAACGCCACTTCAATACTGAGGATCGAACCCCCAATATCTCTGCATGATAGTATGAAAAAATATTAAAACAAAAAAGTAAACAAATTCTACATGATTCAAACAAATATTTATGAAAAAATATTATTAAAATTAACACAAAATTGTTTTGATTATTTTTTAAAGAAATTATTAAAGGTTATTTTTTATTTATTATTTTTGTAGAATCATAATTGTTGGAAACTACTATGCAAATCTAAATTTCAAGATAGTATGGGGTTTAGATTCTTTGTTCATTTTAATCAAGCACTTATTGCAAAGCAAGCTTGTCGGATCTTTGACATGCCTAATTCCTTGTTTAGCCGATTATTGAAGCACATATATTTTTCCAATAATAACTTCTTAGAGGCTAATATGGGGCATTCACCATCCTTAATATGGCATGGTATTCGTTAGGGAAGATAGCGGTTAATTAAAGGACTTCGATATAAAGTTAGAAATGGTTTCACGATGAATTATGCTTCGAACCCGTGGATACCTGAACATCACAACTTTCAACCCCTATCCTACTCTGGCCCACCATCTTTAACAATTGCAAATCTCATTACGGAGACTAGAGAATGAGACAAAAACCTGTTACAATCTTACTTTTTGAAATAAAATAAATGAATTACGACGTGTGTATCTAGGAAATATTCAGTATTGGCCCATCCACAGCAGTCATATCCATTTTATTAAGCTATTCAGTAGTTCCTTTTGGATCTTACCTTGTTTTAGCGGGTCTGAATATTGGTGTTGTTGACAGGATTTTATCCATCCCCTTGAGTATCTTCCAAACGCGGGATCGACTAATTTGGCATCATAATACTACTGGCATTTATACGGCCAAATCAAGATTCTATTTAGCTGGTAAGTTGGCGGAAGTAGATAATTCTTCGACATCAAATACTCACTAAACATGGTGGAAAAATTTCCTGGGCATTACATCTACCACCAAAAGTTAAAATATTTGCTTAAAGAGTCATTCAAGATGCGTTTCTAGTTGTTGTCGCTCTTCGTAGAAGGAAAATCATAGATTCAACAACTTGTTTTTTGTGTGCACATGCTTGGAAATCAATTGGGCATTGCCTTGTTTACATGTCGAAATACGAAGAAGTTGTGGAAAAACACAAAGTTCACCATTGACTATCATTTTGCTCAACAAATGAACATGGGTGATTACATTTTCCATCTTTTTACATTTAAAAGAAGATTTTGAGCTAATTATATGTATTATGTGGGCTATTTGGACTGAAAGGAATCAAGTCTCCCATGGAGATAAGAGTCGAGATGGCTCTACCATTGCTACTTACGTCAACATATATTTAGAGTCCTACATAGCAGCCAAACATCGTCAAACCACTGCTACAAGTATTTCCACTTTCTGCCAACATACACCAGTAACTAAACTAGCTGCCACTGTTGGTAATATCAACGAAAAACAGCAGGTTCCATAGAGGCCACCTGATCAACTTGACTTAAAAATGAATGTCCATGCTGCAGTTAATTCAGAGACAAAGATACTGGGCATTGGGACAATAGTACGAGATTATTTGGGACAAGTAATAGGTGCCTTTTCAAAGCCTATACAAGGTTATTTTAGAAGTGATGAGATGGAAGCTAAAGATCTTTTCCACAACATCAATTAGGCACATCAACTTCAACTCCCAATTACAGTAGAACCTCTATTTAAGAATACTCTATTCAAGAATAACCTCTAATTTGTTATAAAAAAATCAAGTCCCGATTTGGGCCAGTCATAAATAAGAATAACCTCTAAATTGTAATTAGTTATACATTTTCTAAGTCCCGTATTAACAAAGTATACCTATATATAAGAATAATTACATCTTAATAAAATATATACATGTATTTTGTAAATTTATTTATGTAAAATTAATAATTTTATTTTAAATTATAATACATGTATGAAATTATATTTACTCTAAAATATTTCTATTATGATATAGTATTAATGATTATTTATTGTTATTATTATTACATTGATATTTTTTGGTTTTTTAATTTTTTTTTTCTAGTGTAACTCTATTTAGTTATAACCTCCAAATTAGAATATAATTTACTTGGTCCCAAGTGTATTCTTGGATAGAGGTTCTACTGTAGTTATATTGAAATTGATGCTCTTAGAGTCTCATTGGCACTTTCAACGACATCGGTTGATTTATCTAATTTTTTCAATTTAATTTTAGATGTTCGATGTCTTTTATTTTTCTTCCCTAGAGTTATTGTTTCTCATGTTCGTAGTAGGGGTGTACATCAAACCGTTCAAACCGCTCAAACCGCCCGCACCGCACCACACCGCAAAACAAATGCGGTTTGAAATTCTTCGCGGTGCGGTTGCGGTTTGAATTTTTTCCAAACCGCGCGGTGCGGTGCGGTTTGCGGTTTGGAATTATTAAACCGCGATTCAAACCGCACCGCACCGCATGTTTTAAAATTTTAATTTTTATATTTATTTAATTAAGCCCATACATATGAGTCCAACCCAAGCCCATAAATCTTAGGACAAAATCCATAACTCTTCACAAACCCTCTCTTCTTAACAACAAACCCAAGCCCATACATGTGTATTGAAATTTGGAGTTAGAAGTTTGTGTTTGTACATTTATATTATTGTTAGAATTTAATTAGTTTCAAGTTTATTATTTTGATTTAGGTGTGTTGTTGAAACTTTAAAAAGATTATTAACTTATTGTTGTTGTTATAACTTATATTAGTCTCAAGTTTGTTGTATTTTCTTAAGTGTTTTAGAATAATTATATTAATGATAGTTTAATTATTTTGTGATGACTTCAAAAAAAAAATTGTGATAGTTCAAACCGCAGAAACCGCACCGCACCGTATCATTTTTTGCGGTGCGGTTTTTGCGGTTTTTTAGTATCGCGGTGCGGGTGCGGTTTGGAAAATTGAAAAAACCGCATGTGCGGGTTGGTTTGAAAAAATGGTTAAAAACCGCACCACCCGCACCGCGAATACCCCTAGTTCGTAGGCATGCTAATCAAGCTGCCCATAAACAGGCTAAATATATTTTAGAGTTAAATAAAGATGACGTCTAATTTCAATAATAGTGATCCTTTCTATAAAAAATTATAATAAATAATTTATAAAAAAAAATATTAAACTTGATTTTTTAAAATTAATTTAAATTTAGTTTAGGGTGCAAAAAAAACTCACCAATGTAATCGTAATCAGAAAAGAAAATAGAAGACGAGTGTTAAATTTGGTTCTTTCCTCAAATTATATTCTCTCTCTTCTGCACAACGCCGGTTTCCATAGCCAGACCAGACAACTTCAATTTCCCTGGGGTTCTTGTACGGTTACTCCATTGCAACAACTTGGTAATTGTTGTTCATGCCCACTTATCAAAATTTTTATCTTCTTTTGTATGACTGAAAATCAATTTTTCTCTTATTAACTGAGGAAACGTAGGGAAAAGACTATCGTGGAAATTTTGTTTTCTGGACTGACATCAATGGCTTTGCGTTCAAAATTTGAATTTCCTTATTTTTTCCTTTTTCGTAGCTAAACTGAAGATTGATTCGTGGGTTATGTTTGCACTACACGATTATACTACTTTATTATTTCTGGTAATATTATTGCAATAGATACGGGTTGAAGAACCATCTTTTTTGTTCATATAATGCGATTTTTGGTTTTCTTGATAGGATATTTATTTTAGTCTCTCTCTACATTTATATCATACGATTAAAGTAAAAACTTAGCGAAATTGACTTGACATGTCTTATTGTGTTCAGTGCAGTTAATTTTGGGTGAGACTAACTATGCATCTGATAATCTAATGTGCTAAATTAGTCAAAGCAATTATCACTGTAACTTTTTATTTTGCCAAAGGAATACATATTGTGCCAATAGTGTCATCATTAACTTGTCTTAGTGCTTCATTGTTAAACTAAAAATTGAAACTTTTGCTTTCTTTGAATGGATTGTGGATGTTGTTTTTCATTGTATGTTAATTGAGGGTTTTTCAATTGGTGCATAGCTGCTTACTCTATTTAAATTGACAGTTTTCAAGCAAGATAATAATATGTCCGGAAGAAATCGTGGACCACCTCTTCCAATGAAAGGAGTTTCTCATTCTGGATTACCGTCTACAGTTCATGAACCCGCTTTTGGAAGAGGACTTGGTCCAGTGCCCCATCCTGCCTTATTTGAGGAGATGCGAGAATCCCAGTTTGGGATGGTTCCCAGACCCCTCCCTCCTCACCCTGCAATTATTGAGGAACGTCTTGCAGCTCAACATCAAGACATTCAAGGACTTCTAGTTGATAATCAGAGGCTAGCGGCAACTCATGTTGCGCTGAAGCAGGAATTAGAAGCTGCCCAACATGAGCTGCAGCGCATGGGTCATATTGCTGATTCACTGCAAATCGAGAAAGATGTCCAAATGCAAGAGATGATTGATAAGTCTTTACGTTTGGAAGTGGATCTTCGTGGAGTGAAGGAAATGCAGGCTGAGCTTCACCAAGTTCGTTCTGATATTAAGGATTTCACTGCTGGAAGGCAGGAGCTTACAGGCAATGTACAAGCAATGACTCAAGATTTGGCTAGGATGACTATGGATCTGCAGCAGGCTCCATCTTTGAAGGCAGAAATTGAAGCCATGAAACAAGAGCTGCAGCGTGCTAGGTAATCTTTCTAGGGTTTTTACTATTATATGAAAATTACCTGTTAGTTTTATGTTGCAGTTATTTTGTTAATTTTCTCATCTCTTGCTTTTTTTTTTCTTTTGGCATGTAGAGCTGCCATTGAGTATGAGAAGAAAGGATATGCTGAGAATTATGAGCATGGTCAGGTGATGGAGAAGAAGTTGATCTCAATGGCTAGGGAGTTGGAGAAACTTCGTGCTAGTGCTGAGAAGAGAGCACGTGCTGCTGTTGTTAATCCAGGTATACAGTCTCATATATGTGTCTATGCTTTATGTTTTTCAGATGGTTTAGCTTTGAATGGAAGTAAATAAATGTCATCTTCATTACAAGGCCATGTAGATGATGGAGATTGTAGTGCAAGTGTTAGACAGGAGTCAGCAGAAGTTGTTGGTTTGACTGGTTTAGTTCTTTTGTTTAACTACGTAATGTTAGTTGTTTATATCCATTAGGATTAGGGGCTGAATTCTTAATAATTTTTTATTCTAGCTGAGTGGTTTGATCGTTAATGAAAATTTGTGGTTTGCGTATTACACAAATGCTTTGATGAACTTGTTTTGTTTTTTGGGTGTTAATCCCCTATGCACATGTTGATGACAGACATTAGCATTTTCTCGTTCATTGTAGCCTTATCTATTGTTCATTTACAAACCAGTGACTTGGCGATATATGTGATGATTCTGTAGGTTATCCTGCAAATTATGGCAATCCTGAAGCAATGGGATATGCGGGAAATCATTATCCCGTCAACTATGGCATGAATCCCGTAAGTTCTATTTCACACATTCTCAATGGCCCTGGGTCGATTAGGATGTGCAGGTGTTCATGTTTAGTGCCAAAACTTTACGTGTTAAATATAATTTTTTTCTTTTTTGAATTTCCAGGGGCAAAATGGTGCTGAAAATTTTCCACCATATGGAGCTGGACCTGCTTCATGGGGTCAATATGATATGCAACGAGCTCAAGGGCACATGAACTAGCTTTCCTCACTACGCGCTGCACCGGGTATCTTGGGCTGCCACATATTAGATATTTCGATTTGTGTTTGAAGGTTGTTTTATAGACATTGGTGACCTATGATTTTGTTTAGTTATTAAGCTGTATTTTAAGATATCTCAATCATATTAGCTACATGGTGCATTATTTATATTCTCTTGGTGTCTTCCACTCCAATTATTTGCACTGACTTCTCCATTTCTAATCTACTTTCCTAATACATGTTTTCCTTGCTTGTTTTGGTGAAGTTTACCTTTGTCATATGAAATAAAACTGTTTTTGTTTCTAATTATTATTTTTTTTTTGTGGGGAAGATGTTCCATTACTAAAATTGCCTCTGCTGAGTTTCATGCATTTTAATATCAAGGGAAAATGTTTGGTTTTTTCTTATGTATACTTTCTAGTTAGATATGGTTCAAGTCACATAACATGAGATTTGGTTAGTTGTTTATGTATACTAATCTGGCTTTCGAATTTTCCTTTTTATATTTGATTTAATGTCGTAGTCATATTTTGGCCTTTGCATTTGCCTATCTATTTCATGCCACCTGATCATTCTCATTTTTGTCAACAGTAGATCATGGTTTAGTAATAATTTTTTAATTTTGAGATGAAATATTGTGTTGCTATTAATCTTTTTTACTTGAGTATGACCATGTAGTAATGTAATTTTTGTCAGCCCAGTGTTTAGCTCACTGGTGTAGTGCTTGAAAGAATTTGTCAAATTTGTATCCTTTATTTCTGAAAGTGATTTCAGAGTATATATGGTATCAGTTAAAGTGTTAAACTATGAGATTTTTTTATTCGTCTCTTCCTATGAAACTTAGCATTTAGCTAGGTGTCTGCATACACTATAATAAAAGCAGTTTATGACTCTGCTTCGCTCTTAGCTTACACACTTGGAGATTATTTAAGTTCTGAAATAATGATATTCTCTAGAACTTTCATAGCTTACTGTGTGAAGTTTGGCTCTCAAATGTTGCTCGATCTATATATGGTCAATCGAGAGTCTAGACTGCATTATGAAGCAGGTTATTAGTCAAAGTCTGCTCCTAGTAGGCTTTGGAAACCAAATGCTTTATCATCTGCCAAAAGATGCAGTAAAGTTCATATTTTATTGTTAATTGCACAAAGCTGGGGGACCAAAAAAAAAAAGAATTCATGCTGGATAAATTTTTGTAAACTTGGTTTGTAGTTTAGATTCATATATTTACATCTAAATCTATGTTCATCTTAATTAGTTTTTTTATTACTTGTCATGATTAGTTTTTTGAATTGCATAGTAACAACTAATTTGCCATTCACAAGTTTTTTGATTTTCTTATATTCCTGTAAAGGTGAGAATTTAGAGTTTGCACTGCCATGTCAAGGCAGACTGAAGGTTTTAGTGGGTTTAGGATGAGGTTTCTGGAAGATGATGCAGTGGCTGTTTTTTTTTTTTTCAGTTCATCTGCTAAATAGAGTTTGTCAGCCAAGAAAGGCTGTTAGGTAGGGGATGGGGATAGCTTTTAGCCGGGATGAGGTTTCGGGAGAGTGTGTGGTGATTGATCATTCTTTTTCTGATTTGTATGAAATTTCATCTCTTCGTAATTGTACGCTCTATTAATTCTCAATAGGGTTAAGTTTCGATGTTGGGAAATTCAATTTCTTGGGATTACCATTTCTTCAGAAATCCTACTCAGCACTTACAAAATTTTTTCAAATTTCATTCTGTTATCTGTTATGGAGGGATTTAAGATTAGTGCTGTTGTTTAGCCTTAAGGATAAAGTAAGTTTAAATTAATTATTTTTTCTTCCGATCGCAAACTCAAAGTAGCTTTTTCTTTTCAGTTTTCAGAAGCTATCTTCTGTTTGGTAACCCTTGTTCTGGCTAAACTTCAGGTTCTTGGTTAGCTTTTGGCCCTAAGATTACTCAAATATATTGCTATTACTCTATTTAAACTGAGTGTTCAGTTATTTCTAAGAAATATACCAGTGTTTCTATATAGTCATTCAAAGGTCTATCTAGTAATTTATGCCTTAGATATTTTTCTTTTCTTTCTAAAATATTAATAATATCTTCCGGTTAGTGTGCTCTGTGCTTGAACAGTAACAAAATGGTGGACCATATCTTTTGTTATGGTGCTGATAATTGAAAGAAATTGAAGGTGGTTTATATAAGTGTAGAAAGATGTTTCAGAAAGATTGTTTGTTCAGGTTAAATGGTAGGTGGATTATCGTGAAGTATTAGCCTATTATGATTTTCTTTTCCTTTTCTCGTCTATCCTGCAGCGTTGGTTCAGTAAGTCATTCTGTCTAAGCAGCTTGCAGATCTGTAGTAATACTTCGTTATAGTTTTCAGGTCAAAATTTTACTTGGCTGATACAAATAATTATTGGCTGTTTTACCTCATAAGCTCGTACTTCATGTTTGCTCTTTGTCCCTTCTTAGCTTATCATTTGTATGGTGAAGTCCACTTTTCCATTTTTCATTTGAACGTAGTGGACTTCAAGTATATAATTCGTCAATTCGGAACATCAGTTTATTGCTCTTTATAACTGGGATTTTCTCTGCATTCTATCTGTTTCAATTATTAGAGCTGAGGAGCCCTAGTAACCTAAGACAAAGAAGAATAGAAATAAATAAAATAAATAAATGGGTTCTTTAGGTATACAGGCTGTTATTTCTTTTAAGGAAACTTCCTTCTCTATTCTTCTCGAGTTTGGATTGGGTAAGATGTGTTGAAGAGAAAAGTACTCGTCCAGATTTGGTTGGAGGGAAACTCTTGATGAGAACAGCTTGTACTAATAGATGTTTATGCTTTATTAGCAAGACATGTTCAACAATGGAGCTGAAGTTTGAGTTTCTTGGTCAAGTAAGTTTTTACTTTTTAACCCTTTTGCTATGTGTTTTGGATTTGATCTGCCCATCATCAGTTTATTTATATATATATAGGCATATATATATAAATGTAAAACACTTTTTCTTTTCTTCGATTAATTTAGGCCAATATGCCTGTTCTTTCCTTAATTGTATTAAGGGGGAATTCCTAGTATTCTACTTATAAGGTAGTATGATATTTAATCGTTTCATTTCTTTTTGATTTCTGTGAGACCAGGAGATTAAGAAATCAGTTTATTTGAGCTATTTTGATGGTTTCATTTTGGCTTCAGTTAGGATTATGTTCCATGTTTGGGGTAGCTTCATGAAATTTTTTTTGAGAAACAAGCTTTGAAAAGTTTCTGTTTCTACCTCATATTATATTGTTGCAGTAAAATTTGTTTAGCTTTATGCTGCTACACAATTCCTCCATTGTCAGAAGCAAGTAATGCTGCATCTAAGGTTATCAAATGTTATAGTGAGAGCAATAAGTATCAAAAATATGGAATTGCAAGGTTTGTGGTTAATGGAGCTTTGGATGCTGCAGAACATAGATAGAATGGCAATGAGATCAAGAATTCGGAGCTCAAACGTTTGTGGTCATTGGAGCTTTGGATGCTGCAGAACATAGATAGAATGGAAATAATTATCAAGAATTTGGAGTTCAAACGTTTGTGGTCATTGGAGCTTTGGATGCTGCAGAACATAGATAGAATGGAAATAATTATCAAGAATTCGGAAGTTTCAAATCTAAGTTCAGTAGCTGTTTGAGACGCTAAACTTGGCCAATTGACTGTTATCATTTTTGTTTTTATACTCGAAACAGCAGTTTTAAAATAGTTGATGTGGATGCGGCTCTCTGATGTAGAAAGCAGTAGACATTGCATAATGTTTTTTGGTTTTGATGTCATCATCAATTCGTTGTCCATTGAAATGATGATGCTGTCCTTTTAAGATTTTTTTACTCGGGATTTGGTGTTTTAACTGTCCTACATGTTTACGTAAATCCATTACACGAGAGCACACTAGTTCTAATAGCTGGTCCGAATCCAGAATTATAAACTTTCGGAATGTCATCCAAGTTTTTGTTCTTGTTTCTTCTTTTTTCTTTCTTTCTCATTTTAAGTTTATCTTTGCTTAACTACTTGAGTTGGTTTCCTTACTTTTATCGTATTCATACAGTTTTTGTTCCTTCTATTTGTGGTTTCTTATGAAGGACCAACATTTTGCATTTATTTTCTTCTTTCGATCAACTATTTTAGAAATCACAGCCTTTTGATTTTCAATTTTTTTTTTCTTTTATAGGTTACATCTTTAGCAGTCGGTGTTAGAAACTCTCCTCTAGACGAAAACAGCAGAGTGATCTTTGAACCTCATATCATGACTCATGAGGTATGTTTCATACTTTATACATTTTGCTTCTTCGTTTTTTGTTTGTTTATTTGTATCCTCTGGTGCTACTTCCTTTTGCATATATTTATATCTACTGTGGGAGATAAGTTTTGTACGAGTATTGGTTGTATCATTTTAAAATCACTAATTCAACCCGTTCAAGAGTGTATGAAGTTTAAAAATGATTTTTCATTGATTTATCAGTGGGTAGGGTCATTGATATTGATAGTATATCGAAAATAAGGAATGTTGTAGTCACGAGAGGGTTAAGTCAAGGTGGTGAGGTTCATAGTTTGCTTCCTTGAGGTTGGGTTCAATATTATACTGATATTTACTGAGCATTATGCTGGAGTTTTGTGACTCAAGGAGTGTGGTTAAGGATTTGGCAAGAGGATTGGTATTGAGAAAAAAGAAAAGGAAAAAAACTATTTTGCTGCGCAAGTGAGGAATAGAAAATATAAAGCAGTGCAAGGTTGAAAGTGGAGAGAGGATCCTAACTCCTAAGATAGTTGAAGTGAGTTAATGTTTTCTTTAGTAATTCCATTATGAACTGGAGTTGCATTGAGTTGAGGAATCTTAGTATGAAAAAGCAATAAGAAAAGGAGAAGAGATATTGAAATATAATCACTAATGAAGAATACCTATAAAGCTTCGAAGCGGGGTGTAAGGAACTAAAACTGACACATACAGATATAGATGGATTGGTACTTGCTTTTGAGCCATAGAGCCAGTATAATATTATCCTATTACTTGATAAAGTCTAAATTCTAATAGCCCATTATTTGTCCTGGAAATGT
This sequence comes from Cannabis sativa, assembly GCF_029168945.1. NCBI lineage: Eukaryota > Viridiplantae > Streptophyta > Magnoliopsida > Rosales > Cannabaceae > Cannabis > Cannabis sativa. The sequence goes on along the minus strand of NC_083601.1, from coordinate 38,458,679 downwards.
CATACCTTCCCTTTTCATGTCCTTAATTTCTCTGTTTTTTGAAGTCTTTGTAGATTGGCACTAATTTTCTACTTATGGCTGCATGGTATTGGGGATTAAATCTCAAATTATTGGGTTTGGTTTGTCTTAGCAGAACCTTAGCCGCTTGTCTCCCCCCTCTGCAACAATTTACCAAAGAAGATCCACAAGGATGTTAAGGTGGCTAAATGACACAGGTATCTTTCTGGTTTCTCATGGTTTAAAGAATTCCAATTCAGTTTAATCTTTGTGTTGAATCAACTTAATAAAATTATCCTTTTGCTCAGGCCGTGGTGATATTTCAACTTGAAAGATTTGCTTCCTCCTCTGCTTCTTGTGGCTGGCAGAACAGCCATGGTTTTCTTCAACTTTTTGGTCATATTTGTGAGGATTACTTTTTTTGGGGGGTCATATTTAAGTTGGATTTTGGTTTGGTGGGAAAGAAAGAGGTAAAGGAAAATGTTGAGGGAAAGGAAAATAATTGCAAAAGAAAATAAAATAATAAATAATAAAAAAATAAAATCAAGTTTTCATATTTAGTATAGAAAGAATTGTATGGGAAAACAATTGATTGAACAAATTTTTTTATATGGAACATGATGATTTTTCTATTTTAGTGGTATTCTCTATATTTTTTTTCCTTCCCAAAATCCAACTTTGATTTCCTTCATTTTCTTCCAATAAGCTTATTGTTACTTGGACATTTGGTTTGATTGACCTAAGAAATTCATCCCTTCCACTAGTACGTTGAATTTATTTTAATGATATATATTAAACGGGACAATAATATTAGAGGAAATTGCATCCTATACCCATTTTGGGTTAACTACTTTCATTTTTACCTTCCTTATCTATCTATTTTATTTATACCTTCATTTATTTGTCACATTCCCAATATACCCTCTCTAATAACCTTCCTCACCAGAACAGTAGCCATTCCTCACCACTTTCATTCCTCCATTCAACATCGCCAGCCCCTTCCACCCTACGATTTCAGCCCTCCTCCTTCGTCGCCAGCCCCTTCCACCACCGGCGATTTCGTACCTCTGCATCATCCTTTCTGCAATATCAAAGTTAGGTAAATTTCATTTCCATTGTTGAATCCGATTATCAAAGTTTAATCAAGAAGCTCAGTACTTTAACGATGTTGGATTCTTCTTTGGGTTTACTTTCTTAATGATACTAGAGATTTATGCTCTACTTTTTCTGGTGTCATTTTTATTTATTGTCTAAGAATTGTCAATGTAGTAGCTGATACCTTGCTAAATTGCTTTCCATGCTACTTCAGAACATTATGTGGCTGATGCCCGTTATCAATGAATTTTTTAGTCCTCAGTCTTTTGAATGAAGCTATTTCAGATAGCCAAGCTAAGTAACATATCTAATAGATAATACTCATAGATAAAGTATAATTATTACCTGATGCTCTTGTGTGAGAAGAGGATTTTTCTTCTGTAGCTCTTGAAGTAGAGGCAGCAAATGAAAGTCCCAGCGTAAAAATCAGAAATAAAGACTCATAATAATATAGTAGTATATGCTATCTTTTAAGTTTGTGCCTCCTTTCCTCTTACCCCTTCCATTGTTTGATTACTAGTTATAATGTAGTTCAGTAATTATTACTCAAACATTTGATTTTCTTTATCAACCATCCCCTCATTATTATGCCTATCTTCCCTTATTACAGATTTATATTGGTCAAAATTTTCAACTGAAAGTTGTGGTAGAAGAAGACTTAGGCAATATGCAACATTATTCGTTGGGTGTTGTTGTGTCTATATAATGATGGGTTTAGTTTGTGATTGTGATCTCTTAGTTGTAATCTTTAGTCTCTTTTGGTCCCAATATGCAACTTATGCAACTGAAAGTTGTGGTAGAAGAAGACTTAGGCAATATGCAACTTTCAATATTTTTCAATTTTTTTGGTCCCAAGATTTTGGGTATCATTGCCACATTAATGATTAGGTGAGCTATACAAATTCTTATATATGCAAATGTTGTTTTTCTTCTAGATATAAAATTTGATGTGCAACACCTTGCTCTTCCTTTTTGATGCCAATTTTTAGACTACAACTCTTCACTCTCTAATCTCATCATTTCAGGTGTGTGAGAAGTTTTTTATCTTTTATATTCACCTTTTTGTTTAGTTTCTATTCAAGTTTCATCTCTTATAGGAATTTTAATGTTGGTAGAAGCATCTAGTCATTAATGGATGCACTCATGCCTTTTATGTGTTTGATTAAATGCCTCAATAAAATACGTAATGCACATTTAAAATACTATCTATGTTTGATTAAATGATTTTGCGCCATGAGTTCCCCAACTACTTGACAACACTTTAGATCTCAAAAACAAAAGGGAAAAAAATTTACACTATTAACCATGTCAAATGAAATTCTATCACATAAACTACTAACTAAGCTTATATACTCACATAAATATTATAAATATTTTTCTGCAACTTTTTCAGCTATGCCTTTAAAGAAAGAACAAGGTTTGTCTATATAATGATGGGTTTAATTTGTGATTGTGATCTCTTAGTTGTAATCTTTAGTCTCTTTGCAATGTGTTGATTTTCTTCTATTTAAAGAACTCCATTATAGTATAGCTTACACAAAATACAAACATCAAGCTGTAATTACAATAAGCTAGTTAGTTAGGTGTGAGAATTTAATGGCAGCTACAATAATTATCTATAGTAGCTAGTGATTATATTAAGTTATTGGATAGTCTCCCAAGTGGATTTTCTGTCTCTATGGAATTTCTCTAAAGCTTCTAACTCTGGGTTTTGTAATGGATATATATTTATAGAGAATCACCTTCACTATAAATATAAGTACAGAAAAAGATAAAACAAGAATCACTTTATATATTGAGTCATGAGAATTATTATTAAAAATGAAAAATTGTAAGGAATATATTCAGAATAGAGTAGTTGGGTTAGTAGAGAATATCACAGTTTGTGAATTATACTTCATTCTTTTGTCTTCTATTTTGAGTGATCCTCATGAGATAATATTAGTAATTGTTTACTCTATTTTGTTGTCAAACTTAAAAAGATAACTTTAAATTATCATAAATATAAACATTATAATAACAAAAGAAGAAACTCACCTTTCAAAAGTAAAAGAGTGTGCAAGAAGAATTTCTAATTTTTTTCATCTGGATTATGCTTCATTCTCATCACAGTTTTGAAATTTGAGATTCTTGTCATTACCATGGCTCCTTTTTATTTGAAATTTTCTCACTTTCTTATATCTTTTTCTATTTGGTAATTTTTGAAAGAGAGAAATATATAATCTCTTTGTAGTGCAAAGTGTGTAAAACTAGGTGGGAGAAATAAAACAGTAAGAAATTAAAAAAATAATTGCAACTGAAATAGTTCAATGCACACTTCCTTTGATCTTATGTTCCATTTCCATGACAAAATTCTTTTATTTTGCTGTTATACATACTTTACTACTTAATTAGTATTATTAATTAAGAGAGAGGCACATGCATATTATAGCTGAATTAATTTGGTCATTACATATTAGAAAAAAAAAAGAGTTAGACAGATCAAAGAATGAGATTAAATAAAACCTTAATTCATAATATATATGTATAAATTTGTTATGAAGAGCTATGTATGACATTATTTGTGTTATTTTGTTTGTGGATTAGGATTTATTGGTTGTAAACTAGCACAGTATGGTTTGTCTTGTACTGCATCAAGAAAGGCCATGTCCCAAACTACTTCTTGTTTGGAAAACTAAACTCTTTTGTCCTACATTTCCACTAAAAACCATCATCTTCATCTTCATCATGTTTTGCACACAAATTGATTAGTTTTCTTAAAAGAGACATTTGATCATTCTGCTGTATTTCATGGAGGTTTGCATATGAGGCTCTACCTTCTCTTAAGTTTATTTTATTTATAAACTAAGAAACCACTGATAATACGGAACCTTTTGGATCTTGATGTGTTGTGCAGTGTTGATACTGGGGCGCAAAAGTTAATTCGTTTGAAATCATGCTACTTATTTCTTATGTATTTATTTTTTGACCTATTATGACAGATAACTCAGATTACTGTGTGTGTTGTGAGGAAGCTATTTCATGCTATCTTGCTTCATAAGAATTTCTAAAGGACCATAATTATACCAATTAGGCTCTGTAAAGAAACTCCCAATATGACCATAATTATTTTATTTGTTTGTTGACTAGTAATGGTTAGTACTAATTTTTCAATCCAGTATTTTATTTTATATCATTAGTAAGTCTCCAAAGAAGACTGTGCTAAAACAACTCAGCTCAGTATCAATTAACGAGGACAATTTTAAAGTCGTGAAGCTGTTCTATTGCAGCGTAGCAAGTTAATTTTGTTTTTTAATTTTGAACCTACAATTAGAGTTTCATGGTAAAAAAATAATTGCTTTTAAACAATAGTATATGCTATTTCTTTTCCAACTTGTTTAGTTGCTTAAAGACTCATAATAATATAGTAGTAGTTCCTTTTACGCTCATTTGTCACGATGATTGAGCACCATCAACAAAATTTTTTATTAAGTTTTCTCTTCTTTTTTTTTTCAACTTCTCCAACATTGTCACATATTGCTTTGCTTAAAGACATTGATATAACACAAATAACTTTTCAACAAAAGTGTTGGGAAGTTGCATGGGTGTTGAGCACCACAAGCATAAGCATATATGTTATTATTGTTATTGCTAGCCTTAAGTATTGTGTTTTGTCTTATTGTTATAGATATGACGAAAGTATCACCTATGAAGAAAGCGCGAAGAGCTTCATCAAGTCGTCATCGTGGTGGAAAAAAGAATGTTGTTTTTCAGGTATATTTTTTTTTATAAATTAAAATTTATTATACTTAATGTATTTTATGTGTTTGAAGAAATATTGATTCTTTTTTTCTTGCTTTGTATATGTGCACTAAAAATTAGATGAATATGCATTAGTAATTATGTACAAAAACATATGTTAATTGCCTTGCCGACTTATTTTGACTTTTATTTTTTGCACTTTATATTTAGTAAGCTGATACATAAACCTTTGAAATTGTTATTGTAATTGGTAGGTGTAGTTTCTAATGTATGTTGTAATTGATGCTAATAGTTCTTTTAAACCTTTTTTTTTTCCTTTTTTCTGATCTTAGTTGTTTTTCAATGTTTGCTTTATATGTAGGATGTAGGTCCTGAAAAATTTTCTTCTGATGATTCTCGCATCCATGTTACATGTCATTGGCACGGTTTTAATTGTATAAAAGAGTTTCTAAGCGATTTACAGCTACAAAAGTTGAGAGAGTCATGTTTTGGGTATCTTTTTGATTTGGATGAATCTCTCAAACCAGCACAAATGATTATGCACTCTCTCTTACTTCATCAAGAGTGCAATTCTAATGGGAATGAGCTTCAATTAAGTTTTAACAGCAACAAAGTGAAGTTCAGTATTGTTGAGTTTGGCATCATTACAGGGTTGAATTGCAATGAATTTCCCCCAGATTCTGATATCATTGAGCACCCAAATCGATTACTCAACAAGTACTTTTCTGGCAATGAATCCATTAGCAGAAAAGAGTTGGCAGAATGTCTTATGAAAACCCGAATTGATGATGATGATGATGTTGTAAAATTGACGAAGGTTTTCATTGTGCAGAATATTTTACAAAGTAAGCGTGGCCAATGTCATGTAGACAATTTTGTTATGAAGTTGGTTGATGATGAACAAATGTTTGAAAAGTATCCTTGGGGTCGTCGTTCTTTCAATGACACAGTTAACAGTCTTTCTACTGTTTTGAATCGCCGAAAAACGGGATATGAGATATGTGGATTCCCGTTAGCTTTTCAAGTTTGGGGCTTTGAAATTCTTCCAAGTTTAGGTTCATCTTTTGCAATTAAGGTTGGAAATAACATTCCTAAAATTTTAAACTGGAAGATGACCAACTTGCAGCGTAGCTCACGCTTGAAAACAATTTGGAAAGAAGTTTTCGGAAAAAATAAGGTGTGTATTCTTATATTGTCTATGTTCTTTTTGCAATTATTAATTGTTTTATTTTCAATTTCATGTTTTTTTTTTCATATGATATTAATCTTCTATCTTTGATCTTAAATTACTTATGTTCAATTTCATACATTATTTTGGGGTTTTATGGAAAAATTTTATTTGTTTGTTTGTTGTTTTTTTGGTTTCCCAATTTATAACAACATAAAATAAAGACCCAATTCAAGTTAAAATATCCAATAAAAATCTACACACTTGTTGTTAGTGGTCTAGTACCTCGAAGATTAATTTTGTGGCTTAATTTATCATTTCACAAATTTGTTTAAACTACAAGTTTTTTTTTTAAATAATGAATACAATGAAATTATGTTATATACACCACTTTTGATTTTTTTGATAAAACCCATATCACATCTTATGTCATCAAATGTTTGGGCTCCTTAATTTATATGTGCTCTACTTAGTTGTTACCACTCATTTAATAATGTCACTTTAGCTTAGAATCAGCATAATATGAATGTAATAACTACTTGCTTTATACATAAAATATTTATATTTTTGACTTAGTGCCTTCCTTGACTCCAATTATATGAACAACTAAAAAGAAAAAGAGACACACATGATGTGATTGGGGCCTCTCCTCACTCCCACCATTGACAAAAATGCTTTCCTTTTCCTATTGTGATATAATTTTATGGTGGGCATTGTTAGATTTCATTCTAGTAAGAATTTTGATTGATTGGTTCTTTCCATATTAGGAATCTCACAGAGAGGGAAACAACATAAAGTGACAAAATAATTCTGTTCGATTCTCTTTTTTATTTTTTTTTCCTGCTTACTACTACAACTTACTACTACTTGATTTTTAGTCATTGAAAAATTTATTCTTATATCTTTGATCATAGATTACTTGTGTTCCTTTGGCTCCTGTGGATGATAATAGAAGTACAACCGCTGAGCAAATTGGATTAAATCACGACTCTTCTAGTCCAAGAATGAATGATAGAAGGACAAATTTGCAAAAAGAGATTGAAGTAAATCATCATTCTTCTAGTCTAAAAATGAATAAAGATGAACACACCATTTTGTTAAAGGTATTATTTTTATTTTCTTATTTCATATATTATTATTTTTTAGTCTTTTCATACTATTTACAAATTTATAAAAGATTTTGTGTTTTGCCTCTTATATGTTTGCAGGATTTAATGAAAGAGAGTGCTTCTCTTAAAGCATTAAATGTTGAGATTAGAGAAGAAAATGTCGAAATTAAGAAAGAAAATGCTGAAATCAGAGAAAAAATTACTGAAATAACAAACGAGAATTGTGGATTAAAAGATGAAATAGCTGCCGTGAGAAAACAAGTTGATGTGTTCATGCAATATTTTACAGATCTTCTCGAGTTGAAGACAAGTTTCAAAAATATTGAGAAACTTGTATTATGGTTAGCGGAGAATGGTGGTGCAGAGAAGAGAACTTGTGGAGAAAAAGAGAATGCTAAAGAAAGCGGCGAAGATCTTGTCTTTTTGAATGAAAGTAAAAACACTTTTTCCCGAAGGAATTTTCACGAGTGCACAAATGAATTGAAATCTAGTAATACTGTTTTTAGCAGTCCAGATTGTCATCCTAATGTTGCAGAGATTTTACAGGTAATTTTTTTGAATCTAACTCAATTTGAATATTCTCTTATCAAAGTTTTCTTATATTTTTGCAAGTATGTATAGTATTTACAAAATGACCATATTTCATTATGTTATGTTTTATAATTTTATCTATCAAATAACAATGACATGTATCTTATTTTCATTTGTAGGATTCTAATGTAAAAATTCATCAAATGAAAGAAGGACAACAAGACAAGGAAGCAAATGAGGGATCTAGAAGCATGGATCATGTCAATGATGAAGATAAAGAAGTTGTAGAGGCAAACAAAAGTGGAAAAGCAATAATTGAGAGCGATGATGATATTCCAACCTTCAATCTTTTATCTCAATCATTTTCGGAAAATGAAAATGAGCCGTTGTGTGAAACATTGAAGGTGTTACGTAGTAAAAGAAAGAGGAAGACAACCTTAAGCCGCTATCTTATTTCTCCATTTGAGCCATTGAATAAACCAAAGGGCGCAAGATAACGTGATCACTAAAGACTCAACATTCAACAAGTATCAATTTTTTAATACTTCATATGTGTTTTTTCTAGTTATTCTAAAACAAAAGTACAACTTCTTAGTTTTAACCCATTTTATAGTTTCTTAATATTAGTTTCCTTTTTTTGTTATATACTTAAGGAATGCTTTTGGAATAGGTACTTGATTGAAAGACATTCAAGGTTTACTAAAACCAATTGAGTAATACAAGATAGCAATTTTGCAAAAAATTATTAATTTTTATTTTGAATGCTTTAATATAATTTATTTTCTAGGAGTCATTGTCTAAACAAATTCTTTGTTGTTAAATGACACAATTTTTAGTTTGCTTTTTTTTTTTTTTGGAATTAGATTAAGCTTTTATTATTATATTTTGGTAAACTTAGTGCCTCATTTTAATTTTATTGTTCAATTTCATTTTCCCCACTTTCTTTGTATCCATTATAATAAGTTTGATCCTATCAAACTTAATTTTATAGTTCTATTTATGGGTGTGGATTCATAATGTTTACCTTTTAGAAGGGAATTGGTGGAATTACTAAAAAAAATTAAAAAATCAAATAGATTTGAATCAATTTCTCTCAATTAAATATTACATTATCTCAAGGTATTTTTTTTTTTTTTGTCAAAGCATCATTTTATTTTTTTGGCTTGCTACGCTCTTTGGGCAACTTCAGACTAAAGACTGGTTCTTGAAGTATAAAATTTGTCTTGATAAAAATTGTATGATGTGTGGTTCTGCTAATGAATCAATATCTCATTTGTTCCTTAATTATTATCTAACTAATTGGTGCATTTGTGAGATCGAGAAAAATACATTATACTATAGGATTGCCTTATTAGCATTACTAAGAAATTCAGCAAGTTAATGTTTGCTTGAAATTATGGTAAACATGTCTTTTTAGGTAAATTTAGTGACTTAAATAAGGTAATTCAAAATGTATTTATCATTAAAATGGTAAACCCCATTCTAAAGTAAGGTAAACAACATGCTTAAGTAAATTAAGTGCATAAGGGAAAGTAATTCAAAAATATAATTTATCATTAATATGGTGACCTACTATTCTAAAATTAGATAAATAACATATTGTTCACCTTAAGTTTTTCTTTTTCTTTTTTTGGTTTTGTGAAATTATTTCATTTTAATTTTTTTTTTTTTTTTGAAAATTAGCTTAAATTTCAAAATTTTCATTTTAAGTTTTTATTTAATCAACTTAAGTTCTTATTATTATTTTTTGGTAAACTTGGTGCTTTAATTTATCATTAAAATAGTAAATCACTATCTTAAATTACGGTAAACATGTCATTTTAGGTAAACTTAATTCTTTAAATAAAATAATCTAAAACATAATTTATCATTAAAATGGTAAACCTCCATCCTAAACTGTATTTTTTTGGACTCATTATTATCTTTTTCAATGATATTGGTGTTCATATCTATATTAGTTAACATTTATTTCTATTCCCAATCTAATATTTTATTATGGTTTTTGTTCTTTATTAGTGTTGTTACATAATTAATACATTATAATAATATAATTTTTTTCACTTCTTCTACTATTTTGATTAAATATAAGAAAAAGTTTATGCATGATTTGTTTCTTGGCACTTTGATGTTCATAATCATTACATTATTAACAATTTCCAATCTCATTTAAAATAACAAATAATAAGTTATTCAAAATTTTAAACAACATGCCTTAAAATAAGGTAAACAATATTTCATTAGATAAACAACATGTGTTAATTTAGGTAAACAAAATGCTTCAAAATAAGGTAAACAACGTGTCTTAAAATAAGGTCAATAGCGTGCCTTAAAATAAGGTAAACAACAACGTGCCTAAAGTACGGTAAACAACATGCCTTATTTAGACACGCTGTTTACCTAAATTAAGGCATGTTGTTTACCTTTTTTATTATTTGAATATTGCACAATAATAAGGTAGACAACGTGCTTTAAAATAAGGTAAACAACGTGTCTTAAAATAAGGTAAACAACGTGCCTTAAAAAAGGTAAACAACATGCCTTATTTAGACACATTGTTTACCTAAATTAAGGCATGATGTTTACCTTTTTATTATTTGAATATCGCACAAAAATATTAAAATTTAAACTATTTACCTAAATTAAGAATTTCGTGTGAGAAGTGAAGGAAAGAGAACGGCTATAGGCATATTGTAGAAACAACTTTGCTATTGGGCACCACTTTTGCCCAGTAATTTTTATAGGTGGCATCCCACGATTGGTTAGCAATATTTTTTTAAAAAAAATTCTTGTGTGATACCGAGGAGAGTGCAAGACAATAAAGCTTTAAATTTTTTATTATTTAATTATAATTAGCTAAACTTTTATGAAAAAAATCAATAAATATATAAAGATTAAAATAAGTATATGTATATGAGTTGTCACTAAAAAAAGTCATGATTTTTTATGAAGATTTTAGGACAATTAGTAAATATTCAGAAGATAAAGCCAAAATATATGCATAATGTTAAAAAAAAAAGCATAATAAATCCATTAGAAATAAATGGATAAGAAAAAGTACAAATAACTTTTCAAATATTATTTATTTTGTTTGAGAAAGAAAAATATAATAATAAGTTTTAATCAATATTTTTAAAAAAAAAAAAAAAAATCTTTGTTTCTTGGCACTTTGATGTTCATAATCATTACATTATCAACAATTTGCAATGTCATTTAAAATAATAAATAATAATTTATTCAAAATTTTAAACAACGTGCCTTAAAATGAGGTAAACAATATTTCATTAGATAAACAACATATGTTAATTTAGGTAAACAACATGCCTTAAAATAAGGTAAACAACGTGCCTTAAAATAAGGTAAACGACATGCCTATAAAAAGGTAAACAACATGCCTTATTTAGACACGCTGTTTACCTAAATTAAGGCATGATGTTTACCTTTTTATTATTTGAATATCGCACAAAAATATTAAAATTCAAACTATTTACCTAAATTAAGAATTTCGTGTGAGAAGTGAAGGAAAGAGAACGGCTATAGGCATATTGTAGAAACAACATTGCTATTGGGCACCACTTTTGCCTAGTAATTTCTATAGGTGGCGTCCCACGATTGGTTAGCAATATTTTTTAAAAAAATTTCTTGTGTGATACCGAGGAGAGTGCAAGACAATAAAACTTTAAATTTTTTATTATTTAATTATAATTAGCTAAATTTTTATGAAAAAATCCATAAATATATAAAGATTAAAATAAATATATGTATATGAGTTGTCACTAAAAAAAGTCATGATTTTTTATAAAAATTTAGGACAATTATTGAATATTGCAGAAGATAAAGTCAAAATATATGCACAATGTTAAAAAAAAAAAAGCATAATAAATCCATTAGAAATAAATGGATAAGAAAAAATACAAATAACTTTCCAAATATTATTTATTTTGTTTGAGAAAGAAAAATATAATAATAAGTTTTAAACACTATTTTTTTTAAAAAAAAAAAATCTTTGTTTCTTGGCACTTTGATGTTCATAATTATTTCATTATCAACAATTTGCAATGTAATTTAAAATAACAAATAATAATTTATTTAAAATTTTAAATAACGTGCCTTAAAATAGGTAAACAATATTTCATTAGATAAACAACATATGTTAATTTAGGTAAACAACGTGCCTTAAAATAAGGTAAACAATATTTCATTAGATAAACAACATGTGTTAATTTAGGTAAACAATGTGCCTTAAAATAAGGTAAACAATGTTCCTTAAAATAAGGTAAACAACGTGCCTTAAAATAAGATAAACAACGTGCCTTATTTAGATTTAGGTGTTTACCTAAAAAGTCATCCAATATTAGGTAAACAAATTGCCTTAAAATAAGGTGAAAAAAGCATGTTTTTTTTAGGTAAACAACATGCGTTAATTTAGGTAAATAACGTATCTAAAATGAAATAAACAACATGCCTAAAATAAGGTAAACAATATACCTTAAATAACTTAAACTATGATTACTACCCTAAAACATATATTATATTGTTATTTGTCTAATTTTTATAAATGATTACATACATAGTTGATGACAATGTTGTTTTAATAAAGTAAAAGAAAGACATGAAACAATTGTTGAAATATAGGCATTTCTCTAAACATTGCACATGAAAAAAATTTATGTTCTTAGAATTCTGAAACCATATAGTATAAAAATGTCAATATTAGCTCCTACAAAGTAAGCATCATAATATATTTATATCATCAAAAACATAAATGAGAACCAAATGTGTAAAAATTAAAATGAAAAGGTATGTCTACAGTCTTAAAAAGTGTGGTCAAATATTTGATTACAATAAAGCTCATGCATCAAAAATGTTCAGCAATTACAATCCAACAAGAAAATAAAAAACAAATCAATAAAGCTCTGCTATCTTTGCTTCTTCAACTGATACATATTATTATTAATTTCAAGTCTAAAACATAAAGCTATATATGTTCAAGCAACATGCTCAGCGGGAATTGTAGAGTCTATGCAATTGGCCTTGATGGAGATTACCAAGTGACCCCCAACTTTTAAAAAGTAATTATCATTCAATGCTAGAATCCTTGCCTGCAAAGTTGATCAATACTTGAGATACAAAAGAATACAGGAAGTATCAACCATGCTTTCCTCCAATGGTTGAGATTAGAAGACAGTTATTCATTCATGATTCATTGTAGTTCACATTTATGTTTAATCAAATGATTATAATTCTCATTTTCCACATTGCCAAACCAAACTTAATAAAAGGAAAAGGCTACAAATCAAATAGCAAATAACAGAGTATGATGCAAGCCTAAAGCTATATATGTTTAAGCAAGTCAAATATTTGATATCCTTAGCCTGGCTTTAGAATTGGTTGGCTGTGTGGTTGTAACTCTTTTTATTGTGGTCCAATATTTTACTATTTCCACATGTCATTGTTCGTCGACCACGCTTGGCATAATCTCCAATTCCTTCTCCTCTTCTTTTCTTAGGACGTCCTGGTTTAACTTTGAATTCAGGAGGCTTGATGCGGTCTTCTTTAATTTCATCTGGGGTGTTCCAATCCTCTTTATTTGGAAGAGGGTTAACTGAACCTGCATATGTTTCCAACAAAACAGATTTGCTATACCACTCAGAGCAAAACTTGTATTTATCAAAATGATTCGCATCGATTGCTGCAATGGCGTGAGCACATGGAATTCCCTCTAGTTGGAATTCCTTGCAAGAGCATGAGTTTTCAGTCAGATCAACAATGAAGGTTGTGTCACCATAGGTGACTTGATATTTGAACATATCTATTTTATCAACCTGTGAAACAAATTAATTATTAAGTAAAACATAAAAGCATAGTTATTTGGAATGTAAAAATTGTTACAGGTCGTATAGAACGAGTTAGCCATAAGAAGGTTATCCACAATAGCATAGAATAATATAAACCATGCAATAATTTCATTTCAGCAATATTCAATTTAAAATATATGTTGTGAAATAAATAAACAGATTCTATACATACTTTCATTCGAAATGCTTGATCAAGTTTGCTCTCCATTACGTCATTTGCCCATTTTGTCACGTCAAAAAATTGGCATGTAGCTGCCTCTTTTCGTCTTGAGAACCAATCTTGTACCATTTCTCTAAGAGCTTCTACTAATGGAGTTATAGGTAGGTCTCTTGCATGTTCAATGGCAGAATTTATTGACTCAGAAATATTGCTGGTCATAATATTATATCTTCTTTTCGGAAAGAACGATCTAGCCCACCTTTTTGGATCTGCTTCCAATAAGTATGTAGTAATTTCAGGATTGATGTTGCGCAACTCAGCCATAGCAGAATCATACTCTGGAACTGAATAACTTCTAGCAGCAATTTCAAATGTGGCTTGCACGTGCACACCCCTAAACCTACTCCTTAAGTTCTGCTTCAAATGGTAAGCACATATCCCATGGTATATTCCTGGAAAGACTTCTGCAATCGCGTTCTTTATGCTGATGTGCCTATCAGATATTATGCACATCTCTTCTCGTTCACCTATTGCTTCTTTAAGCCTTTTGAAAAACCATTTCCACGCTTTGTCATTCTCAGAGTCTCCAATTCCAAAGGCAAGAGGAAAGATTTGGTTATTTCCATCTTTAGCGCAAGCTGCATATAACGTTCCTCCACATTTTGTTTTTAAAAAAGTTCCGTCAACCACTACAACAGGTCTGCAATGTTTCCATCCATCCAACGAGCAACCAAAAGCCAGAAACATATATTTAAACCTGTAAAAAAATACAAACCAACCACCAAATATCGGAATTAAAAACACCTAAAAATCATTCCACTATTGCATACATATATTTTGAACTTCCCATGCTCTCAAAATCCTTTTTTAATAAAATGTCTATACCATTAATCGATATTGATGATGATGATTATGAATTTATGAAAACAATGAGAAAATAAAACTCGACATGGATATCAGTGTTGGTGTTTTGTTAAACTATGAACATGTTTCATTTAGTGTAATGATCAAGCTGTTTTAACATAGAAGGAAAGCAACTAAAGAAAAAAAAATATTGAAGACCTATTCATTATAAGATCTTAAACTTCCAATCTTAAACTAGCAATAAAAATTTCATCCATAATTTTATTAACAAGAACATGAACTGTACAGTCAATTAAATTAAAAATAAAAAATAATCCTACTTCTTATGGCTTTGTTGTAGTTTATATGAATTATGTAATTTATGAAAGATGCATTGTATATCAATGCCAAAAAACAAAAATTATTTCAAGAATCTTGTAATCAATCTTCCAGATAAATAATCATAAAAGGAAAAAAAAAAAGAGCAAAATATACAACACTTATTGTAGAAAATAAACAACATAGACTCAAAGGAAAAGACATGAGTTGGAACAAAATTTTGTACCTATTGTCATCATCTTTCTCAATTCTTGTGATGGTTCCTGGGTTGGACAATTTCAGCATATGTAAGTACGCAGGTAACTCAGCATAACTCTCTTCATATGATCCTCTGACATTATTCTTTGCTAGTTCCTTTGCCCTCCATGCTTTGTTATATTTTACCTGCACTCCATACTCATCTCGCATGTCATTTATTATTTGTCTTGTTTTGTAGTTTGTTTTCGGGTCACGAATCTTTTCTTTGATGCAATCACTGATTACTTTTGCACTAGCCTGTCTATTATCAGTACTTTTGTGATTTAAGGAGCATGAGTGAAATTTTTTGTACTTGATAACTCTGAAGTAGCTTGATGTTTTAGAGCTTCTAGCGCGGAGGTACCACTCACAATTTTCATCTATGCATTTTGCCCAAAATGTCAGCGAACATGATCTCTTAACCTTGTATTGGAAGTGCTTCTTGATAGCAATCCTCGAAAGAGCAGATTTCAACTCTTCTTTGTTCTTGAACATATGATTCACTCTTAGGTCTTCAATGCCCATACTTGGCAAGACAGTTAGAGGTGATTGAACTTCTTGTCCTCCTTCAGTAGCCATACAAGAAGCTCGTGATGATGTCTTTGTTTGTGCCGCCGTAAGCGCCATCGCTTGCTTGTCTTTTTTCTGCTTGTTGCGTTACTTGCTGAAGTAGTTGCAGCAATGCTAGTTGTTCTTGACAAGGCCATTGTTTGGTTCTTCTCAATTACTTCAACAATAAGAGGACAATTTCTCAGATCTTCCTTTGTGTTGTTCTCGATCAAGTAAGCCTCTAAATCCATATCGCTTTCTATCTTCATTCCTTTGCTTGTACCCATATTCACATCAAATAGAATGTTGATCGAAACCAAATTTCGATTCAAATTGAGCAAGTTGTGTATCTTATCTACCAAATCCAAAAATTTTATATCTTTATGCACCATTAGGAGTTTGATTTCATGATCAACATATTTGTTGTGTGCATTCCATCTTCCGTTAAATACTATGTACAACATTCTTGATTCTATTTCTGCAATATTAGAATTATAAATTCAATTAGTCTTTTCCTTTACATCAAAAATAATTCGAGAAGGCTCCATCAATTCCAACCAAAAATAATGAACATTACCCAAGCATGAAAATTCAATAACCAATCAAAGCTGAGAAAGAACAAAATAGCTATAAAATAAAATAGCACATTGAAATAGATATTTTATAAGAATTCTTGCAATAAACATGTGAAGTTAATGAGGAGAACAACCAAATCAGTATACCAATATACCTTCAAAAGGCTCATTTTATATAGCAATACACAGAAAAAGCCAAATCATTACAGCATAGGAAGAAAGAAAAGTGCCAATTAAATTGGCTACTGTGAAATGACATGAAAACATTGTAAACACACGAAAAAAAAGTCTGTCTCAAGCTCAACAAAAAGTTCAGACCATACATTGGTGTACCTCAGAACCATTATCAAACAACTGACCAACCCCATGTCCATACAAAGCTAAAATAGATAACAATAAGAAAGCTAAAAAAACACCAACCTGAGGTGACCAAATCCTCCAGTGAACCAAGAGCAAACCCAAGCAAAGGAAAAGATGTGGCTGAGCCTTCAAAAGAAACTGGTTATCATGACAAAGCCCCAATGAGGCAATTCATCGAACAAGTGAGTTGCAATAATAAAAGAGTGATCATTAACAAATTATTAACACATATGGAATCATTAACAAATTAACACCAATGATGATGATAATAATAATCCCATCAAATCAAAATCCAAAGCTGATGCAGAAACTCTTAAAGAAAAATTCCCAAGACTTAATATTGGTGAAACGGAAGGAACAATATTAGTTAATTAATATACACAAGAAAACTAAGAATTAATTAACAATTTCAACTTGAGAAATGAAAAGCACCAACCAACCTTGAAAGAGTATCTGTGGGGCTGTAAATTGGGGAAACCTAAAGACCATTGTCACTCTATCGTGACAAAAAAAACAGTGGTCCCAACTTATGTTATGACAACATTCTCTAGTAAGTAATAGATTTATCAAAATGGTCTAGTGTGACGACCTCTGGCTCGGCCACAGAGAAGGGCATTTATGGGAATTGGATATTCATCTCATAATGATGAACGAGCCCAGATTTCTTAGACGATTTTATAATTTCTATTAGTTATTTCAACAAACACTTAAAAAGCATTATATTTTCATAAAATGGTCAAACTGAATACACACAAACTTATTCATATGAACATAGGTCTTACAAACTAGAATATAATAGAAGATTGAAAGAGGGAGAAACAAGATCTAGAAAAAGAAACTAATACTAATTCAGAATGAAAAGAGAAACTTACATACCTTCAAATAGCTAAGGACATTGGCTTTTGCGGTTGCGGTTTCAAAGGTGTAATGTTTTTTTCGGTGGTGGTGGAGGCTGAGGGCCGCTGAAGATGCCAGAGGAGGCTGATCGACGATGGCTATGGCAGACTGCAGTTGCTATGGTGGAATTCGAAGTGGCTGCATTGAAGACTGAAAACAATTTGATAGATATTTGAGGGTATATTGGGTAATTCAATTATAAAAGAAGGTATATTTTAACTAAATTTATTCTGCAGGTATTTTTAGTTAATTCAATTATAAAAGGGGCACTTATCAACTTCTCCCATAATATTACTATATAGGCTTATAAGGCCCAGCCCCTTGATTACTGCGTGTGCCTTCTCTTCAAAAATTAAAAATATCTTTATATTATATTTTATTAAAATTTATTTATTTTTACGAGTGTATTGTCTAATATTTCTCCATTTAAATGTAGCACATGATTTATATTAATTTAAAAGATATAATAACAACATTATAAAAATAAAATCATAAAAATAAAGATAAAAATAAAAACAAATAAAGTAATGTAATTTTCACCTTTTCTTTCATTGCATAGGCGCAGGTTGGCAAGAATGAAAGAATGTTGGAAGGATAGAGAGTTTAAAGAGAAGGAAGAGGGGTGATGGATGGAGTGGATTGTTATTTTTCTTTTTTTGTTTTTTGATAGATGTTTGGTGTTAGAGAATTTTAGTGGTACTATAAATATAGTGTAAATGTATTTTTTAGTTTATGTTTATAAAATAAATGAACTTTAATAGTAGTGAATGATTGGATGAGATAAGAATGTATTTAAAATTTAAATGTAAAATTAAGCTTATTATTTTTGGGGTGAAAATTCAAATGCTATTATAAATTGCTAAATTGTCTATTATTATAATATATATTTTTTTTATGAAAGGATATACATAAATTTTAGATAAAATGATTTGTCTTAGTATAGAATTTCACTATTTGGAATATTGATTTTTGAGGATTTGGAGGTAGCCCTTCCCTCAATCTTCCCTTTCCCTCTCATTTTTCTTTTTCTCGCCAAACAAATGATTTTGGCTCTCCTCCCACACTTTCCATCCTTCCACATTTCCTTCTCACCAAACGTAGTGTTAGCGCGTGGATTACACTGGCCATGAATCTTCTCAGTTCTTACCATAGCAAGATGTTATATTATTTTATAATATAATAATAAAGTAGATTAAAATGTGATAAATATATGTGAATAATATATATTAAGTGTATGGTAAATAAATGTGTAACCTATGATTTTATAACCTACACTTTTGTAACCTACATGTTGTAACTTGGAGAGGAGTTACAATTTGTTGTCACTTGTAACTCATGTGTTGATCACACATTATTAGTGTAATAAAAAGGTTGTTACACAATTTGATGATAGGATTCAAATGGTATGAAATATAGTTGTTACAAACTATATTAATACTCATTTATATGAGAGAAATGAGTGTTGTGTATTTTGAATTCTAAGTGATCACCTATACATTATAAAAGGAGGTCTTTGGTGCTCATTTGTAAGAGATGAAGTTTTCTATCAAGAAAGCACTTTGCTAGAAAACCCTAAAAGGCTTGATTATTCCCAAAGCTATTTCCTAGAGAGTTCCCTTAGTGCTTAGAGATAGGGGAAATAAGGTTTTGGACAAAGGTGTAATACCTTGTTCAAGTCATGGTGATCCCCACTAATCTACACTCAAGGTTGTGAGTGAGTATTTATATATATACATATATTATTCTCTTGTTATATATATATATTATATTACATGTGTTGTAATCTTCTCTTCTACCTTTCATATATATATGTGATATATATAGTGTATATATATGTATTGTAACATATATTTAATCAATCTCTTATTTTAGTCCTTGTATTATTTTACAATAGAGTTGTAATAAATCTTGATTTTCTTCCATTGTTATAAAATCTCTAACAATCAAAAGCTTATCCCTTTTCAATGGAAGAGGTGATAAATCAAGATTGTGAGAATACAAGGATAAGAGATTTTATGTGAAAGCCATTCATGGGTGAGCATGATGGTGAATATTATGTGATTTACTATTTTATATGATAGTAATATATAATATATATATATATGAGTTATATATATGTGACATATATGTGATTATGTGTTTGTATCATATTAATATATATAGTAGTATATAATATGATATTTAATTTTTATATCATGCTATTATATGTATATATGTGAGATATATAATATATAATATGTATGTATGAGTAATATATATTATATATATGTAGAGCATGTGATATAATATATATTAGTGAGATTAAATATGTAGAAATAATTACTTCTATGTATTTATGTGAGACATGCATATATAATATATGTTATATATGTGTATATAATATATATCATGTATATTAATGTGTATATATATGTTATATATGTGTGAGGTATGTAACATATATAGCTGTGTAATAAATATATATATTATGTGTATATGATATGTATATTATAGTATATATGTTATATTTATATGAGATATGTAACATATATATTTGTGAATTTAATATTGACATTATGTGTATGTTACATATAAGATGTTGATTAGTAACATACATATTATATTAATGTATGAGTTATATAGTATGATAATAATGTTGATAGTAATATAATAGTGTTTATTACTATTGATGTGAAAATTATTATCATCTATTTTGTGAATAAAGAATAGATTTGAATTCTTATTCAATTTGGTGGTGAACATCTCACTTTATGAGATAATAAAAGATGGATTTTGAGAAGTTACATGTTTTATTGGATTATAAGAGATAATCATCTCATATTATGAGATAAGGAAAAGTGGACTATGAGAGTTACACTTATGAGAATTGTCTTGTCTTAGCAAGAACAATAGATTAAAAGGGGATCCAAACTTGTGAAATGAGTCATAAATTGGAAAAACAATTTTAGACTCAAAAATAAAGTGAGTCAATGTTGTTTCAAAAAAAAAAAAAAAAAAAAAAAAATTGTGAAAAGATAACAAAATTGGAGAAGCAATTTTGAATCTTAAATAATCAAAGTGGTGAACAAAATTGATGAGAATTTTGTTAACTTTGGTATAATTTTGGGCTAATCTCAATAAGGAGATAACCTTAAAATTATGAGTAAAAATAATCACATTATTTTATGAGTAGTAATGTACGTTTGATATTTTAGTTTTGTTGAGAAAACTAAAAATGTCAAATGGTATTTTTAAAGTGGCCTTAAAGAGTCATTTGAAGAGAAAAATACACAAAAGTGATATTTTATATACACTTTATGGTAAAAATGTGGGGGTGAGCCACAAATTTAATCAAAATGTGTTGAGACATTATTGATTAATTTATTTGATTTTGAATTCAAATTCTAAATCAAGTTTGGCTATGTGCATAAGTGAAAATATTGACATATTTAGTGTCAAAGTTTTGGTAAAAATAATTTCAAGAAGAAAAAAAAAAATTTAAAAAAAAAAAAAAAAAATTATAGAGACAAAGTAGTCTTCTATATTTTAAAATCAAGATATTGTCTTGATAATGAAATGTGAAAATGTGGGGGTGCATACTCCAATATGAGAGAGTTTAGACATACTTGGTGTCTAAAATTAAAAAATGAGAATTTAGACATATTTGGTGTCTAAATTAGTGTATTTTTGATATGCTTGGTATCAAAATTATTGAGAATTTGAGTTGAGTGAAAATTAATCTTTTATGATTGAATTTTCAAAGCTTAAGTACTTAAGGAGAAAAGTGGTCACAAAGTGAACACTATATTTTGGCATGCATGATTCACATGGAATCAATATTGAGAGGTTATAACAAATCGCTTAATCTCCGTACAAGATTAAAGCATGAATTTTCGAGGGATGGGACCTAAACTCCCTTAGTGTTTTGCTCATTGATGGTAACCTATCTTAACACTAGTAAACATCTAGTCTTAAGTTCAATAGGTACTAACAAGTCAATAGAGTGAATATGGTACTCAATTGTCCCATCTATGGATGAGTACATGTTGTGAAAATTGAGGGTTAAAACCAAAATGTTTTTTAATGGAGCTTAAGCTTAAGAAAACTCACTTAAGCTTAAGAAGTGTCTAAAGAGTGGTGAGACACTAAAACTCCACCTATATGGACTAGAGGTGGTGCCGCCTCTTATGAGAATTGGGAGTTATTCTCTAGAGAGTCCATGAATTGGAATTTTGCACATGGCCATTAACGGTGCAAGAGCGAGACATGCGGTCTCAAGTGAGCATTAGCGAGGGTGTGTGTGTTATCACCGGTTTGTATTAAAGGGATAGTGGTTCAATGCTACGGCAACCAAAATTTCATCAAACTTTGTGGTAACTACACTAAGGTAAAATTCAAGTCGAAAGACATTTTACCTAATGCACCTAAGCAAGACTTCTTTAAAAGTGTATATTTATTCAATCAAAGTGGGGGAATGTTATATTTTGATATAATATTTTGATTGATTAAATAAATGTTACAAGTGTGTTACAAGTGTGTCACACATTTTAATCTAGTGGGGGATTGTTATATTATTTTATAATATAATAATAAAGTAGATTAAAATGTGATAAATATATGTGAATAATATATATTAAGTGTATGGTAAATAAATGTGTAACCTATGATTTTATAACCTACACTTTTGTAACCTACATGTTGTAACTTGGAGAGGAGTTACAATTTGTTGTCACTTGTAACTCATGTGTTGATCACACATTATTAGTGTAATAAAAAGGTTGTTACACAATTTGATGATAGGATTCAAATGGTATGAAATATAGTTGTTACAAACTATATTAATACTCATTTATATGAGAGAAATGAGTGTTGTGTATTTTGAATTCTAAGTGATCACCTATACATTATAAAAGGAGGTCTTTGGTGCTCATTTGTAAGAGATGAAGTTTTCTATCAAGAAAGCACTTTGCTAGAAAACCCTAAAAGGCTTGATTATTCCCAAAGCTATTTCCTAGAGAGTTCCCTTAGTGCTTAGAGATAGGAGAAATAAGGTTTTGGACAAAGGTGTAATACCTTGTTCAAGTCATGGTGATCCCCACTAATCTACACTCAAGGTTGTGAGTGAGTATTTATATATATACATATATTATTCTCTTGTTATATATATATATTATATTACATGTGTTGTAATCTTCTCTTCTACCTTTCATATATATATGTGATATATATAGTGTATATATATGTATTGTAACATATATTTAATCAATCTCTTATTTTAGTCCTTGTATTATTTTACAATAGAGTTGTAATAAATCTTGATTTTCTTCCATTGTTATAAAATCTCTAACACAAGATTCATGGCCAGATGAATCTGGCTATGGTGAGAACTGAGAAGATTACTGGTCAGTAAAGAGAAGAAATAACAATGCAGTCTTCACTTTCCTTCTCTAATGGCATTAGACCCATCAAATTTGGAGAAAACCCAAAAGCCATTATCACTACCCATTCACTCAAAAGAGCTACGCTTCCCTTTACTCAGTGCTCCTCTCTTCTCTCCACTAGATCATCTCTTTCTTGTTCTTCTTCTCGATTCGATTTTAGATATCCATCGGTGTCATTCGTACAGAAGGATGAGCTGTGTTGTAATCTAGTCCCGAGTACGACATTTAGAAAGAAAAGGAGCTTCGAATTGTCTCCAGTTCGTTGCGGCATTTCGTCTAGCCATAATAATAGCGCCGGTGCGAAACGAAGTTTAAGGGAATGGTTTGAGCTTATCGGGGAGGCCGTTTCGACAGCGTTTCCGTTATGGGTCGCCTTGGGATGTTTATTAGGGCTTTTAAAACCGAGTTCCTTTAACTGGGTTCGGCCTAAATGGACAGTTGCTGGTTTAATAGTGACTATGCTTGGGATGGGCATGACACTCACTCTCGATGATCTTCGTGGTGCGTTGGCTATGCCTAAGGAATTACTAGCTGGTTTCTTTCTCCAATACTCTGTGAGTTCTGTTATGTTTTAAATAGTTAGTGTCATTTACTATTATGAAATTTTTCTTAATGGGTTTTAAATAGTTAGTGTCATTTACTGTTAAGAAATTTTTCTTAATGGGTTTTTAATAGTTAGTGTCATTTACTATTATGAAATTTTTCTTAATGGGTTTTAAATAGTTAGTGTCATTTACTGTTATGAAATTTTTCTTAATGGGTTTTGATCATATATTGAGATGTGCCTTTATTTTTTTTCAAAAAATGATAAAATGCTAAATTAAGTAAGTGGATCTTTGTTTCAGTACGTTATTAGTGAGATTATTCAAATAGAAAAAGCATTTGTAACTTGTTGCAGGTGATGCCATTATCTGGCTATTTTGTGAGCAAGCTTTTGAACCTGCCATCCCATTATGCAGCTGGTTTAATATTGGTCGGTTGCTGCCCAGGCGGTATACCCCCTTGTCTTTCTTATTTTGTTATTCCAATACTTCTCTTACTACCCTGTTTATTTATCTACGTTTGGGTGAATGGTTTCAGGTACAGCTAGTAACATTGTCACTTATATTGCTCGGTAAGTGAACTCTCAGATATAGCATTAATTTCATCATCAAATATAAGTTTCTCCAACAAGAAGATTTAGTGACCAATCTGTTTTTTCAGTGGAAATGTGGCACTCTCAGTTTTAATGACAGCAGCTAGCACTATAACAGCTGTGGTTGGTAAACCAACTTTTGATATCTTTTCTTGCAGTATCTTCTTTTCCTTGATTCTTAGATTGTTGCAATTCAACATACCTTCATTTACATAGGAACTTTTATGTTCATCTAGGACATTTGCATATTATAACCTTTTCATTAGTGTATCTTCAACAAAACTATGGTTATGAAGAAAAAGAGTTATAGATTTATCAACTTATATAGTACCAAGCCAATCTGATGTTGTGAACACCTTCTACAAAGTATAGTTCATTTTCACCCTTCACATCAAAGCAGCATCATTTTCTTTTGTCCTCTTGCCTTAAATTATAACGCCCTTTCTCAATTACAAAACTGTTTTACTTATTCAACTGTTTCCTTTCAACAAACTGCATTTCTGTTTCAAATTGGTTTAGTTCATGCATCATTCAATCCTGGCATCTGATCTGCAACCAAAACCCTCTTCCTAAGTTTATTTCACTTTCCTTATTTTTTGATTAACTAACCCTATTTTTAAACCTTTCTGTTGCAGATAATGACCCCCTTTCTGACAGCCAAACTTGCTGGGCAATATGTTGCTGTAGATGCCTCTAAACTACTATTCTCAACACTCGAGGTAAGAGCTTTTGGTACTGGACGTGTGCTACATAGTTAAACCATAGTTTGCATCGATTTCATTGTATGAATTTTGAACTTTGAACCAGGTTGTGCTACTTCCTGTATTGGCTGGTGCATTTCTAAACCAGTACTTCCAGGGCATAGTTAAAATATTTTCCCCTGTGATGCCACCCATTGCTGTGGCAACTGTAGCCGTTCTATGTGGACATGCCATTGCCCAGAGCTCTTCTGCAATCCTCCAATCTGGCCTTCAAGTAGTGATAGCTTGCTCTCTTCTTCACATTTCTGGTTTCTTCTTTGGGTACATACTTGCAAGGATACTTGGGATTGATGTGGCATCATCTCGGACTATCTCCATTGAAGTTGGCATGCAGGTTAGCATAACTCCACTAATTCATGGTTCAACCAGATCCTTTTATGCTTTCTCTGTGTTGCTTGCGCAGTTAATTCTCATACTACTGTTTTTTCTTGCGGTTTATTTGTAATTCTTATGATGAAGTATCTAATGTGCAGAACTCGGTCCTTGGAGTTGTTCTGGCCACTCAGCACTTCGGAAATCCTTTGACAGCAGTGCCATGTGCTGTTTCAAGTGTCTGTCATTCAATATTGGGTAGTGCCTTGGCTGGAGTTTGGAGACGGAGTGCACCTTCCCAAAACCATGATTAACATGTCCATGTAGAAATTTAGATCAAGGCTCAACTCCGAAATTTACTAGTACCACTCGTTTGAACTACTGGAATTAAATCAATGCTTGTCCTTTATGCTGCTTTTCTTCTAAATAAAAGCTGTTATTGTTAGGCATTTTTGTCTTGTTCTTGGAGAGACATGCTTGCTAGCAAGCCAAATGTAATAATAAGGGCCTTGTTTGATTAATTATTTATGTGTTCTATTTTATCTAAATCCAACGTTCTTTGTTGTAGGCTTAGCTAACATTACTGGCATTACATAGCGAAGCTATCGGCAGTGCACAATAAGAGTGAATAGAAACCCAAACAAGAGAAACAAATTTAGGTATTCAGCAAAATTTATTTGCTTATATCTAAGATAGCAATGAGTAAAGAAGACTGCATGCGTGCTTATTAATAGAAGGGTTTACAAAATCAAGAGTAAATAGTGTATCTTTTAAAGGAGATTTATTTTTGATCTTAAGTATATGGTGAGAGTTGATTAAATTAGGGTGTTGGATTAAGTAGCATCGGGCAAAACTCTAATTAAGGTAATAATATATGTACAGTACAAATATAATATAGCATGGGGGCTAGGCTCGAAACTCTAACCTTAGTTTAACAAACTCAAAGCTCCCGCCAAGCCCGCAAACGAGGGATTGGTAGAATGTCACCCTTATTGGAATTGAGCCTATGAGACTCAAATTCTCACTTCACATTGGTTGTAGGTGTGCTAAGAGTTAGGGCTCGCTTCATTTTCGAGTGAACACGTCTTACACATTATATTAATAGCTTGATAGTTACACTATAAAAAGAAATATAAATTTTCTTAATTTTTTTGCTATGTTAATTGAAAAAAATTCCATAAAACACTTTTTTTTCTTTGTAATTTTCTTACTAAAACATAATAATAAATTAATACTATATATTTATGACTAATATTTGTGTTTATATAAATATATTAATCGTGTCAATTTATGTTGTATCAACATTTTTACTTGTGCATTTTAAACATGAAATTTTTAAGTTTTGGTCATAACACATTTATTAAACGTGTTATCGTATTGTGTCGTGTGATCTGTTAAGAAATTGTATCGTGCTCGTGTTTAAAGTCTTGACACATTTATGACTAATAATTGTATTATATTCATGTTCACCATAAATATATCGTGTTGAAAACGTGTCGACACATTTATCTAAAACTGTTTTTCTATAGTGTACTTAGTCATATATCCAAAAAATTTACGCTTTAATTAATATAATATAGAAAAATTCTACAATGCACCTCTTTAAAATGGATACATTGATACATCCTTGTCTGTTTTAGCACCCGAAATAATTTTTTAGTCAAAATTTTTTTCATGGTCATGTACGTTATAGTTATTTAAGACATCCTGTAAAATTTTAAAAAATTTGGAAAAGTTTAACACGCCGAAAACTACGTTCAAACAATGTGTTGCACGCGTGACTATTTTATTTTATACGCGTGTAAAATAGACTGTTTGAACATTGTTTTCTATATTGTAAATTATTCAGAATTTCTCAAAATTTTATAAGTTATCTTAAATAGCTATAACGTACATGAATATGAAAAAAAATTAGACTAAAAACTTTTTCTGGATACCGAAACAAGTTAAAGATGTATCAGTACATCCCTTTTAAGAGGGTGCATTGTAGAATCACCGTATAATATGAGTTGTCCATATTTGTATCACATTGTGGGTGTATACTGTATTATTTGTAGTATTGTAATTATTGTAATAGAGTACCATGTTGTATAACTATAAAAATTGGACGAAAAAAAAGGGAAATAGGGGCAACATTTTTCAAATAATAATACAATATAGCAGGCAATTCTAAAAAACACGCTCATAGTAGATCAATATTTTTTTTCATTTTGTTGTTAGGATGTATTTATCTCTATTTTTTTTTTATTATTGTTAAATAAATAAATAAATGAAGGAATGCCATTTAAAAAATAAAAATGAATGAATGAACAAAGTGAGCCACTGAAACTGTGATACCCCTCCAATCCGATGTGGCAACAAATAAAACGAAAGAAGATTCCCCGCCCTCCCCACCCGCCTAAATAATCCAACTTCATAAAAATGGGCGGGGCCTATTCCTTTCATTTTCATTTTCACTTTCGTTTTTAATTTTTCTAAATATTTTTGGAAAACTGACTTTTGAAAATTTTGGTTTTTGCGGGCTTCTTCAACTCCCTTCCTTCTAGTTCCCACCCAATAAGATAAAAATGTCTATCGCTAATACTTTCATTCTCACTTCCCATTCCCCGCCAAAAATAAACCCTTCAAAATTTCTTACAGAACACATTAATTTCCAAAGCCCTAATAATCCCAATCTAATCCAACCTCTTCCTTTCCAATCCTCAACTACAGCAACCAAAAATGGATTCAGAACTCCATGGCTTGCCTCCACACAAAAGATTCAGACTCATTCACCAACAACAGAAGCTACGAGATCAACTGATTATGGCCGCTCCCTTATCTCTCCCGGCCAAAAAGCGCAAGGAGACTCGGGACCCACCTCATCTTCTTCCCAATTCTTACGACGTTGCCGGTGACTCTGCTTATTCCTTGCCGGCGAAGAAAAGGGTTTGCGCACTTCCGCCTGATATATTCCTCGAGAAACGGGTTTCGAGCTTCGACCTTAATGCCGTGTACAATCCAGCATTCGAGGAGGAGGACATTGTTGTGAAATATGAAGAAGATCGTGATGTTAAAAAAGCTCCATTGTTCAGAGAAGGTGAAATCGCGTGGGAGATTGAAGATGACGAAAATGGAGGCTCTGAAAGTACAGTAAAGAAAGAAGCTGAAATCGATGGATATTTTCTGGAAGATGACGATGGCATTATCTGCGCTGTTTGCCAGAGTACAGATGGGGATCCTTCTGATCCGATTGTTCTATGTGATGGATGTGATCTAATGGTTCACGCTTCCTGCTATGGCGATCCTCTCGTAAAGGGTATTCCGGATGGGGATTGGTTCTGTTCTCAATGCTCGGTATCGAAAGGGTCTCAAAACGACATGTCGTTTTCTTGCTGTTTGTGTCCAAATAAAGGAGGGGCGATGAAGCCGATGAACGACGGCAAGTGGGCTCATGTCGTTTGCGCTCTGTTCGTTCCTGAAGTTTTCTTTCATGATCCGGAAGGACGAGAAGGGATTGATTGTTCGAAGGTCCCAAAAAGCAGGTGGGAGCAGAGATGTTATCTCTGTAAACAGACTAATGGATGTGCTATCAACTGCTCTGAGCCCAAATGCCCTTTGAGTTTTCATGTGACCTGTGGATTGAATGAAGATCTTTGTTTAGAGTACAGAGAAGGGAAGAAGAAGGGTGCCATTGTTGCCGGTTTTTGCAAACCCCACACCGATTTGTGGATTAAGGTCTGGTTTTTTATTTTATTATGTTATGAATATAATGTTAGATTTTACTAAATGGGTTTTTATTTATTTATTTTAATTTTTTTATCTGTTTGCAGCAACAACAAACTGGAAAGTACAAGATTGTAGCAAGAGATGATTAGAAGATGGATCGGATCTGCTAGTTAGAGTGTTTTATTTTTAATATAGATTGCTGTTGTAAGTTTTGTTTTTTGTTGCTGAAAAAGTTGTAGCCTTTATTTTATTTACTTTAAACATAATAGGCTGATTGATCAAATAGTAAGCTGTGTCCATTTTCAGCTGGAAAAACCATTTAACACCTGGCTGTAGACTGTAGTGTTATTAGAACTTAGAAATCTTTGTACAAAATGGGGGTCAACAGTCAACATTACGAGTGGATAATCTCCTACTGCCAAAGATAGCTGGTTGTGTAGCTTTTATTTTGGAAGATAATTGATGCGTCTTGGACCTTGGTCTCTGATTTTTTTGCCATACACTTAGACTTGTTAAACAAAATAAAGTGATCAATAAAAAAGAAAAAAATCAGGCAGCTTAACTCAAATTCATAGTCATTCATTGTTAGTGTTCGTGTTAAAAACATTACAAGTTACAAGCCCAAACTGCAATTGAACTAAAATTGTTGCAAGTACATACATATATGGGGCATTACAAGAGACATAAGAACTTAGTTTCCTCAAATTCTAAGGCTCTTTCTTTATGATCCCTTAGCCAAGCATGGCATTGTCTTCTTATGTGACCCTCCTTACCACAATGGTAGCATTTCCTTTCATCTTTCGCTTGTGATCTGCTCTGAAATTTCATTCCACTACTTGGACTTCTACTTGTTTTATTCTTTACTATCTGAACTTGATCCAACACTAGATGAGCCCAAAGCTGCAATTTTCCTCCTAGTATCTTCCTCAAACAGTTTGCTTTTGACCAAATACAAACAAAGCTCACCATTATCACTAGGAACACAATTACATACTGACTTTATTAGCTCATCTGGCAAAGAAGCCAAACGCATATGGGCTTTTAGATCATCATCTAGTGCCACATTCATAGCACAATATACCCTTTTTGTATTTCATGTAGAATAAGATTTTAACTAAAAAAGTCTTAGTAGCCGCGGTTCTCTTCTTGAACAAAGAATTTAATTTCAGCCAGAGTTCTAGCATTTGTTTCTAGAGCTACATGATGAATTAAACTCTCATCCATACACAGCCTAATCTTTCCAACCGCCTTTCGATTCAGAACATACCATTCTTCATCTGACATCTCTTTGGGCCTAGCATCATCCCCTTCGATGGGTTTTTTGTGCAAATCTTCACAGTAAAGATAATCCTCCATTCTCATTTTCCAAGACACCCAATTTGGATTATTAAGTTTAATCATGATATTACCAACACTATAACCAAATATATTGTAGACAACTGAAAAAACAAAAGAAAAAGGAAAGGATAAAAGATCAGTACTTTGTTTCGACGTTACCTTTTACGAATTTGAAACCAAACCCCACCACCGTACTGGAACGCTTCCAAAAGAGATCATAGAGAAAAGAAAATTGCCAGCCCCAGAAATAGTGAGAGCAAATTACAAAATGTTAAATATGAATGGGCCGGGCTGAAACTTTTAATTGGGCCCAGGCCCAAAATACCATCTAATGGCAATGCAAAATCGTGGTCTGTCAGTTATTCTCTTCGTCGTCTCCATCCACTCTCCACTACTCTTCCCTCTACCTTAACTAGTTACTTATGACCATTGTCAGAATTTGTAAGAGATTTCTCATTGTTATGGCTTGATTCGACCTTGCAGAGAATGGGAACGAATTCTAGAAACTGAATCAACAGGTATTCAATTTCTTTTACGACATTTCTGTTAAAACTTTCGAGTATTCTGTTTCAAATACGATTATATTTATATATGATCAAAGTTAAGTAGCATATGAAACAAACAAAACAAAAATAGTGTCGCATACTGTGTTTTAAGTAGCATGTTTGTTATGAGATTACTTTTCTGGATATTTTGATCATTTTTTTTTTGTATTATTTGAGATGTTTATCTACATGAACAGAATGGATCCTGCTGAGCAATCTATAAAAATTGGAGGAAAGAAACATCAATGGACTGCATTTGAGGATTCTAAGTTAGTAGAGTGTTTATTGTGTCTAATCAATAATGGGAATTGGAAAGTAATTTGCGGCAAAACCCCCTCAACTATCAATTTACTTGCAAAAAACCATCCAACCTCATATTTTGTTGGGAAAACCCTCCAAAGTACTGTTTCGTTTACAATTTTAAGGTGTCGTCTATTCAGCCTCGTTAAGTCTTAATTTTGCCCACGTGGCAATGACAGGTCAATAAAAAATTATCCTACGTGGCCATATTTTACAAAATAAAAATTAAAATAAAAACAAAAAATTTAAGAGTAATTTGCGGCAAAACTCCCTCAACTATCAATTTACTTGCAAAAAACCATCCAACCTTAAAGTTTTTTAGATGGTTTTTTGCAAGTAAATTGATAGTTGGGGGAGTTTTGCCGCAAATTACTCTTAAAGTTTTATTTTTATTTTGTAAAATATGGCCACATAGGATAATTTTTTAGTGACTTGTCATTGCCACGTGGGCAAAATTATGAGCTGGACAGACGGCATCTTAAAATGTAAACAGAATAGTACTTTGGAGGGTTTTCCCACCAAAATATGAGGTTGGATGGTTTTTTGCAAGTAAATTGATAGTTAAGGGGGTTTTGCCGCAAATTACTCATCCAACAATGGTAGTACCTTCAAGAATGGCTACCTACAGCAATTAGAGAAATTGTTGCATGAGAAGATTCCTCGATGTGAACTTAAAGCACATCCACATATTGATTCTCGCATCAAGATATTGAAAAAACAATGTCATGCAATTTCTGACATGTTGGGGGATTCTGCTAATAGATTTGAATGGAATGCAGAGGAAAAGTGTATTGTGTCTGACAAAAATGTGTTTGATGAATGGGTTAAGGTTAATAATATTTTATTTTGTTGAATTCTTTGTTTAAGTACTTTGACTTCTCATGTAGTTGTTCAATTTTTTTTTGTCTTTCTATCTATCTTTCTATTTTCAGAGTCATCCAAGTGCCAAAGGTTTAAGATACAAGTCCTTTCCTCATTATGATGAGTTAATAGTTGTATTTGCAATTGCAAAGAATGGAGCTACTGAAGAAGGTGCCACTGCAAAGGGATTGCCTAACATGGTTGAAGAAATTGCTAAAGATATTGAGAATGATAACATTGAAATTACTTCCAATCCATTGGACGCGTTGGATGGTGTTGCCAGCGCTAGTCAGACTAGCTCACGTTCAGACTCATCAATATCAGGTAAAATGAATAGGAAGAGATTTAGGAGTGAAGATGCATTAGTTTGCTTGTTGATTGATGCAGTAAAACAATGGAGTAAGATCCATGCGGCTTCTTGTGAGAGCATTGCCAGACTTGCCAATTGTTTTCAACATCACGCTGACGCTGCTGACAGGAGGATGAGATTATTTAGTGAACTTAAAAAGATCAATGGATTGACAAATACACAACGAGTAAGAGTTGGGAAACTTCTTGTTCAAAATCAAGCTATTACTGACTATTTCTTTAGTTTGGATGATGAGTTCAAACATGCATTACTTGTGCAATTATTGGAGTGACTTAGTTTGAGTTTTAGGATTCAGTTTTAGAAGTAACTTTGACTATTAGGATGAAGCCTTTGTATTTCCAAACTCAACTGCACTATGTTATATATAATGTCTATACATGCATATTATGTTTTCAGTAAATGATGTTTGATTTGGAAAAGTTTTTATTTATTTATATATATATATTTATATATATATATATTACTCTGGACTATTTAATTTAAATTTTTTTTGTTAATCACAATTAATGTACAGTGAGATTGTTTATAATTTCTTTTGTTACTATGTTGGTTCTCATCGGACTTTTTTTGCACTACTTACTATTCAATATGAATTAAATAAAAATAGAGATTTAAATGTATTTAAGTGTAAATTTTTTAAACTAAATGAAAGAAGACGATATATTAGAGAATTTAATTATTGTAAAGAACATTTCTTGATTCTAGAAGCTAGTAACACTAGCCAACACACATTCATATAAATAGAAAGGGAAAACAGGGAAGAATGATCATTTGAAAATAGAGTTTAGACTTTTTGTGTATTGAAGATTAGATATGACAAATATAATAATAAATGATGTATGTTGGAAATTTTTCAAAAGAAAACAATTGCCAACATGAAAAGTGTTAATAATATTCAACGTTCAAAATTTATATGTGACTAATATTAATTTTATTATAATAAGCAGAATAATAGTTTTTCCTAATTTCCTACACACCACGTTATAAAAACATTGGACAAAATTAAAAAGACAATAGACAAAGCATATGGTTGGGCATTTGGTCTAGTGGTATGATTCTCGCTTAGGGTGCGAGAGGTCCCGAGTTCAATTCTCGGAATGCCCCTATCATTTTACAGTTTTTTATTTTAATACCTTATCAAAGGTGACACTACATTCAAAGTTAAAACGGTGGGCGTGAAACTTAGCCATCATTTTGACCATACATTATACACAATTGACAATTACCATTTCAAAGGTAACAAAATGAAGTGTGACGCCAGTGTACGAATTCCCAAATTCAACAAGAACTACCGTGTTGGCATTTCACATCCAAATTATTCATCATTATCTTTTGATGTTTCAACAAAAAATTTCTTTCATTGACTTTTTTTTAACACCTTAAAATTTTTTCAAAAAGGGATTGTTCGTTCCAATGTACAGCAGAGATAGCCTAATGCATATACTAAATTTTCAAACATTACACTATAATACGAAACCTCATCATTCACGGCGCCTAACATAAGACTAGAAATCTATATATTCATCATTACCGTAATTATTTATATTCTTTCTCCACATCGACATACATTTACAAATGTATATATATACCAATTTAACCCATTAACCCCAAATTTTAAACTACAAAAAACACAATAATTCTCAAAATGATGATCAAGCTAGTGCTAAGTAGTGTTTTGACAACAAGCCTAATATGGCTACTCCTTACAGCCACATCAGCCACGGCTCAAACTCCCATCCTCGACACCAGAGGGCAGCCACTCCTCCGTGGCGTGGAGTACTACATCAAGCCAGCCATCACCAACAACGGCGGCGGGCTCACGCTTATCGACCGCAACAACTCCTGTCCATGGTACGCTGGACAAGAAAATGACATGAAATCTAGAGGAATCCCAGTGACATTTTCGCCTTTCTTGAAGGCTGAAAACGTGGTGATGGAGTCGATGAGCTTCGAGGTTGCTTTCGCAAAGGAAGGCACGTCCAAGTGTCCGAATACTACGACGAACTGGAAGGTGTCTACGATGGAGACTAGTAGTAGCGGTAGCCAACCCCGATTCATCGAAACGGGTGGTAACGGCACCGTTTTGCATTATTTCCAGGTTTATTTAGGACCTGAAGTAGTGATGAAGAATGGTTCGTATGGATTGAGGTGGTGTCCTGCTGAAGTGTGCCCCTATTGTAGGGTTGATTGTGGGTTTGTTGAAGTTGTCGTTGAAAATGGGAACAGGTTATTGGCTTTGAATTCAACTTCTGCGTTCCCTGTTGTTTTCGAGAGAGCTGCTTAATCATCATCATCATTATTATCTTTGATTATTATAGATAATAAAATTGGTTGTGTTTATTGTTTTTTTTATTATTATTATTCATATAGTGAAAATAAAACTAAAGCTAGCTATATATTATATATATAGCTCTTGTTCAATATCTCGTTATGATTATTAGCTATATATATATTATTATCCTTAGTTATATATATTTATAAGAATTATATGTAAATCAGGATAATTTTATATTACATACTCTAAAAATGGTTGTTCTAAAACTCACAGCATTTAGAGTTTTTGTAATGTAATTTTTTTTTTTTTGTAAATTTATAAAATTTTAAATAGTTCATACTTTATAGTATACATATAAAATATAAACATTTTATGTCAAAAAAATATAAATATATTATGCACTATATATTTATTTTTTTTCTTATAGGAAATATATATATATATATAAAAAAAAAAACAATTCAAATAAAAACAAATGATCACAGGCAAGTCATTCCAATGAAACAACCATAAAGTCTTGCCGCCGAAATAAATGTTAAATAATGTACTCTCAATAACAATATGTGAAAACCAATAATCATTATATTTATATTTTTATTTTTTTATGATATGTTCTCTTAAATTAAATTAAATAATATGTTTCTATTATTATTTTTTGTATTCATTGTACCTATTACAAAAATATTTCTCTATTATATTATTTTCTTTTTTATAAATAATAAAATAAAAAAAATATTTATGTTTTTTAAAAATTACCATGTAACACTCTTATTTTTTGGAATTACTAAAATTATATCTTTTTATTATTTTTTTTTTTTAAAAAAAGAAAAGTGAATAATATTTCTAAAAAATTAAATGGAAAGTATTATAAAATTAAAAATATTACATTTAAATTCAAATTATAACTAACAATAAATTTTAAATATTAATGTGTTTTTTAAATAAATATTAAATTAAATATTTTTTCATAAAAAAATGATCTTCTTTATCAAATAATAATAATAAAAATAAAATCAGCTAAAATAAAACTAAGTTTATTGTGCATTATACTTAATATTAAGTTAGTATACACTTTTTCTGACCTCCAAAATCACACACACAATATATATTTATATATTTAGAGCACTCACAACAGTTTTTTTTTTAAATTATATAAAGAAGTTTTAAAAACATGTTATAGGTGCTTTAAAAGTTATTTTGAGTTTTAATAATTATTTTTGTATGGATGATATGTGTATATATTCATATTACATATTTGAAATAAATAAAATATAATAAAATTAGAAAAAAAATAAAATTTTAGTGATTTATTTTAATGAAAATAATGCATGGTATGATATTAAAGCTGTTTTAAAATAAAGAAAAGTAAAAGTTTAATCATGCATTTTAAAAAATAAAGTAAAAATGAGGCGGCCTTGATGCAAAACTATCGGACAAATATCATTACTCAAAGTTAGTTTCAAATAATGGGGTGGTCCATTTGTAAGATATTTCAATTTTTTTTTCTTTGGAATTAGGTGAACGGATAAAAGGCTGATTTGACAAATCTAACAATCAATGCCACACCAACGTTTACTAAACGTCATGTACATATATCCACACAATTTCATGGCGCCGCCTATTATATCTGAGTAATGATCGAGTAATGATCCTGCACCATAATTTATACACAAACTTACAACACATGTAACAATTAATTTTATCGTTATTTAAGATTGGTCCAAACTTAATTACCACATAATTATATATGCATGTGTGTAATTTATAAGTAGACAACTTATTTATTTTCTTTATAAGAAATCCATTGCGTAAAGTAATTAGTTCAATACGTTTCAAATAAATGGATGAGAATTGACAGACTTAATTTTCTTTATTAATTGCATGTCTACATCGATGAATATGATCTACGTATACGTGTCCAATTATTATATATAAATACAGATATAATCGTAGAAACAAACCATAAATTAATCCACTATCAATTTCTCTATACTCAAAAACATTAGGTTCATATTCAAAATGAAGTCAACGATCATAGCAGGAAGCACTCTCATTAGCTTGGCGTGGCTTGTAATTATGGCCATAGTAGCCACAGCTCACGAACCCACGAACAATCCAGTTCTGGACACCACCGGAAATCCTCTTCGGCGCGGGGTTGATTACTACATCAAGCCGGCCATCACGGACAACGGCGGCAGGTTTACGCTGGTCGAAGGGAGCGAGTGGTGCAAGCTGTACGTCGGCCAGGAAAACGATTCGAGCAGCGAAGGGTTACCGGTAACCTTTGAACCGTTCGCGGAAGGCGAGGAAGTGATTAGGGAGATGAGGGATTTGAAGATCACCTTCTCTGCAAACACCATCTGTATTGTGTCGACCAGGTGGGAGTTGGAAGTAGAGAGAGATGTGGAGGTGGGAAGGAGACTTATTGGGACTGGAAGCTCGGGAACAGGAACTAACTACTTTCGAATTGAGAAACAAAATGGGAACTACATCATCAATTGGTGCCCTAATGAGTTCTGTTCTCGGTGTAGGATCGATTGTGGTTTTGTTGGGGCTGTGGTCAAGAATGGAACGAGGTTTCTGGCTTTAGATGGTTCTGTTCTTCCTCTGGTTTTTGAGAGGGCTCCATTGCAGTCATTAACTAACATATAGTTAATTTGTATAGATATATGATTTTAAATAAAGTTAATAATTGGTGTAATATTAATTAACGTCGTGATCAGGAGAAATGATTATATAATAAGAATAAGAATAAGACCATCTCAGTAGATCATGTAGAAATTGTGCTCATTTTATTATATTATTTGCATCAAATTTCATAATTTTGATTCAATACACAATAGTTGTGAAAAATTTGATATTTATTATTTATTTTTTTTTTGAAGGAAAATGGTAAACTTTATTAGAATGAACTTTCAACCATTACAATAGATAAAAGATCAGCAGGAGCATTACTCTCACTGAAAATACGATCTGAATACAAACAAGAGCTACGAGCAAGACGGTGTGCAGCTTTGTTTACAGAACATTTAACAAAATTAATCGTGACTAAAGGTAAGGCATGCAACAATGTACGACAAGCAGACACATGTTGACCAAAAGGAAATAAAATGATAACCGAACCTCGGATTGCTTGAACAACAACCAAAGAATCCGTCTCAACTTCAACCCGACCCCATTGGTGTCTCTTTATCCAACTCAGAGCCTCCTTAACTCCCACAACTTCAGCTATGGCCGGGTCCACGAACCCCTCCAAGAGGACCGTGAAGGCTTCAATAAACCGACCATCATGGTCTCGAGCCACGGCACCCGCTCCAAACTTTCCGTCATTTGCAAAGATTGCGCCATCAACATTTACCTTAATCTTTCCCCAAACCGGTTTCACCCAATGTTCTAAGTCTATGTTCGAACCCGTAGGAACAAATAAAGACCCCAATCTCCTTTGTTGAGCATGTCTCCATTGATTAAGGATTACTCTTGCCAATAGAATAACCTCCGCCGCTGACAGTGATTTCTCCCGCCAAACTAGCTCATTTCGGGCATGCCAAATTGCCCAAATCACCATTAATAATTCCTCTTGTGCCATAGTAGAGTGCTGAAGTATCATCTGACTAAACCAATCCCAAAATGATGCCAAAGACACCGAGACCATATTTAAGCTTGACCTTTGCCAACATGATCTTGCAAAAGGACATAGAACCAATAGATGAATGATCGTCTCAGTCGCTTGGTGACACATGAGACATATTTGATCAAGAGGGATGTGCTTGGTATTAAGTTGAACTTTAGTAGCCAAACAACCTGTCAAAGCACGCCACATAAGTTGGTGAACTTTCGGAGGGACTTGAAGCTTCCAAGCGATCTTCTAAATTTTCATCTCAAAGTCACTAGTGTTAGTGACATCAGCCTGATGTAGCAAGCGATAGGCCTCCCTTACAGTGTAAGCACCATGCAGATCCAAAGACCAATACCAAGTATCAATCGTAGACTCCTAATCAATGTTGGTCTTCAAAATTAACCTCTTATCCCGATCATTGAAAATATCGGAAATCACTTCCAAATCCCAACTTCTTTCTCCTAGCACCATGAGATTGTTAACCTTCCACTGCTCCACACCATTAGTGATAGTAGTGACCCACGGATGTGAAGCATCTTCTAACCAAGGATCAAACTGAACACTAATACTTGTACCAGGACCAACAACCTGTCAAGCACCTTTCTTGATCAGCTCTTGTGTTTCGAAGATGCTTTTCCAAATAAAGCTAGGTTAAAAACGACCCATGAGAGTAATATCGAGATGAAAAATTAATTGGTATTATTGTTATTTTGGTTATTTTAAATTTTTAGTTACATTACACTTATATTAATAATATTTTTACGAAATATTAAACTTAAATAAATAGTGTGATAATTTTTACATATTTTTTTGTATATTTTTAAGTTAATAATAAAACTTAAATTTGTAATTAAATATCTAATTAAAAAATTAATTTAATTTAATTAGTAATTAAATTAGATTAGATTTTAAATACAGTTAGATTGGAAGATGATGACTTTTCAAATATCTATATATAATATAAAGGAAAGCACAAAATAAGTTTATGTGGCATCTTAGATTTTTTTTATTCTATTTTTAAAATTTTGTGAATTTTTTCTATTTTATTTAGAAAACAACTACAAAAATACATGGAACTAAATGTCCCACATTGTTTATAAATGATGTAGGCATCATCCATGTAGGTTATAAATATTATTCTTTTTATGTCATATTAATTCATCCAAAAGTATTTTTGTTTATGGGTGGTTGATTAATTTCTTACCCTATGAGTTTTTATTATCTTATTCTTAATGTCTTATAGTTTTTTATCTTTCATTTAATATACATTTCATAATTTATATTTTTAAAAGTAATTATCTAATAAATATTTATTTTATAACTTTTTTATATTTGATGTAATATATAACAATAATATACAATTTATTATGAGTTAATTTTATTTCAAGATTATATATATAATTCTATATTTTTAATAGCTCAAAAAATATTCGAACTAAATTATTTAAAATGAAATTAAACATTATTTTTTTTCTCAATATATAAAGAAAAATATAAATCAAATGAGATGTATGAACATTTTTTTACTATTTATCTATTAATATTTTATTTATTTTATAATATGTCTTCTAAGTAATGTATATATACATATATTTTGTAAGAGTCTCACAGTTTACAAACTATGTGAGTATTATACTTATTAACTACAAGTAAACACAATATATATTTTATTTCATTAAGAAAATACTACAAGTAAAATATTTTTTCATTCACACCGATTTGTCTAAAATTAATATTTCTCTTTGTAGGGGCAATTGAATACCTTACTCAATTAATTTTATATATTTATGTATAAATACATATTCAATTGATCAACTTTACATAAATATCCAAAAATTAATATTTTTTTTCTATAGATTTGATTATTTTTTATCCATTTACTTATAATAGTTTTGTAATTTTTTTTATTTCATAATTACTTTGAATATACATCTTAATTAGTTTATGTATATATACATCTTAATTGAGTTTAAAAAATATGGCACTAGGAAAGAGAAGAGACAAAAATATTCATCAATTAAAATAATAATATTATTCTAACTTAAAAAATTGATACAAACAATTAATATTATAAATAATAATAGTAATAAAAAAGATAACAAATCATGATTCATTAATTTAATAAAGCGCTGCAACAAAATAAATAATATTTTAAAATATCTACCTCTCATTTAATCAAAACGTTAAAAATTTACAATATTTAAATTATTAATACTTAAATTAATATTTTTATATAAATAAAAAAACTATAAAAATATTTAATTTAAATATATGAACAACAAATTAAATTTTACTATAAATGAGTATCATTTTTTTAATTACAGAAAAATTTATACCATTATAATATTTGATTCATTTAAAAAAATTATATTTTTAATACCTTTTAATTATTATAAATAACTTTATTCGAAATGTGCTTTTATTTTTATTGTATATGATTAATATTTGTGCTAATTACAAATAAAAGAAATTTTACATAAATATATTATATAATTTTATATTAGGGATTTTTTTATTTTTACACTTCAAAACAGTTTTTTTTACATTTTTTACAGAATTCTACAAAGAAACCCCTATTGCAACTAGCGCTGCAACCACTTTAGAAACCCAAACCGTAAATTTGAAAGAAAAAAAATTAAAAAAAAACAGTATATGGGGTAATTCCCCTTTATATTATTCATAAAAAAAAATATAAAATAGTATTAGACTGAATTGAGATTTTATTCGTAACTAAAAATTAATTTCTTTCATGTAAAATTTTAAAAAAATTATTAAAACCGCGCGAAGCGCGGATCTATTCCCTAGTAATAAATAAAACAAAGTTGGACTAAATGCCCAACCATACAATAAATGCATAAATTTGATAAATCTTTCCACACTGTCATATTTGGATCTTAGGTGCGTATATATGCGACTTATATAAAATCATAATAAATTAGGACGACACTCAATTTCATGGCACCGCCTAATGTAATAAATGCATATACGGTATTACTATAATAAACGGTACATATATACATTATCCTATCCTTTTACTACAATACAAGCTTAAATTTGTCTTAGTTAATTAGTCGACTTTAAACTATATATATAAATACTCTCCTAGCTATATCTATATTCAATACTACAAATTAAACCATATAGTAACCAAAAATATGAAGTTGACGATTCTTATTAACTTGATGACGTGGCTTGTAATTGCCATAGCAGCAGCCTCAGCCCAATCGGGGAGCAATCCAGTTCTGGACACCACCGGAAAGCCTCTTCGGCGCGGCGTCAAGTACTACATCAAGCCGGCCATTACCGACAACGGCGGCAGATTTACGCTGGTCAACGGAACCCAGTGGTGCCAGCTGTACGCCGGGCAGGAAATCGATTCGAGGGGGAAAGGATTTCCGGTGACGTTTGAGCCGTTGGGGAAAGGAGAGGAGGTGATTAGGGAATCTAGGGATCTGAAGATCACATTCTCTTCAATCACAATCTGTATTAAGTCGACCACGTGGCAGATGGAAGGGATGAGAGATTCCGTTAGCGGGAGGAGACTGATTGGGACAGGAAGCTCGGGAAAGGCAAGCAATTACTTTCGGATTGTGAAACAGAGTGGGTTCGATGATGGGATCTACAATATCGGATGGTGTCCAGCAGAGTTCTGTAATGTTTGTAGGTTCGATTGTGGCTTTGTTGGGGCTGTGGTCAAGAATGGTAAGAGGTTTTTAGCATTAGATGGTTTTGTTCTTCCTCTTGTTTTTGAGAGGGCTCTATCATCATCATCATCAATCCTCACCTGAGTACTCATCAACGTCAACTAACATATAGTTCTTTTAATTTTATCAGTTCGTATATGATTATGTAATTAATATTAATATTGACTTTTTTGGGAGCAATTAATAAGTCAATAATTAATAAAAATAAAAATAATAATGTGCGTGAAAAGGGACACAGGCCGCTATAGCCTATACTGGCTTGTAGGGTCGCGGCCCTCAAATGAAGTTGGTTTTGCATACTTTAAGGAACATGTAATAAATTGTTAGAAATTTACCAATTATATATTCTTTCAAGCACAAAATTAAAGTTAATAAAAATACAATCTTTCTAAGCACACATATTTTTGGACAAAATAAAATCAGTTCCATATTAGCTCATATTTGACTCATAACACACACAAAAATAAACAAGCAAAACAAACAAACAAATTAAAACTAAAACTAAAAAAATTGAGTTTACCCCCAAAGTTAAATGACACATTGTCCCCAAAATCACATTAATGAATAGGAAAGAGAATTTACTTGAGCGCCACATCAGTATAGTAGTAGTGGAGGTGGTGGTTGGTACGGGTGCCATGGCGGGGGAGCCGAAAAATAATTAGGGGACATTGGGATTCATAGTCCACATGACAAAAGTTGAATTTAATTTACTCACTTGCCGATGAGCGAATGTATTTTGTTGCTTAAGGTAGGTATTGTAAAAATCAGCCTGAGCATGAGCCTGATTCGATT
Organism: Cannabis sativa; assembly: GCF_029168945.1. Taxonomy (NCBI): domain Eukaryota; kingdom Viridiplantae; phylum Streptophyta; class Magnoliopsida; order Rosales; family Cannabaceae; genus Cannabis; species Cannabis sativa. The sequence goes on along the minus strand of NC_083601.1, from coordinate 38,416,086 downwards.
GGATTATGTATTGATTTTGACGAATGATATAATTTAACCAATCATAAGTGCCTTGAGTCCTTGAATCCAGTAGAGGCTCGATTTATAATGGAAGAGGAAGAATTTCACTAGAACCAGCTTCATTGTCATCCTCTGCTTCATTACCATCACCATTGGGTTGGTTTATTGCCTTTGTGGCATTTTCGTATCTCTTCTGAAGGAGTGAAGGATGCTTCTAAAAAATAATCATCTTCATGGGTAGCTTAATGATATCCCCATCTAAGGCTCAAATGCCATGTTGGCTACATAAGGCTGTAATCACAACACCATGAGTCGTGCCAGCAGTGGTGCGCATTTGAGAGACAAACTCAAAATTCTTATGAGACAGCCTAGCAATGTCACAACTGAACTAAGACAACATAGCAAACACTACCATGCACCGATCATAATCCCCTCAAGATGCATGGGATGTTGCCATGTTGGCAATAATCGTGCATTAACAAAATAGACTCATGCTCTAGCCTCTATGTTAAGTTGCCAATGATGCAAAAACTTCATTGCAAAATTGGGTGCCCTCCTAGCCTAAAACCTCAGCCAACCAACGTGAATAACCAACCTTTCATCTAAGTGGTTAGCAAATGTTGGAAGGTTCAATAGGCGATTAATAATTTTAATGCTCCTTGGTACTGAAACTCCCCTTACATAAACTTCGTTTATTTTGTTCTGGAAAGGATAATTAGCAAAGAATTCAAAAATGAAAGTATAATTGGCTTCTCCCACAATTTGAGAAGCACACACTCTTTGCCAATTTCTTCACACAATCTCTTATGGAATTACTTCATAACCACGATCCTTCTCGAATGGCTCATCTTGAAAGTCAAATCCCCACTCTCTTATTACCCCTTGCTTTTGATTTTTTTGTATCCTTCGGCTGCCTCGTCATTGATGAATTTTGGAGGGGGTTGGTTCGATGGTTAGTTCCTTTGGGGGTTTGGATTGCGAGAAGATGAGCCTCGTTCTGTTTTTTGGGCTTGAGTAGTGGTTCGTTCAAGTCTAGAAGCCATGAATAACTAGTCAATTCACACAAAAAATACAAATTCTTCGAAACCATTTAAATGAAAAATTGGGCAGCACTTATAAATTGGACTTTCCAAAAATTCTCAATTCAATCTCAATCACTAATGTCAATCCAAATTAGTCACTATAAAAATCACCACAAACCAAAAATTTCACAATAGTCCCTAATTTCTTCTTGTTGATCAAACTAATTTAGACCCAAATAATACAAAAAACTTCAAAGCACAATGATTAGAACCACTAACTTGCAACTTGAAACCATTAAGAAGCTTGAGTTCATCCTCATCTACCAAGAAATCGCAAGAAATTTGAAGTGCTAAAGTAATTTTCGAATTTTAGGTTATAACTTTATTTAACAAATTAATTTTTGAATAAAAATAAGTGAGTAATTTAATTAAATATATAGAGGATTTGAAAATTTTGAAAAACAAAAATAAAGAAAAAGAACTTGTAATTTATATTAACCAAGTTTCACATGCTAGAAAACTATATTAGCAACTGTGGCAACCCATTTATAATTATATTCGAAAATTATATATTTATTCATTTGAGTCATCAAAAGCGTTACGTATAGCTCTTTCTTTCTTTGTTTTTTTTTTTACTTTTCTTTTTATCAACTCGTTACTATATATCTCGATGATGGCCAGGAAGAATTATACAAAAAATGTTAAGGGTATCTCATAACGCAGCATCATTGGCATTAATACAAGTATCATATATTTTAATTTAATAAATAATATAAAAAATTATTAATTAATCAAAATACATTACATCAGTTTTGAAATACCTCACCTAATAACAGCAATTTCAATTAGAAGACAACTACTTCAGTATGGAAACAAAAAGGAATAGGGTTGCAAGAGCAAATCAACAAAACTCTTGAACCAAAAGTAAAAAATTATTGGGGGACAAAATAAAAATTATATTAATCTTTATACGAAATGTTGAGAAAGAAATATAAATATATATATTTTAATTTTTGTAGGGACATAAATATCATAAGAAATATTTCCTTGATGACAATGACACATAAAAGCAACGCAATACCTCATAAATTATTGAAGTAATTACAAAAAATACAATCATTTAATTTTTAATTTGTCTTTATTTATAGTTAGGTGATGAGTAGAAGTATACTCAAAATTGTACCATGTATATATACATATATCGGTTATTGCAGGCTAATCAGCCTCTTCAAATATAATGTAGAACTAGCTTTAGGCCAAAGCTTAAATTAAGGGGGATATCATATAATGGACTTTGGAAACTCTCTGATTGTGCCAAGTGTGCAAGAATTGGCAAAGGATCCCAATATGGTGACCATCCCACCAAGATACATCCGCCTTGATCATCATCATCATCAAAGTCAAAATCAAACCAATATTCTCAATTCTACTTCTTTTGATGAAATCCCAGTTATCAATTTCCAAAATTTATTGCTTATTTCTGGGTCAGAATTATATGATTCTGAACTTGCTAAGCTCCACTTAGCTTGCAAGAACTGGGGCTTCTTCCAGGTATATATAGTAATTATATATTCTCTCCTATATATTTTACAATAATATTTATATTGAAATTGAATATAGTTATTTTCATGTAATAATTAATTTGCAGTTAGTAAACCATGGAATAAGTAGTTCTTTGGTAGAGAAAATGAAGAAAGAGGTGGAAGAGTTGTTCAAGATGCCAATAGAGGAGAAGAAAAAGTTATGGCAGATTCCAGGAGAAGTAGAAGGGTTTGGACAAGCTTTTGTAGTTTCTGAGGAACAAAAGCTTGACTGGAATGATATTTTCTTTCTCACTACATTACCACTTGCTTTAAGGAAACCTCACTTGTTTCCAAACCTCCCTCTTACTTTCAGGTTTTTTTATTAAAAAAAACATAAAAAATTCTTCTCTTCATCCTTCTTTTTTTTTTTTTGTTTAATTCCTTAACAATAGTCAATGAATATTGCAGGGACAGCTTGGAACTTTATTCATTAGAATTGGCAAAACTAGCCAAAGATATAATCTCCAAAATGGAAAAGGCTCTAGGAATAGAAAGCAAGGAAATTTCCAAGTTGTTTGAAGATGGAATGCAATCGATGAGAATGAACTATTACCCTCCATGCCCTGAACCAGAGCAAGTTATAGGTCTCACTCCTCACTCTGATGCCGTAGGCCTTACCATTCTCCTTCAAGTTAGTCAAGTAGAAGGACTCCAAGTCAAAAAAGATGGCATGTGGGTCCCTGTCAAGCCTCTTCCAAATGCTTTTATTGTCAATATAGGAGACATACTAGAGGTAATAACTCATAACCCACTAATTATTATTCATAATATATAAGTAATATTGTTTCATTAATTTATCTATTGCATATGATGGTTGTAGATTATAACAAATGGAATGTATCGTAGCATTGAGCATAGAGCAATAGTAAACTCTGTGCAGGAAAGGCTCTCTATTGCCACATTTCTCAATACAAGTGTAGAATCTGAAATAGGCCCTGCCCACAGCTTGATCAATCAACAAAATCCTGCTCTATACAGAACAGTGGGAATTAAAGACTATATCAAGGGTCTATTCTCTCGTGAGCTTGATGGTAAATCTTACATTGAAGTTATGAAATTGTAAACTTTACTGTAATGTAAACGAAGGACTGGACTGAGGTTTACTAAGATATTACTTAAATAAAATAATAAATCTTTGCTTCACAGGGAAATTCTATGCCAAGCTACAAAAAGATACATTACTAGTTACTGTTAAGTAATGTCTATTTGTTCTTAGCTTCTTGGTTGGAAGACGATACAATTTTACTTTTAAATACTGTAAACCTTTATAAAAAAAAAAAGTTGTCCATTTTATAATTCACATTTTAAGATTTAAGCCAATATGTTGAAAATACAAAGGAATATTTCCAAAAATATTTAGTTGAGAGTTTTCAAACAAACCACAAGAAAGAATAGTACAGTAAGTTATCCTACCATGAATTCACCCATCTATCTAACCAACGGCCTCAGCACATAGAAATAAAAGGGAAGTAGATTTGTATAAAACCCCCAAACCACCTATGAAGAATCAAGAATTTGTATGTCTAATCGAATAAAATCTAGGAAAATAAGAGAAACTATTATTTATTATTTAAAAAATCAATTATCTGTTACATAATTACAAAGGGGTACAATTAATCAGAACTAGGAGAAGAATGTGGGACGAAACCTCTCTACATGACAACCCAATTACCAGACTACAACATACTAATCTAATGGGCAACCCCCGCCCTTCAGCAAACCTAACACCAATATCCGTATTTCCACTCATACTCAACTGACCTTGCACGCTCATCAGATCCTGTGAGCAGCAACAGCCACAGCTGCTGCACCAACAGCGCCAAACTGCGATTGTGCATGCAACAGTTTACTGTCCATGGCAGCCATCTGGTCAACCTTTGATTGCGCTTGGTAGTACGGATTGGTGTTCATGTCAACAACCATCACCGAAGATTGCTTGCTGGCCATGTTTATCTGCGGTGACTGAGCTTGTTGCATTTTCAATTGTGAAGAATCTGACTTGTCTTGATTGGCAGTGTGAGTTCGGAAAAAGCAGTGGGGAGAGACGGCCTGAGGAGGAAAGATCCCATTTCTGACCCTCGGATCATATGCTTCTCTCACGTTTCTTCCATTCTCAAATGGTAGAACTGGTCCAACAACTCTCCCTGGTTTACCTGTTGCAACAGAAACGTGTAAGGACGGGAGAATATTGGGGGAAAACAAAAAACAGAAGGTCAAAACCAATCAAATAGAGTATGAATTCAAATGATAATTCTACACCCCCAGATCAAAACAATGGGTACTTATAAGCTACTAAACACGGATAACTCAATAATAAAGTCAGTACCTGCTGGCACCCGTGGCGGAGGCCGTAATGCCTTCGATGGATTTCCAGAATTCACATCTGTTGCCATACCATCGTTAGAAGTATGTCCAGTCATTTGCCGATTCTCATATGAAACCATATTAGGGTGTTCGTTAGAAGAAACAGTCATACTCGAGTGGACTGTAGACCTGTAAATGAAAAATATTAGAATAATGTGACAAAATGAATCGCCCTTCAAAGATAGATTTACTACACAAATGATTTGTACTGGCCAATAATCACGCTTGAAGATTAGTACCGTGGAAGTGAAACATGCTTTCTCTCTGGAGGAATAACTGGTCCACTTTTACCCAAATTCTCCTCAAGATACGCGAACTGCTTTTTAAATTGACCTATAGCACTGCATCAGGAATACAATAACACACGTCATCATTGGATACCAACAAGATAGAGCATTAAATTAAGAGATGACATCAATATGTAAAACAAGAACCACTCTCTACCTAGGGTAAAGAAAATTTGTTCCTTCAGCTCCATTCATGTAGTCTTTTAGAAGTTGGGGATGGTATTCCAAAATCTCTCGGTATATTAATTCTCGAATATCATCCTTAGTCACTCTTCTCCTCTCAAACTCAAACTCGAGCTTTGAGATAGGTTGACATGAAGGTTCCCTCTCAACCTTTGCCAGGCCCTTGAAGTAAGAATCAGCCAATGCCTAATAAAAACATCAAGACTTCAGTCTAATTGCATGCGCCTTGAAAAAAAAAATACGTACTTTCCAAAACCAATTACAGTACAAACCTCTTCAGCAGTTGGACGGTCCTTTGGATCAAAAGCTAAAAGTCTTTGCAACAGTCTGAGGGCTAGAGGATCTGCATTTGGAAACTTCTGTGCAAATGATACAGGAGGCTTTTTCCGTAATTCTGTCAGGTATCTTCTAGCCTTCTCATTTCGAACCTGCATAGATTTTGCATATCTACAGCTTAGTAATGAAACATCTCAAGCCAGAAATAGTAGAGGAATAAATATTTATCTATGCGCCACAGCAAGAAAGTTAAAACATACTCCTGCAATTGTCTCTGGTGAAGGCGTCCCCAGAAGATCGGTGATCAAGTCTAATTGATGAACAACACTTTTACCAGGAAACAGTGGCTTCCCTGTCAACACTTCAGCAAAGATGCAACCAATACTCCACATGTCTATTGCTGGAGTATACTGCAACCAAAAACAAGCAAAAGTTAGACAACTAAAATACAATAGGAAATTCACACGTTGATAAAACCACTCCAGAGAAACAAACATAACCTCAACACCGTTACCTGAATGAAAGATATTTCAACTTCCAAGAGAGTTCAATTGTCCTCCCTGAACAAGAATTATTGTAATCTAGGCATTACTGCTTACTATAATAAAGCACTCAGAACATATTCCACACAGAAATATATGCATTAATGAACTATACTACACCAAAACATAGGCCTGTTAACTTTTTCCCTTCACTATTTCGTCATATGCACACCTTCTAACATAACAAATAAGACTGCAGTGGGTAAAAGTTGACAATTGCCCAAAATTGCAAATGTCTCCTTATGTCACGTTAATAATAAGCCTAAAAAAACTCAAAACCAAATATCTACTGAATCATGAATCAATTACTTTTCCAGAAAGCAATATGTCTAACTTAAACATACCACTAGAAACATCACTTAATCCACTCTCCAGCCATTAAAGTTAGCTTAAATTGAACAAACAACTAAATAATTCTAAAAGAGGAGCAACTCCGCCATAATTAAAGATATTGTAACTTGAATACACTACCTTGCCCTCAATTAGAAGAATCACTAAACAATGACAAGAAAATTGCAACTTCGATCTTGTGCCCAGTTGAACATAAACAAATATAGCAGCAAGTGTAAAAAATTGATCCTAATGTTCAAGACTTCAACTAATGCAAGACACATATAGTTCTATAAGGACAAAATGGCCTTATTATTATTACTTCAACACACAAACTTGTAGACCTCATTAAGGAAAAATGATGCAAAACTCCATGCAGTATAAAACAGACAGCTTCTTCATTAGCAAGTACTATGGTTTACCAAGACTAATATTGTCAAATGTCCGTATTTACATATCAAATCACCAAAACAATCAAGAGGGATAAAAACTAGGATTTGCCTCCTCAGCATACCAAGAGAATGAAAGCAAGATATCCATTTAAAAAATTTGAATCCGATACGAGAGAGAACACATACCAATTTAAAATCCAAGCAACCACAGACCATGCTTCTATATTATAATTAATGAAGGAAAGTGAATAAAGAAAGGGTAATAAATAGTAAAATACCTTCGAAGAAAATGAACCACAAAGCTCTGGAGCCCTATACCATCTTGTAGCCACGTAATCCTGCAAATGAACCAAAATAACCACGATAAAGATAAAGTACACCATTTACAAGTAAAAATTCAGATGTAAGGCACTTATAAATGCCATAATACTAATAGGAATAAGTGCAAGTACTTACTGTCCAAAATATAGTGGTCGGGGTATCACTAAATGCAACTCTTGCTAACCCAAAGTCACAGACCTTAAGTTTGCAATTAGCGTTTGCCAAAATGTTCTTAGGCTTAAGATCACGATGATACACATTTGCTGCACCCAAACAATTAAAATCAGCAACCCACCCTCTAGGATCCTCAAAAAAAGGATTTGATAGCTTGTATCAGTGTAAATTGACCAGGAGAAAGTTAAAACACACCTGTATGCATATATTTCAATGCACGCAGCATCTGATAGAGGAAAAACTGGTGATGTTCACGGGTCAAATCATCATTAGCTTTGATAACTTGGTGAAGATCGGACTCCATGAGCTCAAAAACTACATAAATATCTTTAAATTCCCTTTTCGAGGGCGGCAGCATAATGCGCTTGATTTCGACAATATCAGGATGCCGTAATAGCCTTAGCAACTTAATTTCACGTAAGATCCTGATAGCATCTGAGAGATGCTCGAATACATCATTTATTTTTTTTATTGCAACCTTTTCCCCAGTATGTGTATCGATGGCTGCACAAACTACTCCATAACTTCCCTTCCCTATAACTTCAAGAATCTTATACCTATTTGCATCCCCGTATTCTGTGAAAAATTCCATGTCTTTCATCTGAAAATTGAAAAAGTTATATTAAATATGAACGTAAATACTTCTTAAACAAAGAAATTACATGACACTAATAAAACCAATGCTGTTTTTGTCAGAGCTCATCTCTGGCTGCAGTTATATTTTAATAAAAAGTAGCTAAAGCGGCCAATGGCTAAAGTATCAAGATATCCATTTGAAAATTAATTAGAATGTGATAACAGAATCGGGTGCTACGAAAAAGCAAGCGCAGATAAACAGATGGCAATAGTGGAGTATCAAGCACACATATGTATCAACCTAGATTCCTTTCTTTGATTACATTCCCGCACAATGACAAAACCAATAGAAAAATAAAGCTGTGAACCATACCCGCCACTCAAAAAACAAGCAAACAAAAATTCCAAAACAGACTCTAATCTGTTAAACAAGAGATCCATAAATGATGTTGATGGACTCATTAAACATTCAAAACATCAAACTAATAACGGCAAAAACAGTAGAACCGGAAAAAATGTTGGCAAAAAAACAGAATGGCTAAATTGGAAATGATGCAAAATATATAATGATAAAAATTCATCTCAACACAGTCTTGCGTTTTAAAAAAAAACGGAAAAACAAATCTTCCAGTAAAATTTTTCTTTATGCAAACAATTAGGGAAGCCCTTTTCTACCGACCAAAGAACGAAAACCCATAAACCTAGAGATTCTTAAGTTAAACGTTTTAGTGTCCAAAATTCATTTAGTCACAAAGTCAATCGGGGAACCAAGGAAAATCCAAGCAAGATCAGTACGAAGTTGAAGATAGTTAAGGCGAAAAAGTTGAAGAAAAAAAGAGAGAGACCTTCTTCGAGCGATCTGGGTTCATCATCTTGTTCTTCTTGGTGTTAAAAACACAAAATCAAATCAACCAGCGAATTCAATAAATTTAGAAAGAACTACTAGCGACATCAACCCCAGCAATACCTACTTCGAAACACTTGCTCAAAGTCACTTCTCTTTTACCTCCTCTCTCGTCCAAAAACCACACTATTTCCCGTTCAATTTACCAGATCCAACACTAAAATACGGCAAATTTTCTCTCTTAAGAAAATTGAAACCCTAGATTCCAAATTTGTAATGAAACGCAACAAATTATAATAATCCAAAGCTACACTTTTGTTCCTTTCACTTTCTGAGGAAATTGAAACGCAAAATAAAGAAAGGAATAAGAACCAGAGAGATCTGATAGGAACTTAGAGAGAGAAAGAGAGCGGAGAAACGAAAGGAGGGTAAAGCTTCGTCGTCGTCTTCGTGCTCAATTTCTTCTTTCTTCGCTGCTTCTTTACTTTTATATATCCACTAGTTGCCTTTTATATATATCTAAACATTTTTAGTATTCATTCATAGCGTCTTTGGTGCCAGTGGCCATATTTGTAATTATTTTGAACTTCTTGCCCCTTTTGTTAAGCTGTTTTTCCTTTACATCCTTTTAAATTGCACTCTGTCGGTCAAGAAAATGAACCTTCACCTCAACCACATGATTGATAATATATATGATATATTTTATTATTTGTTCTCTAATAGGTTGCCTAAGCCTAGCTCGTTTTCTGTGCTCAATCTTCACATATTTTACAATTTATAATGTAAAATAATTATATAATATCCACACAAAAAATTAGAAAAATTATTTTATATATTATTTTTTTTATTATTTTTTTTTTAAATTTATAGTTTAGATTTTTAAAATAGTTTTTTCAGTAATTTTTATATGGGTTGATATACGATTTTTGGTTGCGATTTAGGCTGCTCCGCTCATTGCAATAGGAGTTTCTATGTAGAATTCAGTAAAAATGCAAAATAATAAAAAGAAAAAAACTATTTTAAAGTGTAAAAAAATTAAAAAAAAAACCCAAAAAAAATACAATAGAGAAGTGTAATTTTAAGAGAAATGTTAAAGTTATTTAAACTCCAAAATAGTTTTTTTTCCTAAAACAAAATATACATCAAATGAGATTTAAAAAATAGTAACTAACAAATATATGAATTAACACTTATTTATATATTCCTTAGCAAAAAAACACATATGTATTTATCTTCTTAGTTTTACTTTTTTTTTTTATGAACATCTTCTTACTTTTACTTATTCAAGAAGAAATAGAGGTTGATATTTTTTAGCACTAAATTACACAGCATTAATAATATTGGATTTTAAATATTGGTGCATAATTATTTTATTTGTTTCTTTTTTTTTAAGAAAAATGAATAATTCCATTAAAAGGTAAAAAATTAAAGAGATCAATAATTATTATGATAGTCTAGTTTTAGGTACATTTTATGAAGTATTTTAAAGGTTGTTTCAATTGATTATTTTATTTTGTGTAAAATTATACTTATTTTCTACTTGTTTCAGGTCTAAATAGTAAGGTTCACAATATGAATTGAAAATGAGATGAATATGATAAATTTATTATAGAATTTGGAGTTCTAAGATTTAATAAGGTGAAATATTTTAAGTTTTGAATGTTCAACACGCTTCGTTTGTGATCGAAAATTAAGTCTGAAGCTGCAAGCTAATCTTTAACTATGATTCGTTCACTTTGAGAAAAAATATTATGAATAAAAGTTTAGATCTTTCTTTCAGCTTTTCAAAATATCTTGAATCGTCTAATTTCGAGCAATATTAAAAGAGTTATGACCAAAATATTATTAATCATCGCATCAAGAAACTTGCTGCCCAAAAATAACCTTCAAGGGTCACGCCATGGAGGGTCAATGTTGCAGCCCGCTATGGTCTGAAGGCAAAATTAAGACTTTTAAACACTAATTTCAATATTTAAATGGGACATTTGACATTTTTTGAGAACAAAACTTTGAGAGATGAAAAATAGATGCAGAGGCGAATTTGGAGACTTTCAATATTATTATTTTTACGAGTTTTTTCTTCTAGTTTATTTTACATGTTCTTAATTAGTTGTTATAATTTTTTACAATGACTATGAGTAGTTAGAATTTTTATTAGGGTTGTTAATGGAGATTATTTGACAAATTATTGTAGCTTTAATATGATTTAGTTCTTTCACATATCATATGTGCACCTATTTCATTCATATTTAATTTCTTTTAATTGCTTGATCACTAACTAATTGTTTATAATTTCAATGTAAAATTCGAGAAGTAGTATTGATTAGACTATAGTAAATAGATATAGATTTTGATATTAGACAAGAGTACATGTATGGTATGTGTAACATTTAGGATTTTCATGTTTAATGTCTTCTATATATTTAAATTTATCATGAAAACGTAAAAAGTTTGCATATAGGTTGAGATTATATGTCCTAACCCGAATATAAATTTCTTTAGTAAGTTGGCTATCATATGAAAATTAGAATTTAAAATTATATTATATTAAACTATAGAAAGTAGATTCAAATTAAATTAATCACCCTAAGCTTTTTGATCATTGTTAGTTGTATTTTAATAATTTATTTTCTTTTCATTAGAATTTAAACCTTCTTTGTTATTATTATTGTCACCAAATAGAATTTAATAATTTAATTGTTTTATAATTAACTACAGTCTTTATAAGAACGATACTTTACTTATTGATATATTACTTGGTTTGACTATATTTCATAACACATTATAAGCATGATAAATTAAAGTAAATTAGGCATAAGATTCGACTACCAAACACGAGATCCATCTAAAGAGAGTGTCAAATTATCTAAAAAATGTGCAAGAGCATTATTAACTCGCTTACAATGAAAAATAATTAAGATTTTTACCCCTTAAATTTTGACATGTAATAAATCATGTTCCCTGAACTTTTAAGTTCGTTAAAAATGCTTCCTGAACTATTGAGATTGTTGAATTTAAGGACTTTTATCCAATTTTAGTAAAAAAAAAAAGTCTAACATGGATGAAAGTTCAGGGGGCGTAACTTAGTACATGTCAAAGTTCGATGGGTATAATTCGGTAGATATCAAAGTTTAGGGAGTATGGTTTAGTACATAAATAATCACTGAAATAGTAAAAATGAATGAAATTAGACAAAAGTCCTTAAATCTAACCATCTCAATAGTTCAGGAGTAATTTTTAACAACCAAAAAAGTTCAGGGGGCATAATTTAGTACATGTCAAAGTTCAGGGGGCGCCAAAATAAAAATACTAAAAAAGACTTACAAACATGAAAAATATTATTAATAACAATATCATACTCATTGAAAACTTTCATCTTACTAGAAACTGAATTCACCAAACACACAAACGTCAAAATACACACTAATGTGAGAATAACTCAACTGCCTACATAAAAGAAGGCCCTGCAACAGGGTCGAAACCTCCACCACATGAGGTTTAAGTATGGCAACGACTGAAGCAGCAGAAAAACGAACCACATCACTGTTAGAGCGATACACAACTGTCCCCATGCCAAACCTCCTCCTTTCCGAGCAAATATCAACATCCACAAACAAATTAAATTCCGCCAAATTCAACTCAAAACCCACTCCCAATATATAAAAAGGAGAAGCCCAATAAGAACTCATAAGAACTGACATATCAAAATGGTGTTGGGCATCTTGGAACTGCCATAGGTAACTACGAGTCAATCTACTAACCATATCATCAAAAATTGACTTATTATTATCATGCACAAAGGTATTGTGAGGATAACAAATTCACCAACAAAGAACAAGAATTTTCTCAACTTCTACGTTAGACAAGATATCCATATCCCTAATCAAAAGTTTATAAAAAATGGACACCATTTTCAAACTATCTAACCCCCTCAATCCTCACCCATATCGAATAAACTGGATGCCATCTTCATATTTTTTCGGATTCTGCTTTTTATAGGTCTTACCTATTTTTTTTAGAAAAAAAATATTTCTTTCACGTGATTTATTCTGAAACAACGAAGAAACAATAATTCATATTTTTTGTAAGAAAAAAACCATAAAAAAATAATAAATCCATAACAAACGTAAAATTTTTGTCATTTTTAATATTTATGAAATAATCTTTTTTATTTTGTTGCTGACATATTAGTGGTGTAAATTTTGTTATAGCAATGACTATTTTTAAATTATAATGTAAATCTGAAAAAGAGGAGAAAAAGTTGGTATATGCTAGAAACAAATATGGGTATAATAAAGGGATATTTTCAATGTAAAATGACAAAAATGGTATTAGCTAGTTGAGAGACACACTACTATGTGAAGAGGCTCCAACTCTCAGTGGCAAAGCAAGGGGGCAAGGGGCAACGAGGCAAGTGGACAAGTGCGGCGTCGGGCCCATTTATGATTTGTTATTTGATTATTTTTATTTTGGTCTTATACTACTATTTTATTTTCTTTTTCTTTTTCTAAATTCCACACTTTTTGTATGTCTATGTCCATTTAGTTTTATTTTAGATTCAAAAACTATAAATCTAATATATTCTTTCAAGTTTCAACGAACATTTGACCATTTTTATCCAAAAATAAAAAATCTATGTTAAAGAATTTTTGAGATTAAAAAAATTCACAATTATATGCACAGAATATTTTGATACCCCAATTTATATACATTTTATACACACTAATATAAATAGTGTGTATAAAATGTTATGATTTATCCCCTAACCAACTTTGATATTTGAGGAAAAATAATTTACAAAAACTATACCAAAAATAATGTCCAAATTAATAATATCATTTTTTTTAAAAAAAAAATTTATTAAACAACAATTACATAGAATTAAACACGTCAAATTCAATAGCTTCAGGAGCACAAAAGGGATCAAACCCAATCTAAAACATACAAACTTTGTGAACAAAACTTAATTGGCTAATTTACGAGGTACTTTAGACTCACAGAATAACAAAATACCATCAACACAATCAAATAATAAAAGAATTTTTAATGTGTTCTATTAAGCCATGCAACTATTTTTCTTTGTTTATATTAAACGGACAGCTTTAAGGCAATCAAATTCGATGTTGAAACGTATTCGCCTCTGAATTTCAGTCTACAGCACCACTTGAATGGCCATCACTCAGCTTGCACCGGCTAGGCTTCCTGCTGGAGCCGTTGAAGAAGCAAACAACACCTCCCCTCAGCACCCCCGCATCATACATAGATGATAGGAGTCAATTTACAAAAACTACTAAAAAATAATGTCTAAATTATTAGGATTTTATACGACCCAAAAATTTATTTTAAAGAAGGTTTTAGTTGGTTGAGATTCCGAAATACTTGTGTAAAAATGAACCTATTCAAAGATTCTTTGCTTCTAGATTTTGTGTCAATAATATTTATGGTATATATCGTCACATATAATGTTTTTTTTTTAGCAATAATATTGCAATTATGTGTATTATTCAACACAATTAATTTTATCCGTGGCCGTGAGCATGCATGCTTTCTCTTTTTAAAACTTAATAACAAATAATAGTCAATGGTTAGGGTGGTCGTTAAAAATAATAACAATAGAAATTATATATTCATGTTCAACGAAAGACAACAAAAGTTATAATGCCACAGTGAATAAGACAACAGCTGTGATGTAAAAGCACAAAATCCATCATTTTAAAAAAAATTATATTAATCATTTTAAAAAAAAATTATATTAATAAATAAAAACGCTTAAATCCACTATAAGAAAAAGTGTTGCAAGCCGAAGTGGAGAAGTTTCTTGTTGTCTTGATAGTAATTATAAAATATTTATACATTATTTAAAAATATAATATTTTATTTTATTTATTTATTTATATTATGTTTGGCACATTTATTTTTAAAATATTTATATAGTATAGTACATTATAAAAATAGGACATGTTGAAAAATACCACTTTTATTAATTAATTAATCAAATTTATCTCTAATTTTATATTTAATTGAAACATACCTCTTTTTATATGTATTGTACCCAAAATACCTTGACATAAGAGAGTCGGAGAGTATCTTGAAGTGAGAGGGGCAAAATTGATATAATATTTAAAAAAAGAGGTAAAAATGATAGACTTTTAAAAAGAAGATAAAAATAAAAGAGGACAATATAAAAAGAATATTGAGTGTAATTTCCTCTATAAAAATACTATAATTATAATATCACACATTATTATATATAAATCTTTTTTTTTTTCTATCAAACTATATATATTACACTTTTAATTTTTTATTCAAAAAAATATACCATCAATGTCATTGTGGGGCATTAATACAAATTTCAAGAATATAATTTTTTTTTTTTTTATCTCAAATGGTATATCATTATTATATTTTGTCAGGCTTTCCAGTCACTAAAATATAGTATTTAGATATAAGTTGACACTACATTAGTTTTAGTCACAGTCACAACAAGTCACTTGTTGTCACTTGTTGTGACTTGTTGTGACTAAAAATACATTTAGTCACGATAAATTATAATTTTTGTGACTAATACATTTAATCATGTAGATCTTTTAATCACGACATAGGAATGATGATTTATAATTAGTCACAACTTTTTCACTTTTAGTCACAAGTTTTATTGTGACTAAAAGTAAGATTTTTTTTGTAGTGATTCCGTTTTTATTAGTGCTTAAGTACAAGAAATATAGTTTTTTTTTTTTTTCTAATAGAAAAAAATACAAAAATTAGTCAACAATATTATATAATTATATACATGTGGATATATCTGTAATACATCACTAGTAAAATAATTGAATTATAATGAACATATAAAGTAGGATAACCAAAAAATATATATTATGAATATGTTAGAGATCGATCATATTAAGTTATCCAAAAATAAAAATTAACTTACAATTTTGTAAGATTTAATTTGCAGCTAAATTTGTAAGATTTTAGACACAAAATTTATTAAATATATATGTGAACCAAATTGCTCCAATTAGAACTCTAATTGTTATTCTATACATCATGTAAAAGTTTTTAGTGTCCCACTGATATTAGTGGGATGTAGACTAACTTCTTTCTTTTTAGTTTTTAATATGAAAATAATGTATTTATGATTAAATTTATATTTATATATATTATGATGTAGGATAGTTTAATAAAATAATATAATAATAAAAAATATTTTTTAATATAAATTTTAGTATTATAGATAGAATAACAAAAAATTAGTTTTAAAATTATATTGTTTTAGTGGTAATTTAATACTAAATTTAAATTTTAATATTTGATGGTTGCCGTTATTCTTTTTCTAACAAATATATGGAATATTCTTGACCTTTAATAAATTAAAGTTTATATATATATATATTTATTATTAATAAAGGGACTTGTCATCAACTACATACATACCATAGAATTGGGTGATGGGTCTGAATTTTCTTGCCTTGACGGCAAGTTAATTAGGATACGATCGACGTGTGACGCGGACGCCAGAAATATAATTAAACTTATAAAAACGACCAATCATATATAATTGGTCTGTTTGACTTTGTTGTTCAAAATGTTTCAACTCTACCTCAATTTATTACTACTTATTTTCTTTTGTTATTTGAATTTGAAGGGGTTTTTGGCAATATATATATTAATTGGCTTCAAAGTCAGCTCTTACATAATTAATCTCAATCACTCAATAGACAGCTGCAGTAGCCAGTACTCAGCCACGAAAAACAAAAAAATATTAACTGTATATGGCAGCGCACGTGCAACATTTCCTTCATCCCCATGCAAAGTACTTCTCTGATAAAGGAAAGTTTTTAAGGAATTTATTAATCCACTGTAACCAATATAGCTGCTTAATTAGCTCCAATATATATTATTGAGCTACATATATTACCCATTAATTAAGTTTTTTATTATTGAGCTCCAATAGAAATTGTGTTTTTTTTTTTTTGACAAATTTTAATTAGCAAGTAATTATATAATTGAATTTTAATGATATAATTTTGCATTACAAATTAAAAGATAATATGTTCGTGCAAATGATACAATAACGAGACTTGATTTATCAGCATCAATCATTCATGAGATTAATAATATAAGAATACAATTAGTGTACACTTAATTACATAAATTAACAATAATCATATTCATATGATAGAAATAAATTTCAGTTTCCCTTAATTAAAGAAAAGAAGAAGAAAAAGCCCCTTTATATTAATAGTTTCTAATTCTATTTATTTTATGTAGGAAATCAATGCAGTTTCCAAATGCCGAAACTACCCCCTACACCAACACCCAACAGTCATAAAGCAAGGGCATAATGGTATTTTTCTCTTTGTGCGGATCCAAAGAGAATATTCTCTCTCAAAACCGAATATGCCTCTTTGCAAAAATCTGATGCCCTTTTTTGAAAAACCAGATCTGCCTTTTATTACCAAAGTGCCATTAATGACCATATAAAACCTTCTTTTCTTTGTTCAAAGAAAACCCTAGCTGCCACACTTGTCTTTCACAGCCGGCCCTTCATTCCCCTTCTCTCCTTCTTCTCTTTTCTTTGAACAGCAACCAAAAAACCCCAGCTGCGTTTCTGCAAAATGCAGCAGCCAAGTCCTCTTCCTTTCCTTCCTTTCTTCTTGCTACAGCCCAGCCGAGACCCTTTCCTTTCTTCCTTTCTTTCTTGCTGCGACACTCCTCAACCAAGTCGTATTCTTCTTCTCCTTCAAGCTACGGTTGTAGCTTTCATGGCAGCCCTTTTATCTCTTCAAAAACCTGCAACACAACCACACAAATACAACCCGAAAATAGTAACAACAAAGATCTAAAATGATCTTTGTTGGTTATAGAAAAGAAAACCCGAAAAAACAATACAGAAAAATAAAGGAGAACACAACAAAGTTTGATCTCGGAGTTCCCCTTGAAATCAAGAGTACATCTCCGTCAAGCTTCCCTCAAAGACGCTTGATTCTTCACTATGCAAGTCCAAACCGATTACAAGGATTTTGGAGACTCCAAGCTACAAAGTCAGCTGGTAATCTCTTTGCTCTTTTCTCTCTTTTCTCTCTTTTATTTTTCTGGTATTGTTCATACAATTTCTCTCACTAACTCTCTCTATTTTTTTTTTCTCTCTTGTTTCTGAGGTGGGTTACACAAAGAAAACAAAGGTTGCTGGTTTTTTTTTTTCTTTTTGGCCGAAATGTTGTGTTGCTGTAAAAATGAAGGTTGTATGTCTATTTATAATGTTGATGTTGTTGCTGGCTGTGTTTGTTTCTGATCTGAGAAAAGACTATATTCTGTTGAGATATTTTGCCTTGAATAGCTGAGAGTTTGTTAGAGTCTTGAGATATTTATTTGCTTCCTTTTATTGTAAAGAAATAAAAGACCTAAGCCTAGGAAAACAGAACCGACAACTCTATGAGTTATAATGGTCTGTTGAGGCAATATAAAGAGGTCTATTTTATTTTTCCTTGTAACTTTATTTATGGGACGATAGTATGGGAATTTATCCAACAAATTCCACCTAAATTTCCATACTAGCAGTCCAACAGTTTCTGCCTTTGCTTTATTTACTTGTTGCTGTCTTTGAGGGTCATTGCTTGAATATGTGTCCATTTACCATCCTGTGTCAACTCCCAACAGGTTCATACAATGTTTGAACTTGTTGAGAGTGACCACTTTAGTTCCCATATCTGCTGGGTTCTCCTCAGTAGGAACTTTTTCCACTTGTATCTCACCTTGAGTCACCTTGTCCCTTATAAAGTGGTATTTAATCTCTATATGTTTAGTTCGGTCATGGAACACAGGGTTCCTACATAAGTGTACACAGCTTTGACTGTCTGAGTACACTCTAGGAACCTCTTTAAGTAACTTAATCTCTGTCAAAAGTCCTTTCATCCATATGGCTTCTTTAATAGCTTCTGTGGTTGATATGTACTCCGATTCTGTTGTTGAAAGTGCAACCACAGGTTGGAGTTGGGCTTTCCAACTCACACAAGCTTCCTCCAAGTAGGAACATGTAAGATGAAGTAGACTTTCATTGCCGTTCTGTCCCGGCATAGTCGGCATCGCTGTATCCTTCTATGTTGGTGCTGAACTTTTGTTGCTTGTAGATGAGTCCAACCTTAGGTGTCCCTACTAGGTACCTGAAAACCCATTTCATTGCAAGCCAATGAATCTTTCCTGGGTTTGCCATGTATTTGCTCAAGGTACTTATGGCAAAGGCCAGATCTGGCCTTGTACAAACCATTAAGTACATAATAGTCCCAACAGCACTTGAGTAAGGCACTTTACTCATTGCTTCCTTCTCTGCTTCAGTCTTAGGACATTGTTCCTTTGTCAAAGTGTATCCGGCTAGTTATTGGCTGAGAAGTTTTCTTTGAATCTTTCATTGAAAACTTCTCTATAATCTTTTGAATGTAGTCCTCTTGTGTCAAGAATAACTTGCCCAACTTTCTGTCCCTCTTTATAGTGATACCCAGTATCTTAGATGCTATCCCCAAGTCTTTCATCTCAAACTCAGCCTTGAGTTGCTTCTTCATCTCATCCACTTGAGATCTTTCCTTGCTTATGATAAGCATGTCATCTACATAAAGTAACAAGTAGATGACCGTGTTGATGTCAGTTCCTTTGTGATAGAAACATGCATCATAGTAACTCCTTGAGAAACCTTGTTTCATCATAAAGGTGTCAAACCTTTTATTCCATTGCCTAGGGGATTGCTTGAGTCCATACAAGGACTTAACCAGTTTACAAACATGGTTAGGTTTTCCCTTCTCTACATACCCTTCTGGTTGGGTCATGTATATTTCTTCTTCCAATTCCCCATGGAGAAAGGCAGTGGTAACATCCATCTGATCTATCTCCATGTCAAACTGAGTAGCTAAGCTTAGGACCACTCTAATCGTTTTATACTTCACCACCGGAGAGAAAATCTCATTGAAGTCAATACCTTCCTTTTGTGTGAAACCTTTAGCCACTAGCCTAGCCTTGAACCTTATAGGCTCACCTTTAGATCTTCCTTCCTTGTGCTTGAACAACCACTTACAAGACACAATGCTTTTACCCTCGGGTTTTGGTACCACAACCCAAGTCTTATTCTTCTTGAGAGATCCCATCTCATCATCCATGGCCTTATTCCACTCTTTAGAATTCTTTCCATTTACTGCCTCACAATAAGTCTTGGGTTCCATATCATCTATTTCCAAATCTGTTAGAAGGGCATAAGCCAATTCTTCACTCCAAATGTTGTAGCTGAATTTCTGATTAGGCTTCGGAGTCCTCTTAGATCTGTCCCTTGTCAACTGATAGTTTGTAAGGTCCTCTTCGGTGCCTTCATCCCTGATCTCTTGTTGAGCATCAGTTCCTCCCCCTTGACCATTGTTAATGGGCTGCTGGATTTGGTTAGGTTCCACCTGAACCATTCCCGGTGTGTCTTCATTTTGTTCCACCTGATTAGAACCGGTTTTAACTTCTAGGTTTGTACCTGCAGGGTTAGTATCTTCCATTCCTGCACTAGACTTTTCATTAGGTAAACAAGGAAAAATATTTTCTTGGAATATAACATCTCTACTATTCATAGTTTTAAATCCCCCTTTTTCCTTTACCCAAAGTCTATACCCTTTTACCCCTTCGGGGTACCCTAAGAAAACACACTTTAAAGCCCTAGGTTCAAGTTTTCCTATGCTTTGATGTGCATAAGCTGCACATCCAAAAACTTTCAAATGAGAAAGGTTTGGAGGTTTACCTGACCATTTCTCCTCGGGAGTTTTACCTTCAATTGCTCTTGATGGGCTTCTATTTATTAGGTGAACTGCTGTCAAGGCAGCTTCTCCCCAAAACCCTTGAGATAATCCTGACTGAAGTAGCATACACCTTACTTTGTTTAGTATGGTGCGGTTCATTCTTTCAGCCACCCCGTTTTGCTGAGGTGTAATCCTCACTGTTCTATGTCGCTGCAAACCATTTTCTTTACAATAGAGGTCAAATTCATTGTTACAAAATTCCAAACCATTATCAGTTCTTAAAGTTTTCAGCTTTTCATTAGTTAAGTTCTCAACCAATAATTTCCAATGTTTGAATTTTGTAAAAGCATCATTTTTATTCTTAAGTAGATATATCCATACTTTCCTAGAATAATCATCTACTATAGATAAAAAATAAGAACAACCACCATGAGTGCTGATTTTTTCTGGACCCCATAAATCAGAATGTACATACTCAAGTATTCTTTTAGAGTTGTGAGTACCTGCTGTGAACTTTAATCTGTGATGCTTTCCAAGTATGCAATGTTCACAAAAGTCTAGTTTACTCACTTTATCCTTACCCAACAGTTGTTGCTCACTCATGAGTTGCAAGCCTCGCTCACTTATATGCCCTAATCTTCTGTGCCATAGAGTAGCTATCTCTTCTTCTTTGTCGTTGTGAGTTGTAATGTTACAGCTTGAAATAGGAGAGCCTTGTAGGTAGTAAAGTCCACCATTTTTGATTCCTTTCATGATTGTTAATGCTCCTCTACTAAGCTTCATATGACCTGCCTCTACCTTACTCACAACACCCAAATCATCAAGCACACTAATAGAAATTAAATTTCTAGAAAGATTAGGCACATACCTCACTGCTGTTAGGGTTCTTACTATCCCATCGTACATTTTAAATCTGATAGATCCCGAGCCTTTAATCTCACAAGTCTGATTGTTTCCAAGGATTACTTTTCCTCCTTTAGATTCCCTATAATCAAACATATAACTCTTGTCATTAGTCATATGAAAAGTACAACCTGAATCTAAAATCCAATCATCTTTAAAAGATGATGCAACAATGTATACTTCACCACTATCAACACTTTCATAACCATCACCATAATTAGCTTGGTTATTTTTATGAAAATTAGGTTTAGAGTTAGAATTTTCTCCCTGTCCTTTATATTTATTTGGTTTGCCTTTGTTTAGAAAATAACAATCTCTCTTGAAATGCCCTGGCTTGCCACAGTTGTAGCATCCCGTAGGATCAGTTGGTTCTTTTGAATTTGATCTTCCCTTGTTGTGACTCTTTCCTTTGTGGTGATCTCTGCTGTGACTTTTACTTTTGTAGTGTCCATGTTTTCTTTGATTGGGTCTCCCTCTACTGAAGTTTACTTCTCCATTAGAACCTCCATGCTTCTCATTCTTGATCTCCAAGTCTTTTGACTTCAAGGCTGAAATTACTTCTTCTAAAGTAATTTCTGTCCTACCATATTTAATGGCATTCTTCACTTCTTTGTAGGATTCGGGTAATGAGTTTAAGATGATGATGGCTTGGTTCTCATCACTTAAAGCCTCATTTTCACCAGAATTAGCCAATTCAATATGTAACCTTAGAAATTCATCTAGGTTTTCATCAAGAGTCTTGCTAGTGCTCATCTTGAAACCAAAGATCCTTTCTTTAAGAAAGATCTTGTTGATTAAGGATTTCTTTTGAAACTGATCTTCAAGCTTTTTCCATATTTTTGCTGGTGTATCTTCTTTATCAACTAACCTGATAATAGCATCGTACAAGTTAAAAATGATTAAACCAAGAGTTTCAAGAAGTTCTTCTTGTGTAGATTTAGAAGTATTTTCTGGCCATTCTATAGGTTCACTAAGAACCCTAAGTAATTTGTTATGAGCAAGAAGAGCTCTAATCTTCTTCCTCCAAATCCTATAGTCCCCCGATCCATCAAACTTGTCAACATCTACTCTAATATTACTCATGTTTAATTGTTATAACAAGATAATAAAAGTAAGAATGTAACAAGACAAAGTTTAGGTTAGAGTTTTCCTTTTCTTGATAATTTCAGATTTTGCTTCTTCAATGTTTTGATGATCTTGCTTGTTTCTTGATGTTGTTTCCAGGTGTTGTTAAATCTTCTTGCTTCCCCGAGCTCTGATACCACTGTAGGAAATCAATGCAGTTTCCAAATGCCGAAACTACCCCCTACACCAACACCCAACAGTCATAAAGCAAGGGCATAATGGTATTTTTCTCTTTGTGCGGATCCAAAGAGAATATTCTCTCTCAAAACCGAATATGCCTCTTTGCAAAAATCTGATGCCCTTTTTTGAAAAACCAGATCTGCCTTTTATTACCAAAGTGCCATTAATGACCATATAAAACCTTCTTTTCTTTGTTCAAAGAAAACCCTAGCTGCCACACTTGTCTTTCACAGCCGGCCCTTCATTCCCCTTCTCTCCTTCTTCTCTTTTCTTTGAACAGCAACCAAAAAACCCCAGCTGCGTTTCTGCAAAATGCAGCAGCCAAGTCCTCTTCCTTTCCTTCCTTTCTTCTTGCTACAGCCCAGCCGAGACCCTTTCCTTTCTTCCTTTCTTTCTTGCTGCGACACTCCTCAACCAAGTCGTATTCTTCTTCTCCTTCAAGCTACGGTTGTAGCTTTCATGGCAGCCCTTTTATCTCTTCAAAAACCTGCAACACAACCACACAAATACAACCCGAAAATAGTAACAACAAAGATCTAAAATGATCTTTGTTGGTTATAGAAAAGAAAACCCGAAAAAACAATACAGAAAAATAAAGGAGAACACAACAAAGTTTGATCTCGGAGTTCCCCTTGAAATCAAGAGTACATCTCCGTCAAGCTTCCCTCAAAGACGCTTGATTCTTCACTATGCAAGTCCAAACCGATTACAAGGATTTTGGAGACTCCAAGCTACAAAGTCAGCTGGTAATCTCTTTGCTCTTTTCTCTCTTTTCTCTCTTTTATTTTTCTGGTATTGTTCATACAATTTCTCTCACTAACTCTCTCTATTTTTTTTCTCTCTTGTTTCTGAGGTGGGTTACACAAAGAAAACAAAGGTTGCTGGTTTTTTTTTTCTTTTTGGCCGAAATGTTGTGTTGCTGTAAAAATGAAGGTTGTATGTCTATTTATAATGTTGATGTTGTTGCTGGCTGTGTTTGTTTCTGATCTGAGAAAAGACTATATTCTGTTGAGATATTTTGCCTTGAATAGCTGAGAGTTTGTTAGAGTCTTGAGATATTTATTTGCTTCCTTTATTGTAAAGAAATAAAAGACCTAAGCCTAGGAAAACAGAACCGACAACTCTATGAGTTATAATGGTCTGTTGAGGCAATATAAAGAGGTCTATTTTATTTTTCCTTGTAACTTTATTTATGGGACGATAGTATGGGAATTTATCCAACATTTTATTTACAAAATATTTATGCCATTAATTATTAATTAATTAGGTATACATTAATCAATCATTCTCTGCCCTCAAAGTTAATTATTTAATTAAAAAAATTTAATGTTTATAGTTTAAACATATATAAAGAAATGCTAAAAGGCACCACTGGTGCCTAGCACCCTCCTACGTGTCAATATCGCTATTGGTGCAATTAAGTATCGGGTCCCATATAGTTTAATATAATAATTTTTATAGAGTATCGCTAGCCAATTGCAAGTCGACACATTTAGAAGGTGCTAGGCACCACTGATGCCCAATAGCAATGCTCATAATAATATCATCCGTAGATAACCTTATGAGTTCAAATTAATCCCAATTAGCGAGAGAAATTATATATTTGAAATATAAATGTTGGCATTCATCTTTCAAAATAAATGGTGTTTGGTCCCTTATAAATTATAGTGGTTTTACTCTTGTTTTCGTGTAATATCCCGATAAGCCTAATGGTGAATAATTAGGGTTTATATTTATATTATGAATTAATCAGGTAATAAGTGGGATTATGATCCTACTAATTTATTTCAGCATAAAATTTAAATTTTGCTATAAGTGAGTAAATAATCGTAATTTGTTAATTACGGAGATTTATATAGCATGTGTGAATGTAATATGAGCTATACGTGGAATAAAAATATTTTCAGGTTGGGCGACCCTGGAGACTCAATAAGTGGATACATAAGCGTAATTTGTTAATTACGGGGATTTACTTGAAATACGTGGATATAATATGAGTTATTTGTGAAATAAAAATATTTTCAAGTTTGGCGACCCTGGAGACCCGATTGGAGGCCAAAAATGTCACAACAGTTTTAGTTAGAAATATTGATGAGATTATTGGGATAAGTTGATTTTTGAAATATCGGGGTATTTTAGAGTACTCGAAGTTGACCAAATACCCTAGAAATAGAGATTTCTTAGTGGCTAAGAAATAATAAGATAGTTATTAATAATAAATTTTTTTATTAATATTATTATATTATTATATTATTATATTATTATTATTATTATAATATATATATAAAAACGAAACAGAAGTTTCGTTTTATTTAAATATATATATATATATTAAGTTTTAAGTTATAACAGAACAGAACAGAACGAACGACGAACGAAACCCTCGTTCTCCCTCCTTCGATAAAATTTTCTCCCCTTATATCCATTTTCTTAAATTTTCAATCCAAAACTTAGCGATCTAAGCTCTGGTAGTAGCAGGATAGCAAATCCTTGAAAAAGGAAAGCTTAAGGGCCGAGATCATCGGGGATAGTTCTCCACTTGGGTTGGTCGAAATATATGAATCTGGATTAAAGGTAAGAAAAGTATATTGTACTGAATAGTACGCTGTATATAATACAATTAGTATTGTTATGAATTGATCAATATTGAAATATAGTTAATATTGTTATATATTGAAAAGTATATTGTACTGCATAGTACGTTGTATGTAATACAATTAGTATTGTTATGAATTGATCAATATTGAGATATAGTTAATATTGTTATATATTGAAAAGATTGATTGGTTGAGTATTGATAATGTGATAATATTATGCATGTGATATGTGGGCTCACCTGATTAGGTGATGCAATTTTTCTGGTAACGTACTGGGCGTAAGTACAGGCGTTGGTGATATATGATGAGTACCGAGTGTAGGTACGGGCTCACCTGATTAGGTGATGCGATTTTCCTGGCGACGTACTGGGCGTAAGTACGGGCGTCAGTGACATGATAAGTACCGGGCGTAGGTACGAGCTCGTCTAATTAGACGATGCGATATATTGGTGCCAGATTGTGGCACGGGCTCACCTGATTAGGTGATGCAATTATATGATATATGGTGCAGGTTTTTAGGCATAGGCTCACCTGATTAGGTGATGCAGTTATGCGACATATGGGTGCCAGGCTATGGCACGGGCTTGCCTGATTAGGCGATACAATATAAGATCATCAGATTTAAGCATCGACTTGCCTGATTAGGCAGCATGATGTCATGAAGATGGTTGCTTTATAAGGTAACATATATATTATTTATATGATTAAATGAATATGAATTCCATTATTGGTATAATGGTTTTGTATTACCAAATATCTGTATACTAATGTTTATTCGTGACAGATGCCAGTAATGATTTGGATTTCATCTTATGAACAAAGTGTGATGGTTTGATTCTTATTGTGTATAAATGACAATATTCAAATAATAAACTATATGATTGTTATTATTACTTTTCTTGCTGAGTCCTTGTGACTCACGGGTGCTATGTGGTGCAGGTAAAGGCAAAGAAAAGCTAGATCAACCATGAGGTGACAGTCTTCTCCAGCAATGTACATATTGACCTCACTGGCCTGCGTGCCGAGTTGCCAGGAGTTGTTTTGGACTGGTTGTATCTGCTGTGTATTTTGATTTTTTTTATATTAAAATGGTTGTCGTATATATTTTTTTTTAGCAAAACTTTTTATAACAGGGATTCCCGGAACACACTTTTTATGCCGTTATAATGTCCGTTTTTAGTGTTTTATTTTAGTCAAGTTTTTAATATTATCACAGTTTTTAATAATTAATTATTCTATTAGTATTAAACTAGTTTATAAAATCACACACGTGGCGTCCCTATAGATTAGGGCGTTACAACTTGGTATCAGAGCAGCCATGGTTTTAAAGGTCCTGAAGACTGGTCGAATATGTACATTTGCTGCGAGGACAGGTCAACTCATGGTATACAGTAAGTATTTATATTATTTGCTATTGGATTACCTGCATAGGCAATTATAAAGTATGTTGGGAAAAGTAGCATACTGATAATTTTGATAATAATATGTGTATGGTATATGCATATTGATATTGATATCCGTCTGAGTTTTAAATAGTTAGAAGAAATATGTGATAAGTTATACAGTAAGGGCAATCAAATAGTCTGATTAGAGAGCTATTTGGGCTCAGGGCAAACAATATGGAAGACAATTATTCTACCGCCATAATGCGGGAACATGTAAATTACATTAGACAGGATATGATTAGACGACAAGGAGAAAAAAAAAATAAATCTGAGATTTGAAAAGATAACAGGCTCATCTTATGTCTGTTTTTATACTACCGACACTTCCTGTTGTACCACTAAATGTGGTGGAATATATGAAGCCAACTTACTAGTAGATCAGGAAGCAAAAATTAAATGATCCACAAGTTATGGGATAGAACGAAAGGTTCTAGGGTGACCATGATAGTGGTCAAAGTGAGTATAAGAGATGGTGACCTTATCTTGAGTGTTCAAGATGCAAAAAGGTGCCATTTGAACCAATGTAGAGCCAGATCTTGTTTTATTGTGGGGTAGTGGGTCATCTGAAAAGAGCCTGCCCACAGTTAAGAAAGATTGATGTTAAAGAAGAAAAGTGTACAGATCTTGCCCAAGCGCCAGTTATGATTCAAGGGGACCCGAATATCGGTCCTTCGGCTGACTCAAGTTAGAATTTATGGGCAATATTATAATTGTTATTGATATTAAACATTGTACATTTAGTTAGAGACATCAAGAAATCTGAATGGACTGTGCATGTATGTTATTTAGTGGTAACCCATTTAACAGGGTAGACAAATTAGAAAGATGACAATATGAGTTAAATTGTTGATATTCCCTAGTGGAATATAGAAAATGAGCAGTTAATGGAGGCATCGATTTAATTGATTCAAATAACAAAATCTTTTGTTTAGAAGTGATCTAGCGTTACCAAAGGTGGGGCAATTTATGAGTAATGTTTGGAATCCTAGATGAATTGAAGGTGACGATTGTGTAGTAATTTTGAGATTATGTAGGAGTGGGACTACCTATGTTAGCAAGAAGCATCTTGTTTTGGTAGCTCACCATGACGGAACTCCATGGTTGAGTGTCCTTGACTTGGGGTGGTTTCATTTAAGAAAATTTCCCATGAAGCGTGCGAGTAAGAGCAAAGTATGTTAGAAACACTTGGATTGGTCCGTTGGACCAGTCGTCAGTCCAGGAAACAACTAGAGTGATGCAGTCATGTATAAAAGCCATTAATTCGTGGGAATAAGGGCCCAATGGAGGCTTAAAGCAGTGACGTTACTGAGGTAACGTATAAAAGAACATCAGGAAGAGTAGTGGTATCACTAAGGTAAAGAAGATTACCTAAATTACTTAAGGTGATACGGTAATGATGGAGAGTACTTTATAATTGACTAGATAGTCAATATGGTATATAAGGAGACCATTGACATTCTGAGAAAAGATTACTTTATTGTGCAATTATGGAAAGGCATACTCACCCAGAATGGAGAAAAGCTTATGAATTGAGATGCAATTTAATAGACACGTAATTGAGTGATTGGTGGATATTGGATCACAAAGTAGGTTGTTTATTAAACAACGAGTTATATAATTGAGTGTAGAATAAGTTTTGAAGTGGTTAACGAAGTATGAAGATAGTGATGATTGCAGGAAAGCAATGGTATCATATGAACCAGGGAGTGAAACCTTAGTGGTGATGATGAAAAGAAACTTCGGGATCAAGGAATGATCTTTAATTAATTGTTATTAGTTGAGAATTCGGGAAATGGGTATTTCCGGTTTAGTTGTGGGTACACAGTATGAGCAGTGTTGCCTCTACTGTATATATTTAATCAAATTACCTTATAATGGTGGTTAATCGTAAATGATTGGAAAAAAAAAATTAATTAATTAAAAGTTGTGTCAATTCAAGGGAAATTGATACAAGTTAAAATAAGTGGAGATGAACAAGATTTAAGTTGACAATAAGATGGGAATTCCTCAAGTTTGAGTGAATAAAAACCGATGAGGAATTGCAAGAGATTTATGAAGGGAGTGATGGCAATTGAATTTTATTAATGAAAGAATGAAAGCAAGAAATACAATTAAGAACGACAAAAAAAAGGGGCATCTACTTTCTAATAACCCACCATGAGCTTACCTTGGAGTTAAGCATACTTAACTTGGGTAATCTCAATATGGGAAATCTTTTGGGGAGTCATCCCGGAAAGCGTATGAGTGAGGACAAAGTACGCTAGAATGATTCATATTAGGATGCGAATCGATAGTCGTTCCGAGATTATCAAGAGGAAGTGATGTGTTAATAAGTAGAGATTGACAAGGTATTGAGAGGAGTATATAGTAGTGGATGGAAATAAGAAGTGCTCTAATTGAAAATCTATCAGAAATGAATACTTAACTTGTTACTAAGTTAAGTCAGTAGATCAGCTTAGGAGATCTCATAGAAAGAATAGAAAGACATAATTACGAATTATGTACTATGGGATCTTATGATTTTGACCGAGTAGTAACGATTGGACATACAGAGTTAATATGTTGTCTATCAGTGTAGACAATTTATACTATAAATGAGAATACAGAATTCATACGAAGGAATAGTCTAATCTTGTAAAATTCCAAGGTTGATATTTTTGGCTATGATGTTAAGAATTAAAGAAGGTTATTGAGAACCATGGAAGTTAAAGCGAAAATAGTATAATGCTTTATTCTTGAAAGGTGGGTAACCCGTGAAGATCAATAGAATATTAGAAGTATATCTTGTGAGCATATTTGATAAAGGTTAGAATATCTTAGAATAATATCTTCCCTTATGAGGTGTTTATTTAAAAAGTGATAATTAAATGTACCACTGGTTAGGTACCTTAATAAGTGTGGTACAAGAGAAATATTATATACATGTTCACTGGATTAAATAGGCTAGATAGCCTATTAGCTAGCCTTAACTTGCGTCGTCCGAGTATATAATGTGTTTCATGTCTCCATGTTGAGAAAATATGAATCAGACTCGACCCATGTTCTTAGTTGTGACGATGTTAAACTTCAGACAAATTTATTATATGAGGAAAATATCTTGTCCAGGGTTTGGACTAGAAAGATGAAATTAGACAATTCTATTAGTTAAGAAAGTGCTATAAAAAAACAAAGATAGAAGTAGCAATTTGAGAATTAGAATCATAAATATGGGGGTAATATCCCGAATTGTTTAAATAAATTTCGAGGACGAAATTTTTATAAGGAGGGGATGGTTGTAATATCCCGATAAGTCTAATGGTAAATAATTAGGGTTTATATTTATATTATGAGTTAATCAAGTAATAAGTGGGAGTATGATCCTACTAATTTATTTCAGCATAAAATTTAAATTTTGCTATAAGTGAGTATATAATCGTAATTTGTTAATTATGGAGATTTATATAGCATGTGTGAATGTAATATGAGCTATACGTGGAATAAAAATATTTTCAGGTTGGGCGACCCTGGAGACTCAATAAGTGGATACATAAGCGTAATTTGTTAATTACGGGGATTTACTTGAAATACGTGGATATAATATGAGTTATTTGTGAAATAAAAATATTTTCAAGTTTGGCGACCCTGGAGACCCGATTGGAGGCCAAAAATGTCACAACAGTTTTAGTTAGAAATATTGATGAGATTATTGGGATAAGTTGATTTTTGAAATATCGGGGTATTTTAGAGTACTCGAAGTTGACCAAATACCCTAGAAATAGAGATTTCTTAGTGGCTAAGAAATAATAAGATAATTATTAATAATAAATTTTTTTATTAATATTATTATATTATTATATTATTATATTATTATTATTATTATAATATATATATAAAAACGAAACAGAAGTTTCGTTTTATTTAAATATATATATATATATTAAGTTTTAAGTTATAACAGAACAGAACAGAACGAACGACGAACGAAACCCTCGTTCTCCCTCCTTCGATAAAACTTTCTCCCCTTATATCCATTTTCTTAAATTTTCAATCCAAAACTTAGCGATCTAAGCTCTGGTAGTAGCAGGATAGCAAATCCTTGAAAAAGGAAAGCTTAAGGGCCGAGATCATCGGGGATAGTTCTCCACTTGGGTTGGTCGAAATATATGAATCTGGATTAAAGGTAAGAAAAGTATATTGTACTGAATAGTACGCTGTATATAATACAATTAGTATTGTTATGAATTGATCAATATTGAAATATAGTTAATATTGTTATATACTGAAAAGTATATTGTACTGCATAGTACGTTGTATGTAATACAATTAGTATTGTTATGAATTGATCAATATTGAGATATAGTTAATATTGTTATATATTGAAAAGATTGATTGGTTGAGTATTGATAATGTGATAATATTATGCATGTGATATGTGGGCTCACCTGATTAGGTGATGCAATTTTTCTGGTAACGTACTGGGCGTAAGTACAGGCGTTGGTGATATATGATGAGTACCGAGTGTAGGTACGGGCTCACCTGATTAGGTGATGCGATTTTCCTGGCGACGTACTGGGCGTAAGTACGGGCGTCAGTGACATGATAAGTACCGGGCGTAGGTACGAGCTCGTCTAATTAGACGATGCGATATATTGGTGCCAGATTGTGGCACGGGCTCACCTGATTAGGTGATGCAATTATATGATATATGGTGCAGGTTTTTAGGCATAGGCTCACCTGATTAGGTGATGCAGTTATGCGACATATGGGTGCCAGGCTATGGCACGGGCTTGCCTGATTAGGCGATACAATATAAGATCATCAGATTTAAGCATCGACTTGCCTGATTAGGCAGCATGATGTCATGAAGATGGTTGCTTTATAAGGTAACATATATATTATTTATATGATTAAATGAATATGAATTCCATTATTGGTATAATGGTTTTGTATTACCAAATATCTGTATACTAATGTTTATTCGTGACAGATGCCAGTAATGATTTGGATTTCATCTTATGAACAAAGTGTGATGGTTTGATTCTTATTGTGTATAAATGACAATATTCAAATAATAAACTATATGATTGTTATTATTACTTTTCTTGCTGAGTCCTTGTGACTCACGGGTGCTATGTGGTGCAGGTAAAGGCAAAGAAAAGCTAGATCAACCATGAGGTGACAGTCTTCTCCAGCAATGTACATATTGACCTCACTGGCCTGCGTGCCGAGTTGCCAGGAGTTGTTTTGGACTGGTTGTATCTGCTGTGTATTTTGATTTTTTTTATATTAAAATGGTTGTCGTATATATTTTTTTTAGCAAAACTTTTTATAACAGGGATTCCCGGAACACACTTTTTATGCCGTTATAATGTCCGTTTTTAGTGTTTTATTTTAGTCAAGTTTTTAATATTATCACAGTTTTTAATAATTAATTATTCTATTAGTATTAAACTAGTTTATAAAATCACACACGTGGCGTCCCTATAGATTAGGGCGTTACATTTCGTATCATCCATATTCTCTCAATCATGGAGAGTATCAATATATACTCCCCATTATAAGAGTTATATATTTTAGTAATGAAGATAAATTTCGTTAGTGAAGAATATTTTTTTTATCGTTGTTTCATGATACTTAAATATCGTTAGTGATATACTTGTAGTAAAGACATTTTGCCCTCAATAATAGCACTATTGGTGATGCTTATAATTCTTGTTGTGTCTCTTTATGAATAGTATTTTTGATGGATGAATTGTACGTGTTTGAGTTGAGCACTATAAATAAATTAATTAAGAACCATTAATATGTTAACTGTAAATATATATACACATGTTATAGCACTATTGAAATTTTTGCAATTAAAAGTTAAATATTTCATTATCAATAATATATATGTGTGGACATATGTTAATTAGAAAAAAGAACATAAGATGTATAAGGGAAACATATATACTAAATATTTTCCATCGGTATGCATGTTAACATTTTTGTTATAATTAAGTTTGCCTTGGGTAGAGGGCATTTGAATGAATGTGGTGCTACGTACTATTACTCGATCAGTCAACGTTATTGGCTAGCTTATAAACATATTGCAGCCATAATTGCAATATTTATTGTTGGCTAGTATCACATTTTTTATTTGTTTCTTTTTTCATTGCTAGTGCATGCATATTATAGTTCATAATAGTATTCCTATCCAAATACAGTAGAACCTCTATTCAAGAATATACTTGGGACCAAGTAAATTATATTCTGAGAGGTTATAACTAAATAGAGTTACACTAGAAAAAAAAAATTAAAAAACCAAAAAATATCAACGTAACAATAATAACAATAAATAATCATTAATACTATATCATAATAGATATATTTTAGAGTAAATATAATATTCATACATGTATTATAATTTAAAATAAAATTATTAATTTTACATAAATAAATTTACAAAATACATGTATATATTTTTATTAAGATGTAATTATTCTTATATAGAGGTATACTTTGGTAATAAGGGACTTAAAAAATGTATAACTAATTACAATTTAGAGGTTATTCTTATATATAACTGGTCCAAATTGGGACTTGATTTTTTATAACAAATTAGAGGTTATTCTTGAATAGAGTATTCTTAAATAGAGGTTCTACTGTATATATTACTAGATTTCGTGGACCCAAATTCTTAATAATGTTGTTCTATGTATGTTATGTGTGGCTTTGCTGTTTTTATTATTATTATTATTATTATTATTATTATTATTATTATATTTAAACAATAATAATATGTATATAGGACCACATGCATGATGAGAAAGAGCATTAATATTGCACCATTAGCTAATATCTCTAAAGATGTTATTTTATAATTGGTTAATAATAATTTCTAAATTAAATTATATAAGATCTAATAATTAATTAAACTAATAACGATATTCATACATATGAACGCATTAAGTAATACTACCTTTTAGTATTTCATCTTATAATTAATTAACGATTTTTTATAATATCTATTAAAATAAAATAAATAGAATCTTAATTGAGTTATACCAATAATCATATTATATCTTACAAAAGTGATACACATTATACTTTTAAGGCTAGTTAGTATTTTTTTCTCCTGAACTTTGACATGTATCAAATCATGCTACCTGAACTTTTTTAGTTGTTAAAAATTCCCCTTAAACTATTGCAATTGTTAGATTTAAGGACATTTGTCTAATTTCATCTAATTTTACTGTTTCGGTATTATTTATGTACTAAATCATGCTTTCTAAACTTTGATATCTACCAAATCATGCCCCTCAATTTTTTTACTAAAATTAGATAAAAGTGCTTAAACCTAACAATCTCATTTGACGACCTTAAAAATTCAGAGAACATAATTTAGTGAATATCAAAATTTCGGAAAAAAAATTCCTAATTAAACTACTTTTAAGCATTTCCCATATATATACTTCTTCCTTTCTCCCTGTCATTACACGTGCGTGTGTCTACTGTTAAGTGCAACAATAATCCAATATTCCAATTAATTTTTTTTTCTTTTCTTTTCTTTGAATATTCATTTTTTTTGTTTTTGAAATTAAATATCCATTATTTAAAGTTAAAATAGAATAATTTCACCTTTGCCAACTGATTAGCTAATCTATTATTACGGGATACAACTTTTTTAGTTGAAAAGAATTACTATCCTGTTTGGAATTTATTCATTAATTTGTTTTTCTAATAATACATATAATAATGACCTGGATAATATTAAGGATTATGTGATCTTGAGATATATAGTAATATAGACTTAAGATATGTTTCAAATGAAGGCTGATGTGATATCCACAGTATATATATTTCATTTATCATTTAATAAAAAATTAAAAAATATGCTATGTTTTATTTAAAATATGATATCCACAGTAAGTAGATTAATGGATTAATTAATAAGTTTGTAAAGATATGCGGCCTCGGCCAATTGTTTAGTATGTAAACTATGTCCACCTTATTTATTACCATATGGGAATTAATAATCATTATTTTTATTTTGAAAAGGAATTATAATAGAGATTTGTCTCTATACTCATTTACAGTAATTTAAGTTGTACAGTTATTAAAAAAACGAGTTGGTAATGCTAACAATTACTTAAAAAAAAGTGAGAAAGGGAGAAATTACACTTTTCAAATTATTGTAACTAATATGATGACATGTTATTTTTTAATTAGATTTTAAGTAAATAACGGTATAAGTATTTAAAATTTTAAATTTATAAACGGCATAAATTTAATGATTTTTTTAGGAATATAAGTAAACAATTTTTTTTAAACTATAATTTTACTTAAGTGTCATTCTATTTTGAATTTAATAAAAGAAGATTTGAAAGTAACTGGTACTACATGTTTCTGTTTAGACTTAATGATTTTAGAATCTGACCCTTATATTTGTGTGTTATGTTTAAGACAATAACAAAATCTCTATTAACGAAATTAGAAGAAAATTACTATTTTACAAATATTGAGTATTTATACTACTAAAAAAAATTATTGAATTTATGCCGCTTATAAACTTAAAATTTAAAGTAATTATATCGCTATTTAATAGATCAACCAACTATAATTATATAAATGTCCTTTATAGTCTTTTTCATCCTTAATTTTAATTATATAAAAACTGGATTTTCTATCACAAATACAAGTATATAATGGGAAAATGTGAAAAATTAGGAAAAATCAACTAATTCGAAAGTTGTGGAGAATTTCTCATCTCCCACACAATTCATGGAAAGTGACATAGTTACATGTAAGTGAAATCCATATCTTTTGGAAAGTAACATATTTACATTTAAGTGAAAGTAACATCTAACGTTCATCTGAAAAATTTTCAAAATCCTATTTTTAAAATTTTTAAATGTCATATTTACTATAAAATTATCTATATTAAAAAAAAAAAAAACAATTAGAAGTTATAGAGATTAAAATGGGCTTTGGAGAAAGGCTAGTGGGCTTGGACCTCCGGCTAGGGCCCTACTATTTGTTTAGTGTGTACTCTACTTTATGCCCATTTTTTTTCACTCATATTGTATTTTGTCATGTATAAATATGTGTTAAACATCTAACTAGGCATATTTTTACTGTATCAAAGTCTTTTTAAATTCCCTAAAATATTATTTTTAATTAAATCTGTTGCAATCTATCCAAAAATTAAATTAATTAAGAAAATCTATTGTGTGATGCACTCCCATCAAATAATATAGTGTTTCCAAATTTAGCTTTCCTAGCAAATTGTTTTGCATGTGTGTAGCCTCATTTTACATGTACTATTAGTGTTAATATATAATATACTATGTGTGTGATTATACATTTTCAATTTATACACTATATAATTAATCATAATTATAAATATTTTTTAATTGTTTGTTTGATATTAATAGTGTATAACTTTTTTTTTTTTTTGAATGAATAGTGTATAACTTGAGTGTGCATTATATATAAAAAGATTAAATGTGCAAATTGGATCTCAAAAAATAAAAAATGGATGTATCAGTCGAAGCTGCTGGGAAACTAAAAAAAGGCAAGAATTTTCTCTTCTTGTTAAAAAAAAGTAGTGGTGAAACGAAGATCTGGCTCATTGGGCAGTTTGGGTTAAAAAATAGATATGTATTGAGTTACTTTATTTGACAAAATCAAATGAGTTTAGTTTAACAGTTTAAAAATTAATTAGGAAAGTTTGAAAATAGAAAACTCAACCTGAAAATTAAGAAGATACCCCTCAAAAAAAAAAAAAACATAAAACGAATGTCCCACTGATTAATTTTTAAATTACCAAATATATTTGTCAATCCAAAATCCCCTTCTGTCTTTTATGAGTGGAAGATCATATATTATTATATTAAATAAATTATCCCACTTTTTAAATTATTATTATTTAAAAAGAAATTCTTTCAGTATGTGACTCTACACAGCCAATTTAAAAAACGTTTTTCTTTTTTCAAATTATTAAATAATAATGGAAGAAAACGCGCTTCTTTCCTTTTTCTAATTTCTATTTACTCTTCTTCATCACTCGATCAATCTATTCTTAAATTATTTTATTTATTTTATTAAAAAAGTGAGTTCTTCTGACAACCGAAAATTCTTTGCTTTCTGTCTACGTCTTTAGTTTTAGCTATGTTGGTAGTTTTGTCATAACAAACCCAAACGGAAAACAACTCAGTCCTTTCAGAAACAAAACCAAATACAACGAAATATTATCTTATCTAAAAAAACAAAACAAGAAAAACTAAAAACAAAAATTGAAAATAATCCCAATTTTTTTTCATATTCGTTTGTTTTTTTTCCTCATTACCTCACCTGCCTACTTTGTCATTTTACCAATTCCACCGCCCCCTATAACCGACCCAAATTCTAAAACCACAATTTTCTTCTGATGATCAATTATCTCTTCAGTTTGTTTCTCCAATTGATCAACGGTTGAGATTAATTTACTCTTCTTGATTGTCTAGAATTGAACCCTAAGCCTTGAGAAAAGTTTGCAGGAGGAAAGAGATAGCTAATAATAAGAAATTGAGTTTTGGAGGTGGGTTTTCGAAGCTTGATTCTGGTTCAATGGCGGATTACGGGAAGAAGCCCGTGTCCTCGGAGAAACCCAGGTTCTCTTTCTTCAATCGTTCGCTTTCCATGTACCCTCCGGCGGCGGCGGCGGTGATGGCCGACCCTGTTGATTCTCCCCTGAAGCCTACTCACACCAAAACCTCATCTCTCGAACGAACCAGCTCGTTCTCTAAATTCTACAATTCGATGGAGTCCGTTCGGTCCACGAGTAATTCAATCAAAGGGAAGGTAAAGAAGCTATGCAGTATCTTCGAGACGACGTCGAAGCCCGCTTTGACGGCACCTCCGAGCCCATCGGACGAACCAACGAATTTGCAATTTCAATCCAAGCTTAAATCCTCGAAATCGATGTGTTCCGATCACCGACTCTCCCCCTTGAACAGCTCCACAATTCGATTGCCTGGAACCGAGGACCGAATTGTCGTCTATCTAACTAGCTTGCGAGGGATTCGGAGAACGTATGAGGACTGTTACGCCGTTCGGATGATATTCAGGGGGTTTAGGGTTTGGGTGGATGAGCGTGATATATCGATGGATTCGGCGTACAGAAAAGAATTACAGAGTGTTCTGGGGGATAAGAACGTGGGCTTGCCTCAGGTGTTCATAAGGGGAAGCTATGTGGGAGGTGCAGAGGTGATCAAGCAGCTTTTCGAAACAGGGGAATTGGCGAAAATTCTCAAAGGTTTTCCGCTTCGGGCACCGGGATTTAGGTGTGATAGCTGTGGAGATGTAAGGTTTGTACCGTGCCTGAATTGCAGTGGGAGTAGGAAGGTGTTTGATGAAGATGAAGAAATGCTTAAAAGATGTTTGGAGTGCAATGAGAATGGACTAATTCGATGTCCTGATTGCTGTTCTTGAGCAAACTTGGGCGTTGAAATTCTACTCTGGTGCGTCTTTTAAATGCTCCTTTGTTGATAGAAGAATTACATTAATTTGATGTGAAGTAATAAATAAGATTACAGTATGTTATGGCTTGAATTTGGGATCCAAATATCTCTTTGGAGGATTTGTTGGTCTTCTTTTCTTGAATGTTCATTGGTTATTGGGATTGATGTTCATTCACTTGTTGAACAGCATTTGAATAACAATTTATGTTATAAAGAAATGCTTACTTTGGGTTTGTTGGTTGTGTTGAACACTGACCAGAGTGTCTTTTCTATGATAGTGTGTAAATATTTTAGTGTTGTAATTATTGCAAAGATTTGCAGTATTGCATACCATAAATTGTAATGAGATTGGATTTATATATAATATATATATATAACCTAAGTTCCAAAAGTTGGATTCGATTGGTACTCATGTTTCTGCAGCTTTTATGTATGCTAATGTTCTCGCAAGTTTGGTTGATGAATGATGGTGGTGAAGTGTTTAACAATGTGAATTACTCAAAATGCTTGATTTTGTTGTATACGAACTTTTGACCTCTAACCAGAGTTTTCAATCTTGTAACTCTTGGCATTATTCTTTGGGGTATATAGATTAAGAGTTGTTTGTTTTGTTGCTTTGTGCATGTTGCTCTATGAGGGAACTAAAAGGGTTTTTGTAGGAGGATGAAGTAGATTTGGGTCAATGAGTACAGGGATTTTTAGATTAGAATGAATCAAGTAATGGATTTAGAATTTTATTTGTTGTAAGTCTCATTTAGGCAAAAATTAGCTGGCTCATAGAATGATTATTATACAAACTGACCCACTTTTTGTCTTTCAAATTGAAATGCTAAACAAAGGAAGATGGTGTTGGTGTTGGTGTTTTCTACTTCTCATATTGGACACAACACACACACACACACAAAAAGGGTGTTATTTTCTCCTCTTCTTGCTTCCCTTGGTAATGTGATTCTTTTACTCCTCCCACATACAGTGTTAAAGATGATATTGTTCTTGGCTTATCGTTTATGTTCTTTATGTGGTGTGGCTATTAATTGATGTTTGTGCCATACTTTAATACCTTCCCGCTCACAGAGTAGCTCAAGTTGTCATATCTGAGTTGAATTGATAATGAACTCTCTCCACCAAAGGATTGACCTTAAAACTTTTTTTCATTTTCAAAATAGCCTATTTACCCAGATATGACATCCAGGACACACTGAATTTGTTAACTGTTGTACTCCACTCTTAATCAGCACACAAATTTTATTAGTAGGAAAATGATATTGGAAGCTGCTGAGGTTTTGGAAGAAGACGGTCTGTGTTATATACGTACCCTAATATGGTCTCATTACATAAAATTTTTATACCAATTTGCCAAACTAATGTGGTGAATTCAGTGTTAATTTGAATGCATATTGATATTGTAGGGTCAGATTTGGCTAAAATCATTATGAACAGATCATTGTAGAGAGGTTCCTAATCTCTCATATGTTGGAGTTCAATTTATCTGAAACTGAATCTTGTGAAACATCATGAATTGATCAAAACAAATTCGTAACCAGGGATAATTCATAAAAGCAAGAAATAACAATTGGGAGAACTAGCCTATGGAGATTCTCAACTCAACTGGAAAATTAGTCTCTTTTCAAAATACTAAAATGTATTTCGATTGACATTTCCTTTTCTTTGGACACTGACAACATAAGCATATTAACACTTGTTTTTATCTTATTTATATATAAAAAGGAAAGCCCTCATAATCAGAGGCAAAAACTTCTGCCGTATAACGACATCTTAAAAGAGGCAAAAATTTTGTTTGGGAAAATGGTAAAGTAGATGGTGGATGATAATTTTCACTGTTACAATTACTTACAGAATACTAAATAGTACTATAATAAAGCTCATAGTCTAGTAATGTTTATGTACCTAACCTTAATTCTTCTTATTACCAGAGGAGCCAAAGCCAATTAGCTCATCTTTGTTTTAATAACCCCAAAATCTTTTTTACTTTTTATTTCTTAAAAGGCAATGTTAGTAACAAACAAATTGCTTTTTCCCACCTCAGAAAAGAAGTGTAGAATTATGCTTTTCATAAAGAGCCTTTATTCTTTCGTCTTTTCTTACAATTATGCTATTGATTAGTAGACCAAAGATATCTTTGGTGGAGCTACATTTCGAGAATATTTCGAAAGACCCACATAATTAAAATCAATGTCATATTATTTCTTTGCTTTCCCACCCAAAATAAAATTATTAAGTTTCAATAACCTTCTCAAAATAGTTTCTCTTTTATCCAAGTGTTCAACATTTTTTTTCAAGTCAACTAAAGCCACTTCTTTTATACTAATTAATTATCAAATATAATATGCACAATTAGTATCTGTAAAATAAAACAAGCTAATGAATGATTAGTTACACTCAATATTAATATGGGTTTATTATTTATATATACTACAGTTTTCCCTAGCTCTATATTTTGGTGTTTCTTATTCTCATTGGGCCATCTAATACAATATTGCACCCTTTTCTTTCTTAAAAAACATCATTTGAACTGCTTTAAACCATAGCCTTAAATTTAATCTCTTTCTCCATCATAAGCACAACTAGTACTACTACTATGAGATTTCACTTCCTAGTCCTCAGATCTATCATATGAAGAAGTGCCTTCAAAATCAAATGACAGATTTACATTACATCTTTTGATAAATAAGAATTTACTTGCTTTTTGCTAGGAAATGTAAAAGGTACATTACTGCTACTAAGTCTAAAGTTGAACTACCAATACTACCAACAGTCAAATGCTGTCCTTTTTTCTTCACTCAAAACCAATAGTTTGAAAGCATTTTGAAATGTAAAAGTTTCCAATGAATTATAATTAAGATAGTATAATAACTTAATTAACATGTAAATGAATATATGTTATCAACAATTGTAAATATATATTTTTTAATATATATACTAATAAAAATCGTTGAAGATTTACCATTATCATTCTTTTTTTACCATAAGGGATAGTTTTGTAACAAAAATAAAGTCAAAGTTATATAAATGGTGGGTTATTTTACAATTAGAAGAAACGGAGACTTTGGCTTATTTTTATTTGTTTATTAGCTTCTCGTCCTCGAATTTTATAGTGGTATTGAGTCTTGTTTTATTTGTTTGTTCTCATTATTATATAAATTCTCAATGAGATTTTCTTATTATTATCCTTTCAGGTTACTGTTCATGGCTAAATATGTGCTCCATTAATTTGCAAGAAATTGTTTAAGAAAAAAATTGCTTCAAAAACAGAATCCTAATAAACAAATAAAACATGGTTTCATTAAAAAGAAAAATCCACTGAAATACTGTATTGATAACAACAAAATTAGTTCCAATATTTTATTTGCAGTCCCAGTTTAAACATAAAAACACAGTGAGAAATTCCAATAATTCCATTAAAAAATTTATTAAAATAACAATCAGAATAATGCTGAGGAAGTGAGGAAGTATTAATAATTATTCAGAAGAGGATAAGAGATAAATTTGTTAGTTAAAGAATACATAAAATTAAAAAGCTAATCATGATGATTGTCACAAGACAACATAATCATCTTTATTCATAGATATATAATATTGCTGAAAATTGATATTATGTCATTAAATTAAATATGTGTAGTGTAAAATTGAGTTTATTGATCTTATTGATTATTTCACTCCAGTATACAAAGTTAACCAAGCTTATTAATATAATCAAATGAAATTAAGAAACAAAGAATTATTACTATGGCAATCTTTGTAACTTTTTGGTCCTCATATTCCTCTTCTCTTGTGGAATGGAATTGCCTATGGGATTTGTTCCTGAATGTACTTCATGCAATCTTTTTCTGCTCGGTACTATTTCACCTTCATCCTGCAAAGAACATCATCAAAGATAAACAAAAAATTAGTTCATTTAGATATATATATCATGTATGGATGAATATATTAGTGTAAATATATAGGATATACATAAATGAGATACTTACCATGACTTTGAGCTGACCCTTTACGAATTCAGGTCTAGTTTTGTGAATTTTCTCAACATTTCCTAAGAATATGTATATGAACTTTCATTAGCCTTGAAATTTCAAATAGAGAGAAAGAGAAAGAGATAGAGAGAATTAGAGTACCTATACCTTTGTGTTGTAGTGCAGTAGCCATACTGGAGTGGGGAAATAGAAGTGAGAGTAGAAAGAATGAGAGGAGAATATTGAGTAAAGTTACAAGTTCATAGTGTCTCATTAGTGAGGGAAGAAGACTGAGGATTAAGTTTTGGTCAAAGATATAAGTGTTGATGGGAATTTTAAAAGAGAGGAAATGGTAACGTGGAAAGGCAAATTAAAAATGAAATTCAATAGTAATGACTTTGCTAGTGGGAGAAAAGAAAAAAACTTTGGCATAAGAGCCCTTGACAAGACATAAAATGGGGAAGACTAGCGTATTAATTGTTACCATATATTAAAATAGTCTCTCCTAGTACACAAGTTTATTTGTATTAAATAAATAAAATTATTTATCTTATTGGCTATTATAATGGATGAAGTCATCTGCAACGATTTTGGAAGTTGGCGTAGAAGCATGCATGCTTCTTCATTCAACACAAGCCAAGTCTTTTTTCTAGCTACGTATTGTGGTTTGTTTATGAAGTAACAAGAAGTAACCTTTCATATAATTTAGGCAAGTTACTCTTAAATATAATAATTAATGAATTGCATACCAGTAATACAGAAAAGCTGGCAAATGTAGAATAGTATGATCCAAATATTATTACAAATTTGGAAAGAAATAAATCATTCTTGAGTTAAGGTCGTTTTATTAAGTTGAATTCCATTG
Organism: Cannabis sativa; assembly: GCF_029168945.1. Classification (NCBI taxonomy): domain Eukaryota; kingdom Viridiplantae; phylum Streptophyta; class Magnoliopsida; order Rosales; family Cannabaceae; genus Cannabis; species Cannabis sativa. Next base: position 38,372,882 of record NC_083601.1, on the reverse strand, counting down.
TCTCTTTACAAGCTTAACATTATAGTTTACTTATTGGTCACGTCATAATAAAAGTAAAGTCCAAATTTGATCATGAACTAGTTATTTGGTCACTTCTGGTGGCTTGCATTCATGCTTGCTTATGGTGAAAATTTAGAGTTCCGGTCATTGGATTCAATACCATCTCAACCAAACTGAAGAAGATTCAAAACTGATGTTCTGTCAGGCATGCTAGGAATGGCTCCCTTGACTTGAACACATAATGAAGCTGCCGCGGCTGTTGAAAAGAGGAGGCAGAAAATAAAAGTAATGAATTGTGAGAAGAAGCATAATCAAGGATCATTGAAGGGTTTTCGGGAATGCCATACCTGCAAATCTCAAGCATTCCTTCATGGACTTGCCCTCCACAAAAGCTACAGCAAAAGATGCAGTAAAGGTATCACCAGCTCCTGTAGTGTCTACAACTTTCTCAGCAGATATGACTGGTTGTTTGATTGGTTCTTCTCCTTTTGTAAAAAGAGCAGACCCTTTTTCCCCAAGCTTCACTAAGACTTGCTTAACACCCTGAGAATAGACATCAAGAACTTGTGGTAACTCTCAAACTTGAATGTTCCAGCACATCAAATGCAACTGAGTTTGTGTGTGTGACTCCAATATCAGTTAAACTAATATGATTTCACAAATATACAATACCGTATCAGGAAATGCCTCACAACAGGAGGGGGGTTGAATTTAATGAGAACAGAAAAATTCCTTTCAAAAAATAAAAAATAAAGCCTAATTAAGGTTTGGCTTCATTGTGCTCAAGAAATAAACTTTTATTAAAAATTCATCATAAAATAAGAAACCAAAGAAATGACAGATTAGTGTCTAAAAATGCCTAAAAAGTTGAGAAACTAAATGCAATTTTAAGGCATGATTCTATATTGGATCAAGTCTCCCCTTTTCACCAAAACTTACCATTTCATGGCATTTAACTACAGCTTGAGTAATCTGTTCAAATGTTTCAGTTGGCATTCCAGTCAAACGACGAAGTTCACTTTCATTTGGGCTAAAGATATCTACTGAATTCAGCAGTTCCTGCGGGACCGGAGAGTCCACTCCTCCAGCATCCAAAATGACTGGAACTCCAGCACTTCTGGCAGCCTATATATCATGAAATACAAAGCAATGAGTTTTGCTTTGAACACTGAGAAAATATGATGTCTCAGAATACAAGGAAGCAAGAAATAGACCGTAGAATTGAAAATCACATGCAACAAAACCAACATAGTTAAGTTCATTAAATATTCAAAACAAATGCAGATGGGGAAAAGTAAAACAAACAAAGCCAAAGAATAATTAATGATATAGGAAACAGAAAAGAGAGTGGACACAAGAAGAATATGGTATCCAAATTGGGATGAAAACTTTCAAGGATAGACGTTTGCAGAATTGTAGCAAAAACACAAACAAGGTCAGTTGTTAGCATGTAGAAAATACAAATGTGTCTTCATGAAAATAAAGACAATCCTGCATGTATAGGCTGTACAGTATAACTATTCATTATTTAAATTGTTAAGTGGAAGTATAACAAAACCTGCATGTATAGTAAGCTGTTTGAAATAGTTGTCTTTGGGAATTAAAAAAAAACATATTTCTGATGGCTGCTGTGTATATGAACACTTACAGTACCTGTCCTCTTCAAAAACAGGAATGCAATTCATTGAGTAATAACATTGTAAACAAAAGCCTAGGAACAAAGAGTTTCTAAATCAGGAAAAAAGTAACACTAACAGTATTTCATTGCTTAACAACACTAACAGTATTGGGAAGTCTAATTACCAATCATTTATTAGCATGATTTACAGCATGATCTCCTTCACAGAAAGGAAAAGGCATATACATAGAACAAACTACTACTAACGATGCCATTGGATATCTAGATTCAAAGAATAAAGGACATAGATTACAACAGTAAAACAGTTTTGTGGCTCTTTTCATAATGCTACAAAACTGTGTCTGAGAGGGCTGAGTACACCATTAACATTTTCAGAATTCATAATTAGCTTCAAACTCAAACTCATAATTCTAGCCAATTGGAGAAGTTTCCAGCGATTTGACCAATAGAGCAACTTCAGAGCATTAAAGAATCAGTTGACCGGCGGCAGCCAAGATAATATATCATCAACATAGATAACATATTCATAACATAAACTCACAAATTAACCAAATTTCTAATAAGCTCATACATAGTTAGTTTACTTACTCCCAACATGGAACCTCAAATAATAATAATAATAATTATAAAAGGTGAAAGTTTTAAATCCTTTCAATTACCTGGGCAACTTGAATGTTGACTGAATCCGGAATCTCTCTCTGAAGCAAAACAATCCCAGCATTCCTAACAAGCTCAGAATCCTTATCAGAAAGAGTCTCGGGCCAACAAGTCATGTTAGCACCACCAACAATGATGATCGAATTCTGACCGTCCGATTGGAGCATTACCACAGCATGCCCAGTTGGCGAAGCATCCACAGTACTCAACCGATCAAGACAAACCCCGCCATTTCCAAGAGCCTCGGTAATCAACTTACCATGGGCGTCATTACCGACTTGACCCACGAAGTAAGTCGGATAAGAGAGCTTGCCGCCGCAAGCGGCCTGGTTAGCGCCCTTTCCTCCCGCGAGTGTCTGCCCTGTCTTTGCTGAAATGGTCTCACCCTCCGCGGGAAGTCGGTCGATCTCCACGTAGATATCGGCATTGGCCGAACCCACCACAACCAGAGGCGGTGAGCTCGGAAGTGGGGTTAGCGGAGAAGGTGTTTCTGATCGATTTATGGCGAAACAAGGAAATGGGGTTGTTTTATTTAATGGGATTTGGTGATTATAGAAGTGAAATCGTGTGTTGGCGTTGAAAGATGTTGTTTGGTTAATTGAAGATGGGTTTATCTTGGGTTGGGGGCACCATTGATTTAATGTTGAAAAGGCTATTCCTTTCATTCTGGGGTTTGTTGTTGGGAGTTAGGAAGATGAAGAAGACCCTTATTCTGGTCCCAACTTCTTTAACTATTCTTAAATTGACCAATAGTTTATAGTCAGACTGGACTCCAGGTGGAACCTACCTACATTTTGTTCTTATCCGTTTTTATTCTTCCCAAGAATCACATTTCCAGTTACTAATTTCATAATGTCGTTTAGCATACTCTCCGGAATAATGTCGTTGTAGCGAAATTATGTCGTTTCCCTGAATGGGTATCGTTTCGTTTTTCCAAAATCATGGAAATAGTAATTCTAGTTTGCATACCCAGGAAAAAGAAGTTTCTAGTTGGCATTTCTTTAATAAATTATTTATTTAATTATTGTTTTCATACCCGAAACTCACACTGCAAATTTTGAATCAAAACAATAAAATAAAATAAAATGTACCATAAATTTAAAAAACTGGTAAATTTTATAATATCTGTGTGCAATTTAATTCGTTTTTTAATGATTTAAAACTGTAAATTGTACTGTACTGCATGATTTAAAAAAATACTAACTATAATTATACTGAATTTCAAACTGCAATTTTTATACAGTGGGAACAATTTTTACAATGTGATGCTTTGATGACCAGCCCTAAATTATCATTTAAATATATTTAACAAACAATTAGCAGAAATAAAAAAGATATTAGCAAACACAATAAATTTGCAAACAAAATAAGAGACCTTCCCATCAATATCAATCAATATCAATCAATATCAATATCAATATATAAAGGAAAGCACAAAACATCTTAAGTGGCATTTTAATCTTCTTCTATTCTCTATTCTCTATTTTTTTTCAATTTCTATTTTTTTAATACATATATTTTTAGTTTGAAGTAATTAATTCATTTCAAATTGATGTCTAGCCTTAATACTATTGGCCCTTTAATTATTATGTATTTTATTCTTAATTATATGTGTTATTTGAAAAGACCACCTATCATTAATTATGTAGATATTATTTTTTTGTATCAATTATATATTTTTGATAATTTTACACTAATGTCTATATAGATATTTTTTATTTATTTTTTTTTACTTTTTTAATTATTTATTTTTAATTTTTAATTAATAAAAAAACAAAATAATAAATCAACACTCTTTCTATAAAATATAAATAATTAATAATCAACATCAATCAATATAACTATATCTATATATAAAGGAAAACTTTAAAAAAGTGATGTGGCATCTCCTACTTTTAGGATTTTAATCTTTCAATTTTGTAGTTTTTTCACAATATTATTTATATTATTTACTTTTATTATACGTCTATCTATCTATACATAAATATAATAAAATGTAATTGAATTTAATATAAACTCCATAACCTCTCATATTAAAAACATTATTTATTATTATAATTAACATTAACATTAACATGATAGAATAGAATAAAATGTAATTGAATTGAATAAGTCACTTTTTATTAGTTTTTTACATTTATTTATTTTAATTATATATCTATACATTATTAATAAAATGTAACTTAGCTATAATCATTAATTTTAATCATAATCTCTAAAATTAAAAATATACTATTCACTATTATAATCAACATTAACATTATTGTAGAATATAATAAGTCTTTTTTTTCATATTAATTGATATCTATCATGGAATTGATTTTTATAATGTTTAACATTAATTATAATTGTAATATTTTATATTTCTCTTCCTCATTATGTATATAAATATATTTTACGTTTTATTTATTGTTATTATTATTTTAGTATTATTTTTATTGTTATGATTAATATATGCATGTAATTGTAAAATTGTTAATATATATATAATCAATAATATATCACTAATACAATACAAGTAACTCTTAAAATTCTCCCTAAACAACACTCACTTAGTAGTTAATAATGAAGTAAATTCAATAAATATATTTCATTTATTATATAAGTGTCTTTTGAATTCTATAGCCATGCTTCATCTATATTTAAAGAACATTCTTATGCTATTAGCATATTGCAAAAAGAAACAAAATATCAATACTTCATATAAAATCACTATTATTGTTTGTAGTTTTATTTCTTTGTTTTTAAAATATTCTTTAATAATTTTATTTTTTTTGTAGGAGCTACATTTCAGTTTGGAAGATTTTTTTACTTCTCTCTATTTAGAGAAACACAACCAATTGTTGATCGTTGATAGATATAATGATGATCACAATTATTTCTACAATTTTTTTCTATGTGAGTGAAAAGTAATTTTTATTTGTTAATTTTGTACATTTTCATAATCGAACTTCTCACTTTGTGTCATGTTCCAAAAAATAGAAGTTAATTTTACTAACTCTCACTTTTCTCTTTGCAGATATATTTGTTAAGTTTGTAGATGAAAGTTGCTACGAGTTCCTCCAAGAAAATTTATATGGTAATTTTGGTTAAATAAAAGTAAATCTCATCTCTCATGTATTTATTTCTTCAAATTTTAATCTCTTTTTCTTCTTCTTCTTATTTTTTTTTTTTTTTTGTTTTGTTTTGTGAGAATGAAATTTTAAATTTTCAAATTGTTTTATTGCTATTTTTTTTACAAATGTATTTAAATATATAGATATATATGTATACCATGAATTTGTAAGGTTTCTAATTTTATGCTATGATTTATGAATATATAAGTTGTATACATAAAATCACTTCTATTTACTAAAAAATTTTCAACATTTAATTTTTAAATTAGTGTTTTTTTGCTAAGTGGAGGATTAAGCTTCTCACTACAACCATTGAGTTCTTTAGAGAGGATAAAAGTCCTCTCTAAAGAGCTCTACCCAAAAAAACATAGTTTATCCAATATTCATCACTTACATAAATAGTAAGGAAATTTATGATATACTTTTCAATCAACTATTTGTATATATGCTCATTGTTGAAGAGAATTGTGAATTTTACTGTATTATTATTTCAATTCTTTTTTAAAAAAAATTATTTTAAAAGAAACATTGTATTTCTCTCTTTATATAGCAGAATTTTTGAGATGTCATGTGACAGTTTTCTCCTAATTTTATTTTTCTCAAATTGTTAAAATTTTTAGCTTTTTTCTTTTGATAATTAGTAGGAATAATTTTATTTCAACACTTAACCAAAGCCACAATATAATGAATTAGGCAACAAATAAATTAAATTAAAATATAAACTATAATACTTATATAGAGAAAGAAAGATAAAATTGGTTCGACAAATAAAGGTGATAAATTTAAATTTTTACATTTATTTTATTTTATTAATTTTATTCAAAAGAAAAAAAATTAACTTTATTATTTATTAATCTAATACTATTTCTTGGTAATATAACTTTGAGGATGTTAGTAAACATCATTTATCTTTTCAACTTTAACTTGAAATTAATATAAATGTACAAATATAAAATATATGTATTTTAATTTTTAAATGTGAAGTTAAAAAAAACACTCTTAAAAAAGCCCTAACTATATGCTAAGAATAAACCCTTAAAAAATTTTCTTTTTTTATCTCAGTCTCTTTTTTATTTTTATTTTTATTTCTAGAAAATAAAAATTGTAGCTAATAATTTGGTGTGTGGCATTAGTTACTATTATTAATTAATATAATAAAAATTTTATTGACTCTAATAAATATGATATTATTTAACTTTAAATTACATATAGAGCATTATATCAATTCCAAATCAATATCTATTCAAATTTAAGGCATATCGTTGTACTTCTATTTTGCAAGAGGACATTAGTATAAAATATAAAAGATCTAGGCAGAATACATGATTTACAAAGTAAAATTAATTAGAAGCAAAAAGAGAAAAAAATATATGAGGCAATACATAGAAAATAATAGAATAAAATGATGTTTTTAATTATAAACAGATCGCGCGAAGCGCGGATACGTTGCCTAGTTCATAAAATAAGAGAAAGTTTAATGTCCAATTACTCTATTTTTAAACATTATTAACCCGTCCAAACTACATTGATGAGTTAACACAGTCCCTCAACGTGGCAACAAGTTAGCCTCTATCTTAATCACCAGACAAACTGCCACGTGTAAACAAATATGATCAGGTGTTTCCAGCATGCCCATCAAAGAAGTCTTCCCCAGCTGATTATTTTTTCTTTTTTGGAAAATTAGGTAATAATTATTTTCATTCTTATAGTTCCTTTTTCATAGCTAAAAGATGGCTCCTTTACATTGTTTGAGCTTACAAACCACAACTGCTTTTATTTCTTCCAAAACCCCTACCGAATTCGGGTCGAAATCCAAGCTTTTCGCTCTGGGCTCTCACTCTTTAGCGAAAATTAGAAAGCCTTGCTTCTCTGTTCGTGCCATGGGTTCATCTTCTTCTTCCCCAAAATCTGACAGCAACATTCAAGGTCTCATCTTTCTTTTCCCTACTTTGAGTGAATTCATAGAGTTCATTTGATATATTACCTGGTGAATTTACCCATGGTAGCTCTCTCTCTCCTTGTTAATGTAAACTTGATTGAAAGCAAATACCCAGATAAGAAAATTGGTTATTTCTTGTCTATGGATGAATTACACCTATTTATCTTGTGTATTCAATTATGTGTTTTGACAATGGTATCACATAGATTAAACATAGTGCAGACAACTCAAGAGCTAACGTTGCAATCCTTGCTCAATTTTATAATTTGATTGCAGAGGCAGCAGGAGCAATTGACTATAAATCTTTAAGTGATCAAGAATGGAAGAAGAAGCTAAGTGGGGAGCAATTCTACGTTACTCGTCAAAAGGGAACAGAGAGAGCATTCACTGGGTATGACTATTTAAACCTTGAGTAAAACTGCTAGAGATGCTTTTAGCTCAGTGGCTTGAAATTATGGCACATCTTGCAATTTTTTGGTGTTAACTGCGAGTGTTCCTATGTTTACTCTTTTATCTTCTATGCTTACGGAGATTTTAGATTCATTTCATTAGACTTTGAAAATTATGGTGAAATTTTCGACCTTTGCTGTTACATTATGAAGAAAAATCACAAGTTTGGCTGACCTATTAACATATAGAAGGGCTTTTAAGGAACATAAGAACTTGAATTAATTCAATGTCCTGTATGGATTTTCAGTCTCGCTACTTTCTTGCAAGTTCTTCTAATTTTAAGAACTTTCTACTCTTTGAATTATGGTAGACATGTTGATTGCTTTTTAAATTTCCTCTAGATAAAAGAAATGAAGAATTTTGCTTCTATTTTAGTCCTACTTCAGAATAATTTTACAATTTTAATCTTTTGAATTCTAGTGTAGTTTCGGATTTGGATTCATTCACGGTACACTTGCTTGTATTATAAGCGTGTTTACATCAATGGATGAAAGAAATTGAAAATAAGAAAGACTTCCAAATCCTCTTGATGTAGAGATTATGATTGTCCAATTACTTGTGGTACAAGTTCATTACTGCTGTTTAGGGTGTTTCCTTTGTCATAACAGAAATTGAGTCCAAATAGAGTTTCCTGCCATTAACCGTTTGTGAAAAATGCATCTGCACAAAGGATTGAATGAGAAGAAGTTGTCACCATTCTTGATGCCTTCTCTAAAAATGGCATCTTTTTCAATATTAGGCAGTGGATCAGGATTAATAGGCTTACTATTCATTAAGCATAGTAGGTTAATTAAAACTATTCATGCTTTACACTAAAATCAGAAGTACTTGTGTTGATGCAAACTGATGATATTTTTGGTCTATGTACTTCAAACCATCTTATGCTACTTCGTTCTTCTTATTCAGGGAATACTGGAATACGAAAACGCCAGGAACTTACCATTGCATATGTTGTGACACACCACTCTTTGAGTAAGTATTTTAGTTAAGGCAAACTTGGTCATTTAGTGTTTTTGTAAACACTAATTCATCTGAAATTTCTGCTGCAGATCATCGACGAAATTTGACAGTGGAACTGGTTGGCCATCTTATTACCAGCCTATAGGAAACAATGTCAAGTCAAAATTAGATTTGTCAGTTATTTTCATGCCACGCCAGGAAGTTCTTTGCCAAGTTTGCGATGCTCATCTCGGCCATGTCTTTGATGACGGGCCACCACCCACTGGAAAACGATTCTGTATCAACAGGTAAATTTTTAAACAGCTATGTTAAAAGGCCTGGGCATGGTCTTTTCTTTCTCATTTCCCAAATCCAGTTCCCTGGTTATTTCTAAATTGAACCTTCTTTGTTTGTGTTTTGTTTATGTCTATCTCTGCAGTGCATCTCTGAAACTAAAGCCAAAAGTAGAAGGCAACTAGAAAGGGCAGTCTTTTATAAGCAAACTATGAGTATATATATATATATATTAAAGATCACTATAAGATGAAGAGAAGCACTTGGATTTATCTACAGCTTCTGTTCCTTGTTGGTTTTTCTAAGTTATTATGAGAATGTGGTAATCATGAATACATTACAGCTTAACACTTGTAGATTCTATACTGATAATATGGAGAAGGGGTAAATAAGCAAAAAATTCTACCAACTTATTAATATATTATTCATTATATTTTTTTTTCAAAACAAATAGTTATCTATGAATGATAGGAATGTAGATTTTTCTTATGGGGATAGCCTCACGGAGACCCGCCCCCCTCTAATGGAACGATGGTTTTTTGTCTAAATGGAGAATGAGGCGGGAATGGGATAACACTCCCTCACTTGACTGAGACCCATTAATATTTTATTTATATTTTAATAATATTTTATATTTTATGTTTGTATTTTTAGTATCAATTTTATAAATTTTAAGTTATGTTTTGAATAATAATTAGTATATTGAATAATAATTAATGTATAATAATTTAATTTTTATGAAGTTTAATATTTTTGTATATTTAAATTTTGGGAAATTATTTCATATGCTATTTTTTAGTTTTTTTTTAACAGTTTTAGTTGTAATTTAAGTTGTTCCTGCTATAGGGATTAAAAATGTAAAAAAAAATTATTTTGAAATGTAAACATAAATTTTTAAAATTTTTTTTAATATAAATTTTATTTTTATTTGAGGATTCTTTATCCCCATTAGGGATTGGGTGAAGAGATTAAAATCCTTAATTAGGTTGGGATGAGTAGAGCTCTCCCAAAAATTCTCCGTTCATTAATTTATCTTTTATTGGAATTTGCAGAATCTTAAGTGTCTCTTACAAATTTTGTGTTAATCACTCACTTATCACGTAGGTTTTTTTTTTCTTTCTTCTTTTCGCTTTTTTGTAGTGGCTGGACTAATTCTTGTTTAAAGGGTTTGTCTTACCATTTTTTTAATATGTAATTCTAGATTATATTATCTAGAGAATATGTCAACTTTTTCTTTTACAATATTTACTTACACATTGATCATCTGAATAATATCAAAGTATATATATTTCCACCAATCAGAACAAGAATATATTTATAAGACAATAATACTTTTTATTTATTTTAACTGGTATTTTAACTGTTATAAAAAGATTATATTATTTTTTTTAAATAAATTACTAATGTAAATTTGTTTGTTTTATAAATTTTTGTAAATAGAATTATATTTAAAAAGTCAATTAAATATCTGTATATGACATTCTCAATAAAAATGAAAAGAAAAGAATTATGACCTAATTCAATAAAAATATTTAAAGCCAAAAAGAGAAATTATTTATACATTTTGACGGAAACAGCTAATTTTTAAGCATAAAGCGTTTCCTAGTTCCTACCTTCCTAGGTTTCTAGTCAATGAAAAACAAAGCCGTCTTTACCAATAGAAGTTTGCCACGTCAAAGTCATTCCCGGTCTTTAAAATACCCTACTAGTGACTCACCCTACCGCGACGCACCAGATTATTACCCAATGTCATTCAGAGGAGTAGCGTACCAACCGTCAATTAACAGCGCCATTGGAAAACTGCTCAATTTCGCGGTTACTCTTACCAAAAAGTTTCTTCTTTTCCCTTTCATGTTTTTCTTTAGAGGTTTCGGAGAAGAAGAAGAAGAAGAGTAAAATCATCATGGGAGATGAACCAATGGAGCGAGATAATTACTTGGCCCTCAAAGATTTAAGACTTGAAATCGAAAGAGAAGATGAGAACTTTTCTGTCTGCTTTTGGATTTATCTCACCAACTCCACTGCATTCCCTGTTACACTTCTTCAAAAGGTTTCTCATTGCCCTTTTTCTCTCGGTCTCAACTTGTCCTCTTTATATCCTTTTATGAATGCCCCCGTTTTTGTTTCTGCCAAGAATTTTTTTTTTCTTTTTCCTGAAGGGTTTTACAGCGGTTTATGGTGTCTATGTATCTTTTCTTTTCTTTTTCAATGGTAAATTTTTGGTTCCTTTCATAGTTAGTTGAAGCTTAAAAAAAGTCTTTTTTTTTTTTTTATTTCCTTCTAAACACACACACCAAAAAATAAAAAATTTGTTGACTCATTGAATAGATTACTAGTTGTGAGCAAGAACTTGAAGCTCCTTTAGTTAATCATATACAGTCTAAGTCTGTTATATTTTCTCCTGTGTTCATTTCAGGTGGGAGAACTTTCAGTTGTATCTTTAAGTGTACCATCTGAGTTTTGCTGTTTTCAATGTCAATCTGGTTTCATCATTTCAGTTTATATGAGTGGCATTTTTTTCTTCATTTTTTCTTGTCATGCTAAGAGGGAAGGTGATTTGTACTAGCACATTTATACATATTGATAATTCTACTACACATTGATATCGTCTTCTAAGCAAGGACCATAGTTTCTTTCATTTCTTCTATGATAGTTTTGGTCTTGCAATTTATTGGGACATCTTTTTTTCAAATTATGCAGGTTCCCCAAGATGCCTCAGGCCATTCTCCTTTCCTTGTTATAAATGAAAAGGAAGTGATGCTTTTTCCATTACTTCCCTTGAACAATGAAGCTCAGAATTCTTCCAACCCTGCTTCATCATCTGAAGTTCCGTGTGCATCAGTAGAGACTGAGTTTCCTCTTGAAAAGTGGGTTCATTTTGGCTGTGAGGTATGTTCTGTTGATAAGTTAGAAACTTGTTTGGTTACTTCATTTTTTCTGAGTTTCGGCTAGATTTTACCCATCAGAGAATGGCAATATATGACATGGAGAAGATATTAACATGGTCTTATAATTCAGTTCTTTATGAAGATTGATTTTACGCCTTATTTATGCATAAGGTTTTGTGTTGTGGCCTTTGTTACTTCCAATCTTTATTACTTTGATGATGCTGGTATGTTTTCATAGGGTATATGGAAGGAATTCTGATAAAGAACAAATTTTTAGAACTTTATATGAACTTCATATTCAAGAGCTGACCTAGTGCACTTGGGTCTGATGCTGGCGCAATTGATGTTGCCTTAACATGTTGATAGTGTAGTATAGGCATAGGTTTCTTTGCTCGCAAATATTTCATTATCTCTTTTCTCGGAAGATGAACGATGTCTAATAGAAGTTCTTTAAAGTGACATATAAGCTATTTGGTCTTGTTTTGAAATTATTGTTGGCTTTGCCTTTATATATTTATTTTGTGGGGGATAGGTTCTGACTGACTGCATATTGCTACACATTGATGGAGAGTGTGTTGGAGAGAAGTCTCTCTCTTCTATATCTGAAAAAGATTGTGCTGTAAATTCCCCTGGAAAGATCACTTTGGTTGGTGGAGGTGGAGATGAGGCCAATGAACAGGGTTACATTTACAAATTAGAAATTTTGCGTACAACTTCATCCATCAAGGATCACTTTGCTAAGGTGTGTAAAAGTATATGCCTTGAATGAGGATTTTGTTTTTTCATGTTCCTCTCTTATTGCAATTCTCACCGAAAAAATATTTACATAACTTTCTTATAAGATTTTCTAATGCCAGGATCCACCGGTACAATTATCTATTGATAAGTCATCCGCATCTGAGATTGAAGAATGCCAAGGTGGTGTTTGGAGTATTATTGGAGGCAAGGTTAGACTAAATGTTTTTATGCTTTCATTATCCTGTAATATTAATTTAGGGACATTTGTAGATATCGTGTCATATAGTACTGTGTTTTATGTATGTGTGTGTTTAACCATTTTTCAATCACTAATTAGAAAGGGATGTGTGGGTGTGGGTGTCTGTGTGTGTGTTTAATCAGTTATCAATCACTATGGGATTTCATTTCTATTCTCTTTCATACAAGTTTGAATTTTAGATTTTCTGATCAACCTTGATTATAAAGCCTTTGCATTCTAATGGTTGCTTTTTACAGTAAACAAGTCCACTATAGAATCTTTCAAGTGTCATGATCTTGCCTTAGTATTAATAAGCTACTAATATTAGGATTATCTAATGAAGCTTGCTACTTTTGTTTATCATATCACAGGCATCCTGTCGCCGGAACTTTTCTTTAGATGTGGTCTTCCTTGATACCTCTGACCAGCCTGTAAGCAAGGAAATTGAGGTTTTCATCTGTCCTTTGAACATGACATGACACATCACTTTGTTTGATTTTTTCTATATTTGTACATTTGACGCTCACATCTACTTGTTTTTTGTATTTGATAGGTTGTGGCTTCACTTGTATACCTTGATAATGGAGCACCTGTTGAGAGAACAAGTGATGGAGAAGCTCCTCTTTTGGCAAGCTTTGATGGAATTGAATTTGCTTCTTATGATAAACCAAGTAAATTATTGCATGGGCGTGCATCTTTTAAGCTCAAAATATCTCAGGTGCTAAGATTAGTTTTTTGTTTTTCTATATTTTGTTCCCTGGAATATCTTGTGCTACACATTGTTACACCTTATCTCATAAAACAAAATTGTAATTAGTGAACTCGCCAGACCTTGGTGACAAGAGAACTAGATGAAGCCTAGCAAAATCATTTTAAGTTTCTCCATATAGTAGTTATTTCTTTGTTAAAAAAGTTAGTGTTTGTCAAAAAATCTGGGATCGTTGTTATCCGAGACTTTAGGATGTAACTCAAAGCAGCTGCTGCAGCCCAAGTTAATTGGCTTTATCTCGGAGATAGATTGTATTGTACCCTATCTATTCAGATTTGCTTCTGCCTTCCCCCCTCCTCTAGATTTAGTTAATGATGGTCATATATTAGTGTTTTCTGGTTCTTCTCCTGTACTAATGTTTTCATGTTCACATTCCATAAGGGACATATTTGGTTTAGGACTAATGGGTGTCTACATCAAAAGTGATAGTATATTTGTTTAAATGATATTTAGAAACCTGAAGAATACTGTGTATTTGAAGTTTCTTAACATATTTTTTCCTTTCCGTCTGGCCCTGGTATACTTTCTGGTCCTGTTACTTTTTCTCTTTTGTTGTAAGTTTAGATGTATTCTTATTTGGTGACATAACGATAGTATGCCCTATTTAGTATATCCACACCTTTATTTCTTATAGTATGGGATTGTCGTTTGTATGGTTTGACATTTTTCAGTCTTTAAATGGAGCAAACATAGATGTACTTTGTATTATTTTTCCTTATAAATGTTACATATATTTCCAGTTCTGTGCAAATTGGTTAATTGCCTGATTAGTTTCTCCCACTTCCCCCCGTTTCAGCTTTCATCCAAGTGTCAAAATAGGCTTTTCTGCATTAGGTTTCACTTGCCTAATATGGAAATCTATCCTTTCTTTGAGGCATTTTCTCCTCCAATACGTAGTATTTCACGAAACCGAAATACTCGAGTGTCCTCTACAATGTCAAAAAGGTCAAACTCTGTCCCCCATCAAGTATCTCAGTCACATGGAGTGGATGAAGATATGATGGATGTTGATCAAAATTCGTCACATGAAACAAAACCTAATCCGTCATCAAAGCGTTCAAAGTTGGGACAAGACAGAATTTCCACAACCTTTAGGGTTGATCCAACACTGGAGGCACATGACGATGAATGCAACTCTCATACCAAGATCGCTAATAATAAGGTATATACCATTTCCTTCTGATGTTAGAATTTTGTTTTTGGTCGGTGTTGTCTTCTGAGCAGATGGTTTCAGGTTGAAGATACTTTAATGACAAGTTCAAATGTAGACCCTGACAACTTTGATGAAGACAACTCCTCAACTGACTCTGAAAGTATAGAAGCTAGAAATTCAGCTCCCAAGAGTACTTCAAGTTCCAGAAATCCAATTCCAGATGCGACTATCTTTAAGTACTGCCTGGCAGGCTTAGCTGAGAGATCCCTTCTACTCAAGGAGATTGCAAACTCCGCTTCTAATAAAGAACTTTTAGATTTTGCAAATCAAGTCTCCCTATATTCAGGCTGTTCGCATCACAGGTAATCTACAAGGATCACTGTATCTCTTATACTTAGATGTATAGTTCTCCTTTTCAGAAACATTTTAGCTTGAGAAATATTATCTGGCCTGTGTTTCCTATGTCCTCATATCTGGCTTTCAAGAATGAAAGCCATTAAACAATGAGTACTATCAATGGACAAATCAAGTGGTCACAACTCTTGCCTTCGCCTTTTGTCTGTTTGCTGCCGTCATGCAACATCTCATCCTTTTTTTTTGAGAATACTTTGGTAATTCATTCTCTTTTAATGTTTACTTCAGGAACCAAATCATCATGGCAAAACGATTAGTTGAGGAAGGGAAAAAGGCTTGGAATTCAATCTCACCAAACAACAACAGGGTTCAATGGGAATGTGTGGTTTTTGTGATTGAAGAACATTTTATGAAAATTGCTTGTTGCAGTTCTCGGTCTCTCACACAACAGGTCCCTTTCTTTCTCTCGAATATATATCTAGATAGTCTGCTGCACACAGTAAAGAAAATATGTATTAATAACTTTCAAAGATTTATTTATATATTGGTATTTGGTTTGTAAACTTTTTCAGTCCTTTGGCATATAAGTTTCTCTAAAATCTCATTTCATCACTTCAGGACTTCAACCTTCTGAAGAGAATTGCAGGATGCGAAGAATATTTGACCCAAGAGAACTTTGAACGAATGTGGTGCTGGTTATACCCTGTGGCTTATACTTTATCAAGAGATTGGATAAATACAGCGTGGAGTTCTACATCACCTAGATGGATAGAGGGATTCATTACAAAGGAAGAAGCAGAATTATCACTGCAAGGACCGAAGGGTTTTCAAGAGCCTGGGACATTTATACTCCGGTTTCCAACTTCAAGGAGCTGGCCTCACCCAGATGCTGGTAGCTTAGTTGTGACATACATTGGAAGCGATTATACCCTTCACCACAAGCTTCTGTCTCTTGATCATTTATATAGGTTTGTAATTCATTATCTTTTGTCTTGCTATTGCTAAATTGCATCAATGAGTAAAATATTTCAAGGTGGGTCAATTTGCAAAAATAACTAGTTGAGTAGCAAGTACTCCTTGAATTCATGACCCACGAGATTGATGGATTGGTAAAATCACTGTTGATGGCAATATAGATGGTACTATGTCTTGTATGATGCAAGTACCAACAGTAGAAAGTCTAAAAAAAGGGCCAAGAAATTTATGTAAATCTTCCTCTATATTTAGATGTACAATCCATCCAAGATATAGAAATCATGGATTTTCTCAATCCTGGCATATCGCATTCGGTATGCTGACTTTGTTTAGGGAAAAGTGATCTTAACCTTTAGAAGAAATTATTGGTTTCTTGATTACAGTTCTGGTTTTTTCATCAGAAGACAATTTGGTTAGAAAGTATTGAATGCTGGATAATTTGGATGTCCATACTCACTACTTTGTCAATAGGAAAAAATATTCTTTCTCCAACAATCCCTTTAATGATCTGAATTAATATGTTAGCTTCATATTCATATTCATGTCCAACAATAATACATATTCATGTTAGCTTCATGTCATCTCTACAAGTAGTCGATCGACATGGATGACATTAATTTTCTATTTCTTTTTTAGTAACTGTGCAAGCGAAGATAAAGACGTAAAGCCTCTGCAGGACATGCTTCTTGAAGAACCGGAATTAACAAGATTGGGAAGGTAAGACACTTCAATGAATTAAATTTAATGTATTATTGCATGCACTGGCATATAATGTCGTCTAAACATTCACGTTGGTTGAAAATTTTGCAGGATTATAAGAAGTCACTGAGTGCTAGAGATGCCTTATCATCCTGTTCTATGGCAGATGGATTTTGGGGTTGGCTGCTGATATTTTTACTTATCTTTGTGTTTGGTATGTATATAACTTTTTTGTTTAATCATTGATTATTATTATTGTGAAGGAAGAGAAGAAAAATAGAGAGTAGCTAGAGGAGTGGTGCCTTTAGATTTCTTTTGCTTAGGAAACAAGCTTCTGAACAGTGTTGGCTTACAGCTACATGGGGTAGTCTGTCCCATCCCAACTACACAAAGAGTATTTGAAATTTTGTACTCCGTCGTCTCTAACCAAAATATGTATCACTAAAATTTAGCAAAGCTTAGCAAGGCTTATGTTTAAGGTAGGAGAACGAAATAACTGTCAATCCACCTCGCCGTCCAATCCATCAGAATCCATTTTTATGAAGTCTGGCCTTTCAAAATCCGCTGAAATTAGATTGGATCTGTTTATTGGACGGATGGGTTTGAATTGGAGTACTAACTAGGGGTGTACGTGGTTTAGTCAGTTTATGCTATATTTTACTCTATTCAATGTAAAGATTGAGTTACAAAAATTTAAGCGCAATCTATCCAATTAAGAAAAAAGAAAATAATAACCCGCGTAATGAAATTTATCGTTTTGTCGGTTAACCCGTTCAAACCGACCATTTTTTTTTTAATTTTTTTTTTTTAATTTTTACCTTCAATTGTTATATTTTAGTTAATTATAATAATGAGACAAATATATATAAATTGAATTTAAAGTTCAAATCAATCACCAAAAAATTATATTAGTTTCTATTTTATATTTTATAAATAGTTATATAAATTATATGATATCTATTCTATATAAAGTGTGCCTATATAACTGAATTCTCGGTTTATGAGAAATATATGGGTGACTTTTTATTTATATTAAAAATAAAATGGTTTATTATTAAAAATAAAATGATTTATGAGAAATTCATGGGTCACTTTTTATTTATATATAATAAAATAAAAAATAAATAAATCCCATTAAATCCAAAAAAAATTCTAGATTTTCTTTAATTACCGTATTTCTAACCCTATTTAATTATTTATGTCTCTTTTATAAACCCTATTTGATTAAAGTTAAGATTATAAGATTAATTTAAATTATTGTTCATATATTGATTAATCCCATTAATAAAAAATAATTCAATATAGGAACCTTATTTGATTAAAGTGAATTTTAATATATGAACCCTATATGATTAAATCACTTTATCAAATAGGGTTCATATATATTGAATTATTTTTTAATAATGGGATTAATCAATGTATGAACAATAATTTGAATTAATCTTATAATCTTATAATCTTAACTTTTTAATTCAATTAATAATTATTTGTCACATAATTATTAAGTCTTTTCCCTTTAATTTTCTTTTTGTTGATGATGCTAATTTATTCATATTAAGGTAGTGTTCTACTAGGGGATCTAACGAGTTTCGCCCCTTCGCTAATGGCCTCTAAGAGTTCAAATTCCAGTATTGTATAAATCTTCAATTTGTTCTATTTCTTATATTAACTGAAATTTTGCTACTTTTTTTTTTAATTTACAACTTTAATGTTTATATCTTATTAGGGACATTCATGGAAATTTGGATTTCTTTGAAATATACAATTAATGAGCATTACTTTTTGATCGTAGTGTGTTTTCCATGGCTGAAAACCTCAATAATCTCTATCATTTGATATCAAATAAAATAAAACTGTCATGATGTATACATTATGGTTATTTAATGAGTAATTAGTGTGTTGAAATTGTCAAGCTGATATTTAGAATTGTTTCTTTGTCAAAATTAATATTAAGTATACTCATATGTTTATAGGTTTATTTATTTTCTCTTAGATCAATCATGCTCATATAGCAAAAAAATCATACTCATATAGACATGTTATTTTCATTTTGTAATTTAGATCTTCTTAGTCATTATTTAGTTTACTTAAACCTTTTCCGATTATGGTAACTGAAGTTTTGTTTCTTTTAGGTACTCTATTACAAAGATCTGTATTACATGTATTATTTATTTTTGACTATGAAGAGGTGGATTTCTTTATTGGGAAACATATACGCTGACAAATTATCGTTCATATATTGAATAATTATTTTTGATTAATGTGATTCATATATATAACTGTGTATATTGAATTCTTTATTCAAATAATTATTTTTGATTTTTACGTGATTATTTATTGTTCATATATCTAGAACCCTATTTGATTAAAGTTAAAATTATAAGATTAATTAATTTATAATTTCTTCCTATACACATAATAATAATCTCACCTAATAACTAATAATATTTTTTCTTTAATTTTTAATTGTATCACTTTAAAATAACATAGAAAAAAAACTAGAATAAAATTTAGTATACGTGCCTTGCACGTAACTTTTTATTAGTATAAATATATATAGTAAAAACATATTAATGTATATAAACCGTCTTAATCAGGTTGATTGGACGGGTTGGTATTTTTTTAATCCGCCCAATATAAAGATTGGGCGGTTTTTCGGTTTATAATTTCTATTGAGTTATCTCGGTTTGGTTTGGGCAGGTTATTCAATGGGGCAGTGTACAAAAATTTATATACAACCCTAATACAAACAAGCTAAAGTCCACTTTGTACTTGCTAATTTTTTAAATTATCATTAATGTTTTACACAAATTATATTACAACTTTTTTTTTAATGTGATGACACATTCTGGATATTTTATAAATACCCAAAATGCCAAAAGAATTACAAAATCGATAGTAAGTAAATGAATTACTAAAAATTCATTTAGTTGCAGAGAACTTGTTATTCCTAACCACTAACAGTAATTCGATATCGAGTCATCGAAGAACCAACAAAAAAACATAACATAACAAAATTATGTCACACAGACAAGACTAAAACACTCAAAACTATGTCACAAAAACAAGACTAATCGCAGTAGCAAAAATCGAATCGTAATAGCAAAACACAACTCTGACCAAGTTACATTTATGCCTAGGGAAAGCTGGTGGGCCTAGCCAGAGAAAAAAAATAACTTCCTGCAGCTATAAATTTAGGAACGAGAATCCCTGATGTTTTAAATTAGTTCACAACTTTATCTTGTAATTATTTTTTTTAGTAAAATATAACTTTACAAAAACAAGAATCCTAAAAATTTGAAAAAAAAAATTGAGCATTCCTGTGTGTAAAGACTTGTCTGATTTGGGTCTAAGTTCTCACGAATTTGTTTTTAAACACCTTCCCAAAAAGTCTCATTCCAATGGAAATAGTGTTCATCATTTCCTTATATAACCAAGATCCTTCCCATTTCTAGCTAATGTGAGACTTTAGATGTACACCCAACACCGTACACCATACACTTTATTTGTTTTGGTATTTTAGAGAATATTTTAGTCTAATATTTTATTTCACAATTGTGTACGTTGTAATTATTTAAGACATTCTGTAAAATTGAGAAAAATTTAACACACCAAAATATAATAATCTGCTGTACAAGTGTCTATTTTATTTTATCAACGTGTGAAATAAATTATTTAAACATTGTTTTCTATTTTGTAAATTATATCGAATTTTTCAAAATTTTACATTAGAAAACAATGAATTTTTTATTTTTTTTTTAGAAACTGAACTCTTTTTAGGCGCTCACAGACTCTGTCACCCATACCCCCAATGTCGCCCTGCTTGCTTTCCCCCACTCGCAACACCACCTCAAGCTCAGCTTCTCTCTCATGAATGGATTCGTTTAGCAGAGCATCTCATGCCCCTTCGCACGACGCCAACCCTACTTGCTTCCCCTCACTCACTTACATCTCATCTCAGGCGTAGAGAAATATTTTTTTTTCTTTTTATGTTCTTTTAATCTATTCTTTGACTGTAGTCCGTAGGTGTGTTAATTTGTGTTTTATTTTTTATTACCGTATGAATAATGTTCCCATAACTTAGTTTTTTATTTTAATTATTGAGTGTTTATGTCAAGTTTAATAACATTTTTTGTTTTTTGTTTTTTGTTTTTTAACTTTTTAATCACAAAAATAAGAGTAGAATTTTTGTTTTTAAAAATTTTATTTTCAAAAAATAAAAATATGTTTTATGACCTTTTTTTTTTAAAAAAACAAAAAAATAAAAAATGTGTTCTCTAAAATTTATTTTTATTTATCTCAAAAATAAGATTTATTTTTATTTTTATTTATCTCAAAAAAATAAAAAGTTTATTTTTATTTATCTCTAAAGTTTAAAAATTTTATTTATCTCAAAATAAAGTTTATTTTTTTATTTTATTTTAAGTCGGATTTGGGTCTGGGTTCGGGTCCCAGGTCTGGGCCTGGGGTTTGAGGTTGGGGTCCAAGTTTGAGTCTGCGACCGGGGGTCGGGACTAGGTTTGGGATCCGAGTCCAGGTTTGGAATCTGGGTTGGGGTCTAAGGTTGAGACCGCGTTTGGGGCTGAAGTTTGAGTTTGGAGCAGGAACCTGACCTAAATCCCGAGTTTGAGGTTGGGGTCTGGGTCCAAGTTTGGCACTGGGGTCCATGTCCAGGGTTGAGGGCCAGAGTCCAAGTTCGAGTTCGAGTCCTAGCTTAGGGCTGGCTCTAGATCTGGGGGTTGGGTTTGGGTCCGGTTTTGAGTTCGAGTCTGGGTCTAGGTCTAGGTCTGGGTCTAAGGCTAGGGTCCGAGACTGTGTCCGGGGTTTGGAGCCAGGGTCTGGGTTTGAGGCCAGGGTCGGGGCTACAATCCTGGTCCGGTTTGAGTCTAGGTCAATTCAGACTCTAAAATATTGACTAAGAAAAACACTTGTGTTTAAAAAATTTGAGAGTAATTTTTTTTTTAATTTTTTAAATTTTAATTCTTAATAAAAAAATTAACAAGTTAAAATATTTCTAATTAAAGAAAGCATAAAACTATATGCTGGTTCCACGGTCTTGATAATGATAGGCATAGCAGGTTTTGATCAAGAAATCATCCAAGACATCACTTTTGTTCATGGGTTTTCAGTTTATCAGCTTCTATGAAGTTTTAGCTCATTCTTCAACTGCCATACATACTACAACTCTTCACTTCAGGAGGGTATATGTGTTGTTATTTGCTCCCCAAGCAATAAAAAGCTAAATGCGGTTGATTCCATGGACAAAGGGCTTAAGGTCTCTTATCTTATCTTGTGAAGATGAACAATCCTTAGCTAAGGTCCACGCTCTTATGATTTTGTCTGGCCACCGTGGAAACTTCAATGCCCTGCTTATAAAATCTTATGCACGCATTGCTGATACAGTGACAGCTCGCCGCCTGTTCGATAAAATGCCTCAACGAGGTGTAGATGTGTGGAATGCCATGATCATTGCTTATTCTCGAGAGCACAACTCTAATGAAGTCCTAAGGTTACATCGTCAGATGATCGCCGAAGGTGTTAGGCCAGATAGCTCTAGTTTTACGGTCGCTCTTAAGTCGTGTGCGTGCTTGTTGGATCTTAGATTAGGTGAAGAAATTTGGTTTAAGGCCATAGAATATGGCTACAAGTATGATGCTTTTGTGGGTTCATCTGTTTTGAACTTGTATGCAAAGTGTGGGAAGATAGATGATGCAGCGACCTTGTTCGATGAAATGCCAAAAAGGGATCTTGTTTGTTGGACATCCATGATAAGTGGGTTTGTCCGAAGTGGGAAGCCATTAAAAGCCGTTGATATTTATAGGCGAATGCAAAAAGGGGGTGTTGAAGCTGATGGGGTTGTCATGTTGGGGTTGATACAGGCTTGTGTGAGCCTTGGTAACTCAAAACTGGGGCTTTCTATTCACGGGCATTTGATTAGGAGAGATCAGCCTTTGGATGTAGTACTTCAAACCAGCCTTGTTGATATGTATACTAAGTTTGGAAATTTGGATTCAGCTTGTTTATTATTTAAAAGGATGACTCATAAGAATGTCGTCTCTTGGGGTGCTTTGATTTCTGGTTATGCTCAAAATGGTTTTGCTGTGGATGCTCTTAAAATGTTGGTAGAAATGCAAAGTAGTGGTTTTAATCCAGAATTTGTGTCTCTAGTGAGTGCACTTCTCTCTTGTGCTCAACTTGGTTTTTTGAAATTGGGTAAATCTATACATGGGTATATTGTCAAAAGGCTTGGATTTGATCAAGTTTCAGGCACTGCTGTAATTGACATGTACTCAAAGTGTGGATCTGTTTCCTATGCTCGTGCTGTATTTGATAAGACAAAGACTAAAGACTTGATATTTTGGAATGCAATGATTACAGGCTATGGAATTCATGGACTGGGAAGAGAAGCTTTACTGCTCTTCCTCAAGATGGCAGAAAATTTAAACCCCGACCACACAACTTTTGTTTCACTTCTTTCGGCCTTTAGTCACTCAGGTCTTGTAGAAGAAGGACTAAAATGGTTTCATCTTATGCAAAATGATTTCAAGATTCAACCAGGGGAAAAACATTATCTTTGTATGGTTGATCTTTTAGCTCGAGCAGGGCAAGTCGAAGAGGCTTATCAGCTAATATGTTCCATGGATACTGAACCTGGGCTTCCCATATGGGTTGCTCTCCTTGCAGGTTGTTACAATCATGGGAAGTTGTTAGTCGGAGAAATTGCTGCAAAAAATATACTTATGCTGAACCCAGATGACTTGGGAGTTTATGCTTTGATCTCAAACTTCTATGCCAAAGAAAATAATTGGAATGAAGTAGCTGATTTGAAAAACATCATGAAACATTCTGGAATAAAGAAAATACCTGGCTATAGTGCCGTGGAAGTGAAAGGAAACTTTCATTATTTTCTGATGGAAGATAACAGCCACCATCAACATAAAGCTATTCTTCATTTTCTGGATAAGTTGGATCATGAAATGAGATTTATGAAACATGTGCCAGAAGCTGAACTTCTGTGCCATGATTTTTAACCAGACCAAGAATCTTTACATACATTGTCCTCTTGAAACTGAGAGATTGATCAAATTTACTACAAAACAAGCTCGCCCCTGACTGAGGATGGGCATAGCTCTCTCATGACTTTGAATAATGAAGAGACTTGTCAAGCATAAGTAGAAAATTCAAATATGTGCTTCCTCTTGTTTGCTTATGCTGAAATCTAGAGCCTGAAGAAATGATAAGTGAGGCCAGGACCATGAAAGACTTCAGTAGTCAGTGAATACTCGGATAGGCATGATCATGATAAATTCAACCACCCCATATCACCTTTTTGAATTGAGTCTTCCAATAATTTTAAACATTTTATTAATATATTGTACTGTATTTTGTCTAATAATACTAAGAAAAATCAATTCTTTGTTCATGACATTTTCAAGATGTTAATCATCACCACCATAGCGAAACCAAGATATCCCGTGTCCTTTCAAAGATTTTCTATTTTTGGAAATGTATGGAAACATTCATAGTTGAAAGAAAACAAAAAAAATATAAAAGATAAACCATGATTAAAAATAAAACAAATTAATCAAGCAAAAGTTGAGAAAATTAATTTAATTTTTTATATTAATGTACAATAAACAAGATGTGATTTCAATCTGCAAAAGCTTTAATTTTTTCGAATTAATTTATGGCTAATTTTGATTTCAATCTGCATTGTGTGTAACAGGGCTCATTCATTAGCAAAATTGGCCTTGGCTAACTGTTTGTCTTTGGCCATAATCAGTTTTTAATCATGTGTTTGATTCGCATGTGTATTAGTGGGTTTCGCCATATATCAATACTATATCACTTTCTTCAAAATAATAAAAATAAACAATGCCAAACTTTTCAATTTTTAACTCTCAAAAGAGCCTTTTGAGTCTTTGACTAAGCAATTCTCACTAATTTTCTTTCACATTAAGCCAGTTGGGAGAAAGAAATGACCACATAATATGAGAACAGAAATAAGTACGCAGCTTCAATCTTATAAGTAAAGTTTCGCAAAGCCAGTTACTTCAACACAAATATAATGATTGCCAAGTGGTGCAACTGCAGAATATATGGGTACAGAAGATGGCATTCACAAGGCGCATGCCACCATCTTTTCTTTTCTTTTTTTTTTTAAGGAAAATAAATAATAATGTTTTTAAGACCCGAATGATACAGTTAATTGTTTAAGAAACACAACTTTTATATACTGCAAGACTATTTTTTTAAAAGAAAATCTAGTCGGCTAAACCTCAACCACAACAAGTTACAACTATTGTCTTATAATAATATATAGGTACAATGTTAACTGTGTATACTTATAATATAATATTTCAGATAAATCATTGCGTGGGGCTTCACGAAGGACTCGTGTGAGTTACCACACGTATTCAAAACAGTGCTGGCTCATAATCCATCGTAACAAAAATTCACGGGTTTCCTTAGTAATTAACCAATAATAATGTGTAGTTTATAATGTATGTTACATTATACACATACACCTATGAAAGAAGACAACATTTTGATCCCATCTCTGGGGTCACTATCTCATGTGAGTCAGTTGAACTCGGATGAAAATTAATGAAAAAAAAAACATGCCAACAAAATGTGGACAGCTACATAAGATAAACTAATAATGACCCGCCACCTAATTTGATTTTTCTGAGACACCACTTATCAATACCTTTGGCTTTAGCAACTTTCTCTCTTTAGTTTCTTCCTCATCTGATTCCTCTCCTTTCTTCAACTAATTTAAAGGTTAGTGATCTGTTTTCAACTCTACTTTATCTTTTTTTTTTTCCTTTTTAAATATATATGTATATATTGTTTCATTTCCAGAAAATAATGGAGATTTCAAGTAGTGATTGATGATGTCTTTCTTAATTACTATTCTTATATCTATAGATGCAATAGGAGTTTATCAAGTAATTCAGATGTCGGTCAATTTTCAACTTCTCCATGTGTTTTATATTAAACAACTGGACAGAAAGTGCACTACATTTAGCTCTTTTCATACCAAACTTGTCCAAATTTCAATCTCAGTTTGATAAAAAACAGATGGGAAATCCTCCAGTACTGATAGCATTCTACATAACGATCTCTGTCGTCGCCTTTGTTATATCAAAGATTGTCATCTCAATACTGCTCTATAAGAGATGGAAAAGAAAGCAAAGGGTGTATGAAGATGGACTCTCAGGTACATATAGAATTGACATGAAGTTATCAAAGTTTTTTTCAATAAATATTATGTATAATAAGCTTGATGTGGTTATGAAAGGCTTGTTTTTTTAGGTGGGAAAATTGTTATGTTTAGGTCTTCAACAAAGGAGTCTCAAAAATCAAATGCATTGTTTAAGAAAACACTTAGACTTAGCAACAAGGACATAATTGGACGTGGAGGCTATGGGACAGTTTATAAAGTGATGATAGATGAGTCCACAGCCTATGCTGTGAAAAGACTCAACAAAGGAGCAAATGACGAAAGAGATAGAGGTTTTGAGAGAGAATTGGAAGCAATGGGAGACATTAAGCATAGGAATATTGTCAATCTCCATGGATACTGCACAGCTTCTCATTACAATCTTCTTATTTATGAACTAATGCCTAATGGAAGCTTGGATTCATTTCTACATGGTATGCAGTATCTCTCTCTCTCTCAAAACAAAAAAAAAAGATACATTGAAGATTCAAGCCAAACCATGCTATACCACTTCTTTTCTTCTCATAGTTTTACTTGTAATTCAAGTTAAGTTGCGTAGATTTTAACTAAAGATAATAATCTGCTCTGGTATACATTGTTAGATAAGTGATGATCCCAAGAGTTAAGCTTATTAGAGCCTGTAATGTAATGCAGGGAAAGCTATGAACAAGAAGAATTTGGATTGGCCATCCAGATACAAAATAGCACTAGGTGCTGCAAGAGGAATTGCATACCTCCATCATGATTGCATCCCTCATATAATCCATAGAGACATCAAATCTAGCAACATTTTACTGGATCAAAACATGGAGGCTCGAGTTTCAGATTTCGGACTAGCCACGCTGATGGAACCGGATAAGACTCATGTTTCAACATTTGTAGCTGGAACATTTGGATATTTAGCTCCTGGTAGAAAAACAATGTGAACTTCTCTTGAGTCACTAATTCCACTTTCTTTTTTGCCAAGTACATGTATGATAAGCTTAACTGTTTGTTGGTTTGGTCTGCAGAATATTTTGACACAGGAAGAGCAACAGCAAAAGGGGATGTTTACAGCTTCGGTGTCGTTTTACTAGAGCTCTTAACTGGAAAGAGGCCAACAGATGAAGCGTTTATTGAGGAAGGAACCAAGCTTGTAACATGGGTGAGAACTGAACTCAAAACACTTTCTAGTGACTAAAATGTTAATTGAAAGAATGATTCAGATTTTATTTTCTTTCAAACGTCTGATTATTATGCAATGTTTGATATCTGCTATATTTCATCTCAGTTGTAGATATCATCGAGTGGTTATAAGAGAGATTATTCTTCCTAATTGTTGTGTTTAACTTAACCTGTTATTTGTTGGAGTCAGGTGAAGACAGTTGTTCAGGAGAAAAGGGAAGAGCTTGTACTTGACAGAAACCTAGACGATTTCCCAGTTGAGGAGATCAACAGTACATTCAATATTGCATTAATGTGCCTTGAGCCAGAACCATATAAGAGGCCTTCCATGGCTGACATTGTCAAGATGCTTGAACAAGTTAAAAAAGCAGAGCTATAATATACTTATTTTATTTATTAATTTATTATTTTTGCCATTTATTGAATTTTATTTTCTTCAGTCACATCAGCAAAACCAATCGTTAAACCCCACCAAAAATAAATAAATAAATGTAATCATTATCACTGAATTTTTGCCAAAAGGGTAACGAAATTTATAGGTTTAGTAATCTAGACAAAATCATACAAGAAAGTTGTATGATTGTCACAAATTTGAGAACTGCAAGTGCGAGAGAGTTATTAAAAAATGTGTAAACTCAACTGATTTCACAATTGTTATTAAAAAAATGCATAGTAACTAAAATTACTCCATGGCAGAGTCTCTGAAACGAATCTCTACACCCTCCGATTAAGGCATAGATACTAGAGCTTAGATTGCATCTATAATGGCCATGGATATTGCTTTCATAGGATGCATTCTAATCTTCCTGGGGAATGGTATAGTAGCTGGCAAAGAAGTTAGCATTCACCTAATCACCACTCATGTCAAAAGACAGATTAAATTTCCTATAAACAAGGTTAAGTTGGAAGTTGATAGATAAGAGATCTTATAACGCAAGTCTGTTAGAAACTGTAGTACTGAGGGTTTACCCGTTTCTGTTTTAATTTTCATGAATTATCATTGGAAGTATGCTACATATCCTAGGTCAAGTCCAAGGTACATTCATAGACACAAAAAAAGAGAATGAAGACTGGAGTGGTGATCATACAAACACATATTGAATGAAGTGAAATTTGCCGGACACATAATTATTTTTAAGAACTTTACTGACGAAAACTACTTGAGGATTGTCGCGATCCCGTTGGTGACCGAAGCTTTCAAGGAAGGAGAAACTGGAACATCTCCAAAGAATACATCAAAGAGAGAAGAACTTACATTTCCTGATTCAACTGTAGCATCCACACTAGATGGAAGCCCACCTGTTGAAACAGAAACCTGAAAATCACAAATAACATAATAAGATGAGAATGCAGATGAGGTAGAAATTAAGTGTTTAGTCCATGATAAATAAATTTCCTTTGTAACAAAACAGAAGGTCAAAATTGCAAAAAGGAAACAAAATAGAAAATGACAAAAAGAAATGAAAATCATTAAGTGCATATTCTGGTAGATACTTGAAGAGAAAAATCATTAATCATGTGACTGCTAGAATCAGACTTACGATCATTTTGGACGGGTTTAGCCAACTCAAATAAATGCAAGTTCCTTTTTTAAGAGGTCGTCCTTGGAAGATACTACGAAATGTGAGCTGCGCAGATTCATCAGCAGGAGTTGGTGATTTGATTCTTGGAGAAATGGCACCATCCAAGGCATCCCAGAATGTTTTACCATCTATGTCTCTAACAAGAACAATCTGTAATGATTTTTCCAAAGGAGCTGCATTCAAAAAAAAATTATGTTTCAAATGTCTTCTAATCCCTCTCTCTCTCTCTCTCTTCAAATGAGCTGGATCAATAAAAATATATCTCAACAATTACCATCACTCTATTCCTCCCTCCATCGTACACATTTTCATTTCCTTATTACCTTGAAAAATTGAGCTGAACAAAGACGAATCCTCTTGAAGTTCAGCAACTGAACGTCCTTTCCACGAGTCTAGTTCACTAAGAACGTCAGGGTTTATATAAAGGCCAGCAGCATAGACTTTAACGCCAACAATTGCAAAAACCTTTTCCCTGACTCCTGAAATTGTAGTCACATTAGCTATAATGCCACAGAGTCTTCAAAAAAGGAAAAAGGAGAAACAACATTAGAAATATTGGAATGTAACAATCTCAGTATAGGAATATGAAACATTGAAACTGTCTTAGTTGTATGAAAGTGACATCAATCGCTTTAAGTAAAATATATTGCAACATATAAAGACATTACTGTATGGTGTTCTTGATAAACAAAATAAGTGAAGCAACTGCACCTTACTAACAAGACATTCAATTCCTTTCACAATAAATAGAAACACTACTAAACTACATTGACCCTGGATCTCAATTTATAAAAATTCATTAACAGAATGCAATGCGATATATTGTAGAAACTAACCTGTTCCAAGCAATGACAAAGAACTTGAGCAACCTGGCAAATTCAAAGTTTTCTGAAATTTTACTTTGGTAGAAGGCTCCTCAGTGTATTCTACACTTCCAACTGCAGACATGGAAAGGTTTAAATCATAAAACATGTTAATACTTTTGTGATACAGTATTATTTCCCCTGTAAGTGTCCCACTATAGGAACAAATTCAGCTCTCCTTAATTCTCCACTACCAACTAGATAACAAATCTTAGGAAGCCCTTACTTTTTCACTAGTCAAAAGTTTCATTGTTAATTTTTCTCGCAATTCAACAAAGTATCCCGTCCATACAATTCCATAATAATTGGAAATTTTCTCAGAGAAGAAAAAGAAAACGAGAAACTATGCGTAGAACTTGTAAAATCATGGATCATTTACTTCTCTATCATAAAAATTGCAACTTAACTCCTAAAACTAAAACCCAAATGTCCAATTTACACTTATGGAATCGGTGAATGACTTCAACTTCAACATGGTCAGTGTATTCAGGCAAAACATAAGAAATGTAAAGAAAGTCCAGAAATTAACCATGCGTAACTAGAGTAAACAATGTATAGGAAACAAAGACAGAAGTAGAAAGGAAAACGTGAGAGCTCAATTCAATTCACCTGAAGATGATGAAGCACTAATGATGAAATGGGTCTGAGTTGCATTGTTTTTGGGAAGAGTGAAATGCAAAGCAAATGGGGATGAGAGGGCAGAGGAATAGTGGGTTTTGCGCAAATCGAAATCCAACCGTAAGTAGGGATTTGATTTCGTTTTCAGTAAACAAATTTTGGGTCTGGAAATAATGGGAGATTGAACCCATATGAACCTGCAATTGGCTTCAACTCCAAACATTTTGTTATTATTCTGTTGGGAATTTGGGACTGCTTCTTCGTCAATCCTTTCGTCCACCTATTTATTCCTTGTAACTGAAATTAACAACATCTCTGCCCTCCCAATAATATTATTCATCTACATTTTACCTTCTTTAATCTTTCACAAATTTGTCTTCAAACCTTCTTCTGTTCCTTTTGATTAACACTTACCTTTTGTTTTTTTACAGTTTTTTTTATGGAGATTTACAACCTCATGAAGTGGAAGCCGTTGGAATAAAAGAGGCCCTGAGTTGGATCAAAGACAACGATTGGCCTAGTGTGATAATGGGGTCGGATTGTCGTAGAGTTGTGTTGGATCTTCAAGAAAATAAAGATATGGCCTCTCCTTATGGTCATATAATTTTAGAGTGTAAGGCTTTGTTAGCTAGCCTCTATTATTGATGTTTCTTTTAACTTTATTAAGCGGTCTGCTAATAAGGTTGCGCATTCTTTGGCGCAATCTTCTCTTATTGAGGTTGACCGTGTTTTTAGTAGTGTTGAGTTATCTACTGTAATTGCTTCCTTTGTTTTGGAAGATTTAATTTAATGAAATTTCATTATTATTAAAAAAAAATAATATTGTTTTGAAACAACAAAAAAAAATAATTTGTATTATTATAAAAGAAATAATCATAGTATTTTCCTATAGCAACAAGCTTAAAAGAACAGTAAAATAAAAGTGATTCTACAATGTACTCTCTTAAAAAAAATGTAGTGATACACCTTCTACTTGTTTCAGCATCCTAAAAAAAAATTTTAGTCTATTTTTTTTTTCCATATTCATGTATGTTGTAGCTATTTAAGATATCGTACAAAATTTTGAAAAATTCGAAATAATTTACAATATAGAAAATAATGTTCAAACAATTTATTTTATACGCGTATAAAATAAAATAGTCACGCGTGTAATACACTGTTTGAACGTAGTTTTCGGTGTGTTAAACTTTTGCAAGATGTCTTAAATAACTATAATTTACATGACTATGAGAAAAAATTATTTCGGATACTAAAACGGATACAAATATATTGGTGCATCCCTTAAGGAGTGTATTATAGAATTAGGTCATTAACTTTTATATATATAGAGATTTTACGTATAATAATATAAAATTCAATTACTTATCTAAACTAAATAAAAATACTAATTAATTTGATTGGATGTTAGATGTATTGGATTTTTGGACACCCCATCCACCATCCGATATGATGCAATTGGATATTTAAAAATAACATCCAATTTGATCTGGTCACAATTGAATATCTAATGTTTGGCGGTCAATTCTTATTGGATTGGATCGATTTATGCACACCCCTAAATATAACGTTCAAGTTTCAATAGACAGTAAAATTTTTATTCAAGAATATAGTTGAGACTAAGTAAATTATATTCTAATTGAGATGTTAGAACTAAATAGAGTTACACTAGAAAAAAAAATTAAAATACCAAAAAATATCAATGTAACAATAATAATAATAAACAATTATTAATACTATATCATAATAAAATTATTTTAAGTAAATATAATGTTTGTACATATATTATAATTTAGAATAAAATTATTAATTGTATGTAAATAAATTTACAAAATATATGCATATATTTTATTTAAGATGTAAGTATTCTTGTATAGAGGTATATTTTATTAATACGAGACTTAGAAAATATATAACTAATTATAATTTAGAGATTATTTAATTGGCCCTAGACTTGATTTTTTTTAATAATAAATTAAAGATTATTCTTGAATAGAGTATTCTTCGATAGAAGTTCTACTGTAACACTTTATTGAAATTTATGGAAATGAAAAGTTATATATGACCTTAATAGTTAATATTCTCTATACAAATGTTAAAAGATATCTTTGCTGTTTAATATTTTTTTTTTTGTGTTATATTGTTATTGATTATTAAGAATCGAATCACAAATTACTTGAAAAATAGATTTTAAAGAATATTACTAACTAATTATAGAGTGCTACCTATAAACATTAATATTGTTGTATCCAAATAACTTAAAAAATAGATTTTAAGGCACCTTGTGCTTGTGCGTGGCAACCTAAATGTGTAGTGAAAAAAATGTCCTACAATATAACGCCAACTATTACGGCGTACACACATTGCATGCAGATGTGGGTGATGACAATTAATTTGAAGGATTGGAAATAGATAAAGGCACCACCTGCTGATTGGGTTGAGCTTGGTCATTTTTTTATATAAGTAGTTGAGGTTGGTCATTGGTTTAACCATCCCATCAAAAAAGAAAAAGGTTAAAGTTTGAAGTTTGAATGGGACCCCCTGACTGCATCATCACAATCCACACACCCCTCATTAACATATTTTGATTTGGTTCCAACAACTCCTTACTTCCCAATAAACAAAACAATAACATTGAAAAATGAAATGGAATGTCACAATTTTATTATTAGTACTATTATTGTTATTTTTCTCAACAACTTTAATGCTTGGAATTTGGGGATTGCATTTCTAGTTTGCAACTACCTTAAAATATTACAATATATTTGTCCAAATTACTAACGTTCGTTACAAGCCGGGTACGAACATGATCTAGTGTAAACTGAGCACATAACATTTTTCCATTGCTAAAACTATCAAATTCATCTCAACATAAACCAATCCAGGAATATAATTAATCACAGAAATGTGAGCCTTTCTTTTCGTTTTAAAATGTTGGCCAAAGCTTTTTATTTAATTTTTTGAGAAAGCCAAAAGACTAAAGCTTATTTAACTTTTGGTAAATCCAAGGAGCATAAGATGAGAGGTCCAAGTCCAATTGCGAAAAGAGAATTTGAAAGGACAATGGTACGAGAGAAAAGAGAATTAAGCTAATCAAAGTCATAAAGTTCACGCCCAACCAATCACTTCTTAGCTCACCTTTTCCACTTGTTCCATTTTCTCTGAGATCAAAATGATTCTTATTTCTTAATCCCCGTTTAGGCTATATATAACAGCTCATATCCATAAATATAGCCGTTATTAGCCCATTTGACACCTTTTGATTTCAGTTTAAAAGCCTCAACTTTTGGTATACTCAAGTAACCAAAACCCAACCATTAAAAGTAGCTTTTTTCATTCATCATTTTCATTCCATACTTCTAACATTCTCTGTTTGTCTTAAACAGCTATATATACTTGCTAGAGTAGTCTTCAAAGTCATCATAGTACAAATCAATGGCTAATAAAGCAGCTTTGGCTCTCCCCCTTTGGCTCCTCCTTTTATCCTTCACTTCAGGTTTGTTTGTTCACCATAGTAGTTATGACTCCTATAAAGATAAATTTTCTCAGGGTTACCTTTATTTGGACTGATGTTTTAATTGATTTTATTATATGAGCCATTTTTTTAGTTTCAGTTTTTTAACCAGTTTGGAACTCAGATTTCAGGGGGAAAACAAATGAATTAATTCCAAAGCATTTCATTTTCTTTTGTTGGGAGTTTTAAGAAAAATGAGAGATTATATTCTTAGAAAAATAGATTTTTTTTTTCTAATTTAAATAAAATCTTGTATCAAATCAGAAAGAGAAATGATAAAATGAAGCTTATTACAAAATTTTAGGAAAATGTTTTCCCCATACTTTTCACTATTGTTTACTCTAGTAAAATGTTTTTGTACTAAACTCTCGCATCCAAACATAGCATCTTTTTTCAATTTAACTTTGGCTACTATTTTGGAACTTAGGGTCAAATATTTTAATTTATTGGTGGGATATAATTATTGGATATCTTAATCTTATCATGTACCCTCTGCATTGTTTGTTTCAATAAAATTTGGTACAGTTTTTCTTTCATCATTTAAGGGTTGCTTTCTTTTCTTAATTAAAATGATTTAGCCTCAAGTGGGGTCCTTTCAAAATGGGCACAACATCATCATAATTATTGCCTTATCATGCAATATATGTCTCTGATTTAACTTTGGTCTTCCTTTTTGCAGAAACTCTGCTAATGGTGCATGGACAGGTATACATACATTAATTTTGAAGAATATGTTGCATATTGTTGGTTGAATATATAATAATTATAATTTGATGATATAGGAACAGAAAACTTGGTGTGTGGCAAAACCATCAACAGAAGCAGCAGCACTTCAAGGAATTTTAGACTATGCATGTTCACAAGTGGATTGCAGTATCATGGAAAAGGGGTGCCCTTGTTCCTTACCAGACAACCTCATTAACCGTGCCTCCATAGCCATGAATCTCTACTACCAAGCCAATGGAAGAAACCGCTGGAATTGTATTTTCAGAAACTCTGCTCTTGTCGTTGTAACCGACCCAAGTAAGCAATAACGCCAAAATATATCTATTATTCAATTACATATGGCAACTTCTTTTACAACAATTTCTGTGCCTGATTTTGAAATGTGATGATAACAAGTTGTTTGTATTCATAAATTATTAATTAATTTCATAGTATTTAATTCTATTTTATGGGTTATGAGACAGTACTATGCCCTACAAAATGAGTTTTTAAACATTTTTATTATTTTCTCAAAAAAAAACAAATCATATATTTTGGTCGGTGGTGCTGTGTAATTGTCCTAAATTATTATCCTGTTATTATTTGGTTGTTTATTTACTTTTGTTTTTACTAAAACGAATTATTGTATTGATGATTTTGCAGGTTATGGTAAGTGCATTTACGCTTGATGCAAAATTTCCCAGAAAGAAAAGTTTTGCTTTAAAAAAAATGTAAGGCAATTTATGGGTTTTCTTGGGTTGTAATCTCCTTTAAGAACAACTAGTCTATGAAGATTGTGTTTAGCTGATAAATTTGGTACTGAACTAATTAAGTGTCAATTTACTGACACTGTACTTATTTCCTTCTAGACTCCAATAGTCAATATTGTCTTTCTTTCAAATTTATGGTTATGTTGTTCCAAATATTTAATGGGAGCGGGGCTGCATAATTATTATATCAGTATAAAAAAAATATAGGTATTAACCTATAGATAATAGATGCACTAATTAAAATTTGAATTAACTTTGAAGATAGTCAGATGTGTACAAACCAATATACACTAATTAATAGCAAAAGAAGGATTACCTATCAAATTTGACTATATTAAAGGTTGATAGACATTTTATAAATGAATCTTGATTCACGAGTTCTTGGCAAAATTACTTGTAATTCGGAAATCACAAGCCAAAAAGAATTGTTTGTGATTATATTGTCTAAAATTAGTGAACTCTCAAGGAAAATTTATGTGGAAGCTTAAAAATATAATAAGATAAAAGTAATTTATTTTAAGATATAATTCATATATATCTTATATTGACACAAATAATTTTAAGTCAATAATCTTGCTTGACACAAATCCTTGTATAACCACTACCAAATTTTAGTAAATATTCAAAGGAAATTATACCTACTTATTATTATTATTATTAAACATTGATTACGATTCATTGCCTTCTACAACGAGAGGAGGGATTTTACGGGGTCCCTCAATTTCTTATAAATTAATTTTTATGTTTATATATTTTTAAATATTTAGTTTTTGCCCGGTATAATTAATATTTTTCATTTATACTCTTCACATATTTTTCTTTTATTCCCATCAAATTTATATTTTTTATCCCATATAATTGAATTTTCATCTCACATAAATTTATTTTTATTCCTATGAAGTTTGCAGTTTTCATATATTTAAATATTCACATATTTTTATTTTTTTGTTTATACAACTTATATTTTTCATTTATACTCCTTTAACAAAGGAAATTTTTTTTGCCCCACTGAAAAGTGCGGCTGGCTCCACGACTTTTCTACACATACGCATACTTACTCTTGATCACTTATACTGTTTTTGTGGAGGAAAAAAGAGAGAGAAGTGGAGAAAGAAAAATAAAAAGAAATAAATTGTTAGAGAGAAAATAACTAATATATATTTTAAATCATATTAAAATATTTTTTTAATGTAACATAAAGTGTTATAATTTAAAATAATTTGTCCTTTTTTTTTCATTAGCGCTTCTTAATATTTTTTTTACATCTTGACTCCTCTTAATATATGAGACTGGCATTGTTCCTATAATGAAACATGTATTCTAATTTATGACCTAAGAAACAATATGGATGAATGGGAGACTATTTCCCAAATTTCCAAGTAATTTTAATGTTAAATTAATGTCACATAAATGGTATTTTTTTGATCGTCCTAACCTGTGATGAAAATTTGTAGGAGGATAAAATTTTGAAGCCTTTTATATATACTTAAATAAAAAAAAAAAGATTTATATACATATATAACATAATAAATGATTGAATGTGTTTATAATGGGACTTGAACTAAGGATTACAACATTAATATCATGCTCTACTAATTAAGCTAAACTCTTTCTTTGATTTTATGGGTAATAAAGATTAATTAAGTATAAAATTTATAAATAATGGCCTTTTAAAGAGTGTGAACTCTTAGTACGGATCTAGTCTGCCTATGTCTAGAGCTAAACTTATGTGTGATGCGCGAGATCATATATAATCATGTAGAGACATATAAGTACATGATTAACTTGATTGTTTACAAATCAAACTTTATATAAAAATTTTGAGTATTTTTATTTTTTATTTATAATAATATATTTTTATTTTTTTTTCCCATAAAATTTATATTTCTTATTTTGCGCTTACATATTTTTGTTTTGATTTTTGTCCATATAAAATTTATATTTTTTCTCCAATCAAAATTATATTTGTCCGTTAAAACATTTAAAAATAACATAAAATTTAGAGTATGCACTAGTAGTGTATATTAATATAATTCTCTATATAAAAAAATAATAATTATAATATTGTATCAAATCATCACCGTAAATATTTCCTCAAAAAAAAAAAAATCATCACCATAAATATTATAATTTTTTTTATATATATACTTGAATTATTATTATTTTTAGCTATTAACATTAACCGTTAGATTTGTTTACTTGCTATTTTATCATCATGATCTTTAGCTACTCAATAATAAAATATATTAATAATAATAAAAAAAAATATAAAGAATTATATTTAATATATTTTCCATAAAAGTTAAATTAACATTAATAAAATATTAGTTTATACATAAATTAACAAAAATCCAACATTATTGTAGTATGGACTCTCTTTGTATACTCTGCAGTCTGCGGTGTCAATCAATGCCAATTGGCAACGCAATTAGTAATAATAATAAAATCCTTTTACAAGAAATTTATCTTCAACATTTGATAAGAGTAGGTAGTTGATGAATGGTGATCTATTATAGATTGTACATTTAAGTCAAAGGAATGAAAATACAAGTTGGTAGATTCCAAGATACCATTTCTAAATTATTAATTGGATATTACCAACTAAAAACAAATGATAAAATAACATTTTCTTAATGACTAAATTAATAAATTAGAATATAGTATATTTTCATATTAAACCTTGTATTTTCTTATCTATATATTTATTATAAAACTATTATGAATAATAAATAAAATAAATAAAAAAATGTAGATGAAGAAAGGAAAATAAAGTGAAAGAATTTTTTCAGTGTTTTATTTTGATAGAATAATCTCTTATTTATATAAATACTAGTAAATAATTCGCGTTTTGCGGCGAATATTTAAAAAAACTTATACTTATAAAATAATTATATTTTTAATTTATTTAATAATAACTAAGTAATAATATTATATCAAATTTAACCTTACCAATTTTTAATATATTTTTTCTTTTTTAATATAAGAAGTTAGAGTAATTTGCGATATAAATACTTAAGTTTAACTTTCAGTTATAAATAAATAACTAAGTTTAATTTTTGACGGTTATAATTCTGGAACTTTTGTAAGTACTTGGCTATTAAGTATTAAGTAAATTGCCACGTGTCACTTTCTAATTAGTGCAAGTCATCAACTTTTTTATTTTTTAAAAAATAATTTAATTATACTAATAAGAAAATGACACGTGGATAATGACTTAAAATTTAATGATCAGGTACCTACAGAGTTCAAAAAATATAACTTAGATATTATTACCACAAAAAATTAAACTTAGATATTTATTTGCAACTTGGAGTGTTAAACTTAAGTATTTATGCCGCAAATTACTCTAAGAAGTTATTATAATATAATTTTACCTAAAAAATTTGTAACAACTTTAAGAATATAAAAATCTCTAAAATATAAAAGAAATAAAATATTGCCACATGATATTAAAAATCACGTATATCATTTAAAATTTGAAATATTATATTTAAGAAAAATATTTTAAATTTGATAATTATTTTTATGTATAATGGATAGTTATTTGTTTTTCTTTTTGTTAAATTTTGATAATTAGTTAGGGATTCATAATAGGAAAAATAAAATGATATGTAACATGCATTAAACACAGAATTTCTATAAACTATCCAAACCATATAGGTACTCTCGTCTTATATCAAAATTCAGTTTTATTTCACTATAGTATAATCGACGCTTACTTCTCAGATCTTGCATCAAAATCATAGACATTTAATTGATGATCAAGCAATTAAAAGTAATTAAGTACGAATGAAATATAATACATAGAAATTGAGAGAAAATTAAATCATATTAAAACCACAAATCAATATCAAACAATCTCCATCTAGACCCTAATGAAATGTTTAGCTACTCATGTTCATTGTAGCAATTTCACACATATTCATTTAGAATAAAAGAAGAAAATAATGCTGAAAAACCATGTTAAGAAAGCCTTCAATATTGATTTTACTCTTCGAAATTTGTACTCCCTGATTACTTTCGATTTCCTACTAGATTGCTTACTGAAATCCACTGGAGTTCACTTCTTATATAGCCAATGAGGGATAGAAAAAGATAACATAAGATAGCACATGCAAAAAACTTATTCAGTTTCGAATTAGATAGGAAAGATAAGCCCACGCTAAAAAAATCCTATTTCTCTTTGAACTAGGGGGCTGGGTTTGGAGTCAGGGTAGGGCCAAGGCTGGGGTCCAGATTCAAGTCCAAGTCTAGAGGTTGGGGCCAAGGTTGGGGCTGGGGTTTGAGTTTGGGGTTTGGGTTTGGGTTCTATTTAAAAAAAAATTGAAAGAGACATTTTTTTGTTTTTTAAAATTTTAAATTTTTTGAAAATTAAAAACAATTTTATAGAAGAAGAGTGCTAATTAAAATCTCTTAGTCAACCTCTATGCTTGAAGTCACATGCCAGAATATTTTTTTTTCATAGCAGTATTTGATATATTTACAGTATCATTTTATAAATTTTTGAAATTTTTTGAATTATTTACAATATTGAAAATATAATTCTTGATATTTCCGTTTACCACACGTATTCAAAAAATTTCAAATGTATTTTCGACATTGTAAACTATTCGAAAATTTTCAAAAATTTACAGAGATGATGTTGTAATCATAACAAATACTATCGTGAAAAAAAATTTCCAACATGTGTTTTTGGGCATTGAAGTTAACAAAGAGATTATAATAGGAGTTTGACGGTAGCACTCATCTTTAGAGAATTTGTATTTTGAAAATATTTTTACTATTTTAATTAAAAAATAAAAAATTAATTGAAAAGTGTTACTAAATATTTTAATTATTTAATTGAGGTGTGACGGGTGCATATTATACTTGTAGGTATTTATTTTTTCTCCATTTTTAGTTTGGAAAAAGACCCTTTCTTTTCTGACAAATGGAAAAAGACCTTGAGTATGGTAGGAAAAGGTCCACAAATCACGATTTCTTTGTTGCAAAATGTGTATGGTATACAAAATAACGTGTAGATGTAGTCTATTATATGGAGAAATACGACCGACGTTACAATGGTTCTATCTAATCTATCGGTGGCATAATTGATGCCTATGCTAATGCTATGGTCCTTAATTCTTATTTTATTTTTAAACGGATTCTGATTTTATTTCTAAGAAATTATTTTATTCTATTTTATTTTTGGGAAAGAAATATTTATTTGCTTAATAATATTATTTGGCTAGGATTGAGTCGATTGACCAATAATAAATAACACAAAATTTGACTCCTTTCTCAAATAAGGGTGTCATTATACGATACTAGCACTTTGTCCTAGAGTCACTCACCTTTTTCTGTGTACAAAAATGATAAGGAAGTAGGAACCAAAGAAAGAAAAATTATGTGGGCTACTTGGATCCACTCAATCTCAACTCCAACATGTGTTCTATGTTAAAAGCGAAGCTTCTAAGCCAATGAACTAATATATGAAAGTTCAATTTTTTTTTTCTCAACTTCTCTTCATTACCCATTTGTCTTTTCCTGACTCCTTTCTTGTTGGTGTTTGGTTTAGTTTGAGCAGAATTTACATTTGGGTTTTTGATTTCAGAGTGTTTTCTGAAGATTTCGGTTTCTGGGTCTTGCTTACAGCAATGATGTCTACTTACCATAATCTTGATTTGGGAAGGACTGTTTTGGATTTGGTTGCTTGTGGCTGTTCTTCTAGCTCTTCATTCGAAAGGTCTTCAGTTAGAAATTACTCCAAGGTAATTTCTAAGGGAAATAGTAGAGTTTATGGAGTTCGGAGATTGGTTACCACTCGTCGGGACCGGACTCTTTGTCGAGTCTCTTCCATGAAAACAGTTGAGCCTCTGCTTAATGGTAATAACGCATTATAGCTTTTCGTTTATATGTAACTTTATGAGATATAATTTGTAACTTAAATACTCGTACTTGAACCTATACAGGTGCTACTCAAGGTCCTCCACGAGTTTTGAATTTGGAGGAGCCAAAAAAGTCCATTTCCTTAACAAATTTGTTTGAAGTGGTTGCTGATGACCTCCTGACTTTGAACCGTAATCTTCAGTCGGTGAGTACTTTTTGTTGGAGTTATTCTGGGATGTTTTTGTATCCATGTATGATCTATGTCGTGTTGCCATTCACTTCTTTCACAGCTATTTTTTATGCCTGCTAAGCTTGGCACAGCTCCAACTTATACTTTTGGAGTTAGTTATACTTTTGTGGTAGATTTGTATATAGAAAATGATATCAAAGGTTGTATGATTGTCTATTCATAAAGTCTTTAAGCGAAATCACTAGGCAGTTCCAATCTTTTCTCATGAATCAAAATTCAGAAATTGGTTCCTATGCTCCTGACAATACCCTGTATAAGAGACAGAACATATCTTGTTTTATGAGTGTAATTTGAGCTGGTGTGTAGAAATATTAGAGAGCTTATTTAAGGTACTACATAAGTTACTCACTTTCTTCTGTGCTGGTCGGAATTCTTACATGAATACCTAAATATATCAATGGCTGCCTACATAATTTGGACTTAGTTACATCTAGTATGTCACTGGCACCCTCTTCTTATTATCCCAACAGAAATCGTTCATCGCTTGTCCTTCCTTAAGCCTAAAAAAAAAAAGAAGGAATCAGATACAATTTACAAATTTAATAACATCTTGTTTGTTGCTGCATAGTGTATTGGGGCATAATAAGCTCTAAAGTGGTCTATGATTCTTTCTTTAATCTTTTGACATATTACTTTAATGAGAGATAGACAGTAAGTTCATCTGGAATTTGAAGTGTATTATGGCATCAGCTGATTGTCCAATGTGATTTGCAATAGAATATATAGATTTTAACAGAATATGTTGATATATAGATCCTTGAAAAAATATACTGTGCTGCATTGTAAGAATAAGCTCAGTTACACCCTTGATAATTTATTTGATGAAAATGCTTGTGTAGGTTGTTGGAGCAGAAAACCCAGTTCTGATGTCTGCTGCTGAGCAAATATTTGGTGCTGGTGGGAAGAGAATGAGACCAGCTTTGGTGTTTTTAGTTTCAAGAGCAACAGCAGAATTAGCTGGGCTGAAGTGAGTATTTTCAAGGTATCTTCTAATATTTCGATGTCATATGTCCAACTGTACAGAATATAAGCTTCATTTAAAACTGCTTGCTTCAGGGAACTTACCACAGAGCACAGGCGTTTGGCAGAGATTATTGAGATGATTCATACAGCTAGCTTGATACATGATGATGTGTTGGATGATAGTGATATGCGTCGAGGTATGTATTTGCATCCTTACAGGAAAATTCATACTTGAGTTTCACTTCAGTCAAAACGCTCACGAGTACTGCATAACCTAGTGAATATGAGTCTATAGAGAGAACTCCAAGATCTTGTACTTCTTTCTTTCAACTTGAAAAACTTGTTAGTTTGATGATAATATCAACTGAACTGATTAGATTCAATTACATCCTCTGAACTTCTACCCTTTATTTTGCTTATACACTCTGCTCGCAGATTTTCCCTTATCACATTATTTTAGTTTTTCTGAAAGTCAGTATGATCTGAACTGTACAGGGAAGGAAACTGTTCATCAATTGTATGGTACAAGAGTGGCAGTACTTGCAGGAGATTTCATGTTTGCACAGTCATCATGGTATCTTGCAAATCTTGAAAACCTTGAAGTCATTAAACTCATTAGCCAGGTAAATAAATTGCGTTGAATATTCATATTCGGGAAGCCTGAATTTATAACTACAGAGTTTCATTATTGATTTGAATCTTGGAAAGGCCATTCCAATTCGATTTCAATCCATGGAATTAGGGTGCATTCATTATTTAACCTATAATTTATATGTAATTATTTTAGTTCTTTGGCAGGTAATCAAAGATTTTGCAAGTGGCGAAATAAAGCAAGCGTCGAGCTTGTTTGATTGTGATGTCGAACTTGAGGAGTACTTGATCAAGAGCTACTACAAAACAGCGTCCTTAATTGCTGCTAGTACCAAAGGCGCTGCAATTTTTAGTGGGGTCGAAAGCTATATAGCTGGGAAAATGTACGAATATGGTAGGAATCTCGGTCTGTCCTTCCAAGTTGTTGATGATATCTTGGACTTTACACAATCAGCAGAGCAGCTGGGGAAGCCAGCAGGCAGTGATCTTGCGAAAGGGAACCTAACAGCGCCTGTAATTTTCGCACTTGAGAAAGAGCCAAAACTTAGAGAGATCATAGAGTCGGAATTCAGTGAGACTGGTTCTCTTGACGAAGCCATTGAGTTAGTCAAGAGTTGTGGTGGTATTGAGAAGGCACAGGAGTTGGCAAAGGAAAAGGCTGATGTTGCAATCCAAAATCTGCAATGTCTTCCTCAGAGCTCTTTTCGAAGAGCTTTGGAGGACATGGTGATGTTTAATCTTGAAAGGATTGACTGACTTAGCCAAATTTCAAACCTACGAAAGCTCTGATGGGAAAACCATTATTATAGAAGAAGAAGAAGGTCCTCTGGCTTTGAGGAACAAGTATCAGTGAGTCTTCTTCTGCTTGATGGCAAGCTGCTTGTGACTGTTTGTACATTTATAGAAAGGGGTAGCTCATTATATTGTTTACTAAAAATACATTTTTGTTGCAGAATTGAAAAAAAAAAGTGAAAAAAAGAAGAATAATTTCTAAAATTCTTGTAGAATAAATCTCCAAGGTAATAATTAATCAATAATAGTGTTCAGCCATTTTATCAATCCAGTAACTTGTTATATCTTCCCCTTTTTTCTCCAGCATTGGATGCATTAATCATATAGTGAGGAAAACAATTCTATAGTGTACACCAATGACCCTTGCTTTGACAATGAAATAATATTAAGGGTAATGATTAATGATATGTACACACAAAATTAACATATAAAATTAATACACATTTATGTGGTAAGTAAATTCCAAAAATAGCTTGTCACATGGGTGTGTCTTATGTTTGTGTGTAAAATAAATTATGTGTGTACATATTATTACTCATAAAAAGAATAAAAGTAACACAATTCTTTTTTCGAGTTTTATTTTTTTATTTATTTATTTTTGATTATAAGCTTATTTTCAGCAAAAGGTTTTTTGTTTTTCAATCAAAACCGGACCAATTTTTAAATCTGCAGCGTAGTTAAAAATCAATACAAAAATTGTGATGTGGTACTATTCGAATTTTGACCTGATACTAGTATATTTTCCGAATTTTCGATGGGTTGGCCCATGATCCATGAGCAAGCCCATCAAAACTTGCCTTGGTCCTTTCTAGTCCTTTTGGTTGGTCTTTCTTCTTCTTCACCAACAGGACTCCAAGGCCGCGTGAGCAGTGAGCTTCTTATGGGACAATGGCGGAGCTTAGCAAAGGAGGCAATGGATCGAGGTTTAATTGTAGCAAATTTCTGCTCCCTCCTCCACATAACCAACACCTATCTCTGCTCCTGCAACCTCGTCCGTTCTCAATCTTTCCCCAATTGTCTCGGCTTAGTCATGTTTTTCTTCTTCCTTTTTTCCGGAGATCATTATATAAGAAAGGCCGGTTTTTATTTGGTATTTGCAGGTGCACGGACCTAGTATGCTCCCTACCTTGAATGTAACCGGCGACGTGGTAATCACTGAACACGTGTCCCATCGGCTTGGGAAGCTGGGTCGCGGCGATTTAGTATTGGTCCGCTCGCCGGAAAACCCTGGAAAAATAATGACC
This sequence comes from Cannabis sativa, assembly GCF_029168945.1. NCBI lineage: Eukaryota > Viridiplantae > Streptophyta > Magnoliopsida > Rosales > Cannabaceae > Cannabis > Cannabis sativa. Next base: position 38,327,886 of record NC_083601.1, on the reverse strand, counting down.
AAGCGCATTGTGGGCATGGAGGGTGATCGAGTCTCTTACTTTCTCGACCCAAATTTCGGTGAAAGGTGTCGAACTGCTGTGGTAAGTGAGTAATTTAGCTTCTTCTTAAAGACTCTTGCTTTGCTCTCACTTCCCCCTTGTTCAAAATTAAATTTGGTTGCCCATTATTGTGATATTATATGGGTTTTTTCACTTGTAAATTGACTTTGGGTAGGTGTTGGGAATGAGTTTGCCTTTGGAAAAAAAGCTCAGAAGAAGTAAAAATATAACTTTCTAGACGTGTTGTAATTGAGTATTTTAGTCAGTATCGTTATACAAATGGAATTGGCTATAGGTATGAAAAAGAGTTTCATAAGCTAATGTTTTCCTATTATTGTTTGGCCTTAGCGACTTGAGTGAAACAGTGACTAAGTTTGACTCTAAATTGTGTCATATATCTGCAGTTTCAGAATAAAAGTGAAAGAAGCTTTTAAACCTTCATAGTCTTTTAGATACATTGGGGATGGTATAAAATAAATATAATCTAGGTGTAAACTTACGCATTTTATGTTATACTTGTATCATCTTATTTCTACACATCTTCAATACTAAATCTTATTTCTACAATAAGAAAAATAAAGAAATACTAAATCTTATTTCTTTTGACAGTGGTTTAAGTTTGAAGTTTCAACATTGTATTGTAGCAAACTGATAATGACTTTATCTAATATTCACTAGCATTATTTAAAAAGCGGAATATTTCTTTTGTAAAGTAAGGATCTTGTTAATTGGGAAATCATGTTATCAAATAAAATTGATAGTATTTTGTCATAATACGAAGTGGATCTTACTAATGTTTTTACTTAGTTGGTATTGAAATTAATTATAAGCTTTGACTTATGCTGGTGGGAAGATCAACTTTCTGGGGTGTTTCTTACATGTTACTATACCTTTCTTTCCTTTGTTTTTTTTTTTGTTCTATTGTCATTGTAAAATCTGTTTCATATTAGGTTTGACTAAAGCATTTCATTTTTGTTCTTAGTATTTCCTTATTTGCTTTGATTTTGTATAAATTAGGTCCCCAAGGGGCATGTTTGGATTCAAGGGGATAACATATACGTCTCCAATGATTCACGACATTTTGGCCCTGTACCTTATGGCCTTATTCAAGGAAAAGTGTTTCTCAGGGTAATGTTTTTACAGCTATTTAAGTCACCATTTTTTGAACTGCAATGTGTAATATTCCCACTTATTCTCAACTGTAAATGGAGTTTGCTACTTTAGCATGCATGTTAATCTTCTGTGCCATAAACAATTATTGCTTTTGAAGAATTTGCATGAAAACGAACCTGCATTCACTTTCTCTACTTAAACAACTGTATCAATTTTGCCAAGTGCAGCTCAACATTTCAAATATTTTCTTCCTGTAATTAGGTATGGCCCCCTGATGGCTTTGGACTCCTGGGGAATGATTGAAGGAAGTATAGATTTATTTAAGGTATACAATATGGAAATTACTTGTATTCCTAATGCATGCCTTTTAGTTTTTCTTCCCTGTTTCTATTATAAGAAGGTTGTTACTTCACTTTGAATGGGATGAAACCCATTGATTTTATAAATGAGAAAAGTATTATTTCATGATTTACATTTCATTCTATAGTTTGATACTATAGTTGTTGGTCTTACTTTTCCAGGACTTCTTTTGTATGTTCATTTGAGTCTTTTCTTCTTCCCTAAATGGCATTTACTCTCTTTCTCCAGTTTGGCCTGTTAACAATTTTTTTTTGAAATATAGTGAAATTAGTTTTTTTTTTTTTTGGAAACGATAGTGAGATTAGTTTCAATTTCAATACTCAAATCCTAATTCTGAAACCAAAACGAAAAAAATTATCAAACATCACAAGTTTAGTATGGGTTAACATTTTCGTTTAGGAGTAATTATAAGGAAATCAAAACTGCAAATTATGGATGCAATGTGAGAATGAATCACAAATTATTGCTATGTCTTACTCACATTGCATAAACTAAGATCAATAAAGCATTGAAATTTCAACTTTAAAGGACGCACTCAATCGATCCCACAATATATTAGTTGGTAGCATTAATCGATAAATAAAGGATACAATTCAGCTTCAATAACAATAAAAGGGCCGCGATTCTGGGCCTTGAGAGAATATATAAAGTAAGTAGGGTTGAGGCCCATTGTGAAAGGGTGGTGCTATATATAACAAGAGAAGGGTATCGAACTACTTCATTGCCTTGAGAGAACACGGCGTCGGAGTTTATAAAAACGGTGGCGCTGATGTTCCGTTGCAGGCATATAGTAATTTCTTCACAGGCTTTTTCTTTTTCTCATTCTCTCCTATTCCTTGTGAGATTTGATTAGAAATCGTCTGTGACATTCTTGCTGTTACTTTTTATTATTTATATCTTCTTCTTCGTCTTACTTTAGGCCGTTCCAAATGGGTTTTCGTTCTGATTTTTCAATCTTGCGATGACTCAATTTCACCCGGCCAATATTTGATTATTTTCGGGGCAGCTACAGGTTTTGACATGTTTTCTCGTGTTTTCAACGTTTAATTTGTTTCAGTTTAACTGAACCTTAACTGCCCTAAATTTTAAAATTTGTATTTGATTATTTTTCTTGTATATTATTTGATTTTGTGGCTTCTCTATGGTATGTATATGGTTTGAAAACTGAAAATAAGCATAAAAAACCGCATTAGATTTTGTAACAACTGCAATATAGAAGGGTTGAGATGCTTAAAGAGTGGATCTCGTTCCATGTTTATGTTATTGGTAACAAACAACGAAACCATTGTCCAAACTGACAACCAACACTGCCCTGCCGCTCTCCTACTCCAGATCTTCAAATGTTTTTAACAGCTATTTTTGGTTTGTCATTGCATTTTTTTTTATCTTGGTGGGGAAGGAGAAATGGTCCTAAAATATAGGAAAAAAAGAGTGGAAAATAAAAACAAAAATTATCTTTTTAAAATAATTTAATTATAGGGAATATTATAAAGGAAAAAATGATTGAAGAGAAATGTATAAAGTTAAATTTTGTTCATGTATTAAAGTTCAAGCAAATGCAAAACCACCTGAGACAAATGGATTAAAGTTGAATTTTGATGCTGCAGTGAATATTCAAACCAAGAAACTTGGTGATAACCAGTGGAAGAAAATTAGATTCATCAGCTTTTTAAATTTAATTTTGAATGTTCCTTGTTTTTTTTTTTTTTAAATTATTGGTTCACATGTTGAGAGATATACTAATTAAGTTGTTTACAGAGAAGCAAAATATGCTCTAAAAAATTGGATGGTGATATTTGTTGGACAGAAAAAATCTCTCATCCCATTTTCTCTATTTTTTTTTAAACGATTTTTAAGTTATAATAATAGTGACTCTTTTTTACTATGTGAAACATTACCTTGTTTGTTTGGAGGGTTTACGCTTGCAATGTCATTCCCTTAGTAATATAACCACCGAGGGTAATGTTCATACCTTAAAAAAGGTAGGATTGAATTATTACCTTTTATCATATTAATTTGAATAATATTTTTAAATTAATAAATAAATTTAAATACTAATAATATTCTCATTTATTATAAATAAAATATTACGATATATATATTTAGTATGTGAGATCTGTTTTATTTAATTGAGTTATTTTATATTATTAGCAATAACATATATATTTATTATACAAAAAAATTTATGCGGATAGTGTACATAAATAACTTATCGAACAAAAATAAATAATATAGTGATAAAATATATAAAAATATTCATTTTAATTAATAAAAAATACAATAAAATTTAATGTTTACTAATTAATAAATATATTTCTTTAATAAATAACTATTTTATATTTATATGTAATTAACATTAAATAGATATTTTGTCAAAAAAAAAACATTAAATAGATATAATAAAAAATATTTTTATTTTAATTTTCAAAATAATATATATATATACTAGCAAAAAGTTACGTGCGAGGCACGTATATTAAATTTTATGTTAGTTTTTTTCTATGTTATTTGAAAGTGATACAATTAAAAATTAAAGAAAAAATATTATTAATTATTAGGTGAGATTATTATTATGTGTATCTAAATATTATAGTTTATAATGTTGTCAATTAAAAGTGAATACCGAATGCAATATATTAGTGTTTAAGAAAGCTTGATGATTTAAATATGTTTTTAAGTTAATCCAAAAATAAATTAAAAATTGATGTTCCAATACTTAAAGAAACATTACTTAAATAGGTGTAAGATAAAAAAAAAAAAAAAATCAATCTCTAAATTGTTGATAATTGAAGATAGCATTTGTTTAAAAATTGTAAATAAGAAAACTAATGATAGTCATTGGTGGATTTCAATCTTTATTTGCTTCGATAGAGACAATAGTGTAATTTTTGTATTTTGCACTTTTCATTCTAGCCGGGTCCGCATATATCTGGATTGTCCATTTTTTCGTTGATAAATTGAATATGGTAACAAAAAGTGATAGTATTCTATAACAAAATACTATTAAATTATTTGAATTTAAATTATTTTAAAATACTATATTTTATTAAAATAAAACTCTATACGATTAAAATTTCATATTTATCTTTATTCAAAAAGAAAAAAAATTGATAAAAAAAAAAAAAAAAGAAAAGTTTCTATTATTATCTCTACTGCCTTTCTAGATGTGAATAATTGTCTCTTCTTTCCTCCATATTCTTCTTTATTTTTTTGTATATTGTGTTTGCAGCATATATGTAAATTATCACGTAACTTTAAAAAACTTTGCTTCTGTAAACTAATGCATATGTCGAGCACTTAGAATCATTTGTTAGTTGTAAACTTTGTTGGGTTTTTTTCGCCATTGATGCTTGGTTTTGTGAACTTTGATAAAAGTCACGCTTCTTTTTTATTATTATTATTACTTATATATTTTGTTATTAAGTTGTGAAGAAGAAAAAAGAGAAATGCAGATTGGAATATTATGTGTGATCACATGGGAATGTCCAAATTGTAATAGGAAAAGGAATACAATAAATAATTAAAGAAAACTCAATAAGCAAAAATCCAATTGTATTTTTTTGGATTTAATGAGATTTATTTTATTACATATTACCTTACACAACCAAACACAGTTTACACATTTTTCTATAATAATATTCTCCTTCATAATATTCCCTATAATCAAATTATTTTGAATACCTCATACCAAACACCCCCTTATAGTTATTTGATTGTAGTGGAGCATATAAACCGTCCATAGGAAAAGTAATTGGACTGGCAAAAGCTACCCTATATTACCATCCACGATATAAGGGTAACCATAATGTTATATATTAATTACTAAGTTTTCAGCAACTTTATTCGTAATAATATAATACTGCTTAAAACAAGATATGTTTACTGATACATAAAGTTTTTGAGAAAGAAAAGGTCATGCAATTTATTTGTAACTATATAAATTTATTGCGAGTTGGTTGCTACAATTAAATTTAATAACGCTTTTGTAGAATTAAGTGAGCACCAAATTCTGGCTGAAGTATGAGAACGGTTATAGGAGCATGCGCATAGGCGGGTGAGAGTTCAAAAATAAAGCGTTGTAGTATTAAGGCTATGGCCATTTTGGCTTCAATCAAAGCAAAGTTTTGGCCAATGCAAATTCGAGGTCCCCAACCGAAGGGAAAGAAGGAAACTTGCCCTTTGGTGGCCTTGGAAACTCCTTCTGCAAACCTCTCTGGGTTGAACTCTTTGGCATCCTCTCCCCAAAACTCCCTATCACAGTGAACAAGGATGGTAGGTATTGACAATTCTACCCCTGCTGGTATTGACATATTCCCAAGCTGTGTTTTCTCGTGCACAGTGCGATTGATAAAGATTGCCGGTGGGTAAAGCCTTAGAACTTCATATAAAATCATCGTCACCTGCATCCGTCATTTATATGAATATACATTCACAAAATTACACTAAAAAATCGGGTCTCAAGAAAATATAATTGACAATCAAATTTATTATGAACTTAAAAATACTGGGACGCTTTATTTCATTTACTATTATTTCTTTAAACGAAATTCTAATTTTTTAATGAATTATGATCTTATGCATTTTATATTATTGTTTACATAGAACTTTTTTAATATACTCATCACATAACAATTGTGAAATAATGAGTTAATATAAAAGTTGAAATACTTTATTGCAATTAAACAGTAAAACAACAAGGTGATATATATATATATATACTTACAACTTTAAGGTGTGATAAGCCTTCGAAGTCCGGAGTGTTATCGCCAAAGACCTGCAAAACCTCATCTCTTGCGCGAGCTTGCCAATGAGGAAACCTACTTAAAAGGACCATAGTCCAAACAAGTAAGCTTGAAGTGGTCTCTTGGCCAGCAAAGTAAAACAACTTACATTCCTCAATTACATCTCTAATACTCATTCCAACGTTCTTGTTGTTCCCATGTTCTTTAATTTCTTTGAAATTGGACTCCATCATTATGCCTAACAAGTCATCGTGGCCAGCTTCTCCGGCTCTCATTGCTTTTTCTCTCTTATTGATCAACTCTTTCAAAAGAGTTTGTACTTGCCTGTCTATTTGTTTCATTCTCTTGTTTAACTTAGTTGGCAAAAATCTGTCAGTAGATGCACAATTAAAGAGATATATATATATATATATATGTAGCTATTTATATATTTTAAAATAAGGGAATGTAAGTAGTAATAATTTATATATATTTTTATATATGCACCTCCATCCGGGAATATAAACAGTCTGTATAGCTTTATTAGCAAGTTCAGCTTGCTCTTTTTGGAGTTGGAAAAGGGCCTTAGCTTCTTCATAGCTACTCCCAAAAGCAGTTCGAGAAATGACATCTCCAGTCAGATTTTGAAGGTAAGGCCACACATCTATCTCACCAAATTCTTTGTCATTTCCATTCTGCTTCACCATTAATTGCTCCCATTTCGTTAACATTTCATTGCAGCTTACATAGAATGCTGGAACCATATGCTGCAATTATGTATATAGATATTTACATCATAATATATCAATCAAAAGTAAATCAATTTTCTACACCTCCTCAATGAGTATTTCTGTAAACCCCTTATTTATTTTGGCATATTGAAGAGTTTTTTAGTCAATTTTTTTTTTCATGATCATGTATCTTGTAGAACCACCTTGTAAATTTTCAAAAAATGAGTAATTTATAATGCCGAAAATAAGATTTATATATTTTATTGCATAAACAACTATTTATCTTATACGCATGGTACATAACTATTTAGATTTAATTTTTGGCACTGTAAACTATTTACAATATTTTTTGAAAATTTACAAATTATCTTAAATAGCTACAACATACGCGATCATAAAGAAAAAATTAAATTAATTTCTTTTTTGCTTTGTTTTGAGTTTTTTTTTTAAATGCCAAAACAGATAAAGATCTACAAAAACAACCTTTCGTTTGGAACGCCGTATTAGGTCGTATTGTATTGTATTGTATTATATTGAATTGGATTATATATCATATTTTTATATAATACTATGTTAAACTTTAATTTATAGTAAAATATTATATATTTAGGTGTCCATGAAAGTTATTACCACATATAGCTTTACATAAAAATATTGCATAAAATACAATTCAATATAATACAATACAATACAATACGACCTAATACGGCGTTCCAAACGAGCCCTTAGGGATCAACCGTAAAATTTTTCTATATATATTATAGGGTAAATCTTCATTGGAGACCCTTCAAAAGCTATTTAGATACACCCTCAAATAAAGAATTTGTATTGGCTAAAAAGTGAGTCCATATTATTATGATGAGTGTTAGAGTCAACTTCATATATTACAACTTCTTAGTTAACATACATTCTCGAAAATATATGGCAGAATATTTTTTTTTAAATAATTTTTTTTCACGGCGATGTTCGTTATAGATACAACATCTTTTCTGTATATTTTTGAAAATTTTCGAATAGTTTACAATAACGAAATAATATTTGATTTTTTTTTAATATGAGTGATGAACTATAATATCAAGAACTCTGTTTTCGATATTGTAAATTATTTAGAATTTTTTAAAAATTTACAGAGATGATATTATAACTACAAAGAATGTCATTATAATTTTTTTTTTTTAAAAAATATTTCAACATGTGATTTCAGACGTGGAAGTTCTAACAAGTTGTAATTAGTACTCTTCTAATATTATTTGGTGGAGTGTTGCGTAGGGAATATATATATTTGTAATTTTTTTACTGAGTTAGTATAAACGTGAAGTAAGCAATTATTTGAATTTTATTTTTAGCACTGTAAACTATTCAGAATTTATTAAAAATTTAAATGTGATTCTAAATATATGTACAATGTACACGATTATGATGAAAAAAAATTAGACTAGAAAAAATTCTGAATGTTGAAGCATATAGGGGTCTACTAAAACACACCTTTAGGGGGTGTACTAGACAGTACAATTCCTAAAGGGTTGTTTCGATAGACACCTTATTTATTTCAATATTCATGAAATTTTTTTAGTCTATTTTTTTATGATCGTGTATATTATAATTATTTAGGATTAATTACTTGTAAATTTTCAAAAAATTTCTAATAATTTATAATGTCGAAAATAAAATTTAAATATTTTATTGCAAGCACGACTTATTTATTTTTTTTTATACTAGTAGTAAATAATTGTTTGAATTTTATTTTTGTACTATAAACTACTTAAAAAAATTTTAAAAGGCTAACTAACAATTTTTCTCCCGAACTATTAAGATCGTTAAATTTAAGGACTTTTGTCTAATTTTAGTAAAAAAAATTCTAATATGGATGAAAGTTCACGGGGATGATTTAGTACATATCAAAGTTTGAGGGGCATAATTTAATAGATATTAAAGTCTGGGGAGCATGTTTTAGAACATAAACACTCACTGAAACAGTAAAATTGAATGAAATTAGACAGAAGTCCTTAAATTTAACAATCTCAATAGTTCAGGGGAAATTTTTAACGGCCAAAAAAATTCAGGGGGTATGATTTGGTATATGTCAAAATTCGGGGAAAAAAACTGTTAATTAGCCTTTTAAAAATTTACCAAAAATTTTAAATAGCTACATTACATTGTATTTGATTTTGGGAAAAAAACAATCAACTAAAATGTCTACTACATAAAATAATTTTTTTTTTTAAAAAATGAACCAATATTATTTATTTAAAAAGGTAAAAATCTTAATCATTTCTTCTAGTAATTATTTGACAAAATTGGTTAAGTGTAGGAGACCACACTATACCCCAGATTTTTTCTATATTATAATACTATATTTTATACCTTTAATTTCTCCAGATGGAAAGCTTGATTGATAATCCTTCGATGTTTGACCCATTTCTCCCCCTCATAATCTGATAGACCAGTAGCTAACAAATATACAATTGGATTGACACGTGGTTTTGGAAAATCACCTAATTTCATCAAAATATCTTTGACGTGTTCTGGGTTTGTGATGTTTACTCTTGGAGTCGGTCCAATCCATATGAATGAATCTTTACCTGAATTGATATTAATTGTTAATATTATTGAATTCATCAACATCAACACTAGTAAAAAATTCTCCATAGTCAACTCATGATGAGGTAATATTGCACATGTGACGTATAATCATATAAATGTGTGTTTGTTTGTCCACTAAATTATACTATATATAAGCGATTATTCTAAATCGTCGACCGATCCTTACCTGATAATTTTCTACTAATGCCCATTAAGTTCTGTGACGGTCGGCGTCGACAGTTATAATAACCCACAACAATATCATACCCGACAGTTGGGAAATTCTTTTTTTTTAGTAGTGATAAAGAGACCACGAAAAATTATTTCGATAAATTCTCTTATCTATATTATTTAGGAGATTTTTTAATTTATTTTTCTTCATAATTCTATACATTATCAAAAATATAATTCAAATAGTTATTTACTATATGTAAAATAATTATGTGTAAAATATTTAAATCTTATTTTTGATACTATAAATTATTAAAAAAAATATATAAAAATAATTCTGTATAGTAAGAACATTTAGGATTATTAAAAGAAAAAGCTAATTTAGAAAACTTTTCTTAGTACAAATAAGTTATACCACAAGAATTAAGATCTCCGATTAAAAAGTGATGTATTAAATTTTAATAGATTTAACACAGTATAAAACCCTTATTTTTAACCGGGATCTTGATTCCTACAAGAGCATCCCTTCCACCTTCGACTGGCGAATACTTTACCTATGTGCTATTATATAAATATATATGTTGAAAACCAGTAATTGAAATTCTTTTGCAATGGAAACGAGAATAAAGTTTTATACAATGACACGTGTAATTGTGTGTGATATAATAGGTAGCCTTTTGTTATAAATTTGGAACCATATATCACTAGTACACATGCAAGTAAAAAAGTCAAGTCCCAAAAACAGTCAAATATACTGTTATCAGTCTTTTTAATATGACAAATTATTAATAAATAATTAATTTCAAAGTGTTATATTAATATAGTATTAAGTATTTTAATGTGCCAAATAGAAATATTTAAAAAATATCAAAAGGTACTAATAATTAATGTATTAATTTATTAAATATTATTAATTAATTGTAAAATGCTATCTCTAAATAGTACTAAGTATGATACTTTATACTAATATTCTGAATACTTTAAAATACTCAATACTACAAAAGGTGCATTTCAATATCACATCTTATAAATTTTATTTTTATAAATAATATAAAAAAACTGTTAACTAATTATTAAGTGTTAATTAAATACTGCTACCAAGCCTATAGCAAATTAAAAGATAAGTAATTACATAGCATAATTATCAGAAACTAATAATTAGCATTATTAAGTAATTAAGTAAGTAAATAAATACCGTATTTGTTGACTGTGAGATGGAGAAAAGGGATAATCCGAGGAACGACGTCGTCCGAGAGATTAATGGGTTTGGACTTGGCTTCTTTCATCATTTTAGAGCTTTCTTTCAGGTCTCCAAACAGAACTCTGTAAGGAGTCCCTTTAAAGCCTTGTTTTTTGAGATACTTTTCAAGCCTTTTGGGCCTCAACCATACCCAATTCACAACTCTCCAAATCCATGTCACAACTATTATTATCCAAATTAATTTAGCACATAGTGAAAGGATTGATAATGAGATTGAGACCTCCATTTCTTTATCTTTTATTTTATTTTTTTCTTTGGTATAGTAGGAGTTGAGGTAGAAAATAATGGGTATTTATAAGAGTAAAACTAAAAGGGTATAACTACACTATTGGTTGCTGTTTATTAGTAAGTGGTTGGAGAAACAGTAGAGAAAGAGTGTAATGACTAATGAGAGCCTATAATTTTCTATTCATCTAGAAGAACCGAAGCCTTGAGTGTGTAATATTGTATGGGGTTTTGATTTATTAACAAGGTAATTAGGTTTTTTTGTCCCTTGAGATATATATCGAATCATGTAACTTGAATTTTTAAGGTCGTTAAAAATGTTCCTTAAACTATTAAAATTGTTGAATTTAAGGATTTTTTTTTCAATTTTAGTAAAAAAGTTTAACATAGATGAAAGTTCAAGGATATTATTTAGTACATGTCAATGTTCGAGGGACATGATTTAGTAGATATCAAAGTCTGAGTAGCATGGTTTAGTACAAAAACAGTTACTGAAATAGTAAAATTGAATGAAATTAAACAAAAGTCTTTAAATTTAACAATCTCAATAATTTAAGAGTATTTTTAACGACATTAAGAATTTAAGGGTTCGTTTGGAACGCCGTATTAGGTCGTATTGTATTATATTGAATTAGATTATATATCATATTTTTATATAATACTATGTTAAACTTTAATTTATACTAAAATATTATATATTTAGGTGTCCATAAAAGTTAATATCACACATCGTTTTACATAAAAATATTGCATAAAATATAATTTAATATAATACAATACAATACACTACGACCTAATACAACGTTTCAAACGAGCTCTAATGTATAATTTAATACATGTCAAAAGTCAGAAAGTAAAAATTTTAATTAACCTATCAATAAGGAAAGGACACAATGTGAAGAGTAAAAAAAAGGGAAATTTGCGGCAAAAGTCCCCAAAAAGTTCACGTTGATACAGATTAGTCCCCAAGGTCCAAAAATAGCGGCAATAGTCCTCAAGGTCACACTTTTTATTTGTCCGTTGGTCTCCAAGTTAACAGATCTGTTAAACCCAATTCAAATGCCACGTGTCGAAATATTATTGGTGGATATTATTATTTTAATTTAAAAAAATAAAAATAAAAATTAATAAATAATTTTAAAAAAATTTCTTTTTTTTTCTTTTTCTTTTCTTTTTCTTTTTCTTTCTTTTCTTCTTCGTTTTCTTCTTCTTCAACCCAACCTAATCAGCCCTAACCTCACTCCAGCCCCGAAACCCAGCCATCCCGACTGCTAACTCCGGCCAGCCCTAACCTCACTCCGACTACGGCTTCGGTCGCCGTTCCTGCGATACTGATCCTCGGTTCTCGCTCGGCGCCGGTCGAATGTCGTTGGATGCGAGTCGTATGCCATTTGACGACCCAAGATACTCCTTCGACGAGCCTCGAGCTTCTTGGGATGGTTACTTGATTGGCCGCACATTTTCCAAAATGCCCACCTCTTCTGATGTTAACAAACTTGCTCAGTCCTTTCAGGCTTAGGGAAACAAGCTTGCCGAGGTAACCCAATTCTTTTTTCTTAGAAAAGATTCAGTTTTGTGTTGAAAAATCATCGTATGTAGCGAATTCCGTGATGGGTTTTTGTGAAATGCTCCTAAATTGATTGATTTTATTATTTTGAAAGATAAAGATTGGATTTTTATGAACTCAAAGAAAAAAAGAACATTTTTCTGGAAAACCTAAGCAAAATCGTTTGATGAAAATGAAGTTGAAATGTGCTTATTTTTTATTGTTTCTGCATAATAATAACAATGCAATTATGGTTTTAAAGGATGGAGAGTACCGTGAAGCATTGGGGAAATGGGAGACAGCTCTTCTGTTGAATCCTCAAAATGCAGTTTTACATGAACAGAAAGCTCAAATTTTACTTGAATTGGGAGATGCATGGAGTGCTCTCAAAGCAGCTTCTCGTGTGTGATATTGCCTAGCTCATTTCATATCGTATGTATTTTTTTTAGTAACATTTCATTTGTTGTGCTTGGTAATGATGTGATGATTTTTTAGTACCATTATAATTCTCTATTGGGCATCATTGAACAGTCGGGATGGCTGGGTTTCGGGGCTGGAGTGAGGTTAGGGCTGGCTGGAGTGAGGTTAGGGCTGATTAGGTTGGGTTGAAAAAGAAGAAAACGAAGAAGAAAAGAAAGAAAAAGAGAAAGAAAAGAAAAAGAAAAAAAAAAGAAATTTTTTTAAAATTATTTATTAATTTTTATTTTTATTTTTTTAAATTAAAATAATAATATCCACCAATAATGTTTCGACACGTGGCATTTGAATTGGGTTTAACGGATCTGTTAACTTGGAGACCACGGACAAATAAAAAGTGTGACCTTGAGGACTATTGCCGCTATTTTTGGACCTTGGGGACTAATCTGTATCAACGTGAACTTTTTGGGGACTTTTGCCGCAAATTTCCCTAAAAAAAAAGATGGAAGACAGAAAGGACACAGATTTTCTTCTGGTCGTAATAGGCTGCCACGTGACCTCAGATTTACAATGCATCATACTATTTTATTAATAGAAAATCTTTATTCCATATTTGAGACCTACGTAAGTGGACAGGTCCACTAACCTCTTTTATTTATTTGTGAACAAGACCGTTTTTTCTCGAAAGCAACAACAAAATTTATTGATAAAATAAAAAAAAATAATAATAACAATGTCTGTCATATAGGTGTTTTTTTTTTTTTTTTTTTTTTTTTTTTTAAGAATATGTCATATAGGTATACTTACATTAAAAAAAAAGTAAATAACGACATAAGTACTCAAAGTTTTAAGTTTGTAAGTGGCATAAACTCAATGATTTTTTTTAGTGGCATAAGTACCTAATATTTATAAAACTGTAATTTTTCTCTATTTTCTTCAGTACAAGCTCCTTTTTAAATTTATTAAAAAAAGATTTGGAAGTAAATGATACTACATATTTTTCGTCCAGACCAAATAATCTAAAATTCGGGTCTTATATGTGTCCTATTTAAGACAATAACAGAGTCTGTACTGATGAAACTGAAAGAAAATTACAGTTTTATAAACATTGGGTACTTATACCACTAAAAAAAATCATTGGGTTTATGCCGCTTACAAACCTAAAATTTTGATTACTTATGCCACTATTTACCCTTAAAAAAATGAGACTATTTTTAATATAAAAAAATTAACAATTAATAAAGTCATTAAAACTATTTTTAATGAGACTTAGTACCAAAGAAGAAAACACATATGCTAAAATTGTCTTGTCTTGCAAAATAACCATATCATTTAAAGTCTGTAAAACTTTAAAAATTTAATTTCAATAACTATAACTTTAATACTCAAGAACTTACAATAATACTAGTCAATTCAAAACATCCTAAACCCTAGCAGCAAGACCTATCCAAGGCTAAAGTGGCCTAGATCCGTACCTAGAGTCTACCTATTTTAGAGACCCAAATAATTTTTTTTTTTAAAAATACTATTTATATTTATAATATGTGCTAAATTTTTTTTCTTATAACACATTTTAGAACCGATCTTGCCTAGTAGTGGTGTTCATCAAATCGCTCAAATCGCACAAGCCGCCCACACCGTACCACGCTGTATAAAAAATGCGATTTAAATTTTTTACAGTGCAGTTGCAATTTTTATTTTTTCTAAACCGCGCAATGCAGTGCAGTTTGCAGTTTTGAATTTAATAATTACAATTCAAACTGCACCGCACTATATATTACAAAGTTACCAATTTTTACAATGTGATATTTATTCTTTTTTTCATATAAGAACAAATGTAAATAATATAAGCATATATTACTTTATTTTTTAGAAGCAATTCAATATATATGACTTAATAATATTATACATGTTATAATGTTAAAATTTTAATATTTTTTTTTTGTTTTGTATTGTTAAAGCTTTATTAGTTTGATTTTTAAACTTTTATTATAGTATTTGATAATGATGATAGTGTAAATGGCTTAAATCGTACCACACCGTATTTTTGCGGTTTTAAAATCTTGCGGTGCGGTTGCAATTTAAAAAATTATAAAAACTGCACACGCAGTTTAATTTCAAAAATTGACTATAATTCGCACCACCTGCACCACGAATATAACCATCAAAACTATAAACCGTCATCAAATATCATTAAATATTAACTTATCATAGCATCGAAAAATAAAATTAATCAATAACAAAGAATTGTGAATTTGAAGACATAAAATTGACCTATAACAGTCATCAATATGATTTCTTAAACAAATAAAGACATAATTCTTGAAACCAAAGAATTTTATAATTTCTTTTTTGATGCGGTGAACAAAGTCACACATGATTAACAATGTAGCAAAATTATAATCGACGGTGG
The DNA here is from genome assembly GCF_029168945.1 of Cannabis sativa. Taxonomy (NCBI): domain Eukaryota; kingdom Viridiplantae; phylum Streptophyta; class Magnoliopsida; order Rosales; family Cannabaceae; genus Cannabis; species Cannabis sativa. The sequence goes on along the minus strand of NC_083601.1, from coordinate 38,312,306 downwards.
AACCTCTTCGAACTAGTATAGATAATTGTCTAACCAAATGGCATGTTTCTCCAAATCATGAGCGGTAGAATTCTTAACGCGAGCCACATAAGACAATATAATAATTATCGCAAAGCTAGCGCAACTGAAAAAACATAACAAACACCAAATCAGAAAATACAGTTATATTATAGTGACAATTTTTAAAATAAAAAATTAATATAAAAACTTAAAATTTAACACACAACCCAAAGCACAAGCTCAACATTACTAAAAAACTAAAAAACAACAAAATTCCAAGTATAACTAGCCAAAGGTATTACCCTTTGGCTAGTAACAAACTAACACCCTAATTTGAAAATGCTGAAAAATAATAACAAATAGATTATTTGAAAATTAAATTTATCGAAAAAATTTATGTAATTATAGACCCTCCACAAAATAACTTACAAAATAACAAAAAAATAAAACTCTATTATCGCACAATAAAGTGAATAAAGATAGTGTGAAAAAACGATGGTAAACCACTACAAAAAATAACTACTTTTATTAGTGACAACTTTTTAGTCACAACATAAAAATATGAGTTTTAGTTACAACAAAAAGTTACTTGTGACTAAAATATAGTATTTAGCTACAAGTTGTCACTGATTTAGTTTTAGTCACAACAAGTATTGTGACTAAAAACACATTTAGTCACAATAAATTGTAATTTTTGTGACTAATACTTTTAGCCAGTGATTTTTTAGTCACAACATAAGAATGATGATTTATAATTAATTACATTTTTTTTTTTACTTTTAATCACAAATTTTGTTGTGACTAAAAGTAAAATTTTTGGTAGTGCCAAACCATAATAAATATAAGGACTTAAAAAAACTTGAAATACTTATCTGTTAAAATTAAAAAAGTCGTTGAAGTAAAAATTATGAGCACAAAATTACCATACCATTGAGTATGGTTATTAGCATATATACTTTAAACATATAATTACTTTTCTTGAGTATGGTTATTAGCACAAAATTATAATCACTTTTCTTGTCCATTGATCATACCACAAAATTATCCCAAACAAATAGGGACAAGCCATAATAATTATATGACACAAAAAAAACTATAAAAAAGCACAAAAGTTATAAAAGGCACCAAAATTATCAAAAAATTAGTCCAAAAAATGAGTATAGTTATTAGCATATATACTTTAAACATATAATTTTGTCCTTTATAAAAGTGAAAATAATAATAATAATAATAATTGTTGATTAAAATCCACTTATAACCAGTCCCTTTACAATAAATATCCACATCAGCAAAGCAAAATAAAAACAAGTAAACAAAACAGTCCTAGGGTGGCTTCGCCTCTAGTGGATCAAATCTTAGTAGTTAGTTACAACTGAAAGTGTAACTAACTCCTAAGATCTTGATCAACCGACTCTACAACATTATAAATACATAGATCAAAGCAAATAAACCTAGATCTATTACACAGAACACAAAACAGAGAGAAAGAGAGAAGTGATGAAGGTTATACCCTAGCCTCGAGCTCCCAAATCCAAGATCCAGAGAGAACTGGTCCAGATCTGAGAGTAAAACTCTCGTGGTGAGGATTATTGAGCAAGGAGAAGTACATGCACAAGAAGAACACAAAGTCAGATTCAGATTTCACAGAATAGAAAGAGAGAAAACAATAAACTTGTAAAAGCAACAAAATCGAGTCTTACCTGATCGATTTTGTGACAGGAAGCTCCAAAATCATTGTATTGCACCATTGTTGATAGTGGATATCAAGCTAATCTCTGAGACGAGCTTGACAGAGACGTAGCCCTAATTCTGGGGTGAACTCTAACAAATCTGGTGTTTTCTCTCCCTCACTCTTGTTTTTCATTATACTAAATCTAAATCCAAGTGTGTGTGGGTTAGATTCTGGGTTTCTGGCTTAGAATCGAGCAAGTTCTCAAAGAGAACTTGCTCTGCTAGGGTTTCGAATCAGAGAGAGGCTGTGTGTGTTGTGTTTGGTGTTTTAGGATTCTAGACTCTTCTATTGAGTCTTTGAACCAAAGGTTCAAAATGACACTGAGTTTAGTGTCGTGGGGTGTTGAACGGTGCCGTTTAATCTAAGGGTTTACTTAGACTAGGAAAGGTCATTTTTGACCTTGATGCTGATATTGTTGCCTTTGTTGGTGTAGGGTTAAAACAGTAAAATCCTACAACAATAATAATAATAATAATAATAATAATAATAATAATAATAATAATAATAATAATAATAATAATAATAATAATAATAATACTTCATTAACATGGAAACACAATGGAATAATTGTCAATTTATATAATTAATATGGTAATAATAATTGCCATTATTAATATACAAAATAAAATAATAATAATAAAATTAAAATTACAATTATATATTAACCATCACAAGCTAGATTCAAAATTTTAATTATAAAATTATTTTGATAATTGAAAAAGTAGAATTTTTACTGTTTATAATTCGTAAATATCTCTTTATAGTCATTTTACAGTATCTAAGAGTTATTTTACTATAATGCACACCCTTAAAATAGATGTACTGATACATCTTTATCTAATATTTTAGTATCCAAAATAATTTTTTAGTCAAATTTTTTCTCATGGTCATGTAAATTATAGTTATTTAAGACATTCTGCAAAATTTTAAGAAATTCGGAGAAGTTTAACATGCCAAAAACTACGTTCAAATAGTGTATTACACTCGTGATTATTTTATTTTATACGCGTGTAAAATAGACTATTTGAAATTTGTTTTCTATATTGTAAATCATTATGTATTTCTCAAAATTTTGTATGATATCTTAAATAATAATATAAAAAAATTAAACTAAAAAATTATTCTGGATGTCAAGTAGATGGTGCATCCAGGGACAGACCCACTAGTAATCATGTGGGACTAACAAAAATATTGTCTTTTAAAAAATTAAATGTAACTTTTTTAATTTGATAATTATATACCAAAATAGTAGAAAAACATCCCACAAAATTAAATAAATTTTTTAAGAGTGATTATAATGTTAGTATAAATATTTTTTTAATGATAAATAAGCCCCCATAAGATAAAATTTTTGGGTCCATCACTAGGTGCATTAGTACATCTCTTTTTAAATGAGTGCATTGTAATAAAAAATGCTTTAAAAAAATTGTAATAAAAAATTAAATAGAAAACCTAGCTAGTTGTACTGATTGACCATGAGCACCGAAATTTTGACAAAAAAATCAGTTACTCTATATTCAATGAAAAAAAAAGAAGGGAAATTTGTTAAAATATACTTAAAAATTTAGACTATTCTTTTAATATACTACCTTTAAATAAATACTCTAAATATTCTCCAAATACCCTAAAACCCCAAAATTACCCTTACAAATTCAAAAGCTCTCTTCTCCCACTCTCTCTGTCTAACTTCCCCCCCCCCCCCCCCCTCTCTATGTTATTCTCATCCAGCCTCAAACCTTTTAAGTCCCGACTGTTCACGTGCTCCGACCGACCAAGATGACCCACGACCGAGAAGACCCATGACGACTCGCGACGACCCATGAGAAGCACCCAAGACAACCCACGACCACCGTATTTTTTTTTTCTGGTTTTTGATCCATACAACGCTTGTTTTTTGCATTTTTTTTTTAGTTTTTGACGATATCGCGAAACATCGCGAAATCATGAAACATATCTAAATGTCTCCAATTCACAACAATGCATGTTCTTTGCATTTTTTTTTCTGGTGGTTTTGACGATGTCGCGAAACATCGCAAAATCGTAAAAATATCTCTAAATGTCTCCATTTCATAACATCACGAAATACATCGCGAATATCATCGCTGAACATCGTTAAATATCGCAAATCATCACTAAACTTCATCTCTGACCTCAGATTTGTGTAATCATTGCAAATACATCGTTAAATATTGCAAAATATCGCAAAAAACTGATAAACTAGAAGAAAAAAACGCAAAAAACGAGAGAAGTTTTTTTGAAATGTAAGACGACCGAACAACACTAGCTCCGGTGATGGGTCGTCCGATTGGTAGAGTGTGTGTGTGTGGTGTGAGTATCCTAGAGAGAGAGAGCAGAGAGATACAAGAGATAAAATGAGATGGATGTTTGATTTTTATTTGTTTATGGGTAAAATTGGATGAGAAAAATGGTGTAAATATATTTTGCATGATGCAAAATATGCTAGCATATTTTTAGTAAATAAATTAATTTTAAACCTATAATAGAATTACCCGGCCAAGTAAATGTTTTTTTTATGTACAGATTAAAGAGAAGAAGAAGAATAAGTCTATACAAATTATGTATATATTTATTGGGGTTAGGTTTAAAATAATTATTTGCAAGAAAGGGAATACAATGATGATTAATGTTTTCGCGTCTTTCCCTTGCAAGGCCATCTAGAATTTGTATTTGCACATCAAAATTTTTTTTTTTAAATGACAAATTATATTATAACGCGTTTTAGATCTATTCAAGAGTCTATAATATTAAGAGGGGACATGTAGTCAAATTGGAAGTTGTTAATTATATAATCATTTTCTTTGAATATAATTATATATTCGTATTAAAATATAATTCTCTCTCCATTTTTTAAATCTGCACTACTTTATTTATAACACATCTAATTTGAACCACTTGAGATTAACTCAAGTGGTTATAGGTGGGTGTGTGCGTGTTGGAAGTCCTAGGTTCGAGTTACAAGTAAAACATGGTTGTAATATATAAACGCTTAAATTAAAAAAAAAAAAAACCACATCTAATTTGCATTCAAATCTAATCTGCAATAGTATAAAATTGAATATCAATTATATATTTTGAATATTAATTACTTTTTAATATAAAATTATTCAATATCAATTAAAATACATATATTTTTGCATCACCAATATAAGTTGATCATGACAAGTAAAATAAATTATCCATATTTATTGGCCGGACTATCATCTAATTTGAAAGCTCCAAATTACTTAATCACTACGCTTGATTATCATGTTTCAATTTAATCAAATTATCAATTTATTTAATCAATTCAAGAATTAATTGATAAATTTTAGACATAAAGAGAAGATTTGCAAGCAATTCTCATGTATAAAAAACACATTTCGATCGGGTAATACTTGAGTTCCGTAAACTAAGGTAAATAACTAAACTAAAATGATATGCAAATTTACAATAATTTCCAGTCTTACAATCTTGTAAGATCCTTACAGAAGTAATTACTCCAAACAACCAAAACCCTTGGCAACTCAAGCAATATCTTCTTGCTTCAAATCTGATGAGGATACAATTGAAATCTCTTGAGTCTTAACTCATCATCTTCAAGTCATGATCAACAACTTTGAATCTCCATTCACGAAGTTCTGAGCTTTAACCTCCAAAACAAAGAAAGATAGAAGACAAAACAATGAAGCTCAACTTAAAGAATCTCCGATCAAAAAGTTAGTTATTGCCGAAAATAGTAGGAACTATTTGTAAGTAATAACAAAAAACTAAAAGAGCTATAATAGAAAGACCTAAAAAGTCTGACATGGACAACACTAACACTACAAAAAACTGTTACTTAGTGACAATTTTTTAATCACAACATAAGTTTTTTGTGACTAAATGTGACTTTAAGTTACAACAAAAAGTTACTAGTGATTAAAACATATATAGTATTTAGTTACAAGTTGTCACTAATTTAGTTTTAGTCACAAACAAATATTGTGACTTAAAACACATTTAGTCGTAATAAATTGTAATTCTTGTGACTAATATTTTTAGCCATGGATCTTTTTGTCACAACACAATAATGATAATTTATAATTAGTCACAACTTTTTTATTTTTAGTTACAAATTTTGTTGTGACTAAAAATAAAAATTTTGGTAGTGAGAATCGTAAAAAACTAATTACAGCAGTCTAACATGCTAGACATGACTCGACAAAATCTGTCATGAAAACACCTAGATCTTACATAATTGACTATCATTAAAACACTTCAGGAATCTAATTTCAGTTTTTCCTCTTCATATAGTCAACAACGTACAACTACTACATGTCGACATGCATGCATATTAAATTTATGTACTTTGTCTAATGTAATAAGGAAAGAAATTCTCAAGTCAATATGTATGACTAGATGATCACCATGTCCCAAAAGACTTAAAAAGCTTTTACCCTATAACTTAGTGTACTTTACACGTAATTTGAACATCAAATTTTAATACACCATACGTCTTTAACATACTTTTGCTAAATTAATCAATTACGTTTATGTGGAATTAGTTCTGAGCACCATATTGTGTTTGCAAGGTATAGAGTGAGAGCTTAAAAGTGAAGCCTTGTAGAATAAAAGCTATGGCTATTTTTGGTTCAGTCAAGACAAAGTTTTAATTAGTGGATGCAAATCCAAGGTCCAACTGAAGAGAAATTATAATAAGATCAGTAAAGATTTTGATTTATTTTTTCTGTTTGACTATTATAATAATAAAAATCAATAAAAAATTCTTTTTTAAAGTTTACTTATTATTAAAAAATTGTGAAGAAATTAGAAATTATTAAAATTATCAAAACTTAAAATAACTTCTGAAAAATTATTTTTTATCCAAGCATCTCCGTATCATGACATTTTTTTTAATACCATAGCTAAACAAAAGAAACTTATAAATTAAGCCAAGGTTAATATCTTAGGGTGATTCTACAATACACTCCCTTAAAAGGGATGTACTGATACACTCTTGACTTGTTTCGGCATCCAAAAAAAAAATTTAGTGTAATTTTTTTTTTTCATATTCATGTACGTTATAGCTATTTAAGATAACCTACAAAATTTTGAGAAATTCCAAATAATTTATAATATAGAAAACAATGTTCAAACAGTTTATTTTACACGCGTATAAAATAAAATAGTCACGCGTGCAATACACTATTTGAACGTAGTTCTCGTCGTGTTAAACTTTTCCAAATTTTTTAAAATTTTGCAGGATGTCTTAAATAACTATAACGTACATGACCATGAGAAAAAATTTGACTAAAAAATTATTTCAGGTGCTAAAACAGATAAAGGTGCATCAATATATCCATTTTAAAAGGGTGCATGGTAGAATTTCCCAATATCTTATATGCGGAAGGGAGACTATAAATTATTATTATTATTATTTTGACATTATGGGAGGGTGATTCAATATTTACCTTCAGTATTGTAAAAAAAATCTAACTTTAGATATCCAAATTAGCATATATTAAATGTGCCAATTTTAGTCAAGAAAAAAAAGTTAGTAAAATTTAAAACAAGTGAGGTCACCTATGACGCTTGTATTCTTTAATATATGTTATTTAGAGTGGACTTAGTTATAGATGTAATATTATCTAAAATAATAAATAATTAGCTAAATTTAAGTGAAAACATCTTCCTATTCTAGTGGTCATAAGTTTGAATCTAGTTTGAATCTTATTTTTCAACTTTTTTTCTAATAAATAAAATGTAAATACCCGTGGAAAAAAGAAGTGAAAGGATTCAAAATATGATTTCCCATGTAAATTTAAAGTATCTTAACTAATTGTTCTATTTAATTATTATGTATATATGAAAATAATAATTATAAATTAATATATTTTTAAATCAGATGGTGGACTTAAGTCCTCCCTCCCCCTAAGTCTACCAATGGGTACAATGTCCTATATATAATTTTATATATAAAATTTTGTTAACTAATCACATGTTATCTCAAGTAATATTTAATTTTATTCCTTTTATACGTTTCTTTTAACGCTTTTATTTTAATTTTAAAATATTTCAGTAGTAAATACTTTTTAAAAATTATTAAAATAATATTATTTTATTATTTAATATATATTGAATAATTATTTTTTTTTTATTTCATGACAAAATAATAAAAAAGAAAAAGAAAGTTTAAATAATATATATGTAAAGATTGTCTTATTTATGTATTATTAGAGTATCTTTAATGGAGGATCAAATAAATAATGCAAATGTAAAATATAGTTCACTTTGTCAAAAGTCTACTTTAATAGTATGCTAAATTATGATGCAAAAATCTCACATAATCAAAAGTGTTCTAAATTTGCATCACAATATAGCATGATGCAAAATTTGCATCACAATAAATACTATACTTTTATATTTACTATTATATCATTTTTAATATTTTATTATTAAATTTTAGCTAACATACTCCTTTCCATAAAATAGTTTATAATATTATTATCTTATTATTAAATTTTACATTTAGATTTGCATTATTATTATTTCATATTTTTTAATAAATTATGAAGTGAGCATTAAGTAATATATTAAATTTTGCATCAAAATTTATAATTATGCATTAGAGTACAATATTAAAAATTAATACAAATAGAGTTCCATTTTTGCATCTCGAATAATAAATGAGCATCTATTAAAAGATGTAAATTAAAGTATATCAATGCCATTAGTATTGTTTGAAATCTGAAAAAAAAAAAACCATAAAAAACGCTATAGATGTTAGCAACTGCAATAGAAGAGTTGCAATGCTTATATGGGTGAATGTCGTTCAATGGTTATGTTATTAATTGGTACCAAACAACGACACCATTGTCCAAACAGGCAACCAACACTGCCGTTCTCTCACACCAGATCTTCAAATGTTTTTCATAGCTATTTTTGGTTTGTCATTGCATTTTTTTTTTTGGATCTTGGTGGGGAAAGAGAAATGGTCCTAATATATATGAGAAAAAAAAAGTGGAAAATAAAAACGAAAAAATTGTGTAAAAAATTTCATTCAATAAGAGTTAGATTGGTTTGTTATTGAAAAATTATTTTTTCTGAAAAAAAAGTGATTTGGAAACAAAAATTTTAAATTTGTATTGATCTGTTGTAATGTGATATTGCAATTTAATGTTTTTGAATTTTAAAAAATTAAATTTGTGATTGGTTGAAAAATATTTAGAGAGTTTTTATATTCTACGTGAAAAATTGTGTTTGTACAAATACCGATAATTTTATTAAATTTTAGTAAAAACTCAATTGTAATAGTTTGTAACAACATATTGCAATCTTATCACCGCAAATCACAAATTTGTAGAATCAAACTAGAACCAAAAAATAAATAAATTCAGAATTTAAAAAATTTGACACAAGAGAATTATACGTGCTATCAGTATTCTTTCAAAACAGTACTCCTAGTCTACGGGGATAAAATCAATTAGTAAAGTCTCAATTAATTCCAAATACAATTGACTTAACAGTGAACTCCCATTGTCTTTGATGTGTGAGTGCTTACTTCCTCCTGAAGTAAGGCTTAAACTAGTCTTCTCTTGAAGACCTTTCTCTTGTTCACTCAAGTTCTTCAACCAATCCTAAGAGGAGCATAAAAACAATAGCATAAACACTAGGTTCTCACAGAAAAAACTCCCCCTTCTTACAAATAAAAAAATATGTAATAATGAAACTAGAATAAGTCAAAATTGTTTCGTTGCTCTCTAGGTCCTATTGATAGAACATATCAACCCTAGAGATAGCTAAAAACACGATTTCCCAACTGTACAAAATTTTCTTCATAAATTTTCTAATTTGCAGCATCAAAATCAAATTCTGCAGTAGCAGATTAGGTCTAGAAAGAAAATAACTTTTCAAATTAGACTAAGATCATGAACTTAGACTTCAATCTTTACCAAATAAAGTTTGTTCGATCGGCTAAAAACATGTCGAAACTGAATTCATCAATAAGAAAAAAAAGAAAAGTCAAGTCTCTCAAAAATAGACAACTTTTCATATAGAAAATTTGTACGAGAAATTTCCTAAACAATTACAACCAATTGGGAATAGAATTTTCTATAAAAGAATTGGAGTAATTAGAGCACGAAATTATCACAATAAAATTAATTTAATTGCTCAATAAAAACTTAAATTAATTAAAAAAATATTTTATTAATTAATTTGCCGAAAAAGACTTTACACTACAATTTGAAAACATAAAAACTATAAAAGTAGTGTTGTTTTATATTAGTCTAAAACTCAAACTAATATTGAGATTTGACTCAACCAATCAAGAATAATTGTGAACTCCCACCTCTTTTAAGTTCTTTAGAATATAACTGTTTTCAGACTTAAACCAAACATACCCTAACATTTTCTTGATTTTTCTTATATTCTTTGTACTATTTTTTCCTAATCTAAATCCAACTTCCAACTTTGAGAATGTGTCTCGCAAATTTTATCTAGCTTCTATTTAATAATAAACTTACCATATATATGAAAGATCATGATATTTTAAACTTTCAAAATTTGTAAGTATTATTGTGCCTAATGGGTTTTCGATTGCTAACTAAATATTTGGAGAATTACCATTCAGCCAAGAACCGAAGGCAACCATCAGAACCAATTAAATGCCTCCACATCCGTTCCAATTCGAAGTTCCATACGAGTTGACAAAATTCCTTGGAAGCCACATGAGACGAATGGATTAAAGATGAACTTTGATGCTGACCATGATGGAAGAGAAGTTGCTACTCTTTCAAAACCAATTGCAAGGGAATTTCAGAAGTAATGAGATGAAAGCCGAGGCTCTTTAGTCTTTTCCACAGTGTCAATTGGGTGAATCAACTGCAAGTATCAATTACTCATTGAGACTGATGCTATGTATGTAAGTTTCCTTTATTTTGCCTACTACATGTAAAGAATTATTTAGCTTTTCCAATTTAATTTTAAATGTTTGTTGTTTTTTATCTTTTTTTTTTTTTTTCTAGAGTTATTGTCTTATATGTTCGGAGACCCACTATAATCAACTCACGGATTAACAAAATATGCTCTAAAGTTGAATAGTGACATTTGTATGGGGGAAATCTCTCATCCTATTTTATCTATTATTGTAAACGATTTGTGAGTTATAACAATAGAAAGTACTATTGTGATTTGTGACTTGTAGGAGGGATGAAAATGTAATTATAGTTATTTGGTAGTTAGAGTGTGCAAAACGTACCCCATACAATATAAGGGTAACCATAATGTTATATATTCATTACTAAGACGTTATTTTGTTGTATATTCAAAAGTGAGAATAGAAAAAAAAAATCATTTTAAAAAATTAATGGTATTTGGCTATTTAAATTTATTTTTAGATTTTTTTACTAAAAAAATTTAATATCCTACACCATATATCTCGGACCCAGACCCTGGACCTCGGTCTGAACCTAGACCCGGACCCTAACTGCAGACCTCAGACCCCGAACCCGGATCCAATGTAGCTAGTCTGAGGTCCGGGGTCCAGGGTCCGAGCCTGGGTCCAAGTGATTCGTTATTCCGGGATCTAGGTTTGAGGTCCGGGTTAGTGCGGGGGTTTGGGTCCGGGTGAGGTTCAGGTTCAGACTCGGGTCCAAGTCGGGGTTCGGGTCCAAGGTCCGAGTATGTGAGAATAAATGTAAAATATACAATATTAGACAAAAAAATTGTTTTTAAAAATAGAAAACAACATTTTGATGTTTTCTAGTTTTTTAAAACTGAGTTTTCAAAAAACTGCTTTTAAAAAATTTAGCCAAACATTCTCTGTTAGTTTTTAAAAGCTGTTTTCTATTTTTAAAAATTGAAAACACTTTTTAAGTTATGAAGCCAAATGTTTTCAAAATTGTGTCTTCAAAAGTGTAAATAGAAAACATTTTTTTTGTCATTTTAAAAAATTTAGTGGTATTCAGTTCAGGTTTTATAAAATACTTTTAGGATTTTTTTACTAAATTTTTTTTTTCAATATCCTACACCATACTATGACATGAACCCATCCTATCTCGAACCGAACCTTGTACCCAGACCCGGACCTTGACCCAAACCCAGACCCTAGAACCCGGTCCGAACCCAGACCTGGATTCGCACCTGCAACCTGCACTAGGTCTAAGGTTCTGGGTCGGGTCCAAGTCTGGGGTCTGGGATACAGGTCTGTTGTTTGGGTCTATATTGTCTAGGGTCCGAGTACATGTCGGTGTTCGGGGTTCAAGTTTGGGGTCCGAGTCAAGATCTGGTTTCGGGGTTCGGGTCCAGAATCCCGATATGTGAAATGTAAAATATAATTAATATGTTACACGAAAAAATCTTTTTGAAAATAGAAAACAACATTGTGATTTTTTGTCTTTTAGAAAAATTATTTTTAAAAAATTTGGCCAAATGACCTTTATTAATTTTGAAAAATTATTTTCTGTTTTTAAAAAGTGAGAACTATTTCTAAGTTAAAACATCCTTTAAATTTCTCAACTTTTGGGTTCGTAATAGTATAATAATACTGCTCAAAACAAGTAAATGTATACTCATTCATTAAGTTCTCGAGAAAATAAAAGTCATGCAATTTATTTGTAACTATAGATAAACTTATTCGTGAGTAGGCTGCTACAATTAATAACGTTTATGTAGAATTAAGTGAGCACCATATTGTGGCTGAAGTGTAAGAATGGCTATAGGAGCATGAGCATAGGAGGGTGAGAGTTCAAAAGTGAAGCGTTGTAGTATCAAGGCCATGGCCATTTTGGCTTCAACCATAGCAAGGTTTTGGCCGACGCAAATCCGAGGTCCCCAACCGAAGGGAAAGAAGGAAACTTGCCCTTTGGTGGCCTTGGATACTCCTTCTGCAAATCTCTCTGGCTTGAACTCCTTGGCATCCTCTCCCCACAACTCCGTATCACAGTGAACAAGGATGGCAGGTAATGACAATTCTACCCCTGCTGGTATTGATATATTTCCAAGCTGTGTTTTCTCGTGCACAGTGCGATTGATAAAGATTGCCGGTGGGTAAAGCCTTAGAACTTCATAAAAAATCATTGTCACCTGCATCAGTCATTCATATGAATATACATTCACAAAATTACACTAAAAAATAATCAGGTCTGGCATTTTTTTTGTTTAGTAACTCACTCAAGATAATAAAATTGACAAACAAGTTTTTTATGAGCTTAAAAATTTTGGGACGCTTTATTTCCTTTACTATTATTTCTTTAAACCAAATTCTAAATTTTTAATGAATAACCTTATGCATTTTATATTATTATATATATGACAAAATATTTTTATATAGTACTTTTTTAATATACTCATCACATAACAATTGTGAAATAATGAATTAATATAAAAGCTGAAATACTTTATTGCAAAATTAAAGAATACAACAATAAGGTGATATATATATATACATATATATATATATATATATATATATATATACTTACAACTTTAAGGTGTGATAAGCCTTCGAAGTCCGGAGTCATGTTATCGCCAAAGACTTGCAAAACCTCATCTCTTGCGCGAGCTTGCCAATGAGGAAACCTACTTAAAAGGACCATAGTCCAAACAAGTAAGACAGAGGTGGTCTCTTGGCCAGCAAAGTAAAACAACTTACATTCCTCAATTACATCTTTAATACTCATTCCAACGTTCTTGTTGTTCCCATGTTCTTTAATTTCTTTGAAATTGGACTCCATCATTATGCCTAACAAATCATCGTTGGCAGCTTCTCCGGCTCTCATTGCATTTTCTCTTTTATTGATCAACTCTTTCAAAAGAGTTTGTACTTGCTTATCTAATTGTTTCATTCTCTTGTTCAACGTAGTTGGCACAAATCTGTACACGTAAATATACAATTAAAGATATATAGTTATTTAGCTTATAATAAATGAATGCAAGTAGTAATAATATATATGTATTTGTATATAGACCTCCATCCGGGAACATAAACAGTCCTTAGAGCTTTCATAGCAAGTTCAGCTTGCTCTTTTTGGAGTTGGAAAATGGTCTTAGCTTCTTCATAGCTACTCCCAAAAGCAGTTCTAGAAATGACATCTCCAGTCATATTTTGAAGATAAGGCCACACATCTATCTCACCACATTCTTTGTCACTTCCATTCTGCTTCACCATTAATTGCTCCCATTTCGTTAACATTTCATTGCAGCTTACATAGAATGCTGGAACCATATGCTGCAATTATGTATATAGACATTTATATTATAAATAAATTGTATGTCTATAGTACACCATTAAAAAATTGTTTTTGTAGATTTTTTATCTATTTTTGATATTCAGAATAATTTTTTATTCTAATTAATAATTGTTTACATTATTTAAAATTATTTGTAAATTTTAGAAAATTATTAAAATAAACTTTAAATATTTTACTGCACGTAATTATTTTTTCTATAAGTCTCCTAAGTAATTATTTTAATTTTATTTTTGATATATAATAATAATTCAAAATTTTTAAAATTTAAAAGTAATTTTAAATACAAGGTATACATTGATAAAAAAAAAAATGGATAATTATTTTTTTCTCTAAATGCGAAAAAGACAAGGGTATAGTAGAGCAATCAATCTCTTGAATTTTCAAAAAGCAAATTGGTTTGTGACTAAATGTATATACCTTTAACTTCTCCATGTGGAAAGCTTGATTGATCAACCTTCGATGTTTGACCCATTTATCACCCTCATAATTTGCTAGACCAGTAGCTAGCAAAAGTACAAGTGGATTGACACGTGGTTTTGGAAAATCATCCAATTTTGTCAAAATATCTTTCAAGAGTTGTGGGTTTGTGATGTTTACTCTTGGCGTCGGTCCAATCCATATAAATGAATCCTTACCTGAATTCATGTTAATGCTATTATTCAATTCATCATCAACACAGTCACACACTATAGTAATAGAATTTAAATAATAAATTATTTATAGAGCGTTTATTAATATTTTTATTTTTAATTACAAAAATAAATGTAAAATTTATATTTTGATAATTTGTATTTTTAAAAAATAAAAATATATTCTATAACAATTTTTTATTTTTAATTTAAAAAACAAAAATTAAAAGTGTGTTCTATAATTTTTATTTTTAATTTTATTTTAGTTAGGTCTAAGTTCGGGTCTAGGGTCATAATTGTGGTCTGTGTTTAGGACTAGGGCTGAAGGCGAAATTCGGGTCCTAAAGTCCAAATTGAGATTGGAATCTAAAATATTAATTAAAAAAATATTTAAAAAATTTTAAAAGTAATTTTTTTTTTATTTTCAAATTTTAATTTTTAATTAAAAAAATTAAAAAGTAAAAATAATTTTATAAAATATATTTTTACTTTTTTAATTAAAAGAATAAAAAATTAATTAAAAAATTATTACTACATCTTTAATTGTGTGATGTGTAACAATAAGAAATTAATGTTTAACAGATAATTATTAGTTATTCAATTCCTTCTATACTTTATCATTTTATGTTATATTGCACCCATGACACTTAATTATCGTTCTCTAATATTGAGGACCTACGTGAGTTATGATTTAAAATATTTGTAGAATTTATTCCAAAGAAATTAATGAAGCAAAAAAAATTAAGAAGATATGAATTCTGACAAGTGTATTTAATTTTTTTTTTCCTCTAATTTAATATAAAATGAGCATTGCTATTAGATACCAGTATTATCTAACACCTTTAGATGTATCATTTTGTGATTGGCCATATTTCATAAAAGTTCTTATATCAAATTATATAAAACTCAAGTGACGTTTGGTTGGAGGTAATGAAATAGAATGAAATCGAAAGGAAACAATTTTCATTCTATTCGTTTGTTTGGTTACATTTAAAACTATTGGAATACCATTCCGATGGAATAACCTTTCTATCAATTTGGTGGAATGACTATTTCGTTTTAAAATGGAAAGAAAGATCATTCCAATGCAAGATTTGAAAATATTTAATAATTTTTTCTATTAATTTTTTTATGCATTTTAATTTTTATTCCATTCTATTCCTATTCCAATTGATCTCATTCTCATTCTTATTCTTATATTTTTATTTTTTTCTAACCAACGCCACCTCAATAATTAATTAGACCAATATTAATAGTGACACGTAGAAAATTCCTAAAAACCATTGGTACTTGTAAACATTTATCTAATAAAATTAGTGTTTTTCTTCTCTTGAACAAATGAAGTTGGTGTTTCACCAATCAATTTTCTTAAGCAATCAAAATTAGAATAAGGTTTTATGAAGTGACACATGTAATTTTATGTGTATTAGTAACAAGCAAGTTCAAAGATGGAGCAGCAAGCAAGAGCCACGCCCAAAGACCTTCACCCTAGCCTAAAAAGCCATTTAAGAAAATGGTCCCAAATTTATTTTTAAAATATTATATTTTATAATTTATTATTATTATTTAATAATAATAATAATAATTTTATTATTATTTAATTTATTTTTTTAAGATATTATATTAATATTTTATTAAAAATCTTAATTATATTTTCTAAATACATATATTTAAGATTTTTTACGTACAATTATATATCAAAAAAATATATGTAAAAAAAAGGGTAAATACCATTTTGGACTCTCTGTTTTGCAAAAGTTACCAATTGGACCCTGTGTTTTGTTAAATGACAAAATGGACCCTGTATTTTCTAAAATAGTACAAATAGGACCCTGAGCTTAATTTTTGACAACTTTTTTTTTAATACAACAACTTGAAGACAATGCTTAATACGAACAGATACAAAAAATGTAAACAGTTTTGTCATAGCACTTTTAGATTAGATTATAATTAAACTTTATTTTGACAAAAAATCAATTCAGGGTCCTATTTGTACTATTTTAGAAAATACAGGGTTCATTTTGTCATTTAACAAAATACAGGGTCCAATTAGTAACTTTTGCAAAACAGAGGATCCAAAATAGTATTTACCCTAAAAAAAAATTCATTAAAAAAAAAATCCAACTTAATTTTTTTCCCCGAATTGGGTTGAGACGAGCCGGTTAAAGGTAGGCATACGTTATTAATTTGGAACCATATATAGCAGTAGTACACAATTACACATGCAGATAACAATGACATAAAAGCAAAAGTAGTACTAAAAACAGCCATACTAAATATAGCATGACGAAAATATAATAAAGGAAAAGATAAGTATTACACAATATATAGCTAGCTAGAAACTAAGCATTATTATTACTGAAAACATTATTAAAGTAGTTAGTTATAATAAGTAAATAAGTACCATATTTCTTGACTGTGAGATCGAGAAAAGGGAAAATCCGAGGATTGACGTCGTCTGAGAGATTGATGGGTTTGGAAGTGGCTTCTTTGATCAATTTAGAGCTTTCCTTCAGGTCTCCAAACAGAAACCTGTAAGGATTCCCTTTAAAGCCTTGTTTTCTAAGGCCTTTTTCAAGCCTTTTGGGCCTCAACCATACCCAATCCACAACCCTCCAAATCCATGTCACAGCTATTAGTATACCAACTAAGCTAGCACACAGTGAAAGGATTGATGATGAGGAGACCTCCATTTCTTTATCTTTTATTTTATTTTTTTTCTTTGGTATAGTAGGAGTTGAGGTAGAAAATAATGGGTATTTATAAGAGTAAAAACTAAAAGGGTATAACTACACTATTGGTTGCTGTTTATTAGTGAGTGGTTGGAGAAACAGTAGAGAAAGAGTGTAATGAGAGCCTATAATCTTTTATTCATCTAGAAGAACCGAAGCCTTGAGTCATGCGGCTTTGATTTGTTAATAATGATATGTCGAAGAAAACGACACATGAGATGAGATGAGATGAGCGTGTGAGTGAAAAATGAGATGGAAGATAGAAACGACACAGATTTTCATAATCCGTTGCCACGTGGCCTCAATTTGCAATACATACTTGAGGCCTACGTAACAGGACAGGTCCACTAATTAATCTCATTCGTTGAATTGTCCATATGAAATATTTGTAAATAAGACTAAAATTGATGTAGTATTATTGATACGTCTATTATCAGAGTGTTAATTAAATTGATAGCTAATTATAAAAAGAAATAGTTTTTTCTTAAAATTTATGGCATGAGATGAACGATGAATGCGATCAAAATTGAATAAATTAAGTATTAAAATTCTAGAAAAAAAAAAATTAATGCAACAAATATAACTGTAGTGATACATATTTGGTCATAATAACTGATTTAGAATGTAACTGATTTAGAATGATTAAGAACTTGATATTTATTTCTTACAAGTCTACATTTTATGAATTTGTAAATTGAATTTAAGAGTATTAGTTTTATGGAATTTGAATTATAAATTAGGGTTGAATTGATATTTCATACCAATTTTTTTACAATTTAACTCTCTGTCAATTATACTTTTCGTGACGTCGTCAAAATTAAAACTTAGGTGTGGGTCAGAGTTTGGAGGTAATTGGAGTGAGGGATAGGGTTGGGGGTAGATCTCGAAGATGCCCATGGGTTCCACTTTGGAGTTTTCGCATTGTCTACTAATGCGGAAGTGGAATCAAGATCTCCTGGTGTCGAGATACTGTGTTAAACCAATCTAAGTTTGATACGTCAACTAATTTTTTATTTATTAAAAAATTAACCATCTATATATACAATTTTTTTCCCTTAAAATGCTCAAATTAATTGATGGGTTATAATGAGATTAGTTTAATACACTGTTAACAGAAGATCTTAATTCGCGGCAATGACCTCGAGGAGACATTTTGGTGGTTTTGGGGGGTATGCAAATGATGTGGCATATGCATAAGTCTATTACTAGTTTGATAGGAGTTCGTATTTGCCCAGACATTTGTCCTAAATTCTTAAGTGTTCATATAACAATTAATTTGATTTAATATATTACCACATATTTCTTAAAAAAATAAATAAAATTAAAAAAAACTATAAAAATTTATATAAAATTATTATATTCAAAATATTTTTTTTTTTTGAAAAGGTATATTCAATATACTTTGATTAACACATTATCATTTCAACCAATTTATGTGCTATAAATTCCAAATTATAACTAATTTAATAAAGATAAATATATATGATTATAAATTATAATTCTATTGAAATAAACCAATTAATTTATATTATTGATCACTCTTACGTCAACAATATTCACAAGTAAAATCTGATGAGCTTCCTTATCAAAAAAAAATAAATAAATAAATAAATAAAATCTGATGAGCGAAGCTGATCCATACTTGGCAGGACCCTCATCATCTAATTAGATATGATTACTGCAGGAACCCAATTTCAGTTTTTCCTCTCCATATAGTCAACAGTACAACTATGACATGCACATTTAATATAGAAGATATTTTATGGTGTGATAAATGTAATTATGGATGATTAACGATTTTTTATATTATTTATTATTAAATTAAAATATATAAAATTTAAGATTAATTTATACTAATAATAATATGTAATATTTTATGGTGTTTGACACGATACTGCCTTAGCATTTCTCTTAATATATATGTACGTACTTCTAATATATAGTAAGGAAATAAATTCACAAGTCAATATGTATGACTAGACCATGTCGGAGGGTTAAAAAGCTTTAGCTTAGTGTGGATTCAGTGTACACTTAACAAATATTACATCATTTGTTGTATATACTTTCTGCTACATTAATTAATTACGTTTATATATGTAGAATTAGGTGAGCACAATATTTTGGCTACAGGGAATAAATTATGTAAATTATTTTTAATTTTTAATTTTTTATTATTTTTTTTATTTGTTATCTAAACTTTTCTAAATCACTTTTTTATCCTATATATAAAAAGTTAAAAACTAAGCGAAACAAGTATGCAGAACGAAATTTATAAATTATTATTATTATTATTATTATTATTTTATATGGAAGAGTTATTCAATATTTTACTAAAAGAAAGCTCTATTAGTATGAATTAATAATGTGCCAACTTAAGTCAAATTTACTTTGCTTAAAAAAAATGGTTAAGTAAAATTTAAAACAAGTGAGGTAATCTATGACGCGTGTGAGGAATGCTAATTGGGTATTTTACCCTTTAACCTAACTTTGAATATGGTGTAAATACATAAATATAGTATATATTAAGAGTGTGCTTTCCATTCCAAAAAAAAAAAAAATAGTGTGCTTCCGAGTTGGAAATAAAAATATAATTTAGATATGAGTCATATGACTAACTTATTTTGTCTTTTTCCTTAAAAAAAAAAAAAAAAACTTATTTTGTCTTTATATAGTTATAGTTAAGGAGAGCATGTTAATTGTTCCAGGTATAATATTATTTTTAGTCTATTTTAATATTAAATTGTATATTATAATTAATGTCAGTGGATATAAGTTGCATTATCTCATCTACTCATTTTTTTTACTTATTTCTGTAATTTTTTTTAATTAAATTTTATTTTAAATCATATATTTAATAAAAATTATTAATTAAAATTTTGATTGTTAGATAATAATTTAGATACTTTTTTTTAAGTGGTACTAAATAGTATCTTAGGTTTAATTTTTATGAAATAAAACATAATATAATAATTTAACTGATATTATGACCAGGCTAATTTATTATTATTTTTTTGTACTAAAATTTAGTATCAGATTAGTTATATTAAAAGAAAATTGATAAAAAATTAAGCTCCAAGATATTATTTTGTACCAATTTTAAAATATAATACATGATTTATTATTTAACAAAAAGTAAAAAATCCAATTAATTATTTTACAAAACACAATGTCAAAATGATCAATATTTGGTGGAAGCAATATTAGCTAAAGCTAGCTATTCACGGTCGGAACATGTACCAAAAGAAAAGCATAATTTAAAAGTTTGATCATAAATATTCTAATTGAAACCATATCATATATAGCAAGATGATGAGGTGGTGTGGCTGAAAAGTCTATGAAAAAAAAGAAGAAGATCAAACTGATTAAATTGCCAAAATTTAAATTATCTTTCATATTAAAATATGAAAGGTAAAATATATAACAATAAACAAATTAAACGGACAAAAATGGAAAAATGATGCAGGTTGGAAGAGCTAGTATAGATACTTAGTGTTCGTGTAAGTTTTACCAACAAATCATGATCTTTCATTTCCAAGTTGGCATAAACAAAAGGGATTGACTAATTGAAGGTGAAAAAAGATAATACTACTATAAAATTGGACTTTAAAGATGGTTTTTAAAGTTTTTCAGTGTCAATTTTGGCAAAATTCGTTACTATACACTATTCTAAACGATGTTATAAGAGTAAAAAACAACCGACAGCATACGAACCCTTTGCGTACTAAACTAATCTAAAATTATGTTTTTCTTTTCAATCATTTTAATAAATATGCAATTTTAAAAAAGAATTGAAATAAAAAATTTACCTTTTCACATAATATGTTTAGTTATATAACATATAATAAATATGATAAATAGTTTAAGAAATTCATCACACAAAATAATCAAAAAACTATACATATATGAGTTCTCAAACATACACAATATTCACCTAGTTACAATGTTAATTACGTTTATGTATAATTAAGTGAGCACCATATTGTGGCTGAAGGGTAATAACAGTTGCAGGAGCATGAGCATAAGAGGGTGAAAATTCAAAAGTAAAGCGTTGTAGAATCAAGGCCATGGCCATTTTGGCTTCATTCAAAGCAAAATTTTGGCCTATGCAAATTCGAGGCCCCCAACCAAAGGGGAAAAAGGAAACTTGGCCCTTGGTGGCCTTAGAAACTCCTTCTGCAAACCTCTCTGGCTTGAACTCTTTGGCATCTTCTCCCCATAACTCGGTATCATAGTGAACAAGGATAGTTGGTAATAACACTTGTACTCCTGCTGGTAATGTCAAATTCCCAAGTTGTGTCTGCTTGTGCACTCTTCGAGCCAGAGAAATTACAGGCGGATAAAGCCTTAGAACTTCGTACAAAATCATAGTAACCTACATATATTTATATCCATGTAAAGATATATATCATAACAAAATAAGTAACATATGTATACCTATATTAAATATATGAGCACTGGTATTAAGTACTAGTAGTACCTAAAACTATGTAGATGTAACATTTTGTGATTGATTAGCACTATCCCATAAAATTTTTTATATAAAATTATATGAGACTCGATAATACTTAATTGTACCAATAATAATATTACACCTTAAAAATTAATAAACACCACTCACAGAGGGAGAATATATAAGATGAAAGAGCAAAATTGTAAAGAAATTAATTTGGGACTAATTATCAATCATAACTATATAAATGGCTTAACACTCTACTATGTTGAGAATCATGAGGTTCTATCTTAAAATTAATTGGTCATGAGTGGAGTAGCCTATATTCTTATATATAGCTCAATACCTTACCATTTATTCTATGTGAGACAATGTCCACAGTAGTCGAGCCTTTACATTTCTCTAAATAAATATATATATATATATATATATAAATATACATATATATATCTGTACTTACAACTTTGAGGTGTGCTAGTCCATCAAAATCCGGACTGTTATCACCAAAGACTTGCAAAACCTCGTCTCTAGCCCGAGCTTGCCAATGAGGAAACCTACTTAACATGATCATGGTCCAATTGAGTAAGACAGAGGTGGTCTCTTGGCCAGCAAAGTAAAACAACTTACATTCCTCAATTACATCTTTAATACTCATTCCAACATTCTTGTTGTTCCCATGTTCTTTAATTTCTTTGAAATTGGACTCCATTAGTATGCCTAACAAGTCATCGTTAGGAGCTTCTCCGGCTTTCATTGCCTTCTCTCTTTTATTGATCAATTCCTTTAAAAGAGTTTGCACTTGACAGTCAATTTGTTGCATCCTCCTGTTTAACTTAGTTGGCACAAATCTGCATATATAAAAAAGAGTTCGTCGTTTGTATTTTTATAATTAATAATAACAATGAAAATATATATATTGATTCATGTTGCACCTCCATCCGGGAATATAGACATTTTGTATAGCTTTAATAGCAAGTTCAGCTTGTTCTTTTTGGAGCTGGAAAAGGGTCTTAGCTTCCTCATAGCTACTCCCAAAAGCAGTTCTAGAAATGACATCTCCAGTCATATTTTCTAGGTAAGGCCACACATCTATCTCACCACATTCATTGTCACTTCCATTCTGCTTCACCATTAATTGCTCCCATTTCGTTAACATTTCATTGCAGCTTACATAGAATGCTGGAACCATATGCTGCAATTATACATAAAAATATTTATATTATATTATAAATAAATATATCAATAAAAAATGAATTTATATATATATATATACCTTTATCTTCTCCATATGGAAAGCTGGATTGATAATCTTTCTATGTTTGGCCCATTTGTGGCCATCATAATTTGCTAGACCCTTTACAAGCAACTCTATGAGTGGATTAGAATGTGGTTTGGGAAAATCACCTAACTTCATGAAAACGTCTTTTATGTTTTCTGGGTTTGCGATGAGTACTCTTGGTGTTGGTCCAAACCACATAAATGAATCTTTACCTGAATTAATATTGTTATTGGATTGATCATCAAACACTATGATATATTTATTAATTATAATTACTAATTATATATGTCCATTTCAAAAAAAACAAAAAAACTAATCATGTGAAATCGATCTAATTAGTTAAATAATTAGACCATCTCCAAGAATATGTAAATTTTGTACAAAAAGTAGATTTGTGATGTTTTTACATCAAATTTTACTATTGTGCTCCAATACATAATTGTAATTTTTAATGTAAAATTTAATATGTTATTTAATACTTACTTAATAATTTATTAAAAACCACTTGAGGCTAGCTAATTAAGTGACCATAGGAGGGTGCGTGTGTGTTGGAGGTCATGGTTCGAGTCCCAAATTATGTATTGTGTAATATATAAACGCTTATGTAAGCTTTTTGCATCATGATTTAGTACACTATTGGAGTAGACTTTTAACAAAATAAATTATATTTTACATTTGTATCACTTATTTGAATCTTCGATGCTATTATGTACGTGTGCAACCAATAATTTTAATATAACTAGCGTTATTTGTTCATTTGATATTTATTTAGGGTTAAGTTGAAAAATGCCTCTTTTATTAATCAATTAACTAAATTTGTCTCTAATTTTATATTTATTTGAAACATACCTCTTTTTATGTGTATTGTACCCAAAATACCCAGACATAAGAGAGTCACATGGAGCGTATCTTGAAATTACAGGGGCAAAATTGGTACAATGTTTAAAAAAAGAGGTAAAAATAATAGACTTTAAAAAAGAGGGTAAAAATGAAAGAGAACAACATAAAAAGGGTATAGAGTGTAATTTCCTCATTTATTTATATATACATCCAGGGCCGGCCCAAGCATTGGAAATTTAGGCAGTTTGGGCCATTGCATAAGGCTCTCATTCTTTTAAGGCTCGATTTTTTTTTTTTTTTTTTTTAAAAGAAAATGCCTATTTTTTTTTCCTATTATATATACATCAATAAAAAATTTATAATTGAAAATTTATGAACGAATCTTAAACAAAAAACTAATAGAATTGTAGTTTTAATGTATACAGTTTTTTTTTAAAGATCCTAATTTTAAAATTTTGTACAAGGCCCCCAAAACCCTTGGATCGACCCTACATGCATGTATACACCTTTCGATTAGCCTCCTTCTATCATACACACTCATTTATTTATCTATATATTTATAATTATAATTTACGGTGGGTAACATCCAATTCAATCTAATTGAACCGAACTGATCCAATCCAATCTATTTACAAAAAAAATGGATATCCAATTATAATTGGATTGGATTAGATACTAAAAGTTGAATTCTAATTGGATTTGATCGGTTATTGAATGTCAATCTTAAAATCTAAAAACCGATGCAATCCAAATACATTTATATATATTAAAAAATTATTTAAATTAATTTATATAATAAAAAATAAAAAAATATATATTAATTATATTTTTAGTGACTTTTTTTTTTGTCAAATTTGTAACACTTGGTTGTTCTATGTATTTATTTTCATGATTTTTTGTTATATTTTATTACTTAGAAATATTGTTGTTTTAGTTATTTCAAACATTTAGTTACATTACACGTGTAACAATAATATTTTTATGGAGTAGTAAACTTAAAAATTAATGGTGTTATTTTACGTATTTATTTTCATATTTTAAGTTAATATTAAAAATTAAGTTTGTAATTAGATATCCAATTAAAAAATTGATCCAATCCAATCAGCAATTAGATCAGATTGGATTGGATTTTGAGGTCTAATTGGATTGGATCGGATAATAATTTTTTAAATCCAATTACTAATTGAATTGGATCAGATGAGAAAAAAAAATATTAGATTGGATCGAATGCCCACCCCTAATTGAAACCATATCCTTTAATATGTTGAGATTATATTAATTAATCTTATATAAAAAAAAAATATAAGATATTATACATTTTTGTTTTTTATTTTTTTAATCACAAAATGAAAGTAAAATTTTTATTTTTAAAAATTTTGTTTTTAAGAAACAAAAATTTTATAAAACATGTTTTTGAAAAATATTTTCACTTTTCTATTTTTAAAAACAGAAAATTGATTAAAAAAGTGTTAACAAACGCCACTTAAGTAAATATTATCGTTATACTTAGAGCATCTCCAATAATAGCATCCTTTAAGGATATTAAAAATTTACGCATCATATAGAAATATAATATTTTATTTTATCTCTCTTCCACATCATTTTTGGTACTCTTTCTTTTAAAAATATTTCAATGTATAGCACTCTTTAAAAATGTTATAATTATAATTTCACACATTATTATTTTATATATTCTAATTTTTAGCTACAATAACTTTTTAGTTTTAATTTTTTTATTAAAAATTAATGAATAGCATTAATCCTACAGCATAGCATCCATGTAAATTTTTAAAATGACATCATCCTCTCTCCAATGGTATAGCATCTCAATGTTTTGCCACATAATATGTCCATCTCACCAAACATCTTTTAAAATTTTATCATTGGAGATACTCTTATGGCCGCGTTATAATATTAATTAAAATAAGAATCTAATTTCTTAGAAATTAATTGAAACTTAAAAAAAATATATGAATGTGTGTGTATACACAATGGCGGAGGCAGTCAAATATTTTAGTGAGGGTAAAAAAAATTAAAGTATTAATAAAAAATATAAAAATAAATATATGTAAAAATAAAAGTAAAAAATATAAATTTTCTAAGAATACAAATAAGAATATATGTGTTAAAAAATAATAAAGTATAAATTTTATAGGGACAAATATAAAAATACTTAAGAACATAAATAAAAAAAAAATTATTTTTATAAGATCAAAATACAAAATATTCAAAAAAAAAAAATATATAAACAAAAAGTTAAAAGGAG
This sequence comes from Cannabis sativa, assembly GCF_029168945.1. NCBI lineage: Eukaryota > Viridiplantae > Streptophyta > Magnoliopsida > Rosales > Cannabaceae > Cannabis > Cannabis sativa. The sequence goes on along the minus strand of NC_083601.1, from coordinate 38,286,148 downwards.
CAAATGACCCCACACCCCCTCCCTTTCTTTGGCCAGTGTGTATGAAGGACCACTATATACATAGTGACGTGAATATTTTTGTATCAGATGAACCCAGTGACAAGTTTGCCTTGTGCAGCTTAATTATTATAAAAAAAATTATTTATATTATTTTAAATAAAAATTATTTTCAATTTTAATAAATTTATTTAATTTTGGAGGGATTTAAGTATTATAAAAAATATACATGAGGGCTTTTTTTTATTATTGTGGTGTATAACTATCAACTTTAAAAATTTCTTTTATACTTTCTCAATTGGAATTTTCGTTTTTCAGTGGGGCCGGGGCTTTAAGCTTGCCAGTGAGTCCGTCCCCATTGTGAACCAGCTATTTCAAAAGACTGACATATATATCACTGGATATATATATATATATTTTGAATACATATATAACATGTTTTTTATGTTAATTAATTAATGTTTAAGAATATGCTTATTGTAATAACTAACGCTTGATAATTCCAGGATGCAACTGGACTTTCTATATTAAAAGAAAAATATATATTTTCTACAACTCCTAAATAGAAAAAATTACTTCACATATAAATATAGATTCTGCATGCGTGTAACTTCCTTTATGATAAACACAATAATTAAGTAAACTCTTTAAAAGAAAAAATATATAAAAGAAGGAGAGCTGAAGTGACAGTGTAATGTTTCATGTTTGTATATAATATATGGTAATAATTTATAGCTAGAAGTAAGATATAGGCAGGCAATACGTTTTTAATTTGGACCATATATAAATCAGAGGTAGTCAGGAACACAGATAACACAGGTAATCCAAGTAGCACTAAAAACATGTTTAGCTTGAAAAGATAATAAATGAAAAGATAAGATAATTAAGTAACTGTGTGTATCAAATTAACCTGTGCACGTATAAATTTAATGGCAAGTCATTTTTAACATGTCAGATCTATCTTAAACAAAAATGACTAATTTATTAAAGTTGTTACCATATTATAAGTGTGTTAAATATATATATATATGGAAGAGGTTTCAATGGTTACATTTTTATTGTAACCATCATGGTTACATTTTTTTAAGCCATTGGATTACTATTAAATGGTTGTGATTAATTTGGAAATTAAATAAAAATAAATAATAAATAACTTGTAACCTGAAAGTAACCTAATCATTTATTTCCTTATAAAACTTTAATTAAGATTAATTATATTTTAAAATTAAATTAATTATAATTATTAATTAATTTTTTACAATTTATTACTATATAAGGATCTTTTAGCAATTTATTTTTTTTTATACTTAAATTATTTAAAATTTTATAGCAAAACTTTTTATAATTTAAAATTATACACATATAATTTCATAATTTAAATTTTATTATACTTGTAATCTTAATTTTAAATTATTACACTTAATTATTTAATTTTTTTTATTTAAATATTTAAAAAGTAAAAAATAAAATAAGTTGAAGGATTTTTTAGAAAAAAAATGGATGCACTTGTTATCGATTGATTAGCTTGAGGCCTCATACTTAGTTCATATAATTGTAACAAAATAATTAAATATCATTTAAAAATAATTAATTATTTGAAAATTTATTATAAGAAGAGAATTTTAATTTGTGTCAAAAGAAGTTTAATTTTTGTAAAAAAAATAAATTTTATTGTAAATGTTATAATTAAATGGCTTAATTATTAAAATAATTCAAGTAAGGATTTAAATATAAATATTAATTGCTAAAAGAGGTCTTTTTAAATATTTAATTAATTTTTTTAAGAAAATAGTTAATTATAATTAAATAATTCTAAAAAAGGAATGTCTATTTAATTAATTATTTTAAGAAAATAATTAATTATAATTAATTAAATCTAAAAAAGGAAAGTCTACCTATTAGTAACCTGCTATTACAGGTTAAAGAAAAATGTAACCATATGGTTACAATAAAAATGTAACCATTGAATAGTCACCCATATATATATATCATTACTCATATATATATTTGTCTAGCTTGAAAAATATTGTAAACATTTATATTATAGTAATCATAATTAAATAAACATACCATAATTGTTGACTGTGTCAAGGACAAAAGGGAAAATCCGTGGAACGACATCGTCTGAGAGATTGATGGATTTGGACCTTGCCTCTTTGATCATCTTAAAGCTCTCTCTCAAGTCTCCAAACAGAAATCTGTAAGGGGTGCCCTTAAGACCTTGCTTTCTAAGGCACTTTTCAAGCCTTTTAGGTCTAAACCATACCCAGTTCGCAGCTCTCAAAATCCATGTCACAGTTATGACTATGCCAAGTAATTTAGTACATAGTGAACAAACAGAGGAGACCTCCATTTCTTTTCTGCTTTTTTTACTTTTTTTGGTGAGACTACTTATTATTGATGAAGATATGTGGGTATTTATTTATTCGTAAGAGAGAGAGAGAGAGAGAGAGAGAGAGAGAGAGAGAGAGAGAGAGAGAGAGAGAGAGAGAGAGAGAGAGAGAGAGAGAGAGAAAGAAACTGAGTGGTTGGAGAAAAGAGAGAGAAAGAGAGAGTTAATAATTTTTTTCAACAATGTATTAACGTACAACTATAAAAGAAAACGACGTTAATCAAAAAAAAAAAAAAAAAATAAAACGACAACATGATATTACATGATCATTGATAAGGGTGAGGCGAAAAGATGAGAAGAACAATACGAGTTTTCTTCTGGTCATAATTCGTTGCCATCTGTCATGTACGTCGTGGCCTTAGTATTGTAAACAGGAGAATTGCATCTCTAACTAGACAACATTTATAATTAAATGTCGAAACTAATATATTATCCTATAAATTTACATAAAATTTAACACATTTTACTATAAAAAAATATTTTCAAAGTTGATCACTCTAAAATTTATTAACTATAATCTTACATCACATTAAATAAGATAGAGTGATTCTACAATAAACCCCTTTAAAAGGGATGTACTGATACACCCTTGACTTGTTTCGGCATTCAGAAAATTTTTTTAGCTTAATTTTTTTTCATATTCATGTACGTTATAACTATTCAAGATAACCTACAAAATTTTGAGAAATTTCGATTAATTTACAATATAAAAATAATGTTCAAACAGTCTATTTTACACGCTTATAAAATAAAATAGTCACGCGTACAATACACTGTTTGAACGTAGTTTTTGGCGTGTTAAACATTTCCAAATTTCTTAAAATTTTGCAGGATGTCTTAAATAACTATAACGTATATGACCATGAGAAAAAATTTGACTAAAAAATTATTTCGGGTGCTAAAACAGATAAGGGTGCATCAATGTATCCATTTTAAGGGGTGCGTTATAGAATTTCCCAATAAGATAAATAGTAGTACAAGTACCTATTCAAATATCAATATTTATTTTTAGAAATATAAATATCAATATTAGTAAAATTATAATTTTCCTCTCATTTTATCAATACACTCTATTTTAAATTTATTAAACAAAATTAAAAGTAATTAATTCTACATATTTATATTTAGACCCAATAATTTAAAATTTAGGTCATATATACCTTATTAAATAATATGTACTCCACGTTTTGTGAACAAACATAAATATATATTATCCTATAGTATATCTAATTTTTTTAGATAAAGTGATTAAGATCACTTATGAATTTACGATGTAGACATCCACCACCGATGCTAGAACCTCCTCGAATCAGGATAGCTCATCGTCTAATCGCAGAGCATACTTTGCCAAGCCATGGGCCGCTAAATTCTCAGAGCGAGCCACATGGGACAAAACTACCCCCAGATTTTTAGACAATAAAGCTATAACATCTTCAAACAACGCTCCTAACTCGTTGAAATACATCTTCCTGTTGTTGATAGCCGTCACCAAAGCTAACAAATCTGCATAAACTACATGAATTGGAAGACTACACATATGAGCCCAATTGAGTCCAACCAACATGGTTAAAGTTTCAGCCTGTAACACTGAAATTTCACCTGAAAATACTCAGAACACCAAAAAAAATATTTATAATTAGAAAATTATCAAACTGATCAAAATCAATCAAACACCAAAACTAAACAACTAGATCCCCTATAAAATTACTAGAAGTAGCCAAAGGGAATACCCTTTGGCTAGTAGCAACTAAACTCTTTTATTTTACTTCATAATCGTCTAAGGATCACTATCCTTTACTAAAACCCTAAGACCTAAAAAAGATTTTGATATGTAATCTAATAACAACAAATAAACCCTGCAATGCTCCCATAACTTAGGATATCAAAAAATTTCATTTAGAAATAAACAAAATAATAAAATAAGCAACGAATAATATTTTTAACGTACCCACTATGATTAATCTTTGAGGGGTTTGCTCAATGCAGCATAGACTATATTATCTTCTGACAATATAACAACACATAATCCAACTAAGCTCGTGGTGCTCAGTACCGCAAAAAATTTCCTTTAAAAACTTTTATTTTTCATGAAAACATGGAACAATTAATCATGTTACTCTAAATAATTAGGCTCAACCTATAAAAATAAGCGCAGAAGCCTTGAAAGGCATCAAAGCCGATAAAATTGTGGCGCAACAAATCTTCACAATGTATAAAATATTAATTTGTTAACTATTTGACTAATAATAATTGCTTACAATTAAAAAATAATAATAGAAATAAATATATAGACTATTATAACTTAATTTAAAACTAAAACGAAAGAAAATAAATATAATAATAGGAAGAGGTTTCAATGGTTACATTTTTATTGTAATCATCATGGTTACATTTTTTTAAGTCATTGGATTACTATTGAATGGTTGTGATTAATTTAGAAATTAAATAAAAATAAATAATAAATAACTTGTAACCTGAAAGTAACCTAATCATTTATTTCCTTATAAAACTTTAATTAAGATTAATTATATTTTAGAATTAAATTAATTATAATTATTAATTAATTTTTTGCAATTTATTACTATATAAGGATCTTTTAGCAATTTATTTTTTTTATACTTAAATTATTTAAAATTTTATAGCAAAACTTTTTATAATTTAAAATTATACACATATAATTTGATAATTTAAATTTTATTATACTTGTAATCTTAATTTTAAATTATTTCACTTAATTATTTATTTTTTTATTTAAATATTTAAAAAGTAAAAAATAAAATAAGTTGAAGGATTTTTTAGAAAAAAAAATGGCTGCACTTGTTATCGATTGATTAGCTTGAGGCCTCATACTTAGTTCATATAATTGTAACAAAATAATTAAATATCATGTAAAAATAATTAATTATTTGAAAATTTATTATAAGAAGAACATTGTAATTTGTGTCAAAAGAAGTTTAATTTTTGTAAAAAAAAATAAATTTTATTGTAAATATTATAATTAAAGGACTTAATTATTAAAATAATTCAAGTAAGGATTTAAATATAAATATTAATTGCTAAAAGAGGTCTTGTTGAATATTTAATTAATTATTTTAAGAAAATAGTTAATTATAATTAATTAATTCTAAAAAAGGAATGTCTACTATTTAATTAATTATTTTTAAAAAAATAGTTAATTATAATTAATTAATTCTAAAAAAGGAAAGTCTACCTATTAGTAACCTGCTATTACAGGTCAAAGAAAAATGTAACCATATGGTTACAATAAAAATGTAACCATTGAATAGTCACCCATAATAATAATATAGTAAAGTATAAAAATATTATTAATAAAATCACGTAATTAATTAATGGACTTAATAAATGTTGTTTCAAACCACCAAATTAAAATATCTTTATAAAATACATTATGTGCATATAAATTAATAAATAATTAATAAGATTATCAAATCTAATAAAACTCCTAAAATAAGGCTCAAAATCTATAACATATCTAATTTAATATAAGATATTGTATAATTTTTATTTGATTATTTGAAAAGTATATATAGAAATTGAATCAAGAATAAACTAAGCAGTTTTAATTTAGATATTTTTCTCTCACTATCATTTATTTCCAACCCAACAACTAATTTGTTTTTTGTCTCTTTTCTTTTCCCTCCCTTTTTCTCCTCAACAAATTTAGTAACATTCAAAACAAATGAAATCAGCAATGACGCATGTGATCAATGTAGGAATAGGCTTTGCCTGCTGTTATTTATAATTTTTTTAAAAATTTATATAAAAAAATTATGTATGCAATTTAACTAAAATTGATATTATATAAGCTCACTTGTTGGCTAAGTTTATTCTTACGGTGAATAGTGAATGTATTTGGTTAGAGAAAATTCCACCTCCACTTATAATTGTTATATGTAATTTGTTTTCAAGTTAATATTAGTGGGAAATTCTATTATGCACCATCTTAAAAGGGATACACTGATACATCTCTATCTGTTTTAGTATCTGAAATAATTTTTTAGTCAAATTTTTTCTTATGGTCATGTAAATTATACTTATTTAAGACATCCTGCAAAATTTTAAGAGGTTCAGAAAATTTTAACACGTCGAAAATTGCGTTCAAGTAGTGTGTTTCACGCGTGACTATTTTATTTTATACGCGTGTAAAATAGACTGTTTGAACATTGTTTTCTATATTATAAATTATTCCAAATTTCTTAAAATTTTGTAGGATATCTTAAATAGCTATAACGTACATGAATATAAAAAAAATTAGACTAAAAAATTTTTCTGGAGGCCGAAACAAGTAGAGGGTGCATCAATACATCCATTTTAAGGGGGTGCATTGTAGAATCACCCAATATTAGTCTTTTCTCAAAAAAAAAAAAAGTTAAAATATAATATTTTTTAATCCTTTTTAGTTATATAAAAATTTTACGATTAACAAAAATAATTTATAATAATAAAAAAAAACCTCACATTAAGTTATGCATTATAATTAAATAAATCTTCACTTTTTCTTAATTTACACTTAAAAAATATGATTTTTTTTAATAAGCTAAATATTAATAATAACTTACTTTCAAATAATTAAAAATGTCATTTTATAATCATTAAAATTTATATTTTATCTTACAAAATTAATACATTAACAATTTTGTACTAAATCAAAGGTTTATATTTTGATAATAACATAATTTTTTCCGAATATTAAAAATAATATAATTTTATCATCATTTAAATTTATATATTTTGCCTTAAAAATATTATACAATTTCAGTTTGAAACATTACCTAACATATTTATTATTTATTTTTTAAAAATAAATATATAAATAATCAATAATAACAAACGTTTATATTTGACCTAGAGTGGAGGCAAAATATAGTCTTTCACATGCTATTATTTGATATATCAATTGTAAATGATTATTATATCATTTGCTTTAATTATTGTTACTTTTTTTTAAATGCTCAATTTTATGAATTAAAGTTAAAACAAAAGATTAAATATTTCATGAAAAGGAAAAAAAATAATTAAATAACATTCCATAATGAAACACCACCACTCACAGTTTAATTACAATGTATATGATGCAATTTAATTTAATTTTATCAAATTACTAATACTATAATTAATGATCTTGTATTATCAAACAATAATAATATATAATAAAATTACAATATTATTTATATAATATAAAAGCCTATTATTATTATATATTAATTAAATGGCTAATCTATTTTTATCGTTAATTAAGAATTTCTATAACAACTTTCTATTATGCAGACCTTTCATATTCCTTATCCTAATAGCATTAATTAAAAAAAATGGAATAAATAAAGTTGTCATGTATACAAAAGAGACACTCCATGGTAAATTATATTCTTTATAATAACTTTTGAAATTCCATAACATATCTAAATAAATTTAAATACTTAATCCATAATATTTAAATAAATCAAGAGACATAATTGTATTGCACACACTAAATAACAAACATGTCTTTTGAATTTTCTATGAGAACTAAAAATATTGGTGCAATTAATAATGATGATAAAAATAACAAAAATATTAAATAAATAAGAGAATGGAGAAAAAATTAAAAAATAAATAAATAATAATTCATAATCTTATTATTAAATAAAAAGAATACTATTAATATTAACAAAGAATACTATTAATTTACCGAGGACATTTCAACTTCTAACGAGGACTTTTGTCCTCGTTAGAGACCCTGTTTTTTGTAGTGAACAAAATGAATTAAAAACATGTAACACAAATAATAATAGAATAAGTTAAAAAAAAAATAATGTAATGAATAAACAAAATAGAGAAAATATTAATCTTATGATGGAGTACTATTACTGAATGATAAAAAAAAACTGAAAAAAAATAATATTAATTAAATATCTTATATAAATTATTATATCTTCTTATTTTGCCCACTCAATTTTAAGTGAATAATTATTATTACTGATAATTAATAATTAAAATAAAAGCATAAGTAAAATAACTTAGTTTTAAAAAATCACAAAAAAAAAAAAAGAAAAATAACAATTCTCAAAATATAAAATGTCTTCTCACCTCTTAATTGTATCTATAAATATAATTATATCACATATTAAAATAAATGAGTCAACCTAATTAATTAAAAATATACATATATACATATAATATTATGGATATTTAAAGTATCATGAAATAGAGAATATATAATCAAACAAAAATAGAAATTAGAAAATAAATAATTTAGAGATATAATTGTATAAGAAAAAAAAACATTATAGAGGGATAGTTTTTTAATATAAATTCAAAAATAACTATATATATTATTTTATTATTAATATATTTATTATATTTTGTTTTGTGATATTTTATTGACAAATAAAAAAATTGGTCTACACAACAAAATTAAATTATAAAAATAATAATAATAATAATAATAATAATAATAATAATAATAATAATAATAATAATAATAATAATAATAATAATAATAAAGAGCATAGGCAATAAAAAAAATAAGAGTATATATATTAGAATTAGTATGACATGCATAACATATTATGTTTGTAAGAGAGAAGAATAGTGATAAGAAAAATAAGAAAGAATTGATATATAATTTTACTTATAGATCACTATATAAATAAAATTTAAAATCTAATATTTTTATATAATTCATAGAAAGACATTACAAAGAAGAAAAAAAAGAAGAAAGTAATTATACCAGATCATATATGTATCTTTGTATTTAACTTGTTATGTGTGGTGAATCCTCACCCTCAAAACAAGTTGTTACAGCAGTAACAATGTTCAAGAAACACAAATCAAAATTAAAACCAATCACAAAACCAAAACTTGAACTTAATTGAAATAAGACAAAGAAAACTTAACTCAATAATGGATCTTTATTGAATAGGAATAGTCAGTAGTACACAATAGATTGAGCCCAAGATTACAACTCAACACAGTAAGTAATTACAAAAAAATGCCTCACATTGAGGGAAATCACTTCAAGAGTGATACTCCCTTTTTACATCCCTCCACACACACTCACTATGATCTTGGACTCTCTCTCTCTAAACTGAATCTAAAGTATGAGCTTTGGAGATTAGAGATCAGAACTCTCAACTCAGACCTCTCTGTTTAGAATAAAGGAACCCCTATATATAGTTGTTGGTGGGTCCCCTTTAAGTTGGTATTAAACCCAACTGTCATAAATTGCAGCAGCTTTCTTCAGATTCATCTGATAGGCAAATAGATGGACATACTGACTTGAGAGGTTAAGTGAGTTTATGTAACGCCCTAAATAATTAGGCACGCTACCCAAAATGATTATGAAACCCTAATCCCCTAACCGGGATTACTAATTAAAAACAGCGCAAAATTTAAACTTTTATATTAAACAGACTGAAAATAAACTTGTAATATATTTAAACTTTTTCAAACATAGTTGGGATCCCAAAAATATTTACAAAATTATTACAAGTTCTTTCTTACTAGCCGACCTAAGCGGCAAAACAGAATACAAAAGTCAACACTGTTAGACCCATAACCCGCTTGGTCTGAAGTGGCATGAACATGTACATTCTTCGCCCTGCTCCTGAAACTCATGGCTGATCAGCTAATGCCTTACCCTTTCCCCGCACAAGAGAGCACCCGTGAGCCAAGCCCAAGAAGACAATATAAATCATAACAAATATATTATGCTCATTCACATATGTCTGTATAGCACAGACCTGATCATTATTTCATCATGCCCATTTATGTCTACGTGGCGTAGACCTATGTGTTGCGCTCACACATCTAATTAAATCTACATGACGTAGACCCACGTGTTACTCTCACACGTCTAAATACATTAAGGCCTTAGAAGTGGTTCATCTCGGTTATGAGTACCGAGTCCAACCTGATTATGCCTTGAGCGCATAATCCTTAAATCTCATTTCAATTAACATGGCATGGCATTTATACACATATATCACTAGGGTAATAACCCTAGGCTATTAGACCGTTCCTATTAGGGTAATAACCCTAATCCCGGTTACTTAAACATTCATGCATATCATTCTCAACATAAGTGCCACTGCGCATACTCTACGTGCTAATCACTGTCTTACCTGTTGTCCCGCAATAGTAGAGATTCCAAATCCCCGGGTGCTCCTGACCAGGTGCCGGTAATCCTAGTCACACACAATCCGGGATTTTCACAAATAGGGTTAACCCCTGATTTCACATTCATAAAATAAATTCATGGCATTTCAAATACATATAATCACATAGAGCTCGAAAAGAGCTTTCCAACGGTATAAAGAACGTCCCAAACGGAGTCCCGAGTCAAAAGTTATGGCCAAAACAAAATTGAGAAAAACAGAATTTCTCCTTTGCCCGGATCCAGTCGCGACGGCCGAAAATCCCGTCGCAACGACTGGGTTTAGAACACCCCAAAACTCAATTTTTAAGGTCTTAAACATGTTAATTTTCCATAACTTCGAACCTCAATCGTACCATACCCAAAATTAACTTCTTACAGTTAAAAAAACAACACAACAAACATCAATTCTAACATTAATCAACAACACCCAACCAAAGCTCCAAAGCTTGAGCAAAATCAACAAAATTCCATTAACAAGAACTTGAACTCCAACTTCAAACAATAAATTTCAGAGCTCAACACCAGAAAATTACACTAATCAAATCCTCTAATTTCTGTCCAAACCTAACCCAAACAAACATATGAATTTAAAGCTTAAAGCATGCTCAAGACAACCCCACCAACCAAGAACATGCATCACAAATTCAATACCACAACCACAAAATATTTTCATGCTTTTCAACAAATAATTTCAGCAATAAATCTCAGATTAAAACCAGAGAAAGTTACCTCAAACTCAATCCAAGAACAAGCTCAAAAATCTACAAACTCAAAGCTTCAATTCAAGGCCAAATCCAAGCAATTTCTTCAAAAATCAAAATTGAAAAAGAAAAGGGTTTGAGAGAGGGGGGGGGTCGGCCAAGAGAGTTACAACCAGAAAATTCCATTTTCTTTTTCATTTTTGTCAAAAATGCCATTTCACACACTTATCTCATAAAGCCAAATTACTAAAATGCCATTAGGGCCATATAACTTCCACTTTAAACATACAAGGGCAAAAATGGCATTAACACACAATTTCAAACCCAATTAAATTTCAGATTATCAAATATCAATTAAAATGCCAATTAATTCAATCTAATTTTCATTTCGGGCCCGAACCCGGTTCTGCCCGAAATACCCGGTTGTGACTATACCGCGCCAACCTGTCAGAACACACCTGAAAAGACAACACAGGCATATTATATAATAATATAGTTCTATTAAGCACGTAATTAACTTAATTTCATCAATTTACCCTTCTCGGGTCATAATTACCAAAATGCCCCTGGCTCACCAACGGAGTCTTAACATGTTAAATTCATATAATTTCACATATGTTGAACTATATAATAATATAATTCCTCAATTAACTCATAATTATCTAGTTAGGGTTTTGCTAATCCTTTTCTTAATCCCGGGTATTACAATTTAATCCCAACAGTTCCACCTGATTAGAGTCACTTAATCTCTAATCCAATGAAATAAATGAGGACATCAAATGTCCTGAATGCTCAACAAGTTTAGACAGTGCCTAAACTTGTCTCTAGTTACACTTTTGGTGAAAATATCTGCATGGTTATCATGTGTGCTTATTTTCTTCACTTGCACCTTCTTGGATGACACATTATCCCTTATGAAGTGTAACTTGATATCAATGTGCTTTGACCTCTCATGGAACATTGGATTTTTCATGAGATGTAAAGCACTTTGATTGTCACAATAAACTGTGATATCCTCAGATTTGAAACCTAACTCCTCTGTCAACCCCTTAAGCCATATAGCCTCCTTGATGGCTTCTGTAGCAGCCATGTATTCAGCTTCTGTAGATGACAAGGCTACTACTTTCTGTAGGTTAGATTTCCAGCTGATGCAGCCCCTAAGAGTAGTGAACACAAACCCTGTTAGGCTCCTTCTAGTGTCTAGGTTTGCTGCAAAATCTGAGTCCATAAAACCAGTGATTTCTTCCTTGTACTGGATCTCCTTACTGAACACAATACCATTGTCCAGAGTACCCTTTAGGTACCTCATTGTCCATTTCAGTGCTTCCCAATGTTCAGGGCCTGGGTCTGAAATGTACCTACTTAGCACACTCATGGCATGAGCTAAGTCAGGTCTTGAACACACCATGGAGTACATGAGACTCCCAACACAACTTGCATAGGGAACATTGCTCATCTTGGCTCTTTCTGCATCTGTTTTTGGTGACTGAGATGCAGACAACTTAAAGTGTTGAGCAAGTGGTGTTGCAACAGGTTTGCACTTGTCCATGCCAAACTTGTTCAATACTTTCTTCAGGTAGGCAGCTTGAGAAAGTACCATCATGCCAGGTCTAGATCTCTTTATGTCTATCCCAAGAATTCTCTTTGCTTTGCCCAGATCTTTCATCTCAAACCCATCACTGAGTTTCATTTTCAACTTGTCAATCTCTGACTTTTCTTTGCTAAAGATCAGTATATCATCAACATATAGTAGCAAATAGGTTTGATTATTGAAATACACACATGAGTCATACTTACTTTTAGTGTATCAAATATTTAGCATATAAGTGTCAAACCTCAAGTTCCATTGCCTAGGTGCCTGCTTGAGGCCATAAAGAGACTTCTTAAGTAAACATACCTCATCTGGATTCCCATTGTCAAAGCCCTCAGGCTGTTGCATATAGATTTCCTCTTCTAACTCACCATGCAAAAAGGCTGTTCTTACATCCATCTGTTCAATCTCTAGGTCCATGCTTGCTGCCTTTGCCATCATGGCTCTAATTGAAGCTTGCTTCACCACTGGAGAGAAAATCTCTTTGTAATCGATGCCTTCTTTCTGAGTGAACCCCTTGGCAACTAACCTTGCCTTGAATCTGGTAGGCTCATTCCCTAAACCTTCTTTATGCTTGAAAAGCCATTTACATCCTACCAGCTTGTAGAACTCTGGTTTCTTCACAACAATCCAGGTTCTATTCTTCCTAAGAGACTGCATCTCTTCTTGGATGGCCTGTAGCCATGCAACAGCATCTTTACTTCTCATAGCTTCTTCAAAGCTAGTGGGTTCTAAACTGTCAACCTCTTCTGCAATCATAAGTGCATATGCAATGAATTAAGCATAACCAAAACGATCAGGGACTTTTCTCTGTCTTCTCTCTCTATCTCTAGCTAATTGATAGCTGCTGAGTTCCTGCTCATCTTCATTGTCTTCCCTTTCAGTTGCCTCAGTTCCATCTGGAACAGCATTAGTTGGTGTTGTAGGAGCAACCTGCTCCACCTCAATCTGGACATTCTCATCTAAACCAGCTTCGCTGTCTTTACAAGTGCTCTTGGTTTTCATGGCCATTTCATCTTCCTTGAAAACCACATCTCTACTAATCAAGCACTTCTTGAATCCAGGTTCTAAACACCACACTCTATATCCCTTAACCCCTTCAGGGTAGCCTAGAAACATGCATCTCAATGCTCTAGGTTGCAACTTATCTTGTCTAACATGCACAAATGCAGTACATCCATACACTTTCAAGTGATCTAAATTTGGGGATTTACCTGTCCATAACTCTTGTGGGATCTTGAAGTTGTTTGGCACAGATGGTGATCTATTGATTAGGTAACATGCAGTTTTAAGAGCTTCTGCCCAAAAGGTTCTGTCCAAACCAGCTCCTAGTAACATGCACCTAACCCTCTCAATCAATGTTCTATTCATCCTCTCAGCAACACCATTTTGCTGAGGGGTTTTGATCACAGTTCTATGTCTCTCGATTCCCATTGTGGCACACAATCCCTTGAACTCATTTGAGCAGTACTCAAGACCATTGTCAGTTCTTAGTACCTTGATTTTGTTCCCAGTCTGGTTTTCTAGTAGCCTCTTCCATGTATCAAAGGTTCCTAGAGCCTCATCTTTGCTTTTCAACAAATACACCCAGACTTTCCTACTGTAATCACCAATAATACTCATAAAGTAGTGTGCTCCACCTTTGGTTGGAATCCTAGATGGCCCCCAAAGGTCAGAATGGACATAAGCTAACCTTTCTGTGGTGGTGTGTTCTGCCTTGTTGAACTTCAATCTACAAGCCTTCCCCAAAACACATTCATCACAAAACTCAAGTTTTTCTGTTAGCTTCTCCTTGACCAGTCCTTGCCTGTTCATTTCCTCAAGTCCTCTCTGACTTACATGCCCCAATCTGAGGTGCCATAGCCTTGCTTGACTGTGTTTGGTTGAGTCCAAAACAGGTGCTGCTAATTCTGAGATTGTCTTTCCATCCAAGAAATACAATCCATTACTCAACCTTCCTCTCAACACAGTTCCTGTGCCTTGGGCAATTTTCATTACACCTTCCTCAACTTTGACAACATACCCCAATTTGTCAAACATACCAATAGAGAGAAGATTTCTTTTGAGATCTGGAACATACCTGACCTGCTGCAAGGTCAACATGACTTCATCATGATTCTTTAACAAGATTGTTCCCACACCTTTGATCTCACACGCTTTGTTGTTCCCAAGAAGAACTGAGCCCCCATGACTCTCTGAAAGAGTCCTAAACAGTCCTTTGTTTGGTGTCATATGAAATGAACACCCTGAATCTAGAATCCAATCTCCACCTGAATCTGAACTAGACATTACAAGAACATTAGATGACACTGTAAGTGCATCAGACGACCCATAGCCATCAGCTACATCAGCAACTCCTTGCTTCCTAGACTTGTGATGATTTTCCTTCTTCAGTTTAGCCTTCAAAGTCAAACACTCATTTCTAAAGTGGCCCTCCTTCTTGCAATAATAACATTGCTTTCCTGCAGCTCCATTAGAGCTTGGCCCTCCTGTGGAGTTTCTAGAAGTGGATCTTGAATGGTTACCTCTGTAGCCATTAGAGTTCTGATTTCCCTTGAATTCCCTCTTGGGGAATTTTCCCTTAACAATGAGTAATCCTTCCCCATTGACCTCATCTTTCTCATCTCCCTTCTTCTGAATTTCTTTCGAATTCAATGCAGCCTTAACCTCTGCATAGTCAGAGTTTCTTTGCCATAGAAGATCGTATCAACAAAGTGCTCATACATCTTGGGAAGTGAACTTAACAGGATTATAGCCTGGTCTTCATCATCAATTTTCACCCCAAGATTATTCAAATCTAGAATGATTCTATTAAAATCATCTAGATGTCTTCTCAATTCCTTTGACTCATCCATTCGAAGTGTGTACAACTTCTTCTTAAGATATAACTTGTTTGCAAGAGATTTCTTCATGTAGATTGATGCCAACTTGTTCCAAAGACCCAAGGCCTTGTCTTCATCTGAAACTTCTCTCAAAACCTCATCACCAAGACTGAGTAGGATGGCACTATGTGCCTTGGCTTCAATCTCAAGTTTCTTCTTATTGTCTTCAATTAATTTCATGGCTTCATCATCAAGTGCCTCATAAATCCCTTGGTGAACTAGAAAGGCCTTCATTTTGATTCTCCATAGGCTGAAATCATTCGAGCCATTGAACTTATCCACCTCAAACCTTGCTGAAGCCATTAAAACCAATTCTTAATTGCTTGAATATGGTTCTTGAAAGTTTGAGTTTGATTCTTGAAATGTTGAAGATGAATCTTGATTGGTTGAATGTGATTCTTGAACTCTAAACCCTGAGCTCTGATACCATTTGTGGTGAATCCTCACCCTCAAAACAAGTTGTTACAGCAGTAACAATGTTCAAGAAACACAAATCAAAACTAAAACCAATCACAAAACCAAAACTTGAACTTAATTGAAATAAGACAAAGAAAACTTAACTCAATAATGGATGAATAATGGATCTTTATTGAATAGGAATAGTCAGTAGTACACAATAGATTGAGCCCAAGATTACAACTCAACACAGTAAGTAATTACAAAGAAATGCCTCACATTGAGGGAAATCACTTCAAGAGTGATACTCCATTTTTACATCCCTCTACACACACTCACTATGATCTTGGACTCTCTCTCTCTAAACTGAATCTAAAGTATGAGCTTTGGAGATTAGAGATCAGAACTCTCAACTCAGACCTCTCTGTTTAGAATAAAGGAACCCCTATATAGTTGCAGGTGGGTCCCCTTTAAGTTGGTATTAAACCCAACTGTCATAAATTGCAGTAGCTTTCTTCAGATTCATTTGATAGGCAAATAGATGGACATACTGACTTGAAAGATTAAGTGAGTTTAATCCCAACATTATGATATGATTATATATGTATATATGAATTACGTATAATAATTCATTAAAAAGATGATAGAGATATGTATTTTTGTATTTCAATTTTTGTTCTAGTTATATATTGTTAATACTTACTATTATACTTCTTCTTCAAATCTATATATTTCTATATATAGTGAGTAATATGCAAGAATTAAAGAGTTGTAGGGAAGTGAAAAAGTTGTAACTAATTTTTTTTTATTTTACTTATTTATGTTAGTGATAAATATGCAATAATAATAATAATAATAAGAAGAAGAAGAAGAAGAAGAAGAAGAAGAAGGTTATGAAATAGTGAAAAGGTAATTGAATTATTATTGTTGTTATTATTAAGTATAAATATAAAATAGATAACACTACAACATTGAACACCATTAGCGGCGGACCCCTCTGCCGCTATTGGTGCCATTTTTGGCCGCTAAAGGGCATTAGCGGCGGACCTCGGCCGCTATTGGCCTGCCGCTAATGCTTGGCCGCTATTAAGAGTATTAGCGGCCAAAAAAGGGGTCCGCCGCTAATACTATTAATAGCGGCGGAGCAATAGCGGCGGGGCCCCGCCGCTAATGCCCTTTGTCAGTTTCGTGTTTCGAGACTGACAAAGGGCATTAGCGGCGGAGTCCCGCCGCTAATGCTTTACCGCTAATACCCGTCAGAATTAAAAAAAAAATAATAAATATTTGTAAAAATTTATTTATATATTAATAAATAATTATTTATATAAATATTTAATAAATAAAATCTAATTAATATAATTATAACAATTTAATAAAATTTATTGATAATTTAAAATTGTCTCCAAGGTAATTAACTTTAACATATTAATCCTAATAAAATATTGTCTCAAAATTAAACATATTAATCCAAAAATCGCCGGTGGTGGTGGTCGGTGGTTCACTGTCAACTGCTTCGACTGTGGTGGTGGTGCGTCAACGCCGTCGGGGTGGTGGTGCGTCGGGGCAGCCAAGGGGGGGGGGGGGGGTCAGCCGAAGGGGGAAATTGGTTTTTGAATTTTGGAAAGAAAAAAGAAAAATAGGGGAAATGGGATTGATGGAGTATTTATAATGGGGGTAGCGGCGGACTATTAGCGGCGGGGGTCCGCCGCTAATAGTAATAAAAAATAATAAAAAAAAGAATTATTACTATTAGTGGCGGACCCCCGCCGCTAATAGTCCGCCGCTAATAATTTTGAATTAGATGAGCGGGATTTATCCCGCCCATTTATTAGCGGCGGAGCAATTGCGGCGGGGTCCGCCGCTAATAGTAATAGCGGCAGAGTAATTGCGGCGGGATCCGCCGCTACTAGTATTAGCGACAGGCATTGCCGCTAATGCCCGCCGCTAATAAAATTTCAAAAAAAATAAAAAAAATTCGGCCACAATTAGCGGCGGACAGTGGAGTCCACCGCCGCTAATTATGATAATTGTTGTAGTGTAAAAATATAAATTTTTAACAAAAAAAAAATAGATAGAGTAAATAAATTGTAACCTAATTCTTTAAAACTCTGCTATATATATATGATGTATACTAAATAATAATAATAACATTAAATTGATATTAATTTTCGTAAATAGCATTACTATATTAACATTTAATCCACAATTAATTAATATATTTATTCTAAAATTAATTACATACTACTTATTTTTAATAATAAATTAAAAAAATATCAACTATCAATTAGTTATTAAAATATATTTAACCATTTTAATATTATTAACTAATTTTTTTTTTTTGTACTATTACATTTTTGGGTGACTATTCAATAGTTATATTTTAAGGTTACATTTTTTTATAACCTACTATAACATGTCACTTACAGGTAAACTTTCTATTTTTAGACTTAAATAAATTAATTTTTTAATTAAAATATTTAATAAAACTTTTTTAGAAATTAATATAATTTTTTTTTTATTTTAAAAAATAAATCAAATCAAGTTAGTATCAGGTTACAAGTAATTTATTAATTATTTTTATTAAATTTTTAAATTAATCATACGTCTAATAATGATTCAATGATTAAAAATAAATGTAACTATCATGGTTACATATTTAATGTAACTGTAAGAATCGTTATTTTCTGTAGTGATAAATTATGTCCAGTTGCATTCCAGTTGCGTCTGGGACTCGTAGTGTTTTGTCTGGGGTTCGTACTGTTAGTGTTAGTCCACGTCAGCAAAGATATTTTAGGTTTTAATTGTTCAGATGGTAACAGCTGTCTAATTCAGGTTTCTTGGTTTAGCTGGGTATAAATACGATTTATAGGTATTATGTTGACTAACTTTTTGATCGGAGATTAGGGATTACGTTTCTTTCTTCTTGTTTCTTCTTTATGTTCCATGACAGGTGATCTTTGAGCTTGGAGGTATTACTCCATAGTTGCAGATCAGAGCTTGAAGATGTTGAGTTTAGACTGAAGGGATTTCAGTATCATCTTCATCACCAGATCTGAAAGGAGTTCAGATTGAAGAAGTGTTGAAGAGAGCTCATCATTCACACAAGGGATCTTGTGTCTCCAATCAAGGGTCTTGGTTGGTATGGGTATAGATTCACTGTATTTTGTAAAAGAGTGTATTGTTTACAATATTGTTGGTTTTTGTAAGATACATCTTTGAATATAGTGAAAGTTATTACCCTGGTTCGGGGAGCCCAAGCACTAGCCGCCTAGAATGAGTTTCTAGGGCAGGTGAAGCTTGTAAAATTCTGGTGTTGAATCTTTGATTTGTTCTTTTTATATTCAAGCTTAAATCAAGATAAAATCAATCTAAATATGAAAAACATTGGTTAGACAAGAACTTGGGGCTTACTTTTGGTATCAGAGCCAGCTATTTCTGTTAGAAATATTGATCCTTAGGGTTCTTGCAAGATTCGTTATTCTGAAATTCATTGTTGCTGCAATTCTTGATTTATTTGCATTTTTTTCTTTCTACAACACCCAGTTAGAACTAACCCCCTCTCCAGACACGACTCTGGGAGTATACTGCTCTCTATCTTTGTTTTGTTTTTCCTTGTTCGTACAGGAATGGAGATGTTCAGAGAAGGAGGGTCCACATCATGACCCCCAATGCTGGAAGGTGCCAATTACCCATACTGGAAAACCAAAATGCGAGCATTCTTGTGGGCGGTGAATGAAAGAGTTTGGATGGCCATAGAAGATGGTTGGACATGCCCAACGATGATGGATAACTGTGTCACCAAACCAAAACCTATGAGCTTGTGGACTCCAAATGAGATGGACATGGCCAATTTTAATTCGAAGGCCATGCATGCTTTCTTCAATGCAGTGTCCACAAATCAATTGAAGGTCATTGCGAACTGTGAGATGGCCAAAGAGGCTTGGGAAAAACTACGAATTAAAAATGAAGGAACAGATATAGTAAAGAAATCTCGTCTTCGTGCTTTAGCAAAAGCGTTTGAAGATTTATCAATGGAGGAAGAAGAAACGGTGGCTGAGTTCCATGCCAAATTGTGTGACATATCAAATGAGTCTTATGCTTTGGGAAAGACTTATTCAAATGCAAAGTTGGTTCGTAAAGTTCTTGGAGTTCTACCTAGGATATTTATGTCTAAAGTAACCTCCATTGAAGAAATGAGAAACGTGGAGGAACTGGATCTTGATGAACTGATTGGATCCTTGCAGAATTATGAAATGTCCTTAACAAGGTGGAAGAAAGAAAAAAAGAATGATGTGAACAAAGAAAAAGGGGACAACAGTATTGTGTTCATTCACAAAGAAGAAAAGAAGTTTATCTTAGATGTGTCTGCTGGTTTCTCAGATGAAGTTGTAGATCTGCTGACCAAGAACTATGCAAAATTCTTGAAAAAAAAAAAGGGTACAAGAAAGTGTATTCTGAGGGTAAGGAAAATGTTCCCAAAAGAAATCCTCTTGAGAACTTCAGGCATGGTCAGCAACCCAGTGACAATAAGAGCACGGGCATTCAGTGTAGAGAATGTGATGGGTTTGGACACATTCAGGCCGAGTGTGCCAACACTCTCAAAAAGAAGAAAGCCTTTGTTGCCACCTGGAGCGATTGTGACGAAGAAAAAGATTCTGTTGCAACCAAAAGTTTTGATGAGGATAAACAGGTACTGGCTTTCATGGCTCAAAGTCATCATTATGTTGAATCTGAGGATGATGGAGTCTCCACTGTGTCTGAAGCCGACAGCAATGGAAGACAAAATGCATATAAAGAGATATTTGCTTAGTGGGAATATATGACCAAGCAGATTAGAGGTCTGAATAGTGCCAAGGAGCAGATAGAGTCTGAAAAAGTCAAGCTGGAGGACACTGTTAAGAATCTCAACAAACTTCTTGATGAGAAGGACAATGATGTCTACAAGCTTTCAGCTGAACTCGTAAGAGCTAAACAGGCTTTAGAGTTTATCCCTCTAGGAACGGCTGCCATCAATCAAACTCTTCAACTTCAAAAACCTTATGGTGATCGAACCTCTATCGGATACAAGATGTTGTATAAGCAAGCACTACTACAAAAAACGCTTTTTATCCCGGTTTTTAAGGGCATTTTATCCCGGTTTTCGCTAAAATAAAAACCGGGATATATGCCAGTGGGATAAAAAGTCATATAAAAACCGGGATTAAATGTCAAAAATATAATTAAAAAAATAAACCAAAAAAAAAATTATACTCGTTCCATAAAATTAAAACAGAATTGGATATATATAATCGATATACACTCAAAACAAAAATTCATTTACAGATTAATTAAAAAAAAATACCAAATATTTTGAACTAAAATATTCCCATTAATCAATAAAATTCAATACATATAGCTCTAATATGGGTTTGGAGCTCAATACAAACCTAGAAAAATTCAATACTATCAACACTACGCTGAAGTTTGTTGTTCAACGCCGTTCGACTGCAAGAAAAAAAAAAGAGCAAGTGAGCCACATAGAAACAGAGAAGTAAAAAGTGATATCAACCTTTGGTTTTCGGGGTTGGGATCTCGAATCTACATTTTGAGTGGTTGGATCGAGATATTAAATGAAGAAAAAAAATAGCAGAGCCTTCATCATTTGTCGTCGATTTTTTAGTTCAGTCGTGGCTTGAGCTTTAGAGGTTGCAGAAAAAAAAATAGCAGATTCAGAGGTTGAGATGCTTGAGCACGAAGAAGAAAAAAAAATAGCAGAGAAAGAATGCACTGCCGCTTAGAGAGAGATAAGAGAGAGAGACGGCTGGAGTGAATGAGATGTAAATAAAACCCTAAAACCTAATGTTCTTTTTATATGTGTAAAGGCCCAACAACATTAAAAGGCCCAGATATTCTGGGACTTTTTATCCTGATTTTTACATAAAAACCGGGATAAAAAGTCTCACTTAAAAACTAAAGTTACGTTTGGCAAACGCATAAAATTAGCCCTTTCAACACCGTTTTTTATCCGTTTTCCAAACAAGGCCCTTGTTCCAAAATTTTTTTTAAGGCTCCAAATGTAAAAGTGGGATTAAAAGTTTTTATCCCACTTTTTATTTTTTTTCATGTGTAAAAACTGGGATAAAAAGTCCTATTTGTTGTAGTGAAGGAGATAACTTGGGGGTAGAAGAGTCCATTACACCAGTGGTTAACCTAGACAAAAAGGATGAGAAGCAATCATCATTTCCCTCGACACCTGAGTCCTCAGACCCCACTGGAAAATTCAATGTTCCATCTCGACCTACCAAGGTGAAGTTAGAAGGAAGAAGAATTGCCCCGGAGAATATATCTCAGATGGAGAGATTCATCCCAGTGTGTCATTTCTGTAACAGGAGGGGTCATATTCGACCCAGATGCTATAAGCTGCAGAACTACTTGAAAGCTATGATCAATCGCCCTAAAGTTTTCAAAAACCCAATAAAACTCGAAAGGAAGGATCTCAAAGTGAGTGGAGATTGAGGTCTGATCGTGAATCGAATGTTGGGTTGGTAGCTCAAGTTTCACTGTCTGCATTTCTGGAAGGACAGTGGTACTTGGATAGTGGTTGCTCTCGACACATGACTGGCAACAAGAAATTGTTAGTCAATTACAAAGAAGCAAAGGAGGGAGCTGTCACTTTTGGTGATGGAAATAAGGGCTAGATTATTGGAAAAGGAGACTTGGTGATGAGTAGAGCTGCACCTCTTACTGAAGTACTGTATGTGAAAGGACTCAAGGCAAATCTGATAAGCATCAGTCAACTTTGTGATGCAAATTACACTGTAAGTTTTTCTAAAACTCATTGTTTAGTTTCATCTGATGGGTACTCAGTCTTAACAGGGAAGAGATCTAGTGATGGTATATATTTGTTGGACAATGTTGTCCTACGTAATAGTGCATCATTGGATAAATCAGATATTGGAGATTTTACTGCTATTCCAAAAGTTTTAACCAAAAGAAATAAGAGTTTTAAATCATCACCTCGTCTTTCAAGAGCTCATTCACTATTATTAGTGCTATGGTATGGTCTTCTAAACCTTATACTGTTGAATCTTGGGCTTAAACAAAGAAATGATGATGTTTTTGTCCTAGTGTATGCTGGTTTTGATTATGTTGTACATCGTACTCCCCTGCTTCAAAAGAAATATGATACACACACGATATGTTGTCTAGTGTTCCTCATTGCTTGTTTATGTGTCATCATGTGTGATAATGAAAGTTCCACAAACATTCCTCAAAATGCATGTTGACTCAAAATATATAGATAACAAATATCATTGTTTAAAATTGGTTGAGTAAAAATACATTGGATAATCACATATTATTCTTGATGCTCTCTTGGATTTTTGTTTACAAAGCCTTGAATTCTCGTATTAATGTGTGCAACTTGAGAAGTTTTTTTTATGTGTTCAATCTGATTAATTTGTTGTGGTATATGATCACTATCTCTCTCAGTTAATTGTTCAGCTAAGCCTTGATTGCTATCATTTTTTTCTATGAGGTACTTCATGTCCCATCTACAGGTTCTCTAGTTCTATCAAGGAAGCTCTAAATAGGTGAATTTTTCAGGATCTTTTGAACCTTTATTTTTCCCAGCTAAAAAGGCTACCTCTTTTAGATGCAACGGGAAGAGCTCTCTTTAGTCCATTTACTAATAAGTAGTATGCTCCTTCTATATTAATATTTCTGATTAAAAGAGGACGGCTACATCTCTGAGGGAGAGTGAAAGTCGTTGCTGGTTGCAAAAGAAAGAGCCGGAGTGTCTAAAGATAGAAAAGGCAGAAAAAAATGGGCAGCTTAATAAAAAAAATTATGAGAGTGAGCCAATGTTCTCACTTAAGGTCACTAGCACACACCGAAGAAAAATCATGGTTCAAAATCCTGTAAAAAAAATCCTTGTTTATTATCTTTCTCAAGTGTGTGTGAATATGTAGATTGGAAGAAGTTGTCTCATCTTTTTATTAAGTATGGCTCATTGTGAAGTTGAATGAATTTGTTCTTTGCTCAAATGATCATTGCTCACTTGTTAATTGATTAGGCCACTCATTGTGTTTCCTCTTTACAAGTTGAACATGTTAATTCTTGAGATATATCATTTGGCATGTTTTTGATTGAAATAAAAATAAATCTCATTTGTAGCATCATTCGTAATATCGTGGTGATCTGATTGTTTTGCTTGGTCAATCTCTCATTTTTTTTATATCTAATATCCATATATTTTAGGTCATGTTGTGAGATGGTTTGACTTTCTTCTTTAATGTTGTAATAGATACTTTAGAATTTCTTTGCAATGAGGAGTCTATGTTGCATTTTTCGTCGCCATTCAAGGGGAGCTCTTTGCTAAACTTCTTATTTTCTTAGGGGAGAATTTGGTTTTGGACAATATTATTGACATGGATTATGCTCAATGAAGGGGGAGAAATACTTATCCTTTGTGCTTTTCTGTTTGTTTAGACTCTGTTATATTTTGATGGTTGCTTTGTTTTGCACTGGTATTGTTGTCATTGACCATCATTTATCAAGGGGGAGATTGTAAGAACCATTATTTTCTGTAGTGACAAATTATGTCCAGTTGCGTCTGGGACTCGTAGTGTTTTGTTTGGGGTTCGTACTGTTAGTGTTAGTCCATGTCAGCAAAGATATTTTAGGTTTTAATTGTTCAGATGGTAACAGCTGTCTAATTCGAGTTTCTTAGTTTAACTGGGTATAAATACGATTTCTGGGTGTTATGTTGACTAACTTTTTGATCAGAGATTAGGGATTACGTTTTTTTCTTCTTGTTTCTTCTTTATGTTCCATGGCAGGTGATCTTTGAGCTTGGAGGTATTACTCCATAGTTGCAGATCAGAGCTTAAAGATGTTGAGTTCAGACCTGAAAGGAGTTCAGATTGAAGAAGTGTTGAAGAGAGCTCATCATTCACACAAGAGGATCTTGTGTCTCCAATCAAGGGTCTTGGTTGGTATGGGTATAGATTCACTATATTTTCTAAAAGAGTGTATTGTTTACAATATTGTTGGTTTTTGTAAGATACATCTTTGAATATAGTGAAAGTTATTACCCTGGTTTGGGGAACCCAAGCACTAGCCGCCTAGAATGAGTTTCTAGGGCAGGTGAAGCTTGTAAAATTCTGGTGTTGAATCTTTGATTTTGTTCTTTTTATATTCAAGCTTAAATCAAGATAAAATCAATCTAAATATGAAAAACATAGGTTAGACAAGAACTTAAGGCTTACAGTAACCATTGAAACTTCCTTCATAAAAATATATATTTATACGAGTACTACAATATTAATTACGTTTATGTATAATTAAGTGAGCACCATATTGTGGCTGAAGAGTAATAACAGTTGCAGGAGCATGAGCATAGGAGGGTGAAAGCTCAAAAGTGAAGCGTTGTAGAATCAAGGCCATGGCCATTTTGGCTTCATTCAAGGCAAAATTTTGACCTACGCAAATCCGAGGCCCCCAGGCAAAGGGAAAAAATGACACTTGGCCCTTGGTGGCCTTGGAAACTCCTTCTGCAAACCTCTCTGGCTTGAACTCCTTGGCATCTTCTCCCCATAACTCAGTATCATAGTGAACAAGGATAGTTGGTAATGACACTTGTACTCCTGCTGGTAATGTCAAACTCCCAAGTTGTGTCTGCTTGTGCACTCTTCGAACCAGCAAAATTACAGGCGGATAAAGCCTTAAAACTTCGTACAAAATCATAGTAACCTACATGTATATCCATGAAAAAATATTATAACAAAATAAATAACATATGTGTACGCATAAATATATGAGAACACTGCTATTAAGTACAGTAGTGGTGTCTAGCACCACCTAATTAAAAGTGACACTTTTTATGATTGGTTAGTGATTTCTCATAAAAATTATTATATTAAATTATATAAAACTTGATACTTAATTGCACCAATAGTGATATTACACCTTGGAGGTTCATAGACACCAATAGTATCTTTTACCATTTCTCTCTATATATATATATTTATGTACTTACAACTTTGAGGTGTGCTAGGCCATCAAAATCCGGACTATTATCACCAAAGACTTGCAAAACCTCATCTCTAGCGCGAGCTTGCCAATGAGGAAACCTACTTAACATGATCATTGTCCAATTGAGTAAGACAGAGGTGGTCTCTTGGCCAGCAAAGTAAAACAACTTACATTCCTCAATTACATCTTTAATACTCATTCCAACATTCTTGTTGTTCCCATGTTCTTTAATTTCTTTGAAATTGGACTCCATTAGTATGCCTAACAAGTCATCGTTGGGAGCTTCTCCGGCTTTCATTGCCTTCTCTCTTTTATTGATCAATTCCTTTAAAAGAGTTTGCACTTGACAGTCAATTTGTTGCATCCTCCTGTTCAACTTAGTTGGCACAAATCTGCATATATAAAAAAGAGTTCGTTGTTTGTATTTTATAATTAATGATAACAATGAAAATATATATTGATTAATGTTGCACCTCCATCCGGGAATATAGACATTTTGTATAGCTTTAATAGCAAGTTCAGCTTGTTCTTTTTGGAGCTCGAAAAGGTTCTTAGCTTCTTCATAGCTACTCCCGAAAGCAGTTCGAGAAATGACGTCTCCAGTCATATTTTGAAGGTAAGGCCACACATCTATCTCACCACATTCTTTATCACTTCCATTCTGCTTCACCATTAATTGCTCCCATTTCGTTAACATTTCATTGCAGCTTACATAGAATGCTGGAACCATATGCTGCAATTATGTATATAGACATTTATATTATATTATAAATAAATATATCAATAAAAAATGAATTTATATATATACCTTTATCTTCTCCATATGGAAAGCTGGATTGATAATCTTTCTATGTTTGGCCCATTTGTGGCCATCATAACTTGCTAGACCCTTTGCAAGCAACTCTACGAGTGGATTAGAATGTGGTTTGGGAAAATCACCTATCTTCATGAAAACGTCTTTTATGTTTTCTGGGTTTGTGATGTGTACTCTTGGTGTTGGTCCAATCCACATAAATGAATCTTTGCCTGAATTAATTAAATTGATCATCAAAACACTATGGTATACATAAAAATATTGCACATTATGTGACATCGATCTAATTATTAGTGTGCAACTAACAAATGATAAATAATGTTAATATAACTAGCTAGCGCTGTTATTTGTTCCTAATTATAAATCTTAAACATTGTTAGTATGTACCAATATATATTCATCTCGCCACTATTCTGAAAACAATTTTTTTAAAATAAATATTTATTTATATATCATATAAATAAACCTCTCCATTAGCCTCCTTCTCTATCATATAAATATTATCGTTGTATATGGTAACAATTTATAATATAAGTAATATATTATATAGGCAGGCAATACGTCTTTAATTTGGACCATATATAAATCTCGTACACGTATAGTCAGGTACACAGATAACACGTAATCATAGTAGCACTGAAAACAACCACAGCATGAGAAGTCAATCAAATGAAAAGATAAGATAAGATAGAAAACTGTGTATCAAATTTGTGCGCACTCAATCATTTTTAACATGTGAGATTTTATTTTAAATAAAAATGACTAATTTAATAAGTTGTTACCACATAAGTACTGTGTTAAATAGATATCTATATCACTACTCATATATATATATATTTGTATAGCTTGAAAGTTGTAATAAACATTAATATAAATTAAATAAACATACCATAATTGTTGACTGTGTCAAGGACAAAAGGGAAAATCCGTGGAACGACGTCGTCTGAGAGATTGATGGGTTTGGACCTTGCCTCTTTGATCATCTTAAAGCTCTCTCTCAAGTCTCCAAACAGAAACCTGTAAGGGGTGCCCTTAAGACCTTGTTTTCTAAGGCACTTTTCAAGCCTTTTAGGCCTCAACCATACCCAGTTCACAGCTCTCAAAATCCATGTCACAGTTATGACTATGCCCAGTAATTTAGCACATAGTGAAAAAACAGATGAGACCTCCATTTCTTTTCTGCTTTTTTTCCTTTTTTTGGTGAGACTAATTGACGAAGATATAGTGGGTATTTATTTATTCGTAAGAGAAAGGGAGAGAGAGAGAGTGAAAGAAACTGAGTGGTTAGAGAAACAGAGAGGCAATTAATATAAAGAGAATTATGAGTCTAATTTTATTGGTCCAATATTAAATTTTTCAGCAATGTATTATGTATATGTACAACTATATAAGAAAACGACAACATGATATCAGAAGATAGAGTGAGACCAAAAGAGGAGAAGAAGAATACGGGTTTTCCTCTGGCCTCAAATAAATAGTGGGAAATTTGATTATATGTGTAAACTAGTGGTGAAATTATTTTCCAAAATTTTAAAATTAAAAAAATATAAACATTTTACATTAAACTCAAAAATACTCTTCTCATTTTAAAACCTCTCAACTCTCTCTAACAACATCAGTTCTCTCCCCCTATCTCTCTCTCTCTCTCTCTCTCTCTCTCTCTCTCTCTCTCTCTCTCTCTCTCTCTCTCTCTCTCTCTCTCTCTCTCTCTCTCTCTCTCTCTCCCTCTTTTTCCATACGTGAACATCCCAACCCAAACCACGTGAACCACCCTACAGACCCACAAAATCGGACAGATCGGACCCCTTCAACATCCCCACCAGCCCACGGCGCTCCCCCACCGACACACGGCGCACCACCACCGACTCACGATACCTACAGCGCACCACCACCGACCCACGATACCCACGGAGCACCACCACCATTTTTTATTTTTTTATTCATTTAATTTGTGATTTTAATGTTAAAGATGGATTTTGTTAGA
Source organism: Cannabis sativa (assembly GCF_029168945.1). Taxonomy (NCBI): domain Eukaryota; kingdom Viridiplantae; phylum Streptophyta; class Magnoliopsida; order Rosales; family Cannabaceae; genus Cannabis; species Cannabis sativa. Next base: position 38,257,219 of record NC_083601.1, on the reverse strand, counting down.
TTTATGAATAGATTTAAGTTTTGGAATATCATATCTGTGATAATCGGGCCAAAGTCGCTCTGTCGAGCCGGGGGCCCGGCCCCCGAAAATAACCCAAATTGCCATTCCTAGTGGCTTGGCCTCAATTGACTTTCAAAAAAAAAAAAAAAGATTTGACTAACCTATAGCGGAAGTGGAGAAAATTATATGATATTCCGTACAAAAAACAAATATTTAGTAATTTTTTTAAGCTGCTAATTATTAAATTTTATTTAGAAATTTTTACATCAAAAATACAAAATGCTAACTTTATTATCAAAATACCACTACACAGTTACCTGAACATTTATACACTTTTCCTTTAACTTTTTACATTTTTACCACATGCACACACAATACATGCTTTTTGACACGTGAGTAATTGATGTATTACATCAATCTTTCTATACATCATTTCTCTCATTTTTTTCTCTTTTTTTTTCATTTTATTTTTCATTTCTTTTCCGTTTTTTTTTTAAAAAAAATATTTACCTCCATAGCTGAACACTTCCCCCTCCACGATCCCAACTCGATTTCCCTCTTCTTTTTGTTCTTCAATTTTTTTTTCAACTCCCATTACCGAATCCCATAACTGTTTTCCCTCTTTTTATTTTTCTCTTAATCCATATATAAATATGGTTGTAGCACGTCCTTCCCCTGTTCAAAAGAAAAATTCTAAAATGGAGTTGAGGAAGATGACTCTGATTTTGCTCCTCCATCGTCGAAACGTGGGCGAGCTCCTCCAAAGAAGAAATCAAAGGTGGCTGCCCAGGAAAAAGTTCATCAAGATGGAGTTGGTCTTCGATCTCAGGTTTGTTTTCGGTTTCTTTTTGGTTTTTTTTGAAATTTTTTTCGTATTTGACATTAATGTGTTTTGTGTTTATCGATTTTACTATTTTAAGTTTTTTATTTTAACATTTCTTTTGGTTTTGTTTGGTTTTTTAGGGCTTCTATCTTTTTAGTTTAATATATTTATTCTTTTTATGGGTTTTTCATTTTCGTTTGTTTAGTCTTAATTTCTGTTTCATTTTGTTGTTTTTTTTTTTCTGTTTTTGTTCTTCCAGATGTTTTATTGTTTTTCATTTCAGTATCTTCATTTGATTATTTCTCATTTTGTAATAGTTTTTTTAATAGTGTAAACACCTTTTGTATGTGTTTTTTTTTAATATGTTTTTTCTCTAGTTGTTTCCTGTCCATTTTTATATCATCAATGGGTAACAATTAGATTTATCATGGATGTTGATGTTCAAAGAGTTTTTCCTGTATTTTAGTTTGTATACAGTTGTTTTGTAGTTTTATTATAGTTTTGCTACTTGCATATGTTATTTCATTATAAAATTAATATGCAACTATTTGCACAAAATTTATCATGTATAACTGCTATTTCTTGGTCCCCGTCAAATTAAATTCCTGGATAATATATAAACTATCATAAAATGGTAATGCAACTATAAGGCAGCAAAAACCAAAAATAAACAAACTTATATGTAACTGGTTGTACCTTAATTCGAATTTGCTCTTCTTATTGTGTTTTTAAAAAATATATTCCTTATTGGAAACCAGTAATCAACCAAAATGCAACTGTATATAACGTAAATCTATTATTCATGAGGTTTTTTAAAAAAATTTCACATCATACATTGTTTTGGATTCGGTGGGAGCTCAAGATCTATTTGTTACTGATCTACATTTCATGAATCTGGATTTCGATATTAGGGGAAGTTGTTTTGATCGAATAAAACAGAAAACAAATATGTAATTTTAGTTTCTTCACAATTTTTCTGGTTTTTTTTTTCGTCATTTTCTGTTTAGATCATTGCATGTCTTCTTTTCCAGTTGATTTCGCCGGAATTAATGGTGATATTTCTCTCGTTTTGGTTTCATTTTGGTTGTGTTGCTGATTTGAACGATTGAGGTCTGTTCTTCTTGATCGTTCATTCCGTGCGACTGAAGGTTTAGAGCATGTGGTATTTTTGTAAATATTTAAATGTGGGTTGTATAAATGTTTAAAGGGTCGGCCGGTCTATAGTATATTTGTAATTTTTTTTTTTCCTTTTTTGTATTTTCTTGTTTTTTTCCTTTTATTCATCTATTATGTCAAATATATGATAGTTTGGTTATTTTTAAAGATATTTTCTTGTTGGTTATAAGAGAATTAATAGTTCTCAATTACTTCACAAATTCAAAGCATGGAGAAAGAAACACCACAAAGATGGGGACATTTAAAATTGTTGCATTCTAATTTTTATAAGACAATATATATATATAAATATATATATATTTATATATAGGAAGAGTTAATTATTTCTTTTGATTTTTTAAAGAAAAAAACAGTCAAATTCTGTTAGAATTATTTTTTTTTAATACTTTTTAATAAAATCTATAGTGTCTAAAATTTCATTTTAATACTTTTTCATTGAAAATGTGGAGAAACTGATGAAACATTGTGAAGAGGAGAGATAAAAGGGAAGATAGAATATAATATTTAATTAGTCAAAAAAATTAATTTAATGCAACCCAAATATTAAGTGTTATTATACACTCTTCCATTTATCAGGATTGATTTTATCATCTATGCTACAAAAACACTCCTATGAAAGGAACAAAACAATGATGCCTAGTATAGACATATGCTCTATATATATATATAAACCCGATACCTAATTCAGTAGATGTTATTTAACTAAACAATTATCTAGCCGCTAGCCTGAAACTATAGATGTACAGAGAACCAAAATAAAGTTATTTTTTTTTTCTTTTACCATCAACAAAGACAAGTAGAATCTAAATAGCCAATGTCCGATTCAATGACAGCAAAAACATTGACAAACCCATATGCCTCTTATTTCAAATTTCAAATGGCTGTGCAAATGTTCGATTCAATGGCCAATTTCATTTTTTTCTCATTGTCAATCGATATACGTTAGTCAATATGATATTCATGTGATATATAAAACTCATAAATTCATCAATTTGAACATTATCTAAGAAAATGAATATAAACTCTTCCCCAGCCATACGGCAATGACACAACGCAACTTCGACGAGAGAGGTCAATGAACTCATGAAACTATATGCCTCCAAATTAGCATACAGTTGAATTTCTCGTCCAAGGAATATATAGAACTCTGTAGTCATTTCATTTCATTGACCTCAACGTTTAATAAAACTCGTCTACAAAGTATAATGTATAAGTTTTACAAAAGTACTGAAACCGGTAAAATCGTAACTCTGTAACCCGAAACTTTTCTACATTTGCTTCTTCACTAAAACAAATGGTTGCCTACTCCGTTCAACTTGGAAAAATCCAGTGGCAATGTCCACTGTTTCGTTTTTACCTTTGTACTTGGCCAGGGTTCAAACCCCACTTTGGGGAGGTAAAAAAGGATCCGAAGCCTGATTTTGGCATCGTTCAAGAATTATGTTACAGTTGTTCATGGTCCGTGCATCAAGAAGGGCATGATTCCAAAGTTTGATCATAAATATTCTCCAACACCTATCAATTCAAAAGAAAATTATCACACATAATTAAGGTCGAGTGAAAATGGAAACCATAAATCTATTACAGTTTCAGATTTCAAAAGCTCAAAAACCATAATTTCGTTTATCACCTAAAGTTTAGCATCCCAACAAACAGGCTACAAGTCAAATTGTAAATTGAGGTCCCAAGATTATAGGAGAAAGCCATGGACTTATTCCTCGTTCACATTAGTGAAAATGTATACATAAATATAAATGTATGTATGTATATATATGTATACCATGCATTTTAAAATGATAACCAAAAATATTTGAGTTGACCAAGTAAGCATCATGGCATGCGCTTTCATTCTTGTTCTTTAAGAAAAAAAAAAGACGGCAGCACATGCCCAAAAACGAAAAGGTCCACAAATTGCATGTTGGCAAAAATAAAATTGTGAATGAAAAAGGATTGAGACCAAAATACAGCCAGTAAACGAAGTTACCATATCAGAGATGGATTTTTGACAAGATCGGGTCCATGCAATCTTGAAAATGCTTCACATGCCCAAGGAATATGACCATCAGCAAGTACCCTACATAGAAAAAGCAAATATTTTCAAGAATTTGAGATCTTATTCACACAGTGATATGAACTGAAACATGTTTTAGTACTGGTAACAGCCAACTCCAGCAGTATCAACTGTTGGAAGCTCCACCAAGTAAAATTATGTTTAGTTTGCTAGTATACCAATACCACAAGGAAAAGAGCCACACTTTTTACTTTTAAGCATAGCAATTTTGCTCATTTATCCTTAATCAATGTACAACAAAATTAAAGGACCAACATGATCAGAATCACCAATTACAGCTTCTATTTTCTTTCAGTATAGCACTGACATTTTTTAAAAAAAAAAAATACAGTTTTTTTGTTTCAGTGTTGTGCTCAAGTATATTATCAGAAATGCAATGCTGTAACTTGTAACTAGCCAATAGACATAAAGCATGCAATAAATTTTATATATTAGATGTTTTCGTATAATGCTTTATCTGGTGCTATGTCAATTTTGTTGATTTGATGATCATGTAATAGGATTATTTCATATTGTTCTACTTTACTGAATCTCTCACCGTTATCATTCTTAAAAGTTCCAGTTCCACACAAACAAGAAAACATCAAGAAAAACACTATCTAGATATATTCTGAAAAAAAAAACTCCCAATAAAAGAACTTCATTAAATGAATAAGCAAAGTCGATAGAATAGTACCGTTGCTTCCGTACGAACGAATTCCACATATGCATCATTTGCTTCTCATCTTTGGTCACGTCAACAAAATCATCAAGCATCTACAAAATCATAGTGTATCAATGACAGTCTGATGAACTTCCTAACTTTTTGTTTTTCTTTTTTCAATTTTTCTGCTAAATATTATTTTTACTCTTAAAAAAAATTCTCTATTAGAGTTGATGAGCTTTCTCAACAAACTCGCACTTTCCAAAAGATGACTGTTAACATTTAATCAAACTAGAAAAATGGCCAATATGACAATTTAAATGATTTTGTCTAAATGAGACCCAAGCCACACTAAAATAGGACTAAAACAGAAAAAGAGGAAAAAAAAGCAAACGAAAAACAACTAAAATTATTGTAATGAATCTAAGGGATATACATGCTTTAGAACCGGTTCTACAGAATCACCACTAAGAAAGCTAAGTTGGTCCCTTTCCTGGCTAAATCTGGCATGCAAAAAGATGGCATTCAATCAAATAGCAAGGTAGTGATGATAGTTGTTGCAGTAATAATGATGGAGGTTGCAGTAGTTGTGGTTTGAATTTGCAGCAGTCAGATGAAAAACAATGTGGTGGAGATAGATGATGTTGGCTGTGCTTGTATTGTAGTGGCCATGGAAGTGACAATAGTGGTTAGATTGTGATGAAAAGTCTACCAAAGCTTTGTATGAAGAAAATTTGACATATTAAAAGAGAGGGAGAGCAGCCACAATTATACATACCCTTCGATCTTCCAAATCTGCAACACCATCATCAACTTCATCCTCACTGTCCCTATCTGATAAGACTTGTTCGATCGACATCGGCTTCAAGCAAGAGGTGATAAGAGAGGCAGATTTCAGATGGACAGTTAGTTGCATGTAAATTGATCAAAGGTAATAAATGAAATCTTTGATGCACGTGAAAAATAGAAATATGAACTAAAATAGTTCATGCAAAAGCTAAACCTGTTATTATTGCTCGCATGAGTCAAATCTATCTTAGCAAATAACATCAAAACATGGATTACAAATTATAGAAAAATAATGATAGTAATGTTGTTTAGACAAGTAAAAGGTTCATGAAGCAAAAGCATAAAAATTGTTACTGTAGCATATATAATTAACCAACATTCTAACCTTTCAATAAGATTGCTTGTGAAAACAACACTCCCAATTTCGTAAAGAATTTCAAAATAATACAGTGAAGATTCTGAAAATAAATATGATAAAGTTCCCATTCACTTATTTAAGACAAAAGGAAAAGAGTTTAGCATGCGAAATTGTATTAGCATGCTCAGGGGATGCTCAAGTGTCCTAGGGGCTTTTTGGGTGATGTACAACATTGCCATTCAGTTGGGCTAAGTTTTTGCTGATATGGGGACTCTTGTTTCGAGGGAGGGTCTAATTTACTGGAATTTAGTGACTTTACTGAGCTTTATTAGCTCTTGGGAGAAGGTGAGTTTAGTGACTCTACAGTCACTTGGTTTCAGTTCAAACTTGGGAGTATACTGTAGTGCAGCGAGAAGGTGAGTTTAGCAAGGAGAGATGCATAAACAAGCCTAGGCCCTAGACCATGAAATGACGACAGACTAATAAAAACAAATACAAGCACAACAACCCTAACATTGAAAAACAATGAACCTTTTTCTTAAAAAAAACAAAACAAAACAGTACTACTTGTATTATTAAAAAAGAGAAATAATACAGTGAAAAACAATGGACTTCTAAACTCTTACCAACACATCAATTATTTTTTTATTATTTATCTAATCAGCTACAACTGTGGCAATAAATTGGGAAACTCAAGTAGATCATTCAGAAATGGCAGGCTTAATTAGTTCACAGAGACAATCTTCAAATAAAAGAAGGAAAAGGAAAAAGTAAATTTGAAAGGGGACGAAACATTAGATAATATGAGTCACTTGTCACCTGGGCTCTGTGCGAGTGAAAGAACTGGCGCTTCCGCAAGAGGGCACAACTAAAAAATTAAAATGAAATCTAGGTCAAAAGAAAATTCAAATTTATCACTCTGCAACAATTACAATACCAAGTTGAAACAATACATAATTAGATGGCCCTATAGTGCCTACTTCGAATCCAAATAAATGTATCTTATTAAACAATAAATAAATAACTAAATAGAAAGGGAGAAAAAAAAAAGAACATGAAAAAGTCAGTGGTTGTGATCAACTGCACAGTAATACAAACAGCGGATGATCCAGTAAAACAATCGAAATCATTAACTGAACCAACATTGCAGATAATCAGTACGACTCATTATGTTTTCTACACTTAGCCCCATCCTCTAGTTACTTATCCTAGATCCTTTTGATACTAGATCCTACAGCCAAACCACAAGAATCTCAAACGCAAGGAATTCTAGAATATAAGTGTCATTATATACATGTCCTTTGTTGATCACCACACTATGTTTGCATGTAATCAAAACACAAAAGAAGCAACATACACAAGCAAAAGCAATGGATCCAAACACAACAATGTCCTGGCCTAAGATTTGCTCTGATTGACTAGGTAGACTAGTGGAGGAGATCTTGAGAGTACGCTACCTTACTTTAATGAGCTAATATCTACTGGAAATGTTTAATACAAATTTTAAACTAATCCGCAAAAAGTTAAATAAAAGCATGAAACAGAGGAAGGCAAGGAAAGACATACTTCCTTGGGTCTGTCCGTTCAACAGATAACTTTCTAGTCCTTGCAAATTGCAACATAGCAGGAGGTGCAAGAATATTTCCAGAGGTTAACTGGGCGCAAGGAGGGTCAGATTGTGGTATCGGTAAGACAGCTGAAGCTCCTGCAACAGAAGAGCTAGATGTAACACACTGTACACACGCTGAAGCACCAAGGCCAGAAATATAAATGAAATCCACACTTATGTTACAAGCCATCTAACCTTTACAGGAGCGAGCAATTGAGACAAAAGTTTTAGTTTTGAAATTTTCTAATGACAGAACATAACAAAAGAAAAAAGTATATAAATTCACCTAAAAGGTGGAGCAAGAAAAGGACTAAAGGATTCTTTACAGGACCAGCGCATGCAGACATATAGTGCAATGCAATGTACTAGTCCCTGGGAAAAGGATTCCGGGAGCGTGACAAAATTTGTAGGTATCAGCTCAATCACCTACAATGCGCAATCTATTATAGATGTTACATGCAAATTCCATTTGACCAGTAAACAAACCGATCCACGCATTCCAAGTTCCTTCAACAAGAGAATCACAAGAAACTTGTTTGAGGTGTTTTCATAAGTTTTACTGTATATATGTATATATTAGGACAAGACTATAGTAAGGACACCATTTTTGTCTCTATCGGTAGAGACGTTTTTGTTTTAGGTATCCAAATATAAAAATATGACGATGTGTATTATAATTATAACATGCATCCCATCAATTTTAGAAAAATTTGAATAATTTACAGTATCAAAAATAAAATTCAAACAGTCATTTGATGCATACTAGTTTTTTAATTTATTTTTTTACATGCAACTAACTATTTTGAACTCTATTCTTGGCATCACAAACTATTCTAATTTTTTTAAAAAACATGTAAGATGTGTGGTATAGCTATAATGTACATATTCATATATAAAAAAAAATAATAATAATTATAATTTCTCCACATACTGAAAACAAAAACGTCCCTACCAAATACCAATAGAAACAAAAGTGATGCCCTACCACAGAATTTATATCAATAAATATATCTGACTACCCATCCATGCATCCCCTAGTCCTACATTTATAATTTTGAATTTCTTCGGACAAAAGTATTTTCAAATATGCCATCCCTGTCAATCCCCAGGACCAAGTAAAGAGAAAATATGCAACAATTCTTTGATAGGCAGATTACAAGAAAACCCCCTTAAGTTGGGTCGTTTTTTCCAGCAAAATATTTACCTACATTTACATAGGGGGTTTACAATTTACCAACTTCAATTTTAACTAGGGAGATCTCACTTTCAAAAATTGCTTTCAATTTCTTTTTAAGAATAAAACAAGGAGTTATGTTGTTTCTTGTTCATGTTTGCAGAGCTTTATCCGTTTTACTCTTGTTTCTTGTCAGCGTTTAGACTATTCCACTCTCTTTTTTGAATAAGTACTCAATCTTGTTTGCCTACTTAAAATCTAGAGTATGTACTTGCATATTTCTTGCAAGGCGTTTACCTCCTTCAAGTTTGTACGAGTTATTACAGTCTACAGACTACATAACATCTATATTCTGAAAAAGTAATCAGAATCCCCAAAATGATTACATATAAATAAAAAACAGAAAATTACCAAAGTGAAACGAAAGGAAAATTACCATCTGCCTTGTCCAGACGCTCATAGGCTCCTGCACGCAAATCCGGCTCTAAGACATATGGATGCACATGCTTTGCATCAGGAATTAAGTTTTTCGGTCTCTTGCGTTTAAGTGGCTTTGAACTGGATATAAATGAGCTTATATTTTAGTCTAAAGCAACAATATTATCATTCCAAATAGCATAGATTAAAACAGAAACAATAGTAAGACTTACTAATAGGAGAATACTTCAAGCTTAGGGTCAACACTATCTGCAACAATCTAAAGATAGTAAAAGAAATGAAATTTAATGAGTAACGAACCCATAATAGTTACTAAAAAGATTCCAGGAGTAATAACATCTTGAATTTGTAAGGATATGATCATATGACTAAAAGATGTAATAGTATCATTTTTTATTCAAAATGCCAATGTATTAGCAGCCAATAAAGACAGAATTTTTCTAATCCAACAAGTAAAAAGGTTTGTAGCTAAGAGTTGTAATATACAAAAGAAATAATTAAAATGCATATCAATTTAATCATAAAAAGGATGTTCTATCCACATATTTCCCACCCTTCTGGTGTTTTTTCATGCAAAGAAACAGATTCTTAACTACATGCACAACCACTCCAAATTTCTCATGATTCAAACATAACTGTAAAAGCACTACAAAAATCATCAAGCATTTACGGACCCTGAGTTGAAAGAACATTTGACTCAATCCAGTCTGCGTTTCTAGTTTACAAACGGTGTAGGTATAAACTACATAATTCAAAGTTTGATAAATGTAATTCATCTCTAAAATTGGCAGATAATTTAACCCCCTAATCAACATTGTACAATACAGAGATCTTTGGCTAAGTGTCCCGTGCAGCAAACACATTCATGAACACAATCAACATGAAAACCAATGCCAGTTGGAGTTGATTATATTAGAGTAATTCAGAGAAACAACCATTGAAGATTATCAGATTTCAGATTGCCCATTATCAGTTATAGTTTTTTTTATTTTTTTTTTAAACCCGTATTATCAGTTATAGTTGATAGCTTTAGAGTGAATTAAAGAAACAACCAGATCTATTTTGAAGATTATCAGACCTCAGATCGCCCATTATCAACTTTCACAGACACATTCACAGCTTGGTACTCTTCAGTGACCTACAAAATATCAGTTAGCTCAAAAGTTAGAAAGACAAACACACAACTTCACCATGTCTAAACGATGGTATTGCCAACAAGAATATCGATGATTACCAACCCAAAACTCAAAATTGAAGAGGTCATGTGATGAGGTCAGGTGATATCTCAGGCCCTATTAAAAAAACTATACATCAATAAAATGGAAACTCACTGATCTGCAAATTTATATAACAGCAGTTCACAATAGATTAAAAGAATGAGAATTTCTAAACATTGAATTAAGGAAATTTTCAACCTTAAAGCTTGCACACTTCACCAAGCAAAATGGACAAGAAAAGTCTTCTGTCACTGCAGAATGAAGAATTGATGAAAAAACATCACATAAAAGCTCAAATAAGAGAGTAAGGGATGATAAGTAAAAGTCATTTAAATAAATAAATAAAGATAAGGAAGACTGAAAATCGTGTAAAATTACAATTCTTGGGGAACAAAAATATAATCACTGATGCTAAAATACTTAGCTTCCCGCTCGCTCCCTCCCTCCCTTCCTCACCCTTACCTTCACCCTCATCCTATTCCTCTCCCTCAAATCAACACAATTACAAATGAAAATAACTGTCCATGCTTGGCATTTGTACCATAAAAGATAAAACAGTAATATATAAGAGTAACTATCACTTTAAACACAGTATATTGCGAATTGTGAGAGAATACGAAAATATCAGAGAAATCCTAGCACTAGGAGTATATTTTTGTTATAAAAAGCTCTATTATCAAAACTAACCCCTCTGCAATTATGAAATGGTGAAATATATAAATAAGCATAGTAATTGATGAGATAGTATCGTACAGTAATAGACAAATCAAGGGTACGCAATACCCAAAATATTAAAGCATGTAATACCTTCTGTCCTTTGCAACTTATTGTTGTAATATCTATAGTTGAAGATGACATTTCCTGCTCTCAACCTGATGGAACTAGTGACGTTTTTAATTTAGTAGAAACCATAAAGGATTTGACACTATTTATACACATGCATGATCAAATTACATTAATATTTCATACCAAGGAAACAGATTATCAATTTCATAACAGAAATGTACAAAACAGTGACATTTTTTTTCATGCTGAATCTTTATTTCTGTCATATAAAAACCCTAACAACTTGAAAATAGAAATGGCATAAGCTAAAAACAAACACCAATGCATTTACGTGTATTTTTTTAAAAATAGAAAATATGACCTAATGCACCGAGGTCTGAAACTGAATAGATTCAATAAAACCCTAAACTAGCTGTAGTATTATAAGTTCTATAATTATATAAAGGCTACAGACAAATTCAAAGGAAACCTACACTAGCTGTAGGAAACTCTTACTATAATCAGGGTGGGAGAAAGAGGGTGCAATTCATAATTGCTTAGCACAAGGCTTGAGCATGATTCCCTTGGACAAGGGCATATTTATGATTTTCTTTTTTGAGACTGCCTAACCCCTACAATATTTGGGGACCAAGAAACTGAGCAATTGTTATGTAAGTATCCAGAAGGAATTCGAACCTCAAACCCTGTGGGTGGGAGCACACCACATGCCTGACCATCTGAACTACCCCTCTTGGGTAAGGGCATAGTTGTGGTTGAACAAAGTCTAGTCTTCTTCATTTTCTTATTTAGTTTGTAAGATATTAAATTTGAGTCCCTATCTAGAACTTGTTAGACTTTTATTTAGACTTACATTAACGTTTTAAATGTTTTATTAAAATATGAGTTGATGAATAGTTGTTCATCATTTTAACTATATAGTTAGTGATCAATAATTAATGAGCTTAGCATTTCTAAAGTCTAGTTGAAGTAAAAGTGGGTTTTTTTAGTTAACTGAAACATTTGATAAGGAGACCTAGTCCAACAAAAGTTGTGTTGCTAAATCCTATCCCTAACTCTATAAATACAATATTGTCTTATCACAATTATATGCTTTTGTTGATCTGTTGATCTTTTCTTGTTTTAGAAATCTAGAAAGGAAGACTCAGTAAGTTAGTATTGCACTACCAATCATATTAAAACTATCTTATTAATTCAGTGGCCGTCTAAACATCTTAGGTTTGATATTTTGTTTCCATTTAAGAATTATATTTAAATGTAATAGGTTTAACTCTAACCATCTGCCTTTTCTTTTAATGAAAAAAAGAAAAAGAAAGGTTTAAGTTTTATAAGTTCACTTGAACTGGTTATTCGTCCAATCATTTCTTAATATCCATATCAGTTGTGTCACCTTAATAAAAATTAATAACTATGTCCCAAAGTAATGTGAAAAAGAAAATCGGATGAGTTTCCTACTTATGTTATTTGGTTTAATTTACTAGTGATTACATAACAATGTACTAGTGAATATGGAGAGGGAAGAATATAGAAGTGAATTTAAAAACGAAATAGCACTACCAATGTATTCTCGAAGAAATGAAATCAGTATCTGAAAGTTGTAAATGCACATAAAATATATATAAATGAGAAGATAGAAAACTTTACCGAATAATATGAGACAAAGACGAAGAAGGGATGTCATTAGACATGTAAGAATTGTACGGAGATTTTTCTTTAGCACACATTTCCTCTGCTGAAACAGTAACTTGAACTTGCTGAGAAGTACTCTTTGAGAGGCCAAAAAAAAAAGGGCAAGAGAACATAATCAATAACAGTCAAATGTAAGAAGAGTGTAAGCAAGAAGAGCGAGTTGTAATATATAAAGTCAAATAAGAAACTGAGAGTTGAACAAACCACAGTTTCTGAATCATATGGAACTTCAATGGAGATGCTTTTTTCCTCATTTGAAGAGCTCAGCTGTAGGAAAAAAGAAGAAATGTACCAATAAGAGATACTATACACGAAAGAAAAAGAAAATTACCATAAACAAATCCTGTTTTCTTTTTCTTGTTTTGTTTGTTGGAGGGATGGAATGGCCATTAAAATTAATAAGTTGTACACCTTTTGTGATAACAAAGAAGTTAAGTCTAGGCATCAGATGACAGCATACCTTCATGAGGCAAGAGTGCATATCGATAGTTGAAATCATTTCAGCCCTCTGCCCCAGACTAAAATTTGGAGAATTCTCCCATGAGAAATAAAGTGACTCCAATTGTATCTTTCCCCAAAGGCAGTTTCCCCCGAGTTTGGCTGTCAAACACAAAAGAAGTTAATTGATAAAAACAATCACCTAATTGGAAACGTTTTTGAGAAATGAGTTATATTTCATACTTGATACATTCACAGCTGGAATTTGAAAAAAAAAAAAAAAAAAAAGAGAGAGAGAGAGAGAAACAGTTATTATTTAGGATAATGTTAAAACATTATAGAAACCAAATTACATTCTTTAGTTGATAACAAAATATGAGTACGTTACTATTCATGAATATCTTCCATTACATTTGGCAAATTAGACAGCAATATAAGGCTTTTCTATCATTTTTCTTTTTGCAAATTTTCTGTGTTCCATATAACGCAAAACAAAGAACAACAACAAAAAATTTGTCCCCAAAATATTAAATCTGGATTCATAAAAAAACACACTTAAGGATAGCATGTACAAGAACAATTAAGGTATTCACAACTTACAAGGAAATGAAGAAACATTAATTGGACCTTTTGGCAGATTAAATTCACCAAGAGAATTTTGAACTCCCACTGCAACAATATAACAAGAGACAAACTCCGTGAATAGATCCTTGTACAGCTATAAATAAATCCATTTCAACAAATTAAATTGTTCACGCTTACCAAAGCTGACAAGCAAAATAGAAACTGTGCCAGATCTAGCCTCCACTGCAAGCTTATTAATATCAGGCAGTACAAAATTTGCTTGAGCTTGATTTCTCCCCTCAACCCCAGTAGAACTGGTCAACATGCATGCTCGGTTGAATCGATATACAGCTGAGTTCTATTTTTTTTCCAAACAAAACTACAATTAGACAACAAGAACAGTCGACCATAAAGATCTTCCAACAGACCAGAAAATATTTGAAAAGTAAAATGAGGATAACTATATGCATTGACCAATCAATTTACTTTACTCGATTGTAATTCAAAACAATAAGACTAATTTTCACTACATGTAAATGCACATGCTTTACCTCTGCAGCTGCAACATCCGGAACTAATCTTGCCAAGAAAACGTACATAGGAAACAAATTCGGAGTATGTACAGCATTCTCAATCCTTGAAAGGGTAACTGTCATTTGTATTCTACAATTCAAATGCAAAAATTAAATTAGTCCCTAAAAATGTTAACAATAAAGTCCAACTTCTCCATGATTTTCAGCATATGTTGCACTTCACATTGAAAGAAAAATCCACAACATCTACTAAATTAGAAGTGGGGGTGAGAATATTAACAGAATAAACAAGTCTAGAAAGTAATAAGAATGCAAACAATGTAGATAAAGATGCATATATATGATACTTTGTTTGTGTGTGTGCCTGTGTGAGGCGAGAAGAAGGGTCGAAACCTGAGACACATACATACATATTCTCCCACTGAACTTTCATGAAGAATGGGGAGCAAAGCATGTACCTGACCACTGGAACAACCTTCCTATATACTGGACTATGAAATATCCTAATAAACTCAAACACCAAATGGGTCTACCCTCTACAGTTTGTCTATTAAGCACGAATTTCCAAATAAACATAAAACTACCTCCTTTTGTGCTTCGCCTCCATCTTGTAACTCAAACATCTTTGAAGAAACGACGGCTACAAACAGAAAAACGACACAAAAATCAGAAGAAGAAAACGAGAATACGCAAAACACAAATGTTAGAGAAGAAGCAAGCTTACATTTCTGATAGCGCGGCGTTGAATAATGTTGTAAAATTCGACAGGCTTACAGTAAATGGAAAGGCTTTCTTCCGCAGCAACTTCCTCTTCCGCCGACATACGCGCCCGCGACTCTTGTCGGCACATCTGAATCAAAATTGTTAATGAAAACCCTCCAAATCTTATGCAAACAAAATTCGACCTTGAATTCGAAGAACGTCAAGTCAGTAAAAACGTCGTAGGTTTCGGTGGAGAAGAAAACAGAGGAGGGACTACTAGGGCAGAGTTAGGAGGAGCTGAGAGGTATGGAGTTGTGGTGAGCGTTGTTCTTCGTCTTTGTCTTCGTCTAAACTCTACTATGTTGGCAACCTGTAACTGTAGCTCCCTCCATCTGACGCCAAATCCCTCTCGTCTTACTCTTCTATTTCTTTCTATTTTTCTTTTTCTTTTTTTCTTTTTTCGTTTTCAAAATTTTCTTTTGAGCTAACGATGTGTTGAAATTTAGGCTACTTTTGGCGCACAAAACTAATTGGGAATTATCACTGTGTACCCAATAATGCAAAAATATTAAGATAAAAAAAATGCTAAAATATAGCGTTTTAAAAAAATTAAGATAATTAACGTGAAGTTTAGTTATGTTTTAATTTTATACAGTAAAAAATTTTATGTTTTAATTTTTGTACACAATTTTTTGAATTCTTTGGCAATACTTTTTATATTTAATTTCATGTGTTAGTTAAATATTGCTCTTAAATATTAATTAGATTTTTGTTATTATCATTGTATATACACATACATATACATAGTATATTTTTATTGGTTTTAAAATTTTAATGTCAAGTGTATTGTATATAGATATACATAGTAGACTTAGTAGTAATCTCATTTAATATTTAACGATGAATTTAATTGATGTCTAAAATTTATAAATAAAAGATTGGGTGTTGTCAAAGAAAAGATCAAGTAAATAAAAATTTCAAACAAACAGGAGTTTTACCAAAATAATAATAATAATAAATAATGCAAATATATCATAATTAATTAATTATTAATATTAAGAAATTTTTTTATTTTTATATTTTAAAATTGTTCAAATATAACATAAACAAAGTAGATAAATTCAAGAGTATAACATAAAATTCAGTGGCGAAACTATGTTATGGTATGGGGTGGCCATGGTCCCCCTAATATTTTGGGGAATTATTTTTAATATATATATAATTTATAAAAATTAAATTTAGTTATTAAATAAATATAATTAGTTTAGTTTACCTCAATGTACATAAATAGATGTGTATTATTATATACGGGTTGTATAAGTGTATTCTATTTCTTATATTAATTTAAAGGCTATGTGTAGGATTTGTCCCTCAAATTAATACGATTATCAAATCCTCTTTTGAATTTATTTACTATTCCCTTTGAACTATGTCACAAATATAAGACTTCTAATAAGTTTTATCCAATGTGGCTAATAAAATAGTAATGGGACTTGTGTGTCATTGTCACATAAGTGCCACATGTATAATTTAAATAAAAAATAATTTAAAATTTACGAAATTTCTTTTCTTATCAATAATTAATAAGAAAATTTAAGATTAATTTCTTTTTATTCATATAATTTAGGGTAAATACCATTTTGAATCCTGTATTTTGTAAAAGTTACTAATTGGAATCTATGTTTTATTAAATGACAAAATAGACCCTGTATTTTTGAAAAATGTACAAATAAGACCCTGAATTAATTTTTTGTCAAAATAAAACTTAATAATATTTTGATCTAACGATGTTATAACAAATCTAGTTACATTTTCTGTATATGTTCGTGTTAGAAATTATCTTAAAGTTAGTTATACTAAAAAATAAAATTGTTAAAAATTGAGTTTAGGATCCTATTTTTACCATTTTGAAAAATATATGGTCTATTTTGTCATTTAACAAAACAGAGGGTCTAATTGATAACTTTTACAAAGTAGAGAGTCTAAAATAGTATTTATCCTATAATTTATTGTTAATAAGAAAATATATTTTAAAATTTTAAATTAAATATGTGGCGCTGACAATAACACATCAACTACATTGACATATTTTAGCGGAAAAAATTTCAAAAGGTACGATACCATCATTGTAATAGTTCAAGGTTATAAAATTTTTAAATCGCCTAATTTTATTATTATTTTCTAAAAAAAGAAAGTAAAAATACAATTCGCTTGACCTTCCTATTTGGCCCCTCCTCGGGTCTTTGTCTGATTCCGCCAGTGATAAAATCATTGTATACAACCAGATCACATAGTCCATATGTATATCAATATTATAAAAATAATCATTGTATAACATAGTCCAAACATAATTATTTACAGAAAATCATATCTGTTAATGTATTTTTTTTTTTTTATATTTTAAAATGTATAAATGATTTGTACTTTATATTCAATTTTTATATTTGTCTCATTATCACAATTAATTAAAATAAATAGTTGAATGCAAAAAAAAAATATTATTTATTGGACGGGTTGAAAATTAATTTTTTCTTAATTGGACGGGTTACACTTAGATATTTGTAAATCGATTTTACATTGAGTTGAATAAAATGTAAAGTAAACCAACTAAACTGACCAGCGTACACCCTTAGTGCATTCTCTAAATTTATTTTAATAATATATAAGTAATATTTTATTTATGTATATTATATTGTATATATGTTAGAAAATTATTATTATAAAAATAATATTAATTTAATGATATAGAAAAAAATATATAAAAAAAAATTAACGTATGATATAATGTAAAAATGTACTGTAAAATAAAAAAAAAAAAAGTAAAATTTTAATTATGTATTTTAAATGATAGAATAAAAAATCTGTTGGAAGTCCTCTAGGCTTAAGCATAAAAATAAACAAAGAAGAAATAATCTACTTAATAAAGGTATAACACTACATACAATGAGTATTGCTGTATATAAACTCTCGGTTACATTAAAAAAGTCAAATAGATTGTATTACATTAACTTTCACAACTTTTCTGAGCAACCAAACAGTAAATAAAAATTGTGCACAAAATTATTATCAAAAAATAATTAAACAAAAAACGTGTTCATAAGAATGATTATACACCCTGAATAAAATTATTTTACGCATTCAATGCGATTTTATGTTGAATTCATCCTACTTCAAGGCTCATGACCTTTCGTCTCTTACTTTGTTTTATATTTGAAAAACACTCATATGTAAGGAGAATATGCCAAGTAAATGTTTGGTGTGATTTTATCAAATGTTTTGTTTTTTTAGAACAAAGACCACTTGAAAATACAAGATCAAATTTTAATTTATGAGAAGATTTTTTGTCGAAAAAACAGAGAATTGGTCTTGAGAACTATTGCTATTTTCTATTTTATCAATTAACATAAAAATCAAATGTTAATTTTGTTTATATAGAACACGTTCTACCATTAATTATAAATATCAATAATTTTTAGTAAAAATATATATAGAATTATGTAGGATTCACGCTTAGGACCCACCCATATTAGAGCATCACTAATGGTAAAACTTTAGAGGATGTTTGATGATGTAAACATATTATGTAACAAAACATTGAGATGCTATACTAATATACTATTGAAGAAAAGAGAATATCATTCTAAAGTTTTGCATGGATGTTATGTTGTAACATTGATATTATTCATCATTTTTTAATAAAAGATTGAAGCTAAAAAATTATTGTAGCTAAAAATTAAAATATATATTAAATAATAATGTGTGATATCATTATTATAACATTTTTAAAGAGTGTTATACATTAGAATATTTTTAAAAGTAAGACTATAACAGTGCCAAAAATAATGTGAAAAATAAATAAAATAAAATATTATATTTTTAGATAATGTGTAAATTTTTAGCATTCTTAGAAGCTCAAATAAAAAAAAAACTTTCAATAAATATACATATTTTTTAATAATTTTTAAAAAATATTATTTATTGTTATAAAAAGATTCAAAAAAATTATTTTTTCTAAAGTTCAAATTAACTCAAAGCCAGCCCTGTGAAATTATAGCTCCTACAATTCGAGACAAGAAGTTTTAATTTGGAATAGACTATACTAATAAAAATGTAATGTTGGGAGGGGGCACCTGTCGATGCTTTTGAAAATTAGTCAGTAGATGAAAACCCCAACAAGATTATTAAAGGCCAGATGCATACATGTACATACATTATTGATGAACAAGATTAACATCAAGTATATTAAATAAATAATTCAAGTTGGGAGCATCTAAAATCAATCTCGACTATTCTCGAGATATCATAATCAATCTCGTAAATTCACACAATGAATAAAATACAAAATAGTCACAGTAATACGAATCTGCAAATATGTATACGACCCCTTTCACAAACTATACAAATCTTCACGACAGACACAAATTTACCAATCATCAGCTCCCTTGGTTACCCCGAACACAATAGCCAGTGTGGCAAGAATAGCCTGCACAAAAGCAGTCCATGGTAACTAAATCTTAATAGCAAAATCAATTCAAAGAAACATACTAAAACATTGGATTTGATAAGTGTCTAAAAGTGCACACGGTAAGTAAAGTTACATCTAACTTTAAACGAAAGGAAAAGAAGTTCAATGCCACTAGCACAGATCAAGAAGCTTTTACATATAATAAGAAAGGAAGTTTACATAGCAAAAGCATAAATATATACTTAGTATATATGCAACTCACGCTTGCTTATTAAACACTAAACACCCACCACAAAAACATACAAGTAAAAAAGGTGAGCAAAGAAAGAAGTTACTCACAGCAACTATGCAGGCGATGTATCCTGGTTTCTCTCGGTAGTCCATCCTCCTGGAACAGAAATAAAGCACGGCTCCAAGATACCAAGGGAGTCCAGCAATGAAGAAACCAATTATAAACCTTCAAAAGTACCAGCATCTTTTAAAACACAAAAATTTAGAACAAAACTGAAGGCGAAACAAAAACAGCACAAGAATGGAGAGATAAAGATCACAGAAATAATAGCAAATAAAGAAAAAGAAAAAGGGGCTGGGGGGTGTTCTCCCATCTACTACTGTCAATTGCCAAAGAGGAATGACTTTTTATTTCATATATGTTCCCCAAGGTCATTTTACTTTCTATAATTATTTCACAGACCGCACAATGACTTGTGGCTCTCTCCTCCCTCTAAAACATTCTGTCACTTCTGTTGATCTGATACCAAGTCCTAAGTACAGAATTTTATAGACCTTGCAAACCAAACTAATTTGCAAAATCAGCCGCATTTATCTTTCTAGAAGAATGCATTTAAAATAATAAATTCCATTTCTATGCTTAGTTGTCTTAAGTACTTTGCTTTCACTCTCAGGATTGCTACTTAGAGGTTTGTTACTAATATTTAGTTCTTATAGATGTATGGATTATGTATTGCCCAATTAGAAGAAAAAAACTTGGCAGCTGCCAAAGAAACAAGATGGTAACCCATAAAAGTAAAACCAGTACCAAAAAAGAAACTAAAGAAAGGAGGGCAATTGATATATGAAAGACAGCTTACAGGAACCAGCCGTGGCCAATACCACAACAAGGAAGACGGCGCTCTCTTACAGGTCTCCCTTCGGCAACTGCATAACCTGCAACAACAATGAAGATCTATGAACTCACACAAAGGAGGTTAATCCAGCAGAATACAGAAGGTTCATCTATAATTCAAAACATATACTGAAGTCATCCAAGCATTTACTAAAAGTTTCCTGTTTAAAAATGAAGTGTAGATCAACATAGAAAATAATGTTAAAGTACTGCCATCACCAAATGTTTATCCTGATTATGACATAAGTCGGCTATTTCCCACATATTCGTAACTACTTTACAAGAGCTGCCGTGTGATGCTTGAGTTTAGGGAAAGAATAGGAAAATACCAGAAAGAAGAAATGAACAATGAATATGAATTGACATTATGTGTGGTTCAGAACCAAGATTTTATTTTCACATTTTTTACAAGTCCACCATGACATATCAATTATCACTATCTTTCTATAACATTTCAAAGAATATATGAGCTTCCAAGGAAAAACATCAGAACTATATTACAACTTCAGACGCGTGGTAAAATAAAATTTATGGAGTTTCATCTCAAAACTAACTGGCAATAAATCAAATTGCTATGGATCTTAATTACCACACATTATCAAATGTCGACTCTGTAGACTCTCTAACAACACACATGTGTGGTGTATCAGTGATAACTTTAGAAAGAAAAAAAAAGTCTTTTGAATATGGTCGGGAAAAGAAATTTATCCACAGAGGAAAATTAGAAAAATTCTCGCATTAATTAATATCTTTGGTTTTCAAGATCTGCCCCGGATTCTCTTATTAATTAAAATCTTTCGCTTTCAAGATCTGCTCCGTCCATGATCACCAAAATCTTAGCAGTTCTTTCTGGTCTGAAGTTTTTTCTCATTTCTGTTCTCTATGATTAAGACCCTCAACTGGGTACCGAACAACACAATAAAAAATTTCAAGTCCAACATTGAAATAATATAGCTCAAATTAGATACAACTCAAAATTAGGTGGATAACTATACGTAGCAAATAAACGAAACCCACAAATTATCCAAAACAGAGTACTTAGCAAGCAATTAACAACATCCAATACCAATAGAAACGAACTAGTTCCCAATTCAAAAAAAAAAATCAAAATTTCTCCCCAAAATTTCATTTCATCTAATTATAATTATTATTAATTTAAAAAGACATGTATTCAACCCAAGAAAAACCACATATTTAAAGAAAAGGGATTGTAAGTAATTACCGGTAACTGTTTGATATCCATGATCATAGATGTGAGGAGATGGATGACCGGAGCGATCAACGGCTCCCGGCGGTGGTACGGGCTGAGGGAAGCCGATGGCAGGGGGTGGAGGACGAGGAGGAGGATAATTGGCTACGCCTTGGAAGGTACCGTACTGGTCGGCGGAGATTCCAGGTGGGTGATTCTTCTTGCCTTCTTCAGTCATCGCTTTAGGTATTTTCTTAGTCTTTTAGAGAGAGAAGGACAGAGATGATGATGATGAAGAGTAATGAGTATGGTGAAGTCAATGTGCAGAGGCTAGCTGAGAAGAAGAGCAATGGTTAATTGGGAAATTGATCTGCGCACGTGACATACACGTGGTTTAACACTATTTTCGTTGAAACATATTATTATTTAGGAAATCAGCCCAAGTCATGTGGCTCCTCTGCTTTAACGAAACCCATGTGCGAAAACGACAAGACGTTCCAACAAATGTTTGAAGTCTATCTATCTAATATCTATCTATCTACCTCTGCGTGCTCTACGTCTACGATCTCTTTGGTTTTGCTACAACGTGATGTCTAGTATACTCCTTACCACGTTTTACTTGATCAAATATAATTTACTGGATAAATTAACATAGTATATTATTTGTATTATGTTATATCATCAGCACGTGTGTAATTTAAATATTCATAAGGATTACATAATTGTGAGGTTAAAATCATTGAGAGTATGTAGTGTTTGTAATTATTAACTAATATAAGTATGTCACAATCATTATTTAAAAATATATAATTAAATAAGTTTAAACCAACACAGTAACTTAGCTAAATATTTTTCCTAGCTATTATGAAAGAACTAACAAAGAAAGAAGAGATTGGTGAGTGTTTGGCACTTTGGCGATAATTTTAAGTTTTTAGCTAAGAGCATCTTCAAGTACCTTTGGGTCCATCCACGACCCTTTGTTGTTGATTCCTAGAGGTAAATACTTCTTTTTGTTGGTCCACTAATTCTGAGATATTTGTTAGTTGTTAGCGTCAGTACTTAAACCTTAAGTATTTTGTTGGACATATGTATTAGGTCAGCAATCTTTTGAGTGCGACATCCAAGTCATTTTGGCGCGTTCTCATCTCACGAGCATGCTCCTGGACAAGAGTTTCCTCTTTTGGTTGACAAAGCTTTCAGCCAAAGCTGCTTGACTCGGGTTTGCTCTTGGTATACACGATTTGGACACGACCTTGCACCTGTCCTATTGCATCAACTAATTGATCCATTTGTGGGTCAGTTCTTTCAATGTCCACATGGGGTTCCCGCCTTGGCCTAAAGATGCCAATACCCCGAGTGATATGGATTTGGCTTGAGATGAAATTTTTGGTATTGTCCCTTCTGACGGCGCCGCTAGTAGCCCCTCCCCCATGGCGGGGATGTTAGTCATACGCCCAGTAATTGTTTGCCCAACAACGGTAGTTTGGTCGATTATCTCGTGACCAACCGTGGTTTGGGCAGTAGCTTGCCCAGTTGTTCCTTGGCCAGTGGTGGCCTGAGTAGTGGTTTGCCACCATTAATAGAACGTGGTGGTCACTCACTATTGTTTCCAGCAAGGTTGCTCATTGACGGGACTTGGTGGACATGATCACCTTCCTCATCAGGTCATTCTTGAGATGATCTCTTGGTAAACACCATTTTTTTTGTGAAATGCTTCGAGATTTTTATTGAAACTCTCAATAAAAGTACTAAAATGTTATTGGATTTTTAGTCAACCGATGTGGAGTGAGAAATTAATCTAAAATTTTAATAAATGTTGATAAAGAACACTAAAATTTAAAGAGATTCAGTCCCAAGTATTGGTAATAGTCTACTTCCTTTGTATTTTATTAATCTTTGTTGCAGGTTAAGAACAAGCTCTTGACTGCAAAGAATAAAATTGATAGAATTTTTGCTCTTTGAGTGATAATTTTCGGATCGCCTTCCTAAGTCATGTGTGACCCTGTATAGAGGAAAAGGATTGGTGCGTCTCACTTCAGGAGACACGACCTTGATGCTAAAATATCTCATCTATTTCTTTGATTTTTGGGGGTGGTTGAGATCTGATTCTTGCGGTAGTATCCCGCTATATTTCATGTGTTTGTAACCACTTTTGAACTTCATGCAAGATTAATGGATGATGCTGAGAGAGTATTGGATGTGTCAGTTTGTGTGGATTTAACCCCTAGAGTACAGCCTGACCAATCAATCCCCTATGGGGGGTAGTACTCACCTCGAAGTGGTACCCCCGAGACAACACCTCCCCGCTCCTCATATGGTGTTTAATGCTTAGAAGTATGTAATCTTGTATTCTTGTTGATACGTATGTAGCAAGTTTTACACTATCCACACATGTATGTAGGTAGGGTGTGTATTTGGGGTAAGGGTTAAACCCCTAAACTAAGCTATCACCCTTAGTGTGTATATGAACTACTATGAGGGTACAGGGGGTGAAGGGTTTACTTCCTAGACTATATGTTAACACCCTTGAGTGGATGATCTACCCTAAAGGAATGATGACTATCTAACCCCCTTTGGGGGATACTTATCCATCTCTTTGGAGGAGTAGTCACCTCACTCACGCCAAGGGGTGATCATTCTATTCCCCCGTACATAGAAGTACTTAAGAGGGCCGGGTGACTACTCCAACTTATCCTTTCCACTAAATGTGTTTTGAGAGATAATAATTTTACATATTCCTCGTTAACTCAATCTTAAATATTCTCGTGTCATCATATTATCAAGTCACCTTTGTTAAAATTTAGGAAAACAATCACTAATATAATTTTACCAAATAAAATATATCAAAATATTTAGTTTTTTTTTAATAAATTAAAATAGTATTGTGACAAATCGCATCTTATCCAGTGAGTCACTATACATTTTTTCTCTTCAATCAAAATAATAGAAGTATAGAACTAATCGAAACTTATTTTTATTTCTTATAGAAAGTGGCCACCACGTCATAATATAATATGCAACCAATATATGTATAGTATACTAAAGTGGCGAAGCTGTCGATGATCAACGGAAGATGAAACTATTACGTTATTATTAACAATATATATTTTTTTTTGTTTAGGAATAATTATAAAAACAATGCTGAGAAAATTTGGATTGCCAATCTCAAAACCAGGTCTCTTGTCGCTGTATTTGACTAAAATTCACGTACTACCTTCAACAATATCACCAAAAAGAAGGCAGTGGTGGAGGTGTTCTTCGTCGCAAATAATGGGGTCTCCCGAAGCGACGTCGTTTTCGTCTCAAAAGCTCCTTTTCAGGCAGCTCTTCGAGAAGGATTCATCCACCTACACTTACCTTCTCGCCGATGTTTCTCACCCCGATAGACCCGCTCTGGTCCTTAATTCTCTTCCCTCTCTTAATTTACGTGAATTTTTCCTTCTCGTGTTCTTACCTTTCTTGTTGTTGGCTTCATTTTCATATATAAGCACGAGATTTGACTTTTGTTTTTCTTCAATAAATTGGACTTGGTTTTGGGATTGCTTCAGTTTCAGTTTGAATTTGATTTGATGCAATATGGCTATATTACATTGGAAATTTTTAGTTGTGAACACTGATTCTAGTTAATATAATTACAGTAGCTATAACTCTGAATGGTTGGAAGGTACGTAGTTTGGTATGGATATTCTTGTTGGAAAAGAAATGGTTTTCTCTGTAGAACAGAGTTTTGGGTCTCATTTAGTTTTTCTGAATTCATTCCGAGATGCAACAATACCAGATCTTCTTAAAAGTTGGGAATTTGTACTATTTCAAAGTGATTTTTTCTTTTGCATTATTACACTAGAAAATATAAAAAATTCATCTAATGTTTGGTGTTGGTACCAGAAGGTACTTCGAATTCACCTCATAATGTTAGGAAAAGGTTCCTCAGATTTTTTTTTTGTCATTCTTTTCAGTGGACAAGTTTATGTTTCATGTTTTTGAAATTTGTAACTATGTGTATATATGCATGCTCATAAAATTGTTTTCTTTGCTCAGTTAATAGACCCAGTGGATAAAACAGTTGATAGAGATCTGTCTCTTATTCAAGATTTGAGGCTAAACCTTTTATATGCAATGAACACTCATGTACATGCTGATCATGTCACTGGGACTGGCCTTATTAAGGTTTGTCAACCTACTTTCATTTCACTGGGACTGGCCTTATTTGGTCTGAAGTTCCACCATAATCTCTCAGTTCTTTTTTCTGATTGTTTATGAATTGCAATTGGTTCCTGCAGAGTAAAGTTCCAAGTGTAAAATCTGTTATTTCAAAAGCAAGTGGTTCAAAAGCCGATCTTCTGATTGAATCCGGTGATAAAATACTTTTCGGAAATCTTTTCCTTGAGGTAGGTAGGGATGCAAATGCAATTGTCCTCACCCAACTAGTATTTCATTCTAAAATTGTGAGCTTTAAGCCTCTTAACTAAAGGCTTAAATGTCAAGTTATATTTTACTCTACAATAGGAAGCATCTGCACCTTTTTTGTCATAGCTCTTTCCACCTCAGATGAAATTGTTTTTGATGTAAACATTAATATAGGATAAATGATTTTAATAGTGATATAATAGATCTATTAATTTCCACTAAAACATTTTTTTCCACTGAAGATTTTCCGAAAATTAGAACTGCTATGTACTTTGTAGTTTGTAGGTTTCTAAAATGAGGTTATAGATTCTTAAAAGGACATTCACATGTCTTGATTTTCCTAAGAAAATAACTTATTTGGGTGCAGGTTCGTGCAACTCCTGGTCATACAATGGGCTGTGTCACCTATGTTACAGGAGATGGAGCTGATCAGCCTCAGCCTAGGATGGCTTTCACTGGAGATACCTTATTGATACGTGGATGTGGGAGAACAGACTTTCAGGTATGGTGAATGAAAATTTGGACTCCATTTCTTTGGTTTTTCCGATTTTTATGTGATTTTATTATCTCAACCCTTGTCCTTCTTCTAAAGGATTCTCTTTCACATGTTTGTTGGGGTTTTGTGGACTTGTTTGTATAGTGTGATTTGCACACATTTTTTGAAATAATGAGACCATTTGTTACAATGGGATTGATTTTTGAGGAAAATGTGTTTAATGCAAAAAAAAAAAAAAAACCAATTGCAGGGTGGAAGCTCACAACAGCTCTACAAATCAGTGCATTCACAGGCAAGAAGATAAAACTACAAAATACTAATAAGTTTGAACTTATGCCTCTAGAGTCCTAACACTTAGTTATTATTGGTGTCAGATTTTTACATTGCCCAAGGAAACATTAGTTTATCCAGCTCATGACTACAAAGGATTTACTGTAAGTAAATGCTTAACCTTTTGTTAACATTCTTATAGATTATATTACTACTAATTACTAAGCTACTAATTTCAGGTTAGCACTGTGGGAGAGGAAAGTCTATACAATCCTCGCTTAACAAAGAATGAGGTAACTTTAATTTCACTCTTCTTACAAAAGCTCCATGTTTACAAGAGAACACATCTTTCCATGTCAAAAAAAAAAATCTCAACTGCAAACTTATATTCTTTTGCAGGAAACGTTCAAGGGCATTATGAAAAGTAAGTACATGTTAAATCTATATAACAAGCTTACAATTGACAGGAAATAAGTAACTTGGATTATTAAACTGCTAGCTGATAACAAGCTCAATCTTAATTTGCATCAGATCTTAATTTGGCATATCCAAAGATGATCGACGTAGCTGTCCCCGCAAACATGGTTTGTGGTTTGCAAGACACCGACATCAATTAGCCAATTATTTGAATTGCATTTGCATTGTGAAATCAAAGCATGTTTTTCGTTATTGTACCTAACAAATTTATAAACTTGTGAATAAAAGTGACAAAAGCTATGTAAAATAAAAGCAAGAAAGAATGATCAATGTGTCCACTTGATTGATTTGGGGATTGAAATTTGTTTAATATGGGTAGTTGTTAGTCGTTTCTATCTAGTTTTAGTTGATGGGGGGCCAAGAAGAAGATTAGATGACTAGGCTGTTGGTTGCGGATTAATAATGATTTGACAGATTTGTGTTATATGTAATTAGATTCCAATGCAACTAATAACTATCCAATATTTGGTAATAAGCTCAAACCTTATCGCTTCAATTCATCATTCAAGTACGAAAATACAATAGAGCTTAATATAGTCGGGGTGGAGGAGCCATGGTCAACAAGGATTGGGAATCCGAATATGCTGCTATTGCTATATATAAAATATAAAAAAAATATAAAAATATAGCTGTATTTTGTATACACAATTGTATAGGCACATGTATGTGTTTTACGCATAAATCACTCTTAAATGAAGAACAGAATATTTTAAAGAAAGAAAAGAAGATATTTTGGAAAAACTGGAAAATATTGCAAAACACAAGAATGTATTGTGAAGAAAAGTAAAATCCAATCTCATAGTCTAACAAAACTAATTCATTTGAACTAACAATTGTAGTTGAAAATAAATGTAACAACTTTATTACCATTTGGACTAACGAAACTAAGTCATTCTCAAAATAAAATAGCTCAGTTGACACTATTTGAGACTCTCACTAACTAAAATATTAACACTCCAAATATACTAATGGATTGATTTTTCTTTTTTTGGAAAGAGATGTATTTTCCCCATTAGTTCAGTCATACTATATAACGAAGAACTAGAAAAATTAAATTAGAAAAAATATATTTTTTCGTTGGAAAATTTGTTTAACTTGTCCTAAAAAATTGATATGATTAAGTATTCAAAATTAGTTTATTAAACACGTTTATTTAATTGAAATAAATAAAAATTAATTAAATAATTTTTTTATTGAATATATTTTTTAAAAGCTGTAAGAGTTAATATTATTTTAAACTTTGTTTTACAAAATTATTGACTCAAACCTTATGTTGTCCCTGATTTTGCCCAATATACGTGGACCAACCGGACAGGGACACGTGGACCAAAAGATCTTATCATTTGAATTAATTGCTAAGTTTTTATGAAGAAAGGCAGCATCCGGGACCTGCCTCCCGGAGAAGGCATACGAAGTCCCCTATGCTCCCGGAGGCCTAAGTAACATCAAAGCATCTCCGCAAGGTGTCAGGCTTCCCCTGAGCAGTCATCTCGCATTTAATGCCGCATGGGAGGAAACGTGTTGGGACTGCTACACGCAATAAAGTCTGACGACACAACCCACGATCTGCACCTACGAGGCTATGATTACTTAAGTCTATTGACAGTTACACTGCGAAGAGTCACCTCAGTCAAAAGACAATAAGGACATTCCACATAAAAGCCCTACATCACCTAAGGAGTTGACCATGCATTACCCATGATAAATTCATTGGGAATACCCAACTTTATTGATAGTTACAGAAATACATGTACTATAATTCTGGGAATCACCCCACCAAAAACACTATAAATATCCCCTCAAAGCTCATTAATGGGGTCGAGAATTTTGGGTTGCATAAGTGCAAGAAGAGAAAATACTCACCAAGAACATTCTCTGTATTTAATACACTCATAAATACACAGACTCGTAGACTAAGACTCATTAACGCCCCAACCACGTAAAAATCACTCTTAATTTCTTACAGCTCTTTAATCTTCTATTATTTTATTGGTTGCCGAAAATCTCGGTCAACACCTTATATTTTGATAAATAATAAATTAGACTATGTACTTTTTTAAAATTGTACAAAATAGTATTTTTAGATCAATTTTTGATAATTTTTTTAATATAACCAACTTAAAGACAATTTTAACATGAACGGTTGTAAAAAATGTAACTAGTCTTGTCGTAGCAACTCTAGATTAATTTATTATTAATTTTTTTTTTTTAAATCTCAAAATACTATTTTATGATATTTTAGAAAATACATAATTTTGTAAAACAAAATTCCACCCCCAAGTGGCAAAGTTGCAATATATGTACCCTTGTTTATATGTACCCATTGACTTCTATTCCATGTGTGACTGGATCTTTCTTTATCCCACAATATGCAGTTCTCTTATTTATTTTCCTTTAAATTCACTTTCTTTGTATAAAAGGTCCAACATTGTCCATCTCAAAAATTAGACTCTATATATCTCTAATTATTTTTATTCTTTCTTGAATATTTGAAGATGAAAATCATAATTTCTTCTGAAATAATAAAAATAAAAAGTGATAGATATATAGTATAATATATATAGGTTCCCGTGCCATGCCAATAGGCTACAGTCACAGTGGGCTGGAAATGTCGGGCCTCCCAAAGCTGATCCTGAGGTCCAAATCTTCAATACCTACGAGATCCTACTAAGAAGCAGAAACCAAACCCTCAAAGCTATTATAATTAATTCTTCTTTCACTCTCTTCGATAATATCTCCTTTCCTTTAAAAACAGAGCTTTTAAAAGAACCCGTCGCTCAATATTTAACACATTATTATACAAATGAATGTGATAAAAAAATGTTTGATAGTTTTTACTTGTAACTTGTCTGTCTATTGTTCACAATTAAGGAAATGTGTGTATGTTTCATATCCGATTCAACACAACATTATCCGATTCAATATCTCATCACCAGTCATAAAAAACTAAATACAGCTCAGCATTACTAACCACTAAGTTTGAATGTGCATGGCATATGTGTTGTTATCCTTTTCATGTATTAAATAAAGATAAAGACAAATAAAAAAAAAAAGCTCATTTAGAACTTTGAGGCCAAATCTATTATCAATTAAAGAGCCAAAATGAAAGATAGGAGATATTATAATTATATATAAAAAAAAAATAGTGAAGGGTGGCATATGATGAAAGTCACGTCTTACTCTCATCTCATCTTCTGGAGAAATTGATTAAAATTACGATAGGATTAGGAACCGTGCAATGCAAGAAAACTTTTGGGGTGAATGATACAAAAGTGGATCACGTGTCACATGTTTGGTATAGTGTGGCGGGTCCTGTTCTTCGACACGTGGACTAGAGTAGACAACGGGTCATCTCTTGATCAAAATCCCTGTTTATGGCTACTCCTGTCCAGCTTCCCTTAACACAATCACCAAGAACTTTTTCTTTTTCTTTTTTCTTGAAAGTTACTTCTTTTAGTGTGGAATATATGAAATTGTACTTTCAACAGGACTGGATATTCCATATCTACACCAACCCATTTATAGTCCTTTCTCAATAAATGTTTAGTCTTCCTCTTTCTCATTGGAGTCCTTAATTATACTTTTCCCATTGGATAATAAATCCTTTGTTACATATCAACAATGAGTGGAAAATGTAAAACAGACACACGGACTATAACTAAACTAAATTAATATCTTATAAAACTTGTTATATATTAATTGATCCGTATCGAAAGCATTGACCATGCATCAATCTCTCCCTTCATTTTAAAATTTGTAAATTAATCACTTTTCACTTACCCTCTTTTATCTTCAATTGTATGATACAAAAAAACATCACCAAATCATGCCCACTCCTCATTTCTTACTTAATTGTTTTTATTTTTTGGAATAATTACTTGATTGTTAAATAATCAACATTATGGATGGGGATCCAGTAGAATAGTACGTAGTAGTATAGTACCATAGTATTCTCACACACATACATTATTTTTCAAAAACAAAAGGAAAAACTAATATTTGTATGTCACAATGGACAATTATTTTTATTTATTTTCAGAAAAATATGCAGGATATAACATATATGTATGTATTAATTTTAATCTTAATTCCAATTCTACGTATTAGAATATTCAAATTAATCTCAGGGTCTGAAAGAACAGACGGAGGCAGAAAATTGAGTAACGTCAATAAGCAAAAAAAGACTAAACAATTTAAGAGGGGCCGTCCTTTAATTAAGTAAAAGTATTTATACAAAAATACTGTATATATTTTCGCTAATGATAATATGAATTTTGAGCATTTGGCATTATTATTAATTGCTATTATTCCATTATTTATGGACAATTGGGGCAGAGTTTTGATGTGAAACCCAGAACCACAAGAAGACATAACGCCAGACTATGATTGTCGTTGACTAGCTAGGCGCAAATAATTCTTATCCAATTTTCTATGAAAATAATAATAGGCAATATTTGGGTTTGAGGGTCCCATATTAAACAAAAATCTAAAGGAAAAATTGAAATTAAACTGATTCGCGTACGATGCGTGCGACATCGTGTCTGCAAGAGGCAGAATCGCATGTAACCATGCAAGTCTTAATCACATGTATCTGACTAATCATCACTACACATAGCGATGAGCTGTCATATCATATTTCGGGATTAGCCAAATTTAACCTCATCTCATTCCCGCACTCCATTTGACTCTCTCTCGTTTTGCCGACACATATAGTTAAAAAAAATAAAATAAAGAGCACATTTTAGGTAACTTTAGATTTTTTTTTTCTTTCTAATTATTATTATTGGAAACGAGTTGGTCCTGTCTTATATCTTTTCCATACTTTTTTTTTTTAGTGTTATATTATTATTTGTATGATTAAATATTAATTTTATATAATTTAAAAAAATAATTTTGAAAAAATATCACTCATCAACCATAAAACACTATATATGTGTTACTTCCAAAATTAGCCAGCAATTGTGTAAAATACTAATTTTAGCTAACCTTTTTTTTTCCAGTAAATAAAAGTAATATCTATTTATTTTTAGGCTAACTCTAATAATAAAACATTAAATTTAGCGGTGAACGAAAAAAAGTATAATTTATTATTATTTTTTTATTCCAACTACAACATAACACTAATTAGTTTACACTAAAAAAGACATATTCTTTATTATATATCATATATCAATATAAATAATATATATTAAAAAAATATTAATCATTCAACCATTATTTAATCATTAAAAATTAAAAAAAAAAATTAGTATAAAGAATGTGCATAAATTATCCAATCCAATGACAACTGACCGATCAATTACAACCGACTGTTAAACATTAAATATTCAATTGTGATCGGATAAGATTTGATGTTATTTTTGAATATCCAATTGGATCGAATCGAATGTTAAATGGGGTGTCCAAAAATCTAATATATCCAATATTCAATCGAACTAATTAGTATTTTTATTTAGTTTGGATAAGTAATTAAATTTTATATTATTATACATAAAATATATATATGCATATACAAAAAATTAATATTAATTTTTTTTTTTAGATTAGATAGATCCAATATAATCTAAAAATACTAGGTCTAAAATATTGAATAAACCCAAATTAAACTAATAAATAAATATAAAATACAT
Organism: Cannabis sativa; assembly: GCF_029168945.1. Taxonomy (NCBI): domain Eukaryota; kingdom Viridiplantae; phylum Streptophyta; class Magnoliopsida; order Rosales; family Cannabaceae; genus Cannabis; species Cannabis sativa. The sequence goes on along the minus strand of NC_083601.1, from coordinate 38,224,152 downwards.
TCAACAGATAGAACTGAGGATCGAATTTGGATAGACCTAAAAATATTAGATGTGGTCCAATAAACACCCATCTACAATGTCTCACTATTATTACTAGAACAATAGACAATCTCATAAATAGAATAGCTTTTAATGTTCTATTGAATTCGGTTTCAAAGAGAAATAACACTAAATTTGTATTTTTAGTATCCTTAGCCTACGTTTATATTAAAATAGAATGAAATAGAAAATGAATAATATTTATTTAATTCTTTTATTTTGTTGTATTTTAAAGTATTAAAATGTTATTTTATTATAATAATTTTTCTATCATTTTGGTGGAATAAGTATTTCATAATTTAAAATAAAAAGAAAAATTATTTCAATATAAGATGAAAAATATATATATATACATTTTAAGTGTAATTCTATTTAATTTCTATTCATATTTTTTATCCTATTTTTAAATTTATATTTTTATTTTTTTTAAAGTAAAAACCACCTAAGTAAATAAATAAATAATAGCAATCTACAGTGAGCTAATTACAGAAAAAGGTGAAGTGGTTGTCGTAAAGAAGTAAAATTAATAAGTGGGATATAATTATTAATTATTATGGTCTAGTGGCTTTACATATTTTCTTAAAAAAGAATAAAAACAGTCTTAATGCAAACTTTCTATTTCTAATATAAAAAACAAAAAATACAAAAATTATTTTAAAAATAATATTTTTTATTTCGAAAATTTGAAAATAATAATTGAAAGAATATATTTGTAATTCATATTTCATGGCGTGTTATAAACCGTAGATTCATAAATGAATGTGACAAAAAAAATATATAGAGAAATAACTTTTTAATGCAAAATGCAACAGTTCTCTTTTTGACAAAATAATATTATACTATTATTTAGTTTATGCTAATAAAAATAAAATTACTATTCATGAATATTGAATGTATCATATAAGACATCAACGCTTCCAACCACCAAAGTGTCTTTATAATGGATTATGATTATCCCTTCCCTACCACACGTTAATTTCACCACAATATTTGGCCTTCAAATCAAAGTTTCAGTAAGGAATGTCAATGGTATATTATACTCAGTGCAAGTACTTCTATTTTCATGCATTCTTCTTTGCAAAAGATATACTAATACTATATCATTATTCATTACTCCATGGGCATGATGATTTATCCCACATACTATACTACTATCTATGAATGATTATTATTCAAGCACAATTTTATTAATAATATTTACAATATTATGTTTAATAAAATATGAATATATATCTAAAAATGAGGCACATTTAGGGGCGCGCGACATCATGTAGGGCATGGAGGTACACATGTGCCAAATTATATAATACAAAGATCTTAAGCCAAAAACATAAATAAACCATATAAAGATTAGTACTACTGAAAATATAAATAATTGTCCAATATTTGGAGTAACTAGTGGTTGTTTTATACGAATGGATATTATATACAATAATTAATGGGGCCAAACTCTGAAATCTCTTCGATGTTTCGCAACAGACCTTCCATCTTGTCCTCATGGAACCTGCTTTTTTCATCATCCCCATTAACTAATAATTTTCTTTTATTTTTTAGTAGATTTTAATAGTTATTACTCTAATAATTTCTCTAAATAAATTGTACTATTTGGGGGATATTCTTCCCACACCATGTGTAATGATCCACATTAATATTTGGGATCCACAACTATTTTGTCTCTTACATATTAAGTACACATAACATACTCTTTTTCTCTTGAGATATGAAATAATTGCACAACATAACAAATTCCAAAATCTGTATTTTTTTTTTTTACAAACAGCTTCGTAATATATATTTTTTCTTATCTTATTTCAGTGGTGAGCAATTGTACGGTTCCTGTATGTAATTTGATCATTTTTCTTTCTTTACAAAAAAATTAAAAAATATTGCATGAAAAGGGGGAAGACTTTGGCGACGTGTTTCTTTGAAAAATCTCATAACGTGTTCGTATTAAATAACATTTATTAATTTAACATATGAAAGTGACGATGACCATGAAATTATTTATCATGATTAATATATTATTTATACCCTCAACTTTAGCACAAATATATATTTTATACCCTCAAATTTTGTCATGTAATTTCCTCTATCATGAGCTAATTTAATTTCACGTGTATTAGCATTCTAGATTAGTTTAAAACTGACAAGGCAACATTAAGGTAGTGTTTGGTAAAAAAAATAATTTTTAAAATTAAAAAAGTAAAAATATTTTTCAAAAACATGTTTCTATAAAACTTTTTTTTTTAATATTTTAATTAAGAATCAAAATTTTAAAAACGAAAATGAACTTTGGACTCTGACTATATCCGAATCCAAATCTTCTCATGGCCCTAACGCCAAACTCAACCTCTGACTCGAACCCGAACCCGAATTCGACTTCGAACCTACCCGACTTAAATAAAATCAAAAAATGAAAACGAAAATAAATTTTACAGAACACACTTTAAAATTAAAAAATGAAAGTGGTTGCCTAACGCATCTTTATTTTTTAAAAACATATATTTTACTTTCATTTTGTGATTTAAAAATTAGAAAGCAAAAGTATTATCAAACGGCACCTAAGTCAACACGCTAAGAATATGTAATATGGATAAATAATTTTAAAATTAATTTAGTGATTTTTAATACCATTAGGACTACTTTGATACACCGTGTTGTATTGTATTATATTATATATTACACTATAGGGTTGGATTGTATTATATTAGTATTATTTTATACAATACAATATTTGGTGACTTGTATTAATGGTTGTGTAAAAACATACTATCTTTATTATATACTCTACCTAACCCGACCCCGACCTCGACCCTTAACTCGGACCCCATCCCCAAACCCCAGCCTTGGGCCCTGCTGGGTCCAAGGTCTGTGCTCGTGTCCAGCTTCAGGACCGAGATTTAAGATCGGGGTTTAGACCAAGTCTGGGTCAAAAGTTCGAGGCAAATCTAGGTCCAAGGTTCGGGGTCGGGGTTTGGGGTCTGGGTCTAGGGTTCAGGTCCAGGGTCAGGTTTTGGGGTTGGGTCTAGGTCCAAGGTCCGAATCTTAGTTCGGGGCCAAAGTTTAGGTCTGGAACTAGGTCTGGGGTCTAGGGTTGGGTTCGTGGTCTAGGTTTGGGTTTCAGGCCTAAGTTTAAGGTCATGTATGAGGTCCAAGTCCGAGGTTGGGTCTGGGTCTAGAGTATGGGTCCAGGTCTGGGGTTGGGTCAAGGGTCAGGGTAGGGCTCTTAGTTTGGTTTTGGTTATGGTGCGACACCTGGTGTGGGTGGGGTCTAAGGTCCGGATTTGGGGTTGGGGTCTAAGTCCTTAACCCAGATCCTTTATAAATATTATAATATAAGTTAATACAAATTATTTATTATGTATTAAATAATACGATTCACATTGTATTAAAATTTATAGTCGTAATAATTAATACAATATAAAATTTTATCTAAATATAGATTTTCTTGTTATTTAAATACAATACAACCTTTATACAGTTTACTAAAAAAGCTTTAAAATGCAAACTTCATTGATGACATTAACTTTAACATCTTGCAAGCTAAGTAATTAATATGAAAAATATAAAATAATTATCACTCTTTTAGTTTGTAATATTGTTATAACTAGTGTAACTTTTACTACTACAAAAGTGATTTTTCTAAATAGTCGTTTAAAGTATTTGTATCAGTTTCTATAACCATCGTAAAACGGATAAAATATAATAGGCGTCGTCGCTAATGTGGACTTCCCGACAGTTTAAAACAGTTGCCTATAACAGGGTATAGGCTACGGTTTTAAATCGTGCCCTATACTATAGGCGACGATTTTAAAATGTCACCTATAGTATAGAGCCCGGTTTAAAACCTTCGGAAATGTAAAAAAAAAAAAAGAGAAAAAAATACAGAATGGTATAAAAAAATCTGTATTTTTCCTCATTTTTTTTCCTGTATTAGTTTTATAATTCTACTTAAATTGTAATAAAATAACTAATTAATTTTGTTACAATAACAATTAACTTTAAAACACATTAAATTTATACAATAACAGAATAAATAAAAAAAGTATATAAATAAATAAATGTATTTATACCGAGCTCAGATAGAGAGAAAGAGAGAGAGGGAGACGGACGAGAGGTGGTGGTGATCTGACGTGTGAGACGGAGATGAGAGGGACACCGACGGGAGGTGGTGGTGATCCGGCATATGCGACAGAGAGGAGAGTGAGACCGACGAGAGGAGGGGTAGGTGAAGATCGATGGACTAGAGAGACGAGAAGAAAGGGAGAGCGAGGAAGAAGGGGAGAGAGGAGGGCGATGGTGCGGAAGCGTGGGTGGGATTTTGGAGAGTTAAGATTTTCGTTTTAGGGTGTGAAAAATAGAAAAGAAATAGGTGAGAAAAAATAGGTGGGCATGTGGGAAATAGAAAAAAGTAGGTGGGCACGTAGGAAATGTGACGAAAAGTAGGTGATAATTTTTTAATGAACACTTATACCCGACTATTTTAAACCGTCAGGTATAAAAGTCCATTAAAAAATCACATTTTATTTAAAAATATCGTCTATTTTGTTTACTACGATTTAAAATCGTCAGAAATACTAAATTTTTCTCGACAGTTTTAAATAGTTACTTAAATTTTTTAGCGACAATTCCCAAAAATATTTGTTTTTAAGAGCGTCACGAATTTTAATATTTGTAGTAGTATTTATTCCTACTTAAAAATATGTATATATTTAAAATTTGATAAACTTCTTGTAATTATGATGGTATATAATATTTAATTCTATTAATAATAATAAAATATTTTAGAAAATATTAAATACTACTAGTACATATTTTTCATTGTCATTATTTTTTGTGAATAGAAATTTAATAAAAGTAAGATAGCATTTAATAATATCACCGATTAGAGCACTCCCATCGCAGTATGTAAAATAACTCTAAGGTATAATTTAACTCAAAAAGTCAAAAATATGCATGCATTAAGCATTGAACTAAATATACGCTATACTATCTTTATATATTTAGTTCAATGTACAGTAGAATCTCTATTCAAGAATACACTTGGGACCAAGAAAATAATATTCTAATTGAGAGGTTATAACTAAATAGAGTTACACTTGAAAAAAAAAAATCAAAATATCAAAAAATATCAATGTAACAAAAATACCAATAAACAATTCTTAATACTATATTATATTAAAATTATTTTCGAGTACATATAATATTTATACATGTACTATAATTTGAAATAAAATTATTAATTTTACATAAGTAAATTTATAAAATATATGTATATATTTATTTAAGATCTAAGTATTCTTATATAGAGGTATATTTTATTAATACGGGAGTTAAAAAATGTATAACTAATTACAATATAGAGGTTATTCTTATTTATAACTGGCCCAAATTGGGACTTCATTTTTTTATAACAAATTAGAGGTTATTCTTAAATAGAGTATTCTTGAATAGAGGTTCTACTGTAGTAGCTAAATTTTTTAATATTTATTTAATGTCTTTTGACTTTAAAATAGAAGCTATTTTATAAATAAAGTTGGATGTATGATGAATATAATTGGGTAGGTAAAATAAATAAAGTAAGATTTTTTTGATTAAAATTGAGAAGTTCTACCTACTTCGTTGTGAGTATCCTTATATTCATTTAACATTTTTCCATTTTTTTTCTTTAAAAAGTTTTCTCTTTCGGTTTCTAATTAAGGTATGTATATATCTTTTCAAAAAAAAAAAAAAAAAAAAGAAAAGAAAAGAAAAAAATTAAGGTATGTATGCACCATTAAAAATCAAAATGTACCGTCCGAGTTCTTATGAATATACTATTTATTCTTTCTCCATTCAAGCATTAAGAACATCATTAATTAGGGTACTTTTACTTTTTTTTAGTAAGAATAATTAAAAGGCTAATTAGGATTTTTGTCACAATTTTGATATGTATCAAATCATACTCCTTAAACTTTTAAAGTCGTTAAAAATGTCCCTAAACTATTGAGATTGTTGTATTTAAAAACTTTTTTCTAATTTTAGTAAAAAAGTCTAACATGGATGAAAGTCCAGGGGCTATGATTTAGTACATGTCAAAATTCGAGGGGCATTATTTGGTAGATATTAAAGTCTGGGAGCATGGTTTAATATATAAACAATCACTGAAATAACAAAATTGAATGAAATTAGACAAAAGTCCTTAAATCCAACAATCTCAAAATTCAGGGGGCATGATTTGGTAATGTCAAAGTTCAGGAGACAAAAATCCTAATTATCCTAATTAAAAAATTAAAATAGAAAGTTATTTTTATTATTGTTGCTCCAATTATTATTTTTTTTAATTTTTAATTAGTATTTAATTATTTTAGTAAAATTTTATAATTTAAAATTTTCAAATATAAATTAATTTTATAAAATAATGAAAAAATAAGGGTAAATACCATTTTGGACCCTGTGTTTTGTAAAAGTTACAGATTGGACCCTGTGTTTTGTTAAATGACAAAATGGACCCTGTATTTTCTAAAATAGTAAAAATAGGACCCTGAGCTTAATTTTTGATAACTTTTTTTTTAATACAACCAACTTGAAGACAATGATTAATACGAACAGATACAAAAAATGTAAACAATTTTGTCATATGACACTTTTAGATCGGATTATAATTAAACTTTATTTTGACAAAAAATCAATTCAGAGTCCTATTTGTACTATTTTAGAAAATACAGGGTCTATTTTGTCATTTAACAAAACACGGGGTCCAATTGGTAACTTTTGTAAAACAGAGGGTCCAAAATAGTATTTACCCAAAAAATAATAGTATTTTGATTAAAATACTATTAAAAAAAATTAGCAAAAAATAGAAATATTTTTTGTATGATTGAAGTTCATTTTTTAAACCTCACTTCGTATTTTAGTATTTTAGCTAAGAAATATGTTTAGAAAATATAATTGGTGGTACTCTAAGCTAGAAATTAGTGTACCTAGTAAAATTAATAAATTATAGGGATATTTGTGACAAAACTTCTATAATATTTATAATTGTTACACATAAGATCATAATAAAAAAAAGTGACGGCAAAAGTACATTCTCTTATAATTTTGTTACAGTTGTATCATTTTGTAGTTCTTAAATGTCAACTTAAAAACACATATCAATATTTTATTAGACAACATATTAAATAAGTTAACAACTAAAAATAGTACGACGGTAATAAAATTATAAAATAAAGTATTTTTGTTGCTATGTTTTATTTTTTTTTTGAAGAAATTAATCAACTTTATTAATTGCAATCACACAAGATTACATGAAGCAATTCAGTAGATACATCATTGCTTGTAAGATTACGATCAGCAACAAAATAGGATGCCCTCGCAAAGGAGTGAGCAACACTATTAGCGTACCGTCTAATAAAATTAACGAAACATCACCAATTTGTTCTAAAAATGCTTGCAATCCGAAATAACACTTCCAAAATAGGATAACAAAGGAAGATTACTACGAATTGCTTGAATTACGGAGAGACAATCGGATTCCACCACTACACCTTGCCACGCCTTTTTCTTCACCCAACTTAGAGCCTCCCGCACCCCCATGGCTTCGGCCAAAGCTGGTTGAACTGTCCCTGCCCGACAAGTGAGAGCCTCAATCAAAATGCATTTTCATCTCTTGCAACACAAACAAAAGAGTATGTTCCATTCGTCAAAAGTTGTTGCAAGATCTACATTGATTTTAATCTTTGTAAAGCACTGGTTTCATCCATTTTTCTAGACCATCGGCACTTGTTAAATAGGCCGGTGGGTGACACACAACTTCTATTTGAAGCTGAGACCAATTGGAGAGAGTAGTATGCGCAAGGACTCGTTACATGCTCACCGTGGTGTTCTTCTCGTACCAAACCGCATCGTTTCTGGTCTTCCAAATCGCCCAGCAGGTGGCGGCAATCTTCTCTTTGGTGGCTGTGTTTTCTCTCTTAAATATGGCTTCCAACCAACTAGCAAAGGTTACAATTCCTTGAACATTAGTCCTTATTCCTCCAGAATCCCAACAGAGAGATGCAAAAGGACAAGTTACTAAGCAATGTAAAGGTGTCTCGTGATGATTAATGCACCTAGGACATTGATTAGTAATCGGTACATGTCGAGAGTGCAGCCTTGTTTTCGTGGGAAGACAATTCGAGGTTGCACGCCATAACCGTATCCTTCATTTTTGGAGGAACACGCAGCTTCCAAATGGACTTCCACACTTCCAAATCATTCAAAATCACCCCAACTTCTCCTTCTTCAATTGCAAAAGTTTATATGTTGATTTCACAGAAAAATGCCCAGTATTTTCCAAATGCCAATACCATGAGTCACAAACCCGACTTGAAGATAAGGGAATGCTAAGTATTAAACTAGCATCCCTGTTATTAAACAAATCTCGCACCAAGTCCACATCCCGTGCTATTTCTCCGGTAACCATCAACACGAAACATTTTTGATTCACCAAAGCCGGATGAATAGAAGTTACCTTTGGATTAGTTGAATCAGCAATGACCACGGATCCCTGTGAGGATACTCACCAAAGCACCATTTCCAATTCTACTTCTTACTCCTTCTCGACCACTTCGAGTTTCGAAGATGCTTCGCCAAACAAAGCTCGGATTACCACCAATTCGCCGAAAGAAAGTTGCCATCCTTGTAGTAACGGCTTTAAAAATCTTGCCTACCAACGAATCCGATTACTTAAGAGACGCCATCCTTGTTTACTCAATAAACTCGCATTAAAATCTCGTAAGTTTCTAAACCCCATACCGCCTTTGGATTTATGAGTTGTCAACTTATCTCAGCCTCTTCCAATGTATGCCTTTATTATTCTTAGTAGAGGATTGCCACCAAAATTTGCACATAAGTTGTTCCATTTCCCGACAAGTCTCTACCAGAAGCAAAAAGACATTCATTGCATAACTTGGAAGAGATTGGGCAAGCTTTGATGAGCAATTCTTTTCCTTGGATAAGAATCTCCCCTCCCAACTTTGAATTTTCTTTCTCATTCGATCCTTCAAAAAACCCAATAGTGCTGTTTTGTTTCGGCCTAGTGTATTCGGCAACCCCAAGTATAGGCTATTCTCACTTGCCTCACTAATACCCATCAATGCACAAATTCTAACCTTCTCATCATAGGAAATATTCGGGCTGAAGAAAAGAGAAGATTTCTGACGGTTCACTTGTTGACCCGAAGCTTCCTGAAAACACTCTAATAAATTAATCACATTTCGGGCACCTTCCTCGCAGGCTTGACAATAGATGTAACTATCATCCGCAAATAGCATATGAGAAACCAAAGGAGCTCCCTAGCCACTTTACAACCCCCGAATCTTGCCTCTTCTCTCATAATCATGAAGCCAAAGCGTAAAATCCTTCAAAGACATAATAAGAAGAGATATGGAGATAACGGGTCACCTTGCCTTAAACCTCGTGTAGGAATAATAGGGCCAACCTCATGCTCTCCAACCACAAACTTATAAGCAACCGAACTCACACACTTCAAAATGAGCCGAATGCATTGCTCATGAAAACCCAACTTCCTCATCATTGCTTCCAAAAAGCCCCATTCAACTCTGTCATACGCCTTGCTCATGTCGAGTTTTATTGCCATAAATCCCTGTTTGCCCTTTTGTTTACGTTTAAGATAATGCATTATCTCATACGAAATCAAAATATTATCTGTGATAAGTCGTCCAGGCAAAAAGGCGCTTTGGGTTTCTGAAATAACCTTGGTGAGAATTCCTTTGAGTCTGTTAGCCAAAACCTTGGATAATATTTTGTAAATAACATTGCACAAGGCAATTGGCCTCAACTCATTCATACTTTCAGGGTGGGATTTTTTCGGAATAAGCACAATATTAGTATTGGGAAGATAATCAGGTAATTCACCACAAGAAAAGAAACGTTGTACCAGACTTATGACATCTTTGCCGACTATATCCCAATGTTTCCGATGAACCCGGTGATTGAAACCATCTCGGCCTGTGGGATTTATCAGGATGCATCTGAAACAGCGCTCTCCGAACTTCTTCCTCCTCAACTGCTAGTAGTAAGTCTCGGTTCTGATCACTAGACACTCTGGTAGCCACACAATCAATAACAGCTTGCCAATTCGAACAAGAAGAGGTAAACAAGTTAGAGTAATAATTGCTCATGACCTCTGAAAGACCATTATCCCAGTCAACCCATTCCCCATCCGCATTCTTCAGCCTAACAATCTGATTGTTTCTTTTTCGACTACTAGCACAAGCATGAAAGTACTTAGTGTTCTGATCTCCGGCTTGTAACCACAACGCTGTTTTCGATCGTTGTCGCCAAAAATTTCTTTCTTGACAAAGACTTCGAACAACTTAGATTGAACTTCCTTATATCTCGAAATAGACACTTGATCTCTTCTCCTTTCAATGCCTTCGCAGTCTGTTACATTGTCTTATTTCTTTATTAAAGTTGCACGTGATGTCACTACCCCATTCTACGTAGCTGAGCTACACGCTTCCAATTTCACTTGTAAGGAATCACCCAAACCATTCTCCCATCGAGCTTGTACTATCTGCCTACACATCGGTTCTCGAGACCACGCATTTTCATACCGAAATCTCTTCTTAACTTGAACCGGTTTAGACTTGGCGAGATTTAACCATATAGGGCAATGATCTGATACTGTGACCTCCAAATTCTCCAATATGGCCGACGGAAACAGAGCTTGCCAATCATAAGAAACTAACGCTCTATCCAACCTTACTTCAACCCATTGGTCCGTACCCTTACCCTTCTCCCAAGTGAAAGGATGCCCTTGTATTTCCATATCAATGAGATGACATTCCGACACAACATCTTGAAAACCAGTTAATAACCAATTAGGATATGGGCGGCCCCCCCTCTTATCACTATGGTTCAAAGTATTATTTAAATCTCCCAACAAACACCACGGTAAGGAAGACTCACCTGAGAGTTGACGTATAGCACGCCAGGTGTTAGCTCGAAGATGTCTCTGAGGTTCTCCATAGAAACCGGTTGCACGAAATGTTGGATAACCATCCATGTTGAGCTCTAAGTCGATATGGTTTGTACTGAAGCTAATCAACTTACCCTCCTCCTCTTTCTTCCATAACATAGCTAGGCCTCCACTATGGCCTCGGGCCTCTACCACAAAACTCCCTTCAAAGCCCAACGCCCTTTTCACAATATTAATTTTGTCAGTTTTGCAAATTGTCTCACACAAAAAGACAACATTGGGTTTCTTTTGGAAAACGATTTCCTTTAGGAATTGAACAATCCTCGGGTTCCCAAGCCCTCGGCAATTCCAACTCAAAAGACTCATAATGGATGGCGGGACCCAAAATGAGTGCCCGCCATTACATCGTTTTTTGGAAAAGTACCATGATTAAGCTCCATCCCTTCCTCTGAATCACTTTGCAAAACTCCTTCCGTATCACTAGGCCCAATTACACAGCCCACTATTGAGTCCTTTGTGGTTTCAGAAATGACATTTCTAATGGGCTCAATCTCATTCACCATGGGCCTATGCACTTCTTCTAAAACCCAATTCGGACCCACCTCCTCACTATTTAACTGCTCCAACAAACTTTCCTTATTCATACGCCTTCTTTTTAAATCTGTAACCACCATGCCATCTTTGACATTATTCCCAATATTTCCTTCATTTATTCCAATTGTCAATCTCCCATGATCTCCTCCCTTATTTCTTTCTAGCATTAACTTCAAGCTTTCCTCATTCTTCTCCCCTGGATTCTCGCCCATCTCCAGCCCATCAATCATAATGACATCCCTTGATGATCGGCTATGATTGTTCATCTCTTCCCTGTAGATCTCCGACGACTGCTGGCCGGCAACCACTCCCAACGACTGGCCCATATTGTCTCTAAGCCATCTTGCACCAATCTGCTTCCCCTGCCTTCGGTCTGGAGCTTTCATAAATAAACCATAAGGTTTAGCAATAGTCTCAATGGGGTCTTCAAACAATCGATGACAAAATTTTTCCGAGTGTCCGATTATGCCACAAATGAAGCAAAACGTTGGCACCCTCTCGTATTTGAAGTCAGCCCAGAACCACTCCGTCTTACTCTTATAGATCCGCATACGTCTTTTTAGTGGTTTCTCCACATTAATCTTAACACGTACTCGAAAATAATCTCGCCAAATTCCCGCAAAGTTCTTCGGACAAGACGAAACATATTTGCCAATATAAGCTCCCACCCCTTGTAGTACACGGTCAGATCGAAAACCAACTTCAAGATTATAAACTTGAACCCATATTTCCATACTATTCAGCGTTTTAAGTCTGGGATTGTCTCCACTTTGGATACGTTCGATTAGTAGGAGACTCTTATTGAATGTCCACGGGGTGCCTTCAAGGACTCTCCCAATATCCACTTCATGAAAGAATTGGAATAGAAATCGGTTAGTTTCCAGTTCTTTGACATACATCCCTTTCCCCGGCCGCCATAAAGACGCCATCACATTTCTTAAAGAATCGAAATCGGCAGGCCTATCCGATAACAGCTTTCCTACCAAACACCACCTTCCATCAACTTCATCGACCAGCCTTTCCTCCTGATCAAACAAAAGCCCTCCTTCCTCCTCGTCTTCCACTTGTAAATCAGCCCATTGTTGCCCCAAATCTTCCACTACCCGACTGCTAGACGCCATACGAATCGATCAAAAACACAACCCAACAACGGAATACTTTTACAACCTCATACACATGTCACTAGACAAGACCCACCTAATATGGGTTATTAGATCATACTGTTGCTATGTTTTATTAAAATTATACCTATAATAATAATTATTAAATTTTTTTAACCCTAAATATCTCTAAATTTTTTTAACCCTTAGGGCTCGTTTGGAATGCCGTATTAAGTCGTATTGTATTGTATTGTATTGTATTATATTGAATTGGATTGTATATCATATTTTTATATAATACTATGTTAAACTTTAATTTATACTAAAATATTATATATTTAGGTATCCATAAAAGTTAATACCACATATAGTTTTACATAAAAATATTGCATAAAATACAATTTAATATAATACAATACAATACGACTTAATACGGCATTCCAAACGAGCCTAAATGTATAAATCACAATTAATTTCGACTTTAACTTGTTTGAAAAGAAAAAGCTCGCCAAAGATCTCCAATAAGGTGAACAGAAGACACGTAGTCTACGTGGCTATGACACGTGGAAACAAGCGGACAGTCAAATGCGCTGAGAAAAAAAAAACTAAAAAGGTTAAGACTAAACTCAGACTCAGTTCGGTTGGGTTTGAGCGCTTCAATGCAATTTTCTCATTGGCAACGAATTCCTATGCAGTTACCGCCGTTTCAGCCGGTTACTTCATCTCTACGGTAACATTCTAAGTTCTAACCCTCTCATAATCCTCTTCAAAGTCCATTCATTATAGACTCAGTCCTCTGCTTTTCTTTCTTTGAATTTTCTGGGTTGGTGGCTGTAAATTTCGGCCAACTTGCATTGCGTTGATTTTGTTACTCTTCTGTTTCTCGATTCCGATCTGGGTTTCTCGCGGTTTTAGGATTTCGAAACTGGTTTGCTTTTCAGTTCCTTTGTTAGTTCCGTTGACCCTTTTGTCATTTTTTTTCTCTTCTTGTTTCGGTATGACGTAGCTCGAATTGAGAGAATCGAATTTAAGGAAACCGAGTTTGAGTTTGAGGAAGAAGAAGAAGAAGAAGAGTAAGCGGCAGCAGCCATGGATATTACGGAAGTATCAATAATACATCACGTGGGGATTGTGCTACTCGGTCTATGGTTTCTTGCTAAATTCAATTGGTGTCACCCTGTGGCCTACTTCATTTCCCTGGTTTATTTGTATCTGGTACTATTTTCACTCTTTAAAAAATTTATGCTTTTTCTTCAATGATTTTCTTTTTCTTTACAAGTTTTCTATTATAAAATTCACAAAGTAAAGTACTATATTATTCTCTATTGTACAAGGAATATTGTGCGAACTTATTTGTTTATCTTTTAATTCGATCGTTAGACTTCGCTTTCCAAGGGTGATTTTTTTTTCTTTAGCAATAAATTTATGCATGTTCGAAGTGGGTTTTTTCTAAATTAGTGTTTCTTTTTTAGTCTAAATGGAGGGCTTTAAATGATCGTTTGATTTGTCTTTTTAATAGGTTCATGAGCGCTATGTTATGCGATTGAAGAAAAAAGTGCAGTTTGAGGAAAGAAAACAAGCTAATCAGAAAAGGGTAAGTTTATATTTATGAATTTATACAACTTAAGTTGGGAGTTATGAATGATTTCTGAATTGTTTTTGCAGCATAGTGCTTTTTTCCCCCCTTTTCCGTTGTTATTGAAATTTTTATTTTTTTATTTTAAATCAGGTGCTTACTGATTCTGAAACAGTCCGGTGGCTGAACCATGCAGTTGAAAAGATATGGCCTATATGTATGGAGCAAATTGCTTCACAGAAGATCCTCCTCCCTATCATTCCTTGGTTCTTGGAGAAGTACAAACCGTGGACTGCTGTATGATTTTTCTTCTGAATTATAAAGCCCAATCTATGGTTTATTTGGCTCATTGATTTTCGTTTCAAAGTGCTTGTATAACTATTAAGTATTGTGCTTTTAAGTGTTGAGTGGTTTTTTTCTTGAGCAAATTCTATTACCTTAATGTTACTTCCTTGGCATTAGCTTCTTTTTATTTTTTACAAGCTGTGTTTGTTTCACATTAAAGGATATTCAAGTATTAGCACACTGACATATGTTATTCAGATTAACTAGTAATTTTTAGGGAAGTTTTGTGAAACAGAAATAGTTTGTTTTAGCTGTGCAAGATGATATATGCTCTTTATTCTTTATTAAGCTATTTTGAAATGGTATTGATTTTGAGGCCAAGTATATGAATACTTTGAGGTTACATTTTTAAGGAACAGATAAAAGTTCTTACTCAAGTAGTACTACATGATAATATCTTCTTCATGTGTGGTGCTAAAAAGCACTTGATGATATCCGTTTGTTCTTCTCTTTCCTTTTTCTTTGATCACTATATTTTGATACATTTTGGAATCTTTATGATCAAATCTGCAGAAACAAGCCACAGTTCAGCGTCTTTATTTGGGTAGAAATCCACCTGTATTTACTGAAATGAGGGTTCTTCGTCAGTCTACTGATGATGATCATTTGGTAAGATTTGTTTTTCATCTTTTTGGGATATTGGATCAGTCTCTCTTACTTCCTTACTTCTTCCGGGTGGTTGCAATTTTCAATATAGAAAGTTGACATGCTCTAACATAAATGCAGGTTCTGGAGTTGGGAATGAATTTTCTGACAGCTGATGATATGAGTGCAATACTTGCTGTGAAGCTAAGAAAAAGATTGGGATTTGGAATGTGGGCAAAGTTAAATATAACTGGCATGCATATTGAAGGAAAGGTATGGATACAAGAGTGGCATTTAATTAGTTTAATGTTTAAGTATTTTTATTTATTTAGATGATTGTTCTTAATGAATAAATGTAGTTTTCATTCTTAAGTTTAGAATTTTTTCAGGTTTAATGAATGTTTATAGCTGGTACAATACTGTGTTGTAATTATTTTAATTTGATGTTAATACTATTCTTTCGTTTAACTACCAGTCTATAAATATATTTGTGTGTACTTATCATGCAGTTTTCCAATAAAGATTTTGCAATCTTACTGCTGATTTTTATTTGTTCTCTTTTATATGTAGAGAGATCACACCCCCTACTAGCTACTACACATAAACTAGTTAGGTTTAGTGTAATGTATATTGCAGGATCAATATTTATTTACTTACAAGAAGAATTTGAAAACAACTGATTTATAAAAAACAGGGGGAAAAAAAATCTCAATGTGCTGGACAAAATAAGCTCTTCCATGTTTTGCATGTCTGATGGATATTTCTTTTCCTTCTTGGCAGGTCTTGATTGGGATCAAGTTTCTGCGTGACTGGCCTTTCCTTGGTCGTATACGGTTATGCTTTGTTGAACCTCCATATTTTCAGATGACTGTCAAGCCTATTTTTACTCATGGGCTTGATGTCACAGAATTACCTGGGATTGCTGGGTGGCTGGTAATGTGTTTATCATATTTTCTGCACAGCTGTTCTTGAATTTGTTTTCTATTTTTCATCACATGCTTTCTCTTGGTAGTGCTTGATGAAATGTGTGTTGTTCTTCAGGATAAGCTACTTTCCATTGCTTTTGAGCAGACGCTTGTTGAGGTGAATTTGAATTTTGAGACTCCACTATATGGTTCATTTATCGTCTGCTCTCTTTTGTTCCATGTCATGCCTGTTCCTTCGTTATGCTAGACATCAGTTGGCAACAACATTTGTGTGTAAATGTTCTGAATTTAATTGTTGGTAATCCTTGCAGCCTAATATGCTGGTTGTTGACATGGAGAAATTCGCCTCACAAAATCCAGGTACTTTACCAGATTACAATAAATTATATGAGCAGCAAGGTCAAAGTATGTAATTTTATAATGTCATGAAGGTGTCGTGGAAGATTGAAGTCTTAATTTTATCTAAGATTGTTCTGTTAGAAATTGTCCTTTTTATTTTGCATTTTTACTTGCAAATGGCTGTTAGCTTGCTTTCTATATGGTTCTCAGTTCAATTTTCATGGAAATTATGCATCTTTCAACCACTTTAGCTGTATCTTTAATGTTTTTGAATAGCTCATGTTCCTGAAAGACTTTTTTTCATTACTTGATTGCCAATTTTCCTTTTTAACTTTTAACCTAAAGTGGTCCATTTGTATAGAAATTTTCAAGAAGCTTAATTATAAACAAGAATTTATTTTTAATATTCTTGAGGCGCTTGGGTGGACTAAGTTTTGGCTCTTATGTTCTGCAGAAATAAAATAATTAAGCTGCTGTAAATTTAAAGCTGGTGGAACAAGTCATTAATGTTAGTCCCTAATTATTGTCTAATTTTTAGGAAACAGAAATTTTATAGGCTTTACATAAGGTAAGGTGTAGATGCAATAGTTCATAGCTTCTATCCTCACGGATCAGAAAACCTTTCTGTACAGGTTTTTATCAAAACCAGTAGCAGTTTGCCTACGAATTGTACTAGTATCTTTTAACTAGAGTTTTATAATGATATCTGCTGTTTCTCTGTATCTTGCATATTTCAAAAGTTCTCTTTCTTGTTTGCTTGCTTACCTGTATGCATTTATTTGAATGTCAGAAAATTGGTTTTCTGTGGATGAGAAAGAGCCTGTTGCACATGTCAAAGTAGAAATTGTTGAAGCAGCTGACATGAAGCCATCTGATCTTAACGGTTTGTTAAGATTTTTCTTTTGAGTAGTTTTCTTGCAGTGATTTTCACTAAAATAATTTTTTAAACTCCTGCATAACAAGTGAAACTATTTTTTTTTTTTTCAGGTTTGGCTGATCCCTATGTAAAAGGTCAGATGGGTAATTACAGATTCAAGACTAAGATACAGAAGAAAACACTGACTCCAAAGTGGCTTGAGGAATTCAAGATCCCTATAATTACATGGGAATTGCCGAACACACTAGCTCTTGAAATTCGTGACAAGGATCACTTTGTTGACGATCTACTTGGGTTTGTCCCTGTACCTTGTAACATATGATGTTTATTGAAAGACCCCGAGTTAGGAATAAATTAAATGCTACAAAATATGTGTTTCCAGATTAATCAAGTATCTTTTAGGTAGTGTTAACCAATGAAATATTTTGTTGGCCTGTTGGCATACTTAATTGTTAATTTTCTCTGTACTATTTTCCCTCTCTTCTTTGCAAAGGTCTTTTGTTACTTTATGTTTTGAGGACTAATAAAATTTTAAATATTCAGGGACTGTTCTGTTTGTATTAATGATCTTAGGGATGGTATCAGACATGACATGTGGTTGCCTCTTAAGAATATTAAAACAGGGAGGTTGCATCTTGCGATAACTGTACTTGACGAGACTGCAAAGGTATATTCTCGTCATTTTTTGTGAGACATATATTAAGTAAGAAATGTAGGTGGACAGGGTTATGCAGCGAAATTATTAGTATGATGTCGAGACTGTGTTTAACAGTTTTTTTGACCTGGATATCTTACATCTTCTGACCAGGCCGAAGATATGCAGTGTGACTGGGACCCATCCACTGTGGAAGACAAGAGAAATTCCTTTGTCAATGAGACCAATAATACCAGTTCTTTCTCGTCTTTATCATCGGATAAGTCTCAGAAGGTACCAGATAATTTTGAGCCGATTAATGTTGAAGGGCAAAAAGAAACTGGGATATGGGTCCATCGTCCGGGAAGTGAAGTTTCACAGACTTGGGAGCCTAGAAAAGGGAAGAATAGGCGTCTTGATACTCAAATTCTCGGGGAGTCAAATGGTGTCTCAACCAAGAACTCTAGTTTAGGAGCATCTGGATCCCAAAACAGCAGTACTAGCACTGATGAATTACCTGATGATAAAAATCGAGTGGGAAGAGTTAGGAGGGGTCTACAAAAGATTACTTCGGTGTTTCACAGGAGTCCCAGAAAGGAGGAGCAGTCTGGCAGCTTTGTGGAGCCTATTCAATCACCACATGTAAACATTAAGGCAGTCAATGCAACAGACCGTAATGTTATGCTGGTTGTGGATGAAGATGGTGGTGTGCCTTCCTCGGGAGAGATATTAAATGAAGAGGATTCAAGCTCAGAAGAAGGTGGTTCAGAGAGCCCATTAAAGGGTAAAATAAAAAACAAAGCAAAGAACTTCTTTAAGCATGCTGAGAAGTCTGCTCGGAGGGTACTGTCTCGGAAAGGGTCTAGAAGACATACAAGCGACTACCCTGCGGCGACAGACAAAGGAGTTCTAGCAGATTATGATTCTTCTGATGATGAATCTCTTCCTGGAAAAGTTGAGAGCATACCAGTTGCTTCTAATGTTGTCGTCCCCGATGCTGATGTTGATGGGGGTAATGATTCATCTAGCTCCAGAGATCATGTGGTTCAAACAAGTGAAATTGATACAGAAGCTGATGCTAAAAGTAGTCCTACAGCGAAGGTAGTAAGTCCTCAAGGCTTGGAAATGTTGCATGATAGAGTGGGGGAGGACAGCCTTGGTAGTAAAAGGGATGATGCTGAGTCTTTAAAGTTGAAGCTTGATGAAGGCAGTTTGGAAGAGAAAGCACAATAATACTTGCAAGCAATTTCTTGTATTCTTCCTCCCCGTGGATCAATTTGTTTACCAAAAAAAGAAAAAAGAGAAAGAAAAAGTTTGTCTAGTTGAGGCTGCCAGCCTGTTTTTTGTTTGTATATCTAACCTGAATAGTGTTTTAGGTTTCAGGTTTGATGAACCTTATGTCTTCTTCGTCCTGCTTTGCAAATACACACACCATGCGTCAATTCCAGGTGTACTGAATTTGGTATTGGTGGTCTGTTAATATTTCTGAAGTTGGTATAGATTTTTTGTTTATTTGTGAATATATATAAAATATATATTTTACAAGTTAAGAGAGCTAGAGTTGATATTTTGATTGGAATTTTGACGCCTTCTGAATAAAATTTGTTTTCTTTTTTAGTGTGAAAGCTTGTAATTTAAATTGACATTTTTCACGTCTGAAAGGTGATATGCTCTGAACATGGTGTTTTTGTTTGATTGAAAAATTGCAAACTAATGCTAGGATACCAAATTCCCTTTACATTTTGTAAAAAAATGTGGTTGAGCTGTAGATTTTCAGTCTAAAATAACGTCGTTCATGTTATAACAAGGCCAATTGGAATATAATATTCACATTTGAAGAATTCATTTGCTTGCTCTGACCTTCTGGTTTCCTTGTAATATCCCCTCAGTCCTCAGAGTACAGAAGTCAAAAACTGAAGCTAGTTACCCCTAAAAGTTTACCTGAATGTCAATTGGCCTGGATATGCTAAGAAACAATGAATTTGTTAGGAATTAAAATGTCAAAAATAGTATCTTTGGAAAAAAAAGGACCAATCAATCAGTAAAAGTGGAGATTTGTACAAGGACCAAATGTTTTAACAACCAGTACAGTTTTGATTTGAAATCCAATGGAAACAGATCAAGCTAGAAAATGTAATCATATTTTGTTTTAATCCTCTGTTTTGTTTTTGTCTGAATATAACATTAACACAAAATCATTAAGTGATCTAACTGGCTATAATTTCTTCAAAAGAATCACAGATATGATTGTTTTTTCCAGCAAATTGACTCCGAAGAATCTGCCTCCACATTCCCATTTTGGGTACAAAGCCTTGTCTTCTCATCAGCTTCAAAGCCCAATCTACATCTTCCAGTTGATTTTCCTTGCATAGTCCATTAATCAAAGACTTGAATGATTTAAAGCTAGGACTCCCACCCTTTGAGATTATCTTTCTCATAAAATCTTTGGCCTCTGAAAACCTTTCTGCATCAAGTAAACCATACAAAACCTCTTGATAAGAGGCAGAAGTTGGATTACACCCCTTGACCCTCATTCTCTCCAAAAGTATAATGCCTTCATCAACCCTCCCTAGTTTTCTAAGCCCTGAAATCAATATATTGAATGTTATCGTATCCGGATCGATACCCTCAATTTCCATCCTCTCAAGCAAACGAAAAGCTTCTTCTACTTTCCCACGATCACAAAAACTATGCATAAGCGTGGAAAAAGTCATAGCATTCGGTTTCAACTTCAGTTGAGGAAATTCATCGAGCATCTTAAGTGCATCATCCAATTTCCCACATTCACACAAGGCTTTTATCAGTATATTAAGGCAACAAGCATCAATCTCAATACCCAACTTTGGGGCACCCACATAAACCTCATGAACGACATCAAAAAGCCTTGCCGACACGAGCAAATTCAGAACCAAGTTAAAGGTCTTGACAGTGGGCCAACAATCTTGCCTGGGCATATCGAAAAGAGTCTCGATGGCTTTGTTTATCCGACCAGCCATGTTTCCATAAACCCTGATGACGTTGCGGAAGAACTCGTCAGATAACTGGCAGTTCCTCTCGGCTCTAATCCGCGAAACGACATCATCAATGTCGTCGTACAAACGGGCTTGGGTGAGCTTTTCGACGATTAAGGAATAGAGAGGTTCGTTGGGTTTGTAGTCCTTGCGCTTGGAGTAGTGATCTAATGCGGAGAGGACTGAGTTGGGGTCTCTAATGGCTGCGAAAACTTGGACGACCTCATTTGGGGCTAACCAGTCTTTGTGGTTGAGTCTGGCGGGAATAGTAGTTGTGGAGAAAGATGGGTTTTTTTGGGGTTGGTTGGCATTGGCAACTGAAGAAAATAGGAGAAAGTGAAAGATTGAGTATGGATTTGGCTTTTTGGTGATTTTGGTTGTGTAAGCAAGAAATGAAGTTGAAATCATGCTCATCTTCCTTCTTTTTCCTCTTAATCCGCTATTCTACTCGCTATGTTTATATATGTTTTGAGCACAAGCCTATGCTTTTATGGAGTCAAAAAGAAGAAAATGAGTCATCATTTTAATGATTTTTTTTTTCTTTGGCATTTTCTGCACAAACCCTTTGAAAACATGCATTAGAAAGTTTCTGAGTTTGGTTCTTTCCCTGCTTAACCAGCAGCATCCCACTCTTTAGTAACACTGAAGAAGATTCTTGAGTAATATTTTGAGTGGCTAGTTGCTGTGACGGTTGGGATGAGGATTGCTAGCTACTTTTTCATTCTAAGATTTGTTTTTTTCAGCTTCTCGCAATACATTCCTAACTTGATTTTAAAACAAGCAATTTGTATTTGTTTTGTTATATAAGTCTGTGTTAAGTTTCGTAATCCTGTTTTATAACCCTGCTAACATGGTGTGACAATAACAATGACAAAGTACATATTTGTTAATGCAAACATGATTCTGTAACTAATAAATAAATGGTTGTATTTCTATATTCTTTAACAGTTTTGAATTGTCTATATACAGTTTAATGTTTTACGAATTTGTAATATACACAAATGTTACAAAAATATCTTTTTTTCTCTACATTATATATGTGCTGATATTGGTTGAAACAGACTATTTCTTCTTTCTTTTTCCTGCAAGGATTGGTTGGATGTGCAAATGCCTATTGAAGGCTTCATTGAATAAGAATCGAGTTTGGAAGGCTGATATAATTGGAAGCCAAGCCAAAATAGCTAGAGGTGTAAATAGGACAACACCCATTCCATAATCATATGCTTTAGCAATGACCCTGGCAAAGTCCCATATTCCAGTGTCATCTATCTTTGGCCTTACAGCTTGAGCAATCTGAACCAACAAAATTTTTCATTTCGAAAACAATCAAGTAAGATTTGAAGTCTGATATAAGTATGAACTGCATATAGTAAGAAAGGGAAAATGTGTAATGGGTGTAAGCTTACCGTGATCAAACCCCAACCAGTTGGCAGAAATGCTAGGCAGCATACTATTAAGTCCCTCAATGATAGTTGGCAGATTTTAGAGAGCATGATTATGGTGGAAAGAACAGTAATGAAAAGGCCTGCTTTGAACAGCCTAAACCGGAGTTGGTAGTTAGTACTCAATTTTTTTCTTCCGATGTTCACCGTCTGCATAGCATGTTTAAATCATCTTACTGCCAAAACAACTATAAACTCTGTATGGCAAACTTGGAACATTTGATTTGTGCTATTCAATGGTTTCAAAGACATTTGTCTACAACTTATTTTACTGCTATAGAGAGAAAAAATGGTAAGAGTTTTTTGATTTGAAGTAAATGCAATTTTACAGAAAGCATGAAGAAATATACCTTGGCTAACAGGAAAACGGCAAGAATCACAATCCATGAGAGCACATAAACTAGGACATTTTTGCTCTGCTGGGAGATGTCAAGGTGATAAACCAGACCATATTGATACAGGAAAAACCGAAGAGAAAGGAGTATTTCAAACAGCCTGGAAAATAATCCTGAACAACGAAGATGAGCTTGTTCATCGTTCCACCATGATTGCCAACTTTTGTCTTGTTGAATCCCTATGCCACCTTGCTGTCTGATCCACTTATTCCAGTCTTTCCAGTCATCTACAATCTTTTCCCAGCTAAATCCAGATGGGTTAAACAAAAAAGGTCCAAACAACCAAGTGATTGACATAAACCAAACAGAATATGTGATCAACACATAGGCCATGCTGCTCTCATAGGACCGCCTAAACAGATCATAAACAATCAAGAGGAGCAGTAGTTCAAATCCTTTAACAAAGTGGCTTCTTGAGTACAATCTATAGTTCTCAGTGAAGCTGGTATGGAACACCACAACCTTACGCCCGGTGGGTCTATATTTAGCACCCCCATGCATAATTGTCCGACCATAATGATGAGTTTTTGTTCCAAGAGCAAAAGTGAAGAAAACAGCAGCCAGCTGCAATTGCATAAGAACAAAATCTTTAAGGGCAGTCAAGAATCCTTTCTCTAGTCCAATCTCCATCACCATTGGCAAGCCTGTAAGGAGCCCCAGCTGTATAAAGGACTGGGAAGCAAGAGCAGTTTCTAAAGATTCTATGTTATGCACTCTAGCCTCAATAACTAGTGCTTTTTGTAACCCACTCAGAACAAGATATAACTGCCCGTAGAGGAAGACATAGATTCCAATCACTGACATCTGTAATGTTACAGAAAAATATTTGAATCAGCTTAATATGTCAACTTCCCAGCTTTTATGAATCAGAAATGGAGAGAGCAACAATTTGTATAAAACTTCATTCATAGCACAACAGAAATTTCTATCAGTTTGAACAAATTACCAGGCTACTCAAATAAAATCCAATTGTTGTGAAATAGCAGGATAGCATCCGGAAGAAATCAAACTGGCGTCCAAGGCGATATATGTCACGGCTTAGAGTTTGTTCACTGTTTCCATTAGCTACTTTGGCTTCAAACTTGGAGATCTGATTCAAACCCACATCACGACCTTTGCCAACTTGCATGTATTCGTGGTATGTAATACATCCTCTTCGCAAAATAGAATTAAAGCCTACATAAAATCAGATGCATGCAGTTGTAAATTATGCTGAAATGTATTACATGAGCTCAAAGTATGATTTTTTGGTAATATTTTTAGGTGACTAGTATCTACCTGCAAAAACATCTTCACTCAGGTTGATTGTTTTTGATGCCTTGCTTATGCCACCCCTCGTTATGTGAAATATTCTATCAAATACATCTGGATGTCCATAGTGGAATCGTACCCTGAATTATGTTACATTCAAACGATAGAAATGAGAATTAACATGAAAGAGAGAAGATTTTTTTTACATATTATTACATAGCAAAATAGTACAGTGGATCTTAAACTCAAGCTCATGCAATGCTAAGCATGCAACCAAATACTCTTAGTTCATTTAAAAGAACTTGTGGAGACACAGTTCTATTACCTGAGAGGTTTAGCAAGAAGTCTTTGGCCAATGGTCACGAAACTAGTCTCTTGATATGACATGAACCACGCTAGAGAAGAAACACTGCATTTTGAAGAAAGGTTTAATTAGTGGAATTATTTTTACATATAAATCATAGTGGTTTATTCTTATTCCAAAATTTTCCAAAGGACATTAGTCAACTTCATAGGAGTTTTGTTTATGTTCCTATGAATTTAATAGTACATAGTAATTTAGACTTGATGCCTACCATTTCTGTGTGGTTAAAATTGTTCACATATGATGTGTTGTTTATTCAATCCTTAATCATTTCTTAATTGTATATCTTACTCGTTGAATTCTCAGATCCTATTCATACCTAAAGCATGTGATTGGTAGGTATGTTAGCCTATAATATTTTCAAACCTTCCAGTGAATATATGTTCTCTCAAGCCAAGAATTGTAGGGGGACGCCTTCCTTGGCTTCGAAGAAATTCTTGCAAAAGATTTCTCATTTTGAATGCTTCTTCCAAATAGCTATCCTGTAAATTAACTGAACACCATAAGAACAAGAAAGAGGTAAAAAAAACTGTTAAATCTTTGGACAAAGAGTGTACTTGATTCATGTCAATGGTCTGAAGAGCTTCGCCACGAGTAAATATTATGGCATGGTTTTGATTTTCAGGTTTTCCTTCTCCAATTTCGGGTGGACCAGGAAGCTTAATACGATATATTTCCTACAAAAAAAAGTTCTACTTCAACAAAAGAGATAATGAAAGAACTAAGCTACTTTGGTTCATAAAGATCAAGATGGTTACACATCAACATTTCTTTTTTTGGTAAAACATTGAAGATTAAGAGCTTTCTTTACAGTATTATCTAAAGAAAACTATATGTTGCCTTAAAACCATTTATACTAATATGTACAATGTAGCTAGATGGTGTAGTACCTGGTCAAAACCGTTGACAGCTTTGAGCAGTATGGAAGAGTAAATCTTTTGAGGCTTACTATCTGGCACAATCACTTCTTTCTCTTCAACATAAGCAACACGCAGAGCTGGGTTCCTTTGAGCAATAATTAATCATGTAGAGTGAGTTAAAATGCTCTACTAGTACTATGTGTTCTATCTATATTCTGCATTTTCTCATGTACTTCATTCATTACCTTTTCATCAAATCAATTATGTCTTGTGCACGAGGATCACCAGCCGATTTTTGTGATCCAAATTGTTGACAAGAAATCACATATGTAAACTTTAAGTCTGCTAAAGCATCTAGTTGAGCGGATAATACATGGTTATCTGTATCATAACCTCCAAGAATATCTGGCCAAAACAACCAGAAGGCAAAAGGAATGGATTCTCTCATTAGATAAACAAGAAGAAAGTAAGTTTGAAGAATAAGAATTGGTCTGAGAAATTAAATAGGTAGTGTTGAAAACCTTCATCTTGAGCCATGTCAAGGAATGCTTGTAGTTTTAAAGCCTCTCTGTAGTACATCATCCCCCTAACTATAACACCATTATAGAACAAAAATAAGCTGTGCTACATTAAGATAAGTAAAATCTAATCACATTTATGCCTCACATTTCAATCCCTTACCTGTTCGGCTTAGAGTTTGGCCCCGGAAAGAAGCCCAATTTCTAAGTTCTTCCTCCTTGTCTTCAGCTTTCAATGCTTCCAAACTTGCACATTCCATCCGTTCTAAGAAGTTTTTCCATTCATCTGAAGGAAAAAAATATAAATGTTATGATTGTGTTCAAGTGGAAAAATAAAATATATAGAAAAGTCTGAGCTTTGTAGTTACCTGGAAAGATCTTTTGCATGTAAAATATAATTGAAACTTCTCGCTGACTAGAATGAAGCTCGTTCCTTGAAAAATTTACATCTTCCATGTAATGGGGAGTAAGAACACTGTATCAATGAAAATTTTATGCACTGATCATAAGTTTTTATATCTTCTATAGTTTTAGACACATTAGAATTCAGAAAATAATACTCATAGGCATGAAATATCACCTGAATGACAGCATATTTTGCACTCTAGGAGCTGTGGGCATATTCATGAACAGGGAAGTAGAAAAGAATGATATGCGCCGGCGAGCATCCAAGTTAGTAGGTACATCCAGTGCACTATCTTTGACAGTAAGTAGCAAAATAAGACGCCTGATCTGCTGTGGAAAACTTTGGTCACTAACATGTCTAACTACTACACACAATTGCAGGTTGTTTGTTTGTCTATGCTTGATTAAAATCAGCCTATTCATAGTTTACAAAATTCATCACCTGCTCATCCATTGGTGCATTGTCTGGCAAGGGAAATTGGATGGACATCTCACCGGCGTACTTTTCAAATAATTGTGGTTCAATGTGTCTGCAAAAGTAAGGAGCTTCCTCATCCGTCTCCTGGAAAGAACTTAGCAATTCCATTATTCTGTGTGGTTTGAACATGAAGTATATGTTAGTATTAGTATATAGAAGATATCAACTACTACTGATCTTACAAAAGAATGTTAAGTCTGAAAGCATCAAACCTGGCAGAGTCAACCATCATATCGTTGGTTATAATTTCAAATATGTCCTGTAGAACTTTAACTACTTTACCAGCATGATCTTCATTTCCTTCAACCTTGAAACATTTTAATACTAAGTTAGTAGGTTTGGACTCCTTAATCTAAACAATGAAGGATAAGCCAGAAATGTGAATGCTTACCAGAAGTTCAAGCAACTCAACAAATTTATCTCGTAAATTTGGAAGCTCAGTCATTTTAAAGTCCTCAAGAAGAGTTGATCTTTTAAGGCTTTCTTCAACATCACTTATTATTTCAGATATGACCCTAGAAAGTAACAACACAAGGTTCATCATATAAACATTGAATGTTCTATCAGGAAAAGAAACACAGGAAATAATGTGCATACGAAACAACTCGAGTTTTGCAAGGATTTTTGTCTACCTCTTTTCCAAATCTCTGACAATGAGAAACTTAAGGATGTTCTTCAATGTTTCATAGCACTCCGTTACAGCATAATACATGCATTTGTCCCTTCTAATCTTTCTGACAAGAATTTCATCTTTCCCCACAAAATCCCTTGCAATGCTTAGCGCCGTAGAAAACTAGTGTGCGAACAACAAGACTTGTTTGAGTAGGAAACTTGAGTAAAGAAAAAGAACCATCTTGATAAAGCAATGCCACTTCTTTTACTGACCTTATTAGCTATAAGAAAAACCGGCCAGCGGACAACACCAGAAAATAATTCTGATGACATAGGTATTGTCATCAAATCCACCTCCCTATTCATAAAAGGTACACATTAATTTTTCCATAAAAAACTTTCCAAGACTTCCATGCCATGCTTTCCATGCAGACATCAGTAAGAGAATAACTCACCTATTGCTAATTAAGTCCTCCGATCTAATACTGTTTATAACTTGGTTCCACACAAGTACGAACTTGGCAACACCATCCTTTCCAACTCCTGACTCCTGAGAAAGTTAATGAATACTTAGCATGTGTGAGATTGTTGTTAAAATATTGATTAAAAGAAACATACAAAAACTGCACATACCTTATGAAATCTGTTTTGAAAGAAACCTTTTCGTCCCTTTTTCTCATTCTTTGATGAAGGTGGAATTAGACAGGCATCAAATGCTGATGGCAAGGTGTGAAATCTACTTCTCAACATTCCTAACGTCCGAATCTGTAGCATACCCGAGTAAGAACACTGCCAATGTACTCTAAAAAATGAGAGAGAGAGAGATAGAAGAAATGGCTTACCTCACCAAGGTGATGCAGAATACCATAAAGTCCACCGAATATTGTACAGAAAACAGAATACCATATCTGTGTGTCCATGAAATATACCTATAGTGTAGAACAAAATAATGTATCAAGAATTTGTGCTGAACCATTTTGATCTATAAACTAAGCTTCTAATTCATTATCCTTGCTTCTGTTCATTAATAAATTAAAGAGTAGGTGAAACAAACAACACTCACAACTACTATAGGAGCCCATACTGCAACGATTGCACCAGCATTATTCTGTACTGCAAGAGAAGAAGTGTTTTTGGGAGTTAGGACTCTGATTAAAGTTTTTGGACAAACTAAATACAAAGGAACAGAGAAAACCTTTTGGGAAAAGCTCATGCCAGTCATAATTTTTCACACCAATTTTCATGATTTGCTTTGTTGGTCCTATGAGAGGCTTTATCTGCATTATTCCATTGGGCGTCGCAGTTAAAAGTAAGTACACATATACTTTCATGTTTATATTTAATCAGCATAAGAGTCACAAAGATTACAATAAACATGAATACTAAGACTTAATTAACGCTGATTTATGTCCAAAGTTGAGAATAAGATAGTTCAAGAGTCATAGAATAACAATGCATTTATAACTTTCCATAAACGTAGTTCAATTCTGAAAACAAACAGAAATTTGTTACCTCAAACCAGTAACTGAAAGAAAATTTGCTCGATAGTACTAGTATCCAGAACAATGTGTACCTACAACATACAAAAATTATAACACATCAGGGGAAAATGATAAGAGTAGAGGCAAATCAACAGCTAATTTAGTAGGGAAAAATTACTTCAACACTGAGACCTGGCTTTCTTGCATCCCACGTCCCACATATAATCTAGGCTATGTGATAAAAAAAAAAATAATAAAAAAGAAATTAGAGAATATACACAAAGCTTAAAACCAGAATTCATCAGACAAAGAAAGTAAATATTCTCCAAGAATTCTGAAAGAAGAAAAAGTGGCTTTATGGTGAACTTACTTGTGTCCAAGCAAGTAGAGTGAATATTCTCCAATTTGATACCTCAATGTACTTTCTAACAGCAGGAACAAAAAATAACACCATCTCAATTGCATTAGGTATCATATAAATTCCAACTGCAACCAAATAGGAAGAGAGACACCATTCTTCTAGCCAGCTTCCATATTGTGAGGAGAAACAAGTGTATTTTCTTCTGGAATAAGCATAGCACGTAGGAAGAACAATTGTCCATATCACGGCAACAACCAGCTTCACCTTTAGTCTTATCTTTTCACGGTATACCATCATTTGCCTTGCTTTCCATGTAAAACTTATATCCAATATTGCTGCAAGCCAAATATGGATGAAAGCTAAATGATAATGCCAGTAATAAGGGTCCATGTGACTTTCACAATTTATGCCAAAATCGCTCAAATATAAAATGGGAAAGAACACAAGTAATAAGATTCTCTGCCATTCAAGAGTTACAAGTTCACAGTAAAAGTAACAGTTAACACCAGCTAAAGTTTACTTTCAGTAGAGGACAAAGATGAATAATCTTCTTCACCAAGTTCATACAATGAACAAAGCATATTCAAATTATAAACACCATACCTTGTATGAGTTTGAGAATTGAAGATGTAATGAAAATGCTCAAAATGTCCTCAAATATTCCTGAATCAAACAATTGAAGTGGAGATTCCAATTCATAGCACGCCATAATAATCATCGCCTGTAAAGTAAATGTAAATGTAAATATAAGCACACCAGGAAAACAGTACAAGAATGATTTATTCTGTAATGTTAGGTAATTGGTGCACCTGGAAGGATAGAAGGAAAAAGCTCCACATTCTATCGAAACTCCTAAAGATCTGCCAAAATGATCGCACCTCTACAAAATTTGACTTCCCTAACCATTCTTGCTCATCTTTCTTATCAGTACACTTTTCCTAGAGGAAAACATGGGAACAATGTAAAGATGTGAACAGGACCCAAATGTCAGTATGGGGACCAGTTTGCCTCTTGATCCTGGTTCTCACCAATCATGTCAAAAAAAAAAAAAAAAGACAAACAACATAGGAAAGTGTGGCCTCTTGCTCACCAAATACAAGAATTGGATTAGATAATGCTGAACAAAATTGTTAAGCCAAATCATAAACCAGATAATAGATATAAATCTATTGAATGGAACTTTAGTTCCCATGTCAATGATTATGACATATGGATAATATCCATCTATGCAGATGTGATTCAGATAGTACTTTTGTCATTTATTTTTATGCTGTGTTAAAAAATTTCCTTCATTTATGATGAACCTACATTGAAAATAAGTTCAATGCAGATGCCAATATCATTATAACTATACAACAACTCATGTTAAAACCTTCCATAAAACAACATTCTCAAATGAACAGTCACTGCTAGTGACACAAAAAAGCCAATTTATTATATTCACAAAGTTTTTTCACAAAATACATTATAGTCTTAAGTTAAGCAACTTTGAGCAAAGTTATCAATTATCATGTAAGTGATATAGTGAATGTAGTACCCCTAGTTCTTCATGCTCATCATTGTCCTCTTCTTCCTCTTGTGACTCTTCTCTTTTCTGTTTTTCTTTAGCTTTACTTGATCCTGAAGCCTTCTCATCTTTGGGTTCACTGTTAGTAAAGAAGAAATTGTGGTCAGGACGCATCGGCCATCCTATTTGGAAACAATCAGGAGACCTGCAAAAGCATCAGAAGATGTTACAACTTCATTTTAACTTAAGTTTGAGAAGTAGACAAACTTATGACTAAACATTCATTCTAACCAAAAATACTCATTGAGATCGTCATAGTTTCTCCAAATTGAATGGTCAGTTGTCCCATTTTTACTTTTTTCGGCTTCCTACAAATTTTCAAAACAAACAATTAATTAGTGATGAGAAAGAAAGAACTTGATATTAACACAGATTTAAATCAAGGATTACCTTTTTTATAACTGTGTATATAGGGGTAACTACATTGTTAAGGAAAGACTCTGGTCCTCCACCATATGCTGGCATGACTTTCTCCCATGTTGTGGGATTAATAGCTCCAGTTAACATACCATGCAATTCAGAAGCCATCTTAAACAAAACAAGTAAAAAATAAAAATTATTCAATAAAGTTTGTTACAAAAGAAAAATCAATTCAAGGTATGGATATTGATAGGTTATAGTTGCACATGAAACTAGTTTGAGTAAAGAACTTCCAGCTTACATGGTGAAATATATAACATAAACACTCTGGCATGAACCGCAAGTTTGCAGCCTCTCCCCAAATAAGAAGGTAAAGCCCAATGTACAAAAGTTTATACTGCTGAGCCTCTTGTTTCACATAAGGCAGCCTGGTTCAAAAACCAACAATTAATTTAAGGGAAACTTCTTCTTCTTCTTATTTTTCTTTTCTTTCTTATGTAGCAAATGATATATAAATGGAAATGTATTTTACCGGATGTTGCTTTTTCTTGGAAGGAATTTGCACCAATTTGTATAATTTTTGAAGAACTTCCTCATCAACTCATCCACAACAACTTCTTCTAACTGTAATAGAAAAAATGTCATAAAGTCAGATTTTAGAGACTAATTAAAGCAAATTAAAGTTTTACATCCTTAACAATGAATATACCTTCAAGACAGACTGCTTACTAGCTTTCCGAATGTGAATATTTGCGAGGAGAAGAATCAGATGTTCCCTTTGGTTGGCAACATTGCCTTCCTGGTTGGAAAACACATTAAAAAAATCAGAGAGACATCATAAGATGAATAATGAAGAAGAAAGTTAACATGGCTTATCAGCTTTATCATCACATATTTCTGATCTGAAGTACCTGAAATCCAAAGCAGTACTGAAGAAAATCAAACAAGTCAATGAATTCACCATGCCTCTGAAAATCTTGGGCTGAAGGTAAGCCACGAACATTGCGAACAGCAGCGATTGCAGCCTTTATCTGTACCATTTGGGAAACTTTATTATCATGCTTAAATACTCTCTAACTTGAGTCCTTATTACAGTAGAAAAAAATTAATAAAGAAAGAGAAAATTAGTTCATCCAAACAGAAACTAACCTCGTTGAGTTGCATTATTGCTTGTTGAATGCCTCCATGATCAAGTGGTAAAATATTATAAGGCACAAAGAAGTCTGCTTTTTTGTTGGCTCTTTCTCTATTTGCAAGAGCCTAATAAGGTAAAAGAGTTGAAGTGTTTGGTTCAAGAACATAAAATAACATGGCCAAAATGACATTGAAGATGATAGAATATCAGAAAAGAACAGCAATATATATATACCTGAGGATTGGCTGCACTTGTTATTCTTGTGAGAACTTCAAGCAACACAGAGGCAATTGTGTACGCATTTATCAACATTTCTCTGTGACTGATTTAGTTCATTACATATCAACATGAATTAGCACATAAACCAAAATAAATTGAAAGAAAAAAAAAGGAGAATTAATTACCTATGTTCTAATGCAGAATTTCTAACATTTTGATAAATATATTCCTTGTATTCACGGTAAACACGTCTGAGTTCGCGTACATCGCTAGTTTCCTTCCTCTTCATAAGTGTAGTTATCTCATCCTATTAGTTAATACCAATAATGACATTAACATTATGTGTCATAATTCAGAAATTGTCATAGAACTGATAACAATTGTTCTGATATTCTGAGATCAATGAGTAAATTTTCATTACTATATGTACTAGAACTTTGCACATGTGTAAAAATACAGGGGAAAAACAGAGTATTTTACCGACTCAAGGCGCTTGAGAAGAGAAGTTTTGAATTGTCGAACACCTCTTCCACTTGAATTTTTGTCCATGTTATGTGCTATTTCAAAGGCATGTACACGGCCTGTTCAAAAAAATTGAAGAACATGAATACTCCACCATGGATTTTGTCTTGTACTTTAAGTACATCAAGGATACGAATGCAGACGCAGTAATATCCCTTGAACATAATATACATTGCTTGGTCCCCAAGAAAATTTAAGTTAATGATACATATTATCATAAGCTTATAAATTCTTACTCTCTAAAACAGAAAGACAGAGGAAAGCCCACGTTGAAAATTGAAATTGTTACTAATTTGTTCGTTAATTATCTTGTTCTAATATAAATTATTATATTGCTCTAAAAATAATAAGGAAAAACACAAATCACAGTTAGAATATCATGCATACTCATGGGTTAACAATTAAAGCTTGTAACTAATCAAAAGTAACAACAAGCAAGCAAGCTAAACCTCACAACTTTTAAACAATTAAATAAAACAAACCCAGTACTTCACTAAATCCCACAAACTTACATAAAAAAGCAATACGTGGCTCCTCAATTTCAACCAAGTTGGCCACACGAAGGAATCTCTGGATTTCAGTAGCCAAAGTAGGAGGCAACCTCTCACTCTCAAATGGCTCAGGAACACTGTTTTGGTCATCAATGGGAGAACTAATAGTAATTGAACTGGAGCTGGGTCCGGCTTCATCTTGTTCGCAGTCATAGAAAATGGGGTCAGCAACAACAATCTCATGGTGAGCCATTTGTGAAGTGAGCTCGAAAGGGTTGTTAGTGGAAATGAGAGAGGGTACTTATAAGGAAACATAATTGATATAGATGGGATTCCAGAGTATATAGAGTGGATCTTCTCTTGGTAAGTATAGCTTTGTTGTTTGCTTAACGTGGTCAGCTTTCGAGTTACGTGGAATGCTTTTCTTTATTTCTTTTTGGGTTTTTGGAGCCTTTTTGGTCGATTATAAAGAAGGTCTTCCTCATTTTTTTTTTAATTTTTAATTTTTCTCTTTCTTTTTTGCTTTTGCTTTTTTAATTGGAGCTCTGTTTTGGGTTCTGCTTTTCTATCTTTCTTTCCCTATGAACTGTTAATGAAGGTGAAGAAGAAGAAGAAATCAATGTGTATTGGAGAAGAATTTTCTTTGAGATCGCGTACGTGAAGAAGAATGAGTTTATTTTTAGAGTAAATAATATTGAAAAAAACAGGGTGGTTTTTGCTCCCAACGAAGCCATGCAAATGCAACTCTCTCCGACGTGTGAGAAAATTATTATATGTTTTTTTTTTCTTTCTTTTATTCCTTATTATTACTTATCTGAAGTTGTCACTTGTATCGATCCCACACTATTCTTTTCTTCTTTTTCTTTTTGTTATATATAATATATTTATCTTTCTTTGTAAAAATATATCTATTAAAAATAATAAACCAATTACCTAATTACTTAATTATTAAAAAAAGAAAAGTTTTTTCTTTTGAAAATATTAAAGTATAAAAGTTGAACTTAACATTTAAAGTATAGCATTATATACTAAAGGCTTCTATGTGACAGTGTGTAATTAGTTAACAGTATTTTATAATAATTTTTAAATTAAATTATATGAGATTTAATATTTAATTACCATATACACCTCTATAGTATTGCACTCATGTATATGCTTTTTACCATTTCTGTCATATATTAGTGAAAAGGTAAGGTAGTACTAATAAATTGAATTGACAATATGTACGTATAGATACAACAATATATTGTGTACGTAATATTGGGGATACCCGGCAAACCAAAAAAAACGTATATTGAATGTTTAAGCAAAACTTAGTTTGGTTTGTTCATCTTTTATTTTTTTAAAATCAGTTTATTTTTGAAATGTTACTCATTCACGTACGTTTAGAAATGCAACTCTCTTTAATTAATAGATTTTATATAATTAAATGTTACTCATGCACGTTTAGAAATAATATTATAAGTTTACCAAACATGATCTAGTTAAGTAAGCAATTAATATGACTATGAGGCAATTGATCAACTACAATTTAAAATTTATTAGTCTACAAAATGGAAAATTCCCCGATAAATAATTAAGAATCAATTAAGTCCAAAACCCTTTTTAGGTTTTGACTAAAAGTATATACATATGTTCCTTAAAAAAAAGTATATGCATGGAATCCATATCTGCTTCTATTCTATATCAATAATTAATTTACGATTTCAAAAGTGCTAATGAAAGGGCATGAAAAACATTTTAATTGCCATGGAAATTCTTGGTATATATTATTTTTACTTAAATCAAATGAGGGATTGATTAATGAATGACCCATTAATTATATGATTAAATTAAATTGCATAATGTATCTAGGCAAAATACTTAAAAAGTAATAATTATTTGCTGCCAAAAAAAATCTTAAAGTGATAATATTAAGATAAACAGGGTTCACAAATTAAAGGCGGTGGAAAAAAAAAACATTTGAATGACTTTAATATCTAATGACCTAAATCTAAGAGCCTTCATGGCTCTTTAACAAAAACTAATTATGAAATATATACTTGTAAAAATTTGCTCCATATTTAGTTGTCCACAAACTAAGACAAGAAAGAAGGAGAAAGCAAAAACAAAAGAGCCATTTTGATAACAAAAGGCTAAAAAGAAAAGCAAATAAAAGTAAGAGGGATAAATATATATACATATATAATATAAATTTTTTGGTCGAAAACCTTTATTAGTGGAAAGCTAGCTAGCTAGAGCTTGTGTGAAGATAACTTTTTTTCATAAGGGCCACATAAAAAATGTTAGTAGGCAAAGTGGGGGCACGTTCATGCTCATGACACGTTTAACTTTATTTAGTGTTTCATATAATTAATATAAATAATCAACTTTACAAGCTTACACATATATACCTACCGAGCTACCCAAATAATTGGTGGCAAAAGAAAGTACTGAAACATTTACTTTTCCCAAACGTGGACTATATATAACCAATAGAAGAAAAATATGAAAGGAGACTAACTAGTAACGAAGGAAGTAATGTATTATAATAATAATGCAACTTGCATATGTATGCTTTTTCTTCTTAATTTCCCTTATTGGTAGACGCTTTCCTTCGTTTTTAAGAATATCAAAGAAGTATGTATGTATATACAATATATAATATATATTATATAGTAGTGTTTTTAATTACTAAATGATATGTTAATCGATATTCCAATATATATGATCGATATGAATTTTATAAGGTGTGTTTTATATCTCTATATATATATATCTATAGTTATGTCCGACCACATACGTAAATGTGTATATATTCACGTACCCAAACGTCGTTAGGAAAAAGTACTTGTTAACTATTAAGGAATTACTTTAAAGATTTATTTGGGTTAATTTTTTTTTTTTTTTTTTTTTTGAATGTATAGTAGTTAGAGGAAAAGTAATTTGTTTGAAAGTTAAAAAGCAACTAGTATAAAAAATATGCGTATAAATGCAGATGCAGTCATGCTTTGCTCTACCCTCTTAAGTATATTTTATTTTATTCATTTATTTATTTATTGACGAAAGTATATTTTATTATTGCTTTGATCTGGTGAGAGTTTGAAAACGAATTATCTTTCTGAGATTACAATAAAATATATTAATCACTTTTTTATTATCCAACGATCAACATGCATATTATTGTTTATCGTGCATCGAATATATATCGGTATAGAATATATATATTGTGTTGAGATACCAATTAGTTTTCCATTATTGGATTAATTATAAAGATTATTTATTCATGTTTAATAAAGTCGAAAGATTGAGAGATTACTAAAAGGAAAAAAAAAATCAATTAGCCTTCCTTTTGGAAGAAGAAAAGAGAGTTAATTAATGGTAATAAAATATATTTGAGATGTTAATAGTTACTAATAAGTCTTTTATTAACACTATCCTAGCTGGATATAAGGTGAAGATTTGGTAAAGTACCATATCTGAAGTATTTAATGTGCACTAATACATACCATAATATATAAGGCCCAACTTGATTAAGATACGGGCCACAAAACTGAAGGGTCGCAAAATTGGGCCAATAATTGGCCGCATAATTGAAGGGTCAAGTCACCTCACCCGTGATTATTTTACAAATACACAAAAACAACAAAAATATTACAAAAATAAGGTTTCACGAAATTTTAAATATTTTTACATTTTTTTTTATTTTATTTACAAAAAATATTGTCTTTTAATGTTGTACTCGTTAATTTGTTGTTGATTTTTTATTATCTGTATATTATTTTTTGTTGTTATTTTAATATTATTTAGATGCTATTTTCTTATTACTTTTATGTAGTTTTTTTATTGTTTTCGTGTTGTTTTATAAAACACCGTAAAAATAATAAAAAAAAAAAATTAAACGTAAAAATATAATTTTTTTTTACAAAAAATTGTGTCTTATGTAATTACCTTTATTTCATTATATTTTGTAATTTCTTAAGTGGTGATATAATAAATGTATATTTTAATATTCAATCTCATAAATTTTAATTAGATAAATTTATAATTAATAGTGTTTAGCAGCTTGATGTGCCAAATAATTAACTCTTTACAATTGGGACATTGTCACTAATCTGCAACTAATTAATTTTAAAGAATTTTTTGTTTTTGGAGGGGGTAATATTTTTTTGATAAGTTTTTGGAGGGGAAATATATATAATTAGAATTTTACTCTAAAAATTGCGATTTGATTATGTGACTGGACATACATAATACAAAGTAAGAACCATATACGGCCTAAATAGTAATATTAATTATGAATAATATATAATAATTACGTTGGTTATATATTCCACTCTGTCTAATTAATTGTTTAAAGCTATTCTTTTAATATGTATCGTATTGATGCTTAATGATCCAACCTCTACTATTACTATATCTTTAATCATTTTAAAAAATTAAAACTAAACTCAAACATGACGTACATATCGATCTAATTATGTAAGTTGGATATAAAAAATTATGATGAAGAAAAATTAAATAACCTTTAATTTAATTAAAGGAATCAAATTGTATATAATAATCAATACTAATTGTATATGTACATGATTTTGGAATTATCATCGATTAATATAGTGCCGTCCTCATGTCATACATCATTGAATCATATCATACATTGTTTGATAATTTAGGCATAAAGAGTTGTCTCCAACCTCTTCATTTAGGGCAACTTGATTATCATATTGATAATAAGTTCCATTATTATAATTATTATTAGCAGCGTAATAATAACCATTATTAATAATTTGATCCTGACCGCTAGATGACGAGGAGCATGGAATAACTTCCTCCATGTCAAGATCCCATTCGTTGATCATATCAAGATCATCAAATGAAACCGTGAAATCTTGACCGTCCAATGACAGCTCTAGGCTGCAAGATTGATCATGATCGGAGGAGGACTGATCCATACATGAATCTTGATCAGCATGACGATGATGATGATCTGTACTACTTGTGCTTGAATTATTATTGATCTCAGCTTCTAGAGATTGAATCACACTATTTAATCTTTCCTCATCGCCCTCTTCCACATTATCTTGTAGCTCTTCCATTAGTGACATAAGA
Organism: Cannabis sativa; assembly: GCF_029168945.1. Classification (NCBI taxonomy): domain Eukaryota; kingdom Viridiplantae; phylum Streptophyta; class Magnoliopsida; order Rosales; family Cannabaceae; genus Cannabis; species Cannabis sativa. The sequence goes on along the minus strand of NC_083601.1, from coordinate 38,185,614 downwards.
AATGCATGTGTACCGTTGATTTCAGCGACTTGATGAAAATCAAGTCCTAATTCAAATTCATCATTGCCGTTGATGTAAGCCCAATTCTCACAGCTGATTACGGATGATGAAGAAGCCATTGAAAATAATGTACTAATTATTTTCTGAAATTAATTAGAATAATTGCAAAAAAAGAGCTCAAGAAATAAGTGAAATATTAATAATAATGTGTAAATATAAGAATGAATTTTCTCTCAACGGGAACTAGATGCCTTTAAATAGGCATATGCTATACAAAAGATAATCTAGGTGTGGTGATTAATTATTAGTTTCATTTATTTTATTTTATTTTATTTTATTATTATTAATTTGAATTATTATCATATATAGCTCATCACTACGGACCCGCCAATCAGTACGTTCATCACATGTGCACCAAGTTAATATAATAATATTAATTATTTAAAATAACGATAACATATATACACACATCAAGTAATAAAATTAATAATTAAGTAGTGGATTCATGAATGAATATCATCATATATATATATATATATATATATATTTCAATAATAATAATTATATGAATTATTTGGTGGGTACGTAATTATCAAGTGTGGATGATCGAGTACTGGACCGGTCTCATCAATGCATGTGTTACGAACAAAACAATATATAAGAGATGGATGGATGGAGGTGACTTAATAATAAAGATGTGTTAATAATAATTAAAAGCCAAAACATAATGTCTCTCACCAAGTGAACATATTGAGCAAGATACCCATAAATATTTTAATTTAAGGAGGGAAGCAGCTGTGTCTTGGATCTGCCGGGAGATGAATCGATCCATTCGATCTGTATATGTATAATAATGTGGTCCCCCTCTCCCTACCACGGCCTCATATTATTTGATCATGCATCTTCAATTTATAATTAATTAAAGAATATATAGTATACACTACGTATACGTACTCTTGCATTATATACATTTGGTTGAACAAATCAATAATTATTATTTATTAATTATATGTAGATGTTTGATGATATACATACGTTGATATATATGTTGTAATTAAATATTTAGATATAATATACAGATCATATATTATTATTTACGCTTATATATCTTATTACGAGACCTTAAAAACATGACTTCTTAGATTTATAATATATATCACCGAAAGATATAGATAACTACTACAAAAAGGACTATTCCCAACGATTTATAACTGTCTTTTATACTATTTCCCAACGGTTCCTAAAACCGTTGGCTATGTGGATGTCATAAAAATACGGAACTTTAAAAGACAGTTTATAACTGTTGGAAAAAGTTACTTTAAATGACAGTTTACAACTGTTGCAAAAAATCACTTTAAATGATTGTTTATAAATGTTGGAAAAATTCTATGACTGTTTATAATTGTTGGAAAAAGTCACTTTAAATGACTGTTTATAACTGATGGCAAAAATATTATGTAAATTAAAAAAAAAATCTATTACTATTTAATTTTCTTAATGAAAGGTTTAAACAAATTTTGCACGAAAATTTATAATTTTTTCTTAGATTAGTTGTTACACAAAAATATTTTAGTAAAATTACAATTACAAATTTATTCTAATCTATAATTTTTACAAGTAATAATCTATTTTATTTCTCAACAAGATGAATTACAACTCAGGAGCAAAGAGCTTAATTATAGATAATTTTCTCAGACTAATTACAATCTCTATGACTTGTTTTCTCATTCTTAAAGTGAGAAAATCTATTACAAATGCTTCTTTCACTTTTTTGTGCAAGAGTATAAATAGTATACACATTACTATTTCACAAAGTACTATTTCTAGCTTTCTAAATATTATATACAAGGCTATTCACAATTGAAAGATAAACCTCTTTCTGAAACTTTGAATGCTTGCTCCTCTTGATCTTCTTAATGCACATTGAAACTTGCCCAAGAAAAAACCAGCAAAGCCACAGAAGAGCTATAGTGACAGCTGAAAAAAAAGATATAGATGGGTCTCCAAATGATCTCCACAGAAAAGACAATTAGCTTCAGCAATGTGACCAATTTCTAATTTGTTCTAATCTTACATAGGCTAAAAATACTTCAAAAGATAAACACAAAAATAAACTCATAACTTCAGATCTAACCAGAGAGTTATGCATCATTTAAAAATAATATACCAACAAAAATAAGGGAAAGAAAATATCATATTGACAAGACTATATATATGTAATTACAAATTAATTAATGAATTTTGATATGTTACTCTCTATATATATATATGGAATTTTGTGTGTTTCATCAAAACTAGATCATAATTAGGACCAATTAAATAAAACAAAGAAAAGAATGATAATGAAAGGAACACTATACATGTATAGATATGTCCCTTTTAAGCTTCATGATCCTGATGATTGCTACAATCAGATGCCAAGGACACTTTTTCCAAGTAATGAATTCTTACTGTGACAACTAGTATTTAAAAATAAAAAAGACTCAAAATAACCGACTGCACCATACATTGTCCAAAAAAAAGGATAGAGTTTTCAATTAATATCAAAATCTATTTGGTCTGTATCCTATGCCAATTATATTTACTACATACAAGAATTATCCAAAAGTAAATTACATGTCAGGAACACTACTCTAATAAAGTTAAGAAGAATTATATAATAGAGAGATCATGCATACTGCATACTACAAAATTTCTTAACATTTCAGAGGGGAAAGTAATGCTGAAATTTTACTTTGTGGCTCTGAGGAAATTTATAGAAGCAACGTTGGAATGTGTCATTCTCAAGTTTGACAGCAAACACAACTAATCTTAAACACCTGAATAATCCGAGTTGTCCAATTTAATTAAAGTGACATGCTTAAACTTATGTAAATATATACATATACGCATATACATATATACATGTATATGTTTGGCTAGACCAAATTCTAATTAAAACATAACAATAAGAAAAAATACAATAGCCCCAGATTTACAACTATTGAAATGAAAACCCAGCAGCCATTTTTGGCTTTTTCTTTAGCTAGTGAATACCAATTCAACATAGAGAATAACAATAGTGTATACGAACGAAATTTCAAAGAGAAGAGAACAGAACAATATAAGTTAATCAATCAATCTAGTTGCTATTAAAATTAAACTTATATTTTTAGTATAAAATTTCTAACCAATTAACATTGATTATAAAAAAGTATAATGAAAAAATACATAAAAAGAAACATGTTAGCAAACCTTGAGGAGTCCAAGTGCAGTAACAGTTTGACCATGACAGGGTGGTGGTGTGGCAGAGTGAGGGGAGAGATTCAACAAACTATACTAAATAAAAAAAAGCTCATTAGGGGAAAATCTTCAAAAATTAATGTGAATCACTTAAATTCAGCAAATACAATATGAATAACAAGCTCCAAAACTCTTAAACCCACAAATGGAGTTCTAGTTATTTTAAAATAAATAAACAAATCTGAACCCTAATAAAATAGACAAATCAAAATCAATGAGCAATATAAAATGTATACATCCCACTCATATATATATATTATATATCAATGCACAGACATTTTTAAAAATTCATAATCGCAATATAAAGCTCACAGAAAATGAATAAACTACAAAAACTCATTAACAAGATTGAAACTTGAAGTGGATAAATAACAATAATTAAAGAAAATAAGAAAGTAAAATACCTCAATAGGGGTGAAAGGATGGGACGACCTCCAAATCGTCGGCAATGGAGGTTGGGTTTGGGTTTGGGATGACAGGAGAGGGTTTGATTTTGGGACGACAATCGCTGAGAGGGTTGGGTTTAGGAGGAATACAGATGGGCTTCGAATAGGGTTTGGGGCTGAATGAGAGTGTGAGCGAGAGAGATGAATGGGAGAGGGATATTTTAATTTTTTAACATATACATTATATATATAAAGAATCTTTCCCAACAGTGTTTATAAGTGTGGTATTTTCCACGGTTATAAACCGTTGGTTATATATACTATTTCCAACAGTTATAAATTGTTGGAATTTATTGTTTTTTTTAAAAAAAAAAAAAAAATCTATTTAGTATTGCCCACGGTTCTTCACCGTTGGCAATAGCTATCCCAACGGTTTTTTTTCCATCGGTGCTAAACTGATGGAAAAAACCTCCTCTTACCTTTTCCAACGGTTCTCATAATTTACCCTCTTATTAACCGTTGGGAATAGTCCTTTTTGTAGTAGTATAAAATTGGAAATATTAATACATGATAATTTAATTCATTATCATTTTTAACTTCTATTTATCTGATAATTTTATTAAGAGAATTCAAACTTTGAGTCTACGAGCTATAGCTATATATAGTCGCTGATACACTTTCTTCTAAATTAATATTAGAAAATTACTAAAAGGTAGTATATATATTGGTGCCTTTATAATATTTTTTTTTGATGTCATACAATTATCGGTGTCTAAGAAGTGGGTCTCATATAATTTAAAAAAAGTAACTTTTAAAAAATATCACTAACCGATCTTAACGTATAGTATTGTGCACCAATAATACTATAACAATGATCTTATATATTATTATGCTGCACAAAATTCAATGTTAATATTAAACTATTAGGTATATATTTACCAATTACACTTTATTAATTAACTTTTTCGTATTAATAATTTAGAGAACAAAATTTTATTTGACTAATTTTAGTCATATAAATCAGTTTTCAAAATCAAAAATGAAAAATTGAAATATTCTTTTGTATATTTATATGAGAATCCATATCAATGGCATCATACTTTTGTTACAAACGTGAAAAAATTATTATAATCAAATTTTGTTAAAGAATGAATGATAATGTAAATTATAATTAATTATATCACATATTAAGTTAATTTGTATAATAAAAAATTTGAACACCTGCTAAACATTTTATTTTGTTCTATCACATGATTATATGTTATTAGTTTGCGGGGAAATTAGTAGAAGAGGTTACTTAATGACAGTTGGATAAACGTGTGTTAGTTAGTTGAGTTGATTGTTCATTCTTGAGCTATCAGAGCCCTAAGTATCATTTGGCTCGTGAAAAGCTTCAAGTTACCCTTATTTGCATTGAACCTTGTCATTGTTACTCATCATAAATTAGCTGACATTTCACTATGACTCTTTTTCCTACTCAATTTTCAACAGCTTAAGAGCACGATAGTGTTAAATCATTATTACAAAATAGACTTTTATTGGTGTTGGTTCGAAGGATTTATTTATTTATTTATTTATTTATTTTAAAAAAAAGAAATTGACTCTAAAAACTACTCTAACTTGTCGGTTCATGATAACTGACACTTGTAATGACTTTAAGTGTAAATTAGTAAACCGACACTAAAACTATAACCGAAACTGGAAAAGTATTTTTTAAAAAAATATACATACATATTGAGGATGATAGTGTCGATTCATAACTGACACTAAACGATCATTTGGTTTCAGTTATAAACCGACACTTATAAACACTTTTTTTTTTTTAAAAAAAAAAATAAAATAAAAATGATTTAGAATAAAAAAAATAGTATAAATAAAATATTTAACCTAAGAAAACCCTAATCTCATCCCTTATCTTGCGGCACCAAACAAAGCCAGACATATGGGATCATTGTTAGATAAATTAACAATTAACCCAAGATCTATTTGTATATAACATAGAACACAATAGTAGTATATGATAATTGAGTATGTGTACCTGATTGATCCATAGCAATTATCTCTGATTGATCCACAGCAGTTACTCCAATTTGATAGTGCAATACTATCAACTAAGTCTTCCTCCCTAGATCTCTAAATCAGAAGCAGTTTATTTTCTCTGATTATCAAAAGGTATACAATTGTGATGAGACAATATGTATTTATAGAGTTAGGGAGGGGACTTAGCTATAAAACCCTAGTTGGGCTGGGCCTGCTCATCAAAGGCTTCAGTCAACTAGAAAAGCCCACACTTCTGCTTCACCTAGACTTTACTCACAGATGCTAAGCCCATTAACAATTGATCACCAACAACATGGGCTAACACAGCAAAGAACTATCCAATCAACCCGAGTTTTAATAAAACCAATAAAATATAATGTAAGCCCAAATAAAAGTCTAACATTCTCCCACTTGGGCTACATTGATTTTAATACATATATATTATATATCAAAATAATTTTGTTTGAAAACGACTCATGGGTTGAACAACAGAAAAACATTTGTGGCCACTTTAAAAAATGATAGTTCTCTGATAGCATCTCAACATACCGGTCCAATTTAACCTTTGATAATGAACTATGACAGTCATATTGTTTTTAGCTCAACAAAAGACATTCATAATCACAAATACCAAAGTATTAAATCGACATGGTCAATAAGTCTAGTAGTGTGGTAAGGAATTATGTTCAACATGTGATCAATTTAAAATAACATAATATCCTTATCAGTCCTCAATTTCACCGATACCGTGATGCTTAATAAATAAGCCAGTGAAATTAAACATACACCACTTAAAATAAGTAAGTGTCACTAAACTTGCTTAAAGAATTAAGCCAACAACATATCATTGTCAATAAGCAAATAAATTTAAAAGACAATGATCACAACAATATGAACCACATGCTTTCAATTCAATCATTCTCGAGAATATAACAAAACATAATTGAAAACATATCCATTCAATAATAAAAATATATTGAAACATAAAATGTAGTTCATAACTTTATTCAGAAAATTATAAATAATAATTTCTAAAAACAAACAGAAAACAAAACTCCCACTAACCCAAAAGATCAAAAGATTCTAAAATGCCCATATTAACAACATGTTTATTAAACAAAGGCACGGCACTTAACCCTTTGGTTAGAGGATCGGCTAACATCGACTCGGTCTTGCAATTTTCAATAACAATGTCTCCTTTCTTGACCAAGTCTCGACGATGAGATACTTTATTTCCATATGTTTAGAAGCACTACTAATCTTGTTATTCTTTGAAAAGAAAACAAACGCATTATTATCACAATAGATTAGCATAGGTGTGGAAATAGAATCAACCACTCGTATCTCCGAAATAAAATTCTTCAGCCACAAAGCTTGCAAAGATGCCCCATAACATGCAACAAACTCAGCATACATAGTAGATGACGTGATCAAAGTCTGTTTGACACTCTTCCAAGAAATAGCGACACACTGCCAAGGTGAAAATATAGCCGAAGTTGACTTTAAATCATCTACACAACCACCAAAATCTGAATCTGAATAACCAACAACTCGAAGATTGTCAACCTGCTTATACACAAGCATAAAACTCTTCGTTCTTTGCAAATATCTCAAAACTTTCTTGGCTGCAACCCAATGATCAAGGCCAGGATCAGATAAATATCTCCCAAGAACATTTACTACGAAAGCTATGTCAGGTCGAGTGCAAACCTGAGCATACATCAAACTCCCTACTACACTTGCATAAGGGATGTTCTTCATTGCTCCTCTTTCCAAGTCGTTCTTAGGACATTGCTTTGCTTAGTGAACTTGTCCCCTTTCGAATAGGAACGAACCGGCTTTACACAAATCCATGTTGAACCTTTTGAGCACACGATTAATGTAAGCTTCTTGAGATAAGCCAAGAACTTTTCGATTCCTGTCACGATGGATCTCAATCCCCATAACATAGGATGCCTCTCCAAGATCTTTCATATCAAAATTGGAAGACAGAAAATTTTTGGTCTCATTTAGTAGTGACAAATCACTGCTGGCAAGTAAAATATCATCTACGTAAAGAACAAGAAAAATATAACGACTCCCACTGATCTTCATATAAATACACTGATCAAACTTGTTCTCTACGAAACCAAACGATGTCACAACCTTGTCAAACTTCAAGTACCACTGGCGAGATGCCTGTTTGAGACCATAAATGGATCGTTTCAACTTGCAAACTAAGTGTTCTTTTCCTTTCTCCTTGTAGCCTTCAGGTTGAGACATATAGACTTCCTCATTCAATTCTCCATTCAGAAAAGCAGTTTTAACATCCATTTGATGCAACTCTAAATCAAAATGCGCAACTAAGGCCATAATAATTCTGAATGAATCTTTAGTGGAAACATGTGAAAAAGTTTCAGTGTAATCAATACCTTCTCTTTGAGTAAAGCCTTTAGCCACTAAACGCGCTTTAAACCTTTCAATCTGTCCCTTTTTATCCCTTTTAGCCTTTAAAATCCACTTACAACCTATTGGTTTGAAACCATCAGGTAATAAAACTAGCTCCCATACACCATTTTTCTTCATGGAGTCGATCTCATCATCCGTAGCTGCTAACCATTTTGAAGATTGTGGACTATTAAGGGCTTCTGTGACAGTCAGTAGTCCCGTGATCCGTAAGGGGAAATACCGGGTAAGCTGTGCAATCCCACACCGCCTGGGGAAGGTCAAGTGGGATGATTCTGAGACCGTGTAGGTATGGGACTACACAGTTGAAGAGGGCTTAAATGGATTGATTGGTACTACCTATGTCAACAAGGTGCATCTTGTTTTTCGGTAGCCCATCACGAAAGAACTCCACAGTTAAGCGTGCTTGGCCTGGAGCAATTTCAAGGATGGGTGACCTCCTGGGAAGTTTTCCCAGGAAGCGTGTGAGTGAGGACAAAGCACGCTGGAAATACTCGTGTTGGTCTGTAGGGTCAGTCATCAGTCCATGAAGCAGCCAAAGTGACGTACTCGTGTATAAGAGCCATTCATTCCGTGGGTGTAAGGACCCAATGGAGGCTTGAAGCGGGGACGTTACAAATGGTATCAAAGCCTTGACCCAGCCAGAAGTGTGGTCGATGAGGACGTCGGACCCCGTTAGGGGGGTGCTTGTGACAGTCAGTAGTCCCGTGATCCGTAAGGGGAAATACCGGGTAAGCTGTGCAATCCCACACCGCCTGGGGAAGGTCAAGTGGGATGATTCTGAGACTGTGTAGGTATGGGACTACACAGTTGAAGAGGGCCTAAATGGATTGATTGGTACTACCTATGTCAACAAGGTGCATCTTGTTTTTCGGTAGCCCATCACGAAAGAACTCCACAGTTAAGCGTGCTTGGCCTGGAGCAATTTCAAGGATGGGTGACCTCCTGGGAAGTTTTCCCAGGAAGCGTGTGAGTGAGGACAAAGCACGCTGGAAACACTCGTGTTGGTCTGTAGGGTCAGTCATCAGTCCATGAAGCAGCCAAAGTGACGTACTCGTGTATAAGAGCCATTCATTCCGTGGGTGTAAGGACCCAATGGAGGCTTGAAGCGGGGACGTTACAAATGGTATCAGAGCCTTGACCCAGCCAGAAGTGTGGTCGACGAGGACGTCGGACCCCGTAAGGGGGGGTGATTGTGACAGTCAGTAGTCCCGTGATCCGTAAGGGGAAATACCGGGTAAGCTGTGCAATCCCACACCGCACAGGGAAGGTCAAGTGGGATGATTCTGAGACTGTGTAGGTATGGGACTACACAGTTGAAGAGGGCTTAAATGGATTGATTGGTACTACCTATGTCAACAAGGTGCATCTTGTTTTTCGGTAGCCCATCACGAAAGAACTCCACAGTTAAGCGTGCTTGGCCTGGAGCAATTTCAAGGATGGGTGACCTCCTGGAAAGTTTTCCCAGGAAGCGTGTGAGTGAGGACAAAGCACGCTGGAAACACTCGTGTTGGTCTGTAGGGTCAGTCATCAGTCCATGAAGCAGCCAAAGTGACGTACTCGTGTATAAGAGCCATTCATTCCGTGGGTGTAAGGACCCAATGGAGGCTTGAAGCGGGGACGTTACAGCTTCACTAAAAGTGACAGGATCCACAAAATGATCAATATCATATTCTCCTTCTCCAAGATAAACAAAATTATCATGACACTTTGTTGACTTCTTTTGACTCTGAGATCTTCTTAGAGGAGGTACTTCTGGAATAACTTCTCTTTGTTGATCATTGTTTTGAATAACATCTTCCACAACTGGAATTTCTTCAATAACAGGATTCTCATTAACAATAGGAGCTTCATCATTAATAGGCCCTTCATCAATAATAGGACCTTCATCATCTTCGATATCGGGAGCAATATATTCATCAACAATGGGAGCATTACCAACTGGAGTAGGATGGAGACTACTATTATCATCTCTTGAAAATGACATAGGAATACAAATTCCTTTAGATGACTCCCCCATTTCAAGAGATGTTGAAGGAATTTTTTCAGCAACATCAAATTCCAGAAATTTAGCGATCGAGATTCAACAATTCGCGTACCACGAGTGGGACAGTAAAAGCGATAGCCTTTTGAGCGCATTGGATAACCAATGAAATAACAGCGATTTGTTCTCGGATCTAACTTTTTCAAATTAGGATCATAAATCTTTACTTCAATTGACAACCCCATACTCGAAAATGATTCGGACTAGGCTTCCGCCTACCCATAACTCAAAAGTGGGTCTTGGGAACGCATTTACCGGGAACACGATTTAAAATATAAGTTGCGATCATAAGTGCTTCACCCCATAAAAACTGCGGAAGATTTGTTCTACTCATCATACTTCTAACCATATCCATGAGAGTGCGATTTCTCCTTTCGGCAACGCCATTTTGCTCGAGTGAACCGGGCATAGTGTATTGAGCAACTATACCATTTTCTTGTAAGTACTCTGCAAAAAGCCCCATGTGTTGTCCAGATTCTGTATAACGACCATAATATTCTCCTCCACGATCAGAATGAACAACTTTGATGACTCTTCCTAATTGTTTCTCAACCTTATTTCGAAAAATTTTGAGTTTATCAAGGGCGTCAGATTTTTCTTTAATTAAATAGGTGAATCCATAACGAGAAAAATCATCGATAAAAGTGATAAAATACTTGTTTCTGCACAACGTGGTGGAATAAGGACCACTGATGTCCGTGTGGATAATTTCCAATAAAGATTGACATGCGGTTTGCGGTCTTCTTTCTTGTTTTAGTCAATTTTCCACGAGTACAATCAACACAAGTATCCCAATCAGAAGCATCAAGAGGAGGAAGTATTTCAGATTTAATTAAACGATCAACCCTTTCTCTGGAAATATGACCCAATCTTTTGTGCCATAACAATAAGGATGTTTCCTTAATATGAGGTCTTTTACCCACGGTATTCACAACATTAAAAGAGGAATCTAAAGGAGCCAATGACAACTTGTAAAGACCATCAGAATAAAAGCAATTTCCAATAATTCGAGAGTCAAGCATAATGTCAACATTATCATTTGCAAAATGAAAAGAATATCCTTGTTTAACCAAAAGCGGAATCGAAACTAAATTCCTTTTAAAAGTAGGAACATAAAAAGTATTGTTCAGAATAATCTTATCACGAGACTGTAATTCAAGAATAAATGTTCCAACATAGATAACGTCAACTCCAACATCATTGCCCACTTTAAGCTTGGACTCCCTCTCACTTGGCTTCCTGAGATCCCTTAGCCCCTGTAAGGAAGCAGAAACATGAACAGTAGCACCACTGTCTAACCACCAAGAATCAATAGGAACATCAACTAGATTAGATTCAAAACAAACACATGCCAATGGATTACCTGATTGTGCTTGCTTCTTTTCTAACCAAGTCTTAAATTTGTGACAGTCTGTTCATCGATGCCCCAATTTTTCACAAAAGTAACACTTCACATTAGAGTATTTGGACTTTCCGTTGTTATTCTTCTGTTTATTCTTATGCTCCTTACCATTACCATTCTGTTTTGTAGCACCATCATTTTTATTCTTGAATTTTCCTTTTCCTTTGTTGGGCTTGAGGTGAGAAACATAGTTAGCAGATTCATTCTTCTCCCTTTTAAGCTTGCTTTCTTCAGCTACACACTGAGAAATTAGGTCGCTGATAGTCCATGTTTGATTGTATGTGTTGTAGGCTGTCTTGATAAGGCTGAAAGAGGCAGGAAGAGCATGAAGAGCTCGATGAATAATGAAAGAGTCAGGAAGAGGAATATTATGATCTTTCAACTTAGACTGAACATTCACCAATTTCAGAATAAAATCTCGCACTCCTTTTAATTCATCATACTTAATGGTTGTCATTTCATCCATAAGATGTCCAGCTTCAGCGTTTTCACCAGTGTCGTATAATTTTTCTACAACATTGAAAAACTCTTTGGCATTTGTAGTGTCTGGCAAACCACTCAATAGATGTTCAGGAATGGATCTTTTCATAGTAAGAAGACTGAGACGACTTGACTTTTCCCATTGTGCATGATGAGTTCTCTCGGCATGGTACTTTGAGTCGCAAGTTCAACAGGTTTTTCTTCTCGTAGGCACAAGTCCATATCCATTATGCCTAAAGTAAATTCCACATCTCGTTTCCATGTCTTGTAGTTGGAAGCATTCAAAATATGGATGGAAGCATTATTGTTGTTCACAGAAAAGGAGATCGAAAAAATTCAAAAATTAAAACTTGAATAAGCAATATGAGCAATGTATTAGAAAATATTGTAGAATCAACTGGTCATTATAAACTCCCCTTTGGGGTGAGAATATAACACACACATGATCTACCTTCATGAAGTTAACAACAAAGAAAAAATACATATCATTTAAGAATTTTATTACCTTTGGGCAAATAAATTTCTTAAAAAATATGTATTAATTCAAGCAAAAAAAATAATAATAAATTTATATATTTAAATTATTACCTTTGGGCAAATAATTAAAATATATATATTTAATATTAACTCACTTCATGGAATGTGAACTAATATATGTAAATACTACCTTTGGGCAAGTAATTACACATATAGTCAACCAAAAATATAATATTTTCTTCAACATGTGAAATTTGGTGATAAAACAATCATTGAAAATTAATAATTTTCAACCAAATTTCCAAAAGAGATATATAATTGCTTTTATTATATTGATAAGCAAAAAATAAAGTGTCCACCATAACACATTATTTTTGTATCAAACAACCAAGTTTTATAACTTTAGAACAACAAATAATTAAAAGATGTGAAATAAAAAATATTGGTGGAGATTACATAGTCAAAATAAATTAAACAAGAGAGTGACTATGTCATATGGGACGAGAAGAAACCCAAAAAATTTTCTATGATTGACAAATTTCGAAAAATTATCAAAAATTATTTTTAATAATTTTTTAACTGCATAATTATCATTAAAATAATAATAATTATTAAACGGAGTCAAAAAATTAATTAAAAATCATAGAAAAATCAGAAATTGAATTTTAAGCACGCTGGAAAAAAGAACGTCGAAAACCGATGCCCCACGTGGCCGCACGCGCCCCCACGCGCCACCTGCGCGAGTGGGCTTCGCGGCCTGCTGCTTCTTCTTCTTTCTGGGCGGGTTTCAGTCGGGTCACGCGACCCGTTTTCCTCCAGTCGGGTCTGGTCGTGTTTTCCGGCCAAAAACTCGACGAAAACACCGGAATTTGGATGGGTTTTGCTCGGGATTGAATTTCTAATTGATCTATGCTACTAATTTCGGTTATTAAAGTCTAAAAAAACAATAGATCTAAAGAAAAGCAATCCTAAAAATAAAGAGCATAAAAAAAAAAAATTGATATGGAATATCAATCTTAATTACAATACAAAATTAATCATTTAAGAACATTCATAAACAATTAATAATGAGATATCTATAATCAATTTTAAATTAAAAACCATAAAATCAAAATACACAATTATAATTTCACATTATAATCATATAAACCCTAAAACTTTAAAATTAAAATTCTCTTAATATAGACTATGAATTCAAACATATAATATATCAATTGAAAGAGAATTTAACGATCAATAAAAACCCTAAAGTTTTAAGATTTATAAACAAAAAATTACACATAAAATAATAACGAAATTAATATGAAATTATGGATAATTAATATATACAAATTAATTATACTAATTATAGGTTCTAAATCATATACAATAGGCAATCTGATACCACATGTTAGATAAATTAACAATTAACCCAAGATCTATTTGTATATAACATAGAACACAATAGTAGTATATGATAATTGAGTATGTGTACCTGATTGATCCATAGCAATTATCTCTGATTGATCCACAGCAGTTACTCCAATTTGATAGTGCAATACTATCAACTAAGTCTTCCTCCCTAGATCTCTAAATCAGAAGCAGTTTATTTTCTCTGATTATCAAAAGGTATACAATTGTGATGAGACAATATGTATTTATAGAGTTAGGGAGGGGACTTAGCTACAAAACCCTAGTTGGGCTGGGCCTGCTCATCAAAGACTTCAGTCAACTAGAAAAGCCCACACTTCTGCTTCACCTAGACTTTACTCACAGATGCTAAGCCCATTAACAATTGATCACCAACAACATGGGCTAACACAACAAAGAACTATCCAATCAACCCAAGTTTTAATAAAACCAATAAAATATAATGTAAGCCCAAATAAAAGTCTAACAATCATGACTCTCCTGTTCTCTTCCTCTCTCGGCTTAACCTCGACGAGCCACTCTAGCCATCGTCGCCACTAGCCTAGGTGAACCTCAACGAGCCATATTCTCACTCTCGGACTCTCCCTCTTTTGTTCTCTCTTCTCTCTCAGCTTAACCTCGACAAGCTGCCATTTTTGCTTTGTTTTCTTTATAGTCACTACTACAATTTAGACTTTTAGTGACATTATTTAGTGACACGCACTTTTGTGCGTGTCACTAAATAGTTAGGATTGATTTTTAGTGACACACATAATTAGACTCTAAACTTTCCATCCTCTGTTCACTTTTTCCATCCTCTTCCGATCATCCACTTCACATTTTTGCTACGTGATAAATATTTGTTATTTTATTGTTATTTTTTTAAGAAAAGAAATGAAAAAAATCCAGTTGGGCCTCTGTATTCTCACCTTAACTTTAGGGTATGCTCATATTCTTGTTGTCTTGTGCAGGTGGGCATAGGCAGTGGTTTGGAGTTTGTGGAGGACGATGGTGCTTTGGGGTCAAAGTTGGATCTGTTTTGTTCTTATTATTTTAGTGTTTTTTTTTTAAATTGAATTTTGTATTCATTAATCTCAGCTATTGTAAAACATTGTATCGATTTTATTTTCTATTTTGATAATATATAGTTTGTTATTTGGATTTTTAAAATGTATACATTGTTATTTTGTGGATTTTTTTTTTTTTGAGAAATTGTTATTTCTAGATTTGGTAATGTAGATTTTATTGTTTGGATATTAGATTTGGCTCGGAGTAATTTTTGATCAGAACATGATTTTTTTTTTGTGGTGTCAGTTCTAAACCGAGACATATATAGTACAAAAATGAATTGCACACCTGTGAGTGTCTGTTTAAAAATGGCACCATTAATGCTCTAAAGGCTCGATTTAGATCCTACGTAAATCAAAAAATTAATATACTTTTTGTCATTGTAAAATATGTGTCGATTCTATGAACTGACACTATAGGTAATAAGTATCAGTTTAAAATCGATACTAAAAATGCATCTTATAGTAGTGAACATATATATATGCTACATATATTAAGCGGAAGTATTAAATGTTATTAGTTTGTTAAGTGAGGAGGTTAATTAGTAGAAGAAGTTAGTTAACATTACGAAAATTTTATTTTTAGTCACAACAAAATTTGTGATTAAAAGTGAAAAAGTTATTATTAATCATAAATTATCATTTCTATGTTATGATTAAAAAGTCTGTAACTAAAAGTATATTAATTTACAAAAATCATAATTTATTATGATTAAATGTATTTTTAGTCACAATACTTGTTGTGACAAAAATTAAATTAGTGACAATTTGTAATACTATATATATTTTAGTCACAAGTAATTTTTGTTGTGACTAGTTAGTGACAAAAAATTTATATTATAATTAAAAAGTTGTCACTAAAAATAATCTTTTTTAGTAGTGTAATGGCAGCTATATAAATATGTATTAGTCGATTGAGGTGATTGTTATTAGAGTATTTATTAAGAGTTAGTCTCACATTGCTAATGTGTGGAAATAAATTGTGATATATAAGATAAAATGGCTACTCCTCCCATTGCCAATTGGTTTTGGGATGGAACCTCATTCATCTTATTCCTCAAATTCTAACATGGTATCAGAGCCACTTGTGATCCGTTGTGAGCCCAAATTGCCACCGGTCCAAAAAGCCGTTTGTGATCCGTTGTGAGCTAAAGTGCCGCCGGTCCAAACAGATACTTCCGCTGTCTCCCTTTAACCTCCATTTGGGACCTTTCGGCCAATGTGTGCCAATTTCCAGTGTTGGGTCTTTGACCTGTTTCAAAATCCACAAATTTCTCGACGTGTACACCCACAAGTTTCCCGATATTTGGCCTTGTGGGATTCTTTCAAATGTCACGTTCGGTCCTGTGGTCTCTTAAAGGTCGTTCGTTATACCCACACTTTCCAGGCCCAAACGTGAGGAGGGTGTATTAAGAGTTAGTCCCCCATTGCTAATGTGTGGAAATAAATTGTGATATATAAGATAAAAGGGCTACTCCTCCCATTGCCAATTGGTTTTGAGATGGAACCTCATTCATCTTATCCTCAAATTCTAACAGTATTCATTCATGACATTCGATCTTGAGCTCTTAGAGATGAAAGATACCAAGTTTATAACACGAAAAATGGACTATACATCTTTAGTACTTAACTTGATATTTTTGCTCAGCTCATCATCTTGTAGTTAATATTTAAACCATGATCGAACTAATTCATTTTAAATTATATTAAAAAAAATAATTATGTTTCCAATTCGATTGCTAGTTTACGGGAATCGATTCATTCAATAAAAGAGATTACAAACAATATTAGGCGAGTCCCGTACGTAAAGCAAAACTTGCACAAAATAATCAACCCAAATTAATAAAGTTACAATTATTTCAACAATATGCTATATATATATTATTTGTATGTTATGTAATTAACCTTGTAGATTTTTTTAAGAAATTAAATTCATTTTTTAAGTGATTAGTATACATATTGTCTATATATATTCTGGCTTTTTAACATTAAACATGCATTATATTGTTCATTTAAATTAAAAAAGAAAATTAATATATATCTTATAAAGAATTAAATAATTTAGCATATATGCCCATCAGCAATATATATAAATATATATATATATATTAGGAAAGATTTACAATAATAATGTGTTATTATTAATAATAGATGAGTCATATACAGTGTCCTGCCAGAAAGAATTGTAAGCAATATTATCCTGATGATCTATAGCAACTCCATAATAATTATGATCGCCATAGTTACTACTTATGATCTTGTCTCCACATTGGTACCCATAAAAATTCACATCATCATTCCCACTTGAACTACTTGGGGAGCAAGCCTCATGATCTACTTCCATATTGAAATCCCATCCGTTTATCTGATCAAGATCACCATGATCAAATGAAATGATCGAGAAATCATCGTGACCGTCCATTTGGCTATGATCTTCTCCGTCGCTAGAGGATTGATCGTGATCGTGATCCATAGATATTGAACGGTGTTGATCATCATGATCACCATGAGCTGAGCATGAATATTTGATCTCTGCCTCAAGAGATCGAATCACACTATTCAATCTTTCCTCGTCCTTCTCCTCTACAAAGTCATGATTATCTTGTAATTCTTCCATCAACGACATGAGAAAGGCACCGTTGATTGTGTTGACATCATCATCACCACCGTTGATGCAAGCCCAGTTTTTGTCAGAAGGTACTGCAAGAGAAGTACTCATTTTTGGTAATATAATATATAATATTTTATACTATTTATTGAAGGAATTTTAAGTCTTTGAGAAGCACTTAAAGAGTTGGAGAGAATAATTTTACTTTAGATGTTTTAGCACACAATTGATTTATGATGATAAGTTATTGATCATCAGCTTAATTTATAGGCATACACAATTTGAGGAATATAAGATTATAAGGTCTCTAGCTATTTTTATTTATTTAATATTTTAATAGGGAACCAACCAATTGGGTGCATATGCACATGTGCACCAAACAATATAATTGAAAATTTTGATATTATATATGGACCGAATATGTTGAATATATATCAAGTAGGGTACGTGGATCACTAATACTTATATATTTAAAGACCAAAATTAGTGCTTCAATGTCGACAGCTTTTCTTTCATCTTTTCAAGCTATAATAATAAATAATTAAAGAAAAATCATGTAATAATTAACTGTAGCCACCCGTGGATTGTGACTCGTACGGCTGAAAATTAATAAAAAATAACAAAAATGAAAAAATGTCTCTCACCAAATGGACATATATATATGTATAATAAATATATATATGAAAATTATTCAGTAAGCAATGGGGACACTCACACACCTAAGCTATATATGACTTCGATATATATCTGGAGTGCAATATGCCATGAATATGTGGTCCCTTCCTTCCAACTTCCATAAATATGATTTGATTAATTAACAATTGTTTTAATTATTATAATAATTTTGTGCATGTGGAACAGGGATATGTTTGATTGATTGATTTGGTTATATATGGTTTGTTTGGGTGTAACAAATCATGAATCATAAACATTATTGGTTGGTTTAATCTATATATAATTAATTATAATGAACATTAATTATAAGCCTCCACTAGGCTAGGCAATTATTTAAATTCGATCTTTAATTAGGTTGATATTACATCTTCATAATTGGGAATAAAACAGTACTGCTTTTATATATAATATGTATTTATTAATCAAATGGCTAATTAAAAAGTACTCAGTATAAAGATATAGAAGAATCGATCTTTATTAATTACGGTAGCATACAACATGACTAAAGTATTTTAAAATAAAAACCACCTGGGCATGATTGTATATATAGTTAGTATACTTATTACATAATTAAATAATATTTTCCTTTAAATATATGAACGTTGTTAATTATAATTAACTAAATATATATATATAGGACAGAAATGAGACGATATAAGTGGGTCTTGAATAAATAGTAGATACAAACATAAGCATCTAAATTCACATGGCCATGAAGGAAACTGTTCATCGATAACATATATTATTTATATATGACTACGACTATACATATCTATGTATATAAATAATGTAGAAACAGGGAAACAATAATTATAATTATAAGGGCGGAGTTGTCATTAATAAAGCAATATTAAGACATGTTGAATAGGAATTTGATGCTCACCCAACGCCATGTGCACGTGATTGCATGCTTGGTTAGGTTTTGGTTTGGTTTTAGATTCTAATGATCTCATTATTATTTTGGTTAATTAATGGACGGTGAATGATCAAACCCACTCGCGCGCATATCATCGTGACATTAAAATAATAATGCTCTGGTTGATTGGGCCAGCTCATCTTTAATCTATCTCCACTTCATTTTTCTTATTTTCCGGATAAGTACAGTACCTCCACTTCATTTACGGAATATAATCTTTATATTGTAGATAAAAAAATAAAATTATATATAAATATGAGTATTGCTATTAGGTACCAATAGTGCTTAGTATTTTCTCGACATGTCACGTTATGATTGGCTAACGATATTCTCTAAATGCTATTATATTAAATTATGTGGAACTTTAATAGCAATACTCATAAGAGGATGTTAATACTGCTACCCTTTAATTTCCATACTTTTTTTAATTTCCGATAGTATATATCTTATTGACTTTCATATTTTTTTTTTGGTAAATGGTTACAGTGGAACCAAAACTAGCAACAAACCAGAACAAAAGGCCTAAGGCCAAAACGACACACGCCCTGCAACAAGACAAAGCAGAGGTGCAATCTAGCACCAGGGAACAAAACTAAAACAAAAGAAAGCTATTACTAGTAACTAAACACAGCCGAAGGGCAAACAGACAACAAAAGAGTTAAGAAAGTTTATGACCATCTGCAGTGGACTGCTGCAGGAAATCATCAAAATTGGCCAAATCATGAACACCAAATTTGTTGTTACGATTTGCCCATTGAGCCACCGAGTGGGCTACACCATTGCAAGATCTAGGGATCCATTGAACCTCCCAAAGGTTCAGACTTCGGCCAAGGTTGAAGAAGCTTGCAATCTTATCTTGAATGTTGAAGTGGAGCTTGTGAATTTCAGCAGGATTACTTTTCAAAGCGTTAATCGCATTCAGCGAGTCACATTGGAAGATAATGTTCTTGTATCCTTGATAGACAGCCGCTGCAGCACCTTCACAAATAGCAGCAACCTCTCCAGCGAGAGGATCCCGTTGGGTCGTGCGGAAGGTGAGGATGTGCCGAAACGTTCCCAAAGCGTCTCTAAATACTACAGCCCCTGCAGATTGAGAACGCCCAATAGCAATATCAGAGTTGCAAGTTAACCAGCCTTCCGGGGGGGGGGGGGGGTTCCAAACAGCTTGTGGAGAGATAATGCCAGTCGGGTCGAGCTCACGAAGCCTAAGATTGACCAGGTTGATGGTAATGGCAACTGGAGTGGAAATCCCCTCGTGGATGATTCGATTCCGCACCTTCCAAATGTGTTCAAATATTATTGCAGCGCCTCCCAAGAGTTGGTTGAAGTCGAGGGTGGCCGGTCTGTTATTTGGCTTCTTGAACCAATCTAGCCATTCCACCCAATTGCTAGTCAAACGATTATTGGTCCTAACGCTCCAAAGACACCCAAACCACACAGCCTTTGCAAAAGTGCAGTCCCAAAAAAGATGCAGACTGCTCTCAATTGAGGAAGAACAAAGAGGGCATAGCAGGTCCATCAAAGGAATGGAACAACCAATTCTTTCTCTGGTAGGGAGGCAATTGGAGAGTATTCTCCACCAAAACATCTTCAGTCTGTTATGTGTCTTCGCCCCCCATATATATCTCCAATGTCTGTCCCCTTCTAAGTTACAGCCAATGTTCTTTAATAATTTGTAAGCCGAGTTAACAGAGAAATTACCACTTGGATCGGGTAACCAAAGCCAGGAGTCATTCGTCAAACTGGTGGGAAGATTGATGTTGAGAATTCTTTGAGCGTCTTCATCCCGAAACCAGTTCCTGACCAAATCTTCATCCCATTGCCCCTCCGAAATGAAGTTACTGACCAAGCTTATGCCTTCCGAGGAGTCAACGCAAGGTGTCGGTTGTCGAGGGTCCCCTGGTACCCACGGGTCAAACCAAATGGACGTAGAATTCCCATTACCAATTTTCCTGCAAATGCCCTGCTGTAAAGCTTCCCGAGTGCGTAGAATTGCTTTCCACAAGATAGTATCGGATGTCCTTGCCTCTAATTCCATGAAGTTGTGATTTTTACCATACTTATCATTCATCAGTTGTCTCCAAAGACATTCATCTTCGGTGAGAAATTTCCACGCCCACTTCATGAGAAAAGCCTTGTTCATAGTCTCAGTACTACGAAATCCCAGTCCCCCCACAGTCTTCGGTTTACACAGGCGTTCCCAGGCGATGGTATGGAGCTTTCGTTTCTCGTCAGTGTCTCCCCACCAAAAATCCCTCAGAAGTTTGTCAATTTTGTTGGCCGTTGATGTAGGGATAACATCCGAAGAAGCAACATAGTTCGATAAGCTCGAGCCAACTGACTTGATCAGACACATCTTCCCGGCGCTTGATAAGAGTTTCACTTTCCATCCCTGAATTCGCTGGATAACCTTATCCACCAGGTGTTGAGTGTCTTCCGTTCTCTTAGTTGATCTGAACAGGGGAAGGCCTAGATAAGAAGCCTTCCTATTCATTCTCTTCATACCCAGAGTTTGCGCAATAGCTTGAGCTTTCCTCCCTGACACTCCTCTTGAGAAGAAAACGGAAGATTTTGGAAAGCTAATGGATTGGCCAGAACATTGGCAATAGGAGTTTAGGCAATCAAGAAGCATTCTAGCTTCCCGAATTGAAGCTTCGCCGAAAAGAATAATATCATCCGCGAACATCAGATGCGTTATCGGGGTGCCATGACGCCCCAATTTGAAACCTTCGAGCAGGCCTTGGTTCTCTTTACTAAAGAGGATGCGTGATAGAGTTTCAGCAGCAACAATGTAAAGGGAGGGCGACAACGGGTCTCCTTGTCTGAGCCCCCTCTCCGGAGAGAACTTTCCCACCACAGAACCGTTGAGGAGCAACTTGATTTCGGCAACCGAGATACAAGTCTCAATCCATTTAGTGAAAGGGTGACTGAAGCCGATTTGGTGTAGGACCGAAATAACAAACTCCCAATTCAATTTATCATAAGCCTTCTCGAGATCCAATTTGATAAGCATGAACCCACGCTTGCCCCTCTTCTTACCCATTGAATGAACTATTTCTCTTGCGATCATAGTATTTTCAGCGATATGTCTTCCCTTCACAAAGGCGGCTTGATTAGGGGATACAATTTTCGGGAGAAGGTATCTCATCCGAGAGGCAATGATCTTAGATATTATCTTGTAGGCTACATTGCATAACGCAATTGGGCGGTAGTCATTGACCGTTAATGGAGAATCCTTCTTCGGAACTAGAACGAGAGAAGTATCATTGATGAACTTGGGAAGCTCTAGGTGTGTGAAGAAATGCAAGACCATCTCAATCAAATCATCTTTGACAGTGTCCCAATGGTGGAGGTAAAAGCTTGGCGGGAGTCCATCCGGACCCGGAGCTTTGTCCTTCCCCATACTCTTGATTGCTTCAACGACCTCATCCTCCATCGGTATTACATTAAGGAGAGCATTATCATGGTCAGAGATGATTGTATCAAATAAGCCATCAGCCAGGGGAGTGAGCCCATGAGAGTTTTTGCTAAAAATTTCTTTATATTTCATAAGGAAGCATTGCGCAATCCGATCTTGGTCTCTTATCCAGTCCCCCTCTGCCGAAAGCTTAATACTTTGAATATAATTCCTTCTTCTTCTCACAATAGTAGAGGCCATGAAAAACTTTGAACACATGTCCCCCTCTTGAAGCCATTGAACTCTAGATTTCTGCTTCCAATGTATTTCTTCCCTCAAAAGAGCTTCTGAAAGTTGTTGCTTTGCTTTGTCGATTGCTTCGAAGTTGTCGGGGTTGTCTTTCTCCGCCTCTTCTAGATTGAGTTTCGCTTGTTGGAGTTGCTGAGATAAGTGACGGAATTGCGTTTTATTCCAGTGTTGAAGCTTCTTGCTAGTGGCCTTGGTTTTCCTATGGAAATTGATCATCGGGTTGGGATGAAGTCTTGATTGCCACGCCTCTTTAACTACCCAAAAGGAGCGAGGATCACGAGACCACATATTCTCGTACTTAAAGATACGGCTTTTACATTTTATTCCTCCCATGGTGTCAAGCAAAAGTGGTCTATGGTCCGATTCAACAGCTCCGAGATGATTGATAATGGCATTTGGGAAGAGGATCCTCCAATCGTAAGTAGCAAGCCCCCTATCAAGTCTCGCCCGTTTCATTGCCCGGCTACTTCCGTTTGAGTTACTTCCTCCCTTAGCCCAAGTGAATCTAGGGCCTTGAAAGCCTAGATCAATTAGCCCCGCTCTATGGACCATGCGTCTGAAATCGAAAGAGTATGTAGAAGTACTTCCAAAATAGTTGAAACATTCATTATCTTGCAAAGTGCCATTCATGTCTCCGAACATCAGTATAGGGGTTTTAGCTTGTAGAAGATAGTCACCTACAGAATTCCAGAATGCCTCCTTATCAAGGCAGTGGGGAGGACCATAAGTGCCCAACAAAACCCACGGTATCCCAGGGGGGTCCGACCCAATCTCGGCTATAATTAGAAACTTGGAAGAAGAATGAATAGTGCACCTTACCCCTTTCATCCAACAAATTCCCAGCCCTCCCGATCGACCATTTGGAGGAACATAATGCTTATCAACAAAGTGAAGCTTAGAACAAATACTTGAAAATCTTTCCGCAGATATACGAACTTCTGAAAGGATTAACAAGTCGGGATTGTGGAAGCGCACAAGATGCGCCAATTGACGAACTGTCGCGGCATTCCCGAGCCCACGACAGTTCCACGCTATAATCCTCATGGCGACATTGGAGACTTTTCCGGGCAAGTCTCCGTAGCCCCAAATCGAAAATCCACCCCAACTGCCCCATTCACTTCCTTCTGACCGTCTTCAATTTCAGTAATCGTACATCGTTTGTTGGGCTTCTTTTGTGAATCAACAATAATGAAATGGTTGTCAAGGTTTACCTGGAGATCAAAGTTCCGTCCATCCCAGTTATTAGTTGAGGCATATTTGTCCCCCAACCTCGATACAGCTGACTTCCCCTTTTTGAAGGATTGAGGTGTGGCCGCCAGAGGAGATTGCATTTTAGGAGGTCTTCCACGTCTTTTGCGGCTGCCCAGTTCAGCAGTGACGTTTGGGGCCGTGGCTTTTCCTCTTCCTCGCCTCCTCTTGGATGAGGACTGTGGATTGCCATTGAGGCCAGGCGAAAAGCTTTCGTCATTGAGGACAACTTCCAAGTTCAGGGACGGCTGATCCTTTTTTATGACATTGTCACCTTCTCCATTCCCACCATTGCTGAAGGAGCCATACTCAAACTGAACATTTTCTCCAGAAGGAGAGGAGAATGAGTTGGGCAGTTTTGGTGGGCCAAATATAATTCCATCTGAAGCTTTCCTCTTTCTCGGCCCATAGAGGTGTTCTTGGACTCTAAAGTCATCAATATCCACAATTGGGTTAAAGAGGGAAGGTTCCCTATGGAATTTATCAACTGTCAAGGCCCCCATGAGGAGCTCACGAGCTTTGGGCTCAGCCCAACACTCATTGGAAGGCCATTTTAGGATTTGGGCTTGGGTGCCATGTAAAGAGCCCAAATAATGATCCGCAACTTCCTTTTCTAGTTCAGTATGGGCCACTGGCACGTGAGATTCATTAGAAATGGGTGTGGTTGTGGACCCAGTCAACTTCTTATTTGGGTTACAGGTTGGTATATTTTCAACACAATAAGACTTGGTCTTTTCCAAAGAGGAAATATCCTCACTTGTCTCCCTCGAATGGGTTGCAGGATGCTTGCTTGAAGACCCATGTACCCCTTCTGTTTGAGCCTTTTCAGTAGCCTTTGCAGCAGCATATTTCTCAGCCAATTCCTGCAGCTCTTGAATGGAGACACTCTTTGTATTATTCCCAAAAGGGGCAATTTCACCAATGCCCGGGAGATAAACCAAAGGTAGCTGGGTAATAACCAAATCGGAATGTTGATCGGCGGGAGCCTCTTCATCCTCGGTAACAATCCTTTTCTTGCTTGGAAGTTGTCTTCTACATTCTCTCATTTCATCGGACTCGCCGTTGCGTATGGCCTTCTGAACTTTTACTTGGTTCCTAAGGATTGGGTTCTTACAGAGAGACTTTTGTAAGATCCAATCTTGGAACCACTTAGCCAGGGGCGACGTAAATGTGGACTTCTCCGCTGCATCACTCTTGAGCCAAATACCGAACATAGGATAGAAGTTTCCCATGGCATCCTTGATAATCGTTGGCGGTTTGAAGCATACACTTTGGTCGTGTGCTATTAAGCCACACTTGAAGCACACTTTGGGTAGTCTCTCATATTTGTATTGCAACCACAAATCCTTTAGACGCTGGCGCTTGAGGAAAAAACCAGAGAAGATCGGTTTGTTTAAGTCGATGGTGGCCCTAAAACGGAGTGTACTCATACCAATGGCATCCTCAATTCCAGGTGGTAGTTCATAGACAGGGGAGGCCTTTGAGGCTAATTCTTTCAAGTTGGAAAGATTCCAGTAAAAGGGGGGGATGCTCTCCACGTTAACCCAAATCGGGGTTTTGTCAAATCGAACTTCTGCTGGGGATAGCCAAGTAGGCCATGGCATAATGACTATCAAAGCTCCACAAACGAACCATGGTCTTCGGGCTAGAACATTCATAGCATCCTCTCTTCTTGCGAAGGTGAATTGAATGATACCGTCTTCAATCTCCTTCCATTTCCAACCTTTGATAGCACTCCAGGACAGTTTAAGGGACCCCTGGATAGCAGCTTTCCCCAATCTATGACGGCCAACGATTTTCCCTAGCAGTACTTGGTTGGCTTCTTGAGGTTCATCCACTTCTCCAGGATTAAGGGAGAAGGTAATGTCATCCTGAGTTATCTGAACCGAGTCCTCAAACAAATCACAGAACTTTGTATGTTCCATTGTTAAACAAATATCCAACACAGACCTTCAAAAAAACGAACAAAAGAGCAAGACTCTATCCCCCTACTGGGAAGCTCCTTTAGAGCATTAGAGAAGGCGTTAATACACTCTTTCACATTTTTTAGGATTTTGTAATTTATCGATACAAAATTAATGAGAGACTACTTTCATATTGATAGCTCTACTCTCCTTCATATCGATACAAAATTAATGAGAGACTATAAATCAACAAAAATATTAATAAGAGTATGAGTACTTTTTATTTTATTTTATCTTTTTTGGGGGAAAAATTAAAAATACCTTATTTAAGTGCATAAATATTTTTCATCCAAAAGTGGTTGGTATAATTAAAATAAAGACTAATTTGTAGCATAAATACTTAAATTTAGTTTTTAAAACTCTATAGGTATCTAACCATTAAATATTAATTAAGTCATTATGCATGTGTTATTTTTTTATTGGTATATTTAAATTAATTTTTTTAAAAAAATAAAAATTTAATAACTTGGATCAATTAGAGATTGACACGTGGTAATTTATTTAACACTTAACCGCCAAGTACCTACACAAGTTTCAGAATTATAACTATTATTACCGCCAAAAATTAAATTTAAATATTTATTTACAATCAAAAATTAAATTTAAGTATTTATACAGTAAATTACCTTTAAATAAAACAAATATTATTAAAGCAAACTGAATGGAGAAAGATATAAATATATATTCATGCCATCATTGTTTTTATTCGTATCTATTTGAAATGCATGACATTATTGTTATTGACCATATTTACAACTATCGCCACAAAAATCTTTTGTGTTGTAGGTTAGGGTTCACTGTAGAAACTAGAAATTAAATGGTTCTCATGTAATTAATGTGCATGTTATAAGAGCCACATATAATGTCTTCTCCATTTGAGCTTGAGAGAAGAACTAGGTTGATTTTTGTCCTTTAATTTTTTCATATCAGAAAATGAACGAAATCACTTGCTTTAATTAACTGTTTTTCTATCCTAATTAATATAATGCTTTTAGCTGTAATAAAATAAAATCTTCTATATTATAATAATGTAATATAATATAATATAATAAAAAATGATCATTTTTGCAAATTATGCCGAACACCCACTTGATGACGTATATTATTAAGTGGTAAAATATAATTGATTTAAAAATAATTAAGTAGAATCTATCCTCTCACTTTAAAGATAATATTTTAGCTTCTTCTGCTGTCACAAACCAATAGCTAGCCTCCCTGGCCGAAAATTAGTTAAACTATATACGTACTCAAAAGAAAATGTAAATTAGAAAGAAAAGAAAATCTAAAAGAAAAGGCATGTGTTTGTTGACATATATATATACTTTTATTTATATATAGGTAGGAGCAGTGGAATATTTTAAAATATGATTAGTATTAATTTTAATTTATTTAGTTGTTTAGGTATAACAGATATGAATCTGGTTCTTGAAGTTATTTTTACCGAATTAAATTCCTGAATATTTATTTATTTATTGAAGGAAAGGTCAAGAATAATGCTAAGGGGCACCCAGCCGGTGCTAACCGACCGTGACATAACACGATATTTTAATATCGTGCTATATATATTTTAATTTAATAATTAATATGTGAAAATCAATTATAGGTGTCATATTACATTTAGGTGAATCTGCAGAAGCCTAACTCGAGGTTTGCAAGGTACATAATGGAAATAATATCATTAAGTTAACACCAGAAAATATAAGTTTCAAAAGAATTATAAGAAAGAGTTGAAGTACTAGTGAGGCTCAATATATATAAAATTAATTAATGTACATGAAGTAATAAATATATATAACATTTACATTAGTGCATCATCATAGATAGTTTCTTGCCATAGAGAGTTGTATCCACTCTGTTCTTGATCTAAGGAATAAGAAGAATATTGATTATTAATATTATGAGTACTAGTGCTGATCATCATCTCTTCTCCAAAGTGGTACATATAATAATTCAATTCATGGCCAGGTGATGAGGTAGGTACTTGATCTGCTTCCATGCTGACCCACTGATCATTATTATTCATGATATCAATATCATCAAATGAAATTATTGAACAATAATCATGATCATGATGGTTATTATTATTATTATCATGATTCTCCATTAAACTGCACGATTCATGACTATCTTCTCCATCGCTAATTGAATATTCGTGGTCTTTGCTATTATCATGATCAGAGTCCATAGACGACGAATGATCTTGTTCATCATCATCTGAGTAATTTGTACTGCTGCAATTGATCTCCGCTTCAAGAGACTGAATCACACTATTCAATCTATCCTCATCGCTCTCTTCCAGTACAACTAGATCATCATCATGATCTTGTAATTCCTCCATTAACGACATCAAAAAGTCTCCATTGATGAGTCCAGCTGACACTTCAAATAATTCTTCATTATTAAACTCATACTGATTAATCATCATGTCCACAGAACCAGCCATATTTAATATCTTGAATATATAAGAGATATATAGTAGAGTATAGAGAGAAAGATTTATTATGTATATAAGATTAAATATCAAAGCTCAAAGATATAAGTGATGAAATTGAATGAGATGATGTTATAACTCTAAGGCATGGCCTTTAAATAGGTATATGTAGCCACATATATATGAAGCCGGCCAATGAGGGTGCACATGTATGTACCAAATATTTTAGTAATAAAAAATAATGGGTGGATATAAATAATTCATTATTCATGCATATCAATAAGATAGATAGGGAGTAGTGTACGTAGGGTGAATTAGTGGACCACTTTCAATGTTCGACCATTAAAGAAATGTCTCATTGTCGAGGGCTTTGCTATTCCAAGCAAAGAAAAATAATGTTACGTACGTGGAGATCCGGAGATAAAGAAAAAAATAAACACTATGTCTGATCACCAAATGGACATTATATTATTTTCAATATTAAAGTATATATAATAAATAGTTAATATTGATTATGGAAAAAAGAAGATCTTTGACTTGGATTTTCCGGGAGATGGATATCTTGATGATGGGGTCTCCATCGTTCCACAACCATAATTAATATATACATAAATAATTAAATATGCAAAAATGTTAGCTAGAGCGCACATCATGATGAAAAAACTAATATTTGATATTATATATGATTCTGTCATGATTATTAGTTAGCACTATACGTATTGATTAATTAGTTATATATATAGTTGATTGAAGGGCCATTAAATCATGATTTACAAACTATAGTCATTATTTTCTTGATTAATTGTTATGGTTAATTTGCATGGTATATCTATGTAGTTAAAATCTATGACTTTTATATATTAATAGATACATTTTTTAAAATAATAATATATATTCTTTTTTCTTTCCTTTTGCACCATTTTATACTGACATTAAGAAAGGCCATGAACAAATTTAAACATAGATATACAAATTAATATGGGATGTCAATTAATTAATACACTAGAATAATGTAAAGCTATAGCTATCATAATTAATAATTAGTAGAAGCCACTATATATATAGCTACTTTATATATATTTATCACAGTATCGCCAATGAAGAGTTATAAATATAGTGTAATATTTGTATTTTGTTAAAAATTTAATTCTTAATGTAAAATGTGTATCAAATTTATATTCTAAGTTAAAAATTGTATTAAATTTAGCAGGTTAAATTTTACTACTCACTAATACTATTCATTAATGAAAAAGATTTTTATATTTATAAGATATTAAAATAATATAAATAAAATTAATTGTTTTTTTATACTTTCAAAGAGTATTAATATTAGTAATGATTTTTATAGCTAATTTGTACCTTGTGTATTGGAGAACACATAAAAATTAGACCAAATATAATTTCATGATATATATTTTGGACCAAATTTATTTAACCCAAAATATATATCATATCTATTGGAGATGGGCTTAGACCATATATGTGTAAATTTTGTACTAAATTTAGCTCAAAATTGAGTCAATGCTATATATATTTGACCCAAATTTTACAATTGTGCTTCAATGCATTTAAGGTAAAAAAAACAAAAAAAAATTATAGGATTTTTCGTTCTTAAATCTATAACTATCGAAGGTTATCTTTTTTTCTTCAGCCAGGCCCGCCGGCCTTCCTTGGGCTTAGGTGCGGCTTGGTCAGGATTTTGTTATTTTGCCACTGCCATTCAATTTTTGTTACTGTGATTAGTCTTGTGTCTGTGACACATTTTATAGCATTTTAGTCTTATCTCTGTGACATGGTTTTGAGTGTTTTAATCTTATCTGTGTGACATTATTTTGAGTGTTTTAGTCTTGTTTATGGCATGGTTTTGCTTTGTTTTGTTCATGTTTCGTTGTTGGTTCTTCTTTATTCTTCAATGGCTCGTCATTAAATCATTGTTAGTGGTTGGGAATAAC
This sequence comes from Cannabis sativa, assembly GCF_029168945.1. Classification (NCBI taxonomy): domain Eukaryota; kingdom Viridiplantae; phylum Streptophyta; class Magnoliopsida; order Rosales; family Cannabaceae; genus Cannabis; species Cannabis sativa. The sequence goes on along the minus strand of NC_083601.1, from coordinate 38,155,102 downwards.
AATTTTTGTGGCTGAAGAGGTTATTAGTAGTGCAGTTACGTACCCTACATAATAGTTGAGTGCTCAAGCTATACGAGATTAAACTTTCTGCAATAGTTTCTATTGTTGTGTCTTTTGAGCAGTGGCTCAAACAGAATATAAGTGTTCTTAAAGTAAACTGTGATGTTCCAATCTAATTTTTCATTTGATTTTATGTTAATTTTTTTTGTCAAACGACCTGGAGAATTAGGCTACTGATTATTAATTTAGTTCGTTTTTCTAATGCTAATTCTGGTCGTGTATATCCTGATTACATTGCAGGCTATTGTTGTCGGGCAAATTTTGACAACACCAGTTTTGTGCGAGTATTCAAGGGCTACTTGGATACCAAAAAATAGATATGCGAGTACTCCCTTAGAATAGCGAGTACTCAAAGAATATAGTGTATAATATATGCGAGTATTGTAAATAGTATAAAATAGACACAGAAAAGTATAGTGGTTCAGCAGGAGCTTCGGGCTTGGCCTGCCTAATCCACTGTTGAAAAGAGTGCTCTAGCTCTGTTTCTTTATTCAGATCAGCCCCCCTTTGAATGGAGGGGGAAACCTCTACTTATAGGTAGTAGGTATCGGTTACAAATAATGGCCATAATGAGACCGTTACAAAATAATAACAATAATATGCTTATTAATCAAATTAATTACAACGGTTATAAATATATGTAACGTTTGTCATGAATGCTCCTTGAATGTTTGACTGTTGACTTTCGTTGATTGGTATATGTATTTGCGTCTTTCCCTATTGATACTGCGACCTCATCAAATATGCGAGGTGTGCCTTTCTTAATATAGCGAGATCTCTTTTAGTTAATATTGCGAGATCCTTTCTTTCGGTACTGCGAGTACTATAATATTGCGAGTCACCTTCAATACAACGAGTTCTCTATAGACAAGTTTTTCTCGCGGGGAGGGTAAATTTATGCCTATAACAGCTATTATTTAATAAAATTTCATGATTTATTCAAAATAAAAATATCAATCAATGTGTGGCAAAAGAGTAAACAAAAAAGTTATATTTATTGTAGTGAAATTCGGTCCATGCTATATTTTGGTCCAAATATTAGTTTAACTTTTAGTATGTGTCAAATTTGGATCATATTATACATCGTCATTAGAATTTAATTTTATGAATATGGTCTAGAAAATATATATACACTATATTTGTACCACTCCATTAATTATTTCTTTATTAGGATTTTTACCCCCTAAATTTTAACATGTACCAAATCATGCTCCATGAACTTTTCTGGCTGTTAAAAATTCCCCCTGAACTGTTGAGATTGTTAGATTTAAGGATTTTTGTCTAATTTCATTCAATTTTACTATTTTAGTGATTGTTTATGTACTAAATCATGCTCCCCAGACTTTGATATCTACCAAATCATGCCCATCGAATTTTTATATGTACTAAATCATGTCCCCTGAACTTTCATCCATGTTAGACTTTTCTTACTAAAATTGGACAAAAGTCTTTAAATTTAATAATCTCAATAGTTCATGATGCACCCTCTACTTCTTTCGGCATCCAAAAATTAAAAATCTTAATTAACCTTTTTAGATTGATTGGAAGCGACAGAAGAAATATCTTATTGGGTGATTTTACAATGCACCCCCTTAAAAGGAATGTACTGATACACCCTCTACTTCTTTCGGCATCAAAAAAAAAATTTAGTCTAATTTTTTTTTCATATTCATGTATGTTATAGCTATTTAAGATATCATATAAAATTTTAAGAAATTCGGAATAATTTACAATATAGAATATAATATTCAAATAGTATTTTACACGCGTATAAAATAAAATAGTCCCTCGTGTAACACATTGCTTGAATGCAATTTTCGGCGTGTTAAACTTTTCCGAAGTTCTTATAATTTTGCAGGATGTTTTAAATAAGTATAATTTACATGACCATGAGAAAAAAAATTGACTAAAAAATTATTTCGAATACTAAAACAGATAAAGATGTATCAGTGTATCTTTTTAAGGATGTGTACTACAATATGGGCCTTTAGCTTCCCTTTTTTTAACCCATTTTATAAAAAGGGAAGCTAAAGGGTGTGAGAACACCCACCAGATTCGAAATTGACATTTAGAGGCGGTTTTTTGGTAAAAACCGTAGGTATATATATTAGTAAACCCTATCCCGTCGGTTGGAAATTGGGATTTTCTAAGGGTTGTGGGAGACCCTATGCCGTCGGTTCCTAGCAAAAAACCGACGGCATAGGTGCACACTTTATTGACACGTGTGCACCTATGCCGCTTCGGCCTTGCTAGGAACCGACTAAGATGTGGTCTACTGCAGTATAACCTCTGCATCGTCTTCTTCTTCCTCACTTCTTCTTCTCCAGCATATACCTAGCCACTTCTACAGCAGAGAAAACCCACGAAAACCCTCGCCAACCACCTCTAAAAACCCACATATCTCACTCATTTCTTCACCATTTCACCTCATTTTTGTCTTAAAAGTTTCTATTTTCAATATCTAATCCCATACACTAAAAAAGTTTTGTTTTTTCACCCATTTACACTGTACCCGAACCTATTTTAAAAAAAAGTGGTGGTTTAACTCCGACCACCGCTTTTAGCGGAGAAATCGTTCAATCTCAACGTTCATTAAGGTATAAATATGATTTCTGTTCATTTTATTAATGTACATTGGTATTATTTCATTTTTGTAAATTTTTTTTAGGATTTTTTCATTTTATTGATATTATATTGTGTGTGCTATAGGTGGCCGGATTTTTGGTCGCAATTTGTCGCCGGATTGCGTTTATAAGGTAAATATTTATTTACTTGATATATAATATATATGTGTATATTTTGTATTTTATTATTGAATATGTGTTTATATATATGTTGTGTGTATATATATTGTGTATATACTATTTGTGTATTTTGTGTATTTGTATTGTATATATATTTGTTGTGAATGAGAATGAGAGGTAGTAGGAATTTAATTAGTTTAGAGTTAAAGTTTTTAAAATAATGGTAGTGTGATATTTAGTTGATTATACATGTATATATATGTATATGTTATTTTTAAAAAAAATTATGGAAATTAGTAACTAGTAACTTGCTACTTTGTTTAATAACTAGTAAGTAATTTAATAATTAAAATTTTAATTTGGTTGTATATTGCATTATGTTATAGGTTGTGTGCTAATATTTGAGAATCGATCGACATATTTCGGTGTTGATCGGATTTGCAATAGGTATATCCATCCGCTAACCTTTTGTTAGTATAATTAATTATCAATGTATGCTTAGTTGAGTTTGAATATCTTAAATATTCATCCGTAGTGAAGTAGGTTCTGCGAATACATGTACTGCGGTCGGATTGGTGGATAAATTTTGTATTGTTTATGTTAGTTTCTTTGTTCTGTATTGTTATATTTGTTCTGTTTGTTACTTTAGGCACTTTTAAAAATTTTGGGAACGTCCAATTACAGCCGTTATGCTGCCAAAATTTCGGTAGAATTTGGATCAAATTTCGGTAGAATTTAGTGTTATTAGTAGCATGATATTCAATTTTGTTTGTTAATGGTGTAGATATGGCCAACTCGAGTTCGGGATCTGATTCAGACCCAGAGGCAGAGTGTCCAACCACAATACCTACACGAGGGCCGACGCAAATGAATGAAATATCCAAACTAATGGATCAGGGCAAAAGAGTGGCCCTCGAAGTTAATGATAAAGGTCAATACTGTGGAAAAAGCTATGCGAAGCTCGTATCCACTCTAGGAGTCAGATGTCGGCAGACAATAGGGTTGGCTTATAAAAACTGGAAAGAAGTCAACCCGACTCTGAAAAATAATGTTTGGAAAGACATTCAGGTAAGCTATTATTTGTTAGAATTTTGATTTGTTTTTCTATTACTCAAAATGTTGATTCTAACCGTGTTTGTTTTCCTTCAAAATAGACGGGGTTCATTGTGTCGGACACCTTCAAACATGATTGTCTCATCCTAGCTGGGAAGTTAATGAAAGACTTCAAGAATAGGATGACAAAAGACATCATAATGCCCGCGTTGAAAGAGAATGATCTGGGACGACTGGCACAAGTCCCTGAAAAGCACCCGGAGATCGACGCTGCTGATTGGTGCAAATTTGTTGAAAGTCGACTAACTCCTGAATTTCTGGTACTCATTTTATATTAACACTAAGATAAACTCTTAAATACAAGTACATGTATCTAATGTATTTTTTTGGCATTGTAGGAATTGAGTAAGGTGCAACGTGAACGTTCCTCAAAAATTCAATCCAGACATCGAAGTGGTCGGAGTGGAATGGTGAACGTACGGGAAGGTTTGTGGTAAGTAATACTAAAAATTTAATGTGCTATAATGTGCTATACAATTTAATTGGTACTCATTTCATTGTTATAACGTTATGTAGAAAAAGGACCTCGAAGTTGCAGATCCTCCCCGCCACCGTGTTTGGATTAAATCTCGCACCAAGAGTAGAAAACTTGTCACTGATTACGACAAGGAAATTGCCGAGAAGATAGTAAGTATATATTAATCCTTAATTGAGTTCTACTCATGAGTTAGTGTATATAATTCATATACTAATTGCTTGAATATATGCGTGCATTAGGCTCAATTAGAGGAGAAGCTTAGTCAGGGACAAATTCAGGTCCAGGGCCAAAACGATATCCTCACGCAGGCGCTCGGGACACCAGAGCATCCTGGACGTGTCAGGGCTGCTGGGTATGCTATTACTTCAAATGTTATTTATTTAGTTACACAAATGAAATCGTTGCTAATTTGCATTTTATGATTTGTAGGTTCCTGACCAGGGCATCTCAACTGTTCGGTAGGAAGAAAAGGGAAGTGTCTGATGTTGTGGCTCGGCAAGCGAAGGAGATTGAACAATTAAAAGCCGAAGTCCAATCCCTTAAGCGACGGAGAACGCTGCCGAACAAGAGGAAGAAGGAGAGGTGGCTGGTGAGGCGTATGTTCCACAACCATACGCTCCTCAGGATGAGGTACAACCACAAATTTATGCTGAGGAGTTCATTTCCCTCAACGACCAAGGTATCCTATACAATTTTGATGACCATGCGGCCCTTAATCAGCAAGTACATCTCTGCTCTGACAACATCGACAATATTGTGGCCCGAGGGTATTTGTACGAGCATGTGGGTAAGATCAAAGTTCACTGCCAGGATTACGATGATTCACATGCTCGGATCATGATTTCGGAAATCCTGCAAGAGGACGCTGAAATCCCAGTCCCACTTGAAGAGTTCAGATATGTTAGGGACGTGTACCAGATGTGCTGCGGTGGGATGGATGAACAAACTACTGTTATATATGTGTTATTTGTCGTTATACAGCCATGTTCAAAATTTTTGGGATCATTCAATTACAACCGTTATCTTTCTTAGAAATTTCGGTAGAATTTAGATAAAATTTGATATATATATATATTATGTTCTGTTTTGTTTAGGGTCCACTCGCTCAACCGCCCTCAAGACGTGATGCGTCAAAGGGGAAAGCTCCGATGCTTTCTCCACAAAGCCGTGGTGCACGGGAAGATGAGTTGTTCACGGAAGAGAAGATGGCGTTGATCCCTAATTCGCTGAAATGGATGATTCATGAATTCCTAAGGCTCAAAGATAAACGTGATATAATCACAATTTCTGTCCCCCGAGGATTCATTGCACCGCGTACCCAGATCATTTTATCTGGAGAGGATTTGCAGCAGGTTGCTACGTGTAACTACATCGGCAACCAGGGAATGCTGTTTGGAATGATGTATACTCTTCTTTAATCTAATTAACCTTATATCAAATTATAGTTAAATTATTATAAGGCACTAACACTTTTTTTTGGCAGGCACATATGGGAGAGCATCAACGGTCTGAGAAAAATTTTCAAGTTTTACGACCCAGAGCTTCTCACAAAGGTGCATGGGATCGCCGATGAAGAACGTAGTCAGTCTTTTGACGATGCGGCAAGACGATTGGCTAATTGGTTATCATTAATGAACAGCAACCACCAAATGTTCTTTATTCCTTGGAATATCGGGTAAACTTTATTAAATTCTTTAGTGCTAATTGTTCATTTCTATATTATGTCTTCAAATTATTTTTATACTATCTTACTTATATTCCAATATAATTTTCTAGGATGCATTGGACGCTAGTGGTGGTTGCGCCAAAGAAAATTATCCATTTAAACCCTCTAAAAGGCCGCCCAATTCCCGAAGAAATAGAACAAATGATCGGAAGGTAATTATTTAATGACTTCTTATGTAACGAATTTAAATTAACTAACGAATTGAAATGCTAATATAATTTTTCCAAACAGGCATTCATGTATATAGGGGACGCACATCAGTATCTTGGCCCGTGGCAAGGAATTGCACAAGCAAACTGTCCAAGACAACCTAAAAGCCAAGAATGCGGTTTTTATGTTTTGAAATATATGACTGACATCGTCGCACGTGCCAACCCCAACCGTTACATAGAAGATCAAAAAGCTGTAAGTTTTAATTATTGATCATAGTATATAAATTTTATAATAACAAATATATAATATACATATACATAAACTAATATAGATTTTTAATTTTTTTAACAGTTTGGGGGTAAGAAGCAATACGATCCAAAAACAGAAATTTTACCACTACAGCGAAAGTGGATCGAACAATTGATGGCGGTGATTCACGGTGACGATTGAGGTTCAAAGGTCGAAGAATTTTTCTTCATTATGTAATTTTTATAGATTAACTTGTAATTAGATTTATTAACTTATTAATATTTTTAACTAATTTTACATGTTTGTGTAATATTTAATTATTTTTATGAAATCAAATTATGTTTTTACCCAAATTTAATTACTATTTAATTTAAAATGTAATTAATATATAATTAAATTAAATAAATATGTAATTTAAAATTTAAATAAATATGTAATTTAAATTAAATAAATATGTATATAAATTAATAAATATAAAATTAAAATAATATAATTAAATTAAAAAAAAATCGAAAAACTGAAATTCGCGAGACCCTTTACCGTCGGTTGCTACGCCACCTATGGCGTCGGTTTTTGGATAGGAACCGACGCCATAGGGACCCCTATGGCGTCGGTTCCTAGCTAAGAACCGACGCCATAGGGGTATATATGGCGTCGGTTCAAATAAACCCTTTAGCGTCGCCCTGATAGGCGTCGGTAGCGAATTTCGCGAAAACCGACGCCTAAAGGGCTTTAAAACCGCCTCTAAAGGGTGTTTTTATAGAATTCCCCTATTTTATTTTTTGTTCCACAATTTCTAATCTCTATAGTGAACCACTCAATAAGATTCAAAACCGGCATATGAAGTTTAGACCATCTGCCAAAGAAATAAAAACCAACGTATCTTGTCCCAATAAATTTTTCGAAATGTTGTTATGGCACATCTACTATATATAAGTTTTTTTTATTTTTTTTTGGGTGTTCATAATAAAATTAAATCAGCACTTATTAGTGCGGGCTCGATAAGTGATCATGGGCAATTAGTATAACCATTTCCTAAAGTACCACGTGGTGCCACCTCTTATTTACATATATTATATATTAATCAATGGACATTCCGATCCATATGTGTCATTAATAAATTAATTAATTTACTTTAAGTACATTTGTCCTAAAAAAATCGTAGCTAATAAAAGTTTATATCCCACCTGACACATGATTAATTTTTGGCTAATTAGTAATTTTCTTCTCTGAACTTTGACACGTAGTAAATCATGCCCTTGAACCTTTTTTACCGTTAAAAATTCCCCTCGAACTATTGAGATTGTTAAATTTAAGGACTTTTGTCTAATTTCATTCAATTTTACTATTTCAGTAATTGTTTATGTACAAAACCATCCTCCCCAGACTAGACAAAACTCCTTAAATTTAACAATCACAATAATTTGAGGGGAATTTTTAACAGCCAAAAAAAAATTCAAGGAACACAATTTAATACATGTCAAAATTCAGAGAAAAAATCACTAATTAGCCTTAATTTTTTGTTCATCATGATCATGATATGATAAAGCAAATTCACCTCTCTCCATGATTAATTAATAGTTTTATATTATATTATAAATTTTGAATTGTTAAACATGTATAATAATTTACACGAGAGTTGGATACATATATTCCATTTGGCTGAAGAAAATTAATTTGGACCAATAATTTGGATTTGACGTATTTTTGGCGTGTTATACCTTGTTTTCCCCAATTTTATTATGGCTTTCAAAGAAGGATTGACCAATAAGTAATTATATTTGTTGGTCCGTCAATTCTGAATAGTTTCATAAAGTCCTTTTCATGAACAGATTTTCTTTCTTCTTTAAATTGTTATCCAACGCACTGTTCAATGTTTAATTAATATATAATAAATGAACTAAATTATACAGCAAGGGCTCGTTTGGAACGCCGTATTAAGTCGTATTGTATTGTATTGTATTATATTGAATTGTATTTTATACAATATTTTTATGTAAAACTATATGTGGTATTAACTTTTATGGACACTTAAATACATAATGTTTTAGTATAAATAAAAGTTTAACATAGTATTATATAAAAATATGATACGTAATCCAATTTAATATAATACAATACAATACGACCTAATACGACGTTCCAAAAATTTAGGATAATGCTGATATATATGTAATAAATTACAGCATTTCTAAAGGTTCATCATTATTCCACTAAATTTTATTGTGTGAGATTTTAAATCTACACCAAATTAAAATATTAATTTTTATTTTTTTTATTCTAACATTTCTTTTTAATTTGTTTTAGAAAATATATGTATATTATTTAATTAGTTGAAAGTTAATATATACTTATTAATTATATCATAAATTAGTTACTACATAATATAAATTATGAGATATTTTAAACAAATTATTTTTATATAAGGTAATATTTAGTACGGAAATTAGGACATAAACATCAAATTTGAAATTTATTAGGAATTAAAATAAAACCTTAATTTGTCAATAGTATTTTCTTTATGGTACCAATATTATTTGTCAATAATTTATAGATGATCAATATAATTATAAATACATTCAACGAATACTTCTATATATTAATTTGTTGCAATAGTAGTTAGTGACAGAGAAAAACGTCAAACAAAAAAAAAAACAAAACAAAAAGATCAATCGTTCCGAAAGTACAGCTGTATACTTTTTGAACTAAAGAGAATTCATTTATATACGTATAACAAGTACGTGGATCGAAACATTCGTTATTGACCACGTACGTACGTAACTGCGTATAGTCCCACACATGAAATCATTCAACTCATTTGTGCACCAAGGTCCAAATATATATATCATAAATTAATATACATGAGTCAGCTGGTCCTTTAATTTCCAGCTCCAGGTAATACACATATACATATAATATTAATAATAGAAAAATGTATAGATATAAGTTCAGGGTTATTAGCTCATGCATGCATGTTATATCACATAATAATTGAGCGACAAAATGATGAGTGGCAAAGTAAAGATATATAGATCATGATGAAATTAATTAAATGCGATCGATAAGCCTTAAATTAGAGACAACGAGACAAAGAATATATATATATGATAAGAAGTAGACATTACGAATCAACATGTCGCGATTATATATCACTAGACATTTCATATTATATAATTAGAGGCCAACATTGTTTATATATATAAATTAATATCTATATATATATATAATTAGTAATACGTTATACTACGTAAAAATACGTACCTATATATTGCTTTTGTTTTTTTGTCGTTTCACTGCGATATTCATTAGTAAGATGATGTGTTTGATGATCCATTGTTATAGGGAATCTGGAAACATTTTTAGAAGATTGATTATGAACTAAAAAACTATCAAAATTCCTAAGAATATAACAATGGATCATCAACACATCATCTTATAGGTAGTAAAATTTCAATATATTGTGATTGATTTAACTAAGTATATATAATATAGTTGTTTCAAAAAAAAAATATATATTATACAAATATGGTAAGATATTCTTCTACTATATATAGATCAAAACGTGATCTTATAAATACTAATTTATAAATTCGAAACGATTTTTTGTGAAAGAAATAAATAATAAGAAAACCAAAGATTTTATGTAAGAAACTAGCCGTGGAAAATAATTTGATGGTATTACTAGTACAGAGTCAGAATTCAATAAATGTTTTGCTTATTCTAGTGTAGTTTACTCTGTTTTTTCTTGATTATTAAACTATAACAAGTAAAAACATTCAATTAATACTAACGAATCACCTATCTTATTCATATCACCATCAATTTTTTTCTTCTCCTATAAATGCAAACAAACTTTCAGCAGCTTTTTTCCACTTCATTTGAGAAGCCTCCTTCAAATTAAACAATCTTTCATGAACTCTGATTTTACAGAATGACCACAATACTCCTCACATTTCTCCAAACACCTCTTCAACTCGTCTATCTTTTGTTTTAATATTGTTGGGATTTCATCTTCAAGTCTTTTTGCTTGATTACCTAGGCCTTGCGCGCGTTTTACAAAAGACGAGTGGAAATCAATTTCAAAGATAAATCTTAGTAATGTCTCTGACTTTTGAAAGAGGCCACTTATCTTAGAAGAACCTCACTTGTGAAAAACCGTGGTAAGCAAAAGTATAAGATATTGTATCACAAAAAGCATAAAAACACCGTATAAACGAGGAAATCTCTTTCCTAGAGGCAGAAAAAGAGAAAGAGGCCACTCAGTATCTTTTTTCTTCTGGTCGTCTTTTGACCTCATCATCATTCCATTTGTATTTTTTCTTAAACCAATAACGGTCATCATGATTCATCAGTAAATGCATCAATTATAACCTTTAACGTTTAAGGACTCGGCTACCCCTTTTTTTCTTTATATTTCCAGTTATCTTCTCCTAAATCTTTGAGGTCCACATCTCTAAGATCTCCCGTAAGCACCTTTATAATCTATTCAAGTTCAATATGTGATTAAATTAAGAATTCTAAAATTTTGCTAATAAATTATATGTTTTCAAAACAGAGTTTTAATTATATTAATGAAAAGAACATGCCACATGGTTACACAATGTACATGCAACATATTTTACAAAGTTGACAACACTAAATCCGTATTTGTGGATCTCTTTCTGTCTCACACACGTCGCAGTAAAATCCATAAACAGAGATGTAATCAAACTCTTTGCACCGAAAGAAAAATCTTGTTGCTTACAATAAGAATCATCCATACTGGACTGAGTGATAAGCGTATTTAAGTCCCTAGTGAAATAAAGGAGGCGCTCGTTATATTCATATAATTAAAAGTTGCTCTTACTGTGGCACTGCATTTCACACACGGCCTAAAATTACATTGCCGAGACAAAAAAGAAAGGCTCCACTATCGTACCAATTGTTACATACGGTGCGCTCAAATGGGGATTGGAACACGCAAAGGTGAAGAAGGCCATGGACGCTATGAGAAGGATATTATTGTTTCTCTCTTCAGCTCCGCAGATATGAAGAAAGCAATTACATTTTGTGCAGCCATAAAGAGCAGCTTATTCATGATCACTAGAACTTAATCTTGATTGACATCCCAAGCACTTGATCTCATCAACATGATGTTTGTTGCCCATGTTGACACGTGGCATCAGATGTTGATGGCTGAAATGCTGAATTACATTCTTTTGGTCAACTTGATCATCAGTGAATGTTATAAGGGGTGTCATATCAGTATAGTGTTGGGCATTTTAAGGTGTCTAATAGCAATGCTCCTTATGAAAAACAAAGGATGGTGTAGTGGTGACTGAAATGTTGAATGGCCATATATCTGCACAAGTATTAATTAATTTATTAACCAAATAAATAAGATAGAAAAATTAATTAGCATGCTCTGAATCTGAATTCTATTCTAGCTATGATATATTCTCGATCTTCCTCTCCTATCTAATTCAAATTCCTTAATCGGTCATTCTAATTAGAAATTGTACATAAAAACATATATAAATACTATACATAAGCAAACAAGGAAGATATTCAAAACATCCAACACAAGCCTTGCCTTAAAGAAATGGATCTTGCTGCTCCCGCCATACCCCTCTCAGTAAATTTATTTGAAGACAATCATCAACAGCAACAAGTCCCAGTTTGTAAGAACCAAAAAGTGGCTTCAACCCATCATTGGTTTTGCTTATTAGTCACAAGAACCATAATCGGGAAAACTGGCTCACAAGCTGCAGCCCTTCATCACTGATTGCTTGGCATCTGACGAGTTTCTAATGTTTCAAGGTATGAGCTTGCATCCCATTATCATTGAAGGAATAGACTTGGTCAAAAGAAAATTCCCTCAGTGAACACCCATCTAGGGGAAATATTGGGACCTCTTCCATCAGAATAAAACATTTTAATGGATTCAAGCATTGAACAATTCCGAGCCAGGGCTTTAATTACGACGTTCATCTGTTAGCCTTAAAGTTGTTCACAAATACAGGAAAGGAGAAATCTGAAAGCTTACTCTGCCAGTCTCTTACCCCAACACACGTCCAAGTGAATCTTCCCTGCCCTATTGAACAATTCTGAGGCAAGCTTTTGAGACTTTCATCTATTAGTCTTAAAGTTGTTCACACGCATGGAAGGAGAAATCTGAAAGATTAATGTGCCAGTCTCTTACCCCAACACACATGTCCAAGTGAATCTTCTCTACCCCTCCCCAACACACATGTCAATTCTGATACACTCACACCAAACACTCGAGCTACCCTTTATGATGCACAGATATTGAAAGGACATAATGTCACAACTCTAACAGCATTATACTTCTGAACATAAAAAAAAAAGAGATTCAGCTAAGGAAAGTTAAAATAATGTGATTAGGAAGACACTCAGATGAGTAAGGAAACCATCAAATCCAGCCATATAAGTTAACTACCAACAGCAGTGAACTGGGCAATCAACAGACTACTCTAGATCAGTTTCATCTTTCTTCATGGTCTCCTTTATTCTCCCAACTATCAGTAATTAATATACCTACTAAAACATCCCTTATATGAATAATATTGATGAAAGCAAAAGCAACAGAGGACTATAATACAGCAAATATTTTGGAGGTCAAGGAGGTTAGGGCTAATCTATATAGAAAAAAGTTCAGAAACTCATAAGCTGTAGATAAAATTACATCAATATAATTGAAAAAATACAGTTCTTTATCACCCACAAAGTATAAACACACATATATATAAGTAGTTCCTAATATTCTAGCCCTGGTTTTGGCTTTTCAGGCTTCATGAACAACAAGATTGTGCATTAAAGGTAGCAAATTTATAGTAAATTGGTTATAAATAATTCAAATTGCAGTGAAGTTTAATAGCAATTTTATGTAAATTCATGATTGCTTTCAAGTACTCCAATGTCATAGTACCAGTCTTGCTCGGAAATTCTAATCAGAAAGCAAAACCAGGCTTCCAACGCTCAAACAAAATTACAGGGAAAATGGGATAATGGGGAGAATAAATATATTTAAAAAGTTACCATATTCGGAAGAATACGAGAGTCACGAATGTGGCAGTAATGGCCGTAAAAAGGTTATGGTTGCGGAGAGGACGATTTGTTTAGGCGAAATTCTTCCGGCAACGGTATCTCGTGTGGAAGCTACGGCAATGGAAGAGGTCCTGAGCTTTGGTAGTGGACACTGTGGAGTGGTGTGGTAGCGGCTGGCCTCGTGTTTCTCCCTCTTTACATTGCTATGTGCTTTGTAATCTAAACGGCCACACTCTTGCTTCTCCACTCCTATCTAATAAGAATGCTATGAATATTTATCATACTACATTTCACATAATTACATTTTATTTTATTATTCATTTTTGTCCCCGAATTTTTATAAGTACCAAATTGATATGAATATTTAAAATTTATCTAATAACAATATTTCTTCCCAACTATTGAATTAATGATATTGTGTGATAAAGCACGTACAATACAGATTATCTTCTTTTGAACATTTATAGGCATCATTTTTTTATTTAATTGGCTCTTATTTCCAATTTCATGGAGGTTGTTCTAATTGGCTTAGCCTATTATTACTTTAGAATATTTTATTAAACTTCCTAATATTTTTATTTAACTTATTAATAATAAAATTTTCTTTTGATGGCGTTTGGTAACACTTTTTTAATCAGTTTTCTGTTTTTAAAAGTAGAACAGTAAAAATATTTTTCAAAAACATGTTTTATAAAACTGTTTTTACTTTTCAATTTTATAATTAGAAATCAAAATTTTTTTTTAAAAAAAGAAAAATCACTTTCAATATTTTTTTAAACAGTTTTTTTTCTTAATCAATCTTTTAGATTACGACCAGACCCGGACCCAAATCCCCTCCCCACAGCCCTGGCGCTGAACCTGGCTTCTGACTTGAATCTGAATCCGACCCCGGACTTAGACCTGACTTAAATAAAATCAAAAAATAAAAATAAAAATAAATTTTACCGAACACACTTTTGTTTTCTGTTTTTAAAATTGAAAAACAAAAGTGGTTATAGAACACATTTTTGTTTTTCAAAAATAAATTTTTTAAAAACAAAAATTTTACTTTCATTTTGTGATTAAAAAATTAAAAAACAAAAGTGTTATCAAACAGCACCTTTATAAGTGATTTAAAATTCAAATTTAATAACCAAATTTCACCCTTAGAAACAATTTTCCGTTTATTTTTTTCTTGTTTTTTGTTTTTTAATAAAAAAAAAAAAACTCATTGAAGTTACATCTTGTAAATAATGATAATTTTAATAACAGTATTGTTGCTACTGCTAGACATTAATTTAGCAGTCTTTATATAGTACTTGTTAAACTAAGTTACTAAAATAGCACACATATCCGGTCATAGCTGAAGTTGTGGGGGTTAAGGAGGCTCTGAGTTGGATAAAGAGACACCAATGGGGTCGGGTTGATGTTGAGACGGATTCTTTGGTTGTTGTTCAAGCAGTTCGAGGTTCGGTATTCATTCCATCTCCTTTTGGTCAACATGTGTCTGCTTGTCGTACATTGTTGGTTTCCTTACCCTTAGTCACTATTAATTTTGTTAAACGTTCTGTAAACAAAGCTGCACATTGTCTTGCTCGTAGCTCTTGTTTGTATTCAGATCGTATTTTCAGTGAGAGTACTGCTCCTGCTGATCTTTTATCTATTGTAATGGTTGAAAGTTCATTCTAATAAAGTTTACCATTTTCCTTCAAAAAAAAAAATAGCACACATATAAATTACATACAAACCTAATAAAAAGATGCGGTGACTTTCAATATTATATGTAATCTATCTTAGACTAAAAAAAAATTACTTAAATATGTGTTACATATGTTCTAATTTGTGTGTAAGTTATTATTTTATTTTGAGTAATTTGCGGCATAAATACGTAAATTTATTTAAGTTATAATTTTAGAATTGTTGTAGGTACTTGATTGTTAAGTATTAAGTAAATTACCATATGGTAATTTCTAATTGGTCAAAATTATTAAATTTGTATTTTTTTAAAAAAATAATTTAAATATACCATTAAAAAATAATAAACTTAATAAATATTAAACGGTTAGGTACCTACAAAATTATAAAAAAATATAACTTAAGTATTATTACTATTAAAAATTAAATTTATATATTTATTTATAAGTAAGAATTAAATTTAAGTATTTATATCGCAAATAATAAAAATTAAGTATTATTACTAGGTAAATACTGTCGTAGCAGTTTGAGTTTCTTTCTAAACTCTTCCATCTCAAAACACGTCCACAAATTGAACTTGTGGACCATAACTGACCACCACCACCACCCATTCGATTCCTACAGCTACAAGTAATAAAGTGCAAGTGTGATTCATATTTTATCCTAACCCAAAACAACATTCATTATACGAACTGAACTCAGCTGAGCTCAACTACACAACACAACCATGGCTATTACTACTATTTCTTCCATTTTTAAGGTGTCATTTCTAATGACCCTTCTATCAGGTCTCTGGCCAGACCAGGAGACCTCTGTAACAGTGTTTCCACCCACGTGTAATCGAATTGAGTGCCCTAGCTTCGAAACCATCGAGGTGGGTAATGGCTACGAAATTCGTAAATACAATTCAACCGTCTGGGTTTCCACCTCCCCCATTCAAGATATCTCTCTCGTCGAAGCCACCCGCACTGGGTTTTTGCAGTGAGTTTCATTTCTTTCTTTTATTCCCATTCCTCTCTTTTTCCTTTTTTTTTTCTTTTTTAATAATATAATTAATGTCGATTTCAAAATAAACACAGTCAAAAAAGACAAATGATAAAGTTGATTGGTGCCTACCAATTCACAGTAGGTGTGCTACCAGTTAAATTCAATATACTTATTTTTACTTTAATAATAATTATAAAAAACCGTTTAACTATTTATAAGATATAATCACATAATAATACTTAATAGCAATTCTTATTTGAAAAAGAAAAACTCAATGAGTATATATTTTGTAGCATTGCCATTTGACAACTTAACGTGCCTAATACAATATTGACATTCTATAAGATGATTGTTATTTGGCGCTACTGGTAGCTTAGCCCCTTTAGACACATGTCAGTTTTGCGATTGGCTAGCGATACTCTTTAAAAATTATTATTAAATTATACGTAACTCGATACTTAGACCAATAATAATTTTAACACATAAAAAAGTATTACACACTATTGGTCACGCATTTCTCATTCTATAATTATAATTAGTTAGTGGTATTAAATACAATAAGTCATTAAGTCACACCACAAAGTACACTATAGCATTTCTCAGTATTTTGGGTTCAGCACACCAAAACCAAACATACCTTAAAATCTGTAATGGTTATTAATTTCAGGCTGTTTGACTACATCCAAGGGAAGAACTACTACAAGGAGAAGATAGAGATGACCGGGCCAGTGATCACCGAGGTCTCACCGAGCGATGGACCTTTATGCGAATCCTCATTCGTTGTAAGCTTCTTTGTTCCAAAAAAGAACCAGGCAAATCCAGCTCCTGCAAAAGGCCTTCATATTCAAAAATGGAAGCCCACATACGTGGCTATTAGACAATTCAGCGGCTTTGTTAATGATTACGAAATTGGAGTGGAAGCCGCCGCACTCGAAGCCAGCATTGCCGGAACCATCTGGTCTGCCGCTATTGACAAGAACCGTGGAACTGAAAGCAGTTCGGTTTACACGGTTGCGCAGTACAACTCTCCATTTGAGTTCAAGAATAGGGTGAATGAGATTTGGATGCTCTTTGATCTTGAAAAATGATTTAACTTGAATAAAAGGAATAATGAAGTTAGAAGTTGGGTTCAGCTTGGATTTTTAAGTGTTTTTTTGGATAATACCCTTTTGTGGTGAGGAAAGGATATTGTAGTTGAACTGAATAAAAGTGATGTATTGTAGAACAAAAATGGTATAAGGATCAGAAGAGTTTCTCTTTTCCTTCTCTTTTATGTGTTTCCTTAACGCTCAAATATGTTGGTTGACTATACAGGAAGGACTTGACTATGATCAACAAGATTTCCCAGCTTAGATATATAGATATTTGGCTTAGCAACACTTTTCATTTGTCCAAAGTAAAAAGCTAAAACCACTTCCTTTAACATGACATGACAGTATTCATTAATAGATGCTGTTGCGTGGCTGCAATACAGCTGAGAGAATTCATTAAAGTTACATAGTTTGATGTCCATTAAAAGAAATGCTTACAATGAAAAACTCAACTTTCGATAAGGTTATCTTCTCATAAAAAGAAAAAAGAAGGGGAAGCAAGTGGGTTCCCCACCGGGTTATTATTACTCATGTCACAACTCCATTAAAAGGGTATTTTATTACCAAAATAATCTTTATTTACTGCATATCATGTAATCTCAAGGTTTAGGGGAGATTTTTTTCTGAGAAAAACAGTGATATGGAGATGAACAGCAGTAAAAGGCCTTGGCACTTTTAGTTATAGTTATAGATACAAATTTTCTTATGGAAAAGGAATATCATAAAGTGATAGAAGAAGAAAATGACAAATGCTTTACAACTTTCCCTGATATTTTTAAAGCTAACAAGAATATTCCTTTCCTCGATTTGAAATAAACCAGATATGCCTCAATCAACAAAGAATTGAAAAAGAAAATTGAGGCACACAGATTTCTACCTACTAAATCGTATATTCAATCAGTAGGAATTCCTACGAACTAGAACTTACAATGACCACAAGCTTGATTTGATCAATCCCATTCTACTGGGTTACTACTCCCATATCTTACAAACACGCCACAGTTACTGTCAGATGAAAATACTGTGGGAGAATCACTGACCTGTTGTGAATAGTCAACTTTCGGTAATCTATCAAGAGGTTGCGCTGATGATGACAAGTATGAGTCCAAAATATGACCCTTTTCCTCAGACATAAATCTACTTTGTGGCCTATTATTCAATAAATTTCTGCAGGGGATGGAATTATGGGGATAATCTGGCGCATATATACCGTGAAAGATTGATGAGATGGGATCCACATTGCCCGTATCAGCATAATCTACAGTGCTGAAAGAGTCTCTGGTACTCTCAGTTGTGAAAGATGCCTCGTCTGAGCTGGTAAAGAGAGACCAATCACTTGATGATGTAGCATCAGAAAACTCTGCTCCGTTTGGGAGTCTTGTTTCCATAGCCGGAACAACATTCCTGTTTGCACTCCTAAGGATGTTGTTTGAGGTGTGGTGAGTAAAACCATCACCCATTCCAGCTCTAATATCATCGGAAAAAGACTCTGGACCAACATATTGACCGTTGAGTTTGCCTTTTCCAGACCTTGAAGGCTTTGACGTACAATGAGTTGTGAATTCTGGAACTTGCTGCTGGATGGCTCTTCCAGTAAGTGTTTTTTGAGGTCGCGGGCAAGACCTGGAATAGTTAAAGAAAATAAATATAATAATGATGCGTGCGAAGAAACTACCCGAAGAACAGGGAAATAATTGGTGTCTAACGCATCACTTTGGGTAGTAAAACATATTACAGACAGGCCCAAATACTAGGTAAAGTGGTAGTTATAATCATGCAATTATAACAGGGAAGCAAAGAAAAGACACAGTAACTATATCTTTTCTAACTAGAACTCTAAAATTAATTAATTATACCTCATGTAAAATAATATATACGCTCCTTCTGACATAACATGGCTCATTGCAACTGGCTGGACCTGTTAAATAAACATGATCAAAGTTAGGGTCCAATTTTATTAGAGCATAAACTTCAAAATGATATTTAAAATGAAAAAAAAAACACCAAAAGACTCTTCAAACTTCTGCACCTAAAATTTGAATCGACAAAAAGAGATGGCAAATATATGTTATTATCCTTACAGAGTAATTAATCAAGTAGTAGGCTGTTCAGCAACATTTTAATCAAAAAGTTAGAAAACAAAATTTGAGTATCTGTTCCGAGTAGCCATCTGAAAAATCTGGTTTATTTTAGAGCATGTGGCATCTAAATATTGATGAGAGATTACCTCAGTGTCATCTATCCTGAACCAATTTCCTTGCAGGTCTTTAACGTATGAAACATAATGCCCAGAAAAAGATGCATTTAATGTATCCAAATGCACCACGACAGCGTAGAGCAAGTAGAGTGGAGGAATATCACCCGTTCCAGTCATGAATGGAATCATATCAAGCATATCAGGAAATGTGATGCACTTGTTAATTTTTCCATATTTTCCTTCCTGATTAAGTTAAGGGCAGAAAAAGAAAGTCAAGGGATAGAAGGAATTCTAGCAGTAAAAGAAACATGTATGAGTTAAGGTGTTAAGCCTGAATTATATGAAATGAAAGAGAGAAAGCAAATTAATTCACTTCTTAAATACTTGACAATTACACCAAAGAAAAACATTAATATAATTCCATACTCGAAACACCACCGAAAAATGATACCTGAAATCTCTTTAAAACAATTGTAAGAATATTTGGTGCTTCATGTATGCTTAGCTGCTTCCTAGCTCGAACATAGGTAGCACACCTTACCAAAAGAAAAGAAACAAACAAACAACGTCAAGAGCTGGTAAATTTAACGGCTTTGGACTTCCTCAAAATAAAAATTATAATGAGTGACCAAACCTTCCACATCTGTACATGTTTTCTCCATCCAAATCTTCAGGAGTTGTAAATTGTGTCAATGCATCTTCAAGTGACTCAACCCAACCATATATCTCCAATGTAAGATCCATAATGTTTTCATATCTTTCAGATTCATGACGACATCTCAAACACTTGACCTGGTTTCAATAAAATTGCTTCATTCACAATTAATGTGGCAGAGAATTTTTTTCAATTTAAGAAAAATGCATAACAAAAGGTTACAACTGACTTATATAAAAGCACCTTCGATCTTAGATGCCCCCCAAAAGTATGCTGTACAAAAGTTGTCTCCTGCAATCTGGGATCTACCTTACTTTCTCCTCCCAATCCCTCCAAGCATATGGATTGCATAGATGCAATCAGAAGCCTGGAAGAAAAGTCCATAAAACAAATGCAAATTATGTCGTTACTCATCTAAACATAGAAAAATTAAACTTCATAACTAATCTGATTCAAAATTGCTCAGAAAAATTAAACAGCAGCAAACGATTGCAAAGCAGTACCCCAAAATGCAATAACTAAATTTCACCTTAAGAATTCGTGTGCATCTTCCTGACTTCCATCACCAATATGGCAATTGATACTCCGCATGTGCAAAAGAATTCTGCTAGGCGAAAGTGGGCCTCCTGTTTCTCTTAACATCATTACATGTTGCTCTAATTCACACATAAGACACCAATCTTTACCACAACCTAAAGTGCATATAGCAAATAGAAGTAAGATACATGTGTCTTCAAGGAAAACATCACTAGATATTGACAGCAACAAACTGTAAAGGAGAAATTAAACCTAGCCAAAACACAAAATCAAAAGAGAAATGTGAGTACATGATCTTGAATGTGATTTACGAAGCAAGTAAATAATGAGAGGCTTTGTGGAGGTCAGACACTGCAAGACAGCATTTGCATAGCAACTGCAAAACAGAAAACAATTTGCAAAAAAAATGTGCAAAAGAGAGAAAACATGAGTCCACCAAAACATGTACATAAAGCATCTTTTACATATTTAAAAAAGAAAAATCATGTTACAAAATCTAAAATAATAATGAAACCTTTTAACTTAGAACTAATAGCAATCAAAATCAAAAAACTCTTGACTTCCAATTTCTAGACAGCAACAGACCAAAGTAGGCACCAGCTGTTGTGAGGTTGATGTATTGAACGCAACAATATCTTGAGGTTTCAGGTTTCATGAATTTTCTATTTAGTCTCATTAAATATTCTCAACTCAAAAGAAAATAAAAATTGAGGGCAGTGTACCTGTTCCCACAATTCAAAAGGCCCCGATATGATAAATTAAACATGTCACACTGGAAGAACTTCACAAACTCCTCATAAGGAAACAGCATCTGAAACCGACAAATGAAACATCCAAAAAATCAGCAATAGATTTAAAACCCAATAAAAAATAGTCCCTTGAACAGTGAAGGTAAACAAGAAGGTACATTGAACAGAGTAACCTTAGTTTTGTGTCTATCACCACTGACTTCTGAGACATCTTTTCTAGTGAGTTTAGTTTGCTTTTTCAGGCCCAGCGTCTTCAAAATCCGTGTGTTTGCACCTCCATCACTAGCTTGTATGGGAGCATCCTTCAATCTAGAGGATTCTGCACAACAAAAATGAAAAATGAGGAACCATAAATAAAGTACATTTAAAGTAATCTTTTCATTTAAATTATCATCAGAGTTAACTTTTTACTCACTTGATTCAAGAACCTGCCCCTTCCACTCTCTTTCTGAGCAGAACTGCTCCTCCTTCTCTTTCAAAGTTGATTTTGGCAACTTACAACTCTTGCTTCCAAGAGAATATGGTGGTCTTTTAGGTTTAGTACCTCCCTTTATCACGGTCATTTCGGGAGAACATTCAAATTCAACCTGTTCATTATGGGAAGTAGTTTCCACTTTTAATAGGTTTCCAACATTCTGATTAAAGTCCTTCCCAATGTCATACCCATTGGATCCATTCTTGGATGAATAAGATGAGCATGAGAATCCATGATGGTTTTCTGGTTCTAATGTGTTCCAATATTGACTTCCATTTGTACCATTCTCAGGCACTATACTTCCTGGAGAAGCTCGTTCATGAATATAAACATCAGAGATATTAACACTCTGCTTGTTTGTAGATTCTTCTGATATGAAAGTCTCACTGTTTCTTGACTGCAATAAACAGTTCATTAAGTTTATTACATGGAAAATATGATCAAATACAAAGAACGCTAATAACAAAACAAATATAAAGATGCTAACCCTATGGCCCTTTAAAACATCTTTTGATGAAACAACATTTGAAGAGGTTGTATAATCACTCCAACTCCCACTGAGTTCGGCAGAAGAATTTGGTGCAGCAGTATCCTTCCTTCTCACTGTTTCTTTGTTGGATTTACGAGAAGCACGTTTTTCTGCACTTCTTCTCTCTGGCACAGACACTTGAGGTGCATCAACAGCTGAACGATCAATTGTAGCAGAGATACCATTGCTAATTGAGGAATAAATTATATTTTCTGGAGCTTCGGTATCCACCATAGTCTGCTCAATGTTGTACCCAACATACGAAGAATTCATGGCATCATTAGGTAAGAACCTCTCATACATAGAATCTTCAACTGAAGAGGTCATAAGAGGTGAGCCTGAGTTGGTGCTTTTCATTTGCTGGCATTCTTGCTTGTGGACTTCCCTCCAGTGAATAATCTGACACTTCCCAGAACTGGAAGGAATATATAAATGAAACACGTGTATTTTTCAGATGAGAAATTAAAAAAAAAAATTATTAAGTAAAAGAAACATGGAATGAAGCAAAGGACTAGGGATCCTCCACCTAGCAACAATAAAACCAAACAGAAACTTAAATCGAATTGTTTAAACATAGAAAAACAAGGAAGAATGGAATTTCAATTAGACATTCAACACAAGCTGTAACGGGATAAAGTGGGACATCCAGCAACCGATAACAATCAATTGGAGGGGGCATGGAACATACTTATTGCTAGCTGTTAATGTTATCATTCATAAAATGATTTTTTCTTTTTTTTTGCTTCAGATTGTTATGATGGTTCACCCCTTAAGTTCAGCCAAAAGACTGAGAGATTCAAAAAAGTATATTTGTTTCAATATTCTTTTATATATATAAATAAATATATCTATATATAAATTCAGATTCTATAAATAATATATTTACTTCAAACTTGCTTTGTTGAGAACCTTACAATGAGACAATAACAATCTATAGCAAATAGTATGTTAGTATGTTATCTTTGTGGCCTCATAAAAGGACTAGAGCTTACCAATATCTAACAGACTTGCACTTGGAGCAGCGAGTTGTAGCTGGACTAAAGCACCTTGCACATGCATGGTTTCCATTTTTTGTTGAAGCCACAAGAGGAATAACATCAGCAACAGCCATTGCTTCTGCTCTACGAGCTTCTTCAGCAGCAATCTCAGCAAGTAAATTTATCCTATCTCTCTTCTTAGCAGATTCACTCCATTTTCCAAGTAAGACATAAGCAACCAAAGGGAGCACAACCAAAAACAGAAACAGGGCAGGTATATCAGCTTCCCTTGGCTCGAGCATGTCCCCACCAGCATACTCATGTCCAATATCCTGTTCAAATGACTACCCAGGAGATGATCTCTTCAAATTACATAATTCCAAGACAATTAACATTTGCTGCAGAAACATGAAAATGCAAGATAAATCATCCATACCCAACAGAAAGCAGTCCAATTTTCTCATTAATAAAAATGATTCCTTTCCATATATGAGTTTGTAACCCTTGGCCGTTGCCAAATACTATAAATAAACCATGTGAATTAACTTTCCTTTTGTGTTCTGTGAATTAGAATTATGGTAAATAATTAGCTAAAAACAATCCAAATGAATTTTCCTGTCCATAAACTTTTAGATCAGATTGGTTTAGAAGTTCACTAAATTCATACAATAGTGAGAATCAGACTCTTTTTAGAAAATGCATTCCATTGCTTCACTCATTGTAGCAACAGAAATGCCTTTCTTCTACAAACAACTGCTGTGCTGTTTTTCATAGTCGTGTTGTGAGCTAGTTGGCGCTAATTTTCAGTAACAGCCAGGGAATCTATCTCAAGAATTTCTATAGTGAAACAAAACAGATAAGGCAAACATCTCATTTAAACACCACCAAAACTATTATCTACACTAAAGCAATAACAACATTACAAATCTCTCCTACATGAGCATACCCATTAGTCAAAATGTACATCTAAGAGAAACCCATGTACTAAAACCATCTAAAATCCCCAACTTTTACAAGAACTCTCTGACACAATACCTAACATTAAAAATAACCTCTCTCCAAACCTAGCATTACGCTTAAACTAGATTAACTACAGAAAAAGACAACATTTTTCAATCACCAAACAAGATTTCCCTACCATTTCAGCTAAATGAGCAATTAAAAGTCAAAAAGAAAAGGAACCCAGTACAAAACAAGCAAAATAAATCTCAGATTTCAAGAACAAAACCATGAAATCACTAAGAACAAAAAGAAAAAGCATACCTCATGCACAAGAAAGAAATCTAAGCAAATCCCAGTAAGTGTACCACTTCTTCAGCTCCCTTCTTCACCGCCCAGGAAAAAAAAAAGATTCTTTGATTCCTCAGACGGTAAGCCAAAAGCTTGTTCTTACAGTCTTCTCTAACATTCGCTTACTTGGCTTCTTCACACAGCACATCACCCTCTTCTCTCTCACATTTCCACTTTTTAACTTCTACGAAGTATTCCAGTATGCGTACTCGGACCCATATTACGGTGCACCTTCCACGTGGCACATTTTAATTGAGTGTTGAACAGGGTTCAGTGGGCCCATTAGCAATGAAAGAAGAATAAAAACCGAGGATGAGAAGATGGGGGATGGATTAAGTATCGTTGGATGTGTGGAAATTAGGGGCTGGATTGGACTGTTGACTGTAGAGACGTCACGGGGAGGTTGGTCAAATAAGATTATATAATTGGTGGAGAAAGTGGGACCCACAATGAGATGATGTTCCCAATAATTTTTAACTGCGAGCCACGTGTACGGTGGGATCCATCATCAGGAATCAGGATAATTGTTGTGCAGGCAGACACGGTTTTTAAAATTTGTGCTCCTTATTCTCCCAATTTAAAATAATAAAATTAAATATTATGGTTTTGAAACCATTTTGACTTTTGACTGATGACAAAGTAAAAAGCAACAAGGTACGTATTATACATACATACGAAATGTCATAAGTAACCCAAAAAAGAAAAATAAAACAGAGCTATTACGAAACAAGGCAACATCTTACGTAGGCCATTACAAAAATAACACAATCTAAATGGTCGTCTCGTCTCTTTGTACTCATTCTTTTTTAATATAAATTAACACATTCAACGTAGGCAAGGGCATCACTATTCACTAGTCTCTCGGCATTAAGCAAAACAAATGATTATTACCTTACCTTTGGCTGGTTTGGGGATGGTAGTTTATAAGTTTCTAAAATATGGTACTTATCTAATTATTTTGAAAGATATGGTACTTATCTAATTCTTTTTGAAGATATGGTAATATTATAATATGTTGTTTTCCTACTTTATAGTTATAATGTGCTACTTTTCTGAAACGTGTACCTTTCGGTTCGGCGTGCATGGTCGAAGACTGTATTATTGGATGGTTCTTCTTTCTAAGTAGTTATTTTTGAATTTAAATTGAATGGAATACAAAGCAATTCTTGCTAAATCGAGCTACCTACAAATCTGTACAAGTTCTAACTGAATCTTCTTTTTTGAAAAATAATAACCTTCATAGTTATTTCTGTAATAGTTTATAACTAAATTAAATATGTACGTAGCAGTTTTTTTTTTTTTAGAACTTTAAATAAATAAATAACAGCTAGCTTACTACAACTATATAAAGGGTTGGATGGGGAGAGGTCGTGGTTCGAACACAATTTTTATAAGCTATAAAACTATTAATTAATTGTAAAACGCTGCATATATATACCTTACTAAAGTTTTTATACTCTAAATTTTGTGGTTTGTTAGAATTAAAAGTAGTACTACCAGAATGAAGTTAGCACCTAAACAAAATAAAAGCCCAGCAAAATATATAGCGCATGTTTATATTAAATTAGAGGAAATTATACTACATATGGGGCGGACCCACATTGTAGCGAGGGGGGCAGTCGCCCTCCTGAAAAAAAAAATCGAGAAAAAAATGTATATGTATTTTAATTAGTTACAACATATATTTGTATTAAAAGATGATATTTATAGATATAATAGTAATCTTGGTGTAATGGTTAAGGTAGTTGGTAAATAGGTTAGATGGTAAAGGTTCAAATCCCACTAAATATACTTTTATATTTTCTTTTTAAATTTATTTACGCCCCCCTCACTTTAAATTCTGGGTCCGCCATATGATAACATTAATTTGTACTCCCTTTTTTAAAATTTATTATATTTGTGTTTTTGTATTATTTTATTAATTTTATTTCTGTGACTTTAATATAGCTTTTATTTTTTCTAATTAAAATTTTACTCAAATTTTCTCACAAATCTATATATCCATCTACAAAAAAATATTAAAATTGTATCTTGTTTATGTAATAACGTGAAGATAATTTAAGTACAATACTCATAAAAAGATGTATATTTAAATTAAATTTTATTTAAAGGTAAATTTAATTAATATATAAAGTTAAAAAGTAATCTTCAATTTTTTCCTTTATATTTAAACATATATCTCCAACACTAGTAACGTTGGTACGGGCTATTTTTCTTTTTTTAAGAAAGAATATTAAATTTACATACTAACCAATCACAAGTTCACAACAACAAAAAATTAATAAATAAAAAATAGAAAAATGTAAGTATTAGTGCTTAGCAATAACACATATTACTCGTTTAAAAAGTCAACAATTTTAAGTTACATGGATCCACATTTCTTACAGCCACTCCCATTAAGTTGCACTTAGTTGTTAACACAATTTCAAGATATTTGAACGCAATATTGGTTTACAAAATGAATCATATGGAACCAAAAAAACATAGTGAAGATTGTTCAAAAAGTTACTAGCTCTTTAAATAACTGGTCTTTTGTTTTTCAAGAAAACATAAAAGTATTCTTTTGAGAACCAATAGGGGCGTTTGAGATTGTTTTCACACAATAGTTTTCAAAATGAAAGCTACAAAAATGAAAAAATTTCTAACAACTTTGTAAATATTTTTTTACATTAAAACCAAAAGAATATTCTTTGAGAACCAATAGGGGCATTTGAGATTGTTTTCATACAACAGTTTTAAAAAAGAAAGTACAAAAATGAAAAAAAAAAATTAACAATTTTGTAAATTTTTTTTTACAATTTCTGCATGTAACATTTACTAGTTATTTTTCCTCTCATTGCTTTCTCTCACCATTTTTTTCTCAAAAATTTCTCTCTCCTTATTCTCTCTTATCATTTTTTCAGTCTTGAGTCTGAGATTGAACTTTGAGTCCGAGTCTGAGACCTAGATATTTATGTCGAGGTCTGGAGTATTTTTAGAGAATACTTGTTGAGGTGTACAGCGTAGTTAGCAAAATATAAAAGTGATATTATTAAAGAGAAATGAATGTCATTCTAAAAATTGTATTGATGTCGTACAATAACATTGATGTTATTTTCTTTTTTAAATAAAAACTTAAGGTTAATAATAAAATTATTCAATTTATAATTAAAACAAATAATATATTTATAATATTTATTTTTAAAAGGTGTTATACTAATAGAGTATTTTTAAAAGTAAAAGTAATAATATAAAAGACTCTCAACTTAATAAAATTTCATGCATGGTTAACTTTTAAAAATAAATATCTCGTCATCATTATCATCATGTATAAACAAAACAGAGACAAAAAATAATCATAAAATTAAGCTTCAAATGCATATTACATCGTCCACTAGGCTCCTAACTCTCACTAACAATCATAAAAAATGACATCTTAAACCGAGTAGTCGTGAACCATTAAAATAATGGGGCTCAAATCAATTCATTTCTTGTACATATTTTAGGTCTTACACTTACAGGTGAGTGCACACCAGATCTACCTATGATGACATTAAGACTAGGTCATGAAAATATAATATGCACAAAACATGATAAATATGACTTTCATCAGTAAAAATATATATAGACACCAAAAATAGAAAAAGTACACATTCTTTTTATTTTAAAAAATTTGAACGCATAACTACTAGTGTAATTTGATAAAACCCTAAAATCATAACATGTACAGATAATTGTACAAAAATATATTTGACACTCAGTGCCTCTAGAACAATCTAGATTACATGCAGATAAAGTTTTCTATTTTTCAAATATTTTATAAATTAATAAAATTAGAATATGTCAAATGCTATTCATTACAATAAAAACAAGTCCAATAATCAAGTTGAGTATCTAGTCTCCCAAGTCATTAAACTTTGTCCAAAAAGGCGATCCTAAGGTCTCAAGTCCCGAGCTCCAATTATTTAGTCCAATCTTAGATATCAATTTCGCCTATTCTATCAAATGGCTAAATAATTAGCATCATTGCATTCTACATTAAAAACTGAGTCCAACAACATATAACATGACTATATTAAATTTTTGGAGTACCAAAATTTTACCTAAGCAGTGCACATTAACTATCGGTGGCAGTAAAAATCAGTGTATTAAAAACGTCGCCTAAAATATGGGTAGTATATTTCAAAACAACTACCTCAACGAGTAAATGATCTAACTCTATATTTATCTTATAAATATGACCAATTTTATGTGTTAATATTTTTAAATAAGACTCTTTAAACCTTTGATTAGTGTGATTTTAATTTTTTAGGATTTTAGAAGGCTAATCATGTCTTATAAATATGACCAATTTTATGTGTTAATATTTTTAAATAGACTCTTTAAATCTTTGATTAGTGTGATTTTAATTTTTTAAGATTTTAGAAGGCTAATCATGTGTTTGGAGTATTTTGGAATTGTTTTAGCATATGTTGGTGAAAAAGGTCAATTTTGGAAGGTTCGGTTTTACAAGGTAGAACTTAATTACAAATCTTGACAGCTTTAGAAGCAGAACTAGACTTGGAGTTAAACATGAAAGTTATAATTCTCGTTCTCAGCTTTTCGGAACATCTTGAATCGTCTATTTCTGAATTGTATTGAAAGAGTTATGGAAAAAAAATACTACTCTGAACAAACGATATAATTTTTTTAGCAGCAGGTTCTCACCGCGGCGAGCATTGACCTTCGCCGCGGCAAGGAGGTTGTGGGCGCGCGACGAGCCTCAACCTTCACCATGGCGAGAGCGCAATTTCAAAATTCAAAAATTTTATCTTTTTTTTAGTCAAAGGATTTTTATAGGGTATAAATATGACTTTTAGGGTTCCTTTTTAGTGACTTTTAGACTACCTTTTTGAGAGAGCAACTCAGAGAATGATTGCTTCATCAATTGTTTATCATTCAAGTTCTTTTCTTATTTTTTAATCTTTTACTCTTGATTGTGATTTCGATTATAATGATTATTTTTTTATTTGAATGCTATGAATATTGTGAATTTTTGTTAGGTGTACAACTAATTAAAATTTTGTATTATTCTATTATCATCTTAAAATTACTTCTCACCTAATATTTTAGGATTCTAAGTAGAGTGATAATTTGCAACTAATAGTAATATCAAATGTGTCTAATTGATTGTGATGAAAAATAGAACCTAAGTTAAATGAATTATATGCTTCATTGATTTTTATCTATATTAACTTATCTCCATAGAAATTAATGGTTTTTCTAGGATAAATAGATTGCATGCTTCGTGGATCTATTGCTTAGTAAAGAGATTTAATATTATTGAGTATTTTGCTTTGATTAATTGTAATAAGGAGATTGAAAAAATTGGCCGCTTCAGCATTTTCTACAAAATTAATAATTTAATTGAGAAATTAGAATAATTTTTATTATTATTGATCTTGAATGATTGTTAAGGATGGAGATTGACGCTTAACTATTTTTAATACCGTATTATCTATTTTTGTTTGCTTTCTATTTATGATATTTAATCTTTATATTAAAAGCCTCGTTTTTAATTGTTAGTTATAATTCTTGAATAATAAATTAATAATAGTTCTCGTGGGTTCAACCTTTATTTATCATTATATTAAAGTAATTGGTAATATAAAAATAAAAAAATAGTAAATTTGTTGTGGTAAACGATACGACACACATCAGCAAATCACACTCATGACAACTATTTATCAAAACGGTACACGATATTATCAGAACGGGGCAGAGCTACAAAAATGTTACCGAAAAAAATATTGAGTTGGGCGAAATGACTTAGTGCAAATTGCTTTTCTCGATGAGTTGATTCTAGTGGTAAAGACAGATCGTTAAACGAACACCGAAGGTGATCAAAAAATGTGTTTAAAGTTTGAAATTCCAAACTTTGACTCACGATCTTTCCCTAACAGTGACGAATGAGGAGGCGCCGCTTGAGAGTTGAGATTTCTGGAGGTCGGGGGTCTGAATGGTGCAACTTGTGGGTTAGGTGGTGGCCGGAATAAGGTCACCAGCAGCAGTGGTGGTGGTTATAGTTTTTTGAGTGTTTGAAGAAAGAGAAAGAAAAAGAGAAATGAGAAAGAGAAAGTGTGTGTAGTGGGTAGGGGAAAGAAATTGAATAAATAAAAAATTTAGTGTGATTCTACAATGCACCTTTTTAAAATGGATGTACAAATGCACCCTTAACTTGTTTCGGCATCTAGAAGAATTTTTTAGTCTAATTTTTTTTTTTTTATATTCATGTACGTTATATCTATTTAAGATATCCTACAAAATTTTGAAAAATTCGGAATAATTTACAATATAGAAAATAATGTTCAAAGAGCCTATTTTACACGCGTATAAAATAAAATAGTCACGCGTGCAACACGCTATTTGAACGTAGTTTTCGGCGTGTTAAACTTTTCCGAATTTCCTAAAATTTTGCAGAATGTCTTAAATAACTATAACGTACATGACTATGAGAAAAAATTGGACCAAAAAATTATTTCGGATGCTAAAATAGATAGGGATGCATCAATATATCCATTTTAAAGGGGTGCATTGTAGAATTTTCTAAAAAATTATGAGTACCACTTCCTTTATTTTTATCTTTTTTATATATTTTTTTTTTCGTTTTTTTTACCCATCTACACACATAATTATAAATCAATTATATTTATTTAAAATGAGTTTACTTATCAAAATTAAGAATTTATTTTTTATTACATTTTAAAAATAATTTAATCTCAATAATTGATCAGTACAGATTCAATTAAATTATCTTAAATTTTTTAATAATATAATTATCCGCATTCCGCATGTTAAATATAACTAATTGAAACAGAATAAAAAATACACAGATGCTTTCAAAACTAATAAAATTTAAGTATTTTTAATTAATTATAGTGTAGTTTACTTTAAGTTTAGAAGAATGACGAATAATTTCACATTTTCAAATAAAAATAATCATTTGAGACGTCTAATCTCTCTACACGAATGACACGTTCACTAATTGTTTGGTGACTCAATACCTGCTTCCTTAATAATAGTGATGAAAGATACATGTTCAGCGGAAAAGATTATTATAGGAATTTATAAAGAAGAACATATTTACTATAATTTATTGCAAGACTCTGTTTTCCAGAGTTTGAGAGCAGAGGAATTGAGAGGAAGAATAAAGATGAGAAAGGAATGAATATGAATGAATTGCTCTACCCAAGCAATAAGAACAACCAAACTTTATATATATATATACATACAGTTAAAGAATATACACAGAAAAACAGACTCAAGTTGAGCTGGCAAAGCTAAACAACTAATCATAAGCAAGAAGTCAACTCAGAGCTAGGTGGTTCACATGATGCAATCCCATTAAAATTTCATTTCAGTCCACCCATGGCCAATGTACGGACGAAACAAGCACAAGAGCCACTACTGCAACCCAGAAGCTACTGGCGATGGTCTAAGCGAGACTTCTTCCCGGAGCCTTCTTTCGAGAGCTTCTCATCATACAGAGCAGCCGTCTCCAACACCTGCTCTCGCCTAAAAGACCGCCTTCTTCACCGCACTACCGAAACCACTGAGCTTGTCCACCTCCGCAGAGAGAGTGGTCATGACATGAACCGTTGCCTTACGTGGTGGGACCTCATCTGGCTCAGCTTCGGTGCCGTTGTTGGCACATCCGTATTCACTATCACAGGCCAAGAAGCTCACGACCATGCCGGACCCGCTATTGTTCTTTCCTATGCTATCTCAGGCTTCTCTGCTATGCTCTCTGTTTTCTGCTACACCGAATTTGCAGTCGAAATTCCCATCGCTGGAGGCTCCTTCTCCTATTTGAGGATCGAGTTAGGGGACTTCATAGCCTTCACTGCCGCCGGTAACCTTATATTGGAAGCCATCATCGGCACAGCCGCAGTGGGTCGGTCCTGGTCATCTTACTTTGCCAGTTTGTTAACAAACGACACTGATTATCTTCGAATTCGGGTCAATTTTTTGCCTAAAGGATTTGATCTATTGGACCCAGTTGCGTTTTTTGTTATTGTTCTCACGAATGCTATAGCAATAAGTGGGACGAAAAGGACCTCTGTCTTGAATTGGATCGGTTGTATACTTAGTCTTATGGTTATTGTGTTCATTATAGTAATGGGAATTGTTTGTGGCGATGTTTCGAATCTGAATCCATATTTCCCAAATGGAGAGAAGGGTGTTTTTGAGGCTGCTGCTATTGTATACATGTCATATGTAGGTTTTGATATGGTGGCCACAATGGCAGAGGAAACTAAGCAACCCTCTAGAGATATCCCCATTGGTTTGGTCGGTTCAATGAGTATGATCACTGTAATTTATTGCCTAATGGGTTTGTCATTGACCATGTTGCAGAAATACACCGAAATAGATCGAAACGCAGCGTTTTCAATAGCTTTTGGAAAGATTGGGATGAATTGGGCCAAGTATTTGGTGGGTATATGTGCCCTCAAGGGTATGACTTCGAGTTTGCTTGTTATGTCTCTCGGCCAAGCTCGTTACATCACTCAAATTGCAAGAGCTCATATGATTCCACCTTGGTTTGCTCTTGTTCATCCAAAATCTGGTACCCCAATTTATGCCACTCTTTTAATAACCATTACTGGCTCAGTCATAACATTTTTTACGAGTTTGCATGTTTTGTCAAGCGTTTTCTCGATCAGTACGCTCTCTATTTTTATGCTTATAGCTATTGCATTGCTAGTTAGGAGGTACTACATTAGAGAAGTTACGGAAAAGGAAGATTTGATCAAATTTATTACTTTTTTATCTCTTGTGATTGGTTCTTCTATTGGGTTTACTATACTTTGGAACATGAATAGGCGAGGGTGGATTGAGTATTCTGTGGCTGCCTTGATTTGGTCCGTGGGGAATTTGGGGATGACACTGCTTCCAAAGCAAAGAGTTCCGAAGGTTTGGGGAGTTCCTATGGTTCCATGGCTGCCATCTCTGTCTATTGTGGTTAATCTTTTTCTTATTGGGTCTTTGGGAATGGTGGCCTTCTTCAGGTTCTTCGTCTGCACTGCGCTGATGCTTCTTTACTATTTCTTTGTTGGTCTCCATGCAACCTATGATGTGGCTTGTTCCATTAACTCATGTGAATAAATTTAAAATTTTAAGATCTTTCATTGTTTGTTAACACATTCACATTTGTATTACCTCATTTGAAATGATAATGTCATGTGTTCACCCTAAAATATATAAAAAAAATTAAAAGACAATGTAATGAGCTAGTGAGGTCAACGGGGACAAATGGGAGTTTTCTTTAGATTTTTTTTCGGTAGAATTTTTTTCTTAAATACCTAAAAATTATAAAATTATTACAAAATATATATTTATAGTTTTTTTTATATATAGGTTTACGAATTTGAAGTCTTTTTTCTTACAAAACTATGTACAACAATATTATAATATATTGTTTAAACGTTGTTTATATGTTATATTTTGTTATCCGTGTTTATGGACGAAAGATATGTAGTAAAAAATAGAAGGCAATAATTCGAATGATTATTGCTGGAGTCTCTTTAATTACGGAAGGTCATAGAAAGATTAGCAAAAGGCCTAGAGACTTGCCACAAAGCAAATGACCATCTGGGACCCGAAAGTCTTATCGTCTTTTTGGGACCCAGAGAAGACCAACTTGCTTATTACTTAAGAGTGCAGGAAGATGCTGAAGAGTCTAAGACGGATGCTAATTGCGCGTGAAAAATTAGAGGCCTATCACGAGGCGAGAGCCAGATGACTTTAATTGACCGTTATTCTTTTTTGACACAGAATCCGATCTTGAATGTCTGACGGCTTCTTTGGGTGTTTTGTCTACTAAGTGAAGACTTTAATTTGTACTGCACCAACAATGATCTCCACTGTACGGACCCTTTGCCCTACGAAAAAGAATTATCTTAGGGGCCCAATAGTCAGTATGCTTATGTATTTTACTCTAACAGTGGGTAGGCTTTTTGCAGAAACCTTAGACGAGTCATGGGTATGCCCATGTCCATACTTTAGCTTATAAATACCTCAAAAAGGGATAGATAAAAAAGAGATAACTAAAGTTATGCTAAAATCTCTCTTAGCTTTCAACCAAGAGAGCAGAGTTATGATTTTATTGTAAACACCACTTATAATATATTAAATAAGCTTTCAAGGCCAATACACTAATTCGTAGACTAGAGATAATTAATCTCTTAACCAGTTTTATTATTAATATTGCTATTATAGTATAATTAAATATCACTAATCAATTACAAAATAATACACCTACACCCTTAATTCCCAATAGAAATTCTCCTATACAACCCGAAAGTTATAGCAATCAGTCTACCAAACTCATCACTCAACTACCGTCTACCCCTACACTAATTGAAAATAAAATAAATAAAGAAGAAGAAGACTCCAACTAGCCAATAGTACTTCGCCACATAAGACGATCAGGCGTTGTGAATCTAACCCACTTTCTTTTTTTTCTTCTTTATTATTCATTTATTAAGGCACATGTATGTAACAATACATTTTGAAGCTGAAAGAGTGTGAAATTCGAAAGTTGTACGTGGATGTGATTCTAGTCAGTATTCAAATAACGTCGTTTAGCAAAAAAAGAAATAACAAAATAAATAAACGTGAGATTATCAGTCAACGAATCCTGATTAAATGAGTCACATAAATCAACGGTTCAAGATCCAAAACAAAACGAGAAATTTCTTTTTTGTCATTTGTGTGAGTGAGCCCCTACGATGATATAAGGTATCACTCATCAATGGCGTATTGAATCCAGTCGAATCCCACGAAGATTCTCAGTCTCAGAGACTGATACCCAGTGCCCACCACCTAACGTTCTATTCTTCACTCTGCAAACCGCCATGGATGTACCAGCGGAAGAAGAAGGAGACCCACAACTACAAAGAAGCTACTGGCGGTGGAGCAAGCGAGACTTCTTTCCCGAGCCTTCTTTTGAGAACTTTACTTCTTACAGAGCCGCCGTCTCCGATACATGTTCTCGCCTCAAGGACCGTCTTCTAGATCGGTCGACTGACGCCACAGAGATCGTTGAGCTCCGTAAAGAGAGTGGCCATCAGATGAAGCGCTGCCTCACCTGGTGGGACTTGATTTGGCTCAGCTTCGGCTCCGTCGTCGGCTCTGGAATCTTCACTATCACTGGTCAAGAAGCCCGTCAAAACGCCGGACCTGCCATTATTGTCTCTTATGCCATTTCCGGTATCACCGCTCTGCTCTCCGTCTTCTGCTACACCGAATTCGCCGTCGAAGTTCCGGTAGCCGGAGGCTCCTTCTCCTATCTGAGGATCGAGTTAGGGGATTTCGTTGCGTTTATAGCTGCCGGGAACATTCTCTTGGAGGCCCTTGTCGGCGCCGCTGGACTGGGTCGGTCATGGAGTTCGTATTTCGCGAGTATGATCAATGACGATCCTAATTTTCTTCGATTTCGGGTAAAATATTTCGCTGAAGGCTTTAATCTTTTAGACCCAATTGCCGTTTTGGTTCTCTTAATCGCAAATGGTATAGCAATGAGCGGTACAAAGAGGACATCTTTCTTGAATTGGGTCACTTCCATACTTAGTAGTTTAATTATTGTCTTTATAATAATTGTGGGATTTGTTCGGGGCAAGACTTCGAATCTGAGCCCATTTTTCCCTTATGGGGCTGAAGGTGTCTTTAGAGCTTCAGCTGTTGTGTATTGGTCTTATACCGGTTTTGATATGGTGGCCACTATGGCAGAGGAAACTAAGCAGCCATCTAGAGATATACCAATTGGTTTGGTTGGTTCAATGAGTGTGATTACTGTGGTTTATTGCCTAATGGCTTTGGCGTTGACCATGTTGCAGAAGTACACTGAAATAGATATAAATGCTGCTTATTCTGTTGCTTTTGGAAGTATTGGCATGAATTGGGCTAAGTATTTGGTTAGTATATGTGCTCTTAAGGGAATGACCACAAGTTTGCTTGTTGGGTCTCTCGGCCAAGCTAGGTACACCACTCAGATTGCAAGATCACACATGATTCCACCTTGGTTTGCTCTTGTTCATCCTAAGACTGGGACCCCAATTTATGCTACTCTTTTGGTAACCATTACAAGCGCAGTAATTGCATTTTTTACGAGTTTGGATGTTTTGTCTAGTGTATTCTCGTTCAGTACACTCTCTATTTTTATGCTTATGGCTGTAGCATTGCTAGTCAGGAGGTATTATGCAAGGGAAGTGACAGAGAAGGTTGATTTGCTCAAGTTTCTTGCCTTTTTATCTCTTGTGATTGGTTCTTCTATTGGAATAACTGTACTTTGGAATACAAATTCCCGAGGTTGGATTGGTTATTCAGTGACTAGTTTTGTTTGGCTTGTTGGGAATTTGGGAATGGCCTTGCTTCCAAAGCAAAGAGCTCCAAAGGTTTGGGGAGTTCCTCTTGTTCCATGGCTGCCTTCAGTTTCCATTGGTATGAATCTTTTTCTCATTGGGTCTTTGGGAGCTGTTGCGTTTTGGAGGTTTTTCATCTGCAGTGCGCTTATGCTTGTTTATTATTTTTTTGTTGGACTCCATGCAACTTATGATGTGGCTAATTCGTATGAACAAAAGTGAATAGTAGATGCAAATAGTGTACATGGCTTGTGAAAAATATTCTACTTTCCTTGTAGTTATGTGACTGTCAAGGCACACTTTTTTTCAAGTCATTTATTTATCAAGGTGATTCGTTATTCATTAAAAACTAAGTTTCAAATATTCCTACTTAGTGGTAAAATATATATATGCAATCTCTGTATCAATGCTCTGAGTTACATGAACCGTTATTTACCAATTGTTATATATGTATCCAGGATGTCGTGTAAGAAGATCATTCAAGTTCATATGCCCACGTAGGATTATTAAAAAAAAGCCCATTTTTACTAAATTGAATGCTTGTGTTTTCAATGTAATTATTCAAATGAAAAATAGTACTACATCTTCATCTTGTCTAAGTTGTCTTGCACCTCTGCAATGATATTTAAAATTTTCAATGATGATCACTGGTGGATGGAAGTTCATTAGTTAGAATAGGTATTATTATTACTTTGTTTAACGCTCAATTACTATTATATTGGAGTGAGTTGGCTTCAAAACTCCTTATAATTCCAAAAAAATTTTGTGTTAAACAAAGTAATGCTCATCAATGCTCTGTAGGTTATAGTGTTATAGCCGATAACTCATCCAAAGTGAAAATGCAACCAATAAACCTTAAAAGTTGCAAACGCCACCTCTCACCAAAATACAAAATACAAACGATTAAAGAGAACACATTATACAGCATTACAAATTCGCAATATAGCAAATCACATGCAAGATTCATTAAGCTTAAACATAACTTCTTCTTACTCTTCAATTTTTCTGCAATACTAATCAGATCATAACAATTCAGGGAAAAAAAAAACTAGTGTAGAATTATATCGTCTAAGATAACAAATTAAACCTGAAACTATGGTTCTCATTTCATTTTCTGAGCAACCAAACAGAATCAGAAATAAGTGTAAGCAGAAAGAAAAGTTACTGGAGACTGGAGGCAGAGGCAGTAGCGACGCCATGAAAATGTGAGAAGTAAGAGCGGACGAGAGAGAGAGAGAAACGAGGACGGTGGTGGCTCGTGGTAATGGACTAGCGTCGATGATTGAGGGGCTTGTGGACCAACGTCTACGAGAAAGAGCGAACGGGAAAGAAAGAGAGACGAGGACGAGGTGGCTTGTAGTGGTTCGATCATGGAGAGGGTATGAACAAGATAGAGAGAGCGAGAGACGTTTGAAATGAGATTTGAGCAAGATATTGGGGTTTTATATTAATAGGGGAATCCCCGATGATTTAAAATCGTCGTGAATACTATGGTCGATGGTTAAACTACTAGCTATAGTAGCTATAGTATTCTGACGATTTTAAACAGTCAAGATAATTTTAAAACCTAGGTTTTTTTTGGCTTGTAACTTTTTTAAACCATTTGGAAAAGTACACCGAGTATTTAGTATCGTAAGAAGTAGTCCATTATATTTGACGGTTTTAAACACTCATTAAAATATTATTAGCAACGGTCCACGAAAAAAAGAGTTTTGAAGAACGACCGAAATAGTAATTTTTTCAGTAGTGGCCACAACTTGACGCTAATACCAACTACTAGTGATGGAGGCTTCATAATCCCACTAGCTTTTATCCCTCAAGTATATATTATGTATCCATGTAACTCCTAAATTATCTTGTTTGGTGACAATTGCTTATACGTATTTCCCTATAGTCTATAGATGCAGTATTGCATTGAATAGACCTCCGTAAACCCAAGCCACCTTCTTTTTCAGACTTGCACACCTCCTTCCAAGACACATATCCTGAGCCCCCATATTCAGCTTCCTCTTTCCATAGAAATTAATCACAACAAAACCGTATTTACTTTATCAATAACTGATTTTGAAAGAATCATGATTTGCCGTATGCATGAATCGTGATACATTTCATGTTTTATGTTACACGAAAATAAGGACATAGGACCTAATAGTAAACTGTCAATATTGTATAGCTAGTTCAAATATATGTAAAATTAAGGGATAGGCAATAAAATGAATGAGAATTAGAAGTATTCTTATTAGAGTTTGACACTAATTAGATGGGTGTGTCTCAATATTTTAATTAATTAAATAGTTAAGTATCTTGTATGTGTGTACTCGATCGGTGTGTGCATAGACATAGCATTAGCTTTGTCCTTTGCTCTTTATTATTGGATAGGTGAGGATTATGGGTGTGCATTAATCGATCTAATTCAATAATAACTGATTAGATTTTTAATTATGATCAGATCAGATTAGATGTTATTTTTGAATATTCAATTAGATCGAATCGGATGTTGGATGGAATGCTCGAAAATTCAATACATTTAACATTTAATTGAACTAATTAATATTTTTATTTAGTTTAAATGAGTAATTAGATTTTATGTTTTATATGTAACAAAATATATATGAATTTTAATATTAAAATTTTACTTTTTTTTTTTACATTGAATGGATCCAATTCAATCCAATGGATACTATAATTAAAATATGGAATGGATCTAATCAAATAAATATTAAATTTAAAATATTAGATAAACTCAAATTAAATCAATAAATTTATATCAAATGGATAAAATCAATCCAATTTATTAAATGTTAAATCAATTGAATGATTAAAATTAATTGAATCAGATTGAATGATAAAAATTGATATTTAATATATAATTAAATAGAATTTAAATAAATTTAAAAAATATTAGATGTCAATAAATATTCTTAAGTCATCTACAATGCAAATAAAAATTAGCGTTGCTTGTTATTATGATCCATTTTCCGTTTTTAATATAATTTAACAATAAAGTATCTAGACCTTTAAATATGATTTAGATTATTTATGATTTTTTATTATCTTAGTTACATGATTTTCTTTTCTTTTATTTACATTACAAAAAGTTCTCTATTGTAGTTGCTCTTTTTATGAGTCAAATTGTCTTTATTAATTT
Source organism: Cannabis sativa (assembly GCF_029168945.1). Taxonomy (NCBI): domain Eukaryota; kingdom Viridiplantae; phylum Streptophyta; class Magnoliopsida; order Rosales; family Cannabaceae; genus Cannabis; species Cannabis sativa. Next base: position 38,114,843 of record NC_083601.1, on the reverse strand, counting down.
AAAGGTATTGGAATTATCAATATTGTTATTTTAATTATGACTAATATGGTTTTTTAGTTTTTATGGCACGTGTTTTTTGGTTTTTGTAAGGCAATATATCTAGTTTTGTAAATGGTTTGTTTTTATTGTTTTTGTAAGGCCAATGTGGCTAGTTTTTTTGTATGGCCAATGTGGCTAGTTTTCTTTGTACGGCCAATGTGGTTAGTTTTGGTTTTGTAAGGCCAGTATGGCTATTTTTGTTTTGTAAGGCTAGTATGGCTAGTTTTTGGTTTTGTAAGGCCAGTATGGCTAGTTTTAATTTTGTAAGTGTAATCACCGTCAAGAATGGAGATGAAAATAGATAAGTATCTACGTCAGAGAATTCTATGTGACTATTTATATAAAATTTCATATTTTATTTTATTTTATTTATAAGGGAAATTTCATTTTTTTATTAAATATTTATTATGTATTAATTAATTTTTCTTTATTTTGCAGGTGTTTTACTAGTGGTTCGGAAGTGACAACTCTCAATTTTGAGGTTTTCTTTTCTGATATTATGGTTTTATTGTCTAGCTCTCCTAGGGTATCTCTGCATGCTCTTAGGATAGACAATAAACTATTATAGATGGAAGAAAATTCTCCTCTGGTTGTGTAACTTTGTTACCTTTGTTATTTTAACCTGTATCGGTTATCCTAAAAAAAAAAAAAACAATAAAGTATCTAATAAAAGTAAAAATAAAAAAAATAAAAATAAGAGAGCACCGCTGCTGAGTACGACTCTAGTGCTAATATTTTTTTTTGCTGTTGAAAAGTCAAATACTTTTGCGTAGAAAAACATTTACTCATAGGCATCTACAATAGCAATTGCATTAAAGATGCCCTTAGTGATGATATCCTTTGTGTAATTGGACAACTATACACACAAAAGGAGATAAGATCTGATTTATTGGCCTCATTAAAAAGTTTTTAGAGGAAGAGATTGCATTAAGAGCTTTCGTATGATGATTGTATATTTTTTTTCTCTTTTTCTTCATTTATATGTTTTCATTGGTAGAGATATTTAATTAATTCGATATGAATTATCGTCGTAAAAGGGGTTCAAAACTTCAAATCAACCAGAAAGAAAAAGAAACAAAACTTAGAGATAAATCCCACAATGTTTGAAAGGACCGCTTTGAATTGAAAAGACAAAAGGATTTATTATGCGCATGCTTATAATAGTTAAGTTCTTTAATCTCGTCTTCCATATATATGTACTGAAATCTGAAGTGTATAATGTATTTGTTTATATAAATAGATATAGAGTTAATATCTAGACCATATGCAATGCTGATCATGGCATTGTATAGTATTAGTAGGGTAGTATATATAGCTTATGCATTACCTACCACGTACGGCTATATATAGACTATAGTTAATAGTCCTTTTCATTGAGCATGATTATTTGAATATTCAATGTATACAATACGAACACATGTATTCACCACCAACCTCTCATCAATCCATTTAATTCGAACTAAAAAATCGACTTTGAAGTCAAGATATTAAATGAATAGATAATAATGAATTAAGTGGTCATGTTACAATAATTATTAATTATGACTTAGTAGTCTCTGATTGATCACGCACGCCCACCAATCTTTTTAAGTCACGGATCGATGCAACACCAACAACCTAGCTAGCTAGCTAGCTACCTGCATTAATTTATGAATATTTAATTAAGATTTTATTATTAATTATGCCACATTTTTCCACTGTTGAGTAGAAACGTGAAACATCACTTTGAGAGCATCTATAAGGAAACATTAAATTTAGCGTCACATTTAAAGTTAAAAAATATTTTCACTCTAACTACAACACTAAAAATTATACTACAAAAATATATTTTTTTAATAAAATAAAAAAAAATAATATCATATTAATTAACAATGTATCCCTCTAAATAACAGAAAATTTAAATTTAATTTTTCGCGTGTTAAATATTTTTAAAGAAGTGCATTATTTTTCGGCGTATTAAATTTTTTAAATTTTTCAAAATTTTACAAGATATCTTAAATAATTAGAATGTATACTACTATATAAAAAAATAGACTAAAAAAGTATGTTGGGTGTCGAAACAAATAGAAATAGATTCGTACATCACTTTAAAAATGTATATTATAAAATTTCTTAAAATAATTCTTAATTTTACGAATACAATAATATAAATATATATAAATATTAATTAAATAAAAAAAAAACTATACAGTGACTACAATGCACATGCACGACATATATGAATGCACTGTAGATAAAACCACAAAATGCGGCAAGAAATACAACTTTTTTAGACGGCACATGCACGATATTTAACATATATACAGTCTCATTGGAATTGCTCTTAGTTGTTAAACAATTTTATATAGTAGCTAGTTTATATATTAAATTAATATAAAATATAAAATATTTAATATTAAATTACAATAATAGTAATTATATAACACTATTAAGTGGTATTATATCACTACTAGCTTTTAGCATTTCCAGACTCAAAACAAAGCTTTCTTGCCTGATTAATTAATATTGGAGTCCTATATATTACTAAATTTCAATATCAAGATGTAGTACAAGACATCATATCTTGACAGTGCCAATACCTCAGATATTTTTAAAGCCTACAAAATAGACCATCCCCTCTTGATGATAATGAATATCGACCATGAACATATATTATTGACCTACATATATATATTTCTTTTAATTTTTTTATATATAAATTATCACTACTTAGGAGTTTGATCTGATCTCAATCTCATCATTGGTTTATTACTAGGATCTCCATCTTAATTAATTATTGTACAATCGAATCTACTTGTGTTGTCCAACAAAGACATTGAATTCTATGTAACTCGTGTTCTGAAAAGACATTTAACTGATTGGTACAGATAGTACTAGCTAGAGCACATCATTTTCCCCGGCTTAATTTTTTTTACTGTGTAACACTTAATATGGACCTGCTCATCCTTATCTTATTAAATATATGATCAGGCCACCCTTATACTCAATCTGTATAGTTTACTTTTTTTCTTTTCTCTTTTTAATGTAAAAGATGTTTAAAAAAATGAACAATTAATTATATAGTTCGATTTTTAAATAATGAATATTAATTTATGTTTATAGGACTCTTAATTTAAAGAGTCTTGTTGGCCAAACTTCAGGGAGTCTTCTACTTTTCTTGTATGACAAAACTTCTAGCTAGGGTAGTACCAATTTAATTTTACATTTCTATAAATATATGCATTTTGTAACAGAAAGAGAGTATAATTATTAATTAAGAATTTTGAAGAGAAAGTGAAAGTGAATGTATATTTGAAAGGTGTGTATTGGAATATGAGTAGAAAGATTGGAAAACTTTGAGTAAATTAAGTTTTTAATTATTAGCAAAATAATAAATATGTTTTAATTTATGGTTTTCATAATTTTACTAAATCAAGTCATTTTTATTTTTTATAAAAGAAAAAGAAATATTGTACGTGATCCATGTTTTCGAAAGGATAACACGTGGAATTCTTGAGTAAAGAATGGCCTATTAGGGCCTCGCAAGGAGTCCCGCTAGGAAAGCAGGCCCAACCCACTTGGAAGGGCAGGTCGAAGCCCATGCAGATGGATTGGTACCTTCGAGACAGGACTCATCCAGATCAGGAAAGACCTCCCGCCTTCACAAGGAGAAGTTATCAAAGCCCCTCCGGATACGCATTTGGGATACATCCAAAGAAGACATTCTGGAGGCGCCTCAAAACCTTATATAGTACAAGATGATGTGGCAGCCCTTGGATACCAGATCCCACAGAATAAAGGGTTTATCCCTATGTCAGAGCCTAAGAGTGATTGTACCACCAAAAGGTAGCCACCCTTTTGTCCAATGACACAATTTTGATACTATAGTACATAAAACCGACGCACGTAGGACATTTGTTAAGGAATGTGTGGCCCCAGATGTACGGATCGCCTCTGCCCCACGAGCTGGGCTTCAGCTAGTGGGCCCCTAGTCATGTATTCATTGTATTTACCTCATTAATTAGTGGGCCAATTTTCATGCAAACCCTAGAGGGTCACGAAAATATCCAGACCCATATTCCTATATAGCCTATAAATACTACTTTATACCCTCATACAAATAGTTAAAAAATCATCATAGAAAACAATCACTACTACAAAATAGTTTTTCTCGACATTTTTAAATAGTCATTTAAAGTATTCCCGTCGGTTTCTATAACCGTCGCCTATACGACTGTTGCAAAATGGGCAAAATAGGCGACAGTTAAAAACCGTTGCTAATGTGGACTTCCTGATGGTTTAAAACTGTCGACTATACCCTGTTAATGGGCAAAATGGGCTTGTTGCATGCAGTGACGGACACACTAATAAGAGTATGGGGGCTATAGCCCCCACTAAAAAAAAAATTAGTGTGAAAAAAAATTAAATATTTTCTATTTAGTTAAATAATTATACAACAAAATAGTAAAAAGCCCCCACAAAATAGTTATAATTTTAATGTAAAGTAAATAATAAATATTTTTATAACAATTAAGCCTCCACAGATCAAAAATTCTGGGTCCGTCACTGGTTGCATGCCCAAATAATAATAAGTCAATAGCTGGCTAAGATGTTTATCTGGGTGAATTTTTGATTTCTTGGCAATCTAAGCAGCAAATTGTGGTGGCAAGATCGAGTACAGAATCAGAATATATAACCTTAGCTTAATTAGACGCTGAGATTGCATTGTTGCAAGCTTTACTAAGAGAGATGAAACTTACAATGATTGTTGTTCTTATGATTTGGGGTAATAACTAAAGTACGAGTGCTTTGGTAGCTAATCCAGACTCCTCGGACTTAGCATATAGAATTGGCTGTCCATTTTGTGAGAAACAAAGTTCTTGCTAAAGAACTAGAGATTGGACACGTGCCTTCCGATGACCATATTGTTGATAGCTTGACAAAGAGTCTTACTTCAACTCGTTGTCATTTTCTCATCATCATCAAATATAACGTGACAGAGTTACCATTGAGTTTGAGGGGTGTGGTGTTATAGAAAATTCAAAATTGACACACGCAGAGGAATTTGCTAATTTCTGTATATTCACCTAATTTCTGTTCTTCAGTATGGAATTTGCAATGATTGGTTTAATACATGTTGTTGTTATTGGTCCTTGATCATTTTCTTTGCACTGATATTCTCAATATATAATGAAAGGCCACTCAGTCTATTGAGCTAATAAGTTTTCTTCTCACTAAAATCTCTTAAAATGAAACTTAACTGGTAATCTTATTAAATGTGGCTCTTATAAAATCTGTAACAAATACGAATATGGTCATCAAAATGCAGATGTACTGGGCCATGATGAGTTAGCTAGGTTATCGTGGGCCATGGCCTAGTATCTAAGATCGGAGCTGGAAATGGTCACTACCAATAGTACCATGCATGGGTCGTATTATTATTATTATTATTATAGGGTATAATTATTTCTTAATTTTTGTGTCCACACACCATGTTGTCCCACGACCAGGTTCGTGTACTACCACTGTTTAATTTCCAGTATCCATGATAAGGTTAGAAAATAATTTCACGGATTCACAGGGATTCTATACCACATTTCAAAACATGAAAATGAGACAAATAAAGAAAATAATATGAAAAAGTGATATATAAACCCTTGAAGCGTCAAATCAGTATGTACGTACCGCGTTTTTATTTATTTCCTAATATTATACAATTATTTAATTTCATCTAGATTAATCATAATATAGTGAATCCACATTAGTTACTACTTAATTAATTTATGTAATTGTCACGCTTTCAAATGTAACCTTTCATTTGATTTTATACATTCAAATACGTACTCTTTCTATGCTAATAGTATAGTTTATGACCAATACATGAATTTAAAGTGAGGGAGAGTGTAATTTTTTTTTTAAAGGAGAGTAGTAAAAGTAAATTAATATTTAAAAAATAATAAAAAAAAACATTTCTGGTGAGATTTGAATTCTAACATCTATTCATATCGTGTCTATAAATATATTTTTTATTATAAATATATGTCGTAACTAATTAAAATACATGTTTATCTTTTTTCTGATTTTCTTGACATCCTTTGCTTCTAGATCCGCCTCTATCATGATATATCACTTTACTCTAACTATAAACTAAATTTAGTTGATGAAAAGATATAAAAATTATTATTTTCTTCAGATGTCATCTCTCCCTCTGGTCAGTATGGATTCCCCTCCTGTCCAACTTTTTTTTTTCTTCTCCCTTCTCAATCATATAGGTTGGCAGCATTGCTAATTGCTCCATTATTGTTGTGATTTAATTAATACTGATGTTGACTCTAATTGGCTGACATTTTTATTTTAATTGTATTCTTCTTTAATTTCTTTGTGATGAATATGATCGACTGACTTATATTTTACTAATAAAATACTATCAAAGTTGAGGTTTACAAAAGGATTCATACTATTTTCCATTCAGTATTTTACAAAAATTATTTATTAGATTCTATATATTAATTGTTAAATGATAATTTAATTTTGTATTTTCTAAAATGTATAAAATTGTATAGTGAGTTTAATTTTTAACTAATTTATTTTAATGTAATCAATTTAAAAATAATATTTTACATGAATAAATGAATAAATTTTATCATAATAATTTTAAATTGAGTTATTATTAAATTTTATATTAACAAAAAATTAATTGATAGTATTATTTTGTATGATTTAAGAAAATATAATTTAATTTATTATTTAACAAAACAAAAGATTTAATCTGTAATTTTTACAAAATACACAAATCAATCATTAATTTTAAGTAATTTTTGCAAACTAAAACTAAAACAGTACGTAGGGTTTACACACATATTTAAATGATAATCCATTCTAATAATGAATTAATTAATTTCATGTAAATAATAAATATATATCTTTATATATTAAAAGTGCCTATCTAACGGCATTTCTTGGTTTAACAGAATATACTTAAAAATAAAAGAATATTCTGTTAAATTTAACGATTAGGTTTGATCTCCCGTTAACAAATAAACCCAATAATTAAACCCAAAAAATCAAACCATCTTTTAAATATTAATAATCTCTTTTTAAATTAAAAAACTCATCTTAGCCACATATCTCTCTAACAACCCTATCTTAAAAAAGAATATTAATAATTTTTTTTATTTATTTTTTAAAAAAGAAAAATATAGATAAAATGTCTAGAAAAGATGAAATAGCTTAAAAAAATAAAAAGAAGATGAAATGGGCTGTAATTAGTATTTACCTTATATGTTTGTGCTTATTTTCAGTTTTATTTTTAATTTTACCACCAAGAGGAGAAGGTTGAAAAATATTAGAATATGAAAATATTATTGGTGCTTATTAGTAATTTGCAAAGAATGTGAAAATCTATAAATATATAGTTGTGTAGCTATTATTAGATATGAAATAAAATAATAGAACTTTTTTCAGTTAGAAGATTAATGTACATTTTACTATTAATAACTTACATTATTATAACACAACTATGTTTTACTTACTAAATATACTGACACATATTTTATTTTTATAAAACAAATCATTCAAATAATTATACTATTTTAATTATTAATTAAAATAAAAAACTAAAATATTAAATAAAACTAACACTACGTGGCTTGGCACGTAACAATCACCTAGTATATATATATACTTAGAATATACTTAAACCCAATAAAATAAAAGAATATACTTAAAAATAAAAGAATATTCTGTTAAATTTAACGATTACGTTTTATCTCCTGTTAACAAATAAACCCAATAATTAAACCAAAAAATTAAACAATCTTTAAATATTAATAATATCTTTTTAAATTAAAAAAATCATCTTACCCACATCTCTCTCTAACAAACCTATTTTGGGAGAATATTAATAATTTTTTTTATTTATTTTTTTTTTAAAAAAATATATATAAAATGTTTAGAAAAGATAATATAAATGTGAGACTGTATATGAGTTGCCCCTTCTGTAATTACCTAGAAAAGATAAAATGTATAGATAAATATATATATGTGAGATTGTATAACATATATTATTATAACACTAACTATGTTTTACTTACTAGGTGGTTTGGCACGTAACAATCACCTAATATATATATATATACACATATGATAAGATGGAATAAAAAAAAAGTATCTAAGATATATAGAGATTACTAAAACGTGAAGATTTTTTTAAATTTTTTTATAAAGAAACGTGAAAAAATTAAGCCATATATAACTAATGAGGCAATGGCAACGTGTACGTCCTAGCTGGCGTTGAGATCGACTCGATCGGCTATATCAAATTAACTAGTAATTTTCAGTCATTCTAGAATGTAGTTGTAGTCTTGCGCGGCCCAACCAATAATGGTATGACGCGTGTCCAAATTGGCTGCCCTTTCATGCACGATGCTTAATTAATTTATATATATAAATAAATAATAATGATATTTGATGTTGAATAATTATGAGTAGATGATGACGAGAGACAGGACGATTCCATTTATGGACCAAAGTGAGATGATAATAGCCGATCAGTACTGTTTAACTGGAGGCTCTTTTTTAAACACGTTCACTTTTCTGTGACTTTAACTTCATACTCAATTGTTTTCTCTCTCATCTCTCTATATATCTTCATCTCTATCATGTATAATACCCCACATTTTCTTTCTCATGTACTCAGTCATCACCTTATAATTTCTTAGTCATAATGATTTGTGTGTGTCGATCGACAATACGGATTACTAAAAATATATATTATTTTTTATATATATATATTTCTTTAATAATGTATAGTTGGTCGACTTCAATGTTTTTTAAATATATATTATATAAGCTCGGTTTAGTGGGTCATTTATTCAAAGTACTTTATGGATATATTGAGGAATATGTGGAGGATAATGAGCTGAGCTATGTTTTAGTGTTTATTTATAGAGAGACTTGATGATCATGAGCAAACGAATATCTTTCCATAAATGTCTAAAATCCTGTAAATTATTTATAAATCTGAGATAATTTAATAAGTATGATAAACTAAAATAAATTAGGTCAGAGACCCGACCACTAGACACGAAAATCCTCTAAAGAGGCATTTAATTTATAGCTAAAGAATGTGCTAAAACATTATTAACTCGTTTACAATAAAAAATAAAAATACTAGAGAAAGACTTCTAAACATGTAAAAATGTCTTTAAAGAACAATATCATACTCATTTAAAACTTACATCTTATTAGAAGCTAAATTCACTAAATACAAACAGTCAGTAAATACAATAATACGAGAATAACCAGAGACGCCTATACATAGAAGAGACCTTGTAGCATAGCCAAAGCCTCCACCACATGCGGTTCAGGCATACTAATAGCTGGAGTAGCAACAAAACAAAGGACATCCTCATTAGATTGAGATATAACCGCCCTCATGCTTAACTACCTTTTTTCCAAGCAAATGCCAGAATCCACAAACAAATTAAATTTTACTAAATTCAACTCAGAAGTCACCCCGCTATATGAGAAGAACAAGCTAATTATTGGATTTATTCACTACAAAAAAAAACTACTTTTAGTGATAATTTTTGTCACAACATAATTTTTTTTATGATTAAATATGATTTTAGTGACAATAAAAAGTTACTTGTGACTAAAATATAGTATTTAGCTACAAGTTGTCACTAATTTAATTTTAGTGTCACAACAAGTATTGTGACTAACAACACATTTAGTCACAACAAATTGTAATATTTATGACTAATACTTTTAGTCACGGATTTTTCAGTCACAACATAGGAATAGTGATTTATAATTAATCACAATTGTTTTACTTTTAGTCATAAATTTTGTTGTGACTAAAACTAAAATTTTTTATAGTGAATTTTGTATTCTAAATTATTTAGAATTTTGTAAATTTTTGAAAGAACTTAAATATAGCATATATTATTAATATCATATAAAAATTGATTGTGAACTAGTTTAGTAGAAAACTTTTCTATTATCGCTATATGATGTACACCCAAACTCGCGATAAAAAAAAAATATAATAATATTAATACACAGTTCTCTCCATCGAAAAAGTAGAAAAATATATGACCATTTCTTAGAGTAAGTTCAAGGAGACACTATAACGTCAATATGGTGTAAATTCTTTCTCCAAGGTAACACTAAATCGATCCTTCACTAATTTGCTGTACATACTATGCCGTGCACTGTAGCGCACACCATCTTCTTTTATTTATTTATTTTTTTTAATTTATATTATTATTTAATTTTATAAAATTAAAAATTTAATTTAGTAAAATTCTACAATAAAATTCACTTTGTGCACTGATGTATCCCTGTTTGTTTCAGAATCCGAATTTTTTTTTTAGTTTATTTTTTTTATAGTCGTGTACATTATAGTTATTTAAGATATCCTGTAAAATTTTGGGAAATTAAAAAAAAATTAACACGCCGGAAACAAGGTTCAAATTCTCTGTTGCACATATGACTCTTTTATTTTATACACACGTGAAATAGATTGTTTGAATATTGCATTCTATATTATCAATTATTTTGAATTTCTTAAAATTCTACAGAATATTTTAAACAACTATAACGTATACAACTATGAAAAGATGCTTTTAATTGTGGTGATTTTACTAAATTAATATAATACTAAAAATAATATTTTATTTTATATAAAAATTAATTTAATAATAAGAAATATTTTTTTAGTGTAAATTTTGGTGTTATGTTGGAGTTGAAATAATTTTTGATACCAAATTTAATGATAGTGTAACACTAAATTTAGTGTATACGTTGGAGATGCTCTTACGACAAAAAACTTTTTGTTTTCTCTTTTCTTTTCTTGATATGGAATAAGGATGCACCTGTACATTATAATTAATATACTATACTTTTTCTTCTTCATTTGTTTTTGTCAGAAAAATTAGTTTTCTGATTTTTTTTTTAACAATTAAGAAGGTTAACTACTTTTTCTTCATTTGTACTGTTTGTAGAAATAAATGCTTTTTAAAGTAAAGGAAATACTTTAACGAGGAGGGTACATACTATAGCCTCTCGTTTATTACCACGTATATTAGGCCTTTAATTAACTGGTTAATATATTATTAAGTGTAATATTAGTAGGATAGCATAATATTTTGCAGGCTCAAATGTTGCTGGTGGTGACTCCAACAGCCGTATAATATTAGATGATAAAACTAATCTAATCTATTATTAGTATTAGCCTTATCAAGTATTCCAATATGGCAATAACAGAGATCTCAACCCACTCAACTACCCTTCCAAAAAATAAAAAATAAAAAGGATAGAGATTCTTTCTCATTAATTAGTACAGTACTTTTATAAGATTTTTTTCCCATTTAAGCCTACTCTATCCATTGATACAGTGCTCAGAATTTCTGGCTATATCCATAAGAAATGATACATGTAATATATGATATGAAGGTAACTAAATAATGAATTCCACCACTTTTTAGTGTAATGTTCCTATCTTCCTATGTATACATATTTTTTTAATGAAAAATAAAATTTTGTTAACCTTTAAAATTTGTTACCAAACATAATAATAAATTGGTCAGAACAAAGTTCATACCGAAATGACAACCAGAGAATAATATAAAAACTCTTGCAAAATTATAAGCTACTATATTAGCTGATCGTTTAATAAAAAACACATTAACATTTTGCAACTCAAGAAGGAGTTGTTTACAATCGTTAATGACTTGTCCAAACAAAGATAGCATACACACTGAACTTCAAAAAACTTACCGTTAAATAATCAGTTTCAATGATCACTCTTTGCCAATTATGCTCCATAATCTAGCTCATGAATACTTCACGAACTCCAATTGCCTCAACTAGTTCAGGAGTGGCAACCCTGACCCTGAAAAAAAGTCAGCACAACCTTCCACTAAGAAACTATGATACGATCTCTTGCAACTAGCCCAACACCATATAATTGTTTCCACCTTCAAACAAAGCAGTGTCCACATTAATTATGATATTGTTTTTGCTTGGAGAAGACTATTGCTTAGTACCATCACCCGACTGTAAATCAGACCATAATGTCTTAATAAGAGATCTTTGAGCACGTGTTCATTGATCAAGATAATTTTTAGCTTACACTACTATACAATCCACCCTAACATCTTTTTGACCAAACTAAATCATTTCGACCGCTCCAAATTGCCCAGTAAAGAACCGACAGTAAGAGCTTACCACCCATGTATGTACTAGAAAAAACCGATATACACTAGTCTTAAAAAGAGTGGTCCTTTACTAGTAAAGCCATATCGATTCCACACATGTTTGACAATTGGATAGGTAACTAAAGCATGTAAGATTGTCTCCTCTTCCAACTTATAGACAGAGCAAAGAGAGCTAACATTAACTCTTTTACATTGAAGCTGATACAAAGTAGGAAGATAGTTTTGTCCTACACACCACACAAAATTTTTGACCTTGGGAGAAAGCTTTAAATGCCAAAAGGAAGACTAGAACTTAGAATAAGCTTCTTCATTCGAATCCCATCTGCCATGATAGGTTTAAAGTAGCTTATAGCCACTTTTCACTAAATACAAATGTAATATCTCAGAAATTTATTATGAATATATGGGGCATATTTTATGAAATATGGATTACTAAAGGTATAATGGGTAGGATTGTAATCTTACAAATTATCTAATTATGTGAGAATTAAGAAATTTTATCATTAATAAATAAAGATAAGCGTAATTTATTAATTATAGAGACTTTATTGGAATATGCAGGTAACATGCATGTTATTTATGAGATAAGATATTTTTAGGAATTAAAATTATGGAGACTCGATCGGCGGCCAAAAATATCACAGTAGTATTAATTATAGTATTAGTGAAACTAGGAAGTTAAGTTGATTTTGAGTTTACCAGAGTATATCGGTGGTATTTGGTTATGACCAAAATATCCCTAGGTTGGAAGTTACTTAAGAGTTAAGTAAGAGGGCATTTTTGTCATTTGTTAAAAATAATTAACATTTTTTCCTTTTGTTTTATTGGGTTAGAAGTTGAGTTAGAAAGTAGAGGACTTATTAAAGATAAGTTATAATTAGAAATACTAGGTTAGAAACTAAGTGTAATCAAAAGATCAACTCAGTCATCCTTACTCTCTTTCTAAGCTCGCCCAAGAAGAAAAAAGAAGAAGCCAAAACTAAACACTTAAGAACTGACCTAAATTCTCAACTGCTCTTTTGGAATTCAACTAGGGTTTGATTTAATTAGTTATGAAGACTTAACGTAAGGTTCTAATGCTTCTTCTTCTCCTTAGTTTATGAAATAATAATAGGTTTGATTGGGAATTATGATGTTTTGATTATTATAAATTTGGATAAGATTTTGATTGATTTCCTATGTCAAAATTAGAGTTGTTTTAAAGTTTCTAAGCGGCAACTGCTTTTTCTTGGGTGAAGTTAAGCTTGGTCTTCAATGACAAGTTTTGAATTGTGATTTGATTTTGGTTTCTATAAATTAGGTTATGGTATATTGATGATATTGGACTAATCATATTTCCTAGGTCAACTATGTTCTGATCATATTTTGGAAAAAGTGAAAATATAAAAGTTTTAGATCTCTTTTTAAGCTTTCCAACGCATCTTGAATTAGCTCATTTAGAGTTTGCATGAGAAAGTTATGTCCATTTTACTGAGAGAGGTCGAAGTAAAAAAAAACAGATCTAGTAGTCGCGGCGAGGGATTATAGAAAGCCCCTTTTTTCACTTTTCTACAGCCGCCACAGCGAGAATATTGACCGCCACGGTGCCGACTTCATACAGGTCAATAATAACTTTGTCTTTTCTCTTTTTGGGCTTAAAAACTCTATTTTAATAAAAGGGGATTGCAAATTTTAGAGGGGAGACAGAATGGAACCCTAAAAATACAAGAAGAAGGCTCTTGGAGCGAGCATGGGCGATCCGCGACAATCCTCCATCTAGTTTCTTTCTCTTCTCTTGATTTCTTATGTTTTTATTTATGTTTAGTTTAATTATGTATTTAATTATGAGATAATAAATTCTCTATTTAGGGATTTGATGGATATTGACTAAGATTATTCCATAGATTGCTGCTATTTGATTGTTCTTTCTTTCTCTATCATGATGATTTATTCATATTTGTACTTATTACATGTGTTTGATTGTCCACCTTATGCATGATCTATAATCTCAATACAAAATCTAAAAAGTGAGTACTGAGAATGCTCTAAATGAATAGACATAGGTTTTGATGTAAAACGAGAATATTCACATAATTTATGTGGCTTTTAGATTATTGCTTAATGTAAATTGTATGTTGTTCTATCTTAGAGATGCAGTAGTTGGCATGCAATTTAGGACCTTTATGATTTGAAAAGAGTTTAGTCATTGCATAAGAGGAAGAAGAATGGTTAATTAGTGTTAATAATTGGGTAATCAAAGCAATTGAAGTCATCTCTTTAATTTCACATTCATTGTTAAACATTTAATTTGTTTGTTTTATTTAATTTTGCTTAATTTATTTAGTTCAAAATTTATTTATTCGATTGCCAAATAGAAACAAGAATTTAATTAATTGGTACTTAATTACAGTCCTCGTGGGAATGATCTCACTTACTTGAGTATTACTTGTTAAAACGATATGTATACTTACATGTTGAATTCATCACGACAAAATGATGAAGATATTTTGTTATTAGACAATGATGATTATTCATGACTCTAAACTGAAACTGTTGTAAGATTTTTACTTGTCACTTATATATATTATCATTAAGTAACGATAGTGACATTTTGGATACCGGAATAGGTACCAGGAATGTCTTATTAGATAAAGACATAAATATTTGAATGTTAGGTTAGGTATCAGGGTTGTGTTATTAGACAACTATGAGTGTGGTTATTTTATAAAGTAACAGATGCAACTTGTCTTATTAGACAAGTGCTTGAGTATTATTGGATGTTTATATACTTGTGATTACTTGAACTGATGAGTATCTGTGTTAATTTGAATTTGTGAATTTGCTTATATGATTAATATGCGATTATTTGATTTTGATTATTTGACTATAACTGATGATACCCGTGTACTGATTCATGATGTTGTATTATTACTTTTTTTGTTAAGTCTTTGTAACTCACGGGTGTTATGTGATATAGGTAAGGAGTGGAAAATATTTGGTCAACCATGAGTCAAGAATTTTCTACAAAAATATACATATGAACTTATTTGACAAGTGGAGCTGAGTTATCGGGATTCATATTTTCCAATATTAGGGACTATAATCTGTATTTTGTTAAAATAATGTGATGTCATTTTTTTGTAATATTTTATAAAGGGAATCCCCATTCTTAAAAGAGATTATGCCATGACATTTAATATTTCAAATTAGTTTGTAATAATTTAATTTAATTCACCATTTTTACTTAAATTGATAGTTTATTATTATAAACTAGTTTATAAATGCACACATTTAACGTCCATATAAGTTAGGACATTACATTATAGTATCAGAGCAGTCACGATTTTAAAGGTTTTAAAAACTGACTGAATAAGTACATTTGCTCAGAAGATAAGCTCCAGTCATGAAATAGTAAGTATTATTTGCTTATTATGTGATTAATTGTTATATGATATTATTAGAAGTATGTTTAGAAAAAAAAAAGCATGAGTTAATTTTGATTAGAATTATATTTTTTACATATTTATATTGGAGTATAATTATAAATAGTGAGCATAAATATAACACAAATTCAATTTTTTTATTAAATTTAGTACAAATTTTACATATTGTATTTGAGATTGTCTAAAAAATTATAATAAAAGAATATAATTAGAACTATTTTTTTTTTTAAAAAAAAAAAAATGAGTCCTATCAATATTATTAGCATTGGAGATGCCCTTATACCACTCCAAGACACGTGAAATAAATATTTTAAAATTGAAAGAAAGTTTGAGCCTATCTATGAGTCAAATCTCAATAATCGATTTTGAGTGGCAGTGATACTATTGACTTTCTTTATCTTACATTATAATGATTTCAATAAAAATCACAAATCAACTTTAAATTTTTTGTTACAACACGAGTACCATCCAAAATTCTAAATCATTCTTGTAA
This sequence comes from Cannabis sativa, assembly GCF_029168945.1. Lineage (NCBI taxonomy): Eukaryota > Viridiplantae > Streptophyta > Magnoliopsida > Rosales > Cannabaceae > Cannabis > Cannabis sativa. The sequence continues at coordinate 38,098,686 of NC_083601.1, read as the reverse complement.
AAAAGAAAAAGAAAGTTTATATTTTTAAAATAAAAAGTAGCAGTAGTATCTTTCTTAAGAGTAAGATGAATAAATCATTGGATAACTATGGAAAAGAAAGAATGTTGTGGATGTGACCATTCCCAATAGAAAACTTGGGTGGTGTGTGTGGTGTTGTGTTCGATGGTGAGGAAGAAGTAGAAGTAGCATAGTAGTGGTTTATCCATCTCCCTCAACGACTTGATGACTAGATTTGACTCCTTTTTTCATTCACACACTATCATCACATCATTCCGAGTAAAACCACAGTAAACCCAATTCAATAATGATTAAAACATGGTATAAATTCATTGCAACATCAAAGGATCCTAATTATACAATAAGCATCAATTACATTGTTTAATTTTCTCAACAAATTATGGTTAAAAAAGAAAACTATAATTATGTTAATGCAACTTAATTTATTCGATCCTACTAGAATTAACGTATATAAATGTATGTGATTAGTTGATGATGATGATGATGATTCATGTCATAAATACACACGCACTCATAGGACACCACACGTACACACAAACACGCCGCCCACACACAATTTTTCCTCTCCCGATTTCGTATAAATAGCCAACTAAATGAGTCTAAAACCACTCACTCTTCAAACCCCACAAAAAACTCAAACTCATTTCATCACTTCAACCAAAACCCGTCTTAGAATTCTCCTCTTTCATCAATCCAAAGTTTTTTTTGCCTTTTTTTCATTCCCACAAAAGTTTTGATTTGTTTAAACACATACGAATTAGATAATAGAGAAAACTCAAACTACTACAACTACAACTACAATGGTGGTGTTATCCCAACATGAACATTTCCCTTACCTTAGAAATTGTATAGGCACTAATAATAACTTACTATACGGTGGTATTCCCTTAATAGACCTCTCTCAACCTGATTCAAAGCAACTCATAGTGAAGGCATGTGAAGATTTTGGATTCTTCAAAGTCATCAACCATGGCGTACCAATGGATTTTATCAGGACGTTGGAATCTGAAGCAGTCAAATTCTTTTCCCTGCCACTTTCCGAGAAAGAGAAAGCAGGGCCTCCCAACCCTTTTGGCTACGGAAACAAGAAGATTGGTCGACATGGCGATATGGGTTGGGTTGAATACCTTCTCTTAACAACCAACTCTGAATTCATTAATTCTGAAAGGTTTAAATCAGTTTTTGGCGAAGACCCACAGAAGCTACGGTACATAACAATTCTTTAAACAGAACCAATTAAAAAAACACTCTTTTTTTCTCTTTCATTTTCTGATAGTTTTTTTTTTTTTTTGGTTCTTTGCAGTTTTGCTTTGGATGACTATATACTGGCAGTGAAGAAAATGGCGTGTGAGATTCTTGAACTGATGGCAGAAGGGCTGAAGATTCAGCCGAGGAATGTGCTGAGTAAGCTGTTAATGGATGAACAGAGTGACTCTGTTTTCAGACTGAATCACTATCCGCCATGTCCAGAGGTTGAAGGTGGGAATGTGATTGGGTTTGGTGAGCACACAGACCCACAAATCATTTCAGTTCTGAGATCCAACAACACTTCTGGCCTCCAAATTTCTTTGAGGGATGACAGTTGGATTTCAGTCCCACCTGATCAAGACTCATTTTTTATCAATGTCGGCGACTCTCTACAGGTAATAAACTCACTCACTATATTATATATATACCTATACCATGGAAATATATTCATAAAATTACAAACTTACAACAAAATAATCATTCTTTTTTATTTAAAGATTATTCAAACGAAAAAAATATATATTTATATTTTAAAAAATAAAAGTTGGGACCCAACTTTAAGGTCTAAAGTTCAAATCATGTTTCAAATGGATAAGATTGTGAATAAGATTTTATGTGTGTAAACTGAAAAAGGGTTTTACTTTTGACCGTTTTCAACTTCCACCTTAATATTATATAGTCAAAATGGAAGGAAAGGAAGAAAGTAAAAGGCTGCTTTGGTTTCCCAAGTATTGAGATGAACTTAATCCTCTGTTTTTTGTTTTGGTCAAAATAGAAAACTTGGAAGATAATGTGCACTGTTCAAAGATATTATATTTTATTTATTTTGTTGATGGGTTTATTATTGGTTATTATGGGTTTTTTTTTTTTTTTTTTTTTTTTTTTTGAGTAAACTAAAAAGTTGAGGAATACTGCAGGTGATGACTAACAGTAGATTCCAGAGTGTGAAGCACAGAGTTCTGGCAAACGGGTTACAGTCTAGAGTTTCAATGATCTATTTTGGGGGACCACCTTTGTGTGAGAAAATAGCTCCATTGCCTTGTCTCATGAAAGGTGAAGAAAGTTTGTATAAAGAGTTCACATGGTTTGAGTACAAAAAATCTGCTTTCAATTCCAGATTGTCTGATAACAGGCTTGGACACTTTGAGAAAATTGCAGCCTCATAAGTTATGTCTCTCCAATGAAACCAACAAAAGAATAATAATGTAATCAAAAAAAAAAAAAAAGTAATCAAAAAAAAAAAACAAAAGAATAATAATAATAATAATAATAATAATAATATTTCGCACTTATTAGGAAGAAAGAAAAAAAAGAAAAATATTATGTTTGAAACAGAATTATATGTTCTGTCTAATCATATTTGGCTATAGATGGAATACTTTTTATGTTTTCTTTTTCCTCCCTTTCTTGGTTTGTCTTTGTTCTTCCTATTTTGCCCTTTTACTACTATTTCATGTAAAGGATAAAAGACTCTTCTTTCTCACTCTTACACTTGGGTTTTCATTTTGTTGAAAAGGATTTTATGTAAACTTCTTTGTTTATAACAAAAATAGCTCTCAATTGTGTCTCAAAGTCTATTTACATTATAGTTATTAAAATTTCAGTCTTTGCTATATATATGCTAATTTTTTCACTTTAAGGAGAAGTTGGTTTGATTTAATCACCATGCCAATTGCCAACTGACTCAGAAAAACAATAATAATAAATAATAACTAAAAGAAAACGTACATGCCAACTCCTTTCTGACCAGTTTCCGAACAAATATCCAATAAAGGGTAACTTTCAATAAATGTTGAATATTAGTATATATATTCAATTAATAAATAAACTAAATTATAAGTACTAGATAGATGGGTCACTTTCAGTGGTGGTGTGCAATCGAATGCATTAAATGCAGAAGCATCGAGATATATATGTTTCATTCCAATCATTCGTTGTAGATCGATTCTTCCAGATTTTTATTTTCAAAATATGACTTTTATGACAGATCACTTCATTCAAATATATATGATTTTACCCCTTTGTAATAACTAACCTGGTAGTGGTAATGTTAATTTAATTAAACACATGATTATTTAGTGTAAGAAACTCATTAAGATTCTTCTGAATGAGTTGAAAGAAACCTAGGCACACAAACAAACGCCCATGCAGGTATAAAGGAATGAGATAAATTAAGAATGAAAATTATAATATATATATAAAAAAAAAAGTAGTAAACCAACAAATTAATATTAAAAGAAATGGTCCATACCATATGAACTAGCACATAGAAAGCATTAAGATCTTGTGGGCTCATTGTCGTTCTTTTGGGACCATCTTACAGCAATGTGCATGCAGAAACAATAATCAGAAGCCAATAGAAAAACGCGTTATCACAAAAATATTGAGTAATTGTATGTGCACAACAAATATATATATGTACTAGATGTATCAATTTTTTTTAATAAATTTTATTTAATTAAAACGAGAGAGTTACGATTTAAAATAATAATATCATATCTCACTCATTTTCATTACTAGTATATGTATTTGACCTTCACAAATATATATAATTTAATAATGAAGCCCATTATTAATAGTACCCCTTTCATTATAAGTCTCTTTCACTAGTTTTAGCTAGCATCTGCGCTGTGAACAGTTCATAATTGTACCCCCCCTTCAAAAGATTCTTTTGAACTTTATATTCTCTACACATTTTTCATGCCTCTTTTTTTCCGTTATCGAGTATTCAAAATATATATATCCATTCATTTTTTTGCGTTATCGAGTATTATCTTAAACTAATTTATATGAATTAGTCCTTATGAATTAATATAATATATAAATTAACTCTAATGGAGTAGCTTCCTTTCTAGAAACCAAAATTAAGAATATCCTTATATAGGATTTAAGGGCCCTTTTATGAGAGGTAACCGAAAGTTGTATGACGTAATTATAGGTCTGGTCTAAAAGTTCTTATTATTAATTGACCAGCCAATTAATTAAGCTAGCTAGGTAGCTATATCCCTACTACTTCCTGATCTTAAATGATAAGTATTAATTTGATTGATGTTGAATATGTACTACTTTTGGTTAGTGGAAAATATCACATCTCATATATGGATAATTAGTATCTATTTATAGCAAAGGAATAAAAAAGTAAAAACCAAGTGAAAATACAAAGGCGAAAGGAAAAATGATGAGGAATGCAAGTGGTTTAGTCACATCAAACCATAATGTAATAACACATAATTATAATGAGATGAGAGTAGGGTAAGCATGATCTGTATGCACTGTAACCAATTGTTTGATCGAGGGCTTCGAACTCAATCCAATGATAAGCTGATTTTTTTGGACCAATAACCCAATCCCATGATGAAAAATATCCAATTCAATGTTTTTTTTTTGGATAGGTCATGCTTCTCCTTGTCAGATTTCGATAGCGATTTTGAATTTAATTACAATTTTCAAATAGTTATTAATAAAACATATTCTTGCGCATGATGTTCATCATAATCCAAAAATTATATTATATATGTTAAACAGATTTTGTATCCAAATTGTATTTAGTTTTAATAATTAAAGTATGTAATATCTTTAACATACATATAATATAAATAAAAATGAATTTTACTTTGTATTTGTTATTTTTTTAACAATTCACAAACTCTTCCAAGTAGTTTGGTAGACACGGACGGAGCTAAAATTAGAGATAATATCCAGCAATGCATAAAATTTTACAATTATTGGAGATTTTGGTAACTAAAACTGTTTTTTTGAATATATACTGTATGTAGATTGAGAAAAATATGATGGTTTTTTTAATTTTCAAAATTATTTTATGAAATAAACTAGAAAATTTGAATAAGTAAATTTGAAATAGAAAGTGAGTGATGTTTAATGGTATTAATATTAGGAGAATTTTTCAAAAATATATATTTTTTTTATGTTACATTTACTATTTTACAGCTTAAAAATTTAATTACAAATATATACTTGTAAAGTTTTAAAATCTTAAAAATACATTTTGTTTAGCAAAAAAAAAAAAAATGGAAAAAAAATCTCATGACACCTATAAATCAACTATAAATGAACTATAAAACAATAAAAAATAACTAAAAAAATAACCTCATGAACAATACAACTATAAATAAACTATAAAACAACTAAAAGCGGTTAATTATTTTTACTAAGAAAATATTTTGGTAAATAAAAACGTTCAAAGAATAAAAATAAAAAAATAAAAATCGTGTTGATATGTTTTCATAATTTTTTTTAAAATTTTTGATCTAATGTAAATTTTTCATAATATTAACTAAATACTCTACCCATGATATCATCCCATTTTTTTTTTTTTTGAGGGGACATTCTATTTAAAATATGATAAATATGTATAAATTTTAAAGCTCATATATAATAAATTAAGGAGTTCTTGAAAAGTGAGTGGGGCAAGGCTACTGTTAGCTAGGGCCGATCTTAGGTTAAGGTGGGTTAAGTTCGCGCTTAAGATCCATTCATTTTATGTAAACATTCCAGCTTCAAGCTTCTATTAGGTCCTTACACGCATGGAATGATAACTCTTATACACGAGTAAATCACTCTGATTGTTTCCTGGAATGATAACTGACCCTACAAACCAATACGAGTGTTTCTAACGTGCTTTGTCTTCACTCGCACACTTCTTGGGAAAACTATCCAGGAGGTCACCCATCCTGAAATTTTACCCAAGGTCAAGCACACTTAACCGTATAATTCTTTCGTGATGGACTACCGAAAAATAAGATGCACCTTGTTAATATAGGTAGTACTTATCAATCCATTTAAGCCCTCTTCAACTGTGTAGTTCATACCTACATAGTCTCAGAATCATCTCACTTAACCTTTCCCAAACGGACTACTGATTGTCACAATCACTCCACCTTACGGGGTTCGACGTCCTCGTCGACCACACTTCTAGCTGGTCAAGACGCTGATACCATTTGTAACGTCCTCGCTTCAAGCCTCCATTAGGTCATTACACCCACATAATGATGACTTTTATACACGAGTACGTCACTCTGGTTACTTCCTGAAATGATGATTGACCCTACAAACCAACACGAGTGTTTTAGCATGCTATTGTCCTCACCCGTACACTTCCTGGGAAGTCACCCATCTTGAAATTACTCCAGGTCAAGTATGCTTAACCGTGGAGTTCTTTTGTGATGGGCTACCGAAAAACAAGATGCACCTTGTTGATATAGCTAGTACCAATCAATCCATTTAAGCTCTCTTCAACTGTGTAGTCCCATACCTACACAGTCTCAGAATCATCCCACTTGACCTTCCCCAAGCGGTGTGGGATTGCACAGCTTACCCGATATTTCTCCTTACGGATCATAGGACTACTAACTGTCACCTTTTAGGAGCTTAAATAATAATAAAAAAAAAACTTATAATAAATATACATATTTTTTAAATAATTTTTAAAAATATCAGTTATTCTTATGAAAAGAAATCAAAAGAAATAATTTTTTTGGGATAAGTTGAGGAATACCTCTTTTTTACATCCATTAATTAAAAATACCTTAATTTTATATATCATTAAAATATACTTTTGTGAATGGGTTGCCCAATATAAAATATACTCTCACCTTAGAGTACTTAAATCTAGCATATATATATATATGTATATTAACCTAAGGAGTATATTAGGGTCATCTATAAAAGTGAGTATATATTAAAGTATATAAAAACAAATGTAAAAATCACAATAAATAAAATAGAGGGGCTTTTTCATTTTTACACTTCAAAATAATTTTTTTTGTATTTTTACACAATTCTACATAGAAACTTGCAACTAGCGCTGCAACCTATATTGCAACAAAAAATCGTACAGAAACTCCTATTGCAACTAGCGTTGCAAGTTGCAACAACTTTAGAAACTCAAACAGTAAATTTGAAAAGAAAAAAAAAAGTTAAAAAAATAGTATATGAGATAATTCCCCTAAAATAAAATAGGTATACAATATAATTTCTTTTATTTTAGGATCCAAATTAACTCAAAATGGGCCTGCTATTAGCTATTACGTAGCTCCATCGACAGAGGCCCTTACAGAGTTAGGGGGCTATGGCCCTCCCAAACAAAAAAAAATAAAATATTTTTGTACATATTAAAAATGTAAAAGAAACTAAATTATATAATGATTATTAACAATACGCTCCAAAATCTTTTTCTTCACAATTTGCCCTCCCACTTTGCAAACTCTTCCTCCGCCACTGGTAGCTCCGCTCCACCTCTTGTGGTAGTATATATATATATATAGTTCACGATCGAATTTGTAGAATCATACTCCAGAAAAATAAAATAAAAACTGCTCAATTATTAAAATTAACTATATAAATACATATATATGTGCACCAATTAGTAGAGTAGTACTAACTATATCTAAATCATATATGGCGCGCTCAAAAATAGTGCGGATCGGATAACATCACATATTCCCTATGCCATTTTTATGTACGCCAAATCAATCATTAAGCAATTTCTGGAATTTTATCAGATATTGCGATATTCTTTTCCAGTATAATTAAGACTTCTTGCATAAAATTTCTCAAGTACACGTGGTAGTACTAGTAGGTAGAAGTATGTAAATATATATATTTGCACGAATATTAACAACATATATACACAGAAAATGAATACATCTAACGAATAATGAAATAAACAAATTAATATACCCAAAAATCTGAAACAAAATTTTGATAAATATTAAGCACATATAAGAATGAGGTTTAAAAAATGAGTTTTTGCTCTCAAGTGAATTCGGGTCGGGTCGTTCTCTGAAAAATGGCCGCCTGTTTGCCTTGATTGCATGCAGAACCGATGATTTTTCCGTCGTCACGGCACATCGTACTCTCTCTTTAAAAAAAAAAAAAGCACATATAATACTGTGACTTGTTTAAAAAAAAAAAAAAACTTAATAATGAACTGGCTGCCACGTGTCATCAATTTGCGGCATCTCCCTAAGCAATCTCTCGAAATCTTTGAAGGAAATATGTGTGGTCAAAGTTGTTGTAATATCGGGTGCAGTAGCAGTAGCTGATGATGATGATGATGAATTATAATGATCGGTAGTGGAGCGTGTTCTGAAGGCTCTGTGGCCATCGTGGCCGTCGTCGTGATCTTCCACCTTGGAATCTTTTCCGGTCAGCTTCTGTACCACATCTTTGAAGCCTTTGGCGTCGGTTTCTACGTATTGGGTGTTGATTATCACAACCTTTGGGGGTTTGTTACTATTATTGTCTCTTCTTGGTGTGTTATAATTACCACTGCCGGACATGGTGACAAAGTATATAATATATATATATATATATTCCTCTCTCTTGATTCTGATGACTAAGTTGTTCCAATCGTTGAGTTATATAAATGTATATAATAATTGAAACTTTCTTTTAAGCGATATGATCAATGAAATTAATGATGCATGTAATAATAAATGATACTTGTACGGAATTTATATTATTGAGAATCAGAAAGACATTATTAAAGAAGTGGAAAGGATCAATGAAGTAAGTTGACCGTTGTTTTGTGTCAGTCTCGGTTTAATTAATTGATATATAATTTGGTCAAACCATGCAGTTGACTGTTGAGAAAATCATCTCTAATTAACTGCTATATATCCTCTTATAATATTGACTTTGTAAAGAATAAGGGAAAAAAAAGAAATATATTCCATATATATATATAGCATTGCTATAATATAATCAATGCTCAATACGGATGAATATTATTTATTATATTGAAATGTGACGTGAGATGAGATCTGATATTAAATAATTACACCAAAGAGTATGTCACATTTTGTAATATTTAGCACCTTAGCATTTCTTATGTATGTGTGTTGGGTTATTAAATAAATAAGTCAAATTTATGTGGTCTATTTTGGAATAAAGTTTATGACTTAAGGGCATGATTGTCATGATTTTAATATGTGGATACCAATTAGATAGTTTCTGATTTGATGAGGGGCCAAATTAGAAATTATTAATAAATATTACCAACTGTTGTAACAGTTGGTAATATAACAGGTATGGGTCCCCATTTTGCATCGTATCAATAATTTTACAGAGTTCTTGAATCCCCATCATCAGGAAAATAAGGTTTCAAAGGTTTTGATGCAAAATTGGAAGATCATACCAATCAAAGATCGATTCTATGGACTCCGGTACGCTTCCGCTAATCTATATTCTATTGTTTGATTCTCATGAATTAATTAGGGCTATATTCTGAGTTTACAGTATTCCTAACATGTGGTATCAAGAGCATCCCTAAATTAATTCTTGAGGATTTATGATATTATTGGTCTTCCATTAAATTTGCAATCGTTCATATATATATATATATATATAAATAGTTGATATGCGATTGACTTTTTATATGCTTGGTGATAGTTTTGGTTTTGTTTTAGCCAATATAAAGAAAGATATGTATATAATGTGCGATGAAATTTTGTCTTCACTGAATGCGGCTGAATTGTATATATACATACAATTCGTTTATGTTGTTGATAACTTATATATGGGCCGGATGATATGAAAGTTTTGCACAGCATTTATAATGCTTTGCGATTAGAAAATTTTGCCAAGATTAATATGTATATGCGTCTGTGTTGCAATTGAAGTTCTTTCATGTATATATTAGTCATGTAATATGCAATTAAGTTCCTGTTTTGTATATATATACATAATAAAGTTAAATCATAATTTTATTATCTGACTAAAGATAAATTCAAATCTTTTGTTTGATATGCAATTAAGTTTTAGTGTGTACGGTGTATGTATATGGATTCATTTTGGCTATATTTTACTTTTGTTTTCTGTTTACTCCTGCGAAAATGCATCACATGCTTGCATTAGAGAATTGCATTCTGTTATGATTTTTCTTTTGTTTTATTATGATTATTATTATTATTATTTTATTAAAATAATAATAATAATTCAGTAACAATTAATTCAAATTTTGGTTTAAAAAATTTATTAAGGATATCTAATATTTAATTAAATTAATTGAAACAAAATATCACCAAAGTGATCTTTTTTTGTGTAGATTAATTTAATAAAAATATTATGATAATTGTGTGTATGTGATTCATAAATTTATTAACTAACCCAAAGGTAAGTTAATATTTAGTTGAATTGCATGCATGTTTGTGGTGATAAATGTGTGACAATTATAAGGTATTTTGTGTAAATAATATGTGTTAGTCCAAAGATTGCATATTATTTGACATAATTTATTGTCAATGTTTGATCACTACAACAAGAGTACCGCTTACAATTAATATTACTGTCCAAAGACTTAATATTAAGGTTGTGTTTGGTATCTTGAGATGGGATTAACCATTATTTGAATTTATTGTTTTATTTAGATTCTTATATGAGCATGTTATTTATGTAATTGTATTGTTCTTTTCAGCTGTTGCCAGTGTATCTGCTAACCTTAATTCGGTACCGGTCCTTAATGGTAATAACTTTAAGGACTGGAAGGAGAACATTTTTATTGTTCTTGGCTGCATGGATCTTGACCTTGCATTAAGGATGGATCGTCCTGCTTCTCTTACGGATACCAGTACCTCCGAGCAAAGGAGGATTTATGAGAAGTGGGACCGTTCAAACCGCATGAGTCTTATGATCATTAAGCGCGGCATACCTGAGGCTTTTAGGGGTGCGGTGTCCGAGGAGGTCACCGATGCCACAACTTTCCTTGCTGAAATTGAGAAGCGCTTTGCAAAAAGCGATAAGGCGGAAACAAGTACTCTTTTAAAGAAACTTATTTCCATGAAGTTTAAGGGCAAGGAAAACATAAGGGAGTACATTATGGAAATGTCTCACCTTGCTTCAAAGTTGAAGGCACTAAAGCTTGAGCTTTCGGATGACTTGCTTGTGCATTTAGTGCTTATCTCTCTTCCTCCACAATTCAGTCAATTTAAAGTCAGTTACAACTGCCAAAGGGAGAAATGGACTCTTAATGAGCTCATTTCATTTTGTGTTCAAGAGGAAGAAAGATTGAAGCAAGAAAAGACTGAAAGTGCTCATTTGGCAAGCACCTCTAAGGATAAGGGCAAGAAAAGAAAGAATGAGGCTGCTAAGGATAAAGGTCCTGCACATAAGAAACAAACTCAAACCAACAGTGATGATGGTTGTTTCTTTTGCAACATGAAAGGACACATGAAGAAGGAATGTGCTAAGTATATTGCATGGCGAGCAAAGAAAGGTACATTTCTTACTTTGGTCTGTTCTGAGGTAAATTTAGCTTCAGTACCAAGAAACACTTGGTGGTTAGATTCTGCTACTACTAACATCAGTGTTTCTATGCAGGGTTGCCTGAGTTGCCGAAAGCCAAATGATGCTGAAAGAAGCATTTATGTGGGAGATGGCAAGTCGGTAAATGTGGAAGCAATAGGGCATTTTAGGTTGTTGTTAAGTACTGGTTACTATTTGGACTTAATAGATACTTTTGTTGTACCGTCTTTTAGACGGAATTTGGTTTCTGTTTCTTGTTTGGACAAATTGGGTTATTGTTGTTCATTTGGAAACAATTGTTTTAGTTTATCTATTAATTCAAATACTGTTGGAACTGGTTCTCTTATGGTTTATGACAACTTATATTTGCTTGACACTGTTGCTTCTTATAATGAAACCTTGAATGTGGAATCACGTGGTACTAAGCGTAAAATGGATAATGAAAAATCAAGTTCCTTATGGCACAAACGGTTAGGTCACATCTCTAGAAATAGAGTTGAGCGACTTGTGTCTGATGGAATTTTAGATTCAATTGATTTTTCAGACTTTGATGTTTGCATTGAATGCATCAAAGGAAAACAGACCAAAACAAAGAAATTGGGTGCGAAAAGAGCTATAGATGTCTTAGAGTTGATACATACAGATATTTGTGGGCCATTTCCTACACCTTCTTGGAATGGTCAACGATATTTCGTATCATTCATAGATGATTACTCAAGATATGCGTACCTATTTCTACTTCATGAAAAGTCTCAAGTGTTGGACGTGTTCAAATCTTTTAAGGCTGAAGTTGAGAATCAACTTAGCAAAAGAATAAAGCAAGTCAGGTCTGACCGTGGTGGTGAGTACTATGGCAGATATGATGGATCAGGTGAACAACGTCCAGGACCTTTTGCTAGATATCTAGAGGAGTGTGGAATTATTCCACAGTACACTATGCCAGGATCTCCTAGCATGAATGGTGTTGTTGAAAGACGAAACCGTACTCTTAAAGATATGGTAAGGAGTATGATCGGTCATTCAACCTTACCGTAATCACTGCTGGGGAGAGGCACTTAAGACAACAGCCTACATTTTGAATAGGGTACCAACTAAAGCAGCTGCAAAAACACCTTATGAGCTTTGGACAGGGCGAAAGCCTAGTCTTAAGCACTTTCATGTTTGGGGATGTCCAGCTGAGGCTAGGCCTTATAGGCCAAATGAAAAGAAGCTGGAACCTAAAACTGTGAGCAGCTACTTTATTGGATATTCTGAACGATCTAGGGGTTTCAAGTTTTATGATCCCAAAGTAAAGAATATATTTGAAACGGGAACTGCAAAGTTTTTTGAGGATATTGAGTTTGGGGGGAGAAATACGGTTAAAGACTTTGTTTTTGAGGAGGATTTAGAATCACCCACTTCTCTTGAAGATGAGTTGATTCCTATTCCAATAGTTGCTTTTGACAATGTTCGGGATTCTAATCCTAATATTGATCAAGTTTTTAGATCAAGAGCAACCAAACATAGTCAATCAAACCCCGGAGGTACAAACTCAACAACCTCAAGAACAAGTGCCTTTGCGACGATCCACTAGAGAAAGAAGAAATGCTATTAATCCAGATGAATACATAGTGTATCTTCAAGAACATGAGGATGGCATTGGAATGATGGAAGATGATCCAATCAATTTTTATCAGGCCATGAAAAGTTCTAACTCTCAAAAGTGGAATGATGCCATGAATGAAGAGAATAAGTCTATGCAAGACAATAAAGTTTGGGAAGTTGTCCCATTACCAGAAGGTGTAAAACCAATTGGTTGTAAATGGATATTTAAAACCAAGAGGGATGAAAATGGTAATGTGGTGAGGTTTAAGGCACGTCTTGTAGCAAAAGGCTATACTCAGAAAGAAGGCATTGATTATAAAGAGACTTTCTCTCCGGTTTCATCGAAAGACTCTTTTAGAATAATAATGGCACTTGTTGCTCACTTTGATCTTGAGTTACATCAGATGGATGTTAAAACAGCGTTTCTCAATGGAGACATTGATGAGACAATTTATATGGAGCAACCAGAAAACTTTGTGGTTGGTGACCCAAAGAATATGGTTTGCAAATTAAAAAAAGCCATCTATGGACTCAAGCAAGCTTCCCGTCAATGGTACCACAAATTTCATCAAGTGGTTCTCTTATTTGGTTTTGAGATGAATGCTGTTGATGATTGTGTGTATCATAAGTTTAGTGGGAGTAAGTGTATATTTCTGGTTCTATATGTCGATGACATATTGCTTGCCACTAATGATATAGGCTTATTGCACGAAACTAAGAGATTTCTATCCAAGCATTTTGAGATGAAAGATCTTGGTGACGCCTCCTTTGTGTTAGGAATTCAAATACATCGAGACCGTTCTCGGGGTATTCTTGGATTATCACAAAAGGGCTATATCGATAAAGTACTCAAACGGTTTGGCATGCAAGATTGTAGACCAGGTGATACCCCTGTCGTTAAAGGAGACAAATTTTGTCTTAAACAATGCCCTAAAGGAAGCCTTCAAATTCAAGAAATGCAAAAGATTCCCTACGCTTCGGCTGTTGGGAGTCTAATGTATGCTCAAGTTTGTACGCGTCCGGATATAGCGTACATTGTTGGAGTGTTAGGCAGATACTTAAGCAATCCAGGAATTGATCACTGGAAAGCAGCCAAAAAGGTTATGAGATATTTGAAGAGAACAAGAGAGTACATGCTCACATATAGGAGGTCAGATCACTTTGAGATCATTGGGTACTCTGACTCTGACTTTGCGGGATGCCAAGATAGTAGGAGATCCAACTTCGGCTACATATATCTGTTAGGTGGTGGAGCTATATCATGGAGGAGTGCAAAACAAACACTCATAGCTTCATCCACCATGGCAGCAGAATTTGTTGCATGTTATGAGGCATCCAACCATGGTATATGGCTGAGAAACTTTGTCACAGGGCTGCGTATTGTGAATGGAATTGAAAGACCACTTAAGTTGTATTGTGACAATAAGTCAGCTGTATTGTATTCCAACAACAATAGGAGCTCGACGAAGTCAAAACACATTGACATCAAGTTCCTTGTTGTAAAAGAAAGGGTACAAAGTGGACAGATTTGTATAGAACACTTAGGTACAAACTCCATGATTGCAGACCCCCTTACTAAGGGTTTGCCACCCAAGGTCTTTCATGAGCACCTTTGCTCGTATGGGTGTTTTAGATTATGAGGATATCTAGATTCAGTGGGAGTTTGTCTTTAGTGTGTTTTATTTGTTTCATGAAACATGTGTATTTGGATATTTTTCTGATCAGAAATTATGTTATTCAGTTTATTTCACTTTGTACATTTAAGCTAAAGTTTTGATCTCCATAAAGTAAAGTAGGACCAATTGAAAATTGACATGAATAGATCACCATGCATGTAATTTTCATACCACATTATCATGATTGATCTATGTCATTTGGCTATGTTGATATATGTGACCATTGATGGGTTTAGTTGTGATTGATACAACGAAAATCGCTTTGATCCTATGTTGATATAGTTAATGGACGAGATTGCACATGCCTATGGTTATGATGACAAAGTTATGAGCTCAATAAGGTTAACACATTTATATGTATACATATGTGACCAGTGGGAGATTGTTAGAAATAATTGGGGTCACAACTGTATATATAAAATGTGTGTTGGGTCATCAAATAAATAAGTCAAATTTATGTGGTCTATTTTGGAATAAAGTTTATGACTTAAGGGCATGATTGTCATGATTTTAATATGTGGATACCAATTAGATAGTTTCTGATTTGATGAGGGGCCAAATTAGAAATTATTAATAAATATTACCAACTGTTGTAACAGTTGGTAATATAACAGGTATGGGTCCCCATTTTGCATCGTATCAATAATTTTACAGAGTTCTTGAATCCCCATCATCAGGAAAATAAGGTTTCAAAGGTTTTGATGCAAAATTGGAAGATCATACCAATCAAAGATCGATTCTATGGACTCCGGTACGCTTCCGCTAATCTATATTCTATTGTTTGATTCTCATGAATTAATTAGGGCTATATTCTGAGTTTACAGTATAGATCGATTCTATGGACTCCGGTACGCTTCCGCTAATCTATATTCTATTGTTTGATTCTCATGAATTAATTAGGGCTATATTCTGAGTTTACAGTATTCCTAACAATGTATTTATATTAATTTATATATATATATATATCAGTATATATTGGTATAGACTGTATAACTATTCCTTAATTTCATAGACTCATCTTGCTGAAAGGTTTGGAACATAAGACAGTTATTTGTGCATATATTTATATATTTATATGTACATATGTATACTCCGAAGCTTAGCTTGACTAATTAAAAATTGTTTCTCTTAAAAAAGATGGGATATATCTAGCTATCAACATTAGAGATTAAAAAATTATCTAGTTATCAAAGTATTTTCTCTAGTGACACGTCGAATATTCTTGAATCAGAAAACAAAATATATTCATTGAGTATATTATAGTACAATGTATTATGTATATATATACATCAATTGTTAGCAGTAATAAAGATTGCAAAGTCATATTCGATGAAAAAAAAATATATTGCAGTCATGTTCAAATGATTCAGTTGAGGCCAGATCGAACAATATGTCAAAAAAAATCACAAAGTCTAAGTACGTACGTCATATCAAGTCGATCTGATCGATCTAGAACCTTATTAACGTACGTACGAAGACAAAGGTTGAATTAATACGTATTCGCTTGGTTAGAGTTTTAGTTTCTAGATTTATTTTACATAATTCTGCTTATGATTTCGGAAACTATGGCTAGTGTAGTATAATTATATACTCTACATATAGCTAATAATATTTTCTTAAGAATTAACCCATATACTATTTTTTTTAATTTTCTTTTTCAAATTTACGGTTTGGGTTTCTAGAGTGGTTATAGCGCTAGTTGCAATAGGAGTTTCTATACGATTTTTTGTTGCAATTTATGTTGCAGCGCTAGTTGCACTAGGAATTTCTATGTAAAATTTCGTAAAAATACAAAGAAAATTATTTTGAAGTGTAAAAATAAAAAAACTCCTATTTTTTTTTACGTATACATAAGAGCATTGCTAGGTGTGTGTGTGGCGCCCTACCCATTGGTTAGCAATATTTTTAAAAGCTATTTTCTTTAATTACACAAAAAAAAATATGATACGGAGAAAGATAATAGGTACCAATAATGTCTTTTAAAAATTTTAGTGTACATAATTTTTTCTGAGAATGCATAAGGGCACCAGTGGTGCCTAGCACCCTCCTACGTGTCAATATCGCTACAGGTCCAACTAAGTATCGGGTCTCATATAGTTTAATATAATAACTTTTAGGGAGTATCGCTAGCCAATCGCAACACGACATGTCGAGAAGGTGCTAGGGACCACCGGTGCCTAATAGCAATGCTCATTATTTCTACAATTCTCAAAATTTTAGTATAATTTTTGTTTTAAAGTATTTTGAATCCCTGATATCAACGTGATGTAGTATAAACTAATAAAAGGTATTAGTAATTTATTGGTGTCTCATAACAATGTTTTTCAAATAATGATAATTAATAAATAACATTTATTACTTTGTTGAAAAGATGAGAAAAAAAAAGTCTTTTAAGCAAAAAGGTGAAAACTGTTGAATCTATTTTATTTATCGTTTTTTTTTAAAAAAAAAAAAAAGAATAACTGTATTTTAAGCTTGGCCATACTCTGTTTCAGCAAAACAAAAAGAAAAGAAAAGGAAAAATTGTCTTGCTCTGTTGGAAAATTTATGCTGAATAGGCAACATTATAGTTTGTCTTTGTCAAAACATGCGTTGAATATGTATATTCAATATTTGCATCTGATGCTGATAGTCTTCTCTCCATATAATTACTTTAAGAAAAAATAATTAGTCCTCATCTCATCATCAATATAATATTTAAGAAACAATATATATCCACAATGATCATATAACTATGGTCCAACTCTTCAAATATTGTGTTCTAGAAAAGTACCTAAAGTCTTATATGTATTGTCATTTTTCTACTGGTAATAATATTTTTGGTTAAGTTAGTAGATATTAATAGCTCAAGGTAAATTCTAAGTACAATGAACATTCTACTCATCAATCACTTTCTCCATTGCACAATTTCTATTCATAACTAGATTTTCGTTGAACTATTACTCAAGCAAATAAAAGTTAAAAGAAGAAAAAAAAAAAAGTAGAATGCTGGTTGTTAACTGATTTATTTTCTTTTGTAATTATTATAAACTGTGGCTTTACATTAATCCTCTTTTCAAGATTGGGAGTATATGTGGTTGAATCTGATTCTTTAGTAGTTGTATCGGCATTTGATAATAGACATTCTTATTTCAATGAGTTGGTTCTTGTTAGAAAATATTACAAGTTTGCACTACATGCTCTTCGAATATAAGAATAATTTGTTTAGGTAGATAACTTTCCTTATTTCTTCTATAATCCTTTATGATATTATTTGGTTTTTAATAATATTTGTCATTACTTTCAAAATGTATATATAATAAATTGTGACATATATATCCTTACATAAAGTATGTATATATATTGTAACACATAAATTATATTTAAGATCATTGTTGATGGAAAAGTTGATCTATATTTAGCCCAAAATATAATTTTGTAATATTTTTACATTAATTGTTATTAATATTAATGTAAAATTTAATATATAATGCTCTTTTAATAATTTATTAATAATAATACAAAAATAACTATGTAAATAATAAAAGTCATAGTTAATAATCAGTATCTTAACTAAACTTTAATAATACAACATTAAAAATGGCATAATAATAAATATAAAAACATAATATTTATTATGATATAAATTTTACATCATGATATATTGTAATTAAAATTTAGATCATTTTTTGTTATCTGACAAATTTCTATCACAATTTAATATATTGTCACACTACTTGAGTAAATTTTTATAGAGTTATATTTTGCATCGCATCTCCCTCAACAAATTTCTCTTATTTACATACATCATAAAATAAAATAAAAATTAAAATTAAAGGAGAAGACAAAATTAAGAGAGTGATCATGATCTACAATACATGCTATATTCAATTTGTTCTGCACCGTTCCCCGTCTCATCATCAAACTGCTTAACCACCACTACTTTATATTCTTTGTTGGAATATCTCTCTAGTTATACTTTCCTTGTCTATTTTCATGTCTCATTTTTTTTTCTTTATATATCAAAGCTTAAGCTACCAAATTGGGTACGTCTTCTGTTATTATATTTTCGAACCCTGGAAAACACACACATTAATTAAAGTAAATAAAAAAAACTTTGCTTCCAATTCTATTGTTAAATCATTTCAAACGAAAAAAAATAATAATAACCAAGCACAGTTTTGGAAAAATGAAACACTTCTTAGATTGGGCCTTTAACAACATTTTCTGATTTCAATATTAGAGAGAAATTATAACATCTAATTTTACATTGTAGACTGTAGGTAGAGACAACTTGTTTTGAATTTTTAAAAGAATTTAAAGTATAAAAAAACAAAATTTAAAATAATTATTTTTTTTGTGTATAAAAAAGAAAAACAATGAAGGTTCATTATTCAAAACAAAATAAAAAGAAACAAGCGTGCAATAGCACAGCAAGGACAAACGTCAAACAAGGATTTTCATATATATATTTAGAAAATTCTCTTATATATTTTAAAACTGGAAGACAATAACGTGAAGAAAATAAAAAATACAAATTAAGGTCTAAAAGGGTGAATGAAAACTTGTAAACGACAATTAAGAAAGGAAAGAGGTCAGGAGACGGCATTGAAGGGCAAATAAAGAAAAATTAAACAGGACCCAGAGAACTTCACATTCACAGGTTGGAATTGACGTTGGGAAAACTTAACACTTCTGACAACGTTTCAATTTCTTATGAAAGAGATGAGATACACATATACAATACAATCGCCATTACTGTAACATCTATTCATGATGTGAGTGAGCTAACCATATCTCCATGTTTTAAAATTAGGGATGTAAAAAATAAAGATAACAGAAGAAAACGAGGATGCGTTTTCCCTGAGCCAACTTCCCTACGACCTATTCTGACCAAAATATGGTAAGAGGAAACTTTGGGCATTCAGAGCTTTAAAAAGGTTCACAATACATACAACATTTTTCCAGTGTCTTATGACCCAAAAGGAACCTAAATGAACTGCTGTCAAACGAAATTTACTTGATAACAGGCAAGTTGTTCGTTCAATATGCATAAGGAAATACAAAACGTAAATATAGAAGGGCGCATTGGCACAAAAGGTACCTAGGTTCTTGGAACTTGGTGGCAACAACACCACACCTTCTATCCAAGAGAAAGGATGATAATTAAAAGCTTTTTCTAAGTAAAGGAGCACAAGTATGATCGCTATACCGAGAGAAGTTTCCAAGCGCATTTAGATTCGAAACAGGTGATATTCTCAAGATCGAAACCATCCCGTAAAAACTTCAAACTTGAAGCAGGCCCCGATGTGTAAAGAGTAACAGAACAACAATTGTTGCTACATAAAAGACTGATAAACGGAAAGAAACAAATGTTTCACCAACCAGTAAAAGGCATCAAATTTCCTTAGCTGAGAAGCTATGTTGAATTCCATCCACTGATCCTTAATTAGTAAGACTGGTTATTGACGAACAACTCGCGATCGAACTGGTGTCTTCGAAGGACTTACCCTGAATAAAATAAATACAGATAAGAGACAAATGACTTTAAATTGAAGATCTAGCTAATTGAGCTTGACTTGTTCGCACCTTATCGGTTGGGTTCCTAAGACCATTCCACTACAATTCAGAGCAAGTATTGCGCTTTCTGCCTGCTCATTGAAACATATCAACCAGTAAGTCCCAAGGGTGAACAAAAAATAAATATTTCAAAATGGTAATGCATTTTAAAGAAGTTTGATTTTCTATTATGGTTTAGTTTGGCCAAGAAAAAGAATGCATTCTCTGAATATCTGTTCGGAAAGAGAAAATGACCAAAATATGAGCACAACAATAAAATACTGAAAATTGAGAAGAATGTGATGAATTACAATGTGTTCAGGGGCACAATTAAGATTTTTTTCATTGAATCTTGACGTGAAGTGACACTTTTTAAGTCCATCAAATTAAATGAGAACCTACAGAAGTGCTGATTTTAACATGGAAACCTAAGGCATATTGAACAAGGAAAGAAGGATAAACTTTTATACTAACGACATAAAAAAAAGGCTAACGTATAACTGACTTTTTTATGTTTCCAAAAACCCAATGGATCGTGCCCAAATAGAGAAAATGCAGTGGTTTTATGACAGTTTTCCCCAAGAGATGAACTTTGACAAGGATAAACTACATTGGAACCTAGATGAGTGAAAACAGATGGAAAGAGTTATATCTTCTTTTTTGTTCTTGTCTGTTCTTTTGGTTGGGAAATGGGGCAGAAGGGGAGGGGAAATGAATGAATGCAAGGGATTGAAAGGTTCTTTTACTCTTGAAGGGGATTGGAAGCATAATCTGTCTAAACACACGTAGTTGTCATGATCCATCAAACTGTTAGCCTATTGTATAATGTTTCATCTCCTCCTAAAAGTGGAACATCCATGTCTCATCCATCGAAAGCAACTGTTGACATGAACAGGATTTACCCACGAATATGGGCCATACAATTCAAACAGTTAAAAGAATTAAAGTGTATTCCAAAAATAAGTCAAATGATAAGATCACTGTCTTTCGTGCATCATAAATACAGCATAACATAATATTTAGCCACATGGACCATAGTGAAGTCTCAAACTTACCATGACAAATTCAACAAAAGCTATGCGAGTTGAGTGCACATGATCCCCCAAAAGCCTTAAACGAGTAACCTGGCAGTGAGTCATGATAATATAAATTTTTACTAATATATGGAACTCAAAAAAGACCAATAAATAAATCCATCTATATCTATGTAATGCTTTTAAAATGACCCTACTTCGCCACAAGCTGTCTCAAAGAAACTCTTGACTTCAGATTGTGAAACCTGCATTAACAAATTACTTTATTAAGTAGGTAGATTTATGGGATATGATAGACATGCATGAATACATAATGAATATAACAAGTACAACAGCTCTCATCGTCTACCTTCTTATCAATATTGGTGCAATAAACAGTCCTCGAACACATTTCCCGTTCATCCTCTGACTACAAAAAAAAAATAATTAAAAAGAAAAATCATTACACAATTTTCAGAAAGTGCATTCAAGTTCCCCTGCTGGTTAAAACAAGAACAATTATGCAAAATCACTTGATACATACCCTAGGGAGGAATGTAGGATTCACAGGAAGGATAGCAGTTTTTGAAGGTAAGACCCGAACTGGATAATATCCTAGCACAGTTCCACCAAGATTAAGAGCAACTCTTGCGCCATCTGTTTGTGCATATTAAAGGTAACATAAACAATTGTAAATCAACACCCATAATATATTTCTTTGAGTGAAATATATAAAAAAAATGAGGTAAATAAATTAATAAATTGTGATGAACTTACGCTCATCAGCAAACTCCACAAATGCAAAACGAAGAACTGAATGTGGGTCACCACAGACTCGGCAATCAACAACCTTCATATATGTGAATTACAACATAAGTACAAACATGAAACCATGTACTGTATCAAATAAAACTCCAGTAAAAGCCAAAATAATTACTAAACCTAGATTTAAAAAAATAAATTTTATTCCAATAAAAAATCATAAAGGAAGAAATACAGAAAATGTTATTAAACAAATAATTAGGAAAGAAAACCATAGAGCGAATCCAAATAATATAAGGCAAACACACAAGCATATCCAGCACAAAGAACAAGAAAAAACAAATTACTCAAGGTGCCACCAACAATTCTCCAGGGAAGCCATTAGTAAAAGATGCATCATAAATTAAACTGAGGTGCATTGATTAATTGAATAGAAATAACAATTATACCAGAACTATAATCAAGACCAAATTTTCATAACATAAAGGCATTCATGGCCACCTAGCCAAGGTAGCCTCCAAGGGCTCATTTGGTAGGGATGGGAAAGGATTATTGTTTAGGATTTTGTTAGCACTAGACTGTTAAGGTGAATATGTAAATCAAATTCACGGGATCCACATGAAAATGTATAGTATATATATAAATATGGAGCCTACATTTTATGGGAGAATTTACACACAAAAAAAATAGGGACCCACATTTATTGGGAAATGGAAAAGGAGAGGGTGGAAGCCTTCAGATTGTCCCACCTATTCTCACCACCTACCAAAAGACTGGACTAGTCTATCCTCTTGGTAGAATCATGCCCACCAAACAATCCCTAGACTTAAATTATCTCATAATATCAGAACAATCATATTCAACTAACATTGAGCAATTTTTAGCACGTTCCATAACAACTTTGAAAAGTAATTTCTCCTCCGATATGAATAGTATGTTTGTGGTAGGAGCCATGCACTATGTCTCATTTCAGAGGTTCATGCATCCAAAAGAAAAGCATTATCTTTGGATAGTTGTGGTGCTTCCCAATAATACTGAAAGTGGTTGCATATGTCGCCATTAGTACCAATTATTTCACTTCCAATGGGAAATTATATAACAGTACTGAGGAATATATCACCATCAAAGATTCAAAAAGAACATAGCACACCAATGTGATCAAGAGAAAATTGTGATCATTTGAGCTAGTGTTGTACCATACATCAGAGAAAAGAGGAAATTACAAATACATACTAAAATTGATAATCAACTATAAGGAACAAATGCTCAGTAATATTACACATTAAGATAGAAATGCTAATATCTCTAAAAACAACCATCATGATAATTTATAAGTACAGTATTTACAAGTAGTAGTTTTATGGTAAATCGTCTTATGAAATTATAAATAGCAAGTTGACAAGTACTATTAAGTATCAAGTATCAACCTCAGAATCAGGAATTAATATATGTACTGTGAGAAACTAGAAGGGTGACAACATAGGCCTACCACAATCAAAATGCACTAGGAACAAAATTAAACAAAAGATTTTGAAGACAAATAGACAATGCCAGGGTGTTACACTCTGAAGAATATAAGTTCAGAAATACCCAAATGGGAACAATCTTTCAAATACAAACATTCAATGACAAGTATAACAGTCTCCGCTGGCATTCAGGCATATAAAAGAGAACAAGTCTAGTCTAAATTATCAAACTGTTTGGAAAGCACAAAACCAGCACAAAGCCAAATCAGCATATGCTGCATATCAAATCTAGCACAGAAAATTGGTATTTTGGTAGCACTTACTCAATGATTTAAACGCGTCCCAAAAAATCCCCACAGAAAGAAAAAAAAAAAGCATGGAGATCAAAAGCTGATAAGCAATATCACTTACTTGTCCACAGGTACTAAATAATGCAGCAAGCCTCTCTTCAGTGACCTATATTCAAGAAACAATTCTTCTTAAGGTCTGTTTGTTTCAAATAAGAAACGAAAATGCAGACACAAGTAAGAGTACTTAATTAAATATTGACATATATATATATATATTTCTATATATATATATATCAGTGCATAGAATTGTATGTGGGTATAAATGTGCATACATACTTCTAGGTTGTGAGGATTAAAAAACCCAGGCCTAAATAAAATTATTACCAGCTGATCAATATCAGAAACATATACTGTTCGTCTAATACTGTTGTCTCTCTGAGCTCTGAAACTTCTTCCATTTAACCTTCGCCTCCCCTGATTGAAGTTATTTCTTCTCTGGAAACCAAATAAATGGGTCAGCATATACATCAAGAAGAAAGAAAACACAAAAGCATTAAATGTGAAAGCTTACAAGACCTGGAGCACTATCATTTGGAACAATGAAAAACGTAAATTATAAGTAGTCAATGTCAATACCGAGCAATACCCTATCAAACTTTTAATCAGCACACTACTAAGTAAGTTTTCCTAGCATAAGAAACTTCTTCAAAACTCGTCATCAACTGCACACAAGTTCAAATTTTTCAAGCACATTTCTTGAGCTGTACCAGTGATAATCAAAATTTACAGCATTCAAAATCACTTTTTTATTCTAAATAATAATAAAAAAATAAATAAAAACCAAGGAAAACCCATAACCGACACATTTCGCGACACATTCAGTTATAGATAACTCAGCCCGTTTTTATTCAAATCATAATATTGTACAACAGCTCTCATACAGAATCAATTAACCAATCATATCAGTAACTAACAAACGAAAAAGTCAAATATTAGCCAAGCGCAAATCGATCATCAATTCGATCAACATTTCAACAGAAATCAACAGCGAAAAAGGTCCAAATTACGAAATATCAAAACCAAAATTCCTCGAAAACACAAGGGAGAGATCCCATCCCTTCATTTTTTTTTTCGGTTATTAAAAAGAAAAGGAATTAAGAATAATGAGTACCCTTCTGTTAATTGAGTTATTATCATCTGGGAAAAGCTTATTGTTGGGGAAGAGAGACTCATCGGTGGTAATTGCGTTGAGGTTGTTGAAGCTCTGTTGCTTAGCGTAAGACGATGGAATAAACTCTTTGGCTAAAGGGTTCAGCTTGGTGAACATATCAACCAGTTTCTGGACATTGAATTCCGATTCCGATTCCGATTTCGACGACTCCGATTCCGATTCAAGCTTTGTGTTCTTGGCAGCCGCTGCCGCAGCTACCTCACCGGAAATCTCAGCACCCGCAGCCATAGAATCAAAACAAAGCAACAAAAATATAATTTATAATATATTAAAAAATTAAATAGAGATTAATCTCTCCTTTGACTAATCCTTATCCTTCTCAGAATGAGGGTTTATAATCTGATAATTACAGAACCAGAAATGGAAAGAGAATTTATATATATATATCTAGAGAGAGAGAGAAAAAGAAATGGGGTTATGGGATAGTTAAAGCGGTGGAAGAGGATAGAGGTAAAGCAAAGACGAAATAGCTCAATGCCTTTGGCTATGGCTAATTGGTCCTCTCTTTTATTTATTTATTTTATTTTTTATTTTATTTTTTTTTTTGTATAAATGGTTTTTGGGTTCTTCTGAGAGAGAGACAGAGAGAGAGAGAGAGAGAGAAGAAAGAGTTGAAAAAATAAAAGTGTGGAGTGAGTGAATGGGGACGTTAGAATAGGAAAAAGGAAGGAAGCAAACGTAAAGATGACTTAACCCCAAAACCTCTTCTTAATCTTATTCAATTCTTGCTTCTTGTTACACTTTCACACACACTCTCTCTCTCTCTCTGTAAATTTGTATGGAGCTATGGATATATATGTCATTCTCAACTGTGCCTGTCATCACACTATCTATAGGTGTTTGTTGTTGGATTCACCCCTTTATTACAAAATTTCCAACTTTTATATTTGATAAATGTGTGTTTATTATCTGATGTATTTCTTATTATTATATATTAAGTGCAGATTTTATATGGGGGAATTATTTTATGTACTGTTTTTTAATTTTTTTTTTAATTTACGGTTTGGGTTTCTAAAGTAGTTTTTTTGGTGAATTATATATAGATTGCTATATGATTTTTTATTGCGATTTCGGTTGCAGTGCTGTTGCAACATGAGTTTCTATTAGGGGTGTTCGCGGTGCGGGTGGTGCGGTTTTTGACTATTTTTTCAAACCAACCCGCACATGCGATTTTTTCAATTTCTCAAACCACGCCCACACCGCGAAACTAAAAAACTGCAAAAAAATCGCACCGCAGAAAATAGTGCGGTTTATGCGATTTGGACTATCATTAAATAATTAAACTATCACAAATATAACAAAGTTTGAGCAACACTTATCAAAAATACCATAAGACTTGAAAATAAAAATGAAAACAAAAAAATTCAAGTTTCAACAATAATAATTAGTGGGCTTAGGTTGGGCCTTCAAATATTTGACCTAAATAAATATAAAAATTAGTATTTTTATAATATGCGGTGCGGTGCGGTTTGAACCGCATATTAAAAATTCAAAACCGCACCGCACCGCACGGTTTAGGAAAAATTCAAACCACGACCGCACCGCAAAGAATGTCAAACTGCTTTTTTTTTTTGCGATGTGGGCGGTTTGAGCAGTTTGATGAACACCCCTAGTTTCTATGTAGAATTACGTAAAAATGCAAAAAAATAAAAAATAAAAAATAAAAAAAACTGTTTTAAAGTGTAAAAATGAAAAGGCCCCTAAATATTTTGGATTAGAATATTTTGAATTGGTCATTTTTTAATATTAAATTATTTAATATTTATTAAAAAATATTTTTTTCACATAATTAACTATAAAATAAAATAAATTATTGTTGTTTTATGTCTCTAACAACAAATTAAAATAAAAAATTTAAAACAAGAAAAAAAAATTATATGCATAAAGAAATATAAAAAATTTTGTTCTAAATATATTTTCTTTGTTAACAATAATAAAATATATATTATTTGATGTATTATATTTTGAAATATATTTCTCATTTTTTATCATATGTATTAGATTTTTAAATTATTATTTTTTACATTAAAATATTAATTGTTTGTATAATTTATTTTTAAATATATATATATAAATATGTGTTAATTCGATTAAATCGATTACTTTTGTATGTTAATCAACATTTAATTCGCACAAGTGTGGATTTTAAATTTTATAATCCCGCATACTTGTAGATATCCACACTTTGTGAATTATATTGAATTGGATCGTGCATATTAAATTAGATTGAGTATTTATGAACACCCTTAGGAGCTGTTTGGTACACGATTCCTTACTCACGAATGGGAATACTAAGTCTAACCTGTGTTTGGTATGTATTTTCAATTTTTTTGAATGGGGTTTTCATTTACTGTGCTATCTTTAGGGAAAATTAACATTTCTCAAAATGTTGTGTTTTATTTGCCTGGAAAATTAACATCTTTTAGTTTAGCTGGCGAAGCCCTAGCTGTCCCATTCCTCTTCATCCTTCTTCTGTTGAACTAGGTATCTCTCTCTCTCTCTCTCTCTCTCTCTCTCTCTCTCTCTCTCTCTCTCTCTCTCTCTCTCTCTCTCTCTCTCTCTCTCTCTCTCTCTCTCTCTCTCTCTCTCTCTCTCTCTCTGCTGACGAAGTTAACTAAGAATCGAAGGTTTTGAATTTGGGGATTATGCAATATTTTTTAGAATTTTTTATACAATTTTTTTTATTTTGATTTGATCTTCCAAGTTTTTTTCCACTATGTTATTGATGTATGCATATAGTTCGCATCTTCAAGTTTTTTTTTTTTTTTTTTTTTTTTTGCGGTGATGCGATTCAATATATGTGTAGAGATTCAAAGTGGTTTTTAATTTTCAATTTTATGTACGTGCCTGGCTGAATTTTTAATTGGATGGTTTTCAGTATTGTGACTTAGAAAAATTAATGAAAGCTTGAGTACTGTATTTGGATTCAGGGGAAGTGATGAAAGAGATCAAAGAATAATGTAGTATTTAAATGAAGAAAAATATTTCATTTTAATTTAAAATTAAATCAAATAACTTTAAAAATTAAAATAAATACGAACTATAAGAATGTGTCTAGACAGAAGATAAATTTTGAGAAATCTATTATCACCTTTAGTACGAATGTTGGTCAGACCAATCGTGATGGGGTCCTGAATATTTTGGGTTTGACTTCTGTTGATACTCATGATAAGTATTTTGGGCTCCTAACTGTTGTAAGTAGGAATAAAAAACGTACTTTTGAGGAGATTTGTGAGAAGGTTAAGAAGCGAGTCTAGGGTTGGAAGCATAGTTTCTTTTTGGCTGGTGGCAGGGAGGTTCTATTTATATCTATTTTTCAGGCTATTCCAACTTACCTTATGAGTGTCTTTTAGCTTCCTGTAACTACATGTAATAAATTGAAATCTATTATTATGCAATTTCGGTGGGGCTCTAATGGTGACAAGAGAAAGATTTCTTGGGTCAAATGAGAAACTATTTACCAATCGAAGGATTTGGGGGGTCTTGGCTTCCGTGACTTCTACTTATTTAATCAAGCTTTATACTGCAAGCTCCAGAGTCACTTCCGACAAGAATTTTGAAGCATAAGTACCTCCCACGATGTTCCCTTCTTAAAGTTTCTGACAAAGATGAATCATCTCATCTCTGGACTAGTCTAGTTTGGGGGTTAGAGCTACTAAGAAGGTCCATTGGTGATGGCTTGCATGTCAAGGCATTCCATGATTCGTGATTGCCCCGACCAATATCCTTTAAACCTGTTACTTAGAGAATCAACGATGAAAGTTAGGTGAGTGAGTTCATTCTTCAAAATGGTGTATGGGATGTTGGTAAGCTTCAAAACATGTTTGTTCCTATGGATGTTGAGATTATTCTTTCTATTTCGTTAGCTATATAGGGGGTTGTGGGTGATGGTTGGTGTTGGTATTTTGATCGTGATGGCGTTGTAAAAAGTCGCTATTCACTAGCATGGTCACTGCGGTTTAAGGAGGGAGTGGTTGATTCAATTAAAATTGTTCGATGGTGGAATGGGGTTTGGAAGCTTAAAGTGTCGCCAAATGTTAAGGTCCTCGTTTGTCGTATGTTTCATAATTAGGCGCTAACAGTGGCTACTGAACTTGTGTCTCGGAAAGTTCAGGTGCCAACAGTGTGTTTGAGATGTGGTGAGGATTCGGAAACTCCAGAACATGTGTTGGTGTTTTGTTCTGTCTTAGTTCCAATGTGGGTTAATTGAGACGTTTGGCCATTGCTTTGTCGTTGCGGCACAGGCCCATTATTGGAGATTATAATTTTCCTCTTTGATCAGCTAGCATGTGAGTATTTTGAGATGGTAATGGTGGTGTTTTTGTGGCTCTGGTACAATCGTAACTCTATGTTATTTGGTGGTGCTCAGTCGAGACTTGATGTTATCCTGGAGCTTGCCTAAAACCATTTGTTTGAGTTTCGAGAACACCAGCCTCTTCCCCAGCTCTGGTTGTTTGTCGGCCTGTGGAATGGATGCATGCCACTAGCTATTGGGTGTTTTTCGTTGGCCATTAACGCTCATGTGATTGCCGGTAGGGGGTTTGTGGGGTTGCATGGGTGATCTGAGGGGACGATGTTTTTCTTTGGTTGGCTTGGACAGTCGAGATGTTAGGTGAGTTTAGTGTTCATCATGTAGCGGAACTACTTGCCATCACGATGGGGTTATTGTTTACACACCACATTTTGTTCAATCTCTCGAGTATTCTTTGTGACTTAACGATGTCTGTTGGATGGGCGAATAACTCTCATTTAAATGTTGCTTTTAATTTTATACTTTTGGATGTAAATTCTTTAATATAGTTGTTGTTGGTGGTATTGTAATGTTATTTTACGGTCTACGAATGGTGTTGCCCATACACTATCAACCTCTGTTACTAGTGTAGGAGAACGTGTTTAGACAGACACTTGTCTATATTTTTTAAGTTATCCTATAATAGTTGATTTATCTTAATGAGATATATCGTTTTTCTTTTAAAAAAGAAAAAATTACCGGACTAGTGGTTTGACTTTTAAGTATTATGAATCTAATAATGCTATTTCATATAAAGTTACAGTTTTTCAAATTTTAGTTACAATGGTGTCTATATCTAATTGAAATTGGACACTTTTATATCGAAAATTATAACTAAAATATTAAGATAGTTTTATGAAATTTTGTAATAAATCAAATTTGTAATTTAAAATTAATTTTAACTCTTAAATAACGTGAACATAAAATAACATTATTATTTTATACAAAATTATAAATTTTCTAATAATATAAATAGAACTCATACTTATGAATTGAAAGTTTAAATGAAATATGAGAAATAATTTATAACATGTTTAAGCATTGATTTATTTAAAATTTACTGAGATGTTCGTTAATTAAGATGACGTTTAGTATTTTTTTAATCAATTTTCTGTTTTTAAAATTAGAAAAGTGAAAATATTTTTCAAAATCATGTTCTATAAAATTATTTTTATTTTTCAATTTTTTAATTGAGAATCAAAATTTTAAAAACAAAAATAAAATCACTTTTAATATTTTTTAAACATTTTTTTAATTAATATTTTGGATTCCGACTAGACCCGGACCGAACCAAAACGCAACCTCAGCCCTAGCACCGAACCAGCCCCTGACTCGGACCCGGACTCGATCCCAGACCTAGACCCGACTTAAGTAAAATCAAAAAATAAATATAAAATAAGCTTTACAGAATACACTTTTATTTTCTATTTTTAAAATTAAAAAATAAAAGTGGTTATAGAATGTACTTTTATTTTTCAAAAACAAAATTTTTAAAGACAAAAATTTTATTTTAATTTTTGTGATTAAAAAATTAAAAAAATAAAAGTATTACCAAACGGCACCTAAGTAACTACAAGATCTTGTATGTTTCGTTAAGATTTTATGTGTTGAATAATATTAAACTTATTTTAATTTTTATGATTTGCAAATTGTTTGAAAAATTAAAAATTTAAGCTGCATATTTTTTTAAATTGTTCTGGAACACTGAGTGCCAAATATATTTTTGTGCAAATATTTATGCAGGTTATAATTTTTGGGTTTAACCAAAATACAGCCGTTATGCTACCAGATTTTCAAAAAAATAAAAAGGGAATATGTCTAATGTTATTCAACATATATAAAATCAAGTCCAATAATCAAGTTGAGTCCCTACCTCTCCCAATTCATTAAACTTTGTTCAAAAAACAATCATAAGCTCTCAAATCTCGAGCTCCAATCTTAAATATCACTCTCACTTATGCCATTAAATGGCTAAATAATTTTCACTATTGCATTCTACATTCAAAATCGAGTCCAACGACATATAATATGACTATATTTAAAATTTGAAGTTCTAAAACCTCACATAAGCGATGCACATTAACTATCGGTGGCAAAAGAAATTAGTGTACCGAAAACATCACCGAAAATAGGGATAGTATATATCAAAACAACTATCGCAACAAGTAGATCACACCCATACTAAACATTTGTCGAAACGGTACACGATATCGCTGGAAAGTCATCAAAAAGGGACAGAGCTACAAAAACGTCACCAAAAAAAGTAGTGAGTTAGACAAAATGGCTTAGTGTAGATTGTTCTCCTCGACGAGTTGAGTCTAGTGGTGAAGATGACTCGATCGTCAAACAGACACAGGAGGTGGCCGAAAAATCCGTTCAAAGTTTGAACCTCCAAACTTTGACTTGCGATCCTGGGCTAATAACGGCGAAAGGGGCGATGCCGCTTAGGGGTTGAGGTTACCGACGCATGGGGTTTTAAATGGTCTGGCTTGTGGGGTTGGACGGTGGTCGAAAAGTGGTCGTTGGAGTTACGCTGGTGATATGGTTTATGAGTTTCCTTTTGTGGTCTGGAGAGAGAGAGAGAGAGAGTGAGAGAGAGAGAGAGAGAGAGAGAGAGAGAGAGAGAGAGAGAGAGAGAGAGAGAGAGAGAGAGAGAGAGAGAGAGAGAGAGAGAGAGAGAGAGAGAGAGAGATTCTTTTTATTATATATACATATTTATTTATATCATTTTATTTTATTTTATTTTTTTCCTTTTGACACGGTCAAAACTGAATCCTTATAGATAATCACTGAGGGATGCCTGCATTTTGGTGTTGCGAAGTAGTGTCTTTTAATGTCCAATGTTGGCACGATTGAGAGAGGTGTAGTACTCGTGGAGGTTGATCTAGATCTGAGTAACAGGGTTTGATCTAACCATTTTTGTGAGAAGTACTTTCTCAGACATAGACGAAAGCAACCAAGATACATGGATGCACTACAAAAAACTTTAGTTTTAGACACAATAAAACTTGTCACTAAAAGTTAATAAGTTATGATTAATTATAAATTAATATTCCTATGATGTGATTAAAAGATCTGTAGCAAATTGTATTAGTTATAAAAATCACAATTTTTTGTGACTAAATGTATTTTTAGTCACAATACTTGTTGTCGCTAAAGTTAAATTAGTAACAATTTATATCTAAATACTATATTTTAGTCATAAGTAACTTTTTGTTGTGACTAATAGTCATATTTAGTCATAAAAAATTTATGTTTTGACTAGAAGGTTGTCACTAAAAGTAACATTTATTTTTTGTAGTGATGTTATCTTGTTGTTCCCAATCCTTAAACTCTAGACTAACTTTGTTAGCATGTCGGTCTTCTTATGTGAGAAAATGAGGCAAAGTGGTTTGGATCAAGGAGTTTCTACAGTTGACTCCCTTTGATCGCGCGTAGAACTTGGTGCTTCCATGGCAGGCAATTGAACTCGTCCAAACGACTAGAAAGTGAGTGAGAGAAGGAAACAAGATTAGTGTTAGGTAGACTGATTTGTTGAGACAAACTCGGGGGAATCGACGAACCTCAATTGTTGATTGCGAATGAATACTCCATGATGGGGACGATCAAAGCTCTAATATCATGTTGGTTTTTGAGAAAATGATAAAACGAAAATGAAGAAACGAAAGTGAAGAAAATGCTCTATGATTTCATTAGATTGAAGAGTGTGATTACAACATGTACACTATATATTGACGAGCATAAGAGCTTTGTTAACAGACTAACCGAAAGTTAGTTAAAGAGAGATAACTAAACCAATCCTAACTATGTTAACTGACTCTAACTAACAGCTAATTGTCTAGGTATTCTTAACATACTCAATTATTAATTGTGCAACGTACGTAACTGCACTACTAACAACCCTTTCAGTTGTAAAGAACTTGTTATTTCTAAACACAAACAGCGATTTGATAGCGAGCCATCGAAGAACAAGAAGAACCAACAATGAATAAAACTAAATTAAACCATGCATGTCACACAAACAAGATTAATATACTCAAAACCATATCACAAAGACACGACTATTTTCAAAACCATGTCATAGAGACAAAATCAATCGTAGTACCAAAAATACAACCTACTGTAACTATAAATTTAAGAACGAAAAATCCTATTTTGGATAAATTTTATCACATAACAATTATCAAAATTCTAAAGAGCTTTTGTAGTATTTTAGTTTATAATTATCAAATTAAAAAATATATATTTCATTTTTTAAAATGTAATATTTTTTAATGCTATAGCCTCACATAACTATAAATGGGTCCGTCCCTGCTTTTATATAAATTGAAAAAAGAGACAGATCAGTCGATCGATAAACTATATATGATCGTTTGTACTTTAATTTGTTAGGTTTTTCTAGCTAGGCAAATCGATCAAATATATATAAAGAGAACCTGACCAAAAGAAAAGAATTATATCTTTATATATTAAAAGTGCCTATCTAACGGCATTTCTTGGTTTAACAGAATATACTTAAAAATAAAAGAATATTCTGTTAAATTTAACGATTAGGTTTGATCTCCCGTTAAAAAATAAACTCAATAATTAAACCCAAAAAATTAAACAATCTTTTAAATAAACAATCTTTTAAATATTAATAATCTCTTTTTAAATTAAAAAAAATCATCTTAGCCACATATCTCTCTAACAAACCTATTTGGGAGAATATTAATAAAAGAAAAATATAGATAAAATATCTAGAAAAGATAATATAAAAGAAGATTGATTGTGTTGGCTTAGAGATTTTTGGGCTTGGGCTTAAAAAAATAATTAAAAAAAAAAAGATGAAATGGGCTGTAATTAGTATTTACCTTATATGTTTGTGCTTATTTTTAGTTTTATTTTTAATTTTACCACCAAAAGGAGAATGTTGAAAAATATTAGAATATGAAAATATTATTGGTGCTTATTAGTAATTTGCAAAGAATGTGAAAGTCTATAAATATATAGTTGTGTAGCTATTATTAGATATGAAATGAGATAATAGAACTTTTTTCAATTAGAAGATTAATGTACATTTTACTATTAATAACATACATTATTATAACACAACTATGTTTTACTTACTAAATATACTAACACATATTTTATTTTTATAAAACAAATCGTTCAAATAATTATACTATTTTAATTATTAATTAAAATAAAAAACTAAAATATTAAATAAAACTAACACTACGTGGCTTGGCACGTAACAATCACCTAGTATAGATATATAAATGTATAGTACAGCACCCGACATGTACATTTGAGTTTCTTTATATTTCTTCACTGAATGGTAGGAAACACGTGCCATGCATGCATTTTTTTTATATATATAAAGCTATTGAACTATATCACATTAAACCAAACTTTTCTTTATTATTCTCGAAGCAATTCTTACGTATATTAATATAATAAAAATCAAAGAATTTATTCTATATTCCCTTTTTAACTCCACTATAAATGATTCTAGAAAATTTGGTGGTGACGATTAAGAAGCTCCGATTGATCGTTTTAATATATATTCGATCTTTTTCAAATTAAATGGCACAATATATATGCATGCTAGCTTCGGCTTCATCTTTATGTAAAGTGAATATTGGAAATAACGTATTAATAATTAGCTCAAGCAAAAGATCCAATTCTTAATCTCTCTAGTAATTATCACAAAATACCAAATGATAATGACAAGTGACAAACCTGCAAATCTTGCATATTTTATACAATATCTTTCTCAACTTTCATCTCTGTTAATTTTTTTTAAAAAAATTCTTAATATTTTATGTAACAATCACTTTTGTATAGATGATAAATTATGTTGAAGTTGTCTTATATACAAGGTCTATTTTTTAATCTTTGTAATGACTGTCTTGTTATATAGTGATGTTGGAACTATTAAGTGTGGAGTTTCAATTTGGTTTAATTGGGAACCTTATTAGCTGATCTGTTTGGTTGTTTAGCTACTGATTCAGCTATTGCATTCTCAACGAGATCTTGATTGAACAGTCAAGTGAATTGATTCTTTGGTTTCAAGGGAGTTAAAACTGTTATTACTTGAGTGGATACTTAAGTAATTGGGTGAATTGTATTCCTTATGAATGTAACATGTTGAATTATAGAATTGGAATTTGTAATATTTAACATTGATTTCATATTGGAAGTTATTCAGCAGCCTATATATAATGTATTTTTAGGGCAGGTGAAGCATGTAAATTTTGTGTGTAAATTTACATTGCTTTCGATTGATTAATTGTTCTAAAAATTTAAGAAGATATTAGGTATAAGACTTTCAGTACTTTACAGTATATCAACAATAAAATCCCTAATATTTCAATTTACACTACTAATCAAAATATGAGATTTTTGACGATTGTAAATAATCAGGTGTTGTATTAATGTCGTCAATCTCTAAGATGGATGCCTATTCCACCCACTATTTCACTGTTGCAAAACTGAGTGAAAAATAGTAGATAAACGATACTTCAAAATCGTATTATTCACTGATTTATATATTATATATATATGGAATTACGTTCAATATTGACTGGATATCTCAAAAACTGACCATCAAATTTCAAAACAAAACAAATCTAATCTAAATAATCAATATCCTTAATTGATCAATTCGACTTTGCGAATGAAGTCCCAAAAAATTACATCAAAAAGCAATTGAAAACCTACAATTTCATAAGCTACAGCATCCTCATTCTCATATTTTACAATCCCGAATTGTTAGGGATTCGTAAAAACTCAATGAAGAAATCTACAATAGCCAATAACGAAAGATCAACGGTGAAGTCCAAAAATGAAATGAGCAAACAACCGAAATTCTATGAATATTTACAATTCTGAATTGATTTTAGGGGAGATAAACTAAGCTCGGAACAATGATGTGCCCTAAGACCCATTTTGTTGCAATAAAGAAAAAAAATTATAGATAACGAAAATAAAGAGAGAGAGAGAGAGAGAGAGAGAGAGAGAGAGAGAGAGGAATAGCCAACGTGATTTTCAACGAGCAAAAGGGCAAGTTCGGAGTAGGTGGCTGTGGGTGGTCGTCATCGAGGACAGAGAGAGAGAGGTGAGGGAGGAGGTTGCTATGTGTGGTCGTCGCCGAGAGAGAGAGGTTTTAATATAAGGGAGAATAGCCGACCTTTTTTAACGGTAGGCTAAAGTCTAGCCGACGGTTATTTAAACCGACGGGTATTCTCAATGACAGTTTAAAATCAATAGGTATTCTCAACTATAGGCGTCAACTTTGAACACTCACTTTTATTAGCAACAGTTCTAAAAAAAAAACTTGATTTGAGGACCGGTGAGAATCACTACAAGAAATATCACTTTTGTCAGTGCAGTAACCAACTACGCTAGCAAAAGTAACTTTTACTAACATATTTCGCGAACTGCGCTGGTAAAAAGGTCAAAGTTTTATCAGCACACATTTATGTTAGAAAAACTTATTTTTACAAGCACAACTCATATTTGTGCTAGTATAGCAATTGTGTAAACATCCTCCCCTTCATACTTTTTACCAGCGCAAAAGTATGCTCGTAAAAGTGAGTTTTGCCAGCGCGGTAGCGAACTGCAGTGGCAAAATTCACTTTTACCAGCGCAGTTCATGCGCTCGAAAAAGAATAATTTTTTTTATTTTAAAAATAATTAAATGATTGACAAAGTCATCCTAATTTTTTTATTTTTTATGAAATTATACTCGCATTTGGAGAAAATAGGATTTTTTCCTCCTTAAAAAATAAACTCATAACCATTTCATACATAGCCGCGACTCCCAGCTCTCACCTCCGACCCTCCCTCCATCTTCGACCTAGCACCTTCACCCTTCGAGCGAGCACACAACCAACGGTCCTTGACTCCCTCTAGAGATCTCTGGTAAGTTCTAGATCTAGATCAAGATGTTGATCTATCTCTATCTCTCTCATATCTCTAATATATATATATGTATCTATATACGACAAGTCGGAGCTGGAGCTCTCTTCATCTGAATCAATGTCTAGGAACTCATATTCTTCAGCTTCTAATTGTGTCGATCCATTGAAGTGGAGCGATTCCCCTTCCTTTCTTTATTATAAGGATTAAAAATTCAATTACGGCTCAAATCTCAGATCTGAGACCTAAAGTGAGTCTTTTTCTCTTGTACTATTGTATTATTAATTATTTTGATTTGAATTTGTTGGTGGTTGTTGGGTCTCAGCTCGGGAATTTGAGATCTTGTTGTGTTGTTTGGATTGCATAATCAATCGTTTTTTTTCTTTTCAAATTTCACCAGCCATTATCTTATCTGCATAGGACAAGATGATGTATTGATTTTATCTTATCTACATTGATTATTTGATATTAATCTTATAGGAGATCATCTTCTTATTCTTTACTTAGTGTTTCAATATGATCTAGTTCCTCCTTTTATTTTTTTGAATTAGTGATTACTAAGAGACTATGTTTTTCTGGTCCCCTCTATGATGAGGCCGCAACCTGTTGTTTGGCTTTGAAAACAGCAGTGGAGCGTGGCCACCATTTTGTAATTGTGAAAAGTAGCTCTAGTATGGTTATCAAGACTTTTGAGGCTCGTTTGGTACGCCGTATTGTATTGTGTTGAATTGTATTATATTAATATGCTGTGTAAAGTTATAATATATTTTTAATAAACTCGACCCCAACACCGAATCCAAGTCGGGTTCAGGTTCGGGTCTGGGTCTAGGTCCAAGGTTGGGGTCTCGATTTTGGAGTTTGAGTCCGAGGTTCGAGTTTGAGTCAGGATCTGGGGTCCCGAGTCTGGGTTCCTGGATTCGGGTCAGAGATTGAGGTTGACCTCGAATCTTTTGTAAATATTATAATACAAGCTAATATAGACAATTTGTTATGCATTAAACAATACAACTTAAATTGTATTAAAAAATTTAGTGGTAATAATTAACACAATACATTATTTTATTCAAAAATAGAGTTATTTATTATTTAATACAATACGACTCTTATACAGTCTACCAAACGAGCCCTTAATAGTGCTTGCGCTAGATGGAAGATTGATAATTATGCTAACCTTTGTAAAAGACTTTCCTTCTTTTTTGTTGGTTGTATTTTTTTTTTTTTGAAGATTGTAAGAATTTATTATTTTTAGACCCATAATGTGGTAAAGTGGCCTTTCACCTAGAAGAGGTATGACATAGTGGATATATCTTATATAATGAGAAAATTTTTATGTAATGATGGAGAAGTTTAATTTAAGTTTAATCTATGAATGTTTTCTTTTTTATTTGAAAAAAATAAAAATATTTTCTTTCTTTTAGTGAAATTAATGTAACTGATAAGAATACGGTTGGTCATAAAAAAATAAAGAGAAAATAAAAATCATGCAAACTAAAATTAGAAACAATAAAAAACATGCAAACTAAAGTTGATTTAATTAATTAATTAATGTCACAACCTTAATTGTCAAATGAAATTGCATATTAAAAGTTGTTACTTTCAAGTTTCAAGTATACTTTTTTTTCTTGTTAAAAAGAAAAAAGAAAAAACTCTTCATGCCATGATTGATTTTATTAATTAGATATATGGATGCCGTAGAGCATACTTTTCTTTTCGGCAACCCACCTGTAAGTGTGAGAGAAATAGAATAGTACTTCTTTTGGATAAATTATGCATGCACCCTCCAATTAAAGTGTTTCATGTAATTTAGAAAATGAGATATATATAGGTAGATATGATATATGAGTCTGACTAATATTACAAGCAAAACTAATAAAAATGTAATCATCATAAACATTTTCTTACACCATGATTCCATCTAAGAATGAACTACTTTTGTTGAGTATTCTCATAGATCAATTTCATTCAACAAAATCTTTGGATTTAATTAATCACTCTTTATTTTTTCAACCAATTATACTCATAATTCACAAATAGTTCCCAATTGAATTCACGTCATCGTTTTTTTTTTAAGAAAAAATCAGTTGAAGATAATCAACTTATTAAAATTATAAACAAATATATTTAATTATAAATATTTATAAAATTATGTAATTATATTTTTTTTCTTCACATTCTTTGATCTTTGTAATATAGTAGATTTATTTGTTTAAAAGTGAAAATTACCTTAAAAACAATAATATAATTTGATGTAGAATAGTTATTGTTATCTGTGTTTTCGGAAAGATGACACATGGTATTTCTAAGGAATAATCAAGTGAGAATCGCCTGGACCAAAGCCCTTCCATGTAAGAATGCCCGGTCCAGACGGGAGATGGGCCCGAGCCCATCTGAAACCCAAAAGTCTTGCCTTTGGAGGAGAGACTTACCCAAACCCAAAAGGCGAAGACGAAATAGGAAAAACCGTCCTGATGAACATTGGGATGCACTCGAAGAGAAATTCCAAGAGGCACCTCCAAAAGCCCTTTGAAGGGTGATGTGACTGCCCTCTGACGCTTAGTCCCACCAAATGAGATTTAGTCTCCTATGTAAGAACATGGTAGTGCACACACACCACCAAATGGAATTAATATGTCCTTTTTGTCCAACATTGCATCTCTAACATCTTTGTCTACTGTAGTAGTACTTGCGTGTGACACTTGTCTAGATCGTGTGGGCCCCATATGCACGGACACCTTTGCCCCCACTAGCCAAAATCATGTAGATGACTTTAAAGTCATTTGTATTTCATATATTCACTCTAATAGTGGGCCTAGTTTCGGTCATGAGTATGCCCGAATCCAAATCATAACCTATAAAAATCCTTTTATACCTTCATGAAAGGGGGGCAAAAAACTTTGAGTACATTTTTTTAGACTTTCTCCTTCACAAAAAAATAAGGGAAAACTCATAAGCAAATCACTGTAGTCATAAATTAGGGTTCTTCAACTTGTAAGACCTCATTGTCATACATTCTTAAGCTCTTCTTTAATTTAGTTTTTGAAAATCTCATAAACAATTACATTATATACTCATAATAATTGAAAGATTCTTGCAGTCATAAATGCAGGATAATTTTATAGTAACATTCTAAAAAGACTGTTATGATACACCATGTTTATTTTGGCATCTATGAACACTTTTTAGTTTTTTTTTTATATATATATAATCATGTGTATTGTAGTTGTTATAGAATTATATGTAAATTTTTAAAAAATTTCAAATAATTTACACTGCTAAATAAAGTTTAAAATATTTTGTTATACACATAATTATTTTTTTTATATGCGTGGTAAATAAATATTTGAACTTTATTTTTAACATTATAAAGTGCTCAAAAAAATTGTAAAACATTATTGGTCTTAAATAAGTACAACAATTATGAAAAGAAAATTTAAACTAAATATCTTTTCTCAATGTAAAAACAAATAAAAGTATATTAAAATGACAATTTAAAGAGATGTA
Source organism: Cannabis sativa (assembly GCF_029168945.1). NCBI lineage: Eukaryota > Viridiplantae > Streptophyta > Magnoliopsida > Rosales > Cannabaceae > Cannabis > Cannabis sativa. The sequence continues at coordinate 38,057,900 of NC_083601.1, read as the reverse complement.
TTTTAAATTTTTATTAAATAAATTGGGGGTACTATAAATAATAATTGAGATTTTGTTAATGTGTAATTTGTATTTAATAGCAACCATTATATATATTTTTTTTTGAATAAAAGTAAAATTTTTATTAAATAGCTAAATCCGTTATTACAATTGTTTGAAGAGCAGAAGGAACATTCGATACTAAATTAAGAAATACGAGCGTAATATATATACAGTTTAACATGACAAATTTTAACATTTTGCAAAGAAAGGAGACTTTTGCACTCTTGAACAAGAAGACCAAATATAGAAGGGTGCATTTGTATGGTCATGGTTTAATTATACTTTAATAGCAACCATTCTATTAGTGTGCATTTGTATGGTCATGGTTTAATTACACTTTAATAGAAGGGTTTCAACTTTACGTTGAGTAATTATTAAAATTTTTTATTTCAAATATTGATTACTAAAAAATATTATTTTTTCAATATAAATACTAATAGTATAAAATAATAAAATTTTATATATAATTATCACCTCATATTTAAATACAAATTATATTTTAAAATACTTAAAAGTATATTAATGTATATTCTTTGGAGATTTTAATATGCTTAATTTCCCTTTCTCCATTAAGTTAATAAATTTTCTCTCGGTTTTTTCTCGCAGCTAAAAAAAAGGGTCCTATTCTTCACTTATGGCTAACATTAATCAATGCGTAATCAAGTTCAAACTAAAATAAATTACTTTGACTAAATAAGTCATGCTTAGAATTCGGTTCACAATTAAGGTGTTTATTTTTGTTTATTGCTATTGGAAATTGAGTGAGTAATATAATACTATTAAAAATATGGAAAATTGTAGCTCTTTCTGAAATGATCATTGCAATCAAGAATAATTCAATACCTTTTAGTGATAGAATATTCATTGGTCATCTCGTCATTTTCATTACATATTGAGATATAACACAATTTAGAGGAGAGTTGCTAAAGTAAAAGAACATTAGTGATGTTTAATATACAATCAGATGAAAAAAAAAAAAAAAGATAGCCTTTTGAAATCCCAATCAGCTCGAATAATGAAGGTCTTGTCTCTCAAGGTTTTCCATTTCTGCCGTAAAAAGATCAAAATCCGCCCAAATTGGAATAACAGCCTATACCATAAGCGAACCATGAATCCATTCTTCTCTAATAAAAATTTTGCCCTCAATTTTTTTAAAAACTTACTCATTCATCTTTAAAAGCACAATTTATTCTATTTGAAATTGTATGAGTGTGGAAATAATTTAAGTACAATACTCATAAGAAAATGTATATTTAAATTGAAATGTTATTTAAAGATAAATTTAATTAATGTATAAAAAAAATATTTTTTTCCCCAAAAAAAAAAAAAATAGCAACCACATATCAATTCTATGGATTCATTGCCTAAACTTATGTAGGAAATAAATTAAAGCACATCCTATTTTCGTTTTCCATAAATTCAAATCGACCAAATTAGGAGGAATCTTACTAAATGAGCGGATATTAAATCTTCTAGCTTCCTGTGATACATTCATTACCTAAATTATTTTAAATTAATTTCCAATTAAATTTATTAGAGTAGCCACGGAGAATCTTGTGGTTGAATTATGAAAACTTAATATAATAATACTATAATTTGCTGCATAAATACTTAAATTTAATTTTCGGTTGGTACTTAATTGTCAAGTGTTTAATAAATTACATATGGTAATTCTTAATCGTAATGTTTCGGCTAATTTACAAGAATGCTAAATTTCAATGAAATTGATATTTTATTTTAAAAAAAGATTACATATGGTAATTCTTGATTGGTTTAGGTCATTAAATTTCTTTTTTAAAATAATTTAAATATACTAATAAAAAAATAAATAGGATTTTTTATTTTTTATTTTTACACTTCAAAACAATTTTTTTTCTTTTCATTTTTACGGAATTCTATATAAAAATTCTTATTGCAACTAGCGTTGCAACCTAAATTGTAACAAAAAATCGTACAGAAACCTCTATTGCAACTAGCGCTACAACTACTTTAAAAACTCAAACCGTAAATTTGAAGAAAAAAAAATTAGAAAAATAATATATGAGGTAATTCCTCAAAAATAAAATAACTTAATATTTAATTAGGTATTATAAAATTTTTAAAATATAATTTAAATATTATTAGGACTAAAAATTAGAGGAAATTACACTCTATATCCTTTTTATATTATCCTATTTTATTTTTACATTCTTTTTTAAAATCTATTATTTTTACCTCTTTTTTTAAATATTGTACCAATTTTACCCCTGTCACTTCAAGATACTCTCCATGTGATTCTCTTATGTAAGGGTATTTTGGGTACAATACATATAAAAAGAGGTATGTTTCAAATAAATATAAAATTAGAGGTAAATTTGATTAATTAATGAATCAAAGAGGCATTTTTCAACTTATCCCTAAAAATTAATTAAAGGTGCGGATGTGCACTGGATTATAATTCTGTTGCGTAGCCCATAAAGTTGGTAAATGGGCCAACGTTCGGGCATCTTGAGGTGGCGTTAAAGCAGATGGCTAGATTTTTTCTTTGTTTTCATAAGTACCTCTGTTGTTATTTTCCTTTGGTTATTTTAATTACTTAAGCTTTGTTGTTGTTTAATCGTGTAATTGATTTGCTTTGCTTAGTTTGTTTGGTTCCTCTTCTATTTATTATTCTCTCTGCTGTGGCGTGGCCCAGTTAGACAGATGCTATCAAAAAAATTAGGGAAATTTACAAAAATACTGGAATTTGGGTTAACTTTTACAAAAATACTGTCACACGGAAATTTTTTCAAAAATACTGTGTTTTTATAAAACACCAGTAAAACACAAAGCAGAACAACTCAAAACAACAGTAGAACACTAGTAAAACACCAGTAGAACACCAGTGAAAACTTAACACAGTATACTGCAGTATGAAACTTATAAAAAAACACAGTAAAAAAGTAAAAAATTCCGCTGGCAGTATTTTTGTAAGAAAATGACAAAAATTAGTATAGCATGTAAATTTCCTAAAAAATTAAGTGATTTTTATGAAAATACTAGATTTTAGATAAAAATTTACAATTTTACTGTCAGATAATAATTTTTTATAAAAATACTATTTTTTAAAATAACCATAAAATAACATAACCAAATTTACTAAAAATAAAAGTAAAACAACCGTAGAACAACCGTAAAAACTTAACACAACATATAATATAAAACTTACACAGTATTTTTGAAGAAAATTCTGACCCATAGTAAAAAAAATTAAAAATTTTATGGTGTAAAAATCCCAAAAATCAATCAACATGAAATTCTTTTTCTATTATGCTATAAAAATAATATTTCTCCATATAAAAGTATCATTCATTTTATATGAAATAAATGATTAAATGGTTGGAGTACTCACTCCACCTTATTTTTCATTACATACAAAATTTTTTAAAAAAAGAACGAAGTTTGAAAATGGTGTTTATCGATTTATATACTTCTAGTAGTCTTAATATCAATATATATGTATATTTTAGAAAACATCACTTTGTTTGAAGTTCTTTTTCTTGTAGGGAAATTTACATGGTATTACTATTTTCTTACGCAATATTTTTTACTTTTTTACTGTGTTTTTTTATAAATTTTATATTGCAGTATACTGTGATAAGTTTTCACTGTTGTTGTACTTGTGTTTTTTAGTTGTTCTTTTTTGTAATCTACTGATGTTTTATAAAAACACAGTATTTTAAAAAAAAAATTCTGTGTGACGATATTTTTATAAAAATTAACCTAAATTTCAATATTTTTGCAAGTTTACCATCTCATAACCCGTTAAATTAAAGATGATTTCCACGATTTAAATTCCATGTTTAAATGATCATATACTACGTAAGTATTTGTTATGATCAATTTTTTTCTTTATATATATTATCCTATTTTTGATAAATTTGTTTTAAATTTGGGAGTTGTAAGGTCGAAATTTAAACCATGTTATGTGAGATAAATACATATCTTTGTAGAATATATTTGTAAACATATCAGTTAAAAAGTTACTTACTTAAAACAATGAAAGATGATTAGACAAATCAATATGACAATATAGGTATATTACAAGTAGAAAATCTTTGAGGTTATTTAATATGTGAAACCTAATCAGAAGTAGCTGTGTGCACCGCACGTACGACGACGTGTGTTATTTTGTTTCGACAAAATTCAGTTGTCTCCACGATGTTTGTTTGACTGAATTTTATCATCTTTTTTCATATTTTCTTAAAGTAGGAAAAAATAAATTAAAATTGAAGAAATATATCACTTTTTCGTTGTTATTGGATAAATAAAAATTATCCTAGAATCATAATTAATATTAATATATATATATATATATAATATTTTCTGTTACAGTTAATCAACATTTTTTGTCAAGGGTCATCTCTGTTAGGCCTTCTTTGGAGTTAGAATTTTAGTAGAGAAAAAAATGCAAAAGAAAAGCGACGGAAAAAAATGGAAAAAGAAAACACAACAACGAAATATACCTTTTTTTTTTTTTGCTATTTTGTTTATGCTAATTAGTATTTTTCTGTGTATTTTGATATGTACTAAATCATATTCTGTGAATTTTTTAGGCTGTTAAAAATTATCCATTAACTGTTGAGATCATTGAATTAAGCACTTTTGTCCAATTTTAGTTAGATAAGTCTAATATGGATGAAAGTTCAGGGCATATGGTAAATATTAAAGTTTGAGGAGCATGATTTAGTAAATAAATAATCATCGAATTGGTAAAATTTAATGAAATTGGACAAAAATACTTAAATCCAACAATCTTAAAGTAAAAAAAATTCAGTAGCGTGTTTTGATAAGTGTCAAAATTTAGAGAGCAAAAATCCTAATTAATTTTTTTTTTATTTAAATATTTTTAATTTTGTATCAATTTTTTTTATGAACAAAAGGAATAATTCCATAAAAAGAGCACAAAGCCCAAATAGATCCATCAATCAATACAAGTAAGAAGATTAAAATAAGTTGGGCACAAGAGCATTATTAGCTCGCTCACAATAAGAGATAAAAATATAAAAAAAAATGATGACTTTCAAACATGAAAAATATTATTGATAACAAATAACAATACCATACTTATTAAAAATACGAGAATACCCCAGGCAACAAACAATCAGAGAACACACAAATATGAGAATACCCCATCCTCTTACAAAGAAGAGGCTTATTATTATTTGAAAACCTTAAAAGTATTGAGTTAATTGCATTAAGATAAAACAATAGTACAATTAAAAATGTCCTTATTATAAAGGGACTCTTTAAAAATATAATCATTTAATAATTAACATAAAAAAATATGGCTTAATCATATTTCTAATAACTTTTATAAACTTAATTTTCAAAAGTCACATTTTTTGTAACAAATGTCAATAATAATATATATAAATAAGTTGTGACAAAAAAAGCATGTACTTCCAAAAGTCCGAACAATTCATTACCATCTAGAAAGGCCCAGATGAGGACTAACATGTCGTACAAATTTGGTCCAATAATCTGAGGTGGGTTGGGCTTAAGTATCAATCAATCCAAGTCCATTAAGAGATATGGACCTGTACTACACAATCTAGTGTTCAAAGAATCCAATACTTTTACTTACAATCATGCTCCTATCCTATCATATTCAAATTTCAAAATATTGGAATAAAACTTACATCAATATATGAGAAATTGAAATATATAGGAGTATTATATGATCAGTGATTTTACATAGTCATAATTGAGTTTTGAGATGTGGTTCTTACAAGCTCTAATGTATTGTTTTGAAAAACACACACCATATCCGAAGTGCTTTAGTCAGTGAAGGAAACGAATTATACCAGAAGCTTTGACAAAGAAAATATGCCAAAAACCACTGATAAATAGTAAAATTTCCACCACAAAACCTACTAGCACTGTTAAAAATATTCTATTTTTCCACAACACAGAAATAAAATATATTTATTATTTTTCTCCTTTCCACAGTAAATTTCAAAAATAATATATTTTTTGAAAGAAAATTAAAATCTTGATATGAGGAAGGAGACAGTTCTACCCATCATGAGTTTCGTAAGAAACCAATATGTACAGAGTAAGATTATACCATTTCATGTATCTTCTTCATTTGATAATAATAGAAATGTAAAGAAAACCAAATATATATCTATCTAGGAATCCTTGATCTCATAAAACATCTATATAGTGATGATATTGACATTTAAAATTTAGAATTAAGAATTTTAGTAAAAAAATCGAATTAAGCAGTATAGAAATGCTTATATTAATTAATATATGTTTTAAGAAATGATATACATATATGTTTGAAATGAGACCTTTTCTTTCTTAAAGTAGAAAAATAATAAATTTATTTAAAAAAAGTATAATAATAATAATAATAATAATAATAATAATAATAATAATAATAATAATAATAATAATAATAATAATAATAAAGTAGATGAGGATCCAAGAAACACGAGTTCATATGTCTTTCCCACCAAGCATATATAAAGTAGGTCGCCCCCACCCAACAATTATCATTTTCTACCTTAGAATGTTACCAAGAAACAAAGGTCCTTGTAATAGAATTATCTAATAATCACCCCTAACAAAAATATCTTCTAGACCTTGTCAAGGTAGGTAGGTAAAGGGCAATAACAATAATATTAATTAAAAAGACTATTAAATCTTCCAAAATAAGGTCAATGACTATTCTTTTATAAACATATATTTATAATTATACGCTCTCACAAATATGTTTGTGTATCAATCAAATAACCATATTTTTAAAAAATAAAATAAAAATTGAAGAAACTAAGAAAGAAAGAAGGTGAGTGTGTGTGTGTGTGACAATGAGTGATGGTGCGGTTGGTTTCAGCTTTTGACCGTTAGTCCAAGTGTCGGTTAGGCACGTCTTTCAAGTTTTAAGGTGGGTCAAAACGCGGCGTCGTTGTCCACGCGGCATGAAATGGATGGTGCATGCCGAAAGTTTTAACACGTTTGGGAATATGTCGTTTATAATAATAATAATAATAATAATAATAATAATAATAATAATAATAAATGGTTCTTTCTTCATCCTATAAAAAGCTGTTGATTAACGACGACGTGTCAAAACACCAACGGCCGAAAGGTGTGGCGGCAGTTTTAGGTCGTTTGGTTTGAGTTGGGGGATTTGATTTGAAGAATGAAAAATCTCTCCCTGTCATTTTCCTTCTCAAAAGTTTATGATGTCAAACTCTGTCGTTTGATCATAGGCCCATCTCTATTATTCCCAATCATCATTTTTTTTAACTCACTTTCAATTTCACCTTACGTTTCGAAGAAAATATTGCTTTTATTTTATTTATATAAAAAAAATTTAAGTTAGTTTAACTCCAACAAAGTTGAAAGGATTAAAAGTGAACTGTAGATTAACTAAATGTCACCGCTTACGTATTCTTTTTAATTTTATTTTAGAGTTAAGAAATAATAAATTAATAAAACGTTTTAATAATAAAATTTGTCATAGTTTTGAGTGGTTCTCTTGACTTTGAGATTTAGAAATATGTAATGCAAGCAAAACTAATTGGTAATATTTTAATCACATAAGAAGGAAAAAGGAATCAAAAAGGGAGATATATATCTATATTTATATACAACTCCTTTGTGCATGGACTATGGATATATATTGTTTATACATGTGATAATTAAGTAGTATTATTACTATGATCCATTTGGCGGCAGATCAAGATTTGGTCGAATATTTTTCATCCACTTGAGTATTAAAAACTAAGATCAGGGACATATTACAGACCTTGCAACTTGCAAATACCCAAACTATAGGGAAGTTTAATTAACTTGAAATGTTTTTTTTTAAAGGCTATATGAATTGTGATTACGTTAATAATCCAATTAATGCTTAAGTTATTCTACTTAATTGTATGTGTGCTCGTGTGTGTACACATATATAAATATATATATTTCGAGAGTAAGATAAGATCATAAGAGTGACTTTTCCAAATTTAAAATCAATGAAGGGTCCATAAATCAATTGATTATATATAAAACTATATGTTGATGACAAAGTCGAAATCTCTTTCCCTATTGCTTTTTAAATAAAAAATTAAAAATTCTTCACCTTTATGAGTATATTAAATTTATAAATTATGTATTATTGTTAAAGTAAGTTTAATTCAATATAAAATAAAAAGTCTGCATAATCCACGGATAAAAGCCTTCTAGCTACCATTTTAAGTAATCTCTTAGAGTACATAATCCAAAAAATAGGAATTAGGTACGATTGATTAGTATCTTAATGAAGTAATTATATATGTTGACCTTATAATTAAGAATGAGAGTAGTTACACATTGGTTTTATTTTTTGCTGGACTGGTAAACATTTTGATTCAAAGACTGAAATGTATGTAGGCGTTTTCTTTTTGGCGAGTAATTAATTGAGTGACGTAGATTTGTTATTTTATTTTAAGTTTACAACACCTAAAAAACAAATTAATACAATATATTTGTTTATTTACCCCACTTATTAATATTTTTGACCAAGTCATAATCATTATGCGCATTGACTCCTATATATTCGTACTTACTTACTACTTTCGAAAGATGATCACCCTGATCTATATTTATTTATTATTATTTTTTTTTTAAAAAAAAAGAATAATTAATTAGTCAAGGCCTAATTGTAGTCAAAATGTTCTTAAGCTCCAAAATATGTTGTTGGCACGTAAGAATTGCCTTCGAAAAGAAAAATAATAATAATAAAAAAAGACCAATTAATTAATTCGTTGTACCTATCTCTCCTACCCTAGAGTCAATTATAATCCGTTAATTTCAAGTGTTTTTTATTTTTATTAATAGGCACCAAACCAGACGTTTCTAGAGATATTAATGGGGAGTATTCATGAGAAAATTGAGAATAACAAAACTAATGATGATTCCAAAAATAAAGTTAACTTATATATCTATTTACTATTTATTAAATATTGTATGGTAATTTAATTTGACGATGTGATGGACTTTCTGTTGAAACGAAACAATTTAATGAGAAGGAAGCTCCTCGACAATTGTCATTGTTAACAAAAAGACTAAGCGCATATATATATGGCATTATGTATTGAGTGTCCGACAAGTCACAAGTGTTCGATTTCAAAAGAAAGAAAGAACGAAAAAACAACCATTTTTTTAAAAATAAAAATAAAATAAATACAAGTGTTCACATCATAAGTTGCCAAGTGTCGTTCAGATATTTTCTGAATACATTGGCATCACTCGGGGATATTTCACGGAAGGAAATTAATAAATATATTTAATTATTTCTTTTTTGAAACTGATATTTAATTAAATTCAAACAGACAAATTTCATTTATAGATATATACACACATTTAATGCTCATGTATAAAAGAATTTCTGTCTATTATTATATGTTCTGAATAAGTTTGAGTGTGAAAAATTCTTTATTCATGTTCAATGTACGTGTACATGATCAATTTAATTATTTTTCTGATTTTTTGCAGAGTTTGGATAATTCACTTATCTTTTTTTTTTTTTTTGGAAAAGTATATATCCTACGTACCTACCTCCATATTTATATTATAATTTATAGAGTATTATATATAGATATATATATAAATTGAGAGAATTAGAGTTTTATACATTGGCCTGTCTATTACAGGATTATTTATTTTCTTTTAAGGAAATTACGGGATCCTGTAATGACTTAACAAGTCACGTGACTCATGTGTAATAATTTTAACCTACATTAATAATGGTAACCTGAGTTGCCTATTTGTTATTTATAATTTCAATTCTTTTTACATCATTTTTCAATAATTTACACACAACCATTGGAAAAATAATTATAATTATTATAATTAAAATATTTATTAATAAACACTTAAATTTTTAAGTCACAATTCTTAAAATAAATTAATGTGTAGTGTAGTTTTACATTTTCCAGAAATTTTAATTATAAATTAATTATAATACTTGGTGTACGTTTATATATTTATATTTATAAATTTATTAGCATTTTAATTTTTGTATAATTAATAAATAAATATTGTTATTACCAAATAATAATAGAACTTTTAAACTTATACCGTGCTTTTGGGCATGTTTAAACTCATATTTTTTTTGTCATGCCGTTCCAAAATTTATATATTTTTTTATTGATCGAGTGCTTGTACTGGCCTTTCTTTCTTGTGACAAAAAAATCCATATCAGCACTAATCAAGGCATGAATAATAAAATTTGCTATTAAATAAAAAAAGAAAACATTGTTAATATTAATAAATGATATCAAATTTTCCCGTCTTCGAGACACACACACAAGAAAAAAAAAAAGCATAGTTGATAGAAATATGAAAATTTGGTTGATGGGGAGTCCAGTTGGAGTCTGGTCAGGTCGTATAGTGAAGTTTCTACTACTAGATCAGTGTCTGGTATTGGGTGTACGTACGTAGACACTGGAACCATTTGACGTTTGGTTAATTTACTGAATAATGCTATAACTAATTGGTCCATCTACAATACGTACCTACTTGGTTCTTTCCTAGAAGAATGACTAGCTAGCTGGGCCGGGGTTTATCCAACCTCCATCCCATTATACACTCACCCTCATACACGTGGCCAAAGGGTAATTACTCTGTCCCCAAGCCCTAAAGGGCATTCTTTTCCAGCAAAAGAAAAAAAATAACAAAGAAAGCCATAAAGGACTCATAAAATTAAGAAAGAGGAAAAAAAAATAAGTATATACTCGAGAACATTCTAATTTCTGAGGTTTGTTCCCTTGCCAAATGGATGGTGCATGGAAACCCTATATATTGTGAAAAAATTAAAATATAAATGGTTATATATATATATGTTAATTTTAAGTATTATTAGTTTTATTTTTAATTAGTTTTTTTATTTTAGTTATATATATTGTTAATTGTATAATTAGTTTTTTTTAAAAGATATTTAATTTTAAGTGTTATTCATTAATAAAACATAATAATATACAAAATTTATTGTAAATTATAATTTTAGTTTTATTACTGTGATAGTTTTAATTTTATAATATTTTTCATTGTTTTTAAAATATCATACATTTTATTTTATTTTTTTTAAATAATAATAGAAATATAATTTTTAGTAAAAAAATAATAATAGAACGATATTATTCGCTTTAAATATATTTATCCTTGTTTTTGTTTTTAGAAAATAAAATACCTCACTTCAAACCTACTTTGAGAAATGCTAAAAGATATACTCATATATTGCCTAATACTTTTGTGAAGTATAATATTTAAGTGTAATTTAATATTAGGTCTTACTTATTTTACTTTAATAAATATTTTAATAAATGGCTAACTAATTATAAGATGACACACCTCATAGTAGTGCTAGCTAGGCAGGCTTGGTTCTCGGCATAAGTAGACTAAGCCTGTGTCTAAAGCCCACCTAACTTAGAAGCTCAAATTTGTTTACCCTTTTAGAATTATATATTTTTTACTAATTTTTAAAAAATATAATATTTTTTTAAAATAAAGGCCTAAAAATATATATTTTTTTCTATTACCTATTATATTTCACGACCAAACCTAGTGCTAGCTAGCTACCTTGGTGCCTTAACATCTTGATTCACGATAGCAATAGGCAGATTACATGCCTCATAACGATAATTACCTAACCTTCGTGCCCCATAAAAATGCGCTCGATCACCTACATTCCATTGATCCATTCCATGTGGTTGCTACTCTTGTTTATTAACTTATTATTTTTCTACTGTTTTTTTTTTGTTTATAAGAAAAGGATCAGGAAAAAGTTAAAGTCAACATTATGCATTATATATAGTGATGTAGGTGATCGAATAATGTTGTTTGATTGTTTGGTAAAACTTGGTAAATTTTGACTTTAAATTTTATTTTAATTATAGCAGATTAATTAGAGCATATTGCCTACTACTTGTAATAAGGACAAATTATTGACTAAAGAGAAACTTTAGCTAATAATTAAGTTTATCTCATTGACGATAAAGATGTTAGTATAGTTAATTGATGGATTAGGTCTGTCGAGTTTAGCTTGACTGAATGGATCTTTTATCTTTATTTGTTTTCATAATCTTTACTATTTATAACATAGCTAGTGTGTGAGGGTACACAGTGCAGTACTGCTCGTCTAGTACATCTTTATCGGCTTTTAATAAGTACGTGTTTCTAATCTCAAATTAAAACTTTCGGTCATAATAATAATTATGTAGCTACTGTTACTGTACTAGCTAACTTTAGCATAAACACGAGTCAATTATTTGTTACTTTAATTTCCTGTCACGTGCTACTTTGATATGACCGTATGGAATATACCAATAATGGGTACCATTTTTCTACTGTTTATAAAATATATGAAAGATCCAGCCAATTAGATTCGGATATATATCCATGAAAATATTCAAAAGGATATAGAGAATTTTTTCTAATAAACAACATTTTACAAATAAAATTTCAACACTTTATTATGATAAGATAATTGTACATATATATCTTTTTAGATAAAAATTGTGTACATAATTAATTAGGGAATGAATAAGGGTGTATCTAATCCAAGATACAATTTAATTTCTATTAAGTGTGAATTTTATATTTTAAATCTAATTCAATTTGGAAATATATGAATTAAATTGATTATTTTGGATTAATTACCTTTTAATACTAGATTATTTAATATTTATTAAAAAATAATTTTTTTTTCACATAAATAACAAAAAAATAAAACATATTATTGCTATTTTATTTTGCCAACAACAAATTAAAATAAATACAATAACGATTTTCAAGGAAAAAAAATTATATTTATAAAGAAATATTTAATTTTTATTTTAGATTATATTTTTTAAAAAATTAAATACAAATAGAATATATATTTGATTTATTGAGTTATGAAATATATTAATTAATATGTGTAAATTGAATTGAATCAGTTATTTTTATATGTCAATTAGCATTCAACATAAGTGCGAATCTTAAAATTTTTAATCTAATTCAATCTGTATAAGTGTAGATATTCATAGTTTGCGGAATTGAATTAAATTTGATCGCGCTGGTTAAATTAATTGGATTATTTATTTTATAAACAACCCAAATGGTGAATGATATTAGATTACTATATTATACGAACAATGCATTACAATCTAAATAGATTGCACACAAAAATACTACTAATATGCCATAAACATAATTAATATCATTTTATAAGAATAATGTCATAATATAAGTAACCTTCTATCTAAATATACACATTAAGGAAATGTAATAATAATAACAAGAATGAGTAATTATATACTGGTTTTTTTCATTATTATTATCATCATTGATCATTGTGTTAATATTATACATATAAATATGGTAATAATAGTTAATTTATATTTTTCAATTGTACCCATCTCTCTAATATTAGTGAAAAGGCCTCACAAGTATTGGCACATGAGCAATTAGAGTCCTGTTGTTTTTCCAGAGTCTTCTTCGTGTATCATATAGATTTTGGTGACATGAGAATGAAAATATATATGTTCCAAGTGTCATATAGAAATGTGAATGGTATGAATTTTGTGTTGCTAATTGTAAGGTTCTTTTCAAAATTATCATGAGATCAAACAAAATATCTTAAAGAAAAACGAAATGCTATGCATAGATCTACTGGCGGATCCTGGATTTTATTTAGCGGGGATGGAATAAAATATTATAACAATAAAATAATATGCAATTATGTCTATATATGTTTATTTGACAGGAGCGAAAACCTATTTTATTCTACCTAATTAATTTTTTATACATTAAGAAAAAAATAATAGTACAAGCAAGAGCTTCAGAGGTAAGAGGTACAATTGGTGTCTAAAATTTCCAATAACATTTGAGGTGTTCCTTTCCTCTTCTCAATTCAATCCCTTTCTACACATACTAATTAGTTTATTAAACATAATAATTGCTTTGAACAGAAACATGCATATTAACAGTTTTTACTGTTTTCAGTGTTTTATTTATTGAACATAATAAATGCTTTATTTCTATCTCAAAAACAATTGACAATGAGTGGAGTAGTTCATGTTCTTATGACTCAATTCTCTACCATTTATTTCACGTGGGACATTCTCCACAGTAAGATCACTTCGTGTTTCTAACCAAATCTGACGGTGCAACAATTTTGAACATAACTAGAAAACAAGGTTTTATCTTTTTCATTCGACGAATCAAAATCCAGATTCTGTAATGTAATTGAGCAAATTACAATTATAATCTAAAAGCAAAGATAAACTTAATGAGGAAACTATATTTGGAAATTGGAATAGTACAATAATTGGTTCGAAAGAGGCTAACACCACCATAAGGGAGAACAATAATTGAGTAAATACTGGTTCGGCCACGCCCATTGAATTTGATTTGACAACTCCCAAACATGCCGCAACTCCAGGGTATTTCTCTTTCTTCAATAGCGCCAGATGTTTTAATCTCAGCCGTCGCTAATGGGTCCTAACATAATCCGAGGGTGGATCTTTTATTCATTATACTCTTCATTTTTGTCACTTTCATTTTCTCTTATCCTCAGCGGAAGTCTCGGTTAGTCAAGTCGGGCCCAGCCCAATCTCTCTATCTCTGTTGGGTGGAAAGCAAAGTAAGCTACCCGACCCGACATAAAGCCGACGAATAAGTGGGCCCACTCATCGAAGCCCATTTGGCATGTAGTAGTAAACTGTATCAATTAATTATACATTATATAATATATATTGTTATTTATTTTTAAGGGATCTAAATAATATATTTATAATAATTTTAAATGTAATATATATCCTTACGTATCAGCTGCATATGATTATTAAAAGAAAAAAAAATCTGCATATGCTTCATATTACTTTATTTATTTATTTTTCAATATTATGTGAACTCCATTATTATTGTCTTCTCTCTCTTCTCTCTCTATATACTACAAAAATGCCCAATAATGTTGGAATATCATCATTCAGTTTCTAAACTTCCAAATAGATCTTTATATATAAATTTGACGATGCATGTGAATAAACACTCTACAATTATAATGTTGTCACATTGCCTTTCTTTTAATAGGTCTCTTCAAAAACATGAAAGTAATTATTAGCAAATTATGTCGTATTTAGTATGAGATTTAGACGTGGTGATAAGAATGTAAATATAAAATTTATATTAAATTTAGATAACAAGAGATTTGTGTTTTTAAGTAAATTCTACTTTTTAAATTAAAATAGTAGTAATGTTAATTCTCTCAAACTTATAGATTTCATATTCCCTCTAAATCTACTTTCTCTAACTTTACTCTCTCTAACTAACTGAAACTCACATAATAAACACTCTATTAATTAAGTGTCATTTAGTTGAAAAGAATGAAAACATAATAAAAGTAACATTCCAATATTTTAAAACTAAATAAAGAAATAAAATAAAATTTGTTTTGTTTCACTTTTATTTCCTCCGACCAAACGTTACCTTAAGGATTAGATGCCGGCCAAATAACGCATAGTAAAATAATTCTCAATTATTGTTTTCATCATGTATCTCCTATTTGTGTTTTTGAACAAGTAATTAGGAATTGTGTTTAGTTACCGTTTAATATAATATTATAAAGTACTGTATATATATCAACCGTGATCAAAAGACCTTTTTGGATACATTCTTATAGACAACACATAAATATCTGGTGATATATATTTTAAGAAAAATTACATAAATATTTTTGGTAAAATATTTACACTAATAGGAAATTAATATTAAAAATAATATATAAAAAATTAAAAATTAATAACAAAATAACAAAAGTACAACATAAAAATATATTAAAAGACTATAATTTTTCTTTAAATAAAATGATAAAAATTATAAAATCATATTTTTGTAATTATTTTTTATTATTTGTGTATTTATGACATCATCCTTTTATTTTATTGTATTAATCATTCTCATTAATGATGGTAAATACTTTGAGTAGCTCAAAGTGATAAAATTATTTGTACATAAAAAAATCTAAATATATGCATGGCATATATATTTTACCTGTAAATTAATTAGCTTAAGCCATCTCCATATTAATTAGCTAAGAAGAGAGGACATAAATATTATGATTTTTCTAGTTCTTCTGTTAACTTTAACATCTATTTATAAATATAATATATAATATATTAAATATATTATATTATTTAAATAATATAATGAAAAACTTTTGTTCCCGATCAAAGTTAAACTGTGTCCAACATATACATGTATATATCAGGTATGCTTTTGTTAGATGATTTTTTTTTTTTCTATTATTATAATTATTGTGTTATAGAATAATAATGTGTGTGTAGCTACATTTCTCTCTCTGTCTCCATCGATCTCCCTCTGTATTGATTAGGGTTTCTGATCAAGTGGGATGAGTGGGGTGTCCAAGTGGCCTTAAGTTGTAAGTGACAGCTTGTACCAAGGGATTCCACATCAGTATTACTTCCAATATTGTGTTCCACAAAGCACTCCATGCTCACGTGGCTATTGTTTACAAGGACATGTGTACACAAATAGCTATATATGTACAAATAATTACTAGAAGAAATAGAAATGGTGCTTATATATATATATACAAATTAATATACATAATATAATATAATAATATATATCTCTTATCCCAGACATAATTATACA
This sequence comes from Cannabis sativa, assembly GCF_029168945.1. NCBI lineage: Eukaryota > Viridiplantae > Streptophyta > Magnoliopsida > Rosales > Cannabaceae > Cannabis > Cannabis sativa. The sequence continues at coordinate 38,041,196 of NC_083601.1, read as the reverse complement.
TAATATGAGCGGTCTGTATTTGCCCAATTGTATTCATTCTTAATAGGTGTTTTTTTAGCAGTATCAATATAAATATAAATAAATTAATTTAACTGGTTTTAATATAATTATGAAAAGTAAATTCATAGAGTTTTAAATATATATACTCTATATATTAATAAAGAATTATATAGAGAAGAATCTGTACGTATCAATTATAGCGCGCATATAATATGGGAACATATATGTAATTAATTAATAAGTATATTTCCTTCAAAAAAAAAAAAAAACTAATAAGTATATAAATTATAGCATTGTTATATAGATATCATATAGATATAATTACGTATTATAGATTATTTTTCCACATGTACGCGCGTATGGCAAAAAAATAAAGTGTTTACAAAGTCGTATTAATTACTTGCTATATATATAGTTACTGACTAAAACTACTGTTGAATTTGTGTTGTCTCATAATGTATAAGTGCATATATATATAAAGGAAGGACGAAGGTACCCAACTTAATTTGGGCATACACGTTTATATATCCAACAATCGCACGTTCTCTAGTGCTCTATCCTGTTCTTGATAATGCTTTCTTGTCTCTCTTCTATTCCTATTAATTTATACGTACCTGATTTTTCTTTTTTGCTTAAATATAATTACCTTTCTTCTTTTTTACTTTTGGCTCAGCCAAAAATTAGAGTTATATACACACAAATATCATTGGGATATTTAGCAGCCAATAGGGAATTATTATTCTTATACGTAAAGCGGATGTCATTCATATGTAAACAGAAAATGTTAATAAAGAAAAAACGATCATTTTTTATTTTTTTTTGTAGGGGGAACAAATTAGATACTTATGAATAATTTAAATAATAGACTGTACACACATTTCCATCGTTTAATGTCTTTTATATGCTATATGACATGTAAAACACCCTCATTGGCTAGTGAAGTTTCGGAATATAATCAACTATTTTATCTTATTTATTTTTATTTTTTTGAAATGATTATTATATCTTAATTTTGCGTCTTAAATGCATGCACATGATTAATTAATGGAAGACTATTTTTTTTTTTAATTATTCTTTTGAAAGTAAAGACTATTGTTTTAAAACAGATGTATATCATGAAAAATGATATGGGACATGCACCTTAAGATTCAAGTGACATAAAATTATTATTATTTTTAGTGTAAAAATTAAACGTGAAATTCACATACACACATATATATATATTAAAAAAAGGAAAGTGTGTTTCATATAACCCTCTTTTCCCTGAAACGATTCAACCTTTTAGTAAGGAAGAAAGAAAAAGTGGATGAATAAAATTATTGATTGACATGTTAAACCAATTAGGTTATAAAGGTTATTCACTGTGCATGTTAGTTGGGTCGGCGCACAGAAGTTTTTTGGCAGTTTTTTCTGGTATGGTCGGTTAATTGCTCTAGGATTCCTTCACCTATTTGTCTTTTGAAAAAGCTTTATGTGACCCGTGGTCACACTTATTATCCCTGCTGCTTTCAAATAGATATATATATATATCTTCGCTTGAACTTGGAGATATTTTTTTGTGGCCAGCTATATATATTTATAGCTATAATTGATCAATAATAATGAGGACACAAATGTTTATATCAACCCCCTACTAATTAATGTAGTCATATTGGAATATTAAAAGAAAAAAATAAACAGATGATTATAACAATTTTTTAATATATTAAAATGGATATAATAGATAATTTAGAAATAGACATATTGCCAAAAAAAAAAAGAGAAACAAATGCATTACATATATATGAAAAAAGGGTTTAATTACAAGTAAAATAATCTAGTTATCATCACTCAAAAATACTGGTAAAAAATTTTCGTAAGATCTAATCAAAATTAAATAAAATTGTAGAAAATTTAAATAAGTTATATATATATATTGTAAACAAAAATATGATAAATTTAATATAATGTTACACCCAAAAATAAATTAGTTATTATAACAGTAATTTCAGTGATTCCATTTGATTAGTAATTGATGTTTTTGTTAGAGAGTATAATTAATGTGTAAAAAGAAAATATAATATATAAAATCTATTAGTTAATAGTTACTCTTTTTATTGTCAATTAATTATGAGATAAGACTCCATACACTTTAATCTCAAATTCTAACTAATGTTGGATTATTAACTACAAATGAAAAAAAAATATATATATTTGTAAATGATAAGTGACAAATGCCATTGCCCTTTGATTTTTTCTTATGCATGTGATGGTGTTAGAGATACTTTAGATTGACCTTTTATCTCTGCTCTGATACCATGTTTGAATGTAAAGGTGGAGAAAAATGAAGGTGTAGAAAACACAAGAAGTTACTTCTCATACTTATTTATGTGGATGATATCCTCATAACTGGTGAATGTTCGGACCAAATCAGCAACACTATCACTAAACTTCACAACAGATTTGCCTTGAAAATACTCGTTTCAGTACACTACTTTTTGGGCTTTGAAGTTCTTTGTGACACCAAAGCCATTTATTTGACTCAAACAAAATACATTCATGATCTCTTAGCTAAAACAAATATGCTGGATGCCAAATCTCAATCCACTCCTATGTGTGCCTCTGCCAAAATGACACAAAATTCTGGCACACCCTTGGCTGATCTGAAGCAGTATCGCAGTGTCATTGGGGCTCTTCAGTACTTAATCATGACCCGACCGGACATCGCTTTTGCTTTCAATAAGCTCAGCCAATACTTACAAGCCCCTACTACTGATCATTGGGGTGCTTGTAAGAGAATTCTTCGCTATTTGGCAGGCACTTCCACTGTTGGTCTAACCTTCAGCCTCAGCTACTTTGGATCTGCAGGGATACACGGATGCCGACTAGGCTGGATGTAGTGATGATCGAAAATCCACCTCGGGCTATTGTATGTTCCTGGGAAATAACCTCATCAGTTGGTGCTCTAAGAAACAATGTGTGGTTGCCCGGTCTAGCACGGAGTCCGAGTATCGTGCTCTTGCTTTGGCTACATCCGAGTTGATTTGGCTTCAATCGATTCTTACTGAATTGTCCATAAATCTGTCCTCCATTCCTATATTATGGTGTGACAACTTGGGGGCCGGATCTTTGGCTTCAAATCCGGTTTATCACGCTCGAACAAAACATATAGAAATCGATGTCCACTTTGTTCGAAACAGAGTCCTAGAAAACAAAATGGAGGTTCGATATGTTGACTCTACATATCAGATTGCTGATATTCTAACAAAACCGCTGCCAAGCTCTCAATTCATGTATCTCCGAGACAAGTTAACACTCAAGTCAAATGAGTGTAACTTGAGGGGGGATGTTAGAGATACTTTAGATTGACCTTTTATCTCTGCTCTGTTAGTTATGACTGTTACTAATTTCTGTTATTTCAGTTGGAATGCCAACTGTCTTTTCTTGTATTTGTTCATTCTGTTGTAACCTCTTCAGAGCCTATATATATTGTATTTGGCTCTCTATTCAACACAGATCATCAGTTCACATTTTTCACACCTTCATTTTTCTCCACCTTTACATTCAAACAGTTGGATTGCACATATTAGTTTATTAAGGTGCCATTATTAAAAAATGAAATACATCCAAAAGGTGGTTGATAAAAAAATTAATGATGAACAAAATGTGGGTTAATTTGAAAAGGAAACAGACGTAGATAAGTGAAGCTAAAAAAGTTTTAAAGCCGGAAAATTATTTTATTTGTTTTGGTCTTATATATAACATTGAATGCATGGGAACTGTTGTGTTTTATTGTTTACACATTTTGTTGGTGCTGTGAAAGTTTGACACGTGGATATAAGTGAATTTATGTTTAATTTATTTTTTATTTTTTGAATAAAATGACCAAAAATAAGTTAGTTTTGGTGAAGCTAAAGGCAACAAAAATTAGATATACACCTTAAAAAATGGATAACAAGAATTTAAAATTCTTAAAAAATAACCTCATAAAGAATAAAGAGAATGGAGTGAGAATATGTTTAATTTTTTACAAATTAAATTATTAAAGATATTCATTTGCAGGACCTAAAAATTTACGTACTAAAATTTTATAATAAAATAGTAATATAAATAAAAAATTTATGTAAAATAATAAATAAATTATAAGCAAATGTTATATTTAGTTTTAGAAAAAAAAAAATCACGTGTGGGGTTAGCTGCCTCCACTATTGTCTTCATTTCCATTGGGCACTGTTAATGTGTGTCAATAAAAAGCATTAATTATTATTGGGCACATATAGTTCTTAACACTTATAGCTTTAAAATGGATTAATAATATATTTTAAAAATAATTACATTAAATTATATTAAATTTGATATTTAATAATATCAATAACGATATTTATTAGAAGATGTTAGACATTATTAATACTTTTTTAATATTTTTCAATTAAAAATTATATAAAAACAAATTACTATGATACACTACCCTAATCTTTACCCCGAAATTATAAACTTATATAATAAATATTAATTATTATTTATTTATGTAAATTTCTATTGCTAATTATATTATTATAATTTTAGTAAGCAAATGATACCAGTATATGAATTGTAATAACCATACAACGCTAGGGGTTATCATTGCTTGTTTTTAAATTTTAATTGCTTATACATATATTTTGTGATGGGATGGGATTAACTTAATAATAGGATATTGGGAATTGGGATTAATTAATATATATTATTAAAATTTATAAGAAATCTGAAATCGTATAAACTGTTCTTCTGTTGGGTGTACTACAATAATGGAAGATCAACCTAGGGTGTGACAAAATAATAATAGAAGACTTGGGCATGTGGCACAACGTGCCATACACGTGGACGGACGGCCCACTATTACAATTATTAATTATTTATTTCAATATTTATATTGAGTACCAACAATGTCTATAATTTTTTTTTTTTTTTGAAAGGTAAAATCAACTTTTATTAACCTTCGAAATCAGTTACCAAAGTAGGCAACAACTCAGTTGGAATATTTTCCATACTGAAGGTACAATCAGGAAATAATAGAGATGCTCTAGCAAATTCATGAGCAACTCTATTAGCTGACCGCTTAACAAAGCAAAAATAAACATTATTCAAACTAGCCAACATGGCTTTGCAATCTTGGATCACACATCCAAAATGAGAAGATAAGATAGTCGAGTTTCGCAAAGCTTGTACAACCACTAAGCAATCCGTCTCGACCCAAGCTTCGTTATAATTTTGGTCTTTGATCCAACTAAGAGCTTCCCGAAAGCTCAAGGCTTCAGCAATGGACGGAGCAATATTACCAATATGTAACTTGGTACGGCATTCGATAAGCATACCATGATGGTCCCGAACCACCAAGGCACTTCCAAATCGGTTTTGTCTTTCAAAAATAGCTGCATCCACATTGATCTTGATGCTATTAATCTGAGGTTTAATCCAACGCTCCATCCCATCATAGTCCTGAAGATCAGACCATAATGACTCAATTTGAGTTTTTTGAGCGTGTTTCCATTGATCAAGATAACTTTTAGCAGAGGCGACTATGGATGAAAAATTAAACGATTTCCCTTGCCATACAACATCATTTCTCGCTCCCCAAACGGCCCAACACAAAGCAGCAGCCAGGCCTTGTTTTTCAGCTGATAAATGCGTGAAAATCGACACGCACCAGTCCAGGAACATGCCTCCTGCTGCAGTCACGGTAGTGCCAATACCGACCCTTTCCCACACCTTCGTAACTACACGGCAAGTCAGTAGCACATGAGAGATTGTCTCGTCCATCTCCTCGCACAAAGGACACAACGTGCTGACTGGAACATGCTTAGAGGCGAGTTGAGCGAGAGTAGGAAGGCAGTTAGAACCGGCTCTCCACATCAGGTTCTTGATTTTTGGTGGCAGTTTCAATGCCCATAACGACTTCCAAAAATCCGAGGCAGCTACATCATTTCCAAGTCCCTTCAATTTTTGTTGTAATGTATAGGCACTCCGGACCGAGTACATACCATTGGGCTCATTAAACCAGCAAAGGGAATCTGAGGTGTGGTTTATATTCAAAGGAATTTGCCTTATCAATCTCTGGTCACGTTCCTCAAACAAATCCTTTAGAATATCCTCATCCCAGGAAGACGAATCCATTGACATTATGTTGCACACTTTGGCTTGTTGAAGGGCTGGGTGAGACGAAATCACTACTGGTTGTTGATGATCCGGTAACCATGGTTCATTCAGCACATTAATGGATGAGCCATTCCCCACGCTCCAGCGAACTCCCGCCCGAACAAGAGACTGGGCTTCCCAAATACTACGCCACACAAAGCTCGGGTTGTTTCCAATAGTGGCCGTGAGGTATGTTCCATGTGGGAAATATCTCGCCTTGAAAATGCGAGTAACCAGAGACTCAGTTCTTGTTAGAAAACGCCAACCTTGTTTTCCCAATAGTGCCAAGTTAAAATCATGAAGACTACGAAATCCAAGTCCTCCATTGCTTTTGCTATTACACATCCGATCCCATGACATCCAAGGGATACCTTTATTATCTTTTGACGAACTCTTCCACCAAAATCTCGCCATGGTACTTTCAATGTCTCTACTAATCTCCAAAGGAAGTAAAAAAACATTCATAGCATAGCTAGGGAGAGCTTGAGCAACAGATTTAATTAATACCTCTTTACCGGCACGAGACAGAATTTTTGAATCCCAACCTTGAAGCTTTTTCCTGACTCTGTCCTTCAAGAAACCCAGCACAGCTGACTTATTCCTTCCCATAGTACTTGGAAGCCCCAGATACATACTCCGTTCATCAGCTTGAGGCATTTGTAACAAAGAGCTTATATCCTCCCTCACCTGGTTCTCAGTGTTAGTACTATAGAAGATTGACGATTTCCCCAAGTTCACTTTTTGTCCTGAAGCACATTCAAACTGGTGAAGAAGTTCTCGAATCCGATTGGCCTCTAGTAGAGTTGCTTTACAGTACAAGTAACTATCGTCAGCGAAAAGCATGTGAGACACTTTTGGAGCGCCATTCGCCACTTTGCAACCATGAATGAGACCCCTATCCTCATATCTTTTGATCAAAGCTGATAAACCTTCTGCACACAAGATAAAAATGTAGGGAGATAAAGGATCCCCTTGACGGATACCTCTTGAGGGTATAATCGGTCCCATGGTTCTTCCCCCATGAATCACTTTGTAGCTTGCAGAACTAACACACTTCATCACCAATGATATCCACCTATCCGAGAAACCAATCTTTCTAAGCACCGAATCCAAGAAGTTCCACTCTATACGATCATAGGCTTTACTAAGATCCAGTTTCAAAGCCATATAACCGTCCTTGCCTTTTCTTTTCCTCTTCAAGTAGTGGAGAACTTCAAAGGAAACAAGAATATTATCAGTAATGAGTCTCCCTGGAATGAAAGCGCTTTGGGATTCAGATACAATTTGATCCATGTAAGGCTTCATCCTATTGGCCATTACTTTAGTAATGATCTTATACAGAACATTACATAAAGCAATTGGTCTTAAATCAACCATACTTTCAGGGACTTTCTTTTTCGGAATCAACACCACATTAGCATCACCGCAAGATGAACCCAGTTCCCCTGTAGTAAAGAAATCCTGAACCACATTGACAACATCAATCTGAATAATATCCCAACACTTCTGATAAAATGCTGGAGTCATACCGTCTGGGCCGGGGCTTTTATCTGGATGCATACTGAACACAGCCTTACGAACTTCCTCGGCAAGAATCGGTTGATTGAGGTCTTCATTAATACGTGTAGACACCCGACTTTGAATACTCTGAACCACCATGTCACTACTCAAGTTCGATGCACTGAAGAGAGAAGAGAAATATTCCACAACGACATCCGCAAGGCCATTATCCCAATCCTTCCAAGTACCACTAGTATCTTTAAGCTTTGAAATCTTGTTGAAACTCTTTCTATTGCTAGCAGCCCTATGAAAGTATTTAGAGTTCTGATCACCTTCCTTAAGCCAAAACTGCTTCGCCCTCTGCTTCCAAAAGACTTCTTTTTGGTCCAACACCAAAAAAAGTTCCTTTTTCTTCTCACTATACCGTTGGACGGAGAGAGTATCTCTTTTGTTCTTCAATTGATTCAACTCATTTCGGCATTTCTTGATTCGAAGCTTAAAATTGCCAGTCACATTTTTTCCCCAAGTTGATAATTTCTCAGCACAAAGAGATATTTTTTCGGCCACACTCACATGGTTAGGAACATTCCAACAATCCTTCACAATTTCAAAGCACATCGGTTCTTTTAACCAAGCATTTTCAAACCTGAATTGCCGATTAGGAATGAAGACGTCCGGAGCTACGACTTCTAGGAAAATTGGCGAGTGGTCTGATGAAGAAAATTCAAGGTTTAGTAACCGAGCTTGTGTAAAAGTTTGAAGCCAAACCGATGAAACAAGGGCGCGATCCAATCGAACTTCTATCCAACGAGAAGTTCCCCTCCCTTTTTCCCAAGTATAGGCATAACCAATCAAGTCCATGTCAAAAAGATCACAATCCATTAGAGTTTGTTCGAAACCAGAGATTAACCAACTCGGATAAGGTTGTCCTCCGCGTTTGTCACTTTGGCTAATAATTTTTATAATAGGGTCTCCCATGATTAAATTAACGATATTATTTAAAAAAAATTCATTTATATGAAATACTAATAAAAATATTAGACACTAATAATATCTTTTAACAATTCTTTTGTAAGAATTTATTGTTATAATAATTAATGCATTATGTAAGTTCAGTTTTGCACACTAGGTTAAAAATTGTGACACAGATAATATAACTTGAAAATAATAGGAATATGTTTAAGTGATACATTTAATTTTTGTATCATGCATAAACATGTTGGTTAATATGTTTTATTTGAAAATAATATAATTATAGCACGTATAAAAAACTGTAATTAAGTATTTTAATTTTGTATATTATGTAAATAAAAAGAAATTATATCTTACAAACCTTATTTTCTTCTTATTCTCCTAAGAAAAAATTATTAAATATTAATATTACAATTAATGTTAAGTTATAGTATATGATATCGGGTGGTAAATGTGCATTTTGATTTGTGTCATACATATGATATATTTTTATTAAATGTGTGATTCGTCAGGGTCAGTCTTAAAGTATACGTGGTTTAAAGAAAAATCAAATTTTAAGGCTTTTATATATAGTTTAATTATTATTAAATAATAGTTCTAGTTTAATGTAATGGTAAAATTTTTAAAAATTCTTAAGAGTTCAATTCTTCATATAGCTACACCCTCTTAGCTTAAAGTAAGACTCTTTATTACTACATCAAATTATATTTTTTTCTTATTTAATATTTTATCTATATACTAATATTTTTTTTACAATTTCGAGACCCTAAGCATTCGGGGCCCCCAGGTTCACAGCTAGTTATCGTATTATGTCTAGTTGTGTAACTTGTTAAGAAATATTATCATCATATTTGTATTTAGATCTTAACACGATCGTTAATTAATTATATGTTGTGTTCATATGTTCACCATAAACGTATTGACAATAACACAACATGATTACACAAATTATCAATCTTATTTGTATGCATAACACAAATATATGAGATATATGGCAAATTAATTTTGTTTATCTCAATTAGACACATTGATTATATATTTACATAAATTAAACCTTCACCAAAAAGAGAAATTTGAATATGCATATTTAAATTAAATAAATGGTCTTATTATATGCCCCTCTCTAGAACATCAAAAGAAATCTGCTACATTCTTTTTTTTTTTGTTTACAAATTTTACCCCTCAAATAATAAAACTAAATCCTCTCTCTCACAACATATTTTTTGAAAAAGAATAGTTGGTTTGTAATTTATTGACTAATTATTATTGTTGGATTAAGTTGTATTAGTTGCACTTAGGTTGAAATGAATAGATCAACACATATCATTCTTTTATTTTAGTTGTCTTGTTCCTGAAACTCGAGCTGTCAGAATTCTGTATTTTTTAGTTTTCTTTTTTTGTGTTTTAGCGACATTTTACGAAATCTAGCAACATTAGAGTATGCTGAAGCTTAGGGATGACTTAATTGTCACAATATCTTTGGGACATGTAGTGGCTAAGTTCACAACATGGGCCAATTTATGCTTACCATGTACAATTTTTGCGATATTTGTTGATATTGTTTACTACATGTATTGATAGTTTAGAGTGTTATATGTTGGTTAAGTACGGAGAATTTTGTCAACATATTGCAATGTGATGCGACTTTCTTATCAACAAAGTTTGTGATTTTTTGCGACATAACTTGCTTCTTGACATATTATTCATCAACTGATTTTTTTCCTTTTTTTTACAGATTTAACTATTTTTGTGATTGTACTGTATGATGAGGTTTCGAAAGTTAAAGGTTTTAACTAGATATTCAATAAGACAAATAGTACAATGTTAACATTTGAGGTTGACAATACTCTAAAGAATATGCATGAAATTTTTTATGAAGAGTTGGATATAAAGCCTCTTGTGGATGAATTGAAAGTAGAGGTGTATTACATGTAAATGAAAGGAAATATGATACCGTCGGAGGTTTTAGTAAAACATAGTCAAGTAAGATTGTTCTTAAGAATGAAGGCAAAAATGAGTGTGCAGAACTTGCTGCCACTGTATGTGGCTAAGGTTAAGAAGCTTGCGATTTTGAGGCCTACTATGCCTCGTAAGACTATTGAAGATTGTCTCGATGTGTTTAGTTGCTTTCATCGCGTGGCCAATAGAGGCTAATTAAAAAATCAACTAATCTTTCTATCTTGAGCAGGTAGTCATTAAAAGATCCTTGCATTAAAGAATTTTATTGAAAAATGCAAAACTAAAATATTTTAACTCTATTAACTCTAGACGTGTAGTATTCTCGAAGAGTTATCAAGATCTGAGTTGCGGTGTCATGCCCTACCACTTGTGTAAAAGCTTCTCAGACATGGATCATAATTGACATGAGACAAGCGCATTGTCTTGTTACTCCCAATCCTCAAATTCAGGGCTAACATTGTTGGCGAGGCGATCAACTTCAATGAGGAACTTCAGAGGAACAAGTTAAGGATTAAAAAATTGTTGTAATCAACTTCTTTATATAATGGCAACAAACACTTGATGTTTCCAGGGTAAGTAATTGTGTCATCAAGTCAAACAGAGAGTGAATGAGAAAACATGACTGGAGAAGTTTTAGGAAGTAAAGTAGAAGAGCCACCCTCCCTTACCGTCAAAGAAAGACACCATTGTTAACATGCTAATGAAGAAGAAAAAAGAAATTGCTCTGATACTATGTGACCCTACAAAATTTTTTACTTTTAGTTACAACAAAACTCGTGACTAAAAGTAAAAAAGTTGTGACTAATTATAAATTATTATTCCTATGTTGTGACTAAAAGGTCTGTGGCTAAAAATATTAATCACAAAAATTACAATTTGTTATGATTAAATGTATTTTTAGTGTTGTGACTAAAACTAAATTAGTGACAACTTGTGTCAAAGTGCTATGTTTTAGTTACAAATAATTTTTTGTTGTGACTAAAAGTCACATTTAATCACAAAAAATTTATGTTGTGACTAAAAAGTTGTAGTAGTAGTTTCTTGTAGTGGACGTTTAGAGAGAGAGGGAAGAAACTAAGAAAGATTCTGTAATTAATTTATTATTAAAAGAAATTAATTACATTGTGGTTTTATATACAATCATGTACTGAAATTAGCTAAGATAAGTTGAACAAAAAATAATTAGCCAGCTCAACAAGCTTAACAACAAACTAACCGAAATGTACAACTTATCATGACTAACTAATTAACTCTCTGTAATACTCATAGTCTTAGGTGTTGGAACTACGCGAATCAGGCTAGATTTCTATTCTGAAAGATGAATGGCAATAAAGTCAATATAGGGAGTTTCAATTTCTCCATATCTCATTATATAAAATAATTAGATCAACAATGTATATGTTTAACTATTTAATTAGAATACTTTTTAAATTTAAAAATAAATATTACATTTATAAGAAACTAGCCCCAAAAGATGAGATGTTCATAAAGAGAAATATACAATATTTTTTAATTGTCATTCTGATTTCGATTTGTGTTTCAGAAACAGAAGACAGACTCAAACTCATATTAATTAGTGGGACTCAATTATTATACCACAAGCAATATATATCCTATTTATAAATAATTAATGTACATGTATATCTATATTATTATACATATTTTGAGAGCTAGTATCTCTCTCTCTCTCTCTAGTGTGAATGGAACATAATTCACAATTCATGCATGTGCTTATGCCTTATTATTTATTGCAACCTGATAGGTTTCTATTATTACTAAATATCGATCGATCTTGGTTGATTCAACTGTTCCATGTTAGCTTAATGATTACATAACTAGGTTAGAGTAATAATAATGTACTAATCATTTGAAACATTCAATTATTTATACATAATGTATATATTAAATATATGTGTGTCACGATCTGTACATAATTATAACGATTAAATTTCTACTCTCTTCTAATTCTTTTTTTTTTTTGGGAGAGAATAGAGAATAAATTTCTAGTTGATCCAGAGGGATTGGTTATATAGAACTACACTTTATAAAATATCTTATATTATTTACACAGTTATGATTTGTTCTTATATGTGAAATAATTTATATATGTAAAATTATATATACGGGCATGTGAATCTTTTATTCATAAGTATATATATTATACTTGAGAAAGCCACACCCGTTAAACGAAATTCCATCTCTAATGCAAAAAGTAGCTAAGACATTAATTAATAAAGTGATTTTAATTAATGAATTATATAGTCTTAACTTGTTTGTCATTCTTTTTGTAAATTAGTGAATATCCCTAAATAGTCGGCATATGTATTAGTGGTGAAACCGCGGAGGAGAACAACTAATAATTAATGTTAATTATTAATTAATTGTAATTGTAATATATATAATATAAATGCACTCACTAATAAAATCGATCGATCGAAGAATACTGGAGAGAGAGAGAGAGAAGATGGAGTGCATTAGTAGTAATGGAAATTATAATGTGGTGGAGGGTTTTGTTGATTAATCAATGTGATAATTGAGGTTAGACACAATAGATTATTAATTATATATATATATTTCCTGACCGTGGCATGTGTGTGCACTAATAACAAAATAGTAACCTGCCGACCTTTGTACTTTTAATTAAAAATATATAGTACATATTTATATTTTCTTAATTGTGATCTCTACTGTAGTGATAATTAAATAATTAATTAGGTCCGAAGGAAGCTTAACGAAGCTAAAAAGAGAGAGAATATAATATGTAATTACATATTGAAAAACTCTTTTTAAAAAAAAAATTAATTAATATAATATAATGCGCACTGATATATATATTTATATATAGAGATGTAGTACTAGCTATAACGATCTAGGGATTTCTACAGAAGTTAGTTGTTTTATTAATTTAGTGTGCAATTATTTTTAATATATATATATCGTTTGGCTGTAAATGTATGACCAGTTTTAGTCATCGTGACTAGGTTATAAACAAAAGTATTAATTAGTTAATTAATTCTATGATCAGAAATCACTCACATACAAATATTAATATGTATTCATTCATAAGATTGGAAAGTATGTGATCATCATCTACATCACTAGATAAATGAACACGTAGATGGGTTTATTAGAATGTTTGATTGATGAGATTAGATCATGACAATTGTCCAATAAAGAGATCGTGCTCTATCAAAATCATGCATAGAATATGTACATAAATATATAAATATATAGGGATATGATTTTGTCCCGTTATTGTACTTTCACGGATTGTAATCCGTGATGTACGACAGCCGTCAGATGAGGGAGTTATTTGATCTGACGGCTGAGATTGATCTAGGAGTAATTAGGGTTAAAAAGTAGAAACGTACCCTCACACCCATTTAATGTATCCTGAGACCCATCTAATGTACCACGAAATACATTCCGTGAAAGTACATCACGGGACAAAATCATATCCCTATATATATATTAAATATGTATATATTCCCTCAAATAAAATATTCATTACTTTAGCTAGGTTTGAGGGTTTTGGGGTCATCCATGACATGAGCTTATAATGAGAGTAATCCCACTAATAAAATAAGGTATTTATATATATGGCAAAACATGAAAGGGGGAGGAGAGGATATGGTGGTTAGCCCCATGATTGGGAAGTTAGAAAGTTTGTTAAATACTAAATGTATTTTTATATATATATATATGAATATTATTAATGCAAGCTGATGATGATTATATTTATACAGACTGGTGAAAGAAGGAATCTTTACCTACATATTACATAAATTACAATCATATATAAGAGGGTTAATTAAACCAAATAATTGCTGTGTACTCAACCGTTTAATTAATTAATTATATTGATTAACAAATATAAACTTATAAATTCATTTGGGTCGTATGAAGAAAATCTTTTATCAAAGATTTTTTCACAATTAAATAATCACAAAATTATTACAGATCAGATCGACATGCCTTTAAACGGGGCACCTAACTGTCAATTGTCTCCAAATGAAGGAGTAAATTATTAAGTATTGTTATTAGAAAAAGCTTCAGTTAAACTGGGTTTATATAATATATATATATAATTAAGTATAGTACTCGACAAAACTTACCATACGTTTCTTAAAACATATATATATTTAATAGTGGTGTATCGTATGATGATTTGGCAGTCAAAATTAATAAAGCATTGTTAATTAATTAATTAATCTATCTTTTGATTTGGCATTTCTCTAAATTTCATTAATTTTAAAGAGTATAATTCTTGTTTCATTCTATTTTTAACCACATCTCCGAGTTTTTGTTTTGCCCTAATGAAATAATAATAATAATAATAATAATAATAATAATAATAATAATAATAATAATAATAAAATATTAGTTTATGATCAAGAAGGAAAAATATTGCCGTAGTGGTTAGTTACATGCATAAATAACGTTTTTCTTTTTCAGTGTTTTGTTCTGCAGCCCTAGCTGGATTTAAGATCTCTTCTACCAACTCGTCATATTTGCCAGACTAGCTAGGTTTTGATCAAACTTATAATAAGTTCATACTATATATCAAAGGAACATAAACTATATTGGGCTCGTTTGGAACGCCGTATTAGGACGTATTGTATTGTATTGTATTGTATTATATTGAATTGTATTTTATAAAATATTTTTATGTAAAACTATATGTGGTAATAACTTTTATGGACACCTAAATACATAATATTTTAGTATAAATTAAAGTTTAACATAGTATTATATAAAAATATGATATATAATCCAATTCAATATAATACAATACAATACAATACGACCTAATACGGCGTTCCAAACGAGCCCATTAGAATTTAAACAATTTATGTATGTTTATATATAATTAGTGTCCTACTAAAAGTATAGTACAATATATTAATATTATTACGTGAATGAGTATCATTCAATAGAGTTATAATTGTGTTGTGATAAAAAACAGTGTTGAAAAAAAAATTGAAGTGGGTATAGTAAATTATAAATTTTAAAGTGTTATCAGTCGTTAAGATTTTATTATAATAATATTATAATCCAGTATATTATTATCACAAATATATAAAAAAAATTATGTTATATAAAAATTTTATTTTCTATATGTTTTTAATTTTTTTTTTTCAATGATAGTATAAATTTATATGCGTTTGATAAAAATAATTTATTTTATTTTTATCATTTTTTTAAAAAAATTCTATATGATTTTTTAATAACAAAATAAAAATAAAAATATATAATATTTTTTTTATAACAAATAAAAAATAAGAAACTTAAATATTATTTATTCTAAATATTTTATTTTATTTTTATAGTATATAATAAATAATTAAATACATTTTTAATTCAAAATAATTTATTATTGCATCTTTTAATAAAAATAATTTTTTTTAAGTTGGGTAAGGGTTCTATTAGCTTTAATTGTAGTAGCTACTTTTTAACTTGTTAAAAAATTGTGTCAAACTTACCTTAAAAGTGACAATTTTGGTAGCTGCTCAATAATAGTTATTTTTTCCATCATTTTATGTATTAATTAATATTTTGATGGAATATTTGAGGCTGCTAATTTCTTCAGTCATTAATAATTTTATTAGAAGGCGGCTAACTTTATAATATTTTTACTTAATTTTTAATTTTAGGTAATCGTGTCAGTCATGTGTTACCGTACGTGAACCTATATTTGGTCAAAATTATTATATCACAAATAACCACTTAATTTTAGCCTCGTTTATGTATTTTGTTTTCACAATTCCTTTTAAAAATATATAAACTTAAATCAATAAATAAAAATTAACTAATTGATAAAATTAATTATCATTAATACTTAATCTTTTTTATTCAAATTAAAATCAATAAATAAATAATATTACAATGTAATATATATTTATAAGCTATATTTAGATAAAGTATTTATTATATATATTCTCAATTTTATTTATTTAAGTTTACATTATTTTTAAATAAATTTTAAGCTCCTATGATTTTAATTTTAAACAAATATATATATACATATATTTATATATATAATGTTCAGAGGAAAATGGTCTTTAAAAAATTAGTTTGACTTATTAAAATATATGTTTAGGAATTAGGAAACTATATTTATTAGGGTGGGCATTTGATCTAAGCTAACATTTTTTTTCTCATCCGATTTAATCTAATTAGTAATTAGTTTTGGAAAATTACATATCGATCCGATCTAATTCAATTAGGTCTCACAATCCAACCCAACCCAATCAAATTAGTATTGGATCGATTTTTTAATTAGATATCCAGTTACACACTTAATTTTTAATACTAACATAAATATATGATAAAAAATACGTAAAAACTAAATAACTTTTTATTTAAATTTAATAATCTATAAAAATATCATTGTTATGAGTGTAATGCAACTAAAAATTTAAATGTAAAACAACAACATTACAAAGTAATAAAATAGAAAAAAAATATCATGAAAATAAATAGACAAAATAACTAAATATTACTAATTCAACACAAAATAAAGCCTACTAACAACATGATTAAAATATATAGTTTTTTTGGAAAATTATCTCATATAGTACTATTTTTTTAATTTTTTTTTCAAATATAAGGTTTGGGTTGCTCCGGTAGTTTCTTCGGTGGTATTTATGTGGGTTGTTATGTGGATTTTGAATGCGATTTAGGTTGCTCCGTTAGTTCTTATGGGGGTTTTAATGTAAAATTTTGTAAAAATATAAAAAAGGAATTATTTTGAAGTAAAAATAAAAAATTCATACATAAATATATTAAACTGTTATTTAATATCTATAAATGTAATTGGATTGAATGAGTTTTTAATTAGATTTTGGGAATGACATCCTATAACAGATCCAATCCAATTAAAATATAACTTTTAACCTCCAATCCAATCTATTTATAATTGCACATCTCCAACTTTTTATAATTGGATTGAATTAGATTGGTTCGGTTCAATTAGATTGGATTGAATGTTGCTCACCCCTACTATTTTAATTGGGATAAGTTGATAAATACATTTTTTATATCTATTAATCAAAAATACCATCATATTATATTTTATTAAAATATATCAACTTTATTGAGTGGGTTACCTAATATACCCTCACTCTCTACTTAAGTCTAGCATATAATTTACATTAAACTAAGGGGTCTAATGGAGACATTATCTATAAAAGTGGGTATATCTTAAAGAATATGAAAATAAAGGTAAAAATTAAAACAAGTAAAATAAAGTGGATATAAAATATAATTTTCTTTTTTTAATTAGTATGAATAATAAAACTGAGCTATGATGAGGGTCCTGTTACTCTTAAGGTATATGGGGTGTAGGAATTTCTTGGTGAAATTCCAAGAATGCCCTACACCACTCAAGCTTTTAGTCAAAAACGACAGGGACAATATTGTCCCAGAATAATCAATTTAAACAATAGACTCATACGACAAAGAAGTCTTGGTCGTTTCTTTCACACGACAATGGAACTTGTCGTTCCTTACCTGCACGACAAATCGTTTGATCATAAACGATTTGTCGTTCTCCTTCGAATAAAACCAAGAGGAATCAGAGCAAACCCTAGCTCATTTCCTCTTTCGAACCTTCGAGAGTTCTCAGACTCTCTCTCTCTCATTCTCTCCTTTCTCTCTGGTTCTCAAACCCTAGAACCAGAGATCTAGCTCGATCTATTGATCGATCTTACCCAGAAACTTTCTCAGAAACACCACACAACACACACACAAAGTTAAAGCCACAAAATAGTAGAGTTAGAGTGAAAACAAACACCAGAAATATAGAGGTTCGCCCTAGAAATTAGGGGTACGTCCTCTGATGAGCTCGCCTTGAAGATCGACCTCAGATCTTGCACTATAATGAAGAAAAGTTACATCAGGTGAGAAATCCAAGTCACAAACTTTTGACTGGTATTTTAGATTTTCTCTCTTTTGATTTTCTGTGTTCATCTCTCTATTTTTCTGTTCTCACTCACTAACCCTCTGTTGTTTCTTTGCATGAACTTGGAACTTCGATTTGGAGCTGAACAACTTCCAGATCTGGTAGACTAGGGCTCTGGTTTCTGGTATCTCTTAACTTAGAGATTTGCTAATGCTCTAGTCCCTTTATATACTTGTAGATTAGGGTTGATCAAAGATCTGGAAGTTAGTTATAATTTCGGTTGTAACTAACAACCAGATCTTAATCCACTAGAGGCGAAGCCACATAGGATCTGTTCTGGTATTCTGTTGTATTTATTTGTGTTTTCTCTTCTTCTTGTAAAACTGTAATAATAAATATTACAGAGAGGTCTAATTTTAACATGGGGTTTGCAAAATTAAATTTTGGGCCGTATATAAATATATACTAATTATTATTAAGATAATAATTCCAGTATTTTAGTGTAGTAATAAAAAAAATGGATAAATTGTAGCATAAATACATAATGTTTCAAATTTTATACATTTAGGTGCCGTTTGGTAATATTTTTGTTTTCTAATTTTATAATTACAAAATGAAAGTAAAATTTTTGTTTTTAAAAATTTTGCTTTTGAAAAACAAAAATACGTTCTGTAACCACTTTTATTTTTTAATTTTAAAAACAGAAAACAAAAGTGTGTTCTGTAAAGTTCATTTTCATTTTCATTTTTTGATTTTATTTACGTTGGGTCTAGGTCCGGGGTCGGATTTAGGTTCAAGTCAGAGGCCGGGTTCAGCGCCAGGACTGTGGGGGGATTTGGGTCCGGGTCATGATCGAAGTCCAAGATATTGATTAAGAAAAAAAACTGTTTAAAAAATATTGAAAGTGATTTTTTTTTTTTTAAAAAAAAATTGATTATTAATTGAAAAATTGAAAAGTAAAAACAGTTTTATAGAACATGTTTTTGAAAAATATTTTCACTTTTTCAATTTTAAAAACAGAAAACTGATTAAAAAAGTATTACCAAACGACACCTTAAATATCTTATTTTTATTTTTAGAGGCAAAAATACATAATGTTACAATTCTCTTACATCTGTTACTACCGCTTCCGTTAGCTCATAAATATATATAGACACGTGGATGACCCAGATGCATTACATTTATTTATCTTATTTTAAAATTTAATATTCTTAATATCAAAAACTAAACGCTACTTGTTTCAAAAAAAATATGAATGATACAAAATTAAATTACCATAACTGAGTGAACCAGTGTAGTATATGTGAAAATTATTATGAGAACTGATTCTTTTTTTTTTTTTTTAAACAAGTAGCTTTTAGTTTATTATATTAAGAATATTAAGTTTAAAATAATAAAAATAAATGTAATGCATCTGGACCCTCCACGTGTCCATATTTATGAGTTAACGGAAGTCACTAAAAGAAATGTCACTTTTGCCAGCAAATTTTGTGTTGGCAAAAATTTAGTATTGCGTTGGTAAAATGAAATTTAATTCTGATGTGTTGGCATGCCAAAGGGGTTGGCAAATCAACATTGGTATTAGACCTTTTGTCAGCACAAAATAAAAAGCGTTGGCAAAAATAACTTTTTTTCCAACGCGTAAATGCGTTGATAAAAGTTAAATTTTAATAATTACAAATGTGCGCTGGTAAAACATTGACATTTTTACTAGCGCAGTTTGCAAAATGTTGTGCTGCAGTAAAAGTGATATTTCTTGTAGTGAGTGGTAGTAACAGGTGTAAGAGAATTGTAACATTAGACATTTTTGCCCCCAAAAATAAAGATAAAATATTTAAGTGTATAATCTAAAATATTAGGTATTTATGCCGCAACTTACTCTAAAAAAATTTAACTCTTAAGAGCTTTATGGTTTAATCATCCATAATTATACATTAAATATTTCTAAGAAAATGAAAAAATAGAAGTTGGGAATTGATTTCTGACCTAATTTTATTTATATAATAACAATTTTTTTTTTTCGTATTTTTGGAGCCCTGAACGTGCGCACACTTATTAGTTTTTTTATTGAAATTTCTTAAAACTTAAAGTTTGTATGACATTATCATTTTTTTCAATAAAGTTTTTGAGGGAAAATTGTAACTTTATTAATAAGAAGATTCAACCATTACAATAGAAAGAACATCAGCGGGAACATTCTCCACGCCAAATATACGATCTGGATACAAACAAGAACTACGAGCAAGACAATGTGCAGTTTTGTTTACAGAACGTTTAACAAAATTAATTGTGACTAACGACAAATCGGCCATAAGAGAACGACAAGCCGCCACCTGAAGGCCAAAAGGAGAAAGAATATCCACCGCGCTTTGGACTGCATGGACAACAACCAAAGAATCGGTTTCAACCACAACCGGTCCCCATTATTTCCTCTTTATCCAACTCAAAGCCTCCTTAACCCCTACCCCCACTCGTAAAACTGTGAAGCCTTCAATGAATCGACCCTGATAATCCCAGGCCACCCCTGCCGCTCCAAATCGACTATCACTTGCAAAGATTGCACCATCGACATTAACCTTATAATTTTTCCCATAACCGGTTTCACCCAATGCTCTAAGTCCATTCTTGAACCCGTAGGAACAAGTAAAGACTCCATTCTCCTTTGTTGAGCATTTCTCCATTGATTAAGGACTACTCTTACCAATTTCATTGCTTAAAATAAAATACGAGACTTACTCACTTTCATACTAATTCACCTAAAAATTATGTCTATTTATATATTTTTTTTTAACACACCTAAAAATTATATTTAAAAGCTCATAAAATATATGTTTTTGTACCTAAATCCTCATTATAAATTTATTTTTCATTTATGACCCTAAAAGAATTTTCTAGGTCCTTTCCTAGACTTGAGTGTGCTCTCTCTTATCCGATGTATGATTTGTATATTTGACACGTTTTAATGTAGTGCATGAAAATGTGAAAAGCATTTACATTATTAATGAATGTATACCACTAAAAATAAAAAAATTATATACATTCTCATTTCATTTTTTTTTTTTAAAAAAAAAGTTTCTCTATCTAGAAACTACTCTACTCAGGAATTCATTATTACAACAAACTAATTATAAGTATTAATGATAAAGATTTTATCTACATATAATAGAGATTATCTTGTGAACAAATTTACATTCAATATTGTAATTATTATTTATTTATTTATTTATTTATTTTTTTGGTGTGAATCAGAAACCTTATACTGCCTCAATCAGCAACTCACTTGAGTCTGAAAAAAAAAAACTATTTTAAGAACAAAAAAATTCAACCTGCTATATATATATATACTTCTCTTTACAAATATGAACAATTCAATCCATATCTAAACATGTAATCTTTTTTAACTTCATTTAATAACGTCCGCTCCAGAGATTATACATGTAGCTGAATTTTGAGAACAAAGAGTTTGATTTCTATTTGTCCAAAAGTGATGAAGTAATTAAGGCTAGCTGTTGTAACTTTAATATTCGATTCTAAAAATACATAATTCATGATCATGTATATCTATAATAATCTAGACAAATTTCATTTAATGATATATATGGGATGAAAATACCTTCAAAATTCTGTTTTTATAATTACTAAATAAAATTATTAAACAAATTGTTGTAAAATTGTTTGAACATAATTAAATTCTGTTCTATCTGGCATATAGAATCTGACAGAACAGAAATAAAAATAACTAAGCAAAAAATAAAATGACGCACAAAACGTGGTATCAACAATCCTTTGGACTCCTAGTTTACGAGAATACGCCCAGAGAATGAAATTTATTAGATGAATTTCAAGTGATTACAAAATCAAATTGACTTATATAAATAAAGATTTTCTTTGAATTTACTACAGCTGTTGTAATCTATCATTCGAATCCAATTTTTGAAGTGCTAAGACCTTGAACTCTCTTCAAATCGTAGCACTTACACTTCCTCCCGAAAAACGACTTACTTGCAATCTTCCTTCCGATTAATAGTGTCTAACTTGCACTTTTCCTCCCGAAAAGCATCCCACGAACAAGATTTTCTCCCACAGCTTGATGAACGATATATCTAAGGTGTATAACCTACACAATTTTAACAAAAAATAATCCTGAATAATATAATAATAAAATACTAAGAATTTATTGGACTCAAGTTTTTCACATAACTAAGAAACTCTATTTAAATTTGAAAGTAATTTTCCAAATAATAGAAATTAAGGAAAATTAATTACCTAAAGGTGTATTTATACACTTTAGAATCCCTAGATCATGGTCAAAGAACCAAAAAACAATTAGGTCAATAAATAAAAAATCTTTTCAAACAAAAAAGTTAGAATT
This sequence comes from Cannabis sativa, assembly GCF_029168945.1. Taxonomy (NCBI): domain Eukaryota; kingdom Viridiplantae; phylum Streptophyta; class Magnoliopsida; order Rosales; family Cannabaceae; genus Cannabis; species Cannabis sativa. Next base: position 38,018,337 of record NC_083601.1, on the reverse strand, counting down.
TGTTTAAACAAAATCAGTCTGTTCAAACAGGTGCATTGAACCTGAATAGTTTTTCAACAAAGTTTTCATAAATAAATGAGGAAGCTTTGATAATCTTTAATGATATACTTGTAGTTTCTTGGAAATATAATAAAGATTTTTTTAAAAAAATACAAATATAATATCAAATAATCTAAATAAAGAAAATTTATATTTATTCATCAATAATTAAATAAAAAATCTAACTTGTAAGACTTTTCACAATAAGCAAAGAAAGTTTTTTTTTTTTTCAAAATTCATAAATATAAATACAAAACTATTTTCAAGAATATATCCCATAAACATTAATTTTGTCTATTTTATTAAATGGCTAATTACATAAAACACCATTTTTTATAATAAAAAAAATACATTTTATGTTTAATAAAGAATTTTTTTAATATATTTTTACGATTTTTTACCGAAACAACACAAAAACAACAAGAATACTACATAAAAGATAACATCAAAATAACAACAAAAAATAACATATAAATAATAAAAAATCAACAACAAATTAATAAGAGTACAACATAAAAACACTGTATTTTTTATAAATAAAATAAAAAAAATCGTAAAAAAATATTTAAAATTCCGTAAAATCGTATTTTTTGTAATTTTTTATTTATTATTTTTTGTGTATTTGTGAAATAATCTCTTTATTAAATAAAACATTTAAAATCTCAATTAGCAAAAACGTACAAATACCCTCCTTACACTACCTTCCACGAAAGTTAGGCAAAATTTAAATGAATCAAAGTAGTGTTGGACCCTATTTATTTATTTATATATATATAAATATATATCCTTCCCCGTTTATTTTTTTTTCCAAATATAATTAACAATATTGTCTTGCGTATTTGGTATAAAACAATATAGAATTAAGTAGGTAGCATATAAATTATATATAAAAAGAAATTAATTAAGTAAAAAATAAAATTGTGTCAATATTGTGTCTACACTAACGAGCTTGTCATACTTTAATTATATGCATACATTTCACATTATATACATATATCTAATAATAGTCCAATATATAATAACGATGATAGTATGAATACGTACAAGAACACATTAATAATAATAATAATATTAACATATTGTTAAACTTATTTTTTCCCCTATTTTTCATGCACGTAATCATTACATCTTACCTACTAAATTATCAAAATTCACTTGACAATTTTTTCTTTTTTGTTTTACAATGTATAATTGGTGCTGTATGAGAACTGATCAAAATACATAGATATTTATAAAAATGTACGTTATGTATAGTGAGAAGACGTAAGGAGAAAGGAAGTTGGGCGTGGCTTTTTTATATATATTATTCCATATTCAATTCATGATAATAATAATAATTTCATTAGGGGAAAAAGGTGCATGAATTTCGTTTATATTTTAGTATATTTTGTTTAATTTAAATTGGAAAATATTAATGAACGTTTACTTAAAAAGTAGGGGGGAGAAGAATATGGAAAGAGACAAGGAGAGGAGAGGAGCGTGTAGGGCCAATGATAGTGAACTAGATTTTCAGGGTGCTGTGACAATAGCCCTACAAACACTGCCACGTGTTACTGTGATGACTGACTGACCAGTACTGTCTTCTTTTTTAGAGGGAAGAACGCGGGGTTACTGGTGACGTGTACTTTCTGCTCCAATGAACTTCTCCACCCAAAAACCCCAACTTCTTTTTTTTTTTTAATTTTTTTTTAATTTTATTAATTTACTTTCTTCTGACATGAAATTGGCCAATGGGGATACTTCAATTCATTCCAATTTGTTTGTTTACGCCACATTCGAAATATCCAATACTATTTCTCAAATGAGTGTAATGTTGGACTACAACATTTAAATAAATATATATTATTTTTCTTAAAAAAAAACTAGAAATAATAACCTAAGCAATCCACTATTGCTATTATCAGTGATTTAGTTCAACTATGATATTTTTAGCCTAACTAGATTTTGACAAAACATGTCAAAATTTGTCTATTAATTAACTTTATTTTTAGTCACTTATGTAAGAAAGACTTAAACTCGAACAACATACAGTTTCATCATAATAATAGCAAGTATACTATTTTAATTTTAATTTTGAACATGAAATTTTTCCAATCAAATCTTGTCAAACAATTGTATTAATTAGGCTCTTAAGGAACTAATAACAACCAATAGAAAATAACAAAATGGTATGATATTTAAATAATAATTAGTTCATACAGGTAGTTGATTATACGATTCTCCATCTCCAACGAACTAACTTTTTTTTTTTCCTTTTAAATATTTGTGTGTAATGGGAAAGTATTAAAACAGTTAAACAAAAGGATTAGAATATAAAAAAGAAGAAAAAATGAAAGCAAAGCAAAGGAATGGACTATGGAGAGGAATAGGTTAGGGGGGTATCGTGGCAGAGTGTGAAGAAGCGGATGTCCCTATTAGACCCACCCACACCTCGTTTTGATCACTTATTGGCAATCCAACAATTGAGTGCTGCTTTTTGTAGCAATGCAACACGTGGTCATCTACTACATGTCTCAGGTGGACCTTCTTTCGTTTTACTTCTTCAACTCCTAACCTCACTCCTATTCTCTTCTTTCTCTTCCAACCCTATATATATCCCTCACTCTTTCATTCCCTTCCCTCCTCATCAAATTAAATCTCATCTCATCTCTCTCTCTCTCTCATTTTTCATCCCATCAACACTTACTGTCACTCTCACTTCACTTATTGCCTCTCTCTCTCTCTCTGTTCTTTTCTTTCTATCACACTCTAATAATTGTCTTTTAACAAATCAGAAACATTTCAACTCTCTCCTTATTCTAAGCCAATCAGAATTGAAAGAAAATATAAGAAGAGGAGAAAGATTTTAAGTAGTGGCAGTACCAAGTAGTTGTGTGCTAAAATAAACTTTTCAATATGGCTTCATCAGCATCTCCAAACACTTGGGTTAAGCCTAGAATTCCTTCTTCTTCTTCGGTAAAAATCAGAAAGCCCAATTACATAAGTTGTTCTCTTCAAGCTCCTTCTCTTCCAAGAATCCCCAAAAAGACAACTACTTCTACCACTACCCCTTATAACCAACCTTCTTCTACTCCTTCAATCTCCATTAATCATCGTTCGAAAACCCCAATTGAAAAGTCTCAGTCTTCATCATCTGGCTCTGAGCTCAACTTCTTTCAAAAAGTGGCGGCGATTGCTCTCGACGCAGCTGAGACTGCCTTAGTATCACACGAACGCAAACACCCTTTACCGAAAACCGCCGACCCAAGAGTTCAAATCGCTGGAAACTTTGCTCCGGTGCCTGAAACCCCTGTAGAACACTTTTTACCGGTTGCCGGTAAAATTCCCAAATGCATTGACGGTGTTTACGTAAGGAATGGAGCCAACCCCCATTACGAGCCGGTAGCCGGTCACCACTTCTTCGACGGCGATGGAATGGTTCACGCCGTTCAAATTAAAGACGGCGCCGTCAGTTACGCCAGCCGATTTACAGAGACTAACAGGCTTGTCCAGGAGAGAGCCTTCGGTCGCCCGGTTTTTCCTAAAGCAATCGGCGAACTTCACGGCCACTCTGGCATCGCCCGGCTCCTCCTGTTCTACGCCAGAGGAATGTTCGGACTCGTCGACCCGACTCACGGGATGGGAGTTGCCAACGCTGGACTTGTCTACTTCAACAACCGGCTTCTCGCCATGTCCGAAGATGACTTGCCTTACCACGTGCAAATCACGAGCTCCGGCGATTTGAAAACTGCTGGGAGATACGATTTCGGCGGTCAGCTTAAGTCAACTATGATTGCCCACCCGAAAGTGGACCCGGAATCCGGTGAGCTTTTCGCTCTGAGCTACGACGTCGTTTCAAAGCCATACCTCAAGTATTTCAAATTCTCTCCCAACGGAGAGAAATCCCCTGACGTTGAGATTCCTCTGCCTCAGCCAACAATGATCCACGACTTTGCCATAACCGAAAACTTTGTTGTCGTCCCTGACCAGCAAGTCGTTTTCAAGTTGCAGGAGATGATTCGAGGTGGCTCTCCGGTGATATACGACAAGGAAAAGGTTTCCAGATTTGGGGTTTTGGACAAGAATGCCTCTGACGCTTCCGGGATCAGATGGGTCGAAGCTCCCGATTGCTTCTGTTTTCATCTATGGAACGCTTGGGAGGAGCCAGAGACCGACGAGGTTGTCGTAATCGGGTCCTGCATGACTCCACCCGACTCCATTTTCAACGAATGTGACGAGAGCTTAGAGAGTGTTCTCTCTGAAATCCGACTCAATCTCCGAACTGGGAAATCAACACGACGACCCATTATCACTGCTGAATCTGAACAAGTTAATCTTGAAGCTGGAATGGTGAACCGCCACCGGCTCGGGAGAAAAACAAGGTTCGCTTACTTGGCTTTGGCTGAGCCTTGGCCTAAAGTTTCTGGCTTTGCAAAGGTTGACCTTTTCACTGGCGAGGTGACCAAGTTCATCTACGGTGACGAGTGTTACGGTGGCGAGCCTATGTTCCTTCCAAATGGCCCCGATTCAGAGGAAGAAGACGATGGTTACATCTTGGCATTTGTTCACGATGAGAAAGAATGGAAATCAAAGCTCCAAATCGTCAATGCAAAGGATATGAAGCTCGAAGCAACAGTTGAGCTTCCATCAAGAGTCCCATACGGTTTCCATGGCACATTTATAAGCTCTAAGGATTTGGAGAAGCAAGCTTAAAAAGATGGTGATGATCGATCTTAGTGTTGGATTATTGGATCGACAGTTTATATGTTATGTGGTTATGTAAAAGTCTGCGGTTTGTATATTGGTGTTAAGAAGCAGACTCCAGTGGAGACTTACCAGAGGGATGATGACAGATTACGTCCCCGGAAGATCTCCTCTGTTTTTCCCTTTTCAAATCTTTTTACTCTTTTTCTTTGTATTATACACAGTGAGAGGTTTTACAGAACCAGCTTGTAGCTTTTGGGCTGTAGGTAGTTATGGAGCTCAGCTGGTTTTTGCTTATTCTTTCACTTTTATTATTATGATTATGATTGTGTATATCATAATGTTTGCAAGTACATAATTTTATAAAGATAAATTGCATTCTGTCTTTATTAATCCTAATCTCTCTAAACAAACACTCTGTTATATATACTCTGTTTCTCAGTTCTTATTTATAACCAAACTTCTGTTTTTTTGGCACCTGAAGAGTGAAGACCGTCGAGTAATTCATGGATTGTTGTCTGTTTCTATTTCATTATTTTTAATTTTAACTTTCGTTTTCGTCTGTTGTGGTACGTGGTAATAAGTGAAAAGTAATATTGGATAATTAATATTATAGAAAAATACAGAAGTGAGAACCAATCAATGAATAAAAATCTAATAACAAGTTTTATTTAAACTCTCTTCTATTAAGCACGTACTAGTACTAAAGAAGAAGAAAAGAGCCAATGGGAGTATCCAAATCCAATGCATCAGGGGAAAAAAATTGTTCAAATATGCAATCAATTCAATGCCCGACAATTGTTCTGTTTACTCAAAATAACCGACAATTAAAAACTAATAAAAGGAAAGTGCCAACATTTTTTTAATGAAGATTTTTTTTTATTGTTGCATTGTCAATAATTCATAAATAGTACTATTAAAGTTAATGTGAATTATTCAATAAACTATATATGTAAGTGTAACTTGTTTAGGATTTGATTTTGAGAGGACCCCTACGAGTTTTTTTTGGTCATGTTTTTAATATATTTATTTTTATATAATAAGTGGTATATATATGTAAATGTTTGCCAATGAGGGGATTTGATGGTGGTGGCCACTTTTGATTGGTGAGATAGTGAGTGTACTAGAGGAGTAAGGTTCACGCTCGGAACCAATCACAAGAAGAAACATCATGTCGGCCGACTTATTGATAGATTTTTTAGAAGGTTTAACAAAATACATATATATATGTTTATATATATATTTATATATATGAGCTATTCAGAGATATTTCAATGGTGACTCCATAATAATAAATATGATGGTTGTCTAATCTTCAAGGAAATGGAGAGAGTTGAAATGGAGTACTTTTCATGGTCAACTTTGCCAATGATCTTTACTGGTTTTAGATGAAGATGGGCATATCAATGATATTTATCCACGTGACTAAGTACTTTATTTTAGGCCATTTTTTTTAATACTAAATATAATCTTGGGCTAATAAAATAATGTACACATCTCTTCAAACGGATAGTATGGTAATGATCTTCATCACCTACTTAATTTCATAAATATCTTTGCACACTTTCATATTTAAACTGTTTTAGCGATTTTTTAAGGAGGATTATTAACTTGTGGAAATTTACATCCTATCTCCAAAGTTTATAATTCAATTAATTGGACTATATAAATTTCATTATAGGACTCCGCATGCAATTAATATATTATCTACTATATATAATTATGTTGTAGAATAAAGGGTATTAATATAAATGATATTAGCTAAAGTCATACAGCTTTAAATAAAATTGTCAAATTGGGTAATTGATATTATGGAGCTAGGGTATGGAATGGATGACAATATGTAATAATGTCAACTCTTGTTAGAATGATATATAGTGAAGAAAATATTGAACATGTTGGGAAATTTGCAGACAAAATTAGTTTTAGCTGATGAATGAATGGTTGTGCATCACAAATTGCGGTTTATCTTCGAATAGAATAAAATAAATAGAAAAAGCTCTTTGCTACTTCCCAATCCTTTTATAGTATATTGCTTCGGGTGCTTTTATATAATATTATTATCATTATTATTTCCTATTCAATGCAAACTTCATTACAAATAAGAATTATAATGTTAATTCATAAAGGCATTTTTTCTAGCTTATATATTTTCAATCACATGTGCAGGGTCACTATCTCTACAGTTGTTAATAAGTGTAACATTTACCCTTATTAATAATCTCGCTTATATAAATATAATAGAGATGAAAGGGGAAAAAAAGGTTTCGATGGATATGTGGGCATATATATATATATATGGGCATTTACTGTAGATGATATAAAATGGGTAATAATAATTTGGACAAACACATTGAATGGTAGAGGGGCTCATCAACTATTCTACTGAAGCTGATGAATAATGAGTATGTGTAGGGTATGTGTCTTTTTGTAGTTTATTGAAGCTTTTGGGGTTTAATTTTCGATGATGGGGTATATCCTTAGTTTGATCCGTATGCAATGCATGGTCTTCTTTTGTTTTCTACATCTCCATATTATATCATCTATCGCTACCCAACACATGTGCTGGGTTTCATATCAAAATGTATATACCTTTTGATGATAATGAATACATCATCATATATAACACTATATGTTGTTATTTATTTAAATTCATTAATATATATAAATATAGTATTTACTTATATATATACTTATTATAAGTAAAGGTAATGTTGAATTATTTTTCCACTTTTTAAATAAAAAATAATAGAATTTACACGTGACTTCACCAGTTAGTTCAAACATAAATTAAAGACCGTTAATTAGCCATATGCTATAATAATTAATAAAGCTCTCCAATTATGATCTTCTGCTAAATGCTATACAAATATATATCTTCGGTTATTTGAGTTTGAGGATTTAATTCCTTCGCTATAAATTCAGTAAATAATTGCGAAATGTAAATAAATACAAATTTTATGTTTGGTATTTTATAATAATTATATATATTGAATTAAAATATATAAAATTGGATCAATACTAAATTATATAAGTAATAATATGCACCAAAATACTGTAGTTAATTAGTGACATACATTCTAATATTTTTCAAGCAATTAACTAATAATTATTATGGGAGCTAGGTACCACTTAAAAAAAATACTGCAGTATACATCATTGAGTGTATCATTATGGTACATATATTTCATATGCACATATTACGTACTACTCTTAAATAAATGACTGCTACATGATTAAATCAATCTAAAATAGCATTAATTATTATTACTTACTTATTTACATCTCGTAGATATATATAGAGACATGCAACCAACTTGGGTGGTTGATTGGATATATATGGCAGCTGATTCTGAACTATATATATATATATAGATGGATTGCATGGTATATATTAATGCATGATCGATCAGAGCAGGTATACCGTGATATATATAAATAAGTAATAAGTTAGATATACATACCGTCCTAAAATTAAACAATAATTAATTGATATGTTAGGCATATTAATATTGTATGTACATATTAATTAATTTATGTACATATATATATAAATATTGTATTACTATATAGTAATGCATGTACGTCTGAATCTATAAATAAGAGATCCTATTTGACATTTATATGTATAATAGTGTAAAATATATACCATTGGAACATGAAATCCAGATCGATCATTTTAATACCTATTTTAATTAATAATGTTAAAATTATGTACATTAATCTTAGATATGGTAGAGTTAGTTGTGCGAATTTCCACCCAACTATAGTCATAAACAAGTGCTAATTATAAATTTTTATTATAATTTTTTAGTCAATCTTTACGCTCGATATTATATGTCAGAATATTTTTTAAAAAAATTTATTTCATAGCGATTATAGTTACAGTATATCATTTCTATAAATTTTTAAAAATTTTTGAATAATTTACAATATCAAAAATAGAGTTCCTGATATTTTAATTTACGCGTGTTGAAAAAATTTTCAAATATATTTTCAGCACTATAAACTATTCGAAATTTTTTAAAAATTTATAAAGATGATGTTGTAAGCATAACAAATACTGTCGTGAATAAAAAAAATTATACATGTGTTTTTTAGCACAAAAACTCATTAAGAAATTATAATAAAAAATTGATAATCTATAGCTATAGAAATATATACAGTTAAGTAGGCGTTGCGATTGGATCGATAACTAAGATACATATGATCACATCATCAGTTAGTATTATTATTAAGATATATGTAATATTGTATGATGTATATATTTAAATATATTTATCTCTTTCATTTTCCCACATTGAGGACCTCTAATTGGCCATCCTAGTCCTATATATATAAACCTCAAAATCGAATTGGGGTTCCTTCTTCAACCGCACAAACCCACAAACTGCACATAATTAATATATTACATACAAAAACAAAAAGGCACCCTTCCATGATGATATGACATTATATCTTTATATATTAAAAGTGTCTATCTAACGGCAATTCTTGGTTTAACAGAATATACTTAAAAATAAAAAGAATATTATGTTAAATTTAACAATTAGTTTTATCTCCCGTTAACAAATAAACCCAATAATTAAACCAAAAAATTAAACAATCTTTTAAATATTAATAATCTCTTTTTAAATTAAAAAAATCATCTTAGTCACATATCTCTCTAACAAACATATCTATCTTTGTGTGATTGCAGATATACCACTTCTGTCATTGACCCACTTTTTAGCTTTATAAATGGAGATGTTCATATAATATTAACACTTTACAGAATATTTATAGATATAAACTTACATTACAATGCTATGTTAAAAAAAAAAAACTAAATAGAATAATCTACTACTCCAATAATAAATTTATTTACAATTTTATAATTACACTAATATTATTTTTAATACATTATTAAATAATATTTTAAATATAAATATTTAATTTTTTCAAACAAAAAATTTGTAATCTTTAAAAATAAAATACATTCAAAATCTTAAAAAGACCAAAATCTTAAATAAAACTAGCAATACGTGGCTCGGCACGTACATTCACCTAGTATATATAAATATATATATAGTTCGAGGTAACTAATTAATTTATATAATTAAATACGTATATAATATTATTACATCTATATATTCATAACGATTATTTATGTGGAAAACATAGCTACGCCAAAACTTAAAATTTAAAAATATAATTTGTTTCTGATCACTGTCAAATTTTAATAACATATAGTACGTAGTAGTATTTGCTTAATGTAAACACAATAAGTACTATACCTAGGCAGTACTTTACCTATAGTACGTTTTAATAATTTCTATCATAAATATACGTTATAAATTAGTAATCTAAATATATATATTTATATAAAATATTCATTGTGCCTTCGTCTTTGTGCTATACCTATAAACATAGTATATAAAATTTATAAGATGCTCTCACACAATATATTATATATAGACACTACAACAAATAAAATATAATCATGAACCACCAATTGCTTTGGGTTATTAGTGGTGCTGTGCTGGACAACCTTAGCTTTGTTAAGGTTCCATACTTCGATTCGATGATTCCAACTAAATCAAAATTAAGTTGTACAAAATTGTATATACATATATACCTATTTTTTTAAAAAAATATATTAAAAATAAGTAATATTTTTTTCTTTTGAATAATATAAGTATTTTTGTTCCTGAATAATATGCATTTATTGTGTAAAAAGTTTAAGAACAAAAATATTAATTATTCTTTTTTTAACCATTAATTTTTGGGATGACTTTGCCGTTGTTGTTCACTCTATATTGGTTGTTGTTTATGTGTCTCACTATAAAAAAAAATTCTATTTTTAATATTAATTTTTTAGTTATAATATAATTTTTTGTGACTAAATATAACTTTTAGTATCAATAAAAAATTACTTGTGACTAAAATATAATATTTAATTACTAATTTGTCACTAATTTAATTTAAACACAACAAATATTAACTAAAACATATTTATATAGTTACAACAAATTATGGTTTTTTATTTATAAGTTTAATCATTACAACATAAGAATGAAATTTATTATAAGTCACACTTTTTTTACTTTTAATTATAATTAAATTATGTTGTCACTAAAAGTAAAAAAATTTATAATATCTTGTCACTTTTTTTTATTTTTTTTTTCTTTACAAAAGTGTACTAGGGTAGGATTTGTCAAGTGAATGATGAAAGAATTCCACTTTTTTTTTTTTTACTTTATTATCAAATAATTTTATGACGATTACAATACAATTGGTAAATTAATGTTTACTTTTTTTTTTTGTAGCAGGTAAAATGTTTACTTTGAAAACAAAGACATTAGGTATATATTTACATCCAAAAACACATATTTGGTAAAATTACAATATTTTTTAAAATATTAAATATATTTTTTAACTTACATTATTTTACTTTTTGAATATATATTTGACGTACGTATAGCTATATATGTATACATGACGATATAATGTCAAAGCAATTTCATGAAACTGGTCCCTATATCGGTTATATATATAGCAATGTGTTCAAATCAAATTGAGACGTACACAGAGCAAGTTGGTATATATATAACGATCGATAATCTTAGGTATCACATGCATGATGTTGATTTTTTGATGATCTGTTTCAGATTTTGAATATATAAGTAATATTTCTATACGTATAAATTTGCTAAATAAATATAAAATGATGATCATATATATATAACCTTGACTGTACATATAATATCAAACTCAAAAAGCAACTCACATATACATATATTTAAAAGATAATAAGTGTTGTTCCAATTAATTTAGACTACGGCATAAATACTTAAATTTAATTATAATATTTAATTAAGTTATATTTTTAAAAAATTTGTAAGTATTAATTGTCCGTTAAATGTAAAGTTATGAATTATTATCTATATATATCATTTTCTTATTAGTATATTTTAAACTAATTTTTTAAAAACAAAATTAATGACATGATAGCAATTAATATCAAGGTAATTTACTTAACACTTAATAGTCAGTACCTAATAAAGAAATTCTTGAATTACCATTTAAGTATTAAAACTACTAAAAATTAAACTTAAATATTTATATCACAAATATTACTCTCCAATTTATGTATACATTTATAAATGCACATATATTATACTTGTGAAACCCGTGAGAGTTATTATATAAATTTCTTAAAATATAAAATAAAAAAGGTGGTGGCCATGCTAGTCAGGCGGGTTTTGATCAGATAAGATTTGTGTGACAATTATGTATGTGATTATCGTGAATTATATTATTATTTTAAACTTTTAATTAGGAACTAATTTTAATTCGTTAATTAATTAGCCACGTGAGTTTTCACGGCCAAAACTATATATATTATATTAAATTAATTAAATATATGTTAATTATTAGTCTTAACAAGATAACTTATTAACTAGTAAATACTAGAAACACAAATCATACTAATTAAATACTTTCGCCAAATATTTTATCAGTTAAATCAATTAATGAACAAATTTATGATTATTTCGCTTCAAATATTTAAATTTAATTTATTATATTAATAAATTTAGATAAATACTTTTTATGAGTCTTTTAAAATTAAATTAATTAGATTTTATATATTTAACAAACATGATAGAAAATTAATCTATTTTTTTTATTATTATTTAAAATTAATAATTAAATAATAGCAACATCACCCAATGTAAATATATATAATGCATAGTTAAATAAGGTTTCGACCATAGCAAAGCTGGTAAGATTTTCAAATGTTGTAGCTTATAAATCCAAAGCTGCAAAATTCTTGGTCTTCTCTCTATATGCGTTATCACATGATCCAAAAGTATCTATAATCATCAGAAATCAAAACATTTTCTAATCAGTCTAGAAGAATTTTTACACGTTACCATTAGATAAAAATTGGTGACAGATATCTTCTTCTCAGCACCGGAGGTAAGGTTCATTCTGACATTCTTTTATCTTGTTCTCTCTTTAATAAGATTAGAGTTAAGTTCTCTTTAGTCTTTTTGTCATTTTTTCATCAATGAAATCGTGTAGGTTTGTTCTGTTCTAATCAATGTCAAAATATATGAAGAAAATCTTTAAAGTTATATATGGTGTTGTTTTCTTATAAGATCTACCATCAATTTTTTCTTTTGCATTTTCAATTTTGTATATTCTGTTTTTATTTTTATTATTTTTCTTGTATAATTTTGTTTTGATAGTTGTAAGAGGAAAGAGTACGGAGAAAACTATGAAATTTTTTCAAAGAATTTGTTATCCGAAAATTTCTTATTTCTGTAAAGTTAATTTGTTATAATGGGATATATTGTAATCTTTTGTTATTGGTTTGTTCTATATTTGCGCCATTTTTATGGCTTTGGCGCCTTACAAGGCTATAGCGCCTATTATATGGCTGGCCCCTAATTATTTAGGGTAGTTTGTTTAAAATTTTCACGGCTTCTTGTATTGAAAATATAATAAAATGTTCACACAATAAAATTGCAAAATAAACAAGTTATGCACTAGACAAATTTTTTATAAGGGTTATTTAAGTTAAGGTATGATGTAAAGAAAATTTTAAAATGATATTTTAAAAATATTTCCAAGTGAAATAAGGTTTAAGGAGGATTAAGTTTAAACGATAATAGCTTTTAGCTATGGTTGGTTCATATTTTTAGGAATTATTAGCAAAAAGGGAAAGTGATGGAATTTAGTTTTCAGATTCTAATAGTATTATTTAAAATTAATCAAATAATTTAAAGAATAATAAATACGAAGATATTGTATTAAAAGAAGGTGGGAATACTAATTGCCAAATGCGAATTTATTGTATTCAGATATATTTGAGAAGTCAAATTTTATGAAATTTAGTTTGTAATCTATGTTTTTATGGTAACTTAAAAGGATACAATTTTTGGAAGTTTTACAACTTTTCTATTGGAAATTAAAATAGGAATAATTATGTCATAATAATTAAATTGGATTATTTTAAGTAATTTCAATTCAATATAGATTGATTTGATTATAATAAAGTTTTACCATAAATAAATATGTATAAAAATTACTTTTTTGGGATAAGTACAATAAAGGAATTTGTAATATTTTTTTAAAATGGGGACATTAATAATGAATTAATATGGTTGATTTTGTTTATTTAGGGAAAGATTATGGAATTAATGGGTCATTAATGCTTAATAATCAAGGTTATTTTGTTTCATTGTATTGAATTACACTAATCATTGATAATAAAGGTTATTGAAGTACATTATTCGTTGCTTACTTTATTATTGCGATAATTTTCAAAGTAAATTTTTGATATTCTATGGATGGGAGCATTGCAGGATTTTGTTATTACTAGATTACATATCAAAATCTTTAGGTTTTAGGATCTTAGTAAGGGATAGTAATCCTAAGATAATGATGAAGTAAAATACAAAAGTTGCTACTAGCCAAAGGGTCTCCCTTTGGCTAGTTATAGTATTTTATATGGGGATCTAGTTTTTCTATTTTTGAGTTTTGAGTTTTTGATCGGATTGATTATTTTCTAATAAAAATTTTTGGTTTTTTGATTTGTTTTCAGTTTATTCATATTCGTTAGCTTTGGTGACGGCTATCACCGATGGGGAGGTGTATTTCAACAAGTTAGGAGCGTTGTTTGAAGATGTTATAGCTTTATTGTCTAAATTTCCGGGGGCAGTTTTGTCCCATGTGGCCCGCTCTGAGAATTTAGCGGCCCATGGCTTGGCAAAGCATGCTCTGCGGTTAGACGATGAGCTATCCTGGTTCGAGGAGGTTCCAGCGCCGGTAGCGGACGTGGGCGTCGTAAATTCATGAGTGATTTTAATCACTTTGTCAAAAAAAAAAAAATAAGGTTTCGGCCAAAACCAATTAGTGATTTGTATAGAAATTCTTTATATAAATTGCAATCTTCCAAATATTCAATATTAGAAAATTGTATTTTATATATATCAATAAATGAAAATCTTCTTTCCAGTTTTATTTAGTGTAATTACTTAAATCGGATGAAAGAAAACTTTCACATCTGATTTTGAAAGGGGATGATCTTATATATAAGATCCTATTCGAATTTTTCTTTTTCTAGGCTTATAGCTAAAAAAACTTACTTTCTTACGATTACCAAGTTCATTCGAATATAAAATCCAATTCTAGAAATATAGCATTCCTCTTTTTTCTACAACTCATGGCTTCGAAATTTCTTTAATAATAGTAAAAAAATATGACTGTAAAGATTTGTAGTTTCATATTTGAAAACTTGTTCTTGCAGAATACAAATTTGTATTAACAAAACAGAAATAACAGTGCAAAATATTAAATTTTTACAGAAGAGAATTATACATGGTATCAGTGTTCTTTCAAACACTCCTAATTTACAGGACCACGCCTATAGAATGAAATCAATTAGTAAAGTCTCAAATAATTATAAAGTACAATTGACTTAAATAAGTTTAGACACCTTTAAAAGCTTTATCGCAATCTTTTGTAATTTACTTTGACAATCTGATTTTTGAACACCACCAAATAACGAACTCCTTTCGTTTTTTGATTGTGTGAATATTTACGTCCTCCCGAAGTAAGGCTTTGACAAGTCTTCTCTCGAATACCGTTCTCTTGTTCAATGAAACTCTTCAACATATTCTAAGAATAGTATAAGAACAATAAACAAAGACTAAAATCTAGTTGAAGACTCTATGTTTTCACAAAAAAAAAAAATTCTCTCCTCATAAAGATAAAAATATGCAAAATGAACTTAAAAGAGATGAGAGCGTTGGGCTGCTCTTTAGGTCATATTTATAGATTATAGATACTTTAGAGACAGATATAAAAGTGTTTACAATATCCTCTTAAAATAATCTCTGATTTGTAACGATAAGATTGGAATTTGTAGTGGCAAATTAGGCTGAAATAGAAAACTTTCTAAATAAGTCCAAGATCACGATTTAGACTTTATTTCTTCTCGTAGAAAATTAATCAGATTAATCGCCATATACAATTAGTATCAATTATACAAAGAAATAGACCAATATTTTAAACAAACTTTCCCTAAAAAGAATTTGTTTTCTTTTATACAAAATTCCTAAATAAAAAAAACAGTTGTAAAATGTGATATACACGAAAAAAAATAATATTTTATGAGAATAAAATATGCACAATAAATTAAAAATATTTTCATTTATTTATATAATTATATATTTATATATAATATGTTTATGATAAAAAAAAAACAAAAAAAATATCGATAAAAACATTTTAGAACTCTTACAATATTTTGTATCAATATCTATGTATATATGCATCTATTTATATAAAGTAAGAGTGTAAATTGATTGTATCGAATCTGATTCGGTTATGATTCAACTTGATTTAGATTATGTAAAGAACTGTCCCGCTCCCCCCCCCCCACTTGATTAGATACTCGGATCGGATCAGATTTGACCTGAATTATTCAAATTGGATCTGATCCGACCTGAATTTTTTTTTAAAAAAAATTAATATCCAAACTTATAATTTTATATCCATTTTAATTTTGTATTAATACTATTTAATATAATATTATAGTTAGTATTGGCTTGTATTAACAGATTATGTAAAGTTATAATATATTCTAGATAAACTCGACTCCAACACCAACTACAGGTTCAAGTGCCGATTTCGGGTTTGGGTACGGGTTGCGACTCCCATGTCCGGTTCTGGATCTAGGTTCGGGTTTGGATTTGGGTCCCGGGTTTGGGTTCAGATCCGAGTCCGGTTCAGGTCTGGTCCCTAGTTCGAGTCTCGGGTCTGGGTTCGGGTATCGGTCCTGGGTCCTGGGTCCTGGGTTCGAGTCCAGGTCTCAGGGCCAAGTCTCGGGCTTGATTCTGGGTCCAGGTCCCAAGTTTAGGGTAGGGTCCTAGTTCGGGTCCCAGTTCTAGGTCCGAGTTCGGGTCCTAGCTTGGGTTCGGGTTTCGAGTCTCGGGTTCAAGTTCGGGTTCGGGTGTTGGGTCCGGGTCTAGGCCCTAGTTCTGAGTCTAAGTTTGGGTTCGGGTTCGAGTTCGGTCCCAAGTCCGGTTTGGATCCCGAGCGGTAGGTCCGATCTGAGTCCGGATTCGGGGTCCAAGTCTTGAATTAAGTTTTTTTTTTTAATATATAGAAATTGGATTGGATCAGATCGGATCTGAAAAAAATTAGGCGAGGCAGAGCGGATTTGATCCGAGATCCAATAAGTATCCGAATATTTTAGATCAGAATTAATCTGTCGGATCGAAAATTCAACCCGCTCCAATTAATTAGATCTTTCTGACGTACTTAAAGTATATGAAGGCACCCAATAGGTTAGCTCGAGGCGACTTTTTAAATCTAAACAGAACTATTAGGTGACCAAGAATCGGCATCCATTAATTAAATTAACTTAATACATATGTATATATAGGGCGAACGTTTACTATTTTCTGATGAATAATAATGAGGAGATTATATACTATATACATATAATAAACAAACGAAATTAGAAATTACGGAGAGGAGAGAGAGAGAGAGAGAGAGAGAGAGAGAGAGAGAGAGAGAGAGAGAAATAAAAGAATCTCAATCTATATATGCCTAGATTTTTTTTTTTTTTTAAATGTATCTGTAGATCTTTTGTGTGTGTATATCTATTTATGTAAAGTTCTATCGGAATATTTTTACACACATGGACCAGCAGAGAGCCTAACGAAAACAATTGATCAATCACATTCATCAAAGTTTGGAAGTATATTTAAAGACGAATACCCTTTTTTAGGAATACAAATAAAGAGCTATCAAAGATCGAAATTGATCCTTCATCCATTAACGCCCATAATTTTTATGATTCTAGTTTCTACACATATAAATATATATACTAATATTTTTGGACCACACCCCAATATTGAACTTTTCCCTCCCAATCATTTTTCCTCTCCCAACACAACCCTTTTAAAAGGAACGAAAGAATTGATTGCGTACTAATATTTAGTTTATGTTATGATAGTATAATAATTAGTACTACGTACACTACTCGATTTGGAACTCGTTCATCGTATCGTTCGTGCTTAGTTGACGATGAAATTAGCTTATTAACAATTAACCTAGCATATGGGAATAAAATCAAAATACATACGTGTCGAGAGGAGGGTGAGTGGTCCTACTGGCCTGCTTGGGTTTATTGGTGACGTGTGTGTATAACGAATGTGGATTGGTGAGTAGAAAAAGGTCATATTGATTTATTGTCTAAGTGTCCATACAAGACTACAATTTCATTCATTCCATCCACTTAACCGGCCCACATCAGCACCATCTCCATGACATCATGGCATACCTCACCCACATGAAGTTCACGATCTCGACCAACTCCAAATATTCCAAACAAATTATATACCTTCCTGCAATATATATATATTATATATATGGATACATTTTGAACCATGTTGTTTTATATCTAGAAACATATTAAAATAAAACATATATGATCCAAGGTAATTATATTAAAAGTTTTATGTGATGAATGTTTTCATATAATCTACTTGATATCCCTTGTGATCAAATGAAGAGTCTAGTTATTAATAAAAAAAATATTATGAGTAGGCTTAAAGAAAATGGATTTTCAAATATATATCGTTTGAATCTGGTATATATATAATTAATTTCCTTTTGTAGCAGAATAATATTTATATATTTTTGGCAATCAATCATATCTTTATATCTTTACAGTGAGAATGGGACTGGCATGTTAGTAGATGCTGCCTAGAGACTCATTTTTGGATTCTATAGCTTTGATATGTACTTGCAACTTTATGCCTATCTGCAAATGCATTAATGGATTTGGTTGGTTTGGAAACTTTTGGACTACTTAACTGGTTAATACATAATCATTACTCGTATGTATTATTATGTGTTTCATGAGTATACTTGCAAGATTGATATTGTGTGTATATTTATGTAAAATATATATTATCAAGTACTGGTGCGGTTTAGGCATGGCAAAAAGATCCATTCATTCGGATCGGATCAGTGATCCGATCCGACGGATCATTACTGATCCGAAATATTCAGATAGTTATTGGATCTTGGATCAGATCCGACCCGCCCCGCTTAATTTTTTTACGGATCGGATCTGACCCGATCCGTTTTAAATATATATATTTTTTTTAAAAAAAAAAAATTACTTTTTAATATTTTTTTTTAAAGTGTAAGACCAGTGGAATACCACCATTAAACATATATGATCTGCCCATAGACCACACTATATATTATTATTTTAATTAATTACTCTCTCAATTTAATTCTTATATATATGCGTACATATATACATATAAATAAAAATATATATGCATACTGGCCACTATATTTTAATTATTTGATTATAATAATTATTATTATTTGCAAAATTCCCTACCTTCTTCTTTAAGGAAAATCTTAAATATAAGGTTATAATAAGAAAGTAAAGTAACAAATGTTATACAAATTAGATCGATTTATGTATAGGCACTGCTAAATATATTAATTTGTACAATAATTTACACTTTTATATTATATCACTTTTATATATGTATGCAACAATAATTTATATTTAATATAAACATATTATTAATTAATAAGAATAATATTAATTTTTGCAAATAAAAATACTAATTAATTAAATATTATAATAATGAGTAATTAATACTATTATTTGACTCTTAAATATTTAATTATTTGAGGGCATTTGCTAATATTTTTAATTTTTTTAATTTTTTTAATTTTTTAATCATAAAAATAAAAGTAATTTTTTATTTTTAAAAAATAAAATTGTGTTCTATAACCATTTTTGTTTTTTTTTTAATTTTAAAAATTGATAAGAAAAATATCACTACAAAAAATCTTATTTTTAATCACAACAAAATTTGTGACTAAAAGTAAAAAGTTGTTACTAAAATAGGTCCATCACTAAAAGTATTAGTTACAAAAATTACAATTTGGTGTGACTCACTATAAAAAATTTTACTTTTATTATTAACATATTTATTTTTTTGTAGGAGTCGTACACAGTAAATCTTGAAGACTAGAAGAATAGCATATAAAAGTTCATAGTTAATTTCATGTATTTTTTTAGTGGAGATTTATTTCATGTAATCATCATACTACATTATTATTGATGATTATATTAGTGGAATTTCTAAAATTTGGTAAATTAATTTTTCAATAGTAAAATTACATTTTTATGTGATAAGAATTTGATATATATTTTTTATTGATTTTGACAAATAAAATAAAAATATATAAGAAAAAAATGATGCATTATTAATTCTTAAACAAATAAATTTTGGAAAAAAAAAAATAAATTTAGATATAAAATATATATTTTTTTTTAAAAAAAAAAAAAGTTGGGTCGGATCAGATCCGATCCGTATAAGGCGGGTCGGATCAGATCTGATCCGAGTATCTGATCCAGCGGGGCGGGGCGGGGCAGATCCGTATATGATCTGGATCAGGTCGGATCAGAGTCGGATCAAATCCGACCCGCCCCATGGACATTCCTAGTGCGGTTAGACTTCAATTGCTGGTTGGTGTTATGAGTGTACTTTTAATGGCTATTACTTTCATTTATAGCTAAAATTGGAATTTTTTTTACTTAATTTTATTATTTAATTAAAAAATAATTTATTTTTATATTATATGTTTAAGGTTGTTCTATCAAATTTAATTAAGAGAGATAAAAAAAATTAAATTGAATTAGGAGAGAAATAAAAGTAATATTAAATATAAATATATTATTGATAGTGTAAAAAGAGAATTTTTTTAATTACATAGTAAAATTAAGCATAAAATTCCTACTTAAAATCTCACTTTTAAAAATTATTATTTCAAAATTAATATTTAATTATAATTATTTTTTAAAAATTACCATTGATATAGACAAACCTCGTTTTCCCTATTATGAAAACTAATTAGTTTATTTTTAATAGTACTGTTTATTTTTATTTTTATTTTTTCGGTTGATTAAAAAAATCTAGTAATCAAGAATATCACTCTCTGAAACAAATACATATTTGTACATTCAAATATCATTGACAGAAGTAAAACTACATCGTATCAAACAAACTTCACCTTAAATACATAATATAAATATGACATCTTTTTTCCCAGGGAGAACGCATCTCTATTATAGTCTACAGTTAAACAAAACTTGTAGCATATATAGTAAAAAATAAAAAATGTGTATTTTTCATTCACTAATTTATAAAAAAATTAATGGGGAAAATTGAACAGCTCAGGCCTCCTCATTATATCTCAAAGGAGACATACATACAACTCAATCAATTGAATTGAAAAAAGAAAAACAGAACAAAAAGAGCAACCCCGCTGTATATCTAAAAACCTAGAACTCTTGAGATATTTTGGGTTGTTCCAATCATATATGTTACATCGCTACCAAAAGATTATTGATTTACAGAAAGTGAGGACATTTTTCATGCCCTCGTAGTATGAGGACCTTGTTGTATTCTAGTGTGAGTTATCTTTACTTCAGTCCAGTATGGCCTAAAAAGACTGATCATCTGATGAGGCTGAGTCCATCACCTTCCCAACCCAGCTTCAGCATTTGATCCACCACTTTCAAGCTCAACTGCAATCAGCAACAGTAGGAACATTAATAATGATGTTGCAAACGTGAAATTTTGTAAGACTAGGAGTAAACATTGTTGTTGTGAATGGGAATGAGAATAAAATTAGTATAAGAACTGATAAAGAACAAAATCATGAGAATGGCCTTTCCACTACTTTAGTTTCTAACCAAACAAGCAAATGAATGAAAATGATTCATTTCGTTTCCCACAACCAGCCTTTTAATAGACTCACAACGATCCCTTGCATGAATTGAAAATGAAAATTGAAACATTGGACATACCGAAGGATCAGTGAAGATTATTAATTGCTTATCAGCAGTAGACACCAAAAGATTTGTATTATCCTTGTTTAAGGCTAGAGCAGTAATATCCTGCCCCTCTCCCAAGTTTAGGATATGAAAAATCTGCAAGAAATGAGAATTAGTAACTTGTTAGCAAGTAAACAATCTACCAAGGAAACTACCATAAATATAACGAGCAATATATGTTTGATGAACATGCTAAGAAATCCAGTATCCATGCCCCGAAGAATATGCATTGAACATGATGAGCCGAGGCCTAAAGGCTGAGGCAGGCATGTAATGAAAAGATAACTGGTGTGGGACAGTCAAAGACAAAATGATGATTCCTCACTTCTTTCTCTCCATCAAAATCATGCACGAGATTTGTTTAAAAAAAAAAAAAGTATCTCACTTATGGGCCGAAGTCTTAGTTTAGCCCAAGAATTTGTAATGTATAATTTTGAAACCCAAACTATGTTTTTATCTTAATTTTGGTCCTTAAATATTCACATGTCAAGTTAGCCTTTGAACTATGTTTAAGGTTATAAATTTGGCTAATGAACAATGTTCACCTCGCAAGAGGAATCTATCATTACCTTCAAAGTATGCAGATTCAAGAAGCAGATTGAAGGTGATGGAACATTCAATCTGTTCCCTTTGTCATCTTCATCACAATCCTGGTTCATAGTATCTAATCCCTGCTTCTTCAATTTTGAGTCCCAGCTATTGTTGGAGGGTCCGTCATTTTCTGTCCGTGTGTTTATACCAAGTAAAGCAGTTTGTCCATCACGAGAAATTTCCATACAGCTGATACCAGCAGAGAAGGGTAGTTGAACACTAGCAATCAGAGCCCCATTAAGACTAAAAGTACTTAGGCTATGTTGTGATTTGTTCCAAGTCATTATTACTCCCTCAGATGAGAGGCAGACAGCATTGGCCCTGACACCAGGCAACCTTCTAATCAATCGACCTTTCCTTATAGAATGCATCAAAACGTCTGATGAATAAGAGCATGAAACAACAATTCCAAGATCTGAGCTAACACAGCAACAGAGAATTTCGCTTTGGTGGCCTCGGAGGACATGTATGGGACCTTCAATACGACGTCTCCTGCTTTTGTCTGCCAACAGGTTTGATAAATTACTACTGCTTGTTGAATTTGCAGTACCAGTCCCAGTCAGAGGCTCTGATATGCTGCTTGAGCCAGAAGCAGATGCCCTGCGTATTCTCCAAAGTAACACAGTAGTATCCCGGCTTCCTGTAACAAGGTAGCTGCTGTCAGGTGAAAGACCAAGGCAAGTAACTGGAGAACAATGTCCATGCGCTGTCTCTAATGTTTTTGCTCCATCTGAAGATACTAGCTTGATACTGTTATCCACGTGTCCACCTAGTTAAAATCCAGAAAGATTAGTTGTGTCATCATGATCATCTTCTCATCAAACTTAATCGTAGACAAAACAAGCAAATTAACTAGATGGAAAGTTATAAATGAGACCTACTATAATACAAAAGCATGCAATAATGAGAAAAAGTAAGAGCTGGAAGAGCTTGTAGAACTCAATTAATATCATTACCAGAGAATTTTCGCACTATTCAATTATATGGTAGGCTTCCCAGTTTTTATTCAAGTTCAACTTTTGAAAGTTGGGCGAGCTAATATAGTCAACTGACCCTTTTTTTTCTTTTTTTTTTTATTATACTTATGTTGCCTAGTATTAGTAAGGTCCTATTTCGATTTATTATATATTCTTATAAGAAAAAAAGAATAAAAACAAAGAAACAAATTACTTGTGGATTACATTCATTATAATAGCATATTAGGATTTTCTTTTCTTTTCTTTTTACCTTTCTGAAACAAGACAACAGAATTTGTATTCTTAGGATTTATTTCCTTACCAGGAAGATATATATAAATAAACACATCCCGTTACAAATAGAACTATTTTAATAACCTGGGGTAGCCTACTGTTGCTTCTTCTTTTTATTTATCTTGAGAATACAGACAATCATTGCTTAAACTGAAAGAAGGCTAATTTAAGGATCCAAACAATCAACATATTCGAGTGAAAACATTAAAGGAGCTCAGAATTTTTGAATATGAATGTTTCTACGCATGAAAGTATCCGCAACCAACATGAGATTAGATCACACTAAAATTTAGATTTCTGAGTTTTAGTTTTATGTATGACATGAAGGGAAAGTACATACAATTTACCTTCCTTTTGGTATGAGGGTCACATTTTCACATAATATATTAATGAAAAGTAAAATTAAGAAGGTAAAGATCGTGATTGAAAAATATTGGTACTTACCAGTGATAATTTCTTTATCACAAGTAATGGAAACTATAGCAGAGCTTCTAATCCCAGACGTAGCAAATGCTAGTGCTTGGGGGAAATTCCAGTCATCAGAACCAGCTCCTGCTGGCCCTTTGAACATCCGCATAAATGTTCCACCACTGGAACTAATTGTACCCTTTCCATGTTGAAAGAGAAATGGTGCACCCTGGCCATCAGGTGTGTTTGGTTGCCACTTGTGCTGTGCAACATGAGCTGCTGGTGCATTTATATCCACAACTACAACAGTATCTGAAGAGGCATGAATGGCAGCAGCTGGTAGATTGCAGCGTTCAGGTGCAGGAACAGCATATGGTTTGACCTCTTTGGGGTTCCGGAATATGGTCTATAAGGAAAACAAGTCATTCCAAAATAAATCAAACAGGTCACCCAAAAATTCTAGATTATCATCAGCTGCGAGCCAGATCATTCTGATACATATTTTCAGTGCATTTCCTAAACCACAGTCCCAGATACAATGCAAACCACATCAAAATAGAAGTTTCAACAAAGACAAAAACAGCATCTACCTGCAAATGAAGAACATCTGCTAATGGCATCCTCTTTCTATGAGGAACAGTAAGAAGTTGGGATGGGGTTTGTCCAAAGTAAGCAATCTGATCTTGTGTGGCACGTTGATGTACCTTTCATGTAAAAATAAATTGTGAAAAATTTATAAAAACCAATAATCAATATTTTCAGAAGTATGGGAAAGTGAATCCACTTACTGGATCTGAGATCTTATCAATATCGACAGTTCCTTCATATGTAATATAGAAGAAAACATTATTTGCTGATATAGCTTCCTTCCCTCGTTGCTTATACCTGAATATTCCAAATAGCTAATGTCAAGTGCTTGTTAGAAAGAAAAAAAAAGTTAATTTTAAGGAAGAAAGATTTTATATCAGCATCATTCTCCAAGGTAAAAAAAAAATTAAAAAATTAGAAAACAATGAAATTTCAATGTGTACATATACAGGTATAAATATATATGAATTTTCTCTTTCACAAAGAAAGTAAGAAGCATATACCCAAATATGAGATCAATCCACTCATGAAGATGTGCAGAGACATGTTCACTCTCAAGAGCCATACGATGCTTATGAATGAAATCAATAGGACTTTCAGCCCAGGGAGGCAACTTGACATTATCTAATAATTATATCAAAACAAACAGGATTCAGTTCACAGTTTATATTTGCCTTGAACTATCATTTCACCAGCAACATGTAATTTGAGGGCATACCAAGCTTTCCACCTAATTGTGTTGTGCCAAAATCTATTGAATTCTCATTGGTTAAGATCTCAGGCAGGTAAAATAATTCTGGAACCTAAACACAAAACAAAATGCATTACACTCGTTAGAAAACTCTCCAGGCAGTCATACTAAAATGATCAAAATGAATACCATACCAATTCCTTCACGTCACTCATATCTTCAGTGACTCCATTCCAAGTTGCAACAATATCTGAAAACATCCGATCTGCATGATCAAATTTACCACCTTGCAGTTGAATTGAAAGAGTTGTAAATGGTTCGACTCTAAATAGATAATACAGCACCTGTAAGAGAATAAAATTGTAAAATCCAGAAACAAAAGAAGTGACAGGAATTTTCTTAATAGGATAAAAGAGAGACATTAATGATTCTACCAATTGTAATGTATGTATTGAGAATCAAGACAAGGATAACATGATAAGAAATAAAAAGGCACCAATAATCATACGGGAGCAATTTGCTAAGACCATAGGCTAAAATGCATGTCATATGGGAGCACATCTGTTCCCCAATAAATTATGCCAAATACAACCAATGGGCAAAACGAAAAAACTTCAGAAACAAACGAACATAATTAAAGAACTCGTAATAGGATAATGTGAGGACAGCATAACATTTTATATTTTAAATATAAATTGACTGAAAATTCATATCAAGTCTTCTACAAGGAACCGGCAATCTTCAAGAAGACAAGGTATGAATCTCATAGCTTGCAGCAAATATAATGGATTATGACAAATAACCAACTTTGGGAAAAGAAAGAAAACCCACAGTTCCAGCACTTGAATAATGTGAACCATAATGAAATTTGGGCATAACTGGATCCTCAAAGCTAGAATATCGCTCTTGAAACTTTTTCAATCGATCAGGATTTAGTGCACCAACAGGCTGCATGAAAGCGTACAAGGTTTAATCACAGTATCTATAAAATTCATGTGAATAAAAAGAAGTGAAAAATTATACAACCTTGGAAAGATCTCTGTATGAAGAAGGGTCTGCAAGATCCAAACTCTTTGAAGTGTAGTCAGAAAGAATCCAAGGGAAAACAGGATACTGCCACAAAATATAAGGGACTAAGCGATAGACTCAGAGACGTTATCTAATATAAATGGGAGTATATCCAAAGAAATCTACCTGTGTAATGTCATTATAACTACGTCCAGCTAATGTATTGAGCTGCATTAAGTACTCAAAATTGCTTATCTGCACCAGTGTATTCCATTAGTTATTTTCCCCTTCAAATGAATAATGGAAAAAACATGGCCATTTATAAAATTTCAAATTGTACCCTATATGTCATCTAATCTAATTCTAAATCCATACCTCCCACCTGGCCCAGCGTTCCATAAGTTGTGTTCTTTCTAAAAGTTGTTCGGGTCTCTACAAAAAAGATGAGTTCAAACACTTTATCGGCAAAGTTCAGTTATTTACACGCACCGAGCACAAAAATGCATTATATGCTTATGTATGTGTTGACTATGTAAATGATTTAAAATTAGAGGCTAATTGCTTAGTCCTTGGTTATAAAAGGAAGGTGGATTTCCGACAAAAATTAAAATTCATATAACCTTTTCTATATAAGAAACGAGAACTATTCTATCAAAAATATAGAAATGCCAAAAGAAAATGAGGCATCATCATAGGCTACAAGAAACAACACCAACTCCTAACTAGGTCTAAAATCAAACAATCATTAAAAGTTTTCAAATGAAAATTCCAAAATGGCAACCTAACACATGATGGAACAAAATAGAAAGAAAGAGAAATATTTTTTCTTTTTGAAACTAGGATCCCTGCTAACCCTACAATATTTGGGGAACAGAAAACTATACAAATTGCTATGTAGGTACCCATAACGGGCTCGAACCTCAGACCTTGTGGGAGCAAATCACATGGTCAGTTATCCCACTTGGGCAGAAAGAAAGGGAAATATTACAGTGCTTAATTTCTAAATGTCAATTTAACTATAAGATGATTACATATAAATCCAGCCAAAATGCAACAAGGTTGTTATTAAAACCACACCTGAGCATTGAACCCTAACATTTTATTAAGATAAAAAACTCTAGATATTACTGAAACACCATTGCATGAGTAATCGCGGTATGAAATAACAAATACAGTTTCCATAACCACTAGTAAATGCAATAAAAATGACAAGAATATAGTCGAACCTGAGTTGCCAGATAGATATTGTTCAGATGAGGAGGACGAGCTTGCACAATAGCTCGATATGCATTTCTTCTTCCTTCCATACTCTGAAAATAGAATATAGGATGGAGGAGGGCCAGGAATGAAAGAAGATACATCAGAAGGTGACTTTAAGGATCACACATTATTAAAATGTCTCCCCAAATAATGTGAAATATTCCTTAAAAATATATCTGAATGAAAATAAGGCATATAGAAGTACCGCAAAATCAAAGAAGAAGTTAGAACGGTCAACCATAAAAAGTTCCAAAGCACTTCTTCTTAAGAGATATCTGCAACAGAAACAAAGTTTGAAACCAAATAGAAGTTAAACAGTAAGTAGAAGGATACAGAATTTGAGACACATAACAGTAACTCCATTTGTATTATACAAATCAGGAATATAAAAAAAATAATAAAAGAGAGAGAGAGAGAGAGAGAGAGAGAGAGAGAGAGAGAGAGAGAGAGAGAGAGAGAGAGTGGTCACTTGTCTTAAACTGACCTCCACTCAAATTTATTGAAAAGCCTCACTTGTGGCAAAGGAAAACCGTGGTAATAGAGATACTACAATATAAATAAAACATAAAATATCTACTATCATAGTAGCATCAAATCCCCCATAGGATAACTCTAGCTATACAGTATATTACCCCAATCCCTACATAAATCTAAAAATGACAAATCCTCAAAATATTTACTTAAAAGTCCAAGTTGCTACCCAGAATTTAGTTTTCTCCCAAACTTCCACTGCCGAGTTCTCTTTTTCTTTTTTCCTTTTTAAGCAAAACATTATTTTTTTGAGACTAGGATCCCCGCCTAACCCTACAATATTTAGGGACCAGAAAATTAGAGCAATTTCTATGTACGTACCCGGGAGGGACTCTAACCTGAACTTGTAGGAAACTATTTGAGCTACCCGTCTTAGTATCATTACTTGTATTATATATGATAAAGAGTAACACAAACAGAAGGTGTACAAAGAAGAAAGATGTTGAAATACAGGAAAGGAAACACAAACATTACGAGAAAGCCTGCCACTCTCTACATAAATCAGAGAAAGGTACAATAGCAAACAAAAATCATCAGTACAAGCGCAATGAGGGGTCAATTCATTCTATTAGGAATGAAAGATACCATTATGCAGATGACAAAAATTAGGCCCAGTAATCCACGTTTAGTCTGTAAAAGAATGAATAGCCCTAGCCCTAGATCAACTATATTCTGGAATTCAGCCTATACGGACTTGTTGTCCTATCTTCAAGTAACTAAGAAACTATTGGAAGAGTTGTGTTGGTTTCTCGTACATTATAAATCATAGGCAACATTATACGAGAACACCTTCAACATGAAAAGCATTGAAACTATTAAAAATCATTGAAACTATGAAAAAGCATTGAAACATGAAAAATCAGTGAAACTATGAAAAAGCATTGAAACATGAAACATCATATCAATCATGAAAAGTCGTATCAATCATGAAAATACTGGATAATTTTACCAAAAGACTAATGAGGTCAAAAATCAAGAGGCAATCAAAACCAACCAAAAGAGTCAAAAAGGAAAGGAAAAAAAAAAGAGTTTTCTTATTGGGTGGATGAGTCCAACCAATGAACCAAAAATCAAACAGCTTAACCAAAGTAAATTGAGCCGTAAGTAACAAACAAAACCTAGAATATACGAATTTATAGTAAAATAGTGTGAATTCTGCCTTTCCTTTTAGAAGAAAAGAGTTTGTTATCACCAATGCAGAGAAAAATTTCCTAGGAACCACCGCAACAGACTGAAGGGTATAATTAGCAAATCAGAAAGCTAACGCTAACATTAGTTTGTTGATAAAAGTAAGAAATCTACAAGACAAAGGTAGTAGCAATCATATATTCTCTGTTAATTCACCTTCTGCTATAAATTTGATGAAGGGAAGACATTGACCAGCTCCGGTCCTTTTCTTCATCTCTCATTTCCATGCAATCTATTCCATCCACAACAGGATCGTTCTCACTGTTATCAACTAAAAAATTAATTCTTCTAGTTGTTACCTGAAAGAATTTGTAAATATCATAAACTTTGTAAGCTGATAGTATGGAAAACACAGGCACAATCAAGTGTACTTTTTTCTTACTTCCATTTTCTTTCTATATAAACTATAAGCAGAAAAGTGTATTTTTTATTCAATGAGTACAATAATAAGAAAAATGAATGAAAAATTAAAGAGAGCAAGGAATCCTCATCCAAGAAACAGAACGTCAAACAAACACACCATAAATAAATACTCCCAAGACAGAATAGAACATTTTAAACTCCTTGTACATAACAACCAACAATGAAACCCAGAATATAAAACATCCCACAGGACTCTACTTTCTAATGCAATCTTAAAACATATTCTCTAATTCCTTTCTATGGCATGATCACCAAACCAAATATCATGAGCTTAAACCAAGACAAAAATTGTATATCTTTTTCAGTTCTTTTTATACCCTGCAATCTTTGGGAGGCAGTACACTTTAGCACATTGCGAGGTAAGCCCCCACAAAAAATTTCTGAAGCAAGGTATTAAATTAGTAATAAAAGAAATAGATATTTACAAAAGGACATCATACACATGCTTAATAAAGTTACCTGAAAGGTTCCACGTATAACTCTTAGTGGCCGAACCATTGATGAAGGAAGCTCAAGAACAATTCTTTCATCAAGTTCACTCGGAACAAAACCAGGGGGGACTGCTGATGAACTTTCAACCAAGTCATGGTCATTAGCAAGTCGAATATCACCAGATTCAACTGGAACTGATATGGTTTGCTCAGCTGTCACAGATAGCCGTGATTGATTCTCCACACTTTCTTCAATACCATAGGACCTGCCATCCAAATTATGAATTTCCAGGTGTTCATCATCTTCATTTACCACATCCATTGAGATTGCTTCTGCTGCAAGAATAGGAGCACTTGATGAATTTATAACATTTTCTTTATCTTCTTCGTTGTTAATATGATCCTCATAATTGGCAGCTGCACCAAAATGATCTGAGCCTCTGTAATTTCTCCTTAAACAACACCTCATCCTAGATGAACTTTCCATAAAATCAAGCTTCCAAAAAACCTATCGAAAGTTAAAATAATCCCAAGTGAATATCAATAGAAAAAATCTCAAAACGACACGGCAAAGCTCAAAGGCCATTACAATTGCACAATAAGAGTTTTAAGATTGAAAAACTAACAATGTGTGAGAAGAAACCAAAAATAAAATTATAAACCAATAGAAATCAGAATAAACACAAAGCAATTTCAGCAGATCAGTTTAAAAGATAGTAGTCTTGTTACATACACGTGGAGGAGTGCATAATTGGTCCCCAAATGGCCCAAAAAGGCAATTCATTTCTATCAGACAATGGATAAGCTTGCGCCATGCACGAACTCCATTGCCTAAACGATGTCGAGCGATAACATCAACCCGAGCACGCCTATCAACCTGTAGAGCAAAGAATATAAATATAGTGTGCCACATGAAGAAGTAGTGAATACAAAGAGGGTGAACATGAGTGAACCTCAGATCTTTGAATGTTCCTTGCTAAAGCAAAACTTGCAACAAGGACAGCAATAAACTTATAAGATAATGCATTAAAATCCTTTCCATAGACTGATTTTGTATCAACAGGTTGCAAACACTCCATCCAAGCAACTCCCATTGCTTCAGCAACATTCCATCTCTTCACCCTTTCCATGTCACTAGCATTCCGTCGCTGTGCAGATGTAGCCATAGCCACTGCACTAAGGCCTCTCCCAGAACCAATTTTGGCATTACGCTCTAGATCGCGAGCCGCAGCTAATGCAGCAGCTTTTGCAGCAGCCTTATCCTTTGGAAGACCTGGTGATTTGTTAGGAGCATCTGAAGGTTTCTGAAAACTTGAAAACGTATGAAGCCTAGCAGTTTTACGCTCAAGTAACGAAGAATCACGCTTAAGCTGAGATGTTGAAGCAGGAGCTGGATTTTCCCCACCAGAGGCGCCAGCAGCAATCATTGCCAGAGCCATTGCTGCAGGTGGAGATGCAAAAGCAGCAGCCCAAGCTGGAGAGATCATTGCCAGAGCAGCCTGAAAGATAAAGCAAAGTGGAATCATTTGACAAAGACATGTGAGAAAGAAGTCCTAGTAAACCTTTTTTACTAAGAAACAAAAGGCAAAACTTTTGTACGAACCCTACTAAGAACGTCAATATCTTATACAAGCGCCATTCTACAAAACAAATATAATATTTAAAATGAAGAATGTATAGTATCATAATCAACGCCGAATAATTTTCTCCATTATTCACAACACAACAACAAGAACTAACAGATTGATATAAATCAGATGTTTAGAACGCATCAAAGATAGAAGTTTTAAAGACAACTAAAATAACCTCTATGGGGAGGGAATCAGCAGCTAATGCACGGTCATCAACAGTAAGCGGATTCAACCCATCTGCAGTTGCAAGTTCATGAATTCCAGCCAAAAGTGGCCTCCATCTCCTCAAAACAGCAACAAATGGAGGTATAATGGCCTCAAGATACAGTTTTCGAAGATCTTTTCTGTCCCTGCCTACTGCATGATAAACCTGCAAGATTCATACAGTAGTCGTATTAAATAAAAACAGCTACAAATGTATAATATTTGAATGGAAAAAAAAACAGAGTAAAACAACTGTTATATCACATAGATTTACATGAGAGGAAATATTCTATCTTTCTATCAGAAAGGTGACCAATGGCAGTTTTAGCATGAAGTCATGGCAAAAAGACTCTTCCATTACACACAAATATAAATAAAAACTATGCCAGTACATAGCAAGCAAACTTGACCAAAATCTACTTGTGATTTTTTTATTATGAAACAACACCTAAAACTAGAAATTTAGTACACAAAGAACTAACCTCAGAATAAAGAACACAAGAAGCTACCAACACTCGCTGTCTCTTAGAGTCCGAAATTGGCATGTTTAGAACCGGTGAAAGCACACTGTAAACAGCAATATGTATTAGCTCAGATTCACTATATTGGGAGAAGGTAACAGCAAGACACAACAAAATACATTTCGAAGATGACAGTAATCACATTAGTACTAATAAAATAATTTTCAGCAGAAGAATTCGCCAAAAAAACATACTCATGTCTCAATCACGTTATTATATTACTTCCCCATTCTCAATTTTGAAACGTGAATATTTTATCCAAATTTCTTATCTCAAGACTATAATGAGAATATTATGCAGGCCCAGTTTAGAAACCCGTGAGAATGAAAGGGATAGATTAAGTACCTCCACAACAAAGCCGAGCGTGGTTTCCTCCCTTCTGACTTTGCATCATCTATACTAACATTCCTCAAGAGCATACTATCTTCACCATTATCTTCTTCTCTCATAGAAAGAAGAACCATTCGAAGCATGCATAAGAATGGCTGGTCACTGTCCAATAACTGGTAAAGAGCTGACATGCCTCCCATTCCAGTACCTGATCCACCACCTATACCAAGACCACCACCAAGCCCAGATTCATCCAACAGTAAGGCTTGGAGCATGGCAACAGATTTCTTTACCAAGGGAAGTTCAACCCAGTTTCCGTTTACATCTTTTTCTAATGCAGACTTCCAAGATTCCCAGCCACTGCCACCACCACCAAAGGGAGCTTCTTTTGAAGGAAGGCCTACACCATACCACAGTCGGCTCCTATACTTCCAACCCTCAGCCAAATCCACAGCACAGCTTCCATATGACACAAAAGCACATGAAACAGATTCATAAGGCTCAGCTGCTGCAGCAGCAGTAAGACTTTCCATCACTGTTGCAGAGACTTTACCATTCACATCAGCTATTGAATTAAGAACCTGGTCACCATCTCAAAAGAATTAAGATTTGATAATTGCATATGAGAGTAAAATATCACTAAAATTAATACAAAAACTAACACTTTCTTGGAGGAAAAAATTACAGAACCTGGGTCAAAACTATATGTGAAGTAAACATCGAAAGAAAATCACGATTAGAATAAAGGTATAAAGAAGTTTGGCCCCAAATAATATGAAGCCATGAATTATAATTTTTCCTTCAAAAGTAAACAAATCCTTTACAAGGGGAGATGGTATTAGAAAGAGGGATGATTAATGCTCTGTTTAAAAAAAGAAAAACTAAATGCAAGACAAAAATAGATTCTTCAACAACCAATCATCACCAGCTAAAGAAAAATTGACCATATTTGTTAAGGCTAGTTGATAGCTGTAATTTTTGCTTTTCCTTGCTTTGGGAAGGGATGGGGAGAAAAATACTAATTAACTGGTAATAAACAAATTAATCACATGCTAAATTATTTTGATAAATGAGAAGATGAAAAACATCAAATCTATGATAACTATCCTCTAGAAGCCAATACTGCAACTATAGGTAACCAAATGCTTACATCAACAGGTAGTCCCCCATGATCACTAGACAATGATCTGTGATCACCAATGGCTTCTAATGATCCACCACCAGCCATACTGGATGAATTCAACTTATTATTCAGGGGAGATACAAGAGAAAGGGGAGATTTGGAACCATCTGTTGGATGGGAAGCAAAAGATTGTTTGCTTTGTAAGCGTAAGTGATCCTCAACAAGCATTAATATAACAATAGCATTCTCCACCAAAGCCACTGAAAGCTGAGCAGCATTCTCCGATTCTGCCTTGGCATCTTTGGGTGATAATCCCTCGGCGGCTACTCCAGCAGCTGCTGCTGCAATAACTTGAGTCTGCCACAAAAGAAAAGCTGGATGTAGATATTTTTGAAATTCTTTCTGTTAACTAACTAGAAGGAAGGAAAGAAAAAGAACAAAAATATCATCCACGCATAAGTAAAAAGAACTTGTTATAAAACCACGAGATGCCTACTTTTAAAAGAAGAGTAGACCGAAACCAAACTACTTACACAAGGAAAGAAGGGGAAGAGGGGAGAGGGAGGAATTAGCCTTATCATCCTAATTGGCTTTAAAAAAGATGAATGAAAACTCTGAATAAATCACATTGAGCCTTCCCTAAAAAAACAAAGGATCAAATTTACCTGAACCTGGAGTTCTCTGGCAGCAAAGTCTAGCAAGCTACCCAAAAGCCTTCTTTTAAATATGGGCAGTGATTCTTCCCGTCTTAAAAGATGAGCATATTTTTTCATGAGAAGTATGAAACATAATTAAGAAAGCAATTACAAACTAAAGACAAAATGTCCTCTGAAAAGCTAGCAATAAAGTGATCAATCAAACTATTTTTAGTAATTAAACAGGATAAATCTGACACTGTGAAAGGAATTCTCTTTATTTTCTACAGTGTATACCTAATTCTTTGGTCACCGGTGCTAGATCCACCAACAATAGAAAGCCACTCTGCACAATGAATTGTAGCTTCAATGTCCTGATAAAAGGAACCAAAAATAAGTATGAATAAAACCAACTGAATAAAAATAAAAAATAGAATGAAAAAAAAAAAATAAAAAAGCAATCAAGGCATTGTCAGTGTAACAATAATTTGCAACATAAAAAGACGAGAGCCAAAGGCATTATCCACTAGAATATGCTATATGTAAATCCAAGCCAGTGTAGAATTCGTAAGAATCCACAACCTTGGTATTCCTACATAAATGATAAGAGACCAAAGTGCAATATTTTCTGTTTGCCGCCTATAGTTGATGGCCATTCTTAAAAATCACAAATATAGGCTGCATATACTTTTGAGTTGATAACCTTGTGATTAGGACCTTTTGGTTACTAAAATAAGTAAGCTAATCCAGGAGAGATGGGCAAAACTAATGCAAGTAATAGGCACTGAGAAACTTTTAAATAGGAGGTACGATGGAAAGAAACACCTCACAAATAAAGAAACAAATGCATGTTTCGAGTGTTGGAATGAGATCATTTCCCTTTCCAAGTTAGTAATCTTGTAATAAAGTTTTCAAGGTCACGACAACATATGGTGGGATGCCTAATTCAAATAGTCATTGAGGCAAAACTATGAAGCACCAAGACTGTGCAAAACCATTACATTATAGTGCGACTGCATAATAAAGGACTAAAGCCACTTTTTAACGGATGATAAATAATAAGAAAACAAAAAAAAAATGAAAAACAAGAAGATTAAGAAAAATGTCAACCTTCCATCCATCCTTCTGGCGCATTGAATACTCCAACATTATAATAAGGAAGTTGTGTATCAGGTCCTCTATGTCTCCTAGGCTCACAGAATCAGAACTTTTGCTTGCATCCAACTGTAAAAAGAATTGAATTGGAATACATGAATATGGTGTATTCTTCTACACTGCACCTAGGGAAGATGCAAAAGCTCTACAAAAAAAAATTCAGGTCTTATGCCAATTCAGTATGATCTACAAGAACATTACCAGGAAAATACACAAGTACCACAAATGTTTCATACTTCTGCTTTTGAGTTAAAATGTTCTCATATCATTTGCTTCCTCAACTTAAGGAATACAAGATATAATAAATGAAAAAAATTGCAATATACTTGTAATTGAGAACCCAAAAAAAAAACTTCAGAGTTAAATTGGAGGATATTTTACCTCATAATTGGAGATAAGAACCTCCAGAATCCATTCTGGCCATTCCTCCATTTTTGTGAGAGTGAGTCTATTTTCTGGATTACTACAAGTCAGAAACAGAAGATCCTGAAATCATATAAAAAAGAACCATCCGATATTACTTTCTCAATCAGAATAACGTTCTTCTAAAAAGAAATCCAGGTGTGATCTAGATAAATATTACGGAATCAAAAACATGGAAGTGGTACCTGGAGTGCCCGGCTTTGGAAAGACCTAGAAGCAAATGGAAGTGAACGTAGAAGAACCAACAAAAGTTGTGAGTGTTCAAACCGATGGCCAGAATCATAAAAGTTCAGTCCATCATCTGTTGAGGAAGCATTGATCTGAAATCAAATAGAGGAAAACAGGTCAATATGTAGCATATACAACTTTCAACAATTACAAGAATAATTATTTAAGCAACCATTAAAAAAAAAAGTACAACTTGTGCCTTGGATTGTCCATACCGATGCCCCAAATAATGCTGCATAGACATTTCCAGTCATGAGCCTTTTTGGTGCTGCTTGGAAGGCCTTATGCAAAGCAAAAAGTAGAAGAGAAACTTTATCATCAAACATGGTACCACCTCCATCATGTAGCCCAGTTCCAAGAAAATTATTTGTGGCATCTGAGGAAGCAAGTGAATCAAATCTTAAATGACCAGATGCTACCAAAGCCCCTAACAGCCCAATAATTCCAACAACAATCCCATCACTTTTGTCAACATTATAAACATTATTCCTTGCACTGTCAGCACTGATTGAAAGACTTATATCACCCAGATTCTTCTTAATAAAAGGATTATCAGAAATAGATATTGTCCTCTCAAAAGTCACATTTGGGGCAACAGCAGCAGAGCTCATACTACATATAGAGGTTTCAGATTCACCGAGATTCTTTCTGCAACTCAGTTCCTTTTCATCAGATTCAATTTCATCCTCTGAAATTTTTCGAGAGCTCTCACTTCCACCATCTTGTTCAGGTCTCTCGATCAACAAACTTTTGTCAGTTTTGGTTGGGGATTCATGACTACTACAGTCACCAGTTTTGGCTTCCCGTTGCAGGAGAACTAAAAGTGTTTCTACCCCACCACAAGCTATGAATGCCTCTGCAAACGTATGAGCTTTAGATGTATTTGGCTGTACCACCAAGCGATAGAGCAAATGCAGCACCCTTGCAACCTTGAAGAAAAAAATATTAATAGAACTGTCAGCATTAACTCATCTGTGTTGTTAACTGTTCAAAAAAAAAACTCAAATGTGTGTTGAAAAGTTAGTCATTTAATTAAAATATAATAGATATGTATACAAAGAGAAGGAGTAAATTGTGGCTAAAACAACCCATCCTTTTTTTTATGGTAAATATACCCAATATTTTCAAAGGTTGTACTTTTATACCCAATCTTTTAAAATATTAGATGGCAGCCGTGACTAAATACACACCTTTGAGATTTTTTATAAATGATGCCACACAAGTGTAGCATTTAAAAAACATTTGATATAGTTACCGCCAAAAAGAAATATTAGTATAAAAGTGCAATATATGTAAAACATATGGATATTTACCATAAAAAAATATAATACACATAAGACTGTTACATTTTAAAACATTGGGTATTTTAGCCGCAACTTGTGCATAGGGTTGGAGTTATTCCATCGGTTGAGAGAAAAAAAAAAAAAGTTATTCAGCAAAAAGAAAAAAAAATTGAATTTGACTTAGATATTTTTTATATACACACATTTTTGATATAAAGTAAATAGAGATATTTTTTTTATATCTCATTAATTAAGAAGTTGAATTAAGCATAGAAACTCAAATTTCTTTTTTATTATTCATCAGATCAAAATCTAATAGTTTAATATTTTTAAAAGATCAAAATCTAATAGTTTAATATTTTTAAAATTAAAATTTATGATTAAATTTTTTTAGTATCCATCAATGAATATACATCATAAAATGCATGTGAACTGCACTTAAGATATTAAACTATTAAATGCATGTGAACTGCACTTAAATAGCAAAAGAGGTAATGTTGCAAATAAAGTTACCTGGTTTGGTTGTGGGCAGTCAACCATGAACCAAAGTAGACGACGAACATCATCAGAAGCCAAAGAAGGAGGTGCTGCTCCTATTAAAAGCTCAATTATGACCAGGAGTTCATCGACCAATGCATTCACTTCACCCACTGGTCGTGTTGCCTCATTTAAAGAAAATGTATTCACCGAGTCCCTTTCACGAATTGTCCAGTAGCACCTTCTGCAGCCATCTAGAAGCAACTGGAAGGCATTTGCATCTCGCATTACTGACGACTCGGTGAAAACCATGTCAGCAAGTGATGATAGAAGC
Source organism: Cannabis sativa (assembly GCF_029168945.1). NCBI lineage: Eukaryota > Viridiplantae > Streptophyta > Magnoliopsida > Rosales > Cannabaceae > Cannabis > Cannabis sativa. The sequence goes on along the minus strand of NC_083601.1, from coordinate 37,979,966 downwards.
TTCTTCTGCAGTCCATAATTACACAAGCTCCATATCTTTAGATCCAATAGCAATGTACTAAAAAGTTGCACTTTAAGTGCATGGTTATTTTTCTGAGACTGACATAGAGAGACAACAGCTGCCACAAGTTCTTCATTTCCCACACCATTGTGCTTTCCAGTATCAAGGGATGACAAAGTTTGCAGAAGATAATTTAAGATCCTTGACAGAACCTCAGGTCCTCTGGCACGACATAACTCATCATTGTTCCTGGGATGTTGAGTAGCCATAGAAATAATTCGGAATATTGGAGCAGCAAGAGAAGAAGTGGCCAAAGACAAAGAAGCATTACTTTGTTGAGGTTCCAGGCTGTCTTTATTTACATCACTCACTGCTAGAGGAAGTAAAGACATTGGACCACCATATGCTAGGGCCCATAAAGCCTCCACTGGTCGCATCCGTGTAGCAATGTGGACCTGCCCGAGGACCTCAGCTGGCCGTCTGAGCATGCCTGAGTCATCATAACAGAAAAATAAACAATGTAAAACAAACACAAGTTCAACAGGGAACTAAAGATAAATTCTCCCTTAAACTTTGACCCAGTAATCATCAAATTATATATAATTTAAAGTAAAAAATAAATTCATTTAATCCCTCCACTGAAACAAGCATTCACTCACTTTGTGGCAGGTAGTGGGCTACAGTTTCAAGTATAAATGTTAATGAACGGTGACATCATTAAAAAAAACAAATTAAAAAAAAAGTGACTACGAGTTAGGGAAAATGAAAACTATTTTGTTAAACTAGGGTTGAATTGTTTAGGCAAGATCGGCTTCACTAGAAAATAAAAGTATGCACATCTGCAGCTAAAAATATGTTGAATAATATTATTGCAGAAAAGCTATAGAGAAAAAAAAATAAAATTATAATATCCACAAATCAATTGATGATAAAAGATTTTATCTGACCTGCAGATCCACTCGGGGAAGCATCAGGACAAAATCGCCCACTAAGTAAATTTGGGTGATATAGAAGATGGATACATCCTCCAATTTCTGCATCTAAAAGAGAACTTTCCTCTGCTAATCTCTGCACATATTCATTTGTTGCAAGCCATGGCAATCCTGCTCCTTGGCCAAATGAAGGAAGTACATCCCCTCCTCTAGATGACAACCGTGTCATCCTCTCAGGGCCAATCGGTTCCTTAAAAATATAGACAGGACCCATCTCAGCAAACAAAGGACATTGGCGACGACGACGTTGTAAACCAGCAATTGTAGGAGGCGGGTTTGTTCCAATACAACAAAATGCAAGTGGCTTGGAGATCCGAGGAAACTCAAAAGGTCGAGATTCATACAATGATCCATCAATATACAATCTCAGTTCACTCTCTGCTTTCCCAAGCAGCCCTTGTTTGCAAGTATGCTCAAGACCAACGAAGTACCAGCACTGAGGCTTGAATGCATGAGTAAAATGTAAAGAAGCCTTCTTTCCCTTTCCGCTTCCACTTTCCACCACCAAAAACTGTGCATGGAAGTATGCCTCTATTCCCTGGTTGTCAGCAGACAAGAAACTGAACAGACGTGGCATATGCGCTGTTCCTTCACCTGCAAGCGCACTGGCAGCAGCAGCAGCTGACATAGCTGAAGATTTTCCTGACTTAGCAGCAGCAGCAGCAGCTATTGCAGCAGCAGCAGTTGCTGTATTTAACGTATCAGCAAATGATTCAATGTAAATCCATGTTGCAAATGCATACCCATTAGTGAACGGCCATCGGCTTTCCCCTGGACCAAGCAAACCAGAGCTTTCACCATCAAACTCAAAAGTACATGCTGGTCCCTTTGACTCCTTTCCACTAACTGCCTTCTCCAAAGCAATCATTAAGCGAGTTGACCAAACAGTGCTAAGTGTTCTTGTGATGACTTGAAACCATCTATGCAAATCGATGACACTAAGTGAATGTCCCGCTAAGTATTGAATGCAGTAGCATAAAGGAGTTCCATCCCATCTCATTTGCTCTGTGGATCCTATATTCTGTACAAAAATGTTTTCTGCTGACCTTAAAAGTACTCCTAATAGACCAGCCATAGAGCACATCGCTCTGTTTCTTGTGCAAGCACGTAATATTGCAAGCAAACCCCTGACCATCCGTGTACGAGGGGACATGATACTATTAGTATCACCTTCCCAAGGGAGCCAAGGAATAAGTTCACCGGCCACAATGGCAGCCCGAGAGTTCAGCATTACACTAGGAGGATTGCAATCCCCATCTTCTTCAAAACTTTCAACACCGCCCATTGTTGCAATGAGTGAATCAACTACCACTAAGGCAATGCTCTCCATTTCCTCCCCATTGCCAAAATTCTCCAACCCATTAACAATCCTTTTTAGTTTTTCTAAACCTTCTGGCTTCCCCATAATAGCAGAGTCCACCAAATGCAATAACTCCGGGGATACATTTGGCATGGCAGCTTTTGGCTTCGGTTTTGCTGGTGAGCCAACAGGAGAATATGAAGCATCCTCGTACAAAGCAGAATCAATACTAGTGGAAGAGGTGGATGGTTTGATAGAATCGAATTGTCTGTCTTGTTGAGAGTTCCAAGAAGGGTGATCATGTAGCATTTGGTCAACTGGGGAAGAACCCGATTCTGCTGTAAGTGTTCCAGATGAAAATTGTGCAGTATCTTCAAACCCACCAGAGGAGTATCTTGCATTATCTGAGTTTGATGATCGATTTGAATCATTAACAGCAGCTTTCTCTTGATCTTTCAAAGAAACCTGTTCAAACTGATCTTCATCTACGGATAAATTTACTGAATGCATCCCTTGCAAGACTGAATCATTGTCATTAATCAGCGATATATCACCTTCAGGAAGGCTGATATTTTGATGATAAGATGAACCTACATTTCCCTGTACACCGCCAACTACTTCCTGATTATCGGATTCCCTCCTAGAGATTTCCTCTACCTCCATCATTTCTTCTTCTTCCATTATAATTACGCCTTACAATTCATTCAAATAATATGCAAACCGAGGAACCTACAAAAGGAAGAAATAAGCAAGAGCAGGATATAATCGTAGAATATTAATGAGGATCAAGTCTTGTCTAATACTTGCACAACAAAATAACCTTACTTCGAGAAATATAGAAACAGAAGAGGACATAATTTGGCTGCTAAGGAAACCAAATTTTTGTGCAAGCACTTTGCAAATATGAAACAACTCCAGCGGAAAATGATCATTGAGAAACAGTACCAATTAGTTTTTTTTTTTTCTTTTGAAAGCAGAAACAGTACCAATTAGTTAATTCTAATAAAACATAAGAAATTCAATTGCAGTTAAATACAGCCCCTTTTGTTACATGTCTATTTTCATGTTTCCACGCATTATGTCGCATTAAGCAAACAGTGCCCTATCAAAGTTATCTTGGATTTTTTATAGTAAGTAATCAATTTAAATCACTAATCAACTAACATACTATACCCTATCAAATAACCCAAAGGATTAATCCCAGATCTCTTTGTCGTGTTTTTTCACTTCCAATAAGCCAACTATCGAAGATGTTATACGTAAAAGCTCCAATCAAGTTTATCATAGATCCAGCACAATAAAATTCACGGCTACACTTAAAATCGTTCGAATTACCAAAATGAAGATCGATCTCCTCTGACATTGTGTAAACTGATCAATGCACCAGATCGACAAGCTCCATATACAGAATTTTCTCGCCACAATAACATATCAATAAATATATGTGTATGCATAGATAAATGTGTATCTTAGAAGCTCAACACTGATCGAACATCTATTGGATAATATACGTCAAAAGAAAATGTATAGATCATTACAAATGTATAGTAGTGTTGAAAAAAATAAAATTAAATTGAAATCCATGCTAATGAGGGAAAACGGAGCGAACTTGTTACCTCGGAGAAGAGAAAATCCAATAAATTGGAGATCGTCGTACGATATTGGGCGTTGAAGAGATAATAGATAGAAAATAATCAAGAAAGGGAAAGAAAAGAAAAAACTCAGAATCGATGAAAGAGGAAGAGAGAGAAGAAGCGATTTGGGCGCGAGAGAAAATGGCGGATATAGCTAGTTATGGAAGAAGGCCTCTCTCTCTCTCTGGGTCTGGCTACCCAGTCAAAAATCCACATATTCAATTACTACATATTTTATTATTATTATTTATTTAGCACATTTTCTATCTATTTATTTTTATGTTTTTTTTTTTTTTTGCTAAGATAGTTTTATTTTATTTCTTTAGGACAATAGCAATGATCTTTGTTCGGAAAAAATATATATACTGTATTTAAATTATTATTTAAAACGAAGGACTAAGACAAATATTTTGTCTTTTTTTTTTTTTGAAAAATATTTTGTCTTTTGCTTTTATGATTTTCTTTTTCTTTTCACAAATAGTACGTGCCTTTTGGGTTGTCTTAACTTAAAAGTGAAGCAAATATATAAGAGAATGTGTTAGGTTACATTATTGATTAACATGTTACTATGTTAGATATGGAACGTTAAGTATATGTCGAGGAATGTTTTGATGTTTTTCTATCTTTTTCCTAATTGATACTATCATGTTTTTCTATTCTTTTCTTTTCTTTGGTATTTAGTATTTACTTTTATGTGGCATTAATTTAATTTTATTGAAGTTCCTAATTAATATGTGATTGCCTCCCTCAAATTTATGGTCATGTTCTTTGATTACTTAGAAGAGAAACAACTCCATTCATAAACAAGCTCTAAAATTAATGTTTTTTCTCTTAAATTTTATTGGTCTAAAGTATGCATTCTTTTAATCTAAATTTTATCCTTTTATAAACATCTTTATTTCAACTTAAATTTAATGTAGCTAAAGCCTGTTATTTTATATCTTATTCAATTATATTCACAAACTCATGCCTTAAACATCAACAAAAAATATTAAGAATATGATCAAATTTGTAAAAGTAATGGAAAATATTAAAATTTGTGTAAACTAAACAGATTTTCAAAAAATATATGTATATTTATATGAATTAAGTTCATTTATATTTACATACTCATATCTTAAAGAATAGTAAAAATTACTAAAAATTCAAAAAATATATATTTAAAATTCCTTTTTTTCAACTTAAACTAAAAAAAAAAATTATGATTACTCAAAGTTAGATTTTCTAAAAAGAAAAAGAAAAAAAAAAAGAAAGGAATTTAAGTTTGTTCTCTTTTATATTTAAATAAAAACTATATATTTTTTAAATAGCTTAATTAATTTTAAATTTTGGTATTTTTCATCATTTAAATTGATTTTTTCTTATTTCCTAAAGTTTGGACTTAATTGTTTAATAATTGTTAAAAAAATATATTGGAATTAATAAAAAAAATAAAGGGATTTAATTTAGTAGTGGTTAAAGTTTGTGGGAGAGAAATATTATTTACAATGTAACATCAATGATTAAATGACAAAATGGAATGAAAACTGTTAATTGAGATTTTTGATAAATGTGTTTCAGGCATTAATGAATCTTAGTTCATAAATCTTTTGTGTTGATGTTATTGAAGTTTACAACAATGAATATTTCACAAATATTTTGGAAAGGAATTTTTAGGTTTAAGATTAAATAACATAAAAAGAAAAGGCAAGAAAGATTTTATTAAAATATTAGGAAATAGTTAAGAGTTAAGAAAAAAAAAAGTTAATAGTTAATTTTCACCCTGAGGAATCCTTTAAAATCCATAATAATAAAAAAAAAATAGAGATTTTTTTTATTTTTATACTTTAAATAATTTTTTTTTTTTTTGTATTTTTACGAAAATTCACGTAACAACTCATATAGCAACTAACGGAGCAATCTAAATTGTAATCAAAATCTACATAGCAACACACATAGAAACTACTAGAGCAACTCAAACTATAAATTTGAAAAACAAAAATAATAATAAAAGATAGTATACAAAATAATTCCCCTAAAAATTAATCTATTTTCTCAATTAAACTATAAAATACCACAAAAAATACTTAAATAGTCAATTTTTTTAATCTTCCTATTATAATTCACTATTTTAGGCAAGCAATAAGTCTACGAAGCATACAATTTATTTAGCTTAGATAATCATTAAATCATATGGAGATAAGTTAATTTAGATAACAAATTTATAGAGCATATAATTTATTAAGCATAGGTTCTATTTTTCATTACAATCAATAATACATCTGACATTACCATTAATTACAAATGCTTAATTAAGATTTTTACCCCCTGAACTTTGACATGTACCAAATCATGCCCCTTAAACTTTTAAGGTCATTAAAAATGCCCCCTGAACTATTGAGATTATTGAATTTAAGGACTTTCGTCTAATTTCATTCAATTTTACTATTTCAGTGATTGTTTATGTACTAAACCATACTCGCCAGACTTTGATATCTACTAAATCATGCCACTCGAACTTTGACACGTACTAAATCATGCCCCCTGCACTTTCATTAATGTTAGACTTTTTTACTAAAATTAGAAAAAAAATAAAAAAAAGTCTTTAAATCCAATAATCTCAATAGTTCAGGGGGTATTTTTAATGATCTTAAAAGCTCAAGGGGCATGATTTGGTAAATGTCAAAGTTCAGATGGCAAAAATCCTAATTAGCCATTACAAATTATCACTCCACTTAGAATCTAGACTATTAGGTGAATAACAATTCCAACAGCATCTGTAATGGTAGCATTTTTTAAAGGTGTTATATCTTCACATTATCTAAAAATATAATATTTTATTTTATCTTTCTTCCACATTATTTTTTGACACGTTTTATTTTTAAAAACACTCCAATAATATAACACATTTTAAGAATGCTATAATTATGATCTCACACATTATAATATATATATAATTTTTTTCTTTATTAATCTATTATATATATTGCACTTTTAATTTTTTGTTATAAAAAAAAATATAGCATCAATGTCATGGTGTGACATCAATACAAATTTCAAGAATAACATTTTTTATCTCTAATGGTATAGCATTCTTTTATTCTTCCACCTCACATTCTTCACAATACTACTATTGGAGATGCTCTAAGATGATAGTTAAAATAACCCTAAACCTAAAGATAAACTAATTCATAATAACAACTATAATCATAATTGAAATAATAGAGTTAATAGAGCAAAAGAAAAACTATATTTGATGTAGACGACAGCTATCCTAAGTCTTTTCTTTCTAATGTTACTTTTGTAAAAGTTACCAATTTGATCATCTCATTTGTTAAATGACAAAATAGACTTTGTATTTTTTAAATAGTAAAAAATAGGACCATGAGTTTAATTTTTGACAATTTTTTTTAATATGACAAACTTAAAAATAATTTCTAACATAAACCGATATAGAAAATATAAATAGTTTTGTCATAACACTTTTAGATTGGATTATTATTAAATTTAATTTTGAGAAAAAGTCAATTCAGGGTCTTGTTTGTACTATTTAGAAAATATAGTGTTTATTTTGTCATTTAACAAAATAGAATATCTAATTGTTAATTTTTGCAAAATACATAGTACAAAATAGTATTTACACTATCAATAATATTGGTTTATTAAATTTCATTTATTTTATTTTAATAAAAAAAAAAATACTAAGGCTTATCCTCATAATAATGTTAGCAGTTTCGAAATGATGTCTTTAGTGAAGAAATATACGGTTCCATCTTCACATCACATCCCTGTTCTCCAAAGCAAGCAAGCCTATGCTTTTCAAAAGGTTATCCAAACTTCTCCAACCTAGAAGAACAATTTGGGGCCAAATTCGTTGACCCAGTAGCTGATTTAATTACCAAGAGGAGAAGAAGAAGTTGCGCATTCCGCAATCGTTTCGAGATTCTGGAGGTCGAAGTATCTAATTGTTGATTATTAGAAGAACAGGAAAACTAAGAAGGAGAAGACAAAATGATTTGGGTCTCTTAGTGGTTGTAAGTTTTTGTTCTAATGGGATTTTTTTTTTCTTTTTTAATAAAATATTGTTTGGTTTCTCAACTTCGGCATTACATGTTTGGGTTTGGGCAGAGCTGCTAAGAAGAAGTTGATTATGAATTCATCCTATTCTCATTCAGTATTCATGTGTTTATCATTTTCTCGTTTAATGATATTGTTTTCTGTTTTCATCACTAAGTTTTTTCTATTATCTTTTCAATTATCACAACTATAGTTTTTCTTTTATACTCTACTATTAATCATTTTATTATCTAACGATCATTATAAAGATAATCAAACTAACCTTTGTTTTTGTTCTTGATACTTTCAGAGTTCAATGCTTCAACCTGAGAAAAATTGTTCAACAGAAGAGGATTAGTTGCTGGTTTTAATAAATGTTTTTTTTTTTTGTGGGGGGGCTGTTATCATATTTTTACTAATCTAAGTAACTAAATAAATAAATCAATTTTACACCTTTGGTTCATTTTAAGTTCAAATCAGATACTTACCTTGACGATTATTTCTGATTACAATGAAGGGTGTCTTATGCTATTGTAAAGGTTGCATCTGTATTGTAAGAACTTACCTCGTTTAAAGTTCGTTGGGTAAATAAGCTTATGTTAGTGTGAATGAGTGCATCTGTATTGTAAAAGGGTTGCCTCAAACCGTAGAGTGTGCAAAGTTTATTTATTTATTTGGTAAGTAAAATTATTTGTTTAAGTTAACTATTTTATTCTGTGAAAACATAGGAATCTGTTTGTCACAACAATTTATGGTTAGCATATAATAGTTACATTTCAAAAAAAAAAAAAATTGTTTAATAGCAAATTCTGCCGACACCATGTGAATCCAAAACGTCAAACTAGGAAGTAGAGGACAATTGAGTTTTATATTTTGATAAAGACTTCAAGAGATCCAACCAAGCCAACTCACACCACTAACAGAGCTGAGTCGAGTGAGTATGGGGATCAACACATTCGTCGCCGGAAATCTGATCTTATTTTCGGTCCTTATCGTTTCAACAGCGTTGGCCAGCACCAATCACACCGTCGGCGGCAACGCAGGTTGGTTCTTCAACGCCACCACCAATTCCTCCGCCACTAATTACACTTCTTGGGCTGCCAAACAAACCTTCTCTCTCGGCGACTTACTCAGTAAGTTTAATTTAATTACTTAATTGAATTTTCTGTTTATTGATAAGAACTTTGTGTCTATAAATATCTATCTTTTGTTTAATTGTGATTTCCCCTTTTCAGTTTTCAATACCAACTCAAAGCAGATTGTAATCGAGACTTACAACAAAACAATATACCAGAGCTGCACTTACAAAAACTCCACCAATGACGATGACAATACGATCCAGTACGATGGCGGAGGTGGTAAATTGGGGGAGGCGTTGACTATCGAAGTACCATTGACCATCCAGGGTTCAACGTACTACTTCTCCAACACCGGCGACAAAGTCCAATGTCAACGCGGTATGGCCTTTCAGATCCAGGTCGGCAATGGCGATGGCTTTCTGCCAGACCTCAACTACGCTCCACCTCCGCCGCCCGGAAATGGTGTCTTCAGGATCAGCAGTGGGGGGCTCTATTTTCTTCTTCTTCCTCTATTATTAATTAATATTTTGAGGTTTGAATTATAATTTTATTTTGAAATTTTGCATTTTTTTTAATGTAAACGCGTAATGAAGTAATGGACATCACGATTTTTTTTTCCTAATTGCATTTAATTTCTTTGATCAAAGGCATTTTTATTATTATTATTATTATTATTATTATTATTATGGTAATTTGCTTTTACTTTTTAAGCTGTAAACACAAAGAAATAGTGATAACTACAATATAGTTTCACTTTGATTATTAATTTCACTAGCTAGTTGTAGTCGTAACAAAAATAATACAAGAGCTTTTATTGTTATTCTGATCGTTTAATTGAAATTTAAATAAGAAATAATAATATCGAGTTTAAAATTGGACACGTTCAATAAAACCTCAGTTTTTTAACAATTTTTTTTGGATGATAGGATGAAAGGTATCAAGGATGCCATTTTTTTTTTTAAAAAAAAAATAACATGGAGAATTTAAATGTAAAAATTGAAGACTAATTACCCAGGTGTAAAATGTGGGCTGTTATTCCGTTAGTGTTAGTTATAACTTTTTCTTTTGTTAGTTAGTTTATAGCTCTATTATCTATTATCTAACTAACCTATGTATTCTACTGTAACTAAGTTACTTCTCTGGTTGTGTATATATATAAAACTAAGTTATCAATCACTCTAGAGTGTTGAGAATTTTTTATTTAACTACAGATAAATACATAATTAATTTTTAGTTATATATAAATAATTAAGTTTAATTTTTGACGATAATAAATATCAAGTCATTATTTACGTGTCAATTTTTTATTGGTATGTTTAAATTAATTGTTAAATAAAAAATAAAAATATGATAATAATTTTAATATTACATAACTAATTCTCATCTTCCACAATTTAGAAAACCTAAAAATCCAACCATTCTTCAAAATCTCAATTAAAGATACTTAAATGAAATATGATCATCATACATGCATTATAATAAGACACTAAAGCTAACACCAAATCTCATGCACACCTCGTCACCGGAGCTAGCACCAAATCAACACACTTTAAGACAGAGACACTTTCGTCAGCCGCGAGTCCGCGACACTAGACCTGAGAAGACTACCTTGACCTGCCATACAGGACCTTCGTTGGTTTCCCAAATCGTTGTCGATGTGGATCTCTCCGTTTACAAATTTATCCATGTCGTTGAGCAAGCATTCATTGCAAAGTCATCTTCATCAGGCTGGGTCATGTTGGAGAAGACGGTAACTCTATGGCGGCTAAGTTTTGTGGGAGAAGATGAAGAAGCAAGAGATACATAATGAAGAGATAAGGGTCTTTTAATTAATTTATTTTTTTTTTAAAAAAATAATGACTAAATAGCTCAATTAACTTTTTTATTCCAAAAAAAATAACTTAATAATTTTTTTTAGTTTATAAAATTATTACTTTTTTCAATTAAAATGAATTTTATATAATTTTTAAATAGTTATGTTAGGTGGACCAATATAAATGTGCCACGTGTATAAGAGTGTATACATGGCATGTAACTGAGATAAATGGATGACACTTTAAATTTGCTAATGGAGCATTAGTTTGGAGTGTTTTACCACTAAAATTTAAACTTTGAGAGTTAAGTGCAAGTAAAATAATAGTTTAGTGAGTTTAATTGCAAAAAAACTCTTAAATTTAAGTATTAATGCTGCAAATTATTTTTTTTATTTATTTATTTTTCATAATGAGTTTTCTATCTCTCTGGTGAAAAATTCATCCATGTTTTTTTTCTTTTTCCCGTGGTCTATTTGAATTTCTTTTTATGTGTTATGAGACATATGATATGGAACGTGTTTTTTTTGTTCAATTATATTTCCTTTTATTATTTATATGAAATATTAAAAACATTCACATAAATGATAACAAAAGTATATTTTATCACTAAAAGAGAGCAGGGCAATTAGGTGTGTTTCCACAGTAAGAATGGCCAATTTTCAGTCAAAGGTGCTTAATGGTTGATCAGGAACATCGCTTTAAGCCTAAGCTGGATATCTAGAAGTGGATTTGGCATCTGCCAATTCATCCTAAGATTTCGATGACGCTTTGGCGAATTTTGAACGAGGCTCTTCCTACCATGAATAGATTACCTTTCCTTAGGGACAATGACTGTTTTTTGTGTGGTTCTGCCTTAGAAAGTTACCTACATCTGTTCAGAGATTGTAGCTTTGTAAAAGCTATTTGTTTCACTGGTTTGTACCCCTGCAGAATTGATGCTTTTGATAGTGATTCTATGTTGCAGTTTGTTGAATCTATTTTATGTTCTTTCTTTGGTTTTAGGAGACTCTCGTGTCTGGTTTATGTTGGTTGTGTGGCTTTAGAAGTTTGGTATCAGAGGAATTCTTTTAGAATTCAGGGGAGTACAATTGACTTGAGAGTAGCCTGCTGAATAATTAGTCTTTTGGCCTCTGAATTCTCTATTCAGATTTCCCCTGTTGCTGCAGTGAAAACTAATGTTGCAGGTAATAATTTGTTAAGTAGAGATGGAGTCGATATTGTTCTTTGAGCTGATGCCTCTTGGGCTGACAGAGTTGCTATTTTAGTGGTGGTTGTGGCAAATTTTGTAGATGGTTCGTGGTCTCACTTTTCGTGTAAGTCTCTAGCTGCTTCGGCTTTGGAGGCTAAAACCTAGGCCATCCTGTTGGCTCTTCCTGGGCTCTGCATAACTCGTGGGAAGAGGTTCATCTTTTCTCAGATTCTCTTTTAGCAGTTAGTAGTTTTTTTAAGATGGTGTGTCCTCCGGATTGGAGCTTTCTTAATGTGTCTTTTGATGTTTTAAGTTTAGTTAAAAAGTTTAACACTATGTTTGGTAGAGGGGAGAGAAGGAGGGAGGGAGAGGGGTGGAGGGAGAAGGATAGGGGGATTGGAGAATCATTTTGTTTGGCAAGAGGGAGAGAAGAAGGGAGAGGAGAGATGGAAGGAGAGGGTCTCCCTCCAAACACATTATTTTTAATCCCTCTTAACATGGGAGAATTCAAGAAAAAGACAAAAAAATTATACAAAATATCTTTTCTACCCTTGAAAAAATAATATATAATTGTATTAAAAATGATAAAATAGAAATTTTATTATTTATTTTACTCTCCATCCTTCCACATATACTTCTAACACCAAACAACACAAAGGAGAACAAATATCATCTCCATCCCTCCTACTCCCCATCATTTCTACACTCTCCATCCATCCTACTCTCTCCTTCCTACCAAATATAGCCTAAGGGTTGTAAGTTTTCGCTTTTGAATTGTAGTTTAAACTCTTTTGCGAATGGTTTAGCTAAAAGTGTTAGAATATCTAGTTAAGAAGCTTGTTTGTATCAAGAGAAGGGAATTTTTCCTATGATCAGGCCCGGCCCTGGGCATAGGCGGGCTAGGCCTGTGCCTAGGGCCCACCTATCCCAGGGGCCCAAAAAAAAATATTTTCCTTTTAAAATTATATAATTTTTTTTACTGATTTTTAAAAATACCATATTTTTTTTAAATAGGGCCCAAAATAATTTTTTTTTCTATGGCCCACTAAAAGTTAGGGCCGGCCCTGCCTGTGATTCCCATCTTTTGTCCTTAGTTTAATGAACACTTTGTTTTTTTTTTTTTTGAAAAAAAAAACTAGGTGTGTTTCCCCTCTTTGGCTTTACTTTACTATTCTTACTCTATGAGAGCTCCACAATATTTCTCAAGACTTCGAGCGTGGGTTGTCCTCATCCATGGGGTGTCTTATTAGAGCCCCACTTAGCACTAACATACATTATTGTTAATTAGAATTTCATATGTTATCTTTATCTTTATAAAATTGGATAAATTTATAAGATTTATTAATAATACCAATGAAAATGGAAAAAAAATTGCAATAAAATAGAATTAAATGTAAATGGATAAAAAAATTATAAAAAAAAATATTAAATTCTCAATTTATAAACTACACTCAGGGCCGGCCCTAGGCATAGGCGGGCTAGGCCCGTGCCTAGGGCCCACACTTTTCGGGGGCCCAAAATGAAAAAATAAAAAAATTTATTAAGCTTTTATTTAAGTAAAATTTAAGTGTATTACAAACAACAAATATTTATAGCTTAGTTGGTTGAGGTGGAAGTCATAATGTTCAAGGTCATGGGTTCAAATCCCACTATACTCTTTTTTTTGATATTTTTTATGTATTTTTGAGGCACGAAATTTAATTCGTCTTGGGCGTATATTTTCAGTAATACTACACTTTATGATGTGTTCCAAAAAAAAAAAAAAAAAAAAACTACACTTTATGTGTACCGTATAAATCTAATAGAAATAGTACGATGAATAATTTTTTTTAAGGGATAAAAAAAATTCTGAAAGAGTATTGTATAAATTAATCACAATCACATGATTTTTCTCTCATAGTATCTAAATAAAACTCGGCACAAAGTTGAGTTTTGTCCATTATATTGGAGTATAAGTAATTTATAATTATCTAAAACACAAACTATTTCAAAACTAAATTAAAAAAAAATACATTTCATTACTTTGATCACAATATATGCTCTTGAAAAAAGAGTAATGTCGTTTTCTTATAATGTCCATTGATTGGCATTTCTAATCAAGAAAATTAACAATTAATTGTTGAGAAATTACTACACACAGCACCATAATAAACAACAACAAATCATACTCATATTAACTAAGGTGTCGTTTGGTAACACTTTTGTTTTTAAATTTTTTAATCAAAAAATGAAAGTAAAATTTTTGTTTTTAAAAATTTATTTTTAAAAAATAAAAATGCGTTCTGTAACTACTTTTGTTTTTCAATTTTAAAAACAGAAAACAAAAGTGTGTTCTGTAAAGTTCATTTTTATTTTTATTTTTTGATTTTATTTAAGTCGGGTCTAGGTCCGGGGTCGGATTCGGGTTCAAGTCAAAAGCCGGTTTCAGCGCCAGGGCCGTGGGGAGGGAATTTGGGTCCGGGTCTGGTCGTAATCCAAAAGATTGATTAAGAAAAAAAACTGTTTAAAAAAATATTAAAAGTGATTTTTGTTGTTTTTAAAATTTTGATTTCTAATTATAAAATTGAAAAGTAAAAACAGTTTTATAGAACATGTTTTTGAAAAATATTTTTACTTTTCTACTTTTAAAAACAGAAAACTGATTAAAAAAGTGTTACCAAACGCCACCTAAGATCAAACATTTAATTTTAAAGTATTAACACATACCTCTAGTCTTGACATTGATCTCCAATGGCCATATTGATTACACTTTTATTTATAAGAGTAACTGTTAAAAATTAGAGAAAAAAAATAAAAGACAAAAATAAAGAGTGTGGATTACACTTCTTTGATCTACACTTAAAAATAGAGCTTATGTGTTCTATTTTTCTATCATAGCCACACTTATTTAACATTAATCACTGATTAAGAGCACAACCATTTTTATAAGGAATTATAGACTAATTGTATCTACATTAAATGTGAAAAAATTAGTTTGTCTTGGATCTAATAAGTTGATCAAAGACATTTTAGAGCTTGTCTATGAGTTCCGAGCGTGTTAGTACGAATGTCTATTCTATCTTATTATAACCCGATGATAATACTATACATTACCAATTATATAATTATCATTATATATGTTAATACTAATCCTGAATAAACAACACATAATTAAATTAATCTGCATAAAATATTCGAACATTATTCAGAAAAATAACTAATACAGTAGGTTAAAAATGAGTACATAGTTAAATATTACTATACGCTACTAGTTGCATAAGTTGATGATATTCCATTGCATAATAAAATCAAAATGAATATTTAACAAATTAATGCTGCAAAAAAAAAAAAAATTCTTATGAAAGGAAGAAATATATATAATAATACTTCGATCTCGATTCCTCGATAAACTACATTAATAATCTGGCTAAAAAATAACATTTTTCAATGCATATATGACTAATATTTTTTTTTTGGGATAAACGATTATAATTAATATATTTAATCAAGCTAATAAACGTTCATTCATAAATAAATAAGCAGGTGTAATTATATTAATGGGAGCTTTACTGTAAATTAAAAAACGTATATACAAAACTTTTTAAGTGAAACATTTCACTGTGAAAGTGAAAGGTCCTTTTTTATTAAATAGATTTATTTTCGAAATGGAAAAGAAGATGGCCGACAAAAAAAATGAAAAGATCCACGTAAAGGGTAGAGACGTAGAGTCAAGGGTATTGACTTTCCGGTCTTTTGACCCGTATATGAAAAATATTTGGATTTTTTTTTTCTTTCAGCAAGAAAATATTTGGGTTTGAATCGTTGTTAGACATTACAATCACCACTATAAAAGTTTATTTTTTTTGGACATCACCATTTAAAAGAAATGATAATTTTATTTAATTTTCGACTAAGGCAATAAACGGCCTAAACGGTCATGACACGAAAGCATAAAGCCAAAATAAAATTAATTATTATTAATTTGAAAAATAATAAATAAAAAAAGAGAATGTAATTAAGGCATAGAGTCTCTCGCCTGCCTGGCCTACTCATCTTGAATGCTTTCAGTTTTGTGTCGAATCGAAACCCAAAAATAATCTTGCGGAGGAAGACCGAGGGAGGAGGAACTTCTCTGAGAGTGACAATCAATACGACACCGTTTTGGGAGGGGCCTTTTAAGCCAGAAACGCCGATTAAAAAAAAAAGAACTATCTCCCACTTATTAGATATAGAGAGAGAGAAAGAGAAACACAAGAATGGAGGAAACGAATCATTCATAAATGCTATTCTTCTTTTTCGTCTTTATTTCTCATTCATTGATTCATTGTATTCTCTCCTCTGATCCCTAATTTACTCTCTTTCTCACTGGTAACTTCCCTATTTTTTTCCTTTTCTCGATTTCATCGTTTGTTTGATTGCAATTTTTTTTTTATTATTATTGTTGTGTTGAATTTTTATCTTTATTGTTATTGTTTTGGTTTGGGGGAAGGTTGCGTTTGGAATCTGAGAAAATGGGTTTGATTTCGGGGATTTTCATGGGGATGATCTTGGGGATTTTGTTAATGGCTGGATGGAGTCACATGATGAGGCAACGCAGCACCAAGCGAATTGCTAAGGTACGTGCGGAATTTCTTTTACGGATTAATTTTCAAATAAAATTAGTGTCTACAGTTCTTATCTCTTTCTTTCTTTCATTATTATTTTTTTCTTTAATTGATTCTCCATGTTAGAATTTCAAGTTTCCATGTTAGGAATGCAATGAAGCTTTGAGTCTACTCTTCTATTTTGCCTTGGAATATGTGAAATTTAGAACTAAGGTCTTGTTTTAGGGCTGTGTTGCTTTGGGGGTGGCTTGATTTTTCATTCATTATTCTTCTGAAAAATGAGAATTTCGTTCGAAGAAATGCCAATGCAATTATTATTGCTCTACGTTTTCATGTAATATGATAACATGCGTTACTACTAGTAGTAGATAGTCTGAATAAATATGGATGCTTACGGGAACAGTGTTTCTTTACTTGAAAAGGTACCACGAATATAATTACCTTCAGGAGGAAAAGGTTCATACTGGAGAGTATAGGTATTAGGCAGAAGCTGGTGTGGACCTTAGCTAGTGGGAAATGGTTGAGGGGATGCTGGAAGAATAATATTACTGTGTATTTTATTATCTGGGGCTTCTTAGCTGAAGATAAGAAATAGTTACTTTTTTGTTATTGCTATTAGTGAAATTAGCCCGTGCTGGAGTTTGAACCGATATCTCTTACTCAACACACCAACCCATCCTGAGCTAGACCCAAGTGGCGCACTAAATCCATAAATTGGTGGCTGGAGTTTGGTTCTTGAGCTAGATTGAATCATTTAAGATTGTTCGTGAGGGTAGTTTTGGTTATAGCGTGAGATGCATGCATTATGAAGTTATTAGTGATGATGATCCATGGACAGCCGTAATTATTTTAGGTATTTCCTATATTTTCCCTTCTGAATATTTTGTATCATTGCAGGCAGTTGATATTAAACTCCTTGGGTCCCTCAGCAGAGATGATTTGAAGAAAATTTGTGGGGATAATTTTCCTGAATGGATATCTTTCCCTGTCTTTGAACAAGTTGGTTTCTCTTTATTTCTCACTTTTGATTATGAAACTTTTTAATTGAACATAATTTTTATTGTTTGATGGTTCTAAATTGGTTGGCTGTCTCAGGTGAAATGGCTGAACAAGCAACTAAGTAAATTGTGGCCATATATTGCAGATGTAAGACTTTTTCTCATCCTCTATCAATGGTTATATACCGCTGAATGCAAATTTCTCTTCTATCTCTTTAGGGAAAAAGTTGCCTGTCTTTCCCTTTTTATGTCAAATAGCTTATTATATAGTCTTATTTGAAGGAGATTTGTGTTATCTATACTTCTTGTAAAGTTTGTTTGGTTTCTTTGTATATGGCATTGATGCTATGTTTTTGACAAGTAGTTCATATTGTAATTTTTTTGGGGGGTTTTCGCGATATAGGACATGCAATGCAGCTAAAGGCTACTACTTATGGGGGTACATTGTAGCCTGAGTTAGAAGATTTCAAGGGAATTCGGGCAAGTTACTAGTTAGATATATTAAGTAAATAAGTTTTGTTAAAAGAAATCATATAATTACATGCACAATTTGTATAGGTGGTGATGAGATATACACAGTGAAAGAAAATTCTATTCTGACATGGAAAGATTTCTCAAAGAATATTATATAGTCTTTCCTATTTTATGTCAAATAGTTTATTATATAGTTTTCTTTGAAGGAGATTTGTGTTATCTATACTTCTTGTAAAGTTTTTTTGGTTTCTTTGTATATGGAATTGATGCTATGTTTTGGACAAGTAGTTCATACTGCATTTTTTGGGGGTTTTTTTGCGATATAGGACATGCAATGCAGCTAAAGGCTACTACTTATGGGGGTACATTGTAGCCTAAGTTAGAGGATTTCAAGGGAATTCGGACAAGTTACTAGTTAGATATATTATGTAAATAACTTTTGTTTAAAGAAATCATATAATCACGTGCACACTTTGTATAGGTGATGATGAGATATTCACAGTGAAAGAAAATCCTATTCTGACACGGAAAGATTTCCCAAAGAATATGGTTGTAGTATTACATATTGCAAGTTTTTGCTATTCTTATGGATAGAATATCTTAATTAGTTTTTTCTGTGTAGAATATTTACTAGTTCACCTTCGTAATTTTCTTGTACATACATAATATGAACCATAAGCTATTAGATCATGCAATGCAAATATTGTTGTTTCAATTGAATAATGTAAACTAAAGTAGACTGAAAAAATGGGGAGTTAGGTGGCATAAAGATAAGGATGAGATGAAATAAATAAAACTAAGTAGCTTAGTAAACTTCAGTGTTTCAAACTAACATGCTATTTATTCTCAGGCAGGAGAAATGGTGATTAAAGAATCCGTTGAACCATTATTGGAAGAATACCGACCTCCTGGAATTACTTCATTAAAGTTTAGCAAATTGTCTCTGGGTCGTGTAGCACCCAAAATTGAAGGTGTAAATCCATAACTAGTTCCACTATTATATCTCTCTAACTTAATTGTTCTGACTGCAAGTCCCAATTATGCTAAAACTTCCTGCTCAAACTTATTAAGGATTTTTGTTTGATCTGAGTTTGGCTTTAATAAAAGATTCCTACTTTTAGTGATTGATTATATTTATCTAGGGTCCTTCACATTATTTATTTATAAACCTCACTTATGGCGGAGGAAAACCTTGGTTACAGATAGCATCTAGGAAGCTTATAAAAATGTTTTCCATTCTCTACATAAGTCTAGAAAGGACAGATCCTCAAAATGTTTGGTTCTAAAGACCCAAGTAGCTGTCCAAAATTTAACTGTCTCCCACACAACCTCTTCTGATTTGACAACCCCTTCAAAAATTCTGGCATTTCTTTCGAGCCACACGGCCCAAATTGTTGCTAATATCACAGTTTTCCAAAGCTTTGTTCTGCGTTTGCTGCCAGTTAACTTAGAAGCTATCATTTGTGGTACGGACCTTGGCATAACCCAAGCCAACTCAAACTCCTCTAGCACATGTCTCCATAAGCATCGAATAAAATTACACTCCAGAAACAAATGTTCAACGTAATATTGAATAATTAATGACAATTGATGTGTCCTTTGAGACCACTATGTCTTTTATATGAATTTACTGTTGCTGTTTCCTCCTAATTTTGAGATTATCTGCTACTCAGATTATCTGCTGTATTCACTTTTTCATGTTACTCTATGCGCTCCCCTCCCTCCCTTTTGTTTTAAAAAAGCATTTGTTCTTGGACAAACAATCATTGCAGGTATTCGTGTCCAGAGTCATAAAAAAGGCCAGATCATAATGGACATTGATTTCAAGTGGGGTGGTGATCCGAGCATCATATTAGGTGTTGAAGCTGCGATGGTTGCTTCAATTCCAATTCAGGTCATTGCATCAATTTTGTTTCAACTGTCAATTAATCTTTATACATAGCGAATTGTGATTGGAATATTTTGCAATAACATTTGCTGCAGTTGAAGGATCTTCAAGTTTTTACTGTTATTCGGGTCATCTTCCAACTTACTGAAGAAATCCCTTGCATTTCTGCTGTTGTTGTTGCCCTGCTCTCTGACGTATGTCTTTTAAATTTTGAGCTTATTCCCTGCTTGCATATCCCTGAGTATATTAAACCTGTCTCTCTTTCCTAGCTTAATTCATTCCCTTTTAGATGCTTTCCCATGGTCATGGTTTGTGTTCTGTTTTCAAATCATTTATTTTTCAATCTTTCTTAGATGCTTTTTTCTGTAGATATGGCTTTTATTAGTTAAATTGTCCAACATCATTTACAACAAAGAATGGCATAAACGTTGGAGTAAATTTCTTTCCCCAAGGCTCTCATAATTTAATATTTTTTTATCTTTTTAACGTTTAATGTTTTCTAACATTTTTTTCTTCCTTTATGATGCTACCTTATCACCTTTTGGCTCTCTTTTTATTTATATACAATCTTTATTTTTTCTTATAAATAAAAAAAATCTCAGATTTTCCTATTTAAGGTCTCAATTACATGCATATTGATGAACAGTTTTGAAAGTTAATATGAAAGTTTTGAAAGGAGTTTGAACATACAAATAGTTTTTAAATGTTATTTAATATTTTGCGGATGATGTTTTTATTTTTGTTATATCTGCTAAGCAGCCACAGTACGCAAACTTTTTGAGTGATCAATCAATGCTTCTTTATTCCTTGGTATAATTAGTTAATTCAGCATTTTTTTGATACGCTTGTAAGAATATTACAATTTAGACTTCATGTGAACATTAGACTGAAAATATGTACTTTAATCGATGTGCATTGGCTATACTATTTTACTTAACTGAATGATAGAAGGGATGAACGAGTATGAATTTCGTCCAAGTAGTTATGGAAGACTTGCTTACCTTTTCCTGCAAGTAGCTATCAAAGACTTGCTTACTTTTCATAGTCTGCTTTTGATTAGACAATACAGGTGTAGATGAGCATTTTAAAAGTGACTAACTATATTTATACATTCATCAGCCAAAGCCTAGAATTGATTATACTCTGAAGGCTGTTGGTGGAAGTTTAACGGCCCTTCCTGGAATTTCAGATATGATTGATGTAAGTATATTATAAACTTCCATATATTCTGATTCATTTATCAGTGCTTCTAAGACTAATATGTCATCCACAAATATTTCTCAGGACACTGTTAATACAATTGTCACCGATATGCTCCAATGGCCTCACAGGATTGTCGTTCCGATTGGTGGTCTTCCTGTTGATACAAGGTAGTCATGTACTCAATATCTGATTTATATCATTAACCTCAACTTTTAGAACAAATATAATCCTTTTAGTCTCTTACAACCATGTGTGTGGCCCTACATGTCTTTATTTCTTAGATAATATAATCTTAAATGAATAATTTAGATAAGTGCAATTTCATACTTTCACGTAGGTGTATGGAAAGACCTAGATTACGGACAATAAGGAAACATTAGTAAAATACCACAGAAATAGATCAGGTGTTTTTTGTTCTCAGTAAGAATATTTTGTCTTGTTTGTTGGAGGATTTTATTTTATTAAATAATATTAAACATTTAGTTGCTTGTAGTAAAAAAAATTTGCACGAATAATTTATCTTCAAAGAACCCTTGGTGTACGTTTGTAAATTTAGTGCACGTTAGATCATATATATACACTTTTATATTTTTTGGTTTGACTTATTTGTGCATGATTACACATTTACTCTTTTCTAATATATGCAATGTGTCTTGTTTTATGCAGCGATTTGGAGCTGAAACCGCAGGGAAAACTTAGCTTAACAGTAGTAAAAGCTAATAATTTGAAAAACATGGAAATGATTGGAAAATCTGATCCATATGTGGTCGTGCATATACGACCTCTGTTTAAGGTTAAAACAAAGGTTATCGATAACAACTTGAATCCTGTTTGGAATCAAACATTCGAGATGATTGCAGAAGACAAGGAGACTCAGTCACTTATTGTTGAGGTTATATATTACTAATCTTGTGCTCTTTCTCATCCTTTATTCACACTGTTCTACCCTTCTGTCATCCAAATGCATCCTTTCCAAACATGTCTACTCATTAGTTATTTGTAATGTCTTAAATTATTGCTCATCTTAGAGAACTGGTGTGAAAGAGAGCACATCCGTCATTTGAGGCAAACCTGAAAAACTAGTTAAGGGTTTCCTTTTCAAAAAGAAGTTGCCTATTTTAAAAAACCTGTAGTGAAATCATTGTAGGGTGCAGTTTGTATCTTTTTCATGAAGAGATTATATATTCTACTCTGTGCCAAGAAATTCCATTTTTTTTCCGTATGAGCTAAAAGTATTTTACTCTGAGCCAAAAAAATTCCTTTTTTTTTTCTATGAGCTAAAACAGTATTATGGTTATTTGAATGAATTCAAAATTTGGAGAAAGTATTGTGATGCGCAATACAAACACAGATTAAGTGCACAAGCATTGTATTATCTGAAGTAGGATGCTCAAATGGTTGTGGAATCTTGTGTCTTTATCTAGTTTAAATTACATTTTAGATGCTTGATCTGATATGCTGGTTGAAATTTTCCTAGTAACTGATTACTTTCTGTTATGGGTTTTATAATTTGTTGTCTCAGTAAAGTTACTCCTTGTAAACACAGGTTTTTGATCAGGATATTGGGCAAGATAAGCGCTTAGGAATTGCAAAAGTACCTTTGATTGAGCTAGAAGCAGAAACTTTGAAAGAGTTTGAGCTGAGATTGTTGCCATCACTTGACACTCTGAAAGTAAAAGACAAGAAGGACAGAGGAACTGTTACAATTAAGGTTGGGTTTGAAACTAAATTTTATTATTTTTGGGATCAGTTAGTCTTAGTGGCTTTTGATAAAACACTTGACTATGTAACTCATTCTTAATGATGTTGTACAGGTGGATTTTCTTACCTCATCAAGTTCCAATACTATATGCTAATTAAATTGGATTCTTTCCTCAGGTTTTGTACCATGAATTCAACAAGGATGAGCAGCTGGCTGCAGTGGATGAAGAGAAAAGAATCTTGGAAGAAAGAAAGAAACTTAAAGCAGAGGGAGTTATAGGAAGCACGATGGATGCTCTTGATGGAGCGGCATCACTGGTTGGGTCTGGTGTTGGGATGGTTGGTACTGGCATTGGCACTGGCGTTGGGATGGTTGGAAGTGGCATTGGCACTGGAGTTGGGATGGTGGGAAGTGGAATTGGTGCTGGTGTTGGAATGGTCGGGAGTGGGCTCGGGGCTGTGGGAAGTGGCCTTAGCAAAGCAGGGAAGTTCATGGGAAGGACCATCACAGGACAATCCAGCAATCGGAAAAGTGGCTCCACAACTCCTGTGAGCAGCATCCAAGAAAATGGCGGTGTAAAACCTAGAAAGGACTAAACACAGCTGCTGCTGGAGTGTGCAAATGGATCATTGTTTATGTCTTGTTTAAATATCAGATTGAATTCAGTTTTAAGCTGGTTTTTATGTTCATAGATTTTTCACTGTCTTGCCAATTTGAAATGTCATGGCTATGAATAGTTAAAAGTATGTATCATTTTGTTATTGTTTATGTTCATCTTTCATTGTGTAATAAAACTTTAGAAGTTGTAAAAATAGCTATTATTGATTTTCTTTTTATTTGTCACTCTTTTTTTGTATGTATTTTTGGACTCAAAATCCAAATAAAGTTAATTTGAACAAAAACGAAGCGACTCAGTTTTATTTTTTTCAATTATTATTTGAGAACTATTTTAATTCATAAATTTGGAACACAGTGCATTATCTACACGGAACGAAATTGAGTCTAAGAGACTTCCACTAATGAATGCACATCCAAATCAGTGGTCGGTGGGTACGATATGGTGGTAGATACTCACAATTCATAATAGGAGTTTCAATATAAAGAATTTTTCATATGTTAAAAAATTAGTCCCAAAAAAATGCATCCATCAATGTCCACCAGAACACCTTTTCAATTTATTTTCACTAATTTACTTTTACATCTTGTTTTGATGTATAAAAATAAAATTTTAAATGATGTAGAAGATGGTGTAATGTGAAAATTAGAGGGTAAATTATTTTTTTTCATTTTCTTTCTTCCAGTGAGTGACAGCATGTATATGAAGCATTTGGTAAATTTAAATGCTGACACACCTGTCGTACTAAGAGAAAAATCTAACCATCTTTGGAAGCTCCTTGAAATAAGAAACATTTTAAATTTTAATATGTTACAAAGAATCTTTGGTGTGCATTAGTTTGTAACTTTTGAGGTTAAATTAATAAGTTTCCACATTTAATATATGAATGAGAAAGCCATAGAAAACAGTACTCAAGCACGTTCAACCAGAGACAATTATTATCTTTTTGAAAATGAAGCTTATATGTTATTTTAGTCTCAAGAGAAAACAAAAAAACGTTTCTTTGTTTTTGTAATTATTGTTAGAGTTAGTGGGCATGAATCACCGGGAGTGAATCATATAAATATAATGCTAATATGGACAAAATGTACATGTCAAATATTCTAATAGTTCCAAATAATTCACATGTCTTCGGCCTTATTCTAATCGACCACCAGTCCAACGTTTCATATATACCAAAAATCATTAATCATCATAACTTATTATACAACAATAATATGCATTAATATTTTGTTCTTCAAGAACAAGCTATAACAATTCAGACATACATATGGCAGGCACATATCTTACATTATTATTTTGCACATACATAGAATATATTGCTGGGATGCTTGGATGTTACGAAGAAATCAGGAATTATTTTTTTAGATACTAGTGACATTTTTTAATTTTGATTTTCCAAGCTTTTAAATTAAATTAAATTATTTATTCTATTTTTTTTAAAAAAATAATTTTTGATGAGGACTAAACCTCCGAACTACCATGTGGACGTTACTGTTTAAAAGTATTTTTTTGAAAGGAAATAATATTAAAGATCGATAGATTATTCCAATAAGAGAATAGTACAACTATTAATTTATTTTTGCATATAATGTATTGGACTGACAACGATTTCATATTAAAATCGATTGCTTCGATATAAATATATCTTGTTGCCTTGCCTCTATAGTATTAGTGCCTATTTTTTTTTTCTTAAAAAAAGAAAACTGAGCTGATAGCCTACTTAAAAAAAAGGCCTGTTGCATATTCTTTAACAGAAGTGTCATTCTAGAAATCGAAGATTCCATTTCTGTAATATATATTTCAAGAGCACATAGAGATAGAGCTTTATTTGAAAATTTCCATCTACATCCATTCCTGAATGTAGTTTGGAAATTGGTATTGTTCACTTCTAATTTTCAAAATTATATAATGTGATTAAAAATGATATTATTTTTACATTTATATTAAAGAAAAAGAAATTGAAATATAGATCGGCAGATTGAGATAATTCTTTTAAGAAGGGTTCTCACTTTTTTTTTTCTTTTCTCTTCGTACTCATCTTCTTTCTTTCATTTTTTAATAGAAAAATGCAAATTCATTAATTAACTCAAATTATTCAAAAATTATATCCGGTTAATTATTCAGAATTATAGAATTCAAATGGGTACAACCCGTATTGAATCACGAATTTCTAGTCAATTATTGAGCAACATAATTAGCATATTGTTTGATAAAAATAAAAAAAAAATATTATTCAAATCAAAAAAAATTATTTGCATTCTAAAATACAGAACCTAAAAAAAAAATATATCTAACGAAATTTAAATAATTTAAATAATAACTACATTGTGGGACTCCACCACTATCTTATTACTTATCTTTTAGTTAAGCATTCACTAAATTTAAAAGAGTAAAAATATACACATAAATCACATGAAACATGACACACATTTAATGATTTAGTGACAAGTACTCAATTTAGATAGGTGAATTCAAAATTACCTAATTATATCTTAATAAAGATGTTATAATTAAATAGAGGTATTAATAATAAAAAAAATCGTAAAATATTGAGATTTAATTTTTTTACAATAAAAGAATGGAGTTTTAAGACAAGTAAGTAGCACTGAATTGTTTAGGATAATATGGAAAGAAAGAAAAGAAAAATTGATGTTTAACTTTAAAGTGTAAAAGGCCAAAAGTGTATTGGAAATTTCATATTTAGTGATCTGACCTGCCAGACAAGCGTGGGCCTTAATCTTTTTTTCGATAGATATTGAAAATATCATATCAAAAACACAAACTCCATTATTCCACGTTGCATAACTAATCATTTCAATCTTTAAAAACCAGATTTATTATCATCAATCATATACATAGCTTCCTCCTCCTCCTAGCTCCATTAAATGTTACGGATAAATGAAAAAAAAATATATGTATATATATTTTAAAATTTCAAAACAAAGAAAAGAAAAAGGTTACAATATACTTCCTGTAATGAATTATGGAATTAAGAACACCCAACATATTATTATAATTAGTCCATGTTACTGATGCAAGAATATAAATTAGTAATAGAAGATAGAACTCATAAACCTTAATTACATTTTCATTCTTAAATAGTATTAGAGCCGCTTGTGATTTGTTGTGAGCTGAGTATCATCGATTCAAAAAGGCGAGCTATAAAAGAGTTGATTGTGATCTGTTATTTAAAGTGCCATCAATCCAAAAAGACGAGCAAAACAAAATCTTCCGCTTCTCCTTTAGTATCCATCAATGTGTGTCTATTTTTCAGTATTGAAATATTTGACTTGTTTCAAAATTTATAAATTTTTCGATATATACACCCACAAATTTGTCGACTTTGTCTTGTGAAATTATTTCAAATATTATATATGTTTGATCCTATAGTCTCTTAAAAGTTGTTCCTTACCTACACTTTTCAAGCTCAAACGTGAGGAGAGTGTATTAAAATTAGTTATACATTATTAATGTGTAAAAATAAATTATCATATATAAAATAAATAAATTACTACTCTCGTTCGTTGCCAATTAATTTTAAAATTGAACTCTGAAACTAATCACACCTTATCTTAAATCTAACATATATGTATTTCAGTTCTCATAATGTTTCAGTACAATATAAAAAGATAAAACTTCAATGGCATCTGTTTTTTATTATTATTAATTTATTTATTGGTAATAAGCTTTTTGATGTGGCTGTGAATATATAGGCTTTAGGATAATGTGTAAATTATATGATAATAATAATAAAAAAATGTTAATATAGAAATATGAAAGAGAGAAGATAAGTCGTACGTGGGACTCACATGAGAATGAGATCTCAGTTTTCTCTCACTCACTTTGTCTTCTTCAGCCTCGGCTGTTAGCTCTTTGTTTTATTCTCTGTCTTTTCTTTCTCCTTCTCATTTCGTAAACCCTAAGCCATTTTTTATTGCAAAAAATAATATATATTTATTTTTTGAAATATGTTTTTGAGTTTCAACTTTCACAGAACAAGTCTCAGCCTCTCAGTCATCCCAGATAATATTCCTTTTACCAACTTACAAAAAGTCAAACCTCTCCAATTCACTCTACCATTCCTTCTTTTATTCATTCTAATTTTATAAAAAGACAAACAAAATTATTTAATTTATTAAGTCATATCTACGAGTTTTATCAATTAAAATATTCAAAGTCTCTCAATTATGTTTGATTAAATAAAGATTATAAATACTCTTACTAAGCTAGTAAGCTATCTATTTAAACAAATTCTATAGAAGGAAAAAAATTAATTCTCTTTATTTTTGAACAATTAAAGGGAAGAAAGTTGCTTTCAATTAGTTATAACTTATAACTTACAAACAAATGAATTGCATATTTTGCTTCAAACTATAATTGTTTAGACTTAAAAAAGTTATATTTTTATTTTTTAAAAACTATTATTTAGGAGCCATATATGTAGGCTACAAACAATGCACTCATATATTTATTTACAATTATAACAGCAAAGTTTTTTAATTTTCTTTTTGAATAAATTAAACTAAACATAAAAGTAATATCTTACTTTTGCTTTGAAAAGTCAATTTCTTTAATAAAGATTTTACATTTTTGCTTAAAAGAAGTATAAAGGGCTTTAAACTGTTTTTCAGGATTATGTTGACAAAAAAAGTAAACGGCTTTTACTTTTGGTTTATAAAAAAAAAATTTAAAAAAATAAGGCTTTTACCTTAGACATGTTGAGGTAGAAAATCAGCGGAATGAGAAGAAAGTTGACAAAACAGTTCTGTCAAAAATAAAATCAAATAAAAGCACATAGAATTTAGAAAAAACCCAAACAAGTCAAACTCTATCAAAGGCTTCTGACCATCTGTGGTTTCGGCTAACATACGCACTATGCGTTTAAGTGACACATAATATTGACAAAGTTATTAAAAGAATCCCAAGCTATATATATAGCGCATATAACGCATATTTTCTATACAAAAAAGTCCTATAATTCGATTGCTACTCTGTAATTATGAAACACTACTACACTACTTAAAAAAGATGCATTATTTCCTTTTTAAGTTTCCAAAACAGTGTATTTAATTAAAGATGAAGGGGCTAGAGAGGGAGATTCTTAAGTGAGCAATTATTAATGGTTTTAAATATTTTATTTGGATTTAAATTGAAGGAATATATTTGGCATTAATAGATGTAAGGAATGCTTATTTAATTTATAAAATTAAGATACATCTACCATTAAATTATTGGTAATGTTTTGAATAGAGTTAGATAAGTCATCATCTCCTTATCTTACCAGTGTAGAGTGGACCAGCAATCTTTCTTGGCTTAATAACGTGCTTCTTTCACTGTATATCCCACGCGCACAGAAAACACCGTGGACAACACTCACTCTCACATTTCACTAATTAATTAACTCACCGTACCGTTAAATTCCAAAAATAACCCATCGAGCAAATGATGAACACGTGTCCCTCACAAAATATCATTGGTTCTTTAGCATCTACCTAATTTGACAGTCACTGTCACCCTACCCTTTCCCTAACTAAAAAAAAGCAGTTATTTCAAAATTAATATGATTTTTTTTTCTCACCCGAAATTCAGTTTGCTCATGCTTCTCTCTAATTTGTAATAATATAAGCTTTGAATGAATAGAGAGACTCTTTCAGTTATCTATATTCGCTCAGCTCCTCAGCTATGATTCCCTAATTACCCTTTACTTTCCATTTAATTTACGTAAAATGCCATCGCGTCCCGATCCGCCTCTTTTGCCGGCGGTGATGACGCCGCCGGTTGTTTCCACCATCCACCACCACAACCACCACAGAGTCCTCTTGCCTGTTCTCGCCGGGACACTAACTGTGACCGTTATCGGGATTTTTTTCCTCGTTGTGTTTATTTACCGGAAGCTCTCGTACAACCGGACTACTCCCTTTGACCAGAGCAACCAAACCAGTGGCGTTTCTAACCAGCACCAGAGGTTTTCTTACTCCCTTCTCCGGCGAGCAACTGGGTCATTCTCTGCTTCGAATCTTTTGGGTCACGGTGGGTTCGGGATGGTTTACAAGGCTACGCTTCCGTCAGGTCAGTCCTTGGCAGTTAAGCTCATGGACTCTCATGGGTCAATTCAAGGAGAGAGAGAGTTCCACAACGAACTGTCGTTGTCGTTGAACCTCTGCTCTCCTAATGTGATTTCTCTTCTGGGTTACTCCATGGACAGCCGAAGAAGAAAGCTTTTATTGGTTTACGAGCTCATGCCCAATAGAAGCCTCCAGGAGGCTTTGTTTGATCGGAAATGTGCCGAATTAATGGAGTGGAAGAAAAGGTTCAGCATTATCCTTGACATTGCTCGAGGCCTTGAGTACCTCCACCATTCCTGTAATCCGCCTGTGATTCATGGGGATATTAAGCCCAGTAACGTATTGCTTGATTCTGAGTTCAATGCTAAGATCGGTGATTTCGGTCTAGCAAGGTTGAAGACGGAGGATCAGGATCAGGGTAATCTTGTCGTGGAAGAGGAAGATGAGGGGGAAGAAAATGTCATTGAGAAGAAGGAGAAGAGCAGAAATGGAGGAGTAGTTATGGAAATTGGGGATGATAATGGGTCGATCTTAGAAGAGACAGAGAGTGTCACCGTGAGTGTGCTAACTAGTGGGTTTGATCAAGAGGGTTTAAGTGTAATTGAACGTTCGCCGGAGAGTTGCATCGTCAGGATCTCGGGACCTGAGGCTTCGCCGGAGACGACGGTGGCAGAGTCGCCAGCGACGGTCGATAGGATTGGGGCTGCATCGGAGGGTGGTTTCGATAGGGCTAGCATGGGGAGTGGGAGAGATTTGGTTGGGAACGGGAGGAGAAAAGGGGGTTCAGGGAGGGATTGGTGGTGGAAACAAGACAACAATGGCGGAGGGTCAGAGTCAGGGAGAGTAAAGGATTACGTTATGGAATGGATTGGGAATGAGATCAAAAAAGAGAAACCCAAGGCGGAATGGGCCGTCGCGTCTCCGAGCTCGGCGGATATTCTGGGGTCGTCAACAACAGACTCCGAACTAAAGAAGAAGAAGAAACGGAAGAAAAGATTGGAATGGTGGTCATCTCTGGACGAAGAGAGAATAGCCCAGAAGAAAGAGAAGAATCGAAAACCACGGGAATGGTGGAAGGAGGAATTTTGCGAAGAGCTCACTAAGAAAAAGAAAAAGAAGAAGAAGAATAGTATGGGAGGTGGAGAATCATGGTGGCAAAAAGACGATGATGAACTTCAAGAGAGAAAGAAGAGAAAAAGCAAGAGTAGCAGAGGGAGTATCGATTGGTGGTTAGATGGTATAAGCGGCGACTTGAGAAGTGGCCGGAGAAATAGCCAAGATTGGGCTAGCTCCGATATCCCCAAGAGTGGTGGTATTAGTAGTACTCCTTCCATGAGAGGAACCGTTTGTTATGTTGCTCCGGAGTACGGCGGAGGAGGGCAGCTATCAGAAAGGTGTGATGTCTATAGTTATGGGGTTTTGATTTTAGTATTGGTTTCGGGGCGGAGACCACTACAAGTGACGGCATCGCCAATGTCGGAATTCGAAAGGGCTAATTTGACCTCATGGGCAAGGCAGCTTGCTCGGAATGACAGGCTTTTGGATCTTGTTGATCCTTCATTGCATTCATTGGATAAGGTAGAGGCATTGCTATGCCTTACAATTGCCCTGCTTTGCCTCCAAAGAACGCCAAGCAAAAGACCCTCCATGAAAGAGATTGTTGGGATGCTTTCCGGAGAGGCGGAGCCACCTCATTTGCCCTTCGAGTTTTCGCCTTCGCCGCCTTCCAGTTTTCCGTTTAAGTCCCGGAAGAAGGCACGGTGAGTTTATAAATCTGATGTTTTTTATTTCTCTTTGTTTTTGGGTTTTACCACTTTGATTAACTGTAGAGAATGTACTTTTAGTAGGTGATTATCTAATTATCATGCTTATGTAGAAAAGAAAAAAGAAAAAAAAAATGATGATTTTTAAGGTCAAGAGTGTTGCATAGTTTTTTCATGTACAAAGCACTATACTTTGTTTCTTTGTTTAGAGAATTGTTGTATGACCTGCAAAAATCTATTTCAGTTTCCATATTTGTTTTGAGAATCATTTTAGGCACACAATACAATATTGTAGTCCCTTTGCTCAGTTGTAAAATTGAAGAATCCGAGGATAAATGTCAAAAGTGAGATGTGAAAACTGATGAGCCTTTTCTCTTTTGCTTTACATATGGTGAGGAGGGTCATTATTAATCAACAAAACCTCCCTTTGATGAACTCTCTCTCTCTCTCTCCTTCTCTCTCTCTATGGTGTACTCAAATGAACAAACTTTCTTTTGATGACTTTAGGACTGATAGGGCCAGAGGAAGATGAGTTTACTTTTCTGTTATCTGCTACCCTTTTCAAAGTAAGGGGATTTTTGGTGCCAAAGTAGCATCAAATTCAGTGAAAAAAGGAAGCAAATGTTGGTTCTTTGGTCCCACTACCCATTCCTCTCTTTTACAAAGTGATTAGCTAGTACTTTGTTAAAAGAAAGCAAAATAAAGTGACTTATTAGTAAAGTAGGTGTAATGGTAATGGAGCACATTAGGCCAATGGGAAAGGCTTAAACATTGTTGTAATTTGGTAGGATTGAAACGGATGATAGTTTACAGGAAAGTTAGCATTTTTTTTTTGGTGTGAAAATAATAGTTTCTTAATTACATCAAAATAAATTCTTTAGTGCTGTTCTAACTTTTCTTGAAAAGAAATTGAGTGTTTGAATGAGGACAGATGCCAATTCATCTTATTACACTGTAATTTAAGAGTATTTTTTTTTAATGTTTACTAACGCGTGTAATCTATATAAACACGCTACTCTGCTATAGTTCTCCACTGAAAAATCTATTTTTTATACACATATATAATTGTCACTATTGAGCTTAAAATTATTCCATAGGTTATG
This sequence comes from Cannabis sativa, assembly GCF_029168945.1. NCBI lineage: Eukaryota > Viridiplantae > Streptophyta > Magnoliopsida > Rosales > Cannabaceae > Cannabis > Cannabis sativa. The sequence goes on along the minus strand of NC_083601.1, from coordinate 37,947,525 downwards.
GCATCTCTTTAATGACAGAATATAATTTTGTAGCGTTTTTAGGTCTAATTTTAAATTTTGGTGAAATATAGAACATATTCTCTATTTTTTTAGCCGCATTTTCCAAATATTTAGTAGGAACACTCCATCTACTAGTCTTCCATTTGGGGAGAAATTCATATATAAAGAAAAGGGATTTATTATGGCTGTTTGCGTATTTGCATCTTTCTTTTTGATCTGTCATAAATTAATTTATGGTTACTGATATTTTCATTCACTGTATCAAAATTATGATTGAATTGCATGATCAGATCCTGATAACATTTATGTTTGTTTTCATTGGTTTTTGTGACTTAGATTTTGACATTTATTAGATGGTGTATGAGGTCAGGTGGTTAAACTTAAACATATGTTTATTATAAGGTAGAGTGTAGATTACATCGTTTTGTTATTGGTTGTTAATATTGTCTGTTAGAAAGTCTATTGAGATCTAACCACTGCCCTTGACCCCAAATCCCAATACTATTTGTTTACCTAGGCTCCTAACACTATTTGTTTTTCCTTTCTTTGTGCATTTGTAGCATCCCATTATGTTTCGAAAGAAGTTATTGGACACTTGCTAAGTTAACCCATCATGTACTTGTATTGTTTTGTGTATACATAGAAGATGCCTTTCATTGATTGTTAGGTAAAATTAAAGTCCACTAGGGTGGTGGTTCAATTGGGTAAGAAGCTTCCTACGCTCAAAACAAGTGTTGAAAAAAAATCTCAATAATATGGCATAAGTGGATGGCCTTTCAGGCCAGCTAGTCTTCCATCTTACCTTCCCTTTGATGATAAGAGTGATCGATCATTAAGCTCATATGAAGGGGTTACTAAATGGGTTCTGAAAACCAAAAACTGAAAAGCTGACAGACACAAAAGCTAAAGCTATTCCACTTTACTTTGTTGGACTTGGATTCCCACCATAATAATGAATATCCTTACTGGGTTCGTTATATTAGACACACGTGCCTTAACTGGCGATTTTAGCCAGCTATACTCTTAGACAATGATGTGAGAAACCGGAGGCTTAAAAGCACACAAAATTCAGACATGAGTTAACTTTGATATCTCATATATGGTAATATGTTTTCACTTAGGACTCAAACAAAAATCAATTTTTAGTTACAACTTAAGAACTGAGATAACTTTGCTGCTAGATGTTTGATTTGGCAAATTAGATTAAAATTGTGTTGAAGTACTCAAATTTTTTCAGCATCAAATTCTATTTAGGTACTTCAAGTTATGTGTAAGTTATAACACAACTTTAATATTTTTTTATTGCAAATGTCGCTTTAAACTAATCTACCACATTAGTGTCTAACATCACGAGTAACAACAGCTATTCATAGTACAACTAAGAGGTTGATCTTAAATACTGTTTTGTCGCAAATATTCTTAATTGCTATCAATATCTTAGGTCTTTTCTTTTAACACGAATGAGTCAAACCATGAGTCCAGGTCTTGATTCATTAATTTAACATGGATTCTTTTAGAGTAACTAAGAGTTAATTATGCTAAGAGGCAAGTTAGTTAGAGTTGTTATAAATTGTTGGAATTAGTTAGAAATATTTTCTGTAATTTGTAACTACATTTAAATATAGTGCAAGCTAACTATTGAAGGTTGAGCATTCATTCCACTCTTTCACTCTCGTCCTCTCATTCTCCTCCTTTCTTTCTTTTCTGCTCAAAGTCTAACTCTAAAATTCAGAATTCTTACATGGTATTAGAGCCATGTCGAATCATAGCGAAAATGGTTGTGGTCCTAGATTTTAAATTGATCCACCTGTTAGAGAAAGAGTCGAACAACCGCAAGCTCGAGCTACAAATCCAATTCCCGCTCCTAAAGCTTAAATTCCCCTCCCCAACAATCATCTCCTCCCCCTGAATCTTAGATAGGATTGCACAAGCTACACTATTTGGTGATCACTTGCTCTTGTTGCAGTGTGTGCTTATGATCTTGTTGACTATATCCTTGGAACTCTTCCTCAGCCTCTAGCATCTCTTGTAGGTAATGTTCCAAACCTTGCTTTCTAACAATGGTTTGACCAATTCTTGATGCATTGGCTAATGAATTCTGTTGTTGAACATATGTTGGGACATGTCATTCATTGTCGAACCTCCTCTAAGATCTAGAGCACCTTTGCTCAGTTGTTTGCTACCAGATCTTAGGCAAGGCTTCTGCAACTTCAAAATCTTCTTCAAACCACTAAGAAAAGTTCTTTCTCAAACGAGGAATATATGCTCAAAATGAAGCAATATATTGATTGATCATCTTGCAGTTGTCGGCCAACCAATCAACAATGATGATCTAGTGCTCTACATTCTTGGTGGATTAGGATCACAGTATGAGGTTGTGATTGTCAACCTCACATCAAAAACTGAACCTCTTAAACATGTAACAAACACAACGATGAATAAATCACACAATAAAAGAAGAAAGAACAATTAATTAATATTAACTCATGAAATAATCTTAGACAATATCTATCGAATTCCTAAATTGGAAGTTTAGTTCATAATCAAATCTAAAATTAAACTAGACACAGACAAGAACATAAAAAATTAAAGAAAAAGAAAAGAAAACTAGATAGGAGATTATCACGGATCGTCCACACTCGCTCAAAGCTTTTCTTGTGTTTCTAGTGTTCCATTGTGTATACTTCTCTAAAATTTGCGACCCCCTTTCATTAAAATAAAGTTTTTCAGCTCAAACTTTAAAAAACAAAGTTGCCCATGTCTCGTATGGAGGTGGAGCCACAACGGAAAAGTGCCTCACCGCGATGATTGTAGAAAGACGAAAATACTAGGTTTTTGTAGTGCCTCGCAGCGACGACAATTCATTTGTGTACTTTGACCTCTCTCAATAAAATGTACATAACTTTCATATACAAACTCCAAATGAACTGATTTTAGATGTGCTGGAAAGCTGAAAAAGAGATCTAAAATTTTTATGTCTTGACTTTTTTCAAAATATAATTAGAACATAGTCGAATTCAGGAATGAAGTTTAGCTTTATTTTCTTGTAAAATTTTCTCTATTTTATAGATCACTGTATTTTTTATATATGACCAATTTATACAGTTTAAGTGTCAAAACCTAAAACTAAAGAAAACAAGCATAATTATATTCCAAAAAGTGACAATGAAAAAGTCAATTAACTCTAAAAATGACTTGAACAATAGGCTAAAAATAGACTAACATAGAATTTAGAGGAAACATAGACATGTTGTTGATTCTTATGGGAAGCCTTTGAATCTGCCTCATATATCATAAATAGGCTTCTCATTCCTACTCTTAACTATGTTTCACCATATGAAAAACTTATTTATCGAAGTTCATATTATAACATGATGATAGCATTTGGATGCTCTTATTTTTTTTAGTCATACCATGTGAACAACAAAAGGTTTCCTTCAGGTCCTCAAAATGTCTTTTCATAGGATAGAACATATCTTCTAAGGGCTATAGGTGTCTGCATCCAACATGTCAAATTTATGTGCCAAACAGTGTAACTTTTAATGAACAAGAATTTTCATATAATTCTCTATTTGGCTCTGAATAATTCAATGTCACCCATGCTCCTCTTGTTCTTGATCCAAATTCCTTTCTTGGTCCCTCTCATAGACATGTTCTACCTCTTCTTAGGGATGCAAATCCACCCCTAGCCCTCCTCCATCTCCACATTATGCTCCCACAGTATCAAATTCTCCTCCAGCTAGTTCCAGTTCTAAGTCATCACCTCACAGTTTAGCTACAAACACTTCTGTTCATAACTCCCAACATTCATTTGAGTCCATTCCTGTCTAAAATTAAAACCAACATCCAATGATTACAAGGTCTAAACTTGACATTTACAAACCAAAAACATATCTTGCAAATACTATTGATAAACATGAACCTACACATTCAAGGGTGATCTAGCTAGTTCTAAGTGGAATGTTGCAATGTAGCATGAAAACACTTGTTTAAGGAACAAGAAAACATGAACACTGGTTCCTAGAACTTTAGATATGATTGTGGTCTAAAATAAGTGGGTCTACTAAATAAAATTCAATGTTAATTGCATAGTTGAGAGATTTAAAGCCATACTTTATAGGCATTGATTTCTTTGAGACTTATAACCTTGTTGTTGAACCTTGCACAATCGGAATCATGTTCACTTTGGCATCTACTAAAGGTTCGGACATTCAGTAGATTAACATCAACAAAGCATTCCCGAATGGGGAGCTTCCAGAAGATGTCTATATGGCTCAACCACAAGATTTTGTGGACCTTCAATATCCAACTCATGTGTGCAAATTACACAAAGCAATTTATGGGTTAAAACAAGCTCCAAGAGCTTGGTTTGACACTCTAAAAAGCACTCTAGTTAAGGGGGTTACACTAACAGCAGGTTTGACACACGTTTATTCATTACCAAAGAAAATGGTAAGCTCCTTATGATACTGGTTTATGTGGATGATATTCTCATCACTGGAGAAAATTCATCTCAAGTACAACAAGTCATCTTTACCTTACACAGTACCTTTGCTCTCAAAGTGCTTGGACCAGTTCACTATTTCTTAGGCTTTGAGGTCAATATAACTGCCTCCCATTTGCTTGACACATAAAAATTATACCAGGGATCTTTTGGCCAAAACACAACTCCTAGACTCCAAGCCACAGTCTACTCCAATGTGTTATACCACAAAGCTCAATGCTAAGTCACGCACACCTATGCAAAATCCAACACTATATAAAAGTGTCATTTGTGCTCTACAGTATCTCACAATGACCAAACCAAACATAGCATTTGCAGTTGATAAATTAAGTGAGTTCATGCAAACTCCAACCTTTGAACATTGAAGTGTATGCAATAGAGTGTTGAGATATGTAGCAAGTACTCTGGATGCTGGTTTAACCTTCAAACCATCTAATAGGTTGGACTTATAAGGGTTTACATTTGCGAATTGGGTAGGCGTCATGATGACAGAAGATTCACATCCGACTATTATATTTTTCTTGGAGGAAACTTTATCAACTAGTGCTCTAAAAAGAAGATTGTAGTTGCTCGATCAATAATCAAAGTATTGTGTTGTGGCTTTGGCCACTTCAGAACTGATTTGGATACAATCTTTACTCTCTGAACTCATCATCTCTTTGCCTCAATGTCTTATTCTTTGTTGTGATAATCTTGGTGTATTCTTTAGCTTCAAATCTAGTTTTTCATGCACGAACAAAGCACATTGAAGTTTAATTTACACTTTGTTCGTGACAGGGTTTTAGCTCAACAGTTGGATGTCCAATATGTTGAGTCAGAACATCAAATTGGAGACCTGTTTATCAAGCTTCTTTCAACAATATCTTTTAATTATTTGTATGACAAGTTGACACTTGGTCTAAACCAGTGTCACTTGAGGGGAATGTTAAAGTTAGTCATGCTCTTAGCTCAAAGTGGCAAGTTAGTTAAAGTTGTTAGAAATTGATCGAGTTAGTTAGAGATATTTTCTCTAATTTATTTAGCTATAATTTATAACTACTTTTAGTATAAATATAGTGCAAGCCAACCATTGAAAGTTGAGCATTTATTCCACTCTTTCCCTCCCGTCCTCTCATTCTCCTTCTTTCTTTCTTTTTTAATCAAAGTCTAACTCTAAAACTCCAAGCTCTTACAGATATGCATTTGGCATAGGCATGGCAAAGTGATTCAAATTTTTGGATCAATTTAGAGCACTGGTCCGAAACAACCGAATCATTTATAACTGTCATGATCACTTGCTATAAATTTATCCAGATCCAATTTGGTTTCAATATGTCAATGAAAAAATAATGATTTTCATCCTCAATCCAAAGTTAGAATCTCATGAGTTTTTATTTTTACATTGATACGTCTGTGTGTTCAATTCTTCAATATTTTTGTCACATAACTTACATTTTTCAATAAAAAAGATTTGGATATTATATTTAGTAATAATTAAACTCAACCAAAGACTAAGTCGGGTCAATTATTACTTTTTCTTTTCGTTAAAATATAACGATGACACTATTAAAACTTATAAAAGATATTGTGTAAAAAAATGTCGAATCTAAAAAATTAGATCTGACTTGACCTGGATAAGCTAGGTTGCTTTTAATACAATACGGGTAAGAAATCTGACAATGTGAGGTGAATCGGATCAACTACTGATTTAGATCAGAATAGATTATAATCAAATCAGATTCGACCAAATCTATTTACATTCCTACATTGGCATGATAATTGGTAAGGTGATCAATAATAAAAGCACTTACTAAAGAAAAAACAATCATCTGTCACCATTTTCGCCAATAATAACAAAAAAAATATCGACAACTATTATTATTTATTAGGAATGATTACATAAGGTACCATTTTTTATAAAAAAATTACATTTTTACGTTTAAAGGATTTTTTTTTTAACATTAGAAACAACACGAAAACATCAAGAAAACTATATAAAAGTAAAATGAAAATAACATTAAAACAACAACATAAAATAACATACATATAACAAAATATCAACAACAAATTAACAAAAGTACAACATAAAAAGACCGTATTTTCAGTAAATAAAATTAAAAAAATCGTAAAAATATTTAAAATTCTGTGAAAACGTATTTTTATAATTTTTTTATTATTTTTGTATATTTGTGAATAATCCCTATTATTTATTATTACACGACATAGGCAATATGAGCCGAATGTGGCTTCTTACTTTGGTGCATTACCTACTACTATTAATATTATTTTGGTGAATTTGAATACTAAAATTAATTACTGAGGTAATTTAGTGAGTTTTGACTTATAGTTGGCAGAGCCATGCCTGAGAACTTGGAGGAACAAAGCTAAGTAAAATTATAGGATCCCTTATTTTTATTTTATATTTTTTGAAGAAAAAAAACACAAAAGAAAATTGACATTTAAGCGAAAAGTAATCTGAAAAGAGAAAAAAAAAGAAAAAAAAAAAAGAGGTAATCTAATTTTTAGAAAGTTTTAATTAATAATGTTTGTAATTAGACAAAATATAAATATATATTTACATACTACAAAGAATTGGTTTGGTTTAGTGGTAAGATGTTAAATAGTTGTATTTGAGTTTATTGGTTCCACATTTTGATCCTTCATTTTATATAGTTTTATTTTATATAATTTTGCACTGAAATTTATTAAAAGAAAAAAGACTTGGGACTTCAACTTGGTAAGACAATTGTGATTCTTACAACGGACACCTTAAATAAGTTTTGTGTGTCTAATATTATAAATAAATATTTATTTACTACATTAAATTTATAAATAAAATATATATTTTTTTGGGGGTCGTACGGTAGGAGCCCTAGCTACGGGCTGTCTAGTCTTAGAACTAGCCCTAATAGCTGGGTGACATAATTTTCACAAATAGTAACTTTTGTATTGTGTTAAATGACTACATTTTGAAAAATACCATTAAAAGTTTGTAGGTTTTAAAGAGCAATAAAACTGTTATTATGAAAGAATTCCGAACTACTTTATCGGTTGTGAAAGATTTAAGAATTTTGGACCTTATTAAACAAAATTAAACGGGATAAGTTGAAAAATATTATTTTTTGTGTTCATTAATCAAAAATACCTTTATATTATATTTTATTGAAATATACCCACTTTTGTGAGTGAGTTGCCAAATATACTTTCACCTTCTACTTAAGTCTAGCATATAATTTACATTAACTTAAGGGGTATAATAGGAACATCATCTATAAAAGTAGGTATATCTTCAAGAAAATAAAAATAGAGGTAAAAATCAAAACAAATAAAATAAAGTGGGTATAAATGTAATTTTCTCCTTTAGAAATTGGTTGGGCTGGGGAGTATATGGGCCTTTCGGCATGTGTTAATTTTGAAAAAAGAATCTCTCAATGAACTAATTCATGTGTTCATTACGAATAAAAAAGTCAAAAAAAAAAGTGAAATTGCACAAAATTTTAAATATTTTTACTGATTATAAGTTTTTTTTTTTGAAAGTACTGATTATAAGTTTTTATTTAAAAAAAATATAATTTCATATTATTTTTGTATTGTAATTTTTTTTTTGTTATTTTATTTGTTTGTATGTTATTTTCATGTGATTCTCTTGTTATATTTAAGTTATTTTTACAAGATATCCGAAAATTATAATTATAAAAAAAGTAAAATTAAAAAAAAAAAAAAAACATTAAAATTTTGACAAAATTAGCAATTTGTGTAAATTTCCTCTCTTAATACTGGTTAAATCAACCGGATTTCATACATCAGTTAACAAACCACTTTGAAATTAATTATTAGATAAAATGTAAAAATAAGTTTATTATCAATGTACAATGAAAGTTTATTAAATGTTCTTTCAATTATATAACACGTTAACCACATTTTTATTGTGTGTACGTATTTGTCTTGCTCATATATATATATATATATATATGACAATATAAATGATTTATATTATACTCGTAGCTACTAAAACTTAAGTCCAGACGAGATTTTGGTAATGGAATTAATGTTATATATGTGTTTTACTTATGTTGCTGGTGTGTGTGGGTGATTTGTGGGATTTATATTGAGAAATTTAAGTTAATATTTATGCATTTGGACAAAATTGTAGATTTAAGAATATTTTATTCAAGAATAATCTCTAATTTGTTATAAAAAAAAATCAAGTCTCAATTTGGGCCAATTATAAATAAGAATAACCTCCAAATTATAATTAGTTATACATTTTTTAAGTCCCGTATTACCAAAGTATAACTCTATGTAAGAATATTTACATCTTAATAAAATATATACATGTATTTTGTGAAATTTATTTATGTAAAATTAATAATTTTATGTATGAATATTATATTTACTCTAAAATATTTCTATTATGATATAGTATTAATGATTATTTATTGTTATTATTGTTACATTGATATTTTTTTATTTTTTAATTTTTTTTTTCTAGTGTAACTCTATTTAATTATAACCTCTCAATTAGAATATAATTTATTTGGTCCCAAGTGTATTCTTGGATAGAGGTTCTACTGTATATCAAAGTTAATTAAATATGTCACTTTTTCATTAAACCCAAAAATACTCTTCTCATAACTCACCCTTTCTCTCTCTCTCTCTCTCTCTCTCTCTCTCTCTCTCTCTCTCTCTCTCTCTCTCTCTCTCTCTCTCTCTCTCTCTCTCTCTTCCTCTATTCTCTTTGTCTCTCTCGCTCTCTTCTTCTCACGCACACGAAGACCCTAGCAAAGCACGGCTGCCAACCACAGCGCCTCCAACCGAAGACCACCAACCCCTCGACGACTACCAACCCGACCCAAGATCTCTGAACCACAACCACCGCTCCATGAATGCAAGTTTTCCATTTCATTATATTGTATTCTGTGTGATTTAGGATTGAAATGTATGATTTTATTTATCGGTTTATTGATTTAGGAATAAATTATATGATTAATGTATGTTATTTGTGAGTTTATGTTAAATTTATAGGGTGCTCGATAGTGTTCTGATACCTTCTTATTGGTAAAATGAATAAATATTGAAGATGAAGGTCCGATGGTGGCCCGATGCTACCTATAAATGTAGGATATGTTCCGATAGTAGTCTGATGGTGGTCCAATCATAGCCCAATACCTTCCTCACGACCTTATTGAATGAAGCTTAACATCTATAAATGTAGAATATGATATGATGGTGGCTTGATGCTATAATTTTGTTACGTACAAAAACATAAAAAAAAAAATGTAGCATCAGGCCACCATCCGGCCACCATTGGACCTTAATCGGACCACCATCGGTATGGATGGGAATGGGAAGTTGGATGGTGAAGTTTAAGAGAAGAGAAAGGAGAAGGGTATTATGAGTATTGAAATGTGTTTTCATTTTTTTTTTAAATTTTGGTAAGCTTGTGTTCAAATATTTAATATGCACCAAATGTATGCATATAAATTTAAATTTTCCTTTATATTATACTCATAGCCATAGCTGTATCGTGCTAGCCTAACTCATATTTTTGGGTATTTTAAAATACAAGTCGTGCTGGACCATAAAAAAACAGGTCATGCTTTGTTGTGCCATAAAAAATATGGGTCGTATAGTGTCGTACAATAATTTTATTGGATAAATTCGACACGGCTTGCAAGTCTAGTAATTTTGTATTGTGTTCGGATTTGTGTGGGGCTTTATTCAGGCCGACCTATTTTTCTTAAATAGACCAGCATGTTTTCTTATACGGGTTGAATTCGTGATCTATATTTTTATATTTTTATTATAATTGATGAGCTAAATACTAAAATATATGTATTTTAAGTTTTAACTACTTTTATATCTCTTTTAAAAAAAATAAAATAAAAAAATTATTTTTATACTTTTTTTTAATAATAGTTACACATAATTATATAAAAAATATAATTACAATATTTATATTTTAAATATTATAAATATTTATCATTCTTATTATTATATTTTTTTAAGTATTACATTTTGTAGAAAACAAAAAAGGCCGTCCGTTTAGCAAAACAAGTATTTCCCCACTTCGGATTGCCAGTAGCTCTACGTCTACATTCATGATGAAACATTGTAAAAACCTATTTGTACTTATACGTACTCAGTAGTTTTTTTTTTTTGTTCATAGAAGAAAAAGTAATATTGTTATCTATTAGAATTTACTACAAATTTCTATACAATTTAGTCTAAAAAATTTTATACACTTGTAGAAAAAATTATCTAAGAACTTAAGAAATTTCTAGATTAGATTAAATCTAAAATATACTAATTATATTGAACTCTAGAAACATTTAAATTTATTTGGATATGTATAATTCTTTCTAGTAAAAAAAAGGATCTAAAAAAAATAATTCTAACCATAAAGTGTAAGGAGTGAGCAACTATATAAATACTCAACAAGGATTCCAAATTGTAACCAACACCTAAAAGCTAAATATACAATCTTTAATTTTAATAAAAGCTTACTACTTTAAATACAGTTCTTTCTTTTAAGTAAACACTAATTTTATATACAAGCCATTGAGGCTAGCTTAGTTATGAGAAAGGGATAAAAAAAAAGAAGAGATCATGGGTTTAAACCTACCACCTTAAATTATTAAGCTATTAATTGATTGTAAAATATTATTATGCTACACTAAAAATAATACTAATTTTATATACTAAATGAACAACTACTCATCAATATCACTACTTCACTACATTACCACACATTATTATCCAATATCCTGCAAAAATAAATGGGCGACTAATATTTCACATTAAACCATAAGATTCAAAATGTGGAGTAAATTCGTATTCAATTATACAGAAAAAAAAAAAAATTAAGACCACAAAAGTTAGCATGTAGTGAGGGACGTCTGAAATTAGAGAGGGGGCCTCATAATTAAATTTGATAGAATTCCATATTTAATTAGGCTAGATTACTTGCCACTATTTTATTTCCATTTTCATGAATAATGGCATTACATTTTTATACATATTTTTTTTTTTTGAGTAATTTGCAACAAATACTCTTAGTTATTACCTAAGTTTAATTATTAGTTTTAAATAAATATTTAAGTTTAATTTTTAGCGCTAATCATACTTAAGTTATAATTCTAGAACTTTTGTAGGTACTGACTATTAATTGTTAAGTAAATTGTCATGTGACAATTCTTAAAATGACACGTGAATAATGATGACATAATATTTAAGGTTGGTTACCTACAGAGTTCTAAAAATATAACTTAAGTATTATTACTGATAAAAATTAAAATTAAGTATTAATTTACAATTAAGAGTTAAATTTTAGTATTTACGACGCAAATTATGTTAGACACTTATATATATAAACTGAAATGTATATGTTTAAGTATTAAGTGCGGAATTAATCAAACATATATACACTATGAATAAGGATCGAAATACCTCCAGCCATTGAATCTTGAGCTTCAAACCCACATAAGCTTTGATCTGCAAAGGAAATTGACTACCATGGGTAATCGGGCTTCCTCGCTCTCTCAACTCTCTTTAGATGGAATTTGCTGTTATGAACAGAATGAGTGAGGAGCTCGGGGACCGAGACCCTATATTTATAGGTGAGATACTCCATCAGTATCTGTGCCACATTAATTGTCAGAATATTTTGACAATTAATTCAGGAAATCAAATTAGGTAATGAATATAGAAATCTGACCATATATAGAATATTACGTAATTGATTCTGTCCAGATTCAATGAATATAAAATATTCATTTATCAGAAAATCAATTATTTATTTATTTTCTTAAATAGAAAATCATTTCCTTAATTAGAAAATAATTTCCATAAATAAAATATTCTAATATTCTCCCACTTGGTCAGCATTTAAACTAAAATATTCAAACCCAACGTTCCTCATTATATAATAAACATACGAATCATAGCGACATGTCCTCATTATGAATCGAGTATTATCTTCCATGTATTACAATATATTTATTATATAACAATGTACTTAATGTGGCAATGTACTTAAGTGAATAAACCCTAACCCTTATGTTTATTCAGGTCCTATTACGATAATTTTCTCAGATGAAATTAAGGTGCACATAAAATATGAGAAAATATCGAAATTAGAGTTTCATTAAATAATTTTTGGTTGTACAAATAAAAAAAACTGCATATGGGTTAACTGAATCCCATATTTACTTTATGATCCTTGAATTTGTGTTGCGGCATGCCTTTAGTCAAGGATCTATGCGATCACCCAATTCAGTTTGCGTGATTAATGACCACTTATCACGCCTTTTTATGGCTAAATACTTAATGTCGATATGCTAGCTTCGACCAGTACTCTTAGAGTTATTAGCCATAAATATTGTAGCTGAATTTATCGCAAAGTTTTCTTAATGGCCTAATGAAACTGTAATTCTGAACTCTAGGCCTACTATGAAACTCTATAATACATCATACGAGATGTATCCTCAAAACAATAAATGAATCTGACTTCTATAGTGGAAATAACAATCAAGATTCTCTACAATATAACTTACTGGTAATCTTAACGACGTAATAAAATATTGATTTACGTGAATAAATACAACCAGTGAAGTATGTTAGAATCTAATTGGTTAACTATATTTCCAGATGGTCAATTCATCTTAAAATATGTATGAATATAATTTTTAGTATCTTAAAGATACCTCATCACTTTGTATGAAAAATAAAGTGGTCTTAACTTTAGTTATTCTGATACTACTTAACGATCCTGAAACAAATGTAATGCAAAGTCTTATTCAGACTCTTAGGCATACATTAGGCTTCTAAAATAGAAGCAAATGAATGTTCTTAATTTATTCTCACTCCGCATCATTTTTCGTATGCCTTTGGTTCGAGTTGAATTTATCACACTTAAAGATAAAAGTTATATCGGTATGAATAATACATACTTTTATTTAATCAGAGATGCTGTGGCTACTCTCTAATTAATTAAAAATATATATATTATTTATATTCCTTATCTCAAAATAATAATTTGAGATATGAATTATTTCAACTTATATAGAAAACTTTTATCATCATTTGCAAGTAACATATTGTCTACGTATAAAACAAATATTACTCCCACTAACCTTCTGGTATATAATTATTTCCAAATTCTCTTTTCAAACCTAAAGGAAAAGATGATATAATACCAATTTGTGAGATGTTTGTTTTAATCTATAGGTAGACATCTTAAGCTTGCATATGTTCACCACTATTAGAGAAAAATCTTTATGGCAGCTGTATACCTTCTTCTCTAGTTCACTGTTTGGAATTGATTAATGAATTGAAACAAGCAACAAATGCCAAGGTCTATAATAGAATCTTTTATAAAAACAAGTGAGAATGTAAATCTCATTTGTTATTGATTCTTAGTTCAAAATGAACTTCTTAGCAATGAATATTCTTTTATATCTTTATGTTTCTCAATGTTGCCTAATGAATATTATTGGTGAAAAAACCTATGCTTAATTAATGTTCTCCACCCCATTAGACAACTTTACTAAAGATAAACTTTATTGCTATTTAAGATATTCATTTCTTCATTCATGGCATATTGTACTACAACTTCAATTCTTTATCATTCTATAATTTAATTTGTGTCTCAAATTAATATTGTAGTTGAACTCTTATTGTACAAAATGTAATCACTAGAAAACATTGATCTTACTGTTCTAATAAGTCATCTTAAGGATGGACCAACAAACTCTTAAAAGAGCAAATGGTTCAATAACATGTTATTTTAGAAATTGTAAGCAATTACTAAATAACATAACTTATTAGAATTTTACCAATGACTTGTATATTATTAATGATTAGTTATGAATTCTCAATAACCATTAATCTGAAGGGATGTTGTGAATCATAATTAATCTAACACTTGAGGTGGAAGTTTGAGAAAATATGAATGATCTTTCTCGGAAACTAGGTTCCTAGATTGATCACTCCCACTGATCAAGTCAATTCTTAATTCCACAATTCTAGTGTTGTGAGATGGATAATAAAATATGTAACCCTTAAACCTTATAGCTTTTCAAATGAAATATGCTCATTTATGGTTTAGGGCCCAGATCTTTTCTTTGAAAATTGTACTCTAACTATATATGGGTATTTATAAAATGTGTACATGTCATCAAGTCGGTTTTCAACCTTATCACAACTCAAAATATGTTTGAGAAACAACTTTGGTTAGAACACGATTCGATATGTACACCCCATTGTTGAGTATCAATAGACAAAGATTTAGGAAAGATTGGAGTTTGCTATGTAGGCTCCACCCCATGTCCAAAAAATGCTTAGTTTCTTAAATCTGTTACACACTATAATTTGGGTGTACCAAGCATATGTATCGGGCAATGAACCCATGCTTTTAAAGAAACTTTACAAATACACTCGGGAGTTTATCCATACTCACGAATTTTGATGTAGTATTCTCCATTTTATATTTGATCTCACTATCTTAATATGCAAAATGCACCATTTCTCTACTTAAGATTTAAATGTCTTTGAAACATATAAATCCATACTTTTGTAGAAAAATTATTTATGTGAGTAATCGTTAAAAAAGAGATGCAAAATTTGAGTCCATGTCTTCAAAATTAATTGACTTGTATGATTTCTAATATGATAGAATTCTAGTATGCACCGATTTTGACTTGTTGGAATACATATTCTTAATGAAATTCACACAAGTTCTAAATAAAGTTAGTAAAATCAAGTGTAATGAAGATCCCCACCATTTACTAACATTTATTCTATTTATGGAGATATGTTCCATAATTTTTGGTGCCATAATGTAGAAGAATTCTTATTAATAACACATTTCTTATTGTCAGATTGAACTTGCATATCTTTATGAGTGACATCATTTGTAGTAAAGACCTCTAAATGTGTCTAAATCAAGTTTCAATAGAATCTTGGAACATAAAGATCTTTGCCAATTTTAAAACAAAGTCACTACTATATTGCTTGTTCCTTAAACTTCTAAATGTGAGAAGTTATCTTGTCTGTGGATAAGATTTGCTCACAGTTACTGACTTTCTTAGGTTTATTTGTAAACCTTGCAAGAAATTATGAATGTGGAATAACAATCTAAAATAATCCATTATGTGTTAATAATCACATTAACTATATTAGAATGAATTCATACACAATAAATTAAAATTTATTGGTGATAATAAAGTGTGATTTATTTTTCTTAATTATACAGTAAAAGCGTATATGCTAGATGAAATTATCGTAATAAATTTTGAAAATTTCTACTGTTATGGAAGAAATTTTCTACTAGTATGGAAGAAATTTATGAATAGTGATGTAATAAAATTACATATATAGTTTTGAGGTTTAAATGAATCATGTTTTTACCAATGAATAAACATGCTTAAATATGAAATCTTATTAAACAAAAATTGCCTGTGGGCTAAATTTTTAATTTAATAAGATTAGATTTAGATGTAGATTATGATAGATTTCCACAATTTATGAAAAACTTAAAGTTTAATATTTCTATCTTAATGAAAGGTATGAAACACTTAATTATTTATAAATGTTTCAAAATTTTATACTTTATGATAAAATTATTAAATTAAATCTACATAATTTCCCTGTGGGATAAATTAAGAGAATTTAATTTAACATATTAATCATGTGAATATAATAAAATCCCTGTAGGGTAAGATTATTATGTTCACATAATTCATGTCCATTATGTGATCTTAATCCACTTAATATATATAATTTTATATAATTAAGGATGCCTTGTGGCTACTCCCTAATTATTTAAAATTATGTGGTTCACTAGACACCAAAGTATAAATCGAAGATTAAAATTTTACTAAATCCAAAATTGCCTGTGGGCTAAATTTTAAATTTAATAAAATTAGATGAACTTTATGATAGATTTAATTAAACAATTAGTTTTGGAAAATGAAGGTTTATTATCTATCTTTAATTAAATTTGTGATAACACTATTAAATTAAATCCCCATAACTCCCCGTGGGGTAAATTAAGAGAATTTAATTTAACATATTATCCTAATTAATTATACAAATATAATAAAATCCCTGTGGGGTAAAATTATTATACCTATATAATTAATTACAAGTTATGTCCATTAAGGTGAATTTTAATTAATATATAATTTTATACAAATAAGGATGCGTGGCTACTCCCTAATTATATAAAATTATATTTTCACTTTGACATTAGGTATTGGGCTCTACCTAAAAGTAATTTCGTTATTAACATAGTAGACAATCACTGAGATTAATGCTCCTAGTGTGGTCGTCCGAAGATCATTAAAAACCGTTCTAGATATGAGCATTTGTCCCAAATTCATGTTTTCTTATGTCAAACCACAAAATTACTTACATTTTATTCATATTTTATTCATTTTAGGAAGTTTTATGAATATTTTATGAAGTTTTATGAAACTTAATGTGCTATATAAAATATTCAACCTATCTTAATGTTTGAATATTTCTAAATATATCTAGCACTATAAAAGGAATTTATGTATAGCATTTAAATCATACAAATCTAAATTAATTGCATTAAACATAAATTTGCCAAATAAATACAAATTAATACAATTATTGTATGATAATAAATTAAATGCTTAATTCCATAATATATAATTAATTATGCATTTATGACCATATAATATCTTAAATATTTATACTAATAATTAATTTGTATAAATAAGGTAATTATACAAATTAGTACAATTAATTATATGGAATGAATTAAATGCAAAATTAAAGACTATACTTAATGGCAGATTTTTCAAATTTTATTAATTTAAACAATAAATTACATAAATTTGGTAATAAATAATTAAATGCACAATTATACAAATTGCACAATTATTACATGCCTAAATAAATCATGTAATTAATTACCATATTAAAACAAATTTCCATTTTCAGTTTATACTAAATAACATATTAATTCTAAATATATGTATTAAATTAAAAATGGAAATTAATGAATGTAATTTATTGACTAAATTAACAATAGGAGAATAATTTATATTTCCAAATAAATAAAAAAATATATAAAAAAAAATCGAAATTTTTTTTTCCCTTTTTTTTTTTTTTTTTTTTTGAAAAAAATACACTGCCATAAGCGACATGATAAAATTTCCTTAAACTTCCAAAAATCATGAAATCAATTCCAAATGAATCTAAATGCAAAAATTAAGACATTCATATAGATTTTATGCATCGAAAATACATAAAACAAAGACTTTAAAAATCACCAAAATTTTCTGAAAAATAATTTTGAGATTTCTTTGTTTTTTCAAAGTGGATTTTCATGCTTAGAACAATCTATATTAATATATGAATGTATTAATACATATACAATATATATATAAATATATATACATATATATACAGAAAAATAAAAATACTGTATGTATATATATATAAACATGAAATGTATATATGTATATATTTGTATATAGCATTTAGATATATAAATAATATATATATATATACAACATATATACGTAATGAAATGAAGAAAAAATATATATATATGTATATGAATATATATATATGAACTGAATGAATAAACAAGTATATATGTATGAAAATATATATGTATATATATAATTGGGATTGAATGAATATGAATATATAAATATATACCCCAACGAAAATAAATATATATATCAACACTGAATTAAATATATATATATACACTGTATATACGAGTATATATATATATATATATATATGAAACTCAAACTAAAATCAAGGCAGAGATAAAAACCGCTCTGATACCAACTGTTAGAGAATAATTTATATATATAAACTGAAATGTATATGTTTAAGTATTAAGTGCGGAATTAATCAAACATATATACACTATGAATAAGGATCGAAATACCTCCAGCCATTGAATCTTGAGCTTCAAACCCACATAAGCTTTGATCTGCAAAGGAAATTGACTACCATGGGTAATCGGGCTTCCTCGCTCTCTCAACTCTCTTTAGATGGAATTTGCTGTTATGAACAGAATGAGTGAGGAGCTCGGGGACCGAGACCCTATATTTATAGGTGAGATACTCCATCAGTATCTGTGCCACATTAATTGTCAGAATATTTTGACAATTAATTCAGGAAATCAAATTAGGTAATGAATATAGAAATCTGACCATATATAGAATATTACGTAATTGATTCTGTCCAGATTCAATGAATATAAAATATTCATTTATCAGAAAATCAATTATTTATTTATTTTCTTAAATAGAAAATCATTTCCTTAATTAGAAAATAATTTCCATAAATAAAATATTCTAATAAATTAATCTTTTTTTTCATTATCCATTTTTTATTTAGGCCCGAAAATTAGGATAGGCTACGGTTGCCGCACATTATCTAGTGAGCTATCTAATCATTGTTCACATATTTAATATCTTCTTACGTATACTATACAACTTTGACTTTACTATCACCATCAACTAAGTACAATTTTTCTATAAAGAAAACTTGCTCTCCCCCAAAAAAATAACAAAACAACTAATTTAACTAATTAATAACAATGGCGGACTCCATTGACCCTTACGAGTTCCTCAAACTCGTACCCAATCCAGACGGCACTCTTACCCGCCACTCCTCCATCCCCAAGGCCCCTACATCTGAATCCCACGATTCACCCGTCATCTCCAAAGATTTCCCTCTCAATTCCGCCACCGGAACATTCCTCCGAGCTTTCAAGCCCAATCCCCTTCCCAACACTCCAAATCTTCCCGTCATCCTCTTCTTCCACGGCGGCGGCTTCATCCTCTTCAGCGCCACATCCCTCCCTTACCACGAATCATGCGCCGGCTTAGCGGCCCAGCTCCGCGCACTAGTCCTATCACTCGAGTACCGTCTCGCTCCCGAACACCGTCTCCCAGCCGCCTACGACGACGCCGTCGAAGCTCTTCGCTGGATATCCGCCGTAGCAGGCGGCGTCTCAGCCGAGCCCTGGCTCAGCGAGTGTGCCGATTTCACCAAGTGTTTTGTGATGGGGAGTAGCGCTGGGGGGAATATGGTGTACCACGCGGGTCTACGTGCACTCGATCTGGATCTCTCACCTATGGTGATCCGAGGGCTGTTGCTTAATCAACCTTACTTTGGTGGTGTCCATAGGACGGACTCAGAGTTGGGCCACGTCAGCGATCATATGCTGCCTTTGGCAGCCAACGACTTGATGTGGTACTTGGCTTTGCCCGAAGGCGCTGATCGTGATCATGAGTATTCCAATCCGACGGTTGTCAATGGTGGTGTTGGTGATGAGAGGATCAAACGGTTGCCGAGGAGTCTGGTAACTGGATACGGTGGGGACCCACTCCTTGATAGGCAGAAGGAGTTTGTGGAGTTACTCAAGAGTCGAGGGGTCCATGTGGAGGCCCACTTCTGTGACGATGGATTCCACGCCGTTGAGCTCTTTGAACCAGCCAAAGCTGAAGCCTTAAACGACGTCGTTGGCCGTTTCATCCGAAGTCATGACACGTGATGAATGATGATGCCCTCTTATTCTCAATATAAATAACCCAAAAATAAAAAATAAATTGCAATGCAAGTCGTGTCATGACATTAGATATTCATATAGTTGAGTCAGTAATAAACTATTCAATAAGAAGAACATTAATAATTCTTTTTCTCAGATGGAGATAGATAGCGCTAGTTTTTTCGAACATAAATATTATAAATAATGAATAAGGCATGTGAAAGACGGACTATTTAGTTCATTTTCATATAATGAAATGGGCAATTTCAATTAAATAATCGATTATTAGTATTAGTACTCTTATTAATCTTTTGACACTACATAATCTCTCCTACACTTTTTTAAAACCCATGCATTAACATTTTTATCTTTAAATTTTGACCAACACCAATAATTTCCCCTTTTTATTAAAATACTAATTTTAAGATTAATATTTTTTTTATTAATTCTTAAATAATTAAGGAAAAATTATTATAAAATTTTAATAAAGTTCTTAAATTAATAAACGCTGGGAATTTTTGTCCCAATTTTTGTCAAACAAGAAAAAATATTAGTGTGCCATTAGCTGCCACAACTATTAATAAAGTTAATGTGATATGTGAAGAAGTTTTTTCAATAAAATTGAAGAGATAAGAGAAAACAGCCTCATGTGCCTACAATTATTAATTTATTTTATGTCTATCAATGTATTTCGTAGGACCAAATAAAGAATCTAGACGAATAAAAGAAATAAACCTCATGGCTAGCACCATGAGATCACATGTAAAAAGGGTTTGATCTTTTTCTCTTATTGGTATTAAGTCAAAACAACACACCAACTATGTAAAAATTATGGTCTCCATATTCTTTTTTTTTTCCTGCTCTTAATCTTTATTTATTTAATTAGTTGTCGAAAATTTCGATCAATATTTTGATACTTTAGAGTTTGAAGGGAAAGCTTAGTATCCACATTAGTGGTAGTTTCCTATATCAAACATTTTTTTTTTCACATGACCTAAAAAATAACAGCTACTAGCAAAACACCCATAAGATTTGTAGATAAATGAGAGAAGAGTATGAGAAAAATGACGATAGTGACTCCTCACATACCCATACCCATCACCACTATCGGCATCAGAGCAGAAGTTAGATCCGATGAACAACCAAAAAGTTTAGATGACGGTAATAAAATGCAAAGCCAAGACATAGTCCCCCATATAGGATCCATCCTCATGCAAGGAACATCCTTGACCGTTCTTGGTGGACCCTCCTTGGCCATCCTTGTGGAAGAGTCATCCTCATGTAAGAACCTTCCCTTGACCATTCTTGGTAGAAGATTCGTCCTTATGAAAAAATTATTCTATGGTCAAGGATATATCTTTAAAATCCTATGCTCAAGGAGACACCTTCTAGGAGCCCATTCTTAAGGATGCACCCTCCAAGAGCCCATGCTTAAAAAGACATCTCCAGGATCCATGCTCAAGGAGCAAAATCCCATGCTTAAAAAGGCTTCCTATGGTAAAAATAGTAAAAATTAATGTAAATATATCATAAAATCACTTTTTGTATCAAATTTAACATAATTTTTACATTTTTTTATTGAGATGTGTTAGGTTATTTTTAGTATTAAATTTAGATTAATTTTAGCATATTTTTTATCTAGTTTAAATCATGTTTGGAGCATTTTTACGCTTTTTATCTTTTAATTTTGTAGATTTAAAATAGATGAATAGCTTGAAAAATATCAATCGAAAAAGATAAAATATCACATAAAAAATATCACGGTAGAAAAATATCAAATTTAAGCCCAGAAAATGATAAATCACGTGGAATATGGAGCAGAGGAGACACGGGCCGCGGCACAGCTTTAGCATGCTGCGGCCCGCCTACGTGGAAGATCAACACAAATATCCCAGGAAGGTCACACGGGCTGCGGCACAGCTTTAGCATGTCACGGCCCGCCTCTGTTTCGGCAGCAAAAAAATATCTTGGTTCTGGAAGTTTTCCAAATTCAAATCCGAATAGAAATTTAAACATGTGCGTTTTATCTATCTTTTTAGGCCCTCAATGCCTATATAAAAGGAAGAAGAGAGATGATTTCAGGAAGTAATTTCAGAGATAAATAAACAGAGAATAAATATTAACTTATTCTTTTAGTCAAATTATATAACAAAATAAATAAAATTATATAGGAACATAATAATTTAGTTACTTATAAATTAACGTCTTGTCTTTTGACATGGTATGAGTGTTATGTCTATGTTTTGATCTTGTCTTTTTATCTGTTTTAAGGTGATCTGTTATCAGTTTTGTTGGTGAATTTTTTCATAGTCAAAAGATGAATACTGTGCCCAATCTAGAAGAGCAATATGCAGCCATTAATATTGAAGATGATGAAGAAGAAGGGCTACTGTTTGAAGGTGGTAATGATGAGTTGCTAGAGATAGATGACAGATGGTGTTTGGTTGGGCGCTTTCTTACGCATCGATCAATAGATTTTCAAGCAATGCAGAACAAAATGGCACAACTGTGGCAACCAGGGAGGGGAATGTATGTTAAAGAGTTGGAGAATAATCTTTACCTATTCCAATTCTATCATGAGGTGGATATTGAGAGAGTAATGGAAGGGAGTCCTTGGACTTTCGATCGTATCCCACTGATTTTTGAAAGATTAAAACAGGGGGAGAATCCTAGATTGGTTGTTTTAAACAAACTTGAAATCTGGGTACAACTTCACAATCTATCCACTGGTTTCATGACTGAGCGTGTAATACAGGGACTGGGGAATTATCTTGGTACGTTTGTCAAGTCTGATCCGAATAATTTCATAGGAGTTTGGAGGGACTATCTTCGGATAAGAGTCAAAATAAACATAGACTGCCCACTAAAACGTAAGAAGAAGTTGGAGAGACAAGGTGGCCAGTTTTGTCATGCTCTGTTCAAATATGAAGACCTTCCCACTTTTTGTTTTATCTGTGGGATACTAGGCCATACAGAGAGATTCTGTGAGAAACTCTTTGATACACCATTGGACCAAATTGAAAAACCGTTTAACTTGGAGATGAAAGCAACCCCAAGAAGAAGAAACTATACTGCAGGAGCTAAATGGTTACGATCGGGAATAGCTAACAGAGGTGGTGGCAGTGGTTTCTCAGGCGGCCCCTCAACGGTAACTCCCAACAATCATGGTACAGAGACAACTCAAGATTGCGCACAATCCGGGATTGGTCAATCTGGATCATTACACACCAATAATCAAGGAGGCGTATCAAGGCAATCAAGGAATAATGGTACAGAAATAATGAAGAGAGGGGATTTTCTTTTAATGCAGAAATCGATAATTACGGAAGGAGCGGGTCAAAGGGAAGGAAATGCTATGCAATGGGGTAATGACAAAACAGTTCCAGCCAATGATGAGGGGGCTCTTATTGTATTAGAAAACAAAAAAAGAAGAATGGGCCTTGACAACACACATGGGCCTGTGGAAGCAAGCAACATAAGTCTTACTAATGTGAATTTCAATAATACCATTGGGCCAACAGGAGAAGTTGATATGGAAATGGGTCCTGCAACATTAGAGACCACAAAAAACTTGTTTGGGGCGGGTTCTGGATCACAGGCCCGCCGAGAATTATGAATGTACTAAGCTGGAATTGCCGTGGGCTTGGGAACCAACGGGCTGTTCAATTCCTTAAAGAGATTGTAACTCAGAAGAAACCCAGTTTTGTCTTCCTTTGTGAAACTAAAGGGGATAAAATTAAAATGGAAAGGATGGGCCGTATGTTGGGTTTTGAAGGAAAACTCATAGTTGAAGCCCAAGGGAGTTCAGGGGGCCTTGCTTTACTGTGGAAACATCAAGAAGAAGGAAGTATCCTGGGCTATTCAAATAATCATATTGACTTTGTGATACATTCGGCTGAGAAAGGAGATTGGAGAATGACTGGAATTTATGGAGAACCAATTCGTAATCGCAGACATCTTACATGGGATCTCCTTCGATTTTTGTCAAGAGATTCAAACCTCCCTTGGTGTGTCATCGGTGACTTGAACAACATAGTTCGACAGGAGGACAAGAAGGGAGGCAGACGATACCCGCAACAATTAATTACTGGATTCCAACAAGCTTTGAATGACTGTCATCTACAAGATTTGGAACTCACGGGCTACCCATTTACCTGGGAGAAAGGCAGAGGCACGAATGCTTGGATTGAAGTTCGGCTAGACCGAGCGTTGGTAAACAACCAATTTCTGCAGGTTTTTCCTCTTGTTGCCCTTTTCAATTTGGAAATATCTTCATCTGACCACTGTCCCATATTGCTGGAACCTGAAATTAAACATGTGTTTACTCCTAATCGCAAATTCAAGTTTGAAAATGCCTGGTTACAAGAACCGGTTTGTTTGGAAATTATAAAAGATTGCTGGACTAGAACCATGGACAACACACTCTCGGATAAACTGCAACTTTGTGCAGAAAAGTTGAGTAATTGGGGCAGAGAAATTACAGGTAACTTCAAGATAAGAATTCGAAGATGCAAAGCTGAGATTGCAAACTTGAAGAACAAGAGGGATACTGTATCCATCCAGAAATATAATGAAGCAAAAAAAGCACTTTTTAAAGTGTTGGATCAACGAGAAACTTTCTGGAAACAGAGGTCAAAACAGCTATGGTTAAAAGAAGGGGATCAGAATAGCAGTTATTTTCACAAGTCAGCGACCACAAGAAAGAGACAGAATCAGATAGTTAGGCTGAAGAACAGTCAAGGAAACTGGGTGGAATGGGATAATCAATTGCCGTCCGTAATTACAAACTATTTCAATAACCTTTTCCAAGCGTCAGGAGATACATGCCAAGAAGTTATTGATAGTGTGGATTCGGTTGTTCCTGATATGGCACGCACAGAATTTAGGCAAATTGTTACTGAAGAAGAAGTCAAGCGAGCGGTCTTCCAAATGCATCCTGATAAGAGTCCGGGACCCGACGGTATGACTCCAGCTTTTTATCAAAAATGTTGGCCTTTTTTGGGTAAAGATGTGGTGAAGATTGTTCAAAATTTCTTTGCTACTGGAGATTTCGAAGAAGGCTGTGGTACTGCTAACATAGTCTTGATCCCGAAAAATAGGAAGCCAGAGGATATGACACAGCTTCGGCCGATTGCTTTATGCAATGTTTCCTACAAAATCATCACAAAAGTGATTGCCAACCGTATGAAGCCTTTTATGAATAATATTGTTGCTGAAAATCAAAGCGCTTTTATTCCTGGAAGGCTTATATCGGATAATATTCTGATATCTTTTGAAGTGCTTCACTACTTAAAAAGAAAGCGGAAAGGCAAGGAGGGTTTTATGGCACTCAAACTCGACATGAGCAAGGCTTACGACAGAATAGAATGGTCTTTCCTTGAGTCTATGCTTCGGAAATTGGGTTTTGAGGATTGGTGGACTCGGCTGCTACTGAAATGTGTGTCTTCAGCTCGTTATACGGTGGTTCATGGGAGTCATGAGGTGGGGCCAATAGTTCCTTCTCGGGGCATAAGACAGGGAGATCCCTTATCACCATATCTGTTTATCCTGTGTGCTGAGGGATTATCTGCGTTACTCCGCCGATATGAAAACAGAGGTTTATTACATGGTTGTAAAGTGGCAAATGGAGCGCCGAGAATTTCGCATATGCTGTTCGCTGATGACAGCTATCTCTACTGCAAGGCCACTCAGACTGAGGCAACGAGAATTCAGGAAATTTTGAGGAAATTTGAATCGGCATCCGGACAGAAAGTCAATTATTCCAAATCCTCAATTTTTTTCAGCACAAACACAACGCTTACAGCCCGTGAAGACATAAGTAATTTACTTGGCATGGCTATAGCGGGAGTCAATAGTTTGTACCTAGGCTTGCCTAGTACTATGTCCCGCAACAAGTCGGCTGTTCTGGGTTATTTGAAGGAAAGAGTTCGCAAACGCATTCAAGGCTGGGAAACCAAATTCCTGTCACGTGCTGGGAAAGAAATACTCATCAAGACAGTTGCTCAATCCCTCCCTAGCTATGCGATGAGCGTTTTCTTGCTTCCTCTTGACATCACCCGGGAGATGGAGAAGATTATGACAAAGTTTTGGTGGCAATCTTCTGAAAAGACGGGTAAAGGAATTCATTGGCTATCCTGGGATAGGCTGTGCAAGCATAAGAGAAAAGGTGGAATGGGCTTTCGACACCTTAGAGATTTCAACTTGGCATTACTTGGAAAGCAAGGGTGGAGACTAATATCACAACCGGATTCTTTGGTTACAAAAATTTTTAAAGCCAGGTACTTCCCAAACAACACTTATCTCAACTCGGAACTAGGTAGTAATCCTAGTTTCGTATGGCGTAGCGTATGGGAAGCAAAGCAATTGGTTAACAAAGGACTCCGCTGGTGTGTAGGGAATGGTAAGGACATCAATGTTCTTGGAGAACCTTGGCTGCCTAGCATGGAGAACCCCTTTATCACTTCATATCATCCTAGTCTTGTTCATGCTAAAGTTCAAAACTTGCTGAAAGTGGATGGTACAGGGTGGGATATAGAGTTACTGAGAGATTTTTTTGATGATCGTGAAGTAAAGCTCATAACAAATATTCCTTTGCAACCCACTGTAACCGAAGACAAGTTGATATGGGCTGCTGAAAATTCAGGTATTTACTCAGTAAAAAGTGCCTACCATTTACTTCAACAATCTAATGGCAGTTGGGACAACAATGAAGATGATGTGTCTAAATTCTGGGCTTCACTTTGGAAACTAAAAATTCCACCAAAGATCACAAATACCATGTGGAGAGCTGCTAAGAATTGTCTTCCTACACTCTGTCTACTACAAACAAAAAAGGTAAATGTTTCTTCCCTCTGCCCTGTTTGTAACATTGAAGAAGAGACAGTCCTCCATGCTTTAGTCACCTGCTCCAGCATCAAAATGGTATGGAACAGAGAGGGAATTGGAACAAATGCGCTGCCAACTACCAGTACTTTTTTGGACTGGTGTATAGGGGTTTTTTCTGGTGCAGACTCAAAAAAAAGGGGTCTGATTTCAGCTCTTTGTTGGGCAATTTGGCAAGCTCGAAATGATTATGTTTGGCAAAAAAAGGTGGTTGGGGTTGAAGGAATTGTTGTGTTAGCTAAAGGTTATCTTGATCAATGGATAAATGCTCAAAGCTCTCGTATTGAGACATCATGGTCTGGCTTTCAGATGGGTGATGGGGTTGAGCAATGGTCCGCTCCAAATGTAAATAGTATCAAGATCAATGTTGACGCGGCTCTTTTTGAAGGAGGAAATAGTTATGGGATTGGATTGGTGGTACGGGATCACCATGGATTCTTATTGGAAGGCCGAACTAATTTTTTTATGGGAGCTACTACACCAGAAATTGCAGAAGCAATTGGGATTCGAGAAGCCTTGAGTTGGATAAAAGAAAAGAATTGGCATAAGGCGATCATTGAAACTGATTGCTTGACGGTTGTGCAAGCCATTCGAAGCTCAATCCAAATGATATCTTTGTTTGGACAAATCATTACTGAATGTAAACAACTCTACCTTGAGTTAAGAAATGTTTCTATTATCTTTGTTAAACGATCAGCTAATGTGGTAGCTCATAACTTTGCTAGAGCTTCTATATTATATCCTGGTTGTCGTTTCGATATGGAGTCTGTTCCTATCGATTTGTTACCCTGTTTGGTAACGGAATTTGTTGGTTAATAAAATTTATTTTCCATTCAAAAAAAAAATAATTTAGTTACTTAAGATTTAAAACAGAAATTTTTTTTTTTTATAATTAGACATATTATGAGGTATGATAATTGAATAGTCTAATTAAGTGAACAAACAAATACACAAATCTGTATAATTAGCTACAATTACAACCAATTCAAATTCTTGTTGGCCTTAAAAGTTCTTCTTAGGTAAAGTTTCTTTTATATGATCAATGTAGTAAGTTAATTTTATTAAAAAAAAAAAGAATTATTTCACAAATACATAAAAATAATAAAATATTATAAAATTACAGTTTTCACGAAATTTTAAATATTTTTGCAATTTTTTTGATTTTATTTACAAAAATACGGTCTTTTATGTTGTATTCTTGTTAATTTGTTGTTGATTTTTTATTATTTGTATGCTATTTTTTTGTTGTTATTTTAATGTTATTTTCATACTAATTTGATGTAGTTTTTTTTTTTTGTTGATTTTGTATTATTTTTATTAAAAACAGTAAAAAAAAAAGTAAATAATGGTACATAAGTAATTATTTCAACCAAAAAAAAAATTATATTTATTTTAGAAATTATAGTCCTATTGCTATTTTTTTTTTTTTTGAAGGAAGTCCTCTTGCTATTTATTAATAGAGTTTTCTCTCTCCCGCACAGACTGACAAAACAAACCATATATATCAGTGTAGAGATTTATCGATCATAAACTAATCAACGGATAACAATGGCCGACTCTGTAGACACTTTGCAGTTCCTCAAACTCGTTCCCAGCCCAGACGGCACTCTTACTCGCCCCGCTATCTTCCCCAACGTCCCTGCATCAGATGAGCCACACGATACAGCCGTCATCTCCAAAGATTTCCCTCTCAATTCCGCCACCGGAACCTTCCTCCGAGCTTTCAAGCCCAACCCCCTTCCGACGAGTCCCAATCTTCCCGTCATCCTCTACTTCCACGGCGGCGGCTTCATCGCCTTCAGCGCCACATCGCTCCCATACCACAAATCATGCGCCGACTCAGCGGTCCAGCTTCGCGCGCTTGTCCTATCACTCGAGTACCGTCTCGCTCCCGAACACCGTCTCCCAGCCGCCTACGACGACGCCGTAGAAGCTCTCCGCTGGATAGCCGCCGTAGCGGGCGGCGTCTCAGCCGAGCCGTGGCTTAGCGAGTGTGCCGATTTCACCAAGTGTTTTGTGATGGGAAGTAGCGCTGGGGGGAATATGGTGTACCACGCGGGTTTACGTGCGCTCGATCTGGATCTGTCACCTATGGTGATCCGAGGGCTGTGGTTTAACCAACCTTTCTTCGGTGGGGTCCACAGGACGGAATCAGAGTTGTGTCACCTCAGCGATCATATATTGCCTTTGGCAGCCACCGACTTGATGTGGAACTTGGCTTTGCCCGAAGGCGCTGACCGTAATCATGAGTATTCTAATCCAACGGTCGCCAATTGTGGTGTTGGTGATGAGAGGATCAAACGGTTGCCGAGGAGTCTGGTAACTGGATACGGTGGGGATCCACTCGTTGATAGGCAGAAGGAGTTTGTGAAGTTACTCAAAAAGCGAGGGGTCCACGTAGAGACCCACTTCGAAGATGGTGGATTCCACGCTGCTGAGCTCTTTGAATCTGCCGAAGCTGAGAAGTTAAACGACGTCGTTAGCCGTTTCATTCGAAAGTCATGCCTCGTGAATCCATGATGATGCCCTCATTTTCCCAATTATATCAAGTTTTATTTTTGATCTTTCTCTTATGAATATGAGACAAATGAAAAATTATATATGAATCTATTAAATAAGAATATCAAGTTTTATACTTTTTGTTCTGAATTATGGATCTCTTGCTCTACCTTTTTTGGTGAAACAAAAGGAAATATATAGCTTCACGTGCTGCAAATAATTAAAACTTTTATGGGTAAAAGGGAAATTAATATCCTTTAAAGCTGTCCTTTCTCATTTAATGCCATTTACCAAATGAAAAACTTTATTGATGAGCTAGACAGCTACCACTACAAGTGGTATAGATACTATTGATATATGTGGGTTTCGTACAGTAGTAAATAGAACAGCCTATAATTTTTGTGGTCAATTTTAATTATATTAAATTATTTTACCTGTTAATTTTTTTTTTTAAATTATTGAGATTATTAAATTTAAAAATATTTATTTAATTACTTTAAATTCTATTATTTATGTATATTTAAATTTTAATATCTATTAAAATATACTCTCATATAACACATTAAAACACTCTTATAATAATTAATAATGGCAGCTAAACTTTCTACTTTGTATATACTTTCTTATTTAAAAACGTTGGTGGCAAGACTTTCCACCTTAGAATTGTAACACTAATAAGACAATAAATTTGAAAAATATCAAAATAAAACAGCAAAAAAAATGTAATATTGAAATAATTACATAGTAAATAGTATTGTTCCTATTTTCTTCAGTTCAAGAAAATAATCTTCACCATTCAAAAAAATGAAAAAGAAAATAATCTGTAACTATTATGAAAACAGGAATGGTAGATTTTAGAAAAGCATACAATAACCTACCAAATTAAGCATTTAATATTGATAAGATTGAAAAAATAATGGAATATACAAACCATCATACAAACAATAAAACTTTTGAGAAATAATATAGCAAGAAGAGAACCATACCAAAAAGAGATTTAGAAAGGCATGAAATAACTTTTCCAAGAGTTTCATAAAATAGTACGAACACAAATTAATAGTATAATAATATGGTTATCAATATTTTATAATAGTGATTATATTATATTATATTACATGCAATTAAATACTTAATTATAATTCCATTCAAAAAAAAATACTTAATTATAATAATAGAGATATAATAACTTGGAGGTATTAAGTATTAGTGGTGTGTTTTAGTAATTTTTAAAATTAATTAATGTTTTAATCGATTAATTTGCATATTTCTTAGAAATTAATAATTAAATAAAGACGCAATAGTCCGTGATTAATTAATGGGAAACTTACAAATATATTAGAATTTGGTTAAATTTTTATAAAAATACTGTCACACGTAATTTTTTTTTAAAAATACTGTATGTTGATAAAACAACACTAGAACACAAAACAGAACAACTAAAAACAACAGTGAAATAACTAAAAAACAATCGTAACACAAGTTAGGAGTGTTCATAGAATAGTCGATCCATTCCAATCCGCAAGTGCGGATATCAGCACTTGTGCGGATTAGATTGGAATGAAAAATTCAAAATCCGCACTTGTGCGAATTGGATGTTGATTGACATATAAAAGTAACCGATCCAATCCAATCCACACATATTTATAAAAAAATTAAAAAATTATATATACAAATAACATTTTAATGTAAAAAAAAATAGTAATTTAAAAGTCTAATACATATAATACAATTATATTTCAAAACTTAATAAATTAAATATATATATTCTATTCTTATATATAATTTTTTTCTATATACAATTTAAAATAAAATTAACATTTCTTTATACATACAATTTTTTTATCTTTTGTTATTTACTTGAAGACATAAAATAAATAAAATAACTATAATTTGTTTTATTTTGTTGCTAGTTATGTGAAAAAAAAAATATTTTTTTTTCATAAATATTAAATAATTTCATATTAAAAAGTAACCAATCTAAAATAACCGATCCAATCCGCACTTTTGCGGATTGGATTAGATTTGATTTGAACTATTGTGCGGATTGGATTGGATAAAAAAAAAATGAAATCCGCACTTAGTACGAATCAGATGTACTATGAGCAAAATAGTGCGGATTGGATTGGATGAACACCCCTAACACAAATAGTGTAAATAATCCTTAATTAATTTGAAAAGAATAAATAGGATTTTTCTCTTTTAAGTAAGATTTTTGGCCTAAATTTTTTGTTTTTACAAAATTCTTCTTGAATTATATTGTTGCGGATATTCTTTTGTAGTTGCATTATGCTAATTTATTTAAATAATTTTTAATATAACACTAATATAAAGTTAATCTAGTCTAATTATAGAATTTTGATAAAAAATAAATACATAAATAATAATCCAATAATAAATTATAAGAGTATATTTATATTATTAGAGCTACTTTTTATTGAATAAGTTTTTGTACTAACTCACTCACTCATAATCACATAAATAAATTATTTTAAAAAATAAACAGAATGTAAATATTTTACAACAATTTGCATAATTTGAGAAAATTTTTTAGAAAAAATTTATGGGGAATGGGCAATAATCCAGTTTACTCATTAAAATATAAAGCCTTTAACAATGCTGAAAACAGCCGCGGCACGGCGGCGGTCAACAAAGTCAACGTTATGGAATCCCACATCGTCAAAATGCGCGTCCACTTGTACACCGCACGTGACCAACAACGTCACCAATTGGTTTTGCCGATCGACCATGGGGTCCCCACCGAACCCAATCACGAGACACCTCCCCAGCCGTTTGATCAACTCCTTTTGACCATCGTCAGCCATTGGATTACAATACCAGTGGTCCCGGTCAACGCCTTTAGGCAAAACCAAGTCCCACATCAGATCTAAAACAGGCAAAGGCAATAGCTGATCCGTCGCGAAATTCAATTCCGACTCCGTTCTCTCAACACCTCCGAACATTGGCTGGTTCATTACAATCCCCGCCATTTTCAACCTCTGCAACTCCATCTCCTTCACTCTTAAACCCACAAAAAAGACGATATTACCCCCGCACCCACACCCATAAAGGTAGCACCGAGAGAAGTCGCCGTAATCTTTGAGCCACGGCTCTCCTTCCGGCCCGGACGCCTGGCGGTCGACCCAGGAGACGGCGTCGGACCCGTCGTGGTATTGCTCCGGGAGACGGCTCTCCGGAGCCAACCGGTAGTTGACGGAAACCACGATCGCCGGGATCTCACTGGCAATTTGGGAACAGTTTCGGTGGGCGGCGGTGTCGGCTGCGCTTAGGAGAATCCAACCACCGTGATGGAAGTATATGACGATGGGTAGCCTTGCGACGGCGTTGTCGTTAGAGGGAAGCCTGGTTGGGCGGTAGAGGCGGACCCAGGTTCGGGTCTGGGTGTTGATGGTTACGTCCTTGGATACTACCGCCTGACCCGGCAAGGGATTCGGGTGCGATTCGATCGTGGGGCTGTCGAGTCGGGTTAGTGTGCCGTCTGGGTTTCGAGTTATGTTGAGGTGACTGTACGGATTGAATTTGGACATATTAAGAGTAATAATGATGTTAATTAATTAAGATTTATAGAAAGAAGAAACAGATATTGATGAGAATGTTTAGTAAATATAATTTTCATTCACGATGATTGTTTTTGTTTTCATTAAAAAATAATTAGTACCTATCTATGCATTAAAACTAAAGCGAGTCTGATTAGTTAACGAAAACGTAGGATTCTTATGTATATTATAATATAAGTAAAGTATGCGTGGGATTTGCGATTCAGTTAATTCGTGGTCAAAGTGTTACGGTTTTTGTTTTCTTTCTTTTCCTTTTTCTTTTATTTTTTTTATTTTTACAATACATATCAATTTCATATAATTTTTTTCATCGACAAATAAATAATATAATGACATGTTTACTAATAAGTAATGGAAATCAATGGTAAGGTAATTATTGGTTTACATTTGTTTACTTACATTATTAAAATTAAAAAATGGAGAACTTGATTAAATAAGGGAGAAAAGAAAGGAAGAACTTCCCCTACCAATTTTGTAAGAAATGTCATTAAGGGTAATGAATTTTTATTATGTTTATTTTATTTTTTAATATTAAATATATAATGGTAATTTTACCCTTTAAAATATATCTTACAAAATAACTACCATATAATATAGTTTAACTCAAAAAGACAATTTAATCAATTTAAGCATTCCAATTACGTTTCCTAATAAAGTAAACAAAATAAATCATAACTTTTCCATTTTTAAAAAAATTTAGTAAACAACATATTTCCGATTATTTTTTATTGATTCCGTTACATTTCTCCATTAATTTATTCTGATTCTGAATACTGTATAGTAAACGTACCATAGAAGTAAAATATTTCAATTGTATACTTAGATGGTGTCTAGCTTCATCTATGGGATAATTTTAAAAAAAATATATAAAAACAACAAAAATAAAATAAATAAAAATGTGATTTATATAAATTTTTTAATATTTTTATAATTTTTTTTGTATTTTTATATTTTACTTTTAATATTTTTAATGTTATTTTTTTATTAATTTTAAGTGATTTTTTATTATTTTCTTATGCTTTTATTAAATATAGAAAAAATATAAAAAAAATTAAATGTAAAAAATATAAAAATTTTAATATGTAATTATCTCTTTCAATTTTTCCTAAAAGTAAAATAAAAATGGAAAGAACTTATACATTCAACCGAATTCAATGGAAAGATCTTAACCAATCCTAATATAATTATTTTTCTATTTTCGTCCAATTTCTTTAAATTAAGTGTATTTTTTTAAACAAAAATTGTTTATATACTTTATTTTTGTAACGATTTCTTTTTAAAATTTTATTATTTCAATAGTATAAGAATTATTGTATTAATTTCTACTCATTTTTGTATTATGTTAATTTTGATATCATATCTATTGAGTTATATTTTGAACTGTTTTATTTTTCTTACAATATTACTTCTTAACAATTTTTTTTTTCAAAACTTTATTTTTCACCATATTTCATTTTATTTTATTTTGTACATAAAGGAAAGTGATATTATGTACTCATATTTTCTGAGTTTGTTAGTGTATTTTTGTTGTATTATATTTTTTTGTGTTATTTATTTTTTAAGTGTATAGATTTTTGAAGACATTAAAGATTATTGGAGGATTAGTGATTATCACATATAAGTTTTTCTTCATATTTTAATTACTATATAAGTATATATATATATATATTGAAAATTTGGTTCTTAAATTTGGTTTATTTTCTATAAGTAAATTCCTTACTTCATTTATCTTTTTTCGTATTTTGTAAGTTGTTTATCTATATTTCAACACACGAAAAGTTCACATAGAAGATCTGAACTCATTAGTTACTTCTTAATCATTCAAGTTGAAGCTTCAGTCTTAATGATAGTGCTGGATTGGTTTTACACGTTGTTCTTTCTCTTCGTTATGTTGAGTCTATTTATTTAGCTTCGGTTTCTGTTATTCATTAGCGCTATTTCTTTTGAAATGAGCTAGGTTTTTATAGATTTTTTTGCTAGTTTGCTTTCCAATTTTCCTAAGGCATCCCTAGTTCATGTTTGTTTTTCATGAATTAGTTGTGCATGCACTTAGGGTGGATGGTGAATTAGCTTAGATTGAAGATTATTCTTCTTTTCTTATTTATATGTATTAAACTCTTGGTTGTTATGAATAAGAGTTTAATTTCTAAAAAAAAAAAAAAGCTTACCTTTTTGATATTCAACTGTAGGATTACAAAATTTTATAAGTTTTCACATAAGCAAATTAAATTAAGAATCAACCAGACTCATTTTAATTATGGACTGTGATTTTGAATAATTTTCATTTCAAAAAAAAAAAAAAAACTAATCATTTGATGGACTATGCCAAAATATGTGGAAAGTATTGAAGAAATAGAATAGTAAAAGTAATCCTTATAGACAGAAAAGAAAAAGTATCACGACACTAATAACAACTTATAACCAATTTGTGCATGGTAAGTTACTGTAAGAGCATTCCAATAAAAAAAAAATTTGAGATTGAGATTAAAATAGCATAAATAAAAATAAAACAAACAAAATAAAATTAAGATTATAATATGAGAAACTAGTTAAAGGTTATTCGCCACCATTAACACTTCCTATTAAATAATGTAATTTTCAGTTTCCAATCAAACTATTAATCTCGCAGATAACGCTAAAGCACTCAATTATCTCAATCTCCCTATTATATGTAATCAAGGGGAAGCGCTCAATAATTAACTCTTTTACCTAAGCAGTAAATTCACGAAGCATGTAATTCATTTAACTTAGATAAAACTTTGAGTTTATGGAGATAGACTAATCTAGACAACAAATCAAGATAGCATATAATTCATTTAATCTAGGTTCTATTTTTCATCACAAATAAAAATGGTAATTTATCACAAACACTTAGAATCCTAGACTATTAAGTGAATAGTAATCCTAAGATGACGGTATATTAAAGTAAAACTCAATTTAGTGGCGCTATCTAAATAAGATTAAAACAATAATCATGACATTGAACATAGAAGAATAGAAGTAATTTGATATATAATGGAAACTAAAAATTAACATTTAATAATAAAACTAAGAATTCATGTCTCGGGTTTTGAAATAACCTTTAACTAAAAGAAAACTACGCTGAACTAGACATTATAACGAAAATCATAATATTTAGTAAGAGTTGAAGGATGAAAAATACTTTGAAGCCGATCTCCGTTTCTTTCTTGCTCTCTCTCTATTTTGTAGCTCTAGAATTCTCTGCTAATTAAGAGTTTCTGAGTTTTTTTAGCTCTGAAAACCTACTAAAACACTAATAATAAGAGCACTCCCAATAACTCATTCAAAACTAACTTTTCTTAAAAATGAAGAAGATAAAAGGTAAAAAAGTGTAAAAATGATGGTCCTACAAGTGATGTATTTTAAAGAACAATATAAAGAATGCAATAGTGCTTCTCTCCGTGTAGAGAAACACTATTCATCCTTCAAAAATATTTCAATAATATATAAATAGCATTTTATTCTTATTTTGTTATGTGTATTATATATATTATAAAAATTATTATTTAAATGATATAGAGAAAAAATAGAGAAGTTATTGTATGGTATAATGTAAAAGTTTGATGTAAAATAAAGAAAGTAGAGTTTTAATGATATATTTTGAAGAATAAAGTAAAGAAGCTGTTGGGAATGCTCTAATATGTTTATATAGGCTAACAAAGTTACCTAAAAGATACTAAAAAGATTTTAAAAAAATTTGCAACTCGACTTGAAAAGCTATCTTTTTATCTTTTTTTTTCATAAATTTTTTACTGCAATAACTGATAGTATTTTCACCATAACTCTCCTGATATTGCTTGGAATTAGACGATTCAAGATGTTCTGAAAATCTAAGAACGAGATCTAAAACTTTCATGTTGAGCTCTAAGTCCAATTCTGCTTTTAAGATCGTCCAAATTTGTAATTAAGTTCTACCTTGTAAAACCGAGCTCGCCGACTTCTACTATTTTCACCAAAATATACTAAAATCCATCCAAAAGATTCTAAATGCATGAATAGTCTTTAAAATAGCCTAATAAATTAAAATCACACTAATCAATAATTTAAAGAATCAGTTTAAGAATATTAATACATTAATTGGTCATATTTATAAGATAAATATGGACTCATAAGCCAACACTAACTATCTCCCACTACCCGTCTTGCTAATGGAATAGATAGAATTATCTTAACATCCATGGGCATAAAAACTTGTTAAAGCTTCCCAACATCCAACGTACCAGATGGAAGAATAAGTTTACTCACCCGACATTCATCATAAAACCTACTCATTATAGGCTTAAAAGATCATAGATCTTTGAACGCCGATACTTACATTCCATCTCCAATGGCCGACGACCACTCTTAAGCAGTTCCAACCTCCAAATCAAACTTGACCAAAGGTGAGACAAACCATCATTTTTAGTAGCTTTATAATAGAGCATCTTGTAAAATAATTTATGTTTCAAAATTCTTGAAGGTAGCAAATCTAGGTTCAGTAGTTGCCTCCACACTTGTTTAGCCACTAAAACTTGATTTAAAAGTTGGAAATCCTGAAATCTAAGACCACCTATCGCCTTAGGCTGCCACACTATCTCCTACTTTACCCAAATTTTTTTTCCTTTTATCACCATTCGAACCCCACCACAATTGCCTAAGATGAAATTAAATTTTTCACAAGTTACCACAAGAAGCTTAAAGACACTATACTTATAATGTAAGTTGGAATAGTTTGGACAATAGATTTAATAAGTACCTCTCTTCCACTAACAGAAAAGAGCCTAAGCTTCCATTCCTGAACACGCTTCCTAACCCTCAGAACTGATAGATTTAGGTTCCGTTGGGATGAGATTCGTGAGGAGGGGTGGCTCAAATCACAGGAGCAAACGCCACCTATATGGGCTTCGAGTTCGATAAGAGAAACACCGACAACATAGGTTTGAGAGAAGAGAGGGTCGTAGACTGGGGCTTCGAGGGTTTGAAAAAGGAAAAAGGAAAAATAATTAATAAATAATGTATTTTTTATTTTTTATTTTTAAAATTTTAATTTTTTATATTTTAATACAATTTTAATATTACGTGGATCACACAAATTCTGCTACATGTATGTTAGTATACACTTCAGCTATCTCCAGTGACACTTAACAAAATTTTTTGGATGTAAGAGTAAATAGTTAACAATAGTGAAGTTTAGAAAATATTGATCTTAAAAAACAACTTAGGTGGTTAATTATAAAAAAAAAAAATTTGAATAATTATGCCGTCAATAACCTATTAAAAAGTATTAAATTCTAACAAATATTTAAATTAAAAATAATTAAGAAAACTAAAATTCTATAATTATGAAAAAAGATATTAAGAAAACTAAAATTCTATAATTATAAAAAAAAGATATTCTAACGTATCTTTTTAAAATAAGATATTTCGAAATAAAAATGTTAATATCACTCTTCTATAGTTCTATATATATTATTATTTTTTTTTGAAATGATTTTATAGTTCTATATAAGTATGGTCCCTTTCAAAAAATAAACATAAAATGTATTGGCATAAAATAAAAAAGAACTCTTTAGTCTATTTTTTAAAAAACGAAAAATAAAAGCTTTAATAGGCTGTTAACTTCTCCTCCAAGGAGTGTGACTCTCCACACTGGTTTGACGCTTTTCGCTACCGAGACCCCAATGAACGGTGGGGGTAACGCGCCGCCGTCTCCCGCGGCTAATGGCGGAGAGTTTCTACTCTCTTTGCTTCAAAAGACCCCTCCTGACCATCTTCATCATAATCAGCATCACCAACCCCAAACACCTCAGCAACCGCAGCAGCAATCTCTGCCCGTTGATCCTGCCGTCGCAGCAGTCGGCCCCAGTCTTCCTTTTCCCCCACAGATTTGGCAATCCGGTGGTCAGGATCTTCTCCACCAGCATCAGTGGCCGGTCCACTCTCTCGCTCCTCCTTTTAGCCCTAATGGCTTTCTAGGGTTTCCCCATAACTATTTCTCCCCTGGAGTGAACCAATATATGGGAAATCAAGTACCTGCGAATCTCGGCGATGATTTAAGGAGGTTAGGGTTTTCGAGTGGGATGAATTCGAGCCCAAATTCGAATTCGATTCATGGTCTTCCTCAGCAAAAGCAACAGTTGGAGCACAAGCTGAAGTTTGGATCTTTCAACAGTGAAATTCAAGGGAGTGTTGGCTTATCTAACGTGGATGCTTCGATGGTTACTTCCAATTTTAACAACGAGTTGGATAGGAATCAACAATTGAGTTCGAATGGATTTCGTCATGGGAATTATGAGGCACTGGAGCAAGAACGGAGAATCAGTGGTGGCAGCAGCGGAGGAAGCTTGGGAAAGCAGCATCACGGGGTTACTCCTCCGCCTGGGTTTCCAAGCAAGCCGAGAGGAGGAAGTAGGGATCAGGGGAATAGGA
Source organism: Cannabis sativa (assembly GCF_029168945.1). Lineage (NCBI taxonomy): Eukaryota > Viridiplantae > Streptophyta > Magnoliopsida > Rosales > Cannabaceae > Cannabis > Cannabis sativa. The sequence continues at coordinate 37,908,107 of NC_083601.1, read as the reverse complement.
GGTCCTTAAACCACAATGTTGATAGGGAAAGGATTGGTTTTGGTGAACATACGAGCAATAGGGATGTTTCAGGTGAGGATATTAGAACTCGAGGTAATGGGTCTAATGGATTTGGAATTGGGATTGGGGCGCAGCTTGATCATCATGGACCACCGTCTGGCACTAGTCTTCGTTTAGTTTCGACTCCAGCGGTTAGAGAATCCTTCATCTCTATGGAGAGTCAGGCAATTGAGGTTGGGGCTGGTGATGGACAGAGAAAGGGACAGGCTCCTGCACATGACAGAAGTGGCCATGAAATGGACGACATTGGCCAACGGCTTGTTGATTCATTATTGATTGAGGATGAATCTGATGACAAGAATGAAGCGAAACAGCGTCAAAATGCTCGCGAGAAGGTCAGTTCTTTTTTTTTTTTTTTCAAATACAGATCTTGCTCCTTATTTCTTTCCCAAATGATTGTTTGAAAATTGTGGCAAGATGTTAGCTTTTACCTATTAGGCATTGGTGTAAGTATATAATTTATGCGGATTTGGAGATGTTTGCTATTGGATATTTGAATGTATGATGATGTAGCTATCGAATTGTTTTCTTATATGTTAACTTGTAAAAGGAATTTCGAAGGCATAAGGTTATAGTAATATTTTCATCAACTTTGTTTCGCTAAATTTACAATATACTTTTTTTTTTTTGTTAAATTAAAACTAAATAAAAACCCTTCAATTTAGTTTATAATTACATGTAATCTTAACATTAAATAAAGAAGAAAAGGCAATACTTTCGTCAATATCCAAACTTTTTTTTTTAAAAAAGTAAATGATAATAATTTATAACGCAAGGTATTTTTGTGTTATACTATACAATCAGATATAATCCATACTTTGAGGGTATTTTTGTTTTTGTTTGCTTAAATTTGGCCAACATTTTGATTCAGGGGCCTGTTTACTTATGATTTGAACTTTGAGGGGTGGGGGAAATTTGTAATTGATATACCAAGTGAAAATTGACTTATTTAGTCAAAATAGAAATAAATTTTTGTTATTATATGGACAAAGGACATTTCTTTGCTTCTGTTGTGTTGTAACTTGACATTAAGTTCTTACCTTTTGCCATTAGGAATCAAGGTCAGATAGCCGAGGGCAGCGGCTGCTTAACCAAAGAATGAGAAACTACAAGCGTCAAATGCGATGTCGTAGTGACATAGACAGGCTAAATGGCCATTTTCTTGCCATTTTTGAGTCGCTTATACCTGCTGAGGAAGAAAAGGCCAAGCAGAAGCAATTGCTTGCACTATTGGAGAAGTTGATAATAAAAGAGTGGCCCAAAGCTCGGCTTTATCTTTATGGATCATGTGCCAACTCCTTTGGAGTTTCCAAAAGTGACGTTGATCTCTGCTTAGCAATTGAGGAACCTGATATCAACAAGGCTGAAGTTATATTAAAATTGGCAGATATCTTGCAATCGGACAGTCTTCAGAATGTGCAGGTGAATAACAATGCTTGACCCTTTACGCCAAAATTAGTATATGATTTCTTTGCCTTCTAGTTGAAGTTTTCTGTTGAGCATCCTTATATTGGATGTAAAATTTGCTTAATGAACATCTGACAGCAATATAATGTCCAGATGCAGATCTCCAGTCAATCTATCATTCCTTGTATATCTGAAGAGACACAGAACTATTTTTATTTTTTGCTTCCTATTTGATGAGAATTATCATTGGTTTATATCTTTATTGGGGCAATTTGTTTGTTCATTTAGATTACCTTTTTGTTTCCTTGTTAAATGGACTTATAACTTTAAGATGTTTTCAGGCGCTGACACGTGCCAGAGTTCCTATAGTAAAACTTAAGGATCCAGCAACGGGGATTTCCTGTGACATATGCATTAACAATGTTTTGGCTGTTGTCAACACAAGGTTGCTTGGTGATTATGCACGGATAGATGTGAGGTTGCGGCAATTGGCTTATATTGTGAAACATTGGGCCAAGTCAAGAGGAGTCAACGAAACATACCACGGAACCCTGTCTAGTTATGCGTAAGTTATATTTCGTAAACATTTGACGTCACAAACTTGCCTATATATTTTCAAGCAAGTGAGATTGTGGATGATTTTACACATTAAAGTTTTTTCCTGATTTCCTGATAAAAACTTTAGTTTGCTTCAGAAATAGCCGTGTATCTGGGTATGAGCTTACAATTGTCATTGGCCTTCTGTAATTTTGTTATCTTTTTTTTTTCTTTTTATTTCAGGTATGTTCTTATGTGCATCCACTTTTTACAACAGCGTAGACCAGCCATCCTTCCATGCTTACAGGTAGGCCTTCAAATCTGTGATGGTTCTGTTAATGTCTTTCCATGTTTTTGTCAAAATAGCATTTTGTGGCACTATACTAATTACTATCAGTTGATTTCCTTTTATTGCTGCCAAACCAAATCTTTAATGATAAGCACCATCTTGGATTTTCCAGAACCTCTCATTTGAAAGTTTCTGTTGCAGATATAAAATGTATCTTCTTTACTTCCGTTTATAATTTCAATGCAAAATATTGTCTTTCAGGGAATGAAGGCAACCTACTCTGTTACCGTAGACAATATTGAATGTGCTTACTTTGACCAAATCGAAAAGCTTCGAGATTTCGGGTCACATAACAGGGAAACAATTGGTCAACTTGTGTGGGGCTTTTTCAATTATTGGGCATACTGCCACGATTATACAGATTCTGTCATATCCGTGCGTTCAGGATGCATAATCAGGTGAGAAATAAAAGCTGAGACCTCTGACTTGATCGAATCCTTTGCTCCTTTAATATAAACTAAATCTTATTTACTTTGTTAACATGTTCAGCAAACGTGAAAAGGACTGGACAAGGAGAGTTGGCAATGATCGTCACTTGATATGCATAGAAGATCCTTTTGAGGTTTCTCACGATCTTGGTCGAGTTGTCGACAAGTTTAGCATAAGAGTTCTGAGGGAGGAGTTTGAACGTGCAGCTGAAATTATGCAGTATGACCCAAATCCCTGCGTGAAGCTCTTTGAACCATATATTCCTAGTAGTAGATTAGCTTGATTGGTTATTAACTTAAGATGTAATTATAGTAAATTCTATCCATTTTTCTCTTGTGCTATATATATCTAAAGCGCTTTAGGCTTGTTTCTCAAGACTTTTTCCGTCCCGTGTAAATTAAATGCGGGCAACAAACTTTTCGGTGGTATTTTTTTGATACCAATATGCAAATCTTGTGGTGAGAATGTAACCGTTTTTTTTGATGGAAGAGAAAGTAAAAGTTAGTGTGCATTATTCTCTCTCTCTTTCCCTTTCCTTTTACACGAATGGGTGCTCATATTCATAATATATATTTATATAAAATACAAGTCGCAAGCTTAAAAAAATTGTATAAAATACAAAATTATATAATTGTCAAATGAAAATACAGTAAAACATAGATTAATGGTGGTTTTGTGTTATCCCTTTATAATTTTGAGAAGAGAATTTGGCCATGTTCTGAATCACTTCAGCTTTCTTTTTCTTCCTTCTTTGAAACTTTAAAGAACGAGCTATATTGTGTAACTTTAGTAAATCAATATAAATTAGAGGTTGAAAAAAACATAGGTGGCGTTTGGTAACACTTTTTTAATCAGTTTTTTGTTTTTAAAAGTAGAAAAGTGAAAATATTTTTCAAAAACATGTTCTATAAAACTGTTTTTACTTTTCAATTTTATAATTAGAAATCAAAATTTTAAAAACAAAAACATTCACTTTCAATATTTTTTTAAACAATTTTTTTTCTTAATCAATCTTTTAGATTACGACCAGACCCGGACCCAAATACCCTCCCTACGGCCTTGGCGCTAAACCCGGTTTTTGACTTGAACCTGAATCCGACCCCGGCCCTAGACCCGACTTAAATAAAATCAAAAAATAAAAATAAAAATGAACTTTACAAAACACACTTTTGTTTTCTGTTTTTAAAATTGAAAAACAAAAGTGGTTATAGAACGCATTTTTGTTTTTAAAAAATAAATTTTTTAAAAATAAAAATTTTACTTTTATTTTGTGATTAAAAAATTAAAAAAACAAAAGTGTTACCAAACGACACCATAGTTTATTAAAATTGAACTGTTCTTCCATTTTGACATTATTCGAAGATCGGAGTGCAATTGTAACTTTGTAAGGGAAGTTGAGAATGCTCCAAAGATTAAATTAGCCTATTAGGGCAAGTTTAATGGAGGTACTATGTTTGGACTCACCTTTAATTATTTATGTAAAATATTTGTAAAAATCAGCCAATAAAAAATAAGAAAGAGAAAAATAATAATAAAAAAATAATAGCAAAACAACAACTATATATGTTACTTGTGTTTGAGTTTAAAACGTTAAATTTTACTAATATGAGACCACTATCCTCGCAGCTACCTTAGTAGCAACAACTATTGACGATGCTCTTATGCAAGATTTAATTAGTTTGGAATGAAGAATTTGAATATTATATAATGTTTATGTTGCGAAAATTTATTAATTACTACGCAAGTGCACGCAATCAAGTAGTATACTCACGCAAGTAAGGTCGAACCACAGGGAATTAAATTAATTACTACTAAACTATACTTATAATTCTATTTGGCAAATCAAAAGTATTTATGATTGAAAAAGGAAGAAAGAAATTCAAGAAACTTAAAGAAACAAGTGAATATTAATCAAGATGAGAGAATAGAGAGACGAATCCTGTTGTTAAGTTACCAATGTTAATGTCTAATTGCTAGTTTTCTCTTGAAGTGAATGACAGATTATAAATTAACCTAGCTCTTTTCAGATCTTCTAGGTTCTAAATCTCATGTTCTCTAATTAATCTCTTAATTAAACTAACATGAAATCAGCATTAAACAATAATCTAAATGTCACAAAGGCTATGTAAATACTTTCGTTTCACATCAAAACCTAGACTATCCAATTTTAGCATTCTCAATTCTCACTTTTCAGATTTCGAATTGAGATCATAAAACATGTAAAAGGTGATCAATCTTGCACATGGAAATTAAACACAAATATGAATAGTGTTCACAATCAAGATGGAGGAATGACAATTATTCATTAACTAGAAAAAACTTAAACAACATCCATCATTCTCCCTAAATAGGAGTTTAGTTCAAAACATCCATAATCAAATCCATAATTAACATTGAAACAGAAAATAGCATAGAAAAATTAAAGAGAAGAGAAAGAACTAGTTGAAGCAATTGATTCGGGTCGCCACAAGCCGCTCTTCTAGCCTCCTTCTTTGTTTCTAGGGTTCTAATTCTGAATACTCTCTATTTTTCACGAACCCTTGCTATTTAAACCAATTCTCATCTTCAAAATTCGTGAAATTACGAAATTGCCCAAAAATCCTGTCATAAGGGTCCCCGTCGCGACTGGCAAAGCCCCCGTCGCGACGGGGGTTCAGCTTCGAATCTCTTGAAAGTTTCTGTCAGTTCCCGTCGCGACTGGCAAATTCCCCGTCGCGACGGGAATAGGCAGCAACACCAATTTTGGTTTTTCTTCTCGATTCTTTCACCGTTTTTCCTCAATTCTTGTACATACTTTCTTTAAATGCCCGAGGACCTGAAACAAAAGAATCAAGCGTAATATAGCCCTAAAACTAGAAACAAAGAGTGAAAACTAACCGAAATATGACCCGAATCTTAGACTAATTTTAGCCTAACAAATTCCCCCAAACTAGATTCTTACTCGCCCTCGAGTAAGATGAATGCTACTAACTACTAACTACTAATTACGCTATCAGATAATCATAATACTACCGCCTCATGTGTTGTTCTCTTCTATTGCTCAAACTAGAATTTCAATTCTACCAACTCTAACAATTAATTTAGATGCTCGGTTTATAACACTATGTACAACTGCAAAAATTTATTCAAATGTGAAACATTGTTATAAAAGCTTTTCTCTTTCCAACAAGCCTACGTGTACCCCGATAACTCATAAGCTTGCATGCTTACCTTTCTCCACTAATGTTGACAGTATTCTTTGGAATCATTAGGTCTTTTCAAGGCTTTAGATAATATGGCTCAGATATTCAGGGATAGGCAAAAGTCAATTTTTGGCTCAAGATATCATAAGCACACAAACAGAACCCACAAGCTTCTTACTTTTCTTTTTCTAAGATCCCATAATATTCCCAGATTTACCAAGATTGATAGAAGACGTCTCTATTATTTTTCAACATCACTGAAATTTTTTTCTTTTTTTTTTCACACATATTTTTACTTTTTATTGTGTGTTTTTTTTTTTTTTTTCATATTTCATTCTTTTTTTCAGTGACATTGAATTACACAATTTTTTCTTCTTCTCAATCTTACAAGTTTTTCTCCCTCTCACTATTTCCTCACACTAAATGTTTCTCCTCCCCCAAACTAATTATGTAAATTATGATATCATGGATAACATGGTGAAGAAAAAAATTAATAGTGTGGTTGCAATTTTTCAAATCGATGGGTGAAAAACATAACAGGTTTAGGCTCAAAAGGTTAACTAGGGATACACATTATTACGGTAGGCTTGAAAGGCTCAAACTATCCAACAAATGCCTAAGTCATATTCCAATTGAACACTATCAAGGATTTCGTCTCAAAAGAATAAACATGCAAGTTCTAAGCTATCCTGTCAATCTTACCACAAACCATAGTAAAACAATTATAACAATTTTCACAGATTGAATATTTGCAGATAAACACAGGTTCCTAAGCATCTAAACTAATCCAAAGAGTTAACAGAATCAAGCACACAGTTATTTTACAATTTCAGATCACATCACACTAATCAGCAGTATACAATTATCGTCAAGCTTATTGCCATTCCTTAACTAAAACAGAAAAACTAAAACAGAAAAACTAAAATGCAGAAATTAAAGTGCAGAATTTAAAAATTTTAAATCTCTCCCCCCAAACTAAATATGACATTGTCCCCAATGTGTTAAAATAAAATTGTGGTTGAGAGATACTTACCTGAGCGCCACATCAACAAGCGGTTGACGCCCGTAATAAGCGTCATGCAAGACAACTTGAAAATTATTGTTGTACTCGCCTTCAAGCTTGGCAAGCGATGAGTTTGAACAAAAGTCAGCACCAACAACATAAGACTTTGGATGATGTGCTTGGGGAGAAGCCTTTGGTAACTCGAAGAGAATACAATATGGAGAATGCGGCATTAGTGGAAAATAAGGGTCCATTGGTGGTTCATAATATAGTGGTGTTGACAACCTCAAATCAACAACTACATTCTTCTACCACCAATGGCACCTCTTTCTTGCTTTTCTCAAATAACCTCTCAATTGGTTGTTCAGTTTCCTCATGACCATCCACATCCTTGACTGTGATTTGATCTTCAATAATTTCATCATTGAGGATGGATGTTTCTTCATTCACCAAATTGAGTTCATCCATTGTTGAGCAAGCATCCAATGTATCCAAATTTTCAACCACTTCAAAGGATTCTTTCTCTTCAATTCTAGGCTCAGTCTCTTCTATGTATTCATCTGATGGTGCTTCTACTATATTCAAACTACTCTCATAACTTTCGTTATTTGAGTTATTATCCTTAAAACTCTCTGAATCCTGCGCCATTAAATTATCACATAGAGCTTTTACCATGTCCGCCAATCGATTAATCTCTTTTGGAAGTGATAGTATATCCTCCTCTTCTTCAATTGGTTGGGGTGAGTTTGGACAATAAGGAGGGTATTGATGACTCCAACCTTGAAGTGATGGATTCCAATGCCAATCATAATCAAAATCTCCCATATCATTCAACAGATTTATTGCTTCATGGCCTCTCCTTAACAAAGGCTCTCCAGTAACCTCTGCTCCATAATCCACCCAACTTTTTGTTTCATCATCAAGTCCATTATAAAAGAGCCACGTAAAACATCCACTTGAGAAAGTGGGATAACATCTGTCTCCAAGCTCTTTAAATCTCCTCCAAGCAGAATAGAATGATTCATTGTGTTGTTGGGCAAAATCCTCAAGATATAGCATCTGGATTTATCTTGCAGGTCAAACTCATAAGTACAACATTAGTAAAATAAAAAAAAAAACAATAAAACTAAATTAGTAATTAGAAGATAAAAATTCGAAACAACAAAATTAATACTAAAACTAAAAAGAAAAACCAAATTAGAACAAAATTTAATTTTTAATAATATTACAAAATTTAATCTAAAAGAAACAGATTAGAAATAAGCAAAAAGAATTAACCAAAGTAGAAGTTAGTATAATTTTATGTAATATCAATCTTTATACAATTCCCCGGCAACGGCGCCAAAAACTTGTTGCGAAAATTTATTAATTACTACGCAAGTGCACGCAATCAAGTAGTATACTCACGCAAGTGAGGTCGAACCACAGGGAATTGGATTAATTACTACTAAACTATACTTATAATTCTATTTGGCAAATCAAAAGTATTTATGATTGAAAAAGGAAGAAAGAAATTCAAGAAACTTAAAGAAACAAGTGAATATTAATCAAGATGAGAGAATAGGGAGACGAATCCTGTTGTTAAGTTACCAATGTTAATGTCTAATTGCTAGCTTTCTCTTGAAGTGAATGACAGATTATAAATTAACCTAGCTCTTTTCAGATCTTCTAGGTTCTAAATCTCATGTTCTCTAATTAATCTCTTAATTAAACTAACATGAAATCAGCATTAAGCAATAATCTAAATGTCACAAAGGCTATGTAAATACTTTCGTTTCACATCAAAACCTAGACTATCCAATTTTAGCATTCTCAATTCTCACTTTTCAGATTTCGAATTGAGATCATAAAACATGTAAAAGGTGATCAATCTTGCACATGGAAATTAAACACAAATATGAATAGTGTTCACAATCAAGATGGAGGAATGGCAATTATTCATTAACTAGAAAAAACTTAAACAACATCCATCATTCTCCCTAAATAGGAGTTTAGTTCAAAACATCCATAATCAAATCCATAATTAACATTGAAACAGAAAATAGCATAGAAAAATTAAAGAGAAGAGAAAGAACTAGTTGAAGCAATTGATTCGGGTCGCCACAAGCCGCTCTTCTAGCCTCCTTCTTTGTTTCTAGGGTTCTAATTCTGAATACTCTCTATTTTTCACGAACCCTTGCTATTTAAACCAATTCTCATCTTCAAAATTCGTGAAATTACGAAATTGCCCAAAAATCCCGTCATAAGGGTCCCCGTCGCGACTGGCAAAGCCCCCGTCGCGACGGGGGTTCAGCTTCGAATCTCTTGAAAGTTTCTGTCAGTTCCCGTCGCGACTGGCAAATTCCCCGTCGCGACGGGAATAGGCAGCAACACCAATTTTGATTTTTCTTCTCGATTCTTTCACCGTTTTTCCTCAATTCTTGTACATATTTTCTTTAAATGCCCGAGGACCTGAAACAAAAGAATCAAGCGTAATATAGCCCTAAAACTAGAAATAAAGAGTGAAAACTAACCGAAATATGACCCGAATCTTAGACTAATTTTAGCCTAACAGTTTATTATGAGAAAAATTAAGATAATACATTTAAAAAGGGTGTACTTTTTTATTTCTAATTTTTTACAATATTAAAGATAATTTAAAGTAAATATTAATAATTTAGCTATAATAGTTATGGTTAAAGTGTAGTAATAAATATAGTATACTAGTTACATACTTCTTTTTACTTGAATACAAATTCATATTTGTAAAAATAGATTCTATTAAAAACAAAAAATGCATACATATAAGGTATTCTAAAGAAAACTAATAATTATTACTTTAAATTAAAAATATATATACATTTTTTAATTATTTTTCTAGGCAAACACCTCACATCTACGTGGGTCTGCCCGTGCAAGAACATGGTGGTACATCAAGGGAAGTGGTTCATAGTATTTGTATTTCCCATGGGAATATATTTTTGCTGTCTTGTAAAGAACTCAAATACAATCATAACTATTATACATACATGACAATGAGATTAGTTCTGGCGGTTGTTATTATATTGAGTTTTTGACATAATTAATTAATTACTCCAGAAAAAACTTGGTGTGTGCATTGCATGGGTTACCTTAAGTGCTAATGTTCTTCCAATAGTATTGGAATATACAGTATACTTTATTATCACAATTGAAATTGTTTGTAACCACAAGTACTCCAAAAACAACTATACAACTACTTTTAAAGAAATCAGATCAGTCTTCAAACACCTCATACACACTACTCACAGTATCAATCCATCTCTAACCTTTCCACCATTAAATTTGAGCTTAATTAAACTACAATGTCTCAACCTCAACCCACTGACCACCACGACCTCTTACCTCTGCTCTTAGTCCTCGGATCTCCCACGGTTTCCGTTATTTTCGGAGATCGTTTCGCCCAAAGATTTCGAATCCTGAAACACTCCGATTCATCTCTCCCTTTCGACCAGTTCCTCGCCTCGCCTCCGGTGCGATCGGCGACCGCCATACTCTGCGCCGGGGGGATTCAGATCTCCGCTGATTTACTCAGCCAGCTGCCATCGGTAAGGCTCGTCGTCACGGCCAGCGCCGGAGTTAACCACATCGACGTTCCCGAGTGCCGACGCCGGGGAATTGCCGTGACCAATGCTGGTGATTCGTTGACTGAGGATGTGGCGGATATGGCGGTTGGGTTGTTGATTGATGTTCTTAGGAAGATGTCGGCTGCTGATCGGTATGTGAGGGGAGGGAATTGGGTTGCTCATGGGAATTTTCCACTGGCTCACAAGGTAATTAACTCCTTTTCATCTAACAATAATACATGGTTAAATAAAAATATATATATAATAAGTACTTACGTTTCATAAATGTTTTATGTTATGTTGACTTCCTTTTACTTATTATTATATCCATTAAAATGGGCACATAATTAAATGTAGAGTTTCCAAGGTCAAATAAGATTTTAGTTTAGTTTTTTTTTAAGAAAAGAATAGATTTTTCTTCTTAATATGTATATATGGTCTGTTTTAATTAGTTTGATTGCATTCTAATATCCAATTTTGCTATGATAAATAAGTACAAGTTAAGATACTTAATTTTAGAATAAGTAAATAAGTCACAGTAAATAAGTAATATTTATTTTTTCATAAATTTACAACAAAAACACATAATTACAAAAAATGTGCAAAAAAAAATTTATTTTAAAAACTTATACATTTTGAAAATTTATTACATGAAACCATACATTTTAATTATTAAATAATAAAATATGTTTATTAAAACTCAAAATAAACAATTTCTCAAAATTAAATAAACAGTTTTATAAAAATAAACAAATTAAATATTTTTTTATTAAAAGATAAATGTTTATTATCTATTTTTGTATGAATCATTATAATTTAATAAGAATTTTTTTTTAATAAAATACAATATCAAAATTATAAACACTAATGTATATAAATATAAATCAATACTTAAAATTACTAAAAATAAACATGACAAATAGACTGATATAATAAACATATGTGAATATTATTATTTTGTTTATTAAATTAGTATGTTTAATTGATAGAAAATAAAATAAACACATATAAAATATTTTATATTATTGATATCTTTATTATAATTGCAAACATAAAAATAAACATATCTAATATTACTATATATATATAATAATCAATAATTATTACTATATATATTATAAAAAAAATTGAATTTTTTTTTTTTGATGAAATTGAAAAAAAAGTTTTTAGTATGGGAAAATGATAATAAATTTTTTTACACATATTTTGTAATTAATTAAAATAATGTATACAAAATTGTAAAATGTCCTATTCATTTCGATGATAAGCAGTTGGGAGGTAAGCGGGTTGGAATTGTTGGAATGGGAAGGATCGGGAGTGAAGTTGCGAAGAGACTGGAAGCCTTTGGGTGTAAGATTTCATATAACTCAAGGACCAAGAAAGACTCCGTTTCTTATCGTTTCTACAACAATATTTGTGAGCTTGCTAATGATAATGAAGTCTTAATAATATGTTGTAGTTTGAATAACCAAACACGGCACATGATCGACAGAACAGTAATGTGTGCATTGGGAAAAGATGGAGTGATAATCAACGTGGGGCGTGGGGAAATCATAAAGGAGAAGGAATTGGTTGAGTGTTTGGTGGGAGGAGAGATTGGAGGAGCTGGTTTGGATGTGTTTGAGGATGAACCAAATGTTCCTCAGGAATTGATTGGATTGGACAATGTGGTTCTCTCTCCACATTGGGGCGTTTTCACTCTCGAATCTTTTGAGGCTCTGTTTCAAGTTACTGTTGGTAATTTAGATGCCTTCTTTTCCAACAACCCTTTGCATTTTCAGGTTCTCCAAAATTAATATCAAGGCTATAAAAAACAAGTTATTAAAATGTGAACAAATATTGATTTGTTTTTTGAAACGTATGGTGTGGTAACCTATATAATGTTGAAAAGTATTTATTGTTGGCTGATCTCTTTAATTATTACTCTCTTTAAAATGATGAAAGAAGTGGTTAATATGTATAATTTGGAAAGGAATTTATTAACTAAGACCAAAAAATAAACAACAAAAGAAAAATATTGGATTTGTAGATAAGAAGAACTTGTCAAGAATTAACAGACAACATTAAAATAATAACCATTAAAAAAGAATCTACGAAATAAGAACTTGAGTTAAAATTAAAAATGCACCAACAAAATTATAATAATAACACCAGTAATCAAGGTAACTAGTTACTAAACTAATAATAAATAGTTTCTAAACTAGTAAAATATATATTTTAGTAGTGGTTTCTAGCTAAATCATTCACTTGTCACTAACCAGCTCATTTGGTTAAAGTATAAATAAACCAAGAACAGGAAAAAAAAATAAAAACAGAACTAGGATCATTGTTAATTTGTTATAGGGAAGTAGATTTATGATGATTGTTAGAGAATGTAGTAAGTATGTTATCAAATTTTTAAGAGTGTCTCTAATTATTATGTATATTGGACGGTCAATGTGATTGATTATAAATTAGTTGTGTATGTTATTTGAATGGATAAATAATTTTTTTTTAACAACTTATTTAGCTAGATGTTTTTTTTGGAGATGTATATCCTTTTAGGTGAAAGCATAGCCGACTATCAAATTAGGTGAATTCAAAATATGAACTCATGTCATATCAATGGTTAACTTAATAGCAAACAAATGGACATGGTAGAGAAAGGTGAAATTAATGTCTAATTTGAAAACTCGAAAATTTTTAGAAAAGTGTTTTGTATATTTAAAAAAGGGTGCAAGTTTCTCCAATAGCGGCATTATCTATAGGCGCTCTATGTTAGACATTTATATGTATAAACTGAAATATATACGTCTAAGTATAAAGTGCGGAATTAATCAAACATATATACACTATGAATAAGGATCGAAATACCTCCAGCCATTGAATCTTGAGCTTCAAACCCACATAAGCTTTGATCTGCAAAGGAAATTGACTACCATGGGTAATCGGGCTTCCTCGCTCTCTCAACTCTCTTTAGATGGAATTTGCTGTTATGAACAGAATGAGTGAGGAGCTCGGGGACCGAGACCCTATATTTATAGGTGAGATACTCCATCAGTATCTGTGCCACATTAATTGTCAGAATATTTTGACAATTAATTCAAGAAATCAAATCAGGTAATGAATATAGAAATCTGACCATATATAGAATATTACGTAATTGATTCTGTCCAGATTCAATGAATATAAAATATTCATTTATCAGAATCAATAATATTATTTTATTTCCTTAATTAGAAATATTCTAATATTCTCCCACTTGGCCAGCATTTAAACTAAAACATTCAAACCCAAACGTTCCTCATTATATAATAAACATACAAATCATAGCGACATGTCCTCATTATAAGTCGAGTATTATCTTCCATGTATTACGATATATTTATTATATAACAATGTACTTTATGTGGCAATGTACTTAAGTGAATAAACCCTAACCCTTATGTTTATTCAGGTCCTCTTACGATAATTTTCTCAAATGAAATTAAGGTGCACATAAATATGAGAAAATATCGAAATTAGAGTTTCATTAAATAATTTTTGGTTGTACAAATAAAAAAACTGCATATGGGTTAACTGAATCCCATATTTACTTTATGATCCTTGAATTTGTGTTGCGGCATGCCTTTAGTCAAGGATCTATGCGATCACCCAATTCAGTTTGCGTGATTAATGACCACTTATCACACCTTTTTATGGCTAAATACTTAATGTCGATATGCTAGCTTCGACCAGTACTCTTAGAGTTATTAGCCATAAATATTGTAGCTGAATTTATCGCAAAATTTTCTTAATGGCCTAATGAAACTGTAATTTGTTAGGCTAGAATTAGTCTAAGTTTCGGGTCGTATTCTCGGTTAGTTTTCACTCTTTGTTTCTAGTTTTAGGGCTATTTTACGCTTGATTCTTTTGTTTCAGGTCCTCGGGCATTTAAAGAAAGTATGTACAAGAATTGAGGAAAAACGGTGAAAGAATCGAGAAGAAAAACCAAAATTGGTGTTTCTGCCTATTCCCGTCGCGACGGGGGATTTGCCAGTCGCGACGGGGACTTACAGAAAGTTTCAGAAATTCCATGCTGAACTCCCGTCGCGACGGGGGGAATTGCCAGTCGCGACGGGAGCTGACAGAAAGTCTCGAAAATTCTCTGCTTAACCCCGTCGCGACGGGGATTGTGCCAGTCGCGACGGGGACCCTGTTGACGGGATTTTTGGGCAATTTCGTAATTTCACGAATTTTGAAGATGAGAATTGGTTTAAATAGCAAGGGTTCGTGAAAAATAAGGATTATTCAGAATTGGAACCCTAGAAACAAAGAAGGAGGCTAGAAGAGCGGCTTGTGGCGACCCGAATCGATTGCTTCAACTAGTTCTTTCTCTTCTCTTTAATTTTTTCTATTTTCTTTTCTATTTCAATGTTAATTATGGATTTGATTATGGATGTTTTGAACTAAACTCCTATTTAGGGAGAATGATGAATGTTGTTTAAGTTTTCCTAGTTAATGATTGATTGCCATTCCTCCATCTTGTTTGTGAATACTATTCATATTTGTATTTAATTTCCATGTGCAAGATTGATCACCTTTTACATGTTTTATGATCTCAATTCAAAATCTGAAAAGTGAGAATTGAGAATGCTAAAATTGGATAGTCTAGGTTTTGATGTGAAACGAAAGTATTTACATAGCCTTTGTGACATTCAGATTATTGCTTAATGCTGATTTCAAGTTGGTTTAATTAAGAGATTAATTAGAGAACATGAGATTTAGAACCTAGAAGATCTGAAAAGAGCTAGGTTAATTCATAATCTGTCATTCACTTTAAGAGAAGGATAGCATTTAATCATTAACATTGGTAACTTAACAACAGGATTCACCTCCCTATTTTCTTATCTTGATTAACCTTCCTTTGTTATTTTTAATTTTCTAAATTGTTTTATTTAATTCATAAAAAGCATTCTTTTACCAGCTAGAATCAATAGTATAATTTAGTAGTAATTAGTCCAATTCCCTGTGGTTCGACCTCACCTGTGTGAGTTTACTACTTGATTGCGTATACTTGCGTAGTGATTATAATTTTTAGCAACAAGTTTTTGGCGCCGTTGCCGGGGAATTGTATAAAGATTAATATTACCCAAAATTATACTAACTTCTACTTTGGTATATTTTCTCTTGCTGATTTTTCTAACCTTTTTCTTGCAATATTTTCTTGATCTATTTCAGGAATCCTAAGTGTATGCGCCGTCAAGGACAAGCAGTCATATTACCAGTTGATCCTGAAATCGAGAAAACTTGCAGGAGGAATCGAAAGAACAAAAGGCAAGAAAGAGTTTCAGCAATTGCTGAAACATCAGAAATCATGGCTGCCAATGTGAACAATAATGTTGGGAACAATGGGCGTAATAATGGTAATAATGGAGGCGCTGTGGAAGATCAAGCTAATGGCCGTAGCTTGAGAGATTACATTCTCCCTACTCGACGGAGTGCAACATGTATTAGGCCACCGGCAGTGGATGCAAACAACTTCGAGATCAAACCCGCCATCCTTCAAATGGTGCGGTCTTCGCCCCGCCTTGGTGGCCTCCCTTCTGAAGATCCTAATCTGCATCTCTCTAACTTCATGGAACTCTGTGAAACTTTTAAAGTTAATGGAGTTAGCGATGATGCCATTCGACTGAGATTGTTTCCATTCTCACTCAGAGAACGAGCCAAGAGTTGGTTGAACTCTTTGCCACCCAACTCTATTGCCACCTGGAATGATCTGGCAACAAAATTCTTGTCAAAGTTCTTTCCTCCAGCGAAGTCTGCAAAGCTGAGAGGAGAAATCAATAACTTCTGCCAACAAGATAATGAATCTCTCCATGAGGCTTGGGAGAGGTTTAAAGATCTGATCAGGAGGTGTCCCCATCATGGTATAGAGAAGTGGATGCTGGTTCACAACTTCTACAACGAGTTGGTTGGTAATACTAGAACTCTAATAGATGCAGCAGCGGGCGGAGCTTTTATGAGAAAGAGTGCTAATGAGGCGTATGATCTATTGGAGGAGATGGCTCTAAACAACCAGCAGTGGCCAACTGAAAGGAGTCAATCTAAGAAGGTAGCTGGTGTGTTAGAAGTTGATGCCATCACAAAGTTAACAGCGCAGGTTGAGGCATTGACAAAGCTAATTGCAGGGCAAGCTAAACAAGCCCAAATTGTTTGTGAGTTATGTGGAGGAAGTCATCACTTTTCGGAGTGTCAAGCAGATGTGGATGATTTGCCAATGGATGAAGCTAAGGCCATTGGGAATTTTTCACAGAACAACAACAACAATTATGGGTTCAACCAGAATAACAACCGAAGAAACAGTGGGTTCTATCAGCAACGCAATCAGAACCAACAGTTTAATCAGCAACAAGCCTCTGGTGGAAATTCTAGTTTACAAACAGACTTACTACTCCAGTTTATGACTGAAACTAGATCTTCAATTAAAGACCTGCAGACTCAGATGGGCCAGCTAGCAACTCAGGTAGCAACCCGCCCTCAAGGAAATTTGCCTAGCACAACTGAAGTTAATCCTAAAGAAAACTGCAAGGCAATTACCCTGAGGAGCGGTAAGAAGTATGATGGGCCTGAGTTACCACAACCAGTTGAGGTAGATGAAGAAATAAATGCTCAACCAGTGCAAACACCAACACCGATAGCAGAGAAGGCTACTGACAGCCCAGCACCACCACAACAGTCTCCACCTATTAGCATTGACCATCATGTTAAAATACCATATCCTCAGAGGCTCAGAAAGTCAAGCTTAGACAAGCAGTTCACCAAGTTTCTAGAAGTCTTCAAAAGACTTCACATTAACATTCCTTTTGCTGAAGCTCTAGAGCAGATGCCAAGTTATGTGAAGTTTATGAAGGAAATTTTGTCAAAGAAGAGGAAGATGGAAGACTATGAGACAGTGGCTCTAACTGAAGAGTGTAGCGCTATTCTACAGAAGAAACTCCCTCCAAAGCTCAGAGATCCAGGAAGCTTCACTATTCCTTGTACTATTGGTAAAATTGAAGGAATAAATGCACTATGTGATTTGGGAGCCAGTATAAACTTAATGCCTTTGTCAGTGTTTAAAAGATTGCAGCTGGGTGAAGCAAAGCCAACTACTGTAACTCTTCAATTGGCAGATCGATCGCTAGCTCACCCTAGAGGAGTCATTGAGGATGTGTTAGTAAAGGTGGACAAGTTCATCTTTCCAGCTGATTTTATTGTTCTGGATATGGAAGAAGATAGTAATGTTCCTATCATCCTGGGGAGACCTTTCTTGGCAACAGGGAAAGCACTAATTGATGTTCAGAAAGGAGAGTTAAAGCTAAGGGTACAAGGAGATGAAGTTGTATTTAATGTGCTCAAAGCAATGACCTATCCTACGGCTAGTGACAACTGTTTTGCAATTGATGTGGTGGACCAGTTGGTGGAGACAAAGACGCATGCTGAAGACCCTCTTAATCTGACTTTGGTACAAGAAGAGGTGGTGGAACAAGACGGTAAGGAAGCTTATGAGTATGCTCTGTGGCTCGATTCTTATGGACCGCTGAATAGAAAATATTATGAAGAGTTAGGAGTCATACCAACAAAGCCTACCCCATCTACTGAAAAGCCTCCTCAACTAGAGTTAAAAGTCCTACCAGAGCATCTCAGGTATGAATATTTGGGAGAAAATAAGACACTTCCTGTTATTGTGGCTTCTTCCCTATCTTCTGTAGAGACAGACAAGCTATTAAGGGTTCTAAGGAAGCATACAAAAGCCATTGGATGGACTTTAGCAGATATTAAAGGGATCAGCCCTTCAACTGTAATGCATAGAATCTTAATGGAGGAAGGAGTGAAGCCAACCATTGATGCACAACGTAGATTAAATCCACCAATGAAGGAGGTTGTCAGAAAAGAAGTCTTGAAGTGGTTAGATGCCGGGGTAGCGTATCCTATTTCAGACAGTAAATGGGTGAGTCCAGTCCAAGTTGTTCCAAAGAAAGGAGGGATGACGGTGGTAAAGAATGAGAAGAATGAACTCATCCCAACCAGAACTGTCACGGGATGGAGAATCTGCATTGACTACCGGAAACTCAACAAGGCCACAAGAAAAGATCACTTCCCACTCCCATTCATTGATCAGATGTTAGACAAGTTGGCAGGTCAAGAGTACTATTGTTTCCTTGATGGGTACTCAGGGTATCACCAAATAGCTATAGCACCAGAGGATCAAGAGAAAACAACATTCACATGTCCATATGGTACTTTTGCTTTTCGACGAATGCCATTTGGGCTGTGTAATGCTCCAGCAACATTTCAGAGGTGTATGATGGCCATATTTTCAGATCTAATAGAAAAATGCATCGAGGTGTTCATGGATGATTTTTCAGTGTTTGGTTCATCGTTTGACCAATGTTTAAGTAACTTGGAATTGGTCTTAACAAGGTGTGAGGATTCTAATTTGGTGTTGAACTGGGAAAAGTGCCATTTCATGGTTACAGAAGGAATAGTGCTGGGACACAAAATTTCGAAAGAAGGTATTGAGGTTGACAGAGCCAAAGTATCTACAATTGAGAACTTGCCGCCTCCAGTTTCAGTTAAGGGAGTTCGAAGCTTTTTGGGTCATGCCGGGTTCTACAGAAGATTCATCAAAGACTTCTCCAAAGTTGCCAAACCGCTATCTAATCTTCTCGCTAGTGGAGTGCCTTTTGAATTTGGGAAAGATTGTCTTGAAGCATTCCAGATTCTCAAGGATAAGTTAATCTCAGCACCGATCGTGACTACACCAAACTGGGAATTACCTTTTGAAATCATGTGCGATGCAAGTGATTATGCGATTGGAGCAGTGTTGGGGCAACGGGTTGACAAGGTATTCAGGACTATTTACTATGCAAGCAAAACCTTGAATGATGCCCAACTGAATTACGCTACTACAGAAAAAGAGATGCTGGCTATAGTGTTTGCATGCGACAAATTTCGACCCTATTTGATTGGCAATAAAGTGATAGTGTATACAGATCATTCAGCAATCAAGTACTTGATGACCAAGAAGGATGCCAAACCAAGACTAATTCGATGGGTTCTTCTTCTGCAAGAATTTGATCTAGACATAAAAGATAAGAAGGGTACAGAGAACCTGGTAGCAGATCACTTGTCAAGACTAGAGCTGGAAGAAAGTCAGAATACAAAAGAGGTACAAATAAATGAACAATTTCCCGATGAACAACTCTTTAGTGTGAGGGAAAGTCTGATGGTACCATGGTATGCTGATTATGTTAACTTCTTGGCTGCCAATATCACTCCTCCTGAGCTATCTCGCCAGCAACTAAAGAAGTTCTTTTCTGAGGTGAAACATTACTATTGGGAAGAGCCAATCCTTTACAAGCACTGTGCAGATCAGATAATAAGAAGGTGTGTGCCTGAAGAGGAGATGTACTCTATTCTTAATCACTGTCATGCTCTACCATGTGGGGGACATTTTAGTGGAACTAGAACAGCTGCCAAGGTGTTGCAAAGTGGATTCTTTTGGCCAACACTCTTCAATGACGCTAGTACTTTTGTGAAGGCATGTGATCGTTGTCAGCGTACAGGAAACATCTCAAGGAGAAACGAAATGCCTTTGACAGGAATCTTGGAAGTAGAATTGTTTGATGTATGGGGGATAGATTTTATGGGTCCTTTTCCTTCATCGTTTAGCAATCTATACATCCTATTAGCTGTGGATTATGTGTCAAAATGGGTGGAAGCTGCAGCCACACCAGCTAATGATGGTAAAACAGTTCTTAGGTTCCTTCAAAAGAACATATTCACTCGGTTTGGAACTCCCCGAGCAATCATAAGCGATGAAGGGAGTCACTTCTGCAACAAACAATTCGAAGCACTCCTTTCGAGATATGGTGTTCGGCATAGAATAGCTCTACCTTATCATCCGCAAAGTAATGGCCAAGCTGAGATTTCTAACCGGGAAATAAAGATGATTCTGGAGAAAACGGTGCAGAGATCAAGGAAAGATTGGTCAAGAAAGTTGGATGACGCATTGTGGGCCTATAGAACAGCGTTCAAGACGCCAATCGGGATGTCACCATATCGGTTGGTGTTTGGAAAGGCTTGTCATCTACCGGTGGAACTAGAACACAAAGCTTACTGGGCAATGAAAACTTTGAACATGGATTTAAAGGCTGCTGGTCAGAAGAGATTACTACAGTTGGATGAGTTGGAAGAATTCCGGAATGAGGCTTATGAGAACGCTAAGATCTATAAGGAGAGAACTAAAAGGTGGCATGACCGAAATTTAGTTAGGAAGGAGTTTCAACCTGGGCAACAAGTTCTACTTTTCAATTCAAGGTTGAAGTTGTTTCCTGGTAAATTGAAGTCAAGGTGGTCAGGGCCATTTACAGTGGTCAAAGTGTTTCCCTATGGAGCGGTGGAACTGAAAGGTGAAGGTCAAAGTTAACGGGCAGCGGTTAAAGCTCTACTTGGGAGGTCAATTTGACCAAGCCAAGTCCGCCATGATTCTGGCGCCACTATGAAGATCTCGGTCAACGTCTAGCTGCACGACGATAAAGCAGCGCTATTGGGAGGCAACCCAATCTTTTAATTTAGTTTTATTTTATTTTTGAATTTGTAGAAAACATTTACAAGAGTTTTGTGGCATTTTAATTCGTTTCATTGCACTTAGGATAGATTGCATTTGTAATTCTCCAAAAAAAAAAAAAAAAAAAAAAAAAGAGGCCAATGCTACGAAGTCGCGGCCAGGAATTCCCGCCGCGACTAGGCCTTCTCCAGAAAAAAAAAAAAAAAAAAAAAGGGTTCGAAGTCGCGACTGGCCATTGCCCGTCGCGACGGGGAAGGCTGAACGAAAATTGCAACTTTTCTGTCAACTCCCGTCGCGACGGGGCACATTGCCCGTCGCGACGGGACCCCGTTTTCAGCATATTAAAACCCCAAATTTCCATATAACCCCATTTAACCTAAAAATCAAAACCCACCCGAGTTCTTCCTCTTTTCTCACCCTAAAAACCTCATTCAACCATTAAACCCCCAATTTCTTCTCATTCCCTTCAAATCTTTCATCCAAATCCTCAAAAACACAAATTTCTCTCATAAATCTTCTCTTTTCTTCAAAAATCACACCACAAATTCCACTTTTTCACCCAAATCCGAATTTTTCACTATTCATCATCTTCAACCTTGAGTTCTTCATGGATGTGCAACAATGGTAGAGGATGAACGAAATTCTTGCTAGTAAGTCTCCTTCTTGTCAATATTTTGAGTAGTTAGCGAGTTTTTCAACAATTGGAATAATTATCTTGAATAGTTTGGAATTTGTGGATATATTGTGGAGAAATTGTTGAATATTTGTGGAATATTGTTGTTGTGAGACTATTGTGGTATTATTGTGATTTTTGGAAGTGAAGAAATTAAGGGGAAGTGCTGCCGAATTTTTCCAAAAGTTTGTGTGTGGTAATTTTGAAGTGTATTATGGGTTCTAAGCGTTCTAGAACGGGGCAATCGGGTGCGTCATCGTCAAAACCGCCAACTCCGGCGTCCAAGTCTAATTATGAAAAAGATAGATTCGTGAGTTTGAAAGCGCAAGAAAGATACTTCGAATTGCAAAAGAGAGCTTTCATTGTGGATCGAGGTATCGAATATGATGGAAATCCCACTCCGAATAGCCCATTATTCGAGACCATGAGGCAACAAATTCAGAACCGCCGATGGGAGCAATTAGTGAAGATTCCAGAAAGAATCAATCAGACTCTGGCTCTTGAATTTTTAGCCAATTGGCCGGAAGCAGAGAACGATAGGGTACGAGTCCGCAAAACAAATGTGCCTGCAACTTATGCTTCTCTCCATAAATTGTTTAATATGGAAGTGGTGAATACACACTACTACAAAACGTTTATGGAGGAAACGTTTGATCATGTGGACTTGGCAGAAACAGTTGGTTTTCCGGGTTTAAGATTGCATGAGGTGGATGATGGGAACCAAATGCTTTATCGCTGTGAATTGAATCAAGTTGCTCGCGCTTGGATGTTTTTTGTGAGTGCTAGGCTTATGCCTAGTAAGCATTTATCAGATTTTCCATTGGAGAGACTCAAAATTGTTTATGCAATCATGAAAGGGATTATGGTGCCGGCTGCAGGTATCATTCTGAATAGTTTAGATAACATGGTTGCAGGATCAACACATGCAGGGATTGGCCTAGCGGGAATTATAACTGAATTGTGTGAAGCTCATAAGGTGCCACAATATCCTTATGATAATCTAGTGCAGCCACAACGAAATATTGATTGGACAATGGTGCGAAACCTTAAACCCCCGCATCCCTATGGCCAACCGCCTCCTCCACGTCGTACTCCGCAGCAAGAAATTCATGTCCCCGAGGACGAGCACATTCCAAATGAAGAAATGCCTCAAGCGGTACCAGCTTCCACTCCCCTTGATGCGGGGATGCAACATATCAATGCTCAACTCAACTACATCATCCAGCAAAACAATCATATCCAGAGTTACATGGCGCAACGAAGTGAATTTGATGAGAATCAAGTGAGGCAGTTCAATCATTTGATTGATTCGTGGAGTCTTGGGGTCGAGGACCCGAATTACTTGGCATACCCTCCGCGTTTTCAGCCTTATGATCAGCCACCACCACCAAACCCCTTCTGATGGGGGTTCAGGTAAGTCCTTCTCACCTTGAGTATAAAAGTACATTGGGGACAATGTCATATTTAGTTTGGGGGGAGAGACTTAAAATTTTTTAAATTCTGCACTTTAATTTCTGCATTTTAATTATCTGTTTTAGTTTTTCTGTTTTAGTTAAGGAATGGCAATAAGCTAGAAGATAGTTGTATACTGCTGATTAGTGTGATGTGTTCTGAAATTGTGAAATAACTGTGTGCTTGATTCTGTTAACTCTTTGGATTAGTTTGGATGCTTAGAAACCTGTGTTTATCTGAAAAAATATTCAATCTGTGAAAATTGTTATAATTGTTTTACTATGGTTTGTGGTAAGATTGACAGGATAGTTTAGAACTTGCATGCTTATTCTTTTGAGACGAAATCCTTGATAGTGTTTAATTGGAATATGATTTAGGCATTTGTTGGATAGTTTGAGCCTTTCAAGCCTACCGTAATAAGATGTATCCATAGTTAATCTGTTGAGCCTAAACCTGTTATGTTTTTCACCCATCGATTTGAAAAATTGTAACCACACTATTAATTTTTTCTTCACCATTTTATCCAGGATATCATAAGCTACATAATTAGTTTGGGGGAGGATAAACATTTAGTGTGAGGAAATAGTGAGAGGGAGAAAAACTTGTAAGATTGAGAAGAAAAAAATTGTGTAATTCAATGTCACTGAAAAAAAAATGGAATATGAAAAAAAAAAAAACACAATGAAAAGTAAAAATACGTGTGAAAAAAAAGAGAAAAAAATTTCAGTGATGTTGAAAAATAATAGAGATGTCTTCTATCAATCTTGGTAAATTCGGGAATATTATGGGATCTTAGAAAAAAAGAGAAGTAAGAAGCTTGTGGGTTCTGTTTGTGTGCTTATGATATCTTGAGCCAAAATTGTCTTTTGCCTATCCCGCAATATCTGAGCCATATTACCCAAAGCCTTGAAAAGACCTAATGATTCCGAAGAATACTGTCAACATTAGTGGAGAAAGGTGAGCATGCAAGCTTATGAATTATCGGGCTGTGGAACTGTTGGAAAGAGTAAAACTTTTATAGCAATGTTTCACATTTGAATAAATTTTTGCAGGTGTACATAGTGTTATAAATTGAGCATCTAAATTAATTGTTAGAGTTGGTAGAATTGAAATTCTAGTTTGCGCAATGGAAGAGAACAACACATGAGGCAGTAGTATTATGATTATCTGATAGCGTAGTTAGTAGTTAGTTTTTTTTATCTTACTCGAGGGCGAGTAAGAATCTAGTTTGGGGGAATTTGTTAGGCTAGAATTAGTCTAAGTTTCGGGTCGTATTCTCGGTTAGTTTTCACTCTTTGTTTCTAGTTTTAGGGCTATTTTACGCTTGATTCTTTTGTTTCAGGTCCTCGGGCATTTAAAGAAAGTATGTACAAGAATTGAGGAAAAACGGTGAAAGAATCGAGAAGAAAAACCAAAATTGGTGTTTCTGCCTATTCCCGTCGCGACGGGGGATTTGCCAGTCGCGACGGGGACTTACAGAAAGTTTCAGAAATTCCATGCTGAACTCCCGTCGCGACGGGGGGAATTGCCAGTCGCGACGGGAGCTGACAGAAAGTCTCGAAAATTCTCTGCTTAACCCCGTCGCGACGGGGATTGTGCCAATCGCGACGGGGACCCTGTTGACGGGATTTTTGGGCAATTTCGTAATTTCACGAATTTTGAAGATGAGAATTGGTTTAAATAGCAAGGGTTCGTGAAAAATAAGGATTATTCAGAATTGGAACCCTAGAAACAAAGAAGGAGGCTAGAAGAGCGGCTTGTGGCGGCCCGAATCGATTGCTTCAACTAGTTCTTTCTCTTCTCTTTAATTTTTTCTATTTTCTTTTCTATTTCAATGTTAATTATGGATTTGATTATGGATGTTTTGAACTAAACTCCTATTTAGGGAGAATGATGAATGTTGTTTAAGTTTTCCTAGTTAATGATTGATTGCCATTCCTCCATCTTGTTTGTGAATACTATTCATATTTGTATTTAATTTCCATGTGCAAGATTGATCACCTTTTACATGTTTTATGATCTCAATTCAAAATCTGAAAAGTGAGAATTGAGAATGCTAAAATTGGATAGTCTAGGTTTTGATGTGAAACGAAAGTATTTACATAGCCTTTGTGACATTCAGATTATTGCTTAATGCTGATTTCAAGTTGGTTTAATTAAGAGATTAATTAGAGAACATGAGATTTAGAACCTAGAAGATCTGAAAAGAGCTAGGTTAATTCATAATCTGTCATTCACTTTAAGAGAAGGATAGCATTTAATCATTAACATTGGTAACTTAACAACAGGATTCACCTCCCTATTTTCTTATCTTGATTAACCTTCCTTTGTTATTTTTAATTTTCTAAATTGTTTTATTTAATTCATAAAAAGCATTCTTTTACCAGCTAGAATCAATAGTATAATTTAGTAGTAATTAGTCCAATTCCCTGTGGTTCGACCTCACCTGTGTGAGTTTACTACTTGATTGCGTATACTTGCGTAGTGATTATAATTTTTAGCAACATAATTCTGAACTCTAGGCCTACTATGAAACTCTATAATACATCATACGAGATGTATCCTCAAAACAATAAATGAATGTGACTTCTATAGTGGAAATAACAATCAAGATTCTCTACAATATAACTTACTGGTAATCTTAAGGACGTAATAAAATATTGATTTACGTGAATCAATACAACCAGTGAAGTACATTAGAATCTAATTGGTTAACTATATTTCCAGATGGTCAATTCATCTTAAAATATGTATGAATATAATTTTTAGTATCTTAAAGATACCTCATCACTTTGTATGAAAAATAAAGTGGTCTTAACTTTAGTTATTCTGATACTACTTAACGATCCTGAAACAAATGTAATGCAAAGTCTTATTCAGACTCTTAGGCATACATTAGGCTTCTAAAATAGAAGCAAATGAATGTTCTTAATTTATTCTCATTCCAAATCATTTTTCAGATGTTGGTTTGAGTTGAATTTATCACATTTAAAGATAAAAGTTATATCAAATGAATAATACATAATTTTATTTAATCAGAGATGATGTGGCTACTCTCTAATTAATTAAAATTATACATGTTATTTATATTCATTATCTCAAAATAATAATTTGAGATATGAATTATTTCACCTCATATAGAAAACTTTTATCATCATTTGCAAGTAACATATTGTGTACGTATAAAACAAATATTACTCCCACTAACCTTCTGGTATATAATTATTTCCATAATTCTCTTTTCAAGTCTAAATGAAAAGATGATATAATACCAATTTGTGAGATGTTTGTTTTAATCTATAGGTAGACACATTAAGCTTGCATATGTTCACCACTATTAGAGGAAAATCTTTATGGCAATCTGTATATTCTCCTCTAGTTCACTGTTTGGAACTGATTAATGAATTGAAACGAACAACAAATGCCAAGGTCTATAATAGAATCATTTATAAAAACAAGTGAGAATGTAAATCTCTTTTGTTATTGATTCTTAGTTCAAAATGAACTTTTTAGCAATGAATATTCTTTTATATCTTTATGTTTCTCAATGTTGCCTAATGAATATTATTGGTGAAAAAACTTATGCTTAATTAATGTTCTCCACCCCATTAGGCAACTTTACTAAAGATAAACTTTATTGCTCTTTAAGATATTCATTTCTTCATTCATGGCATGTTGTACTACAACTTCAATTCTTTATCATTCTATAATTTAATTTGTGTCTCAAATTAATATTGTAGTTGAACTCTTATTGTACAAAATGTAATCACTAGAAAACATTGATCTTACTGTTCTAATAAGTCATCTTAAGGATGGACCAACAAACTCTTAAAAGAGCAAATGGTTCAATAACATGTTATTTTAGAAATTGTAAGCAATTACTAAATAACGTAACTTATTAGAATTTTACCAATGACTTGTATATTATTAATGATTAGTTATGAATTCTCAATAACCATTAATCTTAAGGGTTGTTGTGAATCATAATTAATCTAACACTTGAGGTGGAAGTTTGAGAAAATATGAATGATCTTTCTCGGAAAATAGGTTCCTAGATTGATCATTCCCACTGATCAAGTCAATTCTTAATTCCACAATTCTAGTGTTGTGAGATGAATAATAAAATATGTAACCCTTAAACCTTATAGCTTTTCAAATGAAATATGCTCATTTATGGTTTAGGGCCCAGATCTTTTCTTTGACAATTGTACTCTAACTATATATGGGTATTTATAAAATGTGCACATGTCATCAAGTCGGTTTTCAACCTTATCACAACTCAAAATATGTTTGAGAAACAACTTTGGTTAGAACACGATTTGATATGTACACCCCATTGTTGAGTATCAATAGACAAAGATTTAAGAAAGATTGGAGTTTGCTATGTAGACTTCACCCCATGTCCAAAAAATGCTTAGTTTCTTAAATCTGTTACACACTATAATTTGGGTGTACCAAGCATATGTATCGGGCAATGAACCCATGCTTTTAAAGAAACTTTACAAATAGACTGGGAGTTTATCCATACTCACGAATTTTAATGTAGTATTCTCCATTTTATATTTGATCTCACTATCGTAATATGCAAAATGCACCATTTCTCTACTTAAGATTTAAATGTCTTTGAAACATATAAATCTATACTTTTGTAGAAAAATTATTTATGTGAGTAATCGTTAAAAAGGAGATGCAAAATTTGAGTCCATGTCTTCAAAATTAATTGACTTGTATGATTTCTAATATGATAGAATTCTAGTATGCACCGATTTTGACTTGTTGGAATACATATTCTTAATGAAATTCACACAAGTTCTAAATAAAGTTAGTAAAATCAAGTGTAATGAAGATCCCCACCATTTACTAACATTTATTCTATTTATGGAGATATGTTCCATAATTTTTGGTGCTATAATTGTGACAGTCAGTAGTCCCGTGATCCGTAAGGGGAAATACCGGGTAAGCTGTGCAATCCCACATCGCCTGGGGAAGGTCTAATGGGATGATTCTGAGACTGTGTAGGTATGGGACTACACAGTTAAAGAGAGCTTAAATGGATTGATTGGTACTACCTATATCAACAAGGTGCATCTTGTTTTTCGGTAGCCCATCTCGAAAGAACTCCACAGTTAAGCGTGCTTGGCCTGAAGTAATTTAGGGATGGGTGACCTCCTGGGAAGTTTTCCCAGGAAGTGTGCAAGTGAGGACAAAGCACGCTGAAAACACTCGTGTTGGTCTGTAGGGCCAGTCATCAATCCATGAAGCAGCCAGAGTGGCGTACCCGTGTATAAGAGCCATTATTCCGTGGGTGTAAGGACCCAATGGAGGCTTGAAGCGGGGACGTTACAAATGGTATCAGAGCCTTGACCCAGCCGGAAGTGTGGTCGACGAGGACGTCGAACCCCGTAAGGGGGGGTGATTGTGACAGTCAGTAGTCCCGTGATCCGTAAGGGGAAATACCGGGTAAGCTGTGCAATCCCACATCGCCTGGGGAAGGTCTAATGGGATGATTCTGAGACTGTGTAGGTATGGGACTACACAGTTAAAGAGAGCTTAAATGGATTGATTGGTACTACCTATATCAACAAGGTGCATCTTGTTTTTCGGTAGCCCATCTCGAAAGAACTCCACAGTTAAGCGTGCTTGGCCTGAAGTAATTTAGGGATGGGTGACCTCCTGGGAAGTTTTCCCAGGAAGTGTGCAAGTGAGGACAAAGCACGCTGAAAACACTCGTGTCGGGTCTCAGTAGGCTACCATCAATCCATGAAGCAGCCAGAGTGGCGTACCCGTGTATAAGAGCCATTATTCCGTGGGTGTAAGGACCCAATGGAGGCTTGAAGCGGGGACGTTACAATAATGTAGAAGAATTCTTATTAATAACACATTTCTTATTGTCAGATTGAACTTGCATATCTTTATGAGTGACATCATTTGTAGTAAAGACCTCTAAATGTGTCTAAATCAAGTTTCAATAGAATCTTGGAACATAAAGATCTTTGCCAATTTTAAAACAAAGCCACTACTATATTGCTTGTTCCTTAAACTTCTAAATGTGAGAACTTATCTTGTCTGTGGATAAGATTTGCTCACAGTTACTGACTTTCTTAGGTTTATTTGTGAACCTTGCAAGAAATTATGAATGTGGAATAACAATCTAAAATAATCCACTATGTGTTAATAATCACATTAACTATATTAGAATGAATTCATACACAATAAATTAAAATTTATTGGTGATAATAAAGTGTGATTTATTTTTCTTAATTATACAGTAAAAATTGTATATGCTAGATGAAGTTATCAGAATAAATTTTGAAAATTTCTACTGTTATGGAAGAAATTTTCTACTAGTATGGAAGAAATTTATGAATAGTGATGTAATAAAATTACATATATAGTTTTGAGGTTTAAATGAATCATGTTTTTACCAATGAATAAACATGCTTAAATATGAAATCTTATTAAACAAAAATTGCCTGTGGGCTAAATTTTTAATTTAATAAGATTAGATTTAGATGTAGATTATGATAGATTTACACAATTTATGAAAAACTTAAAGTTTAATATTTCTATCTTAATGAAAGGTATGAAACACTTAATTATTTATAAATGTTTCAAAATTTTATACTTTATGATAAAATTATTAAATTAAATCTACATAATTTCCTGTGGGATAAATTAAGAGAATTTAATTTAACATATTAATCATGTGAATATAATAAAATCCCTGTAGGGTAAGATTATTATGTTCACATAATTCATGTCCATTATGTGATCTTAATCCACTTAATATATATAATTTTATATAATTAAGGATGATGTGGCTACTCCCTAATTATTTAAAATTATGTGGTTCACTAGACACCAAAGTATAAACTGAAGATTAAAATTTTACTAAATCCAAAATTGCCTGTGGGCTAAATTTTAAATTTAATAAAATTAGATGAACTTTATGATAGATTTAATCAAACAATTAGTTTTGGAAAATGAAGGTTTATTATCTATCTTTAATTAAATTTGTGATAACACTATTAAATTAAATCCCCATAACTCCCTGTGGGGTAAATTAAGAGAACTTAATTTAGCATATTATCCTAATTAATTATACAAATATAATAAAATCCCTGTGGGGTAAAATTATTATACCTATATAATTAATTACAAGTTATGTCCATTAAGGTGAATTTTAATTAATATATAATTTTATACAAATAAGGATGCTGTGGCTACTCCCTAATTATATAAAATTATATTTTCACTTTGACATTAGGTATTGGGCTCTACCTAAAAGTAATTTCGTTATTAACATAGTAGACAATCACTGAGATTAATGCTCCTAGTGTGGTCGTCCGAAGATCATTAAAAACCGTTCTAGATATGAGCATTTGTCCCAAATTTATGTTTTCTTATGTCAAACCACAAAATTACTTACATTTTATTCATATTTTATACATTTTAGGAAGTTTTATGAATATTTTATGAATAATTTTATGAAGTTTTATGAAACTTAATGTGCTATATAAAATATTCAACCTATCTTAATGTTTGAATATTTCTAAATATATCTAGCACTATAAAAGGAATTTATGTATAGCATTTAAATCATACAAATCTAAATTAATTGCATTAAACATAAATTTGCCAAATAAATACAAATTAATACAATTATTGTATGATAAGAAATTAAATGCTTAATTCCATAATATATAATTAATTATGCATTTATGACCATATAATATCTTAAATATTTGCACTAATAATTAATTTGTATAAATAAGGTAAATATACAAATTAGTACAATTAATTATATGAAATGAATTAAATGCAAAATTAAAGAATGTACTTAATGGCAGATTTTTCAAATTTTATTAATTTAAACAATAAATTACATAAATTTGGTAATAAATAATTAGATGCACATTTAAGTATAAATGCACAATTATTACATGCCTAAATAAATCATGTAATTAATTACCAAATTAAAATAAATTTCTATTTTCAATTTATACTAGATATATGTATTAAACAAAAATAGAAAATTGACTAAATGCAATTTATGGACTAAATTAACACAAAATAGGAAACTAATTAATATTCCAAATAAATAAAAAATTTATAAAAAATTCGGAATATTTCCTTTTTTTTTTTTTTGGAAAAAAGCACTGCCTTGAAAAACGATACCGACGGCCAAAATTTATGAAATCAATTCCAAAATGATCTAAATGAAAAAAATTAAGCCATTCATATAGATTTCATGCATCGAAAACACGTAAAACAAAGACTTTAAAATCACCAAAAATTTCGGGTCCGAATTTTTTTTTTTTTTTTGGAGATTTCTTTGTTTTTCAAAATGAGTTTTCATGCATTAGAACAATCTATATTAATATATGAATGTATTGATTCAGAATGTATAATGTATATATAAACATATATACATATATATACAGAAAATAAAATAATGTACCGTATGTATATATATAAACATGAAATGTATATATGTATATATTTATATATAGCATTTAGGTATATAAACAATATGATATAATGAATATATGAACATATATATATACAATATATATACCTAATGAAATGAAGAAAATATCTATATATATGTATAAACTATATATGAATATATATATAAACTGAATGTATATATAAACAGAATGTATATGAATATATATATAAACTGAATGTATATACGTATATACGTATGAAAATGTATATATATAATATGAATATATATAATAAAAATGTATATACGAACCCAAAAACGAATATATAATATATATATATGAACACCGTATATACGTATATATATATATTAAACTCAAACTAAATCAAGGCAGAGATATATAATCCGCTCTGATACCAACTGTTAGACATTTATATGTATAAACTGAAATATATATGTTTAAGTATAAAGTGCGGAATTAATCAAACATATATACACTATGAATAAGGATCGAAATACCTCCAGCCATTGAATCTTGAGCTTCAAACCCACATAAGCTTTGATCTGCAAAGGAAATTGACTACCATGGGTAATCGGGCTACCTCGCTCTCTCAACTCTCTTTAGATGGAATTTCTTTATTATGAACAGAATGAGTGAGGAGCTCGGGGACCGAGACCCTATATTTATAGGTGAGATACTCCATCAGTATCTGTGCCACATTAATTGTCAGAATATTTTGACAATTAATTCAGGAAATCAAATCAGGTAATGAATATAGAAATCTGACCATATATAGAATATTACGTAATTAATTCTGTCCAGATTCAATGAATATAAAATATTCATTTATCAGAATCAATAATATTATTTTATTTCCTTAATTAGAAATATTCTAATACTCTAAACTCAGTTTTTTGACAAGACATGAAACATGTACAAGCTTGAGAGATACAAGTACGATTCAATACGAAAAAATATGTACTTAGGCAGGACAAAAAAAAATATGAATTTAAGCACGACACGATACAACAAGCTAGAAAGTACAAAACGTAAACATTAATACATTAGCTCAAAAACGTGATACATATCATATCATCTTTTCCTTTTTTATTTTAATTTTTTTTTTATTATTTTATCATATAGTAAGAAATTTGTTTATTTAATATGTATTAAATAATAATATAATATTATTTTAATAATTTTTAGAGATGCTTACCAATTGAATTATTTTAGAACAAAAGTACCAAAAATGATGTAAAAGAGATAAATAAAATAATAAAATTTTAAGTGATGTGGAAATTTTCGACACTCTTAAAGAGTACTATTATTGGAGATGCTCTAAGGATGCTAAGCAGCATGAGTGCCCTTTAATATTTCTCATAACAAAAAATAAGAAAGAAAAAATATAAATGATATTTTTTTATTTATATTCTTTTTACTTCAAATAAGTAATATAAATGCAAAATATAACTCATTTTGTTAAAAGTCTACTCCAATAATATCCTAAATTATGATACAAATATATCACAGCAAAAAGTGATTCAAATTTACATCACAATATAGCAAGATGCAAAATTTATATCATAATAAATACTATGCTTTATATTTATTATTTTGCTATTTTTAATACTTTATCATTAAATTTTAGCTAATATGCTCATTTAACTTATATTATTATTATTTTATTTAATTATGTATAATTATTTGATATATTTTAAATAAATTATTAAGATTTTATCAAAAAAAAATATTATTAAGATAAGTATTAAATAACATATTAAAATTTATAATAATATATTAAATCACAACCATAAAAGTTTGAAACAATATTACAAAACTATTTTTTAGTAAAAATATAGTTACAACTTTTACTTCTTTAGAGATGGTCTAATGGGTAAGTAGTTATTAAAAATGGTCAAAATTACGGATTATCCAGAATTCTTTAAAGTGAAGCTGTTAAAGACCATTCAAGTATCATTTAACTAAAAGATCTCCATGATGCTGTAAAAAAAAGATAATGGAATATTATGGGTGGTTGGTTTTGGTCAATTAAATTTAAAATTAATAAATTTTGTTGCAGATCTTCTTCAATTCCTCTTTCCCAATTATACAACAAAAATGGAAGAGCTCCAAAGCCAACCAGACGATCGGCCCCAACTCCTACTGATTGTAAAGACGCTACCCACTAATTTGTCGCCATTGTTTGATCAAAAGTTCCGATTGGTGAAAGCATGGGAGTCGGAGCTACCTCTAGACCAGTTTCTGAAGATAAATGCAAGCTCAGTCCGAGCGATGATTGCCAGCCACGCCACCTCCGTCAACGCCGACCTACTCCAACTGCTTCCAGCGCTGCGATTGGTGGTGACTTCCAGCGCGGGCGTCAATCAGGTCGACTTGGCCGAGTGCCGTCGCCGAGGGGTTTCGGTGGCCAATGTTGGGAACGCTTACTCGGAAGATGTGGCTGATATGGCCGTGGGTTTATTGATTGATGTGCTTAGGAAAGTTTCGGCCTCCGATCGCTACATCAGACATGGGTTCTGGAAAGTCAAAGGGGATTTTCCTCTTGCTCACAAGGTAAGCACTACTACTTTATTTTTAGGGAAAAATACAATAGTTAAGAATATCCCATATATTTTATAGCTGTAATTTAACAAAAACTAAGGATTTGTCAAACTGAATTTTGCTAACTCCACATTGTCAATTCAAATTACCATTTACAATTGCTTAGAATTAAGTCTCTGATTAGCTAAGAATAACATAGACAACTTGTTTAGTTAGATAAAATCCCACTTTTTCTTTTAGGCATATTTAGATTTTGTAGGTTGTGCCACATTATGATTTTTGTCATTGCAAAATAATAATGATAATAATAATAATAATAATAAGAATCAGGGTTATTAATTTTCAGTTGGGAGGAAAGCGTGTTGGAATTGTTGGATTGGGGAGCATAGGCTGTGAAGTTGGGAAAAGGCTTGAGGCATTTGGTTGCACAATCTCTTACAACTCAAGGAGCAAAAAGCCTTCCATTACATACCCTTTTTATTCTAATGTTAAAGAACTTGCTGAAAATA
This sequence comes from Cannabis sativa, assembly GCF_029168945.1. Classification (NCBI taxonomy): domain Eukaryota; kingdom Viridiplantae; phylum Streptophyta; class Magnoliopsida; order Rosales; family Cannabaceae; genus Cannabis; species Cannabis sativa. Next base: position 37,873,337 of record NC_083601.1, on the reverse strand, counting down.
ACGATGTTATCATCTTGTGCTGTAGTTTAACAGATGAAACACATCATATGGTTAACAAGGAAGTTCTTTCTGCTTTGGGAAAGGAGGGTGTGATTGTTAACGTTGGGCGTGGTGCTCTTATTGATGAGAAGGAATTGGTGAGGTGTTTGGTAGGAGAAGATATCAGAGGAGCTGGTTTGGATGTGTTTGAAAATGATATTGCCTCAAATGTTCCTGATGAGCTCTTCCAATTGGATAATGTTGTTCTTTCTCCACATGCTGCTGTACTTACTCCAGAGTCTTTTGAGAAGGCTGCTTCAGTTATGATTGCCAATCTGGAGGCTTTCTTCTTAAACAAACCGTTATTAACTCCGGTGTCCAATCCCTAGTAAGTTTCCTATTTTCTTATATCATTGGTTTAAACATTTTCAATTATAGATATAATTGTAGAAGTGACCCTGCTCTATAAGTCTGCCCTTATTAAAATATCAGGCCGATCCCTTCTTTTCCTCAACTGCAGGATTCTGAAATATTCATTTGATGAAAGATGAAATATTGAACCATGAAGGCTTTTTGACAATATGAGCTTCTGGATTTAATCTGTTATTTGTTCAGGTTAGTCTGTAATAGATTTGTGGAGGTGCTAACTAGTGAGGAGGAACATAAACGGTCTAGTCAAAATATGTTTACATGCATTGGATGCTTAAGACTTTGATGAGCAGAATAGTATGCATGGGTTGGTGAGGCAATGATGGTCTTAGATATTTGACATTTGTTCATATTAATATTATGCGGTCCTTCAAAATAAATAGGAAAGCCTGGTGCATATGGTTATTGTTTTTGCGGTATAGAAGAAAGATCATTTGTATAAACCACACATTGATTATCAATTGAACGATCGCTTTCAGTTTATGTACTATGTATATCAGTTAATTCAGTTATTCACAGTACAAGTTACAGCCATATTGCAAGAAATTTTGATAAGAAACCTGTTATTTGTAGAAAGACTCAAAATTCCATCATATATACTGTGTAAAACTTACATTCTTGACTAATTATGTTTCGCTAATTTAAAATGATCGAATCACTAATTAGCATTTGCCATTAGTTATTTGTAAACAAGTGACAAGGTCTAGTGCATGCTGTGCTCTGGATTTGAGATAATATATGTTTCTTTTTTCCATAAATCCTAAAAAATTTAATGTAATGTATATAAGATTTGAAAAAGTGATTCGATTTTCTCATTGATATGTACAGTCTTTATATGGGCAAATATAAGAATCCTTACGAGTAAAACTCGTGTTAACTAATGCCTAAGAAATAGCAGTAAGACTAGCTAATTAAGTAAATTAAATACATAAGAATAGACTAACAGAATTGAAAATTAGTTTAACAAGAGGAGACTAAGTGGAACTGATTATGACTGTTTGTATTATTTATATCTTCTATAATATATATGGTTAGTCAATTGCTAGTTATACTTTAATGAGAGATTTATGTATGAAAATGAGAAAGTCTTCTTTATTTGAGAGCGAGAGGGAAGAGTTTTCTATGAGGCGGGTTTGCTGTTTCCACATCAAAATTATGGGCCAGAGTTTCTTTTAGATAAATGCTAAAAAAATACTAGGGTGTTTAACATCTTTTTTTGATACAATTAAATATTAATTCCCATATAATTTTTATATAATATCATGAATTAATAAATGGCAAGACATAGTAGGTGTGGCTGAAAGGAGGGAATGTAAAACTATAGTGTACAAAAAAATTTATATTATCCACCAAAACTTCGTGGGACTCAAACTAAACTTATGGAAGAAGAACTCGTATTCCCACCTATTCTAATTCTAACACTCCCATAACAAACACTCAATTAAAGGAGCTCTAGCATTTTGTATCCCTGTGAGGGACTGTTTTCCGTTCGTGGATCTGCCCATGAGCTGAGTTGTTAAAATAAAAAATAACTTGTAAGTTGAGTGTTACCAATGACAAATTGCCATATATATGCCGCCACCCTGCATGTAACTTGTGTTGATTCTCTTTGGTAGTAGAAGGTTCTCATTCTCAATCTAACTAGAGGTAGGACATTGGATAGTTGGAACAAAGTTGTTGTGTGTTTAATTTATATTTTACAAATTGTTTTTCAGTTATTTCTGTTTGTTTGAAAATCAATAACATAAATCAACGTCTCCATCAATTTCAAAATATTTTAACCAAAATGAAAAACTCCCTTAAATATTTTTATATAAAGAAAAAAAAAGGAAAGAAATAGTCAAAGTTGGGCTGGTGAAATACCGTTATATTTCCATCAAAAAATCAAAACAGAAATCTAAAGAATTAGTAGTCTAATCTACACTCGATCATTGTGATTGGTCTAAGAAACATGATAATTAATGTCATTTTCAGAACACACAGTATAATTTAGGTATGAGAGGAAGAAGATATTGGCCTTTCAAGGCTGGTAAGGGCGATGGAATAGTAGTGAGAGTGATGAGGGCCCACATATCCTGCTTGGACCATATATATGGCTGCTGTCCTGTGCATATATATATAGCTCATTTTACATATATGATTCCCAATTATAACCAACTTCCAATGTGAATATATATTGTACAATTCTGATGGAACATCACTTTTATTTCTACTATAAGCCACATTTTTATTTTTACCAAAAAATATCATAACAGTGTATATTATAATTGCAGTAGACATTTCACGTATTTTACTTATCATGAGTTATTTTATTTTATTTTACTTATCGTGATTTATTAGGAAAAAGATTTAGAGTTGTACAATCTTACATTGTTTAGATTGTGTGAGCATTAAACTACTAGATTTAAATGAATTAATTACTACTAAGTATATATTATTTTCTGATAATCGAATGTAATGGGTACTACAGCTATAATATAAACTATATTTTTAAATTATAATTTTTTGAAATGCCTAAAAACATAAAACTTATTACCAGTAAAGATAAAATTGTGTACCTACTATAATGTTGTCATATATAGTCACTGTCGTACCGTACGAATATTAAAAGCTACTGGAAACTCTTCGTGGAGATGTAGTTAAACAGTGTTATAATTAGTGTGATTGAAAATGAGAAAAAAGCGATTACTTCATGAGTCACTTTAATTGACTATATGTACTTGCTGATCTGATACAAATCCCACTATTAGTGATACTTGTTAAATAGTATTGCTGTTTGAGTGAACTAATTAATTTCAAAAAGATCATATAGATCGTGGTTCCAACTTCCATACATATATATGTGTGGTCCACAAGGGAAATTTGATTTTCTATACTTAGAAAATCAAAAAATTTGATTTCTAAACCAATAATTTAAACCCTAAAAAAACTATACATTTTTTTTTCAAAACCCCAAAAATACCCCCAAACTAAAACTATCTCTCTTTCTCTCTCTATCTAGCCGGTCCCAAGAATCCCACACCCCAGGTCCGATGGTCGGACCATGGGGTCCGATGGGGTCCGACCAATCGGACCCATCAGACCCCAAGGTCCGACCATCGGACCTCTCTCTTCCCCTCTCTCTCGAATCGCAGGAAAAAAAAAAAAATTAAAAGCCGGTCGGACCTTCGGGTCCGATGGGTCCGATGGTCGGACCCATCGGACCCGAAGGTCCGACCATCGGACCTCTTTCTTCCTCTCTCTCCAAAATCGCAGAAAAAAAAAAAAATTTAAAAGACGGTCGGACCTTGGGGTCCGATGGGTCCGATGGTCGGACCCATCGGACCCCCAAGGTCCGACCATCGGACCTCTGTCTTCTTCCCTCTCTCAAATCGCAGGAAAAAAAAAGTTTCAGAGAGTGGGGTTGCTCTTTCGGGTTGGGGTTGGGGTCGGGGGGTTGGGGTCGTGGTCGACGGGGGTGAGGGTGGTGATCGGCGTTGGGGTTGACGTGGGTGGGTGAGGGTGGTTCGGGTGAGGGTGGGCGGTTGGGGTGAGATAGAGGGAGGGAGAGATGATGCAGAGAGAGAATATTGTGAGGGGGGTATTTTTGGGGTTTTGAAAAAAAAGAATAGTTTTTTTAGGTTTTAAATTTTTAGTTTAGGGAAATTTTTTTTTGATTTTCTAAGTATAGAAAATCAAATTTCCCGTCCACAATTACATAAAATAACATATGTACATGGATGAACTCATGCTACTATTAACATTGTTGGAACTTGAGATTATATATATAGTGCATATATCAGTATAACTCACGTATTTAATATATATTATTATACTTTTTATATGAGCATTAATGTATATAATGTGTTGACTTGTGATTGATTATTAATTTTCTATATAGTTATTAAACTAAAAAATATATAAAACTTGATATTTGATATTGAATTAATATTTTATAAAAATAGTCATTATTAAATTATTATTAAAAAAAAATTTATTAGTAAAATAATATTGTATGATCGCAAAAACACGATCCTGTCCGTTCGACCATAAATGACTATTATGAAATAGTCGCAAAATGACCATAAATTTACACCGTGTAAGTAAATTAAGTGAAATTATTTTGTAAATTTTAATATTTTAAATTGTTAATTAATTTGATAAATTTCACTAACAGTATGCCAAATCTTGTTGTGTTTGATAAGCACTAATTAACATTTTTCTTTTCATGTATATAGTGTGTAGATTAGACTAGTCCTATGACCAAAATATTCTTTTAATCTCGAAATCTTTAAATCTAACACAGCTCAAACGCTTCTTCTTGTCCACCCTTCCTTTTTCATCTACATATCCATGGCCGACATATAATAGACAAGAGCTCATCAACATGGAACCAACCATACTCATATATAATATAGATCAATCACACTTGACCAAAAAGAATATAAAATATGTTCATGGGTTCGATGGCGATGGCCATGTACCCCACCCACACATACATACATGCATACATATAATATATATAAGTGAAATATATATAATATATCTTTATAAAAATCACAAGGCACCCAAAAGTGGCAAGTTGAGGTTGAGATCCTTTTGACTTAGGTCTCTCATACACATTAGTAACCCATTTGATGATGATAAAAAGGAAATTATTGCACAATTAATAAATGTCGGCCATAAGGCAGTAATAACTACTTTTTCGTTATCTTAATAAGGTAAAGTGAAAGAATAAGCTGATCATTGAAAGAGGATACCATTACCATCTATAGAATTAGACTATACACACAATTAATGCTTTTCAATTTATTTTTCTTCTTTTAATTTTGTGCGCATTTGATTGAGCTTATGCTTGATGTTAATTTAGCCTGACTTTGCAAAACATTTGCGTAATTAGGAATTTAAAGTATAGGGGCTACATCCAATGTTTTTATATTAGATTTTGCTAGCCGAGCTGTGACAGTCAGTAGTCCCGTGATCCGTAAGGGGAAATACCGGGTAAACTGTACAATCTCACACCGCCTGGGGAATGTCAAGTGGGATGATTCTAAGACTGTGTAGGTATGAGACTACACAGTTGAATAGAGCTTAAATGGATTGATTGGTACCACCTATATCAACAAGGTGCATCTTGTTTTTCGGTAGCCCATCACGAAAGAACTCCACAGTTAAGCGTGCTTGGCCTGGGGCAATTTTAGGATGGGTGACCTCCTGAAAAGTTTTCCTAGGAAGCGTGCGAGTGAGGACAAATCACGCTGGAAACACTCGTGTTGGTGTGTAAGGTCAGTCATCAGTCCATGAAGCAGCCTGAGTGACGTACTCGTGTACAAGAGCCATTATTCCATAGGTGTAAGGACCAAATGGAGGCTTGAAGCGGGACGTTACACGCGCCGATTCAATTAATTTTAATTATCTTAACTGACCGATCAAATTCAATAGAATATTGGATTAGTTGGTTTTAATACGTGAGATGTATTTTATGTATATATTTACAAATTAGTTCAAATTTTATCTTATGTTAGATTAAGTATTTTATTTTTATTGAATTTGATTCATTCAATATTTTAAATTTAATATTTATTTAATTAGATTAAATTCGTTATTTTTTAAAAGTAAAATTATATTATTAATATTTTAAGCATAATAATATAAAATATAATTAACTCATCCAAATCAAATTGAAATAATAGTTAGATTTTTAAATACTCTGTCCATCAACCGATTTGATCTACTTAGATATTAAAAAATAACATTTTATCTCATCCCATCATATAATTAGATTTCAAATATGTATTTCAGGGTTGATTATAATTAAATTGAATCGAGTTATACACATAACTTATTAAATTATTCACATATAAACTTTTTCTTTTTATTAAAACAAATGAGACAGGTAGCTGCCCCTAGGACGTTCTATTATACTTTTCTTTTATTTCCTTCTTATGTTAGGACTGGATTTATATTCAAAACTATAGTGATCAATTTCAATTGTTTGGTTTCGACATAGTAGCTTTTAAAGAATTATGTGTAGCTATGAGGTCATTAATTAATATTATTGAATAATAGCTAGCTTGATATGAAATAATAATAAGTTGTTGTAGATAAACGAATAAGTGGATAGTGACTATGAGGTCATTTTATTTCATAATTTGTTATCATTTTCAGATGTTTATTATGAAATTCACTTTGTGAAAATCGCTACTAAATGTTATCTTTCTTTTTGTTTTATAGTTTGTTTTTTTTTTGGAGTAAAAATAAAAACTAAAATTAAAGATATTGTGACAAAGCTATACTTCAACAAGTTTTAAAAATTATTGTTATTTAGAGCATTTCTAATGATTTCATATTTTTCGTCACAAAGAAAAGATTCTAAATTCAAATTCTTCTACCCCAATATAAAAAAAATATCATCATAGTGTAGTTAGCACTTTTTTATAAAAATACTCTTTAACAATTTACAATAGAGAACTTTTGCATCTATAGGCTGTAATACATATATATTGCTCTAATATGTACTTATTTCAACATAAAAATATTTTTATTTCTTTTATTTTTGGATCTTGGACTTATCATGAACTTTTAAATGAACCTACTAGATGACATTTTAATTTTATAACATATATCAAGAGGATATAAAATCTCAAGTCGTAGAAAATCGACTTTATAAATGTACATATAATATAGTAATTTTCATTTTTTTTTATTATGCTCATGAATATTTTCTTACGGGGAAGAATCATAAGGTTACATTTTAAAATTAATCATTTATAAGTGAAGTAGTCTATATTTTTATAATGACTCAATATTTTACTATTTATTTTATGTGAGAGAGTGTCTCACAATAATACAATTTTTTTTTTTTTTTTGAATAAAGGCACAATAATACAATTTAATATATAATACTATATATAATTCGACAAATCAGAGGATTCCAGGTTAATTATTTTAGTGTACAACAGTACAATATAACAAGTCAATTTAGAATTATGAAGCAGTACTAGTAATTCCAATAATTAAACTTTTCAAATATAAATTTTTTTGTTATGCTAGAGTGTACAACAGTACAAGACAACAAAGTTAAAATACATTTATGAAACACTAGAAGTTCTAGATCTAGTACGCATTTCCAATAATTAAACTATTCAAAATAAATTGTCTTTCTTTTGAAAGAAAAAATTGCATATTACTCGAGTTTTTTTTTCTTCTATATATTTATCGATCACATTACTTCATAACATATATCAAAATCATATATATTTATACATATATTTACCTTCAATGAGAATTCTACAATGCCATATATATATGAGAATTATCCATAAATGAGGCATTTAATACTTTATTTTCATTCGTGAGATGTACATTAATATCATAGGTCTAGTAGCCTAAGATGAAAATTTACATTAAATAAATGATTGTGTAATCTGACAACAGTGAAAATAAGTAATGTTTTAATATTGTTTTTTTTTTTCTACAATTTTTTTTTTAAGTTGGAGAAGATTTTGATAATAATGTTTACATAATTTTTTTTTTCAAAAAAAAAACCAGAGTTTTTGTCGTCTTCTCAATTGTGTAGTGTGGCAGTGGTAAATTGGGTTCAAATTTCTATAAATTGTGGCAAAAGAGCTTTGTTAAAAAAATTCAAATTTTTTGTTGAAGAAACTCAGGTTAATGATCGTCATTCGTGCTTTGTACTGGAACTTGGAAGTGATGAGTGATCTAAACAAAGGCAAATGGAAGAGACTAATTTTTTTAAATTGTTACTTGAATTTCTTTGTTGGTCTTTAGTTTCATTGAAATTTTGTAGGTTGTAAAGTGAGATTGAAGAGTGTGGAGGTTTCTTAAAAAAAAAAAAGGAGATCCAAAGAGTATGACACATTAAAATCTACTGCTGAGTCTCATTATACAAGAAAGACAATGATGTGGGGCCAAGACATAGAAAAAGAAACCTTAAAAATAATGGAAAATTTAATTTGTTATGCTTACATATACTAATTTTTTTTTCCTAAACTTAATAACTAATATTTGTAGAATATGACAGTTTTTATGATATTTCTAAAATACCCCTATTTACACAATTGAACCCTTTCATTGGAGCCCACATCGGATATAATCGGACCCATAGAACCACCCCCATCGGACCCTCCCATTAGACCCTATATCGGACCCATCGGACCCCCCATCGGACCTACGTCTCCTACCCCGCAAACTCATAGTTTCATTCGACCCTATCAGACTCTATTGGACCTACATCAGATCCCATTGGACCTTTTCCAAAATCACAGATTTGAGATTCTAAAATCTAAATCTATCCCTAAATCTAACAAAATCTATCTTTAACACTAAAATCACAAACAAAATCAATAAAAATAAAAAATAAAAAACGGTGGTGGTGCGCCGTGGGTATCGTGGGTCGGTGGTGGTGCTTCAGTGGTAGTGCGTCGTGAGTCGGTGGGGGAGCGTCGTGGGCTGGTGGGGATGTTGAAGGGGTCCGATCGGTCCAATTTTGTGGGTCTGTGGGGTGGTTCGCGTGGGTTGGGTTGGGATGTTCAGGTAGAGAGAGAGAGAGAGAGAGAGAGAGAGAGAGAGAGAGAGAGAGAGAGAGAGAGAGAGAGAGAGAGAGAGAGAGAGAGAGAGAGAGAGAGAGAGAGAGAGAGAGAGAGAGAGAGAGAGAGAGAGAGAGAGAGAGATTAGAGAGAGAGTTGAGGTTTGAAAATGAGTGGGGTATTTTTGAGTTTAAAGTAAAGTTGTCATATTTTTTTAATTTTGAAATGCATAAGTTTAGAAAATTAATTTCCCCCATTAATGTGCATATATAATCAAATTTCTCAAAATAATCTACTACAACACATCCCACCATATTGAATTTGCACATGCAGCAATACCACTTGATCATGTAGTTCCCACTTTAAAATAAGGCTAATTAGAATTTTTATCCCCCAAACTTTGACATGTACAAAATCATGCCCATTGAACTTTTAAGGTTGTTAAAAATAACCCCTGAACAATTGAGATTGTTGGATTTAAGGATTTTTGTCTAATTTTTTGTAAAAAAAAGTCTAACATGAGTGGAAGTTCAGAGGGCATGATTTAATACATGTTAAAGTTCGAGTGACATAATTTGGTAGATATCAAAGTCTAGAGAGCATAATTTAATACATAAACAATAACTGAAATAGTAAAATTGAATGAAATTAGACAAAAGTCATTAAATCTAACAATCTCAATAGATGAGAGAAAATTTTTAACGGCAAAAAAAAAATTCAAAAACATGATTTGATACATGTTAAAATTTAGGAGATAAAAATTCTAATTAGTCTTAAAATAAATCTCAGGAGAACTTTTTTTAATTCAACGCAGAAGAGTCCTATATGGATCTAATGTGTTTTGTCTAACAGTAAATGTGCACTAATTTTTTCTTTTCTGGCAAGAGAACAAATTTATTTTTATTAACAGTTAATTAATTGATTACCAAAAGATATGTATTTTACTGCATCCGCTTTTTGTTGCTATATACAAGTTCAAGATAAAGTTTAAATTAAGCGAGAAAATCACAATTTATTATTGTTTCAAAGTTTATTTTTTGAAAATTAATTTTTTAAAGTTGCCAATATATTTTACTGAATCTTCTAATATTAAAAATATGGTGGTCCACTCCCCCACCAAAAATCAAAGAACAGTCAAAATAAAAATTAAATAAAATTAAGAGCCAATAAAACTATTGTTTTTCCGTCAATGTGAGGAGCAAAATGAGATGACAAAACTAATATCAAATTTTAATATGCAGTGGTCAACTGAGATTATTCAGATTAGACCGATGCTATAATTTTTAACAAAAAGACTCCCTAAAATATTTAAGAACAGTAGTTATTACAAAATATATACGTCAATCAAAGCAAATAAATAAATAAAAAATCCATAAATCCTTATTTTTTATGCACAAATATTTAACTGTAAATAATATAATAAGTTTGAAATTATAAGTGCAACAATTAGCCTGATATATATAGCAAAGCGAGCATGAAGAGTTTTGTTGGTAAATAATGGAAAGTATAACAAAAAAAGGTATTGATTGAGAAATGTTGAATTTAATATTTAATTTATTATCAGACTAAAATAATTGTATATGTATATATATGCCTCTTTCGATAGTGATTTAAAAAAGAAGTCATAGCCGTACGTCTAGTATGATTAGTGTGAATATACAATAATAAATTAATGCATTTGGTTTGTGGATTTTGCTTTGTAGGGTTTCGCCAATAATTAATTTTAAAATAGGTAACAGTTTGTGTGTATAATATTCTTTGTTTATATTAATTATTTACTAATATCTGTTATGAGTCTTTATCGTATATAAATATTTTTTGTATTGTATGTATATATATAGACATAACTGTCTCTATTCTATAATGATGAGCGAAACCATTCTCTTTACAGCAAAAGAAGACAATCTATGCCTTGTTGGATTAAAATGATACAAACACATGGATCTTTTACTGGCTCATGTGACTGATTAAGCATCTCTATTCTCTTGTCTATATGTAATTATTTATAATAAAAGATAATCTAATAAAATGCATCTATTTAGATGAATTTCGTCTTCGTACCAAAATTGCTTATGATACAATATTCATGACATGTATATAATATGTGCATTTTATGATCATAATTAGAAAATTATAAAATAACTCAAGGTTTATTAGAAAATAGAGCTGAAAGAAATATAAGAGAATAAAGCATTAAAAAAAGATGGAAATAAAGATATATTTGTGTTTTAATTGTTTGGTATGTTGGAAAAAATTCGATTTACTAAAAATATATTAGTATGAACGTAAATTAATTATTAATATGCGTCTATATATACTTTTAAAAAATAATTTAGACCGTAATCTCACACTTACTTTCTTGTAAAAAAATTCTTTCCACTTTCCATTTTCTTTTTTCTTCTCTCCACTTCTGTTTTTGATACAAAACATCTCCCTCTTTTTCTTTCTTTATTCTCTCTTTTCTCAACTTTTCTCGAAGAATTTGCTAAAAGACATTCTTTTACAGTCTAAAGACCTTATAAAATGAAATATCATCTTTTCTTTGATACAATCAGATTTCTTATTTCTAATTTAATATAAAATATATGAGATTCAATACCAATAATAATAATGTCATTAAAAAGTATTAGTATTTTCGAGCACTGATTTTCTACTCTATTTATTAAAATATATCATTAAAATTACATTTTGTCTATTTTACCTTAAATTTTTATATTATACTATACCCGAGTCTCTATTTCTTTTACATCACTAAAATATTATATTTTAGAATATATATATATTTATTTTAAATATATAATATTAAGGAGAATTTTTAAAAATATTCTTTTTCTATATTTTCTTTATAATTTTACAACCTAAAACTTTTAATTACAAAAATACTCTTGTAAAGTTTTAAAATTACTAAAATACATTTTGTTCAGCAAAAAATTAGTAAAAATAATGGATTGTTACTAGAGTTGTTATGTTTGTGGATAACTCTTTTGACCAATGGTGTAAGGTTCAAGGTAGGGAACTACAAGAAATGTCACTTTTGCCAGCACATTTTTGTGCTGGCAAAAATTGGTATTACGCTGGTAAAATAGAATTTACTTGTAATGTGTTGGCAAAATGGGGTTGGCAAATCAATATTGGTATTAGAACTTTTGCCAGATGACTTTTCCTAGCACAATAAAAAATAGATTTTAGCCACTGCAAATGTACGCTTGTAAAACTTTGACTTCTTTGCCAGTGCAGTTTACAAAATACGCTTGTAAAAGTTACTTTTACCAGCGCAGTAGCGAACTGTGCTGGTAAAAATGATATTTTTTGTAGTGGGAGTAGTATACCTCTAACAAGACCATTGCTTGAAGGTGATAGGAGGGAGTTGTGCGTGAAACCAATTTCAGGCGCCAAAGTTAAGGTGGATGCTACAATTTTTCCTTTGGAAGGACAGTTTGGAATTGGCTTCATTGTTCATGATCCGTCTAGTTTGTTGGTGGTGGCAAGAGCACACTGCTGTCTAGGTAGTATCGAGCCTGATGTGGCTGAGTGAGGCTCTCGACATTAAGGAGGCGCTTAGTTGGCTAAATTAAAGATCAAACTTACTCGTTTGTGATACTTGAATCAGATAGTTTGGTGTCTATTGAAGCTATCTGAAGTCCTTTAGTGTTTTGTTCTATGTTTGGTTTAGTTATATTGAAGATAGTAAGTTTGTGTTAAGGTCATTTTATAATTTGTTTTTACTATTTATTAAAGGCTTTGCTAATTGAGATGTGCATGTTGTTGTGAGAAATTTTTTATTATGGACTTATCGTATTTTTACAGTCTTTTGTTCCACCTGTGCATTTTTCTTGTATCTTGAACAAAACGAGTGCTCTATTTAATGAAAATTTTTGTTTTAAAAAAAATAATAATATTAAATTGTACCAATAATAATAAAATACTTTTTTGTGATATTGAGCACCAATAATATTTTTTTTACACAATAGCACGAATAATATTGAAGTAAACAAATAGCATAAAAAAGTTTTCTTTTTTGTTTTTTTGAGCATAACTCATCTAGTTATGGTGAAACACCTCCGGTCCCCTCCTATTTTCCCAAACAGTGGGAATAAACATGGCTAACTTATGGAAAGTACAGTTGGACCATGATAATAAGGATCATAACATAAATATATTATGATAAGGCATAAAACTATTGTGCACTCCTATTTATATTCACAATGAAAAGAAAAAAGTCAACTGTAAGGTTGTATGTGACTCAGTAGTCTAGCTAAATTATCTACCTACCTACCTAGTAGCTACTAGTATTTGTATTACTCCTACATGTGCATGCAACTATATACTAGAACCCTATTATTAACCAAACATATGATGCAAAATACTATATTTTATTATAAATTATATATCTTTAAAAGGCATAGGATAATCTTCAGTTAAGTAGTAGTTTTTTTTAGCAAATCTTCAATGATATAGCTAGTATTTATAGAGTGAGTAACCCAAAAATACACTAGTTTTTTTGGTTAATAAAACACAAACTAGTTGAGTAGTGAAAATACAAATGTAATATAATGTTAGTCAACTTATTATTATTATTTTTTTCTTCAAGATTTTAGACTTCCATTTTTGTTTTATTTATTATTATTATTATTATTATTATTATTTTTGTCATATGCTCGAATTGAATTCAAGGTATTTAACACTTTTGTTTGGAGCTCATAATTTAATGAGGAAAAAATGGACGGATTTTCTTTTTTTTTTTTTATTATTATTTTTGAGAACCTAGAATTATCACAGCTTTTTTTTCATCCTCTAATTAATCTATAGTCCAAACAAGTCAAAAGCAGGGAGAAAAAGTCCAATTTGGCAATGTCAACACATTCACAACAACAACAACACATCACTATTAGCCAAAGAAATATATAATCTTGATTTAATAATATTAGAAGAGAACAAAATTATAACAAGCAAAGTAACCGTTGTCTATAATAACATCACACTCCAATAACAATCTAATAATTATAAATATATCAAAATATTCTTTTCATTTCATTTACATAATTCTCTCCATCAATTGTGACAATCACTGATCACAACAGTATCAATCACTCTTTTTGGACCAGCCTGGGAAATACAACAAACAGAGCTCATAGTAAAATCAAATCGGAGTGTACTATTATTATCTTTTTCATTATTATTTTTATTATTATATATGATCATGTGTGTCTGTGTTTTCATCAGTTGATTTGGTGAGAAATGATCCACTGGGTAAAGGCATTGAGGGTTTTCATGTCTGCCCTGTAATGCTTCTGAGTGAATTCTAGAAGAGAAGACCAGGTGAAATCAGGATACAACCTCGGATTATTGGGACCCGCCAAACATTTTGGTGGAATTACCAATTTGTCCATCTTTGGGGAGAGGAAGAAAGCCAGAGATCTTCTCACTGTTTTGTTGTTTACCACTGCTCTATGCAAACAACTCTTGTAAATCCCATTTGATAGAGCCTGCAAAACACACCATCACAACTAACTATTTAAACTATATGTAAAAACCAGAACTTGTTAGCTACCTAGTGTTACCAATAAATTATACCATGAAAGTGTCACCAATGTTAACAACAAAAGCATCTGGATTAGGAGTAATGGCATGCCATGTATCATCAACAAACACCTGAAGACCACCCACTTGATCCTGATGAAGTATTGTTAGAGAAGTTGGATCACAGTGAGGCCCAGTCCCCAGTGTTAGATCGGGTTTTTGACAAACTGGGTAGTAATTCAATCTCATTATGGAATCATTTCCTTCAAAATATTCTCTGAAATACTCTTTCCCAACTCCTAGGCTCATCCCCAGAAGCTCCATAACCCCAAGTGAGATCTTGCTCATGGCTTCACAGTATTCTTGGTACACTTTCCTAAACTCACAGTAAACATACACATGAAAAATAGAGTCAGTACTTACAATATACATATACACACAAGTAATGTTTTTGCATGGTATAATTTGTCCTGTAATCTTACCCAAAGTCTCTGAAATGTTCACCCATTACACCAACGAAGTAGTCCTCAACAATGGTGGGAAACTGTTGGTCGTGACAGAATCGAAAAGAGAGTGTCTCCTTCCATGGAAGTTTAGAGGAGAATCTTCCAGTGAAGCTGCTAGCATAACCACAAAGCTCACCAACCTTTCTCTGAGCTCTCTGTTTTTGCAAGAGCTGCATTTCAAAGAAGTGGTCCATGTAGTGATGTGCCTTCTTGATGAGCTCAGAATCGATCCCATGGTTGACAACAAGGAAAAAACCATGTTTTTTGCAAGCCTCATTGACCAGCTTTGATGCATCAGACATTGCCACTTCATTTCCATCAAAAACGCCCTTCAAATCAATGGGAGGGATCACTAGCTCAGGTGGTCCTGTGGAGCCTGGCTTCTCATGGTCTGGCCAAATAAATTCTTGGGGTATGGTTGCTTGGTATTGAACAACTTTCGAGTCAAAAACCAAAGGGTTTATCTTCTCACTAATATTATTATTATTATTATTATCTTCACTTGTACTACTACTACTTTTGTTGAATGGGGGAGGTTTAGGAAGAGATACAGTTGGCATATTTAGCATATATATATAATTAATGTTTATATATAAATATGAAAGAGAAGCTATTTATATATTCAAGCAAAGGAAGATAGTGTGTGAATTTTGGGGATATGATCACGAAATGAAAGGTTGGTTTTGTTAGGGGAATTTATGATGAGAGAGGAGTAATTACTAATTAGTAGGGAAGAGGGTATTAATGAGGAGAGAGTTATAAGAAGAGAAGAAAAAATCCAAGGGGTTTTTCATTGGAGAGATCGGCATACAAATATGGGAATCTAATTGTTTAATTTGCACTGTTGCGTCATTCCTCTAGCTATTTTAAGTGTAGCAGTGTCTCTGGTGTTGGTCTTTTTATTTTGTCCCCTTTGATATGCCTACCCTCTCTTTTTTACTTACCAATCATAATAAAAATAATAATAACCCATTTGAATAGAACACATACATAGGATACAACACAAAAACACTTCTATATATCCAAATCTTTATTTTCTTTTTTATATAATTACATCAAACAAAAAGGGATAGAACAACTTCCAAATTTAACGGAATAATAATTAATAATATCATTTTTCTGAAAATAAAAATAAAAAAAAGAGTTCAAAAGGGGGTCTAAGAGGAAGAAGGTTCTCCTCCTCGGATGCCAGTTGCCACCAACTAGAATCTTCATAGATATGTTGCCTCTATAACTCAATCCATATTCAAATCTTTTAATATGTAATCAAACATACATTTTATGTGTTTTTTTATAAATATTTATTTATTTTATTTTATAGATATGATGAATAAGAAGGCATGAATAAAATTATAGGAGCTGGTATGGTATATCACAAAGAAATTATGACAACAAAATAATTATTTGAAAGTAAAGAAAGAAAGAGAGATTTTATCTGGAATTATATACTGTTATTAACTGTAATACTCTTTGTATTGAGCCATAACAGAATATCACAATTTCTTCCTGACCTAATATCAATATCAAACCATACACGTCTAACCCAATATTTCTAAGGACATAGTCTGTTGACCAATTATTTAGCAAATCTGTAACCGAAGCAACTAAGCCACGTTTGCAACATAGCTAGACTTTTTTAATCCAGTACTCAAATTCAAATATGTTTATTTTTCCTTATTTTCATATCAGCAAGGTACTGATGTTAATGAATTTCATGATGAAATAATAATTATGAGGGCTTCTAAATCTAATGCACTCTATAATAGGGATGCACAGATCCACTTTTTATTTCTTTCTGTATTCTATAATTTTTTTTTTTCATATATAGTTGTATATATTATGGTTACTTAAAACATCTTGCAAATATTTAAAAATTTTAAAATAATTTATATATAGAAGCTAAAAATTATGCATGCAACACACTGTTTCAATCTTGTTTTCGACTTGTTAAATTTTTTTCCGAATTTTTTAAAATTTTACTAAATGTTTTAAAAAATTATAACGTGCTTGTACGATCATAAAAAAATATTAGATCAAAAATTTATCTCAAATGCCAAAAAAAAAAAAAGTACACCGTGCATTATATAATTTTCTAAAATTATTAATTAACTTAATACCTCCTCATCATTTTTCATACTTTATACAAGTACACATGTTAATGAATCTCTAATTTTTCTTTTTTTTGTCCAATTTACGTATACTACGATTTTAATTTTATAGACATACTACTAGTTGGTCCTTTATAAGCACAAAAGTCCATAATCATATAAATATATATTGCATAATGCTTAACCAACAACATTAATCAAATCTAGCTATATATATATAGATCTAGGCACCACTAATAAAAACAAAATACATGGGAAATAATTTTCATTTTATATTGAGGTACATTTCCTTGGGAGGCATATACCACTGGTTAGGGGGGCATCAAATTAAACCAGCTCTCCTTCACTTCAAAACATTACATTATATGATTATTTGAGCATGTCCTATGATCACTACTGTTCTCCGAGTCCCACTGGTCCTTTTGTGGGTTTGTAAAGATGGGGAAAAAATTATGGTTAATAGTACGTATTTGGTTTGTCTAAATATGTATAATGAAGGTAGCCTAATAAGACAAATTATAGGACAATTGTACAATAGAAGAAACACATTTTGAGAAATTCTTGCATGTTCATTAAATTTTCCTTGCGTATCTTCTTTCAATTTATTGTATGTATATATGCGTGTATCATGTGTGTATATTAATTTTATAACTGATTATATATATATATATATAATAGAATAAATCTGAAACGATCGAGTTTGGACATGCGTAAATATCTTAAGCATAAAAATATTAAACAAAAGAAAGGAGAGAGATCGATAACATGTGGAAAAGGAGTAGGATATTCTTTGTGGTGTTTAAACAGTCCACATAATTAATAGAACCCAATATAGAGTCAAGTGGAGGTTTGGAATGACAATGGGGATAGATTCTCCTTTCTAGAGGGGCTGAACATGTTATGTTAATATACATATCTAAATATATTTTCTTTTACTTAAAAATCTTTTAGAAATGGATTTAGGGAGACTAATCTAAAAATCTGGTCTTAAACAAGCCTCGTAATTAAGCATCTTAAAATTGTTATTATTATTATTATTCTTGAAATCTATCTCAAACTTTATGAATAGAGACCAAAACGACTAATTTATGGATGAGAAAAATGCACGCCTTACATCCGTAATTAAATATACTTATATACTCGAAATTTCAAGAAAAATTAGCCAAATTTGTGCTTGTCTTAATCATAAACAGAAGACCCAATAATACTGTTGAGTTTGTACACGTAAACTACCAAAGCATTGGAGAAAGAAAGTAGTATCCACTCAACTACTCTTTTATTACAAACGAATTTTCAGGATTATATTTGCTCAGCTAGCTATGTTATTTAAAATCAATCACGATCTACTAGTTATTTTTCATTAATAATCTAACACTACGATTATATTTCCAGACAAAGACCCACGTGTCAAACTTTGGAACATTTCTTATAAGGTTCGCATCTGTTCTTGATTGTCACATATAAATAATTATTCTTTTGAAAAATTTGACAATTACAAAGTTATGCACTTTTACTTTTTTTTTTTACCAAGTTTGAATGTTGCAAGATGCATTTCACCGCTTTTATTGTACTAACAAACTCTTTATTGTACTACTCGTAGGAAATTTTCTAATTATAAACATATTCACGCTAATGATATGTGCGTAATATAAGTAAATTCTTTTGGTGGTCTACCTACCCCATTTCTATCAAAACTTTATTATTACTGATAGATTAATCTAACTTTCAGTCCCTTTAGATTTTCTGCTCTTTAGATGGTCTTATGAGACTATTCTTCTAAATAAATAAAAGAAAAAAAAAATTACATGTGCCTAGTTAGTTTGGAAAAATTATGGGGTGCAATTTGTAGATACACATATTTTTTATATTATTACGTGCAATCTACTATAAATAATATTTTTTTGATACATTTTGCTAGAGGAAGCATTTTTATGATTGGTGATTATTAAAGTCGGGGCAAATATTATCAAATGAGATCATTGTCAAAATTCTCTTTAAGAATCGACTAATCAAAGAGGCTCTGTCATATCCTCCACAAAGTTAACTTTTTAGAGCAAATCAATATCACATTTTTCGTATAGACAGTTCCAATTCATTTTGTTGCTTAAGAAGCTCAATGTCAGTGCATCGAAATCAGTATCTGACTGATTGAAAAAACCCATCACACCCACCAACTCAAACCAACTATTGTAAAGCGTTACAATACATTAACGGCCAATCATTTTGCATATATTGCTTTTGATGTTTTACTTTATTCATCCGTCAAAAAGTTCCAAAAATATCAGAAAAAGAAGTCAAGTGCATAAAATGATCAGATAGACGACAAATTGACATAATACCTTACCCCATGTGGAAAAATAAGAAAGCAAACTTGGGACATCTTCGCAGTTAAACACCAAGTTTTCATAAAGTGGCAGAAAATTCTATTCCCAATCAGAAATTGGAGAATTGAAACGCAGGGCTAGAATTATACTAATAGAATCATTATTAATAATAATGTATCCCATTGCAGAGAATTTAATGGTGAGAGGACGTGATTCCACTGAGATGAGAAGCATACAAGTTGGCATTTTACATAAGTGAGCAAGTTATTCAAAGAATACAGCAACTGACATTCAATTCCTATTAGGGTTCATATCTTAGCTCCAAACCAAAATAAGTGGAGTTTTTACAGGTCAACAAGGCAAAAGAATTTGTAAGATACCTTGTACTACTAAGGGGTGAGCGCTAACAAATCGAATGAATTAAAAAAAGAAGAATAAACAATGAGGAAAAGAAGGAAAAATAAGAGAAAATAACATCATACAATATGTAAAACCCATCCCTTATCCTAAAGCAAACTAGAATTGCTTATCCGTATTAGAAAGGAAAGAGTTTTTTTCTTTCTTTTTTTTTTTACCATATTAAGAAGGGTTCCATTAGAGATTTATTCATTTAACTTGCAGTTGCGGAGGTATGGATGATCATACTTTATGTACTTGGTCCAGTATGATCTGTACTTTGTCATTGCCAACTCCAACCATGGCTTCATGTTGCCATTATAGTGTATGACTGCTGCATTTTCAATGTCAGATCGATCAACGCTCGGATTGTAACCCAAACCAAGAACATGCCATGTTTTTGAAAGTGGATGTGTCAATCCATAGAATGTAATAAGTCCTGGTGGTAATGTCCCAAGCTTCCAAAGAGCCCTATCTTCATTCTAAATACAAACACAACAAAGAGAAATAGATAAGTGATAGAGATAGTCGTTTCCAGAAAATAGTTTTTATATACAATAATTTCTAAGATATTCGGAGTGACCATTCTTGCACCCTTCACCTAGGTGCTTGCATGTGAAACAGTTAAAACCACATGGCAAGAGAAAATGGATAAGAAAACTCACCATGTTCTGCCACTTGTGATATATGCCTGTAATATCCTGATTTTTCCACTCTTTAAGATCAAAGATGTTCATCCCATAAGCCCACCCACATGCATTGGGATCAAAGTTTCTTGCAATATGAGGATTTGTAAAGTTTAAGTACTTGTCGAATCGATGGAAGCTCTCACCACAAGTTTCTACAGCACCATTTACTTTTCCATTAAGATTCACAGACCACAAGCCAGTCAGATCTTTCTGGACAACAATGTCATCATCAAGAAATAGTATCTTATTCAACTTGGGATAAACCTGTGGGAGATAGAACCTCAAATGGTTAAGCATAGAGAGATACTTTGGGTTCCTATACTTGAGATTAGAAGCCCCAGACGAAAGTGTGGTTGGATGGCCAGCTTTAAAATAATACTCTTTCATTGCAGCGGATTCCAGCTGCCGCAGCACTGGGCAATATGTTGAATTCAGCCACTTAAATTCATCAACATTTTCAACATGTATTGTTGCTTTCCCAGGTGGATTCAACAGAAACCACATATTCATGGCTCCAAAGTTAAGCTTGTCCGTTACAAGGTGGAATACATGTTTTGAAGGATCCTACAAAGCAAGCAAGATAATATTAACATGTATGACAAGACAACAAATTATTCAGTACAAGGATGGTGAACAAAATTAGTGTCTCTACCACAAGCTGCTTGGGCCTTAATAAAAAAAAATAAGAAATATTCTCACTATGCACATATTTACAATTAGTCTATGATTAGTGACAATCATATGAGTGCACCAAAGTGTTGATAATTCAGGTGTAAGAATCCAATGCATTGGCTAGCTATTGTCTAATTTCTTGTTGGAAAGAGAAAAAGAAAATTGCACAATAACCTTCTACCAGATCCAAACATTTATATTCTAAGAAAAACTAGCTGAAAATCATTTCAACCCTCCGATACTACACATGGTGCCAAAAGTAGACACCAGACACCCTCAAAAATTAAATACCAGTACCAAATTATGAACGAAACCCAAAAACCAAATGATAAAAGTAGCTTAAATTTTCAATCTTGAGAAAGCAAAACTATATGCAACTGAATAAAGTACAGTGTAAAAAATAATTTAGGCCACCTTGGCATTCATGACAGTTGAGTTGACAACGACTGATGCTGCCAAGACATTGTCGGAGAACAGTGCATAGTGATAAAGATTTGGATTTTCCAAGTTCTCACTCTTAGGGAACTTTCTCTTCTCTAAAGGAAGGAGGTAGTAATCTATGGTGAGGCGCATTGACAAACAGTGGATTCCATTTGGAATGGTCTTGGCAGCTAACTGGCTCAGAAATGTGCTCTGCTTTTTCAAGCTCCTCACTTGTTCATCCGCAGTTTGAAGCATTGCTCTCAACTTCCCTGTTACCAATTTGCAATCATACAGTTGCTCTCTTGCTTTCGATAGAACTTGACCCATCGCCCTTAGTTTCATGGGTACACTGAAAGCACATGGAGACAACAGATAAGGTCAAGTCCAGCAAACGTCAGGTTGATACAAAAATAAAGGAAGCTTAGACATAAAATAACAGTATACGATCGACAGCTACCTTTGATGTAAATCAGAATCAGAACTAGCTTCTCCTAAGGCACGCTGGCTCTCTTTGAGCCGAGTCTGTAGTTCTTGATATAAATCGAGCTTCCCCTTCATCTGTGCAATGCTTAAATAAACCCTTGCCATTATAATTTGGTCCCGCATCAAGCGCACCGTAGAATCAGGATTCTCGATCTCATTCTCTCTCCTCCAAATGCTGTATTTCCCAAGAACTGCAGTGTCCACAGACTTCGATCGTTCAATGGCTGCATTTTCAAGTTTTACAATTGCCTCATCATCCTGTTGTACCAACTCAGACGCACGTTTTTCACGTCTTTTCTCCCTCAATTGCTGCAGTAATTCACAGATTAGGGTCAAAATAAGATTCAAGGTAATGCACACAAATAGAATTAAAATCAAAGCGCAGATAATAGCAAGTACAGCAATTTATTAGTTACATTGCAATGAAAAACAAGCTACTTTAACCACAAAAATACCCCCCCCCCCAAAAAAAAAAAAAAATCAAAGAATCCAAGTTGAGTAATTACCCTTCGGGCTAGTTTTGCAGGTGAGTCAGTAGATTGACTGTGATGATCTGCATTACACAACGAGATCAGAAACATGCCCAACAAAAAAAGAAGAAGAAGAAGAAGCTTTGCAAAGATAAAACAACATATTTCCACCTGTCGAATTGCCCCCTTTGAGTTTTGGCGGTTCTTGTCTAAATTCTGGAGCTGTTTGGTTTACCTTTGAGCACAAATAGCAATGAAATTCACATCAGGAACTAAGCATGTATAAAATGGATAGCTTTCTGAGCACGGCTTTTATAATGTCACCTTTGTTAAAAAGTCAAGCAGAGCATTCTCACCTCAGAATTAGTAACAATTGAAGTATCTACACCAACAAATTTCCATGAAGCAGACAAATTATTTTTTCTAAATGAATCAAGGCTGTAAGGTCCTGTGTCCTTTGTGCTGTTAATGATTACATCGATGACCTGAATATTAAGCAATTTACTAAATAAGATAATGAATAAAAATACAGCTACTACCAATCTCATATGAAATAAAACATGCATGCACTTGCCTCTTTGGAGAAAAGGGATTTTAGGTGCTGCGTTGCCAGCCTTTCTCTCCAACCCACACCCTGCAAACATGTTTAAAATAAACATCAAAATACATAACAAAGTAGTTATACATATAAATATAAAAACTGCATATATAAATTCTATAAATACATAATACAAAGTGAGTGTGCTTGGTAAGCCACTTATATCAGGATGATAAATGCAAGCAAAATAATACCTGTTTTCCGGGGACAGATATAATATCATTGTCATCTGCATTAATAACAATAATCAGTTCTATAAACTGCATCACAATGCATACATAATACTGGCAAACAACAGATTTTCAGAATGACAAGAATATCAACACCTGATTGAATTTCTGGAAAATGTCAAATCAGGACTCAAGTAACAGAAAACCGTGTCAGCTCTTTCTTACTGACACTTTCTTTTTGCTATAGCCTAAAAGCAAATGAGGAGCTAACATCTCTGGTTCAGTTTGCCAGAAACTTTACCACTACAAGTTTTCCTAAGAGACAATGAAAAGTAATCATATATCTCAACAAGATAAACTATCTGGTTCTCAACCGTTAACCTTTAAAATTCTCATTGCCTGGAAGTTAATGTATGCACCATGGCAAGCTTCTAAGATGTATCCAAAATGAAATCCTGTCTGTGAACAGCTATACAATCCTAAAAGGTTCTTTTGTTAATCTTAAAAAGCACAGGTAAGAGTACACAATATAGTTTTTGTTGTTAATAATACTTTTAAAAAAGTCGAACCCCAGATGACTCACGCACTAACCCAAATCGGCTAGCCTCAAGTGGACAAAGCACACAATATACTTAAACTAAGATTGACATTGCTACGAAAGTAAAGAATCATTGGGAGTCTAGTCAAGCCAGAAACACAAATTGCAAATCAAAGACTACAATATAGAACTTTCACCATGTTCTTCAAACAATTGTTAATTAAAATATCAACTTCACATGGTAATCAAAGATAAGCCTAAATACATCCTCATCAATGATCTACGCATGCATAGAAGTAGAAACAATACCATAACTAAGATCCTAGCAAGGTTCACCACAGTTTCGGCTGAAATATTCTTTTGACGATGTCTAAGACAAATTAGTAACTCTACATCTTTTGAAGTATTTAATTTAAGGCTGTCTTAAAAAATACAACAAAAATTTGATCACTGTTTAATGACATGTACAATCAGCATTCCACCAAACATTGAAATTACACTCGCAAATTCTCATTATCATATCAACACTACTGATTAGGGAAACAAAAGTAGCTTGTTCCAGGTGCAATGCGGAAGTCATTAAAATCCACCTAAAAACTTCAAACCCAATAATCTCAAAATGAACTCAATGCCACCAGGGCAGCCAATCCAGGTTACCCAGAACAAACAAGGCAATCAATCTCTTTCGAAAAAGCCCCACCTAAACACTTTCCAAGTTGAGTATTTCTCAGCTTAGTCCCAAATCAAACCCAGCACGCGTAAAATTCAAATTAGTCTAATATTCAATTCTTACTTCCGAAGAAAATCGTTAATGCTTCCTTAAGCAAAATGAGATTGCAACTGAGACCAGGAATCACTACCCGCATTCAAATCCAAAAAACGTAATTTCAAGAAGGACAATAGGAAACACAGACACCAAATAGAGCAACATAATTGGATCTACAAATCTCATCAACCTAAATCAAAATATTAGGCAGAAAAAAAAAGGAAGTCGAGAACTGACAAGAAGAGGCGTGGAGCCCACGGCCGAAGAAAAAAATCAAGGGCGCGAGAAGCATCGCGAAGAACACAAGAATGACAAAAGGAAATCGAGATCCAGCACCGCCTCGGCCCCTCAGGGCGGCAGCCGCAAGCGTTTGCCGCCTCGAACCCATAGTGGATCAGAACCTGCAATTACAACTGAAAGAATTAAAAAAAGCAAACCAATCTTCAAGAAGAAGACAATTCTAGAAAGAGAAATAAAACTTACCAGTGGAATGAAGACAATAGAGAGAGAGGTAAAGAAAGAAGTGAAGAGTAGAGCAGTAATCGAGAAATGCTAGTCGCAATCGGAATCCATGGGTTCTTCTGAGAATGCAGTTGAGTGATAAAAGAGAGTCAAATAACCAATTGGCCTTCGTCTCTGACTCTATCTCAGATTTCAACTCTCCCTCTTCTCCAACCCAAGAACCACAGTTTAAGCAGAAGAGAGAGAAACAAACACCGATCTTTTTTATTTGCGACTATTTCGCTTTCAGTCCCTTAATTTTCTTTTTTTAATTTTGTTTAATCACGCTAATGATGTTCCTCATAACGGCAATTTGAAAGACGACGTCGTTTTCGTTGTAATTACATGTAAGGCGCCAGCTGAAGTCCACACCACTTGACACTCCACTCTACACACACACTTCTTTCTCTTTTTCTCTACCTTTGCTTTTAAGTTTTAATTTTATCATATCCTCTATAAATAAACTTTAAATAACATAAAATAAAATAAAAGTAATAATGTTTTTTTAAAGGCATTGATCCAATTAAAACCACTCTAGTGCAATTTTTTAAGGAAAAAAAAAACAAACACTAGTGTTTCTAGCTAACATTTTGGTAGGGTCGTATGGTCCTATTAATATAAGCTTACTTGTATCTATTCTATAATTTTACAAGCTCTATAATTATTTTTCTAACTTGTTAATCATCGTTCTATAAATTTGTCGGCAACAATTAATATGGATAATGACCCCTTAATTATCTTTGCTTTTTTCTTTCCTAAATAACTACCTACATAGGCAAGTAAAACAATATAACATTGTTTTCTTTTCTCAAAATAAATAAAAAAAAAAAACATTCTTTTGTTTTTCTTTTTTCCGTGTGCCGACATTTTTCCAATGAAGACAAATTAAATGTTTTATCATTAACTATATTTAATTTTCTTCCTTGTTACCAAATCAATCAAATTTTAGTCTTCTTTTTTTATTACCACGCAAAAAGAAAGAAAAAAAGAACAAAAGCAAAACAATATAAAATTTTAAGAGGAAATAAAAAATAAAAAAATAAAATTATGTCAGCATATACCTAATTCTAAACCCACTACATTCAAAATATTGATGTAGTAAAGGTAAAATATTGTTATTGGGTACCAGTAATATCTAATACCATTACATATGTTGTCTTGCAATTGGCTACCAATATGCTTAAACAATTATGATATTAAATTATATAGAACCAATACTTAATTGAAACAATAACAATACCTATTAAATTATATGGAACCTTCTTTTTTGATAATCAAACTCTGGTGCAGGTGCTTTTTGAACAATATTCTCCTCATTGGATGCTTCATTACACTTTCAACAAGGTCATCTCAATGGCTGAGAATAGGAGTGCGGTACTGGTGTGTTGGACTCCTCGAATTAATAATATGGCAGCCCATGCTCTTGCGAGATGGGATTTGTCTCATGTTTGTAATGGTTTGCTTCGGTTTTGAGAAGTGAGTCCCCATGTGCTCACTAAACTTCTAATTTCGGTTTAATAAAATTATGTTTTTCAGCAACCAAAAAAAATAAAAATAAAATAATAACAATACCTATTTCTCAAAGATAAAACATAAACATTTCAATTGGCTAGTGCCAAATGATACACAATAAGTAAACTAAAGTGGTGTCCACATCATGTGACAAGTCGATACGCAAACCACAATTCAAATCAAAATTTGTTTTAATTAATCTACCAATAAGTGAAGTGTGTGAGCAACTGATATTAGAGAATCCAATAAATATATTTATATACGTTGTAATTGTATATAAAAGAAATTAGAGCATAATCCCTAAATCTTAAAAGTAAAAAATCGACTTTAATTAAAGCTTAAACTAATAAATTTTTCTTCATTGTATTAGACAATAAACATATTACACTAATTACATTTTACTACTCAGAGTCAGAACTGTAATGATACTATAAAAATGTTGTCCATCAGGTGGTTACAGTTTTAAGTGTAAATGACACTTTACTGGCAACCCTTCACTATTACATATATCCATATCACTTATTGAATCATATACTTTGTGGATTTCTACTGCTATAGATTCTGCCACATTTGATTTGTCTTGCTTTCAAGATTTAATTTCAAAAGTTGTTATATCAAGATTTAATTTGGTTTATATTTTTTATTATTTTTTTTATTTATTTAAAGTTGTTATTTCTCATATTAAGAGAAGTACCAATAAAACTGCTAAGGTGACAAAACATACTACAGAGCTGGATATGGTAATTAATTTTGGTCTGGGAATTTTTCCATTCTCATTTTATAAAGGAACAATGTTGATTTATAATAACAATGTTCATTTTATCTGTTAGTTTAGGTCTTATTGTTTAAACTATACAAAGAGAGGAAATTAATACAATTAAAAACAAAACCATTTTCTCTCCATGGTCTTTCTCTTTAATAATAAAAGCACATGAAGGAAGTTTTACTGTTACAGCTATTTTGGACTACATTTTCTCTATAGATTTGAGTCATAATTAGTGTTCATAATTCTTGATTCTTATGGTATGTAAATAAATGAATAAGTTAAAATCAAGGGATACAAGATTGACGATTGTACCTCCCTCCACAATACAATTACTTTCCTCCCTTTCCTTCATGTTCACCTTCACCTTCACAATTTACAAGATTATTTAGGGAAACTTACAAAAAATACTAGAATTTAGGTTAATTTTTACAAAAATACTGTCACACAGAAATTTTTACAAAAATACTGTGTTTTATAAAACACTAGTAAAACACAAAGCAGAACAGCTCAAAACAACAGTAGAACACCAGTAAAACACCAGTAGAACACCAGTGAAAACTTAACACAGTATACTGCAGTATGAAACTTATAAAAAAACACAGTAAAAAAGTAAAAAATACCGTCTGGCAGTATTTTTGTAAAAAAATAGCAAAAGTTAGTACACCATGTAAATTTCTCATTATTTATTCGATGGCCCAATTAATACAGACCCTAATGAGCCTTTTGGGCCCTTAGTATTTCAAACATGCAGCTTAAGCTTTATTTTCATGGGTGCGGTATTACTGCAAAGTGGCAAGTTAGAAATACTTTTTTCTTGTTTTCATTAATCAGAAATATCTTTATATTATATTTTATTAAAAAGTACCAACTTTTGTGAGTGAATTTTCTAATATATTTTTACTCTCTACTTAAGTTTAGCATATAATTTACATCAACTTAAAGGCTATAATAAGAACATCATATATTGTAAAAAATACAAAAATAAAGGTAAAAATTAAAATAATTAAAGTATTGTGGATATACAATATAATTTTGTTGATCAATAATATTGTGGTATTTAAAGAGTGCAAGAGCAAAATGTTATCTTTTTTTTTTGTTTTGTTTTTGTTTTTGTTTTGTTTTTTTTTAAGAAAAAAAAAAGTTGTTTGTGTGTGTGTTTTAACGGACCAACGCCTTTCTCCAAAAATTAAAATAAAATGGACCAAACTCTTTCTCATTGGTCTTTGCTAAGACGAGTTCAACTATTTAATTTTTTGGGCCTTAGGCCCTTTAAAAGTTCTCTTCAAAACTATAAGGAAGAAGAAGTTGAAAAATACCCATTTTTTTACAGGGATAATTACATAAGGTACTATTAGTAAAAAAATTACATTTTTATATTAAAGATTTTTTTACATTTTTACGGTTTTTCATAAATATAACACGAAAACAACAAAACAACTACGTGAAAAATAACATCAAAACAACAATAAAAAATAATACAGATAACAAAAATCACTAACAAATTAACAAGAGTATAACATAAAAAAATCGTATTTTCTGTAAATAAAATCAAAAAAATTGTTAAAATATTTAAAATTTCGTGAAACTGTATTTTTGTAATTTTTTTTTATTGTTTTTGTGTATTTGTGAAATAATCCTTTTTTAATATATTAAGGTGGCGTTTGGTAACACTTTTTTAATCAGTTTTTTGTTTTTAAAAGTAGAAAAGTGAAAATATTTTTCAAAAACATGTTCTATAAAACTGTTTTTTACTTTTCAATTTTATAATTAGAAATCAAAATTTTAAAAACAAAAAGAATCACTTTCAATATTTTTTTAAACAGTTTTTTTTCTTAATCAATCTTTTAGATTAGGACCAGACCCGGACCCAAATCCCCTCCCTACGGCCCTGGCGCTAAACCCGACTTTTGACTTGAACCCGAATCCGACCCCGGACCTAAACCCGACTTAAATAAAATCAAAAAATAAAAATAAAAATAAACTTTATAGAACACACTTTTGTTTTCTATTTTTAAAATTGAAAAACAAAAGTGGTTACAGAACGCATTTTTGTTTTTCAAAAACAAATTTTTTAAAAACAAAAATTTTACTTTCATTTTGTGATTAAAAAATTAAAAAACAAAAGTGTTACCAAACGGCACCTAAGTAAATTTACCTTTAAATATACATCTTTTTATGAGTATTGTACCCAAATTATCCTCACAGACTCGCGTAACTAAGACATAATTTCAAATGTAATAGATTTGTGTTTTTTTGTAGATGGATGAGTAGGTTTGTGGGAAAAGTTGGAGTAAATTTTTTATTAGAGAAGAATGAAAACTATCGTGAAGTGATAGGGGTAAAAGTGGTAGAATAATTGAAAAAAAGAGCTAAACATAATAAATTTTGAAAGAAAGAGTAAAAATTAAAAGTATCAAATTAAAAGAGGTAAATAGTATAATTTCCTCAAACTATATAACATTTACCGACCCAAACAAAAGAAATTAGGGGAGCGAATTAGTTTATATAATAATATAATAAAAGAATAATTTGGGTGTAAAAATTTAAGTTTAACTTTCAGTTATGGATGAATATTTAAATTTAATTTTTTAGGGTAATAAAACTTAAGTTATATTTTTAAAATTTTCGTAGATACCTGACCGTTAAGTGTCAAGTCACATGTCATTTTTTTATTAGTTTATTTAAATAAAAAATAAAAATTTAATGACCTAGCAGACTAATCAAGGACTGTCATGTGGCTATTCACTTAACACTTAATGATTAGGTACTTACAGAAGTTCCAAATATTTAACTTAAGTATTATTATCGTCAAAAATTAAACTTAGGTATTTATCTATAACCAGAATTAAACTTAAGTATTTACGCCTCAAATATTAAAAATAATAATAATATGGTATTACATGACAACAATTAGAAAGAAAAAAAAAAGATTATTTTAGAAATACATAAAACAACAAAAAATTATAAAAATACGGTTGTACAGAATTTTAAATATTTTTACGGTTTTTAATTATTTACAAAAAAATATGCTCTTTTTAAAGTTTTCATGTTATTTATTCTTGTTTTATTGTTGTTGGTTTTTTGTTATTTTGTATATTATTTTTATGTTGTTCGGATATTATTTTTCTGTTACTTTCATGAATTTTTTTTATTATTTTTATAGAACACGGTAAAAATGTATTATATATATTTTTGAACTTAAAAGTGTAAAAATGACCAAAAATAGTATTTTGTTAAATTTTTCAAAAAAAAAAAAGTAAAACTTATTTTGTGTATAAATTTTAAGGGAACGTCCAGCGAGATTGAGGTTCGAGCCGAGAGCAAGGTTTGGTGTTTGCGTCCAAGGTCCATATGCGGGATTATATTCTAAAATATTGATAAATAAAAATACAATAACTATAAATAAAATAAATTGCTTAAATAAATTTAAAAATTAATATTTAAATAATGATTGCAGAATACAATCTTCTTTATGAGCCCAAAAAAAGTGTTCAAATTATTATTATTATTATTATTATTATTATTATTATTATGGCATTAGCTATAATATTATCCACAAGGTTAATTAGAATTTTTGCCCCTAAACTTTGACATGTACCACATCATGCCCCTGAATTTTTAAAGTCATTAAAAATGCCCCCTGAACTATTGAGATTGTTGGATTTAAGGATTTTTTTTCAATTTTAGTAAAAAAGTCTAACATGGATGAAAGTTCAGGGGCATGATTTAATACATGTCAAAGTTCGAGGAGCATGATTTGGTAGATATCAAAGTTCGGGGAGCATGGTTTAAGACATAAAGAATCGCTGAAAAATAGTAAAATTGAATGAAATTAGATAAAAAGTCTTTAAATCCAACAATCTCAATAGTTCATGGGGTATTTTTAACGACCTTAAAAGTTCAGGGGCAAAAATCCTAATTAGCTTAATTTTTATTTGATTTGTTTAGAATAAAATAATTTAAATTTTCTCATATACTTCTATGAGGTTAGTTATAACTACAATAATAATGTTTTTTGAAATCCTTTATAGCAAAGCGGGAAAACGTACCATGCCACGTAGGCTCCTTATAAAATGAAGCTATATTGTTTAAAACTCAATAAAGTAAAATTAAGGGGAAGGGAAAAAAATTACCTGCTTCACTAAAACATAACATATCTATAAAAATTTAATGGTAGCTAATTACGAAAGAGGCAATAAGAAAAGCTTATTGATACAATGATACATACTTTTAGAAGATATGTTGATAATGTTTTTTATCTAATTATTTTTTTTTTTCTAAACTTATGATATTATTGCGTCTTTTAAAATATACAATTTATTAATATTTTTTTCCGATTTTTTATATTTATTGAAATTTAGTCCTTCCATAATTTTAGTTTGAGTATTTTTAAGATACATGTTTATAAAATAAAATAAAATTTAAAAATATATTTTTAGAAATATAATTTAGATTTTCTAAATAAACTTAATTTTTTTCCTTTAAATTTTATTTACTAATTTTTAATAATTTTATTAGGTTTTTTAAATAATTTTTTTTTAAAAAAAGAAATTAGTAGAAAATTATAATTTTTAAAATTAATTTTTTTAAAAAATGGCATAATTTAGTAATAATCAAAGTTCATGAAATTTACGAAGTAAAAATACTAACTTTTTTAACAGCAAAAAAAAAAAATAGAACATTATAAAAGTAGCATGATTATGTACCTCTTATATTTTAAGAGAAATTTTCAATAACAACCATATATTTTAAGAGAAATAATTATATTAAAAACTCATGGGTGAAAATATTAATTATTCTTTTTTTTTAATATACTAATAAGTTGCATTAATATCTTAAACCCGATAATAACCCACCAAAAATTAAATAGCTTTGGGCATCAATTTAAAAAGAAGGTGCATCAAACCACATCAATAAAGGAGAGCACAAACAACTAACCTCCAAGATCACTTGAGGCATATCTATTTTATATAAAGTGTGCCTATATAACTGAAATTCTTAGTTTTTGAGAAATTTATGGGTGACTTTTAATTTTTATTTAATAAAATAATAAAATATTATTTATATATAATAAAATAATAATAAAACAAATCCCATTAATATTTGAACTGATATTTGGGTGACTTTTAATTTTTATTTAATAAAATAATAAAATATTATTTATATATAATAAAATAATAATAAAACAAATTCTATTAATATTTGAACTGATATTTGATGCTAAATATTTGAGAATCACAACACATTTAAAAAAAAAAATAACCCGGGATTTGATACTCTGAGACTCTCAATTAAAAAAAAAAAAGTAATATGCTCATCAAATTTGTATTTATTTTTAAACATGGTGGAAAAATGAATTATCTTTCATATTATTCAACAGAGTAAAACAAGTTTTATATTGGTTTACTATTCAACAACTTTGTCAAGAATTCTTGTAAGTTGTAACCACAAAATTGCCAAGTCAAACCAACACTTTCATTGCAATATTCACAGACTAACTACAAAATTATTTCATAGCATTTACAGAACCGCACACCCCCAATCATCTTTAATATGGACGTATCAGAAGCCAGATCATTAACCTAAATTGGTTAGTTCTATTATATTTTGGAACAAATCGTCTATAATATAAAAACCCATCATACTTGTATCTTGAAACATTCTTCAGGAACCAAGATTTTAAAACACAATTGTTACCTCCTTAAGGTCAACCCATTCCCAAGTCTCATTTGCTGTATTTATATCATAGACCAAAGTATGCCGGCCCTGTAAATAATAAGAAAATCAAACGTAGTTTAAATCTCAAGGCAATAGAGCCTTTTCCGTTAAATCTCAAAGATACATAAATATGCAAGATAAAAAAGCCAATCTAAGAAGTGGGTGCCACGTTAAAGCTAAGGAAACATTAAGCAACTGTTAGGCTTGTTTTACAATTTATGGTGTTTTAAAAGAACATATCGAAACAGAAACACATACAAAAACCTCCACATCATTTAATTTTTTTAAGGTAGTGTTCAACTAAGAGATCTAACGAGTTTCGCCCCTTCGCTAATGACTTCTAAGAGTTCAAATTCCAGTATTGTATAAATCTTCAATTTGTTCTATTTCTTATATTAAATGAAATTTTGCTACTTTTTTTTTTAATTTTCAACTTTATTGTTTATATATTATTAGGGACATTCATAGAAATTAGGGTTTCTTTGAAATATACAATTAATAAGTATTACTTTTTGATCATAGTGTGTTTTCCATGGCTGAAAACCTCAATAATCTCTATCATTTGATATCAAATAAAATAAAATTATCATGATGTATACATTATGGTTATTTAATGAGTAATTAGTGTGTTGAAATTGTCAAGTTGATATTTAGAATTGTTTATAATTGAATTGTTTATTTGTCAAAATTAATATTAAGTATATTTATATGTTTATAAGTTTATCTATTTTCTCTTAGATCAATTATGCTCATATAGCAATAGAATCATACTCATATAGACATGCTATTTAGATTTTGTAATTTAGATCTTCTTAGTCATTATTTAGTTCACTTAAACCTTTTCCGATTATGCTAACTGAAATTTTGTTTCTTTTAGGTACTTCATTACAAAGATCTGTATTACATGTAATGTTTATTTTTGACTATGAGGAGGTGGATTTCTTTATTGGGAAACATATAGCGTGACAAATTATTGTTCATATATTTAATAATTTTTTTTGATTAATGAGATTCATATATATAAATGTGTATATTGAATTCTTTATTCAAATAATTATTTTTTATTTTTACGTGATTATTTATTGTTCTTTATTCAAATAATCTCACCTAATAACTAATAATGTTTTTTCTTTAATTTTTTATTGTATCACTTTCAAATAACATAGCAAAAAACTAGCATAAATAGTATGCGTGCCTCGCACGTAGTTTTTGCTAGTATATGTATATATATTTATAAATTTATGAGCTTGGTATTTGAACCACCATTGGCAAAAAAAAAAAAAAAAAAACGAAGGACACCACCTGGACCACCCCTACTTTATTATTTTTAGTAGGGTAATTTGCGGCTAAACTGTTAGACTATATATATAGTGTATGTAATATAGCATATATATGATATGAAATGCGGAAAATAAACTGTAATCATATCTATAATATATGCAATGAAAGGATCGATGTACCTCCAGCCATTGATCTTTGAGCTTCAATCCCTGCGATAGCTTCAGTATTGGAGTTCGGGCTTCCTCGCTCTCTCAACTCTCTTTAGATGGAATTTCCTGAATGAATTCGAATGAGTGAGGAGCTCGGGGACCGAGACCACATATTTATAGGTGAGATACTCCATCGATATCTGCGCCACATTAATTGTCAGAATATTTTGACAATTAATTCAGGAAATCAAATCAGGTAATGAATATAGAAATCTGACCATATATAGAATATTACATAATTGATTTTATCCAGATTTAATGAATATAAAATATTCATTTATCAGAAAATCAATTATTTATTTATTTCCTTAAATAGAAAATTATTTCCTTAATTAGAAAATAACTTCCGTATATAAAAATATTCTAATATTCTCCCACTTGGTCAGCATTTAAACTAAAATATTCAAACCCAACGTTCCTCATTATATAATAAACATACGAATCATAGCGACATGTCCTCATTATGAATCGAGTATTATCTTCCATGTATTACAATACATTTATTATATAACAATGTACTTTATGTGGCAATGTACTTAAGTGAATAAACCCTAAACCTTATGTTTATTCAGGTCCTCTGAAATTTTTTTTCTCAAATGTAAAATTAAGATGCGCATAAATATGAGAAAAATCAAAATAAGAGTTTCATTAATAATAACTTTATTTGTACAAATTACATAAGGGAACCAAGTCCCATGTTCTCTACATGATCCTTGAATTTATGAGGTGGCAAGCCTTTTGTCATAGGATCGGCAATCATCAATTCAGTGCTAATGTGTTGAATGACCACTTTATTTTCCTTAACACGTTCTCTAATAGCTAAGTACTTAATGTCGATGTGCTTGCTTCGACTTCCACTTTTGTTGTTCTTAGCCATGAAAAACAAGAATTTGAATTGTCACGAGAACATCTTTAGCGGCCTTGCAATGGAATCAACCACTCTAAGGCCGAAATGAAACTCTTTAGCCATACACCATGTGATGTAGCCTCAAAACGAAACGAACTCGGCCTCCATAGTAGAAGTAGCGCAGTCGAAAGTTTGTTTGTTACTCCTCCGAGACACGGCTCCACCGACAAACATAAACACGTAACGAGATGTAGATTTACGTGAATCGGTGCAACCGGCGAAATCGAGTACGAGTAGCCAACTACTTCTAGATTGTCGGTTCGTTTGAACATCGGTTTGTAATCCTTAGTACCACGAAGATACCTCATTACTTTCTTTGCGGCTTTCCAGTGGTCTATCCACAGGGTTACTACCGAAATCTTCCTAACATTCGACGAATAAGCAATGTCGGGTCTTGTGCACACACGAGCATACATTAGGCTTAGGACGAAGCATAAGGAATGTTCTTCATTTGTTCTCTTTCAAAATCATTCTTTGGGCACGGCTCAAATTTAATTTATCACCCTTCATAATTGGAGCAACGCTCGGTGAACAATCTTTCATATGAAATCTTTAAAACTACGGTGATGTAAGCTTCTTGAGATAAACCTAAGATACCTCGGTATCTATCTCTATGAATCTTAATGCCTATGACATTGGATGCTTCACCCATGTCTTTCATCTCAAAGTTCTTTGAAAGAAATTGTTTCACTTCACGTAGCAACCCTTTATCATTGGATGCAAGAAGAATATCGTCCACATATAAAACAAGAAAACGAGATTTTACTCCCACTTTCCTTCGGGTATATGCATTGGTCCATGACATTCTCTTCAAATCCAAAGGAAGAGATGACATCATGAAATTTTAAATACCATTGGCGGGATGCTTGTTTTAATCCATAGATGGACTTGAGCTTGCATGCAAATCCGGACCTTCACTGAGGAGAATCCCGGTTGTTTCATGTATACCCTCCTCTCACAGATCACCATTCGGAAAGCGGTTTTACATCCATCTGCTCCGGCTCTAAAATCAAAATGAGCAACTAATGCCAAGATGACTCTTAGGGAATCTTTCTTTGATACGGGAGAAAAAGTCTACGTATAGTCAATTCCTTCCTCTTGAGTGAATCCTTTAGCAACAAGTCTCGGCTTTGTACCTCTCGGTGTTGCCTAATGAGTCTTTCTTAGTTTTATAGACCCATTTGCGGCCAATGGCTCTCGCCCCATTAGGCAACTTTACAAGTTCCCGGACTTCTGTTGCACCTCATAGAATTCATTTCATCATCCATAGCATTGTACCACAATTTTGATTCTCTTGTTCATAGCTTGTAGAAACGTTTACGGATCATTTCCAATTCCAATATCGGATTCTAATAAATACACAACATAGTCTTTATAAATCCTTGGTTTGATAGGTCTAGTAGATCTTCTTAAGACTTCACCAACGAGCTCTTGGGGAGCGACGGCGGAGTTCGGCGGGTTGTTCAACGGTTGTAGGCAACTCTTGAACATTTTGATCCTCTTTGGATTATCATTACCAACTTGTGGATCTTCGGTGATTGGTAATGGTTGTTCAACATTCGTTTGAACTATAGGAGTGTTAACCATTATCAATCTTGCTTTTGAAGTGGAAGGTTCGAAGGATCTTTCTCGGGACCTAAGTCCTTTGATTGATCACTCCCAGATCAAGGCATTCTCGAAATTTTGCATTCCTTGATTCCACAATTCTTGTGCTATGAGATGGACAATAAAACTTGTAACCTTTAGACTTTTCGGCGTACCCTATAAAAAGAATCGCTTATGGTCCTTGGGTCCAATTTCTTCTCTTGTGGATTATATATTCGACTTCGGATGGACATCCCCAAATGCGTACATGATTCAAACTTGGTTTCCAACCTTTCCATAATTCAAAAGGAGTTTTTGAGGCTTGCCTTTGTTGGAACTCGGTTTAATATGTACACGGATGTCTTTAATGCTTCGATCCACAAGGATTTAGGAAGGTTAGAGTTGCTACTAAGCATACTCCGCACCATGTCCATTAATGTTCGGTTTCTTCTTTCTGCAACACCATTTTGCTCGGGTGTACGGAGCAAGGTGTAATGGGCAACAATCCCATTTTCTTCAAGAAACTTCGCAAATGCACCGGGTGCTTGTCCATCTTACGTGTATCTACCATAATACTCACCTCCTCTGTCTGATCTCACTATCTTAATTTGCTTGTTGCATTGTTTCTCTGCTTGACTTTAAATATCTTAAAGACATCTAATGCTTCACTTTTATTATGAAGTAAGTAGATATACATGTAGCGTGAGTAATCATCTATGAATGAGATGAAGTATTTCGACCATGTGACTCCATATACGGACTACATATATCGGTATGTATGATTTCTAATATTTCGGAACTCCTATGGACACACCGGTTTTGACGGACTTGGAGGTTTGCTTTCCCTTAATGCAATCCACACAGTATCAAAGTCGATAAAATCTAAGGTATTGAGTACCCCATCTTTTACCAACCTTTTAATTCTATCGATAGAGATATGTCCCGATCTAAGGTGCCACGATGTACGGGAATCCTCTTTCATAACACATCTTTTAGTGCCGGCGTGAACATGCATAACATTATTAGTGGTATTATTTTGTAAATTAAAGGCGGTAAAGACCATCGGACAAATACCATTTCAAACACATTCAGATTTATAATATAAATTAAAATATTTGTACGAAAATGTAAAGGAAAAACCAAAGGGTATAAGTCTTGAAGCTTGAAATCAAGTTTCTAGAGAAACTTGGTACATAAAAGGTCTTTTCTAACTTTAAAATAAAACCATTACTTAAAACTAAATTGCATGTTCCAATAGCTTCCACATGTGAGCCCATCTTGTTTCCGGATAAGATGCTTTGCTCACTTGCCACAGCTTCCTTAGATTTTGAATATCTGCAAGGAATTTGTTATGTGAATTGTTGAGCCAGGAATCAATCCACCATGTGTTAAGATTAACATTAGCCATATTAGATTCATAACATACTAAGGAAATTGGATTACCTTTGTCATCCATCCATTTCTTAGTGAAATTTGCCTCCCTTTTAGCATGTCCCTTTTGTTTACAAAAGAAACATTTGATGGAATCTTTCTTTATGGCGGCCTTGGGAGCCATGGGCTTTTTCCCTTTGTTCTTTTTGAATGGCTTGCGTTTCTTAGGTTGAGTGGTCGGGTGAACACTTTCTCCTTGCTCTGTGGGAGCTGGCTTCCTCTTGAACACACATGGTCATCAATTCATTGATAGTCCATTTTCTTTATGTGTGTTGTAGGAAATTTTGAAAGGCCCATCTTGTGGAGGAAGATTGTGAAGGATGTAATGAACCAGGAAGGTATCAGGAATGATAACGTCGAGTTTCTTCAAATGAGCAGTGATGTCCCTCATTTTAGAAATATGTTCTCGAACTCCTTTAACACCGGTGAGTTTTGTGGACGAGAACTCTTGGATGAGGTTGATGAACGAGGATTTATACGAAGTGTCAAAGCTGTTCATCCATAACTTTGATAAAGTCTTTC
Organism: Cannabis sativa; assembly: GCF_029168945.1. Taxonomy (NCBI): domain Eukaryota; kingdom Viridiplantae; phylum Streptophyta; class Magnoliopsida; order Rosales; family Cannabaceae; genus Cannabis; species Cannabis sativa. The sequence goes on along the minus strand of NC_083601.1, from coordinate 37,834,307 downwards.
ACCTTCTCGGGTGGCTCCACCGATCCACGCATTCCCATAGGAATTGGACATAATGAACATGATGCGAGAGACGATTAGATTGCTCCCACTTTTCACGCGGTGCAATCTCGGCCGGTGCTAGTATCGGTGATATGGTTGGTTCATCTTTCCTTATTGCATAATCCATGTCGGTGCAAGCTAGGTGGAGCGAGAACTCGTTCCTTCCGGATTTTGAAGTTGTCACTCCTAAGCTCGGGGATTTCTTAGTGATTTCGGCATATTTAGAGGTGGATGAAATAGGCAAGAATAGGATTACAAAAAATTTAGATGTTAAAAGAATTGAGGCTTTAATGAATTCATGTTTTACCAATGTAGAAACATGATGAATATGAAAATTTTATTAAATCTAAAATTGCATGTGGGCTAAATTTTAAATCTAATAAAATTGTATGAACTTTATGATAGATTTAATGAAGTATTTAATTTAGAAATAATGGAGGAATGAAATCTATCTTTAATTAAAATTTGTGATAACACTATTAATTCAAATCCTCATAACTCCACTGTGGGAATAAATTAAGAGAATTTAACTTAATATATTATCCTAATTAATTATAAAAATATAATAAAATCCCTGTGGGGTAAAATTATTATATCCAAATAATTAATTACAAGTTTTGTCCATTAAGGTGAATTTTAATTAATATATAATTTTATATAATTAAAGATGCTACGGCTACTCCCTAATTATAAAAAATTATATTTTCACTTTAGACATTAGGTATTGGGCTCTACCTAAAAGTAATTTCGTTATTAACATAATAGACAATCAGCGAGATTAGTGCTCAGTGTGGTCGTCCAGAAGATCATTAAAAAGCAGATTAAGATATGAGCATTTGTCCCGGGTTCATGTTTTCTTATGTCAAACCACAAAACTACTTACGTTTTATTCATATTTTATTCATTTTATAAAGTTTTATGAATATTTTATGAATAATTTTATGAAGTTTTATGAAACTTAATTGCTAAATAAAATATTCAACCTATCTTAATGTTTGAATATTTCTAAATATATCTAACCTTATAAAAGGAATTTATGTAGAGCATTTAAATCATACAAATCTAAATTAATTGCATTAAACATAAATTTGTCAATTAAATACAAAATAATACAATTAATGTATGATCATTAATTAAATGCAAATTCCTTAATATGAAATTAATGGCAGATTTTTCAAAATTAATTTAGACAATAAATTGCATAAATTTGGTAATATATAATTAAATGCACAAATTAGCACAATTTTTACATGCCTAAATAAATCATGTAATAAATTACCAAATTTAAATAAATTTCCATTTTCAATTTATATACTATATATATGTATTAAACAAAAATGGAAAATTAACTAAATGCAATTTATTGACTAAATTAACACACAAAAATAGGAAAATAATTAATATTCCAAATAAATAAAAAATTTATCAAAAATTCGGAATTATTCCTTTTTTTTTTTTTTTTTTTTTTTTTTTGAAAAATCCATCTTTCAAACGACATGTCGTTTTTGCAAAGAGCTACGACACGTCGTTTTTTCCAAAATTTGAAGGGCGAAAGAATGCAAACGACACGTCGTTTTCACCTTGTGAAAAACGACATGTCGTTTTTCATAACGACATCGAAAATGAAGCCTTTCAAACGACACGTCGATTTTGAAAAACGACACGTCGTTTTCTGGAAAACGACACGTCGTTTTTTGGAAAACGACACGTCGTTTTTGGGCAAACGACACGTCGTTTTTTGACAAACGACACGTCGTTTTTTGACAAACGACATGTCGTTTGTGTCGTCTTCTCCAGCCAAGACCGGTCGAATTTGGCCGTTTTTTACACGCGGGTCCGTCGGGCAGGCCCGAGCCGATCGGAAATTACGTTTCCAGACGACCAAGTGCGTGTTTTCAAATCTAAAATGTTCTAAATCAAATAATAAAGAGATCCACATAGATTTTATGCACGAAAACACGAAAAAATATATACTTTAATATCACGAAACTAATCGAATTAAGAAAAAGTTTTAACTGAAATTTTTTTTCATCTTTAAGTTTTTCAATGGATTTTCAATGCTTAGATCGATCTATAATACTATACGAATATAGTAATGTATATAGAATTCAAAATAAACACCGAAAAATGAAAAAGGAAAAAACAAAACCATGGACCGATCGTGATTATATATACGCATGTATATATATATATATGCATGTATATATCACATAATAAAAAAATGAATATTATGATTATTATTATGTGACAAAACATATATATAATATACGATATATATATAAACATATATAAATATAAAATATATATATATACACGTACGAGCGAGTATGAATGTATGAGTATATAATATATATGTATATATGAACAATAAAAGATATATATATATATATATGTATATATTGATTAAAATGTATATATAATATAAATGGTATGAATATAAATATATATATATATACGAAGCAGAAACAAATATGTATATATATGAACAGTATATGTATGTATATATATATATATGAAACTCAAATAAAATCGAGCGAGATAAATCACTTTCTGATGCAGTATATATATAGTGTATGTAATATAGCATATATATGATATGAAATGCGGAAAATAAGCGTAATCATATACTATAATATATGCAATGAAAGGATCGATGTACCTCCGCCATTGATCTTTGAGCTTCGATCCTGCGATAGGCTTCGGTATTGGAGTTCGGGCTTCCTCGCTCTCTCGGCTCTCTTTAAGATGGAATTCTTTGAATGAATTCGGAATGAGTGAGGAGCTCGGGGGCAGAGACCACTATGTTATAGGTGAGATACTCCATCGAGCTCTGCCACATTAATTGTCAGAATATTTTGACAATTAATTCAGGAAATCAAATCAGGTAATGAATATAGAAATCTGACCATATATAGAATATTACATAATTGATTTTATCCAGATTTAATGAATATAAAATATTCATTTATCAGAAAATCAATTATTTATTTATTTCCTTAAATAGAAAATCATTTCCTTAATTAGAAAATAATTTCTATATATAAAAATATTCTAATATAAACTTCCTAAACTTTTAAGTCTAATACGATCTAACTCTTATACTGGAAAAATTATTGCTGCACTTCCCAACTTCCATAATCGTTTTGCTCTGTCAACTTTAGTCTGTTAAGTGTCAAAGTAGACTATCACTGTGTACACAAGTATACACGTAGTGATTTCATTAGTCTACCTAATTTTAATAATTAAAAATTATAAAAATAACTTAAAATATAAAAAAATTAAAATCAGAAAAATTATTTTCTTCTTCTTTCTTCTACATTCTACTTAGGAACCTAACATCTATTCTAATCAATGTTTGTAAGAAATCTATTAAACCCGTCAATATGGTAATGAAATTAACCATGCATGCATGTTAGGATCTTACCTACTAGTTACCACGAATCCCTTTTCTAGTCATTGTGAGAACTCCCACTGTGTTCTTTAGGTTAGACTGCATACAAAAAAATCTAAATACATACATTTGTTCAAAAATATCTAATCGAAAAACACAGCAAAAGAAATCAACTATACTGTAAAGACTTCATTTTGTTCTCATTGAACAATCAAAAACAAACAAAAATTTCAAATTTTCGTTCTATCGAAGCCTTGCTTAGATCTCTGTCGGAGGTGCTCTGTTTGGCTTCGAGCAGAAAGAAACAGAGAGAGGGACATCGTAGGGAGAGGGAAAGGGCGAGGAAGATTCAGATCTAGGGGCCTTCAAGGGCAGGGAACATTGTGTGAAGTCTATTTTGGCCATAGAGAGCAGCATTCACTACAAAAAATGTCACTTTTACCAGTACAGTTCGCTGCTGTGTTGGTAAAAGTAACTTTTACCAGCGCGCATTTCACAAACTGCACTGGACATTTGCAGTGGCTAAAATCTAACTTTTACCAGCACATTTACGCGCTAGGAAAAGTCTTTTTTGCCAGCGCTTTTCATTTTATGCTGGCAAAAGTTCTAATACCAACATTGATTTGCCAACCCCCTTTTACCAACACATCATAGGTAAATTCTATTTTACCAGCGCAATACTAACTTTTACCAGCACAAAAATGTGCTGACAAAAGTGACATTTCTTGTAGTGATTGTTGCGTTTGGCTCTGAGCAGAGAGAGTCGAGAAAGAAAGGAAGAGAAAGTGGAAAACTCAAGGGAGAACCAAACATTGGGGTCCCCAGAGTCTCGCGAGCTTTTTGGTGTGGTCCTCGTCCGTTGATTGTGTCTTGGATGGTTCACCAAGCCCAGGCAGAGAAGAAAGAAGAATAAGAAAAAAAGGAAAAAATAGAATAAAAATAGAAAAAAAAAATATTTTTTTCTAATTTTTTAGAAATTAGGTGGGCCAATAAAATTTCGCCACGTGTACACTTGTGTACACAGTCCCAGTCTACTGTGGCACTTAACAGACCAAAGTGAACGGAAGGAGTACAGAGCAGAACGATTATGGATATGAGAGTATAGCCATAACTTTTTAAGTATGAAGGTTAGATCGTATCAAATGTAAAAATTAAGGAGTTTGACCGTAAATTATCCTTTTTAGTATTATATTTAGAAGAGAAGATACAAATGGAATAATGCTAAATTGACACAATTTTTGCGGGTTGGAGTTGCTTTAGTATACCATATTTTTTCGGCCATATATTGTTGATTATTTATCTTATTTAACTGTTATTTGATATTTGTTTCGACTACACTTTTGTTGGCTTGTATAAGATAATTTTTTTGGAAGCTCTTTTTTTTTTAATACAAGAATCAATTTTATTGCCGAAAGTCAAACAATACATTAAGGAAGAAATTTCTTCCAACTAAGAAATCTTATTTTCTATCTTAAGTGAATAAACTCATCATGTGTTGCGGTATTACCATTTTACATTACATGTTGTAAATATACACCAAAAAAGACAGATAATAAAGACCTAGCTAATAGATCCAATAAACAATCCCACCCAAAAACACTCTTAGAAAAAGAATAAACTGAAATCACGACAACTTTAGAATCACTCTCTACAAAAAAAAAATAAAAAGACCTAGCAATATGAACAACTTCAGGATCACTCTACTTTTGGAAGCCTTTTTATTATGCTAATATATAATCTTTTGAGTTTTTGTTTCTTCTATTTTTTTTAAGAGCAGATAGTATTTTTGAGTTATAATTAATATAATAAGGAAGAGGTTTCAATAGTTACATTTTTATTGTAACCATCATGGTTACATTTTTTTAAGCCATTGGATTACTATTAAATGGTTGTGATTAATTTGAAAATTAAATAAAAACAAATAATAAATAACTTGTAACCTGAAAGGGACCTAATCATTTATTTCCTTATAAAACTTTAATTAAGATTAATTATATTTTAAAATTAAATTAATTATAATTATTAATTAATTTTTTGTAATTTATTACTATATAAGGATCTTTTAGCAATTTATTTTTCTATACTTAAATTATTTAAAATTTTATAGCAAAACTTTTTATAATTTAAAATTATACACATATAATTTTATAATTTAAATTTTATTATACTTGTAATCTTAATTTTAAATTATTACACTTAATAATTTAATTTTTTTTATTTAAATATTTAAAAAGTAAAAAAAAAGAAATAAGTTGAAGGATTTTTGAGAAAAAAATGACTGCACTTGTTATCGATTGATTAGCTTGAGGCCTCATACTTAGTTCATATAATTGTAACAAAATAATTAAATATCATTTAAAAATAATTAATTATTTGAAAATTTATTATAAGAAGAGAATTTTAATTTGTGTCAAAAGAAGTTTAATTTTTGTAAAAAAATAAATATTATAATTAAATGGCTTAATTATTAAAATAATTCAAGTAAGAATTTAAATATAAATATTAATTGCTAAAAGAGGTCTTGTTAAATATTTAATTAATTATTTTAAGAAAATAGTTAATTATAATTAATTAAATCTAAAAAATGAAGGTCTACCTGTTAGTAACCTGCTATTACAGGTTAAAGAAAAATGTAATTATATGGTTACAATAAAAATGTAACCATTAAATAGTCACCCAATATAATAAATAGTTGCCACCAGATCTAAATGATTTGTGATGTTAAAATTACTTCTAATTCATATTACTAAACAAATGAGATTTATGTTGGATTAAGTAACAGAATACTAATATAATTGAATTAATTTGAGATAATTATACATTTTAGCACATTTTAGCATATATAAAACCTTTTATTTTAAATATTAACTACTAAAAAATATTATTTTACTGTGTAATTACTAATTATTTTATTAAAAATTTATATAATTACTGTATCATATTCAAATACATTTTTTTTTTAAAAAAAATATAGTGTAATTACACAGTTAGTTTTAAAGGTACTTTAAATGTGACAATTTGGACGTGTAGAATAATTAATTAATTTTTCTCCCAATAAAAATAAATTTAATTATTTTAAAATAACTCCTAAAAGTGGAGTTTTTCCATTATGTCCTCTCCCAATTTTGCAAGATAGTCAAGTAATTTTTTCTGGGGCTGTACTTCTGTTAATGCTAAAGTTTTAGTTTTCTTTTTTGCTTAATATTTTAATTAGATACAATCTCTCTTATATAGTTTCCAATTTTAGAAAGTATTTTATGCTGTTTTCACACGCCACATTGAAAACGCAATATGAGATTCTGTTTCTTGCCTAATTAATATATTTGTCTAAATGAAGAAAACAGCAATATAAATTAATTTTTTTTGAGATAATATATATAAATTAGGTTTAACTAACTAGATTAATTCATTTTAGAATTTAGTAGTGATAAACATAGGTTAGTAGTTTTAGATTTCTTTACAACGTGAAAGTTTCAAATTCGAATCTCTCTCTAAAGTTAAAAAAAAAAAATCATTTTAGAATTTTTTCGAAATTATTTTTGTACTGTGAGCAACCACCGACTAGGATCGAGGCAATGTTATTGTATGGAAATTGTGTTAAAACAATGGCCAAATCACTATAATTACTACCTAAGTATTTTATGTAAAGGAAAAACGAAAAGAAAAAACAAAAAAGTGAAAATGAAACTGTTACGGGGGTTTTAATGAAATCATATTAACTTATAAAATGAAGTTTTATTCTATGACATGGGGGATGGATGGAGCACATCCAGTTACTATTTAGCTAAATACTTCATGATCAGAAAGTAGATTTATTTTTTGTCTTTAATGTGTGTCAAAAAAATAAAAAACAAACCCAATAAACTTGTGTAACAACAATCAATTCTAATTTCTAAAAACACTTAATAGATTTTTTTAAAAAAAGTTTGGACCACTTGTTTATAATAATACCTATGAGTTTTTGACCTAATAGTGTATAGTTGTCTTGTGCAATGGTTACCCATTTGATAAGGAGACAAACGAAAAACACCAAGAGAGAATCCCCATTTGACTGCACAACTATTTGTCCCATCTTACTCATATATTTTACTCCAACAAAGAAAACAGAAGCCAGTGCCTTAGAAAATTTCAATTAGGGTAATATTATGTATATTATATTACAATTTTTTATTTTTTTTAAAAAAACTTTGATAGTAATGGACACAGTGAATATGGTGGTGGGGGCAAAATAAAAAGGGAGATTTACATTTAAAGCGCAAAAACACAACAATCAAAGATTACTCTAAACGGAAAGTTAGAAAAATTAGGGAGTGATGATGGTGAAAACTGAAAAGATAAAGCCACGAGCTGTGGGGGAAGTTTTTGGGCTAAATTGGGTTACTTTTCTTGTGCAGAAACACCAATTAAATAAATAAATATAAAATCGAAAGAAATATAACGGTCCCATTTGATGTGGCAGTGATCAATTAAGGGTTACAGCTTTTTGAGTTAACACAATAAATTAAAGGCTATTTTCTTGGTGCCTATCATTTTCAAACCTTTAATTCATACTTATAACCACTTTGTACTTACTCCTTTTTTATTATATTTTTCTTGAGCTAGCTAGGGAGTGCTTCTATAGTCAATAACAAAATTAAACTCACATAAATGTAATATATAATTTTAAAATTGTTTTGGGCTGTAAGGTTAAGAATTGAATTCCTGGAGAGTACATGCATGCATGTCCATGATAAGAGAATAGTATATATCTTATGTTTTTCCTGGAGAGAGAGATCCCACTAATTAATTAAATTTTAACGCAAAGGGATATTAATAATTATGGCACAAAAAAAAATATCTATATTTACCAATGAAGTAATAATATCAATATTATTTCGTGAACAATTAATAATCAGTTACAACTATCACTCGTGAAATAACACCTTTAATTACATTAATTGATTTAGTGTTAGTTCACAACTAACTTTTACCTTTTTTATTACTGATAGTTGAGATAATTGTAATTTATATATAGATAAATTATTATGTATATATATTTTCCATTTTATGATTACTGGCGCAAAACACACTTTTTTTTTAATATATATTACTTTGTTTGATCAAAAGAAAAAAAAAATCTTTGTACTGTTGATTTACGCCAGTACAAAATAAACACACCAAAAAAAATGAATTTTAATTAATTTTAATCAGAAAAAATCGGCAAAAGTCTCATCAATATTCTTAATAATATTCACACATGCATGTATATTTTTAAGTCCAAACATGATAAATCTAAATAATCTCCAACATAAGTTTCACTATAAGAAGGTAAACTTCTAAGTTATATATATGATAATGTCATGAGATCAGTGAATTATTTGGAAACTCTTATGATTTATCATGATATTTCTTTCCTTCTTATGTATATTGGGTTTTCATTCAAACACTTTACTAATTAATATATATATATAGTATATATATATTTTTTCTCAAAGTTTTCTATTTTTATTTGATATCAACCACTCTCCCATTAATTATGACAAGCTATATGTATATATAAGTAAAAATGACAAAAATATATTTGTATAAATAGTAACATGTCTACAATCACACTATCAGCATGATGAAAAATTGAAAATGGGCCTGCAAGGAAAAATGAACCAAATGTGCCAATATGTACTGTATCATATATATAGTTTCTAAAAATTAATTTTTGAGGCATTTGGAAATAATAATAATTGCAATAGAAAAGATACATATAAATTAATATACATACCATGTTCCAAGGAAGATAGGGGACCATAAATGATGGTGACAATTTAGCAAACAAAGAGTAAAACGTATTAGTTTAATGTACGTACAAAAAAGTAAAGCATAGCGGCAGCCCAGTTTAGAATTTGTAAAATATATACATGTGGTCCTAAACATAAATAAATTCATAGAATTTGTCCAATAAACGAGTGCCACGTTGAATCATGAATTGCATCTATATGTACATACCCATTTTGGTCACACAACTTTTGAGTTTCAAGATTTAGTGCTCTCCCATTTGCAACTAAAAATATTAATGATGTGCATATATGATCGATATATACTTTGAATAATTTAATTTATTTGTACTTGTTTGGACCCTAAAACTTTAATTTATATGGTCTTGGCCGTAATCCTTTTTTTAAAAGAAAAACAAGTAGAGGAGATTCCACGACACATATGTATTTATTTATATAAATATATATGATCTCTGAGTAATGTTACATATCATACACTTACTGTGGATCAGAAAAATTAAATAATTCTTTAGAGGCTAATAACTACATTAATTAAAAAAGAATTTGTCAGGGAGTATTTTTATTGTTAAATTTGTGATACATTGACATATTTTAACATATTTGTAAAAAAAATGTTTATGTGATGATGTGCTAAAAAATATGTTAAATTTGTTGCACGCTACAAATTGTATCAAATTAGATTGCGTAAATAATTTAAGTCAAAGTTTAAATCTCACCACTAACTTATTTAACTTTTTCTCGTATCTTTCCTTTTTTTTTTTTAGAAAAAAAAAAAAAATTAGGCCCCTCACTATATATACCATAGTATTCTCTAACATTAATAAATAGGTGATGATGATCATAATGAAAAGACAGTAACGATTTCGTTTATTCGGTAGAGAAGTACATACATATACCAATATTATATTTATTTATATATAATACATCAAGAACCGACATATGAACAGAGCGATGTGATTGATACCAAATTGGTGAACAGCTAACAAGAGAAGAGACATGTCATATTAATATATATTTCACACACTCTCTTCATGCATTTGAAGTAGTAAAATATATTACTACGGAAAATTTGATAATTTATCTCTGATTTACTTTCTATATTTCATTGTGGTATGATTAAAGTATCTACAATACTTGTAATATTATTAATTTGGCATCAAATTTATTAATATTGGTGTAACATCAAATATAATATTACAATAATAAAGCATTGCTATTATTAAGTATTAGGGTGTAGCACTAATTTAAATTTTGAGGTGACATATTGTAAAGAATTAGTGTTATCTCATAATTCATTAAATTAAATTATGTAACAAGACTTTATACTTAATTATATCCATTGCAGTATGACATATTAGGTCATTAGCCTAATATTGCCTAATATTTTACTTACAGATCTTATATTTATGTATACTATTAATAAATAAGTTACAATTATAGTTTTTAGAATTATTTAAAACAAAAAAATTATGTACCAATAATTAGTGTAAATTTATAATCCAACATTCTAAGTTATGTGCACTAATTTAGTATGGTTTATTGTATGTTTAAAGTATAATAGTGTGAAGATTATACAAATGGGCATCTTGCAATTATTATATGTAAACGTATTATATATATATATATATCAAAAAGTTGTTTTACAAGTTACCACTAGCAAGCCTTTTCATTTAATTTTATTGTTTTTCTTTATTTAATTTTTCTACTATTGCTTATTCAAGCATTAATCTACAGGGTATATGAAATTAAATTTCTCTTAATTAATAATTTATTAAAAAAAAAATTAATTTAATTCCCTTAAAAAGCATAAAACCTTTTCTACCTTTTATCAACCCGACCTTCTTTAACTTTATATATAGTCTCTTTTGGAGTAAATAGATACTTTATATTTTTCTTATATTTAATCATATTATTCATCCAAAAATATTATTATGAGGATTCAAGTAGAGTATAATAGTCGTAATTAATAATTTAATACTTAGATTAATTAATAGCATTAATTAAATTATGGTTTGCTTAATATATCAATTATTACCCAATTAAGTAATCTTGTTTAAGCATATATATATATATTTTTAAATTTTCCTTATATTTTCATTAAAATTTAAAAAAGTCGATTTAAATTTTACTTGAAAAATAACATGATGTACGTATGTGATTTTTAATTTTTTTTAAATTGAAACGTTTGATAAATATATTTTTAAACTATACAAGTTAGGATTCGATTCCAAATCCTATACATGCACCCTAATATTAAGTGGTCATGATCACTTGAGTTAATCTCAAGTAATTATATCATCTTTAGCAAGCTAGAAAGGTTTAAATTTAACTAACAATTGTGATAAGGTTTAAATTTAACAAACAATTGTGATTTATCATATATAATCTTACATTACACCAAATTAATTAGTTAGTGGATTTTCTAGAGAATCTCTCTATATGATTAATAAAAAGAAAATATATTTATGTTATGAGCAGTCATTTCGAACCTCCGAAAAGAAAAGTGACTGAGGATCAATTGCATTATATGATCCCAATTCCATGCATTTGTCATTCAAATGAAAGCAAGCTTCACTCGATCATTTTTGCTTTATATATAAAAGTACTTGGAAATTAAATTAATCTTAGTGCCATATTACAGTTTCGTTGACAAAATATATATAGAAGGCCACACGTTCCCATAATATACAAAATTGTCATATATATATAAATATAATTTATATATAGTACGCTAACATATAAACATATCCCACCCCGACATGTGGGAGGCCATTCTCATTATTTCATTACATTACTGCCCCTTGATGAGACCTCTCCTCCCATACTCTATCATCATATATAATAATGCTATATATATAATTATAGGGCAAGACTATGGTAGGACTTAGCATAAGTTCCTTACCGGTAGGGAAGCTTTTTTGATCATTGATTTTAGATCATGTGGTTATTAAGATATAAGGTTTATACTTTTACAATAAGACTGCTTGTATACAATTAAAACTTTATACATATTATAATAATATTTAATTATATATTTATTTTAAAAATAAAATAATAATTTAAAAAAATATTAATTTTTAATTTGAATTTTTTTTTTTTTTTTAAGTTCTCTTATATAAATCTTCACAATTTCCGCACCAATATCACTATTGTTCTATTTTTTTTTCTATTAAACTAGTGTGTTCTTTTTTTCTTTTTCCTTTCATTTTATTTATTTTTTTTTTGCTAAGAAATTTTATGTTCTTTTATTCATCAATAAATTTTAAAGGATTTTTTTTTTACCTCAAGTCATTTTTTATATCAATTTTGACTGTTATATTACGTTGTCTTTTTATTATTATTATTATTATTATTATTATTATTATTATTATTATTATTATTATTATTATTATTATTATTATTATTATTAATAATATTTTGACAAAGTGATTTGTTACACTTAAAAATTTACAATAAAAACATCAGTAATTAGAGCGAAAATTTCTATTTTTCTTTTATTTTATTGATTAATGGATTTTATGAGTTTCTACACTTAACATTTTTTTTTGTTGTCTTTATATATAAATATGTATTTTCTTTGTATTTTTTTTATTTAAATATCTATATGATGTGAGCAAACTTTCTCTACCCAAAACCAAAATAATTAAAAGGTGTGTTACTTCACAATAAAGGACTATGGAAAACTATAGGGAGCAGCCAACGAATATAGTAGCTGTTAATAAATAAAATAATGAGAGTGAAAGTAATGAAATAATTAATAATCACATCCATTAAAAAAAAAATTAAAGAAAATAATCACCTACACTTGTGCCAACTAGGACTGAACATTTTGTCTGGATTTGATCCGGACCCGACCAACTCGCTCGGACCCGACCCGCTCAACCAAATTTTTTTAAAAAAACCCATTATGTTCGGGCGAGTCGGGTTTAACCCGGTACACCATCGGACGGGTTTGCGGGTTTATTTTTTATGGTTACCTGGTTTCGGATTGAACCCGAACCGGCCCGCCAACCCGATCACTTTTTATTTTTTATTTTTATTACATATATAATATATTAAAAAAAACTCTAAAATCAAATTATTTTATTTTTATTACATAGATAATATATTAAAAATAACAATATATAATATATTATATATAGTTTGGAACTTGACTTTTGTATTGTAGATTTGAAATTAATACATTTTTTATTTTATTTTAATCTAACGAATATAGATTATGGCGTTATAAGTTTATAACTTATATGCTTAGTTTAATATATAAAAAAAATTACATAAAATTTGATTTTTTTTTTTAAAAAAAAATAATAAAATAATGGGTTGACGGTTGACCAAGCCAACTCGGTCATTGTAAAAGTACCATCTATTTTATAATTTCATGGTTCTATTAAATGTGTTTTACTTTTTAGCTGAATTATTAAATGAGTTAAGTCCTAATTTATAACATCTTAGGATAGTGATTATAGTTGGAGAGTAAATTTTAGAATCTTATTTTGTATTTAAACTTATAAACTCATATAAATTAGTGAATAATCTATATTATTATATTATATTATGGTTTTAACAGTGTTGTATTTTTTTTTTTTGGTTCATTTAAGCATATATCGTCATATACTTTTATCATTCATTTTGAAATTTATCTTGATCTATCTTTTTGTATTACTACATTATATTTTCATAAAATTTGTTGTTACAACTTCATACTTTCAACTTTTTTTTTTCTTTTCTTTTTTGGGTTAGTGACAGTTAAAATGATAATTTATTTTTTAAGAGTTAAATACATAATTACATTAATAATAGAAATAATAAATTCTTATGATTTCATAATGGGGTATATAATATAATGGGTAATATACAATTAATATGACAATATCTACAGCTGCACATTGTGTCAATTAAAAAAATAAAAAATCTTATCATTGTATTTTAATAAAATGTGTAAGAAAAATAAACTAAATATATGTATTCAAATCGCATAGCAACACACATACAATAAAAAAAATATCAGGAAGTAACTAAAAATATATACCATAAAAAAATATACATGAATAAAAACAACTAAAAATAATTGTTGAACAAAAAATATTCTGAAAATCACATAAAAATAACAAAATAAATGCACATATATATAACTAAAAAATTGTGTGGAATAAATTAAAAATATACACTATAGAAAATACACATAAACTAAACAATAATTGTACAAAAAAATACATAAAAATAATTATAAAAAACAAAAAGATAGCTATAAATCAATAAAAAAAAATAACAAGACATCAAATCTTGTTAAAATATGCAAGTCATTCATAAATCAATTTCGAATAAATTACCAAACATCCAAAAAATAATACTTTTATTAATCATGTAAAAGAGAGAAAAATATAAGAGGAGTGCTCTTAATTTTTTTCTAAGATAGGGAAACAGTGTTAAAAAAAATATGAGAACAAATGTGAAAGTGTAAGAATCATATTTTAGTAAAGGTTAAAAGAAATTAGTTAAGATTTTTTATAAAATATGGTTAATTAAAACAAATAGTATGAAATAGTTTGAGTGTAAATATTTATGTAAAAAAAAAATAGAAAAAGAAATATAATAAGTGTTTGTATTTTTTGTTTTAAAAAATAATAATAAAATAAAATTTTGTGAGAGAGTGAAAAAGTGTTAGAAAAAAAAATATAAAAATGTACACTTATTATATATTTTTATATACATAAAGGTAGAAAGAATTAGTGTGGAGAGAGAGTTGGAAAATAAAAAAGATAAACATAGAGAAGAAAAAGAGAAAAAAAAAAGGTCAGTTAAGAAAAAAAAGTCAATAAAAAGAAAAATTCAAAGAGATATAAGAAAGAAAAAAAAGTTTTTATAGAAACTTTAATAAATAAAAAAGAGTAAAAAAGAAAAAAAAAATAGGTAGATAAAGTATAAATGTGAAAATTCTTTTGTCAAAATATAAATATAAACTTTGGACAAAAGTTAGTATATGGTGTAAATATCCCTATTTATTTCAGAAATTGGTTTTTGATTTAGTTAATTCAAGAAACGAGTTTTTTTAGTAATTTCAAAAACCGGTTTTTGATTTACTTAATTTAAGGAACCGATTATTGATTTAGTTATTTCATATAACTAGTTTTGTGTGTTAGTTTTTTTTAGTTGCTTTATGGAACTATTTTTTGTCTTAAATTTTTAATTACTTCATAAACATAACCAGTTTATTTGTTTCATATTCTAACATCCAAAAAAAAACTCAGATATCTAATTCTAGTGACAATAAAAATTCTGATGCCTTTTTTGACAGTGATAAAAACTCCAATGACTTTTATGATAATTTTTCTGATGACTGTAAAAAACTGTGGTGACTTTTTTAGCGATGATAGTTACTTCGGTGACTATTCTAGTGATAATGGTTGTTCCAACGATTTTTTTGACAATAATAACTGCTACAACAATTTTTTGGTGATATTTTTTCTTAAAAATCTTGTTAAATTTATTTATAATATTTTGTTGGGATATTTTATTATTTATTATTTTTTGAAAAAAAAAAATTTGCATGTAATTATAAATTATATTTTATTACAAATAAAAAAAAAATACACACAGCATGAATTACGAATTACTCTAACATAAGTTAGAATAAACTATTTTGAAAGTTTCAAAAATAAAAATAATAATAAAAAAAATAAAATAATATGGACATGATCTCATACACCTCATTGAAAAGATTCTATTTATATTTCATTTTTTCTATATTTTGATTGGTTTATTTTACTTCCCTATGGTATGAGGACAAAACTATAAGTCCTACCTTAGATCTTCCCTATAATTATATAATATATCCTCATACTACAACTACCTTTTAAGATCGAATAAATATATTCCGACATGCTCATCGAAGTATAAATATTTACATATGTACACTCATAGTCACCCAACTATATATATAAGATTTTTTTTAAGGTGGGGAATAATTTACTTTAATCTCTATATGTTAAGAAATTATTTTTAAGGATTTCTCTATTTTTATACTTCAAAATATATATTTTTTTTTATACTTTTACGAAATTTCACACAAAATTTTTTATAGTAATTTACGAGGCAATTTAAATCGCAATTAAAATCCACATAGCAACTTACATAAAAATTACCGAAGCAATCCAAACCATAAATTTAAAAAATAATATATGGAATAATTCTCCTTATTTTTATGTATTTTATTAAATAGATTTAGAATAATTTTATAGTATTGAATTTATTGAATTATTTTTATTTTTTTATATTAAAATTTCTCTACTTGACTTTTTAGGATCAATTAGTAATTTGTTAAAAAATCTTCTTCTGATATAGAATGATTTCTCTAGTAGTCTGATTTCTAGCCATATATATTGCTTCAAGGTTGTTATTGATTGGCCAATTATTTTAAAAAAAATTGATGTTGAATGAAGCTATGGTAACTTTTGTGATAATTTTTCATTATTGACGATCACTATAAAAAAATTTATTTTTAGTCACAACAAAACTTGTGATTAAAATTGAAAAAGTTGTGACTAATAATTATAAATTATCATTTTTATGTTGTGATTAAAAAGTCCGTGGCTAAAAGTATTGGTCACAAAAATTACAATTTATTATGACTAAATGTGTTTTTAGTCACAATACTTGTTGTGACTAAAACTACATTAGTGTCAATTTGCATTTAAATACTATGTCTTAGTCATAAGTAACTTTTTGTTGCGACTAAAAGTCATATTAATTTAGTCACAAAAAATTTATGTTATGACTAAAAAATTGTCATTAAAAGTAGTTATTTTTTGTTGTGGACGCTAACAGCCACCATGTGAGATTTCACCTCGTTGGCGCCAATATGTGAGACATTCAATATTTTGTTCTTAGTGGTGAAATTCACACTAAGAAATAATACTTTTATTTTCTATTTTAAAAAATGAGAGCTTTCCCTACTAGCAAATAGGTCATTGATCCAACAAATTTGATTAAGGTGGCATCATGAATTAGATCAGGTGCAAACACTTGGCTTGTCGAAGGGAGTGCAAATTATTGTACGTTATCATTATAACAGGAATGATACCATTTGGAAAACCAGAAGTTAGAGGTTAAAAAAGAAAAGTTGCAAAAAGTTATGAAAAATACTTGTAATAGGCTAGTTTTTTAAATGCCGAGAAGATGAATAAGAAGACCTATTATTATATAATGAATTTTTTAGTATTTGTAATTATAATTAGTTTATTTGTGCATTATATAATTAATCTGATTCATCAATAAAAAAAGACTTTTGTCTGCATATGAGTTGTGTTAAGTTTTTTCTTTTTTTTTTTCTTTCTAAGAAATTATCTAGTGAAGTTTTCTTAAAAATTGTGAAGAATGGGGTTTGTTAAAGAAACTCAGATCAAAGACCCAAAAAAAAATCCTTGATTCTTTATATCCAATATTCGTCGTATTGCAGTGGTGTGGGATTTTATTAAGTAAACCCACATTAAAGAGTATTATTGTGAAGAAAATCTTGATCAAAGTGTCTTTTTTGTTGTTAGGTTAGAACACAAATAATAAGAAGTGTGAATTGCTAATAATCATCTATGATTAAATCTACTAAATTAGATGTGCACTTTTATTCATAACCAATTGATCATGTGGGTCTTTATTATATTAAATGCCCTACTAATAGGTCTTTTTTGAATTCACCATTTTAGAAAGCAATATATATGTAGCTAGCCTAGCTAGGGCTTTATTATACTTACTTATAAATTCACATATTCTATAATTAAGAAGAGCAATATAGGTAGAAAGCGGAGATCATGCATATTCTTTTAAGTTTCTTATTATTTACTATATATATTTGATTATACAACCTTTTGAATTACATGCATATCTTTCTGATACCTTCTCAAACAAAATTAATGATCAGATGGATGAGTACAGTGGCGGACCTAATGGAGAATAAGGTGGAACTTTTACTTATTATGATCATTTTTTTTTCATAACGTATACAAAAAAATTAAATTAGAAATTAATTATGTAGAATAAAATAGGTATATATATATATATGAATTCTGCACACATTTTATTGAAATCTTGAGTCCGCCAATAGATAGGTAATATAAATTTCATTATTACTCTCAATTATATGCACTATCAACTCAAACATGCAACCTCAAATCTGCAAATTGCGCGAAAATGTACTATTTCAATCTCAAACATCAAATGTAAATCATAAATCTTGATGTAATTGTCTGTTAACAACCTTATTAATGATCCGATTACCTAACTAATTAGTTATTAATTTCTTTTAATTAGTTAGTTATTGTACAACCGTTTTCTGTATTTGAGCATCTTTGTAAGTGCTGTGCAGAGTTTTTTTTTTAATAAAAAAACACTCTATTGAGTAATGCTTCTTCCATTATTTTTATTCCCTCTTCTCTGAATTTTCTTTCTAAGCTTTTGTATCTGAATTTGCATGTCTAACCATTTCCATTTTGATAGACCGGCCATTTGTAATTGTTGAAACATAATTGCCTACATATATTTATTGAAATCAGTTGATATAGGATGAAAGTTTTATGAACTACTTAATTAGTTTGATTGGTGGACCAATAATTTTTCGACGTTATATTTTCGAGAATGATTAAATTGAAAGTATGTAGTTTATATTTTATTGTGATTAAGTTTATTTGTTTAATAACAATAATATTTTGTTGGCTTAATTTTTTAAGCATGTTTAGTAATACTATTAAGTAGTACATAATTAATTTTACTGACTTATTTTTTAAGCATCACGATATCAATAAAATTGAGGGCTGATGATATTATGTTATTTTAGATTGATCACATATTAAACATAATTCTTTATCACACTACTAAACTTATTGATTATGTTGATTTAATACTTTGATATTTGTTATTATTGATGTCTTTTGTTGATTTAAAAATAATATGATTGTCATAGTTCAATATCCAAGGATAAATTAGATCAGTATGTTGACATGCTATCAAAGAACTATCATTTTTAAAGTGGCTACAAATATTTTCCTGTTATTTAATCCATGAGTCATTTTTAAATAAACTTATTTTGACATATAATATATATGTATAAAAATTAGTGTAGTCCAAGTGGAGAATACTAGATTTTTATTTGGGCTTACATTAACTTTTATTGGTTTTGTTGCCTCGAATTTTTCCCAAAATACGTGGCAGCGACTGCGTACGACACGTAGATCACAAAGAACACCCACTCACAGAAATTGGTTAAGTCATAGACAGAGCAGTGCATCTCACAGAGTGAGCCTCCTGGAGAGAAGCATAAAGCACACCTTTACTCTCCGTGAGCTGGAAATGTAACAATGCATCTTTGGGAGGAAATCAGGAGATCGTTGGAGCAGTCATTTTGAATTTAATACTGCATGGAGGAAAACGTATCAGAACCTCCATAAGTGGATTTGACAGATAGCGTAAGTCTCTTTTACAACGATTACACGATAATCGACAAGTCTAGTGACGACTCCATTATGAAGACTCACATCAATCAAGGAAGGATAAAAGATTATATTCACCTAATCCCTAAGATACTTACGACATAGGTCATGTATTTTCTATTTTGTATCTGCTAGGATTTTGTGCCCTTAAGGGGCTAACACTTAAAGACAAGTGATCCCTTTTTAAGGATTCTCCCAAAAAATACTATAAATACCCCAAACATAGAACGTAAAAGGGGTCGATCGATCAATTAAAGAATCGAAGGGAGTAAAGAGGAGAGAGAGAGAGAGAGATTCACTAAGAACATTCTCTGTAATAACACTCTCATAAATAAAAGAAACTCGTGGACTACAGTTCATTAATGCCCGAACCACGTAAAAATCGCCTGCATTAAAGCTTCCATATAGCTCTTCCCATTCTTTCATTTAATCGGTTGCCGAAAACCTCGGTCAACAAGTTGATTGGATAATTTTTTGTTGTATTAACCCATATTGTTAGTGATTATTTGTGATTATTAGTTGATGAGCTTCACATCTGTGTGTAAAGTCTCTAGTTGAAGGAGAAGTGTGGATTTTTCTAGTTAACTGAAGCATTTGATGAGCAGGTTCAGTCCAACTAAGGTTATGTAGCTAAGTTCCCTCCATAACTCTATAAATATAAATTGTCTCAATATCAAATTGTTGTAATTATTATGAATTAATCAGGTACGCATACTTAATTATTTGTTATTATTGTGTTCTATATTATATACAAATTTTGTAACAAGTATGACTTTAAATAGCATGTGTGGTTCGATTATCTGTTCATTTCATTGGCTTGATTGCCCCTAGGTCGATTATTTGGAGATTGAATCTTTCCCTAGCTATGTAATAGTAATAAAAACTAATTGATATTGTTTTATTTACAATAAGTCATAGCCTATCGTAAATTGTTATGCGTCTCTTTCATTAATTATAAAAAAATTAATGGAGTTCAAGTTAATTGATGTTAATTCATTTAATTATCTTTCACATAATTCATCACCAAATAAAAAATGTTATATACTATTTATAGCATATGCAAATGAAAAGTAACATACTTTCCTCCCAATCCAAAAAGAAGTCGCAGTTAGATAATTATATAAGAGTAGATTCAGTAAATAATAAGTACCATACATAAAATATGTCACATGTACTATATAGTGACTGGGTAGCAGCATAGGCTTTTCACCGTCCATCGATCATCAAACTATATAAATTTTACTAGTATCATGTATATAGTATTTGTTTGTACTATATAGGCATATGCACTACCAGTGTTGTCAATAGTACCTTATTCGATTGGAAGTGGAACAATATAATTTATATAAACGGAAAAGACTTTAATTACTTTACCTACTACTATATATACACATAAAATTATATCAATATAATAGGCAAAACTTCTCCATACTTTATCTTCTTTTCCCGACCTGGCTAAATTAAACCCAATAACCAGTACATATGTGTGCATATTTTTTCTTGGAAATATAATCATGTTTGATAAGGTTTTTTTTTTTTATTATTATTATTTTCTTTTTAAAAGGGGACTTATTATTGATATGTAATTTCATAATTTAATTTTTCTTCAAAGAGAATTTTCGTACGTAATTGAATTTTTTATATTTATCTTGCTCATCACTTTTGACATAATCTTTATATTTATCCCTTTATATATATTTTGTCCACATATGTTACACAAGATTAGTTATTTATTTTGTTTTTTGAACAAAAATTATTTTTTAGTTTCGTTTTTCTCATTATAATCAATTGTTAATAAAGTATTATTTTTTTACTATATATCATACTACTATTTTAAAATTGAGAGATTATATATATAGCTTAAAGAAAAGGTAGATTTTTTGTACTCGTGCTTTTATATCACATATATATAATTTAAATATAGATTATTAATAATATATGTATAAAAAATATGCACTAAAGTATATGACATGCATGTTTTATAAAATAATAGCAAGTCTCATTTTGTGAAGAAAAGCAAATATTATGTAATTGTGTAAATTTTTGTTGCATATTTAAGTACACACATCTTGTTATTCATATACATATAATATGTTTTATAAAAAAATAAAGAATTATTGTAACATATTTGGCAATAGTCATGTTTATTGTTACCCTTAAATTAAAAATATTTACTTTTATTTTCATTTATTTTTATTTTAATATATGGTCATGTTTATTCTAATTAATTCGTAAAACGTACGAAGGGGCATTTTTATCAAATTGATGCTTTTTGTATATCAAAATTAGCATCAGGGGCATATAATTTTAACGTTATTTTTAATAAAATATATATGCTTCTAAAGCTTAACTTATTAAATGTAAGATTCAAAAGAACAAAAAAAAAAAAAAAAAGCACAATAAAACTCCAGCATACAAACGACATATATTTATAGCTAGAAAATGTTTGGTGGACAAAAAAGCTTTCTATTCAAATTGTAGAAATTATAAGATATAAGACACATGCAAGTCTCAACAAAAGTTGACTAAATTAGCTAATATGACATGGGATATTTGACTAATCATCATCACTTGCGCAGACCAATGCTAATATCTTCCTGTACTTGCTTTTACCGCGTCTAATATAATTAATACCAAAGCATCATGTAACTACGAACTACCGTATTACTTTTTCATCTCACAGATTACTATACTGTTATACATATATAAAAACATACATATAAGTAATATATATCTGACTCTTTTTTTCAACAATACTATCTTCACTTATTAAGCGTTTTACCATCATGTTACTAGTACTATGTATGCATGTATCCACTCACTCGCTCCTCCTCCATATCAGATATATATATACACAAAAAACACATGATGATAATTTCAACCATTGATCTATATTATATACATACGAGCTGATCACGATATAAATATGTAATTTGTTTATTTGAACTAAATATATATACATGCAATTAATATACGACCAACAAACTCATTCAAACTTTTCATTTCTTAAATTAAACAGAGATATAAATAATATTTTATGGTTTTGAAAATGGTATGTAGCTCTTAGCAAAAAATTAAAACAGAAAAAAAAAAGAATTAAAGTAATATTTTCAATTATTAAATTAAAAGATAGAGAAAGAGGAGGGGGGATAATTAATTAGGTGTACTATAAATTAGAGTAATTAAAGATTTAGCTAAGCTAATTAATTTGTGATGAACATGAAATCTAATCAATTACATGACAAAAATAGAAAATTGCAGACCTACCAGTGGTAGCATGAGTATTCGACTTAATTAGTAGTACTCAATGGCGATAGCGATGGATATCGTAGAAAGAGAGAGCGTGACACTCACACTTTCACATAAGCGAGTAGTGTAATGAGATAATATTATATGTACAGTGAATCTTTTTATACCCTTAACTCTGAAGGCAAGTCTGCTATTTTCTTACTCTGCAAACAGAAAAACCACGAAAAAAATTAAAAAGAGCTACCTAGCTAGCTTTTTTTTTTCTTTTAATTGGGTAATGAATTTATAATTAATTATATATTTACTAAAATAAAACTGGAAAATAAAGAAAGGAGGAACAAAGAAGAGTTTGTTGGGTTTTTCCATTTTGTTGTAATAAGAGGATATCATATATTCCATTGTTCACACTTTCTCTCTCTCTTTTTTTCTCTTTCTCTCTCTTTATATACTTGCCCCATCAAATATATATAAAAGAAAGATATATATCATCATTTTCTATATAAACTCCACCTCTCTAACTCACAGTTCTCTATCACTCATCAAACTATATAGAGTTATATAGCTAGCCATTTGTTCAAAGTACAACTCCATTTTTGTGCCAACCCAGAACCACCAATTTCCCAATTAAACAGAAAAATAAAAAAGAGAAAGGAAAGGTAAGAAAAGAAAGATAAATTTTTCTTCTTTGATATAAAAAAGGAATGATATTTTATCTATTACTGAAATTATCTTAAATTGGTTATAATAATAATAATAATTATATTAATAATATGATGCATGTGTGTTTTGATGTGATGATCAGAAAATAATTAATATAAAGATAAGAAATGGGAAGAGGGAGAGTAGAGTTGAAGAGAATAGAAAACAAGATCAACAGGCAAGTTACTTTCTCAAAGAGAAGAAATGGTTTGCTCAAGAAAGCTTATGAGCTCTCTGTCCTTTGTGATGCTGAAGTTGCCCTTATCGTCTTCTCTAGTCGAGGCAAGCTCTATGAGTTTGGAAGCGCTGGGTAAATACATATATACTACTCACAAACATTTCATTTTTCATTTTTATTTTTCTATAATATATACCCCAAGCCCTAGCCAGATCTGCTGAGATTTTTTTGACCTATACTTCAAACTCTCTTTCTTCCTCTTTTGAGTCTACTTGTTATAAATTAATATACCATTTTCATTATTAGTGATAAATTTACAACAGTTTATCATAAATATATCTGTTGATCATCATATATAAGAAATATTTTCTAGTTCGTTCTTTTTTTTTTGGTGATAAATCTGATGTGTTCATCAAAAACAACTTTACAAACTAACAGCACTTTTTATTTCATAAAAAGTTATAATCTTTTGAAACGAAGCTCTTGCTTCCTGCAGATCTGCTTCACAATAAGAACATGATTTATCATATTATTTTAATTAATTACCCCAAATTTGCATTTTGGCCTTTTTTTTTTCGTTCTTGAATATTTTTGTCCCTTTTGAATTTTTTCTCTTCTTCATGATCTTCTGATGTGTGAGCAACTTTTTTTCTTCTCGCCATGTTTAAACATTGCATTTTTTCAGCTATATATAATCCCAGTTTTTTATATATGGTGGTGATATATCTTGTATCTGACTATAGCTAGGTTTATGTTTAATAATGGTTTTGTTTTAATTAATTAATTATTTGACTTTGCTTCTTAGCGCGCGGCTTAAAAATCTTCTTTCATTTACTCAAAAAAAAAAAATCTTCTTTCATGATTATCTTTATCGTGCTAATTTGAAGTACTAATAACGAGTTAAATTGCGTTTTAGGGATACTAATAGAATAGTATCTCTAACGATTATATGTCTGTTTGATCGTGCTCGATATTTTCTTATCGAAAATAATTAAATAAATCTCCAACATATATGCCTCATTTTCTGGTAGTTTTATTACTAGAGTATATATAATTATATATTATTTTAATTGGTATATCTCTCTTCTCGATTCCCTATTATATTATTATATATATTATTTAAATTTACATGCAATTAATTAATTATAATCCTTTTCTTGATCTGCAACAAAAAGAAGAAGAAGAAAAATGTTAGCGTATATATGGAATGACCTAGCAAAGCTAGAGAGAGCTGTACTGTCTGACTCTGTAAATGTTGCTCCCTTTTGTTTTTTTTATTCAGTCTGTGGACGCGGATAGTACTCAATCATTTTACGTGCTTTAATTTCCCGGCCTCCATTGATCTCATTTTTTTTATTATTGGATCGATCATGGTTTTTGTGGTGTTAAATAATACATATATATGGGATGTATTATCAGAAGTGAAAGAAAGAGAGAGAGAGAAATTGATCCAACCACAGATGGACACGTAGGACGTTCCATCATAATATGTTTAGTATTTGAAACCTTATATTTCATCAGTCACCACTGCTAGTATAGCTTTCTCTCTCTCCTCTCTCTACTGGGTTTTGCATATTCGTTTTTGATCATATGATTTGGGGTGGGTGATGGAACAGTAGTACTTGAGCTCTTTTGTTTTTTCATGATCAAAACCCTTTTCTCATTAATATATTGGCATTTCTTCAGCTTTGTCCTCTTTCTTTCATTTTGGATCCCAAGAATATCTCTTGGTTTTATCAGTGTTCCTCGTACAGTACTCCTCACCTCAACCTCATCAATCATTCGATTCATGTCATGATCTCTAGCTAGCTCGTGTTCTTCTTTAATTTTAGAAACACAAAAAAACCCACTAGTTTCTTGGACTCTCTCTCTCACATCAAAGCTGCAAACACTCACTCATGATATGATTTGGATCTTACCAATTCATATATTTGCTCTAATTAATTTCATTTATCTATTTATTCTGCCATTTTATTACATAATAATCTCTCCAAAAAGATGCGTGTATATATAATATTATGTACATGTACATGGCAAATCCTATGCATATACTCAAATGGGTGGTAGTCTAGAGCTCAGTAGTTTTGGGAATATATTGTTACCTTAATTTCTTCAAAATATGTGTTTGAAATATAAAATATGGGATTGGATAAAAGTAGAATGAAACAAATTAAGAGACGTGGGAATTTGGAGATGTTGATCAAACAAAGGTTTAATTAATTAGTACTCAATTATATTTTCAGTTATCAGGAATTTAAATCACTGCTGGCTCAGTTTGATATTCATTAACCAATACTTAATTAGTGTAAGTAGTAAAAAATAATGATTTCTCTCTGAGCTGCCATAGTAGTCAAAGTCTGAAAAATATGACGGTTTCAGTCTCTGTGTCCATTCAGGATTCAGCTTTCATATTTTTCCTTCTCCATACTCTGAAATTGAATGTTCTTTTCAACTAATAATTAATAATCTTCTCTCTCCATGTCTATACAAGTATGTATCTATGCATAATGCATGTATGTATGTATGTATATTGCCTTTTCCACATTGTGATATTCATCTATGTATATTTTCAAATTGAAATTATTTGGATATTATCTCTTGTTGTCCCACATAGTATGATAATTTAATCTCATTAGAAAACTTATAACTAATTAATTTTGTCCTTTTCAAATCTATTAAATATTTCATCTTTATATCATTGTTTTTTTTTTTTATCTATTATTTGTCGTTGGCAAATTACTACATACTCTTTTCTGTTATATATTATTTAGTGCAGTCCAATTTCGCTACGTACTTTCCAAATATGACCAAGAGAAAAAGTTGTTCTCCTTTTAAATGTATATATGTGTATGTATATTTTTGAGAAAAATATGAATATATATTATAATTTTGTATATAATGGTTGGTTCTTGTCTACCAATATATATAAAGTGTTATATACTAAGAAGGTATTGATCTATTTGATTAACTAGAGGCATTTTACTGATCATCTTATTTAGAATTTCATATATATGATGTATATATATAGCTCTTGATAATTATAAGTTGGTTTTTATTTATCTTTGATTTGCAGTATAACTAAAACACTTGAGCGATACCAGCGTTGTTCCTTCACTCCTCATGATAATAGTAGTGTTGAACGCGAGACACAGGTATATTAATTCTCCAACTATCATCAAATATATATATATAAACACATACATATAAATATATATATTGTGTTTAAAGACGCATTTGTAAAAGCACGGTGGTGTAATTATATTTGTGTGTAATTGGAGATAATTATAAAATTTGATAAGTTAGTAATTACAGTAATTTTATAATTTGAGGTAATATTGAGAGATTCTCTAATTAAACTCTCTAATTATTATCTACGAAAGTTGAGTACGTAATTTTACTCGAGTTACTGAAATTTTCCATTTTAAACATTAGTTATTAAAAAAAATATTATTTTTCCTTATAATTATTAATTATTTTTTTAAAATAAAATATTAAGAATTTGTATATAATTAACATCTCATTTTTAAACTACCTTATATTTTAAAATACAGTATAATTGCTAAATTGTATAATTACTATATACTATTTAATAATTATACAGTTACTTTCAAAACAGAAAATACAAAATACGAACCATGATATATATATGCGTGCATTATGTATCATTATTCTTTCTATAGCCTATTATATTGATCAAACAAAACATTCTCAGTGATATATTATTTTTATACAAATATATAAATGCATATACATTTTCAATATATAGTTAAGTTCTGAACTTATTAGAGCCAGAAATTTATTATATGTATATACATAGAAAATTCCTAGCTGGTTACGCCAGCCCCCAGTTATTTATATATATATAGTGAGTAAGGAATGGATTTGAGTCATATTTTATTTCTGTGAGTTGTTTGAAATTTAGATATAATATGATAATGGAGTGTATAGTACACACTACACACTTTTAATTAATTTATTGGGGAAATAGAGCTAGCTTGTAGGAGCGTAATTTCTTTAAATAGATATCGATCTCTTGTTCAATAAATAAATAGCTAGCATTTTGAAGTTCGATAATAATCTTTAAGAGGTAGTGGCTAGTGTTTATGTTATAGTAACAAACATCGTTTATTATTCTAATAAACATTTTTGAATTGTGATCAATCTACCAATGCAGAGCTGGTACCACGAAATTACAAAATTAAAGACCAAATATGAGTCTCTCGAGCGTACTCAAAGGTGTTATATACATACACATATATATAAATATTAGTTAGTCTCTAAACATCAGCATTATGTTGTTCTATATATACAGATCTATGCATATGTTCTTGAACATCTATTACATGTAGCTATTTGTTTAAAATTAATGTATTAGTAAGTGGATTTTGTATCTTTTTTTTAAAAAAAAAAAATAAAAAGAAATAAATGTACACGAGATTCTCTAGCTAATATAAATTTAATTACTAATTTTTAGTTGAGTAAATTATCTATTTTAAGGCATTTGCTTGGTGAAGATCTCGGACCTCTTAATGTGAAAGAGTTGCAAAATCTTGAAAAACAACTTGAAGGATCTCTTGCACAAGTTAGACAAAAGAAGGTATATATATGCATCTTATATACATGTAATGATATTGTTATATTATTTATAATAATATAATATTTAGATTGAATATGTGTAATAAACTAATAATATGTAACATATGACTATATTAGTTGTCATCTTTTTGTAACATTTGGGGAGTTGTTACTATGAGTAACCTCCACCATTATCACCAACATTAAGAGTGTAAAAGATGTTACACACCTTTATTTGAAATTCTTAATGCTATAGGAGTTATGGTGTGTGTAAGAGTTACATTTGAGTCCATAACATCTATAGGGGTTATGAGTTTGAATTTCAAATGGTGATATCCTAAACACTATATAAAGGAGGTCTATGGTGCTCATTTGGGAGTAAGAGATGTCAAGTTTTCTATCAAAAAAAGCACTTTGCTAGAAAACCCTAAGGCTTGATAATTCCCAAAGCTATTTCCTAGAGAGTTCCCTTAGTGCTTAGAGATAGGGGGAAATAAGCTTTTGGACAAAGGTGTAATACCTTGTTCAAGTCATGGTGATCCCCACTATTCTACACTCAAGGTTGTGAGTGAGTATATATATATTATTCTCTTATTATATATTTATATTATTTTACATGTGTTGTAATCTATCTTCTTCTACCTTTCTTATATATATAACATATATAGTGTATATATATTGTATATTATGTTGTTGTAACATTTATTTAATCTCTTTGTTGGTCCTTGTATTGTATTACAATAGAGTTGTAATATCTTGATTTTCTTCCATTGTAATAAAATCTCTAACAATCAAAAGCTTATCCCTTATCAATGGAAGAGGTTATAAATCAAGATTTTGAGAATACAAGGATAAGGGATTTTGTGAAAACCATTCATGGGTGAGCATGGTGGTTTATATTTTTTGATTTACCATTTTATATGATAGTAATATATATGATATATATATGAGTTATATATATGTGATCATGTGTTTATATCATATTATATATATGATATTTGAAATTTATATCATATTATTGTATGTATATATGTGAGATATATAATATATAATATGTATATATGAGTAATATATATTATATATATGTAGAGCATGTGATATAATATATATTAGTGAGATTAAATATGTAGAAATAATTATTTCTATGAATTTATATGAGACATGCATATATAATATATGTTATATACATATCATGTATATTAAAGTGTATATATGTTATATATGTGTGAGGTATGTAACATATATAGTTGTGTAATTAATATATGTATATGTATTATGTGTATATGATATATATATGTATATTATAATATATATATATGTTATATATATATATGAGATATGTAACATATATATTGTGAATTTAATATTGATATTATGTGTATGTTACATATGAGATGTTGATTAGTAACATACATATTATATTAATATATGAGTTACATAGCATGATAATAATGTTGATAGTAATAAAATAGTGTTTATTATTATTGTGAGAATTATTATCATCTATTTTGTGAATAAAGAATATTTTAAATTCTTTTTCAATTTGGTGGTGAACATCTCACTTTATGAGATAATAAAATATGACTTTTGAGAAATTACATCTTTTATTGGATTATAAGAGATAATCATCTCATCTTATGAGATAAGAAAAGTGAACTATATGAGAGTTACACTTATGAGAATTGTCTTGTCATAGCAAGAACAAATGGATTAAAAGTGGATCCAAATTTGTGAAATGAGCCATAAATTAGAAGAGTAATTTTGGACTCAAAAGTTTATGAATTAATGTGGATTCAAAAAATAGTGAAGCAATTTTGAATCTTAAATAATCAAAGTTGTAAACAAAATTGATGAGAATTTTGTTAACTTTGGTATAATTTTAGGCTAATCTCAATAAGGAGATAAGCTTAAAATTATGGTAAAAATAAGCACATTATTTGATGAGTAGTAATGTGAGTTATTTGACATTTTAGTTTTGTTGAGAAAACTAAAAATGTCAAATGATATTTTTTAAGGTGACCTTAAAAAGTCATTTCAAGAGGAAAATACACAAAAGTGATATTTTTTATATACACTTTATGCTAGACATGTGGGGGTGAGCCACAAATTTAATCAAAATGTGTTGAGACATTGTTGATTAATTTATTTGATTTTGAATTCAAATTTTAAATCAAGTTTGGCTATGTGCATAAGTGAAAATATTGACATATTTGGTGTCAAATTTTGGTGAAAATAATTTCAAGAAGGAAATTAAATTTAAGAAAAATTATAGAGACAAAGTGGTCTTCTATATTTCAAAATCAAGATATTGTCTTGATAATGAAATGTGAAAGTGTGGGGGTGTATACTCCAATATGAGAAAGTTTAGACATACTTGGTGTCTAAAAATAAAATATGAGAATTTAGACATGTTTGGTGTCTATATTGGTGTATTTTTGATATGTTTGGTATCAAAATTATTGAGAATTTGAGTTGTGTGAAAATTAATCTTTTATGATTGAATTTTCAAAGCTTAAGTACTTAAGGAGAAAAGTGGTCACAAAGTGAACACTATATTTTGGCATGCATGATTCACATGGAATCAATAGTGAGAGGTTATAACAAATCGCTTAATCTCCGTACAAGATTAAAGCATGAATTTTCGAGGGATGGGACCTAAACTCCCTTAGTGTTTCTCTCATTGATGGTAACCTATCTTAACACTAGTAAACATCTAGTCTTAAGTTCAATAGGTAATAACAAGTCAATAGAGTGAATATTGTACTCAATTGTCCCATCTATGGATGAGTACATGTTGTGAAAATTGAGGGTTAAAACCGAAAGGTTTTTTAATGGAGCTTAAGCTTAAGAAAACTCACTTAAGCTTAAGAAGTGTCTAACGAGTGGTGAGACACTAAAAATCCACCTATATGGACTAGAGGTGGTGCCGCCTCTTATGAGAATTGGGAGTTATTCTCTAGAGAGTCCATGAATTGGAATTTTGCACATGGCCATTAACGGTGCAAGAGCGAGACATGCGGTCTCAAGTGAGCATTAGCGAGGGTGTGTGTGTTATCACCGGTTTGTATTAAAGGAATAATGGTTCAATGCTACGGCAACCAAAATTTCATCAAACTTTGTGGTAACTACACTAAGGTAAAATTCAAGTCGAAAGACATTTTACCTAATGCACCTAAGCAAGATTTCTTTAGAAGTGTGTATTTAGTCAATCAAAGTGGGGGAATGTTATATTTTGATATAATATTTTTGATTGATTAAATAAATGTTACAAATGTTACAAGTTTATTACTAAAGAGATAATATTTAATCTAGTGGGGGATTGTTATATTATTTATAATAATATAATATTTAGATTGAATATGTGTAATAAACTAATAATATGTAACATATGACTATATTAGTTGTCATCTTTTTGTAACATTTGGGGAGTTGTTACTATGAGTAACCTCCACCATTATCACCAACATTAAGAGTGTAAAAGATGTTACACACCTTTATTTGAAATTCTTAATGCTATAGGAGTTATGGTGTGTGTAAGAGTTACATTTGAGTCCATAACATCTATAGGGGTTATGAGTTTGAATTTCAAATGGTGATATCCTAAACACTATATAAAGGAGGTCTATGGTGCTCATTTGGGAGTAAGAGATGTCAAGTTTTCTATCAAAAAAAGCACTTTGCTAGAAAACCCTAAGGCTTGATAATTCCCAAAGCTATTTCCTAGAGAGTTCCCTTAGTGCTTAGAGATAGGGGGAAATAAGTTTTTGGACAAAGGTGTAATACCTTGTTCAAGTCATGGTGATCCCCAGTATTCTACACTCAAGGTTGTGAGTGAGTATATATATATTATTCTCTTATTATATATTTATATTGTTTTACATGTGTTGTAATCTATTTTCTTCTACCTTTCTTATATATAATATATAGTGTATATATATTGTATATTATGTTGTTGTAACATTTATTTAATCTCTTTGTTGGTCCTTGTATTGTATTACAATAGAGTTGTAATATCTTGATTTTCTTCCATTGTAATAAAATCTCTAACAGATATATATGTTGGAATTTAACTTCTTTATTAATTCCTTTTTCCCTTTTGATATATAAATATATATATATATATAAATATATATATAAATCAAATGCAACACATTCATCTCAATATTATATACACCTTAAAAACATTTATTCACAGATGCAGATTATGATTGAACAAATGGAAGACCTGCGTAAAAAGGTGCGCGCGTTCTGTGTGGCCATATATATATGTATATATATATATATATGTATTCGTGATCTAATTAGCTACTTTTGATATTGTTTTTATTAATGAATAATAATCATTGGATATTCTGATTGATCATCGAATGATTGATATCCTTGTGATGGTTCTCTGCTTCAATTTGGCAGGAGCGTCAACTTGGAGACCTTAACAAGCAGCTTAAGATTAAGGTTATTATATATGTTTATATGTAATTGGCAAAATGTCCTCTGTTTTTGACGTGTAGTTAAGATATATATTATATAATAGGTAGTGTGTGATATGTATTTGTTTTGTTTGATTTGGTCAGCTTGACGCAGAAGGACAAAACCTGAAAGCCATTCAAAATCAAAACATATGGAACAGTAACTTGGCGTCTGGAAGCACCAGCTTTGCTTTGCATACTTCTTCTCAGAGCAACATCACAATGGACTGCCACCACCTTTCGGAACCCATTTTACAAATAGGGTAAATAAAGTGACAATTAATATATATGATAGTTATATAGTGTTGCCAAACAAACAGCCAAAGGAAACTATAATTTAAGTTTGTGACTCTGTTGTTTCATTTTTGAAAACAGATATCATCAGTATGTCCCAGCTGAAGGGACTTCTCATAGTATACCAAAGACCATGTCTGGTTCTGAGACTAACTTCATGCAAGGATGGGTGCTTTGAGTGAGTACTGCCACTATATATTTGGACCTTATAATTAATTAAAGAAACAGTATAACTTTAATTAAATCAACTTATGGTGTTTGTAATACTTAATTTCATTTCTCATCTTCTACCGATCGACTCATTATTTCTACTAATTGCAAGGCAGGAGTTATTAGCCCTTTCGGTTTTTATCTGTGATATGTAATTCCAATAATATATTACATATATATTTATATCATATGTAAATGTGTGCAGTATATTTATATCTATGTGATGCTCTAAGTGTCCCTTTATGGTGATATAAGTTTTCATGATAAAAATGATATTGGAACATATCTTACTTAAGGTACTCTTTTTTGTGATTTTTTTTTTTAAACAAAATCTTAAAATTACATGTAAACAAAATATTATATTCCTCATCATCACACCCATATATTTTTTGTTCATAAAAGGTAATAATATTAGGTCGTTCAAAAATCAACACTATACCCCCACATAATATATATATACCATATCCATTCATAAGATACAAATTACAAATTAAGCTAGTAATATACATAGGGGAAATCCCTCCCCTTGAAAGTTCATCAAACTGCTGTTAGCTAGATATTCTAGCATCCTTTGAAGCTTGTCAACAAATTGAACAACATCATTATTAACAAAAGTAAAGGAAACATCTACCAGTCAGGGGGTCTTCCACTAGACAATGTGCGAACCACTCGTAGAGAGTCAGTAAGAATGATCAGATTGTCCCATTGATGATCATAGCCCAAAGCAAGACTATTTTTAAAGCCTCCAATTTAGCTGACCAAAGGCTAGTATTGCACCACCAAATCTTTCATCTTTAAAACATCCATCAATAAAAAAAAAATTTCTTTGCAAGAGAAGTATGCAGTGTTCTATTTGTTAGAGGTCTCTGGTAATAAGGAGTGGAAGTGTAAAGTTGCATCTCCAAGAATCTCCCCACAACTTCCTAAACTAGATTTCCTATAATCACATAGTTAGAAAAATTATGGTAAACACACTATTCTTCCATTTCCAAATAACTTCCATCAAAGGAAAGGCTGTTATGTTAAGAACTTGTAAACGAGATAAGGCATTTCAGATGAAATCAACCCACAAAAGTAAAGGTCCACCAAAACCAAAAAGCATGCAGTCGCAACAGAGCATCAAAACAAATAAATGAAAAGGGTTTTCCTCATAAACATGATAAAATAAACACTTCTTATCATCACGAAAAGAATACTTATCTTTGGTAGAAAGAACGCCAGAGACAATCCTCCAAATCATCATGCTCTATCTTGGATTGTCACCAACTCCAAATATCCTGAGTAGTGGTAAATTTATTCTTTTGATCTTCTAGATAGGCACTTTTGATAGAAAAAAGACCAGAAAGGGAGGCTTTCCAAATCACAGTATCAACATCTATTTGAGAAAGAATTTAATTGTTCCTACTTTTTCCCCAGTTCTTCCCCAAAAAGAAATTGGAGAAAGTCTTAGTTTCAAGTTCTGGATCTTCTAAAAAGGAGATTCCAGGTATTTTACTTCGAATAGATTACATAATCTCCCACAATTCTTCATATTCCATCCACGGGATCCAAAGCTGTCACCAAAGATCAATATATTCACTAGTGGCAATGATAGTCCAGGCTCCATCAAGAACGATCTTTCTAGCCTCAAGAATATCATTCCACAAAAAATTATCAGAGTCTATAGGCTGAACACTCAAAAATAATTCATAGGGGAAATATATATGTGGCTTTGAGGGAGATAGTCAAGGGTCTATTGGAGTTTGAAGTCAAGAAACAAGCAATTAGCCAAAAGAGCTAGATATCTTCCATACGTCTAAAACTCAAACCTTCACAAGATTTGAGTTGACAGAGGTGATCCCAAGATTTTGCAGCCAGAAATCTATTTTATCCAAAGTTCCATTCAACCAGTATCTCCTGATTGAAGCATCCAATTCTCGGTAGGAAGTAATTAGAATTTTAACGGTAGACATAGAGTAGGTTGGGATAGCAAGAGCAATAGAGTTTATAGACACCATTCTCCCAATAGTAGACATAGTCTTCATTTTCCATCCTTCCAATCACTGACAAAGTTTTGATTTCAGGAAATCGAAATCCTTTTTTCTTTTCTTAGTAAAAATAAAGGTGTTGACCCCGCTTTTAGCCAACGAGGGGAGTCTTTAAAGCATTTGGATTTAATAAAGGTTCGGCCCTTTGATGATAGTAATAGCCTACTCCCCTTTTTATTATATTATTTTGATAATTATTAAGATCACAAGAGTCCGACTAAGTGAGTTTCTTAACAATCTCGAAAAAACTTACAAATATTTTAGCAGCATAAGAGCTCTTTTGAAAGTCGAAAAAAGGATCCTTCCTCAGCGAAATGACTCCTCTATTTATAAAGAAAATACAAGATGCAATGTTTGAAAATAGAATTCGAGAAACTAACTATTAAATCCCACGATTCTCTTAATCAGATAAACCAATCCCATAGAAATATGGATTCTAATTAAGCTATAATTGTGGAGAAATTTAAGGAAAATATCTTTGGGATCTTCAATTACCGCATTCTTCTGTACGGAGAATGGAACTCAGCTAGACATATCTAATCTTCTAGAAGAAGTGCGAGGCATAGAACTTGCTCGGATGATACTTGTTGAAGAACTATTCTTAACTAACATGGCCTTGAATCGTTGTGGACGAAACCTTAAGCGAGTATACCCCGTTTAGGTAGAAATATGCTTGATGCGTGTTACCCAGTTGAGTGCCATGTCACCTTGTAAAAATTGGGATAACATTTGTCCTCCAAGTCTGTGTGGGAACAACAGCTCGTACGTGGACTTCTTCGGATTACAGGTCGATTAGACGGGTGACACGAGTCTGCTCCCACGTGACGTCCTGGGTATAACACGACCTTCCCGAAGCATGCATATCCCCTCACGTCACTTTAGTATCTCCATCATTTAATGCTTTGTCTAGAAAATTATACATTGGATATCGTGTAGACAGTTATGGGGAAACAGGCTTCTGTCGGTTATACTTCATGATGAGCTTTAATTGTCTTCTTTTGGGGAGGGAAGTGAAATTTAAAACTAAATTACTAACTTTCCTTTCGAGTAGCATATAAAAGAAAAACTAAATTCCATTTCCACCTTTTTTAGCCATTTTCAAAACCAAAAATCTAGGCGCAAGAATTTTCTTCAAAGTTCTTAAGCTTTCAAGCTCCGTTTAAGTGATCGCACGAAGTTTCAAGTGCTCGACGATCACAGTGAGTAAGTCTTTGCCTTATTCTTCCTTTACATTTCTGTCTATGATTGCTCTGCTGCAAACTTTTAAATCCCCAAATTAATGATTGAAATCTCAAAATCAAAATCTTTCATAATAAATAGATGAGAATCGAGCTTTAATGGGTTCGGCGATGATAGCTGTGGTAGTGGGCATTACAAAAAAAAAAAAAAAAATACTATCAAACTTTTAGTCACAAAAAAAAGTTACTTGTGACTAAACATGGTATATGAATACAAGTAGTCACTAATTTAGTTTTAGTCACAATAAGTATTGTGACTAAAAATACTTTTAGTCACAACAAATTGTAATTTTTGTGACTAATATTTTAGCCACAGACTTTTTAGTCACGACATAAGAATGACAATTTATAATTAGTCACAACTTTTTTACTTTTAGTCATAAGTTTTGTTGTGACTAAAAGTAAGATTTTTTGTAGTGGGGGTAGTGATGCAGTGGTGGTTGTAGATTAGGATTAAAGAAGAAAAAATAATAATAAAAAAAATAACGGTGATGCTGGGAATATAGGTACTTGGGCAGTGAGCAAGTACATGGAGAAGAAGAAGAAAAAATAAGTTTTTTTAGGGTAAATACCATTTTCGATTCCGTGTTTTGTAAAAGTTACTAATTGGACCATCTATTTTGTTAAATGACAAAATGAACCTTGTATTTTCTAAAATTTTACAAATAGGACCATCTAGAGATGTTATGACAAAACTGGTTACTTTTTTTATCTGTTCGTGTTAGAAATTGTCTAAAATTTGGTTATATTAAAAAATATATAAACTTGTTGAAATTGAGTTTAGAGTCCTATTTTTACCATTTTAGAAAATATAGGCTCTATTTTGTCATTTAACAAAATAGAGGATTCAATTGATAATTTTTATAAAACATAGAATCCAAAATGGTATTTACTATATTTTATGATTTTATATAATTTATTTATATTTTTTTAAATAAAATTTTGGTGTGACCAATAAATTTTTGACATGTGTTAATTTTTAGAACAAGAAATGGAATTGTTGCCATTTTTTGAGATTGGTTCATCTAACTCAATTTTTGAGAGACTTATGGCGTAATTTTGTTTTCTCATTTTTTTGTTTTTTTCTTTTACACTTAGTAGTTTGTAGAATTGTCTCGCTCAAACACATTTGTAAGCACAGCTTGTTTAATAGTTATTTTTATTTATTTATTTGTAAGGTTTTAAATTGTAAGTTGGTTTTAAATTGAAAATTTGAATATACTGTTACGACGAATTCTAAGTTTTATTTTTATTTTTTCACATAAAAATAGGAATTCATAACAAATCCACTTTCTTTAAGAACAAACTAGCAGCCAATTTACACTCTCACTACACTTCTACGTTCAATTTCATTCATATCCAAATATGTCAGGAGGTTGTAGTTGCTTTCCTGTAACTCTTGATCGTTCTCGTAAAAGTAGTTTCAAATCATCCAAGTCGTCTAAGAGTGGTAATCATATTAAATTTACTTTGTACAGTATTAATATAATGAAATGATTACATAAGCTATTATACTAAAAGTGTTTTGGCATTCAGGTTCGCCCAAAGTGAATTCATATGAGGCAAGAATCGAGATCAAAACCAAAACCAAAACCATTGAAAGTTCATTGGTTGTTTGTTTTGGTGAGATGTTGATTGATTTTGTGCCAACGGTTTCTGGAGTTTCTCTTGCAGAAGCCGAAGCTTTCAAGAACGCTCCTGGTGGAGCTCCTGCTAATGTTGCTGTTGGGATTTCCAGACTAGGAGCCTCATCGGCTTTCATTGGCAAGGTCTTTTGAAAATATTTTACTTCTTTTTTCTTTTGTCCAATCCAATATGGTAATATTACATTACTAACAATCCATTTTCTAATTGTTAGGTTGGTGATGATGAATTTGGACACATGCTTGCTAATATTTTGGAAGAGAACAAAGTGGACAATTCAGGCGTAGTGTTTGACTCAAATGCCAGGACTGCATTGGCATTTGTTACCCTGACTCATGAGGGTGAAAGAGAATTCTTGTTTTTCAGGAATCCAAGTGCTGATATGCTTCTGACCGAAGCAGAACTCAATGTAAATTTAATAAAAAAGGTACTCGTGTAATGATGTTCTGTTTAATTGGGATGTGTTTCTTTTTATTTTCGTGTCTCGTATCAAAAAAATTTCATTTGAATCTCTGCAGGCAGGTATATTTCACTATGGGTCAATAAGTTTGATTGATGAGCCCTGTAGATCAGCTCATTATGCTGCTATGAAAATGGCTAAAGCTTCAGGTTGTCTCCTCTCTTATGACCCGAATTTGAGATTACCTCTATGGCCATCTTCAGAGTCTGCTAGAGAAGGCATTAAGAGCATTTGGGACCAAGCTGACATAATTAAGGTAAATTCTATGGGGGATTTTTCCCTGAAATTATCACTTAATTATATCTACAACTGACATATATTTGATGGAAACTGCAGATTAATAAGGAAGAAATTGAATTCTTGACTGAAGGTGATGATCCTTGTGATGATACTATGGTGAGGGAGAAACTATTTCACCCTAATCTTAAGCTTTTGATTGTAACTGAAGGCACACAAGGGTGCAGATATTACACGAAGGTTAGTATTTAATGAGTGCCTTAATTTGTCTGCTTGGTAGTTAATGGCTCTATATGTTAATCAATTTCTTTCATTTATAACCAGTCCAGAATAGCCTAATTTTTCTGCACCAATATTTGCAGGAGTTTAATGGGCATGTTCCTGGAGTTAAAGTTACTCCAGTTGATACCACTGGTGCTGGTGATGGTTTTGTAGCTGGAGTACTGAGCATTTTGGCTTCTGACTTGAATCTGTACAAGGTAAATCACTTCTCTTTTTTCATTTAAAGTACTATAACATAGCTTATATATGTGTGTTTTTCTTCCATTATAGCAACATGTTATCTTTAGATTCAGCATTAAACATTACAAAAAATTCATTTCATATCATCAATGGTAAGTCAGAAAGCATTACTTAAATTCCAGAAAAATAAGATTCTAGTTATTAAGTCCATATATATACCTATCTATCTGTATACATCAGACATTAATTGTCCTACACAAATTATCCTTAAATCACTAAGAAAACAGAAAATAAATTAAAGTCTGATTTGGATTGGAAAACAATGCTTGATCCTAATTATGTGTAGTATCATCATTTATTAGTTTAATTAATCTTCATTTCCAGTTCAAGCTAAAGTTTATAGTGCATTGTCTTTTTCATGTGCAGGACGAAAAGAAGTTAAGGGAAGCTCTCCTATTTGGGAATGCATGTGGTGCGCTGACTGTGACAGACAGAGGAGCCATACCTGCACTGCCCACAAGAGAGGCTGTCCTTCAAATTCTTGAAAAAAATTAAGCATGTGAACGAGTTACATGATTGAGTAACTTGGAGAGCTTTGTTCTTTTTCTCTTTCTTTTTTGTTTAGGAACAAACTAGGATTTTTGAGAGAATCATTGCTAATCTCTCACTAAATAAATCTGTCACATTGTGCAACAGATATTATATTTAGCTTCTGAACAAATTAGTGTTTACTTTTTTTATGTTTATTGAGATTACTTTCCAAAGTTCAATCTTGCCAGTCTTATAGATATGTTTTGTGCAAAGTTTGTGAAATTTAGAATAAGTACTAAATATTAGTAACACAATAATAACTATTCACAACATTATATGGCAATTCATTTAACATACACATGCTTACTTGCTTTGACTGAATAAACACGAAAACATGTTCAATAAACAACTAGTTGGGATACTCCGATCGATTTACAAGAAATCTCTCTTCACAAAATCAGAATGAGTTACTAAAGTAGTACTGCTTATCATTGTCTCGTTTCATCAACAATATCAGACTAATTATTAAAAATAAATAATTAAAAGTTAAAATATTTATAAAGCAAATAGTTTTTCTTTTTCTTTTTTTTTTGTTGTTGATGAAACAAATTGTGTTTTTTAAGAAAATATAAATATAAATATATATCATGAGCTGTGTAACCAATTGATAATCTCATATTTTTATCACACCAACTAAATATATATTTTTTTTTCTTTGCCCTATTTTTTTTTTTTTTGAAGTAAATCTTTCTAACCTGGCATTTCCACTGAAATGAGAATTGGTAAAAGACAGTACCATATTGTTACCAAACCAGTACTGGTGCCACTATTTTTGTGGAAAATTAGTAGAACCCCTTAGCCCAAGCTAGCTAACCTGACCTCCACATACATATATAACAATAACGCAGAAATAGTATTTTGGATGCTGAAATGAATGGAACCATAGAATTTCATCAACAGAATGCATTGCGTTAATTATATATGTAGTCAGTTAGTAGTTTCTGATGATGATCGCAATATCATGGATCTTACAATTAGTACACGTATTGCCATTTCAAAATGCTATAGTTTATTATTATATACTTGCAGTGCAAGAATATATATAAATATATATAGAGACATAATTATATGGAGGTAGAATAATTATAATAATAATCTTACAGGTTATATATATGTGGAAAAAACTTAAAGCGCAGTATTCTCAGCAAGCTTATCTTAATTTTAAGCTTATGATCATTTCTTTGGAAGTAGACGCTTTAATCTTGTTTCTGGTAGCCCAATGAATAGTTCAGTCTCCACATCTGAACTGGGATTACTTTCTGTGTTGTTCAAGTCCTCTATCTGCTTATGGTTATTATTATTATTATTATTATTATTATTATTATTATTATTATTTGATGCTTGAACCATCGGTTTAATACCATACTGCAAAAAAATCAAACAAACAAAAATGATTAGATGTGCCAAATTAAACTGTATAAGTAAATATGTACATATTATTAAATGGCAATGGTAATTAGTAATGGAAAGACTCATGTATATAGAAAGGTCCTTTTAATTGGAATTTATAATGACCACAAATTCTATTCAACTGGAGCATAATAATGCAAATAATTATAATTATAAACAACCAGTTACCTACCTTCTCAGAAAGCCTTGCATTTTCAGATGTTAGGGCTTTTTCCTGAATTTTATTAGAATATAAAATGGACACAAGAAAACATAATGTTTAGATTCTTCTTTCGGTGAAAAAATAAATAAATAAAAGAAAAAGGCAAGCACTAATAAAATATACAACAACTCATATTAATTTCATATTTTCTCCATTAATTCTTTATTATTCCACAAGCAAATTACTAAATCATTATCTCGAGATAGAGTGAAAAGAATAAACATATATATATGTAGAGGCTGTCTCATTTTAATTACCTTTTCCTTAAGTATCTCAATCTGGTCTTTGAAAACTTGATTCTGAAATATATAAGATAAATACAAAAATGAGTTTTTCATTTAAAAATGAGTGACTAATTTACTGTCAAAGATGATGTTATCATAGTGTGCTTTTATACACTATTCAAAATATGATAGTGTTGACTATATATATATATCAATCTCTGAATTAGAGTTGAGGCAATTAACAATAATCAGCAGTAATAACAAGATATACATAAATAAATTTTTGTATATGGCTTTGTGATGTATATATTAACCTTTCTTGCTCGAATTTTTGTTACACTCTTCTCCAACTGTTGTTCTACTTGTTGTAGTTCTTCAAGGGAGCATGAACCCAGACCTTCTCCCAAAAATTTCCTGAGGCATTAGTTTCCCAATTCAAAGTTTTATATAATATTATACATGTATATTTATATATATGCCTTTATTATTAAATGAGTACAAGAAAATCAAGTCATTGAGCTTAATTAGCTAACCGTTTGGAGATTTCAAGAAGCTCTATCTTCTTCATCATGGCAGTTGCTTCTTGTTTCAAATGCTGCAACTTTAGAATTTACCATTTATACAAGTCAGACTCAACAAAATAATGTGCCATTTACCATTTAACAGCATATATATTCTCCAACCCAAACACACCTCTTCAACTATAACACCAAAATTGTATAATATTTTTAGCACTATATTAATTTTCTTTTCTAACAATATAACACACACACAAAATATATACTCTAATAAAATACATCAAATAATTATATACATTATTAATATTAAACGTCAAAAGCTCATTTTGCTGCTTCCACTAAATTTACTGGGATATATTAGACATGATCACCAAATATATAGGATAGGTTTTAGTATTTGGTTGGAATGTTTTTTTTTTTAACACAAAAATTATATTTTACAGTCTCTATTTCATTTCATTAAAGAACTTTAGTTTGTAAAGAAAATAAATTAAAAATAGCTTTATTGATAGTTTGATGTTTCATCTTATATACAGCAGTTAACCCACTTTTACAATTGGAGTACAACTAATTAATTAGAGTTATAATTATAGGCTAATTAAATGGTATCTAAAAATGTTCATAAGAAATTCTAGAGTAAATATTCTACAGATATCTAGAGTAATGTACTCTACAAATGTCTAAGAAGTAGCCTTAATTAAAGTAGGCTAGAAATATATTATATATATATATCTGTTGAAATGGCATGGGCAGGAAAATTACAGAGGTTGTTTGACTTTACAGTTTAAAAATTGTTTTCTGTTTTTTAAAACTGAAAACAGTTTTTAAGAACTATTAGGAGTCGTTTGGCAAAATTTTTTAAAAATTGTTTTTTAAAAATTGAGTTTTAAAAAACTAGAAAACAGAAAACATCAAAATGCTATTTTCAATCTTCAAAAACAATTTTTTTTTATCTAACATATTATATTTTATATTTTGCTCACATACTCGGATCCTAGACCCAAAATCATACCCAAACCTAGACCCGGATGGTGCTAAAATATTGATTTTTTTTCATAAGAAAAAATCTAAAAACAGTTTTTAAAAATATGTGCCAAACACCATAAAATTTTTAAAATAACAAAAAACTGTTTTCTATTCTCACTTTTAAAAACACAATTTCAAAAACTGAAAACTGAAAACACAGCCAAATAAGCT
This sequence comes from Cannabis sativa, assembly GCF_029168945.1. Classification (NCBI taxonomy): domain Eukaryota; kingdom Viridiplantae; phylum Streptophyta; class Magnoliopsida; order Rosales; family Cannabaceae; genus Cannabis; species Cannabis sativa. The sequence goes on along the minus strand of NC_083601.1, from coordinate 37,790,750 downwards.
CATAGTTTTGTTAGAGTTTCTTGTTGTTTTTCAAATCAAATCTTATGTGCCAGTATTGTTTTCACTGAGTTTATGTTTATGTTGTTAGACAATTTGTCTTCTTAATAAAATTTTATTTCTATTCAAAATAAATAAATAAATCAAATAAATATATATTTTATTAATTCTTTTTAACTATGCTATAAAATTTAGCACTTCAAAAAGCAATATATAGATTCACTTCAAAAGTGTCATTAATTAGAAATCTAATTATTAACAGCATTGCTATGATACATTTATAGTGTTTAGCACTACGATTAACTGTCGTCTTATAATTGATTAGTGATTTCTTATAATATTTTTAAAGTAAAACAAGTTAAATCTGATAATAAATTACACTAATAACGATATTATACTTTAATTTGTTTTACTAGTGCAAGTAATAACGATATTACATATCAATCAATTAATTAATTTTATTAAAAGAAGCAATAATTAATAAGGGAGAACCTGCATGGTTTGTTCAACAGATTTGTTGTGAGTTTGATTGTCCTTAGTGTGCTTCCTATAACGTTCTATCGTAGCTTGCATGCTGAGAAAATCAAAACACGTTATAATATCAGTAATATCCTATATATATTTATATACCACATGTAAAATGAAAAACATCTATAAAAGTAGAAAAATTATTGTTTTAAAAATATATTAGACTAAGCATGCATATGCAACTAAAGCCAGGAAAGTAAATCAGCAACCTAGCTTGAATTATAAGTACGTACTGCAAGGATAAACTAGACAAAAACGCCAAGAATCAGACAATAACAAATTATTTGGCCTCGACAAAGAAAATCTACTAAAAGTAATTATATAACTATTGGACTTCTAGCAAGATATGGCAGATAATATAATTATGTATCGTCACAAGTGAAAATTTATGGAAATATAAACAATTTATGATGACACTGGAAATTTCTAGTAACATAAAATCCAAGTGATCATAGCTCAAGGTTATATAAAGACTAAATTTCATCTCCCTCCTAGGACTAACTTATCACTATTTGTATAAAAAAGTCTTAGATAATGTTTGGGAACTTAATATACCAAATATATAAGATGCATGAATTATTTCAATTTATTACTAATTAATTTTTGAAATATAACTTCATACATCTTCCCATACACCTCACTCTATTCTACATTCTCCACAACAATTGTATTCTTAACATAGAACTAAACAACAAAACTCTGACAAGCATTCGATTCACATTCAAAATCCAATCAAGAAAAAAATTGTTTATAATTTGGAGATAGTGAGTCAAAAAGAGTCACTTGAGTTCGAACTCCACTATCTTGAGAAAGGTATTTGGGAGTCTCTTATTAATAATGTCTGGAAACTTAATATCATATATATATAAGTTACATGAGTTGTTACTTCACTATTCATATATTTTACAATACACCTCATGTCTCTACTACTTCCGCATTCTAAATTTGGATTAAGTCTTTTAAAAACTAAATATAACAGATATCTATGTAGCCTAAGCCTATACTAAATCCTAATATGGATCACAAATTAAGCCTATCAACTATGGTTAAAACCATATTATTATATGAAAAGTAAGAAAATTAATGAACTATAACTAATTAACAACAGAAACGTACGGTAACTAATTACTTGAAATATGCATGAACTTCAAATGAACATATCACTGAAACACGTCATATCATATGCAGCTTAATTATTGTAGAAAGAATAATGACTGCTTAAGTAGCTTGGACATAATATTCCAGAATATAAAATTAATAAGGTCTTTTTATAATAAGGAACCGATTTATGTATGTGATTATATGTAGCTTGTTTTGTTCAGATGAAATTAAAAGGTTCAAACAAACCAATTACGGCCTCCTAGCTATGCAAAAACTTAGAATATACAATATCAAATCATTTTTTGTACATGTTTTTCATTTAATGGTTGAAATGGATCGCAGTACGTCCTATATATAACTTAGACCATACTCAAAGAGCACAAAAGAAGATTGACTATGCTATATATATTTATTTATATATCTATAAATATATATATGTTTGGTAAGGAATAAAAGTAAAAATGAATGGAGAGCAAAACACATTTTCTGTGTTATTAATTTGATATTATCAAATTGGAAAATAGAGAGGAAATTAATCATTGAAATTACAATATTATCCTTACTAATATAATTATATATTATATTTATATAATTATTTTCTCTTTCCTTGTGGAGGGATGAAAAATAATGGGTTGGCCTATCTCTATCATACCAAACAAAGGATTCCAAACTCTCTTTTAATATGTTTCCCTCTATCCCTTCTCCATCCACCTTTCAGTCTTCTCTATCAAGCATAATGTTAAATAATTATTAAACAAACCGAATTAGTAAAATTAGTCAACCTAATGACTACGACTATTTCTAAACAAGGATAGACTGGTTTTGGAAATTTCAAACAAGTAGAAAACAGAAGAAGAAGAAGAACACTAAACATAATCTTGACAAATAAAGTATTTATTAATTTTTTTCATGAGACAACACTAGAGTAATAAACATTGTAGAAGTAATGATGCATTGCATAATTCAAGTGTACTACTATTTAGAACTTATGTGTGATGATATGACACTACAAAAAATCTTATTTTTAGTCATAACAAAATTTTTGACTAATGATGAAAAAATTGTGGCTAATTATAAATTATTATTATTGTGTTGTGACTAAAAGGTATGTGGCTAAAAGTGTTAGTCGCAAAAATTACAATTTGTTGTGACTAAATGTATTTTTAATCATAATATTTGTTATAACTAAAACTAAATTAGTGACAACTTACAACTAAATATTATGTTTTAATCACAAGTAATTTTTTGTTGTGACTAAAAGTCACACACTACAAGAAATGTCACTTTTACCAGTACAGTTCGTTATTGCGCTGGTAAAAGTTGCATTTCGCAAACTGCACTAGCAAAGAGGTCAAAGTTTTACCAGCGTACATTTGCAGTGGCTAAAATCTAACTTTTACCAGCGCATTTACGCGATGGGAAAAATCATTTTTTCCAGCGCTTTTCATTTTATGCTGACAAAAGTTCTAATACCAATATTGATTTGCCAACCCCATTTTGCCAACACATCACAAGTAAATTCTATTTTACCAGCGCAATACCAACTTTTGCCAGCACAAAAATGTACTAGCAAAAGTGACTTTTCTTGTAGTGACATTTAGTCACAAAATTTTTATATTGTGACTAAAAGGTTGTCACTAAAAATAACTGTTGTTTTTTGTAGTGTGAAAAGAAAAATATATAAAATGAAAACATATAGCATCAACATTTATAAAAGCAAACCTCTTGCTAAAATTAATAACAATCATAATCCTCCAAATCAAAAGGGTTACAGAAATAAATAAAAATAAAAAATCCTATATTAAAAATAAATTGTGTTAAGTAGCAATAATTTATTTTTATTTTTTTAAAAAATAAAATAAATATTTAGTTATATATTCATGATCATTATTAAAAATGTCGAAAAGGAGATTTAACTCATCTCATATACCCTTGAATCTTAAGTCATGAGGACCTTAATATGCTAACAAAAGGTTTATGGCTTGCTTCTTATACATATTAGTTTCCTAGCAATTCTTTTCAATATCTTATTGTAATTAACCAAATATTTATAAGAATAATCAACTAATTAAGTGGAGGAAGTAAGGATGATTTCTCTTGTAACAATACAATAAGATAATTTACACATATACAACACAATTTGTAGGGTCAAATAATTTATTATATATTTTTCCAATTATTATTAAAATTTACTATAAAATGGTTACTCATATGGTACAAGTGAATTGTGGATATCTAATTAATTAGTATATTAATACATATTTTTCCTAAATATAAATATCATTATTGTCATTTTTCCTAGATATATATAATAAAATATACAAATTAATTTCTCTTAATTAATTAATCGGAGAATTCATAATTGAAAACTGAATAAAGGATAGTACATGCTCCAAAAGTAGGAGTGCACATTCCCTTGTATTATATACTTATAATTTTGTCTCTCCACATTCTTGATTCTCACATTACTCTCTCTCGATCGTACGTGACTGTCTCTCTCCTCATTCCCTATATATCAAACATAATATTATTTGTTTTATAAAATAATGCTAAAACCGATCGAAACAATAATATTTAAGATGTTGTGTATATATGACACATTGTATTAAACTAGCATTGACATATAATACACACCTAATTATAAAGAGAAATATTAATACGTTTTAGTCATGTTTAGTACCTTTCAAAATATTTATAAGTGTAATTAAATATCGATTTCATATAATTAAATATAATAATTTTTAAAAAAATACCGTTAATCAATCAAAAGGTATCACCTCTAAATAGTACTAAAGACATTAGTGCCTAATAACAATAATGCTCAATTATAAACTAGCATGATAGCATCCCTTCCCCAGTGAGAAATAAAGTAGCTGGTGTTCATTAACACTTGAGTGTATATTATAAATGTATCTATACCTACTCTGCTCTTAAATTAAAGCTATTTTAGTTTCTAAATCTGATAAGAAAAATTAAATAAACATTGGATCCTGGGCAACGAATTAAGAAAAGGAGGTCCTACCGATGATGATGAGGCACACGGTTTACATTACATGCAATAATCAACCTAACTATATATATGTCTAAAAAAGTTAAGACCGACCAATAATGTCATATTAATTTTCAACCTCTTCTTACTTCAACATCCAATAACCCTATTAGTCCTCCGTACAAATAGGATGATCGAAGCTAAATCCCAACAAATTAGGAAATATAGTTTATATGATGAACTCTACTAAGTGCCTATATTTCATATTTAATATTTATATATATATGTCTTTTTCGCTCGACTGTCTATGAAAAACCAGTTAGTAATTAAGCCCTGGTCATTAAGGAGACATATATTTCTTCTCTAGTAGTTTTCTAAATTCATATATATATATATATATACATATATTATATAAGGAAATTAAATTACAATTAAAGACATGCTCTTTTATTTTTTTTTTTGAGAGAAAAGACATGCTCTTTATGAGATGTTCTAATAAATTATATAAAATAGAAATAAGATGCTGTTTTTAGTAGTACGGACGATAGCACATCTACCTCTGCAAACAAGGTAAAGTAGACATGGTATTCTAGTACACAAATTAACAAGGTAAAGTAGTAGAATATTAGTTCTTTTAATATTTTTACACCCTAACAGTACATTCTTTAAAAGAATGTTTCAGTACATCCTTATTTGTTAAAGTGTTTAAGAAATTTTTTATACTTGTAAATTTTTAAAAACTTAATAATTCATCGTATCAAAATAAAGTTCATGCAATTTTTTATCAAGCATATAGAAAAAAAAAATAGTCATGCAATAAATTAAATATTTAAACCTTATTTTTAGTATTATAAATTATTCAAAAAATTTAAAAAATTTACAAGTAGCTTTAAATAACTACAATTTACATTATTATAAAAATAAAAATATTCCTTTAAGTGAGTATCTATAAAATTACCCTAAATTAAATATATATGCTATACATACTATAATATTATACATATTATAATGATTCAATAAATACTTGATCATTTATAATTGATTATCAAGAAGAGCAAGAGAGGTGACTAATATTGACATAATAATTAAAATCTTCATGAAATCAATAATAATAGAGAAAAGTACACTCAAAAAAAATAAATAGAGAAAAGAGTTAGTTAGTGTGGATTTTGATTAGAAATAATTAAAATATAAAAATTAAAATAGAAATAGAATAAAAATAGGAATCAAATTAAATTAAATTTAAAATACATAAAAAATTAATAAAATATTATTTAATTTTTTCTCGTTGTGCATTGTATTGATTTTTCTTTTCATTTTAAAATATAAGAATCATTCCACCAAAATAATTGAATATTATTACAATGACATTTCAATACTTTAAAAATCAAGCAAATAAAGAAATAGAATAAAATATATATTTTTTTTTTCATTTCATTACCTCCAACCAAACACTCCCAAAATTCAATTCAAAACTTCAAATAATTAATGAAAAAGAAAATGCTTAATAATTCATCACCTTTGTGTTGCTTTTAATTATTACAGTTTACATGTGCAAGTACTGTATTAAAAATAATCTAAACCAAACAATTCCAACAAATCTATACAGCTTATAAAGTCCTTTATATTTAGTTTTTTGGTTTAGAGATAATGTGTTATTATTTCATGATGTTCAAATAATATAATGCATGCATATTAATTACCTGCATATGAAGTGAGAACATATTTAGTAAAAATGTTTATAAGGAGCCAAAACTATGGTACTAGTTAATTTCTATATTGAGGTCTATCCATTTTCTTATTATTATTATTGTTATTATATTAGAAGATAGTAAATACCAAAGTAAATATCCTAAATTGGTCAGACACACAACTTATAATAGTATAGCTATAAGAAATAAATCTTGGCCCAGTACAACTGACTCCCCCAAAAACACTATATATAGTTCAATTCACCCCTTCAATGTTAATTATTGTTCTTCAACATCTCAGTAAACTATAATAACTAAAACAAACAACCTAAAAACTTACAAAGTGAAAAAATTAAATCAATAAATTATCCATTAGACAAAGTATTTTACTTTCACAGAATGTATTTCGTGATGTACGGCAGTCGTTAGATGGGTGAGTTATTTGATTTGATAGGGCTGAGGTTGATCTAGGGGTAATTAGGGTTAAAAAATGGTAACGTACTCTGAGACCTATCTAATGTACCCTAAGACCCATCTAATATACCACGAAATACATTCTGTAAAAATACATTACAAGACAAAATTGTGTCCCTATATATTGTTATAGTATTCACCCTTGTAAGGTTTCAGTACATAATATTGGTTATTACCCCAAATGATCAATATATTATCCCACTGACATTTAATAAACATCTGTTTTAATCTAGTCATTTCACAAACTGACCACAGTATTGGCAATATACACATATATCTCTACACATTTACTTATAAGATCAGTCAATGAAGGAAAAAAGTACTTTTCATTTTTTTTCTACTTTTGTATATGTAGCGAAATAAATTACCGTACAAGTAGATAATTACTATGAGCTGTAAATTTGATGGAATCACAAAAACGAGCTACAGTACGTTTATTAAACTTCTGGCCAAGGAAAGAATCATAATATATATATATAAATAAATATAGTGGTTAAAATTAAATATATGAGATGTTGCGACAATTCTATATTTACACTACAAACTTGCAACTTCAATTATATACAGCTAAAATTAATTATGATTTACATCTTTGAAAAATTAAAAGCATTCCATTCAATAAAATCGTGCTAATGAAAAAGACAAATTAATATAAAGTAAGAGAGTTAGATGATGAAACCTTGAATTCTATTTGTTATTTCTACTTCTTCTTCTTTATTTTTCTTTTCCTTCTGATTAATAATATTGACTACTACATTTGATTCTTTGAATTAACGGATCTAGGATTTGGTTTTTATATTCCATGAAACGTACCAAAAAAAATATAATAGTCAAAATAAAGAAAAGACTACTTACATGAAATTTAATTATGAAGTCATGCATGAAATTAAAATATATATATTGTAAAAGATTAGAGAAGGAACAAAATAGCTACATTAAGATCAGGATCATGATGATGCAATGTAACAAATTAATTACTATGCATATTTAAGGATAAGAGAAACATATACATACATTCACACAAATATATATATATATATAAATATATATAGCTGGGGTGTGTATTATTGATATCATCTTACCTGGAACTAGCAAATTCATTGAGTTTTCCTCTTGGGGAGAAGATTATAAGAGCCACCTCAGCATCACAAAGAACTGAGAGCTCAAAGGCCTTCTTCAGAAGCCCATTTCTCCTTTTAGAAAACGTCACTTGACGGCTTGTGGCATTCTCTATGCGCCTCATTTGAGTCTTCCCTCTCACCATTTTTCTTGATCGACCAGCAATTAATTTTCTTTAAAAAAATGAAAAAAAAAATTACAAAACAAATACAAAAATGAATGAATATAAATATATAATGTTAAAAGAGTTGAAATTTAGAGGAATGAAATCATACCCAGATGGGCAAAACTTATAAAACCCTGAAAGGCTTCTACTTTATGTGAAAGAAGAAGAAGAAGAAGAAGAAGAAGAAGAAGAAGAAGAAGTGAATCAGGTTTGAGTAAGTTAACTATAGCTAGTTGTTATCTATATAAATTATCTTAATTCAAAGATTGCTCTCGACACAAAAGAAGAAGAAGAAGAAGAAGAAGAAGAAGAAGAAGAAGAAGAAGAAATTATATGAATAAATAAAGTAAAAACAAAAATGTGAGATAATTAAGGGATAAGACTTAATTGGGAGAAAAAGGCATGTCTTACCAAATTGGCAAAAAAGAAAAGATACCCAGATAGCCTTTTGAGAAGAAAAGCCTAAATAGGAATTTGCAAAATAAAGACATACGGAAGAAACCTATTGTTTTTCCTTCCGACCACCACAATACATATATGTATATATAGTATAATTGTATTATATATCTGTATATATAAGAGCTGTGTGAGTTTATTATAAATGAATTAAAGAAAACTGCAAAGACAAATTCACAAACACACCTTGTTCAGCTCCAACGATTCTTAGTATGCTAAAAATGGAAAGATCTAAACTTGAAGATAATGAAACCAGAATTTTACCAAATAGGAAAATAATAACCCCCAATAAAAGAGCAATAAACAAATAAGAGAAGTGAGAAACCAGCAGGGGAAAGTATCATTTGGATTATTATTATTATAATTTTCCAAAAGAGAAACAATAATAATAATAAACAAAAATGAACAAGAGTATAGAAAGAAAACAAACAATTAAATTAGGAAAAAAGATTGGCAAGTTGATTGACTTGGTTTGGATCACAAAACCTACCTTTTTTTCTTTCTTTCTTTCTTTCTTTCTTTGTTGTGTATTAGTCTCACTCACACACACCCCTTTCCTCTCTTCCCCTCTTTCTTTAGTTGGATAAATTTCTCGAAACCCCACCCTAGAAAAGTAGCAACTAAAATTTCAATTATTATAATTTATTACTACTGTGGCTGTGACCAAGTATAGTGATAATTAAAATAAAAATAATAATAATAATATACAGAGAAACAAACCTAATAATTTGTTTTGCTTGTTTTGGTAAAAATTCCAGAATCTACACCAACAAAAAGAAGACTCGATAGAATTTAGAAAAAAATATATATATTTTTCTTACATAACCAAAAAAAAAAAAGTAAAAAAGAAAAAGGTATTATATATGTGTGGTGGCGAGGGATTGTTTTGGGTGCCGTTCCTGTTACTGTCCTTTAACTTCTTTTGTTACTTCTATTTTAGTAAAATGTCATTATATTATTGATAATGGTGGTGTTGCATAATGTCAAAAGAAAATGGAAAGAAAGAAACTTTAAAAAGGAGCAAGTGAGATAATATGACTGAGTTCAAATCCTAAATGAAAGAGTAAAATTGGGAAGTGACGTACAATAGATAGGAACACATCAACATCGTCCGTACTATATGGTACACGAACGAACCAATGGAGAGCTGAAAACACACTACACCTATTATCATTAATTTTCCTGTGTCTCTGAACTCAGTGAGTGGTGCTTAGCCTGACACATCTTTTATGTGAGGCGCGTTAGATACACTCACCTACTTTACATCACTTCTTCTTCTCCTCTTTTTTTTAATAAATATTCGCATAATTCTATACTAGTCTGGTCTCTCCTTAAAAAACTGTTTTGATATATATTTTTAAATAATTAATAATTTTTCTTATTGAACTTTAACATGTACTAAATTGTGTCTCTTGAACTTTTTTGGCCATTAGAAATTCTCCTCGAACTATTGAGATTGCTAAATTTAAGGACTTTTATCTAATTTCATTCTATTATACTGTTTCAGTGATTGTTTATGTACTAAACTATGCTCTCCAGACTTTGATATCTACCAAATCATGCCCCTCAAATTTTGATATGTACTAAATCATGCCCCTTGAACTTTCATCCATGTTAGAATTTTTTTACTAAAATTAGACAAAAGTCCTTAAATTTAACAATCTCAATAGTTCGGGGGAATTTTTAACGGCCAAAAAAATTCAGAAGTATGATTTAGTACATGTCAAAGTTCGGAGGAAAAATTACTAATTAGCCTATATTTTTTACCATGATCCATCTTATAATTAGTTTAGTAATTTTTTATAATATTTATTAAAGTAAATAAATAGAACTTTGGATCAATAGTAATATTACACTTAGGTGCTAGTCATTGTGGATATGCCTGATCTAGTATTTCTTTATTTAGAATCATTTATAAATTTTTAAAAAATTCTAAATATTTTATAATATTAAAATAAAATAAAAAACAAAATTGTTGCACATGTAATTATTTTTTTTTATACTCAAAGAATTGTTTGAAGTTTATTTTTTACATGATAAAATATTGAAAATTTATATATGACCTTAAATAAGTACAAATGGAATTATAAAAAATTAAACTAAAAAATTATTATTTATGATAAAATAGGTGGGGAAACGTTTTTGGTTAGTTATTTGGTAAAATTGCAATGATTTTCTATACTTTCTTCTTAATGATCGATGTTTTTAGTTTTCGTTGTCTATATTATTTTGTAAGAGCTTATTATTAGTTTTAAAATTTTTCATTCTAAATTTTATTATATTAACTATATATGAGTATATTTTATTATTACTATTAAAAGTATTAGTTATTTGTTATTAAGAGCGTTTCAGCTATTGATTATTAAAGTTCTAAAGTTATTTAAGTTATTAATATTTGGCAAATTTTCTCATTTTTCATATGGTATAATTATTGTTACTATTTATCAATATTGTTTATTTATAGTGAAAATATATTATAAAATTTGTAACCATGTTTATTTATTTAATTATTATGATTATTTTTTCCTTTTTAGTGTTAATATATATTTTGTTTATTTGTAATTAAAATATTTTATTTTCTTTTAGGGAGTCAATCATCATAAGTACAAATTTTTCATTTTTATGCTGTTAAAAGTCTCCTCTTGCCCAAAGTTGTTTATTGCTGATTTTTTTTGTTACCTTTGTAGAGAGTAATGATGAAGTTGTTGATCAATTCAATCCATTCATTTTATGAGGATGTCTCTAAATGGGAATTCTTTATTAAATTTACTAGATTTATGTTATCTGTCTTTCTAAGCGAATATCTTTAACGGCTAATGTGAAATGGTAATATTGTAACACGTGGGCCAATTAACAAGATATGTACTATAAATGAAAAATAAAATTTCTTTGATAAAAGAAATTTTTTTTTATTTAATAACCAATATATTATTTAACTTTCATAATAAAATTAATTATTATATTAAAAGAAAATAAAAAGAAGAAAAAATGTACCTAATCAATTTAGGGAGTGTAGACATATAAATTTTTCTGCAAATATTTTCTCAATTTTACAGGTTCCATTTTTGTTCTCTTCTCTGGTCACATCAATTTGCTGGTTTGTGGGGTTTTTAATTTTCCTTGTTTTGGCATTGAACTAGCTTGGAGCTTTAAAGTTCTCTTCACTAGCCATTGACCTGACACATCATCAACATGTGATCATTGTTATTGTCATTCTAACTAAAGTAATTGTCATTAGTAGGCATGAGACTTAATATCTAACAAATAATTAATATATAATATACTATAATAATTAATAAATTAAATTGTGTGATACTTTTTTTTTGAGATAATTATATTTATCTTCCAAGTTCTTTTTCTTATTATTATTATTTTTTAAAAAAAGCCTTTGAAGTATTAATTATTCATCGTAATTACAATAATAAACAGACAGGACATAATACCAAATCAATGAAAGCTACAAAAACTATAGCAAGATAATATCATGTATACATTATTAGTAAATAAGAAAGATACCCATTTGTTGGAAAATAATAATTTAACAAAATACATAGATAAAATTGTGGGGCCACATAAAAATCTTGACAAAATAAGGAGAATGTAATTCCCTCCACCAGTCCTTATAAATCTGTGGGGCCACATAATTATGTATATTTCATCATCTTTTTTTATTAATTTTAAAAGAAAAAGGAAAAAACTTAATATTACCTCTAAAAATATTATTTAGGGGTTTATTTATTTATTTATTTATTTATTTTTTGAATAAAAGCTGAAACTTTATTTATAACCATTCTTGCACAATTACATCAATAAAGTTACTCGGAAGAGAATCAAACGAATAACTACGTTCAGCATTTAACCATAAAAGTCGGGCAAGACCATGAGCGACACGATTAGCAGAACGTTTAACAAAACGTAAATAAACATTGATTAAATCTGAAAACATTGATTAACTTTTTTATTTTTATACTTCAAAACAGTTTTGTTTTTGTATTTTTACAAAATTCTATATAAAAATTTCTATTGCAACTAGCGCAACCTAAACTGAAATAAAAAATCATATAAAAACCCTATTACAACTAGTGTTGTATGCACTTTATTAGAAACTCAAACTGTAAATATAAAAAAAAAAAATTAAAAAAAACAGTATATAAAGTAATTTCCCCATATATTATTTAATTACCTACAAGAATTTTAGAGTTTTGATTTTCTTTTATAGGATTTAAGCGTGTGAATAATAATAATAATAATAATAATAATATGAAATTATATTACCATTTTTATAAGTTAAACGATGTGCTATATTTAGTGTGATTTATTGAAAAAAAAATAACATTAGAGAATCATAAGCTAATGTATTTGTGCATCACTTTCTTAATAGCCGCCCCTTTTTTTTCCAATTTAGCTCGGCCCCTACCAAATATAGTTGAGTTTTCAAAACCATACTAAATAATAAGATTGTAAATATTAATTGTAATTACCATTACACTAAATTAAACATTGCTACAATTACTTTTAATGGTGATATCAATATTGTTAAAATATAGTTTTTTATGTGGTAATTAGAATTACTCATGATTAATAGTACAGTTATTTACAATCGGCGGTAGAATATCCTCGAATTAGGATAGTTCATCGCCTAACCGAAGGGTATGTTTTGTCAAACTATAAACTGCAAAATTCTCATCGCGAGTCACATGAGACAAAACTGTCCTAAAAAATTTGGACACTAAACCTATAACATCCTCAAACAGCACTCTCAGCTTGTTAAAAAATAATACTTTTTTGTTGATAATTGTTACCAGATAAAATGAATCTGAACAAACCACTCTAATTGAGTCCTACAAAAAGAGCCAAAATTTCGGCTTAAAAACACCTAATTGAATTAAATTAAACTAACTACAAAAACTCAACTAAAACCTAATGAAATCTATAGCTAAATATGTTATTCTTTGGCTAGAAGCAACAAACTAAGAACTTAAAACAAAACACAAAAACTTAATGAAGAAAAACTTTATACAAAACATAACCAACTCAAAACAAAAGAGTAAAAATTAAGAAATTTATACCAAGTAAAACAGTAACCAAAGTGCAAAAAAAATAGGAAAAGAAAAAGACAAAAATAAATCACCTAGTAAACTTAATCAAATAACTAAATATTATTAGAAACACATGAAGAACTAAATTAAAACACAGCTTAATTCAACAAAACCCAAACCAAAATATAAAATAATGGAACAAAAAATGTAAGAAAACTAGTCAAAGGTGTTACTCTTTGACTAGTTCAAACCATCTAAAAACTCAAAAGAAAGCACTTATCTAAAAAATAAAATATAACTCAAGGCATCAAACTTTAAAATCTAATATAATAGTAATTAAGACCTGAATATATTTGGCTCAATATGCATGTGAAGATAATCAAATATAGTTTGAAATTGGACTTTTCACATTAGGATGAAAATATATGTGAAAGTTGACTTTTTATAGTAAGTTATTAACAACTATATTAATGGGTGGAAAATAACCGAAAATTTTGGTAGTCATGGAAGATGTCTAAATGTTAGTTATATTAGTTTAGGCACTATATATATCACCCACTTCAAGCTATATTTATGGTGCATGGGAAAATATGTTGGGTATGTAGTTTCAGAATTTAATTGCAATGGCGGCAATCTGATTGCCTAAGCCATTAACCATTTCCTGTTATTATATTCATATATTTGATCGCTCTTTCAATTCTTTCTTCTTTTTTTCTTTTTAATCAAATATGATGTGATCATAAACTTTCATCAAGTACAATAGATTTCAAAGCAAAAGGAGCATCAAGCACACTAGACGTACAATCTGACAAAAAATATAATCATCTAACTATACAATGAACAGTTTTGTTTGCAGTTTAACAAAAACTAAAGACACATTCGTCAAAGAAGACAATAAAACCTGACAATCGTATGTAAGTAATCCAAATTGAGATGGCATTTCAATAGTACTTTTGATAACCTGAACCACAACTAAAGCATCAGTTTCAATTACTACATTAGACCACTGCCTTTTTTGATCAAACTCAATGCTTCTTTGACTCCAATTATCTCTGTAATTTTAGGTTGGACCGCCCTAAACCGGTTTCTAGAAATTGCTTCGATTAAGTGGCCACAAGATTCACGAGCAACACACCCAAAACCAAACTTATTCAACATTGGTTTCCTCCAACGTTCAATAACATTGTTAATATCATCTAATAATAATGCACTTGTCTTTTGTGATTGAGCATTAATCCATTGATCAAGAACGACTCTAACCGCACAACTTCAAAAACAACAAGTCATTTCTAACCTACCATGTTTTGCCAACTCTCATATATATAAATATCTATATATATATATCAAATTAAATTATCGTATGTACTCATTTAAATGAGGCTATTAAGCGTAAGACTGAAGACGGTCTCTACTAGTGACCACCAGACCAAGTTATTGTTCTATTTGATCTCTGCAAAGCATTGGCTCATGCAAATTAATTAGGTACAAGTAGTACATTTAGTGGTGGATCCACATTAAAACGAGGTAGACAGTTGATCTTAAAAAATTGATAAAAAAATATATATGTAATTTAGTTAATTATTACGATACATATTTATAACAAAAAATAATATTTATAAATATAATATTAATTTTCGTGCAATAATTATGCTAAATTTCAAATACCATACAGGTAAAGCTTAAAATCTTTTGAAGAACATTTTCTTTTAAAATTACATCCCCTTACTTCATATTCATATTCCGAATCTGCCACTGAACCTTTATTGTTAATCCTTTGCAAAAAAAAAAGTACTATATTGTTAATAGCATTAATTAGTGCCCACCTAACTACTTAGGAAATTAGCTTGAGCTATTATAAAAGTCTAGCTACTACTAAATAAATCTTATAAAGTGTTTTTTTTTTTAGAAAAAAAAAAAAAAAAACTTAGGTAGCATTTGGTACGTATGATAAAAAGAGCAAGAGTAATTTACGGCATAAATACTTAATTTTAACTTCCAGTTACAAATAAATACCTAAGTTTAATTTTTGGCGGTAATAATACCTTAGTTATATTTCTGAAACTCTTAAGTCATTAAATCCACGTGTCATTTTCTTATTGGTATATTTAAACTAATTTTTTTTAAAATAATAAAAACTTAATAACTTTGACCAATCAAAGAATGCCACGTGGCAATTTACTTAATTAGGTACCTACATAAGTTCTAAAATTATAATTTAGGTAATATTACTGCCAAAAATTAAACTTAAGTATTTATTTGCAACTGGAAAACTTAAGTATTTATGCCATTACTCAAAAGAGCAAATAATTATTAGGCTAATTAAGATTTTTGCCCCCTCAACTTTGACATGTACCAAATCATGCCCTGAACTTTTAAGGTCATTGAAAATGCCCCCTGAACTACTGAGATTGTAGGATTTAAGGACTTTTTTTCTAATTTTAGTAAAAATGTCTAACATGGATGAAAGTTCATAGGGCATAATTTAGTGCACGTCAAAGTTCAAATGCATGATTTGGTAGATATCAAAGTCTGGGGAACATGGTTTAATACATAAACAATCATTGAAATAGTAAAATTGAATAAAATTAGACAAAAGTCCTTAAATCCAACAATCTCAATAGTTCAGGGGGCATTTTCAATGGCCTTAAAAGTTCAGGGGGCATGATTTGGTACATGTCAAAGTTCAGGGGCAAAAATCCTAATTAGCCTAATTATTAATTTTGGAGAAATTGTTAATAAAAGATATTTACACCAAATATTAATTTTTCTTTAAATTTTATATTTATACTTTTAATAAATAATTTTTTATATTTATATTTTCCTTACCTAATTTTTTTTACTTATTAAAGCTTCAAAAAATAATTCTCTTCTTAATAGTTTTTTCAGTTATTGGTTGATTTTTATTATTATTATTTTTTCTTTCTTTTTCTTCTTTCTCTTTTTCATCTTTTTCTAAATTTATCTTTCTTTTTTCAAACTATATTTTTATCTAAGTATACACTACAAAAAATCTTACTTTTAGTCACAACAAAACTTGTGATTAAAAGTAAACATTATGACTAATTATAAATTATTATTCTTATGTTGTGACTAAAAGGTCCGTGGCTAAAGGTATTAGTCACAAAAATTACAATTTGTTGTGACTAAATATATTTTTAGTCACAATACTTGTTGTGACTAAAGCTAAATTAGTGACAACTTGTAACTAAATACTATGTTTTAGTCATAAGTAACATTTTGTTGTGACTAAAAGTCACATTTAGTCACAAAAAAATTATATTGTGATTAAAAGCTGTCACTGAAAGTAGTAGTTTTTTGTAGTGATATATATATATATATAAGAAGTGTATATTTTTATCTCATTTTTTTTTATATTTTTGTACTTTTTAAAAAATATATTATTTTATTTTTTAAAAAAAATAAAATAAAATAAAATACAAACACTAGCCCGTTTGGCACATCTGTGTTGTGGGAAAAAACAGTTGTAGTTGTGTTTGTGAGAAAAAACAGCTGTAGCAAAACTGTAGAAAAAAATTGAGTTGAGTATTTGGTAAATTATAAATTTCAAGGTACTGTGAGTTGTTAAGATCTATTATAATGATAATGATAATGTTATAATCTAATTTATTATAATCAAAAATATTTAAAAAATTATTTCATATAATATTTTATTTTTTATATACTTTTATTTTTTTTTTCTTATATAAATTTATATGCATCTGATAAAAATAATTTATAGTATTTTTTGTTATGTTTTATCAAATGTAAAAAAAATTAGAAACTCAAGTATATAAGAAAAATTCTAGGTTGATGTTGTTTAAAAAAATAAGAGATTTAATCATTATTTATTTTATTTTAATTAGTTTATATTAATTTTTTTTAATATGTAATAAAAGTAAATATGGTTTTAGTACAAAAAAATTATTAGTCTTTTAATCAAAATAATTTTTTCTAAATGTTGGGTTGGAGCAGCTTCAACTGTTAACTGTAGCTTCTCCAAAAATTATTCAAAAAACTATTTTTTGACTGTTTACCAAACACATTTTTATCACAATTTTTTCAAAAAATAACTTTTAGCCTTTCTAAAAGTGTGTCAAACGGGCCCTTATTCTATTTCCTTGTCTTTCTTTTTCATTTTCTTCATATTCTCACTCTAACTATTTCAAACAATTTTTTTTTTTAATTAATCGCATTTTATAAAAAAAATCTTAATTAATTTTTTTTTTTTTTTTTTTTTGACATTGGAGAATGAAGGATTTGAACTTGAGACCTCCTCTTTGTGAGGAAAAGTGTGGAACTACTAGGCTATGTGTTAGGCTAAAATTAGTCTAAGTTTCGGGTCATATTTGCGGTTAGTTTTCACTCTTTGTTTCTAGTTTTAGGGCTATATTACACTTGATTCTTTTGTTTCAGGTCCTCGGGCATTTAAAGAGAGTATGTACAAGAATTGAGGAAAAATGGTGAAAGAATCGAGAAGAAAAACCAAGAATGGTGTCGCTGCCTGTTCCAGTCGCGACGGGGAATTTTCCAGTCGCGACGGGAACTGGCAGAAAGTTTTCAAGAAGTTGAAGTTGAACTCCCGTCGCGACGGGGGCTTTGCCAGTCGCGACGGGGACCCCAGTGACGGGATTTTTGGGCAATTTCGTAATTTCACGAATTTTAAAGATGAGATTTGGTTTAAATAGAGAGAGTTCGTGAAAATTAGGGATTATTCAGAATTGGAGCCTTAGAAACAAAGGAGGAGGCTAGAAGAGCGGCTTGTGGCGACTCGGATCGATTGCTTCAACTAGTTCTTTCTCTTCTCTTTAATTTTTCTATGTTCTTTTCTATTTCAATGTTAATTATATATGGATTTGATTATGGATGTTTTGAACTAAACTCCTATTTAGGGAGAATGATGAATGTTGTTTAAGTCTTTTCTAGTTAATGATTAATTGTCATTCCTCCATCTTGATTGTGAACACTATTCATATTTGTGTTTAATTTCCATGTGCAAGACTGATCACCTTTTACATGTTTTATGATCTCAATTCGAAATCTGAAAAGTGAGAATTGAGAATGCTAAAATTGGATAGTCTAGGTTTTGATGTGAAACGAGAGTATTTACATAGCCTTTGTGACCAATAGATTATTGCTTAATGCTGATTTCATGTTAGTTTAATTAAGAGATTAATTAAAGAGCATGTGATTTAGAACCTAAAAGATCTGAAAAGAGTTAGGTTAATTTATAATTTGTCATTCTTTTCAAGAGAAGGATAGCAATTAGACATTAACATTGGTAACTTATCAACAGGATTCGTCTCCCTATTTTCTTATCTTGATTAATCTTCCTTTGTTATTTTTAATTTTCTGAATTGTCTTATTTAATTCATAAAAAGTATTATTTTACCAGATAGAATCATAAATATAATTTAGTAGTAATTAGTCTAATTCCCTGTGGTTCGACCTCACATGTGTGAGTTTACTACTTGATTGCGTATACTTGCGTAGTGATCATAATTTTCGTAACACTATGCTTATGACCACCTTCATTAATTTCTTTTAACATTTACTAAAATATGATTTTTTTTACTTTCATCATTTTTCTCATATTTTTTTTAAAACACTTTCTCTCTCTTACAAAAAAAAATAAGAGCACTAGTCTTTCTATATTTTTCCATCTTTTCCATGATTAATAAAAATAATATATATTTTTTTTGGATGTTTTGTAGTTTATTTAGATTAATTTATAAATGATTTGCATATTTTGAAAAAATTGATGCCTAGTTATTTTTCTATTGATTTATAGCTGAATTTTTGTTATTTTACAGTTATTTTATAGTTATTTTTATGTTGTTGTCTAGGTGTTCTATAGTTTTTTTAGGGCATTTTATAATTTTGTATACATTATATTAATTAATTACAAAATATGTGCAAAAAAATATATTATCATTTTCTCATACATTTTTATATATAATTAAAAACTTTTTTTCAATTTTTTTTATAATATATATACGCTACTACAAAAAAGGGTATTCCCAACAGTTTATAACTGTCTTTTATATTATTTCCCAACGGTTCCTAAAACCGTTGGCTATGTGGGTGTCATAAAAATACAGAACTTTAAATGACGGTTTATAACTGTGGCAAAAAGTTACTTTAAATGACGGTTAAGAAATGTTGGAAAAAGTCACTTTAAATGACAATTTATAACCGTTGGGAAAGACTTCCATCGGGTAGAAACTGATGGAAAACATCTCTTTAAATGACGTTTTATAACTGTGGCAAAAAGTTACTTTAAATGACAGTTAAGAAATATTGGAAAAAACTTTAGTGAGACTATAACTAATAAAATACACTACTTTAAATGACGGTTATAAACCGACGGACAATATGAAGTAAAATATAAAATAGAAATATTAATTCGATTCTCCTCTTATTTAGATTTCCAATACATAATGATGAAAAAACATAACAATAATAATATTTAAAAAAAAAGATTCATACATTTATCACTCTTCAAAATAATTAAAGCTTCATGAAAACCATAATATGCCATCAAAGTTTAGTAATGCAATACAAAAGAAAGAAATCCAATTAAGTTTTTACATTTTGCAATCTTTTGTAGAATATCTTCTAAACATCTAAATATATACTAAGAACAAAATAAGTTTCCAGGTAGTCACTTGGGACTTTGATCAATTAGCTGGAGATCACTTCCTAAAAACCAAAAAAGCAAGATAATACTAACCGAGATCGATGTCAAACCTATCAATTATTTTCTTAGATCATGACATTGGGATCATCCATGAGCGATCATTGGTCATCATACTCTATGTTATTAGTCATTTGCCTGCTGCTATCATCTGCATGACATACTTTGCCCATTCGTCACGTATTTCATTGATTTCTTTGTTAGTGTAAGAGGATGATATGTTCCTTTTAAACTGCAACAAACGAGACAAATCGTCAATTTAATAGGTCATAATAAAAGTACTTAAAAACTTTAATATTTGTGAAAATAATTAGTGTCTTCACCTTTGTTTCCAATTTTCGTGTAGGATTATTTTCAGTCATGAATGATTTAATAAATCTCATGCTATGAAACCCACACTGGATGCCATCTGGTTGCTCTGGACATGTGTACTCAGTGAAGCTTATTGCTGCTGACTGTCGGTTTCTTTTCTCAAGGTAGTACCTCTTCTCAAGAGCACTATACATAAATAATATAAAGTTAATACATACATTAATGAAAATTAGAGCAATATGTTTAGAGCTTTGAACTACTAGAACATATGTTTGAACACATCTTTTAATATCTTGACGAATGGTTTTGTTTTTGGAATCCAAAAACAACAAAAAACCACTTACTATAAAGAACAAAAAACTATTAAAAAATAATCACCCATCCGACCGCAGTATATAAATAATTGCAGAACCTACTTCACTACGGATGAATATCTAAGATATTCAAACTCTTCTAATATTAATAAATATAATTAGTAGTAATTAGTCTAATTCCCTGTGGTTCGACCTCACCTGTGTGAGTTTACTACTTGATTGCGTATACTTGCGTAGTGATCATAATTTTCGTAACACTATGCTTATGACCACCTTCATTAATTTCTTTTAACATTTACTAAAATATGATTTTTTTTACTTTCATCATTTTTCTCATATTTTTTTCAAAACACTTTCTCTCTCTTACAAAAAAAAATAAGAGCACTAGTCTTTCTATATTTTTCCATCTTTTCCATGATTAATAAAAATAATATATTTTTTTTTGGATGTTTTGTAGTTTATTTAGATTAATTTATAAATGATTTGCATATTTTGAAAAAATTGATGCCTAGTTATTTTTCTATTGATTTATAGCTGAATTTTTGTTATTTTACAGTTATTTTATAGTTATTTTTATGTTGTTGTCTAGGTGTTCTATAGTTTTTTTAGGGCATTTTATAATTTTGTATACATTATATTAATTAATTACAAAATATGTGCAAAAAAATATATTATCATTTTCTCATACATTTTTATATATAATTAAAAACTTTTTTTCAATTTTTTTTATAATATATATATGGTAATAATTATTGATTATTATATATATATTAATATTAGTTATGTTTATTTTTATGTTTACAATTATAATAAACATACCAATAATATAAAATATCTTATATATGTGTTTATTTTATATTCTATTAATTAAACATACTAATTTAATAAACAAAATAATAATATTCACATAGGTTTATTATATTACTCTATGTGTGTTATGTTTATTTATTAGTAATTTTTTTAGAAAATAAATAATATATATATAAAAAAAATTGTTTATCTTTATCTTTTTCTTTGTTTATTGTGTCATGTTTATTTTTTCTAATTAAATAATTTTTGGAGTTTATAAAGTTATGTTTATTTATTTATTTTTTTATGTAAGAATTATACTTTAATAGAAAATTCGTTCACTAACTCATTAGAAAATAATCAATATATAGAACAATAGAAAGAAAATATACTTATTTTAGTATAGTACAAATTAGTTATGTCTATTTTTATGTTTACAATTATTAATATAAAATACTTTGTATATATATGTTTATTTTGTTTTCAATTTATTGAACATACTAATTTAATAAACAAAATAATAATATTCACATATGTTTATTATATCACTCTATGTGTCATGTTTATTTTTAGTAATTTTAAGTATTGATTTATATTTATATACATTAATGTTTATAATTTTGATATTGTATTTTATTAAAAATATCTTATCAAATAATAATAATTCATACTAAAATAGATAATAAACATTTATATTTTAATAAAAAAATATTTAACTTGTTTAATTTTATAAAACTGTTTAATTAATTTTACAAAATTATTTATTTTGAGTTTTAATAAACATATTTTATTATTTAATGAGTAAAATGTATAATTTCATGTAATAAGTTTTTAAAATAATTTTTTTTTGCACATTTTTTGTAATTATGTTGTTTTTATTGTACATTTATGAAAAAACCCTTTTTTTATGTATTTTTCTTTGGTGTACAGTTTGTTGAGTTTATGTGTATTTTTTATCGTATATATTTTCAGTTTATTCTAAACAAAGTTTTTGTTTTATATATACATATATGTGCATTTTGTTTTGCTATTAATTTTCATGTTGTTTTTAAGCCATTTCCATAGTTTTTTTTTTTTTTAAAGAACAATTATTTTTCAGTTGTTTTTTTTTTTTATTAATCTGTATTTTTTATGGTGTATATTTTTAGTTTAGTCTTGATATTTTTTTTGTTGTATGTGTGCTGCTTTGTAAATGTAGATACATACATTAAGTTTATTTTTAAGGCACATTTTTCTAAAATACAATGATAAAATTTTTCGTTTTTTTAATTGACACGATGTGCTGTAATAGATATTGACATATTAATTATATATTATATACATTATATTATATACTTTATTTTGAAATGATAAGATTTTATTGTTTTTGTTATTAATATAACTATTTATTTAACTTTTAAAAAATAAATTATCATTTTAACTATCGCTAACTCAAAAAGAAAAAAAAAATTGAAAGAATAAAGTTGTAACAACAAATTCCATGATAAAAATGTAATAATACAAAAAAGATATATAAATCAAGTTGTCAAAACTAATTAAAAAAATTGTAATACAAAAATATATTGAAGAGTTGATATTATTTTGCTTATTGCAATTAGGTCAATGTTTTGTTATTGATTTAGAGATATTTTTTTGTTGTTTTATAATTATTTACATATTGTTTGTTAAGTTGTTCTAGGTTTTTTTTTTTTTTTTGAGTTGTTTTTTATTTTACTGAAACATAGCATTTTTATAATTTTGAAATTTTAACACAGTATTTTTGTAAACATAGTATAGTAAAAATGTAAAAATCTCCATGTCCCAGTATTTTTGTAAACTTTCCCCTATTTTTTAGTATTTTTGTAAGTTCCCATTTTCTAGTATTTTTATAGAAATAACAAAATAAATATATAATTAGATATTATTATAATATGTATAAAGTCTTAGTTGTAAATCAAGTTGTCAAAACTAAGTAAAAGAATCGTAATACAATAACATATGAGTAGTTGATATTGTTTTGTTTATTGCAATTATATCAATATTTTGTTATTTTTCATATGCTTTGTAGTTATTGTTTGTTGTCTTATAGTTATTTTCATGATGCTTGTTAAGTTGTTTTAGAGTTGCTTTTGAGTTGTATTTTTATTTTATTAACAAATTATTTTTGTAATTTTACAATTTTAACATAGTATTTTATAAACTTAGGTGTCGTTTGGTAACACTTTTTTAATCAGTTTTCTGTTTTTAAAATTAGAAAAGTGAAAATATTTTTCAAAAACATGTTTTATAAAACTGTTTTTACTTTTCAAATTTTTAATTAAAAATCAAAATTTTAAAAACAAAAAACTCACTTTTATTATTTTTTTAAACAATTTTTTTAATCAATGTTTTAGACTTCGGCTCAGACCCAAACTCCGCCCTAGCCCTGGTGCCGAACCTAGCACCCGATTCGGACTCGGACCCGGCCTCGGACCTAGATCCGACTTAAATAAAATCAAAAAATAAAATAAAAATAAACTTTACAGAACACACTTTTGTTTTCTGTTTTTAAAATTAAAAAACAAAAGTAGTTATAGAACGCATTTTTGTTTTTCAAAAACAGAATTTTAAAAACAAAAATTCTACTTCATTTTTGTGATTAAAAAATTAGAAAACATAATTGTTACCAACCAGCACCTTAGTAAAGGAAAAGTATAAAAATTTATGTGTCTCAATATTTTTATAAATTTTCTTCTATTTTTTAGTATTTTTATAAGTTTCATTTTTATAATTGCCTTTGGTTGTAGACTCCAGATATATAAATTCGTTTGATTGGAGGAAAGTGGTTATGGATATGTATTGTTTTTGTATTTCAATCATTTATGTACGCATAAAAGGTAACAATGTACGGTAAGAGTAAAATGTTAATATGTAAACCATTTGAAAACATCATTGGATTTTTTTTATTTATTTTTATTTTATTTTCATTTTTTTTTGAAAACGAGCGTTTATAGATAAAGAAAATTTAGATTTTTCAGTCATTATAAATTATATTTATTGGTATTGATGATATTTTAACTAGACAAGTTAAGTTTTAAGTAAAAGTATATTTAGTCACATTATAGACAGTAAAATTACAGTCTATAAATAAAAAATAAATTACAACTAAAAATAAATTAAAGAATCTATTACATTGATGCAAGTAGTTATTAACCTCCAAATAAAATAAATCTCATTCAAACAATTAATAATTGTCTCAAATCTCTCAATCATAAGATCAACTATATATATATATAATAATAAGAGTTTTGTCATATATATGGTACTTTAAGGTGTACAGTACATAAAAACAGCAATTATTATTTTTAATGTTATTAATTTATTAAATTAAAACATCAATATGATACTTAATATGGTGTTCTAGATTATATTAGGAATTTGTTGATGTGTGATAATGTAGAAGGTATATCTTTTGTATTCCGTGAAACAAATCTTGCTCTTTAGGAGGATTCTCCTTAATCCTATGTAACCTTTTCTTTAAATGATGAACTTTGATTTAAAAATAATAATAATAGGGTTTCAAATATATATATATATAGTTATAGTTTTTGGTTGTTATGCACAATTAACTTCTCGTGGTTGCCAACTAAGGCAACAAGTTATGGGTCACCCTTTATGTACCAAGTTTTGTTCTTTTTTGGTGATGCCTTTATGTGCATTTAAAGACTCTTTCCTCAAAACCTCCTGATGTTGGGCTCAGAGTAACCAGAATTTGAGAAAAGGAAAAATTAATGTATGGTGATAAGAAGAGGGGACCACAGGAGCATTGCACAACTTTAAATTTAAATATTGTCATTATTTGATTTTAATATGTGTATGTACTAACTTCTTCTTCCCTAGGGTTTTTCTTTTCTTTTCTTCAATTCTATGGTGTAGATCTCACCTTGGGATGATTTTATATTAGCAGCCTCACAACACAATCCTTTGTTGGTAGATATTTTATCATGTAAATTGAGAGGGACAGTGAATTTGAAAGAAAGTTAAGAGAAAAGAGAAGAGAAGTTGCATTAAGCTAGAAGTGGCATCCAATGGTTGTTTTCCTATGTTTTCTCAATTGAGTCCAACGGCATCATATGTTCCTTTTTTATATCTCAAAACATTGTCCCCTTACCACTACTTGTCTCCTTGGAATAATCACAACCTTGGACTTCTTTTTTCTTTTTTCTTTTTCTATTATTTTATTTACATACATATAATTTCTTAGTAACAGTGACAGTATCATTATTATTTAAATTCAATAAAACAGTGCCATTATTTCTTTCTTGGTGGAACAAGTCTTTATGGGAGGAATGGTGAGTTTGGCCCAATCTTAAATGTTGACATTGCTTTAAATTTTCGAAACATTTTATTGGCTATATGGTAGAGAGAGCTATGAGCCTATGAGAATTGAGAAAGAAAAATTAAATACGTACTTCTTCTCTCTCTTGTAGTTATTGAAAATTTGCTTTTCTTACTCATATATTTCCATCATATGTAAATGTGGAAATATCAAAGCTTTTCAATAACAGTTGTTAACTTGTTTTCGTTCTTTATTTAGGATAAGCAAACTTAATTGAAACCCTCCAATAATTATTAATTTGAATTAAACTAGCTAGGGGGCTAGTGCTACCTACCTCTGCACTAAAAAATATACATAACTAATCAAAAGCTTTGCTTTTAATTATTGGATTTAATTACTTTATTCAAAAATAGAAACTAAATGAATGAATAATATCCAAACCAATCCAAATTTTCCCAAAACTTGTTGGCAATGATGTGGGCACAAAAATTCAGTTGATTTTTCACATCTTACTGATACCAAATGTTACCAAAAGTTTTTTTTTTTTTTTAACAAAAAAATAATTAAACTTTACAATAAGTTAATAACCAAGCTATAATAATAATAATAATAATAATAATAATAATAATAATAATAATAATAATAATAATAATAATAATAATAATAAGCATGTGTATGCAAAATTTAGTGACAGAGCCATTAATCCAAATGAAGGACACCAACCAAAATCCTTTTTTTTTATTGTACTACTTTCAATTAAATATAGTATTTGGAAAATAATTTTGACAACACAATTACATAGAGATTGTATTTCTCCTGTAATTATATACTACATTTTGATTTATTTTTTGAAATTTAATGAATCAAAGAGAAATATGAAATCATGCTATAAATATGACAACACAACAATATAGATATTTGTTTTTTTTTTTCTTTCCGATTATACATTACATATTGACTTATTTTTTACAATCTAGTGAATCAAGGAGGAGTATAGACAAATCTATGAAAGATTTAGTAGCATAACAATCATTTTTTTATTAAGATTTATGTCTTTCTCTTTGATTATGTTCTCTCATATTAATTTATTTTCTGAAATCTAAATAAAAACTTATGAGAAATTTGGCCAAATAATAACAAAGATATTTATATTTTCCCCTTTGATTATATACCACAAATTAATTTATTTTTTGAAGTCTAGTGAATTAAAAAAATCATAAAAATATCTATAAATAATTCATTAGAGAAGAAAATGAGTTTAGTGTGAAGAAACTAAGGGCAGCCTTCAATACTTGTAGAAACTTCTTGAAGATAAGTATATGATATTATAGTATTTCTTTGTAACTTTTGGTAGAGTTATTTTTACTTTTTTTTCTCATTTTGTTGTCTAATTTTTCTTTTCTCTTAATAGATTTTTTTTTTTCATGATATTGATTAGAGAGTGGAAAGGTGAATGATGAGTAGTTATGG
Source organism: Cannabis sativa (assembly GCF_029168945.1). Lineage (NCBI taxonomy): Eukaryota > Viridiplantae > Streptophyta > Magnoliopsida > Rosales > Cannabaceae > Cannabis > Cannabis sativa. Next base: position 37,763,314 of record NC_083601.1, on the reverse strand, counting down.
GTTAGTGGAGAAAAAAATAGCGATATATTATTAATTAATTATATATTTTTCCCTTATTTTTAATTCTGGCTTTTTGCTATTTATTATTATTATATTTTTTTTTTATATATATACATATAATAAATTAAGAAAAAGAAAAAGAAAAAAAAACTCAACAATGGTAATTAAAAAAGAATTAAGTCTATATCAATTGTAAAATTATAATAAAAAACTGTATTAATTGTATCCCAAATTTAATACTATGCTATATCTTTAGCATGTATAGATTTATGCTGAAAGTTACCTTATTACCACCAGTTACCAGTTGAGTGAGGCTGAAAGCGAGGATCACTGAGTTTGCTGATCCCACTTAAAACGATCTTTTACTGCTTAATACTCATAACATGCGTATTTAGGTGGTTGCTTACTCTACATAAAAACCTTAACATTGCTTCAGACAAGGAGTTCAATAAGAAGAAAAACATTAATAATGAACATCTGCACTTTTGTGATTCATCGTATAATTTTGTCATTGGATGAGACGACTACGCGCCAAATAGATCGTTGTGAATTAGGGTGAAAATGAATACAAGCAAACCACGAGCGTACAGATGAAAGCTTTGTATTGTGAGCGTTTTGAGGGCAAAAAATGAAGAAAAAAATAAATTATGATGCCCCTACAATACTACCCACCAAACACAGTACATGTTTTTCTTTTTAATAATTAAATATGATACATGCTCTTTAACATCAATAAAACCCACCCTTCTCTCTCTGCCAAACAATTGCACAACAAAATGGTACAAAGCATGGAAAATGCTACTCTGCTAAACAATCTCTTCTCGTAACCTTGTGCTATCTTGTGATAGATCTTTCTGCAGCAAACAAGATGAGAAAACTGCAATCAGCAGTGGATTTTTTCTCAGGCAGGTTAAAAACTCATCCTTGCTGATCTTTCCATCCTTATCACTGTCGAACAAATCGAACATTTTATGAACCTGCCAGCAAATCAATGGGGATATTTGTAAGTTGACAGGGGTAAAAAATACTTTTGTGAGAATATAAAATACTCTTCCCACTTCAATTTTGGGGCAGGGACTGGGAAACGGGGAATCTTCAAAACATGGGTAACTCAACAAATTCATTACCTTTTCCTCATTCAAATCTGGAATTGCTAATCTGATGGAATCTCCCAGCTGTGATAAAAAAACATTGAAAATTTTATGCAAGTCAACTTATCAGAACACTTGAACGAAATTGTAAAAAGAAAAGAAAAGCAGTTTAAGTACTGTACCTCTTGCTCTGAAATGCTATCATTTCCTGCAGCAATACATCTACCAAAGGCTAATTCACAAGCTTGTCGGAATATTGGCTGGTTCAAGACATTTGCTGATCCAAATAAGAACTGAAAGCAACCAGAATGAAAATGAAAACTTGCAAAGACAAGTATCGGAGGGAGCCAAATTTCTACCACAGTAGAATTTCAGCTCAAATCCAGAATTGAACACTAGGTTAGTACCTAGTAGCAATGATCATAATATTTTAGCAAAAATACATTGTGGTGGAAGGGAAGGGAAACGTTACATCATATCTCAGATTACTAAGGTCTAGCATTAATTGGAGGATGAGAGCTAATTAGAGTAGTTACAATGAACATGATTATCTATCCTCTTTTCATTTAAAAGTGACTTAGTCACTTTCATCTGTATCCTCTGTAAATGCCATATAAACAGCAATAATCCAAACCTTTTACACTATGAATTGCACAACAAGCAGCAATGCAGTTTTGCTGTTTGAACCGAGGTGCATTTAAAACTTTTTACAAATTCTTACAAGCAAAGAAAGAACAGAAGAAAACTCTGTATGGTTAGAATCTAGATCGAAAAGTGAATGATAATTCATTATCACTGAAGATAACTTTGCTACCAAGAGGACCAAAGAATGCATGAGGATGTATAAGGCTATGCCAATTTCAGAAATGTTGAAAATGTGTTAGCTGTCAGCTGAACAAAATTAACATGTCATTGTGCTTTAAATAAGGCAGGAAATGTTGAAGTCAAACAGTACTCAACTTGGTTGACATACTTAAGCATGACTAGATCCAATACTACACATACAAGTATCTTTCAACCGAAAATATATAATTACGTATAAAAATAAAACTGAGAAAGAAATAATCTAATTGGAGAAAGAGGGTAACCTGCTTAAATGTTATTCCTCCACATTTCTCAACATCAATGTATGAAAATATCTGCAATCCAACCAAAATAAACGTTACACACACATAAACTTTTACAAAAATCAGCCATAAAAATAAATAAAACATAACTTTTTTAAAATCAAAATGTAAAACTGAAAATTTACATGGAAAAGTAAAAAAAAACAAGACAAGTTATAATACAGAAAGAAAAAATAGTAAGTTTCCAGTTATCTTTCAAGTAGTAATTTGTGTTATTCAATATCCATATTCAAACTTATAGACAACACCAACGTTAGACATCTTAAACTCCACTATACACGAAGATTGAATAAAAAAGTAAACACATGACATAACTCTTTTGAAACTTAAAATTAGCCATGGGAAAACACATAAGCAAATCAAATAGATTTAAACTTACCTCCTCGGATAATGTACAAGCACCGAGTCGTAGAACCTTCACAAAGTTATGATAGTTAACACGACCACTGCAAAATTATACAATAATGAGAAGAAAAAGTTCAAAAAGCTAAGTATTACTTCATATTTACAATTACAAGTATCAAGATAAGATTTTCCAGCAGACAGTAAGAACTGATAAAATGACATTTTAGGATAATAAAATCTTGAAAAATAATTTGACCATAAGTTACATTAAAGAAAAATCACAAAAGCAATTTGCTTTTCAAAAACAAAAATGCAGGAAGTGATTAGTCATGAAATGAAAACATTGTATAATGATTTAGCTTCATACGCGAAACAGAGAAGTAATAAGTTGCATGTGAAAAGAGAAAAACTCACAAGTTTAGTTTTGTATTGTCCCATGAGAAAAGGGAAAAAATAATAGATTGCTTACTTTACTCAAAAACACAGAAAACCCGGCTGCAAACTTCCACATTATTATCTATAACACATTAAAATGTACCTGGGGTCAGGATTCATGGCGAGAAACTTATCCAGAAAATCTACAGCTTCCAAACTATTTATATGATGTAACTGGAAAGAGAAAAAAATGAAAATAGTGAGAGAGAGAGAGAGAGAGAGAGAGAGAGAGAGAGAGAGAGAGAGAGAGAGAGAGAGAGAGAGAGAGAGAGAGAGAGAGGATCTGCATTACATTTCAATTCTTGTGAAAAAAAATAGCATAATACTATATGGACAATCTTTAGAATGTAATATTAAGACTTGAACATGAACTATTGGAAGAAGCAAAAGTACAACTGATGCCAAACAATTCTTGTACAATTTATCGTCAGTAATAAGATAGACTGAAAGATGCAAGCAGCCAAGGCTTGAAAGAACATTTCCATAGGAAAACAGATCAAAGTTGATGTACTAACAAACAATGTAGATACACACTGACAATTATAAACTTCTCGACCACCAGGAGAGGAAAAAAAAAGCAACCTACACAAAGAAGGATGCACTTATAGAAAGTTCAATTCACGGACTCACCAATTCTACTCTAGCCATTTCAACCATGTAAGCTGAGGGATTCTCCTGCACGCGCACACAAAAAAAAAACAGATAGTGTAAGATGCAGAAACAATTCATAGATCCAATAAATGTTGAAATTATAAGTTATAAATCTTAAAAACATATTGAAATATCAGTAACAATTAATGCAGCAAATAAAAAAAGTGTTGTTCATTTTGTGCAGGATAGAAAAATTACAAAAAATTACATTCCTTCAGTTTTCATAACCGCATGTGATGGTTGTAAAGCACAAAAATGTAATTTGATTGATCACAACAATGGAAAGAATTTGGATTTCATAGACCAAAACAAATAATAATTACTTCCGTGTTATATGTTTAATTGTGAATACTCATTTGTAAAACCAAAAAATTCCCTAGCAGAACCTTATACTTATTTCTGCAGCCACAAATTAAAATACCAACCAAGAAGCAAGTACCTGTTTCGACTCGAATGCTTTCACTAAAAGCATCAAATCCCCATAGGAATGACATGTCTGTACAACATTTAATGCAGTTGCCATAGCCCGGCTTGTCTGCATTGTATGCATCCTTGTTGTTAGAAAAGTTAGATAAAATCAAGAAATACAGGTAGAACCATCAGGCAACACATGTTCAAGCTTCAAGGTGTAAACATGTTATTTTGACTGTTTTCATTTAAATATATTATGTATACACCAGTTATTTATATATATAAATATATTTAGAAATAAACATATAGATTTAAATAAATAGTTCACGGAAAAGCAATCCCGCACTAGCACATCAAGTGTCTGCCTAAAATCATATCATTATGTCAATACTATAAATGCATTATTGAAATTCAATCATATATCCTTCAAATATTGTTTTCTGTAATCAAATATTAAATTATACTTCACTTAATTTTATTGAAGACTACACAAAATGTAGCCCAATTATGCAACACAAAAACCTACTGCTGATGTGTATTAGTCACATAAAAAGAAAAACAATCAGCCAATGAATAGCAGTCTGGCAGATACTCACCCTTCCAGAGAAACTGACAGCACTTTCTTTTTCGTGATCAAGTGGAGAAATGACTGGAAGGTACTCTACCTGTATAACAGAATATAAGGAGTCAATAAAATTGTTCCAAGTCAACTGCAGTGGACAACATAAAGAAATAGTGAACTCTAATTAACAGAGAAGGTACCTCCATAAAATTATGGAACTGTGTAAACATCCTAAACATGAGCTTTGCCAAGGAAATGTGCCCCCTGATCAATGTGCCAAATAAAACACTGCTTAGTATAATAATTGAAGACAGAACCAATGGTAATGTAATACATTAAAATATATAAATATATAAATATCCCACCAGGATTGATCAAAGTGTACATGGGGATAACGAACAATAACTGGCTGAATTGTGTGACCAGGGATGAACGCCCCCAGCTGGAAAGAAATAATGACTCTTCCATTGGTTGTAGTTCCCTCGGGAAATAAAAGAAGTCGAGGAAATTTATCGCAAGAGGCTTTTCTCTGTTTTCAGAACCTTGAAAGCACACTTCTGTATCAAATAGCTTATAAATTGATAAAAATAAATAATTTATTTATTTCTGTCTGCCTTACTGGCACATGTCTTTGGGAAAGCTGTTCAAGATCATTTATCATACTAAATATAACCAGTTGGATATGTTTAGCATAGATTTTAAAATTCACTAGGTTTATTATTAATTACAAGTAGCCTTCTCTCTAGTTTTGAGAACCATACCAATGCAACATGCCAACATGACATCAAAATATTATTCTTTTGAATAAATCTAGAGGCTCTTCAATAAAAAAAGGGGAAGATAATATATTGCCATAAGCATCTACATAAAATACAAGTTTGATTTCAGGAGGCTTGATATGAAAATAAAAAATAGCTCTAAAATTTTGTTGATAATGGAAATGAAAATAGATGAGAAAATGCTCGAAAGCCACAAGAAAACTTCAAAGAGAAAATGAGAGCAGAAATTGATTTTCATATCAGTACAAAACAAGGGGTCATCCAAGCACTTAGAATGTAATCAATAACAGGGTGTAACACGTTCGTCAAAACTCATAGAAACTTTCTACCTTTATTTCATTGACAGCATGCTTCCTTGATGACGATGAGAACCTATTTACATATATGACCTGAGAAAATAAAGATTGAGATAAAGCATGAAGATTAATACAAGTGTCAACAACAAAAGACTATTATAAGCTGTATTAATCAACATATTAATCCAAGAATATTTGCAAAGCATTATTTACCTGCATTGCTCTGATGATAGTTCCAACAAAAGGAATAGAATCATGGGACTCTGATGCAACAATGGTAGGAGACAGTTCATAAAAATAGAAAATAGGGTCAATGTATGATACATGATTAGATACAACTATAGGAGCTGTTTCCCTAGGAGCTGGCTTCCCCTTACGTTTAATCCAATGGTACCTGGAAGGAAAAGATCCATGTCCACAAAATCAGCATTATTCATAACATACTTTATAAAGTAAAAGTAAAATATGTTTGAAAAAACTTGTCATCCGAATTACACAAGTGATATGGTCACTAGCGAAGGGAAAACATACTAGAGTATTACATACATTCAGCACACTAAACTATGATAACAAAGGTAAGACTTATCTTTGAGGGATTTTATTTTATAGGAGATTTTCAATACCCTTTTTTTCAAATTTAAAAAGTTAATTAATAAGAACAATATAAAGAAGAAAAAAAATTCAGGGAGTTCCCACTAATATGGCCTCTCGATGAATTTGGAAAGGTAAAAAAAAATCACAAAGAGAATTTTTCGACTGTGCTTTCACAACAACAAATTACACCTACATTTGTTAAAAGTTTTACTGATTTTAAACATAAAAAATATTGAAGAAAATAAACAACTAGATGATTGAATTTATGAAAGACAATATAATAAAATATATATATATATATATAATTCAAATATATCAGATGAACATAATAACACTTGTATTTGTATATGAGTATTGAATATTAAACCACAACTCGCATTGAGCAGAATAGAAGTATGCTTCTGTAACTAATCAGACTAATTACTATGCTAACATAGTTACTTCAATAACATCTGATGATATTTGCTTCTCATCAATCAAAAGAGTTCACTAAAGATCCAACACAGATCAATACCTTAATTTTTTATTGCAGCATTTAAAATTTATAAAACTAATTCAAACTAAGCATCCAACCATACAAAGAATAACCACATAATCTTTGTTACAGCATTTAAAAATTTAAATCCAAGTTATATTAAGCATCCATACCATACACAAGATTAACGTTTGAAATTAAAACCACAAGCCACTTCCCAACTAAACCCCAAAGCAAAACCCATAAATATTCAGAAAACTTTCATTTCCAACTCAGCCTAGTACAAACTAACCACAATGAGTTGAATAAGAAAAACGCATTTTGTATCAACGTCCATTCTCCAAGATACTAAAACGACTATCAATTTTAGATAATAACTCGAAAATCTAAATTATAACTGTAAGATTACCCAAATGTGAAGAGAATACACCGTGCCGAAAACCTAGTTACCCACATAATCCTGCACCTCCATTTGGGCATAGGATTCTGCCTATCCTTCCAACCCGCAAGAGCTAACTTGGTAGCCAAATATCCCACAGCAAGACAAGCTCCAAAAAGAACGAGTCGAACAATCATAACTGGAAAAAGAATCAGAATTTTGAGCCACTCGTAGACCCCATCGATCTCCTTCGTATAGTTCCGGAAGGGGTTCACGGTCGGCTGCAGGGGCACCTCGAACCAGTCACACCCAAGAAACGCATACGGGTTGCGAGAATCCAACTGGTTATCATGGCGAGCGAAATTCTGATCGGTGGGACTCAAATGATCGGTTCGGTTTGACGGCTGTTGGTCTTGGTGATGGTGATGTTCAAGACGGTCGTCGTTGTCTTGGACGTCTAAGATCAAGTGGAGATGATCAGACGGCGGAGATGGGAGGAGAGGCGAGGTAATATCATGGTCCGCCATTGTCCTCTCTCCTCTGTGGGTTGGAAAGGAATGTGGGGGAAGAGCAGCACTGCTTTTGGAGACAGAAAACGACGATGGTGGAATTGAAAGACAGAGGAAGAGACTTTGACAATTTTTTTTTTATTATATATAATAATAATTAAAACCGATTAATAATTTTATTCTGAAAATAAAAATAATAAATGGCGTGAAAATCGACTCCAGTACGAGATTTTATGCCATTTGTAAAATTTAGTGGTGGCGATTGGGAAAAATCATTAATTTATTGATAGCCACGTGGCACGTGCTTCTTCGTATATGTTGATTTATTTTGTATATTTATGTCTTTTTTCTCATTCTTTTTTTAACTACTCACTTTCTCTTCCAAATTCTACTATTTTTTGGGGGTAAATATATTTCATCTCTTTTGTAAAAAAAAACATATATATTATCTTCTTTCTTTATTTTTCTAACGCCACTTAATTAAATATTTACTTGAAATGGAATATGAAAAAGTTATACCAGCTAAATATTTAATGTAAACGTGTCTTAATTTTAGCATTGGATTTTTGACTAATTTATATCAATTGAAGGATATGTTTGTGGTGTAAGTAAATATATTAAAATCCTACTTAAAAAATAACGAATATATTTCAGCTATCAAAATATCAAATAATTATGCTAATTTTATGAAAATATATTATGATTTATTAATTAGTAAAACTATTACTACAACAGTCTTTTGAATACGAACTCTATTTGAATGCTATATTAGGAGGGAGGGTGATCGAAATCCATTTGACTTTTCAGAAGGGTTTTTAAAGACATATTTAAAACAAACAGTGTTAAATTCCTTGATATATTAATATTCTCTTGGAAAAAAAAAATGAGATAACTAATATAATAATTTCATTGACTTAAGAGTTGGATCATAAAAGACCTCAAATATGGTTCTATCAATCAATTCAACGTTTAGGTCGGCAAAGACGAGAGGAAGAGTGCGATAGCTGGTGGTATGAGGAGACGAGTGGCTCTCAAAGACTCACTTGGCATTGTTTATGAACAAATATATTTGGCCTTTTAATCTTTTATTATTTATTTATAGAAGATAAGAATAAGGAGGTGGATCAATTCAAGCATAAGTGGACACAAAAATGGGCCCCGTACCCATTACATGTAGTAAAAGATGTTGAGGAAATTACACTTAGTATGGGATTTTAAAAGTTCTTATGATAAATATGGCACATTTAAGTTTGGCCAATTTATATGGTATTTTTTTTATTTTTAAGTTTTTTTATGGTATGTGATATGCCATATATATGTAATTAGGTTTCTAAATCCCATATTTAATGTTTTTATTTGTTTAGGAATTTTTATTTGTCATTGATGCCGGAAAAGTCACCGGAGTTTGCTGCCGGTGCCGGAAAAGTCACCGGAGTAGCGGTCGGTGCCGGAAAATTCGTCGGAGTTGGCATTTTTGCCGGAAAAATCACTGAAAAATCACCAAGAAACCGGTTTCTTGAAGTCTAAGAAACCGGTTTCTTGGTGATTTTTCCGTTGACAATGCCAATTCTGACGACTTTTCTGACGCTAGCAGCTACTCCGGCGACTTTTCCTACGACGACAAGAACTTCGAAAAGTCATCAGAATTGGCATAGTCGCCGGAAAAATTACCAAGAAACTGGTTTCTGGTTTCTTGATGAAGAAACCAGTTTTTTGGTAATTTTTCCGGTAATTTTTCTGACGACAATGGCAATTATGACGAATTTTCTAGCATTGGTAGCAACTCTGACTACTAATACACCGACATCTACTCCGGTGACTTTTTCGCATCGACAAGAACTCGAGAAATTCGTCAAAATTGGCATTGTCACCGGAAAAATTATCGGACTAATCACCAAGAAACTGGTTTTTTTTCGGTTTCTTGATGAAGAAACCAGTTTCTTGGTAATTTTTTTTGTATTTTTTTTTTCTCTATTTGGTTAATTGATGAAACTGGTTTCAATTATTTTCAGTGTATATCATTTTTGTTTTGTTTTCATAATCTTTATTATTGTTGTGTAACAAAATTAGTTCCTTGATGAAGAAACCACTTTCTTGGTGAAGAAACCAGTTTCTTGATGAAAAAACCACTTTCTTGGTGATTTTTCTAATGATTTTGCTGGCGATAATGCCAATTCTGACGACTTTTTTTACGCCGGCAATAACTCTGGCGATTTTTCCAACACCAGGAACTACTCCGGCAACTTTTTCGGCACCGACATCAAACTCCAGAATAGTCGTCGGACTTGGCATTGTCACCAGTAAAATTACCGGAAAAATCACTAAGAAACCGGTTTCTAACATCAAGAAACTAGTTTCTTGGTGATTTTTCCAGCGACGATGCTAATTCTGATGACTTTTTCGGCGCCGACAGCAACTCCGGCGACTTTTCCGGCACCGACGGCTACTCCGGCGACTTTCCGGTGTCGGCAGTAAATTCCGATTTCCAGCACAAGTGACAACTTCGGCAATCACTATAGTATTATTTGTTTTATTTTTTAAAAAAAATAAATATGAAGAGAATTTTAATATTTTTTATGGTAATTTAATTAAGTTTTTATTTTTTATGAATTTTAAATTCAGATTTCTTTTTAATGTCTTATATGGTTTTTTTTAGAAAAAAACCCATATTTTTAGTTTAATTGGTTAGATAATGCCATATTTAGTGGCATTTACTTTTTATGCCATATTTATCATAAACTTAATAATTTTTCCCATATTTTTGAAAATAGCCTTTGTTTTTCCTTTAATAAAAATAAGGGAAATTTGCGGCATAAATACTCATTTTGTCTATTTTGTTGCTAATAAATACTCAAATTCAAAAAATTGCGGCTTTAATACTCAAATCTCACTTTCTCTTATTCTGTTAGGTACCCATTCCGTTTATGTTAGTTTAAGTAAAAATGTGTGTTGTATATCTTGATTAATAACCATTTCTTTTCATATTAATTAACAAACTTTTAATAAAAAAAAATTAACCAAAATAGAAAAACTAAAATTTAAATCAACCCAAATCTAAATCCCCATTTTCCCATAACCACAATGTCTTCCCCCTCTCTAAATCTAGAAACCGAACTAGAAAGAAACCATTCATTCATAAAAATAGCACCCTAATCGAGCCCAAACCCAGAAACTGAATCCCCTACCCCCGACAACATTGATGAGCAGCTTAAAAGTGGATTTATCATTTACATCGAGGGCAAAAAATGAAATCGCTGCTCAAAGTCTTTCATAGAAAAAGATATAGGATTCAGAGTGAAGAACCTCATCTAAAGATGCAAAAAGAAACATGTGTCAAAACAATTGTTAATGCTATATGAAAATAAAATAAAATAAATCACAAAGAACAAGGCCTGATATTAGTGGATATGAATCAAAAGAAATTGAACAACTATTAAAATCAAAAGCCCATATTGCTTAGAAAATTGATCAGGAAAAAGAAAAGTAAAGATAATATGTTTCAATTTTTTTGGGGTTTGGGGTTCGATTTCAGGGCATCCTCATTGCTGTTTATGGGTAGATGGGATTGATTTATGGGATGGTGGGGTTAGATTCATGGGGTGAGTAGATTGGAGGGGGGAGACGATATCGTAATTTTTCGGATTCAGATTTTGGCTTATTTAATTTTAGAATTATTTTACTCTTTACTGAATAAAAGTTTAGGTTTATTTAGTTTTGTTTTGATTATTTTTTATAAATTAAATTTGATTGAAAATAGGTTTTCATAATTAATACATGAAAAAATAGTAATTAATCTAGATGCTTCATGTGTTTACTAAAACTAACAGAAACGGAATGAGTACTTACGGAATAATAAAAAAGTGAGATTTGAGTATTAATGCCGCAATTTTTAGAATTTGAGTATTTATTTGCAACAAAGTAAATAAAATAAGTATTTTTGCCACAAATTTCCCTAAAAATAATAAAGCGTGAGCCGTGAGACATGTACTCCACACTATAATTTTCATCATCTCATCTCACGACGTAGCCACATGCGCTCAGGAGGCATAAACCTTGTCAACTATTAATTTTATGTTACTATTTCTTTCAAGAAAAAATCTTCTAAATTAAGATAAACAATATTTCAGTCTCTCCTTAATTTGAAAAACATATAGCATTTTGAAATCTGGCTGGTCTCTGCTATCATATGTAATATTAATTAAGATTGTTAAGATTCTTTAATAAAATATTAGATGGCTAAGATTCTAACAAAAGCTTGGGGGAATTCTTCTTCTTCATTTTTTTTTTTAGTTTTATTATATTTTAAGCAATTTTGGCTAGATCCATATAATGCAAATTTGACATATGACAGCTTTTATTGTCATTAAATAAAATTACAATAGAGTGTTTAACCAGCTAATGATGATGATATTGGTGGTTTATTTTATCTTTTGTAGTTTCTTTTTATTATTAGCATATTACAGTGAGATTAGGGTTAGGTGATATCTGTCACATGTTGACCTCAATCACATGGTATTCACATCACATGAGAAGACACAGTCCCTTCTTTTTTTTAATGTTAGATCTATCCCTATCTAATTCAGTCAGTTTGACATAGAGCAAGTTGTCACAACATATTAACGTAACTTGAATCTAATGGTAGTTTTGTATAATTTAGGTGTTTGTTTATTATTCTCTTCATAAATGGCCCTACAAATGCTTTGCCCGAATGGGACTCAATACTGGAACCTGGATGGGAATGGGCTATAGGCCCAGTGCACCAAAGCAACAAACCCCTTTTCATCTGGTTGAAGGTTAAAGCTAAAAAGATGAGACCAACTCTTACAAATTGGTGTAAACTAATGAAGTTATCACACCATGTACAATTGCTGGCAATTCTATCATCTGCCAAAAGAATCTATCTATACACTAATTGGCTTTGCCTTTTACTATGTGAAACTCTTATTGCTATTCTTATATTGGATCGTTTTCTGGTAATGATCTCCATCCGCAAAGATATTCTGTGGATATTTTGTGTTGCCAAACTTCCAGAAAGCACACATATTCTCTTCTTTTGCGGGCAGAAACTCCTGGAAATGCAATTATCAAAAATTCAGCAAGAAAGGAACAACTTATAATCAGCTTGACTGGCTGTCATTGTCTTCTACATTGCTTTCATGTTTGTCGGCAGCAGAAATCATATTTGAGTCATCTACTGAATTCTGATCTGTAGCTGCGAAGTATCCATCCTCTGGAGGCTTATAATCCTTTCCCCTCCAAACCACAATCTGCTCCTTATCAAATGTTACCGGTATACATGGCACCAGATCCTGTGGCAACACCAAACTAAATCAATAATGTAAATGACTAAATTAATTAAATAAAAAGTTTAGACCAGGTTTTAACTAAAATGAAAACCCCATCATGCCTATCTATAACAATATAACTTCCTTATTACAAATCTTTAACAGCATAATTGAGATGAAAACTAGAAACCTAAGTTATGGCATCTGGGTATAGTTAGAAATATGTGGAAGCTGGAACAATGGCCAGGAACGACGCATCAGTGGAAATTAACTGAAGAAATTAGAGCATCAATTTTACAAATTAAATAAGAAGAAAAGAAAGATAACTGACAAACACACATATGAGTGGAATCTGCAATTCAGTATTCCCAAAACTTAACGGGAACTGGGACTTAAATCACCTTGTTTTATCTTAATCCTACATAGACTTCTGTATAAATGATAGAAACAAACAAGGGCTGAGATCGTATAAGGATATGTAAAGATAACATGCAAGTCTTTATGCAAAAGCTATGTTAATTAAAAGATGCTATTTACCCTTAGTTTGCAGCCTATTTTTTTGTAATCACTTTTCTCAAGACCTTGGCAATCGATCCGAACCAAATCAGCAAAGAGAAAAGCATCTCTGACCATTGGTACCAGACTGCCATAATAACCGTTTTTGGCTGCATTTTCAATTAGTTCTATTAGTCACGGCAAAAACATATAGTACCAACAACTGAAAACCACAAAACAGAAAAATAAAATACCAAGTTTTGTTAGAACAGGAACAGCTAATCCTCTCTTTCTCATTTCCTTTGTTTCCTCTATGCTTAAGCCATCAATTGTAGTTTTGATCAGCCTTGGATATATGGGCTCATGAGGTCTCCACATCATTAATGGAATTACAGGTCTCTTTTTAGGATTATAGTTCCTGCCCCTGTACAACATAAGAAGACCACCCTGTTTGTGGATAATTTTTCCAAAAGTTTTGTCCTGTAACAAAAACATGAAAATGTTATTTGAAGCTTTTACAAGGAACAAGGAATACAAATAAAATTGACAAAATATATGCTTGCAGGTGCTAACATGCAGTGAATCAGATAATCTGTAACGGCTTCTTAATGTGAATAGCAATATAGCCTTAAACAATTTCCACTCAGCTCGCAAGTAGAATTGTTTGAGAAGGAAAAGGAAAAACATTAAAAACTAATGCTAATGGCAAACTTAAATGAGAGGTATGACAGCAGTACACACCAAAAGCTTACGAAGTTGGTAAAGGAAAATAGGGATTTGAATAAAACTACTTCCAAGGTGCTTTAAGTAGCAGGAATGGTGATATAATAAAAGGTAGGTAACTAAGGTACCTCAAGCTGGGTGCACACATTTTTCATGTCAACAGTTGGAACGCCTAGACATTTTATCCTCACTGCTTCAGCATGTTTCCAATGATTATGAATGTCATTCAGCATATTGTGTGTTAGACCATCTCTTCCTACAAAAATAGCACAAAGCTAACAATTGAGACAAAAACATAAATAAGAAGAGGAAAAGAGAAACATACAATCTTTTCACCACTATATGCAAACTCAATATAGGAGCCACATTAACTGCAGAATAGCTGAAAATTACAATGAAATATTAAGACGTGGTATTAATAAGTAATGCCAATACAAGGGTCTTCAAACTTTAGCTCAAACATGAGAATAAAAAACACTAAGAATCGTTCCTTTTTCACCATGTGAGTAACATCAAAAGCAAGAAGCTATATTTAACAATCCATACAGATGTCGCCATCTCTTGCTATGCCTATTAAAGACTTGAAGAAAATAAAAACAAAATGGCAGGTTACACACTACAATACCATAGCAATAAAATTCAAGCCACAACCGAACTCAATGTAAGCTTCAAAATGTTGTTCTCTAATGGAAATTGTTAGAAACCAAGTACTCACATCTAAAACTGACAAAGAACAAGAAAGTTTCACATTATACTCTGCGATGTATAAAACAAATTCCAAAAGGGATCATACCCAGATTAACTTGACGGCTGGTCTTGTGCCTCTGACAGTTCTCGACCAAAATTTTCCTCTCTGCCCCAGTGAGCGGCTCACCCTGAATTCTCCCTCTCGTCAACTTCCTCTTCTTCTCCAAATTCGGGTCCTCCTCCTCCACTCCCTCAACGGACCGGACCTTTGGGTCTAACGCCGGAGCACAAACCCCGGTCCATTCGCGGTCAATCCTACCCGGCCCAAACGGCGAATACTTCGGTTCCCTTAGGCCGATAGGCCGCACCGTTGGGCTGGTTTCCGTGTAACTATACCTGAAATCGAACGGAAGCTCTGAATGAATGGGTTTGGAGCCAGTACGGTCGAGCGAGGAGGGTGGCCGGTACTGGGGTTTCTTCTTTTTCTTGAGATTATTGGTCCTGGAGTCAGGGTGGGGCTCAATGTTCTGGGGTTCTGGAACGAGAGAGGGTGGGGGTCTGAAGGAGTACCGATCGTAGAGATTGGAGGAGGAGAGGTGGCGCGTAGAGAACGTGAATGCAAGCGCGAGTGGAGATCGATTTTGGCGGGAGAGCTTAGCGAGGAACATTTGAGGGTTTTAGCTGATAACTAGGGTTTAAGTCTCTGCGAGTTTCCGGCGGAGCCACTTCGTAATGACTGTAAATCATAAACACCCACGACCCATTTCTAACTAGCCCAAAAGATTGATACAATTTTTCAAGAAAAACACGAAAATTTAAAATATTTTTTTTTCTTATATTTAAGAAAATCCCCAATTTAATTTTAATATAAATTGCAACCTTCAATTTTTTTTTTTATTATTTTTTAAAAATAAAAATTACAACCTTTTTTACCTGCATTTTTTATTATATTATTTTGATGTTAAATATGACATAAAAAATGAAATATGTTATATTTAATTAGCACAATGTAAATTAATATAAAACATGATTAAATAATAAATTAAATAATTAATGACAATAATATAATTAAACAATATTCACCAAATTTCAACTTTTAAGGTATAATTTTTTAAAACTAAAATATAATCTTGCATAGCAATTTCGTAACATTAATTTATTGAAGAGTGGATGCTCATTAGAAAAATTAATAGCACGAATAGGTGTATTTCTGTCTAAATTTAAATGATAATAATAATTTAAATTGATAAAGTGAAAATAGATCAAATTGATAAAGTTGTTCAATATATGTAAATTTTTCTTTCAAGATCACATTTGCATATTTTTTAATTAGTTAGACAGTGAGTTTTTGTGGTTAGAGGTTATCCCTCTTTCACTTCTACTAATATTTAAAGTATGTTACAATAGTGACATATAAATAATCTCTTTTATGTACATACGGTATATATAAAGCTAAGCTAACCCACCTCTGTCCTTCTATCTACGTTTGTGAAGAAAAATAAATAGTAATTAAGTAAACCAAGTGGTAATTATAATATTAGTCAAGTTGGGGCACTTTTCTTATCTTTCTAGACCATGAGGTTAAAAATTTATAAGGTAAGCAAACTCAATTATATAAAAATTAATTTCTAGCTAAACAATCCTTGTTGAGAAACTTTAAGCTATCCTCTCATTCACCAAAGAATTCCTGTGTCATTTTGCTTGAATTGGAGGTCAAGGGATAGAGTACTATTGTTAAGCAATCCCTTTCCTCTTTTTCATTTTTCTATTTTTCTCTTTTTTTACAATATTACTAGATAGCACTGGCTTTAATTTCTAGGTAGTTAATTAATCATGTAATTATTCCAAAGTATCACAATCTTATTTTAATTGGTGGTTACTATGTACTAATAGAGAGATATCAAAGTAATAATATATCATTTCTAAAATTCAGCAAAAAAAATTATATGTGTCATTGCTAAATTAGTATTAAAGGTAAAGTATTTGACTATATATGAAACTATCCTTAACCAACGAGGAACTGATTCTATAAAATCCATTATCTATTATCTATACATATAATAAAGAAATTGTATAAAAAACACTAAGTACATATTGTACATATAGATAAATATGACCCACATGTTGGGTAATAGGCCTGCAATTTTTATTTTATTATATATATTTTGTTATAAAGTTTACAAATTCAATAAATAAAAAAATGATCAAATTTTAGTTTGATTAAGTTTTTACTTTTGTTTATAGATAAAAGTATATAAGTATAAATTTGATTTATTTTTTACTATTTAAATAATTATTATATGAAGATTTTTTTGAATAAAAAATACTTTTTAAAATATTTAGATATTATTAAAATAAAATTGTGAGTAAAATAAGAATTGTGTAAATTATTTTAATATTAAAAATAATTTCTCAAAAGTCGATCATTTTGGGAGAACTTACATATCTTAGTTTCTTTTAGGACTTTTAAATTAAAAAATGATTTTTCATTTCTTATCCAAACACTAGTATAAGATTTTTTTTTAATTCTAAAAAATTAAAAAAATTAATACTTACAGAAACTAAGTGAAACAAGACTATATAATATTGTGCATAAAATTGTAAATTGATTTTATATTTTCTTAATTGTCAAAATATTTTAACAATTAATATGATATAAATATTAATGGAATATATCACTTATAAATACTAGATAATTGCTTTCCGAGCTCTTCACTCATTTTGTACTAAGAGTAAATTCTATCTAAAAAGAGAAATGTAAAAGGCATCAGTGGGGCCTAGCACCCTTCTACGTATCAATATAGTTATTGATCCAACTAAGTATCAGGTCCCATATAATTTTATAATAATTTTTAAGAAGTATTGCAAGCTAATCGCAAATTAACACGTCTTAAAGGTATTAGGCACTACTGTGCTCAATAACAATGTTCATCTAAAAAGAATAAAGAGAAGTGAAGCTCAATTACTCAATCCGCATATACACTCGATTTATTATTAGCAAATCGATTATATATATATATAGATTTTATTTAATATATAATAATCTCTAACAGTTTTTCCAACAAGCTTCTCCAAAAGAAGCAATCTTATTGGCCAGAGAAAATGACAATAATAATAATAATAATAACGTCTAGATAGGGAGCCTTATAGAAAGCCAGACCAGAATTTCTGTTGTCTTCCTTTTAAGACTTCTCAACTGAAAACACCTCAGCCATAACATGAGAAGTCATAAGCCTTTTCTCTTATTTTATCCTTTTGTTTTTATTTTTATACTAAATTCTGTTATATAAATTGTTTTTAGTTTCTCTTGTACTAATCTTTGAGTGCCTCTATAAAAGGGAAGCCTTGTGCCTAATAACGTATACAACCCCAAATCCCACGTTTAAGCAACTAATAATAACAATAGTAATAATGAAAAGGAGCAAGAATCTATGTCTCCCTCTTCTTGTTCTTCTTCATATCATCTTTACTCATGGGGTTGTTAGTAGTGTAAAGGGATTAGGGGAAAAGGTTAGTGATCATCATCATCATATAGTATATCTTTTATCTTTATTTAATTAGTTTCTCATTACATACAATCAATAATAATATAATTATATTATTTTTGCATGCAGAGCTTTTATATAGTCTACTTGGAAGATCGTCCGGGGATTCAACAAGAATCCGCAGTCGAAACACACTTCAACATCCTTTCCTCTGTCAAACAAAGGTTTGTCTGATCTCTTGGATCGAATAATATGGCCAAACGGCCAATTATATATATAAAAAAATTTTACAATAAAAAATAACCCTCTAACTATAATTTTAATAAGTTAAGAAGTAATAATGTTTTTTCTTCTAAGAGTAGAGAGACCTTTTTCATTCTTAACCAAAAAGTCATCTTTGATTCAATAATTTATGATTTATATTAAATGTATAGATAATTTTAGATGTAGTCCCTTTTATTTTTATTTTATTTTATTTTGATAGAAGATGTAGTTCACACTAAATAAGTAATATGGATGTGTAATTATAACACTAGTGACTAATACCCTCTAGTTGTGATATTCTAATAAAACCAATCATAATAAAATGACACAAGATATGTCAAATAACAGTCAATTACTGAAAAACATATCAATTAGAGAAATGCTAAAGGGCACCATTGGTGCCTACCACCCTCATACGTGTCAATATCGCTATTGGTGCAATTAAGTATCGGGTCCCATATAGTTTAATATAATAATTTTTATAGAGTATCGCTAGCCAATTGCAAGTCGACACATCTAGAAGGTGCTAGACACCACTGGTGCCCAATAGCAATGCTCTATCAATTAATATTACCGAATGAAAATGGTATCAATATTTCATGTGTGTACGTAGATTACAATGCACTTTACTTTTGCGGTGTGGATTAATAAAATAATACGACATTGCTATTAGATATTTTATGATAACCCCATGTAGTGTAAGGTATCCCTTAATTAATATTTTTCAAATAATATATATATTAATTTTGTAGCACGGCTTAATTAATAAATATATACAAATGAACATGCATGAAGTGTTTATTTTTTCAGCAAAAAAAAATGTATTAATTTCTACATATGTCAATTTTTTTTATATATGCATGCATTACATAAGGTCTTAAAATTAAATTGCTGTAATTGATCAGCCTTGTTGAAGCTAAGGAATCCATGGTGTATAGCTACACCAAGAGCATCAATGCATTCGCTGCCAAGCTTTCCAGTGATGAAGCCAACAAATTATCTCGTATGTTTAAACCAAACTACTATTAATGTATTTCCCCCCCTAATTTTCTCTCTTATATAATGAATGATCAAACTTTCAAAAACACACATTAATAATTAATTCATGTGAATAACTTATTTGTAAATATATATTTTAATTAATAGAGATGGACGAAGTACTCTCTGTAATTCCAAACCAGTACCGGAAGCTACACACAACAAGATCCTGGGACTTCACTGGCTTCCCTATAACATCTAGAAGAAAATTAAAATCAGAAAGTGATGTTATTGTCGGTCTTTTGGATACAGGTTAAATTAATATTTTCTACTTGTATATATATCTGTCATTGCAGTTTTCTTAATAATAAATTCTTTATATTTGCGTGTGTGACAGGGATCACTCCAGGATCCGAAAGTTTCAAGGATGATGGATTTGGGCCTATACCCAAGAAATGGAAAGGAAGCTGTGTTCGTGCCGCTAATTTCTCTGGATGCAACAAGTATATATTTATTTCAATGTCATAAATATATGTATATATGCACTAGAATTTGTTTTCTGTATGGCTAGCTAATTACATATTAATTATCATTATATTGTTTCCCTATTTTTAGCAAGCTTATAGGAGCCAAGTACTTCAAACTTGACGGAAATAATGACCCGTCGGACATCTCTTCGCCGGTGGATGCTGATGGTCACGGTACTCACACTTCGTCCACAGCGGTCGGCAATGTCATACCGAACGCAAGCCTCTTCGGTCTTGCCAATGGGACGGCGCGTGGTGCAGTGCCCTCGGCTAGGGTGGCCATGTACAAGGTGTGCTGGGCTTCCTTCGGCTGTGCTGACATGGATATTCTTGCTGCTTTTGAGGCTGCTATCGAAGACGGTGTCGATGTCATATCAGTCTCCATTGGTGGGGGGTCGGCGGACTTTTTGACGGATTCTATAGCGGTTGGGTCATTTCACGCATTGAAGAAGGGAATCATCACCGTTGCCTCGGCTGGAAATGATGGCCCGGCTCTAGGCATGGTCACTAATACCGCGCCGTGGTTGTTTACTATAGCAGCTAGTGGTATTGATAGGAGTTTCAAGAGCCAAATCCAACTTGGTAATGGGAAGAGCTTTATGGTAAGTAATAAGTTTTATTTTATTCAAATTAATGCTAAAATAAAGAAACTAGTTATAAGCTATAGCTATTAGAATTTGGAATTGTATGATTTGAGAAAGTAAAATTTGGTGAGTGTGTATGATAAAGTGCACGAGGATTCTAACATCTCTTTTAAAATGGTGCTTATTTTTGCACCTTTTTACTCACTATTCTAGAATTATAAGGGGCTCTTTTTTATCGTCAAAATTTTATTTAGCTTTGAAGGCTATATTAAAATTGTAAGGTCTGGCCATGAGTTCCTATTTTAAAATTAATTGAAATAAATGAGAGTAATAACTCATAAATATATATAAAGAGTATTATTATTAGGTATTAGTGGTGTCTAATATGCCGCTTTATGATTGGTTGACGATACTCCTTAAATTACATCAAATTATATAGAATCTAATAATTAATTAGACTAATAGTGATATTGACAAATAAAAAAAATGCTAAACACCAATCTTAACATTTCTCATATATAAATTACCTTTCCTCACACTAACTCTTTAACAATAGCTAACTAATTTAATATAGATGATGTGAATATGCATGTATAATCTATAACTATATAAAAGTGTCAATAATTTTTAGGCTTTACATTTAAATTACTATTTTAACCTTTTATTTTATGTTTTCATTAAATTTTTTTATATTTTAATGTAAATTACATTATATTTTGCTATTTTTTTTGCTTTCAATTAATTCCTAATGATAATTATATATTAGCCAATAATCATCCAACAAATCAATATATAAATAATCATATAATACAATATACATATATTATAATTAATTAATCATAAACATTACTATTAATTATAAAAATTAGTAGAATATTCTAATTTTCTTATATAATTATAATAATATATTTTTTAAAAATGAATAATTATTATATTAGCTAATCATTATATAATAAATCAATATAAATAATTATATTTGTATTTTTTTGAATAAATAACTATATTTGTATTAATCATAGAAATAATATACATATATTATAATTTGTGTATAAATATTATCAATAATTATAAAAAATTAGTAAAATAATGATTTTTCGTATAATTATTAAAATAATATAATTATTTATAATACATAGCTTAATAATATAATTATTTATAAATTATATAATATAAAAATATTGTATTTTATAATTTTTTTTGGGTAAATACCATTTTGGACCCTCTGTTTTGTAAAAATTACCAATTGGACACTCTGTTTTGTTAAATGACAAAATGAACCTTGTAATTTTCAAAATGGTAAAAATAAAACTCTAAGCTCAATTTTCAACAATTTTTTTTTTTAATATAACTAACTTTAAGACAATTTTTATTACGAATACATATAGAAAATGTAATCAGTTTTGTTATAACATCTCTAGATTAAATTATTATTAAGTTTTATTTTAACAAAAAATTAATTCAGGGTCCTATTTGTATAATTTTGGAAAATACAGGGTCTATTTTATCATTTAATAAAATAAAATGTCCAATTAATAACTTTTACAAAACACAAGGTCCGCACGTATTATTTCACTAGTATTTTATAAAAAAGAGAAAAATTGTTATAATAAATAATAATAACAGAGAATAACATATCATCTAATAAAATGCAGGGAGTTGGAATAAACACATTCAATCCAAACCAAAAGCTATACCCTCTTGTTAGTGGGACAGATATAGCTCAGAACGCAGAAAGCAAAGATCAAGCAAGGTACGTACGTAACAACACACTCTTCATTAAAATATAACTATGTTATATATATGAATGTACATATTAAACTTAAGTGATAATATTAAACAACAGGTTCTGTTTCGATGGTACTTTAGACGCCAGGAAAGCAAAAGGAAAACTTGTTTTGTGCTCGCTTGCAAATTGGGGCACTGATTCTGTGGTAAAAGGAATTGGAGGGGTTGGTATTATATTGGAAAATGAACAATTTCTCGATGCTGCCCAAATTTTTATGGCTCCAGGGACCCTAGTGAACTCTACCGTTGGTCAAACAATCGACAATTATATTCATTCGACTAAGTACGTATACGTACTCAGATAAAATTGATTTGTGAGTAATCAATTACTGTTTATAATTTACCAACTCAAAATAACTGAGTGGGGCATTTTGTTTAACACATTACAGAGCACCATCGGCAGTGATACACAAGACCACCGAAGTAAAAATCCGTGCTCCGTTTATTGCGTCGTTTTCATCTCGGGGTCCAAATCAAGCATCTAAGCGCGTACTCAAGGTCTATATTTGTATTCAAATAATTGCATAATAATTAATTGGAATGAGTATAGTGTTAGTTTGAAATGAATCTTACAAAGTCATAAATATATATATATACAGCCTGATATTGCAGCACCAGGGATTGACATATTGGCATCGTACACTCCATTAAAGTCGCTTACTGGGTTGAAAGGCGACACACAATTCTCAAAATTCACCCTCATGTCCGGTACTTCCATGGCCTGTCCACACGTGGCCGGCGTAGCCGCCTACGTTAAATCATTCCACCCACATTGGTCTCCTGCTGCCATTCGATCTGCTATTATCACTACTGGTAAATAAATTATATATATATATATATCATCTTATAATTATATACCTATACCTTAATTTATATGTTATTTCACTATTTCAGTAATATAGTAGTATACATCATCTTACTTTAAAGTGAACAGTATTATTATTTTTAGAGTAGTGTCATGCATAACATATTGGTGAATTTTAATATTAGACTTTATACATTTTGATCTATAACAAAATAATACCCCTAACTTATATAAAATATCATATCTAGTTTTGAACGCCTTAAATTAAAATAGTAAAAAGTACTCATTATGAATTCGAATAATCCTATTAATTAATTTATTAATTTTTCCAAAGTGTACTTTTACCTTATTATTCCTTTGAAAATAATGAAGCAACTCCAATGAGCCGAAGGGTGAACGCGGATGGAGAATTCGCTTACGGAGCTGGACAAGTAAACCCAAGAAGAGCCGTCAGTCCAGGCTTAGTCTACGACATGAAAGAGATGTCGTATATCCAGTTCCTTTGCCTGGAGGGCTTCAACAGCTCATCTATAGCTCATTTAGTCGGTTCCAGATCCGTAAACTGCTCCTCACTTATCCCTGGACTCGGCTACGACGCTCTCAACTACCCCACATTCCAGCTTACGGTAAATTCTAACACAACGACGACGTATGGGGTATACCGAAGGACTGTGACCAATGTTGGTCAGGCCAAGGCCGTGTACAATGTGGCGGTTAAGCCTCCGAAAGGAGTTGAGATCACTGTGACCCCATCTACCCTGTCTTTCACTGGGACCATGCAGAGGAGGAGTTTCAAGGTTGTGGTGAAGGCGAATAAGATGTCGTTTAGCGCGGGATCAATGGTTTCTGGTTCTCTGGCATGGAAAAGTCCTCGCCACGTCGTTAAAAGCCCTATTGTCGTTCATAGTCCACTTCAACAGAATGATACTCCTCATCATCATCATATTATAAATAGTAGTGGTGATAATGATAATGTTTTGTAAAAATTATGTAGTTAATAATCAGAGGGCATTAATATTAAAGGACCTGATAATGATATATGGAAGTTCTTAATTAATTATGTTATAAGTATACATCTGATGAATTATTACTAATCGATAAATGGAAGAAAAAAAAATGTCATATTTAATTTATCCATTATTTGGGATAATAATAGTCATAGATTAATAAGTGTAGATGTTAATTATTCTACCTTTTTTCGAATGGAAAAATGGCATTTTATTAACATCAGCCATTACAATCTCCAACAACTCAAAAAGAGGGTTGTAGTCATAAAAAAATATGAATGGACGAAATACAAGAACATAGTAAGAAAATGTGTCCTCTTTAACAGAACGTATTTTGACAAAATATAAAATTGACATTACTCGAATTTTCCAAAAGATGTTTACATTTCAAAACCAATTAAAAGACTAAGGGCTCGTTTGGAACGCTGTATTAGGTCGTATTGTATTGTATTGTATTATATTGTCTTGGATTATATATCATATTTTTATATAATACTATGTTAAACTTTAATTTATACTAAAATATTATATATTTAGGTGTCCATAAAAGTTAATACCACATATAGTTTTACATAAAAATATTGCATAAAATACAATTCAATATAATACAATACAATACAATACGACCTTGTACGGCGTTCCAAACGAGCCCTAAAATCAGAAGGCATTTGGATAGAACTTTCAATGGCTTAAACAACTACAAAACAGTCACTTTTAAGTGAGACACCTTGCCAACATTTGTTCTTAATTAATTTAAGTGAGGGTTTCTTTGATCCTAATTACTTTGACAATCTCAGGTGAAACTTGGCCCGACTTACCAACCAATTGAGACAGCTTCAATAATCTGACCATTACAATTTCTAGCAATAAAGCCAAAACCAAAAGAATTTGTAGCATCAAATATAGTCCCACCTTCTACCTCAACATTAATTCTTCCTTTTTGTTAGTGTTATTAGTTTATATGTAAGGTAGACATTCACATTCTTTTTGGGTGGTCAGCATCTGTGACAGACTCTTCGAGTTCCCTTCTGAGTATTGCTTGAGAAAACTTTGAGTTTGGGCCAGTACTCGGTAAGGTTCCAAAGTGGTAATAATAAGTCTTTCGTATTCTGGAGGTTGAAACAAGGCCATGTGGATCTCTGCATATCTCTCGATCTTGGCCTGTCTCGGATCTGCAGAGTTTCTTCGTGATTTGGTTTAATTGAGGGGACATAATTAAAGAGATCTTAAGATTATATCTTTTCCTTTTTATACTGTTGTGGTATTATCAACACGCAAGTGTACATATCGTAAACAAGTAATAGACTCACAAAGAGTGAGGTTAATCCTAGTTTTTTAAAATTAAATCTTTACTTCTATTCGGTTATGTCAAAATTAAAAGAAAATTAAATTTAGAAACAGTAAAGAAACAGTGAAATTAAGAAGCAAATAAATCAAAAAGGAAATTAACGATGATTAAAGTTAGGGCTTTGACTTCAATTGTATCTATTGATTATGGCCTAATATGATTATCTTCCTATTACCAATTTTTATGCAATAGCAGGTTTACTAAGGTAATTTATAGTCTTCTCAGATATATAAACCTCAATTACATGTAAATTTTCTACTCTCGTGATAAATTAAACATGCAACAGACATTAAACACAGAAACCTTATAGACTATCTAAACCATACATGTACTCTCGTCCTATATCAAAATTCAGTTCTATTTCACTATAGCATAATTAACACTCACTTCTCAAATCTCGCATCAAAATCATAGACAGTTAATTGGTGATCTGGCAATTAAAAGTAATTAAGTACGAATGAAATAGAATACATTGAAATTGAGGGAAAATAAATCATATTCAAAATCATAAAATAATGTCAACAATCTCCATCTAAATCCTAATTAAATGTTTAGCTACTCATATCACACATATTAACTTAAGAAAAGAGAGGAAAATAGAGAAGAAAAAAATGTTAAAAACCCTCTGAAGAATGCCTCCAGTATTGAAGTTGGTCTCTAAAATTCGTGCACTTCCTTCTAAATTGCCTACCAAAATCAATTGAAGTTCACTCCATATATAGCCATTAATGGACTAAAAAGATAGAAAAATCGCACATGCTAAAAATTCTATTCAACTTTGAATTAGGCAACCATAATAAGTCCACGTTGAGAAAAGAAATCTTTTTCTGCTTCGGAATAGGGGCGGGCCGCGGCATGCTCCTTCATGGGCCGCGGCCCGTGTGTAATCTTCACACGATGATGCCTGTTGTTCACGATATGGGTCGCGACATGCCCATTCTTGGGCCGCGGCCCCTGTGCAATTTCCCCACGTTTTCAAGGCGTGCAATCTTTTTTCTATGCAGAATCCTAATTTTCGCACAGTGATTTTAATGTGATCTTCTATCTTTTTTTTTTTCATTTTCCTTTGATATCTTTCAAATCTTCCTCTATTTTAAATTTGCAAAAATAAAAGATGATAAGCGTAAAATTGCTCCAAATACGAGTAAAATTAAATTAAAAATACATTAAAATTAATCTAAAAATAATACTAAAAACAACCTAACATCACTACAAAAAATTTTACTTTTAGTCACAATAAAATTTGTGACTAAAAGAAAAAAACTTGTGACAAAATATAAATTAACATTCTTATGTTGTGACTAAAAGGTCCGTGGCTAAAGGTATTGGTCACAAAAATCACAATTTATTGTGACTAGATGTGCTCTTAGTCACAATACTGTTGGAAATTATTTTACCAGGATCTTAGATCTACTCACAAGTATGTTTATTAACATCCTAAATATGAACTTTCTAAAACGATAAAATAAACACATATAAAGTTTAAGAAACCTTACATTGGGTGCAGCGGAATATAATGACTCCTTCCGTTCAGATATCTAGCCCTTGATTCCTTTCTGTAGCAGAGCATTATCAATATCTGAACCTGGATCTCTTTCTCTGAATCTTTGATGCTGAATCTCCTTTGCTGATGATCTTTCTTCACGATCTTCCTCACTATGATTGAGGTATCACTTGATGTGTGTGGGCACTACTCTAATCACTAAGAGAGGTTCGAAATATTGAGGAAGAAAAGAGAGAGAGAGTGGCGGCTAGAGAAGAGAGTGGAGGCTCAGGTTTTTCTGATTCAGAAAGTGTGTTTTTCCTGAAGCCTTCACTATCTATTTATAGCATTCCTCTAGGGTTTGATTTGAATTATATGGCATTAAAATAATGAAAAAAATCATTTAAAAAAGCTACAAAGGTGGCCGACCATACACTTAATGGATTGGGCCTTGGGCTTTGCAATTTTGCAATTTTAACACCTTTTGTATCTGATTTTCTCAAAAATACCAATTTCCTAATTCAACCATTTAAATGCCAATTCTAACTATTTAATAACTATAAATAATTATTAAATAATATTGTCATTTATCATATTTATTAATTGAACCATAGAAAGTATCATAATTAACAAATATGCCCCTATAAACTCTTTCTTTACAATTTCGCCCTTACTTAGTGAAAAATTCACAAATAGACATAGTCTAATTTGAGAATTATAATTGATTAATCAAAACCAATTACATGAGTCTTACAAGCAATATTATCTCAACTAGTGGGGGGACCATGGGTCTATATAACCGAGCTTCCAATAAGTAGATCAAGAATTTAGCACTAAAATTCACTAACTTATTAATTCTTCGTTGAATCCACGCATAGAACTTAGAATTGCACTCTCAGTATATAGAATGCTCTATATGTTCCACCATATAGACACATCATTAGTTATCCATTGTTATAATCCTAATGTGATCAATGATCCTCTATATGAATGATCTACACTGTAAAGGGATTAAATTACCGTTACACCCTACAATGTATTTATTCCTTAAAACACTTGACCCCGTATAAATGATATTTCAGCTAATGTGAAATGAGTACTCTACCATTTATGTTCGTTTGGTCAAGCTCGAAGGAGATCATCCTTTGCTTACTATTTGCCAGATAGAAGCTATAGATTCCATGTTTATGCTAGCGCTCCCACTCAATTGCACTACCGTGTTCCCAAAATGTACGTATCACCCTGACCTAAAAGTAGGCTTAACTAACAAATCAAAGAACACGAATAGCCTTTCAAGATTGAGCCTAATCATAACAGGATTAAGAACATTTGATCTAGGATCAACTAGGCGATATTGACTTGAATAGATATTACGGTAAGTTTAATAAATCTAAGTCAAAGTTCAATATCGGTCCCTTCCGATGCATACTCCATGCATCCAACCTGAGCTTTACTTTAACCAATGCTCTGGAAAGAACATAGTATTTCTCCAAATACAAGTAAACTCTTGTTGTAGATTATCATATCAGTAAAACCCTATGTCTGATAAATCTAGGAAACTTTATTCACATAGTCATGTTTACTTTCCAATGTGTTGACGACACAATAAACAGGATCAAGTATGTGAAAAGGGTTTCAGATGAATTTATACATTATGTACATATAATCATGAAATAAATCATGTGAACCATGCAACATTAAATGTTATTTACGATCTATATTAATAAGTAAATCGATTATATTGAAATGAGTTTTATTTAGGGCATAAAACCCAACAAACTCCCACTTGCACTAATATAAAACAAAAAGTGCGTTTCAAATAATCTCAACACCTTGATATACAAATCAAGTGTAGTAGTAGTAAACTCCTCGTAATAGGATCTGAAAGGTTGAATTAACCACAACCTTTTCTCCACTATTACTCTTCCTTAATCACAAAATCATTGATAATGTGAAATTCCTCTCTATATGTTTACTCTCTTGGGATACTGGATTCTATATCTTTGGCAACTACTTTTGGTTAATCAGGAAATTAACACTAGTAGTTTAAGGCAATTTGGAATGGTGCCAAAGATGTATAGAACTTTCCTTAGACTGAATAAGTAACTTTCCTGCAGCTTTAACATTCAGTCTCTCTCTGGTAGACCTAGAGACTTCAGATAGGTTTTTACACTTCTCCAAAATCACTATTCCACCCCCAGAGTAACCACCATCTTATCAGAAAGATTTACTAGCACATAGGCAAATTTCGAAATCTGATATGGTGTAGTCTAAGAGTTTTAAACACACCCTTATAGACTAACATATAGTTCCTCTTCTTTATCTTAAGATTTACTTGATTGTCTTCCAATGTTCTTCTCTGGATTAATCGATACCTACTCATTACTCCCACTCAACAAGCGGGTGTACGGTCTAAGGCATACAAAAGCATATCTAAGACCTCTCACTGTTGATGTAAGAAATTCTTTCATGGCTTTATCTTTTCTGGAATAGTTAAGACTTTTCCTTAGATAAATAAAATCTATACCTAAGAAGTTGTGAAGCTTCTATAGATTGCCATTAGAAAGAAAATGCTTCAGCATCTTACTAAAGTAAGTTGCTTGCATTAGAGTAAGTAATTACTGTGTATACCACAAGCCATAGGTTTAGATAAACTCAAACCTATAATACTAGGAACAGGAAGTTTTGTTAAGTCCATAGAATAGACTTATTAACGAAAATTTCCTTTTATGTCCTTGTAATAGAAAACTTTAGGTCATTCCATGTGAATGGATTAAACCATAGTTCTATTGGCTTTCTTCTTAGTTTCTTATCTTGACAATCCATTACTTGTTTAAACTCACAATGGATTTTAATCACTAGTGTCTCCCAAGTCATAAGAAGGTGAGTTCCTAGAAACTCTCCCACTACGACAAGGTACCGCGAATTATGTCGAAGAAAACTAAATGGTATTAACCTCTTTAGTTGTGACAAGACAACAGAGGCAGTGGGATCATCATATGTCATATAAAATGATAGAACACTTTTGGAATCAAGAATTAAATATCTCCTTTATTTGCTACTTGTTTTCAGACTTAGTCATTTTCTTAGAAAAGTAGTATTTGTTTGAACAAACACTTTCTTATCTATTGACAATGGGATGGTCCACCCCTAATCACTTAGAAAAGCTAACAAACCATGGTTAACAGTTCTAGACTTTCTTAAGATTTTGATTAGGTCATCCATGAATCTAGTAATGATTTACATTAAGTATACAACCATTACATCATTCTGAAATTGTATTACCATAGAAGGACTTAGGCAACGACTAGTAACTAATCATCAATATGCAAATCGAAATTTCTGGGGAGGTAAGTTTGGATATAATTCAAAAATCAATGTAATGATCTTTGAACTGCATATCTACTAACTATTTCTCCACCCCTATCAGTTCGCAAGATCTTTAACCACATACCTTAATGGTGTTTAACCATTGCTAGAAATTGATGAAATTTTTCAAACATTTCAAATTTCTTTGCATAAGGTATAATCTAGAGTTATCGTTTTAAGAATACAACGAAAAACTCATATCCACCCCTGAATGTACATCCATCTGCGAATGAGATGAACTACTTTCAGTGGATATAGGCATATTAACTCTTTGCAGAGATTGATCTTGTCAAAACCACTATGAACAAGATACAAATGCCATAGATTAAGAAAATGTGGTAGTGTCTATGATGACATAGGTTTAGTTACATCAAAGAGTTCTTAGAATACTTCAAGTGGATCCTGGTCACAGAATACCTAACTCATATTCCATACAGTTTTAATCCATTAATAGAAGATGGATATTAAACACTTGAAAAAGTGTAACTGTATTGTATTTTGGAATTAGAAATATAAGAAAATTTCTATTTGGAATCTAAAATTAAAGTCAAAGACTTAAATTTATACCAAATATTATGAGTAATTCTATCTTGGACCAGCACTACTAATACAAACTCTAAGTCAGATTTTCCCATACAAGTAGGAGATTTCTAAGATTGAGGATTTATATCAATTGGGAATAGAATTTCGGGATTATAATCATATGCGTCATATAAAATGACATGAAATGATTTATAGACCATTCATCCAATGATATGTTTTGAAAGCTAATTCGAAATGAATAAGCTAAGAGGAATTAGGATAATTTCGTTTAAAATAAGAATCCAACGATGCTTCGATTAGCGAAAGTCAAAGTAATCTTATTTATATAATCTTCTTGTTTCATATCATAAAAATACTAGTCTAAGGTGTCATCAATGGATGAACAGCTAGATGTCGCATATACAATATTTATCTTTCGAGATCTAACACTATTATGTATGTCTAATGGTGAAAATCCACTAGGGATTTATCTCATTAGATAAACAAGCCAAGTTAGACCAACAATGAAGATTCGAAATTAAACTACAACTTAATAACAGAAAATAACATGGTTCAATATAAATTCATACACAATTCAGAAATTATAAGCATATAGCAAGTAGGAATGACAAGTGAAAATACTAAAACTTACAATCCTAAATAATTTCCAAGGTTTTCAACAACCGATATCGTTGTCCCGTTTAGGCGAGAGTCAAAGCTACCATTCATTGAATAGAGTTGTCAGCTCGTCTAAAATGTTAAACATTCTAGCAACCTTTTATTCGATCAAGATTGGAATTCAGCGTTGTCCCGTTTAGGCGAGAGTCAAGGCAATTCTATCTTATGAGCTTCCACCATTGTTTCATAATTTGCAAGTCAAGTATGGTCGCCACCATTAGGGTGATCCATACCATACAAAACACTTACAAACTACTTATCATGCGAGGTTAAACGGTGCGAAATTGCTAATGAACGTTCCTCCATTAGGGAGGATTACTCACTAAAACAAACGCGGTGTAAAACCCACAATGGAGATCGAATGTCTCTATAATAAAGCTCAATATTTGAAAAGAGTTGTATTTTCTTTTATTCTCTTTATTTATTCTATTTATTTTAAATATATATTTATTTAATTAAAATTTCCAATTTAGAATGAAAAATTCTAAATATAAATTTTAATTTAATATTTATAAATTTTACTTAGATGGATATGAAAATAACATGAATTATTTCCATCTTAGTAATAATTTCCAATAAATATTTAGAAAAAAATATTTAAGTTGTTACAAAATTAATTTAAATTAATTTACAACTCAAATTTAATTTTCTATAAATATATATTGCATTTCGAAAAATTAAAGTATATAAGAATACAATTTTCGAAAAATGCATATTAAAATAAAAAATAAATCCTGGAAAAAATTATTCTAATTTAATGTTGGCCCAAAATTAATTAATAAAATTAATTTACAACAAAAAATATAATTTTCCTATTTAATTAAATATATAAGAAAAATTACAAATATTTAAGTATGATGATGAAAATCAACTTAAATATTAATTTTCTATTTAATTAAATACACTAGAAAAATACTTCAAGCAAAAATATCACCTATCTAGATTTTCCTTTGACTAATTAATTCTATTTCTAATAATATACTTTAATTCAATTTATTTTAAATTAATCAATAAATGAAAAAATCATTGATTTAAGTTGATCCAAGAATTAATTAAAATAATTAATTTACAACTTAATCTATTTTTCAAGATAAAATTCGAAATTCTAGCATTTAAGAAATGCAATTTCGAAAATTGATTAATAAAATAAAGAAAAAATATATTTTGAAAATTATTTAAATTTAGTTGAAAAAATAAATTTCAACTAAAAATAATTTTCTATTTAATTAAATGTCATGAAAAAGAAATATTTAAGTATGATGATAAAAATCAACTTAGATATTTAATTTTCAAATTAATTAAATGTATTAAATTCAAGAAATAAATAATTAAGTGTAGAGAAGGCTTAATTATTAATCTCTAGTTTAATACTAGGAAAAAATATACTTAAAATAAATTGTACCAAAATTAATTATTTAAATAATTAATTTCACAATGTATAATATTTTCCTATTTAATATTAGAAATAATAAGTAGTCTAGAAATAACTATCTAGAAAATATCTTATTTGACTAAGTATCTTTTCCACAAAATTTGAAAAAATATCTAATTTAAGTTGTACTAGAAAAATCTAGAACTTAAATATTTTCAAATTTAAATTTAATTAAATATCAAAAATTAAGTTGTAACCACTTAATTTGAAAATATTCCATTTTAAGTTAATATTTGAAAAGATATTAACTTAAAAAAAATATCTAAAGAATCTTAATAACCAATGCCTAAAATTCCTCAACTTAATTTTGAAATTTTTGAATTCAAAAGATATTCAGATTTAAGTTGGTTAGTTGAAGATAACTAAATATCAACTTAAATAGGAATATTTAATGAAAAATTTAAATTAAGTTCCAGAAAGAATCTAGATGGTTATAATTCTATATTTAATTAAATACAAGAAAATACATATAGTTTAGCTTAGAATATAAAATTCCTTAAACTATATTTTTCTTAAATTAATTTCAAAATAAATGAAATTAATTATGTTGCTAATCAATTTTATTAGGTTAAACTAGTTTAATTAACCTAGTACTCATTCAAATCGAGCAAATGGGCCTTCACAATTGGGGTGGTTTGTGTGAGGGGGTCCTGGGTTCAGTATGTCGTACCCACTTCTATGGCTCCCAACTCTCACACAAGGCCCAAAAGAGAGGAATTTAACCTTAATAAGAACAACTGTTATTAATTGAATAAGCCCAAAACTAAATGGGCCTAAATAAAATCTATCAAGAACTATGATAATTTATTTTAGCAACAACAACCTATATGTATCTATAATCAAATTAAACACATAGGCTCACACAGGCACACTTTGGATGGGTCCTATCATGTTGCTAGGTCATACACAGATGAAAGAAGATTGTAAAATTTACCTGTTACAAATTATTAACTTGACCAAGGGAGCCATCAGATCATTAGATCTGGCAAAAAGTAACCATGGCTATTTGCAATCAAGTAATAATAGGTTTTAAAAACTTACACATAAGCTAAAACACATACTCCTGCAACAAGGTTAGTTGGATAGTTGGATGTAGGATTTATTTAATTTTAAATTAAATATTTAATTTCGAAAATAATTAATTAAATAAAAAAAAATTTCGAAAATTTTAAAAAAAATAAAAAAAAATTCGAAATTTAAAAAAAAATTTAAAATTAAACCTACAATTTTTGAAAAATTAGGTTTCAACCAACCTAAATATCATTTCAAAAATTTGCTAACTACTTTTAAATTTTAAATGTTATTTTATAAATAAAAATTAAATAAAAAATTAGAAAAGATAAATAAATATCTTTTTCAAATTTTAAATTTAATTTAAATAAATAAAATAACAAAATTCAAAAATTAGCAAAATATCTTATATCATTTAAAAATTACATAATTATAAATATCTTATTTTTAAATTTAAAATAAGATAAGATATAATCAAATTTTAAAATAAGATAGATTTTAAGCAAAAAGATAAATACTAATTCTATTCGAATTCAAATTACACTAATATCTTGAATTAATTTAAAAAAAAAAAATTAAATTAATTCAAAATGATAATTAGAATTGAATTAGGAATAGTAATAGTATATATACAAAACCATACAAAAAATTGGAAGTTAATTCCATGAAAAAGTATGAAAAATTGAAGAAAAAGGAAAAAATCCGAAACTGTACGGACAGTTCTGCGATCATGAGTATCAATCAGCCAAATTTCCGATTTTGTCAAATCTTCAAAAATCATAACTAATTCAAATAAAATCCAAATTGAGTTCTGTAAAAGGCTAACTTGCTTAATTTTTTCCATACTATCCAATAAAAATAATTCCAGAGATAAAATCGCAATTATTTTTCACGAAAATTTCACAAACATCAATCAATCATCAAATAACACTCAATACAACATGATACCATCCAAAGAACATACAAACAATCGTTTTAAAGTCCAAATTTCTTGCAAGTAAATCAATTACCATGGCTCTGATACCAGTTGTTGGAAATTATTTTACCAGGATCTTAGATCTACTCACAAGTATGTTTATTAACATCCTAAATATGAACTTTCTAAAACGATAAAATAAACACATATAAAGTTTAAGAAACCTTACATTGGGTGCAGCGGAATATAATGACTCCTTCCGTTCAGATATCTAGCCCTTGATTCCTTTCTGTAGCAGAGCATTATCAATATCTGAACCTGGATCTCTTTCTCTGAATCTTTGATGCTGAATCTCCTTTGCTGATGATCTTTCTTCACGATCTTCCTCACTATGATTGAGGTATCACTTGATGTGTGTGGGCACTACTCTAATCACTAAGAGAGGTTCGAAATATTGAGGAAGAAAAGAGAGAGAGAGTGGCGGCTAGAGAAGAGAGTGGAGGCTCAGGTTTTTCTGATTCAGAAAGTGTGTTTTTCCTGAAGCCTTCACTATCTATTTATAGCATTCCTCTAGGGTTTGATTTGAATTATATGGCATTAAAATAATGAAAAAAATCATTTAAAAAAGCTACAAAGGTGGCCGACCATACACTTAATGGATTGGGCCTTGGGCTTTGCAATTTTGCAATTTTAACACCTTTTGTATCTGATTTTCTCAAAAATACCAATTTCCTAATTCAACCATTTAAATGCCAATTCTAACTATTTAATAACTATAAATAATTATTAAATAATATTGTCATTTATCATATTTATTAATTGAACCATAGAAAGTATCATAATTAACAAATATGCCCCTATAAACTCTTTTCTTTACAATTTCGCCCTTACTTAGTGAAAAATTCACAAATAGACATAGTCTAATTTGAGAATTATAATTGATTAATCAAAACCAATTACATGAGTCTTACAAGCAATATTATCTCAACTAGTGGGGGGACCATGGGTCTATATAACCGAGCTTCCAATAAGTAGATCAAGAATTTAGCACTAAAATTCACTAACTTATTAATTCTTCGTTGAATCCACGCATAGAACTTAGAATTGCACTCTCAGTATATAGAATGCTCTATATGTTCCACCATATAGACACATCATTAGTTATCCATTGTTATAATCCTAATGTGATCAATGATCCTCTATATGAATGATCTACACTGTAAAGGGATTAAATTACCGTTACACCCTACAATGTATTTATTCCTTAAAACACTTGACCCCGTATAAATGATATTTCAGCTAATGTGAAATGAGTACTCTACCATTTATGTTCGTTTGGTCAAGCTCGAAGGAGATCATCCTTTGCTTACTATTTGCCAGATAGAAGCTATAGATTCCATGTTTATGCTAGCGCTCCCACTCAATTGCACTACCGTGTTCCCAAAATGTACGTATCACCCTGACCTAAAAGTAGGCTTAACTAACAAATCAAAGAACACGAATAGCCTTTCAAGATTGAGCCTAATCATAACAGGATTAAGAACATTTGATCTAGGATCAACTAGGCGATATTGACTTGAATAGATATTACGGTAAGTTTAATAAATCTAAGTCAAAGTTCAATATCGGTCCCTTCCGATGCATACTCCATGCATCCAACCTGAGCTTTACTTTAACCAATGCTCTGGAAAGAACATAGTATTTCTCCAAATACAAGTAAACTCTTGTTGTAGATTATCATATCAGTAAAACCCTATGTCTGATAAATCTAGGAAACTTTATTCACATAGTCATGTTTACTTTCCAATGTGTTGACGACACAATAAACAGGATCAAGTATGTGAAAAGGGTTTCAGATGAATTTATACATTATGTACATATAATCATGAAATAAATCATGTGAACCATGCAACATTAAATGTTATTTCTGATCTATATTAATAAGTAAATCTGATTATATTGAAATGAGTTTTATTTAGGGCATAAAACCCAACAAATACGTGTTATAATCACAATTTATAAACCCTATATCGGGCCCATCAGTCCAGGTCAAACATTCAAAAAAGTCAGACCATCGGACCTAATATCGGGTCCCTATCGGGCCCATCGGACCTCTACAAATATAAACAGAAAAAAAAATTTAATAAAAAAAAATTAAGTGGGCATCGGGCACCATCAGGCCCATCGGGCCAATCCTAAATTATAAACAGGAAAAAAAAATTTGAAAAAAATTAAAGTGGGCATCGGGCCATGCATGGGGCCCCTATCGGGCCTTCATCTTAAAGCTCAAAACAACCCAGACAACCCAATGCATCAGAGCTGCATCGGGCCAGCTTGAAAAAATCGATTTCTTGCCCAAATTCATCACAAAACCTAGATCGACATGTTCTAACCTTAGATCTAATCATATCAGACCCTAAATCTATGAACAAACAACATTTTAACCCTAATCAATAAGAAAAAAAAATCAACAAATGAAAGGGAGAAAAAATTACCTTGCTCGCGTGCTCAGTGGATGGGTTCAGTCCGTGGGGTGGCGGGTTCCCTCTTGGGGTGGTGGGTTCGGTTGGGTTCATCGTTCGAGTGGGGAAATTTGGTTTCGTGGGTGGTGCAATTGGTGCGATTTCAACCGGTTGAGAGAAAGGGGAGGAAGAGAGAGAGAGTCACTTTAGAAATGAGGGGGGTAAAATTGGGTTTTAGGAAAAGTCATCCCATTTTAAAAATTATGTATAACTTTAAATTAGGGGACCAATTTTAGAATTTATTAAGCATTAAATTTCAAATTTCTCTACATAGTATTAGGAATATGAGTTTTAATTATATTCTGAGATCAAATAAATAATTAGCACTAAATATGAACTCTTTTAAGTATACCTATAGGGCACCTATAAATGTCAAACAACTAATAACGATAAAGAGTTGTGTACCGGTTATGGGCACTACAAATTTGTAGCAATGTAACATTAACGCACCCGCAACATTCATAGATTTGATGCACCTATGAACTTGATGATATTTTTGTATACTCCCGAAACAAATAAAAAATATATTTATATTAAATACTCCCAAAAATAATTAAAATACTTATTAATTGAAATCTAATACATAAATTTACTTTTTCTTTTATCTATAATAAATAATTATTCAATGCATATACAGTATGAATTGCTATTATAAGAAGTAATTAATTAAGGCGCTTTATATTTTAGCCACTTCTTAAAAACTAACCTCCTCATCTTTTCCACCTCAATTAATTTGCTCTGGATAAAACAGAATTAGCTAAATACAGTTATTAATTAGTACCATTTTATATCTTCTCCCATTCATTTATAAAGTTTCCATTTAGAGAGAAGTTTTCTTTTCTTTAATTAGAAAACTCTTTTATATCGACGATTCTCCCTTTTCTTTTCATCATTATTATCATCATCAGAAATTAAGAAAATAAGAAAAAAATGAGACTTGATGATGACAAGATCATATTATTAAATATTACCAATGCAGAAAGATCATCACTATCGAAAATCAAATCCAACTTTATTCCAAACATAATATAATTTCGTATAATAAATAGGTAGGTAGGTAGGTGCATGGAATGGTTTGAAGATGATGAGAGTTGAAGGTGAGGATGATGAAGAGAGAGTGATACATGGAAATGTATGCGGTGCAATTGCGTATATAGGTTTCCTGATTTTCTATATATGTGCCTTCTTAGTTTCGAATAGGATTACCAATAATTCAAGCAATAAGTCTCCATGGGCTACCAACAATCTATTGTTCCTCTTCCACTTGATTGGCTTGATCCTTCTCATCTTCCCAGCAATTTTCTATGTCGTCATTGCCTTCAGAGAAAACATGAAAAACAACAGGATTTTCCCTATATTTGAGGTCCAACAACAACCTACAAATAATTATAATGCTTAATTAATTAACGTGTATATATATATATATGCTGTACAGTTCATACGATCGAGCTCTAAATTTTCTCATCTGTACCTTTATGTATATTAATACTGGTCTTAATACGACCACAAGGATAATATATAATGCATATTATTCTTTATATCTTGGTTTTGGGCGTGGTTTACAAAATTTTGATCAAGTTGGAGTTCATGTATTGCTTTTCGTTATTTTGTTTGTTTTCAATTTAAATTGTGCATGTACGTAAATGATAATTGGATAATACTGAGATTGAGATCTATCAAAAAAAAAAAAAAAGAGAAGAAAAGAAAGAAAGAAAGAAAATTGCGTACGCAGATCCTGTAACACACTAAATTTAATGTCACACTATTATTAAATTTGGTATAAAAATATAATTTCTACTTCAACCAACACTAAAAATTATACTAAGGAGAGAAAGTCTGCATATAATATGTTGCAGAAATAGAAGGGGAATTGGAGTGGTAGTGACAATGTTGGGTTTTGGAGGAAGTTATGGAACTTGAAAGTACCACCAAAAGTTCTAAACTTTCTTTGGAGTGCTTGTTCTAATAGTCTTCCAACTTGTTTTCGGGAGACATGTTAACATCAATCCTATTTGTCTTGTCTGTAAAGGAGCTCCTGAAACTACTCTTCACATCCTTGTTCGTTGTCTATTTGCACAGAATTGTTGGAGTGGGTCTCGGGTTGCAGCAGTAGGCGCTGCTGCGATGATATTCTCCAGCTGGTTTGATGAAGGGTTAAGGCATTGGGAGGCTGGTGAAATTACTGAAGTGGTTATGATGTGTTGGTCGATTTGGCATCACCGAAACCAACTGGTTTGGAAGGAGAAACAGCCGACCGTTGATGATGTTATTCTGTTTGCTAAACTAAGTTTTGAAGAATGGAGTAATGCTCAAAAGCTTTCTATAGTTACCAACCTTGTGTTTAGGCAGGTTGAGATTGAGCATTGGACAAAACCGTTGTATCCTCGGATCTAAGTTAATGTTGACGGAGCAGTGTTCGTGGATAGTAGGCGCTTTGGCTATGGCTGTGTGGCTCGGGATTCTCTTGGTGCGGTGGCGAAAGCTAAGCGTGGTAGTAGAGAGGGTGTCTTTGAACCACTATTAGTTGAAGCGATGAGCATCAAAGAAGCGCTAAGTTATATTAAAGATCATTTGGATGAATGAATGTGATTCTTGAACAGATTGCCTTAGCAGATTTGAATATTAATAAAAACATGATCTCTCCTTATGGTTGTGTTCTCTTTGATTGTAAGGCTATTATTAATAGTTTAAGCTCTTTTTTTTTAAATTTTGTCAAGTGGTCTGCTAATAAGGTGACGCACATGTTAGCACAATCTTCTCGCTTTTGTTTGAATACTCTTCTTGGTTTTGTTTCATCCTTAGAGGATATTTCTTAATAAAGTGCTGATTTTCATTCAAAAAAAAAAATTATACTAAAAAAAATTATTTTTTACATACAATAAAAAAAGTTTTTTTTTTTTTTTTTTTTTTTTATATATATTTTTACAAAAATTCACATATTAACAACTCACATATACCAACTAATGGACCAACCTAAATCACAATCTAAATCCACATAAAAATTTACATAGATTCCACTGAATTAATCCAAACCGTAAAAATAAAAAAAAGTTTAAAATAGTATATGGGTAATTCCAAAAAATTATTTACTATTATTATATTAATTTTTTAATGAAATAAAAATATATATATTATATTGCAATAATATAACTATTGCAAAATATTACATGACGAAAAAATTACATTAAATTAAATGAAATCTAAAACACATACATTTAAAAAAAAATTAATTGTAATATATTAATTATATAGTCCACAATATATTAATTATACATTTTTTTTTATTTGATGTTGTTGATAATGATGAGGTCTATTTTGTTTGGATGTCAAGCGTTTTTGTACCATCTAAATTTCATGCGGCTATTTAACTATCTGGATAGGTGTGGATTAAAAGCCGCTACAACTTCATTCACTCAAATCAATGGTTTCTGTAGCAACTAGAACTAATGAAGACAATT
This sequence comes from Cannabis sativa, assembly GCF_029168945.1. NCBI lineage: Eukaryota > Viridiplantae > Streptophyta > Magnoliopsida > Rosales > Cannabaceae > Cannabis > Cannabis sativa. The sequence goes on along the minus strand of NC_083601.1, from coordinate 37,722,296 downwards.
TTTCTTTCGTGGCTCCTATTGTGAATAGTTCTTGTGGATTACTTGTTTTGCATATTTACTTGTTTAAAGGGAGGGAATAAGAAGGGTATATAGTCACATTAGTTACATGCATGGTTTTAAAAAAATTACAAAAAACATAACGGGTTCGTCAAATTTCATGTAGAGCACATTAATTACTACTACTGATTCTCTTTATTCTAGTAGACTACAATGCATTTTGTATGTATCTAAATCAAATTGGTTGTTTCAGAATAAGACAATGCAAATGATGTATGAGACAATTTACAAGGCACTTGTTGAAGCTGGGCTCGAAGGTGCTTAATTACTCACCCAAGGATTATTTAAACTTCTTCTGTCTTGGCAACCGTGAGGACTTGGATGGAAATAACAGTGGCATGGAAAGTCCTACTGCAGCAAACAGTCCTCAGGTATCTTCTTTAAGCTGACTTAATTTATCAGTCAGTTGTTTTGGCATCCATTCTGGTTTGCTTTGCTTATCAATGTTGATTTATTTATTTCCCTAGTTATATATATGTAAAAAGAGTGAGATGAAACGTGAACTTGTAAGCCTTTTTTCTTGTAGGCAAAGACCTCGTTCTACTACTACTAGGCAATTGTTGATGGTCATAATATTGTTATAAAATTTAGGAATATCATACTTCTATAAGTTTCAAATTTTGTTTATGGTTTTAAGTGGTGTGCTTTGCCTCCTTTTCCAGGCACTGAGTAGGAAAAATCGAAGATTTATGATTTATGTTCACTCAAAAGGCATGATAGTTAATGACGAGTATGTAATCATTGGATCTGCCAACATCAATCAACCCTCTATGAAAGGCACTAGAGACACTGAAATCGCAATGGGAGTTTACCAGCCCCATCATACCTAGGCACGGAAATTTCGCAATCCTCTTGGACAGGTAACTACTGAATAGGTGACATAGTTTTGGATAATTTATTAGAGTGCTAATATACAGTCGAAATTTTTCAGTTCAAAATTTTATTTTCTCAACATATTAGTAAAGAAACGTGTTGTTGCCAATATGTTCATTAAATGAAAATCATTGTATATAGTTTGATTTTGAAAGATTATAAAGCAAGGGATTGGTTGTAACATATTTAGGATATGTTTTCTATACTGTTATGAAAAGAATAAAAAATGGGGTTTGGAGAGGGAGTGGATGAATGAAAATCGAGACATTAGTTAGTTAAATTAACTAATTATGTGAGGACTCAGGGACCTTGTGCCTGAATCGTTAAGTAAACACTTAATTAGAGAGAAAATTGAAGCACCAGTTTGACTTCTATTTCCTTTACTGTTTGTTCATTTCTATTAGGAAACATGGCCTTACCAATTGTGAAAAAACAAATTTAATTTCGTTGCTTTGATAATAATTTTATTTGGTGTTGTGAATAATGTGTGGTTGGCAGATATACGGTTATAGGATGTCATTGTGGACAGAGCATATGGGAACTATCGACGATTGCTTCACACAACCAGAGTGCATTGATTGTGTGAAAAAAGTAAGATCAATGGGGGAGATGAACTGGAAACAGTTTGCTGCAGATGAGGTAACAGAGATGAGAGGACATCTTCTCAAGTACCCAGTTGAAGTTGATCGAAAAGGCAAGGTGAGGTCCCTTCTTGGACATGAAAATTTCCCAGATGCAGGAGGAAATATAGTCGGCTCATTTGTTGCTATTCAGGAAAATCTCACCATATGATTCTGCTATTTTTTACTGGCCAACTCAAACAATGAGAAATGGATATTCAAACACAAATTATAGTGCTAAATTGTTTTGTTTTGCGTCAGAAAATTATAGTGGTGTGTATGGTCTTTTGCTAACTCGTGTAACATAGCATAGAGTTTACTTGCACTTTACCGTCTTGTACATTACAATTTTCCTATTATGTGTATATACACAATAATAGAAAGGAAGAGGTTTCAATGGTTACATTTTTATTGTAACCATCATGGTTACATTTTTTTAAGCCATTGGATTATTATTAAATGATTGTGATTAATTTAGAAATTAAATAAAAATAAATAATAAATAACTTGTAACCTGAAAGTGACCTAATCATTTATTTCCTTATAAAACTTTAATTAAGATTAATTATATTCTAAAATTAAATTAATTATAATTATTAATTAATTTTTTGCAATTTATTATTATATAAGGATCTTTTAGCAATTTATTTTTTATACTTAAATTATTTAAAATTTTATAGCAAAACTTTTTATAATTTAAAATTATACACATATAATTTCATAATTTAAATTTTATTATACTTGTAATTTTAATTTTAAATTATTACACTTAATTATTTCATTTTTTTATTTAAATATTTAAAAAGTAAAAAATGAAATAAGTTGAAGGATTTTTTAGAAAAAAAAAATGGTTGCACTTGTTATCGATTGATTAGCTTGAGGCCTCATACTTAGATCATATAATTGTAACAAAATAATTAAATATCATTTAAAAATAATTAATTATTTGAAAATTTATTATAAGAAGAGAATTTTAATTTGTGTCAAAAAAAAAGTTTAATTTTTGTAAAAAAAGTAAATTTTATCGTAAATATTATAATTAAATAGCTTAATTATTAAAATAATTCAAGTAAGGATTTAAATATAAATATTAATTGCTAAAAGAGGTCTTGTTAAATATTTAATTAATTATTTTGAGAAAATAGTTAATTATAATTAAATAATTCTAAAAAAGGAATGTCTATTTAATTAATTATTTTAAGAAAATAGTTAATTATAATTAATTAAATTTAAAAAAGGAAAGTCTACCTATTAGTAACCTGCTATTACAGTTAAAGAAAAATGTAACCATATAATTACAATAAAAATGTAACCATTAAATAGTCACCCTAATAGAAAAGTATACAAATATAATCAAGAATTTTTGTGTGAACACTTAAAATTCTCTCCAAAATAAGAGCTTGTACTATAGTATTTCATAGAAGTTGAGAGGGAAGGAAAGTGGATAATTATTGGCGTATTAGCAAAAAAAAAAAAAAATAGTGCCGCATAATAACTTATTTATGAACCTGTCACCTTACGATTGGTAAGGGATATTTTTTAAAAATTATTACATATAAAACTTAATACAGTGTCTTCAAGCATTTCTCAAATAAAAAAGAGTACACGCACAATGCTCCCATTTTAGACGCCTGACATGTTATTTTCACAATGTTTTTCTGTACACCAATTTTGGTTGCTAACCTCTCTACGAAAATAGAATTTCATAGACAACGAAAACAACCAACTAAAAAGAATATTACACCTAAACTGGAGAAAAAAAAATCAGGATCAAGGGCAAGTTTCTTCTATTCATGAGATGTTAACAAGCTTTGCACGGCCTGAGCTTGGATCCACCTCCACTTTGAGACCGAGACTCGAAATTTCAGGCGTATCAACAGAACCTTGAAGCTCTAGTTCAGCCACTGCCCTCTGGTTTTCTGCATTCCCTTCTAACAAGTTCCTTACAGACCAAATGCCCCATTCCCTCAAAAATGGATTGTCTTCATCAGTAACACACTGCTGTAAGAGCAAAAGAATCCCATTCTTCTGTCTAATCTCATCTTGTACATTCCTTCTTTTATATGAACAATTGCCAATCACCGCAACAACATCTCTACGGAATCCTTTGTAAGGACAGGGCCTTAATGAGCGAGAACTGGTTCGTCCCTCTTGGTTCTCTCCTTGGTTCATGGCCTTCTTGATCATTGCTGGAGGCTCAAGATTTCGGAGCAGGCTTAAAAGTAATTCAACAAGTCCATACGATAGTAGTGTCTCAACAGCATCCACCAGGCCTTCCTCGGAGTCTCTCGGACCCTCTCGAGCACATATATCTCTCAGAATTGTTAATGAGTACCCAAGAACATCTATAGAGATGGAGCCTGTTGGAAGTCCCGATTTGGTTGTTGAGCCAGAACTGATAACCACAATAGATGACTTAAATATTTCAAGAACGCGCAAAGCAAAATCATTTGGGACAGTAATCTCCTCTAGTCGCTCATTTAATATCTCAGATATAATTCTCAAAAGAAATGCTTGTTCTGGTGAGAAAATATCTCCAACCACATTATCTTCAACTTTGGTATTATTGGGACCAACAAGAGATGATACAGAAAAAAGTGGAGGGGTATGAAGTTGCTCTAAATAGATTCTTGAGAGAAGCAACTTCAGCCAATCTTCTCCAAATCCAACTGAGAAACACCAGATAAATTGATAAATTAATACCCCAAAACAAAACAAAAAAAGGCATATCCAAGCACAGCATGCATAATATGAACAAAATAAATGCATTGAAGTAAAAATGATAGAATGGAACCTGCAGCAGTAGTCCTTATAATTTCCCTTACAATGGGGAGGCCACATCCATTGCAGAGCTCTGTCAGCAGTTCAGGATTTCCATCGCAGCAAACATAAATGACCATGCACAATGGATCACAGACCTCCCTGCCTCGAATTTTCGCAAGTGCAAGAAACTCGTCTGGGAATAATTGGTTCCATATCAACCGCTGATGCTCTTCCCCAGCCAAGGAAACATTAGCAAGAACTTGCAACCCAATTCGGAAGAACCCATAATCTTCCTCGGAAGACAGCTTCGCTGACCTAAAGACATTCAAAATAGCTCCAACACCATTTCTCTGAAGAAATGAATTTTGATTTGAAATCTCTCCAGCACAAAGATTTCTTAAAAGCCTTAAAGACAATACAAGAAATTGACGACCAGAAGGATAAGGAATGGACTGAATCAGCTGAATGACCATAGACAGAATATGCTTGGAACCTAGATCTACTCGACCATCTGCAGTTCTGGAAATTTCTATTAGCAACTCTAAAGATTTCTCCATGGAAGAAGAGTTTGAGGCACCGCATAACGCCTGAATAACATCTTCTGCTACACACAGCTCTAGCAATGAGGTATCCTCCATTTCTGATTAAGCAATTGAAAGTGGTAACAAACTTGTTCCTTTAAATGCTACCGCGGGGAGTGTATGTTTATCTGCATCAGTGGAAAAGTAGCAACAATAAAATTCAGTGCCAAAAGAATGGTGAAGCTAATAGTAAAAAAACAAAATGGTTTTAATCAATTCCTAAAACAATAAATCTGTAAATCCAGAAGAAATAACAAATAATAAAAAAAAAATACACATCTATTCACCCAAAACAAAAATTAAATAAATATATACCGGGGCCGACGGGGCAGAAAGAGGCGTTAGAAAAGTGGCGAACGAAGTAGCGGTAGTTGGATTTGAAAGGCGGTAATGAGAAGTGCTGTGTAAAAATGAGGAGGATATTAGATGTTTTCAGGGTTTTGGATACAAAAATTTAAAGAAAACAAAAAGTATGGGTTTTTCAATTTTGGATTTGGATCTAATTTGTTATATATTATGCCCGATATGCTTTTAGTTTTGGGCTTTGTAATTTATGAAAGAGTGTTTTTAGTAAGCTCGTCGGATCAATGAAAGCATAAACGGAAAAGAAGCGAACTTTCCAGGTTCAGGGTTTATGGAAGGATATCAATGGAATTAGCAAATACCTGAGACTGTTTTGGACTTTCACTCTATCACCGTGACAAGGTTATTGAACTGACACCTGTCTTTTATTTCTAATATAATAGTCATATTGGTGATCTGAGAGTGAAATTACCTCTTCTATATTGGTTTTTTTCTTGTAGCTTTTACATAAAATAAATAATGTTGAAAATAAAAAGAACCATTTCTACACCAAAATAGAAACTACATTCTTACCATCAAAAAACTTTAACTATGTGAATTCCAATGAACAACCCATGAATATGTATCTCTAAACAGAACAATTTAAACAGTAACCAGTACAAGCCATGTTCATGTTCAAATTAATGTAACATCAAATAAAATTAACTATGAAAAACACCAAATGATCTTAACTAAAATTATATTAGTATGTATAACACTAATATAACGACTAACTTTATGGAATCTAGAAATATCTTTTATCCCTATCTTTTATATATTAACCTGAACAAACTAAAATCAATTTCTGTCTAGAAAACTTGGCAAAGCAGTAAATAAGAAAACTTCACGAAACATTATTTGAACAAAATTATATATAGAGATATGTTTAAACAATAGATCTCCATAACAAAATAATGACTAACTTATTAACAAAATTTAAGATTAAACATGTGGAAGCAAACGATTATAGCTTCTAAGAGCTGAATATATCATAGAATGATCAAATTGCGAAGGTATATAATTAAATTTTGTAACGACATACGGTATACATGCTGGTCTTGCAATAACTGTGGAGCAGCACAGCAACTTGATGAAAGCCTTGGAGGTTCTCGGCGGCGGTGGCGGCAAAAGCCAACGGAGAAGTGGGAGAAAGAGAGTAACGGAGAGAGAGAGGGAGAAGGGAGAGTGCGGCTGAGACTGAGAGTTCTGGAGAGAGAGAGGGAATGAGGGGGAAAACGAGGCGAGTGGTAAAGGTATTCCTTGCTTAGTGGGCTGGGCTCTATGGGCTGCTACTCTCCTACAATAGAAGTGAAGAGATTTTGGTGGAAATTGCACTCCATACTCTTTGTTAATCCATTTTATTTTTACCCCATCTTTTCTATATATTTAATTTATACACTTTTTTATTTATTATATCCCAATATACTTTTATGTAATGAAAAAAACATTCCTTACCTCCCTGAACAGTACCTTCATGTAAGAGTATAATTAGTAATGGACTTGTAAAAGATGATATATTTCAATTGAATTTAAAATAAGACTATTTTTAGTTAACTGATGAAAAAAATGATATCTTTCAACTTACCTCGAGATTTTTACACAAATTGGTACATTTTTAGGGTAAGTTAAAAAATACCACTTTTATTAATTAATTAATCAAATTTACCTTTAATTTTATATTTAATTGAAACATACTTCTTTTTATATATATTGTACCCAAAATACTCACATGGAAAGTATCTTGGAGCAAAATTAGTGTAATGTTTAAAAAAGAGGTAAAAATGATAGGCTTTAAAAAAGAAAGTAAAAATAAAAGAAGACAATATAAAAAGAGTATACTTGCACACCAAATTTTAACATTTTTATGGAGTTCAATTTTTTAAAATTATATTTTTTTACGGAACATGGAGATAACATAGGATAAATATTTTGGAAAATTTACACAATACACCAAAAGAATAGATTTTTTTACATTTTTATAGACTTTTTTTAACTATTTTACAGACCTTTTCTTTTACTTACATTTTTATGGAACTACGGGTTTCCAAAAAAACCACTCTGTATTTTTTGTTAAAAAACTGTAAAATGTTAAAAAAAAAAACAAATAATAAACTGTAAAAATGTAAAAAAATTTGTCGTTTTTGTATATTTATGAAAACAACCCTGCCTATTTTTGTTTTAAAAAAAAAAATCAAAATCAAACAGAGCATTCGTATTTTTATAATTTTTGTCTTTTATAGTCAATTATAAAATAAAAAAATCCCAAAAGTAAATACTATATCTTAAAAAATGGTATTGTTTAAAAGTGATGATGAGATACTGCAAATTGAACTGCACTATGCGGTTTAATAAATATGTAAATATTAACCATATCGCAAAGAGTTCAAAGTTCAAATTGTATTTTTTTTTATTATTATTTTTTTTTTTGTGGAGTATGGTGTAATGAAGACCATCTATGCAGTGTGAGTGGTTTGGTCAACACAACTACCCTACCCTCGGATGGGGGCTATCATTCTGGTTTTTTCTGTCAATCTTTAACTCAATGCTACAAAAGAATTCGACACATTAAAAAAAATGATTCGTACGAAAATTCTTATCTTAAACCATTTCTGTTTTTCATTTAAAGAGAGATAGGAGTATGCTTTTTCATGTGTATTTTCAGCTATTTACAAACTTCTATATTTTTATTTTTTAAAAGCATTTATACATTTCTAATTGGTTGTTGAGAAACTAATTTGTGATTGGTTTTTTAGAAAATAGATGGAAAGCTTAATATAGATGACGAAGTTATAAAATATTGATATACAAAAAGAAGAAGAAGTTATTATGTGTAAAATTTTATTTGTCTTTTGGCTTGTGCTCCAAAGATAAGACAAAAAAAAAGTGTAAGAAAATATAAAATTGAATGTAATTTAATTGTGTTCTAACATTACTTAATTTTTTATTAATTGTGATTGAGAATGGGATGTGATAGGATATTGATTATTGCGGTCTGTGAAGATTTGTTTTAATTATTAAACTTTATTTGGTGCAATTGGCATTTAAGAACTGTCAAAAAAAACTATAGTGTTGCTTCTTGCACTCTCTACCTGCAAGTTTGTGAATGCGTCGTTTTCTCATCATTAATTAACTAAGCCTTTGTTTCATTATAAATTTATAATATGAAAATAAATCTATTTTCGAGTCTTGAGAAAAAAAAAGTTGGAAACATTGATTTTGTTTTACCTATAATGGAAGTTTCCTTAACCCTTTCTGTTCTTTTCTTTTTCATAGATCATGAACTTTTGTGAGATTGTTTATATTATTTATTTTCTATAGGCTTGCTAAGTAAGTGGTGATTTCACTTGATGTAATTGGAAGAATTTTATATTGGAATTAAGTTTGTTAATAGAAAGGATTCTCTTCTGATTAAAAAAAACATATTATTTTCATATATTATTTATATAATACAACAGTTCAAAAAAATACATTTGCAACGGGTTTTTTATTTCAGCAACATACATTTATCTTTATGGTTTACACACATAAATATATAACATTACCAAGCTGACAAAACAATTCTGACTTAAGTACTGCTTCAATAGTTATCCTTACGAATACTTCAAAATTAGAGGAGTTTTAACTAATAAATTAATGAAACATTTTTTAAAAATTACTCAAATTAATTCCACATACTAAAAAGAAAAGCCATCAAACAGGGAGTTAGATTTAACGACCAACATATTTGACTTTTGTTTTATGAGTGAATCCAATTTATCAATTATAAGAAATAAAACATCACAGTAACTTTTATTTTACTAAACATTTACTCGCTATTTTTCCTCTTCGAGTTTTCTATTTTATCTAATCTATAGCTTCATGGTAATATGCTTTTTATACGTTTCTTTACTTTTTTTCCTTATTTCCCAATCATTTTGTTTGAGGAAAAAAAAACAGATATTTTATCTTAGTTTGTGCAAACATAAAATACATTCATTATTACATAATTACGTGTTAAAAAAATTACCAATTGAACTTATATCGTTGAAAAGAAATCTTCTACCATGTTTTTTTTAGAACAATTAAAATAATTTCGGCATACATAATAATGATAATAATAATAAAAAAAAATTACAAAGACAATATTTCCAGAAATAGTACTGTGTGAGCTAATATGATTAAGAAACATAAAATTATTAGTTAGATACAAGTAAGATTAAAAAAAAAAGAGCATTAAATATTAAATATAGAGAGAATAAAAACGGGAGGTTTTATCAGTTTCGTTCATAATCCTAAATAAAAAATAAAAATACCAACAACAACAACAACAACAACCACCAGAAGATGGTCCCACCAATATACAATACAACCACTTGGCCGATATTTAAATGGAGAAAATATGGGGCCCATGACACACCAGCATCAGCACTTTGAAACGTGTCGACATCCAAACCTAAAACCCCAAACCTTTTGGTTGGACCACAGAACCCCGCCCAACTATCCTTCCCTTTCCTCTTCTCTGGGGACCACTGGACCGGACCCCACACCCCACACACGCCTTCCTTACATCGAGAATTGTGCTCTAATGAGGTCCCTCCCGGACCCCTCCCCACCTCGCCCCTTGGGGCCCGCGCCCACCATCACATGACCAATCCAAACACCACTTGCTGGGTCCCATTCCTTCTCTTTCTCGCACGGTCCACGGACCCAAAAAAGCCCAACCAATACCCTTTTCCCCTTCCCTCTTTCTAAAAACTTTAAAAAAAATATTATATATATAAATGTATTGACCCACCAGAAAAGTGGTCCCTACCTACTACAAATACGACCCCACTTTACACGTGCACTACCTTTTAAACGCGTCCACACGTGACCACGTGACCCACACCCCGTCTCTCCGCCTTCAGATTTTCTCTCTCTACTCCTTTATTTTTTTTTTTTAATTTTTGAAAGTCAATTTTTCGAGGAACGAGTCATGAACTGGAGTTCTTTCTTATCGTATATCTCCAAAGAAAAATCTCTGAGCATCTGAGTTGTTGCCGTACTCGTCGTTGTTGCTGCGGCGGCGGAGGCGGTGGCGGCGCTATCTGATGTTATTACACTCGGAGTCGCCATTGGTGGCGGTTTCTGCACTGAATTGATTGAGGTTAAATTAGAGGAAGCAGTAGTAGTAGTAGCTTGGAATTGAACTGGGGCAGTGACGAAATTGGCCATGGAGGAGACGAACGATGATATGGGTCTGGTTGCTGAGATGTTGATAAACGGTGTCGCTGAGTTCTGGAATGTGAATATATGGGGTTGGCTTGTTGATGGGGTATTATTATGTCCGGCAACGGAAGCCATAGGTGGGACCACGAAGAACGCTCCTGGCACGACGGCGTTTGAAGGTATGGTCCACATGGGGACGAAACCTTGAGGCACTGCTTGTTGTTGGTGCTGGGGCTGGGGCTGTTGGTGTTGTTGTTGGGTTTGAGTTAGAGGTGCCAACCCGGCTGAGACTGAGACTGAAAAGCCTTCGTTTACGTCCACATACTCACTGTTCACCGGTCGTTTCCGCTTCCTCTTAAGGGTCGGGTCATCTGGCTCCGGGTCGGGCGTATCGGTGGGGATCTTAAGTGTTCCGTTAACAGACATAGCTATGGCAGGAACGGTTCCTGTTCCAGTGGCGGCTATTATGGCGGGTTCAGCGTGTTCGAGGAGCCATCTGATGGTTTCGCCGTCGGATTTGTGACCAAGTTCCCGGGTCAGCTGAAAGATCCGAGCGGCACAAGCCGCAGGCATTCGGATCCTCCGGCCTCGTCCCTCTACTTTACGATGACGATCCTTCGTCGAAGCCCTCTTCGCTACTGTCCCCGGCACTTTAACGGTAAGCGGCACTAATTGCAACGCGTCCGCCGACGACCTTTCCTCGGGCTCTTCCTTTGGCTCAACCGACAACGAAGTAGGCGCCGCTTCATTTAACGACAACGTTTGGTTTGTTTCTTCCGTAGCGACGGCGTCGTTTCGCTCGGCCTCACCTCCGCCGTTGATTTTCATCTCCACAACTCTTCTGCCTTTCTCTTCCTCAGCTTCGTTGTTCTGAATCATGGCCATCATAAAGTGACAACTACAACAACCCCAAAAAAAAAAAAAAATTACAGACAGAAAGATTTTGTGATAAAGCCTAAGTAGAAAGAATTATGTTAGAGATGAGATGAGAGAAGAAGTTGATGAAGAAATTAGAGTGAGAGAGTCTGAGAAGAGGTGGATGCCATATAGTAGGAATATAAATAAGAATAACATGTAGAATATGATCTGAGAAAGGATAAAGTGTGTTTCATTTATATAAAAGGGGTGTACTGAAGGGTACACCATTATTAGCCTAATTATTTGATCATTACAATCTACGGTCACCAGTCCATTATCACATATCCGCCTCACCTTACATGATGACACGTGGCATGTTCATTCTGAATAGGGTTTATCTCTTCTTGTTGAACTCATTGGTCAACCTTTGCTGACGAGTCTGGTGAGATGCAATAGTACGACTCCACCTAAGCATTCCCTACCGGAAAAAAAAAATGAAGACCGATAATAATAAGTATCTTTTAGCTTGTCTATTCTTTTTTTTAAAGAAAATTATATTAATAAGTTCATTAGAAGTATTTTTATTGTAATTATGACGATTAAATCTGTACAAAGAATGACGATTAATTATCAATAAAGTAATCGATCATATTAAATATTTTTGTTTAAAAATGTATATCTATTAAAAAAATAAATACATTTGTGTGGGCAAATTGATATTTATTTCATTCCATTTATACTTATTATTTCAATATTTTGTAGGCTATAATTCTCATAATTATGATAAAACTCACTCTTGGTACCCAAAATAACATACACCTCTAATTAAAAACAATTAGAAGTTACGATTACTTGATGGAAAGAAACGTAAAATTACATAATTATTATGTAACACTACTTAAGTATATCCATGCTTCACTATTTCCGTTGGTATCTCTAAAATGAGGATTTTGTCCAATGTGTATGCGTTGCCAAATGTTATTGCTTATACTCAATCGTCATCATTTAATTAGTAACTATTCATACAAATTAATAGTAAGTCAAAATTGCAACATCATTGACAGAAAGTTAATAGAGGCTCTTCTCAAAACTTCTTCCTATCAAGGTAACAATTAAATTATCATGATTTTAATCCTCCCATTCCATCTCTTTCCTCCATTCAAAGGAGAAATATTTTTGGAAGAGGTAAGATTGATGGAGATAAGATGATCAACGGTCATAGAGATAGAGAGGTAAAGCTTATATATGATTTCTCTTACATTTATGTTTATATTTCGTGTCTCATGCCTTTGTATATATAATAACTTATTCTAGTCCATGTAAGGCTTCAGACTTCATATGTTTCCGGTGCCTGATCTGAATATACTGTTTACGAATTACTCTCAAACCTTGATCGGGGTATTTCTTTTCATTATTATTATTCTTTTGGCTCCCAGTCCGTGTGAACTCTGATAGTCTTTGGACTATTTTTATACACATAATATATGTATATATAATTATTACATTTGTTTCTATATTTCATAAGTCTCTAATAGTTCATAAGTTTTCCTTTTCGAATCAAAATTTGTTTCTATATTTCTTCGGCAGTCAAGGCGCTCATTCCACCGTTGTCTCTCTGTTAGTCTTCAAAGGGAGTTTTTCTTTTCTTATATTTAAATTATTATTAGTTTCTAATTCTCTGTGACTGAATTTCTAGGAACAGATGATGTTCTGCAAAGTCGTTACCGGAAAAAAGTTAAAAGAGTTTCATTTTCCGATGACGAGGGTGGTGGCGGAATAACCAGAGATATGATTTGGGTTGTTTTGGTTTAAGCTTTATTACTTTTTATGGTAATTTATATATTATATTTATTACATTTATTATTTTCATATATAGTTATTACATTTATTATTATATTTATATAATTTTGACTTTTGTTATTAATAGTATCTTTTCTTGATTTTTTCCTTTTATATGTTTAGCAGTAAAGTTTGCTTCTTTTCATTTATTGAATCAGAAATTTCTAAATTTCTTTCTTTAATATTTTATTTTAATAAATTTTATTATTATTCTTAATTTGTGGTATTTATTTTATTTTAATATCTTTAGGAATTTTTTTATTTTAATATTTTAAATAATTAAATAAATATTTTTTTTTCTTTTAATTTATTATTCTTGATTTAAACTATTGTATTTCTACCCTATTGACAGTTTATAAATTTATATTTAGCAGATTATTATTACTTAATTCAGTGCCAGTTTGATAGTTGAGTTGCGCCATTGATAATGGTTTTGGTGCCTTTCAAGGCTTTTACGCCTATTATATGGCTGGCCCCTAATTATTTAGGGTAATTTGGTTAAAATATCAGTATTTCATGAATTTTAAAATATGTTAAAAATTTAAATAAGGAAATATTAAGTCATAATACTCAAATTAGATTGTGAATATTAATTAGTTCATTTTAATTCATTTTATGGGAATTTATATTGACAATAAATATAAGGTTCACTATATATAACATAATTTTTTGGTGTAAAAATTATAAATGTGGAGATTTTATAATCAATGGGAGGTGGAGACATTAAAAATGAATTGGAGATATTTTTGATTTTATTCTATTATTAGGAAGATATTAAAATAAATGGATAGTAAAGGTTAATGAGTATTGCTTTTATTATTTTTTGTTGTTCAGATTGATACGAATATAAATAATTTCTAGTAAATTGAATGGCTAAAATAATTAGAAGGTTTAGTATTGTTTATGATGGTGGTATTCCAACCCATCTTTATAGATAATAAATAAGAATAATTAACCTGAATTGATTTGTGATTATATTAGTTAATTTTAATTTGTTTATATTGTCTATAAATATGATTTTTACCATAAATAGATATATAAAATAATATAATTTTATTGTATAAATTATAAATGTGGGGATTTCGTCATCAATAAGAGAGAGGGGACATTAATAATGAATTGGAAAATTTTGTTTTATCCTATAAGATGCTGAAATAAATGGACAATTAAGCTTAATAAGTTTGAGTTTTATTTTATTGTATTGAAAGATAATAATAAAAAATAGCTATATATAGTATTAGGAAAGTATTAGATATACATTATTTTTTCATTGACATATATCTATCTTAATACTACTAGTAGTATATTATAATTTATTTAAAAAGTAGTTAATTCCAATAGAGTCAAATAATAATTTTATCCTGTTGGAAATGTCAATCAAAAAGCTTAGATTTTCCAAGGTTGTTTTTGGAAGATCTTTTTCAAATATGGCAGTCAACTTTTATAATTGATATAAATAGAAATGGATCAAATTATAGTTTCATTATATATATAGTAGGATTTAGGTTTATTATTTTTACTAAATTACATACTAAAATTTATTTTAGATGATATGATCTTAGTAAAGGATGGTGACTTTAAGAAGGTTATGAAGTAGAGTGCTATAATTCAGTTGCTAATAGCCAAAGGTAATCCCTTTGGCTAGTTCTAATAATTTTTAGTGGGATTCTGGTTTCTTAATTCTTGTTGTTTGATAAATTCTGGTCAATTTGATAATTTTCTAATAAAAGTTTTATTCTGGTTTTGTGCTTTTTTCAGGTGTATTTCAATGAGCTAGGAGCGGTGTTTGAAGATGTTATAGATTTATTGTCTAAATTTCCGGGAGCAGTTTTGTCCTATGTGGCTCGCTTTGGATATTTAGCGGCTCATGGTTTGGCAAAGCATGCTCTACGGTTAGACGATGAGCTATCCTGGTTCGAGGAGGTTCCAGCGCCGGTGGCGGACGTCTGCGTCGTAAATTCATGAGTGATTCTAATCACTTTGTCAAAAAAAAAAATTAATAGTAAGTCAACCACTCGTTAATTTGGAGAAATATATAACAACAAAACTAGTGATTTTTTTTATATGTATGGCGCACTGCACTTTGTGGTGGTCCAATATCGAAAACTATATGGTGGTTGGCACTAATGTAGGCACTTCCAACCAACTTATGAGGAGATTATAAGGATGGAGTCAGAAGATTATTTGATCTGAAAATATCAATTTGGTTTGAAATTTTTAAAAAAGCACCACAAATTTTGGTCGGTTATTTGTTAAATCCGTTAATAAATATTGAACGCATGTAACGTTCATTGACGCAATATAGTATTGCTCTTTTTTTTCTTTTTTTCTTTTTTGAAATGTAATAGCATTGCTTTTATATATAGTTTTTTTTGTTCTTTAACAATTTAAATAAATATGATTGAAAAAGTACGCATATCATATGATTATAGGAATAACAATAATAACAATATTTTCCTATCATTTTCAATCTATGAGGTAATATTAGCAACAAGTGATATTGCCCTCGAGATAGATTCTATTGCTTTTTTAATAATAGTAACATTGGTACTAAAGGATCCGCTATGTCCACGCTTTCAATTTGGCATTAATGGCATTTTAGAGGTCAAATGAAGAAATGCAAAATCATTCACCTTTGATTAATTTGGTTTCAACTCAATAACGCAAACATGTTTAATTGATCGAATCAATTCGAGTTGCTAAAGATTTGTTTAAGAAAATATAAAAAAAGGAAAAAAAAATCAACTCTTTTAATGAAGAAAGTTTATTTTATTTATCCTTTATGCATGTTTACCCTATTCATGCCTTGTAAAATTAAATTTACGACTAATAAAAAAATTTATATTTAAAAAATAATAAATTTTAATATTTTACAAAAAAAGAAAAATTGTAATAATGTATAGCAAGTAATTAAACACGTACAACCTCAGAGCTAGTGTGTTAATTAGAAAGAAAAAAAAACGTTTAGACTTTTGATAAAAAAAAAAATCAATTTTAAAAATATTTGCAATAATATATTATGTTTTTCATTAATGTATCAATATTTATAGAAGTGTTAACGTCTATTATGTCGAAGTTTTTTTATTTTTATTTTTATGAAGATGTGGAAGTATTTAAGCTGATATTATCAATGAATAATTGGAGGATTCTTTGAAACTAAAAAATAATTATTTTTTCTTGATAAAATCCTTCTAATTATCTATAATTGTGTTTTGGCATGAGATAAAATTAAAAACAGGCGAAAAGTTAGTGTAGATAATTTAGGTGGGTACCACCATATTTTTCTTCTTAGGCTGTGATGGGAATAAAGTTTGTTAAGAATTTAAGATAGATTAATTGAGGGTGAAATCTTCTCTTTTAATTTTTATATACTTAATTTTTTTTAACTAATTTATTTAAATTTGTTTTTCTTTACAAATTTCATTTCAATATTGCTAAATGCTAATTAGATAATCATTATATACACCGAAAATAAAATTTTGAAAACAACACATTTATAATTTAATGTGATATCTAATTAGCATATTTAATTAAAACAAATAAAAAAATAGAAAAAAAACAAACATAAAAAAAATTTTACCACAAAATAAACATTAACTTATTAATTTATATTTGATTATCAAACTTTGAAATAAAAATTTCAGAAGAAATCTAATATTTTTCTCTCTATCCCAAACGATGAGAAATAGCATTGTACATATTTATTGGGAAAGTGAATTTATTTTATTTCTTTTTATTCACTTCGCTACTTTTGAAACAAAGTTTGAGGTTTGCTAAAAAAACTCTTTTAAAACAAAGTTAATCTCCCTTATCATATCAATATCAAATAGTCCAAAACAATACATGTAAATACAAATGATTAAAAAAAAAAGTGATTTATTTTCAAAGACAAAAAAAAAAGATAGAAGAGGACAAAATTAAGTAGTTATTAAAAATAATTATTTTCTGTGATAATCCTTATTGTTTACTACTAATTAAACACAAGTCATGAAATTTTCAAGCGTTTAAATTTTAAACAATAAAATTATTTTTTTGGTCAAATTTTCGATTAAATAAAAGAGTTATTAAATATTTACACATAACTATTTTTTTTTTTTGAAATCATAATAAATACATATTTTTTTTTGCTGAATGCTTTTCTTTTATGTTTAGCGTGCAAAAGAGGAAGGCGGGTAATGAGAAGAAGAAGGAGGCTTTGGGCATTGTCTTGAATGAGGTAAGGCGAATAGGTGGGGGCCATGGAGAGGGGAGGTTTTATTAATTGGGTAGAAGTGGGACCAGAGGCAGAAGAAGAGTGAAGAAGGTGCTATGGGAGTGGGTCCCACGCCCACTATTCGCAGTGGTGTTTGGGTCTTGGGCCCCACCTCGTCCGCCCCAACTTGAGGGTAGGCCACACAAACATAAATGGGCCACTACCACTGGAAAGAAATGGGGTATGGCTAAGAAGAAAAACAAGTGTGGTCCCATCTTACCTTTTATTTGAGGGAACTTGGTATGTGGGTGGGGACCTCTTTTTTTATTTACAAAAAATTAAAAATAAATAACCATAATAATTTCTTTAGTAGGCCCCAATTTAATGCTGAGTGGCCCCCACCTTTTGTTTTACAGCTTTACCAAAGTCCCGCCACCTATATGTCTAATTGTTTTATTTATTTATTTATTATTATTATTATTTTCAACCAATGAATAAAATTTATTTATTTATCATTGATGAAAATTATTTGTAAATAATATATATTAATAAAGCTTAGTCAGAAAAAAAAATTAAAAGGCGTCATAGACATAATTTACTAATTTACACAGGTTACAAGTTCAAATTCCTCTCCGGTCAAGAAAAAATAAAAATAATAAAACTTATTTTATTTCACTTATTAAATTGTAATTGAGTCTCATTAAAAAATTTATGATAATTTTACCATTTCATGCGTCATCTCACATATATATCACTAATGAAAAAGAGTTATATAACATTAAAAAAGATGAAAATTATAATTTTATATTTAATCTAATAAGTTAGTTAATACTTTTTTAATTAATTTTTAACTTTTTAATTAAAATATATTTTAATTAATTGTTTCAAAAAATATATTTTATTAAACTATTTTTTTACTTTTTAACTTTTAAAATAAGTATAAAATTTTAAATAACAAATTACTTCCACAATTTATAATTTATTTATATTTTTTTATTAATATTTTAAATTCAGACTCGAACAGTAGATATCAAACTTCAGACTCGAACACTAAATCTCAAACCCAAACTCTCAACTCGGACTTGAGCCTAAACCAAGACCCTCGACTCAGATTTGTGCCTAGACCTAGATTTAGACTTGGATTCCAACCGAGAACCTAGCCTCGGCCTCGGCTCCAAACCCGAATTTTGGTTTTGTTTTAAAAAATAAAAAATAAAAATAGTTATAAAAAAATACAATTATTTTTGAGAAAATTACATTGTATAACTATTTTATTTTATTTGTTTTAATTTATAATTTTATTTTCATATTCTTTAATATATACTCAGTTTTATAGATGATGTCTTTATTATATTATTTAAGTTAATATAAATTATGTACTAAAAGTGAAAAGTAAGGGTAATATGAGAGTGATTTTGATTAATGAATATAAAAAGATTCCTCAACTTATCCCTTTATTTTTTGAAATAAAAATTCTTACTTTTATTTTTATAATTTAAAAAATTATAAAATGAAAGTATTATCAATCAATACTTTTATTTTTTTTATATAAATTAATGACCTCAAAAAAATATGTTATGCAAAGAATAAATGTTGAAAAAATTGAATATTATTTTTTTGAATAAAAAAATTAAATATTATTAGCAACCGTAAAAGTCTTCAAAATTTAATAATCTCAGCATTTAACTAATTCAGTAAACAGTAAAGTTTAATTTGTACAACTATTTTCATTCATTTTCCCCCTATAAAGATGGGAAATGAGAACAAAGAAAGGTTAGAGAATCTAGTGTCCTAAAGAGCATTTACTCAACTCTATTAAAACCTCAATAGTTCAAAAAAATTTAAATAATTTAAGTTTATTTGATCTTGGAATTTTGAGTTCAAAACTATACAATAGACAAGTGGCCATAAATCATTTATTGACCCAAATCACTGTAAATTTTATACTCTTCTAAAATTTGTGTATACTTTTTTTTCTTATATTAAATTATTCGTTGTCTAATGAATCAACTCAAATTATACACTTATTATTTGTTTATTGGATTTTTAATCAACCAATGCAGAATCATAATAAATAAGATTTAAACCAAAATCGTAATAATAAATGCAGTTAAGAACACTGAAATTTACAATAAATGTAAGTAAAACACCGAAATTTAAAGAAGTTCGGCCCCGGATGTCGGTAATAGTCTACTCCCCTTGTGTTTTATTAATTTGAGTTACAAAAGTCAAGAACATTCTCTTGATTGCAAGGAATGAAAAGTGTTTATTTTTTTCTAAGTGTTCAAGAATGCGAATCCCCCTCCCAGTCATGGATGACCCCTTATATAGGGAAAAGGGTCGGTGCTTCTCGCTTCAGGAGACGCACCAACGTGGAGCTACCTTAACCGTCTTTGATTTTCTGAGGTAGTTGAAGTCTGATTTTCATGATAATATCTTTCTATTTTTGTGAGTTGACAACTGTCTTTGAGCCTTTCATGGGATTTGAATATTTGAAAGAGTTACTGATGACGAGGGTCTCTTATAAGTGTGACATGGTCGTCAACTACCTTCAAGGATGAAGCCCATACTCGGAAGCAACACCTCCAAGACCCAACTTGAGGGGGGTGACAACCGTCATCGTTGGGTGACCCCTTGGGACCCAACTTGAGGAGGGTAACAACTGTCATCGTTGGGTACTCTCCCAAGACCCAAGTTGAGGGGGTGACAACCGTCATCGTTGGGTGACCCTTGAGATCCAACTTGAGGGGGTGAAAACTGTCATCGTTTGGTGACCCCCGAGACCCAACTTGAGGGGTGTGACAACCGTCATCGTTGGGTGATCCCCCGGGACCCAACTTAAGGGGATGACAATTGCCATCTCGGGGTGACCCCCCAAGACCCCTTGTCTATTGTCAGTAGTTATGGTGTAATGTGGATGTCCCCATATACCTTTGAGAATGTCATTGTGTCTATGGTAGAATACATGACTTGTACCATGAAGGTGTAAGGGATAGGAGTATACTCCTAGACTAACCCTTCATGGTTAACGGTCATCTCAACAGTCATAACTTTACATATTCTTCATTAATTTAATCCCGGTATTTTTATGCCACGTGTTGTTACTTTTGACACGTTATCGTCGTGAAAATTTGGGTAAACATTATCTATTTGTAATTTAATCTACTTCAATATTACGAGATTATATCCACCAAATAATGATTATAAGTTCACAAAAAATAAATTCAATTTTAGCCTTTTAGGTCACTATGTCTAAAACTCTCTTCAAACAAATGCTCCTAGACTTTACTTTTGTTATCACTTTTTTTTTAGAGTGATAATAAGTCTTCTTATTAGGTTACTTACTATTATCACTCTTGGTACCTCTATACATGTAAAAAAAAATGGAAACCAATTCCAAATATTGCATAGTGTGATTTGTGAAGTAAATAGGAATCCCTTCACTTGTTTAATACAATAATCTAATAACTTGAAGAGAAAAACAAGATATTTAGTGACAAGAACATCACCAAACTTATAGGCAAGAATAAAATATACAATCCCTGACTTTTATCAGCCTTGTCAAAAATAGCACATCAACGTTATATAATGTCTTAAAAAACAAAAATAATAGATGGAATGTTGGGTCCTTTGTAGGATAAACTTTATCATTACCTTTCTCCAAGGAGTAAATAATTACTGTATCACCATGCTTAATTAATTAATTAATTCCTTTCTCATGTTGTCATCTCCTTTATCAATCTTTGTGAAATAAAAACAAACCCTTCACCATCTAATGGTTCCTCATATAAAGAAATGATAATAAAGTATTAATTTTAAACACAAAGGTGAGTAAGCAAAAGTTTGAAGTCACCTTGCGAACAGAAAAAAAAAAAACCCTAAAAAAGTATAATTTTACAAGCTATATTTTTATTCTATCTTTTTTTTTTTTATAAGTAAAATCTTCATTGAACGAAAACTGAAAACTAAGAGAAAAAAAAAAATACACACAGAGCTAGTTTCTGGAAGCAACAAAGGGTGCAACCTTCCTAGAAGAGAAAAAATAGGAGAAATTACAAGAAGCTATCCAAACCGTAACATCATGAGTATAGTGACATTAGAGGTTCTAAAAATCCAAAAAAAAACTTATTACAGAAGCAATTACCCAAAAGAGAAAACAAATAGAGAAAGACATTAGTAAGGCGCTAATATGGGCAGGCACTAGCCACAATGGCCATCACAAGTTACTTGCAGTTAGAGAAAAATTTGAGGATTTCCACCCCTGACTAGAGCATAGTGCGATAGCATGACAAAGAGCGAAAGTCTCCACCTCCAAGAGAGAAAATACAAAAACTTTCGTATAGTCAACGCTTCTACAAACTTAACGTGGCTATCCAAAACAAGGATAGAAAGGAAAGCCCTTACACCCCGAAACGCAGAATCCACAAACACATTATAATCACAAGGCCTAAGCTCTTTTAACCACCTCAAAACACCATCATCCGCTTGGGATATAGGTGTCAAGGAGTGAGCATTGTGAAAGTCCAAGACTCTTGTCATGACCTTTCGAAGAAGAGCCCTTGGCTCCATCACCTAATTATCATGGAAAGCTCTATTCCTAGCCAACCACAAATTATGCCAAATATAGGATGATTAGTTGGAACACACCTCTAAAATACTTCAAAAAATAACTTAAAACTAGGCTATCACTCGTAAAGACGGTTAGCAATAATTTTATAAATCACTTTATAGGCAAAATTACACAAAGAGATAGGCTTGTAATCATTAAACTTTGACGCACAATGCTTTTAAGAATAAGGACGGTAAATGTTTGATTGAGAGAACTAACAAATTTCCCATTTGTGAAGAACTGAGTAACGGTACCCACAACCTCATTCTCCAGAATATTCCAATGAGCATGATAAAAGTGGCTCGACATGCCATCAAGTCTTGGAATTTCGAATTGACCCATCGATCACACAACCCTTATGATTTTCTAACTTGAAAGAGCTAAATTGAGCCTATCATTCATACTCACACTAACATATGGCACAACTAGCTCTTCTAACTCGGGAGTGAAGACCAAATTAGACAATTGATAGACCATTTTAAAATTCTGCAAGAAATAATCACCAATCGCTCTACGACCACCAATCCAATTTTCTCCATCCTTCGAAATAGCCCCAATAAAATTCTTTTTTCTTCGAACAATCTTCGAGGCATGGAAAAAGTAAGAATTCCTATCTCCATCTCGTAACCAAGTCTCACGAGATTTTTGTTTCCATATTTCACATTGTCTAGATAAGACCTCTTCAATTTCAAGGAGAATGTCTGCCTCCAGCTGAATATTTTCACGGGATGGCAGTCTTTTCTGAATATCCATGAGAAATTTGTCAAGGATTTTCCCCTTCTCCTTGCAAAACTCAAAATTAGTTGTGTTCCATAGCATCAGCTTCTTCCTTGTGTGATTCAACTTCATCACCAGCTGAAAGCTTTTGGTCCCTCTAACGTCAATACTCCAAGCCTCTCGAATAACCTCCTTACAAGAAGTATCTCGAGTCCAAGCATACAAAAACCTAAAGGGTGTATGAAAATTATCCCTATCAAAGAACAAGTCCAACACAATAGGCACATGATCAGACGATTGGATAGTATCAGAAAGGGATGCATTGATACACCTTTATATATTTAAGTATTCGAAATAATTTTTTATTCAATTTTTTTCTCGTAGTCATGTAAATTATAGTTATTTAAGACATCTTGTAAAATTTTAAAAAATTCGAAAAAGTTTAACATGCTGAAAATTGCGTTCAAATAGTGTATTGCACGAGTGACTATTTTGTTTTATACGCGTGTAAAATAGACAGTTTGAACATTGTTTTCTATATGGTAAATTATTCTGAATTTCTCAAAATTTTGTAAGATATCTTAAATAGTTGTAATATACATAAATATAAAGAAAAAAAATTAAACTGAAATATTTTCTGGATTTCGAAACTAGTAAAGAGTGTATCAATACATCTTTTTTAAGGGGTACATTATAAAATTACCCTATTATATTTGGATAATCAATAAAAAAAAAAAAACTAATTAGAAATTATGAATATTTTTTTATTATTTTCAAAAAAATAGATTAATTATAAATAATTTTCTAATTCTAAAAGTTAAAAATAGCTTATAAAATGTATCCTCTAAAAAATTCATGGGACGAGCTCATGCATAAATTATTAAGATTCGGATGTGGTTTAATAGATATTCAAAAATTATATGTTTTTATCGTCATCAAAATTTAAACCTTACTTATGCTATTTCAGTAAAAAAAAATGTAGAAAAAAATATTCATATTAATACATTTATAGTATTTAAGTATGTAAATTATTGAATTTTTTTTTAAAAAAATGAAATTATTTTTTTAGTAATAAAAGTACCTTTCACTTATATATTGTTCACCTATGTTTTGTTGCAAACTTGCAATTTAGTACAAAAAGTACTTTGGCTTCTAATAATTTGGATATTTTTGCCATAAATATTCAAAAAAAAAAATAATAATAATAATTTATGCCATAGCCAAGAGAGACTTGTGTCCGTGTCTTCCAAGAGGCTTGTGAGTTGTGACCTTATTTGGTTTTATTTGGCTTTATGCCTGTTAGGTTATTTTTAGTATATTTTTAATTGAGTTTTAATCATGTTTGGAGCATTTTTACGCTTGTTATCTTTTATTTTTGCAGATTTAAAATAGAAGAAGATTAGAAAAATATCAGAGGAAAAGATGGGAAAAAGATAAAAATATCATGATATTTAAAATAGAGAAAATTGTGGAAGCCGAAACTTCAAGCCTGAATTCGACGATGTTCTGATTAGATTTTGGAAAAAGTCAAAACATGAAAGTTCTAGATCTCTCTTTTATCTTTTCAGAACATCTTGAATCGTCTAATTCCGATTAATATTGAGAGAGTTATGGCCAAAATACTATCAGTCGACGCAACAGAAAAAATATCTCGTTTGAGGTTTCCCAAAAATTTAAATCCGAATGGGAATTTAAATATTGCGTTTTTTTCCATATTTTTAGGCCTTCAATGCCTATATAAAGGGAAGAATGGAGTTGATTTCATCAAGCAATGTCAGAGAGAAAAAAAGTGAGAGTTCAGATACAGAGTAGAGATCGAGTTGCAATGCGGAGACATACTGCTCAGGGTTTTCAGCATTCTTCTTTTCTTCTCTTCTCTATTTTCATCTCTTTTCTTAAAGTTAATATGTGTAATTGTGCTTCAATGAACATGTGTAGCTAAACACTTTATTAGGGTTAGATGGATATTGTTTAACATTGTTTATGGTTTTAATATGATTAATTTTCCCCCTAATTTCTATGTATTCTATTTTATTTGTGCTTAATTACTTTTAATTGCCTGATCACCAATTAACTGTCTATGATTTTGATGCGAGATCTGAGAAGTGAGTGTCAAATATGCTATAGTAGAATAGAACTGAATTTCGATATAGGACGAGAGTACCTATATGGTTTAGATAGCTTATAGGGTTTCTGTGTTTAATGGCTGTTGCATGTTAAATTTATCACGAAAGTAGAAAATTGCATGTAGTTGAGGTTTATATATCTGAGAAGACTATAAATTACCTAAGTAAACCTGCTATTGCATAGGAATTAATATTAGGAAAATAATCATATTAAGCCATATTCAATAAAAACAATTGAAATCGACACCCTAGTTTATTAACTATCAATTTTCTCGAATCGTTGCTTCCAACTATTTTTCTTATACTTCATTGTTTTTCCTATCTTTTATTTAATCAAATAGAAGTAAAAGTTTAATTTTAACGTACTTAACTCCACTCCCTGTGGGATCGACCTCACTCTGGTAGAGTACTGCTTGAAACGATACGTACACTTGCGTGTGCTAAATATCGCAACTTGAAGTTTTTGGCGCGTTCTTAGGGAGTGATAGTTAATATTATTAAAAATTAAATTTTGTTCTAATTTGGTTTTTCTTTTTAGTTTTAGTATTAATTTTGTTGTTTCAAATTTTTATCTTTTTAGTATTAATTTATTTTTATTTTTTTTAATTTTACTAATGTTTTATTGATGAGTTTGACCTGCAAGGTAAAGCTAGATGCTATACCTTGATGATTTTGCCCAACAACACAATGAACCATTCTATTCTGCTTGGAGGAGATTTAAAGAGTATGGAGAGAGATGTTATCCCACTTTCTCAAGTGGATGTTTTACGTGGCTATTTTATAACGGACTTAAAGATGAAACAAGAAGTTGGGTTGATTATGGAGCAGAGACAACTGGAGCACCTCTATTAATGAGAGGCTATGACGTAATAGATCTATTGAATAATATGGCAGATTTTGATTACGACTGGCATTGGGATCCATCACTTCAGGGTTGGAGTCACCAATACCCACCTTATTGCCGAAATTTATCTGACAAGCCCGAAAAAGATGAGCAACATTAGCACATGCAATCACTTCCAGGAGAGATTAATCGCTTAACAGACATGGTGAGATCCTTATGTGATAATTTAGTGGCTCATGATTCAGAATGTAATAACTCCAATAATGAAAGTTATGAGAGTTATTGCTACAATGAAGAAGGGTCATTAGTTGAATACAAGGAAGACAATGACCCTACAATTGAAGATCAAGATCCTTGTGAAGAGGAACTCATTGAATATGAAATCACAAGTGAGGGTATGAATAGCCACGTGGAGAGTGAGCAACAAGAAGAAGGGTTGTTAGATGAAAGTGTAGCTACTGTGACATTGGAGGATGAGGAAGCACATGACATCATTGATTCGACTTCATCAATGATATTGACTAATAAACCACCAATGAATCCATATACTTCATCAACACCATATTATATCCTCTACAAGCTACGAAATGCTTCTCCCCAAGCACATCATCCAAAGTCTTATGTTGTTGGTGCTGACTTTGGTTCAAACTCATCGCTTGCCAAGCTTGAAGGCAAGTACAACAATAATTTTCAAGTTGTCTTGCATGACGCTTATTACGGGCGTCAACCGCTTGTTGATGTGGCACTCAGGTAAGTTTCCTTAGGGCTGTACGTCGGTCGGTTTGGTCGGTTTATACTATATTTTTTTCAACCCAATAGAAAAATCGGGTTATAAAAATTTCATTGAAACCTGCCCAAATAACAAAAAATAAAAACACAAACCGACCGACGGGTTGGCCGGTTTGGTCGGGTTAACCCGACCAAACCGGCAAAAAAGTTTCATTCTCCCTTTTTGAACGGTGTTTCCAAGTTTATACTTCTCTCTCTGTCCTAATTTCCTTTCTGTAGTCTTCTTCATCAACTATAACACATATATATATATATATACATATAAATAAATAATTAATATTAATTTTAAAAAATAAATAAATATATATTTTTTTCTCCAACACCAATCGTTGACAACATTTGAAGAAGACTTATTACTCAAAGTCCTTTCTTCAACACCACCACCTTTCATCTTAATCTCATAGTTATACAGCCAAAATGAAAAACGACAACCAGTACACTATTTTCCAATTCACAACAACTCTTTCACTGAATAATTCCAATCCAACCCTTTCCTTGCTAACTCCTTTAACAATTCTCTATTATAAAATACTCTGACAACTTTGACATCAAGGATATACAAACCTAGTGCCAACTGCCCGCAATTGAAAAATTTAGCCCAAGCTTTGAAATTATAGTGCAGAGTAGAGGCGATTGGGCCTCCTCCGTTGCTGGGAAACGCTTCTGCACCTCTATCCACCATAGATGACGATATAGGGAGAGAGAGATGTATGAGAGAGAGAAGAGCGGCTGAGACAGAGTAATAGATTTAGGGTTTCTTTCTTTTTTAGTTTATATTTTTTAATAATATTTATATACAAATTATATTAGTATATAATATATAAGTAAAATTTTAAAAACATAAAATATGACATTTTTATTCGGGTTTGGTCGGTTTATCTCGGTTTCATTGGGCGGTTATCTCTTTTTTCAACCCGCCCAATATACAGATTGGGCGGGTTATATTTTTGTCAGTTTTTTCGGTTTGCATTTTTTGTCGGATTTTTACGATTCGGTTTGGGCGGGTTATTCGGGTTGGGCGGTTTACAAAAAATTTTGTACAGCCCTAAGTTTCCTTTCCTTTTTCTTTAATGTCACATTGGGGACAATGTGTCACTTTAGTTTGGGGGGTGACTTAATTTTTATTTTTATTTTGAGTTTTTTTTTTTATTTTATTTTGAGTTTGATGTCTTTTAATTTTTAGTTTTTAGTTTTTATTGTTTTGAATCAATTTTCTTAATATGAGTCAATCTGAAAGTAGGTAGATAGCATGATTTGAAAAGTTTATTTATTTTTTCGAAAAATCCGTGTGCTTGGTGATGTTATACTCTTGACTAATTTTAATTTTGTGCTTTAAAAGAACATGGAATCATATTAAGTAATTTTTCTAGTAATTGAATTAGTTTATGTATGCTAATTTGATATGTGAAAAGTTGTTTGGAAAATTCTAGAACTTGCTTGCTTGCTATTTGAGGCGAAATAATAGATTATGCATGACTAGGAAAGTGATTTAGGCATTCTTTTGGATCGATTGTGCCTTTGAAGCCATCTTTGTAATTTTTTTTTTATCCTAGTTACCCTTTTTGAGCCTTAACTTATTTTTTTCTACACATATTGAGCCTAAAAAGATAAACCCATAAATACCCAAAATTTCAATCCTAATCATACCATAAGTAGATCTTTAGTTTGGGGGAATTTGGATGGGAAGTTTGTTGTATGTGTGTGGAAAAAGTGTGAAAATTGAGAGAATATAAAAAGAAAAAAATTGATTGACAACAACTTGAAAAAAAAAGGAGAAAAGAAAGAAAAATCTGACAACCAGTGTCAAATCTAGAAAAAAAAAATAAATATAAAGTTGTTGCACCCTTGTTGAAGAATATATCTCTCATGTAATTAGAAAAAAGGGTATTGGGATTGTGTGAAAAATATTGTGGGTGACATGATTTGAGAAGCTTATGGTATATGAAAGCCTAAATGACCATTTCAACTACCTTTACCCTAAACCTAACATTACAAGCCTAGAAAGACCTTCTGATTCTTAGTTGTGCATTAATCTATATTAGTGGAGAATAGTAAGTATTGCAAGCATATGAAATTTTGGGTTAGTGGATTGATGATTGTAATTGGCATGCATAAAGTGATTTAATTGTTAGTTAATTGCATTCTATGGTTTCACGAGCTAAATGAAAATAAATTGAAATTTGTCAATGGTGTAATTGAACTAAAATTCTGGATTATATGCATAAGTGAATTTTTTTTCATAATCATGTTATTGAAGCTACTTGAAAATTACTCATGTTTTGGAGATTGACTTGTTTAATGTTTGTTTAGTGTTTTACTCGAGGACGAGTAAAAGCTTAGTTTGGGGGAATTTGTTAGGTTATTTTTAGTATATTTTTAATTGAGTTTTAATCATGTTTGGAGCATTTTTACGCTTGTTATCTTTTATTTTTGCAGATTTAAAATAGAAGAAGATTAGAAAAATATCAGAGGAAAAGATGGGAAAAAGATAAAAATATCATGATATTTAAAATAGAGAAAATTGTGGAAGCCGAAACTTCAAGCCTGAATTCGACGATGTTCTGATTAGATTTTGGAAAAAGTCAAAACATGAAAGTTCTAGATCTCTCTTTTATCTTTTCAGAACATCTTGAATCGTCTAATTCCGATTAATATTGAGAGAGTTATGGCCAAAATACTATCAGTCGACGCAACAGAAAAAATATCTCGTTTGAGGTTTCCCAAAAATTTAAATCCGAATGGGAATTTAAATATTGCGTTTTTTTCCATATTTTTAGGCCTTCAATGCCTATATAAAGGGAAGAATGGAGTTGATTTCATCAAGCAATGTCAGAGAGAAAAAAAGTGAGAGTTCAGATACAGAGTAGAGAGATCAACTGCAATACTGGAGACATACTGCTCAGGGTTTTCAGCATTCTTCTTTTCTTCTCTTCTCTATTTTCATCTCTTTTCTTAAAGTTAATATGTGTAATTGTGCTTCAATGAACATGTGTAGCTAAACACTTTATTAGGGTTAGATGGATATTGTTTAACATTGTTTATGGTTTTAATATGATTAATTTTCCCCCTAATTTCTATGTATTCTATTTTATTTGTGCTTAATTACTTTTAATTGCCTGATCACCAATTAACTGTCTATGATTTTGATGCGAGATCTGAGAAGTGAGTGTCAAATATGCTATAGTAGAATAGAGCGAATTTCGATATAGGACGAGAGTACTTATATGGTTTAGATAGCTTATAGGGTTTTACGTGTTTAATGGTATTTGCATGTTAAATTTATCACGAAAGTAGAAAATTGCATGTAGTTGAGGTTTATATATACGAGAAGACTATAAATTACCTAAAGTAAACTATTATTGCATAGGAATTAATATTAGGAAAATAATCATATTAAGCCATATTCAATAAAAACAATTGAAATCGACACCCTAGTTTATTAACTATCAATTTTCTCGAATCGTTGCTTCCAACTATTTTTCTTATACTTCATTGTTTTTCCTATCTTTTATTTAATCAAATAGAAGTAAAAGTTTAATTTTAACGTACTTAACTCCACTCCCTGTGGGATCGACCTCACTCCTAGTGAGTCTACTACTTGAAACGATACGTACACTTGCGTGTGCTAAATATCGCAACAAGTTTTTGAGTTTGTTAGGCTATTTTTAGCCTATGTTTTGGATCCAATTTATGTGCATTTTTAGCTGTGTTGGGACGGAATTACGCTTGTTTTCTATGTTTTCAGGTTCTTTGGAATAAAAGAAGTCTCGGGTGCAGAAATTCGTTAAAGGCGTGCGGCGAAGGGAAAACTCGATTTTTGAGTTTTTGTGCATATGCGGCCGCGGTAAACACGGCTTGGCCGCGCGGGCCCAGATCCAAGTCGAAGGCATCGATCGTCGCGGCGATGAAGAGGCTCGCCGCGGCGAGTTACGAGATACGAGAGCACCCCAAATTTGGCGATTTCTCGCCGCGGCGAAGGAAGCTTGGCGCGGCGAGATCCGTACGGACCAGGGGCATTTTCGTCCATCGAACCATAAATTTCAATTATAAATAGAAAACTGCGATTGAAAGTCAGTGAGAGCGATCGAAACCACAAGTACGGTGAGAGCGGCGGGAAGAGCACGAGAGATTCAAGTGAAGATCCCGGGAATTCATAAAGAGTTCTTTTCTTTATTCCTCTTTAATTTATTTATGTTGAATATTCTTATAGGAATGGTTATGGATTTATTTACGAACTAAATTTCCCATTTAGGGAGGATGATGATTGTTGTTTAATGTTTTGCCTAGTTAATGTTTAATTACCATTCCTCAATTCTTGTGTGTGAAATTATCTTAATTTGTTCTTAATTTCATGTTTAAGATTGATCACCTTGTGCATGCTCGCATGATCTCAATTCAAAATGCGAAAAGTGAGAATTGAGAATGCTAAAATTAAGATAATCAATGTTCTATGTGAAACGAAAGTATTTGCATGACTTATGTGACGAGTAGATTATTGCTTAATGCGATTTCATGTTAGTTTAATTAAGGAATTAATTAGATAACATGTAATTTAGAATCTAGAAGATGCGAAAGGAGCTAGGTTGTTTCATAATCTGTCATTCACTTCAACGAATAGGATAGTAATTAATCATTAACGATTTGGGTAAACAACAAGGATTCTCCTCATATTGTCTCGTCTTGCTCGACTTTAAATTGTGTTATTAAGTTTTACGAATTTCTTTCATATTTCTTTGTTTTTAAATCATAATTGCTTTTGATTTACGAATAGAATCATAAGTATAATTTAGTGGTACTTAATCCAATTCCACAATAGGATCGACCTCACATTGTGAGATTCTTACTTGATTGCGTATACTTGCGTAGTGTTTAAAATTATATGCAACAAGTTTTTGTGTAGATTCTTTGAAATTATTAAAGATTAATATTACATAAAATTATACTAACTTTTACTTTGGTATATTTTCTCTTCTTGATTTTTCTAACCTTTTTCTTGCAATATTTTCTTTATTTATTTCGGGAATCCTAAGTGCATGCGCGTCAAAAACAATCGGTCATATTACCGGTTGATCTGAAATTGAGAAAACTTGCGGGAAGAATCGAAAGAACAAGAGGCAGAAAGAGTTTCGGCAAGCTGTTGAAACATCGAAATCATAACCAATGTGAACGATAATGTTGGGAACAATGGGCGTAATAATGGTGGCTGTGGAAGATCGAGCTAATGGCCGTAGCTTGAGATTACATTCTCCTACTCGACGGGAGTGCGGTCATGTATTAGGCCACGGCGATGGATACGCAAACAACTTCGAGATCAAACACCTTGCATCCTTCAAATGGTGCGGATCTTCGGTTCGATTTGGTGGTCTCCCTTCGAAGATCCTAATTTGCATCTCTCCTTCATGGAACTTTGTGAAACTTTTAAAGTTAATGGAGTTAGCGATGATGCCATTCGGCGAGGTTGTTCCCATTCTCGCTCGAGAGAACGAGCCAAGAGTTGGTTGAATTCCTTGCCACCTAATTCTATAGCAACATGGACAGACTTAGCAACAAAATTCTTGTCAAAGTTCTTTCCTCATGACTAAGTACGCAAAGGCGAGAGGAGAAATCAATAATTTTACGCCAACGAGATAATGAATCTCTCCATGAGGCTTGGGAGAGGTTTAAAGATCTAATCGAGAAAATGCCCTCATCATGGCATAGAAAAGTGGATCTTTGGTTCACAATTTCTACAACGGGTTGGTTGGTAACAACTTAGAACTCGATAGATGCACGGTGGTGGAGCTTTTATGAGAAAGAGTGCTAATGAGGCTTACGATCTATTGGAGGAGATGGCTCTAAATAATCGGCGGTGGCCAAGCTGAAAGGAGTCAAACTAAGAAAGTAGGCGGTGTCTTTAGAGGTTGATGCCATCACAAAGTTGACGGCTCGAGTTGAGGCCTTGACAAAGGCGGATTGCGAGGGCAAGCTAAAGCAAGCCCAAGTTATTTGTGAGATATGTGGAGGCAACCATCACTTTTGAGTGTCGACGAGATGTGGATAATTTGCCAATGGATCGAGCAAAAGCCATTGGGAACTACTCCCCAAAATAATGTAATTATGGGCACGGCCGGCGGGGTTCTACCGGCGGAGGAATCGGCCCAACAAAACCAACGACAAAGTCACAGTGGAGGCTCCGATATCAAGGCGATTTATTGCTCCAATTCATGATGGAGACTAGAGCCTCTATTAAAACTCTAGAAACTCAAATGGAACAATTGTCTACTCGAGTGGCAAACCAAGCTCAAAGGAAATTCACACAGCTTAGTGAGGCAAAAGGAAAAGAGCAATGTAAAGCAATTTCCTTGAGGAGTGGAAAGAGTTATGAAGGACACAGTGGCAAAGCAACCCGATTGAAGATGGGGTTCGGGATCAACGAGCACGACACGGCACCAAAGGAAAAGAAGGCTGCGGTAGTCTGCACCACAACATGATGCTCCACCAATCGGTATTGATCATCATGTGAAGATACCTTATCCTCGAGAACTCAGAAAGACCCAATCTAGACAAGCGATTTACAAAATTTCTAAGGTCTTCAAAAGACTACACATCGACATTCCTTTTCTTTGAAGCCTTGGAACAAATGCCCCGTTATGTGAAGTTCATGAAGGAGATATTGTCTAAGAAGAGAAAAATGGAGGACTATGAAACGGTGGCATTAAGCGAGGAGTGTAGCGCCATTTTGCAAAAGAAACTACGCCAAGCTTAAAGATCGGGTAGTTTCAATATTCCATGCTCTATAGGGGGTTCGGTGGAAACTAAAGCTCTATGTGATGCGGGAGCAAGCATTAATCTAATGCGTTGTACGTCTTCTTCAAAGGCTAGGATTGGGAAAAGCAAAGCCCACAACGGTGACTGCACAGTAGCGGATCGTTCTCTAACTCATCC
The DNA here is from genome assembly GCF_029168945.1 of Cannabis sativa. Classification (NCBI taxonomy): domain Eukaryota; kingdom Viridiplantae; phylum Streptophyta; class Magnoliopsida; order Rosales; family Cannabaceae; genus Cannabis; species Cannabis sativa. The sequence continues at coordinate 37,688,975 of NC_083601.1, read as the reverse complement.
TCGTGGCATAATTGAAGATGTACTGGTGAAGGTTGGTAAGTTTATCTTCCCTGCTGATTTCTTAATTCTTGATATGGAGGAAGATTCAACTATTCCCATTATTTTGGGAAGACCATTCTTGGCCACGGGTCGAGCATTAATAGATGTTCAAAAGGGGGAGTTAAAGTTGCGAGTCCAAGATGAAGAGGTCAATTTTAATGTTTTTGCCCCAACTGACATTCCTACCTGTTGCAAGATCGAGATGGTGAAGGGTTCTTTTGTTAAAGCTGATAAGAAGAAAGCAAAGCCTAAAGAGCGACTTCGAACGATTCAGCGTCGTTGGAAAAGATTGATGTGTGGTAGTTCTGAAGGTGAGATTACTCTTGTGCAAAACTCTGAAATCAACACTATTGGTGGTAAATTTTCTTCATTTAGTACGAGGGCTCTTTTGGATGCAAAAGGTGGACTTGATCCCTTCTGATGGGGCTCAGGTAAGTTTCTCTCAACCACAATTTTATTTTAACACATTGGGGACAATGTGCATCTTTAGTTTGGGGGGAGAGATTTAAAATTTTTAGTTTTTTTGTTCAGTTTTTTTTTCGTTTTTTTAGTTAGTCTTGTGTGATAGCTAAATTGAAAGATTGATTGAATATTGATTGAATTGTTGTTATTCACTTGTGCAATGGATTAAAACATAACTGTGTGCTTGACTTGCAACTGTTTGAATTAAATTGGATGTGTGCTAGGAAGTAATTCATGTAGATTTAAAACATTTGCTATTCTCACATATCACTTGTGTTCTATTTGGATTGTGGAATGATTGATTGTACATGGAATAGAATTTGTTTGACATACTCTCTTGAAGCGAAATCCTTGATGATTTCTGTTTGGAAAGTGATTTAGGCAAGTTTTCTTTGGAACGATTGAGCCTTTCAAGCCTACCTATAAATTTTTACCATAGTATACCCAAAGTTGAGCCTTAGCCTGTTTTAAAATTTTTTTTCACCACTTAACTGAGCTGAATTTGTATCTTAAATTCTTTTCACCCTGAACGTAACTTATTATGCCATGAGCCTTGAAGCAAGTTTGGGGGGGGATAACTGCTGTAAGTGGAAAAATAGAGTGTAGGAATGAGAGATTGAAAAAAAAAGAATAATATTGTGTGTTGTGCCTATGGAAAAAAAAAAAGAAGAAGAAAAAAATGTGTCTTCTTGAAAAAAAAATTAAGAAAATTATGAGGTACACACATAAGAAAAATTGCAATCTCTTATTTCTGTTTTTGGGATATATGGAAAGAAAGCAAAATAAATGTCTAGGCTTGCTTGGTTAATAGTGCTTATGGTATAGTATAGCCTAAATGACTTGTCACCTACCCATGTACCTAAGCCACGTTGTGATAACCGAAAAAGACCTATTGATTCCAAAGAAAAATTTGTCAACATTAGTGGAGAGAGGTATGTCATCCAAACTTATTGATCATGTGTTAGTGGAATGTTGGGAAGTGTAGAACAGTTGTGATATTGATGGCAATTGCGATGCTTTATGTTTGTATGAATTACTTACTTGTAAATTGCACATTCAACTTAGTTCTTAGAGTTGGCAAGTTGAAATTCTGGTTATTGATGGATTGAAGTTGTGCAGGTGGTGGTAACAATTAAATTGTTGGAAAGTTCAGCTATCATTGTCAGTTTTTAGTTTAGTCTTAGTTTACTCGGGGACGAGTAAAGAGTCGATTTGGGGGAGTTTGTTAGGCTATTTTTAGCCTATGTTTTGAATCCAATTTATGTGCATTTTGTTGTGTTGGGACGGAATTACGCTTGTTTTCTATGTTTTCGGAGTTCTTTGGAATAAAGAAGTCTCGGGTGCAGAAATTCGTTAAAAGGCGTGCTGAGCCGAGGAAAACTCAATTTTTGAGTTTTTGTGCATATACGGCGCGGCTAAACACGGCTTGGCGCGCGGGCAGATCCCGAGAATTCGAAAGGCATCGATCGCGCGGCGTGGAAGGAGCTCGCGCGGCGAGTTACGAGATACGAGAGAGCACCCAAATTTGGCGATTTCTCGCCGCGGCGAGAGGAAGCTTGGCCGCGGCGAGATCCGTACGGACCGGGGGCATTTTCGTCCATCGAACCCTAAATTTCAATTATAAATAGAAAGCTGGCGATTGAAAGTCGGGGAGAGCGATCGAAACCACAAGTACGGTGAGAGCGGCGGGAAAGAGCCACGATTCAAGTGAAGATCAGAATTCATCCACCAAGAGTTCTTTTCTTTATTCCTCTTTAATTTATTTATGTTGAATATTCTTTATAGGAATGGTTATGGATTTATTTACGAACTAAATTTCCCATTTAGGGAGGATGATGATTGTTGTTTAATGTTTTGCCTAGTTAATGTTTAATTACCATTCCTCAATTCTTGTGTGTGAAATTATCTTAATTTGTTCTTAATTTCATGTTTAAGATTGATCACCTTGTGCATGCTCTATGATCTCAATTCAAAATCTGAAAAGTGAGAATTGAGAATGCTAAAATTAAGATAATCAATGTTCTATGTGAAACGAAAGTATTTGCATGACTTATGTGACGAGTAGATTATTGCTTAATGCTGATTTCATGTTAGTTTAATTAAGGAATTAATTAGATAACATGTAATTTAGAATCTAGAAGATCTGAAAGGAGCTAGGTTGTTTCATAATCTGTCATTCACTTCAAGAATAGGATAGTAATTAATCATTAACGATTTGGGTAAACAACAACAGGATTCTCCTCCCTATTGTCTCATCTTGCTCAACTTTAAATTGTGTTATTAAGTTTTCTGAATTTCTTTCATATTTTAATGTTTTTAAATCATAATTGCTTTTGATTCTGCAAGAATAGAATCATAAGTATAATTTAGTGGTACTTAATCCAATTCCCTGTGGGATCGACCTCACCTGTGTGAGATTTACTACTTGATTGCGTATACTTGCGTAGTGTTTAAAATTATAGCAACAATGCCTTGCCTTAAAGAGAAGTTCATTTCATTCATTTCAAGAACAAAAAAGAGAGACTTACTATTATTATTATTAAAGAGAGACTTGTTATTGTTATTGCTATTACGTTTCTGGTGAATAAAGTCATTTGTTAATGTTGTCATCTCTCATCTATGATATTTTTGGCTTCAATAAACATATTGCTTTATTTTTGGGATCAACTATCAAATGTTCAATTCAACATGATAAGAGGAGTTACAAAGTACTATTCAAAAAATAAGAATAAATCAACATGTTCAATTCAGCAATATATGTAATGTATTTAATGCAATAAGAATGAATACATAACATCAGACTTTTCCCACAGTCAGTTAAAAGCTTAAACCAGTTTTCCAAACTGGGAATCTTTTTGGGACTCTGAAACTAAACTATACAGTAAGGTGAGTTTCAATCTGCTCCCAAAAGAATTTCAATGACTTGCCTAACAGAATGCTGTGCCAATAAGTGAGTCCTGGTAGTGCAAAACAATAATTAAGCAAAGCTTCAAAAATTTTATTAAATTTTTTGTTTATTCAAATACAGCTAGGGCATCTAAATCTTCATTTTGTTTCTTTAACCATATGAAAATAATTAAGCATATCAGAGTCGAGAACACAAACTATTCCCCAAAGTTGAGGGGCAACTATAAGAACCTATTTTTCCTTTCTTCTACCACCAAAACCTGTTAGCTCACTCGGGTTTTCATCTTATGAGCCTGATGTGTATGTATACCGAGTCTGAGCTCCTATAAGAAGCTCAACAATTTTCCCTGCACATACCAAGAAGTATCAATTTTTGAACATATAAGCAAAATTGGTGCTACTATAAGAGATATACAAATGGAGATTGAAAAGAAGAAGATAAAGGTCACGTACCTGTAAGAAACCCAATAGCAGGTACTGGTTCCAAAACCTTCTCAGTTCTTTCCAGTCTTTGCCTAATATATTGAACAATTAGTGTCAGGGAACTATATGATTTCAAGACTTTACATTAAACAAGAATTGATGTCTGGAACTCATTTGTACCTGATATACTTGGTAAAAAATGGATCTCTCACAAGGTAAAATGCCCACAACACCTTGCGTCTCTTAAGCTGTATCATCATACCATAGTATTGAAACAAATTTAGCTTTTACTCTAGCAATAAAGAAATAATTAACAATGGACAGTGACTTCCTAAAATAGCAAGTTAAGACTCATGTATCATGTATGGTTAATCAAACAGGCCTACAATGTCTACAGAGTAGCATTTAAGATCCCTTACCTCTTGTTGTTCTGGTGCTGAAAGATGAATCTTCCATTTTTTACCACCCACCTGAGACGTGACTTGAGAAAGAATTCCCGAACCAATTAAGTCAACAGAGAATGAAAGAAACCAAGGAATCCATGATCGAATTCCATACTTCCGAATAAATAAAACATAGATAAGTGGTCTTGTGATAAATAACACTTCCCCTGCAATAAACAACACCCCGGGAAGACCCTTTTCAGCTAATACGGTGGAAAGGGTTGGCCTCTCAACCACTGGACCTGTGGTGAAAAAAAAAATTAGAGGAACTTTATAACAACAAATAACTTTACAGCAGCAACAATAGAAATTTGTCTGAGTTTCATTTAAAGTAGTTACTTGGGGGCTCAATTATTGCATGTTGACGTTGCACCCTGTGTAACCATGCTGGGTTGGAGACAGTCCTCGCATTTTCTCCAAATCTATTCAATGCAGATAGTGCTCTTCCTTCTAGATTCCATGGGTTTTGTCCATGATTATTCCTCAAGTAACCAGGTCTCTGGTTCCCCACTGGCTTTGCAAAACCATCAATTTCATGAGGAGGAGGAGGTGAAGGTTTTAAGTGCTTATCGTCATTAGGTGTCTCTCCTCCAAGGATAAGCATCTTGTATCCACTACTCCGAAACAAAGCTAACTTAACTATCACCCTGTGTAGCATTATAACCCGTTAAAAACCGTAAAAAAAAAAAAGTAGCTAAAGCGTATCAATTTTTGGGCGTACAATAAATAATAGATTCTTCTTACTTGGTAGCCTCCATAAGAGCAATAAAATTCCATTTCTTCTTCTCACCAAAATAATCTTCAGCTGCAACCTCAACCAATGTTTCCAATTCTTTCAAAGCAGATATACACAATGGATATGGGAAAGAATTAGGCTCTGCAGGTCCAACATGCTTTGGGGGAGGAGCTGATTCAATTATGTGTTCGTTGATTGCCGTAATTATGCCAAATATAGCAGTTACTGCAGTAAATCACCGAAGTTCAAAATGATATCTAAAAATTATTTTGAATCCACAAAAAAGAATTGAAAATGCCTATTTAAGAAAACACTTAATAGTGGGTTCTTCAGTCAGAAAAACAAAGTTAGAAAAAATAAATGTCTACTCAAATTATCTATTAAGCATAAACGAAATAACACTTCTTTTCCCCTTTAATTGAACATAAAACTATTCTTCGTTTAGAAATTAAAAAAACATTGAAAGTTTGTTTACTAAAAAGCCAGTTCTACAAACAACTATCTGTTACTTTTATCAGGAAGAAATTTCTCAATGCTTAGAAATCCTAGTTAATCTTAATTTCTAAGCACAAGAAGTAGCCAAATGTTACCAAAGTTTCACAAAACCTGCTTCCGGTCCTATCTCTGAAGTAGAAAATCTTTCAGGGAGAAGCCATGTCAAACCCTGTAAAAGATAAGAAAACAATATTCTCAGTAAAAGTCAGCTTCTAAAATCAATGTGTCCTTTAATGAGTTGCAGAGGGTTATAAAGTAAGTCCACAACAAATAGCAAAAGGAATAAAGATCATAGAAAGAATATTCGATACAATATCTGGTTTTGCTATAAATTATAATGATGGGAAAAAAAATATGGGTATCTATACCCATAGCCAATTTCTGCTGATCACTCTACACATATTCACATTTTCTTGAAAGAGAACTTTTCAGTGTCCAAACAACATTGTTTCTTACTATTAATCATTAAGTTAACAACAAACAAACGAAGAAAGCTAAGATGAGGTTGTAACACATAGCAAAATAATAATTAAGGAGCAGATACAATTGAAATAATGTAAAGTTGTATACAAATCTTAAATGAATAAAAAGAAACTAATAATAATAGCTCACTCCAATTCAATTCAATTTACTGCATATGGAAAACCCATATAAAATTAAATAAAACAAAATCAATGGCAGTTAATGTATTTATAAAATAAAAGGAACCGAAAAATTGACCCCTAAAATAAAATTAAAAAGGAATCTAGAGGGACTCACGTTGGCCAGAGACTCGAGTGATTGCACATACTCCTTGTTCTCCCTAACCCATCTTTTATAAGCCTCCATTACTTCAACAAAAAGAAAAAAAGTAAACCCTAATTTGCAGAGGTAATAACAAGTCTTTCTCGTAGTCTTCAAATTTGGCGGTTTCGGAAGAGACCCAGATGTAGAAGGATCCAAAAAAGATGCCCAATTCAGGTAATTGAAGATTAGAGTAGGCAGAGGGGTTGATGAGAGAAACGCAGTAGAGATATATACAAGGAAGGAAGGAAGGAAGAGCGGGCTTGAAGAAGTGTTCGGAAATCTGAATTTCCAGAGAGTCAGGGACAGTGCAACTCGGTGGTGATGATGGTGGTTTTAAAGCTTTGTCATTTATAGCAACTAGCAACCCAAACTTCAAGGCCCTTTTAAGAAAAGGTTTTTTCTTTGTTTGGTCAGAGTCTATTTTATACATATCTCTTCAGTTTATTATTTTTTAAATATATTTATGATTAAATGATTGATGTTTATGTCAAAAAAAATGATTGATTTTTATTTTAAAAATAATAACTCTAAAATTTTGATGTGAGATATGATAATTAATTATTATTTTAAATTTTATTTATTAATTTTTTTAAAAGGACAACTTTCAGTTTAATTATAATTTATAACTTTTTTGTTTTTGAAAGAACATAATTATTATAATTTATAATTGAACGGTTAGAACTTAGAAATCTAAAAATCAGTCTGAAATCTGAATGAAAGCTACACAAATATCACAAATCAGATGACCAAAATATGGTAAACCAACCACTCGAATATTACACTCTTGCACTATTTTAGAGCATTATGTCCATAATTTGAGGTTAACTACTTAAATAGATAAGAGCATATTTAATGGAGTTCCAAAAATGGTTTATTGCTCTATTTTAGTACACTTGTAAAAATAAATATACTCTAATGATATTTAAAAAGTGTACTAAATTTGCCACGTGCTAAAAATTTTATTAAATTTGATACAAAATATAGTATTATATTAAATTTAATATTTTTTTATTTACTAAAATATCACTAATTATTATAATTTATTAACTTTTACTAAATTTTATATTTTTTATTTATATTATCATTATTTAAATAATAAAAGAATAAAAAAAAAACAATTTTTATATATATTCTCAAAAAATAAATGATTATTAATATATTTAATTTTTTTTTGAAATATAGCACAAATTCAATTTTTATGTCAAATTTTAAATTTCCATTAATCATAGTCTAATACAATAGCTAAAGAATATAAAATTGTACATTCTTCACATAAAGGTAAAATAGAGCACCACTCTTTGAAGGAATAAATGTGTATACTTTTTCTTAATTATCTTATATTTTCTCCCTCTTTTCATTTAACCTTTGCCTATTTGTTTGTTTTTATTTAATTGATAAATATGTGTAAAGACATGTGTTAATTCATAAATTCGTTAATATTAATTGAGTAATTTGTGACATAAATATTTAAGTTTAACTCATAGTTGCAAATAAATATTTAAATTTAATTTTTAACAGTAATAATACATATATTTCTGGAATTCTAAAAATATTAGACTTTTAAATGTTAAGTCATTATCCACATGTTATTTTCTTATTGGTATATCTAAACTAATTTTTTTTTAAAAAAAAAAATTAAAAATTTAGTGACTTGGATCAATTAAGGATTGTCACGTGGTAATTTACTTAACATTTAATAACCAGGTACCTCCAAAAGTTCTAGAATCATTGCTTAGGTATTATTACCGCCAAAAAATAAACTTAAGTACTTATTTGCAATTGAGAATTAAACTTAGATAATTATGCCGCAAATTACTCATATTAATTTACGCTTACTTGGAATTTTATGAATAGAAATACAATTTGAAAGAATTTCTCTAAGTTAGAATTTTGGTCATTCCATTTTACAATATTTTCTCTCCTATTTATAAGAGTAGGATATTAGTTATTTTTTATCCAATCCATAGAAAAGTTATAAAATGTGAATATTCTAAACATTTTATATATTTTTAACTAATAGGCAATAAATAATATGCAACTGCTTTTATTTTAAATAAGATAACTATTTTATTTGACTTAGTTTAAGTATCTTGTAACATACGGTTGTCGAAATGCTTGATTGTTTGATGTATAGTGCTCAAGGAATTTGCTAACCAATGAATGTATACTTCAGATAATATATATTCCTCACAAAATATGTTGATTACATTTTTGAAAGAGCTAGTTTAAAGCTTCTCAACGTTAATAATGTCAACACCAGGAATGTTTCTGAATACATTAACAAGTTTAGCTTCTTCAATTGCGTATTATGAATGTGTTGAGTATATTGCATTTAATGTTAAAAGTATCAGCTTTAAAATTTAATATTAGCAATTTATTATTTGTTTATTCAATTAAAAATAATAAATATGGTACTAAAATAATTATTCTGTAGCTACAAAATACGAGTCTATGCCTATATAATAAAGAAACTAGCAAAGAATAAAAGTGCAGAAAAATAAAGATACACAAGATTTTTATACATGGTATCAACAATCCTTGCAAATTATTACTAGTTCACGTGATCACACCCAGAGATAAAATTCATTAGATAGATCTCAAAGATACAAAGTAATTGACTTATGCATAAATAGACTCCCTCTTATTATATGTCCCAAACTTGATGTAATCCACATTCTCAAATGAATCTTGCTGAAACTTCAAGTATTCAAACTCTCTTCAATCTACATAAACAATGCTTGCTTCCTCTCAAGGTAAGACTTGAAACACTTTCTCTCGAAAGCTTGAAAAACCTTCTCCCAAAGGTTTATACTTTTTTTTTGTCTTCTTGGTTGACTTGATTACAGAGTAAAAGCAATAGCAAAGATATAAACACTGAGGTAGAGTTGAACTCGCTCTCCTCTACAAAGCAAATACATTATTTTTTCACAAAATAAGAATAAAATTCAAAGAGATGGGAAATCTGGCTGCTAATATAAGTATTTATAGATGATATACTCGTATTATTGGACAACTCATACACGAATTAGACACGTCCACAACTCATAGGAAACTTTTCTAAAAAAAATTCTTCAACCAGCCCATAAATTTCTTGTTCTGTACTTACGAAATTTTGAGCAATAAGTGCGAGTTCCATTTTTTAAAAAATGAAACTTCCAAATTAATTTTCTCCAATTAATACCCGATCAAATCTTTAGCAAATGGTCAATATACGATCAACACACATCTAGATACAAAGATATAATTTTCTTTTTATTTTTATTTACCGAGATTTTTAAAATTTAATATAAAATATGTGAAAGTTAAAGAAATAGATAAATAATAAAGAAATAAAATCATAGTTTTTACGTGATTGGCGCATTAATAAGTATTAGTTTATGAGTCAATATTATTAGGTTAAGACTAGAAAAGCTTTAAATTTTATACAAATATTTGAACCCTCAAATTTAACTGAGCAATTAAAAAATATGATTCTAACCCTTTGCATTTGCATGATATTAAATATTTGTATGCATATATAAATCTACACTAAATATAGCACCATATAAAAATATAATGTAATATAATTTAATATAATAATATACAATATAATATGTTATACCTTTTTAACATTATAATTATAATACAAATATATAAAACGTATATAATATATATTAAAAAAATATGTATCTTTATTTATCATTATTTTTTTTCTCGAAAGTAATTTTTTATGAAATTCTCCAAAGTAATTTGATTAATTAAAATAAAAATTTTAGATTAATGCATGGCCTAAAACTTTCAAAAAATAAAAAAGTGGCCTAATAAATTATTATGTGTAATATAGTTAAGAAAAAAAAAATATATTATGCACTCCTTAAAAGGCAGTCCTCAAATAAAATAAGTAAATGCTTTTATTGGATGTATTGGGATAGATTGAGCTGATCTAAGTGGAGCGGAGGCATGAGATTTCGAAATTTGAGGGACTTTAACTTAGCACTCTTGGAAAAATAAGGCTGGAGGCTCTTGACTCGGAGTAACTCTCTTGCTGGCCACATTTTTCAAGCAAGGTATTATTCTCATGGCTCTATCTTAGATGCCTCCCTTGATAACAACCCCTAGCTTTATCTGGAGAAGTATCTTAGAATCTAAACAATTGGTCAAGGCGGGGGTTCGATGGTGTGTAGGTAACAAAAGTCTTATCAATGTTTTATCTCAATTGTGGCTACTCGACCCTGTGCATCCTTGCGTGCAATCGACACACTCGGTCCTTTCAACGGCAAAGGTCTGTAACTTGATGAGGGTATATGGTGGTAGCTGGGATGAGGAAATTCTTGAGGATTATTTATCGAGCGACACTGTAAATTGATTCTCAGCATCCCGATTAATTTAACTCAAGCAAGTGATCATCTAGCTTGGTCAGGAGAAGTATATGGTATTTATAGTGCTAAAAGTGCCTACAATCTTCTTCAACAACAGCGTGGTGGGTGGGATGATTTAGAAAGCTCTTTGTTTTGGAAGAAACTTTGGAGTTTAAAAGTTCCTCCAAAAATTAAGAATTTACTTTGGCGGGCTTGTATGGCTTGTCTTCCAACATTGACACTGTACTAAACATGTTGATGTTTCTTCCCTTTGTCCTCTTTTCTACTGTGCTGAATAGACTATTTTGCACAACCTTGTTACGTATCAGACCGTATAGTTGGTATGGAATAGGGCGGGGATTGGAACTGTGGGTACAATTGGTACATATTTTCTTAATTGATGTATGAATTGTTTTAAGATCTTGGATCTCGAGCAGAAGTTCTTGTTTGTCACTATTTGTTGGGTTGTTTGGGGGGCTCGAAACAATCTTGTTTGAAATGGTAAGTGTTTTTCGGCTGACAATGTTGTTGCTTACGCTAAAGGTCATCTTGATCAATGGAGAAATGCTCAAAACTCTAGTTTAGAGTCGTCGGGGTTTGGTTTTCAGGCAGGTGACAGAGCTGAGCATTGGACAGTTCCACCAGTTAATAGAATCAAGGTCAATGTGGACGCAACAATCTTTGAAGGAGGTCGTAGCCATGTGATCGATTTGGTGGCTAGAGATGACAAAGGTCTGTTCTTAGAGGGGTGTTCTTTGTTCAACCATGGTGTCATTGACCCTGTTATTGCTAAGTCTTTAGGGGTCAAGGAGGCGCTTAGTTGGATCAAAGAAAAATGTTGGTCGGGAGTGCATGTGGAGACCGATTGCCTCACGGTGGCACAAGCTTTACGAAGTTCTATTGTTATGCTGTTTTTGTTCAATAGTATTATTCAAGATTGTAAAAATTTATTGTGTGAGTTCAGTTGTCTAATGTTTCAGTTTATTTTGTTAAACGATCAATAAATAGGGTTGGTCATAATTTTGCTAGGGCTTCTATTTTATATCTTGATCGGCGTTTTAATTTAGAGTCTATTCCAACTGATTTGTTACCGAATTTAGTAACGGAATTATATGTATTTTTACTTCGGATTTAGTTAATTTTTTTGTCTTTTATTTATCAACTTAGTAAATAAATATTGGATTTGGTTCACATGCGTAACATTTTACACAATTATTAAGTTTTTGCCCCCAAATATAATAAAAAGAAAGCAAAGATGCCGGAATAATCAAAAGAAAAAGCAGCGTTTATCTCTTTGAAGAATCATACTTGTCAATCCACTTTTGGAAAATTTGTCTCATCAATCTTCACGGTTGTTCACGAAATATTGATACAGTAAGTATTTTGATTTCTTACACCAATGGTAGTTTTTTTATTTTCAACAGTAGGATGTTATTGTTAAGGATGAATTTGTGCACGCGAAGTTGTTTGAAGAATTAGTTTTTGTCTTGCTTTTGATTGCTTTTGTGTTTTTCTTAGTCTTGCTTTGTGCAGGTTAAATGTTTGAAGAAAGTTCTATAAGAGAGTCCGTAAAGAAGCTTTTGGTTGTTGAACATTGTGTTTGTCTAATGACTAATTGTATTCTTTTCTATTTACCTGTGTTTTGCTTAAATCTTTCTTTGTGCACACCAACTGTTTGGGAATTTGTTTCTGAGAGAGCCCGTAAAGAAATCTTTGGTTTTTAAACATTCCTTCAAATTTCTGTGTGTTGTTCTAAGTGTTCTACTAATTTCTGATGGGTCTCCGAGGACCTCAATATGCTGACAATATTAGAATATTTCTAATTAAGGAAATAAAATAATATTATTGATTCTGATAAATGAATATTTTATATTCATTGAATCTGGACAGAATCAATTACGTAATATTCTATATATGGTCAGATTTCTATATTCATTACCTGATTTGATTTTCTGAATTAATTGTCAAAATATTCTGACAATTAATGTGGCACAGATACTGATGGAGTATCTCACCTATAAATATAGGGTCACGGTCCCCGAGCTCCTCACTCATTCTGTTCATAACAGCAAATTCCATCTAAAGAGAGTTGAGAGAGCGAGGAAGCCCGATTACCCATGGTAGTCAATTTCCTTTGCAGATCAAAGCTTATGTGGGTTTGAAGCTCAAGAATCAATGACTGGAGGTATTTCGATCCTTAAATTATAGTGCATATATGTTTGATTAATTCCGCACTTTATACTTAAACATATATATTTCAGTTTATACATATAAATGTCTAACAGTTGGTATCAGAGCGGTTTTTATCTCTGCCTTGATTTTAGTTTGAGTTTCATATATATATACTCGTATATACAATGTTTATATATATATATTTAATTCAGTGTTGATATATATATTTATTTTCGTTGGGGTATATATTTATATATTCATATTCATTCAATCCCAATTATATATATACATATATATTTTCATACATATATACTTGTTTATTCATTCAGTTCATATATATATATATTCATATACATATATATATATATATATATTTTTTCTTCATTTCATTACGTATATATGTTGTATATATATATATTATTTATATATCTAAATGCTATATACAAATATATACATATATACATTTCATGTTTATATATATACATACAGTATTTTTATTTTTCTGTATATATATGTATATATATTTATATATATATTGTATATGTATTAATACATTCATATATTAATATAGATTGTTCTAAGCATGAAAATCCACTTTGAAAAAACAAAGAAATCTCAAAATTATTTTTCAGAAAATTTTGGTGATTTTTAAATCTTTGTTTTATGTATTTTCGATGCATAAAATCTATATGAATGTCTTAATTTTTGCATTTAGATTCATTTGGAATTGATTTCATGATTTTTGGAAGTTTAAGGAAATTTTATCATGTCGCTTATGGCAGTGTATTTTTCAAAAAAAAAAAAAAAAAAAAAAAAAGGGAAAAAAATTTCGATTTTTTTTATATATTTTTTTATTTATTTGGAAATATAAATTATTCTCCTATTGTTAATTTAGTCAATAAATTACATTCATTAATTTCCATTTTTAATTTAATACATATATTTAGAATTAATATGTTATTTAGTATAAACTGAAAATGGAAATTTGTTTTAATATGGTAATTAATTACATGATTTATTTAGGCATGTAATAATTGTGCAATTTGTATAATTGTGCATTTAATTATTTATTACCAAATTTATGTAATTTATTGTTTAAATTAATAAAATTTGAAAAATCTGCCATTAAGTATAGTCTTTAATTTTGCATTTAATTCATTCCATATAATTAATTGTACTAATTTGTATAATTACCTTATTTATACAAATTAATTATTAGTATAAATATTTAAGATATTATATGGTCATAAATGCATAATTAATTTGTGGATTATTAGTATATTGATAGTATCCTCACTCATCAATCTTCACGGTTGTTCACGAAATATTGATACAGTAAGTATTTTGATTTCTTACACCAATGGTAGTTTTTTTATTTTCAACAGTAGGATGTTATTGTTAAGGATGAATTTGTGCACGCGAAGTTGTTTGAAGAATTAGTTTTTGTCTTGCTTTTGATTGCTTTTGTGTTTTTCTTAGTCTTGCTTTGTGCAGGTTAAATGTTTGAAGAAAGTTCTATAAGAGAGTCCGTAAAGAAGCTTTTGGTTGTTGAACATTGTGTTTGTCTAATGACTAATTGTATTCTTTTCTATTTACCTGTGTTTTGCTTAAATCTTTCTTTGTGCACACCAACTGTTTGGGAATTTGTTTCTGAGAGAGCCCGTAAAGAAATCTTTGGTTTTTAAACATTCCTTCAAATTTCTGTGTGTTGTTCTAAGTGTTCTACTAATTTCTGATGGGTCTCCGAGGACCTCAATATGCTGACAACACTATTTCTTTTTCTTATTTTCTTAGGAATTTAAAACGCTGCAGGGAACATGCAATTGACTCTGGAATTCGGGTAACTAACTTTGTTTTATATGCTTTGTAACTTAGCAGTATCATCAACTTTTGTAGTTGATTTAAAACTGTATATGTTTGAATAATCAAGACACGGCATGTATGAATAAATTATTATACGTATCAAGAATTTTGAGTGTATAATCAAAGAACATTATAAATATTTTTTGGAAAATGGATTTTTGGTGATACCAAGTTGAATTTTATGCAAAAGGGTGGCACAGTAAGAGAAACGAAATTCAGAATTATTTCTGCCTTTGTTTTATTTGAGGAGTGAAATCTTTGATTGAACCTCTTGAATTGTACCTAATAATTTGTGCATGAATAGTTTTGATAAATTGTCATTGATGATTTGGTTCTCTACACACAAAAATTATAATGAAACGGCTTTTTATGTGCGACCTATACTTTTAATTGGCTTGTACCGTTGGCCATTGGTGGTAGGTGATCTATTTTTCTGTAAAGTTACGTTCCATGGGTTTTATGTGTATATGTAAATCATGTGTGATCTGGCGTATTTGACATTGGCATCTTTTTCTCTATTTTAATCTTGTTTCGTCGGAACCTCATTACTGTTTACTTTGTTGAATGCAGTGGGGGATTAGAACTCCTTTGTGAATCTAAAAAGATTCATAAAGTTGATGTTGAAACTCAAAATGGAGTAGAGAAGGTAAAGTACAATTTAACTTCTGTTGATAGACTGAAATGGCTATTAAGTTTATTTTTTAGGTTGAGTATTGTGGTTAGTTGTATGATAAAATCTTATTTCACTTCTCAGTTGACTATGAAAGATTTGCTTGCTTGGGTGCGTATCAATTTGATCAAGGAAAGACCTGAGATGTTTATGAAAGGAGACACAGTGTAAGTTGTTCTCGGCTTAATTTGGAGTAGTGTGTTTAAACTTTTTATAAATTGAATTTTATGGCTGGCCATGAAAGTTGGAAATGAAAATGCTCTGAGGATTAGAGACCCTTGTTTAAATCTGGAGGGCTACTTGAGTTTGAGGTCCATCCATGTGTTTAATTTCACTTAGTCTTGAGGTTCAAGTCTCAGAGTTGGCAAAGAGCTGGCTAAATGAGCGTTGAAGTTCATAGGATATCAACAAAATAGATACTATATCTCTTAAATTACTAGGAATTATGTGTACCTGATGAGAGCCTCCCTGGGATTCCAATACAACAAAGCAAACCAAAATAACTAAGAAAACCAACCACAGAGTTAATGAGAGTAGTGAAAACAGTAGAAGAAGGGAACTGAATTGGTGAGCTATAGTTGATAAAAGATGCAAAAGGAGACTGTAGTCTCACAGAGATTGAGAGCCATTGCTCTCCATGAGATGCTAAGAATTACCAACTTGTTGCATAAATCACACACTGCCAGTGGTTAGACACGCTCTAAATGAGCAACTCACCTTACACAATGGAATTACAAAAACACCCTTCTACTCACTCAAAAAGCCAGCTCACCAAAACTACAAAACTTACTCCTCTGTATGAATTTTATTTCCACTCCTAGTAATAGTATAAGAGAAACGAACCATGGGGCCTAACACTTGAGAACATTTGATGTGTTTGTAAGAACAACTTATTTTTACCATTTGACATTCTGTTGTTAACACCATCACGAGCAGTGTAAGGTATTAGTTTCTTTAGTAGATTACTCAGATTTTCATATGTTTTTTTGGCAGGAGACCAGGTGTTCTAGTCCTTGTGAATGACTGTGACTGGGAGTTGAGTGGCCAACTCAACACCACACTGGAAGAGAAGGATGTTGTTGTCTTTATTTCAACCCTACACGGGGGGTAGTATCTTAAGTTATTGCCACATCTTTGGAATAAAGATAATACTATGCTTTTTGTTCAGAAAAAAGAAGAGATAATACTATGTTTTATAGGAGTACGCCTATTCTTTTAAGAGTGATTTTGCCTAATGACATCTTGATTGGTTAGTTGGTTTTGGGGCATGTTTTGTACCCTTAATGATATTATATTGTATGAATAATCAGCCAAGTTCCATGTTCTTTAGCTAGGATTGTCTAAACATTTGCTATAGAAGGCTAACTGATTTTATGTGATATCCTATTGGCTAAACTCATTTAATAATGCCTTTACACTTTTTTCTTCTTTAAATGAATTACATAATATTAAATTGATTGCAAGAAATGATTACAGGTTTCCCCTTTGAAATGATTTAAAATTGTCTACAGTATTAATAGAAAACAATTTACTATTCCTATGGAAATATTACACCATATGAAATAACTCATTTATACCAATAGTACTTAGCTCTTTCTATATGTGATATAGTTATGTGATATAGTGTAATATGATACCGAGAAAAGTGCTAAGCACGAGAAAAGTGCTAAGCACCAAAATTGTCTTTTAGCAATTCTCTATTTTAAGGGTGATCATAAATAACTTTTCTTCCCCTCTCTTGTAGAAGCATCAATATGCTTTTTGACCCATAGTTTAGCTAAATTAAAGTCTTGTTTTAATTGCTCTTCGCTGGGTTTTTGTCTCATATTGTGCTTTTAATTGCTCTTCGCTGGGTTTTTGTCTCATATTGTCTCATATTCAAAAAAAATTGAATTATACTTGTGACAACACATTTATCAGCAAGGAGTGAATCCTTCACAATTTAATTATTCGACTTATAATTATTAAGTACAATAAGAAAGAAAAAGAATAGAATATAGTGAGAGAACCAAATCAAACTACCTAGACAACAATAAAGGCAGTGACAGATGGTGTGAGTTATTAAGGAGCTAGCACATCAATGTGGAATGGCATACTCAGACTCAGGCCTTTTGCTTTCCTTTTCTTAGTCTTTCAAGCTCTGTTTCAGCACCTTCTAACTGTTGTCTAAGTGTGGACACTTTTCGCTCTAAATCTTCCACTGTGGTGTGACTGATGCAAGGTTGATACGGTGTCAAAAATTTCTGCGAAAATGATTTCAGTGCCTCTACTCCAGTAACCTACAAAAATCCATAATAACCAGCTAGTCAAAAAATTGTAAACATACCCATTTGTAAAGATTATTGATAAAGGCAACTGTTTAGTTATTCCGCAAAACAATTATTCCAGTTTTCAATTATTGCTAGTTCTCAAAAACCACTATATTGCATCCTGTAGGTGAGCTTATATAATATAGATATAAATTAAGGCAGTGTAGTTTACCTCTTGTGGCAGTAATGGCAACTTGGTAATGTGAAAATCATCATACAACATGTAGAACTGGTCAAGATACTTCTGCTGCATCCGCATTCTTGCTTTGAGCAATTTAGACTCAACATCTATAACAACAGAAGGATTTATGTATTAGCTTAGCTTCTGTCAAAGCAATTCGAAAAAGAGAACTAAATGGGCAAAATGAAGTGAAGTTGCACCTTCTTCATCGTAAAGTACTTGGTTAATAATAATGTTGTGTGTATCTATTTCAAATTTCGTAAGTTCCTGCACCAGTCTCTCAGTTTCATAGAGTGAGAGAAACTCTGGAATGCAAACACAGACAAAGGTTGTCATGTCCTGCAAACAGTGAAATATGAATTAATTCCCCTATATGAAGGTTCAACATTGAACTGCATCTGCATGAAATTCAACATATCACTAATGAAGCTTATTGTTATTATTATTTTATTTTTTTGAGAAGATAAATTTGTTAAGCGGTCACCAACAAATATGAAATAACAATATATTAGCACTAAGTAGGTACAGAGAAATTAAATGATAGACTATGTAAAAGAGTGGATGGATAGAACATTGAGACGAAATGTAGTAGACCAAAGAGCAAATGGAAGAGATAAACATAAAGGCAAAATGAAACCAGAGAGCAAATAACTAACACTAGGTACTTCAAGTTCTTTCGTATAAAGTATAATGTTTTAAACTAACAAGTTCACAAAAACGAATTCAGATCACTTCATGTAGCCAGTCTTACCGGGTCTTTAAATTGTCTGTTTACTTGTTCAATCACATCTTTCATGCCTTCGAGCTTTCCCAAAATAGCATCTTCTCCAAATTCATCATCAACACCAAATAGTCGAGTCATCTAACATAAAACATTTTACAAGACACTTGAATGTTAATATTACTAGAAGTAAAACCAAGCAACAGTTATTAAATAATTAAAAGATCATCAGATCGAGCTCTTATTTTTAACAGTGGCATGCAAGAAAAAAAATGCCAAGGTTTCAATTTTTATTTAAAAAAAATCAGAGAATGGAAATATATGAGGAATAGCCATAGCCTATGGTTACAGTTGCACAGATGATGTAAGATCCCCTCAAAAAAGAAAAAAGAGTAGAATCTGCAATCACCAACTGATAAGAAAAAAAGTGCTCCATAAACAAGGATAAATGACAAGCACAAGAAGCCAAAAAATCAAGGTCTCTAGGAAACTATAATTTGATAGGTGGAACGAATATAGCTTGAAAGCTCCAATTGTGGGACCATATTGTAAAAGAATCAACAATTAAAATGCTTCTATACTGGTTGTCAAAACAAACAAAACAATGCAAAGTAAAGTAAAGGTGACATCATTTAGGGAGACAAAACAATCATGAGGAAGCATATCAGACAATTATTAAACCCAATACACATCATGTAAATTACTTCACACCAGACGGTCATAAATTTTTAGATACTAAAAAACATTAAAGCAATCCAATGTGATCTTAGATTTTGCTAAAAGAAAAACAATTTATTAGTAGCAACCAAATATAAGAATTATGGATTATACATTTTGTTAAAGTCAGAACATACCTGGTTTATCATACCACCAAATTTACTTTTCAAAGACATAACTTTTGCAAGACCCTTCTCCAAGGTAGATGGAAATTGCAATAACCGAAGTGTGTGACCAGTTGGAGCAGTGTCAAATACTATGACCGAGTAATCCATTGTTTGCACCAATCTTCAGAACATAATTTATAAGAATGTATCAGTTAATTTAACAATATATAGTTTCTGTGCCAGAGAAGCACACATGTCAATATTTGCTAAGTAACGAGAATGTTGTCCCCAGATAATTGCATGGGTTTTCATCATAATCTAACTTATATTTAACAATCAAATGAAACCTCAAACACCTTGAAGTTGAAGTTAGTCAAGCATATTTTCTCATTATCACAATAATTAAGCGTAAGGACAGCCATTACTTATTTGGATCCAAAAACGATTTCTGAAGTTGTTGGAGAAAACAAAAAGAAAAAGAAAAGAGGAATTGTGCTCATTTCTTACTTCAGCATCTCTGCAAAACTCATGGCCTCATCAATGCCAGGAATTGCGTTTGCTAGCTCTGAAAATAGACTATCCATTCCTTCCGCACCAACCACATCTTCATGCTCAACGGTTGGATCCACTTCCTGTAGATACCAAAATCAGAAACGACTACATAAAAACCTCAGGACGAAAAAAAAAAAGGTTTGGTAAAAGCATACATAGCTATTAGTTATACAACCATGAAGACAGTAAACAAAATCCATCACAAAACTGTTTTTAAAATCTCAAATGATCACACAGTACCTATTGTTCTCTGCAAAGCAGAGAGTTTCAAGAATTGGGTGTTCCGAATTTCCATAACTACACTAGATTCAAGCAAAACAAGAACAAAATCTACCACAAATGAAGCTGGAGAAAATCAGTATCTGTAATTCTAATCTACACAAATATATGCAGTAACAAAAAACAGGAAGTGAGTGCCAAATTCACTAAATAACAGAACCCATATCTATAATGACATGCATAATTATCACCGCCGAAAAAATAAACAGAAAACAAAATAAAAAATCAAAATTGAGCAGAAGCAAAAACACAGCAAGGAAAGAATATGTTTGTTACCATAGCGTAGAGATTGGTGAATCCATTAACCAAAGTAGGAGTCTTGGTAAAGCGTTGCTGAAATGCATCGCTAAGATTGTGAGCAGGGTCGGTGGAGATGATCAGAACGGAAGATCGAACTTGGGAGAGAAGAATGGAGATAATGGAGCTACAAGTGGTCTTGCCAACGCCGCCTTTACCTCCAACGAAGACCCACTTGAGACTCTCCTGCTCCAGAATGTTCTGCACAGTCCCTTCAGGTAAATCCGATGCCGCCGCCATTCTCAGAGGTGGATCAATCTCTCGCTCTCTCTGGTTATGGAAGTGGGATTTAGAATGAGAATCTGGGTTACTTCAAAACAGCGCTCTCACCTCATCTCACACAACTCGGCAACACCCAAAATAACCTCGCTGCCACGATACCCTTTTAATTTTAGTTAGTTAAATTAATTACATTTTAATTTAATTAGATTTAATATCAAACGATATATCATTCCAAAAAAAATTAAAATTTTTACTCCCAAACTTTAACATATATTAAATTATGCCCTTTGAACTTTTTTGACCGCTCTGAACTATTGAAATTGTTAGATTTAAAGATTTTTGTCTAATTTCATTCAATTTTACTATTTCAGTAATTGTTTATGTACTAAATCATACTCCCCAGATTTTGACTGCAATTTTCTCACATTCAAAAAGATGCTTTGTCAATCTCTGGTTATGTTGATAAAATTTAGATGATTTCTGATGCAATCATTATTGCTAGATTAGTAGATTAGTGGACAAGATGTGATCCTTCAGCATCTCAATGGTCTTGGTCCGGACTATGATTCAGTTGTGTCTAGTATAACATCAACAAATGATTTTTTCACTCTTGATGAGGTTCAAGCCCTGCTTCTTGCATATGAAAGTCGTCTTGATCATCATCATTCAGTTAATGATCTCTCTGTAAAGCTCTAGGCCAGTATCTTACCATGGGATCTTCTCGTCATGGATATGGTCGTGCTTATCACCCTATTGGAAGAGGTACATCCACGAATTCTGGTTCAAGAATTGGTGGTTCAAGAATTGGTGGTCGAGGCTACTCTCGTGGTTCTGCTCCCTTCAACAGGCTAATTTGTTAAGTATGCTTGCACATGGGTCACACTGTAGTTGTGTGTCACTACAGGTTTAACAAGAATTGGATTACTCCAAAATTAAACTCCAATCCTCCCAAAGCATTTCTTACTAAATATGAATTGGACAATACAAATCAGACTCCCGCAGTTTTACCAAACTTTGGTGATGATGACACATGGTTTGCAGATACTGGGACTACTACACATGTGACAAATGAACTGGACAATTTTCATTCAACTACTAACTACACTGGACAGGAGACACTTACTATTGGTGATGGTAAGCATCTAAAAATCTCTCATATTGGCACAACAACTATTCCTTCTAATAATGATTATCCTTTAAAATTGAAATTTGTGCTTGAAGTTCCTTTTATTACCAAAAACCTTGTCAGTGTTTCCAAACTAGCTAAGGACAATGATGTCTTCATTGAATTTCATAAATCTTGTTGTTTTATCAAGGATAAATAAATTGAGATTGTGCTCCTCAAGGGGAAGGTTAAGTAGGGTCTCTACATGCTTGGAGATGACACATAACACTTGTTGGAATTATTTTATCAGGATCTTAGATCTACTCACAAGTATGTTGATTTAACAACCTAAATATGAACTTCTAAAACGATAGAAAATTAAACACACAAAAGTAAGAGAAATCTTACATTGGGTGCAGCGGAATATATGTCTCCTCCCACTCAGATCTTTAACCCTTGATTCCTTTCTGTCGCAGAGTATAATCAAGATCTGAGCCCGAATGTCCTTCTTTGTTGAATCTGAATTCTACACACCCTTCCTCACTATGATTGAGGTATTACTTGATGTGTATGGGCACTACTCTATCACTTAGAGAATTTCGAAAACAAAGAAGGTAGAGAGAGAGAGAGAGAGTGGCGGTTTGAAAAGAGTTTTTGTGTGAGAGAAAATTTTGTCAAAGTGTTACAAAAACTGAAGCCTTTACCTTCTATTTATAGAAGACCACCTAGGGCTATGGTTGAATTACTTGGCATTAAAAAATTGAAAAATCAATGTGAAAAGGGAAGCAAGGTGGCCGGCCTAGGCATTGTGGAAACAAGGCTTGCCACTTTTCCAACTTTCCTTTTCCTACATTGCTAGTTTCCTATTTTGTCAAAAACTACCAATTCCTTTATTCAACCACATAAATATGTTTATTATAATTGTAAACATAAAAATAGACATAGTCAATTTATACTATACTAAAATAAGTATATTTTCTTTCTATTGTTTCTTTATATTGATTATTTTCTAATGAGTTAGTGAACGAGTTTTCTATTGAAGTATAATTCTTACATCAAAAAATAAATAAACAAACATAATTTTATAAATTCTAAAAATTATTTAATTAAAAAAAATAAACACGACACAATTAATAAACAAAGAAAAAGATAAAGATAAACAATTTTTTATATATATTATTTATTTTCTAAAAAATTACTAAAAAAATAAACATAACACACGTAGAGTGATATAATAAACTTATGTGAATATTATTATTTTGTTTATTAAATTAGTATATTTAATTAATAGAAAATAAAATAAACACGTATATAAAATATTTTATATTATTAGTATGTTTATTATAATTGTAAACATAAAAATAAACATAGCCAATAAACACATATATAAAATGTTTTATATTATTAGTATGTTTATTATAATTGTAAATATAAAAAAAACATAACCAATATTACCATATATATACTAATCAATAATTATTACCATATATATATTATAAAAAAAATTGAAAAAAAGTTTTTAATTATATATAAAAGTGTATGAGAAAATGATAATAAGTTTTTTTGCACATATTTTGTAATTAATTAAAATAATGTATACAAAATTGTAAAATGCCCTTTATATTATTAGTATGTTTATTATAATTGTAAACATAAAAATAAACATAACCAATATTACCATATATATACTAATCAATAATTATTACCATATATATTATAATAAAAATTGAAAAAAAGTTTTTAATTATATATAAAAGTGTATGAGAAAATGATAATAAGTTTTTTTGCACATATTTTGTAATTAATTAAAATAATGTATACAAAATTGTAAAATGCCCTTTAATCATTCTAAAACTACAAATTAAAGAGAGAAACTCGGAGAGAGAGCAAGGAAGAGACGGAGATCGACTTCGAAGTATTCTTTATTCTAGTTCTTTTCTACTCTTTCTACTTTTGCTAAATATTATGATTTTGGTTATAATGTCTAATTCTGAGTAGTTTTCTTTTAGTTAAGGGTTATTTCAAAACCTGAAACATGAATTATTAATTTCATTATTGAATAGGGGTGTTCACAAAGTATCCGATCCAATCCAATCTGCACGATCCAATCCAATCCAATCCTCAAAATGCGGATATCCGCACTTGTGCGGATTGGATTGGATTGAAAAATCTAAAATCCGCACTTGTGCGGATTGGATGTTGTTTGACCTCAAAAAGTAACCGATCCAATCCAATCCGCACTTAACTATATATTTTTAAAAAATTATAATATATAATATATATTAATTAAAAAAAGATACAAACTTCTAATTTCTTAATCTTTTTTAGTAATATATTGAGTTGGTGCATTTTATTTATTTTGTAATAAAAAACACAAGAAAAATAATTCTTATTCATATAGACACATACACATAAAGTTTAAATATAAATATACTAATTTATTTATTTTAGTAATAGATAGTAGATACATATATATTTTAATGTAACTCTAAAGATAAGTATACATATATTGATATACTAGGTGATTGTTACGTGCCAAGCCACGTAGTGTTAGTTTTATTTAGTATTTTAGTTTTTTATTTTAATTAATAATTAAAATAGTATAATTATTTGAACGATTTTTTTTATAAAAATAAAATATGTGTCAGTATATTTAGTAAGTAAAACATAGTTGTGTTATAATAATGTATGTTATTAATAGTAAAATGTACATTAATCTTCTAATTGAAAAAAGTTTTATTATCTCATTTCATATTTAATAACAGCTACACAACTATATATTTATAGACTTTCACATTCTTTGCAAATTACTAATAAGCACCAATAATATTTTCATATTCTAATATTAATTAAAAATAAAACTAAAAATAAGCACAAACATATAAGGTAAATAAGCACAAACATATAAGGTAAGCACAAAAATCTCTAAGCCAACACAATCAATCTTCTTTTATATTATCTTTTCTAGATATTTTATCTATGTTTTTCTTTTTTAAAAAATAAATAAAAAAATTATTAATATTCTCCCAAGATATGTGCCTAAGATGATTTTTTTAATTTAAAAAGAGATTATTAATATTTAAAAGATTGTTTAATTTTTGGGTTTAATTATTGGGTTTATTTTTTAACGGGAGATCAA
Organism: Cannabis sativa; assembly: GCF_029168945.1. NCBI lineage: Eukaryota > Viridiplantae > Streptophyta > Magnoliopsida > Rosales > Cannabaceae > Cannabis > Cannabis sativa. The sequence goes on along the minus strand of NC_083601.1, from coordinate 37,664,013 downwards.
ACCTAATCGTTAAATTTAACAGAATATTCTTTTATTTTTAAGTATATTCTGTTAAACCAAGAATGTTAAACCAAGAAATGCCGTTAGATAGGCACTTTTAATATATAAAGATATGTATATTGGTTTAATTTGTATATAAATAGAGATGGAAATAGATTATTATTGGAGATTAAGAAACAATAGTTTTTTTTTTAAAAAAAAAAATTCTATGAAATATTAAATAATTTATTGTTAAAAAAATAACCGATCCAAAATAACCGATCCAATCCGCACTATTGCGGATTGGATTGGATTGGATTTAAACTCTTATGCGGATCGGATTGGATCCAAAATATGAAATCCGCACTTAGTGCGGATTGGATGTTGTTTGACCAAAAAAGTGCGGATTGGATCGGATGAACACCCTTATTATTGAATGTTAATTTCTAATTTCCATCATATCAAATTGCTTCTATTATTCTATGTCAATGTTAAGATTATTGTTTTATTCTTAATTGGACGGTCGCTAAATTATATTTTACTTTAATCTACCGTAATCTTAAGATTACTATTCACCTAATAGTCTAGGATTCTAAGTGTTTGTGATAAATTGTAATTTTAATTGTGATGAAGAATATAACCTAAGTAAAATGAATTATATGTTTCATTAATTTGTTGCCTAAATTAATCTATCTCCATAAAACTCAAAGCTTAAATAAATTGCATGCTTCGTGGATTTACTGCTTAGATAAAAGAGTTAATTATTGAGCGCTTCACCTTGATTACATACAATAAGGAGTTTGGATAACTGTCTGCTTCAACGTTATCTAGGAATAGTTATTGAGGGTGACTAATAACCTTTAACTCTTATATCATAATTTCAATATTAATTTATTTGTTTTATTTTTATTGTGTTATTTTAATCTTAATCTCAAAACCCCATTTTCTAACTCTTATCGTATTGAATAATTGAATAACCAAAAGTGCAATCGACAAAATCAAATTTGTGATCATTTATCAATATAAAACCATTTATCCATAGAAAGGGTTGAGCACTTGCTATCTCCCCATTTGTCATCATTTCTTCTCTATTATTTCTATTATCATTATCATCAAGGGCCCGTTTGGTACGCAGGACTGGATTGGACTAGACAGACTAATTTGTTCAATCCAGTGTTTGGGCATGTTAGAAGTCTGGATAACTAATCCAGCTAACCTCATCTGTCTGGGATTATTTGTCCCATCCAGCAGGGTGGGATAAATAATCCCATGCAGGTGAGATTTTTTTTTTTATCGCTTTTTTTAATTTAATTTTATTAATATATTTTAAATTTAATAAGAATTTAAAGGAAATAATTATCACACATTTATTTATATATTTTTTTATCAAAAATTTATTCATTAAAATTAGTGAAAATGTATAATTTTAAATTATTATATATAAGTTTTTCAAAATTTAAAATATTATTAATTAAATAATAGTTACTTAAATTAATTCGAAGAAAAACAATAAGACAATAAAATTATATATTATTTTTAAATTACTAGAAAATTTATATAAATATTTAAAAAAATTGATATTTATATTAAATTAGTGATTAAATTAGTGTTTAAGATAAACAATTTTATATTATTCAAGTATTTTTATACTACTATTTTAATTATTTATTAAATAAAAAACATGATAAAATATTTTATTATATATTTATGATATATACTTAATTATATAGAATATATTATTTTATTTTATTATATAATTTATTTATTTTTATGTTTTTGATGCGAATTATTCATTTTTATTTATTTATTATTATATATTTAATTTTAATTTATTATTATATATTTTTATTTTAATTTAAGTTTTTTTTTTTTAAAAAAAAAGAGATAAATAAAATAGTCCAGTCTATTCTTAAACCAAACACAATTACTTTCAACATAATCCAATCTTATCCAGTGCAGTCCAATCCTTTTCAATCCAATCCAATTCAATCCTGCGTACCAAACGGGGCCAACAGAATATTATTTCCCTGGAACAAAGAATAATACTATTTATTACCTTAAGTTAACATTAGATTTTATTTACATACCAATGTGGGAGTCAAATTGGTTTTCCTTCTCCTCTGCTTTATCATTTTTTCCGAAACATGATTTTCGACTCCGACTCTTTATCAACATGACATGTATTGCGTAATATTTTCATAAAATCAACGTGAGGCTTGTTAAATCCTAGTACTGCTGAGTAGAACAAAACAGCATATTCCATAAATTAATCTCATCCGAATTAGGCTCTCAGCTACAAAAAGGAATAAAAAATTGTAGAATAAAAGAAAAGAAGCAAAAGAGATTGTTTTAATGACTGTCCCATGAACCTTTATTGAGTATGCATAGCATTTTATAAGGCAGGTGAAGAGGAAAACTCTTCATAGCTATATATATATATATGCTTAGAAACTTATCGTCATACAGTACAATATACTTAAGCTCTTTAATATTAACATTAACTATTACTATACAACACGGTAGAAGAGAGAAAAGGTAATTAAGAGAAGGTGTTGTTAATACAATAGTTTATTATATTAGTAAAGAGAGTTGTAAGTGAAACAAGTGGCAACTATGGAGGATATACAAATGAAGAAAGAAGGAAGTAAGGTGGTATTCAAGAGCATTCCTTGGCCTAAGTACCCTGACAGTGTTATGGTTCCATCTGCCATCACTCGTGCCAGAGTTCCTGCTTCTGTCGAAAGCAATCCCCCATTGTAAGTCCCACGAGAAAGCCTTGACGACATCACTCGAGACAACAGTGACAAGTTCACACCTGATCAACAATTATACTCATCAATTATCTTATTATACATATTAACTTTTGTGCTTCATCAGAAATGACCAAATTAGAAGTTACCTTCGAGTACTTCAGCTGACACAAATGTAATCAGAGCCGAGCCCACATATTGAGGTACAGAGTAAGGTACCACGATTTGGAAGCTTAACACTATGCCTAAACATACCATAATTTGAGATGCTAGTAATACTTGCCTGCCAAATAAATAGATGAATTATAATTGGTTTTCTTTTTAGGGAATTAATGTCCTTTTTTCAAAATTGAATGTTTACCTTTCTTCAAACATGTTGCTGATATAGTTACCAACAACAATGTTTACTGGGAGCACTGTCAAACCAAGACATGCAAGAAAGATTGCCACACTGCTTGTGGACCATACAAAATAGTATCCAGTGACGACACTTGATTCAGCCAGTAAAATCTCCATTGCATACTTGAGCATGAAGTATATAAATAGCTGAACCTGGTTTAGCCAAAATATAATGACTCAAGTGAGAGAGATGATTGTATATATACTGAAATTTAGAGCCCAAATAAATGGAAAGCAAAAGAATAAAACATACTAGTCAATGGAAACATATATAGAAGAAAAGGTATATGAACAAAACCATAGAACTAATTTTATGAACCTTTACTGATGGTGTTAGTAATCTGTAAGCTGATACAATTGAATCAACTGGTTTCTGTACTTTGTCAGAATCTTCATCAGCATCATCACAATCTTGGAGATCATCTTCTTCTTCTTCTTCTTCTTGGTTAGCTTCATAGTTAATTAGTAATGGTTGTGTGCAACCATTCTCCACAGCAACATTTATGCATTGTTCTCCTTCAAAATAAAACCAACATTAGCTAAAAAAAATGCTTACTTCAAGTGAAAAGGGGTATTGAAAGTCACTTACCAAAGTCCTTCTCTATTTTGGCCTGAATTTTGCGTGGAGATTTCCCTGTTTGTTGAAATCATTTGATTTAAATTTCAAGAAAATTGAGAAAAATATCAAAGAAAAAAAAACAAAAGATATAACAAACAAACCAGAATTAGAGTCGTGGGAGGATAGATCTTTATAGTTCTCACGATAAGGCTCTCTAAAAGAAGTCCAAAGCCAGATCAAATAGAAAAGCCATGCAAGAGCCATAACCCAACCAGGTAAAGTGTCTCCATTGAATGTAAGCTTGTAAATTTTGAAGTTAGTTTGAAACAAACAAGCAAGAGCAGGGCCACATGCCATTCCAAGGGCACTAGCACTGACAAACCCAGCAGATGCTTGCATTCTTAGTTTTAATGGTACACAATCACTAATATACCTTCTATTAATTGCTCTTGCTGAACCTAAGCTGTAAATTACAACATATATAATATCAGATTTTCAATAGGCCAATGATTTAAACAACTTAAAAGAGCATTATAGGATATGAAATTACTTACCCACAACATAGTCGGCCAATTAGAAGAACTGATATGGAATTAAGATCATAAGCTAGAGCATATAAGGTGTTTCCCAATAGAAGAATGATGCTACTAAATACTAGTGGCCTCATGTACGATCTATTTGACCATGCACTGAAATAAACTGAAGAGAACACTTGAGCTACGGCCATTGAACCAATCACAACTCCACACACAGTGGCTGCAGCTCCAAGGGTTAGGGAATAGTGGTCTGCTGTTGGAACAATTATATATGTATTTACCATATATAGAAATGTGTTTGCCAAGTTCAAGAGAAGTGATATGAAATGATATCTCTGTTCATCATCAATATCGTCCTCAGCAGACGGTGTTGGTAGTTCATCTGGGAAAATAAGTGCATGTCTTCCCAAAAATTGAAGAAAATTTGTTGAGTTTGATAACCTCTCAACAGCTGTGTTTATGGAATGAACAACAGGATCCTGTTGAAACAGATCATTAGATATATATATATGACAAGAACTAATTAAAATGCATATGATACTTGGATGGATTATGAGAGTAAACCGGAATGGAAAGTTCAGGCTGATCGTATATGGATACATAGCTCCCACGATTGTCTTTAAGGTCTTGAAGTTCTGCTAGATTTCGAGATATGGCTCCAACAACTGCCCCAACACTCTACACCATATGGTCACAAAAAAGAGCTCAATTAGATGAAACTAATTAGAGACAAATTAAGATGAAGTTGTAGGGTACTAGGGTAGGAGCATGAGATTATTACCACATGCTTGAAGACTTGGCGCAATTGAGAATAAGGATGATTAGAACGAGTTTTGACATAGTAATCAGTAAATTTATAGCGAAGGCGTTTATCAAATTTCTTCAAAATCTTGCGTAGACCAATAGCATTGATTTCAACATAAAAGATAAGCCTTAGAAGATCTCTGCCTACATCTCTGTAAGCTTCTTGCACTTGATCACATACTTGTTTTCCTTCTGGCTGTTGTATGATGTTATCATATTGGTCTCTGAGATTTGATATTCTGCTTGCAAGCAATCCTTGTTGTTCCAGAAGAAACAAAACAATCTTCTCAATCTGGAGATTAATGACATATGCATGTTGGATTAATGTAGTGAAAATGCATATAGGTGAAAAGAATTTAGGCAAATGGAATTTCAAATTTTACCTGACAATCTAGTAATCTGGAGAAGTCTCTAAGAACCAAAGGACGATTTTGTTCTCCAACTTGAATTTCTTGTGTATATCTGTTTACCTTTTTCTTCATCAATTTATAGTTAATGTAGTATCTGAAAAATAGGCCCACAAATTCAGAATAGTCAAGAGAACATCAAATGTGACATATATGAAGAAATTAACAAACACCTTAATGAACAAGAAAGACAACTAATGCATACATACCCTTTCCATTCTTGAATCTGCGATTCTCTTAACTTCTTTCCAAACGCAACCATGATTGTTGTACAGATAATCAAAGTATAAATCACTGACAAAATTAAGGATTGAAAAACAAAATTCAGCATTAATTACTTATTGTTTGAGATCAAAACATGACAACACATTTAGCTGATCAAGTTTTAATTTCAAAGAAAGAAAAGTTTTAAGTAGAGAAATATAGTAGTTGCAGTGAAAGTGGATATTAAAACACGTAGCCAAGATGAGAGAGGGTCTCAAATGAATGTCTATTAATTACCAAACATTGTACATGTTAACAAGAAACAGAGTGGAATGCAAGAATACATAAGTGGAAAAAGCAAGAAGCCAACAAAATGCAAAACACCATTATATATGTTATAATAATGACACCTGATCTTTTCTTTGACACTCGTCTTAAAACATTTCTGCATACAACAAATTCTGCCTATTATGTGGAGAATGGAATGACAATAATAATACTCGTTAGAGTATTTCCCACCCAGAACGCACACGTTATACATACACATATATATTATATACGCATGTCATATAGCGGCAATGATAATTATATCAGAAATTCATTTATTTATCAACGTACTGTGTGTGTGGACTATGATATAATACTTGAATAACTTCAACAATTAGAATAAAGTTACGGTAAAATGGGATTGATAAATATCAATAATTAAAACATATTAATATATATTGACATATTTTTAATATACAAAAAGTCTAATTTAAAAAATATACTACAAAAAGTTAGATTTTTTGTTTTTAAAAAAAAAAACTAAAACTAATATATAATTGCACCAAATTTTTTATTATATATTATTCATAGTGTATGAACTTTTTGAATTATATATTTACAAACGTTACACTCGAATTTTTATACCCTTACTTTGTAATAATAATAATAATATAGAGTTGGTGTCTTGATCTCTTAAAATAATAATGTAAAGGGAATTCTCTTTTCTAATAAGCTAGGATAACAATACTCTATTTAACAATATCTTAGGGGTATTATAATCTATTCTAGTTGTTAAAATTAGACCTCACTGTAACCTTTATTATTACAGTTTTACAGATGAAGAGAAAAAATACAAATAAATACAACCAGAACTCAACAGAAAACAGATCCTAGGTGGCTTCGCCTTTAGTGGATCAAGATCTGGTTGTTAGTTACAACCGAAGCTGTAACTAACTTCCAGATCTATGATCAACCCTAAAACTACAAGTATAAAAGGGACACTAGATCATACTGCATCTCTCACGAGAGATACCAAAAACTCGAACCCTAGAGTGCAAGATCTGAAAGCTTCTGCTCCAAATCTCAGCAGTCCATGTTCATGCAAAGAAAGAAAAAGTGTTAGTGAGTGAGAAACCAAGAAAATACAGAGAGATAAACACATAGAAAGAAAAGAGAGCAAATCTGAAATACCAGTCAAAGTGTTGTGACTTGGATTTCTCACCTTTGTATCAATCTTCATCATAATAGTGCAGATCTGTAGATCGTCTTCAAGGCGAGCTCAAAGAGGACGTACCCCTGATTTAGGGCGAACCTCTATAATCTCTGGTGTTAATTTTCTAACCCTAACCTAATGATCTATGCTTGATATTTGTATGTGTGTATTGTGTGGTGTTTTGGGAAGGTTTCTGGGTAAGATCGATCAATAGATCGAGAAGAATCTCTGGTTCTAGGTTTGAGAACTGCAGAGAAGGCAGAGAGAAAGAGAGAGAGTTTGAGAAACTCTCAAATGTTCGAAGGTGCAAATGAGCTAGGGTTAGCCTCGATTGAACTTAGTTTTGTTCAATCAACGACAAATCGTTTGGTTTAAACGATTTGTCGTGTGAGTAAAAAAAAAAAAAAACGACAAGCTTCGTTGTCGTGCGGGAAAGAAAACGCTAAGGTTTCTTTGTCGTTGATTGGGTTTCTAAATTGTATTTTTCTGGGAAAAATTTGTCCCCGTCGTTTCTAATCGTAAAATTGAGTTGGTGTAGGTTAACTTGAATTTCACCAAGCCAAATTCTATGGTATCGGGAGCTTTGGTTCAAGCTTAAATCAACTCAAGAAAGAATCAAGAAAGTGATCAAGACCGGGAGAAGAAGAAACACAACACGAAGCTCGTGGACAACGATGGGAAACCCGTGGAAATTCCACAAACCGATAATAAACAAATCTTCCTAAACTCAACTCAATTTAATTTTGATTTTTCTAACATGAGCAATATCAAAGTTGACATTGATCGTTTTGATGGATCTGGTGATTACAGGATCCTGAGGAGAAAGATCGAGATCCCCGCCGGCTGTGAAATTACTTAGGGTTCTTTAAGACCCTATTGAATGGCCGTAAAACACTTCAAAGATTCAACAAGAAGAATCTGTTGGAAACGGACTGAATTCAATTTTCAACCTTCGATGCCATTATCAGATTGGTTCGATAAAGAAGAAACACCGAAATTTAAAATTTGGAAGAAACTTGAAGAGTACAAGAAAATCCCTAACTAACAAGATCTACCTAAAAGAAAGGATCTTTGGGTTTAAGATGAGTCACACTAAAACCCTAGATCGGAATCTTGATGAGCTTCTCGTAATGCACATTGAATTGGCAAATTCAGGAGAGAATGAAGCTCTAAGGATGAAAATCGAGCAATAATCATTTTGAATTCATTACACTGATTCATACGATAGGTAAAGACAAGAATCAAGTATGGAAGGACTTCAATCACACTTGATGAAGTCATCTCAAATACTAAAATCTAAAGACTTAGAGATGAAGAGTGAAAAATCCAATTCCTGGACATGGTGAAATGAACCTAAGGAGGAAGGCCATCTCACAAGTTAAGTCCTACCATAACGAGGGGTAGAAGTAATAGGCACATCATCATAGTAAACTCAAACAAAGGAAAGAATAGATCACCATCAAGAGATTCCGTGATTCTACAAAGTGCTGTTTCTATTGTGGAAAGACCGGACATTACAAGAAAGACTGCTACTTCTACAATAATAAATACAAGAACAAGAAAGTGGAAAGTTTTTCGGAAAGATCGATCAAAATGTATGACATGACAAATGACGAAGCAAACTACTCAGATGGCTATGATAGTGGTGAAGTTTATGTTGCATCTACATCTTTCAAAGATGACTGGATTTTGGATTCTGGGTGTACCTTTCATACTTACAAACTCTGGTGGAAATCCTAACTGACATTACGAAATTCTAATGGTGGCAAAGTAATTCCTGGAAATAACAACACATGCAATATGTAGGTTCGAGGTAGTGTAAATTTTAAAATGTTTGATGGGATTGTCGGAACCTCTAATCGGTGTAAGGTATGTACCTAATCTTCGTTGTAAATTTAATTTCTATAAGTGTTCTAGATGACATGGGTATTGTTAGCAAAATTGAAGCAGTTCAATGAAGCTAAGTAAGTGGTGCTATGACAATAATCAAAGGACACAAACATGAAGGGTTATACTACTTAGATGGAGAACTTAGCTTACTCAACTGCAATAATGCGATCACTAGCAATCCGTAAGACACTAAAGGCAGCTTCTATGGCATAGAAGGTCAGGGCATATTAGTGAAAAAGGACTACGGATCATGAGTGATCAAAAATTACTCGGTAAGGACGAGTAAGTAAAGTTGACTTCGTGAATCTTGTGTTTTGTAAACATCATACATCGAAATTTAAAATGTGCATTCATAAAACTAAGCATATATCGAGTATGTTCACTCGATCTTTGGGGACCGGAGAAAACCTCCAACACTTGGTGGAAATGTGTATTTTATGTCTATTGTTGATGACCACTCTGAAAAGTTTGGGTATTTTTACTTAAACATAAAAATGAGGCTTTATCTAAATTCATACAATGGAAAACCCTAATGGAAAATTTAACTAATCAAAGTGGTTAAAACCCTAAGGACCGACAATGGCTTAGAGTTTTGCAGTTGATGAATTTAACAGATATCGTGGCTCGTTGGAATTCAAAGGCACGAATCGTGAGAGAATTACTCCTCAACAGAATGGGGTAGGCGAGAGGATGAATAGGACCTCGATGAACAAGGTCGATGCCTATTATTACAATGCGGGCTTACTAAAGGATTTTGGGAGAGGCCGTGTTAACGAAGCCCTACCCGGTGAACAGAAGCCCATCCAAGGCTATTGAATTCAAGACACCAGAGGAGATCCGGTCGTGTAAGCCCCCGATCTCTCAAACTTAAGAGTATTTGGATGTGCGGCCTATGCACATCAAAGTGTAGGTAAGTTGAGCACAGAGCTCGACAAAATGTGTGTTCCTAGGTTATCCTGAAGGTACTAAAGGCTACAAGATTATGGGTAAGAGAGAAACAAGGTTTTAAAACCATAAACAAGAGAGATGTTGTTTTTAAGGAAGATTTATTCCCTTGTATTACTAATAATAATGCAATATCTAGTCCTACTCTGTCACACTAACCCCGGGCACATCGTGGACATGCAAACAAGGAACACTCGACCTAATACCGTTCGTGGAACTGCAATGGTGGAAAATACTCGGTGAGCATGAAAACTTGGAAGGAAATGACCAAGTTCGGGATGACAACATTCAGGTGGAAACTATTACTGAAGAAGGACAAGAAAATGAGGCAATACAAGATTACCAACTGACCAGAGACAGAACTAGAAGGGTTCCTGGGACCTACACGAGAGATTCGCCTTTGGCTTGGGAAATAAGTGCTAGCCTATGCATTTTCCGTGCTATGGGAGTGGAAATGACGAACCTAAGTCCTATGAAGAAGCCATGACCGATAAAGATGCCAAGAAATGGTCCAAGGCAATGGACACGAGATGGAATCTCCGAGAAAGAACAAAACCCGGATACTAGTGAAGAAACCTAAAGTGGAAGAGCATAGTTTCATGCAAGTGGCTTTTCAAACACAAAGAAGGACTCACCGAGACGATCCCAAGTTTAAGGCAAGACTAGTGGCTAAGGGATTTACACAGAAAGAAGGGATAGATTTTAATGAGATATTCTCACCTGTGGCTAAGTATAAAACCATCAGAATTATACTTACCATAGCTACTCAATTTGACCTGTGGTTGATCAAATGGATGTAACTACCGGTGATTTCTACATGGGGAACTCGAGGAAGAAATCTACATGCAACAACCTAAAGGATATGAGGAAAAAGGCAAAGAAGACTTGGTTTGCAAACCGATTAAGTCCCCGTATGGACTTAAACAATACCAAGACAATGGAACAAAAGGTTTGATGAGTTCATGATCAAGAAGGGGTTTTCTAGGAGCTATTATGACACCTGTCTATACTACAAAGGCACTAAGATTGATGAAGTCATCTACTTACTACTGTATGTAGATGACATGCTCATTCAGAGCAAGGAAAGGACCGAGATGACCTAATGAAAGGTTGGCTATGGAAGAATTTGAGATGAAGGACTTAGGCAAAGGCCGCTAAGATCCTGAAGCATTAACATCTCAGGACGAGGGAACATGGGACACTAAGGCTACATCGGAAAAACTACATCAAGAAAGTCTTAGAGAATTTCTCTATGACTAATGCAAAGCAAACTAAGCAACCTATGACTAATCAAGATTTCACCAAAGGAGCAATGTCCTAAAACTACATCGAGAAAGAATCTATGAGTGAAGTGCCTTATTCTAAAGGCAAATGGGATCGATGATGTACCTAATGGTAAGCACCAGGGACGACTTAGCCTATGCCATTAGTGTACTAAGTAAGTACATGTCTAACCTGTAGTAAACAACACCGGGAGGCTATGAAATGGTTACTAAGATACTTACCTGGGATCTACGTAAATGGGATTAAACTACAAAAGAAGGGACAACTACGGAATGATCCTGATACGATGATGCGGACTATGCAGGATGACGGAGATAGTAGAAAATCTACCTCTCGCCTATTTCTTTACACTATGGGGAAATTGTATCACCATTTGGAAAGTACAAGCAACTGTTGTAGCATTATCTACAATGCGATATGTAGTATGTACCAGAGGTTATTAAAGAAGCCATTTGGCTTAAAGGACTACTAGATGAACTTAAACTCCTAGATGAAGAACCTACAATCTATTCGGATACCAAAGTTGTATCCACTTGTGTAAGAATCCCGTCTTTCAATGACAGAACCAAACATGTGGAAATAAAGTATCACTTTATACGAGATAAAGTGACACGGAAGGTTGTACAGATAGAGAAAGTTCCCACCGAAGAGAATCCATCGATATCTAAGACAAGGTGCTACCCTTAACCAAGTTCAAGCAATCGCTTGGACTTGTTAGGGTTGGTAGTGGTGGATGACCACTACCACTACGAGCTAAGACCCTTGAGGACGAAGAACTATGATAATAAAGATTACAGATGAGATCTAAGGTGGAAATTGTTAAAATTAGACCTCACTGTAACCTTTATTATTACAGTTTTACAGATGAAGAGAAAAAATACAAATAAATACAACCAGAACTCAACAAAACGGATCCTGTAGGTGGCTTCGCTCTGGTGGATCAAGATCCGGTTGTTAGTTACAACCGAAGCCGTAACTAACTTCCGCATCTATGATCAACCCTAAAACTACAAGTATAAAAGTGACACTAGATCATACCGCATCTCTCGGTCGAGAGATACCAAAACTCGAACCACTAGCTGCAAGATCCGAAAGCTTCTGCTCCAAATCTCAGCAGTCCATGTTCATGCAAAGAAAGAAAAAGTGTTAGTGAGTGAGAAACCAAGAAAATACAGAGAGATAAACACATAGAAAGAAAAGAGAGCAAATCTGAAATACCAGTCAAAGTGTTGTGACTTGGATTTCTCACCTTTGTATCAATCTTCATCATAATAGTGCGGATACGTAGATCGTGCCTTTCAAGGCGAGCTCAAAGAGGACGTACCCCCGATTTAAAGGCGAACTCTATAATCTCCTGTTAATTTTCTAACCCTAACCTAATGATCTATGCTTGATATTTGTATGTGTGTATTGTGTGGTGTTTTGGGAAGGTTTCTGGGTAAGATCGATCAATAGATCGAGAAGAATCTCTCGGATTCTGTGGTTTGAGAACCGAGAGAAGGCAGAGAGAGAGAGAGAGAGTTTCGAGAAACTCTCAAATGTTCGAAGGTGCAAATGAGCTAGGGTTAGCTCGATTGAACTTAGTTTTGTTCAATCAGTAACGACAAATCGTTTGGTTTAAACGATTTGTCGTGTGAGTAAAAAAAAAAAAAAAAAAAAAACGACAAGCTTCGTTGTCGTGCAGGAAAGAAACGGCCAAGGTTTCTTTGTCGTTGATTGGGTTTCTAAATTGTATTTTTCTGGGAAAAATTTGTCCCTGTCGTTTCTAACTGTAAAATTGAGTTGGTGTAGGTTAAACTTGGAATTTCACCAAGCCAAATTCCTACACTAGTGGTTTAGAATATGCTTCTAAGTTCTAATAATAGAATGTGTATACAAAAATATATATTTCAAATGCTTTTTTTCCACCAAAAATTCAACTTTATTATATTACATGTTTTGGATTCTTTTATATTTTGCACAAAAAAAAAAAAAAAATCAGATACCCCTTTCTTTATCATTCTTTAAGAAAAAAAAAAAAACATGATCTAGTGACAACTTTTGTAATTATGAATATTTGACTACCAAATAATAACAATAATCATGATCAAGTGATTAGAAACAACTTTGTTATGCATATGTTATTTTATATCTATAGTTTTCGAAAATGCAACAGAAATCTTTGTCATCATGCATACAAGTTTTTTTTGTTAGCACAAGAGCTTTTTTTAAAAAAAAAAAATTATTGTTATATATGTCAACACAGACCTCTCACTTTCCTATTTCCCATTCTTAGCGGAAACAATTTCAACTTAAAATATACATATCAACAGTTGATATACTAAGAAGTGGTAGTTTTTCTTTAGGAAAAAATAAAACAACTTAAATTTCAGTATGCATTATATTTGGAGTGAGAAATGAAAGTCTAAGCCGGCCTGGAAAATCTATTGAAATCATACTAATTTAATACAAAAATCTAGCTGAAATTATTAGGCTAGAAGTAGTTGTTTTTTTAATTCTAATTGATAATAAGAAATATATAGTTCTTCGTAGGTTCATATCATTATGTGACTCTGTTTTGTTGAAATTTAAATAAATATATATATATATAATATATGTATATTATTTATTTCATGCATGACATGTGCTAATTAAGCTTCAAACCAAAACTGTTGAAAATAATGAAAAGTAATAATGCTAACAGTTAAAAACAAAAGTTAAACCAGCTTTCTTCCATTGCATAAATAAGTTATAAGTATATAGATATGTGTGTACTCACAGGTTTAGAAAAACTGAGCTAGCAGTGGAAGTTAAAACTTAAAAGGTCATCAGAGTACAAATTCTTCAGTCAGACTTGTCTTCTAATCTGTTATTGAAATCAGTTTAAGAACAATTACAAAACAAAAATGCTAAATGCAGAGAAGAGAAGGAGGCGAGTGGAAGTGGAAGTGGGTGCATGGTTTGTAGAATAATACATATATATATGCTTTTGAAATTTTATGATAATATAAAAGCAAATTAATTAAAGGGGCATTTTCTACATTTATTTTGGACCAGACACTCACTTGGTAAGTACTAGTCTCTTCTTTTGACTTCAGTTCCTTCCATGCTGACCATACACATGCCTCCCATTTTTGTGGTTTATAGCTTGATATAGCAAGAAAAAACCCCATGCTTGAATTTATAGGAGAGGGGGGAACACTCAAAACTTTGTTTGGCAAGTGCCACTTAATTAACATAATTATTGTTTATTATTGAATTTTAATATTTACACTTGAGAGAGTATATTCCCTTTTCTAATTATTTTTTTATTGATAGTGAAAAAAGTTAAAATCGTTCATGATTCATCTCCTTTTAATTAAGAGTTAATTACTAGAAAGAAGAGAGATTGTGTGGGTGAGATACTAGACAAACGACTTTTGGAGCAAAGATTATCTATCAATAAAGTTCCCCAAAGACACTATAAGACAAAGTCCCCAAATAAATATCCGACACGTAGTAGGCATATCATACCCATTACCCACATACAAGTAGCCCAAATAAAATTCAGCAAAAAGAAAAAAAGTAGCCCAAATAAATATCCGACACGTTTTAGTGCCATGTGATCCCATACACAGGGGTTCTCACAGTCACTACCATTTGTTGTGGTGTAGAAAAGTTAACAAATTACCCTAGCTAGTCAATGTCAACATAATATAATATTATTGCTTTAATTTATGAGGGGACTAGTTTATAATTAGGTAGATTTAATGTCATGTACTTGGTGTTTCATTTGCCCTAAAACATTATCTTATTTCTTGTATTTACGAATATTCTCCAGAATTTTCTTTATTCCATGTATATAAAATTGTGGCTACCCATGCATATAGTATACTTCCTAATTTCTTGATATTATAACTAATTTAATAATGTGAAACTACTCATCCTTATTATATACCCTCTTTAGTATTTTTCTTTTAAAATAATTATAGATATTTCTCATGGCAGAATAAAATATTTTCTCTTGATGTGGTTTCCATTTGTGTGATTGTGTCCCAACATGTAATATATGTACATTTAATTTTTGTTGTTTTCACTTGCGTTGAGGCAAACCATATATGTTGATATATATATATAAATATAAATAAATTAAAATTTTCGTAGTTTTTCTTAAGCTATATATCATAAATGAAATTGTTCTCGTGTAACAGACCTAATTTAGCCATGTATTTATCTAGTGTATATTTAATACTTTTCCTCCATTTTCAAGATCCTAAGTATTGGGAGAATGGAATCAATTTCTTTTGGAATCCCGAATCCCCCAAATCCTTATCCTTTGGAGCTCGGAGTATCCTAGCTTCCCGTGATCTCATACGTAAGGAATCGTGTTTTCTTATCGCAAATGGGAGATCAACTAACATGTGGCATGCACCGTGGATTCCTTGGCTGGATTGGGATCATTTTAGAGTTGCCTTCAATCCTATGATAGTTTCGAATTCCACTCTTGTTTCTTCTCTCTTGAATGAGGATAGGGAGTGGGACTTCCAACAAACTGCTACTTGGATGGTCCCAAGTGTGGCAAGTTCTCTCAATTTGATACCCATGATTCCCAATAACAATGATGATAAGTTGATATGGAAGGATGCAACCAGTGGGGAATTCTCCCCTCGGGTGGCTTATAAATCAATCATCAAAGGTCGAAGGGCTGAAAAAGATCCTATTTGGGGTAAAATATGGAAACTTAAGATCTCGGAACGAATGAAACTCTTCCTTTGGAAACTTGGGAGAGATATCTTGCCTTTTGGAGAAAGACTTCAACGTATTTTTGGCAACGAGGTGATGTGTGCAATTTGTGATGAACAAGAAGACTTTGTGGTTCATCTGTTTTGTCATTGCCCGCTCGCTAAATCTCTCTGGTTGGCAAGCCCGTGGGGAGTCCGGAGTGAAGAGTTGAATTTCAACAGCTCTTTGCAGTTTACTAAGTAGCTGCTTGAGCCTACCCCTTTGATGCAACATGGAAATTTTGAGGTGGAGGAGTTCAGGAAATTTGGAGTTTCTCTCTGCTTCATTCTCTGGTCAGTTAGGAACCAAGCGTATCACGATCATGTCCAACCATCCTTCTTCATCACCTTTAACCAGATTAAGAGCTTGGTAGCTGAGCTTAATTCGGCGTTAACTACTCCTCAGGACACGTCACTGGGTCAATCTACTCTGAATGTTATGCAGGGATTGTTGCAGGAGGATTTTGTGGTCTTCGTTGATGCTGCTTGCAAAGATCTCAGGTCAGCCGCGGGTATCATCGTCACTAAGTCTGACTCCGAGTTTGTTGAAGCCTTCTCTGTTCAGCTTCAGGCTACTCTGCCCCTGGAAGCTGAGGCTTGGGCTTTATTACATACTGTGCATTGGTGTTTAATTCAGGGATGGCACAATGTTACATTTGCTGTGGATTGCCAACCCCTGGTGCAGGGCATTAAGTCGCGAAAGACTCTGGATTGGAGGGTTGCAGGTGTGTTTGCGCGGATTTTGGATAGTCTGGATCGTATCCCGTCGGCCACAGTCTCTTGGATTCCACGTTCTGGGAATGAAAAGGCTCATAAGCTTGCTAAGCGGTCTTTTAACTCTTATCGTTTTGGTTTTTTCAATGCTGAGGAGTTGGCACCTCTTGTTGCCATCTAAAACATTTTGTGTGTTTTGGTTTGTTTGCCTTTTCTTTTAATGAAGTGATCTTTCTCAGCAAAAAAAAAAAAAAAAAAGATCCTAAGTCATCATACTTTATATTTTATATAAGCGTGTTTTTTTTTTTAATTTAAACCGTATTATTTTATTTACTTATAATATATTCGATTTTTAAATTTTATATTTTAGATTCAATTTAATTAACATTATAGTTCAAATTCAATCTATAATAATATTGATTGTATTAGATATTTTAAATTAATTACTTTTTAATATTTATTAAAATATATTTTGTTTCACATAACTAACAATAATATAAAATAAATTATTATTATTTTATGTTTTCAAAAAATAACAAACTCAAAAAAAAAAAAAGAGTATATTTTAAAATAATATATTTAATTTTGTTTCAATTATATTTTTTTTATATATAAAAATAATATATTCATTTTTTTAATAACAGATAATAATTTATTAATGTGAATATTCATCAATCCAATCTTAAACTAAGAGCAAATAGATAACTCAATAAAATTATGATTAGAAGAATAATAAGAGGCTCACCCAAGAAAATAAATTACCTTACTAACCGAACGTTTAACAAAATATAATAAAACACCCACAATTTTCTAACAATAAAGAGCAACACTCTCAAATGACTTGTCCAAAATAAAAATTCATAACCATGCACTACTACGAATTGCTTGAACTACCACAAGACAATTAGTCTCAAGAATCACATTGTACCACCCATTCGACTTGATTGAGCTTAGAGCTTCTTTTACACTCAGAATCTCTGCCAAGTACTCAAGTTGCGTAATTCCTCGCCTACACTTAGAGATAGCCTCAAAAACTTTGCATCATAGTCATGGGCTACACTGCTAAAACTATGACAGAAACGTCTTTAAAATTATAACACCAACATTAATCTCTTGATGGTATTCGCTAAAAAATATGAACCCATATGCACTCATACTCAAAACACAAGTTTTAACCATCTCTGCCAATATTTTATTTCAAATATTAATTACTAAATAATATTAATTTTTTTGTGTAATTATTATTTTACCAAGCAAAACATTAAATATTCATACATATTTACCCTCTTATCTCCAAACGAACTTTATATTTTAAAATATATAATACAATGGAATATTAGTGGCTAAACTACTTAAATTTTAAATTTTTTAACACTTAATCACAAAAATTAATTTTTTAGGGCCAAAATTACCTAAACTCCCATTCTGTTTTGCTCTGTACCACTTCGTTTAAAAATCACAGTTAAGTGCCACAGTGAACTACTCACGTGTACACACTTATATACATAGCAAATTCTTTAGTGGCCCACATAATATTAATTTTAAAAATAATTATAATAAAAAATTTAAAGTTATAAAAATAAAAAAATTATTTTCTTTTATTTTTCTTTTTTTTTTCTTCTTCTTAACTAAAAAATCCCTTGCAAATCCTAGCACCCAACCCCCTCTCACACTCTCTCTCACGGTGCACAACGTCGGCGACCACCACGAAGAGAGAGAGAGAGAGAGAGAGAGAGAGAGAGAGAGAGAGAGAGAGAGAGAGAGAGAGAGAGAGAGAGAGAGAGAGAGAGAGAAGAGACGAGAAAGAAAGAGAGAGATAGGGTCTGTGAAGGAGAAGATCGAGAGAGAAAAAGAGAGGGCAAATGGCTCTAGTGAGGGCTTGGGAGCTTCGACAACTACTTGGGTGCTTCGGTTCCAGTGAAGTCTTGGATGGTGAGATTAGAGAGAGAAAGAGAGGGCCTAGGAGGGGGTTTAGTAGTAAAAGAAGAAGAAAGAAGAAAGAAGAAGAAAAAAATATTTTTTTGTTTGTTTTTTTTTTTTTTAATTTTTTATATTTATAATTGTTTTTTAAAATTAATATTACGTGAGCCACTAAAAATTTGTTACGTGTACAAGTGTCTACACGTGGGCAGTTAAAAATTTGCTATGTGTACAAAACAAAATTGAAATTTAAGTAGTTTTACCAGAAGAAAATCAATTTTTTATAATTAAAGGTTAAAAAATTTAAAATCCAAATAATTTAACCCCCAATATCCTTATACAATTACTAGAGCTAGATCTTGTAATTGTTAGCCTAAAATACTTACACGAATTCGTAATTACATAACGAAGACGCCGGGTCGGGTATTTGAATATATGGGAAGGCTGCAAATAAAATCCGGTTACCCGAAAAAGAAAAAGAGAGAGACAACAAAACCCGGTAACGAAAGAGGGTCCGGCCGTTGAGAGTACTGTATATGTAAACTCGGCTCAGTTAAGGCCCCTCATATCATCGACCATGGCAAATGCAGAAGAAGAAGAAGCCAAACTCGACTGTTTCCGTCAGTGGTTACAGGTAGTATTTTCTTTACTTTCGCCTTCTTAACAAGTGCATTGTTCACTCCTTTTGACGTACTTGTACTTGTCTAAATGTAATGTTTATTCAGGTTAATGGAGTTGAACTTCGTGGCTGCAAGATCAAGGATTGTGATTCCAACAAAGGCTTCGGTATTTTCTTGGCCAATGATGTTTCTGACGGTGAGCACAATTTCTTGGTTTGTGTTTCAATTAGTGGGTGTTTGTTGATTTTGCTAAATTCTATATGTATTCACCCTATAAATATATATAATTATATATATTACTTATATGTATAGATTATAGCTAATATGAATTAAGGAAATGCCAGAATTTTTCTTTTATATTTTGCATTGGATAGTTTCTTTTTTCCCTGTTCTGTTTAGAGTCTCATAATTCACTCTTCACTGATAAAACATTCAAAATTGTTATTTGTTAAAAACAAAACAGGGGTTCTGTTAGTTGTTCCTCTGGCTTTAGCTATTACTCCTATGAGAGTATTGCAAGATCCTCTTATTGGATCAGAATGTAGAGAGATGTTTGCAGAAGGGGAAGTGGATGATAGGTTCTTGATGATTTTGTTTCTAACAGTAGAGCGCCTACGTAAAAATTCTTCATGGAAACCGTATGTTTAGCATTAAATTTGTTAAATTTCTGTGACTTATTTACTCTAGTTGGTCAAATTTGATGTTTTAGTGAAATATCAGGTACTTTGATATGCTACCAATCAGTTTTGGTAATCCACTTTGGTTTAGCGATGACGAGATTTCTGAGCTGAAGGGGACAACATTGTATCGAGCAACTGTTTTGCAGGTATCAGATCCACAAGTTGATCATTTCGTACTTTTCTTCTTTTCGATGGGCATTCGAGGAAATTCACTGAGAAAATGATTCTTCCAGTCACAGAAAATAGTCTAGATTGTGTTTCACGGATGCATGATGTACCCAAATGTATTAAACTGTTAATTTCATGCATTCAGCTCATCTCATGGTTTGATGTCTGTAATACATAATAGTGTCTAGAGGCAGCGTCATAGAACCTAAACATTGATTTGCCAATGGAAGTTGTATCGATTCTCTTTCCGCTCATTTGGCTTTTCTATGTGTTGAACATTTTAATGTTTTCCAGTGAGTGTGTAGTCTGTCTTCATTTGCAGTATGCATGACAGAAAATATATTTATCTTACAGAGAAAAAATTTGCTGTCTTTGTATGAAGACAAAGTCAAGAGTTTGGTGGAGAAACTTTTGACTCTTGATGGAGGTTCAGACAGGTGTGTAGAAGTAGAAATTTTTTTCTTTTAATTCCTCTTCCCCTTCCCCTATATATCCGTTTCATTTCTTCCCTCTCTTTATGACATACGAAAATCATCATCGTTAATTAGTTTTTGAAACTCAGTTTTTGTGTTTGTTATTGTCTGTATTACTGTTAAGGTGAATTGTGGGACTCAGCTCATGAATAAATTGAAGATCAAAAAATTCATTGTGAAAATTATAAAGGATTGCTAAATACTTACACATAACTTTCTGCTTCTTTGCAGAGAGGTCTGCTTTGAAGATTTCCTATGGTAAGTATCTTATTCTTAGTGTAGTTCACAATAATAATTGATTAACATGAAGTCTTGCTTTTGTTATGCAATTGTAATGTAGGGCAAACTCTGTATTTTGGGCACGGGGTTTGAACATTCCTCTTCCACGTTCATATGTATTTCCACAAATTCAAGGAACAAAAGATGATAGCTCTTCAACTGAAAAAAGTTCTGAGATTTCCCCCAAAATTTTCAGTGGAGAGTTGGCTAAAGGAGTGGATGAGAAAGGTGAAGTCATGTTTATCCCTGCCTATATTTATGAAATGAATCTTTGGGATTTAATTGTTACAGGTTTTCTAATCTGGCTTTTCTTGAATTCAAAATGTTGCTTCTCAATGCAGGATTGCAGGCTCATGGGCTTAACAGTCAAGTGAATGAAGAGACAGCCAGTTCAACACAAGGGGAGACTCTCTGGGTTGAGGGTCTTGTTCCTGGCATTGACTTTTGCAACCATGGTATCTATTTGTATTCTGTGAAGTCTATTAAGTCTTATATGATCCATAATTGGTTTTACAGTTTTACTTTTTATTCCATAGTAATGTGCTGTTTAAAATCCATTTTGTATAAACCTTGTCCTTGATATTGTTGCAAAATCCTAGCTGAATTTGTTGTATTTCATTCATCTTGCTGAAGTTCTTGTTGTGCAGATTTAAAGCCAGCAGCAACATGGGAAATTGATGGAACTGGTTCAATAACTGGTGTTCCTTTCTCCATGTATCTTCTTTCCGGTATGTCATCTTTTCCCACAGATAAATTTTTGTCAGTTGTCAACATTATCTAGTATGGTGCAATTGAGGTTCAGGAGTATTACTATTTAAATAAATAGTAGCTGTATGACTTTTCATGACAATCATTTTTAATTCTTTTTACCTCCATGGGGAAGCTGGACAAAGTTCTCTTCAGATCAACAAAGAAATTACCATAAGCTATGGAAACAAAGGAAATGAGGTACTAACTACTAGCAATTGTCATCTAGGGGAATGACATTTTGTAATACCATTACCATTATTAATCTCTTTTATGACTGTACTCTGCATTATCTAAATTCTCTGGTATCGCTTGCTTAAGCTTCCTCCAGCTATAACATAAATATGTTCTTTATAACAGTTGTCGCTTTTGGTACAATCCTTAGTAATGACTTTCCTGCCCTTAGGGCAACATTAAAAATGTACTGATTTCCTTCGGTTTGCCCAAGATTATGTTACAAAAGCAATCCCATGGCATAGTTCTAAATAATATTTTGTAGTAAAAACGATTCTATCTGTTTCTGGTTGTTACTATCTTTTCTTTTCAAGTCTTTTGTTGTCAAGTACTGTATGGTTTTGCAATGTTATGACGCATTGACATGTCTAGAATTGTCTATCCAGTGAATGGTTGTTTTTGTGCAGGAGCTACTCTATTTGTATGGGTTCATTATTGAAAATAATCCAGATGACTATCTCATGGTAATGCCTTGCCAATATGTGGACTACAACTACATAATTTGGTTACCTGGAAGGAATCAAATAATAGGAAAATAGCTAATGGGATGATTATATGGTCAGGTTCACTATCCTGTAGAAGCAATTCAGGGTGTTCCTTTCTCTGATTCGAAAGCACAGCTCCTTGAAGCACAGGTTTGCTTGTTGTCTGGTTTCTAAATTTCTGTTTAATATTTCACGTTATGTATGTAGTAGGAAACCATAAATGCAATACATTTTTTTATCATATGCCCTGTACATCCTTTCTCTCTTTCCCTTTTTCCCTTCAAAAAGGAAAGATTATACAAAGATTAATTGTTTCACAGAACGCTGAAATGAGGTGTCTTCTACCCAAAAGTTTGCTGGATCATGGATTTTTCCCAGAAGGTGTTCAGAAAGGAGAAGATGAGAAATGCAAACGTGACCATGTTTGCAGCTACAGCTGGAGTGGACAACGCAAGATGCCATCATATCTAGACAATTTGATATTCCCAGATAATTTTCTGAGTGTCTTGAGGACTATAGCCATGCAAGAAGATGAGCTTTATAAAGTTTCAACTATGCTGGAAGAGGTAGTTTTTTTCAAGCTACTTCTTTGCTTTATTGAAGCACATAGCAACATGTTGTTTCATTTTCACTCTTGCTAATTGTTTGTGAAATAGAGCAGCTAATGATGTTTCTTTTTAAGCAACTTATTTTTGGTTTCATTTCTTGTTTTCCCTAAGTCTTGAAAATGGTTGAATGTTTCATTTTTGCTTAAAGCTTGTTGGAACCGAAGGGGAGAGGCAACCAACTGATACAGAAGTCCGAGCTGCAGTGTGGGAGGCTTGTGGCGATTCTGGAGCTTTCCAACTTCTTGTTGATCTTTTGAATATGAGGTAATCTTCTTGTTCAATTATGCTGATACGAGTAGAACTCATGTTTTTCAATCGCCATGTTGCTTTTCCTTGATCTGTGTATGCCAGGATGACTGAACTTGAAGAACATTCTGGAACGGAGGACTCTGACACAGATTTACTCAAAAGGGCAGATCTCACTGAAGCTGCAGATTCGCTGCTTGTAGTAAAGGATGACAAATCAGGGTACCGTTTCCTCCTTCTATTGTTATTCCTCCTTGAATTGGAGTCCTTAGACTAATTTGCATTACATAGCAAATTGATTCGCATAGTATATATTAGTACCCTAAATGTAGATACGGTAGTAGCAAAGATACTTACTTGGACACAATTAGAGGATGAGAAAATAACTTTGAGCTGAAAGAAATCTGTATTGAAGATGAGAATTCGGTTCCCAAAGCCTTGTTTGGATTCTAATTTACAAAGAAAGAAATTTAAGGAAAATATTGAGAAAACTGTTTTCTTAAATTTTCATAACTTTTTTTTTCGTAATATCTTTCTCTTTTTTATAAAATATTTTCATGGTTTTTCTAAATTTTCTAAATTATTTTATATTTAGATTATTATTATTTATTTTCTTTAGAAGAGAACAATTGGGGGGCCTATGAAGTATTAATATGTTTCTTATATGAATACTAGTTAGTTTGCAATTGGTTGAAGTAAAGGAATACAGTACACTGCTGTATGGATTTTCTATGATTTTCAGCCGAAGATGCCCTTTATTTAGTCTAATTTGTTTATTGTGGATGCAGTGAAGAAGATGATAAATCTACAGAACGTTACTTGGTTAGTAGACACAAGTGGTCGTGTATAGTATATCGACGAGGCCAAAAGCAACTCACTCGTCTTTTTTTGAGAGAAGCCGAGTATGCCTTGCGATTAGCTCTTAGCGAAGGCAACTGAACTTAGCATTTTAACCTTATTACACATTAAAAAAAAAACTATAGAGGCAAATTTTCAGTGCCAATTTTGCTGGCAAATTTTCAGTGCCAATTTTGCTCTGATTGCAGCTTTTGTTATTTTTCTTAAGACTTTTCAATAGCGTAATATTTTTCTTAAGCTGAGTCAGTTCAGGCGGTACCGAGTTCAAAATTGAGCGTACACACCTGTACATCTTTAAACAATACCATTCAATTTTCTGGTTGCTAATTTAAATTAGAAAGAGAGAACCATAATAGATTTATGATTTTCGTCCCAAAAGCAGTGCCTGTCCCTGACATATATGTTAACACAACACAAGAGAAAGCATATGTGTCCGGGAAGGGGCGTTGGAAAAATCGGAATGTCTGCTACTCTTGGTCCA
Source organism: Cannabis sativa (assembly GCF_029168945.1). Lineage (NCBI taxonomy): Eukaryota > Viridiplantae > Streptophyta > Magnoliopsida > Rosales > Cannabaceae > Cannabis > Cannabis sativa. The sequence continues at coordinate 37,639,524 of NC_083601.1, read as the reverse complement.
GCAATGTTGTTCTTGTTTTGAGACTTTTTTGGGTGTAACTATATAGGGGTTATGTTTCTGTGTCCAGTCCTGCTATGCTCCTCAGTATCCACCCCAAAGCATAAGCAGCGCCAGCAGCAATAGCACCAGTAAATAGAGTCGTGAAAGCAGATAATGCATAGTTTTGGCCTGCAATCTTTGCCTTGGCCACTCCAAGAAATGCCAAGGCGAGCGCAGAAAGTAAACAAGCGCCGAGAAACTTCACCGATTCATTGTCTGTAATTGGAATAAGAATGATAAAAGAGAGCAAAGGAGCGCTGCCAAAGATGATAAAGGCAGCAAAGGTGACAAGGCCATTCTTCCATGGCTTGTCTCCTCCTGCTTGATCTGGTGGTAGCTTTCCTTTCTGAGCCATCATCTTCTCATCCACCAAAATGTCCTTGTACTTAGCAAATATGTTCACAACCTACCATTTTTGTATAATCAAATTACAAAAACAATCATTGATTCAACCAAACCAAAGAAATAATCTTCACCAATAAGCTTTTCTTTCTACATCTTTGATGAAACATAACGTACAATCATGTGCTATAACATGACAAAAGAAAATGTATAATTGATATTTTACCCTATTATAATAATAATAATAAATTTAACATACCGTGGTGGCATCATCAAGGTCCATCCCAAGTGCTTGATATTGATGGAGTAAGTCCATTTTCTGAGGGAAATTTGAATTTATATGCTTAAAATACCATATTATTTTTCCCCTAAATCCAAACTTAATAAAATTGGTAATATATGACCAATTTACCAAATTTCCAAATTTAACCCTCTCATTTGAAATTCAACCTCTCTCTCTTCCTCACTCTTCTCTCGGTATCCCCTAAAAAACCCAAAACCCAGCCCAGCCCGTCGAACCACCGAGCAACCGAGCAACCGAGCAACCGAACTCAGCCACAGCCGTCGAACCACCGTGGAACCTGAACCCGACCAACCGAGCAACTCGCAACCCGACCCCACTCCGAAAATGTCAAAGGTAAGTGGTTTTTTTTTTTTTTGTTTTTTTTCTTAGAAATGGTTTATAGATTTATTTAGTTTGAGTTGTGAAATATTATTGGTAAGATTTAAGAAATTTATTGTGAAAATGGGATTCGGATCCGTAAAAATTGGATTTTGACTGTAAAAAATGGTGAATATGCGTTCGGATTTGGGGGGAAGAAGGTGGCCCGATGGGGAAGAAGGTGGCCCGATGGTCTTTTTGGTATGGGCCCGATGGTCCAATAAAGTGGGCCCGATGGTCTATCTGGTAGGGCCCGATGGTCCAATAAAGTGGGCCCGATGGTCCGATAGGGTACCAATCGGACCCATCGGGCCAATCAATTTTTTTTTTTTTTTTTCGTTTTTTTAAATATTAATGGGTAATTATTTTGTATGGGTCCGATGGCTACCAATCGGACTACAAAGGTCCGATTTGTAGCCATCGGACCCTTGGGATGATTTTTTTTTTTTGTTTTATTAATTAGTAATTATTATTTATTGAATATTGTTTTTTTTATTAATTATTGTTTTAGTATTAATAATTGTTTTATTATTAATTATTGATTATTGTTTTTCTATTAATAATAATTTTATATTATTTACTAGGTATTGTTTTATATTAATAGTTGTTTTATATTAATTATTAATTATTTTTTATTATTAATTATTAATAATTGTTTTACATTAATTATGAATAATTGTTATATTAATAAATTGTTTATTAATAATTGTTTTATATTAATGATTGATAATTATTTTATTAATAATTTTTTATTATTAATGATTAATTATTGTTTTGTTATTAATTATGAATTAGTGTTTTTTCTATTAATAATCCTTCTATTAATAATTTTTTTTATTATTAATGATTAATTATTTTTTGTTAATTATTAATTAATGTTTATTATTAATTATTAACTATTGTATTAATTTGTATTGTTTTATTAATTATTATTTTTTTACTAATTATTAATTATTAATTTGTATTATTTATTAATTATTTTTTTATTATTAATTATTAATTTTTGTATTAATTTTTATTGTCTCATTAATTTTTTATTATTTATTGATTATTGTTTTATTATTAATGATTAATTATTGTATTATTTTTTATTGTTTTATTATTTATTAATTTTTTACTAATTATTAGTTATTAATTATTAATTTTTGTTAATTATTAATTAAGGTTTATTATTAATTATTATTTTTTTACTAATTATTAATTATTAATTTGTATTATTTATTAATTATTGTTTATTATTAATTATTATTTTTTGTATTAATTTTTATTGTCTTATTAATTTTTTATTATTTATTGATTATTGTTTTATTATTAATGATTAATTGTTGTTTATTTATAGGTTTAGGGTGTAATATAATTTTTTTTTTTCAGTCTTCCAAAGTTCCACGACTTTTACTGCCAGTGTCTGAACATTACACTGGTCGTGTTACTCTGGCGGGGGCGGTAGTTACTATTACCCCAAAGTAAAAGCCAAGTTTGTACAAATGCAGTTGTTGGAAAGGGTGAAGGAGGAATCCCATTTCAACAATTTTTTTGAGAGAGAGCCATTAGCGTTTTCAGGTGCTCTTATCCATCAACTCTTCATGCATAAGATAAAATCGTATAAAGATGATGAGGTGCATTTTTATATTGCAAAGAAGAGATGCCGATTCTACTCGAACCGAGTTTGCCTTGGTGACTGGGCTTAATTTGTTACGTGGGACCGACCGAGGCCGAGGTTTCGGAGAGGGCGACGTCAGACCGTTTGATAGTAGAATATTTTAATGGGGATCCATCTATCGACATTGGTCGTCATGCGCGGCGTCTTTGAGAGTTGCACTGAGAAGGATGATTGTTACACGTGGGGTTTGGTGCTGTTCGTGATGGGTGTTCGACCGGGAAAGAAGAGAAGAACCCGGTTCCCCCATTTATCATTAGAATGGTCGAGGACCTCCATTTTTTCTACAATTACCCGTGGGGGAAAATTTCTTTCAACTTGTTGAAAGATACTTGGAGTAAGGACTTCGTACAAAAGAAAAAGCATATGGATGATAAGATTGTGAAGCGGAACGACTCAGAAGGAGTCAAAGTATTCGGCCTATGGATATGCTGTAGCATTGCAAGATTGGGCTTGCGAGTCCATCCTCGAGCTTCGGCTGAGAAATTTGCAATCGAAGATCGCATCGCTTTCCCGAATGGTGAATTGGGAGAGTAAGGATGCCCCACTTGAAAGAGGAAGTCATCGTATTATTTGCAAAAAAAGTGAGTTTGTTAATCTCATCAGATTTCTTACGTTTATTTATTTATTTTATTTTAATTTAAGTCTAATAATCAATTTGTTATAATTTGCGCTGACGGTGTACTCCGTTTTATAACCGCGGAGCAATGAGGCCGAGTTTTGAGCCACGTCACCGGAGGTGAGGCGCCTCATTTCAGGGATATGGAAGAATTGGTTATTGGCGATGATGGCCACCTCTACTCAGATAGTTTGCGCAGCCCAAGCTTCAAAGCTTGCACTCACGCTAGAACAATGGAGCGGAGGAAGCCGGAATCTTCGTAGATGATACACCACCACATTCTCCACCATCAGGGGCCCGTTCTGTTCCACCGTCTGCCTCAATGCCCGATTCGCATCTATGCCGCGGCAAGATTCTATTCCCGCACCTCACCCTCGGGTGCCAATATCTTCTCGCCATATTGGCAAGATTGGAGCGTGTTGAAAAGGAACACTGCTTTGAAGCAAGGCGTCGACCGATATTTTGAAAGGGCGAATGAGATAATGGGTTACTTGAAGACCCTATTGGCTCTTATGGGAGATCGAGAGAAGGCCCAAGAGGCAGAGCCACGTACGCCGTGTCTCCAGTGAGATGAGTTCATTCTTCCGAATGATTACGTACCTAATGATGAGGAAGATGTACTCGGACACCTCGTAACATGCCTGGCCACGTCCATTGGAGATACCCAAGATTCAGAGGTTCGAGTTTTAGAGACCGTTCCAACACCTATGGAGAAGAGAACGAAGAAAAGGCCAAGGTGGTTTGACGAGTACACCGAAATGAAGAAGAAGATGAAGCCATCAACAACCAATGTGAATGTTGACCCACTTCGGCCCGTTGATGAGAAGCTACTACATAGTTTTCGAAATTGGTTAGTGGGAACCATCGGAAACAAGTATCCGAGGACGTCTTCACTCGGTACGTGTGGCGTGGCTTGGTTCTCGACCCTAAATACGTACAACCTATGGCTTTCGATGACGTAAGTTTATTAACTAAGTATTATATGTTGTTATTTTCATCGCTTTTTACCGTTGTTATTTGTTTTTTTTTTTTTTAATGTTGTTATTTACTGTTGACTTATTTATATGTGCTGTGCAGCATTTGGATGCTGCTTTCCATATGATGAGGAGGAGGCAACACTTCTTCCCGGAGTTGTACCCACGTAAGTGTACCGTGATGCCATCTTGGTTTACCTCATCGTCGAGGGTCGGTGGGATGCTTGGAAGAGCAATACTGACCATGATGGTTTTGTTTGGGATGAGTCCATCTTGGAACTCCTTCGTGGGGATCCAAACCAATTTTTGCCTTCTTGGAAGGGTATGGAGTGCATATACATGTCCATGTTCTTGAACGTACCGAACATTGGATCGCTATGGAGGTCAATTCTTGAGTTGTGGAAGATATTCCTCTTCGATTCGAGTCTTGGATCTCTAACGAAAGACGAACTGAATTCGCTTATGGATGTGTGGTGCCCTTTACTAGCCAAATTGGTGGACCAGTGTGGTGTATGTGACACTCATTACATGGTGATGGTCCCTCAAATGACAGCCTCCGAAAGTCAGGTCAGACCCTTCGATCGGGAAATGATGGACAATAAAGTTGTACCTCAGACAAAATCGAGGTAATTTAAATGCATTTTTTTATAGTATGTTTATTAATTAACAAAAAAATTTTATAATATTCTCTATGGTTTATTAAATTTGGCGTTTACCTACTATTGCAGCGGCGATTGTGGAATGTACGTCATAGAGCATATTGAGCATAAGTTATTGGATCTACCATTCGATGGAGTACATGATCAGCATATGTCGCTCTTTCGGCGAGAGATGGGCGTAGATTTATTCTACCGTAACTTGGCATGAACTTTAGATGTTTAATTTTTTATATTTGTTGAACAATGTTTACTTTTACACTTTTCAATTTGAACAAACTACTTTCACTAAAATTATTTTATTTTATCAGTAGAACTTGTTTTTGGCTCAGATTTTTAACAAAGTTTAGAAATAATGCAATACGAAATACGTAACAGTACAACACATGTTCATGCCACAAATTAAAAATATTTTACACCATAAATATAAATAACATAATAGTCCAAGCATCACAATACTAATAAACTAAAAATTTATGTTAAACCTCGTAGGTGCAAGTGCTTCGTTGTGTCCCGTGGCACCGCACTTGCTACATTTTCGTGATTTTATAATCCTTTCACCATTACAAGCGTCGCTTGTTCTTAATTCTTCCAACCTTTTGCTTCTTGGGTCGCCCTACCGGTTGCTTCTCAACGAGCACTCCAACCGTCATGTTCTTTATGTCATCGTAATTCCCAATCATCCTCGTCACCAATCGGCATAATTGTTCCTTCGTATGTTCTCCTCCAATATTCGGTTGTGTAATATGGCGAGCATAGTGTGTACACGCTAATACTTCGCTCCCGAGATGCAAGACATGCATGAGGACAAGGAAACTTCATGCACCGGAACAAGCCGCAAGTGCAACTCTTTCCCGCAAGTCCACTACGCCACCGTGAGAATCGTTCTTCCAGGTGAACCCTGCAACGTGTAAGGCCCGCATGAGTCAACGTTCAAAAACTCGACCTTTTTCAAAATGCAATGCCAAGTCCTCCTCCATTTCGGTGCTGTACAGGGGTTTCGTCCACTTGTCGCTTTTTCTTTTCGTGAAGCAAACCACTTCCGGACTTTGGACCTCGTGAATGCTACAAAGAAGAAGGATCGGGGAAGCCTCTCGCATCCTTAGTTGTGTTGTGAAGCTCTCAACCCGCCTGCTCGTCATTACATTGTAACGTACCCCCGGAAAGTACGACCGAACCCATTTTTCAAATCCGATTTCCTCAAGATATTTTGCAACCGCCGGATTCATGGCCCGAATGTTCTCAAATTCCCTTCGTGAAACTTCGATCTTGAATACGTGTACGCACACGTGTAAATGTGATTCGTGAAGACGTCGGCCTTGAACTTCGTGGTTCACGTTCATAATAATGTGGTGGTAGCATGCACCGTGGTGTGCATCGTGGAACACGATATCCAAAGCACGAACAATACTTTCATGCCTATCCGAAACAAAAGCTAAGTTCTCAACATCACCAATCGTTTCTTTCAATTTTCTCATAAAATAGGTCCAGGAATTGTGGTTTTCACTGTCAACTATAAAGCAAAAGCTATCGGAAAGATATGACTCCCTCGCATCCAAAGCCACCGCACACAACATTTGCCCACCATACCTAGTCTTCAAGAAAGACCCATCAACGCATATAACAGTCGACAAAACTTAAACCCCCGAATAGAAGGACCTGCAGAGAAGAAACAATACTTGAAGCGACCATCTTCTACCACAAAATCCGTGATGGTACCCGGATTCCGCAACCGTAGCATGTGCAAGTAACTAGGTAATAAAGAGTACGAATCTTCGGGTGTACCCCGAGTCGGGTGTATTGCCTTCTCCGCACCTCCATGCCTTTTCGTAACTCATTTGGATCCCGTAATCCTTGTGCATACTTTTTCTTATATCGGAGGCAACCGATCCGAGCCGTCGCCTGTGAACTTATCCTTAATTAGATGGGCAACTATTACGGGTGATGCTTGACGGTTATCTTTTCCTCGAAGATCAAGTGGAACATGTATGTACATTATGAAATGTACTCACCTCAAACATGTTAGAAAGTACGTTCTTCTTCGCTCTTAATCTCCACCCACAATCGTATCCTTACATGTGACGTACCAAATATCGATCTTCCACTTCCTAACGTAGTAGTCAAACCCTTTCTTCATTGCATACGGCCAACAACCATCTTTAAATGCTCTTTGTCTCTAAAAAACTTTCCCACATGTAACTCCCCGCCCGGTGTGCCACCCGTAGATATATAATGACTATGATCCTCGATGTCTTCTTGTATACATTTTCTCCTTGAATTTACCGTAACTTGTCGAAGAAGAAAATGGATCGCTCCATCCAAATACATTGGTACTCGAGCATCGTGGAGACCACTAACATCATTGGTCTCTTCTACCATTATTAGGACTGTACCGTCGCAGTTCCTCTAGCATGACCGGTTTCGCCCGGACGACTACTACTAGTACCAGTGTTTGGCAATTTTCTTCTACGGGCATTCTTTTATGTGTCGGTGGCCTCGGTGGCTCGGTGGTATTTGGTACGATAGTGGAGTCAAGTTCAAAGGTACAAGAATGGGGGCCTCGTACCTTCGTCGTCTCTTACGCCATCATTGCCCTCAACATAATATTCGAGTCCGGACCATCACAAAACCATCAATGAAGGGCATTTGTGCTACAACACGCACTCGGCATCATAGTGTTTAATTCGTGTAATACATCCGCAACCAACACCTCTGGATTTGTTTCTGGAACAAAACTCCCAACCTCGCTACGATTATCCTTAACAGAACTTGGTGTGGGACTAGGATCAACCCAAACATTCTTCTTTAACAAAGTCACAAACAAAGGAATAAATTCATCGGCTTCTTCGCAAGTGTGATAAAAAGTACTCTTGCACGCTTATCATTTCGAATAACTTCACAGATACTCATAAACCTTTCCTCGTACTTGTAATTTACTTCCAATTTCAAGTCATACTCCGCTTTGTCAACATCCAGCTCTTCGTACAAAACATCAACCAAACCCGAGTAAAGCTTAGGCTCGGATCAATGTCAATTGTCAAAGCGGCACTCCCTTTATAAATCCAATCTCTACCATCGAAGCTCCCAAACACCATTATACATAACACACGCATTAACAGCTTGAATCGTCACAAACATTTAAAAAAACACGCTTATAATTTACAACAAAAATCTCACCGAAAAAAATCTTAATTAATCATTAATAACAAAACAATAATAATTAATTGATAATAAAATAATAATTAATAATTAATAAATAATAATAAAATAATTATTAATAAAAAAATGCAAAATAAAACTATAATTAATAATTCATAATAAAACAATAATTAATAATAAAAAATTAAAAAAAATAATAATAAAATATAATTAATAATTATTACTAAAACCATAAAAAATATAAAAATAATTAATAAAACAATAATTAATAATAATTCATAATATAAAACAATTATTATTTAAAATAATAATTAATAATAAAAAATAATTATTAATTGATAATAAAATAATAATTATTAATAAAAGAAAAATTAATAACACAAATATTAATAAATCACTACAAAATAAATAATAATCAAATTTCCCAGAAAAAAAATAAAAAAAAAAACCAAAAGGGTCGGACCATCGGACCCACATGGTCCGACCATCAATCTACCGACCCACATAGCAAGCATCGGACTCGGTCCAAAAAATAAAAAAAATAAAAACCAATAGGGTCGGACCATCTGGACCCACATGGTCCGACCATCGGACCCATCGGGCCCACATAAAGAGCATCGGACCCGTGTCCAAAAAATAAAAAAAATAAAAAAAAAATACCAAAAGGGTCGGACCATCTGACCTACATGGTTCACCATCGCATCTCCAGACGGCCCACATAAAGAGCATCGAACCCTGTGTCCAAAAAAATAAAAAAAATTAAAAAAATACGAACGGTCGGACCATCGGACCTACATGGTCCGACCATCGAATCCCCATCTGGGCGTCTTCCCCGCCATCAAATTTTTCACCATCGGACCCCCATCTGCCAAAGATTCGGGCCCGACGAAAAATGCGAGAAAACTGAACAAATCCAGATTTCACAGTAAAGAACTTTATCGAAAAACAACAAATAACAAATAATCTACGTATCAAGCATCAAAATAACATTCTAAACTAAATATAACAACAACAACAAACAAGATTGTTCAAAACAAAAAAAAAATTACCCATAAGTTAGCAGTATGCTCGTCCAAAAATGAGAGAAATTATGTGGTGAGCTTGTGGTGAGCCTTACAGCAGTGGTGCTGGTAGTGAGGATGAGAATGAGGAGCAAAAATTGACTCCTTTGTGTAGCTTCTGCAGTTGAGAAAAGAAGAGAGGGAAAGAGAGAAGAAGTGATAGGGGGTGAAGGAAAAAAGAGAGGGTATTTTGGGTATAATAGAAAAAATGGTCATATATTTAAAATATGGGGTATTATGAGTTTTGAGGACAAATTTTAATTAAATGCAAGCATACAAATTCAAATTTCCCTTTTCTGAGGACCACTATGATTAGTAACATCCCACTCAGTAACAGCCCTTTCTATTACAGCCGCATCCTTTTCTGTGCTGCTTGATACAAAATCTCCAAATCCCATTGATATTCCATCCGCCACCAAATTTGCAAACCCAAGCACCAAAACATCCACTACACCAATTACCACACTCCTCAACAAGTTACCAAAATACAGTAGAACCTCTATTTAAGAATACTCTATTCAAGAATAACTTCTAATTTGTTATAGAAAAATCAAGTCCCAATTTGGACCAGTTATAAATAAGAATAACCTCTAATTGTAATTAGTTATACATTTTCTAAGTCTCGTATTAACAAAGTATACCCCTATTTAAGAATAATTACATCTTTATAAAATATATAAATATATTTTGTAAATTTATTTACATAAAATTAATAATTTTATTCCAAATTGTAATATATGTATTAAAATTATATTTACTTTGAAATAATTCTATTATAATATAGTATTAATAATTATTTATTGTTATTATATATTTTTTGGTATTTTAATTTTTTTTTTTTCCCTGGGGTAAGTCTATTTAGTCATAAACTCTCGAGGTTCTACTGTATATCTTAAATATTACTAGTACTACTGCTAATATCACAATCTAACACTTAATAAAAAGCAAATTAACATAAAATCGCATAAACCAAAAAAAAAAAAAAAATTCCTTTTTAAGCAAAAAACGTACTGCATGTGTGACTATACATACATTCTTGTTCATCCTCTTTTTTTCTCCTTTAGATATACTATTTCACTTCCCCAGCACCACCACGAGGGCCATAAATCAGACCACCCATGTTCTCCGCGACTTGTCGTTTTCGTTATCATCGCAATTACTTTTTTGACCCACTAAAGTACCATTCGTTGCTTAATTTATTTGTTAACTGTATTTGGTAATGGGTTCTTTTTTTTTCTTCATTTGTTTGCTTGTATATATATATGTTTGTATCGAAACATACATAACTGGGAGGACCAGGACCCAATAATGGAACATTTAAAAGCTTTTATTGTGTATCATACGTACACATCAAATTAAATAACTTGATAAAAGTGTATAACTTTCCAATTAAATGATTTATTTGCAAAGAACAAGAAAAACAGAGCATAAATGAAAGTAGTAGTAATTAATGGTAAGTACCAGAAGAAAGTCTATTGGCGGAGATGGATGAAATGAGAGAGAAGCAAGTGACAATGGCGTCGAGACCTCCATACACAATGCTCTTCCCATATTCACTATTCCACGGCAATTTTGGCCTTTCTCTTCTTCCTTCACCATCACTTTCTTCGTCCACTACCAATATTTCTCTGCTGCTTTGATCTGTTTCTTCCATTCTTGATCTCATTAGTCTTCTTTTTCTCTCTGTAATTTTTTTTTATTTATTTTAAATAGTAATTTACAACTACCGCTTTTAATTGGTATAGATTATTTCAGGCATTTAAGTTTTTACTATCATCTTCTATATATAATTTTTTAGTTGACTGACTAAAATTGTAACGTGTCGAAATGCATGGGAGTTTTCTGACACGTTATGTTAGCAACATCCTCAGCTCATTGGCTTTTTTTTCACTATGTGTCGTTCAATTAGCTCTATTTTTTTTTTCTCCAATAAAATCAAATGGAAAAGGCCAGGACAACCCTGCGTGATTCTTTTCTTATCCAATAAAATTAATAAAAGTTCAATTTACCAACTTGTTTGTTTGTTTGCATATAATAACCCACTCTTCTGTTTGGGTACCACCACTCAGCAGTACTCTATTAGTTTTAGGTTTAATAGCTTTTATCCAAAAAAAAAAAAAAAGTTAAATATAAAAAATCTTCATCTATAATTAGTTTATAAACAAAACAAAACAATACACGTTTTTTTTATCCAATCAAACTTTTTTTTTTGTCAAAATCGATAGAATTGTTTTTTTTTTTTAATTGAAAACATTTACATTTTATTATTTAAATGATGAAATTATAACTAGTATTACACTAAAAATACATATATAAATTGTACCAAAAAAATGTTCACTGCAATCAAATATCAATTTATGCGTGTCAAGGGCCAAATAAGGCATGAGCACTGCCAACAACTTCTATTATTTTAAGGTGTTGTTTGGTTGGAAGTAATGAAATGAAATGGAATAGAAATGAAATAATTCATTCTATTCCTTTGTTTGGTTGCATTTTAAAGTATTGGAATGACATTCTAATGGAATGCTCTTTCCAGCATTTTGATGGAATGGCTATTCCATTTTAAAAAGGAAAGAATGACCATTCCAATGTAACAAGAAAAAAAAAATTAATTATTTTTTTATCAATTTTTTTTATACATTTTAAATTTTATTCCATTCCTATTCCCATTCCCATTCCCATTCCTATTCCTATATTTTCATTCCTCCCAACCAAACGCCTCGTAAGAGTAATTATATCTGCCCACAAAATTACTGCACAAACATAAAAACATAATACTTAAACATTAGGCAGCCTGCCCATTTTAGGGTTTGAGTTTAGGTGTTTCAGGTTTGGGTGGGCTTGGGTTCAAATTAAGACTGACCTAAACATTAGGCAGCTTGAATTATGGTACAAAACTCCTTATATTAAAAGAAAAATTACATTGTATATACACTCTCCTTTACTCGTTTTAATTTTTACCATTATTTTTTTATTTTTTTTAAGATATATCCATTTTTATAAATAATATTCCCATTAAACTTCTTAAGTTAATATAAATAAATAAATAAATACTAAAAAAAACGATAATAGTTGTGGTGGAAAGTCCTATTTATTTATTTTTAAATCTCTTATTCTTATAATTAAACTGTGTTCAAACTTCAATCATAGTAGCTAACATCAAATGGCCATATTCAGGGGTGTTCATTAGATCACATCCAATATTTTTAAACATATCCAGATCCGATCCAATTATATATTAGATGTTAGATTTTACCATCCGATCCGATCCAATCCAATTAATATTAGTCATCCAATCGATCCAACATCTATTGGATGTTCGATTGGATCGGTTCTATCCGTTGAATGTATTTCATATATATTTATTGGTTTAATTTAGATTTATTCAATATTTTAGACCTAGTACTGTTTGGATCAGATCGGATCTATCTAATATTTTAAATCCGGTATGTATTGGATCTATAAAATCCAAGAAAAAAAAAATTAATGTTAATTTTTATATATACATATATATTTCACGTATAATAATATAAAATTTAATTACTCATCCAAACTAAATAAAAATACTAATTACTTCGATTGGATGTATTGAATTTTTGGACACCCTATCCAACATTTGATCCAATTAAATATTTAAAAATAACATCCAATCCAATCCAATCACAATTGGATATTCAATACATACCCCTAAGCCATTAGTAACATACCCGTCGCTTCCAATATTAAAATAATCTCAAAATTAGAGTTGAATTGAGAAAGAACTACAGAAAAATAAAATAAAAAAATATCAAATTAATAAGCTTTTTCGTTTTGGGGTGTTAGGATAATTGAACTCCAACTTCCAAAGCCCAAAATATGTAACAATCAAAGGCAGCCCCCCACTACAGAAGCAGACTATTCTCTCTCTCTCTCTCTCTCTCTCTCTCTCTCTCTCTCTCTCTATGACTTTTTTAGAAGAAAACATGTGGTCAGTAATTCTTATCCCACTTCACCAATACAAAGAATTGAAAATAAATAAAAGAAGCCTAAATCTACAAGCATACTTAGCACTGTTTCCTATTCTTGCCTTATAACAGTTGAACAATATAAATGAACCAAAAAAAAAAGAGTAATAAAGGTGTTGTCTCATCAGATCAGACCAATGGCCTCTTCTCTTCATCACCATCTTCTTCCTGTTTCCCATTTGTGGTCATTTGAGTGGAGGGAGCTGGTTTAGGAAGCCTCTGCGGTGGTTTGTTTTCAGGCAAGAGCTTCATTGTGATTCCCATCCCAATCAGAAGAAGTCCAGTCCCGTGCTGCTCAGTTAATGGTTTTGTGAATATCATGTATGAAAGCAATAATGTTACCGCTTTTCTTGCCGTTGTAATCTGTCAAACGCACATTATTAGTACCATTATTCCAACATTAAAATCACCACAACGTTATATTAATAATGCTTAAAGTACAAGTGCTTGAAACATGTGATTTTGCTACAAATGCTCAGAGGTGCTACTCGTGCAGCTATATATGAATCCTATGATATCCGACCCCACTATAAGCACCACCCCAGAAATTACCTAGTGGGCTCCAGTTGGAGCTGTGAAATATCTGATCCAAGCCAAATAGTGGCGAGTTCTAATATTTGGGAACCAAGCATGAAACTCGTGATCATTTTTCAACAAGTGGTGCTACTATAGGCTCACCTCTATCTACACACAACAGTGTGACGAAACTCTAATATGTGTTGAGAAACATAAAGCTCGTGATCACTCACTTGTGGCCACAATATGTGTTAAGAAACGACAAGTTCAACAAATGATTCTTTGGTACCACCACATTGTTTTTTACCCTAAAGTAAGGCACGTTTTTTGTGTCACACTTACTGTGCTAAGTGTCTTTTCAAAATGATAGATTATTATGAACTTGTACTATGACATTCAAATGAAAAAGTAAAAAACATAAAGTATACTGTGTCTTTTCAACATGATATGATATATGAATGGGGTATCTTTTGGTAGTCACCACTCACATTGATGAAAAATTTATAAAGTTAAACCAGTGATCTTATCTATATACTTGTGTGTATAAAATTAAATGTGGTTTATGCAAGAAAAGAAATTAGATTATGTGTCATACCATGGCTGTGGTTGCAGCTCCAAAAAGAGCAATTAGGGAGAGAACAGAGACCTGGCCTACAAACGTGGCCATGGCTTCAAAGACCAACACGCCATACACATAAGGATGCTGCACCAAAAACTTATTTTGTTATTAAAATCCAAAAGGTCTGCAGTGAAGCTTGTGATATGTGTGACATGAGAATGTTTTTATGTACCTGGTAACAAGAATTCCAAGCTCTGAATAGTTCCCCTGTTAAAAGCATGGGAGGGATCAAGAATGGCAAACCCACCACGGTGGAACAAAAGAGCATCTCCGTCTGTCCAAATGGATAACAAAACAAGAAACATGTGAAGTCAAATGTTAATGTGTGCACTTTTCTATGTCTTTGTTAATGAAAAAAGACAGCTTGTTTTTAAATTATAACACAACTATTCCATGAAGGTCACCTGTGTTGTTTCGGGATTCATGGTGAAGATTGCTTCTTGCAAATTTCCCAGAAAAGAATCCATGACTAGAGCACCAGATACCATTAAAACACCAATCATGCTGAAGTTGGGAGATGTTTGAGCATCGGCTAGGGTGAAAAGAATCAAACCCACAACTAAAAGAACAGCAGAAAGATATTCATGAAGTGGATATTTCCTTCTCAAACCCGGTATGAAAGCCCCCATAATCATCACAGGTAGAACCTAGAACACCAAAATCATCACAGTAAACATTAGGAAAAAGGAGGGGGGGAAATGGGGTCTTTGGCTTTTCACTAACTACCTCCCAGCAACTGAAATTAACAGATCTCATTGTTCTAAAATTCAAACTCGTAATATTGAATTGGCTAATTAATACAGGTAATGCTGCATTACTGTCAAGTTAGTTTAGTAGGTGTACTTAACTTTGAAACAGAAAACTCTCTACCATCTTCCAAAATTCAGTATAATAAAATGAAACTACTATCCCAATAAGAGTATAGGTGTGGCATACCTTAGTTGATTTGAACATGAGCTGGGCAGGATAGTTGAGAAAAGCCAAGGAACCTTTAGTGAGGCCATGGGAACCCATTAGAACGGCAGACAGCTTTACATAAGTCTTCCATGGATTCACCATTTGCTTGGTACTGAAGCCTTGTAGGTAAATGAGAAAAATATACACAAACCCTTGAACAAATGTGAAATACCAACCATAGCTGAAAAAAAAACAACAATAACAGTATGAACCATTAAGATTTTTTTTATTCTTTTTTGAAAAAGATGCACCATTAAGATTAACACACATATATATTTAAGTAACAACATATAACCAAATTAATACTCGTACCATATATACTTACCTAAATTGAAGCCTATTGTACACATATTCCTGAAATTTATACAAAAATAATTAATTAGTTGTTGGGATATACCAAAACAAATGTTAACTTCATTCATCGAAATAGAGATATTCGTATAAAGTATAAATCACAATTTCTTCAGAATAAAAAAAATATATATAGTGCTTTTGAGAAAAAAAAAAAAAAAAAAAACTAGCTTGGAACTTCAAAAAGTAAACTAGAGAAAGAAATAAATAAATCATAATTGAAAATTTCAGTGGTGGCCCCAGAGGCAAGAGGAGAATTAACTTTCGATCTTTTTTTATTTTTTTTGAATACGTTTTCTTTGTAACCAAACAAAGAATACAGACAGCATAATCTTTTTTATTAGTTGCTAGAATGCATAAGCGAAATCGAATTATGAGCTGTTCTTGATTAAAAAAAACGATCAAAGAATGAAGTCAACTCATTAAAGTATTTATTAACAACCAAGCAGAAAGAAATGAAAGAAAATCCCAACGCTATTCCCTTTCAAGAATTCAATATTCCCAGGAAACAAACAGAAAAGCCAACCGTAAATTGTACAAGAAAATGAAGACACACACTGAAAAAATGAAAAGGGAAAAAGGAAAAAACAGCAATACCTCGCAGATACCATTGACGAGATAACCAAAGAAGAATCCGGAAGAGCACAAGAGAAATTGTTGCCATCTGGGTCTGTCGGAGAGGGAAATCCCAAATAGAGACCGGCTTTGTTCTACATTCCTCATCGTTTTTTTTTCCTTTTTTGGCGAGCAAAGAAAACTCAGATAGCGTAGCTAATATAAAAATCGAAGAAAAAACCCAGGAAGAAGATCAAAATGAAGAAAGGGTCCGTTAAAAATCAACGAAGAAGAAGAAAGCTTGTGTTTAGCTTCATTTCGTTGAGGGTCTCGGGCCGAGTTGCATGTTGTGTACTCCCAAGAAAACTCAGCAAATATAAGGAGCAAGAAAGGTAACGTTTTGATTACGGTGATTGTAAACAATGAAAGGAATTAATGCACTAGCTTGAAGAGAGAGTATTGAAGAGAGAGAGAGAGAGAGTTTGTATTGACTCTGTTTTTGGTATGTTTAGAAATACAGAGAAGTTTGGGGAAGAAGAGGACTCTTTCTTTATGGAGGCAGATTTTGTGTGGACGTTTTAGTAGGGGGCCTTCTTTTTTCTATTATTTTATTAAAACGCCTTCACAATTTTATTTTGTGGATCCCTAATTTTTATATATTTTGTCCTACTAGTCCTCAAATGTTTCATTATCTATTATTTGGAATAAGAATATTACATGTCCTTTAATTCAGTTCATGTAAAGATAATGATAATACTACTAATAGAATGTAATTAACAATTTTTACACTTTAAAGTTTTTTTTTTTTTAATATTTTTACAAAATTCTATATAGAAATTTCTATTGTAATTAACAGAACAACCTAAATCGCAACTAATATTCACATAAAAACTGTAAAAAAATTTTAAAAAAAATAAAATAATATATAAGATAATTTTCTTATTTTATTATATATATTAAAGAGATTATTAAAATTTTAATTTTCTGTATTTTAAATTATTTAAATTGTTTAAAATAATTTGACCTGAAAATATAAAATAAGTACAAACACCTATCTTTAAAATAAGCACTGTAAAAGCACTCTATATTTTTTTCCTATCAAGCTGTATTAAAAATAATTACACATAGCCGAAAGTTTTAGAAATATTTGTACGTAAAATAGAAAGTTTGATTCTCTTTTCATTTCATTGTCTAATAAAATTATTATTTTGCAGTAGCTAATCCCTCTAGCTAGTATTATTCACCATCTAAAAGAAAAATAGTTTTGGAATTACTTATTCAAAATATTAAAACTGCAATTTACTATATCAACTTAAATTCTTAAGAAGAGTAAAAATAATAAACAAAGTACTCAATCAAGAGTCAAGACTAGACTACATTATTAAAGGAAAATATTAGGTGCTTAAAAGACAAATAAATACATAATACGGTTCAATATGCAAATATGTAAACGTTAGGGACTAATTATTGTAATTACCCTAGCTTATACCGGAAAAGCAGTGGGGCCGTTGTGCAATGTGTATTTCTTTTTATCATGAAATGGTGATGTGTTGATTGTGTTCAGCTTTGATTTTTCTATAAGAAAACAACAAATAAAGTAAATAAAGAAATATATATTTCTTCGTTTTGTTGTTAGATTTTGAATTATCCTTTGCTTGGTGTTCGATTATATTTTTCTTTTATGATTTGATCAAAAAGTATGAACTTGATGTCAAATCTAAGACACTGTTCCATTAGTATATTATTATTCTTTTATCAATAATTTCTGCTTGGTAACTTGGTACTCTTCACTTGGCTAAACCTCAATTTATAATTAGAATTGTTATATTTATATAGACTGATTATGAAATTAAAAATGCAAAATGCATGAAATCAATCTCACCAATTATAGATTATTTTTGAGTAATATGTGTCATAAAATAAAATATTTGAACCATACTTTTAAATATAAGTTAAATTTTTTAAAATATTACAAAATATTTTAAATAACTACAATACATACTATTACATCAAAAATTAAAATTAAGATCATAATAACTACATTTGAATATTAAAAATAGAAAAGGGTACACCTACTTTTATTAGGAGTTTAAAAAACACTCTAAATTTGTAAATCATCTATATATAACATGAAACTTTTCTGTTTATAAGAATTAAATGAAACTTATTCTTTTATAATTTATATTTATATTTATATTTCTGTCATGAAGTATTAATTCATCATTTTATATATATATAGGCTATATTTAGTTAAATCCAGAACTTGGTACGTACCAGAAGCAACTTGGGATAATTCCAATTAATATTATTATAAATACACTGCGCTGCAATAATATATAGCCAATTTGTATTTTATCGTAATTACATCAAATATTATAGAATAGAATAGGGGAGAAAAAATAAAAACCCTTAACATATAAATCGATGAAAACAATAAAAAAGTTGTATATATAATTAGTACGTAGTAGGTATATACATTATTGCTAATTAATAATAATTTTAATAGTTACCAAGCCATAACCCATGATATAAAGTTTTAATAATGTTATAAATGTGAGATTTTATGTATAAAAAATAATAATTTTAATAATTACCAAGCCTAATTTGTCTTGTATAATATCTATATATCTATATTTGTTTATTTATTTGAAAGGTCTTTGTCGACCTTGTTCCCTCTCACACGTTTTCGGGGTGGAATTTTGTTCTTAATTATCAACTCATTTTTGTTTGTTTTCAGTCTTCTTTATTATTTTTTTTTTGTAAGGATTACTTATTTTTTATTATTACTTGTTGCTTTTTTAATTTATAGCTCCGATCACAAAGATATATTTGGTAATTGGTATTGAACTCAGTGATGAGTGATGCATATCGTATTTTTTTTTTTTACTTTCTTTTTTCTTCTTTTCATTTTTTAAAGCTCAAACAATGAAAGATAATTTATTAAAAAAATTATCTATAATTTGTAGATTATTTTTAAGTTAATTTGTTTAAGAATATTTAACTAGTTTATCCTACTTAAAATTACAGTGTATTTCTTTTCTTACGCATCCATGATTTATCCATATAACGAAAATCCTAACAAAAAATTTCAAATATTTAATAATTAATTATAATTAGTTACTTGTTACATAATGTAATTAACTAGTTTCTCACAACTATTTAATATTTATATATTATTTTAATTCTTATTTTAAATTATATCATGTTATTATTATATTACTCATTTTAAATATTGACGGATGATAACTAGTAACTAATTGTAAGTAGTTGCAAGTTATATAAGTTGTAATTAACTAACTAGTTTCTTACAACTAGTAACTAATTATTTGTGTTATGCGTAACACTTTTTCATTTAATATTTATGTATTTTTAGTAAAATTTATTTTAATTCTACTAAAATTTCGGTAGCATAACGACTGTAATAAGACGTTCCTAAAAATTTTAAACATGCCAAAAATAAGAATCAAAACAAATAATTAAAACAATACAAAATAAATTAAACAAAATAACATTAACAATACAAAAATTATTCACCTATTCAACTGCAGTACATGTATTCGCAGAACCTACTTCACTACGGTTAAATATTTAAGATATTCAAATTCATCTACCCATCCGACCGCAATTCAATATATCACAGAACCTACTTCACTACGGATGAATATTTATGATATTCAAACTCCACTAAATATTGGTAATTAATTAATAACAAAAGTTAATGAATGTATATACATGTAGGTAGTTAAAAACTAATCAACATTAAGTTATTCGGAACTTTGAAAATTAGCTCACAAACTACAATATAATAAAATACAAGAAAATTAAAATTTTAATTTTTTATCTACTTACTAGTTATATCATCTATATGTAACTAGTTACTAATGAGTAACTAGTTAGTAAATTAGTAACTAGTTAATAATAAAAATATATGAATATGAATGAAAAAAATAATAATTAGTTACTAGTTAGTAAAAAATATAAAAACACATAAATAAAAATAAAAAAAATTAAATTCAATAAGTAAATAAAAATAAATAAATAAAAGAGCTATTTTTTCTCACCTATTTTTAAAAAAGTTTACATATACATATATAATAAATTATATCTCACACTACCAATATTTTACAAACTTAATTCTAAACTAATTAAAACTCTCTTATCTCATTCTCGTTTATAATATTTAAAAAACCGATTAGTTTAAAATATTCAATATATACATATACAATACTTAAAATATATACAATACAATTACAATATTTTTATAAATACAATGTAACTACAAAATATGTATACACACAATACATACATATATACTATTAAAGTTTGAATTTTTACTTTATTAGCGTAATTCGGCGACCATGCCGACAAAAATCCGATCACCATGCACAACCACAACAACATAATCATAGAAAAATTCCTAAATAAATTCACAAAAAATAAAGTAATGTACATTACTAAAATGAATAAAAAACATAATTATACTTTAATGGACATTGAGATTCAACATTTTTTCTACTAAAATTGGTGGCCGGAGTAATAATCACTACATTACTTCTTGGCTTTAGTTTACACTTAAAATAGGGTAAAAATCTAAACTTTTTGGGTGTATATGTCTAGGTATGGAAAATAGAAGGGTTTTTTTTTTTTTTTTTTTTTTTTTTTTTTTTTTTTTAAATGGATTCAAATGGTGTAAAAAAAGGTGAAGATATGGGTGGCTTTCGTGGTGGTTGACGAGGGTTTCTTTTGTGGTCTCTCTCTGCTGGCTGTTGGTTTGGCTTCGTGATGAAGAAGAAGAAGACAACAAATGGAAAGATGAAGTACTGAGGGTTATTATAAAACCCTACCCGTCAATTATTAAATAACTGATAACATAAGGCACACGTACGTGTCAGTTATTTCATATGCCTATGCCCTCAGTTATTTCTTAATAACTGACGGGATAGGGTTAATAAATAACACTTCAACATTCCAAAACCCCCCAACTAACTCTTTAGGTGTAGTCTAATTCTATACCTACAGTTTTTATAAAATAATAGCCTATAGATGTCAATTTTTTATTAGCAGGTATTATTAGGAGGCTTTAGCTTTCCTTTTTAATTAGTGTTTTGCCTCTATATAGGGTATTTTGTAGCAGTGTACTCATGTTTGTTCAATTGGAACATTTTTTAAATTTACTTTTCAGATTTCATGTTAGGATCATAAATCATGTTAAAGGTGAGAACATGTATTAAAACGAATATGCACAAATCACAAGATTTAAGAAAGAAGAAATGGCAAATCACATTAACTTATGGAATAACATCATTTAACATTCATCATATCCCTAACTTAAAAAATTAGTATAATCTCAATATTCAAATCCATGTTTAAATTAAAGATAGAATAAATATAAAGAAATTAAAAGGAGAAGGAAAGAAACTAGATGGAGAACTCGATCGGATTGCGACGCTTGCTCTAAGAGTCTTCTTTGTTTCTAGGGTTTTTCTCTTAATATCTCATTTC
This sequence comes from Cannabis sativa, assembly GCF_029168945.1. Lineage (NCBI taxonomy): Eukaryota > Viridiplantae > Streptophyta > Magnoliopsida > Rosales > Cannabaceae > Cannabis > Cannabis sativa. The sequence continues at coordinate 37,617,852 of NC_083601.1, read as the reverse complement.
TAATTCGCGACCCCTTTTATATAAAATCAATTTTACAACTCAAAATTGCAAAAAATACAAAATTGCCCACAAATTGATCGCACAACGACATTGTCGCGACACAAATATAGGGCACCACAACACTTAGAGCTTTTTGAAAACTTAAGTCCTTTCTGTAAAATTCACACATCATGACACCTCCAAGGTGCAATTATGTAATGCCCTTACTTACGTAAAATAGATGCCATAAATAAATTGGTGTTAAGATACTAATGTTGCCTTTATTTTAAAAATAAAATAGCAACAATATTCAAAACATGGGTACCCAGTTGAAAATAAAGTATTACTACTTAGGTAAAAGTAATAGAAAATTTAAACGACAACATCCTCGATAAGTTTAATAATTTTTTTTGTTAAAAAAAGACTTTCAGCGAAAGATGGCCAAGACCACACGCAGTTACATGATCTCACGAGATACACCCCATGCTGCCCAGACTCAACTTGTCACCGAAAGCTTACAGGCTTACTTATCTGCACATAGGGGGTAAATAAGGGGTGAGCTGCAAAGCCCAGTAAGAAAAAACAAAATACTATGTACCAGCATTCACACATCATAGCACAAACATATACATCAAACATACAATAAACTAATCATAAGTATAAATAGAGGCACCCACACCAATACTAAAATAACAAACACTCACACTCCAGCTTCCATACAAATCTAGAGCATCTTACGTTCTTAACTAGAATGCAGTACCAATGACCAATGCACCCTTATGTACACTGCCTAACTTACCACATCACCATACATGTGTGGTTTTCAACCACTTCCAAGTACTTGGAACATGATTAAACAGCCATATACACTCCATCGACAAAATACTATTTCACCGAAACTATTACATTCCACAGTTTCAATACAATTTATTCAAGCAGTCATACTAGGTACTCAAACCATATAAAAAGTAAGTATAAAGTATAATTATTTTTCCTCACCTCAACTCCGCTGTAATTAACTCCTACGATACATTCCACAGTTTCAATATATTTATTACTCTTACTGTACAACAAGTTTAGCCTAGAATTTGACTCATAAAACGTTTGAATTAGAAGTCCTACTGTTCACAAAGTTTTTAGTTAATCGAAAGACCTTTCTAACGGTATAAAGATCATCAAAATCGGAGTTATAACCTAGGAGTTATGCATGCTTTCTCAAAATAGTTTCTTTAAAATCCTGGATCATGCCGATTTCTGAATACAGCCCAAAAATAAAAGTTTTAAAAATAGTTACATCCCAATCTAGACAATACTTCCTTCATAAAAAATGTAGCTATTTTCCTAAGCTTTAAAACGAGATAAAGATCTTTTAAAATGGATCAAAAGTGAGAGAGATATTGAATTTTTACTAAAGACACTTTTTCTGAAACAAGACTTAAAATGAAATATCCTAACCGAACAAAGATACTGACTATTTGACTGGTAAGAACTCCGAATTAGGGAAAGGTTTCTTCACAGAAAATATGGATTATTGAATTATCTTTCTAACAGTACAAGAATCGCTGGAAAATAATATATATCAAGAGAGATATCACACTTTTACTAAGGCAATATCGGAAAGAAATTTAAAAAAAAAAAACTGTAATTCGACAGTCAGTGTAAAACATGAATTTTTGACATCGAAATATTCAGAATTAGGAAAGAGTTTCTTCATAAAAAATATAGATCATTAAATTATCTTTAAAACGGTACCTAGATCACTGAAAACGGACCTATAGGGAGAGAGATATGGTAGTTTTATGAAAGCCTATTTCTCTGAAAACGAAAATAAAACACAACTACGAATTTTACCTGAAGATTTCGAAGACACGGAACGATGATCGGTTAATTGCTGACCCCGAAGCTCTTAAGATTAAAACAATTGATTTGGTGCAATAGAAAGGATAAAAAAGAAATTGAGAGATGGTGAGAATAAAGGAATACGATTGTTAGGGTTCTAAGTATATACGTATATAACATATCGTATAATAGGTTTAAATTTAAAAATAAAAATCTAACTAATCAGATAAAATTATGTTAATATAATTTAAATTTTAAATTTTAAACTAACTAAGGTGGCGTTTGGTAACACTTTTTTAATCAGTTTTTTGTTTTTAAAAGTGGAAAAGTAAAAATATTTTTCAAAAACATGTTCTATAAAACTGTTTTTATTTTTCAATTTTAAAATTAGAAATCAAAATTTTAAAAACAAAAAAAAAAATCACTTTCAATATTTTTTTAAACAGTTTTTTTTTCTTAATCAATCTTTTGGATTACGACCAGATCCGGACCCAAATCCCCTCCCCACGACCCGGCTTCTGACTTGAACACGAATCTGACCCCGGACTAAGACCCGACTTAAATAAAATCAAAAAATAAAAATAAAACTGAACTTTATAGAACACACTTTTGTTTTCTGTTTTTAAAATTGAAAAACAAAAGTGGTTACAGAAAGCATTTTTGTTTTTCAAAAACAAATTTTTTAAAAACAAAAATTTTACTTTCATTTTGTAATTAAAAAATTAATAAACATAATTATTGCCAAACGGCACCTAATCTAATGCCTCACTATTTATTTATCTCACTATTTAATATATATATCATCATTTTTCTCACCCACCCACACGCACAACAAAAAAAAGAAACAAAAAAGATATTAATAATAATGATAATAATAATAATAATAATAATAATATAATTGTATCACACTTAATATACCAAATACCAATATATGTATATAAACTGAATATTACAAATTACTGCCACGTACGCTGCTAGTGTTGGGCACCACGTGCGACACTTGGCAAAAAAAAAAATAAAAATACAATTTCATTTCTTTTATTTGATTCTACACTATATTTTAATATTTAATAAATGTATACATTTTAAGTGTAAAAAAAAAAAAAAAAAAAACTTGCGTTGTTATCTTCTAAAAAGTCACCGAAAAGAAGAAAATTTTATGATTAATGATTGTGAATTATATAGAACCGCATATTTGAGTTTTTATTCGAAAAATACGTATTACTATATATTTGCATAATATTATATATGAGTAATTAACCATTGTGGATTGTATAGAGAGCTATATAATTAAGTGTATGTCTTTATATATAAGCAATGCATATTAAATCTTCCTGGAAGACTAGCGAGTAATAATAATAGTACACTCTATTATATCGACCAATATTATTTTTTAAAAGCAAATCGACCCATATTATTGAATTAACTAAATATATATTTAGTTATTATTGATATCGTCATTATTAATTATGACATATGTCGACAAAACAAATTAACTAACTAATTATATATATGATAAAATAATTAATAACTTCCGTCTGGAAAATTTGAAATAAGTGGTAAGTGGTGACTCCTTCCAATAATTTAAAAATAAATAAATAATATTAGTTTTGTTTCCTATATTACATACAGTAATGCATAGACTGGTGGGCACACGTAACATGATGTAATATTGTCGATTTAGCCCTCAAACTTTGATTTGTGAACATATAATAAATGATAGATGAAACTTATGTGTATGCTTAATTGCGCTATAGCTTTTCTTTTAATTTAAAAAGAGAAATGCTAATGGGTAGTAATGGTGTTTAACACTTTCTTACTTGTTAATATTGTTATTAGTCCAACTAAGTATTAAGTCTTATATAATTTAATACAATAATTTTTAGGGAGTATTGCTAATCAATCGCAAAGTGACACATCTAGAAAGTACTAAGCACCACTAGTATCTAATAGCATTACTCTTTAAAAAAAAGTTGTGTATAAATTAACTACTTACTCCAATTATCAAGTTTAGTAAAAATTTAAAAGAGTCAAAAAAGTGCCATGTCATTTTGCGTGTTAGATTTATCACAACTAGTTTTGCGCCGTTGCCGGGGCTATTCTAGTTAATATCAATATAGTTGAATTCTATTCTAATTTGTTTTTTTAATTTAATTTTAACATTAATGTGTTTGACCTAAGGTAAATCTAAATGCAATATCAAGATCAGTACCATGTGAATTTTACCTAATAATGAGTCATTCTATTCTGCTTGTGAGAGATTAAAGGGGTTCGGAGAGAGATGTTATCACTACAAAAAAATCACTTTTTACTGGCAAAATTCCTTTAGTTTTGCTGACAAATGTAGGTGAACTTTTTCTTCCAATTATCAGGTTGAGCACTTATGTCGGCAAGTTGTTTCGTTGGCAAAAAGGAGTTATGTTGGCGAAACAAGTGCATCATATGACACTAAAAGTGTATCAGATGACTGATAACCATCTGCAACATCAGCAACTCCATGCCTTTTGGACTTATGATGATTTTCTCTTTTCAATTTAGCCTTCAAAGCTAAACAATCATATCTAAGGTGGCCCTCCTTCTTCCAGTAATATCATTGCTTTCTTACAGCTCTATTAGAGCTTGGCCCTATTGTAAAGTTTCTAGAATTGGATCTTGAATAACCTTTATAGCCATTTGAGTTATGAATTCCCTTGTATTCTCTCTTGGGGAATTTTTCCTTAACAATGAGTAATCCTTCTCCATTGGTCTCTCCTTTCTCATCCCCGGGGCCCCTTCTTCTAAATTTCTTTAGAATTCAATACAGCCATGACACACATGACACAACTTTATAACCTCTGTCATGGCCAAAGTTTCTTTGCTATACAAGATTGTATCAACAAAGTTCTCATACATCTTGGGAAGTAAACTCAACAAGATTATAGTCTGGTCTTCATCATGATCAATGTTCATCGCCAAATTATTCAGATCAAGAATGATTTTGTTATAATCATCAAGAATGATTTTGTTATAATCATCAAGAATGATTTTGTTATAATCATCTTACAAGAGATTTCTTCATGTAGATTGAAACCAGCTTGTTCTAGAGACCTAAGGCCTTGTCTTCATTTGAAACTTCTCTCAAAACCTCATCACTAAGACTGAGGAGAATGACATTGTGTTTGGCTACAAATCTCAAGTCCCTTGGTGAATTAAAAAAGCCTTCATTTTGATTCTCCATAGGTTGAAATCATTCGAACTAGTGAACTTGTCCACCTCAAACCTTGTTGTAGCCATTTAAATTAATCAGGCTCTTGATTGCTTGAATTCTCAAAATGTTGAAGATGAATCTTGATTGGTTGAATGTGATTCTTGAACTCTAAATTTCGAGCTCTAATACCATTTGTGGTAAACTTAGCTTGAGAATGAATGAATCATAGATCTTTATTTATTGAATAGTTAGTAGTAAATAATGAGATATATGTAAAAGAATACAATTCAACACAATAAACAATTACAAAAAAATGTCTCAAAATGAGAGAAATCACTTCAAGAGTGATACTCCTATTACATTCCTCCACACACATTGTGATATTGGATTCTCTCTAAACTTGACTCTGAAATTTGAAGTATGAGCATTTGAAGATTTCTTGAGAGCTACAGTACAGGCACGTCGATCTATTTATATATGTTGGTGGGGCAATAAAATCATATTGTTATAACTCACAGTAATTTTTTTTTTTAAATTCATATGATAATTTTGACAAATTAAGTGAGTTTAATCTCATCTAATAATAACAATAATCAAAATATAGTCATTTTCGAGCATTAATGTGTTCCCATCACATCCCTAGAATATGTGAAATTATATATCCATCATGCAATTAATTATTATATATTCTCACAATATTATTATAGAAATATTAACAATAAATACATAATCGTGTCCACATATGAAAAAACGACCATGGATCGTTTGTAATCAAAGGAATTACACAATGGTGTCTATCACACATTTCACACTCACATGTATGCCCAACAAATAGCAGCAATTTGCAACTTTGAAAATGAAATAAAAAGAAGAGCGGTATAGATATTCCTACTCCCAATTAATAATAATAAAAACATGGTGTCGATCGTACGTACATGTTAACATCAAATATATGTAATGTAGTATATTTATTTCTCATAATTAACCATGCATTAAATTATTATATATATATATATGATTATCATCATCATCTCAGTCCTCAGATTTATTCAATCATAAATCAGGTACGTCATATTGGCGATTTTTGAGAGAACATTAATACATCAATATATCTATAGCTAGCATCAATTTGATCTTTATTAAATACTTCTTTTTGTTTTTGGTGTGGCAAATTTATTAGATACTTTAATTCGATTTTATATATGAACTTGTTCTTTTGGTTAAATAATTTACAATTAATCGGTGTCGATGATTAATTAAACCAGAAAAATGCAGAAACTATAGGGACCACTCAGAAAGATATATACATAAGAGATTTCGGCCACAAATACATTAGCTAGAATCGATCGGAAAAGGAACAGTGAAAATAGTTTAATAATGCTTGAGTTGCTTGGCTACACAGTTTAATATATTATATAGCTTAGGGGGCACACATTTTCAGTAAATTAAACTCAACTATAATTATTAATGTGATATAGTTTTATTTTATATAAAAAAAAAACTTGCGTTTTTAAGTACTACTGATATATATTTATATGTTAATTGTGATGCATATCACATATATATATTATACATATATAAATAAAGACATGCATATAGTACATTAATTTTTATTCAGTGTACAAAATAAACTATGCCTTAATAATGATTTGTTGATAATTGATATAACATTTATATGGTGGATCGGCCGCGCTGCTTATAACTACATAATATTAATAAATATAATAAAAAGACGAATTATGCATTCATTTATTGAATTTAGGAAGAGAGTTCATTTTTACATATTATAAACGTTGACCTCCTGGAAAAGTTATGAGAGAGCCTGCAAAGACATAAACTAATTATTAATAATGAACTTTTTTTTTCAACAATAAATAATGAACACTTAATATCACACGTTTTCTTAAAAATTGTGTGTCGTGTGCATGGCCTTTCAAAAAATAAAAGCTTTATATAGAATATTGCAGAGACAATTATGTATAATTTTAAGTGGCCGTGGATCAAAAATATATATATATATTTTTTTTTTAAAAAAAAAACTTAATTAATTAAGAATTGACAATGCATATTGGGCGTAATTGACCCGTATACTCACCAATAAATTTTAAAATTTCGACCTTGGAAGACTACAAATGAATATTTGGAAGAAAGAAATTAAGGGGAGCAAGTTGCAATTTGTAGTTTGATATGACAGGTTTGAGATCGATTGAAGTGATTAATTCTTTGTGTTTTGGGGGGCTTTAATTCTAGCGCTGGATTTTGGGTAATTAATTTCCGATCCAAATAAGCTGGCATGGTCATGCATTCTATTTATGAATCATGATAACTATGCATATGTCCATCTCGATGATTGGGTTTGACAAATTGAGTTTAAAATCTCACACACCAACGTCTCTTGGCATGTCAAATTTATAATTTAGGGGTACGTACATACAGTATTTCATGCTCTTCTATATATATATATATTTATTTATTTCTTCAAGTCTACATAAAGGAAACACATTGACCAAACTTCATGCCTAAGCAATCAAAACCATGCAGGCTTCTAAAAGCATGTGCTCAATTGCTGGCTTTCATAATTCTCTGAATAGCATTATTGGACATATATGCCTAAACATATTCAGAAATTAAAATAGATAAATAACACCAATAACAAATATTATATGACTGAAAGTGCAATGTCTTCTCTATATATGTTAACGACGTTATATTATATTAGTTGACAAGAATATACGATTTTAGTTTCAATATAGCTCTTAAATAATGTTGCATAATATATATAATTTTAGCTTGTAGCTAGAAGTGTTCGCAGACTCACGACCATTTTTAAGAGAAATTTTGAGTTAATTTGTTCAGTGGGAAAGAATTGACCCCCAATGAATTCTGCACAAGTTATGATAAAAGAGTGCCTATATATGTGCCAACCATATACATATTGGATTCTTTATTTTTATTTTTATTTTTCAAAATTTTGAGAGAGAGAGTCCCATGGGGGGTTGGAATATAATCTAAGCAAAAGCACATGAGTGGTCCGGGGCCAGCGCCCAGGGCTATAGTTTCGGATATTTGACTTTATGACTTGGCATGTGACAAGTTCTAGATTACATGTTAAAGATTTTCACAGGCTATATGAACCAAGAATATATACATCTAATTGGTGGAATATAAGGGAATGTTTCTTTTGTACATGATTTAGAAAAGAATAAGAAAGCTTTTCAAAAAGAAAAAAAAAAAAGTTTCTGCTGTACATGATGTGATCGATAAGAGTGAAATAATGAATATATGTAGAGTGATTTGCTTAAATCCTTTCGGAACAACAATATGCTTTTTGGGCTAGTATTATGGGCTACAATTACTAATCTCGCTGGTTGAAGAAGCCCAACAAACAGATTACTTTGTGAGCCCACGTCTCAAAATCTGCTGTGGGTTGTGAGCCCATGCCCATGCCTTGTTGCATTGCTTGAAGTTTATATATTTTCACTTTCCTCAAACAAACCATAGTAAGCTGTTTTGTTTGCACTTCGAAATATTAGAAATGTTCTTGATACTCTTGAAATGCATGAAAAAAGAAGTACCATCATTTTCTTGAGATGAAAGTTGATGCATGATTGATTTTTTCCAAAAACATCGATCCTCACTTTATTTATTTAAGTTTTTCATGTCTGCATTGGTAATTTGGGATTCTCAATGCTTACAATAGGAACTTGTGCTCTTGGAAAATCACAATTACATTGACAGTTCAGTCTCAACCATCTATGAATACTACAATGGTTAAGATTAAGGGATTGAACACTCCACCAAAATGAGCCGCTTGCTGCAACAAGAGGAGGCTCTACAAAATTGGCTTGTGCTCTTGGAAAATCACAATTACATTGACAGTTCAGTCTCAACCATCTATGAATACTACAATGGTTAAGATTAAGGGATTGAACACTCCACCAAAATGAGCCGCTTGCTGCAACAAGAGGAGGCTCTACAAAATTGGGCATGAGCAAATACCCATTCAAAGTCTTTATTGTCCTATTTTTACAATCCAAAAAATCTATTAATTGTTTGAGAAACACTTTTAACTCCTAACATATAAGTTCAAAAACCCAAAAAGGGTTTTTAACACTCTTCTCTCTCTTATAAACTATTGTTTTTTATAGATGTTCAACCAAAACATCAACTATCAATTGCTCAAACAGACCTGCCTCAATTTCCAAAGCCAACTCCTCTTGCTCAACCTCAAACTTGCTCCATTTTCCATCTTTATGCATCTCCCTGATATATACCTCCTTATTGTAGTCTAGCCCCCACCCAAGTACCCCCTTTTGTTCCCTATTCAACCAAGATTTGGCCAAATTCACCATCTCCAAATTGTATTCATCATCACTCTCTTTTGCCTTTATTTCATCTCTAAAAAAGTCAAGTAATACTTGGTCTTCTTCACTCATACATTTATGTGATGAACTCATTGTCTCCTTGACATAAACAACCAACTCTCTTGCCATTTCTTCTACCAATAATTCATACTCTTCTTCTTCATCATCTTCGCCATTGTTGTATTCTTCTTCGTAGAGATTATCAAATTGGTTTATATTCTGAACAAGTGTTTGTCTTCTCCCTAATGAAACATAATAATATGACATTAATTAGTATTAAACGAATTGAGATCTTTATCATGATGCTTGTAAGTATTGTGTTGTGAATATAAAATGAAGGAGAATAAAATAGAGAACATACTCTCCACATTGGCAAGACTTTGATCAAAGGTAGTGGAAAAGTATTCTTCATTTTCTCTCAACTCAAAATCAAAAACTGAAACTGGACTGTGCTGTTCGTCATCTTCTTCGTAGAAGAGCATCTCTCTATCCTGGTATTTTAAAAATCATCATCAGTCACAATAATTAGCAAAAATGAAAAATCCTTAAATAATAATGACTCAGCAAGTAAAATGTTCTTCTTAATTAAAATGTTAAAACCAAAGTTAATTTGTTGTTTAACCAATGTGTTATCTCTTTTTTTTTCTCTCTCTCCATATGATATAATTTAACATTACATAAGTATACATTCTTATATTTAATTAAGAAACAGAATTAAAAAAAAACTTGTTTCTTTAAGGAAATAATAAATATCAGTAATATGATTATAATGTTTCTAATCTAAAAAAATATAATAATAAAGACAATGGTTTCCTAGTAATTTCTTTCTTGTCATATTCGATAAACTACAACTAATTTATAATATTACAATATTAATATATGTTTCCAAACTATATACGGTGCACGAACGAAACCAAAAACCGACATGGTCAACCAAACCTCAGACTCTCACAGTAGACAGATTACTATTTTCTAATACTATATTCTAAATCTATTATTATAAAGCTTCCAAAAAATAAATAAATAAAAAATCAACAACAGACACTTCAATAATACAAATATATTTCATTTATACAAAACTCATTAAAATAATAATGATGTAGATATGAGAAGATAATTTTACCTCTGCCGGGTCCACATTTGCTGTATGTGTAATTGCATCCACAGAATCCATGCCGACACAAGATAAGTCTTTTTTACCCATCTTAACTTCATTGATCTCCTCAGAGTTACCACTCCAGCACGGTAAAAGCTCCTCAGTAAAATCACTCTCGCACCAACTTGACCCATTGTCACTACTATTGAAAGAAGAGTCAATTGATCTAGTGGTGGTGGTGTAATGATGAGGTGAAGTAGTGAAATTCAACGGTGAAGATATCTCCTCAACTAAGTCACGGAACGATGTCCACCGTAAGATGTCTTTGACTTTCACTGAAATTTCGGCTTGATGATGATTTTCCTTCTCTTCTTGAACTTCCTGCCTTTTGGACCTGGAGTGGCCTCTCTTTGTTGACAGCTTACGAGAAAGGCTTCTGGGTAAAAATGAGGGAGATTTTACCGTGGTAAATGGGATGTTTTTTACCGCGTTGAACACAGCTTGAATGGCTGACATTGTTGTTGATGATGATGATGATGTTTTCGAACGGGTTTTTCTGCTTGGAAATTTTGTGGTCACTTCTGAGTTTTTGGAATCAATTTGTGTAAGATTGAAGGGTTGGTGTCTTGGAATTGAGTTGAACCCACTTGAAGAGCATGAATTATTGGTGTCGTTGAGGAAATCTTTGAGGAGTTTAGGCCTTCGCTCGATTGAAAAAGGCTTTCTTTGTTGTTGTAGATTATTCATGTGACAAAATGAAATGCTTGAAGAAGCCATTTTTAATTATATTGACTCAAAAGAAAGAACTGAAATGGTGAATTAAGAGAGAGATTGATGAGAAAAGTTAGTGAAGAAAAGAAGTGATCAAGACCAAGAGAGTGTGATGAATGAAGAGAAAAAAAAGTGAAGCTTTATATCTAAAAAATGGTGAAAGGAGAAGAAAGAAAGAGGTAGTTTCTAAGTAGTAAAGATCTCCATATAATAATAATAATAATAATTTTAAATGAAAAAAAAAATGACAGATTAGATGCCAAAGAGTGGATGGTTCTTTTCTCTTGTACAATTATTGAAAGGACTAGCGAGTGAGGCTGTAAGTGAAAGATTGAGATTTGGGGAAGATCTTATGGGGTTTGTGTTGGGACAGAAATCACAAGAAGCATGTCCTTTTGGAAATTCAGTTGACCCTCTCTCTTACTTGCAAGTTACAATTTCGCAGGGTTTAATAATGATGGAGTTTATATGTATTATTGTGGACTAAAAAAGATACCTTGTTAACTATTAGAATGTTTCTATAATTGTCAATACAATTTAACGGTGGTGGTGAATGGTGATATATTTACATTTCAGTTATATCAGCTTAGATATAAATAAAGTTTCTAAGGCCATTGCGAACACCCCATATATTATAAGGGCTTAAGTCACAAATTTCTGCTCATATTAAATTTTATTTATATTCTCATTTTTTAATTATGTACGTCTGTGTCTTTTACACTATATTCGGTAGAGATGAGAAAATGATGGATGGAGAAAAGAGGTGGAGGAAGAAGTAAAAAAATTTAGCATAAGTAAAGAATAGATTCTTCCTTCAAAATTTTAAAATTCAATCTCTTAGTTTTGGAAATAGTAAAAAAAACAAGTAAATTAAAATTTAAAAAGTAATAAATATTTATGAGCAATTACTTCTCTCATTTCAAAAATAATAATTAATTTTCAAAATAATAATAATTAATGGTCATTTTTCTTCACAAGGTGTATCCTCTTTCCAATTCCAAATAAACATAGCAAGTTGAGATACGAATTGATCCTAATAGCAAAAAGGAAAACAATATATTTTTTTTTTGTAAGTATAAATATTTTAATTATAATAATGTTATAAAATAATATAAAGTAGATGAGAAGAAAGAAGAAGAAGATGAAGAGAGAAAGAGAAAGTGAATGAGAATTTCTGAGTTGTTTATTCCAATGGGCTGAACCACTATTTATACAAATACAAGAGTGAGATATTAAGAAACTAAGAAAAAGAGGAATATTGATTACAATTAATGGTAATAAATAAAGATTTGGACATCCACATAATTATTAATATTTATAACACTCCCCCTTGGATGTCCATAATAACTGCCTTATTAAAAATCTTGCTGAAAACTTGATCAAAGGAAAAAGAGTATAGTGTAAACTAACTCCCCCTCATTTAAGCATTTGTGGAGATCTTCTAATCGACGAATTTCGATCTTATCTGCCGTCTTCTCAAATGTTGATGTTGGTAATAACTTTGTGAATAAGTTTGTAAGATTGACACTTGATTGAATATGTTGAACACCAATATGCATTTTCTTGAAGCGTATAAAGAAAAATTTCGTGAAATGTGTTCTAACTCTATCTCCTTCAATGTACCCTCCTTTTAGTTGAGCGATGCAAGCAGTATTATCTTCATTATGAACTGTTTGTGTTGATACTTCTTTATAGAGTGCAATACATATGTTTCCCGAATATGCTATTTCAATGATCTCACTCACACACATTCTCTACTTGCTTCATAAAATGCAAGTATGTTAACATGATTTATAGCTGCCTCGTTAAAAACCTTGCCAGAAAAACCCAGTGGGACAAAATCTGAGCTAGGGAAAAGAGTACAATATATATATTTCATATTCATAATTATTTGCAAGTTGCCTCGTTAAAAACCTTGCCAGAAAAACCCAGTGGGACAAAACCTGAGCTAAGGGAAAAAGAGTGCAACATGAATATGTCTCCCCCTCATGCACATATGATCCATAATTCTTTTGGTGATAATAAATCTCATAAGATTATTGTTATCACTTTTAAAATATCACCATATACAATCTTTGATCATATATTTTCTATAACTCTTCCAGAGTATGTATGGACTTCTAAATTATAGATGAGGGGTTCGTGGAACATTAATCTTTATCCAACTAATTGTATCATTCATGTGTGTACACAACTTTGTTCATACTAAAATTTAAAATTTCAAGTAGATATGAACATAACACATTAATGGTACTATAAATTTTTATTTGTGACAATGATGGTACTCCGAGACCATATATTTGTTCCATCTTGTTGTATGATCAAATGATCATATATCTATAATTCTTAATACATATGAAGTACTTCAGGACTTCAATACTAATGAACAAACTTTATACATTTAATATTTCTCGATATTCAAAAGAAATAAAAGTTTGTTTTGCAATTAATCAAAAACTCTTTAAGAGTCTATCACAACGTATAATTTACGTATTTATATTGCATAGACAACTATACGTATTTTTCAAACAATAATTTACTTACATGTCTTTATTTCATACAAAGATCTTTGTCATATAGTGCGCGTGACTTTGAATTTATATCACTTAAGACATGTATTAAATTCTTCTAGAATTTTTAGATAAGGCTTATTTCAAATTCTCACTATATTAGGAGCTCCAAATAAATAACCTTTTGTTGCAACATTTATGTGACGCTTATAAATCCTCATAAAATATATTCCAGGCTATAATCAAATCATGATTATATTTTCTCAATATTTAAGCCTTACTTCAATCAATCTCATGTCTATGCAAACTTTGTACAACAATTCATTATGTACAAATACATATATGCAAATTTCTCATTAGAAATATTTATTTGCACACCCTACAGGTCTTACTTCACTTTATGTGAGTAAATTTGCCTGGACTGCGTCATAATATTTTGGCCAAAAATCAAAATGTATGTCGATAATTCTCGACAAATCTAATACAATGATCCTTGTTATCTCATGTTGGTTTATTGCATGTGCACACATTCAATATTTATTGTCGACAAAAATTTCAATAAATGATAATTTCCTCCCATATTGACATAACTTATAGAGATCTCTTAAAATTACATATTTTCAAATATGTTTATCATTTATAGGTACCTATAACGAATCACTTCAGGGATTCAATTATGATGAAATGTGTTATGTCTAACTTCTCTTGGGAGTCTCTTCGAGTACCGTTTTCATCACGGTTATCATTTTAATACTTTATAACATTAAGGTATCTCCATGAGTACCTCTAGATTTAACAACTTCAGGGCAAATCAAATGAACATTTACTAATAATTTTTATATTGTTCATTTACGCTTCAGGCGTTTTCAACTCATTCTATCTCAACTTTAAATAATATTGATTTGCAGTTGGTATATATCATTTTGAACTATATTGTTCTTATATACTTTGTGCAAGGATCATTTTTCAAAAATTATCATCGATCCCAACTGCTTCTCTCCACCTGATCGAGAGAATTTTTAAAAATTGTGATATCTAATAATATTAATATACCTGTAGGGATTTCAGTATATCACAATGAATCAATATTTGTTTAAACTCATATATACTATATGACATTGAACTTCAGGTTCAATAAACTTCAGTTTCAAGTTCAATACTTATGAACTTAATTCATTTCTAAGAATGAGTCATACGTGTATAATTAAAAATACATAAAAAATTTACACATTTTGTAAATGCATGATCATATAATCTTATCACATCGATAAGAAACTATGCAATAAAAATCTAACAATGGCTCAAGATTGTTAAAGAAATATAATTTAAATATTTTCTATGTGCAAATATATGCACATTCTTCTTTTGAGCCTTATAAATTAACAATGAGAAGAATCTTTTGGTTCTTCAACAAAATTTAGTCAAATCCTTTGACAATTTATTGCATATGATTTATCATGTCAAAATAATTCAATTAATGAACTTCAGGTTCACTATAATTTGTATTTCAATGAAACTTTCACAAGGTAATGTAAAATCACTACAACATATAAGTAATCATAAAAAGTTTCATTTTTATATACACGAATAATATAATTATATTATTCTCCAAAACATATACACTCTTCAGGAGTCACTATTATGTTCATCAAACTTTATATTTCTTCAGGAATTACTATCATCAATTTAATGATGTGTATAATTTAAAGATACATGACAACTTCATCATGTTATTGTAATGGTCAAATAGATATAACCATAATATATCATTCATTTTTCCTGGTATATTTTTAACAAGTCGTCTAATTTATTAATAGACTATTCATTAGTCTAATTATCATGACTTGATATATTATATATTTAAATGTACAACCAGTACATACAATAAGCTATTTCTTATTACTTTTATAACTAGATAAAAGTTATACATCTAGGTACATACAAATATATTTTACTACTCCAAGTAGCAATTGTATGTAAGACTTCTTCAGGAAGCTTTTCAAATAATCATTTTGTGATTCTTTATCACTTTGATTATATTAGATCACTAACAAATATTAGTAAATTATATATCCACTTTTGGAAATATGCAAACTAAATTATATAGTAACTATATATATATATATACATATCATGTACTAACAATAGTTTGAAACTATTGATTTTAAGAAATAATAAAATATGTATATATTAATTTGCTTCTGGCATTACCAATATATGTGAAATCTATATTCTTTGAAATAGAATTTCATGTCTGTTCATTCTCTTTAGGTAATGATATTTAAATATTCTAAATGTACAATAAGTTTGTACAATTCACATTCTATTAAATAATCAAGTATACTTTTATCTTGATTATAAGTATGTCCGTACTACAGGTACGCGACCACTATTATTCAATTCCACACATGATATATAAATTTCATGCACTTTGATTATGTGTGGTATCTCATCTTTTAGTTGTTTCCACTTTTTCTGGAAATATTTGAGTAGTAAATAATGTCATTGATTATTTAAAATCATTACATTCACTTCGGGGAATGACGTTGAACAAGTAGAACATTATTATAAATTTCTTAAAAATTTATTACTTGTTCATCTATAAAAAATATAAGAAATTATTCAACAATTTCTTTTACGATATTTCAAAGAATATATGAATGTAATTTTTGCATAGTCTCCAAGATGTATGCAAAATTTAATGTTTAACATATGTCAGATTCAATAATTTCCAACATTGCAAGTAATAACAATGTATAATAACATGACTAATACGAGGAATCTTTAAAAGTGATTGTATCATTCTCTGGAGAAAATGATGAACAATAAATACTGCCTCATGTATTTAAATAACATTAGTCATGCTCACTGTTATTCTTATACTTTGATGTTTCAATGTAATTTTCTTAATATTCTTTTTAGGTATTCAAAACCTACTATAAAATTTCATCAATAATAATCATTTTTAATGATTCTTTAGTTGTATTCACATAAATGCAATCATTTTTTTTTTTGACAAATATAAAACATTTACTTCAGGAAATGTTTGTCAAAATCTATATCGATATTAGATTACTTTTCATTGTCCTCAAAGAATATAAGAACATATATATAAATATGTATTCATCTCTTTCATTATATATCCATTAATTATATAATGAATATTACGTTTGCATAATCTTCAGGATATATGCAAGATTTTATTGAGGACGCATAATCTTCAGGATATATGCAATATTTTATCGAGGATGCATAATCTTCAGGATATATGCAATATTTTATCGATGATGCACAATCTTCAAGATATATGCAATATTTTATCGATGATACATAATCTTCTGGATATATGTATAATTTATACCGATTTTCTCTATCATATCATTGACACACATATATTGTAAATATTATAAATGATAAGAACATAATATATATATAAAATCAATAATAAACATATAAAAGTATATACATACATATATAATATAAAGATATATAGATAAAAATAAAATTAAAAAAAGAATTCTTGAAATTATTTCAGTCAGATCAGTATATATATAAATATATATTTAGTGTATCGTGACTTTGAAACAATTCAAGAACTTTAACAAAATACTTACATTGGATTTTAGACAGAGACTCATGCTTGAAGCTTGGGCAGAGACTCGTGCTGATAACGTGTTATAAAATAATATAAAGTAGATGAGAAGAAAGAAGAAGAAGATGAAGAGAGAAAGAGAAAGTGAATGAGAATTTCTGAGTTGTTTATTCTAATGGGCTGAACCACTATTTATACAAATACAAGAGTGAGATATTAAGAAACTAAGAAACAGAGGAATATTGATTACAATTAATGGTAATAAATAAAGATTTAGACATCCACATAATTATTAATATTTATAACAAATAAGAAATATTTTAGTTTTTGAATATAAATAATTTTTTTTCAAAGCTCTAAGTAAAAGGATTATAATCGTTGTCTAGCCGTTTATAATTTAAATGGTCGGATTATGTTTTTATTTTCATTTGTTTGTTATAAAGGAGGAATAAGAATTAGAGAAATTATTAGTGATTGTATTTTTCGGATTTATTTTTTATTTTATTTTTGTAAAACTTTGGCTCATTCCTCCAGTGAGCAGTGAGTGTTTAATAAGCATTTTGCCAAATAATATATAGTGATTGTTTTACATATAATTGGGCCTCTTGTAAAATAAGTAACAATCCAAAATTTTTAAAATTTCCCATAAATAGATGAAAATTGGGCCTTTAATGCCTTGGCAACGGGCCGAAGAAAACGTCTGTCCAATTCTCTCGGTAATGTTTACAACGGTCGAAAGACTAAACGACGTCGTAAGTTTCCTATTTTGGTAGGAAAATTTCTTGCTCAGACAAAACAACCAGGCCAGGCCAACTCTTTTCATAAACCTCAAACTCTTTCTCTTCTTCTTCGTTCTGCCATGGATGCTTTCGATTTTTGATTTTGAAATCCCCTTTGTAGTTTCCTTTTCTTTCCCTTTTTCTTTATCTAAGTCTCTCTAATTATTTGTTCAACTTTCTTTTCGAAACCTAAAAGCAATGGGCGTTGGAGGCAAATTCTGGGATTTGCTTAAACCTTATGTCCGAAACGAAGCCTTCGACTTTTTGAGGAACAAGCGCGTCGCTGTTGACCTCTCCTTCTGGATCGTTCAGCACGAGACCGCAATTAAGGACAGTGTGCGAAACCCACACCTCAGGCTCACTTTCTTCCGTACTATCAACCTCTTTTCTAAGGTTTGCTATTTCACTTTATACATATATATTAACACTTGTGTGTGCTTATGTAGTATTGTATTGCCCGGTTTTCTGTTTGGTTCTTGAGAAAAATAAATCATATTTAGCAGCCCGCTTAAGCCATTATCATTTGTAGCGTTTCTAAACTGGGCAATTTGTAGAACAACTACAGAATGGACATTACATATATGTATTTTTGTAACATAGATTTTTAGTTAGAATATGGATAATGGGTCTACTAAACTTGCAGTTTGGAGCATTCCCGGTCTTTGTAATTGATGGAACTCCATCTCCGTTGAAATCGAAAACCAGAATTGCAAGGTTCTATCGTTCTTCTGGAATTGAGTCGTCGAGCCTGCCTGTGCCTGAAGATGGTGTTTCGTTTGAGAGGAATCGGGCATTTACGAAGTGCATTCAAGAGTGTGTGGTGGGTTACTTTTGACATTATTTATTTTTTGCTGTTATATAAAATATGGTTTACATTTTGACTTTTGAGTTTCAAGTTTCAATTGAATTGTAGCGAAACGATTTGTGTCGTTTCATGTATTGTTTAGCTTTTATTCTAAACTGCCTAATTCTTAAGCTGTTTCAAGCTTCCTAATTTCTTCCATTGTCGTTTATGAAATAGACTATCCCTATTATGAGATGAAAACGGGAATAGAATTTCATGATATGTTATCATAGAACTTCTAAGAGCAATCATATTATTATCTATGCTCTTTTGAAACTAGGATATGCCCGCCTAACTGTACAATTTTGGGGAACCAGGAAACTATAGCAACTGCACAACAGGTGCTTGAATATGCTACTGTATAGTTTTAGAAGAAACGGATTTCAAATTCAATAAGAAAATATCTTTGGTTATTTCAGCTAAAATTTTTACGCAACTCATAAGTAGGCCAACGTATGAGACTGATGCCTTTCTTGTGATCCTTCACACGTTGTGGTGTTGTGATTATCTTATTTATTGGTGATTCTCGATGAATGATTAAACTAGTTAAAAATTTGATTCAACAGGAACTACTTGAGCTCTTGGGGATGCCTATTCTTAAAGCAAATGGAGAAGCTGAAGCACTGTGTGCCCAGTTAAATGCTGAAGGACATGTAGATGCTTGCATCACGTCTGATAGTGATTCATTTCTCTTTGGGGCTAAGTGTGTTATAAAATCCATTAAACCAAACACTAAAGTAAGTGATGTTTCTCTGTAGGTTCTTGCATTTCAGGATTGATTATGACTCTGCTTTCATTTGAGTCGTTGACTGATTCATCATTGTTAAATCTTCAATTTTTAGCTGCTCATATGACTATTAAGTAAAACAAATAAGTGGGACCTTAACCTAGTCTAGTAATTTTTTTAATAAAATGATTTTTTTACTATAGTAGTGGTATGCGTATTCAGTGGTATTGCTCATTTTTTATGGCATTGTAAAAATATT
Organism: Cannabis sativa; assembly: GCF_029168945.1. NCBI lineage: Eukaryota > Viridiplantae > Streptophyta > Magnoliopsida > Rosales > Cannabaceae > Cannabis > Cannabis sativa. Next base: position 37,597,905 of record NC_083601.1, on the reverse strand, counting down.
ATGATCAAGACATTTTCTTTCTTGTAGTATTTGCATTTCTAATTGCATGTATGTAACAAGCACAGTGATATCTTTTTCCTTACATATAATATTGATGTCTTCCTTGAGTTAATATATGTCATGAATTTAATAAACATAAACTGCTATCCCGACTCCATCACTGCTCTCTTTCACTAACGTACACACATTGAACCAAAAACCAATAGCATATTATTTGAAAAGCACATTGATTGGATAATGAAAGTTGTTGCAGTTAAGGAGAAAAGCTACAAAATTCAATCATCTGAAGATTTCTGCATTTTATCAGAAGTGCATCTTTACTCTTTTGAATCAAATATTTGATTGTATCATTGGTTTTTTTTTTCCATTTCCTTTTTGAGATTTCATTTTCTTGCAACATTAAGCTTTCTCATTTTCTATAGTTCTATTTTCCAAAGCACCACCTTTGCTGCAAGTCTGAAAATTTCATTGTATGCAGGAACCATTTGAATGTTACTATATGTCAGATATTGAAGCTGGTCTTGGTTTAAAGAGGAACCATTTGATAGCAATCTCTCTACTAGTTGGGAATGACCATGATATAAATGGAGTGCAAGGCATTGGGCTTGAGACGGCTCTTCGCTTTGTCCGAAATTTTAGTGAAGATGATATATTGAATAGGTGCGTTTGTATGTTAATTCTATGATGAATTTGGAAATCTTTCTATATTGTAATATTAGGCTCAACATTAGATACTTTGTGAACTAAAGATTATGTTCTGCAGATTACATGAAATTGGCAACAAGGTTACACCTCCGTTTCAGTATAATATTAAACCTGTCGATGATTTTACATCCAATCCGGAAGCAAGCTCACAGAAGGCAAAGTCTACTCATTGTTCTTTCTGTGGGCATCCGGGTAGCAAACAATCTCATGTTGAGAAGTCATGTGAATATTGCTCTGCTCCTGATGGGGGCTGCAAGAAAAAACCTGAAGGGTTTAAATGTGATTGTCTTTCATGTCATGAGGTACATTATCGTCTTGGACTTTTTCATAGATAGTTGTTATAGTTTTTCATTTAAATTCTCGGCAATATTTCCTTTCCCTATATTTAGTAACAGTGTTCTGAATGGCAGGATCGGGAGGAAAAGGAGCGGAAGAAGCAAGAATATTGGTTATCAAAAGTTTGCTCCAAGATTGCTGTGGAACCTAACTTCCCTAATGACGAACTCATTCGTATTTATACGTGTGATAGCCATGGTTCTTTCACAGGTGTGTTGATTTCTTGGGATAAAGTTGCTTTATTTGTTTAAACTGCATAAACATACTTAGTATCCTTTCGAGGTGGGTTAGCACTTAGCACTACTTGCACAAGATCTGTAATTGATTTTTGTAAAGCCCTTGAATCGCTCATGATTAGGTCAATGATTGAGCAAGGCCAAGATTGTATAACTACCCTTAGTTGAGTAAACTTGTGTGCGAATGTTTTTGTTATCATGATCAATGATTTCTTTTTGAAATTTTATATTATTGTTTACAGGAAAGAATGACCAATGTTTAACGTGGGAAAGTCCTAAATTTGAATTGCTGATTGATTTCTTAGTATTTCATCAACACTGGATTCCATCGTATGTTCGTCAAATGTTATTTCCCATGCTGTCCACCATATTCTTGAGAGAAACAGCCAACCATTCAATCAAAAGTTTATTGTATGGGCAGTTTGACTTTGACTCTGTGGATCGTGTGAAGATAAGACAAGGGCATAAATTTTATGTTGTCAAGTGGAGAAAAGATGTATCCCTTATGTGTAGTGCTACACCGAGTTCCGAAGAAGCTAATAGTGATATTATGGGTGTTGATGAATCTATTAGTTTACTAGATGAGTTAGATGCACCAATGATTCGTAATGATGGGGGGTGTCAGTTTTTGTTGACGGACGAAAATATGGAACTTGTTCATGCTGCTTTCCCAGAGGAAGTAAACAGGTTTTTGAGAGGAAAGGTATGATATTAAAGTCACTTGCATTATAATATTAGACTAAGAAGAGAATTTCAGTGAACTGCTATTGGCATTGTTAAATTTAATCCAAACTCATAATAGTGCTTGAAAAACTCACAGGAACTGAAAGAATCAAAAAGAAAGAAGAGTGCGGGAGCTGATGAATTGATATTGGAGACACCAAAGCCTAGGGATGTCCAGCTAAATATTACTGAGTTCTACCGTTCAACCAAAGTCCAATTACAAGCCGGGGACGAAGAAGGTTCAGCGAAGGATTATGATAGTCAGAGTGACGGTAATTCAAAGGGAAGAAGAAGAATGCGAAATCCCAACTTGTCTAAGTCTGTAAGACGTAGACTTTTGTTTGACTAAGGTTACTTTTTCTTCTTTGTTGCCATTTTGGTTCCATATTTTCTTCTACCCGTTGAAGGTGTAAATGATTTGGATGGAATAGCACTATGACGAGGAGGCTTATGTTGGCTGGTGTAAATTATGGTAAACTTAGATGTTAGGCAATAGGCGTATAAATTTAGGATTCAGTTTAGTGCATTACAAACAAGCTTTTAAGTTATGCTCTGTTTTTCCCAATGTATGTAAAGGAAGCTAAAATAGTATTAGTTTCCTAGTTTATATTCTCTATATACGTATATATATTTATGATTGGAATGGAATGCTTTATCTATGATAGCTACATGTGCCAAATCAGTTCTTAATAATTGTTAATAATTTCAGATTTCATCCGGTGAATTAAATTTGATAATGTATTTTTCTGTTGTGGCAAACATACAATTTGAAATCAAACTAGACAATATGAAAGAAAAAAAAAATTATGGAGAACGTAAGCTAATAAATTAATTTAATGAAAAATATCGAACAAACCATAATATTTACAACAAACAGAAAATTTTCACATCTATAAACAGTTACCCTAAAAGTAACCTCTTTACCTACTTAAATATGCATAGAATAGAGTCATATAATCAGGGTGCCGTATGCAATGCTGTATTGTCGTTTTGAAAGGGCTCGACCTTTGGAGAATGAATGACGTCATTGATAAAGAAATGACAATTGACGATGAGATGAATGATTAGAAGGAAGATGATGAGGAAGCAAAACATGAGTGCGAAGAAGGTTACATAATCAAAACTGTTGTCGTTTTTTGTTTGTTGGTTGCTTTTCATATTCCTCAAAGCCTGAACGATGAAATAGATGATACAGCCAGCTAGACATAAATCCAATGTCACCTTTATCACGAACCCAAATACCTTCTTCACCTTCTCGTCGAACTGCCCAACTATTCCTTCACCTCCATTGATATCCATATTATATATTTAACCGCTCTGAAAACCAAATTGAGTGGTGGAAAGTGAAATGGTTGAAATAGTTAAATAGGAGTATGCTGACGAACAAGGTTACATGTTATATTATTATATATAGAGAGAGATGTTAAACTTATATGAGTTTGAACTAGTATACTATAACCGTCTTGCTTTCTTATAGGCTGAAATTTCTACCTCAATCTCTTGAACTTTTATTTAATTAAGAATAATTATATGAATAAAATATATATAATTTATAATTTTATTTATATAGAATTAATAATTTTATTTTAAATTGTAAATATTATATTTTTAAAAAAATAATTCTATTATAATTTAGTAGTAAGAATTGGTTAATGTTATTGTTACATTTGATACTGTTTAATAGTGTATTTTTATATTATTTTCTTAAGATAAATTTCTGGAAAACTATTCCTTTTCAAACAGAAATGTCGTAACTGATTGCACTTCTCTGGTAGAAAACGAAGGTTAATTATGTCTATTGAGAAGGTGCTGTGTGAGTATTTATTTATTTATTTATTTTTGAAATGAAACAACTTCATTATTACATCAACAAACAAAGATCATATAAGAGCTTGACAAGACTAGCCTTTCATAACAATGCAGAAGATTAATTAGTACATCTAGGACTGAAATGAACGTCACAACAATTGGGATCATGAAGTGAGGGCCCGAACAGAGAGAATTGCAGCCTCTCAACGTCAGTAACGGGAGCCATTTCATCAGTCCCACCAGCTTGGCTGCATTATTGATACAGTGGGAAATATTCCCAATGTTTTAGCAGCAAACACCATGGCCAACTGAAGCCATCATTTGCGTTTACTTTACACCAATAATGTTAAGGCAGCCAATTTCGGGGGTTAAGGTAATTCCAACACCATTCTAGTTAAGTCTTCTGGTCTTGGGGAAGGCTCCTCCTCATCAAACAGTTTTATTCCTAACAAACCAGATCTGCCAAGCCATGGGCAAAATATCATTTTTTTTTAAAGCTCTTGATAGTTGATAGCCTTCCAAAATCCACTCTCTTCCATATTTGCTTGGCAGATTTCTAATCTCATAGAGCATGATTAATGTCATTAGCAGCCTTTCCTACACACATGTTACAAGAATGATTACTTATTGCAAACAAAGTGTTCTCGTTTTCCACACATTACATTTACTTGATAACAAGTGTAAGTTGTTGAGTGAACGGGTGTGGCGTGCTGCCCCATAGCACACCCACAACGGGTCATTTTGTAATGTGGCATGTTTTGGTGCTTGATTATTAGTCAAGTTGTGGACCAAGCAGTAGCACCTCATCAGGATAGGGAGACTTTTGTGATTAGCTTTTCTTTTGTAATTTCATTGGCATACGTATAGAAAATTATATATGTTCTTGGAAATTCCTTGAAATCTCCTTAAGCTTTTTAAGGGAGGTAACCTGATGATTTATGAAGTACTCAAGGGTTATACTCTCTTGTCCTTTTAAAGTCATATAATAATAAAATAATGTTTATCTATACTTGATGATTGTTTGTTGTTTTTATTGGTCCATTGTGTGCCATTTGTCTATATGCTTACTTGCGGGCTGTGTGAGATTTGTCTTTGGAGACGACTTATGTTTGCTTGCACTCAACATGTGCGAGACATGTATTATGCCTAACCCTTGAGTTTTTTGGCCTGCAAGCGTGTTTAGGCTGACTTGCTATCTTGGTGTGTCAGCAAGTGTTGCACGTTCTGCTATTTAGAAATGTCCAAATAGTCGGCCTGTGACATTGGGCGAACCTCGAACATGGGTGTGTGCGTAATCAAGTGTTAGGGTTGGTCGGCTTTAAAAATTTAGGCATCGCAAGGAAAAATTATTGAGCGAGAAATTAACCTTATGATACAAAATTTAATGTCAAGACCCACAAATTATGATTTAATAAATAAGAGGGACTTTTTTATTTTTACACTTTAAAACAATTTTGTTTTTGCATTTTTACGGAACTCTACATAGAAATTTTTATTGCAACTAGCAGAGCAACTTAAATCACAACTAAAAATCGTATAGCTTCCCACATAAAAACTACAGGAAAAATTACTTTAGAAACCCAAACCATAAATTAAAAAAAATTAAAAAAATAATATATAAAATAATTTCTTAAATAATAAAGAAAACTACTAACCCGCGCATCCGTATGGGGTTGGGCATAGTAATGCTCATTATTTTACGGTGCACTTTGTGTGTGGATCAGCAGAGCGAAACAACATGACTTCACCACTTCATCTCTTCCAATATCTCCCGCCAATATCTACAGCAACGGGCACAAACCAGAGGCTAAGATCTTCACTACTGCCGCCCAATAACCCCTCTGCCTCTCCCAGAGACTCTTATCCGTACATCAAAGCTTGCTCCGGAACCACAGCCAGAAGTGAGAAGAGGAATGGCCCAGATGACTACCACGCAATTCTCAAAGCTCTCAACTCTAAAGGCCGCTTCCCTAGGAAATCTCTTGGCCAGGTTTCCCTCTTTTATTATATTTTCTCTGTATGCTTCCCGAGAAAACAACTGTCATCTGAATACTGAGTTTGCTTTCTGCTCTTTGGTTTGGTTGCCGCGAAAAGTTAAACTCACGTGAAAACTGAAATGACTTTGTAGTGTTTTCCGAATGATTTAGGAGAATTTTTGCGTCATATGTGGCTCAAAATCACCTTTTCTTTTTGGTTTTGGAAATGGATTTGATTGAATTTGGTTCTAACCCTTCGAAATTGGTTGAGACATTTTGTCGAGCATTGTGTACACGTTTTCTGTAGTAGACTCTGGTATATAATCTTTTTCTGTTGTACTGAGTTTTGGCCTTTTGGTTATGTTTTTGCAGCACTACATGTTGAACTCGGAGGTCAACGAGCAGCTTTCCATGGCAGCTGAGGTTAAAGAAGGTGATTTGGTATTAGAGATTGGACCAGGAACGGGGTCTTTGACTAACGTTTTAATCAATGCAGGTGCTTATGTCCTCGCAATTGAGAAGGTTAGTGCGAAAGTTCATAATCTCTATACTGTGAAGTTGTTTTCAAAGTATGTGAATGATAAATCACACGATTACCTGTTTCTCAGCTTTTCTGAAGTTGTTTTCGTTGTTGTAACTTGTAACTGGAATTAAAATCCCCAACTGTTTTGTTGTACATAAAAATTTTCAAGTTATCCGGATCCTGGTTGATATTGCAGACTGATTTTATGCATGGTTAATGAGTTCAGGATCCTCACATGGCTGCTCTTGTTAGTGAAAGATTTGCAGGCACAAACCGTTTTAAGGTATACAATATTTTGGTGATAAATTAGTGATTATTATATGTTCATTAATTCTAGATTTCTTTCCAGCATTAGTAAATTTATAGCTTTCATTGAAGAGTTGAAAATATTTTGTTGCAAAATGAAATAATAAATTGTTCTACAGGGACCAAATCTTTATAATTGAGGATGTTGGATACATTTGATTTTATGTATTGCAAGTCCCTTTCATTCTGTATTCTTATCAAAGCAATTTCGGTGGTTAATTTGATCAGGCATTCTTATTATCCTTCTCTTTGAAACATAAAGGTTATATCCGAGGACTTTCTCAAATGCCACATCCGATCGCATGTGCTATCGATTATGGAAAGTGCAAAGTCTCTGAACATAAATTCAACATATGCAAAAGTGAGAATAACTCCATCTATTATTACTTCATCTGTAGTACTCTTCCCTTCTTGGAATGATACTCCTGAATTTGTTTTGATTATTATTATCAAATTTTGGAAAAGAAGTTAATGAAGTTGAGGCTAATTTTAGCAAGAGCGGAAAACAATATCCAAAAGTTCAGCAATCTAGTATAATTTTCTTTTACTGCATTAGTTCATAGGAATTAGATTTCTTTTTAGTGACGGCCAATGAGCGGATATATTTGATATTTGCATATGTTGGACCTCACTTGAGATGGTATATTTATATTTATTGAGCTTCAAGATTGAATCTATAGTCTGTTTTTCACTGCATCAAAAGTAATTTTGCCAATGACAATGGCATCGTCATTTTGGAATGCCAAGTCCACGCAGTGGTATTCCAAAAACTTATTGTACATGTATAGAATCTAACAAGGATGACTTAACAAGGAATTCTTTGGGATCATATATTTCCTCACATAATCCATTGAAAACTAATAGTAACAATTACTTGTTTTTCCTCGTGACATTCCATTGTTCAGGTAGTCTCAAATCTTCCATTTAATATAAGTACAGACGTAGTTAAGCAACTTCTTCCAATGGGCGACGTATTCTCAGAAGTTGTTCTCTTACTCCAGGTTGGTATTTTTTTTCCTCGTGGTCCATTTTGGAATCATACATTCTTGTTGAATCTGTATCATGGTCTATTTCTTACAAAAATATTCGTTGCTAAAGTCACTTCACTTATGAATTATGTTATTCTTTCTGTCTTTGTATCTGGGATCAACAACAGGCAACATGATGTTCTATATGTTAATTTTGGATTGTTAATCAGATTAATCAACAAACAGAAACCATATTTGATGGGCTTTAATTATATGTGGTAGTTGGAAGATCATGCATTGTCCATAGTTAAAGACATCACAAGTTGCTTCCATAATTTATAGAAATGATTCTTTTTTTTTTTTTATAATTTATAGAAATGAATTCTGAGTGCCCGAAAGTAAAAAATGCGCTATTTTTTGGTAGGCTTGGAAGATTAAGCTCTATGGTCCCACAGGATCATAAAAGCAAGTATGAAATGAAAAATCCTAATGGACTACTGAACCTGTATCCTTGCATTAATATATCTATATGCTTAAAATTAATTCAGGAGGAGACTGCTGTGCGTTTAGTAGAATCGTCGTTGGGGACACCTGAATACCGACCAATCAATATCTCTGTCAATTTCTATTCAGGTATCTTCTAGATCTGTATACTACTTTGTTGGCCAACTTTGTCCTGCTTCTAAGTTTTATAACTTTGGTTGTAATTCAGAAACTGTAAAAGGCAGAAATTCCTATGGTTGACTTGAGCTTTTCACGGTCCCATATTGTATAAATACCTCACGTCTCATAAAAACTACTAACATTACCTGCAGAATACAGAATACATGGTAATGAAAATAGTTATCAACAGGTGGACATAGACATAACTTAGTAGTATTATCCTTTTCCTAACAAAGAGAAGATCCCAAGTTTAAATTCCCTTGTAAGAAAAAACAGTTGATAGATCCCAAGTTTAAATTCCTCTCGTAAAAAAAACAGTTATCAATGGGCTCTGGATATTTAAGCTTTTCTGTTGTAAATTCCTATTTCAGATCCTGAACTCAATTTTAAGGTGCCAAGGACAAACTTCTTCCCTCAGCCTAATGTAGGTGATCTATCATCTCACGAATACATATTAAATGCTAATTATTGCTATGAACAATTTTTTTAATATGCTTATGGTTGCATTTTATAGTGTTTGTATTGGAAATTCCACCAAATATTCCCATAGATAAGTGGACTAGTCACCCTACGTCCTTAAAAATGAGACATTTATTGGACTTTTTTCTTTCTTTACATAATGCTCATACATGGTAAACAGACATCATCTACATTGGTCTTTTATATGAATCGAGGCTGCACTGATGCTTTTTATGGTGGTGCAGGTTGATGCTGCTGTTGTAACATTTAGGCTGAAGCGAGCTGAAGACTACCCCCCGGTTACCTCCGCTAAAAGCTTCTTCTCCATGGTTATTTACTTTCCAACATGATTAAGTGTGCTACATTATAGAATTTCATTATCCATCTATATTTCTATTCTAGTCTCGATGTAGTTCTTATCATAGCTGAACTGCATTTGGTGCCGTATGCATGAATCATGATACGAGGAAATAGAGCACCAAAATGTGTACTTTACTAGTAGTGAGTGAATGTTTCAGAACTGTTAATTTTTCATCAAATGCTTTTGATTTCTATATTGTTTTAGTTTGCTTTCATTTAAATAGGTATCTATCATGATAACCACTCTGCATTATCTTTGTAATGTCATGTTAACTGTTAAGATAGTCTCTGCATTATCTTTGTAATGTCATGTTAAGTTAGTCTATGCATTCTCTTGTTGCAAGCTATGTCACTCAAAACAGGTGTAAATAGTTACATTTGTTCATGCTTCTTCATTAAATCCACCAAATTTCTCTTTCTGTTTGTTGATTTAGATCAATTCTGCTTTCAATGGGAAACGGAAGATGTTGCGAAAATCACTTCAGCATATATGCTCATCAACTGAGATCGAGAATGCTCTAGATAGCATTGGTCTTCCAGCTACGGTATCCAATCATAGTATTCTCACACGTAAATCAATTTTATGTTCTCATCCTCTAACTTATACCTTAAAATTTCAAACATTTCATGTTACAGTCGAGACCGGGAGAGCTTACTGTGGATGATTTTGTGAAGCTTCATAATTTGATTTTGGAGATCTAATTCTAACTCTGGTTCGTTCTACGAAAGCTAAACTAGAGAAATGACTATGCATACACTCAACTATGGCTAAAGATGGATGGAAAATTAGATTGACAATCCAATCCTGAATTTTCCAGCTGCAGAAGGGATTTGGCACTCGGCTGCATTGCTTGGAATCAAAGAATTTTCTTGCCCCCAAATCAAAGAGGCTCAATTAGTTATGTTGCATCACTTATCTTGTATTGAAATCTTTGGCAAACAGAAATGGAGAAATGCAACTTCTTGTTTGCTGAGACAGACAGTGTAAACATCATCACCATATAAGAAAATAAAATGAAATCAAAAATGCAGTTGATGTATCTGTAAAATTGTTTCGACTCAGTACAAGAAAATAATATTTTATCATTCAAAGGTTGAAGTCAAAAACTTTCCTAGGAAAGTAAAAGAGCAAGTTTCTCATTGTAACGTAGTGTACATTTGTTCAGCTCTGAATCACAATCTTTTTTCTTTCTACAAATCTCTTCTCCATAAACAAAAAATGAATATCAGAAATGACTATGGTTTAGCCACAATGTCTCATCCATGAAACTGATAGACAAGGTTCAAAGCTCTCAACCTCGTGGCATAAGGATCAAAACCCTCAGTGACCCCATAAGACCCATCATCATTTAACCTTCTCTCCTCCGCCAAGGCCACCGCCGAAGGCGAAAGCGGCCGCTTGGTACGCTTATTTTTTATGAAGCAGTCCCTCATCTTCTCCTCCACACTGTCCACGCTGCCTCGGTAACTATCCTGTTCGACATCGTCGTCTTCGTCTTCCTCACCCACTTGCATCGGCTCATTACCATTGACGACGGTGTCTGCGGCGGCGGTGAGGGGTTGGGGGAATTGGGGTTTTGAGAGGAAGGTGGAAAGGTGGGTATGAGCTTGGCGGAGGGAGGAGTATATTTGGAGAAGGTGGGTGGGGTTGGCGGTGACGGGGAGCTGTTTGGCTGCGAGGATAGCTTGCTCCATGGAGAGTATGAGGTCTGGTAAAGATGGTTGGGCTTCTTCCTCCATGATTGAGTCCGATTACGAGTTAGATTGATGGTGATTCGAGTTCGGACATTTAATACATAAATTAAATCAACTTTTTCTTTTTCTTTCTTTTTTTTCATCAGAAAAAAATCAACTTCAACGATTTTTTTTTTCACTTTGATTTTTTTTTTTTTTTTTGATAGAGCAAAAAAATAAAAAATCAACTTTTTTTTATTTTTATTTATTTATTTGTTATGAGTAATGTTGCTTTGCGCACTTGCTTTTTTATATTATTTTTTCCAAGATTATGTTTCGCACAAAAATATTCATGCAAAATATACTGAAAATGATGTTAAAAGTGGAAATGGTAATAAGCTTCATAAAGGTGAAGTTATTTGTAAATTTGGAAATGATTTGTGTGATGTGAGAATTTGTGATGATTTATAATTAAAATGCATTTCGTGTGTGTGTTGGTGTTATATTATGCTTTTAAAAGTAATTAGGTCCAAAGAACTTGGTCAACATTCAGAGTTAAAGTTCTTGGTAGCTTCGGGTTCCCCTTTCTGGGTATCAAAATCCAGCCTCAAACAATATTATATATGACCATAATTAAATATAAATCTAGATCATGATAATCTTTTCAGTTATTATATAAATCTAGATCATGATATTTAAAGTTATTGTAAATAACATTTGAATATTGAGATTCTGTTATAAATATATGAATAATTAGTGGTAAAATAATTTTGTATTAATTTTTTACACATTTAAGTCTCGTGATAAAATCTGTTAAATTTAATTTAATGATATCTAGCTGGTATCTTAAATTTGTAAAAAAGTAAACATAAGAGTTTTATCAAAAAAAAAAAAAAATAAGTCTTAAGTATAAAAAAAATCACACAGTATATCACCCCATATCTATGCTATAGTATCATACCTATATTTTTGAAATTAGTTGCTTAAAATTTTATATGGGTAAACTTTTAATTTTTTATTTAATAAAAAATAATAAAATATTATATATCTATAATAAAATAATAATAAATATCCTTAAGTCAAATATTTGGAATTCCGAATCGATATGAATTAATGGGTCACTTTCAATCCTACTTTCCATGCATATTAATCGAATATCAAAAGCTTATCAAAAAGACATTGTCGATTGATCATTAACAATTTTAAAAGAAATTTGAGCCTTTTAGGCACAAACCCACTTAAAGTTTTATTACTTCAATGTCAAAACCCACAAAAAAAGTTTTCTTCTTTTACGATCTACTTCTTTCAAATTTCCATAATATGTGATTTCAATCTGAGAACTTGTGTGCCGTGGATCGAGAACCATGTGTAGTGGAGCTATTATCTCCAAATACCATCCGGCGAATGCATACATGGAATCACTAAATTGCCTCACCCCAAATAATCCTAAATATATTTATCAAATGGCTGTTTTTTTCGCCATTAAAAACCATTTTTGTTAATCAATTTAACATTTTAACCAAAGGCAATAATGCAACAAAAACAAAGTTCAACCTAACGTAGTTAAATACTAATTTGACAAGCAACATCATATAGATATTAGATACAATATACATTGATATTGTACTTGGTCACCAAAAAAGAAAAAAGAAGAAGAAGAAGGAAAGACTAGGCTTTTAGAATCCGTAGATAGTCATCTATTATGGACATGGCAGAAGAACGATAGCCAGAACCAAAAAGATTGTAATGATTCAAGTAATGATACAACAAATACAGATCCGTTCTCTTCTCAAACCCTGGTTGTTTGGGCATCACCTGGAGAGAGAAAATAGCACACATTATGATGGAACACAGAACAATTGCGAGTTTGTACTTAGAATATTAGGCAAGCTTGAGTTAGCTTTTGCTTGAGATTCCCAATTGTTTTAAGGAAATCCTGAGAGATTTATATCAATATTACGATTTCTCTAGTCTCTACAGACATCAGAAGAAACTGTTTTCTTTTCAGGGTCTGGACTGGAGATTAAAATTACCTCAAAATAGGCACTGTAAAATGATCCTCCAAAGCCAGCACACCATGACATTCCAAACTCGGCTTCATTGTGTCCATCTATAAGGGGAAGAAAAGAACATGAAAGTGAAACTAAGTTTTACTTCTAAAATACCATTACTGATTCATTGGTCATGAACAAACATATTATACGATACAAAACTTAAAAGTAGTGTGTTTTAAAAGTTGTAATCATCAAGTTACACGAGTATTGTCGTTGTGCTTTTAATCTAATGAAGACTCAACTTGTGGAAACGGAATTCCCCTTCCATCAAAATTTGCAGCCTACTAACTGTTAGACTTTGTTAGGAGTTGGCTAGTCTTGTAATGAGAGCTAGCTAATTATACAGAATCCCTTCTTCATATTTTCCTTTCAATAATGACTAACATCATCGTCCTAGTAAAAAGCAGAGGAGCTAGTACGGAAAACACCAGTAGTTTTAAAAATTTAAACTTCAAAGCTTTTAAATGTGTTGTTGATATGTTAGTTTTATAATGTCTTAATAGTTCACTTCCAATGAATTCTGTTCTAGCAAAAGATGAGCAACTGGCATTAGGCTCATTACAACTTACAATAACATGCCGGGTCAAGAATAACAGGCTCTCCATTTTTGTCAGCGCTGATGTTCCCACTCCACAAGTCTCCATGTAACAAGCATGGCTCTATTACGATACCATCAAATAGGGGTCCCATACTTCTCACCAATCTTTGTCCTGAATATATGGATGACAAAAACCCATGGTCAACAAATCATTTATCAGCTATAATTAAAGGGTTCTCAACAATAGCAACAAACTCTATTTAAGGTTTTTAAATATGCATATATTTGTGTGTGTATTCATAATCTAAGAGAACCAGAAACTGACAGAAATTACAGTTCCAGTTTACAGTAATGGCATAGTGTACCAGGCCTGAACAGAGAATTAACAAGGTCACCTTTCTCATAAATGGTCCTGTCACCATACTGGTCTTGTGCTAGCTTCAACTGAAACCCCAATCTATGTTCTCCATAAAACTGAATCCAATCCGAGGTCCAAGTATTTATCTGCGGAGTACTGCAAGACAAGAATAAATCATCAAATCATCTCATTATAAACTATTTAGCATAAACAAGTTAAGCAGTCAGTGAATTCAAGCAACCATGTTTTTTCCATATCCAATAAGACTACCTTCCAATAGTGTTATCAACATCAAAACCAAAGCCTTTGTCTGTTTTTCCAGCTCTATGCATTTCTGCAAGTTTCCTTCCTAAAACAGACTGATGACCAATAAATTCAATAGATTACGACGGCAAGATTTTTAGCAACATTTAACTTATTGAAAGAATTGAAGTAATCCTCACCTGATCGCCTCTAGATGCACCAAATTCTATAAACTCCATGATAATGTAAGAACCGCCCGTAGGTAGGGACCCAACCTACAATGCTTTAGAATACATTCAACTAAGTCTGCCCTCATAGCTAGTAAACTATTACCAGATTAATAGATTCAAATTTGAAGACCTTGTATGGTTTTGGAACATGGATTGAATTGGTTTTGTACATGGCATTTAATCCAAGAGCTTCTCCCTCAAACATTGATGGTCCAATACTCCTGATTCATGTTTCTAAAAGCATAAGTACTTGAATTATTTGAGAATGAATGTTAAGTATTGGAGTAGCATTACAACAATAATGGCCAAAGAGAAGCAAATTTTGCAATACTCTGATCAACGACAATACTAGGTGTGTATACCTGTTTGTTTTGACAAAGAAAGAACCAGCATCAGTGTCATAACGATTGGCACGATTGATGCAACCACCACCTACTGGACTAATTCCTGTTATTTTCGTCGCGTTTCCTTCCGAGAGAATCCATTCACGAATTGGATCATCACTCATGGCATTCACTGTGAGACAACTCATAAACATATGAGTTTAGTTAGCAAAAAGAGAGGTCCTGAAATTTGAAATTTAAGGCTGAAGAATGCAAGCCTAACAGCTAGTGTTAATCAGTTCCATTCAAGTCCTAATTTATAACATTCAATAATTGCCAACCGTTAAGGTCAAAATTCTTCTAAAAACTCCAAAAAATCCATTTACTCAAGTAACACAAAAACAAGATACAACAAATGAAAATCAAATTGATACAGTAAATAAGAACATTAATCTAATCATTATGAAATATGTTAAACCATCTAATTACTGGTTACATTATAGAAAAACAGACTAACTCCAATAGCCAAATGCAAAGTTAAAAAGAGAAAGCACATTCATAATTAATAATTGCGACAAATTAGGAAATGAGTACTCCGAAAAAAAAAAAGAAACAGTGAAAACATTGAGCTCAATTCTTCATGGAAAAGAAAAATTAAAGCTAAATCACCATCTGGGTCCCGGTCCTCTTCATTCTCTATGTTAAATATACCACCCTTTTCATTACATAATCATAAATTTGATGGCATATACTTACTGATAAAAGGTCTATGCTTGTGCTTGGTAGAGGAGAGTCGAGGTAGACGAGTAAGACGACAAGGGAAGCACGAAGAAGGAGCTATGGCTCCCAGGTGAGCCACCATAATCAAGTTTAAGAAAAATCTGTTTTTACAGAACGGAAGACCACTGAACTGAGGTCGGTGATCTGTGACTCGTGTCGTTTTGATTGCTGGGCTTTCATTCGCCTGTTATGAAGCGAGGGAAACAGACAACGACTAGGATGGGATTTCGTCAAACTGTCGTCTACGTGAGACACGTGTCACATAAAACTGGCATCAAAAAATATTCAAAAAAAAAAAAGTTTTTTATTTTGACTTGAGATTTGAGAAGTCTAATTTTTTTTTTGTTAAATTTTCTTCATATCAGTCAACTTATCTTCTTCCAAATTTGCCATTTTCCTTTAACTTTCCTTTGGACTTAAATTAAGGGTTAAAGTGTCTTTTCCATGGCGGCCATTTTCTCACCATTGGATAAGATGAATCCAACGGCTAATCGCACGGGTTCGTTGCAGTACAGTAATTTCTTTCTCTTACGTCTCTTCCTCTCTCTTTCCTGTGACAGTCCTCCATCTCTGCACCCCAAATAAAACACCGAGCTTTGTTAATCAATATATTTTTTTTAATGCGAAATTCGTAAATTGAAACAGGTTATTGGTGATCTCCCTGGGTCTTTTTTATTCTGGTGAGTTTCTGGGTTCTAGTTTATTATCTTTTACATATTATTTTCTTTGGTTTTAATATTATTTGTGTTATTTTATTTTAGGCATACACTTTGGGATCAAAATTTGAGGGTTTCTTTCTCTTCTTCTTCCGCGAAAGGCATGTTTCTTTTTAATTATTATTGTTGTTGTTGTTGTTGTTGTTGTTGTTGTTTATGGGTTTTTGTGGTATTTGTGCTCTAGATTTGGGTTTGGAAACAAATTGAGAAGCGTCAATCTACATTTTGGGCTATGATTATGTGACTTTACTTTCGATTTTTGATTTGTGGGTTTTTATATATATAAATATAAATATTTGATTGGTTCTGGTGGATTAACAAAGAAGATGAAGAATTTGACTCTGTTAAACATGAATTTTGAAAATCATGTCATAAAAACTTCTCTGGTTTTGAAACGTAGCTCGATATCATTCCAATGTTATTGTTCATAGTTGACTAGCTAGCCTGCTTAGTTAGTACTTCGTATCATAACTACTTTTTTTAAAAAAAATATTAGCATAAATACTTATTTCAATCAAGAAAGTAATAAGATCTTCGAGTGACAGCTAAAGTTATAACTCAATTGTGTTTGAGAGGCTATTAAGATGATGAGGGCTTGGTGTTAAATGGTGTGGCATTCATTTGATGATACTGCATTATTATAAAATTTAATGTCAGTTTATATTAATGGGGTTTTTCTTTCCTTTTTAATAGATTGTAATGATACAAAGTTTTTAAATCTGAAGTAGCAAAAGCAGGATCCAAGGATGTTGCAACCAGAAGAAATTTTGAATCAGAAGTCTCGAAAGAAGAAGACACAAAACCGAAAGGCTCCTATGCTTGCTGCTAATGCAGGTCAAGATGTACAAGGTTCTATGCCAATGAAAACAGCGCAAAAGGCTCCTAAAAGAAATGTGATGAATGCAGTTTCTCCATTGGTTCACCAATCAGATAGGTCAAACTCAGATTCTATGCCGGATTCTTCAACGTCTGGGAATGAGTATCGAGCGCTCAGGAGGAAGTATTTGCTGCTTGAGGAAGAGAGTTTCACATTGGGCGGAGACTTGAGAACAATCGAAGAGGAGGTTAACACCCTTGAAAATGAAAAGTTTGCACTCTTGGACAAGCTTGTTGTGTTAGAAGGCCTGGTTGATCCTTCCGAGTTAAAGTCTCAGGGGAAATTATAACTCATTAGTTTCTTACATCATCACAGCTTGTTGTGATTCTATACGAGTATATGTTTGCAGATATGGATCAATGTTGAGCTCGGACAGGTAGTCAGCTCTTCAGAACTTCTTTTATTTTGGGTAGTAAATGTATGATGAATTAGTGAAATGAATATGTCTTCTGATCTTGTAAATAGAGGTGGATTAAACAGACAGCTTGCTCGTTGGTTTTGTTTATTGTTTTTAACTCTTAGATAATATACAATGTACAATTCTGAGATGATCTCGAAATGGGAAATTCATTGATAATCTTCTTAGAGGTCCAGGTTATATAAAAGCTTTGTATTTTATGAGTGGTTGCAAATGGATCTGAGAAAAAACAAAAAATGATATTTTAGTTAGAATCGAGTGCGTGTAATCGTCTTTTAAAGTTAAACTCAGCAGTTTCCATATCCACAGTGAATTTTTCTTTATTTGACATTTTGATCTACTTAATACATATAATTGTAATTATAGATTTAGAATGTGAATGTGAGGATTATTTCACAGTAAATTAGCAAGACTTCAGCCTGTGATATGCTACAAGAAAAAGCTGAGTCCCACCCATCTGTACCCTTACACTGACTCTATTGCGCTGCGCCTATTTGATCCCTAATATCAAGGGACAACATTGTAGTAAAGAATTGCTGTATGAGTGTCATGTTTTCTAGAAAATAAGGACTATGTCTTTGTAAAGCCAAAGAACCTGGAATTGATTACAAATTTAAAACAAGGGTTCGGGAAAATGTCATTCTTTTCTTCTCATCAAGCAATGAAATACGGAACAATTTCCCTTGGGGACTGTTTATGCTGCCCAAGTGGTTCTGAATTGGAAGTTGTCCAATTCTTGGACAAAGCCGCAGAAAGCATACTAGACTTTCTGATTAGTTGAGGAGAAAATATGTACAGCTATTGAAAGCTTTCTGTAAATAAAGGTTTGCTGCCAATGAAAGTAGTGCAAAAGGCTCCTAAAAGAACTGCGAGAAATGTAGAGATGGATAAGACAAACAGCTCATAGGTTTGATTCATTGTGTCTAGCTCATATATCTTGAATTGGGAAATTCATTTTTATTCCTCTTAGAGAAAAAATTGTTGTTTGCATAGATTTCAAGGTTCACTTTCGATATTGGTGATCATCCTCACTCCTTAACAGAGGACACTTTGTTAGACATTAAAGAGATATAAAACTTGGCCCCATCCCAACCTGATGGGGGTAAAATTGGACAACAGCACAATTAAATTGTGAGGATTGTGACAGTAAATTAGCGCGACTTCAGTCTGTGATATGCTACAAAAGAAAAGTGAATCATATGTACAAAAAGTATTGAAAGACTTCCAAATCTAAAGACCTCTCCTGTCCTACCATCGATTTCCTTTACCCCAGTAACTTGGAAAAAGAAAAAAAGAAACAATATAGAAACTAGAAAGTTATCACCACTCGGAAACAAACAACAAAGCTACTTTTTCCTCACCTAACCCAACATTTTCTTTTCCAAGAAAGAAAACAATCCATTATCCATTGGGCCACGTGTCACATTTAGGAACAGTTAAACTTGGGTTATCATCATTGCCTTGTTTCTGAAAGACTAGAGGTAGTAGGTTCAGAGTGGTTTGCTGGGGGAGATTGTTGTAATTCTAAATGACTTTGGTTGCTGATGTTTGCCACTGATGATCGTTCAGAGCCAGGTAATAGCCACAGCTGAGAATGTTCATTTGGGGTACTCTCAGAGTCGTCAAATGACTGAGCCGACGTGAACATTACTGGTCTGCCATGTTTTGTTCCCATAGACTCCTGTAGTGGAAGACGGCAAACTGGACAGGTAGACTGTTTCCTTAACCAGACATCGATGCAAGAGAGATGAAAATTATGGCCACATTTGGGCATGATTCTTAGCACTTCTTTCTCTTGATATTCACCCAAACATATTGAGCATCTGCGTTAGAAAAACAACAATGAAATTTCAGTCTTCACCTATGTTATCCATAAAAAGACCAATAATCTATTTAGTATTTTAATTTTGTCTTAATTTCTAATGCTCAGCATCAAGCAATGACACAAGGTGTTTACAGCTGCTAATGATGTATGTATCCTAATCAGAGTAGGATGACAATACATTCTCATTAGGACTACAAAAAGTACCTCTACATAGTTAAGGTTGAGAATAGACAGTATCAATTGCAGAGATAACAGGTAAGAGAAGGACCTTGATTTACAGTTTAGGGTTACAAAACTATAAGATTGTATTGTCTCAGCAGTAATATTGGCTGATTTGATCCTTGAATACAGGCATTCTGCTACAGAAATTCCTAGTTCTTCTACTTTATCCTTATTGGACCCCATTCAACACATCACTTTATTGCAAAATTTTGGTAAAGATGATAATTTAATGGTTATCTATATAATTAAATAGAGGTAGGCAGGTAGCCAAACTTACTGTGTGTCTTCTATAGAACTGAAGGCCTCATGGTTGAATTTCATAGTAGGGATTGCAGCAACCAAAACAGGTTCAAGACCACTACCCTGGTGCTCTGGCTGCCACCAAACAATGAAAGCTTAAAATCCATACATCTCCAAATTAAAGCACTAACAGATTGAAAGAAAGAAAAAAGAAAAATGCTGAAACGTCAAGATCAACACAAGGAATAGAAAAATGCAACTTTGCATTTATCTCACAAAGCCTCCTACAAGTAGGGTATAAATTTAGATACCAGGAAGTCAACCAATGTCATAATCTATCTATATTTAGTTAATCACAAAAACAGAGCAAGCAATCTTTACAAAGTGAATTTATTTGTCCTAAATATTCGTTAGATATTTCAGCTATCTTCCAACTTCAGCAATGTCTTAACAATTTTCAGCTAAAAAAGTAAATCTTATTTTCTAAGATTCGTTTCTTCACCATTTTAATCTCAGTACAGGAACAGTAGAGGGAAATTATTTCCGTCCATTTCAGAGCTTGACTCAGTATACTAATAGTAAAAAAAACTCATATTAAAACAATATTAACTATATCAGCCATCATATACTCCCATGGGAAAAAAAAATAAGACTTGTAAAATCAAATCTCTCATCTCTGATGAAGCTACGGATATGCAAATTGATATCTAGATCACACCATATGTAGAACAGACTCAAATACGATATACTACTAGATATATATTAATACAGAAGTAAGTGTCTCTAACGAGATTCATATATGCAGAAACCCAATAATATAGTTGAAACTTTCAGGAGATGGAATCAAACATACCTGCTCAAGATCAATCCTGGATTCAATCTCGAACATAGGCCGGGATTCGTTCCTTCTAAGCCGCCCACAAATAATTCTTGTGCAAACAAATACAATAAATGTTGCGCTCATACCAAATCCAATAACAGTAGTAATCAAATTCATGCCTCCACCCACCATATTTCCAAGGTCTCCTACTTCTATACCCGATTTCAAGATGACCAAAACCAAATATATATATATATATAGATAAACAAAATCCCAAAAATGTCAACAGAAAATAAGAAAATAAGAAAGAAAAAAAAAGAAAAATCTTTCTATTCTAATACAGAAACAAAGAATGCCCACGAGCAAATTAATTGCAACAATTTAAGAAATACACAGATCAGAAACAAGAAGATTTGGAAGCCAAATCACAAAAACAAGGGTGCCCATTTGGAATTTTTATCGCTTTGTAATGACTCAAAGATGAGTGAGCAATACTAATTAAGAAGTGAGCTATGAAAGGAAAGAAGAAAAAAAATATATTAATGGTGGGGATGAGAGATTAGACTATAGAGAAGAAGAGAGAGAGAGTGGGGGTGTGGGAGGAAGGAAAAAGGGAAGGAAGAAAAATCATTTTCTTTCTCTTTGGAATGGCATTGCAGTGGGGTCCATTCCCATCAAAGAAGGGACCCACTCTAGACTTGATGAGCTTTAAATAATCCGACGATTGAGGATGGTTGTCAGCTTTGGCGGCAAAAATACTAAACAGTAAAAAAAAAGGAAATTATATAATCTATGGTTTGAGACTGGGATTCTTTCTTCTTTTGTAAATAGTAAGTTAAAGAGTGAGGAAGAGTCAGAGAAAGTGAAGTAGATTTTGCTTTTGTTTTTTTGGTCAGGTTTGTTTGTGAGAATCTAATAATATCTCAACTCAACTCAACTCTTTTTATCTTTTTTTTTCTATACTAATTTGCTTTGCTTTCTGCACTTTCCCCAGTTATCATCTTTCTTTAACCATATTACTTGTGGATAAGGCAAGGCCTAGACTTGAGTCAAACCTTCTCTTTTTTTAAGTTTTGTTTTTATTTTTGCTTTGTGGGCATTTTGGACTTTTTCCTCTTTTTGTTTTTTGTGAAGAAAGAAAAAAAAAATTATATATATAATGTATGCTTCGCCCTCTACCAGAGGGCATCATATACCAATTTTTTAATATGCACTTGTTTATTAATTTAAATTTAATTAATACAATTGATGGAGCTTTGGCTAATTTAATATGTTATAGTAAAGATTCAACGTTAGAATAAAGGAAGAGGAATACTTAGAATACTTGCTCTGCACTGGATGAATATTCTAAGCTGGTAGCTTTCCTTTTGGTTTTACCACATAAGTTAAATTCGCATCTAACTAGGATTTTTCTTTTAATTTTAATCATCATTAGATTAACCTTATCGTTTGTCTGTTCATAATAAAAATGATTGCTTATGTTATTTTGTTGGTATGTTTTGTGATGACTTATGTAGAGTTTATACTAAAACTATATAGTACTCAAGTCTGCGTGAAGAAAAAAAAAAATCATAAAATGTTCTAGTAAGTTTTGATTTAAAACAAGTTTATCTTCATCTTTTGGTCTAAATAATAGGTCTCCAATATGATCATAAAATCAATTGGCTTCTTACAAAATATATATAAAATTTTATCATTTAACTAAATTTAAAAAGAATAATTAAAGTGGTTCACACAAAATTTACAAACTAATTATTTATTAGGAAGTTTAGAATAATATACACTTTTTACATTAAATTTACAATAATAACAATACTACTATTATTGACGTAACACGTCAGCTAAATCTAACATATTTTAACGTTAATTAATGAGGTTACATGTAATATAATAAGTTACCATTTTTATATATCATTTTGTTATTTTGAAAGCTAATTAGTTATTGTATAATATAATTTAATTAACAAAATTATAAAATGAATATTTACTATGATTTTAAAAAAATACAAAACAATAACTAATTATTATATTAATAATTAAATGGTTTTTTTTTCTAGGAATAGCGGAAAAATATATGTTTCCACATTTTTAAATGTTTACGTTGAAGAGTAGATCACAATATTATTTTTTTTAGATTTAATTGAGTTATGACGTAGCTAAAAATTATTTTTAAAGTTGACAAAAAGGAAAAGAAAGAGAGAAAAAAAAAACAATGAAAATTTGCTAAAAGTTAGGCAAACATGGAAAAAAAAAAGAAGACAAAAGCATACTTGTAATTTGTAAATTAAATCCAATAAAAAGTGTCATGTAAATTCTCCTTATTTATTTAACTTTATAATGCAGCAACAAACCCATTTTGCTACTTAAAGTGCAGAATGTTTCCAAGTTAAGCTATAAACTTTTTTTCTTATTTTTATTTTATTTGACAGTGTTCTTTTTTATTTATTATATATATCCATATTTAAATTGAAAACTAAAGCATTATATTCCATTTTTTTTTATGTTAGCTCACGCACATAATCTGAAATCAAATGTTATGAATAATATAGTGAAAAAGAAAGTATTACAAGTAATACGATTTATTTAGCAATTATATTATGATACCATGGAGAAGCTAAATGGTTACATTATAACGTCTCGTTTTAAAGAAGAATCATAATCATAATTAAAAAAATTGAATTCGTCTCATATTAGTGTTTGCAGTGGGTCCGTTGAGCCAAAAGTATCTTCTAAGAAACCTTTAGAGCAAGAGACGTGTGTGTTAGATATACTCACCCTTCTCTATCATATTTTATTTTCAGACCAATAAAAATGTAATTTCTTTTTTTGAAGAGGAAATAAAAATATAATTTAAGAACACACGTAAAAGTAATTTGTCACATCATAGCAAGACTTGTGTCTACATAGTCCACAAAAACAAATCTATGTATGCTCCAACAAAACATTCATCACTCTATAAAAACTCTTAAATTTTATCTACCACTATTCGTGGAAATTAAAATAAAGGGGGTCTCCCAATTCAATATATATAATATATTAAAAAGAAAAGTATGCACTTGTGCCAAATCTAAAGAAAATCTAAAGAACATATAAAAAATTGTAATCATTTGAAGTAAACTTTTATTTTCCTACCTGTTCTTATATAAAATTAATGAGTTTTGCGTTTACCTTGGAATAAACCTATAGTCTTTATCTTTACTCATTCATTTAAAAAAAAATACAGCATTATCAAACCTTTTATATGTAAAAGATACTATAGCATTTTTTTAATAATTAATAATGTTTAGAATCTAATAAATGTTTAAGTGAAAGCAAATGACTTGGAGAAGAATAATCAGATATTGAGTCTCAATTTCTGTGGCCAGATGTCAATTGCCAATCCAAGGCTTATCATCGTTAATCAAAGGCCAATAAATCAATACTGATTTTTTTTTTGTTTTTTTGGTCATGAATAAATCAAGACTGAATTGAAATAGCTTGGATTGACTTCTGGCTTTCAATTTTTGATTCGAGTATTGATTGAAAAAAAAAAAAAAATCTCAAAATGACATGATTAATATGATAGCAATCTAGTAAAAAGAGTAACTTCATATCCGCCCCCACATACCAATCTAGTAATAAAACGTACCATGCAATGGAATGAAAATCACATTCTGTCACTCCAAAAAAGAAATAGAAAAATCTTATAACTGTAGTTTGAAGCTTATTTGGTCATATATCGAACCCCAAGTGCTTGTCCCGTACCATAAAACATAAGAATAAGCTCTTAAAAGTTGTCAATCATGGAGTGCATCATACCACATGGGACTCCACTCCCACACCCCCACACCACCCAACGTCACGTGCATGAATACATGGTTGTTAGCCCTTTTTAACACGTCAAATTCAAGGCACATGGTGGAACCTAGACTAGAACTACTAAGCTCTCACTACAGAATTGGATAATTTACTTTATATTCAAATCACTCGACAGCACACGTGGCACTGCATCATAGTGGTGTTATAAATGTGTGAAGTGAAGCTGTACATTTCATAACGTATTTTTCATGTACTGTGAAAAGTAGTGATAAATGGTCTGCCCATATTAAATCTATAGGGGGGTTAAAATCATTGGATAGTATAGAGAAGGAAAAGCGTAGTAATGTGCTTTAGTTTGCCAAAAAGTTGAGTCATAAAGTAATCAAAAGTTGGAAAGGGAACCAAAAAAAAAACATTGGATTAAAGTAAAACATCATTAGCATTGCCATATACGAAAAGAAATACAAACCAAGATTTTTTTTTAATATTATCTTTTTTATTTAAGGAAAAAAAAAAAGGAAATTAACGATATAGTGGATTCACGTGGTACATGTTTGTGCTCTTGATAATAATATATACATAGTACTAGTAGCCTGTTCACATCAGAGGATTCTCCTTGTAAAAAGCAATGGAAATAAATAAGGTTATATGACACACCCAAGTGTCCAACGATCAACATGGCAACATTTAATCACTCACTGCATCGATTTCTCTTTGTGCTATCAAAAGAAAAAAATATCTAAATCAATCATTTTTAGGTTTTCTGTGTTTTGCTATGATAATTCCCGGAAATCCCCACAGAACAGATTAGATACTGAAACACCAAATATTTATTTCTTATCCCCTCTACTGTACAAAACATCATTGGACAGCATCATGGTGGCCCTCAAGAAAATGCAAATTTATTGGGTCTATAACTCTCATGTTTTTCTAGGAGTAGTAGGAGATTTTCTTTATCACATATAAAATCAAAGAAACAATCATTCAATTAAATCAGCTTTTAAGAAACAGCCACACACATACAAAGATGTATTGAAATTTGAATCTGCAGGTGTGACACAAGCCATGTGTCTATGTCTATAATCATCCCACTAGCTCAGCTCAACTCAGCAATTATAATATTCAACCATATATATGTGCCTCAAAACACCCAGGTCTCATCTGAGTCATCTCATCCACGTTCACAAGTGTTTCCAATCCACAAACTAGACCAAATGATAATCATATAAAACATAAGTTGACAATAATATATTATTGAAGACCACAAATGATCTCCCATTAGGATTAATATATTATTCACATATGTAATCATTTCCTCTCATCCAATCCTTTTGGATGTAATTAAAAAAACCATTAAACATAATTAATTAGAAAGGGAACTTCACCAGCTTAATATAAATTGATGAATCATTCATCACCAAACCTTTGAAATTTGTTCTGTTCCTTGACAAAGCAAACTAACTTTTAGAGCTCAGAATGGAGTAGAAATAATTACACATATATTGCCAAAGACACCATTATAAAAGTCATAATCAAACAATCCAAGATTGATTCAAAAACAAATTATCATCAGAATACTGCAGAGCGAGCTAGTGGTGGTGCCCCCACACTATTTTATAATATGGCATATTTTGTTGATATTTGTAAAATATAATGTCGAATTTATGTACTTAAATTTAAAATAAATTATGTGAATTTGTTTCTTGATTATATGTAAGTTACCTAATTACACCAAACTCATTATAAGTTATGGCTATGCTCTTATCATCAAGAACCACATCTCATCAATTTGCTAAAGACTACCTTTTTTACCAATCTACATTCGGACAGACCAACTTAAATTGTTTTTTATTATTAACAAATAAACACATACCAACAAAACTCAGCAAACCCAATGCTCCTAACTCCCCAACTAATTTCTATTCTGAAAATTCGCCACATAAAGATATTTCCATAGCAAAAACGAATAACCATCATAGTACAAGCAGCCTATATTCAGGGGGAAATGGTGATAGACAACTCACCAAATCAAAAACCCATTATCAGATATCTTCAACAACCACAGTCCCAGCAGGCACATGAATCTCCTTGTAGAGACAATGATAGGGTGCATCGCAGCCCACGCAAGTCCCAGTCCAGCTCCCTTTCGCAATGTAGCTAGCATCCCAAATCGAGGCATATAGAAACATTGGTCTATGAGGAAACCCTAGGCCTTCTTTCCTCTCCTCCGTCCTGATAATTTTCCCATCGATCAGCCACTCGATCGAATCGGGACCCCAATTGATGACGTACAAGTGGAATTTTATCCGAGCAATCGAAACCCAGATGGTGGATCTTTTCTCGGTTACCGGTGCCGGCGTTGTAAAAGTTGGTCTGCACAATGGTACGGTCTTTTCCCAAAAACTCGAAATCGATCTCGTCTTGAGATTTGTCCCCTTCGAGTGACGAGAGATAGAGGTTGAAGTTGAGGCCACTAGTGTTGCCTCCGGGGCAGCGGATTTGGGCGCTGAATGTGCCGTAGCGGAAACGAGTGGTGGTGCGCCACCGAGATCCGGCGCTGATCGTAGGTGGGTGATGGAGTTAGAATCGGCACAGTGAGCGCAGGCTTCTGGGTTGTAGTCTATGGCGATCTCTTTGAGGGGTTGGGTTTGGTGAAGTGATGGAGTCTCTGAGTCGAGAGCTGGGTCCGCCATTGCGGTTGTGCTAAGAAAAAAGATGAATCTTGATCGGATGAATGTGGACCGCTTGATCTGATTACTTTTAAAAACACTAGTCTCTGAAATTTTGTGTTTCTAATCATCTTCTTTAAGCAAAAATTAATAACAAATCAAATTAGTGACAACATGTCGTGACTGATAATTCGTCACTATCATAATAAACATCAACGACGATATTGATAATATCGATTTTTTTTAATTTGTTGGGCTGAGGACTTCCAAAATAGTACAAAATAGACATTAATTTTTATTTTTGTCAAATCAAAATTCAATAATAATTTAAGTTAATATATTGTTTATAAATTATTTTTAAGTTATATTATACCATTTAATAATATACAGGTCTCATTTATCATAATAAAATAAATAATTTAATTGATAATTTTTATAAAATATAAAGCTTAAAATAATATTCACTCATTTGATAATATTAATTGGAGATTATTAGTAAAAAAAATAACATTATAGAGTTCAAATATATTGTACACATAATTAATTATATATAGATGTGGAAAATAATTATTTAGACCATGATTTGAGCACAATAAATTATCCAAAAAGAAAATTTAAATAAAAAAATTGTAATTATAATTATATTGTCATAAAAATATAGAAATACAGTAGAACTTTTATTTAAGAATACTCTATTCAAGAATAACTTCTAATTTGTTATAAAAAAAATGAAGTCTCAATTTGGGCTAGTTATAAATAAGAATAACCTCTATATTGTAATTAGTTATACATTTTTTAAGTCCTGTATTAATAAAATATACCTCTATATAAGAATAATTACATCTTAAAAAAATATATACATATATTTTATAAATTTATTTATGTAGAATTAATAATTTTATTTCAAATTATAATACATGTATAAATATTATATGTATTTGAAAATAATTCTAATATAATATAGTATTAAGAATTGTTTATTGGTAATTTTGTTACATTAATATTTTTTGATATTTTGATTTTTTTTAAGTGTAACCTCTATTTAGTTATAACCTCTCAATTAGAATATTATTTTCTTGGTCCCAAGTATATTCTTGGATAGAGGTTCTACTGTACCTCAATTTGATCATGCTCCACCGTATGAAATATATTGTGTGCCACGCTCCTTATTTTGAGCATTCTTATTTGGCACGAAGTAATATTTATCAATAATTTTTTATAATAATATAGTGTTCACTACACCAAAAATAATTATAATAATAATATTAATAATTTTTTATAATGATTATACTTAATTAAAACAATAATAATATAGTGTTAACTAGACCAAAAATAAGAATTAGTAACAGGTATCCATTAATATTTCTCTTTAAATATATTAAGTCATACATTGTGGGACAAAAAAGAAAAAAAAACTTTGTATTCACTATTTTAGAGAATCATTTAGCGAAAGAAAAATCCATGAACTAGGCAAGTTGAAGATCCATTCAAAGGTGGTGCTCCCAATTAAAGGACACGGGGGACCAAGTCTTTTATTTTGACAGCAAGATTAGATAATTAACATCGATGGTTTTTAAGACAAATTTTACTATACAACACCGATTAACTGACAATCATCACTAAACTTTAGCTACTCCAAAGGAAAACATGTTCCTTTTAAGTAAGTCTATCAATAGAGATGTAGCAAGCTATGTGGAGTCGGGTAATAGTACAATTCTAATGCATTGGATTCTCGAGGCTAATGATCTTAATTATATACAAAACTATAATTAAATTAAAAACCTACTTTATTTTCGGATACCCTTGTTATTAAAATCCACTAGCAACCCTGCCAATTCATTGGCTAGTCCTCATAATGCTAGGACACTAATCGGATTCCACGTGTCATTCCACGTATGTCTTATTGCACAAAATCCTTATAGCAAGTGGACAAGTATCTATTTTTCTTCTATCCCATAGGAATGAAAGTTTTGGGAATCTGGGGCTGCATTAGGACAAAACTTTAGTCCGAAATGATTTATTAAACCTTCATAACCCAAACAAATAATGAATTGATAAAATAATGAGGGTAATTTTTGTGAGAAAATGAAAGCAACGGGTAGTTTTATAAGAAAAAAAATACAACCAGCGGAAACGACACGTTACGGAGCTATGGAGCCCACTATATAAAAATTCCAAATGGTAAATTCAACGTCACTAACCATTAAACTAAACATTTCCCGCCGGATTTTAAAATTCTCATCCAACGTCTCAAATCCGTTAATCATTTACATGCTGACAAATTTGGACCGCCTTATTGTTTGTCCTCTTCTCCATGCACATTTCTGTTAGGTGATCAAGCCCTTTCTTTCTATGGCTCAGGCTCAGCTTAATTTTCTTTTAGGAAGAGCTCCAATCTTCAAGGAAGCTGCTAAGTTTCAAGCTCCACGTTGGCGTAGTAAGTAAATCATTTAGTGCCAAAAAAGATTAAACCAACCTAACTAAATCTACTAAAATAAGCTATATAGTATATGGAGCTTTTAGCATTCAAATATACATAAGAGCGATTTGTACTTTTTTTACTAATCAATAATTAAGTTAATACGGAGCTTTTAATGTGTCTTATGTATATAAATAATATTATTATATGCAAAGCTGAGTTCAAGTTGATCATGATTCATGAGGCAGGCAACTTGAAAGTACATATATCACAATACGTACAAAGTATTGAAAATTTAAAAAGAAAAGTGTTAATATATAAGAAAACAACAAACAATAATAATATAGAGATGGATCGATGGGTATATACCGATGCTACTCATCACTTCTTGGAAAGCAACCTCTTTCCTTACATATAAAGTATACATATACCACCAAAACAACAGCTTATTACGTCATTTAATAATGTCTATATATATATATGATCAGTAATACTATACATCTAAAACCAAATAAAAATAAATAAAACCTAATTGCACATTATAATAGTAATGGCTGGAAGTGAAGCAACCAAAACTAGTACTAGTGCTACAACTACCACTGCCACCACAAATTTGGCTCAACCACGCCGACCAGCCGTCCGGAGATTCGTCGGGGTCCGCCAGAGACCATCGGGGCGATGGGTGGCCGAAATCAAGGACTCCTCGCAACGAGTCAGGCTATGGCTTGGGACTTACGACACACCCGAAGAAGCCGCCAGAGCCTACGACGAAGCTGCCAGAGCCCTCCGAGGCAATAATGCTCGCACCAACTTCGCACCGTCGCCACCTGCCGACGCCAACAGCTCAGTAGTACCTTGTCCAATAGTCCCCTCTCCTTCTGGTGCTGGATCAGCGAGCGGTGGCCCGGAAGGGCGGCAGGGGCTGAGCTTCTCTTCTATTAAGGCCAAATTGAGCAAGAATCTCCAGAGCATCATGGCGAGAAATAGCGAGAACCATAACAACAAGTCGAAAAGTAGGGTTAGCGACCACTTTACCTTTGCTAGTATATTCCATTTCAGGAACAAGTACTATCCAGATCATCAATATCAAAACTCCACGATGATGATGACGAGAAACATGAATATAGATCAGACAGTGGTGCAACCGAGTATTGTGGTTCCTTCTTATCATCATGACCAAACGACGTCGTGTTCATCGTCGACTGCGTCTTGGGAGACTTCGAGCGTTTCGGATTGCAGTCCTGATGAATGGGTAGGGTTTCGGCAAGCGGGTGGCGGGTTCGATTCGGACGGGTCGGAAATCGGAGAAGGGTTTTTGGATCATCAAATAATAATGAATAATGGTAATAATAATAACAATAATTTGGGGTTCTGGATGGATAGCCCGGATGTTATGAGTAGTAGTGGAAGTAATAATAGTAGTAAAAGGTTCAAGGTTTCTTCGTCTGTAGTGGTGCCTCCAACGTTCAATACTACTACTACTACAGCTAATACGTCGCCGTTTTTATATGACAGTCATCCAGAGATTATGAATTGAAATTATGGGGATTAATTAGTGCTTCAACTCCAGTTAATTAGTAATATTAATTTCTTTTGTTGCGTGTATGATCAAAAGTTTCTTATATATATGTATTTGGCTGAGAAGTCAGCCTTTGCTGATATATGGATCTGATCAAATTAAAGATGTAGTCGTCGAACGTTATATATTCAGATCGAATTATAGAACACACAAGTTAAAACATTCCAAGATATATATGTACATAGAAAAATTCAGATTTTGAATATATAAAGGAGAGGTTGACACATATATGAAATTTGGTTGGTATGTATACAAAGACGAAGAGTTTATTATTATTAAAGGATTAACAGAAAAAGTTAATAATATATGCACGCTTGCGCCTTTGGGATGGATGTTTGACGTGATCTAATATTACTACAGACAGTGGCGGAGTAGGGGTGAATATTAGTGGTGGCAAGAATTTTTTTTTACTAAAATATAGCTAATAATAATAATTATTATTATTATTATTATTATTGAGAAATAAATCATAAACTTTTTGAGGACATGTGAGAATAAAAATGAAAATAAATTATAACTTTATAAGGACGAAAATAAAAATATATATGATGGCAAAAATAAAAAAAAATTATGTTTTGGAACAAATATAAATATATATATATATAAAATATATAATGTTGATGTGAAAGGCTATAGTTCTCCTCTCACCCGAAATTAAAGTGCCGGGTAAAAGTGATTTTCTTTTCCACACAAGAAGACCTATATATAAGGGCAAGTTTAATGGAGGAAGGAAAAAATAATTAAAAAAAATATCAGCATGGCTCAAGCTACATTAGTTGTGTTTGACTTTGAAAAGTCAATAATTTGGCTTAGGAGAAGTTACAGTAGCTGTGTTTGACTTTGAAAAGTCAATAACCTTTACTAATTTAGTAGAAACTAGTGTTGGTAATGCTAATATATCTCTCTCTGTTTTTGTTTGATCTTCTCGGTTGAAATTTTTCTTATTAAGACAACTCATAGATTATCTGCGTTTTTTTTTTTTTTTTTGCAAAGTGGAATTTTGTTCAAAGGGCACTAACCTACCACAAAGTGGAATTCATACATATATGATATTAATTTAATTTTTTTTTTTGTGTTTTAAAAAATAATCCTAATTTGTGTTTGAATTTTATTTATTGAATATAAATATATATATTATAAGTATAATTTTATGTTAATCCGAAACAAATTTCTAGTGATGTAGACATCAATGTTTGACACATGACAAGAATGATGATGTCACGAAATTGAGTAGACCCGAGTCATAGCAGTCCACCTAAGGGACTTTAGCCCTGCATGCATTCAGGTTGACTTTTGGGAGCTCTGGAATGGAAGTTCAAACTTCAATAAGTATCAAAACGAGATCCCATGACCTCAAGAATGAGTACCCAATACACAAGCTGACAAATTGTCTGGTGCGCTGGGTTTTGCTTATCCGATTCTAATTCTGTTTCAACCGTCCGTCTAGTTTTTTACAATAACTAAGACCCATGCAGTTAGAGAAGTCAAATTCACAATTTCGCATTCCTCATTCCCAACATGGGAAACTTACCTAAAAGTGATGAGTTTCGAGTCTCTCATTTCGGCAAAACAATAATATCTCCGAGAACTAGTGACCAACTTCATCAGAACATAGAAATAGACTAAGTGATGTCAAAATATAACTTAGGCAACGTAAAGTATATCCCTTAGATATTTTTACACTTACCCAATGTCCAGGTTGATGCCACATGTCAACCTAGGTACTGAGATGCCAACCTGGAAGCTAGGTCATTAATTGCCTTCAGTAAAATAGCCATAACTCACTCAATATTTGACCTGATTATTGCGATTCAACTTGCATTATGAAGATAATTTAATGATCTATCAAGTAATGTCTCACACTTCAGTCGCAATTCTGAAGTTATTGACCTCAAATTTCACCCTAAGGCAATTACAAAAATAAGCTCTAAGTTACATGCAAGGTCATTTTGAACTTTCAGAAAACTACTCATAAGGTCAGAGCTTCTCTCTCTAGAAATTAAAGTTTCTGACACTTAGTCTTTTTCTGTAGTACCATCTTGAGAAATAAAAACTCGAAGTAGATGTAGCTCAATTACTGCCGTGATTCAGGGAGTGAACTACTATAAATTTGTTGTCTCTCTTATAATTACTTAACATCTGTTTCATTCTCGCCAATCTAACAAGCAAGTGTGACTTAGAAGTTTAATCTAAATTTCTGAGTCAACTTTTTATTATCTTAAAATCAATTTATTAATCATGTTGTCTTTAAAAAAAAGTAACGAGTTCGAAGATGATATGTATATGGTGTGAAACACTTATGCACCATTGTTAGTACTACCACTATTTTAGCTTTGTCATTTGACAAAAATTTTACTTTTAAATTATGTAAGAGATATGACTTATTTAAAAATCTCTATAAATTATTGAAATTGTTGCTTTTGAATTTTGACATATATTAAATTATGCATATAAATTTTTTGGCCATTAAAAATTATTTTGAAGTATTGAGATTATTTGGATTTAATAACTTCCATCCAACTCTACTAATGGAAGCCTAATGTGGATGATGGTTCAGGAAGCTTAATTTTGTAAGTGTCAAAATTCAAGAAACACAATTTTGTACATATAAAAAATCTAGAGATCACGCTTTGATATACGGACAATCGACACATTATTAAAACTAAATGGAATTGGACATAAGTCCTTGAACAATCATAGTAGTTTGGGAAGAATTTTTAACGGTCTATAAAGTTCAAAACACGATTTTATACATGTTAAAATTCGAGGGACAAAAATACTAATAATAATGTAAGGGAGTTCTATTTGTACCTAACAAAATGATAAGTACAACTCAATATTAAAAAGAAAAAACAAGCTTAAAATAATTTTTAAAAAGTCACTCTCAATATTTTAAATTTTTTTTCACGTTATTTTATTTTATTTTATTTTCAATACTTATTTTAATTTTATTTTTATAATTTTTTTAAAATAAATTTCATGTAATTTTTTATTTTATTTTTTTTGTTATAATATTTAAAATGTATTTTTTTTTTTTGTATAATATGTATATATATATTTTTTTTAAGAATATGAGTTATGAATTAAACAAACTTGCTGTTGTGAAAATTGTATTGCTTTATAATTGCGCAAGTGTACACAATCACAAACAAGTAATACAATGATAAGTAATCAAAGTTCGTCTCCACAGGGACTTTTTACTAAATAATGCTAAATCAACTAAGAGCAATTCCAAGAATTTCAAATAAAAATAAAATAAAATCACACATTAATTCAAAAGAAAATTTTATAGCCTTGATTCTAAACTTGAGAACTAATTTTTTAAACTAAATAAACTAAAAATAAGAAGCTAAAAGTGATTAAAGTGGTGGTAATTTCAGATTTGGAAAATAGAATTTGGTGATTAATTTCCACTTGTATGTCCCAGTTGATACAGTAATGACCCAACATTGACTCAGCAATCCTGGCAGAGTTAACAGATTTCCAAAAAAAAAAACAGCAAGCTTTTTCCAAAACTTGCAATAAACCATTCACAATCTCACAATGCATTCCTACATCAGTTTAGATCACAAATAGCCTAATAAAGCATCAAATCTTTAGTTATGCATGGTAGCAAAATATTCCTATTTCACTACTAATTAATACCTAAAAGAAAAGGTAAAAATCATGCATCAATTAGAGGGGTTCAACTAGGTCTTGCTTTTCCAAGTAAGATCTAGCTTGATAAATGTTAAAAATGGCCAAAAATTAACATTCATTCAACATTTCATCACAACTAATTGAACTAAGACAAGATTACTTCATCATTGCAAAATCAAAACACTAGTCCATACAAGGGTTTATAACCACCTAAATCCCAAAGAGTTTAGTTCATAGCTGAAATTAAAAACAACAAACCAGAAAATAAATTGTTCATGGAGTTAAAGAGCAAACTAGAGAGAAGAAAATAATACAAAATGAAGTGGAGAGCAAGAGAAATGAGTGGTGAGCTCAAATCCTTTCTTTGGAAGTTGCCTTCTTCTCCTTCTTCTCAATCTTCTTCTTCTCTTCTTTGTACTCTTTCTTTCTCTGTACTTAACTTTCTTTTCTGCTGTGATTTTTCGTACTACTCATTCAAAGTGCAGCCACCATCCTCTAATATCCTCTTCTTTTCTTTTTGCTCCCCAATTAGGGTACCAAAGTTTACCCTAATTGGAAATCCAAGTCATCTCCCACTTGTCCTTCATTTTCCACATGTTTGTTGAGTCAATAGCCAAATTCCGCCACCTCAGCTCCTTTTCTTCTTCATTAAAGCCAGCTGGACTATCTGCCAAAATAAACTTACTGGGCTGACAAATTGCTACGCGATGATTGCTATAGCAATGTCGGTCAGCAATAAGCATTTTTCTGCTCCTTTTTCTCCTTGTCCCAAATATTTCCAAATACCTATTCTTGCATCTTTTCTTAAAACACATAAAAACAATAACATAAGTCTATTTAACACTTACACACACTTCTATTTATTACAAAGACACAACAAACTAAACACAATTACATAGGTTAGACACTAATTGCTCCACAATTCACATTAAATTCAAGCTTAAAGATATGAAAATAACTCTAAATCTTAGAGTTATCACTTGCATAATTACATTTACATGTAATTTATGTAAAATAAAAATTATTAAAATAAAGTGTATAAGATTTTTCCTTTTAAAATTATTACCACATTCAAATTTTGCCCCTTCAATCACATGTGGCTAAAATTATCTATGTGGTACTTTTGGAGTTGAGGTGGCACATCCCATGCCTATAATTTATTAAAAAGCTAATTAGTAATTTTTTCTCTCGAATTTTGACATGTACTAAATTGTGCCCCCTGAATTTTTTTGGCCGTTAGAAATTTCCCCCGAACTATTGAGATTATTAAATTTAAGGACTTTTGTCTAATTTCATTCAATTTTACTATTTCAGTGATTGTTTATGTACTAAACCATGCTCCCCAGACTTTGATACCTACCAAATCATGCCCCTCAAACTTTGATATGTACTAAATCATGCCCCTTGAACTTTCATCCATGTTAGAATTTTTTTACTAAAATTAGACAAAAGTCCTTAAATTTAACAATTTCAATAGTTCGAGGGGAATTTTTAACAGCCAAAAAAGTTCAGGGGGCACGATTTAGTACATACTAATTAGCCTTATTAAAATACTTTTTTTTATTAAATTTAAAATTTTAAAAAATTCTATTTTTAAAATTAAAGTCATGACTTAGTAATATTTTTTAAGGTTTAACATTTATATTTTTAAATCATTTAATATATGCTTTTATAAAATGGAGTTCTATTTATACTCACAAAATAATAAGTACACCCACAAAATTTAAAATTAAACTTACAATAATTTTTAAAAATCACTCTTAAATCTTAATACTTTTTAAAACTTTTTCTCTCACATTATTTTGTATTAGTTTCAATACTTATTTAATTTTATTTTCATATTTTTTTTTAATTAGGTAAATTTTTTTTTTAATAAAAATTAATATAATTTTTTTATTTTAATTTTTTGTAATAATATTTAAAGTATAATTTATTGAAAAATTCTATAATGCATCCTCCTAAAAGGGATGCACCAGTGCTCCCTTATTTATTTCAGCATCCAAAAGAATCTTTTAGTCTATTTTTTTTTATAATCACGTACGTTGTAGTTATTTCAGATGTTTTGCAAAATTTTGAGACCTTTGGAAAACATTAGCACGATGAAATTAGGTTTCAAACAATTTGTTGCACGTGTGATTCTTTTATTTTATACGTGTGTGAAATAGACTCTTTAAACAGTATTTTCTATATTGTAAATTATTCCACATTTCTTAAAATTTTGTATGATGTCTTAAATAATTATAACGTACACGTATAAAAATATTAATCTAAAAAATTCTTCTGAATGTCGAAACAGATAAGAGGCGCAATATGGGTGTGGATTGTATAAGCACCATAATTTGTTTTTGTTCGATAGCTATATTTTTTAAAAATTAAAATATATTCTTTTATGTAAAATAATAATAGAAAATTCTACAATACACTCTATTGAAATAGGTGTACCGATGTACTCTTATCTGTTTCAGTATCTAAAAAAATATTTAGTCTAATTTTTTTATGGTCATATACATTGTAATTATTTAAGATATCTGGCAAAATTTTGAGAAATTCAGAGAAATTTATCACGTCAAAAATGGGGTTTTGAAAGAGTCTATTGCACGCGTGTAAAATAAGAGATTTGAACATTGATTTGTATATTGTAAGTTATTCTGAATTTTTTAAAATTTTGTATGATGTCTTGAATAAGTATAACGTATACGAATATGAATTAAAATTAGACTAAATTTTTTTTCCAAATGCCCAGACAGGTAGAATATGGTGTATCACTACATTCTATTTAGGGACAATTTCATACAAAAAAATTACAAAAATACGATCTATATGGAGTTTTCAACATTACAGTTTTTAAATTTTATTTACATAAATTGGTGTATTTTTATGTTGTGTTCTTGTTATATTATTGTTGATATTTTGTTATTTGTATATTATTTTCTCATGTTGCTTTGTAATTGTTTTGATGTTACTTTCATGTAATTTTTATTTTGTATTTTTATAGAATATTATAAAAATATAAAAAAAAACTTTAAATATAAAAATGTAAATTCTTTACAAAATTTAGTATGTCATGTAATTATCTCTTCTTTCTAATGTTGTGCATTGTTAAAACATCCAATCATAATTATTAAAAAAAGAGTGTATTTATATATTTTTTTTTAATAAAATAACTAATTTTATTGCTGAAAGTCAAACAATACATTAGTTTTTCAAAACCCCAAAAATACCCCTCAAACTCTCACATCATCTCTCTTTCTCTCTCTATCTCGGCATCCCACAACCCCAGGTACAATGGTCGGACCATGGGGTCCGACCATCGGACACAGGGCTTTTTTTTTTTTTTTTTTTTTCATTCGGTTTGAGAGAGACGAAGAGAGAGGGGGGGTCCGATGGTCGAACCATGGGGTCCGATGGGTCCGATTGGTCGGACCCCATCGGACCCCATGGTCCGACCATCGGACCTGGGCCTTTTTTTTTTCTTTTTTTTTGTTTTCGATTTCAGAGAGAGAAAGAGAGAGTGGGGTTGGTCCGAGAGAGGGGGCAGGGTCGGAGGTGGTCGGAGGTGGTGGAGGTGAGCCATGGTGGTGCGTTTGGGTGGTCCGAGAGAGGGGGCTGGGTCGGAGGTGGTGGTGCGGTGATTTGGTGCGGCGTTTGGGTGGTCCGAGAGAGGGGGTGCGGCGTTTGGGTGGTCCGAGAGAGGGGGGCTGGGTCGAGGGTGTTGGTGCGGCGTTTGGGTGATTTGGTGCGGGTGGTCCGAGGTGGTGGTAAGGGTTGGGGGCGATTTGTGGTGGGCGATTGTGGGATGCGAGATAGAGAGAGAGAGATAGATGTAGAGAGAGTTTGAGGGAATGAGAGAGAAAGGGTTTGAATTATGAGAGGAAAATTTGATTTTCTATGCATTTTTTATACCTAAATTTGTTTCCCAAACTAATAGTTATAGCTATTGAAAAAATGGGTATACTTTTCCCTAAACCCTAAAATACCCCTCCCATATTTTTCAACCTCTCTCTCTCTTCCTCCTTTCTCTCTCAAATCAAACCCAAAACCCACGCACCTCCATGCCGAGCCACCTCCTCCACCGCACAAAACCCACGCCGATCCACCTCCTCCACCGCACCGCTCGACCGCCGCAACCACCGCACCGCTGGACGCCATGACCACCACGAAAACCGACCAAAACGAAAACCCACGCGCAGGTCCGATTCAGGCGTGAATGGTTGGGGAAGACGAAGACCCGATGGGTCCGATAGGGCTGGGCTGGGTCCGATGGGGGCTGTGCTTTGATGGGGCTGGGCTGGGTCCGATGGGGGGGGGGCTGTGTCCGATGGGGCTGGGTTCGATAGGGGGGCTGGGTCCGATGGGGGGGGGGCTGGGTCCGATGGGGGGGGCTGGGTCCGATTGGGGGCTGGGTTCATAGTCAAGTGTTGAGTCAGATTTGAATGAGGGGGTAATGTGGGAATTAAGTAAATATTGTCCTATTTTACCAATATAAGGTAGGGGAGTTATATTTGCACCCCTTAAACTTATAAATACACCCCATTATTAAAAAAAAATATAAACT
Organism: Cannabis sativa; assembly: GCF_029168945.1. NCBI lineage: Eukaryota > Viridiplantae > Streptophyta > Magnoliopsida > Rosales > Cannabaceae > Cannabis > Cannabis sativa. Next base: position 37,558,864 of record NC_083601.1, on the reverse strand, counting down.
TAAATAATTTTTAAAAATTACTCTTAATATTTTTTTAAAAATTTTTCTTCACATTATTTTATGTTAATTTTAATACTTATTTTGATTTTATTTTCATAATTTTTTCTAACTCATGTGTATTTTTTTTTTTCTTAAAAAAATACCTATCAAACAAAATTAAATTATATTTTAATTTTTTTATCATAATATTTAAAATATACTTTATTTTTGTTTGATAGGTATATTTTTTAAGAATATGAATTGAAAGAAAAAAGTTTAAAAAAATTAGTACAATTAAAAATATAAATTTTATATAAAATAAAAATTATCAAAATGGGGTGCCTTTAGAACTTTTTGGGGGTGTAAATAAAATTTTCCTATAAGGTATTTTAGGTTTAAGGAAAAAAATTTCCCTTAATGTAAGGATAAAAAATCAAATTTCCCTTATGAGAGGGGTATTATTAAGAATAAATTCTTTTACTTTTTTAAGTATATAAAATCAAATTTTTTTTGTAGAATCACTCTAAATTTTATATAAAATAAAAATTAATATTATTTATTTTGAAAAATATAAAATAAAAATTATTAAAATAAGGTGTTTTAAAAATTTGTGGAGTGTAAACAAAATTTTGGTGATAACACGAATATGAAAATAACCGTAATAACCTGGTAAAAAGGAAAATGAAAAGACTGTAATAACCTTGTTAGTTGTCGCGCCGAAACAAACCTGCTTGGCTTTGGATTTCTTTTCTATTCGCAACCTTTGCTCCTGCTTGCGTCTTTAGCTATCTCAAATTTCTGTCTAGGGTTTTCTAGAGCTTTTGGATCGCCGAAAGTCCCAGAAGGTAACCAATCTCCGTTCTTTCTTCGTTTGGATCTGGTTCACTTTCCTTTCCCGCTTTTTATTATGTATCTAGGGTTTAAGTATTCCAATTTACCCTCTTTCTTATGGTGTACTCGTATAAAATAAATAATGGGTCATTCAGGTAATACTTTCTAATTTAAACGACGATATTGATTGTGCGAATGTATGTTATATGTATTTGTTTGTATTTCTATTGAAGGGTTTCTTAAGACTGTGGTTGAAGAAAATGAGGCCTATCTTTTGCGGAAACTTGGAGTTTGACTCGCGCCAGACTGAGGTTGAGCGGCTCTTTAGAAGATATGGCAAGGTTGAGAGGGTTGATCTAAAGTCTGGTAAGAATTTATTTATTTATTCGTGTTTAATAATAAAAATAATAATTTTAAAATATATTTGCTATTACATTGCTTATGATTAAGTAAAGACTTGATTATTTGATGTGGATTCTTGTTTGATTGGCGAAGCCTTATTTGCCGTTGCCAACATGCTATTTGTTCGTTTTTCTAATGCCTGGAGTTATGAGCTGTGATGCTTTGTTTTATTTGTGGTTACTGAATTAATTTGCAAAGCTCCGGTGAAGTCTTAAAAGGACCTGTGTCACTTTGTGGAAACTGATTTATGTTATGCGGATTTGCTTGTTTCTTATTCCTGCTGTCCACGCAAATAGGGAGGATGGATGGTTAAAGTTTACCTGTAATTAAGCATCGGAACAGAGATATTGGTTGCTCACAGATGTTTCACCTGTGATTTTTTCTGATTTGTTGTTGACCTGGCAATTCTCATTGATGAGAGCTTTATCTTATACTTAATCAAGGGCTTCCAGATCCAGTGCCAAAAATAGTGTACAACCATGTAGAATTTGAATTTGTCATTAGAGATATAACTCGTTGACCCAATTTTCACCGTGACGATGCTCTTCTTTCATCTATCATTCTGCAGCTTTCAAATTTGTAAAGTGATTATTTTTTTTGGGGGGTGGGTGGGTGGGGGGTTATGAAGAAGAGTGTCTTTTTGCTTGGAAATGCAATCTTTTTTAATGAATGTTGAGAGATGGGAAAATAGAAATTAGAAACGAAGCACACCATGTGTAAGTGTCTTTTTGCTTGGAAATGCAATCTTTTTTAATGAATGTTGAGAGGTGGGAAAATAGAAATTAGAAATGAAGCACACCATGTGTATGTGTGTGGGGGATAGCACCATTCTGGGCAGTTTAAACTGTAACTTCTGGGTGTTTACTTGGAGGGTATTTGGCAGGCGTATTGCACATTTCCCAATTTTAGCTTGAATCATCATAGAGTTCAGTGTATGAGCTGACCTGGAAAGATATTAGCTTCTGCAAAAAAGGGTCAATAAGATATTCTCTGAACATTTCATTTTTTTAATGGCTGTATACGTTTCTTCCCGTATAAGAGAAACAAGTTTCTATGAAACACATACCCCAGGACTCAAAAATTTCTTTGACGCAGGATTTCCTGGAATGTCCATGCTCTTCTTGGATGGATGTGGTTCTCCGCATTTCTTTTTTAGATGTGACCAGGCTTCATCTTGTTGTATTTTTCCAGAAGAATTAATCTGATCTGCCTTAGCCCTGCCATCCGACATTCCATCAGACACCATTGCTTTTTCATTCCTCATGACTTTTGCTCAGTGTTCAATTTCAGACATGTATCACCAGTTACATAGTAGCATCATGACATTGCAGCCATTGCAGGTTTTCTGTTAATTTCTAACATTGTCTTTTGAGAAGTCTGGATTTCTATAATGTTTAAAATGTCTGAACTTTTTTCTTTTTTTAATCATTTTCTTTTTTGATTGTTTATCAGTATTATAGTTGTTGCTATTTTGTTACTACTATGATTTTTATTGTGGTTTGGAAAATTAACTTGGTCATGAATGTGGTTTAACTTTGGTGTTTCCTAATTATTTGATTTTACAGGGTTTGCTTTTGTTTATATGGAAGATGAGAAAGATGCTGAGTATGCTATTAGAAGACTTGACAGAACAGAATTTGGTAGAAAGGGACGTCGACTGCGTGTGGAATGGACTAAGGTAAGTTAATAATCTTTAATGGTTTGGAATTTTTAAAAATTTCTGCATTACATGGCTCCCCTTTGCCAAACAAACTTATTTGGTTTGAAAAATTCAATACTTGTAAGTTTTACCACTGTACCTCAATTGACAGATTTGTCTATTTGAGTCATTCCAAATTACACACTAGTGTGATAGCTCAATTGTTAGGCACGTGGTTTGCCTTTATAGCTTGAGGTTTGAATCCCTCCCGGGCATCAACATAGCAATTGCTATGGTATTTTGGTTCCCAAATAATGTAGGGGGTAGGCAGGGGAGCTTAGTTTTTTTCCTTTTTTTCGCCCTAATGTTTGCACAGTACAATCATATTGGTTTTTCCATCTTAATCCTCTTGCCTCCATCATTTTATGTCCTTGAGCTCAATTACGTGGAAATTCTTCTAAATAGTAATCTTCTTTTTAGTTTCATTATTAATTTTTAGATTGTGACATTATTACATATGTGTTAGGTGGATTCTTATTTTTTCTTTATCTCAGTAATTATTATTTTTGCTAATCCCATGAAATTTATGGCTTGCAGCAGGAACGTGGGGTCAAGAGATCTGGTGATTCAAAACCTTCAGCCAACACTAAGCCATCAAAAACCCTATTTGTAATTAATTTTGATCCAGTTCATACAAGAACAAGAGATTTGGAGGACCACTTTGAGCAATATGGAAAAATATTGAACATAAGGATAAGAAGGAACTTCGCATTTATTCAGTTTGAATCACAAGAAGATGCTACCAGGGCATTGGATGCAACAAACCTGAGGTTGTACTTTTGTGTTGGAAATTCTTCGGTATAGTTTTTCGAGGGGGTGTCAGTCTAAGACAAGTGGCCCTTTTCTCTTTTCTAAAAAAATTCTTCAGTATAGTTCCCTAATAGATAAATTTTGCCTCAATTTTTGTCTTTTTGTTTGGACAAAAACAATATCTAAATCATTTTAAGACTTGATTCAAACAGTTTTTTCTTGGAAGATTGCATTGTCTCTATTATATATCCCTTGCCTTGCCTTGACTTTGATTTTTCTTTTTGTGAGTTTCAGCAAGTTTATGGATAGGGTGATTTCTGTTGAGTATGCCATTCGTGATGATGATGATAGGAGAAATGGCTACAGTCCTGATAGAAAAGGTCGTGATGCATCTCCTGAAAGAAGCTATGGTCGTGGGAGGTCTCGTAGTCCATATCGTAGAGATAGGGAAAGTCCCGACTATGGCCGTGGATCTCATGGTTCCAGACCTGATTCAAGAAGAAGTCCTGGTTATGATAGAGGAAGAAGTCCTGGTTATGATAGAGGGAGAAGTCCTGGTTACGATAGGGGGAGAAGTCCAGTTAATGACAGATACAACAGGTATAACAAGGTTCTGCATTTGTGTAGTTTTAGAGGTTTACTTTTTCCATTTGTTGTTATATCCTTCTGTTTGGTTCTTTCCTGAAAATTTCAACAAAATAATACAACTGAGAACTGTAGACATATTAATGAAAACTGTAATTATAGAAAAGATTCTGAACTCAGTCATTTTGTTCATCTGAACCGTAGAAACATTAGTGAAAACTGAAATAGATGTTTATACTCGTTATCTTATGAATATACTGAACTTAGATGCTCCAGCCTAATGGTGTTTTTTTTTTCTCCTGAAACGCAGCCGTTCACCACTGCCAAGGGAAAGATCTAGGTCTTAAGAAGTTCCGTGATGATAGTGTTTGGTAGGTTTTTGTACCCGGTTGACATTCTAACTCTTGGAAATTGACTTGTCTGCCGCTCTTGTGATGTGTTTGAACTTTAAACCTTCATGTGCTTTTGAATTCTTAAATTATAGATATTGTTTTAGGCTGTTATGTTTTATGGATTTTTAATCATTTTTATCTGCAAGTTTATATCCACGGTTGCTTGGACTGTCTGCATATATTGGTCATTGGGGAATGGAAATCGGTACCTTGGTTCATTCTAGGAGAAACATGACTCCCTTTGTGGAGTTTTGAGATGTGAGCATCTACTTTTTGGTAATTTCCAGGCACAAAAAAACCGACTTTGTTGGGCACATAATTTCTTTTTTTGTCTACATTATGTCTGTCATGATTTTGAACTTTTCTTGGTTATTATTGATGATTTAAATCTTGATTTGAAATATTTACACGATTATCCATATTATTTTGGCTTTCTTGATTACATATATGTGGAATCACTATTGTATCAGTAAATCTAATACACTCAAAAAAAAAAAAAAATTATGGGAGCAGTACAATGAATGGAAATGTATTAATTTTTATTTTATTCCTTTGTTTAGTTTCATTTTAAAAATTGAAATGTTATTCTAATAGAATGAAGTACTATATGAATGGAAGATGAAATTGATTTATTTATTTATTTTTTTGATTTTTTTTTTAATTCATTCTATTATTTTCATTTGTACTCATTTTTATTTCAATTTTTTTATCCCTTCCTACCAAATTTACCCTAAAGTATTATAATCTCTGTGCTTGGCAAGTGGAACCATGAGATGAGTGAGTAAAAGGATTGATTTTCTCACCTTTATCGTTAACAATTTTTTTTTTTGACAAATTATCGTTAACAATTTTAAATAAATATAGAAGCAATGATCCGTAGTTTTATGTAACATGTCCCTCTTAGACAGTCGTGTGCCTAGGTCATTGTTTTCCCATATTTTTATGCCCAATAGAGATATAACTTGAAATTTCTCCAAATTTAAGGGAACAAAAAAATGGTTTTAAGGTTGGGTGGGGTGGAGTGCACTGAAAAGGGCCACAACTTGAAAAAAGCAAACAAAAAGAGGAAAAGCAGCAAAGACAAGGCATACCGGACAGGTAACAGTGTCACGTCCTTTGCACGCGTCTTGGTTGGCTCCCTTGTTCTGATTCACTCATTCAAACCGAGGCAGCCTCTTCTCTCTCTCTCTCAACTTTACCCAATCACGCAGCCATTTCCACATTTAAGTCTCAAATATATGATGGTTTCTTCTGTTTAGATTTTACTAAACAAAAAGTTAATACATAATACACCAAGCTCCCAAAGTAAAATAGGGAATGAGAAAAAAGAAAAGGGGGACTTGTCCTTTTCTTTTTGTTTTTAATGTCACGTTGTTTGAGGTTGGTTGTAGCAGTATTATAGAGAAGCAGTTTTGAAACTTTTTTTAGATTTAATATTACCGTCAGTTGAGTCAATTGTCTTTTAACTAATGATTAAAGGTACTATATTAAAAAAAATATATATATTAACAGATCAGTGTCTTTGTTTGGCCATTGGATCCTAAAAATTATGGCCATGCATCACTCATCATGATATAATCTATTTATAATTTGAAACTTGTTTGAACCCTTGATGGAATCTTGACATGTTGTGTTTGTGATTATAGTAATATCACGAGAACGAAAGAACCTCATCCCCATGATCAAGATATCTAAGGTTATGACAGGGTTGTGATTACTTGTCTATGTCGTTTTGTTTTTAACACTAAGTCATCTAAACAATAACAGTACTTTGAATCTATTCCTATATAATAATACTATTTTGTAAATTTATTATGACAGAGGTAGAACTGTAGAGGCATCAGTGATCAAAATTAAATGTAAGGTATGTTGTGTTTGTCATTTAACAACGCATTTTACGAAACAATACAAAAATGTCTACTTTAAGGTCATAGTACTGCGCACGCACTAACTATTACTAACATAATTCCCACATTAGGTCTTGTATATTTGAAATGATATTTTCTAGCAAATATTACAAATAAATAATAGTAAATAAAAGCATTATTTATTTACTTTTTTTAAGATGAAGATAAATAAAAGAATTCTTTATTTTTTCCCCTAAAATAAATGAAAGCAATATTCTTAGTATCATTACTTAACTTTGTTTTCGTCTGAAAAGAATAATAATACAAAGACCATTTTAAATTAAATAATATACCAACACCAAAATTAATAGCTCTATTAAATATAAAACTTTAGTACAATCGCGGGCATACCATAAATTTAAGAATAATTAGCTTTTTTAGTCCCTGTACTTATGACACTATACTATGATGCCCCTTAATTTATAAGTGTAGTTAAAAATACCCCCTAAAATATATCAGTTGGAATAGTATAATCCTTCTATCTAATTCTGTTAAAATTGACTAAAGTTGACTGTTAAATTAATAATGTGGGATTATACATAGATAGTAGTTGAAAAATTATATACCATTAGGAAAATAAATTACAAGTCATAAAAATTACAATCACAGGAAAAAAAAAAAATGAAAAATAACATCCCAAAAAATAGAATATCATTACCTTAATTTTCCAAAAATCTCATGTTCTTTCTAGTGATATCCATCTCTTCAAATACTGTAGAATCCTAATTTTACACCTTTTTATAATTTGAACGGCTAAAAAACGATTGGAATTATTTTAATAAAATTACTTTTATTAAATTTTTTAAAAGGTTATGAAATTATTTTTTAATCATCTTTCATTGTCCGTTATTATGCCACCTCATAGTCAATTTTCCCTCTAAAAAGAGATGAAATTACTACTCTATCCTTTGTTATAATACCACATCATCAATACAAACGGTATTTTTAAACAAAATAAACGGAAAATTTAAATGTATGCATATAAAATTATACAAGGACTATTTGTAACAAGCTGAATAGATTAAGGGGCATAATAGTATAGTGTCATAAGTACAGGGGGTAAAAAAGATAATTATTCTAAATTTAAAATCCATTGACTTGGAAATTTATATTTTTCATATAGTTTTTCTATTATGGTTTTCTATTTTTTTCATATTGTTTTGTTTTTTTTTTTTGGTGGGTTCCATTCCTATTGACCTGTTTAGTGGTAGGAATTTTTTTTGTTGGCATCCTTCTTTGTTTGGGTTTAAGTTTCGAATTTCATCGCATCTTTTAAGTTTTCACTTCATGTGGCACTGTCAATGGAATGAAAAGTAAAAACTCTCTAAGTATATACCGATAATTCAACTAATAAAGAAGATGAGGTATTAATTCTCTATATAACTGTCAAATGATTCTCAGGTTTATGCTACTAAACGAGTAAGGAAAAGATTTGTATCACATAATCTATTTTATTTTCAGATAAAAAGAATTAAAGAAATGTAATCTTTATTAGCATATAATGTTCAACAATCAGTTTATGCAACTCAGTAGTTGTTAAAATATATACTAAATAAATTAAATCAACACTAAAAATTGTACTTCGAAGAAGTAACCATTTTTAAAATACACAACTCGTAATTTATTAATTTTCTTTGTTAAAAAAATGTGACACATTTTGATCACAGTGCATATGCATCATAACAAACTTTTCTTAAACTTGCCAAAAAAGAAAAAAAAAAGGACTTTTCTTAAAATTATATGTAATAATAACGATTTTAAAAGCAAGGTGATAAATGATAATATTAATTATTGTTCTTATCATTTTTGTGCATGGATACATGTAATTATTTCTGCCCCTTATTATGATATATAAAATATTATAAAAATTAGTGTTACATGATGATTAATTTCAATATTTATGATTACATTTATTATAATGATAAATGCTGATAAGCTCATGTTGGTGTCAAACCAAATTTTTTGGGGGGACAATTATGTGGATTCTTAAACTTTTATTAAGCATCGAATTTTCACGTTAAAAATAAATAAAAAGGGCACTGGTGGCCTTCTAAAACATCATCATAACGATACCCTTATAAATTTCATAAACATAATTAATGTTGGAACCTTCCTTTCCACCGTATCAATTTTTGAAATTTAGAATTGTAGCCAGTATTTCATAGACACCATTTATTGTTATTTATTTTTCTTCTTTAATATTTCGTAGAATGATGAGCATGGCCACCGATTTGAAATATCAATTATTATGTATGTTGTTGGGTAAGAAAACTTTCAATTATTTAATCTCAACATTTCCATTCCCCATTTAAAATATAGTTCGAAATATAATATTTTTTCCATTAAAAAATTAAAAAAAAAACAAATTCAAAATAGGCCTAAAATGCGCGGCGGCAATGACAATAAAATTAGGATGCTTTTAATAGTTGTAGTTTTATTTACTTTCTTTTGTATTAGTTTTAATTTTATTTATTATTATAGGAGGATGTAGAGTTTAATTACCAGCTTATAAAATACAAAACTAATAATTTTTTTTTTCTAGAGTATTAAAATTTATCATAGTATCCTTCAAAAAAAAATTTATCATAGTAAAAAAAGATTTTTTTTTTTTTATTTTTACATTTTAAAATATTTTCTTTTTACATTTTTTTACCAAAATCTATATAAAAATTCACACAATAACTAATGAACTAACATAACAATTATTGGACCAATCAAAATTATAAATTTAAAAAAATTAAAAAATAATATATAAAATAATTTTTTTAAAAAATTAAATTTGAATACCAAAAAAATATAAGAGATAACATTTACAGCAATCTGTCGCTCTCACACGTGGGAAATATTAGGACCGTTTAAAACTTAAAATAACCTTTAAAAGTGGCAACCCGTCTCCACCTCACTCGTGGCGTAAATTTCCACGTCATCCTCTTGGAAATGTAAAATTTTATATATTTAAAAAGAAAGCATATTCAAAATTTAAACGGTCGGATTTTTTGACATACACGTAATCACAGCCGTTTGATCCTCAATCATGTTCGACGTTTAAAGCTTGCTTTTCTTTACATCTCTTAGCTGTCCAGCTAAAACAGTAAAATAATGGCAATATGTTTTTTTTTTAACAGAGAATCTAAAGGGACAGGGGAAGAGAGAGACTGACATTTTCTTCCATTTGGAGAGAGAAATAGAGAGAGTTTGAAGATTTTTCAAATACAAATTTGATTGTCTCCTTCCCTGCTTGCTCTTTCTGAATCAGTTATTTTTCTATTAGGAGTTCAAATAAGTCAAAGTGGCAAGTGGGGTTTTCATATCTACTACCACTCTCGTGTCCTTTTTTTGTAATAAGAAACTATTTTAGCTTCTGGGTACTCTCTGATTCTGAGAAATTCGCTTGATGAAAGTGAGTGACGATGGTTTTGTGAAGGTCCACATCTGTATTTTCATGGCTGGTTTTGGAATCATTGTGGAGATATGAAAGTGGGTTTTGGAGTTAAGAGAGAGAGGAGAGATTTTTTTTAAGGGGTATTTTCCTTTTAATATTTTGCATAGTTGATACTTAAAGTGAGAGAAAGTGAGTGGAAGAGAGGTTTGAAGATGAAGCTATAGTAAATTCTTGGGATTGCTTTCTTAAAAGAGAAAAAGACAAGTTTCTGGTTTCTGAGTCTTAAAGGTTGGTGCTTGAGGTTGTTTTTACTTTCTTTTCTTACTCTCAGCTTCAGAATACGAAAAAGTCTTTTCCTTTTTTTCTAATCATCCTTAATTAACTGTGTTTCTTATAAATTAGATGCTATGTATATTTATATATGCCTATTTGTATAACTAGGCTATCATTGTTTTTTATTTTTAAGAACTGTTGGGGTACATCAGGAGTAGGAGAGGAAAGAGAATTTTGTTTGACAAGTCTATATCTGATGATTATTAAGGATAGAACCCTTTGAAAGATCTTCAATCTCAAATCAATTTGAGGTAATTTTCTACATTGTTTTGTGTTTTCTTAAGAAATTTATAGTGGGGTTGGTCCATCTTGGAAAATTTTGAGTACACTCTTTATATACAACTGTAGATAGAGACTCCTGTCTTCTCTTCAAAGAAAAGTCTCTCTCCCCTCTTACTCTACCAGATAGCTTAGGTCTTTGGGGGTTATATAAGGCAATAAGGCAAATAATTCTCCTTTCCCATCCTTTTCAAGAAATCTTGACCATAGGATACATACAAAATGCCGATCAAGATCGAGTCAGCAATCCTCCCATTTTCTATATTCAACAGCTCCATCTTTGAAAAGTAAAGATCGTAGCTTTAATTTCTGTTTACCAATTTACCCCAATGAAGTAACTAGAAACGGCTCCTATGTTCAAGGGCATATTTGGTATAGCGTATGCACGTGCCGACGGCTTCTTAATTGTGGCAGCACTTATTTTTTAGCCGTTAAAAGTAACTTCTTTCATTGTCATCAACAAATTTTATATCTTAAACTTTAATTATCATATTAATTAGTTTATGAATATATTTTCTTTCCTTCATTTACTTTTCATTTGGCATTAAATGATCACTTGCAATAAGCTAGAATATTAATAAAGAACTCGTGGGCCATCATTAGGTACTTCGATCTTGTTGGTCGGTTCTTGTTTTTCAGCAAACAAGCATTGTGTGATTTGTACAAGATTCTCGAAGCTCTTGATGTGGTGCTGTTTGTTGTTTAGATTTTTTTAATGCATTCTGTGCTTATTTAATTTCAGCCATATTCTATAGTTAAAATGTTTTATAATAATTGCAACTGCTCCACGGCTCCTAATTTTTTTTAATGTGAAATACTATTTGTTTTTGTCATTTTTTATAACTAATAAAAGGTTTGGTTTTCTTTCCAGTTTTTCAGTTTACCAAATTTAATCAAAGCCAAGATCGAAATCATGGTTGAAGAAAGTGGAAATGAAGAAGTTTTGGTTGATGATAACGTGTCAGCTGAAGACTGGCTGTCACACGCACAAGAGCTTATCCCTGTTGCAATGGCTAAAGCAAGAGAGGTTAAAGGATTCCCAGGTAGATGGAAGATGATCATATCAAAGCTTGAGCAGGTTCCTTCACGTTTATCAGACTTATCAAGCCATCCTTGCTTCTCGAAGAACACTCTTTGCAAGGAGCAATTACAAGCGGTGTCAAGGACATTGAAAGACATAATTGAGTGTGCAGAGCTCTGTATATTGGAGAAATATGAAGGCAAGCTTCGGATGCAGAGTGATCTTGATGCACTTTCTGGGAAGCTTGATTTGAATTTGCGAGATTGTGGGCTTTTAATCAAGACCGGGGTGCTTGGTGAGGCTACTCTGCCCTTATCTGTTGCGTGTTCTTCAACTGACACGGATGTTGCTGCTTATGGCAACATAAGGGAACTCTTTGCTCGTCTTCAGATCGGGCACTTGGAGGCAAAACACAGAGCTCTTGACTGTCTTGTTGAGGTCATGAAAGAGGATGAAAAGAATGTCTTGACTGTTTTAGGTCGTAGCAATATTTGTGCTTTAGTTCAATTGCTTACAGCAACTTCTCCTCGTATACGGGAGAAGACCGTGACTGTGATCTGCTCCCTTGCTGAGTCCGGAGGCTGTGAAAATTGGCTTGTTTCTGAAGGTGTGCTGCCTGCTCTCATAAGGCTTGTGGAGTCTGGTAGCAGTGTTGGTAAAGAGAAGGCTACAATTTCGCTTCAGAGATTGTCAATGTTGGCTGAAACTGCTCGTGAAATCGTTGGCCATGGTGGGGTTCGTCCGCTGATTGAGATATGTCGAACCGGGGACTCAGTTTCACAGGCTGCGGCTGCCTGCACGTTGAAGAATATATCAGCTGTGCCCGAGGTTAGACAAGCTCTAGCTGATGAAGGGATTATAAGGGTCATGATCAATCTCTTGGATTGTGGAATTCTGTTAGGATCAAAAGAGTATGCAGCTGAGTGCTTGCAGAATCTCACTGCAAGCAATGAGAACCTAAGGAGGTCTGTTGTCTCAGAAGGTGGAATTCGAAGCTTGTTGGCATACCTTGATGGCCCTTTACCACAAGAATCAGCTGTTGGGGCATTAAGAAATTTAGTTGGCTCGGTTTCAATGGATGTGTTGGTTTCCCTTGGCTTCTTACCGCGTCTGGTTCATGTTCTGAGGTCTGGATCACTTGGTGCACAGCAGGCTGCTGCCTCTGCAATCTGCCGGGTATGCAGCTCAGCCTCAGCTGAGACAAAGAAGATGGTAGGGGAGGCCGGTTGCATTCCCCTTCTTGTCAAGATGCTGGAGGCCAAATCCAACAGTGCCCGTGAGGTTGCAGCACAGGCGATTTCCAGCTTGGTGACACTTTCACAGAATCGCAGAGAAGTAAAGAAAGATGACAAGAGTGTGCCTAATCTGGTTCAGTTGCTTGAACCAAGTCTTCAAAACACAGCAAAGAAATATGCAGTATTTTGCTTAGGATCTCTTTCTTCAAGCAAGAAATGCAAGAAGCTGATGATTTCTTATGGGGCCATTGGGTATTTGAAGAAGCTTAGTGAGATGGAAATTCCTGGGGCCAAGAAGCTGCTTGAACGTTTGGAAAGAGGGAGGTTGAGAAGTTTGTTCATGAGAAAATAGGAAAAAAAAAAGTTGCAAATAAAATATATTGAGTCTTGTATAATGAGAAAAAGGTCTTAATTTTCAGCATGTTAGCTGTTTCATTGTCTATATGAAACAAAGTAGTTAATCCATGAAATGGGACACTTATCAATCTCAAATGTTCTCCTAGTTATTTATGAAATGTATAATCTCAAATCACTATGTTTCTCTTTTGATTCCTATTTCTACGGAATGTATAATATACCTTCATTTTCTTGGTATCTTATTCTTTTTCTTACCTTTATTCTTATTCAAATAAGTGTGTTTATTGCATGAACAGGAGAACTAGACTGACTTGTATCATTTTTAAAGGTGCTGTTTTTGGTGGAACATTTGGTTTGCTTTTTTAGCCACTACATGTAATTGTATTAATTTATAAAGCTGGTACTTTCTTATTATAATTAGGTTATAATTACTCTTTTGGACTCATAGTCACAAATATACTTCTTTTAGCTTGATCTACTTGCCGACAATGTCATAAAAAAAGATAAAAAATGATTTGATTACAAAGATTTGAGATTTGTGTTTAGCTATAGTGAATTGTGCATCTACCAACTATCAAGGTCGGAAAAAATCAACATGACATCATATGGAAGATATGTTAGTTACAATATCAAGCAAAGCACAAAGAATTCAAGTTAACCCCACCATTATTTTGTCATAAGACTTAATATTTTGGTTGAGCCTCTTGTTAACTATACAAATATTATCAATATATTTTTTTCTTCAAAAGGTCTTTAAAAATAAAAAAGAACAGAATAGGAGAGACAATAAACGATATTCCCACTTCAATCGTGTACATCAAATTGTAAGGGGAACTCTATAAATATAAATCCTACTTTTTTTTAATAATACTAATAATAATAATAAATTCATGTGTCGTGGATAGGAGGGAGGGATTTCATTGGTGTTGGGGGGCGTAATTAGACACTCATGAATGATGAGCACCTCAATCAATTTAGTGATGTTTTTTTTTGGACGTGAAGTTCTTTCAACTTCAAAACCAATGTGGACTCTGAACCACAGGAGTGGTCCTTCCCGCAGGCAATCCTCATTCCTTGCCAAAATAATAAAACTGCAATTACTGATATTGTTCAACTGTGATAAAAAAACATGACCAAAAAAGTAAAGCACAGGTCCAATTTGGTGGAGTTTTTCTCTTCTTCAGTTTTTCAGAGTCTGTCAAAATAGCAAATATTCTTCCAGCTTCTTCTGTTGTCTAAATATATTCACTGCAACCAACCACAGCCAAACCAGCTTGTCCTTATTAGGAAAAGGACTCTCTTGGAATCTTTTGAAGCTTCTCATATTACAAAGGGCTGATTACTTTGGTCAAAACTCCAGCAAAACTTGTATTGGTGTCTGCTTCCCGTACACTAATTGTTCATTTTGATGTAGACAAGACAGCCATGTCTCACTCTCAATAAGAATATGAAAGAAAACTCATTTATCATATTTCTGGCCACCTCTTCTATCAATACTACCAGCATGGTATCACCATTCACCTTTCTTGTCATTAACACTGCTTTTCATCTTGCAGAAAGTCCAAATTTCATCTCAGTGGTAAAGCTTCTGCTAGTACCCTCCACAAAGACATGCCATTTTGCATGTAGATTTTAAGGCAGCCAAATTTTCCTCCAAATCCATTAGTTGTGGCCTTGCAGACCAGAGTATTATTCGAACTTCCAGTCCTAGTAGGGTATCCAATGGAAGTTACAAGAGAGAAGCTACTTTTTTCATAATAGTTCTGGCTTCTAGGATTCCTCTTACTTGGTCGTTGGTCTTAATATTGCTTTGCACTTAGGATTTCAAGTGGGTGTTGCCTAAGTTATAATTAGATTGTTATTTCTTGATTATTCAAAAGGTACGTCTGCTCTCTTTATTCTTTGAGAACCAGTTGATTATTTTTTTTATCTGAATTTCCAAATCATTAGTAATTCTATTATTAGTCCAAGAGAAGTTTGTACATGTCTCATTGTTGTTACTTGTTAGTAATATGGAATTTCACCGTAGACTTGGAAACATGTAGCAAAACAGAATTATTTACAACAAGAATATGAAAAAAAAAAACAAGTGGAAAAGGAACTGAAGAACTGAAGGTTTGAGGATTAAGCGACTAAATTTTTGTCTTGGCTAGTTTAAAGGCAATTTTTAGGACTTCACCATCAGATTTGTTTTTGTTAAACCCAAACACAAATAACACAATATAATTACAAGATAGTGACAAATATTATATGGTTTAGATGAGATTTAATAAAATGGATAACGAATCTAGACAGACATTGCTATTGGTCTTACTCAAGCCAATGGTCTAATTTCTATGGTATCCCATAATAAACACAGAAAAAGAAAATAGAAATGAGAAGAACAAGTATTGGAATTTGGAATGTATCGACTTGTTCGAGGCCATAATCAAAACGAGATTAATTTGATAGGCACGGAGAATCGATATTATTTGATATAGCCAACCTTCAATGCAAACTGCGCCATTTTATACGACGCTTTTGCTCTGCAAATTGGCCTCTATTTTTCAATAACATAAATCATAACTTAACATAAACATAAAACAAATAAGATGTGGAAACCTAACAAAACAAAGAAAAACAAATAGAACAACCCACACAAGGCAAATGACAATTGCAAAACTTATTGTGGAAAAGAGGCACCTTAAGCTTCCAATTTATAAGCTTCTTCCCTAACCCTAATTGTTATGAGCCAGTCACAAAACCCAGCCCATCTTTTACTTGTTGGGCTTTACTAGTTCACAGACCTTCCATCCACTTGTTGGTAGCAAAAGACAACATTTAATTAAAAAAAAAAGAACTTGATAGGTGAAATCATTTTTTATTTTCATCACAAATGAACATTTCCTTTTATCTTTTTAACAACATCATTTTATATTTTATTACTGTGGTACACTTGGCATTTTCTTATGAAATTTGTATATCTCATATTGGTATTTATAAAACTTTAATTTTTTACATAGTAGTAGGGATCCACATTTCTCCAATCGGGATAGCCCCACGAGGACCCGCTCTTAAAGGGGTGGGGTGGGGATTCTCTGTCTAAATGAGAAACAGAGCGGGGATATGAATTACTTTTTGTCCTCGAATGTTAAACGGGGCGGGACAAAGATCACACTCTCCGCCCCGACAAGGACCCGTTTACTATTTTATTCTATATATCTAGTAATATTTTATATTTTATAATTTATGTTTGTATTTTTTAATATATTAGTATTTTTTTTTATGAATTTTAAATTGTGTTTTAGATAATAATTAATTTATTAAATAATAATGTGTAATATTTTAATTATTCTGTAGTTTAATATTTTTATAAACTTTATTTTTTAATTAAGGAATTTTCCGTCCCGTCTCCATTAGATTCCTCGTTCCATCTCTGATGAAAAATAAGAGGGATAGAGATTAAAATAACGGGGATGAAAATTTAAATACTTAACAGGGATAAAGATACCCTACAAAAAAAAAAAAAAAAAAAAAAAAACAGGGATAAAGATAGGAATGGGGAGCACTCCCCGCCTTGTGTGCATCCCTACATAGTAGTATTGCTGAAATTGGAATCTGCGTGATTAGTACGGATAGTTATGAATTGGTACTTTGGGTTGCATATTTAAGAAATTTGTAAATCTGATAGTGGTATGATTATCTATTTTATTTTTTAAGGTGAACTACTGAATTTTATCTATGTTCTCTAAAACACACAAAAATATATTTACACAAATTTTACTTCTTTCTTTCTCTCTTTTTTCTTTTTTTTTTTTAAAAAAATCTGATAATGGTATTTATGCATTTTATTTTTTAGGGTGAACTACTGAACTTTATCCATGTTCTTTGAAACACAAAAAGATAATATACACAAATTTTACTTATTAATGCTGCTGATATTCAAATTCACATATATATATATGTAATTAATGAACTTATTTATGCTCTCAGACAAACATATATATTACATACACTTGACAAATTAATGATGATGACTTTAAAATTCACATAGTTTGAAAAAATAAAGAGCACATTTTTCCAGTTGGTGTGGATACTATGATGACGCACGGTTTATTATCACTTGTTGTGCTTCTCTGAGATCTTGATGTGCAAACCGTTAGGATACGTCAAACCAGGTTTTCTGACGATCTCTCCTCCTTTGATTACACTCCACCTAATAAAAATTAGTTTCCAGTTATTAATTACACATATACAATGCATATTAATTGTTGTTAAAAAATCAAGAGCACTTCCAATTGCTTTTTTACCATATTTTTTTAAATATATCACCAAAATTTTATTTTTGATATTTTACCCTACATTTTTACATTACATAATATTCCAAATTCTTTATATTTTTCTTTATAATCATTTAAATAATATATTTTAATGTTTTTAATAAATAAAATATTATATATATTATATTATATATATTTATGGGTAAGTGAAAAGTGAGAAAGTATTAAAATAATATTATATATTGAGAAAGAAAGAAAGAAATAAATTAGAAAACTAATATGTAATCTTTAGCTACATTTAGCTATTTTATTTAAGTTAGAATAGTGGATATGTAAGAGCATTCTCTCAATTCTATTTTTTTTTTTTCAAATAAATCATTAAATTTTTATTTTCTGTATTTCACCTCAAATTTTTACATTAGAGCACTCTCATCAGTTTTTCTATTTATCTTTTAAAATACATCACTAAAAACTTATTTTTTCTATTTTACCTTAAATTTTTACATTACACTATATACATTACCAAAATTCAGCTTTTTTCAAATTTTAATATATTATATTCATTTCAAACATATAACAACCCTATTTACACATATCCTCACATAAAAGGTAAAACTAAAACCCCAAATAATTAATAAAATCTTTTTAAAGCAATGAATATTATTTTATAAATAGAGCATGAATAATAAATTTTAAAAAAGTTTTAAAATAAATAAAGAGTTTAAAGCAAACTTCTCTATTTTATATTATTAGAATTATATTTTAATATTTTTTATTTATTTTAAATATTATCTTACCATTAATATAATATTTATATGTATTTATTATAATATAAAAAGATGGAGAGAAACAAATAATAAAATATAATTTAGCTCATAAATAGTATATGAGCTAAATCTAGATGTGATTTGAGATGAAATATATGTATTTTAAAGTACCTCATTGAAGAGCTTTTTTTAAGTTTTTTGCTATATTTTATAAATTTAACTATTATACCTTCATATATATGTGGATGCTTAAATGAATTTGTGAAGAATGCATGGCTAATTAAGTGAAATATAGAATTAAGTGAATTAATTAATTAATTATTACTACCTGTATCTTGAAACCAATTGAAAAAGGAAAATGGCCATTTCGAGCTTTGCAAAGTCAGCTCCCACACAAAGCCTGGCACCGCCACCAAAGGCCATGAAAGTCTTGGATCCTACGTGTAAATCTTTTCCCTGTGTGTGTTATTTTCCAACAAATATTAATTTTTATTAATTAATTTGAACAAATATTAGTTTATAAAAAAAAAAATTAATTATATTATTATATAGGTAACCTGCCATCGCCAGGGATTAAATTTAAGAGGGTCATCATAAATATCGCCACTCAAATGAGCCACTGATGGAACAACCATAACTAACCAATTTGCTGGAATTGTATATCCTGTAAATTAACTTTCTGATCAATATCACTCTCAACCAATTTAATACAAACATAATAATCTTTTATAATTGTTACACATTTATAAATTCCGTATAAATAAATTGAAAATAATATAAAACGGTCAACGGCCACCAAAAATTTATTCATTTCCTCTTTAATTTATTTAGGGTTTTCATTAAATTGGAATATATCATATTTTTATATAATACAATGTTAAATTTTAATTTATACTAAAATATTATATATTTAGGTGTACATAAAAAATATCACACGTAGTTTTACATAAAAATATCGCATAAAATATAATATAATACAATATTACTTAATACGGCGTTCTAAGCCCTTAAGGAATAATTTTTCAGAAATTAATTGATTGACTTGCCTTTTATCTGAACATCATTCACAACTTTTCTAAAGATTCCTGGAACAATATTTGCTAGCCTGACTAGTTCATTGATAACCTGTACAAATGAATAACCCATAAATACCCAGAATCACTGGATGGGTGTGCTTTAAATAAATTAAATATTCATAATAAAAAAACTAATTTACTCACCATATGTGTAAATGTCATCGCTTTGTATTCTTCCCACGTGAGCTCAGAGTTTTCATGAAAATCAGTACTGCCAAACGACTTTTTATTATTGTCTCGTACTCTTTCTGCAATTTTTTTTTTAAATATTATATATATGCATGTTATAATTTACTAACACACGTCACTAACTATATATATGACAAAAAGCTAGAAAGAAATAGTTCTAGTCCTAGGAGCTAGCGAGAGAGCTAAACAAAACGAATAACAACCAGTGTAGTACTAAAAGGTATGAATAAGAACATCACAAATTACAACAGTGTGAAAAGAGACAAAATCTTTCATGGTATAGTGTGAAAGTGATCATATTTTCAAAACATAACTTAACTACCAGAAAAAAGATCACACATAAATACCGTAAGTTGTGCTAGCACTTGAGGGTGATCAGAAACCAACTTAATTGCTAATGTAATTGCTGATGAAGTGGTCTCAAAGGAAGCAAACAAAATAGAAAAGACCATGTCTACAACAATCGCTTCATTTAGAAATTTCTCTTCTCTGTTCTCCATTTCTTCAAGTAAATGGTCCAAGAAATCACCCTCAACTTTCTTTGATGCTTTCTTCCTTGTGTTTATAGTATCTTTTATTACTTTAATCACATTCTGTCGTCCCTGTCATATATATTATCATGAATATTAATTAGTATATATATAGTTTTTTTAGTTCATTATATAAATAACAAAACAAAAATAAAAGCAGTACCTTTATACATGCATGAAAAGCAGTTCCTGGGACGTTTAATGGAAAAGATATAAGGCCATCCATGAATTTGTTGAAGTTATCTTTCAATTTCTTTCCTTCCTTCAGTTCCTCATAACTTAGGAGCTTCTTAACAATAAATTCAAATACCATCTGCCAATTTTTATAAACCGAACATATTTTTAAATTTATAGATCAATTTTGATATGCATGCATAGCATCACGATAACTAATAATAGTTATAAAAATATGTTTATATTTATAAATATTTTACGTTTAAGGCTCCTTGTTTTACGTCTACAATGCCACCATGATGAGTAAGCCATGAAAGGATGTGGGTTCGAGTGGATTCACCCATCTCAAGAATAAGACGTTCCTTCAAGCTTTGAGGGCCAAGAAGGTGTAAAATCAAGTTCTTAAGGTACTTGTGAAACGTTCCTTGATAAACTAGCATGCTTTGATTATCACCCACAATCTTGTTGAAAGTCTCCAAGTACCAAACCCGGAAATCCTTTCCTTCTTGTTGAAATATTTGGTAATTGAATTCATGGTCAGTTGACACTATCACTTTCTGCCCAACTATGCTAGTGCGAAACAACGATCCATACCTGAAATATAATCAAAAATATATCTTTTTACTTTAGAATAGTAATTTATTAATAAATTAGTATTTTTTTCCTATTTGTTCTCCTTATAGAATACTGCTTGTTAAGCAAAAAATAAAATAAAATTATGACATGGAATCAACAAAAACGGTACTTACTTTGACATTCTAGTTTTGATGAATGGTGGAATGTCATAGGTTGAAGTTGGAGAAAAGAAATGGAGAGTCTCACCAATAAGAGGAAAGGCCATTGAACCAGGTGGTAGCTTTCCTTGGCTCTTTGGGTTCTGCCATCTGTAACACCAATGACTTATCATTATAACAATCAAAGTTCCCATGCACAAACCAACTACATCCCACATTTTGATGATTAACTCGATCGATGGACCTAGAAGACAATTAATGTATAGGCCTAGACTGAGTTGTATTATTTTTAAAGGTGCTGTTTTTGGTGGAACATTTGGATTTGCTTTTCTTAGCCACTACATGTAATTGTATTAATTTATAAAGCTGGTACTTTCTTATTATAATTAGATTTTATTTTTTTTTTAAGGAAAATCGATACAAGTTAAAATAATAAAAGTAATAAAATTACGCAATCAGAGCAGAATTTTCTTCCATCTATAACAATTCATTGTCTATCCTAAGGGCATGCAGAGATACCCTACGAGCACTAGACAATAAAACCATAATATCAGAAAAGAAAATCTCAAAACTGAGAGTTGTCACTTCCAATGCACTAGTAGAACACTTACAAAATAAAGAGAAAAAAAAATCAATAAAATTTCCCTTAAAATAAAATAAAACAAAATATGAAATTTTATATAAATAGTCGCATAGAATTCTTTATGTAAATACTAGAATTTATTTATTTTCATCTTTATTGTTGACGGTGACCACTACATTTGGGGCCCGTTTGGCACAGCTTTTGGAAAAGCTTAAGCTGCTTTTCAAAAAAGCTGTGACAAAAAGGTGTTTGGTAAGCAGTTAAAAAACAGCTTATTGAAGAAATTATGGAAAAGCTACAGCTAAAAGCTAAAGCTGGTACAACCCAACTTTTAGAAAAAGCTGTTTTGATTAAAAGACTTTATAATAAATTATTTTTACTAAAAAAATATTTAATTATTTATTATATATTATAAAAAATAAAAATATTTTTTAAATGAAAAAATATTTAAAAATAAATAATATTTAAATTTCTAATTTTTTATTTTATTTTAAAAAATATTTATATTTATATTTTTATTATTAACAAATAATATCAATTTATGTTTCTTATAAACTACAATTTTATCTTTTGCAAGTGATAAAAATATAATTAAAAAATATTAAAAATTATTTTTATCAAATGCATATAAATTTATACTATAGAAAAAAATAATTAAAAATATATAAAAAAATAAAAAATTTATATAACATATTTTTTTATATATATTTGTAATTATAATGAACTAGATTAAAATATTATCATTATTGTAATAGAATCTTAATAACTCACAGCACTTTAAAAATTATAATTTACCAAACACTCAACTCAGCTTTTTTCCACAGTTCTGCTACAGCTGCTTTTTCCCACAGCACAGCTACAGCTGCTTTTCCCCACAGCACAGCTGTGCCAAACTGGCCCTTGATGTGTTATTATTAGATCATACTAATTTTATAAAATTAAAACTAGCCATATAATAACTTTATAAAATCAAAACTAGTGATGTTAGTCTTATTACAATTAAATTATAATTACTGTTTTGGACTGATATATAGTCACAAATTAACTTCTTTTAGCTTGATCTATACTTGCGGACAATGTCATAAAATAAGATAAAAAAAATGATTTGATTACATACAAAGATTTGAGATTTGGGTGTAGCTATAGCAAATTGTGCATCTACCTACCATCAAGGTCGGAAAAAGTCAACATGACATCATGGAAGATATGTTAGTTACAATATCAAGCAAAGCACAAAGGATTCAAGTTAACCCCACCATTATTTTGTCATATATGACTTAATATTTTGGTTGAGCCTCTTGTCAACTATATAAATATTATCCTAATTATTATTGATTAATTATATTTTTTCTTCAAAATGTCTTGATCATGAGACAAATTAAGAACATATATATAAAAATAGAAAATTGCTATATTATTGCAGTTTTTTCTTAGTAAAATTTGATAAACGCCGGGCCAGCTCAATAAACGAAATTCCCACTTCAATCAAATTGTGAGAGGAACTCTATAAATATAAAGGGAAATTTGATTTTCTATACTTAGAAAATCAAAAATTTTTTTCCCTAAACCAAAAATTTAAAACATAAAAAAACTATTCCTTTTTTCTCAAAACCCCAAAAATACCCCCTCACAATATTCTCTCTCTGCATCATCTCTCTCTCCCTCTATCTCACCCCAACCGCCCACCCTCACCCGAACCACCCTCACCCACCCACGTCAACCCCAACGCCGATCACCACCCTCACCCCCGTCGACCACGACCCCAACCCCTCCGACCCCAACCCCAACCCGAAAGAGCAACCCCGCCCCTCGAAACTTTTTTTTTTTTTTCCTGCGATTTGAGAGAGGGAAGAAGACAGAGGTCCGATGGTCGGACCTAGGGGGTCCGATGGGTCCGACCATCGGACCCCCAAGGTCCGACCGTCTTTTTAATTTTTTTTTTTTTTTCGCGATTTTGGAGAGAGAGGAAGAAAGAGGTCCGATGGTCGGACCTTCGGGTCCGATGGGTCCGACCATCGGACCCATCGGACCCGAAGGTCCGACCGGCTTTTATTTATTTATTTTTTTTTATTTTTTTTTCCCGCGATTTGAGAGAGAGGGGAAGAGAGAGGTCCGATGGTCGGACTTTGGGGTCCGATGGGTCCGATTGGTCGGACCCCATCGGACCCCATGGTCCGACCATCGGACCTGGGGTGTGGGATTCTTGGGACCGGCTAGATAGAGAGAGAAAGAGAGATAGTTTTAGTTTGGGGGTATTTTTGGGGTTTTGAAAAAAAAGGTATAGTTTTTTTAGGGTTTAAATTATTGGTTTAGAAATCAAATTTTTTGATTTTCTAAGTATAGAAAATCAAATTTCCCAATATAAATTCGTACTTTCTTTTTAAAATAATAATAATTGAAAAACTGTGATTTTATATATGCTAATTGATTAAAGTTTAAATTATTATATTCTAACTTCTAAGTGTTTAAGTGAGTACATAAAATTGATTTAATTAAATATTTTTATAATTATAAGATTATTTTAATCCAAAATATTTGACTTTTTTTAATTTTATATCCTTGTTCACATTTGAGCAAAGTTGAATAAATGAAAATAGAATTTTATGGCGAATTAGAAGTTGAATAAAATGCTCAACATTCATCATTTATATTATAATGACAATATTGATATGTTGGGAAGTGTTTGTTGCCTTCACGTGATAGTTCAATCCCAAGCCTATGTTGATAATTAGGCAAGCCCATCAAGCTCGCTCACCCATTTCACTCCAATCAAATTTGTGTACGAAAACATCTCTCAACTGCTATCTAACATGTTGGCTATTGTAGACATTGTCCCACATAGAATAAATGGTAGAGAATTGAGCTATATATAAAAACATAGACTATTCCACTCATTACCAATTGGTTTACGTTACATTTTATTCATTGTATTTACATGAACACTTACTACTTCTGGTAGGAATAATTCCATTACTTACTTAGCCCACACAAAAAAAAAATTGATAAAGAAAGACAGAGAATCTCAAATCAAGATATTAATTATATTTTGGTTTATTATTGCATTTACGTGTTTCCTTCAAATTACCATTGAGTGTCAAATTAAACTTGATACTCATTAAAAATTTTGGTAATAAGGACATGAAAATATTAAGGTGGTGTTTGGTTGGAGATAATGAAATAGAATTAAATGGAAAGGAAACAATTTTCATTCCATTTCTTTGTTTGGTTACATTTAAAATTATTAGAATGACCATTCTATCATTTTGGTAGAATGACTATTCCATTTTGAAATGGAAGGAAAAACCATTCCAATGCAAGATTTGAAAAAAATTAATAATTTTTTTTATCAATTTTTTTTATGCATTTTAAATTTTATTCCATTCTATTCCTATTCTTATATTTTCATTTCTCAAAACCAAACGACACCTAATAATATAAGGACAACTTCTAGTTCTAGTACATGAGGCTAAGATAAAGAGGTGGAATTTGTTGGAGTGCATACTCTTAAACAAAGCACACTACATTTTCTATGTTAGTTCTCTGTTTTGTTGAAACTTGTTTCATGTTTTGTTTGGATTCATCCTAACCAATTACCTACCTGAAAAGGATTAATTTAGCTTCTGATCTCGCCCCTCACAGCAAACTGTAGCTCAAAATCTAATATTTCAGCTCTTACAAAAAAGAAATATGAAATAAGAACATCACAAATTA
The DNA here is from genome assembly GCF_029168945.1 of Cannabis sativa. Taxonomy (NCBI): domain Eukaryota; kingdom Viridiplantae; phylum Streptophyta; class Magnoliopsida; order Rosales; family Cannabaceae; genus Cannabis; species Cannabis sativa. The sequence goes on along the minus strand of NC_083601.1, from coordinate 37,533,689 downwards.
CAAGTGTGAGGAGATTAGAGCCAAAATCTTTCATTATATAGTCGGAAAGTGATCATGTTTTCAAAACTCAAGAACTTAACTACCAAAAAAAAAGCTCACATAAATACCGTAAGTTGTGCTAGCACTTGAGGGTGATCAGAAACCAACTTAATTGCTAATGTAATTACTGATGAAGTGGTCTCAAAGGAAGCAAACAAAATCATAAAGACCATGTCTACAACAATCGCTTCATTTAAAAATTTCTCATCTCTGTTCTTCATTTCTTCAAGTAAATGGTCCAAGAAATCACCCTCAACTTGCTTTGATGCTTTCCTTTTGCTTATAGTATCTTTTATTACTTTAATCACATTCTGTCGTCCCTGTTATATATGATTATTAGTTAGTATATATATATATATAGTTTTTTTAATTCATTATAAAAATATCAACACAAAAATATATAAAAGTACCTTTATACATGCATGAAAAGCGCAGTTCCTGGGATGTCTAATGGAAAAGATATAAGGCCATCCATGAATTTGTTGAAGCTATCTTTCAATTTCTTTCCTTCCTTCAGTTCCTCATAACTTAGGAGCTTCTTAACAATAAATTCAGATACCATCTGCCAATTTTTATAAACCGAACATATTTTTAAACTTAATCAATTTTGACATGCATCTATTAATTTAATAGCACTAATAATAGTAGTAAAATTATATATGTTATACGTTTAAGGCTCCTTCTTTTACGTCTACAATGCCACACCATGATGAGTAACCCATGAAAATATGTGAGTGCGAGTGGATTCACCCATCTCAAGAATAAGACCTTCCTTCAAGTTTTGAGGGCTATGAAGGTGTAAAATCAAGTTCTTAAGATACTTATGAAACGATCCTTGATAAGCTAGCAGGCTTTGATTTTCACCCACAATCTTGTTGAAAGAGTCCAAGTACCAAATCTGGAAATCCTTTCCTTCTGGTTGAAATATTTGATAATTGAATTCATGGTCAGTCGACACTATAACCTTCTGCCCACTATGCTAGTGCGAAACAACGATCCATATCTGAAATATATAATTAATCCAAAATATATCTTTTACTTTAGAATAGTAATTTATTAATATAAAAACGTTAACGGTACTTACTTTGACATTCTAGTTTTGATGAATGGTGGAATGTCATAGGTTGAAGTTGGAGAAAAGAAATGGAGGGTCTCACCAATAAGAGGAAAGCCCATTGATCGGGTGGTAGCTTTCCTTGGCACTATTGGGTTCTGCCATCTGTAACACCGATGACTTATCATTATAACAAACAATATTCCCATATGCACAAACCAATACATCCCACATTTTGATGATTAACTCGATCGATGGACCTAGAAGGCAATTAATATATATATATCTATTCTATATAAAGTGTGCATATATAACTGAAATTCTTGGTTTATGAGAAATTTATGGGTGATTTTTTATTTTTTTTTGAATAGAAGGTGGAACTTCATTAACTTATAATAGCCAAATCAGCCATTATAGCAGAATGTACAGCATTAGGAACATTGCTGACATTGAAGATGCGATCAGACCAATAACAAGAACCCCGAGCCAAACAATGGGCGGTTCTGTTAGCAGATCGCGGAACAAAAGACACACAAACATTAACCAAACAATTTAACAAACTTTTACAATCCGAAATTAACAAGCCAAAAATTGAAGGCATAACAAGAGAACTAGAAAGTGCTTGAACTGACACAATTGAATCAGTTTCAACAATAACATTAGACCATCCCTTAGACTTGATCCAACTCAAAGCCTCCTTAATTCCAAAGGCTTCAACAGTGGCTGGTTGAACAACTCCACATTTCAGAGTAGTGAAAGCTTCAATCAATTGTCCATCACTATCCCGAGCCACTGCTCCAATACCATGAGAACCGTTGCTGTGAAAAATTGCACCATCCACGTTTACCTTGATTTTATTAATTTCTGGTTTAAACCAATGCTCTTCCTTGTGTTTCGTGGCAGCAGGTACCAACAAGGGATCAAATCGATGAGATTGAGCGTAACTCCATTGATCAAGGGTTGAACGTGCATCAATGACAACATCCGCAGCAGTTCGAATTTTGTTGTTCCATAGCAACTCGTTTCTTGCTTTCCATATAGCCCAAGCCACCATTAATCCTTCCTCAACCATGCCTGACCGTCCACGGTGCAAAAGACTCTCAAACCAGAGAGAAAAATCAAAACCAGCAGCAGCAGCCGTGATGTTCACTCCTGCCCGATTCCAACAGCTTTGTGCATAGGTGCATTCAAGCAAAACATGACTTATTGATTCATCATGAATATTGCAGAAAACACACAAGCAAGGGACATCAACATGCTTAGTTAGGAGTTGCACTCGAGTAGGTAAGCATCCAGTAAGCGCTTTCCACATAAAATGCAGAACCTTGGCAGGAACCTTAATTTTCCACAACTTTTTCCAAACTTCATCTTCCATATCAGCACTCCAATTGCCTTTACTTAGTTGTATATGCTTGTATGCACTTTTTACTGTGTAAACTCCTGAGTTTTCATGCTTCCAGTAGTAGTTATCACCTCTGTTCGAGTTTATTGGAGTGTTCAAAATTATAGCTGCATCTCTGTTGTTAAAAAGATCTGCTATCAATTCCCCATCCCAACTTGCACCATTCGGGTTCATTAATTGCCTAACTCTGCAATGCTCAAGAGCAGGATGTGTAGAAGTTACATACGGATTAACCTCATCTGCTAGCCAAGGTGATCCAAGGACATCCACTGCCCCTACGCCAATTCTGATATGTGCCCCAGTAAGAATCAGGGACTGAGTTTCATGGATGCTCCTCCATATGTAGCTCGGGTTGGCTCCAAGAGTTGCATTCAACATTGAACCATGAGGAAAATATCGTGCTTTGTACACACGGCTTACCAGAGAGTCATCTTCTTGCAATAACCGCCATGCTTGTTTTCCAAGTAGTGAAATATTGTAATCTCTAAGGTTTCGAAAGCCAAGGCCCCCACTACTTTTATGTCGACTTAAGCGGTTCCATTTCATCCATGTAATTCCTCGAGATTGTTGTGAAGAATTCCCCCACCAATACTTAGACATTAACCTTTCAAGTAACGTACAAGTTTCAATGGGAAGGAGAAAGACTGACATAGCATATGACGGAATAGCTTGAGCAACCGTTTTAAGGAGTATTTCTCGACCCGCTTTTGAAAGATATCTGCCCTCCCAACTGAGTATTCTTTTTTCCATTTTTTCTTGAAGGAAATTTTGAATTGCCTTTTTGCTTCTACCCAAAATGCAAGGCAGTCCCAAGTAGAAACTTTGGTCACTTGCAGGGGCCATTCCCATTCGATTACAAAGCCTATCCCGAAGATCAGAAGGGGTGTTTGCACTGAAGAAAATGGAAGATTTGGCTCTATTAACTTGTTGGCCTGAAGCCATCTCGAACAAATGTAGCAGCCGAAGAACATGATCAGCTTCAACCTCTGTGGCTCGACAATAAACATAACTATCGTCGGCGAAGAGCATGTGAGAAATAGTAGGTGCACCATTAGCAACTTTGCATCCTCTAATAAGCCCGCTACTTTCAAATCTCTTAATCAACGAAGAAAGGCCTTCCGCACAAAGGAGGAACAAGTATGGGGACAAAGAATCCCCTTGTCTAATGCCCCTACTAGGAGTGATAGGACCAATCGCATGCCCACCATGAACAACCGTATATTGAACCGTGGAGATAGTAGCAACAATCAAGTCAATAAACCGGTTGTGAAATCCCATTCTGAACATCATAGTCTTCAAGAAATCCCACTCAATTCGATCATAAGCTTTGCTAAGGTCGAGCTTCAAAGCCATATAACCAACCTTCCCTTGCCGTTTTCGTTTGAAATAGTGCATAACTTCATAGGAGACCATGATATTATCGGAGATGAGACGACCCGGAATGAACGCCGATTGGTTTTCAGAGATGAGTTGAGGGAGCAACGGCTTTAATCTATTAGCTAGCACTTTTGAAATAATCTTATACAAGACATTACACAAAGAGATAGGTCTCAAATCCCCCATGTTACTAATATTTTTCTTCTTTGGAATGAGAGTAATATTAGTACAGTTGAGACTAGTGGGTAGCACACCTGAATCAAAGAAGCTCCTGACTTGGTTCACCACATCATGCCCAACCACATCCCAACATTTCTGATAGAACCCCGGGGTCATACCATCAGGTCCTGGCGACTTATCCGGGTGCATTTGGAACAATGCACTCTTTACTTCCTCTTCAAGAACAGGCCGAAGTAGTTCCATATTCTGAGCCTCAGTAATCGAAGGAATAATATCAGCAACAACCACATCAGTGAATGCACTTGTTGAAGTGAAGAGATCGGAAAAATAGGAATAAATAACATCTTCTAATCCAGAATTCCAATCCACCCAATTGCCCACATGATTCCGAAGCCTTGTAATAGCATTATTTTTCTTCCTAGAAGTGGCCTTGGCATGAAAAAACTTACTATTCGAATCTCCTTCACGAAGCCAAAGTTGCTTTGACCGTTGTTTCCAAAAAACTTCTCGCTGAGTAAGTACCTCTGCCAATCTTTTCTCAGCTTTTTTAAATTCAGCAACCGACTCATCATCTCGTAGTCTCTTCAATCTCTTAATCTCACTTTTACACTGCTTAATTCTATTCTTGAAATTTCCAGTAAATTCATTACCCCAGATTGAAAGGCTCTCTCCACATCTCTTGATCTTCTCTAAGATTGATACACCATCATCAACTTCCCATGAGTCTCGAACCACTTGCACACAAAGAGGCTCTCGGAGCCAAGCGTTCTCAAATCTGAAATGTCGAGGAGCTGTATGCAAACTCTGATTTATCAATTCTAGTAGCAAAGGGCAGTGGTCCGAACTAGATACTTCCATATTAGTAAGTCTAGCTGAACTAAAGAGATTAATCCAAGAGGGATTAGCCATAGCACGATCAAGACGCACTTCGACCCAGTTATCTGTCCCGCGACCTCGTTCCCAAGTAAAAGGGTATCCATGGAGTTCTAAATCCACCAAATTGCAATCGGTAAGAGCTTTTTGGAACCCATCAATTAAGCCATTCGGGTATCGGTTGCCTCCTCTTTTATCGGAATGAGTAACAATATTATTCATATCCCCAATTACACACCACGGTAGAGACGATTCATCCACAATTGTTCGAAGCAGGTTCCAAGTTTTAAATCTTTGAGAACGGTTAGGCTCCCCATACATTCCAGTTAATCGCCAAGGTCCCTTATCAGCATTAAAAATTTTAACATCAATATGACTTCCTGAATATCCCAATACTTCCAATTCATTTTGATTTCTCCAAAGAATACTAACACCACCACTATGTCCCCTAGCGTCCACTGTAAAAACACCTTCGAAACCAAGCATCACACGCATTCTTTCAAGCGTTTCCTTAAGACTCAAAGTCTCACAAAGGAAAATAAAATCGGGCTTCTTTTGATACACAAGATCTTTTAGGAATTGAACAGTCCCCAGGTTCCCAAGCCCACGACAATTCCAGCTTAATACACTCATAATGGACGGTGGGCCTGGACACCAGAACCCACCACAACATCGTTTTTTGAATCCAAAGGCCCAATAATACTATTATTATTCTCCTTCATCAACACATCTTGCCCATGAGTCATTAAATTACTAACAACAGGTGGCCCACTTATTCTTTCCTTATTTGGCTCAAGCCCTTTACTGACTTCCTCTTCCATACGTCTTCTTTTGGAATCAACAACATTAAGTTGATATTGATTCTCTTCCCCAATCACAGCCCCCATTATCTCTTTGTCCACTGTACCATTTCCAACCTTATTAGTATCTTGTTGATCATCCCCACAATCCTGGTAAATGGGATTGATAACAACATTATTACCATATCGAATCAAGCTTTGATTGCCTCCCGTATTTTCAGCATTTTGACGGTATTTTGGTTGGAATCTTGTGCCTCGCATCATCGTGTCATCGGAAAAAATGGCGTCTCTTTTCCTTTGCCATCACGTAGCCACCGGGAACCAATTTGATAATTCCTTCTTCTCGGGAGCACGAAGGAAGGAACCATACGGCTTGGTGATCCGATCGGTAGTGTCGAAAAGAGTTTCGGGCAGAATCGTTCAGTGTGACCAATGATTCCACAGATGAAGCAGAAAGTTGGCACATATTCATATTTAAAATTTGCCCAGAACCATTCACTCCCTGTTTTACGTAGTTTCATTCGTCGCTTCAGAGGTAAAGTGATGTCAATGGTAACTCTTACCCTCAGGTATTCCCTCCATATACCCTGAAAGTTCTTAGGGTCTGTTTCCACAAAGGTGCCTATATAATTCGCAAGATCACGTAATACCTGGGCAGATTTAAAGCCCGACTGAAGATCATGCACCTGGACCCAAATATCCAAGTGTTTGATTGCTACATTCCGTGGGATATCTCCATTTTTCAATCGAGTAAAAACAAATTGCAACTTATTGAAAGTCCATGGACTTCCCTCAATAACACGATTTATATCAAGATCATGATAAAATTGAAACAAAAAACGGTTAGGCTCCAATTCCTTAACATACATACCTTTCCCCGGTTGCCACAAAGACGCCATCACATGACGCATGACATCAAAATCAATGGCTCGTTTTGTTATGAATGTACCAACTAGTGCCCATCGGTAATCCACATCCTCCTCATTCTGTTCCACAACATCATAGGACAACTCAACTTCCTCCTCATCTTCAATTGTTACTTGAGCATATAAGTCCTCCAACTGTTTTACAGTACCACTTGATGAAGCCATTCGAAAAAACAATCTCAACACAAAGCAAAGAATCAGAAAACACAGAACAAAACTCAGAGAATTCTCTCAGACAATGTCATTCGACATACTTTACATATTCTACATAAAATAATAAAATATTATTTATATATAATAAAATAATAATAAAACAAATCCTATTAATATTTGAATTGATATTTAGCATATTTAAACTCTATATATAATCACAACTATAACTCTAGAAATTAAAAATATATATATAAAATAATCGTCCATTTTATTTATATTATTTAGAATAATTCATTGTGGTTCAAGATCACAATGAACAGAAAAAGTGGCAAAAACACAAATATAGTTCAAAATCATAGTAAACTAAGAAAGAATGAAAAGAGATTATTAAGCATTAAATATTCTCAGTAAACACACTCAAAGAATCGCATTGAGAGAGAAAAAAAAAGAATACCAATTGTGATATATATAAATAAATAAAAGCGAAGAATATTATATAATTATTTATATTCTATATAAAGTGTGCCTATATAACATAATTCTTAGTTTATGAGAAATTCATGGGTGACTTTTTATTTATATTAAAAATAAAATGGTTTATTAATAAAAATAAAATGGTTTATTAATTTTGAAAAATACAATTTTAAAAATTAAAAAGTAAAAACAAAACCAAACCAAATAGATTTTTTAAAACTACCAACCAATCAAAAATTTTCGTGTGGACTCATCTTTTAAATTTTCAGAAACATAAAACTTTTTTTGAATTTTAAACTAATCAAGCCTTTGTATACATGTACAGTTTGATAATATATATATATGGGGTGGATTTTTAAATAAATTTAATTTTGTAGGTGAAAAAAATGACAAAATTGGTTGTAAATCACAAAGAGATAATTGAGGTTGAAAGGATGAGTAGGGAACCGAATATAGTTTATGATCGTAGATGTATATTTATATTAAAAATAAAATGATTCATTAATAAAAATAAAATGGTTTATGAGAAATTCATGGTTTAAAATATTTAATTTGATATCTTAATTATTAATAAACAATACCATAAATATACATCTACGATCATATAAGAATTTTATTCTAAAACTATACGATCATAGATTAAGTGGTCAAGGTCCAAAGAAAAATAACAATTTCTTATAATCTGAAATCAAGACACGAAAAATAGAAACTAATTGAATAGGACTCTATTCAATTGAGGTGTCGACTATGCATGGTAAGTAAAAAGCTATATATTAAATTTGATGCCATGATACAATTAAAAATTAAATAAGAATTTACTACTATTTATATATTATATATATATATTGCTAAAGATGCAAAAGTATTGCATTTATATATCCCACGATGTTTCAAATATACTTTGAAAAGTTCATCTTGAATTAATTATTAATATGTAATAAAAAATATTAGTTATTATACTATTATTTCAAAAAATGAAAGTTCTAGCGGTGCTTCTACTTTCTAATCATAAACCTCAATTTTGGCTTCTTTAACCAGCTGCCACACACAACTTACTTACTCTGAATTTATAACCATTTACAATGTTTTAACACTCAAAAAGTTACTGAGTTTGTTTTCTATAGCTCTACTTATTAAGGTAGAAAAATATTTTTAGATTGACTCCATTCTGTTTATTAAATGAATTATTTTCAAGTTGACACATTAACTTAAAAATGACACAATAATGACCTACTACAAAGTATACACTTATATTAATATTTGGACATAAACACAGGACACAATATTATAACTCAAACTCAGAAACACTTAGTCGAAACTTGAATGAATAATGCCACTCTTTTAAGTTTTAAGACTGTATATGACTAGGCAATTATGGTTATTGTATTATTATTCCTGCTACATAGTTGATCATTTTTAGATTTTTGATGTGAAATTTCGTATTGTGAGCTTTTTAGAGTTTCTTATAGACTTCAATGAGTAATAGATTTATATAATTATACCTGGAATAAATTTTCATAATGTTGTTTGGTGGATTCCTATTTTGTTATTAGGTAACATAATATTATTATTCGTTAGGTGTGTCACAATTATTATTAAGTGAGAATGAATCAATTTAAAAACATTTTACTATATTGAAAGGTGAGATTGATTTTAATATGAGCTTAGTTATATTTAATTTTATTTTGTATATCTATTGTTTTATTTGAAAACAAGTGAATAACTGACTACACTATATACAACAATTAAGGACATCACTCCAACTACAGAAAGTTGGAAGAATAAAATGAGAGTGTTAAAAAAATTTGAAAAACGGACAAATAAGAGTTCACCACTCAAATATCAAAAGCTTAATGTTAGCAGACAAAAAAGTATACAATCAGTTAATTTACTGTTGAAATTGTCAATACTCTACTAATAAATACTATATTTTCTGAATTTTGCCTGTACTCGCGTTGCAACAAATTATTATTTCGTAAATATTTTTTTTCCTTAAAAATGAACACAGGGTAATGATGTTGAACCTAATAATTAATAATATATTTTTTTAAATTTTTAATTGTATCACTTTTTAATAACGTAGAAAAAAACTAGCATAAAATTTAGTATTCGTGCCTCGCACGTAACTTTTTACTAGTATATATATATATAGGGCTATAGACTGACTTGTATCATTTTTAAATATGTCTTTCCTTACATAGATATTCAATCTCATTTCAACAACATATCCAATAATTCTCAAACACAATAATAATTGAGACACTTCAAATTACACACTTCTTAAATTTTATGATTCGTAATTTCAATCACTTAATTAAAAATGATATCATACTTAACAATATATAAATGAATAATATAACTTTTTTTTAACCGATATAAATTAAAATAACAAAAAGTAGAAGATTTAATTTTCTTTCATCTATAAAAGTTCATTCTCTATCCTAAGGGCATGCAGAGATACCCTAAGAGAACTAGGCAATAAAATCTTAATATAAAGAAAAAATCTCTAAACTCAACTTCCAATACACCAATAAAACACCTACAAAATAAATATCAAATATTTAATAAAATATAAAATTTTATATAAATACTGTCACTCATATTTCTCTAATGTAAAGACTAGGACTTATCTGTTATCTTCTCTATGGCTGAAGGTGGCTACAATACATCTGATGTATTTATATTAGACTGACCTTACAAAATTAAAACTAAACATATATACTAGTTTTACAAAACTAATACTAGTTTTACAAAACTAAAACTAGTTTTACAAAACTAAAACTAATTTTACTGGCCTCACAAAACCAAAAACTAATTATACTGACCTTACAAAACTAAAAACTAGTTATACTGGCATTACAAAACTAAAAAAAACTAAAAATAACCTGTAATATCCAGTTTATCTACATATATTGGTATTTGGTATATTAAGTGTGATACAATTATATTGTTATTATTATTATTATTATTATTATTATTATTATTGTTGTTGTTGTTGTTGTTGTTGTTGTTGTTGTTGTTGTGCGTGTGTGACTAGAAAAAAATGATATATATTAAATAGTGAGATAAATAAATAGTGAAGCATTAGATTAGTTAGTTAGTTTAAAATTTAAAATTTAAATTTAAATCAGCATAATTTTATCTGATTAGTTAGATATTTATTTTTAAATTTAAACCTATTATACGATATGTTATATACGTATATACTCTATAACCCTAGCAGCCAGATAGTATCGTATTCCCTTATTCTCACCATCTCTCAATTTCTTTTTTTTTATTCTCTCTATTGAACCAAATCAATTGTTTTAATCTTAAGAGCTTCGGGGTTAGCAATCAACCGATCATCGTTCCGTGTCTTCGAAATCTTCAGGTAAAATTCGTACTTGTTTTTATTTTCGTTTTCAGAGAAATAGGCTTTCATAAAACTATCATATCTCTCTCCCCATAGGTCCGTTTTCAGTGATCTAGGTACCGTTTTAAAGATAATTTAATGTTCTACATTTTTCATGAAGAAACTATTTCCTAATTTTGATTATTTCGATGTCAAAAAATTCATGTTTTACACTGACTTTCGAATTACAGTTTTTTTTAAATTTCTTTTCGATATTGCCTTAGTAAAAGTGTCATATCTCTCTCGATATCTATTATTTTCAGCGATTCTTATACTGTTAGAAAGATAATTCAATAATTTATATTTTCTTTGAAGAAACCTTTCCCTAGTTCGGAGTTCTTACCAGTCAAAAGTTAGGATCTTTACTCGGTTATGGTATTTCGTTTTAAGTTTTGTTTCAGAAAAAGTATCTTCAGTAAAAATTCAATATCTCTCTCACTTTTGATCCATTTTAAAAGATCTTTATCTTGTTTTAAAGCTTAGAAAAATAGCTACATTTTTTATGAAGAAAGTATTATCTAGATCGAGGTGTAACTATTTTTAAAACTTTTATTTTTGGACTGTATTCAGAAATCGGCATGATCCAGGATTTTGAAGAAACTGTTTTGAGAAAACATGCATAACTCCTAGATTATAGCTCCGATTTTGATGATCTTTATACCGTTAGAAAGGTCTTTCAATTAACTAAAAACTTTGTGAACAGTAGGACTTCTAATTCAAACGTTTTATATGTCAAATTCTAGGTTAAACTTGCTGTACAGTAAGAGTAATAAATATATTGAGTTTATCGGTGGACTAAGGGTTTCACTAATTGTTATAGGGCCTAGAAGGTATCGTAAGAGTTAATTACAGCGGAGTTGAGGTAAGGAAAAATAATGATACTTTATACTTGCTTTTTATATGGTTTGAGTATCTAGTATGACTGCTTGAATAAATTGTATTGAAACTGTGGAATGTGATAGTTTCGGTGAAATAGTGTTTTATCGATGAATTGTATATGGTTGTTTAATCATGTTCCAGGTACTTGGAAGTGGTTGGAAACCACACATGTATGGTGATGTGGTAAGTGAGGCAGTGTATGTAAGGGTGCACTGGTTATTGGTACTGCGTTCTGGTTAAGAACGTAAGACACTCCAGATTTGTATGGAAGCTGGAGTGTGATTGTGAGTGTGAGTGTGTGGTATTTCAGTATTTGTGTGGCTGCCTCTATTTATACTTATGATTAGGTTGTTGTATGTTTGATGTATATGTTTGTGCTATGATGTGTGAATGCTGGTACATAGTATTGTGTTTTTCCTTGCGGGCTTTGCGGCTCACCCCTTATTTACCCCCTATGTGCGGATAAGTAAGCACCGTAAGCTTTCGGTGACAAGTTGAGTCTGGGCAGCATGGGGTGTATCTCGTGTGATCATGTAACTGCGTGTGGTCTTGGCCATCTTCCGCTGAAAGTTTTTTTTTAATTTATTAAACTTATCGAGGATGTTGTCGTTTAAATTTTCTATTACTTTTCCCTAAGTGGTAATACTTTATTTTCAACTGGGTACCCATGTTTTGAAAAGTGTTTTTTTTTTAAAATAAAGGCAACATTAGTATCTTAACGCCAGTTTATTTATGGCATCTTATTTTACGTAAGTAAGGGCGTTACAAATGGTATCAGAGCCACAGTTACATTGATCTTGAATTCACGCGACATACACACCATCGCTGCAAAGGATCAACTTGTCATCAAGTATGTATGCTTTATATATGTTATGTCTTATATGTTAAATTTGGTTTAGTCTTTATCTTTTAATTTTCCTTTAGTTAGCTAGAAGTTTAGGGTATGGTTAATCGAAACAATTAACTGATTCTTCGGAGTTAGAATTTTAGTATAACTCAAACAATTTTCTTATTAGTGTAATTTTTTTATGAGTGAAGATTATTTATTTATTTATTTATTTTACATGGTGAATTGTTGCTTGATGATTTACGTTTTTTTTTTAGTTTATATAATTTAGTGTATAGATATTTCCTTTTTGAGCGAGATACATCTTTGGTTATTTTTCTTATCGATACCATCTCCTTTCTTTTGAAGAACAAGTTAAGGGATTTGATGGAAAACGGTGAACCCAGAAGATCAACCCGCTTGAATGAAAGAGCGGCTGTAAGAGACCGAGCTAGAGGTCGAGGGCGAGGATGTGCTCGCGGTCGAGGCAGGGGAAACCAGCATGTCCCTGCCGAGGCGGTGATCCAGGAGAATCAAAATGCCCCTGTAAATGGACAGCAACCAGGTCAAGGTGGGGGTAACCACGAAGTCCCTGCTGGGGTAGTTGGTCAAGAACACCAAAATGCCCCTGTAGTGGTGCCACCACAACAAGAAGATTTGGCGCAAGAAGTTGCTCGTCTCAAGGAAGAAATTAGGAAGCGAGATGAAGAGGCTCTCAACCGTCAGGAACAACCCAATCAAGGACAACATCAATTTTTGCCGGTGCAATACATGCCTGTGCCGGAGGGTCGATGGGAACCAATATATGAAAGGTTCCGCAAGCAACACCCACCAAATTTTGAAGGGGGCTCAGATCCAATGGAAGCTGAGGAATGGTTAAGAACAGTGGAAGGTATTGTTGAGTACATGCGGCTCGGTAACGGAGATAGTGTAGCTTGTGCTGCTAGTTTATTGAAAAAGGATGCCCGCATCTGGTGGGATGTTATTAAACAAACACGGGATGTGGCCGCAATGACCTGGGCTGACTTTGTACAAGTTTTTAACAAAAAATACTACAGTGAAGCAATACGCTCAGCTAGAGTTAATGAGTTCACAAACTTGAGGCAGGGTAAGTCTACAGTTACAGAGTATGCTCGCCAATTTGACAGATTAGCAAAGTTTGCCACAGATCTGGTTCCTACTGAGTTTCTGAGGATTCATCGTTTTACTGAAGGGCTCGACTCCCGAATAAGTCGGGACATAGCGATGTCAGGAGTAAGGGCAACCACGTATGCTGAGGTACTAGAAAAAGCCCTAGAAGCTGAGTTGTGTGAAAGTCGTATACAGAAAGACAATACAGCAAGGTGGGAGGCCAGAAAGGCCAGTAATGGAGGTGGTGATAACAAAAGAAAACTGCCAACTAACCAACACAACGAAGCCGACAAGAGAAACAAGATAGGGTCCAATAACTACAAAGGGAAGAAGCCATATGTGGAGTACCCGCTATGCCCAACATGTGGTCGTAAGCATCCGGGAGAATGTCGACTGAAAGGCAAGACTTGTTACAAGTGTGGGCAACCAGGCCACTATAAGAAGGACTGTCCACAAAAAGGTGATCAACTCAAGGATGACAAACTTGTCCCAGCTCGAGTATTTGCACTAACCAGAGGGGAGGCTGAGACTAGTAACACTGTGGTTGCAGGTCAGATTTCTATCTCTGAAAAACTATGTACTGTTTTATTTGATTCTGGAGCTACGCACTCATTTATTGCTTTAAAGATGATAGATAAGTTAGAACTACCGTATGTAAACTTTAGTTATAAGTTCATGACGGAGTTGCCCTCGGGCGAGGTTATGATATCATCTAGAGGAGTGCGGGATGCGCCAATAAGGATTGCAGACAAGGAACTTAGTGGAGATCTGATAGAGCTGGAGATGAGGGATTACGATCTTATCTTGGGTATGGATTGGCTATCACGACATGGAGCAACAATAGGCTAGAAAGAGGACAGTGACTTTCACCCCTGAATCTGGAGAGGCATTCATATTTGAAGGAATCAAAGTCAAGTCAAGCTTACCGCTAGTTACAGCCCTGAAGGCACAAAAGATGATACGTGCGGGATGTCAAGCATACTTGGCCAGCATAGTAGACAAGTCAAGAGAAACCACCCTCAAGCCAGAGAATGTCCACATAGTATGTGAATTCCAAGAAGTTTTTCCGGAAGACCTACCAGGGCTACCCCCAGATAGAGAGATAGAATTTGTGATTGAGTTAGCGCCAGGCACAGCACCAATCTCGAGGGCTCCATACCGCATGGCTCCCAATGAATTGAAGGAATTGAAGGCTCAACTACAAGATCTTTTAGACAAGGGGTTCATTAGACCAAGTTACTCACCTTGGGGTGCGCCAGTGTTGTTCGTCAAGAAGAAGGACGGTAGTATGCGGATGTGTATAGACTATCGAGAGCTGAACAAAGTGACTATAAAGAACAAGTATCCCTTGCCTCGCATCGATGATTTGTTTGATCAGTTACAAGGGGCGATCGTCTTTTCAAAGATCGACTTGAGATCTGGGTACCACCAATTGAAAGTCCGAGAGGAAGATATAGCAAAGACGGCATTTCGAACACCTGCATGGGCATTATGAATTTCTAGCGATGTCATTTGGGTTAACCAATGCCCCAGCAGCCTTCATGGATTTAATGAATAGAGTATTCAAGGAATATCTTGACAAGTTTATGGTGGTATTCATTGATGACATACTCATTTATTCAAGGACAATGGAAGAGCATGAGGAGCACTTAAGGCTAACTCTAAGTAGACTCAAAGAGCACCAATTGTACGCCAAATTCAAAAACTGTGAGTTCTGGTTGGAGAAAGTGGCGTTTCTAGGCCATATAGTGTCCAAAGATGGGGTAGAGGTGGACCCTGCGAAAATTGAAGCAGTGAAGAGCTGGCCAAAACCAAAAACCGCAAGTGAGGTTCGGAGTTTCCTCGGACTAGCTGGATATTATAGGAGATTCGTTGAAGGGTTCTCAAAAATAGCCACACCATTGACGAATCTGACTCGAAAGCAACAAAAATTTGCATGGACAGATAAATGTGAGGAAAGCTTTCAGACATTGAAAGATAAACTCATAACAAAGACTGTCCCCGTGTGTTCCAACTAACAAAGACAAATTTGTAGTATATTGCGATGCATCAAAGCAAGGGCTCGGCTGTGTGTTGATGCAGAATGAGAAGGTGGTAGCCTATGCCTCTAGGCAGCTAAAGGAGTATGAGACAAGGTACCCAACTCATGACTTAGAGTTGGCAGCAGTGGTCTTTGCATTGAAAATCTGGAGGCACTACCTCTATGGAGAGAAGTGTGAAATATACACAGATCACAAAAGCCTAAAATACTTCTTTACGCAGAAAGAGCTCAACATGAGACAGAGGCGGTGGTTGGAACTAGTAAAAGATTACGATTGTGAGATACTGTACCATCCTAGAAAGGCTAATGTAGTGGCGGATGCACTTAGCAGACGCAACTATGCAAGCTTATCAATGTTAAGGGCATTAAAAGTGCCGTTGCAACAGGAAATCGAGAGATCTGGAATAGAGTTAGTAACAGGAAAGCTAGCTAACCTCACAATTGAATCAAATTTATTAGAGAATATCAAAGAAGAACAAGCCCAAGATGAGTTTTTAATCAAGAAGCGGGTCGAACTACAAAATGGGAAAGCCGGGGATTTCTCAGTTACTGAAGAGGGTATTCTACTATACAAGGCAAGGGTGTGTGTACCTAAGAAAGCGGAGTTGCAATCAAAAATCTTACAAGAGGCGCACACTACACCCTATTCTTTACACCCAGGATCAACCAAAATGTACAACGATCTGAAAGGTAGGTATTGGTGGCCGGGTATGAAAAATGATATAGCAGAATTTGTAGCAAAATGTCTTACCTGCCAGCAAGTTAAGGCCGAACACCAGAGACCTGCAGGGCTGTTGCAATCTCTTGATATTCCTGAGTGGAAATGGGAAGATATTGCTATGGATTTTGTGACAGGGTTACCGAAGAACAGCAAACAACAGGATTCCATCTGGGTAATTATCGACAGACTCACTAAATCAGCACATTTTCTGCCTGTGCGCACTAATTACAATGCTGAGCAATATGCTGAACTGTATGTAAAAGAAATTGTAAGGCTACACGGAGTCCCAAAGACCATTGTATCTGATAGAGGTTCAGTTTTTACTTCTAAGTTTTGGGAAAGTGTGCAAAGTGCTTTGGGCACAAAACTGAAGTTGAGTACAGCATTCCATCCTCAAACTGATGGACAATCGGAACGATTATTCAAATACTAGAAGACATGCTACGAGCTTGTGCGTTGGATTTCCCAAGTAACTGGAGCAACTATTTGCCACTAATGGAGTTCTCGTACAACAATAGCTATCAAACTACAATAGGGATGGCACCCTATGAAATGTTGTATGGGAGGAAGTGTCGATCACCACTACACTGGGATGAGGTTGGCGAAAAGCGATACTTAGGCCCAGACCTAGTAAGAGAGGCCACTGAAGCGGTAGAAAAGATTCGAAATAGAATGGTAACTGCACAAAGCCGCCAGAAAAGTTATGCCGACGCAAAGAGACGGAATGTGGAATTTGCAGTGGGTGATAAAGTGTTCCTTCGAGTGTCACCTATGAAAGGGGTTATGCGTTTTGGAAAGCGAGGAAAGCTAAGTCCAAGATTTATAGGTCCTTTTGAGATATTGGACAGAGTGGGACAGTAGCTTATCGACCGGCATTGCCACCGCATTAGCTGAGACGCATAATGTGTTCCATATTTCTATGCTACGAAAATACGTGTCGGATCCATCACACGTGCTGAACTATGAAAGAATGGAGCTAAAGCAGGACTTGAGTTATGAAGTGCGACCAGTTCGCATTATAGAGAGAGGAACGAAGGAGTTAAGGTCCAAAAGTATTCCTCTAGTAAAAGTTCTGTGGAGCAACCGTTCAGAAAGGGAGGCAACGTGGGAAATGGAGGGAGACATGAAAGAACAGTACCCCGAACTTTTTGGTAAGTCTAATTTCGAGGACGAAATTTCCTTTAAGGAGGGTAGAATGTAATATCCAGTTTATCTACATATATTGGTATTTGGTATATTAAGTGTGATACAATTATATTGTTATTATTATTATTATTATTATTATTATTATTGTTGTTGTTGTTGTTGTTGTTGTTGTTGTTGTTGTTGTGCGTGTGTGACTAGAAAAAAATGATATATATTAAATAGTGAGATAAATAAATAGTGAAGCATTAGATTAGTTAGTTAGTTTAAAATTTAAAATTTAAATTTAAATCAGCATAATTTTATCTGATTAGTTAGATATTTATTTTTAAATTTAAACCTATTATACGATATGTTATATACGTATATACTCTATAACCCTAGCAGCCAGATAGTATCGTATTCCCTTATTCTCACCATCTCTCAATTTCTTTTTTTTTATTCTCTCTATTGAACCAAATCAATTGTTTTAATCTTAAGAGCTTCGGGGTTAGCAATCAACCGATCATCGTTCCGTGTCTTCGAAATCTTCAGGTAAAATTCGTACTTGTTTTTATTTTCGTTTTCAGAGAAATAGGCTTTCATAAAACTATCATATCTCTCTCCCCATAGGTCCGTTTTCAGTGATCTAGGTACCGTTTTAAAGATAATTTAATGTTCTACATTTTTCATGAAGAAACTATTTCCTAATTTTGATTATTTCGATGTCAAAAAATTCATGTTTTACACTGACTTTCGAATTACAGTTTTTTTTAAATTTCTTTTCGATATTGCCTTAGTAAAAGTGTCATATCTCTCTCGATATCTATTATTTTCAGCGATTCTTATACTGTTAGAAAGATAATTCAATAATTTATATTTTCTTTGAAGAAACCTTTCCCTAGTTCGGAGTTCTTACCAGTCAAAAGTTAGGATCTTTACTCGGTTATGGTATTTCGTTTTAAGTTTTGTTTCAGAAAAAGTATCTTCAGTAAAAATTCAATATCTCTCTCACTTTTGATCCATTTTAAAAGATCTTTATCTTGTTTTAAAGCTTAGAAAAATAGCTACATTTTTTATGAAGAAAGTATTATCTAGATCGAGGTGTAACTATTTTTAAAACTTTTATTTTTGGACTGTATTCAGAAATCGGCATGATCCAGGATTTTGAAGAAACTGTTTTGAGAAAACATGCATAACTCCTAGATTATAGCTCCGATTTTGATGATCTTTATACCGTTAGAAAGGTCTTTCAATTAACTAAAAACTTTGTGAACAGTAGGACTTCTAATTCAAACGTTTTATATGTCAAATTCTAGGTTAAACTTGCTGTACAGTAAGAGTAATAAATATATTGAGTTTATCGGTGGACTAAGGGTTTCACTAATTGTTATAGGGCCTAGAAGGTATCGTAAGAGTTAATTACAGCGGAGTTGAGGTAAGGAAAAATAATGATACTTTATACTTGCTTTTTATATGGTTTGAGTATCTAGTATGACTGCTTGAATAAATTGTATTGAAACTGTGGAATGTGATAGTTTCGGTGAAATAGTGTTTTATCGATGAATTGTATATGGTTGTTTAATCATGTTCCAGGTACTTGGAAGTGGTTGGAAACCACACATGTATGGTGATGTGGTAAGTGAGGCAGTGTATGTAAGGGTGCACTGGTTATTGGTACTGCGTTCTGGTTAAGAACGTAAGACACTCCAGATTTGTATGGAAGCTGGAGTGTGATTGTGAGTGTGAGTGTGTGGTATTTCAGTATTTGTGTGGCTGCCTCTATTTATACTTATGATTAGGTTGTTGTATGTTTGATGTATATGTTTGTGCTATGATGTGTGAATGCTGGTACATAGTATTGTGTTTTTCCTTACTGGGCTTTGCAGCTCACCCCTTATTTACCCCCTATGTGCAGATAAGTAAGCCTGTAAGCTTTCGGTGACAAGTTGAGTCTGGGCAGCATGGGGTGTATCTCGTGTGATCATGTAACTGCGTGTGGTCTTGGCCATCTTCCGCTGAAAGTTTTTTTTTAATTTATTAAACTTATCGAGGATGTTGTCGTTTAAATTTTCTATTACTTTTCCCTAAGTGGTAATACTTTATTTTCAACTGGGTACCCATGTTTTGAAAAGTGTTTTTTTTTTTTTTAAAATAAAGGCAACATTAGTATCTTAACGCCAGTTTATTTATGGCATCTTATTTTACGTAAGTAAGGGCGTTACATAACCATACTAGCTAACAAAAATCAAAACTAGTCACATTAACCGTACAAAAAAAAAAGCCACGTTAGCCGTACAAAACAAAACAAGCCACAATGGCCTTACAAAATCAAAACAAACCAAAATCTAGCTATACCTTTATTAGTTTGTCATACTTTTATAAACATGTCATTAATTCGTTTGAAATTTTTATACCTCATATTGGTATTTATAAAACTTTTAATTTTTTTTGTTACATAGTACTTTCTTATTATAATTAAATTATAATAACTCTTTCGGACTCATAGTCACAAATATACTTCTTTTAGCTTGATCTACTTTTGCCGACAATGTCATAAAAAAAGATAAAAAAAAGAATGATTTGATTACAAAGATTTGAGATTTGTGTTTGGCTATAGTAAATTGTGCATCTACCAACTATAAAGGTCGGAAAAAATCAACATGACATCATATGGAAGATATGTTACTTACAATCAAGCAAAGCACAGGATTCAAGTTAACCCCACCATTATTTTGTCATATATATGACTTAATATTTTGGTTGAGCCTCTTGTTAACTGTATAAATATTACCCTAGTTATTATTGATTAATTATATTTTTTCTTCAAAATGTCTTGATAAGACAAATTGAGCACATATATAAAAATAAAAAAGAAAAGAATAAATTGAGCGTCTTCCCATATTATTGCAGTTTTTTCCTAGTAAATTTTTATTAAATACGTACTAAAAAACTACCTGAGGTCGATCCGTTAGTCTCTATTTCTAACTAATCTGTTAAATACTAATAATAACATGCCACCTGTCAATTTTTTTTTATCCAAATCATAAATTTTATAGAAAAATTATAATATAGAAAAAAAAAACAAAAAAACAAATTTAAAATATCACAAAACTATTTTTTCTCTCTTTTTCTTCTTCTTCGTCTTCTTCGACTCATCCCAGCTACAACCCTCACAAATGAACATTTCCTTTTATCTTTTTAACAACATTTTATATTTTACTAGTGTGTAGTACTTTTATAAACATGTGAAAAACCGTGTTTTTGCAAATGTCAGTTGTATATAAGAAAATATAAAAACTGGAAGCGTTTGCAGAAGCAGAAAGTAATTCGTACAAAGAAACGAACGAGCAAAATATAAAATATTTGCAGAAAAATAAATAACTTGGCACAAGAGATTTATACGTGGTATCAGTGTTCTCACGAACACTCCTAGTCCACAGGGCCACGCCCAAAGAATGAAATCAATTAATAAAGTATCAAAATTACAAAGACAATTGACTTAAACAAGTTTAGACTCCCTCTAAAGTATTGCCGCAATCCTTTGTAATCCACTTTATGAATCTGACTTCTTGAAACACCTTCAAGCCCGAACTCCCTTCGTCTTTGAAGTGTGAGTGCTTACTTCCTCCCGAAGTAAGGCTTCAACAAGTCTTCTCCCGAAGACCAAGTGCTTACTTCCTCCCGAAGTAAGGCTTTATCAAGTCTTCTCCCTCAGTCAAGTAGTTCTTCACAACCTCTAGGATAGAGTAAGAACAGAAATAGACAACTAGAACCTAGATGAACAACTAGGCTCTCATAAAACAAAGAAACACTCTCTTCTCTCAAAAGATAAATGCAAAAAATGAATAATGGAAGAGGTAATTCGAATGGTTGCTCTCTAGGCTCTATTTATAGAACATGGAAACCAAAGAGGCAACCACAAGTTCGAATTAACAGCTGTACAAAAACTTTCCTAAGAAAACACGATTTGCTCCATCAGATTCGGATGCTGACGCAGCAGATCTGACCAGATACGGGAAACTTGCTAAAAACGGGACCGATCCTCTATCAATGCTTGACTCCTGCCAAAAACAGACTAGATATTCTGATTGTATCAAAATACAATCGAAATTAATAAGGAAAATGCAATAATCAAGGTTTCCCTAAAAAATACAACTTTCCAAAAGAGAATTCCTTCTCTTTTGAGAAGTTTTCAACAAAAGAAAGTTCAGCTGAAAGTGCAACTTTCCAAACAAGGAAAAGAGCAACTAAAAACCGAATTTATAAGGTAAGAATCCGAATATAAATGCTCAACAATCTTACCATAAATGGAAAAATTATTTTGTCAACTAACTTGCAAAAAAAGGACTTTACAACATGGAATTAATTATTTTGAAATTTTTATAGCTCATGTTGGTATTTATAAAACTTTTTTTTTTGTTACACAGTAATATTGCTGAAACTGGAATCTGCCTGATTAGTACGGATATTAATTTATGAAATTGTTACTTTAGGTTACATATTAATGAAGTTTGTGTTAGACTTTTATTTGGGCTTACATTAAATTTTATTGGTTTTATTAAAACTTGGGTTGATTGGATAGTTCTTTGCTGTGTTAGCCCATGTTGTTGGTGATCAATTGTTAATGGGCTTAGCATCTGTGAGTAAAGTCTAGGTGAAGCAGAAGTGTGGGCTTTTTTAGTTGACTGAAGCCTTTGATGAGCAGGCCCAGCCCAACTAGGGTTTTGTAGCTAAGTCCCCTCCCTAACTCTATAAATACATATTGTCTCATCACAATTGTATACCTTTTGATAATCAGAGAAAATAAACTGCTTCTGATTTAGAGATCTAGGGAGGAAGACTTAGTTGATAGTATTGCACTATCAAATTGGAGTAACTGCTGTGGATCAATCAGAGATAATTGCTATGGATCAATCAGGTACACATACTCAATTATCATATACTACTATTGTGTTCTATGTTATATACAAATAGATCTTGGGTTAAATGTTAATTTATCTAACATGTGGTATCAGATTGCCTATTGTATATGATTTAGAACCTATAATTAGTATAATTAATTTGTATATATTAATTATCCATAATTTCATATTAATTTCGTTATTATTTTATGTGTAATTTTTTGTTTATAAATCTTAAAACTTTAGGGATTTTATTGATTATTAAATTCTCGTTCTATTGATATATTATATGCATGAAATCATTGTGTATATTAAGAGAATTTTAAATTTAAAGTTTTAGGGTTTATATGATTATAATATGAAATTATATTTTGTGTATTTTGATTTTATTGTTTTTGATCTACAATTGATAATAGATTTCTCATAATTAATTGTTTATCAATGTTCCTACATAATTAATTTCGGATTTAACTAAGGTTAGCATTACAATTTTTTTTCTTTTGTGTTCTTCAATTTTGGGAGTGATTTTAGCCATAGATCTACCCATTTATTTTTTAATACACGAAATCAATAGTGTAAATCAACTAGAAATTGATTCCCGATCGAAACCCATCAATTTCCCCATCTTTTAGTCAATTTTTGGCCGGAAAAACCGAGCAGACCCGACTGGAGGAGATCCGGGTCGCGTACCCGGTTTCAGACCCGGCTGGAGGAAGAAGATGGACGCCAGCCAGCAACGCCCACTCGCGCAGGCGGCGCGTGGGGGCGCGTGGGACCCCCTCGGAGGTCGTTTTTCGACGATTTTTTTTTCCAGCGTGCTTAGAATTAAATTTCTGATTTTTCTATGATTTTTAATTAATTTTTTGACTCCGTTTAATAATTATTATTATTTTAATGATAATTATGTAGTTAAAAAATTATTAAAAATATTTTTTGACAATTTTTCGAAATTTGTCAATCATAGAAAATTTTTTGAGTTTCTTCTCGTTCCATAAAACATAGTCACTCTCTTATTTAATTTGTTTTGACTATGTAGTCTCCACCAATTTTCTTATATTCACATCTTTTAATTATTTGTTGTTCTAAAGTTATAAAACTTGATTATTTGATATAAAAATAATGTGTTATGGTGGACACTTTATTTTTTTATTATCAATATAATAAAAGCAATTATATATCTCTTTTGGAAATTTGGTTGAAAATTATTAATTTTCAATGATTGTTTTATCACCAAATTTCACATGTTGAAGAAAATATTATATTTTTGGTTGACTATATGTGTAATTACTTGCCCAAAGGTAGTATTTACATATATTAGTTCACATTCCATGAAGTGAGTTAATATTAAATGTATATATTTTAATTATTTGCCCAAAGGTAATAATTTAAATATATAAATTTATTATTATTTTTTGCTTGAATTAATACATATTTTTAAGAAATTTATTTGCCCAAAGGTAATAAAATTCTTAAATGATATGTATTTTTTTCTTTGTTGTTAACTTCATGAAGGTAGATCATGTGTGTGTTATATTCTCACCCCAAAGGGGAGTTTATAATGACCAGTTGATTCTACAATATTTTCTAATACATTGCTCATATTGCTTATTCAAGTTTTAATTTTTGAATTTTTCAGTCTCCTTTTCTGTGAACAACAATAATGCTTCCATCCATATTTTGAATGCTTCCAACTACAAGACATGGAAACGAGATGTGGAATTTACTTTAGGCATAATGGATATGGACTTGTGCCTACGAGAAGAAAAACCTGCTGAACTTACTGACTCCAGTACAGCTGCCGAGAGAACTCATCATGCACAATGGGAAAAGTCAAGTCGACTTAGTCTTCTTACTATGAAAAGATCCATTCCTGAACATCTATTGAGTGGTTTGCCAGACACTACAAATGCCAAAGAGTTTTTCAATGCTGTAGAAAAATTATACGACACTGGTGAAAACGCTGAAGCTGGACATCTTATGGATGAAATGACAACCATTAAGTATGATGAATTAAAAGGAGTGCGAGATTTTATTCTGAAATTGGTGAATGTTCAGTCCAAGTTAAAAGATCATAATATTCCTCTTCCTGACTCTTTCATTATTCATCGAGCTCTTCATGCTCTTCCTGCCTCTTTCAGCCTTATCAAGACAAAATTTCTACAACACATACAATCAAACATGGACTATCGCCGACCTAATTTCTCGATGTGTATTTGAAGAAAGCAAGCTTAAAAGGGAGAAGAATGAATCTGCTAACTATGTTTCTCACCTCAAGCCCAACAAAGGAAAAGGAAAATTCAAGAATAAAAATGATGGTGCTACAAAACAGAATGGTAATGGTAAGGAGCATAAGAATAAACAGAAGAATCACAACGGAAAGTCCAAATACTCTAATGTGAAGTGTTACTTTTGTGAAAAATTGGGGCATCGGAGAACAGACTGTCACAAATTTAAGACTTGGTTAGAAAAGAAGCAAGCACAATCAGGTAATCCATTGGCATGTGTTTGTTTTGAATCTAATCTAGTTGATGTTCCTATTGATTCTTGGTGGTTAGACAGTGGTGCTACTGTTCATGTTTCTGCTTCCTTACAGGGGCTAAGGGATCTCAGGAAGCCAAGTGAGAGGGAGTCCAAGCTTAAAGTTGGCAATGATGTTGGAGTTGACGTTATCTATGTTGGAACATTTATTCTTGAATTACAGTCTCGTGATAAGATTATTCTGAACAATACTTTTTATGTTCCTACTTTTAAAAGGAATTTAGTTTCGCTTCCGCTTTTGGTTAAACAAGGATATTCTTTTCATTTTGCAAATGATAATGTTGACATTATGCTTCGACTCTCGAATTATTGGAAATTGCTTTTATTCGATGGTCTTTACAAGTTGTTATTGGCTCCTTTAGATTCCTCTTTTAATGTCAGTGGAATACCGTGGGTAAAAGACCTCATATTAAGGAAACATCCTTATTGTTATGGCACAAAAGATTGGGTCATATTTCCAGAGAAAGGGTTGATCGTTTAATTAAATCTGAAATACTTCCTCCTCTTGATGCTTCTGATTGGGATACTTGTGTTGATTGTACTCGTGGAAAACTGACTAAAACAAGAAAGAAGACTGCAAACCGCAGTCAATCTTTATTGGAAATTATCCACACGGACATCGTTGGTCCTTATTCCACCACGTTGTGCAGAAACAAGTATTTTATCACTTTTATCGATGATTTTTCTCGTTATGGATTCACCTATTTAATTAAAGAAAAATCTGACGCCCTTGATAAACTCAAAATTTTTCGAAATGAGGTTGAGAAACAATTAGGAAGAGTCATCAAAGTTGTTCATTCTGATCGTGGAGGAGAATATTATGGTCGTTATACAGAATCTGGACAACACATGGGGCTTTTTGCAGAGTACTTACAAGCAAATGGTATAGTTGCTCAATACACTATGCCTGGTTCACCTGAGCAAAATGGCGTTGCTGAAAGGAGAAATCGCACTCTCATGGATATGGTTAGAAGTATGATGAGTAGAACAAATCTTCCAGAGTTTTTATGGGGTGAAGCACTTATGACTGCAACTTATATTTTAAATCGTGTTCCCAGTAAATCTGTTCCCAAGACCCCTTTTGAGTTGTGGACTGGGCGGAAGCCTAGTCTTAATCATCTTCGAGTATGGGGTTGTCCAGCTGAAGTAAAGATTTATGATCCTAATTTGAAAAAGTTAGATCCGAGAACAAATCGCTGTTATTTCATTGGTTATCCAATGCGCTCAAAAGGCTATCGCTTTTACTGTCCTACTCGTGGTACGCGAATTGTTGAATCTCAGACTGCTAAATTTCTGGAATTTGATGTTGCTGAAAAAATTCCTTCAACATCTCTTGAAATGGGGGAGTCCTCTAAAGGAATTTGTATTCCTATGTCATTTTCAAGAGATGATTATAGTAGTCTCCATCCTACTCCAGTTGGTAATGCTCCCATTGTTGATGAATACGTTGCTCCCGATATCGAAGATGATGAAGGTCCTATTATTGATGAAGGGCCTATTAATGATGAAGCTCCTATTGTTAATGAGAATCCTGTTATTGAAGAAATTCCAGTTGTGGAATATGTTATTCAAAACAATGATCAACAAAGAGAAGTTATTCCAGAAGTACCTCCTCTAAGAAGATCTCAGAGACAAAAGAAGTCAACAAAGTGTCATGATAATTTTGTTTATCTTGGAGAAGGAGAATATGATATTGATCATTTTGTGGATCCTGTCACTTTTAGTGAAGCTCTTAATAGTCCACAATCTTCAAAATGGTTAGCAGCTACGGATGATGAGATCGACTCCATGAAGAAAAATGGTGTATGGGAGCTAGTGTTATTACCTGATGGTTTTAAACCAATAGGTTGTAAGTGGATTTTAAAGGCTAAAAGGGATAAAAAGGGACAGATTGAAAGGTTTAAAGCGCGTTTAGTGGCTAAAGGCTTTACTCAAAGAGAAGGTATTGATTACACTGAAACTTTCTCACCTGTTTCCACTAAAGATTCATTCAGAATTATTATGGCCTTAGTTGCGCATTTTGATTTAGAGTTGCATCAAATGGATGTTAAAACTGCTTTTCTGAATGGAGAATTGAATGAGGAAGTCTATATGTCTCAACCTGAAGGCTACAAGGAGAAAGGAAAAGAACACTTAGTTTGCAAGTTGAAACGATCCATTTATGGTCTCAAACAGGCATCTCGCCAGTGGTACTTGAAGTTTGACCAGGTTGTGACATCGTTTGGTTTCGTAGAGAACAAGTTTGATCAGTGTATTTATATGAAGATCAGTGGGAGTCGTTATATTTTTCTTGTTCTTTATGTAGATGACATTTTACTTGCCAGCAGTGATTTGTCATTACTAAATGAGACCAAAAATTTTCTGTCTTCCAATTTTGATATGAAAGATCTTGGAGAGGCATCCTATGTTTTGGGGATTGAGATCCATCGTGACAGGAATCGAAAAGTTCTTGGCTTATCTCAAGAAGCTTACATTAATCGTGTGCTCAAAAGGTTCAACATGGATTTGTGTAAAGCTGGTTCTGTTCCTATTCTGAAAGGGGACAAGTTCACTAAGCAGCAATGTCCTAAGAACGACTTGGAAAGAGGAGCAATGAAGAACATCCCTTATGCAAGTGTAGTAGGGAGTTTGATGTATGCTCAGGTTTGCACTCGACCTGACATAGCTTTCGTAGTCAATGTTCTTGGGAGATATTTATCTGATCCTGGCCTTGATCATTGGGTTGCAGCCAAGAAAGTTTTGAGATATTTGCAAAGAACGAAGAGTTTTATGCTTCGTGTATAAGCAGGTTGACAATCTTCGAGTTGTTGGTTATTCAGATTCAGATTTTGGTGGTTGTGTAGATGATTTAAAGTCAACTTCTGGCTATATTTTCACCTTGGCAGGTGCTGCTATTTCTTGGAAGAGTGTTAAACAGACTTTGATCACATCATCTACTATGTATGCTGAGTTTGTTGCATGTTATGGGGCATCTTTGCAAGCTTTGTGGCTGAAGAATTTTATTTCGGAGATACGAGTGGTTGATTCTATTTCCACACCTATGCTAATCTATTGTGATAATAATGCTGCTGTTTTCTTTTCAAAGAATAACAAGATTAGTAGTGCTTCTAAACACATGGAAATAAAGTATCTCACTGTCAGAGACTTGGTCAAGAAAGGAGACATTGTCATTGAAAATTGCAAGACCGAGTCGATGTTAGCTGATCCTCTAACCAAAGGGTTAAGTGCCGTGCTGTTTAATAAACATGTTGTTAATATGGGCATTTTAGAATCTTTTGATCTTTTGGGTTAGTGGGAGTTTTGTTTTTTTGTTTGTTTTTAGAAATTATTATTTATAATTTTCTGAATAAAGTTATGAACTACATTTTATGTTTCAATATTTTTTATTATTGAATGGATATGTTTTCAATTATGTTTTGTTATATTCTCGAGAATGATTGAATTGAAAGCATGTGGTTCATATTGTTGTGATCATTGTCTATTAAATTTATTTGCTTATTGACAATGATATGTTGTTGGCTTAATTATTTAAGCAAGTTTAGTGACACTTATTTATTTTAAGTGGTGTATGTTTAATTTCACTGGCTTATTTATTAAGCATCACGGTATCAGTGAAATTGAGGACTGATAAGGATATTATGTTATTTTAAATTGATCACATGTTGAACATAATTCCTTACCACACTACTAGACTTATTGACCATGTCGATTTAATACTTTGGTATTTGTGATTATGAATGTCTTTTGTTGAGCTAAAAACAATATGACTGTCATAGTTCATTATCAAAGGTTAAATTGGACCGGTATGTTGAGATGCTATCAGAGAACTATCAGTTTTTAAAGTGGCCACAAATATTTTTCTGTTGTTCAACCCATGAGTCGTTTTCAAATAAAATTATTTTGATATATAATATATATGTATTAAAATCAATGTAGCCCAAGTGGGAGAATGTTAGACTTTTATTTGGGCTTACATTAAATTTTATTGGTTTTATTAAAACTTGGGTTGATTGGATAGTTCTTTGCTGTGTTAGCCCATGTTGTTGGTGATCAATTGTTAATGGGCTTAGCATCTGTGAGTAAAGTCTAGGTGAAGCAGAAGTGTGGGCTTTTCTAGTTGACTGAAGCCTTTGATGAGCAGGCCCAGCCCAACTAGGGTTTTGTAGCTAAGTCCCCTCCCTAACTCTATAAATACATATTGTCTCATCACAATTGTATACCTTTTGATAATCAGAGAAAATAAACTGCTTCTGATTTAGAGATCTAGGGAGGAAGACTTAGTTGATAGTATTGCACTATCAAATTGGAGTAACTGCTGTGGATCAATCAGAGATAATTGTTATGGATCAATCAGGTACACATACTCAATTATCATATACTACTATTGTGTTTTATGTTATATACAAATAGATCTTGGGTTAAATGTTAATTTATCTAACAGTTTGTAAATCTGATAATGGTATTTATGCATTTTATTTTTTAGGGTGAACTACTGAACTTTATCCATGCATGTTCTTTGAAACACAAAAACATAATATACACGACTTTTACTTATTAAAGCTGCTGATTCAAATTCACATATATATGTAATTAATGAACTTATTTATGCTCTCAGACTAACATATATATTACATACACTTGACAAATTAATGATATGATGACTTTAAAATTCACATAGTTTGAAAAAATAAAGAGCACATTTTTCCAGTTGGTGTGGATACTATGATGACGCACGGTTTATCATCACTTGTTGTGCTTCTCTGAGATCTTGATGTGCAAACCGTTGGGATACGTCAAACCAGGTTTTCTGACGATCTCTCCTCCTTTGACTACACTCCACCTAAAAATTAGTTTCCAGTTATTAATTACACATATACAATGCATATCAATTGTTGTTCAAAAATACACAACTACAATGCATATCACATATATGATGTGTAAACTAAAATCTTTTTCTAATTTTCACTATTTATTTTTTATTCATTTTAAATATTATCTTACCATTAATAATATTTATATATGTATTTATTATAAAATGATGAGAGAGAGAAACAAATAATAAAATATAATTTAGCTCATAAATAGTATGAGCACCAAGAGTGATTTGAGATAAAATATATGTACTTTAAAGTACATAATGGAATTAGAATTTTTTTTTTAAAAAAAATATTACCATCAATAAATAGTCTTGGTAAGCACTCATCACATCAAGCGATGAGTTATTTTATCTCTATTTTACATTACTAAAATTCTATACATTAGCTTTTCTGTTTTATATTATCAAAATTATATTTTATTTTTTTTATTCATTTTAAATATTATCATATCATTAATAATATTTATACTATTTATTATAAAATGATGAGAGAGAGAAACAAATAGTAAAATATAATTTAGCTCATAAATAGTATGAGTTAAAAATCTAAAGCACAT
The DNA here is from genome assembly GCF_029168945.1 of Cannabis sativa. Taxonomy (NCBI): domain Eukaryota; kingdom Viridiplantae; phylum Streptophyta; class Magnoliopsida; order Rosales; family Cannabaceae; genus Cannabis; species Cannabis sativa. The sequence continues at coordinate 37,503,425 of NC_083601.1, read as the reverse complement.
TTGGGATAAAATATATGTATTTTAAAGTACATGATGGAAAAGCTTTTTTTTAGCTATATTTTATACATTTAGCTATTATATACCTCCAGATGTGGATACTTAAATGAATTAGTTAGTTTGCGCTGTTCAAATTAAGATTTCAGAATATATATATTATATAAATCATTTCACTTAATATATAATTTTGTAGCTAATTTGTGATGAATTAATGCTTCACTAGGTGAAATATATAATAAAATTTAGAGCTTCTTCGTAGGTTGTATAAGGATCGTATTGTATTAAATAATAAATAATACTATGTTTAGATAAATTAATGTATTATATTAATTATTACGAACAAATTTTTTAATCAGTGTAAGTTATATTATTTAATACATAGCAAATGTTCCGTATTAACTTGTATTATAATATTTACAGGTCAACCCCAATTTCCGACCCGGAATCGGACCTGAACCCGAGACCCAGACCTAGACCCGAACTCGAGACTCAGACTCGAACTCGAGACTTTGGACCTGGACCTGGGACCGAACGCGGACACAGACCTAGACGTGAAACCTGACCGGTTGGGACCCGAACCCAGACTAGGAACCTGGACCCAGGAGCCGGACTCGGACTCAGGAACGGATCGAGACTCGAGAGCCGGAATCGGTCCTGGGACCCCGGACCCAAGAACCGGACCTGGACACGGGACCTGGACCCCAGGACCTACCCAGAAGCGGACGCAGACCCATGATCCACCCGGACCCGGACGCGGACCCAGGACCCGAACTCGGGACATGGATCATGTATATCCTACTCAAGAATTTTGTAACTAACTTGTGAAGAATGCATGGCTAATTAAGTGAAATATAGAATTAAGTGAATTAATTAATTAATTATTACTACCTGTATCTTGAAACCAATTGAAAAAGGAAAATGGCCATTTCGAGCTTTGCAAAGTCAGCTCCCACACAAAGCCTGGCACCGCCACCAAAGGCCATGAAAGTCTTGGATCCTACGTGTAAATCTTTTCCCTGTGTGTGTTATTTTCCAACAAATATTAATTTTTATTAATTAATTTGAACAAATTTTAGTGTATAAAAATAAATTAATTATATTATTATATAGGTAACCTGCCATCGCCAGGGATTAAATTTAAGAGGGTCACCATAAATATCGCCACTCAAATGAGCCACTGATGGAACAACCATAACTAACCAATTTGCCGGAATTGTATATCCTGTAAATTAACTTTCTGATCAATATCACTCTCAAACAATTTAATACAAACATAATAATCTTTTATAATTGTTACACATTTATAAATTCCGTATAAATAAATTGAAAATAATATAAAACAGTCAACGGCCACCAAAAATTTATGCATGTTGTTTAATAAGTACATGCACATGACAATATAATTCATAATATAAATTTAATTATACGTGATTAATTTTGCATCTCCTCTTTAATTTATTTAAGGAATAATTTTTCAGAAATTAATTGATCGACTTGCCTTTTATCTGAACATCATTCACAACTTTTCTAAAGATTCCTGGCACAATATTTGCTAGCCTGACTACTTCATTGATAACCTGTACAAATGAATAACCCATAAATGAATGATTCACCCAGAATCACTGTGTGGGTATTTTAAATAAATTAAATGTTCATAATATAATAAAACTCACCATATGTGTAAAAGTCATCGCTTTGTATTCTTCCCATGTGAGCTCAGAGTTTACATGAAAATCAGTACTGCCACGACTTTTTATTATTGTCTCGTACTCTTTCTGCAATTATTTTTTTTATTATTTTATAATTTACTGACACACATAATGTCACTAACTATATGACAAAAAGCTAGAAAGAAAATAGTTTCTAGTCCTAGGAGCTAGCGAGAGAGCTAAACAAAACAAACAACCAGTACGTAGTATATACTAAAAGATATGAAATAAGAACATCACAAATTAACATTGTGAGGAATAAAGAGACAAAATCTTTCATGGTAGTTTGAAAGTGATCATATATTTTTGAAACTCAAGAATTTAATTACCAAAAAAAAAAGCTCACATATTACTGAATTGCATGAGCAAAGTAAAACTTAATTGAAGAATATCTATGTTAAAAACCTCTTAAAAAAGTGCACTAGTTTTCAGTAGTAATTAATGATAGTACAAAGGAAGAATTAATTTATAAAATAATACTTAGGTGAACTAGAAAAAATTAGAAAAAGCTAGTGAAGTGAGTGAGTTTGGAGAAAGAAAAAAGAAAGTAGTTGAGGAGGAGTAGAAGAAGAAGATAGTACCGTAAGCTGTGCTAGCACTTGAGGATGATCAGAAACCAACTTAATTGCTAAAGTAATTGCTGATGAACTGGTCTCAAAGGAAGCAAAGAGAATCAAAAAGATCATGTCTACAACAATCGCTTCATTTAGAAATTTCTCATCTCTGTTCTCCATTTCTTCAAGTAAATGGTCCAAGAAATCACCCTCAACTTTCTTTGATGCTTTCCTTTTTTTAAAAGTATCTTTTATTACTTTAATCACATTCTGTCGTCCCTGTTATATATGATATCATGATTATTAATTAGTATATATAGTTTATTTAATTCATTATAAAAATAACAAAACAAAAATATATAAAAGTACCTTTATACATGCATGAAAAGCAGTTCCTGGGATGTTTAATGGAAAAGATATAAGCCCATCCATGAATTTGTTGAAGTTATCTTTCAATTTCTTTCCTTCCTTCAATTCCTCATAACTTAGGAGCTTCTTAACAACAAATTCAAATACCATCTGCCAATTTTTATAAACCGAACATATTTTTAAATTTATATATAGATCAATTTTGACATGCATGCATCTATTAATATAAAATGTATAGTTGTAAAAATATATATGTTATACGTTTAAGGCTCCTTCTTTTACGTCTACAATGCCACCATGATGAGTAACCCATGAAAAGATGTGAGTGCGAGTGGATTCACCCATCTCAAGAATAAGACGTTCCTTCAAGCTTTGAGGGCCAAGAAGGTGTAAAATCAAGTTCTTAAGGTACTTGTGAAACGTTCCTTGATAAGCTAGCATGCTTTGGTTATCACCCACAATCTTGTTGAAAGTCTCCAAGTACCAAATGTGGAAATCCTTTCCTTCTTGTTGAAATATTTGGTAATTGAATTCATGGTCAGTCGACACTATAACTTTCTGCCCAACTATGCTAGTGCGAAACAACGATCCATATCTGAAATATATAATTAATTAAAAATATATATCTTATATTTAAAATAGTAGTTTATTAACGAATTAACATTTTTTGGTTTGAATTTTTTACACTACCAAATTAGGTCTCTTATAGTATATTGTATTCTTTTTGTAAGGTCTTATAGTATATATTGTTTGTCAATATTACCCTCTAAATTTTATTCATTTTTATTGTGAAATAAATAAAACATATTTTTCATAGTAATTTATATATTTAGTTTTTACTTTTTTAATTATTAAAGTAAAAATGATGAAAGATATTTAATTTGTATTTATTTAAGAATTTTTACACCACATACTGAAATTTTTAATTTTTTTACTATTTTACCGTGGGTGGAATTTTTTTTTCAAAAATACTGTATATTTTTTATACTGTGTACTGTAGTAAGTTTTTACTGTTTTTCCACCATTATTTTTTAGTTGTTCCACTATTGTATTAATTGTTTTGTTTTGTTGTTTTACAGTTATTTTATAAAAAGACAGTATTTTTATAAAAAAAAATCCGTGTGACAGTAAAATTGTAAACCGTTACTTAAAATTCAGTATTTTATTTATCAACTATTATGGATTGTGTGTCACTCATTTCATAATAAAATTGAATAGAATATAATAGAAAGATTACGTGTTACTGTAATAATTATATTTCGAGAAGTATTATTAACGAGTCTTGATGTTGTATACTATAAACAATTTGATAGCATACAAATTTTAAGAACAAAAATACTAATTATTCTTTATTAATTACTAAAAATATTAATTAATTATGATATGGAATTAATAAAAACAGTACTTACTTTGACATTCTAGTTTTGATGAATGGTGGAATGTCATAGGTTGAAGTTGGAGAAAAGAAATGGAGAGTCTCACCAATAAGAGGGAAGCCCATTGAACCAGGTGGCAGCTTTCCATGGCACTTTGGGTTCTGCCATCTGTAACACCAATGACTTATCATTATAACAATCAAAGTTCCCATGCACAAACCAACTACATCCCACATTTTGATGATAAACTCGATCGATGAACCTAGAAAACAGTTCAAATATAGGCTTAGTTATAGTAACACTGAGGCGAATTATACATATTTATAGCTATTTTTTAATTAATTAAAAAGTATATATAATTACTGCGTATACCAGCTAGAGACGGGATTTCATGTACTAGATATACAAGAGAATAATTTGATCAGTTTTCTCTTGTTTTTAATGATGATATGTGTGTGAATTGGGCAGTTAAAAAATATGAGAAATGCTAAAGGGTACCAGTGGTGCCTAGCAGCCTCTTATGTGTTAATATCGCTATTGGTCTAACTAAGTATCGGGTCTCATATAATTTACTATAATAGTTTTTAAAAAGTATCGCTAACCAATCGCAACGCAACATATCGAGAAAGTGCTAAACACCGCTGACACCTAATACCAATGCTCAAAAAATATAATGTAGTCTTTTTGTTTCTTAATTTTTAGAATGTGGTGTATTAATATTAAATATATAGTGAATCACGCCTTTAACTTCATTATGTACGAAAAAAACAATGAGGAATTTAGGAAAAAGAAGAGATAAGACAATAGTTGCCGTCTAATGGGTACTGCGCTGCACGCGGTGCTCACGGTATACATTCCTATATTTCTTTTTCGTCGGATATCTATAATTAATTAGGATTCCATATAAGATATAATTAATATTAACAACAAAACAAAAACAATTCCTCAAACATATAAAAGAGAACAAACCCCACTCATGGTGCTTTACTTATGGTGGTTAGCATTCTTATAAGAAGACAAATAAATAATACAAATATAAAATATAATTAATTTCGTAAATAATCTACTTTAATGATATATTAAGTTATGATGTAAATTTGTCAGATAATAAAAAATAATTCAAATCAGCATGATGCAAAATATGCATCACACTAAATGTTAATGTTATGTATTTATATTTACTATTATCTATTACATTTTAGTTAATATGTTCATTTACATTAAATGACTTGTATTATTATTATTATTATTTTATTATTAAATTTTATATTTACTTTTGTATTATTTTATTTTATTTTATTTTTGAATAAAAGTAAACTTTCATTAACCGGTAAAATAACTAGCTGTACAATGTTACGCAATTCAGGACTTAACTGATAATCTTGAAAAGTATGACTTGGGAAAAAACAAGAGCTACGCGCCAAAAGATGGACGGTTTTGTTCACAGATCGTTCAACAAACTGAATAGTAACATGACTCAAAGAAGATAAAGCAAATCTACAATCATTAACCAATGAACCAAACTCAGACTGCATATGCAACTCACTCTAGATAGCCTGAACACAAACCAAACAATCAATTTCCATCAGAACATTTTACTTTTTTTTTTATATATATATATTTTACTTTTACATTATTATCATGTTATATTTTTACTTTTTCATTATTATTATATATATTTTTAATAAATTATTACATGAGCATAAAATGACATGTTTAATTTTACATCAAGATTTACAATTATGTATTGGAGTACAATAGTAAACTTAATGTAAAAATATTACAAAATTATTTTTTGTACTAAATATAGCTCAATTTTTATATTTTTCATTAAAAATAGTTTAAGGTGTAATTCAATATTAAGTCTTATTTATTTTACTTTAACAAATATTATAAATTACTGCTATCTAATTATAGGACACGATTTTATATTGGTGTCTTAGTGTTTCTTAGCAATACTCTATAAAAAATTAAAAAAATAAATAAATAAAATAAAAAAACTAATTATATCCTTTTTGGTTTTGTTTTTAATAAACTAACATAGTATCAAAAAATTAGAGAAGAAACCTCAAGCTACGTACGTACTACTATTCAAAAGTTTTCCCTACATATCAATACTTGAAATATATAAAATCATAACTATAGTAGCATGATGACAATATGGAAAGCCCTTAGACGGCATCCAAGAAGAATACATATCCCAAAATAATATTACAAGTTCAATAACAAGTAACAACATTAATTTTTTGTTAAAAACAAAAAGTGTTAATATAAAAATATATTAGTTTTATCATCAATCCAATTATAAAGAGACAATATCATTTTCTTTTAATCTTCTACTTCATCTCATTTGAGTCCATTTGTAACAAACATCTCTAGTATGTATGAATTAAGAGATGCTAACCTTCTCACTTATTGTTTAGCTAGCTTATTACATGGCTTTTTATACTAAAGCATCTTCTAGGTAGAATGTGAATATTTCCTCTTAATTAACTTGCCAAAAGTAACTTGCCTATTCAGTTATAATTGTTTGTTGGTGCTGAATGGATTTTCCTTTTAAAAAAAATATCATGCATGAATTAAGAGCTTTCTTATTATATTATTAACCTTTTTTTATGTTTTTTATTTATTTATGGAAGCTTATTAATATTTACTAACATTAAATTTTTAAAATGGTTGAACTGGAGACGCAAGATATTACTGATTTTTCTTTCCCCATTAAATAATGTACAAATGACTAATTTTGTTGCCTTATCAAGTAGTAGTATCTATATACTCCGTAGCATTTTGAAGAATGCTTGATGAGGTGAACAATTTAAGTACAAAATATAGAGATGTTATACCATTGAGAAAAAAAAAATGCTAGTATTGAAATTTGTATTGATATCACATTGCGGCATTGATCTTATATTTTTATATATATATATATTATTAGTGTACAATAAAAATAACATAATTACAAAAAAATATGTAAGAAAAAACTATTTTAAAAATGTATACATTGGAGGGCATATTTACAACATAAAAAATCATACAAACTCATCATTAAATAATATTATGTACTAATAAGCAAAGTTACTATAAAAAAATATTCATATATATATATATATAACAATATCTTAAATAACAAACGTTATTATAATTTAAATTACTACATAATAATGTTCACATTGATATAATAACAAAAAACATAAGTGATATTCAAATTGATTTTAACATTAATATATACTATGTTCACATTGACATACTATAATAATGGAACATGCATGATCCATAGTGATATTCAAATTAATTTTTACATAACAAAATTTTTACCAATTATCAATTAAAACTAGATTCAATATAAAAGCACAATATAAAGAAAATTTAAACAAAAACAACCTTAAAATATAAACAAGAAAACAAAACAAAACAAATAGAATCAATTACAAGTAAACAAATAAAAATATTATTTTCGGGACTATGAAAAATAATATAAAGATTTAAACACAATATTTTAAATAAAAACAATAAAATAATAAATAAAAAATTAAAATAAACATAATTTATACGATAAATAAATTTATATATACAACACTTAAAATATACACATGAAAAAACTAAAAAAAAAAAATAAACAAATTAAAAAAAAAATATTGATTTTGGGAATATGAAAAATAATATACAGTTTTAAACCTAATATTTTATAAATAATAAAAGAATAAATAAACAATTGAAAATAAATATAATTTATATGATAAATAAATTCAAATATACAACGCTTAAAATATAAATATGAAAAAAAAAAACACTAAATAAATAACAAAAATTTTGGAACTATGAAAATAATATACAATTTAAATATAAATAATAAAATAATAATAAACAATCGAAAATAATATACAATTTTAAAAATTAATATGGATTTGCTTTTCACTACTATCAATTTCATCAGACTCAAGAGACCCATTTTTAGCGGAATGAGTTTGGAAAAACTTTGAAACAAAAAACAAAAATATTATGAAAAAATAGTGAATTAAAATGTTAAACATATATATACATGTATATCACTAGCTAATAGAAAAATTAATATTAATTAATAGAATATTATAATATAAAAATATAATTTGATATGATCATATCATATCTTTTTATTAAAATTTGCTCACAAGATATTATTTCATCATTCAAATTATACAATGGAAATAAATTATTAATTAAATATTCAATTAATTATGATATGATTATGTCAAAAGCTGAAATTATAGTATTATAAAAACAAGATATTATATTTACATAATTAGATTAGTTAGTTATTAATTGAATTACTACTATATATATTTTATATTTAAAAGTGAAAATATGTTTCTAACCCTTAACAAAATATATACCAAAATATAAATAAGTTTTTTTTCTCCTATAATGTAATTAATTCATAAAATGTATATAAACTTGTAAATTTCTCATACATATGCATATATATAATAATTTAATAAAAATATTTATATATATCATATCTTTTTATTTTCTTTTTTTTTTAAAATTTTTTTTTTTAATAAACTGTAACATATATACATAATTTTAATTTTTTGACGTAAGAAGTTTAGAATTTTTTATATATTTTTTTCTTTGTTTTTTTTTACTCAAATTCTTCTTCTATATATTTGTTGACGAATAATTTAATAAAAATATTTATATATGTCATCTCTTTTTTTTTTTCTTTTTATTTTAAATTTTTTTTTTTAATAAACTGTAACATATATACATAATTTTAATTTTTTGATGTTAGAAGTTTAGAATTTTTTATATAATTTTTTCTTTATTTTTTTTACACAAATTCTTCTTCTATATATTTGTTGACGATGAAAACTCATCAAATAAATTTTAGTCCAAAAATCAAATGCGAATGGGTGAAAATAAAAAGCTTAAGAGTAACACAAAAAATTAATGGAGAAAAGTAATATTGTATTGAATCTCTAAATTATCTCTTTTGGAAATGATTATTTTCTCCTATAATGTAATTAATTCATAAAATGTATATAAACTCGTAAATTTCTCATATATATGCATATATATAATAATTTAATAAAAATATTTATATATGTCATCTCTTTTTTTTTTCTTTTTTTTTAAATTTTTTTTTTAATAAACTGTAACATATATACATAATTTTAATTTTTTGACGTAAGAAGTTTAGAATTTTTTATATATTTTTTTCTTTGTTTTTTTTTACTCAAATTCTTCTTCTATATATTTGTTGACGAATAATTTAATAAAAATATTTATATATGTCATCTCTTTTTTTTTTCTTTTTTTTTAAATTTTTTTTTTTAATAAACTGTAACATATATACATAATTTTAATTTTTTGACGTAAGAAGTTTAGAATTTTTTATATATTTTTTTCTTTGTTTTTTTTTACTCAAATTCTTCATTTATATATTTGTTGACGATGAAAACTCATCAAATAAATTTTAGTCAAAAAATCAAATGTGAATGGGTGAAAATAAAAAGCTTAAGAGTAACACAAAAAATTAATGGAGAAAAGTAATATTGTATTGAATCTCTAATTTTCCTCAATTGAGGAGAGAAGTATTAATTAATAGCGAGCTCTAATGGCTCCTGAATGCAGGTGGTCCCAAAAACTAGGGGACAATATTACTTTTCTATCATGAAGATTAGCACGTCAGACTAGTATTGGTGAGGTAGTTGTAGGATGTCAGTTGATACTCCGAGTGAGACAAATAATTTCTCCACTACGTGTACTTGTTGTACAACCTCTACTTTCTCAGAGGTACTGTGCATGCTTTAAAACTCCATCCTTTTTTGTACGTTCTATTGACATCTCTCTCTTTATAACTTACGTTCATGATGCAAGTATAACACTTAGAAAATTTAGCTAAGTGATGGGTCTACGAGAGGGGAGTCTTTCTGTTCAAACTTAATAAGAACTTCCTCCTAAATCCCTTTGGGGGTTACTCCCTTGTAACATATATACTCTAAGTGTTCTTGCTCTTTTGTATGGAGCAGGGTGTATTACTATTAGGTGGTGACTAAGGGGATTGACTGAGTAAGGGAGTAAGGGAGAGAGAGTGGAACGTACGGGGAGAGAGAGGAGTGAGGTGAGAGAGAGCAGGGAGAGAGTGATGCAGGGAGAGAGAGAGGAGTGGGGAGCTTAACACGTGCCTTGGCCTTTCCTCATGTTGGCTCTCCCCCTTGTGTGGTGTCCTATCTTGGTAGGCATCTTCTTTTCTTGTAAATACTCTTGTAAAGTGTATTTTGGGATTTTTCCTTTTATTAATTTATAGATCTCCAAAAATATACTTAGCAATTTATAGGGGTCAACAATATTTTTACAATTTTTTTCACGCCAAATAATAGATTCACGAAATCCCCATAATTTTCCATATACTAACTCCCAAAAATTTAAATTTATTGTGTTCTCAATTTAACCTTTTTTTTTAAAAAAAAAAATTCTTACATACTAACCCCCACAATTTAAAGTTTCAATATTCTCAACTCAATTAAAATTTTCCTAATTCTCAAAATTTTCCCATTTCTTTAGTCCCTCACCAATTGAGTTTATAATAAATGGTACATTGGTGCTAGGGGTGAGCATTTATCCCGTTGGGCCGACCAAACCGGCCAAAGTAGCCTTGTTTTTTTTTTTGGCTGAAATTAAATGGGTCAAAATTTTCTTAACCCGTGTTGATTGGGTTGGTAACAGGTTGCATATATTGTAACCCAATCAACCCAACCCAGGCTGGCCCAATAAGGTTTTTAGAAAATAAAAAAAATAGTTCAAACCCTAATGCCTAAATAAACACTACTGTCTCCCCTCCCTAATATTCATGCCATACATACATGAGAAAACCCTAGCACACTGTCGCGCCCCTCTTCTTTCTTACAAAAAAAAAAAGAACCCTAGATTCCATTCCCAAACGGCTCTGATCCTCCATCCCTCCGCCATCTCTAATGGCCCTATTCGCACACACAAACGACCACATCGTTGTTGCTTGCCTTGTCGGAGATAACAACAAGTAAGTTCTCTTTTGTCTTCTCTTTTTTTTCGTGTTGAAGGATTCAGAGCTCATTTTTTTCTGTTTGGTAAGAATTGCGGTTGGCCAGACAATGGAGTTTGTTGGTTATTTTTTGCTATGATTTTGAGCATATAGCAATTAGCATAAAAATTTTGGTAGTTGCAAATAAATGTATTATAATTTTTTCTTTTCAACTGTTTTTTTCTATTTGTGATTTCATTATTTTTACTATGATCTTTAGTATATAGCAAACAAAATTTTTGTTAGTTGCTATTATTATTATAATTTGATTTTTTTTTAAAAAAAATATTATGGTTTTTTTTATTTATTTATAATAATTATTATATTTTTTTATTTATAATAATTTGACTAACACTGTGCTTTTATAATAGTAGAACAAAAAATCTAATTAAGGTCAAGGAATCATCAACAATTGACGATGAGATTATTGAGTGAGGCCGATATTGAAACTGATTTTATTTTGTTTGAGTTTGTTTTGGACAATATTCTTAATAGTTTTCAGACTTTAGATGATAGATGACTGTAATATTTGATCTTGAATGATTTGTAATTTTTGATGGATATGTTTATGTTAGAACTTTTAATTTATATATGATTTTGATAAAATTGGAATCATATTTTTTTTTAAATAATGGGATAAGGGTTATAACCCAACCCAACCCAACCCGCAAAAGAAAAAATGGGTTGGGTTATAAAAAATTTAGGATGTGAATGGGTTGAAAATTTCTAGGCCGATGTCATTGGGTTAGGTCATTAAAATACTCTCAGCCCGGCCAACCCAACCTATGCTCAACCCTAATTGGTGCACATTACAACAAGTGTTATTTTATGAGTTATTTTTAAATTTTGTTTATCTTAAATTTCATGTTAGATTGTTTAATTATAATTTTGTTATTTTTAAATTTAGTGTTAAATTTTTTATTTTGTCAAGAAATTTAAATTTTATGTTATGCTTATTTATATTTATATATGATTTTTCTTTTTTAAAAAAAAGTTAGTACTGTAATAATATTTACAATTAAAACAAATAATATATAAAATAATAATGTGTGAGATCATAATTATAGTATTTTTAAAATGTGTTATACCATTGGAGTGTTTTAAAAAGTAAGAGTACCAAAAATAATGTGGAAGAGAAATGTAATAAAATATTATATTTTTAGATAATGTGGAGATATTTAACATATTTAAGGAATGCTACCTTTGGAGATGCTTTTATTAGGCACTTTGAGACCATCTCCAATGGATGGTGTATATTTTAAGTTAGATTTGATCCAAAATATACTACAAAGTTATATTCGGCTTAATTTTTGTATTTGTGCTCCAATGTACAAGGTGTAGATTAACTATAAAAGTCAATATTACCATATTAATACTCATTAAAAATATACAAAATAATTAGCTTTATTTATATTATTTTAATAACTTATATGTATAAAAATATTTTTTTTATTAATGAATAATATTAATGAGTGACAAATAGGTAATTAAGAATATGGTATTTATTGTAAGTTAAATTTTAGCATATATTATATTTTGTGTTAAATTTGACACAATTTTTAATTTGAGCCAAATTCGACACACATTTTACATCACTATTAGAGTTAACTTTTAACAAAATATTCTAAAAAATGATAATACACCATATTTATAGCTCGTATTAGAAATGCTCTAAAGTAACTAATATTATATTGACATATGGTGTGTTATAAATAATTAGTAGTTTCTTATATTATTTATAGAGGAGTGTTAAAAGACACAAGTGATACCTAATAATAGGTTTTATATAATTTAATATAATATTTTGGAAAATTTTACAATGCACCCCTTAAAATAGATATATTGATGCACCCCTATCTGTTTTAGCATCCCAAATAATTTTTTAGTCAAATTTTTTCTCATGGTCATGTACGTTATAGTTATTTAAGACATCCTGCAAAATTTTAAGAAATTTAGAAAAGTTTAACACGCCGAAAATTATGTTCAAACAGTGTGTTGCACGCGTGACTATTTTATTTTATACGCGTGTAAAATAGACCGTTTGAATATTGTTTTCTATATTGTAAATTATTCCGAATTTTTCAAAATTTTGTAAGATATCTTAAATAGCTATAACGTACATGAATATGAAAAAAAATTAGACTAAAAATTTTTTCTGGATACGAAACAAATTAAGGGTGCATCAGTACATCCCTTTAAAGAAGTGCATTGTAGAATCACCATAATATTTTTTATGAAATATGACTAATTACTCACAAGACGCCACTTTTATAGTAATAATGAGTACTATTAATGTTTAATTATAATATTCTTATTAAATTAAAATATGTAATTAAAATATGTAATACTCAATATTAAATTATACTAATAATAATATATTACCTCATGTGCTCGTGTATCCCTTCATTTCTTTATCCAGTAACATATACGTCATATAACAAACAAGTGGCCACAAATTTTGCAACATAATCATTTATACATTATGTTATATAAAAATATTATCCAAAATATCTAACCAAAAACAAAAAACAATATGTCATTCTATTCGCAATTTCTCCATTGGTGAGTAAATAGAGGTACAACTGTGCTAACTAGAAGATCGATGTCTTGAAAAATTTTGCAATTGGTCCGGTCAAAAGGTTAATAAAATGAAGACCTCTATTTTCTTCAGTAAAAACACCCCCAATACTATGAAACAGAGGATCAAGGAAATGCTGGGCATAGGATCACCAGAAGGTAAAGTTAAGTATCTACGACTCCCTTTATTCAGATCAAGACAAAAAGATGCTGACTTTAACTTTATCCTGGAAAACCTGTCTGAGAAGCTTCATGGTTGGAAGGCCAAGACGCTCTCGAAAGCGGGGCGAGCTACGCTTATAAAGTCAGTGGGTCTATCTTTACCTCTGTACGCTATGCAAACTACAAAGTTATCCAATCGCTTGGCGTCTAAGATTGATGGTTTGGTGCGTGATTTCTGGTGGGGCTCGGAAAAGGGGAACCACGGCTTGTACCTAAAAGCTTGGGATAAACTTTGTCTCCCCAAGTCGTTAGGAGGATTAGGATTCCGTAAATCCAAAGAAATGAATCAGGCTTTCCTTGCTAAATGGGGTTGGAACCTCCTAACAGGTAATCAATCTTTATGTTGTCGTATTCTCGAAGCCAAATACCTGAAGGGTAAGTCATTTCTTGATTGTGAACCGAAGGCCTCAGACTCATGGTTCTGGAAAAATGTGATAAAGTCCAGAACGATCATTCGAAAGGGTGCCTGTAAGCGTGTGGGTGATGGACAGGAGACGAACATCTGGTCTGACCCTTGGATTACACACCTAAAAGGTTTCACTCCCAAGCCGATTGGGCGGGCTCTGATTAGGGAATCAAAGATGGCCGAGTTATTTCAAACTAGTGGCGGATGGAACATCCAAAAGCTTAATTGTTATTTTGATCGCGATACTGTCTCTGCTATTCTCAAGGGAGGTACTCCTACTGGCTCTGGTAAAGACAGCTGGGTCTGGACTTTGGAAAATAATGGTCGTTTTTCCTGTAAATCAGCGTATAGAGCCCAGGCTGAGGATAGGGTAAATCCAGGAGAGGTGGCTCCCTCCATGTGGAATAAACTGTGGAATAGCAAAATCCCTAAGAGACTCAAGGTTCTGTGGTGGTGTATTCTTTCCAAAGCTCTTCCGATTCCCTCGGCAATAGATAGGAGATTTCCTATTGAGGATGAGAGCTGTCCCCTGTGTGGTACGGCCACTGAAACTATGGAGCATCTTTTCCTTTCTTGTAATTTCGCCTTCCACCTTTGGAGATCCACTCCATGGGGTTTCTACCCCATTTGTGACACTGGTATACGAATGTGGGACTGGGTAAAATTCCTATGGGACCTAAGCAAAAAAGACATAAGTGAACAGGAAGTTTTTCTCTATGCATCGCTGATCGTTGACACAATATGGCGGACTCGGAATGATAAGGTACATAATAATTGTCCAGCAGATATAGTTAAATGTATTGACTCTATTCAGTTTTCTTTTGCAGATCATCGTGCTCACTTGCTCCCTTGTCCCATACCGTACCCGACGGAAGCGTGGCGCCCTCCCCCGCATGATTGGTTGAAGCTGAATTGCGACATCAGAGTGGGGTTGGACAGTATGTGTGCGGCTGTGGTTGCAAGGGATCACGTTGGCAAGGTGATCTGGGTGGTTACTTCTAAGCTGGAATTTTCTAATGCTCTATGTGGGGAAGCAATGGCGTGCTGTCTGGCCCTTCAGGAAGCAAAAGTTCGTGGTGTCAAGTTTCTTATTTTGGAGAGTGATTCGAGGGTAGTGATCAATGCTCTTAATGGGAAGGAGTCCCGGTGGGAGCTTGATAACTACATCTCTTTTTGTAAAATCACCTCCCCGTTCTTTATTGGTTGTATGTTTGAATCTGTTAGTAGACGATGTAATTTTATGGCCCATAATGTGGCCAAGTGGGCGTTTTCCCATCAGAGGTTCGGCTCTTTGCCTCTATCCTCTCTGCCTGAAACTATATTTTGTAATGACCACGAGGTCTGACTGATTTTATTTTAATGCATGTACGCTTTTCTTCAAAAAAAAAAAAAAAGAAGATCGATGTCTTGTTAATATAATGTTTTTATATAATTATTATTATTGTTGTTGTTAGCTGTTGCTGTTATTTATTAGTTTTTTTTTTTTTAATATTTTCATTAATTAATTACATAGATAAATTATATTTATAATTTTATTTATACCAGGTGAGAGTTACGTGGCAAACCACGTAAATATTAATTTTATTTTAAGTTCTTGTGATTTTTGTTTAAGAATTTAGTGACTAATTGTAAATTATGTTATAAACGATATATTTTATAAAATTAATTGTTAAGAATGTCATAATTGTGTATATAAAGCTATAATATACACATTATTATTCAAATGTTTTATGCTATAAACGATTTTTTTGTATAGAGTTTAAACTTTATATTGATGATTGTTATTTAGGGTGGGTATCGGTGTAATTTTTTTTAATTTAAAAAAAAAAGATTGTTTAATTTTTTGGGTTTAATTAATGGGTTTAAACGTTTAAATAAAGATTGTTTAATTTTTTGAGTTTAAAAAAAAAAAAAATCGTGTAATCCTAATCTGTTAAGTGTAACAATATTAATATTAATATTTTTTGAGTTTAATTATTGGGTTTAACGTGAGATTGTTTAATTTTTTGGTTTAATTATTTATATATTTTTGAAAGTTAACGGTTATAAACAATTTTTTTGTATAGAGTTTAAATTTTATATTGATGATTGTTATTTAGGGTGGGTATCGGTGTAGTTTTTTTAATTTTAAAAAAAAGATTGTTTAATTTTTTGGGGTTTAAACGTTTAAAAAAAGATTGTTTAATTTTTTGGGTTTTAAAAAAAAAAATCGTGTAAGCCTAATCTGTTAAGCTAATCGTGTAACAATATTAATATTAATATTTTTTTGAGTTTAATTATTGGGTTTAAACGTTTAAAAAAAAGATTGTTTAATTTTTTGGGTTTAATTATTTATATATTTTTGAAAGTTAACGGGAGGATCAAACCTACTAAATTTAACAGAATATTCTGGTATATTCTGTTAAACCAAAAAATACCGTTAGATAGACACTTTTAATATATAAAGATATAACTGTATAATAATTTTCATAAAATTTAAGATATCAAAATTATACGAATAGCTATTTTAATATATCGATACGCTTGTGCAATAATAAACTCTTGGGAAATTTGCGGCAAAAGTCCTCAAAAAGTTCAGTTTGATACAGATAAGTCCCCAACCTCCAAAAATAGCGGCAATAGTCCTCAATGTCAGGTTTTTTATTTGTCCGTTGGTCTCCAAGTTAACAAATCCGTTAAACTGTTAGGCTATTTTTAGCCTAAGTTTCGGGTCACATTTTATAGTTGTTTTTCTTCTTTATTATTATTTTTGGAATAGAATTACGCTTGTTTTCTTTGATTTCAGGTTTCAACACTTGGAATTAGGGCTGTACATCGGTCGGTTTAGTCGGTTTATACTATATATTTTCCAACCCAACATGAAAATCGGGTTATAAAATTCTGCATGCAAACTGCCCAATTTAAAAAAAAAAAAATTCTGGACCCGACCGACGGGTTGGGCGGGTTGGGCGGGTTAACCCGCCCAAACCGAATTAGGAGTTTTTTTTTTTTTTTTCAGATTCAACTAAAATAAAAATTAATAACATTAAATACATAATATTCCAAATCTAAATTCAATTTAGGGATTGGGTTTTTTTTAATATATATTATATATTATTATATATTATATCATATATAATATATATATATAAAAAAAAAAAAAAAAAAAAAAACTCTTAATCGGGTTAAATCGGTTTGGGCGGGTTTATTGGGCGGTTTGGGTCAAAATTCAACCCGCCCAATTTACAGATTGGGTGGTTTAGAATTTTGTCAAGTTATGTCGGTTTGTATTTTTTTTCGGTTTTGTCGGTTTGGTTTAGTCGGGTTATTCGGGTTGGGCGGTTTACGAAAATTTCTGTACAGCCCTACTTGGAATGTATAAATTGGACAAATTTCAGAAAACAGTGATCTATAAAATAGAGAAAATTTTAAAAGAGAATAAAGCTGAAACTTCAAGCCTAAATTCGACTATGTTCTGATCATATTTTGGAAAAAGTCAAAACATAAAAGTTTTAGATCTCTTTCTTATCTTTCCAACACATCTTAAGTCAGCCCATTTGGAGTTTGTATGAGAAAGTTATGCCCATTTTACTAAAAGATGTCGAAGCTGAAAATTCCATCTCGCCGCGGCGAGATTTCCATGGCCGCGGCTAGAAAGTCTGGGCAGAAACGTAGTTTTTTGATGCACTTTTGGCCGCGGCGAGACCACTTTTGGCCGCGGCGAGCGTCCGTACGGTCAGGGGTATTTTTGTCCGATGAACCCTAAAAATTAGTTATAAATAGAAAACTGCGATTGGAAGTCAGGGAGAGCGATCAGAAACCCTAAAATACAAATTTCGAGAGCCAAGGAAGAGCAAGGTAGAAAATCAAAGTGAAGACCCAGAATTCATCCACCAACAGTTCTTTTCTTTATTCCTCTTAATTTATTTATGTTGAATATTGCTATAGGAATGGTTATGGATTTATTTCTGAACTAAATTTCCCATTTAGGGAGGATGATGATTGTTGTTTAATGTTTTGCCTAGTTAATGTTTAATTACCATTCCTCCATTCTTGTTTGTGAAATTATCTTAATTTGTGTTTAATTTCATGTTTAAGATTGATCACCTTGTGCATGTTCTATGATCTCAATTCAAAATCTGAAAAGTGAGAATTGAGAATGCTAAAATTAAGATAATCGATGTTCTATGTGAAACGAAAGTATTCACATGACTTATGTGACGAGTAGATTATTACTTAATGCTGATTTCATGTTAGTTTAATTAAGGAATTAATTAGATAACATGTGATTTAGAATCTAGAAGATCTGAAAGGAGCTAGGTTATTTCATAATCTGTCATTCACTTCAAGAATAGGATAGTAATTAAGCATTAACGATTTGGGTAAACAACAACAGGATTCTCCTCCCTATTATCTCATCTTGCTCAACTTTCAATTGTGTTATTAAGTTTTCTGAATTACTTTCATACTTTACTATTTTTAAATCATAATTACTTTTGATCTCATTTATAGAATTATAAGTATAGTTTAGTGGTATTTAATCCAATTCCCTGTGGGATCGACCTCACCTGTGTGAGATTTACTACTTGATTGCGTATACTTGCGTAGTATTAATAAATTATAGCAACAAGTTTTTGGCGCCGTTGCCGGGGAATTGTTAAAGATTAATATTACATAAAATTATACTAACTTCTACTTTGGTTCTTTTTGCTTATTTCTAATCTGTTTCTTTTAGATTAAATTTTGTAATATTATTAAAAATTAAATTTTGTTCTAATTTGGTTTTACTTTTTAGTTTTAGTATTAATTTTGTTGTTTCAATTTTTTATCTTTTTAGTATTAATTTAGTTTTATTTTTCTTTTAATTTTACTAATGTGTTACTTATGAGTTTGACCTGCAAGATAAATCCAGATGTTATATCATGTTATATCTTGAGGATTTTGCCCAACAACACAATGAACCATTCTATTCTGCTTGGAGGAGATTTAAAGAGCTTGGAGAGAGATGTTATCCCACTTTCTCAAGTGGGTATTTTACGTGGCTCTTTTATAATGGGCTTAATGATGAAACAAGAAGCTGGGTTGATTATGGAGCAGAGGCAACTGGAGCACCTCTATTAATGAGAGGCTATGATGTAATAAATCTGTTGAATAACATGGCAGATTTTGATTACGACTGGCATTGGGATCCATCACTTCAGGGTTGGAGTCACCAATACCCACCTTATTGCCCAAATTCATCCCAACAAACTGAAAAAGAGGAGCAACTACTATCACTTCTACAATCACTTCCAGGAGAGATTAATCGCTTAACTGACATGGTGAGATCCTTATGTGATAATTCAATGACTCATGATTCAGAATGTAATAACTCCAATGATGAAAGTTATGAGAGTTGTTGGTACAATGAAGAAGGGTCATTATTTGAATACAAGGAAGATAATGAACCTACAATTGAAGATCAAGATCCTTGTGAAGAGGAACTCATTGAATATGAAATCACAAGCAAGGGTATGGATAGCCAAGTGGAGAGTGAGCAACAAGAAGAAGTGTTGTTAGATGAAAGTGTAGAAACTGTGACATTGGAGGATGAAGAAGAACATGGCATCATTGATTCGACTTCATCAATGATATTGACTAATAAACCACCAATGAATTCATATATTTCATCAACACCATATTATATCCTCTACAAGCTACAAAAGGCATCTCCCCAAGCTTATCATCCAAAGTCTTATGTTGTTGGTGCTGATTTTGGTTCAAACTCATCACTTGCCAAGCTTGAAGGCAAGTACAACAACAATTTTCAAGTTGTCTTGCATGACGCTTATTACGGCGTCAACCGCTTATCGATGTGGCACTCGTGTAAGTTTCCTTTCCTTTTTCTTTAATGTCACATTGGGGACAATGTGCATCTTTAGTTTGGGGGGAGAGATTTAATTTTTTTTTTTCAGCTTTTCGCTTATGTTTTCGTTTTTTTAGTTTAGTTTTTGTTTTTGTTAGTGTCATGTGTTGATAACTAAGCTGGAATATTGATTGACTTACTGTTATTCACTTGTGCAATGGATTGAAATCTTAACTGTGTGCTTGAGTCATAACTGTTTGAATTAAGGTGGATGTGTATTAGAAGGTTGTTCATGTAGATGTAAAACATTTATTTTTGACGCATATCACTTGTGTTCTATTTGGATTGTGGAATGTTGGCTTGACATGGAATAGAATTTGTTTGACATACTCTCTTGAAGCGAAATCCTTGATGATTTTTGTTTGGAAAATGATTTAGGCAAATTTTCTTTGGATCGATTGAGCCTTTCAAGCCTACCTAAAAAAGTTTTATCCTTAGTATACCCAAAGTTGAGCCTTAGCTTATTCTAAAAAAAATTTCACCACTTAACTAAGCTGAATTCGTTATCTTTAACTACTTTCACCCTCAACATACCTTATTATGCCATAAGCTTTTAAGCAAGTTTGGGGGGGATAAATTATTGTAAGTGGGGGAATAATTTTTGCAGTAAGAGATTAAAAAAAAAATTAAATAGTTGTCATGTGTTGTGCCTCTATTGAAAAAAAAGAGAAAGAAGAAAAAAAAGAGAAAAATGACATGTGATAATTTCTTCTTGAGAATCAATTGTGAACAATGGGGTAGGCACATAGGAAAAAATATGCAATCTCTTACTATCTTCTTTGGGATATATGAAAAAGAAAAAAATGGATAAGTGTGGGTGCTTGTTTGGTATAATTGTGCTTATGGTATAATGTAACCTAAATGACTTCTCATCTACCCGTTTTGCCTAAGCCATGCTATTACAACCGAAAAAGACCTTTTGATTCCGAGCAAAAATTGTCAACATTAGTGGAGAGAGGTATGTCATCCAAACTTATTGAACATGGGTTAGCGGAATGTCGGAAAGTGTAGAATGGTTGTGATATGAATGTCAAAAGCGATGTTTTGTGCCTGTATGAATTGCTTACTTCTGAATTATGCATCCAAGTTAGTTCGTAGAGTTATTGAGTTGAAATTCTGGTTATTGATTTGCTTGAAGTTGTGCAGGTGGTAGTGGGAGTTCAATTAATTGAAGGTTTAGTTATCGATTGCATTTTTTAATTTCAGTTTGAGTTTTAGATTTACTCGAGGGCGAGTAAAGATTCAGTTTGGGGGAATTTGTTAGGCTATTTTTAGCCTAAGTTTCGGGTCACATTTTATAGTTGTTTTTCTTCTTTATTATTATTTTTGGAATAGAATTACGCTTGTTTTCTTTGATTTCAGGTTTCAACACTTGGAATGTATAAATTGGACAAATTTCGAAAAAACAATGATCTATAAAATAGAGAAAATTTTAAAAGCGAATAAAGCTGAAACTTCAAGCCTAAATTCGACTATGTTCTGATCATATTTTGGAAAAAGTCAAAACATAAAAGTTTTAGATCTCTTTCTTATCTTTCCAACACATCTTAAGTCAGCCCATTTGGAGTTTTTATGAGAAAGTTATGCCCATTTTACTAAAAGATGTCGAAGCTGAAAATTCCATCTCGCCGCGGCGAGATTTCCATGGCCGCGGCTAGAAAATCTGGGCAGAAACGTAGTTTTTTGATGCACTTTTGGCCGCGGCGAGACCACTTTTGGCCGCGGCGAGCGTCCGTACGGTCAGGGGTATTTTTGTCCGATGAACCCTAAAAATTAGTTATAAATAGAAAACTGCGATTGGAAGTCAGGGAGAGCGATCAGAAACCCTAAAATACAGCTGAGAGCGGCAGGAAGAGCAGAGAAAATCAAAGTGAAGACCCAGAATTCATCCACCAACAGTTCTTTTCTTTATTCCTCTTAATTTATTTATGTTGAATATTGCTATAGGAATGGTTATGGATTTATTTCTGAACTAAATTTCCCATTTAGGGAGGATGATGATTGTTGTTTAATGTTTTGCCTAGTTAATGTTTAATTACCATTCCTCCATTCTTGTTTGTGAAATTATCTTAATTTGTGTTTAATTTCATGTTTAAGATTGATCACCTTGTGCATGTTCTATGATCTCAATTCAAAATCTGAAAAGTGAGAATTGAGAATGCTAAAATTAAGATAATCGATGTTCTATGTGAAACGAAAGTATTCACATGACTTATGTGACGAGTAGATTATTACTTAATGCTGATTTCATGTTAGTTTAATTAAGGAATTAATTAGATAACATGTGATTTAGAATCTAGAAGATCTGAAAGGAGCTAGGTTATTTCATAATCTGTCATTCACTTCAAGAATAGGATAGTAATTAAGCATTAACGATTTGGGTAAACAACAATAGGATTCTCCTCCCTATTATCTCATCTTGCTCAACTTTCAATTGTGTTATTAAGTTTTCTGAATTACTTTCATACTTTACTATTTTTAAATCATAATTACTTTTGATCTGCCAGATAGAATTATAAGTATAGTTTAGTGGTATTTAATCCAATTCCCTGTGGGATCGACCTCACCTGTGTGAGATTTACTACTTGATTGCGTATACTTGCGTAGTATTAATAAATTATAGCAACATAAACCCAATTCAAATACCACGTGTCGAAATATTATTGGTGGGTGTTATTATTTTAATTTTAAAAAATAAAAATAAATAAATAAATAATTTTTTTAAAAAAATATTTTTTTTCCTTTTTCTTTTTCTTTTCTTTTTATTTTTCTTTCTTTTCTTCTTCATCTTCTTCGTTTTCTTCTTCTTCAACCCAACCCCAACCAGCCACAAAGTGTGACCGGAGCACCACCACGACCCCAACCACCACCACATCCCGACTGCTAACTCCGGCCAGCCTTAACCCCACTCCAGCCCCGACCCCACGACCCCAACCACAACCACATCTGTATGTATAATATAAATTCGTACCATCATCAACAATCAGATCCAGACCACCATCTAGACCCCAATCAAGAGCACGCTTAGTACACCACCAATACTCTTGAAGAGTCTCACCTTTCCAAGCAAAAAACAGCAGCTGAATCACGAGCTATGGCGGCCGCAGCTTGATCCTGAGTCGAGAAAATGTTGCTGGAGCACCATCTCACCTCAGCACCGAGTGCGGTTAGGGTTTCGATAGAACAAATGGGCTCGAATAGTCATGTGAAGAGAACCAGTGATTCTGGCTCCCTTAAATGGCTGAGATGGACCGAATTCAGTACGACATGAGACGAGACCTGGCATTTCGACCTCCGCGAGTTCGATCTCGAGACGACCGAAATCGGCCTGAGAAAGGTCCCTGACCTTGTATTCACGGTCGGCGGTGGTTTTCTCGACGGAGAGAGACATGTTTTCAGATGTGATATGAGCTTTGATTCGATCTGAGAAGAGAGAGAGAGAAATGAGAGTGATGTGGTTGTGGTTGGGATCTGAGAAGACGAAGAAGAAAGAAAGAAAAAGTAAAAGAAAAAGAAAAGAAAAAGAAAAAAAGATTTTTTTTTTTTAAATTTATTTATTTATTTTTATTTTTTTTAAATTAAAATAATAACACCCACCAATAATATTTCGACACGTTGTATTTGAATTGGGTTTAACGGATCTGTTAACTTGGTGACCAACGGACAAATAAAAAATCTGACCTTGAGGACTATTGCTGCTATTTTTGGAGGTTGGAGACTTATCTGTATCAAATTGAACTTTTTAGGGACTTTTGCCGCAAATTTCCCTAAACTCTTTAAGTGGTGATTTATAAATTATGTATACCATAGCATTTTCGAAAAAAATAAAAAATAAACTAATATAAGTGCAAGTTAAAAAAAACATTAATTAAAGATTTGTAAACAAGCTGAATTTTTTTTTAGAGAAAGAAGGAACATCTGAAACTTAAGAGATCATCGGGTATGGGGAGCCGGAGCAGGAGCTCCCTTCGATCCAGGTAGCAGAGATTATGAACGTGACGAAGGATTTTCGTGACACCCAATCAAAGTTGAGATATGAATTATAAAACATATGTATATGAAAAAAAAATGATTGAAATTAAAAAATATATACATTAAAATTAATTTAATTTTGGTTTTTAGTGTTGAATTATTCTGTGGATATAATTATATTTTTTAAATGTAATCATTATTAGTAGACTAGCCAGTAGAATGGTCATCGAAAGTGTGATCTCTGGAATATTGATTGTCCTTTCCCAAACTCAAATATGATTCCATCTGTACTCTTCTTATTTGGTTATTTTTTTTATTTAAACATTTATATATATTATAACTAAAATCTAAATCTCACACCTCTAACACATCACATTTTTATGATTATTTGAATTAGTTTCAAGTAGTTTGTTATTTGGTTATTTATATATTATTTTTAAATTATGTGTTGAATTTGCTGCACAATAAACTATTAACAATAACAATCAACAACAAAACATGCTCCTATCATCCAAAATCAAACATTTAATTTCATAGCATTAATTTTACAATAAGTAAACATACCTCATTTAATTTTTTGATATTGAATTTTCAAGAGCTATATATGAATTATTGTTGACTTTATAAACCCTTTTGATCTACATACATAAAGAAAACACAAGAAAACTTGGGTGTAATAATGAACTCTTCTATTCTCTCAACACCATAGTGACACCATCTATAATACCTTAATTACAAAAAAAGAGTAGTACAACCCTTTTATAAGAAATTATTGACCAATTCGGTCTACATGTCCAATGTGAGAATTAATTATCTTGACTCAATAAGCTCACCAAAAATGTTTAAGAGCATGTCCATGGGCCTCAAGCTTTTAGTACGTTATTTCCATCTCATTATGACCCGGTAGTAATACCATGTATCAGGGCCGGCCCTGACTTTTAGTGGGCCATAAAAAAAAATTATTTTGGGCCCTTATTTAGAAAAAAATATGGTATTTTTCAAAATCAGTAAAAAAATGGTATAATTTTAAAAGGTAAATATTTTTTTTGGGCCCCTGGGATAGGTGGGCCCTAGGCACAGGCCTAGCCCGCCTATGCCCAGGGCCGGGCCTGCCATGTAT
This sequence comes from Cannabis sativa, assembly GCF_029168945.1. Taxonomy (NCBI): domain Eukaryota; kingdom Viridiplantae; phylum Streptophyta; class Magnoliopsida; order Rosales; family Cannabaceae; genus Cannabis; species Cannabis sativa. The sequence continues at coordinate 37,478,200 of NC_083601.1, read as the reverse complement.
TATTAATTATATAGTTATCATTATATGTTAATGGCGACACTGAGTGAGTAACACTTAATTATGTTAGTCCACATAAAATATTATAACATTTGCATGTTGTTTTCATGCTACTTTCATACAGTTTTTTTATTGTTTTTACAGAACACCATAAAAATGTAAAAAGAAATTGAATGTAAAAAATGTAAATTTTTTACAAAAAAATAATACTTTGTGTAAATTTTCCAAGAACTTTAAAAGTTAAAGAAATGAGACTTTTAAGTGGTTCAAGTATTAACGAACTCTAATCCTTGAGTCAGTATAATTGTCGAGGCTTACAACAATGGCATAATTACTTTCTATTACAACAATATTTTTTAAAAAATTAATTACACATGTGATGCTGATGTGATAATAATTTAGACAATCACGTCATCATTTTGTTTGTCATGTGGGATAAAATTTGATAGAATAATTATTTTACAATATTGTGAATAATTCAAAGACCATTTTTAATAGGTTTAAAAATTCAAAGGGCATAAAATGTATATGTTATAGTTTGGGAGAAAAAATCTAAATAGTATTAGTTTTTCTGAAAAAATGAGAACACAAAATGGTTTTAAATTTTCTAAAAAATAAAATTTTAAAAAATTAATTAATATATTTATAAAAAGATAAATATTTTAAAATTTTGTAATAATAAAGAAATGAAATGGTTTCAAAGAAAATGTAATAAAAACTCCAAAACTAATATATATATTTTTTTAATAGATTTAATCACATTCTTTTATACAATTACCAAAACTTTTTTTATAAGATTAAAGTTTGATAGTTACTTGGTGTAATATAAATCTCACATAAAAATAATATGAGACAAACACACACAATTTTTTTTTAAGAGATTTATTGACACCAAACTCAAATAATATTTTTTTTTGTTGTTCTCAAAATTTAATGTTTTTAGTAACAATGTTTTATGAAAATAATGCCACACAATGGTTCATGTTAAAATATTTGTAGTTTTTTTTATTAACAATATTTGTAAAAAAATTGAAACAAACAGTTTATTGTCTTCTCCCTAATCTCTAATTTACCCGTATGAAGTTACCATTTTTGCAAGGTTAATTAGTAATTTTTCCCCCTAAATTTTGACATGTACTAAATCGTGTCCCCTGAACTTTTTTGGCCGTTAAAAATTCACCTCCAATTATTGAAATTGTTAAATTTAAGGACTTTTGTCTAATTTTAGTAAAAAATTATAACATATACGAAAGTTCAAGTGCATTTGATTTAAGATTTATCAAAGTTTGAGCGCATTTGATTTGGTGATATTAAAGTCTCGCATGGTTCAGTACATAAACAATTACTGAAACAGTAAAATTGAATTAAATTAGACAAAAGTCCTTAAATTTAACAATCTCAATAGTTTGAGGAGAATTTTTAACGGCCAAAAAAATTCAGGGGGCACGATTTACTACATGTCAAAGTTCAGGGGAAAAATTACTAATTAGCCTTTTTGCAAATCAGTAAACATTTTTTTGACTTTTTACTTTTTCAGTAGTTAAATAATTTCAATATATATAATGAAAAAGAGTGAAAAAATAAATTTAAAAATATTACATCTTTAATTATTTATATCCAAAAATACACGTAATAAATATTACAATTATAGATGCAATAACTGAAAAATATGAAAAGATATTGATATTGTTGGAGAAAAAGACAAGGTCGTGTAATCTTCACCCATTTTTCAAGTTTTAGTTTTGAAGATGTGTGTATGAGTTGTATTGTATATCTTTGTTATTTATTTATTTATTTATTTTTTGAGATTTTGATAATATAAATTTAAAGTTGTTTGTTTGTATGGGAAACCAAACAAGCCCTTATCAGACTCCAATTCTATCACAGAGCCAAGGAAAAAGACAGACAAAGGTGACGAGAGAGAGACCCTCCTATCTCAAAACTTTTTGAGTTTGCGGCTTTCGAGGCCAATTGCTTGGCACTCTTTTCGGTATTTGCTCTCTATCTCTTATTTACATATTCAACTCAGATATCTCTTTCTCCGATTCTTGTTCGGTGCTTCAGGTAACCCACAAATCCACAATTTCTTTTGGGCTCAGAATCAGATTTAGGTAATCTGTTTGATTTATCTTCACCCTGCAATGGGGTTTTTTTTTTTTCTTAAAAAAAAAGAGTATATGTTAGGGTATTGACTATTGAGTTCTTTGTAAATATTGGGTTGACTTTTGATTTGGGAAATAGGTCTATTTCGTATTGATTTGCGTTTGGTTGCTGGGAAAATGAAGGAGAAAAGTGGGGAGACTATAATGGACTCTACTAGACCCTACTGATAGAGCATTTTGTATGCATATGTGTGATTGTGTGGGATTTTTGGAGTACATAGCTAAGATTTTCATTGCTTATGAAAGAACGTTTACTGGGGGTCATATGAAGTTTATGGGGATAATTATGTATAAGCCAATTCGTTGACCACATCTTACTGTTTGTCTGACCATTTGAGCTGTTTCTTAGAGCTGTTTGGCTTACTTTTTACTATTTTTTTTTGGCTTAGGATACAGTTTGTTTAGTGTTAGAGAAAGAAGATTAAGGACTATTTTCAGATTACCAAGTATATTTGTGTGCTTTACTTTTGTGGAGAATGGAAAATTAAACATTAGAAGTTGAGTATATACAGTTACACAATTAATGTTAACATGAAGAATTGCTTCCTTTGTTCCCATCTCCATATTACTTGGCTTAAGATTTTTGTTGTTTCAACTTGGCACCTTTGCTATTCATGCTGTGTGAGCTCACTTTTAGTACGATACAATTAAACATTAGAAGTTTGATCTTGTTGTTTTATAGCATTTTTCTTTTACACTAGGATCCCTGCCAAGCAGTACAATATTTGGGACCATAGCAATTGTTATGTACCAGGAGGAACTCGAACCTGAGACCGTGTGGACAAACCACGTGTCTAACCATTTGAGCTACCCTCTTGGATTGTTGTTTTGAAACATATTTAACTCTACCCACGTTTGTTTTGTTAATTAAACATATGATTTGATAAACATAAATTGAGATGTGATGCGTACATTATTTATAAGGATGAAAGCTTCTTTATATCAAGGTGTTACTTGTTTGTATTTGACAATGCTTCCTATAAATTATTTGAGTAATGAACACCGTTTGTTTTCCAAATGGTATTAACATGGCTTGTACTGTGCAATGATGTTGCATGTTCAGTATAAAAGATGAGTACTTTGGATGCCACCAGAGCTGAACTTGGTCTTGTAGTTCTGTACCTGAATAAGGCTGAGGCCAGGGACAAGATATGCAGGGCCATACAATATGGTTCAAAATTCTTGAGTAATGGACAACCTGGTACAGCGCAAAATGTCGACAAATCGACTAGCTTGGCAAGGAAAGTTTTCCGTCTTTTTAAGGTTAGCTTTTCCTATTTAGTTTCAGCTGCATAATCTTCCAGTTACCTTGTAGTTTCCCTTGCATTATCTATATTTCTAACTAGACATAGTAGAAAAGTTATTCTGCGAGAAGTTTCCAGAATGTTGGTCCTTAATTATCTCTTTGTATTGTTGAAAGAAATAATGAGAAGGATAGTGTGATTAATTATCTGTATGAAGTGATTAATGTTTTCTTTTATATACCTTGGACTGTGAAGTAATATAATGCAAAATTTATACTTTTAAACATATTCATCCTGCATATTTACTCATGAAGATGCAATGTTCAACTGCAGTTTGTCAATGATTTGCATGCTCTTATTAGTCCAACTCCTCAAGGAACTCCTCTTCCACTTATTCTGCTTGGAAAGGTGCCATTATACTTCTGACCTTTTTGCTCTCTTCACTGTGTTTATACTAATAAAATTCTGACATAATATTTCTATGAGAATCCTATTCTAATTATAGCCTTTTTTGTGGCTTGCTGATGGTTTTACAGTCCAAAAATGCGTTGCTATCAACTTTTCTATTTCTTGATCAAATTGTCTGGCTTGGTAGATCAGGAATCTATAAGGTATGGATTGCCCTTCTCCTTCTTTAGTTCTTATCTTTAAAAGTCTCTTAAGAAAGACTAAAATTATGTTTGTTTACGCAGAACAAGGAACGTGCTGAGTTGATTGGCCGGATATCTCTTTTCTGCTGGATGGGGTCTTCAATTTGCACCACTTTATCGGAGGTATGCTTCATACCGATTTATATAAATATGCATACTTTTTAAAAGGATTTTGGCTTTCCCTCAACAAGGATGGTTTGAAACTGTTCCCCACCATTCTTATTTCAGCTTGGGGAGATTGGAAGGCTTTCTGGGTCAATGAAAAAGTTGGAGAAGGATCTTAAGGGCAGTGATAAATATGAAGTAAGTCTATGAGACATCATCTGGATTTTTATTGTCTTTGATATAGCTGTGTGCTATTTCTTCATGATCTTGTTTATTGATGAGTGCAGAATGAGCAGTACCGTGCTAAACTCAAGAAATCAAATGAGAGAACACTGTCTCTGATTAAAGCATCCATAGATATAGTGGTAGCTGCAGGGCTGCTTCAGTTGTCCCCAAAGAAAATTACCCCACGAGTTACTGGAGCCTTCGGATTCACCAGCTCTCTCATCTCTTGTTATCAGGTAATCACTGATCACTGATATTTGCAGTTTCTGTCATGAGTAATTTTTTTTATCTGATAATATTCAACTCATTGTTATGCAGTTGCTTCCATCACCAGCAGCAAAGTCCAAGGCAGCCTAGAGAGCCATTCTATTGTGCTGAAAGCTTCTACAGTCGTAATAATTATTTAGTGTGATACAAAATCCATGGCAATGGAAAGCCTTTAAATAAAGACTTGTGAAATTGGGCTTTCATTATATTCTGTTCCATACTGCTCTTCTTACTGTAGCAATAATAAATGTTGTTTCTGTGGTCAATAGTATTTAGTAATTAGGTGGAGGAAAAGTACTCACTCAATACTTGGGTAGTTTATTCTAATGGTAAATGTATGGGCCAAACCCATTTCGATTTTATTACAGATGATTAAATCCCGAGTATGCTTTCGTTTGTGGAATTTACAGATCAAAGGCACATGTTTCCTCAAATTTAATGTAATTCAATATGCAATTGCTCTAGCAACTGTCGTTAACTGATGCCGATTTTTACTTTAGTGATAACGAATATTAAAAAATAAAAACAAAAATACAAACTTGACATTTCTCGTATTAGAACTGTGATGTTTCGATCTTTGAGAGATAAATTTGTATTATGTATTGAATTGTAAGAGTACAAGTTAATATACATGAATTAAAATAACAGAAAGCGTAACAATCCTTTTAACAACTTCTTACTAACACAACTAACACCTCTGTTATTTAACTACCTGGATCCTTGACAGCCCCTTCAAACTGACAGTAATTTTAGAAACCATACACAGCTTGTGTCTAAACTCTGATAACCTAGTGCTAGAGATAGAGTGAGATAGTCTGCAACCTGAGTTGTAGAAGGGGCATATTTCACTTGAATGCGCTGTTGTGAAACCTTGTCTCGAAAAAGATGTAGATCAATTTTTATATGTTTTGTACAAGAATGGAGAATAGAATTTGCAGCAAGGAGGGTTGTGCTTTGACTATCACACCATATCAAAAGAACAACTACTTCAGGAATTTGAAGCTCATGGAGAAGCAACTGAACCAATGTAACCTCAGCAACAACACTAGCAAGACTGGGAAACTCTACTTCAGTTGATGACTTGTTGATTGTAACTTGCTTTTGAGATTTCTAGGCCACAATGTTACCTCCAAAGTAGATACAATAGCCTGTGGTGGAGCGCTTGTCATTTGGATTAGATACCTAATCAGCATCATAGACACATCAAGAAAAAAAATCTATTACTGGTTTGACCAGGAGACCATGATCAAGAGTACCTGCAATATACCTTAGAATTCGTTTTACTACAATCTAGTGTGTATGCAAAGGATTTGCATAAATTGACACACTTTATTGACACAAAAAGAAAGCTCAGGTCTGGTGATAGTGGCATACTGCAGACCACCAACAATAAACCTATAGAGAGTGGCATCTTTCACAGGTTCATTGCCTAAGTGGAGAGTTTAAGACTACTATTCATTTAAGCGTTTTGTGTGTTTATATTCTGCACATTTGACTTAGTTAAGTGTTCTTGAAGATACTTTGTTTGTGTGAGTAAGTGGCCAGCTGGAGTTCGTGTTGTAACACCCCGATTTCCCGAGATGTCACATAAAATAGTCCGTATAAAATAATTTAATAAGATAAAGACAATCAAATACTGCTTTATTGAAAAATATTCAGCATGAGATCTCATTGTTTAAAACAAAATTCTTTTAGTACTGTAAACTTAAATAAGAACTAGTTAAGTCAAAATAATAGTTCCAAAATGTTTAGCAGTAAAAAAAACATTAAAAGCAAAATACTGTGCCAGCCCCCTAACATGCGGTCCACGCCTCGAGCTCTTCATTCTCACTGCTTAGCCTTACCCTTACCTGCACACAGAGTACCCGTGAGCTAACGCCCAGTAAGAAGAGCTATGTAGGACATAACCCTCCTAACTAGTTACTTGACATAATTTGCCCTTTAATATTAATCAACAGTAATTCACATTCCATAAATATATCCACAACGCATGTTGTTCTCACATGCACACATCAAGTCTCATACCGCACATTATACTCACATACGATAATCAACTATTCTCTCATGTTGATCAGACATGAGGTAACCTACCCCCGCCTCGTGTTATTCTCACACTTGGCATCCAACAAGGCAATTAATTACCATAAGTTGTACTCACCCATGATAATGTTATAACCTCGCAAGTGTTATGCTCACACAAGGCAAAGAAGACCCTAATATTATTCTCATGCTAACGATGCTCACAAAATATAAGGAAATCATAACACAATCAAATTAAATAAAGAAACCAACCCAAGTTGTACGCATAACATACACCCCGTGTACAACATGTCCACTCTTCTTACCTCGCCAAGGCTAAGACCACACTTGCTACCTCGAGCACCTCAACGAATTTCCTTCGTTGAGAACAAGATCCTCCAAAAACCCCGAACGGAAGTGTCGCCGAGTTCTCGCTTCAGCTTCGTCGCCCGTAAAGTGTAACTTTGTCTCCGATGGCTCTCAAGCGTCCTTTCGATTGGGGAAGCTCTCCACAATGCCTCGGACCTCAAAACGATCAAGAAAAGTGGTCCGAGAAGGCAGACGGTTGTCTTCTTTCGTTGGCGTGTACCGCCTTTAATGGAGTCCAAAATTTTGGATTTTCGTTTTGGACGTTAAAGCTTCGATTTCTTACGTCAAAAACAATCCTTAGGGTCCCATGCACTCAAATATAACCTCCCTTGACCCAAGAACAAGCTTAAACACGTTCGAATTTGAGTCCGTAACTAAGCCGCACCTTTGAAGCTTCAAAAATGGCGAATCTCAAAACGACGACTTCCGCCCCTTATACCACGTTAAAAAGCTTCCTTAGGTCGGATATAAGTTGATCCCAAACCCCCACGTTCACCTGTGTTTCACTCCGCTTGAAGAAACGAAAATTTTCGGTATCGTATACGCCGTATACGTGCTCTCTCTCTCTCGTTGGTTCTCTGTTTTGGGTGAACGAAAATAGAGTTTAAAACCTAATTTCTATCGTGTTTAAACCCAAGCAAAATATCGCTTTGAACCGAAGTGGAGCGATTCCCACTCCACAAAAATAGGTCCTCCGAATCGTGCGTATATACACTTCGTATATGCACACTAACTTAACAATATTAATAATAACATTAAATATAATAATAATAATAATAATAATAATAATAATAATAATAATAATAATAATAATAATAATAATAATAATACGTTAATTTTAATAATAATAATAATAATAATAATAATAATAATAATATATAATAATAATAATAATAATACGTTAATTTTAATAATAATAATAATAATAATAATATATACCCATATAACAATATCCAGATATATATATCAATTAGGCATTATGCACATGCCAATAATATCAAATATTATATCATCATAAAAATCTCATACATATTTAAACCCATAAATATGTAAAATAATAAAAAATACTCTCCGCTAAAAAATATTACAAAAATACCCTTTCGGAGTTAGCGGATATTACAATTATCCCCCTCTAAAAGAAAATTTCGTCCCGAAATTTTACTCAAATAATTCTGGATATTGTTCTCGCATATCAGACTCTAGCTCCCAAGTAGCTTCCTCAACCACGCTGTTTTTCCATAGGACTTTCACCAAGGTAATTGTCTTATTTCTCAAAATCCTATCCTTTTGATCAAGAATCTTTACCGGACGTTCATTGTAGGACAAATCTTCCTGCAAACCCAAGAGCCTCATAGCTCAAAACATGCGATGGGTCCGACACATATTTCCGAGTTGAGATACATGAAATACATTGTGCACCCGCATAATGATGGCGGTAAAGCTATTCTATAAGCTACACTGCCCACTCTTTCCAATATCTGAAATGGACCAACATATCTAGGACTTAGTTTCCCTCTCTTACCAAATCTCTTCACTGAGAGTCCTTTTCGTGGTGTCACTCGAAGAAACACATGATCACCCACTTTGAACTCAATGTCCCTCCGCTTCAGGTCTGCGTAAGATTTCGTCTCGCTTCCGAGCCGTGATCATTCTAGCCCCGATCTTCCGAATAGCTTCGTTTGTGTGCCGAACCGCATCCGGCCCCAGGAGTTTGTTCTCTCCCAACTCATCCCAATGCAAATTGAGACTCCGCATTTTCTTCCATACAACATCTCACATGTGGTGCTACCCCGATAAGTAGACTCGATAGCCGTTGTTGTAAGAAAATTCAATCAAAGGCAGTATTTGCTCCATGACCCTTGGAAATCTATCACACATGCCCTCAACATATCTTCCAAGATCCGATTTGTTCTCTCGCTCCGACCATCCGTCTCTCGGATGATATGCGGCCGAACTTCAATCGAGTTCCCATCGCTCTCCGTAAGCTTTCCCAAAAGACGAAGTGAACCGAGCATCTCGATCACAAACAATAGAATACTTCGTGCCCCATGTAATCTTACAATCTCATTCACATAAAGTTCAAAGAAAATGGTCCATGGAGTAAGTCATGCGTACCGGTAGAAAAAATGGGCGTATTTTTGTATACCTATCGACGACTACCCAAATGGCGTCATGCCGTTTGTAGTCTTAGGTAACCCTGCCACAAAATCCATGGAAATCTCTTCCCACTTCCATTCAGGGAGCTTCGTGGTTGTAACAATCCCGCCGGTCTTTGATGCTCGCTTTAACTTGTTGACATGTTAAGCATTTGGCCACAAATTCAACTACATCCTTTTTCATGCCGTGCCACCAATACAATGCTTTTAGGTCATGGTACATTTTAAAGGGTCCCGGATGAACCGAATAAGGTGTAGTATGAGCTTCTACCAATATCCCCTTCGAGCTCATCATTATCGGCACACAAATTCGTCCCTTGAACCGAATTAATCCCGTGTCCGATATTTCATAATCTTTGGCGTTACTATTCAAAATTTCGCTTTAGTTCACCGAGCTTTTGATCCGTCGTCCGCCCCTCCTTAATTCTTTCTAACAAAGTGGATCGAAGTGTGACCTTTGCAAGTTGCCCCGTAATAAACTCTATACCACTGCTCCATGTCTTCCACTAATTCCCTCGATACTCCTTGTAAAGTGGAAACTAGTCCGGACCTCTACGCTTCGAGTGCATCCGCTACCACATTGGCTTTACCAGATGGTACATTATCTCGCAAGCCGTAGTCTTTGACTAGCTCCAACCATCTCCTCTCGCCTCATGTTTAACTCCCTCTCGGGTGAAAAAGTACTTTAAACTCTTATGATCGTGTAGATTTCACATTTCACTCCATAGAGATAATGACGCCGCATTTTTAGTGCAAAAACCACCGCGCTAACTCTAGGTCATGTGTCGGTGCATCTCTCGTTCGTATTCTTTTAATTGCCTTGAAGCGTAAGCAATTACCTTCCCTTCGCATTAGAACACAACCCAACCCTTTGTTTAGATGCATCACAATATACCGCAAATTGTCCCTCTTCTCGTTGGTAAACCGAGGATTGGTGCCGAGATAAGTCTATTCTTCAACTCTTGGAAGCTTTGCTCACACTTGTCCGACCAGAAAATTTTAGATTCTTCCTAGTTAATTCGTTAAGGGTGTGGCTATCTTTGAGAACCCCTCAACAAATCTTCTATAATAGCCTCGCTAAACCCAAAAGCTTCGAACCTCTCGAGGCGGTCTTTGGTCTAGTGCCATTCTTTCACCGCAAAGAACCTTGGCAGATCTACTTTTATTCCCCCGTTAAGCTGACAATCGTGGCCCAAAAATGCAACTCCTCGACAACCGTAACTCACATTTTTTGTACTTGGCATACAATTGATGTTCTCTCGCCGCCGCAAGGTCAAGCGTAAGTGCTCCTCATGTTCCTCCTCTCGTCTTAGAATAAATCAAGATATCATCTATGAATACAATGACAAACCGATCCGCATATTCCTCAAGACTTGCCTACGAGGTCCATAAAGCCGCCGGGGCATTTGTAAGTCCAAATGACATCACCATGAACTCATAATGCCCGTATCTCGTTCCGAAGGCCGTCTTCGTATATCTTCATTTTTGATTCTTAACCGATGATACCCCGAACGAAGATCAATCTTAGAAAACACCTTTTTCCCTTGAAGTCGGTCAAACGTATCGTCAATCCTCGTAATGGGTACCGATTCTTTATAGTCACCTTGTTCAATTCCTGTAATCTATGCACATTCTCATAGTACCGTCTTTCTTTTTAACAAATAACCGGGTGCGCCCCACTGAGAGTAGCTAGGTCCGATAAACCCTAACTTAAGCAATTCTTCCAACTCGTATTTTCGAGTTCTTTCAATTCAGATGGTGCCATTCTATATGGTGCACGAGAAACTCGGTGCCGTCCCGGCACTAATTCTATCACAAATTCGATTTCTCTTCCGTGTGGTGGTAACCCGGTAACTCCTTCCGGAAATACATCAAGAAACTCCGCAACTACCCGTGTTTCCTCCGCTTTCTTTCAATTTTCGGTGTCATCAACCACATTAACTAGATACCCTAAGCACCCACGCTCGTAATAGTTGCCCACCTTCATTGCCGAAATAATAGTGAGTGCGGGGTTTCTTTCCTACCCCCCGAACTCGAAAGTCTCTCCATCTTCCGGTGTGAAAACAACTTTCTTTTGCTTGCGCCAATTGATGCTCCATATTTGGTAAGAAAATCCATGCCCAAGATTACATCAAAATCAAATAAATCTAATACAATCGTGTCTACAAATAATTCTCTACCATCTATCCCGACAGTATACCCCTAAGCCAACTTCTAGAGATTACAACCTCCCTGCATGGTAACATGGTCCCAAACCCCACAAGAAATAATTCACTCTGCATTTATATGATTTACAATCGTGCTAGCAATAAAGGAATGAGTTGCACCAGAATCAAACAAAACTTTACAAGTGGTGTTGGCCATAGGAATCTCGACCCGATACAACCGAAGGACCGGCCTCGCCTTCGGCTTGATGATGGCAAAAACTCGGCCGGAACATACTTGTCATCTTTTCGGGTTCTCGCTCCGTTCCCGGGCCTCCGTCCCCACAAGGCAATTGCGTCGATGTGTCCTTCTTTTCCACATTTGTAGCATGCTGTTGCGCAACACTCGCCGAGATGACGTTTGGTACATTTAGGCATTCGGAATGTTTCGCCCACTACCGCCATTAAATCGTTGGTCGTTATCACTTTTGTACCTCTTGTCTTGACTTGGCCGCCCTGGACCGGTCCCGTCCCCGTTTCGTGGTCATTAGAATTGGCTCCACCTTTCTTAGATTCTCTCCTCGGCGCATTTTCCTTCCAAATTTTGTTTTCACTCCGCTCCGCCGTAAGAGCCATTTCGACAACTCGAGCATAACCGAATTGACCCCTTGACACAATTTCCACATCTCGAGCAACCATTGGTTTCGTGCCCTCCACAAATCGATGTGCTCGCACTCTATCGCAGGTACCGTATCCGGAGCGAATTTCGCCAATCTATCAAATTTTTGTGCATACTCGCCGCACAAAAGAAGACTCCCTTGACTAACCCAAGAATTCATCGACCTTTGCCGCTGTAACTCGCCGAGTTATAATACTTCTCATTAAAGACCCTTTTGAAATCGTCCCAGCTTCATGGTATCTACATCCTTTGCTCGTTCCACCACCTCCCACCGCATACGAGCATCTTTCCGCATGTAAGATGCACACTTCACTCGGTCATTCCCATCCACTCTTAGCATCTCGCAAAATGCTTTCTATGCGACTTATCCACTCCCGCCCACTACACGGTCTATGCCTCCCTCAAACTCGTGGGTGTTGTTTCCGAAATCTCTCTCGCTAACAACTCATGTCTAGCCTCTCAGAACAGGATATACCACCGCACGGTGGGTCTCTATTTTCTCGCATCTTGCCTTATTTGGACCGGGCCGCTCCGGCTGACGTCTCGCCCGACGAAGTTCTTCATCCCGCCTATGAATGATTCCTTCCAAGGTGTGGCAATGCGCTCTTCCCATCCCTGTGGTGCTTGAGGTGGTTCATTAATCCCTCCATCATCTCGGCCTTGGCCTTGGCCTCGACCTCGACCTCGACCCACTCTAACTGACCTTCTAGGAGGCATTTCTAAACTCCTGAACCACACAAACCAATACACATCAAGATCATTTTGATCATCAATTTTACATGAAAATAATGTTACCCTCTCGCATGCAGAAATTCAAGGCAACTTAATTATAAGTAATAACCACTTACGCATGCAAGGAGTCGAGCTCGTCTCATGGCGTGAACTTTACATGTTAGGGCTAACCACAATCTTTAGGACCGTATTGCTCTGGTACCATATTGTAACACCCCGATTTCCCGAGATGTCACATAAAATAGTCCGTATAAAATAATTTAATAAGATAAAGACAATCAAATACTGCTTTATTGAAAAATATTCAGCATGAGATCTCATTGTTTAAAACAAAATTCTTTTAGTACTGTAAACTTAAATAAGAACTAGTTAAGTCAAAATAATAGTTCCAAAATGTTTAGCAGTAAAAAAAACATTAAAAGCAAAATACTGTGCCAGCCCCCTAACATGCGGTCCACGCCGAGCTCTTCATTCTCATCGCTTAGCCTTACCCTTACCTCGCACACGTAGTACCCGTGAGCTAACGCCCCGCAAGAAGAGCTATGTAGTGACATAACCCTCCTAACTAGTTACTTCGACATAATTTGCCCTTTAATATTAATCAACAAGAATTCACATTCCATAAATATATCCACAACGCATGTTGTTCTCACATGCACACATCAAGTCTCATACCGCACATTATACTCACATACGATAATCAACTATTCTCTCATGTTGATCGATGAGGTAACCTACCCCGCTCTCAGTGTTATTCTCACACTTGGCATCCAACAGGCAATTAATTACCATAAGTTGTACTCACCCATGATAATGTTATAACTCGCAAGTGTTATGCTCACACAAGCAAGAAGACCCTAATATTATTCTCATGCTAACGATGCTCACAATATATAAGGAAATCATAACACAATCAAATTAAATAGCAAACCAACCCAAGTTGTATGCATAACATACACCCCGTGTACGCATGTCCACTCTTCTTACCTCGCTAAGTTAAGACCACACTTGCTACCTCGAGCACCTCAACGAATTTCCTTGTTCGAGAACAAGATCCTCCAAAACCCCGAACGGAGTGTCGCCGAGTTCTCGTCTGCTTCGTCGCCGCAAAGTGTAACTTTGTCTCCGATGGCTCTTGAAGCGTCCTTTCGATTGGGGAAGCTCTCCACAATGCTCGGGACCTCAAAACGATCAAGAAAAGTGGTCCGAGAAGGCAGATCGGGGTTGTCTTCTTCGTTGGCGGTGTACCGCCTTTAATGGAGTCCAAAATTTTGGATTTTCGTTTTGGACGTTAAAGCTTCGATTTCTTACGTCAAAAACAATCCTTAGGGTCCCATGCACTCAAATATAACCTCCCTTGACCCAAGAACAAGCTTAAACACGTTCGAATTTGAGTCCGTAACTAAGCCGCACCTTTGAAGCTTCAAAAATGGCGAATCTCAAAACGACGACTTCCGCCCCTTATACCACGTTAAAAAGCTTCCTTAGGTCGTATATAAGTGATCCCAAACCCCCACGTTCACCCAGGTTTCACTCCGCTTGAAGAAACGAAAATTTTCGGTATCGTATACGCCGTATACGTGCTCTCTCTCTCTCGTTGGTTCTCTGTTTTGGGTGAACGAAAATAGAGTTTAAAACCTAATTTCTATCGTGTTTAAACCCAAGCAAAATATCGCTTTGAACCGAAGTGGAGCGATTCCCACTCCACAAAAATAGGTCCTCCGAATCGTGCGTATATACACTTCGTATATGCACACTAACTTAACAATATTAATAATAACATTAAATATAATAATAATAATAATAATAATAATAATAATAATAATAATAATAATAATAATAATAATAATAATAATAATAATAATAATACGTTAATTTTAATAATAATAATAATAATAATAATAATAATATATAATAATAATAATAATAATACGTTAATTTTAATAATAATAATAATAATAATAATAATATATACCCATATAACAATATCCAGATATATATATCAATTAGGCATTATGCACATGCCAATAATATCAAATATTATATCATCATAAAAATCTCATACATATTTAAACCCATAAATATGTAAAATAATAAAAAATACTCTCCGCTAAAAAATATTACAAAAATACCCTTTCGGAGTTAGCGGATATTACACGTGTGACTTGGATTGCGAAGAAGTAGTCAACCAAGCCGAGGTCTTTTAAAGAAAAGGTGGAACTCAACTCTTGGATAAGTTGATCAACAGGTTTGTCATCACTACCCATAGTGAGGATGTCATCTACAGAGACTTAGATGTAAATGCATGAATGAGAGGTGACTCTGATGAAGAGAGATTGATCATCTCTTGAGAATTGAAAACCATAGCTGAGAAGTATTATAGACAATTTCTCAAACCATGCCTTTAGAGCATGTTTAAGACCATACAAGGCCTTGTTTAGCTTACACACATGATTAGGGTAGTTTGGATCAACAAACCTTAGTGGTTGTTGCATATAGACCTCTTCCTGTAAGTCCTCATTAAGGAAAACATTGTTGACATCTAGTTGTTTTATTGCCCATCCTTTTGTGATAGCTACAATGAATACAATTTGAATTGTAATTGGCTTTACTACTGGGCTGAAAGTCTCTAAAAAATCAAAGTCAGCTTGTTGATGGAATCCCTTTGCTACAAGCCTTGCTTTGTACCTGTTGAATGAGCCATCAATATTTTGTTTTACTCTTAAGACCCACTTGCAGCCTATAAATGTTTTATTGTTAGGCAGATGAATCAGCACCCATGTTTTGTATTTCTTGAGAGCAAACATTTATGTGGACATTGCCTCAAACTAGTGAGAATCTTCCAAGGTTGTCTTCACTGATTCGGGTTCACAGATAGCCATTAATGCTTTGGGTTTCCTTATTCATGCTTTTAGTTTGGTGGTCATACAGTGAGTTGATGTAGGTTGCACTGTTGAAATGGCTGCAGGCAAATCATTAGTAATAACATGCATAATAGGAACATTGACAACAGTATCAGAGTTAGGAATAACTTGAGAAAATTTGACTGAGACATCAATAAGATTTTTTGTGGCAACTATATTTGATGGACTAGGAGGAGAAGTGAGAGCCATAGATCGAGTTGCAAATTCTGGGACAAGAGCATCTGGGAAGGTTTAAGTTGGAACAACATGAGGTGTTTATAAGAGAGGAGGGCGAATGAGTGGTGTTGTTGGAGGTTAAACATTGTTGAGTTGAAGCAGGGAAGACAAGGGAGGGACACCAATGAGAGATGAAGATGATAACTCAATGGAAATACCCTAAGCAATAGAGTTATTAGCATGGGGAAAGGTGTTTTCATCAAGTACTACATCTCGAGAGATGTAAAATCTTTTGGATAGATATTTGAACCCTTCGTGAGCTATACTATATCCAAGAAAGACACGAGGTACAAATCTGTATTACAGTTTTTGTATTCTTTTTTTTTTTTTTGTATGGTATGAGATTAGGATAGCAAACACATCCAACGACTTTAAGACAAGTGTAATCTAGTGTGGTATGGAACAAAACCTCAAGGGGTGTAGAGTTCTTAAGAGTACGAATAGGTAGTTCTGAAAGACTCATCCCAATATTTGAGAGGAAGTGAAGCTTGGGAAGGTAGTGTTAATCCATTTTCAACTACATGCCTATGCTTCCTTTCAACAACCCCATTTTTTTCATGGGTATGAGGGAGGGCTAACCTATGGACAATCCCAGACCTCTCAAGTAAACTAGTGAAAGCTCTATTCTCACTCCCCAATCAAACTGTAAAGTTTTGATTTTCTTTTCGGCCTAATTGTAGCTCAACTTGAGTTTTGAATTTGATAAAAGTAAGTAGAGCCTCATCACGAGTTATGAGTAAGGAAAACTAGGTAAACCTAGAATAGGCATCCATAAAACTAATGTAATACCTGTAACCATTGCAAGAATTTATAAGAGTAGGGCCCCACAAATTTGAAAGTCATTCTAATGGTGCATTGTAAGTAGTAGTTGAATTAGAAAAAGACAATTTATGAGATTTGTCAAGACAACAAGCTTTACACACATAAGAAGAACTTTTATTAGACAATGGTATATTACATTTTGAAAGAGCCAATTGTACAACTCTAGCAGCAGGATGGCCAAGCCTACTATTCCATAAAGAAAACAAAGGATTGACAGTAGACATTTGGTGAGTGTGGGATTGAGGAGTTGAAGAAGGAGCTGACAAATTAATTTGTGGTGAGGGTGGGGGAAGACTTAATTAAGTATAGTCAAATTTGTATTTCCCATTCTCAAGATTCCCAACCAACAAAATCTTCTTGGTAGCACAATTCTTGACACAACAAGAAAAGGGGTAAATTTTAAAAAATATGTCATTATCCTAAGCAAATTGTGACACTCAATAGGTTCTTAGTTATGGAAGGAACATGCAATAGATTATTAAGAGTGAGTTGTTGAGAAGAAAAAGGAGAATGGATAAGAGAACTAATGTTCTCATTATTTAAGTCAATACCTTTACCAACATACACTTGTTCATTACCTACATAAGATGTGCTTGCTCCAAGGTTCATGGAATCTGGTGTCAAGTGGTAAGTCACACCATTATCAGGATACTAGCACTCATCAGTAAAAGTTTATGGAGTAGCACACATGACTTCCATCTCAACTAAGTGAGTGGTGGCAAGAAAATTAGTGAATGATTCAGGACCTATGAATAACTTATCAAAACGATAGAAGTACTGTTTTACAGCGTGACCAATTTTATGACATAGTTAGCACTGAGGTTTCTGAGACCATTACTGGTTCTGACCACGACCAAAATTAAAGGGACCACCACGTTGAGCAGGAGGACCATCGGGATTGTAACCATAACCACCACGAGCCATAGGATACCTTGCATATCCATCTGGTCGAGGGGGACCACCATGACCAAAGCCAAGTGGTACAGTTGGTGTAGGATAAGCAAGACAATTGTATGGATTGAATCCAATGGGTTTTGTGTGGAAGAGATTGTCCTATGCTTTGAGAATATCAAGATTCTTTGATGTTTATCAATGCAAACAGATTGAGCCATTAGAAGCACTTCAATCTCAATCACAATGTACTCATCTTTTCTTGTGGTAACTGAGGTGAAAAAAACATCATATTCAAAGGGTAAATGGCTTCAATATGATCTTGTAGCGTCTGTTTGTGATCGGTGGTAGCAAGAAGATCAACAATCCCTTTAATCTTGAGAAGATAGTCATTGAGTGTTCCTGTCATCTTCGTATTTCAAAGTTGAGTTTTGTATAGACCTATATTCGCAACATTGAGTACAGTATAGTACTCATAGGAGAGCGATAGGTTTGAGCAGTGGTATCACAACTGGTCATACGATTGGTGGTCTTTTCTGACATAAATGACAATAGCCAAGACACCAGAAGATTGTCTTGTTGGCTCCCAATCTTCAAACTCTAGATTGATGGTGTTGGATCTTTCATCTTCAGCTGTGCTCCCTTTGATCAATGCCAGAACTTGATGTCTCCATGATAAATGGGATGCAATCTAAGTAAAGGAACTTGTTGATCGTTTTGTGGTTGAGCATTGTTCAACATTTTCTGACATAAATGACAACAACCAAAAAACTAGAAAATTGTCTTGCTGCTCTCAATCTTCAAACTCTAAATCTCTAGATTGATTGTGTTGGATCTTTCATCTGCAGCGGTGAGGAATTTTACCGGAGCTCGAGCATGATCAAGATACTTGTAAAGGCAATGCTCCCTTTGATCGATGTCAAAACTTGATGTCTCCATTATAGGTAATTATGTTCATCAAGTTTGATAGAAAGAGAATGTGTGAAGAATGAGATACAATCTAGTTAAAGGAACTTGTTAATTGTTTTGTAGTTGAGCACAAGGTTGCAAGAATCTCCATTGACGAAAGAAAAAGGAACTCTGACACCATGTGAAGTTTCAATTTTTTGAGAGGTAAAATTGTATTTAGTGTATTGATTGTAAAAAAGTGCAAGAAGAGTTTATATACACGAGTTAAAATAACAGGAAACATAGCAACCCTTCTAACAACTTAGAAACACTCAACTAACACCTCTGTTAGTAAACAGAATTAAGTAACCGGTATCCTTGACAAGAACCAACACAATTTTTAATAAGCAGATTGAGCTACATCTACATGATAAATATCATAACTCAACATACAGAGCCTTTTATCAGGTTGGAAGTACAAAATTTAGCACTTTGCCGGATTTCATTCTAAGGTCCTTTCCATAAATTAAACATAAAAAAGAGCATGTACACGTTTAAAATTCATCATCTGATTCATCTTCATCCGACCAACCAAAAGTAGTGACTGAAGGGGGTTTATACTCAGGCAAGTTTACCGGTGTATTGTCGGATTGCAAATACTGCTTTAACACAAAATTTCCAGATTGATCGAGAATTTCAACGTCAAACGCAGGTGCTAACGGCAGGCCCAGTACTTGAATGTGGGACACACTGCAGAATTCATTAAAATTGTAATAAGAATGCATAAGTAGAGCAGTGGAAATATGACTGAAACATGTAGTCATGTGATTCACTAAAATTTCTAGTATTCTCGGTTTCCCTGTTTTTTCTGGTCAGATAGAGGAATACTACTGTCATGAGGAATACTACTGGTAAGTATTCTAATCAAATAAACAGATTGTAGTAATGAACGTTATCAAAAGTATCTTATCCTCAAATGCAATCGATCTATGATCTATCTTGAAAGAAAGTCTGTAGACAACGACTAAAAACTAAAACAAAGAAAACAGTTCTACAGGGATCCTATTTTGTCCACTACATGTAGCAGCAAAAACAAATATTTGACCTAGAATATTAGCATCTCTTAGACTCTTACCAACAGAGACCGTCCACATAGACATAGAGTCCAAAACAACACAGTAAACATCATTGGACTACGCTATTTCACATATTTGAAACTAAAATGCATTCTTTCCTAATATCATTTTCTGATCCGTTCCATTAATAATTCATCACATAATGACAAGTTCATACTAAGGTCTTCGGATAGTAACTAATAAGTGAAACCTATGGGTGCAAGCTTCTCCAAAGGCTCGTGGCACTTAAAACATTTTAAACCCACTCATGTATTGAAGCACATGTTATGCAGGGGAATCTTTAAGAAAATGACAATTGAACACCAAATACATGGTGATACGTTGGCTCACAGCATATTAAGAAATGAAGAAAAAGAATATGGAACAAACCATATATAGTACAAGCCATCCAATTCCTGTGTCTGTATCCTACCCAGTAGCTCAATTTGCAAATATCCACCAATGCAAAGTACTGGTTTTGGAAGCTTGAACATCTGTAAGCTATTTTTCTGTAAATGTGTGGATAGGATAAAAAAAAAACAATTAAACAGGCTAAACTTATGATCCAAAAAAAAAAAATCACAGCTGCATAAAAATGACAAGGCAAAAAAAAAAAAAATCTGTATTGTCTAAATCGCAGCTGCATTTAGACAGGTGTTCATTATCTTCTAAAATTGTAGAACCGTATTGACAAGGCCAAAAAAAAAAATAGCAGCTACATAAAAATGATCCAGCAACTAGTTTCATGTTCAAAAGGACAAAGGACACAAAAATAATGACCTACTTGTACACCAAAATAAAAAAAAAAAATCAACTGTTCATCAGAGAAAATTTCCAAACAATGCACGTTGTCATTCTCCTGCTGCTTTATTTTTATTTTTTTTGTAGCGTTTTGTTCATTCAGTCATTCTAATGGGAATGGTGAAAACATGTAATAAGAATAGTAGCGGGAATGGTATTATAAATTTTGGCTTATTTTTGGAATGGTATTATAAAAGTTTGGTTTATTTTTGGAATGGAAATGGTGATCAATGGTCTATGTACATAAATATCCTTACTAAAGTATAAGCAGTGGCGGAAGTTTTGATAAATTACTCTTATATAGAAATTTCTAAATAATTTCAGTTTGGTCCCCATAAAATTAATTTTTAGTAGTTTTATCCTTATATAATTTATATTTTTTAATTTTTATTTCTAATATTTTTATATTTATCCCCCCATATTTTTTAGTTTTATCCCTATAAAATTTAAAAAAACTTCTCCAACAAAGTTAATATGTTTTAATTAATATCCTATTTATATAAATAAAAATTTGTTGCCCCCCCTAAAACAAACAGCTGGCTCCACCGTATAAGGATCATTTTGTTTTTATATAAATTGTGTAATGGTGATAAATAGGTATAGAGTTGTATGTGTATTGCTTATTCATATAAAATGGTGATTACAAAATTTTCAAAACCAAAACAAACAATGAAATCATTACGATTACACCAAACCAAATACAGTATAGCCTAAAGTGTGATCTTTGTAAATTTTCTTTTTCATTAAAAGCTTTAGTATATTGCAACACTTAGTTGTGTTACCCTGTACTGATGTTAATGAGCGGGGGGAAAAAACTTCAAATGTAAATTAAAAGTCTTATTTCTTTAATGTAGACAGCCAATGAGTGAGAGAGCACATTATGAGTGGTCAGGGAAAACACAAACTTAACAAAAGACATAGCAACATACATAGAGGAAACTGGTTATAACAGTCTCCAGCACAGCAGGCCAAGACATGAGCAATAATGCCACAGACACGTAGCCAATACAATAAAATTCAAAATAGAAAGTACGGTAAAGTAAGTAGCTTAGGCACAAGAATATACCTGAGCCATCTGAAACACTTCCGATGTGTAGGTCCATATAAATTTATCATCACAGGGTTCTTTCACAGGGAAATTCTTTAAGTCAATGGGGGACTTTGGATGGCCTAATCGAAATCGCATACCTCTAGCTGAATATATTGGTAGACCCTCCTGGAAGAAAGCTATTGACAGGAGAAAGCATTTAATTTGTCAACAAAAAAACAACTTAAATCCGAAAATAAATTTTCAACAATACGAATTTTGAAAAATATGACCAGATAAAAAGACTACCTTCAAATGGCTTAATGCTGATTTCGGAAATCACACAAATATTGGAGGCTAACTTGTATATCAGTGTCTCAGGAACCTCACAATTACGTTGTCCTGTACTTGACCAATATGAGATTCTCCTAGAAATTATTTCTCTAGGTTCTAGAGTATTATCAATGCTTTCTTCAGGATAATTATCTGTGCTGGATGCACTAATTGCCTTTGCTAAGCAATTCTCAGGAACAAAAGATGAACAGCACTTATTTAGAAAAGCGTAGAGTCTATGATCTCTCACCATGCTTTCTTGTTCCGTCCAATTGCTTGTAGATCCAAATCCCATGCCCTCTTCTGTTTCAAATTGTTTTACCACCATTGTATGGGCAACTCTAGATAACTCAACAAACATTCGCAAGCACAACTGCTTAAAAAAGCCATTTTCCACCACTGCATAATATTGCAAATTTCAAAAACTATTAATGTCGCTCAAGTGAATGACTTCTCACTAAAAGAAATCTAATTTTATTCTTAACCTCAATATTTTTCATTCACTAAGACTACAACAAAACCTTGGAGGGGTTCAAGATACTTCTTTTCAACACAATGTCCCTAATGTATTGATATATGTGAAATTACATTGCCGGTTCTTACTTAGCTCAGAGAAAAGTACTACATATTACAAATCAAAATAAAAAATCTACAAACGAGGCATTCTAAGTTTCTAACTCACCAAAATGCCGCCAGGATCGCGACACTGCACTAATGCTAAGGAGATCAGAATGTTCCTCCACATAAGTGAGAATTTTTATCATCATGTCGGTATCAAGACAATCCAACGGATCCAAACGAGTATCCATGTGAAGTAAGTAAATGAAGCTCCGTCTCTAAAACCTCAAAACCTGAATTGACATTGTAAAATACCGTTCAGTGGACCCAAAAGAAATACAACTATACCTATAAGCAATGCGCAAAAGCTTTAATCCAATGAAAGAACTATTATATTGTCTATGTTAAAGCAATAGCCACAGGAGCCAAATTTAATAGCACACGACACAAAACTCTAAAATTGAAACCAACGGAGCAAACACCAAACACTTTCTCTCGCACCGCTTATAATTAAACATCAGATTCAATTGCAATGTTTATGCGATTACGACTATAATAACATTGTAAACATGGTTCAAATTCATATTATTCGTACCGAAAATGCAATTAACTGATTATGATATTCGAACTACAAGAGAGAGAGAGAGAGAGAGAGAGAGAGAGAGAGAGAGAGAGTGGACCTTTTTCTTGAGCAGCTGGTTGGCCCCAAAAGGAATAAAAATTCGAAACCCCAAACCCTAGAGAGAGAGAGAATCGCAAGAGACGAGAGAGAGGGCGGTGTTAGAATTATGTATTTAGTTTCTGGTTGTAATCGTTATCGTAAGGGATTGGGATGGAAGGAGAGTGTGACAGACAAGGAAGGAACGAAGGAAGAGAAAACTCCTTTTTCGTCATTTTTTAATATTCTTTACCAAATAAAATGTTTTTATTTGCATACAAACCATATTATTTTAAAAAAATATATATATTAAAAAAAATAATAACTTAAATTAAATAATAAATTATATTAGGAGTTTTTTCATTTTTACACTTTAAAATAGTTTTTTTTTACATTTTAATTAAATTCTACATAGAAACTCCTATTGCAACTAGAGCTGCAACTTAAATTGTAACAAAAAATCGTATAGGAACGCCTATTGCAACTAGCGCTGCAACCACTTTAGAAACTCAAACTATAAATTTGAAAAAAAAAAAGTTAAAAACATAGTATATGTAGTAATTCTCTATTATATTATGTTAAATAATAAATTACAACTTATATTTTTAAAAAGTACAAAATAAAACTCTAAGCTTAACTTTTTTTCAATATGAAATAACTGCTCCAATAAATATAGTATTGAGATACATACATTTAAGCCATTTTTTAATATAAAAAATCGAGTGTTAATTACAATGTCTTATTATAATCTTTTAGTAAATTTCTATGCTTAAAATCACATGTCGGAATATTTTTTTGAAATTTTTTTTACAGTTGTATTCGTTATAATTACAGTATTATTCCTGTAAATTTTTAAAAAATTTCAAATAGTTTACAATGCTGAAAACATGATATTTCAGTTTACCACGTGTTTTTAAAAAAGTTCAAACGTATTTTTAGCACTATAAACTATTTGAAATTTTTTTAAAATTTACAAGGATGACGTTGTAAGCATAACGAACACCACTATGAAAAAAAAATTAAAAAACTATCCCAATATGTATTTCGGAGACGGAAGTTGACTAAGAGAATAAGAAATTAACGATAGCACTCCGATATATATTTAACTAGTCTCGTCATAACAATTCTATATTATTATATTTTGATTTAATAAAAATTGTGCTCAATATATTATTTTTTTTAATATGTTTAAAAATATAAAGTCTAAATGATCATTGAACTGACTATAAACAATTTTTTTACATCACACAGATCCAAAAAATTACATTTGCCCTACTTTTAATTTTTGAAAATATATTATAATATTTAGATGGGCTTGAAATATTGGACTACCTCTGAAAGGGTTTTTACTCATTCGTTATCTTTCACTCTAGCTTTGGGGTTTTCTACACAATACCAAAATGAGTTTGGGATTACTTTTTTTTTATAGTAAAGTTTTATATCTCTAATTTTCTGGTAAGGTAGAAGAATATTGTAGTGTCGTGTTAACTTATTATTTACCTTGCGAAAAGAAATATTAACTCATTATTTGTCAAAAGTGCAAATTTAACTAGATTATGAGTAGCATTATTACAAAAATATTTTAAGTAGAGTTGCAGCTGGAATGAGAGACAATAAATTTTTAATATCATACAACACTAAGCCCCATTGAGAAGAAAAACAAGTAGGGCATAATGTACTTTTAGTTAAAAATTTATATTGATAGCATGATGAGACCTTCTATAGCGTGTTATTAAAAATGTACTGTGAATCTGTGATTATGCTACTATTCAATGTATAATCATATAAATGACAAAAAACTTCTTGATAATTAATCATTCAAAAGATATAACATAAATAAGTTTAATTGAAATCTATAAATTTATTATTAAAAATTGAAATGTAACAAAAAATTGACAGAATTTAACTATGAAATTTTGGATAAGAATTCCTTTTTTAATAATATATATTATTTATATTCAATTCATTGTAGTTTACGTTTGAAATATTTTTTCAGTAATTGGCTTTTATTATTCAGTTTTTATTATAATTTTGTTTTAAAATATTAATTTCTCTTCAGTTTTATATGGACGGAATGTTATATAAATTAACAATTAACCCAAGATCTATTTGTATATAACATAGAACACAATAGTAGTATATGATAATTGAGTATGTGTACCTGATTGATCCATAGCAATTATCTCTGATTGATCATGACGATTACTCCAATTCGATAGTGCAATACTATCAACTAAGTCTTCCTCCTAGATCTCTAAATCGAAGCGAGTTTATTTTATACGATTATCAAAAGGTATACAATTGTGATGAGACAATATGTATTTATAGAGTTAGGGAGGGGACTTAGCTCTGCAAAACCTAGTTGGTGGTAGCACTTGCTCATCAAAGGCTTCAGTCAACTAGAAAAGCCCACACTTCTGCTTCACCTAGACTTTACACACAGATGCTAAGCCCATGAACAAGTGATCACCAACAATATGGGCTAACACAGCAAAGAACTATCCAGTCAACCCAAGTTTTAATAAAACCAATAAAATTTAATGTAAGCCCAAATAAAAGTCTAACATTCTCCCACTTGGGCTACATTGATTTTAATACATATATATTATATATCAAAATAATTTTGTTTGAAAACGACTCATGGGTTGAACAACAGAAAAACATTTGTGGCCACTTTAAAAAAATGATAGTTCTCTGATAGCATCTCAACATACCGGTCCAATTTAACCTTTGATAATGAACTATGACAGTCATATTGCTTTTAACTCAACAAAAGACATTCATAATCACAAATACCAAAGTATTAAATCGACATGGTCAATAAGTCTAGTAGTGTGGTAAGGAATTATGTTCAACATGTGATCAATATAAAATAACATAATATCCTTATCAGTCCTCGAATTTCAACGATACGTGATGCTTAATAAATAAGCCAGTGAAATTAAACATACACCACTTAAAATAAGTAAGTGTCACTAAACTTGCTTAAATAATTAAGCCAACAACATATCATTGTCAATAAGTAAATAAATTTAAAAGACAATGATCACAACAATATGAACCACATGCTTTCAATTCAATCATTCTCGAGAATATAACAAAACATAATTGAAAACATATCCATTCAATAATAAAAAATATTGAAACATAAAATGTAGTTCATAACTTTATTCAGAAAATTATAAATAATAATTTCTAAAAACAAACAGAAAAACAAAACTCCCACTTAACCCAAAAGATCGAAAAGATTCTAAAATGCCCATATTAACAACATGTTTATTAAACGGCACGACACTTAACCCTTTGGTTAGAGGATCGGCTAACATCGACTCGGTCTTGCAATTTTCAATAACAATGTCTCCTTTCTTGACCAAGTCTCTAACAGTGAGATACTTTATTTCCATATGTTTAGAAGCACTACTAATCTTGTTATTCTTTGAAAAGAAAACAACAATACTATTATCATAATAGATTAGTATAGGAGAGGAAATAGGATCAACTAGTCGTATCTCTAAAAACAAAAATTCTTCAGCCACAAAGCTTGCAAAGATGCCCCATAACATGCAACAAACTCAGCATACATAGTAGATGATGTGATCAAAGTCTGTTTGACACTCTTCCAAGAAATAGCAGCACCTGCCAAGGTGAAAATATAGCAGTTGACTTTAAATCATCTACACAACCACCAAAATCTGAATGCGAATAACCAACAACTCGAAGATTGTCAACATGCTTATACACGAAGCATAAAACTCTTCGTTCTTTGCAAATATCTCAAAACTTTCTTGGCGCAACCCAATGGTCAAGGCCGGGATCGAATAAATATCTCCCAAGAACATTTACTACGAAAGCTATGTCGAATTCGAGTGCAAACTTTGAGCATACATTAAACTCCCTACTACACTTGCATAAGGGATGTTCTTCATTGCTCCTCTTTCCAAGTCGTTCTTAGGACATTGCTGCTTAGTGAACTTGTCCCCTTTCAGAATAGGAACAGAACCAGCTTTACACAAATCCATGTTGAACCTTTTGAGCACACGATTAATGTAAGCTTCTTGAGATAAGCCAAGAACTTTTCGATTCCTGTCACGATGGATCTCAATCCCCAAAACATAGGATGCCTCTCCAAGATCTTTCATATCAAAATTGGAAGACGAAGAAATTTTTGGTCTCATTTAGTAGTGACAAATCACTGGCGGCAAGTAAAATGTCATCTACATAAAGAACAAGAAAAATATAACGACTCCAACGATCTTCATATAAATACAACGATCAAACTTGTTCTCTACGAAACCAAACGATGTCACAACCTTGTCAAACTTCAAGTACCCTTTGTGAGATGCTGTTTGAGACCATAAATGGATCGTTTCAACTTGCAAACTAAGTGTTCTTTTCCATTCTCCTTGTAGCCTTCGAGTTGAGACATATAGACTTCCTCATTCAATTCTCCATTCGGAAAAGCGAGTTTTAACATCCATTTGATGCAACTCTAAATCAAAATGCGCAACTAAGGCCATAATAATTCGAATGAATCTTTAGTGGAAACAGGTGAGAAAGTTTTAGTGTAATCAATACCTTCTCTTTGAGTAAAGCCTTTAGCCACTAAACGCGCTTTAAACCTTTCAATCTGACCCTATTTATCCCTTTTAGCCTTTAAAATCCACTTACAACCTATTGGTTTAAAACCATCAGGTAATAAAACTAGCTCCCATACACCATTTTTCTTCATGGAGTCGATCTCGTCATCCGTAGCTGCTAACCATTTTGAAGATTGTGGACTATTAAGTGCTTCACTAAAAGTGACAGGATCCACAAAATGATCAATATCATATTCTCTTTCTCCAAGATAAACAAAATTATCATGACACTTTGTTGACTTCTTTTGTCTCTGAGATCTTCTTAGAGGAGGTACTTCTGGAATAACTTCTCTTTGTTGATCATTGTTTTGAATAACATCTTCCACAACTGGAATTTCTTCAATAACAGGATTCTCATTAACAATAGGAGCTTCATCATTAATAGGCCCTTCATCAATAATAGGACCTTCATCATCTTCGATATCGGGAGCAATATATTCATCAACAATGGGAGCATTACCAACTGGAGTAGGATGGAGACTACTATTATCATCTCTTGAAAATGACATAGGAATACAAATTCCTTTAGAGGACTCCCCCATTTCAAGAGATGTTGAAGGAATTTTTTCAGCAACATCAAATTCCAGAAATTTAGCAGTTTGAGATTCAACAATTCGCGTACCACGAGTGGGATAGCAAAAGCGATAGCGTTTTGAGTGCATTGGATAACCAATGAAATAACAACGATTTGTTCTCGAATCTAACTTTTACAAATTAGGATCATAAATCAGGTACTTTAGGACAACCCCATACATGAAGATGATTAAGACTAGGCTTCCTTTCAATCCACAACGCAAAAGGATTTTGGGAACAGATTTACTGGGAACATGATTTAAAATATAAGTTGCAGTCATGAGTGCTTCACCTCATAAAAACTCTGGAAGATTTGATCTACTCATCATGCTTCTAACCATATCCATGAGAGTGCGATTTTCTTCCAACAACGCCATTTTGCTCAGTGAACCTAACATATTGTATTGAGAAACTACACAATTTTCGAGAAAATATGCAGCAAAAGGCCTCATGCGTAGTCCATATTCTGAATAACAACCATAATTTCTCCTCCACGATCTGAAAGAACAACTTTGATGACTCTTCCTAATTGTTTCTGAAGAACATTTCGAAAGATTTTAACTTTATCAAGAGCGTTGAATTTTTCTTGAATCAAGTGAAGCCATATAGAGAAAAATCATTTTTGAAAGTTATGACATACTTGTATCCTTAACGTAGTAGTCAATTTTGTACAAGTATAATCAGCACAAGTATCCCAGCCAGAAGCATCAACAGGAGGAAGAATTTTAGCTAGAAGTAATCGATCAACTCTTTCTTTAGAAATATGACCCAATCTATCGTTCCATAATTATAAGTATGTTATCGTAATATAAGATTTCTTATCCACAATATTCACAGCATTGAAAAAGGAAGCTAAGGAAGTCAATTATAATTTGAAAAGAATATCAGAGTAAAAACAGTTTCCAATTATTCAGAGTCAAACATAATGTCAACACTATAATTGGCAAAAGGAAAAGAAAATTATTGTTTAACTAACAGCGGAAGCGAAACTGAATTACTTTAAAAGTAAGAATCAAGAAAGTACTGTTCAAGACAATCTGAACACTAAACTGTAATTCAAGAATAAATATGCCAACATAGATAACATCATCGCTAACATAAGTGCCACTTTAAGCTTTGACTCCTTCTCACTTATCTTCTTGAAATCCCTTAGCCTCTGGTTGTTGTTGTTTCTCTTCATATTTTCTTTATCCTTTGTTGGGCTTGAGTTGAGAAACAAAGTGAGAAGACTCATTCTTTTCATTTTGTTAGCTTGCTTGTTTCAACTACACACTGAGAAATTAGATCACTAAAACTCCATGTTTTATTATAAGTGTTGTAGGTTGTCTTGATAAGACTAAAAGAGGCAGGAAGTGCATGAAGAGCTCGATGAATAATGAAAGAGTCAGGAAGAGGAATATTATGATCTTTCAACTTGTACTGAACATTAAAAAAATGCAGAATAAAATCTCGCACTCCTTTTAATTCCTCATACTTAATGGTTGTCATTTCATCCATAAGATGTCCAGCTTCAGCGTTTTCACCAGTGTCATATAGTTTTTCTTAAACATTGAAAAACTCATTAGCATTTGTGGTGTTTGGCAAACCACCAAAAGATGTCCAGGAATTAAACGTTTCATAGCAATGAGACTAAGATGATTTGAATTTTTCCATTGTGCATGATGAGTTCTCTCGGCAGCTGTACTGGAGTCAGTAAGATCAGCAGGTTTTTCTTCTCGTAGGCACAAGTCCAAATCCATGATGCCTAAAGTAAATTCCACATCTCGTTTCCATGTCTTGTAGTTGGAAGCATTCAAAATATGGATGGAAGCATTATTGTTGTTCACAGAAAAGGAGACTGAAAAATTCAAAAATTAAAACTTGAATAAGCAATATGAGCAATGTATTAGAAAATATTGTAGAATCAGTAGTCATTATAAACTCCCCTTTGGGGTGAGAATATAACACACACATGATTTACCTTCATGAAGTTAACAACAAAGAAAAAATACATATCATTTAAGAATTTTATTACCTTTGGGCAAATAAATTTCTTAAAAATATGTATTAATTCAAACAAAAAATAATAATAAATTTATATATTTAAATTATTACCTTTGGGCAAATAATTAAAATATATACATTTAATATTAACTCACTTCATGGAATGTGAACTAATATATGTAAATACTACCTTTGGGCAAGTAATTACACATATAGTCAACCAAAAATATAATATTTTCTTCAACATGTGAAATTTGGTGATAAAACAATCATTGAAAATTAATAATTTTCAACCAAATTTCCAAAAGAGATATATAATTGCTTTTATTATATTGATAATAAAAAAATAAAGTGTCCACCATAACACTTTATTTTTATATCAAATAATCAAGTTTTATAACTTTAGAACAACAATTAATCAAAAGATGTGAATATAAGAAAATTGGTGGAGACTACATAGTCAAAATAAATTAAATAAGAGAGTGACTATGTTTTATGGAACGAGAAGAAACTTAAAAAATTTTCTATGATTGACAAATTTCGAAAAATCATCAAAAAATATTTTTAATAATTTTTTAACTACATAATTATCATTAAAATAATAATAATTATTAAACGGAGTCAAAAAATTAATTAAAAATCATAGAAAAATCAGAAATTAAATTCTAATAACGCTGAAAAAAAAATCGTCGAAAACGGACATCCCAGCCGGCCCCACGCGCCCCCACGCGCGCACAACGCGAGTGGGCTTCGCGGGCGGGAGTTGTCTTCAACCTCCGGCGGGTCCGGCGGTTCGGGTCACGTGACCGGTTTGGATCGATCGGGTGCAAGCATCGTTTTCCGGCCAAAAATTCGTCGAAAAGTGGGGATTTTGGATGGGTTTTGCTCGGGATTGAATTTCTAATTGATCTACGCTACTAATTTCGGGTATTAAAGGTTAAATCTCTAGATTTCAAGACAATACCAATCCGAAAATTGAAGAACACAAAAAAAAAAAAATTGTAATGCTAATCTTAGTTTAAATCCGAAATTAATTATGTAGGAACATTCTTAAACAATTGATAATGAGTTATCAATAATCAATTTTAGATCAAAAACAATAAAATCAAAATACACAAAATATAATTTCATATTATAATCATATAAATCCTAAAACTTTAAATTTAAAATTCTCTTAATATACACAATGATTTCATGCATATAATATATCAATAGAACGAGAATTTAATAATAAACAAAACCCCTAAAGTTTTAAGATTTAAAAACAAAAAATTGCACATAAAATAATAACGAAATTAATATGAAATTATGAATAATTAATATATACAAATTAATTATACTAATTATAGGTTCTAAATCATATACAATAGGCAATCTGATACCACATGTTATATAAATTAACAATTAACCCAAGATCTATTTGTATATAACATAGAACACAATAGTAGTATATGATAATTGAGTATGTGTACCTGATTGATCCATAGCAATTATCTCTGATTGATCCACGACGATTACTCAATTCGATAGTGCAATACTATCAACTAAGTCTTCCTCCTAGATCTCTAAATCGAAATGAGTTTATTTTATCTGATTATCAAAAGGTATACAATTGTGATGAGACAATATGTATTTATAGAGTTAGGGAGGGGACTTAGCTACAAAACCCTAGTTGGGCTGGGCCTGCTCATCAAAGGCTTCAGTCAACTAGAAAAGCCCACACTATATTGATAATCAAAAAATAAAGTGCTTCTGATTTAGAGATCTAGGGAGGAAGACTTAGTTGATAGTATTGCACTATCGAATTGGAGTAACTGCTGTGGATCAATCAGAGATAATTGCTATGGATCAATCAGGTACACATACCTAATTATTATATCTTATTATTGTGTTCTATGTTATATACAAATAGATCTTGGGTTTATTATTAATTTTGCTAACATGGAAAACTTAGCATGATGACAAATTGTGAAAGTGGATTTTTTTTTTTTTTTTTTTAATAATCGTGAAAGTGGTCGTTATAAAAGTGGTGTAGAGCATGTTATACTATTTTGTACAAATATTACATTTGACTTTTTTATATATATAATTAGTCATGGCGATGCATTCTCTCAGTGTTGTACTTAAAATAATAACAATTGTTATCTCTTTTCTAACCAGACTGAGCCAAGCTTTGTCAAAAGAAAATTTTGAGTTCTTTACTACTGTTACTTGGTAATTGTGGTACGCCAATGCTGAGTGTGATTAACAGGGATGAAGCTGCATATTTCTGATTGATTTTCAAAATGTAGAGGGTACTAAGGAATGGACTGTGTGTAGGGATGAAACCAATTGGGAGACCCCTGCTGCTGGGTGCTGCAATGACTACTTAAGGCTAGGGAAGGCTGGGAGCTGCTGCCCATGACAGCAGTGGCCAGTGGGACTGTTTTGGCGGCCTACAGAGTCTTTTTCGACAGCCCTTATCATGATTTTCTTACTACTGAATTTTGTTCTATTCAAAATGGTTTGTTGCTAGCTATTGATGCAGGTTTCTCCACAAAGATGAGCATGGACTGGCTTCAAATATATGGTTTCTCTCTTCTTAAGCCAATGATGCTTTGATTTGTAAATCAAGTGCTTTGTGGAATGAAGCTGTTCCCTTTTTTGCTACTTGCTAAAACTTAATCTTTTCATGTGTAGAACCTTACATAGTGCAAAATTTTTAGCACATATTCCGTCTTCAATTGGCAAACTTATTTTGCTAGACCTTGAAAAACCTCAGCCGATTGGTCAGATGCCATTTTGGCTATAGGAAACCTTAGCCAGCTCAGCAATTTTAGGGGCGACGTACCATGTTCTATTCAAAACCTCACCCAGCTAAACTTTACTAAATTTAATCACTCGTCCAATCTCTTCCTGGTTAAAAATACTTTCCCAACTATACCATATTGAGCTACATCAAAATAAATTGCACGGTTGCAATTGAAGTTCAAGGGGTTAGTATTTTTCCTTTGTGCAATTGACGCGGAGATATTGGCGCTTTTGGGCCATCTTAAAGACATTTCTCTACCAGCTCAACTCAAGGATCACTGCTGACTCCACAACCATCAACAGAGTTTTATGATGTTTCAAACAACAGACTGACAAAAGAAATTTCTCTGTTGATATGAAACGAGTTCTCTTGATCATTGATTTGTATAAAAGCAACTTCACTGGAGAACTACCTTAGTGATTGGTGAAGTGTTCCATGATTTTAACAGTTCTGAATCTGAATGTCAGTAGTTACAGAGGGAAGAGTCCCTAACCGAGTGGGGAAGACATCAAATGTTGATTTCTTTGAGAGATGAAGAAACTCAAGCATCTTGCATGCTTCCAAAGATCATAGAAGTTGCCCTTGAAATCCAATAACTACTGAGATCAATCCTCTTCAAATTTCTTCCAAATTTGAATTCCTGAGGAATGAACTCTGCAACCTACTTACCTAGCAAGCTTTAACCTCTCTCTCAACGATCTCTCGGAGCTTATACCGCAGGGAAACCAACTCTAACACCTTTGACAGCAGTTGTGATGATCTGCTATGATGGGCTACATAGATAAGTGGAGTAGTCGTTGGACTGGCTCTTGGTAACTTTGTGACCAAGATATGCCTGGGAAATACCAAGGTAGGAGGCACTTCATTAAAACGTGTAAGACTATTGTGTTTACCAGACTATGCTACAGATTTTAGATTTTAGTTGTACAAGTTTCTTTCAAAATTATCCTCTATTATTGCCATCTAACCTAATGTTTGTGTATCTATCGGTATTTTTATCTTGCTGACTTGTCAACAGAGATTTTGTAAATTACCATAGTTTCCAGTAAATGCTCTACTAGTCTAGAAGCACAAGAAAGAAATATGCATTGCATTTCTCATATGGTACAAAGTGCATAAGGTCTATTATTTTTGAGGAGAAAAAACTCTAAAGTGAAAGCCATTTGCAATATATACACAATTACCTCCTCAAAAACACAGGCTCTCCCATTTTGACCATATTTAGACAAACCTTCTTCTGGTTGGGCGGCAAAAACTCTTCCTAACTGTAAGCAAACTTCCTTTATATACAGCTCAGTCGCTTGCCCTGCCCAGTGTTTACAACAATGACTAAGCCTCTTTTCCTACACTACTGGGCCGTATAAATACAGAGTCCACACAAACACCCCCTTTGGTGTGAGTACAATCAATCTGGGTTACTGAAAATTTGATCTTCATCAAAGCTGTGGGATTCTCTACAACAAAACTTCCCACATGGTAGTTGACCCAGTTTCCCGGATTCTCCAAAAAAGACTGCGATACATCACGTTGGCCATCAGAAGTATTGAGCTGAAACTTTACAGGCTTTATGCCCCAACCATGAACGTGTTCGCAGTTTGAAACCCGACGCCCCAGTCTCTTAGAGGACCGGCCAAGCTGGAGTCGAATGAAGATGCTATATTTTCCCTTGGGGAATTGAAAGTCAATCTCTCCTTCCACTTCAAACCACCAGGTTTGTTGGAGATAAGCAACTGTCTGGAATCTGAAATTGAAGGAAAATGAATAAGGTTCAGGTTCTTATGTTGAATCGGATATTTTAAGTACAAGAGCATAGAAAGTCAAGAGTGTAAGTAGAAGGTAATATATTACAAGTTATCAGACTCTGACAGCAGTAAATTTCAAGATGTTCGCCCCTCAAAATGACTCAATTCAAAATGAAATTGATAACTGGTGCCTAAAGACTTATATGGAAAGTAAATAACTTTACATAGAAGACATACAAAGAAAAACTTCCATCCTACTTATGGCAAGAAAATGGTTTCTTATCATAATATTGCAAATTCTATCTAACAAACGTGTACTAGAACAAGAAAATTCTAGATAACATGTATATATAAGTTCCAAAATAGAATAAAAAGAAAAGGAAAATAATTTACTAAACAAATCAAAACATGATGAACATCCCTACGGTCCAAAAACAAGATAAAAGCTTAGGCTTATACCCAGAAAGAACATATAAGTTTGAAAACAAAAGAATTACATTGAAAGTAGTATACAAGCTCACCTAGATTCCTCAGTCGAAATGAAATTCCAATATCTCCGATCATCAATCCCGGTAATCCTCAAGGCTTTTGAAGAAATCGACAAAAAGCTATTACCCGTAGTTTTATCCAGCCAAAATTCCTAAATTTCCATAAAGAAATCAATTAATGAATCCAAACAAACAAAGAGAGACATAAATCGGGATAAAGAGAGAGAAAAAGAGTTAAGAGTTTACCTTAGTGCCATTATCAAACAAGTTTCGCCTGCAAAGCCTGGAATAGATCTCCCTCTTCTCTAACTTGTCCTTTGCCATGGCCGAATTCTCGAGAACTCTATCCATAACATACAAATAGTTGCAGGGTAACTTAGATTCCCAGATGAAATTCGCAGACGAAGCCGCACGAAATACTCTACTCAATCGGGCATATTTACAAACATCTGGCGGCTCCAAGTTCATCAAAATCATTGCCACGCAGTTCTCCGGTAAATCATCAAGCCCGTGCTGATCCTGACCATCATCGTCCGCCATTGAGGATGAAAAACTAGCTCCCATCGAAGAAGACGAAAGAAATAAGAAAACTCAAATTGGAGTGGGGTGTTCTAAACCTTGAACTTGAACCTGAACTTGTGGGTTTTATGTGAAAGATTGAGAGAAAGAAATGTAATAAAGTCAATGTAGTCTGACCCTATATATGTTTCAATAAAATACATGGGAATTCAAATACCCAGAAACCTGAATCTCCGTTTTTTATAATATTTAAATTTTTTTAATTTAAAATATTACAAAGAAAGAAAGACAGAGAAACTGAAACTGATCGAAAACTGATACTCTACGCTACTTTTTCCAGAGTTTGGATTTGTATGTGTCACAGGCACACGTGTGGACTGGACGGACACGTGTCAACCGCCGTCTTCGTACTGCGTTGGGTTTCGGGAATGACCAAGTACGGAGGTCCTTGGGTGGAAGCTGGCTTTAACACAAAGCGACATCTTTTATTGATCTGCGGATTCACACGCGTCAGTTCCACGCTCCTTTTTTTTTGTTTTTGCAATGACTTTGTTTTATTAATTTTTATCCTAGTTGTTTTTCTTAATATTTCGGTAGTTTCTTCAAAAAGGATTGGCGGTGTGATATAATAATATAAATAAAAATGTCAATATAAATTTAGATATGTAATTTTTACATAGATTTTGTCATTTGAGATACAATTTTGTATCAGACAAATTAATAAAAGTTTTATATATTTTTTTAAGAAATAGTAAATAAAAGAAATTTTTTTATTTTTATATTTTAAAACTTTTTTTTTTTTGTAATTTTATAGATTTTACATAAAAATTTCTATTGCAACTAGCAGAGCAATCTAAATCGCAGCCAAAAATCATATAACAACTCACATAAAAACTACCGAAAAAATCACTTTAGAAACCAAAACAGTAAATTTTTTTTAAAAAATATATATATAGAGTAATTCCCATAAATAAACAGTATTTATAAATTTAATCACAATAAACGTAGTTACTTAGTAGTTAATGAAGGGACTGAGCCAAAATAAAATACTAGAGGTAGGGGTGTTCATCCAATTAAATATGTACTATTTTGCTTATTTAATATGTGTAGATTTATATTTTGAATTCAATTCTATAATAACTCAAATTCAATTCAATCTAATCTATATGTTATTTAGATTTGTTACTTTTTAACATTGAATTATTTAATATATATTAAAAATATATAAATACTGTAACAGCAAAATAAAATAAATTATTAATATTTTATGTCTTCATCAACAAATAAAATAAAAAAAAATTAACAAATTTAAAGAAAGAAAAAAAATTGTATACATAAAAAAATGTTTAATTTTATTTTAAATTATATTTTCATTATATATATAATAATGGAATATATTATATTGATTTGATTTATTAAGTTTTAAAATATGTATATATATTTTTTATTTTTTGAAATGAAAATATATTTTTATTATATGTATTAGATTTTTAAATTATTATTTTACATTAAAATATTAATTATACATGTTTTATATAAATAAGTGTGGATTGAATTGAATTTATTACTTTTTACATGTCAATCAACATTTAATTGGCTATAAATTTTATATTTTCTAATTTAATCTACACTTTCCAAGTTGAATTAAATTAGATCCTACGAGTTAATTAGATTAAATATGAATATGAACACCCATAAATACTAGAGAGGCCAATTAATTATTTGTAATAAGTATGTGAACTCTATTTTTCATATAATTATAAGATAGTTTAATACAAAAATATGTTAGCTAGACAATTAAAACTTAACTGCTATAAATTCAAAACTATGCACTTAATAACCATAATAATATTATAAATCATATATATAATCATCTAAGATAGTTTTCGTGAAAGAAAAAAAAAATCTTAAAATCTTAACTTTGAGTACTAAATTCACTCACCATATGCATAGAAAGATCATATATTATTTTCTTTTTAAGATATATAATATCTCAATTTCTATTAAACAACAAAAATTGATAAAAAGGTACTACTTATAAAGTTCTAAATTCTTAACAGTGTACTGTACCTTTGTTGTTATTTATTTATTATTATTTTTTAGAAAATTTGTTGTTTTAATAATATAGTATATATTTTTGAAAAATTCTATAATATATCTTTTTGAAAAAGAGTGCATCAATCTATCTATCTATTTTGATATTCGAAATATATTTTTAATCAATTTTTTTTTTATAATTATGTACGTTATAATTATTTATTTAAGACATTCTGTAAAATTTTAAAAAATTCAGAAAAATTTAATACGCCGAAAATAAGATTCAAATAATGTTGCACGCTTAATTATTTTATTCTATACGCATATAAAATAAATTGTTTGAACACTTATTTTTATATTGTAAATTATTTTTAATTTTTCAAAATTTTGTAAAATATCTAAAATAACTATAACGTACCTAAATATAAAAAAAAAAATTGACCTAAATTTTTTGGCTAAATATTAAAATAAATAAAAATTATATAGTACATCATTTTAAGTGGGTGTCGACTATCTTTTTTTTCTTCTTTAATCTACGTTTTATCACTTGTTACATTGCAATTTAACGCGTAGTGTTATATACACGATTATCAAATTAAATTTATTTTGAAAAGTGAGAGGGGAAGGCCATGGAATGAAAATGGGTAGTTTTATGTAGTAAAGAATTATTTGTAACAGCAGAAGAAGCAATATAAAAAAAGTTGAGAAAGTGAAGATCGCCCCAATGTAAAATATATGGCTCCGTCCCTCGTCGTAATATAAATTTTACAAATATTCGAATTCACACAAAGTTTATATAATCACACCAAATATAGTTTTTTATGTAATTACCATGTTTGGACGTGTTCTTACTTCTATCATATAATACAACAATACTTATTATTAAAGATAAAAATATAAGAAAATGTGATTAGACTAAAAATGTCCAAAATAATTAATGGTTCGCACCTTTTATTGTATAACACAACAATCAATTTTCTTAACAAATTGAAACGGTTTATGATAAAACAATTCTAAGATTAAAATGAGATCAATAATGATATGTGTATAAATTATATATAAATATAAAATATATCTATTTATTAAGTTACTTTTAATAAGTAACCTTCCTTTCAAATTAGTATGATTACTTGCAAATACTTGCTATAGAAATATATATCAAATTTGTGTTTTTACATATTTTTACTCCAATGAAATGTATAAATGATAACTCCACCCTAATATTTAAAAATGTTAAGCTTTAAATAAATTTTAAAAATTACTTTTTATATATATTTTTTAAAAAAATTTCACATTAATTTGTGTTAATTTTAATATAATTTTTATAAATTTTTGAATCATGTATAATTTTTATTTTTTTAAAATATATTTATATAATTTTTTATTTTAATTTTTTTATAATATTTAAAATATATTTTATTTTTATTAGATAGGTATATTTTTTAAGAATATAAATTAAAAGAAAAAAAATTAATACAATTAAAAATGTATATTTTATATGAAATAAAAATTATTAAATTTATTTATTCAAAAAAAATTATTAAATTTAAATACATTTATAAGTTTTTTAAATATAAATAAAAATTCTCCTAAAAACCATGTACTCTCACGCGCTACCAAGGGAGGCTTTGCAATTTTTTTTTTTCTTTTTGGAGACTTTAAAATTTTGGAATGTTATTTAAATGGGTATTATTATTATTATTATTATTATTATTAAAATTCGTTTTATATTGCGGTCGACTACAATTTTTTTTAGGGAGGATCATTGGATTGAATTGGTTTCTTGAAAGTTGTATTTGTAGATAAGAAGAATGATCGGAAGAAACCCAAAGATATTAATTAATAGAACTAATAAATTAAATCTTACAACAAAATGTCCCGTTCAGCTAAAGGCCAAAATAAAAATAAAAATCCCATAATACAATTATTAATCCCATCTCTTTCTTTATATAACACTATATAAGTAATGTATACAGATATTTAGCAACAAAAAAAGTAATGTATACAGATATTATTTGGTTCAAAATATCTGATAATAAATATCTAATATAATAATTCTCTCTCAAAAAAAAAATATCCTATAATAAATTATAGTTATTTGTATATTTATTGTATTCTTTCAAAATATTTTTTATTTTGAACCATTCTTCAAAATATTTTAGTTTTATGGCTGTATTTATTTTCTTTTTAATTATTAATCATTTTTATACGAAATTTTCCGCCCCTCTTAAAATAATAATCTAAATCCTAATAGTCTGCTATATCATTTTGAAATTATATTCACTTATTTTATAAGTTTTAGATATCTCCCCTATTATTATTTTTTATTTCTATAAAGCATCTTTCAATATTGGAGACTTTGTTAATATTTTTCTATTGTTTTATAATTAAAATTAATTGTTGATTGAATTTTTAATCGTAGAGTTGTAATAATTGAGAAATTAACTAAAATTGTAATAAATACAAATCTCTTTAAATTTTAGTATTATTATTTATTTTTTAGTTTAAATTTCATTTATTATGACTTCATTTACTAAAAATTAAATTAGGAAGAACTAGAAGTATTGAAAACAAAAATGTTTTAGTATATCCTTATTTATTAGTAGCCTGAAAATTTTTTTAGTGTATATTTTTTTAATAATAATTTAGGTCATAATTATTTAAAATTATTAGTAAATTTTTCATTTTTTAATAGTTTATAATATTAATTAAAATTAAATTTAAATATTTTATTTTACATATGATTATTTTTTATATTATAACTATTCATAACTTTTTAAAAAATTATAATTTATCATAAATAATTATAACATAAAAAAAACTCAAAAACTCTTATTAATACTTAGACCAACTCCAATGGGACTACAAAACATCAATTATGGTGTGATATTACACCAAAACCAATTCCAACCGAACGGTAATTGTATAATCATTTTTAGGTTTGTCTACAGTGTTCCACCATATTTGGGTGGGCACTGTCTTATATAATATTTAAAAAACATAAATAAATATAAATAAATATAAATCAAAACTTTTATAAATGTATTTGTTTGTATTTTTATATTTTTAAGTGTGCTAAAAAAATAATTTAGGGGTGTTTGCGGGACGGGTATTGCGGTTTTTGACCATTTTTTTAAACCAATCCACACATGCGGTTTTTTTAATTTCTCAAACCACACCCGCACCGCGAAACTAAAAAACTACGAAAACCGCACCGCAAATAATGGATTATTTACTAATATAATTTATTGGATTTAACAAATATTTAGTATTTAAATATTCTTATTATATTAATAAAATAATAGAATATTATTTAAAAAAAAATAAAATAATAGAATAATGAAAAATATAATATTTAGTGTAATTTTTTGGTGTTGTGGTTGGAATTGAAAAAAAAATTAGTGTTGAAATAATAGTTTTTTGGTGTTAATTTAACACTAAATTTAGATTTATCCATTGGAGATACCCTTAATACATTAAATCATCATTATTACCTGGTAAAAACCGGTAAGCAAAAAATAAAATAATACGTTTTCTTGTGTTAGAATCTTTATATAGTGCAGCTTTGATCGATCGTTTTGCATTGTTGAATTTGGTAGAAACATATGGAAGCAATAGCTTCGAATTTTAAAATCCATTATTTGATGTTGTTCTCAAATTATTATATTTGGGCATGAAACAATATATTTGGATCAATCTAGGCCTTGCTTACCTAGTATGTATTATTTATATGTGCACATGCTGTACCACAGAATCTAATGCTTACTTTTTGATTTCATATTCGAAATGAAATGGTTTGTTTCAATTTATAACAGCCAAAGGAAATTAATAATAAAAAAAAGTTAAACATATAATATTAACAAATGCAAGCCAATCTAATTAAAGCACTTAATCTCAATCATTGTAACTTAAAAATATTAATTTATTCATGTCCTTATCCAAATCCTATCGGTTTGCTACTGGACTTGTTCTATTTAGGTTTCCTCTTCATGCTAACCAAAGGGTTATATAAATTATAAACCCTTACCTAATTTCATTTAATAACAAAAAATTTATATGTCTATTTATTATATATATAAAAAGGGAAAGTGTCATTTTTTTAGTCGATTTCAACCAAAAAAGTGTCTTGCTTTTTACCAAATCATCCTCTAGACCACTAATTTATGAGATTAAAAAAAAACAAAGAGTGCTGTTCAAGGGTCTTCGGAATTAATTTAATCAACAAGAGAGTCTTCAAGCAATTTGAATAAATAAATGAACAAAATAATAAATGTATTAGAAACTGAGAAAGATATTAATGTTTTTTTTTTCCTGCTTAATTTTAAAATTCGCATTGTTTTGTTCTTTTCAACTTGGACATATTTAATGCAAAAAAGTGCACATAAATATATAATTTGCGAACTTTAGCAAAAAAAAATATATACTTGGCCAAGTGGTAACAATGATGTAATTCGAAAAAGTCAAGTAATGCATCGGTGGAGCTGAGTCAGCAAATTATAAGAGAAACACGTGGCACTATCAAATTAGGAGGAGAGAAAAATCACCCTTATCCAATTAGGGTCGGACTTTTTTCAGTTTTCAAGTCATTATCGATCTAAGACTAACTCCACACATCAATTATATCACTTATTATTTATCCATAAACCAATCAAAGTTTTTTCTTACATCTCACAAAGAGTAAATTGGAGATTTTGCAGAATTCTTGTCACCAGGAAATTATTTAGAATTTTATTTTTGTAATGATACATATTATAAAGTTAACACTAACCGAATAATGATAGGTGTACACACAATTTACACAATACACATTTATATGATAAATAATTTATCAATTAAAATGACCCCATTTATAAAGTATCACTTGTTATACAAATACACATTATATTTGTGTGTAATTTATGTATGTACATATCATTACTCTATAAATTCATATAAGTATTTCGATATGTATAAACTAAGGCTTTTTATATGTTATGTATGATGTAGTCTCTACCGATTGAAATATTAAATTTGCTGACATAATTTATTGTCAGGACTTTTAATAAAGTTTATTATATTTCTTGATTTAAAATTTTAAAAATACCACTTTTGGAAATTGTTGGTAACTTGGTATACCGACAAAATGACTCTTGGTTATAAAATCAATGAATCATATTGAAAATAACATTGTCATTTTATAAAGGTCATATATAAACAACATAGAGTGACGTTTGATTGTTTTGAGCCTAAAGCCCATATTGATAGGCCCAGTTTGAGAATCATAATCAATGAGTCCAATTCATGGACTACAAAATCAGTGGGCTGGGCTTTATTCCTCCCAAACAGAATTGGCTTCACGATATTCAATATATTTTTTTTGGTTGTGAAAATTAAACTCTATGCCCTTTTTATATTGTCCTCTTTTATTTTTACTATCTTTTTTAAAATCTATCATTTTTACCTATTTTTTTAAACATTGTACTAATTTTGCCCCTGTCACTTCAAGATACTCTTCATATGACTCCCTTATATCAGAGTATTTTAGGTACAATACATATAAAAAGAAGTATGTTTCAATTAAATATAAAAATAGAGGTAAATGATACATATTATAAAGTTAACACTAACCGAATAATGATAGGTGTACACATAATTTATATAAATAATTTATCAATTAAGATGACCCCATGTATAAAGTATCACTTGCTATACAAATATACATTATATTTGTGTGTAATTTATGTAGGTACATATCATTACTCTATTCATATAAGTATTTTACTCTATAAATTCATATATGTATAAACCAAGGCTTTTTGTATGTTATGTATGTAGTCTCTACCGATTGAAATATTTAATTTGCTGACATAATTTATTGTCAGGACTTTTAATAAAGTTTATTATATTTCTTGATTTAAAATTTTAAAAATACCACTTTTGGAAATTGTTGGTAACTTGGTATAACGACAAAATGACTCTTGGCTATAAAATCAATGAATCATATTGAAAATAACATTGTCATTTTATAAAGGTCATATATAAACTGTAACGCCCGTACTTTTCATAAATTACTAATTTAGTTACAAGCGTTAAAATGCGGAAAATCTATAATGTCGCTTTTATTTATAAACATAAAATATTTCATATTTGAGCTCAGTTTGGACTTAAAAGACATAATAATTAATAAATAAAAATAACTGCGACATTAATTTAATAACACTAAAAGAAATAAATGGAGCGTGCCCTAAACCACCCTCAGTTATATGGTCCTCAGCGAGTACACACACAAGCCTCCAAGGTCTCACTTGCCACCGGCTTTCTAAGTTTTATAACCTTAATCTGCACATGGTAAGTTTGATAAGGGTGAGCTACTAAACTCAGTAAGGAAATGCTTGTCACGTAGTCACATAAAATAAAAGAAAAACATATAACTAAAACTTAGATACTCATATTTAGACAAAAATAGCAATACATATAAGCTTAATCTTATCACTATTAACTAATCACTAGTTTCTAAGCTAAGTCACATAATAATGGTTATGCCGGAGTTCGACTTTGGCAAATAAACTCGAACTATTAGACTAAATGGCGGAGAATTTGGGT
Source organism: Cannabis sativa (assembly GCF_029168945.1). NCBI lineage: Eukaryota > Viridiplantae > Streptophyta > Magnoliopsida > Rosales > Cannabaceae > Cannabis > Cannabis sativa. The sequence continues at coordinate 37,433,866 of NC_083601.1, read as the reverse complement.
TCGGTAAAATCGTACCTTCTACTAGATGGCCCCCCATCTACCATATAGACCCAACGAGTCAAGTATTTAACCATTATCTCGGTCGAGCCATGTCACATAATCTACAATAAATCTAATTTAAATAATGTTTAACTACTATACATTATTTAAATAGAGTATCACAATTATATCCTAATCATACCATAATCATATCATAATTATTTCATAACTACATAATAATCATATCATAACAATATCATAGTCATATCATATTCATACCATAATCATATCATTGTTTAAATAATGCGAATTCTGTCCATTATCTAAACAACATAACTAGTTTAAATAATGTGAATCTTATAAACACATTATTTACATACATACTTAAATAACATGAATCTTATAAACATATTATTTAAATATATATATATACCTTTAGCAATGGCCATGCTCTAATACTGTAAACATACATAAATAACATGAATCTTATAAACACATTATTTAAATATATATTATACAGTACATTAAATAACAAACAATAAAGAGTCGGGCGAAGACCTTAGTTAACTTCTCTTTTACTATTCCCACTCTTCCTATGAATGTTATTACATACAGAAAACTTATGTTTTTTCTACTTAATTTCCTTACCTCGAATGTGGAGATCCTAGCTTGATTGCGAAAATTATATGTAGAACCAAAGCCTTGTATACATACCACGTAAACCTTAGTTTCCAAATATTAAGATTAGAAACACAAAAATGGCAATAAAACTTAACCCAGTTATACTATAAATAAATTCTCAAAATAACATATCATACCTTAATTTTTGGAAATGAAAACACCAACTAATTGCAACCCTAAGTTTAGAACTCTATAACTTGATGAACAATTGGTAGCAATGGTGAGGTTCATGTGTTTTGGCAAATAACAAAAATTATGGTGTTGTGGCTATATGATAATTATAAGAAGATGACGGTGATTTTGAAATTAAAAGTGGTGTATGGTATTGTATGGTTGTGTGAGGTGGTATGAATGGTAGTTTGAAGCATTGGCTGTGAATGAAATAAAAAGAAAACTATGAGAGTTTTATGGTGATATTGGTGCTTGGCTCTTGATGAAAACAAAGAGATAAATTGGAATGGGAGAAGATGGCTACGAGAGAGAAAGAGGGAGTAATTGATGAGTGTGAGTCAATAAAAAAAATGAACTTACACTCTTTATTTATAGACTTTAGAGTTAACCAATGCCATAACTCTACTAACTCTAATTAATATTTAAAAATATTTAAATAAATGATCAAGCTCTTATCTTTACCACACTACTCGGTCACACATCCACTACAGAGACTCTCCATTGAGTCGTACAATCAATAACAATGATATTTCTTTGTTGATTCTATGAGATTTATTCTCCAAAGCTGCCACATAAACTTCTTATCACTCTTTCTTAACTAAGTTTTAAATTTTGAATATCCCTCTAGTGCTATCCCAGGTACAAACAACTTCTGCTATTCTCTCTACAACAATACTCTCCACTAATTCCTCTTTTCAAGTTCAAGAATAAAGTTTATAATCCCTAGTAAAATTTACACTTAGTAAGTATATCTACATGCCACACGTGCATGTTCAATCAAATGCATAATATATATATATTTATTTATCACTTAATAAATATTAATCACTACAAATTCTCCAACAAATTCTAGCTATAACTAGTTTCACCAAACTTCTATATCTACTAAGTCCATTTCTTAGTACTAGACGTTCCCAAAATTCAAATTTCAAAATTTGAATTGCCTTCATAACATATATACCTATGAAACTTACTTTAAGTGATATATTGCTTTAGGTATAGACTAGCATGCACACTTTATGTAATTAAATATTATTCCTCATATAATATATCATTTGAAATATTGAGACCAACCCAATCCCATATATATGTCATTGTACAACCTTAGTACTACTACTATGACTACTCTCTTACAATTTAGAGTGATATGCTACTATCTTTAATATTTACTTAATACTAACTTGTGATAATAACAGTAATGTTACATCCTAATTCTATAAGTCCAACACCTAATGGACTAAGCCAATAATCTATAAAAGTCTAATTTATCAAAATGACAAAATTTTCATAATTTAAGAAAATACTATTTAAGGAACACATAACATATTCTAAGCAATCAACTATTTCCACATCGAGTTAACTAATGATAATAATAAAATAAATATACATATAACATAGTAAAAAATAATAACAAAATATTTTTGGTTATTACACTCTACTCTCGTTAAAGGAATTTTGTCCTCGAAATTAACTTCAACCCACAGAAACACGGGGTATCAACTTCTCATATCCTTACCCATTCAAAATTTTTTTTGTTAGAATTTCCACTCCACAGGACCTTATCTATGGGTATACTCTTATATTTTAGTTCCCCTTTCTATTGTGCCTACTAACGCGTCGTATAAGCATCTGCGTGGGATCGGATACGTACCTTCTTCACATTGAGATATTAAATCAGTTATGCATATCCACTATCGTAGGTGGTAGCTCAAGTCTATATACTATTTGGCCAACATGTGTAAAGAACCTATATATCTCAGGCCTTACTCGCCCTTCCTCTTAAAATCCATAACATTTCTTCATTGAAGTAACCTTCAACAGCATACTGTCACCAAAAGTATGTAACCTTTTATCATTTCTAAATCATCATCCATGAGAGTAGCGAGCATACTCTGTCATATTTCGTCTACTATTTTTGATAATTCTCTTACTTCTTGCCGACTTATATGTGGTACCTCGCTCCAAGTAAATTTAGCACTCATAAAACATCTTATAGGTTGCCATACGTATTGTGGCCAACAAACTGTCTTCATAAGAGAATGTTATCAACTACAAGCGCTTACTCTATCTTACCGAAGTACCTATTTGTAACATCCTTGCTTCAAGCCTCCATTAGGTCCTTACACCCACGGAATGATGGCTCTTATACACAAGTACGTCACATTGGCTACTTCCTGGATGATGCTTCTGCTAGTTTACAGGACTTCATCCGGTTCACTAAAGGTTTGTATTTGACCTAACACTTCAAAATATACTAAAACTCAGATCGAGATCACCTTCTTTAGGAATACAAGGATCGTATTATTTTCCTTAGTTCTTTAATATTAAAACTCTTATGTCTTGACATGTAGGACGTCAAATCACAAATCCAATTGCCACTTTACGAATACTCATCCATCCTTTACCTAATCATTGTACTATTTTGCATCTAATAACTCGAGATGCATCTAGTGTGGTGTAGGTGGTGCTTGCATCATTCTCTCGACCTTAAGTTTCCATTGCAGTACGTTTTCTCCTTGCCTTCGAGTAGCAACACTAACATAGATACTTTCCTAGTTACAAATTCTATCCATATCCTTTGTTTCATATTGTCCTTGAGGTTCGTCAATGTGTAGGCTACTACATATTGGGCCAAAGGAAGCTTTCGATCTCTCTTCGGTCTTTGTGCGCGGCTGCCTCTTGAATCTACCACGCTTGTAGGATGAACCACAAGTTCTGTATTAAGAAATAAGCATTTTTTTTTTTTTTTGTAAGCCAGCTCTTTGAACCAATAGCTTTGATCTTCTAATCCTCCAGTTCGATCGAGTCTTCTAAAACTCGAGTTTGGGCTCGTATTTAAGTATCCTTAACATCCTCCCGAGGGTTGGAGTATGCAAAACATCATCAACAACGAATTCCTCCACCTAATTTTTGAATACTAACACCATCCCTTGGGCATTGAATAATTTTAAGACCAAATTTCTAGTCCCGGTGTTTGAGTGAGTACTGCGGATGTCACACTCATTGGTACTTCTTGCTCTTGGTGTCTAGTTTGAGTATTTTTTTCCCGATTTAAGAATTAACATTGCTTTATTAAAAAGTAGATTCCTAAGTAGAGGCAAACCGTCTTCCTTGTTAATTTTGTAGGGAGTTATTTTGGTCATAAAAGAAGAATTTGATTGAAGGAAAAATAAATCTTTATTTACTTAAAAGCGTACTGAATCTCTAGTTACATAGTCACTAGATTATTGGAATAGGAACAAAAATATCTTCTTTGGATAAAATTTGACAAGTTGAAAGAGACTATTATTCGTCCTCACGCATGACTCGGCTTCGATCCTTCGGGGTCTTCTTGTAGGTCCTCTTGGGTGTTCCTCGAAGTTTATTTCCATTTCCACATCTGCTGGAGTTGGTGCTGGCACATCCTCGGATTCAGAGTCTGACTCATCAATTTCTACTTCAAAATGATAGTCAGGTATGTCATCTTCTGGTTCATGGATGTTGGTTGTTGCGGGCAGATCTAAGTCCTTGCTTTTCGGTATTGGGGAATAATCTAGCTCATTGGGACCTTCTGGCATTTCCTCATCTTTGGATTCTTCATCTGAGGGAATCTCTATTACTTCTACTATTTTCTCTGCTTCTATTTGAGGTGGGCTTATTAGTTCAAGTTCCAACATTTCTGCTGTCACTTCAAAATAGTCTGGCATTTCTGATTCTTCCAAATCTCGTTCAGTTGTTACGTTCACGGTACGTATGTCCTCCACACTTTGTCGTCGCTTAGCTTATATCGTATGTTCTTGACGCGTTCTTCTTCCATGCCGTTTGTTTCCACAATATAAGTCTTTTCGAAAACGAAGTTGTGGAAGTCAAGCGTCGACTCACATATGAATCTTTGCGTATCAATTGCGTCGCCAAGATTTGAGACACGGTGCCAGACTTCATCGATATAGTAAAGAAGTTCGGGGACATGTGACAAAGCAGCCCTTAGCACTAGAAACTTCTCTCGTGATTTGATCAAGGCTCCCCTCACCTCTACTACTCTTTTAATTTCTTCATTAATTGCGATGACTTCTCGCAGAGCTCTAAGAATCTTATCCTCTTCGTGGCGGATATTTTCGATCTTAAGTGACAGAATATTTTTTATTTCTGCAAGTACTGTATCGTTTGACGCCTTAATTCTAAGAGACATATCTCCTATATCTGAAAAAAAATTCTTTAACTATTCAGTAAGACTTAATATAAGTAGATATATATTTATATAAATCTTTATAAATAAAATAAAACCTCTTTATTTATTTATAAATTCCAAAAGATAACAAGCTAAAGGAGTTACACTAAAACTCCTAACTAAAGTGGAGCCATACTAACACTCCTTATTACATAAAAAAATATAAACACATAGAATAAAATGCAACTTGACTTTTCTACTCTTCTATGTCTGACCCTTCCTCTAACATATCTTCTGTCAAATCTACATAGTCGAGTTCTAAGTACACCAAGTTTGATGAAATTGGTAACTTTTGAAGGAATTCAGATCTAACAGCATTATTGGGTCGATGATATATTTCTTCTTTAGAGCCATCAGGGTGATAAATGGTGTCGGTAATTTGATATTGATCCACTAAGTTGATCATGAGTAGGTCATATCTTTCGGCCTCATCTACCCCGACATACCCTAGATGTTCCCAATTTGCTCTTAGACTATGTTGGACTTGTGGCATGTTGAGAGCGTGCATCAAGGCTATGTACTTCTCATGTGACTTCAATAAACAATTCCAACGATCTATTATCTTATCCATACCCTCATGTATTTTGTTAATTCTATGAAAGACCTTGTTTTCTTCCAGCATGGGTGGGGTCTTAGGAACTCTCTTTAAGGCCTTAATATGCCTAACAATGTGATTCTCACCTCTTACTCGTCTCATGATGTTGGTGCTTAGTTGGTTCTAGGGTTCTGAAAATAAAAAGAACTTCTGAAATTACTAAAATACACATAAAATACAATCATGCAAAAATAATACTTACTTGGTAGCCAGTGGAACCTTTTTAGCTGATATGTGTAACTCGTGAGAACGTTCGGGACCAATATAACCTGGCTCTGATACCATTTATAACGTCCCCGCTTCAAGCCTCCATTGGGTCCTTACACCCACGGAATGAATGGCTCTTATACACGAGTACGTCACTCTGGCTGCTTCCTGGATTGATGACTGGCCCTACAGACCAACACGAGTGTTTTCAGCGTGCTTTGTCCTCACTCGCACGCTTCCTGGGAAAACTTCCCAGGAGGTCACCCATCCTAAAATTGCTCCCAAGTCAAGCACGCTTAACTGTGGAGTTCTTTCGAGATGGGCTACCGAAAAACAAGATGCACCTTGGTTCTACATATAATTTTCGCAATCAAGCTAGGATCTCCACATTCGAGGTAAGGAAATTAAGTAGAAAAAACATAAGTTTTCTGTATGTAATAACATTCATAGGAAGAGTGGGAATAGTAAAAGAGAAGTTAACTAAGGTCTTCTGCCTGACTCTTTATTGTTTGTTATTTAATGTACTGTATAATATATATTTAAATAATGTGTTTATAAGATTCATGTTATTTATGTATGTTTACAGTATTAGAGCATGGCCATTGCTAAAGGTATATATATATATTTAAATAATATGTTTATAAGATTCATGTTATTTAAGTATGTATGTAAATAATGTGTTTATAAGATTCACATTATTTAAACTAGTTATGTTGTTTAGATAATGGACGGTACAATGGATTCGCATTATTTAAACAATGATATGATTATGGTATGAATATGATATGACTATGATATTGTTATGATATGATTATTATGTAGTTATGAAATAATTATGATATGATTATGGTATGATTAGGATATAATTGTGATACTCTATTTAAATAATGTATAGTAGTTAAACATTATTTAAATTAGATTTATTGTAGATTATGTGACATGGTTTGACCGAGAAGATAATGGTTAAATACTTGTTGTTAGGGTCTATATGGTAGATAGGGGGCCATCTAGTAGTGGGTACGATTTTCTTGAACCCGGCCCTCAGCCATTTAGTCTAATAGTTCGAGTTTATTTGCCAAAGTCGAACTCCGGCATAACCATTATTATGTGACTTAGCTTAGAAACTAGTGATTAGTTAATAGTGATAAGATTAAGCTTATATGTATTGCTATTTTTGTCTAAATATGAGTATCTAAGTTTTAGTTATATGTTTTTCTTTTATTTTATGTGACTACGTGACAAGCATTTCCTTACTGAGTTTAGTAGCTCACCCTTATCAAACTTACCATGTGCAGATTAAGGTTATAAAACTTAGAAAGCCGGTGGCAAGTGAGACCTTGGAGGCTTGTGTGTGTACTCGCTGAGGACCATATAACTGAGGGTGGTTTAGGGCACGCTCCATTTATTTCTTTTAGTGTTATTAAATTAATGTCGCAGTTATTTTTATTTATTAATTATTATGTCTTTTAAGTCCAAACCGAGCTCAAATATGAAATATTTTATGTTTATAAATAAAAGCGACATTATAGATTTTCCGCATTTTAACGCTTGTAACTAAATTAGTAATTTATGAAAAGTACGGGCGTTACAGTTTGGTATCAGAGCCTTGACCCAGCCGGAAGTGTGGTCGACGAGGACGTCGGACCCCGTAAGGGGGGGTGATTGTGACAGTCAGTAGTCCCGTGATCCGTAAGGGGAAATGCGGGTAAGGTTTGTGCAATCCCACACGCTCAGGGAAGGTCAGTGGGATGATTCGAGGTGTAGGTATGGGACTACACAGTTGAAGAGAGCTTAAATGGATTGATTGGTACTACCTATATCAACAAGGTGCATCTTGTTTTTCGGTAGCCCATCTCGAAAGAACTCCACAGTTAAGCGTGCTTGACTTGGGAGCAATTTTAGGATGGGTGACCTCCTGGGAAGTTTTCCCAGGAAGCGTGCGAGTGAGGACAAAGCACGCTGAAAACACTCGTGTTGGTCTGTAGGGCCAGTCATCAATCCAGGAAGCAGCCAGAGTGACGTACTCGTGTATAAGAGCCATTCATTCCGTGGGTGTAAGGACCCAATGGAGGCTTGAAGCGGGGACGTTATATAAACAACATAGAGTGACGTTTGATTGTTTTGAGCCTAAAGCCCATATTGATAGGCCCAGTTTGAGAATCATAATCAATGAGTCCAATTCATGGACTATACAAAATCAGTGGGCTGGGCTTTATTCCTCCCAAACAGAATTGGCTTCACGATATTCAATATATTTTTTTTTTTGTTGTGAAAATTAAACTCTATACCCTTTTTATATTGTCCTCTTTTATTTTTACTCTTTTTTTTAAAAATCTATCATTTTTACCTATTTTTTTAAACATTGTACTAATTTTGCCCCTGTCACTTCAAGATACTCTTCATGTGACTCTCTTATATCAGGGTATTTTAGGTACAATACATATAAAAAGAAATATGTTTCAATTAAATATAAAAATAGAGGTAAATTTGATTAATTGATTAATAGAAGTGGTATTTTTCAAATTACCTCTATTTTTTTTCCAATCTGTCATGTTGGTTCGCGTTGGATCTATTGGCCATTGACAAACACAGTAAAGGAAAGGAAAGAAAGGCTGAAAGAGAGAAATGGTAGAAGAAAGAGAACGAAGATATGAGAAAAAAAATGATCTTATTGAATGTGATACAACAATTATCATTATATACAAGTCAGAGAGGAAGACATCCATAACAAATGACAACTGAAAATGTATAACAAAATTCAATTGAGACAACTAACTTGAGCTTAACTAATTGGCTCTTAACAGAAACCCTAAACTAACAGTAATAACTAACTCCTAGTAGTTATCTTAATAGTTCTTCTCAAACTTAGAATTGAGTCATCCTCAATTGCAAGTGTCACGAAATGAAAGAAGTCTCTAACTTGAGATAGCTTTGGTTAGACCATCAACTATCTGATCAGCTGCAAGAACATGATTTACTTCTACAAACTTGTGTTGAACTTTTTCTCTAACAAAATAGAGACCTAACTTAATGTGTTTTGTCCTTGAAAGAAGAACTAGATTGAAAGTGAGCAGGATAATACTCAAGTTATTATCACTCCACACTGTGAGAACTATAGGCAAGGTGATATTTAGCTCATGAAACAAATTGTGCATCCAAGTTAGCGCAATTACCACAATGGCTAGATTCTTATACTCTGTCTCAATGCTAGACCGAGACACAATATGCTGCTTTTTACATTGCCATCTGACTAAGTTTCTACCAAGGAAGATGGCAAACCCTAAAGTGGAACTTCTATCATTTGGATCAATTGCCCAGTTAGCATCACAGAAGACAACAAAATCCATAAAAGAAGGTTTTTTGTGATGCAATCCATGTGTCACAATCCCACTAACATACCTCAATTTCTTTTTCATAACAACCCAATGAGATTCAAGAGAATTTTGCATAAATTGGCACACTTTGTTCACACTAAAAACTATTTCAGGTCTAGTCATAGTAAGATCTTGTAAGACTCCTACTATAGACATGTATTCCAGCATACTATGAATGGGATCTCCCCCATAAGTTGAGAGTCTCAGCTCATGTGTCATGGGAGAAGAAGAGTTGCACCCTGCATCTTGACCTTGTAGAGTAGGTCTTTAAAATATTTTTATTGTGATAGATGGATTGCCTCATTAGAGTGTTTGACTTCTATTCCCAGAACATAGCTTAGTTCTACTAGGTCTCTGAGAGAGAATCTGTCATTGAGATCAGAGGTCAGTTAAGATACAACTTTTTGATCACTTCCTGTGATCAAGATATCATCAACATAGACAAGTATGAAAGTTGTGGAGTGAGGAGTTAGGCTAATAAAGAGAGACTGTCCTAACTTTGAAGAAAAAAAAAACCAAGGGTTAGTAGACATTGATGCAATCTATCAAACCAATTTATGGGGGCTTATTTTAAGCCATACAGTGCCTTTTGAAGTTTACAAACCAAGTTAGGAGTTGTAGCAACCTCAAAACCATATTTTTGTTTCATGTAAACTTCCTCTTGTAGTGTACCATTTGGAAAAGAATTATGTACATCAAATTTTTTAACATTCCACCCTTGAGCTAAGGCAAAAGTTAGGACTACTCTAATAGTTATAGGCTTGACCACTAGACTGGAAGTCTCAGTGAAATTGAACCCTAGTTGCTAGTGGAATCCTTAGGCCACTAGCCTAGCTTTGTACCTGGTTATGGTTCCATATGGATTGAGTTTAACTTTGTAAACCCATTTACAGGTTATGACTTTTCTTCTTTCAGGTAGCTTAACCAAAATGTAGGTCTTGTTTCTGGCCAATGCAAGTATTTCATCCGTCATAGTAGAATTCTAATGCTCATTGAGTAAGGCATCAACAAGAGACTCAGGTTAACAAGAGGTCATGAACAACTTTGGCTTAGAAATTAATACAAGACTTCCCTTTGGTCTGCATGGAGTGAGAATTTACTACCCTGGTATTGACGACAAAAGTAGTAGTTGGAGACAAATCAGGAGTGGCTGATGAGCTTGTAGTGCTTAGAGTACCTTGAAACCTCAAAGAAGAGCATGGATGATTAACTACAACATCAACTGTAGGAGGTTGTGCAATTGTAACATTTGTAAGGCCAAATTCTTGTGCAACAACTACATCAACAAGAATTTAGAAGTTTGAGTAGGAGCACCACTGCTATATAAATAATGAGAATTGTCAACAGAAGCATATTGGTCAAGCATGTTTGGAAGAGAATGAGTGTGTTCAAAACCTAAACCAACAGATGAGGAAGAAGAAGCTTCATTATCTGGTATAGGAGCAACATCATTGGACATAGGCATATGAGAGAAATGACCATTACTGGTAAGAATAATACCAGGAGGTAGGCAATCATAGGAATAGGTAATAGGGGTTTGATCATATTGAGAAGTTTTGGCAAATGGAAAAAACTTTTCATTAAATGCGACATCTCTGATATGTAAAGCATGTCATTAGAATCTATACACTTGTATCCTTTGTAAGGATATACCCAAGAAAAGTGCAAGTGGTTCATCTAAAATCCAACTTATATTTATTGTAAGGTCTTATGTTGAGAAAGCAAGCACACCCAAAGGTTCTAAGGGTTTGGCTATCAGGTGTTTGATTAAACAAAATTTCCAAGGGTGACTTGCTTTTAAGAACATGAGTTAGAAACCTATTGAAAGATAGACTACTGTTCTAAAGGCTTCATCCAAGTACTTTAATGGCATAGATGCTTGAGCAAGTAAGGTTAATCCATTATCCACAATATGGCTATATTTTCTTTTAGCTAGTCCATTTTATTCCTAGCTTGTAAGGCAATATGACGTCTATGTATAACTCCATGGGATTCAAGAAAGATTGTAAAAGTTCTATATTCTCTCCCCTAGCTCCCCCAACTTTGTTTGTAGTGTCTTTAGATTGGTGCCTAATTGTAACTCACTCTCAACCTTAAAGTTTTAAAACACTTTAAAAGCATTAGATTTGTGTTTAAGAAGATACAACTAGGTGAGTCTAGAATAAACATCAACGAAATGTATATAATACTTGTAGCCACTAGATAAAGTGTGTGAGGGACCCTACAAATTAGACACCACAAGTTGGAGAGGTGTTGTATATTCAGTGAGAGAAGCTTTAGGAAAGGGTAACTTGTGAATTTTTCCAAGGCAACAAGCTGAACAAACTTTGTTTATGTCATTATTATTATTATTATGAGGCACATTGCAATTGGTGAGAACAGTTTGAACAATCTTGGTGAAGGGTGTCCTAATCTAATATGCCAAATTGAAAAAAAAAAATATTGACAGTACAATTTGAGCAGGTGTTTGCTTAAACTTTAGTAGCATTGGAAGAGTGATGATTTGTTTAAGTAGGGAGAGATGAATGACTAAAACTCATGAACACCTTTCTTGCCTAGTATCTTCAAACCACCATAACTGACATGATCAAGCCTTATGTGTCATACTAAGGTTTGATCCTCTCCATCAGTTGCAACAACATTAGCTTGATTTTTCTTTGTGGTGCCTTGTAAGACATATATACCATTAACAATCTTCCCTTTCATGATAATTAAAGAACCTTTCATAGTCTTCAATAAGTGCTAGTTTCAATCTTGACATTGAAACCATCTTGGTCTAACATGGACATAGAAATTAAATTTATCTTAATATCTGATACATGCCTAACCTATTTCAACTCAAAAACTTTGCCATCTTCCAATTCCAATTTGACTGTCCCAATACCAGCAATTGTACAAGCTCTATTAATTGTCTCCCAGTTTGACAGTTCCACATTGGACATTTTTGTATTCAATGAAATGTTCTTTGGCAGGGCAGATGTGAAATGAACATCCAGAGAATCTATGATCCAGTCCACTTCTGACTTGTTCTTTGAGATGGCTAACACACTGGCACTATCATAGCCATCACTATCTTCTGCATTAGAAATAATGTTTGCATTTCCATCTTTCTTGAATTTGTAATCTTTCAAGATTGGACAGTCATTCTTCAGGTAAGATAGTTTGTTGCAGATGAAACATCTCCTTTGAAACTTGAATTTTGATTTTCCTTTTCCTATGTTGTTATGGTCCTTGTTCTTCTTCTTGGATCTTTTTCCTCAAATCGATAAGTCATCTCCAGCACCTTCATCTTGCTTCTCTACTTTTTTCTTCAATTTCTTTGACATTAATGCATTTTGGACTTCCTCTAATGTTAATATATCTTTACTATACATCATGGTATTTACAAAGTGTTCATAATTCTTTGTGGGAAGAGAATTTAGCATAATGATGGCCTGATCATCATCCTCAACTTTAATTCCAATGCTCTCTAAGTTGAGAATCACCTTATTGAAATCATCAAGATGGTCTTCAATTTCCTTTCCTGACATCATCTTAAAAGAGTATAATTTCTGCTTAAGAAATAATCTGTTTGCCAACGATTTTTTCATGTAAAGACTTTCCAGTGTCATCTATATCCTTGCAGCCGAGTCTTCTTTCGACACTTCCCTTAGAACTTTGTCACCAAGACTTAGAATTATAGCACTACGTGCTTTCTCGAGAATCTTTGTTTTCTCTTTCTGGGTAAGACCTTTAGCCATCCTTCTCTCCTAACAAAGTTGATTATAGACTCTGTTGAACTAGCAAGACTCTCATTTTCACACACCACAAACAAAAATTGTTCTTCCATTTTTAAGATTGAACTTTGCATTTTTCATTTTCTTGCTTGACCACCGAAATCTTGAACCTTCGAGCTAAAATAAGATTTCTCTTCGATCTCCAAGCTCTGATTCCACATATTGTAACTCGAGCTCAATCCCACATGCCAGGAATGGCTCCAAGAACAATCCAAAAACACTCACAACTCACAGAATATAAACACACAAAAGGCAAAAACCTTTTTGATGGAATTATATCTTTATTGCTCTTAGTATATGAATCAATGCATTTACAGTTAAAAAGTTAAAGTTATTTATAGACTAAATACTTCTACTAGCAGCATACTTACATACTCAAGTTAAGACTGAGAAGTTGTAATAGATTTAACTACTAAACTTGTTAACAATTAATACTACCTACTAATTGATTAAAGACATATGGACACGTGTATAAACCTAAGCATACAAATTTAACAAGAGGTAAATGATAGTATTGACATTGCTTGTTGGATTGATGACAACATGGTTCGTTAAGTCAGTGAAGTTTCTTCCTAAAAAAAAATTGTTTGTTGTGTGGAATTATTACCTCTTTATCTTGGAAATTTTGAGTGTGCTTCAGTCAATTTAATCATGAAAGATGATAATAATAATAATATATAAACAGAGGAACAGTTGATGAGCATATACAGATGTATGATTTCAATATGCTGTTTATGTTGTTAAAAAATATATATATCATGTTCACAAAATAACCATGTGTCTGTGAGCAACAAATTTTATGCGGCCGTACCGTACGTATACTATTAATTAATTCCATAGAATAATGTTCTCTTATATGATTTGATCGGAGAGAAAGTTTGATGTCATATAAAAACCGATCGATGCATGATCCCATATGTATATATAAAACATATATACATATATATAAAGAGACACGAGAATTACGTGGTGATAAATTAAAGTCAAAATAATGAAATAAATCATCTATATATATATATGCAAATAAATATATATACGTCAAATTTATGGAAATTTTGTTAAGGCGCCGTTAGTATATCATGTTGTTACTGTCTGATTGTCTTAGCAATCTATTAGATTATAGTTACAAATCTGTTAATTGTAACAAACAATAAGCTTCTACACTCTTCATTAATAGCTTGTACTCTTTGGACTCTCTTTAATTTATAAAGGAATATATGATATAGAAGCTTTGTAACTTTATATTTTGCAAAGTTTATTCTTCGAAGTTATACAGTAAAACACTCTAAGCTCGTCCATGTATCAATAATATATGATAATGGTGGCTTTTGGGATCAAGGGACCGGCCCTCCTCGGCCATTTTTTTTTTTTTTTCATTACACAAAATCGTAAAACCCTAACTAAAGAAAAGTATTTTCAATTGCTTTCGCAAAAATTTTGCTCAAGTATGATTCTACATGATCTTCTTTTTTGTTTACTTTTGCATTTTGTTTGTTAGCCAAGCTTGATCCAGATCACAATCGAGTACTACTACTAGCTAGTGCATATATATATATGCACATATATATATATATATATATATGCACATATATATATATGCATGCCCTGTTTATGCATATATCTCTACACTAAATTAAGTTTCGAATTTTATTATTAATTTATATATGAATTTTGGGTTTAATGAGTTTAAGCAAATATTTTGACGTCGAAATAAAGTTTCATTTTATCATTTACTCTAACTTAATAAGTAGTTTAATTAAAAAAATTAGAGTTTCTCACTCTTAAATTTATAGCTACAAGAGGTTTGTTTTTTTTTCTTTTTTTTCTAGTAAAGTCCGTACTGTCCTTTCTTAGGCATAGGTGCAGCTTGGTCAGAATTGTATTTTACTAGCATGATTCGATATTTGTTACTAGATTATAGTCTTGTCTCTATGATATGGTTATTTTAGTCTTTATCTATGTGATATGATTTTAAGTGTTTTAGTCTTGTCTGTATGATATGATTATATTTTGTTATTAGTATTTTTCTTTATTTTTCAATGGTTCGCCATCAAATATTAGTGGTTGTGAAAAATAATTTTATATGGTTGAAGGAGTTGTTAGTAGTAAATTTATGTACATTGCACACAATAGTGAGTGCTTATACAATGTTTAATGAACTTTTTGCAACAAATTTCTACTGTTATGTTTTTTGAGTGGTAAATGAAACTGAGTATAAATGTTTTTAAAATTTAATTCTCCATGTATACATTTACTAAGTACTAGGTGATTGTTACGTGCCAAGCCACGTAGTGTTAGTTTTATTTAATATTTTAGTTTTTTATTTGAATTAATAATTAAAATAGTATAATTATTTGAACGATTTGTTTTATAAAAATAAAATATGTGTCAGTATATTTAGTAAGTAAAATATAGTTGTGTTATAATAATGTATGTTATTAATAGTAAAATGTACATTAATCTTCTAATTGAAAAAAGTTCTATTATCTCATTTCATATCTAATAATAGCTACACAACTATATATTTATAGACTTTCACATTCTTTGCAAATTACTAATAAGCACCAATAATATTTTCATATTCTAATATTTTTCAACCTTCTCCTCTTGGTGGTAAAATTAAAAATAAGCACAAACATATAAAGTAAATACTAATTACAGCCCATTTTATCTTTTTTTTTTTTGAAGAAATTACACTCTATACCTTTTTTATATTGTCCTCTTTTATTTTTACCTTCTTTTTTAAAATCTATCATTTTTACCTCTTTTTTTAAACATTGTACCAATTTTGCCCCTATCACTTCAAGATACTCTCCATGTGATTCTCTTATGTAAGGGTACTTTGGGTATAATACATATAAAAAGAGGTATGTTTCAAATAAATATAAAATTAAAGGTAAATTTGATTAATTGATGAATAAAAGAGGCATTTTTCAACTTACCCCTTTTTTTTTATTATTTTTTTATTATTTTTAAGTATATTCTGTTAAACCAAGAATGTTAAACCAAGAAATGCCGTTAGATAGGCACTTTTAATATATAAAGATATAGGAGTGTCTCAAATGTTAACATATATAATTAAGTAATTATATAATTATTAATTTTGGATGAAAACAGTCATATATATGTTTCTCTTCAAGGTACATTCATCTGTTAACAATATACAGTTTGCCTTAAAAAAAAAATCCCTAGTTATCTTTTTGTTTTCCTTTTAACTTTTTTTTTTTGGTTTAATTTTAAATGTAAATTTAAAATCAAGATCAATTTCATTAATAAATAATAATAATTAACAAACAAAGTACTTAACCACTCTCTTGTCGACCCAAACCAATCACTTAAACAAATCTTACCGTAAGCATGCAGGCAAACTTTTGTTATTTTCTAGATTTTATCAATTCGTATTGGAAATTTGGATTTGAGTATTATTGTGATCGATTGGGCAACTAGGATTAATGGTTTTTTTTTTTTTTTTTTTTTAATGTGAATTTGATAATTGTATTAAAGTGATTCATCATATCTATATATTATCTTATGACGTTAATTTGTTTATGTTTATGTTTTTTCTTTTTTTTTATTTCCTGAATACGCAAAATTTGTTATTAAATTTAGAAAGAATTAGTAATTAAGCGAGATCATTACTCTGTTGATCTTTTTTTTCTCCTTGAAAGAATTACTCTTTTTATTTATGAATTATTTATATATCTTTTCTTTGCTAAAATAAATTAATAATCCCACATGTAACACCATTAGAGATGTAAAAATATTGTAATATATTTAGAGTAATAAGCACAATTATATTATACACAACATGTGTACAATAATGTCTATCCAATTTTTTTTGTAAGGCATGTTATCCAATTTTAGCTAGATATTTTTACAAAAATAAAAGTAAAAATCATTACTCATGAGTCATGCATATACTAAAAAATCCATATCATGCTCTAAAATCGTTAGAAATAGAAGATTAATCCAAATATTTAAGTGATTTATTTTGTTCCCATCATCTTTTATTTTTGGAATCTTATTAGGATGTGAAATTATAAATAGAATATTTGCCTCCTCAACTATTATCACATTGAAAAATTATAATAATACATTTTTGTCCGAATTTATTTTACTACATGAAAGCCCCATGAAAATGTAAATGAAGTACTAGCTTCCTTGCACTCGAAAATAATAATAATAATAATAATAATAATAATAATAATAATACATAATTTTTCTTGAATTTATTTTATCACTGATCTAGCAAATGTGTACAATTTACGTGACACATTTATATACGTTGTTGTTGAAGGAATTTTACAACACCAAAATAAATAATAATAATAATAATAATAATAATAATAATAAAGTAATGAACAAGTGTGAGTATTCAACCTAGAACGGCGAGTACTCGAACTGGGAACACAAACACTTAACAAAAACTGGAAATACAAAGAACACAAGAGAATATAGTGGTTCAGTCAGATCACGGTCTGCTTAGTCCACTGTTGCAAGGATTCAGTATCTCTCATTTCATGGTGGATCACTCCTTTATATACAAAGCAAGTGTCCGATCATTTACACAAGGATTGCATTCATTGTCAATCCGTTTGTACATTGATTTACAGTAATTAAGCTAAAAAACGTAAACATTAATAAATGAAGAACAATTTCTATTCACTAAATACAACAACGTATGCGACTTCTAATGTGCGCGTTGGCTGTTCATATTCTTGCGTAAGCTCGTGGACTTAGAATACACTCAACACTTAGTTGAGTCTAAGATGTCTGCGTTCTTGTAACCTCGCATTCACGGACATCGTATAACGAGCTGATAGAACTAAGACATGCGAGTCTATATTGGTTTATCGAGGCTGTTGGGTCATCGGGACCAGCTCGCATCAAAGAGAATCAATCTCTATGTTATCGCAGGAGGATCGGGGGGATACTCGCATATATATATCAGTATATGCGGGTTAAATTTGTTCATTGGTCCTGCATAATGCGAGTCGTACAAATGCGGCTAGACTAGGTCATATCCGCATCATCTCGCTGAGTCTAGTTCAGGCGAGGTTTAAACTCGAGGAGTCTCTCATTGACATTTCAGCTTTCCTTATAGGGAAATTGAGTACACGTGTCCTCCAAATAGGAATCTGGTCTCGAGTTTCTAGGTGAGAAAAATCTCACTATAACATACGTTATTTGTGTTAATTTGAGTCAATATAAAAAACTGCTACTTTTAGTTACATATAACATAGTCATAATATAATTTTTTTGTGACTAAATACGATTTTTAGTCACAACAAAATGTTACTTATGACTAAAACATAATCTTTAAATACAAGTTGTCACTAATTTAGTTTTAGTCACAATAAGTATTGTAACTAAAAATACATTTAATCGCAACATAATTGTAATTTTTGTGACTAATTTTGATTGCCACTGACCTATTAGTCACAACATAGGAATAATAATTTATAATTAGTCACAATTTTTTCACTTTTAATCACAAATTTTGTTTTGACTAAAAGTAAGATTTTTTTGTAGTGAGTGTTACCATGATATAGAAAATCTATCATCCTCCAAAAAAAAACATTTAAGTCATGGAAGAATCATTTGACATAATAAAGAATATCATAAATTCAACTATGCTTTTGAAGTTTTCTCTCTCTCTCTCTCTCTCTCTCTCTCTCTCTCTCTCTCTCTCTCTCTCTCTCTCTCTCTCTCTCTCTCTCTCTCTCTCTCTCTCTCGTTTTCTAAAAATAAGCACTTAATATTCTTTAGTAATGTGGTGCAAAATTATAATATTTAAGCAAAATCATAACCCAAAAATAAATTAGAGAGAGTCTATTACATTGATGAATATAGTTGCCAATACTCCATGAGGATCGAATCCCTTGAAGAGTATTAATAACTAGTGTTATATTAGGTCGAACTTTTTGATACGATACGAAACCGAGTACGAGCTTAAAAAACACGACCAAACACAAAAAAAATATAAGTTTGTACATGACACGGCGCAAAAAATATGTAATTAAACACAAAAGGCACGACACATAAATACGAATAAACTAACCCAAAAAGCACAACATGGCACGCGACAAGCTTAAAAACACTGTACAAAATATTAAAAAACCAATAATTTAAGAATTATAATAATATTTATATGAATTTTTCAATTATAAATAAGTTAAAATAATAATAAAACTTAAGTATAACATTGAATATTATAATTTATAATTAAAATATTAAAAAATATAAAACTAAAACTATATCTTATTTATAAAGTGTGATATAAAATAATTTGAGTATTTATAATATAAGTAAATATTCGAATTCTAATAATTTTAATTAGTTTTCTATATTTCTATAAAATAATGTTAAAAAAGAGAAATTTGATAAAACATGCTTATGTATTAGGCAACAAAATAAAATAAATAACAACCTAAATCAAAGTTAAATCACTATTGACAATGTAGGTCTATTTTTTTATATCTCCATAAATTACCCTTTTTATATTAAAAACCCCACACACTCTCTCTTTCTTTTATAACATAAATTTTAAGCACTTATCGGACCACTATCAGACCATATCGTGCTTTTTTATCAATCATATCGTACAATCATCAGACCACCTATGAGACCATATACAAAAATAATCACATAAAAAGTAGATATTTTACAAAAAAAAAAACTCAATTTATTACCAAAAGATAAACAGAAAATACAAAAAAAAAAAAAAACTACAAATTGTTCGTCTGTCTGTTTAATAATAGTGGTCAAAAGTCATCATGCACACACCAGATAGAACCAATAAGAGAGAGGGAGGGTCATGAGTGGTGGTGCGGTAGTGCAATTGATGAATTTTGGGGTGGTTTCTGGTGATTGGTTGGGTGAGAAGGAAATTGACAAAGCGAGAGGGAAAAAGATAATAAGAGTTTCCTTTTTCAATTTTTTGAAATGAAAGGGATAATTTAGGGGTATACTAGTTAACGCACAAAACTTAAACATATTAACTTTAATTTAGGTGATTAATTCAACAGATGCATATTTAATGAAATTTCTTCATTATATTATATAAATATAGTTGAAACTATAACATGTACATATATTAGTATTTAACCCATTAATTAATTGTAAATATATATGAAAAAATAAAATACAAAATTCGAGTTTAAATATAACAATGGATTGGTCTGTTTACAAGAAACAGACTAGCACAATGCAAATTCAAGTACGACACAAAAATAATAGGTCTACTCTTTAAAAAATATTAGAAAAGCACACCAAATCTATATTTCTTAGAGCAAGCACAACATGATCAATTTTTTTTAGGGCACTCTAAAAAAAATATAGTGCGGGACTCACGAATTTAAGCCCTATTAATAAGTATGCCTTTTATTTGATTTATTTGTTGTTATTTATAATAGGAGAGAATATGTTAAGGAATTGATTGGTTAAGTATTGGCAGTTGCTGAAATTCTACTTTATTCATTTCAGGTAGTGCTTTGAGTGTTATGCACTTCAGATAATTTTGTACAAGTGTTGCATTTTCTTTGCATGCTAAATTGTAAGCTACAAAGTAGAAAGTAGAAACGCCTCACTATTCTCAATTAAATTATTATATCTAAAATTAAATAACAATTTCTCTTCAACCAATCCAACATATTTTCTATCTGCCCTCTTCTTAATTACATGAAACGCACGAAATTCAACTCAACGGAGCGTGCACAACACTTGCCCACAATTGAACCCACCTCATATAAAAACATACATAATACATATTTTATACTACTTATTATCTAGATTAGTATAAAATAATATCTATCTACTGTACAATCCACTATTATACAATTACAAGCTATAATAATTTACATAGTAATTGAAAAATTGTGTCTGACTTTTAAAAATATATATCAAATTCAATTAAAACTTTTCAATTGAGCAATAACATGAATAGATAGAGCACAGCTCTTTTCAATGTCTTATTCTTTTTTTAGTTACATAAAATTTGAACAAATAATTAAAACAAATCCAAGTGCCACACAAATAAATAAAATACAGCATTTTTGTTTGTCCAGTAAGGTAGGTTGTTTTCCCTTTCAAAGCCAAAGGTTTTCCTGAAATGAATCTTATCTTTCAATCAATTTTGGTGAGTAACTCATACATAAGCTGTCAATAATACTTTGTTCAAGAAAAAAAAAGCTGTCACAATATTTTTTTATTTTACAAAACAAATAAAAATTAACTGTCAAAGACCACACATTTATGGTAAAAGGGAATAATATCCCACATTAAAACATATATCTCCCTCACATTTAATTAGGAATTATTACAGATTACACTTCCATCTGAGAAATACTAAGCAAAACTGGAAAGTATCATATAATTAATATATATTTATTTATTTAAATTTTACCATTAATTAATTATCAGCCAAATCAAATAAATAACTAGTATACAGCCTCAGAAAACCACTGTCACACGAATTGCCCCCAAACAGAAAACTAGTCCGAAATTAATTGGTTTGAATTTGTAATTTTTTTCAAAAAGAAAATAATAATAAAAGTTGGAAATAGAGAAAAACAAAACAAGAAAAGGAAAGCCTCAGAAAACTTCCAAATAAATAACATACGATTCACCCAAAATAAATTCAATAAAATTGGACATTTTTATTCATTTTAATTATGAAGACTAGGATCCCCTAAAAAAAGATAATTAAATGGAGACGAGAGGAGAAGAAAAAAGCCGGGAAAGGACGAAAGAGTCTATCTCGTCTCCTTGTGTTGTGTGTGTTATCTTACGTCATTCACCAGAAAGAGCGCGTGTGCGCGTGTTCGGAATCGCTCCTGCTTATCCACTAATTAACACTTGACTTGATTAAATAATTAATTGTTATTTTGGTCAGAAATTAAGTAATTACCTTTTTGAATAAAGAAATTATGTAATTTCATGTTATCATCAACGTTGAGATTAGAACCTCACTCGTCTTTTTCAAACCCACAGAATTAAAATAATATTTACTAATAAATAATAAATTGGAAAATTAATTTGTCACCTCACGCACACTATATATATACATACACACAAATCGTCTTCAATCACTGTTTTTTTCTCTATATATATTTTTTTCTCAGTTGACTGTAAAGAATCGACCAGAATCGGTTAGAGAGCTTTGGTTTTGGCGTTAATGGCCGAATCCAATCGACTCGGCCGATTGGCCTTGATCAGAGCCAAAAGATTCCCAAGTCTATACTTCTTGACCAGCGCAATCATCCTCTGCTCGATCTGCTACTTCGTCGGATTCTACCAACACTATAAAGGCGTCGCAACCTCCGCCGCCTCTGATGTCGTCTCCAGTTCCTCATGCTCGCCGTTCCATTCGAACTTGACGAGAATCGGTCGGCTCGACTTCGAGGCTCACCATCGCGCTGAGGATCTTCCACTGGCTCCGCCGACGACGACTGCGCGTAGAATTCCAGCGTGCGCCGTCGGGCTGAGCGAGTACACTCCATGCGAGGACGTGCAGAGGTCGCTGAAGTTCGACAGGGAGAAGCTGATTTATCGTGAGAGGCATTGCCCTGCGCCGGAGGAGAAGTTGAAGTGTAGAATTCCGGCACCGTATGGGTACAGAACGCCGTTCCGGTGGCCAGAGAGTCGGGGATTAGCGTGGTTTGCGAATGTTCCTCATAAGGAGTTAACTGTCGAGAAGAGGAACCAGAATTGGGTACATTATGATAATGGGCGTTTCAAATTCCCCGGCGGAGGGACGATGTTTCCAAACGGCGCCGATGCCTACATCGATGATATCGGCAAGTTGATTAATCTGAAAGACGGCTCCATCAGAACCGCCATTGATACTGGTTGTGGGGTACGTTCCTTTTTTTTTTTAATTTTTTTTATTGAATTCTTTCATCTTATTTTATTTTCAAGAATGTTTTCAAGAAAATACATAAAATGCGTTATAATTTACTTGTTTTTTTTATTATCATAAAATACGGTATTAAAATATGCATGTGAAAATTAAATATATTCTTTTTCGAAAAAAAAAATATTTATTAAAATAATAATTATTTTTTACCCAACTTTTGGGGACTCATGGCTTTTATATTAGATATTTTTGGGACATGAAATTTCTGCTGAAATTCGCCCTCGTGAAGAGATTTGTCGATTTTTTTTTTTACATAATATTTTTAAATACATTTGTCTCTTTTGTTTTAATTGTGAAATTTTTTATAAAAGAAAAAATCCTTGCTGAGGAGATGGTATCCCATTCTGAAATGAGGTTTAGAAAGATTTTTCTTTTCTTTTTTTCCTCCCCTGAAATGGGTTCTTTTAAGTAGCTTACTGTATATTATCTTGTACTAATTTGATAAATATGTTGTCCTAATTTGCGTTGGGTCACATGGCTGTGTTATCCATTTATGAATGTTTCTTATTGAAGAAGAAAATGAAATGTGGCAAGCTTTGTCAGATCCAAGAAGACTAAGACCCATTATCAACATGGCGAATTCATTAGGGTAGTGTCCGTTTATTGTATTAGCTTATTAGGAAATGACTGATATCGAGAATTGGTTTTGAAAGCTACATTTAGGTCTGTTATAGGTGAAAACTGCCCGCTTAGGAACCCAATGACAGGTTTGATTTTGGACACCAAACCCTTTGTTTCAACACCAAAATTCAAAATATGTTGATGTCATGCATGTAACAACTTTGTGGTAAAGTCTAGGTAATGAATAATAGAATTGACTGACTCATTTCATTTCTCAACGAACTTTGACATTCTTTGAGTATAATTGTTTTATAATTTGAGCGCCAACAATTGGTTCAGCCTTTGGCAGAGATGTTCGTCAATGTGAAAAATTTCCTCTCTGTTTTCCTCATAGTTAAATGTCATTAATTAAATAATTAAGTAAAACTTGCAGTTTACTCTTTACTTTATTAATTTAGTAATTATTATTATTTCATATGGGTTGGGTGTAGAACAGGTTTCTTTTAGTCACATCTCTTAATACACAAGCCAACTACTCTTACTTTCATAACTGAACTCTCTAAGATACCTATTTCCTTATTCTTATTTTATATTCTGTTTATTTAATTAACTAACAAATGAAACATATTTTATATGCTTGTACAAATTCTCAGTTTTTAAATCATTTGTTAATAATGTCTGTTGATGTGTTTTTTTTTTCTTAAAAGGTTGCAAGCTGGGGTGCTTACCTACTGTCCAGGGACATCTTGGCAGTGTCGTTTGCCCCAAGGGACACCCATGAAGCTCAGGTCCAGTTTGCTCTTGAAAGAGGAGTTCCTGCATTAATTGGAATTCTTGCATCCATAAGACTTCCATACCCTTCAAGAGCATTTGACATGGCTCACTGCTCTCGCTGCCTAATTCCTTGGGGCCAATATGGTAATAATACAAACTTAACCAAAACTTTCATCTTTTTTGTATTTCTTATCCCACATTGTCTGGGACAACAATTGTTTGTTTCTAATTCTCAACATGTTGGATTATGCAGATGGCCTTTATTTGATTGAAGTTGATCGAATTCTGCGTCCCGGTGGATATTGGATTTTGTCTGGGCCCCCCATAAATTGGGAGAACCACTGGAAAGGCTGGAATAGAACTCGTGAAGATCTCCAAGCTGAGCAGAATGGGATCGAGGCTGTCGCCAAAAGCCTTTGCTGGAAGAAATTGAAGCAGAAAAATGATCTTGCCATTTGGCAGAAACCAACTAACCATGTCCACTGTAGGTTGAATCGCAAGGTTTTCAAGAAACCAAAATTCTGTCAAGATCAGGATCCAGACAAAGCATGGTAATGTGAAAGGAAAAAGGCTTTCATTATTATGTTCTAATTTATTTACACTTTTTTTTTTGTTAGGCTTTGTTTTGTCAATTATAACCCCACTTTTATTTGAAAATAGCTTGTTTGTTTAAAAGTTCTAGTTCTGGAGTGTGCTTTGGAAGTGTGATACCAAACCCATTGTGATTGCAAAAGCATTTGATAGACCAATAGGTGTCTGTTCCATCAATATTCCTAATTTATTTGTTAACCTGTCCACCTATATGCCAAACTCTCTTTGGGATTACTTTTTTTATTATTTTATAGACTCTGTACTCTGTAGTTTGCCAAGTCAACAAAAATCGGAAGCCCGTTAGATTTGACTTTATTTTTTCTTCACCATTTTTTTTTACAGGTACACTAAAATGGACAAATGTCTGACCCCACTGCCGAGTGTAACAGACATAAGAGAAGTGGCAGGTGGTGAGGTGGCTAAATGGCCAGAAAGGTTGACTTCTGTGCCTCCAAGGATAAGCAGTGGAAGTTTGACTGGAATTACACCTGAGATTTTCATGGAAAATTCAGAGTTGTGGAAGAAGAGAGTGGCATATTACAAAAAAATTGACAGTCAATTGGCAGAGCGAGGAAGATACCGGAATTTGCTTGACATGAACTCCTACTTGGGAGGCTTTGCTGCTGCACTAATCAATGATCCTGTTTGGGTTATGAATGTTATCCCTGTTGACTCAGAGACTAATACCCTTGGTGTCATTTACGAGCGTGGATTGATTGGAACTTACCAAAACTGGTAATGCCCTCTTCAACTTACTCTCTTGTTCATATTAGCTGTTTGGGATTTCATGCTGTTCAGTAGCAGCCAAATCCCAATAATCCAGAGTGGATTTTGCATATGCTGTGTTTTAAAAAGCTGAAAAAGAGTCAGGGGATCACTGCCCTTCTGATTGGTTTCTTCTGTTGCTAACATCCAGAGAAGGCCAATTTTAAAATGTATTATTTTATTTAGATTGGACAACATACTTTTTCAGCACAACGATTCTTTATCTGAGATAGTTAAGCTTACTGTGAAGTTTTGTTATGGTAGGTGCGAGGCCATGTCTACTTATCCAAGAACTTACGACTTCATTCACGCAGATTCAGTTTTTAGCATCTATCAGGACAGGTAATCACTAATCAACCTCACATCTTTCTTTTTAATATCTTCTTATTTTGTCTTTAACCATTTGTTTTTTTGGGGTGTTTTATTTTTACAGATGTGAAATGGAACATATTCTTTTAGAAATGGATAGGATATTGAGACCAGAAGGTAGTGTTATTTTAAGGGATGATGTGGATATGATTGTTAAGGTGAAAGGAATTATGGATACAATGCAATACAGTACAAGAATTATAGACCATGAAGATGGACCCCTTGAGAGGGTAAAGATACTCTTAGCGTACAAGCAGTATTGGACAGCTCCAAAACCAGCCTCCATCAATAAAAGAAGAGAAATTGAAAGTAGTTCATAAGAATCCCTTCATTTTTTTTTTAACAATTTCATGTTGATCATTTTATTGGAAAATTGATTCTTTGAAATTGAATAGAAATCCACATAATCAATGGAAAGAAATTGTATTCAACATTATCTTCATTAAATTTTTTAATTGAAAAAAAAAAGAGGAAGAAGAAGAAGAAGAAGAAGAAATGTTCGTACAATACTTATCTTAGAGTGGCGGAAGTTTTAGTTGAAGAAATGTACTTGATAATGTCATTTATAAAATGCACCATCTAATCTTTTTAATTTCGCAAAGTCTATATGGATATTTTTTTTTTGAACAATTGAGTATTGATAATAATCAAAGTGACTACATCAAAATGAAATGGTGAAAAAAAAAGTATAATTAAGAACAAAATAGACTGTTTGATAAATTTTAACTTATGGACCTGTATGGTTTAGTTTCTATAAAGATGAAAAATAAGAAATTACTTTTTAAGTTAAAAACTGTTTTGAATTTTTTTTTTCATCTCACTGTTTTGGAGAAGTTAGTAAAGAGTTTTGAGAAACTAATTCGACAACTAGAATAATATATTTCAATGATATCCTGAAGTTAACCCCAGTGAATTGGGTGCGGTGTCAGATTGGTCATGAAGGGATGTTTGTGGTTGATGTTCATGAGAGGAGTGGGGGTTTGGCATTACTGTGGCGACAACAAGATGAAGCTAAGTTAACTTCTTGAAAAGTCATATAGATGTGGAGTTTAGTACTGTGGTGGGTATGATACCTTGGTGGTTAACTGGTTTCTATTATGAACCAGATAGGGGGGCTAGCTAGGATGCATTCTTGGACTTTAATTCGTTAGCTGAAAGATGATTCCTCTCTTCCTTGGTGATAACTCGAATAATGTGCTTTCTCACGGGTCATTAATTTACCTGGGAAAAGGGAAGAGGCACTAGTAGGTGGACTGAGGTTCGATTGGATCATGCATTGGTGTCCAATCTTTAGCTTGATGACTTTCTGCAAGAAAAGTTGTTTAATCTGGAGGGTTCTAGTTCTCACTACTGCCCTATTTTTTTGAGCATTGCTATTAGGCACCAGTGGTGCCTAGCACCTTTGCGACATGTCGCGTTGCGATTGGCTAGCGATACTCCCTAAAAGCTATTATATTAAATTATATGGGACCCGATACTTAATTAGACCAATAGCGATATTGACACATAGGAGGGTGCTAGGCACCACTGGTGCCCTTTAGCATTTCTCTATTTTTTTAGACCCAGTTCGGAAGGTGTCAAATCCTCTACGAATGAATTTTCGTATTGAAAATGCTTGGGCTAAGGATTCGATGTGTCATCAGATTGTGAAAGAGTGCTGAAAAAGATGGTGTTATTTTTGACATTCAATAAAAAAATTAGTGATCGTAGTGAGAAGGTTGGAATTTGGGGAAAGGAGATTAGTGGTAATTTTGGTCGACGAATTAAGCAATGTAAGGCGAACTCCAATGTGCCTCCAAAACATCATTTATGGTGTGATATTACACCAAAACTATCTCGAATTAGAGGGCAATTGCATTAGATAAATTTACATGGTATATTAACTTTTGCTATTTTTTTACAAAAATACTGTCATGCGGTATTTTTTACTTTTTTACTGTGTTTTTTTATAAGTTTCATACTGCAGTATACTGTGTTAAGTTTCACTGGTGTTCTACTGGTGTTTTACTAGTGTTCTACTGTTGTTTTGAGTTATACTGCTTTGTGTTTTACTGGTGTTTTATAAAAACACAGTATTTTTGAAACAAATTCCGTGTGACAGTATTTTTGTAAAAGTTAACCCAAATTCCAGTATTTTTGTAAGTTTCCCTTGCATTATCATTTTTGGGTTTATCTACAGTGTCCCACCATATTTAGGTGGGTACTGTAGACAAATAAATATTAATCAAAACTTTTATAAATGTATTAGTTTGTATTTATATATTTTTAAGTGTGCTAAAAAAATAATTTAGGGGTGTTCGCAGGACGGGTATTGCGGTCTTTGACCATTTTTTTTAAACCAATCCACACATGTAGGTTTTTTAATTTTCCAAACCACACCCGCACCGCGAAACTAAAATATTGCGAAAACCGCACCGTAAATAATGGTACGATGCGGTGCAATTTTTGCAGTTTGGACTATCACCAATAATTAAACTATCACAAATACAACAAAGCTTGAGCAACACTTGTCAAAAATACCATAAGGCTTGAAATAAATATAAAAAAAAATTAAATATCAATAATACAATAATTAGTAGTCTTTGAGTTGGACATTCACATATTGGACCTAATAGAATAAAAAAGAATATAATATTCTTATTATATTAATAAAATAATAGAATAATAAAGAATATAATATAATATTTGGTGTAATTTTTTGGTGTTGTGGTTGGAATTGAAAAAAAAAATTAGTGTTTAAATAGTAGTTTTTTGGTGTTAATTTAACACCAAATTTGGGTTTCTCCATTGGAGATGCCCTAAGGATAGTATAAAAAG
This sequence comes from Cannabis sativa, assembly GCF_029168945.1. Taxonomy (NCBI): domain Eukaryota; kingdom Viridiplantae; phylum Streptophyta; class Magnoliopsida; order Rosales; family Cannabaceae; genus Cannabis; species Cannabis sativa. The sequence continues at coordinate 37,405,083 of NC_083601.1, read as the reverse complement.
GTTGCGGGGTTGACAGGATGTTGGCTCTGTTTAGGCTTATATGATATACTTGACCAACGGAAGAGTTGGAAAAAACGATCTAAGCAAAAAAACAATTTTAGTTGAAAGAAGGGTATCAAAATAATAAATATTTTCATGCTAGTGGTTAATTATTTTATGGATTTTTTTACAGCTTCACCTATTGGTTGGCAAAAATTTGTTGATTTTATTTCATGCACAGTGATTGCAACCCAAAATTTGAGTTTGTTAGAGCCTATTGATGAGGGTGCGGTCTGAAAATCTCTGTTTCAGATGCAACCTAACAAGTCTATTAGCCCTGATGGTATGCCTTCGAATTTTATCAATAGTTTTGGCATATTGGTTGTCGTGATGTGGTTCAGATGGTGCAAAATTTCTTTGAACACGGAGTGTTTTTGGAGGGGCTCAATGACTCAAAAACATAGTACAAATTTCAAAAAAGAAGAACCTAGTGAATATGGAGGATCATAGACCTATTTCTTTGTGTAATGTTCTTTATAAAATGGCGTCTAAGGTTTTAGCTAATAAGATGAAGGGTCTTCTCGATCAAGTAGTTTGGGATACTCAAAATGCTTTTATTCTTAGAGGTGATGCACTATTTAAAACAAAAGCGACAAGAGAGTCATGGGTTTATGGCATTTAAACTTGACATAAGTAAAGCTTATGATCGGGTTGAGTGGAATTTTCAGAGATCAATGATGATGAAGATAGGATTTTAGCGATGGTAACTTTGATCCTAATTTTGGGGATAATCCTAATTTAGTTTGGAAGTGTATTTAGGAAGCTAAGTTTCTTGTTATATCTGGTGCCCATATGCATATTGGGGATGGAGAAAATGCCTCTATTTTGGAAGCTCCTTAGTTACCATGTTATTTTTCATTTTTGGATTTGGTTGGTAAGGTGATGAGTAGTTTGTTTCGAGCTAGATCCAAACTGTAGGATGTGGAGGTGGTTTGTGATTTGTTTAAGGAACGAGATAAGCTTCTTATTTTGAGTAAACCTTTGAGTGACAAGGCTAAGGATGATTGTTATTATTGGAGTAAGGAGATTTTAAGCTTTTACACGGTAAAGAGTGCTTATCAGTTAGTGCAACAACTTAAGGGGCGTGGGGTGATTGAAATTCTGGATTTTGGCGTAACTTGTGGCAATTCAAAATTTCTCCAAAGGTAAAAGATCTTATATGATATGCGTGTACTTAGTGTCTTCCTACGATGTATCAACTTAGTTTGAAGCATGTACCAGTTCAACGATATTGCGCTATTTATTTGCGTGAGGATGAGATGATTGTTCATAGTCTTATTTTCTGTTTGTTGTCTACTCAGTTTTTGGATAAAGCAAATATAATGGCAATATGGTATTAGATTTGGGGGCTAATTTTGTTTGGCTCCAACAGGTTAAAGCTTTGGTGGTTAAGGAAACGGAAGGCATGGTGTTGGGCTATTTGGTAAGCTTGAAATTTTTTTTTTTTTTTTTTTTGGAATGAGAAGATTTTAAGTGAGAATGATGTGGTTACTTCAGCATATATGTATCTACAACAATAGAAGAATGCCCAATACACAACTATTAAATGGTGTGGCACAAGATGGTGCCAAGATTTGGGTAAATCTCAAGTGAATCAAATCAAGATAAATATTGATACCACATTGTTTGTTGTAACTCATCAGTTTGGCATTAGCTTGGTAACTCGTGATCGCCTAGACTATCTTGTTGAAGCTAATACCATTTGTTGTGATGGGAATGTAGAACTTGAGTTTGCTGAAATTATAAGCATTAAAAATATTCTCGGTTGGATTAAGAATAAAAATAGCCAACGGTAGTAGCAGGGATGAATTGTTTAGTGGCAGTTAAAGCCATTCAGAGTCAGATGATGGTGAATTCTCCTTTTCGATTAGTTGCTAATGACTGTAATTTCTTTTTTATTTATTTATCGTTCTGCTAACAGAGCTGCTCATAGTTTTGGTAGAACTTCTTGTTCTTTTTCATATTACATTTTTAGTGGGGGATTTAACGTGATGAATTTGTGTCTTTTCTTTAGATCAATTTATATCTTTTCTTCTAGATGATTTATCTTCTTTCTATTTCTATTAAAAAAATAACATATTCCACATTTTTTTTTTTGGAAAGGCATATTCCATTTAAATTAAAATATATGAAACTCTACGTTCTATTTTAAATTAAAATACCACTAAAGCTAGTTCCGAGACCACCCATCACACAAATTAAACTATTGGTTCTAAAGTCCTATCTTAAAAGTTATGTCTATACTAATCTGTATAAACGTTTCTATTAAAAGATAAGTTTGGTGGAAAGAATGGAGACTACGATGCTTGAAGAACTTAAGAGGGATGGAGAGTATAACTTTTCTACACTTTTCTTTTGTGTTGTTTGGTATTGGAGATAAAGTTGGAAGGATAGAGAGAAATTATTGTTGATATTGTCATTTTCTTGAATTTTTACACTTATAGAGCACTAATAGAGACATTGAATTTTGAAGAATTGGAGGAAAAAAGTCTCCCTCCATCTCTCCTTTCCTTTCCCTCTCTCTTTCCAAACAAGGAATTTTATCATTTTATCTCTCCCTTGACCCTTCTCCCTCCAACCCTCTCGTCTCTAACAGTGTAAGACTTGAGAGGTAAAGGATGGATAAGAAGAAAAACAAATGAAGAAATAATGGTTACCTGGTTTTAACATATTTCAAGACAAGGTATGATGATGATGATGTTCCATTTAACATGAACCGAAAATATATACATCACCATTAAATCAAACAGACAATCTTTTGGGAAATTATATTCAGGTTTTAAAAGACCAACCATGTCAATTTTTTTTTTTTTTGAAAATGAACCATGTCAATTTTTAAGTGTTGTATTAGCCTACAAATTTCTGTAGAACAACATGCTCAGGCAGAAGTCTTTATAGAAGAAGTTGTATGGGGCTAAACCAACTCAAGAAACAAAGCTTCTTGTTTGTTTGTCAGGCCTACTTCACTCAAAGTTAGTGAGCTGTCATCTACATTGAAAGCACGCCTCGGGTATGACCTTACCTATTCGTCGAAAAAGGAGAAGAAAATAAATAGATTATCCATATAATGCATGAGTTTGTCATAGCACATGAGAACTGGTGAAAGTTCAGCTTAATATGACAGCTGCTGATAAGAAAAGAAAACTTACCACTCTGTATGTTCCAGGCTTCATTTCCCCATCAATGTCTATGAAGTCAAATAGAAGCTAAAAATAATACAAATTTCCAGTTAGTTGGGCGATAAGAGAATGAAATTAAACCTAAAACATATTTCTGACATTTACCTGAAGCTTGTTGGACTTGAGAAAACGTCGACCGAGGCGACTTCCATTTGGCATTCGAACAAGAAGAGTCACTGCATTCTCATCTTCTAATGCTGGTTCAGACAGAAGAGAAGCTTTCTTACTCTTAGTAGCTAAATTTCTCTCATGTTCCTGTAACATAAGACACGAATAGATATATTTCTTTTAGCATTTTATTGAGAAATAATAAAATAGAATAGATTGGGTTGGGTTGGGTTGCAAATTCAACATCACAGAATAGAACATACACTTCATAAGAATATCTCAACCTAAAATCACACCGAACTTTGAGGGAGCAGTAACAATCAATGTTCAACATAGTAATTTTATGAGACAACTTTCAGATGTCAAGTTATATTGGAAAACAATTCTGATCAGTACATTAAAGCATATTAGTAAAATCAAATACCATGTAAAGTACTTATAGGACATTCTTTATTTTGATTCAGTACATGACATTTCTAAGGTAAGGTATTTTCTATGTCACTTGTTTTTCACCGCTGTAGTACTAATGTGGGGATTCAACACCACTTAATCAAGGTGAATGCAAAATATTCAGCAATTTTGACCAAATGCACACAAAATCTTGAGTTAAGATATCTCCTCCCATGTGTCATTTATACTCAGGATTTCAGTACCATTCACGCTCTTTTGCTCATATGTTATTTCAACTAAACAATCAACTATGAACAAACATTATAACACCTGTGAACCAAAATACTATAGGAGAAATATAAAGGAACCTCATTATCGAAATTGCAAATCAATTGATCAGAAACTTGGGCAAAAATTCTAGTGTTGAGCAATAATTGGTTTAACCTCTTAAAACACATAAAACGTGAGGGAAACATAACTACTTCAAAAAAAATACATATTAATCAGGTGCACAAACGATTTCTCATCAAACACTGGAATAAATTTTGAACAAAAACCAAAAGATACCACTTCACTGTGAATTTTCTTATGGGATTCTTCTTCTTTCTCTTTGTCAAGTAACAATGATGCATGATATTCCATGTCCTGCCATGCCAAAGAAATATTTAATTCATTCCCAACGGTCAATAGTATTGCAATACAAATAAAAAAAAAGAGCAGGCAGCTAAAACCTGTTGCTCTTTAAGTAATCGGCTTGCTGAGAGAGAAGGTGATATAGGGCTGTGTACAGGAAGATTGGGAATCACATTTCTTTCTGGATGACTTTGCACTTGAGGTGCATCCAATGACTGTTTTGAAGCCCCTTCAGAAATTCCACCATAAATCGCACTCTCAAGCATTAGTGCTTCATCAATCTCTTTGGAAGAAATGTCGCCCCACTTCATTTCCAGAAAACAGTCGATCAATTTCTTTTTTATGTGTATCATTTCAAAATGTTGTCAGCAAACAATATTACCTCTGCAAAGTGAAAAGCACCATCACTGTGCGGAGGAAGATTACTAGCACTGCTGTTAGATTTTCTCCTAATTAGTTGCTCTTCTTCTGCATTCTTAGCTAAATTTTGGTTTGATGAGCTTCCTACCTGTAAGACAAATACCTTTTCATTATAACAAACATATCTTTATCTTTATGGGGGAAATCAGGAGCTTTTATTTTGTTACAGTGCAGAAGCTCCTTCCCCTCTAGAAAATAGGATTTGAATTGAACATAACTTAACATACATGACCAACCACCCAGCCCCCAACCCTACTCTCCTCCTTTTTCAAAAACCTAATTTATGTGTAGAAGTATGCCTGTATTTTAAAACAATGAGTTTCTTGTACAAATCAGAGTAGAAATGCCAAATTTGTGTTAATGCATCAGACCATTTTTCTTGTAAACATGTATGTCTAAGCAGCAATAAAATAAGATTTTTTTTTTCCTTTTTCAAATGCACCATAAGCAAGAGTATCACACCTTCCATCTATGAGTTCCAAGCTCTTGATCGTAATCTTTCATTTGCCCCTCACGCACTGCTTGCTCTTGCTCAGCTGTCTAAATTCCTAATTTTAGAAGAAAACAAGAACAAAAATAATATAATCTAAACTACTGAATATAAGAACTACAAACCTCCAAAGACAATGAGAGGGCTCGAGCAATGTCCTCATCCGCAGAGGAATTTTTCTTACAAAATTGAATAAAAAAAAACATTGTTTCAGCACAAGAACAAGAAAAATAAAGTTAGGACAGGGAAGATAGTATAGAATGGGAGTATAATTTCTAATCCAGATACTCACTTCAAATTCTTGCTTTGATGCCTGAATTGCAGCTTCAAGCATTTCATCCTCCACATGGTTGTCCACTTGTGAGGTGTTATATTCTGTTGGCATATGATCATTGCCAAGGTTAGGACTGAGTCCTGAATGCTGAATCTGATCATGCCTACTATAGAAGTCCCCAGGAATACTAGTGAAAGGCACTGGCACTGGCACTGGCACTGGCACTGGCACTGGCACTGGCACTGGCGCTGGCGCTGGCTGTGTAACTAGTGGCTCACGACTAGTAAATCCACCAGCACCAATACGATTACAAAGATCCCTTCTGTAATTAGGATCAAGTAATAAAGAAGGCCTGAAGCTTCTAGCAGCAGAGAGAAATGGAAAAAATCCACCTCTAACTTGAGGCTCATTATTCCTATCAGTATAATTTTGTTGTGGGAAGGCAGCTGGTAAAGGATTCGTTCTGGACCACAAATCAAAAAATCAAAATAAGTTTGAAAAGGACCAACGACATTCCCATTATATCATCTCTCCAAATACCAGGAAAACATATATCCAAAGCAAAGCGCCATTGTCATACATACATGTATGTGTTTTGTTGCAAAGTTCCACCGTCATTCATGCCTGTAATTCCATCGTTAAAGTGTGCCTCCACAGCTTCATTCAGATTTCCTCCATGTTCCTGTTCAAATATCAAAACGTGAGTCACCAAACTCAAGCTGATCAAAGAAGCGTAACACAATTAAGCAAACGAAGCACACCAACTTTATCTCAGTAGCAGAACCTGTACAACACTTATAATGCAAATTCTAAAGGTTGGGAAGGCTTATGTAAGGGGTCAAGGAAGTGAACAACAATATCATTGCATTTATATTATAATAAATAAGTATTAATCTCTTCTCTTTTCGGTCTAGCTACTCAGTTCTATATGTTGAGAATTATGGGTTCCATCTCAAAGCCAATTGGCAATGAGATGTTTTATATATGGCTCAATTCTCTACCATTTATTCCAAATGTCCACAATACTATACACTCTTTACATGTTTGGTGCTCAAAATTTACCAAAGACAATGACATTACAAAGTGTAAAATTATCTTAGTACGTAATTTCCTAATACAAATGCCGTTAGTAAGGAGCGATTTAAACCAGCAAGCAACAATTGATTAAAAAGAAAAACTCTAGTCAAATTAGGAGACAACTTCACCATCTCGCACAATGAACATGAACAAAAGCCATAAGCAGCAAATGCTGATCTGAAAACTGGCTCTAAAATCAAAACAATTAAGAACTTGCACTGGAAAATGGAAGGTGAGACGAGATTGAACCTCGAGTTTCTGAAGCGCGAGTGACTCCGACGCTCCGGTGAGGGACATGTAGGTCTCGATTGCATCCCTAGTCGGCCTCACCATGGCCACACCTCCCGTTTCAGAGAAATAAACTTCACAAACACACAGAGAGAAAGAGAGATTCAGAGAATGTGATAGTGTAAATTGAGCAACTTTGGTGGAATCTGATGAAAACGAAAACAGTACAGAGAGAGAGGGATTTCACACAAAGTAGTTGAGCGCCATTTTTCCAACTTCAGAGTGATTATTAATCAACTTATACACACTACAAATAAATAATAAAAAAAAAAGTAGATCTTGCTTTACCAAAGTGAAAGTAATATATTTTGTCTAAAGAGAAGAAAAAAAAAAGGAGTAATATATATATAGCTTTGAAACGTGGCAACTTGTGTTCCCTCGACGTGGAATATTATCGTCGTTTTGCCTTGTCTCTTTCTCCAGATAAGATTGTCGTTTTTTTAAATCCGTATGGATATCAGTTGAGTTGAAAATTGGTATCGACGAGTGTCAAACTGAAGTTTATCAGTCAGAAACAGAAATGAATCGGATCACGATAATAAAAAGAACGTTATCCATCATTAATATCAATCAAACTTGTAATTAAATGATAAAAAAATTATGATTAGTATTTATGTGTAACTTTCATATTATCCAGATTAATTGGTAGTGTTAGAGATACTTTAGACTGACTTTTTATCTCTGCACAGTTAGTTATATCTGTTATTACTTTCTGTTATTTCAGTTGGAATGCCAACTGTCTTTTCTTGTATTTGTTCATTCTGTTGTAACCTCTTCAGAGCCTATATATATTGTATCTGGCTCTCTATCTGAATACAGATCAATTCACATTTTCCTCACCTTCATTTTTCTCCACCTTTACATTCAAACATGGTATCAGATGCTTAGGTCTAGATGGCGTCCAAAGATACCGCTCCATCCACCACAAGCACCACCCCTGAAGCTTCACCAACAATGGCTGAACCTCCCCCAAGCCTACCTAATAACACACTCCTTCCCCTTAATCTTCGCCTGGATCGATCGAATTACACTTTTTGGCGTTCCTTAGTTCTTGCTGCAACTCGGGCGTACAATCTTGACGGCTATATCCTTGGCACACATCCTCAGCCAGAGCCAAATCTTGCAGGTAACATCCCTAACCCAGCACATCTTCAATGGCTTCGATTTGATCAGTTCTTGATGCATTGGCTCATGAACTCCATCACTGAACAAATGCTTGGTTATGTGATCAATTGCCGCACATCCTCCGAGATCTGGACTGTGTTTTCCCAACTGTTCGCAACCACATCGCGAGCTAGACTTCTTCAGGTTCGAGGCCTTCTTCAGTCAACAAAGAAAGGCTCCTCCACCATCGATGAATACATTCTCAAAATGAAAGGCTATGCCGACTCTCTTGCAGCTGCTGGACAAGCTATTTCTGATGAAGATTTGGCTCTGTATGTTCTTGGTGGACTCGGATCTGAATATGAATCCATTGTGGTCAACCTCACCTCCAGATCCGAACCCTTGACTCTTCAAGAAATTCAGTTTATGCTTCACAGTCATGAGGTTCGTCTGCAACAATTCTCAGCAGCTGCTCTCAATAATGTGCAAGCAAATCTTGTGAATCTTTCTATGAATGGGAACAATCGAGGCCGAGGATACAGGGGGGCTTATAGAGGCGGCCGTGGCACTCCTCAAAATCGTGGAGGCAGAGGTAATAGGCCGATTTGCCAACTGTGTGGTCGTGTTGGTCATACCGCACAAAAGTGCTATCATCGATTCGACATCACATTTACTGGCCCTCAAAGTCAAGGTGCTCCTAATTCGAATACACCTACAGAGAATCCCCAAGCTCACATCTCTGAATCCTCAATACTCGAAGAGTCTCCTGGCACTTGGTATCTCGACACAGGGGCCACAAATCATCTCACAGCAGACAGTCAACAATTAAACAACACAACTGAATACAAGGGCAAAGCCAAAGTTGTTGTAGGTAATGGTGATTCTATCCCTATTTTACATGTTGGTTCTAACAGTATACCCACCCATATTCCTACCAAGTCTTTAATGCTAAAAGACATTCTCCATGTTCCTAGCATAACCAAAAATTTACTAAGCATATCTCAATTTACTCATGATAATAATGTTGTGCTTGAATTTGACGACTTGTGTTGCCTTATTAAGGACAAGACAACGAAGCAAGCACTTCTAAGGGGTTCCCTCAATAATGGCCTATACACTCTCACAGTCCCTCCCAAACCAGATCGAGTTACTGCTGCTGCAACACAGTTTTCATCTTTCAATTCCACATGTAAAGTGTCAGCTTTCAATTGTAATACCTCAAGCAATCCTGTTAGAAATAAAAGCAACTTTACTTCTGTTTGGCATTGTCGTCTTGGACACCCTGCCACTTCTGTTATGTCCAAAGTGTTGAATATTGTTAGTCCTCAAATGAAATGTAAAGATTTTGCTTTCTGTGATGCCTGCCAAATAGGCAAAATGCATCAATTCAATTTCAAATCTACCATAAATAAAACTGCTGCTCCTTTTGAAATTGTGCATACTGATGTTTGGGGTCCCTCATTCTATGCTTCAAGGGATGGATACAAATATTACCTAAGCTGTGTTGATGACTTTACTAGGTTTGTTTGGATCTATCCCATGCAATCCAAATCCGAAGTAACTACTCTGTTTACACACTTTCAAAATCTGGTTGAGAGACGATTTGATACCAAGATAAAGAGTGTTCAAACTGATCTTGGAAAAGAATATTTACCTCTTTACCAACACTTTAGAAATCTTGGTATTTCCCTTAGGCAATCCTGTGCTCACACACACCAACAACAAGGGCGTGTCGAAAGAAAACATCGCCATGTTGTCGACATGGGCTTGACTCTCCTTGCCCAAGCTCAAATGCCCCTAAGTTTTTGGTGGGAAGCGTATGCTACTGCTGCATATCTTATTAATCGTCTTCCCACCCCAATCTTGCACAGCATTTCCCCTTATGAGAAACTTTTTCATCACAAACCAGATTATAACCTTCTTAAGGTTTTCGGATGTTCATGTTTTCCCCTTCTTACTCCTTATAATAATCACAAGGTTGCTTTTCGTTCCAGCAAATGTTTGTTTCTTGGGTACAATAACACTTAAAAAGGATATAGATGCCTTCACCCGAGTGGGAGAGTTTATGTTGCACGAAGTGTCAACTTCAATGAATCTGAATTTCCTTACAACAAACTCTTCACCACATCAACTCCACCCTCACCTCACTCACCAATCATTTATCCTCATAATGTACCCCTGCCACCAACTCACATTGATCGTATGCATCCCACCCAAACCAGTACCAACACTGGTTCTGCAACTTTGCATGAATCCACTGCCTCGGCCAATACTTCTCATTCCCCTCCCACAAACACTTCCCCTCACAACAGTCCTGCTACCCAATCGAGTTCTTCTCACCATTCCAGTATTGGTACTGCTCCTCTATATTCTCTTCCCCAAGAACCAACATCTTCATTACAATCTCTCTCACCTCCCCATAATGTTCCAACCATAAATACTCACTCCATGGTCACTCGGTCTAAGGCCGGTATATTCAAACCCAAGTCCTATCTCACTCACATCCAAAATCCTTTAGAACCAACAAATGTAAAACAGGCGCTTGCTGATAGAAAATGGAACCAAGCCATGAATCAAGAATTTCATGCTCTCAAAAAGAAAAAGACATGGATCTTGGTTCCCCCTACTCCTGATATGAAGATTATTACTAACAAATGGCTTTTTAGAATCAAATATAATGCAGATGGGTCGGTTAACAAGTTTAAAGCTCGTCTAGTTGCTCGTGGATTTCAACAAACAGCTGGTCTTGATTTTCTTGAGACTTTCAGCCCCGTAATAAAGCCATGCACCATCAGAATTATCTTCTCTCTTGCTGCTACTTATGGGTGGGACATTCAACAAGTAAATGTGAACAATGCTTTCCTCAATGGAGACTTAAAAGAAGAAGTGTTCATGCAACAACCTCAAGGATTCATAGATCCAGACTTTCCACAGCATGTTTGCAAGCTCAACAAAGCTATCTATGGCTTAAAACAGGCCCCCCGTGCCTGGTTTGACACGCTCAAATCCACTCTTGTTCAGTGGGGATTCACCAACTCTACCGCTGACACGAGCCTCTTCTTCTCTAGAAAACACAACAAGTTACTTCTCATACTTGTTTATGTGGATGATATCCTCATAACTGGTGAATGTTCAGACCAAATCAGCAGCATTATCACTAAACTTCACAACAAATTTGCCCTGAAAATACTCGGTTCAGTACACTATTTTTTGGGATTTGAAGTTCTTCGTGACACCAAAGCCATTCATTTGACTCAAACAAAGTACATTCATGATCTCTTAGCTAAAACAAATATGTTAGATGCCAAATCTCAATCCACTCCCATGTGTGCCTCTGCCAAAATAACACAAAATTCTGGCACACCCTTGGCTGATCCAAAGCAGTATCGCAGTGTCATTGGGGCTCTTCAGTACTTAATCATGACCCGACCGGACATCGTCTTTGCTGTTAATAAGCTAAGCCAATACTTACAAGCTCCTACTACTGATCATTGGGGTGCTTGTAAGAGAATTCTTCGATATTTGGCTGGTACGTCCACTGTTGGTCTAACTTTCACTGCATCAGCTACTTTGGATCTGCAGGGATACACCGATGCCGACTGGGCTGGATGTAGTGATGATCGAAAATCCACCTCGGGCTATTGTATGTTCCTGGGAAATAACCTCATCAGTTAGTGCTCTAAGAAACAAAGTGTGGTTGCTCGGTCTAGCACGGAGTCCGAGTATCGTGCTCTTGCTTTGGCTACATCCGAGTTGATTTGGCTTCAATCGATTCTTACTGAACTGTCCATAACTCTGTCCTCCATTCCTATATTATGGTGTGACAACTTGGGGGCAGGATCTTTGGCTTCAAATCCGGTTTATCACGCTCGAACAAAACATATAGAAATCGATGTCCATTTTGTTCGAAACAGAGTCCTAGAAAACAAAATGGAGGTTCGATATGTTGACTCCACATATCAGACTGCTGATATTCTAACAAAACCGCTGCCAAGCTCTCAATTCATGTATCTCCGAGACAAGTTAACACTCAAGTCAAATGAGTGTAACTTGAGGGGGGATGTTAGAGATACTTTAGACTGACTTTTTATCTCTGCACAGTTAGTTATATCTGTTATTACTTTCTGTTATTTCAGTTGGAATGCCAACTGTCTTTTCTTGTATTTGTTCATTCTGTTGTAACCTCTTCAGAGCCTATATATATTGTATCTGGCTCTCTATCTGAATACAGATCAATTCACATTTTCCTCACCTTCATTTTTCTCCACCTTTACATTCAAACAGGTAGCTAATAACTTTAACTTATAGTACAAATTTTAATAACTTTTGATACACTAATAGAGTAAACTTTTACAACATGAACTATATTTTAACAACAGTTCACTAATTTACATTTTTATTGGAAATGCTGGAGGTTGAGAAGCCATTTTTAAGTTAAGTTTTGTTTGTTCGATTGTGAAAATGGTGAATGAGTCTTTATATATACACATGCATGCAGATTGTTTTAAAATTCAAGGAGAGAAAAAATAATTTGTAGTGTACCCTCCTATATTTAGGAAATTGGGAGAGTTGTTTAGTTTATTTTTAAGCTAATTAGTAATTTTTTTCTTGAACTTTGACATATAGCAAATCATAGCCTCTAAAATTTATGGCCATTAAAAATTTCTCAAATTTTATTGTTTCGGTGATTGTTTATGTAATAAATCATGTTCCCAGACTTTGATATCTACCAAATCATGTCCCTCAAACTTTACTATGTACTAAAATCATGCCCCTTAAATTTTCATCGGTTAGAATTTTTTTTACAAAAATTAGATAAAAATCCTTAAATCTAACAATCTTAATAGTTCAGGGAAATTTTTAACGGCAAAAAAAATTCAGGGGCCTTAATTTAAATTAATAATTAACTTTATTTTTATATACATTGTATCTATTTAAAATTATTAATAAATTTTTAAATAATTTATAATATAAAATTAAAAAATAGATTAAAATAACTATATTGTTTTCGTTTTTTGCAAGCAAAATAACTATATTGTTATTTAGGATCACTTCTATTTTTTTTTTTTTAATACAATTATATTGTATTTTACGATAAATAAAAATATTCATAATAACAATAGGGAGAAACAATTTATCAAAAATAAAAATATAAATAAGAACAAAATGACGCCGTTTAGCAGTTACACGTGGAAACCCATCATCTGTTTTTAGATGAGAACTCATAAGAGAGAGCAATAGATCATCAGAAGTAGTGCTACATTTCCCTCTGCCCCTGAGATTTCAGGGAAACCCCACAAGGCCGGAACCCTAATCTCTCGGATTTCGTTCTAGGGTTTTTGTATAACATCAACATGGACGGAGACGACGACCACTCGGCCAAGATGATTGACGAGGAGATCTATGCCAACGGCGTCGGTGAAGAAGAGAAACGTAAAAGACCAATCATAAGCGGGGAGCAGCTCGACATCGAGGCCTACGCCAGTCTCTACACGGGTCGTACTAAGATCACGCGTCTTCTCTTCATCGCCGACCACTGCCAGAACAACCAGGCGATGCAATTGGAAGCCCTAAGAATGGCGTACGATGAGATTAAGAAGGGCGAGAACACCCAATTGTTCAGGGAGGTTGTACAGAAGATTGATGGCCGTTTGGGCCCGGATTATAGTATGGATTCAGCGTGGTGTGCTACTGTCGACCGTAGGGCCGAGCAGAAGAAGGAGAAGCTTGAGAATGAGCTCAATGCCTATAGGGTAACCATTTTTTTTGGTTTAAACTTTGCTATCTCTTTTGAGTATTTAATGGGATTTTCATGGCATCTTCGGTATTAGCGTTTTTTTTTTTTTTCTGGATGCTTTCTCATATGAAATTTCACGTACTCAATGCTGATTAGAATTACGCTGTTTTGTACTTGTTTGATTTAAACTAATCGGTGCATACTTTGACTGGTCATAATTTTGTGATACTATTGAGTGTGAAAGTTTATTATATGCAAGGGGTGTTGGGTTTTCGTTGTTTTAAGTGATTTAGGTTGCTGTTTTCACATGGTTACGTCTATCTATCGATTTTTACATGAATGATAATTCTATTTGATGCGAGACCTGCTTGCTGTGATGTACATTCTGGGTTGATACACGACAGTGGGTATTGCTTTACGCTTATCAAATGATAATACCCTAGAATTCTCTTTCTTACAGACCTGTGTATATGTTTCCTGGTAAAGTAGATTAATTATGTATAAATTTGTTGTGAGTTGTAACTTCTGTTTTGTCCTGTTGAATCGTTTAAATGATACTTGTGCAGACTAATCTCATTAAAGAAAGCATACGAATGGGGTATAATGACTTTGGAGACTTTTATTATGCTCACGGTGCTTTAGGGGATGCTTTTAAGCATTATGTTCGAACGCGCGACTATTGTACCACATCAAAGCATATAATTCATATGTGTATGAGTGCAATTCTTGTCAGCATCGAGATGGGTCAATTTACTCATGTTACAAGCTATGTTAGTAAAGCAGAGCAGTCGCAGGAGGTCGTAGACCCAATTGTTATAGCAAAGCTTCGTTGTGCTGCTGGTTTGGCTCTGTTGGAGGCCAAAAAGTACAAGCTTGCTGCTCGTAAGGTTTGTGATTATGTCTTACTACTTCTGCTTGCATTGTCAAAGCTTTGTAAATGTAATTAAGAAATAAGAGAACATTTTGGAAGTTTATTTATGAGCATCTCACTTGAGTTACAAGCTTAAAGCAAAGTAAAAGAAGAGAGAATTATAGTAGGCAGACACAACACTATTTTTTAATAAACAACATGATACCATGATATTATTTTAGAGCTTGTTTGTTAAATGGATGATGAAATTCAAATCTAATGTTATTAATATGTAAGAAAACCTTCATTTTTCTTTCACTTGTCAAGTCAACTGCAATGAGTAATTCGTTTCAGACCTCCTCACTAAATGCTCTTAGATACAAATACCTTTGATCTTGTTATATTTTATTCCTTATCTCAACAATGTACTACTTATTAGAGTTATTGTTTTAACTAATAATTGCGAGTATGGCTGGTGTCCTACTTGTTTGCCTCCAGCAATATAATGAGTAGATGGCAGTTTTTTCCTTTGTCCTGCAACAAATTACATTATGAGCTTATAGCACTTAGACACTTGTGAATTGGAAAATTATATAGTCCTAATTAAATATTAGCTTACATGTTGCTTGTATAATCCTGGGAAATTCAATTTATCATTGATATGTTGGGTTGCTATGTAATGATTCTTCTGTTCAGTACTTGCTGAGGTAGTTTTAATTTTAAGATGAGTTCAATTACCTTAAATGGCTCGTGCTTTAACCTATGTGTGGAATAGTAATTAATTTTTTATTCTATTTCAATTTTATTGTTATGATAAGGTTTGATAATGACATTCCATCATGTCATGCCTAATTTTAAAGTTTTATTCCTTCCCGTTGACACTATGCAGTTCTTGGAAACTAATCCTGAATTGGGAAATAACTACAATGAAGTAATTGCGCCGCAAGATGTTGCAACATACGGTGGGCTTTGCGCACTTGCGAGTTTTGACCGGACAGAGTTGAAGGCATTTAATTTTTCTTCTCCCGTGTCTACAGATGCTGAAACTTTTATTTCTAAATGTTCATTTTTAGTTTATTTTGTACTAGTTGAGATGTTTTCTCTGATTAAATATTTTTTTCCCTTTTCTGACAGAACAAAGTTATAGACAACCTTAACTTTAGGAATTTCTTGGAGTTAGTGCCTGAGGTCAGGGAGCTTATCAATGATTTCTACTCAAGGTAATGTAGTGCTATCTTGTAAAAGTTTAACTATTTACTTTCACCTTTCATTAAACATGTTGTTATTGTGAGTCTTGAACTTGTTAATTCAAAGTTGCTCTGACATGTAAAGTATTTTAAATTAAGTTTATGTTATGTATGAATCAATGGTTCATGTAATGTTTTGTGTACAATATGGTTAAGTGTATATTATGTAATGCTATAAAGAATTTGATAAATCTTATGTATGCATATGTGTATGTGTTTAGTGGAGATTCTTCACCAGTGTAAACCTAGTTACTCAACAAGGAAAAGCAATTTGTTGTTTAGGGTGTGTGTGCGCACGCGTGTTTAGTGGAGATTTGTGACCAGTGTAAACCTAGTTACTCCCCACATGGAAAAACAATTTGTTGTGGGATTCTATTCTTATAACATCCTGTTTGCCATCCTTGTAATTCTTCTTCTAATCTGGCATGAAGAATTGTTTATTGCTGATTTTAGTATTGTGGTTTCACTACTATTCTAATTCCCCCTCCCCCTCTCAATGTAGTCGTTATGCATCATGTTTGGATTACCTTGGCAATCTCAAAGCAAATCTGTTACTTGATATCCATTTGCACGACCATGTTGACACACTATATGATCAAATCCGGAACAAGGCTCTTATCCAGTATACACACCCTTTTGTGTCTGTTGATTTGCAAATGATGGCAAATGCTTTCAAGACAAGCATTTCAGGATTACAGAAAGAGCTGGAAGCTTTAATCACTGATAATCAAATCCAGGTAATTCTATAAAAATTTCAGACTTGTCCCCTTTTTTGGGCCTGTCTATACCAATAGCTGCTCTTATTCCTACTTGGCAATATGCTAGAGTTTTCTGCCTAGTTAACTAAAGTGGTTCCCATTTGTAAAATGTTCGATTTTCTTAGGGCTGAACATGAAACTTAGGAACCTTTACAGTTTGTTTAAAAATATATAGTATTCAAATTTGCTTCGATCACAGCAGATTTTTGGGGCCTTGTGCTCCTAATGGAATGATACTTCACTCCTACTTTATGTTTTGCTAAGATGTGAGCTCAATCATCCCATAATATGCTCCTGCAGGCTCGGATTGATTCCCACAACAAAATTTTATATGCTAGACATGCGGATCAGAGAAATGCAACTTTCCAACGGGTTTTACAGACAGGCGGTGAATTTGATCGAGATGTTAGATCAATGTTGCTCAGAGCAAACCTTATCAAACATGATTTCAATCTTAGGGCATCTTCAAGGAAACTATAAATTTAAGTTTCATTTGCAAGAACGTAGTTTGAAAGTACAGAATATCATTTTGATATGAAAGAGGTGATACATTCATTTGGTGGGTCAAGTTATGGAGCCCAATACTTTTTTAGGGTACCCAAAGATGGATTTTGCACATTCAGAACAACACAGATCAAAGGCAACAGTAACTTGTATCCAATGGTTGGATATTGGTTTTTATTTCATCAATTTCATCCTAATTCTTAACTGTACTGGTTTTTGCTTATTTTTATGGTACTTGATGCTGATATGATTTCGAATCCTAAACTATAGGTGAGTGCGGTCAATTATGAGCTCCTCTGGGGTTTGTTGTGTGTATATATTTAAGATGGTAGGAGTTTTGCTTTCTCATTAAAAAACAAAGTCAGCGATGTGATTATGAAGTACCCGGGAAAGAAAAAAATTAATTATGGATTATGATCTTTTTAGTTTCTTTTGTAAAATGTTCATGTATAGCTAACTTCACTTAAAGACAGGATAGTAACGTCATTAATTGCATACTTTTGTGGAATGTTGAGTATCCTTTTCAACTTCAATCACATTAGGTTAGGTTAAGCCAAAAAAAAAAGGAAAAAAGATGGACATGAGGGCATATGAAACCATTTCATATTATGCTGCAGTGCAGCAAGACCAAAATTATTCTCAAAGACTCAAGAGACTCGCAAGGAAGCAAATTTTCATACCCATTATTCTGTCGCGTTTTTCCTTCACAAATGTTATTCCTCTGATTTTTATATTCATCAAAAAAATTTCTTATTCCTCTGATTATTATATAGTATATATATTTTACTCAGACCGTGTATAAAAAAGACGGTGGAGGCAAAAGAGGGGCCCATTTTCTTGTCTGTTTTATTTTTTACTCAAAAATTAATTGATTCATATCTGTGACGGTGGTGTTGGAAACCAACTAATATGTTTTTTATTGTATCTTGGTAAACCAAATTAAGTAATTTTTCTTTAGATGGACGTTTGGGCATCGAAGCAGTCACGGTCAACCCTGGACTGTCTCTGTAATATGACTCTCTCTTGATTGTTTTATAAGGAAATAACGTAATTTCGACACCTGTTTATCATGTCGAAATAGCCGAGCATTCACAGTGTAACTTGTAAGCCTCAGTCACAGCTCTGTAAAGTTAAATATTCTCCGAAATCTCTGTCTTTATTTTTTATTTATATTTATTTTGGATTGGAAGCAATATTAAATACACTGAAATATAATTAGTAAAATACATATGATATAAGCAGCTTCATTAGTTAAATAGAGTGATTAAGAACCCACCGAATCTGGTTACTTTGGTCTCTTTCTCTCTTTACTCTTAATCGCCCAACCATTTCACTGAAAACGATAACAGAGAACACCCAATAATTATATCAAGATCCAAGTAGAGCTAAGCTATAGCCACACACACACCCACTCACCCAATTAAGGATTTAGGATTCCATCATCAATTTCCTCCTATAGGCTATAACCTTGTGTATCGGAGACCCAAATGCTCATTTGATTAGATCCGGAGGTTTTTATCGAAATGGGTCATGTTAATTTGCCACCTTCGAAGCGGAGCTTCAGGCAATGGAGGCTTTTGGACCTCATATCCGCAGCGTTCTTTGGCATAGTCATTCTCTTCTTCCTCCTGGTCTTCACTCCTCTTGGGGATTCTCTCGCCGCTTCCGGTCGGCAATCACTGCTAATGTCGGGCGCCGATCCGATGCAGAGACAGCGTCTGGTGACGGTGGTGGAGCTGGGCCAACATCCACAGCCTATCGATGCATGCCCGGCTGACGCTGTCGACCACATGCCTTGCGAGGACCCCAGACGCAACAGCCAGCTCAGTCGGGAGATGAACTTCTATAGGGAGCGCCATTGCCCTTTGCCTGAGGACACTCCACTCTGCTTGATCCCACCCCCTGGTGGCTACAAGATTCCGGTCCAGTGGCCTGAGAGCTTGCACAAGGTCAGTGATTTGGAACCATCACTCTGTTACTTTTGGCTGTTTGTTTCATTTCCTTATTTTTGTATTGTTCCAATAAATTCATCAAGGTATAGTGTTTGTTCATGAATGGGGTTCTTTGTAATCTATAGCATTTATGTTGTGGGTACGTAATTAGTTTTTCCAGAGATCCAAGATGAGTATGTTTAGTTTAATATCGAGCTAATTATAACCGTGTAAACATTTGAATATGTAATTTGTACTTAATACTACTCAATGAGTCCTTATATAGAATTTACTCTTAACACCTTTGAGTGAAACTTTGAAATTTAATATAACTACAGTCTACATACAATCTATAGCCATGGGATTTTAGGAATCATTCGTTTTAATGCGAGACTTCAGAAACAGGGAAGTTTTGGTCCATTAATCGTTTATCTTAAATGGTAACAGATATGGCACGACAACATGCCACACAATAAAATTGCGGAGAGGAAAGGTCATCAAGGATGGATGAAGCTGGAAGGTCCATACTTCATTTTCCCTGGTGGTGGCACTATGTTTCCTGATGGTGCTGTGCAATACATTGAAAAGCTTGGACAGTACATCCCTATAAGTGGAGGCAATCTGAGGACTGCTCTTGATATGGGTTGTGGGGTAGGTGCTTTCCTCCTCTTTCTTTTATCTCAGACTCTAATTAAGCTTTTGCTTTTGAATAATAATAAGATTAAATTTTCTTGTAGGTTGCCAGCTTTGGTGGGTATCTTTTGAATGAAGGAATTGTAACTATGTCATTTGCTCCAAGAGACTCACACAAATCACAGATACAATTTGCCCTTGAAAGAGGAGTTCCTGCATTTGTTGCCATGCTTGGCACTCGCCGGCTACCATTTCCTGCTTTCTCGTTTGATTTGGTTCATTGCTCTCGATGTCTTATTCCTTTCACTGCCTATAGTGAGTTCTTTGTCACCCCTGTAGTCTTTGATTCATCAAGTACAAATCATACTTTTTTCACCTCTTGTTTATAGTACTTAAAATTTACACTGCATTTTTCAGATGCAACATATTTCATTGAAGTAGACCGATTACTTCGTCCGGGAGGATACTTGGTAATCTCTGGCCCCCCTGTAGAGTGGGCTAATCAAGACAAGGAATGGGCAGACCTCCAGGCTGTGGCTAGAGCATTGTGTTATGAACTGATTGCTGTGGATGGAAACACCGCTGTTTGGAAAAAACCTGCTTCAGGTCCATGTCTTCCAAATCAGAATGAATTTGGTCTTGAGTTGTGCAAGGAAACAGATGATCCAAGTGATGCATGGTAACTATCATTGATCGTGGATTACAGATTTCTTTACTTTCTCCCTTTTCTTTGATTATATAGTGCTACATTTGATAATGTTTGCTTAAAGAATAATGTCGAGTAAACATTATTGTTAGAGTTTGTGGAAAAGCAGTTACGAATATGAAATTTGCCTGGCTGAAACTATTATTTAATTGTAATTGTTCTACAGGTACTATAAGTTAAAGAAATGTGTCAGTAGGATGTCTTCTGTCAAGGGAGAACTTGCTGTTGGACAGATTCCAAAGTGGCCAGATAGAGTGAAAAAAGCTCCTTCAAGGGCCATGGTCATGAAAAATGGTATTGATGTGTTTGAGGCTGACACAAAGCGGTGGGAAAGGAGAGTCTCTTACTATAAGAATTCCTTAAACTTGAAGCTGGGAAGTTCAGCAGTACGCAATGTCATGGATATGAATGCATTTTTTGGAGGTTTTGCAGCAGCTCTTAAATCTGACCCTGTGTGGGTAATGAATGTTGTTCCTGCTCGCAAGCCCTCGACTCTGTCGGTCATTTATGATAGAGGCCTTATTGGAGCGTACCATGATTGGTAAGATTCTAAAGTATCCCATATTATTTTGTTTAATTTGTGTTTTTGTAAAAATATTACAAGGCCAAAATGCATATTATAAGGTTATCGTAACACTGTAATTTCAAATCACAGCACCTTCAAGAATGTGCTCAATTTTAGAATGCATATTACCTGAATTTAGGAATGTGCTCAATTTTTTGCTTAACTTTGTTAGCACTAGCAACTAATCATTTTGACTGTTGACTGGCACTAGCTAATCTTGCTGTGGTATTTGATCGTCCATTATATTTGAAAGCATTTAGCTATGTAATCTAGTGGTCTTGAAATAAATAGCCCTATCATGCAATCTACAGCCTAATCACCATTGTTGTCTGGTTTTTTACAATTATCTCATTGCTACTGCACCATTTTTTAAAAACATTTGTCCAATGGCATTTCCATAAAAATCGTAAACCTGCACTCTGCACATTTGAAATGGTTGTCAATTTACATACTACCAGGTATTAAGGAGTGCTTATAAATTCTATTATTTGTATTTGATCGAAGCCTTCCATTTAATATAGAATAACAGTCCTTTAGATTGCTGTAATCTCTCATCTGTCAGATACTTCTCCGAATTGTGACCTTTCTATTTGATCATGTAGTAATGTAATATTATCCGTGTAAATTCCATTTTCGTAAAAAAAATTTAATTGCTAGAAGTTTGATGCATGCTTCAAACTGACAGGTGTGAGCCTTTCTCAACATATCCTCGTAGTTACGATTTTATCCATGTGACTGGTATTGAATCACTCATCAAACATCCAGGTTCAGGCAAGAAAAGGTATTTCTAATTCTTAAACTTATATTTTAGCCATGAATTTCAGTGTACAACAGAAAGCATGTAAAGTTTTGTCATTTGATCATCATTTGTGCAGTGATAAGTTCTCATTTAGTATGTTTAAATGTATATTGTTCCCAAATGAGTGAACTTAAGATGCCATTGCTATCCATAGCTCTGCAAACTAAGAAGTTCGAGCATCGTTTCCTGTAACTCAAATAGATAGCTTCAATTTCTTAACTTATTTGGAAAAGCAGCGGATTTTAAATTACCTTGCCTCTGTTATCTTGGCTTTGCTCCAGGTGTAACCTCGTGGATTTGATGGTGGAGATGGACCGAATGTTGCGTCCAGAAGGAACAGTTTTGGTCAGAGATTCTCCCGACGTCATTGACAAGGTGGCTCGCATAGCTCGTGCTGTAAGGTGGACAGCTACCATACACCAGAAAGAACCCGAATCCAACGGGAGGGAAAAGATTCTCGTTGCAACCAAGAACTTTTGGAAGCTGCCATCAGCTTCTCACTGATACTACACCCTTCGTTTTATTTTATGTAGGTATAGTGTTCTTATTCTTCTTATTTATCCCATTTTGATGCCAAGAGTTCATCTTGGCGTTTCCCAAGTGGTACAGTTTTATAGTTTTTTTGTCCTGCTTGCTATATCATCAGTTGACCATGGGGTTGAAATCTTGTTTAAGTGCAAAGATGAAATGAGAGCCCTGCTGTTTTAGGTTTACAAAAAGTAACGGCAGTCATAATTTTAGTTCGACGAAAAATGTAACCAAAATGATTTTCTTTTTTTCCTATGTCATCAGTAAGTTGATGAATGTTTTTGCATAATCGTCTTCGCTGATCTATATGCATAGTTTCTATTCCACAAGGACCACAACATGAACAAGCAACAATGAAATTTATTTTGTTCCTTTCTCTATCTGTAACTGCCGTGCCTTCTGGACATAAATTTTGTTGGGTTCTAAAAAAAATCATTAAGAGTTCAGAAAGATCATACAAGCAACTAGGTTCGAAATTATTTTGATCAAAATCTGGTTCAGAATAGTACTTGAATTTATTCTGCAAATCACAAGATTCAGATGCTTAGCTATTGGATCTAATCTTCTACGAAAAGTACAAAATTGAGATCATCCAACTCATTTGGGATGGTCTCAATTTATAAGCAAGTTAACCCATATTTATTAAATTGGCTAGTTGTGTTTTTATTTGAGCTCATATTTGGGCACATTTTGTTTTCGAGCATGGCTATCGGACACTTACGGTGTTTAATATCTCTAGACATGTCATTTTACGATTGGTTGGTTAGTGACTCTCTAAAAGTTATTATAAAATCATATGAGAATCGATACTTATTGGACCAATAGCGATATTGATACATAAGAGGGTACTAGGCACTATTGGTATCTTTTAGCATTTCTCTTTGTGAGCATTGCTATTGGACACTCATAGTGTCTAACACCTTTAGATATATCGTCTTGTGATTGCTCTTAAATAAGTATACTTAATATTTTTATATATTTTTCTACAATACTTTACACAATTAGAATTTGTGAATTCAAATAATTATATGTTAATAATCAAATTTTTAACTCACGAATCTAGCACAAATTTAATATAATTTTAGTAATTATTTTCAAATTGGCTATATTAATAAAAATGGTCAAAAATTAAGCTTAGAATCTTATTTATATTATATTAAAAAATATAGTATTTATTTTGTAATTTAACAAAATTAGGAATCTAATTACTAATTAATAATTTTTACAAAAGATAAGATCCAAAATGATATTAACTCATCATTTTGTTCAAAAAACAAAAAAAATTAACAAATAAATATTTACTATTATTATTATTACTAATGTCAAACTATAGAGTTCTTTAATGTATCCTAAAGTCAGACCTGTAGCCGTAGGCCAAAATCAAGTTTATATGTAAAATAAATGTTGGAGTTCGTTATATCAAACATCTTCATTTAAATTGGGGGTTTAGCTCTTTTTATTAGGCTAGACTAGAGTAAGGTTTAAATTTAAAACATTGATGTACTATTGTAGCTATAAAATTTGCTGAAGCCAAACTTGAAATGTTAAAACATTAAATTCTGGTCTGATTAAAACAAGCAATGTCAAATGTTTCGATTTCTATATCCAGTGTATGATTCATTCATTCAGTTATGCTTTTATTTATTGCATTATTCCATTATTAAATGAACAATTAATGATCCATGGCATTTGAACCTTTCGTGGCGTCTATTGAAAAGTCCAGACAAAAAAGAAAAAAATCAAAGATAGTTTGTTTCACAACCTTGAAGTTTAATCTTTGAAGAAAAACCAAAAAAAAAAAAAAACGAAAATGATATATTTTATTATTATTAGAGTTGTGTGTTGTGCCTTCTCAAATACACATTGAAATATATGCACTTTATATATTTGCATATAAGCCATAACGAGAAAACTTGTGTTTGTTGAAAGTTGAAAACAAGTTCAATGTTGAAATAAAACAACACCACTTGGGACCTCATTGCATATTCAATCTCTTTCGATCGATATCAGAATAGAAATATGGTGCCAATAGTAAAAATTGACCTGTGTAGTCTTCACGAACAAAGTTGTCTATATATGCGTTCGTTGATATTATTTTCTCAAGGCTAATGTGACACTATATTTAGATTGCACATCACAAATTAAATGGTAATATTACCTCAATTCGTTTTTCAACGTTCATGTCAAGAATTGTCATATGAAGCTATTGCCATTATGAGCTTCTAAGTTGACATGTGTATACATAATTGCGAATTATTTAAAGCAAATACTATTAATAAACAAATAAGTTGATCTCATAATCGTGGATAAGAACTATTGAATTGAACATGGGAGATATTTGCATGTGGGATGGGTTCTAGTTAGAGAGATTTGGTTAATAATGTTACCAAACACTAAAGATATTCTCTTTCCCAAAATTGAACCAACAATCAAAACAGAGGGAGCTTCAGTTTCAGACACACACATATTTTTATATATAAAATCTCGTCTGGAAAAAAAATTATTAAGCATATACCTTAGTCAAACTACCTAATTAGCTGAAAAAGTTTCATAGCCTACTTAGTTGTAGTTTCATTTTCAAAAAGCAAAATTATTAACATATATATACATACATATATATTTCTATTTGTATTAATTCACATAAATGTCTTGTAAAAAGCAGGCTGGCCCTGAAATTCAATAGGCAATAGAAAAAAAATATATATATATATATATATATATATATATTTTTGGCTCTTATTTAGAAAAATTATGGTATTTTTCAAAATTAATAAAAAAATTATGTAATTTTAAAATAAAATAAAATTTTTCGTAAGTACAAGCTAAGCTTAGTCCGTCTATGCCTAAGTTCGAGCTTGATAAAAAGTGTGATATATAGTGGAAACTAGAAAAGGTGTCCATATATGAGTCGTTTAGAAACCATATGCTAATGCTGGGCAGGTTACTTCATCCCTCGATCATCTATTCTCTTGTTTATTTTGGCAATAAAAGATTATAGATCTGGTTACAAAAGTCGTCAAAGTGTGGGGAAAAAGAAATATAAGGCTTTACTATACACACCTAATTCCACGTAATGATGAATAATTCTAATTGTACATGACTTGATGAATTCTATATGAAGCAACAAATTTTGGTTGGGTCAACTTTGTTTTATATGACACGAATAAGACAGTTTGGGAGGATTCATTCATTTCAACTTCACATCATTTTATATATATTTTTTGTGTAAGATATATAATTTGTGAAAGACATAATTTAATTATATATAGTATATACACTGAAAATAACGGAGCTTTTCTAATAACCACAAAATTTTTCAAAGAGATGTGATAACCAAATTCTATTTTACACTTTTTTGTGCACTCTTCTCTTTCAAACATATAAGTTTTTTTCTAAAAAAGAATAAAATAAAGCATTTCTCATTGTCCATAATAGGATTATGTAATAAGTTCGTTTATTTATTTATTTTCTGAGATTGGAGAGGAGAATTCAAATTTAGAAGCAGCTGCTTTATTCTTTCTGAAAAAATGTGTGAAACTAATGCATTATATTTGTGCTAATAACTGTATGCAAATATTAATACTTCATTTTGTATATTTGTATCTCAAGAGTATTTTATATATCAGCGAAATTGTTAAACTATATAGAGTAATTTGCGGTATAAATATTTAAGTTTAGCTCTTTGTTGCAAATAAATAGCTAAGTTTAATTTTTGGCGGCAATAATACCTAAATTATACTTCTAGAACTTTGTAGGTACCTCTTTGTTAAATATTAAGTAAAATGCCACATGGCAATCCCTGATTGATCCAAGTCATGAATTTTTAATTTTTTTAAAAAAAAATAATTTTTGTGTGCCACTAAGAAAATAACACGTGGATAATGACTTAATATTTAACGTTGAGGTACCTACAGAGTTCCAGAAATATAACTTAGGTATTATTACCGCCAAAATTAAATTTAGGTATTTATTTATAACTAAGAGTTAAACTTAAGTATTTATGCCGCAAATTACTCAAATATATAAGCAAAAATATAGCAATAACAATATTAAAATAATGATATGGACACAAAATAGAGTA
Organism: Cannabis sativa; assembly: GCF_029168945.1. NCBI lineage: Eukaryota > Viridiplantae > Streptophyta > Magnoliopsida > Rosales > Cannabaceae > Cannabis > Cannabis sativa. The sequence continues at coordinate 37,378,742 of NC_083601.1, read as the reverse complement.
AATACTCATTTCTTAACTTGTGTTTTGATAAATTTCAAAAAAAAAACTTGTGTTTTGATAATACTCATCTAGTCTTACCATATACAATTAATTAAATTTAAACTCAGAAATGAAGAAATGAAGGAAATTTGATTATATTATAAATTTTATTAAATAAATTTGATTTAAAATATGTATAATTTTAAATTACAACATACTAAATAAGTATTATTGTCAAAAAAAAAAAACATACTAAATAAGTATTATTAAAAATATAAACTTACAAAGTTTGTATCTCCATAAAACATACCAAATAATATTTACCCTACATTAAAACATTATAGTAACGTAATATATTTTTCATAGCTTTCAAGATGGTACCCAGCACGCCCCCTGGGCATAAGCAGGCTACGCCTAGACCGACTCTAATGGTACCAACTTTATTAAAATATCTATCATATTACAAATATTTGTTTTATAATATGCACGTAATTAACATTAATGTGATAAATTGGTCCGGTCGCTAAGACTTGTTTTGACAATGGAGTTCTAAGTTAAGCTCTATCGCAATAGTTCTCAAATTAAAGGACTTGATTGCCAAATAATTTTCTCAAGGGCTAATATGCTAAATAATATTAGCTAGAAATAAATGATCTTCTATTAATTATATTTCAAGCGAAAATGAAAGAATTCGACCATTGAATCTAGACTCTAGTCACTTTTCTTAAATAAGAGCGGCACATTTTTCTGCCTATATGAAGAATTCAAATACATACGTACTAAAACTCCACAAAAATAATTTAGGAGTTCAATTATCATGTCACTAAATCAAAGAAAATATTGCATTTTTTTTGTTTTATTTTTTTATTTCCTAGGACATTAATCATACATGGGCAATGGGCATGCATGTATATTTCAACAACATGATTCAAAGTCAAAAACATTGAAAAAGAAGCAGTAGAACTTGGCTTGGGTAGAAGAATATGAGAATGTAATGTCCTAATTTTGGGGGTGGAAAAAGAGAAAGAAAAAAAAAGGAAGTGAAGGAAAGTTTAGGGAGTTTTAGAAGGGGAGGAATGAGGATTTTGTGTTGAAGTTGAAAGTGACAGAGAGTTTAACGCTAGCTAGTTAACGGTGGGAATAAGTGCCTTAAATGCAAAAGTGGTGGCAAAGGAAACTACAACAACCAATTCTACTATTAATGCTATCTACTTACTAACAACAGAACACAATTTGGGTGTGGTGGGCAGGTAGGAGGGAGCCCCAGCCCATCTATATCTGATTTTGACCAAATTCAAAACCCACCTATAGCCTCCAATTATTCAATTCATACGTTCCCACTTCACACACACACACACACATGCTATAGGCTTCAAATTAACTTATTTCAAAACAATTAATTTCTCATTTTTGGAATGAAATGAATTGTATAAAAAAAATGATCAAACTAAATTTTTTAAATCTAAAATGAAAAATTGATTCTTACCTTTGTATTTTTGCACCAAAATCCAACTTTCAATCATAATATATATTTATATATGTCAAGAAGGTTTGACCGAGTGGTTTTTGAAAGAATTAAAAAGAAAAAATGGTTAGTGTTTGAAAAAGAAAGAGATAATTGGGTCAATTGGAATAAAGAAGTGGGGGCTGTTTGGATTATTAGAAGTTAGCGAATGCAATATTGCATGGTAATATTATTATTATGGAGTGTGAAAGGTCATATGAGTGTGAGGTGTGGGACTATGGATGGCAACGTAACACTCAACCACTTTGAAATTGGATCAGTTGATGGCTTCGATTGGATTTATTTCTCTCTAGCTCAGTTGAACAATTATATATATTTATATAGCTACTATTTTCTTCTCCACGTTCGCTTATATAATAACCATATAATTGGAACGAATATTATCCTATATATGAATTTTGGGTTTATATATATGTCAACAAGAACAATTTTCATAAATTCCATTTGTTTCCAGACCAGATTATGACTCTTCCCCATTCAAGTAGTTTAGTTGTTCTGTAAAAATAAATTGCTATGGTGTTTAGTACTACTTTTGTTTGTGAGGTGGCATCTTATAAATGAAGCTAGCAATTTTTTTTATAAACATTCTTATAGTAAAATAAGTAAAATTTAGGGGAATTGTAGTGTATATGGTAAATAATTTTTATTTTTTACGTTTACTTTTTTTATATATATTTTTTACTTTTGTTAAATTTGTTTCTATTTTGAGGTTATCATGGTTTTTTATGTTGTTTTTATTTTATAAAAGTTATTTTTATTTTGATGTTATACTATTTTTATTTAGTGGTTATGTTATTTTTATTTTTATAAATAAATAAAAAATTAATTATAAAAATATAAATGAAAAAACTTGTATAATTTTATATTAAACTATGCAGGTAACAATAAAATATATCTAGGCTAAACAACACGAGTGTCTTAAAAATTTCCTATATATAATGTATTATTTTACTACATGAAAAAAATTAATTAATAGCAAGGTTATCACATATGTACTTTGGTCATATACTTGTTCTAAATTCCTTTAAACAATATATATATATATATATGGGGGCTATTGTAGATTGTATTATATTGTATTGTGTTAGATTGTATTGTGTTGGATTATATTATATTAGTACTATTTAATATAATACTATGTTTGTTATTGACTTGTATTAATATTGTGTAAAGTTATAATATATTTTAAATACACTCGACCCCAACACCAACTACGGGTCGGGTCGCAGGTTCGGGTCGTGGGTCCGGGTTTAGGTCCGGATCTGGGTCTCGGGTTCGGGTCCCCATTTGATTCCAGGTCTAGGTCTAGATCTGGTCTCTGGGTCCGGGTCCGGGTCCGAGTCTAGGTTCAGGTCCCAAGTCCAAGTCCGAGTCTCGGGTCCCGAGTCCGAGTCTTGGGTCTCGGTCCGAGTTTGGGTCCAGATCTCGGGTCCGAGTTCGAGTTTGGGGTTCAGGTCCTAGTCCCGGTCCGATTCCAAGTTTGGGTCTAGATCTGGTCTCTGGGTCCAGGTCCCGGTCCAAGTCTAGGTCCAGGTCCCAAGTCGAAGTCCGAGTCTCGAGTCGTGAGTCCGGGTCTTGGGCTCGGATCTCGGTCCGGGTCCAAGTCCGAGTCAGGGGTCCGGGTTCGAGTCTGAGCTCGGATCTGGGTCCCGGGTCCAGGTTCGGGTCTAGGTCGGAGATTAGTGTTGACTCCAATTCTTTTGTAAATATTATAATACATGCTAATACATACTATTTGTTATGTATTAAATAATACAACATACACTGTATTAAAAAATTTAGTCCAAATAATTAATATAATAGATTAATTAATAGGATAATATTGTGGTATGTATAGGTTGTATAACATTACTTTTTTTTTTCAATGAAGAAAAAAAAATAATAATGTTATAATATCATTTAAAAATAATAATAAAAAATATTGCCTTAAAAAAATAAACAATATTAATTGTTTTCAAAATTCTTTTATTATTTTATATAATTATTTGACATGTAAACTTAATAGATATTTCTTCTTTTTTTCTATGTATATTTCTTTTTAAACAAAATAAAATATCTCAAATATAATTGGAGCATTTAATTAAAAAAAAAAGTACGGAAAAGAGAAAAAAACAAAAGACAATTTAATAACATGTTTACTAATAAACAATAAGAATCAATAATAAGGAAGTCAATCCCTTATTATATTAAATTTATAAAGACAATTTTATCTTTTAAAATATATATTACAAAATAACTACTATATAATATAGTTTAATGCAAAAGACTAATTTAATTAATTTAAGCATTCCAATTATGTTTCTTAAATAACATATTACAAATTAATTTTGATTATTTTTTATTTATTTTATTATATTTTTCTATTATTTTATTTAAATTCTAAATACTGTACAGCAAACTTCTCAACTCATAATATCATAATTTATAAACGATATATATAAGGAACGACTTGGGTTTTTTATTTTTATTCAACTCTTATATTTGTCACTTGAAATAATTTGATTGTGATCAATTAATAATCAGTCTTATTTAATTGACAAAGAAAACGATCAGCATTGCATGGGAGGGATTAACATTAATATTTTCAAACTATTTGATACAGAATTAATATTGGTCATTAATTAATGGTGACGTAATGAATTAATGTTGGAAATGGCAGTAGGTGATTAGAGTGAAGATTGATACGTACCGTTTTGAGTTTTTATGGATATTAATTATATCTATATATATGTATGCTGATGTTAATTTCGTAGCTGTGTTCATCTCTGTCCCCATACTGTTAAAAATTTATTATGACCACACATATATTTATCTAAGTGATATAAGTAACAGTAGTTAATAATGTGAGTTTATTCATGAACTGGAGTTAGAGTGAGTGAGAGGAATAAACAATAAATAGAGAAGTAAAATTAATTGTTCCGTATCTAATTTAAGCTTTGAAAAATGATCAGAATTAAGTTGGTTTTAGAGGAAGATATATATACTTTGATGAGTGAAAGGTAACTATAACGGCCTATCCAAACTCAAACCTACATAACAAATTAACTAATAATTTATAAGAAAATGCTTCTTCATCAATTTCTTTTCTTTATTTTACTTTTTTTTTTTAAAAAAAAAACAATAAATATGCGTTTGTTTGCCAAAAGTCGGTAAAAATTAAATTGACACACCGTGTGAGAGATGTGGCGCCCTTTAAATTTTATTTTTATACACACAACAAATTCCAGCTAAATTAGAAAAATGGCTGCATATGTTATAAACTTGATGTATATATATACTCTCATATATTTATTGAGTCTTTTACCCCACATTAATTTGTATAATTGTACGAACGACAATTATAAATAAATATACTTTCCAAATAATATAGAAGATATAATGCTGTAATAGCAGCTACCAAAAGTGAAAAAGAAAGTTAATTATTGTTAGAGAAAAACTAAAAATTAAGCACAAATAATGTCTAGGCCTAGTATCATTACTTCACATTTGAAGTATTATATTATTGTTAGTATAATTAAGTATTGAGTCATATAATTTAATAACTATTATAAAACAATATCCCTAATCATTTATAAAGTGTCATCTTTAAATGGTGCTAGCCAATGATACCTTACAATAATGCTTTAATGAAAATGCAATGTTTAAAAAGTAAAAGTATATATTAGAAAGAGCATTGCTATTGGGCACCAGTGGTGCCTAGCACCCTTAAGACGTGTCGCTTTACGATTGGCTAGCGATACTCCCTAAAATTTATTATATTAAACTATATGGGACCTCATACTAAATTACACAAATAACAATATTGACACGTAGGAGGGTGCTTAGCACCATTGATGTCTTTTAGCATTCCCTAAAATGAGTAGATATTTAAAATATTTTGTAAAAAATTTTAAAAAATTTAATATACTCTAATGTGTTTAAAATAAAATTTGAACAGTTTGTTGCATGTTTATTTATTTAGTTTTATACACTCGTAAAGAATATTCAAATTATAATTTCTGTACTTTTAAATTATTTTAATTTTTCTAAAAAATTATAATATTATTCACTAACTATAATATATATTATCATATATATAAATAAAATTAAAATTAAAATTATCGATAACTTAAATATAAAATGAAGGTTTCGATACATTTATTTTTTAGAAATGGTATGGTATGGTGTAATAGTTTCATAGTAGCAATCTTTCACATTCTTATGTTTGGTACAAGGTTAAACATTTTTAAGTCTAGATTACGTACCCCATAATAGAGTAATCTTAAAACTTTTCAAAAAGGTAGACTTAAACATTTCCTTAAATCTTAATACAATGGATTTGCATATTAATAATTTTATAACTACTTTTTTACAATGATTTTATGAGATTCCTATACTCAACTATAATAATTAATTAACATTAATTTAACAAAATATTTTTTTACACAACCAAACACAGCTATTTTTCACTTTAACAATCTAATTAATCAATAAATTATTTTGAACTTAATTCCCGTACCAAATGCCCCTAAAGGAATAAATTTAGTGTAGTTTAATGTCATAATGTGGAGTAAGAAGAGACATGAAGATTAATTACGAAACAAGGGACTGTTCACTAGTCTCTTCACTGGACTATAAATGTCCTTTTATTAAAATTGTTAACATAATATAAAGTTAATTTTTTTATATTTTTAAATAATTATTACAGCTGTTTAAAAAAAAAAACAAAAAAACTATACGTTTTAAGTGGGTTGAACCAGAACACATTTATCTTAATGGCACATGGCGCAAGCCAGTAATTTTTAAATTAATAAAAATAAGAAAATTTATCCTCTATATTTTTAGTGGAGGTATATATTTTTAGTAGAGGCTAATAGCAAAGGTTAGAATTTAATTATGTATATGACTAAAAATCATAGCCAAATTATAGTAGTGGGAGATCCAATCCAAATAAGCTAGGTTATCATCATTCATCGAGATTTTTTCTACAGCATTATTAATTAGTCTTATACTGCATCAATTATTTTCCGGTCCATATAGCCTATATAATAATTAATTGGAAAAAATGTTTTCCCATTAATTGGAAAATGTTAGTTTATTAGGCATATCCAAATTTTCGAAAGAAAATATCCAAATGATAAAAAAAAAAAAAACAATTAATTAATTACCTTTTATTTCCAAAAAGTTTGGGGAGCAAGCAAGAGATTGATTGATTAATAATCGTACCTTGAGTTTTTATCTTTTCTCTCTTAAAATAATTGCACTATGAGTTGATCATGAGTAATATGATACCATATAATCAAATTAATATTTAATCATATAGTTAAAGAATTAAAGCTACTAGATATGTAAGGCGTCTATAGCTATGGTTTGTTGGACTTTTAAAAGTTATTTTTTTTTTTTTTAATTCTAAAAATACTTCTACTGTTAGTCGGGTAACTTGTGAGTATTAATATTTCTCTTTAAAATGTTTTTTTACTAAACTAATTATAGTAGATTTTTCTGGAAGAATTTCATGGAAAACTAAAAGGAGAAGCGCAGAAGTGATATTACTATGTATGGGAGTAATGGATCCTATTCCTTTGGACTATCAGATCAATTCAGTTGGATTGTTCTTATTGTCTCAAGCTTAGTTAGATAAATGAGTGAACTAATTTGAAGAATCAAGAATTATTAAGAGTTAGTTCCACATTATTAATGTGTGGAAATAAATTGTGATATATAAGATGAATGAGCTACTCTTCTTATTGCTAATTGATTTTGAGATGAAACCAAAATAGTGGAAAGACGATTCCATTAGAATGATATTCTAATACTTTAATATGCAACCAAACAAATGAATAGAATAAAAATTGTTTTATTTTCTTTCCATTCCATTTCATTACCTCTAACCAAACGCCACCAGAGATCTCATTTATATTCCTTATTCTATACATACCTCTAAACCTGATCAATTTAAAGTATAGGACTAGTTATACTCACTCTAACCTGAACCAAGTAAATCTAGTCTTATATGTTCTTTGTTTTTACATTTATTTTTCCTGTTGTTTTGATCACCTAGTATTTGCAATTTTGTTCTGCTTCTAGTTTTGCAATTCTTTCTCGTATTTGCTTCTAGTTTTTAATAAATCAATGACCATTGAAATTCTGTATTTTAATATTTCCAGTTTAATTATTTAATTAAGTGATTAATTAAATGCGGAATAATGAAACTGGTACTGAAAACAGTTTTTTCGTAGTTACAGAATACAACTCTGTAACTCCAGAGAAACTCAGAAAAACAAACAGTGCATAAAAGTAAAAACACACAAGATTTTTGTACGTGGTTTCAACAATCCTTTCAGATTGTTACTAGTCCACGGGGCCACGCCCAGAGATAAGATTCATTAGATCGGTATCAAAAATACAAAGTAATTGACTTATGCATAAATAGACTCCCTCTTATTGTATGCCGCAAGCTTGATGTATTCCACCTACTAACCGAATCTTGATAAAACTTCAAGAGCTCGAACTCCCTTCAATCACCTTGAAGAGTGCTTGAATCCTCCCGATTCAAGGCTTAAAGGCTATCTCCCGAAAGCCTATACAACCATCTCCCGAAGGTTGTGTGCTTTTATCATCCCGATGCAAGACTTCAAAAGCAATCTCCCAAAAGCTTGTAAAAACCCTTCTCCCGAAGGTGTGCTTGTATCCTCCCGATGCAAGACTTCAAAAGCAATCTCCCGAAAGCTTGTAAAAACCCTTCTCCTGAAGGTGCACTGATGTTCTTCTTGATTGTAGACTTGAATACAGACTCAAGACAATAGAAACAACAAATAAACAGAGTAAGAGTCGAACAACTCTTCTCTACATAACAAAGCCACTATTTCCTTAAAATATGAAAGTGAATAAAAGAGATACAAAACCTAGCTGATATAACATGTATTTATAATGAATATACATCTTATTGACAGCTTACATTCGGTCTGAACAAGACTTCAATCCACTAGAAACTTCCCTAAAATCATTCTTCAATCAGTCTAGGAATTTCCGTTTCTGTACCTACAAAATCGTGGGCAGTAACTACAACTTTTCTTTTATAGAAAAGGAAAGTTTAGCTCCGATTTTTTTTTCAAGAAATCTGATCTGAGAAAATAGAAAACTCAACACAGGAACAGATTATACAACTAGTTAGATAAAAACGAAATGGGTAACCAAACTTACCATTTTTACCTTTTTTCCAAAAATAAGAAAGCTAGACAACTTTCCTTCCAAGTTTGAATACACAAAATAAGGAAACCATATTAATACATACCAGTCGGAATTAATAAGAAATAATAAAATATTTTTATCAATTAAATATGCCAAAAATAAAATTAAAAACCGTGATCTTGATTTTTTATTAACTCTCTCAATCAATTTTATAAAGAAAAAAATCATAGCTATGTTGCTATACCATGCATGTGATGAACACTATTAGAACAGGTCTCGTTTTTTTTTTTAAAGAGACCTATTCTAAGCTTCTGAATAAAGAAAATGTGGTAGATCGATAAAGATTTTTTTTTTTTCTTGCTGGATGCTTTAAAATTCAAAGTGCATTAAATCTGAAATTTCAATAGAAATCCATGCACCGACACTTTGAAATATATATACAACATATATTGAGAAATATATATATAAGAAAACATTCTTCCATTACTGTATCTGATCAACTCTTTTCCCATATAAAAAGTGCTACAATTATTAATCAATATTAAAATAAGAAAATTATAGATCGAGTTTCTGCTCATAATTAATCAAGATATGTTACACTATATAGTACTGTCTCTATTTTATTTCTAATTTCTAAAGAAAAAGGTTATATCCCCATAAAAAAATGTTATATGTGTTACTGTGTATCGAAGATCTAATAAATAGTGGATCTGGTTCTCCAGGAAGAGAAATATTTCGAGGAAACATTGACTGACCAAATCAATTATCTTTCAATAAATATTCTTTTGTCACATATTATTTATTATTATTTTTTAAAAGGGTTGTTCTACAGAGCCTAAAATAATGTAAAATATTAACTTTTCTTTCCACTGAAAAATAAATATGTATATTTTTTCTTTTTAATCTGAGCTGTGTATACTTATAATAATTATTGTATGTAGAGCATTTAAAGATAATTTAATTACAAGTGTCAGACTTTTTTTGTGCAATTAATAATCAACTATATACCTTAATGAAACTTTCGGCCCCCATATTTATAAGCAAAATAATTGGTATATGCACACGCTTACATTATATTTACTCAAATCAGTACAATTCTCTACAAGGACTTGTGCTTCGCCATTAATAAAGTTGTCAGCCCGAGAAAAGATTAATAAAATAGGGAGAATTTAAATAATTTATAATATACTTACAAATGAAATTCATTTTTAATTTCTTCTAATATGTATTCTTTTTTTTTAAAAAAAAAAAAGTGTGATATTATTATTATAGATGAGCTTTAACAGAAATATAAATGAATAATAAGTGTTTTCAGGATGTTCAAAGAAAACCCTTTTTGAACTAGAAAATGGGATAGCAAATAGATAATCACATTAGTTCCAATCTATAATATAATATAGGGTAATTATTTATTTAGTACTTTATGTTTTGTTAAAATACGTGTTTATATTTAGTAACTTTTGTTTAAGATTATAATCAATTGTTATCCTCTCTTCTAAAAGACTACACACTTTGGTACCTTATGTGTACTTAAATTTTTAATATTTCTAAATTAGCCTCTCTTAAATATAGTTCCGGACATGATCAGTGACACGAAGACTTTTACAGAGGCCTACCAGGCTACCTTAACCCAAAGCTGTTCAACCACTTGCCCAATGGAGAATAGGCAAAGATGGACAGTTGGTCTAGTTCTTAAGTAAAGTCGACGGTTGGTTCGATTTTCGCATCACACTTTATAGTGATGAATCCAAGCCTCTAGTCTCGAATAAAGACTTCACATTTAACAGAAAAAACTTAAGGAGGATATCTTCAAGGTTCATCTAGGAGCAAAATACGAAAGGGTGTTCGAGACACAAATTAGATAACGCGATATAACTGATCAACTTTCTAATTATAAAGAGCATTTCATTACTCATTTGGCAAAGGGCATTACAACATAGTACTCTACGGGTGGAACATGCAAATAATCACAACATAGTACTTATATGCTTTGATTTTGCCATTAAGAAGATATTATATCATCACAAATTAACTCAGAGGGAAAAAAAAAGTAAATAATGAAAGCACTTTTTTTATGTATATAAATAATTAACACAATAATTATATAAATATTAATTATCAGCTATTTACGGCTGCCGTGTAATGGAATTAATTATCTTGTATTGTATAGAGGATATTAGTATATTAATAAAAATCAACCAACAGCTCATTACAAAATAATATCATACAAATCAATCGTACTTTTGATCATATTGGCTAAAGCCCATTTAGCAGTGTTATAATGTATGAGCATCCGAATTAAACATCCTAGGAGCCTTAGAAAATTAGCAATTAGCCAACTGAAGCGCCATGCTACTTAATTACAAACAGAAACAAATTAAATATCTATAACTGAACAATCATTAACAACATTGATAACAATCATTAAGGATAGTATATTCAGTTAATTCATATGTACGGATACTTTAGTATTACAAATTAAGAAAAAATCATTAATTAATTGTATATATATCGTATATAGATCCTTTTTATTGTTAAATTATAATATGAAAATATTATTTCTTAGCTTGGGAAAATGTTAAATAATATTTAACATATTTAATTGTTACTAAAAATGAAGTTTTTTTAATGTATTCGTAGCATTTGTATGTAGTGTACGTATATATTTCTATAAAATAATCTATGAGTATATACATTAATATTTAATTTCATTTTAAAATTAATTAATTTTTTTACGAAAAAATTAGTCATAAAGTATTTACAATAATAGAACAAATCCCATCTGTTGACCGAGGTTTTCGGCAACTATTAAAATATAATTATAATAATGAGCTGTAAGAAAGCGAGATGAAGACTTTTTACGTGGTTGGGGCGTTAATGAGCCTTAGTCCACGAGCCACTGCTATTAATGGATGTGTTTAATACAGATTCTACACTTGAGAGAATGTTTTTCTCTTAAATACAGAGAATGTTCTTGGTGAGTTTTTTCTCTTCTTGCTCTTTTGCAACCAAGATTCTCCGACCCCATTAAATGAGCTTTGAGGGGGTATTTATAGTGTTTTGGTGGGGTAATCCCTAGAATTGTTCTTACACATGTGTCTGTAAGTATCCATAAAGTTGGGCATTTCCGATGAATATACCATGGGTGATGCATGGTCAAATCCCTAGGTGCTGTAGGGTTTTTATGGGGAATGTCCTTTTTGTCTTATGATTGACGTGACTCTTCGCAGAGTAGCCGTCGCTAGACTTAAATGATCATTACTGTAGCGCTGCTGTTCGGGGGTTGTGCCGTCAGACTTTATTGCGTGTTACAGTCCCAACACGCTTCCTCCCATGCAGCATTAAATGCGACTTGATTTCTCGGGAGAGACCTGACACATCCCGGAGGGCCTTTACGCTATACTAGCTTCCTGGAGTACCTTGTACTCCGGGTGTCTCCTCCGGGACCCCTGCTATTAGCGCTTCCTGGTGGCATAAAAAGACTTAGCAAACCTTTCCAAGTTATCTGATCCACGTGTCCCCTCTTGACTGGTCCACGTATTTTGGGCGAATTTACGAGCAACATTTACCCCCCAAGCCTTGTTTACTTAGTAAAAATAAACCAAGGCTTGTTCAAGTGTCTCCGGTTGACCCCTCGTTTCCCTAGCTCGAGCCTCGAGCGCGTGGGGGCACATTAAATGATGTCATTTAATGCAAGACGATATGCTTGTTTGCGGGAATGTTTCCGGCCCGCCTCCTCGGTCTTCTGATACGACTTGGGGGCGCGAGGAGGTGTGTCTAGTAATGGCATTAAATGCGGGCGATTCACTTTTGCAGAGGTCGATTCGGTTCACGCCCCATGATTGATGCGGCGCATTGATGGTAAGTGTCGCCGACGGATACTCAAACGTTTCCACCGCCTTAATGGTAGATTGATCTGGTCCGTTGATCTTTTGGGAATTCGAATCGTGCGTTTCCCCCACCGTGCGATTGGTAGGTGAAGACGCCTGTTCCTCATGCACTTTTGCCTATAAAAGCCACCACCTTTCCTTCATTTCGGTTACTTTCCATTCCTTGCCATTTCTGCTCGAATTTCTCAGAGAGAAAATTCCTCAAAGTAGCACAAACTGCTTTAACACTTAAACACTTCTTTTAATTTTCCAGTGTTCGATTTTGCCAGTGCTTCTCAACTCTCATTCAACCACGCTCAGTACCCCCAATTCAACAATCAACTGTAAGTTTCTTGCATCTTTAGATAATAACATGCTTACATTTACTTCGTTTGTTTTCTGGGTTCGCACTTAGAGGCTTCTGGGTGTGTGAGTGTTTAAGTTCTTCGAGTTCTGCTTTATGTTTACTGTGTTAGTTGTAGAGTCGCCATTGCCATGCCCCCGTTGTAGGCATGCAGCTTTGTTTGAAGAAGGCCATGTGCTCTTCGTTTAGCAATTGCTTAGGGCATAGGAAGGCTTTTCTCTTTTCTTTTCCTTTTTGCAAAACCACTTTTCTGCGATTTTACTGCACCCGACACTTGTTCAGGGATTCTCTCCTGAGTTTCCCAGGTGACACGTGTCCGGAGGGGGCCTCTTTCCAGCGGTTAGGGGACCCCCACTCCCTTTTTCCTGATTTAAGGTTTGGTATGGGGCCTAACTGCTGGGTTTTTTCTTTTTGTTTTTCTCAGAACATAAAATGTCTGCTTCTGGCTCGAAATCTTCGAAGAAGAAAGGGAAAAACATAGCCACCTTGGAGGAGGTTTCTCTGGGACCTGTTGCCCAGGAAGGGTACAAGTCCCGCGCCACTGGTTGGGAAGCGGCCGAGCTTCGATCGACCCTGACTTGCCCTCTCCAGCTGGAGAACATCATTAATGTGGCTGGGATCAAACCCTCTACCTCAGGGACCTTCTACCGGCCTCCTCGTGACTCGGAGACGCCTAACCACAACTATGACGGCTTCGGGGCTTGGAGTCAGACCCATTTGATGGCCGGTGCCATGCTCCCGCTCCAAGATTACTTTGTGAATTTTCTTGTATTTGTCGGCCTTGCGCCATACCAACTTATTCCTCAAGCTTACCGCCTGCTCTCAGGCTTATTTATTTTTTACACCGCCCGCGGCTGGGGGTCTCCCAGCCCGGCGGAAATTTTATATTTTTACGAACTTGTATCCGTCCCCAAGAAAGGGGACAAACTTAAGGATGGTTTTTATGGGTTCCGGATCCACCCTGCTAACGAGGGGATGGTTCCCTATAATAGGCAGACTCATGTTAAGGAGTACCGCCACCGATTTTTCTTCTCGTCCGGGTTCAGGGCCGTGGACCACCCGGAGCTTCTCACGGAGTGGGTGCGGATCCCACCTTACCAGCGGACGCTCCCCACTCAGGCTTTCCTTCGAAGGGCCCAAGCCTTCGCCTCCTACGACCATGCCGATCTTGATGTCGGGGGCCTGGTCACCACGGAGAATTGTAGAAAGGCTAAACTTATCCTTTCTCATCAATCCGTGGATGACTCCAACCTCTCAAAGGTCATCTGCCCCAATGTGAGGGCGCCGGTTGCGGAGAAGGCCTTCCGGGATGAGCTCATCGCTATGGCAGAGAAGAAATACCAAGATTATCTCTACCGGAAGGCCCAGGAGAAGGCGTACTCTAATGCCCAGGCTGCCTCTGGGAGAGGGCTTCGCGTGGGGAGTCCGGTGGTGCGAAGGAGCCAAGCCATCGGCGGGAAGTCCGAGGCAAAATTTTTTGACAAGATTCTTCAAGAAGAGATTGGGGGTCCTTCCGCCGGGGGGCCCCTTCGTCTTGAAGGTTCTTCTGAGAACCGGACTTCCCGGCCTCAGCCTTCAGCCCCCGAACCAAACTCGGGTGCTCCCGGTGCAAGCACTTCCGGTGCCGGTGGTAAGTCTCCTTTGACAATTCGCTATGTCCCTTCCGTTGATGAATATACGAGTCATAGGCCCATAGGGTTCGACGAGCGTCTTCGTAGGTTTAAGATGACGTCGACCCGGTGGGGGGATCATTTGAAGGAATTTTATTTTACGAACTTAGGAGATTACCTAGGTCGGTCCCGGATGGGCCCCGGCCCTCCGGAACCTATTCCCTTAGGTCCGTCGGCTTACATAGCGTCCAGCTGGTTTCGGCCCTCGGACAGTTATCTTGGAGATGATGCTGCCAGCATTAAAGTTCGGGACTTTGCTAGGGCCGAATTAGGAAGTTCGGGTAGGAGTAGTTTATTTGCTGCACCTTTTATAAGCAGTTTCTCACGAATTTCTAACACTTGCTTATTTTATTGGAACAGGTACCTCCATGGATGCCATCCTGGAACAGCTTGCCGGGGTTCATACTCCCGTGGCTCCTCCGGCTTTCACCCCCTCTCCCCCGGCTCCTTCCTTGAAGGTTCCTTCCGGCGCTCCTCCCGAAACCATTGACTTAGTGGATGACGAGGAGGTGCTTCCGGGAGAAGGCCAAGGGAAAGGGTGGGACTTCTCGGAGGAAGCCGTCGAGGGTACTGGAGAGCCTCAAGCCCTTCCAGTGGTAGCAGAGGAGGACGAGGAGGAGCCTGAAGTGGCTCTGATTCGCAAGCGTAAGGGCAAGATGATTGCTCAGGACGAGCCGAAGAGGCCTCGGAGGGCCGACACTCCTGCTCATGGCCTAGACGGCGGGGTTTCCCCGATGGAGGAAAATCCTGCTCCTCACATTGATCTTACCCCGATTCCGGGGGATGAGGTGAGGCAGGAGCTTCTCATAGCCAAACACAACTACGCTATGGACGAGTACTCCCGGGGGTATGCCGAGGTGGAGGCCCTTAGGAGGATTCTGCGAGCTGAGGTTGAGGCGAGCATCAACCATCCGGACTATCATGATCCATGGAACCTCAACCTGGACCCTTTAACGGACTGGTTCCGTCCCCTCCTAGGGCCCACTTTGGCTCCCTTTGCCGCGGAAATGACCGGTGAGTTCGCTTCTCAGCTTACACGCTGTGCGCCCAAGCGGTTTGCCACTTGCGATTCCCTGAACTCCATCTTCCAGGTCCAGGACCTCAGTCATTCCCTCACAGTGGTAAGTACTTTGCAATTTTTTGCGTTTCCTTTTTGTTGTTTGTATTTTGTTTTCTTCCTTTGAGAAATTTTTTTCTTATACCCCGTTATGGTTCAGCTTGCTGCTGAGGCTGGTCGCCTCTCCAGGAACATCATAAACCATGGCTTCGCTCTGTCCGACTTTGGGGACATGAACGACGTCAGGAAGGTCCTCCAAGACCTCTCAGCGGAGAGGCAGATCTACTGCGCAGGCCGCCGAGCGCCAGAAGCGACGGCCAAGGCCAAGGAAGAGAAGGCCAAGGCCAAGGAAGAGGAGGCCACCCGGAGGGTGGCTCAGGCGGAGGCCATGATCCAGGCCGAGGCCCAGCGGAGAGGCAGGATGGAGGCCCATCATCAGGAGGAACTAAGGGCTCAAACCGAGGCTGCCGAGAAGGCTAGGCGAGATCTTCGGGAGGCCAGGGAGGCTTTGGATGAAATGGCCGCCAAGGTGAGGTCTCTAGAGGAGACTCACCAGTCGGATATCGAATCCAAGGCCGCTCTAGCTGCGGAGTTGAAGGAGCTTCGGGACTACAAAGATCGATCTACCGGGGAAGGCCAAGAGGGCCGAGCTCCTTTCTCCTGTCTCCTGCGCCCGGTGCCCGAAGCGCTTTGATGATGGTGTCTACATGGCTTGGGCCACCAACGATCAGAGTATCAAGCTTACTTTTTATCCCAAACCCGAGGACATGATTGCCAAATTTCGGGAAAAGAAGAAGAGGCTTGATGCTGAGCTTGAGGCACGGATTGGACCTCGTCTTCCACCGGCGGCCGACCGAGCCGCCGTATTATTGACCCAGATTCTACCCGTTCTTCTTATAACTTTTTTTTTTGTTTGTACATATTTGCTGCTGCCTTAGAACAATTTACATATAGGCGGCAGCTTTTATTTGAAGGGGAGACAATTATATCTTAAGGCCTGTCCCCGGGCCATTTACATGTGTATGACCTACCCTTCGGGCTAGGATATTTTTTTTATTTATATATATATGCGATCTTTTTTTTTTCACACTTATGTATTTCAACCTGTCCTTTGGCTCAGGGTTTTTATACTTACGCTCTTTATTTTTGCGCATGTTTTTTGACCTGCCCTTTGGGTCAGGATGTAAAGCCCGCTTAGTTAATTTGGAAATTAGCAGTTGTTTATGTTTAATTATGAAATTATTTATAGCTATTTAAATAATTTATTACTGTTATTTATGGAATTCAAAAATGCATGATTATGTCATCAGTATTTTTATATTTCGCATTTCCGGTGTCCGGTATTTTGGAACTCGGCGTTTGGCTCAGTAGAAATCACAACTTAGTATGTTGGTAATTTGGGGACGGGTTTAGACATTGGGAATGTCGGGAGTGGCCGGGAATTCAGAATTTCCCAAAAATACCCCTTTAGTATGATTTTTGTGATTTTATGGTGGAGGGGCAAAATGGTCTTTTTGCCCCAATGACTTTTTGTCTTTTAGTGACTTGATTATTTGAAAATTAAAATGTTTATTTCATTGTATATTTGGCTGAAATGGAATTGGTTTATATTACTTAACTTTATTCATTTTTTTCACAAAAAATATGCTAAGTTAGAAAATAGAAATTTCAAAAGAAAACTCTCTCTCTTTTCCTCTCATTTTCGGCCAAGCTTGGGGAGCAGCTAGGGCTGGATTTCTTTGATTGAATTCAAGTTATTTTAACAAGATCAAAGTGAATTTGTTGAGGTATTTCTTGGCTTTAGTTTCTTACTTTGTTTTCTTGAAATTTATGATGAAAATGGTTATTGCATGCTTGAGTCTTTGTGATTGTTGCTGCTGAAATGTTGTTGTGGTTTCTGAGATTGAAGTATGTTGAATTGTGATTAATTAGGTTGTTAGTAATGAGTGTTAAATTGCTTTGCTCAAAGTTGGAAGTTTTAGCTCAAAATATGATTTTCAAAGAATATTGATTGAATCTGTTGCTGGGTTATTGTTGAGGTTTTTGTTTGATTTCAGAAGCTATTTCAAGCATATTTGAGTAGAATTAATTAGGTTTGGATGCATGTTAGTGGATTTAACCAAGTTTGAGTTTTGGAACTCAAAGCTTGGTCTTTAATGGTGAATTTTGTCTCTGTGAGTTACGGTGAATTTGTTGCCTTTGAATGGTTATTTGGGGCATATAGAACAGGTCTGGAAGGTTTGGATTGATTTGGGTTAGAATTGATCAAGTTAGGAATTTTTGAAAAAATTCCTGCGAGGAACCGGAATTCCGGTTGTGCAACCGAATTCGGATGGGTGTCCGAGAATTTCTAGAACCGGAATTCGGTTAGGGCAACTCTGCTCACCTAGGTTGGGGAATTTTTCCGAACCCTAGTTTTCCTCGTTTTTATGTTTTTAGGGGTATTGCCATGCTTTTTATCGATAGGGAAACTTTTAGTTCCTAGTTTTAGTCCCCGGGAAGTGATTTAGCGTGTCACTTATAGCGTTGTGATTTTTATGGTTTAGGAGCCGATGTCCGCCGCTCGGCTTCGGTTCCAAGTCGGGTTGACCGCACACCGAAATCGGAATCCGTGTAAGATTAGTATATCGGTATGCATATGTAGATTACATGTTTAGCGTGCATGTAGGAAGCCCGCTAGATTACATTAGTTATGTATTTAGGCTTCGAACCATCCAACCCCGTCACGTCGGTACAGGTGGAGTATGACCAGCACGGAGTATGACCGGTTCGACCGATCAGCCGACACTTGGTTGGTGGTTCAGTGCTATTGACCTATCCCGTCGGTACAGTGGAGTATGACCGGCGGAGTATGACCGGTTCGGCCGATCAGGAGGATACTTGTCAATAGTACCGTCCCCTGAACGTTCAAAACTCAGTACCATGTTGGACATGGCAGTAGTGGCTCAGCACCATGTTGGACATGGCAGTAGCGGGACTCAGTATCGTGTTGGACACGGCAGTTAGTTATGTATGATATTATTATGCTTTTCTTACTGAGTCTGTCGACTCACAGTTTATGTTCATGTGTAGGTAAAGGCAAGGCTGTAGTTGATGGACCGTGAGCGAGCTTATGAGATTGTACATGTCGGGGCGGTTAGGCCTGGAGCGTACGATCCTCGGGACAGCAAGGCTGAGTTTTTGTAACTGGTCGTTAGACGACTTTATTTTGATGTAAAAGTTAAACAGTTAAAACGTTTGTAAATAATTTTATAAATCGGGATCCCGAGACTTTTATAATATGGTTTATAAGTTTAATTAAAAAGCAAAATTTTAATTAATCACGTTTTTCCATAAACCTCGTTGATTAGCAACGAGCTGCACAGTACGTTTAAAAATCACGTAATACGCCTAAGGTAGTTAGGGTGTTACAATTTGGTATCAGAGCCGCCAGGTTGTCTTCCGAAGATCGTCACGACATGTACAATCATCATCAGCAGTTAGCTCGGTTCACGGTTCAGTAAGCCTTTATTGCTTTAGTAGTTTATTTTATTCAGTTATGAAAAAGAAAAGCCTGTTAGGAAGCATGTTAGTAGCCTGATAGTAGAATAGGCGCATGTTTCATTTCTAATTTCCAAATTAAGCGGCATTAGTAAGCTCGCCTTGAATACGACCTGATATGCCAACTCTTGGTTTCGCAGGCGGTTCTAATCAGATGGACGCCAGGCGGACTACCAGGAGTCAGGGCAACTCCGTGGGGTCGAATCAAGGACAGGGAGCTCAGTTTCCCCCACCTGCCAGGGGCCGAGGTAGAGGTCCCCGAGGTAGGGCTCGTGGCTGGGGTGATGAGAACCCGCCACAGGCTGCCCAGGCTCCCCCAGCCGATCAGGGAGCCCCGAACTGGGAGTTACGGTTTGCGGAGATGCAAGCCCGTATCGAAGAACAAGACCTCGAGATCCAGAGGTTAAGACAGCAGGGTGCTCCTGCAGTTCCAGTGCCTATAGTACCGGTGGCACACCGCCCGCCGCCTGTGCCGAGATAGTGGTGGCGGCCCATAGATTGGAACCTCTGTATGAGCGGTTCCGGAAGCAAGCACCTCCGGTTTTCCTGGGAGGTCCGGACGTGATGAAAGCCGAGCAGTGGCTGACGGTGATTACCAGAATCTTGAATTTCATGGGTGTCACCGGAAACGACAGAGTGTTGTGCGCCACGTTTCAGTTCCAGGAGGACGCCCTGGTATGGTGGGATATGGTGTCTCAGATTCATGACGTCACCACCATGACTTGGGAAAGGTTCCAAGAACTCTTCAACGCAAAGTACTACAATGAGGCGGTCAGAAGCGCCAAGAGGAAAGAGTTCGTTCACCTGACCCAGCGGGAGAACATAAGCGTCACTGAGTATACTACTCAGTTTGATCGGTTGGCGAGGTTAGCCTCGGGAATTGTGCCGACCGACTTCAGTAAGAAGGAGAAGTATCTGGACGGGTTGAATCCCAAGATCAGGCATGACCTGATGATCACCACCGACGACAGCACCACCTATGCTCAGATGGTGGAGAAGGCGCTGCGAGCTGAGGGCGCAGTGGGGTGTATGTCAGAATCAGCCAGTACTCCGGTGAGTGGCGGAGCTCCTACCCCTCCTGCATCGCCATAGCGGGGAGTAGTGGTTCGGCCATTGATCGGAGGAAGAGGGCACCCACCGCTTCCGTGGCTCGAGTCGAACAAGAGGTTCGGGGGAACTGCACGGAGGAGTCGTCTGGTGGTACTGAGACCCGATTCTCCTACCCCGAGTGCCCTAGCTGCAAGAGGCATCATCGGGGTGAGTGCAAAGGTCAGGGATGCTTTCATTGTGGCATGCCCGGACACTTCAAGAGGGAATGTCCCCAGCTCCGACCAGAGGCACCTAGAGCTCCAGCGATACCCACTCCAGCCAGGGTATTCGCTATCACTCAGGCTGATGCAGATGCCAGCCCATCAGTTGTTACATGTCAGATTTTTATTAACAACTCGCTTTATTCAGTGCTGTTTGATTCTGGAGCTACACATTCTTATGTGGCGGCCAGAGTCCTTAGTAAGTTGGGTAGACCCTTTGATAGATATGAATCAGGGTTTGGAACCCTGTTACCTGCCGGAGAATTGGTTATCTCCAATAGGTGGATTAGATCTATGCCGATCAGGATAGATGGTAGAGAGTTAAGCGCTGATCTGATAGAGATGAGCTTAGTCGAATTTGATATTATTTTAGGAATGGATTTCCTATCTAAATATTCGGCGAGCATTGACTGTAAGAGGAAGATGGTGGTCTTCCAACCGGAAAGTGAAGAACCGTTCGTATTTGTGGGTTCGGTTCAGGGATCTCGGATCCCGGTGATCTCGGCTATGTCAGCGAGAGAATTATTGCACGGCGGGTGCTTAGGGTTTCTGGCCGTGGTGGTGGACACCACTCGGCCAGACACCATTCGGCCAGAGGACATCAGAGTGGTTCGGGAATTTTTGGACGTTTTTCCCGAAGAACTTCCAGGGTTACCACCTCAGCGGGAGATTGATTTCGTGATTGACTTGGCACCAGGGGTGGATCCGGATTCCAAAGCCCCGTATAGGATGGCTCCAGCTGAACTTAAGGAATTAAAGATTCAGCTCCAAGGGTTGCTTGACATAGGGTTCATTCGGCCCAGTGTGTCACCCTGGGGAGCCCCGGTTTTGTTCGTCAAGAAGAAGGATGGATCTATGAGGATGTGCATCGACTACAGAGAGTTGAACAAGTTGACGGTGAAGAATAAATATCCATTACCTAGGATCGATGACTTGTTCGATCAGCTTCAGGGGAAGACGGTCTTTTCTAAGATTGATCTCCGTTCGGGTTATCATCAGTTGAGAATCCGAGAGGAGGACATTCCAAAGACGGCTTTCCGTACTAGGTATGGACATTACGAGTTTCTGGTTATGTCATTCGGACTAACCAATGCTCCTGCAGCATTCATGGACCTGATGAATAGAGTATTCAAGGATTTCCTCGATATCTGTGTGATTGTGTTTATCGACAACATCCTCGTGTACTCTCAGTCAGAAGAGGAGCATGAGTTACATCTTCAGATGGTACTGCAACGACTTCGAGAACATAAGCTCTACGCCAAGTTCAAGAAATGTGAGTTTTGGTTGTCTCAGGTGTCCTTCCTAGGGCACATTGTGAGTAAAGAAGGGATCAAGGTGGATCCCGGGAAGATTGAATCCGTCAGGGATTGGCCGAGACCGAAGACAGTGACAGAGATCAGAAGCTTCTTGGGATTAGCTGGGTACTACCGTAGGTTCGTGGAGGGGTTCTCCAAAATTTCAATGCCCCTAACCGAGCTTACAAAGAAGAATCAGCGGTTTATCTGGTCAGATAAATGCGAAGCTAGTTTTCAGGAGCTGAAACAGAGGTTGATTACTGCTCCGGTACTAGCTTTGCCTTCGGACAAGGAGAAGTTCGTAGTCTACTGTGACGCATCCAAACAAGGTTTGGGGTGCGTATTGATGCAAGTCGATCGGGTTATCGCTTATTGTTGTGATAAATCCAACACGCAAGTATACGTATCGTTTTAACAAGTAATACTCAGGTAAGTGAGATCGTTCCCACGAGGACTGTAGCTAAGTACCAATCAATTGAATTCTTGTTTCTATTTGGCAGAATCAATAATAAGGTCGAATAATTAAATAACTAAAAATTAAAAAGCAGGATAATAATAATAAAAAGTGTAATTAATTATGGATGAATATTTAGGGAAAAGAATCCTGTTGATTTAATTACCCAATTGTTAATGCTAATTACTATTCTCTTTCTCAATGTGAATGACAGATTATAAAAATTAACCTAACTCTTTTCAGATCTTTTAGGTCCTAAATCACATGTTATCTAATCATCTCTGGGATAGATTAACATATAACCAGCATTAAGCAATAATCTAAATGTCACAAAGGCTATGCAAATACTTTCGTTTCACATCAAAACCTAGTTTATCCAATTTTAGCATTCCCAATTCTCACTTTTCAGATTTTGAATTAGGATCATAGAACATGAAGAAGGTGATCAATCTTAAACATGTAATTAAACACAAATATGGATAAATTCACAATCAAGAAAGGAGAAATAGCAATTATCATTAACCAAAAGTAATTTCAATCAACATTCATCATCTCCCTAAATAGGAGTTTAGTTCATAAAATCCATAATAACATCCATAATCAAAACTAAAACAGAAATTAACATAGAAACTAAGAGTTTAAGAAAGAACTAGTTGGTGATTGCATTCCGGATCGCCACAATTGCTTCCTTTGCCTCCTTCTTCATCTCTAGGGTTTTATTTCTGCCTCCCCTTTCCTTCTAAAACATGAGCCCCTTAAATAGAAATTAGGGTTGCTACCTCTTTGAAAAAGTCAAAAACTGCCCAAAAATCTCGTTTTTCGCCCCTAGTCGCGACTACATAAAGCCTAGTCGCGACCATGGGCAAAATACGAAAAAAAAACTCGCTGTTTGGCTCCTAGTCGCGACCATAGAAAGTGGTGGTCGCGACTACTGGAGCAAAATTTGACAGCTTCAGCATCTTTCAGTAAAATATGCATAACTTTCACATACGAACTCCAAATGAGTTGATTCAAGATGCGTTGGAAAGAAGAAAAAGAAATCTAAAACTTTTATGTTTTGACTTTTTCCAAAATCGGATTAGAACATAGTCAAATTTAAGCTTGAAGTTTCAGCTTTATTTTCTTGCAGAATTTTCTCTATTCTATAACTTGTTATTTTCTGAAATTCGATCAATTGATATATTCCAAGTGTGAAACCTGAAATCAAAGAAAACAAGCGTAATTCTATTCCAAAAAGAATAACAAAGAAGGAAAACAACTATAAAAAGTGACCCAAAATGTAGGCTAAAAATAGCCTAACAAATTCCCCCAAACTAGATTCTTACTCGCCCTCGAGTAAGATAAAAAAAAAAAAACTAACTACGCTATCAGATAATCACTACACTGCTGACTCATGCTCTGCTTTCTTCCTTGCATAAACTAGAATTTCGACCCTACTAACTCTAACAATTAACTCAGATGCTCAATTCATAACACTATGTATAACCACAAAATTTATCCATATGTGAAACATTGTTTATAAAAGTTTTACTCTTTCCAACAGCTCCACAGCCCGATAACTCATAAGCTTGCATGCTTACCTTTCTCCACTAATGTTGACAATATCCTTTGGAATCATTAGGTCTTTTTCAAGGTTTAGGATTATGGCTCAGATATTCAGAAATAGACAAAAGAAAATTTTTGGCTCAAGATATCATAAGCACACAAACAGAACCCACAAACTTCTTACTTTTCTTTTTCAAAACCCCACAGTGTTCCCACATTTACCGAGATTGAGAGAAGATATCTCTATTATTTTTCCCAACATCACTGAATTTTTTTTTCAAACACATTCTTACTTTTTATTGTGTTTTTTTTTTTCCATCATTCATATTTCATCATCATTTCAATTTTTTTTCAGTGACATTAAATTACACATTTTTTCTTTTCTCAATCTTACAAGTTCTTCTCCCTCTAACTATTTTCTCACACTAAATATTTCTCTCCCCCAAACTAATTATTTAGCTTATGATATCATGCATATAATAGTGAAGAAAAATCAATAGTATGGTTAAAATTTTTCGGATCAATGGGTGAAAAACATAACGGGTTTAGGCTCAATAGGGTTAACTAGGGATAAACATTATTATGGTAGGCTTGAAAGGCTCAAACTATCCAACAAATACCTAAGTCATATTCTAATTGAACACTATCAAGAATTTCGTCTCAAAAGAATAAACATGCAAGTTCTAAGCTATCCTGTCAATCTTACCGCAAACCATAGTAAAACAATTATAACAATTTTCATAAATTGAGTAATTGCAATTGTACACAGGTTTCTAAGCATCCAAACTAATCCAAAGAGTTAACAGAATCAAGCACACAGTTATTTTACAATTTCAGATCACATTACACTAATCAGCAGTATACAACTATCCTCTAGCTTATTGTCATTCCTTAACTAAAACAAAAAAAACTAAAATAGAAAATTAAAATGCAGAAAATTTAAAAAAAATTTAAATCTCTCTCCCCAAACTAAATATGACATTGTCCCCAATGTGACATTAAAGAAAAAGGAAAGGAAACTTACCTGAGCGCCACATCAACAAGCGGTTGACGCCCGTAATAGGCATCATGCTGGACAACTTGAAAGTTGTTTTTAAAAATGCCCTCAAGCTTGGCATGTAATGAGTTTGAACCAAAAGCCACACTAACAACACAAGACTTTCGATGATGAGCTTGGGGAGAAGCCTTTCGTAGCTCGTAGAGGATATAATATGGTGTTGATGAAATATATGGATCCATTGGTAGTTTGTTTGTCAATATCATTGATGCAGTTGAATCAATGATGTCATGTTCTTCCTCATCCTCCAATGTCACAGTTTCAACACTTTCATCTAACAACCCTTCTTCTTGTTGCTCACTCTTCACTTGGCTATCCATACCCTCACTTATGATTTCATATTCAATGATTTCTTTTTCACAAGGATCTTGATCTTCAACTGTAGGCTCATTATCTTCCTTGTATTCAAATAATGACCCTTCTTCATTGTACCAACAACTCTCATAACTTTCATCATTGGAGTTATTACATTCTGAATCATGAGTCATTGAATTATCACATAAAGATCTCACCATGTCAGTTAAGCGATTAATCTCTCCTGGAAGTGATTGTAGAAGTGATAGTAGTTGCTCCTCTTTTTCAGTTTGTTGGGATAAATTTGGGCAATAAGGTGGGTATTGGTGACTCCAACCCTGAAGTGATGGATTCCAATGCCAATCGTAATCAAAATCTGCCATATCATTCAACAGATTTATTACATCATAGCCTCTCATTAATAAAGGCGCTCCAGTTGCCTCTGCTCCATAATCAACCCAGCTTCTTGTTTCATCGTTAAGTCCATCATACAAGAGCCATGTAAAACATCCACTTGAGAAAGTGGGATAACATCTCTCTCCAAGCTCTTTAAATCTCCTCCAAGCAGAATAGAATGGTTCATTGTGTTGTTGGACAAAATCCTCAAGATATAGCATCTGGATTTATCTTGCAGTTCAAACTCATAAGTAAAACATTTATAAACTTAAATGAAAAGAAACCAAATTAGAATAGAATTCAACTATATTAATATTAACTAAAACAGTCCCCGGCAACGGCGCCAAAAACTTGTTGTGATAAATCCAACACGCAAGTATACGTATCGTTTTAACAAGTAATACTCAGGTAAGTGAGATCGTTCCCACGAGGACTGTAGCTAAGTACCAATCAATTGAATTCTTGTTTCTATTTGGCAGAATCAATAATAAGGTCGAATAATTAAATAACTAAAAATTAAAAAGCAGGATAATAATAATAAAAAGTGTAATTAATTATGGATGAATATTTAGGGAAAAGAATCCTGTTGATTTAATTACCCAATTGTTAATGCTAATTACTATTCTCTTTCTCAATGTGAATGACAGATTATAAAAATTAACCTAACTCTTTTCAGATCTTTTAGGTCCTAAATCACATGTTATCTAATCATCTCTGGGATAGATTAACATATAACCAGCATTAAGCAATAATCTAAATGTCACAAAGGCTATGCAAATACTTTCGTTTCACATCAAAACCTAGTTTATCCAATTTTAGCATTCCCAATTCTCACTTTTCAGATTTTGAATTAGGATCATAGAACATGAAGAAGGTGATCAATCTTAAACATGTAATTAAACACAAATATGGATAAATTCACAATCAAGAAAGGAGAAATAGCAATTATCATTAACCAAAAGTAATTTCAATCAACATTCATCATCTCCCTAAATAGGAGTTTAGTTCATAAAATCCATAATAACATCCATAATCAAAACTAAAACAGAAATTAACATAGAAACTAAGAGTTTAAGAAAGAACTAGTTGGTAATTGCATTCCGGATCGCCACAATTGCTTCCTTTGCCTCCTTCTTCATCTCTAGGGTTTTATTTCTGCCTCCCTTCCTTCTAAAACATGAGCCCCTTAAATAGAAATTAGGGTTGCTACCTCTTTGAAAGAGTCAAAAACTGCCCAAAAATCTCGTTTTTCGCCCCTAGTCGCGACTACATAAAGCCTAGTCGCGACCATGGGCAAAATACGAAAAAAAACTCGCTGTTTGGCTCCTAGTCGCGACCATAGAAAGTGGTGGTCGCGACTACTGGAGCAAAATTTGACAGCTTCAGCATCTTTCAGTAAAATATGCATAACTTTCACATACGAACTCCAAATGAGTTGATTCAAGATGCGTTGGAAAGAAGAAAAAGAAATCTAAAACTTTTATGTTTTGACTTTTTCCAAAATCGGATTAGAACATAGTCAAATTTAAGCTTGAAGTTTCAGCTTTATTTTCTTGCAGAATTTTCTCTATTCTATAACTTGTTATTTTCTGAAATTCGATCAATTGATATATTCCAAGTGTGAAACCTGAAATCAAAGAAAACAAGCGTAATTCTATTCCAAAAAGAATAACAAAGAAGGAAAACAACTATAAAAAGTGACCCAAAATGTAGGCTAAAAATAGCCTAACACTTATGCCTCCCGTCAGTTAAAGGATTATGAACAGCGATACCCGACTCATGATTTAGAATTAGCCGCAGTGGTTTTTGCACTGAAGATTTGGCGGCATTACCTGTATGGAGAGAAGTGTGAGATCTATACCGACCATAAGAGTCTCAAGTATTTCTTTACTCAGAAAGATTTGAACATGAGACAAAGGCGTTGGTTGGAATTAGTGAAGGATTACGATTGCGAGATCCTCTATCATCCCGGAAAAGCCAATGTAGTGGCCGATGCCCTGAGCAGAAAGGGTCCCGGGCAAGTAGCTAGCATGGTTCAGATCTCACCTCAGCTAGCAGAGGATATGGTTAGATCCAGCATTGAGTTTGTGGTAGGTCAGCTTCACAACTTAACGCTGCAATCTGATCTGTTGGAAAGAATAAAGGTCGCTCAGATGACAGATCCGGAGCTAGTGAAGATCCGAGATGAGGTATTGGCTGGTCAAGCCAAAGACTTTTCAGTGTCAGATAGTGGGATGCTTTTGTATAAAGCCAGGGTTTGTGTTCCGAACAGTGTGGAATTGAGAAACGAGATCTTTGAGGAGGCTCATTCTACCCCGTATTCTCTGCATCCCGGCACCACCAAGATGTACCAAGATTTGAAACCGTACTTCTGGTGGAACGGTATGAAGAAGAATTTGGTAGAATTCGTATCGAGATGCCTCACGTGTCAGCAGATTAAGGCTGAACATCAGAGACCAGCAGGGTTGTTGCAGCCTCTAACCCTACCAGAATGGAAATGGGAGGATATTACGATGGATTTTGTGGTCGGGTTACCTAGGACCACGGGTATGTACGATTCCATCTGGGTAGTGGTGGACCGATTTACGAAATCTGCTCATTTTCTGCCGGTTAGAACAACATTTACAGTGGATCAGTTGGCAGAGTTATATGTCAGGGAGATAGTGAGACTTCACGGGGTACCGAAGTCTATAGTTTCGGACAGGGATCCGAAATTCACCTCCAAATTTTGGCAAAGTTTGCAACGGGCAATGGGTACGAAGCTGAAATTCAGTACAGCATTTCATCCTCAGACAGATGGTCAGTCCGAAAGGACAATTCAGATATTGGAGGATATGTTGAGAGCCTGTGTTATGGACTTCGAAGGCTCATGGAGTAAGTATCTACCATTGATAGAATTCTCTTACAACAACAGTTATCAGAGTACGATAGGGATGGCTCCCTATGAACTGTTGTACGGTAGGAAATGTAGATCCCCTATCCACTGGGATGAGACAGGGGAGAGGAAATACCTAGGTCCAGAGTCAGTGCAGCGGACCAATGAGGCAATAGAAAAGATAAAAGCTAGAATGCTTGCCTCACAGAGCAGACAGAAGAGTTACGCAGATCCGAAACGTAGAGATGTTGAGTTTTGAGTAGGGGACCATGTGTTTTTGCGAGTATCTCCGATGAAGGGGATTAAACGTTTCGGGAAAAGAGGCAAGTTATGCCCTAGATTTACTGGACCTTTCGAGATTCTCGAGAAGATAGGTCAAGTGGCATATCGGTTAGCATTGCCTCCACTTTATCAAGAAGCAAAGTAACAACGTATTCCATGTCTCAATGTTGAGAAAATACGTTTCAGACCCCTCTCATATACTCAGTTATGAGAGTCTTCAGCTTCAGCCAGACATGTCATATGAGGAACAACCAGTGCAGATCCTGGATAGAAAGGATAAAGTCCTTCGGAATAAGACCATTGCATTGGTCAAGGTTCTCTGGAGAAACAGCAAGGTGGAGGAAGCCACCTGGGAGCTAGAGTCAGATATGAGAGCTCAATATCCAGAGTTATTCAGGTTAGATTTCGGGGACGAAATCCTTTTAAGGGGGAATAGTTGTAAAGCCCGCTTAGTTAATTTGGAAATTAGCAGTTGTTTATGTTTAATTATGAAATTATTTATAGCTATTTAAATAATTTATTACTGTTATTTATGGAATTCAGAAATGCATGATTATGTCATCAGTAGTTTTTATATTTCGCATTTCCGGTGTCCGGTATTTTGGAACTCGGCGTTTGGCTCAGTAGAAATCACAACTTAGTATGTTGGTAATTTGGGGACGGGTTTAGACATTGGGAATGTCGGGAGTGGCCGGGAATTCAGAATTTCCCAAAAATACCCCTTTAGTATGATTTTTGTGATTTTATGGTGGAGGGGCAAAATGGTCTTTTTGCCCCAATGACTTTTTGTCTTTTAGTGACTTGATTATTTGAAAATTAAAATGTTTATTTCATTGTATATTTGGCTGAAATGGAATTGGTTTATATTACTTAACTTTATTCTTTTTTTCACAAAAAAATATGCTAAGTTAGAAAATAGAAATTTCAAAAGAAAACTCTCTCTCTTTTCCTCTCATTTTCGGCCAAGCTTGGGGAGCAGCTAGGGCTGGATTTCTTTGATTGAATTCAAGTTATTTTAGCAAGATCAAAGTGAATTTGTTGAGGTATTTCTTGGCTTTAGTTTCTTACTTTGTTTTCTTGAAATTTATGATGAAAATGGTTATTGCATGCTTGAGTCTTTGTGGTTGTTGCTGCTGAAATGTTGTTGTGGTTTCTGAGATTGAAGTATGTTGAATTGTGATTAATTAGGTTGTTAGTAATGAGTGTTAAATTGCTTTGCTCAAAGTTGGAAGTTTTAGCTCAAAATATGATTTTCAAAGAATATTGATTGAATCTGTTGCTGGGTTATTGTTGAGGTTTTTGTTTGATTTCAGAAGCTATTTCAAGCATATTTGAGTAGAATTAATTAGGTTTGGATGCATGTTAGTGGATTTAACCAAGTTTGAGTTTTGGAACTCAAAGCTTGGTCTTTAATGGTGAATTTTGTCTCTGTGAGTTCTGGGTGAATTTGTTGCCTTTGAATGGTTATTTGGGGTATATAGAACAGGTCTGGAAGGTTTGGATTGATTTGGGTTAGAATTGATCAAGTTAGGAATTTTTGAAAAAATTCCTGCGAGGAACCGGAATTCCGGTTGTGCAACCGGAATTCCGGATGGGTGTCCAGTAATTTCCAGAACCGGAATTCCGGTTGGGCAACCGGTCTACCGGTTGGGGAATTTTTCCGAACCCTAGTTTTTATGTTTTTAGGGGTATTGCCATGCTTTTTATCGATAGGGAAACTTTTAGTTCCTAGTTTTAGTCCCCGGGAAGTGATTTAGCGTGTCACTTATAGCGTTGTGATTTTTATGGTTTAGGAGCCAGTAATCCGCCGCTCAGCTTCAGTTCCAGTCAGGTTGACCGGCACACCTGAAATCGGAATCCAGGTAAGATTAGTATATCAGTATGCATATGTAGATTACATGTTTAGCGTGCATGTAGGAAGCCTGCTAGATTACATTAGTTATGTATTTAGGCTTCGAACCATCCAACCCTGTCACGTCGGTACAGGCTGGAGTATGACCAGCAGCCGGAGTATGACCGGTTCGACCGATCAGGCTGACACTTGGTTGGTGGTTCAGTGCTATTGACCTATCCCGTCGGTACAGGCTGGAGTATGACCAAGCTGGAGTATGACCGGTTCGACCGATCAGAGGATACTTGTTAATAGTACCGTCCCCCGAACGTTCAAAACTCGGCACCATGTTGGACATGGCAAGAAGTGGCTCGGCACCATGTTGGACATGGCGATGGCGGGACTCGGCATCGTGTTGGACACGGCGGCTTAGTTATGTATGATATTATTATGCTTTTCATGCGAGTCCGTCGACTCACAGCTTATGTTCATGTGTAGGTAAAGGCAAGGTCAGTAGCCGATGGACCGTGAGCGAGCTTATGAGATTGTACATGTCGGGGCGGTTAGGCACTGGAGCGTACGATCCTCGGGACAGCAAGGCTGAGTTTTTGTAACTGGTCGTTAGACGACTTTATTTTGATGTAAAAGTTAAACAGTTAAAACGTTTGTAAATGATTTTATAAATCGGGATCCCGAGACTTTTATAATATGGTTTATAAGTTTAATTAAAAAGCAAAATTTTAATTAATCACGTTTTTCCATAAACCTCGTTGATTAGCAACGAGCTGCACAGTACGTTTAAAAATCACGTAATACGCCTAAGGTAGTTAGGGTGTTACACAGGATATTTTACTTAGATTGACCTGCCCTTTGGGTCAGGATATTTTACTTAGATTGACCTGCCCTTTGGGTCAGGATATTTTACTTAGATTGTTTTTGTTTGTCCGTGCGGTATACCCTAGTACCCCCCTGAGTGGCATAGAAACTTTGTTTTTAAGGCACTCGGTTTTATTTAATATAGAGGAGGCATACATTTGGACGGTACAAACCCTTTGAACAAAATCTAAGTTTAATTCGCTACTGGTAATATTTTCTGAGGTGATCGGCATTCCAGGCTCTTGGGACAGTAGTTCCGTCCATTCTTTTCAGTTTGTAAGTGCCAGAACCGATTTCGTCCTCGATTTCATATGGTCCTTCCCAATTTGGTCCAAGTACCCCCACTCCGGGTTCTTGGGTGGCTGGGAAAACCCTTCTTAGGACCATATCCCCAGTAGCGAATTTTCTGTTTTTAACCTTGGAGTTAAAATACTTGGTCACCTTCTTTTGATAAGCGGCCATCCGTATTTGGGACTCATCCCGGAGTTCTTCGACTTGATCCAGAGCTTCTTGGAGCAGGGCCTGATTGGTGGTCGGATCATAAGTCGTCCTCCTGTGGGATGGGAATAATGTTTCCACCGGGACCATTGCTTCACAACCGTACGCCATCGAGAACGGCGAGTGACCGGTTGTGGTTCTGGGGGTCGTCCGGTAGGCCCACAATACCCTTGGCAATTCTTCAGGCCAGTTATTTTTACAGGCCAGCAGCTTCTTTTTCAAGGTGACCTTTAGGATTTTATTGACTGCTTCCGCCTGGCCATTTGTTTGAGGCCGGGCTACCGCGGAGAAGCTTTTCACTACTCCGTGTTGGTTGCAAAAGTCAGTAAATTCCTCGCAATCAAATTGCTTTCCATTGTCTGAGACTATCTTGTGAGGCAAGCCGTATCGACACACTATGTTTTTGATAACAAAGTCCAACGCCTTCTTAGCAGTTATTGTCTTCATAGGCTCAGCCTCTGTCCACTTGGTGAAGTAGTCCACTGCTACTATTGCATACTTTACCCCTCCTTTTCCCGTAGGTAGAGACCCGATGAGATCTATGCCCCAGACCGCGAAGGGCCAGGGGCTGGTCATCAAAGTGATCTCATTTGGAGGAGCTCTCGGTATGTTCGCGTACCTTTGGCACGAGTCACACTTTTGGACATAGTCTATACAATCTTTTTTCATTGTTGGCCAGAAGTATCCCTGCCTCAATATTTTCTTTGAGAGGCTGGGTCCTCCCGTATGATCTCCACAGAACCCTTCATGGACCTCCAGCATGATTTGTCTAGCTTCATGGTCCGATACACACCTTAAATAAGGCATGCTGAGTCATCTCCGGTAGAGAATTTGATCCATCATTACATAACGATGAGCCTGATACTGAATCTTTCGAGACAGTGCCCTCTCTTGGGGCAACTCACCTGTGGTTATGTATTTTATGATGGGGACCATCCAGCTGGGTTCTTACCCAACCGTTTGTGTGGTCTC
This sequence comes from Cannabis sativa, assembly GCF_029168945.1. Taxonomy (NCBI): domain Eukaryota; kingdom Viridiplantae; phylum Streptophyta; class Magnoliopsida; order Rosales; family Cannabaceae; genus Cannabis; species Cannabis sativa. The sequence continues at coordinate 37,345,883 of NC_083601.1, read as the reverse complement.
TTTTATTTTGATGCTTGGCTCTGCCAAGCGTTCCACTGGTACTACCCCCAGCTCTTCGATTTCGCTGTCCAAGGCTAACTTAGCCAGACAGTCCGCGTGAGCGTTCTTTTCTCGGGGGATTCTTTCTATTTTATAGTCCGTGAACTCGTGGAGCAGTTCTCGGACTATTGTTACGTACGCGGCCATCCTTTCGCCGCGAGTTTGGTATTCTCCGGAAACTTGGTTTACGACCAGCTGAGAATCGCTGTAGACTTCCACCCTCTTGGCTCCTACGCCTTTAGCCAATTTTAGCCCCGCTATCGTGCCTCATATTCGGCTTCATTATTCGAAGCTGTGAAGTTGAATCGGAGTGCTGCCTGGAGCCGCAACCCAGTAGGTGATATCATAGCCACTCCGGCTCCTGAACCGTTTTCATTAGAAGCCCCATCCACAAATACTCTCCAAGTGGGGATGGGTGGCTCCGGTGTATTGGCTGTTGCCTCGGCTTCATTACATTCGGTGATGAAGTCCGCCAAGGCTTGGCCTTTTATGGAAATCCGAGGCACGTAATGTAAGTCGAACTGACTCAGCTCCATTGCCCATTTGAGGAGTCTTCCGGAGGCTTCAGGCTTCTGGAGAACTTGCCGGAGTGGATGATTGGTCAAAATTCTGATCGGATGGGCTTGGAAGTATGGTCTCAACTTCCGTGATGCCATCAGGAGGCAGAATACTAACTTTTCAATAACCGGGTACCTTGTCTCGGCCCCTACCATGCGTTTACTAACATAGTACACGGGGTGCTGAATTTTTTCTTCCTCCCGGACCAATGCAGCACTGACCGCATGCTCGGAGACGGCCAAGTAAAGGAACAAGTCTTCTCCAAGGACGGGTTTTGATAGGATAGGAGGTTTGGCCATGTGGTCTTTTAACCTTTTGAATGCCTCCTCGCATTCATCTGTCCATTCGAACTTTTGGCATTTCTTCAGTATGTTGAAGAAGGGTATGCACTTGTCCGTGGACCGTGAGATAAAACGGCTCAGTGCGGCTACCTTTCCGGTCAAACTTTGCACGTCCTTATGTTTCTTGGGGGATGGCATGTCCAGGAGAGCTTGGATTTTCTCCGGGTTCGCCTCGATCCCCCTTTGGCTGACTATGAAGCCCAGGAATTTTCCCGACTTGACCCCGAAGGTGCATTTTTTTGGATTGAGTTTCATGCCGTATCTCCGGACGACTTCGAAACATTCCTCTAAGTCGCTTGCATGGCTGTTGCATGCTTTGGATTTGACGAGCATGTCGTCTACATATACTTCCATGTTTCGTCCCAGGAGGTTTTTAAACATCCGGTTAACCATTCTTTGATAGGTTGCTCCGGCGTTTTTCAGTCCGAAAGGCATGACTAGGTAACAGTATACCCCCTTATCGGTCCTGAAGCTAGTGCACTCCTGGTCTGCCGTATGCATTTTTATTTGGTTGTACCCAGCATAGGCATCCATGAAAGACAGCAGCTTAAATCCGGACGTGGCGTCCACCATCTGGTCGATCCTAGGCAGCGGAAAGCAGTCCTTTGGGCAGGCTTTGTTTAGATCTGTGAAATCTATACAAACCCGCCAAGTCCCGTTTGGCTTGGGCACCAGGACCGGATTGGCCAGCCATTCCGGATAGTATACGTCGCGGATCATGCTATTGGACAAAAGTTTATCCACCTCTTTCTCTAAGGCCTCGGCTTTCACCGAGTCGAGCGGGCGTCTCTTTTCTTTGTACGGGGCATGTCCGGGTTGACATTGAGTACATGGGTGATGACATGAGGGCTGATGCCGGTCATGTCTTCTTGGCGCCATGCAAAAATGTCGATGGCGCCCTTCAGTGTTTTTATTATTTTATCTTTTTCCTCCGGATCTAGGCTTCTCCCTATCCGGAGTACTTTGGTGGAGTCGTCGTCGCACACTGGTATTTCTTCGACGTCCTCCATTGGTTCTACGACCCTTTCGGATCCTATGCGAGGATCCAGCTCGTCTTCTTCAGCCTTCTCCATCTCACGGGGCCCCCGGACCATGAGTACTGGCAAGTGAGAGGCAACATTGTAACATTGCCTGGCCTCTCCTTGATTTCCCCTCACCGTTCCGACTCCGGCTTCCTGGGTAGGGAATTTTAGGCATAGGTGTCGGATTGAAGTTATTGCACCAAAGTCGACGAGGGCCGGTCGGCCTAAGATTGCGTTGTAGGCTGTTGGACAGTCTACCACCACGAAGGTGCAATACTTGAATGTGCTTTGGGGGGTATCCGGGCACAGGGTAACTGGGAGCCTGACTTTTCCCATCGGGATTAGCGTTGTCCCGTTAAACCCTGTGAGCTGCGATCCGCTAGGAGAGAGGTCCCGGTCGGTCAACCCTATCGCAGTGAAGGCTTCTTTGAAGAGCAGGTTCACGGAACTTCCGTTGTCAATCAGGACCCTAGCCACCACTTTATTTGCGATGGGGGTCTCTATGACCAGCGGGTCGTGATGAGGAAAACGTACCGTCTTGGAGTCTTCTTCCGTGAACGTTATGGGTTGGTCCATTAGCCGAGGCCTCTGAGCTGGGAGTTGAGTGACCTCCCACACCTCACTGTGTCTTGCGGCCTCGGCATATCTCTTTCGCTCCTTTCGAGTGTTTCCTCCGATATGGGGACCTCCGGAGATCATGGCTACCCGTCCATTAGGCCGGGGCGGTAGTCCGGGTATATGCTGGGTGTCACCTGCGGGAGCAGCTGGAGGCAATACTCCTGCTGTACCCCCTGGTGTTCCCGAAGGCATACCCCCTGCCACCTGCCCCGGGTTAAGGTGGGGCAACCTATTTTTGATCCACTCATAGAGGTGGCCCAAACGGATCAGATTCTCAATCTCATCTTTGAGATTTTTACACTCATTGGTGCTGTGGCCAATGTCGTTGTGGTACTCGCACCTTTTACTCGGATCTCTCCGGGAGCTGTCTCTGTACAATGGCTGGGGTCTCCGGTAGTGCGTATTCTGCCTTGTGGCAAAATATACACGTTCCTGAGAGTCCGTGAGCTCTGTGTACTGGGTGTATTGGGGTGCGTACCCCTTCTTTTGGCGCTTCTCTCCCGTTCGGGTGCTGCCCTTGGAAGACCTTTTGCTTCTCGACCCACAGGTGGGGCCTGTTAAGCTAGCGGTCGGGGCAGCCCGTGAAGGAGTCCGTCCATTCACCCGGATGGGTTGCCGTAATGGGAAGATGCGGGGGCAAAGCTTGGCCACAGGCAGTATCCGGAGTAGCAGAAAACCGTATGCCACTTCTCGGAGGGGTCGCGGTCGGGACGGTGCAGGCGATACTCCTGGCATGTATCCTGCTATCCCGGTGGGATAATATCCTCCGTAAGCCACGATCTGGGCTTCTTCGAGGTTAATATATTTTTGGACTCGCTTCTGGAAGTCCTGAAGGCTAGCAGCGCCTTCTTGCTGTAATTCGTTCCAGAAGGGAGTCCCAGTGCGGATTCCTGCTTGGAGAAGCGCAAGCTGTTGTCCGTCGTCGACCTTCTTGGTCTTCGAGGCTTCCTCTCGGAACCTCTTGATGTAATTCTTCAAGGTCTCGGTGGGCAGTTGCTTGATGTTGGTCAAGGCACTAACCTCCAAGTTGACCTTCCTGGCGGCGACAAATTGTCTCCGGAAGTTGGTTTGGAGTTTGTTCCAACATCCCACCGATCCTGGTTCCAATTTCTTGAACCATTCCTCTGCCGATCCGCTCAGAGTGAGGGGGAAGCACAAGCATTTGGCGTCATTGCTGACCCGCATGACTGTCATGACTCGATTGAATCGTGACAAGTGATCACTGGGGTCGGAGTTCCCAGTATATGCTGCCATTTCGGGCATTTTGAAGTTTTTGGGGAGCTCCGCCTCCAGGATATGTTTGGCACAAGGCTCCCGATCCTCACTGTCCGAGTCGGAATCATCTCCCTTCTGCCTCCGGGAGACTCGAGCAATATCTTTTCGAAGTATGGCAAGCTCTGCCATAATTCCTTCGTTTCTGATGCAGGAGACTACGGGCCTGTATCTTTTTTGGTCAAGGTGATCCCGGAGGTCACCTTGATTCCCATTGATTTGATTTCTCAGATCAATGGGTGGACATCTCTGTCCTCCTCTTCCTCTACCCCCTGGTTCCTGGTGCACGGAAACGCTTTTCCGGTCCCCTCGATCCTGAGGGCCAAGACTCCCTCTTTGGGGCTTGCCCCTCTGCGGACCTTTCCCTTTAGGGAAATCCGAGCGAACCTTTCGCGGATCCTGCGCCTTTTTCTTTCGACCAGGGGCAGAAGTAGGGTTTTTTGTTCGGTTTTCCTCAGCAGGGTGCCTTATAGGGCTAGGTTCCCTAGGCCTTTGCTGCTGGGAATTAGGCGAAGACGTCGCTGGCTCCCCGTCGAGTCCAGCGGCCATCGTCTTGGGATGCACGTGAATACCAGCTGCCTCCATGGCTTTCTGCATGGCTAGCATCACTTCATGCATTTTTTGATTTTGTACTTTCTGAGCTTCGATCTCAGCTTCATGATCGATAGCTTTTTGTCTGAGGAGCACCAGCTCTTGGTAGCTTCCATCATCATAGGCATACTCGTCGAGGTGTTCCTCGTGGTTTTCCTCGGGAACTATTTCTTCTTCCTCGGACTCCTCTGCCGCCCTTGAGGCTACATCTTCCTCATTGGGATCTTGAGCGTCTTCTAGAGGGCGAGGATGACGTGTAGCTCTTGTCTCCACCATTATCGTGAAGTTAAATGCTTGTTGTGAAGCAGCTTTCCTCAGCTCTCAATGAAAGCACCAAAATGTTGACCGAGGTTTTCGGCAACTATTAAAATATAATTATAATAATGAGCTGTAAGAAAGCGAGATGAAGACTTTTTACGTGGTTGGGGCGTTAATGAGCCTTAGTCCACGAGCCACTGCTATTAATGGATGTGTTTAATACAGATTCTACACTTGAGAGAATGTTTTTCTCTTAAATACAGAGAATGTTCTTGGTGAGTTTTTTCTCTTCTTGCTCTTTTGCAACCAAGATTCTCCAACCCCATTAAATGAGCTTTGAGGGGGTATTTATAGTGTTTTGGTGGGGTAATCCCTAGAATTGTTCTTACACATGTGTCTGTAAGTATCCATAAAGTTGGGCATTTCCGATGAATATACCATGGGTGATGCATGGTCAAATCCCTAAGTGCTGTAGGGTTTTTATGGGGAATGTCCTTTTTGTCTTATGATTGACGTGACTCTTCGCAGAGTAGCCGTCGCTAGACTTAAATGATCATTACTGTAGCGCTGCTGTTCGGGGGTTGTGCCGTCAGACTTTATTGCGTGTTACAGTCCCAACACGCTTCCTCCCATGCAGCATTAAATGCGACTTGATTTCTCGGGAGAGACCTGACACATCCCGGAGGGCCTTTACGCTATACTAGCTTCCTGGAGTACCTTGTACTCCGGGTGTCTCCTCCGGGACCCCTGCTATTAGCGCTTCCTGGTGGCATAAAAAGACTTAGCAAACCTTTCCAAGTTATCTGATCCACGTGTCCCCTCTTGACTGGTCCACGTATTTTGGGCGAATTTACGAGCAACACCATCCAACTCTAAAGTATATATTTTGCTAAATTATGTGCAAAAATTAATTTATCAAAATATTAATATGAATATTAAAAATTAAATACTAATATGAATGTTAAAAAAACATACGTACTACTTTTTAACGTAAATCAAAGATTTTAAATATTTTTTAAACGTTAAAAAATTTCTTTTTATTTAGACTTTATATTTAGTCAACTTATAGTAGATGTAGAATAAGGTAGAACACTGAAAAAAAAAAAAAGAAAAAAACACAGAGTAGCAAAAGCTTAAACTCTATAATAGCTAAACTTGTATTCATAAGCCACAATTTTACAAGAAAAGTAAGAAAATTGAGTAGATAGAACTAACTAACTCAAAACAGAAAACACATAATGTAACGTCCCCGCTTCAAGCCTCCATTGGGTCCTTACACCCACGGAATGAATGGCTCTTATACACGAGTACGCCACTCTGGCTACTTCCTGGATTGATGACTGACCCTACAGACCAACACGAGTGTTTCCAGCGTGCTTTGTCCTCACTCACACGCTTCCTAGGAAAACTTCCCAAGAGGTCACCCATCCTTGAAATTGCTCCAGGCCAAGCGCGCTTAACTATGGAGTTCTTTCGTGATGGGCTACCAAAAAATAAGATGCACCTTGTTGATATAGGTAATATCAATCAATCCATTTAAGCCCTCTTCAACTGTGTAGTCCCATACCTACACAGTCTCAGAATCATCCCACTTGACCTTCCCCAGGCGATGTGGGATTGCACAGCTTACCCGGTATTTCCCCTTACGGATCACGGGACTACTGACTGTCACAATCACCCCCCCTTACGGGGTCTGACGTCCTCGTCGACCACACTTCCGGCTGGGTCAAGGCTCTGATACTATTTGTAACGTCCCCGCTTCAAGCCTCCATTGGGTCCTTACACCCACGAAATGAATGGCTCTTATACACGAGTACGCCACTCTGGCTACTTCCTGGATTGATGACTGACCCTACAGACCAACACGAGTGTTTCCAGCGTGCTTTGTCCTCACTCACACGCTTCCTAGGAAAACTTCCCAGGAGGTCACCCATCCTTGAAATTGCTCCAGGCCAAGCACGCTTAACTGTGGAGTTCTTTCGTGATGGGCTACCGAAAAATAAGATGCACCTTGTTGATATAGGTAATACCAATCAATCCATGTAAGCCCTCTTCAACTGTGTGGTCCCATACCTACACAGTCTCAGAATCATCCCACTTGACCTTCCGCAGGCGATGTGGGATTGCACAGCTTACCTGGTATTTCCCCTTACGGATCACGGGACTACTGACTGTCACAATAGAGTGGCATACTCGTGTATAAGAGCCATTCATTTCGTGGGTGTAAGGACCCAATGGAGGCTTGAAGCGGGGACGTTAACTCTTATAAAACTAACTAACTCAACTACTTTGACTTAGTTTTTGTCTAGACTAACATCCCCCAAACGAAAAGGGATGGAAGCCATTTGAAGTTTGGACTTGAGATAATTGAAATGATCAGTTTACAATAATAGGGACATATCTCACAGAAAGCAGCTTGAATTTACACTTGGATTTTCATAAGAAAATAAAGGAGTACGAAAAGATATAGATTATGAACAACTATAGTGGTAGTTAAATGACATTGCCGAGATGATTTTTGTTGACCAAGTTTATCACAAGTAGGTAAAGGCCATCTTTAAGCTTTATTAGGCTACTTTTAACCTGTTGTTCGAATCATTTTTAGAGTTAATTTCTTCTTCGTTGTTATTTTTTGGGATAAAATTATGTTTGTTTTCTTTAGTTTTAGGTTATGACACTTGGAATGTATAAATTTGTCAGATTTCAGAAAATGATGATTTATAAAATAAAGAAAATTTTACAAGAAAATAAAGCTAAAACTTCAAGCTTAAATTAGAGTATGTTCTTATCAAATTTTAGAAAAAGTCAAAACATAAAACTTTTTTATCTTTCCAACACATCTTCAATCAGCCTATTTAGAGTTTGTATGTGAAAGTTATGTATATTTTACTAAGAGAGGTCCAAGTAGGAAATAATTATGGTCGCGACTAAAATTCGTGGCCGCGACGAGAGATTATAGAAATTCCGTTTTTCACTTTTCTATAGCCTTCGTAGCAACGACTTTGTACGGGACATGAGCAATTTTGTCTTTTCTCAATTTTGAGCTGAAAAACTCTATTTTAATGAAGGGGATCGAGAATTTTAGAGGGATATTCAGGATAAGAACCCTAGAAACAAAGAGGACTTCTAGAGCGAGCGTGGTGACCCGGATCAAGTTCACAATCTAGTTCTTTCTTCTCCCTTTATATTTTCTTATGTTTTTTATGTTTCTAATTTGATTATGGATTTGAGTTTAGAGATTATGAACTAAACTTCCAATTTAGGGATATGATGAATATTGGTTGATTTTATTTCATGAGTTAATGTTAATTTTTATTTCTTCTTTTGTGATTGTGCATTTATTCATATTTCTGTTTAATACATGTTTGAGATTGAAATCTCAATACAAAATTTGAGTATTGAGAATGCTCTGATTGGATAAACTTAGGTTTGATGTGAAACGAGAGTATTTGCATAGCCTTTGTGACTTTGAAATTATTATTTAATATAAATTGTGTGTTAGTCTATCTCATAGGTGCAATAAATAACATGATGTGATCAATGCATGATCAAACACCTCGCAAACAACACAATGCAAAGAACTTGATTAAGACCAGAACTAAGCAACTAAAATTAATCAATGCAACAGTGAACAAGAACAGTAAAAACCAGTTTGCAGAAAACCAGTAACAAGAACTTGAATATGGCAATAATGGACAATCAATTTTAACAGTAAGAGAATTAGGGAAGAGAGATCAAACACAATAGATTTACGAGGTTCGAACAAGTGATCTGTTGATCATTTGCCTACTCCTCGGCCAGAACAGCCCCAATGGCTTTGAGTCTTTATTAATGCTAGATTGAGAGAGAATTACAAGTTGTTTTACAAAGTGTTCATGACACACATACACTCGAGAAGCAAAGCTTCAATTACAACTCATCTCACCAGAACTCTCTCACTGTTTTACAGTCTAAACTAGCTCTCAAAAGTCTATCTCTCTTACTTGTCCCAAAAGATTGTAACTCATGGCTTTATATAGCCTTTGGCCTCTAGTCTTGATCCTAACTGTCATAACTGACAGTTAGGTAAGTTAGTTAGAGTTAGTTGCTAACTTCTTGGCCAAACAAAATATGCCTCTATTAGTGACCAAACTCCACAATTATCCACCTTGGTCATTAATAGAGAGCATGATGATGAACAGGGACTGAACTGGGCTTGAATCCTCACTTAGCAATTGAGGATGTTTAGCAAATCTAGGCAAAGCCTAAACTTGGCTAAACTAACATATTTTGTCATCATGTCAGCAGGGTTCTCCTTGGTTCCAATTTTCTTCACACAAACCTCCTTTTCAGCAATGATATCTCTGATGAAATGCAGCTTGATATCTATATGCTTTGATCTTTCATGGAACATGGGGTTTTTCATCAAATGCATTGCACTTTGATTGTCACAGTGCACTGTTATGTTTTCAGATTTGAACCCTAGTTCATGTGTGAATCCTTTGAGCCAAATAGCTTCCTTAATGGCTTCAGTAGCAGCCATGTATTCTGCTTCAGTTGAAGACAAGGCCACCACCTTTTGCAAATTCGATTTCCAACTGATGCATCCACCTAGAACAGTGAAAGCATAACCAGTTATAGACCTTCTTGTGTCTATACTTCCTGCATAATCAGAGTCAACATATCCATTTACTTCTATTTCACCTTGAAACTTGTTATCATAGACAAGACCAATGTCCATAGACCCTTTTAGATATCTGAGTATCCATTTCACAGCAGACCAGTGTTCCTTTCCAGGATCTGCTATGAATCTACTAACCATGCTGAGTGCATAGGCAAGGTCAGGCCTAGTGCACACCATGCAGTACATTAGACTTCCAACACAAGATGCATAGGGCATTGAATCCATGTACATCTTGTCCTCCTCTGTTTTTGGTGACTGGTTTTGAGTCAATTTGAAATGCTGAGCCAGAGGAGTGCTAACAGATTTAGCCTCATTCATACAGAACTTGTCTATCAATTTCTGAATGTAACTCTTTTGAGATAGTGAAAGTCTTTCAGGTCTGGTTCTTTTGATGTCAATCCCAAGTATTCTCTTGGCTTCACCAAGGTCCTTCATTTCAAATTCATCACTTAGATTTTGCTTCAACCTGTCAATGGCTTGTCTTTTCTCACCAATTATTAGTATGTCATCCACATACAACAGTAACCAGATTGGTTCATTGTTGTAATAGACACATGGATCATAGTTGCTTCTGGTAAACCCAATGCTCATCATGAATTCATGAAATCTCAAGTTCCATTGCCTTGGAGCTTGCTTGAGACCATAGAGAGATTTCTGTAGAAGACAAACTTGATTTGGTTTGTTACTTTTGAATCCATCTGGTTCTTCCATGTAAATTTGTTCTTCAAGTTTGCCATGTAAGAATGCTGTCTTCACATCCATTTGGTCCATTTCTAGGTTAAACTTGGCTACTTTGGTCATCATTATCCTTATTGATGTCTGTCTGACCACAGGAGAGAAGATGTCATTGAAATCAATACCCTCTCTTTGATTGAAGCCTTTTGCAACTAACCTAGCCTTAAATCTGATTTCTTCACCAGGTAGACCTTCCTTTTCTCTAAAAATCCACTTGCAGCCTATCAATTTCTGCCCTGGTGGTCTAGTTACAGTTTTCAAGGTCTTGTTCTTGAGTAGAGAATTCATTTCTTCATTGATTGCAGCAAGCCATTTCCTTTTATTTCTTGAGTTGATAGCTTCCTGGTATGAACTAGGAGTAGTAGTGTCAATTTCTTCTGCTGATGCAAAAGCAAAAGCTGTGCAATCAGCAAAGCCAAATCTCTCTGGTGGCTTGATTTGTCTTCTTTCTCTGTCTCTAACCAGCATGTATTCTTGTGAGTCATCTGGTAAGTTCTCTTCCTCAGTTGCATGCTCATCAATTTCTGAATGTGACTGTTCTTGAATATCCACCTGATCTGTAGTGTCTTCATTTTCCCTGGTGCTTTGAATTTCTAATCCTGCTGTTTCTCTGTCAGTTTGTTTATGATTTGCAGCACCAGTTTTCATGGCCATTTCATGTTCTTTGAAAACTACATCCCTGCTGATAATGCATTTTCTGTGGCCATCTTCTAAACACCACAGTTTGTATCCTTTCACCCCTTCAGGGTAACCAAGGAACAAACACTTGAGAGCTCTTGGCTCTAGTTTGTCTTGTCTGGTATGTGCAAAGGCTGTACAACCAAACACTTTTAGATGGTCAACAGTTGGAACATGTCCAGTCCAGACTTCTTGTGGTGTTTTAAATTTCAGGGCTGTGGATGGACATCTATTAATTAGATAGCATGCAGTTTTCAATGCTTCTCCCCAAAATTTCTTGTCAAGTGCAGCAACCTTTAGCATGCATCTTACTCTTTCCAATAGAGTTCTATTCATCCTTTCAGCAAGTCCATTTTGCTGTGGATTCTTCACAACAGTTTTGTGTCTGTCAATTCCTTCTAATTGATAGAACCTATTGAACTCATCAGAACAGAACTCAAGTCCATTATCTGTTCTTAGTTTCTTTATTTTCTTTCCAGTTTGGTTTTCAATGAGCCTTTTCCATGTGACAAAGGTATTAAAAGCCTCATTCTTAGTTTTGAGTAAGAAAACCCAAACTTTTCTGGTATAGTCATCAACTATACTCATGAAATAACTTGCACCTCCTAGTGTTTGAGTTCTTGAAGCCCCCCAGAGATCAGAGTGTATGTAGTCTAGTTTGCCTTTTGTTGTGTGTTTTCCAGGTGAGAATTTTAACTTGCAACATTTGCCATACACACAGTCATCACAAAATTCCAGCTTTTCTCCAAGTTTTCCCTTGAGAATGCCTTGCTTTTCCAACTCACTCATGCCTCTTTCACTAACATGACCCAATCTAAGATGCCATAACCTAGTGCTTTCCATATCAGGCCCTTTAACTACCATGTCATTTTCACCAATGATTGTCTTTCCCTTGAGATAGTAAATCCCATTCTTAAGTTCCCCTTTCATGACAACTAAAGACCCTTTCATGACTTTGAAAGAACTATCAATCTTTATGGTATGACCCTTCTCAATTAATTCACCAATGGAAAGTAAATTTCTTTTCAAATCTGGCACATACCTGACCTCTTGTATGCTTCTCACTTGATCATCATGTAGCTTCAATCTCACTGTTCCTATTCCGGCAATCTTGCATGCTTTGTTGTCACCTAACAAGACTGATCCACCATCTAGTTTCTTGAAAGTGGTGAACAAATCTCTTCTTGGTGTCATGTGGAAAGAACACCCTGAGTCAAGTATCCATGAATCACCTGATTCTTGGCTAGATACAACCAAAACATCAGCTGACTCATATCCATCAGTTGCCACACCAGCATCTCCTCTATCCTTACTCTTGTCTCTTTGAAGTTTAGCTTTGAGAGCCCTGCATTCATCCCTGAAATGGCCCTCTTTCTTACAGTAGTAGCATTGTTTCTATGCCTTTGAGTTAGGTTTAGACTTGTGTGATTGACTTGAACCCCTGTATTGTTTGTTCCTGTGATTGGATTTGTGAAAAACACCTTTATTTTCTCTGGTTTCTGATCTACCTCTGACAAACAAACCTTCACCATAGCCATTTGACTTGTCTTCATTTCTTTTCTGAATTTCCTTGGAGTTTAGTGCAGATTTTACTTCTATCATGGACAGAGATTCTTTTCCATAAAGAATTGTGTCCACAAAATGTTCATAACTCTTTGGTAGTGTACTGAGCAACAGAATTCCTTGATCTTCATCTTCTATCTTGACACCAATATTACTTAGGTCCAAGATTATTCGATTGAACTCATCAAGATGCTTCCTTAAATCCTTTGATTCATCCATTTTCATAGTATACAGTTTCTTCTTCAGGTAGAGCTTGTTGGCCAGTGATTTCTTCAAATAAATCGATGCCAACCTTTCCCATAACCCTACTGCAGTGTCCTCATTTGACACTTCTCTGAGAACTTCATCTCCCAGACTCAACAGAATGGCACTGTGTGCCTTGTTCTGAATTTCCTTAAGTTTCTTCTTGTCATCTCCTAGAGCAGCAAGCTCATCTCTATCAATTGCCTCTGAGATTCCTTGATGTACCAGAAATGCCTTCATTTTAATTCTCCATAGACCAAAGTCGTTTGTCCCATTGAACTTGTCAACTTCAAACCTGGTAGAAGCCATAGCAGATCAGTTCTTGGTTCTGTTCTTGAAGTTCTTGATGTACTAGTTTCAGTTCTTTGATGATCCCTTTCGACTGAGCTCTGATACCATTTGATGTGATCAATGCATGATCAAACACCTCGCAAACAACACAATGCAAAGAACTTGATTAAGACCAGAACTAAGCAACTAAAATTAATCAATGCAACAGTGAACAAGAACAGTAAAAACCAGTTGCAGAAAACCAGTAACAAGAACTTGAATATGGCAATAATGGACAATCAATTTTAACAGTAAGAGAATTAGGGAAGAGAGATCAAACACAATAGATTTACGAGGTTCGAACAAGTGATCTGTTGATCATTTGCCTACTCCTCGGCCAGAACAACCCCAATGGCTTTGAGTCTTTATTAATGCTAGATTGAGAGAGAATTACAAGTTGTTTTACAAAGTGTTCATGACACACATACACTCGAGAAGCAAAGCTTCAATTACAACTCATCTCACCAGAACTCTCTCACTGTTTTACAGTCTAAACTAGCTCTCAAAAGTCTATCTCTTTTTCTTGTCCCAAAAGATTGTAACTCATGGCTTTATATAGCCTTTGGCCTTTAGTCTTGATCCTAACTGTCATAACTGACAGTTAGGTAAGTTAGTTAGAGTTAGTTGCTAACTTCTTGGCCAAACAAAATATGCCTCTATTAGTGACCAAACTCCACATAACATATGGTTTAGGACCTCAATGAGCTGAAATGAGTTTTGGTTAATTTTATAATATGTCATCACATAAAAAAAAAATTATCATCAACAATTGAGTTATTAAAACAACAGGATTCGTATTTCATATTCTTAATCGCTCATCCATATTTAAACAACATTAAAAGCTGGTTTTAAATTTTCTATCAAGTTTTATTATTTTTTTCTTATCACAATTATTTCGATTTACCAAATAGAAATATAAATCTAGTTTGGTAGTTTTCAATTTCAATTTTCCGTGGTTCAACCTCACATGTATGAGTACTACTTGATACGTACCCTTGCGTAGTTTATAAATTTTGCGTAACAAGTTTTTAGCATCGTTATTAGGGATTGTTTTAGAATATAGTTGAATTCTATTCTAATCTGGTTTCTTTTTATTTAATTTTACTAATGTTTAACTGAATGTGTTTGACCTGCAAGAGAAATCCAAATGCTATATCAAGATCAATACCTTGTGAATTTTGTCACAAGTAATTTTTTGTTGCGACTAATAACTGATTTAGAGAATATCTCAACTACTTAAAGAGAATATCTCAACTATAAATAAATATATATAACAACTTTTAAATTTAAATTTAAATAAATATTTATTTTTTAAAATTAATTAATTAATCTAGAAAAACAAATCCAATAAGACTCATCATTTGCAGCACCTCTCGCTGTTCTTACACAGTGATCGATCGGCACTTGTAATAACAAGACTATATCTTCTCTTGAGAAATTCATGTCCCCCAATTTATTTAAATGATAAATTTAAAATTAGTTATTTATTACATAAATAAATAATTACTATTTTACTAATTTAAAATAGATTTTTCTTCTCCACTTTATTTTGCATCATCTATACTATTGACAGTGTTATATAGTGATGATTCAGAGTCACATACCTATAATACTAAACTCCAATAAATTAGATTATTTATTGAATCTCATTAATTAAATAATTCTATATATTAATTCTATTATTATTTCACTATAAATATAGAATTTAACTTTTAATAATTATGGAATTATATTTAGTGAGTTTAACTATAGTGTGTCTATTGATATAATAAATATCAGTGATTAGTCCTACATGTATTGCTCCATAATTAGAATTGGCTAAATTACCATTTAGTCCTTAATCACATCTATATCTCTTAGTACAATTACTTCATTAGTAAAAGTATAATTTAGATTCGATCTAAATGTGCACATTTCAATTCGAGAATTAATTACATATTGGTCTTGTCATACATAATCTCTATTATATATGACATTTTCACCGAGGTGTCTATTATATTAGCGATCCGAATTAAAATTGTTTGCACCAAGTAACGGGCATCAGTGAATTGTACTAGCAATCGTTAGTTAGACATTTCATAACTTTAGTATGTTGCTGACTATTTTATTCCTAGTAATTTCATGATCTTAATACACCGTTCAATACAAAAACTCACAACCTCATATATAAATTATGATATTCATATAGAGATTATTAATAAATAACTCAACATTCAGATATATATCAAATTGTTCAAGTTATAATTCAAATCAAATTTTATTTACAGCCTTTTTTTAAGATATAAATTTTAATATTAATATACGTATAGCTTTCTTTTCTTCTAGATTATGATGTGGCTTCTTTTACTCTATATATTGGTGGATATATATTTAAACTAAGTTAATGTAACAATGTAACGTGCATGTCTACTTAGTTATATTCTTATTTTTTTATTTTAGTGATGTATATTTTTAGTTGTATAATTATTATTTTTTTGTTATTTTTAGTTAAAAAAATATTTAAAGTTTATTGTTAATTATAATTTTAGTATAACTGTAATATTATTTTTAATTTTATAATTCTTGATATTCTTTTTTATGTTCAAGATAATTTGTTGTCTGGTTTGATTGAATAAATTGTTTTTTTATTAAAAAGAAAAAAGAAAAAAAAAATGGAAATGCATTTTTGGCAACGTCGAGAAAGTATATGACTATTGGATTGTTGACGACTTATCGCATGCAATGGAAATAGAGATTGTTTCTAATTGAGATGTCTTGGTTGCCATTTATATTTTCAAATTTTCCTTTTGACTTTTGCTAAGTTTTTTTTTTTTTTTTGAATTTATTTTACAATCATGCCATTAAGCCAACTACTTAAAATAAGAAGAAGAGTAATAATTTGTAATCATATAATAGATTGAGAATTTATAGAAAAACATCTTTAACTCCTAAATTGTACATTCTGGTTATTCATTCTCAAAGGACCTAAGTATTTGGTCATAAATATAGTATATGATAAATGCAGTGTCTTGTTTAATAATATATAGTGTTTGAGAAAATGTAAAAATATAAAAGCCAAGAGTAGGTATAAAAGATTCTTGCTTCGACTCTAATAATAATCAGTATGGTGTTAATCGCAATAAAACTTATTCTCTTTTTTTTTTTCTTTGAAAGGGAGCAATAATTAAAACTTCACTTATATGAAAATGTACGTACTATAAATAAATAAATTAACACCGTTTATGTCTCAAACTATTTTTGAATTGTAAATAACTAAGTATAAATTATTGACATATGCAATAATATAAAGACAAATATTAACGTACAGGTATAGAATCTTGTACTTTTCTATCAAACCCACAACATTAATTAAAATATAATAGATATGAGCTTTCAATAATAATAATAATATAAAAAACAAAAATCACGTTATAAATCAAACATTTTACATATATTTATATTGGGCACGGGATTAAATATATTTTTATTTTATTTTCAATCAATTTTACAATACAAAAACATATTTAATTGATTTTTTCTCTCTCAATGAGAGCTAATGCTATGCCGGAGAGAAAAAAACTCAGAGAAGGGTTACACACAGGGCTGGGCTTGATTTTGGAGAAGAAAACTAGAATAATAAGCAATTGATGAAGCAGTCTTTCTCTTCTCCCCTCATTTTGAGTTTCTCTTTCAAAAACGCAGTTTAATTGTACTATAAAAAAGAACCCCACTGCAAAATCCTTTTGATTTAAATTAAAAACAAAATTTCACATTTTAAAAATCACGCTCTCACTGCAAAAAAGGGTTTATGCTCGTTGCGGGAGAGTGCCTTGAGCAAAAACCCAAAATTCCAATCACACATTCATTGTAGCGAATAAATATCTCGTTGCAACCATGACTCGCTCGCTGAGGCAAGAGCCTATTGTTGAATATTGTTTGTCGCGTATTTAGATTGTTATTTTGGCCATGGCTCCTTCAGAATTGAACGATTCAAGATGTTTAGAAAATTCGAGAATGAGATCTACAACTTTCATTTTCAATTCCAAGTCTAGTTTTACTTTTAAAGTCGTCGAAATTTGCAATTAGGTTCTAACTTGTAAAATCAAGCTCTCCAAAATTGACCGTTTTTACCAAAATATGTTAAAATCATTCCAAAATACTCCAAACACAAAGCCTTTCAAATTACAAACAAATCCAAAATACATTAATTAAAAGTTTAAAGAGTTAATTTAATAGTAATAATGGGAGAAAATAACACAACTTAATAGATCTATATGCACTAATCAAAGAACATCTATTGAGGAAGGCCTATCAAGAAATTCATAGTGCTTACTTGTCCTTTTTTAGTCAAAAAAGAAGAAGGGGATTCCAACTCAGCCTTATTTCATGCCCCAATTTGAATCAGGACAATTCATAATAATATTTGCTCTATTCAGGATATGCAAGGGATTTGTAGGGATAGGCCACATGAGGTGGTTGGTGCTTTCATGGATTTTTACCAGAATTTGCTTGGTACCAAGATGCATCAGACTCAGGGGAAGACAATGCTTCAAGGACTCATTGATCATGGTCTTATTTTAACTGAGCTTCCTAAAAATTTTCTGCTTCAAAAGTATACTTTACCCTTCCCTTATTTATATTATTTTCTTTTTGCATCATTAATGAATTTCTTTAGATATATGTTTATGCATTCATAGTTATGTATAATATGTTTGTATTTGAAATTAAATTTGAATATTGCATATTATAGAGAAATTCTACAATGCACCCCTTAAAATGGATACATTGATGCACCCTTATCTGTTTTAGCACCCGGAATAAATTTTTAGTCAAATTTTTTCTTATGGTCATGTACGTTATACTTATTTAAGACATCCTGCAAAATTTTAAGAAATTTAGAAAAGTTTAACACGCTAAAAACTACGTTCTAACAGTGTATTGCACGCGTGACTATTTTATTTTATACGCGTGTAAAATAGACTGTTTGAACATTATTTTCTATATTGTAAATTAAATTATTCGAAATTTCTCAAAATTTTGTAGGTTATCTTAAATAGTTATAACGTACATGAATATGAAAAAAAAATACACTAAAAAAATTTTCTCGAGGCCGAAACGAGTTAAGGGTGTATCAGTACATCCATTTTAAAAGGGTGTATGGTAGAATCAGGGAAATTCTACAATGCACCTCTTAAAATGGATACATTGATGCACCCTTATCTGTTTTAGCACTTGAAATAAATTTTTAGTTAAATTTTTTCTTATAGTCATGTACGTTCTATATGTGATAGAAAGGGGTAACATAGTCCACTTGGCTAAGTATTTTGTTATTTTTTTTAATATTATTAATATGCCAACTTTATAAATAACTAACTCAAACACAAGCAGTAGCGGATGGAGAATTTAAAGTAATTGGAGGTGTAATTTTTCTTTTTTGTAAGGAAGGGAGTAAAAATAAACTTAAAAATGAAAAAAAAAAATAATGATCTTTATAAGAATTGAACCATTGATTTTATCTTTTATGTAATCTAGTTTAACCAAAATATTAAAAGCTCATATTATATTTATAAATATTATTTTTTATTATAAATATATATAGTAACTAATTAAATTGTATATATATATTTTCTTTTTCTGATTTTATTTTTCAGAAGCGCCTCGCCTACATGTGAGTCCACCCCTAAACACAAGGATGCGGAAACAAGTTCTACCTCCTCAAATCAAAATAACACATAGACGCAGTATTTTCAGCAAGACGGTGCACTGTCTCGCTAATTGCTTAGCAATCCCAAAAAAAGAAAGTCTGCCTCTTTGGCTAAGTTATGCACTAAGAAATTGCAATGTCAACCAATTTAGTGAAATCCCTTTTAAGTTTGAGGAACCTAGCCCAAGATGCCTGCAAAGTAACATCACCGATCAGGTCTTCTTTTGTATAAAAAGACCAAAATATTAGTACAAAATTTGACTAATAATGATGAAACACCAAAATTTTCACAGCACAAGTTGATGCTTTGAGTTTTTGGCATGGCATAGAGGAGCAAGCCACACTTTGTAATGGGAAGTAATTTTTTTTTTTCCTTATAATTTGAGTAATTCAAAACTTATATGAATTTAGTTAAAAATCTGAAATTGTTTCACCTTATATATTATTTAACGTAAGAGACTAAACATTGCTACTAGTAAATAGTTACCCAATGGAACGGAGGTGACCTTGCAATATCTTTAATTGAGAAAAACGTTACAAGTCGCAAAACTGAAAAAGTAATTTCCAAATCCCAAAGGACTGAAAGGAGACGTACCAATATTGTGGAACTGGAAATATGTTATTCAAAACAGTACTGTATTATATCTCATCTCAGCCACACTCTCTCTCAAGTCTCAAACTTAACTTTTTCTCACTCTTTATCATACCTTTTTATTTTATATACTACCTTTTATACCCACAAAAATAAAAAAACTCAAAAAATAATTAAATAAACAATACAATACAATGTATTTCTTTTATTTTATTTTTTTCACTCTTTTCCTTTTTTTTTCATTTCTAAAAATGAAAAATAGATAGAAAGGAAGGAAGAAAGATGGAAAAAGGGTGTTGAGAGTCAACCGGTTCTTTTTGGAGCTATGTATTTGTAAGGCTTCGATGAGTCCACATACAACTCCTTTTATCTTAACTTTTTTTTTTCTTTTCTTTTTTCTCAATATTCATTTTATTTGTTTCCTTTTTTTCCTCATAGCTTTTTCTCTCTCTTATTTTATTTTATTTTATTTAATCTCTCACTCTGTGCAAATCTTGGAAAAGCCTTTCTCTCTCTATCTCTTTCTCTGTCTTATCATATATTTTTCCTTTTTTCTTTTATTTATAAATTTTGGGTTTTTCTCAAAAGTCTCTTCAACTCATAGAAGCTTTTTCTTCTTGAGCAAAGTCCAAGCATGCAGACAACGAGATAACACTTGCCCAAAAACTAGGGTTCCCGTTTTTTCAACTCCCTTACCGCTGTTCTACCTGTTTTTCAGGCTCTATCTAGAGAGAGAAATCTAAAGGGAAGAGAGAGAGAGGGATAGAGAACGAAGAGCTAAGCACAAGATTTTTCATTTACTAAAAAAAATTGAAGAAAATTTTGCTTGCTTGCCTTCTTTCTCTTTCTTTCTCTCCAAATCAAACTTTTTTTTTTTTTATTTTCATCCTCTGAGAGGGAGTTGGAGACATTTGGGGTCCGAACCATTTGTCTCCTCTATCCTCTCTCCGACTTTTTTTTTTGTTTTTTAATTTTTTTTTTCTTTGTTCCAAAAAAAACAAAAATAATGGAGAAACCCATTCTGGGTAGTTGAAATTTTGAGCCATTTACGTGGTCGAAGGCCGAGTTATGGCTCGGGAATAGAGTTTAAAACCAGTCAGTCAATAATAGTGTGTTTATCTGTACATTTTGTAAAGAGAGAACGAGAAAAGAAAATTAAAGGAAGAAAATCTAGATACTCAAGTCGAGTGAGTGAGTGAGTGAGTGAGTAAAGAGTTGTAGTATATCAAAGAGGAAGCAATAGAGAAAAAGGAAACATAAAAAAGTGTGTTTGGCAAGTGAGAAAATTTTAAGAGTAAAACAGGAAGGAAGAAATTAAGGTGGGGGCTTTCTTTGATGAGTTTTGGAGGATTCCTTGACAATAGTACTAGTACTAGTGGTGGTGGTGCAAGATTAGTTGCAGAAATTCCTTACAGTAGTACAAGCAACAACGACAACAACCACATCATGCCCTCTACTGCTATCGCTCAGCCAAGACTCATTACTCAGTCTCTAACCAAATCAATGTTCAACTCTCCCGGACTTTCTCTCGCTCTTGTACTAAGATTTTTCCTTTTTCTTCTTAATTTTACTATTATTGGTTACCTTTTTGGGGTTAAAAACTGATATGGGGTTAATTTTTTTGGGGAGGCAGCAAACTAATATAGATGGACAAGGAGATATGATCAGAAACATGGCCGAGAGTTTCGAGCCAGGTAGTGGCCGTAGGAGCCGAGACGAAGAACACGAAAGCAGATCTGGGAGTGATAACATGGACGGTGGCTCTGGAGACGATCAGGACGCAACCGACAAGCCTCCGAGGAAAAAACGCTACCACCGACACACTCCTCAGCAAATCCAAGAACTCGAAGCGTACTGATTTGTTTCCCCTTTTTTTTTTTTCAAGTTGTATGTTGTTTTGATTTTGCTCTTTGTTTTCATTGATCTCTTTGTTTGTTTTGATTTTCTTAGTCTGTTCAAGGAGTGTCCTCATCCGGATGAGAAGCAAAGACTTGAGCTAAGCAAAAGGCTTTGTCTAGAGACTAGGCAAGTCAAATTTTGGTTCCAAAATCGGCGAACCCAAATGAAGGTGATTTACTTGATTAACATGTTCATTTTGTTAAGAAACCAATTGAGTTGTCTTTCTCAACAAGTACTTTTTTTCTTTGTTTTTTGGGATTGTTAACCAGACCCAACTCGAACGACACGAAAACTCACTGCTTAGGCAAGAAAACGACAAGCTCCGAGCGGAGAATATGTCCATCAGAGACGCCATGAGAAACCCCATGTGCACAAACTGTGGTGGCCCAGCAATCATAGGCGAAATTTCGCTCGAAGAACAGCATCTCAGAATTGAAAACGCCCGCCTCAAAGACGAGCTCGAGCGGGTTTGTTCTCTTGCCGGTAAGTTTCTCGGTCGACCCATTTCAGCCTTGGCGACGTCCATGGCTCCTCCATTGCCCAGTTCAGCTCTTGAGCTCGGTGTTGGGAGTAATGGCTTTGGTGGATTAACCTCAGTCAGTACCACAATGCCTGATTTTGGAATTTCGTCGAACACTTTGGCTGCCCTTCCTCCTCAGTCAAGGTCTCAAGGCGGCGTCCAAGTTCTCGACCGGTCGATCGAGAGATCGATGTATCTAGAGCTAGCCTTGGCGGCAATGGACGAACTAGTTAAAATGGCTCAAACAGAAGAGCCACTTTGGATGAAAAGCTTTGAAGGAGGAAGAGAAGTCCTTAACGAGGAGGAATACATGAGAAGTTTCAATCCTTGCATTGGCATGAAACCTAATGGATTCGTCACCGAAGCTTCTAGAGAATCGGGTATTGTCATCATCAACAGTTTAGCTCTAGTCGAGACATTAATGGAATCGGTATGATACTTCTCATCTCAATTAATTTATTTCAACTTATAATTAAAAATATCTCTCAATTTTTTTTATTCACAATCATGAATCGATTTTGGTACTTTTAACTTTCCCAGAGCCGTTGGGCGGAGATGTTCCCTTGTGTTATAGCTAGAACCTCAACCACTGATGTGATCTCTAGCGGTATGGGAGGAACTAGAAATGGTGCACTTCAACTGGTAAAATCTTCTAAATAATAAAACTAATTAATCTTTTTTCCCACCCTTAAAACACAATTATTTTTTGTTAATTAATAGAATTATATATTGATTTCAGATGCATGCGGAACTACAAGTCCTCTCTCCTTTGGTTCCTGTCCGTGAAGTGAATTTTCTCCGGTTTTGTAAACAGCACGCCGAGGGGGTCTGGGCCGTGGTGGATGTGTCCATCGACACCATCAGAGATAATTCTTCTGGCCCACCCTCGTTCATCAACTGTAGGAGGCTTCCTTCTGGGTGTGTTGTTCAAGATATGCCTAGCGGCTACTCTAAGGTAATTAAAGTCCCTTTAATTAAATTATTCTTGGAAATTTTGAGTATGATTTTTTTTCTTTTCTCTTAATTACTACAATTACGAACACACCCTTTAAGTGTCACTTTTTGTTTTTCTCTTCTAAACATTTATTGTTAATGTCCCAAAGTTCCTTTCATCTGTTTTTTTTTTTTTTGGTTTGGAGGGGGTCTTTAATGCTTCTCTGTTGAAGCAAACTATAAACATAAGAGCTTAGCTGAAAACATTAAAGTGATTAAAGTGAAACCACTAATCACATCAAATCATAAGTAGTTTCATTCCCCATGACAGCCACTTAGAGCTCATGCATCAAGAGCTTTTTTTTATTTTTTATTTAAAAAATTTGTTTACTTATTTAATTTTCCAGTGGTTACTCTATATAATGACCAAATTGTCAGTGTTCTTAGTTTGTCTCCCGAGGGGATTATATTTTATGTTAAATAATCTTATCTTTATTGATCTTTCAATGCTTGGCTTCTGTTCTCAAATCTCAACCTTATACGTATACAGTTATTTTTTTTATATAAAATAAGTACTCTCTCTAGCTTCCTAGTTTCAATAAGGTTTTGCTTACATGTACTATATAATACTGCCAACCCTATGTTAGCGAATCGATGCTCAAGGGAATTATTTTATACCATATAGAAGCCTCTATTACACATTAAATTCATATCCTAATTTTGTTTCCAAACAGGCTTTTTATTTAATCTTGATTTCTCGATTGAATAAAACTATGTTTTTGATGTTTCTATTCCAATCTTTGATGCTCTCTCGATTCTCTCCCATGGTATTATAATAAAACGTGACTAACCCTTAAATAAGTGTGATTCCTTCTAATAATAATTAATTTATAAACAAAGTGGGGAAGAGACTTTGTAGTCAAACCGCAGGGAACTGGCTATTTTGTTGCTATATGAAATCATACACTTCTCGATGTCACTACAAATATTATATTTTATGATCATCTACGTGAGATTCCAAGTAATGCACCTATAGTTTACTGATTTTCTTCTGCTCTTTTCCTCCCACTGGTACATGCCCCTATATAGCCTACATACACGGGGCTATATTAAATTTTACAAGTAAACTCAAAAAGCATGGTTAACAATATTTTATTATTTTAAAATTATACTGTTACAGGTTACATGGGTGGAACATGCAGAATACGATGAAAACCAAATCCACCAACTTTACCGGCCATTATTGAGTTCCGGAATGGGCTTCGGTGCCCAACGGTGGATTGCCACTCTTCAGCGCCAATGCGAGTGTCTTGCCATTCTCATGTCCTCCACCGTTCCCACCCGTGACCACACTGGTAACGTTTTTTATTTATATAATTATTTATCTGAATTTTATATTTAGAAAAAAGAAATATAACTGAAATTTTTATCTGGCCTCGTTGTTGGTGGTTACAGCAGGAATAACATCAAGCGGGAGAAGGAGCATGCTGAAGCTGGCGCAGCGCATGACAGACAACTTCTGCGCAGGGGTTTGCGCCTCGACGGTGCACAAATGGAACAAGTTGAACGCGGGAAACGTGGACGAGGACGTTCGAGTCATGACCCGGAAGAGCGTGGACGATCCTGGTGAACCTCCGGGCATTGTCCTCAGTGCTGCTACTTCAGTTTGGTTACCGGTGTCTCCTCAGCGCTTATTTGACTTCCTCCGCGACGAAAGCCTTCGGAGTGAGTGGGACATACTTTCCAATGGTGGGCCCATGCAGGAGATGGCTCATATTGCTAAAGGCCAGAATCACGGCAATTGCGTCTCTCTTCTCAGAGCCAGCGTAAGCGTTAAATGAATATTATTACTATTACTATTACTCCTATTATTATTATTGTTTTGTTGGTTTGTCACTGCCACGTCAGTGGGGCTGGAAATAGGTGAAAGTTATGAGTGGGTTTGGTTTGGAAGTATCTATGAGCATAGTCAGGACATTTATTTAGGGTTATGCATAACACGTTCATGGCTTGCATTAGGGACAAATGATATGAGATAGGACAGTGTTTGTTTCGGTAACTTTTGTCCAAAAGTCAAAACTATAGGACGGCTCTCGCCTTTCCGAGTTAGCTTCTGACCTCATATAATATAATAATCAAAATAATAAAACATTGGGTAAAAAGGAAAATATGGCTTTTTCGGGGTTTGACTTATCTATCACTGAAAACTGAAACCCTTTTTTCTGAGGATAAGAGGTTAAAAAAATATAGCAGCAATTGTCAGAGGTTGTGGCATTATTGTAAATATTGTGAGGAAGTAGGTTTCTTCCTTTTTTTTTTTTTTTGGTTTCAATAGTTTTTTATTTTGCTCTTGTATTCAGGCTATGAACACAAACCAGAGCAGCATGCTGATTCTGCAGGAGACTTGCATAGACGAGGCGGGATCGCTTGTAGTGTACGCGCCTGTTGATATTCCCGCCATGCACGTGGTGATGAACGGTGGTGATTCTGCCTACGTGGCACTTCTTCCATCGGGCTTCGCTATTGTCCCTGATGGGCCGGGCTCTCGTGGGCCCAATTTGGGGTCGACGCCTAACGGTGGGTGTAGTAATAATAATAATAATAATGGTGGTAGCGGAAGCAATGGTAACGGCGGTGGTGATGGGTCCCACAGAGCGAGTGGGTCTCTCTTAACTGTGGCGTTTCAGATCCTGGTCAACAGCTTACCGACGGCAAAGCTCACGGTTGAGTCGGTGGAAACCGTCAACAACCTAATATCGTGTACGGTTCAGAAAATCAAGGCTGCTCTTCAGTGCGAGAGTTGATACCGTGTCACGTGAGATCTCACGTGATTGGACCTCCACTCGTCATATATATAATATATATATTTTTTCTTAATTTAATTAATTAACATTGACTTGTGTGTATGGTAGTAGGGGTGGGGAGGGTTGATATTTAGCTGGGGAGTTGGGTATTTTGTGTGTTTTTGGAGTGATTGAATTAGACTCATTTCGGTGAGTTTTTTGAGTTTGGTGGTTGTTGAGTCAAGAACGAACCCCCCGTTGTGACTCATCCTTGCATGGTGGTAAGAATAACTACGTATACGAATGACCGAATACTTAATTGAGTTTCAAATCAATTACTCGGTGCAATAACGAGTTTTCTTAACACAAGGCAAGGGTGGTGGTTCGGGTATTGACTCTGGTCAACCCTGGTGTTGGCTCAAGTAGCATTTAACAAGGTTGAAAATATTTCCCATGATAAAGGAAAAAAAAATATATGCATTCTTGATTTAATTTTTATTACTTGATGAATTCCCTTTTTAATATTATTTTTATTCCATCTGTTCATATATTAAGTTCTGATACATCATATATTTATTTCCTCTCAATCTTGGTGTTTTCATGTACATGAATTTGTATAATAATTAATTAATCTTAAAATTAAATAATGGATATTTGAATAAATAATGTTTTGAAAGGAAAAATAAAAAATAATTGAAGAAGGCATCAATACTAAAAAAAAACTACAACTCTCGTACTATAAATATAAGGTTGTAATTTTTTAAAATAGATCGGCGATTGGAATAGACGTGCCGTCAGGAGAAGGTATGTTTGGAAGAGTCGATGGTATAATGATGATATTGGTTTGCTGTCGATGAGTGTGTATGACAATGTAAATGGGTCATTAATGAAGGAGGCAGAAGCTGTTGGGAGAAAGCGTTGCAATCAATAAATGCTGGTTTTTTGGCTTCGCCTGATCAAATATTTATCTTTTGATGGCATCCCCTTCCGTTTCATGCTACAAACCATTCATGCCATGACACGTGTCTGGCTACGTTATCTGAGTTCACAGTAACGGTGTTTTGCTATATAATGTACCTATCACAGGTTAGCTTAACCTAAGGATTTGTCACGGTTTGGAGTTTGGTAGGGGCACAACCTAAAGTATATAATATGTTACATCTGTTTGCATCTATTTATTCAACTATTCATCTCCATTCCACGAGAATCTCTCTTCAATTATTCTTATCAGATTATTACACAAGTTTTTTTTTTTGTTTTTCCTTTCTAATTAACTGAATAAGAAAAATACAAAAATAATTGAAACTTCTAATTCGATGTTTTATAATATCATTTATCATATTTTTTTTCATGTGATTTTAATTTTTGTTATTATTAATTATAATGAATAATAAAATTTTGATACACAGCATATGCGGTTTGGTTTAATTTCTACGTAAAGTCAAAATGTATTTTTAATCAAATTTATAGTGTGAGGAAATATACAAATAATAAATATATGAGTGTCCTAAGAGATATGTATAATATACCAGAATCAGTACTTCTGGAATAATTATGAGATTCATAATTAATATTGTGGTTTTGAATTTGTGACATTTGAGTACTTTCTTTTGACTATTCATCAATTTTTACAAACTTGGCAGTAATCTTGTGTATTAAAGCTGCAGGACCCTCCTTGAGAACACAACGTACGTGTTATATTATTTTATAATATAATAATAAAGTAGATTAAAATGTGATAAATATATGTGAATAATATATATTAAGTGTGGTAAATAAATGTGTAACCTATGATTTTATAACCTACACTTTTGTAACCTACATGTTGTAACTTGGAGAGGAGTTACAATTTGTTGTCACTTGTAACTCATGTGTTGATCACACATTATTAGTGTAATAAAATGGTTGTTACACAATTTGATGATAGGATTCAAATGGTATGAAATATAGTTGTTACAAACTATATTAATACTCATTTATATGAGAGAAATGAGTGTTGTGTATTTTGAATTCTAAGTGATCACCTATACATTATAAAAGGAGGTCTTTGGTGCTCATTTGTAAGAGATGAAGTTTTCTATCAAGAAAGCACTTTGCTAGAAAACCCTAAGGCTTGATAATTCCCAAAGCTATTTCCTAGAGAGTTCCCTTAGTGCTTAGAGATAGGGGGAAATAAGCTTTTGGACAAAGGTGTAATACCTTGTTCAAGCCATGGTGATCCCCACTAATCTACACTCAAGGTTGTGAGTGAGTGATCTTCTTTTTCTTCTTCATATTATATATATGTATGTGTTATATAATATTGTGTAATCTATCTTCTCTTCTACCTTTCATATATATATATATGTAATATATATAGTGTATATATATGTATTGTAACATATATTTAATCAATCTCTTATTTTAGTCCTTGTATTATTTTACAATAGAGTTGTAATAAATCTTGATTTTCTTCCATTGTAATAATATCTCTAACAATCAAAAGCTTATCCCTTTTCAATGGAAGAGATGATAAATCAAGATTGTGAGAATACAAGGATAAGAGATTTAATGTGAAAGTCATTCATGGGTGAGCATGATGGTGAATATTATGTGATTTACTATTTTATATGATAGTAATATATATGATATATATAAGTTATATATATGTGACATATATGTGATCATGTGTTTATATCATATTATATATATATATGATATTTGAATTTATATTATGTTATTATATGTATATATATGAGATATATAATATATAACATGTATATATGAGTAATATATATTATATATATGTAGAGTATGTGATATAATATATATTAGTGAGATTAAATATGTAGAAATAATTATTTCTATGTATTTATATGAGACATGCATATATAATACATATATTATATATAATATATATCATGAATGTGTATTAAAGTGTATATATGTTATATATGTGTGAGGTATGTAACATATATAGTTGTGTAATTAATATATATTATGTGTATATGATATATATGTATATTATAGTATATATATTATATACACATGAGATATGTAACATATATATTGTGAATTTAATATTGATATTATGTGTATGTTACATATGAGATATTGATTAGTAACATACATATTATATTAACATATGAGTTACATAACATGATAATAATGTTGATAGTAATAAAATAGTGTTTATTATTATTGTGAGAATTATTATCATCTATTTTGTCAATAAAGAATATTTTAAATTCTTTTTCAATTTGGTAGTGAACATCTCACTTTATGAGATAATAAAAGATGGCTTTTGAGAAGTTACATCTTTTATTGGGTTATAAGAGATAATCATCTCATATTTGAGATAAGAAAAAGTGGACTATGAGAGTTACACTTTTATTGGACTTGCATTGTCATAAGCAAGAACAAATGGATTAAAAGTGAACCCAAACTTGTGAAATGAGCCATAAATTGGAAGAGCAATTTTGGACTCAAAAGTAAATGAATCAATGTGGATTCAAAAATAGTGAAAAGATAACAAAATTGGAGAAGCAATTTTGAATCTTAAATGATCAAAGTTGTGAACAAAATTGATGAGAATTTTGTTAACTTTGGTATAATTTTGGGCTAATCTCAATAAGGAGATAACCTTAAAATTATGAGTAAAAATAATCACATTATTTTATGAGTAGTAATGTGAGTTTGATATTTTAGTTTTGTTGAGAAAACTAAAAATGTCAAATGGTATTTTTAAAGTGGCCTTAAAGAGTCATTTGAAGAGGAAAATACACAAAAGTGATATTTTATATACACTTTATGGTAAAAATGTGGGGGTGAGCCACAAATTTAATTAAAATGTGTTGAGACGTTATTGATTAATTTATTTGATTTTGAATTCAAATTCTAAATCAAATTTGGCTATGTGTATATGTAAAATTTTGACATATTTTGGTGTCAAAGTTAAGTGAAAATAATTTCAAGAAGGAAATTAATTAAAAGAGTTATAGAGACAAAGTGGTCTTCTATATTTTAAAATCAAGATATTATCTTGATAGTGAAATGTGAAAGTGTGGGGGTGATACTCCAATGTAAAAAGTTTAAGACATGCTTGGTGTCTTAAAATAAAGTATAATTTAGACATGTTTGGTGTCTAAATTAGTGTTTAATTTTGATATGTTTGGTATCAAAATTATTGAGAATTTGAGTTGTGTGAAAATTAATCTTTTATGATTGAATTTTCAAAGCTTAAGTACTTAAGGAGAAAAGTGGTCACAAAGTGAACACTATATTTTGGCATGCATGATTCACATGGAATCAATATTGAGAGGTTATAACAAATCGCTTAATCTCCGTACAAGATTAAAGCATGAATTTTCGAGGGATGGGACCTAAACTCCCTTAGTGTTTTGCTCATTGATGGTAACCTATCTTAACACTAGTAAACATCTAGTCTTAAGCTCAATAGGTACTAACAAGTCAATAGAGTGAATATGGTACTCAATTGTCCCATCTATGGATGAGTACATGTTGTGAAAATTGAGGGTTAAAACCAAAATGTTTTTTAATGGAGCTTAAGCTTAAGAAAACTCACTTAAGCTTAAGAAGTGTCTAAAGAGTGGTGAGACACTAAAACTCCACCTATATGGACTAGAGGTGGTGCCGCCTCTTATGAGAATTGGGAGTTATTCTCTAGAGAGTCCATGAATTGGAATTTTGCACATGGCCATTAACGGTGCAAGAGCGAGACATGCGGTCTCAAGTGAGCATTAGCGAGGGTGTGTGTGTTATCACCGGTTTGTATTAAAGGGATAGTGGTTCAATGCTACGGCAACCAAAATTTCATCAACTTTGTGGTAACTACACTAAGGTAAAATTCAAGTCGAAAGACATTTTACCTAATGCACCTAAGCAAGACTTCTTTAAAAGTATATATTTATTCAATCAAAATGGGGGAATGTTATATTTTGATATAATATTTTGATTGATTAAATAAATGTTACAAGTGTGTTACAAGTGTGTCACACATTTTAATCTAGTGGGGGATTGTTATATTATTTTATAATATAATAATAAAGTAGATTAAAATGTGATAAATATATGTGAATAATATATATTAAGTGTATGGTAAATAAATGTGTAACCTATGATTTTATAACCTACACTTTTGTAACCTACATGTTGTAACTTGGAGAGGAGTTACAATTTGTTGTCACTTGTAACTCATGTGTTGATCACACATTATTAGTGTAATAAAATGGTTGTTACACAATTTGATGATAGGATTCAAATGGTATGAAATATAGTTGTTACAAACTATATTAATACTCATTTATATGAGAGAAATGAGTGTTGTGTATTTTGAATTCTAAGTGATCACCTATACATTATAAAAGGAGGTCTTTGGTGCTCATTTGTAAGAGATGAAGTTTTCTATCAAGAAAGCACTTTGCTAGAAAACCCTAAGGCTTGATAATTCCCAAAGCTATTTCCTAGAGAGTTCCCTTAGTGCTTAGAGATAGGGGGAAATAAGCTTTTGGACAAAGGTGTAATACCTTGTTCAAGCCATGGTGATCCCCACTAATCTACACTCAAGGTTGTGAGTGAGTGATCTTCTTTTTCTTCTTCATATTATATATATGTATGTGTTATATAATATTGTGTAATCTATCTTCTTCTACCTTTCATATATATATATATATGTAATATATATAGTGTATATATATGTATTGTAACATATATTTAATCAATCTCTTATTTTAGTCCTTGTATTATTTTACAATAGAGTTGTAATAAATCTTGATTTTCTTCCATTGTAATAATATCTCTAACACGTACGTATATTCAGAACGAGAATAATTAACATGATAATGCAAATTATTATCAACAAAATCTAATTATTAATATTTACAACTATTTGTTATATACTATGAAGAGGAGAAAGTCACTTTGTAAAGAAAAAAAAACAAAAGACGATCGAGCACTTGGAAAGTGAGAAACAAAAATGATGAAATAGGCATAGAAACAAACAAAACCCCGTTATTCTAAATATTCCTAATAACACCAAGATATAGATAGCTATGGCTAGACCATACATATGCACCTCTCTCTCTCTCTAACTCTTTCTTTTCTCTCTCATACATGCAACCAAATGTACACGTGAGGATTCACAGGAAATCTCCCAGTATATATATATATATAATATATATATATGTTTATAATATCTTTGGGTGTGGACGAAGGTAATAAAGTCAAGACAGTGAAAGGCTATCCGAAAGTGGGAAGGGGATTTGGCCCTCACAACTTTAGGTATATAGGACATTATTCATTTGGACTTTTTCCTTTCTTTGCAATATCGCCCCCCACACCACCACCTTCTTATAACCTTAGCCACTTTGCTAACAAAACAAAATGCCCTTCCTTCTCTCACTCCAATTCATTCACCATAATAATAATTATATCCTTCTTCATATAATAATTCTTTTAAATCATTCACCATAATAATTATATCGTTCTTCATATAATAATTCTTTTAATTATTCTCTCTCTTATGTAGTGCCTGTCAACTGCCACGTGACAGTATATTTATGTAGTATGTTAGTTTACTCGAGTTTGATAGATATTAATGGATATATTTGGTGTATGTGTGTACTGCTTTGGGTTGTATTTAGATTTAGTATGTACGCATATAGCAAGTACACAATATATTGTCACGTATTCAATTATATTTTATTCTTTATTTATTAACGAATAACCCGAAGAAAGAAAGCAGAAAGTTGGGGAAATAAGATAATAGTCATACTAAGTATATTTATGGGGGCTTTGGTGTGTTTTATTGTAATCAAAATTACTATTATTTTTTTTATTATTTTGTAAAATTAATTTAATACATCTAGTACAATATTTTCCAAACCAAATAAGCTACGTTTGATATCTTTGATCTGGCCTTTACCACATGAATTTGACGAGACAGGAGAGAAGAGTAACACGGGAGGAGGTGGGCTAATAAAAGAATCGTCATGTCAATTCTGACTATTCTATAAAAGTTCACTCTAATTTTTAACGTGTTTGAACTATAAGTAACAATTCCTTCTCAAAAAAAAATATTTGATTTATGAATTCTGAAATTATTGAAAATAACTCTGCTCTACCCAACCATAATAAGCCGCCACATGCAGGTGGGCTCCACTAGCCCCACCATATGGGGCCCAAACACTGTCAAGGCCCAAAACCATGTCAACTTGATGATGGGTATGTTACCCAATCATTCACATTAGTCCTTCTTCGGTCTATTATTTGCGCGCGGGTCACATTTTAGCCAAATATACTTTGATCTAGTAGGTAATGATTATGTGTTTCAAAATTACGAAATCATTTCATAATCATCATAATATGCAATTATTCTGAGTAAATGTTATTACATCTACTGATAATTAGTTCAGCTTGTGACAATATAAACATGTACATTATATACTAGGGCAAATTACATACAAGGCATGTGAATTATGTTTTTATATGTATATATAATTATTAATAATTGATATTATTAGTACTAAAAATAATTTTCAAATTATAACATATGTAACTATAAAATTTATAAATATTTCAAATAAATTATTTATATAGTATAACTTTTATTTATTTGAAGAATTTTTTAAATTGATTATTATTATTAAGGGTCTTAATTTTGTTTATTTATTTATAATTTTAATGTAATAATTAAAATTTATTTGTACTAGTATATAAGCATGAAACTAAATTATTGCATCCCCTAATGTTACTGTTTGTTTTGAGTTTTAGGATAGTTTGTGAAAAAAGTTGTGAAACTCAAGATTTTAAACGGTTTAACATTACATTGTAAAAGTTATGTAAGACTCACAAAAAAGTTACACATTCACATTAAAAAAAAAAAAAGTTACGCATTGAATATACATTTTTACTCTTCTATTCCCTACTTCCTATACCAAACACCCCAAGGCACCATTCGCTTAATAATCCTTCTCGAGTTATACTCTCAAGTCTCAATTAAACTGATTGCTATTAACAAAATTATAATTATTCAAATATATATGTTTGTATAAAATATATTTAACTCAAACTCAATGTTATTTAACTCAAATTTTTCTAATAGTATCCATTTATTTTATTAGGTTGATGTTATAATTAATTTTTTTAATTAGATTTAATTAAGTGATGTTAAGTTCGATTAGAGAATTAATTACTTTCAAAATACATTTTATATATTATGTCCAAACATTTATTTTTAAAAAATAATGATAGTGATAGATACAATATTTTTAATTTGTAGTTAGGAGAGTGTGGTTATTATAAAGTGTACAAATTATTAGAAGCATATATATATCATTAATTATTTTTAAAACAAAAAGTTAAGATTTAAATATATATATTATATATAGATGTGATTGTATATATATGTAATTTTTATTTTTAAATATATGATTAAATTAAATTTTTTTATATAAAATATCTATGTAATCTTTACTTTTAAATATAAATAATAATATTATAAAATTATAAAGAATATTTTGTTAAGTAATTGAAATATTCAATTAAAGTTAACGTAGAAAATTTAAAAACTCCGTTAAACCAAGAATTTTGTCACATAGCAACACTTTATATAGAATAAATGTATTTAATAGGAAATTAAGTTCAAAATAAATAAATAGTGATTTCATATCTCCATCAAATATTTTCATTATCAGGATCGATTAAAAGCTCCCGCCCAAGACCTCCCACCTAGGTTCAAAAAACTATTTAACAAAAAAACTTTAAATTTATTTTTTTAAAATACTATATTTTGTGTTTTTACTATTATTTATTAAAAAAATACTAATTTATTTTTTGAGATACTATACTTAGTATTTTATTACGAAAAATGTCTAATTATATTTTCAAGATAATATATTTTAAAATTTTACCACTATATATACAAATAAAACATAAACTTTTTCCTAAAAAAATCTCAATTAAATTTTTTGATCCAAGAGTACCCTCAATTAACTTGAGATGATCTATGAGAGTAAGATTATATTTTTGTTCAAAGTGATACAAAATGGCTGTGATGAAAATGACCTTTTTATTTATTTATTTTTATCATTTGTTAGATTCTACCTAGCTACACACAGTTTAAAGTATTGAATTTAATTTTTACATATAATATTTGTTGACATATTGTGTTACAGTATTAATTAAATTTATTATATACACATACAGATTTTAAACATTATATATATATATTAAATTAATAAGTCAAGTATATAATTACGTATTAATTATATCTATTAATGAGCTATATATATATTATTTCTCATCTCAGCATTTTTGTGTGATTGAAAGTAAAGTAATATTTTTATAATTGCATAATATTATTTTGAATGAATTAAATGTAAAAATATTAAACTATATATATAAAGTCACATATAAATATATATATATAAATTGGTATATATATACGGGTATGCTTTTAATGGGTATTACCCATGTATGGGTATTTTATTCTTGACCATTAGATCAAATATCTAATGGTTGATATTTAAAATCATTAATTAAATATTAAAAAATCAATATTTCCTATTTTGTTATTCTCTACATTATTAAAATAGATAAAACTATTAATAGAAATAAAAAATTTATAAATGGAATTGTTATTTAAAAAATAAAACACACTAAAAAAACTAACAAACTATTTTTTTTTAATAAAAATCATTTTAAAGATTAAAAAGAAAAAAAGTGTATATTTATCTTTTTATAAAATTTCTTCAAACTAGAATTCTAAATTGCATTACTGAAAACAAAAAAAAATAATAATTTTAAGCTCTAAACTGTAATACATATAAAATGTATAAGATTTTTTTTAAACCTAAAATCTTTAATTTTATAATAATTAACTATTATTTATATGTTTTTATTTTTTTAAAAAATACTTGAGCTTACCAAATCTATAAGAACAAAACCAATGCAGAAAATTTTAACAAAAAAAAAAGTGTCATAAACATTATTGAATAATGGCAATTGTCAACACAAGAATTTCATGCACAAAAAAATATATTTGACCCCTAGACAAGATTATCATCTTCCAATCCTAAAAATATAAATAATGAACAACACCTCATTAGTTATTCTAGGAGAATGATGCATGGTAATATCAAAAAAATCATTGGATGATAATAATATTTCTCTAACAATGATAGCCTATGTAAGAACTAAAAAGTATTGTAGTGTTTTATTTTCAAGAGTATGAATAATATTATGACAATTGGATTCCACAATCAAGCTCTTATTCTCCTAATAAAAAAATACATTAATATACATGTAAATGATTTTTAGTTTTACAATAATAAATTATTAATAAACTCACAATTTCATAAAATAATAAAGTAGTAATTTTAATTAATTTTTAAAAATAATTTATAATTTTTTTCAAACTATTAGTTGTAATTATTATTTTTAATTTTATAAAAAATAAATATAAATTTTTTTTAAAAAAATAATTGTTAGAAACTTGCCATAAAAGATTATTAGATTATTACCTTATTAATTTTTTTTAGTTCCCATCAATCATTGCTCATGTCCAAAATGAAATCAATAATAGTTAGTTATCGTATCCTGATCTTGTCTTAAAACCGGTGCAATGAACGATGGAATGTAGTCATTAATTAATGGTGACAAATATTTGTTCTATTAGGGTTTGTTCAAATCAAAGCTTAATTATTCTTGTTTGACTGTTGACAATGGAATCAATATAAGGACTAGTCGGGAGCATAATAACTCACAATTCTATCTATATATAATAAACTAATTAATATTTCCGCTTCAATCAAATGGGCATCATACAATTTGTCTTATACATATATGATTTTTTTTGCAGATCCTAGATAAAAGTTGTGTAAAAATAGTATTTTTTTTTTAAAAAAAAAAACTTGATCTAAATAAAATTAAAAATCACCAACAACATAATGAATAACTTAATTTACTTAATAAAACAAATCTTCACAAACTTTAAATTTCCTAACATAAAAAGACAATCACTAATTGTCATTGCAGTATTTTTGAACTTTGAAAATTAAATAATGAATATATATGTAATATGTTAATTATATTTGTTCACCATATATATTTATCTTATTGTTATCACCATTTTTTTAGGGGACTATTTATATAATCACAACTGAGTTTATAACAACGCACATGCCAAAAGTTTATTTGTAAAGGCACTAAATATATAGTATATCCATAATTAATTATTCATTATTATAAGTAATTGTCACAGAACCCATGCTTAAAAAAATTGTACATAGTTATTATTGGATTCTAGGGTTAGTCGACTATATATAATACAAAATTGAAATAGAGAAATAAAGTAGTATTATTATTTCGTAGGTTATATATAGTACTTTTCCTTGGTCTCTATATGTTGATACAAATTAAAGACTTTCTTAAATCGGTTTCTCATCTCTAATATATATTATCTTTGATGTCGGAAAAAGAAGAATTAATTAAGACCTTTATTTTCTCTTTTGACTTAATTTTTACGTGACATTTAATGCTTTAATTGAAATGAGATGGTACAAGAAAGCACTTTTCTAAGCTTTTTTTTAGATTACTTTCCTTCTTTCAAGTTTTTAGCCTTCATTCAATTATAAACGAGAGTGAAGTTGGAAGTTGAGATATTAAATGTGGAAATAAAGAAGAATATTATACTTCTCATTCACTCCATTTAATAAGTGGGGCTAATTTGAAAACGAGGACCTCGCTACTTTCTAAGCTTTGTAACTATATGAACTACAAAACAAGATACCATTCAGTTTTTCCTTTTCAATTCCCTTTTTTCTTAAAAAAAAATAAATTAATAAAAGTTTTAGTCAAATATGTAGTTATTTAATTCAAAACTATGCTTTATTTTATGTCTACCAATTTACTTTGGAATATATGCTTAAATCCAATAATTTACTTTTTAATATCAAATGCATTCCATACTTTTCAAAATAGCCTCTAAAAATAATAATTTTATCCTAATCTTTTAAAAGTACTGAACATAATGAATAATCTGGTCTAAATAATTTTGCAAACTACGATATAGATAACCTCATTTTTCTTTACAATTTTTTCAGTAGTATCCTTAAAATATAAACTAATTACAAAAATACTTTAACAAATCTCATTTATAATAATACATTACCACGTCTTTAAAAAAATACCTTAGTTCAAAATTAATATGTCTGAAATGAAATTAATCTCAAATTTTATTTTTTATTTTTAATTTACTTAAGTTTTCAAAAGTATAACATTTTGGTTACTTAATATGATATTGATAAGAAATTAATTAGTTACTTAAAAAAATTATTTTTATATCATATCACTACAAAAAACTGCTATCTTTTGTGACAATTTTTTAATCACAACATAATTTTTTGTGACTAAGTGTGACTTTTAGTCACAATAAAATATTACTTGTAACTTAAATATAGTATTTAGATACAAGTTGTTACTAATTTAGTTTTAGTCACAACAAGTATTGTGACTAAAAACAAATATTAGTCACAAGAAATTGTAATTTTTGTGACTAATACCTTTTGCCACGGACCTTTTAGTCACAACATAGGAATAAAAATTTATAATTAGTCACAACTTTTTCACTTTTAGTCACAAGCTTTGTTGTGACTAAAAGTAAGAATTTTTGTAGTGTATAATTTGAGATATAATTTAGTTACCTCCCAAATTTAGTTGTAAACATCTTAGTTATATTATAGTAAAACTAAAAATATGGGAAAATTCCATAAAGATATAAAATTATAGAAAATAACTAATATATTTCATCCACGTTTATAAACCTAAATTCAAAATTACCATATTCTTTTGGGACAATATATATCCATGGGCCTAAATTCAAATGGTCACCCGTATAACAGGAATCTGGTAATGGAACCTCAAGTGGAAATGTAATTGCCCGGCCCATATTAAATACCTGATTGAAAATTGAAAGGGATTATTTAACAAATACACAAAAACAACAAAAATCTTACAAAAATATGATTTCACGAAATTTTAAATATTTTTACAATTTTTTTAATTTTATTTACAGAAAATACAGTCTTTTTTATGTTATACTCTTGTTCATTTATTGTTGATTTTTGTTATCTGTATGTTATTTTTTGTTGTTGTTTTAATGTTATTTAGATGTTATTTTCATGTTACTTTTATGTAGTTTTCTTGTTGTTTTCATGTTATTTTTACTAAAAGCCGTAAAAATATAATAAAAAAAAAAAAATTCTTCAAACGCAAACGTAAAAATGTAATTTTTTTTACAAAAAAGAGTATCTTATATAATTATCCCAAATGTAAATGTATTTCATTTAACAATATTTAAATAATTAATTATATTTTGTTCGATTTTAAAAAACTCATGTAAAATTTATATTTATTTTTAATAATTTTTTAATGTCAAAACTAGAAGTAAGTTTTTTTAATAGAAAGAATTCATAAACTTAATGTAATTATTAAATTTTTGGGGAATTTTAAAAAATACTCTTTTTTATATTTTATTTATAATTTTACCATCTAAAATTTTTTATTTACAAAAGTACGCTTTTAAAGTTTTAAATTTACAAAAATACTTTTTTATCAGAAAAAATACGAAAACAACTAAAAAATAATAATAATAATCAATCACACAACAACTATACAACAACAAAAATAATCAAAAAAAAAAAAAAACCTAATGACAACTATAATACAAAATATCATGCTGAGAGAAATGCTAATCAAGTTGCACGTGGATTAGCAAAATATGCTCTAAAGTTGGATGGAACAAATTTCCTATCCAATTTTCTCTTTTGTTGTAAATGACTTTTGATTTATAATAACAATATATTTTCTAAAAAAAAAAATAATAAAGTTATTTATAATACTATTTTTTAAAGATATTTATAAAATTATTATACTATTTAAATATATAAATTATTAAATTTGATTGTATTTGTAGTATTTTAAAAATGCTATTATATGATACTTTAATAAGAAATATATAATTTTAAAAAAATATATATAAATAATGAAATTTATAATTTACGATTTCAGATACGAAATCAATTGCTTATTTTTGTTTATGTTTAGGAGTTTCGATTTAGGATACTAGTCATGGTG
Organism: Cannabis sativa; assembly: GCF_029168945.1. Lineage (NCBI taxonomy): Eukaryota > Viridiplantae > Streptophyta > Magnoliopsida > Rosales > Cannabaceae > Cannabis > Cannabis sativa. The sequence continues at coordinate 37,306,429 of NC_083601.1, read as the reverse complement.
GTGGTGTGAATAATGGGATAGTAGTGGTGGTAACAATAGAGTGGTAAAAGTGGTGGTGGTAACAATTTGATGGTGACAATGATAATGGTGGATACAAAAAAAGGAAGAAGATGAACAAAAAGAAAAATAAAAAGGAAAAAAAAGAGAAAAAAATATTTTTTCAAAAAGAATCTCTTTTAAATCTTTTTTAAATTATTAATATTATGTGTACTAATCAAATTTATACTTATATACACAGTAGTAGTCCATTTGAACACATAATCGACCAAATGGACAGAAAAAGTATATATCGAAACGATTGTGAAAGTTGGGGAGTTCAGCCTTAATTTTTCTAAGATAGTAAAATATAGAAATACACTATCTTTTTGGCATTTCATTTAGAGATGTTCTAAGATATTTTTGCCGTTACTTTTTTATTAAGATCATATATATATAATAATTATAAATATTAATGGAGTTTCTTCTCAAACATCTATCTTTTATATCTTTTATATAATGTTATAGATGTTAAAGATTAGGTGGAAAAAAAAAAAGAATTTTTAGAATTTATAAGATATTATGGGTGAAGTTGGAAAGTGTAGTTTCTAAAAAAATATTTTTGAGACCTTATAAGTAGAAGATTTTTTTTTTTTTCAAATGGAGTACAATTTAAAAGGAATTGCAAACTAAAAATATAGGTATTTTCTTTTTAAAGAAAAAAACATGAGTATTTTGTTTTATTTATTAGAGAAATCAAACACTTAAGATGGAGGAGATAAATGAGAAATTTTTTGAGGGAGATTCAAGTGTTGGGCTGACCTTTCTAGAAGTCAAAAGAATTAGTGGGCCGAAGAATAATGTGGGCTTTACTGCCAAAAATAACACTTGTTCAAAAAGTGTGGATATACTTGACTGTGTGGAAGTTGTTACAGGGGACTTTTTGATCGATGTAAATAACTCGAATGGGGCGGGTACTGGTTTCCAGTCCTGCCAAGAATTATGAATGTGCTAAGTTAGAATTGTCGGGGGCTTGGGAACTAACGGAGTATTCAATTCCTAAGAGAAATTGTTTCTCAAGAGAGACCCATTGTATTTTTCTTTGTGAAACTAAGTGTCATAAATCAAAAGTTGAGGGACTGGCAAGATTATTAAAGTTCGAAGGGGTTTTTGTGGTGGAGGCTTTGGGTCATGTGGGTGGGCTTGCTCTTTTATGGAAAAATAAGAAGGAAGGGTCTTTGTTGGGCTTTTCAAATAACCATATTAATTTAGTTGTTTCTTCTCCTCCTAATAGAGATAGGAGATTAACTGGTCTTCATGGAGAACCAGATCGTAATAGGCGCCAAAACACTTGGAATCTACTTCGCACTTTGTCCAACCAATCGGAGTTGCGTTGGTGTGTTATTGGGGATGTTAATAATACAATTCGTCATGAAGATAAACGTGGTGGTAGACAATAACCTCAATGGTTGATAAATGGCTTCAATGCTACTATTCGACAATGTGGGCTTACTAACCTCGAACTTCAAGGACATTCCTACACTTGGGAGAAAGGTCGGGGATCCAATACTTTGGTGGAGGTGCGCCTAGACAGAGCTTTGGTCTCGCATTCATGGAGCATGGCTTTCCCTGATGCTACCTTCACCAATCTTGAATACTCTACTTCGGACCATTCCCCAATCTTTCTTGAACCGAAAGTGGCGAACAATTTTACACCTAGTTGTCACTTTCGATTTAAGAATACTTGGTTGAAAGATCCGTTATGCCTTGAGATTGTGAAGGACTGCTGGGAGCAACATCAGTTGCAGAATTTCGGTGTCAAACTTTCTTTGTGTGTTGAGAAGTTGTCTCAGTGGGGAAAAGAAATCACATGCACTTTGAAGCATCATATTAAATGTCATAAATCTGATTTGAAATTTCTACACTCCAAACGTGGCAGTGCTTCGGTCCAGCAGTATCAAGATATTAAAAAGAAGTTGTTTGAAGCTCTTGACCGCCGAGAATACTATTGGAAACAAAGGGCAAAACAACATTGGTTAAAAGAGGGAGATCCGAATAGTAGTTACTTCCATAAGGTTGCCACAACCAGGAGCAACAATCAAATTATTCAGTTGCGTGATGAAGCTAGAGATTGGTTTTCATGGGAAACAAGACTGTTCGAAGTCGTGTTCAACTACTTCCAAGGGTTGTTTCATACAGCAGGTACGTCTTGTAGAGAGGTTGTAGACTGTGTTGATTTGATTGTACCCGACTCTATCAATTCTGAGTTGTGCAAGCCAATTACGGACGAAGAAATGAAAAAAGTGCCTTTCCAAATGCATCTGGATAAGAGCCCAGGTCTGCATGGTATGACACTGGCATTTTATCACAAGTGTTGGAATATTATGGGATGTGGTGTTACCAGCAGTGTGGGTAAGTTTTTTGAGAATGATTGTAGTGCCGCAAATGTCATTTTGATTCCGAAGAAAAAGAACCCAGAACCCATGACTAATCTTCGACCCATAGCTTTGAGTAATGTTTTGTATAAAATAATTACAAAAGTTATAGTTAATAGAATGAAGCCTTTCATGGACACAATCATCTTTGCTAATCAAAGCGCTTTTATCCCTAGTCGCCTAATCTCCGATAATATTCTGGTTTCGTTTGAGATATTGCACTACTTGGAAAGGAAAAGGAAGGGTAAAGATGACTACATGGCTCTGAACCTGGATATGAGCAAGGCGTATGACCGAGTTGAATGGAGCTTCCTCGAAGCTATGTTGCGAAAACTAGGGTTCACTAACTATTGGGTTCACTTGATAGTGAGGTGTGTATCATCGGCTAGATACCATGTTATTCATGGAATCACGAGATAGGCCCTATTATTCTGTTTAGAGGTATTCACCAGGGTGACCCTTTGCCACCATATTTATTTATTCTTTGCGAGGAGGGTTTCTCAGCTCTCCTTCAAAAATATGAGAACTGTCGGTGGTTGCATGGATGTAAAGTGGCTAATGGGGCTCCCCGTATATCTCATATGCTCTTTGCGGATGACAGCAACTTATGAGGAAGCGATTCGGATCAAAAAAATTCTTCAAAAATTTAAATTGGCTTCGAGTTAGAAAGTTAACTTTGCAAAGTCCTCATTAATCTTCTTTAGTTCCAACTCTAGTGCAGAAATAAAAGAGAGCCTCGCAGAGCTGTTGGGTATGTGTATTGCAACGGAGGGTAGCTTGTATCTTGGTCTCCCAAGTTCTATGAGTCGTAATAAGACTGTGGCTTTGGGCTATTTGAAAGAAAAATTACAGAAGCAGCTTCAAGCATGGGGTACAAAGTTTCTCTCTCGGGCGGGCAAGGAGATACTAATAAAAACTGTAGCTCAAGCTCTCCCTAGCTATGCTATGAGCATCTTTTTGCTCCCTCCTGAGAATACTAAAGACATGGAAAGTATGATGGCTAAGTATTGGTGGCAATCTTCAAATAATTCATCCTCTATCATTCATTGGATGTCTTGGAAACGACTTTGTAGCCATGAAACTAAGGGAGGTATGGGCTTTCAAAACCTCCGTGACTTTAATCTTTCTCTTTTGGGTAAGCAAGGGTGGCGGCTCATGGTCAATCCTGAATCCTTGTTTCTCGAATGTTCAAAGCCAGATATTACCCACGCAGTACATTTCTAACAGCTACCATCTGTTCGAATCCAAGCTTTATTTGGCGGAGTATATTAGAAGCGCAATCTCTAGTGAAGAAAGGTACCCGATGGGTTGTTAGGGATGGTAAAAGTATACCTATTATTGGAGAACCGTGGTTACCAGATGAGGAAAATCCTTTAATTATGTCTACTCACCCAAGCCTCTATAATGCTAAATTCTGTAACCTCCTGACAGTGGATGGCTTGGGGTGGGAAGCTGAAATCCTTGAGGACCTGCTGGTGCCTCAAGATAGACAACTGGTGCAGGCGATCCCAGTTCAGACACGACCAGTAAGAGATGTGTTGTGTTAGTCCAAGGACTTGTCAGGGTTGTACCCCGTTAAGAGTGCGTACAAGCTTCTTGAACAGCTTAATGGTGAATATAACCTTGATGCCTCTGCTGAAGATCAGTTTTAGAGAAAGTTATGGCAATTAAAAATCCCACCGAAGATGAAAAACTTGTTGTGGCGTGTTGCAAAAAGTTGTCTCCCAACCATGTCTCAACTGCATTTGAAACGAGTGGAGATTAATATTCTTTGTCCTACTTGGAATATTGATGCTGAAACCATTTTTCATGCGCTTCTCACATGCCCTGCTACTGTTGTTGTTTGGAATCGCGCGGGAATAGGCACAGTAATGCATCAAGTCACCTCTTCCTGGACTGGTGCATCGAGCGATTCCTGGTGTTGGACACGGATCATTCCAGCTTGGTGGTGGCCTTGTGTTGGGCCATTTGGAATGCAAGGAATAATAGAGTATGGCAGAATAAGATAGTGGGGGTTGAGAGCATTGTTACTTTGGTAATGAACTATCTTAATCAATGGCGTATTGCTAAAAAATCAAGCAATTATTTGTTGTTCACTGGGTACATACCAGGGGACGGGGCTGACCAATGAGTCGCTCCAAGTGTTAATAGTATTAAGATTAATGTTGATGCGGTGGTGTTTAGCGAGACCTCTAACTATAGAATTTGAATTTGTGGCAAGAGACTCAAATGGTGTTTTCGTGGAGGGTGGTACAAAACTCTTCCAAGGTTCGGTATCACCTGAAGTGGCTGAAGCTATTGGGATCCGTGAAGCATTGAGCTGGATCAAAGACCATCGGTGGCCACATGTGACCTTTGAAATGGTTCAAGCCATCCGTAGTACTATTGTCATGATTTATATTTTGGCAAAGTGATTAATGACTGTAAGACCTTAGTATGTGCTTTACGTAATGTTTTTTTTTCACTTTGTAAAGCGATCAATAAATATAGCAGCTCATTCTTTCGCTAGAGCTTCTATATCGCACCCTGATCGCCTTTTCAATCTGGACAATGTCCTTGTTGAGTTGTTACCAAGTTTGGTAACTGAGCTAATCGTTTAATAAAATGATGACTTTCATTTTGAGAAAAAAAACACTTAAGATGTATTTTTTTTAAGGACACTTAAGCTGGATTTGGTCCGCTGTTTGTGTAAGATCACAATCTTGATATGCCATTTCATTTGTATTGAATTTGATTATTAATGAATTTCCTTCAAAAAAAAAAAAAATAAATAAATAAATAATAAGTATAAAAATTTGCATGATCAAAATTATTTCCTCATTTTTTTTTATCGTTTGATTCTTTCATTTATATTTTCCTTCCATTTAATTCAAGAGTTTCATTTTAAAAATTTGTTTCTATTAAAAATGTGTCCCCATCAATTTAAATGGAAATTATTTACAAGGCCAATCTAAGAAATTTAATTCCTTAATTTTAATAAAATTATAGGCTATCACAAGACATTGGCAAAGTTAAGACACAACACAATACATAAATTAGTCACTATAAATAATAATAAATAAAAAAGCAATATATATCCAACTTAAATTAGTCGCTATAAATAAGCAAAATTCGAAACAAAAATACCTAAATTAATTAAGGCAAAAAGAAAACATCAACAACAGGATACTTGTTGATCAACTTGCAGTGTCACAAGAAAGAGATTATCTTTGAAAGAAGGAAAGACAATCATATGTTTTTATTTTTGATGAAAAAGTGAAGAGATTTATTGGTAAAATAGATATATAAATCAACCATAGAGCTCAATGCCCACCTGGCAATGTTATCAGTTGCAGAATTTAATTCTCTAGGAATTCTACCATGCTATTTATTCTCAACAGTCAACATAAGGTGTAATTTTCATTATACATATTACAAAAAACAACAAATTAGTCAATTTTTAAAAAATGACCAATCACTAACTCATGAAGGTGGCGTAGCATAATTTTGTGTCATTAAGATATTTGTCTACTTCATTTTTTTTTCAAAAACATAATTTAAAAATAATTGGTATATAAATATATAAAATTTAAAACATTAAAATAGTATAATCTATACATAGTAAAGAGTAAATTCCAGTAATTTATGTCATATTAAATTAATACAATTTCATACCAAATGGTACAATTCCACACCAATTTATTATCTCATCTTCAATTTTTTGCACCAATTATTACATCAAACAACTAATTTAAACTAAACAAATAAAAAAATAAGACAAGAGATGGTCTACACAGAAAATTGTGTTAAGATTTAAAGTTGGGTTGGCGGATGTTATTTACTCCAATTTGGAGTTATGCGCGAAAGTAGATGGTCTTAAAAGCCATAAATTAATTCAATTCGTTATCTTTTTAAAAGGGAAAACAAAATTAATCAAAGGTATAGGTCAATGATCAATTTTTTATTTAATTTTTTTTTAAGAATAGGTCAATGATAAATTGACAATTACTACAAATTCTTATACAAATTTAAAGCCAACGCATATAAATGGTGGAACATTGAAAGAGGTAGGTACAATAACAATTTTATTTTGTAAATTGAACAGAGAAATTTTCGATATTATCTAATGCATAATTATTTTGACCGCTTATACTGTCAAATTTTATTAGTTTCTCAAGTCAATAATATTACAACTTACAATAGTAGAACTAGAAGATTCACATTAAAAGAAAGATTAAAAAAGTTGTAGGTTCACACAAAAAAAGAAAAAAAAACAGCTGTTGTATTAGACTTATACATGCTATAAGTATTTTATTTTATAATTCTGCATTATTTTATTATGAAATAAAAATTGAGGCATAATTGAATTGCTCTGGTCTTGGATTTTAATTTATTTTGGGGTCAAATTTAAGACTGATGAAATGTTTAACGGCAGATAAAGACTTATTTATAAAGAAAATATATATAATAAAAAGAATTGAAGAAGAAAGAGAGAGATTTGTGCGGTGTTAAAATCCTAAACGAATCCGAAATAACTTAACCGCAAAAACACACCGTCCAATCCGAAGACCAGTCAAAAGGTCTTCCCCCGAATATTCCGTCACATTATCCATTTCTGTCTGAAATTCCTTAATTGTAAATACTTCTACCAAACAGGGGTACTTTAGTAACTTCATTCGTTCTTGCGATCCCCCAAAATCATGATATATCCACCGTTTGATTCTCCCATCATGACATATCGACGGCCACTTTTACGAGTTTGACTGTAGTACGAAAAAGAAATATTTCAGGCTGGAATGATTGGCTTGATGTTTGATCCCAGTTTGACCGTAGAAAATTCAAAAAGCCAAATTAAAAAAAAAAATAATGATATTAATTAAATATAAATTAAAAAAAGGCCACATGTAATGGCTTTTTCCTCATTGAACAGAGAGAAATTAGCTCTAAAAAATCTATTACAGTCTGGGGGAGAGCGGGCTTCTTTCCCTATTTAATTTTTTATTTTATTTAATTCATTATTATTTATTATTAATTTTTAATTTCTAATTTCCAATTCTAATTTCTTCCCACTATTTCCAGAGTTTGCTTCTTTCTTGTTTTAGATTAGGGATTGACAGAGAGAGAGAGGAAGAGGAAGAGAGAAGCAAGGGTTAAGAAAGAGAGAGCTTTCTCTCTCCTTTTATTTCTCATTCTTGTGATTGTGATTTATTGAGCTCTCTTCTTTTTGAGGGTGATTACATTGATAGGTATTGGGGATTTGAAGAAATTAGGGTTTGGAGGTGGGGTGCAGTGGAATCGTGGAAACGAAGAGATGAACATGATGCGTCGCCTTAAGAGCATTGCCTCGGGTCGGACCTCAATCTCATCGGACCCAGTAAGTTCACTATTTTTTTATTTTTTATTTTTTTAAATGTTTGTGTTTGAAGAAATTGTTATGAAACTGGAAGCAAAGAAGAAACAAAAATGGATTTTTGAGCTTTGCTTATGGATATTGTGCATTTGACTTGTTATACTCCGATAACAGTTGGTAAAGCACTCTTTAAAAGAAAAGAAAAAGGAAGAAGAAGGAACAATGATTTTTTTCTTCTTCTTCTCATTTTTCCCTCATTCTCAATGGTCATTCTGTTTTTTTTTTCCCACAAAAAGGTCACCGCATGAGTTCAAATTAGTAGGTTTTGCTTACGATTACATTCTAGTTTTTTTCTTTGTATGTAATGGATTTTCGTTCTTTATTGGGGATGAACTGGGAGTATATTATATATATGTTTATGTATAGAATCCGACACTTGATTAATAAGTTCTCTGTGTTTTAATGGTTTTGTGGCCTGATATTATGTTCTTTTAAATCATGTTTGATAAAATAACAAATGGTATGGATTCATATGATGTATTGAAGACGGTACATTGCTTTTATGTGGGTAGGGCATCGATTTTTATTGTGTCAATTATCGCCTAAATCTGTGTTTTATTCTCTTCTTCTTCTATGCCAATGTCTTTGTGAGATATGGATTTATTACGGTTAGAAAGTGGTTTTTGGATCACCAGTGCTCTGCTGGGAAAAACAATCCTGATTTACAATAGATTCACTTTTTTGGTTAAATGTAAGTTAACTTAGTGAAGTTATTTGTACTCATACTTTACTGCCTGCCTCAACCATCTCCCTCGTTAACTCACAAGATAGGTTGATGTTTCTTTAACCTACCTGTTCTAAAAAAATTTAACAACTTAAATTTTACTGATTTTCTTTTAGGGTGCGGATTGTAATACAAAGAGAGCAAAGGTTGATCAAGATATGGAGCAAGTAAATGTTGAATCAAATGCCATTCAGGAAAGTGTTTCTAATCTACAGCAGCATGTGCCGTCTACAGCATCGGAAAATGTTGCATGCACGTCTACTGTACCTTCAATTGCCAACTCCGAGTCAAAAGACGAAGAAATGACTGAGAGAACTAGCTATGATCAGCTCCCCAAAGAAATGCACGAAATGAAAATTATAGACGAGAAAGCCAATAGCCATGATGAAAAGGTATAATTTAGTTGGTACATATTTTCAAGTTTGAGCAAAGAAAGATAAAAAGGAAAGGCTAAAAGAGAGTAAAGAAATAAACAGTTGTTGAATGGCTAGAGAATCCTTTGCCTTGTGCAGGATATGGAACCCACTGTTATAAATGGTCATGGCACGGAAACAGGTCAGATTATTGCAACAACAGTAGGGGGTCGAAATGGACAGCCGAAACAGGTAAACATTATTTTTAGAAAAACATGTTTCCATCTTTAGCCCCTCCTTCCCCCCAATTTTTCCATTGATCTGTATACCTTCAATGTTTCGTGCAGTCTCTTTTGTATTATAGATTTTATTTGAATACAAAGTCTTAATATATTGTTTTTGCAGACAATTTCTTATATGGCAGAACGTGTTGTTGGAACTGGCTCTTTTGGTGTTGTCTTTCAGGTATTTGGAAATATGTCTGAGTATCCATCATCCAAATTGTTTGTTGATGTTTCGGTTTTTCTTTATGATAATTTTTTAATAGTGAACATTTATTTTCTTATTGATATTGATGTCAATTTCTTCACTGACATGATTCATTATATTTTACTTAGGCAAAATGCTTGGAAACGGGTGAGGCAGTTGCAATTAAAAAGGTTCTACAAGACAAGAGATACAAGAACCGAGAACTTCAAGTCATGCGTTTGCTTGACCATCCTAATGTCATTCAACTGAAGCATTGTTTCTTTTCAACAACTGATAAAGATGAGCTTTATCTTAACCTGGTCCTTGAGTTTGTATCTGAAACTGTCTATCGAGTTTCAAAGCATTATGTTAGGGCAACTCAACATATGCCCCTGATCTATGTGCGACTTTATACATATCAGGTAAGTAATTAGTTACTTACTATTTTACTGTATGAGATTATACTGATGTGTGTTGTAACTTTTGGTTTTATTGATTCTGTTTTGTAGATTTGTCGTGCATTAAATTACCTACATCACGTTGTTGGTGTGTGTCATCGTGACATTAAGCCCCAAAATTTACTGGTAGGTTCTTGCTTTTGTTGTTGGTTTGGTAACATCAAGTTTGTTGTCTGCTTGATTCCAGCGTAATATTATTGGTTTGTACTTCATACTGATAAAATTTATCTGGAGACCACTGAGTTCTTTTAATTTTTGTCTTTTTACTATTATTTCTTATCAATGTTTTGGTTCAGTTAATTTAGTTAAATATTAATGCAAAGTTATTATTATGATTTTTTCCCCTTCTGAGATTCCTTTTTGTTCATTATGCAGGTTAATTCTCAAACACACCAACTTAAGATATGTGATTTTGGGAGTGCAAAAATGTTGGTAAGTTTTTTTTTATTATTTTTTTTTAATTTAAGGCTGTTATTCTAAATGCTGATGAGACTTTGTATTTAGGTGCCAGGTGAACCCAACATATCGTATATCTGCTCACGGTATTACAGGGCTCCTGAACTTATATTTGGTGCTACTGAGTATACTACTGCAATTGACATGTGGTCTGTTGGTTGTGTTATGGCTGAGCTACTTCTGGGACAGGTGAGTCTATATGAGTTCAATTGGTGTCTAAACTTGTTTATTGTGGATGTACTGTAGTTTGTTTTTCCCATCAAATCTCCCTTTGTTTATGTCTCCTTAATCAATAAGTGTATTCACTCTGTGCTATCACCTTCGTTGTGTTTGCTCTAAACTGATTGCTTGTTCTGCTATGCTGGATCTTGTTTTTATGCAGCCACTGTTCCCTGGGGAGAGTGGCGTTGATCAGTTGGTAGAAATTATTAAGGTACAGTTAGTGTCGAAGTCACCTTAATTACTTGTTAACTAATACCGCTGTATTTTGTATTAATTTGCTTATACTTTTTTCTCGTTTTTGTCCTGTTAGATTCTTGGCACTCCAACAAGAGAAGAAATCCGTTGCATGAACCCAAATTACACTGAATTCAAGTTTCCTCAGATCAAAGCTCACCCGTGGCACAAGGTCGAGCTCTTTTTTTTTCCTTTTTTTAGTGTGATGTTAAGTAGTTCATGATTTTTTTTAAAAAAATTATTTGGCGCTGCTAGCTGTAAATATTCATTTTTCTAAAATGATTTGATTTTCAGATCTTTCACAAGCGAATGCCCCCTGAAGCCGTTGACCTGGTTTCACGGCTTCTCCAATATTCACCAAATCTTCGTTGCACCGCGGTGAGTTAAATCACTTTACACCATGAAACAATATAGTTTTTTTTTGGTTATTATCCTCTTAACACATCCTGATTTCCAGTTGGAAGCTTGCGCTCATCCCTTCTTTGACGAGTTACGAGACTCAAATGCAATGTTACCTAATGGACGAGCTCTACCTCCTTTATTCAATTTTACAGCTCAAGGTAATATACTATATTTCTATATAGGAGATGTAAACCCTGATTCCCCCTTCACTCTTCCCTTTTACCTGTTTTATCTGTTGACATCTAATACTCCGGTGTTTTGCAGAATTGGCTGGTGCATCAACTGAGCTACGACATCGTCTTATTCCCGAGCATGCAAGGAATTAATGTTACGTGAACATCGTTTGGTCTTGTCTGTGCAATGTTGTTGGGATTTTGATTGTTTTATTTCTGTTGTCGTACACAAGCTATGCTGCCGTGCCCTTTTTAACCCAAGAACCACCACAGTTTGAACCCCTGCAGAGAAGTCGGTGTGTTGTAAAGTCGTCTCTTGGAAGTTTTTTTATTTCTTTACCTCTGACAATTCATATGAGCAAACTGCTGAGGAACTATCACGTTGATGGAATGGGTCTGCATGGCGCCGAAGGTTGAAAACTTTATACGTATCCACAAATGTGGCAATGTTGCATGCTTCCGTTTCTTACTGATATGTGTTCTCATACAAACGCTTTGGTTTTGGAATCTAACTTAAATGTGATCTGTTTAGATTGATTAGGTCGTTCTCATTTATACCGTTCTTTCTCATTTTTGTTCAACCTACTGACTTTCATCTGTTCTTCAATTTTGTTTATATAATAATTATAATTATTATTACAAAGTAGAGTTTATGGAGCAATGAATGAGTATGTTACAGCCAATACTTTTTTTTTTTCAATTTTATTTTATTAAATGATTAATAAACTCTTATCATGTATTATTTCCTAAGAGGGTTTTGGATAAGTAAATTTATCTAATACAGCAATAATGGCATCTGTAACAAACATATATGACAAGAACGTATATATATTATCAGAGAATTTCATTTATTTACTCTTGCTTTTAAAAGAGAAAACCTCTTTATTGCGCTGCACAGAGAAATAAGTCATTGTCTTACTTTTGTGCCTTTTTTTCTACTTTTAAGTGTAAGAAGATGATAAAAGCATACAAACCAAGGGAAAGGAAAATACTTCATGATATCTCCAGCCAAGTTAACATGATAAACAACTTTTAGCTTTGTCTTTTTGAGGTGAGAGAAATATAATTATCATATGTTGGTCTTCTAGCTGGGCCTGGGTGTGTAAAAAGACATGAGTGGGAATCATCATGATTAATTGTAGTTTGGCTCAGCCGAAGCACTGTATCTGGGCATCTGTAGCATTTCTCTTATGGCGTGGCAGATAAACTAATGTGCTTCTTTTTTATATTATATAAAGTCAATTTGGCAATCGGATTCGGAGTAGCATGCAATGCAATCGAGTGCGTGTTTACAGACAAAATGGTTTTGAGTCTAAAAGAAAAGAAAATCCAACCTTTACAATTCGCAACACCACAAAGTAATTACTTTTGAAATTACCCTGAACAATGATAACAAAATCCAAACATTAGATGTTTATGGAACCTCAAATAAAACCGAAAGTAATTTCTTGAAGCTGATATGATGGTCTAGGTGTAAGAACTTTATAATAAGGTATTTTTTTAAAAAAAATTACCAATTTTAATTTTTATCAATATATACCAAGATAATTGAATATACAGAGGAAAGAATTATTTATTTATTATTATTTTTTTCTATATAAAAACTTGAAATTTCCCTCTTATAACCCTGATTGAATGACAGCATTCGTTAATTAATTTTGGCAATCTGGCTGAAATCTTTGTTTACTTAAGAGAATCCACTAACGTTTAAAATGCATTACCAATTAAATTTCAATCACCGCAGGCTTGATAATTCAAATCTTTGATAGAGTTGCAAGGAAAAATCTCTCAACCACTATGACTATCCAAACAATTTAATGCTCTTCATTCAATTTTTTTTTTGATAAGGACATGCTCTTCAAAACATTACACTTATTAATATATTTATTTCCTTTATTACATCAACAAATAAGATATTCTTTTTGTTCATCTCATCCAACTGAAGACACATTCCTTGCTTATTGTCCCCATTGATTTCATTAAAGCCTTCACCATTTTGGGAGTACCAAGTAGTACACAGTAATTATAGCAGCAACACATGATTTTACAAATCAATAGACTAGACTATACATTATTTTAAGGAGTATCATTTCATAATAAGTTGTGTTGAAAATTAGTCGAAAAAAACAAATTTAAAATTTCAACATAATTATGGCAAGTGCTCAATTATATTCTTTCAAATCAATATAAGTTTTAGTGCTTTCAATTATAGGTTCTCTTAAAATATCTCAAAACTTCACGAAATTAATAACATAAATTATTTCTAAACTTTATAAAAATTTGTACTTTTAGTGGTATTTTCACCAAACCTTGCTGTTGCTACCCACATTATTATTGTTATTGAAAACTAAGCGAAATTTCACCAATGGACTTGTAGTAATAACGCTAATATTTGACAATTGCATTGCCTATATCATATTCTATTGAATTGGAGAAAGAAAAAATCATATTTCATTCTATTTTACCTAACCTAAAATTATCAGTTGAGAACTAATTTTTTTTTTTTACTACACATTAATTAAAATAATTTTAATTGATAAATATTATTTTTTATAATTAAAGTATCAAATATAACCTCACATAATTTATAAAAATTAGAGTATGTAACACTATAACACTATGGTATTGTAATACAATCTAATGTTCATAACTAGTGACGGACACACCTACAAAATTGTGGGGGCTATAGCCCCAATAAAAAAAAATTGCATAAAAAAATTAAATATTTTTCTTTACATTTGAAAATTATAGTACAAAACATTGAAAAAATCCTACAAAAATAAATAAATTAAATAAAGTAGACCTAAATTTTTTTTTAATAACAATTAAGTCCCCACTTAATAATAATTTTGTGTCCTTCGAAACAAAGATAAGAAGAAGACGTTAGGACATTTTTGATATATTTAATACAAAATGATCTTTCAAGGAAATATTAATAGAAATGCATTATTATTTAATTTGTTCACACTAAGAATATATACCATTTCTTATAGTCAAAGTAAAATGTATCAGGGATTATAAAAAAAGAAAAAAAAAGGGTAAAATGTACCAATAACATGCAGACGTCTCGAAATTCTGTGTACTAATCTAAAAATGCTTAGAAAAAAGGATGGAAGTTTAGTTACGATATAAGATAAGATAAAATAAGGCCATCTCTCAAGGCACGTAGATAATCACTTCAGCAGTTGTATTTGTTACCTAAAACATGCAAATTACAAAGGCCAAGTCCCAAGTGGCCGAAGAACCGTTTAGTAGGTGGAGGGTAGTGTTTCCAACAATGTCATTTTATCTACTTGACATACCAAACTTCACCAAATTTTGTAAAGAAATAAAAGGCAAAGTATTAGTTGGTACTATGTGCTTATCAGAGTAAAGTTATATTATCTTGTTCAAAAAAACAAAAAGTATAGTTTTAGTATCCTTTAATTTTAGGGAATACCAATCATAAGATACATGTAATTTGAAAATCTGTAGTATAAAATCTGTGGCTGAGGCTATGGACATTCTCAAAATCCTTCAACTCAGTACCTATAAATTAGCTTAATGCTATTACGGAGTCCGATTACCTTCAGATATTCACAATAAATGCTTGGATCACTCCTATTTTGCTTTCATTGACTCGGCTAAGTAATGAAATAGAAACAATGAATAATCAGCCCAAAGACCAAAATCTCAATTATCAAATGAATACTTACCAAATAAGCAAAACCAATCTGCATATTATTATGTTGATACTATAATTATTGTTATTATTCACACGCGGAGCCAATTAATGGACTAAGCAATCGCTTGGCCCCAATAGTTTCAATTTCCATTTCTATGAATTCAAATTGAAAAAGAAAAAAAAAAAATCGCCACTTCCTTCCAAAAAAAAAAAGAGACAGAATTTAGTAATTTAGCTCCATTCTGACATTTAAATTTTCTTTCAACTTCAAATATTTTCAAATGTTCAAATTTGTGTACGAGCAAATTAAGAGAAAAGAACAGTATTTCTTCCTTTATTACACTTGATCCGATTCTTTAAAACCCGAAATTATTATGAATTTTTCTTATAAAAATTTCACAAAATCTACTTCAAGATTTGAATAAACACGTCCATAGTATATATAATTCTCCGGCTGAAGTCATGGACTCCGCGCCGTTACTGGGTAGCTCCATAGGCCACAACAACCTCATACGGAGTCGACGAGTTGTGCGCCGTACGCCGTTTTCGCTGCGTCGAGCGGCTCGGATACTACGGCGCGCCAGCGGGAGCCGAATGATGCTCCGGGAGTCGTCGGTTCAGGTCCGAGAGAACGCGGCGGAGGAGCTCGAACAGAGGCAAAGCGGGTGGGCTCGCTCGAAAGCCATAATTTTGCTTGATGTTTTGTGGAACTTGGTGTTTGTGGTTAGCGGTATTGCTGTGCTGTGGCTGAGCATGAACGAAAAGCCTTCCGTGCCGTTGAGACTATGGGTGGTCGGCTACATGTTTCAGTGTCTTTTTCACATGGGTTGCGTCTTCGCGGAGCACGTGCCGGAGACGGAAGCGTTCCGGAGCAGTCGGGATTGGGAAAGTAGTGGAAATTGGAGTTCGAGTTCTGGGAGCGATGTTGAATATTCAATTGAACAGAGTGAGGCCGATGATAATTCCAGGTTAAAGTGTTCATATTTTTTTATAAAATTACGTTTCAATTCAGTAGTCACGTTAAAGAAACTGGGAAAATTTGTTGCTATAAAACTTATTTTAGGCTCAGAAATGGTCTGTTTTTCGCCTTTCAAGATTAAAATAAATAAGAAAAAACCAATTTAGTTGATTCTATTTTAGATTGAAAACTAATTTGGTTGTTGGTTGAACCTCATTGTTTACTTGACAGTATTCTAAAGCATCTGGAGTCTGCAAATACTATGTTTTCCTTTGTATGGTGGGCTGTTGGATTTTACTGGGTGACTGCTGGGGGTGGATGTTTGACTCGTGATTCACCTCAACTTTATTGGTTTGTTCTAATTCCTTGGAAGCCATCTTCTTAAGAGTGTAATTGCCCTGTTTAACTGTCTTGTTTGTATTATGGCTTACGTGCAGCTCTGTTTTGCAGGCTTTGTATTACCTTTCTAGCTTTTGATATGGTCTTTGTCATTCTATGTGTTGCCATCGCTTGTCTCGTGGGTATTGCTATTTGCTGCTTTCTGCCCTGCATAATTGCAATTTTATATGTTGTATCGGATCAGGTAAACGGTGCAAGCATGTAATCTGGACCTGAACTTTACTGTATATAAGTTATTAGTTGTTTAATTTTATGTTTTGTGCAAGTATGAGAGAACCATCTTTCTTTTGGTATACTGTTACTCTATATATGATCTGTTATTATGTGTGAAACAGGAGGGAGCAACAGAAGAAGAAATTGATAATTTGCCAAAGTTCACATTCCGCATAATGAGTGATTCAGAGATGGTTAATGGGGAGAACAAAGAATCTATTCAAGGAGTAATGATCGAATGTAACACAGATTCGCCAACTGAACGTCAACTTTCTCAGGAGGATGCAGTAAGTTATCTCAGTCTCATAACATATCATATTAGTTCTATTGGAATTCAGACACAATACTGATTTGATAGGCAATGAAGCTCAATATAATGTTTAAGAAAAAATTGAAGTTATGATCTGAATGAGTCCATACATTTGGTATAAACTGCAGGAATGTTGTATCTGCCTCTCAGCGTATGACGATGAAGCCGAAGTGAGGGAGCTTCCATGCCGTCACCATTTCCATTGCAGTTGCATAGACAAATGGTTACACATAAATGCTACATGCCCTCTTTGCAAGTTCAACATCTTGAACCTCAACAACAACAATGAAAGTGACAGGAGTCACTTTAATGTATAGCAAGTTATGTACTTGGTTTCTGACTGTTAGAGCCTTTTTTCTATATCTTATTATAGATAAATCGGGTTGCCTTTTGTGTAGGAGATTCAGTTATCCTGGCAATAATCTCTCTCTCTACTATTTCTAATGTATACATGTTAGTTAAAAGAAACAATTCGTTTCCAAAGACTTAACTGATGTTAAAAAAAATAAAGAAAAAAACAAGACTTGACTGAGAGTATATCCTTATTTTAAGGAGGTAAGAAAATTTTAAAATAGAATTCAGATGCGCATTTTTGTATCTGAGATCAGATTATGATGAAGGACCCCTCCTTGAATATGGCGCAAGTTATCATCATTATTCCATAGAAATGCACCAGCCGGGAATCGAACCCGGGTCTGTACCGTGGCAGGGTACTATTCTACCACTAGACCACTGGTGCTATTTATTTATTGCAACCTAAGAAATTGATATGTCAATTATGTATACACACTTGATTTAATTTGTTACTATAAAAAACAAATAAATAAAAAGCTCAGAAACGCACATATTTTCATCATATAATTCAGATGACTGTGAAGAACCCCTCCTTCACGTTAGTGCATACGTATCCTCATAGCAGAAGCTAGCCAAATGGACTCGAACCCTGGTCAATGTAGCGAGCAATTACCACTGTGACAGTAGTAGTGTTTGCTACACCTACGTCTGTTTACAATACAGTCCAGTCCTTATATTAAAACGCCTCAATTATTCTTTTTGGTGCCAAGTTGATGAGTAAGTAGTGTATGTTTTGTAACAATTTTTAAATGAAAGAACCATAATTTGCATAAAAATGAAAGTATATTGCAATTTGCAATGATTATCTGTATACAGTAAATCAAGTCCTGCTAAAGGCTACCTCAGTGAACAATAAGTGGACAGATTTACTACTTACCATGGGTACATCAAGTTAAATCCATTAGCATAAATAATTTTACTGTTTCGTTATAGATCAAGTAAACATAAGATGAAAATGATTATTGTCTTTTATTTTTTTGGTTAGGCTGCTGAATGCATGCATAGCACAAATAATAATATAATATGACTATTTTGTTATAGAAGCAAACAAACACAAGATTAAAATGACGATTGTCTTTTCTCTTTTAGAAAGGAAAATACCAAGGAAAAACAAATAACAATTATATATTGGAAAAAAAATAAAGCTCAGAAACGCATGATTTCATCTTAATCCAGATAAAGGTGATGGACCCCTCCATCACAGATGCGTAAATTTCTTCACAGCTAATTTGCACCAGCCGGGAATCGAACCCGGGTCTGTACCGTGGCAGGGTACTATTCTACCACTAGACCACTGGTGCTGTTTGTTTGTAGAAATTATTTATATATTTATGTATTTTCAGAAGCTGGAGTAGAAGATATGAGTAATCAATGAATTGAAAGTCCAATTGATTTCCGTTGTCACTCATCATCACTGATTACATAAAAAGTTATTTTAATATAATTATGTGTTAGTTTACATTTTAATTTCTAATTTTACCATTTTTAATTAAAATTTTAGACTCCACTTACATAATATAAAAATATATAATTCTCCTATTTTAATTTTATTTTTAATTTGGTGAGAATAATATAATGAGTGAAATCTATCTTGAAATCGAAACGAGCCTTTAAATTCTAAACATTAGTTCCAACAAAAACATTTATTGATTTAAAATCTTATCTAATAAGATTTACACTTCCATTAATTCTGACAAATGGAGCTTAATTAGGATTAATTAAAGGATATAAACTTATTAAAAAAAATTAAAATAAAATAAAAGGATAGATACATTTACCAAAAAAAAAAAAACAAAGATACATTGTACTAAATAAAATAAGATAATTAAGGTTATATTTTGAAAATAGCTTGGTCTTTTTTTTTTCTTGAATGAAAATAGCTAGGTTACTATTGGAATATATCAGTTAATTGTTTACATTTTTTTTCCATAAGGTGTCTCTCTCTTGTTTTATACAAATATTTAATTTATTACTTTTACATTATTTTTATTTTGGGAAATTTGCGGCAAAAATCTTCAAAAAGTTCAGTTTGATACAAATAAGTCCCTAACCTCGAAAAATAGCGATAATAGTTCTCAAGGTCATGCTTTTTATTTGTCCGTTAGTCCTAATTTTAATTAAACTGGTTACTTTTTTAAATTGTCACGTGTGGAAATATTATTAGTCTAAATTATTATTTTAATTTTTAAAAAATAAATATTAGAGCTATTTTTCGAAGTTGGGAACTTATATCTGTATCAAATTAAACTTTTTGAGAACTTTTGTCGCAAATTTTCCTTTTATTATTTTTTGAATAATTTTGTGATACAAGTCAATAATTTCGCTTCTCTTCTCTTGAGCAAACCCATTCGAGTAACCTATTGAAATTACCATTCACACCCTTCCTCAACTACATTTTTCATACACCAAATCTCATAAATTTTGAGTAGCTAACAATGAAGTTTTTTCTTCATCCGAACTTTGAAAACGTTTCCCTAATATAACATATCCCTCCTTATTTCCTCAACATTTGAAGATAGGCCAATATTCTCTACTAAATTATGCCATTCCATATTTTTTGTGAGAGTGACACATTTACCTTCCTCTACTTTTGTAGTAGAACTATTACTTTCATCATTACCATCGACGTTAACTTGGTTCTTAATTCTATCTTCAAAGTCCATCCTGCCATATTACATCATCCCAATATACATTCCCAGTAAGTTTAATGATTGAAGAACACATTGAACATACAAAATTAAGGTTTTAAATACATTTGATTATACAATTAATTAATCAAATAACACTAATTTGTTTTACCATAGTTCGTATGACTATGTTAGCATAGTTTTCGATAAATATTATTCACTTGAAGGTTGCTTATGTTGTATTAACATATATATATTTTGTTTATCAATCGATGCAATTAAGAAATTCTAATAATTTTTTATATCTCATCTTTTTTTATCATCTACATATGAAAAAGAGAGAAAATAACACACCCATATCACATTGATTTGGTAACTTATTACTAGTTATTTTGTAATACAAGTCAGTCAACTTGTACTGAAACTTAAGAAAATATAAAGAAGAGCAAAAAGAGCAAATTTTTTAAAAGAAAACAAATTGACAATCACTATCTTATAAATGTAAAAGTTGATAGTATAATCACATCTAGCCAATTAGAGCACAATAACCTCCCAATGGAGTAATTTTAGACTTTAAAAAACTAATAATTATTTAGGCTAAGTCGATAAACTTTTTTTTGTCTCTATTGTAATATATCAAAGGATGATCTTTGACGACCATTAATTTCTCAAGTTCAATGTCCAAGTTTCACTATACATTAAACAAAAATATTGTAAAAGTGTTTCTTAAAAAATAAAGTTTACCACGTGTAAGATATTTCATATGAAGATTTTTTAGTAAATAAGGTTAAAGGACAATGTTGAATACATTAACTTTTTTTTATTAGTGGTCATGAAATTATTCAAAAAAAAATAAAATAAAAATAATATCAAGAAAATTAATTAATTATTGGTATAAAATAATAGAATGACAGATAATAAAAACAAAATTGTATGTACAAATATTTTTGGTGACTCTATTTAAGTATTATCTTATAGTATATTTGAAATTTTTAATAATATATAATAAGATGAAATTTAATTACATATTTCTATTTTATTCTTTTTTCTTTTTGGGAGAAGGAAACTTATTTAATGACCACTTCTAATTACTTATTTCCAAATAAGTTATTCAATCGTTTTTTTTTTTTATTAATTCAATATCCTACTTTCTCAATTTATAAAACAAAATAATTTTTCCTTTTTTTTGTTGTTTGTTTTGAGATAAAAATAATTTTTGTTTCAACATAATCAAACGTTTAAAATAAAATAATATTAATAATTATTTTTCCTAGCTACTTTCGCAAAAACAAATTACACGTTTTGGACGGCAGGATTAAATTATAGTTCACGTGCAATATGCATGACAAATCTGATCCACGCTAGCTCGTTCTAAATTCTAATTAGATAACTCTCTTTTATATATTTTGTTATTACCAAAGTCAATTAATGCCGTTGGCGGCGCCCGTGATTAATTTTGAAGTCAAACTTCAACAATTTTGTAAGCTTTACCAGTTTTTCAATTCCATTTTTTTTATTAAAGGAAAAAAAAAAACAAACTACATGAACTATCATCCACAACATAATAAAAGACAGTCTACTTGCATCTATTCTGATTCCACTAAATATAAAATAATTGCTACCACATTTTCAATATATATCATTAATGAATAATGCTCAAGTCTCATATTGCTGCTATAAATGTTCATATATCTCATATTGCTGCTAAGTATGTCGACACGTAATAGTAGGCGGATTTGTTCCACCGGTAATAGATCCGTTCTCATCGTGCCAAAATTTACAAATTCAAGGATTAATTTGCCCAAAAAAAAATATTTTAAAATTAATGTGACATCTACTATAGGAACAACAGTAAGAATAAAAATTGAAATAAGAATGAAATAGAATAAAATTTAAAATATATATAAAAAAAATTAATAAAAAAATTATTAATTTTTTTTTCTTCAATTAATCTTGTATTTGAATGTTCTTTCCTTCTATTTTAAAATGAAATAGTCATTCCATCAAAATAGTAGAAATACCATTTTATTGGAATAATATTCCAATACTTTAACATACAACTAAACAAAAGAATAGAATGAATTTTTATTTTTCCAATGTACAAATAATATGCATCTTCAACTGTTTCTACTAACAAAAAAATGACATAATTAACATGTGAGTTTTTAGGACTTCCTAGTAAGTAACTCATCACACTTAATTACACTTAATTGATGAGTTTTGAATTTATTAGGGGTATTTCCAGTGTGAGTGGTGCGGTTTTTGACTATTTTTTCAAATCAACTCGCATATGAGGTTTTTCTAATTTCCCAAACCGCACTCGCACCTCGAAGCTAAAAAATCACACTGCAAAAAATGGTGCGGTACAGTGCGGTGTGGTTTTGCAGTTTGGATTATCACCAATAATTAAACTATCACAAATACAATAAAGCTTAAGCAAAGTTTATCAAAAATACCGTAAGGCTTAAAAATAAATATGAAAAAAAATATAAGTTTCAATTATACAATTATTAGTACGTAGGCTTTAGGTTGGGCATTCACATATTGCACCTAAATAAATAGAAAAATTAGTATTTTTATAATGTGTAGTGTGGTGCAGTTTGAACCGCATATTAACAATTTAAAACCACAAACTGCACCGTAGTGCACGATTTAAGAAAAATTTAAACTACGACCGCATCGGCACCGCAACAAATTTCAAAAAGCATTTTTTTTAACGGTGCATGCAATTTAAACGGCTTCATCAACACCCCTAAAATCTAGTATGATAGCACTGATTATTTAATTTAATAATTATATATAATTTTGCTAACTAATTAAATGAGACACGACACCAATAATTCATGCCTCTAGCAATGCTCTCAATTATATGGGTACTAATTTAGTACACATGATTAAAGAGAAAAAAAAAATAAAAGACATACAATATAAGAATAACCCAACTAATTATGTTTTCTGTATTTGATTAATTATTTGTCTTCAAATTATTCCATTATTATTCACTCGAACATGTACAATTGTACATAATAATATTAACTTAAATATTCCTAATCTAAAAAGTACATTAATTTTCCTATTTATTATTAGTTATTAAATCTTCTTTGATCATGAGAAGCACACCATACAGGAATCCCTGTGACAACGCCACCACTAAAGCTATTATTCCCCACCGGAACACCAACCAGAGGAGCCGACGCCGAACAAGAGGAGTACTCAGTTGGGGTGGGTGGAACTGAAAGAGGAAGTGGAAGTGGAAGTGGAACCTTCGTTCTCACAGAAATATTAACAATCCCATTCCTTTCGCCTTTTTGATCTCTCAGTCTGTAGCTCAAGAAATGCAAGTAATTCTCCGGCACATACCCGCCTGAAAAGTCAGAAACCGGCACCCTTGCAACACCGACGAGTCTATTCCCGAACACAGTTTTGCAGTAAACTTCAATACTCACCGCCGGCGATTGAGCCGGCAATTCGAGTACGAGTTTTTCGTTCCACTTTGGGTAACTTCCACCTTGGGTATCAATCTCCGTCGTTCTGAAGTGATCGTTTCCTCCTTCTGATGGCCTAATAATGACGAAGGAATTTTTCTTGATCCATCTCCCATCAATTCGAAGATTTTCTCCAGATAAGATTGTGAATTCTATTATTCGCGATGGAGAAGAGAATATTTTCGCCATATATATTTGTATATAGTTTCTTTACAAGGTAATAGGGTGGAAAATTGGCTCTGTTTTTTGGTTTGTAATCAGTTTGTTTGATTAATAAAAATCTTTTCTTGATAAAAAAAAAAAACTAGTGAGGGAATTTTGTTGAAATGAATTTCTAATTTTGTTTTGAGAGAGGGAAAATTAAATTATGAAATGAGCTCTGAGTCTGGTTTGAGGTTTCCCTCTAGCAGTGGCTTTTATATTGACATCTATAGGAGGGGAAGGATGTTGGAAAGGAGAGAGAAAATAATAGGATACTTCATTTTTTTTACTCAAAATACATTGGGTTGACCGAATCAGAGATAAGAAAAGTAATTTGACCCTTTACTAATATTTCCTTAGAAAAATTGAAAAAATAGACTTTTGGATCAAAAATAGGGGTAGTGACTGAGTCATTTCGCCGTCATTAGGTGAAATAAGATCTTATGTTAAAAATGATATACTATAATGTACTAAAATACATCAATTAATTTGAATATTTTAAGAAAAAAAAATTATCAACATGATAATATTTAAGAAAATTAATAAGTTATGTTAACACATTTAAATTAATAAGTTAAGTTATATAATTATGTTATTGTGGAGATTGACTCGAGGCTAGTAATCAACGCTCTCAATGGGAAGGCGTCCCATTGGGCTCTAGAGAGAACTATGTCTCCTTTTGTTCTAAGTCTTCTCCTTCTTTCATGTGTTGTACTTTTTCTAATATTAGTAGAAACTGTAATTTTGCGGCACACAATGTCGCTAAGTGGACTTTTACCCACCAGGTTTATGGATCGATCCCGATCAATTCTGTACCGGCAAACATTTTATGTAACGACCAGGAGGTCTAGTTTTAATTATTTATTATAATATAATCCTACGCTTGTTTTTAGAAAAACACATTTAAATTGATTTAATATATTATGAGACACTAATTTTTCACAAGCTATCAATATTCTCCTTAGGTGGCTACAAGTAACAAGCAATTTACGGATTTACGTGTAAAATATCAAGTTTTTTCTGCATGTTGACTGAATTTTCGGCTTGATCTTCATTTTTGTTTAAATTACAATCACAACACAACCAATATTTGTAATATTTTCTTTATTAAAATTATTTTGACATCATATTTATTTTATCTTGTATAATTTAAAGTTATAATTAAAATGCTTAAATTGAACAAATTACTATTGTTTATTAGAATATAACATAAAGTAGTTATAAGGTTAGGGAATAAGCTTCGAGATTTTAGGAGCCGGGTTGGGATTAGGATCCAAGTTGGGGTTTGGATCTTCGAGTTTGAGTTGGGGTCTGAGTTCGTGTCGTGTCCAAAGTTAGGGTCTGAGCTTGAGTACGAATTCAAGATACGAGGTATAGGAGCTCAATGTGATCATATGAGGCCTGTTCAAATTTATAGTAGTTATAACTTACATATCAATATTAAGTATAATATTATCTTAATATAATATTACATAATATAATATAATTCAACACAGTATTATATAGTTTATAATACAACATAGTGTAACATTAAAAGGGATGGAACCTAACATACATATTTTATCCGCGCGCATGGTGTGAAGAGAACATAGATTGAGTATATCGATCGACTTGACTCATAAGACGGAGAGAAAATTAAAGAAGGAAGAAAAGTACCATAATAATAAAAGTATAAAATTCTAAACAATTGCTGTATTATTACAAGCATTTCAATTAGAATCTTCCCATTACAAAACAAAGCAGAATTATAAGTTAGTAAATAATCGATCACTTCAATGTAAATGTGTATAAACTATATATATATAACTAAACTATCTTATTGATTATTACATTAAATTAATTACTTTATAAAATAATTAAATGCATGGTAATGTTCACATCATTATTTGATGTTTTCCACACGAGAAGCCTCATGCACTCTATATCTGAATGGCCAACAAACTTCAACAAAACCAGATGATCATGAATGGCCAAATATATATGTGCGCCCCTTGACATTTCTAAAAGAGACTAACCTAATGAAAAGCGCCTATTGTTAATTATAACTCGTAATCATACCTTTAATTTCAATAATGTGAAATCATTTCATTAGATATAATGGGTACGTAGTATTATTATTTTTAACACTTGAAAATTATGTCATGTTACATATATAACACCAAGTGGCCAACAGATATGTTGTCTAGTACTATAAAGTAATATTTTATGTATATTAATTAATTAAGACCATATCTAATATAAATTTCAAATGTTGTGTTAAATTTTTCACGATAAAGAAAAATGGGAAATGCAGTATATGAAATATTCTTAAGTAATTTCTAAAAAATCTCAAATTTTTTTTGCTAGATTATCTCACTCTACTAGCCGCTTGTTTCAATTTTTTTTTGCTCCGACCAGGGCTCGTCAGCCTTCTTTGGGCTCTAGTTGAGCTCTGGTCAGGAGTAATGTCTGATTCTCTGATAGGGAATTTCATGGTTGGGTTCTTTTATTATTTTTAAGATTTCCCTTTGACAATTGATTTTTTATCCTCCAGTTTTCAATGGCATTGTGTAGTTTTGTTTTGGGGTAGATTTGTGGGGTGTCGCTCAGCGAATCCATGGACCTTTGCAGTATCATTTGGCTCTTCTTAGTCGGCTGGGATCACTTTCGTTGGGGATCATATGCTAAGAATCTGAGATGGTTATGGTGCTCCCAGAGGCTTTTCGGTGGTATATCTTGTTTGATCTCTTGACTGCGATGTATGTGGGTTGGAGGTAAGGTTCACTACTACAAAAAGCTTAATTTGCATTGGTCAACGCGTCTACCCAAAATAGTTGACCGACACAAAAAATAGGCGGAGGTTTTATGCTTTAGAGGATAACTGAAGCTAAAAGAAATCAATTAGTGTCAGCTGTTACTCCGATGCTAAAAGAAAAATCGAGAAAAAGTGAAAATTTTAGAAATTATCTTTTACATTTTACTTCGGTGAAAAAAAGACACTAATTTCTTTGGCTTCGATTGAAGAAAGAGGTTAAAATATTTGCGACTGTTATCTACCAAAGCAAAAAGATTTAATTTTTGTATCTAAATATAATAACCCCAAATTTCATTCACATTGAAACTCATTTCCTCCCTATTTCGAAATTAACTTGTGAAACCCTAACACAACCCAACCCATTTCTTATCCATTTTGAAAAACCACCACCCACCGCCCAACCCTCCCCCCCTCTCTCTCTCTCTCTCTCTCTCTCTCTCTCTCTCTCTCTCTCTCTCTCTCTCTCTCTCTCTCTCTCTCTCTCTCTCTCTCTCTCGTGTGTGTGTGTATTCGAGCTCCGCCCTCATCGTCGACTCTACGCACTTGCTCCATTCGAACAGAGCTTGCTCCGCCCACTCTATGACTATGAAACCATCCTCCTCCTCCCTCCATCGTCACGTATAGGTAAGCATCTCATTTTTTTTCTCTTTCTCTCTCTCCTAATCTCTTACTGAAATTATTCTCTCTCCCTCTTTCTCTTAATCATTCTCATATTTTTCTTTTAATTTTTTAGGTTGATGGAGCTTTTTCATGGCAGTAGCAAAAAAAAAAAAATTAGGTTGTATTTTGTATAATTTTTTTAGGTTTAATTGTATTTTTGTTATTATGTTCATGAATATTGTTTTTATTTTAATTTTCTTCTCAAATCTGTTGGCTTGGGATTGTAACCTGAATATGGTTTTGGTTTCATATATATATTTTTTTTTTAAATTTGTGGTGGTTCAATGGGGTGTGGTGGTGGTGGTTCTGATTTTTTTAACTCTTTTACTTCGGTTCATTACTGAAGCAAAAAACTAATTTGCATCAGTCTATTACTATTTGCTTCGGTTATGAACCGAAGTTAAAGTCTTTTAGCGTCGGTTACTACGTGAAGCAAAAAATAAGATTATTTGCATCTACGATTATACCATCGGTTATATCAATTAATGCAAATTTTTTATATGTCACTTAAAAACTGAAGCAAAAGATCATTTTTGTAGTAGTGATTTGTGCTCCGTTGAGTCTTCGATGGAAGTTCAGGTGTTATCTATTGATTGGGGTTCACACGGTTTAGGGCAATGCTTTGGTGATCAGGTTGCTTTGTTTGAGAAGAGAGGGATCAATCATTGTCAAAAGGGGGTGTCTGGTAATAGTCTGGTACACAATTTTGTCATGTCCTTTATTTGTTAGGTATTTTTAATTTCGTTTGCAATAGTTTTCATTATTTTGATTTATTTTATTATTTTAATAATAGTCTTCTTGCACTAGATTAGTAGGAGTTGTTATTGATTTGAAGACTAGCGAGGATCATTTGTTCTCTTTTGGGTAGTTGGTATTTTGTCGTATGAGTCAAGCAAAACTTGCAAGAGTGTCATAACTTTTCTCTTTGTCGCTCATATCTACTATATATTAATACCAGTGTGTTTTGTGCTCCAATATCCTTAGTGATAGAGTGTCAAAAGTTCGTGTTATTTCGCTTATTTATTATTTAAATAATGAGGTTGATATTTTTCAATTTTTATTGGAAGATCATAGACTGATAGTCATTAATAAGTAGACTCTGTCAAATATTCATTTGGTTTGGAAATCTAGTAAATTTTAAAATTCTTTGATGCTTAACCGGTGGTATATTGGACCTTATTAGTTAAGGTTGTTGTTAGAGTTTTTTCTCTTTTTATTTTATTGTTAACGACTTGATAAGCTTATTATTGTTGATCTTAAGGCGGACGACGACGATGATGTTTTTGTATCTAGTTCCGAGTTTCATTGTGGGGAATCCTGATTTCAATATAATTGTGGTAAATCTTTGAAGAAGTAGAACATAGCTGAAACTCGTCCAGAATTAATTTTTTTTTTGTGGTCTCAGTTCTAAATCGAGACATATAGTGCAAAAATAAATTGCATATCCATAAGTCACACTAATGTCGAAAAGTCTCGGTTTAGAACCGTCACCAAACACTATACCTTCTATCAATATGGAATAGGTGTCAGTTCTATAAAACTGACACTATAGGTATAAGTGTCAGTTTAACACTGACACTAAAATATATTTTGTAGTAGGAAAAGTTGTACACCAAATTAGTATATAAACTCAAAATTCAACACCATTAATAGTATAAAATTTAGTGCATAATTAGGTGTCATAAGAGTGAAATAGTTTGAAGATTCTATACCAATTTAGTTAAATGGTGTACCAATATAGAATATGCTCTGTACAGTGTTACAAAGGGTATAGTTTAAGTAATTTTGTTGCCAATATCTCAAAATATCTATATGTGATACCAAACCTACAAATATAAATATATATATATGCACGTGTCACCTTGTATTAAAATGCACTTGTTTAACACCTTCAAGTGTGTGTTAACTTTTCTCTTCTTTTTTTTTTTTTTTTTTATATATATAATATTAATAATACAATATAATATATACTTGATTTTTTGTTAAAGAAAACAATAATTTTAACCAAAATCATGTTAGAGAGGATTGATTTTAGCTTTTGATCCAACTGAAAAAGGACTAAGATATATAGTATATTAAATATACTATGTATATATAATACTAATTGACCTTAATTAGTACTGGTCTGCACTGCACCCACCTGGAAACTGTCTTCCCCCTTGTTTTTGTTTGAACTTTCGTTAAACAAGAGTCTTTAGTAATCTTCCTTTAATTTTAACCTTTTGAATTGGTCAATTCTAATTAAACGTATGCATGCATTGATCTCATACATACATATCTGTCGCTATAGCGCATGCGTCACGTTTTAATAGTTATGATGACACATTAAAACAATGAGATATATACAGAGAAGAAGTAAAAATAAAATAAAAAATTGTGTAAGGACTAGTAATAGTAATATTAACACTACCATAATATATTTTTATTATTATAAGTATAATTAAATGTTATATTTTATATATTTGATTTAATAATTATTATAGAAAATTATTAACTATTCACAAAATACTACTACCTATATATAATAGCAATGTTTTTAATTTAAATTAATTAAATTTTACTGCATATTAATATTTTAATTTTTTTTTTTAAATATTCAATCAAAAAAAATATTGTTTTAAATATTTGTTATATATGATACCAATGCTAAGATAAATCAACATATTCGTGATGCATCTATGTTAGTATATAGAGCCATTTATGTATATTCTATCTAATCATAATGATGAATTTTAATTGGAAAAATCTGTTTAATTTCCACCAATCAATTTTAATTTTGGTAGATAATTAATGAGCATGGCTATTAGGCACCAGTGGTGCTTAGCACCTTCTCGACATGTCACGTTGCGATTGGTTAGCGATGCTCCCTAAAAGTTATTATATTAAATTATATGGAACCTGATACTTAGTTGGACTAATAATAATATTGACACGTAGAAGGATGCTAGGCACCACTCCTTTAGCATTTCTCATAATTAATTTATCCAAATGGATAAAATATATGAGAGACTCTCTTGCATAATATATTCAAGTCAATAATGCATTATTAATAATTTAAATGACTGTATCGAGCTTCTCCGAAGATGAATGGAAAATTGTGGGGAAATTGTTTCGTATTTATTGATAAATGATTGACTTGGGAGTTGGAGGGGTCAGGTGATGGATTATGAAATGTTTAAAATTAAAATAAGAATAAATGGGTGTTGTAAATTTGTGGGTTGACTAGTAAGACTAAGAGTAGAGTAGAGTAGTGTAGAGTAAGGCAGTGGCTTGTGGCGCGCGCGCGCGCCATGTTTGTACTTTGTAGATTTGCTCCTAAACAATTGGAGCCTCTAATTTTGGGTAGGTGCATTGACTACCACGTCAACTCTAGTCTTAGGTCTACGGTTAATTTCTTCCTACGTACAAAAGCTCTAAAATTTTCATCTAAATTCTAAAACTATTTTAAATGTAGCTAAAATAATTTAAAAATTAAAATAATTTTTTTTATTATTGTAGCTCTAATTGTATTTTCTATTATAGTTCCTCTCCAGGATCCGACTCTAAAATATAATGTGTCATGAAAAAAAAATAAAATTTTGAGCCTTTATTTAAAAAAATACATAATATGTTTTAAAATTAATAAAAGAATATATAACTTTAAAAGAGAATTTTTTTTTGGGTCTCTAAGCTAGGTGGGTCCTAGGCTTTAATTAGGGGTGCACATTAAACCCAAAACTCACCCACCTGGCCTAAAACGCAAAAAATCCAAAAAATCGAATTTCAATATTAGTACACTCGATTCGGGTGTAACCCAGTTATGTACTAGGCCATGTTCAGATTTAATATTTTGAAAACACAAAACCCGAAACCCGGTTAGTATTTTTTATGTATATATATTATATCTAAATATATGTTTTATTTAATTGTTAATATGTGAGTGTGTGTTAAATTGTTAATGTGTTAATTTATGTAATATGTCTGTATATATAATAATTATATTGTATAATTATATTATTTTATAGTTTTTTTTGTTCAAAAAGTGATATTAAAAAAAAAAACCATAGTCTAACCCGAAACCCGACCCAACCTATCTGAACCCAAAACTTGAAAACCCTATTTTCATATGTGCAAGTTCGGTTCCAAGATTCCAAAATTCGAACTCGAAAAACCTAAACTCAAAAACTCAAAATCCGTTAAAACTTACGCGATGTGCACCCTTATTAAGTACAAACCTAGTTCGCCTATACCTAAAACTGAGCCTGTTCCACGTCATCACCGAATTCGGCAGTCGGTTTCGGTTTCGGTTTTTGAAATAGAAAATGGTTAAACTAAAAACACTGCCAAAAACCGCAATAAACCGCCAAACCGAAAACCGCTAAAAACCGTAGGGTCAGTTTTATACGGTTATAATTTCTAAACGATCGATTACGGTTTTCGCAAAATATAAATCGTAACCCACCGGTCGGTTATAAATTGTAAAAACCTATCATAACCGATCGATTTTCACCCCTATTTGTATGTTAGCTAAAAGATGTACTACGAAACTGGAGATGTTCTAATAATATTGTAAAAATAAATTATAAAATAAACAATAATAATATATAATTTTTTTAAATGATAAAAGTACATAATAAATATTTTAAATTATTTCATTATTTTTTTAAAAAGTGCATAGTTAGATTTTTTTTTCTTCTTTGGGATGTATAATCCTTTAGTGTGTATGAGATTATTATTTTATCAATAATATTAATTATTGTTTTTCTTTGGAAAAAAATAAGTTTTTAATTAATTTAGAAGAATTCTCTAATTATTTGAATGACTCATCAAGAAAATAATGCAGCAATCAAATAAGCCAATAGAAAGTAATAGAATAATATTATCGTACGAAGTTTCCCGACAACTCAAAAACTTTCTTCTATTCTACTCAAAAAAAGAAGAAAAAAAAACTTCTTTCCATCAACATCAACGGCGCGTGTACAGATAACATTATAAATACAAACTAACCAAATAATAACTCACTTAAAATATTTCAGTAATTTTCTCTTATAATAACCTCACTCGATTTTCCTCCTCCCCATCGATCTGCCAATGTCCAACTTTAACTTCTCATCGCGAGCTGTAGAAATTACTGTCTTATCAGGTGAAAGCCTTCAGATCGATCGGAGACCAATCAAGAAGAACACCTTCGTCGTCGTCCGATCCATTGGCGGAAATGATTTCTGTTCTACGGAGATCGACACCAATGGCGGGAGTAACCCAAAATGGAACCAGAAGCTCGTCCTTGAATTGCCGGTTCAAGCAGCTGCACTGACCGTCGAAGTATACTGCAAAATCATGACCGGGATCAGACTCGTCGGAACGGCTACAGTTCCGATATCAGACTTTTCCGGTGGATATTTACCTGATAATTACTTGCATTTTCTGAGTTACAGACTGAGGGATGAGGAAAGTGAAAGGAATGGGATTATCAATTTGTCTGTGAAAACGAAATTTGCGGCGGCGGAGGTACCCGAGTATCGATCGTGCGTGGCTTCGTCTTCTTCGTCGACGGCTTCGGTGGTTGGAGTTCCTACGAGTAAAAAGTACTCGAGTGGGATCGTGACTGGTTTTCCTGTTTTTGGTCCACTACTTGATCATAATAATGGAATGATTTAGTTTTGAAGGATATATATTTTCTCATATAGA
Organism: Cannabis sativa; assembly: GCF_029168945.1. Lineage (NCBI taxonomy): Eukaryota > Viridiplantae > Streptophyta > Magnoliopsida > Rosales > Cannabaceae > Cannabis > Cannabis sativa. Next base: position 37,273,807 of record NC_083601.1, on the reverse strand, counting down.
AATAAAAGTTGTCACAATAAGATAATGAAAGAGAGTGGATATGTTGGAAAATCAATACTGTTTATATCACTATTAATATTATACGTTAGTACTATTAAAGAGTGGAGTGCAACTTGTGCAAGTGTGTATATATTATTTCAATGAGAAATGTAAAGGGTATTATGGTTAATGTCACCTATCAATATATATTAAGATATACTTATATAATTTAATATTCGATTCCATTTATTTTATTTTAATAATGATTATAAAAAATTACTAACTAATTATATAAGGATACATCATAAGAGTACTAGACACCACAATACTTCATGACATTCCTCTATTTCAATAAATTATATATTTTAACACGTTAAGGTACTCAACATTATTACATTGCAACATTTATCGATAGAGCATCTCCAATGGTAGCATTCTTTGAAGATGCTCTATATCTCCACATCATCCAAAATATAATATTTTATTTTATTTTTCTTCCATATCATTTTTGACACCTTCACCTAAAAACACTCCAATGGTATAATACCTTTTTAAAATGCTATAATTATGATATCACACATTATTATATATAATTTTTTTTCTTTATTAAACTATTATATATATATATTGCACTTTTAAGTTTTTATTGTATAAAAAAAACACAGCATCAATGGCATTGTGTGGCATCAATGCAAATTTCAAGAATAACATTCTTTTATCTCCAATGGTATAACATCTCTATATTTTGGCACATAAGCTTTCCACCTCATCAAGCATTCTCCAAAATATTACCAAGATCTCAAATTCAAATTCCAGTAACCAAAAACCTAAATCAAATCCACAAGAAACAAAATCTCAAATAAAACAATTATATCTGTCAAAAATTAAGTGAAAGAGAGAGAGAAAGATGAGACAATATGGAGAAGCTTACCAATCGAAGGGGCAAGAAGCGAGATCCCAAATCTCATCCAGGCGTAAAACAATCCATCGCCGGTGTTCGTGCAAAACCCAAATCCTCCTTGACGAACATTTGTGTTCAGGCGATAAAAAGAGAAGGAATGGGACAAAGAGAGGGTCGTCATCTGTCTTGCTATATGAGTTCTAACATAGCTCTTGTTGGGGGTGGGGGGAGAGAGAGAGGAATCAGGATTAGAGAGAGAAGGATAAAGGAATCAAGTTGGGGGTTTGATTTTGGGGTCGGTCTGGCCTAGGGTGGCTGGAGAACCACCATGACCAATCATGCTTGAGTGTGATGAATAGAGGGAGAGAGTGCTAGTGCGGCTGAGTGAAGAAGAAGAAATGGGATTTCTAATTTTTAAGATTCCCCAAATTAGGGGTTTTCTTTCTAAGTTTTTAATTTAATTCTTTTATTTATTAATTGAAATTTTAACTTTCAACAGATATTATATTTTTCTATTTTAATTTTCTTTATTTATTTATGTGGGTCAATAAAATGGGAAAAAAACAGAAAAATACAAAAAAGGAAAAAAAAATTACAAAAATACTTTGGGCCGGCCCATTAAACATTTCTACAGTCCACATACAAATATTTACAAAAATATCACATGCACTAAGCCTTCAGCTGTACAGAGCGAACCATGAAGATGAAAATACGCGCTCGTTTCAAAACTGCAAAACAACCAAAATGAAACCAAAACGAGAAAAATACAACTATTGATTCAATTGATCTGATTCAAATAAAACCGATGAAAAAGCACAATGACCACAACTATATTAAATTGAATTAAGTGTTGTGGTTTTTCAAGTTGATTTACAGTTGCATCATTATTTTATATTAGTTTAATTCAATTGTTTGCAAGAATTTATTTTGGAAATAAGAAAAGGAGAAAACACTTTGAGAAATAGTTAGTTTCTGAAATAAATTTAAACGTTTCTTAATAGTTTCATTTTAGTTTTATTATAGTTTATTAACAACAATAAAATAAATAAAAATGACAAAAGCAGGAATCAGAACAGGAAATATAAGACTTGAACAAAGGGAAGAAAATAGAAGTAAGTTTCTACTCTATTTCATAACAGAATCAAACCAGTTTCAATATCGTTGCCTTGCACTAATAACAATTTCAAAATCACAGGAAAAAAAAACATTCCATTCCTAGTCTTCTGCAATGGACAATTTGATGATCGAATGAATTATGAAAATTATGAAGCTAGTGGACATTACATTTTAGTCAATTGTAACTATGAAGAATTACAACGGAAGTTGAAAGAGGTCCTGGAATGCAACTAAAAAAACACTATTTTGCAACAATAAATATAAATTGTAAATAAACAACTATACAAACTATAATAAAACTATAAAAAAACTAAAAACAATGACAAGCAGAAACAACTCTACGAATATAAACTACAAACATCTAAATCGAATTGTTACCTAAAAAAGAACAGCAAACAACTATACCTAATAATATTCCCAAAATACATCATACATAAACATATTAAACTATTAAAAAACTAGAAAAAAAAAACTAAAACCCACTGATTAGAGACACTAAAACAAAAACAAATGTTTCAAAATATCTAAAAAAAACTAGAAACACAAACAGAACATAAAACACAACAAAAATGAAACGAAAGTAATAAGAAACAAACTAAAATGCCAAACCCAAGAACAAAATAAAATTGATTAAACAAAATTAAAGTCCTAAAAATCCAAAGAAAACCAAACGAAATTTTAAAATGAAAAACCTAAAATATCACAAACCAGAAAAAACCAAAACGATGAAATGGAAATACAAGAAAATGTTTAAAATGGGGGGAAACGAAAATGAAACCGAAAACAAACCTCAGTTCGAACAGCAGCACCAACATTATTGTTTTTCCCATAAACATCTTCAGCCATTTTTTCTTGCACACCGACCTTTGTTTTCTTCTTAGGAGGAGCTCTCCCACGCTTCGTTAATGGAGGAGCAAAATCAGAGTCTTCCTCCTCAATAAAAGGACGTTTTCCCTTAGCTTTATTAGCTAGTGATTTCAAACCCATTTTGAATTATTTTTTTGAACAGGGGAAAGAGATGAAGAAGAACGAGTCACATCCATTTTATATAAAGATTGGGAAACAAAAAGAAAGAGAGAAAAAGGTTATGGGATGGTTTAGTGGGAGTTGAAAAAATTTTGAAGAACAAAAATGAGAGGGAAAATGGTTGAGGAATCGTGGGGAGTTAAGGTTCAACAATGGAGGTTATTTGTTATTTCAAAAAAAAAAAAAAACTGAAATGAAATAAAAAAATCAAAGGAAAACAAAAGAAAAAGAGAGAGGGAAGTGATTGAGGGATGCATGATGGTTGATAGGGGAGTTGACGTGACTGGTGCATAGATGTGATGTGTATGTGGTATATGTGTAATAAAATATAGAGAAAAGGTAAAAAAGTTGCTTTAACCGTGTGTAGGTTTATATGTAATAAAGTGTGTAATTTGTATTTTTGGTGTAAAAATTTCCAATAAAATTGTGTCATGTGTATATTTTTGTCCATGTGTACAATTTAACATGACACTTAACACTCAAAAATAGATGGAAAAGGAAAATTGCTAACAGAATACGAGTTTTGGAAATTTCGCCACTAAAATTTAAGTTTTGAGGGTTAATTGCTAACAAAGTGAAAGTATTAGAAGTTTTACCGCAATTAACTCAAAGTAAAATCGATGTACGTGTTGACAAATAATTTTTTATTTTATTTTATTATTTTGTTTAGTGAAAAAATAACTTTTTATAAAAAATAAAAGAAATGTATATACTTTTGGTAATTGTTAGAGTATCTCCAATAAGACACTAACTATTTATAGTTGTTAAAATTACACACAACATTCTAAAATATTATTATTGTTTTTATTTTATCTTTCAACCATATAAGATTTAGCATATTTTCTTACAAAAAATATTCTAATAATTGATAACTCTAAAAATTATCCCATGGTCTCATATTACATTAAATAAATAATTTTACTTAAAACGTAACCATTTTTGAACAAAAAAAACTGTTACGTGGTCATTGTTTATATTTAGCAACACTTTATATAAAATTAATCTAAAATTGGACCACATGTCGTATGTGACAAGACAACTAATTTAATGAACAATCCTCATTGAAGATGCTCTTATACAACTACCATTGGAAATGCTGGGTTGTCTACCATTGGAACAACTTTTTGTAAAAAAATATATGTTACCCGAGTTGAGAGAAATGAAAAAATGATGATGTGTGTATTTTAACACCTATTAAATAGTACTTCCCATTGGATATGCTATTAGTATTTCTCTTATTTCAAAGAAGCTTCGTTTTGGACTAGCTAATTAATTATAAAAGTTTACTGTGTCCTTATCCTATTTTTCTTTTTCCGAGTTCAAATATTCGTTTTGTTGTATTTTCTTATTTTGAATTTTTCCTAGCCAGTTGGAATTATAATGGATTCGTTACTGTATTAATTAATTTATAATCAGAAAAAGATGAGTTGTTTCTACTTTCTATATTGTTAACCCAACTTGGCTTATGAAGGCATATAATTTTTAAATCATTGTATCATAAATTAATAAATCCCAGTAGACTATATAATAATATAATATATATACTTCATCACGTAATTTTATTGTATTTTATTAGATATTAAATATCAACTTAAAAACATGTGACGATATATTATCACGTAATTTTGTTATACGTATATTCTTTTTTAGACATACAGTTTATTCAAATTTGTTAGCTTAAGTGACCGCTATCAACAGTAAGAAGATGTATTTCAATGAGCTAAGAATATTGTTAGAAGATATTATAACTTTATTGTCTAAATTTTCGGGAGCAGTTTTATCCGATGTGGCTCGTTTTGAGAATTTAGCGACCCATAGTTTGGCAAAACATGCATGCTCTGCGGTTAGACGATGAGCTATCCTAATTTGAGAAAGTTTCAGCACCGGTTGCGAATGTCTGCGTCGTAAATTCATGAATGATTCTAATCACTTCGTCCAAAAAAAAATATGCCGACACATATTTTTGAATTGATACTTAACAATCAAAAAAGGTGCGACTGCAATAAAGTCTTAACATATACTTTTGTCTTTACTTTTTTTATTAAGGTCATATGTGTAATAATTACAAATGTTAATAGGATTTCGCTGCAAATATTCATTCTTTTTTAAATATATGTGTATTTTCTTTTCATTTTTAAAAATCTACAAATTTCTTCGGTTAATTTTCAAAATATTATTATTATTATTTTAATACATTTACTATTTAATTTAGGGGAATTACCCCATATACTATTTTTTTAACTTTTTTTTTTTTCAAATTTACGGTGGTTTGGGTTTTTAAAGTGGTTGCAGCGCTAGTTGCAATAGGGGTTTCTGTACAATTTTTTGTTACAATTTAGGTTGCAGCGCTAGTTGCAATAGGAGTTTTTTCTATGTAGAATTCCGTAAAAAAGCAAAAAAAAAAAAAAAAAGAAAAAAAATGGTTTAAAGTGTAAAAATAAAAAAGCCTCTTTAATTATTCTAAACGTTTTTTTAATAAATTATTCTAAAAACTTTGAGCATTTGTAATTATTTATTTATTTTTTTCAAAAATGTACTATTATATTTTTTTTGTATAGAACTTTATAATAAATATTCTTTTATTATATAAAATAATATTATTTATTTAATTAAATTTTATATAGTATTTTTGTTCTAACCTTCAAAAATCAAAACACCTAAAAAAAAAAAAACTTAAACATATAAGTTTCTTGCACGTAACATTTGTCATATATATATTAGCACGTAATCTTCGTGAAAGGGCGTATCATGGCCGGGGATAAATTCTTAATTATTTATATATATATTATCTCTTTTTGATAAACGAGATCAACAAAATGTTCCTCATTCTTATCTTATAAACTTTGATTCCATCCGCAGATGTCTTCCGGTATAAATCCATATTCCATGTATTGAACAGGACTATATATTAAACTATTATTAATTGAGATTTGAGAAATGAATTAAATTATGGTGCCGTTTGGTAACACTTTTGTTTTTTAATTTTTTAATTAAAAAATAAAAGTAAAATTTTTGTTTTTAAAAAATTTATTTTTAAAAAACAAAAATGCATTCTATAATTACTTTTATTTTTTAATTTTAAAAACAGAAAACAAAAGTGTGTTCTGTAAAGTTTATTTTTATTTTTATTTTTTGATTTTATTTCAGTCGGATCTAGGTCAGTGGTTGGATTTGGGTTCAAGTCAAAAGCCGGGTTCAGCGCCAGGGCCGTGGGGAGGGGATTTGGGTCCGGGTCTGGTCGTAATCCAAAAGATTGATTAAGAAAAAAAAAAACTGTTTAAAAAAATATTGAAAGTGATTTTTTTTGTTTTTAAAATTTTGATTTCTAATTATAAAATTGAAAAGTAAAATCAGTTTTACTTTTAAAAACAGAAAACTGATTAAAAAAGTGTTACCAAACGCCACTTATATTAACTATACATTTAAGTTTTTATTTAGAATTGGTGCAAATTTCTTATTAATAAATCAAACTCTCTCTCTCCATTATGCTAATCCAAACTAAATCCATAATAAAATTTTAATATTTAAATAAATACTACTTTAATGTGATTAAATTTATATTAAAAAATTAATGATAATAATAGTATTTTTTTTTTTTATATTGGAGGAGAAGATTTAAATACATCTATAACCAAAATTATAACATTGTTATTATTATTAATAAAAAATTATGTATTTTGTATAGAAGAGATATTTAGTTCCATATATTGTTGAAATTTTGCATACAGAGAAACCAACCAAAACAAGGAATTAATATGAGAACAAAACTATATATAATGAACAAAACTAACGAACGTTACATTATTAAAGGTAATGTAACAAGCTGTAGTTGAAGAGTAAATTACATGGAAATAGTCTTATTTATTGACTTTGGCAGGGGAGTAGAATGAACGTTTGTTAAACTTGTTTGTTGTTTCAGGTGTTTTTTCTCACCAAAAATAAATGAATAAATAAAATATAATAAAAAAGTCCTGTAAATCACATGGGTCTTGAGTTGACTACATTAGTTCAACCGTCCCTACCCTACTCACAGTGTAAGTGCCGTTGTAACTACTATACATTTTGTTTCTTTAATTTAGATACGTCATTTGAATACCGCATCATGATTATCAGGATGATAAGAACAACGGTAATGTAATGGAATAAAAATTAATTAAAATAAATATTATAATTAAAATTATTATATTTATTTTATATGAGAATATAATGAAATAAAATATGTATTAATTAAAATAACTTTATTAATTTTATTTTATAATTATTAAATATTAAAAAAACAGAGTAATATAGGCTTTGGACTTATATAACTATTTTTTTTATAAAATATTATTTTTTTTTGTTGGATGATTCTACAATGTACTCCTTTAAAAAAGATGTATTAATGCACTCTTTACTTGTTTCGGCATTCAGAAAAAAAATTTAATCTAATTTTTTTTTCATATTCATGTACATTATAGTTATTTAAGATATCTAACAAAATTTTAAGAAATTTAGAATAATTTACAATATAAGAAACAATGTTCAAACAATCTATTTTACACGTGTATAAAATAAAATAGTGATGAGTGTACTGGTTGAACGCAATTTTCGACGTGTTCAATTTTTTTGAATTTCTTAAAATTTTGCAGGATGTCTAAAATAAGTATAATTTATATGACCATGAGAAAAAATTTGATTAAAAAATTATTTCAGATACTAAAACAAATAGAGATGTATCGATGTATCTTTTTAAGGGAATACACTATAAAATTTCCCTATTTTTTTTATTATAATAAAGTGTGATTATAATAAAGAATACATCATTTAATACGTAACCATGTTACATATGGATTAATAATGAGCATATTTATCCATTAGAGTTATGGTGAACCAAACACCACCTTTAACACTATGTTGGTAGGAGGGAGAAGTGGAGGGATGAAGAGGAGAGGAGGGAGAGAGGTGGGAGGAGATAACAAATCCCTGTAGAGAAAGAAGAGGTAAAATGATAGCAAATCTACTCAAATCTCTAATAGAAGGATTGAAACTCTCCTTATTCAATTATTATAAATTACATAAATATCCTCAATAAATATTATTAAAAAAGAATATTCCTATTAAAAAATAATTATAAGGAAAAATAACAATTTTATAATTTAATAATCATATATTTATCCTTCAATCAATCTATATCCTTCTTACCAAATAATATAAAAGAATTATTACTCTCCTCACCCTTTTTTATATTCTCCATCCATTCAACTCACCCTCCTTCCTACCAAACATAGCCTAGGTCTTTAATAATTAATGAGTAGATTAATAATGAGCATATTTAAAAAAGACCGCGTTTGTTAGGAACTTTCGTAGCAGTTCATAAAAATGAACCACATATTCTCTTTCTCTCCTTTTTCCATTAACCTTCCTCCCAAACAAACCTATAAAATTATTAATTTTCTAACATAAATACATATACCTCAGAGCTTCACAAAATTCATCACTTACGTACGTCTACAATGGCCAAGTCTTACTCTTCCTCATCATCATCATCATCATCGCCAACTATCGAAATGACTATCTTATCAGGGGAAAGCCTCAGGATCGACAATAGATTTATCAAGAAAAACGCCTTCGTCATCGTTCGATCCAATAGCAGAAACGTTTTCCAAACAACCGAGATCGATACCAAAGGCGGTAGCAACCCAAACTGGAATGAGAAACTCGTCCTTGACTTACCGGCCGTCCACCACGCTGCGGCATTGACCGTCGAGGTACACTGCAGAACGGCGATCGGAAATAGACTCGTCGGAACTGCTTCGGTTCCGGTGTCCGACTTTTCCGGTGGGTACCTACCGGAGAATTACTTACATTTCTTAAGTTACAGATTGAGAGACCAGAATGGGGAAAGGAACGGGATTATCAATCTTTCAGTGAAAACGAAGTCGGAGTATCGATCGTGCGCGGCTTCGTCTTCTGCGTCGATGGGGTCGTCTTCTGTGGTTGGAGTTCCGGCCGGGAAGAATAATATGAGTGGTGTTGTGACTGGGTTTCCCGTTTGGTCCGCCTCATATTAATGGAAAATTAAATTTGGAAGGAAATTTTCTAAGAATAACAACGAATAACTATTTTGAGTTATTTCAAAAATTGATAGAAAATAACAACTATTCCAGTGGAAAATATCAATAACAATTATTTTTAACTCGTTTCAATATATCATAAGAAGAAACAGTAATTCATTCTAGTGTAATTATTTTGTTTGACAAAATCGTCAGCTTTGTGGGTGTATTATGTACTTTATTATTAAAACAATCATGTTAGAATTATTATACCTGAAAAAAAAATATCAAAGTTCTCTAGCTAAAACAATTGCACTAATGTAGACTTATATGTGCCAATTCTAAAGATATATTTATTGAAAGACTAATAACGATTACCACACATATAATTACATGTTCTCATTAGTTAGTACATTTTTTTTAATAACTAATTAGCTAGTATATTCTATTATTAATAACATGATTTTTAATTTTTCATTTGTGTTTAGCGTTCCTTAATATCAAATTACAAGTTTCAAATTTGTGATGCTTTACTCATGTCTTGCTATTTGCTACATTTTGAAAATTTAGTATAAAATATAGACTAATGCTAAGGTGTCTAATAATTTTTTAAGTGTTATATCACTATAAATTAAATAAATAACTAACCAAGGTGTCATCTCTAGATCTCAGGTCTGAGGTCTCATGTAAATAAATTAAATAAATATTAGAAAATATTGTTAATCAAGGTGCCACCTTACCTGGTAATATAATGTTCTTAAATATATAGTATTGTGCATAATGGAAGTCCATTTTGACATTTTATTGACCTTGTTAAACGATACCTCAAATGTACAAACTGAACCATATATGTTAGGAGAATTTATAATTAGTATTTTTTTTGAAGAATTATAATTAGTATTTAGAATAAGAGATCATGTATTGAATAATCAGAACAATTGTTCTTTATGCAGAACTAATTCAACAGGATCGTGTGTCACTGAATCTAATAGCTACAGTTGTACAAATGAACAACAAATAAACAGACAAGCAACTAAAGTATAAAAAAGCTTTAGTTAGTATATTTGTAGTTTGGTCATGTGATGGAGTGTGTTTGACTAATAGCTGCTTGTTCGAAAATCTCTCTGAAATAAAATATAAATTTAATTGGATGTGCTTGGTCTTTGAATGAAGTACTAGATTGGGAGACCTGAAGAGATTGTACTGTGGTTATCACACTAGAAAGAAGTGACTCTATCTCTATATATGACCAATTCAGCTTTTGGATTGGCAAGGTTTAGTGCTTGATCGTGATACAATTCCTAGCTTCTTATAATTTTAAGCCAATAGTAAACCGACGGTCATTAGGATACAATGCCCAATCAACATTACAATTCCAGTCAAATTAATTATATTGGAGGGTTAAGCGTTATCAGGATTATGCATGTGAAAATTGGAAAGTTTTACTGCCAATATATCTCAACTATACACTAATATAGCACATTATGTATATTAGCCTTGTGTGTTAAATATTTAATTTGCTACAGATGTACTATTATATCATCTGAATATATCTGTATAATAAATTTGCTACAGAACTTCAGATGATGAAATGTAAAGGGAAATGATGAAAATCTTTGATTCAGATGTTAAACCCCAGAACTTCTTAGAAAATTTGCAACATCTGTATAATTTGCCTTGTGTTATATATTTGTTCTATTTTGAATACTAATTATAGTATGATCTATGTTTACCATGAGTTATTTTCGATGGACGTAGTGAGAATAGTGATTCAGTAAAAAATTTAGGAAAAATTCTACAATAAAAAAAGTGCACCATATATATTTTAGTATGTAGAAGTTTTTTTTTGTTATGATTGTCCATAAATTTAAAAAAATTTAACAGTCGAAAAAGATTCAAACTATCTATTAAGATACCTATGCAATATGTTGTTTTAATTCTGTTTGAATAGGATTAAATTTTTTAAAAGTGTTCAAAATATCTTAAATAATTATAAAATAATATACTATTAGGGCTCGTTTGGAACGCCGTATTAAGTCGTGTTGTATTGTATTATATTAAATTGTATTTTATGCAATATTTTTATGTAAAACTATATATGGTATTAACTTTTATGGACACCTAAATATATAATATTTTAGTATAAATTAAAGTTTAACATAGTATTATATAAAAATATGATATATAACTCATTTTAATATAATACAATACAATACAATACGACTTAATACGGTGTTCCAAACGAGCCCTTAGTGTATTATGAAAAAAAAACCAAATAAAATGAGCTTTTATGTATATTATTATTATTTTATTTATTTTTGAAAATCAAAAGAACTTAAAATAATTATGTAAAGCTGTTAGTTAATAGTTAGCGACAAAATTAATTCCTAATATATTACATTTAGCAAAAAAAAAAAAAAATTCTTAATATATTACTTGTTTATATAAAATCTAAAACAATTCAATATTCCTTTTCCTTATTTTATTGCTAAACGACATCGTTTCTCGGTGCAAATTCTCGACGTTATCTGGTTACTCTAAGCTGTGAAGTTATCAGTCAGAGAGGCGAAGAAAATGGCTGTTTCATGTCCATCTTCTCTCTCTCATATCTCACTCTGCTCAAATTCACAGTCTGCTCGGCTCCTGCTGACCCGACCCGATAAATCCCGGTTCAAATGCAGTGCTAGCCAGACCGGGTTCTTCACCCGGTTGGGTCGACTGATAAAGGAGAAAGCTAAGAATGATGTTGAGAAGATTTTCTCCGGCTTTTCCAAGACTCGGGACAACCTCGCCGTCGTAGACGAGCTCCTCCTATACTGGAACCTTGCCGACACCGACAAAGTGCTGGACGAACTCGAAGAGGTTTTCTTTTTGCAATTTTCCTTCTTCTTATGGAATGTAATCATATATTTAATTTATGTACTTATAATTAATTTATTCTTGTTATGATGGGATAAAGGCTCTGCTGGTATCTGATTTTGGACCAAGAATTACGATAAAAATTGTGGAAAGCTTAAGGGAGAACATACTGGCCGGGAAGTTGAAATCAGGAAGCGAAATTAAGGTATTGATAATAACAACTTGCAAAACTTGTCCATTACGGACCAGGATTTTTGTTGATTTGTGAGGATTATAAAAAATATCTATGTCTATTTTAAACAAAAATTATATTATTTTTTAATGGGGGCTACCGCCACATCAATTGGGTCCGTCCGCTTGCCCATATTTTGTTTTGAGCTGATCTTTTGTGAATGTTTGTGGAAAATTTTCAATGTCTTTTTATGAAGTGGGATTCCATTATTTTTAGTTATTTACTTATTTTTATTGTTAACTAGCTCTCAACCTAGCCCAGAAAACTATAAATAGTTTCTATGTAAACCTCTTGTGGGAGCAAACCACATGTCTTCTAAGCATCTGAGCTTAAATGATGTATCTGGTTAAGAGTGTAATGCTTTCTTATTCCATTCAGAATTGTATATACTTGCTCATTGAAATAAGAATTCCAGTTAAATTCTTTGTATATCTTTTCATATTTAACATCAGTTTTTTGTTTCTTTTTTAAATTTTGAGTAATTTGTCTTTCTTCTTCCGTATGGAATGGTAGAAGTGGCTTTGGGTTAGGTGGATCTGTGATGATATTGTGTTGTTATGGTTATAGGATGCATTGAAGAAGTGTGTGCTGGACTTGCTGACTAAGAAGGACAGCAAAAGTGAACTTCAGCTTGGATTCAGGTTCTATGTTTTGGATTGTGCTTTATGCCAATGTGATGTGGTTTTTTATATAATTGCCAATTTAATTTTGTGATTGATTCATTGCATCAGGAAACCGGCAGTTGTTATGGTTGTTGGTGTTAATGGAGGTGGCAAGACGACATCTCTTGGTAAGAATAATAATTTAAGATACCCTACCGAGGTTAAGGGGATGTTCTTCTTCTTCTTATTATTATTTTTATCAATTAAATAAATCAGTATTCTATTGAATTTTTGTGTATTCTTTTTGGATGTATTTATGAAAAATTTTATCATGCAATTTCCCACACATTGAATGTAGGATCCTACACATTTATTTTCTTCTGTCTAGATATTTTCTTACCCATTAAAACATTTTACTTATCAACTAACTTTTTACAGGGAAGTTGGCTCATAGATTGAAGAAAGAAGGGGCAAAGGTGAATCTTTTTACCCTTTCTTCCAATTAAAAGAATATATTTTAGGGAGTAAAGAAAGAGTGGAAACTGATATCTGCTCTAGGATCTGGTATGACATAAACTTAGTTACCTATAAAATACTTGTAGTGTTTAATTTTTTGTTATGTTGGCAATTCTAAACAATGGTATAATGAAAAAAATTATAATTTGAGTGTTTTGACCTAATGGATCCTGTGTTACATCACCTTTATCAATTAAACTTTCGGGTTTGTTCACACTATTTAAAAGTTAGATGAGCTGGTTCTACTAGAAAATTCAATAAAAGTATGTAAATAAGGAGATGTTAAGCTCTTTATTTGCTTCTTCACAAGCTCAGTATAGTCTAATGACCTTTTACTGATCATGAATGTTCATATACAGAAAATAAATTTTAAAAATTTGAATGGGTATTGTATTTTTTTCAACCTCAAATTTACTAGTTGCACAATCTTATTTTCACTGTTTTTAGTTGGGAGTGTTTTAATTTTGGGCCACTACTACAATAGCGAATTGGAGCTCTATAATTTATCACATTAAATTAAGCTTTGTGGTTGTGGATTCTAAAAGTCAAGATAAAAATGATGTGTTGAGACTTATGTGGGAGGCTGGTGTTTTTGACCTAAACCTTGGGAAAGGATGAGGGAAACTAGTGTTCAGAAACTTAAGTGGGGGTTTTTTTCTTTCTAAATTATGTCATCTATTTATATTTCTTGCAGCAGAGATGGGGCTTCAACACCATGTTGTTTTTGAGTCTGTTTATGTACTAAATCGTTATTGTTTAGAAACAATTGTTAGTTTTTGAGTCTGTTAGTTGTTTTTGACTCTGAATAGCCTACTGATTTGAGCTTGTTACAGGTACTGATGGCAGCAGGGGATACATTTCGAGCAGCTGCTAGTGATCAGCTGGAGATATGGGCCGAGAGGACTGGCTGTGAAATAGTTGTGGCTGAAGGAGAAAAGGCCAAAGCATCATCAGGTTGCCAATTCAATTAACTTGTGTGTTTAGTGTTACATCTCTTTTGAAGCATTATACCGTCTTTATGATTTTTCAAATGCCTAGTACAATGACTGATGTTTAATTTTATAGTGCTTTCTTAATAGTTCTTTCTCAGGCCGTGAAGAGAGGGAAACTAGAGGATTATGATATTGTCTTGTGTGACACCTCAGGACGTAAGCTTACAGGACATTTTTTCCTGGTTGGTTATTTTCTTCTGCCCCCATTGTTTTCAGGAACTCTTGTATTGATTTTTCCCAGGTCTTCACACTAATTACAGTCTCATGGAAGAGTTGATATCATGTAAGAAAGCTGTTGGAAAAGTTCTCCCTGGGGCTCCTAATGTGAGTTTAACTCTTTGGCCTTCCCTCTCTCCTCCTTTTCCATGATCAAGTTATAACATCCGCTATTATGAATTGTTCAATAGAATATTCGCTGAGACATTGGCTCACAGAGGGGCACAATAGTTTGGCATGATAGTAAATGTCTTTCTCTCATTCTAGTTCTGTAAATTGCTTCTTTCATTACATTGGATAGGTTACAATTTAAAATTCTAATGACTTCTGGCAATATAGAATATCAGTTCTGTTTCCTTTATATGAAAATACAAGATAACAAGTATGCCAGTTTATGACAGTATTGCACTTGTGGCTTGAATAGATTTTTCCTTATATGCCTTTGTTGTACTTATTATTTTTGTGAGAAAGAAAATTTATTTTTGATGCTTTGTTTTGTGATACATTGTAGTGCTAAATATTTCTGAAATATATACAGGAGATTCTTCAAGTTCTGGATGGAACAACTGGTTTAAACATGCTTCCACAAGCAAGAGAATTCAACGATGTAACATCCCAGTTCTCAGCCTTATAAATTAACTGGCTTGATAGTATATTACTATCTTTTCCATATTTTTCACATGTTTATAAGGAGGCAAACGGTTCCAAAATTTATCCCCAACTAGCAAACTTAGTGTACTCTTTTGTACCGTTTGCTTTAGGCTACTAAGAAATTTTGCAATATAATGATTATTCCATGCTAAAAGTTTAGTATAATTTTTTGACAATGCTATCATGTGCTACGGTCCATTTTCTTTAAGATTTCTAATAGAGCCAGTAGGTTCAGAATCGTAAATCACTATTTATATTTACCTTTTCATATTCAGACTCCATGTACTTTGATTCAACTACAGTGCAAACTATAGATTGTTTATACTTTTATGTCACTCGACAGGTTGTTGGAATTACTGGTTTGATATTAACAAAACTTGATGGTTCTGCAAGAGGTGGCTGTGTGGTAAGTGTAGTAGATGAGCTTGGCATACCAGTGAAGTTCGTTGGTGTTGGTGAAGGTGTTGAAGACCTCCAACCATTTGATGCAGAAGCCTTTGTTAATGCTATATTTCCTTAGGCCTTAAAAGTGGTTGTTAGTGCAACTTATTTGAAGGTAATAACAAATTCTTATGATAGTGATACTGATTATTTCATTTGCTTCTTTTCCTGATGATCGTTAACCTTTGCTCATTTTGAAATTTGAGACATTTTGGCAGGGTGTATTCTCTCAACAGAATAGCTAAAGAAAACAGTTGAAGCTGGAAGTTGAAAATTGATATTTCATAGAAGCATGATTCTACCTGCGATATTGTTATGCTTGCTTGTAATTACGAAGCCTGGGACTGTTAAGCAAGTTTTTGTTATTGAGAGCCTTGTTTCGCTCATTATTGCTGACTAACTTGATGTTGCCGAGTGAGTTGCAAGACTATCTCCAGATGATCAATGCGTTTGCTGTTCTGTTATAAGTACATTTCAGTTGCCAAGAGCTGTACCAAGTTTTAAATTGCAATCATTTTTTCTATTGATTTTGTACTATGTTATTTGAACTAATTGGAGTAATGTCCTTTGATCTAGACTTCTGTTTTGCTTTGGAAAAGCTTGTTGCTGGCATGTTGGATTCACTTAAAACAAATTATTGAACCACACTTGTACCAAATGATCTACATGGATTAATATCATCAAGAAATTGTAGGGTTATAATATGTAGTATACAAATTGGGAAAAAGAATTCCAAATTATGTGTAGGCATCAATGAAGAGAATGCATTATATGGTTTTCAACAATGAGAATCATCACAGGGAGAAATCTTATACGACTTACAGACACATTTGCTTGTTACATAAACATGAGTACCTAAATTCCTGGACGAAGGAATGTCATAATTTAGAAACAGGCATGTTATAGAAGGTGGCGCGAGCTGTATAGACCAGCTTCTGGGTTTTCCTCAATTTAAAATCAATTGATATTACAGTCAAATTCCTTCCACTTCTCACCACTTGTGCATTAGCAATTACCTCTGCCTGTCAAATGTATGAAAATGCTCAGTATCAAAATTTTGAGCGAGGAAAAACAAAAATAATTGTAGAGTCAACGAAGTACATAAAATCATCAAGCATGTATATGTCATGTTGTATCTGCAGGGCTTAATTAAGTGCATATGAATAGGAAGACAAAAGCACCAGTTTTGTTCATGGGAAAAGAGCAAAATGAGCTTATGGCACACTTGAGAATGAAAGTAGGGAAGGCAAAAGAGAATGAAACCAAGGGAAAGAGTAGATAAGATATTCCAATCTCCAAGTGAACAATGAACAATATCACCCATACCCTCACCATGGCAAATATTCTGTCTTTATAATAATAGGTGAGTAAATCTTGCAAACTCAATTTTGATCATGCCCTCTTTTTTATTTTCTTTCTCTTCTTTCAATCTTTATTACTAAAACATTTAATACTTAACAACAAGAACAATTGAACAAGAGCAACTGTAGGTATTAAGAGACACTTACATCGACTGGAGCAGCAGAGAGATAAGACATGCTCTGTTCACCAAGAAAAAATTCCTTATCGTCACCTAAAACCGTTTTAGCACAAGCTATGGAGATCGCCTCGGCTACAGCTGCCAGAGCTCCTCCATGAAGCGATCCATAGAAGTTCTGAAAAATCATCAATAAAGCACCATTATTGTTTCTCCAATATACAACATAACGTTAAAAAAATCTTCTCGGGAACAAGCAAGCAACAATTTCTCTTTCTTCATATAATTCAAATCAAATCCCAACTAAAAAGAAAACATCCAACTCAATTATAAATAAACGAATAATTACAGCGACGGCGGGTTTGACGGTGAGGAGGCAGGTGATGTGTCCAGGGGAAACAGTGAGGGGTTTAAGTACGGCGGTGATGACGTCGGAAAAGAAACCTTTGGTGTTGCAGTGATCGGGAATGGGTTTTGCGGCGCCGACGTTGGAGAGAAAAATCAGAACTCGGTCAACGACTTCGGGAGAAAGGTCCTTGGAGATCACCGCTGTGGGAGAGAGTAACGCCTTAATCAACTCGGAGGAAGGCTTCGCCATTTCCGTCCTTGGATTGAAAGAAACCCAACCCAACCGAACCCAACCTAATCTGATTTAATTTTATCTAAAGGGAAGAAGATCAACCTTCTCAATGCTAACGTGCGCATTATACTTTATATATTTAACCATTTTTTTTGGGGACAACACATAAGGTGCATTTGTTTAGGCAATGGGGTTAGACTTGGTGGCGATATGTCACTTAAGTTTAATTGATGGTAACTTTAACCTTTATTACTTTTTCTTGGCTATTGGTTATCAAATCTCATATATAGTTTAATGTAATAATTTTTAAGAAAATATCAATAGTCAATCGCAACGCGATACATTTAGAATGTGCTAGGCACTACTAATACCCAATAACAATGCTCTTTTGCTAAAGGAAAACTTTATTAAAACTAATAAACTTTATAGTTTGTCAATAATATAGGCGTTAGCTCCCAAAAAAGGAGAACTACTAAAGTAGCTTCTAGTCCAAGAGGCTAAGACATCCGCAAAATTATTGTCATCTCTAGAAATTCAAAAAAAAATTATAATCTAAAACATCAAGACTAGAAAAAAAAAAAAAAACATAAACAAAGCAACAAGCTCCCATATTGGCCATTGTCTTTCCGTGGCCCGACAAAGATCCTTGCAATTTGAAAAGAAAATTGAGTTCCTTACCCTAAGATGAATGATCATCCAATTCACTCTAAGAATTCCAGCATGAGTCTCAATCTCCAGCGCTGTAGTAGCCCCAAACACATTTATTTTGGTCGAGCACACCCTGTTAAGGAAGTTAGTTACTTAACTGTCTTTTTTTGTTATATTTAGTTAGTTGTTAGCATCTTTTGGTGTTATTCTGTTAGTTTAGCTACTATTTGTTTAAGCTCTCTAAGTGTTATATAAACTCACCTCTGTATCTCTCTAAATACAATAAAATCATTTGTTTTAATTCTAAAATGACTGTTATTTCAATATGGTATCAGAGCTCTAAAGAAACTCTAAACTATTTATCCTTCGTCTTCATCTTCTTTGTCCTACCCAGCCATGTCTGGCTCAACTAACAACCTCAGAGAACCTCAATACAGAGAACCAGTGGCCTTCAAACACTCTCTTTCACCTAAACTCGATGAGAATAACTTCTTATCTTGGAAGCATCAGATCCTCACAACTGTTCGAGGTTGTCGTCTTCAAAGATTCTTCAAACCGCACTCCGCTCCACCAAAGTATGAATCAAAAATTGATCATGAACTTAATAAATCTCTCAAGACTATGTCGATTGGGAGGCTGGAGATCAACTTCTACTTTCATGGATGTTGTCTTCCATGAATGAGAAAATGAACACAAGAATGATCGGGCATGAAACTTCTGTCGATGATTGGCTAGCTCTCCAAGAGTTCTTCACTGCTCAAACAAATTCAAAGATAAGTCAATTCAACACTCAACTTTGTAACACTAAGATCAACATTCATCTTCAATTAATGACCATTTGTTAAAGATCAAATCAATTGTAGACTTACTTATTGCAATTGGTCACACTGTTACTATAACAGATCATGTCGAAGCTATATTCAATGATCTTGGACCTAAATATATTGGACCTAAATATGACATTTTTTCTACACGTCTTACAATATTTACAATATTAACAAGGAGAAATTCACCATAGCTAAACTTGAAGCCTTTCTCATGGCTCAAGAAGCAAGAATAGATATGTCCACCAAAAATCTAAATCTGCAGAAGTAAATCTTGCTCACAATGGCAACATGCGTGGTGGATTCTCCTCCAATCATAGGGGAGGATACAATAACCCTAAACCCTATACAATAACTATAAAGATCCCTCACCCTATAATAATCCTAATCGTGGTGGTGGAAGAGGTTTTTCTGGCCGTGGAAGGTGGACCAACCAACCTTGGCAATCCAAGCCAGTGTATCAACTCCGCCAGAAGACAAGTCATGTTATCACTCAATGTTATTATCAGTTTTACAAGTCTTTCCTTGGTCCAACAACCACACTTGCACCGAATCCCACCACCACAGCACCAATGCAAGCCATGATTGCCATACCAGATGCAGTTTCTGATCCCAATGGGTACCCTAATTTGAATAGCACAAGAAGGCTTGCACTTGCAGTCCATGGTATACTTTTCCTTCACAATTGGTAAATGGAAAATAAATTCATTCCAACTTCCGAGATAGAAAGCTCAATACATACTATAGAACATTGGTCAAATCTGAAGTGTTCAAAATGCCAAATAGGAATGGGGAAGAAGCAGTGCTAGAAACACTCAATTCATCCAAACCAACCTAAGGAAAATTTAAAACTAATATCCAAATCCCCAACAAGGAATGGAAAATCACAATACTTCAGATTCTGAAGTTGAGCTTGTTGGAAACAGTTTCTCAACTTGGGAAATAGTGGTCCGAGCATCTTCAATTTCTGCACCTTCCTTCTGATTCAACTCTTCTAACTCTGCCAAAGTAGCTTTAAGGTCAGCTAAGGATGACTCCAGCCGCTTTCTACAATCAGGAATCATCATCCTTGATTCTCCCAACACATTTTCCTGTTTGCAAAACAATCAACCCAAAGTCACTTTCTCATACTTCTTATATAAAAGAAAATGCATACAAATATATTTCTTCATCAAAAACATCGAAACCTGTTGCTTCAGATCATAAGGGTCGGCTCCATTTTCCTTCATCTTGGCAGTCTTGGCAGCCTCACTCTCGACCTCTTTCTCATAAGAATGAAGCTCTTTCACTAGGCGTTTACAAGTACTTGTTTTGATCTTCAAACTTCTTAGTGTTGCCATCCTAATATAATATCAAAATTCTGAGTTCTTAATCTGAGCCTCTAAAAAAATCAAATCAATTTC
Organism: Cannabis sativa; assembly: GCF_029168945.1. Lineage (NCBI taxonomy): Eukaryota > Viridiplantae > Streptophyta > Magnoliopsida > Rosales > Cannabaceae > Cannabis > Cannabis sativa. The sequence continues at coordinate 37,253,312 of NC_083601.1, read as the reverse complement.
AGCCCCCCCAAAAAAAACTTCATGTTTTGGTCATTTGCCTACCTAGCATCAACCCAAATCTTTGCCAAAAATAAATAAATTTCAATTACATGATAACATGTCAATATTACTTCAGATTACTGTTTGGGCAGCAATCGAATAGAAATATTGATTGAATTGAAGTCATCCACAAATCTCAGTTATACCCAAATAAAAAATCTTCAGATTTCTCAGTTATACCGAAATCAGAATATCAACATATTAATCTGGTACCCAAATAAAAACACATCAGATTTGATCAGATCGTGTTAAGAATCAAATCAAATCAAAGTGAACATATCTGAATGCAATCAAAACGCATTAGAAAATTGGAAACACGTATGAATTACAACATACCTATGCTTCGGCAAACGCAGGGATTGAGTGGAGGATGTAGGCGACTTGAAGTTGAAGCTTCGTTCCTCTCAGGCGTGTCCCGGTCAGTGTGGTCTGTCCGTCTGGGGAATTGGGCGTGAGGAGTGATAAGAGAGAGTGTCAAAGGAGAAGGGAAGATCTCGGTTTATTTTTAATAATAATTAAATAGGTTTTTTTAATTATTTTCTTTGGCATATTTTTTTTAATAAATTAATCATACAACTATATTAAACCAATCCGTTAAAATAATAGCCACTAATTTAATTAAAAAAACGAACTGAATAATATTTAGCTATCTAATTCACAAATCATTTGATAAAAAAATAAAAATAAAAAGATTACAATATCAAAATTGACCTTAAAAACACTTATATTAGTTACATCTAACTCAAAAAATACAATAGTAAAAATTATTGCAACAAATTTATTAAATTTCGTAGTTTGAGCACTCAATTATTTTGCAAAAGTACGTAACTACACTACTAATAACTCCTTCAATTACAAAGAACTTGTTACTTCCAACCACTAACAGTGATTTGATAGCGAGCTATCAAAGAACAACGAAGAACGTCCAACAACGAAACAAAATCATGTCACATAGACAAAACTAAAACACTCAAAACTATGTCGCATAAACAAGACTAAAATACTCAAAACCGTATCACACAGACAAGACTAAAATACTCAAAACCGTACCACACAGACAAGACTAAAATACTCAAAACCATGTCACAGAGATAAGACTATAAAACACTCAAAAACATATCACAAACACAAGACTAATCATAGTAGCAAAAATCGAATCACAATAATAAAAGACAACCCCAACGGGCCTGACCGAAGAATAAGGCAACCTCCTATAGATATAAACTTAAGAACGAAAAACTCTAATTTTTTAAATTAGTACACAACTCTATACAAATCAGTTACTTGTTTGAATCTTTTTTTTAGTATATGAAATAAGTATTTTTTTTAGAAATGTTAAAAGGGCACATATGAAACTTAGCACCTTTATAAAGTATAATATCAATATTGGTACAATTTAATATCGGATTTCAACCACTACCAGTGATTTGATAGCGAGCTATCAAAGAACAACAAAGAACCAACAACGAAACAAAATCATGTCACATAGACAAAACTAAAACACTCAAAACTATGTCACATAAACAAGACTAAAATACTCAAAACCATGTCACACAGACAAGATTTAAACACTCAAAACCATGTCACAGAGATAAGACTAAAACATTCAAAAATATGCACAAATACAAGACTAATCATAGTAGCAAAAATTGAATCACATTAGAAAAACACAACCACGACGGGCCTGACCGAAGAATAAGGCAACATCATGTAGATATAAATTTAGGAACGAAGAACTCTAATTTTTTTAAATTAGTACACAACTCTATACAAATCAGTTACTTGTTGGAATCTTTTTTTTGGTATATTAAATAAGTATGTTTTTTAGAAATGTTAAAAGGGCACCTATGAAACTTAACACGTATAATATTGATATTAGTACAATTTAATATCAGATTCTACTTATTTTATTTTAATAAAAGTTATAGAAAGCTGTTAACCAATTATAGGGAGCCACCTTATAGTGGTGGCACTTGAAATTAGTTAGTAATATTCTAAAAGTTAATATATTAAATTATACGGGACATTGTATGACGCCCAAATACATTTTTATATTAATAGCTATTATAAATGGTGTTAAACCACTTAAGGCTAGCTTAAGTGAGCATAGAATATGAGGGAGAGGGTGTCTCGAGAGTCCTGAGATCTATCGAATACTAAGTTATACAATATAATATATATATATATATATATATATAAACGCTTTAATCAGAAAAAAAAATGTTAGGCACTGTTTTTTTTTTTTTTTCTATTTAAGATGTGTAGAAAACTCTATATATGTGTGTATTAGTGTATATATATTGAAATGGAAATTTTCAATATTAGAAATTCTACATTTACATCACCTAAAATTGCTTCAAATTTTGTGATTTTTTTCTTTCTAAAATATCTAAATTAATAATCTGGGTACATTTTGTAAGGAAGAATAAGGCATAAAAATATTAATGAAATATTAATTATTAATTTTTTATCAATAGTATATCTTTTACATTTCTATATTGGAGATTACTTTATGGAAATTAAATGTACCTCTCAAGCTCTCAAGGTAAAAAGTTTTGCGTGGAGAGTGTTATTCCAATTATTCCTACCAAGATTAATGTTGAAAGACATGGATTTCTGAGAATTTGTGTATCCACTCTGTACTAATGAGTTGGAACTATTCATACTCTTTGGGGATGTAGCAAATGTGTCTCGGTTTGGAAGCTATGTGTTTTTAAACTTGGGGACCCAAACATGATTGTAATTAAGTGATATTTATGGTTTCATTTGTAATTAATATTTTGAATCTTCCTCCAAATGAAATAGAATTGATCATGTTGACATGGTGACGTATTTGGTACCTTCAAAACAAACAAGTTTATGAACAAACTACTATACTGCCAAAGATCATTGGACCTTGGGCCGCCAACTTCTTGTCCTACCAAGGAGAAGGCCAAAGGGATGCATGCTGCTGGCTCTCCTCATCAAGTAGCAACGACACCCTCAACCCATTTCGTCTGCCTGCTGGGATCTTCAAGATAAATACGGGATGCTGCCATTGATTCTCTTAATGCTCAATGTGGTCTCGGTATAGTTATAAGGGGCTCTGACAGTAAAGTTTTTGCTTCAGCCCCTTGGAAAGTAGAAAGAAATATCATTCTAGAATGGGCAGAAGCACTAGTAATTTGACAAGCATACATCTAGTTCGATATTCTCCATATTTAGTTGGAATCAGATTGTCAAAGCTTGGTTCATAAACTCAATCATTTAGTTTTAAATTCTTCTTTGGGTTTAATTCTTGACGACATTAGGAATTTATGTACTAAGTTTATTTTTGTGAGTTTAGTTTTTGTTCCATATATGTTAATGTAGTGGCTGATTCTCTTGCCAATTTTACTTTAAAAATTACTAATAATAAGATCTGATGGCTTGACTACATATCACGTAAACTCTATCTTGAGTGATACTATATATGTTAGTATTATTATTTATACACACATGTATGAGAATTCCTTTGTTAATTTCATCCGACATTCCGATGTTTTAATCTAGAATTGTAGTTGACATTGTAATTTGTAGTTGTCCATCAACATCGAGAATATCTTCATATCTTTATACATAAGTATTAAGTAGGTTTATCATTCTAATTTGAAATGGTCGTTAGGGTAGGTGTGACATTAATTGGATACATTGGAGCAGGTTATTAATTTTTAAATGGGTCATACTAAGTCATTATATATTAATTTCCCAAATCTTCCTAATAAAAGTTTTTCTTTTTTATTTTCCTCTTTCAAATTGATATGGAGAAATTTCGAAGAAAAAGCAATATGAGTTTTTTTTCTTCATAAGATTTGTCTTCTTATTAAGATAAAATAAGAGTCAAAATATTTTATTTCACACCAACAAATTAATGCTACTTATCTCGCTTTCAAACAATATTAATTACTACACTTTTGTTTATGGTGTATGGTTAATTATTGTGAACATGGATTACGATATATATTATGACACTAATTTAATCACTTATTTGAAACTGAGTATTAATATTAATTCGAGGTGCTTGCGGCTATATATATATATACATCTTCGATTGTCTGTAGTTCATATTAATTAATTATGGATATATATTTTTTTAACAAAAATTAGTGAAATGTACTACTTCACTATAAAGTTATGTTCACAATATTTTCAAGGGGGATTAATCGAACTTTTATCAATATTAATCCGTTACAGAAAGATATTAAAACAAAGACATCTGCGTTACTGAAACAAAATAAGTAGTAATTTAGAAATTAAAAAAAAAATAAGAAGTAATTTAGAAATAAAAAAAAATCCAATTAATTGGCCGATAATAAAACTACATTCCGATCAAGAAAATTTAAGACATTGAAAGTTGTGCAAGTAAGTAGGCAGAAAAAACCCAATTGGCCGAATAATAAATTAATAATGAAAATTATTCAGATGATGAAAATTTGGATGAAGAACGCCACAACTGTTACATGTATGATTATACATTGTCATTTTGGTTTGATTTTTAATTATTATAATGTTGAGATTAATTGATGAGGAATTAATATTAATAAGAATAATGCTGTCTCTCTGGTTATCCAGGCTTAATGTGGTTAACTTAATTATTTACTTGTTCTACACTAACTAAGGTTGCAGACCCAAACTTCTTCCTTAGAGATCGAGTCAATCTAACTGAATCAACTTCTCCAATTACTATCACTTGATCTTTGTCCCCTGCCATCTGTACTGAGTTTACTCCTGCATTATCAAATTAATTCTATACATTAATTAATAAATTTTAATATATAGAGTACGTATAATGCTAATTAATAATAATTTATGATAATATACAATGTTCCAAAGATCACCTGATTCAACTGCAGCAATTTTCATGGCTTTGGTCCTGCATTTGCCACAGCTCATCCGCACACTCACAGTTATCTTTTGCTGCAAAAAAGTATACATATATACATACAATATTTAAATACATCATTGATTGTTTGCTCATTAATATACTAATAATTATAATTCTATGCTTAATTAACCTCATATATTTTTCCATGCATAATTACCTTCATTTCTCGGGGACAAAATTGTTATTATTATTATTATTATTATTATGAGAGAGAGAGAGAGGGTGATCAATTTATGGTATGATGATTTATTTGAATAATCCTTAGAGACAGTTGATCTATTTATAGACGAAGTTTTAATTAAAGAATATTCATTAATTAGTTTGGTAGTATTATACTTTTCAAAAGGATGGGGAAAATATTTAGTAATTAATTAACACGTACATTTGACTCCACTGTCCATTCCCACCACAAATTCGTTAATTAATTAAAGATAATTAATTGATTAACACATCTATAATTTAGGCGACCCCGTAGGCCGCCATGTATGATTATTTCCACACGTACATATATGTTATTTCTTGTTAGTAAGCAGACTTCTATACGCGGTCCAGATTAGGACAGTTTTCTATATTGTTTGTTTGTTTTTTAAATTTTTTACTTAAATCATATTTGTTCCTTATTCACGGCAAAACTAGATGAAAATGAAATTTATTTTTTACACTTAATTACATAAATTAAAATTTTAACGGTATAACCTATTGAATTCTTATTCTATTTTACTTTTTACATTTTTCGTTTAAAAATTTCAATTAAATGCTATAGTATACTGCCCACACACAAGTAAAAAATTTTTATTGATCCACGTAAAATTAATAAAAAAATAATTTTAAATATTTAAAAAATTAGAAAAATAATTATTTTTTTCTTACTTCTTTTTTTTTTTTCTTTTTCTTCTTCTTCTTCTTCTTTCCTAAAAACCCTAAATCTCTCTCTCTCACACACAAATATCCATCTCCTTCTCTGTCAGTCGCACACGACTCCAATGTCAGGGAGCGCCCACAATATCCAAAAAACCCAAACCCTAATTCTCTATCTCTCTCTCTCTCTCTCTCTCTCTCTCTCTCTCTCTCTCTCTCTCTCTCTCTCTCTCTCTCTCTCTCTCTCTCTCTCTCTCTCTCTCTCTCTCTCTCTCTCTCTCTCTTTGTGTGTGTGTGTGGTGTGTGTGTTTCTCATCCTATCTCTTCTCTCTTTTCATCGATGTTCTCGATACGACTCCAATGAGCCACCGTCAACAGCTCCACTGCTCGATTTTTCTGGTCCTATGTTTCTCTCTCTCATCTCTTTTTTCTCTTCGTGGTGGACCTCACTGGAGCCAAAGCTCCAAGGCTCCAATATTTGAGCCATCTCCGAGTCCCAGTGAGCAAATCGAAGCTCCACAGAAAACCCACGACCAAACCCAATAAACTCCAAGCCCGATCCCCCATCTTCACACTCGCTCTCCCAATTTAGTTTATAATTTTGGGTTGTTGTTTATTCAGAACCGGTGAGTTCGATATCATGGATTTAGTTTAGAAAAAATTGGGGGTGGGATCTATGGGGATAATGGTGATGTTGATTGTGATTTAAATTTTATTTATAATTTTGGGTTTAGGTTAAGGTGGTGGTGGCTATTGTGATTTGTGGGATATATATTTTTTTTTTTTGTTGTGATTTTAGGTTAGTTCTAGTGTGGTGGTGGTTCTAGTGGTGGATATGGTGGTAGTGGTTAGGGGTGTTCATCTAATCCAATCTGCACTGCATTGCTCATAGTGCATTCGATCAGCACTAAGTGCGAATTTCATTTTCTGGATGCAATCCAATCCGCACAATATCTCAAATCCAATCCAATTCAATTCGCAAAAGTGCGGATTGAATCAGTTAATTTACATTGGTTACTTTTTAATATTAAATTATTTAATATTTATGAAAAAAAAAATTTACATGACTAGCAACAAAATAAAACAAATTATTATTATTTTATGTCTCCAACAATAAATTAAAATAAATAAAATAATGAATTCAAAGGAAGAAAAAATTGTATGTATAAAGAAATGTTTAATTTTGTTTTACATTGTATGTAGAAAAAAATTATATATAAGAATGGAATATACATGTGATTTATTAAGTTTTAAAATATAATTGTATTATATGTATTAGACTTTTAAATTACTATTTTCTTTACATTAAAATATTATTTGGATATATAATTTTTTTAATTATTTTTATAAATATATGTTAATTACGTACATTGGATCAGTTACTTTTACATGTCAATCAACATTCGATCCGCACAAGTACGAATTTTGAATTTTCTAATCCAATCCAATCCGCACAAGTGCAAATATCTGCACTTTGCGGATTGGATTGAATTAGATCGTGCAGATTGGATTGGATCAGTTATTTTATGAACACCCTTAGTAGTGATTGTGGTGACACACCCAGTGATAATGGAGAAGAATAAGAAGAAAGAGAAGCAAGATAGATTAGGGTTTCAAGAAAAAAAGAAAACAGAAGAAAAGAAAAAAATAGAAATGTATATTTTTTATAATTTATTTATTTTTATAATTTTTAAATTATTTTTTATAATATTTTAATAAATAATATTATGTGGACTAATAAAATTTTGCCATGTGTATACTTGTGTACACATGAGTACTCTACTGTGACACTTAACTGAGATTTTTAAACAAGAAAGTAAAAAGCAAAATAGAAATATTGGAGTTTAATTAATAGATTTTGTTGTTAAAATTTTAATTTATATAGTTAAGTATTAAAAAATATAAAATTTAAATAATTTTACTGCTAATATCCTTTTATTAAATCTAAAAGGTACAATCCTATCTATTATGAAATCATGCAAATAATTTTTGGGTGAAAAATAATAAGATAGAGTAATGATTTAAACTATACATCTTTTTTAATGTAATTAATTATTACTATAATTAAAATTGATATTAAACAAAATGAAATATATTTCTTGTGTGCGAAAAAGGGTGTAATTTGAGTGTGTTTATAAGATATAGATCTTCTATTATTGTATTATTTGTTGCATGTGGTAGCAATTTCTTAATTTGTTTGCGTGTTTGAAAATTAAAAGTGTGTTTGGTTATAATGTTTTAATTAATTTTTTATTTTTAAAATTAGAAATATAAAAATATTTTTAAAATTATGTTTTATAAAATTATTATCATTTTTTTAATTGAGAATCAAAATTTTAAAAATAATAATTAAAAAATCACGTTTCTAATTTTTTTTAAAAAAGAATTCTTAATTAATATTTTAGACTCTGACTTCAACCTAAACTTTACAATCTAAACGAACCTTAGCCCCGACCCTGATCTCGACCTAAATCTAACTTAAATTAAATTAACAAATGAAAATGAAATTTACAGAATACACTTTTATTTTCTGTTTTTAAAATTAAAAGACAAAAATAATTATAAAACGTATTTTTATTTTTCAAAATTAAAATTTTAAAGATAAGTGATTAAAAATTTAAAAACAAAAATATTACGGAAAGAGATCTAAAATAAAAATAGTATAGCACTCTTGTAGAGAAGATAAAAAGTGGTGAATTTTTGACTAAATATGAAGGCAGGTCCAATCCATGAATGAACAAGACAAAGTCAACTGGTTTTTTCAACTTAGTATTCTCTATTTTTCTCCAAGTAAGGGAGAAAATAACTCCAATTAATTAACCAAGAGATTAGACGAATCTAAGGTGTTTGGTGTGTTTGTTACGAGTAGTTCAAAATTAGATTATAGGTGATATTATTGAGAATATAATTATAGAAAAAAATGTAGTATGTGTTTGTGTTTGATTGTGTAGAGTAATAGGTATTTATAATCTCATTAATTGAATTATATTATTTAATTGAGTACAAATTTTTTATATATTATTTAAAAAAATTATAATAATTTTTTTTTATTATATCTATTTAATATTAGTTATACATATAGATAAAATAATTATTTATTAAAAATATATATTAATTAGTAAATATTAAATTTTATTATATTTTTTATCAATTAAAATAAAAATTTTCATATATTTATTTTTGTACGTTATGTTATTGAGGAAATTACATACTATACCCATTTTACTTTATTTGTTTTAATTTTTATCTCCATTTTTATATCCTATAAGATATACCCACTTTTATAAATGATGTCCCCATTAGACCTCTTAGATTAATGTAAATTATATGCTACACTTAAGTAGAGAGTGAGGGTATAATGGGCAATCCACTCAAAAAAAAAAGGTATATTTTAATAAAATATAATATGACGGTATTTTTGATTAATAGATACAAAAAAGTGGTATTTTTCAACTTATCCCTATGCTATTTATGTATACCATTTGCATAAAATTTAGATTAATTAGGATTTTTTTCCCTAAACTTTAACATGTACTGAATCATGTCCCATGAACTATTAAAGTCGTTAAATATCTCCCATGAATTATTGAGATTGTTGGATTTAAAGATTTTTTTTCTAATTTTAGTAAGGAAAATCTAACATGTTTAGAAAGCTTGACTTAGTACATGTGAAAGTTTGAAGGACATGATTTAGTAAATATCAAAGTCTAAAGAGCATGATTAGTTCATGGATAATTACAGAATTAGTAAAATTGAATGAAATTGAACAAATGTCCTTAAATCTTAAAAAATTTAAGGGTATAATTTGTTACATGTTAAAATTTAGGTGGCGAAAGTCCTAATTAGTTTAAAATTTATATATATAACATATATATTATTACTAATAACATAAAATTAACTCAATTTCAAAAAAAAAAAAACCAATCCAAACATTTTTTATAATAAACCATAATTAATGCTATTTATACTTATTTATTATTTAAAAATAATACTCTCTAAATTAATGTAATGGAAAAAAATAATTGAAATTCACCTTTTTTTCTTAAGTACAAATATTATTCTCTTTTCAAAGGTGGCTATATTACTAGAGATGGAAATTTATACCGCGGGAATAGGTAACCGCGGGGACCCGCCCCTAATAGGGTGGAGATTCCCCGTCTTGGTGGTTAATGGGGCGGTGATGAGAGACAATTTCAATACCCGAAGCGGGAATGGGGCGGGGGCGGGGATAATACTATCCGCACCATATCCGACCCCGATATAGATATATATAATTTCTTTTTTATTCTTAACATATATATAGTTATCATTGATAATGAAAATTATATATCATATGCTTAAATTATGAAGATATAATGACGATAGTGAATTGATGATCATTGTGGATTACATGTGTAAATATATTTTTCTTCTCGATTCTTAATTTCATCTTTGTTTACTTTTTAATTTGTTGGGAGGCTTGAGAGGTATGAGACTATGATCCTATACTTGGGTTATGATTTTTTTGTTTTTTTTTTTTCAAACTTTAAGACATATTTAATTTTTATTTTCTACTAAGTTATGCTTTTTTTTTAGGTAGGTTTATCTTTTATCTTCTATGAATTATGAATGCATAAAAAATATTTGTGAGAATATTGGTTTAATTTATTTTTTTCAATTATTTTCAATTATTTTTTTTTTTCATTTTACCTTAATGGATACCCGATGGGTTCTCCATAACCGATGGGTATTCCCCTACCCTAAATTCGTTGGTTATTAGACGGGGATGGGACGGGGATGGGTAGCAGGGATGGAGATTGCACTCCCCGTACATTAACCGCCAAATTTCCATCTCTATATATTACTTAAAAGGTTCTAAGATTAAACCCTTAAAACTTAATATTTCACATTACCACCCAGCATTAACGCTATGGGCAGAAAAGTTTTTATGGATAGCAAATGAAGAGAATTACAGATTTGCGTTATTTATTGACCACCACAATTGTACTTATTTAAAGACTATTGTCTCATTTTAAAAACTCTGTAGATACAAAAGGATCTACCTCCCATCATCAATGGAACCGAACCTGTTCTTTGCCCAAACAGCTAGACTATGAGCACCCTCATTACATTTCCTTGGTATCCAACACAACATATAACCAGAAAAAGCATCAATTAAAGCAAATAAATCTAGAAAAAGAGACATGAGACACTAACAAGGTGTCACACTAACAGAGAAGAAACCAAGAACAGACACACAAACGTAATAAGCAGCTAAGCAACAGCCTACGCAGCTAAACTAGATACTTTGTTCTCTAAAGAGTCTTAATTTTTCTTTGTAGATCCCTGGTGAGCACAATAAGTAGCTCATATCATATGTTGGCTATGTGGGCTGCTGGTGCCAACTTCTCAGGAGTTAGTACCTGTTGTTGCTAACAATTTATTACTTAGAGCTTTAATTTAATCCCCTCCATTTTATATATCATCATACATGCAACAAATGATTAATAACTTATGAAACAACCGATCAAAATAATTTCACCCAACCAAAAGATTTATAACATTATCTATACACAACTACACAAGTGAAATTTCCGTTTCTTCTATGTTCAGCCGAAGAAAAACATCATCATTTTTCATTCCAACATTATGGCATTTGTTCTTATAGATTAATCTGCATATGAAATCATTGAAACGGGATATTATCTTTAATGAAAAAACCTTAAAACTTTTTAATTGATTGAAAATCCAGAAAGGTTTTCCATCAAAGCTTTGGGGCAATAACTTTTGTGGAAACTCCAAGCACGCCGCACAATTCCGGGAACATACTCTTCCTTATCTCCGCGTAAACCTCGCCATTCCACTTCCTCTTGGCCAATTGTTCCGCCAGGCGCACCGCAGCCTCCAAGGTCTTCTCCGCGCTATCGTGCGCCGACTCGGCTATCCCCATTCTAACTGCGTCATCGCCCTTGATCTTCGCCCCCTTGAGCATCACGTCCCGCCGAGCCGAAACCGATCCTATCTTCGACCTCATTGCTGCAGCGAAGTAGTCTGGAAACGGAAGTCCTAAATCGACCTCGGACATGTAGAGAACACCTTTATCTCTCCGCATCAATATGTAGTCGTGGCACAGGGACAATAAAAAGCCTCCGGCAGCGGCGTGGCCAGGAAGGGCAGCGATCGTCGGCATCGGGAGGGAGATTAATTCGGCGGCGACTGGCTTAAAGGAAGCGACCATCTGACGGAGGCGAGTGACGGCGCCTGATTTGGAGTCGGCGGATCGGGCCCAGGCGAGATCGAATCCATTTGAGAAAAACTTGGTGCCTTGGGCGGTCGTGATGAGGACGGAGCCAGGTGTGGCTTGGGATTTAAGTTGGGAAATAGCGGAGAGGATGGAGTCGATGGCATCGGGGCCAAGGCGGTGATCGTCGTCGCCGGTGAGTGTAAGGAAGAATAAATTACCGCGCTTCTCTAAAGTACACATATTTTCTCCACCACTTTCGCTTTTCCACAATTGATTTTTCTCTCCTTTCCTTTTCTGTATCCAAACAGAGTACCAGTTTTGTTGGATGCTATTCCTACCTTTTATCTTTTACTCGATAAGAAAAATGCAAAGAGGCGGATATTATGATTTTTCTTATTGATTCCTCTTGAAATTGGTTAAAAAATATTGTCACGAGAAATGCTAAAATATATTATACTAGTCGACATATTAATTAAGTATCCAATCAATAATGGGACATCACACTATTAGTACTTACAGTATATTCTTTTAAGGCTAATTAGTAATTTTTCCTGATTTTGACAAGTAGTAAATCGTGTCTTTGAATTTTTTTAGCCGTTAAAAATTTCTCGAACTATTGAGATTGTTAAATTTAAGTATTTTTGTCTAATTTCATTCAATTTTACTGTTTCAGTGATTGTTAATGTACTAAATTATTATCTTCAGACTTTGATATCTACCAAATCATGCCCTCAAACTTTGATATGTACTAAATCATGCTACTTAAACTTTCATCCATGTTAAATTTTTTTTACTAAAATTAGACAAAAGTCCTTAAATTTAACAATCTCAATAGTTCAGGAGAATTTTTAATGGTCAAAAAAATTCAGTAGGCACGATTTAGTACATGTCAAGGGGAAAAATTACTAATTAATTTTTTTTTTAATATTTATAGTTGTCAAAATAAATCTATCATTCTAAAATATTATATTTTTATTTCTCTTATTTTCTTAGTATGATCTCACATTATATTAAAAATAATTTTTTAAGTAAAAAATAACTTTTATTTAATAAAAGAATTGAAAAAAAAAAAGAAAAAAATGACATATGGCTCTAACACTTTACATGAAATTTGTCTTAAAAATTAAATTATATTACATGTGGCAGGACTATTTTAATGGGCAACCTCCATTAAAAGCATCGGGTTACATATACAATGTAATTAAATTTTGAGAATATAGACGTTGTGTCAGTGTACCGAAAGAGATAATAGGCATATCACTTTTTGTGTTTTGTTAGTAAAAAAAGTTATTTTTGGTAAAAACTTTTATTAATTTAATATTTTAAATGCGATACGTGTACCAACAAATCTTTAAGTTGTTATTTTTCTGTAAAAAGTGTACCAAATTGTATGTGATAAGAGCAAAAAGCTCCCAATGCTCTAAAACCAATAAGCTACGTCGCTATCAATGAGAATTCACTCCTGACTCCTCTTTCTCGGGTTGTGTATTTTGGTCCCCACCCAATATCTAGCTTTTTTTTTTTTTTTTTTTTTGTCTTTTTTTGGGGGTAAATACCATTTTGGACCTTCTGTTTTACAAAAGTTATCAATTGGACCCTGTGTTTTGTTAAATGACAAAATGGACCCTGTATTTTCTAAATTAGTACAAATAGGACCCTGGATTGATTTTTTGTCAAAACAAAGTTTAATTATAATCCGATCTAAAATTGTTATGACAAAACTGTTTACATTTTTTTTGTATCTGTTCGTATTAAGCATTGTCTTCAAGTTAGTTATATTTAAAAAAAAGTTGTTTAAAATTAAGCTCAGGGTCTTATTTTTACTATTTTAGAAAATACAGGGTCCATTTTGTCATTTAACAAAACACAGGGTCCAATCTGTAACTTTTGCAAAACACAGAGTCCAAAATGGTATTTACCCTTTTTTTTTCCTTTCCAAAAAAACTGTCTTATATTTATTTAGTTACTGTATAAATATTTAACTTTAATTTTTATCCGTAAATAAATATTTAAATAAATTTATATTTTAAAAATTTTATAAATAAATAATGGTTAACTATTAAATTATTATTTACGTGTCATTTTTTTTATCATTATATTTAAACTATTTTTTTTAAAAATAAAAATTAATAAATTGAACCAATAGAAAATTATCCCATCCTAATTTACTTAACACTTAACATCTAAATACCCATAGAAATTCTAGAATCGTAATTATAACTGCTAAAAATTAAATTTAAAATATTTATTTATAATTATAAGTTAAATTTAAATATTTATGCCGTAAAATACTTTTTATTTAATTATAATTCTATAATTTTTTGTTTTAATAATTAGGTGTAAAAAAAATATAATCAGAGATTTATAAATATACTAGAAGAAAGTTACGTGCAAGACACATATGCATAGTTTTATGTTAGTCGCTATATATGTAATTGTAAAAAAAAAAATTACAGGTCACCATAATAGTTGTTTCTAATCTTCTTTTACTTCGGTTAAAGGAATAGTGTAATATTTTTACTTTGCACTTTTCATCCTGCAAAAAGTATGTATACAAAATATAGAAAACCTTATGAAAAATAAAATTAAGCATAGTAAAACGTTATCTTAATCTTTCATCAACTCAGCAGTTTGAATGGTGAATTGACTGTACTTTGGGCTCATCCGTTACATATAACTGGATTCTCCATTTAATGACTGATAATCTCTCCGTAATTTTTTGGAGAAGCAAACGATGATCCTAAAAAATTTAATTTAAATATTACTTTTATGATTATTAAGATAAGTTTCAGTGGACTTGTAATTGCAAAAAAATATATATATATTACACATTTATATATATAAATATATGATATACTAAATGTGAAAATATACTATATACTAAATAGAAAGAATAACCTATATGTCTGTTGATATAATAAAAAAAAGTAACTTTCATCAGAGTTGATCCATGGAAAGACGTGAGAAGGAAAACTTGTATGATCTTTTGATAAACAAAGAAATGTTTAGTGCTTATAATAAAAAGAAATATTTATCGTAATAATATGTATATATAAAAAAAATTATTGGGACTTTCTTACAATTTTGTCTTCAATTTCTCTTAAAATTGAATTATAAGTTACAACTATTTGGATACAAAAAATTTAAAGGAGTTAAACTAAATTGCAACCATAAGAAGCGAGTTTCAAACATCAACTCTAGCTACAACAAATTAATATAACCAGGTATAAAAATACATTCCAGATTCCACACATATATAATATAGGGTAATTTGCGGCAAAATCTCCTAAAGTGGACAGGTTTTTGCAACTAACCCCCTAATCTAAAATTTTGGTGGTAAAACTACCTAAACCACTAGTCCGTTAGCAGTTAGCCCTTTCCATCCATATTTGGCTGTTAAGTGCCAGGTTGGAATGTCCACGTGTACAGAGTGTACACGTGGCACAATTTTATTAGTCCACGTAAATAAATATATAAAAAAATAAAAAATTAATTATTTTAAAAATAAACAATAAAAAAAAATTATTTTTCTTTAAAAATTAAAAAAAAAAACATTTTTAATTTTACATTTTTTTTTCTTTTTTTCCTTTCTTTCTTTTCCTTTCTTTTTCTTTCTTTTGCAAATACCCTCTTCTTCTTCATCTCAGCTCTCTCTCTCTATCTATCCACCACTTCCCTCCAAAGCCACTGTAAACACCACCACCAACACAACCGAAACCACCATCATCCGTAGCCACCGTAGCCACCGTAAACCACCACCATCCATAACCATCGTAAACACCACCGCCCACCACTACCGAAACTACCATCACAACCTATTTTTCAAATCCATATCACACAAAAAAATTAAATACTAAACCCAAATTAAAAAATATTCAAATCTAACAAACAAATAAACACACAAATATATACACAAAATTTCAGTCCCAAAACTCAAATATGAAAACCCTAAATTTATTTTCCCCAACAACAATTATCTTTTCTCATATCTGAAAATAATAAACACGATAATACACAAATAGGGATATATATATACACAGATCTTGATGATTGCAAATTTTTTTTTTTATAGAAATCCCTAGATCTAAAGAGAGAGAAAGAGAGAGAGAGAGAGAGGAGATCGAGCAAATAGAGAGGGATAGGGGATCGGGTTTTACCTGGCGTGGTGGTCCTCGACGACGGCGACGGCACCTGGGTCCGTGGTCCTCGACGACGGCGACGACGGCGACATGGTCCTTGGGTATTATCGGGAGAGAGAGAGAGACAGAGGGGGGATTGAGAAAGAGAAGATGGCTGAGAGAGAGAGAGAAGGGTATCGACAGAGATGGCCGAGAGAGAGAGAGGGGGATCAAGAGAGATTAGAGATGGCATGGTGGTCTTCCATGGCTGCCTACCTGCGAGAGAGAGAAAGATAAGAAGAAGAAGAGGGTGTTTGCAAAAGAAAGAAAAAGAAAAAAAAAAGAAAGAAAGGAAAAAAAAAGAAAAAAATGTAAAATTATTATTATTTTTTTAATTTTTAAAGAAAAATAATTTTTTTTATTTTTTATTTTTAAAATAATTAATTTTTTTTTATTTTTTTATATATTTATTTATGTGGACTAATAAAATTGTGCCACGTGTACACTGTGTACACGTGGACATTCCAACCTGGCACTTAACAGCCAAATATGGATGGAAATGGCTAACTGCTAACGGACTAGTGGTTTAGGTAGTTTTACCACCAAAATTTTAGATTAGGGGGTTAGTTGTAAAAACCTGTCCACTTTAAGAGGTTTTGCCGCAAATTACCCTATAATATATGAATGTATAGTATGTGAAAAAGAAAAGAAGAAAAGAAAGAAAAGGGTAATAGAGATGTACCTCCTGAATGTAGTGTATGAGGCTTTTGTCAGTAAGTTTGTTCCCACGTTGGTCTGTCACGTAACTATAATAATATATGTTAGTTTTTTTTGTTTTTATAAAAAAATAAATAAGTTATTACTGTTAAGTAATTAACAAACTGAATCGTTTTCGTAAAAATGGGAAGATTTGATTTGAATAGAAAACTATTATTTTTGAATAAAAAACTTTTTTTTAAAAAAAAAATCACCCAATAATTTACAATAAATTTAGAATTCTGTTATATAACCACATTTTATATAAAATAAATATAATTAATTTTTTAATTTGCAAAATTATTATAATTATTTACTATTATTTACTAACCATAATTATTATATATAATTAATAATAATAATTGATTGTATAGTATTTACTAACCAAAAAATAAAAATTCCATTCCTTTGTAGTTCGATTCTTACTATCATCTCTATTCCATTTTTATTTTATAAGCAAACGTTAGCTAAGAGTACATTGCATGACCAAGGACAATAGAATTGAGGACAAATGCTGCAAAATTTGCAAGTTCAAATGCTCAAGACTAAGTACATGACTTAAAGAAACATAAGAAAATAGGACAACTCTTAATTTTTCTGAAATTTGAATATCATTTAAAGAGAAAATGTACAAAGTACTCAAAATCAATGGAAAGTAAAACTACACAAACTTACAAGAAATTAACCAAACAACAACACAACAATTACAAAGAAAATCAAAACACCAAGAAAACACACATCTCCAGCAAATAGAGACACAAAGACAACATCACAACAAACATAGTGATAATGAAAAAATAAAATACATAAAGCCAACACCATAATCTAAACCCAACCAGCACTAAGAAGAGCCACTCTTCCAAGTAAAATAAAAAATAGAGCACGCTATTCTATATGATTCACCAAGAAATGAGATAGAACAACACGAGCGTGCACTGTACTTTGGGGCAAGCCCGCATCCTTCCCTCATTATTTACAAAATCATCATATAGTGGCCAGAGTCAGAAACAACTACTTGTAGAACCTCGTAGAATGTCTCTAAACAAGGTTGAGGAAGGGAGAGGTCTCCACTGCACAAAGTTACAACCAAACGCCACCCAATACTAACTAACAATAGCCACCAGCCCACCACCATCGCCATGAGGCGAAATGGTGACGATCCCTTTAGCCAACACAACATAAACAGCAGCCGCTGCAAGAGATCCACAAACCCCCAACCCTTAACAATTAACTTATTCTCCCTATTTATTAGGTTAATTTACAGAAATATATATTATATTAATTTAAAAATTAAAAATTCATCCAACTTCCCCCCCAAAAAAAATCACATTTTGAAACTCAAAGCCATAGATCCACATAATAAACGCCCAAAATAAGACAGTTCCTTCACTCATCAATTGTAAAGCATAGCAGCATTTGGAAGATTGAGATGTGCAAAAATGAAATGGAGAGTTTGTACAAAAAAAAGGCCAATTTTTAGAAAGAGAGGTTAAACCTATACAAAGGGATGCCTCCTAACATTCATTAGAAAGACAGAGTTAAGTCTTTTTCAATTTCTCCTCCCCACTTCACATAGGTAGGTAAAGGTGAAAAGCTTCTACGGTTGGCAATAAATGTTCACTTTGAATATGCTCTGTTCCCTCGTAAACACATAGGCGTAACAAGTGGACCCATTACATTGCCTCTTTAATACCAAAATAACTCTAGCAAAAATCCTAAGGTATAGATGCAATCATGAGAAGCAGCTCAAATAACCTATACAACAACAACTCATGAGTCCATGAGGCTTTATATCAGCTGCCTTCAGGGGGAGGATTTGACTTTTCAATCAGAAACTCGAGTCTCTGCACACGAAGTGGAAAGCAGATACAGTTTTAATAAGACATGAACCAACCAAATGCATGACAAGCAAAACAAGGAAGGCAGCCAATGACATGAATATCAAACGAAAGAGTATACCTTCACTGATCTATTTACTTCTTCGAGTTTATGAAGCAGTAAATCTCCGGGAACTATGCCTCTGCGGTCCATCAAAGAGTAGCGTGGGGAAGCTGTCATCTGTGAAAAAGTACCCAAACATGGTTTGACCAATGTTAAATGACCAACCATCATTTATAAGAAAATTATGGACAAGAAATCTAAAATGTCAGGGGAACAGATTTAATCAAAAGAGTATTGCAAGATAAATGTATCCTCCATAGAAGACTTAATGCGAATTAAGTGAACCGTGAATCAGAAAACCTCTACCTCCTATAGAAAATCTAAGAATGAATAAACCTTGCAAACCTCAATCTATCAATCTTCCGTAAATTTACTCAGCATCTCAGAAAACTCTAATGATAAGGAAAGTGCTTTTATATTAATCCGAATGTTTGGTTCTAGAAATTTTTGAATTGTTTCTAAAGAATATGATCCTCTACTTATAGTCGTTTCTTATAAGCCAGAGCAGAGAAAATAGCTGGAAACTTAGAAGAGATTCCCCTTTCCATAACTCAGCTGGGGAAAAAGGCTTGACAAATTTTCTAGTAATTCAACTGCATACCAACAGAGAGTAAAAAAATGAGCTTTCCTACTTCCTCATATCATTTACACTTCTTTCTAAAATGAATTCGCTTCTCTGATGATAAAGAAAGTGTTCTTTATGGTTTCTTAAGGATTCTAATGGTTGCTTCAGAATATAATCCTTTTCTTATAGTCCTTGCCAGAGTAGAGAAAACAGCTGGAATATGCGAAGAGATGCCCCTTTCCATAGCTCAGCTGGGGAAAAGACTTGACAACCAACAGGGCGTAAAAAAAAATAAACTTTCCTAATTCCTCATATGCTTTACACTTTTCCCTAATATGAATTCATTCTCTGATGATAAGGAAAGTGCTCTTATATTAATCCTAATGATTTACAGAAATTTTCGAATGGTTTCTTCAGAATAGAATCCTCTTCTCATAGTCACTTCCTATAAGCCAAAGTAGAGAAAACAGCTGGAAACTTTGATGGCCTTATCCATAGCTCAGCTGGGAAAAGCCTTAACAAAAAATCTAGTAATTCAACATCCTTTACACTTCTGCCTAATATGAGTTTGAATTCTCTTCTTGGATGATAAGGAAAGTGCTCTTATATTATTACTAATGTTTGGTTAGGAAATTTTCGAATGATTTCTTCAGATTAGACTCCTCTTCTTATAATCGTTTCTTATAAACGAGAGTAGAGAGAAGAAAACAGCCGGAAACTTTGAAGAGATGTCTGTTTCCATGGTTCAGTTGGGGAAAAGGCTTAATGAAAAATTTAGTAATTCAACTGCATACCAACAGAGCGTAAAAATGAACTTTCCTAATTCCTCATATCTTTTTTACACTTCTTCCAAATATGAATTTGCTTCTCATTTGTAGGCACGCAGCCATGTTGAGAGAATAGTAGAGAGATGTAGAGATCTGGAGATCCATAATTACCTTCAAGCTTTTGACTGGCGATCTGAAAACAGCTGGTCCCTCAGACAATGATCCCCCCCGACTAAAGTTTTCTCCTTCAGCAGCTAAAGCAGAAGGCTTCCAACTTTTATCAATATCCAGCATAGTCTTTGAAGCTTCTGTTATGATGACCTGTAAATCATGAAGAGAAAGAACTCATATGAGACTTCAATTTCACATTGTTCAAATGATAGTGCAACACAAAGTAGGATCCCCTGATTCCTGTGCAAGCTAAAGCCACTCAGACTCTACTACATTATAGTATAAAACAAAACTATCACACCTTCCTCAAATCATCAGGATCGGAAACACCTTGAATCTGTAATTCATCTACACGTGCAGCTTTTCCATGCGCTATACTTTCAACTCTGAAGGTGTGTATTCCATACATTGACTGCAAGCATCCTAAAGACGACAAAATGAACAAAGAAATAACTTCATCAATTAATTTGTACTCTATGAAATTTACAGTAGATTGAAGTAAACACACAGCCTCAAAGGCAGTAATTATTCATTAAATAATTTACTGTAATGGGCATGTACTGCAGGCATAGTTCCACATTCGGGTAACAAAAAATTAGATACAACAAAATTGAAGATGTAAGTATCAATAAAATGGTGGAAATGGGGCAACTCGTCAAGACAATATTATAAGGAAATTGGCTTTAGAAAGAACAAACACTAACTGGATCATTACCTTGTTCGATGATAATATTAATGACTAGGGAAAGTGGCAAGTGTTTCTCAATTGTCGTGATCCCCCAAAAGGGAATGAACGAAGGTCTCGAAACCTTCACCAAAAAAAAAAAAACACTTTGAGCTGTAGTTTATTTCTTTAAAATACAAAAAATATAGGTTTACCTTGTAAACTATTTCATTAGGTGTCACATATAATTTGCGCGAGGAAATATCCTTCCGGAGAATACGTCTTCTGATAGGAAGATATAGCAACATGAAGATACCAACTCCCCAAGCTAAAACCAGCAACAGTGATATACAAAGCCATATAACAGTATCATACTGAATACTATTTTCTGCAAGTTCTTCAAAGGAGGCTGAGTATAACAACTGCTCGGTACTGTCTGCACTGTCATCCTCATCTAACTCAGATTTTTTGTCAGCCAGTAGCTGATTCCTTGATAATCTAAGCTCGGGTAGACCACCGGTATGACCCAACAACATTCCTTTAAGCTTAAAACTGGTACAGTTATCACTATATTTATTACCAAATAAAAAAAAAAATTACAATAGCATTGTAAAGCTTTAAGTAAATACAAAGAGCCTCCTCAAAGGCAACTGCATACATAAAACAGCAAAATACAGAGACGTGATGCTGACGCTTAAACAACTGCTTTGACTATTCTGGGTCCTTTTGGTCCTTACTGATTCAAAACATTGTTTCATTACAGTTAAGAAATAGCCAGCCCTTCTAGATAGCTTGCCAAAGCATAAAATGAAACACCTAACATATCCTATCCTCATAATCATTTTGTACAGCTTTTGATGCATAGTTTATTAATTCAATTGAAACCCACATAATCTGGTTAACACCTGAAGCATTTTCAAGAGTAGTTTTATTCTAAACGGTGACAAAAGACACATTTTCACTGTCAATGACTCAAAACCCTAATGTTCCAATCCGTGGCAAAGAAACAAAAATGGATAAAAAAACAAAAAACTAAAACCCCAATAAGTCATTTCATTCTTTAGTTAAAAAATAAATATCAGCTTGCTCAAGCCAGGGCTTGAACAACTATACGTCTATCTTCAGCAACTACCATTTCCTTCCAAAAAAAAAAAAATCACTCACCTTCTTTTCTTCTTTTCCTAAGAACAAAACCAAAAAGTACTAGAATTCAATAAAAACCAAAATTTCAAGAGAAGAAATCATTAAAGTAGTCACCTGTGTTTGGCGAGACTCGATTATAAAAGTCCTCGGTTCGTAAATGTGAAGTTTTGGATCGAGATGTTTTTGGGTATTATGGTGAAGTTTCCAGAAAGTTGTTTGTTTGTTTGTTTTTTTTTTTTTTTTGGATAATAAGGTTTCCAGACAGTTAATGGGGATGATAGTGTGAGAAAAAAAAAGAAAAAAAAATAGTGATGCGAACTACCGGTCGTATTATAAATTTTTTAGTTTGCTTTTGCTCCAACCCAATTTTCTCCCTATTTTTTAACGACTTTTTCTTTCTATTTTGCTTCTTCAAGCGGTAAACGGATTTGCCGTTGAAAGTCCCGTACCGTACCGTGCACTCCATCATTAGCCAATCAAATGATGCCAAGTACTCATGTGAAAAGTTTTCACATTTAATTTTCTCAAAATTAGTTACTTATTATTTTTTTATAAATGAATGAATATGAATGATTGAACTACTGAAAGTTTTCTTAAAAAATAAATAATAAATAATTTACTTACCATTTGCCCAAAAAATACTTTAAAAGTCTCCCTTAATTAACAGTGGGTAAGTTTACTCATAGTTACCCATTATTAATCTAATCTTTTAATAATAGTTTATATACATTTCAATTATTTAGGATGTGAATTTTATTACATTTACACACACAAAAAGAAATACCAAAACAGATTAAAATTATCTATGTATACTATAAATTTTTCCATTAATAATAAATATGGCACCATGATACACTTTTTTTTTTGAGAGAAACACTATGATACACTTAATGATTTTTGTTTATGAGCATTGTCTTTTATAAATAATAATATTAATAATAAAAATAAATAATAGTAATAGTTATAGCACTAAAACAAGGTAAAATGAACCCACATAATAATATGCAACAGGAGTTAAACTATACATTTAAATAAGAAAAATCCTTTTAAGACTTATAAATTATCATTATTATTTGATTAACTGAGACTTATAAATTAAAATAAGGGAAAGTAAACCCAGAAGTCATTTTTTTAATCCTTTTCCTTTTCTCCCTCTCCAATTCCATTTTGGGGAAACCCGCAGTGCTTTCTCCGGCAAAGCTATTGTTTTTCCTATTAAATTCCACAAAACCTTAACTTCTTCATCCTCCGCCGCACCACTTCCTTGCTGTTTATCTGCTCTTCATAGCTATTAAGGTATCTTAGTTTAGTTACTGTTTATTTTTCATTTCTATATGTCTTCCGATTAGAAATTTTAAAAATGTAAGTACTGAGCAGATTCGTGAAAATGAAATCATGGTCGCCATTCTTAAATTTCTTTTCGAATCTCAATTATTTGTTTGCTATCAATACCACGTATTATTTTGCTCTTCTCGTTTCGGAAAGTATTATGTATATAAATGTAAACAATTTAGCCAAAATCCAGACACATAGCTTCGCCCCTGTTTGCTTGTGAAGTTTCTTTCTGAAAATTGAGGAGAACATGGTTTCTTGATTATTTGTTATTTTTATGATAACGGGATAACCATTTTAATTTATTGTTGAAGTTTTTGTTTGAAATCTTTAAGATTTGGTTCTTTATGTTTTTGGAATATATATAATGTATAAACTAAATTATGATCTTAAATTATTTCTTGTTAGTAGGAATAGTTATATATATATTATATACCGATTATTATTTTGAATGAAGTCTGATTGTTGGAATAAATGAACAATTTTTCCCCCTAATTGCCACATGAGATGCTGCATTATTCTACCTATATTTCCCTTAACTGCATTATTTAACCTATACATTCAGCTACACTCACTCACTCACACACACACATACACAAAAAAAAGTTAAGATTATTTGGATCACTTGATACTATTGAATTTGTGACTACAGTTTTGTATGGTTTGTGGATTTCTATGATAATCTACATCTAACACCTTCATTTTCTAGTACATAATGCCTTAGCTTTTCGTGTACGTCTACAATGAACGTAGTGAAACCATGCATATGACACTTGAGCATGTGATTTCTAAAGAAAAGAGGTGTTTCTTCTGTTGTTATTGTTTGTTGTGGTGTATCTGGATTTTACTTTTCTGAGGCACTGGGTTTTTCTTTTTATAGAAAAATTATTGTACAATTGCAGAATCTATGGTGATTGTTGAATGTTTCTAAACAATGTCTGCTTTCAATTGTAATAAGAATCAATACAAAGATGATTAATTATCACATTTTGACCTGATGCAGATGAATAGAAAACGGCACATTGCAATTTTCACTACTGCCAGTCTTCCATGGATGACTGGAACTGCTGTCAACCCCCTTTTTCGTGCAGCCTATCTTTCAAAAGATGGGGAGCGAAAGGTCACATTAGTGATTCCTTGGTTATCATTGAAAGATCAAGAGCTGGTCTATCCAAACAATTGCAGATTCTCCTCACCTACTGAACATGAAGCATACGTACGTCAATGGCTTGAGGAGAGGACTAAGTTTAGGTCTGATTTCACTATACGTTTTTATCCTGGAAAGGTATATAACTTTAATTTGTGGCAGTTTCCAGTTTATGAAGCATCCTAGGTGTGAATGAAGATTTTATTATCATTTCAATAAGCGTATACCTTTTTTTTCGGCTTAGTTTTGCAGAATGTTTATTATTTCACATTATATCAACAATTTCACATCTTTTTTTTTTCTTCTTCATATAAGTAAATAATTGCGGGTGCCTTACAATATAACCAAATATCAACCTTATACCAATTTACTACATAACTTGTGGTGCAGTTTTCTGTAGATAAAAGAAGCATTCTTGCTGCCGGAGATATTTCTGAAGTAATTCCTGATGAAGACTCAGATGTTGCAATTCTTGAGGAGCCTGAGCATCTTACATGGTATCATCATGGGAAGAGATGGAAAACTAAATTTTGTTTAGTTATAGGGATTGTTCACACCAATTATCTTGAATATGTGAGGAGAGAGAAGAATGGAGTACAAGCATTTTTACTTAAGTACATGAATACTTGGGTTGTTAGTATATATTGCCACAAGGTATTCCTTTATATCTGTTAGATTTCATGAAGTAACTTCAATTTTGTTCTTTCTTATGCATCTTGAGTTCCTAGAGAACTCTTTATTCTTATATTTGATGCTTTAATACTAGAAGTGTTCAGTTGAATGTGAAAACTTTAAGAAACTTTATTAAGTTTCTCTCTTTTTTAGTTGCTAACCACATTTTACGTGTCTTGTCGATTTAGGTAATTAGATTATCAGCTGCCACCCAGGATTACCCTAAGTCCATCATTTGTAACGTTCATGGAGTTAATCCCAAGTTTCTTGAGATAGGCAAGAAGAAGCTAGAGCAACAACAGAATGGAGACCAGGCATTTACAAAAGCTGCTTACTACATTGGGAAAATGGTGTGGAGCAAAGGGTACAGGGAGCTACTTAAACTTCTCCATGATCACCAAAAGGAACTTACGGGGCTTCAGGTTGATTTATATGGAAGTGGAGAAGACTCTAGTGAAGTTCAGGAAGCTGTTCAGAAGCTGGAATTGTCAGTTCAAGTTCATCCTGGGCGTGATCATGCTGATCCTATTTTTCATGAGTAAGCTATCCCATATTTTGTTAAATTTCCTATTTTTCGTCTCTAATAAATTAGTACTTCTTTAAGAAAAATAATGATTGTCAAGTATTCAGGACTTATTTTGCACCAACTATGCCTGTAATTGCTCGTAATATCAACTCCAAATACTTAATTTTGGAATCGCTCCATCCAATCACTATTTCTTATAGATTGTCTTTAACAACCAAAGTGTTCAATATATGGTTCATCTGATCACTGATTTCCTAATCACAGAAGAAATGCTAATTTTGGCTTTTTTCTCCTTTTGACTTTTGATTCATGAAATAAAGTGGAAGTAGATTCTTCTTATTTTGATTATTTGTTCATGAAGTTGAATTTGTTGTAGATATATTATCTTCCAATCATACATATGACAGAGCTTGAATTGAAACCCTCAATTAAAAGAAAAAGTGGGAAAATGGGCAGAATTATATAGCCATGTCAATAATTTCTAGGATGTAATCTAGTTCCTCATGTTATTGGGAGTACATGTTTTTTTTTCTTTTCTAATTGTTTTGGTTGGCTTGTAACTTATCCAGATAGTGTATATATAAAAATGTTTAAATTAAAGAAATAATAGCTGTTAATTTTAGTCGGGCCCTTTTAAAATCTGTCAGAGTTGTTTGGAGAGGTGTGAAAACCTGAGGAAATATGGCCTGGTAGCAGTTATACCTAATGCTTATTTTCTCTTGTCAAGTTATTCTTTACCTACTTCATTTTGTTGAATACTAGTTTTTGCCTCTGGATTTTTTTGTCTCTGTAATTTTACTTTTATATATTTTCACTGTCTCCTGTGTTCTGAGATCTTCAAGCACTTCCTATATACTCTCGCCGTTGAATGGATTTTTTAAGTTTGAAAGGCTAATCTTTCTGAATGAATTAAAAAAATACCAATTAGTGAATTTTCATTTTCCGAAATGACATTTCTATGCTAATCATTTTTTATCTGCTTTGTAGATACAAAGTGTTCTTGAATCCAAGCACCACTGATGTGGTTTGCACGACAACGGCCGAAGCGTTGGCTATGGGAAAGATTGTTGTTTGTGCTAATCATTCGTCTAATGACTTCTTCAAGCAGTTCCCAAATTGCCGAACATTTGATAAGAGCAATGATTTTGTTACGGTCACACGCAAGGCACTAGCCGATGAGCCTGCACAACTGACTGATGCACAGAGACATGAGCTCTCCTGGGAAGCTGCCACAGAGCGGTTTCTAAAGGCTGCAGAGCTGGACCATTCGTTGACAAAAAATCAATCAGGATCTCCTTCCAATAACTATATGTCAACATCAATGAATCTGCAGTGGAACATTGAGGATTTATCGGCCCAAGTGCATCATTTTGTTTCTGGGTTTGAAGCATCTCGGAAGATATTTGGTGCAATCCCTGGAAGCTTGCAACCAGATGAAGAGCAACGCAAGGAACTCGGTTTGGTTGTGCCTGCAGGGAACTAATGCTCAAGAATATGACGTCATAGATGCTCTTGCTGACTACTAAGGTAATAAAATCAAATTAGATTTAGAAGAATCATGCTGTTCAATTGGATTTAAATAATGCTCTATGCAAAGAACATAACTTAGAACTACGATTGTTTGGATGTAGTCTACTCGGGGGGATTCTGCATTTTTCAGTCCTTGTAATTGAAATGTACATACATATTATTGTTCACACTATTTTTGACAGATGTGAATTCATATGATTACTTAGAATTTTCGTACAATGTCTTATTTGTTTACTTTTACTTCAAATAAATATTTATTATTATTATTTAAAAAAAAAAAGAGAAAAAGAAAGCAAGCTTGACAAATGGATTAGTGGAAGTTACAAAAGTTGCTCAATATACTAATACAGAATTTGGATGTTATATATTAGAATTGGGGTAGTTTCTAATCTCGAGTTGACCTGTCGAGTAGGATTTTGAGGATCATTCCTTAACTCTTAACCGAGTTGTAGCTCTTAACGTGTACGGTGTACGTAGAGGTGTGGAGCCACACTGTAGCCCCCAACTCCAACAACGACCAAAAAATAAAAAATTATTGTTGGAGTCAAAGGTGATATGAATTATATTTGTGCCTGCACTCTGCAGGAGTATGAGTTTTATTTTTCTAGTTTTTTTCCCCTGAAGTTTGTTGGGATATTTATTTATATTGTTTATACGTACGGGATAGATTATTATATTATTTTTTAGAAAAGAATTATTATAAATTAAAAATATATATATAAAAAAAATCTGAAAATTATAACTAAAAACAGAATTTTATTTGTTTCTCCATATTTATCTCTATTTTATTTATTCAAAATCAACCTACAAAAAATAATAATTATCAGTAAATATCTTCCAAGAAAAAATTAATTTAAATTTCAAATATGTAAATAAATAAAAATATTTTTTAAAAAAAATAAAAAACTTTTAGAAGAGCTGCGAAGGAAAGAGTGATCAATTTCTTTTTTTTGCTTAAATTGGTTTTTATTGTCATTGAAGTTATAATTTGTTTGGCGTACAAGTTTTTGAAGTTGTTTATAACTCTCGTCTTTGAAGTTTAAGGGATTAATGATCATGACGAAGAAGTTAGAGATACCAGATTTGAATGAACTTCCCAAAAAAGTGGAAGTGGAAGAAGATCATCAGCAACCAACAACAAAGAGTTTACTAGTCTACACAAGAAGGCGCAAAGGAAACCCTAATGATAATTACTTATATTCACCACCAAATAAGTGGATAAAAGTAATTTCAGCAGAGACGACCAAACCAGCTGTTGATGTGATAAGCACTTCAATAAAAGTTGAAGCTAATAGCTCCACCACCGCATGCAGTAGCTGCCACATAGATTTTGAATCTTCAGCACGCCATAGCCACAACCACAACCTCAGCCTCAGCCTCGAGTGTGCCTCACATTATAAGTGTAGATATATATAAGATTTATGTTGACGTTGTATGTATATACTATCATTAATTAGTAATAATATGTGTACACGTTAGAGACTGTCAGTTATTTTAGGTCAACCTATTAGTATTACTATCTGCAATTGTTATTTTTTAGTTACATATTTTAGGTCGACCTATTTAGTTCATGTTTATATTTTAAGGTTTTGGATGACTGTTTATTATCTGCTTAATTAGTTCTTATTTCTTTCTCGTAACGAGATTTTTTTTTAATTGATTTTTTTTTTCTAAATAACTCAAAATTCATTAAAATGATAGAATTTTGGTGAGTGCATTGGGACTCACCTCCCAAAATCGCAGAAAACCCACCTAGCCAAAGTAATGAGGTTTCTATTCTTTACCTAAATATATAGAAAAAGATAGATTGATGCGGACCAAAAATTTTGGGGGAAAAACTTTAGATCTTAAGCATGTAGAAGATTTAATGAAAAAAATTGAAAAAAAATCAATTTTCATTTGATTGCATTTTAAAATAATTTATTATCATCCCATGAATAATTTTTTTTTATTATTTTGATCGAATAACTAATCTCTTAGGGCCCGTTTGGTTGGTGGTAATGGGCCAGAAAGGAATGGAATGGAATACTAATGGGCCTGATTCTTTTGTTTGGTTGGAAAATAATAATTTTGGAAAAGAATTCCATAGTAATGATATTCTCCAAACTAACGGAATTGCTTTTCCATTTTTCATTTGGTGGAATTATAATTCCATTCCACTACTTTGGATATCAATAAATTATCTCTTTTCTCCTCCAGCCATAGGCGAAGCCCCACAAACCCTAACCCTAGCAAACTGAAGATTAATCTGCCACCAGCCATTGTTGTGACTGTCTTCTTCGATCATCTCTGCAAGTGACGGGTTCCTTGATTGGTGGTAGCATTGCCAGAGGTTATTCTCTCTCTCTCTCTCTCTCTCTCTCTCTCTCTCTCTCTCTGGTTTGGTGATTCTGAATCTGTTCTTGTTGTTTTGTGTATGAATGTGTGAATCTGTTCTGAATCATTCTCATCCTCTTCGCTCCTTAGAGCTTCTAAGGCTACCGGAGAGTCCTTCGCCTTCCTCTCCGTGTTCTCGAGTTTGCTGTTCTTCTCGAGTTTGAAGGTATCACTATCGCTCACATATACATTTATATAATTTATAGTTCTCGAGTTTGGTTTTTTGTATTTTTTTTTGCTTTGTACAAAACTTCTTTGAACTGGAAATTTGTTCCTGTGCACATTCTAAGGCTGCTGTTTTGTTCAGTTCTTGCTAGTAGTTTTTGCATCCATATGTGTCTATGGCTTATTGCATGGTTCGGCACATCTCTCGTTCTCACTCCCAAATCCCAATTCCAAAGCTATCAACCCCTCACTACACAACCTTCTCACTTCCTCTCTCTCTCACTTTATATATGTATATGACTTTACCACTGCTATGATAACTCCAATACTCGAACCTTCACTTCTCATTCTCCCTAACATTCCAAAACCCCTTTCGTTTTCCACCTTCAAAACTCATCATTTTCTCTCCTAAACAACCCATCATCGACTTTCGCTTAAACTGAATCCATGGCTGCACTACCGTCCACCGTTGATTCTGTAAACTCAAACGGTACGATCTTTTCAATTATTTTCTGTGAAATTTAATTGGGTTGTCTTTAAATTCTTGTTTTTTCCTTTCAGCGATTATTAGTTTCAGGGCTCAGATATGTAGAATTTATGGGTCTATTTCCAATGGAAAATTTATGCTTATACATAAAACTAATTATTCATTCCATGCACATGATTTTGTGGCCATTTCATAGACCCAAAAAAACGAAAGAAAGAAAGATGATCTTGTTGGAATGTTTTTGTGTTTGTCTTTTACCTTTCTTTTGAGTGTTTGATTTTCTGTTGGGTAGTTCTGAATAATGATTGCTGCTGTTTTACCTTATATGAGTAATGCTTTCTTTCTAATATGGTATTGTTGTGGAAATAGAGGCTTAAATGTATGGCCATAACCAGAGAGGCTCGCAGTTTCTACTAGAATTGTTGCTTGTTTTGGTCAAGATTTTTTTTTTCCGCATAATTTTCCTGTACGATTACATACTGTTCTGTACTTGATTTGGCAAACTCAAGATGTATGAAGGGGAGAGGTGGTATTCGTGCCAAAAATGCCAGCATAGGTATGTCTTTGGTTCAGGCTTAAGGATGAGTTTGCCAAATTGACAGCCTTAGAACTTAAAATAAGCAAAATGGCATTCTTTCATTTTAAAATTTGTGCATTAAATCATGGGTTTGTCGACACAGAAAAATGTTGGGAAATACATAATTACATATGGGGCTATGTTATTAGTATCACAATTGATATACTTGATAGCACATTCTTTCAAGAGCTTTGATTCTTTGGTTTATGTTGTAGACTTGTAATGCCTGTTTTCACAATGTCATAGTCACTTTCACTTAGCAGTTGCATACACTTTTTGTATTCTTGTATAATTTACCAATACACATTCTGGGAATGAAGGATGTGTCAGGTACAGTGCGTATAAATTTCAAAGTTGGCATGTGTAATTAGTTAGAATAATCAAATGTCTAGTCTTTTAGAATTTAAAAAGTGACTTGTTTAGAAACAACAATTTCTGCTTGTGTATGGCCTTGAAAGATGGTTAAACACCTTATTTATTAGTTTGACAAAGATAATATAAAATATTTCATCATGCAGCTGATGGTTGAATTTGAAATATATTCTGACAAACTATCTGCATGTTGCGTAGTGTGAATTATTCATTCATCTCCAGGGTTTATGTCTCTTGCTTTCTTTGTATTAAAATTAGTTTCCGTTTGATGCTTAGCTATGTTTAAGCATTGTAGTGATGATTTCCATTCCTATAGATTGAAACAATATTGGGCTTCATTTGATAGGCAATTGCAGTTGGTCTACTCAACTCAGAGCACAATTTTATCTTTAATTCTTTGATTTGATGATATGTGTTGGTTTTAGTGCTTTTTTTGTTTTCTTTAAAAAAGAATGCTTTAATGGATTGTATTAGGTATATATAGGTAGATCACTTTTGAAGGATTGTTTCTCAAGTGAAAGTTTTGGTATTGTTACATGCACAATATTAAAAATGTTTTACTAATCACTATCTATATACATGCAAAAATTTGTTATGAACGATTGAGTCTAAAATGGAATAAGACTAATTCGAGATATTGTCCTTGTTTAGGTCTAGTGCACAAAACATTACATACTTAACAGCTATGGTTTTAGTGCCATTTGTTAAGTGTCATTATAATTGTTAGGATATTATATAAGTTTATTGGAAATATTAATTATTTAGAATGCTGAAATTTGAATTTAAATAGTTTGTTGTATGTGTGCATATTTTTTTTTTATTTTCTTTTATGTGATATGATGAAGAATTATTCAGTGGATTATGTAAGATAATGTTCTGGTTTCTTACTTTTTCAGTGTCCCAGATGATGAGAAGGATGAATGGGCGAGACTTCTGATTGATGACTCTCTTTAGTACACAGCTCGGGAAAGAGTTAGAAAGATCATGTTTATTCACTTTGATCTAAAATAATTTGCAGAACAATGTATATTGCCTTTGACATTCAGTAGTATACAAATTATAATCTTTTGGATCTGGTGTAATGTGTTATGCTCATAATTTTGCAAACAATTGTTTTGAGCATAAATATAGGTATTAGACATGAATACTTATATTTTTTGTAGTGATATTTTATGTATGGACAATGTTTGATCTTATTAATTAAAAAATTATAATGTCAGGTTTTTTTTTAAAAAAAATATGATTATATAGTTTTTTTAAAATTAAAATTTTCATGTGATTATATAGTTTTTTTTTAAAAAAATATGTCAGGTTTTTTTTCAAGAGGTAATATTTTATAAATTCAATAAATATAAATTTATATATAACAGATTTTTTAAATAAATATTAATTTTTTTTAAAAGATATCAGTTTTTTTTTTAAAATATATATCAATTTTTTTAAAAAAAATATATATAAGTTGAATATATTTAATTAATTTTTTCATCATGTTTTAAAAATAATGGTATTTTTGTTCAAAATTAATTTATTCCATTCCATTCTATTATATAGTCAACCAAACATAAGAATATGTATTCAATTATTGATTACATAAATCTAACCAAACAACTTAATCCTATTCCTACTCTTATTCCATTCCATTACCATTCCTATTCTTATTCCTATTCCTATTCCATTGTTTTCATTACCTTCAACCAAACGGGCCCTGTGTTTGTAAAGCTACAATGTAATTGGATTTGTGTGTAATTGGAGGTAATTACACAATTTGACATGTTTGTCTGACCATGTAACTGTGTAATTGGAAGTAATTGAGGGGTTCTAATTACACTCTCCAATTCTCATGGCCCCCCATGAGAATTGAATGTAATGTAATTGCTAAAAACTTTCCATATTAAACATTAGCTACTAAAAAATATTATTTTCTCATCTAATTACTAACTATTTTGTCAAACAAGTTATTAGGAATTCATATGTAATTACCACCTCATATCCAAACACACCTTGCATTTTAAAATATAGTGTAATTACTACACTGTGTAATTACCACCCTAGTAATTACCCTACCTAGTAATTATTAACTATTTTGCCAAACAAGCTATTAGGAATTCATATGTAATTACCACCTCATATCCAAACACACCTTGCATTTTAAAATATAGTGTAATTACTACACTGTGTAATCACCACCCTAGTAATTACCCTACCTAGTAATTATACACTTACTTCTAAACCCACCCTAAAAAAAAAAGACTTTCCAAAATTCATGTCTCTGTGCAGACTCTCCTCTCATATAATTAAATATCAAAAATGTTAAAAGGCACCCATAATTAACTTCAGGGTAAAAAATATGCTAAATTTAGTAAAAGAAAAATAATAAATACAAATGGACATAAAAGTAATTATCATTAATGATAATGAATAAAAATTAAATATATATTTTTTAAAAAAATAATGACAATTATGTATAAAAAAGTGTATTAAAATAAGTCATTAATGCTAAATGACAATAATATAATTAAAAAGGTACATTAATTGTGTATTAAATTTAGCTGTTATATTGTGTGCTAAATTTAACCTAATTTTGAATATGTGCCAAATTTGGATAAGTTTTAGCACACAATTGGAGAATAATTTTTTACAAAAAATATCAAAATATAACATTATACCACTTTTTTTTTTTTTTTGCATAATGATGAATTTTATTAAATCAAATCATCCAAAACCAAAGATGCAACTACCATAGGTAAAGCATCCCCAGACAAAGTACAATCAGCCTCAGAAAGAGAAGATCGCGCTAGAACATACGCAACCTTATTAGCAGATCGTTTTACAAAATTAAAAGAAACACCAGCAATATCCGAACATAGAGTCAAACATTCAGAAATAATATGACCATAAGGCGAGGCCATATTTGACACTCTATATATTAAAAATACTTTAAATTGTCATATCATTATTGAAGTAATTAATTATTACTTCCACATAATTTAATTTAATAACTATTATATAATATTGTTAACTATACAATGCTTCACCTAAGTAGTGTTATGCACCTAATAGGAATGCTCCTTAAATCCATGACTAATTCATTTCATACTTGAAAATTTTATGTTTTTTAAGGTACAAAAAATTGTTATATTATTTTTAATATAATAATGTGTAGATTAAAATGTGGTAATATATATTATTATGTGAATAATATATATTAAGTGTATGGTAAATAAATGTGTAACCTACACTTTTGTAACCTACATAGTAATTTGGAGAGGAGTTACAATTTGCTATCACTTGTAACTCATGTGTTGATCACACATTATTAGTGTAATAAAAGGGTTGTTACACAATTTGATGATAGGATTCAAATGGTTTGAAATATAGTTGTTACAAACTATATTAATGCTATTATATGAGAGAAATGAGATGGTGAGTTTGAATTCTAAGTGTGATCACCTAAACACTATATAAAAGAGTCTAATGTGCTCATTTGGAAGAGAGGAGAAGTTTTCTATCAAGAAAGCACTTTGCTAGAAAATCCTAAGGCTTGATAATTCCCAAAGTTATTTCCTAGAGAGTTCCCTTAGTGCTTAGAGATAGGGGGAAATAAGCTTTTGGACAAAGGTGTAATACCTTGTTCAAGTTATGGTGATCCCCACTATTCTACACTCAAGGTTGTGAGTGAGTGATCTTTTCTTCTTCATATTATATATATGTTATATAATATTGTGTAATCTATATATCTTCTTCTATATTTCTTATATATAATATATGTAGTGTATATATATATTGTATATTATGTATTATAATATTTATTTAATCTCTTTGTTGATTCTTGTATTATATTGCAATAGAGTTGTAATATCTTGATTTTCTTCCATTGTAATAATATCTCTAATAATCAAAATCTTATCCATTTTCAATGGAAGAGGAGATAAATCAAGATTGTGAGTGAGTATATACATATATATTATTCTCTTGTTATATATATACATATATTATATTACATGTATTGTATATCTTCTTCTACCTTTCTTATATATAATATATATAATGTATATATATTGTATATTATGTATTGTAATATTTATTTAATCTCTTTGTTGATTCTTGTATTATATTGCAATAGAGTTGTAATATCTTGATTTTCTTCCATTGTAATAATATCTCTAACAAAAATATTGGTAGTTGGAGATATATATTTTCTGACATTAGATGAGAGAAATTAATACGGACATCATCTTTCATTATAAGAAATATGACTTTTGTCAGCATATTATTGCGCCTGTAAAAACAAATTTAACACTTCGGTAAACTTTTACCGGCACCATTATTGATCGGTAAAAAAACTTTTGTTGGCCCAATTAACTTTTACGCCAACAAAACTGGCCTTTACCAGTGCTATTATGCGTCGAAAAAAACTAAATGTCAATGTAAATTATGGTATTCACTAATCGATGGCTAAAATAACTTTTATTGGCGCAGTAATGCGCTAGCAAAAGTTTTGCACATTTTTCTTAATTGGCGCACAAGGTTTTGCCAACGCAACAATGCCTTGGCAAAACTTTTGCTTGCCATTTGGATTTTTGTAAGCGATACTGAAACATTATTTATTTATTATATTTTAATAATTTATAATAATAATAATATAATTAATTTTAAATATAAATTAGATTTTAAAAAAGCATAATTAAAAAAATAGTATTCACATTGATAATTAAAAAGTATACGAGTTTAGTCGAACAGCGTAACGAGTCTAAGGGTCTAATCGAACTAATATACAAATATGTTCGATTTGTACTAAAATTAGTAAGTAATAAAAAATTCTGAAGTTATTAGTAAATAAACAAAATATTAAAATATGTTCGGAAAAAAAGTTAATTATAAAATATATATTGTTCTAAAGACGGGTAATGTCATTGTCGTTGTTGTTCTGAGTCTCGGGACGATGCGATGACGATCTAGCACCAGGAAGAGTGGGGAATGGTGGAAGATCCATACGAGGCAAGTTGACACCAGACACAACTCGAGAGAGATACTCAGACTGATCTTAGAATCGCTTGAGGTAGAGTTGCTGTGTATCATACTACTATCTAAAATACTGAGCTTCCTGTTGTGCCTCCTCTACTTTTTTCTGTAAGGCATCATACTGTTCCATAGTAACAGTCTGTGGGGCAGAAGAAGTCGTGGTAGGTGTTCTTTTAGCCTCAACTGCCTTCAATCTCGGGAGATGGCCAAAGCCTCTCAAATGTCGTGATCGCTTTGCCAATACTTGTGTCATAACATGCAAGTCTCGTGGGTACTGGGTGGGATTTATAGCATCCTCAACAGGCTGAGCCTCAATGGGCGCTGACTTATTTGTAGCCAATTCAACTATTTTCTCCTAAAAAAATCAAATTAATTAAATAGTTGATTTGAATAAAAAAAAAATCAAATTAATGTAAATTAACATAAGCTTGTTGCGCGTATTCATTAGACCAAGTGTTGTCTCTATGGTGAAACTTTTGAAAAGTGTCCACAGTAGTTTGAAGTTCTCTTGTCTCAGGATTAACCTATATTTAAGTAAAAATAAAATAATACATATCGATATCACAAATAAATATATAAAGTTACCCCATCAACAACATGTGCTTCAATACACTTTGATCCACATCTTTCTTAAAGTTTTATCTTACCCCAATCTTCTTTATTTGTTTGCTAATCTTGCTTGAATTTAATATATTTGTGTTACAATTAAGTATTTATTGTTGGCTATAACGTAAAGTATTACTAAAATTAATAATTTCATCAAATACATTTTTTTTTTGTGTTCAAGTAAGCAATGCAATCACTTCACTCCACTTGAGTTACTTTGTCCGGAGGTAACATGTCCGTCCTCTCCTGTCTAAGCTCCTTAAGATATTCAATCCACTTTTTCTTACAATCAGCCTCCAGTCACGCAAACCTTTTGACATTTCATAATCAGCATGGTCCACAAACTTGGTATTATCTTGTGGGCACATAAACTTTGTTTGTAAAAAAGCTACATACACATTAAAATTAAATACATTAATTATAAATTTAAGAATAATATACAAAATACCTCAAGTTTTTTCCGCACTGAATTTATTTCAACTTTAAAAACACTTTCCTACTTGAACTTATTGATGGGGATGGTGTTGCAGACGTTGTAATAGTTTTTTGCCTAGATTTTTAGGAGTATCTCTAATCTATATATGTCGAACAATATAGTTACAGATGGATTAGTTGTGCATGCTCTTCGAATGGATGAACAATTTTTTTGGCTAGATGACTTTCCTTTCTTCCTTTGGGGATGTATAGTCATTTAGTTGTATAACATTATTTGATTGTTAAGGATATGGCGGACCTAAAATTTAAGTTGAGTGGGGTGTAATTATTTTTTTTTTAAAATGACACTTTTTGTTTATATTTTAAATGTGAGAATTTGTGATTAAGTAGTATTAAATATAATAAAAAAAATAACAATTAACAATTAAATTGTAGTTTAACTCAACCACAAAAGCATTAAATGTGTCTTGTTTTCTTTCTTTTTTTTTTTAAAAAAATAAATAAATAAATAAATTGGGTATATTTAAAAAGAAAAAGGGTTAATATCATTTTGGACCTTGTGTTTGTAAAAAATACAGATTATACCATCTATTTTCAAAAATGACAAATTAGACATTGTGTTTTCTAAAATTGTACAAAATAGTATCCTAAACTTAATTATATATATATATTAATATAACCAACTTGAAGACAATTTCTAGCAAGAGTAGATACAAAAAATATACTCAGTTTTGTCATAATAACTCGATGATTGGGTTATAATTAATTTTTATTTTGACAAAAAATCATATCAATGTATTATTTTGTACAATTTTAAAGAAAATAGGGTCTAATTTATTATTTAATAAAATAAAAAGTCTAATCAATTACTTTTATAAAATATAAGGTAAAAAGAAATTAACATTATAGGAGCTTGAACCCTTGCTCCCAAATATCCAAACACAACCATTACACCAAATAGATATACAATAATTAATTAAAATACCTATATAATTCTTTTACTTATTTTTAATATGCGAGTATGAACTACACTATACCACAAGGCTATAAGCCGTCGAGAGCCCAGGCTAAGGAGCAAAGCGCACTTGAACAAATGTGAGAGGAGCGAAAGGTTATACTCTTCCTCATGTTTCATTATTCATATTTTATGTCGTAGGACATAATATTCTAGATATCTGTTATGAATCGTTATCGTCTTCTTACTTCTCTCTTAACTCCAATCAAATTCGAAAAATGAGAAATCAATTAAAAGTTAGCGAACCTAAATTAATGAATAAAAAAAAATCAACTCACCTCACAATTACCCTATTTTTATTTCATAATTATTTCTTTTGCTACTTCTCTATAGACATAGCGATTTAGTTTAGGAAATCTCTCCTAGAACTAAACATAAGAGTTTGCTCGTGAGATACGAGTCTAGGGCAGCCATCTCCTCTTATCTCCATGTGAGTCTACCACATATGATATATGTTCATTGGATCACATTTAATGGATTTGGACCCAACTAATCCAATCAAATTATTTATTGGGTATTGGATTTTGTCATCCGATCTAATCCAATCGAATTGAGTCATCCGATCCGATTCGATCCAATGAATTTATTGGAATGGATCGGTTCCAACTATTAGATGCTTTAACTGTTTCCTATTGGATTGGATTGGATCCATCCACTCCATTTTAGCTACCATTTAAGTTGATTTCACTAAAAAGAAAATATATATATAAATCATAATTTAAAACATAATAATAAACATTAATTTAGTCCAACTTAATTCTCATGAT
This sequence comes from Cannabis sativa, assembly GCF_029168945.1. Lineage (NCBI taxonomy): Eukaryota > Viridiplantae > Streptophyta > Magnoliopsida > Rosales > Cannabaceae > Cannabis > Cannabis sativa. The sequence goes on along the minus strand of NC_083601.1, from coordinate 37,214,135 downwards.
CCCATAATAAAACCGCCAAAAATTAAAATTTATTCAATACGCGTTGACAATTTTATTAATGTTAGAAAGATAAAAATTAATATTTTAGATCTAAGGTCTTTTTTCTTTAATTTCATGTGTTAAATATATATTAAATTAATTAATATAATTTTCAAATAAAATATATTAATTATATAAAATTATAAATATATTTTTAAAATGTATAAATATAATTAAATGATAATTAGATCATTTCAGTTTGATTATTTTGATCTGGATTTTTAAATTTTACATCTGATCCAATTATAATTGGATATCCGATTCTATTGCATTAGTTAGATTAAATCGTTTGATTATAATTAGATTAGATGACTTTCTACACACTCTATTATTAGTCCTTGCTTAAAAAAAATGAAAAAAAAAAAGAAAACTAAATAACACAAAACATAGGCTTGTTATAAAATAATATAAAATAATATAAAATAGATGAGAAGAAAGAAGAAGAAGATGAAGAGAGAAAGAGAAAGTGAATGAGAATTTCTGAGTTGTTTATTCCAATGGGGTGAACCCCTATTTATACAAATACAAGAGTGAGATATTAAGAAACTAAGAAAAAGGAAAACTAAGAAAAAGAGGAATATTAATTACAATTAATGGTAATAAATAAAAGATTTGGACATCCACATAATTATTAATATTTATAACACTCCCCCTTGGATGTCCATAATAACTGCCTCATTCAAAATCTTGCTGAAAAACTTGATCAAAAAGAAAAAGAGTATAGTGTAAACTAACTCCCCCTCATTTAGGCATTTGTGGAGATCTTTTAATCGACGAATTTCGATCTTGTCTGCCGTCTTCTCAAATGTTGATGTTGGTAATAACTTTGTGAATAAGTTTGTAAGATTGACACTTGATTGAATATGTTGAACACCAATATGCATTTTCTTGAAGCGTATAAAGAAGAATTTGGTGAAATGTGTTCTAACTCTATCTCCTTCAATGTACCCTCCTTTTAGTTGAGCGATGCAAGCAGTATTATCCATAGAGAATTGCTTGGGTTGATACTTCTTTATTGAGTGCAATTCATATGTTTCCCGAATATGCTATGTCAATGATCTCACTCCCACACATTCTCTACTTGCTTCATAAAATGCAAGTATGTTAACATGATTTATAGCTGCCTCGTTAAAAACCTTGCCAGAAAAACCCAGTGGGACAAAATCTGAGCTAGGGAAAAAGAGTACAATGTATATTTCATATTCATAATTATTTGCAAGTTGCCTCGTTAAAAACCTTGCCAGGAAAACCCATTGGGACAAAACCTGAACTAAGGGAAAAAGAGTGCAACATGAATATGTCTCCCCCTCATGCACATATGATCCATAATTCTTTTGGTGATAATATATCTCATAAGATTATTGTTATCACTTTTAAAATATCACCATATACAATCTTTGATCATATATTTTCTATAACTCTTCCAGAGTATGTATGGACTTCTAAATTATAGATGAGGGGTTCGTGAAACATTAATATTTATCCAACTAATTGTATCATTCATGTGTATATACAATCTTGTTCATACTAAAATTTAACATTTCAAGTAGATATGAATATAACACATTAATGATAATATAAATTTCATTTGTGACAATGATGGTACTCCAATACCATATATTTGTTCCATCTTGTTGTATGATCTTAATTTTCATATCAAATGATCATATATCTATAATTCTTGATACATATGAAGTACTTTAGGACTTCAATACTAATGAACAAACTTTATACATTAATATTTCTTGAAATACAAAAGAGATAAAAGTTTGCTCTTCAATTAATCAAAAACTCTTCAAGAGTCTATCACAACGTATAATTTACGTATTTATACTGCATAGACAACCATACGTATTTTTCAAACAATAATTTACTTACATGTCTTTATTTCATACAAAGATCTTTGTCATATAGTGCGCGTGACTTTGAATTTATATCACTTAAGACATGTATTAAATTCTTTTAGAATTTTTAGATAAGGCTTATTTCAAATTCTCACTATATTAGGAGCTCCAAATAAATAACATTTTGTTGCAACATTTATGTGACGCTTATAAATCCTCATAAAATATATTCCAAGCTATAATCAAATCATGATTATATTTTCTCAATATTTAAGCCTTACTTCAATCAATCTCATGTCTATGCAAATTTTGTACAACAATTCATTATGTACAAATATATATATGCAAATTTCTCATTAGAAATATTTATTTGCACACCCTACAGGTCTTACTTCACTTTATGTGAGTAAATTTGCATGGATTGCGTCATAATATTTTGGCCAAAAATCAAAATGTAAGTCGATGATTCTCGACAAATCTAATACCATGATCCTTGCTATCTCATGTTAGTTTATTGCATATGCAAACATTCAATATTTATTGTCGACAAAAATTTCAATAAATGATAATTTCCTCCCATATTGACATAACTTATAGAGATCTCTTTAAATTACATATTTTTCAAATATGTTTATCATTTATAGGTACCTATATAGAATCACTTCAGGGATTCAATTATGATCAAATGTGTTATGTCTAACTTCTCTTGGGAGTCTTTTCGAGTACCGTTTTCATCACGGTTATCATTTTAATACTTTATAACATTAAGGTATCTCCATGAGTACCTCTAGATTTAACAACTTCAGGGCAAATCAAATGAATATTTATTAATAATTTCTACATTTTTCATTTACGCTTCAGGCGTTTTCAACTCATTCTGTAACGCCCTTACTTACGTAAAATAAGATGTCATAAATAAACTGGCGTTAAGATACTAATGTTGCCTTTATTTAAAAAAAAAAAAACACTTTTCAAAACATGGGTACCCAGTTGAAAATAAAGTATTACCACTTAGGGAAAAGTAATAGAAAATTTAAACGACAACATCCTCGATAAGTTTAATAAATTAAAAAAAAAACTTTCAGCGGAAGATGGCCAAGACCACACGCAGTTACATGATCACACGAGATACACCCCATGCTGCCCAGACTCAACTTGTCACCGAAAGCTTACAGGCTTACTTATCTGCACATAGGGGGTAAATAAGGGGTGAGCCGCAAAGCCCAGTAAGGAAAAACAAAATACTATGTACCAGCATTCACACATCATAGCACAAACATATACATCAAACATACAACAACCTAATCATAAGTATAAATAGAGGCAGCCACACAAATACTGAAATACCACACACTCACACTCACAATCACACTCCAGCTTCCATACAAATCTGGAGTGTCTTACGTTCTTAACCAGAACGCAGTACCAATAACCAGTGCACCCTTACGTACACTGCCTCACTTACCACATCACCATACATGTGTGGTTTCCAACCACTTCCAAGTACCTCGAACATGATTAAACAACCATATACAATTCATCGATAAAACACTATTTCACCGAAACTATCACATTCCACAGTTTCAATACAATTTATTCAAGCAGTCATACTAGATACTCAAACCATATAAAAAGCAAGTATAAAGTATAATTATTTTTCCTTACCTCAACTCCGCTGTAATTAACTCTTACGATACCTTCTAGGCCCTATAACAATTAGTGAAACCCTTAGTCCACCGATAAACTCAATATATTTATTACTCTTACTGTATAGCAAGTTTAACCTAGAATTTGACATATAAAACGTTTGAATTAGAAGTCCTACTGTTCACAAAGTTTTTAGTTAATTGAAAGACCTTTCTAACGGTATAAAGATCATCAAAATCGGAGCTATAATCTAGGAGTTATGCATGTTTTCTCAAAACAGTTTCTTTAAAATTCTGGATCACGCCGATTTCTGAATACAGCCTAAAAATAAATGTTTTAAAAATAGTTACACCCTAATCTAAACAATACTTTCTTCATAAAAAATGTAGCTATTTTCCTAAGCTTTAAAACGAGATAAAGATCTTTTAAAATGGATCAAAATTGAGAGAGATATTGAATTTTTACTGAAGACACTTTTTCTGAAACAAAACTTAAAACGAAATACCATAACCGAGTAAAGATCCTAACTTTTGATTGGTAAGAACTCCGAACTAGGGAAAGGTTTCTTCAAAGAAAATATAAATTATTGAATTATCTTTCTAACAGTATAAGAATCGCTGTAAAATAATAGATATCGAGAGAGATATCATACTTTTACTAAGGTAATATCGGAAAGAAGTTTTTAAAAAAAACTGTAAATCGACAGTCTGTAAAACATGAATTTTTGACATCGAAATACTCAGAATTAGGAAAGAGTTTCTTTATAAAAAATATAGATCATTAAATTATCTTTAAAACGGTACCTAGATCACTAAAAACGGACCTATGGAGAGAGAGATATGATAGTTTTATGAAAGCCTATTTCTCTGAAAACGAAAATAAAAACAAGTACGAATTTTACCTGAAGATTTCGAAGACACGGAACGATGATCGGTTGATTGCTAACCCCGAAGCTCTTAAGATTAAAACAATTGATTTGGTTCAATAGAGAGAATAAAAAAAAGGAAATTGAGAGATGGTGAGAATAAAGGAATACGATACTATCTGGCTGCTAGGGTTCTAGAGTATATACGTATATAACATATCGTATAATATGTTTAAATTTAAAAATAAAAATCTAACTAATCAGATAAAATTATGCTGATTTAAATTTAAATTTTAAATTTTAAACTAACTAACTAATCTAATGCTTCACTATTTATTTATCTCACTATTTAATATATATATATCATTTTTTTTCTAGTCACACACGCACAACAACAACAACAACAACAACAACAACAAAAATAATAATAATAATAATAATAAGTCACACACGCACAACAACAACAACAACAATAATAATAACAATAATAATAATAATAATAATAATAATAATAATAATAATAATAATAATAACAATATAATTGTATCACACTTAATATACCAAATACCAATATATGTAGATAAACTGGATATTACATTCTACCCTCCTCAAAGGAAATTTCGTCCTCGAAATTAGACTTACCAAAAAGTTCGGGGTACTGTTCTTTCATGTCTCCCTCCATTTCCCACGTTGCCTCCCTTTCTGAACGGTTGCTCCACAGAACTTTTACTAGAGGAATACTTTTGGACCTTAACTCCTTCGTTCCTCTCTCTATAATGCGAACTGGTCGCACTTCATAACTCAAGTCCTGCTTTAGCTCCATTCTTTCATAGTTCAGCATGTGTGATGGATCCGACACGTATTTTCGTAGCATAGAAATATGGAACACATTATGCGTCTCAGCTAATACTGGTGGCAATGCCGCCGATAAGCTACCCGTCCCACTCGTCCAATATCTCAAAAGGACCTATAAATCTTGGACTTAGCTTTCCTCGCTTTCCAAAACGCATAACCCCTTTCATAGGTGACACTCGAAGGAACACTTTATCACCCACTGCAAATTCCACATTCCGTCTCTTTGCGTCGGCATAACTTTTCTGGCGGCTTTGTGCAGTTACCATTCTATTTCGAATCTTTTCTACCGCTTCGGTGGCCTCTCTTACTAGGTCCGGGCCTAAGTATCGCTTTTCGCCAACCTCATCCCAAAGGTAGTGGTGATCGACACTTCCTCCCATACAACATTTCATAGGGTGCCATCCCTATTGTAGTTTGATAGCTATTGTTGTACGAGAACTCCATTAGTGGCAAATAGTTGCTCCAGTTACTTGGGAAATCCAACGCACAAGCTCGTAGCATGTCTTCTAGTATTTGAATAGTTCGTTCCGATTGTCCATCAGTTTGAGGATGGAATGCTGTACTCAACTTCAGTTTTGTGCCCAAAGCACTTTGCACACTTTCCCAAAACTTAGAAGTAAAAACTGAACCTCTATCAGATACAATGGTCTTTGGGACTCCGTGTAGCCTTACAATTTCTTTTACATACAGTTCAGCATATTGCTCTGCATTGTAATTAGTGCGCACAGGCAGAAAATGTGCTGATTTAGTGAGTCTGTCGATAATCACCCAGATGGAATCCTGTTGTTTGCTGTTCTTCGGTAACCCTGTCACAAAATCCATAGCAATATCTTCCCATTTCCACTCAGGAATATCAAGAGATTGCAACAGCCCCGCAGGTCTCTGGTGTTCGGCCTTAACTTGCTGGCAGGTAAGACATTTTGCTACAAATTTCGCTATATCATTTTTCATACCCGGCCACCAATACCTACCTTTCGCATCGTTGTACATTTTGGTTGATCCCGGTGTAAAGAATAGGGTGTAGTGTGCGCCTCTTGTAAGATTTTTGATTGCAACTCCGCTTTCTTAGGTACACACACCCTTGCCTTGTATAGTAGAATACCCTCTTCATTAACTGAGAAGTCCCCGACTTTCCCATTTTGTAGTTCGACCCGCTTCTTGATTAAAAACTCATCTTGGGCTTGTTCTTCTTTGATATTCTCTAATAAATTTGATTCAATTGTGAGGTTAGCTAGCTTTCCTGTTACTAACTCTATTCCAGATCTCTCGATTTCCTGTTGCAACGGCACTTTTAATGCCCTTAACATTGATAAGCTTGCATAGTTGCGTCTGCTAAGTGCATCCGCCACTACATTAGCCTTTCCAGGATGGTACAGTATCTCACAATCGTAATCTTTTACCAGTTCCAACCACCGCCTCTGTCTCATGTTGAGCTCTTTCTGCGTAAAGAAGTATTTTAGGCTTTTGTGATCTGTGTATATTTCACACTTCTCTCCATAGAGGTAGTGCCTCCAGATTTTCAATGCAAAGACCACTGCTGCCAACTCTAAGTCATGAGTTGGGTACCTTGTCTCATACTCCTTTAGCTGCCTAGAGGCATAGGCTACCACCTTCTCATTCTGCATCAACACACAGCCGAGCCCTTGCTTTGATGCGTCGCAATATACTACAAATTTGTCTTTGTTAGTTGGAACACACAGGACAGGTGCTGTTATGAGTTTATCTTTCAATGTCTGAAAGCTTTCCTCACATTTATCTGTCCATGCAAATTTTTGTTGCTTTCGAGTCAAATTCGTCAATGGTGTGGCTATTTTTGAGAACCCTTCAACGAATCTCCTATAATATCCAGCTAGTCCGAGGAAACTCCGAACCTCACTTGCGGTTTTTGGTTTTGGCCAGCTCTTCACTGCTTCAATTTTCACAGGGTCCACCTCTACCCCATCTTTGGACACTATATGGCCTAGAAACGCCACTTTCTCCAACCAGAACTCACACTTTTTAAATTTGGCGTACAATTGGTGCTCTTTGAGTCTACTTAGAGTTAGCCTTAAGTGCTCCTCATGCTCTTCCATTGTCCTTGAATAAATGAGTATGTCATCAATGAATACCACCACAAACTTGTCAAGATATTCCTTGAATACTCTATTCATTAAATCCATGAAGGCTGCTGGGGCATTGGTTAACCCAAATGACATCACTAGAAATTCATAATGCCCATACAGTGTTTGAAATGCTGTCTTTGCGATATCTTCCTCTCACACTTTCAATTGGTGGTACCCAGATCTCAAGTCGATCTTTGAAAAGACGATCGCCCCTTGTAACTGATCAAACAAATCATCGATGCAAGGCAAGGGATACTTGTTCTTTATAGTCACTTTGTTCAGCTCTCGATAGTCTATACACATCCGCATACTACCGTCCTTCTTCTTGACGAACAACACTGGCGCACCCCAAGGTGAGTAACTTGGTCTAATGAACCCCTTGTCTAAAAGATCTTGTAGTTGAGCCTTCAATTCCTTCAATTCATTGGGAGCCATGCGGTATGGAGCCCTCGAGATTGGTGCTGTGCCTGGCGCTAACTCAATCACAAATTCTATCTCTCTATCTGGGGGTAGCCCTGGTAGGTCTTCCGGAAAAACTTCTTGGAATTCACATACTATGTGGACATTCTCTGGCTTGAGGGTGGTTTCTCTTGACTTGTCTACTATGCTGGCCAAGTATGCTTGACATCCCGCACGTATCATCTTTTGTGCCTTCAGGGCTGTAACTAGCGGTAAGCTTGACTTGACTTTGATTCCTTCAAATATGAATGCCTCTCCAGATTCAGGGGTGAAAGTCACTGTCCTCTTTCGGCAGTCTATTGTTGCTCCATGTCATGATAGCCAATCCATACCCAAGATAAGATCGTAATCCCTCATCTCCAGCTCTATCAGATCTCCACTAAGTTCCTTGTCTGCAATCCTTATTGGCGCATCCCGCACTCCTCTAGATGATATCATAACCTCGCCCGAGGGCAACTCCGTCATGAACTTATAACTAAAGTTTACATACGGTAGTTCTAACTTATCTATCATCTTTAAAGCAATAAATGAGTGCGTAGCTCCAGAATCAAATAAAACAGTACATAGTTTTCCAGAGATAGAAATCTGACCTGCAACCACAGTGTTACTAGTCTCAGCCTCCCCTCTGGTTAGTGCAAATACTCGAGCTGGGACAAGTTTGTCATCCTTGAGTTGATCACCCTTTTGTGGACAGTCCTTCTTATAGTGGCCTGGTTGCCCACACTTGTAACAAGTCTTGCCTTTCAGTCGACATTCTCCCGGATGCTTACGACCACATGTTGGGCATAGGGGGTACTCCACATATGGCTTCTTCCCTTTGTAGTTATTGGACCCTATCTTGTTTCTCTTGTCGGCTTCGTTGTGTTGGTTACTTGGCAGTTTTCTTTTGTTATCACCACCTCCATTACTGGCCTTTCTGGCCTCCCACCTTGCTGTATTGTCTTTCTGTATACGACTTTCACACAACTCAGCTTCTAGGGCTTTTTCTAGTACCTCAGCATACGTGGTTGCCCTTACTCCTGACATCGCTATGTCCCGACTTATTCGGGAGTCGAGCCCTTCAGTAAAACGATGAATATTCAGAAACTCAGTAGGAACCAGATCTGTGGCACACTTTGCTAATCTGTCAAATTGGCGAGCATACTCTGTAACTGTAGACTTACCCTGCCTCAGGTTTGTGAACTCATTAACTCTAGCTGAGCGTATTGCTTCACTGTAGTATTTTTTGTTAAAAACTTGTACAAAGTCAGCCCAGTCATTGCGGCCACATCCTGTGTTTGTTTAATAACATCCCACCATATGCGGGAATCCTTTTTCAATAAACTAGCAGCACAAGCTACACTATCTCCGTTACCGAGCCGCATGTACTCAACAATACCTTCCACTGTTCTTAACCATTCCTCAGCTTCCATTGGATCTGAGCCCCCTTCAAAATTTGGTGGGTGTTGCTTGCGGAACCTTTCATATATTGGTTCCCATCGACCCTCCGGCACAGGCATGTATTGCACCGGCAAAAATTGATGTTGTCCTTGATTGGGTTGTTCCTGACGGTTGTGAGCCTCTTCATCTCGCTTCCTAATTTCTTCCTTGAGACGAGCAACTTCTTGCGCCAAATCTTCTTGTTGTGGTGGCACCACTACAGGGGCGTTTTGGTGTTCTTGACCAACTACCCCAGCAGGGACTTCGTGGTTGCCCCCACCTTGACCTGGTTGTTGTCCATTTACAGGGGCATTTTGATTCTCCTGGATCACCGCCTCGGCAGGGACATGCTGGTTTCCCCTGCCTCGACCGCGAGCACATCCTCGCCCTCGACCTCTAGCTCGGTCTCTTACAGCCGCTCTTTCATTCAAGCGGGTTGATCTTCTGGGTTCACCGTTTTCCATCAAATCCCTTAACTTGTTCTTCAAAAGAAAGGAGATGGTATCGATAAGAAAAATAACCAAAGATGTATCTCGCTCAAAAAGGAAATATCTATACACTAAATTATATAAACTAAAAAAAAACGTAAATCATCAAGCAACAATTCACCATGTAAAATAAATAAATAAATAAATAAATAATCTTCACTCATAAAAAAAAATTACACTAATAAGAAAATTGTTTGAGTTATACTAAAATTCTAACTCCGAAGAATCAGTTAATTGTTTCGATTAACCATACCCTAAACTTCTAGCTAACTAAAGGAAAATCAAAAGATAAAGACTAAACCAAATTTAACATATAAGACATAACATATATAAAGCATACATACTTGATGACAAGTTGATCCTTTGCAGCGATGGTGTGTATGTCGCGTGAATTCAAGATCAATGTAACTGTGGCTCTGATACCATTTTGTAACGCCCTTACTTACGTAAAATAAGATGCCATAAATAAACTGGCGTTAAGATACTAATGTTGCCTTTATTTAAAAAAAAAACACTTTTCAAAACATGGGTACCCAGTTGAAAATAAAGTATTACCACTTAGGGAAAAGTAATAGAAAATTTAAACGACAACATCCTCAATAAGTTTTAATAAATTAAAAAAAAAAACTTTCAGCGGAAGATGGCCAAGACCACACGCAGTTACATGATCACACGAGATACACCCCATGCTGCCCAGACTCAACTTGTCACCGAAAGCTTACAGGCTTACTTATCTGCACATAGGGGGTAAATAAGGGGTGAGCTGCAAAGCCCAGTAAGGAAAAACAAAATACTATGTACCAGCATTCACACATCATAGCACAAACATATACATCAAACATACAACAACCTAATCATAAGTATAAATAGAGGCAGCCACACAAATACTGAAATACCACACACTCACACTCACAATCACACTCCAGCTTCCATACAAATCTGGAGTGTCTTACGTTCTTAACCAGAACGCAGTACCAATAACCAGTGCACCCTTACGTACACTGCCTCACTTACCACATCACCATACATGTGTGGTTTCCAACCACTTCCAAGTACCTGGAACATGATTAAACAGCCATATACAATTCATCGATAAAACACTATTTCACCGAAACTATCACATTCCACAGTTTCAATACAATTTATTCAAGCAGTCATACTAGATACTCAAACCATATAAAAAGCAAGTATAAAGTATAATTATTTTTCCTTACCTCAACTCCGCTGTAATTAACTCTTACGATACCTTCTAGGCCCTATAACAATTAGTGAAACCCTTAGTCCACCGATAAACTTAATATATTTATTACTCTTACTGTACAGCAAGTTTAACCTAGAATTTGACATATAAAACGTTTGAATTAGAAGTCCTACTGTTCACAAAGTTTTTAGTTAATTGAAAGACCTTTCTAACGGTATAAAGATCATCAAAATCGGAGCTATAATTTAGGAGTTATGCATGTTTTCTCAAAACAGTTTCTTTAAAATTCTGGATCACGCCGATTTCTGAATACAGCCTAAAAATAAATGTTTTAAAAATAGTTACACCCTGATCTAGACAATACTTTCTTCATAAAAAATGTAGCTATTTTCCTAAGCTTTAAAACGAGATAAAGATCTTTTAAAATGGATCAAAATTGAGAGAGATATTGAATTTTTACTGAAGACACTTTTTCTGAAACAAAACTTAAAACGAAATACCATAACCGAGTAAAGATCCTAACTTTTGACTGGTAAGAACTCCGAACTAGGGAAAGGTTTCTTCAAAGAAAATATAAATTATTGAATTATCTTTCTAACAGTACAAGAATCGCTGTAAAATAATAGATATCGAGAGAGATATCACACTTTTACTAAGGTAATATCGGAAAGAAGTTTTTTAAAAAAAACTGTAAATCGACAGTCTGTAAAACATGAATTTTTGACATCGAAATACTCAGAATTAGGAAAGAATTTCTTCATAAAAAATATAGATCATTAAATTATCTTTAAAACGGTACCTAGATCACTGAAAACGGACCTATGGGGAGAGAGATATGATAGTTTTATGAAAGACTATTTCTCTGAAAACGAAAATAAAAACAAGTACGAGTTTTACCTGAAGATTTCGAAGACACGAAACGATGATCGGTTGATTGCTAACCCCGAAGCTCTTAAGATTAAAACAATTGATTTGGTTCAATAGAGAGAATAAAAAAAAGGAAATTGAGAGATGGTGAGAATAAAGGAATACGATACTATCTGGCTGCTAGGGTTTTAGAGTATATACGTATATAACATATCGTATAATAGGTTTAAATTTAAAAATAAAAATCTAACTAATCAGATAAAATTATGCTGATTTAAATTTAAATTTTAAATTTTAAACTAACTAACTAATCTAATGCTTCACTATTTATTTATCTCACTATTTAATATATATATATCATTTTTTTTCTAGTCACACACAACAACAACAACAACAACAACAACAACAACAACAACAACAACAACAGCAACAACAACAACAACAACAAAAATAATAATAATAAGTCACACACGCACAACAACAACAACAACAATAATAATAATAATAATAATAATAATAATAATAATAATAATAATAACAATATAATTGTATCACACTTAATATACCAAATACCAATATATGTAGATAAACTGGATATTACACATTCTATCTCAACTTTGAATAATATTGATTTGCAGTTGGTATATATCATTTTGAACTATATTGTTCTTATATACTTTGTGCAAGGATCATTTTTCAAAAATTATCATCGATCCCAACTGCTTCTCTCCCCCTGATCGAGAGAATTTTTAAAAATTGTGATATCTAATAATATTAATATACCTGTAGGTATTTCAGTATATCACAATGAATCAATATTTGTTTAAACTCATATATACTATATGACATTGAACTTCAGGTTCAATAAACTTCAGTTTCAAGTTCAATCCTGATGAACTTAATTCATTTCTAAGAATGAGTCATACATGTATAATTAGAAATACATACATTTACACATTTTGTAAATGCATGATTATATAATCTTATCACATTGATAAGAAACTATGCAATAAAAATCTAACAATGGCTCAAGATTGTTAAGAAAATATAATTTAAATATTTTCTATGTGCAAATATATGCACATTCTTCTTTTGAGCCTTATAAATAACAATGAGAAGAATCTTCTGGTTCTTCAACAAAATTTAGTCAAATTCTTTGACAATTTATTGCATATGATTGATCATGTCAAAATAATTCAATTCATGAACTTCAGGTTCACTATAATTTGTATTTCAATGAAACTTTCAAAATGTAATGTAAATTCATTACAACATAATCATTACAAGTTTCATTTTTATATATACGAATAATATAATTATATTATTCTCCAAAACATATACACTCTTCAGGAATCACTATCATCAATTCAATAATGTGTATAATTTAAAAGATACATGACAACTTCATCATGTTATTGTAATGGTCAAATAGATATAACCATAACATATCATTCATTTTTCCTGATATCTTTTTAACAAGTCGTCTAATTTATTAATAGACTATTCATCAGTCTAATTATCATGACTTGATATATTATATATTTAAATGTACAACAAGTACATATAATAAGTTATTTATTATCACTTTCATAACTAGATAAAAGTTACACATCTAGGTACATACAAAGACATTTTACTACTCAAAGTAGCAATTGTATGTAAGACTTCTTCAGGAAGCTTTTCAACTAATCATTTTGTGATTCTTTATCACTTTGATTATATTGGATCACTAACAAATATTAGTAAATTATATATCCACTTTTGGGAATATGCAAACTGAATTATATGGTAACTATATATTTACATATCATGTACCAACAATAGTTTGAAACTATTGATTTCAAGAAATAATAAAATATGTATATATTAATTTGCTTCTGGCATTGCCAATATATGTGAAATCTATATTCTTTGAAATAGAATTTCATGTCTATTCATTCTCTTTAGGGAATGATATTTAAATATTCTAAATGTACAATAAATTTGTACAATTCACATTCTATTCAGTAATCAAATATACTTTTATCTTGATTATAAGTGTGTCCGCACTACAGGTACGCGACTACTATTATTCAATTCCACACATGATATATAGATTTCATGCACTTTGTGTGGTATCTCATCTTTTGGTTGTTTCCACTTTCTTCTGGAAATATATGAGTAGTAAACATTATTGTATTCACTTCAGGGAATGAAATTGAACAAGTAGAACATTATTATAAATTTCTTAAAAATTTATTACTTGTTCATCCATAAAAATATAAGAAATTATTCAGCAATTTCTTTTACGATATTTCAAAGAGTATATGAATGCAATTTTTGCATAGTCTCCAAGATGTATGCAGAATTTAATCTTTAATATATGTCAGATTCAATAATTTCTAACATTGCAAATAATAACAATGTATAATAACATGACTAATACGAGCAATCTTTAAAAGTAGTTGAATTCAATTCGTATCATTCTCTGCAGGGAATGATGAACAATAAATACATGTCTCATGTATTTAAATAACATTAGTCATGCTCACTCTTATTCTTATACTTTGATGTTTCAATGCAATTTTCTTAATATTCTTTTTAGGTATTCAAAACCCACTATAAAATTGCATCAATAATAATCATTTTTAATGATTCTTTAGTTGTATTCACATAAATACAATCATTTTTTTTGACAAATATAAAACATTTACTTCAGGAAATGTTTGTCAAAATCTATATCGATATTAGATTACTTTTCATTGTCCTCAAAGAATACAAAAACATATATATAAATATGTATTCATCTCTTTCATTATATATCCATCAACTATATAATGAATATTACGTTTGCATAATCTTCAGAATATATGCAAGATTTTATTGAGAACGCATAATCATCAGGATATATGCAATATTTTATCGAGAATGCATAATCTTCAGGATGTATGCAATATTTTATCGATGATGCATAATCTTCAGGATATATGCAATATTTTATCGATGATGCATAATCTTTAGGATATATGCAATATTTTATCGATGATACATAATCTTCTGGATATATGTATAATTTATATAGATTTTCTCTATCATATCATAGGCACACATATATTGTAAATATTATGAATGATAAGAACATAATATGTATATATATATATGAAATCAATAATAAATATATAAAAACATACACATACATATATAATATATAGATATATAAATAAAAAGAAAAAAGAAACCAAATGATTCTTGAAATTGTTTCAGTCAGAGGAGTATATATATAAATATATATTTAGTGTATTTTGACTTTGAAACAATTAAAGGCACCTTTAACAAGAATCTCTTACGTGGGACTTGAGGCGAGAGACTCGTACTTGAAGCTTGAGGCGAGAGACTGCGTGCTTGGTAACGTGTTATAAAATAATATAAAATAATATAAAATAGATGAGAAGAAAGAAGAAGAAGATGAAGAGAGAAAGAGAAAGTGAATGAGAATTTCTGAGTTGTTTATTCTAATGGGGTGAACCCCTATTTATACAAATAAAAGAGGAATATTGATTACAATTAATGGTAATAAATAAAAGATTTAGACATCCACATAATTATTAATATTTATAACAAGATTTAATTTTTCAAACAATATTCAATTTCATTTTTTTTTTGTGGTAACCGTTATAGGTTTGCATATATCCAAATTTAATTTTAAAAGAATTGTGAATTAAATTATATTTACCAACAATTATTTTTTGTTTTGTTTAGTAAACGTGAAACAACTGAAGATACTTACGATGTAAAGTTTCCGTCATTCGCAATTCCCTAATGATTTTACGATAACATAAGTATCAATAGAAAGTTAAATAAAAATAATCAGTCGATTCGGTCATTCCCAGCATTCATTTTTGGATGCCCATCGAAGAAAATTCAGAGATGAGTGGAAGGAGAGGGAGAGTTTTGGTGGTGGGAGGCACAGGTTACTTGGGTCAGCATGTTCTTCAAGCATTTACCCACTTCGATCTCGCTTTTACCCACTTTTCCAATCATCCTCCTCGGTATTTGCTCCACAATGCTCTCGCTTTTCATGTTGATCTCCGAACTGGCCAAGGTTTTCAAGCCATTTCTGATACATTTGGCCAGGTGGGTTCCAAACCATAACCCCAAAATATATATTTATTTTTTCTGCTTTTGGTTGATTATTGGGTTTCTGACCGTTGGATTTGTACAATGAGATTTGAATTAGTGGGTGTGCCTGAATAATGCATTTGAATTTAGATAAAGGGACTTGTTTTAATGCGTACTTCAACACTGTGATTTACTGGTATCATGTAGCATGTTTTGTGAAAGTGTTTCTAGTTTGCTGAGCTGTTAATCTGATTTATGGGGATTTTCTGTTTTTGTATTTATAGTTGTTGTATTCTAGTTTTCGGTGCAGAGATTCTAGCAAACGAAATAGGATTCTTGTTGTAAGAGATTTCTAACCATCTTCCCTTGACCAGACAAGGCTTGTGTTTTTTTTGGTTTAGTTATCATTGTGGAGTTAACAATTTTTCTGAAATTCTTAAAATTATAGTTTTTTCTGATTATAAGCAATAAGTATTCATATCAGACATGAGGTTCTATCTATGTATTTTCACTTTTTCCATGGCCACACGTTGACATGGTAATAAGGGTTTTTGAATGTTTATTTTAACTCAAAATGCCAGCCAGATGTTGTGGTGAATTGTGCTGCACTTTCTGTACCACGAGTCTGTGAAGCTGATCCTGATGCTGCTATGTCTATTAACGTGCCATCTTCTCTTGTAAATTGGCTGTTAAGTTTTGAAGTGAAAAACACCTTGTTGATCCATTTGTCAACTGATCAAGGTTAGTTGTATGGTACATTTTAAGTTTTCTTGCTATTGAGTTCCCAATGACCAATCATTTCAGCACAGATGAGCTTATGCTGGCTTGCGAGAGCTCACAATAAAGATCATAAATTCCATTTTCTGTTGTTTTGATGGAATTATAATACTGAGTTGCTTCCATTAGCGTATGGATTTTAGGAAAGATTCGTTACATAAGTCTCTAAGCTTGAGACATAAATCATATCACAAAATTGCACAAGAAATTATGCCTTCAATACATCTCTCTCTTTTTTTCTGGAAGTATAATACATCTATTTTTGAAGCCTGAATCATTGTAGCCTCTTTGAGCTGCACAACCTGTGTAATAGTTCCTACATAGTCTTTTAATCAGAGTATCCCCTGAATCAGTAGTTTAGAACTGTTAAGCCTTTTCAATTATGATTCTGATAAGTGCAACCACAGCCTTATCTAGGGACCCAAGTGATTCAATTTTCTTATAAAATCTTAGAGACTATGTTGACTGCACTCATTTAATTTGGCTGTCATTCACCACTGCCCCTCCTCTCTCTATTTCTTAAGATATAGGATCTGTTGCCTTCAACTAATTCTCATTCCTACTATACTTTGACTTCTATAACCTCCGTACCCATTTCTGCATTCATGGCATTTGTATGATTTATTACTTTCTTAATTTTGCAGTAAGGTCCCATACACGATCAGATATCTCTTGTCTGTTTGAACTAGCTGGTGTTATGCTTTAACCTCAAGATACTATCTATGGCTTACATTGTAACTTCCATAATTTCATATCAGTTTATGAAGGTTTGAAGTCTTTTTACAAAGAAGAAGATGAAGCTGTTCCAGTGAATGTTTATGGGAAATCAAAAGTTGCAGCAGAACAGTTTATTACTGAGAAATGCTCTAATTTTGCAGTTCTGAGAAGCAGTATCATCTTTGGGCCACAGACAATCTCACCAGTACCGAAATCTCTTCCAATTCAGGTATGGAGAAAGATTTAAAATAATATAATTGTATTTTCGTTTTTTATGCTTCTTTGCCAGGTGATTACGTAGTAAAATGAAATAGAGATTAATATCAAGTCTCACTCTATGCTACCGGCTTCATGTGAGTAGTAATAGTTGATAAGTGTAACTGCTCTAATGATATATACTTTTTTCCTTTTGTTTCATTTCTTTGTCTTTATATTTGGTTTTAATTGACTCTTATCTACTCTGCTGTAATTTCAATCAATGCAATAAGCTTTATGAGTTTCAGCTTCCTTGTTTTTGGTTTCTGCGTCAATGTTATTATCTAGAACCATTCTGATTGCTTAAAAAGAGTTAAGCTTACATGTGTGAAGAACTTAATCTAAGTGATCTTTGTCTGAGTATTTAGCCCAATTAATTACTCTATGCCTAAGTTATGATTGGTTTCTGTTTACTTCATGTAGTGGATTGATAGTGTCCTTTCCAAAGGAAATGCAGTTGACTTCTTTCATGATGAGTTTCGCTGCCCAGTGTATGTCAAGGATGTTGTTTCCATCATACTTGCTCTATCAGAAAAATGGATATCAGGTATGTTGTTTTTGTTAGCATGTATGTTGTTTCTGCTACAAATTTTTGTGCTCTTTTGTACATTTTGAACGCCATCTTCATCCATCTTTAAAGGTCCACTTTGGTTCTCAAGGAAAACTCTAGGAAGGGAAAACATAAAAGCAAATAAAAGGGGAAACCATAGAATAGGGAAATCTTTTCCTCTTTGGTTATCTAGAGAAATAGAAGAAGGAAAATAACATAGTGGGCTAATAAGGGGTTAAAGGAAATACTGAAAATTGATGTATTACCCCCTTTTCCCTTCTACATATATTTTTGTTTCAACTGCTTTTTCTGGTAATTTGTGGGGGCAAATATTGTATATCATTATGCTTTTTCTGGGGGCAAAACATTGTATAAAAGAAAAGGATAGGCTGGACAAATTTTCCCTCCCTTACTGTGTTCTTATCTACAGCTGAACGTATCAGATGTCCATTCATTCTACCTATGTCCATTACCATTGTTGAATTTTCACTTTAGTTTGTTGATGTGGTATTCATGATTCTTTCCTCAGAAGGCAAGCAAATACAGTTCCTACTAAATGTTGGGGGACCAGACAGGGTATCCCGTGTTCAAATGGCCGAGATAGTTGCAGACGTCAGAGGGTACGATAAATCATTGATTAAATCCGTGTCTGCATCTTCAGTAAGTTTAGCATTACATTCTTTCAAGTTTCCAATCTGTTTGATGAATCAAGATCAGCACTCCCAAATTCCCAATATTGGACAGTATAACAAAGTAGTTCAACTGGGAGGGAGTTAACAAAGATTTTGATGATCTTTTGTCATTTATGTGGCTTATTTCTTTTATGTTGAAATTTTAAGATTGATCGTGGAGTGAAATCCCCTGCTGACATATCAATGGACATTACAAAACTGGTTCAGACACTTGGTATTTCTCCAGTTTCATTTGAAGATGGCGTGAGATTGACTCTTGTAAGCGAAGCTAAATCTTGATTCCAATTAATTAAAACATATTATTTCATTCATTTCTCCCATACTAATGAGCGAATAATAGACTTACAGACCCTTTTTGTTGTTGTGTAAAATATTATTGGTTGATATAATTCTCGGTAAATATTTGCCTAAACCAAGAAGGTTATTTTATAAACTTATCTTGGAGCACTATTTCTTAAGGGTGCTTTATAGTCCAATAAATTTGTTTAGCCATGTTTCAGTTATTGTAAGGGAAATTTGACATTATATACTTAAAAAAAGCATAAATTGTTTTTATATGCTTCTTAAAAAAATGTAAAAATAATACCCTCCAAATATCTTTAATCCCAACAATACCCTCCTCATTTCAAACCCCCACTCTCTCTCTAACTCTCTCATTTTTCTCTCTCTTTCTCTAACTCTCCAAACCCATTCCCAACAAAACCCCACCGGACCATCCACGAGAAGCACCCGACAACCCACGACCACCGCACCACTTCCGGCGAAACCCATTCGCTTGTTTTCTGCATTTTTTTTTTCTGGTTTTTGACGATGTCGCGAAACATCGCTAAATGTCGCGAAACATCGCGAAATCATGAAACATCTCTAAATGTCTTTAATTCACAACAGCGCTTGTTTTCTACATTTTTTTTTCTGATTTTTGACGATGTCGCGAAACATCGCTAGATGTCGCGAACATGTCGCGAAACATCGCGAAATCGTGAAAACACCTCCAATTCACTATATCGCGAAACACATCGCGAATATCATCGCTAAACATCGCGAAACATCGCGAAATATCGCTAAATATCGCAAATCATCACTAAACTTCATCCCTGACCTCAGATTTGTTCTATCATTGCAAATACATCGCTAAATATCGCTAAATATCGCAAAATATCGCAAAAAACTGGTAAACCAGAAGAAAAAAATGCAGAAAACAAGAGAGGCCGTGAGAGAAGATGACGCCGAGGCCTTGCGACTGAAGTTCTGGGTCTGTGTGTTCGACGGTAGGGGTTCTAGGTCGGGGTTAACGCCGGAGAAAGAGAGAGAGACATGGATATTTGATTTTTATTTGTTTAAGGGTAAAATTGGATAGAAAAATAGTGTGAGTATATTTTGCATGATACAAAATATGCTAGCATATTTTTAGTGGATGAATTAATTTTAGGGTAATTTGCGGCAAAACCTCCTAAAGTGGGCAGGTTTTTGCAACTAACCTCCTAATCTAAAATTTTGGTGGTAAAACTACCTAAACTACCAGTCCGTTAGCAGTTAGCCCTTTCCATCCATTTTTGGGTGTTAACTGCCATGGTGGAATTTCCACGTGTACACAGTGTACACGTGGCACAATTTTGTTGGTCCACGTAAATAAATATTTTAAAAAATAAAAAAAATTAATTATTTGAAAAATAAAAAATAAAAAAATTATTTTTCTTTAAAAATTTAAAATTTAAAATACATTAAAATATTAAAATAAAATTAAAAAATTAAAATAAAAAAAAACAATTTTTTTCTTTTAAAAAAAAAAATTAAAAAATTAAAAAAAAAAAAAAAAAACAATTACAAACTCAATCTCAGTCCCTTTCTCTTTCTTCCTCACTCGACAGCCACACTTCTCTTCTTCTTGAATTCATGGCTACCTCATTCAAAAGAAACCAGAGCCATTAATCCATCTCCAAAGAACTAAATCAATCATCTTTTCTTTCCCTTTCTTCTACTTGTTCTTCACCTTCACCCACTCACGATTCATCATCAAACAAATCATTCCATTCCATTCCCATCTCAAAATCACAAAACCCACCAAAACCCAGACAGAGAAATTCCATATCGAAAATCAAAGCTAAAAAATCCAAGGAAGATGAGCAAAAGGGTAGCCCCCAAATCGACTCAGGATCATCCTCTACGATCCAGAGATTGTTGTCCTGCTCTGGTTTAGGAGATAAAATTAGTAGCCGATATCTCCTTCGGCAGTGTCGTTTTGTCTGCCACCAGCTTCCCCCAAGTACTTCTGACGGTGGCTTCTTTTAATCGGACCCTCTGGTTCAGAATCACATCGGCTTAGGGGTCGAGGCTCTCACGCGATGTATAATGTTGGGCAAGCTGGGTTCGGATGGGGAGAGGCTAGGAGACCCCTAGGGAGGACCTCGTGACAATGAAGACAATGTCGAGCTTTTCTGTGCTTGGGGCTCGGCAGAGCTTGATCTGTAATGGGGCTATGGTTTTTTGTTTGAGATTTTTGGGAAAGAGCAGGGAGGCGGAAGGGAAAGGTTGAAGAGATGGGAATTAGGGTTAGGATTAATAAAATTAGGAATAAAAAAAGAAAAAGAAAAAGAAATTAAGATTTATTTAGGTTTTTTTTTTAATTTTTTTTTAAATTGTTTTTTAATTTTTAAAGAAAAATATTATTTTTTATGTTTAAAATAATTATTTTTTTTATTTTTTTAAATATTTATTTACGTGGACAAATCAAATTGTGCCACGTGTACACTGTGTACACGTGGACATTCCACTATGGCAGTTAACAGTCAAAAATTGATGGAAAGGGCTAACTGCTAACGGACTAGTGGTTTAGGTAGTTTTACCACCAAAATTTTAGATTAGGAGGTTAGTTGCAAAAACCTGCCCACTTTAGGAGATTTTGCCGCAAATAACCCTTAATTTTAAGCATATAATATCAAATTTCCCTATTGTAATCTGATTTGCTTGTAACACTGAGTTCAACAGAATGAGAATTTTAAAACAGGTACGAACTGTGTTAGGTAATAAGAACTGTAATATTAACAAATATGTTCCTTAAAAAAATTTAGTGTACATTATATTAAATGAATTTGACTTGGAAGTTGAATTAAATTTCATAGCAATTGGAGTGCTTAATAATTTTTTTTTTTTTTGGATTTACCGAGAGTGGATTTTTTCACACATAAGATAAAAAAAAAAAAGGGTTTTTTTTTTTTTTTTTTTTTTTTTTTAATTTTAATTTTCATAATGTTTAACCCATTTGTTTGCTTGTGTTTTTTTTTCGGCAAAAAGACATTTGTAGTTTATCAATTTTACATGCCAAAAAAGGAAAAGTCAACTAAAATAGACAAAACTTTAAAGTTCAAAAAATAGAAAAAGAATGATGTCATAAAAAACATACAAAATTCAGGTGTAAATGGATCTTTTTTTGTTATCGAACAAAAATTTATGTTAGGCGTAGTAATTTGAGTCAGACACGATAATACGATTTAAAACCCGCAAAAAATAAATGAATTTGAATTTGCCTTAAATGGATTAGGGTTATTTTTTAATTAACGTGACTAACCTATTTATTTTCGGGTTGGCACGCTTAACCCGAAAATGATACTATAATTACCTATGTAAGAGTATACACTCTTAAACTTATTATATTTATTACATGTAAATTATATATTTTTAGTTAAATAAGATATAAACATGTTAAATTGCTCATAAATGTGTCATTATAAACTTGTAAGCATATTAAACTTGTTATAAATATGTTATGAACTGGTAAGTTAACTAAAATTAAGCATGATTCTTTATATAAATAGGTTAAACGGGTCAGGTCGGGTCAACCTGTTTATAAATAGTTGGGTTTGGATTTTAGTTTTTGACACGATTACTAAATGAATCAGATTTGAATTTAGCGGTTGCTTCTAATACCTAAGCCTCAACACGACACGAATACGACTCACTAACACGAATTTTTACCCCTAGTTCATGTGTAAATGGATCTTTGCGTTTAATTTATTTTTAAATGAAGAAGTATTCTGAAAAATAACATAAGTTATTATGATTATTAGGCAAAAACTATATTTTCGAATGAGGAAATTACACTCTATACTTTTTTTATATTGTCCTCTTTTATTTTTACCCTCTTTTTTAAATTCTATCATTTTTACCTCTTTTTTTAAACATTATACCAATTTTGCCCCTGTCACTTCAAGATACTCTCCATGTGATTCTCTTATGTCAGGGTATTTTGGGTACAATACATATAAAAAGAGGTATGTTTCAAATAAATATAAAATTAGAGGTAAATTTGATTAATTGATTAATAAAAGAGACATTTTTTAAATTACCCCTTTTGGAATTTGGATCCGTAAGTTTTGTAGACTTGAGAAACTAGGTCATATCACCTTAGGCCCACTAACACATTTTCTAAGGAATAATTACACCACGTACTTAAATTTCTAACTTTTTTACTTTTATACTGTGGGGTGGAATTTTTTTCAAAAATATTGTAGCTTTTTCAAAAATACTGTGTAAGTTTTATCCTATGTACTGTGTTAATTTTTTATTATTATTCTATTATTGTTTTTTAGTTGTTCTACTGTTGTTTTTAGTTGTTTTATTTTGTGTTCCTCTATTATTTTATAAAAATATAGTATTTTTGAAAAGATTTATGTGTGACAATATTTTTGTAAAAAGTTAAATTTCAATATTTTTTTAAGTTTTCTTCTAAAAAAAAAAAGGAAAAAGCCCACTAACACTAAGCGTTGGTGAAAAGACATAACAGTCCTTCAATTTACGCTATTTCACGAACAAATACTCAGTTGCCTTGCCGGGATAGATGAGAAAAGCCAAGAGAATAGCTCGATAATTCGTCTCCAATTGCACATTTTCCTCAGCCTCAGGTACCAACTCGAAACTGATACCGCTGCCACTATTATTACTTCACTCATTCAATTAAGTGTATTTCAATTCTGTAATTTGTCTATGTAATTTGGTTTTCAATGGGGGAAATAATTCAAATTAGGGTTTTGGTTGTTTGGCAGTTGATGTTCTGATCCATTTATTTTTAAGGTAGTGATCAAGATGGGAGGAGCTGAACATGGACATGGAGAAGGTGCCCATGGCCACGCCACTGACTTTAGGCACAAGGTCTGGAGCATGAGCGGAGGTCCCAACTGTAGACCCGTACATTGGAAGCGTAACACCGCCATTGCCATGGCCGGCATTTTTCTCGTCTGCATTCCGATCGCCATGAAATCCGCCGAGCTTGAGGTCTCCTCTATATCCACTTACATTCGTTACTTTTTTCTACATTTTTTGTTTTTGCCGAATTTCTTAATTAAGTGAAATAAATTAGTGTTGTTAGGTTTATAGGAATTTTTTTTAGTGCTGTTAGGATCTGAAAAACTTAGAAACGAGGCAATGCGATTCTGCTCCTTGGAACTTTTATCATTCTTATTCTATTAATACTTTTGTGCATTTTACTATGGTTTTATCAGCAATCAGTTCCTTCCGATAACGGGATTAGCCTGTGTGACTTTATTATAGGATTCTAAGTATCTACAGTATATACTTGTTGTCATTGATTTTGGTGTAAGATGGATTGGGAGTTTATTTCTGAAGTGAATTTTATATGTTCTTTGGTGAATTCTGAGTTCTTGACACTCAACTGGTAGATTAGAAAATCGTTTGAACGAGCTAAAAAAAATTATTTTGGTTAAGTTGACATATGCTTTGAGAACTGATGGTGGAGTTACTACTCCTCACTGTCTTTATTCAGCTAGTCTCTTTAAGTCCTCTAAGTAGGATCTAATCAAGCAATGAACTGGTATTAATGTTTGAGTTTTCTCGTTATGAAATCTTCATTTTTCATTTTTGCTATATGGTACTGTTAAATTGGTTTTCCTTGTTCAAGTATAACACAAGATGCTTATAGATGGATTTGGTGTTGAGGATCATGGTTTTCTCGCACAAGGTAAAGTTATGTTTTTTTTTTGATGAAACAAGGTAAGATTATGTGGTTCACTCTTTTACGGGGATATAGCTAGCAATTTGCTTGATTTTCCTGCATTTCAAGGATTCTAGGCCTTTATTTATTTTCAATCATATTGTTTGGAAGATTGTGATTAAGCTGATGTGATTTCCGTTCTAGACAATGTTCGTAAAAACTTAGTTGGGATTTGAAGGGTGTCTTGCTAAAGTGAGGAGAGGCATAAGCCAGAAGCCTTCAGGCGGAATATGGTTTTACTTCGAAATAAACAAAAATAATAGTAAAAGTAAGTAAAAGAGAAACACAGTCATACACTACTTTAAGATACTCTCACTATACTGGTAACCAAGAGAGTCTAGAGTGAAAAGGACTCCTTGAATTCTGAAAGTTTAGAATCCTAGTCTAATAGTTTGGCAGAGTATAGAAAGCGGAGACTGTGTGATGCCTTCATTTCTCTTAGGGTAATGTTTGATGACCTGTGTTATGGTATGTGGAATATTCTAATTTTTTCAGTTTCCAACTATAATAGTCTTTTTTTTTTCTAGAGAGAAATTGATCTTACAATATCGACAGTGCTTTCCTTTGACATTTGTATTATTGAATAATTATACACTTGATTTGAATTTTCTCTACCGGTGATTTAGTGTGATGGATCTGTCTTTTTTTTAATTAGAATTATCTTTTAGGGTAGTTTATTGTTTTTGATAGAAAAATCATTTTTTGTGGTTGAAACCTGAATCCGTGCTTGTCCCAATTTGATTGTTTGAATTGGTCTTTGGAATCGAAATGTCTGAAAGCTGAATGAGTTTTGGCTTTAATAGGTGTTTCACAGTAATGACAGATATATTATACAGCAGCATACTTCAAAGTGTTAATGCCAATTGCCAAGTTTGGCATTTCTGAGCTCTAGATAATGTGTCCAACTTTTTCTATCTGTGTTGATTATCAACTCTTACCCTTGTCTACGCTCGTTGTTGTATAGATGTACCAGGCTAGACTGAGAATTAATCTTATTGTTTTTACTGACTTAAAATATTTACTCTCTTGTGTAATTCCAGTCTCGTCAATTAATTTATTTTTTAAGTTGAAGGATTGAGAATTGAGGCCGTCTTTAATTGTTAATGACTAGTTTTTGCATCAAAGTAGTCAACGTTGCCTGTCTATATGAGAGAATTGAGTATGAACAATCAATTTTAATTATATTTGTGTGTGTAGCTGGGAATCTTTTGCAATTTCTATGCCTACATGCAATCTTTTCTTTGACTTTATAATGAGCTGATAATAACTAGTACTGAGACAACTCTATTTTTTATTTCAGCAACGGCCACATCCTCCCGTCCGCCCTATTCCTTCACAGCTCTGGTGCAAGAACTTCGGTACAAAAGACTACGAGTCCGTTAAAGGCCCATAAGCAAAAGACCTAGTGGAGGTTGGGTATACATTAGTCTTGCTTTACGGGAAAGCATATTCCTTGAATTTGTTATTTGCAGTGAATACTTTGAACAGCTATTTAGGACTTTTGCTGTTCCCATGTTTTGGAAGTGTTGACACTAAAACTCAAGGATTGAGTTGTATCTCATCTTACACTCAGTGACAAATAAGTCGCCAAGTCTTTTTGCTTGCTTTTCATTAATAAAAGAAAATGTCTAATCTTGTGATTTTAGCTTCTTAAGGTATTGATTTAATAACAGTGACATGGATGCTATTGCTATCAAGTTTATGTATAGCCTTTCAATATGATATGCCTTTCTGTAATAAAAAGTAAAAGGCGTCAAACTTTTTTTTGTTTACAATTTCCAACTTGTTTGGTTAAAAAAAGAAAAGCAAATAGAGGAAAGAATGGCTTTAATTTGCCGCAGTGGTGAGGAATGAGGATAATCTAAAGACTTCGTTCCAAATTGCAGGCACAGCTCAGGTGCCTTGCATCACACTACAAGTGGAATCAAATTCCGTTCATGTATACCACTTTTAGACTCACTATTCTCGCATATAATTATTTTATTACTGAAATCGGTAGATTTTCTGGTTAAATTACTCTCTTATTTTGTAAAGAATAATAATAATAAAAAAGAATGAATAAAATATTTAGTAGTATAAATTTATGGGCTGCACACGTTGATTCTTTATAGATGGTACCTGTCCATCCAATTGGAATTGGCTCGTTCAGGATAATTGCGATTGCAGCATTTGAAAATCAACGGCAAAGTCATCTGTTATTGCTTTAATCTACTTTTGATTAGTGAATTATATATCAGCATTTTCGGGAAATTGTTATCCATAGAATTTGTGTTTTGCTCTTTTTCTTATTGATACTTGTATATGCTAAATCAAAGAATTAGACGTAACGTCGAATGTGGTCTAACTGTAAGCGTATTATGCTCGTTTCATTTTCAGAATAAAATCAACAGCATTCTGTGAGTAATGTAAAATTATTTGATTAGATTTGGACAAATATATTTAGCGTTAGAAGGAATGAAAAGATAGAAATAAAAATAAGAAAAGAAATAGAAATAGGAATGAAATTTAAGATGTTTAAAAAATTTTGATAAAACAATTATTTAATTTTGTTCTCATCTTGTATTGAAATACCTTTCCTTCATTTTTAATTTGGAATAGTTATTCTACCAAATGATGAAAAGTAATTACATTGGAATAACATTTAAAGTGTAACGAAACAAATAAATGAAATAAAAATTATTTTATTTTCATTCTATTCTATTATCTTCAACCAAACACCATTAAAATTCACAGGATGACCTTTGTTTGGTGGGTTTCACAAGCACCAATCACTTTTGTTTTTTGATTTCTCTATTTCAAACTTTTTTTAATGAATTTTTTGAAATTAATTTATTTTTAATATTGCAATAGCAGCTTATTATGCAATAAACTCTATTAGGTGGCGTTTAATTAGGAGAGATAAAAATATAGAAAAAAGAAAAAATAAGAATAAAAATATGAATAAAAGTTGAATAAAATTAAATTAAAAATGTATACAACAAATTAGTTATTAAATTTTTTCTCATCTTGCATTCTATTTCAATATAATTCCACCAAAATATTAAAAAAAAGAGATTTCATTACTAAAATATAACAAAACAAAAGAATAAAATAATTTTTTTTTCCATTCCATCTCATTTCAATGTAGTTCAAACAAAATTAGAAAATTTATCACTCTGAACTAAATAATTCTAAAGTTCAAAAGAAAAGACAACTTTTGTAGTATCAATTCAATGTGATTTTGACAATTTTTAATCAATAAGGCATTAACTAACAAAAACTAATCCACTTGAATTCTTATTTGATTATGTAATGAGCAAGTTGAAAACTTAAAAAATATCTTTACAATCAAATGTTGGCAAACACATTGGATCACTTTCCTACTCCCACATTGTGACAGCATTCTCATCCAATCAAATTCCAGATCAAATGATTGCAATAACATTAATTCAAAGTTCATTCCCTGAACCATCTAAATGGACTCAGATCTGGTTACAAATATTTTGAACCAACAAAACTCATCCACGTGGCGTTGATCACCATATATCGGTGGTCCATAACCCACCATATTCTTTAAAGTCTCCAATCCGCCACTTTTCCATTAAAAGACCTCCAAGTGCCAACCTACGGTTCGTGCAATTCACCTCCAATCAGAACAAACCCTTGGCTGCCCAATATTTGTCCGGGCAGTTACCTTTCTTCATCCATCACCGTCCGTCGTCGTTATTTGACTGACCTAAAATCCCGGGCAACTGTACTTTGAGTCCCAACTCTACCAGTAGCTTCAACTACCTCCATATTCTTCTCCAGACAACACTGCAGTTCAGTGCATTGTATGGTACACATAACACATTACCAAAATAACCAATAATAATATATACTTTAAATATGCCATTAAATTATTCGTAAAATTAAAAATAATAGCGAAAATTCTGTCACTTCACTATAAATTGACCCCAAAACTATATTGATTGGAAGTCAATTGTGGTTGTTGACATCTGATATCTGAATAATTCCATGGCTATCAGAGACTGAGAAAATGGATTTGTAGCTTCTTCCCTGAGTACGCGTTTTGGAGTTTTTGAACTTCTTATATTCCAGATTTGATTTTTTTCGGGAAGTGTCAGAGGGAGATAATGTGGAAGGCAGCTCGATTCGCCGCGTCTAGTCTTCGCCGATCGAGGCGTTTATCGACTGCGATTCCTGGTCCCTGTATTGTCCATAAGCGTGGTGCTGATATTCTCCATGATCCCTGGTTCAACAAGGTTCTTATTTTATTCTTCTTCGTTATTATGTTCGCTCTGTTTGTTTTCGTAATTTATAGTTTTTCTGTGCGTGTGTGTATGTATGGTTGATTTGAGTTTTGGTAAGATGAAAGGATCTCTCTCCCATTCATGAAAGAGTCTTCATTCTGTGTTTTCTTAAGCAAGATGTATCCGATTAATCAATAAATGTCTTCAAATTCTCTAATCAGATGAAAAAGTCCAAATGTACTGTACACAGATATACAATTTTCTTTTTCTTCTTTTATTTTCAAATTTTGAAGTAATTGATGTTTCATTAAGTAGAGAATGTCGTATAAGTACTTGATGGAATCAAAGTAAGATTTTTAACTAATGTCTTGGGATTTTTGCTTTCGTTTCCAAGAGCAGGATACTGGGTTTCCTTATACTGAGAGAGATCGGCTAGGGCTTCGAGGACTTCTTCCACCTCGTGTCATATCGTTCGAGCAACAATATGCTCGTTTCAGTAAGTACATAGCATCTGTTCTTCTTATGTTGTATGGTTTACATATTGTGTGAGAAATATTCTACGTATCAATCCCTTTGTAACAAGAAAACTACTTCTTGCATTACCTTTTTCACTTGTGTTTTTTCTTTTACATTGGGAGGGGGAACTTGAGACCTCCTCTCCTTACTAGACTTTGCCTATAACCTATAACCATGCTCTTTAATTTGAACTTCTAGGGGTTTGATTGTTCTAACTAATTGATCAATTGTGCATGCTTAAATATTTATTTTTAAAATGCTACCGTAAATAATATTTACTTAAAAAATAACCAACTTATGGCATGTGATGTGAGAACTGGTTACCGTTATGTTTTGTTGTTTATTCATGTAGGCTTCACTCGTTGAGTTGTTGTGACAAGGTTTAGTGTCAGCAATTTTAAACAGTTAAATGATGTCATCATTTTTGGCTGTACTTTACCCTTTTCATTATATCTGAAGGTTGTTCTACCAAAAAAAAAAAAAATTATATCTGAAGGTTTAGCATCAACATATTTTTAAGAGAATGACGATGTCATCAGTTCTGGTAGTACTTCAAAACAATACCGTTTTAAATAATAATACTTCTTGTAGAACATCTCTCTAGAAATTCCTTTTACAAAAGGCATTAAACATCCCTATTAGTAGTTGCAGAGTTGGTGTTCTTTGCTTGGTACTCTATTTCCACCATTTATGAGTTTCGCAAGATAAATTGATTTACCCGTAAGAAGCAACAAATGGAAACAGAATATTCTTTAGGACCAGCAGAGCAGTTCCCAATAAAAGTCAATTAGCAGATAGAAAAGATTGTGAATTTAAGGCTTAAAGCTGATTAGGGAACTATTAAGAGAAATCAAATGTGTCACTGACTCTTTTTTTTTTCCTTCATCTGATCTTTGCACATATCCAATGTTACTCATATGCAGTGCTCGTATCTCAGAATTACAAGATTGAATTAGACTGTTAAAAAACCGTAAAAGCTTATCAAGATGTGTCTGCTGGGAGTTCAAAAATGACCCGATACTTGCTTTTTATAAAAACTTGTTTTGCTTGTTCACGACTATTAGCCTCTGATGAGACTTTGTCCAATAATCGTGTGGTGGATTTTCTATCTAATACCTTTGGATGATTGTTTAATTGTCAGTGGAGTCGTATCGGTCGCTGGAGAAAAATACTCAGGGCCAAAAGAACAGTGTTGTTTCCTTGTCTAAATGGAGGATCTTAAATAGACTGCATGACAGAAATGAGACTTTATATTACCGAGTAAGTTACAAAATCCCATTTTCAGATGTTAAAGACTTTACATGACTTTTATTTTATTCAATGGGATGCTGGTGCCTTTCTCTCTTCAGGTCCTTATCGACAACATCAAAGATTTTGCTCCGATTATATACACTCCCACTGTAGGATTAGTATGTCAAAATTACTCAGGGTTATTTAGAAGACCACGTGGAATGTACTTCAGTGCGAAGGACAAAGGGGAGATGATGTCAATGATCTATAATTGGCCAGCTCAGGAGGTACAGTGATCATATGCTAGCTTCGTTTCCTCTTCCTCTAAAAGAAATCTTGAATAGCCACTGTTTCCTGTATATCACTACCTATCTTTTTGAAATAGTTTATTCTGTTTGCTCATTATCTTGCAGGTAGACATGATAGTCCTGACTGATGGTAGCCGTATCCTTGGCCTGGGTGACCTTGGTGTTCAGGGGATTGGAATACCTATCGGGAAACTTGATATGTATGTTGCTGCAGCCGGTTTCAACCCACAGAGAGTATGTGCTGCATTGTGTTTGAGCTGCTTCATTTTCTCCAGTTTATGTGTTTGTTTTCTATAAGTGTTTGTCGTAATACACATGACTGCTTGGTGAATTAGTTCACTGTTTTATGAAATGGAGTATATAATTCTGACTAGTGTTCCTTTCACATAATTTCTTGGACATCGTAGTGATGCAGCTATTCCCTTTTCCTTTTCTTTATTTTTTTTTCTGTTGTGTGTGTGTGTGTGGCAGGTACTCCCTGTTATGCTAGATGTCGGAACTAACAATCAGAAGTTACTTGAAGATCGTCTTTGTAAGTAATCTTTACTTTTGTGTGAATCTTATTTTTTTCTCGGGTTTTATTCTCCTATATAATTGTGGCTGCTTGTGTCATGTTTCTTCTTATCATGACTTTTCATACATGCTCAAAGGAGTTTAAGTTTCATTGGTCTTTGTATTGAATGTCCTTTTACATTTTGGATTTTCTTTTACTTCCCTTTTTGCTGTAATGATGTGCTCCCAAGATTTTCTGTAATATAAAGAAAATTAAAATCAATTAATTATTGATATCTTTTGGTACACATATGTTCTTGCTTTCTGAAAAGATTTATGAGGATGTATACTCACATGATTTCATTTGATAGATTTAGGACTTCGACAACCTAGGTTGGAAGGAGAAGAGTATCTATCAATTGTTGATGAGTTCATGGAAGCTGTTTTCACACGTTGGCCGAAGGCCATTGTGCAGGTTTAATTCTCTTAGAAGAATGACTTTCATTTTTAAGTTCTGTTTGTGTTTGCTCTGTTGACCTGATGTTTGTTCATTTATCAGTTCGAGGACTTTCAAATGAAGTGGGCTTTTGAAACGCTGCACCGCTACCGTAAAAAGTTTTGTATGTTCAACGATGACATACAAGTAAGTAAATTCCTGGCTATCATCTTATATCTTCAATAAAACTAAGTAGAGTCAAATAGACTGTTCTGGATAATTTATGTGTTACTCAACAGTTCTATATTCTTCACTTATAGGGAACTGCAGGAGTGGCACTCGCGGGACTATTGGGTACTGTAAGAGCTCAAGGTCGACCATTATCTGACTTTGTGAAACAGAAGATAGTTGTAGTCGGAGCTGGGAGGTATTCAAATTTAGCAACTTAATCTAGTGTTATGTTTTGGTCTATTGCATGTGCGTCCATTTTTCAACTTTGTCTCACCTCTTGTTTATTTTGTTTATCAGTGCAGGGCTTGGTGTTCTTAACACGGCCATACAGGCTGCAGCAAGAATGACAGGGAACGATGAAACAACTGCTAACAAACTATTCTTTTTGCTCGACAAAGATGTAAGGTTTTACTATTTCTGCCTGCTTAAGTAGTCATTTTTGTAGAAATAAATTTGTAGTTTTCTCCTAACTTCATGCACATGTCTAAAATTATAACGAACTTGCATATTTGTGTTGAGTAGTTAACGGATTGATAATTCCAATAACGATGTAATATAGCTTAATTTTGTGAATTATAATTGTCTGGACGTCTGTCACAGAATTTCTCGAAGATTTTCTTAGCTACTAATATGATAGTACATCTCATTATTATTTCATGCAGGGTCTTGTAACTAAACAGAGGAATAATCTTGATCCTGCAGCTGCACCATTTGCTAAAGACCCTTCAGAGATTGATGGGCTTAGGGAGGGAGCTAGTCTTGTTGAAGTGGTAAGTCTTGCAGAACTGCTTGAGGTTTTCTCTGATGAGATTCAGTGTTATTTTTTTGGCTTTCTTTATTGTTGCTTCTGGAACATGAATATCGGTACTCCGAGACAGCATTTTTAATAATGAATATTAAAATAACTACGATCTTAATGCATTTTAGGTTAAAAAAATCCGGCCCCATGTGCTTCTTGGTTTGTCTGGAAAAGGTGGTATTTTCAATGAGGAGGTGCGTTCATTTTCATCTGCGTTCAGTCTACTCTAATTTTGCAGCCTTCTTTACTTTTTGCTTATGTTTGATGTCTGATGCGTCTTAAATTTTATGACTATAAATCAGTCTCTTTTTGTTTTCCTCACTATGAAGCTGTTGTATAATTAGATTTGATCTCTGGAAATTAATTTTATTCGAGGCTATTGCGCCTAAAATATGTTGTCAAAGGAAAATTATGCTCGGTATCCGTTTCCTCTTTGACAATTGCATGCATTTTCATAATGGTTTGAGCTTTTATCAGGTGCTTAAGGCAATGCGCGATTCAGATTCAAGTAAACCTGCCATTTTTGCTATGTCAAACCCCACTATGAATGGTTTGCTTCTGGGATCCTTATCGTGTTCAGAATTTCTTCAAGGAAACTTAAGTTTGGTGTTGTTGACCTTTTATATTTTTTTTGATGCATGTGTTACAAATCAGCTGAGTGTACTGCTGCTGATGCTTTCAAGCATGCTGGTGATAATATAGTTTTTGCAAGTGGCAGTCCTTTTGAAAATGTTGATCTTGGTAATTTTCTTTCCTAGAAGCATCGATTTCAGTTTTATTATCAATCTCCTCTTCTCATTCTCTTGTCTCGTATAATATATTCCAAAAACTTGCATATTGATTTGCAGGCAACGGAAAGATAGGATATGTAAATCAAGCGAATAACATGTACCTGTTCCCTGGGTTAGTTTTCCTTCAATTTCATCATTTTAAGACAACTATGCTTATATCTTGATGGTTGTAAACTCATTTTTCGGTGGCCTTTTGTTCAGAATTGGTTTGGGAACACTTCTCTCTGGCGCTCATTTTATCTCAGATGGCATGTTACAGGCAGCTGCTGAATGGTATATTAAGACTTCTTGCTTGCTTTATTTGGAATGATAATAGGGGAAAAAAAAAACAGAAGTTACGCTAAGGACGTGTTTGTTTCCTTTAATTTGCTATGAGCATTATAACTATTATTCTGAAATAGTCAATGGGAATAAATTTTTGCGCCATTGCTAGTTTGCAGTTAATCCTCCTGACCTTATTTGGATCTTAGTAATACTATCCCATGAATTTCTCTTTTATGAGACTGTCTTATAGAACTTGGTGTGTTTTTTCAAGAAAAAAATAAAATAAAATAACACCCTTGTAATGCCCTGAGTCTAAGTGTACAAAAAACAGTCGTCAAGAAGATTCATATACATTTTATTTATCTTTTTTCAAACAATGTCTATTGTACTACAGCTCTGATAGAACTGATACACACATATGTGCCTTACAGTTTTTAGTAAGCTCTTTATCTTTGGTAGGTATCTCTATACTGGTTTGGGAATTGGGATATGGCTAATTTTTGTGTTAAAAAATTAAAATACGTTTTACTAGGCAGGTGTACAAAATATAGTTAATCTTTACCTATTATTTTATGTTTACTCTTAAAATCCAGATTTCATTATTCTGTTCAGTATCAGTACATACATGTGAATTAAAGTTTTGTTTCCCCATGAAATTGCTGAGACGGTATTCTCTTCTCTGTGCAGCCTTGCCTCTTATATGACAGATGAAGATATCCAAAAGGGCATACTTTATCCATCTATTAACAGGTAATGATGGGGTCTGAGGCATCCTGGGTGTGTTTGGATTTTCTCATTTTTGTTTCACTTTCTCACTTCGTGTAACTTCTCTTTCACAGAATGAGAGAGGAATTGTCTTTATATTTATTAAGTTTAGATTAACCTATGTTGCGAGATAGTCTTATATACGTACGTATGTGTGCCATGGTGCAGTATCCGGCATATCACGACAGAGGTTGGAGCTGCTGTTGTGCGAGCAGCTGTTGAAGAAGGATTGGCTGAAGGACACGGTGATGTGGGGTACAGAGAGCTCAAACACATGTCAAAAGTAAGATTTTATATAAAGCTTTTATTAGTTTTTAACATAAAATTAACACTGTTTATAGTTGAATAATTTGAAAAACAATCTGCACTAACCACATTGGGAATCTAGATAAAATTCTTGTTTCTTGAATCATTTCGGTCATATTCTCTGTTCTTATCTGTGTTTTTTGGTTGCAGGAGGAGACAGTAGAATATGTGACACGTAACATGTGGTTCCCTGTTTACAACCCCCTTGTTCATGAAAAATAAGTCAATTAAACTTTACCCTTGTATCTTTTTTATTTATTTTTTCAAGTGTCAACTGTTTTTGTATGTGACGTCGTACTTTTTTCTCTGGGGCTATTTATTGGCAGCAATTTGTTGGTCCTATGTACTTCTGAATCCATAATTTTGAAGCCCAGAAAAGAAATAAGCCTTCTCACTTATTATTATCACATTGTTACATAGTCGAACAAACTGTGCATTGTTTATGTGGGAGTGAGACTAACTAGTACAATTTCTTTGTTTTTTTAGACAATGTCATAAAATATTTATCTTATGCGAAGGTCGTTTTTTTATTCTTCAAGTAGCCATTGCACGTGTGCAAAATGAAACTTTTCTTACCTCTTAAACATAGTTTTAAATGTATCGAAAAAAACATTTGCAGACGATCGACAGTGGTCGCTGTTGACAATTTTTGTTAGCTAATTTCTTTTTCTTTTTGAAAGAATGTTTGTTAGCTATTTTTTTTTTCTTTTTGAAAGAATGTTTGTTAGCTATTGAAAATAAAGAGTTACATTATGTTTGGTAGAAGATAAGAGGAGGTGGGTAGAAAATATAGGATGTGAATGATGAAAATTGAGAGAAGAAAATGTATTTTGATATTTTCCTAAGGGAAATTTCATAGTTTTCTAGAGCGAGTATTTTTCTATCATATCAAACAATTCGTTTTTTTCTTCTATATTTTCTTTTCTCTCATAAAAGTAATATTTTGTCTATTGGACTATTAATATGTGATTAAATAAAGAAAAATAATAATTTACAAAACAAAATTATATTTAAAGTGAATGGCTTTCTAATGTAATAACTCAATAACTCAATTATAAATTATATAAAAAAAAATAACAAAATTAAGCTTTTCCATTAATAATATTTTTGTCTATTGGACTTTTAATACGTGATTAAATAAAATAATGATAATTTACAAAACAAAATTATATTTAAAGTGAATGGCTTTCTAATGTAATAACTCAATAACTCAATTTTAAATTATAAAAAAAAAAAAATAACAAAATTAACCTTTTCCATTAATTAAGTTAAACCTTAGCTATTTTATATATATTTTGGAGAATCACTCTCTCATATACCATTTTTTTGTTTATTACGGTTTGAGTTATTCTGATAGTTGTGATTGTTACATGGGTTGTTACGTGGATTTTATAAAAATGCAAAAAAAAAAAAAAAAACTACTTTAAAATATAAAAATAAAATAATCTATATATTTTTAAACTAGAGGCAAATATTCATTGAGTTAAGATTATTTTATTATTATTTGATTAATTTTTCTATATATATATGTGTAATATTGTTATTTTTATTTGGAATAATTGCGATAAAAGTTTTAACAAGGGTGATGCACATTAGTAGCCAACCTCAAAAATTGGTAATAATCTCTAAGGTCATACTTTAATTGATCCGTTAAACTCAAATAAAATGCCACGTGCCAATTTTTTATTAGTTCAAATAATAATGAACTAAAAAATATATTTTAAAATCATAATTTTATTATTATTATTATTATTTTTCTTTTTTGCTTCTTCTTGTTCATCTTCTTCATGAACTTAACCAGCCACAAGAGTTCCACAGGAGCACCATGATTCGTGGCCTCCATTTTAGCTTAATAAGCAAATAAATTAAATAGAAAGTTGATTATATTAATTCTGACAAAAACCAATAAATTCACACATGCATCAAAGTCAGCATTATAAATATTCATAATTTTGTTGAGTCCCTCAAAAAACTAAAATATGTAGATCCAAAAAATGCGATGACAATTTTGTCTAGTCAGTCTCGAAGAGAGTGTTGTAGTTTGGCACGTACGTTCTCTCAACATTATATGGGAACATAGTTTCAGCCGAATACATTGCCTATATATGCCATTATGATCACCAGAGGTCCACAGCAAGTAGCCCCACAACTGCTGGAAGTACTTGACACCATGTCATACAATATTTAATTGATACAAATTAAGCAGTTCATTCTAACAGCTCAGCCAAACATCAAACATACTTAGTATTAACTATTAATTAAAATATGTATGAAACAATATTAATTACATTAATAATAATTATATTATTTTTATATGTTATTTAACATCATAAGACCATATCATGATTAACTTTAATGGAAGTTTGCTGATATTGTAACAACTCAACTATTCCATTAAAGAAATATCTTCTCAAAATAATTTGAAACATGCATGTTATATGTTATAATATAACCAATTTATTACTTTGATATGCTCATGCATGTATGCATGCAATCTCAAACTGATACTCAAGATTCGGAAATATATATTATAACACATTTATGGTGACATGTTATATGTAAATGTAATTAAGTGAAAAAGTGAAAAGAAAGAAGAAAATTTGTTAAATTATTATAATTTATAATAAGGAAAGAAAAATACAATCAAAATCTCAACAACTACACTTATTAAAGTAGCTAAAACTGTTATTATTATATGTTGAAATATCTCCACAAGTCCACATAAAAGATCATGGGAAAAACTTAATATTATTATTATTATAGTACGAGTGCGACACCCCTTGCCTCAACCCTTTTTTCTTTACGTAACATATCTTTCCTTATAAAGATTAATAATTAGGAATTAGGATTTTGCATATCATGATACCCAAAAGAAAATCATTTAATAATTTCATGGTGGGAACCGGGCTACGACTTTGAACAATATATTCTTAGTTCAAGATAATTTAAAGTATTATGAAGGATTAAGTTAATCAAATTTATTATTTTTCGTGATCTTGAGGTGATTTAATATTTATTTGGGATATTGAAAACAAATACTCATACACTTTGTATTTTGTAATACTAATTAAGTGATGTTTGGTTGGAAGAAATAAAATGAAAAAAGAAAACAATAAATTTTTATTCTATTCATGTATATATATATAATTATAACCTTTTAATTTAGAATAGAATTAGTTTGGTTCTAAAAGTATATTTTTAAATAAAGGTTTTACGGTATATGATTTGGACATTGTTTAAATGTGCAAAGGAAAGTAGAGTTTTGCAAGTTTTGTTTAAAGAAAAAGTTAAATGTTAAATATTACAAAATTCAAAAAATAAAGAGTTTTGTTGCCAATAATATCCCTGTTTATTTCAATAAAATAAAGCAAAACAGAGCCCCTCAAACTCTAAGCGGCTCTATTAATGTAATATATATTTTTGTAATATGTGTTATGATTAACCTCTAATATAATAAAACTAAAAGTATCGTGCTTTCATAATTAACATGAGCATATAAATAATGCAATTGTTAGGTGGACCGGAATATTATATCATATATATGTCAAGCCAAATGGTGCACTGCTATTATTTATTAGAGAAATGCTAAAGGGCACCAGTAGTACTTAACATCTTCTTATATGTCAGTATCGTTATTGGTTCAACTAAGTATCAGGTCCCACATAATTTAATATAATAAATTTTAGGGAGTATCGCTAGTCAATCGCAACATGACATATCGAGAAGGTGCTAAGTACCACTGGTGCCTAATAGGAATGCTCTATTTATTATTACATTTTATTCTTATTAAACAAATGTTAGGTAGTACATAATTTGACCCCAATAATAATAATAATAATAAATCAAAAATCAAAAAAATCATTCAAGCCAAATCCATAATTATATGAAGTATTACTATTGGTAGTGCATGACACTACTTAAATCACGATTAGTGATATTAATTACCTAAAAATCATTACATTAAAATATATAAAACTGGATAGTTAGCATTTCTATCTAAATATATATTTCTATCCCTAAATATAATAATGTAATAATACGTGGTAAATTTATTCCAATTTGGTAGACTAATAGTACGTAGTACTATATATATGGACTAATTTGTTACTCATTTCCTACCTACACTCACTCATTGTCGTTGGAAAGTGGAAACGATTAACTAGCTAGCTAATATGGATTCTACATTTTTGGCCACAGAAAGGTATTCATTTATGTAATTTTTTTAATTTTCATCATTATTTTATGATGTACATGAACATATTATATGTATGTATATTTTTTAAAAGAATTTAAAAATTGAAAGGTTTTGGGTTCAGGTATGCTGTTGTGAGTGGCGGGAACAAGGGGATTGGGTATGAAATATGCAAGCAATTAAGTTCAAAAGGGGTAAAAGTTGTGTTAACTGCCAGAGATGAGAAAAGAGGTGTTGAAGCTGTTGAGAAATTACTGAAAGAGTCTAACCTTTCTCATCAACATGTCGTATTCCATCAACTTGATGTCGTTGATCCTGCTAGTATTGCTTCTCTTGCAGATTTCATCAAAATCCACTTTGGGAAGCTTGATATTCTAGTAATAATTAATTAGCATATACATAAATATGTCATCAAAACCTTTTATTTCTTTTATTGTTGGACTTAGGATCATGTCAAATAATATTTTGGTGGTCATGACAGATAAATAATGCAGGGATTGGCGGAGTTATGCTAGATGCTGATGCTTTTTCCAGAGAATTTGAGCTTTCCGGTTGTAAATGGGTCAGTTTTTATTATCATATGCTCAAATTCAAAAAAGAAAACAGTGAAATATTGAAACAAAAAAAATATATTATTATTACGGTTCTGTACTCAAAAATATTCATTTTTAATTATAAGTAAAAACTTTATTTAAAAACAAACCGTTCAAAAAATAGTAATAAGTATTTTTGAAAAAGAAAAAAAAAATCTCTTGATAAAACCTGAAGTTTAATTTTCTCATTTGTACGTATTTATGTAGCCCCAAAAAAATTGGAATGAAATAATTATGGGAGAAAGCTACGAAAAGGCTGAAGAATGCTTGAAAACGAACTACTATGGTACAAAGGCAATGGTTGAAGCACTTGCTCCACTTCTTCAACTGTCTGACTCACCCAGAGTCGTTAACATTTCTTCTTTCCTTGGACAATTGGAGGTATATATATATATATATATATATATATATATATATATTATTGTATCATTATCATCTCTCTCTATAAATGTCTCATATACATTATCATATTATAATGTATAGAATATACCGAATAAATGGGCGAAACAAGTGTTAGGCGATGAAGAAAATAATCTAACGGAAGAAGGGATCGAAGAGGTTATACGAGAGTTTCTTAAAGATTTCAAAGAAGGTATGTTAGAAGCAAAAGATTGGCCAGTACAACTCTCGGCTTACAAAGTATCGAAAGCTTCAATGAACGCGTACACGAGGATCTCGCCCAACAAGTACCCAAACATTTGTATTAACAGTGTTCACCCTGGCTATGTCAAGACCGATATAACTTGCAACACTGGTGAAGTGAGTGTTACCAAAGGAGCTTTAGGCCCATTGAGATTGGCACTCTTACCAAATCATCATTCTACTTCTGGCCATTTCTTTTTCGAGGAACAACTCTTACCTTCTACTTTCTAAATATTATAATAATTAACACTACACCACCCTATGTTTATTTATGGGCCATTTTCAATATATATTTATAAGTTGTTATTGCTTTTGGAGAATAAAAACTACACACGCTTTATTATAAGTGTGATCATGATGAACTTTATTTTGTGTAATATTGTAATGAATTTCCAATTTGTCAAGTTATTATGAATGATGATATGTGAGTAATATGACAAGTATTTATAAATGGATAAAAGATCTCTTCACGACCTATCTAATAATAAATCAATGAACCAATTTGCATATCAGAAATTTACTTGGTTAACAAAAATTCATTTGGCAAAAGTAACTATTAAGCACTCACACCAGAAGATGTAAATAGTTATTTTATTTATTTTAGAGTAGAGAATGACAAAAAAAAAATTACTAACAAGTATTTTTCATTGATATTTTCCTTATATTGTGTATGAATATAATACCCTTATATAGTATTTGCTGGAATGTTAACAAGTATTTGTTATTGATATTTCCGTATATATAGCGTGTGATAATTTTGTGGTGATCACGGTGTGTTTAATGTTTATTATTGGACCACATGTAATATTAGATCTTAAATTTTAGGATTATTTACACCACTGAAATTTTTAACATTTTTATTTTTTGTACTGGGGACAGATTTTTTTTTTAAAAAAATACTGTGTAAGTTTTATACTATGCTGTGTTAAGTATTCACTATTATTTTAATGTTATTTTTTAGTTGTTCCACTATTGTTTTTAGTTGTTATACTTTGTATTCCAATGTTGTTTTATAAAAATAAAGTATTTTTGAAGAAAAAAAAAATCCGTGCAACAGTATTTTTGTAAAAATTAACCTAAATTTTAGTATTTTTGTAAGTTTCTCTAAATTTTATTTCAATCATATCCAATCCATCAAACATCCATGGATTGAGATAGGGAAATTTACAAAAATACTGAAATTTAGGTGAACTTTTACAAAAATACTGTCACACGGAAATCTTTTCAAAAATACTGTGTTTTTATAAAACACCAGTAAAACACAAAGCAG
This sequence comes from Cannabis sativa, assembly GCF_029168945.1. Lineage (NCBI taxonomy): Eukaryota > Viridiplantae > Streptophyta > Magnoliopsida > Rosales > Cannabaceae > Cannabis > Cannabis sativa. Next base: position 37,172,189 of record NC_083601.1, on the reverse strand, counting down.
ACAATTCAAAACAACAGTAGATACAACTAAAAAATACCAGTAAAACACAACACAGTATACTGCAGTATGAAACTTATGAAAAAATGCAGTAAAAAAGTAAAAAATACCGCCTGACAGTATTTTTGTAAAAAAATGACAAAAGTTAGTATACCATGTAAATTTCCCTTGAGATATTTCATATATATTTATTAGTTTAATTTGAGTTTATACAACCAAGTATTTTTCTTTTTTTTTTTGGATTAGATCGGATTCATCTAATATTTTTAGTCTAGTATATATTTAATTAGATTTTGGATCCATCCAATCCAAGAAAAAAGAATAAAATTTTAATATTAATTTTTATACGTACATATATATTTTACCTTCATGTATTAGATATTCAAAAATAACATCCGATCACAATTAAATATTTAATATTTGATAATCAATTGTCATTAAATTAGACCCATTTAGGCACGCCCAAAAGTCACATCACATGAAAAAGAATCCTGTAGAAAGTGTGAAAGAAATCAATTCTACTGGTGTGATGTCACAAGGGTATGATGGACATTGTGAATGAGAGAATCCCTAGGCTGATTGTGCAATCATTGTAATCATTTATTTTTCTAACAAACTTTCTGTTATGCCTAAATCTTTGTGCACCACGTGTACTGCTGTCATAGGCTCATTTTATTCCCTATGTATTCCTCTGTATTGGCCGTGTGCCTATTTAATGAAAAGTTTCATCACTCACTCATGGGAGCTGAGTTTTCATAATCAACCATTGTTAAATTTCACTTGGTATCAGAGCCACGGCTTCTTTCCCTACCATGTCGACTGAGCAGAGCCAAACAGCTCAAGTCACACATGCAAGAGCAGGAGATGGAAACTCCCATGGAAGCTCCGGAGCACAGTCGTCAATGGCTGCTGCAATTCCCTCTCTGGCAGCTCCTTTCAGCAACACGTTGAGCCAGCCGTTTTCACTCAAACTGGACCGCAACAACTTCCCTCTGTGGAAGACAATGGTGTTCACCATTATCAGAGGTCACATATTAGAGGGGTATTTAAATGGTCAGAAACCTTGTCCACAGGAGGTTGTTTCTGTTGAATCGAAAAGTAACAGTGATGAAGTCATTACTGAACTACTTCCCAATCCAGATTATGAAGCATGGATTGTTCACGATCAACTACTAATGGGTTGGTTGTATGGTTCTATGTCCGAAGGAATCGCATCGGAGGTTATGGGGTGTAGATCTGCTTTCTCTCTTTGGTCTGCACTTGAAGAGCTTTATGGAGCTCATTCTAAGGCAAATATGGACGATCTACGGACTAAACTTCAGACAGTTCGTAAAGGAGGACAGTCTATGGTAGATTACCTTAGACAGAAGAGAGTTTGGGCCGACTCTCTTGCACTTGCAGGCGACCCTTATCCCGAAAGGCATTTAATAGCCAATGTTCTGTCAGGTTTGGATATGGAATATTTATCCATTGTTTTATTGCTTGAGCATCGTGTTGATCTTACCTGGCAGGAACTTCAAGGGTCACTCCTCAGTTTTGACAGCAAGTTGGAGCGTTTGGGGGCTGTCTCACCAAACAACAAAGCTCTTGGAAATCCATCTGCTGCTCTTGCTCAGAAACCATCTCAGCCGAGTAACAGAGGGGGCTTTCATGGAAGAGGAGGAGGCTATGGAAGTAGTTCTGGCCGTGGCTATGGCAATAACTCTGCCTATCAAAATGCTGCAGGAAGAAGTGGAAACAATAACAGAGGAAGAGGCAGGTTTGGTAGAGGTAATTCTAGACCCACTTGTCAAGTTTGTGGGAAATATGGACATTCTGCTGCTATATGTTACAATAGATATGATGAGGGATATATGGGTCAGCCACCACAGTCAGAGAACACTCAAAGCCAGGACAAACAAGCTCAACTAACAGCCCTTGTTGCCACTCCTCAAACTTTAAATGATGACAGTTGGTACGCTGATAGTGGTGCCACTAATCACCTTACTTCTGAAGCCGAGAAAGTGAACAACAAAGTGGAGTACAATGGTAAGGAACATATGATTATTGGAGATGGGAGTAAACTTGCAATTAAGCATGTTGGTTCTGGTATACTAAGTCTCAATAATTCAACTCATTTGAAATTGAATGATATGCTTCATGTTCCTTCCATTACTAAAAATCTCATTAGTGTGTCGAAACTAACCTGTGATAACAATGTATCAATTGAATTCTTCCCTGATTTTTGTTGTGTGAAGGATCTAACAACAGGGATGGAGGTGCTGCGAGGAACAATTAAAGATGGGCTGTACTGTTTCAATCCTACTGCTGCATGTTTTCACACCTCTGTCTCCTCACATACTCACTCACCCGTGTCTGCAACAAAGTCTCAGTCCGAGAATGTTGGTTCTTCTTTCAATTCCCTAAAGGATACTTGGCATAGACGCCTAGGACATCCATCAATTTTTGTTTTAAATCAAGTGTTAAAGATTTGTAATGTTAAAACCAAAAGTAATGAAACACATAGTTTTTGTGATGCTTGTCAGTTTGGTAAATCACACTTGTTGCCATTTAAAAATTCCAATAGTCGTGCTACTCATGTCCTTGATCTAATCCATACTGACTTGTGGGGTGCTTCACCTTTTGCATCTCACACAAACTATAAGTATTATATACACTTTTTAGATGATCATAGTAGATACACTTGGCTTTTTCCCTTGAAACAGAAATCGGATGCTCTACAAGCCTTTACACACTTCAAGAACTTAGTTGAAAATCAATTTGAGAGAAAAATCAAGCAACTTAGGACTGATTGGGGAGGTGAGTTTCAGGCTTTCTCTCAGTTACTTAGTGACAGTGGCATACATTTTCATCATAGTTGTCCCCATACTTCTGAACAGAATGGGAGAGCCGAACGTAAGCATCGACATATAGTCGAAACTGGTCTTACGTTGCTTGCTCAGGCAAGCATGCCAGTGAAATACTGGTCAGACGCGTTCCAAACTGCTGTCTACTTGATAAACCGTCTGCCCACACCCGTATTGCTTGGAAAATCTCCCTTTGAGATGCTGTTTTCCCGTGTACCAGACTACAAATTTTTATAGGTTTTTGGTGTGTCATGTTTCCCATGTATACGTCCTTATCAGAGTCACAAATTTCAGTTTCACACTCTTAAATGTGTAAACCTCGGGTACAGTGAAGTCCACAAGGGGTATAAATGTTTAAGTCCTCATGGACGCATTTATATCTCAAGACATGTTATTTTTAATGAGTCTGAATTTCCATGTCGTTTAGGATTTCTTAATACACACCAGCCTGAGCAATTTGTGACAATGTCCACTCCTCATTCATGGTTTGTTTTGCCATCAAACACTCAGTCTACAGGTACAACCAGTACAGCCTCGACTGTTCCTGCTGCAGCATCACCTTCCCAGTCTGTTAATCCCACTGCAAGTCCTCATTTTCCTTCACCTGGCTCACCAATTTCTTATCCCACTTATGATGATTTTGATCATATAGCACAGGAACACACTTCAGCTACTGCATCACCTATATTTCCTTCCCAACCTGACACTACTCAGCCTGTACCAACAACATCCGAATTACAATCTGTTCAAGCACCTCTTGCTCCTACACATCCCATGGTCACACGGGGAAAGGCTGGCATATTTAAACCCCGTGTGTTCTCGGCAAGTGCACAATTTGATCATTCCACTGTTGAACTAACTTCTCTTGCAGCTGCCCTTCAACATAAGGGGTGGAATGCTGCAATGTTGATTGAGTTCGTTGCTCTTAAACGCAAGGGTACTTGGATACTTGTACCTCCTTTTGAGGCATACAACATTGTTGGATGTAAATGGGTATTTAAGATTAAATATAATGCAGACGGAAGTGTTGAACGTTTGAAGGCACGCTTGGTTGCCAAAGGATTTCACCAAAGACCAGGAGTGGATTTTGGAGAGACATTCAGTCCCATAGTCAAGGCAGCAACTGTTCGTGTTGTACTCACCTTTGCTGTAGCTCATGACTGGGAAGTGAGGCAAATCGACATAAATAATGCATTCCTTAACGGAGTGCTTGATGAGGATGTGTATATGTGTCAGCCTCCTGGTTTCGAAGATGAATAGCAACCTCATTTTGTCTGCAAACTCAAGAAGTCGATTTACGGTTTGAAGCAAGCACCAAGGGCGTGGTACGATAAGTTGAAAGCTACTCTTTTGCAATGGAAGTTTGAAAATTCTAAAGCCGATTCCTCTTTCTTTATGCTCAAAGAAACCGGTTATGTGATCATGGTTCTTGTTTACGTAGATGACATAATCGTGACAGGGAATAATTCAAAGGAGGTAAATGCTTTTATTGCAAAACTGAATGTTACTTTCTCCCTAAAGGATCTTGGTCCCTTACACTACTTTTTGGGAATAGAGGTATTTAGGGACAGCACTGGTTTCTATCTATCACAAGGCAAATATATCAGTGAATTATTGCAGAAAACTTAACTGGAGAACACTAAGCCATGTGCTACACCGATTACAGGAGGGAAACCACTATCAATCAATGATGGAGAGCCTCTCAAGCATCCTACTCTTTACAGGAGTGTTATTGGTGCACTCCAATACCTTAGTCACACTAGACCCGATATATCATTTGCAGTTAACAAACTAAGTCAATTCCTTAAAAATCCCACTGATGTTCATTGGGGTGCTGCAAAAAGGATTTTAAGGTATCTAAAGGGAACAACACATCACGGTCTTCATTTTCCACCAAGTGACAATCTGTCTATGGTTGGCTTCTCAGATGCGGATTGGGCTTGTTGTCCCGATGATAGGAAATCCGTTGGTGGGTATTGTGTGTTTCTAGGTGACTCTCTAATCTCATGGTCATCTAAGAAACAAACAGTGATTGCTCGTTCAAGCATAGAGTCAGAATACCGTGCATTATCTCAACTTGCTGCTGAAATTTCCTGGTTACAAAGTCTATTAACTGAAATGAAGTTCAAGCTGCCTTCTGCACCAGTTATCTGGTGTGATAACCTGGGTGCCAGTGCCCTCGCTGCTAATCCCGTTTACCACGCTAGGACTAAACACATTGAACTTGATGTTCATTTTGTGCGAGACAAAGTTTTAGAAAAGAAGTTGGAGATCAGATACGTTCCCTCTCATGATCAAGTTGCAGATTGTTTGACAAAAGGCCTCAGTTCCACCAGATTCAAGTTTCTAATTGACAAACTCAATGTGACTGCATCACCATATCGTTTGAGGGGTGGTGTGAAAGAAATCAATTCTACTGGTGTGATGTCACAAGGGTATGATGGACATTGTGAATGAGAGAATCCCTAGGCTGATTGTGCAATCATTGTAATCATTTATTTTTCTAACAAACTTTCCGTTATGCCTAAATCTTTGTGCACCACGTGTACTTCTGTCATAGGCTCATTTTATTCCCTTTGTATTCCTCTGTATTGGCCGTGTGCCTATTTAATGAAAAGTTTCATCACTCACTCATGGGAGCTGAGTTTTCATAATCAACCATTGTTAAATTTCACTGAAAGTTGTTCATATTATAATCTTTTTATATTTTATTTTTATATAAATGAATAAAATATATTAAAATTATTATGATAGAAACTTGGAGAAATTGATGGAACAGACGTTAAGGTGGCTGGCTATAAGATTTCTTATCCTCATTTCTACACACACTACATATATCTTATATTTCAATTTCCAAGGCAACTCAATATAGTTCCAAAACTTATTTATTTATTTTTCTGAAATCTAGTTCCGAAACTTGCTTATTAAAATAAATAAATAAAATCAAGCTCCGAAACAGCTAATGGATCAACCTTCGTCGCTTCTCGCAACACAAAGGTAGGTAGGTAGCAACATTTATTTTTAGTTTGTAATCTTCATCATTATAATCATGAACTTTACATTCTTCTTTTTTATAAATATTTATATATGTAACTTCAAAAAAGATAAAAAATCATTAATAGTTTGGGGTTCAGATATGCTGTAGTTACCGGTGCAAACAAGGGAATTGGATATGAAATATGTAGACAATTAGCTACAAAAGGAGTGACTGTGGTGTTAACTGCAAGAGATGAGAAGAGAGGTGTTGAAGCTGTTGAGAAGTTACTGAAGGAGTCTAACCTCTCTCATCACAATGTCGTTTTCCATCAGCTTGATGTCGTCAATCATGCCAGTATTGATTCCCTTGCAGATTTCATCAATAGCCACTTTGGGAAACTTGATATTTTAGTAAGATAACATAATTTATTAACACAGAATATCTCAATTATATAACAAAATATTTTTTATGATTTATGATATGTATATGCTTACACTTTATTATAATCATATTTATCACTATTATTCTTTTTAAAATATATGTTTGGACATAATATATAAAATGTATTTTAAAAATAATTAATTCTCTAATCAAACTCAAATTTTGTCAAAATATTTTTTAATATATCAAATTTTGTCAAATTCATTATTTTATATATATAATCACATCTAAATAGTACATCAATGTAACAACAATAGCTAAAAAAAAAATTCTCAATAATCAAAATCTCAAATCCTATTTCAAAAATTAAAAAATAAAAATACATAATCTAATTAAAAAATTAAACATGTGCTACACTTAACATCACTTAATTATATTTAATTAAAAAAAAATAATTAAATGTGCAGTGCAAAGTAACATCAGCCTAATATGTATATTTATAACATATACCCCTTGCATGTTATGATGTTAGTAATCCAAATATACAGATCCGGCTCGGTGTACGTACTTTGTTTGCATGTTTATAAGTGTATTTATTTGAGATTATACCATATCAAAACAATAGAATTTAATCTGGAAATCACCAACAGATAAACAATGCAGCAAATTCTGGGGCTACATTACATGCTGATGCTTTTGTCAAAGAGTTCGAATTGGCTCGTGGTGATTGGGTAAATATGTACTATAATCATAATCATAGTAATAAACTACACTACTATTACATGTACATATAAGTATAATTGTATAATATGCAGCCAGAGCAGGGCAATTGGAGTGAAATGTCGAGTGAAAGCTATGAAAAGACAGAAGAATGCTTGAAAACAAACTACTATGGTGCAAAAGCAATGGTCGAAGCACTACTCCCACTCCTCCACTTATCCGATTCTCCCAGAATCGTTAATGTTTCCTCCCTTTTAGGACAATTGCAGGTACGCCCCAACTTCAACCAAATTACTTGCCTATAACCATTTACATTATCGGTTCTAATAATAATGGCCAATAACAATGCCACAATTAGCGTAGTACTAACTCTCTAAGATTAATAAATGATTTTTAGTTAATTAATTGTGTATATCTTACCAGTTTATTCCCAATGAGTGGGCCAAAGAAATGTTAAGCGACGGCGAAAAGCTATCAGAAGAGCGAGTGGAGGAGGTAGTGAGTGTGTTTTTGAAAGATTACAAAGAAGGTAAGTCAGAAGCAGAGGCAAAAGGATGGCCTGGACACTTGTCAGCTTACAAAGTATCAAAAGCTGCCATTAATGCCTATACAAGGATTTTGGCCAAAAAGTATCCAAATATTTTAGTTAATTGTGTGCATCCCGGCTATGTCATCACCGATATGACTTGCAATACTGGCCAGACGACTGCCGTCGAAGGCGCTCAAACTCCAGTGTGGTGCGCACTTTTACCCAACGACACCACCACCAACAATCCTTCTGGCCTTTACTTTTCACAACCGAATCAAGTCTTACCTTTCTGATACCGATACGATCACCATTAGCTTGTTTATTGTTGCACTTTACTGAAGAAACTTAATCATATCTCGCGAATTTTAATTTGCATGTGTACAATTTGAGAAACTTTTGATTGATTTACTGTTGCACATGGATTTTATGGAAGAAAAAAAAGCGTTCAAAACTAACATATCGACCGTGCCAAATTAGTATATGATGTGGACCTGTATAAGTTAAACTTCAAATTATGGAATTTAAATATTTAGCCCATCGAAGTGCAATGTTTGTTGAAAAATTTTACACTTCACAAATCACAAGGGTTAGCTATGACTAAAACAAAAAACAAAAAGAAATGCACCTCAAATCAAGGATTGAGTTGAATTTGATTCTCAAGATGACCGTGATGGGATAAAAGACATTAGTAATGGTTATGTATTTTGGAACACAATCTCAGATGGCTTACAAGGAAACATATGTTTTACCATGTTTAGCATCAAGATGGCACACCAGGATTAGGCTGGTTCCCGACCGCTAGGGATCTCACAAACTCTGGACAAATTATAAATGAGGCGTTGAACATGTCTGCAACCAATTGGGACGAGGCACTGATTCACCAAATTAAATAATTTTTAGGCAATTGAATAAATTGCAAAATCTCACTAAATGATTACCTGGTACTGGCATCTCGAACACCTAATTGCTATAAGAGAATTCTTCTGGCATGTTACAAAGAGCACGCATTGTGTTGCTAGCCACATCAAGCAGTTGCAAGTACTCATCCCCACCGTCAACAAGACACTGCAATCCACAAGACAAGTAAAATTGAGTACTAGAACATGTTCTCTATTCAACATGTCTTATTCCTATTTAACTCGCTAACTGAAACAAGAGGTAAACAAGGAAGCCCCAGTGCTTTTTAAGTAATATTTGAGAAACCCAAAGTCGATGTAAGAATGTTTTGTTTAAAAGCAAGGCTCTTCACTTTAAAAGATTTTTCAATTTGATCATAAACTTTCTCAAAGGGATAACCTTATCTGCTTCGCCCAATTTCTTGCATATTCTAGACTTCTGTTCATCTGATACATCAGCTGCTTCAACAACCATGTCAAATAACTGGAAGCAACAAAATGTTAGTATATACCTATGACAGAAACAACTAATGCATAAGCTAATAAAACAATAAATATTTTGACCTGTGAAAGCATCTGAGAGACGGGATAGCCCTCCGCAATAATGTTATTGACTTCCTTATTTGCCAAATCAAAGTTACCACTCTTGCAAGCTGTGAAAAAAGCCTCAACAACCTCAAGTGGAATGACCTGAGAGTGAGCGTCACAAGTCAGTACACCATACATCAAATGATAGAACAGAAAAACTACAAAAACAAATATAATATATTTATGTATATATGTATGTATACACTTATAATTTATAAAACAGATAATTTATTTTTTAAGAATTTTCAAATTTAAGCAGCATATCTCACCCCAGAAACACCAATCAGGTCCCTGGAAGAAATCGAAGATCCAAACAAGCGAGCTGCTGACTGCAATTTCAGCACACAAGTAAGATTCAATCAGAGATGAGAAACTCAGCCAGATAACTGGATACTACAGGACCGGCATTGTCTATAGGATATTAGAATTAATACAAAATAAGAAAGAATTACTAAATGGAAAATTAGCTAATAATAATTGTCCTTCCAAAAAGTCTCCACAAAGAATAGAAAACTTGTAATTTAAAAGAATATCATAGCACTGAATATGACATCATGTAAATTTTAAGCTAAAAAAAAAGCCATGTGATATCAAATTCAGCATTCCTTGCTGTTACAAAAACAGTAAAACTAAATGAAATATAATCCTAATAAATGGAAATACAAAAGAATAGGGGGACATCCTTAAATATAAGGTAAACCACCAGTACGGTATACCTATGCTCAACATGGGAAACTGTATTCTTGTCCCCAAATTACATGCCTACTCCCTGTCTTTCCACTTAACATTTAACAAACCATCATTTATGTATGGATTTAAATAACATGCGAGTAAGTAAATTTAAGTAAATAGCTATTTCATCAATTTTTGAGTAGTAGCACAGGAAGGAGACTTGAAATTTGGAGACATGAGATTTTTATTAAGAGTATCTTAGAATCATCATCGAATTCTGTTAATCATCAAAGAATATCCTAAAATAATATTAATTTGGAAAGTCTATATAATAAATTAAGCAAGGGGTGTATGACAGAGGTAGGCCTAATCTGAATGTCAAGTAATTGCTTTGGTCTATGGAGAGAAACCAGTCTCTCAGATTCCCGGAAAGTTTGTGTTCCCTTATCAATAAAAATCACTCTCTCATTTCATATTATCTTTTTCATTGCCTATTTAAGTTACTGCAGTGTCTCAATAACTCGGTTTTATTCCATCCAATAAATTTGGCTTGATACTATGACGATGGTAGTTGAGAAACTTAAATATTCAAATAGACACAATTTGAAAAGCTAAACAGAATCTATTACCTGCAAGTATGTAATAGCCCGCCGCAGATCACCTTGTGAAATAGAACTTAGAGTTGAAAGAGCCTGCAAGAGGCATGGGATAGTTTGTGACATAGAATTAAAAATTTACGGCTGATCCAAACATTGATTTTTAAGTTCACAATTTCTAACACAAGCTTTTAACCCTTTGTATCACACCTCTGAATCCAAATTCAGACCTTCTTCATTGCAAATGTACAATACACGACTAGTCATGACTTCTTCTGAAAGTGGCTTGAACCTGAACTTTGCACACCTAGACGCAAGAGGCTCTATGATCCTACACAAAGATAATTATCAACATTAGCAATTGAATTGTCAATGAATCTAAAAATAATATGAGGATAAGAAACAAAAAAGTTTTACATATAGTTTGACATCCCCTGTTATGTTTGATTTGACAAGCTTTCACACATGAACAAATAAAATAATTATAAGAAACACTTAATCCCCAATACAAGCCTTCACAATAGCACCAAAGTCAATACATCAAACTTTTGCACTCAGAAACATCATAAGAGTATTGTTCGTATTTTAATCAAACTAGCTGGAATGGTAATCTCATTCTCAAGGTATAATTCATAGGTGCATGATAAATTATTATGCACACCGTGGCAGCTAAAGGAATCTCTCAAAATAAAATAAGAGCACCGTGCAGTATTAAAAGATTCATCACAGAAACTATTATATGAAATCATATTATGTCAAATTCAAACAAAATGTAATAACATACTTCATACCTGCTGATGTAATTACATATGAAAAAGAACCTTGTGACTCTGGAGTAAGTTTCCATCGTACGTCTAAGGGCATTCTGTGCAATAGATACAATCATACATTTTTAGCATGCCATCACTTAATACTTACAAAATACACACTAGGAGGAACAGAGATAGAAACTTGCCTGAGCATCTTCAGTCATGGAATCAGCCTCATCAAGGATAATGATCTTATAAGGTGGACAAGGGTATCCCCTGAAGTTTTTGCCGTAAAATAGATCTAAATATCGTTAATATATAGAAACATGTAAAATAAAACATCTAAAGAAAATTCTAAACAAGATAACAGACCCTTGACGTTGGACAGAACCCACAGCAACAGCAGCAAAATCTTTGATTTTTGTTCGAACAACATTGATACCACGGTCATCACTTGCATTAAGCTCCAGCACTCTAGACTTGTATAGTTCAGGTCTAAACCAAAAAGTTTCCCATAAGAATCCATTAAATCAAAGATCATTCCAAAAAATTCTTACCCCACTTCTTTATGGGTGGGATGCATTGATAAGAACAATATAACCCCCATCACTAACTTAATTTTTAAAGTGACAGAAGAATAACAACAACTTTGAGCTGAAAATAACAACACTTATACCATTGATCAGCTTCAAACAAAAACCTACAACTTGAGTGATTATAATTCAAGTCAGAGGCAAACTACTAATGTGTAAATTTATAGGAATGGAAAAACAATATTATATAACAGTGCAAGCATTAAAAAGTCATTGAGCCCGATATCAATTCTCTAGGAATTAATACAATTCCACAAAACCACAAAGTTGAATCATAGTATGTTGGAACTTTGTATGAAATATGTAAAAATAGAAAAGTGAAGTGTGTGAGTAGGAGTCCCACATGGGATAGAAACACTACATTTTAAGTGTATATCTAGTGCAAGTTTGAGATATGGGTTTGGGCCCCAAGGGGTACCCAGTTTTGCGCGCATGAGTGAGGACTCACACACTGGACTACCACACGCGCGCGCCGCCGCCGCCGTCCGATCCGGGCCGAGTTGGCGGGTGAGGTGTCACTTTATTTTTTGAAGAAAAATTATTTAATTAAATAAAGATTTATTTTTATTTATTTATTTATTAATTAATTTTTAACACGTGATCAGAAGAGGTAAAACGCGATCAGTCAATGATCCGCCTTTTCCTCCCACGATCCAACTCCTCCCACGATAATATTACCGTTTTCTTACCGTTTTTTTCCTTCGATCGACTTCTATATAAGTCGTATCAGAACAACGTAAGAATATATCTTTTCAATATTAAAAAAAAAAAATCTTTTCTTTCTTTACGATTTTTCTGAGAGCAAACAGTAGGGTGTTACAGAGCAATACAGTTCGGTGCAGAACGTATAGTACTTATACAGAGGCTGTTTTATCCTGGGGACGCCGTGGTTGCTAGACTGCCGTGCACACTTCGGGCAGAGCCGCGAAACGTCTTAAAGAGAGCGACATTGTCCGCGACTCAGCCAGACTATTCTATCGGTAATTTGTTCCAATTTTACTCTATTTGATTTCGGTATAACAATTTTAAGACGATCAGTTCTGCTATGGCTGCTACCGATGAATTTTCTGGTTCTGCTTCTAACGATATTAACAAGCCTTTCCGTTTTGAGGGATTACATTTTAAGCGATGGAAACAGAAGATGTTGTTCTACCTGACGATGAAGAAAGTTGCTTTCGTTCTCACTGCTCTGAAGCCAGTCGTCTCTGAAGCTTCTACCGACAAGGACAAAGAGGCTGAACGCGAGAAGCAACAAAAGGATTTGGACTCCTGGGTCGAAAATGACTTCCTCTGTAAGAATTTTATTCTTAACGGTTTATCTGACGATCTGTATGACTATTATAATTCAGATAAATCAGCAAACGAAATATGGGATGCTCTGCAAAAGAAATACGATACTGAAGAAGCTGGAACTAAAAAGTATGCTGTCAGTCGCTACCTCAAGTATCAAATGGTGGACGACAAACCTGTGGAAGCCCAATCTCACGAGCTTCAGAAAATTGCACATGAGATCATCTCAGAAGGTATGACTTTAGATGAACAGTTTCAAGTTGCTGTATTAATTGATAAGTTACCCCCTTCCTGGAAGGATTTCAAAAGTACTCTCAGGCATAAGACTAAGGAATTTTCCTTAGAAAGTTTGATCACCCGCCTTCGTATAGAGGAGGAAGCAAGAAAACAAGACCAGAAAGATGAAGTGCTTGTTGTTTCAAACAACAACACTAAGAAATCCACACCAGCGGTTCTGAAGCCTAATGGCAAAAATTTTAAGAATCAGAACCGCAACTCGAATTCTAATTCTAACCGCAACAACCCTCCTCGTAACAATAATCAGAGTTGGAACCATAATAGGAACCAACATGGAAGGCAGCCACCTCCACATAAACAGAATGACCCCGCACAGTTTTTGTGTTACAACCGTAACAAGCCGGGTCATATGGCACGAAAGTGTCGGAACAAGCCTAGCTGCGCTCCGGTGCTAACTTGACTGAAGAAGCTTTTATAGCTATGATCTCTGAGATCAATATGATTGGTGGATCAGAAGGATGGTGGGTAGACACTGGCGCCTCTCGCCATGTTTGCTATGATCGTGCTATGTTTAAGACATACACTGCTGCTGATGACAAGAAAGTGTTGTTGGGAGATTCCCACACCACTATTGTTGCTGGAACTGGAAACGTGGAGCTAAAGTTTACCTCGGGAAGAACCTTATTGCTGAAAGATGTAATGCACACTCCCGAGATGAGAAAGAATCTGGTTTCTGGTTTTTTGCTTAATAAGGCTGGGTTTACTCAAACAATTGGGGCTGATTTGTACACCATCACTAAGAATGGTACTTTTGTGGGGAAGGGTTATGCTACTGATGGAATGTTTAAATTAAATGTTGAATTTAATAAAGTATCTTCTTCTGCTTACATGCTGTGTGATTTTAATGTTTGGCATTCTAGACTTTGTCATGTTAATAAACGTATCATTAAGAATATGAGTAATATTGGCTTAATCCCGAAAATGTCAGAAAAGGATTTTGAAAAATGTATCTTTTGTAGTCAAGCAAAAATAACTAAGACACCACATAAATCAATTACTAAAGAAACTGAACCTTTAGATTTGATACACTCTGATATATGTGAACTTGATGGAACGCTAACCAGAAATGGTAAACGTTATTTTATTACTTTCATAGATGACTGTTCTGACTTTACTTATGTGTACTTGATGAAAAATAAAAATGATGCACTTGACATGTTTAAATTATTCGTAGCTGAAATTGAGAATCAATATAATAAGAAAATAAAAATGCTTCGTAGTGATAGAGGAACTGAATATGAATCAAACTCGTTTATTGAATTTTATAATTCACATGGTATGATACACGAAAGGACTGCACCATATTCACCTGAAATGAACAAAAGCCGAAAGAAAAATAGAACTTTTACCGAATTAGTTGTGGCTATTTTGTTGAATTCTGCCGCATCTCACGGGTGGGGTGAAACTTTATTAACTGTTTGTTAGGTTCTGAATAGAGTTCCTAAAACTAAGAGTATATTTTCACCTTATGAGATCTTGAAAAATAGGCAACCAATTGTGTCTTATTTTAGAACACAGGGTTGTTTAGCTTATGTTAGGATTCCTGATCCTAAGAGAATAAAACTAGCTAGTAGAGCCTATGAATGTGTATTTATTGGATATGCGGTGAATAGCAAAGCATATAGATTCTATGATCTAAATGCACATGTTATAGTGGAATCTAATGATGCTGAATTTTATGAACATAGATTTCCTTTTAAATTAAGAAATAGTGGGGGTACATCTACTAGCAATGTTCCTACCTTTAGGGATAATGAGCACACTGAGAGTAATGAAATAGAACCTAGAAGAAGCAAGAGAGCTAGAGTAGAAAAGACTTTTGGTTCAGATTTTTGTGCTTACACCTTAGAGGAGGATCCTGCCAACCTCCAAGAAGCTTTGTCTTCCATAGATGCTGACCTGTGGCAAGAGGCCGTTGATGATGAAATGGACTCACTCATTAAGAATAAAACCTGGCATTATACAATCTTGCCACCTGGGTGCAAAACTATAGGTTGTAAGTGGATTCTGAAAAAGAAATTGAAACCTGATGGAACTGTTGACAAATACAAAGCTCGCTTAGTAGCAAAGGGTTTTAGACAAAGAGAGAATGTAGATTTCTTTGACACCTTTTCACCTGTCACTAGAATAACATCCATTAGAGTTTTAATTTCTCTGGCTGCTATACACAATTTAGTTGTGCACCAAATGGATGTTAGAACAGCGTTCCTTAATGGTGAATTAGAAGAAGAAATTTACATGGATCAACCTGAAGGGTTCGTGATCCCGGAGCCAGGAACATAAGGTTTGCAAGTTAGATAAATCCCTGTATGGTCTTAAGCAGGCACCTAAGCAATGGCATGAGAAGTTTGACAATTTAGTTATCTCAGATGGTTTCAAAGTGAATGAAAGTGACAAATGTATTTACTATAAATCTCATAATGACATTTGCACAATTATTTGCCTTTATGTGGATGATTTGCTTATATTTGGTTCAAATATCCATGTTGTTAATGCTGTGAAATCATTATTGTGTGCTAACTTTGATATGAAGGACCTCGGAGAAGCTGATGTAATCCTTGGTATTAAGATTACTAGGTCTGAAAAGGGAATTTCTTTGGATCAATCTCATTACATTGAGAAGATTCTTAAGAAATATAATTACTTTATTTGTAAACACCGCTTGCACACCATATGATCCAAGTGTAAAGCTATTCAATAACACTGGTGACGGTGTGAGACAATCTGATTATGCGAGCATCATTGGCAGTCTTCGATATGCCACTGATTGTACGAGACCCGACATTGCCTATGTCGTGGGATTATTATGCAGGTTTACCAGTAGGCCTAGTATAGAGCATTGGCATGCTATTGAGAGGGTAATGAGATACCTTAAGAGAACCATGAACCTTGGATTACACTATCAAAGGTTTCCGAGTGTCCTTGAAGGATACGGTGATGCATCGGAACACTTTGTCAGATGACTCCAAAGCTACAAGTGGCTATATTTTTAGCATAGGCGTGGCGCCGTTTCTTGGAAGTCAAAGAAACGTACTATTTTAGCACGATCCACCATGGAGTACGAAATGATAGCACTAGCCCTCTAGTGAAGAAGCGAGTTGGCTTAGAAGCCCAGCCGAGATCCCTTTATGGGAAAAACCGATACCGTGTGTTGATCCATTGCGATAGTACGCGCGCTATTGCAAAAGTCCGAAACCGTTATTATAACGGTAAGAAACGACAAATCCGTCGTAAGCACAAAGATCGTTAGAGAGTTCCTCTCAACAGGAGCTGTTAGAGTGGATCATGTACGCACTGATGACAATTTAGCAGATCCTTTGACGAAAGGACTAGCTAGAGAGAAAGTCTATAAAACTTCGAAAGGAATGGGACTATTGCCCTTAGAAAAATGAGTCACTCATAATGGTAACCCAACCTAATGACTGGAGATCCCAAGAATTAGGTTCAACGGGTAATAACAAATTATGAGTTGATATGTGTTGATCATGCTATAGTTATACGAGAAGCATGAAGTCCTGAAGCGATAAGAGGATGAGTTAATAGAAACTCTTAATGAGATCTATACTCTATGTGGAGTGGAGTACCGAGCTACAGGAGTACTCTTGATAGACTCACCTATGTGAATGTGGGAGTGGGGCCGCTTCCTATGAAATTTGGGGCAAAATTTCTAGAGCGTTCACTATACTGGGATAGACGTGCATGGCCATTAACGCACGGGCTTATTTGAATACACCCTTGAAAGATTGGTGCGTGGTACGACGTTAGAGATAGAGTTCAAGACTTCGAGTCACTCTAGTAAAATCTAAATCGTATTCACTATGCAAGATTCAAATCGAAAGATATCTTTGCTGAAGCACTGTCTTATAGTTGTTGAGGTTGCTCGAGAAAATATTTTTAAAAAATTTCAAGTGGGGGATTGTTGGAACTTTGTATGAAATATGTAAAAATAGAAAAGTGAAGTGTGTGAGTAGGAGTCCCACATGGGATAGAAACACTACATTTTAAGTGTATATCTAGTGCAAGTTTGAGATATGGGTTTGGGCCCCAAGGGGTACCCAGTTTTGCGCGCATGGGTGAGGACTCACACACTGGACCACCACACGCGCGCGCCGCCGTCCGTCCGATCCGAGCCGGGTTGGCGGGTGAGGTGTCACTTTATTTTTTGAAGAAAAATTATTTAATTAAATAAAGATTTATTTTTATTTATTTATTTATTAATTAATTTTTAACACGTGATCAGAAGAGGTAAAACGCGATCAGTCAATGATCCGCCTTTTCCTCCCACGATCCAACTCCTCCCACGATAATATTACCGTTTTCTTACCGTTTTTTTCCTTCGATCGACTTCTATATAAGTCGTATCAGAACAACGTAAGAATATATCTTTTCAATATTAAAAAAAAAAATCTTTTCTTTCTTTACGATTTTTCTGAGAGCAAACAGTAGGGTGTTACAGAGCGATACAGTTCGGTGCAGAGCGTATCGTACTTATACAGAGGCTGTTTTATCCTGGGGACGCCGTGGTTGCTAGACTGCCGTGCACACTTCGGGCAGAGCCGCGAAACGTCTTAAAGAGAGCGACATTGTCCGCGACTCAGCCAGACTATTCTATCGGTAATTTGTTCCAATTTTACTCTATTTGATTTCGGTATAACATAGTACACTTACAAACAAGATAATTTCTCATTTCCAGTTCTAAAGTTTTCAACCCATATTTCATTTCAGTAACCAGCAAACCAATAGCAAACCGTGACTTATTCAAAAGCAAAAGTTCTAAGCCCATATTCCCCATTTTCTAGCAGAAAATTATAAAAGCCATAGTTCAGTAACCAGTAAAGCAAAAGCGAAACGTGATATATAAATTCAAAGGCAGACGTTCATAGCAGATAATTACCCAAAAAGCTGGTGAGCAATGGCTAGAGCGGTGGTCGTTTTACCGGTGCCGGGAGGGCCATAGAAGAGCATGTGGGGACACTGGAAAACCCAAAGAAAAAAAACCAAAAAATTGATTTTTGAACAATATGGGTTTCTTTAAACCAAACCGATTGAAGATTAATGAATTTACATTAGTGGTTTCGAGGGTGTTGGTGAGGACCCGGACCACCTCATCCTGGTGAGCCACGTCTTTTACTTGCTTAGGTCGACTAGTAACAACGAAATTGAAATTAAAAACCAAAAACCAAAAACCAAAAAAAAAAAAACGAAAAATTTACAAAATGAAGATGAAAGAGAGTGTACTATTTCTCGACCCATGGCTGAGAGCTTTGCATCAATGTAGCCATCTTCTTCTTTATTCTCTGTAAGTTGATCTCTACTTGAGTAGCCTTCTGCAGCCAGCACGCTTTATAGGATTTCCGTTTATTATTTCCCGCTCTATTTGTTCTGCGCTACCCAAGCAAGTTTTTCCCTTTTTTTTTAACCCTAAAAATTAAAGAAATGTTAATGGGCATTTACACTGGTTAGTACTTTTGTAAAGTGTAATATTATTATTGGTGTAATTTAATATTAAATCTCACCTATTTTATTTTGGGAAATTTGAAATTTTATACTTACATATATCTAATATTTTTTCCCTAAACTAATATTTTTCTACATTGAAAATATATGACCACTTTTCCAAAATCCCAAAAATACCCCTCTCAAAAACTCTTTTTTTTTTCAATTTTTCTGGGCTTTTAAGGGGTCGGGTCCGATGGGGATGCACGTGCGATGGGGGCATTTTTTTGGGTTTTTGAAGTCGGGCCCGATGCCCCGTCCGATGGGTCCCCGATGCATGGGTCCGATGGGCATTTTTTTGGGAGTTTTTGAAGTCGGGGTTCGATGGGCCCGTCCGATGGGTCCCAATGCATGGGCCCGATGGTCCCGATGCATGGGTTCGATGGGCATTTAATTGGGGGGTTTTGAAGTCGGGTCTGATGCCCGTCCGATGGGCCCATCGGACCCGACCATAAAAACCCAAAAAAAAAAAAAATTCTTTGTGCGCGGCATCAGACCTTCTTCTTCTCCGGTGTTCTTTGTGTGTCGGTGTGTGTTTACGATGTTGTCGACGGTGGTGAGGGGCCGGCGTTTTGGGCGGTGGTGAAGGGTCGGGGCTTTGGGCGGTGGTGAGGGGGATTGGGGGTTGTGGTTCAGTTGGTTGAGAGAGAGAGAGATAGACGAAGAGAGAGATGGGGAAGAGAGAGAGATGGTGAGGGGTCGGCGCTTTGGGCAGCAGTGAGGGGGATTAGGGGTTGTGGTTTTGGGCGGCGATGAGGTGTGGTTTGGTCGGTTGAGAGAGAGAGAGAGAGAGATAGACGAAGAGAGAGATGGGGAAGAGAGAGAGATGAGGTTGAGTTATGAGAGGGATAATATTGAGTTTTAGATAAAATTGTCACATATTTTCAATTTTCATATGTATTCAATTAGGGAAAAATTATCCCTCAATTAATGCATAGATATTCAAAATTCTCTTTACTTTTAATAAATATTATAGAAAATCGCTAACCAATTATAAAGTGACATTTTATAGTAGTGTTAAGCACCGTGGTACATCATATTAATGCTCAAAAATTAAGTTTAAATTTTAGGTTTTCTTTAAACAGTGCTATTTTGAGTTTTGTTAAACGATATGCAAATAAGACTATTTTTCCTTTCATCAAGTTCAATTAATCCTGATGAATAATAATACAAAGGTTCAGCTATTTATCTGTTATTTTATGCTTTTTTTTATTGTTTTTATTGAAGACTCTAAAAATGTAAAACAAAGAAAAATAATCATTCAACTTTAAGCAATTATCTCAATAAAATAAAGCAAATCAAAGCCTGAAATTTAGTCTACAATAAAATAATATATATTTTATAGCGTATTATGATTAACCTCTACCAATAAAACTAAATTAAGGTATCATGCATGTTATCATAATTAGCATATGCTTTGCTGGACAGGGACATAATATTATATATCAAGCCAGTAATAATGCATTGCTATTTAATTATTTTATTACATTTTTTGTTATTAAATATTACACTGTTAGGTAAATACATAATTTGACCAATCATACAAAAAAAAAAAAGTTCAATCAAGCCAAATTCATATTAATATAAGCAAGAACAGCGAGAGAAGATATAGATTCAAGTTGAGGGAAGGATAAAAAAAAGAGGTGTATTTTTGGACACCATAATCACTTCCCAATTTAATTATATAGTATTTTTCATCATTCTAATGGAACAAGAGTACTCCTCTTCATTTCTCTCAACAAAGAGGTAACTATAATTGATATTCACAAGTACTTTTTTGAATTTTTCATTAAAATTATTTATCTAAAATATGTTGACTTTTGGTGTTCAGATATGCTGTTGTTACAGGTGGAAACAAGGGGATCGGGTTTGAAATATGCAGACAATTAGCTTCAAATGGCATCAAGGTCGTGTTAACTGCCAGAGATGAAAAGAGGGGTGTTGAAGCTGTTGAGAAACTGATCAAAGAATCAAATTTCACTAGTGAAGACAACGTCGTTTTTCACAGGCTTGATGTCGTTGACCCTCACACCATTGCTTCTTTGGCAGATTACATCAAATCCCACTTCGGGAAGCTTGACATTTTGGTACGTACCTACGTTTGATCATATTCAAAATATCAAGATAATTATATACGAATATGCAGTGTATATCAAAGATATAATTTACATAATTTTTTTGTTTATAACTTCAGTATAAGATTTAAAATTTTAAACCACATATATACTATACTAATAAATATTTGTTAATGAAGGAAAAGTAATTATTAATACCTATATATTATACTTTATGCAGATAAATAATGCAGGAATTGCTGGGGGTACACTTGATTCTTATGGTTATGCACAAGCCACTGAGCTTGCTGGTGGTAATTGGGTTAGTATTTTTATTTTATTTTTCAGTTAGTAATTTACTGAGGAGGTTCAAATAAATTATATGTGATCAGTTCTCAGTAGTTTATTATTACTCCACATCGATATAAAGTTCTTTTAGCATTCAATATTCTTATACCTTCGTTTTTTTCCCCTACTTTTATATTAAAAATAAACGTATTGCTGTAAAAGAAAATCAAACAAAAATTTGACTAATTTAATGATTAGTGATTTTTTTTTCACAAGAAAATTTTCTCTGTTACAGCCAGAGAACGGCAATTGGAATGAGATAATGACCCAGAACTATGAATCGGCTGAAGAATGCCTGAAAACAAATTATTATGGAGCCAAAGCAACGATTGAAGCACTTGTTCCACTCCTCCAATTGTCTGATTCACCAAGAATCGTCAATGTCTCATCCTCTCTCGGTCTCTTACAAGTACGTGTATATATATCATATACATAGTTTTCAAAAGTCTTTGTTCGTATAATTAGTTTTTCTTAATTAATTTGCAATGACAGTACATACCGAATGAATGGGCCAAAAACATGCTGAGCGATGTTGATAAGCTAAGAGAAGAGCGAATAGATGAGGTAGTGAGTGAGTTTCTGAATGATTTCAAACAAGGTAAGTTAGAAGCCAAGAAATGGCCTACAGAGATTTCGGGGTACAAAGTTTCGAAAGCTTCGCTGAACGCGTACACAAGGATTTTGGCGAAGAAATACCCTCAAATGTGCGTTAACTGTGTGTGCCCTGGCTATGTCAAAACTGATATCACTTGCAATACTGGGCAGTTGGTTGCTGCCGAAGGTGCTGAAAGTCCCGTGATGCTAGCCTTGTTGCCCCTCGCCAAGCCTTCCGGCTTCTTCTTCTCCAGGAAGCAACTCTCCCCTTTCTGAGATCTCATCATCAATATGTTGATGAATTTAATTATTATGTTGAAATTTTCATTATTACAAATTATAAAAGCTTCTACTTGGGATCGGTTACAAGTGCTCAACTATTTATATCTATACATGCATGACGGAATATATAATACTAATAATTCATCACTATCATTTACTTTTCTTATGTATATATACGTTTGGATAAATAGTGGGATAAATTACATAAATATACGTATATATATGCTTGCATAAGCATTCAATGTTAGTAAAAAAATGTAATTTCCTTCAGTTTTAGTATGCACTATTTGTTTCGGTTTTGAGGATTTTTTTTAATTTTTTTTTTTTCATAATACTGTAATTATTTTAAGAACACCTATAACTATAAAATTATTTACCATATTTATAAGAAAAATTCGACTAAAAAATGCTTCTAAAAACCAGATATACAATTATATTTATAGTAGAACAACCCTTATATGATAAGTTCTTTTATATATCAGTAATGATGTTACACATTTGAAATTTGATGAAGACATGGAATATTTAGTACCAAAACTATAAGCTATACGCTATGGATAGAAATTGTTTGTCCCTATTTCCTCCCGGACCTTCACTCACATGTATTATTGATCCAACCTCTAAATGCGTATAACTAAGTTCAATATATTTTTTCTTAAAATAAAATCTCTATATTTAATTTTATACTTTAATATACAAAATCCAATATTAAACTAAAATAGTTTACACACTATTTCAGCGTATGATATTCGGAATCAACAGAAAGAAGGTTTCTTACGTTAATTAATAATCTTGAGGAACGTGCTTAGCTAGAAGCAACAACCTTCTATATTTAATTTAATTCCCTTAAATAAATTATTAATTATATAATAAAAAAATCACTAATAATCAATAGTGTGATGGTAATGTCATAACGTGATACGACTCCGACCATTTCTTTCAATGAAAAAATTGAGAGAGAGTTTGGCCTAAAACTTTTGTTTTTCAATTTTAAAACTAAAAATTATTTTTTTAGTATTTGATATTGTTTTTAAAAACACAATTTAAAAAAAAAAAAAGATATATATTAAATTTTAAAGAAGCTAAAAATATTATAAACATGTCCATTTGGTTTGGTACGCTCCAACAATTCTCTACCATTAGTTATCATTAGGAATAAACACTGCTCAAAAAAGAAAGAAAGAAAGAAAAAGAAATGATTAATTCTTTCATAATTTTCAGTGGCTGCAAACTAAATCAAAAGCTAAGACAATTTATTACAAGATAGCGGAAGAACAAACTCGATAGCTACATTTATCAGTTTTCTTTTAATTGGACTTTTCATCTGGAAGTTACATTGTGGTTAAACCAGTTTTTACTAGCAAATAAACAAGTGAAATTCAATACTAATCTTAATCTTAGTGGCGTTTAGTTGGGAAGAATGAAAATATAGTAATAAGAATGAAAATGGGAATTGGAATAGCAATGGAATAAAATTTAAAATATATAAAAAAATTTATAAAAAAAATTATTAATTTTTTTCAAATCTTGCATTAGAATGATCTTTCTTTTTATTTTAAAATGAAATAGTCATTCTACCAAAATGATAGAAAGGTCATTCCATCGGAATGGTATTCCAATGGTTTTAAATGCAACCAAACAAAAGAATAAAATGAAAATTGTCTTCTTTCCATTCCATTCCATTTCATTGCCTCCAACCAAACGCCATCTAAGATCTCAATACTCCAAAATATCCATCTCACAAGAGTCGCAACAAAACAGATACAATAATCAGGTACACATCATCCACTTGTCTAAGAAATAGTTTATCCTCTGATCAAGTGACTCTTTGTACTCAAAATCTAAAATTGACTAACTCCACAAAACTATAACTTGTAGTTGGCAGGGACCAAATAAATGTGCAACTAAGCCGAAAGGAAAACACTTGGCCTTCAAATTGGCCAGAGAAAAAAGATTTTGATCAACCAAGTTTTAGTGCTTTATACGAGGCTAAATTTTAAAGCCATTCATTCATCACTAAACGAACCAAAAGAGAAGAAAACTTACATTTTTATTACAAACCCAAGTTTCATCAACAATGTCTGGAGCTTCAGAAAGGTTAATAACATTTGGTGTTCTGCACCAACATATAATATACCAACAATTTATTTTAGCGTCTCTGCTTTTTGTCTACGTTTTTCTTTTTTTAGGTTCTTTTGATGAATAAATATTTGAATGCATATGTATATTTGCAGATATGCAATTGTAACAGGGGCAAATAAGGGGATTGGACTAGAGATAGTGAGACAATTGGCCTTGAATGGAGTCAATGTGGTCTTAACAGCAAGAGATGAGAAAAGGGGTCTTGAAGCTTTGGAGAAACTCAAAGAGAAAGAGAAAAACCTCTCTCACAAAGTGCTGTTTCACCAGCTCGACGTGGCTGATCCAGCTAGCATTGTTGCTATGGTTGATTTCATTAAAACACATTTCGGCAAACTTGATATTTTGGTAAATATTAAATTTCACTTTCTAAAGAGTTTTTCTATAATTTCTGGTTTTTATTAATCTTTTATTTGAACAAATTTTAAATTTGATTGATTTATACGTGCATTTAAGGATTTAAAATGGTTCAGAATGAGAACAAATTAACAATGATTCTTTTATAAGAAGGGTAATTTCGCTTTATTTTTAATTAATAATTTTATAATTTTACGGTCTAAAATTATTATTTATGAAAAATATTGTAAAGTTTTGAAATTTAAAATATACACGTAGCTAGAACAAATAAAAAAACAACTAAAAATAATAAAAATCAGCTTCACAAAAATTTTAAATAAATTATAAAACAATAAAAAATAACTAGAAAAATAATCTCAAGATAATTATAATATAATTATAAAACAATAAAAAAAAATCATTTATTATTTTTACTTTGGTACAATACAACAAATGATGAAATGTTAAGAGCTATGCAGGTGAACAATGCTGGCGTTGGTGGAACAGAAGAAGACATGCATGCAATTGTAGCTTCTTTAAATGCTAAGGTAAGATATTGAATTTTTAAATAGGTGATTTACTGTTTGTTATGATCCTTTTAATGAACTACACACTATCTTTATTTATCTATTGTTGTTTGGTTAATAATATGTTTGAAGAGTTATAATCATATTATATTATAAAGGGTTTTAGTATTATTTTGTAATTATTAAAAAATATAGTTTAGATCGTAAAATATATACTCAGCGTATTTCTTTTAATGCAGACCCCAAAGGAAGGTGATATTAAGAAAACTACTCAAACTTATGAGTCAGCCAAAGAATGCATGCAAATAAACTATTATGGTGCTAAAAAAACTGCTGAAGAGCTTATTCCCCTTCTCCAGTTATCTGATTCACCACGAATTGTTAATGTTTCTTCTACCATGGGAAAGCTACAGGTATATAATGCAAGTTATATATAAGATTTAAAGAGAATTCCATATTAGACATCTCTGTATGTTAAAGTAAATTGTTATAGCCTAAACTTATTTTCTTTGTTATATGTTGTACTTAGAATATATCAAATGACTGGGCTAAAGGTGTTCTTAGTGATGCTGAGAGTCTCACAGAAGATAAAATTGATGAAGTGATAAGAGAGTTTCTGAAAGATTTCAAAGAAGGTTCATTGGAAACCAAAGGCTGGCCTAGTTTTTTGTCCCCATATACTGTCTCAAAAGCAGCCCTTAATGCCTTCACAAGGGTACTAGCAAAGAAGTACCCCAACTTTATCATCAACTGTGTATGCCCTGGATTTGTGAAGACAGAGATAAACTTCAACACCGGTATTTTACAGCCTGAAGAAGGCGCTGCGAGTCCAGTAAGGTTAGCATTGCTTCCAAATGATGCACCTTCAGGCCTCTTCTTTGATCGGTCACAGGTTTCGTCTTTTTGATTGGAGACACTAAAAACAATGAAAAACAGTGGAACTTTGATTATGCTTATCTAGTTTACTATTAATTAGTAATCATTGTATTCTCTATGTTTAGTTGTATGTAAAAGAGAACAACAATTCAAATGTTTTATTACATGTTTCATTAGATGTAATGAGCTTGCAACAGATTGATGTTGGAACTTTGCTACAAATTAAATTTTATATGAGATATTATAATCATATAGCAGATCAAACATTAACTGTTTGCTATAAAATAGAATGCAATATATAGTTTAATAGGCGAATCTAACATAGACACTACGCTGTCAGACAGGCTGGAGTTTTCCCTACTGCTTACAACTACCGAAAAAGACAAATCTTTGAAAATTATGTCAAGATGCAAATAGATCAATTAACAAAATAATATTATAATAATAACAAGGGCCATGAAGGAACTAGGATCTGAGGTAATTGAGAACAATCTTCTGAGAAAGGCACCGGCATAATGGCAGAAGCAGTACAAAAGAGATTGGTAGTGACTAGGAACTAGTAAAAAAAATGAAAAATAAAAACTTTAGTATACAGTAAATCTATTTTGCTGCCAGATATGCTGAAGTTAGGTTATGGAATATGAAAATGGAACGGTGTTGATTGGGGTTATGACCTCATTGCTTACATATTGATGAAAACGAAAATGCAACGGTCTACAAAAGATGACAAAAAGTAGTAATACTATAACAAAGTATTCATTTTGCTTATATAAAAAAAGGTTTGAAAGTAGGTGGATTGAATCAGTAGTAGAGCAATCTTTTGACAAGAACATAGGCACAATGGAAGAAGCAGAACAAAAGAGGTTGTTAATGGCTAGACATTTAATTTCACGATCCTTTACATTTTCCTAAAATCCCCTGACCAGAGTAGTTAATTCCTTTTCTTCCCTTTGATCAGATATGCAGTAGTCACAGGTTCCAACAAAGGAATTGGATTTGGGACAGTGAAAGAGTTGACTTCAAATGGGATAGTGGTGGTGTTGACTGCTAGAGATGAGAAAAGGGGTGTTGAGGCTGTTGAAAAATTAGCAGAGGCTGGCCTCTCTCAACTAGTCGTTTTCCATCAGCTTGATGTGACTGACCCTTCTTCCATTTCTGCTCTTACTGATTTTGTCAAAACAAAATTTGGAAAACTTGATATTTTGGTAAACAATGCAGGGTTACCTGGAGGCAAACTAAACCCTGAAGCTTTTCATGCTTCCGATGTAGAAAAGGTACATGGTCACATAGATGGTTAATCTCTTTGCAAAAAGGTTCAATTTCAATATATGTGATCAGTTGCTAATTTTATAGGGCCATGCTTTTCATATATTACTTTCTCTACTTATTCTAGAGGTTGAAAAATAAAGAGCTTAATAAACTTTCTTATAGTTTAATGTTTGTAGAAGGAAGGAATTACAATAGAAATAAACATAAATTATGTCTGAACTTTTATCAAAATAAAAATAAATTACTTGAACTTTGAATTACATACTGTCATAAAGCACACCAACATGTGATTTTGGCCTCAATCAACATTTGGAGAACAATTAAAGTAACGTATAGTATCTTATTTCATTATTTCAAAGGGTTCACTGTTTTTTAATGTTTAATGCAGATAGGGGCAGATATTAAAAGTTGGAGTAAACTTATGACAGAAACTTATGAATTAACTACGGAATGTGTCAAAACCAATTTCTATGGTGCCAAAGCAGTGACAGAAGCACTTCTTCCTCTCCTCCAGCTATCTGATTCACCCAGGATTGTGAATGTTTCTTCCTATGTCGGAAAGTTAACGGTAAGAACAACAATATTTCTTTCAACACAAATTTCAAGTTAACCAACATTTTAGCACAGCATAAAAGCTTGTGAAACATTTGGTTATTAGTGAAAACAGTGAAAGAGATTTTCTTAAACAAACAAAATGGAAATAATGACTTACATGTAACACGATTCCTGGATTTGTTTCAGTTTATACCAAATGAATGGGCCAAAGGGGTGCTTAGCGATGTTGAAAACCTTACTGAGGATAAAATTGATCAAGTGTTGAGCCAGTTTACAAAAGATTGCAAAGAAGATTCTCTAGAGAGCAAAGGTTGGCCAACTTGTTTTTCTTCATACGTAGTCTCGAAAGCTTGTTTGAATGCTTACACAAGAATAGTGGCCAAAAAGTATCCCAACTTCTGCGTCAATTGTATATGTCCTGGTTATGTCAAGACAGACATAAATTGCAATTCTGGGGTGCTGACAGTTGAAGAAGCTTCTCAAAGCGTAGTGAGCTTAGCTTTGCTTCCTAATGCCGGTCCAACTAGCTTGTTCTTCCATCGCCATGAAGTAATCCCTTTTTAGGTTATTGTATGAATTTGAATATTGTCTCCCCTTTCTTTCATACTGAACAGTAATCATTTGTCTTTTCTTATTACCAGAAGATTGTGTAATTTCATTTAACTTTTTATTTTAGTGTTCTCATAAGTAATATTAGTTTACCTTTCTTAATTAACTTAAGCAAATGTGACTCATCGTTTTGATCACTTTGTGCATTGCAGGCTGTCAAGACTCTTCATTGTTTATTCTAAAGAATTAGGAAGGGAAAGTTATTCTCGTTGCTAGTAAGATAACATTAAAGATTGACCTATGAGTTAGTTGTAATGCTGAAAATAATAATAAACGAAGTAAATTAGCAAATCTATTTTGCTGCTAGATTTGTTGAAGTTTACAGGGTCTGATTTAGGTTATCACTATATGTTAGCTAGACTCCCACTTTTCTAAGGTATAAAAATATTGTTGGAATAGTTTCCTTTATATAGCCTAAGCATCAAAATACTATTCATTGGGTTCCAAAATTACAACTTTACCCACTACTTACAACTACAACTTATAACATAAATCCAAGATCAAGATCAAAGAATAGACAGTTACAACAACTTCAGTTACAACATAATTCATTAGGACTCTGCGCTAGATCAGTAGTCACAGAACCTAGTCTATAAAAAAGATAATTTTTTCCGCCATTTTTGATTTTGAGAGAGTGCTTTAGGGCAACTCCAATGCAGAAACCCAAATTTAATGTTAAATCAACACTAAAAGGATACTATTTCAACACTAAATTTTTTTCCAATTCCAACCACAACACTAAAAATTACACTAAAAAGTATATTCTTTATTATTATATTATTTAATTAATAAAATAGATTATTATATAATTATTTGTTTTTTAAAAAGGATTATTTAATTATTAAAAAGTACAAAAAAAAAACAGAAAAAAGTAAAATGCAGTTGTCTACAGTGCCCACTATTATTAGTGGGACACTGTAGACTCCCACCAAAATAAGTTTACTTTTAGTGTTGGGTTGGAGGCTTTTGGTGAAAAAATTACATCATATTTGGGTTTTTAAAGTCCCATTGAAGATGGCCTTAGGGCAACTCCAATGGAGAAATCCAAATTTAATGTTAAATCAACACTAAAAGGATACTATTATAATACTAAATTTTTTTCCAATTCCAAATACAACACTAAAAATTACACTAAAAAGTATATTCTTTGTTATTATATTATTTAATTAATAAATTAGATTATTATATAATTATTTGTTTTTTAAAAAGAATTATTTAATTATTAAAAAGTACAAAAAAACAAAAAAAAAAGAGTAAAATGCAGTTGTCTACAGTGCCCACTATTATTGGTGGGACACTGTAGACTCCCACCAAAATAGGTTTACTTTTAGTGTTGGGTTGGAGGCTTTTGGTGAAAAAATTACATCATATTTGGGTTTTTAAAGTCACATTGAAGATGGCCTTAGGGCAACTCCAATGGAGAAACCCAAATTTAACGTTAAATCAACACTAAAAGGATACTATTTCAACACTAAATTTTTTTTCCAATTCCAAATACAACACTAAAAATTACACTAAAAAGTATATTCTTTGTTATTATATTATTTAATTAATAAATTAGATTATTATATAATTATTTGTGTTTTAAAAAGAATTATTTAATTATTAAAAAGTACAAAAAAAAAAAAAAAGTAAAATGCAGTTGTCTACAGTGCTCACTATTATTGGTGGGACACTGTAGACTCCCACCAAAATAGGTTTACTTTTAGTTTTGGGTTGGGGGCTTTTGGTGAAAAAATTACATCATATTTGGGTTTTTAAAGTCACATTGAAGATGGCCTTAGGGCAACTCTAATAGAGAAACCCAAATTTAACGTTAAATCAACACTAAAAGGATACTATTTCAACACTAAATTTTTTTCCAATTCCAACCACAACACTAAAAATTACACTAAAAAGTATATTATTTATTATTATATTATTTAATTAATAAATTAGATTATTATATAATTATTTGTTTTTTAAAAAGGATTATTTAATTATGAAAAAGTACAAAAACAAAACAGAAAAAAGTAAACTGTAGTTATGTACAATGCCCACTATTATTAGTGGGACACTGTAGACTCCCACCAAAATAGGTTTACTTTTAGTGTTAGGTTGGAGGTTTTTAGTGAAAAAATTACATCATATTTAAACAAAAGAGAGTAAATTGCAATAGGCTCAGACAATATTTTTTTTCATTATGACTTTGATATTAGATTTGAAATAAATTGCAATTGTGAATTTATAATAATACCATATTTTGTTGTGGACGCATAACAAAGGTAAAGTTTTTTTAAAAAAAATACAATTTTTATAATTCTTATATTAATTTGTGTTTTTAAAGTTGTGTTGGGATTAAAGCTATTAAAAATCCAACAAATATAATACCATATGTATGAGCTACTTTTATGTGATCCAAATTTAATAATTGGCTCAAAAGATACTCCAAAAGAGCTCTTTGCGAGAGACGGAGGCTTAAGCCTTCACTCAAATTTATAATATATAAAAAACTTTTATATTAGATACATGTTAGTTAGCTTTATTTAAGATTTTGTTTAGTATAGATGTAAATACTAAGTCCTCACTCTGTTTCTATCTAATTTCGTTAATACCACTAAAATTTAACACTAAATTTAAAAAACAATCAACACTTTTTTTCTTCTAAGTACATATATAACACTCTATTTAACATGTTTTTTTTTTTATTTCATTTCATTTTTAATTTTTTTTTTTAAATAAAAATAAGTCATTTGATTCAATTTTCATTCAAGCTCTTGAAAAAAATATTCAAGCTCTCACTAAACCGAAATTCTGGCTCCGTCACTGCTATTTGCGATTAGGGATAGTAAGCCAAAAGTGTCTCAATCAAGGAAGAGCGGCTTATAATTGAAAATTACATGAAATATGGAATTTTATTAAAAAAAATTACAAAAATATGACATTTTTAGGTTTGCCACTCTTCTATAGCATTTTTTTACATTTAAGAATTTTTATAGTATTTAATATGCCATATTTTTGTAAACCCAATATCTAAACTCATATTTCATGTTTTTATTTCTAGCTTAATTAGTTTTTATTAATTCTTTAGTTTATTTTACATTTGCATTTTAGGGTTTCTTCTATTTGGAAAATTTACACCAAATACTAACTTTTTTTTTTCCAAACATTACATTTATAATTTGATAAAGAAATTTTTACATTTATACTTTTTTTTTAATTTTTTTTCTTTCTTACAATTTTTTACTTATTAAAGCTTCAAAAAAACTTTTTTTTTGTCTTTTTTATATATTTTTTAGTCAATTTTGGTTCTCTTTCTTCTTTTAATTTTTTAAATCAGTTGCTAACTTTTGTTGTTCTTTCTTTCTCTATTTTTCTTTTTTATTTTCTTCTAATTTCTCTTTGTGTCTCTCTCTTTTTTTTTTAAAATTTTTTTTCTCAAACTAATTTTTTTTTATCTTTGTATATATATAAATATATATAATAAGTGTACATTTTTATATCTTATTTTTTTAATATTTTTTTCTCTTTTACAAAAAAAATTAAGAGCACTTCTTCTATATTTTTCTATCTTTTATATGATTAATAAAAACAGTTTATTTTTTTAGATGTTTTGTAGTTTATTTAGATTTAATAAATGATTTGTATATTTTAACAAGATTGATTTCTTAATATTTTTCTTTTAATTATAACAAGATTTTCTATAATACGAGATCAAGAAAGAAAAAGAAAAGAGTCTTTCATAATTTTCAGTGGCTGCAAACTAAATTAGAAGTAAGACAATTTATTACAAGATAGCGGAAGAACAAACTTGATAGCTACATTTATAAGTTTTAATTTCTTAATTGGACTTTTTATCTGGAAGTTACATTTTGGTCAAACCAGTTTTTACTAGCAAATAAACAAGTGACATTCATTACTAATGTTAATCTCACACGGCATTTGGTTGAGGTAAAGAAATAAAATGGAAAATAAACAATCTTCATTCTATTCCTTTGTTTAGTTGCATATTAAAGTGTTGGAATATCAATAGAATGGAATGACATTTCTACTATTTGGGTGGAATGACAATTTAATTTTGAAATAGAATGAAAGACCATTTCAATGCATGATAAGAAAAAATTTCATAAATTTTTATTAATTTTTTTATGTATTTTAAATTTTATTCCATTCTTATTCCTACTTTAATTCTTATTCACGTTCCTATATTTTTATTCCTCCCAAAGGTCGCCTAATATCTCACCACTCCAAAATATCTATCTCACAAGAGTCACAACAAAATAGATACAATAATCAGGTACACATCATCCACTTGTCTAAGAAATCACTTATCCTCTGATGAAGTGACTCTTTGTACTCAAAATGTAACATTGACTTATAAATGTGCAACTAAGCCGAAAGAAAAACACTTGGCCTTCAAATTGGCCAGAGAAAAAAGATTTTGATCAACAAGCAAGTTTTAGTACTTTATACGAGGCTAAATTTTGAAGCCATTCATTCATTCATCACTAAACGAACCAAAAGAAAAGAAAACTTACATTTTTTATTACAAACCCAAGTTTCATCAACAATGTCTGGAGCTTCAGAAAGGTTAACAACATTTGGAGTTCTGCACCAAACATATAATATACCGCGTCTCTGTTTTTTGTCTACGATTTTCCTTTTTTAGGCTCTTTTGATGAATAAACATATTTGCATGCATATGCATATTTGCAGATATGCAATTGTAACTGAAATTCCGTATTTTAATATTCCCAGTTTGATTATTTAATTAAATGATTAATTAAATGCGGAATAATAAAACTGGTACTGAAAACAGTTTTCTGTAGTTACAGAATGCAACTCTGTAACTCCAGAGAAACCCAGAAAAACAAACAGTGCATAAAAGTAAAAACACACAAGATTTTTGTACGTGGTTTCAACAATCCTTTCAGATTGTTACTAGTCCACGGGGCCACGCCCAGAGATAAGATTCATTAGATCGGTATCAAAAATACAAAGTAATTGACTTATGCATAAATAGACTCCCTCTTATTGTATGCCGCAAGCTTGATGTATTCCACCTACTAACCGAATCTTGATAAAACTCCAAGTGCTCGAACTCCCTTCGATCACCTTGAAGAGTGCTTGAATCCTCCCGATTCAAGGCTTAAAGGCTATCTCCCGAAAGCCTATACAACCATCTCCCGAAGGTTGTGTGCTTGTATCCTCCCGATGCAAGACTTCAAAAGCAATCTCCCGAAAGCTTGTAAATACCCTTCTCCCGAAGGTGCACTGATGTTCTTCTTCGTTGTAGACTTGAATACAGACTCAAGACAATACAAACAACAAATAAACAGAGTAAGAGTAGAACAACTCTTCTCTACAAATCAAAGACTCTCTTTCCTAAAGATATGAATGAAATTCAAAGATACAAGAGAGGTACCAAGAGAGGTACTAAACAAAGACACTATTTCCTTAAGATATGAAAGCAATTCTAAGTGTATGAAAGAGATACAAAACCTAGCAGCTATAAGATGTATTTATAGTGAATATACATCTCATAGACAGCTTACATTCGGTCTGAACAAGACCTCAACCCACTAGAAACTTCCCTAAAATAATTCTTCAATCAGTCCAGGAATTTCCGTTTCTGTACATACAGAATCGTGGGCAGTAACTACAACTTTCCTTTTATAGAAAAGGAAAGTCTAGCTCCGGTTTTCTCTTCAAGAAACCTGATCTAAGAAAATGGGAAACTCAACACAAGATCAGATTACACAGCTGGTTAGATAAAAACGAAATGGGTAACCAAACTTACCATTTTTACCTTTTTTCCAAAAATAGGAAAGCTAGACAACTTTCCTTTCAAGTTTGATTTACACAAATATGGAAACCATATAAATATATGCCAGCCGAAAGACACATTAAATAATAAAATATTTTTGTCAATTAAATATGCCAAAAATGGAATTAACAATCTCCCCCTTTGGCACTTTGATTGACAAAACATTTTATTATGAGAAAACCTGCATCAAGTGTTAGAAACCAAAGCAAATAGCTTTTTAAAGATACAAGAGTATAGAAAATACTCCCCCTGCATGAAAGCTCTCTAACACATAAAACATAGAACTTTTTTTGGACGGAAAAGCTTGCAAACCGAAGAACACAACTTTTTAAATGGAAAAGTGTTAAACCACAAACAACTTTTTAAACGGAAAAGTGTTAAACCACAAACAAGCAACTCCCCCTAAAACCAAGGGTCCAGAGTTGTAACAAAAAGTTCAATGAATCCAAAAAAAATATGACTACTCCCCCTTTTTGTCCATCAAGGAGCCAAAGATAACAAAAACAAACATGAATAAAGTCATAGATTCAAATAAACATTAATAAAAAGCAAAAGATAAAAGATTGAACCACTTATTCATCATCATTGGGTCGGAAGTATTTCATGATGCTGTCCATCTTCCTAAGAAGCAAGGCCTGACTGGTCTCCATTCTTCCCAAACGCAAGTTGAATTCTGCCATTTCTGTAGGAGCAGAAGTGGAAGCAGATCCAGCAGCAGGATCATTTGTAAGACCAGGAGAAGCAGACCGAGCCTTTCTTTGAGCAGCTTTTCCTTGAGGAGGCTTCTCAGGAATTTTGAAAGTGGTTCCAACAGCAGGCATCTCAATTGATTCATTCTCAAGAATCAATTCCTCTTGATCAGATAAAATTTTATAGATTAAGTGAGGAAAAATGAGATTGAGCCTAGGTTTCTTACCCTTTCGAAGAGAGACAATTTGCTCCCAAATCATGTCAGCCAAATCAATTTTAGCACCAATTGAAACTTTATACAAAAAGAAAGCAAGTTCATTTGAAACATTTACCGGATTGGAGCAAGGAAACCAATTGGATAGGGCAAACCTCATGAGAGCAGCATGTTGATAGGTGAGTGGAGACATATGCATGGTGTCGGAGAGTTCAATTTCATCATCACCAGAGAGATAACCGAACACCTTTTGACGATCAAACTCCACATCAGTTGGCTCAATTCCCATAGGCAAATTGAGAGCCTCAGCAACATCCTTCACAGTGAAGGAATACCAGTGTCCTCTGACAAAAACTTTGCCAAACATGAAAGAGTCCTCATCGAGAAACTCATCAGTGATGTTAGCATAAAATTCCTTCACAATTCTATCCACATACCCATCAAAACCGATCAAGGTATCTACCCATTGTCTTTCTTTCAACATGTTATACACTCCAAAAGGCTTATGAGCAATAACATTAAAATTTTTCTCCACAGTAAAATTCCTATTCTCATAGAATTTCATATCTCTAGCATGATCATTATAACAAAAATAATGAGAGTGAGGCTTGAAGTTATCAAGAGAAATACCAGAGGGTCTCTTTCTTTTCTGTGGAAGAACAGGATTAGAGACAATGGGCCTTTTTCCTTTGTCCTTCTTTGGAACAGCAGGAGGGACTGAAGCAGATTCTGTAGTGACTGGTTCAGTTTCTGGTTCTTCACTTGAATCGGACAAGCCCTCTGAATCATGATCCTCCTCACTTTCTTCTGGTTCAGAATCCGAGGAAGAGACCGAAGGGGGATTCTCCTTGAGATTTTTGGCCTTTGAAGATGAAGAAACCACCTTTTTCCCTTTGGATGCAATTTTAGGTTTAACCACTTCAGGCTTAGAAGGAGTGGAAACCTTGGACCTTGTTCGAGAACTCACCGTGGGCAAAGTCACCAAAGCTTGGTCGACATTAGGAGCACCATTCGAAGAAGAGGACTTCGACAATGTGTGATCGGATGAATGGGATTCATCATGATCACCCAAGCCAGGTGTTGGAGAAGCAATAGGAGAGGCACCAACAAGAGGAGATGAAAATTTTGCCACTGATTTTCGAGCTTGGGTCTTCGATTTCTTGGCAGACTTCGTCGGAGCAGAAGACGAACCAGAAGCTCCGGTTGCTGGAGCAGGCGGCGCAGGCGGAGACACCGGTGAAGCAGAAGCAGATCCACGAGTGGGCTTCTTGGATGGTTGGGCATTCTTAGTTTTGGCCATTTTTTCTTTGAAACCCTAGAACACAAACCCTCTTACACTTTGAACAATGTTAGTCCTTTGAGAGAAAAAAAATAAAAAGAGAAGAGAGAGTGGTGATCGTGGGATTATGGGAAGTTGAGAATATATAACTTTCAATTTTAAATGCCCAATTTAAAAAAAAAAACTGAAAAAGGAAGGTAACTTCCTTACCTTTGACCCACGTGTGGAAAGAAAAAAGGAAACCAAAGAAAGGTTTTTCAAATGTGGTCAATGTTTCCTTAAATGAAAAAAGGAAACCATATCTTCCCACAAAATCCAAGAAATAATAACCCCACCAAATCCGAAAATGCCACCAACAAGGAAACCAAAAATAAAATTAATTATTTAAGAACAAGTTTCCTATATACACCAAAAAGACCAAATCTCCACAAATAAAGGAAACATTCTAAATAAATAAATACAATTAAGACATGTTTCCATAAAATAAAATAAAAAAATAAAAGAAAAAATATATACAAGAATTCGAAAATTATGCCCCCCTTTTTCTTTTATTTTTTCAAAAAATGCCCCCCAAAGAAAAAATGCAAATAATGAACAAGAGAACACACCAAGACACAAAAAGCACTAATCACCACTTAAGAGCAAAAATTGTGTCTAAGAACATAATGAAACATAACAAAAAAAAATAACAAAAATTTTTAACAAAGCTCACTTGACAACTCGATCACGAACCTTTTTTTTTATTTTTATTTTTATATATATATATATATTTTTTTTTTTAATTAAAAGACAGAAAAATAACCTTGATATTTTTGCAACTAGAATTCACAATGTCCATTTGTCTTTGTCCCTGATGAAAAAATCAAACTCATAAGAATAATCAGAAATTATTTTATCAAACTAATGAAGTAATAGAATGAGGTCATACCGGTTCACAGGAAAAATTGACTCCATCACCAAGAATATTAAAGCACATCAAACAGTATGTAATAGCTTTATAACACCATTTTCGAGAATAAACACATTTTACCACAAACTGTGTCAAGCATTGGTGTGTGAAAGTGTAAGCAGGGAACATTGCCCAATTTGTCAAAAAGACTTTTTCTGATAAATTGTACCCATAGGAGACGCTGTCACACTACCTCAATGGTAGCCCTTTTCAATGGTAGCGTATCTTCTACATAACTCCTAATTACATAGTTCCAACTTACTCAGAGATGGCTTTCACACATTGAGATAGGTAGCTCTATTCATCCAATGGAGCTTGAACACACAGTTTTTTTTGAACAACATCATTCGAAAATGGTAGCTTACATAACACTGTTTGATGAACCTGAATATTCCTGTGAGGAGTGAACAATTTTCCTGACAAACCTGTATGACAACATAATATTACAACATTAGCAATAAAATAATGACTGAAATTCTTATAAGGTTGAAATTTTCTTCTAGGACAAGGACAAGACATTATGAACTCTAAGACAACTCAAATATCAAGGACTATGGAAAAATAAAAGCATTAAACAGTACAAACCCCTAAGGATTTCCTTAGAGAAATAAATCGGACCGAGTCAAGAGCTTTAGTAAAAATATCTGCAATTTGTTTGCTAGTTTCAACATATTCTAAGACAAGAATTTTATTTTCCACAAGCTCTCTAATAAAGTGATGACGAATGTCTATGTGCTTAGTGCGAGAGTGTTGAACAGGATTCTTAGAAATGTTTATAGCACTAGTGTTATCACAAAAAATGGTTAAAGTTTTCAAATCAAACCCATAATCTGCCATCATTTGTTTCATCCATAACAATTGGGTACAACAACTACCCGCGGAATGTACTCGGCCTCTGCGTGGACGGAGAGATTGAGTTTTGCTTCTTGCTATGCCATGAAACCAAATTGTTTCCAAGATAGAAACATCCACCACTAGTACTTTTTCTATCATCGGCATTACACCTTGATCGGCATCACTAAAGCAAACAAGGTTAGAATTAGTGTCTTTTGAAAACCAAATCCCAAAGTCAATAGTGCTATTTACATAGCGAATTATTCTTTTCACAGCAGAAAGATGGGATTCCATGGGATTAGCCTGATAACGTGCACAAACACCAACACTATAGCAAATATCAGGACGACTAGCAGTAAGATAAAGCAAACTTCCTATCATACTTCGATACAAGGTTTGATCTACCTTTACTCCTTGTTCATCTTTGCTTAATTTCAAAGTTGTGCTCATGGGAGTGTTGGTATGTTTGGCTTTCTCAAGGCCAAACTTTTTCACCAAATTCTTTGCATACTTGCTTTGAGTGACAAAAGTTCCCTCATCTGATTGCTTCACTTGAAGACCGAGAAAATAAGTGAGTTCACCTACCATACTCATTTCGAACTCCTTTTGCATTTGGGAAACAAAAACCTGCACTTCAGAGTTAGAGGTAGAGCCAAACACAATATCATCAACATATATTTGAGCAACAATCACATCAGAATTAATGTTTTTGATGAAAAGTGTTTTATCAACATTTCCTCTCTTGTAATCATGAGAAAGCAAGAATTCAGTTAGACGCTCATACCAAGCACGTGGTGCTTGTTTTAGACCATACAATGCCTTGTCTAACTTATAAACATGATCAGGAAAATGTGGATCCTCAAACCCTTTAGGTTGTTCCACATACACTTCTTCTTTTAACAGCCCATTCAAAAAAGCGGATTTGACATCCATTTGATACAATTTAATACCAAGAATGCAAGCTATGGAAAGAAGTAACCTGATCGATTCCAGTCTAGCTACTGGAGCAAATGTTTCATCAAAGTCAACACCCTCAACTTGAGTGTATCCTTGGGCGACCAACCTTGCCTTGTTTCGAATGATAGTGCCAAACTCATCACTCTTATTTTTGAAGATCCACTTGGTTCCAATGATGTTCACAAACGGTGGTCTTGGAATCATTTTCCAGACTTTGTTTCGAACAAACTGATGAAGCTCATCCTGCATAGCTAAAAACCAATCTTCATCCATTAAAGCTTCTTTTACAGATTTAGGTTCTAAAGAAGAAATAAAACATAAAAATTGAATTATATTGGCATATTTTCTTCTTGTAACCATGCTCTCATCCAAGTTTCCAAGGATGAGATCTGAAGGATGATTCTTTTTAACCCTGGAGGATGGTTCCCTCTGTATTGGATCAGTGATTGAATTTAAAGGATACTCAGATTCTTTTGTTGTTGGATTTTCTGTAGCAACAGATTCCTGCACAGTAACCTCGACGACTGCTTCTGAAGCTTCGTCAGGTTCCTTTTCCTCAGCAGCAGGCTTTTCAAGCAAATCTTCAATCTGTTCTTCTGTGGAAAACTCAGAAAAATCTTTTAGATCATCAACAACAACATTAGCAGATTCCATAACAGTTTGGGTTCTCATGTTATACACACGATATGCCCTACTATTTGTGGAATATCCTAAGAAAACACCTTCATCACTTTTAGAATCAAATTTACCAATGTAATCACGATCTCGTAAAATATAACACTTACATCCGAACACATGAAAGTGACTTACATTTGGTTTCTTACCTTTCCAGATTTCATATGGTGTTTTGTGAGTACCTGGGCGCAAGAATACTCTGTTGATGGTATAGCAAGCAGTGTTAATGGCTTCGGCCCAAAGGCGCTTTGTGAGCTTCTTGCTATTCAACATTACTCTAGCCATTTCTGTTAGAGTACGATTCTTTCTTTCAACCACTCCATTTTGTGGAGGAGTTTTAGGAGCAGAAAATTCATGAGAAATACCGTTAGCTTTACAAAATTCATCATATATGGTATTTTCAAATTCCTTACCATGATCACTCCTAATCCTAACAATTTTGCCAATGTTACAATCTTTTTCAACTCGTAATTTCAAACACAGAGTTTGGAAAGCTTCAAAAGTATCAGATTTTTCTCTCAAAAAATCCACCCATGAGAATCGAGAAAAATCATCAACACAAACAAAAATATACCTTTTACCATTTAAGCTTTCTACCTGGATTGGACCCATTAAGTCCATGTGCAAGAGTTCGAGAACTCTAGAAGTATTCACATCAGGGACACTCTTGTGAGAAATTTTCAGTTGCTTACCTAACTGGCATGGACCACATTTTCCCAATGACTCTTTACCTAATTTAGGTAATCCTCGAACAATCCCTGAAACAGATAATTTTTTCAGATTTTTAAAGTGAATGTGACCAAGTTTTTCATGCCATAGGTCAGTAACATTTTCAATGACAGAATGACAAGTGGCATGCGTAGTGAGAGTATAACAATTATCACTAGATCGCAGCCCTTGTAACACAATTTCATCAAGAATATTATATACATAGCAATGATTGCTATCAAAGCTCACAGTATAACCCTGATCACAAATCTGACTAATGCTAAGTAGATTAGCTTTTAGTCCTTCAACCAACATGACATTTTTTAGTTTAGGAAGCCCTTCGAACTTGAGAGTTCCCATTCCTATGACTTTACCAGTAAGACCGTTACCAAATGTAACTTCTCCACAGTGCATTGGTCTTATGTTCACAAGAAATTCTTTTTCACCTGTCATGTGTTTGGAACAACCACTATCAAAATACCACATGTTAGAAGCAACAGTTTTAAAACAAGTAGAACCTACCAAGCATTTGTTTTTGACAACCCATTTTTGTTTTTGTAAAACATGTTTATTTCCAATGTAATTAGATTTAAACATGTTATGCATGGTTATGCATTTAGGTCGAATGTGACCTTTTACTCCACAAAAATGGCAAATAGGAATGAAACGTCTTCCTTTCCCTTTGAAATTGTCAAACTTACCGTGCTGCTTCTTTTCTGTAACAGCAGAGTGCTTTGCTGGCGAGACAGAAACCTGCGAGGTAGAAACAGTTCTTCCAGAAACAAAACTATTAGTGGTATTAGACACAGGTTGATTTGGAACATAACCCAGCCCAGCATGATTGGTTTGGCCAGATTTTTGAATTTTTTCAAAGATGGTGGAACCTGGATTTAGCATTTTAACATTCTTTTTAATGTTATCAATTTCCTTGGTTAAAGAAATAATTTTTGACTCTTTTAAAGACAATTCAGATTCACAACATTTGAGTTTATCTTCCAACTCATTAATGTTGTTACACAAAATTTTATTATCTTTAACCAGGGAGCGATTTTCAGCACTAGTCTCCAACCACTTACCAAACATTACCTTGTAGGATTCAATCATGGAATCCTCATCAATTTCTGACTCATCTGATTCGGATCTGGATTCTTCCTTGTTGTCATTGATCAGGATATTGTTCAAGCAAATGCTTTTTCCTTTTTCCTGCAAATTTCTTGACAAAACACTTGTTAGGACAACTTTTTCTTTTTCATCCTCACTACTCTCAGAATCATCACTCCAAGTAACATTCAATCCCTTTTTATTTTTCTTTAAGGTATTAGCACATTCAGATTGAGTGTGACCAAAACCTTCACATTCTCTGCATTTAATACCTTTTTTATTGTTAGATGGAAAAGGTTTAGAAGGATTGTTACCAGAAATGTTACCTTTTGGGTTCTTTGAAAAGAACTTTTTATTTCCACCAGATTTCATGAATTTTTGGAAATTTTTTGCCAATAGAACCATTTCATCATCATTTTCATCATCAGAAACAATATTTTCAGAAGCATTAAAGGCAATACCTTTGCTTTTCTCATTCGAGAGATTTTGCTTACTCTTTTTCTTGATTTGTTGATTCAACTCAAAGGTTCTTAAAGATCCCATGAGTTCCTCAACCTTCATTTTGCCAAAATCTTTTGCCTCTTCCATTGCAAGCAATTTTGTATCAAACCTGTCAGGAAGAACTCGAACAATTTTTCGAACCAAGACAGATTCATCTAGTTTTTCTCCCAAGGCAAAAAACTCATTAGAAATATCAGATAATCTTTCATAGAAATCATTTAAAGTTTCAGTATCTGACATTCTCAATTCATCAAATCTAGTTTGAAGCATGGTAAATCGTGATCTCTTTACATCAGCAGTTCCTTCAAATTGAATTTGAAGGATTTCCCATGCTTCTTTTGCAGATTCACAAGATGAGATTAATTTAATAAAACCTTCACCAACACCATTAAAAATAGCATGTAAAGCCTTATTATTATAACCAGACAGTTTTTCATCTTCAGTGGTCCAACTGAGTTCAGATTTTACCTGAGTATTACCTTTTTCATCATTTTCAGTAGGTTGAGACCACCCTGTAAGAATAGCTCTCCATGCTTTCTCATCTTGCGATTTGATGAAAGCTCTCATCCTGACCTTCCAATAAGGATAATTCGACTCATTCAATAGAGGAGGTCTAGAGATGGAACTTCCTTCTGCAAACAAAGACATCTCACACAAAACAAGTTAAACGGAATAACCTCAAGATCTCACTAAGAATTTAGTGACTTGCTCTGATACCAATTGAAATTTCGTATTTTAATATTCCCAGTTTGATTATTTAATTAAATGATTAATTAAATGCGGAATAATAAAACTGGTACTGAAAACAGTTTTCTGTAGTTACAGAATGCAACTCTGTAACTCCGCAGAAACCGAGAAAAACAAAATGTAAAGGCATAAAAGTAAAAACACACAAGATTTTTGTACGTGGTTTCAACAATCCTTTCAGATTGTTACTAGTCCACGGGGCCACGCCCAGAGATAAGATTCATTAGATCGGTATCAAAAATACAAAGTAATTGACTTATGCATAAATAGACTCCCTCTTATTGTATGCCGCAAGCTTGATGTATTCCACCTACTAACCGAATCTTGATAAAACTCCAAGTGCTCGAACTCCCTTCGATCACCTTGAAGAGTGCTTGAATCCTCCCGATTCAAGGCTTAAAGGCTATCTCCCGAAAGCCTATACAACCATCTCCCGAAGGCTGTGTGCTTGTATCCTCCCGATGCAAGACTTCAAAAGCAATCTCCCGAAAGCTTGTAAATACCCTTCTCCCGAAGGTGCACTGATGTTCTTCTTCGTTGTAGACTTGAATACAGACTCAAGACAATACAAACAACAAATAAACAGAGTAAGAGTAGAACAACTCTTCTCTACAAATCAAAGACTCTCTTTCCTAAAGATATGAATGAAATTCAAAGATACAAGAGAGGTACCAAGAGAGGTACTAAACAAAGACACTCTTTCCTTAAGATATGAAAGCAATTCTAAGTGTATGAAAGAGATACAAAACCTAGCAGCTATAAGATGTATTTATAGTGAATATACATCTCATAGACAGCTTACATTCGGTCTGAACAAGACCTCAACCCACTAGAAACTTCCCTAAAATAATTCTTCAATCAGTCCAGGAATTTCCGTTTCTGTACATACAGAATCGTGGGCAGTAACTACAACTTTCCTTTTATAGAAAAGGAAAGTCTAGCTCCGGTTTTCTCTTCAAGAAACCTGATCTAAGAAAATGGGAAACTCAACACAAGATCAGATTACACAGCTGGTTAGATAAAAACGAAATGGGTAACCAAACTTACCATTTTTACCTTTTTTCCAAAAATAGGAAAGCTAGACAACTTTCCTTTCAAGTTTGATTTACACAAATATGGAAACCATATAAATATATGCCAGCCGAAATACA
Organism: Cannabis sativa; assembly: GCF_029168945.1. Lineage (NCBI taxonomy): Eukaryota > Viridiplantae > Streptophyta > Magnoliopsida > Rosales > Cannabaceae > Cannabis > Cannabis sativa. The sequence continues at coordinate 37,128,361 of NC_083601.1, read as the reverse complement.
CATTAAATAATAAAATATTTTTGTCAATTAAATATGCCAAAAATGGAATTAACAGTAACAGGGGCGAATAAGGGGATTGGAGTAGAGATAGTGAGACAATTGGCCTTGAATGGAGTTATTGTGATCTTAACAGCAAGAGATGAGAAAAGGGGCCTTGAAGCTTTGGAGAAACTCAAAGAGAAAGAGAAAAACCTCTCTCACAAAGTGCTTTTTCACCAGCTCGACGTGGCTGATCCAGCTAGCATTGTTGCTATGGTTGATTTCATTAAAACACATTTCGGCAAACTTGATATTTTGGTAAATATTTAATTTCACTTTCGAAAGAGTTTTTCTATAACTTCTGGTTTTTATTAGTCTTTTACTTGAACAAAATTTAAATTTGATTGATTTAAACGTGCATGTGACGATTTATTCCTCCTAACATTATTATGAAGTGTACCCACATGGAAAATGGTTTGGGTAATGAGAACAAATTAACAATGATCCATTTATAAGAATATGCTAACTGATTATATTCTTAGCAATAGTATTAGAGCCAAGTTTTCAGTTGCGGTCTTAGTTTTGATATTATTTAACTACAAGCTCTTCTATAGTACTACTCTTTTTTTTTTTCTGTCAGACTCTTAACCTTATATTCCTGAAAGTTAATAATAGACTGCTAGTTTTTTTCTTTAGTTGTTATTTTTGCCAATTGTTTTATTTTGTAGAATCAGTGCTTTGACTTGGGTGATGAAAATAAAACTCCCATATAGCTGAGATTTTTATTTGGTTAGTTCTTAAAGAGAGGATTATATTTTCCAATTATTACTTTTCCATTTTGGATTTATACATTTTTTTTTCATACAATACAACAAATGATGAAATGTTTTGAGCTATGCACAGGTGAACAATGCAGCCATTGGTGGAACAGAAGAAGACGTACATGCAATTATAGCTTCTTTAAATGCTAAGGTAAGATTTTGAATTTTTAAAATAGGTGATTTATTGTGTGCTATGATCCTTTTGGTGAACAACATACTATCTTTATTTATTTATTGTTGTTTGGTTAATAATATGTACTGATATGATTGTCTGTAAATACTTCTTAGTATCACAATATGAGTAAAATACAATTTATCACTATTAAGTTTCCAGTAAATGTTTAAAGAGTTATAATCAATTAATCATATTCTATAGTATGGTAATTATTATAAAATATATTTTAGATCATAAAATATATACTTGCGTATTTCTTTTAATGCAGACCCCAAAAGAAGGTGATATTAAGAAAACTACTCAAACTTATGAGTCAGCCAAAGAATGCATGCAAATCAACTATTATGGTGCTAAAAAAACTGCTGAAGAGCTTATTCCCCTTCTCCAGTTATCCGATTCGCCACGAATTGTTAATGTTTCTTCTACCATTGGAAAACTAAAGGTATATATAAGATATAAAGGGAATTCCATATTAGACATCTCTCTATGTTAAAGTGAATTCTTATAGTCTAAACTTATTTTCTTTGTTATATGTTGTACTTAGAATATATCAAATGACTGGGCTAAAGGTGTTCTTAGTGATGCTGAGAGTCTAACAGAGGATAGAATTGATGAAGTGATAAGAGAGTTTCTGAAAGATTTCAAAGAAGGTTCATTGGAAACCAAAGGCTGGCCTAGTATTATGTCCCCATATATTGTCTCAAAAGCAGCCCTTAATGCCTTCACAAGGGTACTAGCAAAGAAGTACCCCAACTTTATTATCAACTGTGTATGCCCTGGCTTTGTGAAGACAGAGATAAACTTCAACGCCGGTATCTTACAGCCTGAAGAAGGCGCTGCGAGTCCAGTAAGGTTAGCATTGCTTCCAAATGATGCACCTTCAGGCCTCTTCTTTGATCGGTCACAGGTTTCGTCTTTTTGATTGGAGACACTAAAAACAATGAAAAACAGTGGAACTTTGATTATGCTTGTCTAGTTCACTATTAATTAGTAATCATGGTATTCTCTATGGTTAGTTATATATGTTGTAAAAGAGAACAGCAATTCAAATGTTTTATTGCATGTTTCATTAGATGTAATGAGCTTGCAACAGATTGATGTTGGAACTTTGCTACAAATTAAATTTTATATGAGATATTATAATCATATAGCAGATCAAAGATTGACTGTTTGTTATACGATGGAATGCAATAATATAATTTAATAGGCGAATCTAACATAGCCACTATGCTGTCAGACAGGCTGGAGTTTCCCCTACTGCTTACAACTACCGAAAAAGACAAATCCTTGAAAATTATGTCAAGATGAAAATAGATCAATTAACAAAATAATAATAACAAGGGCCATGAAGGAACTAGGATCTGAGGTAATTGAGAACAATCTTCTGAGAAAAGCACAGGCATAATGGCAGAAGCAGTACAAAAGAGATTGGTAGTGACTAGGAACTAGTAAAAAAAATGAAAAAAAACTCCAGTATACAGTAAATCTATTTTGCTGCCAGATATGCTGAAGTTTTAACTAAAAAAAGGTCTTATTTAGGTTATGGAATATGAAAATGGAACGGTGTTGATTGGGGTTATGACCTCATTGCTTACATATTGATCAAAACGAAAATGTAACGGTCTACAAAAGATGACAAAAAGTAGTAATACTATAACAAAGTATTCATGTTACTTATAAAAAAAAATGTTTGAAAGTAGGTGGATTGAATCAGTAGTAGAGCAATCTTTTGACAAGAACATAGGCACAATGGAAGAAGCAGAAAAAAAGAGGTTGTTAATGGCTAGACATTTAATTTCATGATCCTTTACATTTTCCTAAAATCCCCTGACCAGAGTAGTTAATTCCTTTTCTTCCCTTTGATCAGATATCCAGTAGTTACAGGTTCCAACAAAGGAATTGGATTTGGGACAGTGAAGGAGTTGACTTCAAATGGGATAGTGGTGGTGTTGACTGCTAGAGATGAGAAAAGGGGTGTTGAGGCTGTTGAAAAATTAGCAGAGGCTGGCCTCTCTCAACTAGTCGTTTTCCATCAGCTTGATGTGACTGACCCTTCTTCCATTTCTGCTCTTACTGATTTTTGTCAAAACAAAATTTGGAAAAATTGATATCTTGGTAAACAATGCAGGGTTACCTGGAGGCAAACTAAACCCTGAAGCTTTTCATGCTTCCGATGTAGAAAAGGTACATGGTCACATAGATGGTTAATCTCTTTGCAAAAAGGTTCATTTTCAATATATGTGATCAGTTGCTAATTTTATAGGGCATGCTTTTCATATATTACTTTCTCTACTTATTCTAGAGGTTGAAAAATAAAGAGCTTAATAAACTTTCTTATAGTTTAATGTTAGTACAAGGAAGGAATTACAATAGAAATAAACACAAATTATGTCTGAACTTTTATCAAAATAAAAATAAATTACTTGAACTTTGAATTACATACTGTCATAAAGCACACCAACATGTGATTTTGGCCTCAATCAACATTTGGAGAACAATTAAAGTAACGTATAGTATCTTCTTTCATTATTTCAAAGGGTTCACTGTTTTTTAATGTTTAATGCAGATAGGGGCAGATATTAAAAGTTGGAGTAAACTTATGACAGAAACTTATGAATTAACTACGGAATGTGTCAAAACCAATTTCTATGGTGCCAAAGCAGTGACAGAAGCACTTCTTCCTCTCCTCCAGCTATCTGATTCACCCAGGATTGTGAATGTTTCTTCCTATGTCGGAAAGTTAACGGTAAGAACAACAATATTTCTTTCAACACAAATTTCAAGTTAACCAACATTTGAGCATAGCATAAAAGCTTGTGAAACATTTGGTTATTAGTGAAACAGTGAAAGACATTTTCTTAAACAAACAAAATGGAAATAATGACTTACATGTAACACGATTCCTGGATTTGTTTCAGTTTATACCAACTGAATGGGTCATGTAGGAGCTAATCAAGACAAACAAAATTAACAGAGTATAGTGCAGAGCAAAAGAACAATGCCAAGAAAAGCTTAACCCTTAATGGTTAGCTTGAATTTATTTATATAGAGTAGTTGCAGATACAAGATGAAAAACAAACCAACAAAGAAGACAGTTGATAACAGAAAAATACAGTTGGCATAACAGAATAACAGCTTTTGACTGTAACAAACTGCCTTTGACTTTAACTAACAGATTCTTGGTTAATATCCCCCCTCAAACGAAATGGCGATGAAGCCATATGAAGTTTGTTCTTCAAATAGTTGAACCGATCTGTTGTTAAAGGCTTGGTCAATATATCTGCAGCTTGATCAAATGAAGGAACATAGCAAACTAGGAGCTGTTTTGCTAGGATTTGATCACGAACAAAGTGGAGATCGATCTCAATATGTTTACATCGAGCATGAAACACGGGATTGGCAGCAAGGGCAGTAGCTCCTTGGTTGTCAACCCACAGAACAGGTGCTTTTAACTGAGGGATTTGAAGCTCAGACAGAAGAGATAGAAGCCACTGAACTTTTGCTGCAGCGTTAGCAAGAGCACGAAATTCACTCTCGGTGCTTGATCGAGCAACAACATGTTGCTTCTTGGCTGACCAAGACACCAAATTGTCACCCAAAAACATAAGATAACCCCCAGTTGATCTCCTATCATCAATGCAGCTTGCCCAATCTGCATCGGTAAAAACCTGTCAAGTGAAGATTGTCAGTTGGTCTAATCCAGATGCCTTCCGTGAGAGTACCTTTGAGATACCGAAGCAATCTTTTGCATGCTTCCCAGTGTTTGATAGTTGGTGCCTTAAGAAATTGACTTAGTTTGTTTGTAATATAGGCAACATCAGGCCGAGTTAAGCTCAAATATTGTAAGGCCCCAATGGTACTTCGGTATAATGTGATGTCTTCAAAAGGATCTCCATCATTTAGACTCAATTTAGAACCTGAACTTGTAGGATTAGGACAAATTTTGGCTCCCTCCATGTGAACTTTGGTAAGCAAATCAGTAATGTACTTACTTTGACTAAGATACATGCCATTTTGATCTCGATAAACCTCAACCCCCAAAAAATAATGAATCGGCCCCAAATCTTTTAGTGAAAATTCAGTATTGAGAGCAGTTATAAACTGATTAAGAAGAGAAGTATTGGGACCTGTGAGTAAGATATCATCCACATAAACAAGCAAATAAACCAATGTGTTACCCGAGCCATGATAGAATAGAGAAGTGTCGGATTTTGATGCAGAAAATCCCCAATGAAGAAGAGTTTGCTTTAGTTTATCATTCCATGCTCTTGGAGCCTGTTTCAAGCCATATAAGGCTTTATGAAGAAGGCACACATGATCTGGCTTGGACTTGTCAACAAAACCTGGGGGTTGTTGCATATATACGGTTTCATTAAGAGTCCCATTTAAAAAGGCATTGCTTACATCTAACTGCTTGACACACCAATTTTTGCTGACAGCAAGTGAAAGAACAACCCGAATGCAATACCTTTGGCTTCACCACAGGACTAAACGTGTCTTCATAGTCAATCCCAGGTGTTTGAAGATACCCTTTGGCCACTAATCTTGATTTGCACTTGTCAAGAGACCCATCTTTGTTTAGCTTAACCCTGTGTATCCATTTATTAGTAATCACCTGCATGTCTTTAGTATAGGGAACCAATGTCCAAGTTTTTTGATTGGTAAGAGCAGTGAACTCATGGTTCATTGCAGCAAACCATTTGGGATTGGTGAGGGCATCCTTAAGAGACTTAGGTTCAGAAGGAATGAGAGATTCAGGGAGAGGATGCTTAGTAGCAAGATAGGCTTTGGGTTTGGTAATCCCACTTTGAGATCTAGTTTTCATTGGATGATTTCGGCCTATAGAAGGAGCTAGGATGATTTTGGTTGAGTCTAGAGAGGTATTAGATGAACTAGGAGGATGATGATGTGATGTTGTAGCATCAGGTACATTTGGTAATGGTAAAGTGTTCAATGACACATGGATAGTGGGAGACCGGTCTAGTGGTGAGGTGGGGTTGGTATGACTAGGTACAGTTGGTAATGTAGACAAGTCATTGTTTGGTGAGAAAGGCATGGAAGTGGGAACAGTGGGGTCACTGTTGGATTGATTATTTCGAGATGGTGGGTGTGTCTCGGGTAGAGTTTGGACAGGTGGTTCATGAGAAGACAAATGAGAGTCAAACATAGTAGGTACATTAGCATGAGAAGATAAAGGTAAAGTATTAAAGGTAGTGAAAGGAAATGAAGGAGTGGTTGAGGATTGTACCTGATGGTGAATAGGGGGAACTTTTGCAGGATAATGTTGTTCATTGAAAACAACATTTCGGGCAATATAGACCCTGCCTTCATTGCTTTCACAGATGTAACCTTTATGATGAGTAGAGTACCCCAAAAAGAGACATTGTTGTGTCCTATACTCCATTTTATGTTGATTGTAAGGCCTCAAATGAGGGTAGCAGGCACAACCAAAAGATTTTAGAATATTATAATCTGGTTTGGTATGAAATAGAGTCTCATAGGGTGTGATGTAGTTTAAAACTCTTGTGGGAAGTCTATTGATGGAAAAGACAGCAGTACTAAAGGCATACCACTAATAGGATAGGTCCAAACCATATTGAGCAAGTAAGGTGAGACCGGTTTCAGTGATGTGTCTGTGTTTTCTCTCTGCCCTCCCATTTTGTTCATGAGTTCTTGGACAAGGATGTTGAAAATGAATGCCTTGATCTTCCAAGAACTTTTTGAATGATCTGTATTCTCCTCCCCAATCGGCTTGAACAGATTTAATTGGAAGATTAAATTGTTTTTCCACTAACCCTTTCCATTTAATAAAGACCTCAAAGGCTTGAGATTTTTGAGTTAGTGGAAAGATCCATGTGTACCTGCTGAAATCATCAAGAAAATGCACATAATACTTGTATCCTTGTTTGGCATCAACATGAGATGGTCCCCATAGGTCAGTGTGAATTAAGGCCAAAGGTTGGTTTGCTCTATTTTCAGAAATGGAGAAAGGAAGAGTATGGCTTTTGCCAGACTGACAAGCTGTACAAAAGTTTAAGTCTTTGATGGAACCAGTATGGGGAAGAGATGGTAATAGTTTAATGAGAGTGTTTATGGAAGGATGACCAAGTTTGCAATGCCATGTGTTAACATCTTTTGCAGTAAAGGTGTGATATAATTCAGGAGACAAAGATGTATAACTAGTGGAATCCAATGTTTCATTTATTGAAGAAGAATTACAATTGGCTACAGCAGGTACTTCATGATCTTTATTCATGTTGGTACAGACACATTCAGAAGAGAAATTAGGACAAGACACAAGATTACATTGCAATGTAGTTGAAGTAGAGGATGCAGAGTCATCTCCCAATTGATAAAGACCATCTTTAACCTTCCCTTTGATCAGAACTTGCCCAGTTTCCTTGTCCTTGACAAAGCACCAGTGTTTATGAAATTCAAGAAAGACATTGTTATCTTCTGTTAGTTTAGAAACACTAACCAAATTCTTTTTAATGGAAGGAATTTGTAAAACAGAATTTAACTTGAGAGGATAGTTATTGAAACAAGGTAAATGAGCAGAACCAATGTGAGAGATACAAATGGTCTTACCATCGGCTACAGCAAGTGTCTCAGGGCCATTGTAGGCAGTGGCAGTGTCAAGAGTCTCATGAGTGTTGGTGATGTGGTTTGTAGCCCCAGTGTCAACAAACCAAGAAAGATCATCACCGAAATCAGGTAATACCACAGGTTGATGATGGTCAGACAAATCACATTCAGTGAGATACGCCCTTGGTGCAGACACATTTGGTTTTGGAGTAACCCATGATTTGTCAAATCTGTAGTGGCACACAGCAGCTGTGTGCCCAGACTTCATACAGACTTGACAAATTAATCGAGAGCTTGGATAGGAGCCACGGCCGAAGGTTCTTGGTTGAGTTCTGAATTGATTGTCCTTTGGGAGGGTCTCGATTGTGAGATTGAAATGGTCTGAAGTTGTCATTTCTGGAATTTTTTGAGGCAAGATTAGCTTGCATTTTCAGAGTGAGATCAGAGACAGAGTTGTGATGATCTAGTCGACTTTCGTGAGCCATTAACAAGGCTTGGACTTCTTCAAGAGAGAGATCATCACTTCTGGAAGTAATTCCTGAAACCACAGGGTCATATTCGGGTCCTAACCCATTGAGTAATTGCAATATGAGATCTTGGAGACCAACAGCAGAACCAGCAATGGTGATCGCATCAGAGAGAGACTGAACCTTTTCAACATAATCGGAGATAGAAAGAGAGCCTTTCTTGATGTGAGAAAATTGCCCCTTGAGCTGGAGAAGCCTTGCGCGAGACTGACTGGTGAATCGTTGTTCTAAGGCAGTCCAAACAGAGTAGGAGCTGGTGTAATTGGCGACAGAAGCAAGTACACCTTCGGTCATTGACGATCGGAGCCATGAAAGGAGTAATTGATCTCGTTTCTTCCATTGACGATATTGAGGATTTGGTTCACCGGAGACAAGATGCTGGGGAGGGGGAACGCCAATGAACAGAGTGTCGTCGAGATCGTGTCCGATGACGGTGGGGACAACCTGAGATTTCCACGCAAGGAAGTTTGATCGATCAAGCCTAACAGTGAGGGAGGCAGAGAGAGAGTTGGAAAACGGATTCCATGGAGGTGGAGGAATAGCAGCGGTAGCAGTGAAGGGAGGATCGAATTGAAGACCAGAGGTATTACCGGAGGCCATTAGAGACAGTCGTCAATGGCGATTGATACCATGTAGGAGCTAATCAAGACAAACAAAATTAACAGAGTATAGTGCAGAGCAAAAGAACAATGCCAAGAAAAGCTTAACCCTTAATGGTTAGCTTGAATTTATTTATATAGAGTAGTTGCAGATACAAGATGAAAAACAAACCAACAAAGAAGACAGTTGATAACAGAAAAATACAGTTGGCATAACAGAATAACAGCTTTTGACTGTAACAAACTGCCTTTGACTTTAACTAACAGATTCTTGGTTAATAGGTCAAAGGGGTGCTTAGCGATGTTGAAAACCTTACTGAGGATAAAATTGATCAAGTGTTGAGGGAGTTTACAAAAGATTACAAAGAAGATTCTCTAGAGAGCAAAGGTTGGCCAACTTGTTTTTCTTCGTACGTAGTCTCGAAAGCTTGTTTGAATGCTTACACAAGAATAGTGGCCAAAAAGTATCCCAACTTCTGCGTCAATTGTATATGTCCTGGTTATGTCAAGACAGACATAAATTGCAATTCTGGGGTGCTGACAGTTGAAGAAGTTGCTCAAAGCGTAGTGTGCTTAGCTTTGCTTCCTAATGCCGGTACAACTGGCTTGTTCTTCCATCGCCATGAAGTGATCCCTTTATAGGTTATTGTATGAATATGAATATTGTCTCCTCTTTCTTTCATACTGAACAGTAATCATTTGCCTTTTCTTGTTACCAGAAGATTGTGTAATTTCATTTAACTTTTTATTTTAGTGTTCATTAGTTTACCTTTCTTAATTAACTTAAGCAAATGTGACTCATCACTTTGTGCATTGCATGCTGTCAAGACTCTTCATTTTTTATTCTAAAGAATTAGGAAGGGAAAGTTATTCTCGTTGCTCGTAAGATAGCATTAAAGATTGACCTATGAGTTAGTTGTAATGCTGAAAATAATATTAAACGAAGTTGATTTTAGCAAATCTATTTTGCTGCTAGATTTGCTGAAGTTTACACTAAAAAAAGGGTCTGATTTAGGTTATCACTATATGTTAGAATCCCACTTTTCTAAGGTATAAAAATATTGTTGAAACAGTTTCCTTTATATAGCCTAAGCATCATAGTATTAGAAGAGTAAGATAAAATCATATTTACAAAGAAAGAGAGTAAATTGCTCAGACAATATTTTTTTGGATAAGTTGAAAAATACCCTTTTTATTAATCAATTAATTAAATTTGCCTCTAATTTTATATTTATTTTAAACATACCTCTTTTTATATATATTGTACCTAAAATATCCTAACATAAGAGAGTCACATAGAGAGTATCTTGAAGTGACAAGGGCAAAATTGGTACAATATTTAAAAAAAGAGGTAAAAATGATAGACTTTAAAAAAGAGAATAAAATAAAAGAGTGCAATATAAAAGGGTATTGAGTGTAATTTTGACTTTGATATTGGACCTGAAATAAATTGCAATTGTGAATATTTTATTGTGGACGTACAATAATGGTAAAATTTAGAAAAATACTATTTTTGTAATTCTGGTATTAACTTGTATGAGCTCCAAATCTAATAATTGGTTGATGTTCCAAAAGAGTTCTCATAATCTATGAGCAAAAGTACTCATTCAATTTTAAAATAAAACTACATTTAGCAAATTCATTTAACTTTTGAAAATAATGTTTAGTGAATATGAAAATAAAAAGGTGTTATTTGGAATTATGATCTCATTGCTTAGGTATTGATGAAAATAAAAGGGTAATCAGAATTTTTTTTCCATTTAATATGTACTAAATCATGCCCCTAAACTTTTTTTGCCGTTAAAAATTTCTCCTAAATTATTGAGATGGTTAGACTTAAGGACTTTTGTTTAATTTCATTCAATTTTGATTGTTTATGTGCTAAATCATACTCCCCAGACTTTGATATCTACTAAATCATGCACCTCGAACTTTGATATGTATTAAATTATACGCCTAAACTTTGATCTATGTTAGAATTTTTTTAATTAAAATTAGACAAAAATCCTTAAATTCAACAATCTTAATAGTTTAGGGAGCATTTTTAACGATCTTAAAATTCGGGGGCATAATTTGATAGATGTCAAAATTTAGGAGAAAAAAATCTTAATTAACCGAAACGAAAATATCCAAATGGAACTGGTAAAAGAAGACAAAACGAATAATACAATTTGTTATATAATTATTTAGGATCAAGCTGTTGTTTCTATCGAAAAAATAATTATTTAAAATTATTTTAATCTATATCATTATTTAACTTTGCAATTGAATCTACCATCTTTTTGTTCAAAAAAACACTTAACATTTTGATTTTTCTCTTAATTGATTTTATTAAAATTCCAACAAATATAATACCATATGCATGAGCGTTGCTTGGAATTATGATCTCATTGGCTACTTATTGATGAAAATGAAAATATTCAAATGGAACGGTTGGTAAAAGAAGACAAAAGGAATAATACAATTTGTTAAATAATTATTTAGGATCAAGCGTTATTTCCATCGAAAAGAATAATCATTTATAATCTATATCATTATTTAACTTTGCAATTGAATCTACCATCTTTTTGTTCAAAGAAAAAAAAAACAAAACAAAACCTAACATCTTTATTTTTCTCTTCATCCTTTTGTTCTTTGCTCTTTATTTTTCTCAAATAATTATCACTATTAATAACCAATTCTTCATGTTTGAGAAGTAGTTAGGTGGATTAAACCAGCAGTAGAGCAATCTTCTGACAAGAACACAGGCACGCACAATGGAAAATGCATCACGAAAGAGGTTGTTATGGCTAGACATTTATTTCAAGATCCTTTACATTTCCCTAAAATCCCCTGACCAGAGTACCTTTTTTCCGTTTTCTCCCCTTTGATCAGATATGCAGTAGTTACAGGTTCAAACAAAGGAATTGGATTTGGGACAGTGAAGGAGTTGGCTTCAAATGGGATAGTGGTGGTGTTGACTGCTAGAGATGAGAAAAGGGGTCTTGAAGCTGTTGAAAAATTAGCAGAGGCTGGCCTCTCTCAACTAGTCATTTTCCATCAGCTTGATGTGACTGATCCTTCTTCCATTTCTGCTCTTGCTGATTTTGTCAAAACAAAATTTGGAAAACTTGATATCTTGGTATCATATCTTTGAAACTTAATTTATATTCTGCTTATCCCCTAGTTAATACAAGTCAACAATAGAAAAATGTTGCCTGAGGCTTGAACAAAAAGAACTTAATGTAAAACTACTTTGATATGATTCTAATTTAGTAACATGCAAAAGGCCAAAAATGTTACAACAATATTCGGTTTGCAACTTTATTATTGTGATACTTTCAACTTTCTTCACATTTTAATGAATAATGAAAGTTTTACAGATAAACAATGCAGGGGTACCTGCAGGCAAACTAAACCCTGAAGCTTTTAAGGCTGCCCAAATAGAAAAGGTACATGTTCAATCAAATATATAGTTTATTTCTTGGCAAAAAATGTTCAATTTCAATATTTGATAACCATGCTTTTTATATATTTCATTTTCTCAGCTTATTCTAGAAGGTTAAAAGATAATGAGCTTAATAAACTTTCTTTTAGGTTTAATGTTTGTAGAAGGAATTACAATAGAAGTAAACACAAATTATGTCTGAACTTCTATAAAATAAAAATAAATGATTTGAACTTTGAATTACATGCTGTCATATAGCACACCAACCAGTGATTTGAACATTTAAAGCAATGTACATGTATCATTTTTCTTCAACTTAAGAGGATCACAGTTTTTAATGTTTAATGCAGAAAGGGGCAGATATTAAAAGTTGGGGTAAACTTTTGACAGAAACTTATGAATTAACTACGGAATGTGTCAAAACCAATTTCTATGGTGCCAAAGCAGTGACAGAAGCACTTCTTCCTCTCCTCCAGCAATCTGATTCACCCAGGATTGTGAATGTTTCTTCCTATGTCGGAAAGTTAACAGTAAGAGCAACAATAATTCTTTTGAACACAAATTTCAAGTTAACCAACATTTTAGCACAGCATAAAAGCTTGTGAAACACTTGCTTATTAGTGAAAACAGTGAAAGAGATTTTCTTAAACAAACAAAATGGAAATAATGTCTTAAATGTAGCACGATTCCTGGATTTGTTTCAGTTTATACCAGGTGAATGGGTCAAAGGGGTGCTTAGCGATGTTGAAAACCTTACTGAGGATAAAATTGATCAAATGTTGAACGAGTTTACAAAAGATTACAAAGAAGATTCTCTAGAGAGCAAAGGTTGGCCAACTTCTTTTTCTTCATACATAGTCTCCAAGGCTTGTTTGAATGCTTACACAAGAATAATGGCCAAAAAGTATCCCAACTTTTGCATCAATTGTGTAAGTCCTGGTTATGTGAAGACAGACATAAATTGCAATGCTGGGGTGTTGACTGTTGAAGAAGGTGCACAAAGTGTAGTGAGCTTAGCTTTGCTCCCTAACGCCGGTCCAAATGGCTTGTTTTTCAATCGACATGAAGTTATTCCTTTTTAGTTTCGCTTTTTATTTTAGTGTTTTCATAATTATAATTAGGTTACCTTTCCTAATTACCTTAAGCATATGAGACTAGAGTGGTGTTCTCGATATACCTAAACAAATGGTGTGATTACTACTGTTTCTCCCTTTAAATTTTTACTCTTTCCAGGAGTAGAAAACTCCTGTGCTGTTTCTATTTTTTTTCTTTCTCAAATCATCCATATACCAAGTAATCCGCAACCGCAATGTTGAACATTAAGCTTTGTTTTGGTTACCTTAATCTGATAAATGACAAATATATTAGGCTTTTGTTTATAATCTCCGCCGTGTGGATTTTCATGGCTGGCTTAAATCTCTCCGTACGGCATCATTTGTCCACACTGTACTCGATAAATTGTCTTTGCGTGGTTTCAGAGGAAACTCAATCATTACTAATCTCAACTTAAAAACGACAAGATATATCTTATAAAATCATTCCTTTGACAACTTTATTTTATATATCAAGTAAATGGGACCAAAGGGGTGCTTATAAAAGCATCGAGCGAGAAGGTTCCAAAGCAGATATAAATTGCAGGCTGGGGTTTTGACTATTGAAGAAGGTTCTGGAAGTGTAGTAGTGGGATTAAGCTTAATTTGTTGCCTGTCAAGGATGGTCCAACTAGCTTGGTTGGTGTTATTCGATCTCTATGAAGTGTCACCGTTGTGAATCACTGCGTGCATTGCATGCTGTTAAGTGTCAAGACTCTTCCCAGACTGACAGCATATATTCAAGTTATTCTCGTTGGTAGTTAGATAACATTAAAGATTGATCTATGATTGCTGAAAATAATAATAAAAGAAGTCAATTTGGCTAACTACAACACTTTATATAGGTGGCGCTTTACTTGGTTTGCAATATTTTTTAAAAATTATTTTTTTTTTAAATTATATGAAACTGATACTTAATTATATCAATTACGGTATCTGCTAAGATTTCTCAACTATAAATATATATTTTCACTTGGCTCTGTATATATTGAATAATTGGGTTCCATCATTTTGAATTTTCTTAGTCTCAAAATGGCTCTAGACTTCTAGTGTGCAACAAAAAGAAAAAGAAAGTATTACAGTGTAGAAAACAAAGAATAAGAAAGAACTTTATTGATTGGAAAATATGTGATTGAAAAATAGAGCAGTACTAATGGTACAGTATTTATATACAAGGAAATAGAACTAAAAGGACCAATCTACCCTCCTAACTAACTAACAGAAAATAACGGTCTAAGAGGCCCCCTCAAGATGAAGTGTAAACATTGTTGATACTCATCTTGGAAACTAAGCTATGAAACTGTGTAGGGAACAGGGGTTTAGTGAAGATGTCTGCGATGTTAGACTTGGAGGGAACATGGTTTGTTTTTATCTTGCCATTGTTGATTTTTTCACGGATTAGGTGACAATCTATCTCAACATGCTTCGTACGCTCATGGAATACTGGGTTTTCTGATATGTGAAGGGCTGCACTGTTATCACAAAAAAGAGTTGATGGACGCTTGAAGCTGATGCTGAGTTCATTCATGATAGAATGAAGCCAAGAGAGCTCACAAGTGGCATTGGCCATGGCTCGATATTCGGCTTCAGCTGAGGAGCGTGAGACAGTGTGTTGCTTCTTTGATTTCCAGGAAATGAGGGAGTTGCCAAGAAAAATGCAATACCCTGAAATTGAGCGTCGAGTGTCAAGGCAAGCACCCCAATCTGCATCTGCAAAGGCGTGAAGTTGAAGTGGTGTTGGTGCAGAGGCATGGAAGAACAAGCCTTGGCCGGGAGTGCCTTTGAGATATTGGAGAATTCTGGTGGCAGCATGAAGGTGAGGTTCTCGAGGTGTTTGAAGAAATTGGCTTAATTTATTGACTGCAAAAGATATATCTGGTCGTGTAATTGTGAGATATATTAGCTTGCCAATGAGACTACGATATTGTGTAGGATTTTGTAGTTGTTTTCCTGTCTCATTGTTGAGTTTAAGGTTTGTTTCCATGGGAGTGGAAACTGGTTTGGTGCCAATGGTGCCAGTATCTGTTAATAGTTGAATGGTGAATGGGCGTTGAGAAACAGAGATTCCTTTTGTGGAATGGGAAATTTCAAGCCCAAGGAAGAATCGCAGTTTGCCTAAGTCTTTAAGTTTGAATTGCTTGTCGAGAGTGGTGACAAAATCAGATAGTTCTGTAGTGTTATTTGTTGCCACTATGATATCGTCGACATAAACGAGCAAGGCCATGAAGAACCCTGCTTTTTGTTTAATAAACAGAGTGTTATCATTTTTTGATTGTTTGAATCCATGAGCTATGAGTGTGGTGCTTAACTTTGCATACCATTGACGGGATGATTGTTTTAAGCCATAGAGGCTTTTCTTTAATTTGCATACAGCATTTGATGGAATGGTGCCTTTGGGGGTGTATCCTTGGGGCAATGTCATATAGATATCTTCATTGAGATCCCCATGTAAAAACGCATTGTTGATGTCCAAATGATGTAAATGCCACTGTTTGATTGCAGCAAGAGCAAAAAGTAGTTTGAGAGTGTTAAATTTTGCAACAGGAGCATAAGTGTCGAAGTAATCAACACCTTGTTGTTGTGTGTAGCCTTTGGCAACCAAGCGTGCTTTACATCTTTCAACAGAGCCATCTGAGTTGTATTTAATTTTATAAACCCATTTATTACTAATTGTGTGTTGTCCAGGTGGTAACGGAACAACAATCCATGTTTCATTAGCCTCTAAAGCATCGATCTCATTATCCATTGCATTGTTCCATACTTTATGTTTGCATGCTTGTGCAAAAGTTTTGGGTTCAATGATGTTGGCAGTAGCCAGTATTGCTGCTCGAAAAGATGCAGATAATCTATTATATGACATATATTTGGATATTGGATAATGAGAACTTGTTGTATTATTTGTCATATTGCAAGTGTAATCTTGCAAATATGTAGGCTTGATATGTGGTCTGCCAGATTTTGTTGTTGCAGGTGCAACTTTATTACTGGTATGGATAGTTGTTGGTGTGGGGTTATCAGAGGCAGTAGTTGAATCCAAAACGTCTGTGGACGGTGTGGTGATGGATTTTTGAGGGTGTTGAGGGGCTGGGGAAGGTATTGTAATGGGAGTGTTGTTGTGTTGTTGCTCAGGGAAAAAATGACGTATTTCAGGATTAGTGTTGTGAGTGAGCAAGGGATATATATTCTCATAGAAGATAACATCTCGAGATTGGAAAATGTGTTTAGTTTCGAGATCGAGTAATGTATAGGCCTTCATGTGGTCTGGATAGCCTATGAAGATACATGCTCTAGCTCGAGGAGCAAATTTGTTTGGATGTCGAATGTGGGATGCATAAGCTAAGCATCCATAGTTGCGAAGATGCTGATATTTGGGGATTTTATTGTATAGCAATTCGTGTGAAGTCTTGTCTTTTAATAAGACTGAAGGTGTACGATTGAGAAGGTACACAGCAGTGTGAACCATGTAACTCCAGTATTGGAGAGGAAGATTAGATTGAAATGCAAGTGCTCTTGCAATGTTCAAGATGTGTTGGTGCTTGCGTTCCACTACAGCATTTTGCTGAGGTCGACCAACACATGAATTGTGATTTATTGTTCCTTGACTGGAATAGAAGGTTGTTAGTTTTAACTCTTTAGCATTGTCAGTCCTAACAGCCTTGATTTTGGCTTTGAAATGGACATTAACATAGGTAAAGAAGTTTTGAATGATGAGTGGTGCTTCTGATTTAGTTTTTAATAGATGTAACCATGTGTGCCGAGAATGGTCATCCACAATGGTTAGGAAATATCGATATCCTTCAATTGAAGGAATGGGATAAGGACCCCAGATGTCAAAATGTATGAGGTCAAAAGGAGCCTCTGAAAAATTATTATTGGAAATAAAGGGTAATTTCTTTTGTTTAGATAGGTGACAAGTTGGACAATTATGAGAATGATCAACAGGAAAATTCAGTTGTTTATTTAATTTGTTTGTAATGGTTACAGATGGATGACCAAGGCGTGTATGCCATTGGTTTTTGTTGATATTTACATTACAAGCAACTGAATTGACAATATCCTGTTTGATGTAGTAGAGTTGTCCAATTC
Source organism: Cannabis sativa (assembly GCF_029168945.1). Lineage (NCBI taxonomy): Eukaryota > Viridiplantae > Streptophyta > Magnoliopsida > Rosales > Cannabaceae > Cannabis > Cannabis sativa. The sequence goes on along the minus strand of NC_083601.1, from coordinate 37,111,071 downwards.
TCCTAGCTGTCCCAATCTTCAAGATCTGAAGGGGGTCCTGAATAGAACAAATGTTAGAAGTGAAAGAGATTGTATGATGAGAATTAGCTAAATAGGCACTAACAGAGAGTAAATTGTATTGAAATTGAGGCACAAAGAGGACATTGTATAATGTAATGTTAGCAGTAAGTCTAACAGTACCAATTTTAGCAATATTGACATTTGTTCCATTTGGGAGAGTAACAGATTTATTATTAGGTGTTGCTGTAAAAGAAGAAAAGCAAGAAGTGTGACAGCAAACATGGTGCGTTGCACCACTATCAATAATCCAAGTAGTGGGGGAAAGAGGATCGAAAGTACCTGTAAAATTGTTTATTGCAGCAACATCCGATGTTGATGCATCAGTTGTTGGTTGCATGGATTGAGTGAGTAAAGAAATCAACTGTTGGCATTGTGCTGGTGTGAATTGTGCTTGCTGTGATTCATTCTGAGAGCAAGATGCTTGCATGGTTTGGGGAGGCATTCTTGAGTGGGAACCATTGTCAGACTTGCGGTTGTTTGTATGTGTTGGTTCATTTGTTCTTGGTTTTCCATAACCAGGGGGAATCCATGCAAGAAGTAGCATTTATCTTTGTAATGCCCTGGTTTCTGGCAGTGTGTACAGTGGGGTCGAGGCCTTTTATTTTTTGATGTATGGTTAGCCATTGTATCAGTAGATGGTGGGGTAGGGGTGGTAGTGGCTGCTGCAATTGTGGGAATGGTTCTATGGCCCAAAGTTCTTTGCCTTTCTTGGTGAATAACCATAGAGAAGACTTTATTAAGTGAAGGGCAAGGATCAAGGAGGAGAATCTGGTCACGAACAGCATGAAAAGATTCATTGAGGCCCTTCAAGAATTGAAGAACTTGGTCATGATTGAGGTGGGCATGATTTTGTGTTGCAGCTGCACAAGTACAGGGAATCTTGGGACGAAGTTGATTAATTTCATCCCAAATGGCTGTAAGTTTTGTAAAATAGGCTGTGACCGAGTCATCACCTTGTGTGAGGTAGGTGAGATGTTCATTCAATTCAAAAATCCGAGGGCCATTCCCTTGGTTGAATCGATTATTTAGAACTGTCCACATCTCAGATGCAGTATCCAAGTACATTATACTGCTTTTAATTTCAGGTGACACAGAGTGTAGAATCCATGACATTACCATTTGGTTACATCTCATCCAAGAACTGTAAAGATTGTCAGTAGGAGAAGGTTGAGGGAGAGTACCTTCAAGAAAAGGGGTTTTGTTTCTGGCGCCAATAGAAAGTTTGAAGTCTCTTTGCCATGGCTGGAAGTTTCGATCTGAGAGAACAGGTGTTGCGAGTGCCAAGCCTGGATGATCGGCGTTGCTGAGGTAATATGGAGATCTGATATCTTCATATGCTGGTCGATCTGCAGCTGGAGGAGCTCGAGGAACCTGGAGAGATTCAGATCGAAGAGATGGATCTGCAGAATCCTGAGAAGGATCGATTTGAGTTTGCGTTGGTGCGGAAGTATGAGATGGTGGCTGAGCTATGGTGGCATCGACCACGGGATCAGTGGTGGTAGCTGATGTAGTTGCTCTGGTTCTCACCATTGTTAAGTTCTTTGAAGCATTCAAGGGAAATCTTGGAGCTTTATGTCATCTGATACCATATTACAGTGTAGAAAACAAAGAATAAGAAAGAACTTTATTGATTGGAAAATATGTGATTGAAAAATAGAGCAGTACTAATGGTACAGTATTTATATACAAGGAAATAGAACTAAAAGGACCAATCTACCCTCCTAACTAACTAACAGAAAATAACGGTCTAAGAGAAAGACCCAGTATAAATATATATTTTCACTTAGTAATCATGACTTATAGCATTTCTCAACTATAAATATATATTTTCACTTAGTAATCATGACTTTTTTTAATAAAGAATAAACAACTATGGTGGCTCTGTATATATTAATAATTGGGTTCCATCATTTTGAATTTTCTTAGTCTCAAAATGGCTCTAGACTTCTAGTGTGCAACAAAAAGAAAAAGAAAGACCCAGTATATATTAAATCCATTTTGCAGCCAGATATGCCTGAAGTTTCCACTAAAAAAAGGTCTTATTTAGGTTATATGATCTCATTGCTTATGGACTAATGAAAACAATAACCTTTGAAAATCATGTTTAGAATATGAAAATGGAGCAGTGGATTATGACCTCAATGCTTACATATTGATGTAAAAGAAAATATTTAAAAGGGAACAGTTGACAAAAGTAGTAATACTATTAATAACAAACTCTCCATGCTTGAATCAGTAGTAGAGCAATCTTTTGACAAGAACACAGACACAATGGAAGAAGCAGTACAAAAGAGGTTTTTAATGGCCAAACATTTATCTTCATGATCTTTTACATTTCCCTAAACTCCCCTGACCAGAGTAGTTAATTCCTTTTCTTCCCTTTGATCAGATATGCAGTAGTTACAGGTTCCAACAAAGGAATTGGATTTGGGACAGTGAAGGAGTTGGCTTCAAATGGGACAGTGGTGGTGTTGACTGCTAGAGATGAGAAAAGGGGTCTTGAAGCTGTTGAAAAATTAGCGGAGGCTGGCCTCTCTCAACTAGTCGTTTTCCATCAGCTTGATGTGACTGACCCTTCTTCCATTTCTGCTCTTACTGATTTTGTCAAAACAAAATTTGGGAAACTTGATATCTTGGTATAATATTTGAGAGCCAATTTTGATTAAAATTTATTTAAAATTATGCTTATTCCGGTTTATGCAATTCAACATTAGATAAATGTTGTCTAAGACTACAAAAAGAACACAAGCGTGTAAAACTAGTCAGGTTTGTCAAAACTTTTGGATTTGATTCTAATACAGTTTGACATGCAAAATGCCAATAAAAATGTTGCTTAAGTTTTGTAACAATCTCTGGTTTGCCTTTTTAGTATTATGATAATTGCAAACTTTCTTCACGTTATAATGAGAAAAATGAAACTTTTGCAGGTAAACAATGCAGGGTTACCTGGAGGCAAACTAAATCCTGAAACTTTCAAAGCTGCTGCTCTTGAAAAGGTATATGTCTGGTGTTCAATATGTGATTCATTTCTAGGTATAATATTAATTTAATCTAGAGGTTAAAATTAATGAGATATTTCTTCTGAGAGGTTTAATGTTTTCAGAAGGAATGAAATCAATGGATTATAATACAATCCATTTGAGGCTAACTCAAGTGGCAAAAAAATTCAGTGATAAAACACAACATGGTTTAACAACTCCATAATCACTTCAAATATAACATGTTGGTTTCTATGTCACTGTATTCTATCTCATAAGTGTGTTGCCAACCTGTGATTCAGGGCCATTTCTTCACTTACTGAAACCACATTCAGAGCAATAACATTTATACAATTTCTTCTTTCTTTGATTCAAAGAGAACAAGTTTTAATGTTTAATGCAGAAAGGGATACAGCTAAAAAGGGCAAGTGAATTTATGACAGAAACTTATGAATTAACTTCGGAATGTGTCAAAGTGAATTTCTATGGAGCCAAAGCAGTGACAGAAGCTTTCCTTCCTCTCCTCCAGCTTTCTGATTCACCCAGGATTGTGAATGTTTCTTCCTACCTTGGAAAGTTATCGGTAAGAAAACAATATTTATTGGAACACAAATTTCAAGTTAATCCTCATTCTTAAAACATGTTTGAAATGTCCCCTTTATTTCCATAAAATAAAATAAATGAACCAATAAATGATAAATGTGATAAATATTAAAATGATCCCTGGATGTGTTTTCAGTTTATACCTGGTGGATGGGCCAAAGGGGTGCTTAGTGATGCTGAAAGCCTCGATGAGGATCAAATTGATCAACTTTTGAGTGAGTTTCTAAAAGACTATAGAGAAGATTCTCTAGAGAGCAAAGGCTGGCCGGCTTCTGTTTCTTCGTATATAATCACAAAGGCTTGCTTGAATGCTTACACAAGAATTGTGGCCAAAAAGTATCCCAACTTTTGCATCAATTGTGTAAGTCCTGGTCATGTCAAGACAGATATAAATTGCAACACTGGGGACTTGACTATTGAAGAAGGTGCTCAAAGTGTAGTGAGGTTAGCCTTGCTGCCTAATGCTGGTCCAACTGGCTTGTTCTTCAATCGCCATGAAGTGATACCTTACTAATTACAGTTCATTAACTTCGTACTTGTATTCCCCCACCAAACAAGTACCATTTAGCATTTTCTATGTATTTACATGTCTCCTGTTTCATTCATATTGAATAATAATCTATTGCCTCTTCCCCTGTTTTATTTTAGTTGTTCTCATGATAATTAAGATTACTTTACCTATCATAATTACCATAATCATATATGGGACCCGGCTATAATAGTGTTACTTTTTAATAGGCAATAGGCATACTAGAAACAATTGTTTCATGAGAGTCATTGGCTGATGATTGAAATATTTGGGCCCTTTTTATATAAATAGGCAATAGGCACACTCGAAAGACAGGTCCTTGTTAGTTTCTATTTGAAAAAGGTATGAGAAATTTCCTTTCCTCCCGATGAAGTTGCAAAGTCCAAAAAGTACTGAAATGGACTGAGAAACCATCTTCCTTGAACATTCACTAACTATAGTCCAATTTTGTGGTGGATACAACCTCTAATAGCGGCTTCCTAACAACACCCGAATGAGTACACTAACTCAATGATTTGTTTGTTTGTTGGTTTTTTCTTTTCCAATGGTTGATAAAGTTACGGTATATCACTGAAGTGGATTTTTTGTACATGGGCAATATAACACCCATGCTCCTCGACCAAGTTACGATATCTGATCATGCACATTGCACACTCACCACCAAACTTATGTCAACATAAAATTCTATATTTTGGCATAAAAAAATTAAAAAATAATAATAAAATTATATTAAAATAGTTTAAAAGAAAAATTATAAAATTTGAAATCTTTTTTCTCTGAAACTTGACTATTCTAACTCTCTCAAATTTCTTATCTTTGTTTGGCCCAAAAAAATAAAATTCTTATCTCAAAAAAAAAAAGAAAAAAATTCTCTTCTCTATTACGGTATTGCCCCATTCTTATCAGGAGCTGCCATTGTTGAGTTCTCTATACTATTTTCAATTTTCTTTCCGTTTAGGTCTGTCAAGTTTTTTTTTTCCTTTTAATTTATGTATTTATAATTTTGATATACAAACTAGCGCCGATTAGGTCTGTGTTATTTCCTTTTCATCACTAATTTCGTTTGTTTTTCTTATGCTACACATATAAACTCCAGAATATTCCAATACTTTTTTTTTCTATGTGACAATGCATAAGGGATGATTGTATAATTTAGTAACGCAATCCCATATGTATAATAACTGGTTTTGGTTGAGGATTTACAGCAGAGGAAACCCCAGATTTTGATTTTCTAACTGATCTTGTACTATTGTATATATATGATGCCTTTGATTTAAATTTTGTAAGCATGTATTCTTCCTTCTAATGACTTTGATTGAAACTATATAATGCCTTTTAGATTGAACAGATGAGGTACATTCGTATTTACGTTCACTTTTATCATCACTGCTCATAGGAATGTGAATACTTTGATTTAAACTGCAACTGCAAGTAATGATAATGTGTACTGAGCACACTCAATTTACGTCAACACACCTTTGTCTTAGTTTTTGATTTGTGTAAAACAAATAATATATCTCATTTAAAAACAAACAAAATACTATACCGCTGGTCATTGTATGTAATCCCAGATCTGGAAGAGTAGGTTTATTTTCTTAATGTAAATTTTCCTTAAATATTAAAAAATTTAATATAATAATCCAAGTTAGGGAAGAGTCATAGTATGGGGAGATCTACCGTAACCGCCTACCAATATAAGAAAAAGGAATTTGCTAGGCAAAGTCAAGATGTTTCATGATTTGGCCAAAAACTAACGGTTCAGATGATGGAGTACGGATAGGTTAGAGGGAAATTTTATACTTTACATATATACTCTTCTGTAGAAGATCCTTAATATTTATGTCAAAGGAAAGGATGTCTTATTATTCTGGACAGAGTGGAGGAGATGCGAGACCTGTTTAGACTAAATTAGCAGATTTAGATTTTGGTGTGCGTGTGTGACTCTGTGTGGGTGACCCAATTCTAAAATGGGCGGGTCTGGTTTCCGACCCGAACTAATACGAATATTCTCTATTCAATGGTTGTCCACGTATTTGCACGGATCTCCATATCTAAGCTCTCCTCTCACTCTGAAGCTACTGTACCCCTCACCCCTCACCAATCACCAATCTATATAATCCCCCCTACACTCTCCCACTAAACAAGATCTGCAACAAGTTCCCCAACTCTCAACTTTAGCTTTCTCTTTTGTAAATTCGACTTTGCTCTTTATTCACCTTACCTCTTTACGTTTCTTTTGATTTCTTCGTTTTCGATCAAATTAGTCTAATATATATTCCGTGTAATTCAAAGTTCAAAACTTTTGGACTTGCAGCTGCATATACTTGATCTTGGATTGCTATTTGCCATAATAACATTGTCGTAATTGTTCCATTTAGCAGCTTATTGATAATATTTTCAACCAGAGAGAATGGCATTGAGGAAACCTGGTGTGATTGCTTTGTTTGATGTTGATGGCACTCTCACAGCTCCAAGAAAGGTAATTTGATATTTCAATTTTCCACTCAGATTGGTTTAGTTTTAATTCTAGTGGCTCTTTTTATATATTTATTTTATGGGCAATATTTTTAGGAAAAAAATCTTTAATAATTATGTTCCCGTTAAATTGTAGGAGGCTACTCCCCAAATGCTTACATTTATGCGTGAACTCAGAAAGGTACATGATCCATTTGTGTAACAGTGTGAAGTTTCATTTGGGTCTCTTTTGTTGTTATGAATTTGTGGATAATGAGACAACCTTATTATTCTGCAGGTCATCACAGTCGGTGTTGTAGGGGGATCTGACCTTAGCAAGATAACAGAGCAACTTGGAAAGACAGGTATTTATGTTAGTCATTAGCCATACGCTATTGTCTCGTTTGTGAATGCAGAATTCTTCTTCTTCCAAGTTTAATACCTTTACTATGCTTTTGAATATGAGCTATAGTGGTTGAAGTTCATCTTTTCATACTCTTTATGTAGACGAGGACCACTTTATTTACAATTAATCTCAGTAATGAATATCGATACACATATACCCTACCATTATTGTTGCAACTAGATCTATTAATTCTTTGAGGGGAACAAAAGTTGATCTTGATTCAGTTGATCTATTAATATATGCTTATTGTTTTGTTGCAGTTATTGATGATTATGATTATGTTTTTTCTGAGAATGGCCTCGTGGCTCACAAAGATGGGAAGCTAATGGGCACCCAGGTATAGGTTGATGAAGTCTGTATAAACAAGTTGTGTGTTGTAGTATGTTGATTTTCTTAGATTTATAAATAAACCTAGTAGTTAGTGGGGGTAGTAGTGGTAATAGGTGAGAATTGTTGAAATTGGTTCATACTCAGGTGGTCCCAAGAAACAAATCATAAGGTTATTGTCCGTTTCTGATCGGTTTATTTTATGGAAACAAGAAATAGAAATTAAATATACTTTTTGATGCCCTGCATGTGAGCAAAAAAGAATAGTTTAGTGTAAAGGTGGAATCTTTTGTTCTAAAAAAAGTTATCCAAAGTAATAAATGATATTAGTTAAAACGTTCTTATCGTTGTTCTCAAAAAAAAAAAAAAGTTCTTATCGTTTTGTGCATCTTTAGAGTTGTTATACGTATCAGTATGAACCTGTATATACAGACTGCATAGCACGTACTAGAGATAATTCACCTGCGGTAACTTGCATGTTTACAACCTATAACAAAGTTTTGTTGACTTTCTTTCTTATTCCCTTCTAATAGTTTGTTTATATAGATTCAATTTAATTAAATTCTAGAGAAATTTTCACTTATGTTTTATGCATTTTTCTTTGCTTAGAGCTTGAAGTCATATCTTGGAGAAGACCAGCTAAAGGTATAACCCTCTCTATCTTCTGCAACACCTTTTAATTTATAGAAGATACCTGCGGGTAGTATGATATGAACTCTGGAAACAGATGGAGCCGATTTAGTACATATTTTGTTCGAGTTCAAGAATTTAGTGATGAAATTTTACCATATACAGTAACATCATGAAATCAAAAGCACAAACTGTTGAAAAGTTTGAAGAATCTATTTGTTTCCAACTTGTTCTTGGGAAGTGGTGTTGTTGTAGTGATATTTCTATAGGTTCAGAGTTGTATGGCCAATTGTAGAACATATTCAATATGCCTTTTTTTTAATGAAATTTCAAATGGCTGCAGGAATTTATCAATTTTACTCTTCATTATATTGCTGACCTGGATATCCCAATAAAAAGGTTTGTTAATTGATAACCACTATTCCTTTTCATGTACTGAAATGGTTTTTAGACTAACTTGCTTTCCTTATTGTACATTAGAGGAACATTTATAGAGTTTCGAAGTGGGATGATCAATGTCTCACCAATCGGGAGAAACTGCAGCCAGGAAGAAAGGGATGAATTTGAAAGATATGACAAGGTAAAAGCTTCATCTTCAACTACATAACATTTTACTAAAAAAAGAACTTCAATGACCAAAACAATGATTTGGCGAGGAAATATTGTTCTTGTTTAATTTGAGTTTATTGGTTTCAGGTTCAAAATATACGCCCAAAAATGGTTTCAGTGCTAAGGGAGAAGTTTTCTCATCTCAACCTGACATTCTCCATAGGTGGACAAATTAGCTTTGATGTAAGTTACTTATTGTTTATGACTGCTGGTAGTATTGCAGTTAATCTTCAAGCACAGACACCTATTGCTTGAAATTTATTTTATTCATGTTACATGTCATAGGTCTTTCCCCAAGGTTGGGATAAAACATATTGCTTGAAATACCTTGACGACTTCGAAGAAATCCATTTCTTTGGTGACAAAACTTACAAGGTTAGTCTGCAATTTCAGTCCTTAATTTTTTGCATGTTGCCATAAGTTTGAATTTATATATATATTTTTAACTATTTTATAAGATTACATGATTTGGGTTTAATGTTTTCACATCCCTTGTCTGGCCTTGCAAACAAAAAAGATTTAAAGTATTTAAATTTTAATTATGGATTAATTTTCTTGTTCGTGTCTGTCAGTAGATCAATTACACTGATTCAAGCATAACTTATGCTATGTTTTATTTTACGCAGGGTGGAAACGACCATGAAATTTATGAGTCAGAAAGAACTGTAGGTCACACAGGTAAAGCTCTACTGTTTATCTCTAATTTACACAATCATATTTTTCATATATCCAAGTTTAAAAATGAACAGAATTCCTAAAACAATACTCGTACAAAAGGATTCATTTGTCATATGTCTCAAGTCTTCAGACTCATTTTATTGGCTTTATGAAAAATAATTGAGAGAGTAATTGATGGAGATGGATAAAAAAGAGACTGCGGAATATTGTTGTTGTTCTTGTATATTCACTATTATTTAAACAATTTGCTTTACTTAATTTTTTTTTTTTTTGTGCAGTTACTAGCCCTGAAGATACAGCTGAGCAGTGTAAAGCTCTATTCCTAGCTTAACCATGAGATTGAGCTAAAGCTGTTGGTTCTTCAAATACGTGCCATTTGTGATTTCCGTGAGAATAAATATCAGGCAGAAATCTAAAATGTGTAATTTTATATCATTTTCTTGAAAAGGGACAAAAATTGTGTTGATTGAGAACTTGCCATTGTAATTCTTTTAGTATCTTCATAATTATTCTAATGTATCTGTTTTTATCTTATTGAATAAAGCCATTCTCATTTTCATTGCTTTTTAAATTTGTTCCCAATTCAGATGTTCTTTATTACAGTAATGTCGATAATGACTGATGATTATTATGTCAAGACTAAAATGTATCTCTTCTAAACAAATTGAAGGAAATAGTGTAAAATTGAGTCTCATATTTATTTACACTTTTATGCGTATAGTTCTTCCAGGAATTTGAGAACTGCGCTATTATTGTCACACATGTAAATGTAATATTAGTGATTTTTCCTTTGATATTCATATACTCGTATCCATTGCTCGGATGAAACCTTTTCTTCTTTTTTATACAAATGAACGCCCTAAGCTAATTTCGTATTTATTTCTTATAATATAATAAACGAAAATAATATTGAAGAATCTACCCGCGCTTTTAAATTAAAGTTTTGAGAAGCCACAGACCTGGACGGGATTTAAAGGAAGCTTCCGGCGGAAAAGGCACCGTCGATTATTTGAATTTGACATTTCACAAATCAGGATTGATCGATGGCATTGGATCAAGTCGAAGGAGATCAAAACCCTAGGTTCTTCGTTGCAGTTCACGTAGGCGCGGGATTTCACTCGCCGTCCAATGAGAAAGCCCTCAGGTCCGCCATGAAACGAGCTTGTCTCGCTGCTTCTTCAGTTCTCAAGGTTTCGTCTCTTTTTAATTTATTAGGTTCATGGAAATCGTTACCTTATATCTTATATACTGGTTATGCAGCTTTATATCGAGCTTGTTCATAAATCCCAAAAAGTTTAAGCTTTTGTTTATTTGTTTATCTTGCTTAGGACTCTGGTGGATGTGTCGATGCTGTTTCGGCCGCCATTCAAGTTTTGGAGGTACATTTATATGAATTTATAAGTATTGAGTAGGGACTAAGTGCTCCTTATCATTACGGATGTTTTTCATTGAAAAAAACGAATTTGATGTAGCATTCATGATTCGAAATGTTACATCTTTTTGATAGATTACATATTTTATAGATCTTTGTTAGAATTATAGCTTATAGATTCACTTTGATTTTTTTTTTTTTCCAATGTAGGATGATCCAAGCACCAATGCTGGCCGAGGCTCCAATTTGAACGAAGAAGGTTCGGTGGAATGTGATGCCAGTATTATGAATGGTGATACTGGAACATTTGGAGCCGTTGGAGCGGTTCCAGGTAATCTCATTATGGCTCTGATGCATATTCTATTAGTTATATTGTGAAGGCTGATATCATTGCGTTCGTTATTGGTTTGCCTGTTTCATTTTATCAATATATTAAAACTGTTGGTAGTGTACTCTCTTTTAATGTATTACTGAACATCCACTGCAAATGTTTTAGACCAGGCGTTAAAAACGCAATCCAGATTGCAGCTTTACTGGTGAAGGAGCAAATGAAGAAATCTACTTTGCTAGGTCTAATACCTCCCATGTAATTAAATACTGTCTTCTCTCTCTAATTTTAGTTTACATGCATGTTTTTACGTTTCTAATTACGTCTCTTGTAATAAATAAGCATGCTTTGAACTCTGCTTAAAAGAATTGCTTCTTCTAATTTTGTCAGTTGTCTTTTCCTTTTTATCCTTTTTAAGCAAATGTGTACTTGAGTGAAGTGTTTCTGCCTACAATTTGTATAAACATCATCAGTTCAACTTAGGACTGTCTGCTGTTGACTTCTTATATGCTTCTCTTTACAGACTAGAATAGATAGATTAGTAGGCGTGCCTATTCATTCATTTTATTTTTGTTTTACTTAGCAAACTTGAAAACAACGTTTCTTATAACACAGGTTCTTGGTTGGCGAAGGTGCTCGTGAATGGGCAAAATCCAAGGGTATCGCTTTGCCAGTTACTTTGAAAGAGGCTGACGAGGTCCTTATATAATTTTCTTTTCCCATTGTGAGCGAATTATTCAACTTCTTATATCTTAGTATTGTCTCAACTGACATTGTGAATTTCGATAGTGGCTGGTGACAGAAAGGGCAAAAGCACAATGGAAAAAATACAAAGCTATGATGATTGATGCAAAATCTGGAACAGATAAATCTTCCTTTGAGTCATGTAGTCTACAAAATTTAGGTACCTTACCTCATCTTTCTTTCTATTATTCTACTGATATTACGTGCATATTGCTTCAGAAAAAAGAAGCTAAACCTTGTTGTCCTTCAGAAAGGGATGTGCCTGAAGCAGATTGCGTCATGGACACTGTTGGTGTTATTTGTGTGGACACTGAAGGACATGTGGCATCTGGGGCCTCAAGTGGAGGCATTGCCATGAAGGTAATGGACTATTATAGTATAGACTACTATTTTACTCACCATCTATTTTAAGAAACCCAACATTTTGTCTGTATATTGTTAATAATAATAAATACACACATATATTACAGGTGAGAGGACGTGTCGGATTAGCAGGACTTTATGGTTCAGGTTGTTGGGCATCTTCTAAAGGTCCTTTTGGAGCTCCATTTGTGGTTGGTTGTTGCGTAAGTGGTGCTGGTGAATATCTAATGAAAGGATTTGCAGCCCGAGAGTGCTGTGTTTCTTCATCAATGTATGACTGCCTTTTAATTTCTCCTTTTTTTTTCTTACTTTTCCATCACATAAGATCTGTTGCTATTGACTCCTCTCTCGGAAAGTATGTTAAGATTCAAAAACTATTCTCTCTAGGAACGCTGTCATTAGATTAGTAAAATATGTAAGGATTTAGGGGTAGAAAAACTCAACGATTTTGTTACCGAATGATTTTGTTTCCTGCTTTGGATTATGTTGAGATGGCAAAGTTGAATACACTGCTTTGTAGAAACTTAGCTGAACTTAGATTTTGCCCCTGCTAATTCACAGGCAGACTCTGTTTTTATGTCTGACACAGTCGTATACATTGCATAGTTCACAGGTTGGTCCTGCCTCAGCTTGTAACAAAGTTTTACGGTCTTTTATGCAAGAGAGTAACCATAATGGAACGGACAAAAGTGCTGGAATTTTACTTGTACAAGCGGACACAGGGGTGAGTTCCAGGCTCTTGATTGGAACATTTTTTAGTTTAGCTTGTCCGAAAACAGTTATGTAGTAGATGTTTACTTTAGATTTCTGGAAGTACTCCGAAACTGAAAGCTATTGAGATTGCGGCTGCTTATTCTTCTTTATCCTTTGGGATAGGATATTTTGGAAGCTCCATGGAACGCCCCAAGGTACTGCTAATTTGATCATTTTTAGCCGTTTGATGGTTTTATCTTTTCTGTACTCGGGGTTTAATATGAATCTGAAGTAATTGAGATGCAAAGCCGGAACCAGTTAACCGTTTATTCCATTGATAATTAATATTTTTTAGTTATTGATAGCAATGTCATAACTGATTTCTGGCAACATTTTGAGAACCGTAGTAGTTTTCACAGTTGAAGCTTTTCTTTTTTTCCCAGGTTTCGATTCTAAGGAGTAAAAATCAGCAAAACAAAACAGAAATAGAACGTTTTGAAGCGAGAGTTGATCTTTCTTGTGAAAAACGACTTTGACTGCAGAGAATTCTGTAAAATGAGCCAACACTTTTAAGTTAAGTGGAGTGGGTGAAGTTTAACAGTTGAGGCTTCGTATATGTACCTTTTTCTTTTATCTGTAACTTAAGAAGAGTAATGATATGTGTTCACACACATGTTACACACAAACATGATCCACCTTAAATGAATATGAATGGTTGAAAAATTACCATAAGTTTGCAAATATCATTACTTGTATCCAATGTTGATGTTGTGTGAATCGAATATTGGTTCGGAATAAATTGGCCATTAGGTTTTCCTCATATTATTTCTCAATAATTTAGACCTAGACAACCAAAGGTGAAATTTTGGAACTCAAGGTTTTGTTCCCACTTATATAGTAATAGTATGGATGAGACAATTTTTTACCGTAGGCATGGCACTCGAAATTCGATGATCTCATTTTTTTTTATCTCAACAAATCAATTGTATCATTGATTTGATCGCCACAAGCTCAGGTGTGCTAGTTCGCAATTTAAATCTTGTATAAGTTGCCCCAACAGTCATTTACAACTTAGCAAAATCTTTAATTAGAAAAGGAGGGAAAGATTGAACCATAAATGCATACATATGCGAGATTAATGGTGCTGCAATGTTACAAAAATACCAACCTGTATTCTATCGCAATAAGGAAATGAAAAAGCAGATGCTCTGTTTACAAAGAGCTCTACAATATTTTCTAATATAAACTCAATTATGGGAAAGGAATAAATATTGCATCAAAAAGTAGGCAACTATCAGCCTTGTTATTTACAATCAGGCAACTTGCGAAACCCAATTATCTGTTTTAGATCCTCTCTTATAAAATAGAAAAATAGAAAGTAATACAGAGAAGCTCATCCGTAAGGGGTTTAGAAAAGCTGCTAATTGAAAATTTTGCTCAAGGACCACAGATTCTGAAGGTCTTACTTGAAGTTATATGCCCTCTTAGCTGAGATGAGCGTATTATCAAGAAGCATGGCAATCGTCATTGGACCAACTCCCCCTGGAACTGGAGTGATGGCTGAAGCTACCTTGCACGCTTCTTCGTAACACACATCCCCAACCAGCCTATAACCTCGAGGGCTCTTAGCATCCTATTAGAAGCAATAATTACAATATTTTGCTCAAAAACATAGAATCTTCAACTTGACTTATAATAAGACATGAAATTTAAATCCAAATGAAGAATTCAAGTTTATATAATAATAGAAACTAGACACTGCGGCATCTAATTCACATGCTTCAGCGAAGGAAAAGAGCAACAACTCTAGACATAACCACAAGGGAAGGGAGAACAAACAAGCTCACCTCAACTGGATTAATTCCAACGTCAATAACGACAGCACCAGGTTTTATCCAATTACCCCTCACCATATTTGGCACACCCACAGCTGCAATTACTATATCTGCCTGCCTGGTTAGCTCCTCAGCATTCGGGGTACGGGAATGGACTATACTAACAGTAGCATTTTCATTCTACAATATTGAAATGTCAAGTCATTCAAATAAGCTACAGAGCGAATTAAAAAAGATCAATATTAAGTAAATGAAATATCACCTGCAGCAACAAAGCAGCTGGCATGCCAACAATATTGCTCCGACCAACTACAACTGCCCTCTTGCCTTTGATACTGACGCCAGATCTATGCAACAATTCTATGCATCCTTTTGGCGTACAAGGAACGAACATTGGTTCCCTATCACGCATGGCTAAACAACCCATGTTAAGCGGGTGGAATCCATCAACATCTTTCTCAATGTTAACAACATCTAAGATGTTTGTTTCATTCATATGCTGGATACAATAAGAGAGGGGAAATAATTGAAACAATTGAAGTCATAACCTTCCAAGAAAATAGAACAGACCCAACTAAAATTCATACAGTAAACAATATTTAAGGCATCTAATAACTCGATCACGATTTAGATGAATCTTTTTCTAGTTTCTTTTGGGGGTCGGTGAAGCAGCTCCATGAATGCATATTTCAAAAGACCAACCCTATAACTTTATTTAAGGTAGTAGAATGAGGTAGTAATACATCAATGTCAAGTTAAAAAACCATTATGCATTTTTAATTCCTGTATCTCATTCTCCTCATACAGACTAAATGGCAGTTCTTTTAAAAGTCGTTACTTTACACGTCAAATCACTTTGTCTTGAAGTAAGCCATAATCTGATCCCACTAAGCTCACAATTCACGATTTTGCTTTTTCTTTTCTAATCATTATCAAAAATTCAAGTTTGAAAGTAAGAAGCTTACAGAAGGCAGGGGCAACTGAACAAGAATGCCATGAACAGAAGAATCATTATTGAACTCTGAGATATGGTTGATTACTTCTTGCTCAGTGGCATCCTCAGGCAAACGAACTTCAAAAGAGATGATCCCAACAGACTCACAAGCTTTCCTCTTGTTCCGAACATAAGTCGCTGAATCCTTCCTGTCACCAACAATTATAACCGCTAACCCTGGAACAACACCTATTGCATCCTTCATCCTCGCCACCTCAACACTTATTTCATCCCTTATTTGCTTCGCAATTGATTTTCCATCAATCACTTTGGCTGTAGCTGATGCCGATGTCGATGCCTCCGTTGTAAATGAAGCTGTAACAACATCAAATACATGAGGGGAAGACGGTATTCTCACAACCCACAAAGAAACTAAATAAAAAAGCTCAGCCCGAAAATCGTTCAACACAATGTCTCGATGAATAGAAAGCTAAAAGCGATCAGAGACTTGTCTGTAGGAACATATGGGTTCTAAAAGATCGAGAGTCATTTCTCAGTGCAAATATGCAGCACACATATTATCTTAAGAAATGTCTCGATACGTTAGAAAAAGAAAAGCACACGTAAGTTTGATTAGATGTAGAAAGCAGTATAAGTGAGGGAGAGGAGAGTTCTACCGGTGACACGGGTGGACGGTGAAGGCGAAGACGAACCAAAGGCGAGTGCCCTGCGGGGACTGGGCAAGTGTGAGGGTGTCAGTGTCACAAGACGCCGGAGGAGCACCGTGCCGTCTCTGAGGCGGAAGAGTGGGTTTCGGGTGAAAGGGAGAAGACGAGCTGTGGTGGACGATGAACAGTCGGTGAATATCATAGACGCCATTGATGTACCAGTTGCGAAGCTCAAAGGGTTTTACACAATTAATCAATTTCAAGTTTTAGGACACAAGGGTTTTTAACTAAATACTACTTTTTTATATATATTATTATTAACATTAATATATAAAAGGTTTATTTGAAAAGCAAGGCTCTAAATTATATAGATTTTAGAAAGTGGTCCCTAAATTTTATCTTTTAATAAATTGGTCCCTAAATTTCACTATGCTCCTTCAAGCTTAAACAATGAAACAAACACTATATACATATAGAGAAATTCATTATTCACAAGTGTCCCTAAATAATTTGCCTAAATACTAATTTGGTTTAGTAATTTTTTTTTAATTAATAAATGAATAAGCTTTATTGTTTCACTCGACCATTTTCAACCCTTTTTCTGATTGTTCCGCTCTAGATTTTTGTTTTCTTTTTCTGAAAAAAGTAAAAAACTAAATTCATCTAATATAATGTGAACTATATATTTCCAACTAAAAGTCAATTTATTTCTAAACTTTGAATGCATTTCTCCCTTTGACCATTTCACATGCTTAGCTAGCAAACAAAACGATGATACTGCGATATTTTTATTTTACTTCAAAATTAAAAAACGGAGAAGGACAAGGTCATCTAAAATTCTGAAATCAGAGCCCCCAATAAAACAGACGGGGCCTCTGTTTACACGAAAATTACATGTTTATGAAGATCAAAATCTATTAATCTATTTAAATAATAAAAATAAATAATCAAAAATGCTTTCAGTCAAATGTCAGCTGAACTATTTTGTTTCTTCTTCACTATGTTCCTGTACATTTTGTCCAATGGAATATGGCAATCTGCTTCTATACAGTTCTTGAGTTTGCTTTGCCTCAGCCAATTTTTATTACTATGGTTTTTGTTGGGCATGTGTTATTGTTATATTGCCAGTGTTCCATCAGCAATGTGGTTTTCATCTGGGGATTCTGAAGGTGGAACTTTGGGGGTTTTACTTATGACCCGCGAAAAACCATAGCCAAGGGAACTTCCACTGGTTTGACACAGCTGTAGACAGAAACAAATGTTAACAGATTATTAGTTCAGATGAAAAAACAATACGAAGATTGATTGTTTCCATATAAAATTTATGGACACAGAGCCAAAGCTTCCCATGCTGAGTACCTCAGCTAGCTCGGACAGGTGGCGAGAACGAAATTCATTTATGGTTGCAGCAATCTCAGACATTGGTAGTTTAGCCTAAACACAAAAAAGATGTTAAAAAATTTAGAAAAAGAGAAATATGTTGGAGCAGACAATAAAAAACTTCCTAAAAAATAACAGAGCTAATAATCTGTCAAATTTCAGACTGATACCCACACCAATGAACATCATGATTCTGTCCATAACAAACCGGATAAATGAAGACAATGGCAAAAGTAAATCACTTACTGAGAAGGTGATGCAATCTCAAGAGAACAATAACGAACAGATATATAGTGAGTTTACAGAGCAATATTATGAATAATCATCAAAGTTATCCATCAAAACCGAGCTCATAATGGTCATAATAAAAAATATTAGAAGTGAGATAATAAAACTAAATGCAAATAATAGTACAAGTGGTAAATCAGAAGAAGACCAACTAATTCGCATGATGGGCACTAAAGTCAAGTAAAAAGCCTTAAAAAAATGACCAAACAACCCTTAATAAATCAGGATTCAGGTAAAGGAATCTTAAAGTTAAACAAAATGTAACACTTTTAACATTTAAACATTTTTTTTCCGAATTTTAATGGAAACATGTTAGTAAATTCAGTGACCATATCATAGAGATGGCCAGATGGGTTTTGGCGCATATTTAAGCAACCTCTAAACTTCTTGTAAAGTACGGACGAGAATACATTCAAGAATTTTAATTACTATCTTTCAAAAAAAAAAAAAATACTACTTTAGTACCACTTGACCAAATAAATATTTTTGTAATACCACACCAAATATATGTTTTTAAAATACCACGAGCTTCTAGATAAACTAGAAAAGGAGAAATCGTGTCTCGCTGTGAGTGCATGGTTTTGCCCCCAAAATTTAAAATATATGCAAACATATAGCAAAACAAAAAGATCTACATAAAAATAATAATAAAAAAATATTACACCAATGTAAAGCAATTATAAAAGTACATTTTATACCACAAGAATAAAATTTAAATCAATATATGCATTGCTTCAAGTTACATGCTCCAAGCAATTAGTCAGATACTAGTGACATAAATTATTTACCTGGGCCAGAACAGCAGCTGCCAACTGTAGACTAGGTTCCAAGGTCTCCGGGACAACCTGGTAGGATTTTTAAGGGTGAGTGTACTCAAATAAGCATTATAATTTGTACAGGAAAGGCACATGGCTAATCACTGCTCTGATTTAAGATACTAAGAACTACTACATGAATGAGTCAATAGCCAAGAGATCAAAAGATGACAAAACAACATAACAACAAATATTCGAAGTCCACCTAGATGGGAATAATTGAAAAGTAAATGCATAATCAGTATCTGAATACTAGGAGTGTTACCGCTGTGGCACCAGCCTTCTCCAAATTAAGGCCGTGATCAACATCGTGAGCGCGAACAAAAGTTTTCACATTGGGAAAATACTTGCTCAGAGCCCAAACAGTTCTATAATTTGCACCAGGTGTATCTAATGTTATTGCTGCTGCACATGCTCTTTCAGCACCAACCTTGTGGAGCACCTAATCATCCAGTAGAAAATGAATCAAAAAATATATCAGATCATACACACTACAACTTTCTGATTTTGTTTTTTTTTTTTTTGTTTAAACTAGGCTGCTCGCCTAACCCTACAATATTTGGAGGCCAGGAAACTACAGCAATTACTATGTAGTACCCAGGAGGGACTCGAACCTCAGACCTTGTGGGAGCAAACCACATGCCTGACCATTTGAGCTACCCCTCTTGGGTAATACAGTATTCTTATTTGTTTCATTACCTCTCTACTGCCTGCATCTCCAAAATAAACAGGAAGGTCTAGGGCACGGCCAACAGCCACTCGATCACTGGACAAGGGAAAGAAAATAATGTGACAATTAGTAATTTCTCTAAGCACTGTATGAGAGAGGGAGGAAAAACAATCAACTATTAGTTGTCAGACCAGGGGATTTACAAATTTATTATCTAAACTAGCTGAATAGGGTAAAGCAAAAAATCATAAAACACACTCCTTTTATACTGTATAACAATATGATGTTTTCCAAAAATACAGGTGAAAATGGACAGTATGACCATCCAAATAACTAATTTATATTAATAAAGTCAAGAAATGACTCATTTTATATTAATAAATAATGCACATAGCTTCAATAACTGCCTAGCTTTTTTATTTTTCTAGCCATTAATCAGGAGTCTTACCTCCTCACATCAAGAGCTACAAATGGAATTAATCGCTCTGAAAGAAGCTGAGCAATTATCTGGAACAAAAAGCAAAAAAATAATAACAGCAATTACTTAATATGACAAATATTTGTACCTTCACAAGTCTGAATTCGAACAATTTCGCAATTAATTTGTAAAGCATAACTCTGAAAAAATAATACCTGGCCAACTCGTCCAAATCCACAAATAATTATATGATCTTGCAAATCATCCGTCTATAAATTGAATCAACCAATCAGAATAAAAAATTAGTGAATAAAATTTTATCAATATGATAGGAATTTCCTATCATTTTGGGTATAATCAGTAGCAAGATAAAAGAAAATAGAGCCAAACAGTAGAAACAATAGGAAATAGCAAGTATATTGATATTAGAGTGACAAAGAGAACAAGTTGCTGGGTATTCGAGAGACCCAGCTCTCTCCCAAGAGCTAATGCTCACTTTAGCAAAATAATTCTCTCCCCTTCTACCCTCCTTACTCACTCATATATATAGCATCAATCCCTCCCATTACAATTACCCAATTACCCTCTTTATTTATACCCTAAGGCCTAACAATACCGGCCGCCCGAAATTCACCTTGTCCTCAAGGTGAAGAACGTGAAGCTTCAACTGCCAACCTTGCTCATTCTTAGTCCAAGAACCCAGCAGAAATCTCATTTTGAGCAAGCTGTGAGAGAAGCGCCAAGTTTTAGCAAGTCGACCTCTCTCGAAAAACCAGTCCAACAAATGCATTTTGCTCTTCAACTCCTTGTTATGCCCCTGAAAAGTGATGTTGATGAGCTTGCCTACTGCAGTTTTCTTCTTAACAAAATACTCCAACTCTGCTGAGCATTTTCTAAATTCTTTTTCTGCCGAGGGAAAAGTGGTTTTGCCACTTTTTATATCATTATCGTAAGCCCATGAAAGCTGAAGCCACTGTTGAAGAAGAATAAGAAGAATAGGAGAAGCCTTGTTGACCCTCCAGATGAGAACATCAAGTCCTGGAAACATCATCAGTGAAGGAATAGTACCAAGCACAACAATAGCATCAACACTTAAAATTAAATGTTGGATGATTTGTCTCAAAATTCTTGATGGATAACCCCCTTTATCATCATATAACCAAAGTGAAAATAGAGGATTAGCAAGAATTGGCCTTATCCGATAAACATGATGAGTCACCATTGGAGAACTAAAGAATGACACGTATCGGTAATAGTGACTATTAATTAAAATCAAATGCTTTCTTTGCCCCATTTTTCTAATGACCCAAAAGGTGTAGTGTAAGCTTGGCCATATAAAAAACTCTTGAGAGCAAAATTTTCTTCCTCTATCAAAAATCCACCAAATAAATTTGCAATTTTTTCTCTTCCATACCCCAGTGCTTTGTCGCCCTTCATCAACCCAAGAAGCCCCAAACAAATAAGAATAAGATGGTACTATTAAGATGAGGCAAATAGTCATATTTGAATTATTGCTTCCATAAATTCTGTGTGGAGAAGAAATAGAAAGTCTTACTTTTCCTCTGTCAAAGACCCCTCGGATACCTTTATTCTTTGCCAAGATCTTCAGTGTTTTCAAGAGTAAAACCTGAAGAAATGCTTGGCACATCCTTGTCCAATTTTGATCTGCCAATAAGTCTCCCATGGAATGCTGTTGGAACGTATCCCTTTTACTTGTAGAAGAATAAATTTCATGGGCCTTCTCAAGGCCCCAATGGATAAGCCCAATTGTTGAAATAGATAGGACATGCACTTGAGTTGAAGAATAAATGGTGACATGGGTCTTACCAGGATCCCAAAGGGCCGGCTCATACACTTGATTAATTAATTTTGGACTTTTGTTTATGTGGGCCTGGTCTAGGAAGTGACTCCATGGCTTGGGCCTCTCCTGGTAAGGTTGTAAGAACAAATGAGACAATAACGTAATATTGTAGCTTCTCTGGTCAGCCGTCTTCTTCCTATACGCGACTTTCTGTTCGTCCAGTGAAGGCAGCGATTGCTTTCTCTCCACGATCGGCCACACCCGCTCCCTCGACGTCTTCTCACGCTGATGGTCATTCGACATCGGCATCGTTTCCCTTGTGCTGGTCTTTCGTCGATCAACCCCAGGTGCGATTTCCCTTGTAAGTGGCAAGATCGACTCCTCCCTGTCCAGCACTGGCACCGTCTCAAGCATCGGTCGATCGATCTTTATCTCCGATGTAGCATGGCTTAATATATTCTCCCCTTCTTTTTCAGAGAGAAACTCCGATTGAAAATCATGCTTTGATCCTTTGATTTCCACCATTTCCGTTGGAGACTCGAGAAGATCAACAAATTGTTCCCTATTATTTTGCAACTCTTCCTCCTGTGTGCTAGTTTGATGACAGAACCTCAGCTGTCCTTCAACGAAGAATGCTTTGGCGATGACTTCAGGGAGTGTTCTCAGCTTATATTCACGAACCTTCTTCTTCACCTTGACAGGAAGATTCCCAATAAACATGTCACAAAGCAAGGTTTCGGGAATGTCCGGCAATCTTGCTGCAATTGGAATGAACCGAACCCAGAACTCTAGCACTGAATTCTCAAATCGGAGAGCCATCAATTCGTCAAACGGATCGTTATCAATTTTTGAGCAGCAATTGAATAACGAGATGCGGAATTCCAACCAATTTTTGATTGGATCTTGCTCCTCCACTGCTTGAAACCATCTCCAAGCAACACCCTCCAAACACGCTTGAGCCACGACAACCTTCTTACTTTCTGGGGTTTGATAAGCTTGGAAATATTCTTCTATGCGAAGAACCCAGCCATACGGGTCATCTCCATTAAAGAGCGGTAGTCTTGGCGCCATTACGGAAGTCACAAGATCATGCTCTGATACCATTTGATAGGAATTTCCTATCATTTTGGGTATAATCAGTAGCAAGATAAAAGAAAATAGAGCCAAACAGTAGAAACAATAGGAAATAGCAAGTATATTGATATTAGAGTGACAAAGAGAACAAGTTGCTGGGTATTCGAGAGACCCAGCTCTCTCCCAAGAGCTAATGCTCACTTTAGCAAAATAATTCTCTCCCCTTCTACCCTCCTTACTCACTCATATATATAGCATCAATCCCTCCCATTACAATTACCCAATTACCCTCTTTATTTATACCCTAAGGCCTAACACAATACAGATGAAAATAACATTAATCAATACACATCAGGGTTTCTGTCTAAATCATGCATCAACAGAAGATACCAATTCGACACATTATATTGCTACTTGTGTGTCTTCAAAACTTCTTTCCGTAGTAGTCTAATGAAGAAAGACAAAATGTCTTTGCAAAACAATATGTTGCTACTTAGTCAATGTTTCACACAAAATCATATATATATATTTATATAGATATAAACATTTCTAATTATATTTGCATCATCGCAAACTCATTAATCTACTAAAAACTTTATTGTAATGTTTTGTAGATCAGTAGCCAAAGTGATTAAAATGACTAATGAGCCAATATTTCTGTAGCTTCTGTCTAAAATAGTAAAATGTAGTAAAATTATGCATATTTGTTTTTTAAATTTTTGTAGATTCTGCATAGAAAGAAGTGCAATGCAGTGGAAAGCATGATTCACACTATAAAATAAATAATTCATGCACCAAATCCCTGAAAATTAATAAAATATAAGCAATAGTGATTTCTCATGATTTGTTACCTCACTCTCGACAGGTAATAAACTTCGAACATCGTGCTGCTCAAAACGAGATGCAATTAACTGGCCTCCAGCAGCAAGCCATGGTGTGAGGGCCATTGAAATACCCACCACAAGAAAAAGTAATGAAGAAAATTGTGCAGACATTATACCCTGGACAAGAAACAATTTAGCTAAGTAATACAAGCAAGTAAAAGTACTATTGTAAAAATATTCTTTCATTTCTGTTAAAAGAGTTCAAAAAGAAACAAAGGGCAGCAACAAACAACATTTGCAGCCACCATTTATGTATGCATTTATTTCTCTGGGAGGAGGTGAGGAGGGCAATAAAAATAGGCATTCTCCTTTTCTTTTCTTTTTTTAAATGGATAAACATACGCATTAAAATGCCTAAAAACAGAGGCAGTCTTCAACTCATATGTCATTCTAGCACAAGCAACTAAGAGATCATTAGACTTGCCCAAATCATTTTTAACTACACACATATATATACAGAGAGAGAGAGAGAGAGAGAGAGAGAGAGAGAGAGAGAGAGAGAGAGAGAGAGAGAGAGAGAGGAGAAAGCGTGTTCAATGTTCACTGGCAACTTCCACTTGCCAGACACAAATGTGTAAAGCAGTACAAACCTGATTAACAGCTTCACCAAAAGCAACAAATGCAAACTCTCCACCAGGTGCAAGAAGAAGACCAACTCTTATTGCTGATATGATTGAAACACCAAATAGTCTACCAACTATAGCAACCAATAAAGTCTTGCCACCAATTAAAAGAGCCAATGATCCAACAATGACAGGGAAGTTTGAAACGAGAAGTTTTGGATCGATGGACATTCCAACCTGCAAAAAGATAATATAATCATTATCAATTAGTAAATATTAAGCACCATTTTTCACAGTATTCATGGAACACATTGATGGCATAACTTGTCCAAAATGCTTCCTACTTAAAAGTCTAGTATGAACAAGTTAAATTCAGCATTTTTCTCTTCACATTTAATATAAAAAGAAGGAAGATTACAAGATTTTAAATGGACACCAACAATAATAATACCACTTACAATTTTCTGGGATTTTTCTTCTACAATATGTTAAAGATTTCATCTAAGAAATTTTTATACAAGAGATGTATTACCTAAAAAAAATCAATTTGAACCAAATGAAACATTAAGAATTGCCAATATGAAGAACGTACCGTCATGAAAAAGAGACCCAACAAAAGGCCACGATATGGAGCAATATCAGATTCAACCTGCAAGGAAAACTCGGTTTCGGCTAGGAGCAAACCTGCCAAAAATGCTCCCAGCGCCATCGAAAGTCCAGCCTGTTCAAGAGATAAATATATTATGCAACTTCAAGACGAGACAAATAACATAAAAATTCAGAGAATGCTACCCTGGCAGTAAGGAGACTAGTTCCCAGAATAACAAGCAATGTGTTGGCAGAGAAGATCTCTGCATTTTGATTTTCAGCAATTTGCCTATAAATTGGGCGAAGCAACTGAAAAACCACACAAAAGGAAGTTAGGTCTGGCATAAGACATATTGACAGCAAAAGCTAAGAGCGCCTAGTATTGAAAAATAAAAAGTACAAATTTAATGCTCGAAGATTTGAGTTAAATACTATCCACCTTTCCCAATACCACTTTTTCATAAAACTTGCTTATAGATGAACTCAAATACTATGCTAGTTTCAGTCTATAAAGTTATTTCATTTATGACTTCCAGACCCAATAGAATATACCAAGATTGAGTACTCTTGAAAATATACCACGGCATCAGTGAGCACTAACAATAACCATTTCAAATACCAAGGATAATAGGATATTTATGCATACTAAATCAAAGTTTTTCACAGGTGAAAGAAATTTTTCTAGTATTAAATAGAAACATAGCATGGATACCACTCAATTTAAATTTCCTAGCATTCTCAAATTGTGAACCATTACTGCCAAAATTCTGAAGGCCATAATATTTGTAAGTTACACTTACAAAAATCATCATCGTATTTTTTAACAAATCTTATCAAATACGCATATGCAGAGAACTCTAGGCAAGTTTGTGCAATAACTGGATTAATGAATAATAAAACTGCAGCAGTATTTGCATAAACTTAGTTTTCTATCAATTTTGCAGTCGTGAAAATAAATGTCTTGAGTATACAAAGACTTACCAAGCGACCACCAGCTATAATGGCACTGATGGCAACAACAGCTTTAACAGCAGCAAGTCCAAGAGCTTCAGCAATGGCTTGAAAACCAACCTAAAGAGCAAAGAAACAAATATTTAACCTTCAGTAAGATGAATTCTCGCATGATATTCCTTCTTTTTTTTTTATTTGTGTGTGGTGAGGGTGGGGCACCTTACCTATTACTACAATATTTGAGGAAAAAAAAGACTAAAACAATTGCTATGCAAGTACCCAAGAACTCGAACCTCAGACCGTATATTAAATTTTTTTTCTCTGCTCTCTCGAGCAGGTATTTTAATTTCCGTTTTATTATAGTAGTCTGTAATATATAGCTTAACCTTTATCATATTACTTCATACATCTCAATCAAATTTTTTATTGTGTTGTTCACATTAACACTTCTAGAAAATATATCCTAGCATCCCAAACCTGTCATGCTCTGTAGGCTTGCGTTTCAAAGACCAGTTGCCTATTATGTGGCTTAGTGTGACCCAAACGTATGGAAAAATAATTATAAAATCTTAGAAATACTATATAAAGAGTAAACAGCCAAAAAGTCAATCTGTAAAATTAAAAACAGAAACATTAAAGCAATGTTACCCCTCCTTTGGATGAATTTGGTGAAATAAGCGGTATAAGTATAAGAAGAACCACAACAGCTAAATCCTGAAAAGAGCCAGATATAAGGAAATAATCAGTTAAGCTTCGGGTGTAGCAGCAATATGTATGCATATATTAACAAAATATAACCATACGTAAAAACAGGAGATAAGTGTCACTATGGATGGAAATACATTCCATCAAGAATGAAGATGATCACCAAATTAATAGAGTACATATATAAACATGAATACTTTTGAATAACACACTAAATTCAACTCAAGAATACTGGGAGGGACACATTACAGGATGGTATACTTTAATGGCGCATATGGTAGAGACATGACATATGATTATTTTATAGTACTTCTGTAAGGAAATAAACATGTGAAGACTGAGAACTATACAGAGTTATATGTCAGCTTGTGCCAAAAGATATCTCTTTTCAGTTGAGAAATTATGAGTAAGCACCATCCTGAATTTCCCACTGAACTCAATTCAAAATCTTACTTTTAGAACATTAGACTAACCTGAAAGAGTAGGACAGAGAATGTAGCACGACCATGCCGTGATGTACTCTCCCCGCGTTCTTGCAGTACCTGCAACATAACCGCATGAAATTAATCCATTTCACCTCTACAAAGGACATACATCACTGAAACTTGACAAGTTAAGCCTCAGACCAAAAACCACATAAACTTACAAGTTCTTCTGTCCATAATGAGGTTTAAGATTTTGAAAAATTCATCATTACACATTGGATCTTTCTTCTATCAAAGATTGAAAGTTGAGACTATTTCAGAACCCTAAAGAAATTAATGATAAATTTCTTAAAGCAATACCTGTAAGACAACTGCAGTAGATGATAAAGCCAAGCCATTTCCAATGACGATTGCCGCGGGACCAGCTTGTCCACAAACATAATGAATAAATAAGCCAACCACCACCGCAGTCACCAAAACCTGCAAAAGCATAAAGATCCCAAACTTGCAAATTAGTAGCAAGGAATAGTGTTTGACTATGGTGGACAGCATGATGAAACAATAGAAGTTTAATAATCACCTGGGCAGAGCCTAGTCCAAAAACATATTTCTTCATGGAACTCAATCTTTCAACGGAGAGCTAAAAAAATGAAACAAAGTATGAGAATGGATTTTTTTTCACTCTTATTCGTATAGACTGCACATAATTTTCCATAAGTTAAATCAAATTTAAAATGGAAAGATACAGAAGCATATTTAAAAAAAGACCCCACCTCAAGCCCAATATTGAACAGAAGAAAAACAACTCCAAATTCTGCAATTGCTTTTGTCCCATGCACATGACGTATTATGGAAAGGCCATAAGGGCCAATCAAAATGCCAGCAGCTAAATACCCAAGAACAGGACTGCCTAAAATTTGAGGCAATAAAAGACGAGCCATCAGTGAAAAGAAAAATTGTACTGAGATATATAAAGGCCATAAGGGCCAATCAAAATGCCAGCAGCTAAATACCCAAGAACAGGACTGCCTAAAATTTGAAGCAATAAAAGACGAGCCATCAGTGAAAAGAAAAATTGTACTGAGATATATAAAGGAAATTTTTTAAATCAGATATACAATAGTGAAGGATGATCAAATGCAGATTGCACTTAATAAAAGGAATATCATCATTTTTTTTATATACATAATGGGGACTAGAACCACTCCGTGCTCTCACACATACTCATACCACTTGAGCCAGCCTTGAGTGCAAGAACATCATCAATTTTTGTTATCAAGTAGCCAATGGTTGATGAGGTGAGAAAGGCGGGGTATAGCTAAAAATTAGAACACGTAGATGACATAAATCGAGAAGAAAAAACTAAGCAAGACAGCTACTAATTTAAGTACTATATTACAAGTTCATGACACAACAGAGGTTTGCAGTTTGTTTTGGGATTGAATAAAATGAAATGTTAGCATCAAACGGGAATATGAAGTTCAAGAAACAACATATAGAAATCCAGCTACCTCCGGGAATTTTCTGAAATATAGGCACAAAAACTACACTTGCTAGCAATAGCCATAACATGTCAAAAAGGGAAGCCTCCTCCTCATTCACCTGATAAAAGTTTAAAGAGAAAGTTAGACAAAAAGGAACAGAGCACATCAAACTGAAAAATAATATAATTGTTATAAAATATAACAACATGCCTCTTGATGAGGGAGCATCTCAATTAAGTTTTTAATTCTTTTAGGAAGCCTCTGTAGTTGTCGAACTATGGGCTTTGCACTTAATGAGACTTCTTCAATGCTGGAGGTGATAACATCTGGCTGTTGTAGCAACTGTGCCCCCCTTTCTGCTCGATTGGAATAAAATGTGACCCTGTGATGGTACAAAAACATTTGTGAAATTGAAAAATATTAGGTGCATAATAAAGGTAAAAAATTGTAACCTCTTAATTGGTTTTGCAAGAGAAGCACTTACAGAGCATGTTAAATAGGGCCACACACTATTACATTATTAAATTTCTACAGCCCTAACGTTTGATTAAGCAACTAAGAAAACTTCCTCGAAGAGAAAACAGGAAATTGTGTAAGCTAATTTAGCTAAGTAATTCAGTCTCAAAAATGTTTTGCACTTAAATAAACAAAGTGAAGGCGCATTTCTGAGCAGAAAACAGCATATTCTTGAATCACCTCATACTGTTATTATTTTTTAAAGTTGAATAGTAACACATACCCTGCTCCAAATAGAACGAGCCCAAAAATGAGTTTGGGCCATTGATTCTTTACGGACTCCATAACACCATTAAATACTGATGCTGGTGTGAGCTCGGCTCCGTCAACAGTAAAAGAGAAGAATGATGCTGAAAAAAAGCGAGAAGATTTATTTAATGATGCTTTCGGAGAGTTCAAGGGTGAGGCCTCCCTTGTCAGATCCTTTTGAGTTTCCTGCTTCTTAGAATGCACAGTTTTTGACTTTTCCACCTCTGTTTCAGCTTCTTTTAGAGAATCTAAACTGAGTTTTCCATTATCGTGATCACTCAAATATTCAGCTTCCGTGTCTACAAAACTCTGGCTTGTTTTCTCAGATAGAATATCTGATAAAGGCTTGGCAACCAAAGAACCATCGAATTGAACATCTTTGTCCCAATCAACTGTAATATCTGCAGAATTTCCTTGAATCAGGCCTTCCTTCTCTTCGACAGCAGTATCATCATCACTAAACAACAGCTCGGTTTCTGTGTGATCAACATGAAAGTCTGTGGAGAAAGACTTCTGTGCCTTTTGCAATGCAATTTCAGCATCATTCACACGTTGTGTAGCCTCGAGCTCAAATGCAACAGCTTGCTCAGCCAAAAGCATTATGTTCGTTACATCTTCTTCTGCTTTTAAAGCATTCATCTGTGTCTTCTCTGCAATCTCATTCAACCTATCCACTTCTTTTTGCAACTCCTCCCTTTTACTTTGCAATCGCCTCAGTTCTGCCATACAGCTTTCCAAATTCAACTGGCATTCCTTAATGTCTTCCTGGGCAACCTTTTTTTCATCTTCTTCTATATCATCCTTTTCAAGACCACTAGCTTCTGAACTGTCTGGAGATTCAATTTCTTCTTTTGCAGCCTCTAAAGATTCTACTACCACTTGAAGCCTAGCCTCTGCCAGCGAAAGAGCCATTGTTGCTTTTTGGACAGCTTCTTTTGCTATAGCCTCTTCATTCACTATCTGCATAATGTTATCAAGAGTAGAATTAACATCGTTCCGAGCATTCGCAGCCTCATCCTGCAGGGCTATCGCAGCTTCTGATATTTTCTGAGCCTTTTCCTCAAACATTGTACTGTTGAGTCGTGCAACTTCCAAATCTGTCATAGCTTTATGCAGAAGTTCCCTCAATTCATCCAAACTAGGTGTCTCCGATACTTCTTGATCTTTCCCTTCTTCAGTAGAAACACTCAACTCCACACTATCATCAGACCCCATCCCTGAGCTATCCCCATTAGTTTCGAAGAATTCGGGATTTGACCCATTCCCATTCAAGTATCCCAAAGACTCATTATTCTGACACCGCAGCCAAACTCTTCTCGACCCTTTTTGCACATTACAAAAACTACCAAACAAAGATATTCTAGGATTTAAACTTAATCCTTGAGAATCCGATTTCTCACAGCCACTGAAACAGATAGTTTTCTTAACCTTCTTACCACTACCCGTTCTCAAAGCTGTCCGTGAATTACCCCGAAAGTTGCAGCTAAAATATCTATTTCTTGACAAGATGCGTGAATCAGAACGGTCGAACGTTTTATAACTAGTTCCTTCACCATAGCATAACACATTTGACTGCCCAAAACTATACGCCAGATCCATAACTCCCCACCCCAATTAACACAGCCTCTTATAAATAAAATACGGTATCGCTATCTGCAAACCATCTCATAAACCCTCAATTCTCTCATTCGTCATTAGTCAAACACCTGAAACACACAATACCGTTGTTAACGACATAAGTATAAACCGATTCCAATCATAATAATATTAACAAACCAATAACCCTAAAACCACTGATATAAATATCATACGTGTTTGTCTCTTTGTGTGTGTGTGCATTTTTTCTTCATTTAGCGCTAAAAAAATTAACATATTCAACAACGAATACAGACGAGTGACGACTCGACACACTTGAAGTAAATAGCAATTTCTTTTGAATATTCATGTATATACGCATATTCATGTATAAGTAAAGGCAACGAATGGCGGCAACTGCCAGTGCATGCATTATTTGTACGTTTGTAAAGGAGACGGAGAAATCGAATAGTGATGGAGCTAAAATAGAAGACGAACTGAGAAATCAAAGGCGGAGGTGGAGAAAGGTAAGAGAAAGGTGACGGAACTGATACCTAATTGAGTCTGAGGAGTGAGGTTAAGAGGTTCGCTAGCCCAGCTTTCGTTTGTTTGGTTGTACGAAATGAAATTGCAGCTCAGGGCTCTTTCTCTCTCTGGGGCCTGGACCTGAGAAGGGGGAAATACAAAACCCGATTATTTTTTTTTATAAATTAAAATTAAAATTTTTGTTTTAGTTTGTGAATTTTTTTATTTTCAAGAGAGTTACTAAAATGGTTACCAATATTATATATGCTATGGGGATATTCTTTTCTATAAGCTGTCTTATACTCGCGATCAAGCGCGTGCAGAACAAGTATCCAATCATAGCTTTTGTAGCCTTGTCAGATGGGTCCCACTCGAAAACAGTTTGGAACACGTCATTGTTGTCTTTTTATATTATTATTTTATTTGTGTTGATAAATTATTACAACATCATAATTTAAGAGAATATTGGATGCTAAAATAATTTTATAGTTAATTAAATGTAATAATTCAGAATGACATGTAAAAACCATCGTTTTTTATTTTGCATTTGTTATTTTTTGTTTTTGAAAAATTGACAGTTGTTATTAATTTTTCTTTTCGTTTGCATTTTCTATTATCCGTTCAATTTGCCTCGTTCCCTAAAAAAAAAAAAAAAAACTTGCCTCTTGACAATATTAGAGGGACAAAGAAACAAATATAGAAGAATCTCATTTTTTTAAAAAAAAAATAAGACACTTGATAGTTGAGATTCCTCCATCCAACGAGGAGTCTACGATGATTAGAGTATCTCATGGGAACTAAAAAGAAAGTACAAAATATCATAAAAATCAGTGGAAATCCGTGTCTAAAACGAAAAAAAATCATACATTTCTTGACCAAAAACATACAAAAACAATAAAAAAGAATCAATAAATAAATATATCTCAATTCATATATAATTTTCTTAAACAACATAATTAAAAAGGAAAATCTCTCAAAACTAGCTTAACAAGCTCAAAAATCCATTTTGCTGAACAAGTTAGACATGAATTTGGAGAGGAAATATGGGAGAGACACTGACACGTGCGGTGGCACCCAATAAAAACTTCCATTTTCTTCTTGTGTATGGTATTAAATAGAACTTTTCTCTGAAAGTCTAGTCGTCGGCAACAGGGGGCTCCGACACCTCTTCGGTGGGTTCGGGCGGTGGAGTGGCATTTTTCCGGTGAGCAGCCGCTTGGAGGACGTGGCTGTAGTTGCCTTTCTCCATGAAGAGCTGCTGAAAGTGGTGCTTGCAGTAGAGCACTCCATCAAGAGCAGCATAGGAAGAATGTGTCAGTGGGCACCCTCCATGAGCACACCTAAAACATGTCTTGTGGTAACACTCTCCCTCGAGTGATACCTATCAATTATCATCATCATCATCATCATCTTACTTAATTAATAGCATAACAATATCCTAATTAATTATTAATTGTTAAGTATAAATCAAATAATGACGCACCTTCTCCAGTGGATAGACCGTTTTTGAGCAAGTGGCACATTTGTCTTGGGTTCCAGAGAACATGGATGAGAGCTTGCTAGGGGCCCTTGACTGTACAAGATTACATCATAAATTAAATTGTGTAAATTTAACATTATGGAGTGGAGTAGATATATCATATATTATTATACAATCATATGCATATTTATATTATTTGTTTAAGATCTGATTTGTAATATTTTATTTTGGTGGATATTTTTGATGCATGTATCAGTAATCAATAAATAATTTATTCCTATTGTTTTCCATCCATTTGAATGAAATGATTTTATATATGAGACATACAAATATAAATATACTAAATGAGAAACATATGAGCAAGATGTAGGAAAGTAAAATACCAGATCATGTTGCCTGTCAGAAGACTTCGCTGAGACAAATTTTCACCAAAAAAAAAAACATATTGTCAGCTAAATCATTTTCTTTTTTTTATTATTATTTAAAAAATAATAAGGAAAAGAAATCTTCATTGGATATAAGATAGTTACCTGACTGGAAATTCTTGCTAAAATTTCCAGATTCCTTGAAAAGCTGCTCAAAATGAGGCTTGCAATAGAGAACTCCATCCATGGAGGAGTAGCTGCTCATCTGTAGAAGCATATTAGATTGAAATTTTTAGAGATCAGATCACATCGTTGGATTTCAGCGTTACATAATCAATCTCATGTACAACAACTTTGGTAATGTCTATTGTGTAAATTTTTGTACTTTTGATACCAAAAACTGACATTTTAACTACCTAGTAAGAGCATGCCACATACATAAACTTATTATATGTCACTAGATCTAAAATGTAATGATTTGAAATCATGTTATTGATCCTAAAATATATACTATTCATGTAAATATATATAGACAAAGAAAATGGATAATTACCGAAAGAGTTCCTTTGCAGTGGCTACATTTGAAGCATGCTTTATGGTAAAACACTCCTTCGAGAGTCATGCTGTCCACCACATAAACAGTCCTATCACAAGCCTTGCATTTATCCAAAGTTCCTGTAAATGCCATTTTTTCTTTTCTGCTTTCCCCCTTCTTCAGAAAAAATCAAAAGGGTAATAAGGCAAGATATAAATGTGTATATGTTCTTTTGATTATATTTCAGGTGACTAAGAATAATAAGAAAAAATGACAGGTTTCTTATAAGAGCAAGTACTTGAGACAAAAAGATTGAAACAAATTTTTGCTCTGTCTAAAACAGAGCCAATTTTATATGTTGGATTATAACAAATTTCAGGAAAAGCAGTAAATAAAGGACAAGTGAAAGAAGATGCCAATATGTGAAGTAAATATGGGAAATGGGTGCACGAAATTTGTGGGTGTTATCCGATTGAATTGGAGTAAAAGAAGGTGTGGAGTTCTGACCCTTTCAAGGGGTGAAAATAGTTTCAAGTTAAACCCCAACTGTTTTTTGCTATTTTAAGTAAATTGCAAATCACAAATATGGATATGTCATATACATTTGTATTTGGAAAATTTTTAAAAATTACTATTTTTGACTCTCTCTCTCTCAGAATAACCACCAGTTTTACTAGGCGTTTCTCCCGTTGCTTCTTCTGTATGTTTGGTTGAACAATGATTGCTATCAACTTTTGGGTTGGAATTTCTGGAAAGCTTTTCAATTCAATCCTTAGCTATTTTTTTATTTAACATCGTGACAACATTAATCGAAAAAAGAATTACAAACATAAAAAATTCAGAAGAACAAGCTAAATAACTCTAGACATAACAACTTACTGGCCTATTGAACCAAGTTATTATGAGCACTTACCCTTTTGCAATTCAATGTCCAGGAAGGAATTATTTCTATATGCTTCTTTTTAATAATCTCTTCTTGCTGTAGTCGGTTCCTTTATTTCTCTTTTTACTCGGTCTAAAATATGATAAAGGGTTCGGTTGGCAGATCGTATTGTAATGTATTGTATTAGTATTATTTAATAAAATACAATGTTGGTTATTGACTTGTATTAATTGATTGTGTAAAGTTATAATATATTTTTAATACACTCGATCCCAACACCAATTATGGGTCCGGTCCCGAGTACCGGGTCCACGTCCCAGGTCCAGGTTCGGGTCTGGACCCGAATCCGAGTCCCAGTCTCGGTCCCAAGTCCGGGTCGGAGATTGACATTGACCCCAAATCCTTTGTAAATATTATAATACAAGCTAATACGAACCATTTATTATATATTAAATAATATAACATACATTGTATTAAAAAATTTAGTCGTAATAATTAATATAATACATTGCTTAATTTAAATATAGTGTTATTTATTATTTAATACAATACGACCTTTATACGGCGTAGCCCAAATACGTAAATAATATCTATAAAAACTTTATATAGATTCATATGCATATACCTCGTACAAAGTTACATAACAAAGATGAATATGGTTGATATCTCTACCTTACCTAGCAGTATATTGGAGAATCAGCTAAGATCATTTGTTGTAATACACATTATTAAAATTAATTTGATTGTACAAAAGGTTATTACAAAATAAAAACTTGGAACAACCTCATCAAGGAGGCAGCACTACTTGCTGGCATAATATCAGATCCGAGATGGTCTTTCCATGACGATCAATTCTTCTAGAACAGTTGACGCCGCCATCTAGTATGTTCCGAACCACAACATTCAAAGAATGAATTCCTTTTACTTCATAAACTTCCACCTTAAAATGTTCATCCTGCCACTTTTTTCTCTTGTTAATGGCATCCGAATCCAAATTTAGATAAGAAGGGTAGTTTTGGAGAGCCGAGACTACACCCTTAACCCACTCAGCAGTTATGATTAACTTCAATCTCTCAATATCAGAAGGGAAATGTGGGATAATGGAAAAGTTCAAGTCATTCCCTTTGTCTCCGGCCCTGCTATGTGCTATGTCATAGAGTGGAATTTTTTGGCCTGAGGGAGCAGGAGAGATGTCACTTTCAGAAAGTGAAACATCTGCTATGGATCCATGAAAAACAGGAGTTTTTATATGGTTTTCACAGCTAACTTTTGAATGATTTGATTTCATTTCTACAGTGCGCTTTACTGATGTCCTCCAAGAAACATGTTCACGATCGACCTGAATGATCGGAAACAGAGAAACACAACTCGGAAGTTCATATTGTGGTGTGGAAAAAGGAGATATCAAGTACTAAATTTAAAAATTGAGAGAATGACATATGATATATGATATATGGTAGAGAGAGTATTACCAATTGTTTTTCAAGAATGACCTCTCTCTTGTGTCCAACACTGTAATGAGAAGCAAATATAAAAATAGTCAGTGGAAAATGATCAATCAGATATCAGGGAATACAAATCTCATAATATAAGGTGAATACAAAAAGGTCAATCCCTATTAAATATGTCTTTAGGATTTGATATTACAAGGACACTGATCAGTAAGTAACTAACTTCATGAGCGTCAAGAGCAACATATGTGAGTTCAAGAAACTTCTCATTCGCTTTTTAGCACAGGAAACCAATTGTTATGAAAATAAAGAACCAAGATTTATTGCTACTAGTACTAGAGATGAATCTAAGTATAATTAATCATCAAGAAATGTCAAAGTTCAAAGTAACTTGGGAAATAGGTTCAGAAGCTGATAAGAACTTGACTTGACCTGATACCACCACCCCCAGCTGGTCCATTCGTATATAATGCTGTAAACTCTCTAGTAAATAGGATAGCATGTTCTTTCAGCTCAAATAATCCATCCATACGCAATCTTACATCATTACGAGCCGCTAAAGATGAAGTCTCATCATCAATGCTAGTTGCTTTCAGACTATCTAAGCCAATTATATAAGAAAATACAGAACTGCTGATGCCAGGCAATATTTCTTCTAACCAAGATCTGACCTAATAAATCATCAAAAATTAAAGTAAATCAATTATGACTTCGAGGCTTTAATAAGTATCTTCAAGGGAATATTAAGACTATAACAAACGCTTCAAAATTCAGTTTTTCTTCCCTCATTTGAATAGGCTATCATATACATAAATAGCAGTGGCAAAATCTTGAAACATATCTACCAGAAACTCTGCAGCCTCTGCACGTTTAACACACTCATATCCTCCATAAGATATCTCACCCCATCCTTTCCAACCACAGTCCTGAAAATTATGACACCAGTATAACCACAGCACATTAGTATAACCACAGACCAAGGAACACAAAAATGGTTTCCAATAGAGTCAAAATATGGTTAATCTTGTAAAGAAAAAACAAGATCACTAGTCACTATGCTCAAATAGTGAAGGCAAAAACACTGATAAAATTTCAACTCCTCTAACCTTATGGAATATGACGCTGGGTAAGATTGTAAAAAAAAATAAAAACAATCGCTCACTTTAAATGACTTAAATAAAAAATGCACAGAAACATTCTAAACATGCAACCACATACACAAGATACGGTATTCATGCTAAATTAACCAAGAATCAAAGACCATAGGATATTAGTACCACCAAAGGATATTCTGTTGGAGCTTAGAGCGGTCTTTGACCAAAGCAAGCAATGAGAAATAACAAGGGTGGCTACCATCATTGTATAGGCTTAAAAATCAAATTTCATTGGTAGCAAGAGAAAGATAAGCTCTCTTTAGTGATTAACTACGCACCCGAGCTCCAAATAAAACTTTTAAGCACAAGCATGGTACATGGAGAGAATGATCCTCCTCCATTTACTGCTTATGAAAAATTTATAAATATTCACCTTTGGAATCAACTGCAGGAGCTTTTCAGGAACCAAACCAGCAGAGGATTCTGCTCCAGCACAAAGAACCTTGCAACTAGATAAGGGAGAGAATGAAACATTTTGAAGATCAATAATCTGCATTCAAGGACAAACAGACAACCATACCTGTCAATTATTGTTCTCCTATTTCATTCGGAATAGAGCTATATGTACACAAACTTACCACATCAGGGGTGACATAAGAGCTGGGATCCCCAATTTCGTATAGAAGTTGTTGAGCACAAGTGCTGAAATTTAAGACCCCACCACTATGTTCTGCCTTTGCCACACATACTCTTCCATCAGAACTTATTTCAGCATAAGGATGTGACAAATCAAGGAGTTGAGACAAAGACATGTCCCGTCGTTTGTCCCCTAAACAAAAGAAAAAAAACAAAGCACTATGACCATATATATTATATTTATATAAGAAGTTACGTTTTTGCCTTCAAATACCCCATATTTTATAGGTTGATTAAACTGAGTTCACAAGTCACCTGGATGCATGAAGTATCCCCCAGTAAGTTGACAACCACACTCTAGAAGATGGCCAGCCAGAGACCCCTGCGCTAGTAGTTCTAAACTGTCCCAGTTCCAACCTAGTTCATATATCTTTTCATGTAGCAGAAGAATTCTTTAGAAACTAAGCATAACTCTAGCTATGTAGCTTACAATACAATCAAGAAATGGAATGGAATTTTAAGATAAAATTACCCATTCATTGATCTCACTACCCAATATTACATCATTTCTAGATGTATAAATTTGGTGTGAAATCAATACAAAAATGATAGAATTCTAACACCAAATCCTTTCTATTCCAATTACAACACTAAAAATTATACTAAAACTATAATTTTTTATTATTATATTATTTTATTTAAATTATAAATAGACACATACAAAATGTTTATTTATAAATATATTTATTTAAATATAAACACTAATAAAAAAAGATTTGGTGTAGCCTATAGTGTCACAATAGTGGGACACTATAAACAATGTTATATATTGGATAGGTTTTAGAGTGTGGTTAGAATAAATTTAGTGTGAAATCTCAACAAATTTGACATTTTAGTGTTCCGTTGGAGTTGGCCTAAGAAAGAAAGAAACACTCCTACATTGTATGCGCACCAGAACATTATACACAGTGAATGTGACACTGCTTTTAAAACAGTGGGTACTATCTGGAATGAAAGTGATTGTATGGAAGAACACAAGAACTCTTTTCATACTCGGCAAAACTTGGAAATCTCTTAACAGAATTATTAATTCCTTCAAAAAAATAATAACTACAGAATATTTAATTTTGTATAAGAACAAACAAAATGCATACCATTGGCGCCAAAAATAGGGCAGCATCTGCAACACGGGAAGTTATTACTACATTAGGCTGGTGCTTTTCCAAACATTCAACAATGGGAGCTGCTCCAAGATATGTGCTAATACCCTTCACCAATTATACTAAAAAGGTAAGGTCCAACATCTCAAAAGATCACAGAAAGATGAAAATAGTATAAATTGTTAATGGATTACAATCTTAATTTACAGCAAAAAATAGATACTTCAGGAGGAGGAGCATACATCAGTGTACCACAGACTACACACAATGATATCAAATTACAGAGATGCAAATATTATTTACTAATCAAAGTTACAATTAGAGGTAGTAGAGCCTTACACCTTCCATGTTATGTGATTTTTCATGAGGTGATCCTGACCCTACACAGACAACAAAATGTAAATTTGGTCAGATAAAGAACTAAGTTTTATCCAATTAAAATAAAGACATGATTAAATCATAAAACAATCCTTGATTTAATTGAATGTTGTGAAGCATTTAGTGTTTATAAAATCTCAAACGTATCATCTCCAATTCATCCTCCTAAAAGTGACTACAAATACCTGTTTTGCTGACAAAAACCTCATAAGCAACACCCACAGATACGTTCAGTCCCAGGCTGCTGGCTATTTCTACAACTTTCTCCTGAGCACCACATGGATCCACTGCCCAGAAAAAGAAACAATAATAAGAACATTTATCTAAACTATTTCTTTTAAGAAAAAAAAAAAGTTTGTTGATTGCATAAAATTTTATTTAGTAATCTTACTTGCACCCATGTTTGTGATTATGCAAACTCCTCTTTCCATAGCTATAGGTAAAAGCACATGCATCCACTCGGAAACTACACATTCATTGCAACAAACAACCAAGAGATATCTAGGATTACCAGACAAGTCAATCTCTGTTTATACTTGTTGAAAGTTGAAACATGGAAATAGAAAAGAAAGGAGTTTACTAATAAACAGGTTCTCCTTCAGTAGTTCGTAATGTCTCTTATTTTCACAATTTACAAGTTATTAAGATTCCTTGACTATTCTAACATTTAAGAACTCCCAAATAATGCGTGTTTATAGCATTGCAAGGAAATACAAGATTCAAATTTTTCTCTCCTATACACAGCTGACTAGTTAAAGTTATGAATAAGAGTATGACCATGTATAATAGAGCACACCAGAGTAAACATTCAAAAAGACCAACCTACTTTTACACAATGGAATGAAGTCTTCATTTAGATGTTTTCTATGAAATATAACAATTTCAGTTTTCAAGAACAGACAAAACTTACAGAAGAAAAACACATCATAACTGCTAAAATTAGCATAGACTTACTCCTGGAATCGTAACCATCACCTCCTGACACCATAACCTGATACCGATCAGCAAGGGTGCGCTCCGCTAGGCATTCAAGTACAAGATAATTCAGTTCTTCAACTCTTTGAAGCAACTTAAGAGCGCCCAAAATCCTGTCACCTCCAAAGCCAGCTCCGCAGCCAATGTACACCTTGTCCCTTCGTTTCAAGGGATTTTCTCTCTGTAGTTCAATCCCAGACATAAAAAACTTACACTTCATTCAACATGAGATCCAATTCATTTAAAACTGTACTGAGATTAAAAAAAATCACCAGCTTAATCACACAGTTGTGAATCTCATCTTTGACATGGGTTTCCATATTTACTGATACTCCCCCTAAAGAAGCTGATTCCATTAGCTAACTCAATAAACTTCTATTCAAAATTGCTATGCACAAGCACAACTGATGAAGGTTTTAGTACGACTGTCCTGACAAATACCCACTAGCATTAACAGTAATATTGTAAACGTGAATGATCCACAAATTCCCAGAATCGCTACACAAAATGAAAAGAAGCGAAAAAAAAATAATCAATAAGACGGAAGTGTCAAAGTTTTTTTAGAACTAATCCAAAGACTCATTAATTTATGTTTCGATCAGAAAATTAGAACCATTTATTAATGATGAGTTTACAAAGGAAACATACAAGTATTAACCTTTGCGATAAACATTAAAATAGGGAAAAATATACAAAGCAAAAGAAAGCAATAGATACCTGGAAATTCAGAGGATGGATTATGGATAGTTCCCGCACATACCAAACAACAAACTTTTTTACTTTCTCTTTCTTTGTCACTAAATGTCATTGGAATTGGTTGATACTATGGATAACTACGTGTCTACGTGTACTAAAGAAAAATAAAAAACAAATAATAACAATATCTTTATTTGAAAATACCAAAAGCGTATAGATTCGTTATTTGATATTTTTATTTTTTAAAAAATATAAATATAAATAAAGGAGTTAGGTCATGAGTATTTGATATTACCCTCATCATGGGCGGCGACTCTAGCTACCCACCAAATCGGAAACTTAAGATGATTGAGGAGGAGAATGATGGTGGTGCATCTAATTTTAAAATTATGGACGGCATAAGTGATGATTTACTCTTCGAAATACTGATACGATTCTCCGATCAGCGGTTAACCACTATCCAATGCAGCCTCGTCTGCAAACGCTGGCGTGGTCTGATACTGAGTGATGAATTTGTTCGCAGAATACGTTCTGCTACAACGCTCTTGATTCAGGTGGATTCGTCCATGAATACACGAAGAATTATGAGGCCCCGTCCTCCTATTGTTGACCGAAAACCACTGTCGTCGTTTAAGAGTTATTTTAATTTTATTCCTGAGCCAGGATCAATGACTGTAGAAGCTTCTTTCAACGATTTATTACTTGTGACAACCGATAGTACTCCTACAAACTTGTATATCTGCAACCCGTTTACCCAACAATGGTTCCTTCTTCCCAAGCCCCCATTACCATCCATCTGTGGTAGATATGGATTGTCATGCGAGGAAGATAAGAAGAACAAATTATTCAAGTTCAAGGTTTTGCTTGTTCAAGATATGCTCAGAAGAAGCGAAGCTGAACCTTTTCACTACATTGTGGCCATTTTCCGTTCGGAGACTGGAGAATGGAGACGATCAAAGCAGTACTCATCACTAAAGCGTATTCGTAGCACATATAGAGACGAGGTCGTTTTCTCCAACGGGAAATTTTATTGGCTTCAGATTTCTTCTAAAGGCCTCATTCTCTTTGCCTTCGAACCGGATGTCGGCCTCGGCGGCAGACGTCAACATCTTTACCTCCCCAAAGACATTGGCGCCAGAACCACACCCGATCCCTTCCTGGGAGTGAGTGAGGGTCGTCTACGGATAGTTAAGGTAGATCACGATAGAAATAAGCAGGAACAATCGTGGAAAGTTTGGGAAAGTAAGGAGCGGAAGAAGGGGTTGTCTTGGAGTTTGGTGCACGAGAGGAGTTACAGTTACAGCAGTAGGGAAGAGGAAGGGAAAACATCGGTGAAGGACGTAGAGTTCGTGTGTTTTCATCCAGAGAATGGCGACGTTGTGTTCACCTCTTCAGACGTGTATAGACGAGTTTTTCATTACAACCTTAGAAAAGGAACGGTAGAAGAAATATTGGACGTAGTCAAAAGAGATGATGTTGTTAATTTTCGTCGGATTGCCTCAGTGGAATTGGAGGTCACCTTATCTAAAGGCGGCTGGCCGGCTCCTATCCCTTTCCACCTTACTCGTCTCACCCCGCCAACTCCACTTCCTACCTTACCTTCTTCTACTTGATTAGTAATAGTATAGAATTTTCTTTTCATTTTCATTTACTACCTATCCTAGTCTCTATGTTTCTTTATTTTCTAATTTCTATTTATTTTTATGGTTAAAAAGATACACCAAGTTTATCAGTTGTCATTACTTTGGGAAAGGAACGCTGTATTTATGAATCGAGTTTGAGTATTCCAAGTCTCATCACACCTTGGCACACTCATCTCTACGGGCAAACTAATAGTACTAGTACTACACAAATTTTGCTTAATCATAAAACATTGTTTGATTTAATCTTCTGCTGACAGAAACCTCATACGCAACCCAACAAATACAATAAGAAATACTTTAATATTAAGTTTTTATTCCCTCATAGCGCCAAACAAAATCTTGAAACTTATCTACCAGGAATTCTGCAGCCTATTCATATCCTTAGTATAAGTATAACCACAAACCAAGGAACGGAAAAATGGTTTCTAATAGAGTCAAAATATAGTCAACTTTTACTCTTAATGGAAAGAAAGGAGAAGGAAGATCACAAGTCACAGGAGAATATATCCTTATATATTGAAGGAAAACAATTGTTATAAATTGTAAACTCTTTTCGGGTAGTATAATCTTTAAGGAATATGACACTGGCCAAGATTGTAAAAAATAAGAAAAGAACACCAGTCCTAAAATTATGACACCAGCACCAAGGAACACAAAAATGGTTTCTAATAGAATCGAAATATGGCTAATGTCGTAAAGAGAAAAAGAAGATCACAAGTCACTATGCTCAAATAGTGAAGGCAAAAACACTGATAAAATGTTAACTCCTCTAACCTTATGGAATATGACGCTGGCTAAAATTGTAAAAAAAATAAAAGCAATCGCTCACTTTAAATGACTTAAATAAAAAAAAATGCATATAAACATTTAAAACATGCAACCACATACACTAGATATGGTATTCATGCTAAATTAACCAAGAATCAAACACCATAGGATATTAGTACCACCATAGGATAATAAGTTGGAGCTTATGAGCGGTCTTTGACCAACGCAAGCAATGAGAGATAACAAGGGTGGCTCCCATCATTGTATAGACTATTAAATCAAGGTATTTCATTGGTAGCAAGAGAAAGATAAGCTCTCTTTAGTGATTAACTACGCACCCGCCCGAGCTCCAAATAAAACTTTCAAGCACAAGCATGGTACACGGAGAGGATGATCCTCCATTTACTGCTTATGTATTTACATTATTATAATACAAATCTGCCCGAAACTTTAAAAAAAATTCACCTTTGGAATCAACTGCAGGAGCTTTTCGGGAACCAAACCAGTGGAGGATTTTGCTCCAGCACAAAGAACCTTGCAACTATCCATATTTTTAGGTCGATCAAACTAAGTTCACAAGTCACCTGGATGCATGAAGTATCCCCCTGTAAGTTGACAACTACACTCTAGAAGATGGCCAGACAGAGACCCCTGTGCTAGAAGTTCCAAACTGTCCCAGTTCCAACCTAGTTCATATATCTATTCATATAGCAGAAGAATTCTTTAGAAACTAAGCATAACTCTAGCTATGTTGCTTACAATACAATCAAGAGATGGAACGAAATTTTTTGATAAAATTACCCATTCATGGATCTCACTACCCAATATTACAAAATTTCTAGTGAGAGTTTTCCACAGATGTATAAGAAAGGAAGAAACACTGCTACATTGCATGCGCGCCAGAACATTATACACAGCAACGTGACACTGCTTTTTAAAACAGTGAGTAATATCTGGAATGAATGTGATTGGATGGAACACAACAAAAACTCTTTTCTTACTCGGCAAAACTTGGAAATTTCTTAAAACGATAATTAATTCCTTCAAAAAAAAATAATAACTACGGAATATTTAATTTTGTATTCGAACAAACAAAATCCATACCATTGGCGCCAAAAATAGGGCAGCATCTGCAACACGGGAAGTTATTACTACATTAGGCTGGTGCTTTTCCAAACATTCAACAATGGGAGCTGCTCCAAGATATGTGCTAAAACCCTTCACCAATTATACTAAAAAGGTAAGGTCCAACATCTCGAAAGATCATAGAAAGATGAAAAAAGCAGAAATTGCTAATGCATTACCAGATGGATGTAATTTGACATAAGCTACAAATGTAATTTTTTTGCAGCCTTTCCTGGAAAATAGGAACACAATGAAAAGATGGAAATATGTGGGTTTTACCCCGGAGTTGCATAGGATATACTATAAAAGAGAAGACATTCCAATACCTAAAGAAGACCAGAGGGATGTGAATGTTCTATATCCATGGCCCTACCATAAGGTTCTGTATAGAAATAATGAAGGTGGAGTGCTTAGTCCTCTACGCCATGGTTGGATGATTTTTGGTGAAAGTTTGAGTTATGTGGAGTTTGCTGAAGGAGCAA
The DNA here is from genome assembly GCF_029168945.1 of Cannabis sativa. Lineage (NCBI taxonomy): Eukaryota > Viridiplantae > Streptophyta > Magnoliopsida > Rosales > Cannabaceae > Cannabis > Cannabis sativa. The sequence goes on along the minus strand of NC_083601.1, from coordinate 37,066,278 downwards.
TGGACTATGTTCACCGAATTCCAATAATCGAAGAGGAGGGTGGAATATTTCAAAGATACTTCGAATTGACAGAGGAAATTAGTAACTACCGTTCATTTTTCAGGAGTCTCCATCTCCGTCTGTCTGCCATTACGGGTCATGAACTTGAATCTAGAAATCACTCTTCCCCTTCCCACTTAATCTTAATGTCCTGCAAAGAGGCTATGAAACCATTAAACTCAAGATCATCTTCGCCATCATCTTCGCCAACTAAAATCCATTCTTGTAATATTGGTTGGTTCACAGGCATTGGAGAGCCATCTTCTAAAGAGCGTAGAGTAAACTGTTGAAGAATCCATCGTGAGAAACTTGCCTCAATGCATTGATTAGTGAATTTGTTAGTTGGCGAAGATGATGGTGAAGATGATCTTGAGTTTAATGGTTTCATAGCCTCGTTGCAAGACATTAAGATTAAGTGGGAAGGGGAAGAGTGATTTCTAGATTCAAGTTAATGGCCCGTAATGGCAGACAGACGAAGATGGAGACCCCTCAAAAATGAACGGTAGTTACTAATTTCCTCTGTCAATTCAAAGTATCTTTGAAATATTCCATCCTCCTCTTCGATTATTGGAATTCGGTGAACATAGTCCATTGCTCCTTCAACAAACTCCACCTCACTCAAACTTTCACCAAAAATCATCCAACCATAGCGTAGAGGACTAAGCACTCCACCTTCATTATTTCTATACAAAACCTTATGGTAGGGCCATGGATATAGAACATTCACATCCATCTAGTCTTCTTTAGGTATTGGAAAATCTTCTCTTTTACAGTATAACCTATACAGCTCTGGCAAAACCCACATATTTCCATCTTTTCATGTGTCCCTATCGAAGCGAGATACCTCTTCACCATGTCTTAAAATAACCACATCTTTACTTATACTTCTATTTTTCAGGAAAGGCTGCAAACAAATTACATTTGTAGCTTATGTCAAAATAATAAAAAAAAATTACATTTATAGTTTATTAAGAAAATTGCATTAATAGATAATTTATAAAGAAAAAACAGAGGATATACCTCCCATGAAGAACCGTCCCCCCCTCCTTCCCCTTCCCTTTCCCCTTCTCCTTCCCCTTCTCCTTCTCCTCCTTCATTTTCACTGTTGTCTTCTGATTCCTCATCTAATGGAGGAGGATCCGTCCCATCTATTACCAAATATAGATATATCCATTTGTATAAAACAAAAATATATTATTACCAAATATATAAATTCTTAGAGCAACCACACTTAAGTAAACATAGTTCACCACACACCCGCACAAAATTCCCTCACACCTATTGAAAAAATAGGATAACTTACAAAGAAATATAAAATTCAGTCACTAGCTAGTGAGAATTTAAACATACCAGTGCCTTGAGCAGGGAGCACAGCTTCGCAACACACTATGCAATCCTGAAACAATCACGAAAGAAAAATAAAAAAAAAAAATTATTCTGTAGAAACAATCACAATGTTTAGCTAGCAAGGAAATTTCTATTTTCATCAACTTGTCTTGGATGACTTTTTGCAACTCTTATCTACTAAAACTAGTGAATCTTACTACTACTGCACTAATTTGCAATTGAAGGATTGTTGGACACTTCTCTCCTGTTATAGTTTTAATCTACCGAAAGCAAATTCCAATAGTTAATAGTGACTGACCAGTGACTTCTATAAACAAAAATGAAAGAGATGCATAGAGCTGAAAACTTCTTTCCCTTCTATTTCATTTCAATTGATTTGATACATTGCAATAAGAAGAATACTGAGATTAAAATTAACCTGATCATTTGTCAGAACATCATCAAGTAAGCTCAGATAAAACACGCCGAGTTGAGAGTGAGAGGAGAGTCCTCGAGAAAAGGATTGTTTGAGTCCATGTTCATGTATTGCAGTATTGGATCTAGAGAGAAGAGCAAATATAGAGAAAAATCACTTTTCAAGGTTGCAAACATAAATGTTCAGAATCAAAACCAGAAAACTAGTATCTAACTAAGCACTGATACTTCAATGTATTTTATGCACTTTAAAAAATTAGCATCGCTTCAATATTTTCATCTCTGGATTTTACTTATATTATCTCCGAACCAAACATTGCAAAATTCCACAGAGAAACAGTTCATGATCGATTTTAGAACTAAAATATAATAATAAGTACCTGAAAGAACTCATCATTCGTGGAAATGGCTGTGATAACATAATAGATGGTCTCGCCATTGATGAACAATAAAACGAAAGAGAAAGCAAAAACAGCGAGAGAAAGAGAAAAGAAAGAGAGAAGAAAAGGTATTGAAAGAGTTATCACAATTCATATAAATACCTGAATGAAGGGAAGCCGCTTAAACAACCAGCTCGGCTCAAAAAAATGTTAGAAGAAAATTAAAAGAGCGAGACACTGAGACTTGTTTGAGGAGAGAAAGGGTCGAAATGGCCCTAAAATCTGTTGTCTCATTTCCTTTCCTTTCCACTAAACACCTGTCCTATGGATTACTGAAAAAATTTATATATATAATGAAAAATAGGTCACACCTTTTCAACCATTTTATTTCTATGTAAATAGTGAACATACAATTTATTTTCGGGTAAATACCATTTTGGACCCTGTATTTTGCAAAAATTCCAGATTGGACCCTGAGTTTTGTTAAATGACAAAATAGACCCTGTATTTTCTAAAATAGTAAGAATAAGACTCTGAGCTCAATTTTTGACAACTTTTTTTTAATACAACCAACATGAAGACAATGCTTAATACGAACAGATACAAAAAATGTAAACAGTTTTGTCATAGCACTTTTAGATCGGATTATAATTAAATTTTATTTTGACAAAAAATCAATTCAGGGTCCTATTTGTACTATTTTAGAAAATACAGGGTCCATTTTGTCATTTAACAAAACACAGGGTCCAATTGGTAACTTTTGCAATACAGAGGGTCCAAAATAGTATTTACCCTTTATTTTCATATGTAAAAATATGCCTACTTATTATTCACCTATATATTATTGTGCTCTTTCAATTTTTTAGCCAATTAAAAATATCAATTAGAGTTAATATCAATTTCATAAATCAACTACTTTATCAAAAAAAAAAAATTCATAAATCAACTAGAGTTAATATCAATTTCATAAATCAATTTTAGATTCTTGGAGCATGTTTGATATTGTTTTTTGGTTTTAATTTGTTTTCAAAAAATTGATTTTAAAAATGAGAACAAAAAATAATTTTTAAAGTTTTTAAAACATAAGTCATGTTTGGTTAGTGTTTTTTAAAAACAATATTGACCAAAAGTGAATTGGTTTTTAAAACATAAAACAACATTTTGTTGTTTTCAAAATTCTTGTTTTTTGTGTTTTCTGAAAATTGTTTTCAAAAAACAAAGCCAAACAAGCCAAATTGTTTTCAAAAAATAATTTTCTGTTTTTAAAAACAAAAACAAAAAAAAATTAGTTATGATGTCAAACATGCATTTGTTATTTATCATTTTGGGTGTATAAAAAATAATAGAGCGAAAAAAAATAAAATAATGAAGAATGAAATATATGCGCAAAAAAGAAAAAGAAGAGGATGAAGAATGAAATATACGCATTTGAGATAGAAAATATATATTTCAATCAATGAAAAATTATGTTACTTATCTTGAGAGAATTCTAATTTTCTTTTTCTTTTGAATATTATGGATTTGTTTGGAGCTTAGGATAAAAGGCTTGAGATTATACAAAATAGTCATAAGCCATACAATTTTTTTATCTTCTTTCAAATTAATCCTAAGAGTTTTGAACTATTTTAACCCACCAAAAGAATAGAATAATTTTTTTAAAGCAAAAGAAACTTCATTTAATTAAATAGAATATGAATACAATAGGGCCTCCATAGGAGCATGAACATTAGAACAACATATTTCACAATCAACAATAAATCTAGTTCTCTTAGTAGTATAGTGTGCAACTCAGTTTGCAAATTATTTTACAAACTCAACAGGTTTACAATCTTGAATAAGAAGGTCAAATAAATAATTTATTAATAAAGAACCTCGAATCGCTTGAATAATTAATTGGCTAACTATTTCGACCACTACTTGCTGCCGGACATATTTTTAATCCAACTCAGGACATCCTTCACCCCCATAGCCTCGATAGTTGCAACATCCAAGTGACCATGTCTACAACTACTTTGGACACCAACTAAAGTCCATGAGTCTGACCGAGCCACCATAACAAAACCATATAGGCCTTCCCTTTCAAATATTGCAACATCGACATTGACTTTGTAAACATTTGTAGCAAGTTTAGACCAAAGCTCTAGTCCATCGCCATTTTGTTGCAAATCATACAACGGAAAACAATTTGTGTTTTGAGCTTTTCTCCATTGTTCCAAGGTCACTCTACCTGAGATAATTACATCATCGACAGAGATAGATTTATCCTTCTAACTAGTGCATTTCAAGTCTTCCATATAGCCCACCAAAGCATAGTTGTCATACGTACACCCTTTGTACTCGTCAGAACAACTTATAATTTGGGATAGCCAAGTGCCAAAAGAGAGGTAGATTCACCACATCGATAAATAGTCTAGCTCTTCTCCAGGCAGTAACAAAATAACAAGAAAGTAAAACATGGAGAATAGTTTTTGCAACACTATTATACGACGGACAGACAGAGGGAACATCAACTTTCTTAATCTGTAGCTGAATCCAAGTAGGTAGGCACTCCGATACAATTTTTCATAAAAGATTTTTTACTTTCAACGAGATCTTAAGCTACCAAAGTTTTATTTAAAAATAAGAATTGTCCACCTCCACCCTTTCTTATTTGTACTCCTTGATCAAAATAATGGATTAATTTAGTCTAATGTACTTACTTTTTTCTTTTCTTTTTTCATAACCTAAATTTTCAAGATGTAATATTATTTAGTAAAAATATTTCAAATATTTTTTTATTACTTAATTTTTAGAAATCTTATTTTTATTATATATTACTTATTTTAAAATACAATATTTTATAAATTTATTTTGAACTATTTTATACTTTAATTATTATTGCATTACACCAAACACAACATAGTACTAATATATCTAGTTCAGTCCAATCCAATTTAGTCATAAATTTTAATCCATTCCAATTCAATCTTGTATACTAGGAGTGAAATTCAGTCGATTATGTTCATTTTTTCATTTTTGCACACCGTAACTGACCATATGATAGTTTATAACCGTTCATAACTGATTTGGTGGTTATGATCGGTTATGGTCAATTTTTGGCGATTTCATTCAAATACATAATTAAATATAAATTAGCGTATATTCATAATAAAAAATGATCTCTATCGTAATGGTATGTGCAGAGCCATCAAGTTGGTGAAAGGCTTAGGACACATTTAAAAGTAGCCTTTATATATGTTATTTCTTAAAAAAAAAAAAATTGTCAATAGTGTGAAAGTTAAACCAATAACCTCCTCAATAATAAGCTTGATGCTTACCACACTAGTGCTAACTCAATTTAAATGAAAATATTAAATTACATTTTTATATATTATATTTTTTTTTTACATATTATACATACTAATTTTTAGTTTGGGCCCTTAATATTATAGGGCCTAGGCCCTGGTTGCCCCATCCTTAAGTCGACCCTAAGTACGCGCTTGTTTCACCAATTGTGAGGTTGTGGGTTCGATTCTCAACTGAAATACCTTTAAAGTTTTTTTTCTTAAAATAAACTAAAGGTGTAGCAAATAGGTGTCGTCCAGCTTTAATGTATAATAAATCTTATATATATATTTATAATTTTATATTGTATATATGGTCATTTACCGTTAAACATTTTTTATAAAAGAAATTTGAATTAATATTGATGTATTTGAACAAAATTGGTATACTAAACTTAAGTATATAAAAAATAATTAGATATACCACTTTTTCATTAAATTTAAAAGTACTCTTCTCATAACTTACCCCTCCTCTCTCTCTCTTCCTCTATTCTCTCTGTCTCTCTTGCTCTCTTCTTCTCACGCACATAGCAACCCACGGCTGCCAACCACCACGCCTCCAACCGAAGACTACCCACCAACGACTACCAACTCAAGACTTAGGATCTCCGAATCACGACTACCACGCCATGAATGTAAGTTTTCCATTTCATTTTATTGTATTTTGTGTGATTTAGGGTTAAAATGTATGATTTTATTATAAGTTTATTGATTTAGGAATAAATTATATAATTAATATCTGTTATCTGTGAGTTGATGTTAGATCTAGGGTAAAAAACGGTCGGATATGAGTTTTGGGTAGAAAGCTAATTTTTTTGCCAGGCCCGATCAGGGCCGGCCCTGAAAATTTATGGGCCCAAGACGAATTAAATTTTGGGGCCCTCAAAAATATATCAAAAAAAGAGTGTCATGGGATTTGAACCCATGACCTTAGACATTATGTCCTCCACCTCAACCAACTAAGCTATAAATATTTGTTGTTTATATTACACTTAAATTTTACTTAAATAAAAGCCTAATAATTTTTTTTTTATTTTTTTATTTTGGGCCCCCGGAAAGTGTGGGCCCTAGGCACGGGCCTAGCCCGCCTATGCCTAGGGCCGGCCCTGGGCCCGATGGTGTTTCTACGGTGGCCTGATGCCTTTCTATTGTTAAAATGAGTAAAGGTTGAAGACGAAGGTTCGATAGTAATCTGATGGTGGCCGATGCTAACTATAAATGTAAGATATTGTTCGATGGTGGCCCGACAGGGCTGGCCCTAAAATTTAGTGGGCCATAGAAAAAAAAAATATTTTGGGCCCTTATTTTTTTTAAAAAAATGTGGTATTTTTCAAAATCAGTAAAAAAAATTGTATAATTTCAAAAGGGAAATATTTTTTTTAGGCCCTTGGGCTAGGTGGGCCCTAGGCACAAGCCTAGCTCGCCTATGCCCAGGACCGGGCCTGTGGCCCGATGCCTGTCTGACGAGCTTAATGAATTGAGCTTAACATCTATAAATGTAGAATATGGTCCGATATTGGGCTGATGCTCTTATTTTTTATGTACAAAAACATAAAAAAAAAAATGGTAACATCAGGCTACCATCGAACTACCGTTGGATCCTCATTAGATCACCATCGGTATAAATAGGAATGTGGAGTATGAATATTGAAGTTAGAAGAGAAGAGAAAGGAGAAGGGTATTATGAGTATTAATATCAAGTGTGCCTATTTTTTTTTTAATTTTGGTAAGCTCGTGTTCAAAAAATTTAATATGCATATAAATTCAAATTTTCCTTCTATAATTGTAATAATCGAAACTACCACCATTCTTTAAAAAATTGAAATCGAAATTGATTGCCGAAATCGATGATGATTCGTCACTGAATTTTTTATTTTTTTACAGTTGGTTTTGAGTTTGGTTATTATTTTGTGATTTTATTTTCACCTACAATGCATCCCAAAAAAAAGATGCACTGATGTATTCAATATTGTTTTTTTTTTTTTTTTTTGAAAGAAAGTATGTTATTCAAATCAAATCACCAAGTACATAGAGCAAGAATGAATCCCAGATAGCATCGCTCCACAAATGAACCCCTATAGACTAAGAATGCACTTAGCTACAAGTGGGCTACACCATTCGCATCACGCGAAATGGCACAACAAGAACCACCACCAACAGCAGCTAAAAGAGAAATAATCTCATCAACAATAGGTTTAAACATAAGAATATTATTTGGAAAATTAATCCATGAAGTCACCACAGTAGAATCCGACTCCACACGCACCAAAGAAAACCCCAAACTCTTAGCCCACACAAGGCCCACTCGGAGAGCTAGGAGCTCAGCCACCGCCACCTGAAAGTCCCCCACGGCTCCCACCGCCCAAGACGCCCAAACCACCCCTTCGGCACCGCGGATAACACCCCCAAAACCCGCAAAGCCCCTACCCGGAGTCACCGCTGCATCCACAGACAACACAAATTCCCCCACCCCAGGCACACACCACCGCGGCCTTACCGTCCCTCCACCCTCCCGTCTCAACCGCCCCATGCCACCGGAGCCCCTCCCGGCACCCAACCGAGCCACCCCAACGTCCGACGCACCCAAGACCCGACCCCCACAACTAATCCCCACACCAAGAAATTCCTCCAAAGCTTCCATAGCCAGCACATCAATCACATCTAATCTGGATTGCTTTTTCCCAAATAGAACAGAATTTCGATCATACCACAACCACCACCACACCATCGCTAACCGAGAAAATCGATTCGCATCAAGGACCTCAAAAAGATAAACAAGCAATTCCGCCAGCGAAGCAGATCTACCACGACTTAGCACCTTCCACAACTGAAGCTTCAACCATAAAGGACGTAAGGAAGAGCAATAAACCAATGCATGCTCAGGAGTCTCAATCTCCTCACCACATCTGTGACATAGCGGCTGAAGAGGGATCTTCCGCTTGATAAGTTGGGAGTTAGTCGGGAGAGCCCGGAAATACATTCGCCACACAAATATTTTGATCTTTTGCGGCACCCGCAAATTCCACAACCCATTCCACCAATGGGCTTGGTTACCAGAAGAGCTACCATTCGATTCACTAGCCATATCAAGAGCAACTGCATAACCACTTTTCACAGAGTAGCACCCATTTGAAGTGTAATGCCAACACCAACGATCCGCATAGGGCCCATACCGTAACGGTATACCAAGAATGATATCAATATCAGCCTGCATAAAATATCGAGACAAAGAACCAACATCCCAGGAACCCTGCCCCCCAATCAAATCACTGACCATAACTGTACCACCAGGAGCCGGCGAGATAGGCCGAAACGTCCTAGGCCGAGGAAGCCAAGGATCCCTAAAAGCATTAACACTCTGACCGTCCCCCACCACTTTCCTCAACCCCGAATGCAACAACTCCAACCCCCACATCAAACTTGACCATAGATGAGACGATCCTTGGCGATCTTTAGCTTCCAAAATAGAAGTAGTGGGAAAGTACTTACATTTCAATACGCGGCCAGCCAAGGAATTTGGAGAGTGAAGTAGGCGCCAAACTTGTTTAGCAACCATAGCCTGATTAAAAAGCCGAAGATCCTTGAATCCTAAACCCCCCTTTGACTTAGGTTGGCAAACATTCTCCCATTTCACCCACGCAATCTTCCGTTTATCATTCTTAGTACCCCACCAGAACTGTAAAATAATGGACCGAAGCTGATCACAAGTAGCCACAGGTAGCTGGAAGATACTCATTAAATAGTTTGGAATTGCCTGTAGAATAGCCTTGATCAGAATCTCACGACCACCCGCAGAGAAAAAGCTTCGTTTCCACCCTCTAACCCGCTTCTGAACCTTGTCGCATATACTAGCAAAAGTTCGCTTCTTATTCCTCCCAATAACTGTTGGCAACCCCAAATACTTGTCATGAGTGGCGACTGATCCCAAGCCTAATATACCCAATACACTAGTACGATCCGCAGGTAATACATTCGGACTGAATGTGATAGCAGATTTATCAAAATTGACTTGTTGACCAGAAGCTTGCTCATAACATTGGAGGATCCGACGGATAGACTCCGCCTCTCTCCCATTGGCTCTACCAAAAATTAAACTGTCATCCGCAAAGAAAAGATGGGACACCCGAGGCCCATACCGAGAGCATCGAAAACCCATCAAGTCCCCACTAACCTCAGCTTGCCGAAGCATAGTTGACAAGGCTTCAGCACAGAAAAGAAATAAGTATGGCGAAAGTGGGCACCCTTGCCGCAACCCCCTCGAAGGCACCACACATCCCTTAGGCTTGCCATTCACAAGGAAACAATATTCCGGTGTAGTAACACAATCCATAACGAGATCCACCCAACGACTAGGAAAGCCAAACTTACACATAATAGCACGTAAGAAACTCCACTCCACTCTATCATACGCCTTGCTCATGTCCAACTTCAACGCCATAAATCCCCTGACTCCATTATTCTTCTTAAAAAGAGAGTGTAACAACTCAAATCCCACCATAACATTATCATGAATAGCTCGGCCCGGAACAAACGCACTCTGGAATGAGGAAATCAGCGGTGATAACGTACCTTTCAGCCTTAGAGACACAGCCTTCGCCACAATCTTATACATGACACTACAGAGACTTATAGGCCGATACTCCTTGACAAGAGAAGGATTAGTCACTTTCGGAATCAGCACCACATTCGACTTATTAAACTTCCTCACCGATTGGTGTCCATTCAAAATAGCAAGACAAACAGCAGAGACTCTAGGACCAATCGTACCCCAGAATTTGTGGAAGAAAATAGCATGAAATCCATCTGGCCCCGGGGCCTTAGTAGCACCAATAGCCCGAACCGCACACAACACATCATCATCAGTAAAGGGAGCTTCCAACATTTCACATTCCTCAGAAGAGACTCGGCCTGCAATATGAGTAATCCCATTCGCCACTTGTTGTACAGAAGGAGAAGCCGAAGAGAACATTGTACCAAAATACCGCTCAATTTCACTGACAATATCTTCCTCAAGACTCAATTTTCGGCCATCCTCAGTCATCATCTCCACAATAGCATTCTTCTTCTTCCTCCCTGTCGCTTTATTATGAAAATATTTAGTGTTCCTATCACCGAGAGCCAACCAATCCGCCCGCGACCTCAACTTCCAATAACACTCCTCCCGAGACAAGAGATCATTAAGTTTAGTTTCAAGCCTTTTTACCTCATCCATTCGCACCAACGGCGCAGCCACACTGAGAAGATCATCCAACTGTTTTTGCGTTTCTCTCACCAATTTAGGAAGCGACCCAAACTTACACTTATTCCAAGCCCCCAACCTATCAGCACACCTCCCAAAAATATCAATAATACTATCTTGACTATCCAAAGGAGCATCCGGGGTCAACCATGTCTGATCAACAATGTCAAGGCATTCATCATCCTTTAGCCAATGAGTTTCAAAACGAAATCGTCGTTGGTTACCCTGATGCTTGAGTCGGACCACATTTTCAAGAGAAGCCACCACCGGGCGGTGATCGGAGTGAATCAGATCCCCATTAATCACTTTAAAAGACGGATACAAACTATGCCATTCCTGGTTGCAAAAATAACGATCAAGCCGCTCTTGCACATGTGCCACACCTTGCCGTTTGTTAAGCCATGTAAAGCATTGCCCTTCAAACCCCATATCCACCAAGGAACATTTATCCAGCGCTTGTTGGAATTCAGCCATAGCAGACAAGCTACGATCAGCACCACCTTTTTTCTCATTTATAGATAGAATTTCATTAAAATCACCACCACAAATCCATGGAAGCGTAAATAGGTCCTTAAGTCGACACAGTAATCTCCATGAGTCTGATCTACAACTAGCCTTAGGATTCCCATAAAACCCAGTGAATCTCCACAAATTCCTACCAGGACATTGAACCAACGCATCAATGTGCCCAACTGAAAAAGACTTTATAGACACCTCCCAATCATCATTCCACATTAACAACAAACCACCACTTTTACCCACACAATCAACATGAAAACTATTTGAAAAATTAACATGTCTCCGTACTCCTTCCGCCCACCCACCATAAAGTTTAGTCTCCGATAAGAAAACTAAACTTGGGGAAAACTTACGAACAATCGTTCGCAAGGCCGTCAACGCACCAGGGTTCCCCAATCCCCGGGCGTTCCAACATAATAGACTCATGGCTCCTGGCGAGCCTGCTCCACAGGCTTCGCCAATAAAGTATTCTCACATGCGGGAGGCACGACACACTGCTCCTCCAATCGTCCTTTTTTCACACTATCCCGCTCAACTTCCTTCTCCATTTTTCGCTTCCCACCACCCCCAACCTTCGGGCTAGTTTTAAATGTAGCATTAGCAACTAGGATATGGGATAATTTAGGACTAATGGGCATGGCCGGCACCTTATACATCCCTTTAGAGCCACGGCCATATGAGGAATTAAGCCGTTTCCATGTTTTCGACTTCTGCGCTTTAATGAGAGGTTCAAAAGTATGTTGAAGTGCATGGCTGAATGTAATTTCATCATGATCCGAATGACCCATAACACCCTTCCCTTTACGATCTTTAATCAGTTGTTGCTTCCTTTGATCACTCATGACTCCCTCATCTTCCATAATCACATCAACACTAGATGAATCAATATCTCTACCCAATGAACATTCACCACCCAATACAACCTTCCCTTTATCACTATCGGGTAACATCACTCCAATCTCCACATTATCATTATCATGCATAGGACCCCCATCACTCTTACCATTACAAAGAGAAGTAGATTTCAACACCCCTTTATCATTCGCCCCATCAATACCCAGCTGCCCATCCACCACGGCACCATCCATAGCCAAGTGATTCTCAGATGCCACCACAGAATTCTTTTCGGCAGTAGCATGAGAAAGCAACTCCTCATCACGTTCACGAGCTTCTAAAACAGATGTAGGAGCCAACTGCTCAGCTGTAGGACCAGAATAACGAGCCCGACTCCTCTCTACAGCAGATACAATTCGTGACGCTTCTCCCATGGTCATTATCGGTCTATTCGAGGGAGAATTCTCGCGTTTATTCTGAAACCGAGGACGATCACGAATCGGCGATCCCGGAGCACACATCCAAGACCCATATCTCCCATTATCAAAGCGAGGATTATCCCCCGCAAAGTCCCGCAAAGGACAATCCAATGCCTTATGGCCAATTATTCCACAATCATAACAAAAATCGGGTAAATGTTCGTATTGAAAGATAAGTGAAACCTCATTACCTTGGTCGTCCACCGCCACCCGTAGTCCGCGTTTAAGAGGTTCAGTGATGTTAATTCTCACCCTCACCTTCATGGTCCCATTGACAATCTTAATATCTTCAAGCTTTCCAATCCGTTCACCCCATTCTCTCGCAAAGAGTTCGGTCATACATGCCAATGGCACATTGTTGATCGAAATCCAAAACGACGTAAACTCAAAATTCATTTTCGATATTTCACCCAATCCGAATGGCTTCACAAAGCAGATCAGCTGCTTATCGATCGTCCACGGTCCGCCTCCGAAGACCCTCTGCCGATCTTCCCGACTGCCGAAAAAGAATCGAAACACGTTCTTAGAACTCAGTTCTTCCACCTGAAATCGATGGTTGATCTTCCATACGCCTTTCATTGCTTTTTCAATACCGTCCCTGTTCGCCGGTCTGGGACCAATAACCTTGCCCACCAGACACAAATCCAACCTTTTCTTTCCTTCCTCAATGCCAACTTTGTTCAGAGGAAGAACCGGTCCATCTCCCTCATCAAGAACCAGCACCTCAGCCAACCTGTTAACCAATTCCAAATCCATGAAGTCACACAAAAAAATCGAAGCCAAAACCAGGAGGAAACCAGTCGTTGCCGTCGACTTCACCCTTCCCATGAAGGGACTGCACTACCCAGTTGTTTCGCCTGCTCCGAAACTAACGGGAGAATATAACGTGCACTACTTTAAGTTATTTATTATTCAATATTGTTTTGACATTTACTTATAAAATAATAATAAAAAAAAAACTATATGTACCACGTATTGTTTTTTTTTTTGTAGCAAATGTACGACATACTGTTTAAATTTTGTATTTGTTGTTAAATTTTTCTAAATTTTATTGAATGTATTAAATAAATTAAGGAATTATTACATAGAAAATATAAATTTACATTTTATTTACAAAAATACATCCATAAGGTAAAGTCAACATTTATACCTTTTATGTAATTTTAATTACCAAAATACCACTTACACTATCATCACTTACACAATCAGACGATGGTTGCAGAGTGGTTGCTGCGTGGTTGCGCGGTGGTTGCATCAGACGAAGGTTTCAATCAGACGATGGTTGCATGGTGGTTGCTAAGTGGTTGGCCGAAGGTTGCATCAGACGAAGGTTTCAATCAGACGAAAGTTTCTGGGTGGTTGCTGGGTAGTTGGTCGAAGGTTGCATCAAACGAAGGTTTCAATCAGACGAAATAATTGTTAGTAAAATGTTTATGCAACTATAATGCAACTGTAATGCAACTGTTGTGAAACATTAAAAATCAGAACAGTGTTTTCACGTACATAACTCTATCTACATGTCTTTTTATAATTTAATATGAACAAATTCACCATTAGAAATTCAGAAAACAACAAAATACACCAGGATAAATATTTTACTATAGTATTGATGTATTTTTTTTGGATTATACTTGAGTTGGATTGTTTGGGAACTCCAATTCAATTTTTTGAGATCTGTCTTTCATGGATTTAAAAATTGAAGTGAGGACATTAGTTTTATGCAAACTAAACTGGATTTCCAGTTGAATTTTAGTTTCGTAGTAGTTTTTCTACACTTTTTTTATGAATTCGAAACAGCCTCTGTTTTGATTGATTTTGGTCGTCTTCTCAGATGAAGTTGCCAGAATTAATGGTGGTTCTCTTTCTGATTGAATTTTCGTTTCGGTTGCATTAAGTTGTTGTTTAGTGCTCGATGGTTGCGCGATGGTTGCGTGATAGTTGCCCAGGAAGCATAAATCATGGGTTAAAGGTGTGTGTAAGTGGTATTTGTATAATTCTTTTTAGTTGGGATGTATATTTATTTATTTGGAAAGCTGGAAGTATTTTTGTAATATTGTTATTTTTTTTTTTTTTGGTTAAAATTGAAAAAATCCCATAAATTAATACAACGTATATATAATTGTAAAAAATAAAAGTGTGTTAAGGTGCATTATACAATTTTCGTGATTTTTATACGTTAGCAAATGGTAAAACAAGTTGCTTTTTATGAATATAATAAAGATAAAGGACGAAACAGCAAATAATGCACAATCTTTATGACGAGACGACGCCCTAGAGGGAACGAGAAAGAGGCTGTTTTGGTTTTGAGACGGTTTTGATTTAGAGTTTCACATTTCTGCTTATTCTTCCTTCTTTTCTTAACCATGGAACCCCATTTATTTCCTCTTCTTCTGCAACTATCTCTCGCATAATTTCTCTCTTTTATCCTTTTCACTCTGTAAAAATAAAAAACAAATATAGGTAACTTGTTCTGGTTCTAGATCCGTAGACGAAACCCTAACATTGTCTGTTTTGCTAAAATTGAAATCCTTTCACTTGTTTTCGCTGATTTCTGTTTTTTCTGCTTCTTTAGAATTTCAATTCGAGCTTAGGATTCTTCCGCCACAAATCGATTTCCATTTCGTCGTTGGATTTTTTTTTTTGAAATTTTCTGTTTGGGAAATCCTCTTGGAAGACCTTTTGTTCGATCTTTTCGCCCAGGGAAACCCTAGTTGCCATCGCCTCCTGTATTTTTTTCTGACTGGTGGTGATTTTATTTGGAGGGTTTTAGGGTTTGAGTGTGTGAAATCTGAGAAATCTGAGTCGTGAAATGAACAATAATAATAATAATAGAGGGAGGTACCCTCCGGGGATTGGTGCCGGTCGAGGCGGGCCCATGAACGCAAATCCGGCGTTTCAGTCTAGGGGACCTCAGCAGCAGTACGTGCAGAGAGGTTTGGTTCAGAATCAACCCCAGTATTTTCATCACCAGCAACAACAGCACCACCAGCAACAGCAGCAGCAATATCATCAACAGCAGCAGCAGCAGCAGCAGCAACAACAACAACAACAGCAATGGCTGAGGAGAGGTCAATTGGGTGGAGTTGCTGATTCCAGTGCTGACGAGGTCGAGAAGACCGTACAGTCGGAGGCTGTGGACTCCAGGTGTGTGCATTTTTTTTTATCACGTTTACATATTTTATTGTGAATGTGTTGGGTTTATGAATGCTGTGTGAGATTGTGGAACTGGTTTGTACTATGCTTTACTGTGCTGACATGATTTGAGTTGGAATTGAGATAGTTATAGAGTAAGTAACGAGAAGAAGATATAGAACAAATATATACTGCGGTTTCGGGATATAGCATATAACTCTGTTAGGATGAGAACCATACTAAACCATGATTCTGATATACTGCTTGTGACCGTGTGTTTATGGTATGGAGTTTTACGTGTGTTATAAAGGGACTATATGATGTAATTGCAGATAAATGTTGGAGGTGATTCTCTTATAGTTTGTAGTTTAAATCTGATTCTGGATGGGTTGAGCACAACCTTCATGTTTGTTGTCACGAAATCGGGATATTAAACAACTGTCAGGAAGCTTTTCGTGTTAGTCGTCTATAAGAGTTTTGTTGCCGGTGAAGACTCTGGTTCTATGTTGTTTATATATCATGATATATGATTTTTGTGGGAATAAAAAGCATATTTACAATTCTTGAAGATGATATCCTGAAATTTTATTTTGTTGAAAGCTTGAAGGTGCTTCCAGACATTTGTTTGATTTCAACACTGTATATTTGTTAAAAAAATAATCTGCATATGAAAATTTTCTTGCTGCTGATATTGATATCAATATTTTTTGCTTGTTTTCTAATTTGGGATGTTTATGGTTTTGCTTTTATCTGGTTTTAAATTTATTTATTATCGAAAATGTATGTGAGTAGTACTTTTTCACTTGCAATCTAAATGATCTTTTTTTTCCTTCTACTATTTCTATAGTTCTCAAGATTGGAAGGCAAGATTGAAAATACCACCAGCTGATACCCGCTACAGAACAGAGGTTGGTTTAAAATAATTGGTTACACACTTACTGTTTTTTGCGTTATTTGATCAGTACTTACTTTTACTGGTTTAATAAACAATCTGATTTTATCTCAGGGTTGAGCTGTATAAATTTAATTCATTATTGATGTACTTGAAGAATGGATATGCAGTGGGTTTTTACCGTGTATTGTATATTTGTTTTCTCTTACAGTCTCGATAGAAATTTTCTTGTCCCACCATCCCCAAACCTGAACTAATATTAGTTCACTTTTGCTTAGATTTCCTGTGATAATAAGATAACAGTTTTAGTTTTCATCTTTAGTTGAGTTATGTGTAGTTAAATGTTTGAATTGTTATGTGGCCATATGCTTTTGTGGTTTCATTTGTTTGCGTTGAAAAATTGTGGACCTGTTGATTGTGTGAAAGAAACTGTAAGTGCAACGTTATCTCTATATCTTCCTAATAGTCCAGATCCCCTTACTAATATTCTTTTCAGGATGTGACTGCAACTAAAGGAAATGAGTTCGAGGACTATTTCCTGAAACGTGAATTGCTGATGGGAATATATGAGAAAGGGTTTGAAAGACCATCCCCTATTCAGGAAGAGAGTATACCAATTGCTCTTACTGGTAGTGATATACTTGCTAGAGCCAAAAATGGGACTGGAAAGACAGCTGCATTTTGCATCCCTGCCTTGGAAAAGATTGATCAAGATTTAAATGCAATACAAGGTCAGTTCTCTACTCTCTGTCTCGGAAAGAAAGCTGTTGCTTTTAGGATTTGTTTATAAATTGGGGCTACTTGATTGTGTATATTAAGAAACTTATGATGTCTAATAATGTTTTTCAAGCACAAAACTTGTTGCAATGTTTTCTTTGTTTTGTTCTAGATGTAGAAAATGCATGTATTTTTCAGCTAAAGAGTGTTACTGGAGAATACTAGGCTGTTCATGCGTTGATGCTGCTGTTACTGTGCTGATCTCATATCCTAACTTATACACTCCACATTCTCACAGTTGTAATACTTGTCCCAACACGTGAGCTGGCTCTTCAAACATCACAAGTCTGTAAGGAGCTCGGGAAGCATTTGAATATTCAAGTTATGGTTACAACTGGTGGTACTAGCTTAAAGGATGATATCATGCGTTTATATCAACCTGTTCATTTGCTTGTTGGAACACCTGGAAGAATTTTAGATCTTTCGAAGAAGGGTGTTTGCATCTTGAAAGACTGCGCTATGCTTGTTATGGATGAGGTATGTACTTGACTGCTACTTTATTATGTGTACGGTAACATGGTGGGTGATGGTGACCTTATCTGTGTGCGATAACTTGTCACCAACTTACTTTACATTATTTGTAGTTTCTATAGGCTTATTCGATTTTCTGCTATTCACAATGTGGTTACTGATGACATATGAAGTCTAATGGTTGGCTATAAAATTTCTCTCAGGCTGATAAGCTACTGTCACCAGAGTTTCAGCCATCAATTGAACAGCTGATTGGGTTTTTGCCTGGAAACAGGCAAATTTTAATGTTTTCAGCTACATTCCCTGTCACTGTTAAGGATTTCAAGGATAGATATCTTCAAAAGCCTTATATTATTAACCTTATGGATGAGCTTACTCTAAAGGGTATTACACAGTTTTATGCATTTGTTGAAGAACGACAGAAAGTTCACTGCCTGAACACTCTTTTCTCCAAGGTTAGTTCTCGAGTAAATTACTGATTTTCACCAGCCATTTTTATTTTCTGATTGTGATTATAACATTATTATGATATTCTTTTCCAGCTTCAAATAAACCAGTCAATTATCTTCTGCAATTCTGTAAATCGAGTAGAACTGCTGGCCAAGAAAATTACAGAACTTGGCTATTCTTGTTTTTATATTCATGCAAAGATGCTCCAAGATCACCGTAACAGAGTATTTCATGACTTCCGTAATGGTGCATGCAGGAATCTTGTTTGTACTGGTATGTCTAGTGTTTGTACTGATTTTTCTAGTTAAGACTTTTTCTTGAGTCAGAGATAGCAGTTGACTTTCATTCTTACTTTAAAATACTTTATTTTATTCTTAGTAGATATATATTTGTTGGAGCTGTCAATGTTGATTGTTCGTGTTTGCTTAAGCTGTTATTTTTAATTAGCATTGCTAGCTAGTTCTCTCTCTCTCTCTCTCTCTCTCTCTCTCTCTCTCTCTCTCTCTTTATTGTCTTGCGGTGGGTATAATTTTTTGAAATTATAGGTTTGATTTTTCTTATTTTCTGTGTTGTGGGGATGAAATTGCAGATTTATTTACTAGAGGAATAGACATACAAGCAGTCAATGTTGTTATTAACTTTGACTTTCCCAAGAACTCGGAAACATATCTGCACAGGGTATGTGGCTAGCTTTTATGCAGATTTATTCACTTCTATAGTTATATTCTTATGGTTTATTTTGTATTCAGGTTGGTCGATCAGGAAGATTTGGACATCTTGGTTTAGCTGTGAATTTGATCACATATGAAGACCGCTTCAACTTGTACGTGTATTGTTTAGTTTACATTGGAATTTTATGCCTATCATTTGAGTAGCTTGTACTTTTTAGCTTACACAACATGTAAAATTATCCTACAGGTATAGGATTGAGCAGGAACTTGGCACTGAGATAAAGCAAATTCCACCGCACATTGATCAGGCAATTTATTGCCGATAATTGTTTCTGGAGGTCATGATGTGTGGTCAACAATGGTGAGTAACATTTAATGTATCCGCTACATACTTTTATGTTACAAGACAAAGGATAACAAGGTTTCTCCATCTTTCTTTAGGTTGATATAGTCCCCAATCATGAAGGAGACAGCTCTGCTTCAAGAAAACGAACTGAGAATTTGGTATTTTTGTTGAAAACTCGTGGTTGATGATGTGGATGGCGTCTTCCCTCGTGGAATGTTTTTATTAGTTTATTAACTTTTGTAGCCCTGAGACATTAACAGGCCCTTAAGAGAATTATAGATTGGCTTATAAAAATCCCCAGGTAGATGTTGGGTCCAGTTCGCAGTCCCTTTGATTTTATATCATACTGGTTTGGTACTACTATTTTTTTTTTTCCTTCCTTTCTAGTTTGGTCAATGTTAAACCTGTTGAAATGTGTACTTTATGCAACCAGCCAACACTTTGAGGAAAAAAATTTATTTGCCTTTTTTGTTTTTTTTAATATTTTCTTTCTGCTCTGCTTAATATTATTCTTTATTGTTAAATGTTTTCATTACTTGATACATCTGACTTAGTATAAACAGTGTAGTCGAAAGCCAACTGTTAAAATCTCACAATTTTTTTTAATCTTTTTTGTTCTTGTGAAATCTTATAACGTGCTTTTTCTTTTTGGTAATGGTATAGTTGGTGATGGTGACTGAAAAAATAACCCAGAGGTTTAGATTTTCTGTAAATGGTAAATCCGAGTCTTTAGGTTTGGGATACAAGTATCGTGAACTTTCTTCTTCTCGGTCAGTTATTTCAAGTTAAATTGCTACATGCCTGGCAGTGCTGTGTATTCAGCTAGATTAGAGCACGTTTCTTCAAATTGCGTCAATCTTCAAAATTTTGAAGAAAACCTACTAAAAATGTGCTCCACTTGATGATGTAAGATAGTTTTTTATTAGGGTATAATTCTCACTACTTTTATATTTTCTTTTTAATCATTTTTGATACTTAACTCTCAAGTTGGTTGTCAATATATAGGGGTATTGTCTACATTAACCTATACATATATTGATGCATGTAAATAAATATTTTTAATAAAAAATTATATTTTTTTCTTTTTTTTTCTTATTTTTTTCGGATTTTTTTTTTGTGCTCCCTATTCCCTCTCGCTTTCTTTCTTCTTCATTTACAGACCACTACCCACCACCATTGCCACTGCAATCCACCACCATCGCTCGAACCCATGAACTCGTGCAAGGTCACCACGTAAAAGAGATCTCATCTTCTTATTTTTCATTTTTTCTTTTGTTCAAATTTTCAGATCTTACTTTTAAGTGGGCTCTCCTACGCTATTCGATTCGAGGTGGAGTTTCAATAGAGGAGTGAGGTGGAGTTTGGGAGGACTAAGGAGTGAGGAAAGGTGGAGCTTGAGAGGAGGATTGGTGGTCTTGACCTCCATCTAGGGTGGTGGTCTAAGTATTAGACGGGGAAAGTGAACATAGATGAGGAAAGAAGATGGTAGGGAATTACCCTATATATTATATTTGAACTTTTTTTTTGTCAAATTTACGGTTTAGATTGCTTCGGAGGTTGCTCTGGTAGTTTCTATGTAGATTGCTATGTGAGTTTTTATTGCGATCTAGGTTGTTCCGTTGATTGCTATGTGAATTTCTATAAAAATTAAAAAAAAAAAAAACCGCTTTGAAGTATAAAAATGAAAATATTTCGTTGGGTCGTGGAGATGAACTGGTTGTGGTGATGGGATAAATCGGACTTAGGCGAGCTGGAAAAAGAGAGACGACATAAGTGATGGTGGGTAACAACGAGTTCAGGTGGGTTTGTTTTCGAGTTCAGATGAGAAAGGAAGAAGAGGAAGAGAGTTCTGGTGAGAAGGGCACTGGCAACTATGGAGGTTTCAAGGGGGAGAAGAGAGGGGTAGGGGTCTGATTGAACAGGTAATGGTCAGAAGTAGAAATCTCAACATTATAAAGTTAAGCTAAAGGAAACAAATGAAGCCAAGATTGCGAAACTAGAGCTTTATCTAACCTTTCCTCCACCCTATTACTAGATCCTTTGCCTTTCTCCTAAGTGAACGGGTAACCTTCCAACCTTAAATCGTGCAAGCCACATTGTTTTAGTACTGCCCGAAACCCCTCCACCAACCGATTGGGGTAGCTTTGCCCACCACTCTTTTCATCTCGACCCCCCAAATGATCCATGTCACCTATTAAACACCAAGGCAATTGAGACTCCGAATGTAAAGAGCAAAAAAGATCCCACATACTCCTCCTCAACGCTCAGTTTGGTTCTCCATACACCCCCGTCAATTTCCACTGCCTAGTCTCAACGGAATTGGCATAGTCGTCGGAGTTGCTGCCGTCACCAGGAAAGTCACCGGAGTTACTGTCGGCACCGAAAAGTCATCTGAATTGGCATTATCGCTGGAAAAATTACAAAAAACATGATTTTTTCGGCAACAATGCCAGTTCCGAAGAATGTCCTAGAGTTTGCTGTCGGTACCGAAAAAGTCAGCAGTGTATTTGCCAGTGTCGGAAAAGTCATCAGAATTAGTATTGTCACCGGAAAAATCTTTAAAAAAGTAGTTTCTTGGTGACTTTATCAGTAATTTTTTCGGCGACAATGCCAATTCTGACGAATTTTCTAGCGTCGGCAACAACATTGACGACTTTCCCAGCACCGACCGCTACTCCGTTGATTTTTCCGGCACCGGCAGCAAACTCTCGCGACTTTTTCGGCATCTGTGATAAATAAAACTACCTAAACAAATAAAAACATTAAATATGGGATTTGAAAACCTAATTTACATATATATGGCACATTAAATACCATAAAAAGACCTAAAAACAAAAAAAATACCATATAAATTAGTCAAACTTAAATGTGCCATATTTATCATAAGAACTTTTAAAATCCCATAGTAAGTGTAATTTCCTCTAAAAAAATGGGTAACTTACAAAAATACTGGATTTTGACTCAATCTTTACAAAAATACTGCCACACGGCAAAAATAACTTTTATACTGCCTTGGGACTTTTTTTTTCTTTTATAGTGTAAACATCGAAAATAAAAAACGAGGTCTCCATTTTTCACACCCGCAGACAAACCACTACAACAACACCAAAATAGGCAGAAAAGAATCATTAAATCTGTTGAGATGAAGCAGAAACATTAGAACCATTAATATTAGGGTTGTCATAGTTTTTCTAATGTTGTTTTTGGGTTGTTCCATTATTGTTTCGTATGTTTAACAAATATTGGTTTTAAACTACACAGGTTAAACCAACCACTGAATATTTGTTTGAGGTAACCAGAATGAAAGGATCATGGACAGTAATAGTCTTACCTTCCATTAAAGTGGTGAAGTCTAAAAGACCAAAAAACAGAGGATGGAAGCTGGATGGGAAAAGAAACAACATAACAAATGCAGCAAATGTGGGGAGCTGGGGCACAACAAGAGAATATACAGGAGAAGACATAAAAAATGAAAAGAAGCAGAACAATTAAAAAACAACATTAGAATAATAGAGGAAAACTGAATATATATTAAAGCATATGATACTGAAGAAAATAACTTACATACAAATTTCATTATTCCCTATTACTATTAAAAATAGAGCAGTACAGTAATATTTAGAAAATGTGATAAAAATAAAAGAAAATAACAATAAAATAACATTAAAAACAATAATAAATTTATAACAAAGTCATCAAACGATACAACAACACCACTCACAAAACCATAGCTAAACTACAACCCCAAAAAAGAAAAAAAAAATAACAGAGTGAGTAAAAACAACAAAAACCCAGTAAAATTTATGTCGTTCTTGAAAAAATAAATAAAGAAAAAAAGAGAATTTTTCTACTTAGAAAGTTTGAGTTGTCTGCTGTTCTTCTTCTTCCTCAGTAGTGTTCTTCTTGAAGATATTCTCACGGGATAGACTCTCTTCACCAAGAGAGCCTCCACACTCCTTCATCAGCTTGTTGTCGTTTCAAGTTTTTTCTATCTCTCTCTCTCTCTGAAGCACACCCACAAAACTTTCTCTTAATATATATATTGCTTTCTCTCTCAAAACCCAAGTAAAAAAAATGAATGAAAGAAGTGAGTTTTGTAAATTTTTGAAACAGTGAAGAGTGAGGAGAAGAGTTTTATCTAAAATCCTTAGTTGATGGTCTTTATCTTAGACACCAATCTCAAAAAAATTTCTTTATCTTAGACACCAATCTCAAGAAATTTTCTATAAATACCAACTTACAAAAAGAGATAGAGAGAGAAATAAAAAATATATATAAAGTCTTGGGATTAATGGAGATCACATGGGCGCGTATTTTACTTTTTAAAATTTAAGTAAAAAAAATTGTCAAAAAAATAATATAAGCCATTAATCAACTAAACACATATAAATAAAACATATATATAAATTTTTAAAAATGGGATCACATTAGTTGGACTTAAAATTCAAATTTAAGAAAAAAAAAATAAAAAATCTACATGAAAGTGACATAAAAGTCATCAATCATAAATTAAATAGGTTTGCTCAAAATTAAAAAAAAACAATATACACAGTAAAAAAATATAATAATTGTTGTGTAACAGTAAAAAAAATAAATAAAAAAGGAAAAATGAGGATAGGTGTAAATTTCCCCCCCAAAAAAAAAAAAATACGGGTACACAATTTCACATACCTTTTTCATAAAGGTGCTATTTTCCCCTATTTAGAAATTTTAAGCCCAGTCCAGTCCAGCCCAGTCCAGCCAATACCCATTTCTTTGACTAGGGTTTCATATCATCTTTCTCATACCAACCAAGAACCGCCTGCTCTTCTTTGATTAGGTTTCATTTTCTTGTATCGACGAAGAAGATTTGAAGAAAATTTTCGGTTATGGCGTCCTATGCCAAACCCGAGAATGCTCTGAAGCGCGCCGAAGGTATGTATATATTTCTTCGTGTAATAAATTAATTTTCTAGTTTTGTATAATAATCTGAAATTGGTTGCGGTCGTAATGTGTGGATACAGAGTTGATTAATGTTGGGCAAAAGCAAGATGCTCTGCAAGCTTTGCATGATCTTATTACGTCGAAGAAGCATCGGGCATGGCAGAAGCCATTGGAGAGGATTATGTTCAAGTATGTTGAGCTATGTGTGGACTTAAGGCGTGGTCGATTCGCTAAGGACGGTTTGATTCAGTATCGTATCATATGCCAACAAGTGAATGTGTCTTCTTTGGAAGAGGTTATCAAGCACTTTATGCATCTTTCTACTGAGAAAGCTGAGCAGGCTCGTAGCCAGGCCCAAGCCTTGGAAGAAGCACTCGATGTTGATGATCTTGAAGCTGATAAGAGGCCTGAAGATCTTATGCTAAGCTATGTTAGTGGAGAGAAGGGAAAGGATAGATCGGATCGTGAGCTCGTTACACCTTGGTTCAAGTTTTTGTGGGAGACATATAGAACCGTGCTGGAAATTTTAAGAAACAACTCCAAGTTGGAGGCACTCTATGCGGTAATTATTAGGGCTTTATCTGGGTTTGTCTTAATTGTTAGTCTCTGCTCAAGAGAGATGTACTTGTAGAAATTGAGGGTTTTATTCTTATCCTTTTATCTAGGGACTGCTTGGTTCTTGTTACATGTGTGTTGTTTGACAAATATTCATCTTTTTTGTTTACTTGCCATCCTTATTACATTTTGTAGTTTTCGATTGTGCTATCTAATGAAAAATAACATATGGTTGTTTATTGTTATTTATCTATAGGGCTTTCTATTCCTTCACTAGAATTTAGTGTCGAAGTTGAACTGGGTTTGTCTTAATTGTTAGTCCCTGTAGTGCTGTTTGGTGCTCTAGAGGCATACTTGGCTGTAGAAATCGAGGGTTTTATTGTTTTGATTTTATCTAGGGCTGTTTGGTTCTTGTTACTAATTTATATATTGTTGGGAAACTTTGATCTTTTTTTTGTTTATTTGCCATTTACGCATTGCATTTCGTAGTTTGCGATTGTTTTATCTAGTGATAATTTATATTTGGCAGTTTATTGTTATTTATCTATAGATGACAGCACACCGGGCTTTCCAATTCTGCAAGCAATACAAAAGAACAACTGAGTTTCGCAGATTATGTGAAATTATTAGGAACCATTTAGCCAATTTGAACAAATACAGAGATCAAAGAGACCGACCCGATCTGACATTACCAGAGAGCTTGCAACTGTATCTTGATACAAGGTTTGAGCAGCTAAAGATTGCCACTGAACTCGAGCTATGGCAGGTCTCTGTGAAGTACTTTTAACGATAAGCATATCTTAGTCAGATTAAACTTTTGTTGTAGCAGATAAATTATGTTATGAGATAAAACTTATGCCTACTTATCATGAATAATATTTCTACAGGAAGCTTTTCGCTCTGTTGAAGATATTCATGGATTGATGTGCTTGGTTAAGAAAACTCCCAAAGCATCATTGATGGTGGTTTACTATGCCAAACTATCTGAAATCTTTTGGATCTCTTCTAGCCATCTATATCATGCTTATGCATGGGTCAAGCTTTTCAATCTTCAGAAGAGTTTCAATAAGAACTTAAACCAGAAGGATCTGCAGTTAATTGCATCATCAGTTGTTCTGGCTGCACTTTCCGTTCCTCCATATGATCGAAGGCGTGGTGCATCTCATATGGAGCTTGAAAATGAGAAAGAGCGTAACTTCAGGATGGCAAATCTCATAGGGTTTAATCTCGAGCCTAAATTTGAGAGAGGAGAAGTGGTATTTCTTTAACTTAAGTAGTCGTTTTTTTTTCATGTATCATCATACATTCACTGGTCTGATAATGTGTTTTTGTGGTTCAGCTTTCAAGAGCATCTCTTCTGTCTGAACTGGTAAGTTCCATATTATTTGTAGCTTCATAGTTCCCTTCATTTTTCCTTTCATTATGTGTGTATATATATCAAAGCTTTGGTAGTGATGGTTAGTAAGAAGTAATATTTTTTCACCATGTGTTGCTTTTAATTCCATTTAAATTTCGATGCTTGCGAATTCCAATAGGCAGTGATGCAGAGATAAGTATATCATCATTTTCTTTTATTTTAGTAGGTCATTATATTGCTTCTACTATTTAGGTGTTTTTCCGGAACACTATTATTTATGTGTATGTATTTGGGATATAGTTTCTACTCATATATAGATCTGCACGCTGATATGGTCTTACTTATAGGTTTCTAAAGGTGTACTAAGCTGTGCAACCCAGGAAGTAAAAGATCTTTACAAACTGCTGGAGCATGACTTTCTACCTTTAGATCTTGCATTGAAGGTACAGCCTTTGCTGGCGAAAATTTCAAAAGTTGGGGGTAAGCTGTCTTCTGCTTCTTCTGTACCAGAAGTTCAACTGTCCCAGTATGTTCCTTCTCTGGAGAAGCTTGCCGCACTGAGGTTGCTTCAGCAGGTATATTAATGTCTTTATATTCATATTAATAGGATTGTTCTTTATTCGATCTTGCATTGTATTAAAATTCATCTTGTCTTATACTCAAATTGATAGGATTGTTCTAACATTTGTTATTTTTTGTATGCATTTTCAGGTCTCTCAGGTTTATCAGACAATGAAAATTGAATGTCTATCACAAATGATCCCATTCTATAGTTTTTCTGTTGTAGAGAAGATTTCTGTGGATGCTGTTAAGCACAATTTTGTTGCAATGAAGGTTGATCATATGAAGGGTGTTGTACTCTTTGGTAGCCTTGTAAGTTGGTCCTAGCTTATGGTTTTAATTTCTTTTATTTTTGTTTTTTCCTTTTGGAAGATTGTTGTACTTTTTGGTTGATGTATGTTACTGATTTTGTCCATGGCATGAGAGATCATACTTGGATGTAGTAATACAATTACCTACACCATTCATTTTTGTAAAGGGATAATAGATTGTGGTTTTTGTTGCTTTTACTTTATTTTCTTTATGTCCTTATCTTGGAGAAAACTGAGGGAAATTTATATTCCTACGAAGAGCAAGGAATTTGTTTTAAGCGCTTGCTTGTTTATACTTTGAACGGTGTAGTACTTGGTGTGTCTGTGTTTGTGTGATATTGCTTGTATATTTCTTTATTATTTGTTGGCTTCTGATTTTGTACTTTTCGAATTGGGTCTTCAGGGTATTGAGTCGGATGCTCTCCGTGATCACTTGACCATTCTTGCTGAAAATTTAAATAAAGCAAGAGCCTTGATTTATCCTCCTGCTAAGAAAGCATCTAAATTGGGTGAAGTGCTTCCTTCTTTAGCTGATGTTGTGGACAAAGAACATAAAAGGCTTCTTGCTAGAAAAACAATCATTGAGAAGAGGAAGGAGGAACAGGAACGCCAACTTTTGGAAATGGTATGCATTTCAATTTTGCTACTTCAGCCACAGGTTTTAAATAGTCTTTTATTGTTAAATTAATGAAGTTTAAGTAAGAATTGATCATCTTGTCTTTGATTAGGAACGTGTTGAAGAATCAAAGAGGCTTATAGAGCAGAAGAAAACTGAAGAAGCAGAGAAGAAGAGGCTTGCAGATGAAATAGAGCAGCGAAAAATTTTCAGGATTCGTAAGGAAATAGAAGAGAAGGAGCAAGAAGAAGCTCAGGTTCTACTTCAGGAGACAATAACTGGCAAGAAGTGGGCCAAAAGGATTCTTGAAGGAGTGAGTTAATTTGATTTAATGTAATTGTTGTCCTTGGTGGAGCGATCAATCTTAACAAATTAATTTCTTGTACAGGATGAAAAGATTTCAAAACAAAAGTTGATGGAGCTGGCATTGACTGAACAACTTAGAGAGAGGCAAGAAATGGAGAAGAAACTGCAAAAACAGGCTAAAACAATGGATTATTTGGAAAGAGCTAAGAGGGAGGAATCTGCCCCTCTGATTGAAGCTGCGTTTCAGCAGCGATTGGTGGAAGAGAGGATTCTTCATGAGCGCGAACAAGAGGTATTTTATCTGGGATTATGTGCGTGTGTATATGTAAATCTTAATTAAGCATTACACTATTCTTGTATTCACATAAGTTCTTTTTACTCTGGTTTGCAGCGGGAGATTGTGGAAAGCAAACAGCGTCATCAAGGGGACCTTAAGGAGAAGAATAGACTGTCACGTATATTGGATTACAAGGTTTGTTTGAAACTCTACAATTCTACAATTGATTTCTCCGAGTCAGAATATCAAACACTGTTCTTTTCTTCTGTAGGTTATCTTTCAAGAACGGGTGATGAGTCGTAGGCAAGAAGAGTTTGCCAGAAGAAGAGTTGAGCGCGAGGAGCAAATCAGCCAAATGATTCAGGCTCGGCGACAAGAAAGAGAGATTTTAAGAAAGAAAGTATTTTATGTGAGGACTGAGGAAGAGAGGCTGAGAAAGCTTCGTGAAGAGGAGGAAGCTCGCAAACGTGAAGGTATACGTCATAAAAGAATATTGGTTAAAGAAATTTGGTGCATTTCTTTTTATCATGCTTTGGTTGTTTATTTTATTGTATTTAAAATATGCAGAGGCTGAAAGGCGTAAGAAAGAAGAAGCTGAACGGAAAGCGAAGTTGGATGAGATTGCTGAAAAGCAGCGCCAAAGGGAACGGGAACTAGAAGAGAAGGAAAGGCTGAGGAAAGAAGCTTTGTTGGGTAGATCAACCGATGGACTTTCTAAGCCCTCTGAACCTCTTGCTGCTACCCGTGTGAGTGAGACCACAGCTCCCGCTGCTCCTGCTACTGCTGTTTCTGCTGCCAATGGAGCCGCTGCTGCACCACCGCCATCCGGTGGAAGATATGTGCCTCCTAAGCTGCGGAGGCAAGGTGCTGAGAGCACTGGACAGGCCCCTCCTCCAGAAACTGACCGTTGGGGTAGCCGACAGGATGATCGTGATCGACCCTCTCAACTGCCTGGTGACAGGTGGCGTAGTGGTACTGGTAGTGATGACCGAAGACCTTCATTTGGCGGTGGTTCGAGATCTACTTCCACTTGGTCATCGTCTAGGTCTTCTCGTGGTGGTTCAGACCGTTGAGGACATGAAATTTTCGAGTGTTGTATTTGCTTGAAGGTGGGCCAATTTTGATTGATCATATATGCATTTGGACGCTCTCTCTGGTGGACCCAAGATAATAATTTAGTAATTTCAGACCTGTTAAAAAGTTTTTCTTTTTTCCTTTGATTTTCTTTGCCATCTTTTCAAGTAGCTACTCTACTCATGATATTGGAAGCTCTCGTTGTAATCTCTTGAAGGAGTTAACTGAGTTTTTATTATAGTTTATTTGTTGTTCTTAATAACTAAGAAGGATATTATTGTTTGTCATGATAATGTCTTTCCATTTTGCTTATTTTTTTAATTTGTTTTTTTTTTTTTAAAACTGTATTTTTTTTTACTATTTATTATGATTTTTCAGTCTCAAATAATTAAAATAGAAGATAAAGCCTTTGATTATAATTACTGCCATGCATAAGATTTTTCAATGTACGATAGTATAAGTATCGATCTTATGGGCTGTTTATAAATAAATAATTCGGAATAGTTATTCTTTTATATTTATTTAAAGTATTCAAGGGGAATTTTATTAAATAAGGGATCGAAGAAAGTGAATAATAAATTTTATTTATTTTTATTTTTAATATTAATAATAATTTTGTCGGTTTAAAATATATTTTTACAAAAATATATTATATATTATAGTTTAATTTAAAAGGGTAATATAGTGAATTTAGGTGTTTCGATTATGTTTTCTAATAAAATGAACAAGATAAATTATTATTATTTTATTTTCAAACAATTTTTATAAATAATATATTATAAATATTAATTTTGACTATTTTTTATTTATTATATTACATTTTTTTATTAATTTATTTTGATTTTATATACTGTGTAGTAAATGTGATGTTATTGGCGTAGTAAAATCGTAAATTTTTCCAAATCAAATTTTTTTTTGCTGAAAATAGAAATTACAATCCAATTAAGGATTAAAAAGTTTCGTGCAAAATTGGTGCATAAGTAAAGATCATTTTCATGTAAACCCTTCACTAATTATATAGGACTTCTTTGTATTTGAACTCATGATCAAAATTATAATTTCTCCGTATAATTATTTTTATTTTTTGATTGTGATTCATTCAATTCAATCCACACTAGATTGTTTATAGTACATTCAATTTGCATTAAGTGCGGATTTCATATTTTGAATTCAATTTAATCCGCACAATAAGTCAAATCCAAAAAGGACTCACTGTAAAAGATTGGCAATGAGAATAATGTTCGCACTATACCACTAGATTCCTCACACTAGATTTTTGAATTATAAAAACAGATCAATACCTCCTTGTGAGTTTGTCTTTTTTCACCAGTTCTTCCGGGCATTGAGACTTAAAAAATCTTCTTACTTTGATGATGATTGATCATGTTTCGGCTTATTAGTTGTTCTTTTAACTAATGTCTATTGATCTAACACTCAAATTTGGGTTTTTACTTCCTCTGGCGAGGTTACTGTAAAATCGGCTTATCATCTTGCATTCTCTTCCATTGATGTCCCTTCACCTTTAAACAGAACTACTTCCAAAAAATAGTGGTTTTTCCCATGGCATTCAAATTTATCACCAAAAATCAAGCACTTTGTCTAGAGAACCTTTTATTACATTCTTCCCACTGCCTTAAATGTGTTTTCAACAAAAGTTAATATTTGTAAAAGATACTCGAAATCAGGATCCCATGCTATTGTTCCAGAGTGAAAAAAGGGTTGAAATACTCTCTTTACTATCAGTTTTTCCTTAATAATCAATATGGATATTAAAAGATTTATTCTAACATATTTTGATTATAATTCTGCTGATGATTGTAAAATAATTTTTGGATTGCTTTGGGCAAGTTGGAATCATAGAAATGGTATCTTACTTGGTTAAACTAACATGTTTGCTAAAGATGTTTTCAGTTGGTTAGTGGCCTATTTGCATGAATACCAGGAAGTGCAATCAAAAGGTAATCAGAATAGAAACTTGGGCTCCCCCTCCTGTTGGGGGTTATAAACTCAACACAGGATTAAGCCTTACACAAGTGGAATCTGATTGTAAAATTTTAGTGGATAGAGTTGCTAAAAAAATAGTGATCTTTCAGCTCTATAAGATGTTGTTTGTGATATTAATCACTCTTTATCGTTCGTCATTTGTTCCTAGGCAGGCTAATGTTATGGCACAGGCTAAAATTGCTCTATGGTTGGATAAGGAGAAGGTATGGAATGGTACTGTACCAAACTTATAAAGTTGTAAATTTGCTGTGTTTAATTTTTTAATGAATTTACAACTTTTTTTAAAAAACGTATAGGGATATTTTTAAACAATCTAATAATTCAATGGCATAATCATATAAGTAATAAAGTTTATGATTATAAATAATTATTTATTCTAAATTTTAATTTGGGCATGTCTATATGAACTTCAACGGTCGAGTTTTTTCAAGATATGTCAACAATTTTCGTTATGATCATCTTTGCCATATATATTTTTTTTTTAATTTTTATTTAGTCTCTTTAAAGTAATATTATCGATGAACATTCATTCATATTATGTACTGAAATAGTGATATATATACACGAGTACGATTAGGCACGAAAAAATATAAGTTTGGGCACGACACAACACGATGCTACAAATTGACATGATACGACACGAAAAATATATCCTTAAGCATGACATGGCACGAGAAGAACAACACGTAAGCACGAATAGCCTAACCCAAAAGGTACAACACACGACAAGTCCAAAAAACACGACCCGACAAATTAAAAAACCTTATAATATAATAATAATAACTTTGGGTAATTCATCTAGTGGAGTGCCTATACATATAAATTTACTAATGATAAATAAATTAAAATAATAATAAAATTTAAATGTAATATTGAATATATAATTTTATAATTAAAACAATAAAAATATAAAAAACTAAAATTATATATTAATTTTCTTAAAAAAAAAAGATTATGCATTAATTTATTGATAGGGTTTGATATAAAAATTTAAATATTTATACGTAAATATTTAAGTTCTAATGGTACTAAATTATTGAAAGTTTATTTTTTATTTAGAAAAAAAAATATTATTGAAAGTTATATAAATATGAGTAAAATTATAAAATATACATATACTTTAGTAATACTTGAGCTTGTTTAAGAAATACTAGCTGTCACGAGCAAAAAACTACATAAAAATATTGGGCCTATCCTTTAAATATGAGCATGATACAACATGATTCTATGATACTGATACGGCACGACACGATCCATTTTTTTAAAAAATACTAATATATACGAACTAGACCAACACAACAGATACGAACTTACAGAACTATTTGTGAGTACATTATAAATTGTGAGCATTTTAAATCCGTCAAACTGTTTTAAATATTAATAATTATGTGGATGTCCAAATCTTTTATTTATTACCATGAATTGTAATGAACATTCCTCTTTTCCTTAGTTTCCTTTTTTCTTAGTTTCTTAATATCTCACTCTTGTATTTGTATAAATAGGGGTTCACCCTATTGGAATAAACAACTCAGAAATTCTCATTCACTTTCTCTTTCTCTCTTCATCTTCTTCTTCTTTCTTCTCATCTATTTTATATTATTTTATATTATTTCATAACACGTTATCAGCACGAGTCTCTGCCCAAGCTTCAAGCATGAGTTTCTGCCCAAGCTTCAAGCATGAGTCTCTACCTAAGATCCAATGTAAGTATTTTGTTAAAGTTCTTGAATTGTTTCAAAGTCACGATACACTAAATATATATTTATATATATACTCATCTGACTGAAACAATTTCAATGATCTTTTTTTTTTATTTTATTTTTATCTATATATCTATATATTATATATGTATGTATATGTTTTTATATATTTATTATTGATTTCATATATATATAATGTTCTTATCATTCATAATATTTACAATATATGTGTGCCTATGATATGATAGAGAAATCTATATAAATTATACATATATCCAAAAGATTATGTATTATCGATAAAATATTGCATATATCCTAAAGATTATGCATCATCGATAAAATATTGCATATATCCTAAAGATTATGTGTAACACCCTAACTACCTTAGGCGTATTACGTGATTTTTAAACGTACTGTGCAGCTCGTTGCTAATCAACGAGGTTTATGGAAAAACGTGATTAATTAAAATTTTGCTTTTTGAATAAACTTGTAAAACATATTATAAAAGACTCGGGATCCCGATTATAAAAATATTTACAAAAAGTTTCACTGTTTAACTATTACATCAAAATGAAAGTCGTCTAACGACAGTTACAAAAATCTCAGCCTTGCTGTCCCGAGGATCGTACGCTCCAGGCCTAACCGCCCCGACATGTACAATCCCATAAGCTCGCTCACGGTCCATCAGCTACAGCCTTGCCTTTACCTACACATGAACATAAACTGTGAGTCGACAGACTCAGTAAGAAAAGCATAAAAATATCATACATAAACTGACTGCCGTTTCCAACACGATACTGAGTCCCGCTACTGCCATGTCCAACATGGTACTGAGCCACTACTGCCATGTCCAACATGGTACTGAGTTTTGAACGTTCAGGGGACGGTACTATTGACAAGTATCCTCCTGATCGGTCGAACCGGTCATACTCCGCCGCCGGTCATACTCCACCGTACCGACGGATAGGTCAATATGCACCGAACCACCAACCAAGTGTCAGCCTGATCGGTCGAACCGGTCATACTCCGGCTGCTGGTCATACTCCAGCCTGTACCGACGTGACAGGGTTGGATGGTTCGAAGCCTAAATACATATCTAATGTAATCTAGCAGGCTTCCTACATGCACGCTAAACATGTAATCTACATATGCATACTGTTATACTAATCTTACCTGGATTCCGATTTCAGGTGTGCCGGTCAACCTGACTGGAACTGAAGCTGAGTGGCGGATTACTGGCTCCTAAACCATAAAAATCACAAAAATCATACTAAAGGGGTATTTTTGGGAAATTCTAAATTCCCGCCATTCCCGACATTCCCAAAGTCTAAAACCCGTCCCCAAACTACTAACATACTAAGTTGTGATTTCTACTGAGCCAAACGCCGAGTTCCAAAATACCGGACACCGGAAATGCGAAATATAAAAACTACTGATGACATAATCATGCATTTCTGAATTCCATAAATAACAGTGATAAATTATTTAAATAGCTATAAATAATTTCATAATTAAACATAAACAACTGCTAATTTCCAAATTAACTAAGCGGGCTTTACATTATGCATCATCGATAAAATATTGCATATATCCTGAAGATTATGCATCATCGATAAAAAATTGTATATATCCTGAAGATTATGCATCCTCGATAAAATATTGCATATATCCTGATGATTATGCGTCCTCAATAAAATCTTGCATATATCCTGAAGATTATGCAAACGTAATATTCATTATATAGTTGATGAATATATAATGAAAGAGATGAATACATATTTATATATATGTTCTTGTATTCTTTGAGGACAATGAAAAATAATCTAATATCGATCTAGATTTTGACAAACATTTTCTGAAGTAAATGTTTTATATTTATCGAAGAAAAAAAATGATTGTATTTATGTGAATACAACTAAAGAATCATTAAAAATGATTATTATTGATGCAATTTTATAGTGGGTTTTGAATATCCAAAAAGAATGTTAAGAAAATCGCATTGAAACATCAAAGTATAAGAATAACAATGAGCATGACTAATGTTATTTAAATACATGAGGCATGTATTTATTGTTCATCATTCCCTGCAGAGAATGATACGAATTGAAGTCAATTACTTTTAAAGATTCCTCGTATTAGTCATGTTATTATACATTGTTATTACTTGCAATGTTGAAAATTATTGAATCTGACATATGTTAAAGATTAAATTTTGCATACATCTTGGAGACTATGCAAAAATTGCATTCATATATTCTTTGAAATATCGTAAAAGAAATTGTTGAATAATTTCTTATATTTTTTATGGATGAACAAGTAATAAATTTTTAAGAAATTTATAATAATGTTCTACTTGTTCAACGTCATTCTCCGAAGTGAATGTAATGATTTTAAATAATCAATGACATTATTTACTACTCAAATATTTCCAGAAAAAGTGGAAACAACTAAAAGATGAGATACCACACATAATCAAAGTGCATGAAATTTATATATCATGTGTGGAATTGAATAATAGTGGTCGCGTACCTGTAGTACGGACATACTTATAATCAAGATAAAAGTATACTTGATTATTGAATAGGATGTGAATTGTACAAATTTATTGTACATTTACAATATTTAAATATCATTCCCTAAAGAGAATGAATAGACATGAAATTCTATTTCAAAGAATATAGATTTCACATATATTGGCAATGCCAAAAGCAAATTAATATATACATATTTTATTATTTCTTGAAATCAATAGTTTCAAACTATTGTTGGTGCAGAATATGTGTATATATATAGTTACTATATAATTTAGTTTGCATATTTCCAAAAGTGGATATATAATTTACTAATATTTGTTAGTGATCCAATATAATCAAAGTGATAAAGAATCACAAAATAATTATTTGAAAAGTTTCCTAAAGAAGTCTTACATACAATTGCTACTTGGAGTAGTAAAATATATTTGTATGTACCTAGATGTATAACTTTTATCTAGTTATAAAAGTGATAAGAAATAACTTATTATATGTACTGGTTGTACATTTAAATATATAATATATCAAGTCATGATAATTAGACTGATGAATAGTCTATTAATAAATTAGACGACTTGTTAAAAAGATACCAAGAAAAATGAATGATATATTATGGTTATATCTATTTGACCATTACAATAACATGATGAAGTTGTCATGTATCTTTTAAATTATACACATCATTGAATTGATGATAGTGATTCCTGAAGAAATATAAAGTTTGATAAACATAATAGTGACTCCTGAAGAGTGTATATGTTTTGGAGAATAATATAACTATATTATTCGTGTATATAAAATGAAACTTGTAATGATTATGTTGTAATGAATTTACATTACCTTTTGAAAGTTTCATTGAAATACAAATTATAGTGAACCTGAAGTTCATGAATTGAATTTTTTGACATGATCAATCATATGCAATAAATTGTCAAAGAATTTGACTAAATTTTGTTGAAGAACCAGAAGATTCTTCTCATTGTTAATTTATAAGGCTCAAAAGAAGAATGTGCATATATTTTCACATAGAAAATATTTAAATTATATTTCCTTAACAATCTTGAGCTATTGTTAGATTTTTATTGCATAGTTTCTTATCGATGTGATAAGATTATATGATCATGCATTTACAAAATGTGTAAATTTATGTATTTCTAATTATACACGTATGACTCATTCTTAGAAATGAATTAAGTTCATAAGTATTGAACTTGAAACTGAAGTTATTGAACCTGAAGTTCAATGTCATATAATATATATGAGTTTAAATAGATATTGATTCATTGTGATATATTGAAATCCCTACAGGTGTATTAATATTATTAGATATCACAATTTCTTAAAATTCTCTCGATCAGGGGGAAAGAAGCAGTTGGGATCGATGATAATTTTTGAAAAATGATCCTTGCACAAAGTTATAAGAACGATATAGTTCAAAATGATATATACCAACTGCAAATCAATATTATTCAAAGTTGAGATAGAATTAGTTGAAAACGCCTGAAGCGTAAATGAACAATGTAGAAATTATTAATAAATGTTCATTGGATTTGCCCTGAAGTTGTTAAATCTAGAGGTACTCATGGAGATACCTTAATGTTATAAAGTATTAAAATGATAACCGTGATGAAAACGGTACTCGAAAAGACTCCCAAGAGAAGTTAGACATAACACATTTCATCATAATTGAATCCCTGAAGTGATTCGTTATAGGTACCTATAAATGATAAACATATTTGAAAAATATGTAATTTAAAGAGATCTCTATAAGTTATGTCAATATGGGAGGAAATTATCATTTATTGAAATTTTTGTCGACAATAAATATTGAATGTTTGCATATGCAATAAACTAACATGAGATAGCAAGGATCATGGTATTAGATTTGTCGAGAATCATCGACTTACATTTTGATTTTTGGTCAAAATATTATGACGCAATCCAGGCAAATTTACTCACATAAAGTGAAGTAAGACCTGTAGGGTGTGCAAATAAATATTTCTAATGAGAAATTTGCATATTATGTATTTGTACATAATGAATTGTTGTACAAAGTTTGCATAGACATGAGATTGATTGAAGTAAGGCTTAAATATTGAGAAAATATAATCATTATTTGATTATAGCCTGGAATATATTTTATGAGGATTTATAAGCGTCACATAAATGTTGCAACAAAAGATTATTTATTTGGAGCTCCTAATATAGTGAGAATTTGAAATAAGCCTTATCTAAAAATTCTAGAAGAATTTAATACATGTCTTAAGTGATATAAATTCTAAGTCGCGCGCACTATATGACAAAGATCTTTGTATGAAATAAAGACATGTAAGTAAATTATTGTTTGAAAAATACGTATGGTTGTCTATGCAGTATAAATACGTAAATTATACGTTGTGATAGACTCTTGAAGAGTTTTTGATTAATTGAAGAACAAACTTTTATTTCTTTTGTATATCGAGAAATATTGAATGTATAAAGTTTGTTCATTAGTATTGAAGTCCTGAAGTACTTCATATGTATTAAGAATTATAAATATATGATCATTTGATATGAAAATTAAGATCATACAACAAGATGGAACAAATATATGGTATTGGAGTACCATCATTGTCACAAATGAAATTTATATTATCATTAATGTGTTATGTTCATATCTACTTGAAATGTTAAATTTTAGTATGAACAAGATTGTACATACACATGAATGATATAATTAGTTGGATAAATATTAATGTTCTACGAACCCCTCATCTATAATTTAGAAGTTCATACATACTCTGGAAGAGTTATAGAAAATATATGATCAAAGATTATATATGGTGATATTTTAAAAGTGATAACAATAATCTTATGAGATATATTATCGCCAAAAGAATTATGGATCATATGTGCATGAGGGGGAGACATATTCATGTTGCACTCTTTTTCCCTTAGTTCAGGTTTTGTCCCAATGGGTTTTCCTGGCAAGGTTTTTAACGAGGCAACTTACAAATAGTTATGAATATGAAATATATATTGTACTCTTTTTCCCTAGCTCAGATTTTGTCCCACTGGGTTTTTCTGGCAAGGTTTTTAACGAGGCAACTATAAATCATGTTAACATACTTGCATTTTATGAAGCAAGTAGAGAATGTGTGTGAGTGAGATCATTGACATAGCATATTCGGGAAACATATGAATTGCACTCAATAAAGAAGTATCAACCCAAGCAATTCTCTATGGATAATACTGCTTGCATCGTTCAACTAAAAAGAGGTACATTGAAGGAGATAGAGTTAGAACACATTCCACGAAATTTTTCTTTATACGGTTCAAGAAAATGCATATTGGTGTTCAACATATTCAATCAAGTGTCAATCTTACAAACTTATTCACAAAGTTATTACCAACATCAACATTTGAGAAGACGGCAGATAAGATCGAAATTCGTCGATTAGAAGATCTCCACAAATGCCTAAATGAGGGGGAGTTAGTTTACACTATACTCTTTTTCCTTTGATCAAGTTTTCAGCAAGATTTTTAATAAGACAGTTATTATGGACATCCAAGGGGGAGTGTTATGGATGTCCAAATCTTTTATTTATTACCATGAATTGTAATGAACATTCCTCTTTTCCTTAGTTTCCTTTTTTCTTAGTTTCTTAATATCTCACTCTTGTATTTGTATAAATAGGGGTTCACCCTATTGGAATAAACAACTCAGAAATTCTTATTCAGTTTCTCTTTCTCTCTTCATCTTCTTCTTCTTTCTTCTCATCTATTTTATATTATTTTATATTATTTCATAACACAAACATTCTTCTTCTTCTTTTTTTTTTTTCCTTTTTCTTGGAGGCATCATTTCAACTTTTAAATATGTATATATATATAAATAAATATATGAGTTTAATAACTACCTATTTAATCAATTATGCAACAATATTTTTTATCCAAGATCGCACCTAAAAATTTGGCGTCTAAAAAGTATAACGAATTAAAAATATAAAAAACAATTATTTTTAGTTAGAATTTTTTAGCCACAACATAAATTTTTAGAATTATTATATAGAAAATATAAATTGATATTTTATTTACAAAAATACCTCTATAAGGTAAAGACAACATTTATACTTTTTTTGTAATTTTAATTACTAAAATACCACTTACACTATCATCACTTACC
Source organism: Cannabis sativa (assembly GCF_029168945.1). Lineage (NCBI taxonomy): Eukaryota > Viridiplantae > Streptophyta > Magnoliopsida > Rosales > Cannabaceae > Cannabis > Cannabis sativa. The sequence goes on along the minus strand of NC_083601.1, from coordinate 37,026,585 downwards.
CAATCAGACGATGGTTGCAGGGTGGTTGCTGCGTGGTTGCACGGTGGTTGCATCAGACGAATCAGACGATGGTTGCAGAGTGGTTGCTAGGTGGTTGGCCGAAGGTTGCATTAAACGAAGGTTTCAATCAGACGAAAGTTTTTAGGTGGTTGGCTGAAGGATGCATCAGACGAAGGTTTCAATCAGACGAAATAACTGTTAACAAAATGTTTAAGCAACTGTAATGCAACTGTTGTGAAACATTAAAAATCAAAACAGTATTTTCACGTACGTAACTCTATCTACATGTCTCTTAATGATTTAATATGAATAAATTCACCATTAAAAATTTGGAAAACAACAAAAATACACAAGAATAAACATTTTACTATAGTATTGATGTAATTTTTTTTAGATTATACTTGAGTTAGATTGTTTGGGAACTCCAACTCAACTTTTTGAGATCTGCTTTTCATGGATCTAAAAATTGAAGCCAGGACATTAGTTTTATGCAAATTAAATTGGATTTCCAGTTGAATTTTAATTTCTTAGTAGTTTTTCTACACCTTTTTTATGAATTCGAAGCAGTCCCTGTTTTGATTGATTCTGGTCGTCTTCTCAAGTGAAGTCGCCGGAATTAATGGTGGTTCTCTTTCTCATTGAATTTTCGTTTCGGTTGCGTTGGGTTGCTGCGTAGTTGCATGATGGTTGCACGATAGTTGCCCAGGAAGTATGGGTCCTGAGTTGAAGGTGTGTGTAAGTTGTATTTGTGTAATTTTTTTTATTAGGGCTGTATATTTATTTATTTGGTCAGTTGAAAGTATTTTTGTAATATTGTTACTTTTTTTTGGTTAAAACTGAAAAAATCCCTAAATTTTTTGTCACAATAAAAAATTACTTGTAATTAAAATATAGTATTTAGATATAAATTATTACTGCTTTAGTTTTATTCACAACAAATATTATGATTAAATGTACTAAAAATACATATAGTCACAACAAATTGTAATTTTTGTCATTAATATATTTAGTCATAAACTTTTTAATTACAACATAAAAATAATGACTCAATTTTTTTATTTTTTATCATAAATTTTGAATAAATTTTGATATGACTAAAAAGTAAAATGTTTTGTAATTTAACAACTATTATTCGATCACATCAACCTTAAAATAACAGGTGGAGTTAATAAAAATTAGACTCTTTATTTTGTATTGTGAATTGTGATTAAATATATATAAATATATATCTCTGGTTTGAAAGGGGTTTATTGAGAGAAAGAAAATAAAGTTTATTCCGACTTTAATTTTAATCCCAGGACCACCTTTATTCTAGTAGTTACTGAAAGCATAAATGTGATGATGTGAATTTATTAATTTTTAGTTTTATTATGGAGGAAGGTCTAAAGCTATATTGTGTCCCCTATGATTGAGTAATAATCTTATATCATGATTGACCAATGTAGTGATTAAACCAATGTATTGTGGTATATATGATGATATTGCAAGACTCGAACCAAGAAAGACTTTATCTTTCTAGCTACCATGAATATATTGTAATTGAACATTGCTATTGGGCACCAGTGGTGTCTAGCACCTTCTAAATGTGTCGACTTGCAATTGGCTAGCGATACTCTATAAAAATTATTATATTAAACTATATGGGACCCGATACTTAATTGCACCAATAGCGATATTGACACGTAGGAGGGTGCTAGGCACCGGTGGTGCCCTTTAGCATTTCTCATTGTAATAATAAGAAATCATGATTCCATTTCAAAATAAAATAAAAATGGAATCATGATTATTTCTGATGCACAATGTTATTACTGGTCAAGAGTGAAAAAAATAGTGTATAAATCTTGTAGATAATGAAGGCCAGGATGCTATAGAGAAGTCCCATGTCTCAAACTCCCAATTGAGATTGCAGAGAAGTGATGAGATGGTTTCCTATATTTGACTTTTCCTTTGACCACATTTATTAGGTATATTAGATTGAATAGACATTTCACACTATTTGGCTGCACTCATTTATTATGATGCCTAGTCCACTGTAAATGCTTGTCCAAGATGAGTATTATTTGTTTTATTTTAATTTTTGTTGGATAACTTTGGAATATGATGTGTTGCGCTTGGTTATAGACAGATTGTGTTTAGACCAATTGTTGCATGAAGATATCATAATAATTAAAAAGTATCAATTGAAGCACTAATGAGAAAAAATGCATCACGACTCATTAAAATATGCATGCATAATATAACTTTACACATCAATAAATTATGTTTGGTAGGATGGAGAAATGTGTTGGAGGAGGGTCTAAAAATTCACTCTCACTTAGTTTCACTTTTTCGTGCATAATAACAATTATACACACCCTTTCTACTAAACAATCTAAAAGATTTACTCTCCTCTTTTTCCTTCACATTCTCCATCTTTTTACAATTCCTATACATCTCGTATTTTTTTAATCCATCTTACCTTATTGTTAATAAACTTAATAATCATTACCAGCTAAGTGTAAATTTTTGTTTCCTTTTACTAAAAAGAGATTTTCAAAGATTCTTAAACGATATTGACATTACACAAGAGCTCTAGCTCTCTTTCGGCAAAAGTCTTTGGTTTTTTTCTGAGATAAAAAGAGTCTTTATTTTTGCCTTTATAATTAATTAGTGGTATTATATAAAAACTATTAAATTAAATTATAGAATATTGTTATTAAGTATTAGGTGTTTAATACTTTAGCATACTAAAATTAGTTAGTAATATTATTTAAAAATTATTTTTGTAAGTCATGTAAGATTTGATATTTAATTAATAACACATACAATTTTAACATTTCAAGTGTCTCAACTCACCTGTCAAGTCGCGTCTGAACAAAGTTACACCTCCAGTACTTTTTACTTTTTCTTATTCTCCTTTCTAATAACTCTCCTATTTTAATAACTCTCCTTTTCATTTCCTAAACAAAACCACATTATAATTCTTTATTTATTTGGTTTCTCACCAAGTCTAGACTCTAGTCTCACTCCCATCTTTCAAAAGCATTCAAATAGAAAAGTCAAAGAAAAAGAGACTTAAAAGTTAAAACCCAATTTAGTTTTATTTTCTCATTTCACACGTATGTTCCTTCCCTTTCGTTTAATTATTTTCTTTTTCATCAAAAATTACAAGGGTAACTGGGAAAACTGTATAAGAAGTAAATCACTTTCCCAAGATTTGTACTTTGACTTTCAGCTCCAAAGAAAAAACTTATAAATAGAATTTGAAAAAGACATTCTCTTTTATGTTATCACACTTATTATTTTTTTTTTAAAATAAAGTTTTATCAGCTAATGAACTCTGTAACCCGTTATAGAGACAGAATTAATCAAACATTAATTACTATACATCAAATTATAGGTGTAATATTCATCAAAAATGTAACAACAGTAGGATGATCACAGTGAAACAAAAATCAATTTGACTATATATCTCAAATACATTACATGATATTTTGTTGGTACAACTATTCCAAATGGATTTAACCCATCACATAACACATGTTATGGAGTTTAGGTTACACAAGTCACAAACTATGAGATATAATGATAATTTTGATACAAATTGATCTCCAATCCGTAAAGTTGATATATTTTGTTTTTTTTTTTTAAAAAAGGTCACTCATGATATTGCCATATAATACTAATACAGTTCAATTTTTATGTACCTTATACATATTTTGGTTTCATTCACAATTGGAGTAATAAATAAAAGGAGAAAGAAAAAACAGCTAAAGGTAGGGTTCCATTACATGAGGTTGTCCGTACTCTGTATGTCTTTGTCACAGACATTAATGCTCCTCTATTCCATTCTCTCTCTCTCTCTCTATTTTTTTTTTATTTAAACAAAAATTAATATTTATTTCTTACAGTCTTCTTTCTTACTCTGTCACTGTTCTAATTAAATAAATCTCACTATGTCTTCTACTCTTCCTCCTTAAAGAGGATCAGCCATAAATGCTCTTTTCACACTCTTTCTTCTGCACTTGTCATTACCACTTACACGTAAAAAATTTAAAAAAAGAAAAAAGAAACCCCAGCATTTATAACTCTCTTCTCCATTATTTGGACAAGATTTTCCTTTCAATGATGATTCAATTCTCTCAATGTGGTTTCCTTCTTCTGTACCAAAGAACCAGCATTTATTGCCAATGACAACTTTAAAGGCTCATAGGCCCCCCTACTCTGCTCTTTGTCCTGCTCTTTACTTCACCACATCAATAAGTATACATACACATTTCCTATTTCCCAGATTGAAATAAATAAAACTAATATATATTTATATATTTATTTTCCCTCAATAATTATATATATGTTTGTTTGTGTGTTTATTAAAGTCTGATCTGAAAGCATTTTGAAAGTTTGGTTCTGATCCTGGTTGAGGATTAAAAGGAAGACACACAGAGAGAAATGGGAAGAACACCATGTTGTGACAAGAAGGGCTTGAAGAAAGGGCCATGGACTGCTGAAGAAGATGAGACTCTTGTTGAATATATCAAGAAAAATAATGGCCATGGAAGCTGGCGTTCTCTACCTAAGCTGGCAGGTTTTGACTCTTTCTTCTCTTCTTCTTCTTCTATCTGTTTTTTTCTTTTTCTTTTCTGTTTTGTTTTCTAGCTTTGGATCTTTGTTTGTTGTCCTGAAACATATGCACTATACTTTGGCTTTTTGGAAGAAAAGAGAACAAAAAGTGTGCTTCAGATTGTAGTTTTGTTCTGAGTAATAAGACAAAGAGTTTCAAAAGTTGTGAAAGGACCTCCAAATGGGGTAGTAGAAAAATGAAATGTTGTCTTTAAAGAAATTACCTTTTCGTTGACTTTTATTCTTTTGCTACTGAGTCACTAAGTGGTTTGTGTTTGTTCAAGTACTCTTTTTTTCTTTTTTTGTTTTTCTTCCAGGCATGTTGAGTTGATGCAATTTTTGTCTTAGTTTTTGATGGTTTCTTTTTCATTTTCTCATTTTCTTCACTTTTCAATGTCCTTGCTTATCTTGCTTGAGCTGCAAGAAAATCTCAGGTTACCTACACAACCCTTTTTAGGTGAGAAAACCTGATGTAACACTGTATAAGTCTGTAATATCCTTCCAACATGGTATTTTCTTGGAGGGAGGTATAGTTTAGGTCCTTCAAGTTTTAAATCAAACGGTTTCTTATCTCCAATTTCTTACAGATTCTTTTAAAATAAAAATAAATAAAGGCCATTGTTTTGTTCTTTAAGCTTTGAAGTCATTTGCTTTTTTCTCACATATATGCATGCAGACTAATAGCAAGTTCTACTAGTTAACCCCTAACCCTTCTTTTTGGTTTGCTTTATGAGTCAACTTAATAATCAGTATGTAAACTAATATCAAGTTCTCTGTTGCTTGCTTTTTCTCAAGAAGGCATTTTCAGATTTTCTTAGTTCATTTTTTGGGGTCTTAGTCATAATGCTGAATTTATGCATATTTTAAAACAGCATCTATGCTATATTTGTATTCACAAAAATTATCACACCTACGAGTGAAACTGTAGTCCATTAAATAAAAATAGTAGTACTGAACTATTTCTCCAACTGAGTCTACAGTAATATTGATCTGAACTATTTCTCCCACTGGGTCTACAGTAATAATATTCACATTTCCATTAAATATTTTAGTCATTTCTTTATTTTTAGGTCTTCTTCGTTGTGGGAAGAGCTGCAGGCTTAGGTGGACAAACTATCTTAGACCAGACATTAAAAGAGGGCCATTTACTCAAGATGAAGAGAAGCTTATCATCCAGCTTCATGGCATGCTTGGAAATAGGTACTTATATCTGATTTCTTTGCCTACTTTATGTATTAGAAGAAAACTATTGTTATACGAGATAGACTTCAATTTGATAATTTCAGCTCAACTATTTCTCAGTACATCCATTCAAACCAGTTACTTATATGATCACTACATCATGTAATATGTGTGTTTACATTTCAGGTGGGCTGCTATAGCTTCTCAACTTCCAGGAAGAACTGATAACGAGATCAAGAACCTATGGAACACTCACTTGAAGAAACGTCTACTCTGCATGGGACTAGACCCTCTAACTCACGAACCCTTCAACTCAAATTCTCATTATCCACCCACTGCTTCTTCCCCTGCTTCTCCCACAACACGGCACATGGCGCAGTGGGAGAGCGCAAGGCTCGAAGCCGAGGCGCGCCTCTCAAAGGAGTCAACCCTCTTTACTACTTCTTCTACTACTCAACCTTTCACAACAAAATCCAATGACTCTGACTTCTTCCTACGCTTGTGGAACTCTGATGTGGGAGACTCATTCCGAAAGGTAGCAGGAGTAGCTATCAAAGATGAAAAAATGGCTTGTTGTAGCCCAATTTCGCAGGCTTCTGTTTCGGCCTTGACCACTGAGGGTGGCACGAACAGGACTGGATTCGATACTCCGGCTAATGACCAAGCCGAAGACATGGATTGCAAGAGCTACCTCGTTAAGTACTGCCCCAACAATGAAGATGATCATCATGTAGTGATGGGTGCAGGCTCTGATTCTTCGTGCTCGAATGACATGGAGGATGATTCATCAGATAGTTCTGCATTGCAGCTGCTGTTAGACTTCCCCATCAACAATGACATGAGCTTTTTGGAAGAGAATTGCGGTGATCATTACGCCTCCGATCACGCCATGTTGTCTGAAAATTCATTCATCTGTCATCTCTAAAAAGCTTTTAGGCTTGCAAAAGTAGTTAGATGTTAGGCCATGTTGATCACTGTTTTTTTGGTTTTTGGATGTTCTTTTTGCATTTTAAAGTGAGAAAGGATTGGCACCACTGGTAGTACTAGTAAGTAACTATGGTGATTTTGGTTTATGTAGTTGAGAGGTAGGGAGACAATGGAGTCGTTAATTAATCTCAGGTCAACTAATTAGGATTGAGTTTTTATGTATAGACAAGACTTATATGTATAATATTATTATTGAAATTATATGATATTCTAGACTCTAATTGGAAGGATTTTTCTACGAAAAGTCCAAGTGGAACACGGTCTTGTCATTCTATTTAAATGCTGTTTATTCCACGCTCGTTATTAACAATTATTGGGTTTGTTATTATTTTTGGATAAAATGAGAGGAAAGGTTGGTACTTGGTGCCTGGTGGCAACAACTATGTGTTTTGACAAAGACAAATGTTAATTTCTGGTTCTACAAAGCTTTTCACCGTTGTTTCTGTTTTGTCCTAAACTCTTGGAAAAATGCTTGCCTTGGTCTATATTATATTAGATGATAAATTTAGGGGTCCTGAGTCCTGACTCGTGAAATTAACCAAGACCTTTTGTTCATCCTGAATCGCCATTTTTGTGTAAACACAATTAAAGAAAACATGCTGATGAGTCTCATAAAATTGGGCAGCAGCGAGAGTCTAAGCTCGTGAATCTTCCAAGATGGTTCCTTGTGAGCAAATGATTGTTAATCGCCTGCCAAATAATAAAGCAGTACTTAAGAACGCTAAGTTTGTGCGAGACAAAACAGGAATAGAACACTCTATAACAAGCAAGAAGAGAAAGTTAGAAATATTTTACCTTAAACAGCCCTTGTCTCTCAGCCTCCATCAAGGGATGATGATCCAAGGAGTTCTGTAAGAAGCTTTTTAAAATACCAGCTAAAGTCACTTTCGAGAGTAAGACACCAGAAATCTTGGTCCTTCAAGTAGACAACATTAATTTATCTCACCCAAAGACAGTTTTATTTTATTGAGAGAGCTTAAATGTCATAGCCATGAGAGCCATATTCCACTTCCTTCCTTCTTTAAATCCAAGACGACTATACTTTTTGGGTAAGCAAACATGCTCCCAAAAAGTAAGATGAACTTTACTACGATTTCCTTTAGCACCCCAAAAAATACTTCTACAAAGTTTGGCTAGAGGACATGGAGGTTGGATAACCTGGTGTAAGAAACCCATCAAAGGCCTGGTTGCTGTTTTGAACAATAGTAGCTGCAATTATACATTGCATTTGGTGTAATATAAATAGATGTATGTTTGAATTTGTTTGTAGCTATGCTAAAGTGCTAAGTAATCAGATCAAGTTAATTGTGAAAGCTAGAGTTAAAGGTGGTTTATTTTCTCATCTCAGTAAAAGGGAAGTTGATATTTTGTCTTTAATTAACATTTTTTAAGTTTTGTGTTTCTGGCAGCTTGCTTTTTTTTTTTTTTTTTTTTTTTTTTTTTTTCCTGAGGAAAGCAGCCTGCTTTGTTAGTTTGGTGTTTATGGTTGAATAAAATTGTTCCGTTGCTTCAAAAAAGAAAAATGACCTTTTGTTGTTAATTTCAAAAGTACCTCTCTTGAAAACTAACAAAACAAACAAGTTTTTTTCTAAACATAACAAAAATTGTTGAGCATATCTAGAAACACAATAACAAAAATGCCAAACTTTTTTCTTTTCATTTTTCTTCTTCATATGTAACAAACATGTTTTCTCTACACAAATTTGGTTGATAGCGAACAAGTTTCTAGTACCCAGCTGAGATTTTCACACATAAATAAAATAAACCAACGACATTTAAGTATACAGATCAAAACAAGGAGCCTTCATAACATTGCTTGGGCCGTAAGTAAGAAAGAATTTAGAAGCAGCCAAGGAACTTGGAGGGAATTTTCCCAGTGGCACGGTACTTGGCAGCTGTCTCCTCTGCTTTGAGAATCTCTTCACCACGGATAGCTTCAACCGTTGCCCTTTTCTCCTCTGCTTGTTTATGAATCTCAGCCACTTTGTTCTTCATTTTCTCTCCATACTCTGCCTTTCTCTTCTCCAAGTTTTCCTGGTAATTATCAACTTGATTATGAGCTTCTAATATATGTATTCAGTTTCAGTGAAATTGGATAAAGTTTTACAATTAACATTCACAATAAAGTGTTAACAAACCAAGGTCTATAAAAGTATCTGTAGCAACACACAACGAAGATAATCACCTCTTTTTTCCTTAGCTTGGCTTCTAAAGCAGCTTTCTTGCTGTTTTCCCACGCAGTAACAGTGGAGAGCTTCTTCTGAGCCCTGGTTATGACATTGCATTCATTAATCATTTATATTTATATGTATACATGCACACTACATACTCATACAAAATATATATTATATAATATATTTATATTGTCAAAAGTTTTAGACAAAATTTCACAATTTTACATTTTCTTTTCCTTTTTGGTATAGAGCATAGATACAGAGATAAAAATAAACCAACTAAAACTCTTGTTAAAAGCCTTACTTGTTTTCAACTTTAGATTTTTCACTGTCTTCCCATGCTTTAACAAAAGACAATTTCTTTTCATTTTCAAACCCTGCAAGAGCAATATCTGAAAGAAAAGTAATAAAATTAGAACATAAATTTCCATATATATAAATGTATATGTATATATATGAAAGAGCTTCTGAGGAAGATGAGTAGACATACCTCTGTCAATTGATCCACCAGAGGGTTTCTTTACCAATGGCTCAGGAGTACCTGTCATTGGATAAAACAGATAAGAACTAGAGGGAAGGATCGGAGAGCAAGAGAGCTATAATTGATTAGGTGTTTTGCATAGGAAAAGCAAATAGTGTTTTCAAACAATTAGTTCAATCTCATCTTTATATAAATATATAAATAAACAGAAATATAATGTGTGAATAATATTGATGTGGATCGAATTGTATTCTTCCTCTTTTTCTTTAGAACTGTAATCCACTACAGATGTTTTCTAAAGCGATAATTGATTATAAAGATAAAGCAAAAAAGCTATTTTGTCAAGGATAAAGACTTGGACATCTAAGGATAATTATCTTTGGTCCTTTGGATGAGAGATCGATTGAGAATTTCCCTTTGAAAATAAAAACTTGAAAGTTAATGCTTAAAAAGAAAAGTGTATGTACTTATTCTCAATAAAATTGAAATGGTAAAGATGAGGTTGAATAAATTAATGGAAATAGAGAATGAAAATAAGCATAATTATACATAAAAAACCAATAATTATATGATTTTTAGTAACAATTTGTTGGAAAAATGTACAATATTCATTCATTCTGAGTTGTAGAGGGGGGCCATCGCTAGATATTTATCAACCACTTTGAAATTAAGTCATTACTTTATTATTAAGACTCCACTAACAAGACACTTTGAAAAAGAAAGTGAAATAAACCAAAACAAATAATGTTCCAAAGGAAGAACACCTCAAACAAGATTAAAATTATAAAAGTGAAAAGGGGACAGCCAAACTAGAGAATCAATCCATAAGTACGATACTGGAACATGTTTCATTAATTAATTTATAAATAAAGTAAAACTTGATTCTACAGATACACAGGGGTGATCAGAAAACAAACAAAAAAATGTTTAATAGCCTAATTCGTGATCTGATTTTCGATTCTAAATTAAGGAATTTATGATTATATTTAAATTTCTTTGAACAAATGAAATAGTTCTTAAGTTACATAAATACAAGCTTTTATTACCATGGTTAACTCAGACATTTCACATACAAAAGGAAACTAATCTTATCCACAAATGTATTTTCGTATACTTTTTCTCGGCAACCAAACAGATAAACATATAAAAACAAAACAAACTTACTTGGCTCAACCACAACTAGAGATTTAGAGTCATCAACCTTGGGCTCAGTCTTTGGCGCAGGAGGTGGAAGAGCAGGCTTCTCAGAAACGACGTCGGATGGGGGCTGAGCCAAAGGAGCGTTCAGTTCTTCTTCCATACTAGTCTCCTTCTTCAGCTCCGTCTCCATATGATAATCCTTTCCTCTTTGGTTTCTGTAATATATATTTATTTAGCGGTCCAATTTTTCTTCTTCTGTAATTTAACGGATAAAATTTTAAAATTCATTCGACTTTTTCTATTTTTGTCTTTTAATACCGCGGGTCCTACAGTGAGAGTGGTTTCGATTGTGTGTGGTGAGTTTTACGGGTAGTCAATGCAACCGGACTCTTAGATCCGTTCTTAGTGTGGAATAGATTTGATTGGTTTGATCGAACGGTGTTTATGAGTTAAGTGGATGAGGAGTATGGTGGGGTCCCGGATAGGGAGTAAGTGCTTCTTGGTTCATGTCGACAGGTATTATAGGTAATAAGGTGATTTTTGGTGGTGCCGCGTATAGAGGTGTGGCTGAAGCGTCGGCAGAGGAGAAAACGACAACGTTTACTCAGTGGGTCCCACTTGAAAGATTTCTTTTTGACTCGATTATTACACAGATAGAGAGTGTGCTTATCACGCTCATTACAAACGCGTGGAGTATTTAAGAAATTGAGTGTATACTATTTATATAATATTTGCTCTTTTTAGAAATAATATCATTGGTGATTTTCTAATTTCTCGAAACAGTTTTATGATAAGACGTTAATTTCGGTGATAGTAAGTATTGGGGGTCTTTTTAGGAGATTTTTACTTAATCATTGTGAAGTTTAAAATAAATTAACCCACGGTTATGTAAAAGAGGAGCATAGTTTTGATCAATTAAATTGGTATTAGAAACTATTTGTAAAATCAAACAATTTTCATTAATACAGCTCAAACCTCATAATTAAGGGTATTAATTGGATCACATCTAATATTTTTAGACCTAATGAGATCCAATTCAATCATATATTGGATATTTTATTTTACTATCCGATCCGACCTAATTAATTTCGTCATCCAATTGATCCAACATCTATTGGATGTTGGATTGGATCGGTTCTATCCATTGGATGTATTTCATATTTATTTATTTATTTATTTTGGGTTTATCCAATATTTTAGACCTAGTATTTTTTGGATTGGATCAGATCCATCCAATATTTTAGGTACAGTATGTATTGAATCGGGCTGGATCTATCCAATCTGTTATCGGCATAAATTTACCCTTCCCGTGAGAAGGACTTGCCTATAGAGAACTCGCTGTATTGAAGGTGGCTCGCAATATTATAGTACTCGCAATACCGAAAGAAAGAATCTCGCAATATTAACTAAAAGAGACCTCGCTATATTAAGAAAGGCACACCTTGCATATTTGGAAAGGCGCAAATGCATACACCAATCAACGGAAGTCAACAGTCAAACATTCAAGGAGCATTTATGACAAACGTTACACATATTTTATAATCGTTGTAATTAATTTGATCAATAAGCCTATTATTATTATTATTATTATTATTATTATTATTATTATTATTATTATTATTATTATTATTATTATTATTATTATTATTATTATTATTATTATTATTGTTGTTGTTACCATTATTTTGTAACGGTCTCATTATGACCATTATTTGTAACCGATGCCTACTACCTATAAGTAGGGGCTTCCCCCTCCATTCGAAGGGGGGCTGATCTGAATAAAAAAACAGAGCCAGAGTACTCTTTTCAACAGTGGATTAGGCAGGCCGAGCCCGAAGCTCCTGCTGAACCACCATACTTTTCTATGTCTATTTTATACTATTTACAATACTCGCATATATTATACACTATATTCTTTGAGTACTCGCTATTCTAAGTGAGTACTCGCATATCTATTTTTTGGTATTCATGCAGTCCTTGAATACTCGCACAAAATTGGTGTTGTCAAAATTCCTCCGACAACACAATCTAAGAAAAAAAAGAGTAAAACTTTAATGTTAATTTTTATATATACATATAATTTGACGTATAACAATATAAAATCTAATTACTCATCCAAACTAAATGAAATTACTAATTAGTTTGATTGGATGTTGGATGTATTTAATTTTTAGACACCCCATCCACCATCCGATCCGATCCAATTGGATATTTAAAAATAACATTCAATCCGATCTGATCCGATCACAATCGGATATGTAATGTTTGGCGGTCGGTTGTAATTGGATCGGTCGGTTCTCATTGGATTGGATTGATTTATGCACACCCTTACTCATAATAATTATTAATTAAACTGATTTCATCGACAAAGATAATTTACATAATAAATACATGAGTAAATAGTAGAATAATTACTTAAAATTTTAAATTTGTAAGCGGTATTAACTCTATGCTTACTTTTAGCGATATAAGTATCAAATATTTGTAATCCTGTAATTTTTCTCTAATTTTATCACTACAAACTCCGTTTTGAATTTATTAAAAGAATATTTGGAAGTAACTGATGATACTGCATATTTTAATCTTTGATCAAATAATTTAGAATTTGGGTCTTATATATGCTTTGTTTAAGGAAATAAAAATTAGAGATTATTACAGTTTTACAAATATTGAATACTTATGCTATTAAAAATAATCATTAAATTTATGTCACTTATAAACTTAAAACTGTAAGTATTTATCTCACTATTTACCATAAATATAATTAAAGTTATTTTTATTATTAGTTATATTACATCAACATCTACTCATCTAGGATAGAAATGGCAATAACATTAAATTAGCAATCAACACCAAGTCACCCAAGTGGTGCCCTAAAGTTTTCCCCAACAAGATCGGTTTTACAAGTAGACAAAGTAAGTTCGAGCATAGAATCCCCACTTTATGGGGCCCTAAACACAAAATATTATTAAATTTATATATAATAAATACAATTTATCACGTTATAAATCTCAAAGTAACTTTAGCGTAAATACTTTTTTTTTTTTTTTTTGATTTTGAATTTTAGCGAGGCTTCTCATTTTTTAAACAATTTTTTTATTAAAAAATATTATATTAAGAATCAAACGAATGATCTCGTGAAAAATATAAACAACAGTTTTTCATCACACTACATCACATTTTTGTTGTAGATGTGTATTAATATAATATTATATGATTACAACACATAATTTGATTAATATTTTCTTCAAAAAAGATTATCATATGTTTTTTATTTATTTTTTTAAGATGACGATTTTTAAAATTATGTTACTAATTTATTTTTTTTTTTGAAGATCAATTTCTTCTAGTATTTTTTAAAAAAAGAAAAAAAAAAGTCCTCATAAGTTTACGTGGTCTTAGACTCTTAGGCTTCAATTTTCCCAGCACAACCCTGATCCCAAGCAAGGAGACTTGTAGTGAAGAAGGACGTCAGTCCTCACATAGTATTAGCCCAACACTAAGATTAAATCCAAATAAATAGAGTCATATTCAAATGATTAATATTAACTTAAATTATATATAAAAATTTGAGATAGGACTCTTTAAAGTCTCATTTAGTATTAGGATTTGAATGAATTAGATTAGATTATTAGTTAGAAATTAATTAATTTTTGATAAGAATAATAATTTTAGAATAATATAATATGTAGTAAAATGTTTCAATATACATATTTTATTATTTTAAAAATTAAAACGAATTATTATATTTAAAATTTAATTGAAGAATAAGAAGGGGGTTGGAACTATGTTAATTCATCTTTTCTTTGGGATATATAATCCAATCCAATCCTTCTTGAGTTCAAATTTTGTCCAAATATGAGACTAGATAACTAGTCAAATTTCAAAGAACTATCTCTTGTATCAAGGTATAATAATTAAAACAAATAAAGTTCCTATTTTGAAATAAAATAAATAAATAAATAAAGCTCAAACAAATATTTTGTAAGAAAAAGAAAGAAAAAAAAAAGAGCAAAGTTCACACAACTAAATCAAATAAAGATGTGGAACATCTAAAAATAAACATCACTATTATAAAAATTATATATATTAAAATATATAAATTACAAAATTAAATATGGTATTGCTATTAAACACCAACGATATATACTATCACCTTGAGGTAATACCTTGTAAATGCAATATTCCATATAATAGTTATTTAATTGAATTGTATCTTAATACTTTATTACACTAATAATAATACAACACATTAAATGATGCTAAACATTAGTGTCTTTTGGCATTTGCCATTTCTCATAACGTAACTAAACAAAAATTAAATAGAATTTTTGCTCATAAAACTTTTCAGACTATTAAAAATTTCACTTAAATTATTGAAAATGTACGTTAGATTTAAAAATTTCTGTCTAATTCTTTAATTTTACTAACAAAGGTCTAATGTGACGGTTATCTATGTACTAAGTGCTGGCCTCGAATTTTAACATGTATGAGATTATACTTCCCTAAATTTCATCTGCGCTAAGTGTTTGTTAGAAAAATTGAATAAAAGTTATTGAATCTAACAATTTCCATAGTTTAGTAGAACTTTCGAAAGACCTTAAAAGTTTAATAAGTATAATGCAGTATATGTTAACGTTTAGAGGATAAAATTTTTTAATTTATTAAATTAAAAATAATTAAAAGGCATTACAAATTTACAGAGTAAAGAAAAAACCAAACTCATTTGTTCCCCTAAAAACCAACCCATCATTCCACAACCTTAAACCCACTCACGTAAATTCAGGACTATCGCTAGCTTTCCTTTTGTTGCGAATAAACACAATCTAGTCATAAAATAAAACTCGAATCCTTCATAAACAATCAACATTGATCTACAAAGGGCTGACAACAACCACAACAGAAGAGCGCCAAAGTCGAAATTGTTCGCTTTGGGCCTAAACCCTCACGATTTTATTTTTAGGCACCTTCTCAAAAGGCCTCATACTAATAGAGTATTTAGCCAATGTGTGACTTTGGTTACACACCTAACAATACTCCCCTCAAACCAAGGACTACATATTCGCGGCATTTCCTCCGACGAAACCACCTTGTGTCGCCGCTATCACCAACGGAACTCGCGACTGATCTGGCTTCTCCCACACATCACAAATGCAACTCACTATCCCAGCGCTCCTAAATCTTTGGCTTTGATACCACTTGTTGGGCCCCGCTCTTCCACCTTGTTAGACCGCTATCTCACCTTGACTCTCTCATTAATTTTCGGGCCTAAACCCTCACAGTTTTGTTTTCGGGCACCTTCCCAAAAGGCCTCATACTAATAGAGTAGTGTCCATCCTTATATACCCATATTATTTTCTATTTCTAGCCAATGTGGAACTTTAATTACACACCCAACAAAATAAATGTTAGGCAAATTTTCAAAAAATATATTTTTATGTTTTATTTACAATTTTACAGTCTAAAATTTGTATTTACAAAAATACGCTTATAAAATTTTATACTTACGAAAATATATGTTTCTCAGCAAAAAGTAAGAAAACAACTAATAAACAATGAGAAATCAACACATTCCTTCAAAAACTATAAATAAACTATAAAACAACTAAAAATAATCTCATGAAAACTATAATTTAATTATAAAACAACTAAAAAATAGTTTATTATTTTTACTCAAGAAATCTTTTTACAAATAAAAAAGTTAAAAACATAAAAATCAAAAATAAAATTGTGTTGATGTATTATTGTAATTTCTTTTTTCAAATTTTTAAAATTTTCTAAATCCTAGCCACTAATTTTATGTTTTTTTTCCTAAAATATTTGTCACTATTTAATTGTGATGTTATAATAACAAGGACAATAATTTGTTTTGAATCTTAATTATTGATTTTAGTAAATTTTGCTTATCAAATTTTTTGCAAAACTATAGTGTTTATTGAAAAGTTACTTTTTTTTTTTTTTAATCACATTCTTTTTCGTTTTTGAATGATTTGCTTCAAATGATCATAGTGATAGAGGAAGAGTAAATATTAAATTATATATTTTGTTAAATAATAAATTAGATTCATATTTTTTAAAATAATATAAAATATCTTAAGCTAATTTTTTTTTTGTCAAAATAAAATTTAATAATAACCCAATCTCGAAGTATTATGATAAGATTGGTTACATTTTCTATATCTTTTCATGTTAAAAATAGTTTTCAAATTAGTTATATTATAAAAATGTCAAAAGTTGAATTTAGAATACAATTTTATACAATTTTTAGAAAATAAATGACTCAATTTATCATGTGATAAAATAGTGTGTCTGATTAGTAATTTTTATAAAATACAAATCTAAAATAATATTAATTATAAAGGAATAGTACGGATATAAATATAGATACTGACGTTACAAATACAAATATTAAAAATAAATTTTGATTGGTGGAAAAATATATCTTGTTTATCTCCATAATTGTTTTGTTAAATTACAATTATATATGTTGAATAATGATTGTTACTTGTTACTTATTAAAAACTAAAATGCTTAATCAAATCAAAATCTAGTACATTCAACCACAATAACAAATAAATAAAACATAATTTATTTTTTTAAAAGATGAATGAATAATAATGAAACTGTTAGAAATATATCTGCAGATTGGATATCTGAATTAAGATATATACATATATATGTAAAGCAAATGCTGTAGACAAATGCTGTATGTTTGCGATTACTGTATCATATAAAGCAAAATCAAAAACGCATACGCATAAAAGCAATGAGTGCGACTACTGCTATATATATATATAGATTTTTGCTATAACAGCAAGTATATACATATAAAGCAATCGTGATTACTCTTGGGGATTGTTCCTTGATACACTAATTTGGATGATTCATATAATACATGTATATACATAGGAATCGCATATACATATATATGCAGTCCGTGCATTTTACAAATGCATTAGTGCATGAGTTCATTTTATGTCTACTTAATAGGTGTTTTAAGGAAAATCTGAATTGTATATATACATACAATTGGCTTGTAAATTTTTTTTGGTTCTGATGCATTTTATTTACTCGTTTCTTTCGTTATCGTTATACGAGAATGCTTCTTTACATTCTATTCATTCTTTTGTTTATTATTATTATTATTATTATTATTATTATTATTATTATTATTATTATTATATAATTTTAAAGTAATAATAATAATAATTCAGTAACAATTAAATTCAAATTTTGGTTTAGAATTTATTAAGGATATCTAATATTTAGTTAAATTAATTGAAACAAAATATCACCAAAGTGATTTCTTTTGTGTAGATTAATTTAATAAAAATATTATGATAATTGTGTGTATGTGATTCATAAATTTATTAACTAACCCAAAGGT
This sequence comes from Cannabis sativa, assembly GCF_029168945.1. Classification (NCBI taxonomy): domain Eukaryota; kingdom Viridiplantae; phylum Streptophyta; class Magnoliopsida; order Rosales; family Cannabaceae; genus Cannabis; species Cannabis sativa. The sequence continues at coordinate 37,008,635 of NC_083601.1, read as the reverse complement.
GAGTTAATATTTGGTTGAATTTCATGCATGTTTGTGGTGATAAATGTGTGACAATTATAAGGTATTTTGTGTGAATAATATGTTAGTCCAAAGATTGCATATTATTTGACATAATTTATTGTCAATGTTTGATCACTACAACAAGAACACCGCTTACAATTAATATTACTGTCCAAAGACTTAATATTAATGTTGTGTTTGGTATCTTGAGATGGGATTAACCATTATTTGAATTTATTGTTTTATTTGGATTCTTATATGAGCATGTTATTTATGTAATTGTATTGTTCTTTTCAGCTGTTGCTAGTGTATCTGCTAACCTTAATTCGGTACCGGTCCTTAATGGTAATAACTTTAAGGACTGGAAGGAGAACATTTTTATTGTTCTTGGCTGCATGGATCTTGACCTTGCATTAAGGATGGATCGTCCTGCTTCTCTTACGGATACCAGTACCTCCGAGCAAAGGAGGATTTATGAGAAGTGGGACCGTTCAAACCGCATGAGTCTTATGATCATTAAGCGCGGCATACCTGAGGCTTTTAGGGGTGCGGTGTCCGAGGAGGTCACCGATGCCACAGCTTTCCTTGCTGAAATTGAGAAACGCTTTGCAAAAAGTGATAAGGCGGAAACAAGTACTCTTTTAAAGAAACTTATTTCCATGAAGTTTAAGGGCAAGGAAAACATAAGGGAGTACATTATGGAAATGTCTCACCTTGCTTCAAAGTTGAAGGCACTAAAGCTTGAGCTTTCGGATGACTTGCTTGTGCATTTAGTGCTTATCTCTCTTCCTCCACAATTCAGTCAATTTAAAGTCAGTTACAACTGCCAAAGGGAGAAATGGACTCTTAATGAGCTCATTTCATTTTGTGTTCAAGAGGAAGAAAGATTGAAGCAAGAGAAGACTGAAAGTGCTCATTTGGCAAGCACCTCTAAAGATAAGGGCAAGAAAAGAAAGAATGAGGCTGCTAAGGATAAAGGTCCTGCACATAAGAAACAAACTCAAACCAACAGTGACGATGGTTGTTTCTTTTGCAACATGAAAGGACACATGAAGAAGGAATGTGCTAAGTATATTGCATGGCGAGCAAAGAAAGGTACATTTCTTACTTTGGTCTGTTCTGAGGTAAATTTAGCTTCAGTACCAAGAAACACTTGGTGGTTAGATTCTGGTGCTACTACTAACATCAGTGTTTCTATGCAGGGTTGCCTGAGTTACCGAAAGCCAAATGATGCTGAAAGATGCATTTATGTGGGAAATGGCAAGTCGGTAAATGTGGAAGCAATAGGGCATTTTAGGTTGTTGTTAAGTACTGGTTACTATTTGGACTTAATAGATACTTTTGTTGTACCGTCTTTTAGACGGAATTTGGTTTCTGTTTCTTGTTTGGACAAATTGGGTTATTGTTGTTCATTTGGAAACAATTGCTTTAGTTTATCTATTAATTCAAATACTGTTGGAACTGGTTCACTTATGGTTTATGACAACTTATATTTGCTTGACACTGTTGCTTCTTATAATGAAACCTTGAATGTGGAATCACGTGGTACTAAGCGTAAAATGGATAATGAAAAATCAAGTTCCTTATGGCACAAACGGTTAGGTCACATCTCTAGAAATAGAGTTGAGCGACTTGTGTCTGATGGAATTTTAGATTCAATTGATTTTTCAGACTTTGATGTTTGTATTGAATGCATCAAAGGCAAACAGACCAAAATAAAGAAATTGGGTGCGAAAAGAGCTACCGATGTCTTAGAGTTGATACATACAGATATTTGTGGGCCATTTCCTACACCTTCTTGGAATGGTCAACGATATTTCGTATCATTCATAGATGATTACTCAAGATATGCGTACCTATTTCTACTTCATGAAAAGTCTCAAGTGTTGGACGTGTTCAAATCTTTTAAGGCTGAAGTTGAGAATCAACTTAGCAAAAGAATAAAGCAAGTCAGGTCTGACCGTGGTGGTGAGTACTATGGCAGATATGACGGATCAGGTGAACAACGTCCAGGACCTTTTGCCAGATATCTAGAGGAGTGTGGAATTGTCCCACAGTACACTATGCCAGGATCTCCTAGCATGAATGGTGTTGCTGAAAGACGAAACCGTACTCTTAAAGATATGGTAAGGAGTATGATCAGTCATTCAACCTTACCAGAATCACTCTGGGGAGAGGCACTTAAGACAGCAGCCTACATTTTGAATAGGGTACCAACTAAAGCAAATTTGCAAAAACACCTTATGAGTTTTGGACGGGCGAAAGCCCGATCTTAAGCACTTTCATGTTTGGGGATGTCCAGTCGAGGCTAGGCCTTATAGGCCAAATGAAAAGAAGCTGGAACCTAAAACTGTGAGCAGCTACTTTATTGGATATTCTGAACGATCCAGGGGTTTCAAGTTTTATGATCCCAAAGTAAAGAATATATTTGAAACGGGAACTGCAAAGTTCTTTGAGGATATTGAGTTTGGGGGAGAAATACGGTTAAAGACTTTGTTTTTGAGGAGGATTTAGAATCACCCACTTCTCTTGAAGATGAGTTGATTCCTATTCCAATAGTTGCTTTTGACAATATTCAGGATTCCATTCCTAATATTGATCAAGTTTTAGATCAAGAAAGCAACCAAACATAGTCAATCAAACCCCAGAGGTACAAACTCAACAACCTCAAGAACAAGTGCCTTTGCGACGATCCACTAGAGAAAGAAGAAATGCTATTAATTCAGATGAATACATAGTGTATCTTCAAGAACATGAGGATGGCATTGGAATGATGGAAGATGATCCAATCAACTTTCATCAGGCCATGAAAAGTTCTAACTCTCATAAGTGGAATGATGCCATGAATGAAGAGAATAAGTCTATGCAAGACAATAAAGTTTGGGAAGTTGTCCCATTACCAGAAGGTGTAAAACCAATTGGTTGTAAATGGATATTTAAAACCAAGAGGGATGAAAATGGTAATGTGGTGAGGTTTAAGGCACGTCTTGTAGCAAAAGGCTATACTCAGAAAGAAGGCATTGATTATAAAGAGACTTTCTCTCCGGTTTCATCGAAAGACTCTTTTAGAATAATAATGGCACTTGTTGCTCACTTTGATCTTGAGTTACATCAGATGGATGTTAAAACAGCGTTTCTCAATGGAGACATTGATGAGACAATTTATATGGAGCAACCAGAAAACTTTGTGGTTGGTGACCCAAAGAAAATGGTTTGCAAATTAAAAAAAATCCATCTATGGACTCAAGCAAGCTTCCCGTCAATGGTACCACAAATTTCATCAAGTGGTTCTCTTATTTGGTTTTGAGATGAATGCTGTTGATGATTGTGTGTATCATAAGTTTAGTGGGAGTAAGTGTATATTTCTGGTTCTATATGTCGATGACATATTGCTTGCCACTAATGATATAGGCTTATTGCACGAAACCAAGAGATTTCTATCGAAGCATTTTGAGATGAAAGATCTTGGTGACGCCTCTTTTGTGTTAGGAATTCAAATACATCGAGACCGTTCTCGGGGTATTCTTGGATTATCACAAAAGAGCTATATCGATAAAGTACTCAAACGGTTTGGCATGCAAGATTGTAGACCAGGTGATACCCCTGTCGTTAAAGGAGACAAATTTTGTCTTAAACAATGCCCTAAAGGAAGCCTTGAAATTCAAGAAATGCAAAAGATTCCCTACGCTTCTACTGTTGGGAGTCTTATGTATGCTCAAGTTTGTACGCGTCCGGATATAGCGTACATTGTTGGAGTGTTAGGCAGATACTTAAGCAATCCAGGAATTGATCACTGGAAAGCAGCCAAAAAGGTTATGAGATATTTGAAGAGAACAAGAGAGTACATGCTCACATATAGGAGGTCAGATCACTTTGAGATCATTGGATACTCTGACTCTGACTTTGCGGGATGCCAAGATAGTAGGAGATCCACTTCGGGCTACATATATCTGTTAGGTGGTGGAGCTATATCATGGAGGAGTGCAAAACAAACACTCATAGCTTCATCCACCATGGCAGCAGAATTTGTTGCATGTTATGAGGCATCCAACCATGGTATATGGCTGAGGAACTTTGTCACTGGGCTGCGCATTGTGGATGGAATTGAAAGACCACTTAAGTTGTATTGTGACAATAAATCAGTTGTATTGTATTCCAACAACAACAGGAGCTCGACTAAGTCAAAACACATTGACATCAAGTTCCTTGTTGTAAAAGAAAGGGTACAAAGTGGGCAGATTTGTATAGAACACTTAGGTACAAACTCCATGATTGCAGACCCCCTTACTAAGGGTTTGCCACCCAAGGTCTTTCACGAGCACACTGCTCGTATGGGTGTTTTAGATTATGAGGATATCTAGATTCAGTGGGAGTTTGTCTTTAGTGTGTTTTATTTGTTTCATGAAACATGTGTATTTTGGTTATTTTCTGATCGAAAATTATGTTATTCAGTTTATTTCACTTTGTACATTTAAGCTAAAGTTTTGATCTCCATAAAGTAAAGTAGGACCAATTGAAAATTGACATGAATAGATCACCATGCATGTAATTTTCATACCACATTATCATAATTGATCTATGTCATTTGGCTATGTTGATGTATGTGACCATTGATGGGTTTAGTTGTGATTGATACAACGAAAATCGCTTTGATCCTATGTTGATATAGTTAATGGACGAGATTGCACATGCCTATGGTTATGATGACAAAGTTATGAGCTCAATAAGGTTAACACATTTATATGTATACATATGTGACCCAGTGGGAGATTGTTAGAAATAATTGGGGTCACAATCGTATATATAAAATGTGTGTTGGGTCATCAAATAAATAAGTCAAATTTATGTGGTCTATTTTGGAATAAAGTTTATGACTTAAGGGCATGATTGTTATGATTTTAATATGTGGATACCAATTAGACAATTTCTATATTGATGAGGGGCCAAATAGAAATAGTCAAAAATATTGCCAACAGGTTTGTCTGTTGGTAATATAACGGGTAATGGTCCCCATTTTGCATCGTATCAGTATTTTTCCAGAGTTCTTGAATCCCCATCATCAAGAAAATAAGGTTTAAAAGGTTTTGATGCAAAATTGGAAGATCATACCAATCAAAGATCGATTCTATGGACTCCGGTACGCTTCCGCTATTCCTTAATCTTATTGTTTGATTCTCTTGAATTAATTAGGGTTATATTCAGAGTTTACAGTATTTTAACAGAAACAAATTAGGCCATAAAACCATTACAAACAATATTATTTGGGATTGAGAAAGTTTCAATTACACCAATTACATTTTGATAAATGCTCACTTCATTCATTAATAAGTAACAAAATTAAAAGATATAGAGACTTTCAAAAAGTTACATCCAATATAAGATTCCTAATTTCCTATAATGAACTATATAGTTCTCAATATTCCATTTTAAATTTATCTCTTAATAATTTTAATAACTATGTCAAGTTTCAATGTCATCAAAAAAGAAGCAACTTCTAACGGCAATAACTTTGTGCCAGCCTATAACACCTTCCCAACATGATCTCAAACTACCACGGTTAGCCTCATTGTCCCTTCCCTAACCGCCACATAATTTATAATACATAACAGTAAATATTCTGTATATTATAAATTGGAGATAAAAGTTTCTGTAAAAATACACATTATCAATGATTATACCACAATTTATATACATGTATTTTTATATAGTTATGATTGTTCACTCCATTAGATTTTATATGCATTTTGAGAAACAAAAATTCTACCAGGAATCAGAGAAAAAAAATTCTAACTGAAATATTTTTCCTAATCCGGTTCAAAAGAAAAAGTAAAAAGAAAAAAAAAAAGAAATATTTTTCCTAATAACAAATGAAGAGAGTCATATAAATAAATAAAAAAAAGAGCAAAAAGTTCACGCGCTATGGAAAGCGTGTTCAATTGTAGCGCTTGGAAGCACGTCGGATAGGCTAATTGATTGGGGTGGTCTGGTCAGCATGTGAACTGGGCCCAAATTGTATTCATGTTTGGTTATGTTGGTGGCCAACTGGCACTTAACGTTTTACATTCAATTTATTTTTATTTTAGTTATTAAATTGAAATTTGCATTTCCATCATTTTTTTATAGTTAAATATAGTATAAATTAATTATGGAATCTCCCCTTCAAAATAAATATTATGGTATATCTCCATAGATATGTTTTGGGAACAAATTCATTGTTTTTTGCTGTTCATGTTCTGTAATAGCTTATACAAGACGCCTTTGCAATTATCATTTTGCTTTTCCTTTTCCTTCTGTTATCAATAATTGAACATGACACAACATTATTTAAATAATTATCAGATGTAAAGCAGATTTATTTCTATAATAATAATAATAATAATAATAATAATAATAATGTGTAAAGTTGCTGGCTGGTAGTGGTAGTCTGTTCTCAAATGTATTGTATTTATTACTAATTTTATTGAAAATTATGTTAGATGTGCTCATAAAGTAGAGAATGTGTACATTTTAATTATTTCATTTATATAACATATTAAACAAACAATGGTTCTCAAAACTAAAAACAAGACAAGAAAATGAATGACGTGAATTAACTAGATATTAGATAAGGGGCATAAGGTGACATGTATTTATAGATATGATGTCTACATGTTTGCTGTTTTTAACTGTAAAAATTTAGCAGAGGTAGTCAAATTTCACTACAAACAAATATTCCAAATTCCAAAATGGAAACATTAGCAGATTTTTAAATTTCATTGGACAAGGAAGGACAACAACATACTAACCTACAAAAAAAATTCAAACTCCTTACTCTTTTCTTTAGAAACATAATTAACTAACAAATATCATTTGTGGTTAAAGGAATTTACCCAAATTATATAAAAAAGAAAAATTAAAATATAATGTATATATAATTATATACATTATAATTATTTAAGACATAGATCATGTAAAATTTTAAAAATTTAAAATAATTTACAAAAAAAAATAGTGTTGAAACAATTTCACAAGCGTATAAAATAAAAAAGATAAGTGCAATATTTTTTGAACCATGTTTTTGGAATGTTAAATTTTTTCGAATTTTTTAAAATTTTAACACATATTTTAAATAACTATAATATAGAGAACTATATAAAAAAATTAAACGAAAGATTTTCCCCCGAAACAAATCCTTTTTAAGTGATATTTGGCATAACTTATACTTTTACTTTTAGACAGTAGAAGAAGAGAAGTAAAAGTTTGAGCTTTTCATTTAGTGTTTGGGTTTTAATTTTAAAAGAACTTCTTCTCCATTTGAAGAGCTTTTATAAGTGTTTAGTAGTAAAATATAAAAGCTCTTACAAATAATATATATCAAATTTAATAATAATAATAATAATATAATTTTTTTTCTTGTTTAAAAAAATTAATCTTAAAAAATAAAATAAAAATATATAAGCGTGCCAATGGGTTTGTGAAGAAGAATAGAATGGAGATTATTTTCGTGAGTAATTAACTCCAACGTAATGATGCCATCACCATTATTTTTGCAAGAGAATCCGTGTTTGTAACATTAATTAACAAACAATGAGATTTTAATGTTTTCAAAAAAAAAAAAAACAAGACTTTAACGTAACAATAAAGGAGAAAAATAAAAAATTCAAAAAATTAATTATTTTTTTACAGTATTATTTTTTATTGGCTGAAGACTATTAGATTTTTATTGTGAGAAAAAGATGAAATGATCTGGTGTAATATAAAAATCAAGAATGTAATTTAATTATTTTTTTAGAAAAAAAAGGGTAAATTAGGTATTATAAAAGATTCATTAAACTAAAAAATAATTTCCCGTGTTTTTTTAGAAGTCCTTCCTAAAAAAGCTGGTGAGTCATTGCTTCTCTAAAAAGCCCTTTTAAATCAAAAAAGCTCTTCTCATATTTTATCCAAACATATCTAAAAGTAGCTTTGAGACTTCAAAAGCTCTTCCAAAGCCATGCCAAACAAGCCCATTGTAGAATTTTATAATATATATTTGTATGAGCTGTTTTTTTTTATTATTATTAATTATGTGTAAAATAATAATAATTTTTAGATGAAAATTTTATAAATTTTTATCTACATCTATGTATTTCTAAAGTAACAATTTCTGGGAAGATTGGTTTGGTTTAGGTTCAAGGTGAGTGTGGCTAATGGTTTGATTTTTTAGAGTTATTATCTATTGTAATGGATGATCGCTTCTGTTAAATCCATTAAAAGAAATTTAAAAGTAACTAAATCTAATATTATCTGTTTCTGCCTAGATTTTATGATTTATAATCTGGAGTTTTATATATGTCATAATTACAAATTTACAAACAATATTAATTTTTATATTGTTAAAAAATTATTAAATTTATATTACTTACAATCTCAAAAACTTTAAATATTTATGCCATTATTTACTAAAAAAAAAATATGTTTTTATTTGAACTAAAGTTGTGTCTCAAGTAGGCTTTGGGCCAAATTTAATTGGAATTAAATTGTATATTTTATAGGTTTATATACAATGTCTTTAAAGATAAGATTTTTTTTTCCTTCCAAAAAGTTAACTTATGAGAAATATAATTTTTTTAAAAAGTTAAAAGGTAATAGCTAGGGGGCATCCGATCTAATATAATTAGACTTCAAAATCTAATCAAATCCAGTCTAATTATTAGTTGGATTAGATCGGTCTTTTAATTGGATATCCAATTACACATCTAAATTTTAATATTAACTTAAAAAAAATAAAGAAAAGTACGTATAGACTGAATATAACCATTTATTTAAATTTAATACCCTATAAACGTACAATCGTTACAAGTGCAATGCAACTAAATACACAAAACAACCAAGTGTTAAAAATTCAACGCAAAAAAAATCCAATAAAATATAATTAATATATATTATATTTTTTATTATATAATTATTCTTTAATATACATAAATAAATTGGATTAGATTGGTTTTTAATTGGATTTTGAGATTTACATTCAATAACCGATCTAATTCAATTAAAATCTAACTTTTAGCATCCAATCTAATACAATTGTAATTAGATATCTAACTTTTTGTTATTAGATTGAATTTGTTCGGTTCAATTAGATTAGATTGTATGCTACCCCACCCCTAGTAATAGGCATAATTTAGTGGTTTTATCAAATTTGATTCTCCCTCCCCCAATTTAAAACTTTTCTCATATACATTTGTTTTTTCAAAAATCTTCATTTTTGTAAACTTTGCCACAAATATCATAAAAATAATAATTTCTCATTTTTCATTTTAATACAAAGTATCATAAATTGATATTTTAATTAAATTATATTAGTCCAAATTATGTACTACGAATTTAAAATGACAATTAACTAAATTTAAATTTTTTTCAATTATATTTGATGTTTTAGAATCAGAATCCAAAACTAAAATTTAAGTATAATATTACAACCAAATTAACTATATATATTTACATACTCAAAAAAATATATTTAAATAATTATCAAGAAGAAAATGTTAAATATATAAATATTGAAAAAGAGTTGGGCCTTACCCAAAAAGAAGAGTGCTTGGGCTTAACTGGACCTACCCTTGGGCCAGCCTATTTACGTGGCTTAAACATAAAACAAAAGTTTATATGCTATTATTATTTTGAAAAATTTATACAAAGTACCACATTTTTTTATGTATGTTTTATAGAATTTTTATTTTTCTTTATATTTTCACAGATTTGTTATTTTTTAGAAGGAAAACAACATTGTTTTTCATAAGCGAAAAAAAAAAATGTCCGTAAAAATGTAAAAAAAAATCAGTATATCTGAAATAATCCCTATTGTTTCATGAGAAATAGCAGTAAATGGCCTTATTTCATTGTGTTTATTCTTACGTGGTCCAAATGCTGAAGGTGCATTTCAAGTCCAACCTCATTGCAAAATGGCCCAAAAACCATGTCTAGAGGCTCCGAGCTCTGTACAGAGATTTCTGCTTCTGAAGTCTGAACCGTGGACAACTGGATATGGAGTGCTTCCCTAAAACGGCGTCGTCCTCTCCTTCTTCTCCAACGAAACTACAATGGGGGAATCAAGTTTCAGGCAAGGTTTTCTCGCTTTACAAGTCTCTCCCGAAGAAAGGAAAGCCTCAAGGTCGCGAAGTTACCGTCTTAGCTGCATTTCTCATCTCCTCCCCTTCTCAAGGTCCTCTATTAAATCCCCTATTATTCTCTCTCTCTCTCTCTCTATACATTTTCAAGGAAATCAATTCAGCTATTCCTTTACTATACGAGTGTATATGTATACATGAGTTTATGTATAGTTCTTATGGTGCCAACAGAATTGGAAGTTGTAGCACTTGGAACCGGGACGAAATGTATAGGGCGATCACGCTTGAGCTCCCATGGTGATGTAGTCAACGATTCTCACGCTGAAATCGTTGCACGGAGATCCTTGTTGAGGTCTTTTCTACTCTGTTTCTTTCTGGAGTGATTTTGTTATAGATGCTTTTTATGTATGTGCCTATAGATAGACATACATATAAGCGTGTACGGATTTCATTGAAAGTTTGTTAATTTTATTGATTTTATTTGTATATTTATTAGAGTTATCCCACATTATTGCTAATGCGGGAAAATAAAATCCATATATAATTAGTTTTGAGACGGAACCCATTTACTTTATCCAAAATTCTAACAATATGAGTGAATTCATGACTGGAAATTTGCTTTTCTGCTTGTTAATTTTCCATTTTGAGGTTCAGAATCGGTATTGACCTATGTAGTTGTTGGTTTGCTACTTGGTGACTTCATTTTGGCTGATAGTGCATATTTCAAAGTCTGTGACTTGTTATGTGGAAATAATACAGTTTTTTGGTTTCCCATTCTATGGCAATAGGTACTTTTACACGCAGATTCAGCTAAATTCTGAAATTTACAGTAAACAAAAACTTGGTGATGGAAACAAACAGTCTGAAGGTGATGATGATGAAACCTTGGTTTTGGAACTGGACCAAGATAATGTGGGGAGGAGAAAATATAGAATGAAGAAGGATTGGCAATTACACATGTATATATCACAGCTTCCATGTAACTATGTGTAATGCTTTAAGTATAATAAACAGTTACCTTTTCCTATGGCTATCGCATTGGTTTAGGTAATGCACATTTCTGAAAAACTTCTTTATAATGGATCTCTGATATGTTTCATGTAGGTGGGGATGCTTCGTTGAGTTCACAATTTGCACCTGAGAAGAATGTTTTACCAACAGAATGCGGTTTCCAGCCATCTTGTGCTGAGCTCAAGGATTCCATGAATGGAGAGGCTTCCATAAAGAGTTTCTGTAGTGGATCCTTAAATATTAGCTTAATTGTATCTGTGCTTTTGATTATCTAAGGTGTTAATTGACTACAGGATTATTATTTTTCAGGTGATGCTTCAGAACTTGGTAACTCAGTCCAAAGAAAACCTGGTCGAGGCAATACGACATCATCAGTCAGCTGCTCTGACAAGATATGTCGTTGGAATGTTGTTGGAGTTCAAGGTATGTTTTTTTATACAAGAAGTGCCTCCCAGGTTAAAAAATAGCTAAATGAAACCACAAAAACTTGAAAGAAAACTGTAGTAGTTTAAATTTTTCATCATGACATAGCTCGTGCAACACATGCTAATTTTCTAGTAGGGTTAAGCATTTTTGCTAGTGCATGCGGCAAGGTGTGGTACCATTTAAGTATATCTTCAACATATTATGCTAATATTAGATTTTTTAGTATGGCTAAAAGATAAGGCTATTCATCTTGTTTCAGGAGCTTTGCTTTCTCACTTACTGCAACCTGTTTACCTATCTTCCATTACTGTTGGTCAATCTTCTAACTATTCCAGAGAGGTTCTTGTGGAGGATTGCTTGAAGAAGGCTTTATATGATCGAGTTCGTCCATTATTGTTGAATGAGCTAATGAGTCCCTTTCGAGTGAACCAGGTTTGTGAATTTGTAATGTCTGGTACATCTATTATCAGTATGATAGGGTCATAATTTTGTAATGTCACTTGCAGCCACTATTCTGGGCAGCTCCAATACCACCAAAGGAGTTTCAACATGCGGAAACTGCTTCAATTACTTTAACATGCGGGTATTTGATTTTTGAACTTGATCTGTTCTAGCTGCTGCTGCTGTTATTTCTCAACTGGCTTTTGCTACCTATAGATTTATAAATATTGGCCAACAGATATTCAATATGTTGGAATAAGTCTGGCTTGCATGAAGTCATTCTCGGAACAACGGGAAGAAAGCAAGGCACATCTTCTAAGGGGGCATTATCACCATCAACCGAGTCTTCTCTATGCAAGTAAGAGCTGTTAAAATCGTTTAAGAAGAATTTTGTCATAATGCAATTATAATCATGTTATTTTGATTTTATTCAACAGAAAGCGATTGTTGGAGTTTTTCTTGTCACTAAGATTTGAATTTCCTATCGGAAACCGAGAAGATGATGTTTCTTATCAAGAACTCAAGGTATACGACAATAGTATCAATATGTGAACATCTTTTTACTATCCCGAGTAACAAATAAATTCTCCCTGCCCCTTTTCCTTGGGACTTGGGAACTAGGATGCAATTTGAAGAAATCTGATGTCTATATACTTCAACTGACTTGTACATTTAAATTTCCATGAAATGTGCTCTATGCTAGTATTGTGTGGGTTCCAAATGAGTTTGTGAAGGGTGATGTTTTGGTAGGAAGGTAATTTAATACAGCCAGTTCCAACAATTGGCCGGATTCTCTCACCTTTTATTTTATTTGGTTTATAAATAGGATAAATTATCTTCTTCTTGTACTGTATTTATAAATAAAACTGTCTTCTTTCCTTGAGAAAGTTGGTTCTGCAAAGTACGAACAGACGCTTCTCTTCATTCAGAATTGATATTTTATTTATTTAAATTTATGACAATATATAAGACGTAGAACCAGTTCTTTATAACCTTTTGGTTTTAATATTTGACACTTATGTACCAACTAGTATGTGTTATTTTGTACAGGAAAGGGCACAAGAATACAATTCAACTTCAGAACTTCTGAAAGGAAGACCACCGTTCTGTAATTGGCCGTTGAAACCTCGAAACTACAATATCTTCACTATCTCGAAATAGTGAGAGATGTCTTGCTCAGTTTTCAGTCCATTTATCTTTGTTTTTGTGCTTTATTTGGAGAGGCTTTAGTTAGTTATCTGAAATTTACAAAAAAGGTATTAAACAATCATTGGACGATTTGTAGCATTACTATAGTATGATTCTCTAGGTGACTTATTTTGCAACTCTTGAGCAGTGAGATTTACTTGTCAAATTATGCAAGTAAAATCATTAAATCAGTGTGTAATAAAAGATGATGAAAGTATTAATCATATTTATCGATGTTAGCTTGAGTTTAGAGGGATTAGTATTGGAGTTAGTCACACATTGTTAATATATAAAAATAAATTACCATATATAAGATGAATATTGTCAATTAGTTTTGAGATGTAACCTCATTCATCTTATCCCCAAATAAATTAACGCCGAGATAAAATGCTATATTTCGTACAATATTTGTTATTGTGTTCTGCACAACTTTCAAATTATAAAAATAAAATTTTCTGTGTTAATATATTTTTGTAATTTTTTTTCAAATTTTTAACGTATTAAAAGCCATACAACAGAATTGAAGCTACTACTGCAACAGAAAATTGTTATGAAACTAAGCGAAGCTAGTAGTAACCTTCACAGTTAAACATTAGGTTAAAAGGACAGGAGGAAAAAACTTCAATGGTGATCTTACATAGCAAATCCTTGACTTTAATCACGTTATTTAGCAAGTCTGTTACACATATCACAATATTTACCACTCAAAATAACCTTAATTCTTTCTAGACACGTTTATTTACCATGTACGTACCTTAGTTTAGCTTAATTAGCTCTCCATGTTTTACCAGTATTAGAGTGTCATGTAATATTATATATAGTACTATATAACTTACGTGGACATTCACGAGAGTTTTTATCTGCACTGTAAGTTCCTCCTTAACTGTCATTAGGGGGTGTACATCAAACCGCTCAAACCGCTCAAACCGCCCGCACCGCACCGCACCGCAAAAAAAATGCGGTTTGAAATTCTTCGCGGTGCGGTTGCGGTTTGAATTTTTCCCAAACCGCGCGGTGCGGTGCGGTTTGCGGTTTTGAATTATTAAACCGCGATTCAAACCGCACCGCACCGCATCTTTTAAAATTTCAATTTTTATATTTATTTTATTAAGTCCATACATATGAGCCCAACCCAAGCCTATAAATCTTAGGGCAAAATCCATAACTCTTCACAAACCCTCTCTTCTTAGCAACAAACCCAAGTCCATACATGTGTATTAAAATTTGGAGTTGGAAGTTTGTGTTTGTTATATTTTTAATCTATTGATGTAAGTATGTTAGTTGTACATTTATATTGTTGTTAGAACTTAATTAGTTTCAAGTTTGTTATTTTGATTTAAGTGTGTTGTTGAAACTTTAAAAAGATTATTGATTTATTGTTGTTGTTATAACTTTTATTAGTCTCAAGTTTGTTGTATTTTCTTAAGTGTTTTGGAATAATTATATTAATGATAGTTTAATTATTTTATGATTATTTCAAAAAAAAAAAAATTGTGATAGTTCAAACCGCATAAACCGCAAAAACCGCACCGCACCGCATCATTTTTTGCGGTGCGGTTTTTGCGGTTTTTTAGTATCGCGGTGCGGGTGCGGTTTGGAAAATTAGAAAAACCGCATGTGCGGGTTGGTTTGAAAAAATGGTTAAAAACCGCATAACCCGCACCGCGAACACCTAATTATTTATATAAATTATATATACAAAAGTAATCATTCATCCATTAATAAATTAGCTACTAATTAGAAAATATAAATATATAAAATCTAATAACGTACAATTATTATAATTAAAAGTAATTCAAATAGCACGTCAAAAAAAAAAAAGTAATTCAAATAGAAAACAAATATATGGAAGAAACTATTTATAAAGTGTTATACAACTTAATAGTACTAAACTGTAAATGTCATGTAATACATCAGATACCAAATTGGAACACAAATTTGGATAGATTTGTATCCAAAAAATTATTTCAATCACGTTAGCTAGCTATATATATATCATCCATAAAATCTTTTTCTATATATCTTGATAATGTTTATTACTACAGTCAATATTTAAAGAAAAGAAGTAAAAAAGAAAATGAAAAGGAGCAATGATCAAAAAGGTTCTGGTACTGGCTTGTTCAACGAGTCATCATCATCAGAAATAGTAGTACTCCATGATACCGGAGGAAATCGTTGGCTGAGGCCGGTTTCCAAGAAGAAAGCGGTGGCAGCCATCGCCCCAGCCGTTATTCTGATAGTTTTCATCTTCTTCTCTTTCTCTCTCGTTATAATGTTATCTGCAGGGTGGATCAATGTTGTAAGTCATAAATTATATGTATAAGTAAATTAATGAACTAATTAAGGAATATTTATGTAAATTTGTTAATCTGTATTATTAATTTTTGCAGTCTAATAATGAAAATGCAAGATTAATAAAAACTACTACTTGTCCAAGAAACTACACCTACAGTAGTACCAGTTGGTCATCTTTAATCAATCCTAGTGATCCGGTGGTGAGTAATACTACTACTACTACTGTGTCGACGTGTCCATCATACTTCCGTTGGATTCATGAAGATCTGGGCCATTGGAAGGAGAGTGGAATCACAAAGGAGATGGTGGAGAGAGCTCAGAGGACGGCGCATTTTAGACTAGTGATCGTGGAAGGGAAGGCGTACGTTAAAAAGTATAGGAAGTCGTTACAGAGTAGAGACATGTTTAGTATATGGGGTATTTTACAGCTTTTGAGGTTTTACCCTGGTCGGTTGCCTGATTTGGAGCTCATGTTTGACTGTAACGATCGTCCGGTGGTTAGAATGAGGGACTTCCGGGCACCCAACCCCCGACCACCGCCGCTTTTCCGATACTGCTCTGATCGGTGGAGCATGGACATTGTGTTCCCTGATTGGTCTTTCTGGGGCTGGTAATATATAATTCTCTTATATATATTTTTGCAATGAATTCTCTTACATATATTATAATTATTTATGTTCCATTTTATATATATATATATATACTAGGTGATTGTTACGTGCCAAGCCACGTAGTGTTAGTTTTATTTAATATTTTAATTTTTTATTTTAATTAATAATTAAAATAGTATAATTATTTGAACGATTTGTTTTATAAAAATAAAATATGTGTCAGTATCTTTAGTAAGTAAAACATAGTTGTGTTATAATAATGTATGTTATTAATAGTAAAATATACATTAATCTTCTAATTGAAAAAAGTTCTATTATCTCACTTCATATCTAATAATAACTACACAACTATATATTTATAGACTTTCACATTCTTTGCAAATTACTAATAAGCACCAATAATATTTTCATATTCTAATATTTTTCAACCTTCTCCTCTTGGTGGTAAAATTAAAAATAAAACTAAAAATAAGCACAAACATATAAGGTAAATACTAATTACAGCCCATTTCATCTTTTTTTTTTAATTATTTTTTTAAGCCCAAGCCCAAAAATTTCTAAGCCAACACAATCAATCTTCTTTTATATTATCTTTTCTAGATATTTTATCTATATTTTTCTTTTTTAAAAAATAAATAAAAAAATTATTAATATTCTCCCAAGATAGGTTTGTTAGAGAGATATGTGGCTAAGATGATTTTTTTAATTTAAAAAGAGATTATTAATATTTAAAAGATTGTTTATTTAAAAGATTGTTTAATTTTTTGGTTTAATTATTGGGTTTATTTTTTAACGGGAGATCAAACCTAATCGTTAAATTTAACAGAATATTCTTTTATTTTTAAGTATATTCTGTTAAACCAAGAAATGCCGTTAGATAGGCACTTTTAATATATAAAGATATATATATATAGGGTAATACTATGGTAGGACCTAGCAAAAATTTCTTACCGGTAGGGAACTTTTTTTCTAACCGTTGATTTTAGATCTTGTGGTTATTATGAAGTAAGGTATATACTCTTACTATAGGACTGCTTGTATACAATTAAAACTTTATACATATTATAATAATATTTTAATAATATATTTATTTTAAAAAATAAAATAATATTAATAATTAAAAAATTATTAATTTTTATTTTTTAATTATTATTATTATTATTTTCTAAAATTAATTTAAATTATTTTTATATAGATATTTATTTTCAAAAATTCTTCTGATATCAGATCGCTTGAATGATTTTATATGCTCTTTAATTGGAACAGTACCAACTTGTTTCTCTTAAACTCAATTTTTTTGGTAGAAAAAATAATATCAAACCAAATTAATTAATTTTTTTTATAAGTGGCGTCTCAAAAAAGCAGCCAAATAACAAAATAAAAACCACTGAAAAAACAGTCAATAACACCAGAATCACACACAACCTAAAAGAAAAACAAAGAAAAGACTAGGTGTAAACATATAAAAAAAAAAATATCAGTATATTATGAAAAGCCAAAAAAATAAGAAGCCAAAAAAATGAGTTTAGAAAAAATAATTCTTTTTTGAGAATAAATACCAATATAAAAATAATTCAAAATAACTTTTTTTAAAAAAATAATTTAAAATAACTTTTAAAAAAATAATTCAAAATAAAAATTAATAAAATTTTTAATTATTAATATTATTTTTTAAAAAAATAAATATAATTAAATATTATTATAATATGTATAAAGTTTTAATCGTATACAAGCAGTCCTATCGTAAGAGTATACACCTTACATCATAATAACCACATGATCTAAAATTAATGGTCAAAAAAAGTTCTCTACCGGTAGGAAACTTTTGCTAGGTCCTACCATAGTCTTGCCTTATATATATATTTATATATATATTAATTAACCAACACCATACCATATTGTGAGTTGCATGTAATTGGCATCGTAAAAATTAGCATTTTTCTATATAAAATAAAAGTATTATTATTGCATAGTACTTTTTGCACCTTATTATTAACTTTTTTAAGTTATATATAAGACTCAAACTTAATTATAGCAATAACCAAAAAAAAAAAAAAGTGCTACGAACCATTAATATCGTACACCCCAAATTTGATTAACGTATTTATATTGTTAACGTATTTGCATTGCACCCCAAATTTTAATAATTATTTTTTTATATAAAAATTATATATTTAACTTATACTATTTTTCTAAGAAAAATTCTTCATTAAAAAATTATTTTTAAAAAATATATATATTAAATAAAATAAAATATATTTTAAATATTAAGACAAAAAGAAAAAAAAAATATAAAAAAAAAGTGTGAAGAAAAAAAAAACCAATTTTTTCAAGTGATATGAAAATTTTTGTTGGCTTGAGTATTTTTCTAAACAATTTTTCATTCTATACCAAATATAAAAATTCATTATTTTTTATTTTTTTACATTTTTTAGATATAAAAATTCATATTAATATATATTAGATATTTTTTGATCGTTTGTTTATTTTATATGCCCCTTATTTTTGGAATTATAAATAAAAATAATAGCAGGGATATAATTGTTCGTTCGAAAGAGCTACTTACACATTTAAGATTATCTACTCTAATTTTTATTTATGTAATTTTTTAATCTACATTATTTTTCATTTTTAAAATTGTGAAAGATTATGATGTAATAAATTTAATGAATGAATTTGCAAGACAAATACTAAGAATTTTTCTGTTTAGTTCAAAATAACATCTCTTTGTTTATTATTTATGAATTTATTTAAAAATTGACAGTAAAAATACATAAGGTACTGGTACATCTTATATATGGCACAGGGCTGAGTGCAATATAAAACCATGGAAAAATGAGTTGGCGGACATAAAAGAAGGCAACAAAAGAACAAAATGGAAAGATAGGGTACCCTATGCTTATTGGAGAGGAAACCCATATGTGGCTCCTACAAGAAGGGACCTTCTTAAATGCAATGTCTCCCAAAAAAATGATTGGAATACCCGCATCTATATTCAGGTTACAATTATACAAATATATTCGCATTTTTCTCCTACAAATCATATATCCATTTCATATCTAAATTTTGAAATTTGACTAATTAGAGCTGGGAAGAAAAGAAAAAACAAGGGTACAAGAAATCCAATTTAGAAGACCAGTGTACCCACAGGTAGTTTTCAAAATGACCTCCCTACTAGTAGGTAATTGTTTTGTTCAAATAAAATAAATTAATGAACGATTATATATGTAGATACAAAATATATACAGAAGGATGGGCATGGTCTGTTAGTGAAAAATACATATTAGCTTGCGACTCAATGGCCTTGTACATTAAGTCACGTTACCATGATTTCTACATAAGAGGCATGCAACCATTGCAACACTACTGGCCTATTAGAGAAAACACCAAGTGCACCTCTCTCAAGTTCGCTGTAGATTGGGGTAACAATCACACTCACCAGGTAATTAATTAGTTTTCTAATTAGTATATATAATGGTCTCCATATATAATATGCATTTATATATAATATATGTTTAGGCAGAAGCGATGGGGAAAGAAGCAAGTAAGTTTATAGAAGAAGATATGAAAATGGAGTACGTGTATGATTACATGTTCCATCTGTTAAACGAATACGCAAAGCTTTTTAAGTACAAACCAACCATACCTGCCGGAGCAGAGGAGCTCTCTGCCCAAGCCATGCTGTGCCAAGTCACTGGGACCTGGAGAAATTTCATGGTTGAGTCGATGGTCAACTCTCCTAGCGACTCCATTCCCTGCTCTTTACCCCCAAACGATCCTCAGGCCATTTCTCAGTTGCATCACAAAAGGGATAGTTCTATCAGGCAAGTGGAGTTCTGGGAAAATGAATACTGGCAAAAGCAGCCAAAGCCCAAATAAATGGGCTAATTAATTAGTTGAACTTTATTCTCCCTAGTCGGCCTGGCCCGGCTTTCATGATCAGTAGGCTCACTTGTAGCATTTTATTTTGTGGGCCCGAGTGACAATATCCAATTTTAAACAGTAGTATTTGTTCCTAAAAAAAAAAAAAAGTGGTATTTGTCCTCATATATACAGTTATTATATGTGTATAGTTTGAATTGTTTATTGTCATTATATTTTAGATTATCATAAATGTAATTAGTCAGCTAGTTTATGACCTTTCAATTATTAATTTATGTCACAGGATAAGCCCTACCTTCGAGAATATATCATATATGTATATCATGTATTCGCGATTAAAATTTTTATCGTCAAGTTGTATTGTATATGGATGACTACTTTTTCTTATAGTAATATATATTTATATAAATGTATGTGAAACAGAAAATTGATGTGCTATACATAATATTATATATATATGACTTCAGACTTCATCTAACATATTGAATTGGACAATTTATTTAATGTATTATTTGATGAGTCATCACGTTATTATCACATTATAATCTCCAAAATGCATATTACTATCTTACTCTCCAAGAGTCCAAGTACACATCTGTTCTCTCACCAAATACATAATATATTATTTGTGTATGCATGTAACAGATAAACAAATATGTAAGATAATTTTCTTAAACTTTTATCATTAATTTAGTTTTTGGAATGCATACATGAGATGATAGGGTTGTGAATATTATTGTGATCGATAATAGACAAATTATTACTTTTTCTCTCTCAAATATATATAAAGATGGAGAGACAATTAATTGACATATATCTCATTGTCATTTCTATTAGTATTAATCAAGTCAATGAACTGAAGGACCTAATTAATTTATAAGAATGAATAATGTTAAAAGTATAAAACACTTTTCTTTTTTAATCTTTTAATTATACATAAAATAAAGATGCTACAAGTTACAACACCGCCCGAATTAGGGTTATCCAAATAGTAGAACTAAAAATCAAATCCTTAACTTTTATGTTTTTAAGTCAACCATTTGTGTCCTTCTCAATCTCATTAGTACTCATCACTGGTTGTTATAACCAACGACATAAATTAAGGACAATTAATAAAAATATAAAGCTATATATAATATAAACTACAAACAAAAGTGCATGCTGTATATATCGGCTATATATTAAGATACGTACGCAGATACAATATACCAACTTATTATATGTATATATATATATGCTTAAATTAAAATATATCTATTTGCATTTTGCATGTATATACAAAGAGAGAAAATGACATTTCACCAACGTACGATATTTAATATGGACTATAATAATATTTCAATGTACATTATTGTTTTTTCAATGACTAAATGGCACAAGGACGTGTATAGTTGTTGAATACGAAACTACGTATGTAATCTTCATAGCTCATTAAAAAAACAATATATATGTCTTTCCAATTAATTAAATCATGAAATCAATAGTGTTATTGTGAAAAATGTGTCTCCGCGTACCAAACAATGAATTTCATGCATAATTTCATTTTCATGGTTCATGACGTTATAATTAAGTAGTAACTAGTATACGAAGTTTCCTATGGTACTCATGTAATATATAATATAGCTTCAATATATTTTAATTATACTAAGATAATATTAAGTGTAATCCACCTATACAATTAGTTATTATAAAAAATAAAAGAGATATATAAATGTAGTAAAAGTTTAATTTGAATTGTAATATTTTTTTTAAAAAAAAAAATTACGGTAATTAAATTAAAATTATAATTAACCATAGATTATAAAAATAATTTTATTTATTGAATAACATTTACACCAAAAAAAAGATTTAATTATACAACTAAAAAATAAAAACTAAAAATATAACTAATGATCAATACACCTTAATATTAACTTCTAGTATAAAAATATGTATATATTATATATATATATAGGGGAATTCTAGCATGGGGCTGCTTGTTTTGCCCCTATGCTATAGGGAAACAAATTGACCCAATCACAAGCTTAAGAAAGTAGAGTGTAGATAAATTTTATAAAACTAAAATAGGAGATTATTTCATTATTAATTGATATTTTACTGTTTATTGATTTATTTATTTTTTTTTTCTGCTAACTATTTATTTAGATGCTTTATAAGTGATCAGCTTATATTGGGAAAACCAAATAAATATTTAAATATGTTGAATAGCTAAAACACTTTTTAAATAAAATTACAAAAAATTGACTAAAACAAAATCACTTAACTGGTTTTTGTTGTAAATAGCTCTCTGTTTCCCTCACTTAAGACTCAATAATTATATGTAAATCTCTCTATATCTATAACATAAATTACATGTGAATATGAATTTCTGTACATTAGTTTACTATATATGTCAAGATCAAATTCTTATTACTATTCTGTTCTTTCTCTCCTTATCACCATTAAGATTAAGTAATAGTTCTTCGTTTTATAATTTATTAAATCAAGTTTATTTATCGTAATAATAAATATTTTGGACTTGTACTCATATTTAATTGATTGAAAAACAAAAAGAAGCTATTTGACTTTATAACTTAAATTATATTTATATATATATTTACTCTCAAAAGTTTCTCTGATGTAGGCTTACTTGAATGATTTTAGATGCTTTTTAATTGGAACCGTACCAACTGTCTTCGTTTAAACTCAATTTTTTGGGCAGAAAAACTAATATCTAACTAAATTAATTAATTTTTTTTTATAAGTGGCGTCTCAAAAGAGTAACCAAACAACAAGATAAAAACTATTAAAAAAAATAGTTAATAACACTAGAACTACGCATAGCCTAAAAGCAAAACAAATAAAAAACTAGGTGTAAACATAAAAAAATCATCAATAAATTATGAAAAGCCAAAAAATGAGAAGCCAAAAAAAAAATGAGTAGAAAAAATAATTTTTTTAAAAAAATAAATACCAATATAAAAATAATAAATTCTTTCAAAAAAAATATATATAAAAATAATTCAAAGTAATTTTAAAAAAATAATAATAATTGAAAAAAAAAAATTATAAATGTTTTAATTATTAATATTTTTTTTTTATAAAACTAAAATTAAATATTATTATAATATGTTTAAAGTTTTAATTGTATACATCTTACAATATAATAACCATATGATCTAAAATCAATGTTCAAAAAAAGTTTTCTACCGGTAAGAAACTTTTGCTAGGTCCTACCATAATCTTGCCCATATATATTATGCATGGCTTGCATATATATATATATAATTGCATGGTTGTAGCTTTTAAGAAAGCCAAGATTTTATATATATGTTGGGAATTGTTTTTTGTAGCTAGGAGTACTAGGCTATATGCTTGGTAAGAGTAGTGGTTTTAATTTTAGTACATATACAAAATTATAATTCCAATTATATGACCGTGTATATTATAGTTTCTATTCTTCTAGTAATTTTGAATAATTTATGATTCAAAAGAATTATTTTTATGCATGTATATAAAAAAAAAATTCAAAATAATTTATTTTATGTTTTTGACACGTTTATACGTTTTTTTTTCCTTTTTAAAGATGTCATCACGTTTATATGTTACAAATTACAATTTAATTTATTTTATATAACAGCATACAAATGTTTGAAAATTTTTAAAGTGTTGAAAATAATAATAAATTATTTTGAAGTGAGTTTTTAAAATCGTAAATTATATATTTATAATTTTAGAAAAGTTAGTATAAAATTTTAATTAACTATAATATATACTGTTTAAGAGAAATATTAAATATTGGTTTTCATACGTGCTTACATGTCATATTGCTATTGGGATCCTATTTATTTATTTTAATAATAATTATAAAAAATTATTAATTATTTATAAATTATCAACTTATAATAATATATCGTAATTTCTAATAATAATATATTTTTTTTAATCATTAGTTAAGTGATCATATAAAAAGTATTAAAGTCGTGTATTTGTAAGAATCATGAAATAAAATCCTTAACTTTGTAACTCAAAAATGTAATTTAAAAACGCTTCTCTAATAAAAAAAATTGTTCTTCATTATAACCACAATGCTCCTAGGATCCTATACCAATGGCAAAAGACATTAGTGGTATATAGTCAACTGCGTGACCAAAATGTACACACGCTTTCTGTATAGAAAGGCTTTAAAAAATAAATAAAGTATAGTTACATTATAACATAAAAAAAATAGTTGGATATAAAGGTGGGACCAATATATAATTGTTTTTTCTATATGAAATGGATAATGAATATGCCTTGCTAGTTAGAAGCCAAACAAAATTATAAAAGTAAAGTAGGCATCTTCTCTTAACATTCTTGTTATCTTCCCTTTATTCCCATTGGTTAATATCATTATCTCTCTATAAAAAAACACGTGTTTTCAGTTTTCATTCTTTTGGTTCCATATTTTTGCTCTTATAAATAAATAAATAAATAATTGTAGCATTAACATTAACGTATACCTTCAATTATTCAAAAACACATATTCCTTCTATTTTTCTTTATTACCTTCAATTATTCAATAATGCAGTTTGGATTGGAGATGCCTAATTAGAAACTAAATACTTTCTATAAAATGTATGATTATACATATTTTTTAGTTCTCGTAAAAATGTGTTAATAACAAATGTATAATTAGTAACAATATAAAATATATAATTATATTGCTACTAATCATAGAATTACACCTACTCCTTTTAACTTGAATTGAAGATGTATGGTCCAATTTAAAATCATAATACATTGTCAATTTAAGTTAAAAAGCATAAGTATGATTTCTACACATATATTTAAGTAGTATTCGGTAACAATTAAAAATTTAATTCCTGATTAATTAATCAAAATCAATGAACAAATACAAAATTTTGTTAAGAGAAATTGAAAAAAAAAAAAACAAAAAATTCCTCCCGAACATGCCTTTATTTTTTAAAAATGAAAAAAGAAACGAAATATATACATATGGAATTATGAATTATGGGTTATGGTATTAAAAAAAAGGGGTCTTTTTAATATTATACCTAAAATTGATTTTATTTATAAAAATACCTTTAAGAAAATTATTTGCACAAATACCGATTGCCACGTCAGCATAAATACCGAAATATAAAATAATTACCGAAAATTGAAAAAAATAAAAAAATCTCGCTTCCAGAAATTTCAGTGTTTTGCAAATTTTAAAAAAAGCAACCTTTTGGCTGCTTTTGATGTAAATAATATATCAATTAATTACTTTTTATTAGAAAAAAATTAATTCAAGATAATTTTTTTCTCATACACATTTGATTGCTAATTTTGATCAGACAACTTTAAAATTAATATATATAATAATTTTCATATTGTAACTAATTCTATTATGTTTTAGATACTATTTGGTAACTTTATAAGTTTTTTTATTAACATATTAAATTCTTTTTACTAAATAAATTTATTATTAGTATACTATATTTTAACTTTTAAATACAAAATAACAAAAGACTTTAAGTTAAGTTATGATGTTACTTGATATGTTAAAGTTTATTAAATTTTAAATTTTATTACTTTTTGTTACAAAATATAAAAAAGGAATAAAAAAGTTTCTTTTAACACTGATCGTCCTTTTTCGGAGTCACTAAAATGTAAGAGAGATATCTAAATGTTAGAGGAAAAATAAAAAAAAACTAAGAGAAATAATAAATTTAGAGAAAAAGAATAATAAAAAAATAATAATAAATGAAGAAGATTTTTTCAAAAAAACAAATTAATAAATAAATGAAGAAGATAATAATGTCAGAAAAAGAAAAAGTAAACAAAAAGGAAAAAAAAAAGTAAAAAGATAAATATTGGAGGAGACTTATAATTTCTTGTTTAGATTTTAAATTATAGTGTGTTATTTTGTTGTTTAAGGGCTTGTTTGGAACGCCATATTAGGTCGTATTGTATTGTATTGCATTATATTGAATTGTATTTTATGCAATATTTTTATGTAAAACTATATGTGGTATTAACTTTTATGGACACCTAAATATATAATATTTTAGTATAAATTAAAATTTAACATAGTATTATATAAAAATATGATATATAATCCAATTCAATATAATACAATACAATACAATACGACCTAATACGGCGTTCCAAACGACCCTTAAGAAACCTTAGTCTAACTTTTAATTTTAGTCATTTTTTTTTGTAGCAGAAAAAAATATGCTTCTAACATGTCAAAATGATCACTTTAAAAAATAGATTATAATAGTGTAATTTTTGTGTCCAAATAATAAATTGCGTGGCTGAAAAAACTTTTGAAATAAAAAAAAATAAAGAAAGTGAGAATAATAACAATTTGTGTCGTTTATTCACATAATTTTTTTTTTTTAAAAAAAAAAATCTGATTGTATATCAACTAGGAGAGTCAATAAAATGTAAAAGAAAAACATATGGTTAATTTTTAATTTTAGTAGGCGTGTAGCGGTATTTAAAACAATAAAATGGTCTAAGAAAATTTCATAAATAATTTACAATTCACGTTGATACATATAATTATTTTTTTCTAAAACTACTAATTAGATTAAAAAACAAAAAAGAATGTAAAATAAAATAAAAAAAAAGAATAGAATGTAAAAAAAAAAAATATTTGATCAATTATTTTGAAAAAATAAGTTTTTTATTAAAAAAAAAAAAGCTACTGTCTAGAAAAAGAAAAAAAAAAAAAGCTAGCATGTAGGCAGAATTTAGGAGAGATAAGCAATAAATATACATTGGTATACCTATCAAAAAGAAATGCCTAAATTGTGAGTATTAAAATAGGTAAGGGTAAATTCATAAATAATTTAATAATAATAGTTATTGGTGCAAATATTTCTAAAAAAAATGGATAATATCATTTTAAACTATGTATTTGTAAAAATTACTAATTGAATTTTTTGTTTTGTTAAATGACAAAATAAATTTTATATTTTTTAAAATAATAAAAATAGCACTTTAAGCTTAATTTTTAACAATTTATTTTTTAATATAACTAACTTTAAGACAATTTTTAATACGAACCGAAAATATAACTAATTTAATCATAATTTCTTTAGATCGAATTATTATTAATTTTATTTCGATAAAAAATTAATTCAAAATCTTAAAAAAGAGATAATGTAATTAATAATTTATGAAACTGAGGGTGTGGGGCGAATAATTAATGTAAAAAAAGACTTGAGAGGAAATGGGTAATCAGCAATTGGTCAGAGGTTGTTAGTTAGTGGAAGAAAGCGTGAAATGCATGAGAATAAACTAACCAAAAATCACCAGGTCCCACCTTCTAATGGCGCGTGTATCAACGCCACCAGGGTATTTTCTTTTTGGACCTTAAGTGATAGCTTTATTATATTATATTATTTCCACTTCCATGAATTACAATTACAGGTGCCATTTCGTTCTCCATCACCTCACTCTACCACATTTATAGCTCCTCATATTATATACTTTCGATATCTTATATTATAGAGTATAGAAAGAAACATAAAATATAAGCAATCGACTTTGATGGCCTAACTCATTCGTGGGTGCAAATACAAAATATACAATGGTTTCTATTTTTATTACACTCAATTACTCAAACGAACAGTATGTAGAATATTATTATAATATTAGAATTATTAATTATTTTATTTTATTTTATTTTGTTAAAGTCAATATTTAGTTTTGATATTTTAATTATCATCAATATTATTATTTTTTAAAAAATAAACTATTATTTAGTTATTAATTTTATTTAATTTAGTTGTCTAAGTTATATTCAATTTTAATTGTTAAAATATTTTAATAATTAATTGTGATATATAGGTGATTTCTCCCTAAGTTCCTACTCTTTCATTCTATCAAATCACCATCAAAAGAGTTAATAAAAGCTTGAAAGATATTTATCTATCATGTAGGAGGCGCTCTTTTTATATGCCATGTTTAGAAGCGAATATCTTACTTTTCTATAATAAAATGTGAGAATAAAATGAGTAAACAATTTTTTCTTAAAAAATTTACACAAAATACTATTTTTAGTAATTTTTTTATAGTTTATTTTTAAAGTATTTTTATAAAAATAACACGAAAAAAAAACACATAAAATTAATATAAAGAAACAACGAAATAACAAAAGTACAACATAAAAATAATATGAAAATATCAAAAGACTATATATTCTATAAATAAAATTTTAAAAACCGTAAAAAAATATTTAAAATTTTGTACAACTATAATTTTATATTTTTTTTTTGTGTATTTATGAAATAATCACTTTTTTATTCCTCCTTTTATTTTGCAAATCTAAAAATCATATTAGTGGAGATTTGCATAAACAATAACCGGAGGTAGACAATTCATTCAACTTAAGTTTTATAACAATCAATTTATTCCGCATTAGAATTGTTCATTAGGTGATGAGATTATAATTAATTTTCCTATTTCCTATGAAATTATAATATAAAAAAAAAGTAGCTTTTATGCATATCAAATATTAAATTTAAATGTTTTTTTTCTAAGTATAAAAGTTTTGGTTTTGAATCATTAACAGTAGGGATGTTCATTGGATCACATCTAATGGATTTGGACTTATCCGATCCAATCCAATTATTTATTGGATATTGGATTTTTCCATCCGATCCAATCCAATTGAATTGAGTCATCCGATCCGATCCGATCCAATGGATGTATTGGATTGGATCGGTTCCATCCATTGGATGCTTTAACTGGTTTTTTATTAGATTGGATTGGATCCATACAATGAATCCCATGGATGAATCCAATCCATTTTAACCACTATTTAGGCTAATTTCATTAAAAAAAAATATATTTGAAAAAACATAATTTAAAACCTAATAAATAATAAAATAATATATAAAATATTAAATAAAATAATTAAATATATAAAATTATAAATATTAAATATGATTGGATGGACATTGGATGATATTGGATTGGATTGGATCGGTTATCCATTGGATTGGATGTCTCATCCAATATCCGATCCGATCCAATTAGATTTTTAAAATTTGCATCCGATCCGATCCAATTATGATTGGATATCCGATTCTATTAGATCGGTCGATTGGAATTAGATTGGATGACTTTCTGCACACCCCTTAACAGGTAGATAATATTACAATTGAGTTAAGCCAAGTAATAGATTTTCAAAATATTGTAATTTGTATTTTTTTTTTTATTATCCATACAAAGAACCCTATTCAATTGCTCAATAAAGAAAAACGTTTCAAAGTACTTACTAGATACTTAATTCACAAAGATAACTAATTAAGAAAAAAAAAAAGATGAATTTCGGCAAAATTTTCTTATGTTTTAATTTTTATATACTTAATCCTTTTAATTATTTTTTTTTTTGTGCAAAATCCCTTTAAGTTTACTTTTCTTTACAAATTTAAGGTATGTCAGTTACATATTACCGTTAAATACTAACTGGATTACTACTATATCGACTTCGAAGTTTTACTGTTACATATACACAATACAGTAATCATTCAATTGATATTTGATGGCAATATTTAACTAGCATGTCAAATTTATAAAGAAAAATAAACTTATAAGGGAGTTTTGCCACACAAAAAATAAAGGGGTTAAGTGTATAAAAATTAAAACATAAAGAGATTTCGCTACAAATTGCTTAAAAAAATTATAGGATTATTATTTTCCTTAAATTCATTTTCTATCGTAAAAATTGTGCTAATTACAATCTAATATTATAACATTTTTTTTACTATCTACGTTTTACGATATTAAACCTGTAAATTTATAAAAATTTCAAAATAATTTACAGTATCATTAACAAATATTTTGATACTCTAATTTGTATGCATGTAAAAATATTTTAAACTTGTTTTTGATATAATAAATCATTTAAATTTTTTTAAAAAATTAATAAAAATAATATTATAACAAATATCGGCATAAAAAAATATTTTACACATATTTTTATTATAAATAATTGTAATTATAGCATTCCTCTCGTACACATGAAAACGTCTATCTTTATCAATTCTTTAATTAATAAACATTATTACACCTGATGTGGCCTGTTATTACACCTGTAAACTAAAACCTTTTGTAATATAATTGTGAAGCACTATGAAGCAAGGGATGGAAATTTGACTCGGGATGACCGGATACTCATAGGTAGCCACTCCGAATGGGCGGGAATACCCGTTTATTGGATTATGGAGCAGGGTACGGACAATTTTATTTACCCAAAGTACGTTTAAGGCAAAAACACAAGTGCTACTACCAATTCTATATTCAATATCAAAATAAAAATATCTATATTCTAAATATTTATTCCTATTATGTATTAAAGTTATTGACTACAAAATTATTGATTTATTTTTTATTACTATTATAATAGATACCTTTTAATAATATAGTGTTCTACCTATCAATTTTAATTTCTAATATCTTCTTTAACTTATTATTATTTACAAACTTAGCATCAATATATGGGGTATATGTATCAATATATATGGTATAGTAGTCATATATATGCATAGCTTAGCCTTCCACATTTCTCCTCACAAAAAGATAATAACAAATTAAATAGTGTATGTTATTTTAAATTCAAAAACTCTTTTATTTACATTTTGAATTACATAATGTTATTTTATTATTTTTTTAATTTTTATGAGTATTCAATGAATCCCTATATCCAATGGGGATTCCTTTACCCTAAATTTGTTGGGAATTAAGCGAGGCGGGGATAGGGCATAGAATTTTTCACTCTATCACATTTTTTATATCTTTTTTTTATATATTGTTTTGTCGTAAAATTAAAAAAATTTAATTATATTTTTTATTTAATTATTTTAATTATTTATTAGTTATTAGAGTTGTAAAATTATTAAATTTTTAACGTTATTAAATTATATGAAGTAGCTTGATTTATGATTTACTGCTCGCATCGATTGCATTTGACAAGATAAATTTTCTTATTTTTCTATTTATCAATATGGTTTATTAATTTATAGTGAAATATTTTGTAAAATTTTTATAACATTTTTATTATTATGATTATTATTTTTTATTTTTATTTTTTTCCTCACTAATGTATAGTTTGTTTATTTACCGTTAAAATATTTTCTATCTTCGAGAGAGTCCTTCTTCACAAGCACAAGATTCTCACTGTCATGCAACTAAGAAGTTCCCCTCCCGCCCAAAGTTGTTCACTATTGGGTCTTTTTATTTCTTTTGTAGGGAGTGATCCTGAAGTTGTAGTGACTTCAACCCATTCTTATTTTGAGGGTGTCTCCAGGTGTAGATGTTTATTAAACCTATTAGATCATTGTTATTTATTTTTTTCGAGTGTATGTCTATAACATGTAATGTAAAATGATAATACCACAACACATGGTGAGTTTATGCACTACAGATAAAAAATGAAGTTTCTTGGTTGGAAAAAATTTCCCTCTTATTTAATAACTAATGTATTGTTTGAGTTTTAATATTAAAAAAATTAATTATTTAATATGTATATTAAACAATAACATAACATTATCTTAATAATTGTTTGAGATGTTATTATTGGAACATTTTAGAATAAAAAATGCTAAAAAATAATATAAAAGATAGATAAATAAAAAATTATATTTTTAAATAATGTAAAAGTTGTTGACACTCTTAAAAAATATCACTATTAAAGATGCGAGAGCGGAACAGACTTAATTTTCTTGCTTAAAAAAATGGCTCTAGTTTTAAAGATATTTAAAGATATAGTAAGAGGGAGGACCGGTCCTAAGGTATTAGGCGAAATTAAATTTTGGGGCCACTATATATATAGTTTAACTATTATGAAAATAATAGTTTTAGTGCTTAATGTAATGGTAAAATTTAAAAACTTTACCATTGAATATTTTTTAAAAAATTAAAAAGTAGATGTTGGGAATTGATCCCAAGATCTCTTACACTATGTTTGGTAGGAGGGGGAGATGGGTCAATGGAGAGGGGTGCAGTGAGAGTGATGGAAGGAGAGACTAAATCACTTGTTTGGCAAGAGGGATAGAAGGAGGAAGAGGAGAGATAGAGGGAGACATTCTCCCTCCAAATCTTTAAAATTTAATCTCTCCAAATTTGGAAGGATTGTAGAAAAAGATAAAATATATTTTGCAAAATTCAATAACCACCTTTAAAAAATAATAAAATTTTATTTTTAAAATGACAATTTTGTAATTTTATTATTCAATTTTTTATCCATCTTTCCCACCTCATACGTAATACCAAACAATACAAAGGAGATTAACAATCCTCTCCATCACTCTTATTCCCCATCCTCTCTAATCTCTCCATCCATCCTACTCTCTCTCCCTCCCACCAAACATAGCCTTAATTTAAAGTAAGACCTTTTACCACTACACCAAACAATTTTTATTATATTTTTTTCTTATTTAATTTTTTATCTATATATTAATATTTTTCTTTTCACAATTTTGAGGCCGTGAACGTTCGGAGGCGTGAGAAGTACGCCTAACCCGTCTACCCTCGGGGAGGCCGACCCTGTAAGAGGTGACAATAATAAAAAAAAAACTAAATTCAAAAACTATCTTTTCTTATGTTTTATTTACCGAAAAAAAAAATCAAAAACAATTTTTTCTTATAAATTGCAACATAATAAATATCAGATTTCAGAAATTGCAACATAATAAATTTTCGGGAAATTCTACAATGCACTCTCTTAAAATGGATACATTGATGTACCCTTGTCTGTTTTAGCACCCGAAATAATTTTTTTGTCAAATTTTTTCTCATGGTTATGTATGTTATAGTTATTTAAGACATCCTGCAAAATTTTAAAAATTTTGGAAAAGTTTAACATGCCGAAAACTACGTTCAAACAGTGTGTTGCACGCGTGACTATTTTATTTTATACGCGTGTAAAATAGACTGTTTGAACTTTGTTTTCTATATTGTAAATTATTCAGAATTCCTTAAAATTTTATAGGTTATCTTAAATAGTTATAAGGTACATGAATATGAAAAAAAATTAGACTAAAAAATTCTTCTGGATGCCGAAAAAAGTCAAGGGTGTATCAATGCATCCCTTTTAAAGGGGTGCATTGTAGAATCACCCTAAATTTTCTATCTCTATCTATATGTTTCAGTAGAAATAAATATTAGACTGCAGTTAGGTAGAAAATCATGATTTCATCAGAAAAGACATAATTGATTTTCTAAGTGTGTCTTCAGAACGAAGCAAAAGAAGTAAATGGTTTTTTTTGTGCTTTGGAAATGAAAACAAAAAAAAAACGAGGGAATAAAGAAAATAATAATAACATAATAAAAATGGATTGACACGTGTCATTTAGCTATTATAGCGCGTAGTTTAAAGCCCGTTATTTCTTTGCACCATACTCTGTTTTGTTTTGAATGTTAAAACTGAAACGTATTGAGTATGACTGACTACTCAAAGAGGAGGTTCTGTTCTATAAAACATTCTTGAACTAAACAACAAAACTAACCCAATCAAATACTCATATTTATGGGAGAAGGAGAAAGAGTGGACCAAAGACCTTTTCTGAGTTTTCTCTTCTGCTTACTATTCCTCGGTTTCGAAGACTCTTTACTTTTGTCTCTCTTTCTGGGTACTAACCATCTCAATTAACTTCATATTCTTGTTATTAGGTGAAATTTCCCCCCTTCAATAATATTTATTATCTCCCTCTCAGTCTCTTTCGAAAGGTTTTTCTCCATACAAGTCTCAGCTCTCTCAAAACCAGGTGCGTTTCATTTTCCTTTGAATAGTACCTAGCTATTCACCTTTTTTTTTCACAGGGTAGGTGGTTTGGGTTTTCTCTGTTTTATTGATGTTTTTTTTTTCCGGATTGTTTGTTTGTTTTTTTTTCATAGGGATAAGAATTCCTGAAAGGTACAAGCTTTTTTTTTTTTCCGCCCTTTTCTATGAACGAATGAAAAATTAAATTTTGAAATCAAGTGGTTACTTGGTATCTACAAGTTTTGGTCTTTTATTCAATTTTTTATTTTGGATGATAGAATTTTTGGTGTGTGTCTCTTGCTTTTTTCTTTTCCTCCTGGATGATCAGTTTTTGCTAGAGCCCTGATTTCATTTTTATGTTTAGTGTTTTCTGGAATTTGACCCTAAATTGTTTGCTTTGGTGCTTTAAGACTAAGACGAAAATAAAAATGAAATGTTTTTTTTTTTTAAGAAAATAAAATAAAATTATAGAAATATTTAATAAAGGATTCTGAATGTTCTTGCTTCTGATTTTGGGTCAGAGAGAAGCGGATTTAGTTGTTTGATACTAATCTTTAGAATCTCAAAAAGTCAAGGGCTTTTACCTGATTTCCCCTTCTTTTCTAAGATACTGTATTTTTTTTTTTGGATTCTAATCATATAGCTTCAAATTCAAGCTAAAACATTCCAACTTTTCATCAGAATCTGCTTTTCTTTTCTTTTTCCCCCCGGATCGAAAGGTTTATAGATTCCTGTCCTTTATTTTATCATATATATTTTTTTTCTTTTTGATGAATTAAAATTATTATGGATTGGATTTTGATTGTATTTTATTACTGGAGTAAAATGCAGACAAAAACTTTGTGTTAGTATTGGGCTTCTGTCTAAAGGTCTCTAATGACCAAAAAGAGAGGGGTGGGGGGAACGAATAATAATAGTTTTGCAAAATCTAACAAGTACCCAGATATTAAAATAATAGCAATTGAGCTTAATATAACTGTAGATTGCATGAGTGTCTATTTTCTTTTATTTAGTAAGTAGATTCTACAATATTCATTCTTGTTAAGTAATGACTGAAGTAAGTTATCTCTTGAAACTAGCTCTTACTAGGCTGTATATTTGAAGTGGCGACTTGTTTTTGTTCTTATGACCTTTTTTGTTTCCTCTGTTTCAGGTTGCTTCTATTTTGTAACTTCAAAGATAATTAAGTTACAATGAGTAACCTCAAGTTAGGGGTTGAGGTTGTGGGGGCTCATGATCTCATGCCTAAAGATGGTCAAGGTGCATCGAATGCTTTTGTTGAGCTCCATTTTGATCACCAGAGATTTCGAACAACAGTAAAAGAAAAAGACTTGAACCCAGTTTGGAACGAGACTTTCTATTTCAACATTACTGATCCAAGCAATTTACATAATCACACTCTTGAGGCCTTTGTCTACAGCCTCAACAAGAACAACAACGCGAAATCCTTCCTTGGGAAAGTCTGCCTCACGTCGACCTCATTTGTTCCTTATGCTGATTCGCTTGTTCTGCACTACCCTCTTGATAAACGACACTTATTGTCTCGTGTGAAGGGAGAGATTGGTCTGAAAGTGTTTGTGATAGATGATCCAAGTATAAGGTCATCAAATCCTCTTCCTGCCATGGACAACCCTGTAAAGGCCGAGCCAAAACAGCCAAAAGTTGCAAATTTTGTCTCGAATTTATTCTCAAATGAGAAATCCGACTCGAGACACACATTTCATCATCTTCCGAAAGAAAGTCCAGCTGAACAGAAGAGTGTTGCTCCTGCTCCAGTTGTAGTTCAGCCTGCACAGAATTATGGGTTGTATGAGATGAAATCAGAACCTCAGGCTCCCAAAGTTGTTAAGATGTTTACAGGTGCCCCGGCTCAGCCAGCTGATTACACCATAAGGGAGACAAGTCCTTTTTTGGGTGGTGGACGAGTTGTGGGAGGCCGAGTTATCCCTGGAAACAACAGACCTACGAGCACCTATGATCTCGTGGAGAAGATGCAGTACTTGTTCGTAAGAGTTGTTAAAGCTCGTGATCTTCCTTCAATGGATTTAACAGGCAGTCTTGATCCTTATGTCGAGGTGAAAATTGGGAACTTCAGGGGAAAGACAAAGCATTTTGAGAAGAAGTCAAGTCCTGAATGGAATGAGGTTTTTGCATTTGCCAGGGATAATCTTCAGTCCTCTGTTCTTGAAGTAGTTGTGAAAGACAAGGATCTTGTTATGGATGACTTGGTTGGGACGGTCAGGTTTGATCTACACGAGGTTCCAACTAGAGTTCCACCAGATAGTCCTTTGGCTCCTGAATGGTACAGGCTTGTGGACAAGGATGGGGACAAGAAGAAGGGGGAGCTTATGCTTGCAGTTTGGTACGGAACACAAGCTGATGAGGCTTTTCCAGATGCTTGGCATTCAGATGCGATCGGTCCAACAGATAATGCTCCGTCGGCATTGGCACACATCCGATCAAAAGTTTACCATTCTCCGAGGCTGTGGTACGTCCGTGTCAATGTGATTGAGGCGCAGGATTTGGTTACTTCTGATAAGTCGCGAATCCCTGATTGTTATGTGAAAATTCAGCTTGGCAATCAGATTCAGAGGACTAAACCAGTTCAGGCTCGGGGTATGAATCCAATGTGGAACGATGATTTGTTGTTCGTTGCTGCTGAGCCATTTGAAGAACCATTGGTTATCACGGTTGAAGACCGAACTGGGCCCAGCAAAGATGAGACACTTGGGAGAGCCGTTATTCAGTTGCACACCGTAGAGAAGCGAGCTGATGATCGGAACATTCGTGACAAGTGGCTACCTCTTGAAAAATCTATGTCTGCTGCCATGGAAGGCGAAAACAAGAGTGAAAGCAAGAAGGAGAAATTCTCTAGCAGGGTTCGAGTTCGGGTTTGTCTTGATGGAGGGTACCATGTTCTTGACGAGTCCACTCACTACAGCAGTGATCTTCGTCCCACGGCAAAGCAGCTATGGAAATCCTCCATTGGTGTTCTTGAACTCGGTATCCTTGGAGCTGATGGACTTCATCCGATGAAGACAAGGGACAGTAGAGGCACATCAGACACCTACTGCGTTGCCAAGTATGGCCACAAATGGATTCGAACTCGAACTATAATCAACAGCTTGAACCCAAAATACAATGAGCAGTACACTTGGGAGGTTTATGACCCTGCAACGGTTCTTACCATTGGAGTTTTCGACAATGCTCAAATCGGTGGCACTGATGGTAACAGAGACATGAAAATTGGCAAGGTTAGGATTCGAATGTCAACTCTGCAGACAGGCCGAGTTTACACACACTCTTACCCCTTACTTGTTCTTCATCCTTCTGGGGTTAAAAAAATGGGGGAACTTCACTTGGCCATAAGATTTTCCTGCACTTCGTTGACAAACATGATGTTCAAGTACACTAAACCCCTTTTGCCCAAAATGCACTACATTAGGCCACTAACCGTGATTCAACAAGAGTCGCTGCGTCACCAGGCTGTCAACATAGTGGCTGCAAGGTTGAGCAGAGCTGAGCCTCCTCTGCGTCGGGAGGTTGTTGAGTACATGTCCGACGCTGATTCCCATCTATGGAGCATGAGGCGCAGCAAGGCTAACTTTTTCAGGTTAATGACTGTCTTTTCGGGCTTATTCTCCGTAGGAAAATGGTTTGGAGAAGTCTGCAGATGGAAAAACCCAGTTACAACAGTACTAGTACACGCTTTATTCATCATGCTGGTTTGTTTTCCCGAACTCATACTTCCAACTGTTTTCCTCTACATGTTCTTAATCGGGTTATGGAACTTTCGGTATCGACCGAGTAACCCTCCCCACATGAACACAAGGCTCTCACACGCAGATGCTGTGAATCCCGATGAGCTAGATGAAGAATTCGACACTTTTCCAACGTCCCGGGCCACTGATATTGTCCGGATGAGGTACGACCGTTTGAGGAGCGTGGCTGGCAGGATTCAAACTGTGGTGGGCGACATTGCCACACAAGGGGAGCGCTTGCAGGCGTTGCTCAGCTGGAGGGACTCTCGGGCCACAACTATTTTCATAATGTTCTGTCTTGTTGCTGCCATTGTTTTGTACGTGACTCCTTTTCAAATTCTGGCCCTTCTTGCCGGGTTTTATGTCATGAGACACCCAAGGTTCAGGAGAAAGACACCGTCGATGCCCCTTAACTTCTTCCGACGGCTTCCAGCAAGGACAGATAGCATGCTGTAGAAGGTTGGTTGGACGTGAAACTGCTCTATATTGTATATGTCCTAGTCTTGCTAGCCAGTGTTTTTGAACCTTGTGTTTTCTGGGTTATTGTTTGGGAATGGAATGTGCAAAATCTTTGTAGCAACCAATATTATTATTGGGGTTTATATAAGCTATAACTGTGTATCTAGAAGGCCTGCTGGTCTCCGGTGAACTTGTGTTTAGATTATCTTGTTTTGTATTAGTTGTTTATGTTCCTTTTTAGCTGTTAAAAATGGGCAGGTTTTATTGGTTAATTATGTAAATCTTTATCTTCAGCAGCAATGAAGATCAAAAGTAGAAGAATCTTTTCACCTCTCAATTCTTTAGAGCTATCATACTTCATACATATTAATTTGTCATTTTAAAAGATAAATCTAATTTTGCCTCTAATTTATATTTGTCAATGAATTTTTCAATGGAAGTTTTTCTAGCAGCAGATGTAGACTGACCAAGCCTAAGGCCAATAGCTCCAGATTGGATCATATTGACCACACCCAAACTTGGACAAACCTATAAACCGTTCAGTAGCTAGAAGAACAACAAACTATGACTACTTTTGGTTAGTTCTGTAGCTTTCGATTCCAGTTTTCTCAATTGGATGTCTGTCTTTATTTTAGGGAAACTTTACTCATGTTATTCAATAATTTGTGGAAAGTTAATTATGTTCCATTGAGGGATAATTGTATAAAGATTAGACTCCAACTGTTAGTTTAATGTATGTTTATTTTTCTAGAACTACATAATCTATTATATGAAACCTTTAATGTATCATGTATGTCAATCTTTCTAGAACTACATAATCTATTATATGAAACCTTTCAGCTATGTGAATGAAACAAATGCAAACATAATTCTATCTTCCAAATCCATCAGTATTTTTTTATAAATTCATCTAGCCTTTTTCTTTTCTTTTGCTCTAAGGCAGCATTTAGCTTGAAGGCAACATTTTCTTTTTCTTTCTGGAAATGGGCTGTCATTTTGTGGTTTCTTCCGATTTTTGCCATCTTGGATCACAATTTTACTACTAGGTTCTTTACTTATCAGATAATTATGTATTGTGACAAAGGATTTATTTGGCTCGCAACTATTAATTCTAGGTCTAGGTGGGTTCAGATTCAGTTCAGGGGGCTGTGTTCCTAGTGAACTGACTCAAAGTTAATGTGTTTCGGCTAAGTGTTAATGACTGATCTAGAGAAGCTTTTCAGAATATGTATCTTTTCATTAAACAACATGAAGGAACAACTACTTACTGCCAATGAAAAGGAGTATATTATAAGAAAATAAAACAGAACCATAATAAAAATGCAACAACCTCAATCACAATGCAGTGCAAATTTACAAGATATAACATAATATGTATGGAGATAAAGGGAAATCAAGCTTGAGACCAGTAAATATCCAATTCGCCCCAGTCACCTTTGGAGACTCCTAATGCCTTCCAAACAGCTTTAGAAGCATCAACGATGTTATTAGGACAAGGAGGCTGATAATCATGATCAGCATCACACCCTGCTGTTGAATCACACTCATCCACAACCATTGCACTCACACTTCTCCCATTACCATATATGGTTATGTTCTGAAGACATCTCTGCATATTGTTGAACCAGCCCGTGGACAATGCCACCACCGGAGTGTCGTCTGAGTGGTAATTGTTGTCGCATTCTGAGGGCCCTCCGCCATCTCCACCCTTCTCAAAGCTGTTGATTGTCAAAACTGCCTTGGTTTTGCCTGACACTCTTGGTGAGCACTCGTAGGTAGTATAAGATTTGCCTTGCTTGCAGCAATCAGAGTCATTTTCTTGGTTGCATTGTCCTGGAGGAGGCTTTTTCCCTCTTATTTTCCCACTGGGATTGCAAGTTTTAGCCTCTGTGGTCAACCACTGGGTGACCACAAGAAGGAAAATGAGAAAAAGGGTCTTGGAGCAAAATTGGTTCTTCATCCTTTTGTATTTTTTTTTTTGTTTTTAGATACCTTCTTTCTTTGGTTAGATTTGTGAAAGTTGATTTCGAGGTTGGCTCTATATATAGAGACCAAGTAGTAAGTACAAGAAGTGATAAATGTTCTTTTTGTGTGCTTCTAAAAATAAGATATTTTTGCAGTCTTTATTTCAAATAAGTGGGTTATTCAAATAAACTAATACTAAATAAATTAAATAGAGAAACGGGGCTTTTAGCTGTACCACCATGTTTAAGCCATATTAATTCTCCTATATGATTCAGAATCTACGTGGCGTCCTGGCAAATTTAGAACCACAAAATGTCAAAACAGAGTACCTGAAAAAGAAGCATATTTTATCACGAATTTTATACAAATGGCCTCACAAAGGTACGCGAAGAGGCCTTTATTGTGAAACAAACAATAGAGTATTATGCTATTATTAGCATTATTATTATTATCTTTTTTTTTCCATATATACTGAGGGAATCAGATTGTTTTTATTTTTTTCTTCTGAGAAAGGGAATCAGATTGTTGATGTGTACAATTAGAATAATATATATTAGACTTGAGAAAACTTTTCACGCAAGTGATTTTGGAATCTTGCTGCCTAGAAAAATAAAACAAATAAAAAGAGTTTGGCATCTTGCTGTACTTACTACAGCAACAGTGTATTGAAAGAGAATATACATAAAATACTGCTATTTTGTCCCAGCATCCAAGTCAAGTCATCACCTCTAAGTTAGAAACTTTGTCTTGGTAGATTATAATTAAGCAAATGTTTTCCCCTAGAACCGTCCAATGATAACAACCCCTCTCTCATGAAGATTATCCTATTTTATATGTGAAACACTAGGAGTAGATCGATTTGACTCTTATTCCAGTAATATTTTAACTGTTCTTATAATCAGATGGATTCGGGAATAAATTTCAAAAACCTTAATGTGCATGGTTTAATCAGTACGTACCGTCATGTTGATAGTGATCTGCTGTGAAATTCCAAAACAATATATTATTAATATATGTATTGATCTCTCTGATGTAGCGGAGCACTAACTAATAAATATAAGTACTACTAAATCTCATGCAAAGCAAAACTCATTCATTATACATATAACATATACGCAAATTTAAGTTATTAATAAGAGAGAATATCAATCAATATCAATATGTCTAATAATAATCACCGTATTTTTCTCTTGGGACTAATAATTCTCTTTCTAACATTAGTATTAATAAATTGTGACGAGGGTGCAGCCTCAAAATGCCGCCCGAGCGGTAGAATCAAGGGAAAGAAGCTACCACCGGGCGAATGCATGGAGGACGACCTGTGCTGCGTGGAGGGCAGAATGTACAAAGTCTACGAATGCTCCCCCTCCGTAACTGCACACACCAAGGCCTATATGACAATCAACAGCTTCGAGGGTGGCGGGGACGGTGGCGCCCCAGCCAAGTGTGACAACCGCTACTACTCGGATGACACGCCCGTGGTGGCACTGTCGACGGGGTGGTACGAAGGTGGAAGCAGGTGCCTCAAGAACGTGACCATCAGAGCCCCGAGTGGGCGTAGTGTGGAGGCGATGGTGGTGGACGAGTGTGACTCCTCTGTGGGGTGTGGCAAAGATGAGGACTACCAACCTCCATGCGCCAACAACGTTGTTGATGCCTCCAAGGCTGTTTGGAAAGCTCTTGGTGTTCCTCCTCGGGACTGG
The DNA here is from genome assembly GCF_029168945.1 of Cannabis sativa. NCBI lineage: Eukaryota > Viridiplantae > Streptophyta > Magnoliopsida > Rosales > Cannabaceae > Cannabis > Cannabis sativa. The sequence continues at coordinate 36,967,061 of NC_083601.1, read as the reverse complement.
GGTGACTTGGATATTACCTGGTCTGATGCCTAATTCATAACTAGTTCGCTCATCATCACTTTCCTTCTTCTATATAGTACATTAATATCAATATTGAATTTTCTTATTCTTATCCGTTGTGGAAGTCCTTGGCTAAGTTAATCATGTTCTTATATGATTTTGTATGATTGTAGTGTGCATCTAAATCTGTAATATATTTCTTAGTGTTCTGATCTGTTGTTAAAGTAGCTAGTCCTAACTCCTATGAGAACACTATGGCTAATTGGTGAAATAATAAAATTAACTGTTCTTAGATACATACATACATAATAAATATGTAGGATGTTCAAACATAGAGATATAACTCGTTAAAATTTCAAAGGCAGATAATGAGTAAGGACGTACTGACCGCGCGCTTGTATGTTTAACATTTCTTAATTAATAACAAATTAAAGATATGTACTCTAAAGACCCATCCATCAAAGTTCAATAAGTTCAGAAGATTAATATAGAAAAAGGGGGAAGAATATAGCTTTATTTGTAATAATATTAGAAATACACACATGGATACAAATTAATCAATAACATGATTCATTAAAGGTTAGGAGAATAATGACCCCGTCTAATAACAATTATGAGATTAACTATTCAACCTTTCTGCATGCATTCCCATTTTGCTTATTTAATAACAATAATTATTAGCATACATATATAGAAAAAGGAGAATCAATCTTCAGACCAGAAGATATCAAGCTCACCCCGTTTATGTTTGGGGACTCCTAATGCCTTCCAAACGGCTTTAGAAGCATCAACAATGTTATGAGGACATGGGGGCTGATAATCATGAATCTCATCACACCCTACTGTTGAATCACACTCATCCACAACCATTGCACTCACACTTCTCCCATTACCATGTATGGTTATGTTCTGTAAACACCTGTGCCCTTTATTGAACCATCCTGTGGATAAGGCCACCACCGGAATGTTGTCCGAGTGAAACTTGTTGTCACATGCTGATTTCCCGCCGCCATCACCACCCTTCTGGAAGCTGTTAATTGTCAGAACTGCCTTGGTGTGGCGAGACACCCTTGGTGAGCACTCGTAGGTAGTATAGAACTGGCCCTTTTTGCAGCATTCTGATTGATTTTCAGGGTTGCATTTTCCTGGAGGTGGCTTTTTGCCTCTTAGTTTCCCACTGGGATTGCATCTTTTAGCTTCATTAATGCTTAATAAGTTGGTTGCAATAAGGACTAGTAGAACACAGAGAGCTGTTGTAGAAGTATAGCTCATTATATTTTCTTTTCTCTTCTGCAAATTGATTTAGTGGTTTAGCTGGGTTGGGTATTCATATATAGATCATGCGCTTATATAGACACGTTGCATGACTTTACTCTTTCTTAATTTCTTAGTTAACTTCTTCTTAAAAGTAACGCTGGTGATAGCGCAAGGTTTGTATAGTTTAAAATAAGTAATACTACTAGGCAGGGACACATAATAGGTACAAAAGTTTATATAGCTTAGGTAAATCACAAGAAGGAAAAAGGTAAATGAGAATTTTGATTATATCACCCATTTACTTTTATTTTTGAACTTTTAGGATAAATTTCTCTATCGGATATATAACTTGCGGCTGAATCTAAAACATAAAACAAAACATATATTTCAGAATCATGTATTAGGAAGGTCAATCATTGGCATGAATGAGCTGGGAAAATATTGATAGGGTGGCAGATTCGGAATCTCAAATAAGAGTTCTAACACCACGTACAGATGTTATACAGTAATAGATGCAATTTAATATAAAATTTTATGTATTTTAATTTAATAAATTAATAAATGGTTATCTTATATAGCTTATCTCAAATAATAGAATACTAGCTAAGCAATTTATATGTTCTACTTCTCTACTCAATTAGTAATTTATTGAATTATTAATTTAAGGCATCCTGCCATTTAAATTTACAAAAATAATCACAAATTAAACCAAATTCTAAAAGAAAATAAATTAATTTCTAAAAAGGCAATCAATTTTGCATTTAACTAATATGAGCAAAAACCGTAATATTTTTCTCTGTAAATATTCTGCTTTAACTAAGTAGATAGTATACTTCGGTCATAACGATCACTTTCCTATACATAAAATGTTAAATGAAATGCCAAACAACATCATTAAAAGGGGAAGAAAAATTGGATAATAATATGTAAGAGAGCTCAATATTAAAACATGTTCTAAACTAAAGTATTTAGTAATCTACAGTAGCTAACAATTCATTTAAGTCTACTCATATTGACCCCTCCCCTTTTACACTTTAATTGTTACATAAAAATAACATATTACAGATATTTTACTAGTCTTACAAAGTCAATTTCAAATAAGTACCAACCACGAATTCTATGCATCACTCAGGCTCTTTTAGTTTATAACATCTTTGACAAACAACAATTAAAAGTACGAAGGCTAAACTAATTTTCTGTTTGAATAGATAACAGCCAAGGTGTAATTACATTAATTAAACTCAAACATGAAAAAAAGAACGATAAACAAACAATACACAGCCTCACATCACACTGAAATAGAATACATGAGTAAATGTACATCACAATGATAATATTATAACAAACGAAACTCAAGCTTGAGACCAATAAATGTCAAGTTCACCCCAATCACCTTCTGGAACTCTTAAGGCCTTCCAAACAGCTTTGGAGGCATCCACAATGTTATTAGGACATGGAGGCTGATAATCATGATCAGAATCACATCCAGCCGTTGAGTCACACTCATCCACAACCATTGCATTCACACTCCTCCCATTGCCATATATGGTTATGTTTTGTAAACACCTCTGCATATTATTGAACCATCCTGTGGATAAGGCCACCACTGGTGTGCTGTCCGAGTGGTACTTGTTGTCGCATTCCGAGGGTGCACCGCCATCTCCACCTTTCTCGAAGCTGTTTAGTGTCAAAACTGCTTTGGTGTGGCCAGTGACCCTTGGTGAGCAGTTGTAGGTAGTATAAGACTTGCCTTGTTTGCAGCAATCGGAGTCATTTTGCTGGTTGCATTGTCCTGGAGGAGGCCTTTTCCCTTTTATTTTGCCACTAGGATTGCAAGTTTTGGCCTCAATGGTTAACCACTGCGTGATCACAAGAAGAAAAATGAGGAAAAGGGCCTTAGAGCTAAATTGGTTCTTCATCCCTCTCTATTTTTTTTTTTCTCTTTCTTTTGGGTTGGATTGGTGAAAGTTGATTTACCAGTGTCTATATATAGAGATAAATTACTACTTTGAAATATGACCGTCTTTTCTTTATTTCAATATATGACATGTTTAGAGTCTTTCTACCAAATAAGTTCGTGGCTCCTTAGATATGTGCCGTTGGTGATAAAAGGAATAAATTTATGTTGATTATATATACCAAGTTTGAGCCTACTTTCGTATTTTAGCAATGCAATCCCTATGTCAGTTGCTACATATAACGTTCTTATAATTCTATTCTCTTTAGCTTTGATTAAAATAATGATGAATTTTCAATTAAAAAGGTCTACATCTATATGGATAGATTTTCAAGATTTTTTCTTCATTAACTACTCTGTCAATTTTTAATAAATTACCTCAACAATACTAGTTCCTGTCAACCATTCTCATCATGGATAAATAAAACAAAGGACAAATTAAGAGCGTATGTTTTGAGAACTAGCCCTTTAGAATAGTATTCTGTATTATATAGATAATCTCAATATAAATATTTTAACCTTATTAAAACACTATAAGATACTATTGACTCATTAACAGAGACCCATTTTTTGGAAAATAGAGAGGGAGCTGCTATTTGGCTCTTTATGCATTAAAACGACTGTGGTTAGAATGGTCTAAACATCCTTTTTAATTGGTCCCGTAAAACATATTGAAATGAAGGATTAGATTATTTGAATGTACAATTTCATCGAATGAAGTGATGGGGTACATTACATAAATGATCCCCCAGCTAACAAAACAGTAGTCCATATATGAATCATTAATCTTGTGTCAACGAATATAGTATAAAAGATTTGAATTTCTAGCTTATGTTTCATGTTCAAAATTCCAGTTAAGATTTAAGCTAAAAAACAAAGTTGTATTAGTGAATTCGTGATCATACGTGCACACAGTAGAGTTATACTAATGTTTATATAATAAAAGAAGAATGTAAAAGCCTAGAAAAGAATGAGTGACTGGTACTAATTAAGCTCCTCTCGTCACCATTACATGGACGTAGGTTGTCCCTGCAGCAATGAGCATTCCATTAACTTCTCCAGTAATAACTCCATCAGTATTGGCCAGGCCATCCAAAGAATGATTGAAAATAGAAAGCTCAAAATTCTCACTTGAGCCATCCTTACTAATAGTGTTACAAAATTTAAATATCAGGTATGCTCCCTACAAGACAATCCAACACAAGAAAAAATTGTATAAACAATCAAGTATAATATATAAATAGTACATGTACAAAGATGAAACATATGACGATCAAAATTATACCTCATACACTAAGATTGAGCCTGTGTAGAGCTTCAAAATGGGATTATTAACACCACCAAGTGCTGCCATAACGAACACACTACTTGGCGCCACTTCCATCTCTGCCGAAAATGATCTTATCCTTCCTATGATGTCCTACACATACATGCATATGACCAAATAAGAAATCAGATAAAATTAAAGGAACCCTTATAAGTACTATTATGGTCTATTTTTATGTTCTTATTTATTAAATTTACTGAAAGATCACAATGCCTACTTCTCCTTCTGTAACGATGATAGTATGCCGAGAAGAACTCCCCACAATTCCTGACACCACAACAACCAAAATTATTAATACGTGTATAGATATTATAACCTTAATTTGAACAAACATTTATAGTAACTAATCAAAAAATAATTTATCCCTGAAATGAATGTCGACTTTCAGAGTTCATAACTACTATGAACTATCTTCTATCCCAGAGCAAGACCCAAGAATTAATAAAATTTTATTACAAAGAATAGAAGATGAAAATAGTTAGAAAAGTACCCTCTTCTGATTTTTGGGGTCCTGTATCCGAAGGAATATTCACATGTGGCGATTGCAGATTATTAACCCAGAATTGATGCATCATGTTTCGAAATTCATAGGGAGACATCATAGGTTGTTGATTAGGTGACAAAATATTAGTTAGTCCAGGAGATATTGATTCCAAAAAGAAGTTTGGATAATTCTTTATAGGCGATATACCAGCAAGAGGCAAATGAAGCGGCATATTTCCTACATATATATATATAAAAAAAGACTTTTGTACATCAGAGCAGAATTAACTCGACTCATACGTATAGATTTTTTCCAAGAATCATCACCAAGACCAAGCAGAATATTATATAAATAACTTATTTCTCTTTGTCACAATAAAATCTCATATCTTAATTATATAACAAAGATGTATATAAAGAAAATGAACAATCAATTACCAGAGAAAAAAAAAAAATCAAGATTTGAATGAATACATGCAGTTTTTATTATCACTACACTAATGCCAAATTGCTATACAATAGAAAGTACATTATATGAAAAAGTTAGAAATTAAGTACCTAATTGTGATATTTGCATATTACTCGCATAGGCATACCCTTCTGGGGGTCCTGTTAATTGCACATTCAAGTTTGAATTCTTGTGGCGTGGTGGTAATTCCCTAGAAGAAGAAGAAGAAGAAGAAGAAGATAGTTGCAGTTCCGTAATAGGTTGTTCTTGCTGTACTGGTAATTCCATATTAGGTTGTTCTTGCGGTTTTCTTCTCTTGAAAAAGTCTTCAACAATGGAAGACAAATCACCAGTTCCTCTCCGATCAGTAAAGTTGGATTGTGCCTCCTCCCCATCATCATCACTTCTATTTAGATCCATGTTTTTACTTTGAAAAGCTTATTGTAAATAATCTTTTCCAAAGCAAAAGAAAGAAAAGCTATCTTCGTTGATTCAGTACCGAACTCTAGCTTCAAGAAAATTTTGACTGTTTTCAAAACAACGTGATGATATGAATTTGGTGTCTGTTACGTACACAAATGTGTATATATATAGTAATTAAGAAGTCGGTCATGTACTGTTTAAAGATTCAAGAAGTATTGAATCTTGTTACTATTTAACCCATTCCACTAATCATGACTATATAGTGTAAAATTTTCAAGAATCTTTTTCCGCCAAAATGCACTATTTCAAGAGTAATTCAACTACTTGTAAGATTCTATATACAACTACTAGTTGAAGTGAAATACTAATTTAAACCTGAGTACAATTCTCTAGTCATTTTTAATGTTTAATGAAATAATAAAATAATTATTAACATGTTAAAACTAATTATTTGATGTGACAAATTAATTATTATTTTTTTAACAATAAATATATTAAAATTTTAATTTTCAAAAATAACAAAATAGGTAATAAATTATTTGCATTTTTATTGTGATAATAAGTAATCTCGATATGTAAAAAAAAAAAAATATTAAGTAAGTTGTACAATTTTACAAAAATATCCAATAACTCTTTCATTCTATTAGCAATCACTTTAATAATCACTTTAACTAACATATTTCATAAAGAATAAAAAAATAGGCCGCAAGTTCCCCATCACAAAAGAGTTCTTTGGGATTGAGAACCTCATGTACTAGTTAGTGAAATAATACTAATAGACCATATGATTATGCCCTACTAACTGTTATCCCCGTATATACTGGAGCTTAATATAAGTAATAAGATAATTATGAGTAAATAGTTAGCGAAAACAATAATGACTAAATTATATATCCATATACAAATTAAATCATACTTCACACGTATACTTATTACTAGTGTAGGGCACGTGCGTTGCACGTACTCCTACAATCTTAGTGGAAAATGAATGAAAAATTAATTAGAGACTAAGAACTTCTCTAACGGAAAACTATAAATGTAGTGTATTGTCATTTTTTGAATATTTTATTAAAATTTAATTTTAATAGTGATTTAAAATATGTGTAAAATTTGACCAAAACTAAAAATTGTACCAAATTTGGCACAAAAGATAGCATGAGCTAAATTTTAGTCCACAATAAATATCACATTTTTTAATTACCTCTTTGACATTCATTAATACTATTCATTAATAAAAAAATTATATTTATAAGATATTAAAATAATATAATATAATTAATTGTTTTGTATATTTTCAATGAACATTAATGATAGTATTAATTTTATAGCTAATTTGCACATTGGAGCACAAATACAAAAATTGAGCTAAATATAGTTTTATAATATATATATATATATATATATTAGTCAAATTTAACCCAAAATATATACCATCTATTAAAAATGGTGTAAGCTAATACTTAAAACGAATCAATGTTTCCTATTTTTTTCTTATAAAAAGGCAATCCAAAAACAACAAATCTGACTGATAGAACATCCTGCTACAAGTTTTTTCACGAACAAACATCTTATATAGTGAATATATATTACATTTACATTACACAATATTATCTATATGAATGAGCTTGACTATAATCATACAAAGAGGTCAAAGAAGGTGACATGTAACACAGTAAATGAAAAAATAGTGTGTTAATATTATCCTCCAAAGTAGTTGTATGTAATAGTACTGGAGACTGGAGATAACCACAAGTTAAAGACTTTGATCTTTGATCTTATGATATGAAAAGTCCATCTAGGCATCTAAAAGATAGTAGGTTTTGGAGAACTAATTAATGCTAAACAATGACACGATATATGTTTCTCTTATAACACAGTATAACTTAAATTCAATAAATCAATGGAACAAAGCTTAAATAAAATAAAAGAAAATCAACACAAATAAGTTGTTCCTTATTTTCCGTAGAAACATATACAACATATATAGTATACCTTTAATCAAATAATTATACTATGTCTAGGTTATCATATTAAAACATACACAAATAAACTCAACAAATTCAAAACACATCAAACCACTAAATTAATTGGGAGAATTTTCAATAACAAAAACAAAATATAATGTATTTTTAGCTAGGGCCAAATTTGGCATACATTACATCACCGTTAGAGTTAAGTTTTAGTAAAATATAACTCGTCCAACTAACCCGAACAACCCGATTAAGAGGGTTTTTTTTTTATATATATATTTATATGTTTTATTATATATATATCATATAATTTATATGACTATTTTAAAATATAAATTTTAAACTAATATATTTTTTTATGGTGGTTGATTTGAACATTAAATTTAATCTATATATATTTGTCTCATTATTACAATTAACTAAAATATAATAATTGTATGTAAACAAAAAATATTAGTGGTCGGTTTGGACTGGTTAACCCGACCAAACCGACAAATTTTATTGGGTGGGTTACTATTTTTTTTTTAATTGGACGGGTTGCACTTAGATTTTTGTAACCCGATATTTATATTGAGTTGAATAAAATATAGCATAAACCGACCGACGAAAAATGAGTATGAAGTTGGCCAAGATAAATTTAAAAAAAAAATGAAATACATAAAAACTATTTTGATAAATAAAAGAAAATACTATTGTAAAAAAAATATTAGTGGTCGGTTTGGACTGATTAACCCGATCAAACTGACAAATTTATTGGGTGGGTTACTATTTTTTTTTCTTAATTAGACGGGTTGGACTTAGATTTTTGTAACACGATATTTATATTGAGTTGAATAAAATATAGCATAAAACTAGGAGCCAGGAAAAATGAGTATGAAGTTGGCCAAGATAAATTTTTTAAAAAAATGAAATACATAAAAACTATTTTGATAAATAAAAGAAAATACTATTGTAAAAAAAAAATATTAGTGGTCGGTTTGGACTGATTAACCCGACCAAACTGACAAATTTTATTGGGTGGGTTACTATTTTTTTTCTTAATTGGACGGGTTGGACTTAGATTTTTGTAACCCGATATTTATATTGAGTTGAATAAAATATAGCATAAACCGACCGACGGAAAATGGGTATGAAGTTGGCCAACATAAATTTTAAAAAAAATGAAATACATAAAAACTATTTTGTTAAATAAAAGAAAATACTATTGATAAAATAAATGTACTATAATGCCCTCTTAAAAAATTAAAATAGAAGGGTAATATTGTATAATAAGCAGGAGGTGAAGAAGCCTCTTATTATATATAAGATATGTAGCAAGTCGATCTCTTTTAATAAAAACTGTGACCCATCTTTTTTTGTTTTTTCTTTTTTTTATTTTAAACATAAATGACCTGTATTTTAATGAAGGTGATTGGCTGAATTTTCTCACAAGTTATGTGTTAAATCTTAATGTAATTTATAAGCTAATTAGGAATTTGTCGTTGAACTTTGACATGTACCAAATCATGTCCTTGAATTATTGAGATTGTTGGATTTAAGGACTTTTTTTTTTAATTTTAGTAAAAAAGTCTAATATGAACGAAAGTTCAGTAGCCATAATTTAGTACATGTCAAAGTTCATGGGACATAATTTGAGAGATATCAAAATCTGGGGAGCATGGTTAAGTACATAAACAAACACTAAAATAGTAAAATTGAATGAAATTAGACAAAAGTCTTTGAATTCAACAATCTCAATAGTTTAGAGAGCATTTTTAACGACTTTAAAAGTTCAAGGGCACAATTTGGTACATGCCAAAATTCAAGGACAAAAATTCTAATTAGCCTAATTTATATATGAACGAATCATTACTCTAAAATAAAATGACTGCTTGCTTGAAAAAATGTATCGAGCTAATTTGGAGTTAAGCAATGCAATTAAAAGGAATCTTAATAATAACTATTCTTTTTACATTAGAAAAGATAGGAAATGTGAATTTGGACCTTATAATTTTTGTTAGAGAATAAGTGATGTGCCTAGTACTAACATATCTATAACTACATTAATAACAACTTTAAGAACACTGAATTTCTCAAACTTGGCTTGACTATTAAATTTTTATGAACAATCTAATTCTCTTAACAAATTTTATTAATTTGAAAGAATTTAAAAAAGCCATAGCTAGTTAGCTACCGAGCTTGTGGATCGTGAGAAAATTACACACTGTAATATTCTATTACAATATATCTATTGCAAAAGATAAAATTGTATAATATATCTATAAATTAATAAGTAAACAAAAAAAAAAAACATTGGAATATGAGCCTTTCAACTAAATATAGATCATTAAGTTTTGGAGTTTGCTTGTTCTATGGTTAATAAAGCAATTACGATATGTGCATCCCTCTCAGTAAGGATCCATAGCTATGAACTCAATTAGCAAACCTTGGTTTGGTAGCTTAGCCATCTCATTTTGTCAACTCTCTCCTTCTGCCTATGCCTATTATCATAATACATTTTTTTTGGCAACCTTCTTCTCTAAAGCTTTTTCTCATTAAGCTAAATGAAGCCACTTTTTTTCCCTTTAGATATATACTTAGCCCAAGTTGATTTAGAACATTCTTATCCACATGTTAATACTAACTCATGCAGATACGTAGAAGAAAATACGAAGTAAAGAAGTTATATCGATTGGTAAATCAAAGTTAATTGCATTTGAACTTTCAATACATTAATTGCCATACTCAATCAACTTTCACAATAGACAATCAGGTATTAAAAGACATTATGTAATGGTATAAAACCATTATCAAAATTTGTTTTGAATCATAGCTTATAGAGAAGTGTACAAAAATATTCTTGAACCAACAAATCAAACTTATTATCTACTTTTTAGGTTTACAAGCTTCTATTGAAGAAAAACAAAATGTTGGTTGTTGTCAATAGCATATCTTTTACAAGCACATGTATATGAAACTTGTAAGCAATGTAAAGTTGAAGTGCGTATCTTATAAGGATATTGATTCAATTCAACTAGAATATTATTTGACACACTCAAGAAAACGATTTGCAGTGCTCATAAGTCCATCCATTCATCCATGTAAGCATCATACATGAATTATGTTTTTCATTGTCTTTATAATTAAAATAATATATGAATGAAGGAGACAGGTCATTAATTTTTCCTACAGAATCAAACGAAATTACCTAAAAAAAACGACACACATTCAAGAAATTTGATCAAATTGAAAATTCCATCCATCAAAAAAAAAAAAAGGCTAGAAAAATATGAGTACATGATCTCCCCCGCTGTCCATTCATGATGGGCAAAATGAAGTTAGAAATCTTGAATCAGCAGCTGGCTTTCTGTCATTTGTCATCAGTTTTTATCTCCAAGAAAAATAGATTCAGCTAGTCAAGAAAACTGAAAGATTATATATACATTGCTCTTGTTGTCGACGTTGCATTCCAAAATAATAATATCATTATTATTATTATTATTTAATAATAGAAAACAACTGTTACCCACGCATCAAATCGATGTCCATGTGGGCATTGCGCATGTCCAATGACCGAGAAGCTGGCCACACACCCACGGACGATGTTGGTGTAAGACTTTGGTTTTGATTTTGCATGCCTAGTGGGTTATCCACCGAATCTGTCGGACCCTCTATTGCTTCCTGCCTTTTGTTGTTCTTTATTTTTGAACCACCCCATATGAAGCTCCCCACTATTACCTGCATTGCAGTTTTAACCCATTCACTTACTTATAACATCCAACAAATAAACCCAAATTTAACTTATCTAATCAGCTTAGAAGAAAAACCATCTAAAGCAACCCCCATCTTGAACAAGATCACAAGCCCACAAAGTTCACTGTGATCAACAAGTTAGTTAGTTACCTGGACGGGGCTTGCAGCAATGAGCGCTCCTCCAATACTGCCACCAATGACACGGCCTTCCGCGTTGGCGAGAGTTACGCTAAGACCTCCACTTCTGTTCCTAGAGCCACTGCTATCGGTGATCAAGTAAGAGCCTGTAAGACAAACTATCTCGAATCGTCCCTGCAGAAATAAAGTTGAAGAAACTCAAAACTAACTCGACATTTAATATGAACATACTTGACTGTTAACAATGAAACTTTAAGCTAAAGTGCAATACTCTGATTATAGTAAGCATCATAAGCTGGTTTAAAAATTCATAGAGGCAAAAGCCAAACATGTAAGACAAGCCTCAATTTAGAGATCCTTGCCTCTCCAACCTAAGATGTTTTTTGGAGTAACCATTTATTTCAGTCTGTAACTTCAAACAAAATATATTCATACGCACAGAAATGCTATAAGTACCTCATATGTGACTGTGCCACCAGATGATGAAGGCTGACGAAGAGAGACAGTAGAAACAGCACCACTGGCTGACAAAATGCACAAAGCTCTTGGCCCCTGCTGCGAAAATGACATTATTTTTGTTGCAATGTCCTATATAGAAACATGAGCACATATCAGCATCCCCAAAAATTCCAAAACCCTATGTATGTTCATACATAATACATTGGCTATTAAATAATAATAATAAAAACAAAAGTGAAAACAAGTCTATTTGATAATCTAAAATGCTGAGGAAAAGAAAAGAATACATAATAATGAAAGAAATGCCTACTTCTCCAATTGCAATAGTGATAACATGTGGAGTAAAACCCATCCCAGCAGAACCGGAGAGCCATTCACCTAGCAAATATTAAAAATACATATTTATTAGACCTTTGTAGTTTGCAACTAAATAATAATAAAATATATGCCAATGGCTAGTTCATTAGTACTATAGGTAAAAATGAGCAACAAAATCACATATATTAAAAATATCGAGTGCAAAAATGCCCTTTAGATTATACTGTAAATATAGATGAATAAAACAGAAGAAAGCGTATAAATGTACACGTTTACAAACACCGATATATTGAGGATGCACAAATTTCAGAAGTGGTTTTTCTGCTGTCTAATTTAGAAAGCTTTATTAGATGCTTCTACCAAATTAACAGGGACTTCACATGAAGAGCATCTTTCAAACCATGCTGATATACAATCTACCCAGTAAAATCTACCTACAAAAACTCCACTAGAAAAGATCACCCTAAGCAGTGAACACTTCTAACTTTTTCCAAAACTCTCCACTCATTACCTTCCTCCAGAATCACCTAAGTAACTTCATTTAAAACTCACCACTCATTACCTTACTCAAAGAATCACCTAAAGAGCAAGACCCTACAAGATGTATTATCAAAGACTAAAATTAACACTAGGAGCAGGAATAATCACCTAAGTAGCAGCAAGCCCCTATAAAATGCATTTTCCAAGACTACAAATTAACATTAGAAGCAGAATCCTACAATGCATTATTGGTGCTGTTAAACTTATGCTTTTGCTCATAACTAAAAGCACATAATAATAAGTGCTGACAAAAGAGAAAAAGCATATAATAAGAAAAAGTTTTTGCTTATCTTTTCTATTTGGATCATTACCATACAAGGATTTTTATTGAATTATTTTTTCCTTTTGGAAATGTTTCGATATCATTAAAAAAAGAAAAAAAAATCTTTTATGAGTGCATTAAGAATAATTTAAATTATTTCAATTCAAAAATAGCTTTACCAAAAACCTTTTAGAGAAACTAGGAATTAATAAAAGACTATTTTTTAACGAAATATCTCTAGAATGACTTTTTTAATCTTAAAGCTTATAAGGAAGTTATAAAAACTAAGCCAAAATGGGCCAAAATTTTGTTCATTTCTTTAAGTTATATTTATGTTTTCTTGTTCCTCAATTTTATTTATTACTTTTTTTTTCCAACGCTCAACTTGTCAGAAATACATTACAATATGAAAGCAAACCAAGATTAAAAGAATAATAACTGACTGCAAAAAAAAAAAAGACCAGGAAAATCAATATTTGAACACAGATTTGCTTATAAATAAAAAAGATACCATGCAACATAATATTACACCAAGCAAAACCTATATAGTACGTAACCGATAGTCATGATCAAACACAAACCAAAAATCCAAAAGTCTATCAGAAACTTACCAAGAGAAGCTAATTGTTGCTTCTTCCCAGTCCCTTTCGGGCGTCCCCTGCTGCGCTTCTGGGTTGGTGATGCCATTCCAGGATTGGTAGCGGGAGAAGGAGACAGTTGCAAGGATACAGATCCATCAGGTCCGTATTTCCGAGGCCTTCCTCTTTTCCTTTTAATTTGCTCACTTGATGACATCATACCTTGTCCACCACCCACATTGACACCATGGGAGGACATAGCAGAAGGTGGTTCTGCAGGCAGTGTTGATCCCATATTACTGCCTCCCATATTCGACTGAAAAGACACGTTTGGATTCGACAATTGATGCATGCCTGGTGATCCATGAAGCTCAGGCTGTGCTCCAGAACCAGGGACACCTATTCCTCTCTGAGCATAGTAAGCAGCAGAACCAGATAACGCCATAGGATCCCTTCGATCCATGCATTTACTATTCTTAAAAGCTTATAAATCTTTTTAAAAGCAACTTGGAATAGCTCCTCTCTGTTCCACTGTTTACTGTTTGATACAGAGGTAGACTCTACAAAGAAAAGACATTTCAAAACAATGTGAACTGACTTTGTGTATACTAAACAATGTCTCTTCTCTTCAGGATACTAATTAACTAGAACCCGTTCATTACTTCAAAATTTAAAAAAGACAAGCAATAATAATACTCCATTGTTCATTCCACTACATCTTATTCCTCCCTTTTGTTTGAGAACCACAGCTATAGCAAACGACATTTCAAGAACAAATCACAAATACAGAACAGGAAAAAGAAAAAAAAAATATACTCTGGCAATATTTAGAATAACCCTAGTTTCTAAAAACAAACAGTAAACGAAACATATTAAATGAAAAAGAGTTTGAGCAGAATCACAAAATAATTTCTTTTAAGGAACAAAATAAGCATGGAAAAAAGAACTGTTCAAAGTTTGAATGCAAATAATCATAATAAAGAAATAAAGAAAAGACAAAACTAGAAACTAATTGTTTACAGCTTACCAAACCAAATAAGAAAGAACAAAAAGGCTTGGAGTTGAAGACAACGAACGGAAGAGACTGAAACAGGTCCACTGTCACCAACCCATTATAAATCCTTTAACACGAAGCATCTTCTAAGGATACTTTCGCACTCATACACACATAACCCAGCTCAACCCTTCAAACCCTTCTAACAAGTTCCACTTTTTTCCCAAAAAGAATGAAAAATAAACAAAATTTAAAATGAACCCAGAGAAACACTGACTAAGTCAATGCCATTTAATAAACTCAAAACCAAGTCTTGTATGACACCACAGAAAATGAAAATGCAGACGACATATTAAAGGGTACCAAGAAAACAGAAAAAAGGAAAAGAAATGACAGACCCGAGTGACGTATACGTGACCAGAGTTAAATGTCGAACAGTTTTTCTCAGACCCGTCTTCTATTAGAGGTGAAAAATGAGAGATTTATCAAATCGATATTTCTTTGAAGCAAGAGGAGTAAACGTCGAACGATTTCACTGCGCTAGAGAGAGAGAGATGGCTCTCTAAAATCAAGAAAAGAGAATTGGGCTATTAGAGAAGCCGCAGGAGAGAGGGGGGGTCAGAGTCAGAGAAGGGGGGGCCTTAAAGGTCGAACAGTTTGTGGAAAATTAAAGAGAGGCTCTGTGAAAATGCAGAGAGGAGGGAGGAAGAGAAGGATGAAGAGGTCATTTTGTATATCTGCGAATAAGAGAGAGAGTGTGTGTATTTACTACCAGTACTAGCATAAGTCCTTATCTCAATGCAATTTTCTAGGGGCAGAGGAGTTTTCTTTCTCTCTCTTCAAACATACAAATTTTGAAAATGAAAAAGCTGGGTTTCCTTTCTTTCTCTCTCTAAAAAGCTGGGTTTCTTTTCTCTCTCTCTCTAAAAGCTGTGAGTGTGTGACCAAGTGGTTGAGGTTGACGATGCTTTTCTCTTCTTGCTTATGCAGCTCTCTCTCTCTCTCTCCTTTATTGGTTCCTCCTTTGTTCTACTTCTATCACTAACATGACAACTTTCATTCAAAAAAAAAAAAAAAAAAAAAAAAAAAACATGACAACTTAAAAAAAAAAAAAAAAAAAAACCTAATAAAAAATGGAATAATTGTATAATAAAAAATACACTTTCCTCTCTTGGATAACAAAGATTTTTCTTTTCTTTTAATATTTATGAAATTTGCTAAAGTTCGATGAATGATATTAAATCTCAGATGCGTACGACTCTTTCAGGTTCGGGTTCGCCAAATGACGCGCGGTCAGATGCGCGTGTGACACAGTGCCCTCATTTGGCTTTTTCTTTTTTTTTTCAATCAAAGTGCTCTCTTTAAAAAATAAATAAAAGAAAAATGTCCTTGTAAGTGTGGCTTTGATAATATTTTTTTCTTTTAATTTTTTAATCATAAAAATACTTTTTTTTGTTTTTAAATTTTAAAAACAAAAGACAAAAATTATTTTTTAAAATTTTATTTTTATTTATTTATTTTAGGTTTGGATCTCATTCTAGGTTGGGATTTAGTCCGAGTCTAGGGCCAAGGTACGAGTCTGAATCTAGGTTCGTGTTCGAGTCCGGAGTCCAAGTCCCAAGATCTAAGTTAGAGTAAAAATCTAAAATATTGATTAAAAAATTTATTTAAAAAAAATGAAAGTGATTTTTTTTTAAAATTTTAAAATTTTAATTTTCAATTAAAAAATTAAAAAGCAAAAATAATTTTATAAAAAATATGTTTACTTTTCCAATTAAAAAAACTAAAAAATTAATTAAAAATATATTACCAAATACATCTTTATTTTTTATATGGTTTTGTAAATTTCTTACATGGTTTCAATGTTTTTATGGTCTCAATAAAAAATATGGGAAATCACCCTATTTTCACCAGTTTTATATATTTTATCTATTTTTATGATTTTTTAATTTTTTTTTCCATATTAATATTTTCTTTTTTTAATTTTTACATTAAAGATATTCTTTTTTAATTATATTTACTATAAAAATTATTGGAAAATTCTATAATGCACCACTTAAAAGAGATATACCGATACATCTCTTTCTGTTTTAGTATCCGAAATAATTTTTTAGTCAATTTTTTTTCTAATGGTCATGTAAATTATAGTTATTTAAGACATCTTGCAAAAATTTAAGAAATTCAGAAAAGTTTAATACGCCAAAAATTGTGTTCAAGCAGTGTGTTTATGATAGTCAGTAGTACCGTGATCTGTAAGGGGAAACACCGGGTAAGCTGTGCAATCCCACACCGCCTGGGGAAGGTCAAGTGGGATGATTCAGAGACTGTGTAGGTATGGGACTACACAGTTGAAGAGGGCTTAAATGATTGATTGGTACTACCTATATCAACAAGGTGCATCTTGTTTTTTGGTAGCCCATCTCAAAAGAACTCCACAGTTAAGCGTGCTTAACTAGGGGTAATTTCAGGATGGGTGACCTCTTGGAAAGTTTTCTCAGGAAACGTGCGAGTGAGGACAAAGCACGCTGGAAACACTCGTGTTGGTCTGTAGGGTCAGTCATCAGTCCATGAAGAAGCCAGAGTGACGTACTCGTGTATAAGAGCCATTATTCCGTGGGTGTAAGGACCCAATGGAGGCTTGAAGTGGGGATGTTACAAATGGTATCAGAGCTTTGACCCAGCTGGAAGTGTGGTCGACGAGGACGTCGGACCCCCTAAGGGGGGTGATTGTGACAGTCAGTAGTCCCGTGATCCGTAAGGGGAAACACCGGGTAAGCTGTGCAATCCCTCACCTCTTGGGGAAGGTCAAGTGGGATGATTCTGAGACTGTGTAGGTATGGAACTACACAGTTGAAGAGGGCTTAAATGGATTGATTGTACTACCTATATCAACAAGGTGCATCTTGTTTTTCGGCAGCCCCTCTTAAAAGAACTCCACAGTTAACTGTGCTTGACTTGGGGTAATTTCAGGATGGGTGACCTCTTGGGAAGTTTTCTCAAGAAGCGTGCGAGTGAGGACAAAGCACGCTGGAAACACTCGTGTTGGTTTGTAGGGTCAGTCATCAGTCCATGAAGCAGCCAGAGTGACGTGCTCGTGTATAAGAGCCATTATTTCATGGGCGTAAGGACCCAATGGAGGCTTGAAGCGTGGACGTTACAGTGTTGGACGCGTGACTATTTTATTTTATTATACGCGTGTAAAATAGACTGTTTGAACATTGTTTACTATAGAGTAAATTATTTCGAATTTTCCAAAATTTGCAGGATATCTTAAATAGCTATAACGTACATGAATATGAAAAAAAAAATTAGACTAAATTTTTTTTCTAGATGCCGAAACAAGTAGGGGTGCATCAGTACATCCCTTTTAAGGGGGTACATTATAGAATCACCCAAAGTTATTTTTTCTTTTCTCGCTAAATTTCTATCTTTGTGATTATTGGAGATAATGGGTGTCCACCAAAGACTACCATTACAGAGCTTGTCGATCTCTTTTTGTTCTTTCTGCATAGTGTATCTTCTTTAAATTTAAAATCAGTACCCACATTAGCAAAACCAAATCACAATTTTCCCAAATGCACACCCAATTTGCAACCCTAAAATCCTCATCTCAACCCATATCCGAAGTTTCCCAAATCAAAACTCAATTCGCATATATCTCTTGATTTTAAGAAATTAAAACACTGAATTATCATTGCAACCCATATTTCTACTGTAGAACAAGAACAACAAAGATTAATCAAGTATGTGTTCTTCCTCTCAGACTCCCAATTACTTAACACCATGAAAAATGTTTATTTTCTTCTAAAATCGAAACGGAATTCACAACACATATCACAACTCTAAATCATGATCAAACCATATATCACAATCTCAATCCCTTTCTTCTTCCTCCTCTGAGTCATTCTCTCTTCTATGTGATTATTCAAGACCATCACGTGAAGCTTCCATTGAAATCCAAAACAAAACAAAAGTTGCAACCAATATCGCAACCCAAATTGTAACCCTAAATCACCATCAAATCACGTAATAATCTCAACCATGCCCCAGTCGCAACTTAAATTGTAAGACCAATGCATGAAGTTTCCATTTATTTCCTAAACAAAATTGAATAATCACAACTGATATTACAACACAAATCGCAACCGATATTGCAACCCTAAATCACCCACCATTAAACATATTTACAATCTCAATCATGCCCAATCGCAAATTGCAACCTAAATCGCAACCTAACTTAAATAACCATTTAATTATATCGCAACCCAAATTGCAATATTACTTCTTCCTCCTCTATCAGTCATTCTCATGAGTCAAAGGTCAGCAATTCCAATAATAATTGTCGAAAACTTGCCAGAGCTAGAGGAGATGATGTCATACGTGAAGCTCTAGCGCACATTTTTCTTCTTTCTTTTTTCTTTGTTGGATCGCAGTATTTGATGGGGTGTGGCTTCAGTCCTAATTTTTCAAAATAAAACATATATCCGTATTAATACTACAAAAGATTATTTATCGTATTTGTGCAAAAAAAAATTAGTTACGGCGATATAAATAAAAAAAAAAATCAAAAATAGTATATGGATAAAAATAAAAGAAAACTAAGGAGAGGGATAAGTAATTTTCATTTCCTATAAGAGAAATATAATTTCAGCTTCAAAAAAAGAAAATGAGATTTTGATTTAATGTTATAAACAATTTCTCCTCCAATTTTTTTCTAATTTGACAGAAAAATATTGATAGGACCTACTCATTTGTTTCTCTCCTATTACTTTTTTTTTTATCATATATTCCTTCCAATTAAACAAATAATTTTGTATTCTCGATCTTTATCTTAAAAAAAAATCCTCGATTTTTCCCTTTTACCAAATATAGGGTGAGAAAAAATCATTATTAAAAAAAGTTAAGAAAATAGAAGGAAAAAGGGTAACAAAATAAATATATGTGATTTTGGTGTGGCTCAAGTTGTTTGATAGCATGGTCTAGAAATTAACACAGTATGACAGTACATTGTCACCACCACCATCACCATGCTATGGTGCTTCTACTTGACATTTGACAACTATATTTGGTAAAGAGGTAAAGGAATAATGTCAGTGGGCAAATTATTAAAATTTGAGGTCTTATGTGGCCCACCTAAATTCCAAATTATGTGTTCAATATCAATAATGGTGGATTATGTTTCAAAGGAAAAAAATAGAAAAGATTTTATTTTTTATTGACTGAAAATAAAAAAGATTTATCATTCAATTATGGACATGCATATAAAGGTAAGAGTAATACATAAAATTGTGTTTTAAGAAAAAAAAAAAAGAATAAATACCATAAAACTGTGAAACAGTAGAGATAGTACAAACAATAATCTAAATTTATTTCTCAAAAAACAAAAACAACAATCTAAATAGTATTTCATTTATTATTCAAAATTACTGTAAATGCAAATAAAATAAAATAAAGAATCATTATTTTCCTTTTTTTTTTTTGATTTGACATAAAATAAAGTTGAATTAGGAATCTACATGTATCTAATTTAGTAAACAATAACAATAAAATCAGACCAAGATTTTTCTGGGGTGAGACCAAATAATCAAATATACATACAACAGATTTGAATTTTTCTAAAATGTGAATTACACAATCTCATCATGACAAAAATGTACAAGTTGTGCATGTGCCCAAAACTACGATTGAGTCTAAAAAAAGTACGACATTTAACATAGTTGACATCGAGAATATGCCAGATTAGATCACAATTTGTTTCAAACTTGTTTGAAATTGCATTGTTAAGAATCAAATCACATTATATTCTATTCTGTATATATTAGTAAAAATTTAGAACACCTTTCTTGTACATTTTTTTTTTATTTGTTCGACATTTATAGAAGAGTTTTCTTTGTCCAATTTCTTTTATATATATAATCATGTATATGGTAATAAATGTACAATTAAATATTTAAATTTGATTTTATAAATTATTAAATAACTTAAATAGTTATTATGTAAACTATTATAAAAAAAAATATACAAGAACAACCAACCCATTTTTTGTGAAAAAGGGATAGAAGGAAACTAATGAAAGAAGAGTTAAAACGCAACAAGTAAATAATATGAAGTCTTTTGCAGTTAAATTCTCTCAACTATTATTTTATTTGTACTTAACTCTCTAATTTAAATTTTGGTAGTAAAACACTCCAAACTATTGAAATATTAACAAATTTAAGGTGTCATCTATTTTTCACAGATAACTGCTAACATGAATTGCTTATGTGTACACTCTAGTACACGTAGCACGTTTATATTGATACAACTAATATTATTATTTCAAAATTAATAATATTTTTTTAGTTTTTATAATTTTATTTAGTTTTAAAATAATAATGTTAGATGTACTGCTATAAATGTATCACGTATATAAGAATGTACACATAAGCAGTCTGTGGTGACAGTCAGTCGGATGACACTTTAAATTTACTAACAGTTCAATAATTTTGAAGATTTTACTGTTAAAGTTTGAATTTAAAAAATTAAGTACAAGTGAAATGATAATTAAAAGAATTTAATTGTCAAAAACTCAATATACTTAGAAAGATTTACACTAACTAGTGCAAACTTTTTCGATTTGCCAAAACTCTCTATAAATAGTAGGCTAGGAAATCATTGATTCATCATGGAGACCTTGGATTCACTTTGCAACTTTAATTTTTGGAGTAGAAGAGAGAATAATTGAGTGACTTAAGCATCAAAATGTCTTTTTGCATGTATTCCTTATTGGGTTCAATCTTTTAGTTCAAGTAAAGAGCACATATAATGATTGATCTTATCAATTAAATACTTAAATGTGTCATCCAAGAACTCATCATCAACACTCTAAGCATCCTTAAAGATCATTCTTAATTTGGAAATCAAATCGAGTAAGATAATTATGGGATCCAAAATATAACGCTCTTATTTCATCTCAACTGATGCTCTTATATGAGATAATTACCAAAATATCATTTCAATATACTTTCTTTTTATTAGGAGGGTGCATAAATTGATTCAATCTAATGATAACCGATTGATCCAATTACAATCTACTAACAAACATTGGAAATCTAATTATGTTCTAATCGGATTCGATGTTATTTTTGAATATCTAATTGGATCAGATCGGTTATTGGATGGGGTGTGCAAAAATCTAATATATCTAATATCTAATCGAAACAATAGTATTTTCATTTAGTTTAGACGAGTAATTAGATTTTATATTGTTATACGTAAAATATATATGTATATATGAACATTAAAATTTTATTCTTTTTTTCTTTGATTGGATGAATGCAAACCTTAAACCCTAAACCCTAAAGACTCAGTTAAGTTCATAATTTGAAATGAAAGATCTTGGAGAAACTAAAAAAAAATTTGGGATGGAGATCACAAGAAACAGAGTTGCAAGAACAATCTATCTAACATAGACTCAATACCTGAAGAAAGTATTCAAAGGTTTGACATAAACGAGAAGACTAAACCTGTCAGTACACCTCCTGCACCTCATTTAAGTTAAGTGCAAGGATTTCACCTAGCACCACAATTGAAAAGAAGAAAATGGAGTGTATTCCATAGCAAATGTCGTTGGTGCCCTAATGTATGTAATGGTATGCACCAGACCTAATATTTCACATGCAGTATGATGAGTCGCTACATGCACAATCTCGGTAAAGGTCACTGTCAAGCAATGAAGTGGACTCTACAGTATGGTACTGTATATATTAGTTTGAAGTTTGAGAGAGATAAGACTAATGGTAAACATCTTGTCGGATATGTTGATTCTGACTACGTTGGAGATTTGGATAAGCGTCGATCAAATACTGGTTATGTGTTCACAATGGCAGGTG
Organism: Cannabis sativa; assembly: GCF_029168945.1. Lineage (NCBI taxonomy): Eukaryota > Viridiplantae > Streptophyta > Magnoliopsida > Rosales > Cannabaceae > Cannabis > Cannabis sativa. Next base: position 36,944,304 of record NC_083601.1, on the reverse strand, counting down.
GACCATTTTGCTGGAGATCCACATTACAGTCAACTATAACTTTGTCTACTACATAGGCAAAATATATAACTGTAACAGAAGCATTCAAAGAAGCTATCTAGCTTCTCGGGTTGACCAAAGATTTGGGTATTGTTAAGAAGAATGTGGAGGTTTGCTGTGATAGTCAGAGTACCATTTGATTGGTAAAGAACCAAGTCCATTATGGTCACACTAAGCACATCGATGTTCAATTTTATTTTGTTAGTGAAATCATTGATGAAGGGAATGATATTCTCCAAAATTTTGGGGCTGTAGATAACCCTGTAGTTATGCTTACAAAAGTGGTTACAAGGATTAAGTTTCAACACTATTTGAACTTGATCAACATCTCTTAAGCTTAGAGCGCCTAAGGCGCATGTGGAAGTAACGCTTTTGGTTTTTTTCTTTTTCTTTTATAATTTATTTATAGTTGTGGTTATTTTTCATAACGACATTTCTTCTAACGATTAAAGTTAGCTATTTTCATTCAATTTTTTCTTAATTAATTTGAAAGACTCAAAGAAAAAAATATAAAAAATATGATAAATATCGGCATAAGTACTCAAAGTTTTAAATTTGTAAGTGACATAAATTCAATATTTATTTTTAGCGGATAAGTATCCAATGTTTGTAAAACTGTAATTTTCTCTAATTTTGTTAGTACAAACTTTATTATTGTTTTAAACAGAGCATCTAGATAGAAACATGTAGTATCAGTTACTTCTAAATATTTTTTTAATAATTTTAAAATAAAATATATACGGACAAAATTAAAAAAAAATTATAATTTTATAAATATTAATTATTTATGCTACTATAAATAAAAATTAAATTTACACCGTTGATAAATTTAAAATTTTCTGTACGGCTATTTACCTTTTAAAAAAAATATGGGGTACCTTTCTATATTTCTGTTTTTTTTAACTAACTTTTATCTATTTTTTATTGGAACGTGTTGGCTCCCCAAATGTATGGCCTAGTATATATGCGCGTGGGAAGAGTGAGACAGTGAGAGTGAAGAGTGAAGAGGAAGAGGTGACCAGAGGGTGACTTTGTTCGCATGTGATGCTCTTCTCTTCTGTTGTACCATTCAAAGTTTTCCACCCTCTATCATGACCCCCCTCCCCTCCTAATCCTACGCCCATCTATTCAAATTTATTTATTTATTTCTTTTTTAAATAATAATAATAATATCTAACCCAAGGGCAAAGGCCAAAGGGCATTGATAGCCTTACCTGCCCTACCTCATGAACTTACTACATTATCATCTGAGAACGACAATTATTTATGGTTGGACTACACATTATCCAATTGGATTTGCCTTTTGCTAATGTCACTTTATCACCATTCCACATATCTTCCATCCACTTAATGTACTTTAGTTAGGCCTAATTGTAACAAGAGTTTGAGTAGAATCTAAGTTACTTTTGTAATTTTTACTAATCATATGTGCATAAAATATATCGTAAAAGTATTACACGTGTTGGAAGACGGTATTTTAATTTAGATGAGCATACTTGATTAAAAAATTATAACCTTAAGTTATATAATTTAAGTGCACGTTTCATCACTCACATATACATATTAATAGAATATTTATTCCTAAACTAAGATGGTGGTATGTATCCAATATTATATTGTATATTATTTGTGCAATTTAATATTTACCTATAAATTTAATTTAATAATTTATACAAAATAATTACAGAAAAATATATTGTACATTTTCTAAAGGATTGAAAAAAAAAATAGGCTATTTTTTTTATGATCGTGTGCACTGTAATTTTTTAAGACAATTCATATATTTTTTAAAAATTCTAAATAATGTACATTATCGAAAATAAAGATCAAACAATTACTTACCATGTGTATTAAGAGAAAACTATCTTAGTTCAAAAAAAAAAATCTATCACAAGTACAACTTACACAATTATAAAAATAAAAATGCTAAAAGATATCAATAGTGTTTAACACTCTCTTATGTGTCAATATTGCTATTGGTCTAATAAAAGATCCAGTCACATATAATTTAATATAATAATTTTTAAGGAATATCACTAACCAATCGCAAGATAACATATTTAGAGGTACTAAAAATTATTAGTGCTCAATAACATTGCTCTTATAAAAAATGAGATAGACTAAAAAACTTTTCTAAATACTGAAACAAATAAAAAAATATATTGAAACGGTCCAATTAAAAATTATACTATAGAATTACCCAACAACTACTAACCACTCAAAAAAAAAAAAAAAAATCACTTCATGGTAGGGTCTAGCTAATACCATTCCTCATTAATTTTTAGTAAAATATTTTCACAAACATGAAGCCAGATAATCTAGTCCAATGCAGAATGACACAATTTATGTACTCTCTATAGTCTACAGCTCTACCAAGTGGTTTTTTTATGCAGTTGGATCAATCAAATTCTTCCACATAAAATATGGACCTCATGTACTCTTCTAATTAATAAATACTTTTGTTTAGTTTTAAAGGAATGTTTATAATATTGCTTAAATAAACTCAAAAAGTATATGAACTTTTGTTTGTTTTTTAAGACTGAATTAAATATTTTTTAAAAAAATAGTGAAAATCTCTTGGGTGAATACAATGGTATAACTTTAATTTTCTCCTAACACATGGGTGAAGTGAAGTATGGGTGTTATTGGAGAATCAGTGAAATGTGGGACTTTCAAGTTCCACCTCTAAAATAATAAAAAAACATTTATTGTTTCCGATATTATTTATTAAAATAATGACATTTAGAATGTTGGACATAAAGAAAGATTGATCATTAAAGTGTATAAAATAATATTTGATTAATTAACTTTCTAAGTTCAATTATATTATTTTAGATAGTTTGCATGGAATTATGGGATTCTTATTCTCTTTGTTTGGGTCCTACTTGGGATCATCACATCCAAAAATAGAACTACTCAACGTTTGTTCCAAGACAAAATTATCCAATTTTTATCATAATTTTATACATACTTTTTTTGCTTAAATAATTTTATATTTATTGTGGTGCTTCTTTCAGCGGCCAAATGCCCAAGACAATTTTGTCCACAAATTTAGATTTTTTCCAAATTAAAGTGTCATAGGGTCCTTTTCAATATCAAAGCCATTTTCAAGGTTTTGAGGTCGTTAGGTTATTTATTACTCTTTTATACTATTTTATTTTTTGGTGATTGTAAAATATGCAATTTGTTGTATTATTGACTTTAAAAAATAGACCTTTTTTCCTGTTTAATCAACAAAGTTCTATCGAAATTAATTTTTATATAAATCAAAATGTCAATAAGGTATTTTTGTGTGTTAAGTATATTAAAAATTTGTTTTATTATTTTAACAAAACTGTATTATTAAGATTTACTATTAATTTTTTAATTCGCATGATAGAATATGGTTTAAAGTTTAGCGTGATTGGCCCTAACAAAAAAAAAAATAGGTTAAGCTTGATTCTTGATAGTTGATACCATTTTGATTTTCTAAATGAAGTTTGGTTCAAATACCGATCACTCACAACAAATCTTTTGAAATAGAAAAACTTTTAAAACCTTATTATACGCAGATGTTCTAAACTCTTTTATCATTTTAAAGTTTCTTTAAAATTTACTATTCATGCTCTACATTTATAGAATATTATGCATTCATTTAAACATATTTTATTAACTGTATTGGGTTTTAATAATTATTTTTGTATGAGGATATGTGTATATATTAATATTATATATTTAAAATGAATAAAGTGTATTAATATTTAGAAAAAAAAAAAAATTAGTGATGTATTTTACAGAAACTGATGTATGGTGTAATTAAAAATGTGCTATAAAATAATAAAAAAAAAAAGTAAAATTTTGATGATATATTTTAAAGATAGAATAAAGAAACTGTTTGGAGTGCTCTTAAAATTTCATTAATTGTATAATCAATTATAATCACAGTAGTTTATAATTTTTTTGCGTTTATTCTCAACTTTTTTTATCCTTACATACGGGTTGGATTAGGGGTTGGCGATGCTATAATTATAAAAGGTTTACTCATATATATACATATAGGCAGTCGATTTTGTGACTAGAAGTGGAAAACACGGATTGTAATCCGTTGTACGGCACGTGGGTCCCACGGTACATGAAAATATTTTTTAATTTTTTTAATTTAGTTGATAACTGGTTGTTGTAGGTTTGTTAAGCGGCTAAAACCATCTCCATTTATCCAATCCCCAAAAAATCAAAATCCAACCAAATCAACTAACACATTCCAAAAATACCTAAATTACAGTACAATGCAACCAATTCCATTTAAACAATTCAACTCTTTTTTGCAACAACCTAAATCAAAATACCAAATGACAGATTCCAAAAAAACTAAAACCAAAAACCCAAAACAAATTACAGTACATTGCACACTAAGAATCAGAACACATGCACGGGGGAGACAGAGAGAGAGAGAGAGAGAGAGAGAGAGAGAGAGAGAGAGAGAGAGAGAGAGAGAGAGAGAGAGAGAGAAAGAGAGAGAGAGAGAGAGAAAGAGAGAGAAATACCTCAACACAGAAATGGAAACTACCTTGAACACCTCACCGTCGACACCTGAGACAAAATGAGACTATTAAGTACACGAAAATGGACTAACACCACATTCCCTTCAAAAAAAGATTTATTTTTTAAACCCACAGTGAAGAACGAAATGTGTGTAAAGTAGAATCGGAAAAACTTACTTGTACAACCCACCGTCGACACCCACGACTGTAACAACCCCAACAATGACAGAAGACGAGTAATGTACACCACAGTGAAGAACGAAGTATAAAAAGTGAAGAAAATGTACAATATGAGTTTTACCTCAGCTGAAACGAAAATGGAAAATGGAAAATGGAAAATGAAAAAGAAAATGGAAAATGAAGATGAGTGGTTTGCCCTAGCAGAAACGAAAACGGAAAATGGAAGGAGAAAATGAGAAAATGGAAAATGAAAAACAAAAAGAAAGTGAAGAATGAAATGGAAGAGTGGAGGACGACGGTTGATGTGATTGATGGATGTCAGTTTTAACTTTTTTAAATTTAATAAATTTAAAATTCAAAAATTTAACCGGTTGCCATTTTTTTAACCTTAAATACCCCTAGATCAACCCCACCCATTAGATCAAATTAACTACCCGATCTAACGGTTGCCGTACATCACAGATTACAATCCGTGAAAGTACAATAGCAAAAGAAAATCGTGTCCCTATATATATAAATTTACCAACAAATGTTTAAACGTTCACTAAATTTAGTTGCTCATTTATTTACAAGAGTTTCTAGTTTCTATCTAATGGTACATTTAGTGTGTGGGAACGTTCCATCTAAATTACTTTCTTGTTTGGAAGCAAAATTTGAAGGTTAATTAATAAAGTTTAATTACTTTTTTATTAAAAAAATAAAAGATTACCAACAAATGTGTGCTAAAATTTGATTAATTTATATATTGGAAAGAAACAAGGTTGTCCTTTATATTGACAGTAAAACTATCTAAATTGTACGATTTATGACACTTGATTCTACAAAATAAATTTTTGATAATAAAACCCTCTGAACCTCACTTCTATTTTGATATTTACACTTTGATTAAAATAGTGTTGTTAAATGCCAAGTAGAATAGCTATCATGTACACATGCCTTGTTCTTATAATTTTAATTATTACAATATTAAATAAATAAATTTAAAATAGGAAAACTAATTAAAAATATTTTTTTTCTTTTTTCTTTTCTTCTCTTTCTTTTTCATTTGTTCCTTGTAACCCTAATTTTTAGGCTAATTAGTAATTTTTTCCCCCGAATTTTGACATATACTAAATCGTGCTCCCTAAATATTTTTGGCCGTTAAACCCTCGAACTATTGAGATTGTTAAATTTAAGAACTTTTGTCTAATTTTAGTAAAAAAATTCTAACATGGATGAAAGTTTAAGGGGCATGATTTACTACATATCAAAGTTTGAGGGGCATGATCTGGTAGATATCAAAGTTTGGAGAGCATGGTTTAGTACACAAACAATCACAGAAACAGTAAAATTGAATGAAATTAGACAAAAGTCCTTAAATTTAACAATCTCAATAGTTCGGGGGGAATTTTTAACGGCCAAAAAAGTTCAGGGGGCACGATTTAGTACATGTCAAAGTTCGGGGGAAAAAATTACTAATTAGCCTAATTTTTATTCTCTTCCCCAGTTGCATTCTCTCTCTTTTGCCTTTTTCTTTTTGTGCAACTTCATTAAGGTCACTACAGCCACCTTCAACACAAATGAACCTCAAAACCCGACTTCTTGACCATACTAACCCGAAACCCAACAATCCCTCTTTCTCTCTTAGGCTCAGTACTCTCCTCTCTCATCTCTCTCTCTCTCTCTCTCTCTCTCTCTCTCTCTCTCTGATGGAAAAGGGCACCGAGACTTCTTCTTCCCAGACCCCTCAACCCTGAGACTTCTTCTACGTAGACCTCTAATCAGGAGAAGAACTCGAGCAACTCGTTGTGCTCACACCAACAACGAGACTTCCATGGTGTTTCTCCCAGTCTCCTCTGCCCAGATCAAGAGGCGATCTTCTTCATTTCAGTTTTCTTTTACACTATGTTTGATAGGAAAGAGGGATGGGTGGGTGGAGAGAGGAGAAGGGAGAGAGTTAAAACGAGAGGAAGAATTCCTTGTTTGGTAAGTGTGAGAAAGGACAAGAGAGGAGTGGTGGAGGGAGATTTTTTCCCTCCAAATTTTAAAAATTCTATCCCCTCATTTTAGGAAGGATTGGAGAAAAAAATAAAATATACACACCAAATACTAAAACTATCCTTTAAAAATTACAAATATTTATACTATAAGGATACTATAGTAATTTTAATAAATAACTTCTTCTTAATCCTCCCACCTTTACTCCTAATACCAAATAATAAGAAAGAGTCACTATCCTCTCTATCCTTTGTAGATTTACCATCCTTCTTACTCTAGTCCATCCCTCCTACACTCATTCCTTCTTGCCAAGTAGCCTTAGATTTGTTTTGGCTTAGTTTGGAAATTTTAATTTTGTAAATATTGACTATTGATTAGGAGAAAAATAATTACAAAAAATTAGGGTTGTGCTGTTTGAATAGATGAACTTGGGGTTTATTTTTTGTTGTGATTTTGCTAGATTTTCTTTGTTAAATTTGGTATGCTATTTGGTGTTTGTACATATTTATCTTACTGTTATTTCAGATCTGAGAATTTGTTTTCTAAAAAATGTAGTGATAATTGTGGTGATTGGTTGTGATATGAGTGTTTATTAGTATTTCTGTTGGTGGTGATGATAATGGTGGTGTGGGTAGTGGTGCGGTGATGATAATTGTGGGTGATGGTGGTGGTGATGGTGGGCTCGATGGTTCAGAAAAAAAAGAAGGAAGAAGAAGAAAAAAAATAATTTTTTCCTAACTTTATTATTATTTTTTTTAAATTATAATTATATTTTAAGATGATGTAGACTAATTAAAATATATATCATATATATATTTTAACGAAATATATTTAACGGTAATATTTTAACGAAAGTATAAATACCAAAACAGAAATAAGATTGAAAATTTTACCATGAAAAAATCAATTTATAAAATTAAATATCACAAATAGGATAATTAAATAATTTTACCCTCAATATCCTTCTTTTGAAAAAAAAAGTTTTAAAATAGAAGCAATTAAAGTCGTCATACGAAAACTATACAAAAAAACATGCATGTGCTAGACCAGGAAATTTCGATACCTATTATTGAATTGACTTTGTTACCAGACATAAGAAGTGTCTACAATGCTAAGAAAATAAAATTGTTTTAAATGGATTTATCCTAGGGAGGCTCTTTTAATTTTCTGGTCAGATATTGGGGTTGTTGTAAATAAATTCTGTTATTTTTGGGCTGCTATAAATAAATAAATTTGTGTGTGCCTACTGAATTTGGTTCCAATAGGAGAAGACAATAATAATAGCACCACACTGTTAACTAGTCTTTATCCGCTGTATTTTTTTCCTTTCTCTTGAGAAGTGTCCTATGGTATTTATATTATAACATACACAAGATCTCTAATATAAGCCTATCTTTCTATAATCACTTGAGTTGGACTTTATAAAAATTATTAATAGTAAAATAATTTTATAAAAAATTTTATTAGTAAAATAAGTCACAGAAACGACTATGAATTGCATACTCATAACCAGCCATAAATTTATGTCTAGAGTTAATTAAGTAAAATTATTTTATAAATTTTATTATTTCATTAGTTTAACAAATTTCATTTGCTATACCACCTTGAGATTTCTATTATAAATAGTTAGTATTATTCTAGAATAAATTTAAATTAAATTGTATAGACTCTAATACTTAACATCTAACACTTAAAGTAGTGTTAAACACTATTAGTATTTTTTAACATTTTATATATAAGACTTAATATTAAATTTCATTAACACGTGCTAACATTTCTAGTTTTAAAAGTAAAACTAGCTGTTTTGTTAAATTTTATTTATAATAATTTACTAATAACTTATATTTATAGATATTTTTTTTCATTTATATATATATATTTTTAAAGTTTTATGTTGATATTAATTTAAATCTATTTAATATATTAAAATAAGATGTGTTTATATTTGTTGTAAATAAACTTTCCATAATAAACCCAAAAAAAAATATTATCATCCTAAAGTACTAACGTTATCGACCGCATCTAATTTTGTTTATCTGTGGTCAAAGTAAACAGTTATCGTTTTGCTTAAATGTAGTTTGAAATTTGGCTTTAAAGTTTGCATCTTCTATAACAAATAATTTGAAGAATTCTTCTTTTTTCAAGAATGAAATTGAGGAACTTTTTGATTATATTGATTACACACATACATATATAAAGATCAAAATCTTGAATTTTTAGTTAAATAACTTAAGTACTGCAGAAAGAAATTTAAGCAAGAAGTTGAAAGCAAAGATGATGTTGGTGGGTGAAGAAACCCTCAACCTGCAGTGGTTGAAGATATATATATATATATATATATATAATATTTAATGAATAAAAAAGGAAAAAGAAAAATAAAGAATGAAAGGCTATTGCTATTTTGACTAGGAAATTCTACTCATAATCCCATCATTATTATCTCATCTCTGTTGCTTAGTTTTAATAACATGTTTACGACGAGAAATAATAATAACATAAGGTAAAGCATGATCATATACCACACCTAATTTTTTGGTTAATAAATCGTGAAGCTATATATTTATTTACCTTTAAAAACTAAACAATAGTTGCTATGTAGCTTATCAAAAAAACATTAGAATAATCTAAAGATTGAAGCAATGGTCAAATTAAAAATTGGCATACCACCTATATTATGGTTAAAAAATCAAAATAAATTGAAAAGAATGAGTGATTTGATTTTTATGTTAAAATAATTATAGCGAAGATTGAAATGAAAGTGTCTCCGTCTCCCAACTTGGCATACCTTCCAAACCTCGACCAACTCTTACAAATCATGAATTTGAGTTATACAATTTAGGCAGCAGTGAATTAAATGAGTATTTGTAACTCTGATAACTACTTACTTTTATTCCTCACACCAAATATAATATACTACTAGCGTTTGTGTCTAAAAATGATTGGCCTAGTTTTAAATCTTTTATAGGGTCACATCGACCTTTATTATTGAGACATGTTAGTAAAAAACTCCACCTTCTACACATGCACATAACTTATTAAATTCATTATACAAAATCAAACTAATGTATTGAGTGGTAAATTTTCCATACAGTCCAAAAACATACGTCATTCTTAAAAGAATTATTAAAAAATATTATTTGTGTTGAACATTACTATAAGAGTGGTAGATTTATTGGTACAGTTTTTTATCCTATTTTACTTATTTTAATCTTATCATTATTATAAAAAATCACTTCCGAGAGCGCTATCTCTTAATCGTATTGTACAATTTAGTAATGCTTAATAGCAATACTCAATAGTATTGGAGATAGTCATAAAATTTGTACATCAAAATTCATATTCCTCAAATAACCAGCAAAATAGGAGTTCCAAACTAATTGGGAAATAAAATGATGGTTGAAAAGAGCAAAAAAGCAAACTCACCGTGGTCTTCGTCGAAGTATTGAGGTTTCAGTGGCTAACTTATCAAAGGGCTATTATAGGCTAGGCCCAGCACATTTTATAATGGGATTTTTTCAATAATGTACTTAAAATATAAACTATTTACAAAAATACCTTAATAAATCTCAATTACAATAATACTTTGCCACGTCATTTAAAAATACCTTAATTTTAAAATAATATGCCTGAAACGAAATTAATCCCAAATTCCATTTTTTTTTTATTATTATTATTTTCCTGGGTTTTCAAAAGTAACCTTTTGGTTACTTATAATGCTGATAAGAAAATAATTAGTTACTTTTATGTAAAAAAAAACTTCTTTTTTAAATTATATAATTTGAGATGCAATTTGGTTACTTCTAAAATCTTATTTGTAAACATCTTAATAACCTATAGCTATTTTTAAGTTATATTGTGCTATCTTATTATTTAAAATACATTTGGGTAACTTTAAAGTTTATTTTCAAAACTAATGAGTTTGTCATATAATATAATAAGCTACTATACCTTTTTAAAATAGTAAGCATATATATGAAATAGTTTTATTTAGTATACTTCATAATAATATTCAAATAAAAGTATGTAACATACATTTAGTCACTCATATTTTTTTTATTATTATATAAGTATTTTAAATTTTTTAAATATAAATTTGATTTGTTAACTAAATAAAAGTTATAGAATGGTAACTAAACAGTATATAATTTGAGATACATTTTTTTGTTTTTTCTAAAACTTATTTGTATGCATCTTAATAATAAGTAAGTTATTTTTATGTAATATTATAACATTTTATTATTTAAAATACATTTGAGTAACCTTCAAATTTATTTTATTGTAGAAAGAGTAGAAACTAATTATAAATTAAGTTTTCTTTAATATATAATATAATAGTAAACAATTAGTATATGATTGGTATCATGGCTACCTCAATAGTTTTTTTTTTTTTTTTAAATAATAAAAAAATATATATGTTCTCATATCTTAAAATAATCACATTAAAAAGTAAATCACGATAATATTTTTTTTAACTTAAATAAGCAACGATATGGTCAGAAAAATAGTTTTAAAAATATGGTTACTTCTTGGTTAACTAAATGAAAAAGAAACTACTTTTCAATATGGTCATTTTGACGTGTAAGAAAAATATGTATTTTCTCATCGTCGCCATAATTAATAGTAACTATTTAGTTGCTTATGATACCGAAAGTGAAACCTAGAGGCTAGAAGTAACTATGAAGTTACTTTTCCACATAACATAAAAATGATTCATTGTTTTATTAATATGTATTTTTTTTATTGATAAAAAAAATACAATTGTTTACGATGTCAATAAAAAAATATTGTGATATCGAGATTTTAAGTGGTAACTGATTATATTTTAATTTATAAATTAACATAATAGTAATTGGTTACTTGTTTATAAAAAATTTAATTTTATAATTATAAATTGGTGAAATGTAACTAATAAGTATATAATTGATACGGTAAGCAATTAAATAGTGACTTTGATGTTGAAATTAATTTTGAAAAAGGTGAAAAAATATATATTTTCTACATTTTAAAATAATCACATTAATAAGTAAATGACAATGATAATATTTTTGAAATTAATGATGTAATCAAAACTTATTTTTAAAATTAAAAAAGAAATAGAAATTGATAATGATGTAGAGAGAAAGAAATAAGTGAAAGATAAAAGAAAAAGAAATAAAAATTAATAGGAATGCAACATGTATGCATATGCTAAGTAAAATCAAACCAACAGCAAAAAAGTTAAAAAGGAAAAAAAACAAACTTATGATTGGTAAATTACGGTACTTTATAATGAGCAAAGTTATTTGTGTAATTTAATTATAAAAAAGGTGTATACATGTAAATTATCCTTTTATAATCATAGCTGAACTTCTCAATTCTAAACATGCCCGAAGAAATTTACATGGTATACTAATTTTTGTTATTTTTTTATAAAAATACTGTCTGGCAGTATTTTTTATTACCCTTTTACTGTATTTTTTTATAAATTTCATACTGCAGTATAATGTGTTAAGTTTTCACTAGTGTTCTACCGGTGTTTTTTAGTTGTTTTGAGTTATTCTGTTTGGTGTTTTACTGGTGTTTTATAAAAACACAGTATTTTTGAAAACTTTTTTGTGTGATAGTATTTTGTAAAAGTTAACCTAAATTCTAATATTTTTATAAATTTCCCTATTATTATTATTGAAAAGCTATATGTGGAGGCAAGATGATGTCAAGAAAAGATTTAAAAAAAGTTTATTTAGCATTTCATAGTTGAGGTTGTATGTATCAACTTAGATACCAATACGAGTCAAGTATAGGATTTGCCACTATTATTAAATTTGACAATTTTATCCAACATTGGTCATTTTACTGAACAAAATTTACAAAATTGAGATTTCTTTTAAGAGGTTCCGAACTTAGGCTATTTTTCTGAAAATTTCCGAAAGGAAAACAATATAGGCTGGATATTGTAGACATATAATTACAATTAAACTACCTAAAACGACAATTAGAAGTGAAGACGTTGTTTGGCTCATCGTCCTTAAAGGTGGTGGTCTTTATATGGGCTCATGAAGGCCTATAATGGATTTTGGGTAAGTTGAAAAATACCCCTTTTATTAATCAATTAATCAAATTTACCTTTAATTTTATATTTATTTGAAACATACCTCTTTTTATATGTATTGTACTCAAAATACCTTAATATAAGAGAGTCACATGGAGAGTATCTTGAAGTGACAGGGGCAAAATTGGTACAATATTTAAAAAAAGAGGTAAAAATAATAAACTTTAAAAAAGAGAGTAAAAATAAAAGTGAACAATATAAAAAGGGTATAGAGCGTAATTTCCTCGTGGGTTTTTGCCAGTTTTGACTTTTACAGACTGGGTTTGGGAGGGCTTTGACGGGCCTAAGCCCATTTCGCCCACTATGTATTTTATTTCTTTGATTTTTGCCAAGGAATCTTTAGTTTGTTTTCTTTTAAAGGTTGTTCAATATTTTAATATGTTCTCAGTTTCCAAAATAATACAGCTAATCAATTAATTGTAACAAATATTTTGTTTTACTTTTTATTGATGCAAATTGTAGCTCATATTGAATTGGCTAGGCTACGTACTTGATAACTCTGTTATTTTCTCCTTAACCTGTAAGCATATTTCTTACGTGGAATCTGAATCTCAATACAAAAGCTTCAACATGTAATGGGACATATTAATCAATGACTCAATGTGAATGATATAATGTGACTGGAACTAAATTTAAACGAAATACACCCCTTTCTAGAAATGCACTTTTCGCATTTGGTCACTTCGAGAAATTAATAATAATAATAATAATACAGATAATGATGCCTATCAACGAAAAGAGATGTATAATACTCTCGAAATTTTTTGTTGTAAATGATGTAGTAGTGAGAAGAATATCACCAAAAGTAAAGGGAAAAAACAAACAAACAAACATACCATCATTTTGTCCAAAGGCATGCATTTATCTTGCTATTCTAATCATCATGTGGGGATAATGTCTTAAATTTCCACTAACTTTACCACTTAAATAATTGAAACCCCCAAATATACTTTCTCACTTTTGGGGATGACAAAGAAAAATGATAATCAAACTACAGGGTTTTATTTTCAATATAATTTTTTTGGGGATTCAGTCAATTAATTTTGAAGCTGACAACAAAGCTATGTACCTCAATCCATTTGACATTGCAGGTATATGACCCTAGATCCTCATTTTTTCCCTAAAGACTTAAATCACGTTAAAGTAATCTAAATTATCATGTTGCTGACTATTTACTGCCAATGATATCTAACTCATGTAACTTTTTTCTTTTCCTTTTTTACATGGTGGACCTATTGATCACTAATCTTTGTCGTTCAAAGAAATATAAGTTTTAAAATATGCTATAAGGCACCCAAAATCCACAACATCATAACATATTATATCCCAATTAAGTCTTACATTTTATTTAATAATTATGATGAAAATCCACTACTTATTTGCAAAGCATTCGTAATGATATCCCACTTTGGTGATAGCTCTTGAATGTCAATCTATTCAGGGATCCAGAACAACATTATATTATATTATATAATATAAATTTTAATAAAACATTAAAAATCAAACCCATAAAATGTCACACGCAGCACGCAACCCTTTATCATGGTCATGGCTACGAAAAATAAGTAGAACCAGATACCCATTTTCATACACAACCTTCTAATACCATCTGAGAAGATCTCGGTTGGTACCAAAGGAAGATGCGTGACCATTTTTATTTTTGAAATGCTGCAGTCTCTAATATTTATATATACTTTTTATTTTCATCCCACACAATCTCTCTCTCCATCTCCTTCACTCTAGTGACTGCTTTTGAAACACTAGAGTCTCTAGTATTTATTTGGAAATATGATTTTTTTTCTCTCTTCAGTAAACCTTTTTGAATAAAAAAGATAGTTCCTTTTTGCTTTGTAATTTGTATACATATACTGATATACATATACTCCACAGAATCTGGGTATCAAAATCCATGTCCTAAGTTTGTAACATTTATTTCCATATTATCTCCTACAATTTATCACCAACAGGCTTCTACGATCATATATATTAACTTCGCCTTTAGCAGCATATATTAAAATGGAGCATTGCCAGAAATCTTTAACTTTCACTCAATATTTTTCATTAGAAGAAAAGTGAACATTTCAGGACAAATGAAAACAATGGAATAAAAATACGAAACATTTCCCATCTAAATTACAAATTTTAGAACCACTATTATCCTCTTCCTAATTAGTATAATGAAAGCTTTTGGAATCGAACCTTAGTTGTCAACTTCCATAGCCTGTTCAGCTTTAGCTTTGGCCAATGCTGACAATTTGGTCTTTACTTTCCTCTTCCCTACCTGAAACCCACCTGAGCCCTTCTTTTTCTTATTACCACCATCAACCTGTTTTACACAATTAGACAATGAAAACTCCTCTCAGTGAATTCCAAAACACCCAACACATAAATTTTAACATAAAAATTTGTGCAAAAGAATCAAAATCAAACACATTACTATTCATCAAATTTTATAAATTTATAACCACCCACCCAATCTAATTACCCAAGACAATTGCATTTGATAATGGAAAAAATTAAAATAAAAAACTTCAGTTAGCAGATACTCTTGTTGGAATTCGACCACGAAGAATGTAACTTCTAAAAACAAAAAAAGAACTCATTCCTATTGCAATCGATCGATGGGGACTCACTTTCATCTTGTTCTTCTTAGCATGAAGCTTCTTTGCCTTCCTTTCTTTTTCTTCCTTCTCCCCTGTGTTCAGTATAGAATGATTAATATGAGTAAATATTCAGAAACAACATATAGATACATGAATAGATAGAGAGATTGCAGAGAAAAATTTACTTTTGAGTTCAAATTCGTGCTGTACTTTCCGCTTAGAAAGGCTATTCTTCTTCGACATCTCTCCCGCTGTTACTTCCTTCGCCTCTTCTTTTCTTTTCCTTTTTCTCTGACTAACGAGTAAGTGCCCAATTCTAACCCTAATTCACACAAGATTCGGTATTTAATATTTTTACCCACAAACTTTTAAGTTATTATAGTATGTTTCACTAACTTTGCTTTTATTACAGATTTGGTCCCAACGTTTTCAAATTTGATTTTTTTTATAGGTAGCTATTTAGTAATATTTTTATTTTTTTAATTTTTGAATCATACAAATAAAAGTAAAATTTATATTTCTAAAATTTTATTTTCAAAAAATAAAAATAAATCTATGATTACTTTTGTTTTTTAATTTTAAAAATAAAAAACAAAAATATGTTTCATAACTTTCATTTTCATTTTCATTTTTTTTTTTTGTTAAGAATTTTCATTTTTATTTTTTAGTTTTATTTAAGTCGTGTCGAGGTCCGTATCTGGGACCATGATTGTGGTGCGAGTCCGAGATTGAGGCCGAAGTTGGAGTCTGTGTCTTAAGGTCTAAGTTAGAATTGGAGTCCAAAATATTAATTAAGAAAAAAAATTATTTTAAAAAAATTTTAAAAATGATTTTTTTTTATATTTAAAATTTTTAAATTTTTCATTCTCAATTACAAAATTGAAAAACAAAAACAGTTTTATAAAATATATTTTCTATTAACATTTTTACTTTTTTAATTAAAAAATAAAAAATAATAATTAAAAAATTATTACCAAACACAACCGTTTTTTTATATTTTTTATTTTTATATTCATTACGTAGTGATATCTTTGTTATCAATCCCATGATTGAATAAAATTGCACACATTTTATTCTTGACTCGTTGATTTATAGATCGATCAAATGACCGATCATCTTTTTTTGGTCATTAAATTTTTATTTTTATTTATATATTATTTAATAAGAAAAATATTATCATCATACTTTAAATTTTAAATAAATTGGACATGAGAAGAAATGTAGCTTTTCTTTTTAAATTTATCTTTAAACTATTCAATCAGCTCTTAATGTCTCCACAGTTACATTTAATATTAAATGTCCCTATTGAAAGTTCAAACTAAGGATTTGGATCGATTTGTAGAGGTTTCATCCCGAGTCAGTATTTTGCATTTACCATTAGATCTCCGTTTTGATTAATAGACGTTTAAAAAAAAATTGACTATTAAAATCATTATTTGGAATTTAGACGATGAATACTAATTTTTGTTTAGTTAGATTTGTTAATCTGTAAGATTGAGGGTAGAAAATCTCTCAAATCTGACCAATGACCACTTTGTTAAGTAACATGTGTCACGCTGTTGCAATTTATTGCTTATATATTATTTAAAATAATAAAAATTGATTTTAAATTATAAAAATAATTAATAAATTGTATTTTAAAATTATATAAATAACTTTAATTAAGTCTAAAATAAAAAATAATGCTGTTTAATATAAAAAATGAAGGGTTTTTTTCTTAAGAGGAAAACAAATATAATTAGTATTGAAAAAGAGAGGTAAAGGTAATAATTATTCAAACTACTGTTTTGGTTAAAGTAATTTGAGAGTGTTTTTTCAGGGGAAGTTTCATCCTTTGACTGACAACTTTGCCCCACCCACCTAATAATGTCAAACTGCATTGAAATAGTATGTTTGACAAATGATTCATCTAAATAAAGCAATTACTCTTTTACAATTATTCTTATTGAAAAATAAATTAATACAAAGAATCAAAGTATCATGACTTGGATGCCATATTTTTCGTTACCTGATTTAATTTTCCAAATAATTATGAAATACCATTATCATGGGATTTTTTATTTTTATTTTTTGTGTACACACCTGAGGTGGATTCCAGCTTTAACAAGCAAGGCACATGATAAGTAGTACTAAGCATTTTATGTAATCAAATTTAGAAAATTGTAATTATTATTTCTTACCAAAGAAAGACAGAAATGAGTTAATATAGAAACGGTGTCGTTTAAAGGTGTCCCCATAGTCAATAATTAAAGGAGGCAAATGGAAATGATTACGGCGGGAGTGATGGGGCACAGGAAGGAATGATGGGAATGGAAGAGAAAGAGAGAGTCTTCTTTCTCCGACTTTGCTTTGGTTGGCCCCTTAATTCTAATATAACACAACTCAGCCTCAAATTCCACCCTATAAACTCCAAATTTATATATAATAATATTATTATAATGGTTTTGATAATTTCTCAAGTAATCATGCTTATCAAGTTTTTTTCTTTTTTGCACAAAAAGAAAACACAAATAGTTTCTTAAAATATTATGCAGATTCTTTGGCTTTGAATAAATGTTCGTGACATGTCGGAAATAATTGGTTTATTTAAATATTTGTACAGGAAAACTTAAAAATAATGATAATACTAAAAAAATAATAGTGTGAGAAAACAAAAATAAAACAAATGGTTTAGAACAACTCTTATCAAGCTCTTCTTTATTTTTTATTTTTATATTTTTTTCTTCTGCAGATCTTGAGCTCTGATATTATCAAGCTTCACGGTATTACTGATTTGGGTTTTGCTTGTTTTTGTTTTTCGTTTTTTTTTTTTTAATTTTCCGGATTTTGAGACGAAAAGCTTCAATCTTTTGAAGGGGCTAAAATTGGATCGAGAAAGTTTATTGATTGTCTCAAGGTGTAAAAAGAGAAAATAAAAGAAGATAAAACCCAGATAAGGGGTTTTTGCAGACTGGAGACGAAGCTTTTAAGGTTTTGACTTGTGGTTGACTCAGTTTGTAAGCTTTTTCTAACTGGTTTTTGGGTTTTGGAATCTGGGTCTGTATCTTTTGGTTCTGAATTCAGCTTGACCAGATTGGATTGGTTCAGAAGCTTTAAAAGAGAGAGAGAGAAACACTAAGAAAATTAAATTTAAATAGGTATAAATATATGTATGCAGTTAAGTTATTGCTATCTTATTCATTATGCCTTTCAGCATTTATTGTTTCGTGTTCATTAGTTTCAGTTTTGACTTATGATTTAGTTGGTTACTAATTAATAGCGTATAGGAAATTGCGTATGCCCAGTAAAGACTATCCAAAATGTTGCTTCAAGAAGAAGGAAAGCTGATCACTTTGGTTATATTTGTAGCATTGAGCTGGGTTTTCAATTTATCTATATCTTAATATGTCAATCCATAAGAAACTATATGCTGTATGCAGATAATTTTTTTTTCATAATTTGTTTGAATCTCATGTAAAACAGATTAGTTTCTTGTCATTTTGATCCTAAAAATAGGAGTTCAGCTGTCTGATCATAGAATGAAATACAGAGTTTGAACTTTGAAGCTGCAAGAATTTCTGTGCTGAAAATCGGATAACTAATCAAAAAAGCATTTATCTTTTCAGATAATTGAAATGGGGTGTAAATGCTCCAAACTGAGTCCTTGCTGCTGGAATTCACAATTCAAGGCAGCTGTGCTTGAAGCTCCAGATGTTGGTAGGTTCAAGTTGAAGATAAACTTTACTAAGATTTTTTTCCCAATACATAAACTAAATTTGAAAAGAAAGTAATGAATATATTTTATGGTTTTCTTGTTTCCTTTTTTTGCAGAGAATGAGGGGAACACTGAGGTTAATGACATACCTGCATTTCGTGAATTCACATTTGAGCAACTAAAAAATGCCACATCTGGTTTCGCGGTGGAAAACATTGTGTCTGAGCATGGTGAGAAAGCTCCTAATGTTGTTTATAAAGGGAAACTGGAGAATCAACGCAGAATTGCAGTTAAGCGGTTTAATAGAATGGCATGGCCTGATTCCCGGCAATTTCTGGTAATTACTACACTTTTTCTCACTCATTGTTTCTGATGGTTTTTGTCAAATCTTTTTCCATCCTGTGATAATTTCAAGTGGGGATCATCAGGGTTTTCTGCAGTTTTTTGACTCAGCAACAGTACCATTGATGACATGTCCTCTGTATGTGCTGGTGCATAATGCTGAAGATTTATGCTCTTTTAGCTATTACGTTCTGTTTGTGATCATCCTGAAAAACTTTTCTTATTTTCCTTTTTCTCTATGATCAGCTGCAGAGAGTGCTCATATAATTTTGCACTGTGTTGTTCTTGCTGTCCAAGATTACTTTCTATATCTTTATGGCTCATTTTATTGACATATACATATTAGCTTATTGAGTCTTACATAATTAACATGTCAGTGATACTAAAGTTTCTTTTTTTTTTTTTTTTTTTGCTAATAAAGATTATTATTTTCACTCCACTTACAGAGATATCATGATAGACTTTCTTTTGCACAATTATATAGGAAGAAGCAAAATCAGTCGGTCTACTACGAAACCAGAGATTGGCGAATTTGCTTGGCTGCTGCTGTGAAAATGATGAGAGATTACTCGTGGCTGAATTCATGCCCAATGAAACACTTGCAAAACATCTTTTTCACTGTAAGGCTTAATACTTAAGCATACACTACAGTTTATAAAAGCATCTATTTAATTTGTTTCTAACCATTGAAAAACTAATTATTCTGATTGTGTCCTTACCTTTAACTTTCGCTTCAACAAATTAGAAATTTAATAAGTTGAAATAGGAGACTACGGGCATCACCCTCTAGTACAGAACAAGAATTTTTCAGATAATCATATTGAAGCGTTGTCATATATGTTATTATGATGGCCACTGGACTGCTTTCTAATTTTGACAGCCTTTGCTGGCATTTCATAATTTTCTTGTGGTTATTAATTTAACAAAACCAATGCGATTCAATTATTTCTTATTGAGTTTTTTATTTTCCTAGTACTTTTTCAGTCAGTAACTTGTTCTGATTTCCTTTTTATTTTGGTTCCCAAAAAAAGTTGCTTTGCCCAGTGCAGTTAAAGATGCATTGCCAGTGTTTAATTTTTCAATTTCTCTGTAAATTGACTTGATTACTTTCTTGATGCAGGGGAAAAACAGCCTATGAAATGGGCGATGAGATTAAGGGTTGTTCTACATCTTGCACAGGCTTTAGAATACTGCACAAGCAAAGGACGTGCTTTATATCATGATCTTAATGCTTATAGAGTTTTATTTGATGAGGTTTGTTACTTTCATATTGCATAACCAGTATTCTTGGTGTAATCTGTTTGCAACCCTTAAACTTTGAAATAAATTTTTGTGCAGGATGCCAATCCCAGACTTTCAACCTTTGGCTTGATGAAAAATAGTAGGGATGGGAAAAGTTATAGTACAAATCTGGCTTTTACTCCTCCTGAATACTTGAGAACTGGTATGCAACCCCTACCCCTCCTGATAAATCTCTTGGTTTTGGAACTGAGTTTTGAGATTAAGGTATTGGTTACACTATTAAACAGCAGTAGATGGTGACAAAATATTATAGGGCTTCAAGGTCAAGGCCCTTTACAGGCTTGTCAAAAAATATAAATGACACATTAAGTGACATGTATTATTGATCTATGTCAAGTGTGTAGGACTCTAGGCTGATTACAAGGTTTCTCTGTGGCCAGTCCAAAAAATTCCTCAAAAGTCATATGTTGGCACTATAATTTTATTTATGAATCACATGATGATGCTTTTCTTTCTCTTTTTTAAGTTTTCACATGTGTTTAGTAATTATGCCTATATATGATTTAAAGTCGGACGTATATTGAAAGTCTTATGTTAAAAGCATCACTAAATTTGTTTTTTCTATTTTAACTTGCTGTACAGGGAGAGTGACACCCGAGAGTGTAATATATAGCTTTGGTACTCTTTTGCTTGATCTTCTTAGCGGAAAACATATTCCCCCAAGCCATGTAAGTTGTAAATGTAATATATAACTAAAATATTAACATTATCAGTATTAGTTTTGTTGAATTAATATGTATCCTAGATGTGGTTTTTCTTGATTGAATTATATGCTTACCTAACAATCTAAACAATTTTCCAGGCTCTTGACCTTATACGGGACAAAAATATCCAGATGTTAACAGATTCTTGCTTAGAAGGACAGTTTTCTGAGGATGATGGTACAGAGTTGGTACGCTTGGCATCACGGTGCTTGCAGTATGAACCTAGAGAGCGTCCAAATCCGAAGTCATTAGTTACAGCATTGACTCCTCTTCAGAAGGAAACAGAGGTCACTTACCCCTCTTCTTGAAAATTTCTTTGCTAACTTAAGTTGGTGAATATTGTTTGACTTCGTTCAAGATTTTCTTATTGAAGTTTGCAGACTCTAATCAAGATAGCCACTTTCTTCTACTAAAATCTACTTCTAAGTTGACTTTTATTCTCATGATTGCTGGTGGTTAATGTTTCTCTGGTTCTTGACCTTTTGGTTTGTGAATAAGGTTTCTTGTTTTATGAGTTTATCACTAGTAGCATTTTCGGATGTTCTCGGTGTTTATATATTCATCTAACAACTGTTCATATAATTACCTTCAAATTCAAGTTTAGGAACTTCCAAACTTTTTTCAATTAAGTTGCTTTTAATGTAATGCCTGGATAAATGATTCAGCCTCATGAATGCACATTGACTCGCCAGTTCCTATGGCAGGCTGCATTTGAAGTGTAAAACCTGCCATTGTTTCAGTTTGCATTGCATGCTTTTATTGGAATTCAAACTCATATTTTGGTAGCTGTGGTTTATATCAAATTCCTTTCTGTTGAGCTTTGCAGGTTCTCTCCTATCTCTTGATGGGCATTCCACACAGTGGTTCCTGCACTCCTCTGTCACCGCTTGGTGAGGCTTGCTCGAGAGGAGACTTGACTGCTATACATGAGATCTTAGAAAAAATTGGCTATAAGGATGATGAAGGAGTCACAAATGAGGTCCTTTAGTTGTCTCTTACATGCCATAGATATTTAGTGTTTCTGCTGCCTCTTATGCTGATTGCATTGTTCCTTAGTTCATTCCTTGTTTCTGTGCAATTTTTTCTGTTACGCTCGAGTACTGAGCCTGTTTTTTTCTCCTTGATATTCTGATGCAGCTGTCATTCCAGATGTGGACTGACCAAATGCAGGAAACTTTAAATTCAAAGAAAAAGGGTGATGTCGCATTTAAGCAAAAGGATTTTGGAATGGCTATCGAGTGTTATTCACAGGTTAATATCGTATTATATTCCCTTTTGCCTGCTTGGAATGCTTTAGCTGTTTATAATCTGCTGACAGGCTCTTATTTCTCTTGCAGTTCATTGATGTTGGAACCATGGTCTCCCCGACTCTTTTTGCGAGGCGTAGTTTATCGTATCTCATGAGCGACATGCATCAAGAAGCTCTTAACGATGCAATGCAAGCTCAGGTCATTTCTCCAGTATGGCATGTTGCTTCCTATCTTCAGGCCGCGGCTCTTTCTGCACTTGGAATGGAGAATGAAGCACATGTAGCACTCAAGGAGGGAACAAGTCTTGAAGCGAAGAGAACAGCTACTGCTGGACAGAAGTGACATTAGTGAGATTGAAGCAATTTCAACATCCAGAGTTTGTTTCCTTTGCTTCCATTTCAAATGACATACAAAAGAAATTCTTTCCCTTCAGTGAATGCTAGGAGAGCATAACTGAATTGAAGAGTTCCCCAAAAAAAAGAAAAAACAGGTATTAGGAAAGAGCAGTGTGAATTTTTTGCCATTTTCCTAGTGGGCTTATTCTCTTATATAAAATTATTAATATTATTTTATTGGCTTATTCTTTTGTCTGATTCGATGTCTTGTGTATGTGAGGAGGATCCCATAAGTGCAATCTATTTTTATTTTTGAAATCAGAAAGAAAAAAAAATGGTGTAAAACATGAGTTGAAGTTGAATAGTGTTCCACAAGCTTGTACGTGATTTGTGTACAGATACCCACCACCCTTGTTTTTGTTTGATCTTGTTGATTAGTTTATTTTTGGATTTTTCCTAAGAATAGATCAACAATTGGCTATTGCTATAAATTTTATAGTTACTAATAATTATATGTACTGTGTCATTGTCGTTTTAAGTAGTAGACTCACTAGTAGTGAGGTCGATCCCACAGGGATTGTAGTTAAGTACGTTGAAATTAAACTTTTACTTCTATTTGATTAAATAAAAGATAGGAAAAAAAACAATGAAGTATAAGAAAAGTAGTTGGAAGTAACGATTCGAGAAAATTGATAGTTAATAAACAAGGGTGTCGATTTTAATTGTTTCTATTGAATATGGTCTAATATGATTATTTTCCTAATATTAATTCCAATGCAATAGCAGATTTACTAAGGTAATTTATAGTCTTCTCAGATATATAAACCTCAATTACATGCAAACTTTCTACTCTCGTGATAAATTTAACATGCAACAGACATTAAACACAGAAACCCTATAAGCTATCTAAACCATATAGGTACTCTCGTCCTATATCGAAATTCAGTTCTATTCTACTATAGCATATTTGACACTCACTTCTCAGATCTCACATCAAAATCATAAACAGTTAATTGGTGGCCAGACAATTAAAAGTAATTAAGCACAAATAAAATAGAATACATAGAAATTAGGGGGAAAATTAATCATATTAACACCATAAACAATATCAAACAATATCCATCTAACCCTAATAAAGTGTTTAGTTACTCATGTTCATTGAAGCACAAATACACATATTAACTGATAAAAAAGAGATGAAAAATAAAGAAGAGAAGAAAAGAAGAATGCTGAAAAACCTTGAACAGTATGTCTCCAGTATTGCAGCTGATCTCTCTACTCTGTATCTGAACTCTCACTTTCTTCTCTCTGGAATTGCTTGATGAAATCAACTCTCTTCTGCTCTTTATATAGGCATTCAGGGCCTAAAAAGATAGAAAAACGCACATGTTAAATGCCTATTCGAACTAGGAAACCCCCAACACCCACGTGAGATAAAAATACGATTTTTGTGCTGTTTAGGGAGGCGGGCCGCGGCATGCTAAAGCCATGCCGCGGCCCGTGTTGGAAGCGATTTTTTTGCTGCGTCGACTGATAGTATTTTGGCCATAACTTTCTCAATATTGCTCGGAATTGGACGATTCAAGATGTTCTGGAAAGATAAAAGAGAGATCTAGAACTTTTATGTTTTGACTTTTTCCAAAATCCAATCAAAAGACAGTCGAATTCAGGCTTGAAATTTCAGCTTTATTTTCTTGCACAGTTTTCTCTATTTTAAATATCATGATATTTTTATCTTTTTCCATTTTTCTAGTCTTCTTCTATTTTAAATCTGCAAAAATAAAAAATAACAAGCGTAAAAATGCTCCAAACACGATTAAAACTCAATTAAAAATATACTAAACTTAATCTAAAATTAATATTAAAAATAACCTAAAATTTAAAAATAAAAATGACAACATCACTCACCCAATGTTGATAGAAACTAAGCTAAACAATTATTTATCAAAAAAACATAAACATGAACCAATATTAAACAGTAATTATGATACTAAGGAAAGGTTAATTAGGAGCTGGAGTTGGGGGGATGAGACGAGTAAGGTGGAAAGGGAAAGGAGGTAATCCAGTTGCAGATAAGGTGACTTGTATTGAGGTTATCTGATTATCACTTCGTCCACGAAAATTAACAATATCATATCTTTTGAGTATTTCCAATATTTCTTCTACCGTTCCTTCTCTCATGTTGTGACAAAGGACACGTTGAAATATTTCTGAGATGGAGAACATAACTTCACCATTCTCCGGATGAAACCAAATCTTATCTGGGTAAATTATCTGCGGTTTGTCTTGCCATGTAGGGAAGCAAGCCCTGTTGTACACTAAACTCCATGACCCATTATTGTTTTCCCAAACCTTCCACATGTAGTTTTGCTCCTCCTCTTCCTCCTTTTCTGGATTTGCTGGTCTTACCATAGCCAACCGTAGACGACCCTCACTCACTCCCAGCGAAAATTTGGGGTACGATAGGTCTAAAGGTGGTGTACTCACGTAGGGTGGAAATCGGTCAGTTTTGGGGAGTTCGATACGCCCAACAAATTTGTTACGACCAGGATCAAAGACAACGACAATAATGGTTTTGGTTTTGGAACAAGTCATAATACAGTAAAAATTCCCGTTCAAGGAAACAAGGTTGTCGGTACCATCTAACGGAGAAAGCCCTTCTCCAATATATGATCTGCTCCATTTTCTAGTTTTCCAACGGAAATTGGCCACCTTGATATGATCATAAACAATCGAAACCCTGTATTTGAATAATAATTTATTACCACTGTCTGGCACCTCCTCGCACGACAATCCAAACTTTTCGCCATAATAAGATACGGGATTGAGATTAAGATTAGGAAGAAGGAACCATTGTCGAGTAAATGGGTTGCAGATATATAATTTTCTGCGTTCATCTCTAAATCTTTCCACAAGCAGCAAATCGTTGAAACAGGCTTTTATATTCATTAATCCATCCTCAGGAATGAAATTCAAATAACTAGTAAAGGAGGAGAGTTGTTTTTGGTAAACAACATTATCAGTAGGACGACAATACTTTCTTCCGCAAAGCATGATCCTCATGCATTCCCCCACCTGCATCACAAGCGTTGTGGGCCTTTTTCCTTTGAAGGCGCCAACAAATTGGGGACTCCAAATCAGCATACGCCAGCGTTTGCAGACGACGCTGCATTGGATTGCCAACCGCTGATCAGAGAGTCGTAATAGGATTTCCAAAAGTAAATCGTCACAAATACCGTCCATTGATGCACCACCACCATCATCAATCCTCACGAGTTTTCCATCCTTTTTTTTCTTTTGAGTTTGCCAAAAGTCGCCCTTGTTTCTCGCCATGATGAATACTATGATGATGATCGTATATTGGCTGAAATTCCTTGTGATTTTACACAGTAGTCAACTATTATATTTGACATATATATATATACTAGCAAAAAATTACGTGCGAGGCACGTATACTAAATTTTATGCTAATTTTTTTCTATGTTATTTGAAAGTTATACAATTAAAAATTAAAGAAAAAATATTATTAGTTATTCGGTGAGATTATTATTATTATGTGTATAGGAAGAAATCACAAATTAATTAATCTTATAATCTAACTTTAATCAAATAGGATTCTAGATATATAAACAATAAATAATCACGTAAAAATCAAAATTAAATAAAGAATTCAATATACAAAGTTATATATATGAATCCCATTAATCAAAAATAATTATTCAATATATGAACAATAATTTCTCAAGCTATATGTTTTCCAATAAAGAAATCCACCTCCTCATAGTCAAAAATAAATAATACATGTAATACAAATCTTTGTAATGGAGTACCTAAAAGAAACAAAACTTCAGTTATCATAATCGGAAAAGATTTAAGTGAACTAAATAATGACTAAGAAGATCTAAATTACAAAATGAAAATAACATGTCTATATGAGTATGATTTTTTTGCTATATGAGCATGATTGATCTAAGAGAAAATAGATAAACCTATAAACATATAAATATACTTAATATTAATTTTGACAAAGAAACAATTCAATTATAAACAATTCTAAATATTAGCTTGACAATTTCAACACACTAATTACTCATTAAATAACCATAATGTATACTTCATGATAATTTTATTTTATTTGATATCAAATGATAGAGATTATTGAGGTTTTCAGCCATGGAAAACACACTATGATCATAAAGTAATGCTCATTAATTGTATATTTCAAAGAAACCCTAATTTCCATGAATGTCCCTAATAAGATATAAACAATCAAGTTGTAAATTAAAAAAAAAATAGCAAAATTTCAGTTAATATAAGAAATAGAACAAATTGAAGATTTATACAATATTGGAATTTAAACTTTTAGATGCCATTAGCGAAGGGGCGAAACTCGTTAGATCCCCTAGGAGAACACTACCTTAATAGTCTGAACACAAAAATTGTAGAAATCAAAATATGAATAAATTAGCATCATCAACAAAAGGAAAATTAAAGGGAAAAGACTTAATAATTACGTGACAAATAATTATTGATTGAATCAAAAAGTTAAGATTATAAGATTAATTCAAATTATTATTCATATATTGATTCTAAAAAGAGTAAGAAAAAGAAACATCATTTCTTTGTGCCCAAACTCTTTCGGATTTTACAAACTCTTTGATATTAACAAAATTGTTGCTTTAATTTTTTATCACACTGTTGTTTTAGCTCTATTAGACAACTATATTTTCCCTACTAAAAAGTCATTTTTTTTTATAATTGAAAGATGTGATGTTTGAGTAATTACATGTATCGTGTAGTTGAAGATTTGATGTTGAGTAGTTTACATGCTGTGTAATTGAAGATTTGATGTTGAGTCATTTCACACTGGAAACATATTGTTTTAGCTCTATTAGACAACCATATTTTCCCTCCTAAAAAGTCATTTTTTTTTTATAATTGAAAGATGTGATGTTTGAGTAATTACATGTATTGTGTAGTTGAAGATTTGATGTTGAGTAATTTACATGCTATGTAATTGAAGATTTGATGTTAGTCATTTTTTTGTTTTTATTTAATGATGTTTTTTTTTTTTTTGAATTTAATGGGGATTTATTTTATTAATTATATATAAATAAAGAGTGGTCCATGAATTTCTCATAAACCATTTTATTTTTAATAATAAATTATTTTATTTTTAATATAAATAAAAAGTCACCCACGAATTTCTCATAAACCAAGAATTTGGTTATATAGGCACACTTTATATAGAATAGATATATATATTCTTCTACTAGTATTATTATCAAAATTAATCTTTTTTTTAAACTGAAAATTAATCTTTTTTTAAATGACGATATTTTTTTTTGAAATAGATTCTTTTGAAATTTAAATGACGATATTAATACCCTGACTCTAAAATAATAATAATATATAATCTAAAATATATAATGACATTACTATTAATATTATTATTCTCGCTCGAAAAAAAATAGTATTATTTTTTTTTTTGAGAAGAAATACTATGTTATTATAAAACTAAAGAGATATCGTTTACAATAACATCGTAAATCGGAGAAGGGATAATACCCATCTAAAAGCAAGCTTCTTCCAACCCTAAAGCATATCTAGCTAACCCGTGGGCAGCTATGTTAGCATTACGCTTAACATGACAAATAGATACATTAGGGAGAGAGGAAAGAAGGCAAGAAATGTCTACAATTAAGTTTTTGAAAGAAGAAATTGCATTACAAGAAACAGTTAGAGCATTTGAAACCATGAGAGCATCTGTTTCGATGTGAGTAATTGGCACTTCCAATTGTAGAATCCAATTTATGTTGTGGAAGAGTGCTTTGGCTTCCATTTCATGGGAAGCAAAGTTGCCAACAAGAGGTTTCGACATGGCAGCAAGAACAGATCCTGTCGAGTCTCGTACAACCGCACCAACACCAATGATATGTCGCTGTGCGTCCACAGCAGCATCCACGTTAAGTTTGAGAGATGAGTGAGGTGGAGGTTGCCACGGTATAGGAGGAGGAGCAACCAGATTTTGTTGGGAAGTATTTGCTGCAGCAGATGCCACCTGATGTGGAGTGGAAGATGTAGTTGAAGGCCTGAATTTCTGCTGGGCCGTGCGATATTGCTGCAAGTAATTAGCAGCAAACAAGGAAAGAGATCTTGCTGGTTTAGCCTTGTTACCATGAACCACACGGTTTCGCTCAGTCCAAATACACCACAAAACACAAAGTATATGCTCCATTTCTGATTTGGTGAAGATGCTTGATAGATGCAGGAGGTAATCACCCTTGATCATTGTAGAAGTGGTAGTCCAATCTAGATTGTAGTCTGCAGAACGCCACACTAAACGGGCATACTTACAACCAAAAAAAACATGACCAATCGATTCCCAAGCTTGATGACAAAGAGAGCAAGTAGCATCTGTTATGACTTTTCTTCGGACAAGAGAAGTGGCTACAGGTAGCGCATCTTGAAGAACTCGCCAAACGAAGATCTTAATCTTTTGTTGAAGATTCAAAGACCAGAAGAAATTCCATTGGCCAGGTGCGGAGGAGGTAGCAGCAGGCTGTAGACAGTCCTCAAGTTCAGTGGCAAGATGATAACCCGACTGGACACTATAAATTCCAGAGTTGGTGTGATGCCAAATCAAAGCGTCAGTACTCTGAAAATAGCTAATAGGGATTGTAAGAATTTTTTCCACATCAACCATTGAAAAGCAGCTTTCCAAAAGAGGAATATTCCATTCACGGTTTTCTGAAATAAAATTAGCAACCACAGCTGATGGAGGTCCAGTGTAATAGGTTGGTTTGAAATTATAACATCCTGGAATCCATGGGTCCGAACCACAGTTAATTTGTCTTCCATCACCAACTATCCAACGAAGACTAGCTTTGATAAGTTCTCGGCCATATAGAATTCCTTGCCATGTTAACGATGGTGAGTGGCCATGTGAAGCCTCCAAAAAAGATGTCCGAGGGAAGTATCTGCCTTTGAGAATTTTGGACAGCAATGATATAGGATGATTGAGTATTCGCCAGGCTTGCTTTGCGAGAAGCGCTTGATTGAAGTGAACAAAAGAACGAAATCCCATACCTCCTTGTGTTTTTGTTTTGCACAGCAGCTTCCAATTTTTCCAATGGATTCTGTTGCCCGATTCAGTTTTTCTACACCAAAAATTTGCCATCATTGATTCAAGTTGATTGCATGTAGTAATTGGAAGTTGGAAACAACTCATGGCAAAAGTTGGAATTGATTGAACCACCGCTTTTAGCAAGACTTCTTTACCCCCAGCTGAATTTTTTTTTTCACTCCAAGTATTCATTAACCTCCACACCTTATCTTTGATTTCCCCGAAAATTTGCTGTTTGTTCCTACCCGAATAAGATGGAAGCCCCAAGTATTTTTCATGACACTCGCTTATTGGCATTGCAAGGTGTCGATGAAAGAAAATTTGGCTAGCCAAAGTGGTATTGGGAGAGAAAGACATTACCGACTTGTCAGGATTAAGAAGCTGTCCCGATGCTCTATGATATATGTCCAAACATCGTTTCATAGCCAAGCATGAGCTCTCAGTAGCGTTACAAAATAGGAGACTGTCATCGGCAAAGAACAAATGAGATATGGGAGCAGAGTGTCGATTCAAAGAGTAGCCATGAAGATTCCCAAGATTTTCCTCATGCTGAAGCAGTCGAGACAGAACTTCAGAACAAGTGAGAAACAAGTATGGCGATAAAGGGCAGCCTTGGCGAAGACCTCTCGTTGGAGTGAGGGAGCCTGTAACTTCCCCATTGACAAGAAAAGTAAAGTGATTCGTTGTAAGACAGGCCATGATCAAAGATATCCACTTGGAATGAAAACCCATCTTTGCCATTGTTAACTGCACAAAATTCCATTCGACACGGTCAAAAGCCTTACTCATATCAAGCTTGAGAGCTGCCACTCCTTTACGACCAGATGTTTTGTGCTTGATTCCATGGATGAGTTCAAAAGCCACTAGTATGTTGTCCGTGATTAATCAATTGGGAAGAAAAGCGCTCTGAGTTTCTGAAATGACATACGGTAGAACATGCTTGAACCGACTCACCAAAACCTTCGTGATGAGCTTGGAAATGACATTGCAGAGACTAATGGGACGGAAGTCTTTGACAACTTGTGGCTTCTTAACCTTCGGAATAAGTGTAATTAAAGTACAGTTAAGCGGAATTGGATCAGCACCTTCATTGAGAACACAAAGAACAGCGGCTATAACTTGTGGACCAACAATATCCCAATTTTGTTGATAGAACATGGCTGACATTCCATCAATTCCAGGACTCTTATCCGGAGCCATAGACTTTAAAGCAACCTCAACTTCGTTGGCTGTGAAAGGCTTAGTAAGATCATCATTCATTTCCATAGTGACGGTTGTTGGAATAGCATCTATGAGGGCTGCAATAGCATCATCATCAGTAGGGCTTGCTGAAAAAATTTCAGCATAATATTGACAGGTAACATCAGCAATGTCTTGTTTAGATGTAACTGTGACTCCCACATCAGATTTGAGAGAAACAATTTTGTTGTTAGCCCGTCTTGCATTGGCTTTCACATGAAAAAATTTGGTGTTTTTGTCTCCCGATTGCATCCAATCCACCTTAGATCTTTGTTGCCAAAAAAATAGTATTATTAATTATTAATTTTTTAAATGTATCTATTTCACCCATAAACTTTTTTAAAATTTAATTTTTTTTTTAAATGTTTAAAATTTAATTTTAATGTTAGGCTATTTAAAAATTTTATGATTGACTTACATAGATGCATTTTACGTTTTTTTTAGGAGAGGCATTAATCTTTCTTTATTTTTTTCATTTATATATTTTTTTTATTCTTTTTATGTGTATTTATTATTATTTTTATTCTCTTGGCATATAATTTAAATTTATTAAATTAATTAACTAAAGAAATATTTATTTAAACTTATATATTTATTTTCTCCTTTTTTCTAATATTTTTTCAAATTTGTTTTAAAGTCAAATAAGAAATTGTTTCTCTTTAATTATTTTACCAAAACCACTACCATGTGTATTTTTATTTTTTCAACACCCTATATATATAAATATTTTAAGTAAATATAAATAAAATATTTTCAATTTTATATATATATCTGTCTATATATAGTTTTTTTTTTTCATTTTTTTTTTTTTATATATACATTAACTATTTAAAATTTTAAAATATTATACATTAAATATTTTACATAATTATATTATTATTAATAATTTTTTATTTTATTTTATTTTAAAAAAATCGTGTCAAACGTGTTACATTTGTGTTAAGCAAGTCGACCCGTTTTTATTTCGCGTCAAGTCGTGCTGATTCGTTTTTGACATATATCTAATTTTTCAGACCCTAACCAATAAAATTCGTGTTATGTTCGTGTATGCTATGTCGAAATCTTTTTTAGCACTCATACTTTGTAGGATGACAAGTCGTGTTATATTTGACGCTTTTTATTTTGTGTCAAATTAAATCGACTTATTTTTAACTTGCATTTAATTTTTTCGATCCTAACTATTAAAATTTGTGTTATGTTTGTGTGTTATGTCAAAATTCTTTTTGACACTCATACTTTGTAGAATGGTAATCCTAAACTTTTGATGAAAAATAGTAAGAATACGATAATAGTATAAATCTGGCTTCTTTTTTTTTTTTTTTTGAAAGGGTATAAATCTGGCTTCTTTTTTTTTTTTGAAGGAATAAATCTGGCTTCTTGAATACTAGAGAATTGGTATGCAACCCCCACCCCTAACCATAAGTGGGAATTAAAGCAATTAATTAATGGATTAATGTGCAAATAAATAAAAGATTCGAAAAGGTAATTTAAAAAAAGGGCCCAACCGGGTTCGAACCGGTGACCTCTTGATCTGCAGTCAAATGCTCTACCACTGAGCTATGGACCCAATTTGTTTATTCATACGTTTTACTAATTAAATAATACAAACATAATACACTATCATAAGTTTCTGAAATTTATTTTGCTGTAAAATGAGTTTGAATGCACAACATATACTAACCAAATTATGAACTTCTTGCTCAGCAGAGAGGTTAATTATGTCATAATCATGAGATTCACAACTCACAAGACAAGTCTTATAAAGCAATTAACTTCCTTCCCAAGAAACATAATCAATTTTGTGGGTACAAATTCTCATCACTACAAAATCTAATTTCCTTTCCCCATAAATATATTTAAAACTTTTTTCTTTCAGAGCGACATTGAATAATAATAAACTATCACAAACACAAAAGCTTACCAATCCCTTTTCATAAAACATCCAGCTATAAATATCAAACCTGTAATCATTTAACATTTCTATAGTTCTACACCTAAAATTCTGAACTTCGGGTTAGGGACGGGAATTTAAGTACTGATGTTAATATCTTAATAGCATTGAACCGATTAAGTTGGATCTTCTGCTCTTCAAAATGAGGTGTTACGTTTGGTGGAGTAGACACTAAACTGAAGGCCTAGAATAAGAATCAGCAATCCTAGCGGCAGAGTCCCAAACTGGTTTAGGGAGTAATTAATTTAGCTGCACGGAATGATTCCTTGGTCATGCCATAATACACTGGATCTGTGCTGGTAAAGGTGATGAAATTCCATCCAAAAGCTGATCCTCCAACAACGTATGTCCCTTTAATCTCACCGGATTCAGGTTGTGCCTTCTCTTGTTGGTCTGAAGAGACATTTTGAGGCTTCTCTTGCTGATTTTGACCATTCTTTTTCCAAGAGGAATTTGCTTCTGATATCACCTGTTTGAATAGCTCTACCACTTGCTTCAGCTCTGTAATTTGAAGGTTTGGAATGTCACAAACACAATTTAACAGCCAATCCAACTAATATGTTAATTATTGACAGACCATACAAATATCAACTGCTAACCTAATGTGAATTTTATTTCACTTCTACCAAAACCCCAGATCCTACTAAGGTCATATCCAGTTTAAAAATTGGAGTACAACCTTTCATTGTGTGCAAAAAGTACCAGACTTGTAATAAAGCGGTCTGAACTTATGATGGCATTGGCGTCTACCCCATCTAAAAACTATACTTGTAAACTCAGCACAAGTTTTGTCCATAAAGACATGGATATGAGTCATGAAGCTGAAAGTACTAAAATTTAAGGGTGTAGTATTCCAACATTCAAATATGAAAAGAAAGTAAATCATCTCAGTGAGCTTACGTTCTTGGATTTCATCAGCCGCCCTGCAATTCCGAAAATCCGGGGTGCTAATAACCTTCAACACAACAGAAAGGATTTCATATTATTTGGTATGAAAAGTAGTAATTTACTCAGCAAATGTATATAAGGAATGTGCTAAATACATATCCTCAAACGAAACCTAGAAATTTCAGCAACACTAAGTTTCTAACTATAAATAAATATGCAAAATTCATCAACCTTTCTGTTTATCAATAAATAAGTTTAGCAATTGAGAAAAAAAACTCTATTTGTAAGTTTTCTTTACAGAGTCCATCCAGTTTTTTTTCTGCTGTTTGTTTTCTTGAAAAAAAAATTTATCTTGCAACAGCGATCTTTCAAAATCTGAACCTCCATGAGTTTAAAGGTTACAATTAAAAACACCAGAGAGAGAAAGAGACCCACTTTTAACACAGTTGCCAGAAGGAATTAGCAAAAAAAAAACCCAATAAAAGAAATAAAATAAAGAAAAACGAATGAAGTTGGATAAAAGTCAAAAACAAACCTCAATAAAATGAGGACGAAGACTATTGAGAAGAAGACGAAGTTTGAGGCGTTTGGAATTGTGTGGAAGAGAGTGAGTGGAGAGGGGTCTCTTGTTGGAATTAAAGGAGAGAGGTTGAGGAGGTTGGGGTTGAGCTGCCTTTGGTCCCTCCATGGATGGTGTGGTGAGGAGGAGTGAGGTGCGAACTGCGAAGATGGTTGAGAGAGAGGACTCTCAAATTGACAGTGAAAGCGGGGGATTTGAAGATTTGATCCGGGCGGGTGGGGTGTTGGACTTGGGTTGGGTCACCGTACTCGCCACCGCTAAAGACAACTCTTTTTAACTTGACTTGCCTTCACTTCCTTCCCTTCCCTATAATTATCGAGTCTCTATCTTCCCTACTATAATAAACGATGTGTCGTTTAACTCAATATTAATACACTTCATGTCGTTTTATCCAAAAGCAGAAAGTAATGAAAATGAGCAACTAACGATATTGGGATCTTTTTGGGTTTTTTTTCTTCCCTTTTTTTTTTTTCCCTTTTAGATATTTCTATTCAACTTGTTTCAAAAGAAAAAATAATAAATAAATAAAATATCACAAATTTTAGACTTTGAAGAAAATCGATAGTTAAGGAAAATCTTAGATTTGTGATTAGGGATGCACACGGGATGGGAAATTGGCGGGGAGTACTCCCCTCGTCCCATCCCCGTTAAGAATTTTAATCCCCATCCCCACTTATTCCCCATCGGGGATGGGGGCGGGAAATCCCCTAATGGGGCAGGGACGGGGCGGAGAATCCCCTAATAATAAAATAAAGTTTATAATGAAATTTTTGATATACAAAAATATTAAACTACATAATAATTAAAATATTACACATTAATTATTATTCAATAAACTAATTATTATCCAAAATATAACTTAAAATTCAAAAAAAAAAAAATACTAATATACTAAAAAAATGCAAACATAAATTATAAATTATAAAATATTATTAAAAATATAAGATAAAATACTAAACGGGTCCCCGTAGGGGCGGGGAGTGTGATCTCCGTCCCCGCCCCGTTTAACATTCGGGGACAAAAAGTAATCCCCGTCCCCGCCCCGTTTCTCATTTAGACGGGAAATCTCCGTCCCATGGCCCCCGCGGGAAAATGTGCATCCCTATTTGCGATACACAAATTTAAAGTAACTAAACTTGGCTAGACAAGTACATGTAATTTTAATACTGAACATGGAAATTACGCATTTAATTTTTCATATATCTTTCTATTCATAAAAAAAGAAAATTATAAACCTTTCTTCTTTTTTTTTTTTTTGGACGAAATAAATCTTTCTATTAATAAATGAAGAAATGATTTTCTATTTTAGGGGAACAAAAATGGTTTACAAATAAATATTTAAAATAAAATTGACATTAATTTCATAATGTGTTTTTAGCAATTTTCAATAATAAGAGAAAAATATTAATAGACTTTAGCAATTTCCAATCTGTCGTTGGTTTCTCTGCGACTTTTTTCTTCTAAATCCTTCTTCCACCGCTGGATATATTTTTTCCCAGGTTTCTTTGTCAATACGAAGATCTAAAACCCTTCCCTCTTTAGGAATTAGGATCAAAGTGAACAAAATGATGAACCCACGAACAGACAAGCTAGTGAGGAGGACAACTATGGTGGCTACCGTCACTGCCTCTTATTTTCTCCTAACCGCCGACTATGGCTCCGAACCAAATGCTCTCGATCCTGTAAGCTTGTCTTCTTCGATGAATCCGTTCGCTATGCTGTTATTTTATTGCAATTAAGATGAAATATTTAGAAACTTTAAGATGTTTTATGAAATGGGTTTGCAATCTTTGCTCTTCGCTACTTAAAATAATGGTCAACTCAGCTGTGAGTAGCGTTTTGGAGATCTTTTTTTGATGTTTTTGTATGTGGGTTGTCTGTAAATTTTCGTATATGTATTGTTTTGGGGGGTTTTCTAGGTTTGAGTTACTGTGGGAATGTCTCCTGTTTTGGTTGTCGTTTTTCATTGATGGCCTTTTCATTATTCTATGGAAGCAAAGGTTGGACGGACTAGACTATTACACTATTGACATCAAATTGATAAAAGCAACTTATTATCCATTGTTCTTCTTCATCCTTTCGAATGAAACCACTGAGTTGAGTTGGTAGGATTTTGTCCTTGAAATCTGTTCCTTGTCACACTGATAGAACTGGCTGCCATTTATGAATTATGATTTACAAGCACCTATTTAGCGAGCATAAGTTTTAAGCGAATTGAGACCTGTAAAATTGCAATGACAAATAGCCCCTTATTTTAGAATGTAGAATATTTGCACTTTGTGTAAATTGTCACTTTCAGTTATTTTGGGCAGTGTTTGTTGCTGGATGATAGAATATCTTTGCTTTCTAGGAATAAATAGGTCAATTCTTTGCAAGTCAATTCATTTGCTCTATCCATTTCATCTTGTGTAGCTTGTATATGTTAATTTGCACTTCGTGGATAATAAAAATCTCTACTTAGTCAAGAATTTTATGTCTTGAAATTGGGAGTTTCTGTTTTGTGGTTGCCTCAAAAAATTGATTTCAAATTTGAGTGTCATTTATGAAGTTGCAGTCTATAAGATTTAATGTTTATTTAGTTTTATCTTGAGGAGTTATCCAAACTTTATCATCTAAGATAAAGATTAAGGTACATTTTTCATATTTGTTACCTAAAGCTCAAACCTTCTATGGCAGGTTAAAAAGGCCATAAAATCGGCAGAAAATTCAGTGAAAGGATACATCTTTGGACCAAACACTCAATCTGAAGAAGTTCAAGTAGAGAAGCTGGGCTCTGACAACAACATCAAGAAACAACCATAGTTTAATAAACAGCTAACTTTGTATAGTAACACCTCCAGTTTGAGTAAATTTTCCAGTTTTTTTTTTTTTTTAAAAAAATGAGATGCTGTATTGGGATCAATTGGTTTCTTGTAAAAGCTTACACCTTAACACCAATTGTGACTTGTGAACCTTGATGTTTTGAAGATGGTTTTTTTTTTTTTTTTTTTTTTCATTGTCAAACATATAGGCAATAAATAATTCTTTGCAAGTCAAACTATTTTTTTTTTAGGATAATACTTTGTTATCATAAATTAATATTTGTGTAATAGATAATTGTAGCTAAAGAAACCAATTAAGACTGTAAAAAATGGCTTTTATTTCTATTTCATGCGATTTTAAATTTCGTATAATCGGTTTAGAAAGCGCAGCCATAACATGACCGTGAGCATCTCGAATAGTTGCACCAACACCAATGATATGATACTCCTGCTAGCAGGGACGGAGGCAGAAGTTCAGAATAAGGGGGGCCAAATGATAAAAAAAATCATTAAGGGGGCCAAATACATAATTTTTTGGAAAAAAATAAAATTTTTAACATTAAATTACTTTATAATTTTTTTTGTCCAAAATTTTGAGAGGGGCCATGGCCCCCTTTGG
Source organism: Cannabis sativa (assembly GCF_029168945.1). Classification (NCBI taxonomy): domain Eukaryota; kingdom Viridiplantae; phylum Streptophyta; class Magnoliopsida; order Rosales; family Cannabaceae; genus Cannabis; species Cannabis sativa. Next base: position 36,906,066 of record NC_083601.1, on the reverse strand, counting down.
AGCTAAAGTAGCTTCGTCCCTGCCTGCTAGCATTCAAGGCAGCACTACAGCTACTTTATAGTCTCCTAAACCCGAGAGTACCCACGGAGGTGAAGCAGTCGATAGTAGAGTTGTTGCAAAGAGGGTGTTGTCTTGAGTTGCAGGAATAGCCGGATAATATTTGAGGCTAGCAGATTTGAAGTTGACGAGATAAATTGCAGCAAACTTAGCGAGTTATGCAGCCGGCCTTGCCTTTCCTCCATGAATAACAACTTTCCTTTCAGTCCAAATGCACCACAGAGTACAAATAATAAATTCTATTTCGGCCTTGGTATAAAGTGTAGAGAGAAGAACAAGATAGTCTCCTTTGATCATGGAAGAAGAAGGATGCCAATCGAAAACCAAGCCTAAACTATGCCAAACAGATCGAGCATACTCACAGCTAAACAAGACATGTCCTATAGACTCCCAAGCCCGACTACACACCAAACAAGTATTATCAGTTATTACCTTCCTTTTAACAAGGTTAGCCACTTGGAGAGCATCATAAACCACACCCAAGCAAAGATTTTGACTTTTTTTTGCGTTAATTTAAGAGACCAAATATAGTCCCATAATGACGAAGCATGTGCATCTTCAATTGAATTTGCCAAATGAAAGTTTGATTTAACAATGTAGTGGTCGAAGTGGTGATGATGCCAAATGAGCATATTTGAATTTGGGAAGAAATTCAATGGTAAAGTAAGAATTTTTTCCACATAAGTGGTGAAAAATATTGTTGCAGGAGCTATATGTTTCATTGACGCATGTGTTATCAAGTTCGCTACCACCCCATTTTAGGGGTGGCCATTTGTGTTCGCGAGTTGTATTCTTATCATGTCGAGACTCATGTATAATAGGTATATACTTGACCCGAACACGACCCATTTAAAAATCGTATTAGAAAATAAAATCCGAACACGATCTGTGTAATCCGTTTATAAGCATATTTTGTTTAAACATGTCAACCAATAATACATTTATGAAGTATTCAACGCGTTTATGACCCGTTTGTGATATGTTAAAGTACTAAAATAACTTTAAATAAGTTATTAACTGGTCAATTTTATGTTAGTCGTGTGAATCTGAACACAACTCGTTTATTAAATGGGTTAAACGAGTTAACTCGAACACGACCCGAACTCATTTAAGGCAAACCCAAACTCCTAACTCTCGTGCAGATTTCAAATTGTGTTATAGTGTCTGACTCGTTTTGCTAGTCCTACCTCATTTGTAGGCTCACCATAAGAAAGTGGACGAAAAAAAGTGTGACTAGAATCCATGGATCAGAACCGCTTCGACTGATCTGCCTTCACCAATTGGAAGTTCAAACTATTGAATATGATTTTGCATGAAATAGGAGAAAACTTTCTATTAAAATGAGGTCATCACATCAAATGACCCATGATGAGTCTCTTTAATCTTCAAAAAGTTTTTTGAATTTATGTGTTGTTGTTTTGAAACAAATTCCCCGACTCCACTCAGCATACTTATTTTCAGTAACTTCCAAATATGTCTGTCACGAATGTAAGTAACATTATCATATTTCATATTTCATATTTTTGTATTTTGAACGTGTAAAAACCTCCTTCACAAATAACTGTTTTTAACTACCAATCCACTCTCTCTCCTAGTTCTTGTTTTCACTCTCTCAGACTCCATAACATGCCCTCTTCTTCCTTCTCTTCCAAAACCCTAACTCCAAACCTGATATTTACCAGAAATGACTCTACCACCAGAGTGTCCCTTTCTTCCGACTTTTCCCCAAAAACCCTCTCAAAATTACACCCAACCCTTTCCTCCAAACCCAGAACAACCACCTCTTTCAAAGTCCTCGCTTCATCAAACCCCACGAACCCATCTTCATCTTCATCTCCCTCAAAAACTCTAATTTCAATCCTCCGTGCCATACCAGACTGGGCCGACCGAATCAAAGAGCGCGGAATGCGACAGAACCGAACCCTTTACAACCACGAGAAATGGGTTGACCACAGAAGCTCGCTCCGCCATGTCCGCCACTTTCTCTCGAGCCTGTCGTCCCGAGTCATCCTTTCATTGATACCACCGGTAATAGCATTCACGTCGGTAGCAGCTGTCATTGCGAGCTATAACTCTGTGGTTCTGATGCATTGGTTGCCGGAGTTTTTCCCTGTGTTGAGGGCCTCATCGCTACCGTACCAGCTGACTGCGCCGGCATTGGCGCTACTGTTGGTGTTCCGAACGGAGGCTTCGTATTCGAGGTTCGAGGAAGGGAGGAAGGCTTGGACTAAAGTGATTGCAGGGACGAATGATATGGCTAGACTGGTGATTACAGCGGTGAAGAGTTCCTCCGATGCGCAGCTCAAAAAGGCGCTTTTGCAGTACATAATGGCATTCCCGGTTGCCCTTAAGGTCAATTCCATTTTTTCCCAAGTTTTTTTGTTACTTGAAGAAATTTGAAAGTGGATACCAAGACAGATATATAAGCTAATCGAAAAGTAGAGAAGTTTTGCTTGACCCAAGTTAAGTAACAAAAATATGAAATTTGATCCAAAAGTATTATCTATGAGAGGAATGGATTCAATATATATTTTCCACTTGATCTCAAATTGTGTTTTTGGACTTGAAACAAATTGCTCAAGCTGTCAAAATTCAGGCTAATTAATTAGTGGTTCTTGGGTTCAAGCTTTTTTCTAAGAATATTCATATGTTTCATATGCTTGTATTGTAGTTTGATGCTGATTTTTTTGGACTTCTTGATTTAAGTGCCATGTGCTTTACGGTTCGGATGCTGAAGGAGATCTCCAGAATTTGCTTGAAAGAGATGAATTGGCGGTGGTTCTGAATTCAAAACATCGGCCTCGCAGCATTATTCAGTTCATCTCACAGAGCTTGCAAATGCTGAAGTTGGAAGAAGCAAAGAGAATTACGTTGGTAATTTTTCTTGAATTAGCAAGACATTGAGAAATTTTTGTCAGTTTCATTTCCCAAGTTTTATTAAACATCTTAAATAAGCTATAATTTCTGTTTAGATTTTGTAATTAAGATATCATCAGGTGGAAATCATTGATTCTTTTTTAAGACTATAATTTAGTAGTTCAGAGAAGTGGACACTTCAAATTAGCAACCACCATATCATGGTAACCCTTAAACTCAACTTGTGCAGGAATCAAAAATCTCTTGTTTTCACGAAGGAATTGGTGTTTGTGAACAGCTCATTGGCACTCCAATCCCTTTATCATACACTCGCTTGACTTCAAGATTTCTTGTCCTTTGGCATCTAACTCTCCCTATCATACTTTGGGATGATTGCCACTGGATTGTGGTTCCTGCTACTTTCGTTAGTGCTGCTTCTTTGTTCTGCATAGAAGAAGTATGTTTTCTCTCTCTAATACTCAGTTTTGGACTTGTGTTAGTCTTCTTTTGCCTGACAGTTAGATCATCTAAAGATTGGGAGGCAAGTAGTGAGTGCTGCTTTTATGGTTTTGATAATTAGGGAGCTATTGAGGTTAATGAAACAGTTTATGTCAATGTCGGTTGAATGGGAGATTTTCTAGCCAAATTAGGTAGTGGAAAATCTCAAACCTTTCTTTCTGAAGAGAAAATAGATAGGATATCAGATTATGGGAGTCAAGTTGTGGAATTTGTAGAAGTGTGGTTTAATTTAGATGACTTTATTTACCATTCATCTTATCTACTGCAGGTTGGTGTTCTTATTGAAGAACCATTTCCGGTGCTTGCCCTAGATGATCTCTGCAACTTGGTTAGGGAGAACATTCAGGAAGCCGTGGCAAGTGAAAAACGAATTCGGGCTGTGCTAAATGCTAAAAGAAATATCTACTCGGAGCAACATTCTTCCAATGGGCATCCTAATTTGTAGTTGGGTGGTATGATCATACAGAAATTTTTGCACAACTTCACGGCGTATGCTTATGTGTTTTTGAGTATTACACTCGGGCAAAGCTTGTGAATAATGATCATTTGATCCATTTAACAAAACACAAATATTATCGAGTTTTATCAATTGAATGTGGTAGATACATTACATAAACGAACAAGAAATCCTGTGTAAATACTATATTTTCTCTGTACATAAATGGTTATATGCTAAATGAAATTGTAACCTCGTTTGATATTATGGCATACCTTGTGTTATTGTCAAATTTATTCTTAAATGTGTGAAATGAGTGGACTCTGTAAGAGAAGATGTAAATGAATCGAGCCTCTTAATAAATGAAGTAATAATCAGAATCCAGCATCTAGAAAGGTTATATCTAGAAAATGGATGGTGGAGTTGTATAAAAGAAAATGTCTGAGCCCGGGTTCGAACCGGGGACCTCTAGTGTGTGAGACTAGCGTGATAACCGACTACACCACCCAGACAATTGATATATTGGGTATATTTTTACAATAAGATTAATGAACGAGTAAAAATAAGTATTTTTCTTTTCTTTGTCAATAACGGTAAGAACCACATTTGCATATCAATTAGCGAAAGAGCATTTTACAATTTTGTATACATTATTTTAAATAATTACAAAATATGTGCAAAAAAACTTATTATTATTTTCTCATACATTTTAATATATAATTAAAAACTTTTTTTCAATTTCTTTTATACTATATATATAGTAACAATTATTGATTATTATATCTTTATATATTAAAAGTGCCTATCTAACGGCAATTCTTGGTTTAACAGAATATACTTATTTTTAAAAGAATATTCTGTTAAATTTAACGATGTTAATAGGTTTGATCTCCCGTTAACAAATAAACCCAATAATTAAACCCAAAAAATTAAAAAATCTTTTAAATATTAATAATCTCTTTTTAAATTAAAAAAATCATCTTACCCACATATCTCTCTAACAAACGGATGACTCATTTTAACTCCCTAAAAAAATAATATATATATATATAAACAAAACCATATCGTCCCAAAAAAACAAGAATATATATATATATAAATACATATAAAAGTAAAACCGATTTGCCTAGCCATTACTTTCAATTCAAATTGTGATATCTTGTTCAATAGGCCTTGAGCAATATTCTTCTATATTTTAATTTTTTTTTTATATAATTTCTGCATATTGAAATGGAAAACAAGAAAAGAAAAATAAAGAAGTTGTTATGTATATCCTTTCCATCTTTCGAATAATTGTCCTTAACATTTTTGTTTTATTTTTAACCTTTGTAAAAAATCTAATGTAATCTTGATTAATCACGATCTACAAATGCCAATCTCACTCACAAGCTAAATTATGCTCGTATATTAGATCAAGCTAGATTTGGTTACCATGTTTACCAGTGTCTAGCAGGCCTAAAGGTTGTTATTTAGGCCATGTTTTTTTTTTAAAAAATTTAATTTTTAAATTATTTTTTTTATATATATTATGTATATAAAATATTTTTTTATCTTTAAAATAACACTATTTATAAAATAAAATTTATGTAAGACATTAATTATTGTAACAATTAAAATTATGATATATTTTTTTTAAAATATATATTATAACAAAATAAACGTGCATTGCACGTAATTTCAACCTAGTATATATATATATGGTAACATTGGTTATGTTTATTTTTATGTTTAAAATTATAATAAAAAATAGAAATTTTTACATCAAAAATACAAAATACACACTTTATTACATATATATCTTCACACGGTTAAACCAACATTTATACACATTAACTTTATTTTATTACACTTTTACCACTTACACACACAATCCATGCATGCAGCCACACACGTCATTGTCATTGATTGATGATTTATATCAATCACACCTTACATCACTCCCTTATCTTTTTCTCTTCTTCTTCTTTTTTTTTTTTTATTATTTTCAATTTCTTTTCAGTTTTTTTATAACAATAAAACCTCCATAGCTGAACTCTTCTCCTTCCCCTTTGCCAAAGAAAAGTTCTAAAATGGGGTTGAAAGCTGTAGCTAATAGGAATAAGACGATGACTCCGATTTTGCTCCTCAATTGTTGAAACGTGAGCGAGCTCCTCCTAAAAAAAAAATCAAAGGTTGCTGCCCAGGAAAAAATTCATCAAGATGATGCTCAAAAAATGATTAAGATGGAGCTGGTCTTCGATCTCAGGTTTGTTTTTGGTTTCTTTTTCGTTTCCCCCCTTTTTGAAATTTTTTTCGTATTTGACATTAGTGTGTTTTGTGTTTATTGATTTTACTATTTTAGGTTTTTTATTTTAACATTTCTTTTAGTTTTGTTTGGTTTTTTAGGGTTTCTATTTTTTTAGTTTAATTTATATGTTCTTTTTAGGAATTTTTCATTTTCGTTTGTTTAGTCTTAATTTCTATTTTATTTTGTTTTTTTTTTCTGTTTTTATTTTTCGAGATGTTTTATTGTTTTTCATTTCAGTTTCTTCATTTGATTATTTCTCATTTTGAAATAGTTTTTTCATAGTTTTTTAATAGTGTAAACACCTTCTGTATGTATTTTTTTAATATGTTTTTTGTCTAGTTGTTTCCTGTCCATTTTTATATCATCAATGGGTAACAATGAGATTTATCATGGATGTTGATGTTCAAAGAGTTTTTCCTGTATTTTAGTTTGTATACAGTTGTTTAGTAATTTTATTATAGTTTTGCTACTTGCATATGTTATTTCATTATAGAACTAATATGCAACTATTTGCACAAAACTTACTATGTATAACTACTATGTCTTAGTCCCCGTCAAATTAAATTCCTGCATTATATATAAACTATCATAAAACGATAATGCAACTATAAGGCAACCAAAACAAAAAATAAACAGACTTATACGTAACTGGTTGTACATTTATTCGAATTTACTCTTCTTATTGTGTTTCTAAAAAAATATATTTATATTGAAAACCAGTAATCAATTAATGAAAATGCAACTGTATATAACGTAGATGTATTATTCATGAGGTTTTTTTTTAAAAAAATTTCACATCATACATTGTTTTGGATTTGGTGGGAGCTCCAGATCTGTTTGTTACAAATCTACATTTCATGAATATAGATTTCGATATTAGGGGGAGTTATTTTGATCGAATACAACAAAAAACAAATGTGTAATTTCAGTTTCTTCACAGTGTTTCTGATTTTTTTTCGTCATTTTCAGTTTAGATCATTGCAGGTCTTCTTTTCCAGTTAATTTTGCCCGAATTAATAGTATTTTCCACGTTTGGGTTTCATTTTGGTTGTTTTGCGGTTTTGAAACGATCGAGGTATTTTGATCTTCATGGTTTGCTCTGTACAGCTGAAGGCTTAGTGCATGTGGTATTTTTGTAAATATTTGTATGTGAACTGTATAAATGTTTAATGGGCCGACCCAAAGTATTTTTGTAATTTTTTTTTCCTTTTTTGTATTTTTCTGTTTTTTTCCCTAAAAAATATACTAATAATATAAAACATTTTATATATGTGTTTATTTTTTTTTACTATTAATTAAATATACTAATTTAATAAACAAAATAGTAATATTCACATAAGTTTATTATATCATTCTATGCGTGTTATGTTTATTTTTTAGTAATTTTTTAGAAAATAAATAATATATATATAAAAAAATTGTTTATTTTGATCTTTTTTTTTTTGTTTATTGTGTCATGTTTATTTTTTCTAATTAAATAATTTTTGGAGTTTATAAAGTTATGTTTGTTTATTTATTTTTTGATGTAAGAATTATACTTTAATAGAAAATTCGTTCACTAATTCATTATAAAATAATCAATATATAGAAACAATAGAAAAAGAATATACTTATTTTAGTATAGTATAAAGAAATTTTTACATGAAAAATCACTTTTGCACAATTTATTACCAAAATACTCCTACACGCCTATATCAACTTTTTTACTTACAATGTTGGTTTTATTACACAAATACCACTTAGTCATCATTCAATCCATCATCAATCAAATCCTACTCTCTTCCCTCTCTTTTTTCATTTTCTATCAATCAATCCATCATTTCACTCTCTTTTTTTCTTCTTTTCTTTTTATTTTTAATTTTATTTCAGTTTTTAATTTTTTATTTTTAATTTTATTTCAGTTTTTAATTTTTTATTTTTAATTTTATTTTCAGTTTTTAATTTTTAATTTTTTTTTCCATAACAATTCTTTTTTTTTTTTAATTTTTAATTGTAAAGCTAGTTTCTTATATATTGTTGCTTAGGTCTAGGATTGACTTCTATCAATCAATCCATCATTTCACTCTTTTTTTTTTCTTCTTTTCTTTTTATTTTTATTTTTATTTCGAGTTTTTAATTTTTAATTTTTAATTTTATTTCGAGTTTTTAATTTTTAATTTTTTTACATAAAAATTCTTCTTTTATTTTTATTTTTAATTTTTAATTGTAAAGCTAGTTTCTTATATATTCTTACGAAGAAACGGACCTTGATAACATATGGAGCGACTGTGTAGAGAATAAAGCCAGAAAGAGTATAGACAACAAAAGCTAATACCTGAAGACAAAATCAAATATTAAAGAATAGTCGAAGTCAAGGAAAGTGTTCTGAGAAATGAAAAATATTTTCACTGGTTTTAGGCACAATCTTAGGAAATCATTGTGCTTCTTATGTATGTTTGCTCAACAAATAATGCAGAGATTTCATTGTCAACGTTTCTGGGAAAAAAGCTAATGTTGGTGCTGATGTTCGAACCGAGGTTTGTTTTCGGTTTCTTTTTGGTTTTCTCCCATATTTGAAATTTTACACCTTCTGTATGTATTTTTTTAATATGTTTTTTATCTAGTTGTTTCCTGTCCATTTTTATATCATCAATGGGTAACAATGAGATTTATCATGGATGTTGATGTTCAAAGAGTTTTTCCTGTATTTTAGTTTGTATACAGTTGTTTTGTAGTTTTATTATAGTTTTGCTACTTGCATATGTTATTTCACTATAAAATTAAGATGCAACTATTTGCACAAAACTTACTATGTATAACTACTATTTCTTAGTCCCCATCAAATTAAATTCTTGCATAATATATAAACTATCATAAAACGATAATGCAACTATAAGGCAACTATTTGCACTTGCATACAGTTGTTTTGTAGTTTTATTATAGTTTTGCTACTTGCATATGTTATTTCACTATAAAATTAATATGCAACTATTTGCACAAAACTTACTATGTATAACTACTATTTCTTAGTCCCCATCAAATTAAATTCTTGCATAATATATAAACTGTCATAAAACGATAATGCAACTATAAGGCAACCAAAACAAAAAATAAATCAAAATGTAACTGTATATAACGTAGATGTATTATTCATGAGGTTTTTTTTTTTTTTAAATTTTTACATCATACATTGTTTTGAATTTGGTGGGAGGTCCAGATCTGTTTGTTACAGAGCTACATTTCATGAATCTGGATTTCGATATTAGGGGGAGTTGTTTTGATCGAATAAAACAGAAAACAAATGTGTAATTTCAGTTTCTTCACAGTTTTTCTGATTTTTTTTCGTCATTTTCAGTTTAGATCATTGCAGGTATTCGTTTCCAGTTGATTTTGCCAGAATTAATAGTTGTATTTTTCTCGTTTTGGTTTCATTTTGGTTGTTTTGCGGTTTTGAAACGAGCGCGTATTTTCATCTTCATGGTTCGCTCTGTACAGCTGAAGGCTTAGTGCATGTGGTATTTTTGTAAATATTTGTATGTGGACTGTATAAATGTTTAATGGGCCGGCCCAAAGTATTTTTGTAATTTTTTTTCCTTTTTTGTATTTTTTTGTTTTTTTCCCTAGTATAAATTGTCTATGTCTATTTTTATGTTTACAATTATAATAAACATACTAATAATATAAAATACTTTGTATATATATGTTTATTTTGTTTTCTATTTATTAAACATACTAATTTAATAAACAAAATAATAATATTCATATATGTTTATTATATCACTCTATGTGTTTATGTTTATTTTTAGTAATTTTAAGTATTGATTTGTATTTATATACAGTATGTTTATAATTTTGATATCGTATTTTATTAAAAAAAAAATCTTATTAAATTATAACAATTCATACTAAAATAGATAATAAACATTTATTTTTTAATAAAAAAAATAACTTGTTTATTTTTATAAAACTGTTTAATTAATTTTACCAAATTGTTTATTTTGAGTTTTAATAAACATAGTTTATTATTTAATAATTAAAATGTATGGTTTCATGTAATACATTTTCAAAATATACAAGTTCTTAAAATATTTTTTTTTGCACATTTTTTGTAATTATGTTGTTTTTGTTGTACATTTATGAAAAAAAACCCTTAGCGAAATATCTACGTGTTCGGTAGAACATTTATACGCCTACGTAGTCATTGAATAAAATTCTGACAAACAAACTAAACAATATGCTTATGAAAATCTGAGATTCACAGTACCAAACATGAACTAAACCTCTTTTTTTTTGAAAGCCACATGAACTATTTTCCTATCTCAGAGTTTTGCATGGATGATTTCAAGCTGAGAAATTATGTTCTCAAATGCTGGCTTCTTGTGCCAGCAATCTCTTAGAAGCCATGTAATATCACAAAGAAGAGCCAGGGAAGGAAACTACACCATTTGCATATGCTCTGCAATTTGTTCTGTATCCTCTTCTACAGGTGATGGTCTTTTTTGAAACATCTAATTATACCTTATATTACACGAACTTTCTTTTCCAGTCTTATAACCATTCTCAGCTTCATCTTGTAACACATTTCTATAAGTCAAAAGGGCCTTCTACCATTTCTCAAAGGGAGAATTTTGGTAGAAACAAACAATTTATTATTCTTAGTGTAAAGATCATGTTGGAGTACCTTGGTGTTAAATCTCTGTGGATTAGAGCATGTGGTTTATGGTGATGGAAATAATTCATTCCTCTGCAAGATATTCAGTAAGTAGAACAATAGCAGCCAAAGTTGTGGGTACTGAAATGCCGGTATATTAATGACTCCTAATTTATGTTTTTCAAATATAAGTTTTAAAGTCATTTTTTTTTTTAAAATATAATTAATGTTTTATAACTATAAGTAGCACTATCACATACCTGATATGTTAATTTCACTTACTACTAATTGTTTTGCAATTTTGCGTTGTGTCGTTTGGTAACACTTTTGTTTTTTAATTTTTTAATCACAAAAACAGAAAACAAAAGTGTGTTCTGTAAAGTTCATTTTTTGATTTTATTTACGTCAGGTCTATAGGTCCGGGGTCGGATTCGAGTTCAGGTCAGAGGTCGGGTTTAGCGCCAGGGTCGTGGAGGGATTTGGGTCCGAGTCTGATCGAAGTCCAAAATATTGATTAATAAAAAAACTGTTTAAAAAAATATTGAAAGTAATTTTTTTTAAAAAAAGATATTTTGATTCTCAATTAAAAAATTGAAAAATAAAAACAGTTTTACAGAACATATTTTTGAAAAATATTTTCACTTTTTCACTTTTAAAAATTGAAAACTAATTAAAAAAGTGTTACCAAACACCGCAAGTAATTTAGCCTTGAAATGAGTAGATAGTGGAATTAAAGGAATAAATGATATATATTTTTATTCCTCTGTTTTATCGTTCTTGAATCTTGAACCCGTGACGAACTATATCTTGATTACTATATATATACAATTGTGTACGTTACCCCCACCAACCCACATTCCTTTGAAAAACACTAATTTTTATCTTTGCAAAGATAGCTTTTCTACTTTGGAAAACATTCTTTGTAATTATAAGCTAGCTTTTCAAAGCAACATGGATGCAAATGGACGTGATGATGATGATAGGGAAACATTATCCAATTCATCTATTCCCACAAGAACTAGAGATTTGTCTTTCATTGTTGAAGATTTGTTTAAAAGATCAATAGCGCAAGAAAAACAACCCAATATGGAATCATCATCAACAGCACAAGATCAACTTGATATGGAGGAATTAACAGCACTGCGGCTATCTTCTTCCTCTTTTCCTAGTAATCCTGCAATGAAATTACGAGCCCAAGAACAACCCAATAATATGGAATTAGCAGCAATGGACCAATCTAAAATGGAGGAATCAGTAATATTACAACTGTCTTCTTTTTCTTTTTCTAGTGAGCCTTCAAGGAAATTAACACAAATAGAAGCCCCAGTATCCCGCAAGCGCGCTAGAACAGGATTCCCAAAAGTTTGTGCTAATGCGAGTAAACAAAAATCAGAGTGTACGTATATACTATAATTTAATATGATTTTCAAACGTTAGTTAGTATCATCATGTACCAAAATCTTGATTTTCTTGCTCCGGTAATAATGTTCATTTGCTTTACATATTATCTTTTTATGTTAGATGATGAGATTATGTGTGGCGTGACAGGTGTTGATCAGGAGGGTCCTTCTTATGGTGTTATTAACGTTGGAAAAGGAGAAGTAAGCATGCATTTTAATTCATTAAATTTAAAATATGAAATAGAGAAGATGAATAATTTAGGCTCGTTTATAACGCCTAGGTCGTATTATATTGTATAATATTGAATTAGATTATATATCATATTTTTATATAATACTATGTTAAACTTTAATTTATACTAAAATATTATATATTTAGGTGTCCATATATAAAAGTTAATACTACATCTAGTTTTACATAAAAATATTGCATAAAATACAATTCAATATAATACAATACAATACGACCTAATACGGCTTTCCAAACGAACCCAGTACTACTTCTCTATCTGACTTTGGTATTTGGTTATGAAGGACATCATAGGAAAAGTCAAATCGTTTGCGTCACAGATACGGGTGGAGACGAGTAGTGTGGTCATTGTGTCAGCTGTTGGTGATGTTCTTAATCCGACTCTTACGAAGTATTACAGAGGCAAAAACATACGAAATGATTATGAGGTATGTACTACCAAAAGTATTCTGAATATGTATACTTGAATATTGTTCTTATATAAATGTTTTTGGTAAATTGTCTTGTGTACGTAGGGACAATTCAAAATTGCTCGCTTTTATGGCACAATTGATCGAGGTGTTGTGATCAGGGTTTTACGTCGTCGTTTTGAAGACCATATTGATGAATATAATGGGGAGGTTATTGGAACGCTCATTGCTGCAGCGACAACCTACGTTCATGTAAAATGGTGATACAGACAACATTGTAGATTACTCCTAATTAAAGCTAAGAGTTTCCACAAGCAGTTTCTCATGTATATTTTACTTGTGGTTTGAGCCTGTCTTGTTTCTTTATCGTTCATTTTTCTTTTAATGTTTGAACTGGATTGATGTTTTTGCTGCTTAATTCCTTCAAACATAAAAGTTTAGCCTTCATTCTTCACTTTATCACGCTTTCTATTTTATGCTTTTTAAAATGGCAACTATAAAATTACTAGACAGAGTAGTGGAACATATAAATTGCTTTCTCTATTAATATATTTTAATTTTAAGTTTAGCTTTACTCATTCATGTGAATAAGATTCTGAAATATGTTTATTATATATACGGTAGAGAAATTATCATAAAAATACACCAACAAGATTAGATGGTGATATATATAATCAAAATTCTCATTTACTATGTTCCTTTCTTGTGATTTACCTTATAAACTTTGTACATAGTAGGTAGGCCTGCCGGTAATTTTATTATTATATATTTAAAGTTATACAAACTACAAAGCTCACGCTGCCACCAACGTTAATTCTAAAGAAAAAATAACCAAGACAGTAAAGCCAATGTGTCTCTATATCTATATATGTATAGCCAACCCCTAAATCAATTAGTACAAGAAAAAGAACTCATTGAAAAGATGAAGAGCTATTCTTTTTCATCAGTTCTCTGTTTTCTCCTAATCCTTATCACACCCAACTTATTGAGCATAAACGAAGCTAAAACTAAAAGCTGCAATCCCAGTGGCAAAATAAGAGGGAAAAAACCTCCTCCAGGACAATGCAACCCGGAGAATCAATCAGAGTGTTGTAAAAGAGGCAAATTGTATACCACTTACGAGTGCTCACCCCCGGTGTATAGTCACACTAAAGCAGTTTTGACAATCAACAGTTTCGGAAAGGGTGGAGATGGCGGCGGACCCTCTGAGTGTGACAAAAAGTTTCACTCAGACGAAACTCCGGTGGTGGCCTTATCCACAGGATGGTTCAACAACAGACAGAGGTGTTTGCAGAACATAACCATACATGGTAATGGGAGGAGTGTGACTGCAATGGTTGTGGATGAATGTGATTCAAGAAGAGGCTGTGATGCTGACCATGATTATCAGCCCCCATGTCCTAATAACATTGTGGATGCCTCTAAAGCTGTTTGGAAGGCATTAGGAGTCCCCAAACATGATCGGGGTGAACTTCATATCTTCTGGTCTGAAGCTTAATTTTCTTTAATAATTTCTCAATGTAATGCTAGTGATAGTTGTTATTATATCATGCATAATGGGAATGCTGATGATTGTTGTTAGAAAAGGTATTGTCTCATATCAGTTGGAATATCCTCAGGTGCTTAATTATCAAAATTGCTTAATTTTATTTTATTTTACTCGGGAAAATTTGTCACTGCTTTGACCAGTGTACTATTATTTTGCTTGTACGATTATGTCGTCGTTTGAAATCTTGTTAGTGCAGAAGATGCATGAAAAGGGACCCCTTACTTGTGCTTCTTCATTATTAGGAGAAAATCATAGCTTAACATAAACATAATATAAAGAGTGAGTCCTTATAAGATATGGGTTTTCTGGTTTTGATTCCTTATCTGTCTCAATATCTCATGTTAATTTTTAATTCATCCAAGAAATTAGAAAATAACTACACCTAATTTGGAAATATAGAAAATTTCTCATATAAATTCATTAAAAAAGTCCCTAATATTGAGGCTTTTTCATGTCAAATGAGAAGGGAAATTTGATTTTCTATACTTAGAAAATTTTAAAATTTTTTCCTTAAACCAAAAATTTAAACCCTAAAAAAACTATACCTTTTTTTTCAAAACCCCAAAAATACCCTCAAACTCTCACATCATCTCTCTTTCTCTCTCTATCTCGGCATCCCACACCCCAGGTCCGATGGTCGGACCATGGGGTCCGATGGGGTCCGACCAATCGGACCCCATGGTCCGACCATCGGACTGGTTTTTTTTTTTTTTTTTTTTTTTTTTTTTTTCCGATTTGAGAGAGACTTAGAGAGAGGGGGTCGATGGTCGGACCATGGAGTCCGATTGGTCGGACTCCATGGTCCGACCATCGGACCTGGGGCTTTTTTTCCTTTTTTTTTTTTTGCTTTCGATTTGATGGACCGGCGGTGAAGAGGGGGCCTGGGATTCGTGGGCTTCGACCGTCGGTGATGGGGGGCCTGGGATTCGTGGGACCGGCGGTGAACTGGGCTTCGACCGTCGTTCGGGTTGGGGTTGGGATTCGTGGGTGAGGGTGGTTCGGGTTGGGGTTTTCGTGGGTGAGGGTGGTTCGGGTTGGGGTTGATCGTGGGTGAGGGTGGTCGACGACCGTGGGTGAGGGTGGTTCGGGTTGGGCTTGATCGTGGGTGAGGGTTTTCATGGGTGAGGGTGGTTCGGGTGAGGGTGGGCGGTTGGGGTGAGATAGAGAGAGAGAGAGAGAGAGAGAGAGAGAGAGAGAGAGAGAGAGAGAGAGAGAGAGAGAGAGAGAGAGAGAGAGAGAGAGAGAGAGAGAGAGAGAGAGATGATGCGAGAGAGAGAGAATTGTGAGGGGGGTATTTTTAGGGTTTTGAAAAAAAAGTATAGTTTTTTTAGGGTTTAAATTTTTGGTTTAGGGAAAAAATTTTAAGATTTTCTAAGTATAGAAAATCAAATTTTCCTTTCAAATAATCGAGTGTGATTCACAATTTTATATGACAAACATTCTCAATGACATAGCAGATTCTCATTGGGAAATTTGATTTTCTATACTTAGAAAATCTTAAAATTTTTTCCCTAAATCAAAAATTTAAACCTTAAAAAAACTATACTTTTTTTTCAAAACCCCAAAAATACCCCCCTCACAATTCTCTCTCTCTGCATCATCTCTCTCTCTCTATCTCACCCCAACCGCCCACCCTCACCCGAACCACCCTCACCCACGAAAACCCTCACCCACGATCAACCCCAACCCGAACCACCCTCACCCACGGTCGTCGACCACCCTCACCCACGACCAACCCCAACCCGAACCACCCTCACCCACGAAAACCCCAACCCGAACCACCCTCACCCACGAATCCCAACCCCAACCCGAACGACGGTCGAAGCCCAGTTCACTGCCGGTCCCACGAATCCCAGGCCCCCCATCACCGACGGTCGAAGCCCACGAATCCCAGGCCCCCTCTACACTGCCGGTCCATCAAATCGAAAGCAAAAAAAAAAAAAAAAGGAAAAAAAGCCCCAGGTCTGATGGTCGGACCATGGGGTCCGATGGGGTCCGACCAATCGGACCCATCGGACCCATGGTTCGACCATCGGACCCCCTCTCTCTAAGTCTCTCTCAAATCGAATGAAGAAGAAGAAGAAAAAAAAAAAAAAACACAGTCCGATGGGGTCCGATTGGTCGGACCCCATCGGACCTGGGGTGTGGGATGCCGAGATAGAGAGAGAAAGAGAGATGCTGTGAGAGTTTGAGGGTATTTTTGGGGTTTTGAAAAAAAAGTATAGTTTTTTTAGGGTTTAAATTTTTGGTTTAGGGAAAAAATTTTAAGATTTTCTAAGTATAGAAAATCAAATTTCCCATTTGAAATTCATAAATTATTTAATTAAATTAAAATTATTAATTAAATTTGTAAAACTATAATTTTTTTTAAAAGTAAAACAAAAAATAAAAAGAATGGAAGTGCATCTTCGGCCATCGTCCTTGGCAGCTTCTTATTGGTAAATTGTCTTGTGCACGTAGGGACAATTCGAAATTGCTCACTTTTATGGCACAATTGAACAAGGTGTTATTCTCCTCTACTTAACTTACTCATTTATTTTTCTTTAGATTTTCTTTTTTAAGTTTGGGAAGAAGATTACGAAGAAGGGCCCGAAGATGAGGATATTGGAAAAGTTGATTTAGTCCACAATTGTTTTTTTGAATTAAAAAAAGAAGTGGATTTTAGTCCTACATTTGTTTTGTAGTAAATTTGATAAACCTGAAAGGGCTATAAATAGAGATATAAGCCTAGTTTATTTTTAACAAATTTTATATTAATTGTATTGTGAATACCATACTCAAAATAAGGTGTATATTAATTGTATTAGGAATGTGGTATTCGTTTGTTAGATTGTATTACTAAGGGAAAAATAAATTTATAAATTGTGAAACGAGTGCATGTCACGATCACAGGGGAAGACAGTAATTTAAGAGAGCAATTTGTTCATTAATGAATGTACCAAAAAAGAATTTAGATTAGAATTGGGGAAAGATGATATACATTATGTAATCCCAAATCTTATTCGAATGACGAGGTGTATCTTTTGAGCGACACATGGTGTACTTCCATGTACTTTTAAGATTTGGGTGAAAGAAATACTTTTCAGTATATCTGCTCAAGATGAATAACTTGTCAAATGCAACAATAAAAGAACAAGATAAAAGTTGTCGTACGTAGCAAACGAAGTTAACCTGGACGACAAGAAACAGTCAGCACCTCACGCGATCTGACTAGGGTAAAACATGAAAAATAAATCTATATAAGTTAGTTTCTTGTTCTATATTTCCATGTGTAATTATCATAATTTGGGAAAGTTAGTAATTTTCTATTTTATGCCTTAATAACTTTTGAGAAAGTATTTTCATTATAATTATTCCCTACAAATAGTAAAATCACTCAGAACACTTCGAGAGATCCTCTAACAAATTCAAGAGATTCTCTAACAAATTCAAGAGATCCTCTAACAAATATCTGAAGAACACTTCTCGTGAAATTGGTACCACTCCAATCACTCAGAACACTAGAACAACCAATACTCATGGGGAAACTAGGTCGGGCATTGGAGAGCCATTAATTAGCGAGCCTCGGGTGACCATTGATAATGATACCGAGTTACATAATTTGAGGGTGGCAATGTCTCTTATTCAAAATCACACGAACACTTTTCATCACGGCCAGACAGATACTTGAGCAGCCATGAACGAAGCATTCACACAACAAAAGAAGCGTTTTCAAGAATACATGGATAGAGAGACTGAAAGTTTAAGGGCCAGCAAGAAGCAATTGACAATCGATCACATGAGACTATTGAGCTGATAAGATAATTTAATCAACCATTAAATATAGATAATCAAAAATAATAATAAAACAATACTATAATTAATTTAGGAAAATTCTATGTTCCAATTTTTAAAATTAAGTGTACCAAACAACTCCTTTCGTATTTTCAATGTTTAGATAGTTTTAATCTTAATTTTTTATGTGACAATGTATATTGTAGTTTTTTAAAATATCTTGCAAATTTTTAATAAATTCAGAATAATTTAACATGTCAGAAATAAGATTCAAAAAATTTGTTTACTTATGCCCATTTTTATCATTTTTTAAAAAAATTAATTTTGTATTAATTATTATTTGTTATTAGTAATATTGAAAATCCAAAAACATTTATAAGAACATTTAATTTTTTCCTAAAATTTTTTGTTTACTTAAACAAGAGAGATTCAAACTTCTTCATATTTACAAACTCATATGATATCTATGTATTTCTTACCGAATTTCTTCAAGTATAAAAAAAAAATGCAAGTTTCTCATCTAAATCAATAATAATATATTTATTGATCAAAAATATACTTTAGGTAAGAGTTTTTTCAACAACAAAAAATATGAAAAATTATTTAATTTTTAATTTCTTTTTTAAGAGGAGGCAAGCTTTAGAAGTAGATAATGTTCATGAGAAAAAAAATACTAATTAATAATGTGACATCCAATTTTAGATGATAAAAAAGAAAAGCTAACAAAAATATTATCTCTCTAAATAGAAGAGTTGACGAAATTTTTTCAACATGGTGTACATTTTAAAGGATACAATTTTATAGTGTTGTAAGTTCAAAAGACAAAATATTAATTATTTCTTTAAATAGCTATACATATTTTTTTTGTAGGAGCCACTCACGTGCACCTCACTAGTTGATTAAATATAATTAGATATTAATTGATCTATATATTCCTAAGAGATAATTTCAAAAAATATAAAATTACAAAAATACAGTTTGCATCGTATTTTCAATATTTTTACGATTTTTTAGATTTTATTTATATAAAATACAGTCTTTTGGTGTATTTTTATGTTGTATTTTTGTTATTTTGTTGTTAATTTTTTGTTGTTTATATATTATCTTTTATGTTGTTTTGTTGTTATTTTGATGTTGTTTTCTTGTTACATTCATGAAGTTTTCTTGTTATTTTTTGTGTTTATATAAAATACCGTAAAAAATATAAAAATATATATATAAAAAAAAACTTTAAAAGTAAAAATTTTAAAAATTGTTGTTTTGTATAATTACCCATTTTCCTAATGAGGTAATCTTTGTCAATGACTCGTAAATAAGCTATGATTTTTATTTACTCAATTAGATATTAATTGATCTATTTTCTTAATGGGGGGGTTATATTTTTAGAATAATATGTTTCATAAATACTTAAATTTAATTTTTAATTATAAATAAATATCTAAGTTTAATTTTTTAAGGTAATAATATTAAGTTATAATTTTAGAATTTCTATAAGTGTTAAATTGTCATATGACAATTTCTGATTGGTCTAAGTCATTAAATTTTTATTTTTTTTTAAAAAAAAATTAATTAAATATACCAATAAGAAAATGACACGTAGATAATAACTTAACATTTAAGGTTAGGTACATAGAGTTACAAAAATATAATTTAAGTATTATTACTACCAAAAATTAAATTTAAGTATTTATTGGTAATCAAGAATTAAATTTAAATATTTATATCACAAATTACTATTTTTTTTAAAAAACAAGGATAGTGAAATATTTCCTATTCAACATTTCCCATTAACCTAAGATAAGTTCTATTAGATTTCTTTGCTTCTTTAAAAGAACAAAAAAAAGTATGATGTGTTCTTTGTCTTTGTTCAATTTATTAAAAAGAGACAGAGCACTCTATGAATAAATCTTTATCATCTCTCCTAGTGCTGTATAGACTTTTAATTGAACATTATTTATCATTTTGATCAAACTTAAAGCTAAGTTATCCAATAGCAACTCAAAAGGGAAATCATCACTAACATACAAAAGTAGGCTCAAACTTGGTGATATAATCCAACACTAATTTAATTCTGTTTTTTTATTATTATTAAATTTTTACCTTATAGGTTCCTGTTTGTATCCATAGTTGGACACCTCATTTTATCAGCAACATCTTATCTAGAGAATAACGTACTTTTACTTTTTGAAGGAAAGACTGTAAAAATGTCATATTTTGAGCTATACAAACAAGAAGGAGAATAACTTCTTTTAACTGTTCCTTAGTTTTCTATAAATAGAGCCAACAAGTAATTATACTTTCACCAATCCAACCCAAAAGAAAGAAAGAGAGGAAAAGGAACTGAAAAGGATGAAGAACCAATTTTGTTCAAAGACTTTTCTTCTCATCTTCCTTGTTGTAGTCACACACTGGATGACTATTGAAGCCAAAACTTGCAATCCCAGTGGGAAAATAAGAGGGAAAAAGCCTCCTCCAGGACAATGCAACCAAGAAAATGACTCTGATTGCTGCAAGCAAGGCAAATCTTATACTACCTACGAGTGCTCACCAAGAGTGTCAGGCAAAACCAAGGCAGTTTTGACAATCAACAGCTTTGAGAAGGGTGGAGATGGCGGAGGACCCTCAGAATGCGACAACAATTACCACTCAGACGACACTCCGGTGGTGGCATTGTCCACTGGCTGGTTCAACAATATGCAGAGATGTCTTCAGAACATAACCATATATGGTAATGGGAGAAGTGTGAGTGCAATGGTTGTGGATGAGTGTGATTCAACAGCAGGGTGTGATGCTGATCATGATTATCAGCCTCCTTGTCCTAATAACATTGTTGATGCTTCTAAAGCTGTTTGGAAGGCATTAGGAGTCTCCAAAGGTGACTGGGGCGAATTGGATATTTACTGGTCTCAAGCTTGATTTCCCTTTATCTCCATACATATTATGTTATATCTTGTAAATTTGCACTGCATTGTGATTGAGATTGTTGCATTTTTATTATGGTTCTGTTTTATTTTCTTGTAATATACTCCTTTTCATTGGCAGTAAGTAGTTGTTCCTTCATGTTGTTTAATGAAAAGATACATATTGTGAAAAGCTTCTCTAGATCAGTCATTAATTTAACACTTAGTCGAAACACATTAACTTTGAGTCAGTTCACTAGGAACAACAGCCCCCTGAACTGAATCTGAACCCACCTAGACTTAGAATTAATAGTTGCGAGCCAAATAAATCCTTTGTCCACAATACATAATTATCTGATAAGTAAAGAACCTAGTAGTAAAATTGTGGTCCAAGATGGCAGAAATCGGAAGAGACCACAAAATGACAGCCCATTTCAAGAAAGAAAAAGAAAATGTTGCCTTCAAGCTAAATGCTGCCTTAGATTCAGCAAAAGAAAAAAAAAAGGCTAGATGAATTTATAAACAAACACTGATGGATTTGAAAGATAGAATTCTGTTTGCATTTGTTTCATTCACATAGCTTAAAGGTTTCATATAATAGATTAAGTAGTTCTAGAAAAGTAGACATACGTTAAACTAACAGATAGAGTCTAATCTTTACACAATTATCCCTCAATGGAACATAATTAACTTTCCACAAATTATTGAATTTGATTAGTGGTAACATGAGTATACAAGTTTCCCTAAAATAAAGATAGACATCCAATTGAGAAAACTGGAATTGAAAGCTACAGAACTAACCAAAAGTAGTCATAGTTGTTGTTCTTCTAGCTACTGAAAGTTTTAACAAGTTTGGGTGTGGTCAATATGATCCTATCTGGAGGACACAACTATTGGCCTTAGGCTTGGTCAGTCTACATCTGCTGCTAGAAAATCAGTTAAACCAAAAAATTATCTAACTACCATTGAAAAATTCATTGACAAATATAAATTAGAGGCAAAATTAGATTTATTTTTTAAATGACAAATTTAAATGTATGAAGTATGATGGCTCTAAAGAATTGAGAGGTGAATAGATTCTTCTACTTCTGATCTTCATTGCTGCTGAAGATAAAGATTGACATAATTAACCAATAAAACCTGCCCATTTTTAACAGCTAAAAAGGAACATAAACAACTAATACAAAACAAGATCATCTAAACACAAGTTCACCGGAGACCAGCAGGCCTTCTAGATACACAGTTATAGCTTATATAAACCCCAATAATAATATTGGTTGCTACAAAGATTTTGCACATTCCATTCCCAAACACTAACCCAGAAAACACAAGGTTCAAAAACACTGGCTAGTAAGACTAGGACATATACAATATAGAGCAGTTTCACGTCCAACCAACCTTCTACAGCATGCTATCTGTCCTTGCTGGAAGCCGCCGGAAGAAGTTAAGGGGCAGTGAACCTTGGGTGTCTCATGACATAAAACCCGGCAAGAAGGGCCAGAATTTGAATTTAAATTAATAATTTAATAAATTACTAATTGAGTAGAGAAGTAGAACATATAAATTGCTTAGCTAGTATTCTATTATTTGAGATAAGCTATATAAGATAACCATTTATTAATTTATTAAATTAAAATACATAAAATTTTATATTAAATTGCACCTATTACTGTATAGCATCTGTACGTGGTGTTAGAACTCTTATTTGAGATTCCGAATCTGCCACCCTATCAATATTTTCCCAGCTCATATTTCATGCTAATGATTGACCTTCCTAATACATGATTCTGAAATATGTTTTGTTTTATGTTTTCGATTCAGCCGCAAGTTATATATCCGATAGAGAAATTTATCCTAAATGTTCAAAAATAAAATTAAATGGGTGATATAATCAAAATTCTCACTTACCTTTTTCCTTCTTGTGATTTACCTAAGCTATATATAAACGTTTGTACCTATTATGTGTCCCTGCCTAGTAGTATTACTTATTTTAAGCTATACAAACCTCGCGCTATCACCAGCGTTACTTTTAAGAAGAAGTTAACTAAGAATTTAAGCTAGAATAAAGCCATGCAACGTGTCTACATAAGCGCATGATCTATATATGAATACCCAACCCAGCCAAACCACTAAATCAATTTGCACAAGAGAAAAGAAAATATAATGGGCTATACTTCTACAACAGCTCTCAGTTTTCTCCTAGTCCTTCTTATTGCAACCAACTTATTAAGCATTAATGAAGCTAAAAGATGCAATCCCAGTGGGAAAATGAGAGGCAAAAAGCCACCTCCAGGAAAATGCAACCCTGAAAATCAATCAGAATGCTGCAAAAAGGGCCAGTCCTATACTACCTACGAGTGCTCACCAAGGGTGTCTCGCCACACTAAGGCAGTTCTGACAATCAACAGCTTCCAGAAGGGTGGTGATGGCGGCGGGAAATCAGCATGTGACAACAAGTTTCACTCGGACAACATTCCGGTGGTGGCCTTATCCACAGGATGGTTCAATAAAGGGCACAGGTGTTTACAGAACATAACCATACATGGTAATGGGAGAAGTGTGAGTGCAATGGTTGTGGATGAGTGTGATTCAACAGTAGGGTGTGATGAGATTCATGATTATCAGCCCCCATGTCCTAATAACATTGTTGATGCTTCTAAAGCCGTTTGGAAGGCATTAGGAGTCCCCAAACATAAACGGGGTGAACTTGATATCTTCTGGTCTGAAGATTGATTTTCCTTTTCCTATGTATGCTAATAGTTATTGTTATTAAATAAGCAAAATGGGAATGCATGCAGAAAGGTTGAATAGTTAATCTCATAATTGTTATTAGACAGGGTCATAATTATTCTCCTAATCTTTAATGAATCATGTTATTGATTAATTTGTATCTATGTGTGTATTTCTAATATTATTACTAATAAAGCTATGTTCTTCCCCCTTTTTCTATATTAATCTTCTGAACTAATTGAACTTTGATGGATTATGGGTCTTTAGAGTACATATCTTTAATTTTTTATTAATTAAGAAATGTTAAACATACAAGCGCGCGGTCAGTACTCCTTACTCATTATCTGACTTTGAAATTTTAACGAGTTATATCTCTATGTTTGAACATCCTACATATTTATGTATGTAAGTATCTAAGAACAGTTAATTTTATTATTTCACCAATTAGCGATAGTGTTCTCATAGGAGTTAGGACTAGCTACTTTAACAACAGATCAGAACACTAAGAAATATATTACAGATTTAGATGACACTACAATCATACAAAATCATATAAGAACACGATTAACTTAGCCAAGGACTACCACAACGGATAAAAACAAAATTCAATATTGATATCGTACTATATAGAAGAAGAAAAGTGATGATGAGCGAACTAGTTATGAATTAGGCATCAGACCAGGTAATATCTGTTATGCAAAGCCTTGCATGAATCTCTCTCAAACTCTCAAGATGAACTCACAAGGTGATTGGCCGATTGGCCATTGAACACAAGAACAGTTTTAGTAAATTGAATTGTATTGATTTGAGTGTGTATGAATGTTACTACAATGAATTAGCACTAGTTAGACATTTATATATATGTCTTAGGAAACTAGGAGTTAGTTATTAACTAACTTACCTAACATACCGAACTAGGGCTACTAACTTGACACGTGTACAATAGGTAACTAACCAACTAACTTTTCACAAATCTCCACCTAGGAACCTAATGTACAGAATCAAAAAATTAGATTACACACCTTTTAAACAAAAAAAAAAAAAAAAAAAAAACATACAGACTTACAACTGACAAAAATTTAACAACACCAGCCTTTTAGGCTGCAACTTGAAGTAAGTCTAAACAAAGCTTGAATTTTGCTGTGGGAAGTGGTTTGGTAAGCATGTCAGAGGGATTTTCATATGTTGAAATCTTCTGAAGCTTGATCTTTCCTTCAGCTACAGTGTCTCGAATGAAATGGTATCTCACATCTATGTGTTTGGTCCTCTCATGAAAGACCTGGTTCTTGCTTAAATGGAGTGCACTTTGACTGTCACAATGGATGACAACTGTGCTCTGTTCAACACCAAGCTCCCTGGTAATTCCTTTGAGCCAGAGTGCTTCTTTGACAGCTTCAGTGCAAGCAATATATTCAGCTTCAGTAGTTGACAGAGCAACTACAGTTTGTAAATTTGCCTTCCAACTGATTGTGCTATTGTTTATTCTGAACACAAAACCAGTTTGAGACTTCCTTGAGTCTAGATCTCCTGCATAATCTGAATCTACAAACCCTTCTATTTGAGTATTAGATGTGTTTGGACCATAGATCAAGCCTATATCCATTGTTCCCCTTAAGTATCTTAGTATCCACTTCACAGCACACCAATGTTCAGTGCCTGGATTGCCCATGAACCTGCTAACAGCACTCACAGCATGACTTAGATCTGGTCTGGAGCATACCATTAAATACATTATACTGCCTACCACATTAGAATATGGTATATTTTCCATGTATTTTGTATCTTCATCAGTGCAAGGTGATTGGGAGCTATTTAATCTAAATTGCATGCCAATAGGAGTGCTTACTGGTTTGCAATCCAGAAAATTGAACTTCCTTAGGATCTTCTCGATATAGCTATGCTGGGATAGTTTGAGGCATCTTTGTTCTCTGTTTCTATCAATCTCAATCCCAAGAATTTTCTTTGCAGCCCCTAGATCCTTCATGTCAAATTCCTTGCTCAATAACCTCTTGATCTTGTCAATTTCATTTCTGTCTTTGCTAGCTACTAACATATCATCAACATATAGCAGCAAGAACACTAATCCTTTTGCCTTTCTCACATAAACACAGCTGTCATAGGCACTTCTTTTGAACCCTATTTTGGTTACAAAATCATCAAACCTCCTATACCATTGTCTAGGTGATTGCTTTAAGCCATATAAGGATCTCTTCAATAGACATACATGATCTTCTTTCCCTTTCTCCTCATACCCTTCTGGTTGTCTCATATAAATCTCCTCCTCCAAATCTCCATGTAGAAATGCTGTTTTTACATCTAGTTGCTCAAGTTCTAGGTCATTATAGGCTACAATGCTGAGAAGCAATCTAATAGAGGTGTGTTTCACAACAGGGGAGAATATTTCATGGTAATCAATACCTTCCCTTTGTGTGAAACCCCTGGCCACTAGTCTAGCCTTGAACCTAGCTGGTTCAATCCCTGGAATCTCATCTTTGTGCCTATAAACCCACTTGCAACTCACAACTTTCCTTCCTGCAGGTAACCTTATGACTATCCAGGTCTTATTTCTTCTGAGGGAGTCCATCTCACTATCCATAGCTTGTCCCCACTGATGCTTGTTCACTGATCTCATAGCTTCTCTGTAGGATCTAGGCTCTTCTCCTTCTGAAACATTCAGTGCATAGTAGATGACATCAGCAAAACCAAATCTGGTTGGTGGTTTTATTGCTCTTCTCTTTCTATCTCTCACAAGTTGATAGTCCTCCCTCTCATGATCTTCATCATCACTCATTCTTTCTTCTGGTTCTTCATCTACTGTTTCTTCTATTTCTACTTGTTCAGAATCCTCCTTTTTCTGATCTGGCTCCACCTCAAACTGAGATTCACTGTCAATTGTTAATTGATCAGTTGCAGGGTTGCTTTTGAGAGTATCCTTGTACATTCTACTTTCATCAAAGGTTACATCCCTGCTTGTGAAGTACTTTTGATGATTCCCTTCTTCAATACTCCACAATTTGTAACCTTTTACTCCATCTGGATAGCCAAGAAAAATACATTTTCTTGCTCTTGGTTCTAGTTTATCTTGCCTAATGTGAGCAAAGGCAACACAACCAAAGACTCTCAAGTGATCATAGTTGGCATTCTTCCCTGTCCAAGCTTCTATGGGGGTTTTGAATTGAATTGCAGATGAAGGACATCTGTTTATTAAGTAACAGGCTGTGTTAACAGCCTCTCCCCAAAAATTCTTTGGTAATCCAGCTTGTATTAACATGCATCTTACCCTCTCCAAAATGGTTCTATTCATTCTCTCTGCTAAACCATTTTGTTGAGGGTTCTTAGGCACTGTTTTATGTCTCCTTATGCCAACTTTCCTGCAAAAAACTGAAAATTCATCTGAACAGAACTCCATTCCATTGTCAGTTCTCAAGTTCTTAACCTTTCTACCAGTTTGAGTTTCAAGTAGGATTTTCCATTCCTTAAACTTAGTTAGAACATCATTTTTATTTTTCAAAATGTGTATCCAAACATACCTTGAAAAATCATCTATGATAGTAAAGAAATACCTTGCTCCACCTCTGGAAATGGTTCTGGATGGCCCCCATAGGTCTGAGTGTAGGTAATCCAAGATGCCATTGGATGTGTGCTTCCCTGTACCAAACTTGACTTTGGTTGACTTCCCCAACACACATTGATCACAGAAATCTAGATCTTGTAGCTTGTTCTTACCAAAAACACCCTTCTTTTCAAGAATTTTAAGACCTCCATTGCTGATATGCCCCAGTCTTATGCAGTTTCGTGTTTTTCTTGGCATCACAGGCTGCAACATTTACTTCACTAATCATGGTATTTCCTTGTAGTATGTAGATCCCATGGTCTTTGATTCCTTTCATCACCATTCTTGATCCCATAATCACTCTCATTGTTCCACTTTCTATTCGAACAGTATACCCTTCTTGATCTAACATAGCCACAGAAATTAGATTTCTCTTTAGTTCAGGAACATGTCTTACTTGTTTCAACTCTGCAACACCTCCACCATGAAGCTGTAATTTTATTTTTCCCATTCCAGTGATGGGACATGATCTGTTGTCTCCCAATCTTACAGTCCCACCTTCCAATGCTTGATATTCACTGAATTGTGATTTATCAGGACATACATGAAATGAACATCCTGAGTCCATCACCCATCCAGTTCTTGAATTTGAGTCTGAGACAACAAGAACTCCAAAGACTTTGTCATATCCCTCACTGTTATCACCATCAGAAATTAACCCTGCATCACCAGATCGATTCTGATTGTAGCTTTTCAGAATTGGACAATCTTTCCTGAGGTGAGTAGTCTTGCTGCAGATGAAACATTTTCTTTTGAACTTAGAATTAGATTTTCCTTGATCTTTGTTCTGTCCAGTGTGATCCTTGTTTCCTTTCTTGGAATTCTTTCCTCGAACAAACAAACCGTCTCCATCAACTTCATCCTTCTGTTCAGATTTCTTCTTAAGTTCCTTTGACATTAAGGCATTCTGAACTTCTTCGAGAGTCAATGATTCCTTTCCAAACATCATTGTATCCACAAAATGCTCGTACGATTCAGTGGGCAATGAGTTTAGAACTATGATGGCTTGATCCTCATCTTCGATCCTAATTCCAATATTCTCAAGATCAAGAATGATCTTGTTGAATTCGTCCAAGTGATCCTCTACACTTCTCCCTGTTACCATCTTGAATGCATACAATTTCTGCTTCAGAAATAGTCTATTTGCTAGTGACTTGGTCATGTACAGACTTTCCAATTTCTTCCAGACCCCAGAAGCTGTTGTCTCCTTCGAAACTTCACGTAACACTTTATCTCCAAGACTTAGAATCAAGGCACTGTGAGCTTTCTCGAACATCTCAGTCTTCTCCTTAGCTGTCATGGAGGTTGGTAAGTCTTTCTCTTCCAGTAAGGCTGCTTGAAGGCCTTGCTGAACTAACATGGCCCTCATCTTC
Organism: Cannabis sativa; assembly: GCF_029168945.1. Lineage (NCBI taxonomy): Eukaryota > Viridiplantae > Streptophyta > Magnoliopsida > Rosales > Cannabaceae > Cannabis > Cannabis sativa. The sequence continues at coordinate 36,877,282 of NC_083601.1, read as the reverse complement.
ACACGCCATAGGCCAAAATCATTCTTTCCAGAAAACTTCTCGAGATCGTACTTTGCAGTCCCCATTTTCTTGGTTGTTCACTGAATTTCTTGAACAAGAATCAAGACAATCCTTTTCGAACTTCCTTCTCCAATGCTCTGATACCACTTGTTATGCAAAGCCTTGCATGAATCTCTCTCAAACTCTCAAGATGAACTCACAAGGTGATTGGCCGATTGGCCATTGAACACAAGAACAGTTTTAGTAAATTGAATTGTATTGATTTGAGTGTGTATGAATGTTACTACAATGAATTAGCACTAGTTAGACATTTATATATATGTCTTAGGAAACTAGGAGTTAGTTATTAACTAACTTACCTAACATACCGAACTAGGGCTACTAACTTGACACGTGTACAATAGGTAACTAACCAACTAACTTTTCACAATATCCAAGTCACCCCAGTCCCGAGGAGGAACACCAAGAGCTTTCCAAACAGCCTTGGAGGCATCAACAACGTTGTTGGCGCATGGAGGTTGGTAGTCCTCATCTTTGCCACACCCCACAGAGGAGTCACACTCGTCCACCACCATCGCCTCCACACTACGCCCACTCGGGGCTCTGACGGTCACGTTCTTGAGGCACCTGCTTCCACCTTCGTACCACCCCGTCGACAGTGCCACCACGGGCGTGTCATCCGAGTAGTAGCGGTTGTCACACTTGGCTGGGGCGCCACCGTCCCCGCCACCCTCGAAGCTGTTGATTGTCATATAGGCCTTGGTGTGTGCAGTTACGGAGGGGGAGCACTCGTAGACTTTGTACATTCTGCCCTCCACGCAGCACAGGTCGTCTTCCATACATTGGCCCGGTGGTAGCTTCTTTCCTTTGATTCTACCGCTCGGGCGGCATTTTGAGGCTGCGCCCTCGTCACAATTTATTAATACTAATGTTAGAAAGAGAATTATTAGTCCCAGGAGAAAAATACGGTGATTATTATCAGACATATTGATATTGATTGATATTTTCTCTTGCTTATTATTAACCTGAATTTGTGTATAGGTTATATGTATAATGAGTTTTGCTTTGCATGAGATTTCGTAGTACTTATATTTATTAGTTAGTACTCTGCTACATCAGAGTGATCAATACATATATTAATAATATATTGTATTGGAATTTCACAGCAGATCACTATCAAGATGACAGTACGTACTGATTAAACCATGCAAATTAAGGTTTTTGAAATTTATTCCCGAATCCATCTGATTATAAGAATAGTTAAAATATTACTGGAATAAGAGTCAAATCGATCTAATCTACTCCTAGTGTTTCACATATAAAATAGGATAATCTTCATGAGAGAGGGGTTGTTATCATTGGACGGTTCTAGGGGAAAACATTTGCTTAATTATAATCTACCAAGACAAAGTTTCTAACTTAGAGGTGATGACTTGACTTGGATGCTGGGACAAAATAGCAGTATTTTATATATATTCTCTTTCAATACACTGTTGTTGTAGTAAGTACAACAAGATGCCAAACTCTTTTTATTTGTTTTATTTTTCTAGGCAGCAAGATTCCAAAATCACTTGCGTGAAAAGTTTTCTCAAGTCTAATATATATTATTCTAATTGTACACATCAACAATCTAATTCCCTTTCTCAGGAGAAAAAAATAAAAACAATCTGATTCCCTCAGTATATATGGAAAAAAAAAAAAAAATAATAATAATAATGCTAATAATAGCATAATACTCTATTGTTTGTTTCACAATAAAGGCCTCTTCGCGTACCTTTGTGAGGCCATTTGTATAAAATTCGTGATAAAATATGCATCTTTTTCAGGTACTCTATTTTGACATTTTGTGGTTCTAAATTTGCCAGGACGCCACGTAGATTCTGAATCATATAGGAGAATTAATATGGCCTAAACATGGTGATACAGCTAAAAGCCCCGTTTCTCTATTTAATTTATTTAGTATTAGTTTATTTGAATAACCCACTTATTTGAAATAAAGACTGCAAAAATATCTTATTTGTAGAAACACACAAAAAAGAACATTTATCACTTCTTGTACTTACTACTTGGTCTCTATATATAGAGCCAACCTCGAAATCAACTTACACCAATCTAACCAAAGAAAGAAGGTATCTAAAAACAAAAAAATACAAAAGGATGAAGAACCAATTTTGCTCCAAGACCTTTTTTCTCATTTTCCTTCTTGTGGTCACCCAGTGGTTGACCACAGAGGCCAAAACTTGTAATCCCAGTGGGAAAATAAGAGGGAAAAAGCCTCCTCCAGGACAATGCAACCAAGAAAATGACTCTGATTGCTGCAAGCAAGGCAAATCTTATACTACCTACGAGTGCTCACCAAGAGTGTCAGGCAAAACCAAGGCAGTTTTGACAATCAACAGCTTTGAGAAGGGTGGAGATGGCGGTGGCCCCTCAGAATGCGACAACCAATACCACTCAGATGATACTCCGGTGGTGGCATTATCCACTGGCTGGTTCAACAATATGCAGAGATGTCTTCAAAACATAACCATATATGGTAATGGGAGAAGTGTGAGTGCAATGGTTGTGGATGAGTGTGATTCAACAGCAGGGTGTGATGCTGCTCATGATTATCAGCCTCCATGTCCTAATAACATTGTTGATGCTTCTAAAGCTGTTTGGAAGGCATTAGGAGTCTCCAAAGGTGATTGGGGTCAATTGGATATTTACTGGTCTCAAGCCTGATTTCCTTTGTTGTAATACGGTTATTGATTATTGTGATTTGAGGCTATATTATGTATTGTTTATTTATTGTTCTTTTTTATGTTTGAATTAATGAAAGTGCATCTTACGTGTTATCTATATTGAAACAGAAAAGTTTAAACTTACATTGCAAGCTCACTCAGTTTGTTGCTTTATGAGCTTAGTCTTGATGCCATAATTAAACTTGTCCGAAGGCTTTAGCTTTTAATCTAATTATCAATATTGCATTATTCTAACTTGAACGGTTATTGTTTATTGAATTTTTTGGAAACCCGTTATCATAAGTGTTATGCTAAAGAAAGTATGTTAGAAAGCAAATGAGAGAAGATTTTTTGCATGGTTAGGATATTAACGAGACTTAATCCAAGATTCATTGCCATAAAGTTTTTGGCTATGGAGTTTACAATATATTTTCTCATTTAGAGCTCTAGGAAGTTCTAACCCTTTGCAATTGCATAGAGGGATAATTCCATATTTATAAGTACTTATCTTTGTTGGGTCGAACTAATCCAAACCCATTAGGGTTATTTGAGTATAAAAATCCTATTGATGGGATAAAATACAATATAATTTGAGCTATTGGACCAAATAAGTGAGGCCCAAGTTGAATTGAGTTTTTTTCCGTACATGGTTATACTGTTGACAGTGACAGGTGAGGCGTGAGCCGTTATGGAGAGGAAGAAATGTCATAATAGTGACTATTTGTTCATAAAGGTAATTTCATTTTTGTTGTGTGCCATTCCAAGGCCTGACACAAGGGACGGGCTGCCTAATTTCTCAAGATTGTGTTAGAGAAGTGTCACGTAGGAAACTTCTAGGACACCAAGCTATCCCGAACACCTTTTCATGTATTGTTTGTGGATAACCCCTTAGGGTATCCTCCTTTAGTTCACATTGTTTGCTTACTAAGTCTTAAAGGATGATCCAGAACTTGATGTTTGGATTCTTCCCTAGGAAGTGACACGGGAACTGGACCATCTGTCTAATTTTTGCCTATTCTTGATGGGTGGGTTGAGTAAGTTGTCCTCATTGGGTCAATAAATGGGTTTGATATCCGTAATAGGTCTCTGTGAAGATCGATGTATCATTTATTCAGAATCACGAGTAGCAATTATAATAGGGAAATTTACAAAAATATTAGAATTCGGATTAACTTTTACAAAAATACTGTGTTTTTATAAAACACCAGTAAAACACAAAGCAGTGTAACTCAAAACAACAGTAGAACACTAGTAAAACACCAGTAGAACACCAGTGAAAACTTTACACAGTATACTGCAGTATGAAATTTATAAAAAAACACAGTAAGAAAGTAAAAAATACTGTCTGGCAGTATTTTTGTAAAAAAATGACAAAAGTTAGTATAACATGTAAATTTCCCTTATAATATGCTACTTGTGGGTAACCTGTCTTTCCTGCCCAACTCCAAATCAAACCTAAATGCTTGGTGGTAAGAATTAGAAAAGAAAAGGAAAAAAAAATGTGCATTTACTATGTACTTAAAATTAAATTATCACTCAAAATGTAAAATTTCATTAATTCTTATATCAGAAGGAAAGAAAATATTTTTATTATAGATGAGAATATAAAATGTGGAGTTTTCTTTTTCTTTTTTGGTAGCATTTATAAAGGGATTATTTTATAAATACTCACAAAATATAATAAATTTACAAAATTGCGGGTCTATAGTATTTTTAACTTTTTTTATGATTATAATTTTTTTACAAAAATACAAACCGTTATATTACTACTGTTGTTCTAAAGAAAAATATTTTCACGTTGCTGTTATATTTTTGCAAAGTAAAAATTACTGTTGTCCGTAAAAATATTAAAAAAAATCTGTAAAAAAGTGAAAAAGATAAGTCAGATTGTGGGTGCCATTCTAAATTTTCTTAAATAAATGTAGAGTTAGTGATGTAGTGTTCTTACTGAAATATGGCTAACGGGATCTAGTAAGGCCCATTAGCAACCCACAATGACGAATGAGTACAGGCCATTATCACTTTAGGCCCGGTCCATGCCCCAAGTCCAAAATTATCAGGAAATGATTTCTCCCAAATCATAAACTTCTTTTTTTTTTTGGAAGAAAAAAATATCCCTAACGTCATAATCATAATTTTCAAAATTTCAAAGATTCAAAAACCCTAACGTCAAAATCCCATTTACCCTCCAAAAAAATTGAAATCTCATAACTTGAATTTTCGCAAAAGCCTCCGATCTCTCTGGTCTCTATTCGTTTGGGTTCAGATTCCGCCAGTCATGGCTTCGAACGATGGCCCTGAAGACCTAGAGACGGAGGCTGGTGAACCCCAAGAGTTGGGGGAGCTGGAGTCGGAGGTCAAAGAATTGTCCGCAAAGATTATTCAATACAGAGCCAGTCTTCCCGACAAGCTCAAAGACACGTTTGTTTCTCTTCTTGCAACTCAGAGACCCATTTTACCAGAAGGCTCCGAGCCTGGAACGTCAGGTGATCAAAACACAGGTATAGTTTCACTTTCTTCTGCTTCGGGGTGTGGGTTTATCTTGGTTTTGTCTCCCAGATCGAAAAAAAAAAAAACTATGAAAGTACTTTGTTTTTTTTTTCGCTCTTGTTTATATGGGTTTCTTCTAATTTAACTTCGTTTCTCATAGATTGGTATAGACTACAAGTAAATGAAAGTAACCTAAAAACTATTATTTTCTGGTTAAAATTCGGTGAAATGAATATCGTTGTGTTGTGAAATTCAAATTTTATAGCTTGTAGTTTTCTTAAATACAATGGATCTTTTATTTGCACTTGACTTGCGACTGAAACACTTAAGAGAAATCCCAGTTACTAATGAAGTAAATGATTTAGACTCAAGGACGGGCCTTGTTAAAATTTGCCTTCAGTCTAGCATCATCACCTTAGGCTAGAGACAAGAGAGATTCATGGAGGAAGCAAGAAACTCTGAAACCTAAATTACTACCCTGTCCATCAAATAATGATTGGATAGTAATAAGATTACTATTGAATGCTGATTAATAATGCTTGGTCCTTGTCTGTTGAGTGAAAAAAAGTCTCATTTAAAGCAGCATCTTTTTCTTTTTCATTATTATTTTTTTAAAATTTATCACAAACTTTACATTCCTTAATTGTGCTTGCTTTCATAGTTCGTGTCTATTTCCCCAAAACGTTTCTTTAATGACCTTAATAATTATTTAGTAGTGTGCTAGAAACACTAAATATATCTGCACTGTACAGATGCAGGACAGGGGCAAGTTACTTCCAGCATACCTGCAGATGGAGATCAAGAGACTATTGAGAAAATACGGTTGCTCAAGGATAAGATTTCAAGTAATGCCTCTAAAATGCCTATTGTTCTAAAGAGGATGCGAGAGTGTATTTCAAAGATTGACAAATTAGATTCTCAAAACAGAACCATACATCCAGCTTTTAAAAGGAAAAGAACTAGCTAAGCTCACAACCCTTGACTGGTATTGATTTAGCTCTTAACTAGTGAAGAATGACATTGGTGATGGAAACTGATTTCTACAGTGAAGGCATGATCCAGCTTCTTCAGGAGAATAACTGATGAGGTCTGGTTTTCCATTTTTATGGGTTGTAAAGTTCTCAATGTGTACGATAATTATGCAAAGGAAAAGGAGAAAAATAGTAATTTTCCTCTTGAGAGTGTACAATAGTAGGATGATGACATTACATCATATGTAACTGATCTCCCAGTCCCAACCATTCATGCATTAATTGTGAAAAGAAAGATGTAGAGAACAGAATCTCCTCCCCTTTTTATTATGTCCCTGGCATATAAACTGTATTCAGATTCTACCCTCATGTACCACTAGCACCTTTCATCTTCTTTGTTAATTTTTTTTTCTTTCTATTTTATGAATAAATAGGGACTATAATGATTAGTTTTTACACGTGCCTGCACAAGTACTTAAATTGCTTAGTTGATTCTAGACTAACTGTTATATTTGAGAAACAATTAGCTTACTATGAATATATGAAGCCAAATTTACATTGCTATAAAGTTGAAAAGTTGCTGTGATGGTATGGAGGATCACAACATGAAAGTCAATGGGTATATGTGTAATGGGTGTTCTTACAGCAAAATGAATAATAAGTAATAAGAAACAGCACAGCCTAAAGTATGAATTGCAGATGTTTATATACAATACGATACAACAGAAACATATTACAAGAAATAGTCAGTAGATTTATAGGAATCATTAAAATAAGATAATGTTTCAAATGGTTAAACATTTACAGCTAATTACATCATCATCAGAATTCAACTTAGGTATAGAGGAACTCACCATAACCCCTTCAACATTTACAGCTTTGTCAACATCAAGCATGACGGTGCTTAGACCTTTCCCCACAACAAATATGCTCTTACCAACAACTACAAGCCGACAGGGTGGTCTAGTGAGCAAGGGAGATAGCCTTCCCACTGGTACCCATGCTCTTCCCTTCTTCCACATCATCAGCCTGGTTCCTGAAGTCTGATCCAATACGTAAAGAGTTCCATCCATGACAACAGCCGGACCTCGCCAACCTGATGCCATGTCAGCATCAGCATTCTGCCATGTGCCACTTGATGGTTCGTAAACCACTGCATACACATGAGAAGTTACAGAGGATATGCCACAGCGGATATATATCTTCCCATCCATGACAAAAGAATCTTCAATTTCAGAAACAATATTTGGGTCTGAATGAGATGTCCAAGTGTTTGTGCACGGGTCATAAGTATCCCAAGAGTGTGGATCACTTGAATTTGAACCTAACCCGCCAATGGCATATATTTTCTCATCCAAAACTTCACAAGAAAGATAGCACCTGAACGCAAGGGATAGACAAATGTAGTGTAAATTGTGGTGGCAATGATACTACTCGTAACTCGTAAGTATCATTATTTTAGTTATAGTTAATCACAAATACAAATACTACTTTGTTTAATCAAGAGTATAATCCTTGCCAGAAGAATGACATATAATGAACAACTAAGCATTGCATAGACAGATGATCCTGAAGTAAAAAAAAATGATAGATTTATGAAAGAGCATTCAAAATCTTTTAAAAAAAAACAACCATACTACTGGTACTATTCCCAATCGACTTAGCAAAGAACACAAATGAAGAAAATGACCTAGCAGTTGACAAGGAAGAACCTTCGGACCAAGTGTTAGCTAAAGCATCATAGCAGTATACTTCTTCGGTAGCATCTTCACACCAACCGCAACCACCCAACAAGTATATGTGTTTTCCCAACACTTCAATTGACATGCCTTTTCTCTTCAAGCTACGAGGTGGAAGCCTTTCAATTGGCTTCCAACATCTTCTTGATGAGTTGGGATCCAAAACATAACAGCAATATTGCTCTGATTTGTCTTTGCACAAAGCATAGATCCAAGTTTCACCAAGTTTTTGTTTTCTGCGGTAGGAATACCACTCTTCACTGCATGTCAAGTCTCTCCATCTTCTTGAAACACATTTAAGAATTCTATGGTACTTTCGAGGAACTCTTGCTAAACAAAAAACAGCAAGGTCATCTGGTAGCCCACAAATGAGTGCCGGCTGAGTCAGTTCCATTTGACTCATAGCATTTGACTCATTGTCTAACTCTTCCATGAATTTAGGCTAAGAGTCCTGAAATGAAACATTAATGTATAAAAGACCCACCAAAGTTGTATTGCTCAAACCATAAGGTATAGAAGTTAACATTATAATAATTCATTTGGAATTCACAAGCTGCAAGATCAATCGAATGATCTGGGCAAACTTTCTAACATAAGATTTCAGCATGATCAATCTTTCTTCCCAACAATGCATCAATTTTTCACCATATACATAAAGTCTATTACCTATGAATCTATGATCAAATTCAAATCAAAGCCTTGCACCGAAAATAGACATTTTTTTTTTCGTTAACATCAACTGTTTGTCCACAAATGGACCAGTCTCAAGAAATTTGTGCCATAAAGTATGACTATTAAATTTCTCAATGTGCCCGAAAAATGAGGAAAAACAATACACCCAATATACAAATTTTATCATCAGTTTTTTTTATTTATACGAAAAGCTAATCTAAACCCAAAACTAACTAAGAAAAATTCACTGCTTGATATCCAATAATCGTATGAAAGCAATCACAAAGTAAAATCCAATAATTTGAACCCTAATAAAGATACCAGGGAGAAGCTTCGTTCGATCCAAAATGCAAGAAAATTCTGGGGGAAATTTGAGAAGATATTAAGTTAGGAGAGAAGGATTCCATGGAAATCTGACCTGTGATATTTGAATCGTCGTGTGGAAGATAACGATGGAGAGAAGAGGAGAGGTGGGTTGCGGTGACGGCGAAGGTTATATGTACAAAATATTTGGAGTAAGCGTCAATTATCTAAATTATCTTTGTAGCGGGGACCAACCTGTAAATTCATAAAATGTTTGATATCTGAATTTGTAAAATATTTAGCGATGTCGATTTTATTGAAAAGTGTCTTGAAAAAATGTCGTTTTCCCAGATTCATATCGTTTATCAGAAATGATGTCGTTTAGAAAAATGTCTTTCTTTTCCTTTTCTTTTTTCGAAATTTTGTTGTTATTTCGCTTTTGACCTGATGTCGTTTAGAACAAAATTTCATTGAAAAATAAAATGAGACATCATTAATAAATGAAGGATAATTCATAAAAACTAGTTCGCAAAAGATCGCATAAAGAATACAAAAAATAAAATTAAACAGTCAATGTTGAAAAAATAAACAGAAAAACCAAACATTAAAGACCAATCCAACACCTACAAGCTCGAGTAACTGTCAACATCCCAATTAAAAAACAGCATGTTTTCAATTAGTATGTCTTTTTCTTCTTTTTTTTTTCATTTTCATTTTTGAAAGATGCCGTTTTTCAACAATTTATGTGCAAAAGTTTGTCCTTAAAGAAAATTTTTGGATTCTTTCCTTACAAAAGACTAATACTCATTGATAAATATTGTTAATTATATCAATCAAAATATTACAATAAAATATTATTCTGCCATGTTAACTGATATTAGGAGACTAAATAATTAGGCTAATGGTTTTCCTTTACACTCCATTAACTTTGACCATATTTTGACAAGAATGATATACTTGTGCATAAACTGATAAATAAAACAAGAATTTATTATTATTATTATTATTATTATTATTATTATTATTATTATTATTATTATTAAAAATCAACGGTAAATGGTCTAAGATATACTTTCAGAAGTTCATGTCATACACCAAAGAAAGATAAAATACTAATAACAAAATATATTCCCTGCAGCTATCAAATGAGGCAGGCTTCTGCTTAATATTTGGCTCTGGTTTTTATGTATTTGAATACTGATGTAAAAATCTCCAGAAGGCTGCAGTGCAGAGAGAATATTTACGCCAAACTAGCTAGGGCATTAACAATCAGAATAATGGTAGGATTATATTGACAATACACTCAATAAATTCGTGCCTTGACCTGAACTAATAATAAATAGCATTGTTTTTGTTTGGACATACTTCATAACTTTGATCCAATGGCCAACTCTGGCCTCCTCTCCCTTAGTAGCCCTTCTTGAGTCAGTGACACAACCAACTGCCACAAAATAGTTGCCAAAACTCAATAAAAGAAAACAAGAAAAGAACACCAAGACACTTGGTTGCACGCATCAATAAAAATCATGTTCTCTTACCTCTCCTTTTCGGTTAAACATTTGGCCTGTAACAAAGCCGCGGGCATTGTATGCACTGGGACTGGAAATCTGTACAACACTTGCATATTAACATTTAGCCACAAAATTTTGATAGGAGAGTCTTCTTTTTTCTTTCTTTCAAGGAACTTACCACAAATAATATCCAGTCATCCGCTCTAAGGCTGCGATGAAACCACATCCTAAGAAACAAACACAATTACCCAAGGAAGAAAGATCTATAAATTATATTGTTTAAACATTTCTGAAATTGAAATGAAAGGTACTAGATTTGAGCTTCTCTAATTTTGAATGGAAGATGATGAGTCTCTGAGTATCCACAATTCTATTTTAGAGCAATTACTTACGAGTGATCCAAACTAACTGAACTCGTCTTCAGCTCCCTTTTGCGGTGTGGATTCACGCTTACTGAAAGAAATATTAAATCTGATGCGTAGGCAACAACACATCTGAAGAGGTACCAATAATGAGAAATCAAAGTGCATACAAATATTTGTTCAAAAAAGGGCATAAAAATATTACCAATCAAAGAATAAAAAACCAGTATGCTTTCCAACACAATTTGCAATTCAGTTATGTTATTTTCTAAGATCAGTTTCAGCTATAAAGACCCCTAAACATATCCTAGGCATAACAAAAATTCATCACGTCATTGACTCATTATCTGATAGATTCCACAATACCAACGACAGCAATAGGCAGAATTTAGATAGAAAGATGGGGGTCTTTTATTGAGTATAATAGCATAAATAAAAATACTCAAGTATTCGATAGACCTGGTTCACGTAGTCACTTAAAGAAACTGTGTCTAAGAACAACCATTATCAACAAGAAAACTGGATGAATATTCAATACTCAGAGCAAGTTGCGTACCGATGCAAGGCTTGGTCCTCTGAAAGTTTTCCTCTTGCTCTAAACCAGTACTTCAAACTACAACACAGTTAGTGAAAGGTGCCAATAAAAGAGTAAATAAATGCCAATTTTCTCCTCAAAAAGATAAGTTAAGGAAATCAAACAAACAAACAACCCCTTAAATGAGAAGCGATTGTAGGGTTCAACCAGAGATGAACTTATACAGCACTGTAAAGAAAGCAAACCTTGGAGGAGATTTTGTCTGATTGGTTGAAGTATTCGGTTCACAAAAACGTATCTCTATGGGCCAAGGGACAAAGCTTTTAGTAGCCACCTTGTTTCGATATGTCCTGAATCAATTCATTCTCACAAATCATATAACAGAAAATTAACATCTTTATATCAGAAATGAAACTACAGTGTGCATTGTAACTCCCTTTCAAAAGCACATGCGGGGCTAACGAGGCAAGCATAGAAAAGTCAGTTGCTTAATACATCTCAACATATCAAATTAGTGTTCAACAAACTTACTCTTTAATGGACAATACATGACTAATATAGATCTTCAAATTTAACAGTGGATTTTTTGTTTTAAAGTTATGCAAAAGCTAGAGCTAGTGTCATGGAATATTCCAGTTAATGTTTGATGTAGAAACTAATATAAAGAATTAGAAAGACCTTTAAAACATGATAAGAAATCTACCTTGGAAGACGAGTATCCATAATCCGCTCATTTCGTAGTTCTTCCATATTGAGGAGCTGTAGCAGATAAGAGTTCAAATATTAGTAAAGCAATTATATATAAATATATATATCAGCAAGCACTGTTACTCACCGTCTCTGGATCAGACACAGATGGCATTAGTGATTCCTGGTGATCAAAACCTTCCTCATCTTTCTGTAAAATCAGCTCAAGAAAATATTATTAGAAATCTGAGATGTTGAAACAGCATGGAGCATAATGCAAGAAAAAACACACGCTAAAGAGCTCACAAAGTAAATGCAGGACCAACATAAAAATTAGCAGTCAATTAATTTGAGATGTATAAGCATACTGTACCATAATCTCACAAGTATAATTGCTATAATAATTTTTTTTGTTTGGGATGAATTACTATAATATTTTATTACAGAAGTGTTGATACAATCTATTGACCTGCAGTAAAGAATGGTGGGTTTTGCAGCCAACCATGCCTACAACGTATTTTTAGCTTTACACTTGATTTAAAGGAGGGAGGTATCAAAAAAATGCTGGGTGATTTTAGAAAACTAGAAGTAAATGCTATCCAAATTCAAGTCACAAAAATAAAAATCTTAATAAAACTCCAATGATTAAGTGTGTACTTGAAATGAAGCAAGCAACGTGAATATGATGATTCCTTTCTGTATTGCATCTACTCTTCGGGTAGCAAAGCTTCTCCCTTCACGCAGTCGGTGTACTTGATATATAATTGGTACTGCAGAATTTTCAAATTAACTTTAGTTCCAAAAATTATTCATCGTAGTGTTTAGAAATAAAAAATAAATTAAAAACAAAACCAAGCCAATTAAAGCATAAATAGAAAAAAGAATTTAAAAGATTATAAATTTCATCTTCCATGCAAAATCATGCAAATATGTGGCAGCAACTACATTATGTTACGGAAGTTTTGTAAGAATCCAAAGCTGGCAATCTACTTGGGTCAGTAAAAACCTAGAAGCTCAATACATTTTTCAATACAAACATAAATTTGTCAATGGAGAAGCTTACTTTTACTTAATATCTATATCTCATTACACACACACACACAGAGTTATACTCATCATCAAATCCTTAGAGAATATCTTGGATAATAGAATACATGGCAAGAGATCTTTACATACAACAGTAACCATAAGAAAGACCAATGGTAATTTACTTACTATCAAAATCCCCAACAAGTAGAAAATATACATGCAAACTATGGACATTCTTGCGACAATCAACAGTCTTTGATGCTGCTGCCAAAGCCTGCAAGTTACAGATCATGTTAAATGTGTTCTATCACTTGTAAGTTTTGTGTTTGAAGAAATATCTCAGGGTTAATGAAATACTAGTATAGAAGACTAGTTACAATATCTAAACAAGTGTTTGAACAAATATGATGGGGAAGAATAGAAAAAAAAAATATATTTCAAGCTAATTACAAAAGAGAATTGAAAAAACTAAGCGAAGGCAAAATAATACGAAAAGTTTGTTAAAGAAAAACAGATATGTTCTAGAGTAGAGCACAATCTTGTACTGTACTTTTCCTCCTCACATTATTTCTGAACTTAAAAAATTATGTTTCTTATCAATAGAAAGAAAGAAAAAAAAAACTGGAAAACATAACAAATATTATATCGAGTTGAACAAGCACAATGAAACCTGCACGGTACATCAAGAGGTTTTCCACAAGGAATCGTGAACAACTAATAGTTGGATATTAGGAGGATTTCAACAACCAATTTTCCATAAGGTCTTGAAGCTTATTCATATAAATTCTCATTCATAATCAAGTACCATGTAATCAGTTACGCCTTAATATTAGTCTAACCAGTAAAATTGACTAGGATTATAGAAGCTGAGTTGTCAAACTCTTAATGGCTGAGATGGAATGTCTTAAGTGAGCTATGCTAATAGTCAAGAGGGTTAGTTAAAAAAACAGTTAGAGGTGAGTTAGTATAAATAGAGGGGCTCATTAATTGTAACGAATAAGAATTAAATTGTATTGCTTAGAGTAAAATTTACTCAGGGAGATATCCAAGTGTCTCGAAAAGCTTGGAAAATTTGTAATCCTTTCTTTGATATCAATAAAATGCCTATTCTCAAATTCTTTCAAGAACTGAATTGGATCAATAGTGTATCATAATCATACTGATCATTTATGTTCACACCCTCCTTTTTCACCAAATGAGACTATCAAGCATCTTGGGAAAGTAGCCAAACAGTTTATTCAACCATCATGATATATCAATATTCTTTTACTCAATTTTCAACACACAGTAATAAACTGTTGCATATGTATAAAATGAAAGCAAAAGAGAGAGAGATAAGTTCTTCATGCCTGTCCAACAAGCTGTCCTCCAAAAACCTTCCCAAATTTTGGTGCATCAGGCAAAGTGATTCCCTTGAATATATTTACCTTCACAACAAAGATAAATGAAATGACATTATAACTATCTTACGATTTTGAATAATTTCCATCAAATATAAATGAAATGACAACTTAGCAATATTTATATATTAAATCAATCAACGTAGACACAATTATTATCAGTACTGTTGTAATAACAAAAGCTAAATCTGTTCTAAAGTCTTAAAGGTATTTAATAAAGTTGCTAAAATTCTAAGAAAGGAGAAAAGGAGAAAAATAAAACAAAAAAACCTTCTGCAAACATACAGAAACATACTTCTACCGGCTCCAAATGCAATATACTTTCTACAAGTGAGCATGACCCAGGAGTTGTATCAGCACTCCAGATTGATTTTGATTGCAGCAGATTGCAATGCTCATGAGGTAGCACCAAACATGTCAACTGCCAAAACAAATTACACATCAGAAACTAAGTACTGATGTACAAATTTGAACAGCCAACAACACTTTTAGCCCTCGTAAAGGCAAAACCACTATTGTAATAATCGCAGGTACCTTAAAAGAAAAATAAATAAATAAAATAATTGCAGGTACCTTAGACAAAGCGATTACATCAGTGTGATGAACAGATAATGTTGAACCTACACATGCAAGTGACGTTACTCTTCAATTTTATTGCTGGTAGCAGGTTTAATCATAAAAAGCCCCTTTTATTTGTTTGATTAACAAACAATTCGAATTTTACATGAAACTTAATATAGCCAATCTATGCTCTAAACACAAAAACTGAAAGAACATGGAAAGCTTCTCACCATAACCAAAATAATCATAACGTTTCAATTGAAACTCCAAACGATTATCGGCACCAGAACTAACATTACCAGTAACTTCAGCCTGTAAAAATCCACGATATTCACTTTCAACAAACAAAAATTTTGATTTCATAATGCGAACAATATAGACAAACCATATAACCAACCTCTCCTTCCCATACAAAGTAAACTCCATGTCCGGTTTCACCCTCACGAACAACATACTCTCCAGAATCTAACACAAAAAAACAAGTTACAAAAATCAGTACCACCCTCAATTCGACCATGAATTCACTCGGAAAAGAAAATTAAAAATACCCATTAATTAATTTCGAATGAAAGAAAAATTGAACGAGAACAATGGAAAAAAAAAAAAAGTAAGAATAAGAATAACAACCATAGCTTTTGACGATAACCAAATCGGCAATTTTCTTGAGCGATGAGGCAGGTAAACTCTGAAGCAAGGGAACACAACCCAGGAATTCAATCACTGAAAAATAAAAATATATGAAACCCCAAAAGCGAAAAAGCCCAAACAATACAGGAAAACGTTAAAATAAAGTGGATATTTTGTCAGTCAATTTGTAGGTGGCGAAGAAAGGAGAGTATAGGTTCAGGTTAAGTTTGTACTTTTCAATAGCTCACCTGATTCGGAGTCCATGAATGAATTGAATCAAGAAAATAATAGTTTGATTGAAATTAATATTTTCTAAACAGTACAAACGCCGAGAAAATAGTGGGAAGTGTGAAGCTATAAATTGTAGTGTTGCGAACTGAAATAGGAGAAAGGAGGGCAATTATCCAGTGCGTAGCGGTACATGGAAAGAGTTGGAGGTTGGGTTTCGGCCAATAAGATGGGCCTTGCTTGTATAATGAAGTCAAACGACCGACCTTTAACAGTCAATTCAAAATTAAAATTGTTGAAATTACTATTTTTCATTTCATATTAATCACGTGCTGTGCATGTCTTTCTTTTCTCGGCTGAATAGGTGGGCCTAGCTGTGGATGTTGTTTGGTTTATTTTATTTTTTGGAGACTGATCCTTCTGATCTCATTTATTTTGTTTATTTTATCATTTTTAAATATTACTTTACTAATATTCTTTTATCATTTTATCATTTTTATCGTAAATATTTTTTTATTTATTATTATTGTTTTGTATATAATTTGGGGAAATTTATGGTGCAAGGGAGTGCACCCTCGAACTACTCAATCTCACTAGTAAATAAATAGAATATTATTAGATTTCACTTAAAACTCATTTAAATTTATCTTGGATCACATTTTTTTTAATTTATTCAAATCTCCTCTAATTATGTATTAAAGGTTAGATTTGACATGAAAAAAAATAATTTCAGTCATTCAATCATTCACAATATTTATTAAATATTGAATTCGATCAATTCAATATTTATTAAATATATTTCATATATATCTATTAATTTAAATAATTTAAATTTATTTAATATTTTAAACTTAATCTTTTTATATCAAATTCATTCAAATTTTTAGTTCTAATATTTATTTAATTGGATTATATTTATTCAATATAAAAAAAAAAGAACAATTTCAATATTAATTTTCATATATACATTTACATTTTAACTATAATATCAAAAAAATTTAATTGCTTATCCAAACTAAATAAAAATACTAATTAATTCGATTAGAAATTAGATGTATTTAATTTTTAGACAGTTAATCCAACATTTGATTTGGAATATTAAAAAAATAACATCTAATCTGATCCGATTATAATTAAATATTTAATGTGACAATCGATTATAATTAGATTTGATCAATTTACACACACCTCTCATCTTCCCCATATATTCTTACGGTGAAGTTTAGTTTTTCTGTTTTTCCTTTAAAAACCCCATGAATTTTTGTTCAAGATTATAATTTGTAAGTACTATAATTTCATTCAAAGTATTACTCGAGTATGCTCATTTGTTTCGCCATAATATCAAAATTTTATTGTTAATGTTACTACGATTTCGTTCAAAATTTACTAAAAGAAAACAAAAAAGAAAGAAAATTATTTTCTATTTGTTAGTGTTATCGTTTTGATCAAGAATCTCAAAATACTTTCACAATTTCTTTATGGTGGTTTTAAATTAGTAGTTAGGAGTGAGTTTTCTTTTCAATACTATTCTATTTAATTATGGTATTTGTATTAGAATATTTTATTTATGGAAATTATTTTCTAATTAAGGAAATGATTTTCTATTTAAGGAAATAAATAAATAATTGATTTTCTGTTAAATGAATATTTTATATTCATTGAATCTGGACAAAATCAATTATGTAATATTCTATATATGGTCAGATTTCTATATTCATTACCTGATTTGATTTCCTGAATTAATTGTCAAAATATTCTGACAATTAATGTGGCGCAGATACTGATGGAGTATCTCACCTATAAATATAGGGTCTCGGTCCCCGAGCTCCTCACTCATTCTGTTCATAACAGCAAAATCCATCTAAAGAGAGTTGAGAGAGCGAGGAAGCCCGATTACCCACATCAATCGGTTTCTTTTGCAGATCAAGCTTATGTGGGATTAAAGCTCAAAGATTTAATGGCTGGAGGTATTTCGATCCTTAAATTATAGTGCATATATGATTTATTAATTCCGCACTTTATTCATAATCATGTATGTTTTAGTCTATACAAATAAATGTCTAACAGTTGGTATCAGAGCGGATTATATATCTCTGCCTTGATTTATTTTGAGTTTCATATATATATATATATACATACATTTACGGGGTTCTTCATTTATAATATAATATATATTTTATATATATACTTTCATATTATATAATTCCCGATTATATATATATATATTCATATACTCAATTTTTTAATATATACATATATATATATTCATCTTCATATTTACGTTCATATATATATATTATATACATTCATTTATACCGTATAATATATATATATATATGTTTCTGAGTATACACTTTCATATTATATTCATTGATTTCTTTCCATATAATTGATTATCATATTCTTTTATATATCTTTATGATATTTTATATGGTTTAATGTGTATATGTAAGTATATATGTATATATATACATATCCAGTATTGGTTTTTGTTTGTATATATATTTTATATACATTTTCTTTTCATTTACGTATATATATTCATATTTATATATATACTTTTATATTAATATTTCATAATTTATATGTTCATATATATGCACATTCATATTTATATTCATATACTGTGTGTATACATATAATTTTCATGTATATATGTTTATGTATAATACTCAATGCTTTCATATTTTTGTTGCATAAAATTGTATGTAATACTCTCTTTCATACATTAATGATGATTTTATGCAGTATATATACATTGTATACGAGTATATATATACATGAAAGTTTTATTTTTCGGTCTATAATTTTTCCGTTTTCATTTTCGGTATTTATTTTAAATCCTCTATTCATTACTATATTCATATAATATTTTAGATCGATTTTATGAATGAAAAGGATTTAAAACCCATCTGAAAACTGAAAAAAATTCTCTTAAGAACACGATTGGACCCGAAAGAATTTTTTATGAAATTAAAGTCTACATTTTACGTGTTTTCGATGCTTGAAATCAATATGGATCTCTTAATTTATTCATTTAGATCATTTTGGAATTGGTTTCATGAATTTTGGTCATGAAACCAAAATTAAGAAATTAATTTTATGGCAGTTTTTCAAAAAAAGAAAAAGAAAAATTAAGAAAAATTTAAGAAAATTCCGAAATTTTGTTACTTTGATTTATTTTTGGAATTTTATTTTATTTCCTTATTTTTGTTGATTTAGTCAATTAAATTACATTTGTTTAACTTTCCATTCTTATTTAACATATATCTTCATATATTATATGTTATTTAGTAATAAATTATTATGGAAAGTTTTTAATTTGGTAAATTAATTACATGTTTTATTTTTTCATGTAATTACAATAATTGTGATATTTTAAGAATGTGAATATTTAATTATTCTACAATTAAGTGCGCAATTATTGTATTTATTTACCAATTAAGTATTTTATTGATTAAATTAATTGATAATCTGCCATTAAGTATATTCTTTAATTTTGCATTTAATTCATTCCATATAATTAATTGTACTAATTTGTATATTTACCTTATTTATACAAATTAATTATTAGTATAAATATTTAAGATATTATATGGTTATAAATGCATAATTAATTACATGTCATGGAATTAAGCATTTAATTTATTATCATACAATAATTGTTTTAATTTGTATTTATTTGGCAAATTTATTTTTAATACAATTAAATTTGATTTGTATGATTTAAATGCTATACATAAATTCCTTTTATAGTGCTAGATATATTTAGCAATATTCAAACATTAAGATAGGTTGAATATTTTATTATAGCACATTAAGTTTCATAAAAATTCATAAAATTATTCATAAAATATTCATAAAACTTCCTAAAATGAATAAAATATGAATAAAATGTAAGTAATTTTATGGTTTGACATAAGAAAACATGAACTTGGGACAAATGCTCATATCTAGAACGGTTTTTAATGATCTTCGGACGACCACACTAGGAGCACTAATCTCAGTGATTGTTTATTATGTTAACAACGAAATTACTTTTAGGTAGAGTCCAATACCTAATGTCAAAGTGAAAATATAATTTTATATAATTAGGGAGTAGCCACAACATCCTTATTTGTATAAAATTATACATTAATTAAAATTCACCTTAATGGACATAACTTGTAATTAATTATATAGGTATAATAATTTTACCCCACAGGGATTTTATTATATTTGTATAATTAATTAGGATAATATGTTAAATTAAATTCTCTTAATTTACCCCACAGGGAGTTATGGGGATTTAATTTAATAGTGTTATCACAAATTTAATTAAAGATAGATAATAATCCTTCATTTTCCTAAACTAATTGTTTAATTAAATCTATCATAAGGTTCATCTAATTTTATTAAATTTAAAATTTAGCCCACATGCAATTTTAGATTTAGTAAAATTTTAATCTTCAGTTTATACTTTGGTGTCTAGTGAACCACATAATTTTAAATAATTAGGGAGTAGCCACAGCATCCTTAATTATATAAAATTATATATATTAAGTGGATTAAGATCACATAATGGACATGAATTATGTGAACATAATAATCTTACCCTACAAGGATTTTATTATTTTTACATAATTAATATGTTAAATTAAATTCTCTTAATTTATCCCACAGGGAATTATGTAGATTTAATTTAATAATTTTATCAAAAAGTATAAAATTTTGAAACATTTATAAATAATTAAGTGTTTCATACCTTTCATTGAGATAGAATTATTAAACTTTAAGTTTTTCATAAATTATGTAAATCTATCATAATCTACATCTAAATCTAATCTTATTAAATTAAAAATTTAGCCCACAGGCAATTTTTGTTTAATAAGATTTCATATGTAAGCATGTTATTCATTGGTAAAAACATGATTCATTTAAACCTCAAAACTATATATGTAATTTTATTACATCACTATTCATAAATTTCTTCCATACCAGTAGAAATTTTCAAAATTTATTCTGATAACTTCATTTAGAATATACAGTTTTTACTGTATAATTGAGAAAAATAAATCACTTTATTATCACCAATAAATTTTAATTTATTGTGTATGAATTCATTCTAATATAGTTAATGTGATTATTAACACATAGTGGATTATTTTAAATTGTTATTCCACATTCATAATTTCTTGCAAGGTTTACAATAAACCTAAGAAAGTCAGTAACTGTGAGAAAATCTTATCCACAGACAAGATAAGTTCTCACATTTAGAAGTTTAAAGAACAAGCAATAGTGGCTTTGTTTTAAAATTGGCAAAGACCTTTATGTTCCAAGATTCTATTGAAACTTGATTTAGACACATTTAGAGGTCTTTACTACAAATGATGTCACTCATAAAGATATGCAAGTTCAATCTGACAATAAGAAATGTGTTATTAATAAGAATTCTTCTACATTATAGCACCAAAAATTATGGAACATATCTCCATAAATAGAATAAATGTTAGTAAATGGTGGGGATCTTCGTTACACTAGATTTTACTAACTTTATTTAGAACTTGTGTGAATTTCATTAAGAATATGTATTCCAACAAGTCAAAATTGGTGCATACTAGAATTCTATCATATTAGAAATCATACAAGTCAATTAATTTTGAAGACATGGACTCAAATTTTGCATCTTTTTTTTAACAATTACTCACATAAATAACTTTTCTACAAAAGTATAGATTTATATGTTTCAAAGACATTTAAATCTTAAGTAGAGAAATGGTGCATTTTGCATATTAAGATAGTGAGATCAAATATAAAATGGAGAATACTACATTAAAATTCGTGAGTATGGATAAACTCCCAGTCTATTTGCAAAGTTTCTTTAAAAGCATGGGTTCATTGCCCGATACATATGCTTGGTACACCTAAATTATAGTGTGTAACAGATTTAAGAAACTAAGCATTTTTTGGACATGGGGTGGAGCCTACATAGCAAACTCCAATCTTTCCTAAATCTTTCTCTATTGATACTCTTCAATGGGGTGTACATATCGAATCGTGTTCTAACCAAAGTTGTTTCTCAAACATATTTTGAGTTGTGATAAGGTTGAAAACCGACTGGATGACATGTACACATTTTATAAATACCCATATATAGTTAGAGTAAAATTGTCAAAGAAAAGATCTGGGCCCAAAACCATAAATGAGCATATTTCATTTGAAAAGCTATAAGGTTTAAGGGTTACATATTTTATTATCCATCTCACAACACTAGAATTGTGGAATTAAGAATTGACTTGATCAGTGGGAGTGATCAATCTAGGAACCTAGTTTCCGAGAAAGATCATTCATATTTTCTCAAACTTCCACCTCAAGTGTTAGATTAATTATGATTCACAACAACCCTTAAGATTACTGGTTATTGAGAATTCATAACTAATCATTAATAATATACAAGTCATTGGTAAAATTCTAATAAGTTATGTTATTTAGTAATTGATTACAATTTCTAAAATAACATGCTATTGAACCATTTGCTCTTTTAAGAGTTTGTTGGTCCATCCTTAAGATGACTTATTAGAACAGTAAGATCAATGTATTCTAGTGATCACATTTTGTACAATAAGAGTTCAACTACAATATTAATTTGAGACACAAATTAAATTATAGAATGATAAAGAATTGAAGTTGTAGTACAATATGCCATGAATGAAGAAATGAATATCTTAAATAGCAATAAAGTTTATCTTTAGTAAAGTTGCCTAATGGGGTGGAGAACATTAATTAAGCATAGGTTTTTTCACCAATAATATTCATTAGGCAACATTGAGAAACATAAAGATATAAAAGAATATTCATTGCTAAGAAGTTCATTTTGAACTAAGAATCAATAACAAAGGAGATTTACATTCTCAATTGTTTTTATAAAAGATTCTATTATAGACCTTGGCATTTGTTGCTTGTTTTAATTCATTAATCAATTCCAAATAGTGAACTAGAGGAGAAGGTATATAGATTGCCACAAAGATTTTCCTCTAATAGTGGTGAACATATGCAAGCTTAAAGTGTCTACCTATAGATTAAAACAAACATCTCACAAATTGGTATTATATCATCTTTTCCTTTAGGTTTGAAAAGAGAATTATGGAAATAATTATATACCAGAAAGTTAGTGGGAGTAATATTTGTTTTATACGTCGACAATATGTTACTTGCAAATGATGATAAAAGTTTTCTATATAAGTTGAAATCATTCATATCTTAAATTATTATTTTGAGATAAGGAATATAAATAATATATATAATTTTAATTAATTAGAGAGTAGCCACAGCATCTCTGATTAAATAAAATTATGTATTATTCATCAGATATAACTTTTATCTTTAAGTGTGATAAATTCAACTCGAACCAGCATCTGAAAAATGATCTGGAGTGAGAATAAATTAAGAACATTCATTTGCTTCTATTTTAGAAGCCTAATGTATGCCTAAGAGTCTGAATAAGACTTTGCATTACATTTGTTTCAGGATTGTTAAGTAGTATCAGAATAACTAAAGTTAAGACCACTTTATTTTTCATACAAAGTGATGAGGTATCTTTAAGATACTAAAAATTATATTCATACATATTTGAAGATGAATTGACCATCTGGAAATATAGTTAACCAATTAGATTCTAACATACTTCACTGGTTGTATTTATTCACGTAAATCAATATTTTATTACGTCCTTAAGATTACCAGTAAGTTATATTGTAGAGAATCTTGATTGTTATTTCCACTATAGAAGTCAGATTCATTTATTGTTTTGAGGATACATCTCGTATGATGTATTATAGAGTTTCATAGTAGGCCTAGAGTTCAGAATTACAGTTTCATTAGGCCATTAAGAAAATTTTGCGATAAATTCAGCTACAATATTTATGGCTAATAACTATAAGAGTACTGGTCGAAGCTAGCATATCGACATTAAGTATTTAGCCATAAAAAGGCGTGATAAGTGGTCATTAATCACGCAAACTGAATTAGGTGATCGCATATCCTTGACTAAAGGCATGCCACAACACAAATTCAAGGATCATAAAGTAAATATGGGATTCAATTAACCCATATGCAGTTTTTTATTTGTACAACCAAAAATTATTTAATGAAACTCTAATTTCGATATTTTCTCATATTTATGTGCACCTTAATTTCATCTGAGAAAATTATCGTAAGAGGACCTGAATAAACATAAGGGTTAGGGTTTATTCACTTAAGTACATTGCCACATAAAGTACATTGTTATATAATAAATATATCGTAATACATAGAAGATAATACTCGACTTATAATGAGGACATGTCGCTATGATTCGTATGTTTATTATATAATGAGGAACGTTTGGGTTTGAATGTTTTAGTCTAAATGCTGACCAAGTGGGAGAATATTAGAATATTTTATTTATGGAAATTATTTTCTAATTAAGGAAATGATTTTCTATTTAAGGAAATAAATAAATAATTGATTTTCTGTTAAATGAATATTTTATATTCATTGAATCTGGACAAATCAATTATGTAATATTCTATATATGGTCAGATTTCTATATTCATTACTTGATTTGATTTCCTGAATTAATTGTCAAAATATTCTGACAATTAATGTGGCGCAGATACTGATGGAGTATCTCACCTATAAATATAGGGTCTCGGTCCCCGAGCTCCTCACTCATTCTGTTCATAACAGCAAAATCCATCTAAAGAGAGTTGAGAGAGCGAGGAAGCCCGATTACCCACATCAATCGGTTTCTTTTGCAGATCAAGCTTATGTGGGATTAAAGCTCAAAGATTCAATGGCTGGAGGTATTTCGATCCTTAAATTATAGTGCATGTATGATTTATTAATTCCGCACTTTATTCATAATCATGTATGTTTTAGTTTATACAAATAAATGTCTAACAGTTTGTGCTCTCTAAGATATCTTACTTTTGTAATAATTTATAATCTTTGTTAAAAAAATATTACTATCCAATTTCACTAAGACATCTGTAATATATGTCTATTTTTAATCAGAATAATTGCTTACGAAATAATTGTGCATGTTATAGGATTGATAGCAAATTATTTTAAATGGATAATTTTCTATTATTTTTTATACATGATGTATATAACTTAAATTATTATTTTCAATGAAGTGCTCATTGTTTAAAATAGAATAAATGCATATAGAAAAAGTAAAGGATTATTTCACAATTATACAAAAGTAAAATTACGGTTGTATAAAATTTAAATATTTTTATAATTTTTATGATTTTATTTATAGAAAATATATTTTTTTTGATGTATTTTATGGTGTATGTGCCATTGTTAATTTGTTGTTGATTTTTTATTGTTATTTATATGTTATTTTTAGGAAAATTTTATTTACACCCCAAAAATTTATAAGTACACCTCATTTTAATAATTTTTATTTTATATAAAATTTATATCTTTAATTTTACTAAGTATTTTTAACTTTTTTCTTTCAATTTATATTTTTAACAAATATACCTATCAAAAAAAATTAAATTACATTTTAAAAATTATGACAAAAAAATTAAAAATAAAAAATTATATGAAATTTTCTTAGAAAAAAATAAAAAAATATATACATGAGTTAGAAAAAATTATAAAAATAAAATCAAAATAAGTATTGAAATTAACATAAAATAATGTGAGGAAAAAATTTTAAAAAAATATTAAGAGTAATTTTTAAAAATTATTTAAGTTTATATTTTTTTTAATAATGGGGTGTATTTATAATTTTATGGGGTGCAAATATAACTCCCCTATTTTTATTATTTTTATATAATTTTTATATTATTTTCGTATTATTTTTATAAAATACTATAAATATGTAAAAGAAGTCGTAAAAATTTTACAAACGCTTTGTGTCACTATCCCTAGAAGTAACGCTAGGTGAGGAAGCCATTTACAATGCTAAAAATCCAAACCAACCATCAAATAAAAGCAAATTTCGTTTTTAAGTGAAGAAGAAAATAAAAACATGGGCTGATTGAAGATGAGAAATGGGCCCAAAGTTAGTAATGATTGATTGAAGGCAGATAGGGCTAATTTAGTAATTTGAGACCAGTCTTAATTATAAACACTCAAATAGTAATTTCCTACTTGAGAAGTAAACGATGGAATTAGAATTCGAATGAGTAGATTCTTGAAGCTAATCCCAAAAGAAATGGTTTTGACTTGCAGGTAATACCTGATCTTCAACTTCTTCTTATTCTCTTTCTAGATTATACACAACTACAATTCGCAATTATATTAGTGTGTACTATCTGTATATATAATTTTCTTCTCCAATTCAATTTTGACCAACTCTATAATTAATAATTATATATGTAGATGTACTCTTGAAATTCCGTATTTTATAATTGGAATTACCAACTTTGTAATAATTAACATCCGTGTAGTTGTTGAAAGAAGCTCCCACTGTTCCAATCTCAAAAACCCACCAAAACCCTTTTCTCAATCTTTATTTGGAATCTTTTTTTTCTCTTTCTTTCTTTGAACTTAAAATTAAGTTATTGGTTTTAATGGTCTTTAATTATTATGTCGTATACTAATGCTAGTTTGTTGTGTTTGTCTCCAGGCTTGTAGTAATGATCTTTATGGCTGTTTTTCCTTTTTTTTTTTTTTTTTTTGTAAGGGTCACTCTCTTTAAGTCTATGCTTGGATTTTAAAATCTGGGTTCATTTCTTCTTTTCCAATCATGGGATTTCGCTCACGTTGATTGCGAACTTGTTTTCTTTTTCTGAAAGCCTGAAATTCAAGCTATAAACCTTTCCTTTCAACTGCTGTGATTGAACTCGGGCTATACACTTGGACCTCATATATATATATATATACATAGATATATATATATAGATCATTGATCACACCGTTAAACTCCTTCATAAACTGTCAATTTCATTGGATAAGGCTTTCTGATCTGTGAATGTGTGGAAGCTGATAGTTTTCACTTGACAGCTATTTAAATGCTCTTACAGTCTTCTTTTTAATTTTTCTTGATGATTTTGTTTGTATTTCAAGTTTAAACCCAGGTAAATGCCCGTTTGGATACCTGTATTTGTGTCAGTTTACCAGTTTATCCTGTGGATGTGTAGTGTAGTGTATTGATTTTTCAATCTGAACACTGATGTTGAGAACTTGATCATCTTTTCACATGGTTGCTTCATAGGCGTCCATGTCAATCGCCTGTGGGGTTCCTATCCTTGAGTGTGTGTACTGTCTTGGCTGTGCTCGTTGGGTGTGGTTAAAGTGCCTCTACACTGCTGGCTATGAGAGTGAAAATTGGGGTCTAGCTACTGCTGAAGAATTTGAGCCCATTCCCCGCCTCTGTCGTCTAATCCTTGCTGTATACGAAGATGATCTACGCAACCCGCTTTGGGCACCCCCTGGAGGATATGGCATTGATCCTGATTTTGTAATCTTAAGAAAAAACTATGAAGAAACTCTGGGTCAGGTTCCTCCTTATATGGTCTATCTTGATCATGAGAATGCTGATATAGTTCTGGCAATTAGAGGCCTCAATCTTGCAAAGGAGAGTGATTACGCAGTTTTACTTGATAACAAGCTGGGGCAAACAAAATTTGATGGTGGCTATGTTCATAATGGTTTACTAAAGGCAGCAGTACGGGTTTTTGATGAGGAGTGGGAGGGTTTGAGGGAATTAGCAGAAATACACCCGACATATACCTTGACTCTTACTGGGCATTCCTTAGGAGCAGGGGTGGTAGCATTGTTAACAATAGTGGCACTTCAAAATCTTGAGAAACTGGGAACCATTGTTAGGAAGAGGATCAGATGCTATGCTATAGCGCCTGCTCGTTGCATGTCTCTGAATTTGGCTGTGAGATATGCAGATGTTATTAATTCAGTAGTACTACAGGTAGTGTCACTAGTTGCTCAAAATATATGATATTCAGTTAAATATAATGTGTATGTAAATTCCACACTATGAAGATAATGAGATTTGCACTGCCATAGGGAAAATGTGCTGTATTGACTTACAGGCATTAATATGAATCCTGAGATATATGTAAAGCCATCTTGATCTCCTAATTAAGGGCACTACTGGTTTGAAATAGAAGCACTTGGATAACTGAAACATGAACTTATACTTGTACTCCATTAAGCTATGGGGTTGCAAGCATAGAATGTGTGATACATTATTTACGTGATAATTAGTTAGCTGTCTATTATTGTTGAAGTTACATGTTTCTGTGCTAATAACTTCTCAATGAATCAGGATGATTTCTTACCACGGACAACAACTGCTCTAGAAGATGTATTCAGATCACTTTTCTGGTAAAATATAGTATGTCTTGAGTCACCTTTTTTGCATTTGATAAGAGTAAAAACATAGGAATTCCAGGTAGCAAAATGAATCCAACGCTAGGCTTTAGTAAGGTGATATAAAGTGAGAGATCGAACGCACAAACTAAACAGCGACCTTTATGATATCGCGCGAATGATAAAGCAAAACTCTAGACGACTGTGAGAGTAAGACCCCAGTTTATAGCCTAATTTACACAATAAATTTATTTCAACCTAAACAGAGAGAATATTACAATGGATTTTCTGGTAGTTCAATTTTATAGCATAGTGCAATCTAAGTATTTTCCTAAGCCTTGACAGTTGTTGAATAGATCACATGCACATTCTGTTTATATTGAAAACTGTTCGTGTGTTACTATTACTACAGTTTAATTGCATTTACTTGCGCTGTAGATTTTTTCTGAAATACTAATTCAGCTGAATTCCTTCGTATGAACAGTTTGCCTTGTTTGCTTTGCCTAATGTGCTTGAAGGATACATGTACATTGGAGAAAAAGAGGCTTAAAGACCCAAGAAGGCTATATGCCCCTGGTCGTCTCTATCATATTGTTGAACGGAAACCCTTCAGGTAACAACATGCTCCCTGCTGATGTATGCTTTGTTGTTTACTCTACTCTCGATTTGTCTGTCTGTGTTCTTTTGTGTGTGTGTGTGTGTTTTCTCCTCTAGCCGATGAGTGTTAATGTCCAATTGCTTGCCTCCTCATAGATGCAAAGGTGACATAGAATTAGAAAAAGATTAGTTTGATGGGCATACAATGCCTTCAAGTGATGTGTGGTGATATGAGGAACCATGAAAGTAATATAAAATTACAAATCCTCAGTCCATTCCAATGAAATGATATTCTTTACGGGGGTTTCTATAAGGGGACATTGCATATGTTTCTGAAAATGTTAGTCGCCCTAGAAGACTGTTATTGCTCTATAAAGAGAGAATGAGAGCATTCCCTGAAGTTTGATGATTAACTCACACCTTTATGAGATTGATCGTAGTTTTCAAGCACTGAACTCAAGCAGAGAAATGAATTTATCGGTGCTCTCATGTTGGGTCTGGCTTAGGGCTGTGGGTCTACAGGGTTTTAGTTACCTATGGTGTAAGATTGAATGCTTCCCTGACTTACATCTAACATGTCTCCTTGCCGTAATTGTCAGACTGGGTTATATGGTGATATACAGTGTGATATCTACAATTTAATCCTTGAAGTTGAACAGAATCTGAGTGGTGGTGTCGAATTGGAACTACATGATTTTTGGTTCTTTTTAGCATATGACATATTAATACCTTAACTGGTTTTGGAGCACTTGTGAGGTGAATAAGAGATACAAGTGTGGGAAATAACTAATCAGGTCTTGCTACTTGCAGGATGGGAAGATTTCCACCAGTAGTAAGAACAGCAGTGCCAGTGGATGGGAGATTTGAGCACTTAGTGCTTTCATGTAATGCAACAACTGATCATGCCATTATTTGGATAGAGAGAGAATCTCAAAGGGCTCTTGATGTAAGTTCCTAGGCCTTGAACTGTGCAGATCTGTTCTCTAAATTCCCTAGTCCATTTGTTTTTAACTACATCCAACAACCATATTTCTCTACATTTCAGTTAATGCTGGAAGAATACCGAACAATGGAGATTCCGGAAAAGCAGAGGATGGAGCGGCAAGAGTTTCTTGTTCGAGAACATAGTGAGGAGTACAAGGCAGCCCTCCAACGGGCTGTGGCTTTGGATATTCCTCATGCTATCTCATCTTCACCTTATGGGACATTCCATGAAAATGAGGAAGGGGAGAATTCTAGCAGGTCAGCAGGGGAGATGTCAATGTTGTCATTCAATAAATTGAGGGCAAGCTGGGATGGTTTCATTGAGAGACTGTTTGACGTGGATGAGTCTGGTCACATAGCATTCAAGAGGGACCACCCTGTAAATAGTCACTAAAATCTATTCTTTGATTCAATTATTTAGTATTCAGTGTAATTGCTATAAAAGAAAGGATTGCTTATACCAATCCAAGAATAGTTCAGCTAGTTTATTATCCAATTATTATTGGACAATTTGTACATCTACTAATTCAATAATTAATGAAGCTAGTTTTGTTAATCAATTATAAATTAGACACATTACAAAGTAACATAAATGTGGCAAGAATAAACCTTGTTTATTTACTTTTTTAACCCAAAATTGAAATTGCCGCTGAACTTTTCTTCATCTCATTAGAATCAAACAACTCACATATGCGTTTGCAAAATCAGTCAATAATGTCTCCAAGGGAGAAGTAAATTCTATTTTCGCTTGTAGTAAATTCTATTTGTAGATTAATTTAACAATTTATCGATGCTTTGTTTGTTAATTATAAAAAAAATAAATAAATAATTCCAATATGACTGTCAATTACTGGCCTGAAGCTGGTATAAATAAATATTTATTCACTACCATAAACAGAATATAACTACAATTTGGGGGGTGGGGGCAAATCAATAACATAATCAGCAGAAACGTTTATGCTCCTTGTACTCGAGTAGCTTCGCCTGCAATAAGCATAGAGTTTGAGTGAGAATTGAACACAGTCGGATTCTTTAAGACGATGTATACTCGTAGCATTAAAACTTCTCTAAAACAGATTATGGCAATTAAGAGAAAGAAGCTCGAACAGATTCAGAATTCATCAGCTAGTTCAAATAGAAAGTTGAACGCCATACCGTGCATTTTCTTAACAAAATGTTCAAATTCCACAAAGTTGTGTCTTTCCATGAGATGTGGACTGACCCTAAGGTAGGTAAATGATGAAAAATGTCTTCTGTCTGGATCAGAAGATGGCTTAGCGTCATCTAAAATTTTGTTATAGCTTACTTGATCATGACAGGGAAGAGAATTTTCATTGGCAACCGGTACGCAGACATCCCATGCTGCGTTCAGCACCTGAAATAGAGGTTCATTGTCAAGCATTGGAACAAAATTTACCAAAGAATCTAAAAAAGCCCATTGCAAGACAACTTCCTATCTTTGCCAAACAATTCACATTCTTTCGGAAGGGAAAAAGAAAATTGCTCTGCCCTGAGGCTTTTGGTTGGCACATAGTTTGGAGGTTAAGCATACGGGTCAGATCATGCAATTGTTTAAACTTTAGATCAGGAAATTATATATAAATATATTTATATAGATCTTTGATGCTGACAATGAGATTTCACAATTTTGAAGCTTACTTGCCAAACTAATCCCTCAGGGTCAGCTAGGGCCTCTTGGAAGTCCTCGTGATGGTTTAGCATGTGCAGTTCAGCACATGTGAAGTTCAGAGCAGCCCCGTGCTTGCTTAGCATTGACATAATTGCAGCATAGCCATCACGATTACATGAATTATAGAATCCGGCAGTCAGTTCAGCAGCATGACTTGCCGTCTTGTACCACCAATGAATACCTGATAGCTGCTCAACAATTAAAATATAGCAAACACTTGATCAAAAAGCCTAAAAGAATGACTTCTATGGCTCCAAACTCAATTGAATTCTCCTTTAGCTTGGGCACACAAAAGACCCTTAGATTAAGAAATTTTATGTCTAGAATGTGCACATTGTAATATTTAGAGTCAAAGTTCAGCCAAATCGTGTTTTTTCTGTGATACAGTGGAAAAAAAAGGAAATAAGAGAATATTTTATTGAATTGGAAGTGGAGCCAGAGCAATCAAACAAAAAAAATACACAAAATAACATTGATTGAAAACAATAAACAAAAAGGCAAGTTACCTTTGTAGCAATGCAGGTGCCTTCAAAAGCCAATTTTGCAAGACAAAGGACTCGATCACCGTGATCAACTAAAACCTTAGAGTACCAATTAAGGAAGAATCTGCCATAGAAGCCATCATAATCACCTCCGTCACAAAAGAAACCAGTTTCATGAGGCCGGGAATTATAAGAACCTGCATTATCTGGTCCTCTAGCCCAAAAGGAGTGTCCTCTTTCCTCTGCTGCCTTCCTCAGACTTTTTAGCAAATATTGATCGTAACACTGCATGTATTCAAATAATTTATTGTTCAATGCTCAAATATAATTGAAAAAGCTTTTGATACTTAAAATGGTTTTTTTAAAATAAATAAATACATTTATAAATAATTATTTTCTCAATCTTTTTTTTCTTTCTCAAAGAGGGATTTACTGGAGGGATGTAATTTCATAAGAGAATGGTTGAGGAGTCATGTCACACTAAAACAAAGTTCTCAAGAATAAGATCCAACTTTTACATACAAATTGTCTCCCAATCAGGTCTTGTAAGGGGTTGAATGCTAATGTAATGACTTGATATTATTATGCATAAGGAGCCAAGACACCAAAATGTGTGTAATATATATACAACTACAAAAATATAGGTAACCAAACTTTAAGGACTGGATGATAAACTACCTGGAATTCACCAATGCCAGGATATCTCCAACCATGCTTAACTGGACAAGAAGGGTACCTCAGCTCCCCACATGGACCTAGTCCAACTTGAATCATGGAGATAATACCTTCTTCAAAGAACTCATTAAATTCTATCCGGAAGCTTCTCATGTAGTCAAAGTAGACCTGCATCAATCTTAAGATTTATTAGAGCACTAGTAATCTATTATTTACTGAAATACAAATACATAAAAAAAAAAAAAAAAAAAAAAAAAAAAAAAAAAGAGGGTCACAGGAGATTTATAAATCAGGGCACTGCATGGCAAGAAAAGGTCTTCAAATCTGCATGAGATGTCAAAGTTTACAGCTTGCTAAAAAAGAAAAGCTAAAATTGAGTGACTGAATAGGGGACTGAGGTCCTTCATGACAAGCTAGGAAATAATGATAAACTTTATGGTGTTTCATCTTTTTTGACAATTCTCAAAAAAATTACTGTTGTACACAAGAACTTGGCAATTACTAAAGCAGGCACTTAACATTGTTTCATCATGTAGAAGATAAAAGAGAAGAAAGTAAAAACACATGTACGCAATTAAACAGAGGGGGAAAAACAGAGAGAGGGAAAAAAGAAATTATGGCTTTAAAAGTAAAACTGTTCTTGTACCATTTAGAAAAAGAAACATTTAAACAGTAAGCAGTGTTAACAGTCATCCTCATAATTAAATAATAAATAGAATACCTCAACAGCTGTCCGGCCTCTAAGAACACGCTCTTTGTCTATTCCCCACGAGAGACATTCAGGATTCCGCCTTCCCTCTCTATCAGTGAAAAAGATGTCAGGATTGTTGCGACCAATTTCTGCCACCCAATGTGGCAGTGGAATACAAACATCATCACCGACATTACCTCCACACTCATGGAATGACATCATAACCTGAAATAAGAGATTTTAACTATCAAACTAAAAATAAATGCCAGGAGAATCAACCAGAACAGCATCATCTGAATAAGGAATCTAAATATGCATCATAATTATTCTGCTAATTGATTCCATATGACACGAAACAAAACATTTAAAAGCACATCACCAACCTCCAAACATCAATATGCTCCACAAGTTGGCTTTTAGTTAGATCAAGGGGATCCATTACTCAGAAGTCCACAAAAATAATTTCAAACTACAGCTACAAAATATTTGCACACGATACTCAATTTTCATGTATATAAAAAAACTTGAATGAGAATAAATAAATCCCCTTTCAAAGAATAATGCTAGCATACAGAGCATAGAAACTTAGTCAAAATCTGTCAACTATCAATGGTGACCATTTGTAGTAAAAATGTGATTTAAGTTTTTAGTACTTTTCCGTGAGATCAGATAATCTGATTTAATAAACACACATACCAAACAACTATATAAATCAATCAAAAGGACAAAACACAAGCTTCTTAGATTGTCTTCTAGATACTGAAGCATATGGAAATCATTTTACAAACAGTTACTTTTACAAAGGAAGTGAACATTAGTATGGCCGTGGCTCTATAGTATTCACCATGAAAAAAAAAAGGGACATCAGCTAGAATAAGCACTGAAGAACAGTAAAGCTCATTTAAACTCACTTGTAACTTGAGCTTGAGCTCACGCACCATCTGAAAGAGTCTCTTGTAACCATTCCAGTTATATTCCTGGGGAGCATGTGCCTCCACAATTCCCCACCAGCAATCAACAGAAACACCATCCACATTAACTGATTTCAGTACCCTTAACTGCTTGAGTAAGCCATCTGGATCAACCAGTTCACATTTCATATTAACAACACCTAACTGCCATCAAAAGAGCAAGTCATGAAAAGTAAACTAAAAATTACCAGAAAGAAATTTAATTATCCAAACTACACAAGTACCAAAAAGAATTAATAACCATAAACAAAGGAAAATTAAGAAGAAAGCTAATAAATTGGGAATTGGGATGGACTCAAAAAGCAACAGCGTATGAATTAGCATATGGAATATCATGGTAATGATAAAAGGTAAGATGGCAGCTAAAAAGATGCATGCCACTCAATAAAAGTCAACAGACAGTACAAGGATGGGGGTGTCACGTGTGTATGAAAACTTAAAAAGAAAAATTCAGCCGAAATACAAATTACAAAACTCACCGGTAACATTACATAAACTGGAATATAAGGGGTGCCAGAAAAATCACGCTCTGATAACTTCGGAGATATATCAACAACCTGTAGAACAAAATAGAAAACTGCTAAACGCTAAGGCCATAAAGGAACTCACAAGTTTCATAAATTACATCAAGATAAAAGGAATGCTACAAATTTAATATGAATACAGGTAAATCAATATCACAGATTCTCAAATAGACTATACATAATCTGCAAACAAATGAAAGAATTATTTATCATGTGTTCAAGACGTCATACGAGCTATGAGTAGTGATCATATAAAAGATCATGTCAGCGTAATTAAAATCAGCAACGACATGCCAAAAGAGTTTGATAATGAAGTATGCATAGTCTCCAAAGAGATTTGCTCTACTACCTGCTTGTCATCAATGGGATCAATGGAGCCCACAATATGAGGATGACTCTCTGTTTGTTCCCCTCCATCACCCACCATAGTTGAAGTTTGAGAACGAGCACTTGTGGAAATATCGTATGGTGATGAGCAGGGCATATAAACACCTTTCATTCTATTTGCATTAAAATCCACAGAACTTTGATAGCCAGCAGCACAAGCTTTTAAGGAAGGTAGAGTTTGCTGTGGTGCTGCATGTCCAGATGATGAAGTAGCTACAGTAGAATTGACAACAGCATGTCTTGAACCCTGAAAAGAGAAGAGAATATCTATCTTTATTTAACTCATTCCCTAACAATCTTCAGAAGTGGCTATCACAATAACCCAGCAAAAGTCCTACATAACTAATCATGTGTCCATAAAATGCATAATGGTCCATGACTAGCACGTAGGTAGAACTACAATAGTTCCGAGTTTCACAATCTGGTTCTGGCCTTCTAATTCTCCTGTATGTTAAATAATGTAGCAAAAAATATGACCAATATTGAAAAATTTCCTCGTAGTATAATTACCTGAGGCTGAGATCTTGAAGGAAAAGTGGTCCCATCTGGAAGAACAACCCAGCCAGCTTCTCGTGCAAGAGCTGCAATTACATCATTTATATCAGCCCTAACTCTAAGATTATAATTCCCATGCCTCCGTAACCCCGCCAAGATTTTTGCAGTGATAGCTCTTCTATGCCGCTCCCTTAATTTTGTTCTCTCCTTCTCTTCTAGTGGCCTACACCTACGAGCTCCTCCTCCACCTGGGGTACTTACTTCTTGTACTTGCTGTAGCTCTTGAAACTGATGATTATTATTGCTGCTACTAGTTGGCATCCCTCCATCAAAACCGACCATTACTGAAGCAGAAGCAGCAGCATGTTTCCTCCGGTCTTCGTCATCATCATCCTCCTCTTTAACATCCATTTCCATTTCTTCCTCGTCATCTTCTTCACTAGCTCCAATTAACTTGTGCATTTCTGAAGCCATAATAACCTTCTTTCTCTTTTAATCCCAATTATCCTCACAACTTAATTCATGTAACAACAATGCCATAGTCTGAACTGAATTTCACTAATTGTTGATAAATAACAGTAAGCATTGCGATACTATCACAGTATAAAAAAAATAATAATAAAAATAAATAAAAAAATAATGATAACAACAAATCAAAGATAAAATTAACTCAAAAAGAAAAAGAGAACTTATTGAATTAAGCTTAAACTCAATTCTACTAATTCTATAGGAGTTGAAACAGTCAATCATCTTCCGTTGCAAAAAAAAATTGGTTGTGATTAGAGTAAATTATCAAAGAAGCAACAAAAAACAAACAAAAGGCCAAAACTTCTCTCTTTCACTGTGTTGACATCTGCTACAGTTTCAGTAGCAACCAAAAAGAAACAGCGAATTCTCTTCCTAAACTTAATGAACTTTTTCCCATATAACAAACAAGTTTTAAGGAAAAGTTAAAAGGTGTATATTACCTTTTTATATATATAACAAACTGGACAGGTTTTCCAGCTTTTTGACCGAAAACTGACGCTTCAAAATCCTAACATTTTCGGTTGTCTTCCACTAAAGCTTATTCAAAGAATTCTCAAACAGATCCACCTTTTCCCACGGAAGAAACCCTAACCACCTCCGATGAAGTCCGCACGGAAAAATTCCGGCGGCCGGAGTGGAGGTCCTTCTTCGTCTCAGAACGGCGAACCAGATCTCCGGGGAATGAGACCCTAAGAAACCGGCGGACGGTGGCGGGTCGGGTCGGAGCAGATGAAAAGGAAGAAACGTGCGAACATGCGAGTGAGTTAGGGTTTTGGGGTCGCGCGTGCGAGAGTGTGCGAATCGGGAGTTTGGCACGGATGGTGCGTGTGTGTGTGGTGTATAAGCGAGCGAAGCTGGAAAATGGTAATTGTGTGAAGGACACGTGTGAGGCGTGGCAAAAGGCATGGACATGGTACATGGATTAAGATTGAAGTGGGGTGGGCACGAGATTTTGGTGGACTCACTCACTCAATCCGACTGTATCACGTGACCTGGATTTTAGATAGTTCATTCAAAAATAGCTACCTTGATAGAAACGAGAGAGAGAGAGAGAGAGAGAGAGAGAGAGAGATGGCAGGAAGAGAAATTCCGGCGGAGGTTCCAAAAATTGTGTGGAACGGGACCCAACGGAGGTTCGAGACGGAAGATAAGAAGGCGTATTTAGAGTATGTGGAGAGAGAGACAGAGGAGTATGGTGGCAACGGTAGAGATAAAGGTAAAGGCAAAGTAGTGATGGAATTGCTCCACACCTTTGTCCCTTCTTCCAAGAGAGGCTTAGGTCTGGCTTCTCACCTCTGTGTTGCTGCCTTTACTCACGCCAAATCCCGCTCCCTTACTATCATCCCCACTTGCACTTACATCTCCGACACTTTTCTTCCGAGGAATCCTTCTTGGAATTCTCTTGTGTATTCAGAAGATATTAAAGCAAGTAGTAGCATGTAATTGTGTTACTCCAAAAAAAAAAAAAAACGATTGTGTTATAGCATTATATTGTATTTGAGTTACAATTCAATTCCAATATCGTTTTAGTATTTTGTGCGACAAAAAAAAAAAAAATTGTTTAAGGGGCTGAAGTTTCATTGTCGTTTTGGAGCTAAGTATCTTTGTTGTTTCAGATATGGCTTTTTCCTGTTTTCTTTGATTCTTTTGTGGTTAGATATGGTTAATTAGAAACATCATATCCAGCACCTACAACTTCTGGTATTTTAATTCTTAACACTATCCAGCATAAAAAGAACAAAATTAATGGGCTATTGGGTAATTCGTTCCAATTTATTTAATTTTCGGAATATCAATAAAAAGATCAAAATTAATGAGCTACATCCTCTGGTTGCTGCTGCTAATTAAGTGCTGACCAACCTGACATGATCAAGCCACTTTGAATATTAAATACCAATAGATGAATTGTAAGACAGATGCAGGGGGAAAGGAAAACAAATAAACGTGTGATGAAGCTTATGTTATTGATTCATCGGAATTACAATCAGCTTTTACCATTTAAGCAAATAGTCTCTTCTTTGCAATAATGAAATTGCTTTCTGGTAATTAAATAACGTAGTCTCCCACAATGGTTGAAGAAAAATGTGAATATCATATGAGTTGTTCATCAAAAGAGATGAGTTGGGTTTCACTTGTAATCAGTCTTGTGGTGCAACTTCCTCATCCATTACATCGGCATGCATCGTTTCCAGATCAACTTGAAGATCTGAAACTGCTTCCCCTGAAAGTGGAAGGGAGACTAGTGATTAAAGCGAAAGGCCAACACATGAAAAGCTCCCTCATGTCATTCATATATTGCCCCAAGAAAAATGCAGACATGAGGCAACCAATAGTTCTTGGGACAGTGGGACGATGAAGTCTTGTATTGCATGTTTATGAAATAAATAGCATATCTAACCGCAAAATAAGTGATAGCTTGCATATTCAGCCAAAAAAAAAAAAAAAACTTGCAATAAGCAGACTTAGCAGAGGACTAAGCAAACTTAGCAGAGGAATAAGCAGACTTGCAAGAATGACATACCATGCATTTGCTTAATAAATCGTTCAAACTCGGCAAAGTTGTGCGCCTCCATGAGAGCAGGACTGAGCCTGAGGTAGGTAAAGGCAGACAAATGCCTCCCATCTGGATCGTTCAGAGGCTTGGCATTTACCAATATCTTGTTATAGCCATCTCTATCATGGCAATTAAGAGCATTTTCACTAGCAACTGGAATGCAAGCATCCCAGGCAGCGTTCAAGACCTAGACATGCATAGGCAAATGTGTCATGATCAAAGGGATTCACAAAGCATTGTCCAATTCAAACTAAATTAATTCATGGCAGTAAGGGAAATAGACCCATGGTTATCACTGAATTTTGTATTGCATCCTACATCAGCACATCCTATTACTTAACAGAAAAACTAAGCTGAAGGAACCTCACACGTATACATACCTGCCAAACTAATCCTTCTGGGTCTGCCAATGCCTCTGGAAAGTCTTCATGCTGATCCAATGTTCGGAGTTCAACACATGTGAAATTCAGAGCAGCCTCATGTTTCTTAAACATTGTTGCAATTGGTGCATAACCATCACGATTTGCAGGGTTGTAAAACCCTGCAGTCAACTCAGCAGCATGACTGGCGGTCTTGTACCACCAATGTATACCTGATAGCTGCTCATCAAGCAAAAGAATGTTTCTTTAAAAGTTGCAGAGCTATAATACCATTTTATCAAGTAAATTGAATACAGTAGATTCACTTTTTAAATGAGTCCAGCAGACTAACCTTTGCAGCGATGCAAGTTCCTTCAAAAGCTAAATTGGCTAGAGAAAGTACACGATCACCATGATCAATCAATGTCCGAGAGTACCAGTTAAGGAAAAATCTCCCATAGTAGCTGTCATATTCACCTCCATCACGGAAGAATCCAGTCTTATGTGGTGTGGAATTATAAGAACCCGCATTATCTGGTCCTCTCGCCCAATTTGAGTGCCCCCTCACTTCGGCTGCTTTGGTCAGACTTTTCATCAAGTACTTATCATAGCACTGAACTGAAATAGTTTGCATCAAGGGAAGAAAAAAAAGTGCACACCTTTTCACCAATTTAAAAGAAATAGCTGAACAGAAGTACCTGAAATTCACCAATACCAGGATATCTCCAACCATGTTTTGCAGGATAAGAAGGATACCGTAACTCCCCACATGGACCTAGTCCAACTTCAATCTCAGAGATAACACCATCCTCAAAAAATTCATCAAATTCTACCCTAAAGCTTCTCATGTAGTCAAAATAGACCTGCACTAATTGTATGATATATAAAAGACAAAAGATAATTCTTAGAGATGTAACTGCAGAAGCCAAATGTGCAAATATTTAGTACAGCTAAAGAATCATACCTCAACTGCAGTCCTGCCCTTCAAAACTCGTTCTTTATCAATGCCCCATGTAAGACATTCTGTATTGCGTTTTCCCTCTCTATCAGTGAAATATATGTCAGGATTGCTTAGGCCAATTTCCGTAACCCAACCAGGGAGTGGAATATGTACATCATCTCCCACATTGCCTCCACATTCATGAAAAGACATAACAACCTAAAGTGCATTGAAAAGAAGAACATTTAGTATTTAGACAAAATCAACCTTTGAGTTTTTAAAAGGCGCTAATAAAATCAAAAGTAACGAGAAGAAAAGTAATTATTTGCACAATAGTATATATAAGAGAACAGACATCATACTCAAATGCAGGTGACAATATATGCTAAATGAGCATATTATTAAATTAACAGTGAATACAGATTATTCACCTGTAATTTCAGATGAAGATCGCGTACAATCTGGAAGAGTTTTCTGTACCCACTCCAATTATAAACCTGTGGAGAATGTGCCTCAACAATCCCCCACCAGCAGTCGATCATAACACCATCCACGTTAATGGACTTTAATATTTTAAGCTGATTAACAAGACCTTCTGGATCAACCAACTCAGAATTCATATCAATTGTACCCAGCTGCCAGTCCCCCATGATAACAAGTCAATTTGGTAAATAACATTAGAGGGGAAACTTAGCACAGCAAGTAGAACAAGAACTGAATTCGAGAACTCACTGGTAGCATCACATATATAGGAATATAAGGAGTTCCAGCAAAATCACGCTCCCGAATTTCGGCAGGCTTATCTTCAACCTACGAATGATGAACAAATTTTTGAAATTGATATTAAACAGTAGAGAACTACATATTAATCCCCAATCACCATTGATTGATTGTGGATAAAGTGAACCTCCCTTTCCTTCTCCTGATTTCTTTATTGCCTCATTCACTACATTCAATAAATAAAGTATAAAAATTTAAATGCAGAAATACTAAACCTGGCTTTGAAAGGTGGCCACAGAATCATCGATCAAGGGATGATCATCCTCGGTTCTCTCTTCTCGTTCATCTTTGAGTACCGCCATAGTCCGAAACTGGGTATTGGTAGCATAAGTACCGTACCCAGACTCGCATTTCCATCGGCGATGACTTCCAGCTACAGAGCTTCGAAACCTTGAAGCTACCCCAAAAGAAGCCAGAAAGGTTTGCGCATTTGAAAAAGAAGAAGAAGTCGTAGTAGCTCTGAAAAAACCATTGGGTGGTCTCGAGCTACGGAAAATCTGAGCTGAAGAAATCGCCATTCTAGATTTTCCCAAGGAAAGGAACAGACTCGAATCTTGTCGTTTATTTCCAGGAAATTTTTTAGAGAAGAAACGGGAAAGGATTGCTTTCACTTAAAAAGACTGAGGGGAAGTGAATATTTTGTACTTTGGCTTTTTTGTGGACAGCGATGGAAGTTTGAAGCTTTTCTCTTTATTCACTTTCTCACTATTTTCCCGGGAAAATTATCATGGACGTTACACTTCAATTTTCCTTTACGTATTTTCTACGATATTATCGGGAATCCGAAAAGATAATAAAAGAGAAAATGAGAACCCGTGACAAATGAAGATGGATCCAACTCCAAGAATCAGGTTGATGTGGTGGTGTCGCTCTTAGACAAAACCTCATCTGTCGTTTCTTTCTTTACTTTTCAAGTTAAGTGTCGTTTAAGTTGAACCTTGGTGTGAATGTCATAGATATTTGTGATCGACATAAAAAAAAATCTAAGAAGGGGGTGGTAAAATGGGGTTTCCACGTGGTACGCGAATACAAATACGATATAAATTTTATGAGTTATGGTTGAAAAATTAAATTTGACACAAAATAAAATATACCAAACATGATTGATAACTCTATGAAAATAGAGTTATTTATATTTTTTTGGGTATTAAATTAGTTTTGTTCTCAAGTATTTTTAGTTTATTTTAGTGACTTTTATTTAGTTTTATTTAGTTTTGCATAAATATTAATTTTAGTATCTTTAGATTAAATTTTAATTAATTTTGTTATATTTTATCAATTTGATTTAGTTTTCCATTTTATAAATGTAATCTCAATGTTGTGTATTTTTGTAAAAAGATTAAATGTACATTTTGGACTTATTATTCAAATTGAGAGAAATGATGTTAAAGTCCATAAACTCACTAAAGCCCAAGTATTCTACACTTAATTCACTAATGGATGTTATGTTTATTGGGTCTTACTTTACTAGTTGAAAAGTAAAAAAAAAAAAAAGTGGGAAAAGACAAATGAAAATAATGGGCTGATCATTATTTTTCTTTTGCAAGGGTTTATTGGCATTTGATATAGATATGTATATATGTGAAAGGAAGGAGGAAGCTAAAAAGAATTAAGAAGCAGGAGGCGGCTGACAATGAAGAAAAAGAAAAGGAAGAAAAAAGAAAAGAGA
Source organism: Cannabis sativa (assembly GCF_029168945.1). Taxonomy (NCBI): domain Eukaryota; kingdom Viridiplantae; phylum Streptophyta; class Magnoliopsida; order Rosales; family Cannabaceae; genus Cannabis; species Cannabis sativa. The sequence continues at coordinate 36,834,809 of NC_083601.1, read as the reverse complement.
GAGAGAGAGTTTTATTTAGGGTTTTAATTTAGCATTTTTAATTTTGAGATTGGCAAAAATCAAGAGGAAGAAGAAGAGCAATTTGGAGAAGAAACTTAGAGTCTTGTGACAAGCTCTAAATGGGTTTTTATTTCTATCTTTATTTTCTTTTAAATTTTGTAATTTTTACACAATCTATTATGAGTTAATTTTTATTTTGCTAGAATTATTTTCTTGACTTAAATTATGATTTGATATTTTATTGCTATGTTTAGTAAATTGGTTTTGTTCATTCAAGAGTGTTTATTGTGCAATTGCTTACTTTTGATTGATCACCATTAGTAAGTAGTAGCTAATCTTGATTTTGGAAAAAATAGGGTTAGTGGAATTGCTTGAATGATGCATGAATATTAACTTGGAAAGTGTGATTTGTAAATAACATAGGAATGTGTTATTTACCTTGTATGACTTGAAGGAATTGTGCTTAAATTGGTATTCTTAAAATTAATTGGGCATAGGAATATGTTAATTAATTAGAGAATCAAACCATAAACACTTTGGAAAAAGGATTATGACATTTTAAATTCCTAGTTGACATTATCAATTTACAACAATACTCATTAGCACAATTATATCAACTTTGCATTTTTAGGCCAATTTAATAATTCTAGCTTGTTTTTTTTTTCATAGTTTGTGTTTGTTAATTTTTTACAAATTCTCATCACTTTATGTTATTTTTGTTGAAACCAATTTGTGAGTAATTAGTTTTATAAATTAATTTCTAATTTTCAATCCCTGTGGAGACGATACTCGATTTATTACTTTATTACTTGTTACGATTGCATATACTTGCGTACACAATTTTCACAACAAGTTTTTGGCGCCGTTGCCGGGGATTGATTTAGAGAAATTTTATTTTTAGAACTTAATTACTATCAATTTGGTTTTTTTTTTTTTTAGTTTTTCATTTGTTTATTCTATTTTCCTTGTTCTATTTTACGCTTTGTTTGTCTTGTTTTGGTTTCTTTTGCAAGGTCTTGAGATGTCTCATCTACAAGTCCTTATGAATTTTGTTCAACATGACTTGGAGCCCTTGTATGAAGCATGGTGGAGATACAAGGCATTTCTAATGAGATTTCCATATCATGGGTTGTCCAAAGAGTGTCAATTAGAAATCTTCCTAAATTGGTTGAATCCAAGCACAAGGGAATGGGTAGAAAGAGGAGATGGTACCACCAATTTCTACCAACTATCAATCGATGAAGCCTATTGGATGTTGGAAGACATGGCGGAGTACAATGAGTGGTGTTGTAATTGTCCAAACAATGACCATGTTTGGGACGACAATTACAACAATTTGGAGCCAAATTTTGACACTTACACTCAAGGACCAAATGATGAGATTTTAGAAGATTTACAAGAGTTCAACATAGAAGAAGATCTTCATCAAATGGCTCAACCAAGCTCACTTGAGGTGTTGATGATGGAGTTCATGGCTAAAAATGATGCCTTAATTCAAGGCCAAGCTTCATCCTTGAGGAAATTGGAGAACCAATTTGAGCTTTTGGTCAATGAGTTGTGTGATAAACACCATGAAACTTTGGGCATTGATATGGAAAATTCAAGGGAGAAAGAAGAAAATGAAAATGTCATTTTGAGGAGTGGTGATGAGTTGGAGATACTTGGGGAAAATTTTGAGCAATTACAAGAGCTCACTTCAATCCAAAGTAGTGAAATAAAAGATAAGGAAGCAAGCATTCCAAGTTGGTCAACATTTATTGCTGCTCATAATGCTGTAGCATTATCACAGCAAAACTGCCCAGTTTTCGAAAAAATTCAGCAAGAGCATTTTTGCATTCCTCAAGTCAAAGAGCTCATGGTAATGGAATACTATGTTTATGAGGATCCTTTTTGGCCATTACCTCCTCCTCCACCATTGGCATGGTACATTGGCATCCATCATGTGCATTCATCGAATTCAAGAAAAGTTGAACATTTGCGCTCATCAATTCAATATCTCGCCAAGCTTGAGGGCGTTCATGACAAAGACCCATTTGTGAGGGCATATGCCACTCTCTATGGGCGGAAGCCGCTCTTTGATGAGTGCTTCTCAAAAAGTCAAGCCGACGACTTTAAATCAAGCGCTTCTTGGGAGGCAACCCGAGCTTTCTAAACTTTGTCTTTATTTTGTTTTAAATTCAATAAACATGCAATATTAAATGGCTTTGACAATTGCATTGTAGTTTTTTTCTCTCTTTCTTTTCTTTTTCTCTCTTTTAGGTGCGAGCATAAAGTCAAGTGGAATTGGGCGCACTTATGGAGGTTGACACTAGCGAGTTTGCACATCATTGAAAGGGAGTTCCTCTTTAACTATTCTTTATTAATTTTAAACTTGCTCACACATATTTGAGAATTTTGTGCATACAATGGTTTGGGAAACTAAATATTTTTTTTTTCTTCTTTTCTTTTATTTTGCTTGTTTAAAAAAAAAAATTGAGGCATATGTGCTTTGGTTTGGTGATTTTTTCACATTCTAATACATGATTGATAGAGTGCATAGCTTGTTGAAAAATGTAAATATTGTTTGAGCTTGTGACTAATTCTTGTGCTAGTTTCATTTTGATTGAGATATGGCTAATTTTGAGCACGAATGCCTTGATCATTTTATTGTGTGTGATTTGGTGAAAGTTTGTGTAAATATATGATTTTGTGATCTCACAAGTCTTAGAATTTCGTTTGATTCTCTCTTGAGGCGAAATCCTAGACAATGCTTAACCAAAGACATGATTTAGGCCATTTTTTGACCGTTTGAGCCTTTCGAGCCAACCATAGTATTATTTCATCCCTAGTCACCCCCTTTGAGCATAATTGATCCCTTTATTTTTTTTTACCATATGTAAGCCTAGCTAAATACAAATCTTCTCACCATATACCCTTTGAGCACCTTATTATTCCAAGATTTTGTTTGTTGTGTCATGAAGGGGATGGGAGGGGTGCAATTTTTGTAGCGTGGTAATTGGGTGAGTGTTTTCATTGTGGTACTTTATTATTCTCACCATTGGGGACAATGTTGAATTTTAAGTTGGGGGAGAATTACCATCTTTTGTGTATATTGTCATTATTATATTTGTATTGTTAGTTATTCAAAAAAAAAAAAAAAAAAGAAAGAATGTTTAAAATTAAGTTTGGGGTGTGCCACCCCTTGAAAAAAAAAAGTGTGTTTAAAATTAAATTTGGGGTGTGCCACCCATTGCAAAAAAAAAAAAAAAGAGCAAGATTTTTTTTAGAAGCTTGAAGTCTCAGGTGTTATAGCATTGCTTCAGCATTCTGGAGCAGAGACACAGAAAAAAAAAATGCTATGCTAAAGCATTGCTATAACTCCTGGGAGCACATTATTTTGGAAAATTTTGGGGCAATAAATAATGGCAATGTTAATACTCAAATTTTTTGTGGGATATTCTTTGAGGAAGTAAGTGTAAGGTCTCATTTTGGTCTTAGGAAAATTAAGGTGCTTTTAGGTGATTTGAGCCAAAAATGACTTCTCTTAACCACCTTCACCTAAGCCTTACATTACAAGCTTAAAAAAAAAAAATCCTTTTGATCTTTGGTTTTGTGTTTGTCTACATTAGTGGAGAGAGAGATGAAAAACAAACCTATGAGAATTTGTTACTTTAGAGATTTTGTGCTTATTTCATATTTGCATAAATTGATCTAAATTGCAAGTAATATTTTGATAAAAGGCATTTCACACCCACACTTGGAGTAATCAAAATTGGAATGAAACTTGTGCTTGAATTTTTCACAATCATTGGACAATCTTTTTATTTTTCTCTAAGTTATGTTCATTAATCAACCTTAAGCTTTAAGGAAATGTGGAGATCACCAATTTTAGTGTCATATTGCCTCGTGTTTTATTTTCTTTATTTTTCTTTTTTTTTGCTTGAGGACAAGCAAAGTTTTAAGTTTGGGGTGTGATAACTCTATGAAAATAGAGTTATTTATATCTTTTTGGGCATTAAATTAGCTTTGTTCTCAAGTATTTTTAGTTTATTTTAGTGACTTTTATTTAGTTTTATTTAGTTTTGCACAAATATTAATTTTAGTATCTTTAGATTAAATTTTAATTAATTTTGTTATATTTTATCAATTTGATTTAGTTTTCCATTTTATAAGTGTAATCTCAATGTTGTGTATTTTTGTAAAAAGATTAAATGTACATTTTGGACTTATTATTCAAATTGAGAGAAATGATGTTAAAGTCCATAAACTCACTAAAGCCCAAGTATTCTACACTTAATTCACTAATGGATGTTATATTTATTGGGCCTTACTTTACTAGTTGAAAAGTCAAAAAAAAAAAAGGGCTATTTACAAAAATATGGGAAAATAAAGATAAGTTTTGATATATATGGCATAAAAACTTGATTACACTAAATATGGCATTTTTTTAAAAAACTTACAAATATGGGAAAAAGTCTTGAGGAATGCCATAAAAAACTTTAAATTTGTGTTTCTTTTTATTTATTATTTTTTTTAAAAAAAATAAAATACTAAAATAAATAAAAAATGATCTCAACTATAGATATTATTTTTTTTTACAGAAATTAAACTTGTTTTTTTTTATTATTTATTTAAACTACTATTTTTTTTCTTTGTTTTTTTTGTTAAAAACTAATTATTTCATTAAAAGCAGAAAAAAAAAAACCAGTTTCATCGACATCATCCTGAAGAAAAAACAATATAAAAAATTATAATCTAAAGATAATATAAACTTTAAAAATCAGTTTCATCAACATTGAAAGAAACTATTAATTTCATTAAAAGAATAAAAAAAATAGTTTCATTATGTTATTAGAATTTTTTTCAAGTTACTTTTTTATTTTTTTTTTCTAGGTTGGAAACTTACATTTATATTTTGTTATTAAATTATTGGTAGGCATTATGTGTTGTTTTGATTATATTTGTAATTAGTATTTTTTTTTTTTTTGTATATTTGTGTGTGTATGGTTTTATTTGATTGTCCGATGAAACTGGTTTCAATTAACTTTATTATTAACATTTGTGTTTTGTTATGATTTTTTGTAACGTCAAAACTGGTTTCACATGTCGAAACTGGTTTCTGATTTTAACTGTTCTTTAATAGGGTTGCTCAATTTTTATGATATTATTATATATTTTTTAGTTTGTATAAAACCAGTTTTCTTATTGTATGATATTTGAACAACAATTTTTATTTTATTTTAATTAATCAGTTTCTGACACACATATTATTTTATTATTTTCATAACTGGTTTTTTTAAGTAACTAGTTTTTATAACTAATTTTTTTTTTTTATTGTTGTTCATAATTGAATTTTATTCAATTTTTTATTAATTTATTTCAAGAAACTGGTTTTTATTTGTTTGTTTTTATTTTGGTTGTTTTACTAACTGGTTTCTCACATTCCACTGTTTTTTTTTTTGTTATTCTTTTATGGTTTTTATTGCACTTTTGTCTCTTTAATTTTCTTTGTTTCTTTTTTTTTCTCTTTCATTTTAATTTATGATTCTCTTTGTTATATTTGCTGCATATTGTATGTTTAAATTAACTCTAATTTTTGAGCAAGCAAATAAAAAATTAAATGCTAAAATAAAGAATGAAGTTAGAAGTTTGATTATTAGGTATTGATATAAAATTTATATGTTCGAAACTGGTTTTTAAATTTAGTATCGTTAATTTGTAAAAGTTTAGTCATTAGGCATTGTGTATTTTTTATTATGTTATTGATGAAACTATTTTTTTTTTTTTGCCTCTTTTAATGAAATAATTCGTTTCTTTTAATATTGATGAAACTGGTTTTTAAAGTTACTATCGTCTTTAGATTGTAATTTTTTTCATTATCTTGTTGATGAAACTATTTTTTGTATTCTTTAAATGAAATTATTAGTTTCTTTCAATGTTGATGAAACTAGTTTTTAAAGTTTGGATTCTTTTTAGATTATGATTTTTTATATTATTTTTTTTTTCAGGATGATGTTGATGAAACTGGTTTTTTTTTTCTGCTGTTTTTAATGGAATAATTAGTTTTTAATAAAAAAAAAACAAATAGTAGTTTAAATAAAAAACAAGTTTAATTTTTGTAAAAAAAAAATGAAATAAAAAAATGTACACTTATTATATATATTAAGAGAAAAAAAATTAGGTTGAGAAAAAAAAATTAAAAAAAAAAAAGAGAGACACAAAAAGAAATTAAAAAAAAAACAATAGAGAGAGATAAGTGAAAGAAAGATAAAAAAAGTAGCAACTGACTTAAAAGTTGAAAAGAAAAAAGAGAGCCAAAATTGACTAAAAAATATATAAAAAAACAAAACCAAAAAAAAAAAACTTTTTGAAGTTTCAATAAGTAAAAAAGAAAAAAAAAATAATAAAAGTATAAAAATAAAATGTTCTTGTCAAATTAAAAATGTAATGTTTGAAAAAAAATGCAATATTTGGTGTAAATTTTTCAAATAAAAAGAAACCCTCAAATGTAAGTGTAAAATAAATTAAAAAATAAATAAAACTAATAAAGCTAAAAACAAAAACATAAAATATGGGATTGGATAATAAGTTTATAAAAATATGGCATATCAAATACCATAAAAAATCTTAAATGTAAAAAAATGCCATAGAAGAGTGGCAAACTTAAAAATGCCATATTTTTCTAACTTTGTTATGAAATCCCATATTTCATGTAATTTTCACAAAAAAAAAAGGAATAGACAAATGAAAATAATGGGCTGATCATTATTTTTCTTTTGCAAGGGTTTATTGGCATTTGATATAGATATGTATATATGTGAAAGGAAGGAGGAAGCTAAAAAGAATTAAGAAGCAGGAGGCGGCTGACAGTGAAGAAAAAGAAAAGGAAGAAAAAAAAGAGAGAGAGAGAGAGAGAGAGAGAGAGAGAGAGAGAGAGAGAGAGAGAGAGAGAGAGAGAGAGAGAGAGAGAGAGAGAGAGAGAGAGAGAGAGAGAGAGAGAGAGAGAGAGAGAGAGAGAGAGAGAGAGAGAGAGAGTTTTATTTAGGGTTTTAATTTAGAATTTTTAATTTTGAGATTGGCAAAAATCAAGAGGAAGAAGAAGAGCAATTTGGAGAAGAAACTTAGAGTCTTGTGACAAGCTCTAAATGGGTTTTTATTTCTATCTTTCTTTTCTTTTAAATTTTTTAATTTTTACACAATCTATTATGAGTTAATTTTTATTTTGCTATAATTATTTTCTTGACTTAAATTATGATTTGATATTTTATTGCTATGTTTAGTAAATTGGTTTTGTTCATTCAAGAGTGTTTATTGTGCAATTGCTTACTTTTGCTTGATCACCATTAGTAAGTAGTAGCTAATCTTGATTTTGGAAAAAATAGAGTTAGTGGAATTGCTTGAATGATGCATGAATATCAACTTGGAAAAGTGTGATTTGTAAATAGCATAGGAATGTGTTATTTACCTTGTATGACTTGAAGGAATTGTGCTTAAATTGGTATTCTTAAAATTAATTGGGCATAGGAATATGTTAATTAATTAGAGAATCAAACCATAAACACTTTGGAAAAAGGATTATGACATTTTAAATTCCTAGTTGACATTATCAATTTACAACAATACTCATTAGCACCATTATATCAACTTTGCATTTTTAGGCCAATTTAATAATTCTAGCTTGTTTTTTTTCATAGTTTGTGTTTGTTAATTTTTTACATATTCTCATCACTTTATGTTATTTTTGTTGAAACCAATTTGTGAGTAATTAGTTTTATAAATTAATTTCTAATTTTCAATCCCTGTGGAGACGATACTCGATTTATCACTTTATTACTTGTTACGATTGCGTATACTTGCGTACACAATTTTCACAACAATGATATAACTTATTTAACACGAATATAACACAATTTTTTTAAATAAATAAAATAAAAATTAATTAAGAATAATTAGGGCTGTACAAAAAAAAAATTATAAACCCTCAAATCGAATAACCTGCCCAAACCAAACCGAAATAAACCGAAAAAATTACAAACCGCTCAATTTATTAATTGGGTGGGTTAAAAATAGGTCCAACCCGCCCAATTAAACCGGCCAACCCGATTTTGGATTTTATTTTTTTTTTTAACTTTTTGGTTTTTATTATATATAACATAAATGATTAAATGTATAATAATATAAAGTTATATATTTAATTGTTAGTTTTAAAATCATATATATTTTGTTGTACTTTGGTAAAATGTGATATTTTTAATTTATCTTTTTAATTTTTATTGATTTTGATTTTGAAACTAAAAAAAAAAAAGTTTGGCCACCTAAACCGTTGGTCGGTTTACAGTTTTTTTTTTTTAAAATTGGGCGAGTTACACTTAAATTTTAGCAATCCGAACTTTAGGTTCGGTTAGAAAATATATAGGATAAATTCCCCACACCAACCGATGTACAGTCTAAAAATAATATGCCTATCTAAAAATATATATTTAGTGATTCAAGAATTAAAAATTTTAAATTTAATTTTCTTCTAAAAAAAAATATTTTAAAAATTATAATTTTTACTATATTATCTAGAAAAAAAATTTTTATGGGTCAAGTTAGTGTTGATAAAATTAGACACGAGTTAAAAACGAGTCGACACGCCTGACACGAAATATAAAAACAGGTCAAATAAAATATAACACGAACACGATACAATAACATATTTTGCCACTCCTAAGTAAGAACGCTTGATTTCACATAATTATAAAAATAAAAATAAAAACCATTTATATGTTTTATTTTTAAATTATTATACTATATTAATACATAACATAGCATTGGAGTATTTAACTAATTTAATTTGGCATATGTCGTGCAACAGGTGTAATTTTTAATATTTTTTTTTAAGGCTAATTACAATTTTTTTTCTTTCCCTCTAAACTTTGACATGTACCAAATCATGGCCCCTGAACTTTTCTAACCGTTAAAAATTTCTCCTGAACTATTGAGATTGTTAGATTTAAGGACTTTTGTCTAATTTCATTCAATTTTACTGTTTCAGTGATTGTTTATGTACTAAATCATACTCCCCAGACTTTAATATCTACCAAATTAGGCCCCTCAAACTTTGATATGTACTAAATCATGTCCTCTGAACTTTCATCCATGTTAGAATTTTTTTTACTAAAATTAGACAAAAGTCCTTAAATCTAACAATCTCAATAGTTCAGAGGAAATTTTTAACGGCCAAAAAAATTCAAGGGCATGATTTGGTACATGTCAAAGTTCGGGGAGAAGAAATCCTAATTAACTTTTTTTTTTAAAGTAAACCGCACATATAATTTTTATAATTTTTCAAACTGTGACCACCATCATAGAAGAAGCAATAATTAGATTAGGTAAAGTTGTTAGATATTTTTATATAATACATGGAGCATATATGATTGTGTATGATTAAAGGATCGAAATGCCTCTAGTAATTGATTCTTTGAGCTTCTATCCCACATGATCTTTGGATCTGCAAAAGAAAACAAAACTTAGTGTGGGTATTCGGGCTTCCAAGCTCTCTTTAACTCTCTTAAATGTATTTTATTATTTTCACAAAATGAGTTGTGAGCTTGGGGACCAGTACCTTATATCGTGAACAAGGTGAATCACTTGACGAACCTTCTCCATATCGCCAACTAATTAGCAGGTTGCTCTACCTCACCTTATCGAGACCAAATATCACCTACAATCAACAATCTCAGTCGATTCATGGAAAAACCCCGCACACATCATCTCCAAGTCATCCATCATTTGATTTGATACTTGAAAGGGAGTCCAAGCCAAGGTCTTTTATACTCTACCTCTTCCACTCTGCACCTACAAGGCTTCTCTGATTTGGATTGGGCATCTTGCCTAGCTACTCGACGATCTACAACTAGCTTTTGTATATTCCTAGGTGATTGTTATGGGTGTTCGCGGTGGGAGTTGTAAATTTTTTTTAAACCAAACTGCATATGCAGTTTTTGTAATTTCTCAAACCGCAACTGTACCGCGAGATCTTAAAACTACAAAAATGCAGTGTGGTGCAGTGCGGTTTGAGCAGTTTACACTATCACCATTATCAAACATTATAATAAAAATTAATCTAATAAAATTTTAACTGTACAAAAAAAAGTTCTTGTTAAACTTTTGATATCATAACATATATACTAATCATTAAGTTATTATATTGAGTCGTCTCTAAAAATAATATAATATTCATATATTACATATATTTGTTCTTATATGAAAAAAATTATATTGTAAAAATTTGTAATTTTAATAATATATATATATAATGCGATGCAGCTTGAACTGCAATTATTAAATTTAAAACTGCAAACTGCACCGCACTACGCGGTTTGACAAAGATACAAACCACAATTGCACAGTAAAAGATTCCGAACCGTATTATTTAAACGGTGCAGACAGTTTGTACGGTGTAGGCTGTAACGCCCTAAATAATTAGGCATGCTACCCAAAATACTTATGAAACCCTAATCCACTAAACGAGATTACTAATCAAAATAGCGCAGAATTTAAACTTTTATATTAAACAGAAAGAAAATAAACTTGTAATATATTTAAAACTTTTAAAATAGTTGGGATCCCAAAAATATTTACAAACGCTATTACAAGTCATTTATTTCTAGCCGACCTAAACGGCAAAATAGAATTCAAAAGTTCATCACTGATAGACCCTTAACCCGCTTGGTCTGATATGGCTTGAACATGTACATTCTTCATCTTGCTCCTCAAACTCATGGTTGATCAGCCACTGACTTACCCTTTCCCCGCACGAGAGAGCACCCGTGAGCCAAGCCCAAGAAGACAAGATAAAACATATCAATAATATGCTCATCATACAATATAAACAACAATGCTATTCAAATTTGTACGTGTGACACGGACACCGCATGTTACGCTCACATGCCTATTTATGTCTACGTGGCGTAGACCTACGTGTTGCGCTCACACGTCTATTTATGTCTACGTGGCGTAGACCCACGTGTTGCTCTCACACGTCTATTTACAATAAGGCCTTAGATCAGTTCATCTCGGTTCTTGTTACCAAGTCCAACCTGGTTATGCCTTGAGCGCATAACCCTTAGTCTCAACATATATATTTATCATATAATTATTGGTGCCACTGCACTATTTGTCTATTTGCTATAGACCTGCGTGTTACGCTCACACGCCTATATATGTCTATGTAGCATAGACCTACGTGTTGCTCCCACACGTCTATATATGTCTATGTAGCATAGACCTACGTGTTACGCTCACACGTCTATTTACAATAAGGCCTTAGTAAGGTTTATCTCGATTATAATTACCGAGTCTAACCTGGTTATGCCTTGCTCACATAACCCTATTCATATATATTTACGTAATCCATACATTACGTTCTTTCAGTGGTTTATCCTAGTAATATACTAGGTCTAACCAAGTTATGTCTTATGCACATAACTCTTGAAATATATGTATGTATTCAATAAATAACAAAACATATAGAATCTTAGGGTAATAACCCTAAATTACATACCAAATAGTATCTCATATAACATATTATTGCATGCTCAAAATAACACTTATAGAGATTTATAACCCTAATTCATGCTTTCACTTGATTAACAATATTATTGTACATCATGACTTTCTTACCTTCACATAACTTCTAGGGTAATAACCCTAGACCGCATTACTATCAAACTCAAGGTACTAATTTACCGAGTCTAACTTAATTATGCCTTGTGCGCATAATTCTTTATTACAATATATTTAGCATGGCATAGCATTTACACATTAATAATTACTAGGGTAATAACCCTAGGCCATTAAACCGCTCACTTTAGGGTAATAACCCTAATCTCGGTTTCTAATTATCACCAATATAATATTCAATATAAGCACCACCGTACATATCTCTACGTGCAACTACTGTCTTACCTATTGTCCCGCAAAGGCAGAGATTCCGAATCCCCGGGTGCTCCTGACCAGGTGCCAGTAATCCTAGTCACACAATCTGGGATTTTCACAAATAGGGTTAACCCCTGATTTCATATTCATAAAATAAATTCATGGCATTTCAAATACAGATAATCACATAGAGCTCAAAAAGAGCTTTCCAACGGTATAAAGAACGTCCCAAACGGAGTCCCGAGTCAAAAGTTATGGCCGAAACAAAATTCAGCATTTCCCGATGAACTCCAACCGGAATTCCGGATGAACCAACCGGAATTCCGGTTGTCTGTGCAGAGAACACGAAATTTCTCAATCTTTAAACCCCCAAAACTCACTCAAATCATCCCCAAACATTCCCAAACTTTCCAGAGCATCAATATATGTCATAATAAACATATTCCACAACTTAAACCCAACAATTGCACTAAAAATCAAAAAGTGCCATTAAAGCACCAAGCTTGAGTTCCATGAACTCAAGCTTGCTTTTCACATCCAAAATCACAATTAATCCACTTACAGCAGCTAGCAAATATTATAGGGTCTAAAACACATAATTATGCATCAAAATCCAACAATAAACCCCATAATTTCAGATTGCACAATAATCACAAATCATGCTTCAACTAGCAAAACTCCAAGTTCAAGAACTTGAACTTTAACCCAACACATACTTATTCAATTTCCAACAGTAAAACAATAGATAAAAATTTAGGTTAAGCATGTAAAACATCCTTGAATTGTACTCTAAGCCCAATCAAACACAAATCAAGAGATTAACACACAAATTATCAAGATTAAACATCCATTTCCCTAAACATGCAAACCAAGATCAAACAACTTAAAGCATGCTTTTTCCACAATAATTTCAGCAAGAATTCAACCATAAATTTCACATAAACTTAGCAAGAATCTACCTCAACTCCAAGCTCAAGAATTCACAACTTCAAAGCTCCAAAACAAGCTAAGAACCAAGCTTTTCAAATTCAACTTGAAATAATAAGAGGGTTTGGGAGAGAGAGGGGGTCGGCCAAGAGTGAAAGTAAAACCAGAAATTTGCATTTCATTTCATCAAAAATCAATTTTAATCAAACATAGTAAATAGGGGTCAAATGACCAAAATGCCCTCATGGCTTATTATTCACATCTACACCCTCACAAGGGTAAATAAGTCATTTCAATACTCAATTAATTTCAAATAAATTTCAAATTATCATTCATCAAATAAAATGCCAAATTATCAATCCAATTTACATTTCGGGCCCGAACCCGGTTCGGCCCGAAATTCCCGGTTGTGACTATACCGCGCTAACCTGTCAAAACACACCTGAAAAGACAACACAGGTATACTATATAATAATATAGTTCCATTAAGCACGTAATCAAATTAATTTCATCATTTTACCCTTCTCGAGTCATAATTACCAAAATGCCCCTGGCTCACCAACGGGGTCTTTAATATATTAAAATTCATATAAATCACATATATTGAACTATATAATAATATAATCCATCCATTATACATAATTATCTAGTTAGGATTTTGCTAATCTATTTCTTAATTCCGGGTATTACATAGGCGGTTTGATGAACATCCCTAGTGATTGTCTTATTTCCTGACGCATCAAGAAATAACACATCATTTCCAAAAGCTCCATGGAAGCTGAATATCGAGTACTTGCAGCCACAAGTAGTGAAATTACTTGATTTCAGAACTTACTTACCGACTTCCAAATTCCACAAGATGTTCCAACGTTCATCTATTGTGACAACCACTCGACAATAAACATATCAAATAATCTAACATTTCATGACCGAACTAAACATATTGAATTTGAAATTCCGTATTTTAATATTCCCAGTTTGATTATTTAATTAAATGATTAATTAAATGCGGAATAATAAAGCTGTGCGAAAACGATTTTACGTAGTTACAGAATGCAACTCCGTAACTCCAGAGAAACCCAGAAAAACAAACAGTGCATAGAAGTAAAAACACACAAGATTTTTGTACGTGGTTTCAACAATCCTTTCAGATTGTTACTAGTCCACGGGGCCACGCCCAGAGATAAGATTCATTAGATCGGTATCAAAAATACAAAGTAATTGACTTATGCATAAATAGACTCCCTCTTATTGTATGCCGCAAGCTTGATGTATTCCACCTACTAACCGAATCTTGATAAAACTCCAAGATCTCGAACTCCCTTCGATCACCTTGAAGAGTGCTTGAATCCTCCCGATTCAAGGCTTAAAGGCTATCTCCCGAAAGCCTATACAACCATCTCCCGAAGGTTGTGTGCTTGTATCATCCCGATGCAAGACTTCAAAAGCAATCTCCCGAAAGCTTGTAAATACCCTTCTCCCGAAGGTGCACTGATGTTCTTCTTCGTTGTAGACTTGAATACAGACTCAAGACAATACAAACAACAAATAAACAGAGTAAGAGTAGAACAACTCTTCTCTACAAAACAAAGACTCTCTTTTCTAAAGATATGAATGGAATTCAAAGATACAAGAGAGGTACCAAGAGAGGTACTAAACAAAGACACTATTTCCTTAAGATATGAAACCAATTCTAAGTGTATGAAAGAGATACAAAACCTAGCAGCTATAAGATGTATTTATAATGAATATACATCTCATAGACAGCTTACATTCGGTCTGAACAAGACCTCAACCCACTCGAAACTTCCCTAAAATAATTCTTCAATCAGTCCAGGAATTTCCGTTTCTGTACCTACAGAATCGTGGGCAGTAACTACAACTTTCCTTTTATAGAAAAGGAAAGTCTAGCTCCGGTTTTCTCTTCAAGAAACCTGATCTAAGAAAATGGGAAACTCAACACAAGATCAGATTACACAGCTGGTTAGATAAAAACGAAATGGGTAACCAAACTTACCATTTTTACCTTTTTTCCAAAAATAGGAAAGCTAGACAACTTTCCTTTCAAGTTTGATTTACACAAATATGGAAACCATATCAATATATGCCAGCCGAAATATACATTAAATAATAAAATATTTTTGTCAATTAAATATGCCAAAAATGGAATTAACAATCTCCCCCTTTGGCACTTTGATTGACAAAACATTTTATTATGAGAAAACCTGCATCAAGTGTTAGAAACCAAAGCAAATAGCTTTTTAAAGATACAAGAGTATAGAAAATACTCCCCCTGCATGAAAGCTCTCTAACACATAAAACATAGAACTTTTTTTGGACGGAAAAGCTTGCAAACCGAAGAACACAACTTTTTAAACGGAAAAGTGTTAAACCACAAACAAGACAACTCCCCCTAAAAACAAGGATCCAGAGTTGTAACACATAATCCACAAAAAATAAGTACTACTCCCCCTTTTTGTCTATCAAGGAGCCAAAGATAACAAAAACCATGCACAAGGACATAGTAGTTTAAGCATTCACAAATAAAAAGCAAGAGATAGAGAATTGAACCACTTATTCATCATCATTGGGTCGGAAGTATTTCATGATGTTGTCCATCTTCCTGAGAAGTAAGTCTTGACTTGTCTCCATTCTCCCCAAACACAAGTTGAATTCAACCATTTCTGTAGAAGCAGAAGCAGCAGCAGGTTCAACTGTAACACCAAGGGAAGCAAGGTTGTAAGTCAACTTTCAAGCTTTGGTCTTCGACTTTCTGGCAGTTTTCATCGGAACAGATGACGAACCAGAAGCTCCGGTTGCTGGAGCAGGCGGCGCGGGCGGAGTCACCGGAGAAGCAGAAGTAGATCCACGAGTGGGCTTCTTGGATGGTTGGGCATTCTTAGTTTTGGCCATTTTTCTTTGAAACCCTAGAACACAAACCCTCTTACACTTTGAACAATGTTAGACCTTTGAGAAAAAAATAGAAGAAGAAGAGAAAGTGGTGATCGTGGGTTTATGGGTAGTTGAGAATATATAACTTTCAATTTTAAATACCCAATTAAAAAAAACTGAAAAGGAAGGTAACTTCCTTACCTTTGACCCACGTGTGGAAAGAAAAAAGGAAACCAAAGAAAGGTTTTTCAAATGTGGTCAATGTTTCCTTAAATGAAAAAAGGAAACCATATATTCCCACAAAATCCAAGAATTAAAAACCCCACCAAATCCGAAATAGCCACCAAAAAAGGAAACCAACCAATGATTAATTATTTAATTACAAGTTTCCTATACACACCAAGAAGACCAAATCTCCACAAATAAAGGAAACATTCTAAAATAAATACAATTAAAACATGTTTCCATAAAATAAAAAAAATAAAAGAAAAAATATATACAAGGATTCGAAAATGAATTCGAAAAGAAAAAAAAAAAATATGCCCCCCTTTTTCTTTTATTTTTTTTAAAAAATGCCCCCCAAAGAAAAAATGCAAATAATGAACAAGAGAACACACCAAGACACAAAAAGCACTAATCACCACTTAAGAGCAAAAATTGTGTCTAAGAACATAATGAAACATAACAAAAAATAACAAAATTTTTTAACAAAGCTCACTTGACAACTCGATCACGAACCTTTTTTTTTTATTTTTTTTTAATTTTTTTTTTAATTAAAAGACAGAAAAAATAAAATAACCTTGATATTTTTGCAACTAGAATTCACAATGTCCATTTGTCTTTGTCCCTGATGAAAAAATCAAACTCATAAGAATAATCAGAAATTATTTTATCAAACTAATGAAGTAATAGAATGAGGTCATACCGGTTCACAGGAAAAATTGACTCCATCACCAAGAATATGAAAGCACATCAAACAGTATGTAATAGCTTTATAACACCATTTTCGAGAATAAACAAATTTTACCACAAGCTGTGTCAAGCATTAGTGTGTGAAAGTATAAGCAGGGAACATTGCCCAATTTGTCAAAAAGACTTTTTCTGATAAATTGTACCCATAGGAGACGCTGTCACACTACCTCAATGGTAGCCCTTTTCAATGGTAGCGTATCTTCTACATAACTCCTAATTACATAGTTCCAACTTACTCAGAGATGGCTTTCACACATTGAGATAGGTAGCTCTATTCATCCAATGGAGCTTGAACACACAGTTTTTGAACAACAACATTTGAAAATGGTAGCTTACATAACACTGTTTGATGAACCTGAATATTCCTGTGAGGAGTGGACAATTTTCCTGACAAACCTGTATGACATCATAATATTACAACATTAGCAATAAAATAATGACTGAAATTCTTATAAGGTTGAAATTTTCTTCTAGGACAAAGACAAGACATTATGAACTCTAAGACAACTCAAATATCAAGGATTATGGAAAAATAAAAGCATTAAACAGTACAAACCCCTAAGGATTTCCTTAGAGAAATAAATCGGACCGAGTCAAGAGCTTTAGTAAAAATATCTGCAATTTGTTTGCTAGTTTCAACATATTCTAAGACAAGAATTTTATTTTCCACAAGCTCTCTAATAAAGTGATGACGAATGTCTATGTGCTTAGTGCGAGAGTGTTGAACAGGATTCTTAGAAATGTTTATAGCACTAGTGTTATCACAAAAAATGGTTAAAGTTTTCAAATCAAACCCATAATCTGCCATCATTTGTTTCATCCATAACAATTGGGTACAACAACTACCCGCAAAGAATGTACTCGGCCTCTGCTTGTGGACGGAGAGATTGAGTTTTGCTTCTTGCTATGCCATGAAACCAAATTGTTTCCAAGATAGAAACATCCACCACTAGTACTTTTTCTATCATCGGCATTACACCTTGATCAGCATCACTAAAGCAAACAAGGTTAGAATTAGTGTCTTTTGAAAACCAAATCCCAAAATCAATAGTGCTATTTACATAGCGAATGATTCTTTTTACAGCAGAAAGATGGGATTCCATGGGATTAGCCTGATAACGTGCACAAACACCAACACTATAGCAAATATCAGGACGACTGGCAGTAAGATAAAGCAAACTTCCTATCATACTTCGATACAAAGTTTGATCTACATTTACTCCTTGTTCATCTTTGCTTAATTTCAAAGTTGTGCTCATGGGAGTGTTGGTATGTTTGGCTTTTTCAAGGCCAAATTTTTTCACCAAATTCTTTGCATACTTGCTTTGAGTGACAAAAGTTCCCTCATCTGATTGCTTCACTTGAAGACCAAGAAAATAAGTGAGTTCACCTACCATACTCATTTCGAACTCCTTTTGCATTTGGGAAACAAAAACCTGCACTTCAGAGTTAGAAGTAGAGCCAAACACAATATCATCAACATATATTTGAGCAACAATCACATCAGAATTAATGTTTTTGATGAAAAGTGTTATATCAACATTTCCTCTCTTGTAATCATGAGAAAGCAAGAATTCAGTTAAACGCTCATACCAAGCACGTGGTGCTTGTTTTAGACCATACAAAGCCTTGTCTAAAACATGATCAAGAAGGTGGGAATCCTTAATCGCTCCATTTTGTTGTGGGATTTTCGGAGCAGAAAGATTATGAAAAATACCATAGGATTTACAGAATTTACCATACACAGTATTTTCAAAATCTTTTCCATGATTACTCTTACCACGAACTATCTTACCAATGTTGCAATCTTTTTGAACTTTTAATTTCAAGCAAAGATACTTAAGAACATCAAAAGTATCAATGTTTTCTCTAAAAAAATCTACCCATGAAAACCAAGAGAAATTATCAACACACATAAAAATATACCTCTTACCATTCAAGCTTTCAACCTGGATTGGACCCATTAAGTCCATATGCAGGAGTTCGAGAACTCTGGAAGTATTCACATCAGAAACACTCTTATGAGAAATTTTCAGTTGCTTACCAAGCTGACATGGTCTACATTTTCCCAAGGACTCCTTACCTAATTTAGGTAATCCTTGAACAATTCCTGCATTAGACAATCTCCTCAGATTTTTAAAATGAATATGACCAAGTTTTTCATGCCATAAATCAGTGGTGTTAATAACAGAGTGACAAGTAGCATAGGTAGTGATGGTGTAACAGTTATCATTAGATCTGAACCCTTGCAAGACAATTTCACCAAGAATATTATACACATAACAATGATTACTATCAAAGCTCACAGTATAACCCTGATCACAAATTTGACTAATGCTAAGAAGATTAGCTTTTAGTCCATCAACCAACATGACATTCTTCAATCTAGGAAGCCCTTCGAAATTGAGAGTTCCTATCCCTATGACTTTTCCAACAAGACCGTTACCAAAAGTAACTTCTTCACACTGCATTGGTCTGATGTTCTCAAGATATTCTTTTTCACCTGTCATGTGTCTAGAACACCCACTATCAAAGTACCACATGTTAGTAGCAATAGTTTTAAAACAAGAAGAACCTACCAAGCATTTATTTTTGACAACCCATTTTTGTTTTTGTAAAACATGTTTATTTCCAAGGTAATTAGATTTAAACATGTTTTGCATAGTGATGCATTTAGGTCGAATGTGACCTTTTCTCCCACAAAAATGGCAAATAGGGATGAAACGTCTTCCATTCCCTTTAGAATTGTCAAACTTACCGTGGTGCTTCTTTTCGTAACGAAAGAGAGTGCTTTCTTTGTAGAGACGAAACTGCGAGGTAGAAATAGTTCTTCCGAAACAAAACTATTAGATTTAACAAAAGTGGTATTAGAATTAGGTTGATTAGAAACATAACCCGTACCAACATGATTGGTTTGGCCGGATTTTTGAATTTTTTCAAAGATGGTGGAACCTGGATTTAGCATTTTCACATTCTTTTTAATGTTATCAAGTTCCTTGGTTAAAGAAATAATTTTAGACTCTTTTAAAGATAGTTCGGCATTCACAACATTTAAGTTTATCTTCCAACTCATTAATGTTGTTACACAAGACTTTATTATCTTTAACCAGGAGCGATTTTCGGCACATTTTTCCATCAACTTACCAAATATTACCTTGTAGGATTCAACCATAGAATTCTCATCAATTTCGACTCATCCGATTCGGATCTAGATTCTTCCTTGTTGTCATCGATCGAGGTATTATTCATGCACATGAATTTTCCTTTTTCCCGCAAATTTCTTGACAAAACACTTGTTAGAGCAACTTTTTCTTTTTCATCTTCACTACTTTCGAATCATCACTCCAAATAACATTCAATCCCTTTTTATTTTTCTTTAAGGTATTGGCACATTCGGATTGAATATGACCATACCCTTCACACTCTCTCGCAACGAATACTTTTGTTAGATGAAAAAGGTTTAGAGGGATTGTTACTTGAAATGTTACCATTTGAGTTCTTTGAAAAGTTCATTTTATTTCCAAACGTATTTCATGTATCTTTGGAAATTTTTTGCTAACAAGGCCATTTCATCATCATTTTCCTCATCAAAAACAATAATTTCGAATCATTGAAAGCATTATCATTGATTTTCTCATTCGAGAGACTTTGCTTACTCTTTTTCTTGATCTGTTGATTCAACTCAAAAGTTCTTAAAGATCCCATGAGTTCCTCAACCTTCATTTTGCCAAAGTCTTTTGCCTCTTCCATTGCAAGCAATTTTGTATCAAACCTGTCAGGAAGAACTCGAACAATTTTTCGAACTAAGACAGATTCATCTAATTTTTCTCCCAAGGCAAAGAACTCATTAGAAATATCAGATAATCTTTCATAAAAATCATTTAAAGTTTCAGTATCTGACATTCTCAATTCATCAAATCTAGTTTGCAACATGGTAAATCGTGATCTCTTTACATCAGGAGTACCTTCAAATTGAATTTGAAGGATTTCCCATGCTTCCTTTGCAGATTCACAAGATGAGATTAATTTAATAAAACCTTCACCAACACCATTAAAAATAGCATGTAAAGCTTTATTATTATAACCAGACAATTTTTCATCTTCAGTGGTCCAACTGAGTTCAGATTTTACCTGAGTATTACCTTTTTCATCATTTTCAGTAGGTTGAGACCAACCTGTAAGAATAGCTCTCCATGCCTTCTCATCTTGCGATTTGATGAATGCTCTCATCCTGACCTTCCAATAAGTATAATTCGACTCATTCAATAGAGGAGGTCTAGAGATGGAACTTCCTTCTGCAAACAAAGACATCTCACACAAAACAAATTAAACGGAATAACCTCAAGATCTCACTAAGAGTTTAGTGACTCGCTCTGATACCAATTGAAATTCCGTATTTTAATATTCCCAGTTTGATTATTTAATTAAATGATTAATTAAATGCGGAATAATAAAGCTAAGTCGAAAACGATTTTACGTAGTTACGTAATGCAACTCCGTAACTCCAGAGAAACCCAGAAAAACAAACAGTGCATAGAAGTAAAAACACACAAGATTTTTGTACGTGGTTTCAACAATCCTTTCAGATTGTTACTAGTCCACGGGGCCACGCCCAGAGATAAGATTCATTAGATCGGTATCAAAAATACAAAGTAATTGACTTAAGCATAAATAGACTCCCTCTTATTGTATGCCGCAAGCTTGATGTATTCCACCTACTAACCGAATCTTGATAAAACTCCAAGATCTTGAACTCCCTTCGATCACCTTGAAGAGTGCTTGAATCCTCCCGATTCAAGGCTTAAAGGCTATCTCCCGAAAGCCTATACAACCATCTCCCGAAGGTTGTGTGCTTGTATCATCTGTTGGGTTTTATGCCCTAAATAAAACTCATTTCAATATAATCAGATTTACTTATTAATATAGATCAGAAATAACATTTAATGTTGCATGGTTCACATGATTTATTTCATGATTATATGTACATAATGTATAAATTCATCTGAAACCCTTTTCACATACTGATCGTTTATCAGTGCCGTCAACACATTGGAAAGTAAACATGACTATGTGAATAAAGTTTCTAGATTTATCGACACAGAGGGTTTTACCGATATGATAATCTACAACAAGAGTTTACTTGTATTTGGAGAAATACTATGTTCTTTCCAATATCAAGCTAAAGTAAAGCTCAGGTTGGATGCATGGAGTATGCATCGGAAGGGACCGATATTGAACTTTGACTTAGATTTATTAAACTTACCGTAATATCTATTCAAGTCAATATCGCCTAGTTGATCCTAGATCAAATGATCTTAATCCTGTTATGATTAGGCTCAATCTTGAAAGGCTATTCGTGTTCTTTGATTTGTTAGTTAAGCCTACTTTTAGGTCAGGGTGATACGTACATTTTGGGAACACGGTAGTTCAATTGAGTGGGAGCGCTATCATAAACATGGAATCTATAGCCTTATCTGCGAATAGTAAGCAAAGGATGATCTCTTCGAGCTTGACCAAACGAACATAAATGGTGGAGTACTCATTTCACATAAGCCGAAATATCATTTATACGGGGTCAAGTGTTTTAAGGAATAAATACATTGTAGGGTGTAACGGTAATTTAATCCCTTTACAGTGTAGATCATTCATATAGAGGATCATTGATCAAATTAGGATTATAACAATGGATAACTAATGATGTGTCTATATGGTGGAACATATAGAGCATTCTATATACTGAGAGTGCAATTCTAAGTTCTATGCGTGGATTCAACGAAGAATTAATAAGTTAGTGAATTTTACAGTGTTAAATTCTTGATCTACTTATTGAAGCTCTGCTATATAGACCCATGGTCCCCCCACTAGTTGAGATAATATTGCTTGTAAGACTCATGTAATTGGTTTTGATTAATCAATTATAATTCTCAAATTAGACTATGTCTATTTGTGAATTTTTCACTAAGTAAGTATAAATTGTAAAGAAGAGTTTATAGGCATATTTGTTAATTATGACACTTTGTATGGTTCAATTAATAAATATGATAAATGACAATATTATTTAATAATTATTTATAGTTATTAAATAGTTAGAATTGGCATTTAAATGGTTGAATTAGGAAATTGGCATTTTTGAGAAAATCGATACAAAAGGTGTTAAAATTGCAAAATTGCAAAAAGCAAGGCCCAATCCACTAAGTTTAGGGCCGCCCACTTTTGTAGGAAATTTAAAACTGATTTTTTCATTATTTTAACGCCATATAATTCAAATCTAACCCAAAAGAATTATAAATAGATAAGAAGGCTTCGTGAAAATTACACTTTTCTTCGACTTTTTCTATTCGGAAAACCGAGCCTTCTCTCTCCTATCTTTAGCCGACCTCTCTCTCTCTTCTTCCTTGATAATTTCGAAATCCTTAGTGTATGAGTAGTGCCCACACACATCAAGTGATACCTCAATCATAAGTGAGGAAGATCGTGAAGAAAGATCATCAAGAAAGGAGCTTCGCATCAAAGATTCGAGAGAAAGAGATCCGGGTTCGTATATTGATAATGCTCGCGCGTAAAGGAATCAAGGGCTAGATATCTCGAACGGAAGAGAGTCATTATATTCCGCTGCACCCAATGTAAGGTTTCTTAAACTTTATATGTGTTTATTTCATCGTTTTAGAAAGTTCATATTTAGGATGTTAATAAACATACTTGTGAGTAGATCTAAGATCCTGGTAAAATAATTTCCAACAACTCGGCCTCGCAGCCATGGTAATTGATTTACTTACATGTAATTTGACTTTAAAACGATTGTTTGTATGTTCTTTGGATGGTATCATGTTGTATTGAGTGTTATTTGATGATTGATTGATGATTGTGAAATTTTCGTGAAAAATAATTGTTATTTCGGTTCTGGCATTATTTTTATTGGATAGTATGGAAAAAATTAAGCAAGTTAGCCTTTTACAGAACTCAATTTGGATTTTATTTGAATTAGTTATGATTTTTTGAAGATTTGACAAAATCTATGTCGATAGTTTCATGATCGCAGAACTGTCCGTACAGTTTCGAATTTTTTCAATTTTCTTCAATTTTTCATACTTTTTCATGGAATTAACTTCCAATTTTTTGTATGGTTTTGTATATATACTATTACTATTCCTAATTCAATTCTAATTATCATTTTGAATTAATTTAAATTTTTTAATTTAATTCAAGATATTAGTGTAATTTGAATTTGAATAGAATTAGTATTTATCTTTTTGCTTAAAAATCTATCTTATTTTTAAATTTGATTATATTTTTTTTTAAATTTAAGGTCAGATATTTTAAGATATTTATAATATCTTTTAAGATATTTAAAAATATCTTATCTTTTAAGATTTTTTTAATTAAATCTTTTTAGATATTTTGACCATATTTAAATTTAAAATAAGATATTTATAATCATGTAATTTTAAATAGATATAAGATATTTTGCTAATTTTTTAAATTTTGTTATTTTATTTATTTAAATTATATTTAAAAATTTGAAAAAGATATTTATTTATCTTTTCTAATTTTTATTTATAAAATAACATTTAAAATTTAAAAGTAGTTAGCAAATTTTTGAAATGATATTTAGGTTGGTTGAAACCTAATTTTTCAAAAATTGTAGGTTTAATTTTAATTTTTTTTAAATTTCGAATTATTTTTTAAATTTTTTTTAAAAATTTTCGAAATTTTTTAATTTTTTTTATTTATTTAATTAATTAATTTCGAAATTAAATATTTATTTAAAATTAAATAAATCCTACATCCAACTATCCAGCTAACCCTGTTGCAGGAGTATGTGTTTTAGCTTGTTTGTAAGTTTTTTAAAACCTATTATTACTTGATTGCAAATAGCCATGGTTACTTTTTGCCAGATCTAATGATCCGATGGCTCCTCGTCGAAGATAATAATTTGTAACAGTATATTTACAATCTTCTTTCATCTCGTGTATGACCTAAGAACATGATAGGACCCATCCAAAGTGTGCAGTGTAGCCTATGTGTTTAATTTTATTATAGATGCATATAAAGGTTAACGTTGCTAAATAAAATGTCATAGTCATTGATAGATTTTATTTAGGCCCATTTAGTTTTTGGGGTTTATTCAATTAATAACAAGCTTGTTCTTATTAAGGTTAAATTCTCTCTTTTGGGCCTCAGTGTGAGAGTTGGGAGCCATGTGTTGGGTACGACATACCGAACTCCAAGACACCCTCACACAAACCACCCCAATTGTGAAGGCCCATTTGCCTGATTTGAATGACTGTACTAGGTTAATTAAACTAGTTTAACCTAATAAAATTGACTAGCAACATAATTAATTTCATTTATTTTGAAATTAATTTAAGAAAATTATAGTTTAAAGAATTTTTTATTCTAAGCTAAACTATATGTATTTTCTTGTATTTAATTAAATATAGAATTATAACCATCTGTATTCTTTTTTTCCTAACTTAATTTAAATTTTTCATTAAATATTCTTATTTAAGTTGATATTTAGTTATCTACAACTAACCAACTTAAATCAATATCTTTTGAATTTCAAATTTCAAAATTAAGTCGAGGAATTTTAGGCATTGGTTATTAAGATTCTTTAGATATTTTTTAAGTTAATATCTTTTCAAATATTAACTTAAAATGGAATATTTTTCAAATTAAGTGGTTACAACTTAATTTTTGATATTTAATTAAATTTAAATTTGAAAATATTTAAGTTCTAGATTTTTCTATTACAACTTAAATTAGATATTTTTTCAAATTTTGTGGAAAAGATACTTAGTCAAATAAGATATTTTCTAGATAGTTATTTCTAGACTACTTATTATTTCTAATATTAAATAGGAAAATATTATAAATTGTGAAATTAATTATTTATATAATTAATTTTGGTACAATTTATTTTAAGAATATTTTTTCCTAGTATTAAATCCGTAGATTAATAATTAAGCCTTCTCTACACTTAATTATTTATTTCTTGAATTTAATACATTTAATTAATTTGAAAATAAAATATCTAAGTTGATTTAATCATCATACTTAAATATTTCTTTTTTCATGACATTTAATTAAATAGAAAATTATTTTTAGTTGAAATTTATTTTTTCAACTAAATTTAAATAATTTTCAAAATATATTTTTTTTATTTTATTAATCAATTTTCGAAATTGCATTTCTTAAATGCTAGAATTTCGAATTTTATCTTGAAAAATAGATTAAGTTGTCAATTAATTATTTATTTTAATTAATTCTTGGATCAACTTAAATCAATGATTTTTTCATTTATTGATTAATTTAAAATAAATTAAATTAAAGTATATTATTAGAAATTGAATTAATTAGTCAAAGAAAAATCTAGATAGATGATATTTTTGCTTGAAGTATTTTTCTAGTGTATTTAATTAAATAGAAAATTAATATTTAAGTTGATTTTCATCATCATACTTAAATATTTAAATTTTTCTTATATATTTAATTAAATAGGAAAATTATATTTTTTGTTGTAAATTAATTTTATTAATTAATTTTGGGCCAACATTAAATTAGAATAATTTTTCCAGGATTTATTTTTTATTTTAATATGCATTTTTCGAAAATTGTATTCTTATATACTTTAATTTTTCGAAATGCAATATATATTTATAGAAAATTAAATTTGAGTTGTAAATTAATTTAAATTAATTTTGTAACAACTTAAATTGAATATTTTTCTAAATATTTATTGGAAATTATTACTAAGATGGAAATAATTCATGTTATTTTCATATCCATCTAAGTAAAATTTATAAATATTAAATTAAAATTTATATTTAGAATTTTTCATTCTAAATTGGAAATTTTAATTAAATAAATATATATTTAAAATAAATAGAATAAATAAGGAGAATCAAAGAAAATACAACTCACTTTAAATAATGAGCTTGATTATTATTAAGATATTCGATCTCCATTGTTGGTCTTACAAAAGTTAAATGTTTTCAATATAACCTCGAGACGCTACTTCGTCCCCCTATGGATGGTTATTCGTTGAACGCATTTAACACCGTAAGATTTCATTTGATAAGTGTTTTGTAAGTTTTCGTCTCTATTAGACTCTCCCCTGCGTGACTACTTCTCAGAGATAAACTTATGAAACATGAAACAATGGTAGAGGCTCATGAAATGAGAATAACCTTGACTCTCGCCTACGGACAACGTTGGATTCTTATTTTGATCGAATAAAAGGTTGCTAGAATGGTTTCTATTTTAGATGAGCCGACAACTCTATTCAATAAATGATGCTTTGACTCTCGCCTACCGGACACCTTTGTATCGCCTTTGTTGAAAACCTTGGAAATTATTTAGGATTGTATGTTTTAGTATTTTCACTTTAGTCATTCCTACTTGCTATATGTTTATAATTTCTGAATTGTGTATGAATTTATATTGAACCATGTTATTTTCTGTTATTAAGTTGTAGTTTAATTTCGAATCTTCATTGTTGGTCTAACTTGGCTTGTTTATCTAATGAGATAAATCCCTAGTGGATTTTCACCATTAGACATACATAATAGTGTTAGATTTCGAAAGATAAATATTGTACATGCGACATCTACCGTTCATCAATTGATGACACCTTAGACTAGTATTTTTACGATATGAAACAAGAAGATTATATAAATAAGATTACTTTGACTTTCGCTAATCGAAGCATCGTTGGATTCTTATTTTAAACGAAATTATCCTAATTCCTCTTAGCTTATTCATTTCGAATTAGCTCAATAACATATCATTGGATGAATGGTCTATGAATCATTTCATGTCATTATATTTTCTCTTAAGAAATTAAATGACGCATATGATTATAACCCCGAAATTCTATTCCCAATTGATATAAATCCTCAATCTTGAAATCTCCTACTTGTATGGGCAAATCGACTTAGAGTTTGTATTACTAGTGGTGGTCCAAGAAAGAATGACTCATTAAATTTGGTTGAATTTAAGTCTTTGACTTTAATTTTAGATTCCAAATAGAAATTTTCTTAAATTTCTAATTCCGTATCACAATACAGCTTACACTTTCTCAAGTGTTTAATATCCATCTTTTATTAATGGATTAAAAACGTATGGAATGTGAGTTAGGTATTCTCCCGTGACCAGGATCCACTAAGTATTCTAAGAACTCTTTGATGTAACTAAACCTATATCATCCAAAGACACTACCACATTTTTTTAATCTATGGCATTTGTATCTTGTTCATAGTGGTTTTGACAAGATCAATCTCTGCAAAGAGTTAATATGCCTATATCCACTGAAAGTAGTTCATCTCATTCGCATGGATGTACATTCAGGGGTGGATATGAGTTTTTCGTTGTATTCTTAAAACGATAACTCTAGATTATACCTTATGCAAAGAAATTTGAAATGTTTGAAAAATTTCATCAATTTCTAGCAATGGTTAAACACCATTAAGGTATGTGGTTAAAGATCTTGCGAACCGGACAGGGGTGGAGAAATAGTTAAGTAGGATATGCAAATTCAAAGATCATTACATTGATTTTTGAATTATATCCAAACTTACCTCCCTAAATTTCGAGTTGCATGTTGATGATTAGTTACTAGTCGTTGCCTAAATCCTTCATGGTAATACAATTTCGAATGATGTAATGGTTGTATACTTAATGTAAATCATTACTAGATTCATGGATGACCTAATCAAAATCTTAAGAAAAGCTAGAACCGTTAACCATGGTTTCTTAGCTATTCGTGATTGATTGGGGTGGACCATCCCATTGTCAATAGATAAGAAAGTGTTTGTTCAAACAAATACTACTTTTCTAAGAAAATGACTAAGTCTGAAAAACAAGTAGCAAATAAAGGAGATATTTAATTCTTGATTCCAAAAGTGTTCTATCATCTTATATAACATATGATGATCCCACTCGCCTCCGTTGTCTTCTCACAACCGAAGAGATCAATACCATTTAGTTTTCTTAGACATAATTCACTAAGGTGCCTTGTCGTAGTGGGAGAGTTTAGGAACTCACCTTCTTATGACTTGGGAGACACTAGTGATTAAAATCCATTGTGAGTTTAAACAAGTAATGGATTGTCAAGATAAGAAACTAAGAAGAAAGCCAATAGAACTATGGTTTAATCCATTCACATGGAGTAACCTAAAGTTTTCTATTACAAGGACATAAAAGGAAACTTTAGTTAATAAGTCTATTCTATGGACTTAACAAACTTCCCTGTTCCTAGCATTATAGGTTTGAGTTTATCTAAACCTATGGCTTATGGTATACCCGGTAATTACTTACTCTAATGCAAGCAACTTACTTTAGTAAAATGTCAAGCATTTTCTTTCTAATGGCAATCTATGTAAGCTTCACAACTTCTTAGGTATAGATTTTATTTATCTAAGGAAAAGTCTTAACTGCTCCGAAAAGATAAAGCCATGAAACAATTTCTTATATCAACAAAGGTGAGTAGGTCTTAGATATGCTTTTGTATGCCTTGCACTGACATATCCGCATTGCCGAGTGGGAGTAATGAGTAGGTATCGCATTAATCCAGAGAAGAACATTGGAAGACAATCAAGTAAATTTTAAGATTAAGAAGAGGAACTATATGTTAGTCTATAAGGGTGTGTTTAAAACTCTTAGACTACACCATATCGGATTTCGAAATTTGCCTATGTGCTAGTAAATCTTTCCCCGATAAGATGGTGGTTACTCCTGTGGGTGGAATAGTGATTTTGGAGAAGTTGTAAAAACCTATCTGAATTCTCTAAGTCTACCGGAGAGAGACCGAATGTTAAAGCTGCAGGAAAGTTACTTATTCAAGCCTAAGGAAAGTTCTATACATCTTTGGCACCATTCCAAATTGCCTTAAACTACTAAAGTGTTAATTTCCGATTAACCAAAAGTAGTTGCCAAAGGTATGTAATCCAAACATCCCAAGAGAGTAGACATATGGGGAGAGGAATTTCACATTATCAATGATTTTGTGATTAAAGGAAGAGTAATGGTGGAGAAAAGGTTGTGGTTAATTCAACCTTTCGCATCCTATTACGAGGAGTTTACTACTACTACACTTGATTTGTATATCAAGGTGTGGAGATTATTTGAAACGCACTTTTTGTTTTATATTAGTGCAAGTGGGAGTTTGTTGGGTTTTATGCCCTAAATAAAACTCATTTCAATATAATCGATTTACTTATTAATATAGATCGAAATAACATTTAATGTTGCATGGTTCACATGATTTATTTCATGATTATATGTACATAATGTATAAATTCATCGAAACCCTTTTCACATACTTGATCCGTTTATCGTGCCGTCAACACATTGGAAAGTAAACATGACTATGTGAATAAAGTTTCCTAGATTTATCGACACGAGGTTTTACCGATATGATAATCTACAACAAGAGTTTACTTGTATTTGGAGAAATACTATGTTCTTTCCAACATTGGTTATAGTAAAGCTCAGGTTGATGCATGGAGTATGCATCGGAAGGGACCGATATTGAACTTTGACTTAGATTTATTAAACTTACCGTAATATCTATTCAAGTAAATATCGCCTAGTTGATCCTAGATCAAATGATCTTAATCCTGTTATGATTAGGCTCAATCTTGAAAGGCTATTCGTGTTCTTTGATTTGTTGGGTTAAGCCTACTTTGTAGGTCGGGGTGATACGTACATTTTGGGAACACTCGTAGTTCAATTGAGTGGGAGCGCTATCATAAACATGGAATCTATAGCTTCTATCTCGGCGAATAGTAAGCAAAGGATGATCTCCTTCGAGCTTGACCAAACGAACATAAATGGTGGAGTACTCATTTCACATAAGCCGAAATATCATTTATACTAGGTCAAGTGTTTTAAGGAATAAATACATTGTAGGGTGTAACGGTAATTTAATCCCTTTTACAGTGTAGATCATTCATATAGAGGATCATTGATCAAATTAGGATTATAACAATGGATAACTAATGATGTGTCTATATGGTGGAACATATAGAGCATTCTATATACTGAGAGTGCAATTCTAAGTTACTATGCGTGGATTCAACGAAGAATTAATAAGTTAGTGAATTTTAG
Source organism: Cannabis sativa (assembly GCF_029168945.1). NCBI lineage: Eukaryota > Viridiplantae > Streptophyta > Magnoliopsida > Rosales > Cannabaceae > Cannabis > Cannabis sativa. The sequence goes on along the minus strand of NC_083601.1, from coordinate 36,804,008 downwards.
TGTTAAATTCTTCGATCTACTTATTGGAAGTTTCGTTTATATGTAACCCATGGTCCCCCCACTAGTTGAGATAATATTGCTTGTAAGACTCATGTAATTGGTTTTGATTAATCAATTATAATTCTCAAATTAGACTATGTCTATTTGTGAATTTTTCACTAAGTAAGGGCGAAATTGTAAAGAAAGAGTTTATAGGGGCATATTTGTTAATTATGACACTTTGTATGGTTCAATTAATAAATATGATAAATGACAATATTATTTAATAATTATTTATAGTTATTAAATAGTTAGAATTGGCATTTAAATGGTTGAAGTAGGAAATTGGCATTTTTGAGAAAATCAGATACAAAAGGTGTTAAAATTGCAAAATTGCAAAAAGCAAGGCCCAATCCACTAAGTTTAGGGCCAGCCACTTTTGTAGGAAATTTAAACTGATTTTTTCATTATTTTAATGCCATATAATTCAAATCTAACCCTAGTAGGAATGCTATAAATAGATAAAGGAAGGCTTCGTGAAAATTACACTTTCTTCCCGACTTTTCTATTCGGAAAACTCGAGCCTTCTCTCTCCCTATCTTTAGCTGACCACTCTCTCTCTCTTCTTCCTTGATAATTTCGAAATCCTTAGTGTATGAGTAGTGCCCACACACATCAAGTGATACCTCAATCATAGTGAGGAAGATCGTGAAGAAAGATCATCAGCAAAGGAGCTTCAGCATCAATGATTCAGAGAAAGAGATCCAGGTTCAGATATTGATAATGCTCTGCTACAGAAAGGAATCAAGGGCTAGATATCTGAACGGAAGGAGTCATTATATTCCGCTGCACCCAATGTAAGGTTTCTTAAACTTTATATGTGTTTATTTCATCGTTTTAGAAAGTTCATATTTAGGATGTTAATAAACATACTTGTGAGTAGATCTAAGATCCTGGTAAAATAATTTCCAACATCATCCCGATGCAAGACTTCAAAAGCAATCTCCCGAAAGCTTGTAAATACCCTTCTCCCGAAGGTGCACTGATGTTCTTCTTCGTTGTAGACTTGAATACAGACTCAAGACAATACAAACAACAAATAAACAGAGTAAGAGTAGAACAACTCTTCTCTACAAAACAAAGACTCTCTTTTCTAAAGATATGAATGGAATTCAAAGATACAAGAGAGGTACCAAGAGAGGTACTAAACAAAGACACTCTTTCCTTAAGATATGAAACCAATTCTAAGTGTATGAAAGAGATACAAAACCTAGCAGCTATAAGATGTATTTATAATGAATATACATCTCATAGACAGCTTACATTCGGTCTGCACAAGACCTCAACCCACTCGAAACTTCCCTAAAATAATTCTTCAATCAGTCCAGGAATTTCCGTTTGTGTACCTACAGAATCGTGGGCAGTAACTACAACTTTCCTTTTATAGAAAAGGAAAGTCTAGCTCCGGTTTTCTCTTCAAGAAACCTGATCTAAGAAAATGGGAAACTCAACACAAGATCAGATTACACAGCTGGTTAGATAAAAACGAAATGGGTAACCAAACTTACCATTTTTACCTTTTTTCCAAAAATAGGAAAGCTAGACAACTTTCCTTTCAAGTTTGATTTACACAAATATGGAAACCATATCAATATATGCCAGCCGAAATATACATTAAATAATAAAATATTTTTGTCAATTAAATATGCCAAAAATGGAATTAACAGAATTGGACTGTCATTTCATTAAGGATAAAATAAAGAACTCGACCATTCGGCTTATTCCAATCAATAATTCTTTGCAACTCGCAGATGCCTTTACTAAACTACTGCCTTCCACAATTCTTTCCTCTCACATTGCCAATATGTCTATTTATAACATCTACAATCCATCTTAAAAGGTGAGGGGTAACATAATTTACAAAATGTATATGCGTGGTTAATGGTTATATTAGTTATGTTTGGTTAATTAACTTCAGTTTGTGAATTAACTTCAGTAAGACTATTAATGTGTTTTGTGAATTTTATTAATAGTTAGAGTTAGTGGGCTCTAACTAACTCTGATTTGTTCTCAATCTATATATAGTTAGACTATTCCTTATAATTTCATTTCACTTAATTTCAATAATAAAATTCACTTTTATTCTCTCCGCAATAAGAACAAACAATAAAATAAAATTACGTCACACATAATTAAAATACTCAAAACTATATTATAAAGACAAGACTAAAACATTCAAAACTATATCCTAAAAATAAAATTAATCACAATAACAAAATACAACTATGATCAAATCGCACTGATGCCTAAAGAAGGTCAGTAGACTTGATTGGAAAAAAAATAACTTTTTACAGCTATAAATTTAAAAATAAAGCGCTAATTTTTTATGTTTTACAATTAGTTATAGTAATTAAATATAGAAATATAAATAATTATTAATTACATTATTAAGTAGAAAAAAATAAATAAAAAATTAATATTTATTGTAGCATAAAATTTAATAAATATTGTATTTTATGCTTAAATTTAATATAATTTTTTAATATGTACTAAATTTAAATTAGTTTATATGTATAGTTTTAGCACTAATTTAAAAATGGTGTAAAGATGACTAAATTTAAAAATGGCAAACCATATCGCAATGCAAAAATTGTAAACCATATATTTTAGTGCAGTGGGCACCTTGATAAACACACCTACATGATCAATGCAATCACATTAATGCGATGTGCATTTATTCATGACTGCGGGGCCCAAGGCTTGATGTACTCTTTCTTTTCGCTCGTTTAAAACGTTGATTTTTTTTCCTATATCCATTTTAAGAAAAAACTAAAATAGACGAATTAGTAATTACGGATTGAATAAACTTTCAATATGAAAAAAAAAACTATCCAATACAAGCAACACTAATATTATTATTTTTTTTTTTTTGACAAAGTGATTAAAATCACTTATGAATTTACGACGTCCACGTCTGCCATTGGCGTTGGAACCTCCTCGAACCAAGATAGCTTATCGTCTAACCGCAGAGCATGCTTTGCCAACTATGGGCCGCTAAAATCTTAGAGCGAGCCCCATGGGACAAAACTGCCCCCAAAAATTTAGACAATAAAGCCATAACATCTTCAAACAACGCTCCTAACTCAATAAAATACTGAAGTTCTACCTGAAAAAAACATTAAAAAAAAAACAGCATAAAACTTTAATTAGAAAACTATTCAAACTGAAGAGAATCAACCAACCACCAAGACTAAGCAATTAGATCTCCCTATAAAATACTAGAACTAGCCAAAGGGATTACCATTTGGCTAGTAACAACTAAATTATAGCATTCTACTTCATAACCTTAGTAGGATCCCTATTCCTTACTTTTAACTTTTTAAAATCAAACATAAATAAAATTTTCCTTTTAATACCCATTATTCTTTAAATATTCAAAATATTATATACTAATTATTTCATTTTATATCTTAAAAATATTACTTATTTATAGACTAAAACATGTCAAAATCCTTAATAAGTCAAATTATTTATTATTTTATTTATAGCGTAAAACATGGTATCTATAATCTTTATTCAACCTAAATTAAACCAAAATTGTATTAATATCCTTAAAACTTAAGATTGCACTTTTCACATTCAAAAGTACCATTTTCCTAATACCACTTCATCATACATTTAATTAATAATATTAAATTAATATTAATTAATCCAATTCGGTATTATGGCATAATGCTTCCTTATTTATTATTTAAATAGATAACCTCCTAATTATTATACCATTCAAATTATTATAAAAACTATTCATATCAGTATCTTCCTATACAACTAATAAGGCAATAATCTCAATACTTCATTAGCATTTACTTCCTATTTATTTCAATATCTTCCCAAAAATAAAAAATAAAATAAAACAAAATATTCTCAATTTACAATTAATGTCCCTACCTCCAATTTATTACAAAATCCCACATTTATAATTTATATAACAAAATTAATATTATGTTATCTATAATAAACTAATAAGACAATAATTTCATAATTATATACCATAATTGTTAGCTATTAAATTTTATAATATTTTTACCATTCATGATATCTTGTAATTTTAACCAATTACCCTAAATAATTAGGGGCCAGCCATAAATCATGCGCGAAAACCTTATAAGGCACTAAAGGCAAAAACAATGGCTCAGCTCATCCATCAAATTTGTACTTCCATTTATTCCATCAAAAAACTAATACCACTCATCCAGAAATTCTTTAAAAATAAAATAATATAATAATTTTGGTGCATTCCCATAATATTGAGAACAAACCAAATTTTCATAATAATTTGACTTTCCAAATATATCTGAACCAATATATTCTCATTAGACCATTAGTGTTTCCACCTCCCTTTATTACAAGATCCTCAAGATTCTTATTCTTCAATTTTCTTAATTAATTATAATATTAGAATCTGAATACTAAAATTCCAAACATTTTCATTTTATGTTGAAAATTCCTAAAAAAAAATGTAAACCAAAACATAGCTAATAGGAATTAGCATTTAAAGTAAACCCTCTTAAACCTTATTTCAGTTTAAAATATTCTTTAAATCATACCTTAACCAAAATAATCCTTTTATTCCGACTAATAAATCTGTATAGTGCATAACTTATTAACTTTAAACTATTGTTGTGTCAAAATTTTCTTATACATTCAATACCGAAAAACATGAAAATTTAAACAAACTACCCTAAATAATTAGGGGCCCAACCATATAATAGGTGCTAAAGCCTTGTAAGGCGCCAAAACCATAAATAATGGTGCAAAATAGAGCAAAATCAATATAAAACAAACCTATAACAAAAAAAGAAAAACATTGAAAAAAGAAAGAATAAAAAGAGTTGTGAAACAAAAAAGAAAGAAAAACATTGAACTCATTTACATCAACAAACGATAGACAATAAATTAAATTAGAAAACTTTTAAGGTAACTTGAACAATGAATATGATCAAGAGGTATTAAACTACAGAAAAGTTGGTTCAGAATCGTGATCACTGGCCCTTAATATAACCAATTCTTTCACGAATCACACAGACATTATATCAAACAGTATATACACCAACTAAAATACTATCACAATTCACATAATATCGAAATACGCCTATATAAAATGGAATGAATTCAGTCTACAAAAAAGAAAAACAGAGAGAGAGATATTTACCGTGATAATTTGTTGGAGGATCAGAACGATGGAGAAGCAAGTACTGGGGATGCGATCACGAACAACGATGAAGAAATAAAAAGGTTGAAGAAGCAACACTTATATTTAGAGAATCATAAAATTAAAATTAGAGGAACACCAACAAAACCTAAATTAAGAAAAGATAGGGATGATATCCAGATCTTGGAGCACTCTCATTTCTCTTTTCTATTTTTTAAAATATATAATTAATTTTTTATCTTTTTTTTTTGGTTTTTTTTTATATATATTTTCTTAAAAGATCTCATGTTTTGCTTATCTTTTTTTTTTTTTAAAAAAAAAATATTAAATTTTTAAAATGATATATTTGATGGTTTTTTTTTTCTTCTATCACTTACTAGATTTTATATATATCCTAAACTATTTCTTTTAAATTCATAATTTAGTTTACTACTTACTTTCTCTTTTCTTCTCTCATGATGGAGCATAAAGATTAGAGTTTGTAGAATGTGGATGTCTCTTAATCATAAGGTGATTATTATTTATTCATATTTTTCCTCTATTGTTTTTTTTTTTTTTATCATTTATCAATTATTAAATACTTAATGTATTTACCATTTATCCTATAAGAAAATCTAATGCATGCAACAATAAAAAAAAATTTTAGTTTCTAAGTTTAAGAATCTATTAAGTTTATTCTTAGGTTTTTATTAATCTTTTTAGACTTCTATTAAGTCTATTTAGAGATCTTTCTTATATTAGTGCTTAGTGCTTTGTTAAATTTTTTTAAATAAAAAAAAAACGTGATAGCTAGGTGATATGTGATAGATTTAGAGTTATTATTAAAAAAAAAAAAAATTAATATTTTAGAGTTCTATTAGGTTTTTTTAGAGGTATTTCTTATATTAGAGCTTTGTTAATTTTTTTTTAAAAAAAAACATGATAGGTGATAGGTGATATATGATAGATTTAGATCTATTATTAATATTTTATAATCATTAGTTAATTATATTTAAAAAATTTACTATGATTTTTTAGTTTCAAATATGAATTTCAATTTATATTTTCTTATTATTATTTTATTTTTTTCTCATTTATTATCATTAACTAAATTTAACATTTCTTTTAAATTTTTTAATTAATGTTAAATTTGAATTTCCATTAGATTAGATATTTTCTCATTTTTTATTTAACATTTCTAATTTATTGTTATTAATTAAATTTATGGTTAATTTTAAAGTATTATTAATTTAGTTTTTTCTTTTTTTTTAAAAAAAAAAATTGATGAATAAGAGTAAAAGGAGAGACAAAAATTAGTATGTTGTTATATTATTTCATAGCAAATAAGAAAATATTAATAATATCATCAACTAAAAAATGTTAGTTGACGATACCATACCATGCATTTAAATTTATAATTTGTTAATTAATATCTAACACCATTTAAATTATAATTTATTAATTAGTGACTACAAAAATTAAAAGTATAAAAATATATATTTATACTATAACAAAATTATTGTTAAAAAAATTACTACACATATAATAATATATATATATTTTTTTTAAAAAAAAAACTACGAATGAGATACAGTGATGACATAAGTTTTAAATATAATGACGACTATAAGTGAGATATAGTAATAACAATAATTTAATTTTTATAACTGAGTGCTTATCAATCATGTTTGATTTTTTTTAGATTTCTTTAGGGTCTGTTTGGAAATAACTGTGTAATTACTATGTAGTGTAATTACTAGGGTAGTAATTACACTGTATAGTAATTACATTGTATTTTAAAATACAAGGTGTGTTTGGATGTCAAGTGGTAATTACATGTGAATTCTTAATATCATGTTTGGCATGATAGTTAGTAATTACACATTAAATTAATATTATAATATTTAAAAATAAATTTCATCAATTAATAATATATAAATAAATAATAATCTTTTCATAAAATAAAGTCAAAACTATAACAATTTAGTAGCAAATATTTAAAATAATTTTTTTAAGACTATCTAATTGCTCTTGCGTTCCATATATTTTGAGCTATTATATCTCTAAAATTAAACATATATTGTTTGTCATCATCTGTTGGCCCGTCACCAAGTTCTTCATCTGAATCTGAATCAAAATCAATATTGTTCAAACTTTCACAATTTCCTAGCTATTTCATTTTCCATGTCCTCTTCAAAAAATTCATCATCCCAATTCCACTTGCGAATAAAGTTGTGAAGTACACAACATGCTAATACAATCCAACCATATTTTTTGATGATTGATAGAAAAAGGGAAAGTCCATACATTAAAAATAATTAAAATATCATATCAATTAATTAAAATAATTTGAATTTATTTTGGTATGTAATTACACAGTGTAATTACACCCAATTCTCATGGAGGGTATGAGAATTGGAGAGAGTAATTGAAGCCTCCCAATTACCTCTAATTACACAGTTACTATGTAATTACGTGGCTACACAAACACATTAAACTGTGTAATTACCTCCAATTACATCCAATTTCAATTCCCGGGTGGCTTTCCAAACGCGCCCTTAGTGTCCTCTATATATTTATCAATTGTTTAATATTTTATTTCTTATAACTTCTAAAAATATGTATTATTGGAAATAAAATAATATACAGTGTATTTTTTATAAAGATTAAAAAATAAGTATATAAGTTAAATAAAGCTTCTACATCAATAAAAACATAATATTAAACCCTAAGCCTTATATAAGTTAAATAAGGCCTATACATTAATAATAACATAATATAAATTAATAGATTATGGATATATTCGCAATTTTTTTTACTTATTATCTTTTATTTAATTTTTATTAATATTGTGAGTAAAAAATTTAAATATCCGCTTGCGAAGCGCGATTTGTTTCCTAGTTATATTATAAAACCAATGTAATGGTGATTATATAGTTAGAAAAATACATGTTTTGCCTTTCTTTTTTACTTTTACTTAACTTTAAATAATAAAAATAATAAAATTAAGGATATTTTTGTCAATATACTTTTTAATTAATTCAATTACAATGTTCATTACAGTATTAAACCAAACATCGTAATACTATTCCTATTACAATTCTTATTCCATTACATTACAATTCATATTACTATTACCATTTCTATTATATTGCATTACATCAAAGCAAACATTACTAAAAATCTTCTTAATTCTCATGGCTTTTTTTGCCAAAGGTAGAGATACCACTTCTTAACGAACAGCAGTAGCTGCTAACAATTCTTTCCTCAAATTTTGAACCACAAAAATAAAGCCAAGCCAATTATTTTCCTTAAAAATAGTTGCATCTACACTAATTTTAATTTTAATTTTAATTAAAGATTAACAAAAGTGAATTTATTATTAGATAGAGACTGCTAGTCAGAGATGTATGACCCATGTTGTTCTACTTCAATTTATTATTTTCAATTTTAACGTGCTTTTCCCAATGGTCAAATTATCATATGATTTATGTTCAAAAAAAAAAAAAAATTATCATATGATCATTATTGTACATGTACTATTCTTCATTTATGTAACACCAATAGTAGCAAAGTACCATAGTTAACTAATTTATATGTAGGACAAATGCAGCTAATTTAGTTAATAGGAGCATCTTTAACGGGATTGCTTAATAAAAAGTCATGCCACATGTTTAATTTTGGTTCAATCATTAATAAAAGTAAGAACAAAATTGGCATTTTTTTTTTTAATTTTGTTTTGTTAAAAAAAATTCTTAAAAAAAATACTAATTAATATTTTTGTCTCTTAAATTTTAAAATGTATCAAATCATGTTTTATAAATTTTTTTAACCGTTAAAAATTCTTCATAAATTATTGAGATTGTTAGACTTAATGAATTTTGTCTAATTTTATTTAATTTTACTAATTCGATAATTGTTTATGTACTAAATTATGCTCCCGAGACTTTAATAGTACTAAATTATAATTTTCAAATTTTCACGTGTACTAAATTATATCCCTTAAACTTTTATGCATGTTAAACTTTATTTACTAAAATTAAATAAAAATCTTTAAATCTAAACATTTCAATAATTTAAAGGTAATTTTTAAAGGCCGTCAAGAACAAATATCCTAATTAGAAAACAAAAAAATGTATGTAAAAGGGTTGCCTACCATAGGAAAAAAAGTTGCCAAATAATGAAAAAAAATATTAATATTGTTTGATGATGTCTGTACTTTTTGCACCTATAGATACCATTGGCGATGCTCTCTGTTTTCTTTTCATAAAGTCAGACTTTTTTTAGTCAACCATTTTCACTCTAGGCTTCTCACTTATTTGAGGGTGGTCATAAAGATATCAGTCACAACCATTTAGCTTGAAAAGATAGACTGACTGATCTGTTAGTGGGTTTCTTTTCTTCTAAACTTGTTTGTTCCTCAGTTTCATTTTCAGGTTATTTTCCTTTTTTCCTTTTTTTCTTTTGAGAAAAAAGGGGAAATTAAAAATGGCTAATTGGTGTCAAAAGCATGAGGAAGTACCACTGAGTAAACAGCTTGCTGTGACTGTGAAAAGCATCAAATGGAGCTATGCAATTTTCTGGTCATTTTCAACCAGAGAACAAGGGTATTTGACTATATATTCTGATGCGTTTTCCCATCTTTTTCCTTTCTTATTTTCTCTAAGTCCAAACAAGTTTCTTAGTGTTTTCTGCTAAATATTTTATATGTATAGTTGTCAGAAGTAAAGCTTAAATCATCTTCTGAGGAAGGTACATAATAAGTACAAAGGAAAATGATGATACTTGACAAAAAACATTGCTTAACAATAAACACCTTGTAAAAGAGTAATTTTTTAAGCAAACAAAATTGGTTAGTGTTTTCAGCTATAGATTTTGTAATGGTGTTGGTGTGTTAGGAGCACAAATTTCATAATTACAGGGGTAAAAGTTTGAGACTTGATGAAACATTGTTCAGGGTGCTGGAATGGGGTGCTGGTTATTACAATGGAGACATTAAATCTAGGAAAATAGTCCACTCAATGGAGCTTGAAACCAATAAAACAGGCTTACAAAGAAGTGTGCAATTGAGAGAGCTTTACATGTCTCTGTCGGAAGGTGAAACTGACCAACAAGCTAAAACTACATCATCATCTGCTGCTGCATTATCTCTTGATGATCTCACTGATGCAGAGTGGTATTACTTGGTTTGCATGTCGTTTGTGTTCAAACCTGGTCAAAGGTACTAAATTTGTCTACTTTTTTGACTTTCTATCAGCAATTGATACATTATTTTACTAATAAATCCTACTCTATAATGTTATATAGTCTTCCAAGCACGGCATTAGAAAAGGGACAGCCTATTTGGTTATGCAATGCACAATATGCAGATAGCAATGTATTTTCTCGCTCTTTACTAGCTAAGGTTGGTTAGATCCTTTTAAATTTTTTATTGATTTGTATTTCTTAATGTTGATTCTAGCATTTAGAATTATTATTGACAATTATCATTTTAAATAAACAATTAAAGCTAACTAACTTCCTCTGTTTCTCTCTCTACTTTATTTTTATATGGATGCTTAAATTTCTAAAGAGTGCGTCAATTCAGGTAAATGGTAATTCATCATTTTTCTTTTAAATTTCTTTAAAGGAATAAAATCTCTAAAAAGTAACACTTAGCTCCATTTGATTGTGTAGACAGTGGTCTGTTTTCCTCATATGGGTGGTGTAATTGAGTTTGGAATAACAGATTTGGTAATAGAATTTCTTTAAAAACTTTATCTTAATTATTTCAGTTTTCTCAGTTTGACTTGTCAAATCTTTTTTGTGTGTGTATGCTAAAGGTGCCAGAGGACCATAATCTTCTTCAACACATCAAGGCTTCTTTACTAGATATTTCAAAACCTACTTGCTCAGAGAAATCGCCTCGTTTTCATCAAAGAACAAATGGTGATGATGATGATGATTATGGTCATGATAAAGACCAAATGTGTGTTAAGGTTGACCATGAAGAGTTGAAGTTGAATTCTCCTGATGAATATTCTTATGGCTGTAAGAATGATCACCAGCCAAAGGGTCTCAATGATGGGACTTCACAAGTTCAAAGCCTGAATCTCATGGATGATGATTTCAGCAATGGTGTTCAAGGCTCCATGAACTCAGGTGACTATGTATCTGGGGCTTTGGTCAAACAAGAAAAGGATAGCCAGTCCTGCTTTGCAGCATGGAATAAAAGAGGACATGGCAATAATTATAGGCCAATTCTACTGCAGGAAATGTTGAAGAGCAAATTGTTTACAGTTCATTCATCTACTCTTGATGGGATTTTTAGTTTGAACCTTAAATCCAAGGTTTGTAATTTTATTCATTATACCAATTTTCATGATTCATTAATCTCTGTAGTGAAATACTTCAACTGTTCATTTTTTTTTTTGAATTGGTTTACAGTGTCATTAATGCACCAGTGGAGAAGATCAAAGAAGCTCTTGATCAAACTAGTCAGCTTCCATATGCGCATAGAGTACTCAGCTCTCACGCCACAGTCTTATATAAGTGTAATTTGTTTCACATGAAATGGTTGGTAGGATGAGAATAAAGAACTATGCAATATAATATGTTATATTTAATCCTTTCTTCACTAAATCTCTTCAACATTACAAGTGAATAAGTTCCATATATCTTGTACCTATTGTTTTACTAAGCTATTATATATAATGCAAACCTTTCAAATGTGACTAGATGAACATTAAGTATGTGGTATTATGTTCATGATGTGTTTTACCAAGAAATATATAAATGAATATTATTTATAATTAGGTGGAGAGGCTCTTATTTAGAGCTGAAAACACCAGATTGAGGAGAGTTCAATATTATATTTATGGAAACATATTGTTAATAATTATGTTTATGTATAAGATACTATTTGCACTCGATGATGTAAATGTGACATGCCAACTGTGTCTTCACTTCATAATTAGACGAACCACTAGCAAAGGCATCATTAATTTATAGTCTCTCTGCCATGCATCGTTGGGAATGTGATCTGCTGTCCCCATTGTGTGTCTCGCTCCGTTCACACCACTGAAAATATGACAACTCATTTTTGTTAATTTGCTTTTTATAACTCTCGTCAAATAAGGAAAGGGGGCTATCATTATTATTACTACTTTCCTCTTTTTATTGAAATTCAGTAGTAGAGGTGTTTAAAGGGCTCAAACTTTCCGCACCACATTGCACTGCAAAAAAAAAAAAAAATGCAGTTTAAAATTTTTTGTAGTGCGGTCGCAGTTTGAATTTTTTCTAAACTGCTCGGTACGGTGCGATTTGCAGTTTTGAATTGTTAATATGCGGTTTAAACCGCACCACACCGCACATTATAAAAATATCAATTTTTATATTTATTTAAGTCTAATATGTGAATGTCCAACCCAAAGTCTACTATTTATTGTATTATTAAAATTTATTTTTTTTCATATTTATTTTCAAGTCTTATGGTAATTTTGACAAGTGTTGCTCAAGCTTTGTTGTATTTGTGATAGTTTAATTATTTGGTGATAGTCCAAACTGTAAAAACCGCAAAAACCGCACCGCACCGCACCATTTTTTGTGGTGCATTTTTTTAGTTTCGCGGTGCGGGTGCAGTTTGGGAAATTGAAAAAACCGCATGTGCAAGTTAATTTGAAAAAATAGTCAAAAACCGCACTACCCATACCGCGAACACCCCTAAAATCCAATTTCTTTTTTCCTTTTTTTATGTAATTCTGAAATACAATTACTTTATATTATTAACTTCATAAAATATTCACTCACAACTTTTTCAAAAAATTCTTGTTTCTTATTATTGATTACTTGAAAATACAAAAAATCTTTCCATGCTATTGTTGAGAAAGGGACCTCTTTGGTTATTGTACTTTAATAGTGACTAGTTGCCAATTTTGCAACTCTACCTTCTCCAAATATTATTATTACTATTCAGAATTTTTGTTTCGCGAACTATATTTTATTATTTAGGACTGACTCAAGCAGTTTAGGGTCCTCAATGAAAAATTAAAATAAAGTCTTTTATTTTAAAAAATATTATCAATCATTACTTCATAAATTTAATTTTAAATATAAAAAATACTTCATAAGTAAAATTTTTAGAATCATGTGTATTGTAAACACAAATTTTTATTAGTTATTTTTTCTAAGTATATATTTATTGTTATGAACATATTCTATTATTTGATTTTTTTTTTTTAATTGAGAAATATTTCTTTTAATTTTAAAATAAATTTTGAAATGATTTTTTATAATTTTTAAAGAAATATATTAGATGAACCAATATAAATATATGCCACGTGTACATGATGGTACATGTAAATAGTTCATCTCAGCGTTTAACTACGATAAATGGATGTCATCTTAAATTTGCTAACAATTTAGCAGTTTGGAGGATTTTACTACCAAAATTTGAGATTAGAGAGTTAAATGTAAGTGAAATGATAGTTGAGAGGATTTAGCCGCAAATTACTCTAAAAAAAATTATGAATACAGTTTAAGTTTTATGTAATAATAAATAATAAGAAAAAAGAGAAAAAAAAATAAAAAGGAAAGAAAACGAAGCGACTGTGAGAGATTGTGGAATTTATTGGGGTAAATACTACATTTTGGACTCTGTGTTGTAAAAGTTACTAATTTGACTCTCTGTTTTGTTAAATGACAAAATGGACCCTACATTTTACAAAATGGTAAAAATAGGACTCTGAACTCAATTTTTAACAATTTTATATTTTAATATAACCAACTTTAAAACAATTTCTAACACGAATTGATACAGAAAATATAACCAGTTTTGTCATAATATCTCTAGATCAAATTATTATTAAGTTTTATTTTGACCAAAAATCAGTTTAGGGTTCTATTTGTACAATTTTAGAAAATACAGGGTCCATATTATCATTTAACAAAATAGAGAGTCCAATTAGTAACTTTTGCAAAACACATAAAGTCTCAATTAGTATTTACCCAATTTATTATGAGCTCTCACTTCATTGTTGTTCACAAAATAATTCAAGAACCAACAGTATTGAGAATAATAAAACACTAAATCACATCTTTGTAATTAAAATGAAATTGTAGTTATTCCACGTAAATTTCTCTTTATTTTTTTGTGAGAAGGTTTATTTGAATTCTTCCTCTAAGTCAGCAAAAAGTGAATATTGTTATCAAGTATTAATAGTATTTAACACTACTATAAGATAATATCTTAAGAATAATTAGTGATATTCTATCAAAGTAAGAATTTTTTAGTGATAACGTAAGAATGATAATTTATGTTTAGTCACAATTTTTTTTATTTTTTAGTGATAATTTGTGTGCCTAAAAATAAGATTTTTTAAAGTATATTTTTTTTTAGGTAAGATTTCAACATTTAATTATACCAATAATGGTAAGTTATTTTTTAAAAAATAAAAAAAATGTATATAATCTGTTAATATATTTAGTTTCTTGAACATATTAAAGATAAAAAGTATAGAGAAAATTATATTTTATATCTATTTTATTTTATTTATTTTTAATTTTTTACTTTTATTTTTATATTCTTTAACATATATTCTTATTAAGTTAATGTAAAATATGTATTAAGATTTAAATAGAAATTGAGTATACTAAGTAATCCACTCAAGTGAGTATATTTACTTTTTTTTAAAATAAAATAAAAAAAAAAGTATATTTTAATAAAATATAATATGAAAGTAATTTTGATTAATAGATAAAAATATATTTGTCAAGCTTATCCGTAGAGTAGTATAATTATAATGAATGATTATCGTTTTGAACGTAATTTTGACTTATTTGCTAAAACTAAGGGTTATTGTATATATTATATTTGAAAGACTGGGATATGATAGCTGCTTTAAATTTGTAGAAATTCGATTATTATCGTTTTTTCTTTAAATGACGTTCTCAAGAGATATATGTTCAATACAATATTAATTTGATGGTTACGTTTATGTTATAATATCCAATTATGCGCTTATATTATTGAAAATTTTCAATAGAAGTAGCAGTTGGCATCCTTTTGACCTATTAGCTAAGCCCCCAAACTAATTAAATTATGAACATCTGGAACGGCATGTAATGTTATATTTGTGATGAAGATAATGAATCGCACTCTTCTATAATTAATGTACTGGACTAATTTTTTACAAAAATAAGTTTTCTTTCTCAAAAAAAAAAAAAAGTTTGGTAATATTTTTGACAACTAAACAATATTACTGAACTTAGAGGCGACCATTACATGTACATACTTGGATTTATTATTCTATATTTCTCTTTAACTCAAAAATTGCAATTTGATGATGATTACTTGCCAGAAAGATATGCCTTGATCACATAATAACGTTTGACAATTTTATGAAAATATATAACAGAAACATGGCATGAGATTGTTGAAACTAATATAAGTTAGGTGATAAGAACAATACATTAATAGCAATTATTATTATTATAACTAATAATTGTAATATAAACAATAATGAATATGGCTATTAATAATGGGTAAATCACAACCCTTTCCAGAAAGAAATCTATACATGCAACAAGGACAATATATAATATTCTAAGGCAGCAATCAAATTCAATGGAAATTAAATTAATGTCCCTATACCACTTCAGCTCCATTACAGGTAGAGTTTCGACTAATGGATATGAATAGTATGTATAGTCAATGTTTGATCCAGAATATTATTCCCATTAAAAAAAGTGCATGATTTGAAAGAAAAACCTCTCATAAACCCCACCAAGTCAAACTTCTCGAAAGTACTAGCCAAGCCAGTAACTTGTATTATCAAACAAATCAAAAGCTTTTAGCCAAACCCAACTAAACCCCACAATTTTATTGTTATCTCTTCAGTTCAAGAGTACTGATTGATATATATTACAGTACCATTTCTACTGCTGAGAGTACTTAATTAGAGCACCTAAGCTTTGAATGAATACTTTACAAACTTACAGTACTTGCCCAGACTTTGACACCAGCAAAATCTTTTACTGTAAACCCAACTTTTTCAAACTTGCCTTTCTCATTATTCTCTCTGAACTTCAAGTAATCCAAGCAAACAAAAGGCTTGTAAATTCTCTCATTTTCTTTACCTACAACCTCATTTGGTGCCAAGATCACTTTGTCATCCTCAAAACACCAGAAGAAAGCTATAGAAAACCGGTTCTGAGGCCGCCTCAAAACCACCCGGTGTGCTGAGGATCTTAACTTCTCATTGCTCCAAGCTTGCAACATGTCTCCTATGTTCACCAAAAGGGTCCCCTCACATGGGCTTATGTCCATCCATTTTCCCTCCTTTGACCTCACTTGAAGCCCTCCTATTTTATCTTGGTACACAATTGTTACACAGCTCATATCAGTGTGCATTCCAAGCCCTTCAACCTCATCTTCGATACTTTCAGGAGCTGAATAGTTGTTTATTCTGAGATAACCATGACATTTGTTGAACTCAGACTCAAAGAACTTATTCTTAAAGTCATCCCCTAAGCACATCAATAAAATCTTCATAATTTTCTTTGACAGTTCTGCCATCTTGCTCCCATATTCTTGTAGCATCTCACTGTTAAGAGAGTAATACAAATAAAATTATTATATATAGCACAAGAGAATATATATATACATAATACATGAGGGTTTTAGCTCATTTATATTGAATATGTAATATATATATATATATATATATATATATAAACATATATACCTGAAAAGAGAACTCTGTTTGTCAAAGAGCACATCAGCTGAACTTTGAGCAGATGCAAGGAAGTTTGGACCAGAAACTCTGAGGCTTTCAAAGTATGGAGAAGCTAAGAAATGAGGAGTATAAGTCTTTATAGAAGAGAAAGGACCAAGTTTGAGTTTAGTTTCAGAAGGGAGGCTAAAGAGATCATTTGACAAGGAACATATTTTGTTGTAAAGATCACTTGAAATCCCATGATTGGTTATGTGGAAGAATCCCCAAGTTTTGCAGGTTTCAGCTAAGGAAGATAGAGAAGAAGGGTCTAATTCTGGCTCAGAAATGTCTAATATATGAAGTTTAACAGAAGTTTTGGATTCAGACATTTTTTTTTTTTGTGGGGGAATATAGATGAAGAAAAGGTTTACTTTGTCCACTAATTAGATTGGGCTACCTATTAAATAGGCTTCCACTAGCTATAAAGATTAAAAGTAACACTTTTTACAGGATCATTTTTAACAAGAGATGGGACCCAAGTAAAAGTTATCCACTAGCTACACTTTCTTTTACTAGTAATGCAAATATTAAAAATGGTAAAAGGTACGAGTGGTTCTTAATACCATCTTATATGTTAATATTGCTATTAATTTCACTAAGTATTGAGTCTCATATAATTTAATGTAATAATTTTTAGAGAGTACCGTTAACTAATCACAAAATGATACATCTAGAAGGTGTTAAGTACCACTGATGATGCTGAAGGTAATAACAATGGTAATGTACAAATATATATAATTATGTGTTGATATGTTTATGTCTAGAAAGATCTTGCAATATATAGGTACAATAGTGTTATAGTGTCATGTCACTAAGATATTGGAGGACATAAATGACAGAAATAGAAAATGGGAAACCAATTAATAGTTTCATCCATTTTAAATTTCTTTATCAGAACCTAATTATAAATTTGGGTTCTCTAAACAAATAGTCAAGGTAAGATAAGATAGCCGATGGTGATTGAAAATTTTCAGTTATATAGGGCTGAAGACAGCCTGGTAAGTTGGTATCTTGCTGATGATATAAACTTTATTAGTTTTGTTAAGATACAAATATTTATATAACTTGGATTCTTGTGAAGAAAGTATTTGACTGGCTCTAACTCTTGTGCACCAAGCATGTGTAGAGTAGAGGTTGAAAAACCCCTTGGTTTCAATTACTATATAATTAAATCACTCTAAATTTTAATCATTATCTAAAAAGAAAGAGATATAACTAAGAGTTTTCATGCAGCATTTGATCCAAATGAAACCATGTATATTGATGTTGTGATGGTTTGGTGGTGATGATGATGTCCTTTAAATGCAAATATATAAGTGATATATATATAATAAATATATATTTGCATACATTATCCATCATTGTAGGCACATCCAATCAGGCAAAGATCTGAATATGGTTTGTTTGTAGAAAGTGACAAAATTATCTCTAAAGTAAGATATTGCACAAGCAAAAGAAAACCCAACAATGAATATTTATGAATATAAAAAAAGAGGCATAATGATAGCTTAAGGCTAAAAACATTGAACCAAATGCCAATAAATTGACTGCACTAATTCTAATTGCTTCAGTACTTAGAATTGTTAATATTAATTAAATATCATAATGGAGTTCATAAGAAAGAGCATGACACAGAAGTTGATACAATAAGGACAGTTTAATACAATTTGTGCTATATATTATTCACTAATGGATTTGTACTGCTGACTTTCACCTCTCCCCACTACCTTGAAATAATGATAAGAAAGCTTTGTTAGTTCACCGTGGAGAAAAAGAAAGGTAGGGCTTCAATGCAATACCACTATAGAATTACAGCACAATAGCAAACCCATTAGCCCATTATATTTGTTATGCTCATCTGTCATAATGAAAACAAAGAAGTCTTAGCCTTAATTATACATCCATTAAGTAAATTATTAGGTACAGTTATGCCTAGTATCACAGTAAATGGTTAGGGATATTATATAATTACTAGAACGCAACTACGTGCAAAGCACGTTGTATTTTTTTAAAAAAAAAAAATTATTTTTTGTAATTTTTTTATTTAAAAAGTTTAATTTAAAATAGAAATATTATTTATAACCTTTACTATATATTTCATAACATAAATTGTTTAATCATTCAAAAATATTACATAAGATAAGTTTGTTATTCTATTTTTTAAAATATTAGTTATATGTAATTTATTATCTAAGACAGAGATTTAACAACTTTCTCTTGTTTTAATTCCAATGATTCTGATAAAATTTCCAAATTAATCTTACCTTGTATCTAGAATTTTACAGTTTAAATTAAATTGTGTATAATAGTCATAATTTATTTTTAATTAAATTTAACTTACTTAAAGTAATGAATCTAATTTACCTTTAATAGTTTTGATAAAATAAAAAATAAAAATATTTACCTCTGTTGGTTGTAAGGTTATCATCAAATATTGAATTTTTTTGAATCTTGACAATTTCTCTAACTCAAACAGATAAACATGCATATGGATATGTATAACTTGTTGCAATTCTATTTTTTATTTTTAATTTATTTTTATCTTCCTTGAGAGATGCTAAAATAAGATATATTGTTATAATCTTTTTTTTTTTAATAAAAAAATTATTTATTCTATAACAAATCCTATTTTTTGAGGATTTACTATTTTTTTTTTTCATTGTTGTTGTCTGTTGTGGTCGATAATTGATTATGAAGTTAATTATTTTTGTTGTTGACAAAGTTAAGTCTTAGCAAAAAATTAATAAATTAAATATAAGAAAATTAGTTTTAAATTAAATATAGTAAATTGTAGTATTTACATTTGAATGATTTTAAGATATATCTATTGTAAGTATAATTGATTTTCATCATATTTTTTGGGCCTCATCATCGACAAAAGTAACAATATTTGATAAGTTAAGGTGGCGTTTAGTAACACTTTTTAATCGATTTCTGTTTTTAAAAGTAGAAAAGTAAAAATATTTTTCAAAAACATGTTCTATAAAATTGTTTTACTTTTCAATTTTATAATTAGAAATCAAAATTTTAAAAACAAAAAAAAAGCACTTTCAATATTTTTTTAAACAGTTTTTTTTCTTAATCAATCTTTTAGATTACAACCAGACCCGGACCCAAATCCCCTCCCTACGGCTCTGGCGCTAAACCCGACTTTTGACTTGAACCCTAATTCGACCCCGGACCTGGGCGAGCTTAAATAAAATCAAAAAATAAAAATAAAATTGAACTTTACAGAACACACTTTTGTTTTCTGTTGTTAAAATTGAAAAACAAAAGTGGTTACAGAACGCATTTTTGTTTTTCAAAAATAAATTTTTTAAAAACAAAAATTTTACTTTCATTTTGTGATTAAAAAATTAAAACACAAAAGTGTTACCAAACTTTTATTTATTTAAATACAAGCTGAAATTTTGTTTAGATAGATTTCTTTCTTATTATTTATCAACTAAATATATTTCTTAAATTTATTTTATTACCTATGTTATTTATATTAATTGCAACCGTTTAATCGTTAATTTGTATTTGAAAGTTAATATATTTTAGATTGAATTAGGATTTTGTTTATTTTTTTCAATTCTTTTATTTTTGTTGTAGAGATAATCATTTATTAATATAGATAGTTTTTATATTTAAAATGGTTATGTTGTTTAGCAATGCGTACTTTATTAATGTAATACTTAATATATATTTAATACTATTAATACATATTTAATATCTCTTCCATTA
This sequence comes from Cannabis sativa, assembly GCF_029168945.1. Lineage (NCBI taxonomy): Eukaryota > Viridiplantae > Streptophyta > Magnoliopsida > Rosales > Cannabaceae > Cannabis > Cannabis sativa. The sequence continues at coordinate 36,783,359 of NC_083601.1, read as the reverse complement.
CCGTAAGTGTTGGTATCAGACTTAAAATTTTTATAGCTTCTATTTTATTTGTTATTTTCACCAACTAAATAAGAATTAAGATAAAAAAAATTGCAAATCCAGCATTATCGGTAAATGAAACCAATCTTCAGTTATTATATATGCTTATATATAATTTTAAATCTGTATTTATCTTTATAATAATATAAAATAATAAATTATTATATGTAACTTGTATAAATAATCCAATATATAAATTATTATAAGAATTTCTTCCTTTTAGATTTTTTTAGCAATCCCCTTTTTTTTTAAAAATAATAATAATAATAATAATACTTTTTCCTAGCGATCTCTCTTATCTTTGACCTTCTCTTTTTATTTTTTCCCCTGGTTTGATGGTTTCTACACTTTTATAATAAAAAAAATACTACCGCTCCATTTATTTGACTCATTAACTTTATTATTTATTTTTTTATAACCTAAATGAAACCAAAAGTAAAAAAAAAAAAAAATGAAGCAATCAGTTTTGGCTATTACAGAAAGCACTTCAAGAGAGAAAACCAGAAAAATTAAGGGATTCAGCCCATAAAGCAATCTTATGAGCATTTGGGTTAACAGCACGGGGAATCCACACAAAATTACAAGAATCACATGTCTTAAACAAAGAAGACAATTGCAGAAAAATAGATGAAGAACGGCAGCCATCAGATTCTGAGGTTTAATGCTAATGTTTGTTAGTTGGATTGGAGAATGGTAGCGATTTAATGATTGTCATGCTTTTAAGGATTTTAGATTTTTGATTGTTTATTTGTGATTTATAATTCTCCAATTGATGTTTTTCCATCAGCTAGATCTTGGCACCTGATATGCTATTCAATTAATATTGATAAAGCTGCTTTGTATAAATTGTATTGGAGTATTTATGATTGGTTTATGCAATTTTGTTCCCTTCACGTCTTGGGCTTTTTTTTTTTTTAATTGCTTCTTATTTGATTTGAGTTTGTTGGATATTAATGGTCTTTTCTGAAGGAGTGTCTCGATCGTTTGTGAATAATGGGTTTTTTTTTTTTAAATGGAATGGGTGTCTTTTCTGAAGGAGTGTCTCGTTTGTGAATAATAGTTATTTTTGTTAATCGAATGGGCATTTGACTCTACTTGGAATGGGTGTGTCTGTTAAAAGTTAACTTTTTAAATAGTATATTCTGTTAAATACACAACAATCTGTGAAGTGCATAACAAAATCTGTTAGATAGGCATTTATATATTAAGTAAGATTTAAATTATGTATCTAATATTTAATTCTACCATATAACACTTTGAGCACTACTGATGCGAGCACTGATGCCTTTTAGCACATTTTTCAGTTATTTCAGTAGATCTTAATTTTTCTTTGATGGCATCTTAAATGTACATTAAAAGACAAATTGATATATCAATTCAACCCAAAAAACTGAATTGCCTTATTAGTGTCACCAGTAATTGTCCAGTTACAATTTATAAACGATTTTTTAAATATATAAACGGCTTTGTATAAAGTAGACCATACCAAAAGGTTTTAATAACTGTCGGGAACCAACGAACGAATTCTTCTGTAAACAAAAAGGAAGTCAAGACTCAAAAAGATATACAAAACGACACGGCAGTAACTTTAACACTCAAAATTGCTACCCAAAAGAACCCTTCAAAATACATGTCGTTTCGTTTCGTTTCAGAACGACATATTTTTTGACCAAACGTCAAACAAAATAATGTAGTGTATTGCAGCTGTTGTCTTAAAGCGTCTAGAAGGGGGCATGAGAGTGAGACAACGAATAAGTCTATAGTCTATAAAAACTCGAAATCTTGAATGCGAAGATCCCCTCAAAATCACATGAATATGGGCCGGCATGGGCCTCAAATACGCAGCCCACTAGAAAAAAGGAGGGAGGCCTCAAGACAATTTTTGTCAATATTAATGAAATAATAAAGATTGTTTTTTGATAACAAAATAATAAAGATTGTTACACCAAAGATATCGAAGAATTTTAAAAGAAGATACAAAACAAGTAAACTTATTAATATTATAGTGTTATGAGGAATTTGGTTTTGGTCCCAGCTTAAAAAGTTGTCTTAAAAATTTGTAGAGGGGATTCTAATAATTAATCTCATTCTGAAATTTCAGAAAACAAGGAAGAACATTTTTTAAATCAAAAAGGCAAAAAAATAAAACAACAACAATTATTTTTTAGAAAAAGAACAATTAATCATCCTTTGACAATACTAAATGAAACAAGGTAACAAAACGTATGTCACGACTGTGTGTGGAGTTATAGTTTGAAGCTATTGATTACAGGGTTTCTATAACAACAATTAAGTTATCTTTCGACTATAACTTAAAACGCTTATATATTGAGTTAATTGCACAAATAATAATTGTTCAATTGAGTTATTTCGCCATGCCTAAATATATATTCCCATTTAAAGAAACACCAATATACTTTCATGAAACCTCACATTCACTACTTTCAAAAAAAAAAAAAAAAAAAAAAACCCTCACATTCACATGCATAATCCAAACAAATGGAAGGGGGAATTCTTGAAGTACTTCTTGTCAATGCTGAAGGTATTAGACACACAAATCTTGTTGGTAAGCCAATCTCTTTTTTAACTTTTTTTATTCTTTTTTCATTTGCAATGTTTTTCTAATTATCAACTGGTGAAAATTGAGTGACTAAAAATTGAAAGAGTTTTTGTAGGGAGACCAGACTATTATGTCTTTATAGAGTGTGGAGAGCACTTGTATAGAAGCAAAATATCATCAGGTATTGTTTGTGTGACTTCATTTTCACTCTTAATGATTCCATTCCATACATGTCTACCTTATTTTTAGTCATTTTTTCTTTTATATTTCCAATGCAGGTGAAAATGAAAAGGCTTGGTGGAATGAAAAGTTCACATTTGAATTTCCAATGTATGATTGGAAAAACTTAACCCATCTCAAGTTTACAATTATGAACAGACAACTCTTCTCTGATGGTCAATTTGTTGGTGAAACTATGTAAAATATTGCATTCTGTAACAACTAGCAAGCATTTATAATTTTCTAGTCACTAAAATATAGCCTTTTTAAACTTGGTGAATATTTTGGGTGTACTATGCAGAATTCATTTAGGTGGAATAATCACAGAGGGGTGTGACAGAGGATTTCTAGAAGTGAAACCAGCCCCATATAATGTAGTACTTGAAGATGACACTTATAGAGGACAGCTAAAGATTGGACTCAAATTTATTTCAAACGTAAGTAAGAATTATTTAATTACAATAAACGTAATAATAATAAATATGATATATATTGGTATTGCCCATTATTATTTTTATTATTTATTTCAATTTGTTATTCTTGCAGAAAGATGTGACAGAAAGAACACCAGAGCAAATTACAGAGGAACATAAGAAACCTAAGCCTACTGAGTGTGGTAGAATTGTTCATTTATGGAGAACTTTATGGTGGTGGTCTTCCTTTTTCTATTCAAGGGATTCAAAAACACAGCCATAGCCACATTTGTGAAAATAAAACATCATTTGCTCTGCTTCAATTTGGTGATGTAATTAAGAATAAATCACAAGGGTTTATTTTCTCAAATTTTACTTTTTTTTCACCCTTAGACCTCAGGAATAACTTGGAAATTGTTTTGAGGTATACTTGGGTTGACATCTTAAAGTTTCATACACAAACACTTGTTTTGAAATGTTTTGATGGCAATTAAATGACATTTATGTTAGTATTAATTTTTCCACATGTGAGTTGGAGGCTCTAGAAACATGATAAAAATCAGTAGTGTAGCATTCTGGACCAATATTATTAGTGATATAAATAAATATATATATTATAAATTTTAAGGACAAACTAACATTAGAAAATGAAGAATTAATACAACGTACATTTAAAAAGAAAAAAAAAATAGATATGGGTTCTAAAGTGTTTTTTTTTTTGCTTAACTAAATACACGTAAAGCATATAAACAAAAGCATGCATATGCATTGATTTATGAGTTGGAGTTAGCCAGTTAGGTTCATGCATTATTAGTTAGAAAGAAGTATTTGACTTTGATTGTTAATTAAATTTATATGGTAGTATATATATACATATATACAGGGCCGGCCCTGAAAATTTATGGGCCCAAGACGAATTAAATTTTGGGGCCCTCAAAAATATGTCAAAAAAAAGAGTGTCATGGGATTTGAACCCATTACCTTGGACATTATGTCCTCCACCTCAACCAACTAAGCTATAAATATTTGTTGTTTATATTACACTTAAATTTTACTTAAATAAAAGTTCTCAATAATTTTTTTTTATTTTTTATTTTGGGCGGAAAGTGTGGGCCCTAGGCACGGGCCTAGCCCGCCTATGCCTAGGGCCGGCCCTGCATATATATATATATATATTTGTGTAGACTTGTAGAAGCTAGCTATAATAGAACATGATCAAACGAGCTACATATATCGACTACAAAATGGTAGGCACGTCTATATAACATTATTTAGAAGTTGACCGACAATATTGGGATTTAAAAAAAATATATAATGCATTTATTAAAATTCATTATCTTTTTCCTTTCATTCAGTGTTAAACTACTTAATAAAGAAGATTAGTGCAAGTTGAAACGATTTTCATGAGCCTTATAAGTATTCAAAGCTATAAGAATAAGACCAATCTAACTAAATCTTTATGTAAATTCCAATTATATTCTTTAATCTACCACATCTAGTATTTCAAAATTCAAAATATTGTTGATTGTGAATCCTACTCATCATATTAACTAACAAAAAAAAAAAAAAGACAAATGAGCATAAGTTACTTTTTACTTTTTTTTTTCTTCAAAGAATATTTTTGGAGTGGTAAATTTTGAATTTTAAATACTATATAGAAAGAGCATGAGAAAATATAAATAATTTCGTGGAACACTATCCCAAAACAATAAAATAAAAAAGACAATATTTTGACCTTACACTAATTATATTTCATTTGTCAGATAAAACTTCTTTTAACGAATTGGAGATTAATCATGACTCGCATGCATGTCTTAAAACTGTAATATATATTTTATTTTTTCTTTGTGCACTCTTCTTCATAAATTATAGTACCTTTGGTCCCCTCAAGGCCTCAACCAAATAAATAATTTATTTGTAAGCAGAAGAATAAAAGAATCAGAAAAATAATTAAATTTTCACCTTCCAATGGCTCAATATAAATCCCTTTTAAAACAAAAATAATAATAAAAGAAACTCAATATAAATGCAAATAAATACTAATGAGTGTTTTATTTAATAGAATATGGTCAAATTTAATTTGTTCAATTTTTTATATATATAAAAAAAGGGATCACCCCTAGTTTAAATGCAAAAGGATACATGGAATAATAATAATTTTTTCATTTATTTTTAAATATGATGATAACATTAATTATCAGAAAGAAAAAAAATGATGATGATGATGATTCACTATTAACTTCTGTTTTTTATTTCCCCCACGTAGTCAGAGAATCATAAAAAATAATAAAGAAATACATTAAACAACCCAATAGGACTCTGTATATATCAAGGTCCTACTAAGATGCACTCTTCTGCATGTCGTGGGTTTACTTTCTCAGGAACCAAACACATTTCAATCTTCAACTCTCCAGCCATTTTTCTTTCTGGGTTTTTCTTCTTCACCAACATCTGTGGCTCAGACTAGAAGATCAGACGGTTGATATTACTCCTTTTCTTTCGAGAAGAAAAGTTTCTCTTTTTTGTTGTTAAAGACAAGGTATTGGACCAGCTAATTAGCCAAAGACATGCTTAGGAGGGAACTGTTTCAAACTGTCTTAGTTCAAATCTTCAAATTCAAATACTGCCATTAAAAAGGTAATTAATATTCTAAAGAATGGTGTGACCGTTACCTTTAGAAAAAAACAAATTCAAATTTCAGTTTGTTTCGTCTCAAGAAAGTTCTTCCAAGATTGTTTTTTAATTTATTTAATGTGCTATGAACTTTAGTTACATTTGTTCAGTAAAACTGTTTTAGTTCCTGATCAAGAAAACTACCTGTGAGAAACCACTGTTTTGCTTTTTTATGACCAAAAAGAAAAGAAAGATTACGCCTCCTCTGTCTCTTTTTCTTGGGGACCCTTTTTCCTTTTTCTAATTTACATTCCAAGATAGATAAATAGGCAGTTCATGGGTCTGAATTTTTGGATTAGAGTCCCACCAAAATGTTGAGAAACTGATTATGAAGTTGTGAACTTTTTTAGAGCCCACTTAGCTAATTTGTGCAAAAAAATTGTTTGCAGGTTTTGATTATATTTGACTAGAAAAATTAGTTTCATTCAGAAATGGAAAATTTATCAAACTATGAAGAAAGTTATGATCTGTATCAACCTTCGCCTTCTTCCTTGGATCAAATTGACAAATCAACCACAGAAACTCCAGGATACTCAACAATTAGTGGTGATTCTTTTGCTTATTGCCGGACTAATTCAGAGACCTCTGCTTTTTCTGATCCTACAGATGACCAAAGTTATTCAAGTGAGCCTTCTCCTTCATGTTGGCACGCCTTGAAGTCCTTAAATTCCAGCGCCGGAGTTAATAACGAAGCTGTTTTTACCAGACTAGGCATGAAGCAAAACAAGCCTCTTGTTGGTGATCATAAACTCAATGATCAAGAGGTGTTGGATACAGGTGTGTTTTTATAGTTAGTCTTGTTATGTAACTAGTTTTTGTTTTAAAGAGGTATTATATGCTGACTTGAGTGAATGGAATTAATGGCAGAGCTTGAGTTGATGAAAGAAAGATTTGCAAAACTTTTGCTGGGTGAAGACATGTCTGGGAGTGGCAAAGGTGTTTGTACCGCAGTTACTATCTCAAATTCCATAACCAATCTCTATGGTAAATCTTTAATTGAGATTAAGCAAATATGACTATTTTTTGCTTTCATTTTTCAATCTGAAATCTCTTTTTTGTATTCAGCTACTGTTTTTGGGCAAAATTTGAGGCTAGAGCCTCTAAATTCTGAGAAGAGAGCTATGTGGAAGAGAGAAATGGATTGTCTTCTATCTGTATGTGATTACATAGTAGAATTCATCCCTGCCACATCACAAAATTTGAGAGATGGAACAGCTTTAGAGGTATTTACATACATGAATGATTCATGGGCTGTAATGAAATTCAACTAGTTTTGCTATACTATTGCTTGTTATGAACCTTTTCTGATATATATTATTTTTCCCCTTTAATCTCTCAGATTATGACAAGTAGACCAAGAGCTGATATTTATATAAACCTGCCAGCTTTGAGAAAGCTTGACGCAATGCTTATTGTAAGGATCTCTATCTTGCACTATCTCTAATACTTTCACTCAGTTCTCTATCAGAGTCTAATATATACATGGATTCTTTCGCAGGAAATATTGGACAGTTTCCAAGACAGAGAGTTCTGGTATGCAGAACAAGGAAGCTTGTCATCCAGTTCAATTGGTTCAGGTCCTTCAGGATCATTTCGGAGAATTGTTCAGAGAAAAGATGAGAAATGGTGGTTGCCAGTTCCATGTGTTTCTCCAGATGGACTCACTGAGAAAGCAAGGAAGCATTTGAGACACAAACGTGACTGTGCCAATCAAATCCACAAAGCAGCCATGGCCATCAATAGTAGTATTCTTGCTGAGATGGAAATTCCAGACACATACATGGCAACTCTTCCAAAGGTTATTTCTCTACTTTCACTTTAAAACTTCTGAGAAAAGCCAATTGACATATTTAACCCACTGTACAACAAGTTTCTCTCATAGTACTAATGCTAATGCAGTTCAAAAAGTTGTTCATTTCACTATGTTTCCTACTATTCTGTTCTGACCTGTTTTTTCAACAAATATTTTTGTTTCTAGAGTGGCAAAGCGTGTTTAGGAGATATGATTTATCGGTACATGTACTCAGCAGACAAGTTCTCTCCAGAACATCTCCTTGACTGCCTCAATCTTGCATCAGAACATGAAGCGCTTGAGTTAGCAGATAGGGTCGAAGCTTCAATGTACACATGGAGACGTAAGGCGTGCATGAGCCATTCAAAATCATCATGGAACATGGTTAAGGATCTTATGTCGGACACTGATAGGAGTGACAAAAATCATGTTTTGGCGGAGAGGGCTGACAGTTTGTTGTTCTGTTTGAAGCAGAAATATCCTGAGCTTTCTCAGACAACCTTGGACACCAGCAAGATTCAATACAATAAGGTAAAGATTATAATGATATTTCAGACTTCAAAGTAATATTTGAGATGAAATATATTCTTATATAAGTATAATAACCCAAGTAAAAGTTTTTTCAAAACCATAATTGATTATATCTATGTGGGAAATATTATACTCATTATGAATTTGTCTGATTATGCAGGATGTGGGACAAGCAATATTGGAGAGCTACTCAAGAGTGTTGGAAGGTTTAGCATTCAACATAGTTGCTTGGATTGAAGATGTTATATTTGTAGATAGATCTGTTAGGAACCAAAATAATTAGAGATTGCAAATGAGTTTATTGTTAAATAGGGATTATCTTAATCTTAGTCCCATAACTATTTTTCTTCTCTAACCGTTTATAACAGGAAAGTGCAGATGTTATAGCTAATGGCTAATCACCATGCATATATGTTAATGCAGCTTAATTCTCTTTTTCTTATTTTTTTTTTTCTTTTTTGTAATCTTGAGTTTGTACAATATTATCATCCAATATATTGAACAATTTTCAAAAGTATGACCACTATATAAAAAAAGTAAACATACATTCATGGATACAACTTAAATCACTTGAGATATATATACATAGGCGTTGAGATAAATAAAATAAATTAATTATAAAATGAGAGTAAAAGAACATCGATATTATCAATCCAAATATGATGGAAGAAGAAACCTGGATTTATCCCTTGAGTATCTCGGTTACATAAATGGCAACAAAAATTCACTCATCTATAATGAGCTGACTTTAATGTGAAATTTTAAGTCACTAATGCCTATCTCTCTCCCTATTAATATCTTTGTTATTATGATTAACTGAGTTTATACACTAAACTTTAAAACCCTAACCAAAAATTCTCACCATAACAGCCATAGCCACCGGCGAACTGCCTCTCTAGCCATCTCCCAATCTCTCCCTGTCTCCCTCTCTTCCCGTCTTTCTCTGTCGCACCAGCACGGCCAGCCACACCAGCCATATTCCGGCCACCGAAAACCTCAACCCCGTCTTTGTCTGTTGCACCACCACCACAGATGGGTAGAATTGAAAGAGCATATCAGCTTCATTTTAATTCACTACGTTCAATTTTTTTTTTTGGTAGTTTTCGGAATTATTGTTACTTTGAACTAAGTAGTTTTTCTTTTTTTTTTTGGGGGTTTGTCATTACAGTAACAGATTTCGGATAATTGTTATCCAATTCAGAGTAGAATATCCACGTCAGCAGCAGAAGTTGACCAATCAAAAGTGGACATAGGATCGCGTGTCCATTGCGGACCAATGAAGAGAAATCCGACGTGGCACGTGGACATCCACGGGCTCAAACATTTATCTTTGTATCTTCTTCCGACTCTTCTCATTTCCACACACACTCTATTGTTATTCTACAACTGAAGATTGTAGTACAGAGGTTTCCTTTCTCTCTTGGTGAAATGGCTTCTCTGGCAGCTGGTTCCTCCCTTGGCGTGTCGGAAATGCTTGGAAAGCCCCTCAACTTCATCGGAGGGGCCAGGTCGCCTGCTCCCACTCCCTCCAGCCCTGCCACCTTCAAGACCGTTGCTCTCTTCTCCAGAAAGAAGCCCGCACCAAAGGCCAAGCCAGCTCCTGTTGCTCCGGCTGATGACGAACTCGCCAAGTGGTATGGTAAGTATCACTACTTTGCTTACCACCTACAGCTATTTCTTTGTAATTGTATTGTATTATTATATATATACTTTATGTTTTGGTTCATTTCAGGTCCTGATAGAAGAATCTTTTTGCCCGATGGACTTCTAGACCGGTCTGAGATCCCAGAGTACTTGACAGGAGAAGTTCCTGGAGAGTAAGATATAATGTCTTTCTTTCTTTCTTTCTTTTTTGGCTTTAACAAATTGTGATAGTGGTGGCTGATATGAGATCATCGTATATGCTTTGAATGGTGTTTTTATTTCAGCTATGGATATGACCCTTTTGGGTTAAGCAAGAAGCCAGAGGACTTCAGCAAGTAAGTACTCAGTTCCTCTGTTTCAACTCTATAAATTAATAGATCAAGGCTTATTCGTGTTGCTTCGGCTGTTGTGCAGGTACCAAGCTTTTGAGTTGATCCATGCTCGATGGGCTATGCTTGGAGCTGCCGGCTTCATTATCCCCGAGGCCTTCAACAAATTCGGCGCCAACTGCGGTCCTGAGGCTGTTTGGTTCAAGGTTCGAATTTTAAACAAACTTAATAAATAGAAGAAATGAGTTAAAAACATTATGAATCAACGATCATCCTTGTCTTAATTTGCATTAAGTATTTGAAAATAGAAGAGAAATTCGAGTATAGATGCTACTGCTTAACTTGATGCATGTTTGTATATGTATATGAATTCAGACAGGAGCTCTTCTCCTAGACGGGAACACATTGAACTACTTTGGCAAGAACATTCCCATCAATTTAGTTGTTGCCGTTGTTGCTGAGATAGTTCTCCTTGGGGGAGCTGAATACTACAGAATCACCAATGGCTTGGTATGCTAGTTTATGTACCCGAATATCTAATAATACATTACTATCATTAAATTTAGTTTTGAAATAATCTAAATGTCGATTATGTTGTGAATGGAACTATAGGACTTTGAAGACAAGCTTCACCCTGGTGGTCCATTTGATCCTTTGGGGCTAGCTAAGGATCCAGACCAGGCAGCACTACTGAAGGTTAAAGAGATTAAGAATGGGAGACTTGCTATGTTCGCCATGCTCGGTTTCTATTTCCAAGCTTACGTAACAGGAGAAGGCCCAGTGGAGAACCTCGCTAAACATCTCAGCGATCCTTTTGGCAACAACTTGCTTACTGTCATTGCTGGAACTGCAGAAAGAGCTCCAACCCTCTAATTTTCTTTCCTATTTTTCTCATGTTTGTACTCACTTGTGATGAACATGTCAATGCGCTTTGTGTCTGCTCATCTTCGAAATCAAGAAGTGTTTTTTTGTTATTGCTTTTTTCTTTTTATGAGCAGGTCATGTGGAGTGCTATTTATGTACTATACAAGTATTTCGACATGTGCAATTGTGATTGACTCGTAAATTTTATTCACCAATGCTGAAATTTCAACCAAATACTTCTACATCCTCAAGCCTGATTTTTTCGAAACAAAAGCGTGACCTGAATTTCGAAACAGCTTTATGACCCTGTGATCTAAATTATACAAGTGTTAACGGTATGGAATCAAAAGATTTGAATCCCATGAAGCATTGGCAAAGTCATATCCTGTTAGCCCAAGAATGGCTCCTAAAAGGGGTGAAGCTTGTCTTCAAAGTGTTAGAAATAGTTATAATCATCATATCCTGTTAGCAACTTAAGAAATCTTAGCAATAAATGGACAGAAAACAATGTAATAAGCAAGAAAAGCACAATGCCAATGAGTTCAGAGATAGGAGGATGCAAACTCTTATTTTTATACAGTTTGGTGGAATTTCAGCCACCTGCGTCTTTGGTCTTCAAAGTTGTAAGCTTTGAGTGCAACTAACAAGCCAACCAAATTAAGGACTTGACTAATCCTTTTACAGTTGAGGTAGTTTTCACTAAGGTTTTACCTAAACCTATTACAAACATATTGTTCCTTTCAATCCTAAATTGTTGTAGTCTCAATTTCTTATTCTCGTGAATTGCCAATGTCACCAATACGGACTTTTGGTGATATAAAATGTATACACTTAAAAATGAATAATTTACAAACCTAGATATAAAATGTACACACTTACAAATGAATAATCACTAATTTGGCTCTAGTGTATTTGGAAAGTATTTTGAAAGATATGATGATTATAAGATCTTAGAACATTTGTAATAGCTTAATAATATGATATACAACCGAGATTGGATGTGTACTAAGCTTACAAAATTTTCTATTTAGAGGAATATTTGAAATAAAAGTGTTTACAGTCGTTGAAGACACACTTCTCGAAGTTAGGAGTGTTATTTCAAGCACGCAGGTCAAACGATTCAAGGTAATACGATTTTTATTTTGGTAAAAAATTTTAGATTTCGGCTTCAATTTGTTACTATCAGGTTACAAGAATACCAACTTCAGTCAATTATTTGAGTATACTTGTTTTCAACCGATATAATCATATAATGCTATTTAAAATTTGGGCTTCATGAAAATGTTACAATTTATAACTAATTTCATTGTTAACATATTCAACCATTAGACAAAAATAAGATTTTGGTTACTTGAGGAAAAAGTTTGAGTAACTAAATGACTAATTCTATAGTGTTTATAAAATATTTAATCTAATTTAATAATCTATTCGGCAAAAAAAATGCAATTGTGTGGATTATATGTTGATTAACATATAAAACTAATTCATCTTATATTTAAAGATTTATAAATATATTAATAATATTTTAAAGAAAAACATAGTAACTTAAAATTAATACATATGTACATATGTTTAAAAATTTAATATATCAAATATATATTAATCTGTTCATGCAATTTTTTTTCTAATTTGTTATTTTTTGTTTGTCAATTTTAATTTGTTGTCAGATAAATAAAATAATAATAACTTGTTTTATTTTGTTGTTGGTTATGTAAAAATAATTTAAATTTTAATAAATATTAAATAGTTTAATATTAAAAAAGTAACAAATTCAGAATAATTGATCCAATCTGCACTATTGCGGATTAGATTGGATTTGAGCTTTTGTACGGATTAGATTGGATCCAAAATATGAAAATCGCAGTTAGTGCAGATCGAATGTATTATGAACAAAATAGTACAAATTGAATTAAATGAACACTCCTAAACGTGAAAGAGAGGTTTCGGACTTTACAAATAATACTGAGAAAATAAAAGAAAGAGATAGGATTTAGACAAAAAAAAAAAGAGAGAAGAGATAGAGGAGTGAAAGTAGGGGTGGAAATTCTTGGTAATGGGTCATGTTCGTGTCGTGTTGAAGGTTAGGTATTACAAGTAAATGTTAAACTCAAACTTGATCTATTTATTAGTCGTGTTGAAAATTAAAATACAAACTCAATCTGTTTATAAACAAGTGACTTGACCCGACCCGTTTAACACGTTCATATAAATAATCATGATTAATTCTAGTATTAAACTTATTAATATGTTTATAATAAGTTTAAAATGTTTATAATTTTTCTATGATACATGTATAAACTATTTAACATGTTTACGTCTTATTTATCTAAAAAAATAGTTCACATGTAATAAATATAATAAATTTAAGAGTGTATGTTCTTCAATAGATAATTGTCGTGTCATTTTTAAATTAAGTGTATCAACTCGAAAATAAGTTGTTTAATAAATAGGTATGTAGGTTTTGAGTTATGTTATCTGATTCATGTTGTGAGTGACAAAATAAATAAAGTAAATATTGTGTACCTGACACACTAACGTGAAGAAGACAAATAAATAAAATAGCAAGAGGAAAATGTGAAAACCGAAACACATATATATAGTTCATATGCTGATCAATACTTAGGTGGCGTTTGGTTGGAGGTAATGAAATGGAATGGAATGGAAACAATTTTCATTCTATTCCTTTGTTGGTTGCATTTTAAAGTATTGGAATGGTATTCCAATGGAATGCTCTTTCCACTATTTTGGTGGAATGGCTATTCCATTTTAAAAAAAAAAAAGAATAACCATTCCAATGTAACAAGAAAAAGTTTAATTATTTTTTTATTAATTTTTTTTATGTATTTTAAATTTCATTCCATTCTATTTCTATTTCTATTCCCATTTTCATAATGGTCATGTTGAGGACATAATATTTGACATAGAATACTTCCTCCTCAACAAAAAAGTAACGAATAGGCCAATATACTTACTAAATTATACAGCTATAGCACCAATGTCCAATATACACTAAAAATATTCGATGATGTCCCAGATTTTTTTTAAGAATAAATTTTCTGCTAATTCACTATAGCTTATTTAATAATTTTAAGTAAAACAAGTCCTTAAATTGAGCAATTTGTAAATAAATAAATAAAATTGATTGAACTAATTTAATATCTTTGTTAAAAGTTCAAAGCGGTTGCAAAAATACAAAATATACCAAATTCAACCCGGACAACAAAAATTTTTAATGTTTTTTATTTCTCTCTTTATGAATTTTATTGTTTTAAATGATTAAATCATCTGTTAGAAGTTGTTAATAAATAATAATCGGTTAAAATTGGAGCACCTATCAATGGAGTAAAAACAATGAGTAAATTATTAAACCAAACAAACCTAATGAGTAAAAACACTTACTACAGAGTAGACATTTTATTCTTAAGTTTACTGACAAGAACAATTGGACTAGAGTAGAGTTGAGCCGCAAAGGGATTCATAATAATAATAATAACAATAATACAGCTACATCAGCAAGCTCATTTTAAATGTCAATGACCTGAACAAAGAATTACAGAAAATCTAATCAAATCTAAGTCCAATGAGACTATCGATAACTAAGAATTACATAAAATCTAGTATTTAAACGGACTATGAATTTAACAATTGCATAAAAAATGAAAATGGGCAAAAGCCAGAGCAAATGCATCTCATCTTCGGCAATAAGAATAAACGAGTACATAACATGCAAATTTGACATATACATGTACAAATAGGTGTACACATATGTGTGATGTTATTATATGCAGTAAGGGATAGGAATTAAAGACTCGAATAGAAATGACAACAAACTCCTACAGGTCATTCTTTTGAGATTTTAATTAAATTAATTGGTAAAATGAAACAATTATCTCTATATATACAACAGCCTCCAGACTGCACAAAGAAGAAGCACAGTTTGGAAGAGAGATAATCAAAAGGGTTAGTGAAGACCGAGTTGAATGGGCTGACATGGGAAGATATATCTCCAAATTCCTCCTTAAAACTCCACGGCGGCCCACCAAAAAAAATTCCCTCTTTGCAGATCCTCTGTTGTCAAAGAGGAGGTATACAAAACATGGTGATCTTGGCACCAATTTTGGACAACAAATAACACATTAGATTACCTGAAGAGGGGCTTGCTCACTCCACAAAAAAAAATTCTGGAATGGAGTGATGTTAGATTCAGCTGTCATCATCCACAGCGCCAATGTATGTGAGATCCTTCCGCCTCACCCTTACAGCCCCTTTAAGCCAACTAGATGCCCGAAGATTGGCATGATCACCGCTGCTTATCAAGCCACTGTTACTTGAAGATGGACCTGATCCTGTACCATCTTCCAAGAGTGTCCATGGGTCAATTTCTGTATCATAATCCTGCAAGGGCAATGACTTAGACTTTCCTGCTATGTTAGATACAGGTCGAGCTAAAGGAAACTGATTCCTCTGAGATGTGACTAAGCTTCCTGAGTAAGACCCAGAACTTGAGATGCTGGATTGAAGAGATGCTAAGGCTGTATTTGGAATAGAAGGTAATTGGCAATTGACAAAGCACCGGACAGAGGGAAGGAGTACTGGCATTGCGGTTTGAATCCGCCACCGAATCATGTCAGGTAGTTGCATACGATCTAAGTCACACTGCATTGCCAATAAGATCTAATTAGGTTGACAAAAACTAATAACAATTTGCTTGGTCTGCAAATTTTTACTTCAATTTATTTGTTTCAGAAACGTATTCATTGAATTTTGATAATTAAAAAGTATTCAAAACCTACAAATTTTAAATGAAAATGCTATAACAAAAAATCCAAGAAAATTAATGGACAGGACCAACTTCACTTTCTGGCAGTGTGGTTAAGGGAGAAGAGAATTTAACACAGAGCAACAAAATCACGTGAGTGAATAATGAAAGTAACGAACCTGCAATGTTTCTGCCAATTCACGATCAAATATAGAAACGTCCTTTGCATGGTCATTGGTTGACTTGGAAGCAGGCTTTGATCTCAGCCAGCTTGGTTGGCAACTGCTCATCAACCCATGTAGAACCAACAATAATCGATCGAAGAGACTTTCACCAAACGAATCTGTAATGACAGATGAGGAAGTTTCTGTTGAAGATTCCACCTCCTTCTTGGACAAAGTTTGAATGGGATTACAGGAAAGCTCTACATCCTCATGCACCACTCGATTCCCTAATAGACGAAGTATTCCGGAAGCAAGCATGTGTCTCATGTTCCTTCCCGATGGCTCCCTGACAGATCCAAGAAACACAATTGTATAATTAAATTTAAAACATAAATATATATAAATATTACCACTAATTTTATAAATTCCTGATAATTCAGAACGTATAACAACTCGCAAGTCAACTAAAAGTAATCATAAGAATCGGTTTTTCATTAGGAGTGTTTTCTGATAAAATGACATTCATAAAGGGGTATTCAATTTAATCCTTTATTTTATATTGGGACTTCATGCTGAAAATATATGCTTCAAGGGGCAAGCTCTAACATATTATTAAGTTCCCATGACAAACTAAAACCAAACCTCTAGCCCATTATTAGGTAAGTCCCCATGACGAATCAAAAACCAAAACCTCGTGAGAACAACCTTAGAATCTTTAAAAGCCAAGAATTTTGAACATATTTGTTTGGTAAAAGCCGCAATAAGGTATTGAACCTCAAACTTGTGGGAGCATAACATAGGTTAACAGCTTGATCTTTTTCCCAAGGGAACCCCAACTATATTTCAAAGAAACTTATCAAAATAATTGCATCTTCCTTCAGTAATAGGTAAAAGTTCAATAGGCATCATGGGCTCAAAATCAAAAACAAACTTTTTAAAAGTATAAGAACGGAAGCCAAAAGAACAAGAAAAGAGTTTCAAATAAACAAATAAAATATAGTAGTTAAGTGTGGTAAAATATTGCATGCTTACCCATCTGAACAAATCCCAGGAAGCAATCTTAGAAGTAATTGCAATCGCAACAACATAGAAGCTCGCAAAGCTGCAGGCGGAGGTGGTGAAGAATCTGCTGCTGAACTTGTTACTGCTCGTCTCGATAGTCCAGGACTACCACCCTTAATAGCTTTACGGTTACTTCCCTTGGTCGTTGGACCTTCAATTCCAGAAGGAGATGATCCTGCTTGATTATTCACCCCACGAGTAAATACATTTATCTGCTGTTCAATGGTATTCAACTGCTTAATCAGATCATTAGCAAATGTATTGCGGGAGTCATCAGAGCTTTGATCTATGCATGGAAGAAGTAAGTCGATGAGAGCCCTATCTGTCACATTCTGCTGGGTGACGTTAAACCCTTCATTGTCAGATGTTGGAATAGGCCCTTTTCTGCATCTTTTTGAATCTGTTCCCTCTTCAATGACTTCTCCTTCTTCAAGCGAGATGGCTTCAAATTTCTTTTTGTCCCCAGTTGTGACAGGGTGAGAATCAGACTTATACCATCCCCAAGATTTCCAAAATTGGCTTTTTGTTGAAAGACCTTCGCTCTCAGCTATATTAATAAGACGCTGTCTGATAGTTTTCCTTCCCAAAAGAACATCAGTGCCAGCAAGGAACCACTTTGCATGCATTAACATAGAATCCTCCAGAGATCTCCCAAAACGATGAACCACATCTGCGAAAAGAGATGCAGCATCAGGCCTAACCAATAACCTTGTGAGAATGATCTGAATAAAATTGTTCTCATTATCAGAAGCAGCCGCTTTTCCAGGACTAGGTGTCGAGGAACGTATGGCATCTGCCAGGGATATATCATGGGACTGGAGCTTCTCAACGAGAGTTTGTTCATTCAAAAGAAGTCGTAGCTCTATCCATTGCCAACGAAACTTTGCAGGTTGTAGGGTATCCAATACATGTGCAAGCTTGTCCTTAAGCTTTGTCTCAGTCTCGGCAAATTGAGTTTTAGATTCACCATGTCCTAAGACCCGATTTCCATCCTCTGGCATCTTACAGTCAATGATAGCATTTAAAAAAAGCCTTGCACGGAGAGGTACAAATGCCTTGGACTTTAAATGCATGTCAGAACCACCTAATTCAAGAATGGCTGCAAATTCAGCATCACTTCCATCTGCAGCTATTAGATCATAAAATCCCTGACTGTCTCTCAAGCATGCATCTCGAAAAGGCAAGTGCTTTATGGCATCATTAAAAGCCAGCGTTAAAGACTGGTATAATTGATTAATATCTTCACGGATTGAAAGGCTTGTACTTAAAATGAATGGTCGCCATACAATAAATGCAAATATTGAATATGCAGGTGGAAATACCAAAACAACAGGAAGCATATTCTGCATCCTGGAAAGAGCTACTATGGAAGGTTCACCCAAGAGTTCCACAATCAATCCATCAGATACAGTTCTGCAGTTTCCAACAAACAGCCTAAACCAGTGAACATAAACTTCAATGAGGTTGTCCATCTTAAATCCCATTGAACGAGCACTGCCATTAGAACTAGATCTTGTGCTCCGTATAAATTGAACTATATCCAACCCTTCCTTCAGTCTTAGAACAGTTACCATTCTCTCCAAGCTAGTGATCCCATGAACCACTGCCCCAACAACAAGAGCAGAAACAGCAGCTGCAATTTTAGTAGCTCTACCAAGAACCACTTTTGTGGAATTGTTCAAGTTTTCGTTGGACATGCTACTATTTGACTCGTGAGATTCAGGAGATGACTGAAACTGATTTCGAGATGCCTTTCCAGGAGCAAAGACTGCAGCAAGGGCTGAAGAAGCTTCAGTTGCAAGGGCTACCTCAAATACACGGGTTTGGCGCTCACCAAGCGCTTCCTTAAGTAGGCCTAGACAGCTTATATGGATACGCAATATACGCTTGGCAACATTTATAGAATCTGTAGGAGATGGAGCATTTGGATAGCCACTTCCCACTCTCAAATCAGGCAATTTTGCAATAGTTGGCCCAACATTACCAATAATGGCAGAAACAGCAGAAGACACCAAAGATGGATCCCCCTCCTGAGCAGCACCACCAGTCTGCCTAATGCATTCCATTAAGTCAGCAATTATTCTTTGTGCTATCTGATACCCATCATCCCACTTTTCTGCAGCAGGACCCTTAGGAGTCCCGGCAGCAAAGACCTTTCTCTCTTTACCAAAAAACTGCTGAAGAACATCCTCAACATTTAAATTTCGTTGCACAATGTCTCTCATGTTTGCACCCACCCTGGATAAACGGCCACCACTAATCTTTTGACGGAAAAAGTCATCAAGATCTTCAACTCCTGCAGGAACACCAAGCGGAAAGTTTTGCTCTCCGTCTGTCGACCGTCCAGACTCAAATTCAGAAACAAGTCTTTTATCGCATGTTGCCTTAAAGTTTTTCTCCCATTCAATAACACTAGCCACATTACCATATCTTCTCAATAAATACCGTGCATATACCAAAACTGATGAGCCTGACACTCTTCCGTTAGAGGCCATTACTGCTGCAGCACGATGCATTGCAGCTGACAACGCTTCTGAAATAAGATCTTGTGCAATAAGTATGTTCTCATACCTGAACCAGATTTATAGTCAGGGCATTTAACTTGAACCAATTGCAATGATCAGCCAAATCAAGCTAAAGTAAAGCAAAGCAATAATCTAAACATAGCATAAGAGTTTCATTTATATAAAATAAATTAAGAAAGAAAGAAACATTGGATAGTGATTTGGTTAATTAATGTAAAAGTGTTTTACCCAACAATATTAATGCACATATGCTGCATGGTACATTTCTTTGAATGCAATATGCATAATACTATCTCAGTTTTCAGTGAGAAGAAAAAACCTCTATGCGACTTGATAGAATAAAAATTTCATAAGTTATCTAATTTTGTGATTTCTTAAGATGCTGAAATGATTTCAGGAAATAACAACACTGGCCCAAAGGACCAGTATATATATGCAAAAACAATTAAATATTAAGACACGTAAAACAATAGGCATTCACCTTCGAAGTGATGATACTAAAAATGCCTCTCCCACTTCACACACTTGGCTTTCTACATTTCTCGGCAACATGAGACTGTTCCGCCCACTATGGATTGTGGAACTAGGGCTACCAAGTACCTTAGGCAGCAACCAAAGGACAAACTTGACAGCCAGCACTAGATCGTTTGAAACATCCATCAAATAGAGTATGGCAGATAGTTCGTCCTCACCAAGCTTCCATCGGATGCCATTCCTGTCATCAGCAGAAGGGAATGGCCTCCCTAATTGTCCAACCTTGGATATGGACTTTTCAACCTCTTCAACAACCTTCCTAACAACAGTGGCCAACCACATTGAAATTGTTCTCTTTTCTACAAAATGCAGCTGTTTTAATGCTTTCCCAATTGAAACAACATCTGTGCAATTGTTAGCTTTTATCCTTTCAGCAGACTTGGAATTTTCTCCTTCCAGTCCAGATCTGTGATGAGGGCAACTTACTTTATTATCACAAACATGACTTGTAGATGCTCCTTGGCTACCTTCAATCCTAGAATTTGCTAATTGCGCAAGACTTTGAGTCTTACGGGGTAATTTCTGCCTATTCCTGGGGACCTGCTTATTTGACTTCAGCGGGGGATCAACCTTCATAGACTCTAAAGATTTAGACCCCTTTTTCACCCACCAGGTATCTTCATCATCAGATTGAATCGAAGATTGTCCTTGGAGGCAAGAGCTTCTTTCCTCACCCAGTTTTTGCCGCTTTGCTTTTTTACATTCTTCACACCCAGGTGTGCCTTCTCCCAAATCCATCTTGTTAAAGAGTGCCATAGAAGACCTCTTCACACCAATAAGTGTTTCATTAAGTCCTGCATCTGTAGATTTTAGCAAAGTGCTTGGTAGCTGTAACACTACTGAGATTGCTTCCTTTAGTTCTTCAATATCAACCTCGTGTTTTACCTTTTTACGTGAAATTAAATTTGATGGCTGAACAGATTTCCACTGATCAGCAGAGGCTGATGAAGCACCATCCTTCCCGGAGATTGAACGGAACTTTTGTTTTTGAGCTGATATATTTGTTTTATTAGACTTTTTACTGAGATTGCAAATAAGTCCACTAAGTACTAGTCGTCTCTCATTTGAGTAAACTTGCATGGCCTCCAAAAATTCTGGGTCTTGAGTTAACCCAGCCTCCTTCAGTGCATCATGCACAAATATCCCAGGCAATTGTTTCAATATTCGATAATGCCTCTTCCGTCTATCAGCCTCAATCAACAACCCATTCATTTCCATGATTCCACTCACCATGAGCTGCCTTACATAAGCATGCGGGTAAAATATCCCTGCACGTATCAATTCGACTACAAGCAGCTGGAGGCGTTGAAACCCTTCCCCCTTGCATGATTCATGCTGATCAATCCAACATACTATGATATCATGTAAAGGACCTGGGCTCTCAAAAATTGAAGATATGTTCATACCCCGTTGATCACCATATTTTGAATTACTTTTGAAGTCATGTAAATCTCCCATGGTATTTTTGACTGAAAATCTGTTCTGCTGACTTGGACATTTTGCCAGAATATTAACTCCAAATGGGTTGTCATTCTTGGATCGAAGTGAATTCTGCAAACCTCCTATCTTCAGCTTTAAAAGCCGAATTGCAACATATACTTCAGAAAAATCTTTTCTGCCAGTAAACTTCACCTTGTCAGGAGGAGCAGTCCGAAAATCCCTGAAATCACATGTCGCCCATTCACAAAGTAAAAATAGAGAGCAAACAAATGATAAGTTAACATTCCCAATCCACTTCAACGATGATCTCAAGCAGGGACTGACTTCTGCAATCCAGTGTTCACTGGCAACTCCTTCACAAAGATCTTCAAAGAGAAGTTTGTAAGCCCCTTTGACATCACCTTGAATACGGGATCTATCTAAAGCCTCTGCCACTTTAGCCACACTATGACCAGGATACCCAGGACGTGCAGCCTTTGCAAGATTATCAGCACGCTTCTGAATAGATGAAACAACGTAGTTAAGGGCCAAGGATTGGTACTGGGCATCAAGACCCTTACTCCTAAACAGACATGAAACTTCTGATGAGCCAAATTTAATCTTTCTCGCATCATCGGAAGATGACTTTGACAAATTTCCATCTGTTACAACATGCGAAGCAACACAAGATGGCAATGGGAAGCAATCCAAAGCTACAAATGTATCAGGCACAGCAACTATTAAATATCGAAGCATCTCAATCAGTGCAGAGGTTGTGTATGCCTTTCGGGAATTATCTACAAGATCTGATCCACCTGAAGAAGGTTCACGTATAAAACGAACGGCTATTCCCACAAGAGTGCGCACATATGTTTGGGATAGAACAACAGTTTCCAAAACACCATATATGATGGGCAAAAGCAACTGCACAACTTCCAGTAATTCTTTATCCTGAAAGAGTGAAGTATGAAAGATATTTATAAAACCAGACAAAACTTAAACAGGAAAAAGTAAAAGATAATAATAAGAATTAGCATACATAGATATTTTAAATAGGAGACTTGGGCAAAGAGTACCTGAAGCTGACGGAGAACCCAATCAATTACAAAAGAAGGCAGAATCAGTCCTTCAGCATGGTGCCACTGCAAAAGGCGTACCATGTACCACCATTTAAAATGCAGAGAAGACTCTTCGATATCAGGTGCAGCTGACCCTGGATCACTCCTTTGGTGTGCAGCAGACCCACCATACAACATTTGTGGTACCCGATCTCTGGTGTGTGAAGAAGAATGAGCATTGTTCTTTGAAAAGAACTCATCCAAGAGGGACTGCAAGTAATCAATGACATCTTTTGTCCACAACTCAGTTCGGGACAACTGAGCTTTATCGGATGCTCCAGAAATACCACCTGAACCAGGTCGAATCTATAAAATGTTGAAATCATTATATGTCAGCTTTCATCTTTAAAAGTAGCAAAGAATGGTCGTGAAACAAAGCAAAACTGCTGGTGCTTCAGCACCCATACCTGATTCAGGTATGTTACTTTGATAAACCAGGTTGCCCTGAGCAAGGGAACATTATTCCTTATAAGAACATCAAATAGGTATCGTTTCCTATACCCATGAGGAACATGATCAGCCAGGGAACGCAACCGTTTGTGTTGTTGTGATAAACCCTGGAAATAAAAAAGAATTTGAAACTTATATGTAATTTTCATGTGTTTATATATATATATATGAAAAAAAAAAAAGACAAAAAGACAAAAGACTTCTCAGGTTATAATTTCTACAGCAAGCAAAGCTTCTCTTTTTTTCAGTTAAATTTATAATTGCATTGTGAATCCCAGCCGAGATAATGGAAGATTGTAGAGTCAACAATAGAAGCCCCATAAGACAAGATTAATTAATATGATTTAGTAATTTGTTTACTCTATACAGCTAAGAGTTAGTATTTGTTCTCTGCATAATTATTTATTTCTTTGGCTCCATAAACCATGTTGCAGATCATTGGTTCTACACATTATTACAAAAATGCTGAATTAACTTGTATCATTTTCTATAAAGCATATCCTCTCTCACAAGACATCAAGATGTTTGTGATTAACCGCGAGGTCAATGTGTTTTATAATATAAACTGACACACCCTCAAATGACAATTATCTTTCTTTTGCATCCATAAATTTTCTTAAGCTTAACTAGGCATCTCATGGTCCAGTCCATTATGTAGAGTATTCTTTTCTCCATAACATACAATCAACTAGAAGGACCGTCCTATAAAGAGTTACCATCAATTTAAAAGGTCTGCCTCTCTAGTGAGGTAAGAAAAATAATAAGTTTCTGCTTGTCCAGCATGAATGCCTTACCTCAATCCATTTCTTACGGAAGTCTTCACTACATGGCCTTTGGTCGGGAAAAACACCTGGCTTTGTTAATAGTGAATCAGAAAGTGGAACACCATAAACTTGGCCGGCCTGCCAAGGTAAAAGTAGATAATCAAAACTCTGATGATTTTCAATCCTATAAGATCTTACTCATTGGAATGCATTCATGTGCAAAAGAACAGTGATAATAAATAAATAATAGTTTCAAAAAGACAAAAAGAATTAGAGAAAGAATATATGCATCACCTTTCGCTTTTGAGCACGAGACTCATTTATAGCCCTCAGACATTTCCTGATAGACTGAAAAGAAGACAAGAAATCAAAACAGACATCATTGAACAATATCCACCACCGATTAGATAGAGAAAAGAAAAGGGGGGAAAAAACTCCAAATTCCAAATCTAGAAGTAAAAAAATTACCTCTTTGCACTTGACGACAACAGGTTTGGTAAAAGATTGAACCTGAGTCAGTGATATCTCTCTTGACTCCTGGTACATTCAGCGTGTACAACCATGTCAAGTAAATACTTGTGACAGTTACACCACTAACTATAAAAGCAATTATAAAATCTTCATAGCTACATTCTTCATTAGTGTAGAGAATGTCATGAAACCCAACAAACTATGCAGTGTTACTAACAAATTTATAAGACAGTTTTACATAAGAGATGAAAACTAGTAATGCTTTTAAAAATAAATAAAACCCTAAATGACTAACACATCCCAATTAACAGTAGTTTCAGAAAAACAGGAAGGAAAAAACAAAGAATCGGAGTTGCAGAAATTTGTCTGTAAATAGAAGCCTACCTCAACTCCTTCAACAGTCTCTCTGTATCCAGATTGCACATATTCTTTGGTAAGTGTCTCCTCTGGACAATTTGTAGTTTGCGGGTGATAGTCAGGTGGGCCAAGCCTGATATTTTAGAGCAAATTCCAGAAACGAAAAATGAGAGCAATATTCAGAAGAAAATTACTAATTAAGCAAAATACAATAAAGCCAAAATATTATCTACCTTATCTAGTTAGGAATTAAAATAAGAGGATTAAAAATGACTAAACTACAATTGAAAATATGTCAAGGTTATTATAAAAATAAATACATATTTGTTATCAAACGTCCAAATTTTCCACACTACACAAATATACATATTAAAATAAAAGCAACTACAGCAAAGACATGTACTGATCCATTGCAAATTACCGTGAATTCAAGGATTCTTTGTCACACTTCAACTTGTAAGGTGATAACTGAGACGGCCGCCTGGAGAATTGAAAATGAGTCACTACGTTATATGGGGCAAAAGAAGACCAGGTAATACAAACAACTTGACTGTACTAACTGAAGATACCAGTAATATAATATGTAACTTAAATGCCAGAGAAATAACCCCTTAATGGGGCAATATTCCCAATTTCTGGTCTGATCACATCATGATTACTCAATCTCATAAACCAAATCCAGTTACAAAGTTTTAAACAGAAAATGGACAATAATTACTATCTGAATGCCACAAATTACTTTTTTACGCATACACCCACATGACATGAGTAAAAATAATATACAACAGCATATGGAGACACCGATCAGAAATTACTAGTATCATAAATCACAGAAATCGTGCTCATAATATGATTAAAGAGATACATATACCTTTTTCTGCAACGGGATCTCAGAATGGGGCAGTAATCAGAATTGAAGACAAAATAGTGTGTGTTGGAAATCATTTACCTATTCAGAGAGTAGTTAGTTGGCAAAGAAGATGAATCAGCTCGGGCAGTATCCCTTGCTGATGCTCCACCAATTGAACTGTTATTAACTGCACTAGTGCAGCCAGCAGCATGATACCGTTGCATGTCTCCCTCCCAACTATCATCGGCATACTGCACCCAGCATTGAAACTGCTAGAAAATGTTGAATAAACTTAACTGCATTGCAGAAGCACCAGTTCTGTCAATTCTGACAATTTAAGTCATGGAGGAAACAGAAATCAGATCATTAGAGGATTTCTCAATTCAAAATTGATGATCATTACTCACATGCCTACCAAAAATCTGAAACTATTTCAAGACAAAACTGTAAGTCTAAAATATCTAAATGAAACACAGTTATTGCAAAATTGCACACAGCATGAAAATAAGATAGATAAAT
The DNA here is from genome assembly GCF_029168945.1 of Cannabis sativa. Classification (NCBI taxonomy): domain Eukaryota; kingdom Viridiplantae; phylum Streptophyta; class Magnoliopsida; order Rosales; family Cannabaceae; genus Cannabis; species Cannabis sativa. The sequence continues at coordinate 36,757,303 of NC_083601.1, read as the reverse complement.
ATTCAGAACATAATGCGAAACATCTCCCAATTAGGAAATGGGATAAATGATGCCAGTTCTCTAAACAAAAAAATTCAATAATCAGAAAATGAAACTCGTGTGCAGAACTTTCTATTTGCTACCTCAAACGGTCAAACTATCCTATGATAAGATGTTTAAAATTCAATTCCATAACAAATCTAATATGAGCCAAAGCCTAAGAAAACCAGGCACAAAAAATGAAACAAAGTTTCAGCAGTTTTCAAACTATACAACTGCATAAGGAAGAAAACTGCACACATAAACACTATGAGATTCTTAAACGCTCCAAATAATAAAGAAAAACACTTTGAGGAGGGTTTACATTAGCATAGAGTTGCAAAGACAACATTAGCAGCAAAAAGGGGAACAAATAAACTATAACAAATCTTCAAACTTGAACAGTAATTTGTTTTTATATACATGCTAATTCACAGCCCAATTAGCATGAAGTCCATAAAGCAATTTGATCTAAAATTACTTGCTCGACAGCACGTAAACAGGCGACAATATATTCAAAAGATTTGCCAAAAAACAAGTCACCCAAGTATCTAAAACCAGTTGAATTCTTGTAAGAAAAAAGAAAAAGAAAAACTAAACAACTAAAGCAACCAAAAAATAAACAGAACCAAACCCCCAAATACCACTGCAACCAAATATCCCATACAGCAGACAATCCCCAGAGTAAAACCCAAGCTAAACTCAACAGCTTATTAAACACAAATCCACACCCCCAATTCACCAAATCTAATAAAATAACAACAATAGAGTACCGAAAAGGAAAAAAAGATGAAAAAACTTGAAATACGAACCGCAACTAGGGTTTTGAATAAATTCAATATGGAAACTTCTTCAGAGACCGGAACGAGCTAACGCAAAGCTTCAGATTGAGTTTTAAGCAGGAAGTTGAGCTAGGGTTTTGATGGCATAATTTAAAAAGATAAAATTTAACTAGAAAAAAGGGGGAAAGATTAGAATGGGAACAAAGGGTTAGATTGCGATGACGAGAAGAACAGAGAGAAAAAGAGAGATTCGAGATTTCGGAATGAAGAAGGAGGAGGGGGAGGGTCTCGGGCCTTGGGCTTTGACTCTTTAGTTTTGCTGATGATGACGACGACGACGATGGCTCTGTTCTTTCTAGTGTGGAATGTGTATTAAGTTAGCCTTATTGGGCTACAATTTGGGTACCTTTTCTTCTTCCCAACATCTAATTTTCTTCACTCCAACTATTTTTTTAATTTTTTCTTATAAAAAAAAAACTATTTTTATTAATTTTTTATTTTATATTTTAGCATATAATAATTGATCATTTATACTATTAGATCTGATTTAAGATTATATACTAATGTTTTGAATTTTATTGTCCTAATTATATCAATGTATTTCATCTCAAGAAAAAAAAAATCTGTAAAATATTAATATTTTGAGTTTTAATAGGTAGAATTAAAGTATGAAGAGTTAAAAATAATTTAAAAATAAATATTTTGAAGCTTTTGGTATGAAGAGCTAAAAATAATTTAATTAATTAAAGTATTAAAATAGAAAATATAATTATTTATAAAGTTATTACTATGTTTTCTTATATGTGAAAATATTTAATTAGATTATTATTAATTGAATTACGACAGATTTAGAAATTTTTGTTAGTTGGTGCAAAATTTTAAATACAATTATATAATTTCTATTAATATATTGAACATTTAATGCAGTGAAAGAGTTCTATTTATCTCTTCTTAAGGTTAATGTTCGAATCTTTAACACTTACAAAAAAAAAATAGAATAAATATTTGAAAATTAATAACAAAAATCTTAACATCTTGATCCCCGTGATGTTGAGCTCATCAAATAGGTGTCTTTGAGTGTTAATCTTCCGAGTGATAGTTGGTTTTGGAATAAGGATCCAACTGGTTTTTTTACTGTCAAAAGTTCTTATAATCACTTACAGTCGGTCAATAGTAGTTGGCATTCCTCCATGGAGGATGATGTTTGGAAGATGATGTGGAAGATTAAAGCTCCTCCTAAGGTTTTATATTTTGCTTGGAAAACCCTTTTAGGTTGTTTGCCTACACGTACTCAACTTCATAGTAAACATCTTCCTGTGAATTTACATTGTGTGTTGTGCAACTGTGGGGAAGAGTCAATATTCCATGTTTTGGTTCAATGTTCCTTTGCTCATTCGTGTTGGTTTAGATCTGCGTTAGGTGTTGGTCATTATGCAGCAACTAATTTTTTTTATTGGTTTATGGAAGTGTTGGCAGTAGGCAATACGGGATTGGTTGAAGAAGCTGTCGTGGTTGGTTGGGCAATTTCGAAGGCTAGGAATGATATGCTTTGGAATGGTAAAAGTTGTAGTGCTACTGAGGTTGTTTGGCTGGCTCGAACCACTCTTCGACAATGGCAGTGTGCTCAGTCTAAGCGGCTGGGCTCGGTCTCCCTGGCTTTCAATCGCATTGACACAAGGGACCACTGGTCCAAACCGGCTGCTGGACAGTTAAAAATGAATGTGGATGGGGCAATCTTTGAAGACACAAATGAGATTGGTACTGGGTTTGTTGCCCGCGGTTGCGATGGTCGAATAGTTGAGGCGTTTTCAACTATTTCTTCTGTCAGTTGCCGACCCGAGATTGCAGAAATTCTAAGTGTCAAAGAGGCACTTAGTTAGATAAAAATGAATAACAAGTCCCATGTCATTTTAGAGACGAATTGCATTTTAGTTGTTCAAGCTATTCTTAGTTCAATTTTTATGCCTTCTATTTTTGGTCTATTTGTTCAAGATTGTCAATCTATTTTATCTTCTTTAAGTAGTATTTCTATTGGTCATGTTAAACGGTCTGCTAACAAAGCCGCGCACTGTATGGCACGTGGTACTTGTTATTGGTCAGGTCGTCGTTTTACTGAGAGTGATGTTCCCCTTGCTCTTCAGTCCATTGTTTTAGCGGATATTTCTGTTTAATAAAGCTTATTTTCGTTCAAAAAAAAAACCTTAACATCTTAAAGATAAACATTGATTAAGTTTATCACCGCACTAGATTTTTATATACATGATAAGTTTACGATATAATATTCTCTTTGCAACATATCCAAATTGACATAATTTAAGTATTTTAATTTTGATTATTTTATGGTGTTTATTGCAGTTATTCAAAGCTCGTGTACATTTTTAAAAATATATATTTTTTATAGTGTCAAAAATAAAATTTAAGTAATTTGTTGCACTAGTATTTTTTTTACCAGAGTGAAAGAACTTGTTTTAAAATTTAATTTTGGTAATACAAACTATTCGTAATTGTTTAGAGTGACGAAAATAAAGAAAATATTGTAAAATATAAATCTAACATTGTAAACTATTTGTGGTTTTTTGAAAACTTTAAAAGTTAAACAAGATTAGAATGCTTAAATTATGTTAATTTAGAAGCCTATCGTACTCTCCGTACAAAAATGAGATACTATAAACATGCAGTTAATGGGGCCTATTGCTCCACCTTGCCCCTTCATAGGTTAGCCTATGATTTTTTTTATTTGAAAAGAGTTTAAATATATTAAACACCAACAACAACAGTGGTGATCACACTGGGATCACCTCCCACGAGTTCAAAATACCAGAATTATTCTCACAAACAACCCATCCCGCAAGTTGATGAGCCCCCATATTCATGTTCATACTAATTGAGAAAATATGAATACGTAATTGTTATACTCAAAATTCGGCTATGTACCAGAAGTTGACACGTGTCCTTGTTTGGTTGTTTTTAGTATTATTTTTAGGTTAATTTTTAGTGTGTTTTTAATTTAGTTATACTCTTATTTGGAGCAATTTTACGTTTTTTTATCTTTTATTTTTGTAGATTTAAAATAGAAGAATATTAGAAAATATCAAATGAATAAGATGGAGAAAAGATAAAAAGATCTCACAAAAAAATAATCTATAAAATAGAGAAAATTGTCTAAGAAAATAAAGCTGAAACTTTAAGCCTGAATTCGACTATGTTTTGATCAGATTTTAGAAAAAGTCAAAACGTAAAAGTTCTAGATCTCTCTTTTATCTTTCTGGAACATATTGAATCGTCTAATTCCGAGCAAGATCGAGAGTTATGACAAAAATACTATAAGTCGTTGCAGCAAGAAATTTCTAAAAAAAAAAGAAGATAAAAAGATAGCGAGAAAAAATGATAGAGTTACGATTTTTATCTTGTTTAAGTTTAAACTTTAAATTGTTTTTAGTATATTTTAAGTAACCTTGTAAGCCTATATAAACACATTATTATTAGTATTTTTAGTACGTTTCAAAGCTGAAAAAATTCATAAACTCTTATCAAAGAGTACGAATTTTGGAGAGCAAAATAAATATTAGAGGCTTTCTTAAGAGAGTTTTCAACATTCTTTTCTTCTTTATTTTCTTTATTTTCTAAAATTATTAAGTGTGAATTTGTTACAATGAACCTGAGTAGTTAAACAATTTATTAGGGTCTGGAAATTGTTTGATATTGATTTGTAGTTTTAATATGATTTAATTTTCTCTCAATTTATTTATATGTATTTAGTTTATTTATTTTTGTAAAACTGTTTATTATTTATTTAATTAATATTATAAAATTTTTTATTTTGCGTTTTAATAAACATATTATATTAATAATAAGTTTTAAAATATTAATATAATAATATATTATTATTAAGCTAAAAAATTAATAATTATGCAAGAAATTAATGTAAATATCACTTATATATTTACAACTATGTTTGCACATTCAATATTAAACTAATCATTTATTATGTTGTTTAATATTATATATATTTACAAAACTTTATTTACAATTTAATCATTAATACATTATATTATTTAAAGATTAAAATGTACAATTATATGTAAACTAGGGAACCAAGCTGCGCTTCGCGCAGGTTGGACCCTATTTTAGTATTTTTTTTAAATGATTAAGTGATATAATTTGAAATATAATATTTTAATGTGTGTATATTATAAATAAAGAAAGAGTTATGAAATTAGAAATGTAATTTAATATTCTCAAATATTAGAAAGGTAGTGAAATTAACAAATTAAATAAAATCGCATGTCATTATAATAAGTTAGAGAAAAATACTAAAAGATACAAGTGGTGCGTAGTACTCACCTTCGTATCAATCTCGCTGTTGGTGCAATTAGGTATCGAGTTCCCAATAACTTAATATAATAATTTATAAGGAGTATTGCTAACCAATCGCAAAGCAATGCATATAAAAATTTGCTAGACACCAGTGCCTTATAGCAATGCACTAAATTAAATTAAAAAAAAAAAATAACTTTCTAAGTTTAATAAACGGAGCGTGTAAACAAAAATTGAATGTCTTTTCTACAAATGTGAATATAGGATATAAAATAGGTCACACAACATTTTTTACTTTTGAAAACTGAAAATGAGAGATTATATAAAAATGTTGGTGATTGAATTTTTCAATATAAATATTAGATAAAAGAATTAATTTGAACAAATTATAAGAATGTAAAATTTATACTTTAAATTGTAATGCTGAAAAAAAAAATAAAAATATTTTTAACTTTTGAGTTTTTTAAATTTTGAAAACATTTTCAATTACAAATATTTAAGATTAGACTTAAATGTTTACATTTTGTAGCTTCAACTATTATTATTGTGATATTTTTTAAGTGTAAAAATATTTTTAATTACAAATATTTAAGATCTCAGTAATAATAATAATTGAAATGTCTTTAATGTTTTTTACACGAATTTTATTATTATTTCACAAATTATAATTATTTATGTTTTAACATCTTATTTCATTTTACTACTTTAGTTACATATATAATAGTTTATAAAAAATAATTCTGAGTTCTTTAATGTTAAAGTTCAAGATCTCATTAATAATCATAGTTAAAATATTTTTTATTTTTTTTACTCCCATTTTTCTCATTATTATATATTTATGATCTATTTTTTAAAGAAAATAAAATAAATGAAAGAGTCTTATTTTAATGGGACATTATTTTTCTTAAACAATTCCAAAAAGACAAAAAAACAAAAAACAAATTCAACCTCAAAAATTTTTTCTTAAACAATATTATTTTAATGATACATTATTTTTATATACATTTTCTACATCTTGCTAATTTATTAATAATAAGAGCTTGATTTAATATATTAGGTTTGAAAAATCTAAAAGAAGGCCTTACCAATTATATTTCAATTGTATAATAAATTGATTTAAATTTAATTTTTGCTTACTTCACAATTCACATAAATTCAAAACAAACCACACAATTCTAAAATTTAAAACAAACCTCTTATAAGATTTTAAGATAGTATCATTCCCTTACCTACTCTTTTCTTGTTAGAAACTTGGCTTTAACACTTTTAATATTTTCACTATAATTAGTCATCAATATGCTCATCTTTAGTAGCTATAAATTAGAATATTCAGTACAATTAATTAATTTGGTAAAAAAGAATTCATTCAATGGGATAAGATAAATAAAAAATCCTTAAAGAAGAAAGTATTTTTAGTTAATGAAATTAATTTGACCAGCATATATAAAAAATATATATATTTAGGGTGTCATATTATTCTAATAAATATTATATATTAATAAATCAATATAGTTTTAATTATTTAAATAAAATTAAAATAAAGAATTATAAGAAAATAATTTTTATATGAAAAAATAATTAAATGGTTTTTTTATAATTATTTTAAATTTAATAAAGATTGAAAAATGCAAAAATATATTCTGCATTCACTTTAAAAAAAATTGTAATGGGCAAGATTAAGTTCACCAATCACCCACATAGAAAATAAATAAAATATTTTTTATATGAAAAAATAATTGAAGGGCTTTTTCTATACCTAAGAAGTTTAATATCAGATAATGGTCCAAAATTCAACCGTCGTGAAATTCTAAAATTTAAAACAAACCTCTTATAAGATTTTAAGATAGAATCATTCGCTTACCTACTCTTTTCTTGTTAGAAACTTGGCTTTAACACTTTTAATATTTTCACTATAATTAGTCATCAATATGCTCATCTTTTTTTTTTTTTTTTTGAATAAAGGATGGGATTTATTCAATAACTTTCAGTAGTTACAATAGACAGTAATTGAAAAGGAGCTAGCAGTTCCACCGAAAAATACAATCGACTTTAAACTGCATTCCTCTTGCTATGCAATGAGCAAATTTGCTTGCGTATCGTTTTACAAAACTTAAAGAAACGTCATTTAACTTAGAAAGAAGCTCTCGACAATCTCGAACAATTAGACCAAACTGTGATGGCATGCATATAGAACTTTGAATTGCCTGAACCACCAGTAAAGCATCGGTCTCGATCACCACACTTGCCCACTTCTTTCTTTTTATCCAACTTAAGGCTTCTTTGACCCCAAAAACTTCAGCAACTTCAGGCTGAACCAATCCAACTCGGCTCCCTGAGATAGCTTCTATAAGCTGTCCATTGTGATCCCTTGCTATACAACCAAATCCGAACTTGTTCTCCGCTTGAAAAATGGCACCATCAACATTAACCTTGACCGTATTTAACATTGGTTTCTTCCAGTGCTCATTAACATTATTAATATCATCTATTAATAATGCCCCATGTTTTTGTGATTGAGCATTTCTCCATTGGTCAAGGACGACTCTAGCCGATCGAACCACTTCATACGCTGAACAAGTCTTGTCATTCCACACAAGATCATTGCGGACCGCCCATATTTTCCAGCTAATCATAGCTGCTTCCCGAACCACTTCAGGAGGCTTAGAGGCCATTAAATCAAAAAACCAGTCGCTGAAATCACCACCGTGTGCACCAGTAACGTCCACAACCGAGAGAGACCAGCATGAACGACTAAAGCTACAGCCCAAGAGAATGTGACATATCGTTTCAGCAGAGAAATTGCAGAAGGGACACACCATTTCGATATTCACATGCTTTGTATTCAGCTGTACTTTAGTTGGGAGACATCCCGATGTTGCACGCCATAAAAAGTGTTGAACCTTCTGAGGAATATCCAACTGCCAGAGTTTTTTAAAACCATCAGAACCTTGAACCAAGTCGACCGTGGCTGTGTTCTGTTGCAGATAAGAGTAAGCACTCTTTATTGTATAAAAGCCCGAAGATGACTTGTTCCAGAACCAACCATCTTCGTCCACTGACTCACTAAGTTGGATAGATACAATTAATTCTTTGTCCCTCTCTTCAAAAAGATCTTCTAGCACCTCTAAATCCCAGCATCTCTGTCCATCCAAAAACAAGTTGAACACCATTTTTCCTACCAAAGCTGGGTGACTAGAAAGAACAAAAGGATTCAAGTTGTGAGGCAACCATGGATCACGAAGAATGGCCGATTTAAGCACCCCTCCAATTGATCTTTCGTACCACCAAAACCAAATCTTTGGCTTCTAAAATGCTTCTCCAAATAAAGCTAGGATTCGAACCAATCTCAGCCGTGAGATAAGAACCATTAGGATAGTATCTTGCTTTGTAAATCCTACTAACCAAAGAATTCTCATTGGTTAATAATCTCCAACCTTGCTTTCCAAGAAAAGAAAGATTGTAATTACGAAGGTCCCGAAAGCCAATACCACCCTCATTCTTGTGACGACAAAGCCTCTTCCAACTCATCCAACTCACTCCCTTACTAGAAGAATTAGACTGAGATTTCCACCAGAATTTAGACATCATACCTTCAAGATTAGAGCAAATTTCCTGAGTGAGTAAGAATACACTCATAGCATAACAAGGCAAGGCTTGAGCAACTGATTTCAAAAGCACTTCTTTTCCCGCTTTAGACAAAAATCTTGTCTCCCAAGAGAAGATTTTCTTCTGCATTTTATCCTTAAGAAATCCAAGTATAGCATTCTTGTTCCGACCCATTGTACAAGGTAAGCCCAAGTACATGCTATTCTCCATGGCTTCATTCATACCCAGAATACTACACAGTCTAGCCCGAGTTCCTTCATTAATATTCTTACTGAAGAAGATGGATGACTTGGCTCGATTAATTTGCTGACCCGAGGCTCTTTGATACACACTGAACAACTGCAACACTCTTTCAGACTCTTCATCGTTAGCCTTGCAATACACATAACTATCATCAGCAAAAAGCATATGTGACACACGAGGCGCTCCCCTAGCAACTTGACATCCAGTTAGCCAACGTTGCTGTTCATAATGTTTCAGCAGAGAGCGTATTGCACCTCAAAGACACACGTAAAAGATACGGTGAAAGTGGATCACCTTGTCGAATACCTCTGCCTGGATATATAGGACCCATAACTCGCCCCCCATATGTGACATTGTACGACACTGTTGAGACACAACACATGATCAGAGCAACAAAATGAGAACCAAACCCCATACGGAGTAACATGGCTTCTAAGAAGTTCCACCCAACTCTATCATACGCTTTACTCATGTCCAATTTAAGAGCCATAAACCCTTCTTTGCCCATTCTTTTCCTCTTCAAGTAATGCATGATTTCAAATGACACCATAATATTATCTGATATCAACCTCCCCGGCAAGAAAGCACTTTGTGTGTTGGAAATAACATCAGGTAAAACTTCTTTCAATCTATTGGCTAGAACTTTAGAAATGATCTTATACAGAACATTACACAATGAAATTGGCCTAAGATCACTCATATGTTCAGGAAGTTTTTTCTTAGGGATTAAAACAATATTTGTCTTATTTAAATCACTAGGAATAACTCCATTAGAGAAAAAAGATCGTACCATGGTCACAATATCATCGCCAACAATATGCCAGAACTTTTGATAAAACCCCGGGGTCATTCCGTCAGGTCCAGGAGACTTTTCGGGATGCATTTGGAACAAAGCTTTTTTGATCTCTTCATTTGTAACGTCACTTACGAGCTGGGCATTTTGTACATCAGTTATACGCGGCTGAACACAAGCAGTAACAGCCCCAAAGTCCACGTTTTCAGCAACAAAAAGATGAGAAAAATAAGAGGTTACCACATTAGGAAGATCATCCTCCCAACCAACCCAATTTCCCGTATCATCCTTCAGCTTCTGAATAGAATTGTGCCGTCTTCGAGCGGTAGCTTTGGCGTGAAAAAATTTAGAGTTTTGATCACCTTCCCTAAGCCATAGTTGTTTGCTCCTTTGCTTCCAAAAGATTTCCCGCTGCAACAAAACGTTATTAAGCTTGACTTGAGCCACTTTATAATTGTTCGTAGCTTCTGAATCTCTTCCCTTTTTCCAATGCCGAACCTCTGTTTTGCATTCCTTGATTCTCTCCTTAAAATTGCCCGAATAGTCTTTGCCCCATTCAATGAGAACATCTCCACAGCCTTTGATCTTTTCCATAATCGGGTACCCTTCAAATTGTCTCCATGTATCCTCAACCACCTTATAACAAAGAGGCTCTTTCAACCAACAATTCTCAAAACGAAAAGCTTTGGTAGTTGCACCTCTAGGACTTAGAATAACCGGCGTTAAGAGCAAAGGACAATGATCCGAGGTTGAAACTTCCAAGTTGTAAAGCTTGACCGAAGGAAACAAACTCAGCCACCTTTGACACACAAGAACTCTATCAATGCGAACTTCAATCCACTCTTCCGTACCACGCCCACGTTCCCATGTATAGGGATAGCCACACAAGTCTAAATCATGGAGTCCACACTCATCTAACATCCCACAAAAGCCCTCAATAAGCCAAGTTGGATATGGGTTACCACCACGTTTGTCTTGTTGCGAGGTAACATTATTAAGATCACCTACAATGCACCAAGGAAGGTCGTACTTAGCTTTCAGCGCTCTAACAAGGTCCCAAGTCTTCTTACGGTATGCTCTATTTGGCTCTCCATATAACCCCGTTAGTCTCCAACGCCCACTTTCTCTATTTTGTATTGATACGTCAATGTAATTTGGGCCATAACCAAGCAATTGCACTTCTTCCTCATGTCTCCATAGCATTGCCACACCTCCACTTCTTCCTTGAGCGTCAACAGTAAACGCCCCATCAAAGCCAAGAGCTACTCTAAGTTTTTCCACAATATCCTTTTTTGATAAAGTTTCACACAAGAAAATAAAATTGGGTCTCTTTTGGACCACAAGGTCCTTAATGAATTGAGAGGCCCACGGGTTCCCAAGCCCATGGCAATTCCAAGACAATAGACTCATAATGCTTGGTGGGCTTGGGAACCAAGACCCACCTTTAACAAGTTTTTTGGCTCAGACACATCATCAGCTTCTTTTCCCAGCATTTGTTTGTCCATATTGCCAACAGCCACGTGACCATTCAAACTTACCATATCCATTCTTCTCTTTTTATTTTCCAACATAATAGTCATATCCTTCTCACTAAGGTTGACTAAATCTTTCCCTTTATAACTATCAATAATGTCCCCCACCTTTCCCGATTCTCCCTCTTTAATATTATTAATATTGCGATTACAATCTCCAGCTGGGATATCATGTTCATTATGTCCTGAAATCGTGGAATCAATCTCCATGATCTTTGTAATGTTGTCTACCGAGTTGCGCCAGATCGACGCGTAAACTCCCATTGCCTAAGGCGGCTTGATCTTCATTACCAGTCTTTAACCACTGTGCTCCAATCAGATAGTTCTTCCTACGCATCTCCGCCTTCATTCCCAATCCATACGGCTTACCAAGTTGATCAAAGTTTTGGTCAAAACGCTTGGGACAAAAACGTTCTGAATGGCCAATGATTCCACAAACGAAGCAAAATGTGGGCAAGTGTTCATATTTGAAGTTAGCCCAAATCCATTCCCCATTATCTTTGCAAAGTTTCATACGACGCTTCAATGGCTTCTCGATATCAACAGTAGCTCGCACCCGCAAGTAATCACGCCATATTCCGTTGAAGTTTTTCGGATCCGATTTCACATAGCCTCCCACATATCCACCAGCACTACGCACAACTTTTTCCATCATATACCCGGTTCGAAGATCATGAATTTGCACCCACATATCCATTTTATGTAAATGGATCAGCCTCGGGTTCTCTCCACTTTTCAACCTATGAAATATCAAAGGAACCTTATTAAAGGTCCATGGGCTACCATCTATAACACTTTGAATATCAATTTCATGGTAAAATTGAAAAAGGTATAGATTAGTTTCCAATTCTTTGATGTACACTCCCTTTCCCGGCTGCCACAATGAAGCCATTAGATGTCTCATCGCGTCAAAATCTATAGATCTGCCCGTCAAAAACTTACCAACTAGGCACCATCTATCATCGAAAACGATTTCATCACCTTCGGTATCCCCTCCAATCAGCACTCCTTCTTCCTCATCTTCGATATTGATTTGATCATATTGATCGGCTAGAACGTGAATATTCTGACTACTAGATGCCATAACACTATCACAAACAGATCAGGAATAAAACAAATCCAACAAAAGAACAAAAATACGATCACCAGACTTTCATAAACATGTCACCAGAGGACAAGACTTTTTAATACTATAAAACTTTTGTTTTTTGCGTTTTTGCAGTTAAACATACCTACTTTAATTAGTGACAAATGACAAAACTTTGATTGATATTGCATTGGGTAAGGGTTTCAAACAATAAAGAATAGGTTAAATTAGAAAACGCGTCTACATCATTGTTCCGATAGAAACGATGGCACCGGATCATGAAATCACGGAATTACAAGGGCGACGAGGACAAGGGCGCCGAGCGAAGCGAGCCAATGCCGAGGTTCGGGTACATATCTACCTGGGGTTTGATGAGTCCAAGCTTGCTAGCTCGACCCCCTAAGCTCTTTTGTCTCGCCGTCTTTAGGAGCCATCAGCCCCAAAGTGATCAGATCATATCAGCACTACTACCCAAACCCAACACTACTCTACATGCGCTCAAATTCCACGCCTCAAAACTACTATTCAAAACCCATTTTCCACTTACTTTGACTTTTAATTCCTTAAGAAAAGTTTGCATTTCATCAATATGCTCATCTTTAGTAGCTATAAATTAGAATATTCAGTACAATTAATTAATTTGGTAAAAAAAAATTCATTCAATGGGATAAGATAAATAAAAAATCCTTAAAGAAGAAAGTAGTTTTAGTTAATGAAATTAATTTGACCAGCATATATAAAAAATATATATATTTAGGGTGTCATATTATTCTAATAAATATTATATATTAATAAATTAATATAGTTTTAATTATTTAAATAAAATTAAAATAAAGAATTATAAGAAAATAATTTTTATATGAAAAAATAATTAAATGGTTTTTTTATAATTATTTTAAATTTAATAAAGATTGAAAAATGCAAAAATATATTCTGCATTCACTTTAAAAAAAATTGTAATGAGCAAGATTAAGTTCACCAATCACCCACATAGAAAATAAATAAAATACTTTTTATATGAAAAAATAATTGAAGGGCTTTTTCTATACCTAAGAAGTTTAATATCAGATAATGGTCCAAAATTAAACTGTCGTGAAATTTTTTTGCACCTAACTCAAGCCAAGCTTGCATATGACGATAGTTTGACTTGATCAAAATAAACTTCATAAAAGAAACCTAATATGCTAACGAACTTAATAATAAAGATACACGCATAAATATATAAAGGAGTGCTATTTTTTGTATCAATTTATATTTATATATATATATATTTGTATAAACACATAAATGATTGAAATCATCAGAAGATCTGATTTAAAAAAATAAAAATAAAAAATTATAGATCATCAAGAAATCAATTTCTCACTAACCAAACAATCCTAAAGTTTTAAGTTCAAAGCACCAAACCATAACAAAAGAAAAAATAATTAAGATTAATTAGAACACTGATCACACCAATTAAATATTTATATTACCCAAAGATAATACAAGACTCTCTTATTAAAAAAAATCTTTTTCACTGGCAGCACATCATCATCTTGAATAACCACACATCACATTACTCTAGCAGCAAGTTTTCTATCTTCTCAAATTACTAACCTGTATAATTCAAAATCACACACCAAATTATAAATGAGACAAAATATTACAAGCACTAACAAATAATAATATAAAAGAACATCCCTCTCACACACTATCATTAAAACAGAAACAATAGCATTCTCTCATTGTTCCCAATGAAAAATGTTTGACATTCTCGATCATCTATTTTCAAAGAAAAAACTCACTCTTCATGTGCTAAAAATTAGAGAAAGTGATTATTAGGTCAATTGAAATACATCAAATCTTCCCTCCTTATTTTTATTTATATATATATATATATATATTTATATATATAACATCAAATCTTTTTATATATATATATAAATTTATGATAAATACAAAATAATAAAATTAAATTTTAAAAATAGTGATTGTAATAAATTTGTGAATTCTAATTTATGTATAACTTATATTCTTCCACAAATCTAACAAATATAAACTAAAAATCAAAATTTTAGAAAGACCCACATAATTTTTAAGAACACATAAAGGTTTAAATTCATTCACAAAGAACACATCTTGTTCCACATATCTAACAAATCAAAAGTAAGAAAAAAAAATCTGGTTAATGGTAACTAAAGAACAAAATTTGAAGGAGCCCCAAAAATAATAGTGAGAGGTGATTGCTTAATAGTAACCAAGAAGAATGACCATAAATGGAAAGTGAAAGTGAAATATTGTGAGGAAAGATTTTAATAGAAATGATGTTACCTGTGATCTTTACTTTATGACTGTAGTGAAATAGATGGGAAAAGAGATGAGCACCTTTGGCAAAATATAAGAGAACAATAGGTAGGTGAAGAGACAAGATTAAAAGGCAAACGATAGAGGAGATGAAAAGAATACAGTACAATATTAATAAAAATTTAAACCCATTAACACCCATCAGAACTAATCAATGAGTTTAAATAATATTAATTAAAATTTAAAAAATAATTGACTAATAAAAATTTAAATAAATTAGAAAGATTAGGAATAAATCAGAAAAATTAAGAGTAGAGAGATTAGGAAAAAATAACAATTAAGCTTGCCACGTGGAATCCATTCCTTTTTATATATATACATTGATTATTGATATATTGATTGATATGTTTTCAAAATATATAAACTTTTAAGACTATTTTTGTTTGCGTATCTGTACTTACTAATTATGTTCTTGTTCTCCACTTAAAAAAAAAAAAGCCCTTTTCATATTTTGATTTTAATGGACCCAGAAATCCAGAGGTTCTTTTTAAGGGAAAATATCGAGAGATTTTTGAATCAGCCGAATTTTGAACTCAAGTGTGTACATAAATTACTTTAGTGGGGTTAAAGATAGGAGCCTATAAATACTTTTCTCAGCCAAAATCAGAAACACACAAATCAAAATTTATATTCATAGCTGTGACTGTGAGGAGAAGTACTTCCACTCCACTGTACCCAATCTCAGTGAGTCAGGTACTACTGGAATTTGGGGATTAGGGTTTTGGGTTCTCTTTTTAGTTCTACGCACAGTAATGTAGAACACAGTTCTATCAATCCATAATTATTGCAAATCTAATCCTCTATTCTCATTCTAAATTATCCTTTTATAATTACATATTTTTTAATTTTGGCCAACAAAACCTAATCTCAAGCTTGGGAGAGAGCTAAGCTAGCCTGTGGAAATATCCTTTTCTAATTACATATTCAAAATTGTAGCCTCTGCTGATTGCTGTTATGGTCTGCTCTTTGTTTGTTCCTTAATTTTACAGAACACCTATTCCCATCTTTCTCATACGTACACAACTTTCGAAAGAATCTAATTTTATGTCGATTCTTCTTATTTAGTAAGTTACATTTTTATTTTGCAAGATATTCTTTTAGCAAGCGAGTTTCTCTTTAAACTTGCATATATGACCATGTGAGGCTGCAATCCTAGGTGTGTATTAGGATTCATGAACTTGTTGAACATATTCTTCACTTTTTCTTAAAGGGTGATTCACTCTTACCATTGTTTTATTCACTTTAATATCTCTTGTAGAGTGTTTGATAGAACGAAAGGTAGAAGGCCTTATTTTAGGCTAATATAAAATCATAAAATTGAGATGTCTTATCTATTTTGCTGAAGACAACTGAATTTCACAAACTGAAAGGTTTATTTCGTTATAAATTGACATTTGCTAGTAATAGAAATATCACTGTGTTAATATGTTTGGCCTTTTCTATTTGATGTTCGATAAAGTGTTGCCAACTGATGGAGATAGGGGGAACAACGGGAGGCCATGCCCACCCCTAATATACTTTGTTCTTTTCGAAATTTGTGTGCATATGAACTGTTTGGTTAAATTGCTCAATAACCTGTATTTTCTGTAAAATGTTAATTGTGTGTTTTATAATATGTAATTATACTATTTAACTCAAGCTTACCTAACATTACTAATCCAAAGATACCCCAATGATCTCTAGTGTAATTATATTTCTTGCCTGTTAACTCAAATTTACATGCTGATATGCTTATTCAAGGTTTTGGTATGTCTTAATAGACTTCATGTTGCTTCAGTACTTGCATCTTTATTGACTATTTTTTGAAAAGCAATAATGAATCTGAAGTATTCTTAGAATGGAAAGATTGATGTATGGGCCATGGCTAGCTGTAGTAATTGCTTACTGTTTTTAGGTTGGCATGAGGCTAATTAGCATGAGTTGTATTTTAGAAATCATGCTTTTGAATAATTAGTATTTATTAACGTGATTGATTATTTGTGAAACCTTCTAAAACAAATCTGACTTCTAATTCCCTTATGACTAATATTTGATCAGAATTGACTGAATTGGTGCTTCTACAAACAAAGAAGAAGAAGAGAGAGCATTTGGAGTTTGGATATTTGGTTACAGATATACATATTTTCGTTCCGTCATATTCTGGGTAAACTTTCTTCTACCTTAATTGTATTTAGTTGTTTCATTACATATTTAATTTATAAAATGTGGGGTTTATTTAGAAGAGTAGATAAAAGTAAGAGTACTATCCTTGTGGTTTTCTGAATGGAAAAATAATAACTTGAAGTATTAGCTGGGACTCTTGGTTTGTGTAGGTTTAATTTTAAGGTCATAGAACACTAAGAAAACTGCTACTAAGGGGAACATTGCACAAGAGCTGCTCAACCGGGTGCCTTTAAGAAAACTTTGTTTTCTTCGCCTTCTCCTGGGAAGAACATTTGGAGTGAAATTCTTTGCTTTTAATTTGAAGTTTGTGTACATGACATAGGACTAGGATTTTTTAGGAGTTCAATGTTAGTACTATTTGTTTTTTTTTGTTTCTGCAAGGAAAAGAAAGGAACTTTATGAGATTGTGGTTAGAGTAAACTGTGGAAGGAAAACAAATGTTGGATAAAGAACTAAAATGGTTTCAGTAGCGTCTTCTTTAAGTTAGATTGAGTAGACCTTAAAGAATTTTACAAGGCATCAAACTTAGTTTGGATTATTTATTGAGAATATTTCGATGAATTTACAGGTGGCTTATTTGACCAAGGTTTTGATGTATTGATTCCAAAACAGATAGCTTCTTTTCCATTGCTGCTATATTTCAGTTGCTATAGTGTTTGGATTGTAGTTTGATTATGGATGGATGCATGGTGTCTGTAGGTCAAGTAGGAAGCTACAGCGAGCACCATGACAAAGGAAAAGTTCAGTCCTCCCAACATTGTTAAGTCAAACAGCGCTTTAACACTGGTAATCTCTCTCTCTCTCTCTCTCTCTCTCTCTCTCTCTCTCTCACACACACACACACACACACACACACACACTCTTCTTTTTTCTTCACTGAATCAGCATTCCTCGGGTCTTTTTTATGGATCTTTTTCCTTCCTCTAATTGCTTTATAATGATGGCTTCCTAAATTTCATAATGGGCAAGCTTGAACTATGCGATACCAGTTTTCTTACCTCTTGAGTGATAGTTGCTGACTCCATAAAGTCCTTATAATTACAATGACTTGGATGACCTCTAAAACTCTATGTGGGTCTTTCGCGTTTGGATTTTTCCTCAAATTTTTTTTTTAAGAAATAATAATCTTTAAAGGCCAGATGTATTGAAATCTTACTGATTATAAGATTTCCAAAATCCACATGCCGGTGCTTATAGTTATAGGCATAATTCTTTGTGCAAATACTGGCATTACTCTTCTGACTATTAATCTCTATCTTTGTAGTCTGAAAAATATCTCTTTGTGCGTCGTATATGCAGGCTGAACAATGGGTTAGCAAAATGACTAAAGCTGTAGATGATGAACAAAATGAAGTAGAGGGACGACATCCCAGGTTAGTATAACTACAATCGTAGTTATTTAAGTAAAGGGATTGCTACTTTTAATGATTTTATGTACTTCAAAATCTATGTAAAAGCTTATCATGTATTTCTGCAGGCTTGGCTTGGGTGCCAAATTTTCACGCCAATTCAATGTTGGACCATTATCTGATCCCATTGAACGAAAACTCTTTGCCAAATTGGATACTCGAACTAAACGTACCGAGGAGTCTAACTTAGCTACTAAAGATGAACTTAATGATGACTCTGACGATAGTGAAGATACAGAAAGCAGAAGCCAAGTTTTTAACAAGAAAAGAGCAGCAACTCCAATGATGCCATCTGTACAAACAAAGAAAAAGAAGAAGTGACTCTCAACTTCAAATTTTGTGCGCTGTCTTTTGAAAAAAATATGCCAACTTTCTTATACGTGTAATTTAGTGGATCTAGTAAATGAGGTGAGTTAAATTCCACACAATGATAATTTATTTATCATTGTTCTCCTTGACAAAGGAATGTTTAGTTTCTTGTTCTTGATGTCTAAGTATGTAAGAATTTTGAAAAGCAACTGAAGGCAATGTCATCATTCTTGACTTTTGATCATTCTTGACTTTTGATGTAAAAATTGAGTGTGTTGTTGATGGCAGGGACTATGGGAATAGCAAGTCTTTGCAGAGCATTATGAAACTGTAACAAATATCAATATCCCTATATACAAATATGCTGCAATTATCATTATCATAATTATTATTCGTTTTTTTGGCTTGATGAACTTCACAGAAAACTAAAACTTTCAAATATTATATGAAAACAAACACAAACTCATTTGAAACTACATTGATTTCTTTCTTTTTAGCTTATATGTCAAAATTTAAAGAACAAATATGATTTTTTCCACCTCAATTATAACCACATTCAAATCTTGTTCTCTAAACTTTTCATGTTCATAAAAAATTTTCTCCAACTACTTCTGTCATAGAGTTTTGTCTCTTTATTTACACGTGTTTTAAAAAACTAATTATGTAGTATTTTTTGAACTGAGGTAGTAGTCAATATGTAATTATATTGAATAGAAAAAGTATTTATTAAGATTCTATTTTTAAAAATGATATTTTTTAAATTTAATAAATATTTTTTATTTTATTTAATTACACACGTGATACTGAAATGATATTGTTACTAAGTTCTAAAAATGCTATACAAGTAGCTTTTTAGCCGCATATGACTTAAGGGGCAAAATTCTATAATGGAAATAGTGTGGAAGGTATTTTCATTAAGAGAAAAAGTTTAGATGACAAAATTTAAATATGATAATAGTTGAGGGAAAAAAGATCCTATGTATTCAAATTTAAACATGGTCAAGAAATTAGAAACATATCTTACTGTACTGTAGGTCAATGTGTTGCTCTATGATTTTCATTAATATCGTTGAATCACTGTTTCTTGTGGGGCGTGTGCATATTACAATGCTATAAATGTTGAAGTAAAGGGGTTGTTTTGTTTCCGTATTTTGAATTTCTGGAGGGGTGTTCAAATTTTAAAACTTACCACCATTTATGGCTTTAAAGAGACTGAGAGGGTTTCAAATAGTCTTTGTAAACAATAAAATCATGACACTGAAGTCAAATCTCAGGGTGACATTGATAGAAGACTAGCAGTAGCCAGTTTTGGTCCCACACAACTTGCAGATAGCTTGGTGAAGAGAGGCAATCTCTTGTGCCAGTATGGTGCTGTGTTAATGCAGCTCAACATTTTTATCTTATTTTTCAAATAATGGTTTTGCTGTTTTGAAGGATTAATTAGCCGACAAGGGTAGTTGTTGCTTACTCTATTTATGCTATTGTCCTTTTTTTTCTTCTTCTTTAGATATGTTTGATTATTGTTATGTTGATTTGGGTTTTAGTGGCTCTAAAGGTTACATGAAATACAAAAGAGAATTGTTTAATGTTGTTGGTAGTGGTCTCAGACTCTCAGCTCTTCAATATTACTTGACTTTTGTAATTGCTGATCTATTGGAATAAGATTTCATCTTTTAAAACCAGAAAGAAAAGTTACTAACTTTAGTAATTATACATAATAAATATTTCGAGTTAAA
Source organism: Cannabis sativa (assembly GCF_029168945.1). Lineage (NCBI taxonomy): Eukaryota > Viridiplantae > Streptophyta > Magnoliopsida > Rosales > Cannabaceae > Cannabis > Cannabis sativa. The sequence goes on along the minus strand of NC_083601.1, from coordinate 36,736,962 downwards.
AAGTAGTAATTATTTTATTTTCTCTTTATTAAATTTCCTAGTAACAATTCACACAATCCCGGATAAACGATCTTCACAAACACAACCAGAAAAGGCAAAAGAACTTAACACAAAGAAGAAAGAATCAATCAAACAAAATAAACACACCCTCAACTAACACATGAACACTGCAGAACTCTACAAAATCTACATAGCTAGCTGCCTGTCATCCTAAAGAAAAAAACACCGTTTTTGTCGATGAAATGAGCACGTCCAAACTGAAGTCTCTGACCCTCCTGAGTCCTGCCCATGAAGGATCTTTAGGTTGATAAAACAACACCTAAATGCCCATGACTCCTGGTTCTTTGATGTGGCAGATTCTGTACAGATTGATTCATTACACGAAGTTAAAAGAAAAGCTTAGTCAAACTATATCCAGGATGTTTCAGGTAAGCCTCTCTTCTTATCAGATCACATTAGCTGTCCATCTTCCCAGTGAACAAAATTGAATTGCACTTTTGACGCAATGCGGGTCAGTTTCAAACTTCGAGTATGAACAAAATGCTAGTTGTTTTCTACAAGTCGACAGTTCTTGCATTTTCCTCTAACTCTGGAAGCAAATCATGTTCACTTTCGCAACTTATATTTACACAACTTAATATGGTGTCTTCCATCAAGTCTTCGAGAATGGTTTCACCCAGATCAAAACCAATGGTTTCAGCATCAAACCGAACGTCCAACCACGTTCCAGTTCTTGCCATATCTTTCCTGATAATCTGGTCAAGAGTATGAGGCAAAGGAATTTGAAGAAGATGCCAATAAACTCCTTTAGAAACCACAAGAGCAACATTTGTCATGTCTGGGATCGGACATACACTAGGTTTAGCAAACGATAGCCAAGGAGAGGAACCAAAATAGTATTGACAAACCTCCACAAGGACCTCGTTTATACAGTCAAAGAGAAGCTTCTGATCACAGCAGAGTTTGTTGGAGAAAAACTCAATCTCATCAACCAATGATGGTTCAAGTAGTTGGTCTGAGGAAAACAGCTTTATACAGATTTTATCCCAATTCAACCCAGATGCTTGCATCAAAGCTTTTGCATAAGCACATATTGACTCCTTGTCATCCAATAATCTTTTTCCGTTGCATGCTTCATCAGAAGCAGGTGGAGAACCAGGATCTTCAAATTCAATTCGAAGTGGTTGTATTGTTGAGTTGGCTGAAGTCCAGTGATTGAATTGACATTAGTCAATAAGGGTTGAACAACAGGAAAATCAAAATATCTGAAGAGAATAATCAATGAGGGTGTGTATGCTTACCAGTTTGAGATGTGGAGCTTGCAGGGTTAATATCATCCTCCCCAAAAAGAGGCTCAAGAACTGAAACAGGACTCGGCCTTTCTGGTATGTCCACAGAACTTTCTGAATCGGCAACCTTTCTGGAGGTGAAAGAGCTGGAAGGGGAACTTGGTGGAGAAGATTGGACTTGGTTCTCTTCATGTGAATCCTAATAAACAGCCATAAATGTTGATTACATATGAATATATTTTATGCTCAGATTCTCTGGACTAGTGAACAGCCCATTGTATAGTAAAATGGAAGACCTTCCATGAAAACAAGAAAAACCTTCCATGAAATTAATGTACAGGAAAATGGAAGACCTGATATGAATATAAGCTTTATATGCACCGAAAGAAAACAAGTGAATAAAAATATTAATACCTGTTTCAAGCAAAGAGAATCACTTTTATCATCGCAGGTGACGGGAACATCATCACTCGGGTCATCCCTTGCAGTGGAAGAGCTACACGGTTCACAGGGACCATCTGAAGTAATGCTACTTTCTTTTACAAACTCTGAATCACCTACAATTTTTTTTTTTGTGTCAGACTTAACTGCATTTCTATTTTAACTGAACGAGATGATTGCCAAAAGATTTTTGTATTAAAGTTCAAACGGTGGAGAAATTACCTTCACAACTGATATTCTCTTTAGTGGAAATAACAGCATCTTCTACTTCAATTTCACGACCAACATCATCAGAAATATCAGTCTTTGAGTTAGGAGCTTCTACTTTTTGATCAGGGCTGTTGCCAGTAACAGGTGAATTACTCTCTAAATTTTCTGCTTCCCTACTTAGAGGACTGACATTGTTTTCTGATTTGGGAGAACATCTGTTCTCATTGATCACTTGATATTTGTCTTGGGAAGAGAATCTCATTTGTGCAGTCACAAAGTTATTTTCCCAGTCCTTTCTAGGGCTGCCATTAGGAGAAGCGCTGTACTCAGGAAGAGAAAGGATCCTCCCCAGGGTCTTAGTATTATGTCGGTTTGATAAGTCTGCACCATCTCCATTGCTAAGCAACTGATCAGAGAGATGTTTCTTGGCCTGGTCATAGATACTAGACATTCTTTCGCTGGGAAAAGCATCACTTTCCTGCTTACTTATTTCAGAGTCTTTCATTTTATTAATCTTGTCCCCTCTCCTCGAACCACTGGAAGGTTTAGCAATTCTTTCAATGTAGAAATGATCTTTAGTAGGAGAATTTCTTCCAACATTTCCCTTCCCAACTACTTTTTCACTATCTCCCTTAGACTGATGACCGGTGGAAGATCTGCTTGAAATTCCAGATCCTGATTGTTCTTGTTGTTTTCGCATAGCCTGCTTAAATTTTCTTTTAATTTCAGAAAGGAAAAAGTGGGATCCAACTCTATCACTTGGTTCTTTACTTCCAACAATATCATGATACTCTTGGGATTTTCCGAGGCTACTTTCATCTTTGGAATTTCTTAAACCTGTTGTTGGTCCAGGCTTTAAAATGACAATTTTACTCAAAATGTCAGGGTGTTCATTTTCCTCCAACTGGTTTCTTTCCTGAGACTTGGTCCTCCTCCTGAAAAAGGACCGATGTTTATGATTGACAACATCTTCAGATTTTCTTGAGCTGACAAGCTTATGTTCTGAGAAATCAGATCCTCCAATGGGCTTGCATTCTGCATCTTTTTCCACTTGAGATTCATGCAAGCCTTGAACATACTTAACCAGCAAAGATTGTGGATCCTGTAAGAGCTTCAGCAACAATTCCTCATCTGAGCTAGTGAGCTGTAGTTTATCGATGAGTTCCCTGAATTGGAGGTGGATTTTCTGGTCTTCTTTGAGACATTTCCCATCTGTAAACTTCTGAATTATAAACTCCTTAATTACCCCATTCAATTTCTCCTCAAAATCAGAATGCTTGTCAGTTAATAGCTCAGGAGTTTCACCATTCAAGCCATCCTTCCTGAAACTAATACTTTTTTGGTGAATCCGGCGAGAGAACTCTTCCATTATCTCATCTATAGCTAGATCTTTTATAGATTGGTGGTCAGCATTATGTTTACAAGAGCACTCAGATTGCACATTTTGCACATCCATATCACGGCTTTTCTTCCGAGTCTTCCTAATCCTCTTAGGATCCATCTTTACATCACCTTCATAAGCAGATTCTGACTGCTTAGGTTCCTCTACAGCATCCCTAGTCTCTTTCTTCATGCCCTGCTCATTAACCATCTCTTCTTCAATGAGTTTCTTGACACTAGGCTTAACCGTATCAGCTGTCAAAATTTCCGCAGTCCTATCACCCTGAAATAAGGATCTCTTTCTATATCAATAAACCTTATAACAACAATATATTACAAATGCAGGAAACACTTTTACTTACAGCATTGGTGCCTTGACAATGTTCTCCCAAATTACTCAATATTTCAAACCTATTCTTAGCAATTCCAGTTCCTGCAGTAAAGGAAAATTAACAAAAAAATAAAACTTCAACAGCTACTCAGAAAATGGATTAAACCAAATGTTAATTCCCTACTTAATACACCAGATATGAAATTAATCATTACTTCTAAATCCAATTAATGCAATTTCTTGATTCCAAATATAAAAACATGTTAACTAGAAATTGGGGGGAGAGTTCTTACCAATAGTGTGCTTGCTTCCATGTCTTTTATCTGTAATCAACTTACGAGTAGAGCGGCCATGGCGAAAGTCAAATATACTAATAAAACCCCACATACAACCTGACTGATCTTTCTCATACCGTACCGCGCGTCTGTGAGACCTCTTAGCCATATCAAATCAATGATTTCCTCTTCTTTTTTGTTTCTTCCTGTAGAAAGATTTATATGCCTTTCTAATTTTCTTTGCCGATCTCTCACTGCATCAACAAAATTGGGTCAATAGGATTCAAATTTATGGGGGGTAATCTCTTATCTACTAGCTGCCATGGTTTTTTTTTTGGGTAGTTATTGGATGAATATTTAGTAGAACCACAAAGAAGAAGAAGGGTTTCTCGAGAAACCAAAAAAACACATGCAAATTTTCAGCTAATATTGTTGGAAAAAACAAGAAAGAACAGTGGATGGACTAGTACCAAAATAAAATAAATAAATAAAATGTTGGTAGTACCTTAGATAGAGCCGAAATTCGTTAAGCTCGAAAAGAATAATGCTGCTGGAGAAATCTAGTGCAGTTTAGTCCAGAGATTCCAGTTTCAAAATCTCAAGCTTTGTAACAGAGGGAAGTTCAGGGCATCTAAACTTTCCTTGGATGTTAAGATATTAAAGACTTCATTTTTCGATAGAAGCTTTAAACGGGTCATAAAAAATTCTTCACAAAAAGCTATCATGTGGAGAAGTTCTCTTCTTCCCTCCCAAAAAAGAACAAGCCCAGAAAGTTAAACCTCTTCAACCTTCACAATCAGAAACTTAGTCAGACTGTCAATCTTCAAGAACAAAGCCAGTAATTAATGAGAAAGCACTTTCTCAAGAATTATAATCAAAAGCTAGTGAGAAGCAAAAATTAAATCAAAAAAACACAACCACAAATCAAATCTATATTACATAATTTATCTACACTTGAGTTCAAAATTGGGGTGAATCAAAAACAATTTCCAAAGGTCAATGCTGCCAGCCAATTAAATAGAACAAAGCATGCATATTGATGTAATTGACTCTCCACGATGTAGCATCACGGATCCTTGAAAATGACTCATTAGTCATTACATCACAATACCAAAAAAAAATAAAAACACTCAATTAACACAAGAAAAAAGCTTTTCTAAAAACTCTACCTTCAATAATGTCAAGGTTTCAGCACCGCACTATCAAAAATAATTTTCTGACAGGGTCCAAAATATCACACTTTTTTAGCAAAACCCAGATCAAATTTACACCAAATTCAACAAAAACACATGCTTAGAAACAAAATCTATCTTTTTCTTTTCTCAATGGGTAATGGGTATCTTTTTCTTGACAACCAAAAAGAGAAAGGCCAAAATGCTTATCCAGCACCGACCCACTAATAGTTTTTTTTTACTCAGAAATTCTCATAGAGGCGGGCAGCCATTAAAGACTGAGGAAAGTGGAGAGGAATAGAAGGGAGAGAGAGAGAGAGAAGAGTAAGAAAGTAAAAGACTCGAGCTTTACAATGTTGTCATTGTTGGGTGACAATAGAAGGAATACGTGAGTGTTGGGGTAAAATCAATGGGGTCCATTGAGAGTGCTTTATGTGGAAGAAAAGTCAGGTGTGTCTCCTCTTCCATTTTTCTCCTCTGAATTTCCCACCCTCAACCATCATCAAACTCACCACTCTTCTCTCTCCTCTCTCCTCTCTCTAACTTTGCTGGTATTACCGGTAGAAAAAAGCGTATTTAGATTGACGTGTGGGTATGTACTATAGTTATAGTTAGAGAAATTTCCTGAGCTTATCAGATTTTTTTTAAAAAAAAAATTGGATCATGACATGAGTAATAATACGTATCCAATCTAAAGAAAAGGAAAAATAGGTTTTAAGACGAAAAAGAAGGACGAATATGATACTTCGACTTTTTTTTTTTAATTTTAATTTTTATAATTATCACTTTAAAATCTAATTCCTTCCTTTCATTCTATTGTGTTTAATGTTCTTTTCCATTTTTAGATAACAAAGATAACAACCAAATATAAATTATTTATTTTTAAAAGATACAAGACAAAAAAATATATATTTCCACTTTTCCAACCAATTAATTTCAACATCTTTTATACAGTGACACCCTAAAAAAAGGTGTTTATCTAAAAATAAAAAACTACCTAACATTAGAAGAAGAAAAAATAAACATACTCAGCTGCCATGTTTTTTTTCTTATCTTTTCTTTGGGATGGTGAGATCAATGGATAATTATTAACTCATTAGGTCAGTTCAGTATAATAAAATATACATTTCTGACCATATATCTATATAGGATTCTCTTCCATAACATATACTTCCAAGTATTGGTAACACATCAAGTAATAATACAATAGTCTCTTTCACAAAATATAATTTATATATATAATGTTTAACAATGTTCTTCTCCATTGATAGATTATCATTCAAAAAAAAAAAATGTGGGCTATCTTTTGGATTTAATTAAAAAAAAAATACAACAAACAAATCTCATATGTGTACATCTTTACATATATAGATATACTAGCAAAAACTACGTGCGAGACACGTATACTAAATTTTATGCTAGTTTTTTTCTATGTTATTTGAAAGTGATACAATAAAAAATTAAAGAAAAAACATTATTAGTTATTAGGTGAGATTATTTGAATAAAGAACAATAAATAATCACGTAAAAATCAAAAATAATTATTTGAATAAAGAATTCAATATACATATTTATGTATATGAATCTCATTAATCAAAAAGAATTATTAAATATATGAACAATAATTTGTCACGCTATATGTTTCCCAATAAAGAAATCCACCTCCTCATAGTCAAAAATAAACAATATATGTAATACAGATCTTTGTAATGTAAGACTCTAAAAGAAACAAAAACTTCGCTAGCATAATCTAAAAGGTTTAAGTGAACTAAATAATGACTAAGAAGATCTAAATTACAAAATGAAAATAACATGTCTATATGAGTATGTATATGAGCATAATTGATCTAAGAGAAAATAGATAAACTTATAAACATATAAATATACTTAATATTAATTTTGACAAAGAAACAATTCAATTATAAACAATTCTAAATATCAGCTTGACAATTTCAACACACTAATTACTCATTAAATAACCATAATGTATACATTATGATAATTTTATTTTATTTGATATCAAATGATAGAGATTATTGAGGTTTTCAACCATGGAAAACACACTATGATCAAAAAGTAATGCTCATTAATTGTATATTTCAAAGAAACCCTAATTTCCATGAATGTCCCTAATAATATATAAACAATAAAGTTGTAAATTAAAAAAAGAAGTAGCAAAATTTTATTTAATATAAGAAATAGAACAAAGTGAAGATTTATACAATACCGGAATTTGAACTCTTAAGCCATTAGCGAAGGGCGAAACTCGTTAGATCTCCAAGTTGAACACTACCTTAAAAAAAATTAAATGATGTGGAGGTTTTTTTTGTGTGCTTCTGCTTCGATATGTTCTTTTAAAACACCATAAATCAGGTAAAACAAGCCTAACAAGCTTGCTTAATGTTTCCTTAGCTTTAACGTGGCACCCACTTCTTAGATTTGCTTTTTTTTATCTTGTATATTTATGTATCTTTGAGATTTAACTGAAAAGGCTCTATTGCCTCGAGATTTAAACCACGTTTGATTTTCTTATTATTTACAAGGCTCGCATGCTTCGTCTATGATATAAATACAACAAATGAGACTTGGGAGTGGGTTGACCTTAAGGAGGTAACAATTGTGTTTTAAAATATTGGTTCCTGAAGAATGTTTCAAGATACAAGTATGATGAGTTTTTTATATTATAGACGATTTGTTCCAAAACATAATAGAACTAACCAATTAGGTTAATGATCTGGCTTCTGATACGTCCATATTAAAGATGATTGGGGGTGTGCGGTTCTGTAAATGCTATGAAATAATTTTGTAGTTAGTCTGTGAATATTGCAATGAAAGTGTTGGTTTGACCTGGCAATTTTGTGGTTACAACTTACGAGAATTCTTGACAAGGTTGTTGAATAGTAAACCAATATAAAACTTGTTTTACTCTGTTGAATAATATGAAAGATAATTCATTTTTTCACCATGTTTAAAAATAAATACAAATTTGATGAGCATATTACTTTTTTTTTCTTTTTTTTTTAATTGAGAGTCTCATAGTATCAAATCCCGGTTGTTTTTTTTTAAATGTTGTCAGATTCTCGAATATTTAGATCAAATATCGGGCTCAAATATTAATGAAATTTGTTTTATTATTATTTTATTATATATAAATAATATTTTATTATTTTATTAAATAAAAATTAAAAGTCACTCAAATATCAGTTCAAATATTAATGGGATTTGTTTTATTATTATTTTATTATATATAAATAATATTTTATTATTAATATCAGTTCAAATATTAATGGGATTTGTTTTATTATTATTTTATTATATATAAATAATATTTTATTATTTTATTAACTAAAAATTAAAAATCACCCATAAATTTCTCAAAAACCAAGAATTTTAGTTATATAGACACACTTTATATAGAATAGATATTCGTATTTGTGTACACGTTTATGATTATTATAGTAATATAGAGTAGGGGACGCGTTACACTGAAGGAGATATGATTTGGGTGCTTTCTTTTTTACAAAATAGAAATTAATTAATAGAAAAGCATAGAGGTTAATTTTAAGGCACTTTGCCATTATTCTTTTGACCTTTTTTTTCTTTCCTTTCTTTTCAAAACCATTATAATGTATAATGATGGCTAATGTTTTGAATACAAACCCGCTTCTTGGCTTAATATAGGCTCTAAAGAAAAGAAATTAAGCATTGCAAAAGTGTTAGTGGGAAGGCTCAACTTATTTCTTGTTGCTTTTTTCTTAGCTTGTACAGGTTTGCATCCTTTCTTTGACAAACTCAAAGATGTATATAAAATATTTGTGTTGTATATATGCATATCCATATATGCTGGTTATTAGATGAAAATTATGGGCTGTCATTATATCAACTTCAACTTTAGAATAATTTGGATTTTGACAAGTAAGAACAAATGTACCGCCATCATGTTTCATGAATAAAAGTATGGTTGAGTCTTGGACTTAGATAGGAAAAAAATAAATAAAGAATAATTAAAATACAATATAATTTGTACCAGAACTGACATTTAAAAAATGTAATCAACTTTAAAAAAAATATATATATTCAAATAATATGATTATAATACTATATTTTATAAATAATAATCATAAAATTCAACACTCGAATAATTTTATTTTTTGATTCATCTATCCAAACCTATGTAGTGTTAACAACCCCCGTAATGTTACTTACAAAAGAAATTAAAAAAAAAAAGTATATATTTGATTCCCTTTTACTGATTAAATTAGGGAATATATTCTTGATATTTTAAACATAAAAGCTTAAAACAATTCCTCAAACGGTGTATTTTAATATTTACAACTAGAAAATCCAAAGATCCCTTTATATTGACCGATTTACTAGTACCATCCATTTTCTCATATTACAATTAGTGCAGAAATTGGCACTGAATTCTTCATATTCCCATATTAAAAACAAAAAGGGTCATTTTTTTGTATGGGAAATGTATGAAATTTACAATTAAAAAAGAAAATAAGAAAAAGTTAAAAGAATTTGCATGCATATTTTTAGGTAGTAAATGTTTTTGTCCATATTGCATGTGAGAGGAGTAGTTGGGCCTAAATGCAGTTTAGTTGGGGTGATGCTACACCAAAGCAGTGGGCCCACATACCACAACCCCTTTTTACCATCTCCATACGATTAAATTGTCTAATCTTAAGGCCCATATATAACACAACCACCTAATAATGTCCCTCCATATGTTTTTGGTTACTATTATCAATGTAGGGAAACCAGCTATACTATCAAGTATCAATAATAATAAATCTTAAGTGATGATTATTAAAATCCAATATGAAAAAATAGACAGAGCAGGTATTAATTGTTTTTTTTTTCTCCATAAACTGTCTAAGTATATATTCATGTACTTGATAAAAAGAGACTCAACTAATTTTTCCGATTAGTACATGAATTAATAATTTTAAAGTGGATAAATGAGATTGGACTTCATGAAGAAGACATTTGTTTTAATAATTGAGCTAAAAAAGAGAAGACATATTCTTTATAATTTAAAAATAATAGTATTTTAGTAAGGGTGATACCAACAGGGTAACAGTGAATGAGATCGATGGTATGGTATATCCAAGTTTTGTAGTATGCTAAAGGAGAGTGACTTATGCGCGCTATCAACGCTCTCAACGGGCGCGTCCCACTCGCTTCGAGAACTACGTCTCCTTTTGTCTAAGTTTCTCCTTCTTTCATGTGTGACTTTTTCTAATATTAGTAGAATCGTAATTTTGCGCTCACAATGTCGCTAAGCGCTTTTACCCACCAGGTTTATTGATCGATCCCGATCGCCCGTTCCTGTGAACATTTTACGAATTAATTGCGTCTAGATTTTATCTATTTTAATATAAAACTACGCTTGTTTCTCAAAAAAAAGTAGTATGCTAAAGGAGTCAATATATTGTTTTTGTTTGTAGTGAACAACGTTCTTAATGCTTATAATATAATGGGACCACAGGACCACTTATATACGAATAATTAATCACTATGTCTCTTAGTTTTAGCAGCAATACACTATTTGACTATGATATTTTCAAAGAAATTTGTGGGAAAAGACTTGAAGGGGTATCATAAAATATTTATACAATTTATTTCGTTTCCAAAAGCATGCAATTCCAGATTTTATATGTTTTTTTTTTCTGAATGCTTATTTTTTTTAGGAACCATCATTGAAAAAATAAGATGAATGATTTCAAGTTTTAATGGAATTTTCAAAAGATAAAAAATAAAAAAATCTAGTTAGTAACAATAGATTCTACATTTTTATGATTTAAATGGCTCTTTAAAACTAAATTATCAAATGGCAAATAGTAAGTATAACTTTATTTCTTCATTTCTAAGTAAAAGTAAAAGTTGTACCGAAGAAGTCAATGTCATTTTTCAACCAGTATATAAACAAATGTATCCGAGAAGTTCCTCACAATATTTTTTTTAGGAAGATTGGCTGTCAAGACTAGAGCTAACTATAAATAGGGACTGTGCATTTTGACATGGTACAAAATCAATCGAGTACGAGCTGCTACGAAAAAATATGTATTTGGTATGACATGAAAAAAATAAACTTAAGCATGACAACAAGTCCATATAACACATAAGCACAAATAAATTAGCCCAAAAATACACGTTAAACTTTTATTATAATTTGATGATAATAATATTAGTAATAGATATGTATTTACTAATAAATATTCAAATTTTAATCATTCTAATTAATTTTTTATTATATAATTATGTGTAAAATTTTATAAAAAAAAATAATATAAAAATAATTAAAACTGTAAAATATATAATTTAATAATTAATTCATTAATTGTAAAATAAATAATTGAAAAGTGGGAGTCTGTATAAAAAAAATGAACTGACCCATTTATGAGAAACGGACCAGAAGTATAGCATGAGTTCGAGAACGACACGAAAATATAAGTTTACGGACTGTGTTGACCTTACCCTTGGAGCATCTCCAATAATACACTAAATTTAGTGTTACACTATCACTACCACAACACTAAAAAATTATTCTTTATCATTAAATTAATTTTTTAACAAAATAAATAAAAAAATTAATATCATATTAAATAACAAAAATTAACACAATTGTTATATTTAACTAATAATTTAAATAAACTTACTAATTAGATTAAAGATAATAATGTTGTAAAATTGGCTAAATTCGATAAATTAAAATATTTGCAATAATATAAATATTATAAGGTTCATTTACAATGCATCCATATAAATAAAAGAGTCACGTGACAGAAAGTTTGAATTTTATTTTCGGCGTTTTAAATTTTTTAAAATTTTCGATATTCTGCAAAGATGTCTTAAATAACTATAATGTACACGACCATAAAAAAAAGACTAAATAAATCTCTCGAATACCAAAACAGATAGGAGTATATGAGTGTGCCACTTTTAAAGAAGTGTATTGTTTTCTGCGTGTTAAATTTTTTTAATGTCTTAAATAACTATAATATACACGACTATATAAAAAAATAGACTAAAAAAATCTGACGGGTGACTAAACAAATAGGAATAAATTCGTACATTATTTTTAAAGATATACATTATAAAATTTCTCAAAAAAATAATTTTTAATTTTATAATTGTAATAATATAAGTATATATATAAAGATTATTTAAATTATATATAAGAAAAAAGATATGCAGACAAAACTTCAAAATGCTGCAAACAATGCAGTCTCGTTGGATCCTCCATTCACGCCATATCGCCATATATGATATTTGGCGTCTCCTTGATGTTGCTCTTAGAGCATCTCCAAGGAGCTCATCAAATATGGTGTCACACTATCACCAAATTTGATGTTAAAAACTATCTTCACTCCAACCACAACACCAAAAATTACACTAAAAAAATATTCCTTATTATTATATTAATTTTTTAATAAAAAAAAAGACTAAAAAGACACATTGTAATTTAATAAATACAATTAATAATATAGACATATACAAAAATTAGTTATAAAAAAAAAAAAAATGTTGTGTGAACAAATGCACGCATATATGTCAGTAAGACACACAAGAATTTAGTGTAAAATTTGATGTTACGTTGGAGGGCTAATTCTACTGCATCACCAAATTTGATGCCTCCTTGGTGATGCTCTTACCCTTTAAAATATTAGTAAGACACAATACGATTTATATCCTTTTAACGGTTGACACACCATAGTTCATATTATTTTATGGATCGACACAACCAGCTAATAGGATCGTGAGGTTCTAAAATATGAGTCAACTCGCATGAAATACACCTATATTTATACAGCTTTGGTCAAGTCTCTAGACCACAATGGTAGACATGTACACAGTAATTGAGTATATTTAGAAAAAAATTAAATTCTAATTAAAAATATTACAAAATAGACTTTTGGATCTCTTTTCAAAATAGTTATTATTCACATGAATTTATGTGATTTGTGCATTATTTATAAATGGAAAAAAAAAAGTTCTTTAGAAAAATAAAATGGGTTTATAAAATCTTAGGATATTAAGTCAAAATTCTACAATTTTTTTTTTTGAAAGAATCTTTTTTATTTTTTAGTGGTGTATTATATTCTATTTTGATGACACAATACTACTATTATAAAAATTATATAAATGGAATGAGAGGGCCAAAATAAAAGTGAAAACCTAAAAAGGAAGGAAAAAGTAGAATATAGTAATATTATTTTCTTTTTAAGTGGAATAAAAAGAAAAATAAATTAGGAAAGTAAGAGCATGTTTGGTATTATTTTCTGTTTTTTGTTTTAAAAAATTATTTTTAGAAATGAGAACAAAATAATTTTTGAAGTTTTTAAAACACAAGTCACATTTGGTTAGTAATTTTTAAAAACAATATTGACCAAAAGTGAATTAGTTTTTAAAACAGAAAACAATATTTTGTTGTTTTTAAAATTCTTGTTTTTTGTAACATTGTTTTCTGAAAACTGTTTTTAAAAAGCAAGACCAAACAAGTCAAATTATTTTTAAAAATAATTTTCTGTTTTTAAAAACAAAAAATAGTTTTTTAGTTACGATGCCAAACATTGCATAATTTATTTGTGATTTTTTTTCTTTCCTTTTTCATGCCATAGAAAATATATTGGAGATAAATACAATTTGTTTTTCTTTTTTTCTTTTGAAGAACATAAATACAAAAAAAAAAAAGAAATTTAGAGAGAGAAATACAAGTCGAAGAGATGGAATGGCATGTAATAAAGACTCTAGGACCACATCAAAATATATTGATTAGGTCTATTACCATACATAATGTAATCACATCAAACCTCTGATTTCACACCTATGACCTATATCAAAATTAGTTTAGAGGTATACCCTTAGAGCAATTTTAACGGTTCATAATCAATTGTGCACAAAGCCAAAGATATGTATATAAATGAAAGATATGTACAATTGTGACAAAAAAATCCAAACAAAAAAAACTAAATCTAACAGGATGTCTGGTAGTATTTTTTGTTTTTTTGTTTTCAATTTTTTTTTTTAAGAAATGAGAACAAAAAATAATTTTTAAAACACAAGTTTGGTTTAGTTTTTTTAAAAAACTAAAAGTGAATTGGTTTTTAAAATAAAAAACAATGATTCTGTTTGGTAACACTTTTTTAATCAGTTTTCTATTTTTAAAATTAAAAAAGTGAAAATATTTTTCAAAGACATGTTCTATAAAAATATTTTTACTTTTAAATTTTTTAATTAAGAATTAAATTTATTATTTTTTTTTAAAAAAAAAACACTTAAAATTTTTTTAAATAGTTTTTTTTTTCTTAAATATCTTGGACTTCGATCAGATCTGGACCCAAATCTCCCACGGCCCTTGCTCTGAACCTGACCTTTGACTTGAACCAAAATTCGACCCCGGACCTAGACCGTAAATAAAATCAAAAAATGAAAATGAAAATGAATTTTACAGAACACACTTTTGTTTTCTGTTTTTAAAATTAAAAAACAAAAGTGGTTACAGAACGCATTTTTATTTTTCAAAAGCAAAATTTTTAAAAACAAAAATTTTACTTTCATTTTGTGATTAAAAATTAGAAAACAAAAGTGTTACCAAACGACACCGTTATTTTGTTATTTTTAAAATTCTTATTTTTTGTAATTTTGTTTTCTGAAAAATATCTTTAAAAAATAAGGCCAAACAAGTTAAATTATTTTCAAAAAATAATTTTATATTTTTAAAAATAAAAAAATTATTTTTTAATTATGATACAAAGCATGCACTAAATTTCAAAAAAAAAAAAAAAAAAACTTTATCTTCAGATGTTAGATATTAAACTTTTTACAAGTTCAAAGGTATATTTATAAAGATTTCTTTAGTAGGTTCTGAAATCATTTACTGTTTTGACTTTAAAATGTACATAAAACCTAACGATTTGTCAATAAAGAAACTGACAAAGACTTATGTAGTATAGGGGAAAATTTCCAAAACTTGCTCACTAGTAGAGGAATGTTTTCTTAATTATACATATATAGAAATAAAAAATTATGAAATTGTGTCATTAATTTGACCATACTATTAAATGTTTGATATTTGTGATACACATAATAATTTGTAAGTGTAAATCTATATATTTATATATATAACTAGCAAAAAGTTAAGTGCAAGACACGTATATTAAATTTTATGCTAATTTTTTATATGTTAGTTGAAAGTGATACAATTAAAAATTAAAGAAAAAATATTATTAGTTATAAGGTGAGATTATTATTATGTGCATCTAAATATTATAGTTTATAATGTTGTCAATTAAAAGTGAATACCGAATACGATATATTAATGTTTAAGAAAGCTTGATGATTTAAATATGTTCTTAAGTTAATCTAAAAATAAATTAAAAATTGATGTTCCAATACTTAAAGAAACATTACTTAAATGGGTGTAAGATAAAAAGAAAATTAAAAATCAATCTTTAAATTATTGATAATTGAAGATCGCATTTGTCTAAAAATTGTAGATAAGAAAACTAATGATAGTCATTGGTGGATTTCAATCTTCATTTGCTTCGATAGAGACAATAGTGTAATTTTTGTATTTTGCACTTTTCATTCTAGTCGGGTCCGCATATATCTGGATTGTCTATTTTTTCGTTGATAAATTAAATATGGTAGTGTCGACAAAGCGGCGGTCTGCAAACCGTGATGTATTTTTTTCTTTTAAAATGATTAGACATGGTGTGCATAGCTTATTTAATTAAAAAAATCAACTTATGAAAGACATATAAAACTATTTTATTTTTTTAAAATTACACATTTGCAGTATATTTCATTAGTTGGGCAGCAGTACACGAAAATATTTTTTCCACAATATCTACGAACATAACAGCAAATAGGCTCCTTGTATTGTCATCAAGTTCAACATATGCTATAGCACTGTAAAATGCATAATAATAAGATTGTTAGTATCTCTTTTTTTTTTTATATTATTTTAACTTAATTTCAATAACATCATATGTTTTTTTTGTAATATACCGTGGTGTAGGAAATTCTTCCTGGCCGCATGTTGGGCCTTGTCACATATAATTTTTTCATTGCGATTGTATAAATCTATTTTTTTACGACATGCGTCACATTACTTGTAATAAAAACTCTGGACAGTATCAGTTATTTTTATTGCCGCCTCAATCCAAAAATATTTTTAATACATCCAAATCAAATGGTGTTAATAATAGCAAGATATTAAAACAAAAATTTTATAAAGTAAATATTGTAGTAGTCTTTACCTCATTCAGTTGCAGATTTTTCGTCAAATCTGAAATTTGGATGTTAGTCACTATTTCGCTAATATATTTAATTGTGCTTCTAATTTATGAGCACGTGATCAAAAACAGTGCTGCAATGTACTCTCTGATTTGTTTTTTTCTTTTTTTTTTTGTTACATCTAATGCCTCAGGTTTAATTATGATAAGTTTTGGTGGGTTTTAGTAAATATTTTTCTTTTTCTGGTTTGCATTAATAGCTAGAACATGGAGAAATTAATAAGATTGGCATTCCTTTTTGTCGCAGCATGGACAAAGCAACATAATTATAATAATACTTTAAGTTAATTTTATTTTTATTTAACAGAAGACGAAATTATAAATTTTATGGCTTCTTAATTATACTGTATGTGCTAAAATATAACTTTTTTTTTAATGAGTGTTTTTATAGAAAAATGGTAATTCTAGAAGAGAAGAAGAGAATAAGAAGAGAAAAATCGTAGATGTACAATAGCAAAAACCCAATCGTATTTTTTTGGATTTAATGGAATTTATTTTATTTATTTTAATATATATAAATAAAAAATGACCCATGAATTTCTCAATAACTATTTTATTTTTAATATAAAGAAAAAGTCACCTATGAATTTCTTATAAACCAAGAATTCGGTTATATAGGCACACTTTATATAAAATAGATATAAGAAAATATTTAAGTAATATCACGAGAAACTGTTTATATAAATATTTTTTTATTATGTGTTATATTATTAATTAATTAATTTTTTTTATATATTTTTTTTATTTATTTTTTAAATAATTTAGTGATTTCTAATAAAAAAAATTACTAACATTTAATATTGTGGACCATTAAGACTCATTTACTAAAAAATATTTAAATGAGGTATTTTACACGTGAATTTTTTTTTTTTTTAAAGTAACACTTTTGTAATATTTTGGTTTGATATATATAGTGAAACTTGAAGATTAAACATTTTAAACACATTGGACATATAAAATTCAGGTTTAAATATATTTGACTGTATAATTAATTAATCAAATAATATTGATTTTTTTTAGCACAATTCATGTATAGTATGACTTTCGATAAATATTATTCACTTGAAGGTTGCTTATGTTGTATCAGCATACATATGATTTGTTCATCAATCAAGATGCAATTAAGAAATCCTAATAATTTATGACTCATCTTTTCTATCATTTATATATAAAAGAGAAAAAAAATAACATACAGACATATCACATTGATCAAACAAAAAATATTGCAAAGTATTTCTTAAAAAAAAAAAATCTCGTGTAAGACATCTCATTTAAAAATCTTTTAGTAAATGAGGCTTACAATGTTAAATATTAGTAATTTTTTTTATTAGATGTCACCAAATTATTAAAAAAATAAATAAATAAAAATAATATAAAAGGAATTAATTAATTAATTATTGGTATAAAATAATAGAATAACACATAATAATAATAAAAAAAATGTCTGTATACACAAAAGTTTTGGTGACTATTTTTTTTTTTTTTTTGAAACAGTTGGTGACTCTATTTAAGTATTATTCTATATATCTATATATATATAAAAGGAATTAATTAATTAATTATTGGTATAAAATAATAGAATAACACATAATAATAATAAAAAAATATCTGTATACACAAAAGTTTTGGTGACTATTTTTTTTTTTTTTAAACAGTTGATGACTCTATTTAAGTATTATTCTATACTAGCAAAAAGCTACGTGCGAGGCACGTATACTAAATTTTATGTTAATTTTTTTCTATGTTATTTGAAAGTTATACAATTAAAAATTAAAGAAAAAATATTTTTTAGTTATTAGGTGACATTATTATTATGTGTATAGGAAGAAATCACAAATTAATTAATCTTATAATCTTAACTTTAATCAAGTAGGGTTCTAGATATATGAACAATAAATAATCACGTAAAAATAAAAAATAATTATTTGAATAAAGAATTCAATATACACAGTTATATATATGAATCCCATTAATCAAAAATAATTATTCAATATATGAACAATAATTTGTCACGCTATATGTTTCCCAATAAAGAAATCCACCTCCTCATAGTCAAAAATAAATAATGCATGTAATACAGATCTTTGTATTGGAGTACCTAAAAGAAACAAAACTTCAGTTACCATAATCAGATTAGGTTTATGGTAACTGAATAATGACTAAGAAGATCTAAATTACAAAATAAAAATAACATGTCTATATGAGTATGATTTTTTTGCTATATGAGCATGATTAATCTAAAAGAAAATAGATAAACCTATAAACATATAAATATACTTAATATTAATTTTGACAAAGAAACAATTCAGTTATAAACAATTCTAAATATCACCTTGACAATTTCAACACACTAATTACTCATTAAATAACCATAATGTATACATCATGATAATTTTATTTTATTTGATATCAAATGATAGAGATTATTGAGGTTTTCAGTCATGAAAAACACACTATGATAAAAAAGTAATGCTTATTAATGGTATATTTCAAAGAAATCATAATTTCCATGAATGTCCCTAATAAGATATAAACAATAAAGTTGTAAATTAAAAAAAAAAAGTAGCAAAATTTCATTTAATATAAGAAATAGAATAAATTGAAGATTTATACAATACTGGAATTTGAACTCTTAGAGGCCATTAGCGAAGGGGCGAAACTCGTTAGATCCCCTCGTAGAACACTACCTGGTCTGAACACAAAAATTGTAGAAATCAAAATATGAATAAATTAGCATCATCAACAAAAGGAAAATTAAAGGGAAAAGACTTAATAATTACGTAACAAATAATTATTAATTGAATTAAAAAGTTAAGATTATAAGATTAATTCAAATTATTGTTCATATATTGATTAATCCCATTAATCAAAAATAATTCAATATATGAACTCTATTTGATTAAATCACATTGAATTATTTTTTATTAATGGGATTAATTAATATATGAACAATAATTTGAATTAATCTTATAACCAAATAATCAAATAGGATTAGAAATACGGTAATTAAAGAAAATCTAGAATTTTTTTTTGATTTAATGGAATTTATTTTATTTTTATTTTGTTATATATAAATAAAAAGTGAATCATGAATTTCTCATAAACCGTTTTATTTTTAATAATAAACCATTTTATTTTTAATATAAATAAAAAGTCACCCATGAATTTCTCATAAACCAAAAATTTTGTTATATAGGCACACTTTATATAGAATAGATATTTCTATGCTATTTTTGGGTATATAATTAAGTCACCCTCTAGCTGTTTCTTTTGTTTTAAGGTACTCTATCTATTTATTGGGAAAGTGTTTTTATTAAATAAAATTTGGTGGTGCTCACAAAACTCACGACAAAACTTCTTTAGTTCTAGATGCAAAATCGGTCTCATGTAAGAGTAAGAGCACAGTCTAAATTTCAGCATTATCATAATTTTAAATAGCACATGTCATCAACCACATCTAGTTTGTTTGTTGAGGGATTAGCCTATCAAATTAGATAATGATAATAGAATCTTAAATTCTATTATAATACACAATTTGGTTTGTACATAATTCTCAATGTTGGGATTGGGAGTTAAGTTATATTATATCAAACTTATCATGTTATAATCTCTCACCAAAGTGATGCCACGTTTAGCTGACTCTAAATGCTTCATTTGTAAATAATTAATATTACGTAACAAACTGAAAACTATTATTCTCTTTATAGTTTGTTTTTGTTTTTTTTCAAAAAAAATAAAATCATAAAGAGGTTAATGGTTATGGGATGTTGATGTTTAATCCTGAATATTAGGCTTATAAGCTGTCATTTATTGTTTCTCTCGCTACTAAAAAAATTAATAGACTTAATTCTATTGATCTTTCTTGATATATGATAATGTTCTTTGTAATCACTTTCTTTTTACATTGGATGCCCAAGCTCAAAGTGTTTATTTGGGGGCATCCTTGTAATTGAGGGCATCCCTCAACCCATGAAAAAGTAAAAGTTCCATTAATTGTGTTAAAGTAACGAAAGATATATGGTACTACGGGGCTATGAAAATATTTATTTATATATATATATAAATGGGGATACATTTATTCATTATGAGTTGGCCAACATAGAAAATAGTGGAGTCATATAGTCGTAGTAGTCGTAGAATAACACAGATCATATCGGATCACTTTATTTATTAATTAAACCGAAAAAGACACTGAATTGAAATGGGATCCAACGATATTGCATCGTATATTGACAAAAAATACTTATCATTGGAATTCTGATTCTGTGCTTGAGATTTTAGTTGTCGTATAAATATATTAATTATATGGAAATATATTTTTTTTACTTTATCGTATATATGTTAGTAACTGGATTTCCTAGCATGACTCATAAAATTTTATGTTGAAGTCGAGTCATTCATACATAGCATTGTTTAATTGTACGTATACTATATACGAATTAGATAAAATAATCCAACAAAAGGTTTGATACTTCAATAATTTATTACAAGTGTTTTCTTGTAAATAAATATTTTACCACTTTAGATCGGTGTTGTTTCGAAAGTTTGGTCGGGCGTGCACTTCAAGGGTTAACTTTTACTTGTTTCCTCCAAAAAATAATAATAATAAAGATAAAGGGGATAAAGTTGATTAGATAAAGGCTTTAAATATATATGCTAGATTCCTATTGATGGCATACTATTATAATGGCCAAATAATTTTGTTTAAATCATTGAAGATACAACTCGCTCGAAAACCCTTTTAATAAGACAAGAGAACTAAACACAAGGAATTGTTCAATAAGCAACATTATGCCAAACTAATGATTGGTTGATTAGAGCATATTACCAAAAACAACCTTCATTATATTATTATATTATAATTTAATTTAATTGAGCTAGTATTGGTAAGCATTGTACGTATATATTTAAAAAGGAAAAGATAAAAAAGTTTATTTGATAAAAATCAGATAAAGTACTTTAATAATAATGTAGTTTAGACTGACAAGGCCGAAAGGAAAATAGACCATTAAGCCAATGGCGTAAGAAAGTCCTTCAAAGTATGCATTTGCAGCATTTCTATTCGGTTTGGTTTCTAGATTTTTTTTTTTTTTGGAGTATTGTAATTTGACATTCAATTATTTTATAATTACTTAGTGATGTCTCTCATTATTTATTCAATAATAATAATATGTCATTTTTTTTGGTATTTTTACTTAACCTTTCTCTTTTTAAAATAATGGTAAAAAGTTTATTAGACCATTTATGTAGAACCTACTACTTTTAGCGCAATGAAGTTAATGATTCAATATCAAATATTACACCAAATATAACACATAATAAAAATATTTTGTTTAAAAATTTTTACATTTTTTATTATTTATATTAATAGCCAAGAATAATTAATTTATGATATAATTATTATATTATTAACAATTTATGATTATTTTTAAAACAAATCAAAAGAATGATTAGAATGAAAAGAATAAATTATGCACCGTATAAATTCAAAATCTAAACACTATTAATATTATAAAATTTAATGTACACTAATTTGTGTCTTGTTACAAACTTATAGTGAAATGTTGTGAAAACTTTTAATGGTATGCTCTTATAGGTCTATTTGATTAATTGGTGGTTAGGTGCCACGTATTGAATAGGATGAATAGGGCTGCCGACAGAATACCAAGAAAGGAACCCATAAACTCAGCCAGGAAAAAAGATAAAACAACTATAGTGACATATTTAGCTTCAATCTAAATCAAAACTCGAAGCTAACAATAGCAATTCAAAGTTCAATCATCCCTACAATTTTGTTTTATTTTGTTTTCTCTCTTTATAAATGTATTTCCAATTTTATTCCACTTATTTAATGTATTATTTATTTGAATTTTCAAAAGGAAATCTCCCTTTGGGCAGTGCCATCCTCTCATTCACTATTTTATTAGTATCTTGCCTGAGAAATGAATTGATCTTTAAAAGAAACGTCAAACTCAATGTAGGAAGCAAGAACGTCTTGCTCCAGTGTACCACTTATTTAAATACAGAATTTTAAAATCACCAAATAAAACCTTATTGCAGAATTTTCAAAGATAGAATAGAACTGCAAAAATTGTAAGAGCAATGCTTTTGGGAGAATTAGAAACAAGATGGTCATAACAGTCTGATAAGATTGAATGGTTCGACATTTTGATTTGGAAAATACTAAAGAATTCTTTTTTTTTTTTTGAAAGAAAATACTAAAGAATTCTAGTAGTAAATATTATATTACACTAATACACTGTATTAAATTACATATTATATTTTCCTACATATATTAATTGTATAGTTCGTTACGGATGAGTTCTAAATAATTGATTGTTGAAATTCGGAAGTATTTTATTTTAGATAAACCGATTCTCTATAATCAGACTTGTTATGTCACCGAAATGTTCCTATTTATTATTGTTTTTTTCTTAAAAAAAATGATGTAATGAATAATAGTACGATTATCTGGGCTTCAAAGATGGGCCCATTTAATAAGAAAAGAAACGTGTTGGCCCATGAGTGAAATGCAGAAAATGCTATCCTTTTCTTTTTCTTGGCTCCCATCATTTCAGTCCTTTTTATTTGGGGAGATGGTGGGAAGTGGAACCAATGCTTGTCTTCTTGAGAAAGTTTACAGTGAGATGTAGGGAACATTTTTCAAAATATCTGAACAACAAAGCAATAGAATTCGGCAACTTCAAAAATATCAACATCTCCGGTCACATCTTTGATTGTGCCAATAATAAACAGTTTTTCATGACAGAATTATCTTTTGAAAAAACTTTCTATTCGTTTAAATCACGAAAAAAGGTTATAAAATGGGAGGGACTTATGATATAATATATCATTTCTGTATGGCGATGAAACGTACCAAAAATGATCCGCTTTTCAATAGAACCGGATCTGAAGAGAGTCCAACTCAGTTGATGACCCGACTATGCATAGAAAAATTGTGAAATCTGTAAAATGAAAATGGAGAAAGTATCAATGAATTGACTTTTGAATCATTATGTGTTCATGTCTGTGTTAGGTCTCTTTGCCATTGTTGAAGTTTAATGAAAAGAAAGAAAACAGTAAAGAGAGAGGAAAGAAGTGGAAAGAGATTATATACACAGAAGGAATTAAAGAAAGCTAACTAATTACCAACCGAAGTGAGTCACAAAAAAAGCTAAACAGATTCTAATGAACACTGATAACCACACTTAACAGACACTGGTACAGCTTAACTAACAGCTGACCTAGCTAATTATACTAGATGCCTTGATAGTCTGCAACATGGTAGGAACTACCTATCTTATAATAAAAACTTCTCTATCCTATGAAATCCCTCCACATATTAGCATGGACAATATTAACATACATTATATCCAAATTCCCTTTCCTAATTTTGTTTCTGTTACCTTTCCTTTTACATGGTTTTGTTTTCTTGCTAAAATTTCAAATGTGCACATAATAATTCTAACTTGCGTAACAAACGACATTAAATTGAAATATTGAAATAATCATTTTAATAAGGTTTGAGGAGTAGGACAACTTTTCAAGTTCTGTAGTAATCTGTCTAGAAGGAAATATGAAGTCTTTATTTTACCATCAATTTATAAGTATCGTATTACAGCACTGTCTCTTTCGCCTCCTTGCTTTCCTTAGAATCCTTTTTGTTTCTTCCTCCACTTCGTCAATCAAACAGTTACCTAAATCTTTTTTCAAAATAAACATATCAAAAACTCTTCTAAGACAATAGTTCTATGAAGCTCATATTTCTTGTTTTCATATCTGAATATTAGCTAGAAATGGCAACTGAAAATTCTTCTTTCACCAAATACCTGATTCATTCTCTTTAAACAGGCAGGAAAAACCTCTATCAATCTCCTCATCTGATTCAATGATAATTCTGCATTGTCTTTCCTGCATCATTGCCGTTCCCAATGCAGCATTGGAATACACTTAAATTTAGTTTAGTTCAACAAGCAGAAAAGAGGAGATAAAGAAGAAAAAAAAAACCAAACTTAAAACTTCACCTTATGAAGAGGAGAAGCTCCTATTTGTTTGTGCATCTTGTTGGCTGTGATATTTGTTAAGGTATTTTTTTCCGATTTTACTGATTTCCATCCTCCTGCTTCTGTCTTGGGAACTGCTACAATCGGTTGTGCAGAAACCTTAGGAGATGCAGCTGATCCAAAATCGGTACAATTATTTCTAATCTCTTGAAACCTGAAAGGAATGAAAGAGCACGAACATAGGTGAGAGGTAAGTCAGGTCTAAGTTAAAGAAGATGTGCAAATTAGCTAGAAAAGATCTTGTTTTGGTCATAAAAAACATCTAGCTATTTATCCAACAAGAAAAATATGAGTATAACAAACTTTCCAAATCGGTAATTAGCTGTCCCTCAAATCAATTGAGAGATTAATGTAAATTTTAGATGTTAACATGACACTATAGTGTCATGATCATACGTAAGCCAAAAGGAGCAAACATAATATTGCCTGGAAAGATTAAAATGTAAAGCTCTTAGTGCACAGGATGGTCACATTTCTACGTTACAGGCTGTCTTGCATTACTTTTTTATTCGTATCTTCCCAATGTAAAAATCTTACTTCATAATCTGCTGCAATTTTTCTTGTCTGGCGGCACTCCTGGTAGTAATCTGCTAATTTCCAGGTGGAGGAAAAAAAAGCCTTCTAAGAACAAACTTATCACAAGTGAATGACTGGAATGAAGTGATTCGACAAAAGAAGAAATTGTTATAACACCTTATTAGGGGGAGGAATCGGTGCCACTTGGTCTTTCCGGTCAGGTAACGCCGTTGCCTGCAGCACAAATTAAGGTAAAAACGAAATTCAACAAGCTGAGAGAGACGTAGTAGTATGGGAAATTCCAAGGGATCAATCGGAAAATTGCAAAGGACTTATGTCAGATAGAACAGAGAGGGGCAATGTATATATATCAATACGGTAAACGTAACCAAAAATAGGAAAGATTTAATGTTCCTGGACCATCACGTGAGATGTTATGCTACCTGCATTTCCTTGGGGAGAGAATTACAAAACTCATTTTGTGATTTCTGGATAAAAGCTTCTATCTTCTCTGGTAACGTTGAAAGCACCGAGAAAATATCTTGAAACTTGTCTTGATATGCATGCTTGTTGACTTGATCGGATGTAGATTTAAAGCCCGCTTCAAGGCTAGCTTTGATATCTTCTTGTCCCTTGTTCTAATTTACCAAACCTCCTTAATGTAAGAAGTCTAGACACATTCACGAATGCTTGAAACAACAAAACTTAAAACTTAGAAATGAAGTATGGACATTGGACACTATTTTGTGGGGTTACCATTAACTGCAGTAAGTTATCCTGAACCATCAATTTCTGCCGAATTCCTTCCGCTGAATTTGAATGAACAAATAAAAGTAAAATATTTACAGCGACAAATTATTAAAAGTACTAGAAAATGAAAAAGTTTATTAAATCACAGTCAAGCCATATCCAATGTAACATATATGTGTAATAAAAATTGTTTGAAAACGAAATTCAAGCTAGTTTCCAAGTTATTTGCCTTCAAATTTCGTGGTTTTCAGATAGCAAGGTTGCAAATGTCTAATGCAGATTGTATACTATTGCAAACACAATTTTCCCAGATAGTCCTCTACCGGTTATAACAGTTCAGGAATAATATACTCACTCTCTAGTAAAACTTCCTTTGTCCCTTTGTTAGCTTGCATAACGTCGCTCTGAACAGAATCCAGTATCATTCCGAACCGATTTAGTGAAGTTTCCATCATTCCAATCCGGTGTTCAAGCTCTTCGCTGATCTGCCCTGCTCATAAAATAAAACATCAATATGTCGTTGATGGTCATACTCATGCATGAAGGACAAGGATTTAATTGACACAGCTTATTCTTTTGGATAAACTTGTTACACAACTGTCAATTTCACATTTAGAAGTAAGCTTACATTTATGGTCAGAAAGAGAAGAAGAAGTCCATTTACGCGGTAGGCTGGTCGAAGATCTTGATACTGGCACCTGACTCTCTTCACGAGTATGACTGGTCGGTGGCAGGCAAACTGTCCTCTTTACATCCCGTTCTTCAGAACTGAATCTGTGTGCCGAAAACTAAGTCCAATAGAAGAGTGCAAAGATAAATACAGCATCGCAATTTATTCACGCATTAGTAAACATTATAAGCTATTTAAAAAATACTTTTTGAAGATTAGTGGTAGCCATATTGATACCAGAAAATATGTAAGAACTATTGAAAATTAAACATTAATTTTGCTGAGCATTCTTAGAAAGCTTATCCCAGGGAAAACTTTCCCCTTAAGCACAAAGGGAAATGGATTTTCTGCCCTCTGAACTCCAAAATTTCATTTTAAGTATCAATATGATGAAATTCTATATAGAAAAATGTGGAAGGAGAAACGAACATGCCGATTTGAACTTACCATTTATGATGCCTTCGGTGGCAGCAGATAATAACCAACAATGTGTCAGCTAACAAGGAAATTTCTATTTTTCGTCATCTTGGTCTTAGATGAATTTTAAAGATTTATTTTATGGTAGCTGATATTCAGTCATGAATACCATCAAAATAAGAGAAAGAAACAACGCTGATCTTTAGAGTTTTATACTAAAATCAAACCTATAGTTTGAATCTTACCACTACTGCAATAATTACAATTGAAGGGTTATTGTTTTAATCTACCGAAAACAAAATCCAATTCTACTAGCAAATATGAAAGAGAAAACAATAAAAAAGATGCATAGAGCTGAAAACTTCTTTCCCTTTTATTTCATTTCATTTGATACATTGCAATCACAAGAGCACCGAGAATAAAATTAACCTGATCAATTGTCAGAACATCGTCGAGTGAGCTCTGAGAAAACACGCCGAGTTGAGAGTGAGAAGAGAGTCCTCGAGAAAATGATTGTTGTGACGGTTGCGATCGCAGCTGTGATGTCTGGGGTCCATGTGCATGTGTTGCAGTGTTGGATCTCCTTCATGAATTCAAAGATTAACACGAGACACTGAAACAGGTAAGGAAGAAGAGCAACAGCAAGAGAACATGTAGAAAATTCACTTTTCAAGGTCACAAACATCATTGTTCAGAATCAAAACCAGAAAACTCATATCTAAGCACTCACAGTTTTTACTATCATTTTCAATCGACGTAATAGTGAACTCATACAAGCAAAATAGTACATAGGTCAAAACAGTTTGAAATTTAATGAGTAAAGAAATAAAGCATCACTCCAATTTTAATTTGCTCTGCATTTTCCTTCCATTATCTCGAAACCAAACATCGAACTACAATACAAGGAAAGAGAAGCATCGAGCACTATTAATTTACAAATATATATAATAATAATAATATTATTATTATTAACCTGAAACGAAGACAGTTGATTTAATCAAACCTAATATTGTACGAAAAATAACTTTCCCGCTTTTTCTCGGGAACCAAACGAGGCATGACGCAGTAGTTAAAAAGAAAAGAGAAGTATAAAATTGAAGAAAACAGAAGTGAACCTTGTTTGAGGAGAAAGGGTTGAAATGGAGCTGAGATCGGAAGCTTTATTGATCTTCAATTTCATTGAGCGATTTAGTGAATGAACTTGATCGGATCAGGTTTCTCTGAAACTTTTTAATATAAGGCTCAAAACTTAAAGAACAAGAGACTGTGAAAAGGAGCGACGAGTTGTGGAATACATAGGCGGGAAAGCAGGTGAGGGAAAAAGGGCACAAGGCCTTCAATTTTATTATTTTTTTTAAAACAATTCACAAATTCATTGAAAATATAATAATAACATCTCAAATTCATCAATTCATTACAAATACTACATTAAGCAACACATATTTTTTTTTTAATGGAGCAACACATATTAGTAACACTACTAACAAATTTTTAAAAATTTAAACAATGATCTTAAAATTATTATTGTGAAAACTCTAATAGTAAAAATAATTACAGATGTATAATTCTCGTAACAAATTTCAATCTAATATTATCATCAGCGTCAAGCAATTTATTTTAAAAACTTATTTTCCTTTCTTTAAAAACTTGAAGGTACTTCATTCAAAAAAAAAAAACTTGAAGGTACTTTCCAAAAAAAAATTAAAGAGACATTGGGTTAGGTTTATAGTGCACATAAATAAATTATACATTAGATAGATTAAACAATAAAAATAATAAATAATTAATTATTGTTGCAAATTTAATGTTTATTTTCACAACAAATCAATTTACATTCAATTTTTTACAATAGTTTAAGAAAAATACTTAAAGTCAACATCTTCTTATATTTCAATATCGATATTAGTATAATTAAATTTCGAGTCTCATATAATTTAAAGTAAACTTTTAAAGAGTGTCACTAACTAATTACAAGATAACATGTGTATAAGATTTTAGGCACTATTGGTGCCCAATAACAATGTTCATCATTTAACTATTAAATTAAGTTAAAAAAAAAAAACTATCAAAATTAAGTATTGTGTTTTAAGTATTAGATGGTGTATATTTTAGGTTAAATTTAGCCCAAAATATACCATAAAGCTATATTTGGCCCAATTTTTGTATTTATACTCTAATGCTCAAGGTGCAAATTAGCTATAAAAGTCAATATTACTATTAATGCTCATTTAAAATATACAAAATAATTAATTTTATTATATTATTTTAATATCTTATAAATATATCTTATTCAAAGTTAATGAATAGTTTTAATAAGTAGCAAAGAGATAATTAAAAAATGCAGTATTTATTGTGAGCTAAAATTTAGCCCATGCTATTTTTTGTGCTAAATTTGGCACAATTTTTAGCTTGGGCTAAATTTCGCACACATTTTACATTACCATTGGAGTTAAATTTTTGCAAAATATTATAAAAAATGGCAATACATCATATTTATAGCTCTCTATTGGAGATGCTCTCAAAGGATATTTGGTAATGTTTGGGCTAGTACCAAGCGGTTGGTGTTTGCTAATGCTCTTTGTGGGGAAGTTGCTGCTTGTCTGTTGGCGTTAGGGATGCTCATAAAAATCGAAAAATTGAAATCGACTATCAAATTGACCAGACTATAACTGAATTTTTGGTTTCACGTCATCACCGAATTTGATGATTAATTTCGATTACAATTTGTTTGACATGGTAATCAGTTTCAGTTTTTGACAAAAAAAATATTGGTTAAACTGCCAAAAATTGAAAATCCAAAAATTCGCTAAAGCTTATACAGCCAGTTTTGAGTGGTTATAATTTCTCAACGGTTGGTTGAGGTTTTCATAAAATAAAAATCGTCACCGATTTATCGGTTATAAAATTGGTAAAAGCAGAACATAACCAATTGAATTTTACCTTTAGTTGGCATTAGATTTAGTTGCGAAAAAAGACTTGTAATTTGTTATAGTAGAATGTGGCTCTTGTTATTGTAATATTAATCAAAGATTAAATAATCATCAAAAAAACACTAATTTATTTAAGGCATCAAACATAGTGAGTAAAGCATATTACTTTATAATAATGGCTATGAATCTTCATACATCATTTATACTCCTTTAACTTTGCAATATACACTCAATGAAATGAGAAGAAAAAGATATAAGGGTCACAACTCTTATTCACTCTCTAATATCTTAGCTACACACATTCCACCCCTTAGTCACTAATACGCACAACCTTTTTATGAGGAACTATGGGCCAATTGGGTCTAGATGTCTAATGCGGGAGAATTAATTATTTTAGCTCTAAGGGTTGACCAAAGACATTTTAGAGTGTGTCTATGAGCCCCGAGCATGTTATTATGTTATGTCCATCCCCTATTCACCTTGAATCTTCATTTTGCTTCATTTTTTTGCATTCTATTCGCCTCTTACCTGTAATTTAAGATAAATTTATTTTTAACTAAATGCACAAAAAAAAAAAAAATAGTTAATAGAAATTTAATTTTACAATTTCAAGTTGTATTTGTTGTTTTAGGTCTTTCCAGTAGGCGATGACCTCTACTCACACCTTTTGTGTCACCTCCTCTAGGGTCTCTTATTCGTGTTTGCCTCTCCCAGGTTGACAATATTCTTCTTCCATGCTTTTTTTCGAGTTCGATCTCTAATTGTATATTCTTTTTGACATCGCTAACAAACCGTAATTCACGAATTTAGAATTGTCAAGTGGGAACTCAAATTTGGTTTGTAAAAAATATAATCATTAAAGTCATATATATATATATATGTATTTTTACAATAGTTTTTTTTTTTTTTTTTAAGTATTACAATAACAATTAAATGTTGTCGCTGGTCTATCCCAGATAGTTTGAATTTATACTTTGTAAATGCTCTCTCAAGTGAACTTATTCATGAGAATGGTGCTGCGAATAAAGAGTTTGACCATGTTGTTAAATTTGTTCCTATAGTCGTCCATGGGGGCCCCACTCTAGATGTTATCGAAATTTTAACTTCTACCTCGCGGGCTACTTGACTAGTTCATCTTTTACATTTTTTTCCCTTATACGCTCCTTTAACTCCATTTTTTTTATTGTTGTCCACACCTGCACTAGACATTCTATACGTACAAGCTATATTTATTAATGATAAAATAAGTAATTGCAATCATAATCAATTTATTAACTAAAGGAACATGTATTTAATAGGGCTGAACATTTAGACCCGCAAACCCGAAAAACCCGGCCACCCGCCCCGACCAGCTGCAAAAAAAATCGAAAAACATTAAAACCCGTGTTTGGTTGGGTCGGGTTCAACCCGAAATTATCCCACACGGGTTTCGGGTTCGAATATTAAAAAGAGGTTTTTTTTAGTCGGGTTCTAACCCGTGACCCAAAATACATCAAAAAAATATTTTTTTATTATATTAAAAAGTTAATAATATTAATTTTTAGTTTATCACACTTTACTTTTTACTGTTCATTCAATACCTACCTACTCAATACTCACTATTTGAACTTGACCAAGGTAACCAAGCAAAACAAGTGGCTACAGTAGATGAATCGTTTTTCAAAACAATAAAACCATGTCTTGAAGAGCATGACTACAATAACAATGATAATGACAGATCTTAATAGTGGCATTACGAAGTAGGGACCACCTACTTTTCTCGGGAACCCAAAAGTCAATGTGATAAAAATAAAAAGCCAATGTGATAAATGAAACTTAGTTGTCTGAGCCTTTTCTCGGGAACCCAAAAGCCAATGTGATAAAAAATTATAAAAAAATATGGCATTTTTAAAAATTAAAATTCATTTGAGCCCAGAAATGACATTCGGGCTCAGCCTAGTAACATGCAAACCCGACCACGCCTAACCCGCACATACCCGACCCGTAACCCTCCATACCCGACCACCAAAAAATTGGGTTCGGTTGTACATTTCCAAGACCCAAAATTCAAAAACCCGAACCCAAAAACCTGACCCGTGTGCAGCCCTAGTATTTAATATAATCAATGGTGGGTTAAAATATTACAATATTTTAAAGTTTACAAGCCATTACAATCATCATCATCACCATTAAGGGTTATATTATTTTCATCATAACTACTAGTGTCTTCATCATCACTATGAACAATGAAATCATCTAAATCTTGATAGTCAGGATGCACATGGTCCATGTTGGTCACCTCAGTTGGGTCGATACCATCATAGACATAGTCGACATCGTCTAGTTGTAGAAGTTGTACAACTAACTAGATTCTCAAATAGTTTCTTTCTTGTATAGTCGAGATGTCTTCATCATCTTCATCTGGGAAATTCCACACATTACGCGGGGTGTAAATATTAACAAACCATCATTTTCTATACTATTACTATTTGTGTCCCACCACTTGCACTTACAAATGATAACACTACAATCATTCAAGTAAGTTAATTCATAGAATTGTTGGAGGATGTCATAAAAATTTCGACCACGTTCACCCAGTACCAAAATACTACTGTTTTGGGTGTTACGATTGTCATCTATTTCCTCAACTATGAATTTAACACCGTTAACAATAAACAACGAGATTAGAGGGATTTGTGATGGCACACAATTCATCTGATACTTCCTAGGGTTGTTTGCTCGGAGTTGATTAATCTATCATTGAATTAAAATATAATCAATATTAACATAAATTATAATTAATAACAAATTTAGTAGAAAACAATACTCACTCGATACTTCGGGAAACCCGTTCTCTTGAATCGTATCAAAATTTTGATCACCATTTTCATGCACTTCCAAGAGAGTAAGTTATATGGGACTAAGATTAACGATTGCATGTTGCACGGTTTGCTTATGTTGCCAAATAGATTGCACTCATTAGTGGCCAAACCCAACCTCACATTTTTAAGTTCAAGTGCGAAGAATGGATAGCGCATGTTAAATCGCTTCCACTCTTCTGCGAATGGAGCATGTCAAACCGCTTCTATTCTTCTGCATCCGCAAAATGCCCAAGCTCGTCATCCTCTTTAAATCTCTTAGAGTAATACTACCGCATGTTCTAGACTGAATATCTTGAACTATTAACAAAATCTTCCATTACCTTTTAAAAAGAAAAATCATTATTTTTTTTTTTAAAAAAATACTAATGAAAATTGAATATATGTTCATTAAACAAAAAAAAAAGAAGAAGAAGATGAATATATAGGCAGACACATATAAATAGGATAATAGGTTTAAATTAGTTCATCGTGTAGGAGTAGAGGAGCAACCCGCCCGTGGTGTCTTCTGTCGTACTCGTGGCTGATGGAGGATCCGAACGCACCACACGGTCCCTCACGCCGCCACGTTCGTCAACTCTCAACTATGGAGTAAGGACCATTCGCCTTATTCAATTTTCTCTTAGAGATTTTATCGAACACTTCTCCACATCAATTTTCTCTCAATGCGACGGTACCCAAAGTTTCTTTCTTTTCTTCACTTAGAATTGTTTTATTTTAGTTCGAAGAAATCCCAATTTGAAATCAATAATGCTTTCCCTTAAACTGAAGCATCTCGCCAAAAACAAGTCTAGTTCTGTTTCAAAAACGCAACTTTCTGTAATCCTCAACACCATTACCAATCCAATTTCTCCTTCTTCTTCTCCTCCTCCTCCTTATGGCGGTAACGGCACTGGTTCTGCAATTTCAACTCCATGGCTAGCTTCAAGATCAACTACAACCTCTCAAACAAGTAATGACGGTATTAGTTACTATGGTCGATTGTCTATGGACCCTGTAGTGGTATCCCTTAAGGAATGGTTTAAGACTAGGAACAACAACGCCCTTTTCTATGAGATCTTCAAAATCATCGGCAGCAATCGAAACGAGGGCGACGACGTTTCGTTTCGCGTCACAGATTTGGCTCTATCTAACTTGAGGATCCATCTTGACGAGTCGTTTGTGCTTGATGTTCTAAATTATGGGAAATACAAAGACGTACTCTCCTGCCTCAAGTTCTTCGATTGGGCTGGACGCCAACCTGGATTTGTGCATACCCGTGCCACGTTCCACGCCATTTTCGGTATTCTCTCTAGGGCTAAGCTTTTTTCTCTTATGCTGGATTTTCTTGATAGCTATATCAAGCAACGTTACGTTCATAGGGTTCGGTTTCATAACACATTGGTGATGGGTTATGCTGTTGCTGGGAAACCTCAAGTTGCACTCCAACTGTTTGGTAGAATGCGCTTTCAGGGACTCGACTTGGATGCCTTTGGTTACCACGTGCTTTTGAATGCTTTGGTGGAGATGGAATGTTTTGATGCTGTTAAGGTTATTGCTAAGCAGATTGAAATGAGGGGTTTTGAGAGTGAGCTTACATGGTCTGTGATGGTGAAAAATTTCTGTAAGCAGAAGCTCTTTGAAGAAGCCGGAGCTTATCTTCGTGGGTTGGTTAGTGATGGACGGTCCTTGAAGGGAGATGAGCTTGGTGGACTTGTTACTTCTCTTTGTAAGGATGGTAAGTTTGAGCAGGCGGAGAAGTTGATTGAGGAGTTTAAGGACACCGAGACCGTTCCCATGACTAAGTCCTACGATGCTTGGGTAATGAATCTTGTTTGGGCTGGTAGACAAGATGAGGCATTGGAGTTTATGAAGAAGCAAAAGTTTTTAGATGGGTATGTTCCAGATTTGTTTCGATATAATTCCTTGATTTGTAAGCTTCTGAGGGAGAACCGGCTTAAGGATGTGTTTGACTTGTTGATGGAAATGAAAGAGAGTGAGCTTTCCCCCGATGATGTCACTATGAATGCTGCATTGTGCTTCTTTTGTAAAGCTGGTATGGTGGATGCTGCAGTTGAACTGTACAATGCGAGGTCAGAGTATGGCCTCACTCTTAATAGCATGGCCTACAATTTTTTGATCAATACTCTGTGCTTAGATGGGAGCACTGATAAAGCATTTGGTGTATTGCAAGATTCTGCCGAGCAAGGTTATTTTCCGGGTAAAAAGGCAATTTCTATACTAGCAGATGCTTTTTGCAGAGAGGGAAAACTTGACAAGATGAAGGAACTGCTTCTTATTGCCTTGGAACGAAATGTTAAACCTAGTGCTTCAACTTATGGCAAGTTTATATCAGCTTTGTGTGCGGCTAATAGGGTAGAAGATGGCTATTTGATATATGAGGAACTCAATAAGATAAACGAGGTTGCCACAAGGAGTACTTTCTTTGACTTAATACATGGCTTTAACAGATTAGATAGGGGAGATGTTGCTGCTAAACTCGTCATTGAAATGCAAGAAAAGGGTTACAAGCCCAGTCGTACCTTGTTCAGGGCTGTTGTTCGTTCCCTTAGCAGAATGCAGGAACCAGAAACTCAATTCCTCGAGCTGTTGAAGTTGCAAATGTCTTGCTCTGACCCCAGTTGTACAATATACAACTTTTTCATCGAAGGTGCTGGATACGCAAAGAAACCTGAGTTGGCTAGAGGAGTGTATGAGATGATGATGAAGTGTGGGATAAAGCCCAATTTGCAATCTGACATTATTATGTTACAGAGTTATTTGAAGAGTGAAAAAATCTTAGATGCTGTAAATTTCTTTAATAGTTTGCGCACCAGCAGAGTACTTGGAAGAAAACTATATGCTGTCATGGTCGCTGGTCTTTGCAAAGCAAACAAGGTGGATCTTGCGCTTGAATTTTTGATGGAAATGAAGACAGCTAAAGTGACTCCAAGCATGGAGTGTTACGAGTTACTTATAAAGTCATTGTGCTTAAATGGAAGATACGATGCAGTGGTGATACTTATCGATGATTTAGAGAAAACTGGCCGTTCCATTACACCGTTCATTGGTAACACGCTGCTGTTGTATTCTTTCCAAAGTCAAGAGCTTTATGAGGCTTGGACTCGTTTGAAAGAGGATCAAGCAGAGAAATCTGATACCTCAATGCTTAGACTGCTAATTGGTGCTTTCTGTGGCCGTATTAGGGTGAGCGAACAGGTAGAACACTTGGAAGAAGTGATTGGAAATTGCTTTACACCTAATGTATTCACTTACAATATGTTGTTGAGAAGGATATGCTCGATCAATATGGACAGTGCTTGTGAGTTGTTCCTTCGGATGTGTCAAAATGGTTATGTGCCGGATCAGTTTACCTTTGATATCTTAGTACAAGGTTTTTCCAGACATGGGAGGACAAAAGAAGCACACAGATGGTTAGAAGAAATGCTTCGCAGAGGATTTACTCCTGCTGAGTCAACAACAAAGTTAATGTAGAGTGATCTGGTTTCTGAATGAGTCTCTCTCACCCCAATTTTTGTTAAGGGACTAGAAGTTGAAAACGATCAGGTTAATTTCTTCTCAGTGTTCTTGTGATTGCAATGTATCAATGAAATGAAATAAAAAGGAAAGAAGTTTTCATCTCTATGCATCTCTTTTATTGTCTTCTTTTTCACTTTTGTTAGTAGAATTGGATTTTGTTTGCGGTAGATTCAAACTATATAACAGGAGAGAATAGTACAGTAATCCTTCAATTGTAAATATTGCAGTAGTAGTAAGATTCAAACTATAGGTTTGATTTTAGTATAACTCTAAAGATTAGCGTTGTTTCTTTCTCTTCTTTTGATGGTATTCGTGACTTAATATCAGCTACCATAAAATAAATGTTTAAAATCATCTAAGACCATGATCACAAAAAAATAGAATTTTCCTTGCTAGATGAACATTGTTGGTTATTATCTCTGTTACCACCGAAGGCATCATAAATTTTAAGTTCAACTTGGCATGTTCGTTTCTACTTCCACATTTTTCTATATAGAATTTCATCATACTGACACTTAAATGAAATTCTGGACTTCAGAGTAGGGCTGTTCATTCGATTCAATCTGTATTTTTTTGGTCAAACAACATCCAATCCACACTAAGTGCGGATTTTATTTTTTGGATCCAATCTAATCCGCACAATAGCTCAAATCTAATCCAATCCGCAGAAGTGCGGATTGGATCGGTTACTTTGGAATGGTTATTTTTTAATATTAAATTATTTAATATTTATGAAAATATATTTTTTTTTTCTTCACATAACTAGCAATAAAATAAAACAAATTATAGTTATTTTTTTTTGTCTCTAACAACATATTAAATAAATAAAATAACAAATAACAAATTTAAAGGAAGAAAAAAAATTGTATATATATAAAAAATATTTAATTTTATTTTAAATTGTATGTAGAAAAAAAATATACAAGAATAAAATATACATTTATCTATTAAGTTTTGCAATATAATTGTATTATATGTATTAGACTTTTAAATTACTATTTTCTTTACATAAAATATTATTTGTATACATAATTTTTTAATTTTGTTATAACTATGTGCGGATTGGATTGGATCAGTTACTTTTACATGTCAATCAACATCCAATTCGCACAAGTGGGGATTTTGAATTTTCCAATCTAATCCAATCCGCACAAGTGCGGATATCCGCACTTTGCAGATTGGATTGGATTAGATCGTGCGGATTGGATTGGATCGACTATTTTATGAACACCCCTACTTCAGAGGGCAGAAAATCCATTTCCCTTTATGCTTAAGGGGGAAGTTTTCCCAGGGATAAGCTTTCTAAGAATGCTCAGCAAAATCAATGTTTAATTTTCTGGTATTGATATGTCAAAGAGTATTTTTTTAATAGTTTATAATGTTTTACTAATTCATGAATAAATTTTGATACTGTATTTATCTTTGTACTCTTCTATTGGACTTGGTTTTGAGAAGGAAAGGAAGACTTGATCAAAAAACTGCAGTTTCTTACTTTCTTATGCTTTAGACTTTACTTTGCCAGGATTCCTAGTATTAAAATTAAAATATGCACTTACTGCACTATGATTATTAGTATAGTAAATCATGCCGTATACGTATATACTGAAAAAAGTTCAACGGTCAGAATTTTTTGGAAGTTTAAAGAAAATTATTAATAGAATAATTCGGTTACAATGGTACATCATCTTCATTTTTCTACCACTTTAAATATTTGACAAACTGAGGAATATTATTAGTACATTCGAATGATAATGTATAAATAAATGTATATGTGTATGTATGAGTGAACATAAATTAATAATTAATGAAACCTTTCTGACAAAAAAATAAATAATAATAATGAAACCTTGGATGTTCAATGTTTCTTTCATACATGACGAAACATTTATTTATATTGACTTACCTTAATGTAATGTTCACGAAATACATAAAAATAGCTGTATGTATAATATATCTTATATTCCCAATAATACAAACAATAGAAAAAGGCCACTGTAGAATATAATAAACAATATCTATAATCTAGTGTAGACAATTATAATTATATGCAAATAAGATATATTCTTAGGTTGTTTAATTCTATATGTATAAGAATGTACATACTAAATAAAATAAAATACACCACCATATAGATCATCATCTGAAAAGTTTATTTCTCAACCTTTTATGGTTCGATTCATGAAAAGATCAAGATGTAGACACTAGACATTGGACAATCAGGAGGAACATATAAATATATATTTATTTATATATATATATATTTTAATAAGCCTATAATTATTCCAAAAAGAAAAAAATAGCCTATAAATTAGAACTATATATGTCACTATAGTTTGAAGACGAATTTGATTTCCAGTTTATTATTATGTAGCGCGCATGTAATATAATATCACTAAGAAAATGCGAAACATCAAATAGTTTTTTTTTTTTTATTATTTGTTTAATTTTTTTAGAAAAGAAAAACATCAAACAGATTTTAAAGTTTATAAAAAGGATAAATAAGTGTTTTGTTGGGAACTAATTTTTGTAGAGTTTTGCTTCAAATATTGTGTAAAAAATTCCCAGAATTATAACAACCTTCATGTTGCAAATATATATCTTATTGGTTGAATTCTGTTTGATTTTTTCGCACAATAAGCCACATATATAATATAGTTAAAATATATAATGGCCTATATGTTTAATTAAATTATGTTCAAAAAATGTATTCAATAATTATATTGTAGTTGGCTAAATTTTTTATTAAGTTCAAACAGTTATTTATTATGGATTATAAAGAAAATTATGTGTGAAATAAAATATTATTTTTGATATTATAAATTTTTAGAAATTTACAAAGTTTACTAAATATTTATAATTTAAGCCAAAATTATCCTTTTAAAATAAATAAGAATCTACCTAAATACAACTTACTCAAAAGAGTATAACTTTTTATTACAATCTCTTACTCTATTTTCACGTTTAAAATTCCATATCAGAATATTTTTATTAATTTTTTTCATAGCGGTGTTCATTATAGTTATAGTATCATATTTATAAATTGTTGAAAATTTTTAAGTAGTTTACAATATCAAAAATAAAGTTCTTGATATTCTAATTTACTATGCACGTTTAAAAACTTTAATGGTCTGTTTGGAAACAACTGTGTAATTACTATGCAGTGTAATTACTAGGGTAGTAATTACACTGCATAGTAATTACATTGTATTTTAAAATACAAGGTGTGTTTGGATGTCAAGTGGTAATTACATGTGAATTCCTAATATCATGTTTGGCATGATAGTTAGTAATTACACAGTAAATTAATATTATAATATTTAAAAATAAATTTCATCAATTAATAATATATAAATAAATAATAATCTCTTCATAAAATAAAGTCAAAACTATAACAATTTAGTAGCAAATATTTAAAATAATTTTTTTTAAGACTATCTAATGCTCTTGCGTTCAGGGGCGGAGCCAGGACCTAATTACTAGGGGGCCAACTATTAATTTTTATTTGAAAAATTTTATAGTGCACCTCTAGCTAAAAAATTCGTTTTGACATCTAAAAAAGTTTTTTAGTCTATTTTTTTTTCATGATCGCGTACTTTGTAGTTTTCTCGTACTACTTGTAATTTTTAAAAAAATTCTGAATAATTTATAGTGCCAAAAAATAAAATTCAAACAATTATTTACCAAACAAATTAAAAAAAAAAAATCATGTGTGCAACAAATTTTTTTAACCTTATTTTTAGCACTGTAAACAATTCAAATTGTTGTAAAAATTTATAGATGACTCTAAATAAATACAACCTACGTAATCATGAAAATAATTTGGATAAAAAAAGATTAAAATATTTTGTTGTACTCATATTTTTTTCTCTTATATGTGTGGTAATCATGAGTTGTTTAAACTTTATTTTTAGTATTGTAGAATATTTAAGATTTTTTTAAAAATTTACGAGTGGTTTTAAATATGTACAATGTCCATAATTATAAAAAAAATGGAAAAACTTATTTTGTAATTATATTTAAATAAAGAAACACTAGTATTTATCTTATATTTCCATAAATATTTTCATCACATTCAAAGGTATTAACTAAGTTGCTAAGTATACGTGTGTGTCTGTATATATATAATCTCATTTTATTATATATCCAAAAATATATATGTTTATAATAGTTAATTAAAAAATAACTATACATATATATATATATTATAAATTCATTATCTTCAAAAAATTTGGGGGGGCCAGGGCCATCCCACCCTTTAAAGTGCCTCCGCCCCTGCTTGCGTTCCATATATTTTGAGTTATTAAATCTCTAAAATTAAACATATATTGCTTATCATCATCTGTTGGCCCGTCACCAAGTTCTTCATCTGAATCTAAATCAAAATCAATATTGTTCAAACTTTCACAATTTCCTATTTCATTTCCATGTCCTCTTCGAAAAATTCATCATCCCAATTCCACTTGCGAATAAAGTTGTGAAGTAAACAACATGCTAATACAATCCAACCTTATTTTTTGATGATTGATAGAAAAAGGGAAAGTCAATACATTAAAAATAATTAAAACATCATATCAATTAATTAAATTAATTTGAATTTATTTTTGGTATGTAATAACACTGTGTAATTACACCCAATTCTCATGGGGGGTATGAGAATTGGAGAGAGTAATTGAGGCCTCCCAATTATCTCTAATTACACAGTTACTATGTAATTACATGGCCACACAACATGCCAAATCGTGTAATTACCTCCAATTACATCCACCTACCTTAGTGCTTCAAACGCGCCCTAAGGGTGCGTTTGGAAAGCCACAATGTAATTGGATTTGTGTGTAATTGGAGGTAATTACACAATTTGGCATGTTTGTCTGACTATGTAATTATACTGTAACTGTCTAATTGGAAGTAATTGAGGGGTTCCAATTACACTCTCAAATTCTCATGGCCCCCCATGAGAATTGAATGTAATTACACTATGTAATTACTAAAAACTTTACATATTAAACATTAGCTATTAAAAAATATTATTTTCCCATGTAATTACTAACTATTTTGCCAAATAAGATATTAAGAATTCACATGTAATTAACACCTCATATCCAAACACATCTTGCATTTTAAAATATAGTGTAATTACCATTCTAGTAATTACCTTACTTAGTGATTACACAGTTACTTCTAAACGCACCCTAAATATATTTTTGACATTGTAAATTATTTAAAAATTTACAGAAATAATGTTGTAAGTATACGAAAAAAATTTGAAAAAAAAAAATTAAATATATTTTCCGAGACAAAAATTGACTGAAAAAATCGAAGTAGTCTTGCCAGCTGGCATGGGTCAAGTTTCTCTCTAACAGTATTGTTTGTTCTTCTACGTATTCGACTGGTTCTACGCTGGTTGGTTTTCTGTTCCGATTGCTGCGTCGTCATCGGTGGAGCACGGTGTCACGAAGGTTCTGATCGTTGAGTCGTCATCGGCGGAGCACGGCGTCAACTGGATATTGCGCCTGGGTCGACTGGATATTGCTGCGACTGGGTCGACTGGAGTTTGCGCCTGGGTTTTTTCTCTGTTCCGATTGTTGAGTTATCGACTGGTTTAGTTATCGTCATCGTTGAGTTATCACTGGATATTTGCGTCTGGGTTTTTTCTGTTCCGATTGTTGAGTTATCGATTGGTTGAGTTATCGTCATCGTTGAGGTATCGACTGGATATTTGCGCCTGGGTTTATCTGCTCCGATTGTTGCGACTGGTTTAAACGTGCCGGTTCTCTCATTGACTCTCATAGGGCTCTCGACGGATCAGGTTTGTGGTGTTGGGTTTGTTTTTCCCAGTTTCTATCGTGAGTTGTTTTTTGGTTTGATGGCTTCGACTAGCACAGCCATGGATGACATGGAGTTCCAGTATGGGCATATAGAGTTGGATGATGAGGAAGAA
This sequence comes from Cannabis sativa, assembly GCF_029168945.1. Taxonomy (NCBI): domain Eukaryota; kingdom Viridiplantae; phylum Streptophyta; class Magnoliopsida; order Rosales; family Cannabaceae; genus Cannabis; species Cannabis sativa. The sequence goes on along the minus strand of NC_083601.1, from coordinate 36,694,894 downwards.
TGTGGTTTTGAGATTGAGGACGACGTGGAGGAGGCGGTTCTGGTGGATGATCGTTGGTGTTTGGTGGGGAGGTTTTTGAATGCGAGATCGATAGATTTTGAGGCTATGAAACACACGCTGGCGGGGTTATGGAAACCGGGCAAAGGCTTGTTTGTCAAGGAATTGGGGCCGAACCTTTTCTTATTTCAGTTTTACCATGAGATCGATATTAAGCGTGTTATTAATGGCAGTCCTTGGACTTTCAATAGGCTACCATTGATATTTGGTAGAGTTCCACGAGGTGGAGATCCGAAGTCTGTAAAGCTTAATCAACTTGATATGTGGATACAGATTCATGGCCTTTCTACGGGATTTATGACGGAGAAAATTGTCGTTACCGCTGCAAACTACATTGGCTCCTTTGTTGAATCGGACCCTAAGAACTATAATGGTCTTTGGCGGGATTATCTCCGAGTAAGAGTGACGGTGAACATTGATGTCCCATTGAAAAGACGAATGAAGCTTAAGAAAACGGGTGGTGAGTGGTTTTATGCTAATTTTAAATACGAATTTGCTCCGACATTTTGCTTTATCTGTGGTTTGATAGGTCATTCGGAAAACTTTTGTCCTAAGTTATTTGATACACCTGAGGATGAGATTGTTAAACCTTATGGGAGCTTTATGCGTGCACAACCACGAAGGAAAAATTATCTATTGAGCTCTCAGTATTTGCGTACGGGTACGGAGGCCGATGAGCAGTTTGACCATGCAATCCCGGTGCGACAAGATGAGGAGGATGATCGGCCAGCCATGCAAACTGGGAAACTACCTTGTTTGGAGTTTGAGAATAATCCCCAGTCAAAGGTGGTTGATGATATTCCAGATTTGGTGGATGATGGGAATATTCCTCTTAATGAAAATTTGAATCATAATGGCAACAAGACTAATGCTTCCAAGTCTAGTATCAATGAAAGAGGAAAGTCAGTTGTGTTTGGAAATCATGTGTCAAGCGGGAAAGGTCAACCTTCACTTTTCATTGGTGGAATTATCGGTCCACATGGAGGACAAGGAGGCCGTGGGCCTTCTACTGAGTCCAAAAGAAGGCGTCAACATGAAGGGGTTGGTGGGCCTGACTATGTTGATATGGAAGCGGAGGATAGTGCTGATATGGATGTTAATGGACTCTCAAAAAACGAGTTCGAGGTGGGTTCTGGTTTCCAGGCCCACCGGGCATTATGAGTACATTAAGTTGGAATTGTCGTGGGATGGGCAACCCACGGGCGATACAATTCCTATATGATACTGTAGCCCATAGGAAACCAGATTATATCTTTTTATGTGAAACTTTGTGTCGTAAGGATGTGTTGGAGCGAGTTCGAGCTAAGCTGAAGTTTGAAGGTATGTTTGCGGTTGATGCATGTGGTAGGAGTGGGGGGGTTGCTTTACTATGGAGGCATAAGGAAGATGTCAAAGTATTGAACTATGCCACTAATTTTGTGGATGTGGAGGTGCGGCCTACTGATGTTGGGGAGTGGCGTCTTACGGGGTTCTATGGGGAATCTAAGAGAAGTTTGCGTGGGGCTTCCTGGGAGCAACTCCGGACGTTGGCTCGTGGAAACACTCTTCCTTGGTGTGTAATTGGGGACATGAACAATGTTTTATCTCAAGAGGACAAAAAAGGGGGACATCTCTATCCTAACTGGTTAGTTGACGGCTTAGGGACCTTTATTCGGGAGTGTGGGTTAATTGATTTAGACATTGTGGGACATCGGTTCACTTGGGAGAAAAGTCGGGAGGCATAATTGGATAGAGGTCCGTTTAGATCGTGCTGCAGTGACGGACGGATGGCTCCATTGTTCCCATGGGCTAAACTTATTAATCTCGAGGTATCTTCTTCTGTTCATTGTCCCATTTTTCTTGACTTGGTTCGGCATAATATAGCTTGGGAGTCGCAAATTTCGCTTTGAAAATTGCGGCCGGGAACCTCTGTGTTATCGAATTGGTAAAGGAGTGTTGGGAGGAGTATAATCTAGCGGGTATCCAAGAGAAAATACAACGGTGTGGGGAATCTCTTTCGGTTTGGGGCAAAGATTATTCGGGTAATTTTGCTTCTCGTATACAATATTGGAAGAAGGAGGTGAGACGGTGGAAGCAAGGTAGAGATCCTGATGCTATTTCTAAATATAAGGAAGCTGAGACAGAACTTTTTGAAGTTCTTACTCAGAAGGAGGTGTTTTGGCGTCAACGATCGAAACAATTGTGGCTTCAGGAGGGGGATAAAAATAGCAAATTTTTCCATGCAACGGCTTCTTCTCGGCGCCGTATGAATGCTATTGATAAACTCCAATGCGAAGATGGAAGTTGGGTTGGTAGGGAATCGAATTACATCGGATGTCATGTGCTCTTGCTTCCAGAACACATTTACTAGTTCCAATGTACTATGGATGATGTTCTTGATGGGATTTACACTTTCTTGTAACTTCAACTCGGAATGACTACTCTCTTGCAACCTTTGAGTGATGAGGAGGTGAAAGATGCTCTATTTCGGATGCACCCGAGATAAATCCCACGGACTAGATGGCATGACTCCGGGTTTTTATCAAAAGTGTTGGGCAATTGTGGGTAATGACGTCATCAAACGGAGTCAGCTCTTTTTTCTTATTTGGACAGTTGCCTACTGGTCTTAATCATACTAATTTAGTGTTGATTCCTAAGAAGAAAAATGCCACTACTATGGGTGACATGCGCCCGATTGCTCTTTGTAATGTCCTCTACAAGGTTTGCTCCAAGGTTCTAGCTAATCGGTTGAAGCTTGTTCTTCCTGCAGTCATTTCAGAGAATCAGAGTGCTTTCATTCCCGGGCGTCTTATAACTGATAATATTATGATCTCGTTTGAGGTGATGCATTATCTCAAGCGGAAAAGAGTTGGAAAGGAAGGCTATATGGCTCTTAAGCTTGATATGAGTAAAGCGTATGACCGTGTTGAGTGGCTTTTTCTTAAGAATATCATGCTAAAAATGGGCTTTGATGCGCGGGTGGTAGATCTTATTTTGCATTGTGTCTCAACGGTTTCGTACACTATTACTCATGGGGGTCGTGAGATGGGGCCAATTGTTCTGGAAGGGGTATTAGACGGGAGATCCGTCTCCTTATTTATTTCTTTTGTGTCTTTGAAGGATTTTCTTCTCTCATAAAAAGATTTGAAGCTCGGGGAGCTCTTCATGGTTGCCGTGTGTGTAATGGTGCCCCCATAATTTCTCATATGTTGTTTGCGGATGATTGCTATATCTATTGTAAGGCTATTGAAAGGGAGGCTCGTAGTGTTCTTCTTCTGCTTCAACTATTTGAACAAGCCTCAGGTCAGTGTGTTAATTATTCTAAATCAACTATTTTCTTTAGCCTCAACACAACTTCGGCCTCTAGACAAGATATGTGTAATCTTCTTCGAATGAATGAAGCTCCTGAAAACAGTTTGTATCTTGGCCTTCCTTGTATCATGGGCCGTAATAAGAATGCTATTCTTGGCTTAACGAAGGATAAGATGCGAAGAGAATTCGAGTTGGGAAGGTCGCTTGCTTTCAAAAGCGGAAAGGAGGTATTGATTAAAACAGTGGCTCAGTCTCTTCCTACATATGCTATGTCTGTGTTCTTGTTGCCGGTGGAAACCTGTAATAAGCTAGAGGGTATGATGAGCAAATATTGGTGGAGTTCGGGATCCAATCAGACCCGTGGGGTAAGTTGGGTGAGTTGGAGGAAGCTGTGCCGTCATAAGCATCATGGGGGGCTTGGTTTTCGAGACTTAAGGGATTTCAACTTAGCCATGTTGGGAAAACAAGCTTGGAGGTTAGTTACAAATACTCATTCTCTTGTTAGTCGGGTATATAAGGCCCGATATTATCCTCAGGGTTCTTTTTTGAGTGCTTCTCTTGGGCCGAATCCTAGTTTCATATGGAAGAGTATTTTTGAAACGCAAGCTTTGATTAAGGAGGGCGCTCGTCGGGGGGTTGGTCCAGGCACGAATATTAGTGTTCAATTTGACCCGTGGCTTGCGGATGATTCTCAACCGTGGGTTACTTCTAGAGCTACTGGTATGGAGACGTGGACGGTTAATAATCTCATGTTGGTAGGAGAACGGGCTTGGGATTTAGAGGTGGTTTCGAATATATTCAATGACCGAGATAAAGAGATGATCATTCGAACTAACATTGATCAGGAGACTCCTATTGATACTTGGTATTGGCACAAGGACCTTTATGGGTTCTATACTGTGAGGGAGGCATATCGGTTGTTGCACCATTCGAGTTCACTAATACTAGTGAGTCTGAGATTAAGATATGGAAAATTGCATGGAAGCTTCATGTCCCTCCCAAAGTGCACCAACTCATGTGGCGTGCTTTATCTGGTTGTTTGGCTACTAAGGTTCAACTTACCACCAAACATATTCCTCTAGATCAAGTTTGTCCTATGTGTAACCAGGTGCCTGAGACCATTTACCACTTGTTGGTGCAATGTTCTTTTGCACGGTCTTGTTGGCATCTTTCGGTTCTAAATTGGAGTCATACGCCTATGGAGTCTTTTTGGGATTGGTTTAGCCACATTCTGCTACAACACTCATCCACGGCCCAGGAAGAATTGCTCATGGTTCTTTGGGCGATTTGGTATGCCCGAAATGAGATGGTTTGGCGGGACAAATCAATGTCAGCGGCGGAGGTTATTCTGCGGCAAGAGTAGTCCTTAATCAATGGAGAAATGCTCAGACAAGGAGAATGGGGTCTTTACTTGTTCCTACGGGTTCAAGATTGGACTTAGAGCATTGGGTGAAACCAGTTATGGGAAAGATTAAGGTTAATGTCGATGGTGCAATCTTTGCAAGTGATGGTCGATTTGGAGCGGCAGGGGTGGCCCGGGATTCTCAGGGTCGATTCATTGAAGGCTTCACAGTTTTACGAGTGGGGTGTGTGGATTCGGCTATGGCTGAAGTGGTAGGGGTTAAGGAGGCCTTGAGTTGGATAAAGAGGAAACATTGGGGACCGGTTGAGATTGAAACCGATTCTTTGGTTGTTGTCCAGGCAGTCCAAAGCACGGTGGAGATACCTTCTCCTTTTGGCCTTCAAGTGGCGGTTTGTCGTTCTCTTTTGGCGGGTTGCGCTAGTCTCGATTAATTTTGTTAAACGTTACGTAATAATTGCGTTATGTAACTTAGTAGCTCTTGTTTGTATCCAGATCGTATTTTTAGTGAGGATGATGTTCCTCCTGATTTTCTTTCTATTGTAATGGTTGAATCTTCTTATTAATAAAGTTACCATTTTCCTTCAAAAAAAAAAATTGACTGAAAAAAATAGTCAGTTAAGTTGGTGTGGTGTGGGCTTCCTCACGGTAGTAGTAAAGTACGGATTATTTTCACTTTGTGGAGTGGGGCCATTAGTACATTCTCATAAACCTTCACTTTGAAGGAAACTAGAAAGAGAGAGAGAGAGAACTATGGTGATGGTGGACCAATGTAATGCAATGGAACCCACCTTCTGATTTGTTTACACATTTCTATCCATGTAGCTGATACCATTTTATTTTACTATTATCAGAGCCTGCTTCCATTCTAATTGATAACCTATAATTTTTATTATAGCTACAAGTCAAGAGTCAAGACAACACCTATTAGTCCTAATCAAACCCATTGGGACCTCAAATCATAATTTCTTGTCTTTTCGTTCTCTTAATTTCTTTTTCATTTTATTGATTTTCTTCATCGATCATTATATTCTCTAGGTTTCATCTTATACTGCGAGAGACAAAGAAGAGACTGGAGAAGTGAGAGTGATAACACAGAGGTAGAGACTGGGACAAGAGTTGAATTCGAGGTTTAGAGTGAAAGCAGAGTTGGTCACCAGCTAAATCTTCATTAAAGTGAGAATTTGATTTGGTTTTTGCTTTTTTTGGGTCTTCATTATTAAAAGAAATTTGAATTGGGTAGTGTGTGTGGTTTTTGTAGGTTAATTAATTAAGTTCCATATCGAATTGGGGAAAATTCTTCAGTTCAGAGTAAGAGTTGAATTTTTGGCTAGTTTATGCATTTGAGGTTAAGAAGCTTCAATTGGGTAGAGTGAGAATTTTGTTTAGGTTCCAAATTTTAAAGAAAATCAGAAACTTGGAGAAAAAATTCCACGCGCACATATAAATATTAATGTTGAGTGAGTTCTTCAAGATCTATTGATAGTATGGCCGTGAGTTCTGTGTCTGAAGTTGCTCAAAACGTTGGTCGAATAAGGTACCCTGATATCTCAGAAGTGATGTCTAGTAGTGAGGGAGAGATTGTACCGGAACCCACAGAAAGAGTGACAGAAGATACAATATATGTTGCAGTGGGAAAATATGTGAAAGAGAGCAAATCAGTCTTGGTATGGGCGCTTCAGAACTCAGGAGGGAAGAAGATTTGCATACTTCATGTTCATGTGCCTGCACAAATGATACCCCTGAGTGAGTCTGCAACTTATATTATTACAATTGTATTTACATACATAGACTCCGACATATAAAATGTGTGCGGGGGAGAGATTATGATCACACACACTTATGCATGCCTAATGAATTAGTTTGTATGCAGAATTCTAGATAACAAGCCGGTTCAAGTACATGTATGTTTGTATGTCAAATTTGTATTTTAAACTGATTTCTGAATCATTGATCATGTATTACTTGTTAGGAGTGGAGTCTAGAAACTTTATTTATTGAACTGCTGTTGACAACACTTTGACAACACTTGATGGTGATTTGCCTCTTTTTGACTGAAAAGTCTGGTGTTTTGTTGTTGGATATATAGTTGTGGAGATTTGTTAAGATTTTGAAAGAAAAAAAAATGGGATAATTGGTTTAACATTGTTTAACTCTTTTCCATTTTCTTAGTGGGTACAAGGTTTCCAGCAAACTCGTTGAAGGATCAGGAAGTCAGAGCATATCGTGAAATTGAAAAGCAAAAGATGCACAGAAGTTTAGATGATTACCTTTTTATTTGTGATCGAATGGGGGTAAAATATATGTTGTGTCTGTTTCTTTGCGTCTGATTTTTGTTGTAATTCCTTTCGGAAGTCTGTTTTAAGTAAAAATATAATTTCTAGTTCTGCCAAGAGCAAAATAAAAAAGTATGAATCTAGAGTTTATTTATCCTATTCCTAGTCTTGCAGCTCTTGCTGACCCAAAATCAACTGATCAAAATGATTTATGTGAAAATAGGTACAGGCAGAGAAGCTACATATAGATATGGAGTCCATTGAAAAGGGAATTATTGACCTCATCACCAAGCACAAGGTTACGAATCTTGTTATGGGAGCAGCAGCGGACAAGTACTATTCAAGGTACAACTACATAATAACTTTTCTTATCATGTGTATATTTTATTTTATGCATTCTCTCTCAACGCAGTCTTGTTGTCATCCCAGATGATTAGATCCAGCATTACTTGGGGAAAAGTGGACCCATAGTTGAGAGTAGGATTATACGCTGTAACTGGAATGTGATGTGGCTGTTTCTTTTTGGTTCAGATTTTGTTTAATAACACAAATGTGCTATATAATTAGTTGATTGAAAGAAAAAAATAATTTAGAGTCAACATAAAAATTTGGTTGTCTAATGTTGCTTTCAATGTAAAGAATTTGTGGTAGCTGCAGATTATGGTATATTTACCTTATATTCAATGTCTATTTATTTAATGCATGTATATCTATTTATAAATGTGTTTGTGCTTTAATATTCTGCTTGTTTGATATTTTACCCAATGAGGGATTGCATACTTTATGTTAACAATTAGTTAAATTTACCCTCTGCTACATTTACTTAAAAAATGTGCTTGCACCTTCACTCAGAGGTTGGCTTTTTCTTGAAAAGAAAGGATTTAGTAATTTTTTTACTGAATATTGTGTTTTATTGGTGTACCTGTATATAAGATTAGTTGGTCAATGTTATAATGTAGAAAAGCTAGCTATTATAATTAGTTTCAATAACCGGTTTGTGTCTATAGTCCTCCTATAAGAAGAGCCAGTGTATACCTGCATTTTGTGTGCCGATTCTACATGGTATCAGAGACAGGTTCATCTGTCCATAATCCTTGTTTTCCCCTTCTGCCTAGTCTTTATACTACCTACAATTGCAGGAGAATGATGGACCTCAAATCAAAGAAAGCCATTTTTGTGTGCCAACAAGCACCTGGTTCCTGCCATATACATTTTACTTGCAAGGGGCACCTCATTCATACCAGGTTGGTCATTATTCAGTAGTTTCTCCATTATGTAGATGTCAATTCAATAATTTGTTTCAAATTCTTACTATCAAATTGTACAGTGAATTGTTGCTAGGGAGACCTTTGTGACAAGTTCAGATTTTCACAGATTTTGATATCCTGAGTACTAATGCTGTTAACACTACAACACAGGAGAAGTAATTTAGGTGGAACTGATATTGAGGTAACATCTTTACCAGTGCAACCAATCACTGAGACAGGACAATCCAACAACAACTTGAGATCTCAGTCTGTTAATCTGGGACAGAGTTATCAAGCAACATTCACAAGTCAAGTTCAAGATCCTTATCGCAGGGTAAGATCAGCAAATAATATGAAAATTGGGAGGATGGTGAGCGATATTTCTTCCCTAGATGGTTCTGAAGGAGGACTGTCAACTCCTCAGAACAAAAAGGATGCAGAAGGAAGTTGTGATGAATGGGATATTGTACCAAGGACTCCAGCTTCAGGTTATTCAACATGCTCTTCCACTCCAGTGATGGATGCAGCTTTCAATTCTTTTGTGAGGAATGGCGGGAGTGACACTGGATTGGACCTAACTGCACTTCCTCATTCAAAAGAAGCTCTTACTCATTCATCCCCTCCAAGTGTATTGGTAAGTTTCAAAACTATTTTTCTAGCATGATATTTGTATTTTAAGGATCGAAGGGAAGCCTTTTGTCTTTTGCTTGCCACTAATTATTTGAGTAGTTCCAATAATTTCTGAAATATTTCATGGTTGCTATCAGGATGGAAGTATAGATGAAACTCTTTATGATCATCTTGAACAAGCATTTTCTGAGGCTGAAAATGCCAAGCGGGAAGCATTTCACGAGGCAGTTAGGCGTGGGAAAGCTGAAAAGGATGCTATTGATGCTATACGCAGGGTAAATTCTTACCTTCCAAGATTTCTTCGAGCTCATCTCATCTGTTAATTTTTTTCCCTAGGCTATTTAGGATTTTTAACCCCCGAACTATGACTTATGTATTATTGTGCCCTTGAATTTTTCAGCCCGTTAAAAATGGTGCCCGAACTATTCACAGTGTTGTAAATTGGTCACTCTGTCAAGTTTTGTCATACCTCATACGTGGTAAACAGAATAATGACATAAATATTTAGATAATTGTCACATTAGTGTCACGTCAACACCATGTGTGTAATTAAATCCTAAATAGCCTAAATAGCCTTTTTCTTATATATTATTTCAATTTCAGATTGCTTGTAGTTTTATCTCTATCCTCTATAAATGCTTTGGACTGGGCATTTTCTATTGGAACTTACAAGAATTGGGTAGATATTACAAATTATGTACTTTGCTATCATTTTATTTCATATCATATCTATGATGAGAAGATAAGCAAGACCCACGTATGCAATACTGATAGAAATTTTTTTATTAACACTGATTCTAATGTTAAATGTGTTATCATTACCAATGCTTTTATGATAATTTGATTGTCCATCTTACTGATTTGACAAATTTGAAATTTCCATGTTAATAAATTTATACCCCTCACAATTGGTATGGTTGTATTCAATTTAGATACTGGTTGCATTCAATATATTTAGTAATTGCATGTAAACCTGAGTATATACCTCTGAAGCTTGAAAGGAAAACTCATAGTGAATACTGGCTTTAATAGGCAAAAGCATCGGAGAGCTTATATGCTGAGGAATTGAAACATAGGAAAGAAGTGGAGGAAGCGGTTGCAAAAGAGAAAGAGGAACTTGATAAAATAAAGAACCAGCAAAATGAAGTGGCGGAAGAACTTCGTGCAGCCCAAGATCAAAAACTATTACTGGAGAGCCAAATTGCAGAGTCTGATGAGATGGTAAAGAAATTGGAGGAGAAGATTATATCAGCAGTGGAGCTATTACAGAGTTACAAAAAAGAACGAGATGACCTGCAGGTTGAGCGTGACAATGCACTGAGAGAGGCTGAGGAGCTGAGAAGAAACCAAGGAGAGGGAACAAACACACACATTCCTCAATTCTTCTCTGAGTTCTCATTCTTTGAAATTGAGGAAGCTACCAATAACTTTGATCCATCCTTGAAGATTGGAGAAGGAGGGTACGGAAGCATTTATAGAGGTCTCTTGCGTCATACACAGGTGGCTATAAAAATGCTCCATGCTCATAGCATGCAAGGCCCCACAGAATTTCAGCAGGAGGTAAGATGGTGTGATTGTAGCAGTAGCAGCTGAATAGTTTATATAGACTAATATTTATCTAAGTAATAATTGAAAAAATTATATCATTTACTAAGATCAGATTTGTACTTCATTTGATGCATTTTAATGGATCTGTTACTTCGTAATCTTGATCGATGACAATGTTACACTTTTTGATAATTTAGGCCACCCAAGTAATGTTTGGACTGCCCTGTCTACTTGATTTGGTTGAATATTATGCCTATGGTAATTCAGTATATAGCATTTATTAGCCTTCATTGTTTCTGTCCTTGAGAAATAATAAATCAATTACTAAATCCAGCGCTACAATTTTAAATAGAACATACGGAAATGTGTGAGGTGTAGAAATTAAGAGCCAAACACAAATGACAAACTTTTCAAATTTATTCTACCAATTTATACATATGATTTCTTTCCGTTGCTTATTTCTCTCATATTTCCCTGAAGACAGGATAGAACATATGAAATTGAATGTGATTATGTGTTTTGTCTTGACTACTGGAATGATTATTTTTAGGTTGATGTGTTGAGTAAGTTGAGACATCCCAATCTTGTCACACTCATTGGAGCTTGCCCAGAAGCATGGGCCCTCGTATATGAATATCTCCCCAATGGAAGTCTTGAAGATCGCCTTTGTTGCAAAGACAATACCTCACCATTATCATGGCAAACTCGCATAAGGATTATTACAGAGTTGTGTTCTATCCTTATCTTTCTTCATTCCAGCAAACCTCATGGTATTGTACACGGTGATTTGAAACCAGCCAACATTCTCCTTGATGCTAACTTCATTAGCAAACTTAGTGACTTTGGAATCTGCCGTCTGTTATCTAATGGTGATAGTTCATACAGTAATACCACATTGTGTTGCAGAACTGATCCAAAGGGCACTTTTGCATACATGGATCCTGAGTTCCTGTCAACAGGAGAGCTTACATCAAAATCCGATGTTTATTCCTTTGGAATTATACTGTTACGGCTGCTGACTGGAAAGCCAGCTTTGGGAATAACAAAGGAGGTACAGTATGCATTGGATCAAGGAAAGCTAAAAACACTCCTAGATCCTTTGGCTGGAGACTGGCCATTTGTGCAGGCTGAACAGTTGGCTCGCCTGGCGATGAGGTGTTGTGAGATAAACCGAAGGAGTAGAGCAGACCTCGGATCAGATGTTTGGAGGGTACTTGAACCAATGAGAGCTTCGTGTGGAGGCTCATCATCGTTCCGGTTGGGTTCTGGAGAGCACTTTCAACCTCCTTCATATTTCATTTGTCCCATCTTCCAGGTATGATTCCTCTGTTATCATCTATATTATAGTAGTCAATAGTTCCTTGTTGCCATAAAAATGTGGGTGATCATCAAATAATTCTCATATATTTATGTATTAAAACTATCAAATGATTCTTTAACACTTGCAACAAGGAGTGCTAGTTATAGGTCTAAGTCCAACACTTCATCTAGGAATTTATGTATATTCTCTCCCCAACTCTATTCTGTTGTAAATTTCTTGCGATGAAAACCTGCAGGAAGTAATGCAAGATCCGCACGTGGCAGCAGACGGCTTTACATATGAAGCCGAGGCTTTGAGAGGATGGCTGGATAGCGGACATGACACATCTCCGATGACAAATCTTACACTGGAACACTGCAATCTTGTTCCCAACCACGCTCTTCGTTCTGCCATTCAGGAGTGGCTGCAGCAGCATTGATATCTTTCACCTTTTCATATTGTTCTGGTTGTGATATTGCTTACTCAGTCACAGGCACACGCACTACACATGCATACATACATACATAATAATTACAAGTTTCTCATATATTAAATATACCACTTCTCCTTGGCCTTTGTGTTACTTAATTCAATGTAAGTTTGTGTAAAAACAACGCTGTGATGATTCTCACTCTCTTTGTATATAGAAATATAAACTCTTTTGCTTGATAATTTTCTAGTCTCATACCAGATTTTAAAATTATGTTGAACTTTTAGGAGAGAAAAATATTGGCATACACAAACTTTTCCCGTAAAGTTTTGAAAATGAACTCAAATTTGTGGGCGTTAGTCCCGAGTAAATATCTAGACTATGGACATAAAAAAATAATTTGTTCACCTTGGTTTTCTGACTTTGGCTCTGAAAATCTAAACTCAGATTATTATAGGGTAAATTTGGAGTTTGTATTTTATAAAAGTTATTAATTGGATCATCTGTTTTATTAAATAAAAATTGAATTTTATATTTTTCAAAGTGATAAAAGATAGTATCTTGAATTATTTTTTGTCAAAATAAAAGCTAGTAATAATTGGATTTAGAGTTGTTATGATAAAATTGTATATATTTTTTATATTTGTTAGTGTTAAAATTATTTTCAAGTTAGTTATACTAAAAATAATTATCAAAAATTGAACTCGAGAGTATTAATTTGTCATTTTATAAAACAAAAAGTCCAATGAATAACTTTTGTATTACCAAATTCAAAATAATACTAGTCCTTTACTAAATGCTATAATTCTGACCAAGCCATAGGAGAGTGCGTGTATGTTGGAGGTCTTGAGTTCAAGTCACAAATTATGTATAGTTGTAATATATAAACGCATAAATCCGAAAAAAAAAAATACCATACTGCTGTCAACATTAAAATATTCAAAGATAAAGAGTTATTCAAGTTAGTTATTTTAAAGATAAGGTTGAAAAATTCATAAGACTGGACCTCTCTCCCAAAGAAATAAGTTTGGAGTAGAATGTCAATTGAATAGTCTTAAGCCAACTCAATTGAACAGTGGGTGTCATTTTCCCATGATTGTACTTGAAGACTTTATAGAGAAGGTGGTAGTAGCACCATGTAGTGAACTATTTATTTATTTTTATGAATGTATATGCATATGTATATCGTATGCAAACTACCCACCTAAGACAGCTAATCACAAGCAGTACTAGAGACCTTATAAATATCGTGTACGTGGATTTGCAATATTTATTCATTTTGCTCAATAATTGTACACGTTTCTAGAGCAATAATGTGGCATGTACTATTTATTTATTTTTTTTGGTTATCAAAGTCTTTAATATCAAAAGTAATGATTATCTTTTGAGCCACGTAGCTTTTGAGGAATATTAGGATCTAATCTAAACTCTAACACTATGTTTGGTAGTGGAGAAAAAAAGTTAAAAGGAAAAAGTGAAGGGAAGAAGAAAATGTTATACGTTTGATATGAAAGAAAAAGGGATGGAGCCGTGGAGGAGAAAAATGGGTGGGAGAGATTTTTGGATAAAACTTATTGAGTTTTATTTGTACCCGACTAAGTTATAAGTATTATATATATATATTTTTTTTTTAGAATTAGACATTTCATTAAACAACTTGACGATTACAAGGAAATGGCAAGTCACGCTCAATCGCATGACGAGCACAAGGGGGAGAAACCCCAATCCACATAGCACTAACTTTGTTTGTCAAAGCATAATTGGCTAATACATGGGCAGCGACATTCGCTTCCCGAAACACAAACCGAACCCCATTAGCTGAATGATGCCGAAGTAAACGTTGAATCTCCACAATGAGGCCATCCTCCTGCCAACAACCCACCTCCACTCCATTAATAAGACGGACTGCTTGCAGGCAATCTGATCTAACTTCAAACATGGCCACACGTCGCTGGATGGCTGCCTTAATACCATCACGTATGGCCAACAACTCTGCCACCAACGGAGTACCAGCAGAGCAGAGCGCAGTAGCTGAAGCAAAGCTTACAACCCCCTCGACATCTCTAATAACTACCCCAGTTGCCGCCCCCTCGCCACGAATAGAAAACCCAGCGTCCACATTAACAGAAAAACAACCAACACTAGGCCGCTCCCATCTCGGCATCTCTGTTCATTTTTCATTTTATTTAAGTTATTTTTCATTTTTTCTTTGAAATTATAATTTTTTTGGAAAATGTTAGAATGCACCATCTTAAAAGTGATGCATCGATGTACCCCTATCTAGCATTTAAGAGACTTTTTAGTCCAACTGTTTTTTATGATCGTGTACATTATAATAATTTAAGGTCTGCAATAAAATTTTGAGAAATTCAGAAAAATTTAACACGTTGAAAATAGTATTTAAACTATCTATTACAAGCGTGTTAAATAGACTATATAAATTATTTTGAATTTCTTGAAATTTTATAAGATGTCTTAAACAATTATAACGTTCACAACTATAAAAAAAATAGAGTAAAAAGTTTTTTTAGATGCTAAAATAAATACGGGTGTTTCGGTGTGCATCCATTTTAAGAGGTGCATTGTCGAAACACCCTAATTTTTTTATTCTAAGAAAAATTTATGTAATTATTTAAAATGTTATTTATTTTTTATTCTATTTATATATTTTTTAAGAATATGAGAAGAAAAATGTTTTTCTAAAAAAAACTAGTATAAATTGAGAGTATATATTTCATATAAAATAAAAATATTAAAATAGGTGCTTAATAAATTTGTAGAGTATTTACTTATTTTTCATTAAATTAATTTATATAATTATATTAGTTTGTAATTGTACTTTTTGTCAGTTTTTTTTCCCTTCCATTCTCTTTTCTCTACCAAACTTAGAGAAATATCTTCTATCTTCTCTTTCTATCTATTCTATTTTCTATCCCTCATTATTTTGTTTCTTTCTAATTTTCTTTCCACCTAACCAAACATAGTTTATTATATATTCGTATAGTTTGGTATTCAGAATTCTACTAAAATAGCTTAGCTATACGTATATAAACTTTTCATTTCCCATAAAAAAAATGAATATATTGAAAAAGAAAAGAATCAATGAAAATTATATAAAAAAAAGGACAAACATAAATTAATGGTTATTGTAATCATGGGCCTACGTATATACGTATACGTACGCCACTTAAATATGAAGAAATTAGTCTCAATCAACAAGAGAAAGATAAAGACAAGGTATGTATGTTGTAATTGTTTTTAAATGATTTCTTTTTAGTAGTGGAAATAGTGGCAACATAAATAAATGCAAAATTGGGGTACAAAATAAGTTCCCAAAAATCATTATGTCCTCTCACTCATTTAATAATTAGAAATTCAAATTAACACATTTTTCTTCATTATAAAACTCTCTCTTAATTAATATCCATCATTATCTCATTACTTTTATTCTTCTAATTATTTTCATAGAAACCACAATAATGAAATGTAACTTCTACATTTTCCACACAATTTGATCATTGTTCTTTTCTATATCTTTCACTCTCTTCACACTTTTTATGTTTACTATGTTGTGTTTTTCCATATAAAAAAAGGTTGTTTTACATAATAATTTGTTTTATGTTTAAAGTTAGTGAAGTTTAAAGAAGAGTTGTTTTGCCACATCATCTTTTAGCCATTTTAACTTTTTGTACGTCAAAAAAGGCAATTGAAGTAAAGAATAAGAACTTGTTTAATCTGTACACCAATTTCAAAAACAGGACAATATGCATCAAAATCAATGACTAATTTGTCGGCTTTCCTATTTATACATATTATAAAATTTTCCTTAATTATTATATAAATAAATACATTAAGTCAATGATAAACTATATAATTACACGTCGTACGTATATGTACGTAGGCCCAAAATGGATTTGAGCCCATCCGATCATTCCAGTGGGCCCCACACATGTGGATCTCCTCCCCACGTGTGATTCCACCATTAAGGATTGGGCATGTGTGGATAGTGAACCCTGAATTGTTCCATGTGAGGGTCCCACCAATACAGCGCTAATGCCGTACTACTAAAGAAAGTGTCATGCTCCTATGCGCCCAATAATATCTGACTCCGACACGTGTAATAATTCTATTCGATACAAGCTGTAAGGAACAAATTTGTTAGCCAATTAAAAATCTGATTATTGTTATTTGATGGTGAGCGTGCATCCAGAGGATCTAAGAGATTAATTATTTTAATAGATTGTCCTATCTGTACGGCCTATACGGTGCTGCGAACCGCTTCGGACAGTAGCCGGTTATCTGTAAAATATGGTACACGCGCTTTCAAACTTTTTTTTTTTCATATATAATTAAGATAAATATTAAAAAAAAAATCAATTTTGAAAATAACCAGTAAAATTTCGTCAAAACTCAAAGCTTCGTAACTCTTCTATTATTGTATTGTTTGTTTTCCCACCAAAAAAAAAGTTTTTTTTTTTATAGATTTCATGTTTCACCTAAAAATGGTTAATATATATTTTGAGCTACATTTAACTATTTATGTAATTAATAAGCTAAATCAAAGTCAATTATCTGTTTATAGTTTATTAATGGTTAGTGTCAAAAGCGTTTGAATAAAAAATAATAGTACATCGTGGTACAAAAAAGTCAAAAGTTACTCTTCATATGCGTATTTTAGCCATTTGACAGTTTTTATTTTATTTTTTTTAACAAAAGATTTATATTTTTTTCGACTAAAACAAAAATAAATAAATAAAGTAAAACAAATTATCACTTACCCGTCATTTATTGGGTATTAATATTTTAGGACCTTACAAGACACATAATTTCCATCCAAATAGAAAACAAAACGAACAAAGATTATTATTTTTACTTACCCAACAACAATAACGAAATACTGTAATAGAAAATATGGTTAAATAATTTGCCCTAATTGATTCTCAAAACAAACTCAACTGTATGACCTAGATATGATATAAATTGATGTATGCAAAAAAAAAAAGAGTCATTCGTTTTTAACTTAATTAGTAGAAAAAAAAGTTGTGTGTTTGTACAGTAATGGAAAATTGTAAAAAGTAGAAAGGGATCAACTTCTTTTTGGATGAATATACAGTATTACTTTGTTTGACCCAACAAGATTTTCTATATGACACTTTTTTAGTACCAAATTATTTACACAAACATTACCAACTTCTAAATAATAAAATATACCACTGCAATGCTATTCTATAATTTCGGTGTGAAAATGAAAGGCCAATTAGGATTTTTTCTTTCCGAACTTTAACATGTATAAAATCATGTTCCCTGAACTTTTTTGGTCGTTAAAAATTCTCCCTAAACTATTGAGATTGTTAGATTTAAGGACTTTTGTCTAATTTTAGTAAAAAAAATTTAACATGGATGAAAATTCAGGGGCATGATTTAGTACATATCAAAGTTTGAGGGACATGATTTGGTAGATATCAAAGTTTGAGAAGCATAATTTAGTACATAAACAATCACTGAAACAATAAAATTGAATGAAATTAGACAAAAGTCTTTAAATCTAACAATCTTAATAATTCGAGAGAATTTTTAACAGCCAAAAAAGTTCAAGGGGCATGATTTAATACATGTCAAAGTTCGGGGAAAAAAAAATCTTAATTAGCCAAAATAAAATTTTAAATTATATGAAATAATATATTTTTCTTAAAATAAAAGTGAAGAGAAAAAAAAATGATTGCCTAAAGAATCACCCAAATACATAAGTATGTATGTGTGAAGCTTAAAAAAAGAGCTAAAATGGACATTTTGTTAGTGATATGAGTAATTTTCTATAATTATTTATGTTTGAGATGTATTGTGAAGTAAATAAAGTATATTTGGTTCTACTTAAAAATACATTTATTTAGATATTAAAAAATAATTTATTAATTAAAAGTTCATTTGTTACGCTGTATTAGATGATATTTTTACATTATATTATATTAAAATATGTTATATATATCATATCTTTATATAATACTAGAAGTCCTAATTAATCTGAAAGTTAAGTAATTGATTTTAAGTTTGAATTTGATGAATTAAGGCTAAAATGATAAGTCACTGAACAAAGAATTTACAAGTTTTCTTTGACATTGGAAACATATTCTAACTGAGTAGTGCTTAGGTCCCTTTAGATCTGAAAAGAAAAAATTCTCTTGCTTCCATCAAGCTGAACTCCCTCTAGCAGATCAATTTCAACTTCTTTCAGATATTGAAGATCAACACTCCTTCTTCAATCCTTGAATATCCAATGAATTACAATCTGCAACAACAACAACAACAAAAATTACAAAAAAGTATTTTGCTCTAACAGAGCAAGAATCACTAGAAGATTCTCTCAAATATATAGAGTTAGTTAGAAAAAGCTAGTTCAATTTAGTTAGAAAAAACTAGTTCAGCTTATTTAACTAACACTTCGATAACATTGACTTAACTAACTAACACACTAACTGATCAATCCAACTGGCAATGAGTTGAACCAAACACTAAAACAAATTAAAAGTTGACGACTTAGCAAAAGATAAATGAAGTTAGACTACACAGTTGCATCTAACAAAGATTTAGTTGATCAACTCAAATAGTCAAAAAAAAAAAAAATAGTTCAGAATAGGGCTGTAGGCTGTACAAAAAAAAGTTTAAACCGCCCAAACCGAATAACCCGCCTAAACCAAACCGAAAAAATCGATAAAAATTACAAATCGAAATAACCCGAAAAATTACAACCCGCCCAATCTGTTAATTGGCCGCGTTGAAAATAGGTCCAACCCCGCCCAATTAAACCGAATAACCCGACCAACTCGACTTTGGCTTCTTTTTTTTTTTTTTTTAGTTTTTATTATATATAACATAAATGATTAAATATATAATAATATAAAATTGTATACTTAATTGTTGGTTTTAAAGTCATATATATTGTGTTGTGCTTTGGTGGAATTTGATATTTTTAATTTATCTTTTTAATTTTTATTGACTTTGAAATCTAAAAAAAAAAGTTTGGCCGGTTCGGGCGGGTTAACCATAACCCGCCCAAACCGTTGGTTGATTTACAATTTTTTTTTTTCAAATTGGCGGGTTGCACTTAAAATTTTAGCAATCCAAACTTTAAATTGGATTAAAAAATATATAGGACAAACCGCCCAAACCATGTACAACCCTATATAGTTCAGAACATAACTAACACAATATCAAATAACATAATTTGTCATATAAAAACATGACACTTATAATATTAAATTTTAATTTATACTAAAATATTATATATATATTTGAAATAAAAAATATTATATATTTAGGTGCCATGAAAATAAATATTAAATATAGCTTTATAGAAAAATATCACATAAATATAATTCAATTCAAACACAACCAAATAAACCATTATATAACAACGTTATTCACTGGTCCAAAACCAAAATATGTACATGGACTAATAAAATAAAAAAAAGTCATTAATTTGGGGTGGTTAGGCATGGTTTTTTAATTTTTTTTTTCTTAAAAAGTTTCGAAATAAAACATTATTTGGCAAAAAAAAAAATTAATTATTAAAAAAAGTTTATATCATAATATTTGTACGCACAAAATTTTTATACCATCTTATGATTATTGTATACGCCGGTCATAAAAAAAAATATAAATTTAATAATATAAGTGTCGTCTGGTAACACTTTTGTTTTTTAATTTTTTTAATCACAAAATGAAAGTAAAATTTTTGTTTTTAATAAATTTATTTTTAAAAAACAAAAATGCGTTCTGTAACCACTTTTGTTTTTCAATTTTAAAAACAGAAAACAAAAGTGTGTTCTGTAAAATTTATTTTTATTTTTATTTTTTGATTTTTATTTAAGTCGCGTCTAGGTCCGGGGTCGGATTCGGGTTCAAGTCAAAAGCCGAGTTCAGCGCCAGGGTTGTGGGGAGGGAATTCTGGTCCGGGTCTGGTCGTAATCCAAAAGATTGATTAAGAAAAAAAAAAAAACTGTTTAAAAAAATATTGAAAGTGATTTTTTTTGTTTTTAACATTTTAATTTCTAATTATAAAATTGAAAAGTAAAAACAGTTTTATAGAACATGTTTTTGAAAAAAAAAATCATTTTTCTACTTTTAAAAATAAAAAGTGATTAAAAAAGTGTTACTAAACGCCACCATAATAATTTATAATTTTGTTGAAATATAATTTTTTTGTTTATAAATATATTTGCCAAGTAATTTATATCCCTAATTTTTGGAAAATCTAAATTTAATGCTAGCTTGCATAATTTTTTAATATGCTAATATTTTAAATATGAAATATAAGGTGCTTTTACAATGCATTTTTTTTAAAAGAGATGCACTAATGCACTATTTATCTATTTTGTTATTTAAAAAAAATAATTTATTTTTTTATATTTGTGTATGTTATAATTATTTAAAATATTATATAAAATTAGTTTTGAAAAATTTAAAATAATTTATACGTATAAAATAAAATAATTACGTATATAACATAATGTTTTAGATTTTTTAAAATTTTAAAAGATGTTTTAAATAACAAAAAGACTATAAAAAATATTTAACTGAAAATTATTTTAAATATCGAAATAATAATATATCAATATATCTCTTAAAGGGTGTATTGTAAAATATATATAGATAATAAATAAAAAGAAAGGTAATATTTTTTGTAAATGAAAAGAAAGATAGGATTAAAATTATTCAAACTGGCCACGTAATAAACGGGTTATAACTTTGACGAAGAAAAATCACTTCGATAATAATGTCATCTTGACATCATGTCTTATTCTCCGACACTTTTTTAAGTCGAAACCAATTGGTACGTGGGTACACGCGCCAACAGATGAAGTAGGAAAAGTTGAGATAGCTTTAGACTCCGAAGGCTGAAAAGGTTAGGAAGAAAAACCAGTTCAACGGTTTCGCAACGACAACCACTGGATGACTTCGCTTTCCTCTTTATTTTATTTAATTAATAATAATTAAAAAAAATTAATTAATTTCCATTCTCATCTGGCCTTCGTTCCTGGACAAAAACGACAAACCAGAAAAAGCAAAACGCAATCCCACTTGGCTTCCCCCTTATATCTTTTCTCTTCCTTTTTCCGTATTTCTTTCACTCACATTTTTCATCTTCTTCTTCTTCGCATCTCATTTTCTGAAACCCTAACCTTTTACCTTTAAACTCTGATTATAATTCCATTATTTAATTTTCTTCTGGAGACCTTTTTTTTTTTAATTTATTTATTAATTTTTAGTGTTATTTTTTTTTTTAAAGTGAGAAAAATGGATTTACAGAAAGTTATACTTGTTGTTCTGCTGGTTATGGTGTTGAGTATGGAGGTTGGTTCAGCTGGGGACATAGTTCACAATGATAATATTGCTCCCAAAAGGCCTGGCTGTGATAACAACTTTGTTCTGGTAAGAAACCCCAATTTCTCTACTTATTGGTTTTATTTTCCTGATTTTCAGCTGCAAAAACGGGTGAAAGGGGAAACTGGAAGGAAGAACTTTTATATTTTATTTAAAATATTTGGTTTTTTAATGATTGAAAAATGAATTATTAGTTTTTATTTTGTCACTGGGATAAACAAGACAAGAATGCCACTTAATTTATTTATTTTAAGCTTTAGCTATTTTGGGTTTTGCAAATAAACCGTTTGATTGAATTATAGTTTATTTATATATATATTTTTTCATTTATTAGTCTCTGTTTGATTCTAGGAAAATTGGCTGAGTAAGACAAAAAAACAAAAAAGATTGTGTTTTTTCTTTTCTGTGGATCTTTTTGCCAGTTTCAGGTGTTGAAACTTTGAAATTTTTAATTGGGTGATTTGAATAGACCAGCTGTATTATGCTACTCTAATCAGACTTCTTATTTTGGGTACTAAATATTGAGAATCTGACGTAAAAATTATCAAAAAAAGTTTTTCTTATTATTGATGTCTGTACATACATTATGCCTATTCAGTAGCCCATAACTTGAATTTGCCTCTTTATTTCCCATCCCACCTCCCAGCTCCCACAATTTCTTGTGCCCCTGTTTGGCATGTAAATAATACTAAATTATTTCGTCTTAACACTTCTGCTTTCAGTTTGAGGATATAATAAAATTGTCAGTTGACTCAGTTCATTTCAGGATTGAACTGTTGCTCTCTCTAACAAATTTCAAGTTTTATGTTGTGTTCTAAAGTTATGAAGTTATTCAATATTAACAACCGTGCTTTCTTGTTGTTTTCCTTTCCACTTTAGATCCTGGGTTGTTTATCTTTGATTCACATCTTATTACTCCTAGTTGACTTTTTTTTTTTGGATTTGATCGAATTCCTAGTTTCACAAAATAATGGGCTGAGAACATACTATAAGCTGTTTTAAGACAAGATATCTGTCTGATGATGTTTTTGGTTTTCAATTTTAAAATTTCATGGCATTTATTATTTTATTTTTGTGCTGAAGTTTGACTTTTGATCACCTTAGAATTTATATTTAATGGATGGTTAGTTATGGATTGAGATGAAACCATGATTTTAAGTAAAATTGTATTAAATTATCGATCCTATGATTCTAAACAGACCAAATAGTTTTTTTCATACATGGTATGGTATTGTTAATAGTTTTGGCTTTTTAACCGATCAAATCGGTTGTCCCACATAGATTAAATGGAAAAATATTGAGCAAGAACATGGGTTCTGATAATTGTCAGATTAATTAGGAGTGAGTTTTATTTGGGTTGATAATTTAGTCTTCCATGCCTGTGCAAAATAGGATTCTTATGTTGTTGTGTGAACAAACAATGTAACAAATAGAATAATCATTTCTCATGGAAATCAATCCTTGTCTAGTGCTTCCTTTATCACAGCATAAACTCTAAACCCTGTGCTTATTAAAATATTACTGTAAGTAAAATCAAAAGTAGAGAAATGCATGATCTTATTTTCTCTCTGGTGGTAATCTACTTTCAGTCAACTCACTGCTTTAAGTATGTAAGTTATTGACCTAATTTCTCTACACTCACTAGTCACTACTAAGACATCTGAACTGAACCCATGTTCTTGAGGCAGGCATGATTCTTTGTTCTATTAAATTTATTTCTCATTTGTTTGATGTGTTGGTATGACTTCAACGATAAGTTCTGTTTAACCCTGTAGGTAAAAGTTCCTACTTGGGTTGATGGCATAGAAACCAGTGAGTATGTTGGTGTTGGTGCTCGATTTGGTCCTACCTTGGAATCAAAGGAAAAACGTGCCAACCATACTAGAGTGGTTCTGGCAGATCCTCCTGATTATTGTAGTCCACCAAAGCAAAAGGTACTCTTAGTGTAGACTATATAATCCTTGATACGGCTTTCAAAGTTTAAAATAAGTGATTTATGCGTTTTATATGTGGAATCTGCAAGATTGTTCATTTGTTGTGTGTCTCATAATTTGGAGACCTGGCTTTTTGGTAGCTCTCAGGAGAGATTGTCTTGGTCCATAGAGGAAATTGCAGTTTCACAACAAAGGCTAATTATGCAGAAACTGCTCATGCTTCAGCTCTTCTCATTATAAACTATCGAACAGGTACCTGCATGTAATGTTCCATTACCAATCATAAGTGCTTAGTCCCAGCCAACACATTGCATACCTGAATATTCTCAGATTTTTATTAAAATTTATAAGGCATAGAAAATATTAGGTTAATTTATTTAGTTATTAAGCTGCTTGTCTTCTTATTCCATAAGAATCTTCTGGGAGAGAACAGAATCAGAATTTCTAGTAGTAGAGTTTGTTTGAATCATAATTAAGACCTAAAATGTATTATGTCAGAATTTGGTTTTGTTTCAATAAATGTTGCTTTCTATTTCACAGAACTTTTCAAGATGGTGTGCGAAGAGAATGAAACTGACATAATCATAGGCATACCTACTGTAATGCTACCTCAAGATGCTGGTACAATCTTGGAAACAGATCTTAAGAATAATTCCAAGGGTATGCTTTGCCTCCTTAAAATAATCCTTTTGTAGCGAACTCAGTATTGTAACTTAGCAATTGTTGTATCCACTTTTCCTGCAAATCCTGACGGGTTGATACCCTTTTCTCCAGTATCTGTGCAGCTATACTCTCCATTGCGTCCACTGGTTGACATTGCAGAAGTATTTCTGTGGCTTATGGCTGTTGGTACCATCTTATGTGCATCATACTGGTCTGCATGGACTGCTAGAGAAGCGGCACTTGAACAAGAGAAACTATTAAAGGTTACTAGTCTTATTCCAGAATAATATTAGTTAAGCTTATGCAAGGATTTTCTTTTTGTTGAGCTTGTTTCCTTGCCTGAATATTTCACTGACTTCTTTGACTACTACATGTGCTTCCAGGATGGTTCAGAGGAAACTTTACACATGGAAGATGCTGGGCCAACTGGTTATGTGGACATTAATACCACTGCAGCAGTCCTCTTTGTTGTGATTGCTTCATGCTTCTTGGTTATGCTTTACAAACTTATGTCATTCTGGTTTGTGGAGGTTCTGGTGGTCCTGTTTTCTATTGGTGGAGTAGAGGTGCGGCCACCTTCTGTGTTATCCACAGATAGACAAATGCGCACATAGATTTAGATATGTATGTGCCTATATATGAAGATATATACTATACTATTTTTCCTATTATCTGAATATTTTCTACTAAGAAAAATAGTTTAGAAACTTAATTTTAAGTGATAGTTTTCCTCCCCAAGACTGCAACCCACTTTTGCCATTGCTCCTTTCTTGTTAAATCATGATAGTATTATTTTAATTGCATTATTTATTTTCAGCTTTTTAATGAAGGTGTTAAGTTAGATAATTCTTATGACCCTAATTATGCGCCTCTGTTCCATTTTTTTTAACTTGGTGAAATTAATTCTTCATCAATTATTTATCAAATTTAATAAATATAAAATAAGGTTTTTGCATAAATATGCTTAAATTTCTTATATTGGGACATGAGCTGTTAAAATTGGTTTGCATCATACTCTCAGCTTCCTTCAACATGAATTCTGAACACCACATTTTATGTGTTTACAGGGCCTGCAAACCTGCTTGGTGGCTCTGTTATCATGGTATATATTCTGTCCCCTTTTCTTTTTTTTTTTCATTATTGTTTTCTTTATAATATTTGGAGTTTTGAAGGAATTTTTATTATAGCTATATTATTCTTCTGTTCAAGTTCAAATATGATCCCTTATGAAAAGAAGAAAAAGGATTTCATTAGCATTTATGTAGGATTTTTGTTAGATTTGAAACATCTTCCTTGCAGTTTTTTTTTATTTTTGCAATGAACTTTATTTTAAAATCATCTCTTTTGAAGTTTTTTGTGATAAAGATGATTTGCACCACAAGCATCAAATATCTTGTACACTCGAAGTGCATTTTGTTTTATCTAAGGTCGAACATCATAGCTAAACTTTTTCAAATATTATTATTTTTAATTGTTCATAATAAAATTCCATTATTACAGCTACTTAAAAGAGTTTTCTGGGAGCTCAGCTAGTTTCCAGAATATATGTGGTTTTCCATTCTTGCTGATATAGTTCTTCCCTTATTGTTATACAATTATGAAACTGATGACTAAGTGACTATAGTTTCAGATGTTTTAAACAAGCTGGAGAGTCATATGTAAAAGTGCCATTACTTGGAGCTGTTTCATACCTGACTCTAGCTGTTTCTCCTTTCTGCATTACGTTTGCTGTTGTTTGGGCAGTTTATCGTCGTGACTCACTTGCCTGGATAGGTCAAGATATCCTGGTAAGAAATAGAAGAAAAATAAATGTTACCTTTCATTTTAACTTTCTTCAGTCTTTTTAGATTTTGTTTTTGATATATAATGTCCAGTTTAATCAAGTGCAATGAGGCTGCTGCATCTATCTTTGTTGGCTTATTATTTCAGCTCTACTGAGAAAATGATATCATTTTCCGGTGAATAACAAGTTTTTGAGTGAATGAATTATTTCTAGACAAACACCCTATACCATGTAGATAATGAAAGCTTGTAATTAGTTGTTTTCATTTTGTCCTTGAGCATATCATTGGTCCTTTTTAAGAAGTTGGTTGCAGTTGTCATTTACTCAACTCATATCAAGCTGTTTTAGTAGCAGCAACAGAATACTTCAGTAAAATGTCTCTGTTATCTTGGACTGCGGAACACTTGTCATGCATCCTTTCAATCCCACACTGCCACTTTAGCACATTTTTCTCACATGAATAAAAATTTCAATCAATTTGATCATAAATATATATTTTATCCTGAATTATGTTTTGTATATGACATGACTGAAAAAGCTAACTAATATATTAATTTTGATCTAACCAGGGTATTGCGTTGATAACTACAGTTCTTCAGATTGTTCGAGTACCTAATCTTAAGGTGAGAATTCTAGATGAATTTGTCTTTTTGTGGTGGCTGGCGAAGTAGAAATATCTTGCTATTTGTAGGTCTAACCACTGAAGCGATTTCACTTTATGCAGTAAATACTCTAATAATATATCCCTTGTTGATACCTTTCTAGCTCTTTTAGTCCACCTCGACCTTTTCTTTTTCTCACTAATAATTCTCTTAAAAAAATGGCCTATCTTGTGTTTACATTCATGCGGTAAGGACACTGATAGCTGCTAGATTGTATAAATTTCTACGGAGATTATGAAAAATATTTTCATTACAACTCAAGCATAAAAGATCACTCTATGAGAAGATAGTGGTGCCAACATAGTTGTAGCAACTAAAAATCATATGCTTAGTCATTGTGGGATCCTAGCTACTTATTCACCTATCTGCTTAGATTTAAAACCTTGTGTTCATATCTCTCCCTCTAATTACAAAACTACTTAATAGAATGATAAATTTTACATTGATAGACATGAAAGATCATTCCTTTAGTAAATGCTATCTAGAGACTAATTAATTAGATACTGAAAATTTCCTTCTTTTGTTCGTTCATGTGATCAGGTTGGAACAGTTCTTCTCAGCTGTGCTTTCTTGTATGACATATTCTGGGTATTTGTTTCGAAGTGGTGGTTCCATGAGAGCGTGATGATAGTGGTCAGTAAATTAGAACTTTTTCTTTTACTTTGAAAAAGTCAATAGGTCTGCTGGCCTATTGTAACTATTGTACCAGGAGAGGCTAGAATCTTAATATTCTGTTTCTGTGCAGGTAGCTCGTGGTGATAGGAGTGGAGAGGATGGTATTCCGATGCTACTAAAAATCCCAAGAATGTTTGATCCTTGGGGTGGCTACAGCATCATTGGGTTCGGTGATATTATCCTGCCTGGATTGGTGGTAGCATTTTCACTAAGGTACAATCTGTATGTTTGGATTTTGCTGAAATCTGCATTCTGATGTAGATGGTTTACCCTATCTCACATAAAACTCTTCTCTATAAACGTTTCTAATAAACGGGTAATTACAATTGATGGGTCTAAAGTTTGCTGACTCGTGCGACTTTTATAGGTATGATTGGTTGGCGAACAAGAAGCTTAAAGCTGGTTATTTCGTGTGGGCAATGACTGCATATGGTTTAGGTATGAAATACAGAAACATATAAACCATCAAATAGTAACAATCTTATCATTCACCATATATTACTGATCCTTTGAAATACTGTGCTGCAGGGCTCCTCATAACATATGTGGCTTTGAACTTGATGGATGGGCATGGTCAACCAGCTTTGTTGTACATAGTTCCATTTACAATAGGTAAAAGTTCCATTAAAGTGATTTACATTTTACACTATCGTCTGGCACGGTCACATCAAGCACCCACACAAAATTATTCACATTAGACGCGTTTTTGACGTAATAGGTCACATCTTAAAACATATCATGTTGTTGTGTGTAAAAATAATTTAGTGTACAGTTTGTAATTTGTGCACACATATCATTTTCACTCTTTGGGTCAAACGTGTTTTTTCGAACTCAACTATCCTTGGGGATTTAGGGATTTCATCGTGAGACATTAAGAGTGCATTTTGTTAAATGTAATGAAATAGAATTGCAAAATATTTTTATTTTCTATTTATGAATATTCTATTTCTATTCTCATTCTGTTTTTTTTTTTATTATTTCTTCCAACCAAACATAACCTAAAAGTTTGGAGTTACAATTTCCAAGTTTGTTGTAATACTGAGTGTAATAATGTGGTCCTGATTTGGTGAATGTAGGCACTTTGTTGACGTTGGGGAAGACGAGAGGTGATCTTAAAATTCTCTGGACAAGAGGAGAACCAGAGAGATGTTGTCCTCATGTCAGACTTGAGCCCTGTGAAGATAAGGACCAGGATTGATATATAATAATGCCTTACTGTAATTGTATGACAGTTTTAAGTTAATTAATATATAAATATAAAATACACACGTGAAAACTTTGCAACCCTTTTTAACATTTGATCATTAGTTGTAGGAGAGCTTGTTACAGCTGCAGTATTATTATTAGTTCGGCATTTATAAACATCCAACTCAAAAAAGAAAAAGAAAGAGGGGCAACAGTATAAGTTCAGTTTTAGTTGTTGAACAAGAACAAGGACATGAATATTTATTCAGTTGTGTGTACGGAAGCTTCTTCAATATTCTCTTCCCTGTAAAATTCATTTCATAGGATTGTTTTTTTTCTTTTGTTTTCTTTTTCTTTCTTAAAGAACAGCTTTCCTTGATTCTGATCTACATATTCACTCTCTCTCAATGAAAGAATTAGTAGAATGGTTATGGTCTCTCTCATTGACTTAAACCAAGTGATGAGTATCTCAACCAAAAATGTAAGATGCCATTACCTATTATTAAGATTGTTAACATTTATTTATTTATTTGGATTTCACATTACCCAGAAATAACTTCCATTACCTATTATTAAGACTGTTAACATTTTTTTTCATTTATTTGGATTTCACATTACCCAGAAATAACTTAAACGTATTGGCTGGTGTTTAGCTAACTTTTGTTTTGGCAAGAAATATTAACCATGTTTCTTGTCAGCATAACTGAGTTGATTTTCCTTTCAATTTTTTTTATTGATTTACATATTATCAAAGATTATTTTACCTGTGAGTCTGTGACCTTTTCTTGTTTCCGTTTCTTCCCCCTATATCTAGTTTATTTATATATTATATATGCTTTAATATATTTAATAATATTTATTTAATTTATTTTGTATATGTATGTGTATTATTTAGTAATAAAATTATGCTTATTTAAATAGTTATTTTTATAGTTGATTCTTACATACCTAGGATCAAATAAAATATAATCCAATTCAGTCTGATTCTAATTTATATTTTCCTCAATACAGTTTATAATTAAATCTAGTCTGCCAACAAAACTCTTGAATATAAAAAAATTAAGGGAAACTTACTAAAATCTGGAATTTGGGTTAACTTTTACAAAAATACTGTCACGCGAAAATCTTTTCAAAAATATTATATTTTTATAAAACACCAGTAAAACACAAAGCAGAACAACTCAAAACAACTGTAGAACACCAATAAAACACCAGTAGAACACCAGTAAAAACTTAATACAATATACTGAAGTATGAAACTTATAAAAAAATACAATAAAAATGTAAAAAATACCGCCTGACAGTATTTTTATAAAAAAATAAAAAAAGTTAGTATACCATTTAAATTTCCCATTTTAATCAATATATCTGTCATTTCTAGTAAGTAACAGTGATTTAGCTTACGGAAATGCATGGTGATTAAGACTTTTCTCATCAAAACTTATGAGTTAGGAATAATATCGTAGTGAAGAACGACAAATAAAAATGTATTCAATTGAATATTATAAATTATATATTACAATAATTTTAATAGAATAAAGACTTACATACAATTTCTTTAAAGTAGATTCACTTCTTTTATATTAACGGTGGTCCTGGAAGAAACACGAGCAACCACTTTCCAAAATAATACAAAAGTTTTTGAGTAGACAAAAGCACTGTAATACCTTTTTTCAAAAAAAAAAAAAAAGCATTGTAATACCGTAATGTCTATTCTGCGGGTGTTTATTGGATCACAATTAATATTTTTAAGCTTATCCAGATCTGATCCAATTATATATTGGATGTTAGATTTTACCATCCGATCGATGCAATTAATTCCAGTCATCCAATCGACCCAACATCCATTGAATATTGGATTGAATCGGGTCTATCCGTTGGATGTATTTCACATATATTTATTGGTTTAATTTAGGTTTATTATATTGGATTGGATCCATCCAATCCAAGAAAAAAAAGAATAAAATTTTAATGTTAATTCTTATATATACATATATATTTTACGTATAACCATATAAAATCTAATTATTCATCCAAACTAAATGAAAATACTAATTAGTTCGATTGGATGTTGGATGTATTGGATTTTTGGACACCCCATGCAACATCCGATCCAATCCAATTGGATATTCAAAAATAACATCTGATCACAATTGGATATTCAATATTTGGCGATCGATTGTAATTGAATCGGTCGATTATCATTGGATTGGATGATTTATGTACACCCCACTAGTGACCTCAAAATACTACTTTGATTCAATCACCAAAAGGACAACAAAGAAAGAACAAAGAAAAAATAGAGAATAATATGTATTTCCAATTGTGAGTTTGTAATTGTAATTTTTATAATTAAAAATTTTAGGTTTTAAAATTATAAATAAAATACAAAAATTGGTATTTTTAAAAGTTCTCCAATGCAGAATGTCTTTCCAACACTATCAACCATAGTGATCTTTGTACAATATTTTTGCTCGAAATATTTCTTAATAACAAAAATGATAAATAGTTGATGTCTGAGAAAAAAAAAAAACAAAAGGATTGATCTTTTACCAAATGCCAAGCCAACTAGTACAATTGTCCATCCCCGGTGGCTATCTTGTAACTAACAATAATACCAATATTAACACAGCTCATCATTCAATTAATCAATGTTCAAATTCCCATAATACTGTTTAGTTTCCACATATAGTACTAGAACAATTCCAGCCCTCAGAATTAGAATATAAAAAAAAAAAATACTATAACAAAAACCGAAGTCTTACCTCATAATAATTAACAACAGAGATTAATTCCACGATTGAAGCATAACTCAGTTTCTAATAAAACGTGAAGATTTGCAGATAAAAAAAATATTCATATATGTATTAAAATATGGAGTTATTCTTACGAAACTGACAACTTTCTCAGCCACAAAATCTTCCAACTCTGTTTTTTCTTATCACATAATAAATAAATAATAGAAGACATTTGATAACATTTCTATGTTTTAATTATAAAAATAAAAGTAAAATTTATGTTATTAAATATAAAAATATGTTTTATAAATATTTTATTTTTTTATTTTATTTAAATCAGGTCCACATAAGTCTAGGATTTGAATCGTAGTCCAAGTCCTTAGATTAAGGTTAGAGTTGCAGCCTAAAATATTAATTAAGGAAAAAAAATTAATTAAAAAATTTTAAAAGTAATTTTTTTTTGTTTTCAAAATTTTAAAATTTTAATTTTACAGAATATGTTTTTTAGAAAATATTTTTACTTCTCTAATTAAAAAATTAAAAAGTAATTAAAATTTTTTTATTAAACAATCTTACATTAATTCATTTCTTTTGGCTAATCAATCATGCTAATTATTTT
This sequence comes from Cannabis sativa, assembly GCF_029168945.1. Lineage (NCBI taxonomy): Eukaryota > Viridiplantae > Streptophyta > Magnoliopsida > Rosales > Cannabaceae > Cannabis > Cannabis sativa. The sequence continues at coordinate 36,663,115 of NC_083601.1, read as the reverse complement.
TCTTTTTCCTTTTTCAAGTCAATAATTTAACATGATTACTAATGAGCTATTATCCAATTATTGGGGTTAGCCAGATGGGCTGTTATTCTCAATAAGCTCCCCAACCCCAAGACCTTCATTCGGATGGATGCCACGTGTACCGACAGTGAGGCTTGGACGGTGATTGTTCAATGATACATTTGGGCGGTTGATGTGTGATGTGTGGTGGTTAAATTTTCACAAATTATTAATATTAATTATTATATTTATATAAAGTATAAATTATGAGTGATTGGTGTCTGCATGTGGGTAGGGCCGACATATATGGAAATTAAGATCGCTATCTTTTTACTAATTTATTAATTTTTTCTTTTAAAGGGAAAGCTTTTTGTAATTTGTACGCCCAATATTTTTTTGCTTTATATCCCTTTCAAATATATATTTTTTTTATTAGATAATTGGTTTGAGAATCTCCAAATTATAAAAAAATTGCTTAGCATTACTTATCAATGCTCTTTTTATTATTATTCTCATTTTTTTAGTAACTAGTTTCCTATAAAAGTAAATAAATTAAAGAATGGCTTTCAATATTATTTTAGGCTTGAGTAACAAATTATTAAATATTAGGTAGGCCTACTTTGTTTTTTTTAACTATAAATAATACTTATTTACCCCATAACTATAAAATTATCAGAAAATGATATTTTTGCCAAATTTATTTACCAAAATTACTTATTTCGTAAGTGTTCTCACTAATAAGATTTAACCACTTTTTATTATATGATACACTTCAATAATAAAACAACTAATAATGTTAATAGTAATATTAATAGTTATTATAATATTATTAAAATATATTAGTTATTTGATTATTAGAGTTGTAAAATTATTGAGTGATTCAAGTTATTAATTATTTAAAGTAGTTTGTGTTCAAAGTTTACAAAATTTACTGCTATTATTAATTGCATTTAACAAGATAAATGTTCTAATTTTTCACTGCTTATTTGTAGTGAAAATTTATTATAAACTTTATAATAATATCGATTTATTTGTTATAATTTTTATTTATTTTCTTACTAATATATATTTTTTTTATTTATTTGCAGTTAAAATATTTTTTCTCACTAAGGGAATTAATTCTCACAAGTATAAAATTTTAACATTTATACTGTTAAGATTTCCCTCTTGTAAGAGTTGTTCCTTGTTGAGTTTTTTCGTTTCCTTTGTAGAGAGTGTTGCTAAAGACATTGTCGATTCTGTCCATTCTTTTTTATTAAGAGTGTCTCTGATTGTGGTTGTTTTCTTTGATATATTAGGTCTTTGTTATCTGTCTTTCTAAGTGTATGTCTTCTACATGTAATGCAAATTGGTATTGCCACAATACATGAGTTAATAAATTATGCACTATAGATAGAAACTAAGATTTTTTGGTTGGAAATTTTTTTTTCCTTATTCAATAACTAATGTATTATTTAACTCTCAACAATAAATTAATTATTATATTAAAAAGAAAAAAAAAATCAAAACTACAAAGTATCCGTAATGTTTTTTCCTTAGGGAACTACCTTATAAAGTTAAGATTGATAATTATTTTATTTAAAAAAGGCTAGCATCTTTATAAATATAGTTAAAAGTATGAATTAATTTAATTAGTATTTAATTAAAAAAAAATGAGCGTTACACTGCATTAGTTAAGTAAAATGCTTAAACTAACTTTTGCAAGAATTTGAACGTTACTTTCAGCCAAAAAAAAAAAGAAGAATTGGAACGTTACAAAATAAATAAATAAAAAACTTTTATTGAAAATATGTTATCATTATTCAATGTTTGTTTGGGGGCTTGGAATAATTGTAAGTAGTAGGGTTGAAAAAGGATAAGGACTGACTAACCCACTGACACGTGTTCTATGCGTTATTCCTACTTTGGACAAATTCCAGAAACTTCTTACTATTTAAACTAATTAATTAATAAATTAATCCAAAACTCAAGTAACTTTATTATAGTCCCTAACAAAAATTACTAAAATCCTTTTTCACTTTACCATTATCATCCCAAAATCGTACTTCTAAAAAAAAATATATATTTTTCTATATTATCTTAATATTCCAGACTATTTGTATAAGTATAAAATAAGTAATGTAAAGGCCGTTATTAAAATCACTCTGTTTAATTTTTAATTAATAATTAATAATTACTTAACTTTAACTAAAACAGCTAAGGTGTGCTACGTCCAGTGTACTCATACTTACTATTTTTGTCTATAAATTGTTTTATTCTTCTTCTCAAACCAGATAGAAACTCAGCAAAAGTTCACTTGTTTTATTATAGTTGCTTTACTTTTTAGAGAGAGAAAAAAAGGGTTTCTGCTTTTTAGAGAGAGAGAGCTTCAGCATCTAACAATGGAGGGTAAAGAAGAAGATGTGAGGCTGGGAGCCAACAAGTACTCCGAGAGGCAACCCATTGGGACCTCAGCTCAGACGGACAAGGACTACAAGGAGCCACCTCCAGCGCCGCTCTTCGAGCCCGGTGAGCTCAAGTCATGGTCCTTCTGGAGAGCAGGGATTGCTGAGTTCGTGGCTACCTTTTTGTTTCTGTACATCACTGTTTTGACCGTCATGGGAGTCTCTAGAGCTCCAAACAAGTGTGCTTCTGTGGGTATTCAGGGTATTGCTTGGGCTTTCGGTGGAATGATCTTTGCCCTTGTCTACTGTACTGCTGGAATCTCAGGTATATATTGATCTTCATATTTGCTTGATCTGTTTGATCTATTGTTTATTTCTCGTTTAAGTTGTTTGGTAACTAAAATAATGAAGATAGGAAAATGAAAAACTCATATGGAAACTAGAATAAGTTGTTTGGGTTTTCATTGTGATGATATTCTTATTTCTGAGAAGAAATTGGGGCTTGGCTGGCTATCTGTTACTGAGTTTTAACTTATTAAACATTTTATCTTGCATTGTGGTCTGTGGAGGAAATAAAGTTGATGATAGAGAGAGCAAAACAACGAAAGCTCAAGATAATTTTGTTTATGTATTTGAATGAATGGGAACTTTTCGTGGCTCTGTTTGGCTAATTTCCTAGAAAGATCTTACTCATTTTGCTGCGGTTGATGATGATATGCCTGGCCTATATATATTGTTGTTTATTAATCTTATCATAAACCTTTATTAATCTGACCTTGTCGATCCGTTCTGATCAGGTGGGCACATTAACCCAGCAGTGACTTTTGGGCTTTTCCTAGCAAGAAAGCTCTCCTTAACAAGATCCATATACTACATGGTGATGCAATGCCTAGGAGCAATCTGTGGGGCTGCAGTTGTGAAGGGGTTCGAGAGTTCTCAGTACAAGATTCAAGGTGGTGGAGCCAACGTTGTCAATGCTGGCTACACCAAGGGCGATGGCCTTGGTGCTGAGATTGTGGGTACTTTCGTTCTTGTCTACACTGTTTTCTCTGCTACTGATGCCAAGAGAAGCGCCAGAGACTCTCATGTCCCTGTAAGTATTAAATGAATCTCTTCAATTGTGGGTACACATCACAAATATAGAGTGTTCTTTATTATACGTTTCTCTGCATAAGAATATGATGAACTTTAGGACAGTTTAATTCACCTGCTTGTAAAATATAAGCGTTTTTTTTTCGTTTCTGTTGTTGAGGTTTTTATGACGATATTGATGAATGAGTCAATTAAATGTATTGGTTCCATATGTTAATCCATATAATAAGAATAAGATGACTTAGGACTGTCTTATAATTCACCTGCTTATAAAATATAGGCGTTTTGCTTGTTTTTCTTGTTGAGGTTTTTATGAAGATCCATATCTTTTTCCATTATGTCAGAGATCGTTTGTTTACAATGGCTTTCTTATATATATCCATCTTAGAAATATATTATTTTCCAGTAGAAACCTTACCCCATTACAGAAACTCATGAACCACCTCATATGTAACGATAATCCAGATAAACAGTTATCGTGACTGGTTATAGAGTTTTGTTGTACTAATGATTCCAAATTCAATGTTGCAGATCTTGGCTCCTCTTCCCATTGGGTTCGCTGTGTTTTTGGTTCACTTGGCCACCATCCCCATCACCGGAACCGGCATCAACCCCGCCAGGAGTCTCGGTGCAGCCATCGTCTACAACCAGGAACATGCCTGGGATGATCACGTGAGTAAAACAAGCATAAACATATGACCCACTTTGATTTGTTTCCAAATCTTGTGAATGAAATAAATCATATTATTTGCCGTTTTTTGCTAACTCTTTTCTTTATTATATAATATTTTGTTTTGTTTTTTTTTTTTTGTTTCAGTGGATCTTCTGGGTGGGACCATTCATTGGAGCTGCACTGGCTGCACTTTACCACCAGATCGTCATCAGAGCCATCCCATTCAAAAGCAAGGCTTGAAAATCTCTATGTTTTTCATCTCTATCTTATTTAGTAGTGTATGCCAATTTCTTTAAATATTGTGTTTATTTATTTTATCATTTGATGAGATTGGAAATGAAAGGCTGGATTCTAATTTCAAATTAAAACATTATATATTTAGTACTAGTTGTTGTCTCTTGTTGTTGGCCCTATTATCAATGTAAATTTTCTTCTAATTTTGCTCTTATTCTCACAATATTCTTTAAGCTTCTAATTAGCATTTCTTTAAGGTACGTTATCTCTACGACTACTAAAAAAGTAGGAAAAAGTAGATTTAATCATGGGTTTGTGATTTCATTTTTTTAGCTCGCGTGATATCAATATGAACAACCTCCATTATTGTAACCCCATACTGGTATACTCGTATACGCTTCTAATTAGCAAAAAAACTTTACATTTTCTCTACCCAATGTTAAGATTCATGGATTTCATCATATGAAGAGTGAAGTTCCATCTAAACATAAATTGCATACCTGATACCATTTCTTTTTTCAAGTATTTTTTGAGATAATTAACAATCTTAAGCTGCTCAAAAGTTCATAACATTTGCTAGTAATTAATTTTTAAATTTTAAGTTTTGAGGGCAAAATCCTTAAAATCAGTATTCTGGTAGCAGTTAGTCATTTTTATTTGTCAACTAACAGGGTGACACAATTTATACCTAGCATAATTTTATTAGTAGTAAGTAAAAATTAAAAAATAAAAATAAATTTAATATAAAAAATGAATTATTTTAAAACTAATAAAAATAAAATATAAAAAATATTATTTTAAATCACTTTTACTTTCTTGAGCTTCTTTTTTTTCTCTCTCTAGATCTATTCTCTAGAGCCAACTAAGGTGGTGTATGCTTTAATGTAATGTAAAGTAAAAGGATTGATAATTGTAATATGAATGGTAATGTAATGGAATAAGAATTATAATAGGAATGATATTATAATGTTTGGTTTAACTCTGTAGTGAACATTGTAATCAAATAAAATAAGTTGTACATTGACAAAAATACTTTTAGTTTTATTATTTTTAATATTTAAATTTTTTTAGAAAAAGTAATAATAAGGGCAAAAGATATATTTTCTAACAATGTAATCATCATTACATTGGTTTGATAATATAATGAGGATTACAATACATAATGTAACGACCATTACAAAAGTTTAAAAATAAAAGCAAACAATGTAATGGTAATAATGATTCCATTACAATTCCCATTACACTAAGCCAAACATGCCATTTGGCAATTGATGGTTGAAACGAACCACAAAATTAAAATTATGACTCGCAAAACCTTAAGATTTGCCCATTTCTCTCATTTTTGGGTGGAGATGCACTCATTGAGAAGTTTTTGGGTGGAGATGCACACCGACGATGCGTTTGGACCACGAAATCGAGATCTATGCCCTCAAAACTTAGGTCCCCCTAAAACTCGCTGGCTCGTTCTCTCTCTCTCTCTCTCTCTCTCTCTCTCTCTCTCTCTCTCTCTCTCTCTCTCTCTCTCTCTCACACACACACACACTCTCTCTCTCTCTCTCTCTCTCTCTCTCTCTCTCTCTCTCTCTCTCCTTGTATTTTTTTGTGCAAGTTTGACGAGAATCGGGTTCGTGGTTGATGAGGACGGGGATGGGGTTCATGGGTTCGTGGTTCGACGGGGATGGGGACAAGTTTGTGGTTGATGCGGACGGGGATGAAGTTTTTCGATTCGTGGTTCGACGGGAATGGGGACGGGTTTGTGGTTGACACAAACAGGGATGAGGTCTGTCAGTTTGTGGTTCGACATGGATGGCGACAGGTTCGTGGGTTCGTGTGGAGACTTCGTAGGTGGATAGTTGGGGTTGGTCTTCGTAGTGGCAGTGGAGATCTTAGATCTGGTTCAAAGTTGTAGATATGAAATTTGTGTGTATAGAAGTGCGTGTTTGTTTGTTAGATTTAATTTTATTTAAATTTAGTTTGAGTTTTGGTTTTTTATGTGTGTGATTTGCATTTGAAAAATAAGGTGAAGTGGTAGTTGGTTGTTGCGGTGATGATGAGTTGTGGTGGCAATGGTGGTGGATAGTGGTGGTGATGGTGTATATGAAAATGAAGAAATGAGAAAAAGTTAGAAAAAAAGTGGAGAAGAAAGAAAAAGAAAAAAAAAAGTTGTTTTTTTGTTTACAATGTTTTTATTTTAAATAATTTATTTAATTTAATTTTATTTTTAAATATTTATTTGTATGGACTAATAATATTGTGCTATGTATATACAGTATATACTTGGACTACTAACTTCGCAGATAACAGATAAAAATATATAGAAATGACTAACTGCTAACATAATGAACGTTTTGAGGGAATTTTGTCGTCAAATTTAGATTTTAAGTTTTAATTAGTAGCGAAGTAAAAATATTAAGAGTTATGCCACAAATTACTCAATAATTCAATAATGAGTTCCATATCTAAACATTGGTGACTTGTGAGGTGACTTAAAAAGTAGTTTTTCGCACAACTTTCTTATAGTGCAATTTCTACATGTATATTGTATTTAGTCGAAGAAGCGAAGAAGCATATGAGACAGGTTGAAGTTCTTACCTTGCTTCTTATAATTGACCCTCCTTTCAGCTGAGAGTGTTTAATGTCTATTATCCCCCCCCCCCCCCCCCGCGGGAACTTTGACATGTACTAAATCATGCCCCCTGAACTTTTTTGGCCGTTAAAAATTCCCCCTGAACTATTAAGATTGTTAAATTTAAGGACTTTTATCTAATTTTAGTAAAAAAATTCTAACATGGATGAAAGTTCAGGGGGCATGATTTAATACATATAAAAGTTTGAGGGGCATGATTTGGTAGATACCAAAGTCTGGGGAGCATGATTTAGTACCTGAAACAATAAAATTGAATGAAATTAGACAAAAGTCCTTAAATTTAACAATGTCAATAGTTCATGGGGAATTTTTAACGGCCAAAAAAGTTCAGGGGGCATGATTTGGTATATGTCAATGTTCGGGGGGAAAAATTGCTAATTAGCCCTATTATTTTATTTAATTTTAGAAGTTAATCATCAGAAGCTCTCCCTTTCAGTGTTACTTTGAGGAGCAGGATAGGCTAAGCATTCTACCATACGTTCACACTTTTTTTTTTCCAAATATAATTACTAAGATTGTTCATAAAATACTCGATGCAATCCAATCCAATCTAATCTATATATTTATTTATATTCATTTTAAAAATAACAAATATATTATTAATATTTTAATGTAATAAAATAAAATTAATACATGGTACATATATTTATCAAAACTTAATATATGAAATGTATATATTGTATGAAGAAAAAAATATAATTTAAAATTATAATTATTTTTTTATTTTTATATACCATTTTTTCATGTTATTTTTTGTTTATTTATTTTAATTTGCTGCTAGAGTATCGAGATACAACAACAATTTATTTTATCTTGTTGTTAAATAATTAAAAAATAAATATTTTATGCTTTATATTTAAGTGATTTTGGTGATGTCGAAAAAAATATATTAATTTCATTGAATTCAAAATATGAAATTTACATTTAATGCAAATCAAATGTACTATAAACAATATAATACATATTAGGTACTCTCAAAGGCACATGCAAAAAAGAAAAGTTCTTTTAATTAAGACTAATTAGGATTTGTACTTTTGAATTTTGACATATACTAAATCATGCTTTCTAAACTTTTAAGGTCGTTAAAAATGCCTTATGAACTATTGAAATTGTTAAATTTAAGAATTTTTATCCAATTTTAGTAAGAAAATATCTAACATGATGAAAGTTCAAGAGACATGATTTAATATATGTCAAAGTTCGAAGGGTATGATTTGGTAGATATCAAAGTCTAGGGAGCATGATTTAGTACATAAATAATCACTGAAATGGTAAAATTAAATTAAATTAGACAAAAGTCCTTAAATATAACAACCTCAATAATTCATGAGAGAATTTTTAATGGCCAAACAAGTTCAGGAAACATAATTTGGTACATGTCAAAATTTAGGAGGTAAAAATCCTTAATTACATGTTACTTCCCTTTCTAAGTATATGATATCAACATTGGTATGATTATGTCCTTTATAAGTATTTATTTCAACATTTCCTTTGCAATGAAGAGAAATGTAATATACAAAGTTGACATTAAAGAAGGTATTTTTTTTCCTTTCTAATTAGCAAACAGTTAAGTAAATCTAGAATATTAAATTAAAATTGACACTTTTGATCCTTACAATTATATTGCAAATTAATTTATTTTTAAGTAAATATAGTATTAAGTTATTATTAGTGCAGAAGGTCTATCATCTCTCTTGCGAAAATATGAACACCATGGTTATATCCACGGTTGCAAGGTCGCTAATGGGGCGCCCCGGGTCTCTCACATGCTATTCGCTGACGATAGTTACTTGTATTGTAAGGCTACCTTGGAAGAATCTCGCCGCATTCAGGAATTACTCCGTAAATTTGAGCTTGCATCTGGGCAGCAAGTAAACTTGGCAAAGTCCTCAATCTTCTTTAGTGGTAATACAACACCAGCGGTTAGAAGTCAAGTTTGTACATCTCTAAATGTTTCAGAGGTGGTTGAAGGAAGTTTTTATTTGGGTCTCCCTAGTACTATGTCTCGCAACAAGACTATTGTTCTAGGATTCTTAAAAGACAAGGTGCAGAAGCGTATACAAGGTTGGGAAGGCAAGTTTTTGTCTAGAGCGGAAAAAGAAATCCTTGTTAAAACAGTTTTGCAATCCTTACCGACTTACGCTATGAGTGTTTTCCTACTTCCTTTGGAGATTAGCAGAGAAATTGAGAGAATGATGACCAAATTCTAGTGGCAAACCTCTAAGAACTCTCAAAAAGGCATCCATTGGATGGCCTGGGACAAACTAAGCAAGAACAAGAAAGGGGGCGGCCTTGGCTTTCGCGATTTGCGGGACTTTAATTTGGCGATGCTAGGGAAACAAGGATGGAGATTAGTGTCTAGACCGGACTCTCTAGCTTCAAGAGTGTTCAAAGCTAGATATTATAATGATGGTTCTTTTCTCAACTTTCTTGACTCGGCTCCAACCCAAGCTTTGTGTGGCGAAGCATTTTGGAGGCTCAAGAATTGGTTCGTAAAGGTATAAGGTGGTGTGTGGGTAATGGACAGTCTATATCTGTCTTGGGTGAGCCTTGGTTACCAGACGCAAATAACCCATTGGTTACTTCATCTCACCCGACCCTTGCTAGTGCCACTGTTGCAAGTCTTATGTCCATGGACAATGGGGGTTGGGACAATGAAATTATAGAAGATCTCTTTGAAACCCGAGACCAGCAGTTGATAAAGAGCATTCCTCTTCAAGCTCCCACGGCTTTGGACAGATTGTACTGGACTTTGGAGACCTCTGGGATTTATTCGGTGAAGAGCGCATATAGTTTTTTGCAAAAAGAAAAAGGCTACTGGTATGATGATCAAACCGCTTCTTTCTGGAATAAATTGTGGAGTTTGAAAGTCCCTCCTAAGATAGCGAATTTGCTATGGCGTGCGTGTACGGAGTGTCTTCCAACTCTTGTTCAGCTTCGAATCAAGAAGGTAGTCAGCTGTGTTCTCTGCCCGTTGTGTCAGACCGAAGAAGAATCCACCTTGCACAACCTTGTCACCTGCACTGTGGTTCAACAATGCTGGAACCGTGTGGGAATTGGAACTTCGGCCACACCAGAAATGTCATTTCTGCAATGGTGCAGCAGCCAGTTTCAAGCAGTAAGTGGAGAACAGCGGTGCCTAATTGCAGCAGTTTGCTGGGCTGTTTGGGGTGCCCGAAACAACCTTGTGTGGCAGAGAAAACTTTTTAACCCCGTAAATGTGGTCGCATTTGCAACGAAGTATCTTGATCAATGGAAGAATGGTAGAAATTCCAATTTGGATACATCTCGGGCTGTTTTTCAGTTCGGTGATGGTAATGAGCATTGGACACCTCCAAATGGTAACTGTTGACCGAGGTTTTCGGCAACTAGTAAAATATGAATATAATGATGAGCTGTAAGAAAGCGAGATGAAGACTTTTTACGTGGTTGGGACGTTAATGAGCCTTAGTCCACGAGCCACTGCTATTTATGGATATCTTTAATACAGATTTTACACTTGGGAGAATGTTTCTCTCTTTAATACAAAGAATGTTCTTGGTGAGTTTTTTCTCTTTTTGCTCTTGAGCAACCAAGATTCTCCGACCCCATTAAATGAGCTTTGAGGGGGTATTTATAGTGTTTTGGTGGGGTAATCCCTAGAATTGTTCTTACATATGTGTCTGTAAGTATCCATAAAGTTGGGCATTTCCGATGAATATACCATGGGTGATGCATGGTCAAATCCCTAGGTGCTGTAGGGTTTTTATGGAGAATGTCCTTTTTGTCTTGTGATTGACGTGACTCTTCGCAGAGTAGTGGCCGTCGCTAGACTTAAATGATCATTCTTTGCCTTAGCTGCTTTGTTTGGGGGTTGTGCTTAGTCGGACTTTATTGCGTGTTACAGTCCCAACACGCTTCCTCCCATGCAGCATTAAATGCGACTTGATTTCTCGGGAGAGACCTGACACATCCCGGAGTGCCTTTAAGCTATGCTCGCTTCCGGGAGTACCTTGTACTCCGGGTACACCTTCCGGGACCCATGCGAATAATGCTTCCTGGTGTCATACAAAGACTTAGCAGTTCTTCTCAAGTAATTTGATCCACGTGTCCCCTCTTGACTGGTCCACGTATATTGGGCGAATTTAGGAGCAACAGTAACAGTATCAAGATTAATGTGGATGCGGCTTTGTTTGATGGTGGACATAAGTATGGTTTGGGAATGGTGGCTCGTGATCAACACGGTTTCCTCATTGAAGCCCGAACAGTTTTCTCACATAGTTTGGTTGATCCTCCTCTTGCAGAAGCTATCGGTTTGAAGGAAGCTCTTAGTTGGAATAAGGAAAAGCAATGGCAAAATGCTCAACTGGAATCTGATTGCCTCGGTGCTATTCAAGCTATTCGTAGCTCTTTAAAAATGCTTTCTTTGTTTGGTTTAGTTATTCATGATTGTAAGACTTTGATTAACTCTATTGGTAATGTTTCGGTTTCTTTTGTGAAACGATCTGCTAATGTAGTGGCCCATCACTTTGCGAAGGCTGCTATATTATTCCCTGATCGTCGATTCAGTTTGGAGGATGTTCCAACTGATTTGCTACCTTGTTTGGTAGCGGAAGTTATTGGTTAATAAAACACTTGATCATTCAAAAAAAAAAAAAGTTATTATTAGTTTTTGTATAATATTTAGCCTGGTACTACTAATTTTTAAATTTATGTATTACATAACATACAGTTACAAAAGAACAACAGCATCTAAAAAAATATATTTAAGTTGAAAAAATATAACTTATGTGATAATTAATTTTTAAATAATAATAATAATAATAATAATAAATAAAGCTAAAATATGAAAGTCTTAATGTATTATGAGTTGGAAAAACTCTAAATGAGTATATGGTAAACCTACTAAACTAGAAAATATAATTAAATAAGGTAAATATCATGCTATCATTAATTTAATTTGTTGATATCTTTATATATTAAAAGTGCTTATTTAACGACATTTTTTGGTTTAACATTTATTGGTTTAACAGAATATACTTAAAAATAAAAGAATATTCTGTTAAATTTAACGATTAGGTTTGATCTCCCGTTAACAAATAAATCCAATAATTAAACCCAAAAAATTAAACAACTTTTAAATATTAATAATCTCTTTTTAAACTAAAAGAATCATCTTAGCCACATATCTCTTTAACAAACCTATCATTCTTGGGAGAATATTAATAATTTTTTTATTTATTTTTTTAAAAAGAAAAATATAGATAAAATGTCTAGAAAAGATAATATAAATGTGAGACTGTATATGAGTTGCCCCTTTGTAATTACCTAGAAAAGATAAAATGTACAGATAAATATAAATATATATGTGAGACTGTATATGTAAGAGAATTTAATTAAAAAAAATAATATAAATAATTACAGAAGGGGCAACTCATTGCTATCGAGGAAGAAGAAGATTGATTGTGTTGACTTATAGATTTTTGGGCTTGGACTTAAAAAAATAAAAAGAAGATGAAATGGGCTGTAATTAGTATTTACCTTAGGGAAAATTACACTCTATACCCTTTTTATATTGTCCTATTTTATTTTTACCCTCTTTTTTAAAATCTATCATTTTTACCTCTTTTTTTAAACATTGTACTAATTTTGCCCCTGTCACTTCAAGATACTCTCCATGTGACTCTCTTATGTCAGGATATTTTGGGTACAATACATATAAAAAGAGGTATGTTTCAAATAAATATAAAATTAGAGGTAAATTTGATTAAATGATTAATAAAAGAGGCATTTTTCAACTTACCCCTTTACCTTATATTATTGGTGCTTATTAGTAATTTGCAAAGAATGTGAAAGTCTATAAATATATAGTTGTGTAGCTATTATTAGATATGAAATGAGATAATAAAACTTTTTTCAATTAGAAGATTAATGTACATTTTACTATTAATAACATACATTATTATAGCACAACTATATTTTACTTACTAAATATACTATTTTAATTATTAATTATACTATTTTAATTATTAATTAAAATAAAAAGCTAAAATATTAAATAAAACTAACACTACGTGGCTTGGCACGTAACAATCACCTAGTAAACTTACATCGAAGAATCTTTCAAAAAAAAAATTACTTATGTTTTAATTTTTTTTCGCAAGGTAACAAAAAAAAATCTAATAAATATATTTAGGGTTGATCCTGAACTTTGAGGGGTCTTGTGCAAAATATAATATATTAATACAATATTGTACATAGAATGGTATTTTTGAAAATTTTGAGTTTTCCTTTAAAGAATACCTGAGTTTAAATTGGGCTAATCTTGGGCCCTCCTATGCTGGATTTCACCAGTTCTAAGTTGCCGAATGATGTAGTGGAGAATACGTATTTATGTTTGGGTTATTTTTTTTTTTTTCAAAATTAATAAAACATTACAAAAAATATTGATTATACGGAATTATAAAAATTTTAAAGTTTTAAAATTTTATTAAAATACAACTTTTTTTTATTTATTTTTATGTTATATTTTTATTATTTTGTTGTTAATTTTTTTTATATTTATATTATTTTTTATGTTTTAATGTTATTTTGATGTTTTTTTTTTTATTATTTTGATGTGGTTTTTTTTTGTTGTTCTTTCGAATCTTTAAAGAATATCATAAAAATAAAAATAAAACTTTAAAAGTAAAAATATAAATTTTTTATGTTTATGTTTTATATAAGGGATAATAATTTAGGAGTAAAACTTTTTCCAAAAAAATATTTTGACCCTATTTTTTATTGTGTTGTTCAAAAAAAAATTGTGTTAAAATTTTATTTATGTAACAAGATTTGACTACAAATAAATTAATACAATATTGTACATAGAATGGTATTTTTGAAAATTTTGAGTTTTCATTTCAGGAATACCTCAGTGTAAATTGGGCTAATCTTGGGCCCTCCTATGCTGGATTTCACCAGTTCTAGTCTCTCAAATTCCCGGGCAGTGGGCATGGCCCAAGCACATCCATAGTTGCCGAATGATGTAGTGGAGGATACATTTTTTTTAAAAAATATAATAAAAAATTACAAAAATATTGATTATATGGAATTATAAATATTTTTAAGTTTTAAAATTTTATTTACTTAAAATACAATTTTTTTTTTATATATTTTTATGTTATATTTTTGTTATTTTGTTGTTAATTTTTGTTATTTTTATATTATTTTTTATGTTTTAATGTTATTTTAATGTTTTTTTATTATTATTTTTATGTAGTTTTTTTGTTTTTTTTTTTTTTGTATCTTCATATATAGATAGAATACTATAAAAATAAAAATAAAACTTTAAAAGTAAAAATATAAATTTTTTATGTTTATGTTTTATATAAGGGATAATAATTTAGGAGTAAAACTTTTTCCAAAAAAATATTTTGACCCTATTTTTTATTGTGTTGTTCAAAAAAAAAATTGTGTTAAAATTTTATTTATGTAACAAGATTTGACTACAAATAAATTAAAATTAAAGAGGTTAGAGACCTTTCTTTTGGCTGAAATAAAGAGGTTAGAGACTTATTAGAGTGGTGTGGTGTGGGGTGCGGACCCCACCGAAGATCTAACTCTGAAACTTTGCATGTGGAGGCTTTTATTGCCTAATTTGATGTCCCAGAAACCACATGAAAAATTCAATACTATTTCAATGTATTTGTTTTAATTTAATTGGTCTCAAGCAAAATGTCGAGTGGAATAGTACGCGCCTATTTCATTTCAATCTATGTAAACTAAAATATAACTTTTTAGAAATATGATACCTCATTTCAAAAAAAAAAAAAAAAGAAAAGAAAAGAAATATGATACCTGGTTTTTTGTTTTTAAAAGCATTTAATAAATGATTTATTGAAATAATTTATTTATGTTTTATCTAAATACATATAACTTGGGCCAGCAACACTATGATAAGGGTTCAAATTCTAACAATTAGTATTTGTTTTCTAATATTTAGATTTTATATTTTTCTCTTAGAAAAAAAAAACATTTTCCTTCTAATAATTGAACTCAAACTAATAAAAGCTTTAACATCCTAACTATTGCAGGTTTTATTCAAAAAAAAAAAAAAAAAGAAAAAAAAATCCGAACATTAGCAGCTAAATTCTTTATTATTATATATTTACTTTGAACTTAAATTATATTTAACATTATAAATTATAAAGATACAAGTTCGGAGGGGCGAGGCAAGAGAGGCTTGTGGGTCCACTACTACAAATATTCGTTTTCGCGACGGTTTTAAAAACGAATTTTTTTTTTGGACCGCCGCTAAAAAAATTAAGTAACTGTTCAAAACCGTCGGGAAAAATAAGCATTCCCGACGGTTTTGAACAGTAGCAACAATAATAGGCGACGGTTATAGAAACCGACGACAATACTTTAAACGACTGTTTAAAAGCGTCGGGAAAACCCATTTTTGTAGTAGTGGTCACGTCCCTTAACTTTCTTTCTTTCGTTTTCTTTTTGAATTGGACGTTCCTTAATTTTCTATAAACAAAATTTTTATATTTTTATCTCCATAAAATTAATATTTTTTATGCATATTCTTACATATTTTATTTTTGTCTCTAAAAATTTTATTTTTCATTATTATTCTACACAATTTATTTATTTAGTTTTTTTGAAAAAAATTATTATTATTAATGAATAGAATCCATTACAATAATAGAGTGGATTGGAGAAAGAATTTCTCCCGAACCAACAACAATTATTATCCAATCGAAGAGCAAATCTACTTAAACCATGAGTAGCTCTATTAGCATCAAGCCTAACATGAGAAACAACAACTCTAGAAAAGTAGGATAGTAAAAGAAAAATATCATCAATCAAATCATGAAAATGAGATACACAAGCTAATACACAATTTATTTATTTTCCAATAAAATTTATACATTTTTTTTTCTTTACATACTTTTATTTTATTTTTATGTCTACAAAAATTATATTTTCATTAATCTCTTTTAACCAAAAAAATAAAAATAAAAAATTGCTCCTTTAAAAATTGTGGCTGACTGCAAATTCGTATTAATTTTTAACAAATTATTTTTAGTTAGCATATTAATATATTATTATTTAAATAACAAAATATCCCCCTTCAAGTTCAATCCTTCGCCATATTTATATGATTTTTTTTGAAAAAACCATAATAATATATATAAAAACGAGATGTATATAATAAATAAATAAATATATATATATATTAAAGGAAGTTAATGAAAACATAATAAAAAGCTCATGAGTAGAACTTCAAGTAAAAAAAATATCGATATAATACTTATAGCACTGTACATGTCATGTCCTTATCCGTCAACTACATGTAACTCCGCATTAAATTCCTCTCCAAAAAAATCAGTCGCTCTAATTGCGAAAACAATATAATAAATTAATTTAACTAATAGAATTTTCAAATCTGTCTTAATACTCATCCTGTATAACTAGTGTCTATATATAGTGGTCCGCTAATTTATTTTATAAGCAAGTGAAGGAAAATAATGAAGTGTGATGTTTAGCATAGCATAAACAACATAATATTATTTTGTTTGGGGATGTAAACCGGGCGGGGTGGGTGCGGGGATCGCTCCCCTACCCCTATACTTGTTTCTTAAATTCACCCCATACCCGTCCCAATACCCGTTTAAATTAAAGCGGGGCGGGGCGCAGTGGCGGACCCAGAATTTAAAGTGAGGGGGGCGTAAATAAATTTAAAAAGAAAATATAAAGTGTAGTTAGTGGGGTTTGAACCTTTACCCTCTAACCTATTCACCAACTACCTTAACCATTACACCAAGGTTACTATTATGTCTATAAATATCATCTTTTAATACAAATATATGTTGTAACTAATTAAAATACATATACATTTTTTTCTCGATTTTTTTTTTCAGGGGGGCGACTGCCCCCCCTCGCTACAATGTGGGTCCGCCCCTGGCGGGGCGGGTATTACCCGACCGTGGAAAGGATCCCCATCGGGTACCTATTACATATATATTTTTGAAAAAAAAATGATGTCTTAAAGAGAATTAAAAAAAATAATCAAAAAAATTTAGTAAAACAATAAATTTAAGTAGAATAATGTGTATAGTAAAAAAAAAAATGTATAATCAATAAAAAGCCTAAAGCATGAAGTTATTTTAATTGTAGTAACTATGATTTTAAAATTTAAATATATACATATATCATATCGGGACGGGTTCGGGACGGGTATCTATTCCCCCGCCCCCGCCCCATTTCCAACTCAGGTATGAATCTTTAAACCCATACCCACCCCCGCCCTCGAAAGTCTACCCCCGTACCTGCAGTATAATTACCATCCCTAATTTTGTTTGCGTGCCACATGTTTTAATTAATATTAGTGGCTGTTAATTTAGTTATTATTCGACCTATTAAACTAATTAAAATTATATATTAGTTTATTAATAATCGTGAAAGCAGTTAGGGAAAACCAACGGTCCTAACAAACAATTATTCGTTGATGAATTAACAGTACAAGTTTTAGATATTTAGACAATTAATCCATTGAAATTAAAAATAAAAAACATAAAAGCAAGGTCAAAAAATTAGCTGCTTATTTGAAAAGGTTTAATTTAATATTTTAATGAGTTGAGCAAGAAAGTATGGCCACCAATAAAAGCAGTTTAACCATTTAAGCCATTCAAGGTTTCCAACTACCCCAACTAACTATAAAGAAAATTTAAGTATTTTTGCTATCCTTAACTAAAGTTACCTATTTCCAACTTCCAACACTCAACCTTCTCTATTTTTTCAATTCTAGATACTGATTTTTATTTTTTATTTTATTGTAAGTAAACTCAATAAAACCAAATTAAACCAAAGGGTTATGATATTTGCAAACAGAGATATATATACATGCACTACGTAAATCTCCATTGTTTTGTCTTTTTCAACTACAATTATCAAATATATTTTAATGAGCGGAGTCGGTTTTTTTCCATGAAACATTCTTAATGATCATGACCGACATTAATTAATGCATTATATTCTTAAGATTTATGATTCATAAACAAAAAATAGATAAAATTGTATAATACCAAATCAAACTATATTGTTATAAAATAAAGAAAAAGATAGATAGCAATTCTTTAAGACAAAAAAAAAAAAAACACATTAATTCATTTTGTAGAATTCATCTAAAATGGCCACTTCTAATATAAAAATTAAAGAAATGGACCGATTTGTTAATTGCCAAAATTATAGAAGAGAGGAGAAAGAGAGAGAATTTTTTTTGTAATAAAAAGGGTAAGAATTGAGACCCATTTTGGTAATTTGAAATGCACAACTGCCTCATTTAAAACCCCAACGTTCCCTCCTCTCAGTTTCAGTATTCATCATCGCTTCTCAAACAGAATTCTCCAAACAATGTCGTCGACGGCGAAAAAGTTCCCGCCGATTACAAAGTGCAATGAGTCGACGACGACTTCCTACGGTTCGATCGCAGCAGATCTCGATGGAACGCTTCTCATCTCCAGAAGCTCCATCCCTTACTTCATGCTCGTAGCCGTTGAAGCTGGCAGTCTACTCCGTGGCTTCATCCTTCTCCTCTCTCTACCTCTCGTCATCTTCGCCTACCTTTTCGTTTCAGAAGCCTTGGGAATCCAAATCCTCATCTTTATTTCTTTCGCCGGCCTCAAGATCCGAGATATTGAGCTCGTCTCACGCGCCGTCTTGCCAAGGTTCGTACTCGATCGGCCGTTTCGAATCCCTAATTAAGTACTCGATTGATTGTTAATGATAACATTTGTGGTTTATTTATTTTCATTTAGATTTTACGCGGCGGATGTGAGATCGGAGAGCTTCGATGTGTTCGACAAGTGTGAAAGAAAGGTTGTCGTGACAGCCAACCCGACGTTGATGGTGGAGCCGTTCGTGAAGGAATTTCTTGGCGGGACCAAGGTTTTGGGAACGGAGATCGCGGTGAATCCAAAGACCAAGAAGGCCACCGGTTTCGTCAAAAGTCCCGGCGTTTTGGTCGGGAAATGGAAGAAGATTGCCATTGAGAAAGAGTTTGGTGGCGACTCGCCGGATATCGGTATTGGGGACCGGGAGTCTGATCACGATTTCATGTCTCAGTGCAAGGTTTTTCTTTCTCTCAATCATTATCATCTTATTATTACTCTTAAAACACTATCATATAATGATAATTAATTTAAATTAAGATTAATTATAAAATGTACATATATCCTCCAATAATGCACGTCCATGACATGATGTCATGATTATTGATCAATAATAATTTTATAATTCTTACTCACAGTCTTGCTAGTTAATTAACTGGTATAAAACATGGAAGCCACATTATAAATTCAAGTGTTGCTCTTTTTGGTAACGAAAACTATAACTTTTTTGCTGATCGGTTATAGTTTTGATGGGAGAGATTTTCTTGGTCGATCGAGTTTCTGTTTTTACTTGTATTATTAGTCATATTTTGGAGTGAAAAGTAGAAGAAAAATTAATATGTGATAATGTGAGAATGGGTTTGACGTAATGAAAAGTAGGAGAAAAATTAAAAAAACTAGTCATATTATGAAATTATGAAGTGTGGCTTGCGGGCCCCAATTGGGACCCATTGCCTTAACCATTCCCCAACTGCATTCCAGCTAAGACGATTAGGTGGTCCATTCTTAAATTATTATTTCATGTCGCATTTAATATACTTCAATGAAAGTCAGTTTTAGGGCGTGTAATGTTTATAATAGTAATGTTTATATTCATACTTTTGTAGGCTATTAAGATATTCACATCAAAAAAAGATAGTTTGAATTATTACGTAATTACGTCATACCCTTATATATACCATTGAATTTGAAACTTATATCATTTACAATAATTATAATAAACACAAACATTTTTTTTATCCTTTTGATATATATATATAGTCATATCATATACCATAGGTAGTTTGAAGTATGTTGAAACAAAAAGTAGGATAATTAAGAGAAGGTGACCAAAGGATAACTTGTGGTGATGAACTAATATATAATTCGTCGTGAGAAGTGTGGTCACACAGGCACAGTACACAAATTAAGTTACTCTGTGCAATTTCCTTTCTGATCTATTATTGGCAATTAAAAAAAAAAAATACATTTAAGCGTCACAAGTACAATTTGCTTTCGAGAAATAGTTATCTCTGATTAATATTATGACCGTGCAAATTGCAATAGCTATTCAAAAACCTTTGATTTTTTTTTTCTAGATGAACATATATAAGACAAAGCTATAAATAAATACAATTCAAATAATTTCGGTGTGATGTCCTTTATAAGTCGTGGATAATTATTATTGATAGTAGTACAGTAGTACTCTTATTACTCTTTTAAACGATTAATGTCTTTATCATGAACTTGTGAAGTACACTAAAAATTGGATTTACTAACATTTGAAAATTTTCAGTAATATTAATGGTTTTAATAACATTTGCGAAAAATGTAAGATATATTCATGTGAGTAAAGATGCATAAATGTCATTATGTTCTTTTCTAGTGTCAATTGGAAAAATGTCACTAATTAAAAATACTTAAATATTAATTTTATAATAAAATCTTATATATTTAGAACATATATGTAAGACACTAATAAGGTGCTAATTAAGGTGATGTTTTATAATTGATTAATGACTTACTATACTCTTTATTAAAATATAATAAATGAGATGATATTAATTGCGATAACAATATTACACCTCATACCTTTTAACATTTCTAATATATTTAACATATATGAATACTACACAAGCGAACTAGGAGGCGTTTGGTTGGGAGGAATAAAAATATAGGAATAGGAATGGGAATAGGAATAAGAATGGAATGGAATAAAATTTAAAATGGATAAAAAAAATTGATAAAAAAATAATTAAATTTTTTTTCTTGTTACATTGGAATGGTCATTTCTTCCTTTTTAAAATGGAATAGCCATTCCACCAAAATGGTGGAAAGAGCATTCCATTGGAATGCCATTCCAATACTTTAAAATGCAACCAAACAAAGGAATGGAATGAAAATTATTTTCTTTCCATTCCATTCCATTTTATTACCTCCAACCAAACGCCACCTTACTTTCGCTATAAATCATTAGCTAGGTTAATTAACGTATAGCATTTAATACTATTAAAACAGCATAATATATTATATTAATTGCATGCATGCATGACTTTATTTTAAAGAAAGAAACATGTATCATAAATATTCATTAATTCTATCTATATATAATTGGCCAAGCAGGAAGGTTACATGGTGCCCCCAAGCAAAACAGCCACTCCAGTCGAACTCGATCGCCTTAAGAACAAGATAATCTTCCACGATGGCCGCCTTGTCCAACGCCCGGACATACTCAATGCCATCATTACCTACCTCTGGCTACCCTTCGGTTTTATCCTCTGTATCCTTCGTGTCTACATCAACCTCCCCCTTCCCGAGCGCATAGTCCCCTACACCTACGCCATGCTAGGCATCAAGCTCAAGATCCGTGGAAATCGACCTCCACCGCAGAGCCCCGGAATTCTCTACGTTTGCAACCACCGTACCGCCCTGGACCCCATCATTTGCGCTATCGCCTTGGGCCGCAAAGTGTCCACCGTCACCTACAGTGTCAGCAGGCTTTCGCGCTTCCTCTCGCCCATCCCCGCAATTGCGCTCACACGGGACCGCGTGGACGACGCGCGCCGTATCTCGGCGCTGCTCCAGAAGGGAGATTTAGTGGTATGCCCGGAGGGCACCACGTGTCGAGAACCTTACTTGCTGCGATTCAGTGCTTTGTTTGCAGAGATGAGCGATAAGATCGTGCCCGTTGCAGTGAACTGTAAGCAGAGCATGTTTTATGGGACGACTGTGAGAGGAGTGAAGTTCTGGGACCCATACTTCTTCTTCATGAACCCCAGGCCCACCTACGAGATCACGTTCCTTGATCAATTGCCGGAGAGTATGACGTGTAAGGCCGGAGGGAAGTCGTCGATCGAGGTGGCCAATCACGTGCAGAAGGTGCTGGGTGATACTCTGGGGTTCGAGTGCACTGGATTGACGCGGAAGGATAAGTATTGGTTGCTTGGGGATAATGATGGCAAGGTCGAGTCTATGTATAATAATAAGAAGTGAACTAGTGAATTGATTTTGGGTTTGGGTTTACTATTTTGTTGGAATCCTGCCATAGTTTATTATTGTTATCTCTATTTCATTTTATTTTTAATATTATAACAATAACACAAATAGCTAATGCCTAGTTGTATTTTATATCTTTCTTTGGTAATGACAATGATTATGTGATAAGCATTGAATTTCTTCTCTTTTTTTGATCTAGCTATATATTTATGCTCTCTTTTTTCCTTGTTTAGTTTATATCCATGAACGATGTACCATAGCAGATCGATTGGGTTTCATTCAAAGTGGGCGTTTTGAATTTCGTAGAAGAAAGAAAATACTATTAGAATATTTCTAATTAAGGAAATAAAATAATATTATTGATTCTGATAAATGAATATTTTATATTCATTGAATCTTGACAGAATCAATTACGTAATATTCTATATATGGTCAGATTTCTATATTCATTACCTGATTTGATTTCCTAAATTAATTGTCAAAATATTCTGACAATTAATGTGGCACAGATACTGATGGAGTATCTCACCTATAAATATAGGGTCTCGGTCCCCGAGCTCCTCACTCATTCTGTTCATAACAGCAAATTCCATCTAAAGAGAGTTGAGAGAGCGAGGAAGCCCGATTACCCACATCAACCAGTTTCCTTTGCAGATCAAAGCTTATGTGGGTTTGAAGCTCAAGAATCAATGGCTGGAGGTATTTCGATCCTTATTCATAATGTATATATGTTTGATTTAATTCCGCACTTTATACATTATCATACATATATTTCAGTTTATACAAATAAATGTCTAACAGTTGGTATCAGAGCAGTTTTTATCTCTGTCTTGATTTTAGTTTGAGTTTCATATATATATATATATACTCGTATATACAGTGTTGATATTTTATATGGTTTAATGTGTATATATAAGTATATATGTATATATATATACATATCCAGTATTGGTTTTTGTTTGTATATATATTTTATATACATTTTCTTTTCATTTACGTATATATATTCATATTTATATACATACTTTTATATTAATATTTCATAATCTATATGTTCATATATATATGCACATTCATATTTATATTCATATACTGTGTGTATACATATAATTTTCATGTATATATGTTTATGTATAATACTCAATGCTTTCATATTTTTGTTGCATAAAATTGTATGTAATACTCTCTTTCATACATTAATGATGATTTTATGCAGTATATATACATTGTATACGAGTATATATATACATGAAAATTTTATTTTTCGGTCTATAATTTTTCCGTTTTCATTTTCGGTATTTATTTAAATCCTCTATTCATTACTATATTCATATAATATTTTAGATCGATTTTATGAATGAAAAGGATTTAAAACCCATCTGAAAACTGAAAAAATTCTCTTAAGAACACGATCGGACCCGAAAGAATTTTTTATGAAATTAAATTCTACATTTTACGTGTTTTCGATGCTTGAAATCAATATGGATCTCTTAATTTATTCATTTAGATCATTTTGGAATTGGTTTCATGAATTTTGGTCATCGGTGTTGTTTTTCATGGCAGTTTTTCAAAAAAAAAAAAAAGGAAAATTAAGAAAAATTTAAGAAAATTTCGAAATTTTGTTACTTTGATTTATTTTTGGAATTTTATTTTATTTCCTTATTTTTGTTGATTTAGTCAATTAAATTACATTTGTTTAACTTTCCATTCTTATTTAACATATATCTTCATATATTATATGTTATTTAGTAATAAATTATTATGGAAAGTTTCTAATTTGGTAAATTAATTACATGCTTTTACATGTAATTACAATAATTGTGATATTTTAAGAATGTGAATATTTAATTATTCTACAATTAAGTGCGCAATTATTATATTTATTTACCAATTAAGTAATTTATTGATTAAATTAATTGATAATCTGCCATTAAGTATATTCTTTAATTTTGCATTTAATTGATTTCATATAATTAATTGTACTAATTTGTATATTTACCTTATTTATACAAATTAATTATTAGTACAAATAATTAAGATATTATATGGTTATAAATGCATAATTAATTACATATCATGGAATTAAGCATTTAATATATTATCATACAATAATTGTTTTAATTTGTATTTATTTGGAAAATTTATTTTTAATACAATTAATTTTGATTTGTATGATTTAAATGCTATACATAAATTCCTTTTATAGTGCTAGATATATTTAGAAATGTTCAAACATTAAGATAGGTTGAATATTTTATCTAGCACATTAAGTTTCATAAAACTTCATAAAATTATTCATAAAATATTCATAAAACTTCCTAAAATGAATAAAATATGAATAAAATGTAAGTAATTTTGTGGTTTGACATAAGAAAACATGAACTTGGGACAAATGCTCATATCTAGAACGGGTTTTAATGATCTTCGGACGACCACACTAGGAGCACTAATCTCAGTGATTGTCTACTATGTTAATAACGAAATTACTTTTAGGTAGAGCCCAATACCTAATGTCATAGTGAACCATATAATTTTATATAATTAGGGAGTAGCCACAGCATCCTTATTTGTATAAAATTATACATTAATTAAAATTCACCTTAATGGACATAACTTGTAATTAATTATATAGGTATAATAATTTTACCCCACAGGGATTTTATTATATTTGTATAATTAATTAGGATAATATGTTAAATTAAATTCTCTTAATTTACCCCACAGGGAGTTATGGGGATTTAATTTAATAGTGTTATCACAAATTTAATTAAAGATAGATAATAAACCTTCATTTTCCAAAACTAAATGTTTAATTAAATCTATCATAAAGTTCATCTAATTTTATTAAATTTAACATTTAGCCCACAGGCTATTTTGGATTTAGTAAAATTTTAATCTTCAGTTTATACTTTGGTGTCTAGTGAACCACATAATTTTAAATAATTAGGGAGTAGCCACAGCATCCTTAATTATATAAAATTATATACATTAAGTGGATCAAGATCACATAATGGACATGAATTATGTGAACATAATAATCTTACCCTACAGGGATTTTATTATATTTACATAATTAATATGTTAAGTTAAATTCTCTTAATTTATCCCACAGGAAATTATGTAGATTTAATTTAATAATTTTATCATAAAGTATAAAATTTTGAAACATTTATAAATAATTAAGTGTTTCATACCTTTCATTGAGATAGAAATATTAAACTTTAAGTTTTTCATAAATTGTGTAAATCTATCATAATCTACATCTAAATCTAATCTTATTAAATTAAAAATTTAGCCCACAGGCAATTTTTGTTTAATAAGATTTCATATGTAAGCATGTTTATTCATTGGTAAAAACATGATTCATTTAAACCTCAAAACTATATATGTAATTTTATTACATCACTATTCATAAATTTCTTCCATACCAGTAGAAATTTCCAAAAATTTATTCTGATAACTTAATCTAAAATGTACAGTTTTTATTAAGAAAAATAAATCACACTTTATTATCACCAATAAATTTTAATTTATTGTGTATGAATTCATTCTAATATAGTTAATGTGATTATTAACACATAGTGGATTATTTTAGATTGTTATTCCACATTCATAATTTCTTGCAAGGTTTACAAATAAACCTAAGAAAGTCGATAGCTTGTGACCAAATCTTATCCACAGACAAGATAAGTTCTCACATTTAGAAGTTTAAGGAACAAGCAATATAGTAGTGGCTTTGTTTTAAAATTGGCAAAGACCTTTATGTTCCAAGATTCTATTGAAACTTGATTTAGACACATTTAGAGGTCTTTACTACAAATGATGTCACTCATAAAGATATGCAAGTTCAATCTGACAATAAGAAATGTGTTATTAATAAGAATTCTTCTACATTATAGCACCAAAAATTATGGAACATATCTCCATAAATAGAATAAATGTTAGTAAATGGTGGGGATCTTCATTACACTTGATTTTACTAACTTTATTTAGAACTTGTGTGAATTTCATTAAGAATATGTATTCCAACAAGTCAAAATCGGTGCACATTAGAATTCTATCATATTAGAAATCATACAAGTCAATTAATTTTGAAGACATGGACTCAAATTTTGCATCTCATTTTTAACGATTACTCACATAAATTATTTTTCTACAAAAGTATAGATTTATATGTTTCAAAGACATTTAAATCTTAAGTAGAGAAATAGTGCATTTTGCATATTAAGATAGTGAGATCAAAAATAAAATAGAGAATATTACATTAAAATTCGTGAGTATGGATAAACTCCCAGTGTATTTGTAAAGTTTCTTTAAAAGCATGGGTTCATTGCCCGATACATATGCTTGGTACACCCAAATTATAGTGTGTAACAGATTTAAGAAACTAAGCATTTTTTGGACATGGGGTGGAGCCTACATAGCAAACTCCAATCTTTCCTAAATCTTTGTCTATTGATACTCAACAATGGGGTGTACATATCGAATCGTGTTCTAACCAAAGTTGTTTCTCAAACATATTTTGAGTTGTGATAAGGTTGAAAACCGACTTGATGACATGTACACATTTTATAAATACCCATATATAGTTAGAGTACAATTGTCAAAGAAAAGATCTGGGCCCTAAACCATAAATGAGCATATTTCATTTGAAAAGCTATAAGGTTTAAGGGTTACATATTTTATTATCCATCTCACAACACTAGAATTGTGGAATTAAGAATTGACTTGATCAGTGGGAGTGATCAATCTAGGAACCTAGTTTCCGAGAAAGATCATTCATATTTTCTCAAACTTCCACCTCAAGTGTTAGATTAATTATGATTCACAACAACCCTTAAGATTACTGGTTATTGAGAATTCATAACTAATCATTAATAATATACAAGTCATTGGTAAAATTCTAATAAGTTATGTTATTTAGTAATTGCTTACAATTTCTAAAATAACATGCTATTGAACCATTTGCTCTTTTAAGAGTTTGTTGGTCCATCCTTAAGATAACTTATTAGAACAGTAAGATCAATGTATTCTAGTGATCACATTTTGTACAATAAGAGTTCAACTACAATATTAATTTGAGACACAAATTAAATTATAGAATGATAAAGAATTGAAGTTGTAGTACAATATGCCATGAATGAAGAAATGAATATCTTAAATAGCAATAAAGTTTATCTTTAGTAAAGTTGCCTAATGGGGTGGAGAACATTAATTAAGCATAGGTTTTTTCACCAATAATATTCATTAGGCAACATTGAGAAACATAAAGATATAAAAGAATATTCATTGCTAAGAAGTTCATTTTGAACTAAGAATCAATAACAAAGGAGATTTACATTCTCACTTGTTTTTATAAAAGATTCTATTATAGACCTTGGCCTTTGTTGCTTGTTTTAATTCATTAATCAATTCCAAATAGTGAACTAGAGGAGAAGGTATATAGACTGTCATAAAGATTTTCCTCTAATAGTGGTGAACATATGCAAGCTTAAAGTGTCTACCTGTAGATTAAAACAAACATCTCACAAATTGGTATTAAATCATCTTTTCCTTTAGGTTTGAAAAGAGAATTATGGAAATAATTATATACCAGAAGGTTAGTGGGAGTAATATTTGTTTTATACGTTGACAATATGTTACTTGCAAATGATGATAAAAGTTTTCTATATAAGTTGAAATCATTCATATCTTAAATTATTATTTTGAGATAAGGAATATAAATAATATATATAATTTTAATTAATTAGAGAGTAGCCACAGCATCTCTGATTAAATAAAATTATGTATTATTCATCAGATATAACCTTTATCTTTAAGTGTGATAAATTCAACTCGAACTAGCATCTGAAAAATGATGTGGAGTGAGAATAAATTAAGAACATTCATTTGCTTCTATTTTAGAAGCCTAATGTATGCCTAAGAGTCTGAATAAGACTTTGCATTACATTTGTTTCAGGATCGTTAAGTAGTATCAGAATAACTAAAGTTAAGACCACTTTATTTTTCATACAAAGTGATGAGGTATCTTTAAAATACTAAAAATTATATTCATACATATTTTAAGATGAATTGACCATCTGGAAATATAGTTAACCAATTAGATTCTTCCACACTTCACTGGTTATATTGATTCACGTAAGTCAATATTTTATTACAACCTTAAGATTACCAGTAAGTTATATTGTGGAGAATCTTGATTGTTATTTTCACTATAGAAGTCACATTCATTTATTGTTTTGAGGATACATCTCGTATGATGTATTATAGAGTTTCATAGTAGGCCTAGAGTTCAGAATTACAGTTTCATTAGGCCATTAAGAAAATTTTGCGATAAATTCAGCTACAATATTTATGGCTAATAACTCTAAGAGTACTGGTCGAAGCTAGCATATCGACATTAAGTATTTAGCCATAAAAAAGGCGTGATAAGTGGTCATTAATCACGCAAACTGAATTGGGTGATCGCATAGATCCTTGACTAAAGGCATGCCGCAACACAAATTCAAGGATCATAAAGTAAATATGGGATTCAGTTAACCCATATGCAGTTTTTTTATTTGTACAACCAAAAATTATTTAATGAAACTCTAATTTCGATATTTTCTCATATTTATGTGCACCTTAATTTCATCTGAGAAAATTATCGTAAGAGGACCTGAATAAACATAAGGGTTAGGGTTTATTCACTTAAGTACATTGCCACATAAAGTACATTGTTATATAATAAATATATCGTAATACATGGAAGATAATACTCGACTTATAATGAGGACATATACATTATGATTCGTATGTTTATTATATAATGAGGAACGTTTGGGTTTGAATGTTTTAGTTTAAATGCTGACCAAGTGGGAGAATATTAGAATATTTCTAATTAAGGAAATAAAATAATATTATTGATTCTGATAAATGAATATTTTATATTCA
This sequence comes from Cannabis sativa, assembly GCF_029168945.1. Lineage (NCBI taxonomy): Eukaryota > Viridiplantae > Streptophyta > Magnoliopsida > Rosales > Cannabaceae > Cannabis > Cannabis sativa. Next base: position 36,634,042 of record NC_083601.1, on the reverse strand, counting down.
TTGAATCTTGACAGAATCAATTACGTAATATTCTATATATGGTCAGATTTCTATATTCATTACCTGATTTGATTTCCTAAATTAATTGTCAAAATATTCTGACAATTAATGTGGCACGAATCGATGGAGTATCTCACCTATAAATATAGGGTCTCGGTCCCCGAGCTCCTCACTCATTCTGTTCATAACAGCAAATTCCATCTAAAGAGAGTTGAGAGAGCGAGGAAGCCCGATTACCCACATCAACCAGTTTCCTTTGCAGATCAAAGCTTATGTGGGTTTGAAGCTCAAGAATCAATGGCTGGAGGTATTTCGATCCTTATTCATAATGTATATATGTTTGATTTAATTCCGCACTTTATACATTATCATACATATATTTCAGTTTATACAAATAAATGTCTAACAAATACTATATTACTTATTTATATGCAAATTGAAAAGTGAGCCTTTTTTTTTCGATGCAAGAAAGTGAGCATTTTCAGTCATCTTATTTCTTACTTAATGATCATTGCAGCTTCTACGGAAACGGAATATCACTGCACAGTGAGCATTTTATGTTGATTTTAGGCTTTGCCAACCTAGCAGTACTTACCTTAATAATATATTTAATTTGTTTTTTTTTTTCTGCCTTATTTTATTTGATTTTATTAGCATTCTTTTCTTCATTAGATAACGTATTAATTTTTTTTTATTAGAGTTTCACGAGCTATTAATCTAATCAAGTTATACGAGATATGTAATTGTTCTTTGCAATAGCGTGTTACAGATAAAATAGATCAATTGGAGGATTTATGCTGCCTTTTTTTATTCTTGTCAATTAGTTTAGTTATATGTAGAATTGATATTGTGTCGGATCGGACCATCAAGAAATTTTACAGTGTTGACCGATAGTGGCGTAATGTGCCTAATTAAAATCACACGTCTCCAAGTTTCGTGTCCCATCTCTATTTAAATGCTACATTATTATTATTAAAATGCTACATTATTTGTTTGTATTAATATATAAATAATCAACATAATATATGTTTAAACCAAAAAATAAAATATATAATTTTTTATCTTTTGAGTCTTGGTAGATAAGGTGCAGAGAGGAGACACCAAATTATCAAACGGAAAAAAAAAAAGAAAAAGAAAGAGAGGAGACACCAAATTTTGGGACTTTTTAATTCTGTAATAAGTGGTTAATGCAAACGACGTTTAACAAAAATCCCATTGTCGTTCGATTGCCTATCACAATTTAAGCCCAACTGGCGAAAAGTGAGAGGCTTGCCACGTTTACAATTGAGGATATTCCACGTCCCTATGAAATATGCGGTCTGTGAAATACGAAATAATATAATAATGATTTATTTAATAGTTAATATATATACATATTACATATTTCTTAAAATGTACTTTTTCAATAGCTTTTCCGGTCGTTTTCGACGGTGGAATTAGGGAATTTGGACCTTCTGCGGTGAACAAAGAGACGCATATTTCACTCTTCAGATTCACCGAAATACCCTCGTTGAACTTGTAGACCACCGAAAGATTCTGTGTGCGATTCAGGGGCACTCCCATAATTTCGTTTTTGCTTCAATTATAGCCTCTCAATTCTCATGTTTACTGAAGATGATATTCCACGTGGCATGATTACAACACCTCGGGTTTTAACGCCACTCAGATTTTTTTCCCGCTTTTAAAAATAATAATAATAATAATAAGAAAAATCTGAGAAGCAAAAATTGAACGAAGAAACGCCGTTGGTTATCCTCTCAGCTGATCCGAGTCTCTGACACAGAGAGAGAGAGAGAGAGAGCGTTAAAAACGGCGACGTATTCGAGGAGAAAAAGCACTGGTAATGGATACTGAGTTTGTATAAGTAGCTTCTTCTATTGGAGCTGATTGTTTCAGTTTCATTGAGCTCGTTTTTACTGGTGTCGGAGCAAACAGAATGGCTATCGGAGGTTTGATATCGAATCGGAATTTCGGTTCCTTTATTGGCTCAGGTATAACCTCGCACTCGCTGCTTATCTTATCCATAAGTCCAATTCTAGTTTTATTTCTATTATTATTTATTTATTTTCTGACAGATTATGTTGGCACATTTCTTTCTTTTTTAAACAGTGATTTGGGTATTCTCTTCCATTGTCTTCTTTTCAATCGAATTTAGTTTTTATACCAGTCTTGTTTATGAATTGTGTTAAAAAATTCTGTTTTAACTGCTGAATTTTCATTCGAGAGGTGTCTGAGTTTACATTGGACTGAAACTTAAACTTGTTTCACTAATCATGGAGCAAATTCCTGTGCATGCAGCTCCTTATCTTTTATTAGTTTTTTCTTTCTTTTTTTAATTTTTTTAATACACGCACATAGTTATATAAATATCCATAATTAGATAAGGAGATATTGCATAGAATCGATTGATTTCATTGTTGCATGTATGATTTCTTAACGCTTTTACATAGATTAATATATAAAAAGTTATACAAATCTTAAAGCAAGATTGGTTTGATTGTTTGTGGGAACCTCACATTTTCTACTTCCATTACCAATAGGATTTTTGCATTTCATGGAGTGTATGTGAAGACCAAAATAAAGGAAGAGAAGCAATTCAATGACTAATTTATGGCCAACTCTACTATTTATAATTTTATAGCCCTTTTAGCTGTTGGCTGTTATTTTTTTTTTCCTAATTGGAAACTTTTGCTAAATGTTATGAGTTAAAATCGGATGAGAGTGGCTGCAGGGATTTTAGTACAAGAACAGTAATATTGCATGGAGATATCTCTCTGTTGGCCATGCAGATCTATTTTATGTTTATACCCAAAATGGCAGCTTGTGCCATATGTTTTGATTTGAAATAGATTTGAGTTGAGAGTAGTGACAGGGCTTGCTATCTCTGTCAGAAAAATATGCAATTGCATTCAGATACATTTGCAATGCACTCATTCTTTCAAAGTTCGTAACTTTCTAATGCTCATTTGTTAATGGCAGGTAAAGTCTGTACAAACAAACAGGCTGTTTCACATCACAGAGGAGAGCGTTCAGGGATTGTTACTGTACGATATGGTCAAGAGAGAATCGGAAATCGAACTTTATGTACTCTGGGAAATAATATTTATAGATCTAATTACACATATGGCCATGTTCTTCATGCTACTGGCTCTTCAAAAAAGAACCAGTGGATGTCAATAGGGAAATTTAATGAAAGGCAACACCCTCCATCTCTGCAATCTAGTAAAAGGTGTTGCAGCAAAATTTCTAAGCAAAGAGTTAGAGCAATATGTGACAGCAGTCTTTCTCCAAATGCATCTTGCAGCACTTGGAGCAAGTTTAGAGTGTTAAATAATCTAGATGTAAGAAATGAAGTATTTCATAAGTCTGCAAATGTGAGGATCAACAGGACCTGTGCTTATTACAAGTCTGAAGATTATGACATAAATGATGCAAATGTGGAGCCACGTGTGTCTGTGGACGGGTCAGGCGAAGCTGTTTTAGTCAATGGTAATCTGCAAGAAGCATCTTCTTGGTGGCAACAATTTCCTAAGCGCTGGGTGATTGTAGTTCTCTGTTTTTGTGCATTCCTATTGTGCAACATGGACCGTGTGAGTATTTTTGTTTCTTACTGAGTTAGATCCTCCTGTTGTTGCTCCATTATTGCAGCATTGTTTCACAATATATGGTTGTACTGTTCTTTGGACTGGGATAGTAACTCTTACACATGTTGATTGGTTGTTATCGTAGTTCTTTCTAAGTGATGGGTTTGCTTACTACTTTGACATCTTTTTTGTAGGTAAACATGAGCATTGCAATACTTCCCATGTCGAAGGAATTCAACTGGAACAGTGCAACAGTTGGCCTGATTCAGTCATCATTTTTCTGGGGTTATCTACTTACCCAGGTTCTAACTCAATATACTTAAATCTATCCGTTTGTAGATTTTTGATTCTCGTATTCGTGTGTTTCATTCAAATGGTCATGCTTCTGCTGTTCTATGGCTGTACGGCTGTAAAGGATCTGATTTTGTATGCTTGAATTTGCACTTTTGACACTGTTTGGTGTTTAAATTATTTATATATGTACTCTTTATCCCAACAAAGTTAAGAATGGCTATCTTTTTTTCCGATAACTATATTATAATTTATGTGGCATGTAGATTCTTGGTGGCATATGGGCAGATAAAATTGGTGGGAAGCTAGTATTAGGTTTCGGAGTTGTCTGGTGGTCAATTGCAACGATTTTGACGCCGATTGCTGCGAAAATTGGACTTCCTTGTTTGCTTGTCATGCGTGCTTTTATGGGGATTGGCGAGGTAGGATTTTTTTTACTTGTTTAGTTTTTTTTTTCTTATGCTTGACTGCTTTACAACACATAGTCCAACTATTGTTTCTTCAATCAGTAGCTATTTATGTCTACAGGGTGTTGCCATGCCTGCTATGAATAACTTACTTTCTAAGTGGATTCCAGTGTCAGAGAGAAGCCGATCTTTAGCGCTTGTGTACAGTGGCATGTATCTTGGTTCTGTCACTGGATTGGCTTTTTCCCCTTATCTAATCCAGAAATTCGGATGGCCATCTGTGTTTTACTCTTTTGGCTCCCTTGGAAGTATCTGGTTTGCAGTATGGCTAAGTAAAGTATGTTTTTCTTTCTGGACAAAAATCTGATTAACATCTTACAGAAAAATATTAGAGCAATACAATTAGAACCAATTGCTGAGAGGACAACTCTCAAACAATACAAAGTCACCAGTTGATTTTATTATGAATTCTCATTTACCAATTAAATTGTAAACCAGCTGCTATCTTGTTGGGCAATCATCTGACTGTAATATTGAGCATGATTTATGTAGAAGATATAAGTTGTAGCTAAGATGCTCTTTAGATTTCCTTGTGGAAGCTAAAATTTACTTTTAACTTTTTTCTGTGTCTAACTGTATATGTTATTTTACCAGGCATATAGCTCACCGAAAGATGATCCAGAACTTAGTGAAGAAGAGAAAAAATATATTTTGGGGGGTAATGTATCTAAGGAACCTGTAACAGTCATTCCATGGAAGTTAATTTTATCTAAAGCACCTGTTTGGGCTCTTATTATCTCCCACTTTTGCCATAACTGGGGCACCTTTATTCTTTTGACGTGGATGCCGACATATTACAATCAGGTAATTGAGTATACTCTTGCTATTGCACAAACTTTGTCATGATATTGAAAGGATTTATTTTGACAGACACATTCTAAGTTGCATGGTGGATGAACATGGTTATTTTCAACCTCTGTATAATGTTGGTTTCTTTCTCAGGTTTTGAAGTTTAACCTCACAGAATCTGGTCTTCTCTGTGTTCTGCCGTGGTTAACTATGGCTGTGTTTGCAAATATAGGAGGTTGGATTGCAGATACTCTTGTGAGCAAAGGTTTTTCTATAACATCAGTTCGTAAGGTAAGAACTTGCATTGGTATGAATCCCAGTTGGTGTTCATGCACTGCGAAGTAGAATTAATTAGAACATTGACTATATAAAGTTGACTAGATACAAAACCAAATACCAAGTAAACCATATTCTGGGACATTTATATTGACTAGATAAATGTTTACAACTTAAATACCCATGTAAAGTTGAATCATCACCAAAGTGAAATTAGCAATTATGGATCGAACTCTTTATTATTAATCTTTACAAGGTAATTTTAGGAGTATAGAATAATAATTGGTTGGTTCTATTCTAAATTCTTTTTACCCTGCAGATCATGCAATCAATTGGCTTTCTTGGTCCAGCCTTCTTTCTCACTCAGCTTAGTCATGTCAAAACTCCTGCTATGGCAGTGCTCTGCATGGCATGCAGTCAGGTAGGCACAAGTTTAACATGAGTTGGCATCAAGCAAAGTTAAGCTCTTAAAAATGTAAAAAGAAAGTCATCGGCATCATACCTCTTCTATATTTTTATAACTATGAAAGGAGATAAACTTCTTGTACAATGGAGATTCAAATAAATGATTCTATGAGGAAAACCTTAAATAGTAATTTATCAACTGTTACTTATTTGCTTTCTTCATTATTTTGGGACAGGGATCTGATGCATTCTCACAATCTGGTCTATATTCCAATCACCAAGACATTGGACCACGCTATGCTGTGAGTATTAAATTTGACAATTGTATGTATATAACAGCTGTAACTCCCTATGAGTATAGCATTTACTTCTTAGTTTGTGCTTGAACTATTTGTCCTACTTGTGTCTTGAGAATTATTTAGAATCAAGCTTACACATATCAATTACAGGGAGTATTGCTAGGACTGTCAAATACGGCTGGAGTACTTGCCGGCGTCTTTGGTACAGCGGCAACAGGTCTCATACTACAAAAAGGTACAAGTTTAGCCCTGCTAATCTAATGCCTTTTCTGAATTGCTACATTATCTTTTTCTCTAGTCTAAACTATCAACATTGTTTCTTATGCAGGTTCTTGGGACGATGTATTTAAGGTAGCCGTTGCATTGTACATCATAGGTACAGTAGTTTGGAACTTGTTTGCAACCGGAGAGAAAGTGCTGGACTAAACAAGTGCAAGAAGAGAAAGAAATGAAGGAAGAAATCAGCACATTAGACTGGTACAGAATGCAAAAATTTACAGAAATGGAGAGAAAATCAGAAAACTCTATTTTTAAAAAAGGAGTGATGCAGGTAAAGTGAAATCCTGCTGAGAAAACTAGGCTGATTTTAGTGATTTTGTAACAACTTGTGAAGCACTTAATCACTTGATCCTCACAAGCTTTTGGGTAAATGGACTCATTTTTACAGGTCAAATATGCATTTACATTTTAATTTCAATTCAGAGAACTTCTGTGTAACTTCCTGAGCCCAAGAATCTTCTTTTAGTTATTTATTTATTTGTTTTTTTTTTCTTTTTCCCGTTATTGAAAGCCTCAGCCTAGTCTATCCATCTCAACGCTGCTATAGGACATTTATTCTTATGTGAAGAAATGACGACTTCCTTTTTAAAATATTGATCAATAATGCATATTAAATGAGTTTTTTTTGGTGGAATATAATGGAAACAGAGAATGTAGAGATCACAATCAGATTGAATTCACTCTGTTGTTGCTACCCTACCTGTTCTCTCTCTCTCTTCTTTTTTTTTTTGGCTAAGAGAAGTAGGTCTGTAATGTTAGGCAGTTGCTGCAATAAACATTCTAAGTTGGAGCAATTAATGTTTGTGGGTCTCGTAAGTCATAAATTATTTGTGCTTCGAGTTTTGTTGTTTCCTAAAAACAATAGCAACCAGGATAGTAAAAAAGACACAAATTTCTTTGTCAATTATTACTTTATATTAGCAATGTAGTTTTCACTAATTATGTGATTCTTTGTGAGTTTAATCTAATATGTTGTGATCTGTTTGCCAAAACTTAAGGGTCTTCCTTTTAATTTAAAATGGTAATAAATTTTGTGCACAACATTTTTTATGAACTAAATTATTTAAAAAAACATGATTACTACATAAAATATTTTGAGAGAAGATATATAGGTTTTAATCATCAAATTTTATCACAATTTAATGTGAAAAATAACTTCTATTAATAAGAAGAGATAGTTGATATAACAAATTGATGACATTGAGATTTTTAATTTTAGATACTAATTTAAAAGATATTATTTTTATTTTATAGTAGTAACTAGTAGTAAGTACCATATGTAATGTAGGCTCGGTATCACACCATTTAAGCTCCAAATCGACATGTCATTATGATAATTTAAGTATTGCTTTTTCGTACCAACTGATCACTTCAGCTAAATTAATAGGCTGAGTAGATTATTGAGGCACAGTCGATTTCTATTAAATTTGCTTGAATTAATAATACCCAAACCAAGCACTTTAAAACATCAGTGCACAACTATTATGACAATAGCTAGTGAACAATACTATTTAGCTCAAAAGAGCCATTCCATTAAAAATAAAATTTGTACTTAATTATGCATCTTTCAGTTACACAATATAGAAGCATTACTAATAAATTAATGATATTGTTCCTTATCTTATCAATGGAAAAAAAATAAAAATAATAATAATAATACAACAACAACAACAAAATTAATAAAACTGTTGTTTGAAGAAATTCATATTGTCTGAACAAACAATAACAAAACAAAAGAAAAAGAATTTAAAAATAAAGATTGATAGCTGTTTAGTAGTTCTTCTATATATAAAATCACTTGTCTATTTATCTCAGTTCCACTTCTCTTTAATTACCTTCGGAAGAACGAGTGTCCAACACGTGTACAGTTCCGTAAATAATTTCTTTCTTCTGGGTGGCTAAAGCTGACTGCACCATATAAAACCCCGAAACCAAACAAAACGCGTGGGTCCCACCACTTCTTTAAATGTACACTCAGATTTCAAACCCACCTCCGGACCCTACCTATTCGGACATCCAAACATGCCCTTAATTAAGCAACCCCAACTACCATCTCACTCTTATTTCCACCTGTCTCGCTGACTCCGTTACATTTGCCGTTACACTTAACGGCGACACTAAACGACACCGAATTCATCGTCGTTTTCATAGCTGCATCACTTTCACCCTTCAAACTCGTCAGGATTCCCTCCAATTCCCTGGGCTGTAAATTTACCTTAAGACCATACTTCATGAACAGAGTCAATGACATCTTCTGCTCCACTTGATGGCCGGGAACGACGCTCAGCCGATGCCGGAGAAGAACAGCCGCCGCGATTGACTTCATTTGAAGATAAGCCAGATCCTTCCCAAGGCAAATCCTCGGCCCTGCATTGAACGCCACGTACTTATACGTGTCCATCATCGCGAACCTCGTCCCGTCCGGCGAAAGCCAACGCTCTGGCCGGAATTCCAGGCAGTCCTCGCCCCAGGTCGACTTCATTCTCCCCGTCGAGTAGATCGAGTATGTCACCGAAGATCCAGCCGGGACAAAGGTCCCGTCCGGCAAAATGTCGTCCTTAACGACATGCTTCGAGTCTTCAGGAACCGACGGGTACAATCGGAGAGTTTCGGAGAGAGCAGCCTTGAGGTAAACAAGGCGATCGGCCTCCTCGAAGACCAGCGGCTCATCGGTCCACGTGGCGATGTCGCTGCCACGTGTCTCGATCAAGACACTGCAGATCTCGCGAAGGATCTTCTCCTCGACGGAAGGGTTTTGGATGACAAGCCAGAAGAACCAGCTGAGAGCAACCGATGACGTGTCACGTCCAGCCAGGATGAAATTAAGTGCCACCTCTTGAAGGAACTTGTCTGTGTACGACTCTTTCTTTTTCATGAACCTCGATAATAAATCGTCGTGAGGGTTCCCATCCTTGTGCTGTTGTAGCTCCAGCTTACGTGAATCTATCACACTCGATAAATACTCCTCTATGTGTTCCAAGGAGCGGCTCAAGCTGACTTCCATTCCTAGCCGAAGCCATTTCTTCAGCTTCCAAAGCACCTCCGGCATAATAAACCGCTGGAGTGACGCTTCGGTGGCTCGATCGAAAGCCGTGGCGAAGCCGTTTTCTGGAAGTCCTTTAGCGCAAGTCTGAGGATCTTTACCGAAAGCCAACCCACAAATATTGTCGAAGGTGAGCCGAAGTAATAGATCTTGGAGATCGACTGGCTGGGCTTTTTCCTCGGCTTCTTTTAGAATTGGGCTGAATCTGAGCTTAATTGCACGGCTTACCCACCTAGCCATGGCTTGGCGAAGTGTCCTGGTTGTGAATTCCAGTGCGGCAGTTTTCCTCTGAAACAGCCACGTGTCTCCATCGGAGTTGAAAATACCTTGACCGAGTAGATCATGGAAAACGGCTTGCCACGTGGGACCTTTCGGGTAATTATCGAATCGGGTCTTTAGTATGTGCTCTAGATTCTTCGGGTCGCACGTGACAGTCACGAGACCTTGCTTCTTGGCAAGGAATGGGATGGCACAGATGCATGTTTGATACGTGCCACCACATGCGCGTAGGTTATCACAGATCCAGTCATGCATGCGATCACAATTCTCGATCAAACCGGGTAGACTACCCAATAAGGGCCAGACACGTGGACCTTTCAGTGAACGTGAAATGAAAGTGAGCCAAAGCAAATAAGCTGTAATCGCCGTTAAAAGCATCAAAGCGGTAGAAATCTCCATCTCACTACGAATATAAGCTTTCAAAATGTATAGTTTTTCCCGGGAAAGCTCTTTTTCCCGAGAAAATGCTTCTGTGCTAGCGTTATCGAACTTCAGCTGAGATAGCTGAAAAATGAAGAAGTTATACAAACGTAAAAGGGTATGTGTGTAAAAGAATTAGTATATATAGCTTGTTTTGATACAATGAAAACAAAATAAAAATGGTTTATTACTTGATCACCGTACAATGGGGGGTATCATATATAAATGTGTATAAATGTTTTGTATATATGTAGTGATGATAAACTAAGAAGGAGAAAGAAGAGAGAATGGAGAGTACAAAATGTGAAGAAGTAGGTAAAAATATATATAAGGAAGAAGGGGAAGAGGTTGAAAGTGTAAGAGAGTAGTGTGTAGTTGGGGCTAGGCAATATAATATAGTAGAGAAAAGAGAGTATTATAGAGATAGGTTATATAGATGAAAGAGTAATGAATGGCAATAATCGTAGCCAGACTGGTTTTTGACAATCCAGGACTAGTCTTTCTCTCACACTCTGACAATGCACTAAAAACTTTTCAGAGCTCTCTCATTAATGCCCACAAATCGGTCGTTGAGAGAGAGAGAAATATAAAATAAAAGTATGTTGTCTGGTTTACCCTTTTTGCTTTTGTTTTTGGGTGAAATGTTTATTGTATGAGGGTTTACAATTTAAAAAAAAGGGAGTGATTATAGCTCTCAACCCATTTTCTTTCATAATTTCATACATAGAGAGAAAATGAAAGTCACTGTAGTAAAACTAAAAAGCCCTAAAGGCAAAAGGAAAAAGCTGATCGATCACTTCTCTTTTTCTCTACATTGACGCGCCTGCACGCGCTTGCACGGCAGCTAATAATAGAAATTTTGGTGAAAGTAGTATAAGGTGGAATGCCTTATTAATTCAAGCATTCAATACTACTCTAAAAGGATTTAATGAGATTAGTTGAGAAACTAAGATATAGTGAAGACACCACCCCAAAAATAAAAATTATTGTATAAAAAGAAAAAGAAAATAGAGGCCGGGTCACACAACACAGTCTGTTCGATCTTATAAGCATGGGGTTTGGGTCGTTTGTCTTAAATGAAAATAGGGTTGGTCATGTGGGATTATGGTTAGGGTTTGGTGAGCAACCCACCAACACTTTAAATTTTCCAAGCCCCTCGATTTCACTTTTGCGTGACTTACTTTTTATTTATTTATTTTTTCTTTAGTGTAGTTCTGATCATCTAGAGATATATACATATAACTAAATATATATAAGTCGTTGCGAGTAATTATTCTGCAGAAGACTACTGTAGCTGTACATAAAATAATTATATGAGTAAAATAAAATAGAAATGGAGCCATTTCTGGGAATTTTCACAGGTTTGACCCTTGTACTATTAATGAATGCTGTGTGTTGTTGTAATACTGTTTTTGTATATACATTACAAAACTGTGTGCCTTCTCTAATTTTATAATAAGAATGGGAAAAAGTCAACCCCCGCGGCCGAGAAACCCTCACCTGAAGACAGATATCACTTTGATCATAATCATCAATTAATATCTCTTTCTTTACTCTTTTTCTGCAGATTGGATCAGCTATCCATTGCATGTACAAATATGTGTGTTATGGATCATGAATATATGTGTACTATACACAACTATATATCGTATGGTGCAACTATTTTAAATAAATTAATATAGGAGAATCAATTATATATATCAATAAAAGTATCCCTAGTTAGCAATAACTTTTTCCTTTTAAGTCTATATAATTAAGTTACCATATATATTATTACTTTATGATCAAGTATGTATATAGATAATTTATAATTATTGTATGTATCTGCATTCCATTACTAGTCAAATATGAAAAGTGATGATATATAAATATTGAAGTGTGGTTTGCTATGCAATATTATTGTGTACAATAATCGTGTAATTAAGAGCATGCATGTGCTCATCCTCGATCGTTTGATAAGCTGCTAACTACTCAGAAGTTTCCACAGACTTGCTTTATGACGTATATTTATAACTTCATGCATCAAAGACCTATTCAACAAGTCTTGCATTGAAATATTTATATAAATATATATAGACGTGGATAAAGAGTAAAATTACATAATCTCCAAGCTGATTGAAGTATATTGTCTCAAAATTTGGCAAGAAAAATAACCACAAAATTTAGAATAATCAATTTTTTATTGAAATATATATAAATATATACACATTTTTTTTTAAAAAAAATATTGATCACAATTTACATATATTAATATATATATTCTAAGTTAATGTTACATTCCAAATTTAATTAAATGATATTAAATTTAATATATATATATATATTCTAAGTTAATGTTACATTATATTAGTGTCATATCACAAAAACTTATTTTAAAAAATGAGCGGAATAATGTAGCTTATATGGCTTTTATATAGTTAAGTGAAAAAAGAATTCCAAAAAAAAAAAAACGGTTAAGAACAAAATTCTTCAAGCATCATAATTGAGTGAACAATTTAAATTTATTATTGTGTTACTAATTCTTTTACGTGAGCTTGGTGGATAAAATGAGAAACCTAATTAATTTTGTGCAGCTCGGATTGGCAAATTAAACTGCTACTTGCAATTTTTGGGAGGTCCTACCTAGTGATTTTTTGTTTAAAGAAACGAAGATATATAGGAAAGAGATACAGAGATCACTTAGGGCTCGTTTGGAACGTCGTATTAGGCCGTATTGTATTGTATTATATTAAATTGGATTATATATCATATTTTTATATAATACTATGTTAAACTTTAATTTATACTAAAACATTATATATTTAAGTGTCCATAAAAGTTAATACCACATATAGTTTTACATAAAAATATTGCATAAAATATAATTAAATATAATACAATACAATACAATACGACCTAATACTTCCAAACGAACCCTTAATGATAATTACTACATAGTTTAATCAATTAGGTTTTATTAATCATCGTCCAGATTTTTAAATTTACTCATATGTATCACAATATATATATATAGAAGCGCTAGCTCATTCTTTTTTTTTTCTTGGAAGTAATAGTATGAATACATATATTACTATTATATATATTAAAATATATATTATATTAACAATCAGATGCTTTTTAATTTTTATTTTCTTTGAAAGCACATCATATGCATTCATTGGGATATATAGAATATGTAACTCGAAAATTATAAAAAAAAAAAAAAAAAAAAAAAACAAAACATAAAAAAATGAGACCCTCCCATGTGATCATACCACTTACCAGTAAGTATATTTCGAAAAAGAAAAATATATATTTCCATAACTTTTTTTTGCTTTGTGATCTATTCTTTTTTCTTTTCTCGTCTTCACTCTTTTTTGTCGTATATATTATATTGGTGGTTTCTTTATAATAAGAATTCATATTCAATTAATTATCGTATTTACTTCTATTATTTTGTTTGTTAAGATGTAAGTTTCATCATATCCCACATAGATTTTTGATTTAATAATGAGATTTGACAATCCAATTAAAAGTTTGTGAGATTGCCTTTTTTTTTCTCTTTTGAAAATTTTAAAATAATACAAATAAAATTTTATAAGAAAAAAAGAATTCCAAAAATTAAAATATCTATTCCAATTCTGAACTAATGTAAAAGAACTTATGCAGTTTATATTTTGATTCTGCAAGTCAAGTAAAACAATCCTTAGTAAAATTGATATTGTGCCCCTTAAATTTTTATACACGCCACTTTTTTTTTTAGTAAAATTGGATAAAAAAATCTTAAATTCAAAAATCTCAATAATTCGAAGAGAATTTTTAACGACTTAAAGTTTATAGTGCATAATTTAGTGTATGTCAAAATTCAGTAAGTAAAAATCTAAATTAGCTTAATTATAAATGGAGATAAATTACAATACAGCATTGTCCCACATTAATTAAGTAAAGACGATATTGAATCATGCTGAATAAACTGCTAACAAAAATAAAAAGAGAACGATATTAACTGAATGAAATTTTTGGGTTGAGTTGCGGACTAGGTCGCTCTCTTTAAGACGTTCGTGGCACTACCCAGGAATATGCAAGCAATTGGAATTTGTCAGTTGTCCCTAGGATCAAATAACCCAATCGTACTGTACCGGAATCCTACTGTAGAGAATATTGTTGAATACATCCTAGAATTTGTAATATCGTAGATAGATTAACTTTGTAGTGAAAACTGTATTTTTTTCGATATAAAAAAGATGTATTCTTCCAATCAGTTCAATCGAATTACATATAGATGAGTAAATTGAAATAATATAACGGGAACAAGAACGTTTTCTAAATCATGGAGAGTAGTTGGTTGAATGTATCCCATAATTAACTAATACGACTAAGTAATCAATTTCAATTACGTTTCTCAATTAAATAAAAATAATTATTTTATTAAATAATTTTTTTTGTAAAAATAATAAAGTGTCACACCACACCAACTAGCCCAGCTCTAATTGGAGAGTGGTTGTGTGGTGGGTCAAGTGTGTGAATCCTCACCTATTGGCACAAAATTGGATACCCCTTGAGGTCCTAATTCAATTAGTGGCAAAGTTGCACCTTATATACCCTTATAAACAACCGCTCATATCCCATGTGCGACTCTTTCCACTTCACACACATTAGGACGACACTTCCATATTTTGTTAAAATATTAATCAAAGTTTCAATAAATTATATTTAAAAATACAGGCTACTCCATCCATTGATCATTATCAATTAATTTTAAGATAAAACACCATACTCTATATCTCAATTCTCAATATGAACCTAACACATGACTTGTACTCCAATTAATTATTATTATTATTATTATTATTATTATAGATCGTCATTTAGGGATCGACATATAGACTTGCGCAGAAAATACAACTCTCTAATAATAATTAAATTAGATATATATAATAACGTAGTAGTACGTACGTACGTAGTTGAACGAACAATTTATAATTACAATATATAGCTTGATTGACTAGCTAGCAACATTGTGTACACTAATTAATTAATTATTATTGTTCAACAAAAATTATTTGAAACTAAGAAACATCAGTTTTAAAAACTAAGCAGGAAAAATAAGAAAAAGAAAATTATTCTTAATTTTTAAATGAGTGTACATGAAGGAAGTCAAACAAGCCAAATCTATTAATTATTATAACCCTATCTCTATCGATCGATCGATCTATAATACACAAAATATAATTAAAATATATGTATGGTTCATGACTTGGTAGTTAGTTGGGATCATTTATTAGCCTCCTTTTTAGCTCACCCCATATATATATATATATATAAATTCCTTACTACAATAGGTATTGCAGCAGGTTTAAGTTCGTGGAGAGTCCATTTTAATGTGAATATATGTTCATATATTTTTCTTTTCAAACCATAAACAAACTCCCTTTTAAGGAAAAAAAATTAATAAATTAACATTTTTATTTTTCAGAAAGGGAACATGCTTTTGTTTTTATAGAGACAATAATTTGACAAAAAAAAATTAACAACTAATAATGATCACTTCAAGACAGGTTTTGATCAACATCTGGGAGATCCTTCTTTATTATATTATGTATCTTATTAATATAGTAGGAATATATATTTTTATATATATATATATACACATATGACTCGATCGGTCTGTTATTAATAGACATATATAAATTTGAAAAAAAAATAGATATTTTATTAGGGGTAAACTTTTATGAAATACTAGTGAGAATATTGGTGGTTGTTAGATAGTTATTGTGACCCATATGATCAATATAGATATATGTATTAATTTTTTCAATTAATTAGTAATAATATTCTCTTTGTTTATTAGATCAAAATTAAATAATAATTATGTTATAGGACACAAAAAAAAAGGACTTTTATATCATTGAATTGGGGGATTTTGGAAGCCATGCATGATGCATATTAACATTTCTCCATGAAAATACATAAAAGAAAAATGTTATATATATAAGAGGAGAGAATCGATCTAATAAATATGAATTAGGCCACCTACCAACTACCACCCTCTGTCCCAACCTATTAAGTACTATATATATGTATGTTGTAATCGGATTCGGTGGTGGTGATATCATATTGCTGTGATATGATTAATATAACAATTCCTATATATATGTAAATGTAGAAATTTAGAGGAAAAAGTAATAGTCAGATAGTGTTTTCATAGACGTTATTGGATAGTAATGCATATATTTTGCTTTATTTTAGTTTTGATATGAACCAAAAGGGGGTGAGTGAAAAAGAAAATAGCTAGGTACGATTATTTATGTTGCACATTATTATTACAGTAGTTCAGAGAAATGAGAATACTGAATACCTGTCCAGTGTACTAAATTTTTTGAGAAATAGTTATGAGATGATGTTCACAATATACAGAAAGCAACAATACATTATATGACTTAATAATTATCCTTGGAAACAATAGTCATAGTTAAATTCTTAAATGTTATTTCACGTGGCCTCAAACGCTACTGATCAGTACAAATAATAATAATAATAATAATAATAATAATAATAATAATAATAATAATAATAATAATAATAATAATAATAATAAAAGATTAGGAATTAGTAGGAAAAACTTTATTCTTTCTAGATTACCATAGTAGTTTTTCTTTTCAATTATTTGTAAAAAACTAAATTAATAGAATATTAGTGCTTCAAAAACGAAATAAAACATGCATAGACCTAGTATATAATAGTGCCATTTATTATATATGCATTTCACAATAGGATTATAGGTACGTAACCAATGGGATTTATTTATTAGTCAAGCACCTTTTCCTGTTTATAAAAATGTAAACTATATATAAGTGAAAGATATAAAAAGATTATAAATAGGCTGTATTATTTAGAAAGAAAAGGAGAGACAATAGAAAATTTATTTCATTTAAATTAGAAGTACTCACTATATGTAACATATTAAATACTAAAACAAATATCAAACTTTAAATTACTATGACTATTAAACCTAAAAATAATAAACAACATTACACAATAGGAAGCAATGGGTCTGTAGAGTTTGCTACTTTGAGTTTTGATCAATAGCGCCTTAAAGTTCAAGGACGTGAGAATATTCCTTCTTTGTCCCCATTACAGGTTAGTAATGGTCGCCAGAGCTTTGGAGTAAACCTGATATATATAGGCATTAAGCTCAATATAGATATTGTATATCTTTTCGAGACAGACGGAGAACCGATTTGGCTTTAGTAGTGTGGGTGTTCGAGATATGAGGGAATGTTTTTGGTGACCGTTTTGGCACGAAATTTGGTGGGCAGAGTTGATCCTGACATGGGCATGAAATTAAGAAGTTTTAATTAGTTGGCTCAAGAGTCAACTGAAGACTCACCATTTTGAACGAGCTGAAGTAAAATCTAATAGTTTGGTGGTTATATATTGATGCCAATGGGAGCTCTTTCCATTATATTTTACTTCGAGGATTGCAAAACTTTATTTGGTTCTTTCAATTCTGTTTTCTTACATTTTGTTAACCGGTATGCAAATTCAGCTACGTACACATTTCCTTTTTAAAAAATTCTTGATTTTTAGCCAGGGCCGAAGGGGTTCTAAAAAAATTCTTCTTTTAAATTTATATATTTTTTATCAATTTTGAAAAATTTTCTATATTTTTTTTAAATAAGAGCCCAAAAATTAACTTTTTCTTATGATTTATTATATTTCAAGGCCGGCTCTGTTCTTAGCTGGTCGTGTTTTGGAGGAGGCTTGGATATCCTCTGAAATATGGTCTATTCTTACGAAATGTTGTCTATTTTAGCTATTGCTCTTGATTAATGAAGATGATTTCATTCAAATAATAATAATTAATAAACTACATTACACATTTTTTTAAAACAAAAGTCATTCATATTTTCACATTTCTTCTTATTCAATTAACTTTTTGTATAGAGTAATTAAATTTATTTTCATTCATTTTTCTTGTCAATATTTATGTTAACATTATTTTTTTGTAGTTTGTCGGCTAGTAAATGAATCCATATGCAAAACTCAAGTACACCAGCATGTTATCCTCATTAATATTCTTTCACAGGTCATCTTAACCATAGTATATAGTTGATATAATATATTTTTTTTTATATATATATATATAGCATAGTAGCAGCAGCAGAAGTTTGGCAGTATCTTACACGCCTCCACCAGCTTTCAATAAATTTTACACTTTCATTCATTCATAGGATAGATGGATATAGTAGATACATTAATATTTATATATAATGCATATAAATGAATGTGTATATATAACGTGTCTGTAAATGTTTATTTCTTGCACCTCAACTAATCCCTACTATGCTACTACCATTATTACTACTCTACTAAGACTAGATCACAATAATGTGAAATCCAATCACAAATATTGGGTGGCACTAATTAGTTTGAGTACAAATTCAGTGGCAAAAAGCTAAACAACTTTTCTATATATATGAAAGGAACAAGAAATATCAGCAACTTAAGCCCCTAACTAAAAAAGTATGCTTGTACGTAGTTGTTGTAGATGTTTAAAATAAATAAGAGTGATTTATGAGAATATATAAGTGGGTATCACAATTTTTCCACAATAATATATCTACTTAATTTGTTGGGGACCACATGTAATTAACTCAATAAATACTTATATTTCAAAATATTTATGCAAAAATCATGCTGCACAAATAACTATAATTAAAAAAAGAAAATACTAAAGTTTGCCAAACTAATTATTTCCAATCCTTTGGTCTCAAATATTTATGCAAAGATATTTTATGTTAAACATTATGACAAATCTTAAACACTGAGTCAAAGTTTAATGAATGTGTATTTTATGAATTTAATTACTCTTAATTATCCTTACTTTAGGTACTTATTTTTCTTAAATTTTTGGTTGGACTTAATATATTTTCTCTAAATGTGTAGATTTGTACTTAAATACGATTTTATGATAGAGTGAGATCTTTGAACTAACTTTTGATTATGTTCTCATCAATTTTTGGAAGAGCTCGTGAAATGCAAAATGAAAGAGTTCTTTCTCAACTTGCTAAAACATGTTAAACTATTTTATTTAGAGTCAGGATGTGAAAATTATGCATGTTTTACTGAACGAAATTGAAACACTCAAAACAATCTAAAGTGACTATGCATCGCCTACAGAGTGGCAACACATCACCAATTTTCGTACAAAAAAACATAATATTAAGATTTAAACGTGTTTTTTAACCTAATTCAATGACAGGTGTCAATTTTGGACCTATTTAAAGCCTAAAAACGATCCTAAGGAGAACTGGAGACGACTAAAGAGACTGAGAAATACAATTTTAAAGGAGAAAAATAATTTTGAAAGATGCAAGAAGCAATTTGAAGCTGCATTCAAGAGTTTTCATTCATTCTTTTTATTTTTATTTCTCAATTATTATTCAGATTTTAAATAATATTTTAAAATGATAAACCACACTATGTGCAACTAGTTTTCAAATGGATCTCTAATTATAATTTTGATTTTATAATTTAATGCAAAGTTTAGTTTCATCATCTAATATTCTTTATGTGATGCTACCTTGTTTAATTGTTGCTATTATTATGATTTATGTATTGTTTTGCTTGATGTAATTATAATTACGCTATTATTTAGATTGTGAAATTTATTACTCAAGAGAGGAACTCTTAAATAATCAGGCATCGAGTAGATCAACTTAAGTGGTGTGAAATCGAGAGATAAACATTCACTTATTTGTAACCAAAATAATTACAAATTGTGAAATAGAGAGGTGAAATTTTTAGAATTGTTTCTAAAGTGAAACTTTATGAAGATATGGTTTAATGTTGGTATATAAATATAGACTATTATTCACTTACACATTCTATATGCAACACTCAAGAGAGGGTATAGACATACAGTAATGTTGTAGATTCTTGAAAATATTAGAATAAACTAACTAGTCACATTAATAATTAAAATTATAATTATATTTGGGTAAAATCGAACAATTATCTTTATCGGATTATTGTCAATTTAACTTTTTTATTTTTCAACTTTCCTATCTATTTTATTCCTTGAAACCATTAACATGCTTAAATAAAATTATGTTTTAATATTTGTTATAATTAATTATTTTAACTACTTTTAATCTTACGATATTGGTCCTTGCACCTCAACCTCCTACTATACTACAACGTTACTACTCTACTAACATTAGATCAGACATCCAATCACAAATATGGGTGGCACTAATTAGTTTGAATACAAATTCAGTGGCAAAAAGCAAAACAACCTTTCTATATATATGAAAGGAACAAAACTATCATCAGCAACTTAAGACCCTAACTAAAAAAGCTTGCTTATAGTTGTAGATGTTTAAAATAAATTAAGAGTATGATTAATGAGAATATATAAGTAGGTATCACAGTTTTTCCTCTTTCTATGTATAAATATATCTACTTAATTTATTGGGGACCACATAATAATTCACTCAATAAATACTTATATTTCGTGGTATATTTTTTTTTTAAATATTTGTGCAAAAATCACGTCGCACAAATAATTAAAATTAAACAAAATTACTAAAGTTTTGCGAAACTAATTGTTTCCAAACCTTTGGTTTCAAATATTTATGCAAAGATATTTGAACTTTAGCATTATGACTACACAGTATATCAATCTTAGATTCTTAAAGACGGAGTCAAAGTTCTGTTTCTAAATTCTAGTAACTGTAAACAAAAGCAACATTTAGGTGGCGTTTGGTTGGTTGCATTTTAAAGTATTAGAATGACATTCCAATAGAATGCTCTTTCCACCATTTCGGTGGAATGACTATTCCATTTCAAAAAGAAAAGAATGATCATTCTAATGTAACAAGAAAAAAAAATTAATTATTTTTTTATCAATTTTTTTAATGCATTTTAAATTTTATTTCATTCTTATTCCTATTCTCATTCTCATTCCTATTCCTATTCCTATTCCTATATTTTCATTCCTCCAACCAAACACCTCCCGTCAAAGCAAAAGAAAAAAAGGTTGGTGGTGTTAATAAATTGTAATGTTTGATTCTACGAACCAAGCCGCTTATCAAAATCAACTCAAGTCTCAGACGCGTTATTGATATAATCTTTGACGCTACATATTTCTATGGGCAAACTAAGCCAGTTATTCAATAGCCCAAGACCATCATCAATGTCAACAAATAAAACTTGTGAAGAGCAAAATATGTAAATATATATATCCATTAAACCACTAGTGCATCAACAAAATCAGCCATCTGCCATTTCATTGTATCCACCTCCACTAATAGCATTAATAGGAGGATAATATTTTAATCACTTGATCAATATCAATCCAGACTCTAGTACCAGAAAACCTCATAAGATGTTATAATGTTACTGTTATCTCACCACAGAGAGAGCCATTGACCGGGCTTGGTCACCCTAGTAAAATTTTAACTCCTTAATATTAGAATTAGTTAGATAAAGTTGTTATTTTTGTTATATCTTTTTTCGATCAGTAAGGCCCAATTGTTTGGCCTTTGTAAATGCAGGCCCATTTCAGTACTTAGTTATTCAGCTTATTTTCTCTTCCCAATACATAATCAACTTTCTATAAATTCTATCCCTATTAAAAGAGGTACGAATAAAACGGCCAATTATTTATGTTTTTTTGTCCCAACTGATCTTCGTACTATTTTGTTAGCAGATTTGTCATTTTAATTAATAATACAACAAACTTTCAGTAAAAAAAAACCAACTTTCTGATCAAACTGTCATAAACCTCACCAATGAATGTCTCCACTTCAGCCGTAAATTATCACACCCTCCTTTAATATTATCTCTACTTGGGTCCATCACTAGTGTATACAACTCATACAAATTCCTCTAACTACATAAATAAATAAAAAATATTAAAATTCCCATACAATTACTTTTAATACTGTCCCCCATACAAAATAAATATAAATACAGAAACTAAACTTGCCTATTGAATGAAGAGTGATAGTGTGATATCATAGTAATAGATTTCAGCAAAATATGAAATATCTATTACATTTTAAGATTTTTGGGTATATGGCATCAAAGTCAACTCAAATGGCCCTCTGAATTCTGACAACCCATTTCAATGTTTCAAAGGGACCAATAGAATGTAGAGTACAAACGGGTTGAGCATCTAAAATAGGTAGGGTAAGGAAGAAGAAGAAGAAGAGAGAGAGAAGAGTAGCGCAAAATGAGTAAAGAAGAGATTATGGGATGAGTTTATACGACAAACAGCAATGACGGGAGTCAAAAGAAGAGCGAAGTCAAAGTTTACACAGAAGTTGTGGGATCTGGTTAATCAAAGTGGATAATTAATTGGCTCTTTAAAGAGCTAACTACAATCCATTGCTCTAAACAGGCATGTTTAATTACTTGGCAGTTGGCACAGATTTCAGAAGTACAAGAAAAAGGCAACACAGAATTTAATCTAAAATGCTCAACAGTAAAATTAATTACATTTTTCCTTATTCAGCCTTTGAGAATAATAATGGAAACCAAGTTACAAGTACCTCTTCAGTCACCACACCAAAGACTATCTTCTGTATAAATATTTTGACAGGGGGAACTTAACGCTCCTTGCTACCTGTGCAAGCCCAAACAAAAATCACGTCTAAACAAGATGTACAAAAAAGAATGCTTCAACTATAAGAGAAATGTAAACGATCAATATGAGAAGGTAAATAATGTTTTACCTTCAAGACCATATCTTCAGAGACTGTAGATCGATATCGAGTTGAGCCCTCTAATGGACAACTTCCCCCTTTCACAATAAAGTTTGCATTGCATAGACTGGATAGTTGCAAAAGGACATCAGACATGAGGCTATCATCTCCAGTTTGAACTCCTATGCCATCATTTTCTTGTTCTTCCTCTTCAAATGAACCTTCTGCTACAGACGTAATACATTGAAATATCGCTAATAGTCTCTCTAATGGAAACGTTCCAGGTCCTTTCATCATTAACTCCTGTTCTGCGCTTTCCTTCAGATCCAATGATTTTTCTGATGGTCTAAGTACACATGGTAAATTATTATATATTAGTGACTACAAATGATCCATAGTGACACAATTATATCATCAAGTAATATAAGTTGTTCCTGATTATTATCTATCACATTTTAAATCATTGCAAAAAATAAAAAAGTTCATTGAGTAAAGTATTACAGATAGATTTCTCAAATATCTTTGAAAACAGAGCGCACACTATATTATAAGAAACAAAAGTAATGCATTAGTCCCATTACATTATTAATATTATGTTGAGAGAAAAAAAAAGGCAAAAAAAAATATACCATGAAACTCTAGGTTCCTTTAGACAGTGTAAGGCACAGGTTTAAAGAACTGCTTAGTGAGGTTATTCGAAGCAAAAAAGTATGTATATGCGCATATAATTACATTATAGACATACATACATAAATATATATATATACATAACTTGTTTGACATTGCATAAAAAGTATGTATATCCACACACATATAATTATATTATTTATTATAGACATACATAAATATATACATAACTTGTATGGCCCTGCATACTATAGAAAAGTACTAAAGTATTTTATTGTTGTCACGAAAAGTTTTGCATACTACCACCTGCATTTATGAAGTGAAGAGCAACCATCATTTAAAATTTGAAGAGGAAAAGAACACAGACAGAAACAACCGTTGCAAGGAATGACAAGACTGATGGAAATCCATATTCTACTTCCGTTGAAAGTATAATGCTAAGAAACTAAAGTACGAACGTATAATGTAGATAACAGATTAGAAAATGCACTCACTTCCTCTTTCGTTTCCGATTATCTGAGCCCCCAGTAGAATCAAACAGAGAAGCATCAAGAGTAGCTGGGTTTCTTGAAGCAAGGAATGCTGAAATAAGAAGATACTTGGCAGAAGTGGACATATGCAAATCTAACTGATCACTAACTTCAAGACTTGATTTCTTACTGCTACTTTTGTGCTTGGTAGCTCCACCTTCAGTAGAAGTTTGAGAAGAAACCTTGAATATCTCATTCATAGCAGGGGCAATATGTGGTTGAAGAGTACTAAACAGCCTTCTTTTCATTTCTTCATTGGGAACAACACCTAAATCATTTAAAGGCTCGCAGTATTTTCTGAATAATTGAGAAAAGGATGTAGACAATTCATCTACACGTCTGGTAATTCGAAAGAAAGACTTCAGTACCACACTGCCAAAAAAAGAACATGCACGTCAATAATCGGAAAAAATATAAGATCAGCAGAAAAGGGAAGAAAAGAAAATATATATGATTTTCTTACTCTAGAAAAGAGGAATAAAGCTTCTTGTTTTCTTGTTTTAGCAATAAGATTTGGCGAAGGTCATCTTCTGTATAATCAGGAAAATATACAGTGGCAGGTTCCAAGTATCCCATACTAGTGTAATATGTATCCGGTGAAGTATTGCTAATGAAGATCAAACCAACTTCAGGCATTTTCAGAATATCATGGAGATTGAACAAAAAGGGTAGGATAGTAGAACTCTTATCCCACTCTCTAACAAGCTCTAGATTGTCAAATATCAAGTAAATCATATTTCCACAAGCTCGTCTACACAATTTTTTGGAGCTTGATTTGTCCGAGTTTCCCTGGAGACTACTAGTAACACTAACCAAAGCTTCACGAAGAAGATTAACGAAATCAGATGGCTTCTCACAGCGCTTCGCGCTGGAGTAACCATTTGCTGCATTCTTTCTATGAAACAAGAGTTGATTCAGAACAGATTCAAACAAGATTCTTGGACTATAACAGGTAAGGCAACTTGAATAAACAAAAGGGCGATTAAGATGTCGAAATATCTGGTTGGTTATACTTGTTTTACCGGTAGAACTATCTCCATAAACAAAAAGAGGAACCATGGGGCAATTCACAGGACCCAAAATTCGCATAACCTCTATAATCTGAACACGTCTACCAGGGAAACTAGACACCACATTATCGAGGCTAATGGGTTTTTCTTTTTCACCAAGGAAAAGGTCATTGAGAGTGGGAGGGAGCGGTTGATCACTTGCTTTAGTTTCAGTTTCATTTTTTGAAACATTAGCTGAAGAATGCCTGGTCGCCCTTCTTGTAATCTGCGGGGTTTCCTCTTTTCCCATTACTTCAAAATAGAATCATAAATTAAAACAGAAACTACAATGAAAATGAAATGGAAACGATACCCAGAGGAAAATTAATGACTAATTCAACAACAACAACAAAAAATCCAAAAAAACGCAGAACAGCACAAAAACGATCACAAAGATGAAAAATCACAAACCCACACAATACACAGTAGCAGAAAAGCCACGATGTTGAAGGAGAAAACTGTTGAAATTACCTTCTGAATGGCTACACTAGGAGAGACTCAGCAGGCGGTGGTTCCTGGCGAGGTTTTGGTAGTTGAAGCTTGGATCGTTAAGAGTAGCAGCGGCGTCGAAGTTGAGATTGAGAGGGAAATGCCGAATGGTTAACGGCCGCATTGGCGCCTAAATGGTTGTGAATAATGTTTCAGAATGCTGGGCCGGGCCCAAATATACAAACTTGCAAGGAATAATTACATATTGTACCATTTTTTTTTAAATATTTACATTTTTACAAAGATTGTTTTTCTTATATTTTTACGGTTTTCTAAAAAATAACACGAAAACAACATAAAATCAATAAGAAAATAATATCAAAATAACAACAAAAATACAACAAAAAATAACATACATATAACAAAAAATTAACGACAAATGAACAAAATTTCAGCATAAAAAGACCGTATTTCATGTAAATAAAATCAAAAAAAATTGTAAAAAATATTTAAAATTGCGTAAAACTATATTTTTGTTATTTTTTTTTTTTTTGTTATTTTGTACATTTGGGAAATTAACCCAACCTGGAATAACTGGGCCGCTTTTTACTGATGCTATTGGGCCGCTACAGGACAATAGTGGAAAGATTGCGTGATACGTGGCCGCATTTCATTGGTTCTAGCATTCTGTGACCTTGAAAATCCAGTTTATTCTGGTGGTGGTGGCGGGTAACGAAAACAAAATTATCTCTTCTTTTTTTAAAAAAAGGAATAACAAATTAGAGAGAAAGAGAAGTTGAATGGGGGATCTTTATGCTTTGGACTTTGATGGAGTTCTTTGTGATAGCTGTGGAGAGACCGCTGTTTCTGCTGTCAAGGTTCTGCATTTACTTCTTTACTCCCTCTCTTCTCCATTTGATTGTTTCCCTTGAGTTGACAGAGTCAAATGGTTAAGTCAAATAGTTTGTTTTTAATATCTAAATTAGTGGAAAAGAATTCAATCAGACACCTGCTTAATCAATTTTTTTCTTTACTTTTTTGTTGGGTTTGATAAAGTCGAGTATTTTTATCGATAGGCTGCTAAAGTAAGGTGGCCGGGTCTCTTTGATAATGTGGATTCTACATTGGAGAATTGGATTGTTGATCAGATGGTTACAGTAAGCTGTTTTCACAATACTGAGCAGTTTTTCAGAACCTAGTGCCTCAGACTTGATTTGGGACGTGAATCTTTATCACCATTTAACAGTAGGAATTTTCATTTTTATTTTTTATTTGATTATAATCTTGATTTGGTAGGTGCGACCTGTGGTGGAAACGGGATATGAAACTCTTTTACTTGTGAGGTTATTGCTGGAAACGAGAATACCTTCTATTAGAAAATCTTCGGTAAATATATATTTATACTCATGCAGTTTTCTGGGTGCTGTTAAAATCATGGCATTAGTCATTAGATTTCTGTATATTTGGAAAATGGTAATCAAGAAATTTTCAGTCAACCTCAAATAAAAATAAAATAAAATAATTAGTAGTGTGGGCTTGGTAATTATGGTTTAATGTGCAAGGTTTCAGAAGGGCTCACAGTTGAGGGGATATTGGACAATTGGTTGAAGTTGAAGCCTGTCATCATGGAAGAATGGGATGAGAATAGGGAGATTCTGATAGACCTTTTTGGGAAGGTGAGAGACGAATGGTTGGAGAACGACTTCCATACTTGGATTGGCGCAAATAGGTATCCCATTTACACTTTTTGAATTTCCACCATCTAATTTCCTTCTAAATAAACACGTTGACAGCCTCAAGCAAAAGAGAATGGTATTATACTAATAGTGTTAGAACTGAGCTCCTTGCTCTCAAGTGTAAAATAGACTTTTATACTGCATACCTACTCAAACTATTGAGAACCAGAAGAGTTTCATTTTAGATTGTTCTGCTAACAACCATCCCTGCGTAAAAGTGATTCACAGTAGACAGTTTCTTTATCTGCTGGTCACCGCTCATTATTTTAATCTCTTGATATGGGTCATATTGCTAAGTGTTCTTAAATTTTCTTGATATGGGTGGATTCATATTGCTTTAAATTTGCTAAATTTTCAAAAGGGTTGAATGTGCTACTGATTGCATGATGTGTCAATTACAGGTTCTATCCAGGTGTTCCTGATGCCCTAAAATTTGCTAGCTCAAGAATTTTTATTGTCACAACAAAACAGGTGTGGCCCCTGTATTTTTTACTCATCCATTAAATCAGTTTTTCTTACATAGTGTAGAACACAGAAAATTTGATGAAGGTAACTAAAGCAGTCTTAAGAGCTCAACTTAGCAATTCAAAAGGTTTAAGAATAAAAATGCATCTTTTTCTAACATTTTGAGCCTGTTACTTTCTAAGCACTTGACTCCTCCTATTGTTTTGCCTGTTCAAGGGCCGCTTTGCTGATGCCTTATTGCGTGAACTAGCTGGAGTGACACTACCCCCAGAAAGGATATTTGGCCTGGGTACCGGGTCAGTTTTAATCCAATGCTAGAACCTCATTAGTTATCTTTTCATGCATGCTTTCTTGGACTTGTTCCTATGGCTATCATGGCACCATAAGAGATTTCTTTCTGACTTTGGATGCGGTTTTCAGTCCTAAGGTAGAAGTGTTGAAGCAACTTCAAAAGAAACCAGAACACCAGGGGATGAAACTACAGTAAGAATCCTTTTGCTTCTTGACCCAAAAGTATGTAATGCATTCTAATAGAATGAACACAATATCATCTTATAAACATATTCTTATACGTTGATCTGGCACTTCTGTTCTGCCCACTTGTATATCTGGTACTAGTATTGTTTAAAAGCTTAAATTGTGAGTGTCATTTGATCAGCTTTGTGGAAGATCGACTGGCAACCCTAAAGAATGTCATTAAAGAACCTGAGTTAGATGGTTGGAACTTGTATCTCGGTTAGTACCTCACTACCTCTCATACATGTATTTATCTCTACCTAGCTATGTTCTTTCTTCAATATTTTTTGGTCTGCAGTGTTGTAATAAAGTGCTAATTGCTAAACTAAAATCATTTAATCAGTGGACTGGGGTTACAACACTCAGAAAGAGAGAGAGGAAGCAGCTAGCATTCCCAGGATTCGTCTCCTCGAGCTTTCTGACTTCAGTATGAAGTTGAAATAGCTTTGCTGTTTCAGTAACTTTATCTCTATTCTTCTCTTGATTTATTGTTTTACAACCGATGATGCAAATAAGCTATTGTTCTAATTTTCACTTTAAGGGAAATTAATACTGTATACTCAACAGAAATTTCCACCCCCTTGAAAAATCTTTATTCTCTTTTTCTTTGGCAACTATGCACAACATTGCTAATGAAGAAACCAAAAGCATTCCAATGCTAGTAGATTTTGCTTTCAATAATCTAATTACATAAAAAATATTACCCCAAACTAATTGAAGAAGAAATTTAGATTATTCAAATTCATCTTTTAAATTGATTGAATTGTTACCGTACTTCTCACTAGTATATGGATGGTTTTTCATATGTAGGTAATAACAATAAGATACTTAAGAAAGAAAGCGCTTAGCAAATCAAACTAAATCAACCTAACAATGATTTTCACTATTAGTTGAATTCATATCAGTCCAACTATAACTCCTCTTTAGCATTTCCATCATTCTGCCTCTGCTTGATCCTTAATTTTCACCTCGTATGCCTCTCATTGACCCAACACAAACTCTTTCTCCTATTAAAAAAAAACTACAGAAAACAGTTCACATCTCCAAGATCTATTACAAATTGACTACAAACTAAATACATAGAATTTCATACATATATATACACAGAGAGAGCCGACCTCTGAAACATCTTGTCCACTTTCAATGGCAAACATGATAGTTCTGAGATCAACGCCCATGAACTTAGCTTCAATATCATTTCATAGCCGTCTTGGACACCCTGTCCTGAAAAATTGGGAACAAAATTTAGAGTTCAGATCAATTTGAATAAACAAGAGGGCAATTAAGATGTCAAAATATCTAGATGGTTATTGTGGTATAGTTCCTCTAAAAGAAAAAGCCTCCCCAATCATCATTTCTGGAAGTTGTTTACTCACGGTTGCCAGTCCTGAAAGGAGTCTTGTAGAATGATAGTCGAGTCCGAAAGGAAGTTCTCGAATGACTATCATATCTACTCCTAGTCTAGGTCTCAAGATAGCTAGCCTCACTCTAGGAGGGAGTTCTTGTTGGCTAGCTATCCATCATGGAATGATAATTTCTTGATAGTCGACATCAGTAGACTTTATCTTATCCGGAAGCGTCTTCAGCAAGTATCCTTAGTTCTTGAGTCCAAAAGCTCGTTTACGTTCCCAAGGCCCTAATACTTAAGCTGACTTGGAGACTTCGCTCAAAGAGGAGTTGGTCAAGTTAGTTAATTAGATAACTAACTTAACAATCTCGTTTCTTGCAGCTACCAACTTAAGGATCTTGATCCTAAGCCTATAAATACCACTTACACTTATCTTTTTAAGATACTAAATACGAGATTCAGAACCCTGTTCAAATGAGACTGAGAGTTTTAGAGAAAAGATTGAGAGGTAGAAGAGAGAGGTACAGAGGAAAGAGAAAGATTGAGTTTGAGTTTTTTAAGAAGATTCTTCTGTAGATGAAGAAGATTCTTGAGTGTAAGTGTGAGAGTTGAAATACTTAGCGAGCGCTCAACAAAGAATCTCATCTCAACCTATTCTAGCTCAATCAATAAAAAAGAATTACGGTGGTGTTCCATAACTGGAATAGAGCTATAGATCACATTGATCTATCAAAATTGAACCAGTATATATCTTGGTGTTAATTTTTTTATTCTCTGCATTTATCTTTTTTTGATTTTTTACACTATTTGCTATGTTTTATACCCAATTGTTGTTCTTGATTTGTCACTCTTGTCATTGCTAATTGTTTGATTGTTTAAAGTTTGATTGTGATTCTGCACTATTCATAGTAATTTTCCCACAATTATACTTGTTTTCCCGGTAGAACTATATCCATGGACAAAAAGAGGAACCGTGGGGCAATTCACAGGACCCAAAATGCGCATAGCCACTATAATCTGAACACGTCTACCAGGGAAACTAGACACCACATTATCAAGGCTAATGGATTTTTCTTCTTCACCAAGGAAAAGGTCATTGAGAGTGGGAGGGAGCGGTTGATCACTTGCTTTAGTTTCAGCTTCATTTTTTGAAAATGAAATGGAAACGATACCCAGAAGAAAATTAATGACTAGTTCAACCAAAAAAAAAAATCAAAAGACGCGGAACAGCACAAAAACGATCACAAAGATGAACAATCACAAACCCACAATACACAGAAGCATAAAAGCCACGATTTTGAGGCAAAAAACTGTTGAAGTTACCTTCTGAATGGCTCCACTCGGAGAGACTCGGCAGGCGGTGACAGGTGTTGGTAGTAGTTGGTAGTTGGGGGGGCTTGGATTGTGAGAGTGGTAGCGGCGTGGGTTCGTGACTGAGATATAATCGAAGTTGAGATTGAGCGGGAAATGGTGAACGGCCGAATTGGCGCCTAAATGATGGTAAATAATGTTTCAAAAGGCTGGGCTGGGCCCATATATACAAACCTGAAATTAGTGGGTCGTTTTTACGGAATCTATTGGACCGGTCCACGACTTTTTTCAGGGATTAAATAAAAAAAAAAATACAATAATAAAAAGGGAAATTTTCATGGGCCACCTTATTTTGGCAATTATTTTCAAAAATAACGCAACATAAAAAAACACTTTCAAAAATGCAACATACAGAAAAAAAAAAAAAACTAAAATGAATGAAAAATAACATACTGAAAAAGAAAATAAAATATGAAAACTAAATAAAAAAAAATATAACGAATCAGTATAAAAAAAATCAACAACTTATCAAACAAAAAAACAAAACAAAAATATATATAAAAAACTCACAATAAAACTACTTAGAAAAAAAGAAAAAAAGCTAAATCAACACCAACGAACATCATACAAAAATGAAAATAAAAAAAAGCAACAAAAAAGAAAAAAAAAACAGCATAAAAAGCAACTTCAAAATCATACAACATAATATATATAAAAAAAACTAAAAAATGAAAATAAAAAACCTAAGATTAAAGAAAAATAACCTTTGCTCCACTGAAGGTTACCGTGGGGAAGACGATGATGTGTCACGTCATTATGTTCCCATTTCAAAAATAACGTTATTTTTGTAAAAAGTTATCTAATTTAGTATATTCCTAAAAAAATCCCTAATAAAAAAAATTACAAAAATACATATGGAATTATAAATATTTTTACAGCTTCTAAGATTTATTTACATAAAATAATTTTTTTTAATGTTTTAATTTTATTATTTTGTTGTTAATTTTTTTCTATTTGTATATTATTTTTATAAGGTTTTTTTTATTATTTTGGTGTTATTTTTCTGAATACAAATGTAAAAAGAAATTAAACTGTGAAACGTTTGCTACTTTGATTAATGGCCCCGGTCCAGGACATTGTTAGTGGAAAAATTTCGTCATACGTGGCAGTTTTCTATTTGTTGTAGCATTCTGTGACCTGAAAATCCAGTTTATTGGTGGCGGGTAACGAAAACAAATTATCTCCTTTTCTTTAAATTGTTGTTAGAGAGAGAAAGAGAAAGACTAGTTATTTATTTATTTATTTTGGAAAGGAAGAGAAAGTGAAGTTGAATGGGGGATCTTTACGCTTTGGACTTTGATAGAGTTCTTTGTGATAGCTGTGGAGAGAGCTCTGTTTCTGCTGTCAAGGTTCTGCATTTACTTTCTCCTTCTCTCCTCCATTTGATTGTCTCCCTCTAGTTGACTGTGTCAAATGATTAAGTCAAAGAGTATGTTCTTAATATGTAAAATAGAAGAAAAGAATTCAATCGGGCACCTGCTTAATCCTTTTTTTTTCTTTTCTTTTTCCTTTTTTTGTTGGGTTTGATGAAAGTTGAGTATTTGATTTAGTTTTTGATGGGTTTATTGTTAGGCTGCTAAAGTAAGGTGGCCGGGTCTCTTTGATAATGTGGATTCTACCTTGGAGAGTTGGATTGTTGAACAGATGTTTACAGTAAGCTCGTCTCACAATTTTGGGCATTTTTTCAGAACCTACTGCCCCATAATTGATTTGGGTTGTAAATCTTATCACCATATAACAGCAGGATTTTTTTTTTTAATTTGATTACAATCTTGATTTGGTAGGTGCGACCTGTGGTGGAAACGGGATATGAAAATCTCTTACTTGTTAGGTTATTGCTGGAAATGAGAATACCTTCTATTAGAAAATCTTCGGTAGGTATATATTTATACTCATGCAATTTTCTGGCTGCTGTTAAAATCATGGCATTAGTCATTAGATTTCTGTAAAATTGGAAATTGGTAATCAAGAAATTTTCAGTCAACCTCAATTTAAAAAAAAAAATATTAGTAGTGCGAACTTTATAAATATGGTTTAATGTAGGTTTCAGAAGGGCTCACAGTTGAGGGGATATTGGACAATTGGTCGAAGTTGAAGCCTGTCATCATGGAAGAATGGGATGAGAATAGGGAGATTCTGATAGACCTTTTTGGGAAGGTGAGAGACGAATGGTTGGAGAACGACTTGGATACTTGGATTGGCGCAAATAGGTATCCCATTTACACTTTTTGAATTTCCACCATCTAATTTCCTTCTAGATAAACACAATACAGCCTAAAGCCAAAGCGGATGGTATTATACTAGTACTGTTTGAACTTGGAGCTTCTTGCTTTCAAGTTTAAGATAGACTTTTTACTGCATATATCTAGTCAAACTGTTGAGAACCACAAGCAGATTCATTTCAGATTGTCAGCTAACTACATCCCTTTGGAAAAGTGAATTAGATAGTTGGAGGTGATTCAGTGATCTCAATTTTCCATGTGTTTCTTTTGTGAAACAAACTAAATTATAAAGATGCATCATTCTTGTCTCTTGATATGGGTGAATTCATATTGCTTTAAGATTTTCAGTCTCTTGATATGGGTGGATTCATATTGCTTTAAGTATACTTAAATTTTCAGAAGGGGTAAATGTGCTACTGATCATATGATATTAATGCGTTAATTACAGATTCTATCCAGGTGTTCCTGATGCCCTAAAATTTGCTAGCTCAAGGATTTTTATTGTCACAACAAAACAGGTGTGCCCCCTATAGATATTTAAATTAGTCTTTCTTACATGGTATACTATAGAGAACACGGAAAATTTGATGAAGTTTTAAGAGCTCAACTTAGCATTTAAACGGTTGAGAATAAGATGCATCTTCTTCTAACATTTTGAGTCTTTGTCATTTGCTGAACACTTGACTCCTCCCACTGTTTTGCCTCTTCCAGGGGCGCTTTGCTGATGCTTTATTGCGGGAACTAGCTGGAGTAACAATACCTCCAGAAAGGATATTTGGCTTGGGTACCGGGTCAGTGCTAGAACCTAATTAATTTTCTTTTCCTGTATGCTTGCTTGGACTTGTTCCTATGGCTTGGGTACCGGGTCAGAGATTTCTTTCTGACTTTGAATTTGGTTTTCAGTCCTAAGGTAGAAGTGTTGAAGCAACTTCAAAAGAAACCAGAACACCAGGGGATGAAACTACAGTAAGAATCCTTTTGCTTCTTGATGCAAAAATATGTAATGCATTCTAATAAAATAAACTCAATTTCAACTTGTGAACATGCTCACATGTTTTTATACACATGGCAATTCTGTTAAGCACACTTTCATATCTAGCACTTCTATTGGTTAAAAGCTGAAAATGTTGACTGTCATTTCACCAGCTTTGTGGAAGATCGACTGGCAACCTTAAAGAATGTCATTAAGGAACCTGAGTTAGATGGTTGGAACCTTTATCTCGGTAAGTACCTCTCTCATACTTGTCTTTAACTGTAGCTAGCTATGTTCTTTCTTCAAT
This sequence comes from Cannabis sativa, assembly GCF_029168945.1. Taxonomy (NCBI): domain Eukaryota; kingdom Viridiplantae; phylum Streptophyta; class Magnoliopsida; order Rosales; family Cannabaceae; genus Cannabis; species Cannabis sativa. The sequence goes on along the minus strand of NC_083601.1, from coordinate 36,599,645 downwards.
TTTTCTTTCCTTCCTTTTTTTCTTTTTTTTTTTTTTCTTTTTTGGTCTGCATTGTTGTTATAAAGTGCTAATTGCTTAACTAAAATCATTAAATCAGGGGATTGGGGTTACAACACCAAGAAAGAGAGAGAGGAAGCAGCCAGCATTCCCAGGATTCGTCTCCTCGAGCTTTCCGACTTCAGTAAGAAGTTGAAATAGCTTTTCTGTTTCAGTAACTTTATCTCTATTCTTCTTTTTACAAGCGATAATGCAAATAAACTATTGTTCTAATTTCCCACTTGAGGAGTTTATACTGTACTCAACAGAAATTCCACCCTTTTAAAATCTTTATTCTCTTTATCTTTGGAACTATTCACAACATTTGTAATGAAGAAACCAAAAGCATTCCAATGCTAGTAAATTTTTCCATCCATAATCTAATTACACAAAATTGCCCTAAAGGGAAATCAGATTAATGAAATTCATCTTCTTTTGAATTGATTGATTGGATTGTTGCCGTACTTCTCATTAGTTTATGGATGGTTTTTAATATGTAACAGTAAGATACTTAAAGAAAGAAAGTGCGTAGCTAATCAAACTAAATCAACCTAACAATACTTAAGTAAGATAACTATAACTCCTCTTTCACATTTCCATCATTCTGCGCCGTCTTCTTCTTCTGGAGCTCCTCAATAACCTCCTCTAATGGAGGATCTCCAGGCCTTCGAAAAACTTGATCCCCAATTTTCACCTCGTATGCCTCTGCTTGACCCAACACAAACTCTTTCACCTGTTAAGACAAAAAAAAGAGGCGCAGAAAACAGTTCACAACCCCAAGATATATTACAAATTGACTACAAACTATATATATAGAGAGAGAGCTGACCTCTGAAACATCTTGTCCTCTTTCCATAGTGAACATGATAGTGTTGAGATCAACGCCCATGAACTTGGCTTCTATAGCTCCAGTTTTCAGAACCTTTGTCCATTTCATAGCCGTCTCGGATACCGTGTCCTAAGAAATTGGGAACAAAATTCGGAATTCAGATCAACCAAAAGTACCAAACAAGCAGTTTAAATAATTCAACAAAAAATTAAAGGTACCCGAGTTCGTTTGACTCCCAAACGGAGCTTAACGAAGCCGAAGACTGGTCCGGATTGACGCTTCATCATCTCGGCCTGGATCTTAGACATATCCATTTTGGAGAGATCGCTGGGCTTGAGGTCGTCATCCGAAGAAGGTGGCGATTTCTTGCCCCATTCCTTCCAGGACTCGTCTTCCTCGTCGTCAACGACGTCGTCTAGGTCATCGGTAATGTGGATCTTTCCCTCTGCGAATCTCACGAATGCGCCATTTCTGGAAAATATGAAGGACGATGTGAGGAGGAGGAGAAAAGGGAAGAGGAAGGTGAAAGAAGTCATGTGCTTTTGGTGAATGATAAATAAAATAGTGCTTAATGGAATGAAAATGTAGCAAGTAAATATATATATAGGTTTTGACTGTAATCTAATGTAATATTAAAATTGTGATGATTATCGTGTGAGTATTAAAGATAGCAATTGTAATACTAATCTGATGATTTTTTATTTATTTATTTTATTTTATTTTTGTCTTTTTCGGACATATTCGTAATCAAAGTCTTATGTTAAATTATTCAGGAAAAAAAGTATATTAAGTTGAAAGTGTAGAGTCTAAGTCTAATCTCAAGAAAAGAAAATGTATATCTCACCTATTATTTTTTATGTATTATCCAATAATGGGGGCCATAATATTATAATCTCGTCATTTGAGTAAAATTGAAGAATGGATAGAGTGAACGTTATTAATTTTTCGAGGAATATGAGGCCAATGTGTGTAGCTTTTTATTTTTATTTTTTAAAAGGCTAATTAGGATTTTTGCCTCTAAACTTTACATGTAATAAATCATGCCCCTGAACTTTTAAGGTCGTTAAAAATGCCCCATGAATTATTGAGATTGTTGAATTTAAGGACTTTTGTCTAATTTCATTCAATTTTACTATTTCAGTTATTGTTTATGTACTAAACCATGCTCCCCAGACTTTGATATCTACCAAATCATGTCCCTTAAACTTTGACATGTACTAAATTATGACCCCTGAACTTTCATCCATGTTAGACTTTTTTACTAAAATTGGAAAAAAATCCTTAAATCCAACAATCTCAATAGTTCAGATGGCATAATTTGGTACATGTCAAAGTTCAGGGGGCAAAAATCTAACCTTTTTAAAAAAAGGGTGTAGCTTTGATATGTGTTTCGATTTGGTCCATTTAGATTATGTTTGGTAGGAAGATGGAGAGGAAAATGGATAAATTAATTAGGAAGGATAAAGGGGAAAGTGAGAATTATTTATGTAGTTTAATATTATTAGTAAAGTTGGGAGAATGAGAAGTAAATTAATTGTTAAATTGCTATAGTATTATTATTATTATATATATATTTGATATTTTAAAATGATATTTTTGGTATTGAATATATTTTTTTTTATTTTTTTTCCGTATAGAAGTAACCATGTAATTACTAGATAAGTAGATAGTGTATTTATATAATCTAGTAATTATACTATATTTTAAAGGGATAATTTTTTTAAAAAAAAAAAAAAAAACACACACAAAAACAACAAAAAAAAAATTACAAAAATATGGTTTGTACAGAATTTTTAACAGTTTTACGGTTTTTTAGATTTTATTTACATAAAATAAGGTCTTTTTATATTATACTTTTGTTATTTTGTTGTTATCTTGATGTTGTTTTTTTTATTACTTTCATATAGGTTTTTTTGTTGTTTTTTTATATTTTTTTAGAATATCGTAAAGATGTAAATAAAACAAACTTTAAACGTAAAAATGTAAATTTTTTACAAAAAATTGTGTTTTATGTAATTATCCTTATTTTAAAATATAAGTTGTATTTGGATATGAGGTAGTAACTAAATATGAATTTGTAATATCTTGTTTGGCGGACGGTGGTCCTGGTCGTGAGATTGAGTTGAGACAGTGGTCTTGGTCGTAGTTTTGGATTGAGACGGTGGTTGTGGTCGGGGATTTGGGTTAGGATGGTGGTAATCGAGAGAGAGAGAGAGAGAGAGAGAGAGAGAGAGAGAGAGAGAGAGAGAGAGAGAGAGAGAGAGAGAGAGAGAGAGAGAGAGTTGGGAAAGTGAAAGGGGTAATTTCGGACTTTAAGAAGAGTGGGCATATTTTAATAATTAAAATTGGCCCAAAACTACTTTAATAAAATTAAAAAAAAATAGGATAAGTTGAGAACACCTCTTTTTTGTATCTATTAATCAAAAATAATTTTATATTATATTTTATAAAAATATACTCATTTTTATGAATGAGTTTTTTTTTTTTTAAAGAAAAAAAAAAGCGTACTTATGATAGATAAAAGTAATTAGACCTCACGGTCGTTACATAATAAGTTTGTAGGAATGGCAGATAACCGAATGACACCAAACCTTTGATGAGCAAATGTCTATTTGGTCACATTATGGGCTACAAAGTTACACAATCTACTAATATTAGTAAACATACAATATACCCTTACTCTCTACTTAAGTCTATCATATAATTTACATATACTTAAGGGGTCTAATGGTCATCATTTATAAAAGTTGATATATCTTAAAAAATATAAAAATGAAAGTGAAAATTAAAACAAATAAGATAAAGTAAGTATACAATGTAATTTCTTCAAAAATAATTAATCATTTTATACGTATTATTTTTGTAGTATAATTTTTTTAAAATATATGGGTCGTATATATATGTTGGGTTTTTGAGTTTGGAATTTGCTAGATTTTAAGTATGGCCTAATCCATTGAGCCTGTGATACACTTATATTTAATGTATTAACTGTGACATAATGTATGTATATGTAAAAGAGAATAACTATATTTTATTGGTCTGTTATGATTGTCAGTCTAGTTTCGTTTGATTTTGTCATATTATTTTGATATTTGATATTACCCAATATATTATAAGTGCACCAATGCAAACACCAAAAGAAAATATGTGATCAAATATATGATCGATCATTATTGGTTAAATTGTCTCCAAAAAACTTTAATTTGACTGGATCCCATCTGCGTACGCACTCATCTATCAATAAAGAAGTAAGCTATAAATATATTTTTATATATATAAAGTAATTATTTGAATAAAAAACATCTCATTCATTCATGTGTATTGGTCAATCTCAATTCTCACAAGTCACACTTAGGCCGACCAGATTTTATCTCCTTATTCTTATATCATAATCATTTTTCCTAATACAAACACTAAGCGCCAATCAGGTATCTGTAAATATATATAATGTGTGTATATCTATTCTATATAAAGTGTGTCTATATAACTAAAATTCTTGGTTTATGAGAAATTTATGGGTGACTTTTTATTTTTATTTAATAAAATAATAAAATATTATTTATATATAATAAAATAATAAAAAAATAAATCCTATTAATATTTGAATTGATATTTAGTATATTTCAACTCTATATATAATCACAACTATAACTCTAGAAATTAAAAATATATATACATATAAAATAATCGTCCATTTTATTTATATTATTTAAAATAATTTATTGTGGTTCAAGATCACAATAAACAGAAAAAGTGGCAAAAACACAAATGTAGTTCAAAATCATAGTAAACTAAGAAAGAATGAGAAGAGATTATTAAGCATTAAATATTCTCAGTAAACACACTCAAAGAATCGCATTGAGAGAGGAAAAAAAAAGAATAACAATTGTGATATATATAAATAAATAAAAGCGAAGAATATTATATAATTATTTATATTCTATATAAAGTGTGCCTATATAACATAATTCTTGATTTATGAAAAATTCATGAGTGATTTTTTATTTATATTAAAAAATAATGATTTATTAATAAAAATAAAATGGTTTATTAATTTTAAAAATACAATTTTAAAAATTAAAAAGTAAAAACAAAACCAAACCAAACAGATTTTTTAAAACTACCAACCAATCAAAAAAATTTGTGTGGACTCATCTTTTAAATTTTCAGAAATATAAAACTTTTTTGAATTTTAAACTAATCAAGCCTTTGTATATATGTACAGTTTGATAATAGATATATATGGGGTGGATTTTTAAATAAATTTAATTTTGTAGGTGAAAAAAATGACAAAATTGGTTGTAAATCACAAAGAGATAATTGAGGTTGAAAGGATGAGTAGGGAACCGAATATAGTTTATGATCGTAGATGTATATTTATATTAAAAATAAAATGATTTATTAATAAAAATAAAATGGTTTATGAGAAATTCATGGTTTAAAATATTTAATTTGATATCTTAATTATTAATAAACAATACCATAAATATACATCTACGATCATATAAGAATTTTATTCTAAAACTATACGATCATAGATTAAGTGGTCAAGGTCCAAAGAAAAATAATAATTTCTTATAATCTGAAATCAAGACACGAAAAACAGAAACTAATTGAATAGGACTCTATTCAATTGAGGTGTCGACCATGCATGGTAAGTAATAAAAAGCTATATATTAAATTTTATGCCATGATACAATTAAAAATTAAATAAGAATTTACTACTATTTATATATTATATATATATTGCTAAAGATGCAAAAGTATTGCATTTATATATCCCACGATGTTTCAAAAATACTTTGAAAAGTTCATCTTGAATTAATTATTAATATGTAATAAAAAATATTAGTTATTATACTATTACTTCAAACAAAGGAAAGTTCTAGCGGTGCTTCTACTTTCTAACCATAAACCTCAATTTTGGCTTCTTTAACCAGCTGCCTCACACAACTTACTTACTCTGAATTTATAACCATTTACAATTTTTTAACACTCAAAAAGTTACTGAGTTTGTTTTCTATAGCTCTACTTATTAAGGTAGAAAAATATTTTTAGATTGACTCCATTCTGTTTATTAAATGAATTATTTTCAAGTTGACACATTAACTTAAAAATGACACAATAATGACCTACTACAAAGTATACACTTATATTCATTCTATTTATTGAGAATCAAAACTTCAATCTTCTTCACTAGATTAGCCAGAGACACATAATATTTGGACATAAACACATGACACAATATTATAACTCAAACTCAGAAACACTTAGTCGAAACTTGAATGAATAATGCCACTCTTTTAAGTTTTAAGACTGTATATGACTAGGCAATTTTGGTTATTGTATTATTATTCCTGCTACATAGTTGATCATTTTTAGATTTTTGATGTGAAATTTCGTATTGTGAGCTTTTTAGAGAGTTTCTTATAGACTTCAATGAGCAATAGATTTATATAATTATACCTGGAATAAATTTTCATAATGTTGTTTGGTGGATTCCTATTTTGTTATTAGGTAACATAATATTATTATTCGTTATTTCTGTCACAATTATTATTAAGTGAGAATGAATCAATTTAAAAACCTTTTACTATATTCAAAGGTGAGATTGATTTTAATATGAGCTTAGTTATATTTTATTTTATTTTGTATATCTATTGTTTTATTTGAAAACATGTGAATAAATGACTACACTATATACAACAATTAAGGACACCACTCCAACTACAGAAAGTTGGAAGAATAAAATGAGAGTGTTAGAAAAATTTGAAAAGCGGACAAATAAGAGTTCACCACTCAAATATCAAAAGCGCATGTTAGCAGACAAAAAAGTATACAATCAGTTAATTTATTATTGAAATTGTCAATACTCTACTAATAAATGTTATATTTTCTGAATTTTGCATGTACTCGCGTTGCAATAAATTATTATTTCATAAATATTTTTTCCTTAAAAATGAACACAGGTTAATGATGTTGAACCTAATAACTAATAATATTTTTTTTTAATTTTTAATTGTATCACTTTTTAATAACGTAGAAAAAAACTAGCATAAAATTTAGTATACGTGCATCGCACGTAACTTTTTACTAGTATATATATATATGTGTGGTTAATGATTATAGTCCAACCACAAGTCCTATTCAATATTGTTATCGTTGATTTTCTAGATGATGCCATCGAAATTCTAGTTAAAATAGTTGTCGAGTTGTTATTTTACGCATTAATCGAATACATCAAAATATTACAATGGATTGTTAAATAACATAAAAACTAAAAAGATTTGTTATATAAATGTTACAGATATATAAAAACTATGAAAAAAAAAAAAGATTACATCATATAATTATACAATATATATATATATATAATATATAAAAAGAAAAAAGTGAATAATCACGCAAATTTTTATTTATAGGTAAATCGAACAATGTCCATTACATCAAAATAACACTTGAACAAAATCATCTGCCGTTTAAATAAAAATGAAAAAAATTCTAACAACTCTAATTAAAGGTCTAATAAGCCACCAACGAGCATCCAATGAGTATGAAGTAAACTAAATTTCCAAACCAAATGAAAACTTGACAAACAATACCTATCCATGGCTATTAGCCAAATATCTCCCAACAAAAGTTGGGCAATAACAAACCCGTTATTCAATCCCAAATAAATGATAATTGACATACGACCAACTGCACACAATACGATCCACACCAGAGAGTGGAATATCATAGGGTACGGAACCAATAAAATTTTGACAACCTTTCGGATTTGACACCCCAGAAGAGAGTCTATGGCTACCTCGCAAAAGCAACTTGAGTAAGTTGATGAAACATATCGAAAACTTAATAAGATTCACAAACAACTTCCCTGAGAATAATAGCTAACTTCATTAATCTAACAGGTGGTGTAGCAACATCATTATTAAGACCATAATCAAAATAAAAAGCAAATAAAAATAATTGCATAAAATAAAAAAATACACATAAGAGACCATAGATCAATGGATCTAATCTTCAAATCTTCACTACCATATACCCAAACCAATTCAGAACTGGTCCCAACCCCTTTGATCGTAACTCTAGCGACCCTCCAACACCCACCCTGCACCAACTCGACCCAGTCAAGAGGCTAACAAACCATAACCCCTCCCCATCAACCGACCCACCATCACCTCCATCCCACCACCACTGCAGCCAAATTTAGAATAACCCACCAGACAAAAGGAGATCTCTGACAATTAAACCAACACATCTGCAACACTCAAGCAAAACCTAGTGAGACAAACGACCATCTCACCATCATAGAAGCCACTAGAACACGAAGGAAGAGAGAAACTAAACCAAAGAGCGACCCTTTAGATCTGGAAACACAATGAAGAAAAAAATACCATCGAAGACCATCTCGAATGGCACAACCCCTCCGACCATGAACACACCCAAGCCCAAGAAAATGTCAGTGAGTCGTGGCTGAAGAGGCCGGAGCACAGGGAATCAGGTTCGCAATAAAGCAAAACCACAATTCCTAGAGAGAAAACCCTAGGCCCTATATTCCACATTTTTTATTTACTTTTATTTTATTACTTCCAACCAAACTCAACCTAAGGGTTTCCTTTTACCTTTTTCTTTTTCTTATTTATTTAGTTTATGTGGTATAGTTTTTTCAAATAAAAAGATCTCCAAAAGTTGTCCTGGTTATGAAAAGTTAGATGTCTTCTGAAAGGGCTTTCTTGGAAGTCTAACTTGACCATCCGGAAGAAGTCTCGTGATATGATAGATGTCATCCAAAAGGGCATTCCCAAATGTATATCGTGCCCACCTGGAAGGAGTCTTCAGGGAAGCTAGCCTTCCTCCGGAAAGGAATTATTCAGATGGCTAGTTGTTCCTCTTAGAAGGAAATTTTGGATAGTCGACTCCAAATGTTGCCTTTCCTATTCGAGAAGTCCCTTCAATGTACTCTTTAGTCTTTCTTCTAGGAAGCGTAATAATTAGAAGAAAATTATATAAAAAGTTTGGAAACTATATATATGGGTCGAATATGGGGTGGGTAGTATCACCCTCAATCCCACCCCGAACCCACTTCAGGCATATAAAATGGCACCCCACCCTTGCCCCGTTACCCATTAAGGCGAGTAATTTTTGCCTCAATCGAGGCAAGTATACCCATTCCTATGAGTCAAATTTCTATCACTACTCCTATATAACTTTTAAAATATTGTACCTCGAAAAAAAAAATTTGGGATATTGATTTGTCATCCTGAATTATTGAAAGTTATATTTCATTTAGTCTTTATTTACTAATAAAATAAGAGTTTTTGCGTCGGTTGACGTTGTTAATTAATGCAATTAACTACAAGAGAAAATATTAAATATTTGAATGAGACGTGAATCTTACGTTATGTTGTAATTTTTTTTTTTTTGAAAAGGCATATGTTGTAATTTAATATTATAAAATTTGCATAACCTTACACTTTTTTTATTTATTATTGGCATGAAGCCTGAAGTGATGTTGGGCTGTAATAAGTTATCCGATAAGCCACACGGATAAGGACACGTGTGATTATTTTGCATTGCTAGAAAAGCATCCTTCCAAGATAATGATAAGGGGAGCTTCATTTGGCTCCCGTTATTTATTTATTTATTTTTTTTTTTTGAAAGAAGCCCCCAAATTTTCAATAATAAAAAAATAGTGTTCTTTTTGGCCCCCTCAAAATTTATTTTTCCATTTCGAGCACAACTAGTAACTGCATTCAAGCAAGCATAGGCTATAGTGCACTCAGCCAAGAGCAAGGGCTTACGTTTTTCTCAACTCTTATAAAAAGGAAGAGATACGTTTTATAGAAGAGAAAAAGAAATTCGGGTGTATTATTATTAACTATATTTGATAAGTATTGTGGACAATGTCCCACATGGAATAAATAGTAGAGAATTGAGCTATATATAAGAACATGAGCTACTCTACTCATTGTCAATTGGTTTTGAGATGAAACCCCATGATTCTCAACATGGTATCAGAATCATATCCCTTGAGCTATATATAAGAACATTCACTATATGAATTAAATCTTTTAGATATAATAGTTCTTATATCCTAGGTGAAGTTAAACATGTAGTGGAAGAGTTACACCATAGATCATCCTAGATAAATAATTTATATATATCTCTATTGGGATGACTCCCATATTTTAAATTGAGTGATATATTTTGGATTGGATAATATATCTCAGATGAAATGACACATTTTAAATGAGATGATATATTTCGGATGAGATGACACATTTTAAATAGGATGATTTATCTTAAATGGAATGACTTGCATATCTTTGAGGGATGACTTATCTCGAATGGGATGACTCACACATCTCAAATAAGATAACATATCTTGAATGAGATGACTCATATATTTCTCAAAAATGACATATCTCAGAAGGGATAACATATCTTAAATGGGATGAGTTATCTCGAGTGGGGTGACTCACACACATCTAAGATGAGATGACTCACACATATCGAATATGATGACTTATCTCGAATTTGATAACATACCTTGAATGGAATGACTTATCTCGAATGGGAAGACTTACATATCTCGAATGAGATGACTAGCACATCTCAGGAGGATGGCATAACTCACACACATCTCAAATGTGATGATTTATCTCGAATGGGATGACTCACACTTCTTGGATAGGATGACTTATCTTTAACGGGATGACTCACATATCTCAAATGGGATGAAATATCTCGAATAGAATGACTCACACATCTCGGATAGGGTAACTTATCTCGGATGGGGTGACTTACACATGCAAGACGAAAGACTTAAATATCCTAGATGATATAACTCAAACACATCTCAGATGTGATGACTTATCTCGGATAAAATGACTCACACTTCTCAGATAGGACGACTTATCATTAATGGAATGACTCACATATCTCAGATGAGATGACATATCTCGGATGGAATGACTCACATATCTTAGATGGGATGACATATCTCGGATAGAATGACTCACACATCTCGGAGAGGATAATTTATCTCGGATGGGGTGACATATGCAAGATGGGTGACTTATGTCCAAGACAGAAGACTTAAATATCCTAGATGGGAAAGTCACTACAAAAAATAACTACCTTTAGTGATAACTTTTTAGTCATAACATAAATTTTTTGTGACTATAATGTGACTTTTAGTCACAACTTTTAGTCACTTAAAAGAGAATAAATAACACATATCAAAGTATGTAAAGACACGTTATACAAAATAATGGACACATATCAAAGTAAGACCTTGTTAGATTGACAACTAAGAGTTAAAAAGAGGATAAATAAAAAAGATAGTAATAGAAAAATAAAACACAAGAATGAACAGAAGCTAAATGATTCTGAAAAAAACTGATCACAAATTAGCCAAAAAGGTCAAAACAATAGTTCATTTGATGGAGTAATATTTTTTATCATTTTTCACCTCATAACTAAATAATTTAACTATTCTAATGTGAGTTGTGTAATTAGGGGATTCAAAATATCTTCACACAATAGGACCAACAAGTTGGAAAAGTTGTCCAGACACTGAGTACTGTAGAGAAGGAAGTGAGTTAATTAATTAGATTGAATATACATATATAGCCGGCCTAGTTGTTTATTGGATCCATCAAATTCATGTTATGTATTAGTGAGTGAGAGATATTGTGTCTTCTTTCTTTTTGGCAGAAATTAAGAAAGGTATATCATATCCTTTTTCTCTCTTTATTTAGGAAATAATAGACATTGTCCTATCCTCAGTCAGTCACATCACATGTAATATATTTTCTTTATAGAGAGCAAGATGCTTTGAATGATGTTCTTGTCACCAAAGGCCATGTCAATATTCCAAATAACTTCATACGTACTCAAATCATTTAATGGAAAGTGTGATTAATTATTAAAGGATGCTGCCTATTAATTTCTTGGTGAGAATTATTTAATATTTGTCTTATATAATATAAGGGTAAAAGTACTCATTCAATTTATAGCTAGTAGCGTTATGATTAGGGATGCACACGGGGCGGGGAATTGGCGGGGAGTGCTCCCCCGTCCCCATCCACGTTAAGAATTTTAATCCCCATCCCTGCTTATTCCCCATCGGGGATGGGGCGGGGAATCCCCTAATGGGGCGGGGACGGGGCGGGGAATCCCCTAATAATAAAATAAAGTTTATAATGAAATTTTTAATATACAAAAATATTAAACTACATAAAAATTAAAATATTACACATTAATTATTATTCAATAAACTAATTATTATCCAAAATATAACTTAAAATTCATGAAAAAGATACTAATATACTAAAAAAATGCAAACATAAATTATAAATTATAAAATATTATTAAAAATATAAGATAAAATACTAAACGGGTCCCCGTCCGGGCGGGGAGTGTGATCCCCGTCCCCGCCCCGTTTAACATTTTGGGACAAAAAGTGATCCCCGTCCCCGCCCCGTTCCCCATTTAGACGGGAAATGCCCGTCCCATTAAGGGCGGGTCCCCGCGGGGCCCCATCGCCGTGGGGGAAATGTGCATCCCTAGTTATGATTTAATAACATGCTAGTCTTTTAGCTCCTTTCATAATTATTTGTGAGGCTTTTCTCACTACCAAAGTATTATTATTATAATTACATATTTTTATAGGCTTTGCTTATACGGTTGGATTAGGAATGTTTATAAAATAGTCGATCCAATCTAATTCGCACGATCTAATCCAATCCAATCCGCAAAGTGCGGATATCCGCACTTGTGCAGATTGGATTGGATTGAAAAATTCAAAATCCGCACTTGTACGGATTGGATGTTGATTGACATGTAAAAGTAACCGATCCAATCCAATCCACACATATTTATAACAAAATTAAAAAATTATATATACAAATAACATTTTAGTATAAAGAAAATAGTAATTTAAAAGTCTAATACATATAATACAATTATATTGCAAAATTTAATAAATAAAATATATATTCTATTCTTATATATTTTTTTTCTACATACAATTTAAAATAAAATTTTTTATACATACAATTTTTTTTTCTTCCTTTAAATTTTTAATTTGTTATTTTATTTATTTAATGTATTGTTAGAGACATAAAATAACTATAATTTGTTTTATTTTGTTGCTAGTTATGTGAAAAAAAAAATATTTTTTCATAAATATTAAATAATTTAATATTAAAAAGTAACCAATCCAAAGTAACCGATCCAATCCGTACTTTTGCAGATTGGATTGGATTAGATTTGAGCTATTGTGCGGATTGGATTGGATCCAAAAAATAAAATCCACACTTAGTGCGGATTGGATGTTGTTTGACTAAAAAAGTGCGGACTGGATGTTGTTTGACTAAAAAAGTGCGGATTGGATGTTGTTTGACTAAAAAAGTGCGGATTGGATGTTGTTTGACTAAAAAAGTGCGGATTGGATGTTGTTTGACTAAAAAAGTGCGGATTGGATCGGATGAACAGCCTTAGGTTGGATTTTGGATTGAGAATTATAAGGTCTCTCTGGTTTTTAGGGTTTTGAGGGAATTTGATAGATTTGGTTCTTTAAGAATTTGGGAGAAGAAGAAGAAGACTAAGAAGAAAAGAAAGAAAAAGAAAAAAAAAATCATTTTTAAATAATTTATTTATTTATATTATTTTTTAAAATTAAAATAATAATTTGGATTAGTAATATTTCGACATGTGACAATTTTAAAAAAGTCAACGGCTCAGTTAAAAGACTAACGGACAAATAAAAAACATGACCTTGAGCACTATTACTACTATTTTTCGAGATTGAAGACTTATCTGTATCAAACTAAACTTTTTGAAAAATTTTGCCGCAAATTTCTCTAAATGTATATATGTATAAAAAGTACAGGGTATATATAGCTTTGAAAAAATTTACAATGGACTTCTTAAAAGGGATTCACCACCCTTTATTTGTTTCGGCATTTGAAAGAATTTTTTAGTTTAATTTTACTCATGATCTTGTATGTTGTAGTTATATAGAACATCATGCAAAATTTTGATAAATTCAAAAAAATTTAACACACCAATAATAGAATTCAAACAATCTATTTCACACGCATATAAAATTAAAGAGTCTCGGGAGCAACAATGTGTTTGAATCCTATTTTTGGCTTGTTAAATATATAAGAATATTTTAAAATTTTACAAGATATCTTAAATAATTATAATGTAGACGATCATGAGAAGACTTTAACTAAAAAATTCTCATATGCTAAAATTGATAAAGAATGTATCGGTAGATCCCTTTTAAAAGTGTACTATTTTAGTAGGAAAAAAAGCCACTAATTTGGTTGTGTTTTGTTTGGTACCTATAGTTCTTAAGATTGTATTCTTCATGGAGAAAAAAAAATTGTATTGTAGAATTTTTTTTTTTATTTTTTAATAGGAAGCAAAGTTGAATTTCTTTTACAATTTTTCACTTTTTTCATTTTTTTCATTTTTCTATTTGGGTGCTGAACTGAAATCTACAATTGTGGTGGTAGCTTATTTAATTTTAAGTGAGCTGCACTTGGCCATAGTGGGCCTACCAACATCAGGTGAAGGGCACAATGTGTGTAGCCCTTTATTGAAAGACATCGTGAGAAAAATAGGCCAACTTTCGTTTCTCTTTTTCTTTGTGTTTTCAACTCTTTTAATATATATTATATATACATATCTACATAAATAGGATGAATTTAATAATATATCTTCGGGAAATTTAAAAAAATATTAAAATTTAAGTTAAATTTTACAAAAATACTGTCCCATAAAAAGGTTTTCAAAAATACTTTATTTTTATTAAATACCAGTAGAACACAAAAAAAACAACTCAAAACAACAATAGAACAACTAAAAAACACCAGTAGAACAACAGTAAAACTTAACACAGAATACTGCAGTATGAAACTTATAAAAACACATTGTAAAAAAAATGACAAAAATTAGTATACCATGTAAATTTCTCTATATCTAATTATAACTGACCGCTATATATTGGATATCCAATTATAATCAAATCAGATTGGATGTTATTTTTAAATAACTAATTGGATCAAATCGGATGGTGGATAGAGTATCCAAAAATCTAATACATCCAACATCCAATTAAATTATTTAGTATTTCTATTTAATTTGAATAAGTAATTAGATTTTATACTTTTATACGTAAATTCTATATGTATTTATGAAAATTAATATTAAAATTTTAATCTTTTTTTTTTATTAGATGGATTCAGTCCAATCTAATACATACTCGACCTAAAATATTGGATGGATCCGATTCGATCCAAAAAAATAGGCCTGAAATATTGGATAAGCTCAAACTAAACCAATAAATATATATAATACATCTAATAGATAGAACTGATCTAATCCAACATTCAATGGATGCTGGATCAATTGGATGACTGAAATTAATTGGATCGAATCGGATGGTAAAATCTAACATCTAATATATAATTGGATTTGATGTGGATAGGCCTAAAAATATTGGATGTGGTCCAATGAATACCTTTATATATATATTTAACCTTTTGTAATGATATGCCTATAATATTATTATAGTATTAGGGATGCACATTTAGGTCCGAAAATTTGACTCACCTGGCTAACTTGCCTAGCCCAAACCCAGATAACCCAAAAAAGCCCAAAACCTACACTGTAAAATTTTGGGTTCAGGTGTCACCTGATTGTAATCATGTCCGAGTTCGGGTACTATATTTAAACATTTTTGGGTTTACGAAACTCGATACCGACCCAATTATACCCGAAATTAAAAGAGAAAAAAAATTATACATATATAAACATTTAAGTAGCATACCCAAAAAACTCCAAAACCTACATCTCACCCACTCAATTGTTCACTATCTATCCCCATCTCAATCACTCTCTTTCACTTTTAGGTGACATTTGGTTGGAAGGAATGAAAATACAGAAATATGAATGATAATGAGAATATGAATAGAAATGAATGAAATTTAAAGTGCATAACAAATTGATAAAAAAAATTATCAAAATTTTCTTATCTTTCATTGGAATGGTCATTCCTTCCATTTCAAAATAGAATAGTCATTTTCCCAAAATGATAGAATAGTCATTCCATTGGAATGACATTCCAATACTTTAAAATGCAACTAAATAAAAGATTGAAATAAAAATTATTTCCATTCTATTCGATCTATTCTATTTTGTTTCATTACCTCCAACCAAACGCCACATTAATATCTCACGACTCTCACCCTCTCAATCTCTCCTCTCACCCTTGATTTATCCTCAGATCTCATCCCCTCCCTTTCTTTCTTTATCTCAGTCCTATCGCAGCTAGTAGGGGTGTTCATCCAATCCAATCCGCACTTTTTTGGTCAAACAACATCCAATCCGCACCAAGTGCGGATTTCATATTTTGGATCCAATCCGATCCGCATAACAGTTTAAATCCAATCCAATCCAATTCGCAATAGTGCGGATTGGATCGATTATTTTTTTAATGATAAATTATTTAATATATTATAGAAAAAATTTTTTTTAAAAAAAAACTATTGTTTCTTAATCTCCAATAATAATCTATTTCCATCTCTATTTATATATAAATCAAACCAATATACATAATTACATATATGTCAATATTTATGTACTAAAAAAGACTATTGTTTTTTTTTTGTTCTTTATTATAAAACAAATAAAATACACCAACTCAATATATTACTAAAAAAGATTAAGAAATTAGAAGTTTGTGTTTTTTTTTTTTTTAATATTATTAGAAAATTAATATATATTATATATTATAATTTTTTAAAAATATATATAATTGTGCGGATTAGATTGGATCGGTTACTTTTTGAGGTCAAACAACATCCAATCCGCACAAGTGCGGATTTTGGATTTTTCAATCCAATCCAATCCGCACAAGTGCGGATTGGATTAGATTGGATTGGATCGGATACTTAGTGAACACCCTAACAGCTAGCATCCTCCACCGTTGTCGAAGGCGAAGCAGCCATCCTCCTCCACCGTCATCGTAGACGAAGTAGCCAGTCCCTTCCATTATCGTCGCAGGCGAAGTAGCTAACCCCCTTACCATCGTGTTCCAATCACAGGGGCAGCAACACACACACTCTCTCTCTTCGTTGTTGTTTTATTTCTTTTCTATTAATAGTGTACTGTAAATTTTATTTTTGAATACAACGTTGTGATTATTGTTGTTGTTCTCTCTTCTTTGTACTTAGTTGTGCTTTCTATCTCTAGGCTTGATTAAAATATGGGTCAAATTTTGTTTGCTGTTAAAAAAATTGCAATTGTAAAAATAAATAAATTGAAAATTGGGAAGCTCAAACCCAGATGAAAGCCCAAACCTGCCCAAAACTCGATTTAATCTACCTAAGTAAAACTCCGACTCGAAACTCGATAAATTTAAACCAGGTGGGTTCGGTATGTGATTTCCTACACCCGATACCCAAAAACCCGAACCCGAACCCGGTCAAACTCGTCTGATGTATATAATGTCATTAGATGATTTTTTTCATTCAAATCACGAGTATAGTCTCGCATAAAATTGGCACGTAGACTAGTTTTCCCATAGAAAAATGACAATGTGTCAAGGGTGTAAACCCCGAAAATCAACATATCCTCGCATGATAGAAACATGTAAGAAGGTTGTGATCGAGACAGGGTCTAGTCGCACGTTATGCATTGCATAACTAAATAAAATAAAAGTAGGATGTAGAGAGAAGTAAGCTAGTCGTGACGTATATTAATTATACGCGATGACTCAACGTTTTTCTCTCGTACCCTATGTGAAAGTCGTAGCTTCACATCGGTTAATCCAAAAACTAAATATACGTGATAACTCGTCTGAACCCTTGAGTTTTTAAGTTACTAGTATAAGAACGATCAATATTCAACCAAGATAGTCGTACCAATTTCAAACTTTAACAAGAACAATCAAAATTGTTCTTTCATTTATTTTACAAAAATTTGTATTTAATTTAATGCATTTGTTATAAGTAACGATCATGCCTGAGTGCTTATGTAATTAAAGAATCATATACTTTCTATATAAAGAGATGATCCACACATAATAAGACTAATTTTAAATTCTTGTAAAAGTGGATTAGGTATAGGGGTGGAAATTCGTGTTGCCGTATCATATACATGTTCTTGTTATGCAAGTTGACATATTTAATTGGTCAACCCTAACCCGACCCATATATATTTCGTGTCAAGAAATCACAACCCTAACTTGACATGTCGTGTTTTCTTGTCGACTTATCATATTTGCGTGTCAGCTATACTTATATTACATTACATAATAATGATCAACATAATTAGTATCACATATTTAATTTTCATAATAAATAGCTTATCACAAATTATCAATACAATAAATAAATTTTTTAATATTAAATATAAATTATCTACCTTATATTTTTGCCTAATTTTTTTTAATTTATATATTTTTCTATAAAAATTAATAATACATTAAGTATAAATTAATAATTTTAATAATAAGTCATTGGTTTCATATTATATACGTTAATTTTAATCCAACGCAAATAATAATTATGTACTTCAAATTCAATCTAATTTTGACCCGCTTCTATTTTCATCATTCCCACTCGTGATTTATAATATATCTTATTATTTTTTCATGGTAGGATAGGAGTAGTAGTAGCACAAAAGAATTTTTCACTAAAATTTTTGTAAGAAAATAATGAAAAACATTAGTGGTAGTAAGTGGAAGGGTCCCACAACAACACAAGGAACGAATTATCAAAAAGAAACACATGCATGGTCCCGATCCCGAAGATGAGTGCACCACATCTCGGATGCCCCCTCACCCCTCCAAATGTCAAGTTTTTTTTATTTTTAAAATGAAATACAAACAATTAATTATCTCATTTCATATCAATCAAACCACTCTTATTTTCCTCAAAGGCCCTATAAATTAAGCCACTCTCTCATAGTAAGCATTGAAAACTCAAATCTATTTAGATTTTCGTTTCGTTGACTTAACACTCCTACTATTCACAGAATCCATTAATGGCGGCTCTAAGAACCTTGCTTACGAGGAAACCCAGTCCTACTGGAAATGCTACGGACAATATTAAGTATTGTAGTATGGCATTGAAGAAGCTTTTTTCAACCCAATCCATTACGGAGTCCTCCTCTTCTTCGTTTGCTCAACGACTCAGAGATCTTCCCAAAGATCTCCCCGGAACCAATATCAAAAAGGAAGTTTCTCAAGTAAGTACAATCAAAATCCCCTTCTTTCTCCATAAAAAAAAAAACAAACAAAGAAAAACCTCCTTCATTCTTTTCTCTAATTTTTTGCTGTTTATGTTATTGATACCCACTGCTTTGCTTTGTTTTTTTTTTTTTTAAATGGAAATTAATTAGTGGAATAGTTGGAAAGCTGTCAGTTATTCGGTCTGTATTTTTACTAGGTGTACAGAGTAATTATATTCCGAAAGAGAAAGTGGTAACGCTTTTCTCGTTTTAGAATTTAATATATATATTTTTTATGATTAAACAGCCAGTATTAATTAATTATAATTTTTAGAGCTATCTATGCAAGAATTTTCTAAAAATAAATTTTAATATAAATCGCTTTACATACAGGCGCTGCTCTATTATGCTGTTATTTGATTTATACCTTCTGTTATTTCTTTTTCCTGAGAAAATGTTCTATGACACTTTTTTTATGAACTAAAAGTCTAAAATCATATATTATTATTGTTAAGAAAAAATATATTATTATTTTCTATGATTACTATTAAACCAAGAAAACATAGTGATGTTATTCAAAAAAAAAAAAAGACATAGTGATGAGATCTTTAATTATAAATTGAGTTGTGTGATTCATCATTTAAGAAAATAATTTGCAGGTGTGAAGTTTCAATGGATTCCTGCTTTTTTTTTTTTTCTACTTTTTTAAAAACTAATTTTTACCGTACCTTTTTTTTACTTAGTTTAGTTTGACACGAGTATTGTGATTTATTTTCTATTTTTCATTATTGTAGTCTAAAATTTTGGAAAAAATTGAACAAAGCTCCACTAAATCTAAAAAAATAAAATGACATTAGCCCCTGTGTCTGGATTAGTAGGAGAAGTTGGTAAGATTGAGAACATTTATTCCTTAATTTGTACTGAAAAGTTGCCTGTGAAATGGTCAACTAGAAAAACTCAATCTAATATTTTGTACAATCAACATATATTCAAGCAATAAATACCAATTTGGGAATTAGGTTCTTGTTGTTGGTGGAAACAAGAACACAAAAGCTACATATTATGTATAAAAGGCTTATGAGCAAGTTAGCATGTTTTGTTAGTTATTGAATTGAATCTATTTGTGTTATTTTCAGCTCATTGGAAGAACTCCTCTAGTCTATCTTAACAAAGTTACTGAAGGCTGTGGAGCATATATTGCTGTTAAGCAAGAGATGATGCAACCTACATCTAGCATCAAAGACAGGTAATAAATATTATATCAGTTTACCTTGCTTATTTTGTTTTCAAAATTTTAACTCTGTAAATGAGATCAATCATGAATATTGTTTTGTTGGTGTTACTGCTGTTCATCAGACCAGCATTTTCTATGCTGAATGATGCTGAGAAGAAGAACTTAATTACTCCCGGAAAGGTTAGCTAGCTCAGTAGTGTGTGTGATTTGTTGTTGGTACTTTAGTTTTTGTTTTTGGTGTAATAGTTAAGCTTTATTTGTCAATGTTTCAGACAACTTTAATAGAGCCAACATCAGGAAATATGGGAATCAGTATGGCATTTATGGCAGCCATGAGAGGGTATAAAATGGTTCTAACCATGCCTTCTTACACGAGCTTGGAGCGCAGAGTAGTCATGAGGGCATTTGGTGCTGACTTAATACTCACTGATCCAACCAAGGGTATGGGAGGAACCGTTAAGAAGGCGTACCAACTTCTGGAATCTACTCCTGATGCTTTCATGCTCCAACAATTCTCAAATCCTGCTAACACTCAGGTACTTAATTTAAAATGTTTGATTTCTGTTTAGCTCCATGATTCTGTTGTATGTGCTCAATGAACATCTTGGTTTTATGCTTAATGGATGGATCACTAACCTTTGTACTTTTGGGGAAAAAAATAGGTACATTATGAAACTACGGGCCCTGAGATATGGGAGGACACGAGTGGACAAGTCGATATCTTTGTTATGGGAATTGGTAGCGGTGGCACTGTCTCTGGGGTTGGACAGTATCTCAAGTCCCAAAATCCCAATGTTAAGGTGTAATTTTTAAGTTTCATTTTTCGATTTATAAAATACTTAAGCCTATTTGTACACGATCCCTTGTTTGAATTCCATTATTCATTTCTATATTCAATCTGTTTTGCTCATGGCAGATATATGGAGTAGAGCCTTCTGAGAGTAATGTACTTAATGGTGGCAAACCAGGTAAACAACTGGTTGGTTTAGTTCTCTGTTTTGGTGTCTTTCTCTTTTAAAATTCTCTGTTTGGTTGCTTCAATCACGGAATAAGTTCATTGTGCTTTTGCTTATTGGATTAGGTCCTCATCATATTACTGGAAATGGGGTTGGATTTAAGCCAGATATATTGGACATGGATGTAATGGACAAAGTTCTCGAGGCAAGTAGTCAAAAAAAGACCAATGCTTCTACGAGTGAAGACTATAATTTCGAAGTTTAAATGTTGGTTAACTGTCTTTTGGTACTTATTATTTGTGCAGGTTAGTAGTGAAGATGCAGTTAACATGGCAAGGCAATTGGCTTTGAAAGAGGGACTTATGGTAAATTCTCAAACTCTCTGAACACTGAACCAGATGGATCAAAACTTGTGCCAAACTTAGATTTCATATGAAAACTCAATTGGCCTCATTATATCAAGAACCAAAACCTTGTTGCATGATGTTTTCTCTCACACCCTATAACATTTTCAGGTAGGGATATCATCTGGAGCTAATACTGTGGCAGCCCTAAGGCTTGCAAAATTGCCGGAGAACAAAGGAAAACTTATTGTGGTAAGAGAAACTTCTCTCCTCTAATCTGCTTATAACACTACACAATTTAAGGGTACTCCACTATGTATATGTAAGAATTAGAAGATTTACATTTTATCATCATTCATATAACTTAATAAATCAAAATCTAATTGGATTAATTTGAAAACTGCATTCTTGTATATGTGTGTGTCATGAGTTGAGCACATAACCTTTGGCAGAAAGAGAATATGTTAAAAGAATTATGGTTTTCAATATGTTTGAATTTCAGACTATTCACCCAAGTTTCGGAGAGAGATACTTGTCATCTGTGTTATTCCAAGAGCTGAAGAATGAAGCTGAAAACATGCAACCAGTTTCAGTTGACTGATACTTGAAAAGGATCACCCCCAAAATTATTCAAAGCCCTTTCCTTAGTGATGCTTATGCAATTTTATTTGTCAATCTCCAGTTAATTTGAGTCTTTGTAATGTAAATTGGTTATTTTATTGATATTTGCAATAAGAATTTGTTTTTATGCTCAGTACGGTTTTTTTTTTTTTGTTTTAGAGCATGTCTATATTTTAGTCAATTAAAAAAAAAATTAAGTTCTTGTTTTAATATAATAGTTTTTTATCTCCAAAAAAAAGCTCCAATAGTAGTTTAAAACGCATGTCAAATTTAGAACATGTTAAAAGTTTTTTTTTTTTTTGTTAAAAAATGAAATTCATCTTTGAACTTCAGCTACTAATCTAGGTAGCAAAACAGTTGAGACATCCTCCAGACTGAAAACATAATCAGGATAAGAATTGAAAGCTCTTGCAAAAACATGAGCTACTGAGTTCGCTCACCGTTT
The DNA here is from genome assembly GCF_029168945.1 of Cannabis sativa. Classification (NCBI taxonomy): domain Eukaryota; kingdom Viridiplantae; phylum Streptophyta; class Magnoliopsida; order Rosales; family Cannabaceae; genus Cannabis; species Cannabis sativa. The sequence continues at coordinate 36,576,925 of NC_083601.1, read as the reverse complement.
AACAAAATAAACAGAAACATTTCTCATAGTAGCAAGCGAATTCTTACAATCTTTAATGACCAAACTAAATAAAAGAAATCATATCTATTGAGCTAAGTAAATCTTGAACTACTGTAATATTCTAAAAAATAATATGGTATTTAATTGGACATATTTTATTAAATATGTAATTATTTTGGTAATGAAGTGAGATTATGATCTTACTTAAGTTAATTAGTGTGGATTTAATAAATGATTAAATAAAACGTAATTTATTAATTACAGAGATTTTATTATAATATGTGGGTATCGTGGATACCATTTTTGAAATAAAATGTTTTCGGATCCGGCTACCATGAGAACTCGACAGAGTGGTCGGATATGTCATGATAATAAAATGCAAATTGGAATGGAGGTTATGCCGGACTAAGTTAGAGTGTTAGGTTGTCGGTTTGGTGGATTAGTTAGAATTACTAAAATACCCCTAGGTTTAATTTTAAGTTAAAGGTTATTAGGAAGGGTATAATGGTCATTTTGGTTAATAGTTATTAATATTGTATTGGCTGAATTATTAGGATAATTTATTTTTTTTTAAAAAAAAAGAAAAGAAAAGAAGAAATTAAGTTAATAGGATTAAAGTGGATAAGTTAGAAGCATTTGGGTCTTGCTTCTTCTTCTTGGCCGAACCCTAGGGGAGCTGCAACCTAAGAGTTTCTCTTGCAATTCATCATATTCTTGGTTGGATTGGTTGGGTGTTGGGGTCAATTAAGCTTTAAGGATCGGGATTGCCCAACGTTGTTTTCCACTCAGGTCAGCCCGCACACTTGAGTTCTGGAGTGAGGTAAGAAAAATGTTATGCACTGTTTATGGTTAGATGATTAACAGTTGTATTGTTATAGCCTCGATTATGATCGAGATCCTGGTTAAATATTTGTTGAGCCTCGGTTATGACCGAGGGTTGGAAACGGTCATTACCGTTACGAGTAATTACTCCTAAAATCGCGGATAGGTTCCTTACTTAGCGTTCGCTGTATCGGGCAACGATAGTGACATATATAGCTCGTGGGTAACGAGTAGTAAGTGTACTTTATGAAGTACCAAGATTATGTGATTACAATGTTGTGTAATTGTTTAGTATGTTAATATGTGATGTGATTTAATGAATGATATATTGTTTATAGATTTATTCACTTTTCTTGCCGAGTCTCTGTGACTCACGGGTGCTAAATAGTGCAGGTAAAGGGAATGCCAAGGTTGAGCAGCCATGAGTCTAAGGTCGCAGCAGCAATGTACATATCAGCTGCGGTGCCACGACCCGGTGGACAGGATAATCCGTTTTGACTGTATTTTGAAGTATAAACGTACTTTGTGAAAGCACTTTTGGATTCGGATGTAAATGTTTTGGTAGTAAGGGATCTCATAAATATTAATACTTATCTTTTATAAAAATTATGCATTTGTTTTAATTGCAAAAAAATTTAACTAGCCACACTTTCTAGTATAATTATACAAATTAGTAAAATAATAGTTTTATAAAAGCACACACATAGCGTCCCTGTGGAACATGGCGTTACAGTATTAATATAAAGTGTGTCCATTTTTTTAATTTTAGTAAAATTGTGTTCAAAAAATTTAATATGCACCAAATGTATGTATGTAAATTCAAATTTCCAAAGGGAAATTTCAATTTTTGCCCTTAATAATATATCTTATATCAAATTTTATACCCCTTACTAATTTATACAAAACAATTCCACTATTTTCAAATTCTACCCAAAATACCCCTTCCATTTAATTTTCCCACTCTCTCTTTCCCACTCTGTGTTTCCCTCTCTCTCTGTCTTTCCCACTCTCTCTCCGACTTTTCCTCTTCGTCCCTGCCCAAAAACAAAACAACCGAACAACGAAATCTAACCCGACGACGACGACCACGCAGACGCCGAACCCAACAACCCTCTTCTTCCCACTCGATTTTTCCCTCTCTCTCGCTATCTATCTCGGTCTTGAATTCGACCCGTGCTCGTGGAAACCACCACGAACAGTCGCCAACACAGGCCGTCGCCAGTACCCGTGCTCGTCCAAACCCAACACAGGCCATCGCCACCACAACCACGGACCGTCGCCACCACCACAAAGCTCAGTCAAAGGTAAGTTTTTCTTTTTCAAAAAAAAATTAATTTTTTAATAGATTTGGATGTGAAATATTGCATGCTGTTGAAATTAGTGGAATTTTTGTATATTTTGTGCTCTTTCTTGTGATAGGTTGTATATGTTGGATATGTTTCAATGGTGTTTGTGTGTTTTTACGTAGTTATCGATGAAATGTCGATAGGATATCGATAGGATATCGACATATATAGGTTTCTGTTTATAGGTTATCGATATAATGTCGACAAGATTGGAAGTGTTTGAGTCTGTGTTGTTAGTGTATGTCGATAGGATATCATTGGTATGTCGATAGGATGTCGACCTTATTTGGAGTAAAAGTGGAGGTCTATAATATCGATAGGATATCTACCTTATGTCGATATCTTGTCGACTATTTTATGTAGTTGATATATGTTAGTGTATGTCGATAGGATATCATTGGTATGTCGATCGGATGTCGACCTTATTTGGAATAAAAGTGGAGGTCTATAATATCGATAGGATATCTACCTTATGTCGATATCTTGTCGACTATTGTTATGTAGTTGACATATGTTTGATAATGTCGACAACATGTCGACAGGATGTCGACAGATTGTCGACATGTTGTCCACAATGTTATTTTAAACTGTTTCTGTGATAATGTCGACAGTATGTCGACTGTTTGTCGACCAAATTTTTTTCTATACTTACTGTTTGATAATGTCGACAGAATATCGACATGATGTCGATGTTATGTCGACTATTTTTTAAATTTTTGTGGCAGTTATATTGATTTGTTTTTTGTTTTTTCAGATGGCTCCCAGACTCATTATTCCAAAGACCCGAGCATTTCACTGGCCGCGTCACATATAGGGGCACTGGAATTTTTGCCAAAATTAAAGCTCGGTTTGAGGAGTTCAACCTTAACAACACGGCGAAGGAAAGCCGTTTCGGGAGCTTCTGGAATGCCGTACCACTGACATTCTCCTCGGTGTTATTTCACCAGCTGATGCTCCACAAAATGAAAGTGGATGCTCAGGAGGAGTTGAGGATGAGGTTTTATGTTGGTCGGAAGGAGGTCCGATTCGAGTGCCGAGTTTGCACTCATTACGGGTTTGGACTTCTCCTCGGGGCCAACAGAAGAGGAGAAGGCTGCGCAGGTCGCGCGCTCGGGGTCAGACCGATTGATCAACAAATATTTCAACCGGTCTGATAGTGTGAAGACAGAAGCACTCCAACTTCAGTTCACAAACCGCCGTAACCGGAAGACTTGTACAAGCTCGGCTTGTGCTTGTTTGTGGAGTCAGTGCTTCTGGGCCGCGAGGCCAACGCGCTGATCACGCCTCACATCATTAGATATGTGGAAGACCTCGAGTTCTTCTTCCGGATTCCTTGGGGGAAGCACTCATTCGCCAGACTCATGCACTCGCTTCAGAAAGACATGTTGAAACAGAAGGCCAACTACGAGAAGAAGCCGAGTTCGGATGTTCGGCACGAGTGCAAATACACGGCATATGGCTTCGCACTGCAATTCAATATTGGGCGTACGAGGCCATTTTGGAGGTTGGCAAGAGGTATGGCACGAACCACGGGATTCGGTTCCCCGGGATGCTTACCGGACGAGCAAAGGCGATATTGGGAAGAAAGACGTCAGCACATTATTTTCTAGACGGGTATGATTTTCACTTATGTTCAGAATAATTATTTAACATAAATGCTTGTAATAAATGCTAAATGGTTTTATTTTGATATTTGTTAAACCATAAACGAATCCGGAAGTGGTGAAGGGGCTCCTTCCACGGACGAGAGGAGGAGGCATTTGTGAGTACAATTTCTTACGATGGTGTGGAGAACCTGGTTGATGATGCTGTGGATGACACGTAGGCCGAGGCAGTAGTCGGGTACCGTAGACTCGGGTCCCAGACACTCGGGAAAGAGACACTCGGGTACCAATTTTTGGAACTTTTTTTATGTCTTCATTTTTTATTATTTTTGTTTTCAGTGATATTTGTTACATTGTGGAATTATCGTATGCTTACCGTATTTTTGATATATATTTTTTCAGCCACCGGTTCGTAACCTCAGCCCAGTGCACCATCTTCATCAGGCGTTCAGGGTGCCGAGTACACTGATTTAGTGGCTCGGTTGGATAGGATCGAGGGTGACACTCAGGGTCTGTATGCTGCTCATGTCGAGCTGAAGAAGGCATACGAGACCAGCCATGTAGAGCTGAAGGGTGGTCAGAACGTAATTATGGAGCAGCTCAGAGACATATTGGCCATGTTGAATCGTCCGCCAACGACGGCTTCGCACCGAGGCCCCAGCGGATCCATCTACCCCACCACCACCGCTTCACCCCCGGTAGAAGAGGATGAGGTCTTCCCCGACGATTACGATCCTTATGAGGGAGCTCCAGCGACTCCGATCGAGGCACAACCTCTTATCCATGTACATGACACCGAGTCGCAGGGTGAGATTCTGTCCATAGAGGCACAACCTGCAGTGGTTAAGAGTCGGAAGAGGAAGAGAAAGCCTCCTGTATGGTTCGGTGACTATACGGAGATGAAGAGGAGACATAGGCCATCTTCGACTTTTGATCCCCTGGAGCCACCGGACGAGAAATTGTTAACCACTTTCCGAAAGTGGTGTGTTGGACTCATTCCGAACCACCGACTTCGGGATTTGAGAAGTGGTGATTACGGTCCAGGATTCTTTTGGATAATGCTCACAACAAAGGAATGGCTTACAGATGACGTAAGTAAAGTATTTTATAATATTACTTCACTTTACAACTTTATGTGCAATTAATATATTTTTTTGTGTAACTGACATTTCCGTTTATTGGCAGCATATAGATGCAGCAATGCATATGCTGAGGAGGCGACGCACCGACTATCCACTGACATTTCCTCAGAAGGGTATCATTCTCTCCACATTCGTGACCGCCATGCACAGTGGACTGCTTCGGGAAAAACGAGTTCAACAGCATGATCAATGCTTTGATGCCTATCTGACACAAACACTAAGTTCTCAACCACGCCAATTGCTACCCTCAACTTCTGTAAGAAATACGTCCAGGAGTCGTTATTCTCACTGTCAACGATACCATAAGCAACCGGCAACAATTGGTTGTTCGCATCGTATGCCACAAAGAACTAACATTATACCGCCGTACTTCGTCTTCAAGAAGGTGCCATCGATACTCAAAACAGGACGACAAAAAGAAAAGCCCCTTCTACATGCACCGAGTGATATAAAACAGTACTTGAACCGCTCATCCTCTAAGTACAAGTCAGTAATGGTACCTGGATTCTTCTGTTCCAGCATGTACAAGTACCCAGGAAGCTTCATGTATGAAAACTCAGGCGTACCCCTAGCATACGTAAGTCCCATCTCCCTGCACCTCCACGCCTTCACATAACTCATACTGATACCGTAGTTGTCAAACATGTCCCTCTGTATGTCTTTAGCCTTGTACTTAGTTCCGTCTTGGGTGTACTTCCCCTTAATAAGGTGGCCAACTACCCATGGTGCTGCTTGACGGTGATCTGAACGTCTCGCATTCAAGTTACATGTGTGTTCATTGTGAAATACAGTGACCTCAAAGTTGTCAGAATGCATCTTCTTCCTCCCCCTCAATCTCCATTTACAATCTGAAGCCTTGCATGTAACGTACAACACATCAGGGGATGACTTCTTCACCATCCACTCGAAATTGTTATTAAGGGCAAACCTACCCACAACTTGTCTCAGTTCTTCCTTGTTTTCATAAAAATTACCAAGCTCTATCACCCCTGCTTCCTTACTTTGTAAACAAGTAGTTAGCTCATGATTTTCCATTATATCTTCCTTTGTCCACATGGGAGCTTTGAACTTGGTACAAACTTCGAAAGAGGAGAACGTTGAGAACGTTGCATGACGAGCATGTTCTTCGCCTGCACAGTCGACTACTGCTAGTTCCAGGTGTAGTGCGATTTTCACTACGAGGTTGTCGTTCTCGCGGTGTACCTTGGTTACTCGGTACACACTCTAACCTCAACAATGGTCCCGCTACGGGTTCATCGGCTATTTAAATCATGGTCATCGTCCATATTCAAATCTACAATAGGATCATTATTGTAGAAGGGTGTATCGAACTCTTCAAACTGATGAAATCCTGTCGCTTCTTGTTCTTGCCCTACATTGGTCGGAACATCAAAATTGGTCGGAACCTCTAAATTGGCCGGAACCTCCTCATTCACACCAATCCCAACATCTGTTTCGGGAACGCAAGACCCTACCACACTCCGAGGGAGAGGATTAGTAGGCGGCGTAGGCTCCGAATTCCCAACTTTTCTCACCTTGGTCACGAATAATGGCATAAACTCTGTATTTGACATTGTTGCCCTCATCTCTAAAAACGTTTCTCAGTTGGCGTTCTCTCTTAATAACCTCTGGCGCAACCATTTTTCCCTTCATGTACAAGGAACAAATCTCCAACTTTAAATCATACGCTACCGGATCAACTTCCAACTCTTCATATAAAATTTGTCGCAGCTTCTTGTAGGGTTGTCTCGGTTGTAATGCTTGTCAACGTCAAGCTCGCTATTTGCTTTGTAGATCCAATTATAATTCTCACATAACCAAACACCATCGTACGATACAACAAGGAACACTTTGTCTCCAGCAATTGCAAACCAAAAAACAAGGTGAGTAAAGGAAAAAACACCAAAAAAAAATAAACATCGACATCCCATCGATATCAATAGACATAATGTCGAGAAGCACAATACCAGAAATTAGGGCACTGATTGTCGACATTGTGTCGACATAATATCGACATACAATCGACAACAACAACAACCATGCTCGTCATCGACATACTATCGACATACCATCGACATTATATCGACAATAAAAACGGTTGCACATTAAATGTTAATAAATTTTACATACTTTCCCAACAACCCTCCCCAACTGAAACGTTGCATGTCAGACACGTGTCCTATCGACAACATATCGACATGAAGTCGACATGTCGTCGACAAATGTGTTAGCAGTGACACTAAATTGGCATGTTGTCGATAAGATGTCGACATAGTATCGACATTCTGTCGACAAATACGCCATTTCATGCGTTTTCCCCTGTACAGTTACGCATTTAATGACCATTAAATTTTCATACATTCCCAACATTTTTACTGCTCTATAAAAGCAAAGGGAAATCTTATTCATAAGTGCTCTTGTATTCTACCTATCTCTTACTCTTAAAAATTTTCTCTTATTCTCTTAAGTTTGAAATATGGCCCCAAGAAAGAACGGCAAATTCCCCATCCTAACTCCTGAGGAGCTGAAGCAGGAGGAGGATGTTGGCATAGTTACTCCTGCAATGCAGAAAGTTTTGGACGCCGCTCGAGCTTTCGAAAGAGAGCGAAACGGTAACGAGTTCAGGTTCATGCAACTTGAAAGAGAATTTGCAAAAACTGGTGAATGGCCGGCTCAACCACCTGGGTTCCCCGAAGGATGCCGTCGTTGCAAACTGGGCATCTTCAACGGTAAACCGGTGAAGCCTGGAACATTATGCAAGTATTGTAAGGCTCACCCACAAGCCAAAGAATTTTAAAAAAAATAATTTCTTATGTTATGGTTTGTGGGTTTTATTTAATGTTTTTTTTTTTAATTTTTATGAACTTTAATTTTCTGTCTTTTTTTTTATGTTTTTTTTTTGTTATTTTTAATGAAGTTTATTTTCTGTCAATGTTATGTTTATGTTTATGTTTTATCTACGGTATTTTTCCATTGCATCGATATTTTGTCGACATGATGTCGACAAAATATCGACAACTTCTCAAAAACAACAAAAAATGCTTGTTGTCGACATATTGTCGACAAACATGTCGACAAAATGTCGACAAATAGTTAATCCCAAAATTGGTTGCATGATGTCGACAACATGTCGACATAACGTCGACATAACGTCGATAATGGTCGTCACTGACCTTTCCTTTATAATCATCGACAAACCATCGACATATCATCGACATATCATCGATAACACAGAAAACCCGTAAATCAATCGAAAACCGTATCCGCCGGATCTCAACAATTTCGGACCAAAAAACGGCGGTTCAACAATAAACACACGTATAACAATTTTAAACTACATAAAGTCAAACAAAATGCTTAAAATGCAACTTACCCATTATAATGGTGTAAGATTCTTGAGTGATGTTGTATTGTGCTTCGGTTTTCCACCAACACCCACCGAGAAAACAACCATGCAACAGCAAATAATATCGTGTGGGACGGATTTCAGCTTCGGTTTTTCATAAATTTTTCAATTTTTTCCTAGAGAGAGAGAGTGGTGCACGAGAGAGAGAGGGAAGAGGGAAGAGAGAGAGAGAGAAATACACTTTCAGATTTTAGCTTTTTTTTTTTTTTTTTTTAAAAAAAAAGGGTAAAATGGGAAGTTCATGTAATTAATGGACTAAATTTGTACAAATTATAAAGGGGTATAAATTTTGATATAGGTTGTATTATTAGGGTCAAAAATTGAAATTTCCCTTTCCAAATCATTTAGGACTATTAAGAGCTTGAACCACAACGAAATAATCGGTTTCAAGAATGACCCTTCCCTACCCTTTATCCAACTCAATACCTCCTTCAGCTCAATGCTCAACTACATCAGCACTCTTACATTGCTGAACTGCTTGAATCAACCCACCTTGATGATCACGGGCTAAGAAACCAAATCCAAATCACTCCTCCTAGCTTGTCAAATGTAGCAACATCAACATTAACTTTGGCTGTATTCAACTAAGGCTTGTACCACTGCAACACATCTCTCTACTTTTGATAGTGAAGTTTGCTATGACAACTTTTGTTTGAGCAACTAACCACTGTCCAAAGTCAAATTAGCCAACATTACTACACCTTCCACATTTAGGATTCTCTTATTCCAAACCATTTTGTTAGGCTCCTTCAAATTGCTTGCTGAACTAAAAGGCAAACTTAGCCTCAAAAATACAGTTTATTAACCATTAAAACATATGCTGAAAAAATATATGCCTATATATATTTAGAAATAAACCTATGCATTTATAAGATTAAATGATATAAATAACATTTTATTAAAAAAAGAAAATGATATAATACTAATTCAATCAAATTCAAGGAGGTAATTGCAGAAAAATTAATTAAATTTGACTAATTCATGCGTTACATTTTTTTTTTTGTGACTAATTTATCAATTCGAATAAAAAAACTACCTTTAATACACGAATCCTAAATTATTTCATGTAATGTACCTGTCAACAATGATTGTTAAAAGGAAAAAAAATAGTAACTGTATAGTTTTTGAACTATCTTCCAAACCAAAGGTAATAATCTATTAAGATCTATGTCCTTTTATGGTTTAGTATAAATCCTTTTAAAATTTATTTAATAAGCTTCATATTTTATATTTTAGAAGGGTTTTCTTTTTTTTTTTTGAAGAATCAAATTACAAGTTTTTTTCTTTTCTTAAAAAAAAAAATTAAATTAGGAGTTATTCATGTAATAATCCGCTACAGTCAGATTTATTATTTAGAGAATATTTTTGGTTTATTCATATTCGGTTATTTACACTTTGCAAAATGGGATTGGGTGAGTGTAGTTGTAATAATGAATAGTTTATTGAAAACGTAAGGGTCACGACGTAAATAAGTGGAAAATCTGGGGTTGATTTCGTAACCGTAATATTTATGTAAAACGCTAATTGTAGAGAGGAGGAGTGAGAGTGCCTCATAGTTAGCATAAAGCCATAAAAGCGACCCCATTGTCCAACCTGAGCGAGAAAAAGAATATTTACCAAAAACAAAAAATAAAAAAAAAAGAAAAAGAAAATAATTAAAAAAAAAAAAGACAAAAAGGAAACTGGCTAGGGTTTGACTGAAATTTTTTGCGAATCGCGTGCGAAAACCCCTCTAACAGAGAGTGAGTGGAATCGCCAATTCCATCAACTCGGCTTGTCAGCTCGCCAAGGATCCATCCATGCCCACTCCGAAAATCCCGCTTGTTAGAGAGAGAATGTTCGTGGAACGTAGAGGGAGAGAGAAAAAAATAAAAGATTTTTGAGCTTGTGGGTTTTTGAACGTTGCGATCGGAGGGCCCAGACAGGGTTTTTGTCGAAATTGGAGGGATTTTTGATTTTCCTTGGGTTTTGGGCTTTTTGGTTTATTCTACTTTTCCCTCATTTTCTATTGCTGGTGGGTTTTTGTATTCTTCTGGGTGAATTGGGCTTCTTGGTAGGTTTGAATCCGGTGTAATTGGCATGCAATCTGGTGGTGGAGCTGCTGGAGGAGGTCCCAGCCGGAATCCGGGAGGTCCGGCTGGTCGGGCACCATCGACATCTTCGGCTGCATCGCCTTCTTCTTCGTCTTCTGCCGTGTCGACTCCGCACTTGGGTTTCGATGCAATTCAGCAGCATCAGCAACATCAACATCAACATCAGCAGATAGGTTCTAGGCAGGTAATGGTTTCTGTTAATCATTTCTATGAGGATTTGGTTAATTGGCATGTGAGTTGAGGAGTTTGGAGGTCTTTGGGTGATGGGTAAGAGCGAATTATTTCACTGATGACTAAATTTAAGTGTTCTTGCAAATGTGCAAGTGGATTTGGTTAATTAATACAACTTTGTCTGTAGTTAATTAGTTAGTTGCTACCTTATTTTCTTTAACAGTAAATTTAGGTAACCTAGTATTCAAAGTAGGCATGTCTTAATGCTAGCAAGCATTGAAAGACTTGCTTACGTATAATAAAGGTCATGACTTGTTGCACGCCCAATTCGTATCAAGAGAGTTTAGCTTCAATAGTCTGGAGTCTGCTGATGGATTCTATCTTTACTGTATTAATTCTGTATCTACAGCTGAGTTTGACATTTAATTTTTGGCGATCCCCTACTTCTCTTTTCTGTGTTCAATTGCTGTAAATCATGAAATATTGATAGGTTAAAAGTACTATTTGGAAGCTGTTGAAAATCAATGTGATTATTCAGGCCTGACTATTGTTTATGCTTGTTGTTTACCCAGTTTGTTTTGGTCTTTGTATATCTTTACTGTAGAAATGTTTGATAGCTTAAACAGAGCAAAATGAGTTGGTTGTTCAGGTGTCATTGGGGAAATAAGATAAAAGTTGCTCTTTGAGAAAATTATTCTCAATTTGGTCCAATGCACTTGTGGTTTCTAAGATAGTAGAGTTCTCTCTCTCTCTCTCTCTCTCTCTCTCTCTCTCTCTCTCTCTCTCTCTCTCTCTCTCTCTCTCTTTTCCAGTTCTGTGTTTTGTGTTGTTTATTGACATTTTACGTTTTTATTATTATTTTCTTACAATTTTTTAATACCTCAAATATTTATTTTTTTTGGAGTTTTTATGTCACCTTACATGACATGTGAAATGATGGTATAAATTTTGGAAATGTGATTTAGAAGTAATATATTTATTAATCTCAACTTCAATGATGGTTTGTTACAAATTTTGTTTTGCTCTTTTGGTAGGTTCTTTCTGGTAGAAATCAGAATAAGGCTTTACATATTTATATTAGTATATGATTTCAGGTTTCTTGTTTGTTTGATTTGCTTAAAAAAATTACCATATATATTTAATTAGGATCGGGTATGCAAATGACTATGGCGATTTGTTACACTTAATATTTTCAAGTTGAATAAAGTTATGGTTAGGTTTCAAATTTTTCTATAATTATTTTCAAGCCGTGGACATTAATATGGTATAATCTTGCGACTACATTCTTATATCATTTGTTATTTTTGCAGCCATTACAACAACAGCTACTAAGAAAACCTGAGGGCAATGAATCCCTGCTAGCATACCAAGCTGGCAATCTCCAAGGAGCTTTGGGAGTAGGCAATTTTACACCTCATGGTGCAATGCCGCTGTCTCAACAGTCGAGGAAATTCTTCGAATTGGCTCAGCAACAGGGTTCTTCCCAAGAAGGTCACAATAGGAGCCAAGGGCCCGACCAACAAGTAATGAATCCCGTCCATCAAGCTTATCTTCAGTATGCTTTTCAGGCAGCGCAACAGAAATCTGCTTTGGCAATGCAGTCACAACAGCAAGCTAAAATGGGAATGTTAGGCCCTCCATCTGGAAAGGATCAGGACACACGAATTGGAAATATGAAAATGCAAGAACTTATGTCTATTCAGGCTGGTAATCAGGCACAAGCATCTTCATCCAAGTCTGAGCATTTTGGTCGTGGAGAAAAACAGATGGAGCAAGGACAGCCACCAGCCTCTGACCAGAGGAGTGAACCTAAGCCATTGTCGAAACCTGCCAGTATGGGCCAATTAATGCATGGAAATGTCGTTAGGCCCATGCAGGGGCCGCAGTCTCAGCAAAATGTACAAAACATGGCAAACAACCAGCTAGCAATGGCTGCTCAGCTGCAAGCAGTGCAGGCATGGGCTGTTGAACATAACATTGATCTTTCAGTGCCTGGAAATGTCAATTTGGTTGCACAGCTCATTCCACTTGTGCAGTCTAGGTTGGCTGGACAGCAGAAAGCAAATGAAAGCAATATGGGAGCACAATCATCACCTGTTCCAGTGTCAAAGCAGCAGGTTACTTCTCCGCAAGTTGCTAGTGAGAATTCTCCTCATGCTAATTCATCCAGTGATGCTTCTGGGCAGTCTGGCTCAGCAAAAGCAAAGCAGGCAGTATCATCTGGACCTTTTGGCTCTTCTTCAAATGCTGGTAGTGTTAATAATAGTAACAACATTCCAATGCAGCAGTTTCCTGTTCATGGTAGAGAGAATCAAGTGGCATTTAGACAGCCTGCTGTAACTGGTAATGGAATTCCTATGCAATCACAAGGAAACATTAACCAAGGTGTTGATCAATCCCTTCATGCTAAAAATCCATTAAGTAGCCCAGAAAGTATGCAAATGCAATATAGTAGGCCAGTGAATCGATCCTCTCCTCAAGCTTCTGTTTCTATGAATGAGAGAGCTTCTGGAACTCCAGTGCAAGCACAAGGTGGACCATCTACTCACGCGTCACAACAACGACCTGGTCCTTCTGGGTTCACCAAACAGCAACTGCACGTTCTCAAAGCACAAATACTGGCATTTCGGCGATTGAAGGTTTCCAAATCTTTCTTTTGCACCCTTCTTGTTGCACGTCCTTTCTGCCAGTTATTTAATGTTCATGTATACCTGCTGCTGTCTTGCATTTATTTTTTAATATATTTATTATTTTACAGAAAGGAGAAGGTACACTCCCCCAAGAGCTTCTTAGAGCTATTGCTCCACCTCCACTTGACTTGCAGCAGCAGCCACAGCAGCAAAATAATGCGGTAGGAGTAAGCGTGCAGGATAAATCTGCTGGGAAGGTTGTAGCAGACCGTGTAAGACATATGGAGTCCAGTGAAAAGGATACGCAGGCAGCTGCAGCTATGAATGGGCAGACTGTTTTAAAGGAGGAACCTTTCACAAGAGATGAGAAATCAAATGCAGCAGCAGTTCATGCACAAGGTACGTCAGCTATGGTTAAGGAACCTCCCGTACCTGTGGTTTCTTCGGGAAAAGAAGAGCAGCAACCCACTGTCTTCTCTGCTAAGTCAGACCACGAAGTTGAACGTGGTACCTCAAAAGCTCTTGTTAGAAGTGATTCAGTGGATAGAGGAAAGGCGGTTGCAGCTCATGTTCCTGTATCTGATGCAATGCAAGCTAAAAAGCCCACACAAGCAAGCACTGCTCCCCAACCAAAAGATGTTGGTTCTGCTAGAAAGTACCATGGACCACTATTTGATTTCCCTTTTTTCACTAGGAAACATGACTCGTTGGGTCCAGGTACGATGAATAGCAACAATAATAACAATCTAACACTTGCATATGATGTGAAAGATCTTCTTTTTGAGGAAGGTGTGGAAGTGCTTAACAAGAAGAGAACAGAAAATATAAAGAAAATTGGTGGTTTACTTGCTGTTAATTTGGAGAGGAAAAGGATTAGACCAGACCTTGTTCTGCGGTTGCAAATTGAAGAGAAGAAGCTTCGACTTTTAGATATACAGGCACGTTTGAGAGACGAAATCGATCAGCAGCAGCAAGAGATAATGGCTATGCCTGATAGGCCTTATCGGAAGTTTGTCAGACTTTGTGAGCGTCAACGCATGGAGCTTGCTAGACAAGTACAAGCCTCTCAAAAAGCCCTTAGAGATAAACAACTTAAATCCATCTTTCTTTGGCGTAAGAAACTTCTTGAGGCTCACTGGGCTATTCGTGATGCACGGACTGCTCGGAACAGGGGGGTTGCCAAATATCATGAAAAGATGTTGAGGGAGTTCTCAAAAAGGAAGGATGATGATCGAAACAAAAGGATGGAAGCATTGAAGAATAATGATGTTGAAAGGTATAGGGAGATGTTGCTTGAGCAACAGACCAGCATTGACGGTGATGCTGCAGAGAGATATGCAGTTCTTTCATCATTTTTGACTCAGACAGAAGATTACCTTCATAAACTGGGAAGTAAAATAACAGCTGCCAAGAATCAACAAGAAGTGGAGGAGGCGGCTAATGCTGCTGCAGCTGCTGCACGACATCAGGCATGCTTTTCTTTGTTTCTTTTTATTTGTCCTCCTTACTTTGGGCAGTCTTTTTTTTACCATTTCCCTTGTTATGCGTCTGTTTGGCTTGTCTTTGCATCAATATTCCTTTTCTTTTGCTATTCCCTTGCCATGGGCTCTTTGTTTATTGTTAATATATTTTATGTTGTTGACAATAATAGGGTCTCTCGGAAGAAGAAGTTAGAGCAGCAGCAGCATGTGCTGGGGAGGAAGTATTGATAAGAAATCGTTTTATGGAAATGAATGCACCTAAGGATAGCTCCTCCGTTAGCAAGTGAGATGGTTTTTTTGTTTTTGTTTTTTTTGAAAGAAGCGTCTTTTTATATATACATTGTTTGAGTAAACATACCTGGGATTTGATAGACACCCCCCACCCCACACACTCACACACCCCCAATACCCTCTATGGCCACTTGAGCTAGCCTCAAGTGGTTAAGTAAGATGGTCAATTGTTTTGAAAATATCCTTAATAACATTGAATGCCAATATAGTATTCAGCTTGACAGTATTGAGGTTCATACCGGCTGCAGATCATAGATGAGCCTTTTTTTAATCATATTTAAGTTTCTACTGAGACATAAATGTTTATATGCTTTGGTATGTGTGGTTTTTTTCAAGTTTAGGGTGCATCACAAGTGACTATTTGCATCACCAGTGATTATTTTATATACCTTTTTCTATAGTGCGTACCTTTGCTATTTTTGTAAATAATTTTCTGTTTCTTATGTTGGTTACCAGGTATTATAGTCTTGCACATGCTGTGAATGAAAGAGTCATAAGGCAACCCTCTATGCTGCGCAAAGGAACATTAAGAGACTATCAGCTTGTAGGTTGCTACAATTAATAAATGGGATTTTGCTATGTGTTCAATATTTCTTGTAGCAAGTTTTATTTATTTATTTTGATTTTGTTTTGTAGTGAGCCAGTGTTTTCTTTTAAACTTGTCTGTGCAGGTTGGGTTGCAATGGATGCTTTCATTATATAACAACAAGTTAAACGGAATCTTAGCAGATGAAATGGGTCTCGGGAAGACTGTACAGGTTTTGAGCCTTTCTTCTTCTTGAGTATTTACATATTATTATTATAAGTTGTGACAAGAAACTGCTTGCGTCATATTGGTTTTGGCGCTTCAGTTCACATTTTCATTTTTCAACTATATAATTTGACATTTCCCTTTGAAGGTAATGGCATTAATTGCTTACTTAATGGAGTTCAAAGGGAATTATGGGCCACATCTCATAATTGTTCCTAATGCTGTTTTGGTAAACTGGAAGGTTAGTTACATTTTACTTTAATATAATGTCTCAGTCTGTTTTTTTTTTTTCATTCTTGAAGATGTAGAAGGTGAGCTCATTCTCTGTTGGTTTTGATATTTTCTTACCATTACTAGCATGCTTAACAGTGTGTATTTGCAGAGTGAGCTGCATACCTGGTTGCCATCTGTGTCTTGCATATATTATGTTGGTAGCAAAGATCAGAGATCAAAATTATTTTCCCAGGTAAGAAATATTTGATTTGGATATATTCTTGTTCTTTTTCTGATTATTTGCTAACTAGGTTTCTTTACGTTGATTAGGAGGTCTGTGCCATGAAATTCAATGTACTTGTGACAACTTATGAGTTCATCATGTATGATCGCTCAAAGCTTTCTAAAATAGATTGGAAGTACATTATAATTGATGAAGCACAGAGGATGAAAGATAGGGAATCAGTTCTAGCTCGCGATCTTGATAGGTATCGTTGTCAGAGGCGTCTTCTTCTTACTGGGACACCATTACAGGTACATTAAAATATGCAAATACTGAAATGTTTAGTATTTTGAGTTGTGATTTAATAATAAACTTATGTCTATCAATCTTGTTTTGCTGTCACTTTTTTTTCCAAAAATAATAATTATAGTTAACTGGGCACCAGATAAGTAGCTTGTCAAAATTTTGCCTACTGTGTTTATCTAAATTGTGAATTGATTCAATGTTCTCTCCTTAATTATCGCGAAAATGTATTAATAGCTGTTTGATACAAGTTAGATAATAAGCCTATTGCTGTCACTGTTTTGTTTATGGAATGCAACAATGCTTAAGTTTGTAGTTGCATTTTTTAATTATATTAGCTCCATATTTAAACAGAAACTCATTCATTCATCGAAAATTTCCACGTGTTGATGATTTAATTATGCTATTTGTTAGCCAAGGGTCTTTAAAAATTCCAAGATTGTGTTCTTTTTATGGACGTAGTGAATGAGATAAAAGAAACCTATATAATGAGGAAGTATTAGTTGTGAATATGGCTTTGCTTGAGATCGGAATTGGTTATTTAGTGATAGTAATAGTAATAGAAGTGACATACGTTCTCTATTTCAACATTTAATTATGATAGTATCATCCATGTTTACAATTATAGTCAACTTTTGTTCTTTTGTTATGTTATATTATTTTTTTGAAGGATTTATGATCACTTTTAGTCTGCTTTTGAGTTTCGGGTTT
Organism: Cannabis sativa; assembly: GCF_029168945.1. Taxonomy (NCBI): domain Eukaryota; kingdom Viridiplantae; phylum Streptophyta; class Magnoliopsida; order Rosales; family Cannabaceae; genus Cannabis; species Cannabis sativa. The sequence goes on along the minus strand of NC_083601.1, from coordinate 36,559,738 downwards.
TTTGATTTTTTGCAGAACGATTTGAAGGAATTGTGGTCACTTTTGAATCTACTTCTCCCTGAAGTGTTTGATAATAGGAAGGCATTTCATGATTGGTTCTCAAAGCCATTTCAAAGAGAAGCTCCTACACAGAATGCAGAAGATGACTGGTTAGAGACTGAAAAGAAAGTCATAATCATCCATCGGCTCCACCAAATTTTAGAACCATTCATGCTCCGGCGGCGTGTTGAGGATGTCGAGGGTTCCCTTCCCCCGAAGGTTGGCTTTTGTTGTGGTCCTTAGTTACGTGCTTTATGTGGTTTCATGGTTCTTTCTCATTTGCAATTCTGTATTGCAGGTTTCAATTATATTAAAATGTAGAATGTCGGCTATTCAGAGTGCTATTTATGATTGGATTAAATCTACTGGTACTATTCGAGTTGATCCAGAAGATGAGAGGCGGAGGGTTCAAAAAAATCCAATTTATACAGCTAAGGTGTATAAAACGTTAAATAACAGGTGTATGGAACTACGTAAAACCTGCAATCATCCATTGCTTAATTATCCATATTACAGTGACTTATCCAAGGAATTCATTGTAAGATCTTGTGGAAAACTGTGGATTATGGATAGAATCCTTATCAAACTTCAGAGAACAGGACATCGAGTACTTCTCTTCAGTACCATGACAAAACTCCTTGATATATTGGAGGAATACTTGCAGTGGCGAAGACTTGTATATAGACGAATTGATGGCACAACTAGTTTAGAAGATCGTGAATCAGCCATAGTGGACTTTAATAGCCCTGGTTCAGATTGCTTTATCTTCTTGCTTAGTATTCGTGCTGCTGGTCGAGGGCTTAATCTTCAGTCTGCTGATACAGTAATCATATATGATCCTGACCCAAACCCTAAAAATGAAGAACAGGCAGTAGCCAGGGCCCATCGTATTGGACAAACAAGAGAAGTCAAAGTCATATATATGGAAGCAGTTGTTGACAAAATTCCTAGCCATCAAAAAGAGGATGAACTGAGAAATGGAGGTACAGTTGATTCAGAGGATGACCTTGCCGGTAAGGATCGGTATGTGGGATCCATTGAGAGCCTCATTAGAAACAACATTCAGCAGTATAAGATTGACATGGCTGATGAGGTTATAAATGCTGGTCGCTTTGACCAGAGAACCACTCATGAAGAGAGACGCATGACATTGGAGACATTATTGCATGACGAGGAGAGATATCAAGAAACCGTTCATGATGTTCCCTCCTTGCAAGAGGTTAATCGCATGATAGCTAGAAGTGAAGAAGAAGTTGAATTGTTCGATCAAATGGATGAAGAATTTGATTGGATTGAGGAAATGACTAGTTATGACCAGGTCCCTAAATGGCTTCGTGTTGGTACACGGGAAGTTAATACAACCGTTGCAAATTTATCAAAAAGACCATCAAAGAACATTTTGTTTGGTGGGAACGTTGGAGTGGGATCCAATGAAGTGGGCTCTGATTCATCCCCAAAAACTGAGAGGAGGAGGGGACGACCGAAGGGGAAAAAGCATCCAAATTACAAGGAATTAGATGATGACAATGGTGAATACTCGGAAGCAAGTTCTGACGAGAGAAATGGATATTCTTTGCATGAAGAAGAAGGAGAAATTGGGGAGTTTGAGGATGATGAATTTGGTGGTGCTGCTGCGGCACCCGAATGTAATAAAGACCAAGTAGAAGAAGATGGTCCAACTTGTGATGGTGTATTTGAGTATCCTCGAACTTCAGAAGGTGTTAGAGTTAACCATACAGTAGAAGAAGCTGGCTCCTCAGGGTCATCTTCAGACACTCGAAAAGTGACAAGGATAGTGTCTCCAGTTTCCTCGCAGAAATTTGGGTCACTATCAGCGTTAGATAGTAGACCCGGTTCTGCATCAAAAAGACTTGTAAGCAACTTTTCATCGTGTTTATTTTATTTGTCATAATTATTTGCTTGTTATGTCTCTTTGATGTCATATTCTGTTTAATTTTTGCAGACAGATGAATTAGAGGAGGGTGAAATTGCTGTATCTGGAGATTCACACATGGATCACCAACAATCTGGAAGTTGGATTCATGAACGTGAGGAGGCTGAAGATGAACAGGTTTTACAGCCCAAGATAAAGAGGAAACGTAGTCTTCGTATTCGCCCCCGTCACAATGTGGAAAGGCCAGAAGAGAAATCCAGTAATGAGACATCTTCCCTACACCGTGGAGATTTGTCTCTTCAACGTGGAGATTCATCACTGTTGCCATTTCAGGACCACAAGAATGTGACACAGTTACGAGGTGACCCGGACATCAAATCCTATGCAGATTCCAATTCTTTGAGGCATGAACAAAATGAATCCTTGAAAACTAGGCGGAATCTGCCTTCAAGGAGAATAGCAAATACAGCAAAATTGCATGCCTCACCAAAATCTTCTCCCAAGTCTGGTAGTAGCAGATTGAATAACATGTCTGCTTCTGTAGATGATGCTACTGAGCATCTTAGAGACAATTGGGATGGAAAAGTTGGAAATTCTAGCGGTACTACTGTTTTGGGCTCTAAGATGCCTGAGATCATCCAGAGAAGGGTATGTACTGTTCACTTCGTCTCTTTTCTGCAGCTTCTTGCTTTCTGTACTGATGATGCATCGTATTATAGCATTGTTGACTTTGCCTTGTGAAAACCACATACTTGAAGAGGAATGAGGTGTCTGTTTTCAGCTGCTAAGTAGGGGGAATATTTCATATTGTTTGTGTGTCGAGTACTCATGGTTAATTTTCTGGAAAGCCTAGTGACTGCTTTGCCCCAGTTCATATTTCTGGTCAACGACTGATTAATGTGTTTATAATTATTGTTAATTGGTTGGATATTGTAAATTTACTGATTCCCTGAGGTAAAGTGTATCTTGGTGGATATGGTGTACAAGGTGAATTTGATTATTGTGGGAAATATTGTCCGTATGAACATTGTTTTCCATTGCGATTACTCTTCATGTTTCTATTATGTGGACTGAACTAAACTTCTCTGAATGCAGTGCAAGAATGTGATAAGCAAGCTTCAAAGGAGAATAGATAAGGAAGGACCTCAAATTGTACCTTTGCTTACAGATTTGTGGAAGCGGATTGAGAATACTGGCTACACAACTGGATCTGGGAATAATCTTTTGGATTTAAGAAAGATTGATCAGCGTATAGAGAGGTTAGAGTATAACGGTGTTATGGAGCTGGTATTTGATGTGCAGTCTATGTTGAGAAGTGCAATGCATTATTATGCGTTCTCACATGAGGTAATGCCTTTTAAATTCTGTGTTTCTGTTTACTTTAGGACGATCATACTAATTGCATTCGCCCCTTGAGGTTGTTACTGATCCACAGATTTTTAAAATAAAATATTTATAGTGTTAGAATCATTTTGTAAAATTCAAAATCAGAACAGTACTTTGCCTGTTGCGTTCTTGAGCCATCCTCATCCATGTACCTACCTACCTCTCCTAGAACAGGAATATAATGGTCTCTAATAGTGTAATTACTAATGCCCAGGTACGAACTGAAGCCAGGAAAGTACATGATTTGTTCTTCGATATCTTGAAAATTGCATTCCATGACACAGAATTTCGAGAAGCTAGAAGTGCTCTTTCATTTTCTAGCCCAGTTTCCACAACTGCTGCTCCTTCACCTAGGCCAGCTGCTGCTGTTTTAAGCAAGAGACAGAAGATGATAAATGAGGTGGAACCTGACCCAAGCCCCCTACAGAAGCCGCAGCAAAGGGGACCTGTATACAATAGTGAAGAATCCAGGATGAGAAGCCTTGTGTCACAGAAAGAACTGAGACATGGTAGTGGCAGTGGCAGAGAGCAAATTCAGCAAGATGATTCTCCTCGTCCTGCTCATCCTGGGGATCTCGTTATTTGCAAGAAGAAAAGAAAAGACAGGGAAAAGTCTCTGGCGAAGGTTAGGACTGGGTCGGTTGGCCCTGTTTCACCCCCCAACATGACTCGTGGTATTAAAAGCCCCGGTTCTGTTTCCGTTACCAGAGACACAAGACTAACTCAACAAGCCACTCATTCTCCAGGGTGGGCTAACCAGTCTGCTCAACCTTCAAATGGGGGTGGAGGGTCTGTTGGTTGGGCAAACCCAGTTAAGAGGTTGAGGACAGATTCTGGGAAGAGGAGGCCAAGCCATCTATGACCTAGAAAGAATAGGATACTGATGTAATGGAGACTTTTCTTACTTTCCCTACCTTTTTTTTTCGTGTTCATTATTGGTGGCCCTTCTTGGCCCAACTGCAATTATTAGCCAATATTGTTAATATAGTTTAGGGATCTGTTTTATCCGCCTTGTAGGTTACAATCGCCTCTTCCCATGGAATTCTTAGCATTGTCCCTCATAAATTACAACTCTTTGTATAGATATGCTTCATATTAATCGTCAGAGTTTATAGTTTTCCAAAACTACCGTCAACAAAGAGACTTAACTTGCAAAGCTTTGCTTGAATTGCAGGCTGAAATGGCTTTAAAGCTGGAGTAGTTGTGGTTCTTTGAGAGCATTTCCAACTGAATTCTACTATTCTAGTGCAAATAATGACAATAATAGACTAAAAAAATATGGGAGTTTATATTTTTAAATAAAAAAAAAGATGAATATTTAATTTTGTGTATAGTGGTTTGAGATGAAAAATTGGAGGGTAAAACTTATATAATTCATTCTCATCCAGTTATTTGATTTTCTTATTCTTGTTCTGTGTTCATTAGGACAAAAATTGCTACGAAGTTATTGTCAATGCATGTTTGGAGTTGGATACCATGTACAAATTTAAAATTACGAATTCTGGTACACATTCTGTATTTTGCTGGAAGGACAACAATGATCAAATCAGTGGCAGCAAGTCTCCCTATTTATGCTATGTCAGTAAATATGCAGAGAGTTGGATGCAATGGTGGTGTGAAATATTGGTGCATAGGTAGTTTGGACAAGGATAGATTTTGGCACACAAATCATGGGAAAACATATGTCAACCGAAACTATCAGGTGGTCTTGGACGCAGAAGATTTGAAGACATTTCTTTCTAAGCTAGCTTGGAGCTTGGCCGAGAATGAGACTAATGCATCCTCAAAAAAGATTGCATTTGTTCTAAACTTTTGGTGCACGGAACAGAAAGGTAGTGACTCCCCCCCTTCCAGAAAAGTAGCTTCAAAACGAGAAATATTATTTTTCAGGGAAGTTGTGCTCTGGAAGCAACGGGAGTTCATATTGATTTGTGGAATCAGCCTTGGATTCCTTGGATGGAATTTAATGAATTCAGAGATTCGATGGAAAGTTGTCAAGTTAATGGTCCTTTTTACTAGTCTCTGAAGAAATTCATGGAAGCGTTGTTAAACAAATCGCTGGTTTGGATAGAATTCCTTCTCGTGACTGATGCATCCTGGGTAGATGGAGATGCTGGTAGTGCAGCTGTGATGGTTAATCAATCCTATGGAAGTTGGGCGACAAATTCAAATTAGATAAAAGGCAAATTCAGCTAAGGAATCTGAAGTACAAGCAATTCTTCTAGCCTTGCATCGGGCAGTTCATAATAGTTGGTCAAGTATAGCAATTTTCTCAGATGCTCAAGCTGTAGTGTAGTGTATTTTTTTCACTTGGATCGGTCATTTGATGTAATCGAAATGGTCCAGATACACATTTCTTGTTGAGCAAAAGTAGATTTCAGTAAACATTCATTTAAAAAAGAGTAGATTTCAGTAAACAGTAGACAATGACTACAATGGAATGGAATTTCTGAGCAACTAATGCTACATCCCACATTATCTTTTTGTAAGATATATTTTTTGGACTGCTTTTAATTTTGAAGATGGTGCATTTTACGTCTCTCCAAGAAATACAAAGCTAATACATAAATATATGTATATAAACATATTATAGTGGAAGGATAATATCTGCCTGTAAGGCCGAAAGACCAAAAGAAATTGCATTGCATAATGTAGTGTCATATCTATCACACAATGCGATAACACTAAATTTAAGAGACATAACAAAGATTGCAATCTGGAACATACTTTATTTACAGTGGAAGAAGGAAATAAAGAGGGGTGGGGAAATTTTTCCCCCTACCAAATGTACAGTCTTAAATGGAGTTTCAGATGAATTTTACGATGGCTAAAACATAATGTACAGATACAGAGAGAACAGAAACCCCTCTCATATTTTAGGGATCTGCTTGGCCAACAACTTGATCATCACCGGAATCAGACTCGTTGTCACTCAGTTCCTCCTCATCGCTCGATTTGTCCTCTGCAGCAGCTCCAATGTCTTCTGCCTTGGCATATTTTTCACAGTATTCTGGATGACAAGCAACAGCATACTTATGTTATGTCGTATAATAGGGACATGGAAACCACTCAAAAGATTTAACAATTTATTCATTTTTTGGATATCCATTCTTCATCATTTTGACAATTTTCATAATCACCACATTCAGTTCTAGAACTTCTTTATCCATCCAGTGAAGCAATTTTGTTCTCAAATGTTCTAAAGTTTGAATATCTTTTTCTAGATATATCCTTACTTGTAATGTTTACTTGCTATAACTTAAGGTCACGTATGGATGGTAGAATTGAATTAAACATCATAAGAAAAAGAACATAGAAGAACGAGTTATCAATGCTAACAATATATTAGAGATTGTATAAACAAAAATTATTCCAAGTTTTCGCAATTAAAGGAGGATTATACTGTTTTATAAAAATTTTTCGATATCTTTTTTAATTTCATAACAAAATTTATGTAACACAATTCTATTCTGCAAACAATATCACAAGCATCTGAAATATCGGAGTGGGATCATCAAAAAGTTTGAAACATGATCACAAATGTTTTGGCTAAAATTCTTGCCAACAATACTCTTTACCCATCTCAACATATAGGTATTAAACTGTATTAGTGTTGGTAAACCTGCACTACACCAGTGCCATTACATTATTACCAAGATTCTTTTCTAGGACAGGAACTTCTCAAACATGCATTTTGACAATCTTGGCAATGTTGACATGTGCATTCAAGAAAAATGAAAGCATGTTTGATCAACAATAATGCAACAGTACCCTTAGAATGAAAATAAACACGATTACAGAACTCAGGTAGAACAAGAAAGAAAAGTAAGTTGGTTGTGGGGAAAAGGAAGTAGGCAAGGAGTGCAATGTAAATATTGTCTAGAAATTTTTGGGAAATTATAAAAGTACCAATACCAACTACAATGGTTGTTGATATTTTCTTTTATAATCTTGAATAGGTAGTAGTTATGCCAACTTCTTAGAAGGAAAGCAAGGGAAATGGTACATTATTAGTAGTTTCAAACTCTTGTAATGACATTTACTTTGTTTTTTCAGATACAAACATCAATCTTTTATAACTGTAGGTACTCAACTGAAGGGTTATGTTATATTAACAATTAAGATTGTTTTTGAGATAAAACTTGGTGAGTTCATCAAGGTTTTTGAGATAAAACTTGGTGAGTTCATCAAGGTAGATATGTTGTTCCAACAACAGCAAAATGCTAATTTTCCAAGTACTTAACTTGGTAACTTCAGATTAACATTAAAGTCCTGCTCGTTAGGGAAGTCATAATTAACCATTATTGAACAAGGAATTTTGAGAAATAAAGTTACCTTTAACTCTTAATTCATAAGCAGCTCGGTCTCTCATCATCAAAGCAGCAGCTTCTCCATTCAGAGGGTCAGATGGATTGGGATAGAGAAGCAATTGTGGTAGGAATACTTCAAACACATTTACCAGATCTTCAAACAAAATTATATACACATATAAGACCCACAAATCCAACTGTAAAAGCAATATAAGCTAAAAAAAAACAACTTGATGTAGGACAAGAAAAAAGATTTGTAAAGACTACTGATTTACCAAACATGGGGCTCCATGTCTGATTAATTACATCTAAACAAACAGAGCCTGACCTGAAATTAGAAAACGCCAAAAGAAGGGTGAGATTTAATTTACTTACAGTATTCCATTGTCCAAAAAAAAAGCACAAGATATTGACATTATTGAAGACTGATATCTAATTCCAAAAAACAAAAACCTCACATCTCATCAACATTTGGGTGGTAGATCTTATTTATAAATCCAATTGAGGGAGATTTATAAGGATAAGCATCTGGTAATTCTACTCTTATCCTCCATACACCTCCATGGTAAGGACCTGGAAGAAGCCATCACAGGTTGAAGAAATCAAATTAATGATAAATTAAAATAAAGATTTATGAAACAAAGTTTTTGATAAACAAACATATCCAATAAACAAGAGTTGTTAAATACAATATCCAATTCCAAAACCAGCTAAAAGATTTGTTATTCTGGCCAAATAACTTTCCACAATAATCTATTAATAGGCACTTTTGAAAACTTCACACGAAACAAAGAATATATACTTTGGACAGATAATTAGTAACCAAAACTTAGCTGAAAAAAGCTGATTTTTTTCTTTTTCTTTCTTTCTTTCTTTCTTTTTTTTTTTTTTGGCATAAGCTGTGAAAAGAGAAAATGAAGATATGGGTATTGGAGATTGGAGATTTACTCTCACTGGGTCCATGAAAATCCACATAGAATTCTTGCATGCCATCATTGATCATCTCTACCTTGTAATCACTCATCATCCTATAACAAAACCCAGAAAAGATAGAAAAAGAAAATCAACACAAAGAACTAAAAACAGAAAATCCAAAAAAGCTAATAAACAAGACGATTAATTAGAGGGCCAACAGTTTCATGAGGTCCATCTCTCGGCGTTTGCTTGGAGAAGACATGATTTTTTTTCTTTTTTTCTTTGTTTGGAGAGAGAAAATAAAAAAAGCAAAGTAGTCTGTTTTTGTTGGACAACTGAGAGAGATAAGCAAAAACTATTCAGACATAAATGAGAGAAGGAAACCAAGGAGATAGTAATAATAAGGTGCCAAATTTCACGTAGGCCCCAAGTTTTTTTTTTTTTATTGACAATTTAATTTTTTTAACGAATTTTGTTTAATTAGTAAGGTAAGAATATCTAAATTTAAGTCTTATTATAAATAAATATATAAGTTTTATTTTTTTTAAAGTAATAATACTTTTTTTTTTTGATAAAAAAAGTAATAATACTTAAGATAATATTTAATAATACTTAAATTATAATATAAAAACGCGTATATTAACTATTAAGTATTAACGTAATAATTTTTGATTGGTCTAGATTATTTAATTTCATTTTTTTAAAAAAAAATAATTTAAATATATCAATAAAAAAATAACACGTAAATAATAATTTATTATTTAGCAGATAAATATATCATGAGATTTAAAAAATATAATTTAAATAATTATTTGTAGCTGAGTTAAATTTAAATATTTTTTCTCAAAGTTACTCTTTTTTTTCTTCTACAGATTTCTCTCTCTTAACCCTTTTGGCACTCCCCACTTATTCAAAATTCCATATTTAACTATTTCACATTTTAATAATAATAAAAAACCATATTATTTTTAGGAACTGTGTCACATCAATTTGTTGCATTTTCTATATGGGGAGAGCATCACAATAAGTATTAATTTAGTAGATGAAGATTAATTTCATAAGAAAATAATGACATATATATTTTTTTCTTTTGAAGAAAATTATTAGAGTGTGTTTGGAAAGCTATAATGTAATTGAATTTGTGTGTAATTAGAGGTAATTATATAATTTGACATGTTTGTCTAATCATGTAATTACACTGTAACTGTGTAATTGGAAGTAATTGAGGGGTTCTAATTACACTCTCCAATTCTCATATTCCACCATGAGAATTGAATGTAATTACACTGTGTAATTACTAAAACTTTCCATATTAAACATTAGCTATTAAAAAGTATTATTTTTCCATATAATTACTAACTATTTTGCTAAACAAAATATTAAGAATTCATATGTAATTACCACCTCATATCCAAATACACATTGCATTTTAAAATATAGTGTAATCTAAACTGTGTAATTACTACCCTAGTAATTATCCTACCTAGTAATTACACAATTACTTCAAAACACACCCTTAATGATTCTGTGCAAAGGTTAATTAGGATATGTCAGCAAGTGTGTCCTTAGTCCTTGCTTACCAATAAAATGACCACTAATTATTGGTACTTAATTATAAAATTTAATGGTTCGGGTAATACAAATATATTAATAAATACTATATTGTTATTTATATTGGAGTTAGTGCAACTTCACATCTTATTATATATGTTTCTAATGTCATTTCAATATTATTGTCATTTGTAAACGTTATCTTCTATAAAAGAAAATATCAGAATATATTATTGTATATTGAATGGTGAATATGTAATACATAATAATGTTTTAATCCTTCTTTGTATTGTTGTGGCTAACTGTGATACTACATATCTGTAGGAATATAGGCTACGATACATTTTAAAATACAAATAATATAATATTGTCCAACTTCATGATTTCGATACGTAATTAACTTAAAAATTATAATTTATGTTATAACAGTGTCATCTATCCTAAAGATTCCTTTACATATTATGTATATAGCTAAATGGATAAAGACTCAACTAAAAGAAAAAATTGGTAATATTTGTTTTTAATTATTATATGTACTAGTATTTTAGGTACATAGATAAAAAGTTAGATATGTTTTTCTGGGTAAATGATGTAGCACAAATTTTTCAAACTAAAAAAAATGTTAACACAAATTTTTAAGAATTTTTTTAAAAAATTTGTAATGCTAAATATAATTTGTTTCGATATTTATTTGTCTATGCAAAAATGCTAGATGGAATGTTGATACTTTCAAATTAAACGTACCAAAAATGCTATCTGTTCGAGGAAAAAAGAGTTGGTGTTTGATAAAGACGAAAAGTACTCTTTTTTTTTTTTTATATATATATATATATATAATTTAAAGACGAAAAGTACTCAATATCTCATTCCAAATCTAGTGCTTCTAGTAGGAGAAAAATGAACGTCATTAAGGGAGTTCTTAAGGGTGAATGACTGGGTATTTTGGATAAGGGTGTGAAGCAAGAATTTATTAATTATTTTGAATACTTATTTACTTTGGATAATCCCTCGGCAGATGATATGAATCGGGTTCTCAATCTGGTCCTTGCTAAAGTTTTGACAGATATGGTTGGTTTTCTTCTTGTGCCATTAAAAAATTGGATGTCAAATTTGCTCTTTTCCAGACGAATCCTTAAGAGCTCAAAAATTAATGGGATGAGAGTTGGTTTTTATCAGAAATACTGAAATGTGGTTGGTCCTGATATTTATAAGGCTGTTTTGGGAGTTCTTCAAGGACATGTTTATAAAGCATATAGTTTCTTCTTCTTGGAAGCTTCCTGAGATAGTTGTGTCCGGTTCAAAGAAATTTTTGGTTGGTGTGAGAGAGTGTTAGGCCAGTTGGTAAATTTGGCTAAAATTTCTATCTATGATAGAGGATGAGGAGGTTATGGCTTCACTTTGGGGGTTAGTAGAGTTCTGTGCCATGAGAAATAGCTAGGTCTCTATTGTTTTGCGAGGTGGAGTAAGTCTAGTTTGTTTTAATTTATTTGTGAGAAGGTTTGGAGTAAAGTATTTTTGGTTGAAAGGCTAACTCTCCTTCAGCGGGGGGTAGTGGTGAGGTGCTTCTTAAATCGATAATCCAAGCTATCCCGACTTATGCTATGAATCTTCTCCATTTTCTCGTGAAGTGGGTTGACGAGCTCCATCGAATTTGTGGTAGATTCTGGTGGGGTGGTGATTGTGATAACTGGAAAGTGCATTGATGTGCATGGGAGAGGCTTTGTTGGCACCAATCAAACGACCGTATAGGGTTCCATGCCCTCTTCCTTTTTAACAAAGTTTTACCAGCCAAACAAGCTTGGCGTCTCTCTTCCACGAAAGGTATTTATTATCCAAATGGGAATTTTCTTATAGCTGAGGAAACTTGTGAAGGGTCTTTTTTTTTGGAAAAGTATTGTTTGGGGTAGAGAGCTATTGGAAGGTGGTCGTTGGCTTATTGAAGATGTTTCTTTCGTGAATATAGAAGATTAGATTGGATTCCTAAGACGTCTGCAACCCTCTCATATTCTTTTCGTCCTCTTCTGAATGTTTCTTTGGTCAGTGATCTCTTGTTACCTTTGGATGAACTTTTTTCGTTTGAGGATCTAGGGCGTTGTTTGGCGCCTACTACTACCCTGGCTTGTGGTACTCTCTCTCCACCGATTGCAGAGGCTACAAAGATTCTCTATAGGCTCCAACTCTGTTCTCGGCTGGGTTACTATGATGTTGAAGGTTGTTAAGTTTCTTAACAACAAAGAGTTTTGTTTAGCCAAATTTATAACGGTTTTGCAAAATTATTTGCTTTATAATTGTCTCAATGTCTTTAAGTTTTTTTTTTTTTTTTTATAATCGCTCAACAAATTTAATTCCTCATAACTTTGTTAAAATGGCTCATGCATATAGCAAGAGTGTGATGAGAATAATTGAATTTGTGTAAGTTTTTGACTTGTGTTTTGGCAGATGTCTAATGAAGTGTTTCATTTTATTGAGATAAATAAAAAGATTCCGTGCAATATACTACTATTTTGATATTTGAAATTATCTAGAATTTAAGATCTTCCATACGTTGAAACTAATCAATATACCAAATATATATAAATGGTTTAAAAATATATATATGTAAAAAAATATAGATAACGATTAAAAATAAATTTACAAGTCATAAATAATAACTTGTTACTCGAAACATAATAAACCACACATGACACATTAATAATTTATTATTGAAAAGTAAATAAAGCATATCATTAATGGCTCTTTCTACGGGTTCCTTTATTAGACAGGTAAAATTAACTTCTTCTTTTTTTCGTAACTTTTTTGAGTGCTTTTGAAAGCCTATTTCCTGCTAAGAAAATGAAGCCTATGTTAGACTTTTATTTGGGCTTACATTAAATTTTATTGGTTTTATTAAAACTTGGGTTGATTGGATAGTTCTTTGCTGTATTAGCCCATGTTGTTGGTGATCAATTGTTAATGGGCTTAGCATCTGTGAGTAAAGTCTAGGTGAAGCAGAAGTGTGGGCTTTTCTAGTTGACTGAAGCCTTTGATGAGCAGGCCCAGCCCAACTAGGGTTTTGTAGCTAAGTCCCCTCCCTAACTCTATAAATACATATTATCTCATCACAATTGTATACCTTTTGATAATCAGAGAAAATAAACTGCTTCTGATTTAGAGATCTAGGGAGGAAGACTTAGTTGATAGTATTGCACTATCAAATTGGAGTAACTGCTGTGGATCAAACAGAGATAATTGTGATGGATCAATCAGGTACACATACCTAATTATTATATCTTATTATTGTGTTCTATGTTATATACAAATAGATCTTGGGTTAATTGTTAATTTATCTAACATGTGGTATCAGATTGCCTATTGTATATGATTTAGAACCTATAATTAGTATAATTAATTTGTATATGTTAATTATCCATAATTTCATATCAATTTCGTTATTATTTTATGTGCAATTTTTTGTTTATAAATCTTAAAACTTTAGGGGTTTTATTGATCGTTAAATTCTCTTTCAATTGATATATTATATGCATAAAATCATTGTGTATATTAAGAGAATTTTAAATTTAAAGTTTTAGGGTTTATATGATTATAATGTGAAATTATATTTGTGTATTTTGATTTTATTGTTTTTGATCTAAAATTGATAATAGATTTCTCATTCTTAATTGTTTAAGAATGTTCCTACATAATTAATTTCGGATTTATATAAGATTAGCATTACAATTTTTTTTCTTTTGTGTTCTTCAATTTTGGGATTGATTTTAGCCATAGATCTACCCATTTATTTTTTTTAATACACGAAATTAATAGTGTAAATCAACTAGAAATTGATTCCCGATCGAAACCCATCAATTTCCCCATCTTTTAGTCGATTTTTGGCCGGAAAAACCAAGCAGACCCGACTGGAGGCCGAACCGGGTCGCGTGACCCGCCTCCAACCCGGCTGGAGGAAGAAGATGGAGGCCAGCCAGCAACGCCCACTCGCGCAGGCGGCGCGTGGGGGCGCGTGGGACCCCCTCGGAGGTCGTTTTTCGACGATTTTTTTTCCAGCGTGATTAGAATTTGATTTCTGATTTTTTGGTAATTTTTAATTAATTTTTTGACGCCGTTTAATAATTATTATTATTTTAATGATAATTATGCAGTTAAAAAATTATTAAAAATAATTTTTGATGATTTTTCAAAATCCGTAAATCATAGAAAAATTTTTGGGTTTCTTCTCGTTCCATATGACATAGTCACTCTCTTGTTTAATTTATCTTGACTATGTAATCTCCACCAATATTCTTTATTTCACATTTTTCCATTAATTGTTGTTCTAAAGTTATAAAACTTGATTATTTGATATAAAAATAATGTGTTATGGTGGACACTTTTTTTTTATTATCAATATAATAAAAGCAATTATATATCTCTTTTGGAAATTTGGTTGAAAATTATTAATTTTCAATGATTGTTTTATCACCAAATTTCACATGTTGAAGAAAATATTATATTTTTGGTTGACTATATGTGTAATTACTTGCCCAAAGGTAGTATTTACATATATTAGTTCACATTCCATGAAGTGAGTTAATATTAAATGTATATATTTTAATTATTTGCCCAAAGGTAATAATTTAAATATATAAATTTATTATTATTTTTTGCTTGAATTAATACATATTTTTAAGAAATTTATTTGCCCAAAGGTAATAAAATTCTTAAATGATATGTATTTTTTCTTTGTTGTTAACTTCATGAAGGTAGATCATGTGTGTGTTATATTCTCACCCCAAAGGGGAGTTTATAATGACCAGTTGATTCTACAATATTTTCTAATACTTTGCTCATATTGCTTATTCAAGTTTTAATTTTTGAATTTTTCAGTCTCCTTTTCTGTGAACAACAATAATGCTTCCATCCATATTTTGAATGTTTCCAACTACAAGACATGGAAACGAGATGTGGAATTTACTTTAGGCATAATGGATTTGGACTTGTGCCTACGAGAAGAAAAACACTGCCGATCTTGCGACTCGCATACCGCCGAGAGAACTCATCATGCACAATGGGAAAAGTCAAGTCGACTTAGTCTTCTTACTATGAAAAGATCCATTCCACGAACATCTATTGAGTGGTTTGCCAGACACTACAAATGCCAAAGAGTTTTTCAATGCTGTAGAAAAATTATACGACACTGGTGAAAACGCTGAAGCTGGACATCTTATGGATGAAATGACAACCATTAAGTATGATGAAATAAAAGGAGTGCGAGATTTTATTCTGAAATTGGTGAATGTTCAGTCCAAGTTGAAAGATCATAATATTCCTCTTCCTGACTCTTTCATTATTCATCGAGCTCTTCATGCTCTTCCTGCCTCTTTCAGCCTTATCAAGACAGCCTACAACACTTACAATCAAACATGGACTATCAGCGATCTAATTTCTCAGTGTGTAGCTGAAGAAAGCAAGCTTAAAAGGGAGAAGAATGAATCTGCTAACTATGTTTCTCACCTCAAGCCCAACAAAGGAAAAGGAAAATTCAAGAATAAAAATGATGGTGCTACTAAACAGAATGGTAATGGTAAGGAGCATAAGAATAAACAGAAGAATAACAATGGAAAGTCCAAATACTCTAATGTGAAGTGTTACTTTTGTGAAAAATTGGGGCATCGGAGAACGGTATCATCACAAATTTAAGACTTGGTTAGAAAAGAAGCAAACACAATCAGGTAATCCATTGGCATGTGTTTGTTTTGAATCTAATCTAGTTGATGTTCCTATTGATTCTTGGTGGTTAGACAGTGGTGCTACTGTTCATGTTTCTGCTTCCTTACAGGGGCTAAGGGATCTCAGGAAGCCAAGTGAGAGGGAGTCCAAGCTTAAAGTTGGCAATGATGTTGGAGTTGACGTTATCTATGTTGGAACATTTATTCTTGAATTACAGTCTCGTGATAAGATTATTCTGAACAATACTTTTTATGTTCCTACTTTTAAAAGGAATTTAGTTTCGCTTCCGCTTTTGGTTAAACAAGGATATTCTTTTCATTTTGCAAATGATAATGTTGACATTATGCTTGACTCTCGAATTATTGGAAATTGCTTTTATTCTGATGGTCTTTACAAGTTGTCATTGGCTCCTTTAGATTCCTCTTTTAATGTTGTGAATACGTGGGTAAAAGACCTCATATTAAGGAAACATCCTTATTGTTATGGCACAAAAGATTGGGTCATATTTCCGGAAGAAAGGGTTGATCGTTTAATTAAATTTGAAATACTTCCTCCTCTTGATGCTTCTGATTGGGATACTTGTGTTGATTGTACTCGTGGAAAATTGACTAAAACAAGAAAGAAGACTGCAAACCGCAGTCAATCTTTATTGGAAATTATCCACACGGACATCAGTGGTCCTTATTCCACCACGTTGTGCAGAAATAAGTATTTTATCACTTTTATTGATGATTTTTCTCGTTATGGATTCACCTATTTAATTAAAGAAAAATCTGACGCTCTTGATAAACTCAAAATTTTTCGAAATGAGGTTGAGAAACAATTAGGAAGAGTCATCAAAGTTGTTCATTCTGATCGTGGAGGAGAATATTATGGTCGTTATACAGAATCTGGACAACACATGGGGCATTTTGCAAAGTACTTACAAGAAAATGGTATAGTTGCTCAATACACTATGCATGGTTCACCTGAGCAAAATGGCATTGCTGAAAGGAGAAATCGCACTCTCATGGATATGGTTAGAAGCATGATAAGTAGATCAAATCTTCCGAGTTTTTATGGGGTGAAGCACTTATGACCGCAACTTATATTTTAAATCGTGTTCCCGGTAAATCTGCTCCCAAGACCCACTTTTGAGTTGTGGACTAGGCGGAAGCCTAGTCTGAATCATCTTCGTGTATGGGGTTGTCCAAATTGAAGTAAAGATTTATGATCCTAATTTGAAAAAGTTAGATCCGAGAACAAATCGCTGTTATTTCATTGGTTATCCAATGCGCTCAAAAGGCTATCGCTTTTACTGTCCTCCTCGTGGTACGCGAAGTGTTGAATCTCGGTCGCTAAATTTACGGAATTTGATGTTCTTTGAAAAAATTCCTTCAACATCTCTTGAAATGGGGGAGTCATCTAAAGGAATTTGTATTCCTATGTCATTTTCAAGAGATGATAATAGTAGTCTCCATCCTACTCCAGTTGGTAATGCTCCCATTGTTGATGAATATATTGCTCCCGATATCGAAGATGATGAAGGTCCTATTATTGATGAAGGGCCTATTAATGATGAAGCTCCTATTGTTATTGAAGAAATTCCAGTTGTGGAAGATGTTATTCAAAACAATGATCAACAAAGAGAAGTTATTCCAGAAGTACCTCCTCTAAGAAGATCTCAGAGACAAAAGAAGTCAACAAAGTGTCATGATAATTTTGTTTATCTTGGAGAAGGAGAATATGATATTGATCATTTTGTGGATCCTGTCACTTTTAGTGAAGCACTTAATAGTCCACAATCTTCAAAATGGTTAGCAGCTACGGATGATGAGATCGACTCCATGAAGAAAAATGGTGTATGGGAGCTAGTTTTATTACACGATGGTTTTAAACCAATAGGTTGTAAGTGGATTTTAAAGGCTAAAAGGGATAAAAAGGGAATGATTGAAAGGTTTAAAGCGCGTTTATTGGCTAAAGGATTTACTCAAAGAGAAGGTATTGATTACACCGAAACTTTCTCACTGTTTCCACTAAAGATTCATTCGAATTATTATGGCCTTAGTTGCGCATTTTGATTTAGAGTTGCATCAAATGGATGTTAAAACTGCTTTTCTGAATGGAGAATTGAATGAGGAAGTCTATATGTCTCAACCTGAAGGCTACAAGGAGAATGGAAAAGAACACTTGGTTTGCAAGTTGAAACGATCCATTTATGGTCTCAAACAGGCATCTCGCCAGTGGTACTTGAAGTTTGACAAGGTTGTGACATCGTTTGGTTTCGTAGAGAACAAGTTTGATCAGTGTATTTATATGAAGATCAGTGGGAGTCGTTATATTTTTCTTGTTCTTTATGTAGATGACATTTTACTTGCCAGCAGTGATTTGTCACTACTAAATGAGACCAAAAATTTTCTGTCTTCCAATTTTGATATGAAAGATCTTGGGGAGGCATCCTATGTTTTGGGGATTGAGATCCATCGTGACAGGAATCGAAAAGTTCTTGGCTTATCTCAAGAAGCTTACATTAATCGTGTGCTCAAAAGGTTCAACATGGATTTGTGTAAAGCTGGTTTAGTTCCTATTCTGAAAGGGGACAAGTTCACTAAGCAGCAATGTCCTAAGAACGACTTGGAAAGAGGAGCAATGAAGAACATCCCTTATGCAAGTGTAGTAGGGAGTTTGATGTATGCTCAGGTTTGCACTCGACCTGACATAGCTTTTGTAGTCAATGTTCTTGGGAGATATTTATCTGATCCTGGCCTTGATCATTGGGTTGCAGCCAAGAAAGTTTTGAGATATTTGCAAAGAACGAAGAGTTTTATGCTTGTGTATAAGCATGTTGACAATCTTCGAGTTGTTGGTTATTCAGATTCAGATTTTGGTGGTTGTGTAGATGATTTAAAGTCAACTTCTGGCTATATTTTCACCTTGGCAGTCTTTCTTTATTTCTTGGAAGAGTGTCAAACAGACTTTGATCACATCATCTACTATGTATGCTGAGTTTGTTGCATGTTATGGGGCATCTTTGCAAGCTTTGTGGCTGAAGAATTTTATTTCGGAGATACGAGTGGTTGATTCTATTTCCACACCTATGCTAATCTATTGTGATAATGATGCTGCTTAGGGGTGTTCATAAAAACCGAAAAACCGAAACCGACCATCAAACCGACCAGACCGTAACCGAATTTTCGGTTCCACGTCATCACCGAATTCGGCGGTCGGTTTCGGTTTCGGTTTTTTTGACACGGCGGTCGGTTTCGGTTCTTGAAATAAAAAAATAGTTTAACTAAAAAACCGTCAAAACCGCCAAAAACCGCCCAAAACCGCCAAAAACCGCCTAAAACCGCCAAAAACCGCCCAAAACCGCAAAAAAACCGCCTAAAACCGCCAAACCGAAAACCGCCAAAAACCGTACGGTCGGTTTTATACGGTTATAATTTCTAAACGGTCGGTTACGGTTTTCGTAAAATAAAAACCGTAACCGTCCGGTCGGTTATAAAATTTTAAAAATCGACCATAACCGACCGATTTTCACCCCTAATGCTGCTGTTTTCTTTTCAAAGAATAACAAGATTAGTAGTGCTTCTAAACATATGGAAATAAAGTATCTCACTGTTAGAGACTTGGTCAAGAAATGAGACATTGTCATTGAAAATTGCAAGACCGAGTCGATGTTAGCTGATCCTCTAACCAAAGGGTTAAGTGCCGTGCTGTTTAATAAACATGTTGTTAATATGGGCATTTTAGAATCTTTTGATCTTTTGGGTTAGTGGGAGTTTTGTTTTCTGTTTGTTTTTAGAAATTATTATTTATAATTTTCTGAATAAAGTTATGAACTACATTTTATGTTTCAATATTTTTTATTATTGAATGGATATGTTTTCAATTATGTTTTGTTATATTCTCGAGAATGATTGAATTGAAAGCATGTGGTTCATATTGTTGTGATCATTGTCTTTTAAATTTATTTGCTTATTGACAATGATATGTTGTTGGCTTAATTATTTAAGCAAGTTTAGTGACACTTACTTATTTATTAAGTAGTGTATGTTTAATTTCACTGGCTTATTTATTAAGCATCACGGTATCAGTAAAATTGAGGACTGATAAGGATATTATGTTATTTTAAATTGATCACATGTTGAACATAATTCCTTACCACACTACTAGACTTATTGACCATGTCGATTTAATACTTTGGTATTTGTGATTATGAATGTCTTTTGTTGAGCTAAAAACAATATGACTGTCATAGTTCATTATCAAAGGTTAAATTGGACCGGTATGTTGAGATGCTATCAGAGAACTATCAGTTTTTAAAGTGGCCACAAATGTTTTCTTGTTGTTCAACCCATGAGTCGTTTTCAAACAAAATTATTTTGATATATAATATATATGTATTAAAATCAATGTAGCCCAAGTGGGAGAATGTTAGACTTTTATTTGGGCTTACATTAAATTTTATTGGTTTTATTAAAACTTGGGTTGATTGGATAGTTCTTTGCTGTGTTAGCCCATGTTGTTGGTGATCAATTGTTAATGGGCTTAGCATCTGTGAGTAAAGTCTAGGTGAAGCAGAAGTGTGGGCTTTTCTAGTTGACTGAAGCCTTTGATGAGCAGGCCCAGCCCAACTAGGGTTTTGTAGCTAAGTCCCCTCCCTAACTCTATAAATACATATTGTCTCATCACAATTGTATACCTTTTGATAATCAGAGAAAATAAACTGCTTCTGATTTAGAGATCTAGGGAGGAAGACTTAGTTGATAGTATTGCACTATCAAATTGGAGTAACTGTTGTGGATCAAACAGAGATAATTGCGATGGATCAATCAGGTACACATACCTAATTATTATATCTTATTATTGTGTTCTATGTTATATACAAATAGATCTTGGGTTAATTGTTAATTTATCTAACAGCCTATTTTAGTTTTACGTCTGCAAAGTTATTCTAACTTAAAAATACACTAATTAATTGACACTCTATACTAATTTTTCTAATGATTTATGCTTGAAAGTTGAGTAGTTATTCAAGTGCATACCAATTTCATTGTCTGATCAAGCAGTTACTTATAATTGAAATTTGGAAATATGAAAGTACACTATTTTTTCTCCATCTTTTATGAGCCATTATTGTTCTAATCTATGAGTCATGACATGGATATCATCATCACTTATAATTGCGATCATATATTATAAATATTATTATACCACCTACTAATTAATATGCACAGAGAAAAGGTCTGGTAATTAATCACGCATGATTTTTTTTTATTATTATTATTATTTTACGATCTACATATATTTTAAATTGATTGGATCTTGTAGTATTTGTCAAAATCAAAATTCCTAGTGAAGGAATCATATAATGCAAACGATGAATAAATTCATATAGGACAAAAGACAATTGAGCAAAGCAATAGTCCTGTATCCTTTTCTACATTTTTGATTTATTATAATCACATTATGAAATTATTTTTTTAATTTTATTATTTACAAATTAGTGAAACCATAATTCAACTTTCTCTTTTTTGGAAAAGCAAGTGTCTTGAGCATGATCAATAAGGCAAGTTGATCAGCCTGATTGAGTTTGACAGATTATGAAGCGTGTGGGGGTTCACACACGTATTAAGGCAAAGCTAAGCTATTAGATTATTAGAATTAGACTTAGATATGATATGAGTGGGTGAGGCACATTTTTGGAATTCTCTGTGGATATATAAATCAAGGTATCTTTTAAATAAAGCATCAAATCTAGCTTTCCTTTCTTCTCTCTCAGTTAAAAGTTAAAAAAGGGTTAAATTCCTCATTTTCAAAATTACCAAATTAATAACAAAAGTTGGAAAGTTTGACTAGAGGATTAATCTTGTTTTTTTAGAAGAGGATTAATTTTTTTGTATTTTATTGGGGAGATATACATACATTATGCACGCCAAACTATTTCGTGGGACAAGTAAAGTTAGTGGTTACATATAATACATTGCAACTTAAGTTTAGATTAATTAACATATTGACCTGACCAAGTCTTAAATTATTAAAGGCCATATTCTCTTCTACCCTAATCAATCTACATTTCAATGTTAACTATTCTATTAAAGTTTTTTTTTTCATTGAAAAAATTATGAATCATAAGGACCACCATTAAATAATTGAATACAAATTCTTGAACTTTAATTGCACTGTTTTATTTGTTATATTGTAAAATTATGATTTTTCATGAGCTCCCAAGCAAAATCTTCAGAGAGACAGAGAGAGATTAATGAAGACAAAGAAGGTGGGCAAGTGATGAAAATTGGAAAAGGGGTGGGTACGTATTTGTCTTGGTATATGCATTGGTGTCCTTTTGTATTATTTATTTACTTTAGATGATTCCAACTTATCTAGTAAAGGATATTTATATATATAAATATTAGCAGATTTGGTTGACCAGAAAATATACGTGCTAGAAGAATCCACTGAATTTATCTTACCTGAGAAAGATTCTTACACACATTATTTATTTACTCTTCTATATTCTTTTTAATAATAATAATAATGCAAACATTGCTCAAAACATATCTATTTTAAATACGTGTATCTCATATAGATATATAACTCAACTTCCAGGACAAAAATCTTTCAGTTTTATCTTGTCATTAAACAAATTAATATTCAACTCAATTGATGAGAACCTTCATTCTACTTTTATTTTTATTTTATTTTACTTGGCATCCTTAAATACAATGCCAGTTGGTATAGCAGTATATCTCGACAGAATAGATCCATGAATCCATGTATTATATTTTTTAATTTTGATGATACAAAATGTATACATTAATATCTATACCAAATAATAACGAAGTTGTGTTGTATATATGACGAGATTCTCTTTCGTACAAGACACACATTTGTAGATTATAGTTTCGTACTAATATTAATAAAGATAAACCTTTAATTGCTTCTTAATCGATAAATTTCTTATTATTATTATTATTATTATTATTATTATGGTTTCCATGTATATAATTCTAATTACGTTATCCCTTCCCAGGTCAAAGTTCTGTTTAGATCAAATTAAAATGGAATCGTACGTGATTTGGTCTCAAATTTGAATAACACAAATGACAACGGCTTCGATATTGAAAAACTTTAGCTCAAATAATGGGACTAAAACCTATTTAAAAGGAAGACCCTCAACTTTTATCTTCTTTTTTTTTTGAAACAGAAGACCCTCTTAATTTGATAATAGAATATTTCACTTTCGAACAATAAATTAATAAATAAAAATGTATAATATATATAAGAGAAAGGGTGAGAAATGAATTATTGTTGACTTCGTGGTGATACTTTAATAGTAGTCCACTAGTTCTTACCCACACGCTATTCTTTGCTCCTCTTTTAAGTTCTTCTTTTGTTTTTGGTTATAATTAATTAAGTGTAAATAACTATAGCATTTTTTCGTTAAAAAATGGATTGTATAACAAAAATAATATAATTACAAAAAAATATATTTTAAAAACTTATACATTTTAAAAATAATTTTTTTTTATAGTTTTTTATAATCATATTATTATGGTTGTACATTTATAAAAAAAAAATCTCAATTTTTAAAGCAAAAATGCTTTTCCCTTTCTCAAGTCTATACTTCTTCATGAGAAATCCTTGTATCGGTTGTATGATAGAGAAAAGCTAGAGTGCGCTTTTTTGGAATTGTAAGATGATTTGAAGCATGTTGATCAAGTGTTCCCTATGTTGGACGATTTTTATCCAAATGGATCCATCCGGAAAAACTATCTATCTATAAGAAGATGAATCTTAGAATTTTTTGGAGATTATAGACAGAAGGAGAATCGATTGATCTTTGACAATGTATCTGGATGATTGAGCATTTGGACCCACATGCAAATTCTAGACTTGTTGAATTGATCACATGCCAACCTTAACAAGGCCCAACTTTAACGCTGGTGATATTTGTGTAGTCATATACCTACTTAGTATACACAAGTATGTCACTTTAGTTGTATTCTGAAATGACGACTAGTCCCACAAACTAAGACGAGTCTTTGAAACGTGTTTTGTCCTCACCTCTGCAAACCTACACGAATATTTTTAGTATACTTTGTCCTCACTCGCATATTTCCTAGAAAAATCTCTTACAAGGTGACATATCCTAAAATTGCTCCAAATTATGCGCGCTTACTTTTGGAGTAATTAAGTGATGGACTATCGAAAAAAAATGCATCTTATTAGTATAAGTAGTACATATCAATTTATTTAAGCTCTATTTAATTGTGTAGTCTCATACTTACATGGTTACAACTTACTCATTCTTTTTCCTTACAAATCACGAGACTCTAAATGTCACACCAATACTAATGAGCTTACCACATGTCCCGGCCAAGAACATCAATATTTATCGTATTTATTCTTTTGTTTCATATAATTGTTTTTCATCTTCCTCTTATTATTTTAATATTTGATTTTATGTTTATTTCTAAAATTATTTGTGAAGCAATATCTCATCTTAGTTGACCTAGTACAATAATTAAGGAGATACGTATTAGAAGATAATAGTACCTGAGACTTGATTGATTAATCAGCAAGAATATTGGTTATATGATAAAAAAAGGCGTTCACAATGAAAGCCAATTTAGATGTATCAGTTCCTCAATTTAAAGCTCGTCGTATTATTAAAAAATTTACTCAAACTTATGAAGTAGATTAATCTGCCACATTTTTTCTAATTGTAAAACATATGAAGAAGATAATAGTGCCTAAAACTTGGTTGATTAACTAACAAGACCACGTAATGTAGATTTCTTCCTCACCCCTTTGGTCATATTGGCAATTCCAGGGACCACATGTCATCTATAGGAGCCTAATACATTATCCTACCTTGATTGAATCATCGTGAACACCTTAAGAGTTCCCATCACAAAGATAGCACCACTCACAGCTAAGCGAGCCTTCAGAATGGCACCTTTAATCCCTTTTGAGAAGGAATGGGGTGGGTTTCAAACCCTTAACCCAAACAAAAAAAGATATTAGTAAAGGCAATCCCTACTACTACAACACACAACACTTGATACACAACATACAGCTTGTAAGTAGTTTTTTGTGCATCTAGTTGTGTACGTCCTTATCCTCGTCATACACTTTGACGATTATTCAACCCATGCTCAATTAATTCACGGACTTAACCCTTAAACTTACTGTATGACATCCCTTATCTTGCAGCACCCCTCTAACTATACACAAGTGTTAGGCCTATGCAAATGCCTCATGCGCTCAGACATGCATGTTAAGCAGGGCACGAAGGATGTGCTCAAGCATAATTACCAGGTGCTTGGTGGTGCACCCCTCAAAGGGTCTTGGTGCCACATGCTTAAGGTAAGCTTGCCCAGACGCTCAAACAACTTTGATACACTGTGTTTGAAATACTCCCTTCTAACCTCGCCACATAAGTGCACCCCCATTCAAGTTACCCTATACACTTGGTATATGGCACAATGCTCCTAATGCCCAATGACTATTCTCAGGGTGAGGGTAACAGTTTAATCTTCACTAATATTACAATGGCTTTACTCAAACTTTGAAGACAAAAAACCACATTGTGTTTAAAATACTTTTTTCATGAAAAACAAAGTATGTGAAAATAGGAGAATAATGAAGGGATCTCTTTACTATATGGCCCTTTAGGACACCAAAATGGATTTAAACACCATAGAAGTAGAACATGAGACATCATAATCATTTGTAAGTGTGATATTTAGCAAGTTCGGATTTTTTTTTTTTGGGGGTCAAATTTTGATGTTAAATACATCTGGTATGATATTTGCGACGAGATAATTAATTTTTTAAAAAATGTATGAAAATTTAAGCGTTTTATAAAGAATAAATATTTTCACATACTGACCAAAAAGACATAGAAAAGTTAAATATATGTTGATAAACACCAAATAAAAAAGAAGTTTTTAAGAAATAGAGACCAACGTAAAAATGATGCAAAAAACAATTCTATACCATATTCAAAAATCAATTCTAATTCCCTTGCCACAAATCTACAATATGCAATTCAGAATAGGTTATGTATTGTGACTCATCCACCTCCAACTGCATTCCCAGGCATTCCTAAGCTTTTCTTTCCTTTCAGTCTTTTTGGCTCTCTACTCTCAAGAATCAAAAAAAAGGAGCAAATTGAAAAGTACCTGTGCTTGAATTACTGATCAAGAACAAGAATAGATCTCAAAATTTGAAGGCAGAAACCAAATAGGCTTTCAGCTTCACAATTGCAAGTGTTGCTTTCCACATTGAAAGCAGGAGTGAGAGTGAGAGAGTGACGATTACTTTTTTCTTGTGCAAGGTGAAAAATGATGTGTTGATATCCAAAATTGCCATTGAAAAGCACAAAAGAAAAAGAAAGAGGAAAAAGGAAAAACAGAGGCTTTACAGGTCTCAAAAGGGTGTGAATGGTTGGTAGTATCGGCTAGAAGCTATTTGTTACTTTTTATGCTGTTTGATTTGGGGTGTTTCCTGCCCAAAACCTTTGGTCTCTAAAGCAGGTTCTGATTCTTCATCATCATCATCACTGTCAATGTTACTCGGCGTAAACCTGTTCTGAACTGCTCTACGACGCAAAAGAAAAACATTATAGTAGTAGCTCACTAAGTCTGCCCTTTTCCTACTTGGAAAGTTCTTACAAATTTCAATCCAGAAACACTTCTGAAGAGAGGGAGGATTTGAGCTCACTATATTCTTAAACTTCTTCTCTTCAGCCTCTGTCCAAAACACAGTTACATCCTCTCCCATGTTATGGAATCTCCACAGGTGATAAGCTGAGCCCAATTCACGTTTCACTCTCAATTTTTTCTCAGCAATATGAAATCTGACACATTCTGTGGAACCCGGCACTTGACATCCACAATTCTCCAGCCTTCCCTTTCCAATAGGATCCCTTTCAACAAGAAACCTTTTTTCAGTTTGATTCAGTGGCCACACCTTGGACCCCAACCACTTGGAGTCGCTTTCACAAGTCTCACCAATCCAAGCAGGTACTTCAGCTTGAAAAGCTGGTCCTGTGGGAATGCGGCTAGGACTATACCTATCAATGAATGAATGTTCCATAGATGAATCACCTGCTCCAGTATGATCTTCGGATCTCGGCATACCATGTCCTGGACTTCTGTCCAAGTCACTCATGGCATGGGATGAATCTGAAGAGGCTTGTCCTAGTGGTGCCGAATTCCCATTAAGAAGCTTCTTGCGGCATCTTAGTCTCTCTCTGAGATTGTAGGCTGCTCCTTGATCACTATACATGCTTGGATGCATCCTTTGATTTTTCTACAAGGTTGGTACATAATTTAACATTTTATTAACATTTTTAGATTTTTTATTCGGTAGTCAAAAACAAAATGGGCTAAAAAAAGTAATATATCCAAATCTGACTATTATTTTTTAAAAAAAAAAAAGAATCTGGATTAATGTATGGAGAAGGCCAAAGAAAACAAAACAAAATTGTAGTAAAGATTAGACATAAAAATATACATATAATATATTAAGAGAGAATATTTATATCCATCTTTTTCCAGAAATATACATTCAAAAAAAAAATTAAAAAAAAAACAAAGAGTAAAAATGTCAGAGGGCCCAAGGCACACCACTAGCTCTGTTATTGTGTGATAGTATTAACATACCACATCACCAAATATAAGCTTTATATGTAAAGCTTTCATATGTCATCAATTATCACTCTAAAATTATAGAAAATATAAAAATGCCATGACAACTTGAAACAACCTATAATCAAACTACAATCTACAAAAAAAATGTCAAAAGAACATAGATAACTGAAATTTAATAACATTCAATAATAGTCGGGCAAATGTCAAATGTGTGTGTATATATATAAATAAATCAATAAATATCAATTTTAAGGGTATATATTTATTTGTTTTCATGTGTTTTACTTTTAACAAAACATAGGGACTATCATCACGTACCTGTAAATTAATACCTGAGCTCAATGTTGGTAACAAATTACAAGGTACCAAATGGATATATTCCCATAATTAACAAAATAACATTTTACAATGATTTCCAGTAGGCTAACTAATCTCATTTTTTTTTTCAGAAACCTAATTTTAATTACTGACAAAGGATATTTTTATATGGCTAATTAGTAATTTTTCCCCCCGAACTTTGACATGTACTAAATTGGGCTCCCTGAACTTTTTTGGCCGTTAAAAATTCTCCCTAAACTATTGAGATTGTTAAATTTAAGGACTTTTGTCAAATTTTAGTAAAAAAATTTAACACGGATGAAAATTCGAAGGGCATGATTTAGTACATATCAAAATTTAAGGGGTATGATTTCGTAGATATCAAAGTTTGGGGAGCATGGTTTAGTACATAAACAATCACTGAAATAGTAAAATTGAATGAAATTAGACAAAAGTCCTTAAATTTAACAATCTCAATAGTTCAGGGGGAATTTTCAACGGCCAAAAAAGTTCAGGAGGCACAATTTAATACATGTCAAAGTTCAGGAGGAGGAAAAATTACTAATTAGCCTTTTTATAAATATCCAAAATTTACAAAAATACGAATTTACAGTATTTATTTTTACATATTTTAAATGTTTCTATATAAAAAGATAGATGGTTATTTTTATGTTATTTTCACATTGCTGCTATACAAAAACGACGACATTTTCTAAAAAAAATGTAAATAAAATAACTTGTTAAAAAATAAATAAAAAAATGATTTTAGATACTTAGTGTAAAAATCTCTATATATAATATAGAGTTCCAAAGTACATACAATTTCAAATTAAAAGGTTCTCACTAAGCATTTATCATAATAAAGTATCAAAAATATTTTCGTTAAAACAAGGAGTACCCAATAAGTAAATAATCAACTAAAAGAATACATTACAAATATACAAAGAGAAAATAAAAGAAAAAAAGTTAATATAAAACAAGTGTTCAGCATTTTTCAAACTTTTAATAGGTCCCACGTGTTAGTGTGAGTTTCAAAAGACTTAAGAAAGAAAAAACAAAACCATAAATTTAAGAAGTAAAAAAAGAAAAAGAAAAACTGATGGATATAAATAAATTAAAGCATAAAATTCGTTCACACCAGAGTGAATTTCAAAACAAAGTAGAAAGTGATGTTTTATAAATCAAATAATAGCATAAACAAATAAAATAATACAAGTACAACAATTAACAATCAAGACACAACCTGTCAATTGGTAATCTACAAAAATAGTTAAATGAATCAAATGAAAGCCAAAAGAGAAAAAAAAAAAGTTATCTAGGATTCTAGGGGAATTAATAGTTTGGAGACGTTAGGTAGGTAATATTAGCTTAGAATGTGAATAAGAAAGTATAAAAATTTCCTCGTTTGGTAGTGGAAAAGTGACATCAATTTGAAAGAATTTACCTTCTATGGGGTTAAAATAAAACTCGCATAGCCATATGAATTTCATATAACCTTCCATTTAAAACAATAGCTCTTAATTATCAAGACAATTAGGAGTCCTACTATCGCGCATAATTATTAAAAGAATATCATATTAGAGACATTAAAAAAGTATTTATTTTCACCAATTATTATGGAAGAAGACTCCCAACAACTTCTCTAATCTATCATGTAAAATACATCACCAAAACTCTACGTTCTCTATTTTATACAACGCACTTTCACATTACAACATACATCAGTTTTTTTATATTTTTCTCTACATCATTAAATTAATATTATAATAATTTTTGAATATATATACAATATACATAAATAACATATTGTTTATATATAATGAAAATAAGTTTAGAGAATGTACTATTCATTCTCTACATGTAGAGCAAGCTACATGTACTATTATGATTTATAAGAGTTGATGAGCATCAAAAAGAATGTTATGAGCATCAAAAATCATACAACTAACAAGTTTTTTATATTTCAAAAATCATACACAAGATGCTTGAGCGTCAGTCATAATTACCACCTTAGATTAATCAAATCATTTTGAATGCCTAATAGAATTTGATGCATAACTGTAAACATGAATTCAAAATTGATCGTCATACTAAACTCAACATTCTATGGAATGCAAGAAACTCAAACATTCATTCTAAACCGTGGAACAAAATTCAAACAGTGCAGGCCCTAAAAGTGAATTAAACTTTAATCTCAGTAGAAAAAATGGGAAACCTTAATGCTTAATACTACTAATGGAAAACCATAAAGTAATAACTGGCTAACTTACAGCCTAAGAGTGCGTCAGATTGCTTCTTAAGAAAACTAATGACAGTTTTAGAAAATAGTAATGAGATCATTAAAATGACAAAATTCATTCAGATGGGTATGTGGTAAGTTGTTTTCTAAATATAAATTAACAAACAAGAGTGAAAACAAACATTAAACAGCTTTCATTTTAGGTAAGAATAAAGGCCTATAAGCAGCTATGAGAAAAAGTACAATAATCAAAGCTAGGTTCCCTAACACCAAACTCTTCAAATTCTCTTGTGCTGTCATAAAATAGGGCAGTAACATAAAAGAAAAAGTCTAGTGTTTCTTTTTCTAGTTGGGTAGTTTTATTTAAGAAACTTGTCAAAATGTATTGTTATAATGCAAACTAATTATCTAATTTTCCATTGACTACTAAAAATTAAGGAACCCACTGTTAAGAATTAATAAAATATACGTGTTAATAATTAAAAATTATGCCAAGCGGACTGACCAATAATGTGGATAGTTTGCTTGAGTTTAATATCTAAAAGCCACCACTGCACCTAATTAAGAAAAAAAACCTACCACCAGACCTAATAAAATAACTAACAGTTCAAAAAGAAGATTTCAGAATTAATTTGAGAAGGAAACTTTAAAATAGGAGTTAACTCCCAATGCATAACAATCTCAAACTTAAACCTGAGTTGTTACTACTCCTATTGTTAGGATCCCCTAAGGTCATGCTCAACAACCTAATATAGAATATTATCCACCATAATAATATATGGCTCATCCATAACTACCCAGACTACTAGATATAGCGGTCTAAATCTAGTACACATCAAACAGTGAAAACAAGCTTTATTGAATACAACAAAGAGAATTAAATATAAAGAGATACTTGCAAGTCAAAAGACCCAGCAGTGTAAAAATGCACATTTATATTCACATACACACACAGACAAAAAAGTAAACAGTAAAATGCAGAACCATTGATAATAAGAGTTTAATTCAAATGGCTTAATTACCACAATAAATAAATAAATAAATAAATGAGATAATAAATACCTGTTCAGAACCCGAATCAGTATTTCTCTTCAGAAAAATGGCCTCTCGAGCCAACAAGACCTGTTTCCATATCTCCCCATTGCCATGAGCGTTCCATTTGGAAGGTTCTGGCAATGAACCAAAAACAGGGTCACCAGGATCTTTGGCAATGGTGAAAACCCAATTTAATATTTCCCTGAAAGACTCCCGACTCACCTCATCAACAACACCGTTCCCTTCCTCAACCGCAGCCCCAGAATCCACCTTCGTTACTTCTTTATCTGAAGAAGAAGAAGCAGAAGAAGAAGAAGAAGAATTATCAGAGCTCTTCCCTTCGGCCAGCTTCAACTCCATCACCCTGCTCTTTTTCTCATCTTCTACCTCTTCCAATGATCCATCACTTACCTCAGGTTTCTTTCGCTTTTTAATGAGTGAAAATTTTGTAGCGGGATCTACAACAGTCATTTCATCGTCATCTGTATTATCATCTGACCCAATATCTTCTATTCTTTCTTTGTGATCTTGTTCACTCTTCATCGAAGTATCGTCAAAATACAGATAGTACGAATCGTCCTTGGACAATGCATTTTGATCGGAGGAAGGCAAGAAGCCATTTAAACTACCCTCCAACTCCATCAAAAATGTACTCACATCTGAGCAGACACTAGTGTGACTGAGTTCCAGGTCCGTGCTACCAACAACAATTCTTTCAAGCCACCTTTCGAATGTATTCAAGTACTTAATATAGATTAATTTTATGGCTGCGGCGAATTTCAAACCGAACCCAGACTCTTCAGCTACCGAACCCCACAACCCATTCTTAGACACGGCATTGCAGCCACCTTTCTCCCTCACAGCCAAGAATAGTTCAAACAAATCAGCACATTTCCCTTCTCCTAGAATCGGAGGAATAGGCCTAAGAGTATTGTTTCCACAGATCTCCTTTAGAAGAAGACCGTGAAAGTGGTAAAAACAACGCCGAAGTTTACTAGACCCTTTTGAATCCGGTTCGAAATCGACCAACAACCCAGTTGGTTCAAGCTCCTGTGGATTCTTGGAATGATCTAAAGCAGACCCATCAGCTAAAATCGACCACCCTGCCATGAAATCCACAATTCAGACACCAAAAACAACAAATGGGTTTCTTCTCGATTCGTCAAAACATCAAATAAGAGTATAAAATCAAACACCAAAGAGATTAAAAAAAAAAACCCAAGAAAAAAGCTATCTCTACAATATATACAAATACGTAACGAAATAAACCCAATAAAACAAATGCGATTAAGAGCCCTTGAATATCTACCGATTTAGAATCTTAGTCATTCTTAAATGACGAGGTTTGGGCGGGAAACGAAAAATAGAAAATAAAAATTCGATCTAGGGCTTTGAAGAGAAAAAATAGAATGGACCCCGTCGAAAGTTTTTATTTTTTTTTTTCAGTCCCGCTCGCGCCCTCTCTCTCTCTCTCTTAATTCAGATATAATCTTTTCTTGAGAGAGAGAGACAGAAAAGAAAAGAAAAGAAAAATAGAAAACCCCAAATTGTAAAAAGAGGGAAAATTGGTACCAGTATTATTTGTAGTGGAAGTAGTGGAAATAGGAGGAAGATGAGGACAGAAGTGGGGTTTTTGATGACCCTCTGGTGACCGCCTTACGACCTTTGGGCTTCTTCCATTGTTCTCCCTATGTTTTCCAGTATATTCCATTTATACACCACCCACTTTCTCTTTTTTCTTATATGCCCTCCTTCAGAGGAAGACTGCAAAAATGAGGGGTTTTCAAAAACTAAAAAAATATATGTTGTAGGATGACAAGAAAAAAATAAAATACATTTATATATGAGAAGAGAACCTTTACCAAAGAAATTAAAAAATATTAAAAAAAACCCTAAAACTATTTAGGTTTTCATAGATTGGGGCCTTTATTAAGGTTTTATAAGTAGGAATGACATAAACTAACCATAGTTAATGTTGAATAGAGGCTTGAGTTAGGGTTTTCTTTTTTTTTTTTTGGATAACTTTGAGTTAGGGTTTCTTGTTTTATTTTTTTTTTTTAAATTATTAAATTTTTTATTATATTTTTATAAATTGATTTAAAAATTGTAAACATTAAAAAATCCATAATATC
The DNA here is from genome assembly GCF_029168945.1 of Cannabis sativa. Lineage (NCBI taxonomy): Eukaryota > Viridiplantae > Streptophyta > Magnoliopsida > Rosales > Cannabaceae > Cannabis > Cannabis sativa. Next base: position 36,526,568 of record NC_083601.1, on the reverse strand, counting down.
ATAATTTGTTCATAAGAAACAACCCAAAAAAGCATAGAGACTATACCTTTTGTAAATCGTTATTGAAATGCCCTTAATTGCCATTCATACCACAAAGTTCTTTGCCAAGCCCCTTTTCATAATAAATAGGATTTTTTTAAAAAAAAACAAAACAAAACAAAAAAAAAAAGGTGCAATGGGATTTTTCTTTAAGGGGATAGGATGGGTTACCAATCTCAATCTCTAGGGTTCTTATATTTCATCTTCACATACCATGGTACTAACCCTAGAGGAATATAACAATTAGGAAATAGTATATAATCTTACAAATCTACCAATCATATTAGAGAATAATCTTCCTAGTTTGACAAGTGCTTCAAGTCTATTAGTTCACTTTGACATTTTAAACAATATTTATTTATTTTATAATTTAATTAGATATTAAAAAACAACTAACATAAAAATTTGTATGGGAGAGGTGTGTGAGTTGGGGGTAGGAGTTAGATCCCATATGTATCAAAAAAAGAAATTAACATAAAAATTTGTCAAATATTTAATTAAAATTTGAAGATTAATTAACTACCATAATTAGTTATTATGTAAAATAATATTAAATTTTACTTAAATGTGACAATTTTCTTTAAAAAGTAATAAATAAGATTAGATTTAGTATTCTTATTTCATATCTATACTCGTAAAATTAATGATATTTCATTGAAGTTCTTTTTATTTTGTCGGGTTTTAATAAGGTCAATGTCTCATTATAGGAATTCATTTATACAAAATCTAGCAAGAATTCAATCTATGAGAATCAATTCAAGACTTACAACAGCTGCAGAGTCTTTGATACCATCTGTTATTTATAAATAAAAGAATTACAAAGAGTTTGAGCTGAACAAAATAATGACCTAATAAAATTTACCATTAGGCAGAGTCAGTTAGTTTGTTTAACTAATTAAATAAATTACACAACTCTAAGTAACAAAATTGGTTACTTATAATTCCCCTCAAGCGAAAGGATGTTGTACTAATTTCAATCTTGATTTTGAGATAGCTAAAACGTTTAGTAGACAGTGGTTTCGTTAGAATGTCTTTTGTTTGATCATAGGAGGGAACATAGTACCTGTTTAGCCAATATTTAATCACGAATGAAATGCAGATCAATCTCAATGTGCTTTAAGCGAGCATGAAATACTGGATTTGCGACAATTGAGATAGCCCCTTGGTTGTCAATCCAAATAATTGGAGGAGAAGGAAGGGAGACACGTAATTCACGGAGAACAAAGCATATCTACTTTACTTCAGCAGATGTGTTTGCAAGTGCACAAAATTCATTTTCAATACTCGACTGAGCCACCACTTGTTGCTTCTTTGCAAACCAAGAAACCAAATTGCCACCAAATTAGACTACATATGTTAGGTTTTATGCCCTAAATAAAACTCTTTACAATCTGATTAGTTATCAATATAAGAAATTTGAAGTGATTGATGTTTGCATGAATTTTACATGCTAATGGTTTAATATGTTTAACATGTTTATTACATTCATACACACAAAATCAGTTAAATCCAGATCATATGTTTATTCACAATTACAGTATCGTCAACACAGTGGAATGTGATTGTGATCATATGAATCAAAAGTTTTGGTCCCTGTTTCATCAGTGTTATTGGATTTACACTAATGTGATAATCAGCGATGATGTGTACTTACACTTGGAGTAAGTGTTATGTTCTTTCCAGGACATTAGTAAAGTATGCTAGTTTCGAATGTATGGAGTATACATTGGACTGGACCGATATTGCAACTAAGTTAAGATATTACAAACTTACCGTTATACATATCTTTCCAAGTCAATATCAGTAGTTGATCTTAAGATTAAAAAGAATCTAAATCCTCATATGCTTAGGCTCAACTCAGGAGTGGTATTCATGTTCTTAGATTTATTAGTTAAGCCTACTTTCGGGTCAGGGTGATACGTATATTTCGAGAACATGATAGTATGATTGAGTGGGAGTGTTGAACATAAATATGGAATCTATAGCTTCTAATAGTGTATAGAAGTCAAGTGATGATTCCCTTCGAGCTTAGCAAATAGAAGTAAATGGATGAGCTCTTGTTTAACTGACTAATTATTAGATCACTAAACACCATTTACAGGTAGCTAAGTGTTTTAAGGGGCAAAATACATTGAGGGGTGAGAACGGTAAAGAAATACCATCTCGATGTAAATCATCTATATAGAGGATCTTTAAATCACAATAAGATTATAACAATGGTTAAATGAGATAGTATATTGGTATCGTGAAACATACAATATGCTCTATATAAGTCTGAGAGTGCAATTCTAAGTTCTAAGAGTGGATTCAACGAAGAATTAATAAGTATGAATTTACTTGGTAAATTTGGTTCACTTATTGGAAGCTCAGCATATAGATCCATGGTCCCCATTCTAGTTGAGAACATTCTGCTTGTAAGACTCATTAATTGATTCGTGATTGATCAATTATAATTCTAAAGTTAGACTATGTCTAATTTTATGAATTTTCACTGATTAGGGGTGAAATTGTAAGGAAAAGAGTTTTCTAGGTTTATTTATATATTAATGGACTTTATATGTCAAATTAATAATTAAATTAAATGACAATATTATTTAATGATTTATTAAATAATTAGTTTTGGCATTTAAAAGGTTAGAATTGGAAAATTGGCATTTTTGAATAAATAGAGATAAAATTTGATAAAATTGCAAAATTAAATAAGGCCCAATAACACCATATGGCCGGCCACTTAATGATGATTTTTCAAATTATTATTTTCATTATTTTTATGTCAAATAATTCTAAACCTAGACCTAGTAGTTGCCTATAAATAGAAAGTGATGGCTCAGTCAAATCATAAGTTTTGAACAAACCTTTCTGACAGAAATTTCTCTCTTCAGAAAACTGAGCCTTCCTCACTCTCTACCTTGGCCGAAATCTCTCTCTCTCTTTTCCCTTCATCTTTTTCGTGACCCTAGTGAAAGAGTAAGTGCCCACACACAGCAAGCAGTAACTCAATCATGGATTGTAAGACTGTGAAGGATCAAAGCTTGAAGAAGAAGGAGATTCGGGCTCAGATCTTGATTATACTCTGCTACAGAAAGGAATCAAGGGTTAGAGATCTGAGTGGAAGGAGACATTTATTCCGCTGCATCAATGTAAGGTTTTCTTAACTTTATATGTGTTTATTTTATCGTTTTAGAAAGTTCATATTTAGGATGTTAATAAACATACTTGTGAGTAGATCTAAGATCCTGGTAAAATAATTCCCAACAACTGGCCTCAGAGCCATGGTAATTGATTTACTTGCATGTAATTTGGACTTTAAAACGATTGTTTGTATGTTCTTTGGATGGTATCATGTTGTATTGAGTGTTATTTGATGATTGATTGATGTTTGTGAAATTTTCGTGAAAAATAATTGTGATTTTGTTTCTGAAATTATTTTTATTGGATAGTATGGAAAAAATTAAGCAAGTTAGCCTTTTACAGAACTCAATTTGGATTTTATTTGAATTAGTTATGATTTTTTGAAGATTTGACAAAATTGGGGCTGTGCTGATATTTTCCTGCGATCGCAGAACTGTCCGTACAGTTTCGAATTTTTCCTATTTTCTTCAATTTTTCATACTTTTTCATGGAATTAACTTCCAATTTTTTGTATGGTTTTGTATATATACTATTACTATTCCTAATTCAATTCTAATTATCATTTTGAATTAATTTATTTTTTTTTAATTTAATTCAAGATATTAGTGTAATTTGAATTTGAATAGAATTAGTATTTATCTTTTTGCTTAAAAATCTATCTTATTTTTAAATTTGATTATATTTTTTTTTAAATTTAAGGTCAGATTTTTTAAGATATTTATAATATCTTTTAAGATATTTATAATATCTTTTAAGATATTTAAAAATATCTTATCTTTTAAGATATTTATAATATCTTTTAAAGATATTTATAATATCTTATCTTTTAAGATATTTTAAAAATATCTTATCTTTTAAGATTTTTTAATTAAATCTTTTTAGATATTTTGACCTTATTTAAATTTAAAATAAGATATTTATAATCATGTAATTTTAAATAGATATAAGATATTTTGCTAACTTTTAAATTTTGTTATTTTATTTATTTAAATTAAATTTAAAAATCTGAAAAGATATTTTATTTATCTTTTCTAATTTTTTATTTAATTTTTATTTTTAAAATAACATTTAATTTTTAAAAGTAGTTAGCAAATTTTGAAATGATATTTAGGTTGGTTGAAACCTAATTTTTCAAAAAGTAGGTTTAATTTTAAATATTTTTTTTATTTCGAAATTTAAATTATTATTTCCGAAATTAAAATATTTTTTTTATTTTATTTTCAAAAATTAAAATATTTTTTTTTTAATATTTATTTTTTTTCGAAATTATTTATTTAAAATTAAATAAATCCTACTTCCATCTATCCAGCTAACCTTGTTGCAGGAGTATGTGTTTTTAGCTTGTGTGTAAGTTTTAAAAACCTATTATTACTTGATTGCAAATAGCCATGGTTACTTTTTGCCGCATCTAATGATCCGATGACTCCATAGTCAAGTTAATAATTTGTAACAGGTAAATTTTACAATCTTCTTTCATCTGTGTATGACCTAGCAACATGATAGGACCCATCCAAAGTGTGCCTGTGTGAGCCTATATGTTTATTTTATTATATAGATGCATATAGGTTGTTGCTAAATAAAATGTCACACCATGATAGATTTTATTTAGGTCCATTTAGTTTTTGGACCTATTCAATTAATAACAGTTATTCATTTTAAGGTTAAATTCCTCTCTTTTGGGCCTTGTGTGAGAGTTGGGAGCCATAGAAGTGGGTACGACATACTGAACCCAGCACCCCCTCACATGAACTACCCCAATTGTGAAGGCCCATTTGCCTGATTTGAATAAGCATACTAGGTTAATTATATTAGTTTGACCTAATAAAATTGAATTAGCAACATAATTAACTTTTAAAATATATGAAATTTATTTTCATTTTAATATTTTAAAGTTAATTTTAAGAAAAACACTTTTAGTTTAGATATTAATTCTAGACAAACTATTTGTATTTTTCTTGTATTTAATTAAATATAGAATTTTAACTAACTAAGATTCTTTCTGGAGCTTATTTAATTAAATATTCCTATTTAAGTTATAAATTAGTTGTATCAACTGATTTTTCTTATCTAACTTAAATTTGAATATTTGATTTAAATTTTAAATCAAGTTGAGGAATCTTAGGCATTAGTTATTAAAGATTCTTAAGATATTTTTTAAGTTAATATCTTTTCAAATATTAACTTAAAATAAAATATCTTAGATATTTTTTTTTTTGTTAATATCTTTTCAAATATTAACTTTAAAAAGATATCTTCAAATTAAGTGGTTACAACTTAATTTGTGATATTTAATTAAATCTAGATTTGAAATTATTTAAGTTTTAGATTTTTTCTATATAACTTAAATTAGATATTTTTCAAATTTTGAAAAGATACTTAGTCAAATAAGATATTTTCTAGATAGTAATTTCTAGACTACTTATTATTTCTAATATTTAAATAGGAAAATATTATACTTTTGTGAAATTAATTATTTAAATAATTAATTTTGGTACAATTTTACTAAGTATATTTTTCCTAGTATTAAATAGAAATTAATAATTAAGCCTTCTCTACACTTAATTATTTATTTCTTGAATTTAATACATTTAATTAACTTGAAAAATCTAAATATCTAAGTTGATTTTCATCATGATACTTAAATATTTATTGATTTTTCATGACACTTAATTAAATAGAAAATTATTTTTAGGTTGAAATTTAATTTTTCAACTTAAATTTAAATAATTTTCAATATATATATATTTCTTTATTTTATTAATCAATTTCGAAATTTGCATTTTAATTATGCAATATTTTCGATTTTTTTTTGAAAAATAGATTGAGTTGTAAATTAATTATTTATTTTAATTAATTCTTAGACCAACTACAATCAATGATTTTTTCATTTAATTGATTAAATTAAATAAATGAATTTAAAATATATATATTATTAGAAATTGAATTAACTAGTCAAAAGAAAGTCTAGATAGGTGATATTTTTGCTTGAAGTATTTCTTTTCTATTTTTTATTATTTTCGAAAATTGTATTTTTATATACTTTAAATTTTCGAACCCAATAAATATATTCTCAAAGGAAATTTTTAAGTTGCTAATTATTTATTTAATTCAACTTAAATTAATTTCCTTAATATTTATATTTAAGATTATTACTAAGATGGAAATAATTAATTTTATTTCAATCACCATCTAAGTATAATTTTATAAATATTATATTAAAATCTTATTTATTGAATTTTAATTCTTAAATAGAATTTAATGAGATTTATTTATTAGAATAATAAAGAAAATACATTTTAAACAATGAGCTTTATTATTATAAAGATATTCGATCTCCATTGTGGGTTTTACACCGCGTTTGTTTTAGTGAGTAATCCTCCCTAATGGAGGAACGTTCATTAGCAATTTCGCACCGTTTAATCTCGCATGATAAGTGGTTTGTAAGTGTTTTATATGGTATAGATCACCCTAATGGTGGCGACCATATTTGACTTGCAAATTGCGAAACAATGGTAGAAGCTCATGAGATAGAATAGCCTTGACTCTCGCCTAAACGGGACAACGCTGGATTCTGATCTTGATCGAATAAAAGGTTGCTAGAATGTTTAACATTTTAGATGAGCTGACAACTCTATTCAATGGATGGTAGCTTTGACTCTCGCCTAAACGGGACACTGATATCAGTTTGTTGAAAACCTTGGAAATTATTTAGGGTTGAATTTTTTAAGTATTATATCATTTCATTCCTACTTGCTATGTGCTTATAATTTCTGAATTGATTTTGTGTGTTAAACCATTATTAATTTCTATTTGTTGATTTCTATTATTTTGTAGTATCCTGTTTTGTCAAAATGAATCTCATGTTATCACTGTTGACTAAAAATAAGCTGAATGGATCTAACTTTAATAAATGGAATGAGAACATTAATATTGCTCTCATAGGAGAAAGTGCCTTGTTTGTTTTAACTGAGCCGTCACCTGAAGTGCCTGGGGATAATGCATCCAAAGCTGTGAAAGAAAAGTATGAGCGTTGGCAGAAGGCAAATGACAAAGCTCTATACTTTATGCTTTCTAGCATGGTTGACACCCTCAAAACTCGGTTTTCTAAAACTGAGAAGGCTGCTGAAGTTATGACGAAGTTAAATGAGCTATTCGGTAAGGCATCACTTCAGTCACGCTCTGACGCGACTAAGAAGTACATCAATGCACGGATGGAACCTCATCAAAACGTGCGTGATCATGTTCTCCTCATGTCCAGTTATTTCCAAGAAGCCCAGGATCATGGTGCTGAAATGGACAGTGCTACTCAAGTAAGTCTTATCTTGAATAGCCTGACTCCAGCATTTCTACCATATACATCAAATTATGTCATAAGAAGGAAATTGACTTTCATGAATTAGTCAATGACCTTCAAACTTATGAAAATTTGATTGGAGGACCCAAGAAGAAAGGGAGTAAACCTCATAATCCTGGTAATGGTAATGGGACGATGAAACCTGAAGCAAATGTCGCCTCTCAAAGCCCAAATCGAAGAAGAAGTGGAAGAACACCAAGAAGCGAGCAAAAGCCATGAAAAAGGTTGTTCCTTCTGGTGATGCTACACTTAAAGGAAAGTGTTTCTATTGCAATGAAAAAGGTCATTGGAAACCCCAGTGTCCTAAACTTCTTGCAAAGAAACAAGGTATTTCCATTTATAAACTTTAAGAGTTTTAGTGAATTATTATCCAATTGGATTTATGATTCTGGACTAAACTTTGTTTATTTGTTTTCTTCTTCCTATAGGCCAAGCTACTTGAGCTCAATTGAGTTGGATCAGAAAGCTGGACCAAGGGTGAAATCGTCCAGATGAAGATGAAGCTCTTCAATTTATTTTTGAATTAATTGTTTTAGTTTAAAGACAATTTGGATTTCAAATTTTAGTTAGGGATATTTATCCCTGTTTCTCTCATATTGTTGCAATACATTTTTTTTTAATATTAATAAAGTTTTTTTTCGAAATTCCCTATTGCAAATTATGAGATTGAGCTTCATTTATTTTATCTTCATCAACAATTACCACATTATATTTGTATGTTTGTATGTGTAAGTGATTTTATTATTGATGCAAATTCTATAATATTTACAACTCTTCATAGAGTTATATTATATAAACATTAGAAATTATTTCTATGTTTATCAATAATTGTTAATTCTCATACAATTATTAAGAATTTGTTTAATAAAAGGATCTTATGATCTGATAGGGGTGGAAAAAAGTTAAGAAAACTATGCAGTTCAACGATCTTTTATATCTAATGAACTCTGGATAGTATTCAACTCCACATAAACTCTATCACACTTAGAGAATCATGATCTTTACAACCTTTAGGGGTGGATCATAATCTCTATATACTTAGGGGTGGAGGTTATCCATAGTACCCTATATGTATATTCTTAGGGGTGGAGTCTATTCCACAATTCCCTATGAAACACATATCTTGTTTAAACATAGAAGTAATATAATGAGTCAGCTATTGTCAATATAAATTCTTGATCTTCATTGTATGTTCCATTTCGATTTTACTGGTGTAAGTAAAAGTTTGGTACCTTTGAAAGTTCTTTGTTAAAGTTTCACACTACCTTAATTGAGTGGGAGAATGTTAAAGTTCTATACCCATCTTCATTAGGTTGATAATTGTGATAGGTACTTAAGAACAATACTGAAAAGCAAATCTAACCATTCACATGGATAGGTATAGCTTATCAGAATTATGAGAATAAGATAAAGAACTCTAGTTCAGTCCATTCGAATGACTTGAAACAAGAATTCTTAATCCTCATAAAATTTGATGGTATCTTAATTTTGATTACTTTAATCTCTGGCATGTATTTTTCACTTCAAATACTAGTCTGCTATGTTGATGACTTAGTCTTAAAATTACAGACTAATACAAAAGTCACAACTAGGTAACTCTCCAAACAATCAGAGGTTAAAAGTATTATTTAACCAGACATCTGCAATTGAGTGGGAGCTATCTGAGATGTAATCAAATAGGGGACATTAGAAGATATTCAAGAAAGATTTATGAAAGTGATCTATATGTCAGATATTAAGGAACTGTGTATCAGTTATCCTTGTATCTCACCATCTAATTTCGAATTCTATAAGATGGTGCTTACTTTGGGGGTGGAGGAATTATTGTATAATAATTCAAGCTCTACCAGAGAAGAACTATAACTTGGTCTATTCGAAAATACCAGAAAGTTATATCACTGAAGAAAAGTCTACACTGTATTATCTCAATTACATATTTTAAAATATGAGAGATATGTCTTCTGTTAATTCAGATGTACTTTTAAAACAGTAAAGATTTCAGTATCCCTTGATGAGTAAAGCATATAGTAAAGGATGTTTCATAAGAGTATTTATGAACTAGTTTCCAGAAGTTTGGGTGGATTCAAATATACTACACTTGATCTGAAGATTGAGACATCAGATTGACCTATTTGCGCAGTTTGTTTTATATTAGTGCGAGTGGGAGTTTGTTAGGTTTTATGCCCTAAATAAAACTCTTTACAATCTGATTAGTTATCAATATAAGAAATTTGAAGTGATTGATGTTTGCATGAATTTTACATGCTAATGGTTTAATATGTTTAATATGTTTATTACATTCATACACACAAAATCAGTTAAATCCAGATCATATGTTTATTCACAATTACAGTATCGTCAACACAGTGGAATGTGATTGTGATCATATGAATCAAAAGTTTTGGTCCCTGTTTCATCAGTGTTATTGGATTTACACTAATGTGATAATCAGCAATGATGTGTACTTACACTTGGAGTAAGTGTTATGTTCTTTCCAAGACATTAGTAAAGTATGCTAGTTTCGAATGTATGGAGTATACATTGGACTGGACCGATATTGCAACTAAGTTAAGATATTACAAACTTACCGTTATACATATCTTTCCAAGTCAATATCAGTAGTTGATCTTAAGATTAAAAAGAATCTAAATCCTGATATGCTTAGGCTCAACTCAGGAGTGGTATTCATGTTCTTAGATTTATTAGTTAAGCCTACTTTCGAGTCAAGGTGATACGTATATTTCGAGAACATGATAGTATGATTGAGTGGGAGTGCTGAACATAAATATGGAATCTATAGCTTCTAATGGTGTATAGAAGTCAAGTGATGATTCCCTTCGAGCTTAGCAAATAGAAGTAAATGGATGAGCTCTTGTTTAACTGACTAATTATTAGATCACTAAACACCATTTACAGGTAGCTAAGTGTTTTAAGGGGCAAAATACATTGAGGGGTGAGAACGGTAAAGAAATCCCATCTCGATGTAAATCATCTATATAGAGGATCTTTAAATCACAATAAGATTATAACAATGGTTAAATGAGATAGTATATTGGTATCGTGAAACATACAATATGCTCTATATAAGTCTGAGAGTGCAATTCTAAGTTCTAAGAGTGGATTCAACGAAGAATTAATAAGTAGGAATTTACTTGGTAAATTTGGTTCACTTATTGGAAGCTCAGCATATAGATCCATGGTCCCCATTCTAGTTGAGAACATTCTGCTTGTAAGACTCATTAATTGATTCGTGATTGATCAATTATAATTCTAAAGTTAGACTATGTCTAATTTTATGAATTTTCACTGATTAGGGGTGAAATTGTAAGGAAAAGAGTTTTCTAGGTTTATTTATTTATTAATGGACTTTATATGTCTAATTAATAATTAAATTAAATGACAATATTATTTAATGATTTATTAAATAATTAGTTTTGGCATTTAAAAGGTTAGAATTGGAAAATTGGCATTTTTGAATAAATAGAGATAAAATTTGATAAAATTGCAAAATTAAGTAAGGCCCAATAACACCATATGGCCGGCCACTTAATGATGATTTTTCAAATTATTATTTTCATTATTTTAATGCCAAATAATTCTAAACCTAGACCTAGTAGTTGCCTATAAATAGAAAGTGATGGCTCAGTCAAATCATAAGTTTTGAACAAACCTTTCTGACAGAAATTTCTCTCTTCAGAAAACTGAGCCTTCCTCACTCTCTACCTTGGCCGAAATCTCTCTCTCTCTTTTCCCTTCATCTTTTTCGTGACCCTAGTGAAAGAGTAAGTGCCCACACACAGCAAGCAGTAACTCAATCATAGATTGGAAGACTGTGAAGGATCAAAGCTTGAAGAAGAAGGAGATTCGGGCTCAGATCTTGATTATACTCTGCTACAGAAAGGAATCAAGGGTTAGAGATCTGAGTGGAAGGAGACATTTATTCCGCTGCATCAATGTAAGGTTTTCTTAACTTTATATGTGTTTATTTTATCGTTTTAGAAAGTTCATATTTAGGATGTTAATAAACATACTTGTGAGTAGATCTAAGATCCTGGTAAAATAATTCCCAACAACATATCCACCAGTGGAACGCCTGTCACTAGGGCAACTTGCCCAATCAGCATCGAAGTAAGCTTGGAGGTAGAGTCTTATAGTAGGTTTTATGTGAAAAATTCAATTTCTATTTTCTCTGCTTAACTACCTTATTATCGTCTTATCTCTGGTATTTTTATTTATGATAATCTATATCATATATATAATGTTATAAATAATTTTTTTTAATTAATCCTTTAAAAATAAAGAAAATATCTAATTTGATTTGAATTCAAAATTCAAATTCAAATGTAAATATCTAATAACTAATTAATAGAATTTAATTAGTAAAAGATAATTAATGAATTTAATTTGAATTGTTTTAGCCAATAAAATAATCAAACAAAATTAATATAGGCATTTATATGTCACCCTACACGTGTGACTAGGTCTACACGTGTGGATCATATTTTAAGATCTAAAATTAATTTCTCAATTTTGTCATAAATAAGATTTATTATTTATTCTACCAATAAATAATAATTGATTAATTCTCATTAATCTCTTATTTCATAATAATTAAAATAAATATTATTTTTTCTAAAATAATATATATCTGCCTTTAATATTATTTAAGAATAATATTATATTTAACTAATTAATATAATTTTATCTAATAAAATGGTTAAATACTATTCATTATGCAATTCATAACTGTCATAATTATTTTTAAATAATAATTTCACAAATTACTATTTCGCCCTTAAGAATTTATTTCTCATAGAAATTAAGTCTTACTCAAATGCACTCATCAAATAAAATTTTCCCATGTGCAGTGTTGTATAGAGGTGACTCGGGAACCATGAACCTATATTTCGAGGCTCCAATAAATACTTAATTATTATCGATCTCATCAATAGAATAATCTAGTTTATTATTTTTATTATTATTCCACTATAAATATGAAATTGTCATCTTTGATCATATAGAATTATATTTACAAAATTTTTACTTGTAGTCCATTGATATAATTACTTTAAGTAGTTCGGCCTCCAATTATTAGTTCATAATTAGAGTTGGTCAAAATTACTATTTTACCTTTCTAATTATCTCTTGACTTCTTATGTACTGTTAATTTAATATGAACTATTAATCTATAACTTATTACAAATTTGGATCCAACTATATTAGCATTCCCAAAATTAACACTATAAGGAACCTAATATTCATTCCATTAGGAAAGTTTAGATTCTACTATTGTATAACATGTTCCCAGCCACTCATGTCATTGAGCTCTCAAAACAAAAGTTGTAAGAATCATCTTCTCTGAGAAAGTTTAATAAGTGAATCAAAGAACTCAATGAACACAAAAGAGTTCATGTATACTCAAGATTCATGTTGATCTACTAATGATCATTGTTGTGATATGAATAACTCTTTTATGGTAAACAACATGTTAATGAAAGATATTTATTACATATCGATCCAATCATGCATAATCGAATTATACATAACACATTTACTACATGTTTATTTACATATGTGATCTGAATCAAAATCACACATAGTGTATAGTAAATTGTACTTAGCAGTTCCATATTAATAAAGATTTTTATTACTTTAATACACTACCGACTTATTTTATTTATATTGTATAATCTTAATTCTTTTGTACGTCCTTACAAGATTATATATTTTCCATACGAATAAGGAATTTTTAGATATTTAATAATAATACTTTTATAATTAATGTATTATTTATCTGATAATTGTATTTCATATATTCTCTACTATATTATTCATTAATTATTTATTTTTAGGGCATAAATTCTAACAACCACACCTGATCTTGCTAATGTAAGATATTGTAGAATTCTAAGTGTACTTTTGTATGAAGTGTGATCAAAAATAATTCTCCATTTGTAAGATAAAGCTTGTGAGTGGAATTGGTAGGATTTGGACTATGCTTTACTCCATCAAGATGAAGTTTGACTAATAGATCAGAGATGTACTTGGTTTATGATAAGTACATTTCTGTGTTGTCTCTTAAAATTTTTACCCTAATAAAGTAGTGTAGGGATCCAAGATTCTTGATGGAAAACACCTGATCGAGTTCACTGATTAGATGGGAAATAGCATCATCATTTGGGTCTGTGACTGGTATATCATCCACACATACTAGTAACATTATTAAGTTGTCTCCATGACTTTTATGAACAATGAGATGTCTGACCGAGAGGATTTAAAGCCTTTGGTGAATAGGGATTTCTTCGATTTGTTGTTCCAAGCTCTAGGAGTTTGTTTTAACCCATAGAGCCTTATTAAATTTGCACACATGTATTGGCTTGTTTGGATTCATAAACCCAGGTGGTTGGGGCATGAATATTGTCTCTTGTAATAAGCCATTGAGGAAAGCATTTAAAACATTGAGTTGAGTGACTTTTGGATACAACAAGTGTGAGAAGAATTTGAACAATGGCATGCTTCACCACTGGACTAAATGTATTAGTGAAGTCAGACTCAGGGGTCTACAGATATCATTTAGCAATAAGTATGGATTTAAACTAGTTAATTGTGCCATATGAATTGAGTTTAACTTTGTGGACTCATTTGTTTCCTACTAGATGCATATGGGGGTCATAGGGTACAAGTGTCTAAGTATCATTCTTTTCTAGAGAAAAATATTCTCGCTGCATTGAATTGAACCACCTTGGATCAACAAGAGCCTATTTTAAAGTGGTAGGTGCCTGTGGGAGAAAATATTCAGACAGGAGATAAGTTGTTGCATGATAGGCTTTAGGTTTGTAAATCTCAGATGCAGACATTGTCTGCATTCTATGAGAATTAGCAGTAGTAGGAGGCACATGTAATCGAGATTGATGTTATTGGATATTGTTGGAGCCTGTGGTGATGATGCATCACTGATACTAGTGGATACTATTGAAGCGTGTGCTGATGTTGCATCATGAGTAGTTGATGATGATGCGCAAGATTTGGATGAGATAACATGCACAGAAGAGGCCACAGTTGGAGGATCAATGTTACCATAAGAAGCTAAAAAGGTGGTTGGTTGTTGCAGCACAGGAAAACTACAACAAAGAAGCCTGGAGTAGGTGCTACTTCAGTAGCCATTTCACTTGGTGCATCATCGATTGAGAAAACATTAACATTAGTATTTAAGGGAGAAGTGATGAAACTTGTGGATGGAAAGAGAGGTGTAGGATAGGGAGTTACCTGCTTGGAAGCTACTGAGGATAGAGTAAAAAATTCCATCTAATTAAAAATTACATTTCGAGCTATGTATATTCTCCCATCACTATTTTGGCATAAATACCCTTTACGATGCATGGAGTTTCCAACAAAGGTACATTTCTCATATCTGAGGTCCAACTTGTGAGGTTGATAAGGTCTTAGATGTGGAAAACAGATACATCCAAATGGTTTAAGGAATCCATAGTCTGGTATCTTATGAAATAAACATTCATAGGGAGATATATAATTAATAACGGGTGTTGGGAGCCTGTTTATTACAAAGGCAACACGCTAAAATCCCAACTATTAGTAACATAAGTCAAGAACAAATCCAACAAGCAAAGTTAGACTTATTTTAGTAATATGTCGATGCTTTCTTTCAACCCTGTTATTTTGTTCATGATCATGTGAGTAGAGATGTTGAAAGTGATCCCCATGTTGTGTAAGAAACTTAGAAAATGACTTGAATTTCCCTTCCCAATTAAATTGAACAGTTTTTATAGGGAGATTAAATTGTTTTTCCATTGGCTTTTTGTTGTGAAAAATTGTGTACGCAAGTATACGCAATCGTAACAAGTAATAAAGTGATAAATCGAGTATCGTCTCCACAGGGATTGAAAATTGGAAATTAATTTATAAAACTAATTACTCACAAATTGGTTTCAACAAAAATAAAATAAAGTGATGAGAATATGTAAAAAAATTAACAAACACAAACTACGAAGAAAGCAAGCTAGAATTATTAAATTGGCCTAAAAAAATGCAAAGTTGATATAATAGTGCTAATGAGTATTGTTGTAAATTGATAATGTCAACTAGGAATTTAAAATGTCATATTCCTTTTTCCAAAGTATTTATGGTTTGAATTCTCTAACTAATTAGCATATTCCTATGCCCAATTAATTTTAAGAATACCAATTTAAGCACAATTCCTTCAAGTCATACATGGTAAATAACATATTCCTATGCCATATACAAACCACATTTTTCCAAAGTGATATTCATGCCTCATTCAAGCAATTCCACTAACCCTATTTTTTCCAAAATCAAGATTAGCTACTACTTACTAATGGTGATCAAGCAAAAGTAAGCAATTGCACAATAAACACACTTGAATGAACAAAACCAATTTACTAAACATAGCAACAAAATACCAAATTACAATTTAAGTCAACAAAATAATTCTAGCAAAATAAAAATTAACTCATAATTGTGCAAAAATTACAAAGTTTAAAAGAAAAGAGAGATAGAAATAACAACCCATTTGGAGCTTGTCACAATACTCCAAGTTCCTCTTCCAAATTTCTCTTCTTCTTCCTTTGAATAATTGCCAATCTCCAAAATAAAAATGCTAGATTAAAACCCTAAATAAAACTCTCTCTCTTTTTTCTTTTTCTTTTTCTTCTTTTTCTTTTTCTTCATTTCTTCACTGTGTGTGGAGCTCCACCAGCCGCCCTCTTTTTTCCTTGTATGTATCACCCTCACTGCCTTCTTTTCCAAACAATATGCATAACATATATATATACCCAATGCATACCAAAGCCTTTAAGTAGTCACACCTGGCCCAATTTCCTTCTCTCCTCCTTGCTTTCTTTTATCTTTTGTAAATGGATGGGCCCATATCTCATTCTTTTGTACAATAGCCCAATTAAAATCATGATAATATTTCTTAATAAATCAAATGGGCTTTTAGTAAATCCATGGATTTTAACATCATTTCTCTCAATTTTGACAATAAGTTCAAAATATACATTTAATCTTTTTACAAAAATACACAACATTAAGAATTACACTTATAAAAAGGGAAACTAAACTAAATTGATAAAATATTATAAAATTTAACCAAAACTAATCTAAAAGGTATTAAAATTAATATTTATTTAAAACTAAACAAAACTAATTAAAATTCACTAAAATAAGCTAAAAATACTTGAGAACAAAGCTACTTTAATGCCCAAAAAGATATAAATAACTCTATTTTCATAGAGTTATCACACCCCAAACTTAAAACTTTGCTTGTCCTCAAGCAAAAAGAAAAATAAAGAAAATAAAACAAGAGGCAATATGATACTAAAATTGGTGATCTCCACATTTCCTTAAAGGTTGATTAATGAACATAGCTTAGAGAAAAATAAAAAGATTGTCCAGTGATTGTGAAAAATTCAAGCACAAGTTTTATTCCAATTTTAATTACTCCAAGTGTGTGTGTGAAATGCCTTTTATCAAAATATTACTTGCAATTTAGATCAATTTATGTAAATATGAATTAAGTACAAAATCTCTAAAGTGACAAAGTCTCATAGGTTTATTTTTCATCTCTCTCTCCACTAATGTAGACAAACACAAACCAAAGATCAAAAGGACTTTTTCAAGCTTGTAATGTAAGGCTTAGGTGAAGGTGGTTAAGAGAAGTCATTTTTGGCTCAAATCACCTAAAAACACCTTAATTTTTCTAAGACCAAAATGAGACCTCACACTTACTTCCTCAAAGAATATCCCACAAAAAATTTGAGTATTAATATTGCCATTATTTATTGCCCCAAAAATTTCCAAAATAATGTGCTCCTAGGAGTTATAGCAATGCTTTATCATAGCATTTTTTCCTGTGTCTCTGCTCCAGAATGCTGAAGCAATGCTATAACACCTGGGACTTCAAGCTTCTAAAAAAAATCTTGCTCTTTTTTTTTTTTTTGCAAGGGGTGGCACACCCCAAATTTAATTTTAAACACACTTTTTTTTGCAAGGGGTGGCACACCCCAAACTTAATTTTAAACATTCTTTCTTTCTTTTTTTTTTTTTTTTTTTTTTTGAATAACTAACAATACAAATATAATAATGGCAATATACACAAAATATGGTAATTCTCCCCCAACTTAAAATTCAACATTGTCCCCAATGGTGAGAATAATAAAGTACCACAATGAAAACACTCACCCAATTACCACGCTACAAAAATTGCACCCCTCCCATCCCCTTCATGACACAACAAACAAAATCTTGGAATAATAAGGTGCTCAAAGGGTATATGGTGAGAAAATTTGTATTTAGCTAGGCTTACATATGGTAAAAAAAAAAAATTAAAGGGATTCAATTATGCTCAAAGAGGGTGACTAGGGATAAAATAATACTATGGTTGGCTCGAAAGGCTCAAACGGTCCAAAAATGGCCTAAATCATGTCTTTGGTTAAGCATTGTCTAGGATTTCGCCTCAAGAGAGAATCAAACAAAATTCTAAGACTTGTGAGATCACAAAATCATATATTTACACAAATTTTCACCAAATCACACACAATAAAATGATCAAGGCATTCGTGCTCAAAATTGGACATATCTCAATCAAAATGAAACTAGCACAAGAATTAGTCACAAGCTCAAACAATATTTACATTTTTCAACAAGCTATGCACACTATCAATCATGTATTAGAATGTGGAAAATCACCAAACCACAGCACATATGCCTCAATTTTTTTTTTCAAACAAGCAAAATAAAAGAAAAGAAAAAAAAAAATATTTAGTTTCCCAAACTATTGTATGCACAAAATTCTCAAATATGTGTGAGCAAGTTTAAAATTAATAAAGAAGAGTTAAAGAAGAACTCCCCTTCCAATGATGTGAAAACTCGCTAGTGTCAACCTCCGTAGGTGCGCCCAATTCCACTTGACTTTATGCTCGCACCTAAAAGAGAGAAAAAGAAAAGAAAGAGAGAAAAAAAAAACTACAATGCAATTGTCAAAGCCATTTAATATTGCATGTTTATTGAATTTAAAACAAAATAAAGACAAAGTTTAGAAAGCTTGGGTTGCCTCCCAAGAAGCGCTTGATTTAAAGTCGTCGGCTTGACTTTTTGAGAAGCACTCATCAAAGAGCGGCTTTCGCCCATAGAGAGTGGCATATGCCCTCACAAATGGGTCTTTGTCATGAACGCCCTCAAGCTTGGCGAGATATTGAATTGATGAGCGCAAATGTTCAACTTTTCTTGAATTCGATGAATGCACATGATGGATGCCAAGGTACCATGCCAATGGTGGAGGAGGAGGTAATGGCCAAAAAGGATCCTCATAAACATAGTATTCCATTACCATGGGCTCTTTGACTTGAGGAATGCAAAAATGCTCTTGCTGAATTTTTTCAAAAACTGAGCGATTTCTTTGTGATAATGCTACAGCATTATGAGCAGCAATAAATGTTGACCAACTTGGAATGCTTGCTTCCTTATCTTTTATTTCACTACTTTGGATTGAAGTGAGCTCTTGTAATTGCTCAAAATTTTCCCCAAGTATCTCCAACTCATCACCACTCCTCAAAATAACATTTTCATTTTCTTCTTTCTCCCTTGAATTTTCCATATCAATGCCCAAAGTTTCATGGTGTTTATCACACAACTCATTGACCAAAAGCTCAAATTGGTTCTCCAATTTCCTCAAGGATGAAGCTTGGCTTTGAATTAAGGCATCATTTTTCGCCATGAACTCCATCATCAATACCTCAAATGAGCTTGATTGAGCCATTTGATGAGGATCTTCTTCTATGTTGAACTCTTGAAAATCCTTCAATTTCTCATCATTTGGTACTTGAGTGTAAGTGTCAAAATTTGGCTCCAAATTGTTGTAGTTGTCCTCCCAAACATGATCATTGTTTGGACAATTACAACACCACTCATTGTACTCCGCCATGTCTTCCAACATCCAATAGGCTTCATCGATTGATAATTCGTAGAAATTGGTGGTACCATCTCCTCTTTCTACCCATTTTCGTGTGCTTGGATTCAACCCATTTAGGAAGATTTCTAATTGACACTCTTTGAACAACCCATGATATGGAAACCTCACTAGAAATGCCTTGTATCTCCACCATGCTTCATACAAGGGCTCCAAGTCATGTTGAACAAAATTCATAAGGACTTGTAGATGAGACATCTCAAGACCTTGCAAAAGAAACCAAAACAAGACAAACAAAGCGTAAAATAGAACAAGGAAAATAGAATAAACAAATGAAAAACTAAAAAAAAAGGAAAAAAAAACCAAATTGATAGTAATTAAGCTCCAAAAATAAAATTTCACTAAATCAATCCCCGGCAACGGCGCCAAAAACTTGTTGTGAAAAATTGTGTACGCAAGTATACGCAATCGTAACAAGTAATAAAGTGATAAATCGAGTATCGTCTCCACAGGGATTGAAAATTGGAAATTAATTTATAAAACTAATTACTCACAAATTGGTTTCAACAAAAATAAAATAAAGTGATGAGAATATGTAAAAAAATTAACAAACACAAACTACGAAGAAAGCAAGCTAGAATTATTAAATTGGCCTAAAAAAATGCAAAGTTGATATAATAGTGCTAATGAGTATTGTTGTAAATTGATAATGTCAACTAGGAATTTAAAATGTCATATTCCTTTTTCCAAAGTATTTATGGTTTGAATTCTCTAACTAATTAGCATATTCCTATGCCCAATTAATTTTAAGAATACCAATTTAAGCACAATTCCTTCAAGTCATACATGGTAAATAACATATTCCTATGCCATATACAAACCACATTTTTCCAAAGTGATATTCATGCCTCATTCAAGCAATTCCACTAACCCTATTTTTTCCAAAATCAAGATTAGCTACTACTTACTAATGGTGATCAAGCAAAAGTAAGCAATTGCACAATAAACACACTTGAATGAACAAAACCAATTTACTAAACATAGCAACAAAATACCAAATTACAATTTAAGTCAACAAAATAATTCTAGCAAAATAAAAACTAACTCATAATTGTGCAAAAATTACAAAGTTTAAAAGAAAAGAGAGATAGAAATAACAACCCATTTGGAGCTTGTCACAATACTCCAAGTTCCTCTTCCAAATTTCTCTTCTTCTTCCTTTGAATAATTGCCAATCTCCAAAATAAAAATGCTAGATTAAAACCCTAAATAAAACTCTCTCTCTTTTTTCTTTTTCTTTTTCTTCTTTTTCTTTTTCTTCATTTCTTCACTGTGTGTGCAGCTCCACCAGCCGCCCTCTTTTTTCCTTGTATGTATCACCCTCACTGCCTTCTTTTTCCAAACAATATGCATAACATATATATATACACAATGCATACCAAAGCCTTTAAGTAGTCACACCTGGCCCAATTTCCTTCTCTCCTCCTTGCTTTCTTTTATCTTTTTAAATGGATGGGCCCATATCTCATTCTTTTGTACAATAGCCCAATTAAAATCATGATAATATTTCTTAATAAATCAAATGGGCTTTTAGTAAATCCATGGATTTTAACATCATTTCTCTCAATTTTGACAATAAGTTCAAAATATACATTTAATCTTTTTACAAAAATACACAACATTAAGAATTACACTTATAAAAAGGGAAACTAAACTAAATTGATAAAATATTATAAAATTTAACCAAAACTAATCTAAAAGGTATTAAAATTAATATTTATTTAAAACTAAACAAAACTAATTAAAATTCACTAAAATAAGCTAAAAATACTTGAGAACAAAGCTACTTTAATGCCCAAAAAGATATAAATAACTCTATTTTCATAGAGTTATCACTTTTAAATCAAGAAAAATGGGTTAGGCTTGTGACTTTAGATTGAGTGGGAATAATATTCATGTAAATATACTAAATATACTAAAGTCATCAATAGAGATAATGTAATACCTATCGCCTTCTAAAGATGAAAAATGGGAAGGCTCCCACAAGTCTATGTGGAGTAATTTTAGGGGCTAAGAGGCTCTAAACTCAGAGATTGGATAGGATAATTTGTGACTTTTGCCCATTTTACAAGCCTCAAAAAATTTTAATTCTTTTAAGTTTCATAGAATATTAATCTTATACAGTATTTTTGTTAGAGTTTTTGGTGCTGGATGACACAATTTGGAGTGCCAAGTATTAACATCAATTAAATTTACACGTAAAAACTTTAAGGATCAGTAGAACAAATTTCTTTATTAATTACAAATATAGTTCAATATTATTAGCTGATAAAACAACTTTATTACAATTTAAAACACTAGAAAATGAAGTGGCAGACTCTTTTGGTGAGGCAGTGGCAAGATGACATTGAAGCTTTGTGTTTGAGGTAGAGAAGGGGATTTAGGAAAGCATGTAGAGATTATTCTTAATTATTCCTTTGAGCAAGACTCTTCATGTGACCTTATCCTTGACAAAACAACATTTGGAATGAAATTTTGAGAAAACATTATTGTCATTAGTTAGTTTTAAAGACTGACACGATTTTTGGTAATTTCTAGAACTTTTAGGACATAGTTGAGTTTTACATAATGAGATGTGGTGGGTGGCGAGTGATTACCAATATGAGTGATAAGAAGTTTCTTACCATTAGCAAGGGCTTCAGATCCTCCATAGGGTCAGGGTCGACCCTAGGCATAGGCGGGCTAGGCCTGTGTTTAGGGCTCATACTTTTCGGGGGCCAAAATAAAAAATAAAAAAAATTAAGTGTGTTGTAAACAATAAATATTCATAACTTAGTTAATTGGGGTGTATGACACATTATGCAATGTCATGGGTTTGAATCCTATAAAACTTTTTTTCAATATATTTTTTAGGGCCGCGAAATTAAATTTTATTGTATACCCATTTTATTTTATTTCTTTTAATTTTTACTTTTATTTTCATATTCTGTAAAATATACCCACTTTTATAGATGATGTTCTCATTAGACCGTGTAAATTATATGTTAAATTTAAGTAGAAAATAAAAGTAGATTGGGCAACTCACTCAAAAAAGTGAGTATATTTTAATATTATATGCTAAAATATAATATAAATGTATCTTTGATAAATAGATATAAAAAAAATGTACTTTTCAATAATTTGTCTTAGGCTTATATCTCATGGCCAGTCCAGCATAGTGTTGTTCATTGTCAAGATGTTCCATGACTAAAGCTAGTACCAAAATCAAAGGGAAATTTGATTTTCTATACTTAGAAAATCTTAAAATTTTTTTCCTAAACCAATAATTTAAACCCTAAAAAAACTATACCTTTTTTTTTCAAAACCCCAAAATTACCCTCAAACTCTCACAGCATCTCTCTTTCTCTCTCTATCTCGGTCGGTCCCACGAATCCCACACCCCAGGTCCGATGGTCGGACCATGGGGTCCGATGGGGTTCGACCAATCGGACCCATCGGACCCCATGGTCCGACCATCGGACTCTGGTTTTTTTTTTTTTTTTTTTTTTTTTCCTTCTTTATTCGATTTGAGAGAGACTTAGAGAGAGGGGGCCCGATGGTCGGACCATGGGTCCGATGGGTCCGATTGGTCGGACCCCATTGGACCCCATGGTCCGACCATCGGGCCTGGGGCTTTTTTTCCTTTTTTTCCTTTTTTTTTTTTTTTTGCTTTCGATGACCGGCGGTGAAGAGGGGGACTGGGATTCGTGGGCTTCGACCGCCGGTGATGGGGGGCCTGGGATTCGTGGTCGACGACCGTGGGTGAGGGTGGTTCGGGTTGGGGTTGATCGTGGGTGAGGGTGGGCGGTTGGGGTGAGATAGAGGGAGAGAGAGATGATGCAGAGAGGCTTCGACCGCCGGTGATTGGGGGCCTGGGATTCGTGGTCGACGACCGTGGGTGAGGGTGGTTTGGGTTGGGGTTGATCGTGGGTGAGGGTGGTTCGGGTGAGGGTGGGCGGTTGGGGTGAGATAGAGGGAGAGAGAGATGATGCAGAGAGAGAGAATATTGTGAGGGGGGTATTTTTGGGGTTTTGAAAAAAAAGGTATAGTTTTTTTAGGTTTTAAATTTTTGGTTTAGGGAAAAAATTTTAAGATTTTCTAAGTATAGAAAATCAAATTTCCCAAATCAAATCATTACACAAGAAATAGCTTGAACATATATTATTATTATTATTATTATTATTGTAACTATACCATTCTTGTAACGGTTTATTGCGTTTTTGGTAGATGAGTCCCATCCCCATGTGCTCACCAAATGTGTTTTAGCTTAATGAATTTCAGTTTCTTAGTAAAAAAAAAAAAAAACAGTAGAAGTAAAGTTTTGCAATGACTACGCAATAATAATAATAGATAACTTATTATGGCCTAACATCCTTTATAATATGAGTTTAAGAATCAATATATCTGTATCACCATGTTCTGGCAAACAAAATCAACTTTCATTTAAACAAACAAATTCAAATTAAAATTTTATTATTCACCCATTATTCTATATATGATAAAGCAATGGTATAAAATACTAAGAATATATTATTTTAGATGGAACACCCACTATAAAAACTACAAACCCAAAAAACAATTAGCTATCTTAAGAAACTTATAAAACAAATCTGCTACTCATTCGAAAGAAATTTAATTCTTAAAATAATCACATTTGAATGTTGTGATTCTTTTCCATATACTACCCTGAAAGAATGAATAACTCAAAATTTGATTGGGACAACTCGTTCGAAGCTCGTAGCATAACTTATTTAAAACTTACATCCACTAAAACCTTATCAATAAAACTAAAGTGTAAGAATTTTTAAATTTGACAAAAAACACTACACCAAAAAATTACATGCCTATTAATATTTATATCAAAACTACATAAAGGCCAACTCGAATGTAGAACCACCTTTTGTTTTTTTAAGTCCCATGTGGTAGGTAATATTTCATAAAAATCTCTACATGCAAAATTAAAAATTTTATTTGGCAAGTGCAATTTCTAAAAACATTTCTCCCAATAAGAAAAGATTTCTCTAGGGAGAACCATCTACATGTATGCATCGAAATATGAACTCCTTTTTTATGGAAAATTTACTTTTTCATGCATGTTTTAAGATAAAATTGGTTAACCATTTCAAAATTTAAAGTTTCTTCAATAGAAAGATAAAAATAAAGTTTAAATGTTTTAAATTTAAATATTAACGATTTCAAAAAAATACATATATATATATATATTAACTTTTATGGTATTTATGATATTTTCGTTTTTTGTGCAAGATATTCAGTATATTTTTTAAAGGGTAAATACCATTTTAGACCATGTGTTTTCCAAAAGTCAATGATTAGACCTTTTGTTTTGTTAAATGACAAAATAGACCCTGTATTTTCTAAAATGATAAAAATAGGATCCTGAACTGATTTTTTGTCAAAATAAAATTTAATAATAATCCGATCTAAAACTGTTATGACAAAACTATTTACATTTTCTGTATCTGATTCGTATTTTCAAGTTGGTTATATTCAAAAAAAAAAAGTTGTCAAAAATTAAATTCAGGATCCTATTTGTACTATTTTGGAAAATACATGGTCTATTTTGTCATTTAACAAAACAGAGGATTCAATTAATAACTTTTGTAAAACACAAGATCAAACATAATATTTACTCTTTTTTAAAAAATATGAATAACAACCATATTTAATTTACTTAATTAATTAAATATTGTTTGATGAATTCCATATTTGATTTACTATTTTAAATAAGTTAAAGGCTTAATTTTTTTTTCATTAGGATTTATGGTATTTTTACAAAAACGTTATATTTTGAAAATGAATTCTACAAATTTTGGGAAATTTTATAGTGTTTATTTTTTTATGGCATAATTAAATAATACTTATTTTATTTTGTTTACTTTTTTATGGGTTTGTATATGCCATAATTTTGTAAATAAATTAAAAAAAATAAAGGAAATTATATTTACTATGGGATTATAAAAGTTCTTATAATAAATATGGCACATTTAAGTTTGACCAATTTATATGGTATTTTTTTGCTTTTAGGTCTTTTTATGGTATTTGATATGCTATATATGTGTAATTAGGTTTTCAAATTCTATATTTAATGTTTTTATTTGTTTAGGAAGTTTTCTTTGTCATTGATGCCGGAAAAATTATCGGAGTTTGCTGCCAGTGCCGGAAAAGCCATCGGAGTAGCGGTCGATGCCAGAAGTCGTCAGAGTTGCTGCCGGCGCCGAAAAATTTGTCAGAATTTTCATTGTCGCCGGAAAAATCACTGAAAAATCACCAAGAAACCGATTTTGATGAAGAAACCACTTTTTTGGTGACTTTTCCGTTGATAATGCCAATTTTGACGACTTTTCTGATGCTAGCAGCTACTCCGGTGACTTTTCTGGCACCGACAGTAAACTTTGAAAAAGTCATCAAAATTGGCATAGTCACCGGAGAAATTACCAAGAAATCAGTTTCTTGATGAAGAAACTAGTTTTTTGGTGATTTTTTTGACGACAATGACGATTCTGACGATTTTTCTGGCGTTAGTAGTAACTCTGACAACTAATACACCGACAACTACTCCAGTGACTTTTCCAGTACCCACAGAAAACTCTAGGAAATTCATCGAAATTGACATTGTCGCTGAAAAATTTACCTGAAAAATTATCAAGAAACTGGTTTCTTTTCTTCATCAAGAAATTGGTTTCTTGATGAAGAAACAAGTTTCTTGGTAATTTTTTTTGTGTTTTTTTTTCTCTATTTGGTTGATTGATGAAACTGGTTCCAATTACTTTCAGTGTATATCATTTTTGTTTTGTTTTCATAATATTTATTATTGTTGTGTAACAAAACTAGTTCCTTGATGAAAAAACCACTTTCTTGGTGAAGAAATCGGTTTCTTGATGAAAAAACCACTTTCTTGGTGAAGAAATCGGTTTCTTGATGAAAAAACCACTTTCTTAGTGATTTTTCTAGTGATTTTGCTATCGACAATGCCAATTCTGTCGACTTTTTTGACTCCGACAATTTTTTCGACGCCGGTAACTACTCCTGTGACTTTTCCGGTACTGACATCAAACTCCAGAATAGTCGTCGAAATTGGCATTGTCACCGGTGAAACTACTGGAAAAATCACTAAGAGACCAGTTTCTTCATCAAAAAACCAGTTTCTTGGTGATTTTTTTTGTGATTTTTTCAGCGATAATGCTAATTCTGACGAATTTTTCGGCGCCGACAGCAACTCCGACAACTTTTCCGGCACCAGCAGCTACTCCGACGACTTTTCCGTTGCCAGTAGCAAACTTCGGTGACTTTTCCGGCACGAGTGACAACTTCGGCGATCACTATAGTTTTATTTGTTTTAAATATGAAGGAAATTTTAATATTTTTTATGGTAATTTAATTACGTTTTTATTTTTTATGAATATTAAATTCAGATTTCTTTTTAATGTTTTATGTGGTTTTTTATTTATAGTTTGATTTGTTAGATAATATCATATTTAGTGGCATTTATTTTTTATGCCATATTTATTATAACCTTAATAATTTTTCCCATATTTTTGAAAATAGCCCTAAAAAATATATACTTTTATCTTTTTTTCTTTATTAAAAAACTATATATTTTCCAAAGCCCTTGCAACTGCTCGGTTAATAATATAGGTGTGTGCATGTGACCCTTGCAGCTTTCTCCATCAGCTTTGGGAGAGTTCATCGATGCTCCTCCTAGATATTCTACTACCAGTGTCGGTAGGGAAGCGCTGAGAGGGTAGGAGCTTCAATCACTGGTTTCGGTGTTGGAGCTTGGCCGATGACGAAGATGGAGAACTCACTAGTTCGGAAGCTGGTGTAGGCAATAGAGATTTATCGATCGCCCAATATTGTAACCATGCTATTACATCAAAAGGCCTAAACAATTGGCTTTCCTCTTCATTGCTTTCCATTATCCTTTTTTTTATATATATATAAAAAGAAATAGTGCCTTATCTTTGAAAAGTGAAAGTTTTGAACTTATACCTGTAAGAATCTGGTTGGATATTATTATTAAATTCATTTATAAACATGAGCAGCTTAGGAAATAATGTGTTTTTCATGATATTGTTAGATTAATTCCCGAATCTACTTGTAGGGGTATTCATAAAAATTTTAAAATTGAAACCGACTATCTAACCAACCGACCGTAATCAAATTTTTGATTTCACGTCATCACTGAATTTGGCAGTCGATTTCGGTTACGGTTTTTTTTTTTTTTTAAATGGCAGTCGATTTTGGTTTTTAAAATAAAAAATGGTTCAATTAAAAAACAGCCAAAACCGCAATAAACCGCAAAAAACTGCCAAAAATTATCCAAAATTGTCAAATCAAAAAACCACTAGAAACCGTCAAAAAATGCACAGTCGGTTTTATACAGTTATAATTTCTAAACGTCACGGTTTTTGTAAAATAAAAACTATAACCGATCGGTCGGTTATAAAATTGTAAAAACTGACCATAACCGACCGATTTTCACCCCTAACTACTTGTTTCTAGTGTTTTTTTAGATTTGGAAAAGGTTGGTTGTTTGATCAGAATTGTTTTGAGTTCTGTACAATTTTTGCTACATGAAATTGTTTCATTTCCAAGTTAAAATTAGAGGTGGACGCCTGGTGGTAGACTATAGGAGGTTGAGGAGGCTTAGGAAGTGGTTGAGGTAGTGGAGGTGCATTGTGGGAGCTATGATTGAGGTAGGTGAAGGAACAAGAGACTCGTCAGGATATGTATCAGGCGCAGATGATGTAACAGAATATACTAACAGATCATCATCCTTGTCCTAATGAGTAGGAGTAGGTGAAGATGAAAAATAAGATGCATTTTTCACAAAAGTAACATTAATATAAAGAAGACATTTATTAAGATCAGGACAATAATACATATACTCTTTCTAAAGACAAGAATAACCAAGAAATACACACTTTAATGACTTAGGATCTAATTTTGTAACATGTGGACGAACATCTCGAGCAAAACAAACATTGTCAAAATATTCGAGGAGCAACTGAAAATAATGACTTACTAGGAAAATAATTTTAAATGGGATCTCACCATTAAGTATAGAGGATGGAATGTCATTGATAAGAAAACATGCTGTAAAAACTGCATCGACCCAAAAAGGTTTAATAACTTTCATTTGAAACAAGATGGCACGTGCAATTTTAAGAAGATGTTTGTTTTTACGTTTCGCTACACCATTTTGGGATGGTGTATCAACACAAGAAGTTTTATGAAGCATACCATTAGAGGTCATATAAGATTAAAATTGAGCAGATATGTATTCTTTGACATTATCACTTTGCAAAGTACGAACAAACACATTAAATTAATATTGAATTTCAGCAAAAAAAAAAAAAACACAAAAATATAGAAAACAACTCAGAACAATTTTTCAAAAAATAAAACCAAGTTACTTGAGAATAATCATCTACAAAAGTAACAAAATATATGAATATCGATTAATTTAGACAAAATAGGAGAATGACCCAAATATCAGAATGAACTAACTCAAAAGGAACACTATCACGTTTATTGACTCGAGGACTCAAACTAACACAATGATGTTTTGCAAGCTGACATGACTCACAATTTAATGAAGATACCTTAGTATATGGGGGACAAAGTTTCTTGAGCAAATGAAAGGATGGATGACCCAAATGATAATGAGCCTCAAAAGTGGAAGCAACACTCGGACAAGCAATAGAGGTTGGTGGAAGTGGATCAAGAACATACATGTCTCCTGATTCATGTCATTTACCAATAATCTTCTTCGTCATAAGATCTTGAAATAAACAGTGATTGGAAAAGAATGAGATGCAATAATTTAGATTACAAGTGAGTTGACTAATATAAATTAATTTAAAGGACAAATTATGTAAATATAAGACTGATGACAAAGGGAGTAGAGGTGTAAGAGCAACAATGCCATATTTAAGAACAGAAGATGGTGATCCATTAACTAAGGTAACAGTAGAAGTGGTGACTATGAGACTGGAAAGTGAAAAAGAGATTGAAATTATCTGTCATATGATATGTGACACCAGAATCAATGACCCATTTTGAAGATGTGGAGAGAAGGCATGCATTAGAGTTACCTGAATCAGTAATCGTAGTAATAGAAGGAGATGAAGAGTTAAGTGATTCCTGATACCTTGAGAACTTGGCAAATTCATCAGCAGAAATAAGGATCAATTTGTCATATGCACCAGCAGTGCTTGTAATATTAGCAGAGTATTTTTGCTAATTTTTGAACTGTAACTTCTTACACTCAAACTTGGTATGACCTAGTTTCTTACAATAATTGCACATAATGCTCCTAAAATTTGGTGTTTGATTATTAGGTCCTTGTGAATTACCTCTTTTGTGCCCATTTGGAGTGGAGTTTTTCCATGGTGCAAAATTGTTACGACTCACCAAGGTGCTATTGAGAGGAGCTGAATAGGTAGTTCCTGTGCGAAGAACAAGAGTAAACACATCTTGTAAAGAGGAGACATCAGAACCAGAAAGAACCTGTGACTTTGAAGAGTCAAATTTAGATGAGAGTCTTGTAAGAAAACTCATAATAGCCATTTGTTCTCGTTGGTGCTGTTGAACGTTCATATTAATTTTAAATGGAAGTAAGATATTAAGCTCTTCATACGTCTTTTTAAATGTCATAAATTAATTAATAAGAGACTGATCTTGTTTCTCTACCTGATAAAAAGTTTTGCAAACATCATACATACAAAATAGGTTGTTATTGCCATAATATAAAAACTCCAAGTATACCATTAGTTTTTTAACCAATTCACAATAATTAATCAAACTAATTACTTCATTATCGATTGAATTTTGAATTTAAAGAAACAAGTGAGCATCCTCACGTAGCCATATTTTACGTAAATCGTCTTTTTCTTTGGGAGGATCGTCAGTCAGATGATCATCTTTATCAATACTCCTCAGATAAAGTCGAATCGTCTTACTCCATTATAAATAATTTAAAGCAATCAATTTATAGTCTGTGATTTTAGACATCACATGAACCACATCAGAAACAACTATTGATTTTAGGTCTGATTTTGTCTTTGCCATAATCTTGAGAGCAAAATATAATTGATGGAGAAAAGGAAGAAAACGAACACCCAAATACAAAGAAAGAAGAAATACCAAATTCAAACCTGAGACAGATGCGAGTAGGCTTAGAAGAATCAAGAAAATAACTAGAAAAATAATGTCGTCACACGCGCCTCCACGTGTCGATGCGTGGGGATGTGCGCAAAAGCTTCAGGCAGTGCGTGAGCCTTACGTGCAGAGATTTTAGTGACCGGACTTTAAGGATTTTGAGATCGGCGACTCGATAAGTTGTCTAAGTGGACGATGAGAATAGAAAAGTACTCTAAAAGGGTTTTCCAAAAAAGAACTCCTTAAGAAAAGAAAACCTCCAACTATAAACTCTAATTTTGTGACAACCCAAATTTTGAATTTTGAATTTTGAATTCCTATTCTAAAGTGGCTCTGACATCATGTAAACAATAGTGAAGAGAATAATTTACTTGTGTTTCATTGAGAAAATATATTAGTATTTATACACAACCTATGAAGTTAAATTAAGAAACTAAAGAATAAAGGAAACTAATTAGCCTAATTTTACAACTAATATACATCACTAACATGGGATAAGGCTTTGATTTGGTGGGATTCGACGTCAGAGGATCGCTGCATCAGTAGAAGCTTCCAGAGCGCCTCTTGGAATGCCCTTCTAGTTGTATCCCATATGCGCATTCGAAGGGTCTCAGCTGCTCCTTCGTATTCAGACGAGAAGTCCTACTGGATTTGGAGAGGCACAGTCTCGAATGTAAATTTATTGGATCTCGAATGGTTGTGAGCTCGATTTCTCTATATAATCTTGGCCTATTATCTCTTTGAACTTCTGAGCAAGCCTTTGTATATGGAATGCCACATGTCTTCCTTCCAAAAATATAGATAACATTATGTATTTACAAGTTTATGCTTGACCCGAACACGACCCATTTAATAATCATGTCAAAATATGAAATCCAAACACGACCCATTTATAAGCAGGTTGACACGACACGACCCGTATAATCCATTTACAAATAGATTTTGTTTAAATATGTCAATTTATTAATATATTAACGACATGCGTGTATGCGTGTATAATGCTTTAAAAAAAAATCTAAAGTGGTGGTGGTATCATATGTAGATGAGAAAATTAATAATAATGATTTATTCTCACGCTAAACTTATTGGTGGAAGTAGTAGGGTAACTAAGACTAACGTGTTAGTAATGTATTTTGGTTAATTCACTTTCTAAGGTTATCATAAGAGTACAATTTATTTATTAAAATGTAAAATATATATTTGTATATATATTGTGAAGTTAAAATATATTTTATGTATGAAAATTGTCTCAAATTTGGAACAAGTAATATTCCAAAAATAAGATATGAATTAACAATCTTAATTAACTTAATTAATTATTAATGAAGGGTTATATTAGTATATAATCCAATATATGTATATGTGAATATTTGAGTTTAAGTCCATTTGTGTGTACAAGGGCATTTTTCTAATTTTGACCATGTGAGGGTAAAATTATAATTTTATTAGACTATGTGTTAATATACTACATTATTACATAGTGTGGTTGTTTTGAGGTGCTACAGGTAATTTTTGATAAATTAGTGCGGTATAATCACAATCGAGTATTTTTAAAATAGTCAACAATGTAAAATAAAGAGTTAATACTATTTTGAACCTCATGTTTTACAAAAGTTACTAACAAAATATTCTGTTTTGTTAAATTATAAATTGAACCCTGTATTTATTAAAATTGTATAAAATAGTACTTTGAGTTTAATTTTTAATTTTTTTTAATAAAATTAATTTTAAGATAATTTCAAGTATGAATAAATAAAAAAAATATAATTAATTTTATCATAACACATATAGATCGAGTTATTATTAAGTTTATTTTGATAAAAAATCAACTTATAATACTATTTTGTATTATTTTAAAAAATATAAAATTTAATTTATCATTTAATAAAATAAATAGTTCAAATAAATAAAAGTAGAACAGAACAAATAGGCTCTTAAATAAACAATAATATGCAATTAATAGGGATAAATTTTATACCACCCTCAGAAAAACTAAAAAAAGGATAATTTTTATAAAACAAAATTTAACTTTTATTCTCTTTCAAAAAAGAAAAAAAAAACTTTTATTAAACAATACTACTTTTCTGAAATATTATCGCTCATACGTTTTTACAGAGCTAATTTGATGTCAAATTATTATTTTTCTACTTTTTTAAAAAAATATTATTTTTCTCATGCCTTTTTAAATGTGACGTCTAATGTCACAAAAATATATAAAATAATTAACAATTAAAAGTAATTTTTTTTCTCAAAAAAAAATGAAAGATTTTAGTTTTTTCTTTTTGGCTAGTTGAGGTTGGGGCTAGCTCTCTTTTTGCTGATATAACAAGAAAACCACAAAAGAAAGCTCAGAATTACAATTAACAAAACTACGAGGGTGCAAATTTAAAGAGATATGAGGAAGGGTAAAGATGTAATTTCGCACAGATGTCGTCGGGGTCTAAATCATAATATTCAAAAGCTATTGGCCTCCTTTCTCTATTATCAAAACGGTCCAAAACTTACGATAAATACTTCAATTCCTACGGATTTTGTTGTCCTACCTCCAACAATTATTAAATAATAATAATTCAATTGTTTCAAAGAGAGAGAATAAAATATACATATATATTTTTTTTTAAAATCAAACTAAAATACTGGCATGAATGTGCTTTGCCTATTAAACTATAAAAAGCCATGTGTGTTTGTTTGTTTCACCCGTTTGAAGATTTAATTAAAATTTTATGGCTACATTAAATGGTCAACCACCACCGTTATAAAGAATCAGAGGGCTTAATTGTAAAAGAGAAATGTTAAAGGGCATCAGTGGTCTCTAGCACCTTTTTACGTGTCAATATTGCTATTGGTTCAATTAAGTATCGGTTCCTACATAATTTAATATAATAGTTTCTAGGAAGTATCGCTAGTCAGTCGCAACGTGACATGTGAAGAAAGTGCTAGACACCACTAGTGTCTAATAGCAATACTCATTATAAAATTGTAATGCAATTCAACATGTTGTACTTACTTTAATTTAATAAAAATTATAAAAAACTGTTAACTAATTATAAAATGCAATATCATAAAAGTATATAGATACCATACTATCTCGTAACAATACTCTTATTACAATTTATCACACTTATAGTTTAGTTCAAACTTATATTTTAGGATAGTTTTATTGTAACAAAATTACTTAAATCATTTTTTTTCCTTCAATAAAAGTACTTTATATATTCTATTTATGTTTTGGTGTCGACAATTGTTCTATTTTTCAAGTTCACCTCTTTGAGTTAATTTTTTCCTTTTCGTTTTTCATTTATTTAATATTAGGATACATATATATATATTAATTAAGTTGTATTATATATTATCATAAATAAGGGTTAGACTTTTTGACATGGCTCGAAATTGATACGAGCTTGGCGGTACGAGCACTACTTGATGAAAAAAAATATAGACTTAAACACGATATAACACCATACTGCAAATTGGCACGAAACGATACAAAAAAAATAAACTTAAACACTATACAACGTGTAAAAATAAATAGACTAGTCCAAATTACAACATGTTAAAAATTCTTCTAGTTTGATAATGATAATACTAATACATATGTATTTCCTAATAAATATTTAAATTCTAAAGTTATATAAAAACAATTCAAAGTATAAATATATATAATATAGTAATCAATTAATAAAAAATAATAGAAAATGGAGTCCGATGCTTATATAAGAAAACATGATAACTTATTTATGAAAAACAAGCGCCCTAAACAAAATATGATACAAGTTCAAACACGATACAAAAATATAAACTTACAAACCGTTACAGACTTACTTTATAAAATATTGACAAGAAAATACTCATATAATTATAAATTTTTCAAAATATGAATCCAACCGGCCCGACAAACACTATTTACCGCTATAGTTGTATTAATCTACTTATACAAGTAGAGTTTTGGTAAATCATGCATGGGTCAAACTCAACAACTATAATTCTGGCCAGAATTATTGCTCATTAATTAAAGTAGATCCAATTTCCAATACCTCTAAATACAATTTTCAAACTACACGGCCGTGCTCAAAAAATTCATTATATCAATGTACAAAAAAATAAAGAAATTATTGAAGGAATGAAAAATAATTAATTTACATAATATTAATTTACAGTCAAAAACGAAACTTTTAACATATTACACTTTTATTATGTCAGAGCCATTTTCCTGCGCTGTCCAGCCCCGAAGTCTTTCAGATGCTTGTTCTACCTGTACAAGTTAAAAAATTAAATTTATATATATTTATAAAAAAAAATTGATCTGAAAGAAGTCTCAAAATGGAACTTTCTAAACTTTGTTATGTTTTTAAATTTAAAGATGACTGATTCTTTCCACCTATAATAACTAACCCATCAATATACATTTTTTTAATACACACATACAATATTACAACCTATTCCATTTACTTCCCTCCAATCCAAGTATCTAAAATAAAGACCAATGTTTTAATAGGCTTTGAAATTTGATATATTATTTTATATGTAATACCTCTTTGGTCCAATTGGTCTTGTAAATGATATATACAAGTATCAAAGTCTGCAAGAATGTCCCACAAATCATGCCTATCCAGATTCCCTACAATAAAAATGTCTTACTATGTCATGAGCCAATCAAACGGCTTCAAAATGAAAAGAAGAAAAAGCTAAAAATGTTGACAAACACAAACATTAATTAGACCCAACAACCAATATATAAATAAATATTATTTAGGTGTAAAAATAATGAAAGGATGGATTACATTTTACATTTAGATTAAAATAATGAGTGGTCCATACTCCATATTATAGTATAATAGGGTTAAATTAATTAAAAAAACCAAACCATGGTTCAGTGAGTGGTGAGAACAGAAGAATACTTTACCTCCACTTTTAAATTGGTCCTATAACCAAGAAAAAACCCAAGTGGTAAACCAATTAGATAATAACAAAACAAGTTTATATAAGCCACCAAAGCTTGCCAACCTCCTCCTACAGCAACACCTGAAAAGTACACATTTTCTTTGCCAAATTAACACACAAATAAGTTAAGAGGTTGCTTTCTTCCTCTAAGCTATAGCTGCAATAGTAGAAAAGTACTTGCTTTATTTTAATTAAAGTTGAAATAAAATATACAATACTAACATATTTAATTAATACGCATTTATTGTACAAGTACAGCTTATGATTGATTATGATAATGACTTGTATTGAAAAACATGGCCACTCTAATGTGTGATAGATAACACATTTCATATGAAGTTCTTTAGACAATATAATACTGTTTTGTCCTTTACTAAAATTTAAAATGGCTTTATTCTTCCTGCACATTAGAGTAGAATATTCCAATTTTGTTTTATTACCTGAAATAACTGGCTGAACACTATTAAGGACCATGGTTATACCAAGAAGAAAAGCCAAACGAGAGACTGCTTCTTGCATTTCTTTGCTGTCAGTAAAGATTATAGCAAAATGGTCTTTGGTAAGCAAGATGAGCATTGCACATAATATTCCAATGCAGAGTGCCTCAACGCATGTCACAATCACTGTGTACTTTGCTGCCCTTGGATGCCCTGATCCAAGCTCATTTGAGACTCGAACACTAGTTCAAAATAAATACATAAACACATAAACAAAAACAGATGAAGATATGTACATATATATTATATAAAAAAGAGCTATGTTACTCTTTACCTTATAGCTGCATTGACCCCAATGAACAACATGCCTTCCCACCCATTTATGTTCATGCTGAAATGAAATTGAATACAATTGCAAATCTTTGAGGGACATAATTTGGTAGATAGAATAAGACATTATAAACTTTTTCATTCTATTACTATAATTTTTAAACATGTCTCACCATATTGAAAGAGAACCAACTGCAATGATAGGATCCTCAAGGTGTCCAGTAAGAACAATTATGGTCATGAAATACCAAATCTCTAAACAAAGCATCACAGCTGAAGCCACAGATAACTTAACAAATGCCCACATATCCTTGAAAGCCAACCATGACAAGCCCTTCCAACCATCCTGGCACCCACCCACAATGTAAACCACCTGAGCTATAGCCACAGCCCAAGCTGAGATATCATAGGCTGCCGCGGCCCCGGTGGTACCCCAGTCAAAGACCTTGATGAAAAGATACAAAATACCAGTGTGCATGATCAGAGCCCCAAAACCAACCCATGCCAGAATTGTCACTTTGCTCTGAGCCTGCAAAAACTTCTGAGTGGGAAAATTGATAGCAAGTGAAAACATCTGAGGAATAATTTGTATTGTGAATTTCCCAGCAAGCTCTGCAATTTGATCCTCTTGGCCTAGTAGTTTGAGGATTGGGGTAGAGAATATGTAAAGTGGTAGTAGAAAAAAGCAAGCGGTGAACAAGATTATCCATGAACGTTGCATGTAAACTCCTAACATGTCTACTTGCCCAGCTCCAAATGCTTGCCCACATAAGGTCTCTAAAGCACTCCCCATGCCAAGCTACAATTAACCAAATAATTATTCATGTAATTACATTTAATGGTCTTTTTCTTTGAGATCATGCATTAAATAATATGGCAAAACTCAGAAGACCATAAACATGAAGAAAAGAAAGAAAGTATTTTTTTTTCCTTACCAAGAAGCCAAAAGAGAAATTGGCAATAACAGAGAGAGAAATGGCAACAGCAGAGAGCTCCACATCGCCAAGATGTCCAACGAAAATATTGGTAAAGGAATTAATGCCATAATTACACCATATATTGAAGGCTATAGGGCATGCAATGGTCCAAAGCTTGGAGGATTCAACAATGAAAATAGTCTTAGCATCATGGAAGTTGGTAATGGCAGGGTAGTCTTTATTATCTCCATCTCCATCCTCATCATCCGTCGACCCCACCACCCCTGTTGGGGCATATTGAAGCTCTGCCGACTCTAAAATCGACACCCCATCAAACCCATTTACGCCTTTCTTCGAATACGACGGCGGCGGTGATGATGGTGATGATGATGATGTTATCAACGTTGTTGATGACAACAACAACGACGAAGACGAAGACGAAGATGATGAAGCAGAAGACCTTCTTCTCTCTTCTCCATCTTCCTCCTCCTCCAACTTGAGTACTTCTTCATTTTCTTTCCTCTTATTACCTATTTTGACTGATTTTGTTTTATTATAATGATAATAATATAAAAGTAAAGCTAATCCTTTTTCTTTTGTTTGTTTGGCATTCCTTGCTAATATCACTCAAGTTTGATCAGAATCATGTTATTACCAAGTTTTTATTTTGTGTTTTTTGTTTGAATGTGCGTGTTGTATTGTATGTTTGTAAATTATTGATATGAGTTTTTGAGTGTTGGCTATAACTTAGCTAAGCCATTAAAAGGAATTGGCGTTTGAGTCGGAGGTGACTCGGTCTTGTCCACAGCCTCTTTCTTTCTTTCACTTCCACTCTCCTCAATATTAATACTCTCTCTCTCTCTCTCTCTCTCTCTCTCTCTCTCTCTCTCTCTCTCTCTCTCTCTCTCTCTCTCTCTCTCTCTCTCTCTCTCTCAATTAAAAGTCATATTATTTTGGTAATTATATTATTACACACTCAAATTAACAATTAATTTTAAATCATTCTACCCTATACGTACTGTATAATATAATTACACAGTGATATTAATTTGTATTGTTAATTAATATTTGTTAGATTATTTGGAGATAATAAATCATGATCTTGTTGAAATTGTTGTTTTCTTTCTTTTTACTGTATATATCATAGCAATTTTTTTTCTTTTCTAATATTTTTGCAATCAATTTATATTGTTTTTTTTTTAATAAAGACTACTAACTAAAAAAAATAAAAATAAAGAATATATAGAAAGTTTGTCACTTTGTTGTGAAGATTTCGAGACAAATAATTTGCCATAGTAAATACATTATTTTAATTGATAAATCTATTATGTATATCTGTTATAATTAACACTTCTAAAATATATTTATTAATTTGAGTACAACATTACTGTGAATTTATATTTTTTTAATGTAAAATATTTATATATTCGTTTCTTATGATGTATTATCGTGTTAATGTAATTTTCTTTAATTTTTGTATCTCTTTGATAAAATATGATTGATAATTGATTTGAAATTAAAAAAAAAAATTCATAGACCAAAAATTTAAATTTTTTTACAGATATACATTAACATAGATAAATTTTTATTTTTATGATTTTTTTTATTTATAAAAAATACAGACTTCAATAAACTATTTAATAATTTTTTATTTGATTTTATAGTTTATTTATAGTTGTTAATTTTCTCATTATTTTTTAGTGTATATTGTTAATAGATAGTTGTTGTGATGTTAATTTCTTGTTATTTACTTTTTACTAAGAAAATTATATTTTTATAATTTTGAAAGTTTGAAATTATATTTTTATAAATAAAGATTTTACGTTGTAAAATTATAAATAAAATAATATAAAACAAAATATTTTTTCCTTAGAAAACCCCTTAAAATTAATTGTAAATTTGACTAACAAATTCTAGTTTTACATTAA
Source organism: Cannabis sativa (assembly GCF_029168945.1). NCBI lineage: Eukaryota > Viridiplantae > Streptophyta > Magnoliopsida > Rosales > Cannabaceae > Cannabis > Cannabis sativa. Next base: position 36,487,323 of record NC_083601.1, on the reverse strand, counting down.
GTTCAAATCTCCTCCTCCAATATAAAAAAAAAAGAATGTAATTATTTTAAATAGAATATTTTATTTACCAAAATTATAGGACTTTTAATGCAGATATAATACAATTTTTTTTAAGTAATATTAATTAGAGAGGGTATTAATATTAACTAAGAAGAGATAAGAATATCATTGTTAATATTATGTTATGTATACAGATAATTTATCTAAAATAAATGGGGACAGCTTATTTTTTCTACATTATACCTACACTACACCTCTTCTTTATTTATATTGTTTTTTCATCTGAAGACAATCATTTAATGACCCATTTATATTATTATTATTATTACCATAAATTGCTTTAGTTTTTTTTTTTCTTGAAGGATTTTTTGGTTGATATTTATGTAATTTTTACAACTTCAAATGATTTTATCCACCACCACTTCATACTTGGGTACATGATCAGATGCTCTTATTGCCATCATAACTTTATAATTGAAAATTTTGAGCAAAAATAAAAAATTTAGAATTGAAAAAGAATGAAAAGTGGTTGAATTTGTTTCACACCACGACTTGACGTGAGAAGAGTTAGCTGAAACAATAAAATACAGTCCAAGTCACACCTCTGAAACCTTAGCCACCAAGTTCCTCATCCCATGTCGTGGCTGTCCATAGAGTGAAAGATTCACAAAAGAAACAGGGGAAGAAAGAGAAAGAAAATAAAAATGACCTTCGAGGTGGATGGTAAGCTAGATAGAAATTATTTCATCATTTCTTATTTATGTATTAACTCTGATTGTTTTCAATAAACAGTTTAGTTTTAAAAAATGAAAAATGAAAAATGAAAAAAACATTTTCTGTTTCTGGTTATAGAGAATTCAGAGTAAATAAAGTTTGTATATTATTTCAATTATAAAATGAAAATCACGATGAAAAATGTAACTATTCCAATTCCAGAAAGAAAAAGAAAAAGAAAAAAGTTGCATTCATAAATATTTGTTGTAATGTATAAGACAATTAAAAATCATATTTATTTATGTTAATTCATAGTTATCCATGGGGATGAAAATAAGAAGAAAAAATATGATCCAAATCAATTTGTCAAGGCAAAATTTTGGGTTTGTGAATAAGCAGATCACACTTGGATTTGGTTTCTCATAACAATGTCGGCCATCGTTGGGGATATCGAACAATTTATATGCATTATAAATTGTATGGCATTTGCAAAACAAAATTTTATGCATTATATACAGATACAGAAGACTTGTGAACTAGTAGTAAGGTGGCATTTGCAAAACAAAATTTTCATTTTCTAAATATGCCCTAGATACTTTTTATTTCTTTTACTCATATTAATCATTCTTTTATGAATAATTAAAATGAATAAATGAACCATTACAAGTACAGGGTGCTTTATCTCAAAAAAAAAAAAAAAAGGTACAGGGTGAAATTTTATAACCATGGCACTGGATAAAAATTTGACATGTTTCTCACCTTTTACTCCACTCAGAGAAAACGCATTCTATCTCAAAAGCAATAGCAGTAATAGTAGACTCAGGTGGCATTCTAACAATAAAAATCTATCGAGCTATTTTAAGCAGCACTAGTATATGTCATTTTAACTTTTTTACATAGTAATTGTTGGACAACGTGTGTTTTACTTCTAGCACATATTATATTGTTGGGTTTTAAGCTGAAAGTAGTAATTGAATTCATTTGATTGATCATTAGTGACTTTCAGTACAAACACATTCCCATAAAGTTGTTTATATATAATGTCAAGGTAGTAAGTGATAATCCGAAACTAGGACTCAGAACCTTTTAAAGATAATCTGGCTGCCAACTTCTTATCCTCTCAGCCATGCGTTTCTGTAGGATGAGTTATCACGCAATGAAGCGTCATGGGGCTTGTATTCCATTACATATCCGTGTGGAAGCTTCAAATGTCGCTTGATTGAATCTCTTAAAGCCATCACAGCCTACAACGACCAAGAAATATGAAGACACGTTTATTTCACTTATTCAGATATACAACAAGTACAACATAATACACTATCACCAACCTGGTGATCAGATGCATCTCTATTCCAGACACTTAATATATCCTCATTGAAACGAATGCTCAACACTGCTCCACATATGTTATCTCCATAATCGAGTTGATCACCTATCAATGCAAGGACCTGCATACACCAAAATTATGACTTTCAAGTTGCACCATTGAGTGAGCCACCTCTGATGGTTTGATTTTATTCAATCACACAAGTGAAAATCCCTCCAATTGAGAAAATGAAAAACAAGCTGTCGCTATTATGGATAATTTCTACAAATCTTTTCTTTTCAGACTTCTTGGAATGCAAAAGACTGCATCATCTAAATCTAAATCACCTAATGATACAGATAAAAGTTTAAACAACTGGAAAGATTTTTACTTTTTCTCCTACAAGAACAAATACATAAACAAATTTACAAGGCCAATTTTAAGAAAACAATTCAGGAAAGAAAAAAAAAATCCGAATTGTTTAGGTTGATATCAGCAAGCCATCAAACTATATGGTCTAGAATCCAGAATAGGTAAAGAGACCATGATTTCAGAGATATTTTACGTAAACAATACTTCAGAAGGAATAGACAAAAACAACTTAAATAAAAATCAACATGAACCCAATTCCCCAGATGTATAGAAATGGTTTGTAAATCATTTTTCTTCATAAAAAGTAAAAAGTTTTACTTTTTAGCCTTATGGGTTGCCCCTTGATGTCTAAAAAAGAGGCTTACACTTCAATTACCTAACATGAGAACCATTGGTGAGGCTTAGGGTCTTAATATCTTCAAAAGTGGTAGCCTTACTAGGTTATGGCTTTTGGACTGAGAAAATACATCTCAATCCCCATTGTTTAGACTTTCATTAAAGGAAAAGCAAGATATTTTGGGCTAATAAATTGAACAGGAAACAAAAGACCGCAAACAGTACAGTTGGTCAGGTCTGAATCTCATTAAAATAAAACGTGAAAAATAAGAAGCAGGGTAAGTAAGATGCAACATATATATTCCTGAGTCAATTTTTGTCCTTACCAAATCCTCCCAGAAACGGCCTGATACAACTTTTTTGAAACGTAGTATCCACTTGCCTCCATTACAGTTAGCAGAGTCCTAACCAGCCAAACAGGAAATGAACAAAAATAAAGTACCACATAGATGATGAAAATTTGAAAGTCGGAAGTAAATAAGACCACACCACATGGCCAGGTTTCAGCTGTCTACCTCCCATAAAGGTCGAATGCCCTCCTTGAAAAGATGCAAGTCCGTTGGGCTTGGCAAAGAAGAGGGACGGGCCAAGTGGCAATAAGCAAACCAAAAACCTTCAACCTAAATGTTTTCAGCAGGAAAATACAAACACAATTGAGAAAGTCTTACAACCATCTTTTAGGCTTCCCCAATTCTTTTTGGGGATTGTGTGTGGAAGAAAAAGAAAGAGATGGAAAAAAAAGGTATCTAACCGTGCTGAATTCCACAATTCTTTTAATATTGTCTTCATATGATTGGTTCCTGACTCCAGGTGTCCGACGAGTGTACCAAAATATAAACTTTTGCTAATATTAAGAAGTAAAAATTTTAAATTAGCATTGATACAAGCCATTAGATTATGAAATGGATTAAGTCAATTGTTTAGTTAAGAACAACATGGCAGAATTGGATCATCATCACAAGCAAGCATTATCGTCTATAAACCCATTTCAATTGAGGCCTGAAGCCATTATAAAGGAATATACTTTCACAAAATCAAAATCAATTCTCAAGAAGAAGCTACATGCATTTATTTTGTTCCCTTATCTTAGTAAGTAAAGTTGTTGGGCATAGACTAATAACAATCAATAGAAATCTAATGATAATTATAAGTATTAAAAAGACAATCACAATTATGAAATCACTTCAAATCAACCAAGAGCTTAGATTTTCCCCTACATTCAATTACGCTCTTGAAGATAAAAATACTTTGTTTTCCAATATTAGTCCATGCGGTTGATGGTAGGAAAAGGATATTGCCCAGAGGCTAGAGATACAGACGCTTTTCTTCTATTTTACATTTTGGTCTTGGCTTCTGTTCACATATTTTAATTCAATTGACAAGCTTTGTCAAAGCCACAAACTAAATCCAAAAAACTTAATTCAGAACAAGAAAAACATTCACCATTAGCATATCAAACTTTAATCAATCATACATTTTCCCAATACTATCCATATAATCAGTTCGCAGCACCATACAGTCTGAAAGTTATCACTTTTCGATTCATAATCCCTATTAATACCTAAGAAACTTAGGAAATTTATCACTATGAAATTAACGGAGCGTGTTAAGAACCCTAGTTAGATAAATACTCATGATGCATTACATGCACATTGAGAAAATTCAAACAATAACAGTACAAATGTAACTACGTGATCCTCAACTGTCTATTGTGCACCCAATCGAAAAACAATAACATACTAAAAACACCAGATTATAATTTATTTTTCGGTTAGTAATTAAGGAAATCATACGAGAAAACCCTAACTGCTTAGGATTCGACAAATAAAACCCAAAAAAAATCATATTGAATGTTGATGAAAGATAAATTTAGGTTAGGATTACCCTGAGGGGGTGGAGGCCAGCTTTGAGGTCGCGATTCACGCGTTCACGAAACTCTTGAGAGTCCGTACTGCTGAAGTTATCAGCGGCGGCGACAGAGGAGTCCTGAAGCGATTGAGGAGCATTGGCATTATCGGTGGCGGTGGTAGTGTTATCAGATTGCTTCTTCTCTTTCTCCGAAACTGACTCCATTTGTGAGCTCTACTCGTTTCCTTCGAACACCCAGAACTATGTATGTAGTTTTTGTTTTGTTTTGTTTGGGAAAGGAGGAGGAAAGTACAGATGTTTTCAGGCGAAAAAAGAAAAGAACACGGATACTTCCCTTTCCAGAGATGGGCTAGGCCGTCACACCTCCCGTCATTTGGGCCGTCTGAACTATGGGCTGGGTCTTGCTATTCCCATCATTTGATGTAGAGGATAATTAGATAAATCACTATTTCGGTTAATTTTTTTTTTTCATTTTTACGATTTTTTTATAAAAAAAATAACACAAAAATACAGTTATAATCTCTCGATTTTTTTTTTTAATATTATTAACAATTTTATGGCCTAAAATTTTTATTTATAAAAATACTTGTAAAGTTTAAAATTACAAAAATACACTCTGCTCAATAAAACATAAGAAAACAACTAAAAAATAACAAGAAATCAACCTCATACAACTATAAATAAACTATAAAACAGTGAAAAACAAACTAGAAACATAATTTCATGACAACTATATTACAACTATATATAAACTATAAAATTAAAAACAAAAAAAACTTGTAATTACTGAAGAAGTATTTTTGTAAATGAAAAAAATTAAAGTGTAAAAATAAAAAGAATTCATGTTGTCATATATATATTTTTTAAAATTTTCAGTTTATTTTGTACATTTTTTAATATTATATTTGTTTATATATTATAATTTAGAATAAAATTATTAACTTTATGTAAATAAATTTATAAATATATATTTTATTCTATTAAAAAAACACTAAATATTATGTTATCAAAAAAAAAAAAACACTAAATATTTTCTATTAAGATATAATTATTTTCATATAAAGATATACTATTTTAATAGGAAAAATTACATAAACTGTTTTTTTAAAGGGGCTAATTAGGATTTTTGTCCCCTAAATTTTGACATGTATCAAATTATACCCCTGAACTTTTAAGGCCGTTAAAAATGCCCCATGAACTATTGAGATTGTTAGATTTAAAGACTTTTGTCCAATTTTAGTAAAAAAGTCTAATATGGATAAAAGTTCAAGGGACATGATTTAGTATATGTCAAAATTCGAGGGACATGATTTGGTAGATATCAAAGTCTAGGGAGCATAGTTTAGTACATAAACAATCACTGAAATAGTAAAATTGAATGAAATTAGACAAAAGTCCTTAAATCAAACAATCGCAATAGTTCAGAGGCATTTTTAACGACTTTAAAAGTTCAGAGGGCAAAAATCATAATTACCCTTTTTTTGGTAAAACTCTTACACTATCACATTTAATTTTTTTATTTTTTATATTTTTACGGTATTTTATAAAAATATAAAAAAAACTACATAAAAATAACAAAAAAATAACACACAAAATAATAAAAAATCAACAACAAAATAACAAGAGCACAATATTAAAATACACTAAAAGACCATATTTTATGTAAATAAAATCATAAAAGCCATAAAAATATTTAAAATTTTGTTCAAGCAAATTTTGTATTTTTTTTGTGCTTTTTTTTTTTTTTAAACAATCTATTTTTAATACAAGAATTAAAAGATGTATAACTAAATTTATAGCTGACCCAAATTAATTTTTTATTTTAAAAGAACATAGAAGTTATTCTTAAATACATGTTATATGTATACCCTAAAATATAATGACATAATTACGGTTGAAACAAAAATAAAGTACTAATTTTTGTTTTAATTTTTTTAACCACAAGAGTTTCCCTAAATTCATGAGTTGTAGTTATCAGAATCTATTTTTCGAAATACGTGTTGGATTTTTGTAAACCAAAAGAGTGTTGGATTTTTGTAAAGCAAAAGTAGGGAACTGTAGTCTATATAACATACCATTTTGAGTTTTTTTTTTTTTTTTTTTTTTTTTTTTTGGAGATGCTGCAAAGTATTGTTTTGTTTCTCTTTGAAGCAGACTGAGATCCCAAGCCCCAGTCCCACTCAACAAAATGGACTGAAAATCATGGGAGGAAGGGAACAGATGCGATGGTCGGTACGGGAAGATAAATTTAATGGCAAATTTCAAAATATTTTATGAACTATAACACTTACTTTTGACCTTTTTTTCTCCTAATTTTTCAATAGGTGTTAAATTATGTTTAGTTTATTTTTACTTTTCCAATTAATTATGTAATCAGGTACCCATTGTATGTACTTCACTACAATTATCAACTCCGTTCATATAATAATGAGTAGGAGAGTAAATCAAAAGGAGTTTGCAAGAAGATTGCCAATGGGAGGGATACAAGCATTTGGAGGGATCCTTGGATTCCTCATTTAAAAGGTTTCATTCCGAAACCGATTGGTAATGGCACTCAGGGTCACATCTATGTGGCCGATCTCTTATTAACATGTGGCAGATGGGATGTTAACAAATTAAGAAGCCTTTTTGATCATTATACTGTCTCTGCTATCTTAAAAGGTGGCAATCCTTCTGGGCAAGGTGAGGACAGATGGATTTGGACATTAGAGAGTAATGGGCGATTCTCTTGCAAATCGGCCTATTTAACTCAAGCTTTGGAAAGAGCGCCTCATTGTGAGGTGGCTCCACTCTGTGGAATAAACTATGGAACAGCAAAATTTTGGAGCGACATAAGATTCTGTGGTGGTGCATCCTGTCCAACGCACTCCCTGTTAGATCTTTAATCGGAAGCAGGTTTCAGATTGAGACTATGACTTGCCCGCTATGTGGATTAAGGGATGAATCTATCGAACACTTGTTTCTTACTTATGATTTGGCGTCACATGTTTGGAGATCCTCGCCTTGGGGTATCTACCCGGTGTGTGATAACGGAATTCGCATGTGGGACTGGGTTAAGTTTATTTGGAGTCTCAAGGACAGGGGTATACGAGCTGAAGAGGTCTTTCTTTATGCTTCAATTGTAGTCGACACCATCTGGAGGACAAGAAACAAGGTGGTTCACAATGACTGTCTGCCTGATGTGAAAAGATGCATTGACTCTGTTTGTTACTCATTTGCAGATATTCATCCTACTATCTTGCCTGATCATGATCAGATTCGGCGAGAGTTTTGGGCTCCTCCACCTCAGGACTGGATTAAACTTAATTGTGATGTTAGAGTGGGCCTGGAGAGTATGTGTATCGCAGTTGTCGCAAGGAATCACCTGAGTGAGGTGATCCGGGTTCACTCGACTCAGTTAGACTTCTCGGATGCGCTGTGTGGAGAGGCTGCGGCCTGTTGTTTAGCCGTCTCGGCGGCTTTAGAAATGGGACCCAAATTTGTAATAGTGGAGAGTGACTCGAGACTAGTCATCAATGCGCTCAATGGGAAGGAGTCTCATTGGGCTCTTGAGAACTATGTCTCCTTTTGCTCTAAGTCTTCTCCCTCGTTTATTAGTTGTAATTTTATTAATGTTAGTAGATCCTGTAATTTTGTTGCCCACAATGTCGCTAAGTGGGCTTTTACCCACCATTTGAACGGCTCTATTTCGGTTTCCTCCTTACCGGAGAACTTATTTTGTAATGACCATGAGGTCTAACTATTTCGTTTTATGATAATACGCTTATTATTCAAAAAAGTACATTAATTCAAGAAAAAATTTGCTATCTTTCCTAAATATAAATTTGATGAATAGTGATACAAACTTTCATAAAATTTAAGTACAATTTCAATTATTATTAATGAGCTTCTTATTCTATTGTATATTGTTCAATAGTTACAAATTAGCAACACCACAATATAAATAATAAAAAAGGGCCTATTAAATTGATAAATAATTAGAGATGAAAAATCTACAACTTAAGGTCATTGACCCATCCATGATTTGATCTAAGTGGAACAGTTAAGTGAGCCCCCAAAAGACAAGAAAAATAATGGTGGGAGATTTTTACTGAACAGAGCACTTAGCACAGATGACAGAACAAAAATTGTCAGTGACAAAATCATGGGCCATATTAATGAATCATGACTCACATGATCCTTCTTTTCCAGCAGAAAGTGTCTGATAAAGAATCCAACGATGCTTTACAACTATGGCACCACATTCACAATATCTTACAAAAGATATGACCATTATTATATTACATGCCAATATGAATCAAAAAGGGCAAAAAGAAAAAGTTTGATGCAGCTGAATCTTTTTGTATAAATTAGGAAGTAATACATGTATGTATATAGCCTTATGTATATGCCAAGAGAATGTCAAACATTGTCATGATGAAACTTTGATATATATATATATATATCAGAAACAATGAAATAGGAGAAATGAATAAAGTGATAAATAATTGATCAGACTGAGAAAAGTGCTCTATGATTCTTTTGACAATAGTAGTTTCAGCTTATATTTTGGCCTTACTAGACTTTGTATTTTTATTTTTTTATATAATCAACTTAAAGCTCTAAAATGAGGCCGTGTGAGGCATTGGCAGATAAGTAGCCTTTACAGGAGATGTAAAAGCAAATGTCAAAATGCACTTACTAGCTCTCAAAATCATTACAGCTCCACACAAATTACTACCTAAAAGACAAGACTCAAATGTTTTCTTTTCTTTTTTTTTTCAAAAAAAAAAAAAAAAAGCTGATTTGTTGAGAAAGAAGCTGAGCTTTGTCATTAAGTAATCTTGTTGGGATATATACCTAACATATTTTGAACCTTTGAGATAATCTATTCCCTCATAACTCCATCTCTATGCTCGATTGTGCTATGATTAAGAAAATAATGAACGAACAAGAGACTAAATTTTGTTGTTTTAAAAGGTTAGAAACTTCTACCAAAACTATCCTTGAATCACAAGATAATCTACAGAAAATCACATTTTCTTTTTCTTCTGTAACTCTATTTTTACAAGAGAAAGAAAGCTACTATATAGTATGTGCATATACCTTTGGTATATTAAGCTCACGAACATCATGGGGTCCATTCACATTTGCATTTACAGGGGAAGAGGTCTTACCAAGAGATGATTCTGAACCAGCATTTGAAAATCGAATATTCTCAGGAGAGAAGTCGCTACCAGTGCCAGTAGGTACCCCGCCACCACCCCCAGAATCAGCATTAACTCCATGAAAAGACTCCCCTGAAACAAGTGCTTGCAACAATTTTGGAGGTGGAGGTACAGTCACTTCCACAAGTCCTTCCAACATCTTCACAACAGCCCCCATTGCAGGCCTAATTGCCTCATCATCCTGTATGCACCACACTGCCACCAATGCCACACGCCTCGCTTCATCAACATCATATGCCCTGCCAAGCCTATGATCGATCACTGCAGCCACATTGCCCTCGATTATCTGGCGTGCAGCCCATGGAGGAAAGAACCATTTATCAGTAGTAACTCCTCTGCCTTCATTATCACCAGCAGAGGGCAGTGTTTCCACATTACGGCGGCCACCAATTAGTTCTATCAATGTCATTCCATAGCTATAAACATCAGCCTTGGTTGTGATTGCCACGCCTGATATCCATTCTGGGGCAACGTATCCCCATGTACCCCTCATTGTGGCTAACACCCTACTAAAGTCCCTGCCAAGTAGCTTTGCCAACCCAAAATCTGAAACTTTAGGTGTGTAATCACTGTCGAGCAAAATGTTTTCTGGTTTGATATCACAATGAATGATGCAATCTCTACATTCTTCATGGAGATAAGCAATACCTCTGGCCGTACCGATTGCCACCTTAAATCTCGATTCCCAGTTCAACATTGGACCTTCTTTGCGTAAGTAAACACTCAAAGAACTATTTGGCATGTAATCATAAACCAAAAGCCTATGGGAATCTTCCGAACAAAATCCCCTAAGTCTCACCAGATTGACATGTTGAATGTTCCCAATAGTGCAAACCTCAGCCCGGAACTCTTTCTCTCCACTGCCCGGCCTCTCGAGGCGTTTAACGGCAACAAGAGCAGCAGAATCTGTTAATAACTTTCCTTGGAAAACTGCTCCAAAACCTCCATGGCCTATTTTTTCCGAGAAACCCCTGGTAATCTGATGAAGCTCTTTATATGAAAAAACTTTCAAAGTCAATACTGGGAAATCTCCATCTTCTTCTACTGTCTTCCTCCCTTTTCTCCTCTTGAAAAATAACACACCTACCATTACGAATCCCAAAACAGCAATCAACCCAACAATGATAGCAGCCAAAACTACAGGATTCAGATGCTTTTTCCTCTTCTTTAGAATACCTTCTTTCCCTACCCTTACATGGACTACTTCCAAATCCATGTTATCAGAGGTCGAATTTCTCAAGTTCAAGAGAGACCCAAATAAATGTTTGCACAACTTGGTCCTCACATCATAATGCACACCAACACAAGTGCAATTTTCCAAGCAAGCCTTTTGACAGAGATCAAGTCTAGAGTTAAAAGTGTCAACTTCAGAATCACTACTATCGCCTAAGCTCGCAATACCAACCTGCTCAAACATATCATCAGCTTTTTCTTCACAAGAAACGGGATCGTTCACACGGCGACAACCATCGGAGTAATCCCTAGATGACTCCCAATTTATCTTATTAACGGGTTCAAAACCAGAGAGGCAATTACATCTCTCGGTCAGGCTATCGCAGAGCCCAAACTTCCCACACGTACCAAAGACCAGGCACGTGTTGCTGGGCTCAAACCAGAACATGTTCCAATTCTCTACCTGCGCCGACCATGTGTTCTGCCGGAGCTGACCCGAATAATGCAGTTGGAACCGGGTCAGCGGTGGAGTCAACCCATCCAACGGCGTCTCGGCAAACCCAAACGACGCCGTTTCCATGAAAGGGTTGTCAAAATGGAACCTGTATATGTACGGCACCAACATCTCTGGCACATTGGAGAAAGCCTTGCCGGTCCAATTTCCGGTGCTCCAGTAAGGCATACTGCCATTGAAGACGAGCTCGAACTCGCTGTAGTCGGGTCTGAGTCTCAAAGAGTACAAACCTGGAGAAGGGTCTGATGAGCTCCGCCAACTAGTCAAGCTTTTTGCCGTGGTGAGGTTCATTCCCGGCAGCCACGTGTCAGTCGGATAGTCGAAGCTCTGCCATGAAACCGTGCCTCTGGTTGTGAGAAGAACCAGGTTACCATTCTCCAAAAGCTTGAGGGCTGTCCCGGCTTCAAGATTCGTGCTCTGCCACACGATCGAACTAACGGAATCCTTGACCGCCAATCGTCCCGTCTCAGTGATTTCCAAGGTCGTAGACGATATATTCTTAATGGGTCTCTCTCGGTTCGCAACCCAAATGTAGGTCGGCGGCGAAATGAAGCTATACCAAATACCCAGATAGTACCGACTCCCATTTGGACTGAAAAACCCAAGCTGAAACGTCTTGTTCTTACTGAAGATTGTCGTATTTGCTTCTAGTAAGATCTTTGTCGAGAGCAGTTCCTCGATTTGCCTCGTCGTTTCAGATGGGACTGAACTCTGAGCAAGCTTCTGAGGTTCGGACATCTCCAAAGACCCATCTAAGGAATAAGGACTTGTTCTTCTGGGTCTGAGTAATTTCGAACTGTAATCACTTTCCTGAACATGGGTTTCATACGTTTCGAAATTTGGAGTAAGATTAGCATTCGAGATCATTACATGAAAGGTCAAGGAAAGAAGAAAAACAAAGGTTGTGAGTGGTGGCGCTGGCAACATTTTTCTTTGAAGTGTTTGGGTAGGTAGAAAATCACTTTCCCGGAAAAATAAATGATGCCATGAATATTTATCTATGTGGCTCATTGAGAGAGAAAGAGAAGAAGATATTCCATAGAGATATTCATGGGTGTCTGAAAAAGCTAAAAATACTTTTTCAATGACAAAGGAGATTAGAAATGGGATGAAACTTGAAAGTTTTTCGAATGACAAATTTACCCTTCATCAATTTAATTCGAAAAGTTTGAATTAAATTACTAAATTGAAAGTACATGATTCTCCTTTCTGAAATATTTCTGTAGTAAAACTATCTCCATGCTTTTAATTTTGTGTTAAATAGAAAAGTGTAAAAAAAATCAATAAAATTTTATTAGAAGTTTATAAACCATATTAAATGCATAAATAAAAATATAAAAAATTAATAATTATATTAATTAGTCACAAAAAATTAAATAAAAAATTAATATTTATTATAATATAAAATTTAATTTATACTAATTTTGTGTTAAATACAACTTTTATCATACCTTAAATTTACACCGCATTAAATACTACTAAATTATACATACACCACTTTTATAACACTACATTATATATATGTTCTAAATAAATAAAAATAATGGAATTGGAGTTGGGGATATTTTTGTAAAAAAAGAATAATATGTAATGGGAGGAGGTCAGAAAAGGAATATGGTGGCAGACAAATGTTCTGAAGTCCAATGAGCAGGCTTGTTGGTCATATATTTTCAACGGAAGTAAGTAATTCTAAGTCTAAAGTAGTATTTTTATTATTTTCAAAAAAAAAAAAAAAGTAGTATTTTTTTATTACTAAAAAAATTATAAAATCATCAACACGCGCAACTCTCGTTTTGTTTTTTTTTTATTCTTTTCTGGAAGGGTGCAATTCTCGTTTTGAAGTATGGTCAATATTACTATACGATGTTTTTTTCTTAAATGAACTATTACTATATTCTAATTTCGTTTAATTCACTAATTAGGATATATCATTGTATCTCACTAATACTATTTCTAACCACACATTCAATACTAATATTACACAACTAATGAATATAACCAAAATTTAATTGAAATCATGCCGTATAATATTAACAATCTAACTTTTAAGTATGGAATTAAGGTGAACATAATTTTTTGCTTGATTGGTAAGAAGACACAATTTTAGGATCACATTAAATTAAATACACAATATTGGTACTAGTGTGGTACCAAGACTTTGACCCTCTTCACATATTAGTAATGATATTATCAAAATTTGAGTGAAACTTAAATGAATATCAATTATTATTCCTTTCTCTTATAAGGTATAAGAGATAAATATATTTTGTGGTTTTTATTTGTGACATAATATATAGTTGATATATATTCTTTTTTTAAAAAGATTATAAATCAGTAAGATATTAATGATGTTAGAACAAAAAATCCATGCACTGACTATGAATGGATGATTCAAGTGCCCTGCACGTATTGTATCATCATTTTATATCATGTGATTAACAATATCACATTAAAATTTCCCCACCTAACTAATGATGAATTAAACTTGTGATCCCTTACATAGTTCTTATCATCATGATATTTACAAATTTAAGCTAATTACTATCATAAATATATATCGCTAATATTAATACTTTTTTGATCATGAAGCCTGATTCATTTCTCAATTAATCTAATACATTTCAATTTTCACATATAGAATTGGATGGGTACATCACAAGAAACATAATGAGAGTCCCACTTATTATGTCACTATAAGCTAATGTCACCTTAAAAATATAATTGATTATATAAATTTATGAACAAGTCTATATCATCTTTTACATTTGTTAATTATGTTTCTTTGGATACTAACTTAGTAATTGCTCATGTATTATATTATGTTATATATTATGCTAGTCCAGTCAATCTAATCTAATATAGAATAGAACATTTTCAAATACTAAATTACATAACAAAGAACCCAACTTTAATAACATTAACATATACATTATATCACACATGTCACTATCAAGTATCAACCAAGACTGGTATTAGTCTTTTGTACGAGCTTTTAATATGTGCTTTCACATGAGACTACATGTCCCCAAAAATATGGGAGCCCTAAAGCTAAATGTTATCCATACTACATGAAAAAATATTCCTCTGTTTTCCTTTATGATTTGCTCATTTTTTGCTGAAATTTATGATTTGCTCATTAATTGTACTATTTATGAATAGTGAAACAACACACTCATGTCTAATGAGACCCACATGTCTTTTGATACATATAGGATGGAATGGCTCATTAGTTTAAATTCAAAAACAAAAAAAGAAGAAGAAGAAGAAAGAAAAACTAATGTATTGGTCCAAAATGTGTTAAGAAGTAAATATTAAAAAGTAAAAGACATATATAAAAAAAAAAAATAAGTGGACAGCAGCCAGGCCCCACTTCCCACTAACCCAGTTGGTAAAGGTATTTATAATAATAATAATAATAATAATAATAATAATAATAATAAGGCCCCTAAATTTTCACATGTACCAAATCATGCGTTCTGAACTTTAAGGCCATTGAAAATACCACCTGAACTATTGAGATTGTTAAATTTAAGGAATTTTGTCTAATTTTATTCAATTTTACTATTTCAATGATTGTTTATGTACTAAACCATGTTCCCCAGACTTTGATATCGACTAAATCATGCCTTTCGAACTTTGACATGTATGAAATTATGCCCCCTGAACTTTCATCCATGTTAGACTTTTTTTACTAAAATTAGAAAAAAGTCCTTAAATCCAACCATCTCAATAGTTCAGGGGCATTTTCAATGACCTTAAAAGTTCAGAGGACATGATTTGGTACATGTCAAAGTTCAGGGGGCAAAAATCCTAATTAGCCTAATAAGAATGTTAAAAAGTAGAGAAATACTAAAAAAATTTAGTGGTGCTTAGAGTATCTTTAATGGTAAAATTTTAAAAGATATTTGGTGAGGTGGCCATATTATATAGTAAAATATTGAGATGCTATACCATTGAAGAAAAAAAGATACCATTCTAAAAATTTGCATAGATAATATGTTGTGGTATTGATGCTATTTATTTTTTTTCATAAAAAAGTGAAGCTAAAAATTTATTGTAGTTAAAAATTAGGACATATATATATAAAATAATAATGTATGAGATCATAATTATAGTATTTTTAAAGAGTGGTATAAATTGAAGTATTTTTATTTAGAAATAAAAGTGTCAAAAATGATGTGTAAGAAAGATAAAATAAAATATTATATTTTTAGATGATGTGTAAATTGTTACTCTTAGCATTTTCTTATGTGTCAACATCGTTATTGGTTCAACTAAATATCAGATCCTATATAGTTTAATATAATAATTTTTAAAGAGTATCACTAGCCAATCGCAAAACGACATATCTAGAGGTGCTAAGCATCACTAGTGCCCTAATAACAATGCTCTAAAAGGTACTACGAGTATTTAACAGTGTTCTCGATGTCATATTGTTATTAGTGCAATTAAATATCAAATCTCATATAACTTAAGAAAATAATTTTTAGTGTAACTATAAAAAGTATTGGACACTAATTGCACTTAATAATAATGCTCCAATAATAATAATAATAATAAGGGAAAGTTGTTAATTAATAGTATCTAAAAGTGGAGTTGAGGGCTCCAAAATTTATAACATTGAGTCCCCAAACAAGCTTTGGTAATAGCAAAAGGCCCAAATTCTTATGGGAACATTTTTTTTTGGGACTTTTAATGTACACCTTTTTTCTAAGAAAGAATGATAAGAACATTTGTTTAACTAAAAAAGTATTGTTATTGGCACCCATGTTCCCTAATAATTTTTTATAGATATCCCCTTATAATTAGTTATTGATATTTTTTAAAATTTGTATTTTTAAATTATATGAGATTCAATATTTAATTATACCAATAATAATATAACACTGAGAAAAATATTAGACACCAATAATACTTTTTAATAATTCTCTACTAAACTATATATTTAGTGCTCTAAAAGTGAAATTCATGTGTAGTTCATTTATTTGAGAGAGTGGAAATAAAAAATATAATATTAGGTACATTTAGCATTTCTTTATTTTCATTGTTACCCTACTATTGACAATAAGGAGGAAGAAAAAAAAAATGGAAGTCAATTTGCTAGGAAGTTTATTGCGTATATAATTCAACAAACACTTACCTCATTTAGATTTAGATGGTTGTATTACATTCTTCCCCTATAATGTTAGAATGACTCAAAAAGATACAAGAGAAAAATTAAAACCAAAATTTGGGATGAGGTTGATTAGTACTATTTAAAATCTCTCAAGTAACGGTACTGTTAAATCAACTCTGACAATGAAGGGCAGGAAAGTTAACACCACAAAACTGATTCCTATTGAGTGGGAGAAAAAAGTGTAGAGGAAAAGGCAAAAGCAGCCTTTCCCACTCATTATAGGTTGTCAAAAAAATATGATATTACTTTACAGCAAAATTTGACTTCTATGGCATACCAAAGCAACCATTATAGTTTTTTTTTTACAACTTCAAAGGTTGCAAAAGTTGTTCTCATCTCCCTTCCTATCCTAACCATTGGTTTCTATATTTAGGCCCCCTATTTTGACATATTCCAGACTCTAAATCATTACAAATTATCAATACTGCCATAGGTGACAATAGATAATTCAGATACTATACCCTTCTCTCTGAAACATTATTTTTCTAATTCAGAGTAAAAAATTTGATGCAGAAACTACAAAGGCATAGATTTGTCTCAAACAACAAAGAGTGTGTGAACTTTCTTAAGATAAAGAAAGACTAGTATAGTGTTCAAAGATAAAGACTGGAAGGCCGAGGCGGCCTTGGAACAAGTAGAACAATCTATTGAGATCGGAGTGTGCTTTTGATACACCAATCAATATTACTAAAGCCAGAGAAAGAATCAAATTGTGACACACAACAAGAAACAAAAAAAGTTATGTACAAGACCAATGCAGAAACAGGTAAGGGTTGGAAGGCAGCATTCACTATTACTTTTCCACCTTCAGATAATTCCTAAGTATTTCTTCTCCAAATACTCAACTTATGATATTTGGATCCAATTGAGAGAACTGGATATGACCCTCTACACATTGCAGCAAAACAACGAGCAAATCTTTTAGACATTTTATAGTGAACTTCACCTTTTACAACTGAAGAATGACTGATGGAAACATCTAAATATGAGCAGGATTTTTTATGAGAATGCAGATCCCAATCACCTAGCCATTGAGTAGGGCTTCTGTAGTTTCAAGGAGAACATTGATTGTTTGTCTCACAAAGTACTAAAGAGCTATTAATTGGAAGTCTGATCAAATACCATTTCCTGTAACATTGTAAAACATAAATTCTAAGCAAAATAATTGCACAGCTCTCAATTCAAGTCTGAACATTCCACTTATTAAGTACAGTAACATCAGGGCATGAGTTAATTGTTTTAGTAGACATACCTGGTCACATATTGGGCAGGCATCACTTCTTTCCATCCACTCAAGAATGCATGACAGGTGAAAATAGTGTTCGCATTTCATGACAAATTTTGGATTCTCTGAATCGTACTCTGCATGTAGATATGTATGAATCATTAGAAAAATACCAACAAGAGCATTAATTTCAAAAGGCAGAAAGGGTATTGCACCTTCAAGACAGATGGGACAAGCATCCTCTTCTTCTTTAGGTAAAATATTAAGGTCTTGTGGTTTTGAGAGTTCCAACATTTTTGACGAGACATCCAAGGAATTTGCATTAGCTTTGCAGTCTGCGTCCTCAAGATCTACACAGGTAGCTGAAGTTTTGAAACTGCTACAGCTAATTGTTTCTTCTTTAGAAGACTCAGAATCAGTTGATACTGGACAACCAAAAACTAAATCATATGGCAAAGGCGCAGGAGGAGGATGGTAAGTATCAGGTGTTGATGTGTCCAGATCCAAATGAACCAAGAGTCCTGCAGTGATTTCGGACTGCAGACCATTGTGAGATGCCAAGGAGTCTTGCTCTTCCAAAGGTGGGGGGTACTGCAGAAAAAATATATCAATCATTTCAAGAATGACACCTTCCAATGCTCAGTCTGCTGCTTGTGTTAGCAACATAAATGCTCAAGCACAAGCATATAAGGTATACAAAAGTTAAGTGATAAGAGAATGATAATGTACTGACATAGTAATATACAGGTGCTCCATGCAAATGAGCTTTTCTGGAAGAACAGCAGCACCCTCCCATTGCCTACAATTTATTTTGTTATCCAGCCAAAATAATCCAAAATTGAGGCATTGCTCCCTGTTATTTGACATTATATGAGGCTTATTTCCAACATGTTTGATCAATGATTTAATACGTTAATAGAAAATAGAGTACTTAGAAAATATGAAAGTAGATGATGCCAAAACAAGCAAATACATTCAAAAATCCAATCATTAAATGTATTCGATTCTGCAAGGGGATTTACCAAGTAATATGTTAGAATTTCCTACCTTCCCAAGATTAAATGTTCAGCCAGGAAACAAATATAAATACAAACTTGGAAGAAACAAAAAACGGCAAGGCTTATATTGAACAGAATCTTAGCATAATTAATTGACTGTTAATAATCTAATGAAAAGAATTGCTGCTGGAAAATGCCCAAGCAGCTAGAGATGTAGGAGTTAGCACTTTTATTGGCTTCCTAGTACTTTTTTCCTTGACAGTCTATATTAACAAGAGCATGTAATTCAGGGAAACACTCCAGTTATATTTTGAAGAACGTATACTTGCAATCGTACTATTGTTCTGGGAAAATCACCAGCAATTTGGACCTGAAATTTTGGCAAGCATACATAATATAGTATTAATGGAAAATTGGCTTCTAGAACTCCCTACTTCAAGCACCTAATGTGGTTAGGTGATACTATTGCTTATTGGTTTTAACGTACGCAGAACCTGATACTCTTAACACACAAAATAAATTTCTAAAAGGGATTTGGATCATATTCGCTCAAGAAAAGGAAATAAAATGCTTGAAGGGTTGCCAAGTTATAATCCAAAATCAAGGGATTCTTCTTTTCAGCCCATTGATTCATATGGACTTTTCACACTTCCTTTATCCAAATCAATGAAAAACACTACTCCAGAAAGAGAATCACTCAAAATAATGAAACAGAACCATAGAAAACAAACCCAGATTAAAAACAAACAGCAAACTTCATTCAGAAAAATCACAATAGGAAAAACAATAAAAGAAGAAAAAAAGAAACCCAATGAAGATTATACAGCGAAAGCAAGAAAATGAGTCAATCCCATAATTCCAATCACACCCAATTCCAAAGTTGATGCATAAATCTTTAGAAAAGAAAAAAGAAAAAAAGAAAAAAACAAAACCCAGTTGAATTCTTGTATGAATAAAGAATCACAACCAGTTTAGCTAAAAAAATTCTTTAAGTTTCATGAAAAGTAGGTTACCTAGAGTAGAAAATGGAGGGTTCCTTCGAAGAAGGATTCGGCGAAGAAAGGTTTTTGTATGTTTCTATCCAATACGCTCTCTCCACTCATAAGTCATATCCACCACCGTAGGGTGACGCTGATCGTTCTACATGTATGTAGTACATCATTAATTATGTTTAGAAATTAATTGATTAAAAATCAATATTAAATGACTTAAGTGGGGACTCAACACGTATTAAATTATATTTTTTTTCCAAAAATAATCAATGGCCATCGATGCAGTCAATTCTATTTTCTTTTATAGAATTATTTATAAAAATGGATTTCCTTATTTAATATGTGAAGCTCAAGACATACCAATCATGTATGTTTATTACTTTTGTCACAAATGATGAAATACATTATAAACCATCTTTAACATTTTCGATTAAAAAAAATAGGTATTTTTTGGGTAGGTATGTTCTTCAAACTGTTCAAATTATACAAACGGCTCATATTGCACTACACTGTATAAAAAATACAGTTTAAAATCTTTTGTGGTGCGGCTGCGGTTTGTATGTTTTCCAAACCTCGCGGTGCGGTGCGGTGCGGTGCAATTTGCAATTTTAAATCTAATAATTACGGTTTAAACCGTACTCCACTATATGTTACAAAGTCACTAATTTTTAATTTTTTTTATATATATATAAGAATAAATATATATACTATATGTGTTTATTACTTTATTTTTTTAAAAAAATTTAATATAATGACTTGATAGTTAATATACGTTAAAACTTTAATAAGATTTTTTTTTTATTTTGTATTGTTAAAGCTTTACTAGTTTGGTTTTTAATTTTTTACTATAATGTTTGATAATGATGATAGTGTAAACCGCTCACACCGCACTGCACCACATCGTATTTTTGCAGTGTGATTTTTTCGATATTAAGATCTCGCGGTGTGGTTGCGATTTGAGATATTATAAAAATCGCATATGCGGTATAGGGATGTAAATGGGGCGGTGCGGGTGCGGGGATTGCTCCCCCACCCCATACCCGCTTCCTAAATTCACCCCGTACCCACCCCAATACTCGTTTAAATTAAAGTGGGGTTGGGACAAGGATTACACGACGGGGGAAGGATTCCCATCGGGTACCCATTACATATATATTTTTGAAAAAAAAAATAATGTCTCAAAGAGAATTTAAAAAAAAAAATCATAAAAACTCATTAAAATAATAAACATAAGTGGAATAGTGTGTATTGTAAATGAAGTTAGTAAATACAAAATTGGTAATTGAAAATAAATGGTTGTGTCATTTATTAAAGCAGTTAAGTGTGATTATTAATATGCATCATCGTAAGTATTTTCATGAAAACTGAAATATCTCATTACTATAATCAATAAAAAGCCTAAAACATGAAGTTATTTTGATTGTAGTAGTTATAATTTTAAAACTTAAATATATATATATACCATATCGGGGTGGGTATTCATTCTCCCACCCTGTCCCGTTTTTGACTCGGGTATAAACATTGAAACCCATACCTACCCCCGCAATGGGGCGCGTACCTGAACCCGCAGGTATAATTACCATCCCTAATATGCGGTTTGGTTTGAAAAAATAGCTACAACTCGCACCACCCGCACCGCAAACACCCCTAATTTGCGGCAATACTACTTAAAATATACAATACAATACTTAACCCCACAAGTTAAATTTTAGGTAAAACCCTCCAAATTTACATTATATTTTGATATTCTAATTTTATTTCTAAGATGCCCTAAGTTGGATAAAATCTCATGGATGGTCAAATGTGTTGGTGGAAACTGACTGTGTCAATATGGTGCATGCTATCAAGAGTAAAGTTCGTATGTATTCTCTATACGACATTGTAATCCACGAATCAAAACTCATTTTTATTAGAATTGTTTAATGTTTCAGTTCATTTTGTAGAGCGATTTGCGAATAAAATGGCCCACTTCTTAGCTAGGGACTTTTATTCTAAAGCTGATTACATGATTAGTAAGGAGTCTGTTCGTGCTAATTTATTGTGCTTACTTTTGAAAGACTTTTAATTAATGGAAGCAACTTTTTCCATTCAAAAAAATAATAATAAATGAAAAGTTGCTAATTGTGGGGTTAAGATTAAGTTGAGATTACACACTTGGGCAAGTCACCATCTTTTATTTTTAGATGGAGCTCAACTGAATCATTGTGTGTTGTTGGGATTACAAAGCTACTAAATGAGTATTTTCTTGCTTCCTCAAAGTATTGTGAAAGAAGTTGATGAACTTTGTTATTTTTTTGGGGGTTAAAGAGAATCGCAACAAGCTCCATTTTACTTTTTGGGAGGGAGGTTTGTTTATCAAAAGCTTTAGAGAGAGTACTAAATAGAAAATGATATCTTAGCTAAATTTATTTGGGACCTTTTTATGAAATAAGATCTTCTTTGGGTGAAATTGATGTGCGATATTTACTTAAACGATCATGAATTTTAGTTTTATTCTTTGAAGGTTGATGTGAGTTGGTGCGAGGAAACTAGTTAATCATAAGAAGATCTTTTCAGCTGACTATATCTTCAATGCTGGGATTAGTGGCAAGCTCAAGGCTAACAAGCTTCAAGCTTTATCAAAGCTCCATTTATTGTGAGCAGGTGAATTACATAAAGTTTATTTGGTGTAGACTCAATGTACCTAAACATAAGTTTATTCTGTGGCAAGCTCCGAATGAACATTTACTATCTAGAGATAAACTTCCGATATGCAACATCCAATTGAATTCGACGTTATGCCTTGTTTGTGAACAAGCTTTTTAGAGTCATTCTTATTTATTGGTTGACTGTAGTTTTTCTCAAAAAGTGCTGCAGGGTGTACAATATTGGCTTGAATACAGTCCTTGGCCTCTCCACTTTCAAGATTGGCTAAAATGGATTCGATTAAAAAAAAAAGGCTAATTAGTAATTTTTTTCCCTTTGACATATACCAAATCACATCCTCTGAATTTTTTTTAGCCGTTAAAAATTTTCCTTGAATTATTGAGATTGTTAGATTTAAGGACTTTTGTCTAATTTCATTCAATTTTAGGCTAATTAGTAATTTTTCCCCTGAACTTTGACATGTACTAAATCGTGCCTCCTGAACTTTTTTGGCCGTTAAAAATTTCCCCCTGAACTATTGAGATTGTTAAATTTAAGGACTTTTGTCTAATTTTAGTAAAAAAATTCTAACATGGATGAAAGTTCAAGGGGCATGATTTAGTACATATCAAAGTTTGAGGGGCATGATTTGGTAGATATCAAAGTCTGGGAAGCATGATTTAGTACATAAACAATCACTGAAACAGTAAAATTGAATGAAATTAGACAAAAGTACTTAAATTTAACAATCTCAATACTTCGGGGGAATTTTTAACGGCAAAGAAAGTTCAGGGGGCACGATTTAGTACATGTCAAAGTTCAGGGGGAAAAATTACTAATTAGCCTCAATTTTATTGTTTCAATGATTGTTTATGTACTAAAACATGCTCCCCAGACTTCAATATCTACCAAATTATGCCCCTCAAACTTTTATATGTACTAAATCATGCCACCTGAATTTTCATCCATGTAAGAATTTTTTTTACTAAAATTAGACAAAAGTCCTTACATTTAACAATCTTAATAGTTCAGGGGGAATTTTTAACGGCTAAAAAAATTCAAGAAATATGATTTAGTACATGTCAAAGTTCGGGAAGAAAAATTGCTAATTAGCCCCCCAAAAAAAAAAATCTCTCTAATATTGTCTCTGCTACAGTGGCAGCAAATATTTATAATTTATGGATAAATAAAAATACTTGTATTTATGATTGCAAGTCTTTCACTATGAGACATACTGTGGGTTTGATCAAAGGAGCTATTAAAGCTATAATCCTTAACATAGTCAATAGGAAATTGAACATGAGAGATTTGACTATTTTAGATTTTATTAGCAAGTTGTAATTGGAGTTTTGTTTCTATGCTTGTGTGGAAATTGTTGGTGATTAATAAGATATTTTTTTTCTTCTTAATTATTCAAATATATATAAATCTATCTATATATATTTCTTTAAAATTTATTAATAAAAGCACATATATATAAATGCAATTATATTCGTGGTAGCACTAGTTTATATAAATGCAATTTAACCTTTTCCTAAAGAAACTAGTGTGCAATCACACGCAATAAGAACAAATATGTAAAACCCAGTCAGTTCACACTCAGCATGCATTATAAATTTAGGGACCCGATTTTGTCCCGTGATAGTAAATAAGAGAATACAATCCGTGATTGTATAGTAGCCATAGAATTGTGTTGTTGCATAATCTGAAGGCTGGGGTTAAAGTAGGGGTAGTTAGGCTTTATAAATTGGTAACCGGTTGATATTGTATTTAAAAATCATTATTTTTAAAAAGTTGATATTGATTGATGTACTGACAGATACTATTTTTAAATATTAATTGTTTGGTTTTTTTTAAAAAAAAAATGAAAAGTGACATGACATGACATGATTGATGTCTGATAATACACTGTACTCTTTAATAACTTTTCAAATTATATTGATTATATTATTTTTTTTTTAAAAAAAATACTATAAATCTTAATTTCAACACTTATTCATTAAATTCTTCAATATATATTTTTTTTATAAATGTTAAAATACTAAAGTTAATAATAAAAAAATTATTAGTGCTATAATAAAAAAAATTTATAGCATAAAATTATTTATTATGTAAAAAAATAAATAATAATTCAAACTATATTTTTTTAAATTATGTATTTTCATAATAATTAATTAAATTTTTGTAAATAAAGTATCCATCTCAAATATTTTTAATACCTATTGATTTTACATAATTTTAAATTCTATATTTTAATTTTATGTTATAGTTATACTTTAGTTTCTATACAACTTTACTTATTACTAATTTAAAATATTAGGGTGATTTCAGAGAACGTTAGATTAATTTTAATAACAAGTACTAATATATTGATGAAAAATAAATTAATAAGTAACATAAATAAATTAACAAAGAAAAAATAATATTAAATATCCAAAAATAGATTTTTATATCATAAGAATACAACTTAAAATAAGTACAACAAAAATATTTACATTTACATGTCCTAAGCATTTTTGATAGGTCAATAAATTTTTTAATGTACTAAAACATCTATCTGATACACTACAATACACTAAATTACGTTCTACATATGCCAAATTTTGTACTATGAAATTATTTCACAAAGTCCGTCAAAAACCACGTTTGAGAAGACAATTTTACCCTTTGAACTGACAAAAAGGACCATCAACTGTTGTACTTCTGTCCTTGCTCCTGTCAACTTTAACAAAGAATTGTACCTTAAATAAATAACTTATTATTACAAAAATATAATAATATAAATCAAAAAGAAATTTATTTATTAGTCGGTCTTATAAACTTAGAACAACCGGTTATAAAAAATATTAAAAAATAATAAAGTACGTAGGACTTACTATACAGTACAACGGAATACAATCCGTAATTTTACAAGATGGGCACAAAATCGGTTGCCTATAAATTTATGATACAAAGAAAAAGAAAAGTAGTATGCTAAAGCAGTTTTTTTTTTTGTTTTCCTTGTTCTCGTACTAGAGTTATTTTTGTCCTCGATAAGTATACTTTATGTAATCTATGTATATACATATGCTTTTGATTTGTCAAACACAAAAGGTTTATGATGGTCATTCTCCACTCTCAAGGTACTCGGAGCTTATGGTAAAGATAAATTTTGGAACCAAGTCCAAATAGTTTAATTGTTCTTGAAATTGTAATTATAATATTTTGGTCTATTGGTATCGATTTTGTTTTTTAAATTTTTAATCACAAAATTAAAATTAAAATTTGTGTTTTAAAAAATAAAAATGTGTTTTATAACCACTTTTATTTTTTAATTTTAAAAACAGAAAATAAAAGTGTATTGTATAATTTTTATTTTCATTCTTATTTTTTTAATTTATTTATGTTGGGTTCGAGTATGGGGGCCGAGACCATGGTTCGAGTCTGAGAGTGGGGCCGGGGTCAGACTCCGGGTCCTAAGGTCTAGGTTGGAGTCGAAGTCCAAAATATTGATTAAGAAAAAAAAACTGTGAAAGTGATTTTTTTTTTTATTTTTAAAATTTTAAAATTTTGATTCTGAATTAAAAAATTAAAAAGTAAAAACAGTATTATAAAACATGTTTTTAGAAAATATTTTCACTTTTTTAATTAAAAAATATGAAAATAATTAAAAAAGTGTTACCAAACGTACCCTTAAAAATTGGAGCCTAAAAATTGATTCTTTGAACTTGTTATTTTTTTTTTTGCCTGAACCAAAGTTCATTAAAACAAGAAAGAATTGGGATCCACAGGAGTAGGAGTGGCAATTAGTTTTCGTGGGTCGTATTCGTTTCGTGTCGAGAATTAACAGGTATATACTTGATCCGAACACGACCCGTTTAATAATCGAGAATTAACAGGTAAATGAAATATTCCTATCCACTTACAAAGAAAAGCCTAAATCTAGGTTTTCACTTGCTTCATTCAAGTTGAACTACTAGATCTAGCCCTTCCAGTACAAGATTTAGCTTAGCAAATTGTTATTCATGGCCAAAAAACAACAATCAATTAAAATGAAACTCACTTGAATGAACAAAGGCAAACAAATACTAAAGTAAGCTTAAAATTTAATCATACCCAACTTAGAAGTTCATAGTCATTCAAGCCTCAAAAGCTTAGCTCATATTCAAATAAAAAGATAAAATCCAAGCTAAAAATACTTCATCCATGGCTGCTGCCCAAATTTACAATCTCAAGAAGTTTTGAATACTAAGTACAAACAACAATAACAAAGAGAGAAATAAAGAAGACTATCAAGAAAGGGTAAAAGAAAATTCAAACACTAGGCTTGGTCCCCTCTTCTTTCTTCTTTGTTGTACTTCCTGCTGCAATTAAAACTCCTCCATAGAAAAAATGGCAGCTGCCCCGTACTGGATGATGAAGATGACTGTGTGTACTTCCTCCTTTTCCTTTTCTTTTTTGATGTTGGGTTTTTAGGGTACCAACCTCCTCCCCCAAAATAGAAGCCCAAACTTTTCCACTTTGGCCCACTAGGGTGAGACCTCTTTCTTCCGTGTCAGCTAGCTGATGCAATTTGAATGATTGGACCGAAATTGCTGAGGTGGATAAGTGAAATTCGTGTTTCCACGTCACTTCCAGGATGCTGAATTCACTTCAGCATTGCTTTAGCATCGCTTCAGCAATCAACCCAGTTCCAGCTTGTACTCCTTTTCTTCCTTGCTTCTTTCTCTTTTACCTGTCAATTTAATTCCTCCTTTTCAACAAAATAAGCACAGTTAATTGGAAAAACACACCCAACAATATCAATATTTACAAAACTTAAAGATTAGATTACTAAATAGAAAATAACACTAAAACTAATTAAAATTAAGCAAAATAAACACATTTTCATTACTCTCCTCACAATACTTTAGTTTAAAAGCATAAAAATTAACTCTATACCATAGAGTTATCACACCCCAAACTTAGAGTATTGCTCGTCCTCGAGTAATGAAAAACAAAAAGAACTAAACAATAAAAACAGAAAATGACAGCGACACTAACATGCTTGCAGCAGAGAAAATCTTGCTCTTTCACACTTGGTCTAGGGACAAAATTTGCTCTCAGAATTAGACGAAATGGAAATGTAATTGGTTGTAGTGAATATGCCTCGAACTTGTGTGTTTCAATAGAATTTTGCATGCTATTTATGTCCTTAAAACTTATCAAGAGTAATTCGATCAAATAAGTGTGCAAATACTGTTGGGTTTTATGCCCTAAATAAAACTCATTTCAATATAATCAGATTTACTTATTAATATAGATCAGAAATAACATTTAATGTTGCATGGTTCACATGATTTATTTCTTGATTATATGTACATAATGTATAAATTCATCTGAAACCCTTTTCACATACTTGATCCTGTTTATTGTGCCGTCAACACATTGGAAAGTAAACATGACTATGTGAATAAAGTTTCCTAGATTTATCAGACACAGGGTTTTACTGATATGATAATCTACAACAAGAGTTTACTTGTATTTGGAGAAATACTATGTTCTTTCCAGAACATTGGTTAAAGTAAAGCTCAGGTTGGATGCATGGAGTATGCATCGGAAGGGACCGATATTGAACTTTGACTTAGATTTATTAAACTTACCGTAATATCTATTCAAGTCAATATCGCCAAGTTGATCCTAGATCAAATGATCTTAATCCTGATATGATTAGGCTCAATCTTGAAAGGCTATTCGTGTTCTTTGATTTGTTAGTTAAGCCTACTTTTAGGTCAGGGTGATACGTACATTTTGGGAACACGGTAGTGCAATTGAGTGGGAGCGCTAGCATAAACATGGAATCTATAGCTTCTATCTGGCGAATAGTAAGCAAAGGATGATCTCCTTCGAGCTTGACCAAACGAACATAAATGGTGGAGTACTCATTTCACATTAGCTGAAATATCATTTATACGGGGTCAAGTGTTTTAAGGAATAAATACATTGTAGGGTGTAACGGTAATTTAATCCCTTTACAAAGGTAGATCATTCATATAGAGGATCATTGATCACATTAGGATTATAACAATGGATAACTAATGATGTGTCTATATGGTGGAACATATAGAGCATTCTATATACTGAGAGTTCAATTCTAAGTTCTATGCGTGGATTCAACGAAGAATTAATAAGTTAGTGAATTTTAGTGCTAAATTCTTGATCTACTTATTGGAAGCTCGGTTATATAGACCCATGGTCCCCCCACTAGTTGAGATAATATTGCTTGTAAGACTCATGTAATTGGTTTTGATTAATCAATTATAATTCACAAGTTAGACTATGTCTATTTGTGAAATTTTCACTAAGTAAGGGCGAAATTGTAAAGAAAGAGTTTATAGGGGCATATTTGTTAATTATGATACTTTGTATGGTTCAATTAATAAATATGATAAATGACAATATTATTTAATAATTATTTATAGTTATTAAATAGTTAGAATTGGCATTTAAATGGTTGAATTAGGAAATTGGCATGTTTGAGAAAATCGTATACAAAAGGTGTTAAAATTGCAAAATTGCAAAAAGCAAGGCCCAATCCACTAAGTTTAGGGCCAGCCACTTTTGTAGGAAATTTAAACTGATTTTTTTCATTATTTTAATGCCATATAATTCAAATCTAACCCTAGTAGGAATGCTATAAATAGATAGTGAAGGCTTCTTAAAAATTACACACTTTTCTTCCGACTTTTCTATTCGAAAAACCTGAGCCTTCTCTCTCCCTATCTTTAGCTGTCACTTCTCTTCTTCCTTAGAATTTCGAAATCCTTAGTGATTTGAGTAGTGCCCACACACATCAAGTGATACCTCAATCATAGTGAGGAAGATCGTGAAGAAAGATCATCAAGAAAGGAGTTTCAAAGATAAAAGATTCGTAGAAAGAGATCCAAGGTTCGCATATTGATAATGCTCGCTACGTAAAGGAATCAAGGGCTAGATATCTGAACGGAAGGAGTCATTTAATTCCGCTGCAACCAATGTAAGGTTTCTTAAACTTTATATGTGTTTAATTTATCGTTTTAGAAAGTTCTTATTTAGGATGTTAATAAACATACTTGTGAGTAGATCTAAGATCCTGGTAAAATAATTTCTAACAACCGGCCTCGCAGCCAAGGTAATTGATTTACTTGCAAGAAATTTGGACTTTAAAACGATTGTTTGTATGTTCTTTGGATGGTATCATGTTGTATTGAGTGTTATTTGATGATTGATTGATGTTTGTGAAATTTTCGTGAAAAATAATTGTGATTTCGTTTCTGGAATTATTTTTATTGGATAGTATGGAAAAAATTAAGCAAGTTAGCCTTTTACAGAACTCAATTTGGATTTTATTTGAATTAGTTATGATTTTTTGAAGATTTGACAAAATCGGGGCCATATTGATAGTTTCATGATCGCAGAACTGTCCGTACAGTTTCGGATTTTTTCCTTTTTCTTCAATTTTTCATACTTTTTCATGGAATTAACTTCCAATTTTTTGTATGGTTTTGTATATATACTATTACTATTCCTAATTCAATTCTAATTATCATTTTGAATTAATTTAATTTTTTTTTAATTCAAGATATTAGTGTAATTTGAATTCGAATAGAATTAGTATTTATCTTTTTGCTTAAAAATCTATCTTATTTTTAAATTTGATTATATTTTTTTTAAAATTTAAGGTCAGATTTTTTAGATATTTATAATATCTTTTAAGATATTTAAGATATTTTAAAAATATCTTTTAAGATATTTATAAAATCTTTTAAGATATTTTAAAATATCTTATCTTTTAAGATATTTAAAAATATCTTATTTTTTTTTAAATCTTTTTAAGATATTTTGACCTTATTTAAATTTAAAATAGATATTTATAATCATGTAATTTTAAATAGATATAAGATAAAAAGTAGGTTTAATTTTAATTTTTTTTATTTTCGAAATTTAATTTTAAATTCCGAAATTAATTTTTTTTAAATTATTTTTCGAATATTAATTTTTTTTTAATTTAATTATTTATTTATTCGAAATTATTTATTTAAAATTAAATAAATCCTAATTCCAACTATCCAGCTAACCCTGTTGCAGGAGTATGTGTTTTAGCTTGTTTGTAAGTTTTCAAAACCTATTATTACTTGATTGCAAATAGCCATGGTTACTTTTTGCCAGATCTAATGATCTGATGGCTCCCTTGGTCAAGTTAATAATTTGTAACAAAAATTTTACAATCTTCTTTCATCTCGTGTATGACCTAGCAACATGATAGGACCCATCCAAAGTGTGCTGTGTGAGCCTATGTGTTTAATTTGATTATAGATACATATAGGTTGTTGTTGCTAAAATAAATTATCATAGCTTCTTGATAGAATTTATTTAGGCCCATTTAGTTATTGGGACTTATTCAATGAATAACGCTTGTTCTTATTAAGGTTAAATTCCTCTCTTTTGGGCCTTGTGTGAGAGTTGGGAGCCATGAAGTGGGTACGACATACCGAACCCAAGACCTCACACAAACCACCCCAATTGTGAAGGCCCATTTGCCTGATTTGAATGACTGTACTAGGTTAATTACACTAGTTTAACCTAATTAAAATTGATTAGCAACATAATTAATTTCATTTATTTTGAAATTAATTTAAGAAAAACATAGTTTAAAGAATTTTTTTTATTCTAAGCTAAACTATGTGTATTTTCTTGTATTTAATTAAATATAGAATTATAACCATCTAGATTCTTTCTGGAACTTAATTTAAATTTTTCATTAAATATTCCTATTTAAGTTGATATTTAGTTATCTTCAACTAACCAACTTAAATCTGAATATCTTTTGAATTCAAAATTTCAAAATTAAGTTGAGGAATTTTAGGCATTGGTTATTAAGATTCTTTAGATATTTTTTAAGTTAATATCTTTTCGAATATTAACTTAAAATGGAATATTTTCAAATTAAGTGGTTACAACTTAATTTTTGATATTTAATTAAATTTAAATTTGAAAAATATTTAAGTTCTAGATTTTTTTCTAATACAACTTAAATTAGATATTTTTTCAAATTTTGTGGAAAAGATACTTAGTCAAATAAGATATTTTCTAGATAATTATTTTCTAGACTACTTATTATTTCTAATATTAAATAGGAAAATATTATACATTGTGAAATTAATTATTTAAATAATTAATTTTGGTACAATTTATTTTAAGTATATTTTTTCCTAGTATTAAACTAGAGATTAATAATTAAGCCTTCTCTCCACTTAATTATTTATTTCTTGAATTTAATACATTTAATTAATTTGAAAATTAAATATCTAAGTTGATTTTTATCATCATACTTAAATATTTCTTTTTCATGACATTTAATTAAATAGAAAATTATTTTTAGTTGAAATTTATTTTTTCAACTAAATTTAAATAATTTTCAAAATATATTTTTTCTTTATTTTATTAATCAATTTTCGAAATTGCATTTCTTAAATGCTAGAATTTCGAATTTTATCTTGAAAAATAGATTAAGTTGTAAATTAATTATTTTAATTAATTCTTGGATCAACTTAAATCAATGATTTTTTCATTTATTGATTAATTTAAAATAAATTGAATTAAAGTATATTATTAGAAATAGAATTAATTAGTCAAAGGAAAATCTAGATAGGTGATATTTTTGCTTGAAGTATTTTTCTAAGCAGTATTTAATTAAATAGAAAATTAATATTTAAGTTGATTTTCATCATCATACTTAAATATTTGTAATTTTTCTTATATATTTAATTAAATAGGAAAATTATATTTTTTGTTGTAAATTAATTTTATTAATTAATTTTGGGCCAACATTAAATTAGAATAATTTTTTCCAGGATTTATTTTTTATTTTAATATGCATTTTTCGAAAATTGTATTCTTATATACTTTAATTTTTCGAAATGCAATATATATTTATAGAAAATTAAATTTGAGTTGTAAATTAATTTAAATTAATTTTGTAACAACTTAAATATTTTTTTCTAAATATTTATTGGAAATTATTACTAAGATGGAAATAATTCATGTTATTTTCATATCCATCTAAGTAAAATTTATAAATATTAAATTAAAATTTATATTTAGAATTTTTCATTCTAAATTGAAAATTTTAAATAAATATATATTTAAAATAAATAAATTAAATAAAGAGAATCAAAGAAAATACAACTCACTTTAAATAATGAGCTTGATTATTATTAAGATATTCGATCTCCATTGTTGGTCTTACAAAAGTTAAATGTTTTCAATATAACCTCGAGACGCTAGACTTCGTCCCCCTATGGATGGTTATTCGTTGAACGCATTTAACACCGTAAGATTTCATTTGATAAGTGTTTTGTAAGTTTTCGTCTCTATTAGACTCTCCCCTACGGTGACTACTTAGAGATAAACTTATGAAACATGAAACAATGGTGGAAGCTCATAAAATGAGAATAACCTTGACTCTCGCCTACCGGGACAACGTTGGATTCTTATTTTGATCGAATAAAAGGTTGCTAGAATGGTTTCTATTTTAGAAGAGCTGACAACTCTATTCAATAAATGATGCTTTGACTCTCGCCTACCGGGACACTGTATCAGTTTGTTGAAAACCTTGGAAATTATTTAGGATTGTAAGTTTTAGTATTTTCACTTGTCATTCCTACTTGCTATATGCTTATAATTTCTGAATTGTGTATGAATTTATATTGAACCATGTTATTTTCTGTTATTAAGTTGTAGTTTAATTTCGAATCTTCATTGTTGGTCTAACTTGGCTTGTTTATCTAATGAGATAAATCCCTAGTGGATTTTCACCATTAGACATACATAATAGTGTTAGATTTCGAAAGATAAATATTGTGCATGCGACATCTAGCTGTTCATCAATTGATGACACCTTAGACTAGTATTTTTACGATATGAAACAAGAAGATTATATAAATAAGATTACTTTGACTTTCGCTAATCGAAGCATCGTTGGATTCTTATTTTAAACGAAATTATCCTAATTCCTCTTAGCTTATTCATTTCGAATTAGCTTTCAAAACATATCATTGGATGAATGGTCTATAAATCATTTCATGTCATTTTATATGACGCATATGATTATAATCCCGAAATTCTATTCCCAATTGATATAAATCCTCAATCTTAGAAATCTCCTACTTGTATGGGCAAATCGACTTAGAGTTTGTATTAGTAGTCGGTCCAAGATAGAATTACTCCTTATATTTGGTATAAATTTAAGTCTTTGACTTTAATTTTAGATTCCAAATAGAAATTTTCTTAAATTTCTAATTCCGTAATACAATACAGCTTACACTTTCTCAAGTGTTTAATATCCATCTTTTATTAATGGATTAAAACCGTATGGAATGTGAGTTAGGTATTCTCGGTGACCGTGATCCACTTGAAGTATTCTAAGAACTCTTTGATGTAACTAAACCTATATCATCCAAAGACACTACCACATTTTTTTTAATCTATGGCATTTGTATCTTGTTCATAGTGGTTTTGACAAGATCAATCTCTGCAAAGAGTTAATATGCCTATATCCACTGAAAGTAGTTCATCTCATTCGCAGATGGATGTACATTCAGGGGTGGATATGAGTTTTTCGTTGTATTCTTAAAACGATAACTCTAGATTATACCTTATGCAAAGAAATTTGAAATGTTTGAAAAATTTCATCAATTTCTAAAGAATGGTTAAACACCATTAAGGTATGTGGTTAAAGATCTTGCGAATCGATAGGGGTGGAGAAATAGTTAGTAGATATGCGGTTCAAAGATCATTACATTGATTTTTGAATTATATCCAAACTTACCTCCCCGTAAATTTCGATTTGCATATTGATGATTAGTTACTAGTCGTTGCCTAAGTCCTTCTATGGTAATACAATTTCAGAATGATGTAATGGTTGTATACTTAATGTAAATCATTACTAGATTCATGGATGACCTAATCAAAATCTTAAGAAAGGCTAGAACTGTTAACCATGGTTTGTTAGCTTTTCTAAGTGATTAGGGGTGGACCATCCCATTGTCAATAGATAAGAAAGTGTTTGTTCAAACAAATACTACTTTTCTAAGAAAATGACTAAGTCTGAAAAACAAGTAGCAAATAAAGGAGATATTTATTCTTGATTCCAAAAGTGTTCTATCATCTTATATAACATATGATGATCCCACTGCCTCTGTTGTCTTGTCACAACCGAAGAGATCAATACCATTTAGTTTTCTTCGACATAATTCACGGTACCTTGTCGTAGTGGGAGAGTTTCTAGGAACTCACCTTCTTATGACTTGGGAGACACAAGTGATTAAAATCCATTGTGAGTTTAAACAAGTAATGGATTGTCAAGATAAGAAACTAAGAAGAAAGCCAATAGAACTATGGTTTAATCCATTCACATGGAATAACCTAAAGTTTTCTATTACAAGGACATAAAAGGAAATTTTTGTTTATAAGTCCATTCAATAGACTTAACAAACTTCCCGTTCCTAGTATTATATGTTCGAGTTTATCTAAATCTATGGCTTGAGGTATACCTGGTAATGACTTACTCTAATGCAAGCAACTTACTTTAGTAAGATGTCAAGCATTTTCTTTCTAATGGCAATCTATAGAAGCTTCACAACTTCTTAGGTATAGATTTTATTTATCTAAGGAAAAGTCTTGACTATTCCAGAAAAGATAAAGCCATGAAAGAATTTCTTACATCAACAGTGAGAGGTCTTAGATATGCTTTTGTATGCCTTAGACCAGACACCTGCTGTTGAGTGGGAGTAATGAGTAGGTATCAGATTAATCCAGGAGAAGAACATTGGAAGACAATCAAGTAAATCCTAAGATAAAGAAGAGGAACTATATGTTAGTCTATAAGGGTGTGTTTAAAACTCTTAGACTACACCATATCAGATTTCGAAATTTGCCTATGTGCTAGTAAATATTTCTGATAAGATGGTGGTTACTCTGGGGGTGGAATAGTGATTTTGGAGAAGTGTAAAAACCTATCTGAAGTCTCTAGGTCTACCAGAGAGAGACTGAATGTTAAAGGTACTTATTCAGTCTAAGGAAAGTTCTATACATCTTTGGCACCATTCCAAATTGCCTTAAACTACTAGTGTTAATTTCCTGATTAACCAAAAGTAGTTGCCAAAGATATAGTAATCCAAACATCCCAAGAGAGTAGACATATAGAGAGGAATTTCACATTATCAATGATTTTGTGATTAAAGGAAGAGTAATGGTGGAGAAAAGGTTGTGGTTAATTCAACCTTTCAGATCCTATTATGAGGAGTTTACTACTACTACACTTGATTTGTATATCAAGGTGTTGAGATTATTTGAAACGCACTTTTTGTTTTATATTAGTGCAAGTGGGAGTTTGTTGGGTTTTATGCCCTAAATAAAACTCATTTCAATATAATCGTATTTTACTTATTAATATAGATCGTAAATAACATTTAATGTTGCATGGTTCACATGATTTATTTCTTGATTATATGTACATAATGTATAAATTCATCTGAAACCCTTTTCACATACTTGATCCTGTTTATTGTGCCGTCAACACATTGGAAAGTAAACATGACTATGTGAATAAAGTTTCCTAGATTTATCAGACACAGGGTTTTACTGATAT
Source organism: Cannabis sativa (assembly GCF_029168945.1). NCBI lineage: Eukaryota > Viridiplantae > Streptophyta > Magnoliopsida > Rosales > Cannabaceae > Cannabis > Cannabis sativa. The sequence continues at coordinate 36,451,168 of NC_083601.1, read as the reverse complement.
GATAATCTACAACAAGAGTTTACTTGTATTTGGAGAAATACTATGTTCTTTCCAACATTGGTTAAAGTAAAGCTCAGGTTGGATGCATGGAGTATGCATCGGAAGGGACCGATATTGAACTTTGACTTAGATTTATTAAACTTACCGTAATATCTATTCAAGTCAATATCGCCAAGTTGATCCTAGATCAAATGATCTTAATCCTGATATGATTAGGCTCAATCTTGAAAGGCTATTCGTGTTCTTTGATTTGTTAGTTAAGCCTACTTTTAGGTCAGGGTGATACGTACATTTTGGGAACACGGTAGTGCAATTGAGTGGGAGCGCTAGCATAAACATGGAATCTATAGCTTCTATCTGGCGAATAGTAAGCAAAGGATGATCTCCTTCGAGCTTGACCAAACGAACATAAATGGTGGAGTACTCATTTCACATTAGCTGAAATATCATTTATACGGGGTCAAGTGTTTTAAGGAATAAATACATTGTAGGGTGTAACGGTAATTTAATCCCTTTACAGTGTAGATCATTCATATAGAGGATCATTGATCACATTAGGATTATAACAATGGATAACTAATGATGTGTCTATATGGTGGAACATATAGAGCATTCTATATACTGAGAGTTCAATTCTAAGTTCTATGCGTGGATTCAACGAAGAATTAATAAGTTAGTGAATTTTAGTGCTAAATTCTTGATCTACTTATTGGAAGCTCGGTTATATAGACCCATGGTCCCCCCACTAGTTGAGATAATATTGCTTGTAAGACTCATGTAATTGGTTTTGATTAATCAATTATAATTCACAAGTTAGACTATGTCTATTTGTGAAATTTTCACTAAGTAAGAGCGAAATTGTAAAGAAAGAGTTTATAGGGGCATATTTGTTAATTATGATACTTTGTATGGTTCAATTAATAAATATGATAAATGACAATATTATTTAATAATTATTTATAGTTATTAAATAGTTAGAATTGGCATTTAAATGGTTGAATTAGGAAATTGGCATTTTTGAGAAAATCAGATACAAAAGGTGTTAAAATTGCAAAATTGCAAAAAGCAAGGCCCAATCCACTAAGTTTAGGGCCAGCCACTTTTGTAGGAAATTTAAACTGATTTTTTCATTATTTTAATGCCATATAATTAAAATCTAACCCTAGTAGGAATGCTATAAATAGATAGTGAAGGCTTCAGAAAAATTACACACTTTTCTTCTGACTTTTTCTATTCAGAAAAACTGAGCCTTCTCTCTCCCTATCTTTAGCTGACCACTCTCTCTCTTCTTCCTTAGAATTTCGAAATCCTTAGTGATTTGAGTAGTGCCCACACACATCAAGTGATACCTCAATCATAGTGAGGAAGATCGTGAAGAAAGATCATCAGCAAAGGAGTTTCAGCATAAAAGATTCAGAGAAAGAGATCCAGGTTCAGATATTGATAATGCTCTGCTACAGAAAGGAATCAAGGGCTAGATATCTGAACGGAAGGAGTCATTTAATTCCGCTGCAACCAATGTAAGGTTTCTTAAACTTTATATGTGTTTAATTTATCGTTTTAGAAAGTTCTTATTTAGGATGTTAATAAACATACTTGTGAGTAGATCTAAGATCCTGGTAAAATAATTTCCAACAAATACTTCCCACCAACAACTTGAATTTCTATAACAACCACCTTTGATCCTCAAGTTTAAAGGTTTGCTTCCATAAGTTGAATTAGTGCAATCCTCTCCACTAATGTAGCTTAGCTTTGCAACTTAGATCAAAAGGACTTGACTAGGCTTGAATGTTAGGCTTGGGTTAGGGTATGGTATAGGATGTATTTAAGCTAGCTCAACACCTAACCACTTCACTTGTCAAAAGCCGAGTCTCTTCCGTAAATTTTTTTTTCTCTTGACCCTCTTCCCTAATTCAATACTCACAAGTACTTGATATTAAAATTGACTTCTCTTGCTACGTTTATTCTCTTCTTTTTTTTTTTATATATTAGAAAGACATTTATTACTATATTATACTTATATAATAAATAGCAAGAGAAGGTTAATTGAAAGTTCATACTCATATACTTTGTGAGCTAATTCCCCCACCCCAAACTTACAATCCAACATTGTCCCCAATGTGGCTAAAAGTATAACCTTGAATTAGCTCGCCACAAGTTACACTCACCGCACTCACCCCAAACTTAATGTGAAACTTGGCTCTTGACAAGTGAGCAATTAAGTTAGGATATATGTGGAAATGCAAATTAGGATTGGCGTTAGATGTATGATTGGGTTGCACAACAAGAATAGGCTAAACGGCTCAAACTTGGGTGACTAGAGAAAAATTGATTTTATAGGGAAGGTTAGAAAGGCTCAAACGTCCAAAGATGGCCTAAATCATTTCTAAGTTATAAAGCTCGCCAGGATTTCGCCTCAAGGATTACACTAGCTAATTCTAGATGCTTAAACTCTCTCAAAGTGTTAGCTATTCTAAAAACTCAAGGTATGGTGGAATAACACAAGCACACAATTGTTGAAAGCATTCCTCATAGGCTAGCATTTGGACAAAAATAACACTTAAAATTAGCATTTTCAACACACAAACCAAGGCACTCCACAAATAGAGGAAAATGGATATTTTTCATCATCGAGCGCTACACTAAACCAAGCTGAAAATACATGCAATATTTTTCTCATTTGCAAGCTAAAACAAAACGTAACAAACATGACAAAACAACATGATTAATACACATCTAATCCACATAATATTTATTACTCACACAACTAAAGACAACAATAAAAGTAAACTAAGTAAACAATCAAACACAACCAGCAATAACAATTTAACTAAGGAAAAAAAAAAACTCCCTCAAGATTTGAACTCTTCCCCACTAGAGTCTCTGCTTCAAAATGTCAAGCGATGCCGATCCAATGTCCGTACGGGACCTACCGCTTCAACATACAAATTTGCTCACACCATATTGCAAAGAAATTTCCTTTTTCTGTCATTCCTTGCTTTGCACCAGCAATAAAGATCACCACACTACAGCAAAATCATTAGTAAATGTAGGAAATTAAAAGTTATATATATATGTAATTATATAAGTATGTATATACTAATTTTTTTTTTCTTTTTCTTCTTTTTCTCTTTTTTTTTCTTTTTTTCTTTTTTTTTTTCAAGGGGTGGCACACCCCAAACTTAATTGTAAATACATATATATATTTTTTCAAGGGGTGGCACACCCCAAACTTATTACATAACATATATATAACTAAATATAATCTTGTTCCTCCGCTCTTGGGTTGCCCAAATGTGATTCACTACAGCCATGACAACCCGAGACCCTTCTTCCTCAAGCCTCTTCCAATGTGATGGAGGTCTTTGCTCGATCAACCTCACCACTCCCAAACTTCACTCCTTGGCCTTTCACCAAAAATTTTCTTCTTGAAAGTGCATCACGTAGTTCTACCACCCCATCGGGGTACACTCTCACCACCAAGAAAGATCCATCACACCTTGAATCTAGTCGTCCATGAGTAGCCTTCATTAAAGAGTTAGCAAAAATCACTTGTTGCCCAACTTCAAACATTTGAGACCAAAATTTTCTACTAAACTTCTTTTTCTTTCTCTTCTTTTTGGGTGGTTTTTTAGGGTCAAATGATGTTTTGTCTTTGCTTTCTTGCGGCTCGTGATCCTTAGCAATTTCTTTAAGGGGAATCTTCTTTCTCACCTTCTTACTATTTTTGAATTTGGACTCCTCAACCATGTTAGGATCCATATCTCCAATTGCTAAGCATTCTCCTATTGCATCCGGAGCACGCATAGGATGAAAGACCTTGAATGTGGCTTGCTCATCTTGAGCTCTCATGGTAAGCTCTCCCTTTTCAACATCTATCAAAGTTCTTCCCGTGGCAAGAAATGGCCTCCCTAAAATGATTGGAACTTCCCTATCTTCCTCATAGTCAAGAATAATGAAATCGGCCGGAAAAATGAACTTATCCACTTGTACCAACACATCTTCAATTTTTCCTTCCGGATGAGCCATGGAACGATCCGCTAATTGCAAAGTGACGGTGGTTGGCCTTGCTTCTCCAATTCCCAACTTCCTAAAAATAGACATAGGCATGAGATTAATACTAGCTCCCAAGTCACAAAGAGCTCTTCCAACATCTCGACCCCCTATAGAAATAGGAATTGTAAAGCTGTCCGGATCTTTCAATTTGGGTGGAATTTTACTTTTCAACATAGCACTACATCCCTCCGTCAAAGCGACCGTTTCAAACTCCCCAAGCCTCCTTTTCTTTGTCAAAATATCCTTCAAAAACTTCACATAGGTTGGCATTTGCTCTAAAGCTTCCACTAATGGTATATTGATGTGGAGCTGCTTTAAAACATCAAGGAATCTCCGGAATTGACCATCATCTTGTTGTTTCTTGAACCGTTGAGGAAATGGTAGAGGTGGCTTTTGCAAAGACTTTTCTGCAGTAGAATGCTGACTGGATGCTGTAACTACTGGGGGAATTTCAGCAGCTGAAGTTGCTGGTTTTTTCTTCATTTCCCCCTCTTTTTGGATTGAAGAGGGCTCTTTCTTTTCTTCTGCAGCCACATTTGACTCAATTATTTTTCCACTTCTCAAGGTTACCGCTTTGCAATGTTCTTTGCAATCTCTTCTTGGGTTTTCGGTGTCACTAGGCAAAGTGCCTTGTGGTCTATTCTTCAAATCCTTGGCCAATTGCCCCAATTGAACTTCAAGATTCCGAAGAGATGCTGCTTGGCTTTGAATTACAGCGTCATTCTTGGCCATATAATCTCTCATTAAGCTCTCCAAAGAACTAGTTTGAGAGCCTTGAGGTTGGTGAGGTTGTTGAGAAAAACCCGGTGGAAATGATTGCTTTCCTTGTGCTTGTTGTGCTCCACTTGAACTGGCCCCTTGACCTCCCCATGAAAAGTTCGGATGATGCTTCCATGCCGGATTGTAGGAGTTTGAGTATGAATTGTTGTTGCGGTTGAAGTTTTGATTACCCACATAGCAAACCGAAGCTGGATTTGAGGGGCAATTTTCAAAAGTATGCCCATCACCACAATACACACAAGAGATTTCTGCCCTTTGAATGGCAGCGGCTGGTTGTACACTTCCTCCCATATTCATATTCTTCAAAATGTTGGTCATTGAGGCCATTTGAGCGGTTAGAGCGGTCAAAGCATCTACTTCAAGAACACCCGCTACTTTTCGGCTTGTAGGAGCTCTATTAGTTGACCATTGATAGTTGTTGCTAGCTATCCTTTCCAAAATCTCAAAAGCTTCATTGTAAGACTTGGAAAGAATGGCTCCATTAGCCGAAGCGTCCAACACCATCCTAGAAGCCGCATTGAGACCATTGTAAAAAGTCTCAAGTTGGATACAATGGGGAATACCATGATGTGGGCACTTCCTCAACAACTCCTTGAACCTTTCCCATGCATCACTAGTAGTCTCATCTTCCAATTGTTGAAAGGACATGATCTCGCTTCGAAACTTTGCATTTCTTGTTGGAGGAAAGTACTTTCTCAAGAATTTTTCAGCCAAGTCATTCCAATTAGTCACCGAATCGGGAGGAAGAGTGTTAAGCCATGCTCTAGCCCGATCCCTCAAGGAAAATGGGAACAACTTCAATCTTAAAGCCTCTTCACTTACTCCTTGTAACTTGAAAGAATCACTCACCTCCAAAAATGAGCGAATATGGAGGTGAGGATCTTCCGTTGGCGACCCACCAAATTGACCAACCGTTTGGAGCATTTGAAACATCACGGGCTTGAGCTCAAAGTGAGGTGCTTGGATTTCGGGTCTCACAATACCCGAATTTAGCTCATTGAACATAGGGGCTGCATACTCTCTTATTGCTCGGGCTCTATCATCGGCCAAAGCAATAGGATTGGCTTCGTTATGAGCACCTCCAATTTCAAACCCATCGGCCATATTGCAACGTTTTCTAGCCTTTTGTTCCTTCCTCCTTTGTCTGAAAGTGCGTTCAATTTCGGGGTCAATAGGAGCAAGTTCAAGGTCTTCTTCTTGCTCGTTCATACACTAGTTTACACCTGAAAAATAAAAATTCAGCGCACCAAATAAGATTAAAACCTTAAACCAGAAAATAAATTGCAAAATAGTTGACAATACACAATTTTTAGTTTCAATCCCCGGCAACGGCGCCAAAAACTTGTTGTGAAAATTATTATACGCAAGTATACGCAGTCAAACAAGTAATAAAGTGATAAGTAAGATCGTCTCCACAGGGATTGCAAACAAAAATATCTTGTAAAACCAACTAATTACAACTTAAAGTAAAAGCAAATAATATGCAAATGGTTGAGTAATGATTCAAAATTAAAATAGACTTTAATTAAACTTGCTAGAATTAAACTACTGCTGCTAAGAAAAATTGGCTGCAAGATAACAAGTGTAATATGGCAAAAAATGGCTTGAATAACTAATTCCTTCTAGTCAGGTTTTTTTACAGTCAGTACAGCATTGGTTCAGCATTACTTTAGCATTCTGCACAGAGATAACAACAAATTCCTCTAGGCTTGTGAGAATTTTCCAACACTCACAACTTTAATACTACCATTAAGCTCAATATATTCCTATATCAAACCAGCAACCATTCAAGCATTCATTTGGTAAGTTATGCAAGGTAAATGAAATATTCCTATCCACTTACAAAGAAAAGCCTAAATCTAGGTTTTCACTTGCTTCATTCAAGTTGAACTACTAGATCTAGCCCTTCCAGTACAAGATTTAGCTTAGCAAATTGTTATTCATGGCCAAAAAACAACAATCAATTAAAATGAAACTCACTTGAATGAACAAAGGCAAACAAATACTAAAGTAAGCTTAAAATTTAATCATACCCAACTTAGAAGTTCATAGTCATTCAAGCCTCAAAAGCTTAGCTCATATTCATATAAAAAGATAAAATCCAAGCTAAAAATACTTCATCCATGGCTGCTGCCCAAATTTACAATCTCAAGAAGTTTTGAATACTAAGTACAAACAACAATAACAAAGAGAGAAATAAAGAAGACTATCAAGAAAGGGTAAAAGAAAATTCAAACACTAGGCTTGGTCCCCTCTTCTTTCTTCTTTGTTGTACTTCCTGCTGCAATTAAAACTCCTCCATAGAAAAAATGGCAGCTGCCCCGTACTGGATGATGAAGATGACTGTGTGTACTTCCTCCTTTTCCTTTTCTTTTTTGATGTTGGGTTTTTAGGGTACCAACCTCCTCCCCCAAAATAGAAGCCCAAACTTTTCCACTTTGGCCCACTAGGGTGAGACCTCTTTCTTCCGTGTCAGCTAGCTGATGCAATTTGAATGATTGGACCGAAATTGCTGAGGTGGATAAGTGAAATTCGTGTTTCCACGTCACTTCCAGGATGCTGAATTCACTTCAGCATTGCTTTAGCATCGCTTCAAAGAATCAACCCGCTCCAAATTTTGTACTCCTTTTCTTCCTTGCTTCTTTCTCTTTTACCTGTCAATTTAATTCCTCCTTTTCAACAAAATAAGCACAGTTAATTGGAAAAACACACCCAACAATATCAATATTTACAAAACTTAAAGATTAGATTACTAAATAGAAAATAACACTAAAACTAATTAAAATTAAGCAAAATAAACACATTTTCATTACTCTCCTCACAATACTTTAGTTTAAAAGCATAAAAATTAACTCTATACCATAGAGTTATCAATGCTTGATCCGAACACGACCCGTTTAATAATCGTATCATAAAATGAAACTAGAACATGACCCGTTTATAAACAGGTTGACACGAAACGACTCGTTTAACTCGTTTATAAGCATATATTTTGTTTAAACATGTCAACCAATAACACGTTTATGATCCATTTATGACATGTTAAAGTACTAAACTAACTTTAAATAGGTCATTAACGGGTCAGTTTTGTGTTAGCCGTGTCAACCCGAACACGACCCATTTATTAAACGAGTTAGATGAGCTAACCCGAACACGATCCGGACCCATTTATGTTAGATAAATTAACAATTAACCCAAGATCTATTTGTATATAACATAGAACACAATAATAAGATATAATAATTAGGTATGTGTACCTGATTGATCCATAACAATTATCTCTGATTGATCCACAGCAGTTACTCCAATTCGATAGTGCAATACTATCAACTAAGTCTTCCTCCCTAGATCTCTAAATCAGAAGCAGTTTATTTTATCTGATTATCAAAAGGTATACTATTGTGATGAGACAATATGTATTTATAGAGTTAGGGAGGGGACTTAGCTACAAAACCCTAGTTGGGCTGGGCCTGCTCATCAAAGGCTTCAGTCAACTAGAAAAGCCCACACTTCTGCTTCACCTAGACTTTACTCACAGATGCTAAGCCCATTAACAATTGATCACCAACAACATGGGCTAACACAGCAAAGAACTATCCAATCAACCCAAGTTTTAATAAAACCAATAAAATTTAATGTAAGCCCAAATAAAAGTCTAACATTCTCCCACTTGGGCTACATTGATTTTAATACATATATATTATATATCAAAATAATTTTGTTTGAAAACGACTCATGGGTTGAACAACAGGAAAACATTTGTGGCCACTTTAAAAAATGATAGTTCTCTGATAGCATCTCAACATACCGGTCCAATTTAACCTTTGATAATGAACTATGACAATCATATTGTTTTTAGCTCAACAAAATACATTCATAATCACAAATACCAAAGTATTAAATCGACATGGTCAATAAGTCTAGTAGTGTGGTAAGGAATTATGTTCAACATGTGATCAATTTAAAATAACATAATATCCTTATCAGTCCTCAATTTCACTGATACCGTGATGCTTAATAAATAAGCCAGTGAAATTAAACATACACCACTTAAAATAAGTAAGTGTCACTAAACTTGCTTAAAGAATTAAGCCAACAACATATCATTGTCAATAAGCAAATAAATTTAAAAGACAATGATCACAACAATATGAACCACATGCTTTCAATTCAATCATTCTCGAGAATATAACAAAACATAATTGAAAACATATCCATTCAATAATAAAAAATATTGAAACATAAAATGTAGTTCATAACTTTATTCAGAAAATTATAAATAATAATTTCTAAAAACAAACAGAAAACAAAACTCTCACTAACCCAAAAGATCAAAAGATTCTAAAATGCCCATATTAACAACATGTTTATTAAACAGCACGGCACTTAACCCTTTGGTTAGAGGATCAGCTAACATCGACTCGGTCTTGCAATTTTCAATGACAATGTCTCCTTTCTTGACCAAGTCTCTGACAGTGAGATACTTTATTTCCATATGTTTAGAAGCACTACTAATCTTGTTATTCTTTGAAAAGAAAACAACAACATCATTATCACAATAGATTAGCATAGGTGTGGAAATAGAATCAACCACTCGTATCTCCGAAATAAAATTCTTCAGCCACAAAGCTTGCAAAGATGCCCCATAACATGCAACAAACTCAGCATACATAGTAGATGACGTGATCAAAGTCTGTTTGACACTCTTCCGAGAAATAGCAGCACCTGCCAAGGTGAAAATATAGCCAGAAGTTGACTTTAAATCATCTACACAACCACCAAAATCTGAATCTGAATAACCAACAACTCGAAGATTGTCAACATGCTTATACACAAGCATAAAACTCTTCGTTCTTTGCAAATATCTCAAAACTTTCTTGGCTGCAACCCAATGATCAAGGCCAGGATCAGATAAATATCTCCCAAGAACATTTACTACGAAAGCTATGTCAGGTCGAGTGCAAACCTGAGCATACATCAAACTCCCTACTACACTTGCATAAGGGATGTTCTTCATTGCTCCTCTTTCCAAGTCGTTCTTAGGACATTGCCGCTTAGTGAACTTGTCCCCTTTCGTAATAGGAACAGAACCAGCTTTACACAAATCCATGTTGAACCTTTTGAGCACACGATTAATGTAAGCTTCTTGAGATAAGCCAAGAACTTTTCGATTCCTGTCACGATGGATCTCAATCCCCAAAACATAGGATGCCTCTCCAAGATCTTTCATATCAAAATTGGAAGACAGAAAATTTTTGGTCTCATTTAGTAGTGACAAATCACTGCTGGCAAGTAAAATGTCATCTACATAAAGAACAAGAAAAATATAACGACTCCCACTGATCTTCATATAAATACACTGATCAAACTTGTTCTCTACGAAACCAAAAGATGTCACAACCTTGTCAAACTTCAAGTACCACTGGCGAGATGCCTGTTTGAGACCATAAATGGATCGTTTCAACTTGCAAACCAAGTGTTCTTTTCCATTCTCCTTGTAGCCTTCAGGTTGAGACATATAGACTTCCTCATTCAATTCTCCAGTCAGAAAAGCAGTTTTAACATCCATTTGATGCAACTCTAAATCAAAATGCGCAACTAAGGCCATAATAATTCTGAATGAATCTTTAGTGGAAACAGGTGAGAAAGTTTCAGTGTAATCAATACCTTCTCTTTGAGTAAAGCCTTTAGCCACCAAACGTGCTTTAAACCTTTCAATCTGTCCCTTTTTATCCCTTTTAGCCTTTAAAATCCACTTACAACCTATTGGTTTAAAACCATCAGGTAATAAAACTAGCTCCCATACACCATTTTTCTTCATGGAGTCGATCTCATCATCCGTAGCTGCTAACCATTTTGAAGATTGTGGACTATTAAGTGCTTTACTAAAAGTGACAGGATCCACAAAATGATCAATATCATATTCTCCTTCTCCAAGATAAACAAAATTATCATGACACTTTGTTGACTTCTTTTGTCTCTGAGATCTTCTTAGAGGAGGTACTTCTGGAATAACTTCTCTTTGTTGATCATTGTTTTGAATAACATCTTCCACAACTGGAATTTCTTCAATGACAGGATTCTCATTAACAATAGGAGCTTCATCATTAATAGATCCTTCATCAATAATAGGACCTTCATCATCTTCGATATCGGGAGCAATATATTCATCAACAATGGGAGCATTACCAACTGGAGTAGGATGGAGACTACTATTATCATCTCTTGAAAATGACATAGGAATACAAATTCCTTTAGAGGACTCCCCCATTTCAAGAGATGTTGAAGGAATTTTTTCAGCAATATCAAATTCCAGAAATTTAGCAGTCTGAGATTCAACAATTCGCGTACCACGAGTGGGACAGTAAAAGCGATAACCTTTTGAGCGCATTGGATAACCAATGAAATAACAGCGATCTGTTCTCGGATCTAACTTTTTCAAATTAGGATCATAAATCTTTACTTCAGCTGGACAACCCCATACTCGAAGATGATTAAGACTAGGCTTCCGCCCAGTCCACAACTCAAAAGGGGTCTTGGGAACAGATTTACTGGGAACACGATTTAAAATATAAGTTGCAGTCATAAGTGCTTTACCCCATAAAAACTCTGGAAGATTTGTTCTACTCATCATACTTCTAACCATATCCATGAGAGTGCGATTTCTCCTTTCAGCAACGCCATTTTGCTCAGGTGAACCAGGCATAGTGTATTGAGCAACTATACCATTTTCTTGTAAGTACTCTGCAAAAAACCCCATGTGTTGTCCAGTTCGTATAACGACCATAATATTCTCCTCCACGATCAGAATGAACAACTTTGATGACTCTTCCTAATTGTTTCTCAACCTCATTTCGAAAAATTTTGAGTTTATCAAGGGCGTCAGATTTTTCTTTAATTAAATAGGTGAATCCATAACGAGAAAAATCATCGATAAAAGTGATAAAATACTTATTTCTACACAACGTGGTGGAATAAGGACCACTGATGTCTGTGTGGATAATTTCCAATAAAGATTGACTGCGGTTTGCAGTCTTCTTTCTTGTTTTAGTTAAATTTCCACGAGTACAATCAACACAAGTATCCCAATCAGAAGCATCAAGAGGAGGAAGTATTTCAGATTTAATTAAACGATCAACCATTTCTCTGGAAATATGACCCAATCTTTTGTGCCATAACAATAAGGATGTTTCCTTAATATGAGGTCTTTTACCCACAGAATTCACAACATTAAAAGAGGAATCTAAATGAGCCAATGACAACTTGTAAAGACCATCAGAATAAAAGCAATTTCCAATAATTCGAGAGTCAAGCATAATGTCAACATTATCATTTGCAAAATGAAAAGAATATCCTTGTTTAACCAAAAGCGGAAGCGAAACTAAATTCCTTTTAAAAGTAGGAACATAAAAAGTATTGTTCAGAATAATCTTATCACGAGACTGTAATTCAAGAATAAATGTTCCAACATAGATAACGTCAACTCCAACATCATTGCCCACTTTAAGCTTGGACTCCCTCTCACTTGGCTTCCTGAGATCCCTTAGCCCCCGTAAGGAAGCGAAACATGAACAGTAGCACCACTGTCTAACCACCAAGAATCAATAGGAACATCAACTAGATTAGATTCAAAACAAACACATGCCAATGGATTACCTGATTGTGCTTGCTTCTTTTCTAACCAAGTCTTAAATTTGTGACAGTCTGTTCTCCGATGCCCCAATTTTTCACAAAAGTAACACTTCACATTAGAGTATTTGGACTTTCCATTGTTATTCTTCTGTTTATTCTTATGCTCCTTACCATTACCATTCTGTTTTGTAGCACCATCATTTTTATTCTTGAATTTTCCTTTTCCTTTGTTGGGCTTGAGGTGAGAAACATAGTTAGCAGATTCATTCTTCTCCCTTTTAAGCTTGCTTTCTTCAGCCACACACTGAGAAATTAGGTCGCTGATAGTCCATGTTTGATTGTAAGTGTTGTAGGCTGTCTTGATAAGGCTGAAAGAGGCAGGAAGAGCGTGAAGAGCTCGATGAATAATGAAAGAGTCAGGAAGAGGAATATTATGATCTTTCAACTTGGACTGAACATTCACCAATTTCAGAATAAAATCTCGCACTCCTTTTAATTCATCATACTTAATGGTTGTCATTTCATCCATAAGATGTCCAAATTTTCGCCGTTTTCACCAGTGTCGTATAATTTTTCTACAGCATTGAAAAACTCTTTGGCATTTGTAGTGTCTGGCAAACCACTCAATAGATGTTCAGGAATGGATCTTTTCATAGTAAGAAGACTAAGTCGACTTGACTTTTCCCATTGTGCATGATGAGTTCTCTCGGCAGTTGTGCGGGAGTCGCAAGATCGGCGGGTTTTTCTTCTCGTAGGCACAAGTCCAAATCCATTATGCCTAAAGTAAATTCCACATCTCGTTTCCATGTCTTGTAGTTGGAAGCATTCAAAATATGGATGGAAGCATTATTGTTGTTCACAGAAAAGGAGACTGAAAAATTCAAAAAATTAAAACTTGAATAAGCAATATGAGCAATATGAGCAATCTAAAGAAAAGCTATCCAAAAATAAAGAACATAACAAAAATTGATTTGGAATATCAATCTTAATCAAAATACAAAATTAATCATTTAAGAACATTCATAAACAATTAATAATGAGATATCTATAATCAATTTTAGATTAAAAACAATAAAATCAAAATACACAATTATAATTTCATAATGTAATTATATAAACCCTAAAACTTTAAAGTTAAAAATTCTCTTAATATACACAATGATTTCATGCATATAATATATCAATTGAAAGAGAATTTAACGATCAATAAAACCCCTAAAGTTTTAAGATTTATAAACAAAAAATTGCACATAAAATAATAACTAAATTAATATGAAATTATGGATAATTAACATATACAAATTAATTATACTAATTATAGGTTCTAAATCATATACAATAGGCAATCTGATACCACATGTTAGATAAATAAACAATTAACCCAAGATCTATTTGTATATAACATAGAACACAATAATAAGATATAATAATTAGGTATGTGTACCTGATTGATCCATAGCAATTATCTCTGATTGATCCACAACAGTTACTCCAATTTGATAGTGCAATACTATCAACTAAGTCTTCCTCCCTAGATCTCTAAATCAGAAGCATTTTATTTTATCTGATTATCAAAAGGTATACTATTGTGATGAGACAATATGTATTTATAGAGTTAGGGAGGGGACTTAGCTACAAAACCCTAGTTGGGCTGGGCCTGCTCATCAAAGGCTTCAGTCAACTAGAAAAGCCCACACTTCTACTTCACCTAGACTTTACTCACAGATGCTAAGCCCATTAACAATTGATCACCAACAACATGGGCTAACACAGCAAAGAACTATCCAATCAACCCAAGTTTTAATAAAACCAATAAAATTTAATGTAAGCCCAAATAAAAGTCTAACAATTTAGACAAACCCAAACTCGCTAATTCTCGTGCAGGTTTCGAGTCGTGTTATCGTATCTAACCCATTTTACCAACTCTACACAAGAGTGAGTCCCTCCCTTTGAACACTTGACAAGCAGCTAGCATTAGATTTAGAGATCTTAGCTAGATTGTCCACAAAGGTGAGATATTCACACTTGATAAATTTAAAGCTAAAATAATCAAATAAAGATTTTAAATGAATAATAGAGAAGAATACTCTTCAATAAGAGAGTGGATAGCAACTTTGCAGTCTACGAAGATAGTAACTCTAAATCACTTCTTATCCAAAGCCCACTTCAAAGCCATCTTGATAGCCTCTAGCTTAACTTCCAAAGCTGAACTGAAGAAGCTTTGCCACTACAAGAATAGTAGTTCCAAAACAAGGAGTGGCCACAAATTTCCACAACAGCCAAACCTGCACTATCTTTTTTGAAAGAAGCATCAACCAAAATTAGGTTCCCATCGTGGGAGGAACGGTGGAATTCTCTAATATTTCCAAAAAAATAGCTTTTGAGATTGGTAAGCATCCATAGTAATGTATCTATGAATTCTTCTGCCTTAGCATCCTATTTAAATTTATTATAATACTTCTTATAAAACAAAGCTCGGAACATATCCCAAATCATGGTATTCAGGTCATGACATTGGGACACAATCTCCCACCAAATACGAACATCCTCCCTAAACATAAATATGGCACAACCAACTTGATCATTACCCTCGACTAGCATAAATTCGAAGATAGACGTTAACATGTTCATCCACTATTTCGCCTTCAGTGGATCATAACCACCCTCGAACACTTGCGGGTTCTGCTTCCTGAGTCATTCATACAACGACTCCAACTGATTTTCCACATCCTGTGGCACAACCAGAGGTGCCGGAGGAATATGGACATGAGCAGGCCGAACTTGCTGCTCTTTCAACTCTTTGATTTGATCTCCTTGTTGTCGTATTGTACAGTCTCTTGCATCGCAACATACATTTGTTCCTAGTTTTGTGGTGGTGGAGGATTCCCCCTTCATCACCAGCACTGAGCCCAGATAGCTTGTGCTGAAGCCTGTCAGATCGCCTCGAAGGCATAACTTAATATACCTGCAACCATAGGCTTAACACCGATTAGACCTTCTGAACCAACACCAATGCTAATAAATATTTTCACATTTACATAAATGTAATATTATTATAAATAACCCTATCATGCTTTTTCTAACAACATATTTGTTTCACATAAGCAAATATTTCAATTAATTAAAAAAATAAATAATTAACACTTACTATACTATGAGTCGAATGATCGAGCCTTTACAATCAATATATATATTCAGTTAGTTTTCAAAACTTTAAACCTTAATTCCTCTAATACCATGTTATAATGCCCTAATCTAAAAGTAAACTCATTAAAAAAAATCAGAAGTGAAATCTCAATTTTATTTTATTATAATTTTTAAAAACACGTTAAATTTAGTTTTTTTTTTCCATAATTTAACTATGTGATCATAAATTTCTTTAAACAAAAAATGTGACTTGTCTATTTTTATTTATTTATTATTTTTTTGAATAATTAAATAAAAATAGTAATATAGTTTTGGTAGCGTACGTAACGATGAAAGAGGCTTTGGCAGTTATCCGCAGAGGAGCATTTGTATCTAAGCTTTTCCATGCTATTTAAATGCCGTTCATCTTCAATCTCGACCGTCAGTTTCAAACGACAGTTACTTTTCGCGCCAACTTCTCCCATTTTTATTAAAACAGCAACAACTACAAATGCCTCAAAACAGACCCACCCATCTTTTCTCACATCTCCCCCACTTAGTCGACTCAGAGCCTTATTATCAGTTCCCGACTCGGCCCACTTCCATGAATCTCACTTGGCTCATTCTCTTTCCTCCAACGCCCTCAAAATTTCCGCCAAAATGGGTTTTGTTTGCGAAGGAAAACAATTACATGGACATTTGGTAAAACTGGGATTATATAGTGATCTTCATTTGCAGAATCAGATATTGAATGTTTACGTTAGATGCAAGGAGCTTCATAATGCACACAAGGTGCTTGGTGAAATGACTGTGAGAAATGTTATAGCGTGGAATACAGTGATAAGCGGGGTAGTTGATGAAATAAGTAAATGTAAGTCCAGTTCTTTATTGGGTTTTGTTTATTTTAAGAGAATGTTGCTCGAAATGGTTCGCCCAGATGATATAACCTTCAATCTTTTGCTCCGTTCATGCATTGTATTATTGCATCATGTTCAAACTGGTTTACAATTGCAATGTTTTATTCTGAAACTAGGATTTGGTTCTAATTGTTTTGTTGGTAGTGCTCTTGTTGATTGGTATGCAAAACGTGGTTTGGTTGAAGATGCAAGGCGGGCTTTTGAATCTGTCTTGTTCAAAGATTTGGTTTTGTGGAATGTGATGGTTTATTGCTATACTTCAAATTGTTTTATCAATGAGGCTATTCACATCTTTCATTGTATGCAGTCACAAAATGTCAAGGGGGATGAGTTCACCTTCAGTAGCTTGATTAAGTTATGTGGTATTCCAGGATCATGTCAATTGGGAAAACAGATTCACGTGATTGTTATTAGACAGTCTTTTGATTTGGATGTTTTAGTTGCAACTGCACTCATTGACATGTATTCAAAGAATGGAAACATAATTGATGCTCACAAGGTTTTCAATACAATGGCCTTTAGAAATAGAGTATCTTGGAACACCATGATAGTTGGATATGGACAGCATGGAGACAGTAAGAAAGCTATCAAACTCTTCCAACAAATGCTTCAAGAAGGTTTTTCTCAAGATGAACTAACCCTGTCTAGTATTTGTAGCTCATGCGGCAATGCAGGTGTAATTACTGAGCTTATGCAAATTCATGCACGTTCAATTAAATTTGGATTTCATTCGTTTCTGTCAACTGCAAATGCACTGATAAATGCGTACTCCAAGTGTGGCAACATTGTTGGTGCATTTCAGTGTTTCAGTTTGGCTGAAGAGCGTAATCTCTTTACATGGACGTCAATTATATGTGCCTATGCATTCCATGGCTTTGCTGAAGAAGCCATAGAGTGTTTTGAGGAAATGTTGACTTGTGGGTTGATTCCTGACAGAATCGTCTTTCTTGGGGTTCTTTCTGCCTGCAGCCATGGAGGGCTAATAGATAAAGGTTATCAGTACTATGAGATGATGACTAAGAAGTATGGGATACTACCAGATTCAAAACATTATACCTGTCTGGTTGACCTAGTTGGACGAGCTGGCCTTCTTGATGAGGCTTTGAATATTTTGAATTGCATTCAAAATGAATCTGGGAAAGATGCACTGGCAGCCTTCCTTGGAGCATGCAAAATCCATGGAAATTTAAGATTAGCAGAATGGGCTGCAGGAAAGCTTTTTGCATTGGAACCAAACGATCCAGTGAATTACACTATCATGTCTAACATGTATTCTTCCAAAGGTCGTTGGACTGATGTAGCGAAAATTCGTAAAATGATGAGGAGAAATTGTGATCTTAAAACTCCTGGTTTTAGCTGGGTGGAGATTGCTGGTGAGGTCCATACATTTGTTTCAAGAGATCAAGCTCACTCAAAGACTGTCAAGGTGTATCATATGCTAGGATTGTTATGTTGGGTAATGAAGGAAGAGGTAATAACCGCAGAAACTTCAAAAACTCTTCTGGAAGTATATGCATTTTAATTGCTCCCACAGATTTAGAGAAAGATGTTTGGACTTTAATCATGGTTTCTATGATACTGACCCGCTTCTCATTTTGGCTTGTCACTCTTGTCTCCTGTGAGGTAACAATTTGCTGGCATTTACAATAGAGTTCAATTTAATTTATACAAAAAAGATTATCAATGGACATTAAATTCAAATAGGAATAAGTTTACACTGCTGATGGCATATTCATTCTAGCATATATTTAAAAGCTCTGTCGACGTTTTTTTAACAGTTAAGTATTTCCTCTTTATGTTATGCATAAAACTGTATAAGGAGATATGGAATTGAAATTCTGCCAAACAAAACCAACCCAATTCAAAACATGCATGATGAAACCTGTGGATGGGCTTACCAGCTTTATTTGTCTTTGTTTCGTAAATTCCTCTGTACAATGTTTCATGAAATGTTTGAGCTGGGTCACCCTCCACTCACAAGGTATTCTTATGAATTCCGTTAGAAATTTGGTAGGGTTTCTGGTCTACCAAACATTGTCTATGAGCATACCATTATTTTCATAGAGTACCTATCAAATGTGACAGATCTGACCAGAGGGGAACAGTTATCTCTTTCCTTAATATGTATTCACTTAAAATTGCAGTCTGCTCATAGACAATGTAACAAACAAACTGAAATCTCAATTTACAACATAACTGTCATGCTTACTGATAAGTAATTGACCAAATGAGGATGAAAATCTGAAGAGTGTTTTCTATTGCTATCCATTATTGAGTTTTGACCCTTCTCCTTTATTTCTTTTTCATTCCTCCTCAAACACTTTCACTCTTTCATTTTTGTTATAATCAGTGGTTACTAAAATAAAACAACCCTTCGATAGACATGAATAACTCTCTAAAGAAACCAAGGTCTCTTTCACTATTCTGCAGATCATATGTTTTTGTTTTCATACTAAAATCAAGGGTGCAATGTAATCTACTGTCCATTCCCTTTCTTTGTATTCAAGCAGAAGTTGACTTGAAGAATTCCCTTAAAACTCTGGCAAACATTCTACCAAGTACCAACCTGGGACTGAGAGATCTGTCAATTTTCACCTAACTGTAGTACTAATCATTTTGATTTAGAGGATGACAGTTTGTTCCCTAACCAAAGGTTTACAGGTTGATTAACTTGCAATAAAAGGTTTTTGCCTAGCTCTTCTCTCTTATTAGAAAAAGTTTGGTTGCATGTAGTATCTTCCAAAGTAAATACCAGTGTGTATCTTTTTCAGTCTAGTTTCTTAAGGTTTTCTGAACAAGGAGCAGTGTGTTCTCTACAAGTTACATCCCATTTATAAAATATTATGATAGAAAGAAAAGAGAGAAAAATAAAATGAAGTTGTAGTTTATAACAGGCATTAGAGAGGCCATAAAAAGGGTATTAAAAGTTTATATAACTAAAGTAATATTAAAAAGAAAAAAAAAATCAGGGGTACCCTTTCTCTTTTTGAACAATGCTTGCTGCTACTTGAATAGTTTTTTTTTTTTCTCTCAGAAGGGCTTTGAATGGATTTAATTAATACAAATTTATTAATGACGTGTATAATTGTTTTTGGCGAACATGTCACATGTGTATATATAAAGATATATAACTAAGGATATAAAATAAAAGGAAAGAAAATATTTTTTATTTTATTTTTTGTATTTTAAAGTATTGAAATTTTATTTTAATAAAATGATTTTTTTTATTATTTTAGTAGAATGAATATTTTATTTTAAAATGAAAATAAATACCATTTTAATGTAAGAAAAAAAATTAATAATTTTTTTTTATACATTTTAAATTTAATTCTATTATATTCATGTTTCTATTGTTATTCCTATAACCATATTCATATTTTCAATTTTTTTAGTTTCCAACCAAATGCTATTTAAGTGTTATAAAAAATCTTTAGCTCAATTACATATGAAAAAGAAAACCGAGAATTGAAAATTAAATATGTAGTATCTTTTGAGATTGGTCCAATAATTTTGTCATGTAAACGTATAATTTGTTTTCTCAAAAAAAAAAAAAAAATTATAACTGTAATTGTATTTTGTTAACTACTCCATATATATATACTAGGCAGAAGTTACGTGCAATGCACGTATACTTAGTTATATGCTTAATTTGAAAAAGTTAATTGAAAATACACAAAGTTATAATAGTAAATTAGATGCAAAATGTTTATAAAATAAGTTAAAAACAATTACATTTTGAAAATTAAAAAAAAAAAAAAACATTGTTTCTATTCTAAAAATTAAAAAGAAAATATACTCTAAACTTTTAAAAATTAAAAAAAGGCTTGAAAACAATGTCAATACTCTATCATTATAAAACTAAAAATATACGTACATTTCATAATTTCTAAAATTAATGTCATTGTAACAAATAAATATTCAAAATGGTCTCTCTTAAATATAAATCTTAAAAAAACTTGCACTATAATATTAATGCAAATACAAATTGGAAAAAAAAAAATTATCATTTTTTCTATTTAGTAGCTCCACCAAATCTGCAAGCAAATCAGAAAGGAAAATTAAAAATGAGAATTGAAACCAAAATAAATTAATATTTACACATAATGCATAATTGAATGTTGTTACAAATTCAATTTCAAGAAACTGAAAAAAATACAACAAAATTATTAGTTTCATAACGATTGTGTGAATGAAAACAAATTTAATGTTATAAAGCTAAAACCTACTCAATTTAAAAAAACACAAGTTAGAGAAATCCTCGGCATTATTCTACTTATCAAGGTCATTTGAAATTACCTATCTTGCGGAGATCATCGGAGCCAATACTTTCTTCCTTCTTCTATCTTTTATATAAAATGCAAACTCAATATCTTTTGAAGTGCGAATTCTCAACCCTAGAAAGCATAATAAAGAAGATATAGATTAATTATCCAAAACAAAGACTTGTATCTGCAACAATATTCAAAGGAAGATATAAACATACTAAAATCAAAGATAGACCACGATTGAGATTTTGAATAGAGAAATCGAAGAAGCTAAAGAAAGATTTGAGAAGACGTTCTATGGCGCAGTGTTGACATAATGAATGGGAATAAGTTCAATATGAGATGTAATGTTTTGTTTGGCTGCAAAATTAATCATCGCTTGTGTCTCTTTCACTCCTCCAGTGCAACTTCCAGCTACTATTTTCCTTCCTCCATCATCATAAAATCACATTCTTTAACAAAATTAAACTAAAATAATCACAGTACATCATCTTTTATGGTATATTAAATTTACCTATATACAATAAAGGTGAGAAATACACATACCCAACAATAATGGAAAAATTGGTAGCTCAAGAGGCTTGTTTGGTGCTCCAACCATAATCGACTTTCCTTAAGACCTTAATAGACCAATCAAAGGCATAAGTGGGTGCACTACAAAGATTGTGTCGATAATTCCATCCATTGTACTCATGGCACCTTTCATAATAATTTTTAATTAAAAAACATGCATAACCCATTAATTGAAATTTAAAAAACCTTTTAATAGCTAAATGAATTAGTACCTCTATTTGATTTTGGTCACGAATGATAAAAAATGAGTTAGCACCAAGATTGTCAATAGCTTCTTCCTTCTTATCAGGAGAGGTACTTATCACTGTAACTTTAACCTCCATAACCTATGAATGTGTCAAAAAGAACATATTATCTATCTACATGTGTAAAAAAATTAAAAAAAAAAAAAAAAAGCTGAAGAACGATGGAGACTTGAACAGGTTCGAAGAGTATGACCGCATCAAGAAACCAAAATGAATAAACAGAGGAAACAAACAAATCCATAAAAAAAAAATCAAAATACATATATCTAATCATTGCTTACGATATTTTATAATAAACTAATTATAAAAACAAAAACCATAATAGACAAAATGATGAAAAATGATGAAGAGAGGAATTTCAACAATCGAAGAGTAATCCGTGATTAGGATTTTTGGGTTTTAACCCAGATAGTGGTCGATCGACTCTATGATAGAAATCATGAGAACGATTAAAAGGGTCACTAATTAGCATATTAATGACAGGTAATAAGAACCTAGATCAAAAAATCCAAACTTAGATTACAAAAAAGGCATTAAATGATGAAAAGAGGCATACATTAAACTCTAGAAACAATGAGAGCTCATAAACAATCACCAGAAAAGTCGAAGCCAGGGCAGTATGAACAGAAAAAAAAAATATAATTAATATAGAAAAATAAGAAAGGGTAAAGAATAAGTTTTGATGAGACAGAAAACATCACACCCATGAAATGGGTCAAGACCAGTTGACGTCAACGATCGATGCTTCAAATACATTGCGCCAGAAAACATCAATTGCATATCCTCAAAAAATAATTACAAAAACCTAAAATACCAATTTAAAAAATTCATAATACTCACAATTTAAGATTTATCTATTTACAAAGAAAATTAGAAGTTATGGAGATTTAATACTCAATGCATCGGTGAATAAACTGAGAATTTTTTTTGAATAAACTGAGAGAGAATTAATCTCAAGGAGAAGTTAATTACTTTCCAAGTTTTTAGGGCTAAGTTGTATAATATTTTTTATCTTTTAAAAAGAATATTTATATTTTTTATTGGAATAATTTATAAAATAATATAAAATCAATTATGGATATTCTGTTAAAGAATGGTATATTCTGTTAAAATAAACAGATAAACCAAAAAGAATCGTTAAACCAAGAATTGCCGTTAGATAGGCACTTTTAATATATAAAGATATATATATATATAAAAATCAACTACTCCTATATTTTTTACTAACACTAAGTGCGATGTTAAAATCAGAGGTAAAACTATGTGTGCTGTGGTAATTGCGAGAGACCATCACGAATCAATTTTGTGGGTAGCGGCAAAAATGCTACAATTTTCTGACCCACTCGCTTGAGAAGCAGCGGCCTGTCTTTTAGTCATGGAGACGGCAGTTTGCACCATCCTTTTGTTTTGGTGGAGAGTGATTCAGAGATTGTTATTAAGAACCTAAAAGGGGTGACTCTATTTGGGGGATTGAGAACTATGTGCGTCATTGCAAACTCCTCTCTACTTTTATGATTAATTGTAATTTTTCTTCTATAACTAGAAACTGTAACTACATGGCCCATAATGTGGTCAAATAAGCGTTCGCTAACAATGTTACGGGTATGGTAGAAATATCTACTATACCTGTTAATATCTTTTGTAATGATCATGAAATCTAACTTCAATTTTATTTATTACCACATTTTTTTTTAAAAAAAAAACACTAAGTTTGGTAAAAGGGAAAAGAGGAAGGAGGAAGAGCGATAGAAGAATTGATGAATTACTTTATTTGGCAAGATTGAGAAGGGAAGGGAGAAGATTGGTGAAGGAAGACTCTTTCACTGTAAATATACAATTTTTAATTCCTTCAAAAATAAAAAAATTACAAAAAAATAAAAATAAAAAAAAATTATCAATATATAATATAATAATAAAATAATAATTTTAATATTTATTTTAGTCACCATCTTCCCAACTTTACTTCTAATACTAAACCATAAAAAGGGCAATAACTATCATTTCTATCCCTCCTACTGTCATCATTTTGAAATTCTTCATCCATAGTCTTCTTCCCAAATTAGGAGTACTAGATTCTCAGCCATTGCGCGTGAATTTTGACATAATTTACCATCAGCAAATGAGGAGACTTCTCTCTCCTCAAACTACCAACTGCCAACTAGACTACTACCAAAGTAAAGGGACCCACTCGGTTAAGTCTGACACGTGGCATAGCTGGTTCTCAACTCATACTCCCGCCAACGACTGTCTCCATATTTATTAAGGAATTTTGATTTTATATGTTTAAATAATTAAAAAAATTTATTATAATACTAAAAATTTAAACCATAAAAAAACTATATTGTTTTTTTCAAAACCCCAAAAATACCCCTCTCACAATTCTCTCTCTGCATCATCTCTCTCTCTCTCTCTCTCTATCTCACATCCCAACCGCCCACCCTCACCACCACCTCCGACCTCCGACCCTCACCGCCACTTCCGACCACCCGCACCAACACCCCGACCCAGCCCCACTCTCTCGGACCGCCCAAAAATCGCACCCCGAAACCCACTCTCTCTTCCTCTCTCTCTGAAATCGCAGAAAAAAAAAATGGTCCCAGGTCCGATGGTCGGACCATGGGTCCGATGGGGTCCGACCCATCGGACCCATGGTCCGACCATCAGACCTGGGACCATTTTTTTTTTTTCGTTTTTAATCGGACCCCATGGTCCGACCATCGGACCTGGGACCATTTTTTTTTCTGTGATTTCAGAGAGAGAGGAAGAGAGAGTGGATTTCGGGGTGCGATTTTTGGGCGGTCCGAGAGAGTGGGGATGGGTCGGGGTGTTGGTGCGGGTGGTCGGAGGTGGCGGTGAGGGTCGGTGGTCGGAGGATGGAGGTCGGAGGTGGTGGTGAGGGTGGGCGGTTGGGGTGAGATGGAGAGAGAGAAATGATGCAGAGATAGAGAATTGTGAGGGGGGTATTTTTGAGGTTTTGAAAAAAAAGTATAGTTTTTTTAGAGTTTAAATTTTTAGTTTAATTATAAATTTTTTTAATTTTTTAAGCATATAAAATCAAAATTTTATTGAGTAATATTTTGCAATAAAACTGTCTGTAATTTTTTCTGAAAAAATTAAAAACTGTATATAATAATAATAATTGCTAGCTTAATTAATTATTCGAAGTTTTGTTCTTCTACGACAATAATCCATCGTATAATAATAATAATAATAATAATAATAATAATAATATGAGCTGGACCTAATAAATAGAGTTAAAGTTATTACATCAGAACTATTGAGTCACCCTTTTTTTAGTATATCTGCGTGTAATATTAAATAAATAGTCATACCAAATGAAACTATTATTTAAAAAAGTCAAAACGGTAGATTTTTACTTCTCAGTTCTTAATTCATAATATTCGAGAAGATTACTTATTGAAAAAAAAAAAAAGTCCCATTAAACAACATAAAACCTAACGCAAAATATAGGTTTTTTTTTTTTTGGTAAAATCTAGTTTATCCTACACTAATTTAATAATATCACTATCATGGCAACACCAACCAATTTAATTAATATTTAATACCCAATTTTTTTTTTTTGAATGTAGCGTAATGTTATTATATAATCATATATTAGCTTAATAGTTTAAGGATCATAGATTCGAACCCATTACCTCTCCCTTCTTCCCATCCCCTCACCACTAAGCTAGCCTTATGGCTTTATTTAATACCGATTCTGTTATGAAATAATATTTATTTTCCTCTTAAAAATATGAAACTAAATAGTCAAATAGTATTAGTTCCCATTAATATTGTTTGGAATTTGGATTGAATGGCGCATTTTAGTAGTAAACCGTGTCGTGACACACAGTTCATTTCATCCGCGCACGTTAGCGTCTTCTACTTTTTGCTGCGTTGAAACTCAAAGTCGTTGTCTTCTTCTCGCACCACCATATAGAAGACAGTCTTTCTTTCTCTCTCTCTCTCTCACCTGCTCGATATAGCTCACAGGTACCCGCCGTTTCTCTCTGTAGAATGACTAGCTCCGACTCCTCGCACGGACGGCGGAATTCTAGCTCCAGTTCACGGACTAGCATGCAGGACCGGATTCCATACTCGCCGGCGTTGAGCTCGGCCTACTCTGACACTTCCAGTGTTCGGAGCCGGAACTCCGTAGCCGATGCAGCACGTTCTATTGCAGGAGTCTTCGTTTCTTGCTTCACTCCGCCAGAGACGAAAAGCTCCAACAGTTTCGCTGACTCTGAGGAATACAGAGCCCACTCTGGTAAATTTATTGGTTGATCCCTCTTTTTTTTTTGTCTTTTTTGAATTGGTTTTGACGTCTGGATCTCGCAGTTTGATTTCTGAAAGTGTTTGGTGGCTGAGAAAATTTGTTGAAAGGAAAAGGAAAATGCGAGTTTGAAGATTGCGACTCATTCAACAAATATCGTTGGACTTGTTCCGATCAAGTGTCTTTTGACTTTATTGATAACAAATATATTTGTCTAGGAAAACCTGAATTCTATGTCTATATTATAGTTTTTTCGGAAAAATCTATCAATATGTGCAGAATGTATAGGAAAAAGTAACAATTATATTCAATTTCTAAAACGGGGAAATTGCCTTTCCGGGATTGTGGCTTTCATGCTGGGAAGAGTACTGGTATATAGATAACCAAGTTCCAAAACAGGATTAGCACTATTTGCAACATGTTAAACATAGATGAGTGAGGGAATTTTTTGAATTGCCCAATGCCCAATGTCCATTTCTTAATAAAATATACTATGTTTGTGAGAAAAGTAAAACACACGTAAAAGATGGTTAGTGTTTATGTAACAATCTTATAGCTGTGTATCTGTGATTATAGAATGATCTAAGGAGCTTTATCTCCGTGTTAAATTGAAAGCATATTTGTTTCTTTATGAAGTAGAATAAACAAATTGGTTGGCCTTCTTCTTAGTTACGTCGGATGCTTCGGGAGCTGGTAGCGAGAGAAGACGCAGTTCGAATAGGGGAATTTATGCTCATTCAAATAATTCAACCCATGAAAGAGAACCTGCTGGTGCTACCGAAAAACTTACCATGGAAGGAATCAACAGGGTCACGAGGAACTTCTCGCCATCTTTCAAGATAGGACAAGGTGGTTTTGGGACAGTTTACAAAGCGAAGCTTGCAGATGGAACAACGGTTGCAATCAAACGCGCTAAAAAGGTTTGATATAAGTTCTTAATAAAGTAATAAGGAGGCTGGTTCTAGAAAATCAGATAATGTCATCATACAAGTGTTGACAGAGCTTTTTGTAATTTTCTTTCATTTGTGTTGGAGGAAGAGGATGACTGATACTTGATATTCATCTGTGTTGTATTATCTTTCTCTGTAGAGTGTATATGACAAGCATTTGGGCGTTGAGTTTCAGAGTGAGATCCGAACACTAGCACAGGTAGAACATTTGAATTTGGTTAAGTTTTATGGATTTTTGGAGCACGAAGATGAAAGAATTGTCGTTGTGGAATATGTTCCAAATGGAACCCTTAGAGAACATTTAGATTGTGAGTACCTTGTCAGCCTTGAGCATTTACATTGTGTGCCCGTCTATCATTATGTCTATGTTCATGTGTAATTAACTATCTAACATACAAGAAACTAATGCAGGTGTTCATGGAAACATCCTTGACCTCGCCGCAAGACTTGATATAGCAATAGACGTGGCC
The DNA here is from genome assembly GCF_029168945.1 of Cannabis sativa. Taxonomy (NCBI): domain Eukaryota; kingdom Viridiplantae; phylum Streptophyta; class Magnoliopsida; order Rosales; family Cannabaceae; genus Cannabis; species Cannabis sativa. The sequence continues at coordinate 36,423,881 of NC_083601.1, read as the reverse complement.
CATGCAATCACCTATCTGCATATGTACACAGGTTTTTGTTTTCTAGCCGCAAACTTAATTTAGAATTAGTTAATACCAGTATTGGTTCCAAATAGAGATAGTCCTAATCATGTCGTGAGTTCTTTGCAGATCACCCTATCATTCATAGAGATATAAAGTCCTCAAATATTCTCCTTACGGAAAACTTTCGAGCCAAAGTGGCGGATTTTGGGTTTGCTAGACTAGCAGCTGACACTGATTCAGGTGCCACCCATGTGTCCACCCAAGTAAAGGGAACTGCTGGCTACTTGGATCCAGAGTACCTTCGAACCTATCAGCTTACTGAGAAAAGTGATGTCTACTCTTTTGGTGTGTTGTTAGTGGAGCTTGTCACAGGCAGGCGTCCCATAGAGGCAAAACGGGAACTCAAGGAACGGATAACTGTGAAATGGGTTCGAACCTCATCTTCTTTACTGAATTTCTTGAAAATATGTAGATTGTTTTCTTATGTTCTGTAGGATCAGTAAGTGTGTTTCCATCACATCGTCTTCGGAAATGTAAATATGGCTTCATCGACCTATGTAACCAAGCTTTCCTCAAATGTAGAACTTGACATTCCATATTTTTGCAGGCCATGAAGAAGTTTGATGATGGTGATGCTCTTTCAGTATTGGATCCAAAGTTGGAACACTACGCAGGAAACAGCCTGGCTATTGAAAAGCTTCTTGAACTAGCCTTACAATGCTTGGCACCGCGCAGACAGAGTAGGCCTAGCATGAGAAGGTGCGCTGAGATCCTTTGGAGCATCCGCAAAGATTACAAAGAACTAATGGGTTCAGATTTCCGTTCATTTTCAACTCGTTCCCAAAGGAGCTAGAGCAACAGTGTGCTTCCAAGATAAGTAAGTTGCCATGAATCATCAAATTTTTTTTTTTCAACAGTGTTAATCCCTAATGAATTTGAGTTATAGAGTATTTGTGTGTTAGGATGCAACACCGAGCAGTGTGTGTCGATTTCAATTTGTTAGGGAACCCAGCTATTTGTAACGAATGGATTGGTAGGGCTAAGAGGGGGGAGAGTGCAAGGAATGCGGGTAGAATTGTCTTCTCTATAAAAACTTAGCTAGAGATGAATTCAGATCCATGTGCTATATTTTTCGTGAATTTCAACATGTTATTCACATTGGGTTGCTATGTATACTAATATAATAATTTGTGTATTGTATCTATTGAATATTTGTTTCTTCAGCCAAATATATTACATTTATAATTAATATTATTTGCTTCAAATACCTATTGCAGACTTTACAGTAACTAAAGTCAATCTTTGGTCCCGTCACCGTACACAGCCCTGGCAATAGTGGCACTTCATGTTTACAAATTCACAATACATATAAATTATAATACACACATTAAATCTCTCACTCCCAACCAAGATGATAAAGAAATAATAATAATAAAAAAAATGAACCATCCAAAAATAATAGGGATTCCATCATGAAGATATCGCTTGGTGAAAGCCCACAGAATCATATGAAGGGCTTGGTTTAAATTTCTTGCTTTAAGGTTAGAAATTTCAACAGTTCCTAAAAGTTGCTCAACTTAAAATATGATGCAAAAAAAGAAAAAAAGAAAAAGGACCACTCTTACCGTTGTAAATTCCCCCCTCACTCTACCAAAATGACATTCAATATTGACAAGTTGCAAGTCTTTTTTGTGTTTTTTCTTTTTAATGAATATTGAATACTCATTATGTACAGAATGATACTTACAAAACAATATCCTTGTGGCTGTGACTCCTGTCTCTAAAATCATTTCATAAAAATTAGGCTAACTTATGAAGATAATATACAATTGGAAATGCTAATTCTACGCTTTAACTTATGAAAAGAAGTCCTCTTGTTTTAAACTCTCTTTCACCTCTTCCACAAAATTTTTCTTTTTGTTTTCCTATGGCATCAATGCAAAATTCTCTCTTTCTCTCTCTTTTTCTCTTTTTATTTAGTGAATCTTTTGTCTATTAAGATCTAGGGACTGAATCCTGCCGAGTCAACTCATAATTACGATCCAGCGGTCTTTCATCCTCACTATCTACAGGATTTGCTTTTGAACAAAGGAAGAAGAATGATGATATGTAGATTGTCACATGCCAAATGCTGCAAAGAATTAAAAGATCAACTAAGATAAGTAAGAGAGAGAAGAAGAAGAGTGGATGAATCATTATACCTATGCCAAATCCAGTAGCTTTCACTGGTCTCCAGTTTCCAGCTTATGGCTGCCATGGCTAATGTAGTAAAGCCTGCAAGTAAATAGCCCCATACATATCGTCTAAAGATCGTCTTCACAACATTACGAAGCCACACTCTAACTGCTTGCCATCTGCACAAAGATGAGCTTTAAAATAACAAGTTCTATAGGAACATTTTGATCTAAATGAGGTTTTGAACAAATGGTTAGTTAATTCCTGTTCAGCCATGATATTTTATTTCAAATCAATCTCACTTTCATATTATTATTATGTTTTTATGGATAAATAAGAGCAAAAAAATAAATTAATTAACAACGTAGTTCTATGCAAGATAACAATGACAAAATACATATATTTGTATAAGACAGCAATAAAATTCACAAAAATAACAAGAGAAAAAAGAAGAAGAAAAAGAGAGAGAGTAATTCACTAGAGAAACAATATATTTTGTTGTTTTTTGGTTTTTAGCAATGGTATAAAGCATAATAATAAAGTAAAAAGAACAAAATCAAGCAACATTAGAGACAAACAAACCTATTACTGTAGTTTAAATATATTATATTATATAACTCGAATCACTTTGCCCCCTTCGAGGGCAAGATCACGGTATTCAACCACAAAAATTAGAAGGAGCAGAGTAAGACAACGTTTAAACACCCTCTATATATGTTTGGACTGTGCAAAAGATAAGTAAAATTCACAACCAGATATGATAAATTTGGCATCAACCCACCTGTCAATCATATTTAAGCACATTCCAATCGGCAAGGAGAATGACCTAAGCTTAGTTGAGTACTCTACAAGCCAGCCAACAATTAGACCCAAAGAGCCAATTGCTATCACCAGAATAATGTTGGAAGACCTGCAAAGGTTGACATTTTTAGATACCAGGCAAAGTAGCAACATCAAGATTGAGAAGGGAAAAAGATAATGAGGAGAGGGACAACATGATTGCGATTTTGAATGCATAGACTACTACATATGTTTTTGAGTTCAAGGTACCTGGTAGCCTTTGTAATTGCCATGAGAGCAGTGATGATGGCGAGAGCTGTGTGTATCGCTCTCTTGAACACTTCATCGATTGTAGTCAGGTACACGAAAGTGCTCACCACAGCCATGAAAGACAGCCAAAAGTCGAGGAACTGAAACATTTTCCAATACACTAAGTCCTGGCTAGTTTAATTTGGAATTCTTAAGAAAGAGCAATCGTCAAACAACAAAATTGTTCAAAAAGGAGAAAACCTCACCCGAAACCTCAACCTCAACCTCAAGAAGAGGAGAAAAAAATAAAAGAAAAGAAAGAACTTTACCTGTAAGACATTGAACGATAACGCACACCAGGATCCAACATCACATGCATGATATAGTCCACTTGAAATTCCACTACATGTATATATTACCCACTCTGCTAATGCCTGTATAGATCCCAATAATTTGTTTAGTACAGAAGTTATCAGCATCTTCATTTTAATTGAAAAGAATAAATACGAGCACTACCTTTTGCCTAAGGGCCCAAAACGCAGGAAATACAGCTGCTACATTTGATGCAATAAGAGAAATTGATTGTATTATGTGCCCTGAGATTGATAAATTCAAACATAGTAGAGTAAATCTAACTATGAAGGATGCAATTTAGAGAAAACAAATCAATGTTAACGTTTTGAATTTGAAGAGCTCGTTGAAATCATTTCTGAAAGCAACATGTACCTTGGTGTGACACAATCTCAACACTACAATCAAAGCCTCCGTGGTTTCGATCACAAGCACAGAAGCTAAGGGCACAGAAAAAAAATAATCATTACTCATTGACTGTAACTAGCAATGTCTCAAAGAGAAGTCATTAAGCTAAAAAGGTGCAGGAAAAAAAAACCTGTATAATGCTAAACCACTTGCATCCAGAGCAAATTTGCAATCTCCATGAGAGGAACATCTCTTTGGACATCTTTCAAGGGAAATAGACATAGTGGTCTGATCTTTGGAAGCAATACGGCTCTCATTTCTATGCCTTATTCCAAAACTCCAGGTTCCTTCCCTAATCGATAGAATGTAAAAATCTACTTTTCCTTCACTTGAATTATATAACTTGAAAAACATGGAGCCACCACTATTTATTGTCTTGTTTGCATAATAGTAGTCCCAGCTATCAAGCGACGGCAATCCACCAAACCTAGTGTATATTTCAGAAGTAATCTTTGTGTCTGATGTGAGTTGGACGTGGATATTTCCTCCAGCTGCACCTCTAGGAATGTCCATAATAAAATAAGTCCATGACTTATCTGGTTCTCCATTAAATGTGGAGTTGGTAAGAATGGGTTCAAGAGGAAAATTGGCTGAATCTGATGACACTTTTCCACTGACTGGCAAAAAATAAGATTCAAATGGCGCGGAACCTCTCCTGACAACTGTCTGCAGATAACAATTCTTATCTTGTCAATCAAATACTCCTGCCAATAAGTTTCTTGATGCATCAAGATGAAAATAAAACACTACAAAAAGAAACTAATTGTAGAGATGCTTTCAAGCAAGAAGCTAATAAAAATGCAGTCATCTCTTTATTCGATAAAGCATCAATGAAATGTTACTTCCAAAGCAACATGAACATCACAAACTTTTGACTATTATGGTCTAATTTTATTGGCAAGTAAGATCCAACCACTTAAAACAAAACAAAAAACATGCCCTTAAAATGCTTATGTATTAATCTAATCTCATACTTGCCTTTTAACTAGTGCAGTTGTGAATCCTATCTGCTGCTAAGCATTACGAAGTAAATATACATAGTCTTGTCATCTTCTCACCCCCACACTCTCTTTCTATTCAATTTTGGCAATTGCCATCTTTATCAGATTAGAAATTATCAAATCCAAAAACAAAAAATCTATGATTTCTGGTTGCATGCTCAAAATCTAAAACTTGCTATTGAAAAACCAACTACGTAGTGAAAATTAAACAGCAGTTGAAAATACATAGTAGAAAACTCCTTGAAGCAAAATACACACAAGCCACAGAAATTTCACCTGAAGGATGTATTTTTCCCAAGTACAATTTGGTCCAGCCTTCCCCAGTGGACACTGAATTACTTTAGACTCCATGGAGTAGCAGAGCTTATTATTTGTTCCCTGAACTCCACCAAGTACTTTCGAAAGATTAGAAGGCAAGAAGGAAATATACCATCGACCAATCTTTGGTGAACGAATCACCAACGGGGCTTTATTGATGTCACCGGAATAATCGTACAGAACTGTTGATGGCATAGCACCATGTCGAACAATGCACATTAAATTTATTTCACTAACATTGCCTGTCTTATTTGGAGGAGTTACATTAAGACTGACATTCCTTGCAGTAATACGTAACTCTTCCGCCACTCCCATTATGTCCAAAGTGTAGAATTTTGGTTCACCATCACCGTGGCAAGAAGTTTCGAAATTATTTTGGCAGGCAATAATATCTGTCGTTTGGTTATATAACATAGCATTTGAAGAATTTTCTGCCAGATTATAGTTGCTGGTTAGAGCACATGAAAGTGAATCAATCGTCTGGTTGCAGTATTGACCCCACATGGTTGAGGTTGTACATCCTTCCACACTAATGTTGGCACTGAAAGAATATGCTGGGCCACGATTAATCTGCAATGTAAAGGCAAAATTATTGATAAAATACATCACCAGTCACAACATATTCCCATTTACAACAAGCATAACTGGAAGACTCATCGTAGCAACAAAACCACCTCTCTAGGATGCCAAACAAGTAAATAAAATTAGACAGTGATGTGGATAGTGAGCCTAGTGAAATCTGCTATTTCTGTAGATTTTTTGCTTATAGATAAAATACACATGTGAAAAGTTCTCTTTGACTATAAATACATGACAGTAGCTGTATGGAAATAACAGACAGAGAAATGACAATAGTACAAAACTCATGGTAAGAAATATAGTAGAATTTAAGTAGGCCAAAACACTACCATCTTCGACTGTGTCCTCGTAGGTCCAACGCCATTAAAAAGACCAAAATACCAAACTCCAGGGGATATCTGAACAAGAAGTTTGACAATTAGACTTTCTAGTAAATTAAAATAAAATAAAATGCACTAGTTAAAAATAGAAAATAAAAGCTCTGATAGCTTGCATAGGTTGTCTCCACCCATAGAACTAGAAATGTGATGATATTCTTGAAACAAAGGTACTATCAAAGTCGAAAGATTCTATGAGACCTGTTCATTTGTCAAGCTAAGTGTGAAATTTTTCTGCATTGGGTAGCACTGCTCCCCATTTTGAAGAGCTTGTATTCCTTCAAATGAGGTATTAAAGACAGGAACTAAAACTGCAAGAGAGGAAAATTCAATCAATACCAAACAATAATGAGACAAAGCACTATCCATGTTCATCTCTATATGGTAAATAGCATTATCATTGAGAACTCAAGCTGCAGAAACTTCGTCGGGTGAAGCTAGTGCAGTATGTGTATGCATGTTCATAATCAGTATAATATCATACAAAAGTCCACCAAAGGCCACAAAAACCAGATGAATGAACAAGTAAAATTCCATGTAGGCATTTTAAATCAAAATTTACATTTACCTGAATGGCCAGAATCCTTCAGAGAACCACTACTATCTGTCAGTGGGAGGCTGCCATATCTGAAGCAAATTATTGGAAGCCGACTTCTAGGAATCTTTGCCAGCTTTACAGTCCCCTAAAACCAACACAAATATATGAAAATATGAGATGAAAAGGGATGAGAGGATTTAATTTGAAGACAGTAACTTCTTCTTTTTCCTGCCATCAAGGAATAGCCTTTTGACAGTAGAAAACAAGTTAAGAACCTGAAAAACAACAAAGTGATAGACACCCCAGTTCATGTTGTATTCTATGAACCTGAAAACATACTTACAAGGTCTACATCTGAGTGCAACTCCAATGACATTGAAGAGAACCAGGGTGGCAATTCAACTAGTACAAACCAAAACACCAAAACCACAAATTAACAAAAATGCATAATAAACCATAATATCAGGATATTTGACCTACTGTGATCTCTTCTTCACGCGTTTAAGATGAAATTCACTTGGTATATAAGCCAATACGGAAAAGCACAGACAATTAAATTGAACAACTTCTTATTTTAAAGAGTGCCAATCCACGAAGCCAACAAAAATGTGCACAAATTCAGTGACAAAGATACTATCTTAGATTACCGTACTAACAAAAGTATGGCACTTTCCCAATATCAACATTAAAAACATTAACAGAAAAATATCAAACAATGCTGCGATGGTAGACTGATGAGAAAAAGTAAAAGCAATTTGCAACCCACGAATAATAAACAGTTTTGAAAAATGAATATAAATGAGAAGCGACTCAAAACAATCAAAAACTCAAATTTACAATCCAGTAAGGGGAAGGCAGTAAAGTTAATCAATTTGACAATTAACCAAAAAAAGGACAACAGCAAAATTCTTAAAACAACAAACTCGCACAAACAGAGTGATAAAAATATACTAAGGTTTACCAAACGACAATCAGTTTCTACAAGAACAATATACACGATTCCTCAAAACAAAAATATGAAGAGAAAATAATGATTTTGACGAATACCCATCAACCATTATACCCTTTTAAACCTCTGAAATAATAATAATGGAGAAATCAAATTAATTGAATCGAATTCTCAAAAGAGTCGTAACAAAATAACTTCCGAACCTCTTATATAACGCAAGTCAAAGGACCTGAGAGTGGTTGAAGGGTAACTGAAGCTGGAAACAGTAAAGGTGTTGAACGAAACCTGTTCACCAGAAGAAAAACAATGGCCAAAGAGACCAAAATATAGCAGTATTACACTGAAAATCAGAGAGTGAGAACGATAACGAACTGAATTGGAAGACATTTATCAGTCTTCTTCTTCTTCTTCTTCTATCTTTACTGTTATATTTTTTTTCCTTGGTCCAGTAAAAGAGAAGATGAAAAGAAAACCAGAACCCAATATGGGGTCTTTCTCAGATTAGTGTTTATGTTGTGTTTACGAAAATCTAGGAGCTTTAATAATATTATTCTGGGGAAATAATAATAATAATATTAAAAATTGTAAAAAACAGATACAAGCTTGACTTGTGTTTGAGTTCGTCAATTCGGGCTCTTAGCGCACTCTCCCCACTCAGCCTGCATAGGTGGAGCGTTATATCACGCGCCCTCTTTTTTCCTTTTCTTTTTGTCTCAAACGTTAAAATTGTTGAATTTCATGCATAATATTGAAATTCCACATGGTACTTCAATTCCACGGAAAATCCCATAATTTTCTCAAAATATAGTTTTTTTTTCTTTGGAAAATCAAAATATATCATTTTAATCCAATATAATATGTTAAAAAAAAATCCAATATTATATATTTGTTTTTTGAAAGTAACATAGTGTATATTGTTTTCTATAAAAGTGGGATAAATTAAACAATTTACCAAAACTATTGTTCACAAAAAAAATACAATTCACCATAAAAAATATATAAACTGACCCTATTACCATCTAGAAATCGTCTAGAAGACTATAGCTGATTAATTAATTTATAAAATATACATTAAACAAAAGTGAAGAAAAGTAATTTTTGGTAGATGGGATCAGCAACACCTAAGAAATTTGGGAATAATTGGAATTAGGTAAGTTTTATAAATGATTTCATTGACTACACAACTTCCTGAGAGAATGCTATTCAATCCACTCTTAATAACACATATTATTTACATTTGCATTTTTTTTTTTTTTGGAAAGATCTTTCAACTGATGAAAAGATCGTCTTAGGCCTTATTAGATTTTGGGATCAAACTAATAATAAAATATTAATTAAATCAAACTTTGTTGTGCACATTTTTTTTTTTGGCCGAGTACAAATTTTACACCTGTTTGGAGTTGGTCTAACATTTTGAAATCAAATTAAAAAATGACTTTGAGGAGAATTTGGGTTAAAAAATTATTTATTTATTTTTTTAAAAAATGAAAATCTTTTTGCGAAAAAACTAATTTTGGGAAAACAAAAGCTATAAACATTAGTAAGTAACGAGAATTAATGGAAAGCGAATTATTTCCGGTCTTTTACAAAAATTATTAATTTGATTTTATTTTTTGTTAAATAACAAAATAGATCTTATATTTTCAAAAATAGTAAAAAAATAAAACTCTGAACTCAATTTTTAATAATTTTATTTTTCAATATAACTAACTTTAAGACAATTTCTAACACGAACAAATACAGAAAATGTGACCAGATTTGTCATAATATCTTTAGATCGGATTATTATTAAGTTTTATTTTGACAAAAAATTAATTTAGGGTCTTATTTGTACAATTTTAAAAAATACAAAGCTCATTTTATCATTTAATAAAATAGAGGATCCAATTAGTAGTTTTTACAAAATATAAGGTCCAAAATAGTATATTATATTTATATTTTATAATTATTAAAAGTTATTATATGCCTATATATTTTTGGAGTTCTTTAATTTAAACTTTTATAATTGACTTTTTATTTATTTATAAAAATAGAAACAACATAATCTCGAAATAAAACAGTATAACCTCAAAATGAAAATAATTTTTATAAAATGTAAACAATATAATCTCAAAATTCAAACAGTTGCTATAAAAATAAAAATAAAATCTAAAAAAATATAGTATGACAATTTTTCTAAATTTTTTTTTATAAGAAACCACATAGATGCTCAATTTACACTACATATATTTTAAATTATGTAGTATTAGAGACTATATATATATGTTTTATGTGTTTATCATCAATAATTTTGTTTTTTTTTCGTATGTATATAATAAGAGGATGTATATATATCGGGAGCATGGTCATATGTTTGTCGTGGTCAGTGACAGACCTAAAATTTTTACCTTTTAGAACTTATTTATTATTAAAAAAATTATTTGTACTTACATTATAATTAATTTTACTAGATTTATTTAATTTTGTGGGTACTTTTTTACTATTTTAGTGTATAATTATCAAATTAAATAATTTACATTTAATTTTTTAAAAGATAATATTTTTTTTTTGGGACTATAGTATTAGTGGGTCCGTCTCTAGCCATGAATGTGGCTTTGCCCCTGAACTGATCAGTATTGTCTAGCCAAAGGGTGTATCCATGAGCCACAAAGGGCATGTAGATTATATTGTCTAGTAAAAAGGCATGTTTATTGTCTAGTCAAAAGGCATGCTAAGCTCATATTTTTCATGGCATTTTATTAAATAATAGCATGAAATCCAATTGGACCTTATTGGAAACACGATTAAGATTAGAATTAAAAAAATGAACTAAATAATTAGTCGCCTAATTCCCAGATGATTTTACAAAAAATAAAATAGATGAAAAAGATTCTAACATCACAGTCAGGGACGGACCTAGTAGTGTTGATATGGGGCTATAGTCCCACTAACAAAAATATTGTCTTTTAAAAAATTAAATGTAATTTTTTTTAATTTGATAATTATAGATTAAAATAGTAGAAAAGCCCCCATAAAATTAAATAAATCTAGTAAGAGTAATTATAATATAGGTATAAATATTTTTTAATAATAAATAAACCCCCACAAAGTTAAAATTCTGAAGACACAATAGTATAAATTATTACAACAAATTAGTTTGAGCACGGATACACTGTACTTTTCTCAAAAAGTGGAAAAAAAATAGATATTATATACATAGTCAAAAGAACTAGCTAGATAGATACCAGTAAAGGACGACAAGTCGTTTTTGTCGTTCAGAATAAAATTACAAAATTGACCTCTCGTTCCCAAGGAAAACGACAACGACCGCCGTAGAAGTAGGTAGGTTTTCCAAAACAACTTATAGAATTTCGCCAAATGGAAACTGTCGAAACCAGCCTTCTATATTGGACGTGTTGGCTTGTGCATGGCGATTCCTTTATTTTGTATTATACATAGTTTTATTCATACAAATACAACCCAACCAACCATTCACAACCACGTACATTAAAATCTTCGCCCTTTCTTTCAAAACACTTTTTTTAATTGTTTCTGTGTTTTTTTTTTTGTTTATCACTAACACCTGGTGCGGTCGTCACTGTCCTTTTGACTTTTTTGGTTTTTCTTGGAAAGAGCTCTGTTCTGAGTTCTTCTGACATGTAGATTTTTTTCATTTCTAAACTGAAAACAAAAACAGAGAAAAGAGAGAGTGCAGAAGATGAGTGTGAGAGATTTATTGACGAGGGTCAACGTGATTTGTAATAAATACGACAAGTACGATTTGGAGAAGCGTAAAGATCAAGCTCAGAATCTTCATGGTGGCGACGATGCTTTCTCTCGTCTATACGGCGTCGTTGAGGCCGAACTCGACTCTGCCCTCCAGGTCTTCTATCTTTCTCTTCCATTGCTTTCCCTGAAAATTTAAGTAGGAAAAAAAAAACCAATTTTTATGCTATATGGGTATTGGATTTTATATGGAACAGTTACTTTTGAATAGCCAAATTCTAATCGTTTTTAATTTCATGCTTCAAAAACTAAACCTTTTTTTGCTATTATTGTTATTATTTATTTATTTATTTTTGAATAATATTAGAAATGGGAGGCTGCGGCAACAGAGAAGAACAGGGCTAGTGCGGTTGCTATGAACGCCGAGATTAGAAGAACCAAGGCTCGTTTGCTGGAGGAACTTCCCAAATTGCAAAGGCTTGCTTTTAAAAAGGTTTTGTTCCCAATAAATATGTATTATGCATAGTAAATAATTAAAGAGTGTTTATTGATTTAATTCTATGTTAGGCATCGGGGATTAAAAATCACCTGACATGACATGACATGGGATGGGGCCGGTTTTGCCTTTTGGGAGTCATTTTCCTTTTCTTTGGTCCACTTTAAATTTGAGAATTAATATTTGTCAAGCATTATTCATTTTACAATTAATTAGTTATATTTCTTAAAATTTATTACATTAAATTATATAAAATTTAATATTTAATTGAGCAATATTAATACATAAGTAAATGCCATTTAGCATTTCTCCTTTAAATTTCTAATAAATAATAATCAAAGGAGCATACACTTGGTGAATTATAAGGTTAAAGGGCTTTCAAATGAAGAGGTTGAGGCTCGAAATGATTTGGTTTTAACGATTAAAGAGAGGATTGAAGCTATACCAGATGGTTCTTCTTCATCAAATGGAGCTAACCGAGCTGAACATGGTGGTTGGACAGCTTCAACCACTTCTTATACAGGAATTAAATTTGATTCAACCTCAGGTCACCATTTTTCTTAAACCTTATCCTGTAAATGTTTGTCAATCAAATATTCTTTCTTTCTTAATTCTATTTCACTAATCTATGTGCATAGTGCTCCTTGGTAAGTAACCACTAGTTGTTGTTCCAAAACACTTTCATCAGATGGGCGATTTGGCAATGAGTACTATCAACAAACAGATGAATCGGATCGATTTAGACAGGAATACGAAATGAGAAGAATGAAACAGGTAAGTTATTTATTTTTTTGATGTAACATGTACATGTGTTTTCAAAAGAAAAAGATACAAGTATAAGTTTTTGTCAATAAAGCTTGGAGACATAATTGTGCTTGCAATTGTGGCCCTCCTCACCTTTTTTCTCACTTGTTAGGCAGTAAAAAGTATTTGACATAACAGATGAATAGTAACCAGTCTGCTGGAAAGTGGAAAGAAGAAATTAGTCTTACTTGTATAGTTTTTGCTACCCTTTTGTGCTCTTCCATTTTCATTAACTTGGGTATTTGTACCCTTAAAAAAAAAAAGGCTTTTAAAAGGGTGTGGTGTGAAATAGTCCTTGTTAAATGAATTCAACAGGATGAAGATTTAGATGTCATAACAGAAGGATTGCACACATTAAAAGATATGGCCCATGACATGAATGAGGTTTGTCTTGTACCCTTTTGTATTCATATCTCTGATGTGAAAATACTGGTACATTAACATTGTAATTTGTCAGTTTGATATTATTACTAAGACATTTTATGTTTTATATTTAAAGGAATTGGATAGGCAGGTCCCCCTCATGGATGAGATAGATGACAAGGTAAGCCATTCTCATATAGTTATCTATATATTTAATTCTCTTCCTTTATATATTCATATCTTCAACTCTACTACTACTAGTTCATCAGCTTTATTTCATTGTTGGTTTTCATTTCATTATTATAGGTTGACAGAGCAAATTCTGACCTTAAAAATACTAATGTTAGGCTAAAGGAGACAATAATTAAGGTATATATGGATTTGAGATTACTACCAGATTTGGATTAAGCTTTCCATCTCATTGTCCCTTTCACTCCAAATTAATGCTTTTCTTTTATTCAATTATAATAATTTTCTTCAGCTAAGGTCAAGCAGGAATTTCTGCATTGACATCACTCTTCTGATCATAGTAATGGGAATTGCTGCTTATTTATACAAGTAAGCTAGCTCTTTATTCTCTGATTTGAAAACACAAATAAATTAAAAATGAGTAATTAGGGGCATATACCTAGAAGTACAACTTCAAAGACAATACAGTTATAATTCAATCAATATTTAACGGTAATATCCAACTGATAACTTAAATTTATGTAAAAAAAATTGAACATAAACAGTTTTTTTTTTAAAAAAAAAGTTAAGTTAAAGTGTAAAAATATAAATATAAGAAATTTTGGCCCCAAATAACCCATTAAAAATGCAATACTACTTAAGTTCTTTATCATAAAACACCTTGGGTAAGAAACTTAAATAGAATTACCATCTTTTGTCAGTATCATTTACAAAAAGTGAAAATTCATGTCAGATCCCTTTTTAACTTTCAGTACATAATAAGAAAGAAGACTATTTTAAACACTTTTGTCTGTGAATTTGTGCCAAAACAAAAATGGGTGTCATTCATACATAAATAAATTTGATAAGAAGTTCATCATCCCTGGATTAAATTTCCCAATCCTTTATAAATTATTCCATATATTACCACAATTACATTTCCTAACCCTATCACATTCAAAAACTTATGGAGTGACATTGTATGTTTGACTGAAAATTGAATCTTTTGAATTTTGTCCTGTTATGCATAAAAATGTTTGTTCCTGTCTCTGTCTTATTGTTTGTTTGTTTGTTTTTGCTGTAAATGTAACTATCACACCCACTAAACAAATCATAAGAAAAATCCAAAGAGAATTATTAACGATTTAATTGTATTACTTTTATTTCTCCTAATTATTATTTGCATTTCTTTTGTAGTGTTTTGAAGTGAAAATGGCGCTTCTACAGTTACTTCCACGGCTATTCTCTCCTATATATGTATTTTGTTATGCAAATAAATTCATGTGAATTGATGCTATTTAATTATACAATTATTATATTTTCACAAACATGCATTTTATTGTACAATTATTATATTTTCATAAAAATTATAGACAATCCTTAATTATTTATAAGACGTCACTTTATAACAGTTAAGAATCACCTTATAGTGCTTTATACCAATGCCCTACTAATTTTACATACAATAATTTTGGCAACCTAAGAAAATAACACCCTAACCCCATCCTATCCTATGCCCTATGACCTAGTTATGTATTCTTTCATGTATTCTTTTTTTTTTATATAAACATTCTCTCATGCATTCTTGGTCGGCAATTACTGCCTAAACTTTTTTTAAGCTGTGCGCCAGCTTTTCTTCGAATAAGATTCGAATCTTTTCAAAGTTGTAATTTGCTTAAAATATAAATTAGTATAGTGAAGTATAGATATAAGAGTAGTACTACATTGCGACCGAGTTAAACTACCTCAGTTGGAAGTTGAAAATGACGGAATCATATCGTTTCCTTCAATATAGATTGTCTAATGTTAATTCCATATATAAATGTAGGGATATGATTTTGTCCCGATGTTTCACGGAATGTATTCTGTGGTACATTAGATGGGTCTCAGGGGTACATTAAATGAATGTTATGGTACGTTTCTACTTTTTAATCTTAATTACCCCTAGATCAATCTCAGCCGTCAGATCAAATAACTCCATCATCTGACGGCTACTGTACATCACGAATTACAATCAGTGAAAGTACAATAACGAGACAAAACCGTATCCCTATAAATGTATAGGAAAATTAATAAGTAATGTTAATTCCATATATAAATGTATAGGAAAATTAATAAGTAGAAGCATCACTTTTTATATTAATATAACGCTATTTATAATTTATTTATTATTTGTGGTATATTAGGCATGCAATTATAAACTAAGGTTACGTTTGGTAACACTTTTTTAATTAGTTTTCTGTTTTTAAAAGTGGAAAAATGAAAATATATTTCAAAAATATGTTCTATAAAACTGTTTTTACTTTTCAATTTTATAATTAGAAATCAAAATTTTAAAAACAAAAAAAAATTACTAATAATTTTTTAAACAGTTTAATTTCTTAATCAATTTTTTGGATTACGACCAGACCCGGACCCAAATCCCCTTCCCACGGCCCTGGCGCTGAACCCCGCTTCTGACTTGAACCCAAATCCGACCCCGGACCTAGACCCGACGTAAATAAAATCAAAAAATAAAAATAAAAAAGAACTTTACAGAACACACTTTTATTTTCTGTTTTTAAAATTAAAAAATAAAAGTGGTTACAGAACGCATTTTTGTTTTTCAAAAATAAATTTTTTAAAAACAAAAAGTTTACTTTCATTTTGTGATTAAAAAATTAAAAAACAAAAGTGCTACCAAACGGCACCTAATTAATAATATGATTGTAGATGTTATAATACTAAGTCTTTGTTTACTTTTGATTTTTATTTTTTTTGAATAATTTATGATGTCAAAAAATTAAGATTCAAATAGTTAGTTGCAGACAGTTTTATTTATTTTATACACATACGATAAATTGTTTTGAACTTTATTTTTTATACTATAAATTGAGAATTTCTTAAAGATGAACAAGATACATATTACAACTACAATATACAACCTCATATAAAAAATTAAAATTTGATTTATTCTTAAAGTATGGGAAATAAAAAACGCCCCACGGTAGAAAAGTGATACCCATACATGAGAAGTCGTTAGTTCAAGAATCATCCATGTGTATAAGAGCCATAAATTCGCGAGAGAAAGCCTAATAGAGGCTTGAAGTGGAGACGTTACAAAATGGTACTAGATCCCTAATTCAGCTGAAAGTGTGGTCGATGAGGACGTCAAAATCTCGATGAGGGTGATTAAGACAGTCAGAGTCCCGTTGATGCGTGTCGTAAGCCACAACAAATTTACTAATTATTTTAATTTTTATATTACCAATTACTTTAGTATAATGATAAATACAGGTCGATCCCATGAGGATTATTATCAATTTATTATTCAAAAATTAGTGACAAGAAATAAAAGATTTTGATTATGAGAATAAAATAACATGAATTAAAAAAAAAATGTGATACTACGATATGAGATAAAAATAGTCAGAGATCATTCTCCACCCTCAACAATAATTATTAACTTCTATTAATGAATGTAATTTTAATTTTTCAATCAAACTACTATTCTGCAGATAAAGCTGATGCAGTCAAATTATTTCAATCTTCCTATTACATGTAATCAAGGCAAAGCGCTCAACCTAAGCAGTAAATCTACGAAACATGCAATTTATTTAACTTAGATAAATTTTTAAAATTTATGGAGATAGACTAATCTAGACAACAAATTAATGAAGCATACAATTTATTTAACATAAGTTCTATTCTTCATCACAATTAAAAATACCTTTGACAATATTAAAAATTGTAATTTGTCACAAACACTTAGAATCCTAGACTATTAGGTGTATAGTAATCATAAGATGATAATAGATTAAAGTAAAACCTAATTTAGCGATCGTCTAAACAAGATTAAAACAATAAACACGATATTGACATAAGAATAATAGAAAACAATTTGATATAATGGAAATTAAAAATTAACATTCATAATAGAAATTAAAAATTCATGTCTTGAGTTTTGAAATAACCCTTAACTAAAAGAAGACTACTCCATAATTTCAAACATAATCATAAACATAATTATAAATGAAAATTAAAAGAGTTTAAGAAGAAAAACTAGACGTAGATGTAGACTCTCCTCTTCTCATGAGTTCTCTCCTTCAAAACATAGTTCAAAAGTTGCTAAAAACAAACCCTAAAAGTCTCATAAATACTCCTAAAAATATCTTAGTTAGATAAAATTTCAAAATTTGGTAGAATTCTTACTCTCACCACGACCACGAGTTCCCCTCGCCGCGACAACAACTTGCTGTCGAAAAATTCACGTATTCAGATTAGTATTTTGGTCATAACTTCTTTAATACAACTCAAAATTGGATGATTCAAGATGTTTTGGAAAGCTAAAAACGAGATATACAACTTTCATGTTGAGCTCTAAGTCTAATTCTACCTTTAAAGTCGTCTAAATTTGTAATTAAGCTCTACCTTGTAAAACTGAGCTCGTCGGCTTCCACTATTTTCCACCAAAATGTGCTAACATCCTTTCAAATGACTCTAAATAAATGATTATTCTTTAAAATAGTCTAACAAATTATAATTACTCTAATCAATAATTTAAAGAATCAATTTAAGAATATTATTACATAAATTGGTCATATTTATAAGACAAAATATTGACTTATCACCCGTGATCTGTAAGGGAAAAACCCGGGAGCTGTACAATCCCACATTGCCTCGAAAAGGTCATGTGTGATGATTCTAAGAATTTGTAGGTATAAAATTATAGAGTTGAAGAGGACTTAAATAGATTGATTAGTACTACTTATATCAATAAGATGCATTTTGTTTTCTAGCAGTCCATCATGAAAGAACTCCACAGTTAAGCATGCTTAACCTGGAATAATTTTAGAATGGGTGACCTTCTAAGAAGTTTTTTAAGGAAGCGTGCGAGTGAGGACAAAGCATGCTGGAAATATTCATTTTGTTCTGTAGGTCTAGTCGTTAGTTCAAGAAGCAGCCAGTGTGACGTCCTCATGTATAAGTGCCATAAATTCGTGGGAAAATGCCCAATAGAGGCTTAAAGCGGGGACATTACAACTAGGGCCATAACCACTATACCACCACTGTCACACCAACAACCATTATCATCACTGCAATCCCACCCAGACCTTATTAAAATAATAAGGGTAAATAGCGGTATAAGTACCCAAGGTTTTATGTTTGTAAGCGACATAAGCCTAATGTTTATTTTTAACGGCATAAGTACTCAATGTTTGTAAAACTGTAGTTTTTCTCTAATTTCGTCAATACAAACTCTATTATTATCTTAAACATGGCACATATAAAACCTAAATTCTTGATCATTGGGTCTAGATAGAAATGTGTATTATCAATTACTTCTAAATGTTCTTTTAATAAATTTAAAACAGAGTCTGCACTAACGAAACTGGAAGAAAGAAAATTACAGTACTTATGCCGCTAAAAATAAACATTAGATTTATGTCGCTTACAAATATAAAACTTTAGATATTTATGCCGCTATTTACCAAATTAATAATGTGCACACACAAATCAGTTTCCAAATTCTAAATCAAATTATATTCAAACATTTTTTCTTTTTCATCATTAAAAAGAATAGTTAACCATCTAAATAAAATCAGGGACAAAGGTAGAGAATATAACATTCGCAGAAAATAAATAAATAAATTAAGGGAGGCCAATTACATAATGTTTTGAAAAAATAATTTTTTTTACATAAAATTGCTATATTAATTTTTTCTCTTCAAAATTTTGGGAGGGCCTATGGTCCCCTTTAGAGCTAAAAGTAACTTCGTCCCTCAATAAAAGCATACGGTGCATTTGAAAAATATATCTCAAAGTCTCAACTATGCAATTGACTTCCAAAAAAGGCACATATATATTATACTAGCAAAACTTACTTGCGAGGCACGTAACTAAATTTTATGCTAGTTTTTTTTTTTAAGTTATTTGAAAGTGATACAATTAAAAATTAAAGAAAAAATATTATTAGTTATTAGGTGAGATTATTATTATGTGTATCTAAATATTATAGTTTATAATGCTGTCAATTAAAAGTGAATACCGAATGCAATATATTAGTGTTTAAGAAAGCTTGATGATTTAAATATATTCTTAAGTTAATCTAAAAATAAATTAAAAATTGATGTTCCAATACTTAAAGAAACATTACTTAAATGTGTGTAAGATAAAAAGAAAATTAAAAATCAATCTCTAAATTGTTGATAATTGAAGATAGCATTTGTCTAAAAATTGTAGATAAAAAAACTAATGATAGTCATTGGTGGATTTCAATCTTCATTTGCTTCGATAGAGACAATAGTGTAATTTTTATATTTTGCACTTTTTATTCTAGCCGTGTCCGCATATATGTAGATTGTCTATTTTTCGTTGATAAATTGAATATGGTAGTGTTGACGAAAAAGTGAAAACCATGTTTAACAAAAAGTGATAGTATTCTATAACAAAATACTATTAAATTATTTTAAAATACTATATTTTATTAAAATAAAACTCTATACGATTAAAAATTTATATTTATTTTTATTCAAAAAGAAAAAAAAAATGATAAAAAAAGAAAAGAAACAAAAATGAAAAGCTTCTATTATTATTATTATTATCTCTACTGCCTTTCTAGATGTGAATAATGGTCTCTTCTTTCTTCCATATTCTTCTTTATTTTTTGTATATTGTGTTTGCAGCATATATGTAAATTATTATGTAACTTTAAAAAAATTTGCTCCTAGAAACTAATGCATATGCCGAGTACTTAAAATCATTTGTTAGCTATAAACTTTGTTGTGTTTTTTTGTCATTGATGCTTGGTTTTGCGAACTTTGATAAAAGTCACGCTTTTTTTTTATTATTATTACTTATATATTTTGTTATTAAGTTGTAAAAAAGAAAAAAGAGAAGTGCGGATTAGAATATTAGGTGTGATCCCATGGGAATGTCTAAATTGTAATAGGAAAAGGAATAAAATAAATAATTAAAGAAAACCCAATTGTAGATGTACAACAGCAAAAACCCAATCGTATTTTTTGGATTAAATAGGATTTATTTTATTTATTTTATTATATATAAATAAAAAGTGACCCATGAATTTCTCATAAACCATTTTATTTTTAATATAAATAAAAAGTCACCCATAAATTTCTCATAAACTAAGAATTCTGTTATATAGGCACACTTTCTCATAAACCAAGAATTCTGTTATATAGGCACACTTTATATAAAATAGATATAAATTTCTTTTTTTTAAAAGAAAAAATATTTTTAATATTTATGATTAACCCACTAATCAAATTAATCAAATATAGAATAAAATTAGTTTGATTAAATCTATAAAAAAAAAACATATATAAATAAAATTAGATTATAATTTTCCTTGTTTGAACAATTTTTTTTCTTATTTCATCGGAAGGAATATTTAAGAATATTCGTAACTATGAGTTGTCATTCTTATATATCAGGAATATTTATTCATACAGGATTTTATTTTCTTAAAAAAAAAAAATTATAAGGACAAAATAGTTATTGCTTACCTGATTTAATTATAGAAATTCAAAATTACAAAATTAATTTCTTTACTAATATTACACAGTATATATCTCATATCACTACAATTTTTTTATTTTTTATTTTTTAAATTTTACAGTAGTATATTTCTTAAAGTGTTTGCCTTGGATTGAACACAGATATAAAAACCTACCAAGTGATAACTTTCAAATTCAAAAAATCTAGTCATAGTGTAGGTGGCAATAATAGGCTAATTAGCAAACGTAAATAACTACAATTAAAATATATTTAGAAAAAATTAGCCTATTTTAAAATCCTTATATCATATATTTTGGGGTAAATGCTATTTTGGATCCTGCGTTTTACAAAAGTTACCCATTAGACTCTCTGTTTTATTAAATGACAAAATAAACCCTATATTTTCCAAAATGGTAAAAATAGGATATTGAACTTAATTTTCAACAATTTTATTTTTTAATATAATCAAATTTAAGAAAATTTTTAATATGAACAGATTCAGAAAATATAACTAGTTTTATCATAACATCTCTAGATTAGATTATTATTAAATTTTAGTTTGATAAAAAAAATCAGTTCAGGATCCTATTTGTACAATTTTGGAAAATACATGATTCATTTTATCATTTAACAGAGTTCAATTAATAACTTTTACAAAACACAGGATCCAAAATAAAATTTACTCTATATTTTGTTTTGATAAAATAATAATATTTATTTGTTTAAGAAAACCTACAATTAGATCATGTACCTATTTCCTTCTAAAAGATATTAACAGAAATAGTGAGTGACTCTTAAATTTTGATCTATGAGGAATTCATGTTTGGAATAGGTTAATGTTAGCAAGGGAATGGTAATGTTAAACATTACCTTGTTTGTTTGGAAGGTTTAATCTTAAAATGTTATTCCCTTGGTAATATAAATACTCTTGAGGAGGGTAATGTTGATGCATTAAAAAAGGGTGGGATTAGTTATTCCCTTCTATTATATTAATTTGAATAATATTTTTAAATTAATAAATAAATTTAATACCATTAATATTATGATTTATTATAAATAAAATATTATTTAGTTTGTATGATCGGTTTTTTTGAAACTGAGTTATTTTTATGTTATTAGCAATAACATATATATAAATTTTATGAGAATAATGTATAAATGACATAGCGAACAAAAATAAATAACATAGTGATATATAGAAATACTTATTTTAATTAATAAAAAATACAATAAAATTTAATATTTTCTAATTAATAAATATATTTCTTTAATGAATAATTATTTTATTTTTATGCATAATTAACATTCTATAGATACAATATAAAAATATTTTAATTTTAATTTTTTTAAATAATATATAAGATTCATGTACTCAACCAAACAGTATAATTCAATTAACGGGAATGTGATTACATATTACCCTACAGAACCAAACACAGTTTACATATTTTTCTATAATCATATTCTCCTTCATAATATTCCCTATAATCAAATTATTTTGAACACCTCATACCAAACGCCCCCATAAAAGTATTTATATTTACTTTAAACAAAAAAATATAACTACTCTTAGTAAATTTATTTAATTTAAGAGGGCTTATTATAAAAAAAATATATTTGCGATGACCATTTTTTATTATTTTTGTATTTAATTATTAACTATAATAAAATATTTAAATTTTAAATGAATTTATTTTTTCAATGAGGGCTACAAACCCCATAAGCTCTACTTGGATCCGTCTCCTGAACAGAATGCAATTTATAAATTTTGCTCTTCTTTGTTTTTCATTATTTTTTACATTTTATGTTAATTTAATAAATAGTGTATATTTGACTTCAAAAATAAATAATGTAATTCTATAATGCACTATTTTAAAAGGGATACACCGATACATCTCTATCTGTTTTAATATCTGAAATAATTTTTTGTCAAATTCATTCTCATGGTCATGTAAATTATACTTATTTAAGACATCTTTCAAAATTTTAAGAAATTCAAAAAAGTTTAACACGCCGAAAATTGCATTCAAGTAGTGCGTTACACGCGTGACTATTTTATTTTATACGCGTGTAAAATAGACTGTTTGAACATTATTTTCTATATTGTAAATTATTCTAAATTTCTTAAAATTTTGTAGGATATCTCAAATAGCTATAACGTACATGAATATGAAAAAAATTAGACTAAAAAATTTTTCTAGATGCTGAAACAAGTAGAGGGTGCATCAATACATCCATTTTAAGGGAGTGCATTGTAGAATCACCCTTATATTTATTTTTATTTGACTTTTTTTTAAAACATATTTTTATTTGACTTTAGTAAAAGTTTTAGGGTGATTCTACAATGCAGCCCCTTAAAAGGGATGTACTGATGCACCCTCTACTTATTTCGGCATTCAAAAAAAAAAAAATTAGTCTAATTTTTTTTCCATATTTATATACGTTATAGCTATTTAAGATATCCTACAAAATTTTAAGAAATTCAGAACAATTTACAATATAGAAAACAATATTCAAACAGTCTATTTTACACACGTATAAAATAAAATAGTCACGCGTGCAACACACTGTTAGAACGTAATTTTCGGCATGTTAAATTTTTTCGAATTTCTTAAAATTTT
The DNA here is from genome assembly GCF_029168945.1 of Cannabis sativa. Classification (NCBI taxonomy): domain Eukaryota; kingdom Viridiplantae; phylum Streptophyta; class Magnoliopsida; order Rosales; family Cannabaceae; genus Cannabis; species Cannabis sativa. The sequence goes on along the minus strand of NC_083601.1, from coordinate 36,400,496 downwards.
GCAGGATGTCTTAAATAACTATAATTTACATGACCATGAGAAAAAATTTGACTAAAAAATTATTTCAGATACTGAAACAGATAGAGATGTATCAGTGTCTCTTTTAAGAGGGTGCATTATAGAATTTCCCAAAGTTTTATATCTTTTGATATATTTGAAAAATATTTATTTTTACATGTGTTATTTTGAAATGTGATAAGAAAAAAAGATTGAGAGCATTTTTAAAATATTGAAGTATATTTTTTTTTTTTCAAAAAGTTATTAAAGAATAAAGTAGTTTGCCATTTTTATTTTGTATATAAAATAATAATTTATAATTTATGCTCACTTTTTCTAATGCTTTTTTCCTTCTCACATTCTTAAAAAATGCATTTATTTTAAATAAATTTATTTTTAAATATTAACACAATAAAATATATGAAATGTTATTTTAATAAGTATATATATATTTGTTCAAAAAAAAAAATAAGTATATATATATGATACATTATAAAAAATAGAATAATTTGCGGCATAAATACCTAAGTTTAATTTTTGGCTGTAATAATACTTAAGTTATAATTCTGGAACTTTTGTAGGTACTTGACTGTTAATTGTTAAGTAAATTGCCACGTGACAATTCCTAATTAGTCCAAGTCATTAAATTTTTATTTTTTTAAAAAAAATTAATTAAAATATACCACTAAGAAAATGACACATAGATAATGACATAAAATTTTAACGGTTAGTTACCTACAGAGTTCCAAAAATATAACTTAGGTATTATTACCGCCAAAAATTAAACTTAAGTATTTATTTGCAACTAGGAGTTAAACTTAAGTATTTATGCCACAAATTACTCTAAAAAATATTATTAAAATTAACACAACGAGTATATAAAAATTATGTATATATTAATACTAGATTAGTAGATTTTAAAAATTAATTTAAATTTAAGTGTCATTTGATAACACTTTTTAAACCAATTTTCTGTTTTTAAAATTGAAAAAGTGAAAATATTTTTTAAAAATTGTTTTTACTTTTTAATGTTTTAATTGAAAATCAAAATTTTAAAAATTTTGAAAACAAAAAAGTCACTTTCATTATTTTTTTAAATAATTTTTTTTTAATCAATGTTTTGAACTCAGACCCAGACTCGAACCCGGTCCTGGTCCTGGTGCCAAACCTAGCACCCGACCTGGACCCAGACCCGACCTCAGACCCGACTTAAATAAAATTAAAAAAATAAGGTAAAAATAAAATTTACAAAACACACTTTTATTTTATATTTTTAATAAAATTAAAAAATAAAAGTGGTTATAGAACATATATTTATTTTTCAAAAATAAATTTTTTAAAAACAAAAATTCTACTCTTATTTTTGTGATTAAAAATTTTAAAGTAAAAGTGTTACCAAACGTCATCTAAATTTTTAATATTGAGGTGCATATATAAATTTTTGGAGTGTAGATATAGGGAAATTTTATTTGTACCTCTAAAATTTACAAAGCATCTCATTTTATTAATTTTTGGAGAATTTTCGTATATACTATTTTTTAACTTTTTTTTTTTTTTAAATTTACGGTTTAAGTTACTTCGATAGTTGCTCTAGTAATTTTTATGTGGGTTGCTATGTGAATATTTATTGCGATTCAGATTGCTTGATTGGTTGCTATGCGGATTGCTATGTGAATTTTTGTAAAAATACAAATAAAAAAAAAAGAAATTATTTTGAAGTGTAGAAATAAAAATTAAAAAAAAAACACTCTTTCATTTTTTCTATAAAATATATATTTTCAGTTTATATTATTTTTTATTTTTTTCCTTTTTCACATTTTTAAAAAAATACATAAATAAAATAAAAATTAATTATATATTTTAAAGATTAATACAAAAAAATTAAAATAAATATATTTTAAATACATTATCTAAAAAATACTTAAAACATTTATTGAAATTGATGCAAAATAATGAGAGAAATGAAATTTAAAAAATATATACATTTAAAGAGTAAATTTTTAAAATTGGTTTTATTATTATTTTTTTTTAATATCGGAGTGTATTGTAATACCCACTTTACCCCTTCCATGTCACTCTCCAAACCAAGTGGGACCAAAATTGACAACAATACCCTTTTCATTTCAATCGGAAGAGACTAATAATTTTCTTCGGTCCACCAGATATTCACACCCTAAAATTACTCCCAAAACCAGAGATACTCTAACCCCACCCACTACACAATATGGAAATTTAACACCAAAAATAAATAAATAAAATCATACATATTATCCAATATTCCCAAACCCTAAAAACACCCACCAAAAAACATAACACAAAAACAGTCAATCTCTTCTTATTTCATTTTTTGTTAAATACAACAACATATATATAAGAAGAGAAATTAATTAACGACTACGATTACAATACAAATTAATTAATACTTGAAAAGAAAAGCTTAAAATTTTAAACGTTAACCCTTAAAATAAAATTGGTTCACTATTTACATTAGGGATTTCAACGATCGAGCCTTGACCGGCTTCCGCATCCGTTTCTTACCGTTATCGCCACTGGCAGTATCTTCATCATCCTCGTCATCGTCAAAATCATAGTCGAATTCATCGTTATCCATTAAAGTCGTCGTATTCGACGACGACGGCGGCCGTGGTGGCGGTGGGCTATGATCCGATGAATCGCTATTCTCTTCCTCAGCGGCGGCCACCGTGGCCGCCCTAACTTCACCTCTCTCCCCTCTCTTCCTTCCCCATAGAGGACCAAACCCAGAATAATAGTAAAATTCATATGGGTTTGTGGAATTATTCAAACCCTTCTTGGTGGCGGCGGCGCGTCCCCTCGTTCGGCGAACTCCGGTGGCGTCGACGGCAGCTGATTTGGCCTTAGTAGAAGTAGAAGTAGTAGTGATAGTAGTATCGTAGTTAGTACTATTATTAGTGTTATGGGCATAAGACCTAAGGAGAGTCAAATGGTGGTGGCAAAAGGAGTAACCGTCTTTAGCTCGTTTTTTACATTGCCATCCTTTGCCGTCGTTTTTCTGGCACAATAATAATACTTCACCAACGACAGTACTACTGGACGAAGCTCGATGTAATTCGTTGTCGTTCGATAGTTGTTTATATATAATATTATTGTCGTTTTTGACGATAATATCATCATTATTATTATCCTTAATGATCATTATAGGGTCTTCGCCCACGTCCATCAACGATGACACACTGCTTTCGCAAAACCCATATATGTATTAATTGCAGTACAACCCAGAAGCTTAAAGAATTTCGTCACCACAAAAATTAATGAATACGAAAAACCCTAACTAATAACAGTAACAGTCGAGTCTCGATAAAATGAATCTCATCAACAACTTTGAAAAAAGAATAATAGCAAGACAGTCAATAATTAGAATAATAATAATATGGATGAGTGGATTATGCTTATTATAATTAATATTTACCTCTCTACTGCTCCAATATTAGAATCGCCAAGGCTCCCATTCCCGGTGAAACTATCTTCATCCCCTTCTGTCTGTATATATTTAATAATAATAATAATAATGATGAAACCGAAAAAACAAAATAATGAGGAAAACCCACTAACCTAATCGGCCGTTGTTGGCCAAACAGAATAAGAGAATGAAATTTAGGGTTTGAGTAACCCTAAAAGAATAATGAGAAACGATAAAAAGATAAAATGATAATAATAAGAAGAAAAACCCTAGTGAATAATAATAATAATAATGATGATGAAAAAGAAAATGCAGAAGAGGGGTTGGGGTAGATCTGCGATGGGTAGAGAAAGAGAAATGAGGGAAGAAGAAGAAGAAGGGGGAGAGGAGAAGTAACCTGGTTGGAGAAAGAGTATTGGGCGAAAGGAATCACATCCCAGGGAGACTGGTTGAGCTGGCACACGTGCGACTGCAGAACCTCGGGAGCTGAAGCGTGCGAAGAGAATAGCAAAGGGGAGACCTTCGCGTTCTTCCGGATCCTCATCTTCTTCCTCTTCTCCTCTCTTCCTTTCTTTCTTTCTTTCGAAGACGAAATCAATAGAAAGATACCTGTCTGTCAATATATATATAATAAATATAAAATTAGATATTTATATGTAAGAAAGTTAAAAGAAGATCGATGGAAGAGGTAGCGAGGCGCATTGGAAAACGACGACGTTTTGGAGTCCAACGCAACGCCCAAATATAAAAAACGGTCTTAGGGTTTATTTATTTAATTTTATTTTTATTATGTAATTTTTGAGAATAATATTGTGAAAAAAACGAGAGAGAAGAGAAAGGGTGGGGTGGGTTTTTGGCAGATCTCACACAGAACTCGATAATAATAATCAGGGCTTTTCTTCACTTTCTTTTCTGTTGCTTTCTCGGCCCTTCATTCATGTGTTTAGTTTTTTGGTTTATTATTTTACTATTTTACCCTTACTATTTTCACTTATTTACATCAACTGGTATTTTAGGAGTAGCAAATAGAGGTAGGGAGAAAGCAAACAAAGCTGCCGCAATTACACGTCATAATAGTTGTCCCTAACTCCTTTTTTTTTTTTTAATATTTTTTTATATCAAAATTTTACGCAATGAGAATCAATATTCCTGTGTGGTCGATTCTACTCAGCAGCATTTAATTTTTTATATTGATTTAATTAAGACGTGCGATCACTTATACAATATAAATTATTCTTTTTTGACAATATATATAAAGGGAAATTTGACATTTTATGCTTAAAAATGTGTAATGGTGTTAAATTATACCATCATCCTAAGAATTTGGTAACTATGCCTAGGGGTGTTCATTGGATCACATCCAATATTTTTAGGCCTATCCAGATCCGATCCAATCATATATTGGATGTTAGATTTTACCATCCGATCCGATCCAATTAATTTCATCATCCAATCGATCCAACATCCATTGGATGTTGGATTGGATCGGTTCTATCCATTGGATGTATTTCATATATATTTATTTATTTAATTTGGGTTTATCCAATATTTTAAACCTAGTATTTTTTGGATCGGATTGGATCCATCCAGTATTTTAGATCCAGTATGTATTGGATCAGACTGGATCCATCCAATCCAAGAAAAAAAGAGTAAAACTTTAATGCTAATTTTCATATATACATATAAATTTGACGTATAACAATATAAAATCTAATTACTCATCCAAACTAAATGAAAATACTAATTAGTTCGATTGGATGTTGGATGTATTGGATTTTTAGACACCCCATCCACCATCCGATCCGATCCAATTGGATATTTAAAAATAACATCCAATCCGATCCGATCACAATTGGATATCCAATGTTTGGCGGTCGGTTGTAATTGGATCGGTCGGTTCTCATTGGATTGGATCAATTTATGCACACCCCTAATTGCCAATCTTTTAATGGTAACCCCAAAATGCCCTCTCCTCAAACCCAAAAAAATCAGCCCCTCATTTCTCTCTCTTTCCCTCTCGTTTGATCTCTCTCTCTTTCTTCTCTCACTCTTTCTCTTCTCGCACTCTCTCTCTTTCACTTTGTCTCTCTTTCTCATTGCTCTCTCCGTTGCCACCGACTGCCGCCGCCTGCCACCTCCACGTCTTGGCCGACTGCCACCTTGAAGATTTTCACCCTCAAAGTCCACCACACTCAACAAAGCAATGGGTAAGTATTTTTCTTAGTAAATAGTGTTGTTTTTTGTTGTATTGTATGGATCTGAACGTTGTTAGTTGTAATATGTGACTTTTGTGTCCTTGAAATGGAGGTAGAGTTTGTGGCTAACAGTCTGTGTTTTTCTGGGTTTTTTTTGGTTTTGGCGATTTTATGCGACATAATGCGATGTGTTGTGCGATGTCATGAGAAATCTGAGGTTAGGGATGACATGATCAATTTTGGCGACTTTGTACGATTATTGTACGATTGTATATGCGATATTAATGTTTGGCGATTTGTGTGCGATTTATATTGCGTCGTTATGCGATTTTGTTGATTTCCAGATATTGTGCGACTTTATGCGATTTCTTTCCTTTGTTGTGCGATTATTGTGCGACATCATAACTGGTTTATTTTATGCTAGCTTAAGGCGATGTTGTGCGATATTGTGCGATAGTGTGTGCGATATAGTATGGTATTTTTAAATGTAAGTTTGTTTGTTTTTCTTTGGGACAGATTCATCTGTATTTGTGCCTGTACTGTATGATGGCGTTTGGACTTTGGAGGGTTTCAACTGGGTATTTGATTCCTCAAAAAGTAAGACATTGATATTGGACATTGACTGTACACTGAAAAAGTTGCATGAAGTTTTGCATGAGGAGTTGGAGGTGGACCCCTTGGTGTTTGAATTGAAGTTAGAAGTTCTTTACATGTACATGAAAGGCACTAAGTTTCCACCTGAGGTTTTAGTGAAAGATAGTCAACTACGAGTGTTCTTGAGCATGAAGGCAAAAATGAGTGTGGACAACTTGTTGCCACTATTTGTGACTAAGGTGAAGAAGAATGTGAATTTGGAGCAGACTCCCCGAAATGTAACCCCTAGAAGTGTTGTTGGGACCTTTGTCCCAGAAACTGATCTGGGGGTTGGTTTGGACGAGCAAGTTGGCACTAATGTAGATGATGAGAGAGTGGGTATCGAGTTTCATCATTCAGATGAGTTCGATGCTCCCTTTTACAACAATGATCCTGTGGTTGATTTGGGTGTGGATGATGATGTGGCTGCTGATGTACCTCCCCTGAGGATGGAACTAACTCCAAGCAACCAAGTAGAGCGACAAAGAAGACCCCCCCCCGTAGGGAGAATCGCCAAACACCAGGAACTAGTAGCGATCGGCCGTGTCCTTCTAATAGTGCTCCCGTATCCGAATTTGAAGTTTCTACTAAATTCAAACCTCTTGTGTGGACAAGGGAAGACATAGAGGAAAATAATGTGTATACAACATCTCTTAGTGGTACGCCTTCAGGGGAGATATATCTTGGCAAGTTGTACAAAAACAAGGAAGAATTGAAGAATGTAGTTGGTAGGTATGCACTGAAAAATAATTTTGAGTGGATGGTAAGTAAGTCTGGCACTGATGTGTTTTACGTTACTTGTAAGGATGAAAATTGTAAATGGAGATTAAGGGGGAAGAAGAAGGCACTTTGTGACATGTTTGAGGTTACTGTGTTTCACAACGAACACACATGTAACTTGGATTCTAGACATTCTGATCACCGGCAAGCAGCACCGTGGGTCATTGGTCACATTATTAAGAACAAGTACACATCCGATGGATCTAACTACAAGGCAAAAGACATTCAGAGGGATATGTTTGATGAATATGGCATCAAGATGAGTTACGAGAAAGCTTGGAGATGTAGAGAGAAGGCAGTTATGTACAAGAGGGGTACTCCAGCAGAATCTTATACGAAATTATATGGTTACTTCTACATGCTGGAACAGAATAATCCAGGCACTATTACTGACATTGTCAGCGAGGATAACCGGTTCAAGTACTGTTTCTGGTCACTCGATGCTTGTAGGAAGGGATTTAAGTATTGTCGTCCTGTGATTAGTATCGACGGAACATTCTTGAAGACGAAGTATGGAGGAACACTGTTAGTTGCTGTTGCGTACGATGCAAACAACCAATTGTTTCCGGTAGCCTTTGCAATTGTTGACAGTGAGAATCATGACTCTTGGAAGTATTTCTTGCGAAAGTTGAAGGAAGCCATTGGTCCGGTTGAAAATCTTATGTTCATATCGGATAGGCATCAAAGCATTGAACATGCTGTTGATGTTGTTTTCCCAGAAGCATGCCACTGTGCATGCTTCAAGCATATTACTATGAATGTCAATCACAAGTTTAAGACTGATGTATGCAACAAGCAAATATGGCTTGCAGCTTACGCATGGAACAAGACGGAATGTGATAGGCATTTTGAGGTGCTGAAACGTATGGACCCCGCCATTGCTACATACGTCGAGCAAATAGGGTTTGAAAAGTGGGCTCGTCCTTATTGTCCGGGCGATCGGTACAACATAATGACAAGCAACGCTGCCGAAAGCTTCAACAAGGTGACGAAGAATTCGTAAAATATCCGGAACTATTTTGGTTGACTTCATCAGGTTCACACTTCAAAATTGGTTTGCTTCTCGTCTCGAAAAGGCTAGTAAGTGCGCTACTCCTTTGGCTACTACTTTTGAAAATGATTTAAAGGATCAACACAAAGATGGTATGTTCAGGAGTGTCCTTCGTAATGGTGCCCAATTGTTCAACGTTGGTACGAGTCCTCAAGGTGAGAGAGGTGGTGATGTGAACTTAGTGGAGAGAACATGCACTTGCGGACTTTTCCAAATGCTGAAAATCCCTTGTCCACATGCATGTGCCGCGAAGTTAGTCAGAATGTGAGCGTGTACACACTTTGCTCTCCATATTACACTAAAGAAACGTGGAAGAAAACCTACGATGCCACAATTAATATTGTTGGCGAGGAGGATGAGTGGGTACTACCGGAACATATCAAGAACATAAGAATCGGGGTACCAGTGGAGAAAAAACCAGTAGGTCGGCCTAGGAAGAGCAATGCAGGTAGAAGACCGACGAAGCGTCGACCTTCTAGTGGTCAGGTGGTAGTGGAACCTCGTCATTGTTCGCTATGTCACGGTTCAGGGCACAACAGAGCTACATGCAAAGCTCGAGTTTGAACCATTTCTCCAATTTTTAAATGAATATGTGTTGTATTGCTGGTTGTTGGATATTGTGCTTTTTTCTCCTAGATTAATAATTTTTTGGTTTGTTTACCCATTTTAGGCGACATTATGCGATTACTGTGCGATTTGTAACTGACAGGAGCTAGTTTGTAGTTTGTTTTGTTTTTTTGGCGATATCCTGTGATTATTGTGCGATTTTTGTGCGATGTTAACTGACAGGATCTTGATAGGATCTTGTTTTTTGGTTGCTCGTTTCTGTAGTGTCTGGCGATATTTTTGCGATTATGGTGCGATTTTTGTGCGATGTTAACTGACAGGATCCTGTTTTTGAGTTTGCTTTGGTTCTGTATTTTTGGCGACATTTTGCGATTATGGTGCGATTTTTGTGCGATGTTAACTGACAGGATCCTGTTTTTGAGTTTGCTTTGGTTCTGTATTTTTGGCGACATTGTGCGATTATGGTGCGATTTTTCTGCGATGTGAACTAATCTAGATTTGTTAGTTTGTGTATTTTGGCGATTATATGCGCGATGAATGTGCGATTTTAATGCGATTCCTAGTGAAATAATTTATCAAGAAGTCATCTTCTCACAGGATTTATGAAAAATTTAAAAAAGAAATAAATTGATATAAGCAACAATTTAAATAGCTTTAAATTTACTTGTTATATATAAATTTGGTGAGATTATAATACAATTACAAAAGGGGAGTTTATGTGTACAAGATTAACATTGCAAAAACCTACAAAAAACTACCACGTTAAGTTCTGGTAAAATAGGTCCACACACCACCTATGTCTAAAGGTGAGCATGTTATCATCATGCACATGCTCCAACGACCGATCCAGCATCAAGTGCTCAATGTGCTCCATGGCATACATTCCACAATTGCCACTAAAAAAAAAACTAAATATTAGCAACAATTAAGTTAAGTAATTCATAATGGAGTGCAAAATTAAATAAATTACTCAAAATATACAAAAGAAAAAGAGATTCACCGTCGTTCGTTTGTGGTACAACCTCCGAGGTAGCTCGTCTATAATGGAGGGGTAGGAGCTGACTGAGATCGCCCAACTCCACCGGATGTACATAATTATTGTATTGGAAATAACCGCTATCTCGAATTAGATTTGCAAAGAGCTCGCTGTAAGGCTTCAAATATGACTCCATGGCTGCCTCAACGGTGGCACCGATATCAGAATCATATACAATGATCTCCCAGTTCTCGATATCCACCTCAACTGCCACCCAGTGGCGCTCTTTGGGAAGGTGCAACACAAAGTATATGTACTCCTGCTTCTCCCAACATGGCAAGTATCTGTGCGGTATCCCCTGCACGTAACTCATGACGCTCTCATCCCATTTGATCTTGCCCCTGTCACCCTCACACATATTCCAAAACATGGAAAAGAACTGTGGAGCAGATGTGTCCAAAACTACACCTTTTCGGGTGTAGACTTCTGGGTACAGGGTCCGTCTTCTTCTCAATAAGTGCGCCATGGCATCAATTTGCTGTGTTCCAAATGAAAACAGTTAGAAAGAAGTCGCATAAAAGTCGCACAACGAATCGCAGGAAATCGCACAGCAAATTACCAAAATTGTTTCAAATAATCGCACAACAATCGCACAAAAATCGCACAGTAATCGCGAACCAACATAAATCAGTTTATAATCGCAAGCACATCGCACTTAAATCGCATAAAGTCGCATAAACCAGATTACATATACAATAAGTATAAATCGCATATAAATCGCATGTAAGTCGCATATAAGTCGCACAAACAATAAAAAACACAATAAATTAATTCTGTTAAGAAATAACTTACAGCATCTTCGAGCCATTCGTTCAAAAGACCATCAACTTCACGAACCACGATCTAGTGGCTTCGCCAAAGGTGAACATCCCTAGGACGGCCATTGTCCCTAGCATAAGTGATCCACTTCTGGAAGAATTTTAACAGCCGGGCGTCCGCCGGTTTCAGGGTGTCTACTACCACGGGCCCATGTCGTTGTTTCTTCTTCCCAGCAGTGTAGTCATTCAAGAAAACCGGCTTGCGCTTTCGCCTAAGCCTACAGAACTCCACTCCATCTGGTGGCCCCTGCAACTCTTCCACATCCTGAGATTCAGTATCACCCAGCGAAATGACAATGGCGTTTGCAGGAGTAGAAGGAACGTCACATGCGTCAGGTTGCCAATCTTCTGGGTAGACATCATCATCATCATCATATGTCGGCGGTGATGGATGTACCGTCTGTAATGGCTCTGCCGTGTCTGATGGTGTGGGGTCTGATTGCTGTGCCGGCCCTGATGGTTGTGTCGGCTCCGAAGGCTGCTTCTGTAACAAACTTATCACGGTCGCAATTTGATCCATGATAAGATTCTTCATCTCTTTCTGACTTCTCTTGAAGTCAGCCTTCATCTCAGTCTGCGCAGTCAGAATCGCAACTTGTTGCGCTTCTACCTTCTCCAACCTCTTAGCCAACAAGAGGTAGTTGGAGTCATTGGCTGGAGCAGAGCTTGGGGGCACAGTGGCAGGCGTTGGGGGCACGGTGGCAGATGTGGAGGCGTCTGGTGCTTCTTTGGGTGGGGATGGTGGAATAATTTTGGACTTTTTCACATAATCCGCCACCCGTTCGGCTTGGGTCTGGAATGCGGTCGAATCTTGCGCCCCGACTTGCGTTTCTTCGACCTCATCCAACCCCATTTCCACCGTGGGGACCTCACCCTCACAATTGCTCTTCCAATAGTCCACCTCCCAATTCCTAGGATACAGAATTTGAAGAACAACCATCTGGAAAAAAATATATATTAATTATCGCACAAAAATCGCACACACGTCGCATAAAATCGCAGAAAAGATCAGGTTTGTTTAAAACACAAAAAGCATATTAAACTCGCCCAAAAATCGCAACAAAGTCGCATAACATCGCAGAAAATAGCAGAATAATAGCAGAATCCTACTCAGCATAGTGAAATCGCACAATAATCGCATGAAAATCGCATAAACTCGCAAAATAAAACAGTTGCAAATGAAATAGGTCTAACTCGCACAAAAATCGCATTGATATCGCATAAACTCGCTAAATGAAACAGAGGCAAATGAAAAACATGTTTAAATCGCACAAAAATCGCATTAAAATCGCATAAAATCGTTGTAAAGCACAATTTAGCAAAAGAAATACCAAAACAACAAAGAAAGTCAGATTGGCATACCCTTTTCTCGAATAGGGTAGCGACATCAGGTTGCTTGACATCATGTTTCGTAACTGTGTTGGGGGTGCTCCAATTCAACATTCGAGGGAATCTAGTCCCTCTGCACTGCCCGTACTTCTTCCCCAAATCCTGCATCACCTCAAAGGCCCAGTATTGTAGCGCCGGTGCATATCCGTAGACATTGTACTTCGCCTCTGGTTGAGTAATTTTTTTCTCCTTCTTCCCTTTCTTCTTATCCTTAGTAGATTTATCAAGGTAGTTCTTCCTCAGGTCAGTCATACTTTTGGCTGTGGATGACAACAACTTCTGATATGAAAGAAGGCCCCACGGATATTCGAAGAACTTCTCCTCGTTTTCTACCAACTTCAGCATATCCGACCATATGTAAACACCCTCAGCCCTAGATAGAAGCACTCCTTCAACAAATGCACACAGCCCCAGCTTGTACACGTCGTCGGCCACATCGCACGCCTCAAAAGCTAGCCAAAGGGTTTTGAAAGTGACCCGTTTGGCATTATTGAGGTAGTCCCGCAATATCCGATCAGACTCACATAGTGTATTCAATTCTTCAGTCGAGGGGCCACCGCTCATCTTCAGTCCCGTAATCAATCCAAACTCAGATCTTCCAAATCTGGCCTCGGTTTTACCCACGTAAAACCACACTTCATCATTCTTTACCTCACTCACTTTCATTTTCCTCAACAGTAGTTGATGCACAATCACCCCGGAGAATTTCAGTTCATTCGCATTCCAAAAAACTCCAAAAGGAGTTTCCTTCACCCTCTCGGTCAGGTTAAAGGCTTCAAACTTTGCTTTAATAGAAGCAAAGTACCCATTTCCTCGGTAAGTGATACGCCCAGGAAAATGCTCAGCCAAGGGGAGAATGAGTTCTGGAGCCATCTGCAAATACAAACAGGAAGATTATTAATCGCATAGAAATCGCATAGAAATCGCATAACAGCCAGTGAATGACATACAACATCGCACAAACTCGCACATAAATCGCACATTAATCGCACACCAGAAATAATCCTGGTTGGCAACATATTTGAATATAAATCGCACACCATCGCACAAGGAATCGCTAAAAATCGCACAAATATAAAAATTGCAAACACAATAGCTACAAAATCGCACAAAGTCGCAGAAGAAATCGACAAAAATCGCACAAATATAAAAATTGCAAACACAATAGCTATAAAATCGCACAAAGTCGCACAAGAAATCGACAATAATCGCATAAAAAGACGTTTCCACATTAAATGGTAATTAATGTGACATTTATTATCCCGCCTAACCAACTACTTGATTATGTCGCTAACATATCGCACATAAATCGCGACATGTCGCGAAAATTGCCCAGATTGCTTTTTGCATGACAAACATGTGTACAATTGTGTAATTCAATTTTTACATTTATTATCCCACCTTCCCAACCACTAGTTTTCTCTATAAAAGCCAATTGTCTATCTCATAAGTTACACATATTTTCTTAATTTTTTTCCTCTTAAGATAATTCTCTTAGCAATGTCTACTAGAAGGAACAAGGGCAAATATCCGATTCTTACTCCTGAAGAGATCAAGCAGGAGCCTGATTGTGGGGAAATTACGCCTCAAATGCAAAAAGTGCTTGACGACATGAAACGTTTTGAAAATGAACGGCTTATGAACGAGTGGAGGTTTCTAAAACTTGAAAAAAAATTTAACAAAACAGGTGTATGGCCGGCTCCACCACCAGGGTTCCCCGAAGGCTGCCGTCGCTGCAAGTTAGGTTATCTAAATGGTAAACAGGTGAAGCCTGGATCTCTATGCAAATATTGCAAGGCTACACTTCGCTTTGAGTCGCAAATGTAATCGTTAAACGTCGCTAAATATCGACTTTTCACTGAATAAATAAAAGTTACATTAATGTCGCTATATGTCGCTAACTTAATCGTGAAACGTCGCTATTTTTCAATTTTTTCCAGAATTGATAAAAGTTCTTCCTACATGTCGCTTTGAAATCGCACATAATCGCACAGAAATCGCACAAAATAAAAAAAACCCCAAAATCTATCTCCCTAAACTCAGTTTCTTCCCCAAACTCTAAAATTGATAAATTTAAACAAATACATTTCAGTTATATCACAGATGCACAATGTATATGATAAATTGCAAAAAAAAAGTTAAGTTTAGCCCATACCTGGTTCGTGGATTGTGCTTGGGACGATTTCTCCTCGGAGTGGGTCTCGTGTGGGTCGTGTGGGTAACACTTGGAAATTTCTGATGTCAGTAAAATCGCACAATAAGTCGCAAATAAATCGCATAATGTCGCTAAAAATTCAAGACCTTGACCACATTCTATAAATCGCTCAAAATCGCACAACATCGCATAATATCGCTTAACATACCCAACACAGAAAGTCTACAACTTAATCGCACAAGATCGCACATAAATCGCACAAAAGTCGCAAAAACACAAAAACACATGTACAGACTCCAGATACGTCGCACAAAAGCGCACATAGAATCGCATAAAATCGCACAATAACCTAAAAACCCAGAAAAATCTATTGTTCGAAACCCACATTCATCCCACAGTTTTATTGCACAAATTATCCCCAAAAAACATACAAAATAACAACTTTCAATTCAATACCAGATTCAACCACAAATGTATGCATTTTAAAGAAGAAAATTCAAAGAAAAATTCCACGAAAACTAACCTGGATTGCTATGTTCGTGGGATTCGACTGGGTCTCCTTGTTCGCTCGGGCGTCCGTCGATGGGGTCGATTGGAGTGGGTTCGAGGGTTCGTCTGGGTTCAAGGGTTCGGTTCGTGCCCGTGGGTTCGTCGTCGTCGTCGTGGGTTCGTGGGTTTGTGGGTTTGTGGGTTCCTGGTCGTCTGGTGGTTGTTTGGTGGTCGACTGCGATTTTGGTTGTTTGGTCGTCTGGTGTGGTTGTTGTTTGCAGCGTCGGTGGGGAGAGGGAATGAAGAGAGAGAATGTAGAAGAGAGAGAATAGAGTTAGAGGGAATGTGAGAAGTTTGAAAAGACAGGGGTATTTTTGGAAGATAATTAAAAGATAGGTATAGTTTTTTTATGTGTAATAATTGGGTATAATTAAACACCCTATCTAATTTTTTAGCATAAATTATCAAATTTCCCATATATAAATTACTTTAATTTATTAAATGCTTCAAATAATAAGTACATTTGATTTGAAGCTATAAATTACTTTAATAATAATGAGTAATAATTTATAAAATCAAAATATACATCAAAATACATGACATCGTTTCAGTCCAAATTATGCTTTAGGTTTGCAATTTGCATTGAGTCCATGACTTCTGGGGTCATCTTGGGACCGTGGTACTATTTTGGTGTACATTCTTTATTAATTTTGTTCACTATTTACATTAGAGATGGTGAATTTGGTGTATATTCTTTTGTTCATAGCTACTTAATTTAACCGATCTATTTATTGCTCTCAAAAACATTCTCTTGTTAATATTTTATTGATCTAAATTATAATTTTAATTAAAAATAAACAAAGTACTATTTAATTATTTTTTTTTTATCTTTTCTAATTTTTTTTCTTCTTTGTCTAGTTTTCTCCTAACCTAACTTGTTGAGTCTTAATAAGTTCTATCGCCCACCAAAACCCACCACACGCCACTACCCACATCTCTCTTTGTCTACTGTATACTCTCTCCATATCTTTTGATTTCTTGAAAACTATGAAAGAAAAAATCAAAAGATTCATCACTCTCCAAGATCCTGATTCAGGAAAGGGTCGGAGCAAGGTGCATCGATTTAAGGCTTTATAGGCTTTTTTTGTTTAATTGGTTTTTTGAGATTGTAGGATGTAATATTGAGGAAGAAAGTGGAGATGAAGGGATGATACTAGTCAGCAGCAAGCCTCCACCACCAAAGGAATGGGTGGTGAATTGTAGAAGTTGTTATTTATTTATTTAAATAATTTTTATGATGTGGACGAATAAGTATTCAACACATGGTAATTTTAAAAACTATAAGCAGAGTTGTTAAATTGGGCACCTACTGAGAATCTTGAGCTTGAAGACTATTACTGTAATTTTTCGAGATTGAGGACTTATTTACATTAAAGTAAACTTTTTGTGACTTATGCCTCATAACATGTGATATTTTTATTAGCAACTAACAGATCTACTAACAGATCTGTTAAAATAAATATGGACCAACAGACTAAGAATCTTAAACTTGGGGACTATTGCTGCAATTTTTTGAGATTGAGAACTTATTAGCATCAGAGTAAACTTTTTAAAGACTTATACCGTAATTTTTCTTAAAATTTATTATTTAAGGTACAACAATTTTAATAATTTAATGCTTAAAAAATTTCATATTTTATATTATTTACATTAATAATAAATAATCCATAATAATTAATTTATGATATAGTTATATATACTGTAAACGTATAATTCATTATTTTTAAAAAAAAAAAATTAAAATAAATGTTAGAATTGAAGAAAAAAAAAGTTATACAACAATTTAGTATAGAATCAAAATCAAACACTATTAATATTACATTTTAATGTAACCTTAAAATGTAATAGTGTTAAAATTGAGAAAATTACATTATTCATTTTACTTTACTTATTTTAATTTTTATCTCTATTTTTATATTTTTAAAGATATACACTTTTATAGATGATGTCTCAATTAGACTCGTTAGGTTAATATAAATTATACACTAGACTTAAGTAGAGACTGAGAAAGTACATTGGGTAAATCATTTAAAAAAGTGGGTATATTTCAATAAAATATAATATGAGAATATTTTTTATTAATGAATACAAAAAAGATATATTTTTCAACTTATTTCGTTAAAATTTCACAGCATGTAGTGAAATGTTGCACCGTTACTCTAAATCGGAAACTCATATCTCCACTGCTAGACTAAGAAAATAACCAATATCATACTTATATCTAATACTTTAATGGGTAATTTGCAGTCAAACTCCTTATACTTTGAGGTTCGTTACAGATTAACCCATTTATTGAAAAAATTAGGGCTAAACTCCCCGAACTCCACAATCGTTTTGGTCAGCGCTCCTTCTGTTAATTTTTGGCTGTTAAGTGCCAAATAGGGTTGTCACTGTGTATACAAGTATACATGTAGCGAAATTTTATTTGGCCACCTAATATTAATAATAGGAGTGTTCGCGGTGTGGGTGGTGCGATTTTTGACTATTTTTTCAAAGTAACTTGCACATGCAGTTTTTTTAATTTATCAAAACGCACCCGCACCGCGGAACTAAAAAACCACAGAAACCGCACCACAAAAAATGGTGCGGTTATGCAGTTTTTGTAGTTTGGACTATCATTAAATAATTAAACTATCACAAATACAACAAAGTTTGAGCAACACTTGTCAAAAATACCATAAGACTTGAAAATAAATATGAAAAAAAAAAGTTTCAAGTTTCAACAAAACAATAATTAGTGAGCTTAGGTTGGGCCTTCACATATTGGACCTAAATAAATATAAAAAATGGTATCTTCATAATATGCGGTGCGGTTTGAACTGCATATTAAAAATTCAAAACTGCAAACCGTACCGCGCGTTTTAGGAAAAATTTAAACCGCGACCGCACCACAAAGAATTTTAAACCGCATTTTTTTGTGGTGCGGGCGGTTTAAGCGGTTTGATAAATACCCCTAGTTAATAATTAAAAAAATATTTAAAAAATTTAAAAAATCAGAAAAAAAATTTCCTTTTCTTTTTCTGCTTCTTTGTTCTGCTTCTCCTTCTTCTTCGATGCCCTAGGAAAAAACCTCATATTTTCCAAAATTTTCTCAGCAACCAAACATAATCCTTTCCCATCAGCCAACTTCCATCAAAATCCTAGCCCATCTTCAGAGCTAGTCTCGACCCAAACATGCTAAAAATGGTCATACCCTCAGCTGTACAACTCGGCTCAAACGTCGAATTCCTTGGCACCCACACTCTGCCATGACTGAATCGAGACTAACCCGTCACTTTTGATCCAGACTTGAAGCTCAAAAATTGTGCACGATTTCCAATTGTAGCCTCACCCATCACTGCTTGAGAACTGTTCGCCATGGCCGGAGAGGATGACAATGAACACACACTTCTCAGATGACCTAATCGACTACAAAGGTAACAAAAATTACCAACATTTTTGTATTTAAATTATTCATAACTTAGGGACTTTGATTTGATGGAAGTGGGCATCGACAGAAGAGGCTTCAAAAGATAGGTGAGGAGGGGCGGTGGGGGTGGGTGTGGTGGTGGTGGTGTTTGTGGTCGCGGTAGTGGTGGTGTTGGGGTTCAAAATCTGGGTTGGAGTTTGGGTTCAATTTTTGGGTTGAGGTTCGTGGGGTGGGGGTTTGATTTATGGGAACGAAGAAGAAGAAAGGTGAAGAAGAAAAAAGAAAAAAATATTAATTATTTTTCATTTTTTTTTTAGATTTTTAATTATTTATTTTTTTTAATATATAAATTATTGGAAAATTCTACAATGCACACCCTTAAAATGGATACATTGATGCACCCCTATCTGTTTTAGTATCCGAAATAATTTTTCAATCAAATTTTTTTTCATGGTCATGTACGTTATAGTTATTTAAGACATCGTGCAAAATTTTAAAAAATTTGGAAAAGTTTAACACGCCGAAATCTATGTTCAAACATTGTATTGCACACGTGACTATTTTATTTTATACGCGTGTAAAATCGAGTGTTTGAACATTATTTTCTATATTGTAAATTATTCCGAATTTCTCAAAATTTTGTAGGATATCTTAAATAGCTATAACATACATGAATATGAAAAAAAATTAGATTAATTTTTTTTTTTTGAATGCCGAAATAAGTTAAGGGTGCATCAATACATCCCTTTTAAGGGGGTGCATTGTAGAATCACCCTTATTATTAATATCAGTTGGACTAACGAAAATTTACCATGTATACACTTGTGTATACTGTAGCAGTCCACTTTGGCACTTAACAAACCAAAATGGACAGAAGGACTACAGAGCAAAACGATTGTGGAATTTGGGGAGTTTAGCCCTAATTTTTTCAGTAAGAGAGTTAATCCACAACGAACTTCAAAATATAGGGAGTTTGGCCACAAATACCCTACTTTAATTTGTCTAAATGGTTTGGAAAATTTTTCTAATAGTTGAAAAGTTTAAGAAACATCATTTGGTACATGTTAAAATTTAAGGGATAAAAATTATAATTATTCTAAATATATTTATGGGATCACTTTGAGCACTCACATGAGCTTCTTTACTCTATTTTTCAAAATATCTTATTATTTTTTTTTTTATTTTATTTTACCTCACATTTTTACATTACACCATATATCAATTTTTTTTATATTTTTATCGGCATCAATAAAATAATATATTTTCAATACATTAATAATATAGAAATTAATAAAATATTATATATAATTATATAGAATTAACTTAAATAATGTAGTAATAAAATTAATAATAAAAATAAAAATAGCTTTCTCTCCATAGCAACATGTTGAGATGCATTTTATTGGAGTTTGTGCAAATAGGCAAACATAAAAATTTTGTTCAATGGGGACGAAAAAAATTAGAAGGTAAAGTAAACTTAAAAATTAAGACATAATGAAAATTAATTTATAAAAAAAAATAATATAAAAGAAAAATAAAAATAAGGAAAGGATAAATATAAAAATATTTACAAAATTAATATATAAATGTAAAAAAATAAATAAAAATGGACTAAATTGTAATTAAAAAACTTAAATATTAAAATTTTAAGGTGGGCATATGACACCCTCAATCTTATATTGGGTCTGCCACTATGTATAATAATTCAGTTATATTGGGTTTTTTTTTTTCATGTAGTTATTATTTGATTATTTTAATAATATTTTATAATTTAAATTTATTTAATATAAATTAATTTTATATTATAATAAAAATAATAATAGTGTTTCTTATTAAAATAGTATTAAAAAAGTTTAGAAAAAAAATAAAATAAAGAGCTCTGTATATTTAGAAAGTTCTTACAAGAAATGTCGCTCGCTATTGCGCTGCGCTCGTAAAAATAACTTTTATCAGTGCATTTCGCAAACTGTGCTTGCAAAAAGGTCAAAGTTTTACCAGCGCACATTTGCAGTAGCTAAAATCTAACTTTTACCAGCGTATTTGCGCGCTAGGAAAAGTCACTTTTGCCAGCGCTTTTCATTTTGTGCTGGTAAAAGTTTTAATACCAACGTTGATTTGCCAACTTTTTTGTCAACACATCAGAAGTAAATTGTATTTTACTAGCGCAATATCAACTTTTACCAACACAAAAATGTACTAACAAAAGTGACATTTATTGTACATTCATTTCCTATTATATATTCATTTTTTTTTATATAGAGAACATACATAGAAATATTGTAATATATATTATATTTTTGGCTAAATTTTGTTTAGCTTTTAGCTGAATACATTGATGGGAGTACTGCTCAAAGACGTTTCTCTTTCATTGGTATTAACTAAGCATACACGCTGTCAAATCTTAGAGAGACTTTCTCAATACAAGTGATTAAAATGGAGTAGGTCTCTTAATGGTTGAGCCACTATAAAACTGACCAGTTATTATTATATATATATTTTTTTTTATGTGCTTTTTAATCTTCATCCTCTTTTAATTTCTTAGTTGCTGAAAAATGGCTTCAACAGTCCTAAACAATCACTCCATGTTATTCATACTATCAAGCTAGTCCCCCCAAATACTATCAAATTAACCATCTTCCCTCAAGTGGGTGAGCTTGGTTGTGTAGAGGTAATGGCTTAGTCGCCGAGAATGCTGGTGCAGTACTCACGAGAAAAGACGATAATAACTTCATGATGGTTGACAGGCTAAGTGTATGTTTTTTGTGAACAATTAGACCATTAAAAATTGTGCTATATTTCTCACAAAAAATAACTTTATGTTTATGGTAGATATAAATCAAATTTTAGCATTATACTCTAATTTTATATTGCAAAATTTTAATGTAAAATTTAATATTTAGCCGATTAATATTTTTATTAAAAATAAAATTAATAATTTTATTATTATTTTAATATAAAAAATAATATAAATACAATTTAATGTTATAGTTAAATATATTAATAAAATAAAAATATTGTTATTGGGCAACAGTGTTGTCTATCACTTTTTTAGACATGTTATTTTATAATTGGTTAGTAATAATCTCTAAAAAATTATCATATTAAATTATATGAAACATGATATTTAATAACCATAACTAGTGATATTGATACATAAAAAAGTACTAAACACTTTAGCATTTCTTAATTATAAAATAATATAAATAGTATAAATATAAATAAAAAACATAATACATTTATTGTGATGTAAATTGTTATTTTGTGTGATAACTCGTGTTGGCATACTATAAATTAAATTATTATTTTTAATGTCATTGAGTGTTCTATGAAGTTTTAAAATTTATTTTAAATAACTCGCATGAACATAATTGTTGTGTGTAGAACTTGTAAAATTTCAAATCATATTAGTATAAAGGCTCAATGACTTGAATTGCTACCCATACTTTATTTTGACTAACATAGGACAAGATAAGTTGCTCTTTCCGTGGAATTAAAAAAAAAAAAAAAAAAAAAAAAGAAAAATCTTTGAAATGAAAGTTGTCATTTTGTATAAAACACATTATGATACCAAATTCAAAGCAATTTAAAATAAAGTATGAAATAAGTCAAAATACGGTACAATGTTGTATAATTTTGGTTTTGTTTATATTTTTGACTGTTTGGATAATTTATTGCAATAATAAGCCGTACTTATCAGATGGGAATGTCTTCTTAAGCCGAAAGGTTATTTTAGTAATTTCGTAGATTAATAATAAAAGTTTTGGATTTGATTTAGTTTCTTAAAAAACAAATCACTTTGCAACATAACCATGGGAATTCAGATGCGTGGCAGAGCAAGTAGCTAGGATCAGGAGCGTTTAGGTTACGCGCCAAAACCAACAATTTGCAGGGAAAAGTGGGGAACACGTGTGACCCACACGAAAAGGGTATAGATCAGTAAGTTGTTGTAGTGAGAGTTATGTTGTCGTTCCCATTTTCTTTTTACAGTTATGATTAATAGATGAAGTTAAATTATTAGTTTAGTGAAAAGAAACAAGTTTTAGTCACTGGTAACCGTAAGTGGTCATGCATCTTTTAATGAATTTCTTTGGTAATGGAATTCTTTTAGAGTATGTTTGGTATTGTTTTTTATTTTATGTTTTCAAAAAATTGTTTTTAGAAATGAGAACAAAAAATAATTTTTGAATTTTTTAAAAACAAGTCATGTTTGGTTAGTGTTTTTTAAAAATAATATTGACTAAAAGTAAATTGGTTTTTAAAACAGAAAACAACATTTTGTTGTTTTCAAAATTTTTGTTTATTGTAACTTTGTTTTCTGAAAACTGTTTTCAAAAAACAAGGTCAAACAAGCCAAATTGTTTTCAAAAAACAATTTTCTGTTTTTAAAAACAAAAAACAGTTTTTTAGTTATGATGTCAAACATGCATTTAATTTCTTCCTCTTTTTTAATTTAAACTGTTCTTGTATACTTGTCAACCAAAAAAAAAAAAAAAAATTATTTAATATACAATTTTCTTAAAAAAAATTTACAGTTTACATTGCTTTAGCAGTTTTTTCAGTAGTTTCTATATGAGTTATTATGTAGGTTTTAATTGCGATTTAAATTGTTCCATTAATTATTATTAGAATTTTTATATAAAATTCTGTAAAAGTGAAAAAAGAAAAAAAAACTATTTTACAGTGTAAAAATAAAAAACTCTCCCCAAAAATTATATGCTTATTTAGAGAAAATTATATTACGAAAACTCATGAAGGTGTTTGAATTTTACTTATTAATTTAAAAAGAATGTCGTTTTTTGATTACTCAATTAGGTAAAATAGTAAATCGGTAAAAATAGATTACGGTGCTTTTACAATATACCCTATTCAAATGGGTCCATTATAATAACTCTAACTATTTCGACATTTATAAGAATTTTTTAGTTTAAATTATTTTATAGTCATATATGTTATAGTTATTTAAGACATTTTGTAAAATTTTAAAAAATTCGGAATAATTTACCATATAGAAATTAATATTCAATCTATCTATTTCATACGCATATAAAATAAAAAGCCGTGCATACAACAGACTTTTTGAACCATGTTTTCAATGTGTTAAATTATTTGTAGATTTTTTAAAAAAAATTCAAATGTCTTAAATAATTACAACGTATACGACTAGAAAAAAAAATTAGATTAAATATTTTTTAGATACCGAGACAGATAAGGATGCATCGATGTACCCATTTCAAGAGAGTATATATATTGTTGAATTTTCTAATAGATTAAAATTAGGATAATAGTAAGGGAAATAATATTGGATGCTTTTACAATTCACTCTTTAAAATAGATACATTGATGCACCACTTACCTATTTTGTCATTCAGAAGAATTTTTTCATCTTTTTTATATGTATATATATGTTAATTATAGTTATTTAAGATATCTTACAAAATTTTTGAGAAATTTGAAATAATTTACAATATAGAAAGTAGCATTTAAAAATATATTTCACACTCGTATAAAATAAAATAGTCATGAGTGCAACACGCTATTTGAACTCTGTTTTTGGCGTCTTAATTTTTTTTTTGAATTTCTTAAAATTTTGCAGGATATCATAAATAACTAAAATGTACATGACCAGGAGAAAAAATTGATTAAAAAATTATTTTGGATACCAAATTAGATAAAGGTACATCGGTGCATCCCTTTTAAGGGGGTGCAACGTAGAATTTTTTAATACCATTTTAGACCATGTTTTTTTACAAAAGCTATATATTGGATCTTTTGCTTAATTCAATGAAAATTTAGATATTGTATTTTTAAAATAGTACAAAATAAACAGTGACCTTAATTTGTGTATTTTTTTTTTAATATAACCAACCTGAAACGAGTTTTTGCACGAATAATTATTTTAAAAAAATTGTAATTAATCTTGTTATAACGCCTCCACATCAGGTTATTGTTAAGTTTTAATTTGACAAAAATTAACCTCAAGGTCTATTTTGTACTATTTTAAAAAATATAAGGTTTAAATTATCAATTAACAAAATAGAAGGTCCAATTGATAACTTTTACCAAACACGTAGTCCAAAATAGTATAGAGAAATTCTATAATGCATCCCCTTAAAAGGGATACATCAATACATCTCTATTTGTTTTAGTATCCGAAATAATTTTTCAGTGAAATTTTTTCTCATGGTCGTGTAAATTATAATTATTTAAGGCATCTTGCAAAATTTTAAGAAATTCAGAAAAGTTTAACACGTCAAAAATTGCGTTCAAGCAGTATGTTGTATGTGTGATTATTTTATTTTATACGCGTGTAAAATAGATTGTTTGAACATTATTTTCTATATTGTAAAATATACAGAATTTCTTAAAATTTTGTAAATAGCTATAACGTACATGAATATAAAAAAAAAATAGACTAAATTTTTTTTCTAGATGCTAAAACAAATAGATGGTGCATAAGTATATCCTTTTTAAGGGGATGCATTGTAGAATCACCCAATAGTATATACCATAACATTAATTAGATAATAAAACAAATTTTACAATGCACCCGCTAAAAGGGGTGCACCGACGCACTCATATCTGTTTCGGTATTCAAAAAAAATTTTTGGTCTAATTTTCAATTATTTATTTATTTTTGTTGTGTATGTTTTAGTTATTTAATACATTCTTTTTTTTTTTGAGAAATTCAAAAAATTTAACATGCCAAAAATAAAGTTCAAACAATTTGTTGCACACATGTGACTTTTATTTTATATGCGTGCGGAGTAGATTTTTTGAACAATATTTTTTATATTATAAATTATTTTAATTTTCTCAAAATTTTGCAAGATATCTTAAATAACTATTATAAAAAAAATTAGACTAATTTTTCTTTTAATGTCGATAAAAAGTGCATCGTTGCACCTTTTTTAGAGGGCTCATTGAAGAAAAATATAAAAAAAATATTCATAAGCATTTTTTTTTAAAAAAAAATAATAATATATGAGAAGAGACCTACTAAATAAATCCAATATGTATTTTAGGGTGCTTCTACCATGTATCCCACTAAAATTAGTATATTGTACAATCCCTAACTCTTTTAGCTTCTGAAAAATCTCTTAGTCTAATTTTACATAATGGTATACGTTGTGTTAAAACTATTTAAGATGTTCTCATGTTGAGAAATTTAGAATAATTTACAATATATAATTTAATGTTCAAATAGTCTATTTTACACGAGTAAAAAATAAAAAAATCACGCGTGCAACACATTTTTTGAACCTTATATTTTTAACATGTTAAATTTGTTTGGATTTCATATAATCAAGACAAAGTGAACTATAACAACTATTACAAATGTAGTAATTCAGAGTTGCATTCTATTTATTTTTTAAACAGTTTGTTTGTGAATGTAGTTTAATAAATGAATTCAACTCGTTGAGTTAATATTTGTATGTTTAAATGATAAATTTAACTTTTCATAGTTTAAATTTATTAAATACACTCTCAGTAATTATATCAGTGGTCTATAACTATTGGCCACATCAATAATTTATTTTAAAAATAAACAACACATAATTAAAAATGCACATTTATAATTATTATTAAGTTAATTAGCTTTACACCTTTATATATTTTAATTTTTATATACTTCACCTCTTTATTTTTTTTTTATAATAATACATTCTTAATTTTATTTTTATTTATGAATTTGAGGTGTCACATGTGTACACTTAATTATGTACACACCATAATAAAGTTTAAAAGCAAATAAAAACATGTTATATATACTACAATCTCATTAATATCTAACAATGAGATTTAACAAATTTAACTGGAATTCAAATTTATATAAAAAAAAAAAAAAATTAAGAAAGTGTTAGAATATGAAAGTGTATAGTTAAGTTATTAGAATAGGTGAGTATATAGTAAGGTACATGAGGTTCCATCTCAAAGCCAATTAATAATGAAAGCAGTACCCCATACATTTTATATAGTATTTAGTTTCAACGCATTATTAATGTGAGACTCTCTAACATTTTTTCTCAAGATGATGACTATTTTTTTTTGCTCATCAATCTTTCACACTCGGGCCCACCCTGTCCAGGGGCCCAAAATTTTTTTTTCCTCTTTTAAAATTATACATTTTCTTTACCGATTTTGAAAAATACCACATTTTTTCTAACATAAGGGCCCAATTTTTTTTTTTCCTATGGCCCACTTTGTTTTAGGGCCGGCCCTGACTCTTAGTTCACTGCAGCTCTTTTTGGCTCACTTTCCTCGAATCACAAGCGGCTATTTTGACTCGTCTTTTTAGACTGATGTTTGGATTTGGATCGATTAGTCGTTATAGTTTAATTTGGCTCTAATACTATGTTAGAATGTGAAAGTGTAGGGTTAAGGTAATAGAATATGTGAGTGTATGGTAAGATGCATAAAGTTCTATATCTCAAAACTAATTGACAATAAAAAAAGTAGCTCATGTATCTTATATATGATATTTACTTTTAATATATTATCAGAGATTCTCTAAAAAAAATATTATCAAAAAAATTAAGTATATAAAATTAAAACACGAGAAAATTGGATCACCGCCAATTACCTTGTTTTATAGTTTGAAATCCTTTAACAATAAATAAAATAAAGAGCTAAATATCTACAGTTCTACACCAAGCGAATTTTTTTGTTTCTTTTCTATAATGTTGTTAGTGGTAATTCTTTCAAAAAAAAGAAAAAATAGTGTTAGTGGTAATCATTATGAGTAAGGTAATAATTAATCTCTCTTTCTTTTATTTATTTTATTCTTTTTACATTAAATATTTAGTTTGATCTTTGTAGAGTTTAATTTGCGTATAGTTTACAATCTTAATTTAGTACTTTAAAAAAAGATAAATACTATTATGGACCCTATGTTTTACAAAAATTATTAATTAGACCTTCTTTTTTGTTAAATGACAAAATAGACTCTGTATTTTTCAAAATAGTACAAATAGGACCATGAATTAATTTTTTGTCAAAATAAAATTTAATAATAATTCGATATAAAAGTGTTATGACAAAATTATTTATATTTTCTGTATTTATTCGTATTAGAAATTGTCTTCAAGTTTGTTATATTAAAAAAAAATCAAAAATTAAGCTCAGAGTCCTATTTTTACAATTTTAGAAAATATAAGGTCCATTTTGTCATTTAACAAAACAGATGGTCCAATTAATAACTTTTGTAAAACACAAAGTCTAAAATAGTATTTACCCACTAAAAAACCCTTGTAAAACTAAAAAGATTAATTACTTTGTGAGAATTATAATTATTAATAGAACTAAAGTCTTCCAAATCCATATGTAAAAAAAAATAAAAAATCTTCCAAGTACATGCTTTATTCTTCTAATAAGACGTTCAGTAACACTTTTTTTTTAATTAATTTTTTAATCACAAAAATAAAAATAAAAGATAACAACGTGTTATGTAAATATTATTATTTTTTTTTTATTTTTATTTAAGTCGAGTCTATATTTAGGATATATCGTGGTTTGGATTCAAATTTGGGGTTCAGAGTCTGAGTCTGAGTTCATAATCGGGGTTAGCTAGGGTCTAGGGCAGAGGTCCGAGTCTAACTCTGGCCTCGAGGTCCGGAATTTGGGATCTTGCGTCCAAGTTTGGGAGGGTTGGAATATTAGTGGCAAAACTACTTGAACTTTACTTTTTTTAACATTTAATCATATAAACCAAAATTTTGACGGCAAAACCTATTGAACTCTCATTCCGTTTTGTTCTTTACACTTTTGTCAAAAAATCTCAGTTAAGTGCCACAGTGAATTTCCCACATGTATACAAGTGTACACGTAGCAAATTTTTATTGGTACACATAATATAAATTATGAAATAAACAACTTAAAATATTTAAGAATTTAAAATCAGAAAAAAAAATATTTTTAAAATAATAAAATAGTAACAAATCATTATATTAGAAACCAAATGATTTCTTTTCTAAAAATAGTAAAAATATATATGTTTTCCACTAATTAAAATGTTCATATTGAAGAGTAGATTACAATAATAATTTTTAAATTTAAATTGAATAATTCTATAGCCAAAAATTATTCTAAACTTAGAGAGAAGAGAGAGAAAGAAGAAAGAAAAAAAGTGAGTCCTCGAAGGGAAAAAGGAAAAAAATTGATGAAGATATTAAAAAATGTGTGTGATATGTAAAACTCTCGTTTGGTACGCCGTATTAGGTTGTATTGTATTGTATTATATTGAATTGTATTTTATGCAATATTTTTACATAAAACTATATGTGGTATTAACTTTTATGGACACTTAAATATATAATATTTTAGTATAAATTAAAGTTTAACATAGTATTATATAAAAATATGATATATAATCCAATTCAATATAATACAATACAATACAATACGACCTAATACGGCGTTCCAAACGAGCCCCTAGCTAATGTTTTTGTGGGATATTTCAATAAAATATAAATAAAGATAATCATATAAGGTATTACTTTTTGTAAATAAATTATATTTTTACGTTTAAAGAATTTTTTATTTTTCACTGAAACAATACAAAAATAATAAGAAAAATATATAAAAGTAATATGAAAATAACATTTAAATAACATCAAAATAACAAAAAAAAAAAAAACATACAGATAATAAAAAATTAACAACTAATTAACAAGAGTACAACATAAAAAGATCGTATTTTCTGTAAATAAAATAAAAAAATTGTAAAAATATTTAAAATTCCGTAAAACCGTATTTTTGTAATTTTTTTAGTGTTTTTGTGTATTTATGAAATCTCTCATATAAATATCACTATTAGAAGCTGATAAACATACTAAAGTCTTTCAGGGCCCAACGCGACTTACTACTAAATGGGCCTTACATTTCAAATCCATGAGGAGTTAGGATAGCTCACTATATAGCTGATAAAGAAGCTTCACAATATAATTTTTTTTTTGTGAGGAAATTACACTCTATACCCTTTTTATATTGTTCTCTTTTATTTTTACCCTATTTTTTAAAGTCTATCATTTTTACCTCTTTTTTTTAAATATTATACCGATTTTACCCTTGTCACTTCAAGACACTTTCCATGTGACTTTCTTATGTCAGGGTATTTTGAGTACAATACATATAAAAAGAGGTATATTTCAATTAAATATAAAATTAGAGGTAACTTTGATTAATTGATTAATAAAAGTAGTATTTTTCAACTTACCAAAATTAAGTCCGGTATACTGTATTTTTTTGTTACATCACATACTGAAATTTTTATTTTTTTTAATTGTGGGATGAAATTTTTTCAAAAATACTGTATATTTTTTATACTGTGTATTGTGTTGAGTTTTCCTTGTTATTCGACAGTTGTTTTTTAGTTACTCCAACATTATTTTTGATTGTTCTGTTTTTTATTTTAAGGTTGTTCTATAAAAAGATGATATTTTTATAAAAAAAAGTTGGTGTAACAGTAAAATTATAAATTTTTAGGTAAAATCTAATATTTTTTTTTGTAAAAACTTAAACAAAAATATATATGTACCAACATTATACTCAATAATGTGACACTATTTTTCAGTAGTGGGTCTAAATTTAGATAAATATAATTGGTTAAAAAAAAATTATCACGTTACTATATGTGATGTTTCAATATATTTTAAGTGGACATATCTATATGATTTTTCATTAAAAAACTAAAAATAAAATTGACTATTAGTAGGTAATCGATAGAATATTAGGCTTGACTCATTGGAGCCTATCTTCTAATTTATCAGTCTTTTCTTATATTTAAGTTTGTTGCCAGATCCTTAATAATTTTACTGATGCTATTTCCAAATGGTCACATAATTTAAAACCGTTAGTGCTTTTAAGTTTGGGGAGCTATCCTTTGTGGTAGCTTTAGCTTAATTTTGTTTGAATGAATTTGCACTTGGCAAAAGAGAAAAAGAAAGAAGGGGTACTGAAGAGAATAGCCGCAAGGCCAAATAAAAAATTTGAATGGTCTTAATTTTATTTTTAAATTGATGCTCTTAATACTCAATTAATTTTGAAGTGAAACTACATATCGTACTATCTGTCTTACTGATTAGTGGTTAAAAATACACTTTTATTTATATTAAATGATAAAATAAATTGAGTTTTAATTGATATTTTTCACGAAATTATTGTAATATATTTTATAAATGAAAATATTTGATTTTGATTCAATTTATGTCTTTCTTGTAGGAATTAAAGTGTATTTTTGTTGAAAGAAAGAGGAAGGAGCAAAATTGAAAAGAAATGAAGAAAAAAATGACATTTTTGTTGAAGTCCAAAGCAACCCAACCCAAAAAGGTCAAGCCTAGCCCATGAAGCTCATCCTCAATTTTGTCTCTTCCAAAGCATGTGATGCAATGATGATAAGTGTAGGTCATCATCAACCTTATTTTCCTCTTCCACACTCAACTTTCATCCAAAGAGTAGAAGACAAAATCACAATGATAACAAAAATAATATTAATTTTATTTTTGATTTGAAATGTCAAATTTAATCTTAATATTTATTTTATAATCCCAAATTTTTATTTATTTATTTTTAGTCCTTTTATGGCTCTATAAATAGGAGCTCATTTTAGTAATTTTTGGTGTGTAATTTTTAGTGTAGAAAAACTATAGCAAAATTCTCTCAACTTTTCTTCTCATCTTTTCTCTTTAGAAATTTTATGAGAATGGTTAGCATAATGGCCTAATCTTCCTTGGAAGATTAGGGATGATTACATATGCAAAGTGAGGTTATTTTGTATCTTTGATTCGCATGTAATATTTATTTGAGTAATGCAAGTTTTTATTTCACTTTTATTTTCTTGTTCTTCATTCATCTATACTACTATATATGCTATTATATACTAAATATATACATAGACTTAGTCATGCTATTTCTATATATTTTTATTTAGTAATTGTAGTAATAGTAGTATTTATCTTGTTCTATCTTTTATGTTCATTTTTATTAAACATATAGGTTTAGTCATGCTCTTCCTATGTGATTAAAAATTAAAAAAAATAATATTAATGTTCATTATTTCCTTCACTATCACCACCATCTCTATTTCTATTTTCTTTGTCATTATTTTTACAAAAAATATATAGGATTAGTCATGCTCTTTCTATGTGTTTCCATTTAGTAAAAATAATATTTATGTTTAGTTTTAGGTTTAATCTTTTATTGCATTATTGCTTGATGTATAATGTCATTTCTAGGTTCTACATAAGATTAAATCATTTTTTTTTATTTTCAAGAGCTTGTATACTCAAAATATAATGAACTTTAATGTTATATGATTTATGTCAACCTTGTGAATCAAAGGTACAAAATAGCTAAACAAGCATGTGGATGATTCTTGAAGCCTTTCTCTCTTTTACTATTGATTAGACATTTATTTGCTTTATTTTAATATTTATTATCAAATTAAAAGTTACAAAATCATTGGTTACTATTATCACTTATTATTAACCTTTTATTTTTATTTTTTTACTAATGCTTTAATCCATAATCACCTCCCTGTGGAATCGACCGCCCGATCTATACTACAACCACCGCTAGTGGAAGTCACATTTTGGGCGTTAAACACTTACCTCATTTTACTTTCTCAAATATCATACTCTGGGGTGTTTATTAATTAGCCGATTCAATCCAATTCAATCCGCAAAGTTCGGATATCTACACTTGTGCATAGGGATACACACGGGGCGGGGAATTAGCAGGGAGTGCTCTCCCCGTTCCCATCCCTGCTAAGGATTTTAATCTCCATCCCCGCTTATTCCTCATCGGGACGGAGCGGGGAATCCTTTATTGTAAAAATAAAGTTTATTTTAAAAATTTAAATGTATAAAATTATTAAATTACATAAAATGTGCATCCCTACTTGTGCAGTTTTAATTGGATAAGAAAATTCAAAATCTGTACTTGTGCAGATTTGATGTTGATTGATATGTAAAGGTAACTGATCCAATTCAATCCATACATATTTATAAAAAATGTTAAAAAATTATATACAATTAAAATCTTAATGTAAAGAAAATAGTAATTTAAAAATCTAATACATATAATACCAGGGCCGGCCCTAAAAATATATGGGATTTGAACCTATGATCTTGGACATTATACCATCCATCTCAACCAACTAAGCTATGAATATTTGTTGTTTATAATATACTTAAATCTAATAATTTTTTTTTATTTTTTTTATTTTGGGCCCCCGGAAAGTGTGGACCCTAGGCACGGGCCTAGCCCGCCTATGCCTAGGGTCGGCCCTGCATAATACACATATATTTCAAAACTTAATAGATCAAATGTATATTCTATCATCTTATATATATTTTGTACATACAATTTAAATCAAAATTAAATATTTTTTTATACATACAATTTTTTTCTTCCTTTGAATTTTTATTTGTTATTTTATTTAGTTTAATTTATTGTTGGAGATATAAAATAACAATAATTTATTTTATTTTTTTATTGTGAAAAAAATATTTTTTTTATAAATATTAAATAATTTAATATTGAAAAGTAACCAATCTAAAATAACCGATCTAATCCGTATTTTTGCGAATTGGATTGGATTGGATTTGACCTATATTGTGCAAATTGGATAAGATCTAAAATATGAAATCCGCACTTAGTACAAATAATCGGATACACTATGTATAGCAAAATATGACAACACAAATTAATAGGGTACCACCTCCCAATCTTTAAAAACACTAAGGGCTCGTTTGGAACGTCATATTAGGTCGTATTGTATTGTATTGTATTATATTGAATTGGATTATATATCATATTTTTATATAATACTATATTAAACTTTAATTTATACTAAAATATTATATATTTAGGTGTCCATAAAAGTTAATACCACGTATAGTTTTACATAAAAATATGGTATAAAATACAATTCAATATAAATAATACAATACAATACGACTTAATACGGCATTTTAAACGAGCCCTAAAACAATTGTTAGCAGCGAAATCATGAGCTACAAAGTTTGAACTACAAAGGAATCAAACACACTCCACATTCTAACATCCATTACTTGCAAACATCTTCATTGTCGACATTACTCACATGTACGTAGTTTATGATAAATTACTATATATAACTATAAGCCAGAAATTTTATTTTGAAGATTGTCATTCTAATATAACTGTTTTTTTGTTTTGGTGTTGCAATTTTTCAGTTTCGCCTTGCTGTAAAGACAACTAGTTAATAATGGGAAGGTGTTTCTTCGATGTGATGTGGTGCTGTTTGATGACGTTATAGCTTTATTGTCTAAATTTCCTGCGCTTTGTCCCATGTGGCTCGAGATGAGAATTTTGCAGCGCATGGTTTGGCAAAGCATGCCCTTCGGTTAGACAATGAGCTATCCTGGTTCGAAGAGGTGCCGTCACCGATTGTGGATTGCTGCTTTGATAATCTTGTGTGATTTTGATCACCGCGTCAAAAAAAAAAAAAACTATAAGCCAGAAATTAATACATCAATTAATGTTACTCTTTTTTAGTTCTGAATATTAATATTTCTTAATTCCTTATTAAATAGTGGCCAAATAAAGATAAAAAAGGATTCACTTGCGATATTTTGTATTGGTGATTGGGTTAAGGTGCATATTTTCTTTTTTTTGGTCAGGTTGTTTTCATTGAGTTAAGCTACTTATTGTCACTGTTATTATGAGTACTCTTTCAAATATTGAGATTGAAACAAAAAAAAAAAATTAAAATATATTGCATTACATACGATTAATATAAAATACTGGTAAATGGTAATAATATGTGTAGATACAAATTACACACAAATATAATACATATGTGGCAAGTTTTTTTTGATAAGTTGATAGCAACCTAACTCGCAATCACTCTATATGGCTGCCCAATGGCCATGTTTAGTTAGGTTTAGTTTTTTTTTTATTATTTATATGTATATATATTTATTGTTATTATTGTTTTTTTGAGAAAAATATATTACTATTATTTGCACAGCATATATTAGTCAAATTACTATATAGTCTTAAATGTAATTTTAGGTAAAATATAAAATCAAAAATAAATTTTTAAATAATATAAGATTTAAACTTAAAATAAATCAAAATGATAACCCAAAATAATATAAATCCAAAATTGAAAAATTAAAGAGAACATATTTTCAAACCAAATTTTATAATACAATGTTTTGGTAGAGAATAAAGAAATCTAGTGAATTGGAAATTAAAATGTTGAAAAAAAACAGAAAAGAAATAAAGAAAAATATTTTTATTGGTAAAAAATAAGATTTTTTTTACATCAAAGTTATAATTTTATTAATATAATGTAAATTTTATAATTATTTGTAAGATTAATTTATAGTAAAATAACAATATATCTATTTTCTCTCTAGTTTTGGAAATAGATTGTGGTGAGAGGTGAGTTTCATATATTTTTTTTTTTAAGAAAAGCGTAGATATATTAGATTCAAAAACAGTCTGACATCATGATCATTACAAAAATTTTATTTCTAATAATTACATAATAATAATAATAAGTATATACGTGGCATTGAAAAATATTTATGTTTTCATAAACAATGTTTATGTATACATGGAAATTATAAACCGTGAGAAGAGAAGATTTTGCTTGTACAATGTAATTATTAAAAAAAAAATTGAAAGATGTACACGCTAAAGCCAAAATATAGAAAGAATAGCCCCATATATAGTCCTGAACAAACACCAAACTATATCTTAATTAATCCAAACCAAAACAAAAGAAATAATATTTACAAAACATCTTTTGAAATATTATTACAAATATAAACTAGTCTCGTGTAATCAGAATTATTATTCTTCATGTAAATGACATATTTATATTAATTAGATAATGATGGTCGGACACGTGTGGTATATTGTTTTAGATGATAAACTATTGTTTTTCTTCAGCTAAATTGTGACCTATTATTATATTGTTGTGAGATGTTGTTTTCTTAAATCTTGTGTATTAATATTGGGATACGTACAACCAAATCTTTTGAAACACCACAATGCTTTAATTAAATTTATTATTGTCATTGGGTATAACACATGAATAACGTGGTAAAGCCTTCGCAAGTTCAATGTACAATGTCACTACTTCGGTCTATAATATATATAACTCTTTGTCAAAATAAATTGACCTCCTTCTTGTTGGTTTCTTGCCAATTCCGACAACTTTTTATTTGTTAAATGTATAAATTATTTTCATGACTAGGGACAACATTTTATTTTATATTCCAACAAAATAATACGCATTAGATTACATTATTTGTGGTGACAACACTTTGAGCTTTTTTTTTTTCTTTTTGAAACCCATTGAGCTAAAAAATTTGTGTGGGTATGTATTTGAGTTAAACAGAAATTAATAAATTTACCAAATGAATCCAAAAAAAAAGCGGGTGAGAGTGTGAGAGAGAGTAACAATGATTAAAAAGTAGAAATGAAGGTGATCCAATTCAGACTGACAAGATCCGAAAAAATCGGTTAGCCACCTGCACCTACCGTAGTTAACAAACTCGTTATTGTACTTCAAAACCAAGCTCACTTTACTTTCACTTTACCTATTATTTTCTTTTTTCACTCCTAAATTAATAATTAAAAAAATTAATAAATCAATCTTTTAATTGAATTAAAATCAACATCCTACAAAAAAAAAAAAAAATCTAAATTGAGTGTTTTTCAGTGGAATCTGATATTCAATTTTGCCTACCAAAAATTTGTCTACTTTTTTTTAATGATTTAAATTTAAACTCTAAAAATAACAGCACTTTCATTTATACAAAATTTATTCAACTGTATAAAAAAAAATCTACTTCTATATCGATTTTTTCATGTATATATACACAATTTAGTGGTTGATCATACCGAACTTACAAAAAAAAATATATTTTAATATATCTATATCTATATAATTATCTCAGAAAAGGGGAGAGAGAGAGAGAGAAAGAGTTCGTATTCTACAACCTCAAACTGAGCTGTATTCGCTGTAAAAATCATCGACCCCAGAAGCAGCCCAAAGCCGTTGATTGAACTCGTCCTTCATCTCATCAGGGACAAATGGCGTTCTACAAAGAGGACACGTTCTCTGATCGTGGTCCATCCAACGGTCCAGACAGGCTCGGTGGAAAATGTGTTTACAGTTCGTCAACCACCTGATCTCTTCTCCTCCATCGAACTCGTACAGGCAAACCGCACAATTTTCTGGCGGCTCTCCGGCACCGTACACGGTGTCCAGGTCCCGGAATTTAATTACCGGAAGTAGCTCTCGGATTAGGATCGCCGATACCGGAGGATTATCCGGCGATTGGGCTGCCGACGCAAACGACGCAGATTGGGGCCATACGACGTCGGTTTCCAAAAATTCTGAGAGGCCGAGGAAATGGAAGAGAGAGAAAATTAGGTTTCGGATGAAGCCAAGGAGAGAGAGTGTGTGGAGGAAGAGATTAGGGAAAAAGACCTCTGTATATCCGACTGGGAATCCCATGGGTGTTGGCTGAGGAGGAAGATGAGAAAGAAAATAAGGGTTTTAGAGTGAGAACGAAAAAGGAAGACAGTGGAAAAGCTTTTATAGAGAGAGAGAGAATCAAAGAGTGACGAGTGAGAGAGGTGGAAGCTTCTGTTTCAAAAATGGAGGCCCTTCGAATTAAATTGGAGTGAGATAAAGAAAAATGCATATATAAGACGAAGCAGAGTGTTAAGGTTACAAGGCTGTGAGGAAAGAGTTTGTGAAGGGCCAATGGAAACGAAAATGGCGGATCATCTCACTGTGGCTCCACATGGAGTGGCAATTAAGTGTGTATTGATTGGTTGGGTGAGAAGCTTACCAGGTAATTTACTATGCGAGGGGACCTATGTCAAGGGCTGCGTTAAATATGGAGTACGACTTTTTTATTTGAAAATTTCTTTAAATAAAAACATATACTACAATAATATATCTACTAGTTGTATTACACACTAACATTAAATAAGTGAAATTTTAGCATTAAACAAAGGCTAATTAGATTTTTTTTCTTATATGTACCAAATTATACTTGAATTTTTTTGACCGTTTAAAATTTTACTTGAACTATTGAGATACTTAGATTTAAGAATTTTTGTCTAATTTCATTTAATTTTACTATTTCAGTGATTGTTTATGTAGTAAACTATGCTCTCCAAACTTTTTGATACCTATGAAATCTGATTTGCCCCTCAAACTTTGAAATGTATTAAATTATGCCTTAAACTTTCATTCATGTTAAAATTTTTTTACTAAAATTAGATAAAAATCCTTAAATTTAACAATCTCAAGGGTAAATTTTTAATGGCCAAAAAAATTCAAAGGACATGATTTGGAACAAGCATGACAAAATTCCAGAGAAAAAAAATCATAATTAGCCTTACAAAAAATTATACCCTTACAATTAAAAATTACTCCCAATAAATAAAGGTTTTTTTTTTCAATTTATTCTTTTCAAAGTATTTTTTTTTCATATATACGAAATATACGGTGTTACTTCAATAATTTATGAGATAATCTAAATTATAATCTAATTTAAATCGTAATTTATATTATAACCCACACAGTAATTTAAATCATGCAATTTAAATCCTAAAATTAAAAAAGAAATACCAACAAAAAAATCGTAAAATTAAAAAATTAAAAATAAATATATAAGGTGATTTTCTAAAAATAAAATATTATTTTCAATGCTAAACAATACACGATATTAATAAAAAAAAAATATAGCATCAAATATATAATATTATCGTAATTACAATAGCATA
Source organism: Cannabis sativa (assembly GCF_029168945.1). NCBI lineage: Eukaryota > Viridiplantae > Streptophyta > Magnoliopsida > Rosales > Cannabaceae > Cannabis > Cannabis sativa. The sequence goes on along the minus strand of NC_083601.1, from coordinate 36,362,678 downwards.
TATGCTAATATTTTGCCTTGGAGATTCCTCTAGCACTCTTTTTTGGTGTTTTCAGTCCCCTTTGGACGGTTGTCCTAAGGAAAGCTTTCATAAATTTGTAATAAGTTATAATTGGATGTCTACAATCTCTCCTACAAAAAGAAAAATATAGATGTGCCTCTCGTGTATTTGGCATTTGAAGATATGAATGTGTTGCACACTTAATATATACCAGTAATACCCATTTTTAAATAATTTATAATATAAAAATAAGGTTTTATAATTTGAAACATTATGATGGATGCACATTTTTCATACTCATAGATAACATAATTGAAACTCTAATTTGAGTACTATAAATTATTTAAAATTTCAAACTAATGAAATATTTATTATACAAGCTTATATAAAAAATTAAAAGATTCTAATTATTATTTAATTATCGTGAGGAAGTCGAGTCTGTTAGAATTATTTATTTGTGGACTAATATAATACCATAATTACAATCATTAATTATGTGCCTAATATTTCTCATACAACCATAATGGGATGGTTAACAACTATTAATTATTTAGAGGCACATGAGAGTACCCATATGACTATAATTGGCCCATTGAGTTATAGTCCACCATCAATTAGTCCTTATTAACCCAATAAGCTATATAACCCTTTAGGGTTAGATGGGTATGTGAAAAATATACATATATATTAAGGATGAAAAGTGTGTGTTAAGGTAGATGGTTAGACATAAGTGGGCTTGCTCCACAATTGTCTCTTGATTACTCTTCACTCTCTAGCATATTGTTTTGTGTGTTTTGGACTTGGATATTGATCAATGGCTCAATATGATGGGCAGGGGCGGACCCACATTGTAGCGAGGGGGGGCAGTCGCCCCCCCTGAAAAAAAAAAATCGAGAAAAAAATGTATATGTATTTTAATTAGTTACAACATATATTTGTATTAAAAATGATATTTATAGACATAATAAGAATCCACTTACAGAATGGTTAAGCATTAAGTTGGTGAATAAAGATTGCAGGTTCAAACCCCACTAACTACACTTTATATTTTCTTTTTAAAGTTATTTACGCCCCCCCTCACTTTAAATTCTGGGTCCGCCACTGATGATGGGATGAGCAATATGGGAGGTATGTTTTTTTAACCATTAATGCTCTAAATAAATGCTTGGATGGATAGTTGTAAGAGCATCATTGGATTAATATATTTGATTATAGTGATTATAATGCTCTTGTTTGAATATTCCTTTAACAGAGTCATCATAAAAGTACATGCGATTTTTTCTTTTCGTCTTCTCCCTTACTTCTAGAGCTTTTTGTACTTCTTTCTCTCGGCTAAGTCGACTGCTACTATATTGTGCTGTTTTGGTGTCTTGGCCAAGAGGACTCTTCTGGATAAGCTTTGGTTGCTCAATGTTAGGTGTTGTCCCCTTTTTTTTCCTCCCTCTACCTCAGTTGGTGCCCGTGTTCTGCAAGTTGCTGCTGGGGTCGATTTTGTTTGGTGATTTGCTAGTGGGTTCTATTCTGGTGTTTCTAATCTTAGGCATTATGAAGGGATTGCAATCAGAATGGAAAGGACATTGGTTTGTCTCCGAGGGAAGTAGTTCACTCATGTTGTTTTATCTCCTGTAACGGGTTGGTTTCTGTTTAGTAGTGTTCATTATCTAGATCTTCTTGTTTGGTTGGTTGTGATTTCCCTTTGTGTAATAATAAGAGAAATTATTCTATAAATTATTTTTTTTTTTAAAAAAAATTTACGGTTTGAATTGTTTCGGTGGTTTTACTGGTGGTTTTTATGTGAATTGTTATGTGAATTTTTGTTGCAATTTAAGTTGCTCCATTAATTACTATGAGGGTTTCTATGTAAAATTCTATTAAAATGCCAAAGAAAAATTATTTTAAAGTATAAAAATAATAAAATGTTTTTATTACATTATGTTAGCTTTATTGTGACAGTCAGTAGTCCCGTGATCCGTAAGGAGAAATACCAGGTAAGCTGTGCAATCCCACACCGCCTGTGGAAGGTCAAGTGGGATGATTCGGAGACTGTGTAGGTATGAGACTACACAATTGAAGAGAGCTTAAATGGATTGATTGGTACTACCTATATCAACAAGGTGCATCTTGTTTTTCGGTAGCCCATCACGAAAGAACTCCACAGTTAAGCGTGCTTGACCTGGAGAAATTTTAGGATGGGTGACCTCCTGGGAAGTTTTCCCAGGATGCGTGTGAGTGAGGACAAAGCACGCTGGAAACACTCGTGTTGGTCTGTAGGGTCAGTCATCAGTCCATGAAGCAGCCAGAGTGGCGTACTCGTGTATAAGAGCCATGAGTCCGTGGGTGGAAGGACCCAATAAAAGCTTGAAGCGGGGACGTTACATTTGTATATTTTTGTTGGATTGTATCGGTGTGGGGTACTTTTTGTTTGGTTATTTCCTTGTAAGATTTGTGTGATTTTGTTCTGCTCAATATTTTAAGACTTGTTGCATGTTATTCATTTTTAAAGTCAAATAAATAAATTATTTAATTATCAAAACTTCAACATTCCAACCTACTCTTTTATTAAGGACTTTTTTATTCAATCCATATAATTTGAAATCTGAAAATGATAATGAGTTTCTAAATTCTTTAAGGAAAATTGATTGTGTGACGTGTGTTGTTTGGTATAGATCATTTAACTTAGTAGTTGCAAACATTAAACATGAAATTGAATGTTGTGATCATAGATGCTAAACAAGCGTACAATCATCAAATTGCATGTTCTTACTTTATTTTTTATGGAACTTTAATCAATTAATTTATATTTAAAATAAACAATTCAAGAATTACGAATGAAAAATTCAACAAAAAATGCTTTGCGGTAAATATTTTAAAAATTAATAAAAGACAGAGAAAGAAATACAACTGTAATTAATTTTAATTAAATAAGTCACCTTAAATCAACACTATATTATTTTTTATAGTGATTGGATATATTGGCACTCAATACTTTTTTCATTTTAATTTTTTTTTAGTGTAGCGTAATGGTATTTTACAATCATTTAATAACTTAATAGTTTCAATGTCTTAGGTTGGAACCCATGACCTCTCCCTTTTTCCCATCCCTCCCTTACCACTAAGTTAGCCTTAGTGGCTTCTCTTTCCATTTTAACTAGTTATATAATAATATAATATTAATTTTAGTATAATATAAGTTATTTTATATTTATTGTTTCAAATTCCATAATAGCATCTTTATTGGTTAATATTTAAAGTTTACTCTTTTAATTTTTATCAAATTTTTTTAAATTAATATTTTTATTGTTTTTTATTTATTTATTTTAAACTATAACTTACCACTAGAGTCTTACATTATTTAACATAACATATTTTACTATCGTTGTCATTCTTAAAATGATATTGTTAGTGCTTAATAATAATACTATTCTAAGATTCAAACTAGATGGTACAATTATGTAGCATATCAGCAGAGCATAAAGTCCCACTAATCATTTCATGGGGAAACCAAGAAAAACATCCCATAATATTTATATATATGGTATCATATACCAAAAAAAAAAAGAAAGAGAGAGAGAGGAAGAATGATTGCTCTTTTTTTTTTTTTTTGGTGATAGAAGAATGATTACTAATTAGGGTATGAGATATATAGGACTCACATGAATATATATTATTTGGGCACTGATAGTAAACCAACCTACCCCTATACCAACTATTCTTTCACCTTCACCTAATTCATTTGGTGTACCTTATCATTATATACTATCCTTAATAACTTTACCCAGGTGCCCGTTCCTTAATAGGAATGTTAACTGGACTTTACTTATATATAAAAAATAAATAAAGAAATAATTATCATGTAATTTTCAATAAAAATAATTTTTCACCAGAAAAATAAAAAAAAATTATCTCATATACTATTTTTATTAATTTTTTTTCTTTTAAATTTACGGTTTAGATTACTTTAGTAGTTTCTTCGGTAGTTTTTATGTAGGTTACTATACAAATTTTAGTTATGATTTAAGTTGCTCAATTAGTTGCTATAAGGATTTCTGTGTAAAATTTCGTAAAAATATAAAAAATATATATATATTTTAAAGTGTAAAAATAAAATAAAAAAAAAAAACCCAAAATAAAATATCCTCCATCAAGATCACTTTATGTTATTTTGTTTGTAACAATTTTGTGTTACAAAACATATAATTCGTGCTCTCATGCTTCTAACTAAGCATCTTTTTTCTTAAGTGGGAAAAGATGGAATGCTTAGGTGATTTAATAATTATAAAGTGTTATCATCGAGATTTAGGCTTTTTGTTTTTATAAAATATATTGAAAATACATATTTGATGGCCCAAAGTATCTAAGATATTTTTTGTCTAGTCTATATTAGCTGAAATTAAAAATTTGTTCAGAAAACAAGGATAAAGGATATGCATATTCCAGAAACAAAAAACAATAATAAATTAAATTAAAGATGGATGTGGCATTAGCGATTATTATATTTAGTGACTTTGTCATTACCTTCAATAAGCATGGAATTGTATTAATTTTTAGTCACGTCAAGTGATATTGGGTTGGTCACGAAAAAAGAAATGAAAAGAAAATGATGTGATTATTAGATTTAGAAGTATCAGCTACTCAAAACTAGCTAATTAATTATCAAAATAATATGCTTATGATATGATGCACTGGTCTATAATGTTATATTATTTATTGGATCAATCATTAACTGCTTTACCTAGGTTATTAATTTATATATATGTCACCACTTTCATACAAATAAAGATATGAATTATATATTTTAAAGAATAAAAGTTATGTAGATGTTGTAAATTTTATGTTAAACTTGGATTAAAAACAATGAGTTACTGCTATATTTGAGTTAATTTTTGTAATTTTATTACATTTTTCATTTCTTTTATTTATTGATCCAACTATTAAAATGTTTTATTCTAGTTTATAAGAAGAAAAAAAATGATTTAATCTATTTTCGTTCTTATTTCTTGATGGTTTTTGACGTATCTACTGAAAATAATCATTAATAAAAGAGATATTTACATTATATAACGTAAATATCAAATTATTTGTGTATATGTGATTAGTTATTTTATTGTATAAAATATCGTCAATTTTTATGTATCAATATAAACATGTATACCGAGAGACATCTCTCCATTATTTTACTTTATTTTCTCTTAGGTTTTTTTTTTTTTTTGACATGTTCTCTTAGTTTTATTAGTGATTAACTTTATATACATAATATATATTTTCTACATATTTCACTTTTTTTTTTAATATCAAAACTTTAAAAAGTTTTTCTGGTTATACTGGTAATTATTTTATCTTAAAAGTTGCACCATAATGATCTATATTTTAAAATGATCATTTTAATATGTGGGAAGTATATATTTTTTTGCTATCACCTAAGAAGATAATTAGCAATAAGTAACTTTGTAGTTTCCTTTCTATTTAATTAACCAATAAATAAATATATTTTTATAAATTAAACAAAACTCATTAATTAATTTTATAAGTTACTTAAAAGTATTTGATTATTTAATATTTAAAAGATAATAAATTGTATTTTACATAGTTTTTTTTTATTTTTTTTTATATATAGAATCATTTTTACAAGTTTTTAAAATCTTAAAAATTAATACAAACCCCATAAATTACTCTAAAATTTTGTTATTTTTCACTTAAAAATTATTAAATGATATACTTAGCTAGAACAAATCTAATTAATAGAATTATTTTAATATATTTTTAGCAAAACTTATAAAGCAGGCAAAAAATATCTTAAACATTATAAAATTAATTATATTATAAAAACTACTACACCTAATAATTTCATTAATAAGTTATATGATAAGTACACATACTTTATTGCATCTTACCATAAAATTCTCAATTTAGTTTAGAAAGTAAGAAAAATATTACTAAAAATAAAAATAACTCAAAAGTATTTTAGCAGTAAGATAACATAATGTGACTTAAAACTAAGTTTTACTGTAGAGATTCAAGATCAAATAACCAAGATACAACAGAAGAATTTTTTTTTTAAAAAAAAATCATGCTCAAACTTTCAGATATAATGAATATAATCTTATCTCTGAAATTCAAATAAAATCTTTAAATTTGATTATAGGAAATAAAAATAATAAAGAAAAGCCTAAGTAATTTTTTATTGTATCTTTTCATCAAAAGAAAAATTCTTATTTCTTTTTTCCCAACATATTTTATAATATTTGTAAAAAGACAATAGCATAGACCTCATTCTCAATAGAAACACTAAAGTTATTCTCAAATAAGAAAAGAAAAAACTTAGAAAAACAAAAACCTCAAATAAGGAAAAAAAGGTTTACTATATATATGTTTTTTTTTTAAATTTTAGCAAAGAGAAAAAAATAAGTGGAAAAAATTAATTAAAAAAAAATTAGTCATTCACGCATAAAAAGAAAAGAAGAAAAAAAAAAAAAAGGCAAAGGTGCCATTGAGTTGATAGTAGCGTGGAAGAAAGAATTATATGCATTTTTTTATATATACGGTACAATATTAGCGGTATGTATATAATTTAAATAATTAGAGGTATATATGCTAATAATTCTAATATTAAGTATATAATTAAAAATCTCCCTTAATAAAATAGGTCTCTACTCAACTATTGTAATTAAGTTTACATAAATATGTTAAGGATATTTTCTTATTTTGTTTATTGAAAACTCGTTCTACTCTATTAAGGGTGTTCATTGGATCACATCCAATGGATTTGGACCCATCCGATCCAATCCAATTATTTATTGGATATTGGATTTTTCCATCCGATCCGATTCGATCCAATGGATGTATTGGATTGAATCGGTTCCATCCATTGGATACTTTAACTGATTTTTATTAGATTGGATTGGATCCATCCAATGGATCCCATGGATGAATATAATTTAAAACCTAATAATCTACCATAGATAATGAAATAATATATAAAATAATTAAATATATAAAATTATAGTTATTAAATATGATTGGATGGACATTGGATGATATTGGATTGGATCGGATGTTAGATGACATCCGATCCGATCCAATTGGATTTTTAAAATTTGCAACTGATCCGATGTAATATCCAGATTAAAATAGTATTTAATTTTTTTTTTTGGATATTAATTGAGCGAGGATAATTATCTTGTTTCTTTGTGTTGTTAGTGAGTTGATATTATTGCTTAGAGTAGTTGTACCAATTTTCTAGAGAGAGTTAAAGTTGTATTAACTACGAAAGTAAAATATTATGGTATTTTTACAGAGTAAGTAATCGTTTAATTAAAGCCCAATATGAAGGTCCATTAGGGTTTTATAATATATTTAGTGAGTTTAATTAATTAATGTTAAAAATTCGTAGGTTTGGATAAATTCGCAGGATTAAAAACTGTTTTACTAAAATGATCATATCTGGAGTTCTAGAGCTCGGATTGAGGTGATTTCAGTGGCATTGGAAAGATAATTTCAAGATCTATAAATTTTGTAGAAATAACTATATCAGAATTCGTAATTTTTCTAGGTCAAAACTAAGCCCTAAAGTTACGAGATTGAGAGCTTACAATTTAAATTTAAAAGTTAGATATTTGTTTATTTAATAATTTATCATATTATTATTGTTATTATGTTAATATTATTATTATTCATAAAACTAAAGCTAATAATAGTCAGAATAGTATAGGTTTCATTAACCCTAAAATTATATCGTTCTATTCTTCCCACCTATCTGAGCAAGACTAACCCTAAAAATTTTCAAGTCATCTTTCCATTACATCCTTAGCCAAATCTATACCACTCTTCACTCCCATCTTTGATCACCATCATCTTATGTCTATCGATCCAAGTAGCTTGATGTATTTGAGGTAAGAAACTCTACATTTACTTATTTATTGATCACAATAGGAGAATTTTCGTAGGTCTCCTTTTCTTATTTTTCAGAATGAAACATGTCTCAGTAAAACTGTCATATCTCTTTCAATACTCATCTGATTCTCGCAATCTTGGTGTCTATAGAAAGCTTATTAAATTTCCTATAATTCTTATGAAGAAAGATTTTACAGAATCGAAATTTATCTATGTCAAAAATTAGTATTTTTACGCTGTTTGTTGTAAATCGTTTTTTCATATTTTCTATATAAGTTGTTTCAGTAAAATCCGAATATCTCTCTGAATAATGATCCGATTCTAGCGATCTTGGTACTGTTGAAGAGATAATTCAATTTTCCAAATGTTTTATGAAGAAACCATTCACTAATTATTGATTATTCTAAGTCAAAATTATTGTTTTATTGCTGTAGTTCGAAATCCATTTGTTTCAGGATTTCTAGAAAACTGTTTCGGTATAATATCTATATCTCTTACGTTATAACTCCGATTTTAAAGATTTTAGTGTCATTAGAAAGGGAATTTGATTTTCTAAAACTTTTATGAAGAGAGTATTCTCTGATTTGGAATATTTCAGTATCAAAACTTTGTATTTCCGATGTCTCCTGTGATTCGTTACTCCATATTCCTTCTCAGAAATAGTTTCAGTAAAACTATCATAACTCCCTCAGTTTTAATCCATTTTTAATGATCTATATATCGTTGGAAAGATAATTGAATTTCCTATAATTTTTATGAAGGAAACTTTTACTGAATTCGTGTAGTTATTGGTCAAAAATAGTATTCTTTCTGCTGTACTGTAAGAGTGTGAATTTTAATGTTAGGGCCTTGACCCATGTGTTATTATAGGTAGTAGTGACGAGATAACAAGTTTAAGCAGCGGGATTTGAGGTAAGGAAATTAGATAGTTTTATATGTGTTTATCTGCATAAATTTGGATTCTTTGTGTACTGAAATATGAGTTATGATTATTCAAAAAAAAAGAAATATGAGTTATGATTTGTTATTATAAGTCTATATATGGTGCTGAGAATGTGTGGTATGGACACAATGTTCGTAAATTGATATATAAATTATGGTTGTTATGACTTGTATAATGTTGTATGTTGTATGATGTGTATTGTATGTTGTATGGTGTATGGTGTATGGTGTATGGTGTATGGTGTATGTTGTATGTTATATGTTGTATGCTAACGTCTCAGGTAAAGTGAGGGACCATGGTGGGGTATGATACGGGATAAGGCCGTTGAATGTAGAGATACCCTACCCTACATTTTACTGAGTCGTGTATGAGATTGTTATGATGGGTATGATACAGTGATGTTACTGTTGAATATAGAGATACCCTATCCTATAACAATAGTAGGGCTGCATAGGCCCAGGTTATTATATGGGCAGATTAGGCCCAGGATATTGTAGGGCCAAGCTAGGCCCGGATTATGTAAGTAATGGCTATGATATGCCAATATTATGGTAATGGCATTATTATTTATAGTATTGATATGATTATGTTATGAATGTGACACTGGAGTTATGATCTCTGTATATATGTATGGTGTGAACAATTTTTATGGATCTATATGATAAAGGTTTCCATATGTACAGTTATTTGGTTATAGTTATAAAAGAGCATGTATGATATTGCTAAAACTTAATAAATACATTAATGGTATGTGTGATATTATATGGTATTGTTTGATAAGCATTTCCTTACTGAGCTTTTAGCTCACCCCCCTTACTTTCCCTACAGTATTAGACAGGAAGTATGTATAGTGAGCGGTGGTCGGGCCTTCCTGGTATCGTATACCGTGAGCTGCCACGGCGGACAAACGATCTAGAACGCCAGTGGTGCCTTAGTTTTATTTTAAGCAGTTGATAAATCTAACACAGTGGAAATGCATTATTTAAAATTATTTACTTACTGTATCTTGTTTTACAAATGAAGGATCCTTCTCTGTTGCATTTTGATTTTTTTTAAAATCCACTGTTGTATTTAAATTATTTTTTTTTTATCTTTTCAAATTATGCATGAAAATAGTATTTTTTGTAAAATAAGGCAAAATATCGGGGCGTTACAGTTGGTATCAGAGCCGATCGTCCCTTAGCCCGAAGGATACTCACGGTATACATACAGAAGACTGAAAAAGATCCCTCTCACTATTATGTAAGTGTTAGTTTTAATTTTCTTGGTATTGCCATTAATAGTTTTATATGTGATACATAGATTTTTGTTAAAATATGTTTCCTAGAATTAGTGCCTCATCTGTAGTGGGTGCTTAGAGAAATTAAGAGTATATTACCTGTTATGATTGATTACACTTTTTATGAAGAATATGAATAGGTTTTATTTTTCTTTATTGTCTTGAATTGAAACTAGGAAGGACAGTGTTCCTTTCTTGAAAATTTAGAATAAATTATATTAGGAATTCATAAGACTTTGTTTGATAAATAGAATATTACTAGTTAAGCTTGACAACATTAAGTTTAGATATATTCATAGAATCTTCTCTTCCAATAATTGAACTCTTTTGTTTCTTTTAAATCAACCTTTCTTGTAAGAGCTCACACATGAAACTAGAAGATCAGTTAGAATCAATGTGGAAGGAACGACCAATAGAGGTGGGGGCTAAGGATGTGTGTTCCGCTGACCCACAGATGGTTGATGTTCCAGAGAACCCAATAATAGTTAAGACTAACGATCTAATAGAGGTATTGGAAGGACTACGAGCATGACTAAGACAATTTGTTGAAGAGTTTTCACAAGCTCAGAAAAAGATCACCAACACTAGTAGTGGAACTTGAAGCACATAATGAAATGTAACAATAGCCAACTAAGTACCGACGCATATATTTTCACCTATCTATGAATGGTTGAAGAAGCGGTCTCTATACCTAGCTATGAATGGAAGCCCAACATATAGGAAGTAGGGATGACTTATAATAGTAGACGTTATACCAGACTGGGACAGTATAGTTTACGAAACCTACTTATTAAGAAGGATGAAATAATAGATCTTTAAGGAGCAAGTTCTATCTTGTTGGATATTTTATAAGTTACACACTCCTAAGTTAGATGGTAAGAAGTATGAGTACTGTATGCAAAGACATTAGAGATAAGTCTGTTATAGAAATGAGTCACGAGAGGACGATGCCATCATATAGAAAGGAGTGTAGTGTGCTGAATAGAATCCAAAATAAGAAGTTAGAAAGAGACATGATAAAATTACTAGAAGTAATAGCTTATGAAGGTATCTTAAACACTAAGAGATAAGCAGAGCATCAACAAATATTAGATTACCGAAGGAAAGTTGTAAACTTTAAACTCAAGGTCATCTACTTGGTGGAGGAGACAATAGAGAAAAAAATGTGCATGGTTTCGACAGAGACATTTTCAAAAGAGAAAGACAAAGAAGGTCCAGGCACGGCTAACAATTTGGGTATAACATGAATGAGAGACAACTAAGAGGGTGACTACTCGGGATGGATCACAACTACACAACTAAGAGATTGTGGATGTAGCTTTGTGGCGGGTGTACAACAAACAACTACAGAGAGTAGATCGCAAATTCAAAACTTAAGAAAGAGGAAAAATTAGCATTCAAGGGTGACATCTCTAGATTCCAAATACTCACTGATACAACAACAATGGTGTGGAGTATAGCTCAATGAGAAAATGTTAGGAAAGCCTCACTTAGAGACAGGAGAAAAGTGAGACACAATTAGGACCAAAGTAACATATATTGAAGAATTTCATGGCATGGCAAGGACTATACAAGTTTCTGATAAGTGTTGGGATTAGAAAATACTCATGCAACATAAAGGAATTCAAGGCACAACATAAGCAAAGGATACTACAATCCAATTACGACTTATATTATGGACAGTAGTATAAGTCTGTTGGAGTGTCATCTAATGAGAAACTAAGAGGAAAACTCACAAAGTCCAGCCCCGCTGAAAAGAGGTGGTGTGTCTAGGCCCTATAGTGCCCGATAAGAGAATGACTATGGATTTGTCAAAAGCTAAAATTGTTAAGAGCAAAAAAAAAAAAAAGGAAAAATATTAGATATTTTTCTCAATCTAAAAAGCCAGTATTAGAGATCTTTGGAAGGACTTTCTCAAGCTGGCAATAACTAACTTATTGCACACTACTAAGTTTTGTCTAATTGAAAGTGCAAAAATTAGAAGAAAAGAACAAGATAGGTATTGATAATTTGGTGGCGTTTGGATATAAAATGAGACGCTTGAACGAAGTATTGACTTGTGCTTAAAGGTAGTATGGGAAGTAAGAATCAAAAATCCCTGACTAAGGAATTATAAATAGTGAGTCTCCAGTAATAAATCAAATACAAGTAGGGGTATAGGAGGTATAATAGTGATGGACAGAGTAAGGTCTGTTCGGCATAGTTTGCAAATTATATATATAGTATCCTTACCCTTATAACTTGGTTGATCAATACATTATGAGATTGGTATGGTTGACTTATTATTAAAAGTCAACGGAAAGTAAAAAGTTGGGTTATGATAATCCATGGTAGGGTTGAACTTATTTTAAAGGGGTTATTAGTGCATTTTTTTTTTTTGTTTTAATACATATATGTTATAGTCTTAAGTAAATAATCAGTATTGGAATGTATGTTTAAGAGATTTGGAAGATTTAGAGGTACAATTAAGAAGTTGAGATATTTTTTTTTTTGGTGAAATAAAGAAGGCTACAATATATATAGGATATGAATATGGCTGGAATAATCAATGCTATGATAAGTATGAAGTTATGTGATACCTCAGATGGCTGGTATATTAGAAGAATCAATCATTGAACATAACTATCAGAATCTATCGGCATTACAGATTTAAACTTCATCACTATATCGATGTAATACCAAAGTAGATAAAAGTTAGTATAGAAAACTAGCTAATCTCATAATCAAGTCAACTTGATTGAAGGGGGTAATGGAGGACCAAGCACCATAAGAGAGATTAGCAAAGAAAATACAATAGAGTGATACAAAAATCAGACAACAAAAGGATCCAAAGACGATTATCTTGGAAAATGGGAAGTCATGACAAGTGCAACGAATGCATGGATAAAGGAAATTAAGAAGTGAACGTTAGACAAAAAGGTGGTCGGATAGATAGTTAAATATTTATACATAGAAAACCTTTTAAAGAGATTCCATGTTTATTTCCAAGTGCCATGGAAAAAGTATCTATCGATGAGTAACAACTATGAAACTGCAAGAATGACACCGTAGCTTTACAGTGGAAAAAAAAAAAGACAGAGAGAGAGTAAGATTTTAGTCTGTAATAACATTCAACGAGAGAATGGGAATAATTAAAGAGAAGTTTGCATAAGATCTTTTACCCTACTCTTTGTGTTTGTTATTTTGTATTGTTTAATGTGTTCTCAAGTGACATGTAAGGATGTTCATTTAGAGAATAAATACTGTGACTCTAAATGGCATGTAAGGATGCTCATAGAAGAATAAATAATTTTACTCTTAATGGCATGTAAGGATGCTCATAGAAGAATAAATAATTTCACTCTTAATGGCATGTAAGGATGGTCATAAGAGAAAGAAAAAACTTTTCATATATTACGAGCATGTGATTGCAAAACTTATGTATTCAAAGCATGTATATGTAAGTTATTATGATGGAGTATATTTTGGTATTTAAAGTAATGTATAGAGAAATAATAATACTTAATTAAGTTGTGTATATTTTATGTGTTATGGATTGACCGATAAGACATAGGTTAAATGCATGTTTATTGGGTCCATATATATATGGTAGATAATGAGGTAATGCAGTAAGTGGTGAAAGACATGACGACTCAACACCCCGAGTGTTGGTAAGTTAAATTTCGAGGACGAAATTTCTTTTAAGGAGGGTAGAATGTAATATCCAGATTAAAATAGTATTTAATTTTTTTTTTTGGATATTAATTGAGCGAGGATAATTATCTTGTTTCTTTGTGTTGTTAGTGAGTTGATATTATTGCTTAGAGTAGTTGTACCAATTTTCTAGAGAGAGTTAAAGTTGTATTAACTACGAAAGTAAAATATTATGGTATTTTTACAGAGTAAGTAATCGTTTAATTAAAGCCCAATATGAAGGTCCATTAGGGTTTTATAATATATTTAGTGAGTTTAATTAATTAATGTTAAAAATTCGTAGGTTTGGATAAATTCGCAGGATTAAAAACTGTTTTACTAAAATGATCATATCTGGAGTTCTAGAGCTCGGATTGAGGTGATTTCAGTGGCATTGGAAAGATAATTTCAAGATCTATAAATTTTGTAGAAATAACTATATCAGAATTCGTAATTTTTCTAGGTCAAAACTAAGCCCTAAAGTTACGAGATTGAGAGCTTACAATTTAAATTTAAAAGTTAGATATTTGTTTATTTAATAATTTATCATATTATTATTGTTATTATGTTAATATTATTATTATTCATAAAACTAAAGCTAATAATAGTCAGAATAGTATAGGTTTCATTAACCCTAAAATTATATCGTTCTATTCTTCCCACCTATCTGAGCAAGACTAACCCTAAAAATTCTCAAGTCATCTTTCCATTACATCCTTAGCCAAATCTATACCACTCTTCACTCTCATCTTTGATCACCATCATCTTATGTCTATCGATCCAAGTAGCTTGATGTATTTGAGGTAAGAAACTCTACATTTACTTATTTATTGATCACAATAGGAGAATTTTCGTAGGTCTCCTTTTCTTATTTTTCAGAATGAAACATGTCTCAGTAAAACTGTCATATCTCTTTCAATACTCATCTGATTCTCGCAATCTTGGTGTCTATAGAAAGCTTATTAAATTTCCTATAATTCCTATGAAGAAAGATTTTACAGAATCGAAATTTATCTATGTCAAAAATTAGTATTTTTACGCTGTTTGTTGTAAATCGTTTTTTCATATTTTCTATATAAGTTGTTTCAGTAAAATCCGAATATCTCTCTGAATAATGATCCGATTCTAGCGATCTTGGTACTGTTGAAGAGATAATTCAATTTTCCAAATGTTTTATGAAGAAACCATTCACTAATTATTGATTATTCTAAGTCAAAATTATTGTTTTATTGCTGTAGTTCGAAATCCATTTGTTTCAGGATTTCTAGAAAACTGTTTCGGTATAATATCTATATCTCTTACGTTATAACTCCGATTTTAAAGATTTTAGTGTCATTAGAAAGGGAATTTGATTTTCTAAAACTTTTATGAAGAGAGTATTCTCTGATTTGGAATATTTCAGTATCAAAACTTTGTATTTCCGATGTCTCCTGTGATTCGTTACTCCATATTCCTTCTCAGAAATAGTTTCAGTAAAACTATCATAACTCCCTCAGTTTTAATCCATTTTTAATGATCTATATATCGTTGGAAAGATAATTGAATTTCCTATAATTTTTATGAAGGAAACTTTTACTGAATTCGTGTAGTTATTGGTCAAAAATAGTATTCTTTCTGCTGTACTGTAAGAGTGTGAATTTTAATGTTAGGGCCTTGACCCATGTGTTATTATAGGTAGTAGTGACGAGATAACAAGTTTAAGCAGCGGGATTTGAGGTAAGGAAATTAGATAGTTTTATATGTGTTTATCTGCATAAATTTGGATTCTTTGTGTACTGAAATATGAGTTATGATTATTCAAAAAAAAAGAAATATGAGTTATGATTTGTTATTATAAGTCTATATATGGTGCTGAGAATGTGTGGTATGGACACAATGTTCGTAAATTGATATATAAATTATGGTTGTTATGACTTGTATAATGTTGTATGTTGTATGATGTGTATTGTATGTTGTATGGTGTATGGTGTATGGTGTATGGTGTATGGTGTATGTTGTATGTTATATGTTGTATGCTAACGTCTCAGGTAAAGTGAGGGACCATGGTGGGGTATGATACGGGATAAAGCCGTTGAATGTAGAGATACCCTACCCTACATTTTACTGAGTCGTGTATGAGATTGTTATGATGGGTATGATACAGTGATGTTACTGTTGAATATAGAGATACCCTATCCTATAACAATAGTAGGGCTGCATAGGCCCAGGTTATTATATGGGCAGATTAGGCCCAGGATATTGTAGGGCCAAGCTAGGCCCGGATTATGTAAGTAATGGCTATGATATGCCAATATTATGGTAATGGCATTATTATTTATAGTATTGATATGATTATGTTATGAATGTGACACTGGAGTTATGATCTCTGTATATATGTATGGTGTGAACAATTTTTATGGATCTATATGATAAAGGTTTCCATATGTACAGTTATTTGGTTATAGTTATAAAAGAGCATGTATGATATTGCTAAAACTTAATAAATACATTAATGGTATGTGTGATATTATATGGTATTGTTTGATAAGCATTTCCTTACTGAGCTTTTAGCTCACCCCCCTTACTTTCCCCCTACAGGTATTAGACAGGGAAGTATGTATAGTGAGCAGGGTCGGTTCGTACGTATACTGTGAGCGGCTACGGGCGGACAAACGATCTAGAACGCCAGTGGTGCCTTAGTTTTATTTTAAGCAGTTGATAAATCTAACACAGTGGAAATGCATTATTTAAAATTATTTACTTACTGTATCTTGTTTTACAAATGAAGGATCCTTCTCTGTTGCATTTTGATTTTTTTTAAAATCCACTGTTGTATTTAAATTATTTTTTTTTTATCTTTTCAAATTATGCATGAAAATAGTATTTTTTGTAAAATAAGGCAAAATATCGGGGCGTTACATCCGATCCAATTATGATTGAATATCTGATTCTATTAGATCGGTTGGGATTGGATCGGTCGGTTGAAATTGGATTGGATGACTTTCTGCACACCCCTATACTCTATAATCATTTAGAGCATTGAAAGTACACCAATTTATTAAATTTATGTAAAATCTTTATACTATTTTATTTTAAAGAGACACTAAATTATATATTAAATGAGTGTACATCAAATTTCACACTATTAGAATATTTCCAATGATGCACTATTTTATAAAGTTGTGTAGAATTTTGGCATCTTTCCACTCAAATGATACATTAAATTCTACATTATTAATTGTGTTATATTTTGAATCTATATCAATTTAGCGTAATTTTTTTTAAAAAAATAATCTTATAGTTTAGTCTTTAAATTAAAATTTACCACAAAAATAATAATTAATTTAAAACACTAACATATTTAAAAATACAAAATAACAATAATACTGCACATAAAAATACTAATATTAAATAAAATAAAAACAACATAACACTAAATTATAAAACTAAAAAGAACAACATAAATAAAAATAATAATGAAGTTTTTTATTTTTACACTTTAAATTAGTTGTTTTTTGTATTTTTATAGAAATGCACATACAAACTCATATAGCAACTAACGGAGCAACTTAAATTATAACTAAAATCCACACAGTGACCTACATAAAAACCACCAGAGCAACCAAAACCGTAAATTTGATGATGTTAGATTTTGAATCTACACTAAATTGATGCATAACCTTTTCTTTTCATTATAACAATTCTTTTAATTTATTTTAGAAATAATCATAAATTAATCGTTGACATTGATAATATGACAATTGTATCATAACTTAATTATTATTATTGGCTATATAGCATATAGTAAAGTAAATAATAAAAAATATGAGATCTTTTAAATAAAATTTTATTAAGTGTCATGTTTTGTGTTATACATCAAGATAGTGTAACTATTAGAGATGGCTTAGTAAAATTTTACGATCGAATATGCATCGATTATAAAGACCGAAGACAATATCATTAAGTGATAATGGAGTGTGCTCTTATGCATTAGGGGTAAAATTAATTTTATTTTTGATAAAAAGGTACAAAACTCATATTGAATATATAAATACATGTAAAAAGTTATTAATTATATTAATGAAAGGCAAAAAAGTAAATAAAATAGTAATATTTATTGTTATGTAATATAGTAATATTTGTTGTTATATAAAATACTTATAAACTATCTTTATATCACTTTATTAGAAGTGTTCAAATAAATTTGGATCAATTTTTGCACAATATTAAAATATTTTGTAATATGAATTATATTTTAGTAATAGATAACTAATTTACATACTCTTACTTTTTATTTTTTATTTATTTATCTTTGCCTCACACTAATTACTAATCGCCATTTGTCTACAATGAACAATTATTTCTGCAGATGTCTTCATTTCTTTTTGAAGAAAATTATTATAGAAATAGTCAATTAATAAGAAAATTATCTCTATTTTTTTTTTGTTATGATGGTATTTATAACTATTTAAAACCACTTGTAAATTTTTAAAAAAATTTAAATAATTTATAAAATCAAAAGTAAAATTCAAATAATAACAAAAATAAAATTCAAATAA
The DNA here is from genome assembly GCF_029168945.1 of Cannabis sativa. Lineage (NCBI taxonomy): Eukaryota > Viridiplantae > Streptophyta > Magnoliopsida > Rosales > Cannabaceae > Cannabis > Cannabis sativa. Next base: position 36,344,356 of record NC_083601.1, on the reverse strand, counting down.
TTTACCGTAACTATTTATTTGTATAATTTTTAAGTTGTATGGTGGTATCATAAATTGGTCAGCCTATTATAAGTGTGAGGAGTGTACTCATATAATTGTATAAAAAGAAGAAATAACAGTAGTAGTGGGGTTGGTAATAGGTAGTAATAGTATAATGGGGGCCAAGCCAAGAAGGGACACACCAAATGGCGTCGGTGGTGCGAACCCTGACCAACCAACACCGAATCATGGTCACTGAGGAGAAGAAGTCACGCTATATGTATTGTTGGTCTCAAAGACTCACCACCACCAGCCACCAGGGGCATTGGGCTGGCTTAGCTGAGCTGTCCTCTGCCTCTTCCATGTGGTGGAATACAGAGTAATACATACAAACTACAAACTCCAACCATTGTTTATATATATAGGCAATAGGCTAATATTTGTGGTTGCCTTCTTATGCCAAGACATTGTTGGCCCTCTATTTCACTATCACTATCCCCTAAACTGACAAACTTACTCATCTTTGATACCTGTGGTCGATTGGTCATCCTCACTTCAATTCAATCATATAGAAAAAGAAGTAACAACAAAACAAATAATAAAGTACTAAATTACAATGCAACAAACAAACAAACAAACACATAATATTCTTAACCGACCCACAATTAATTTACAAGTGTAACTTTAATCATGATTTATACATCCCCCCATCATCATTGTAAGTTTGAATTTAAATTTTGGTCAAATAAGATTGTTATCGAGAGAGATGAAAATTTTCAAGAATTTCATCAGGGATTTTGTGATATACTCGATTTATTATTACCTCTGTTTACATTAATAACAAAACACGAAATTTCCTTTTCTAAAAAGGGATAAATTACAACACGTTGGATTACCAAATATTTAACTGAACAAATAGCTAACTAATACCATTAAAACTGAAATTTAGGAAGATTTGATTTTGGTGTAACTACTTGAATCAGTACAAACTGAACTAGTAATTATCAAACCTAAATTTTAATCTTGCGAGTAACATATTGTTAAATAGTTATTTAAGATTATTTATTTTTATTTTTTTTATTAATAGTTGTATTTTTTTACTTTTGACTTTATAATTAAATGAAATTCTAATTTTCCTGAATCTCTTTTATTATTTTTTTTCTCTTACCATACTTTAACCTATTTTATATTTTTAAAAAGATTTCAGTTTTACTGTAATACTAATTTGCTATTTTATCTCTCACGATTACATCACACTTTTTTTAACAAGACATTTTTAAAAGAAAAGAAAAAACATAATTACTATTGTGCATAAATCAATTCAATCCAATTGGATCTGATCCAATATATTCAACATTCAATCAAATTAATTAATATTTTTATTTAGTTTGGATAAGTAATTAAATTTTATATTATTATACGTAAATTTTATATGTATTTATGAAAATTAACATTAAAATTTTATTCTTTTTTTCTTGGATGGGATAGATTCCGTCCAATCCAATACATATTAGAACTAAAATATGAGTATAATCGATCTGATCAAAAAAAAAAAAAAAGTCTGAAATATTAAATAAACCCAAATTAAATTAATAAATATATACTAAATATATCTAATGGATAGAATCGATCCAATCTAAAATTCAATGCATGTTGGATCGATTGGATGACTAAAATTAATTGGATCAGATCAGGTAAAATCTATCATTAAATATATTATTGAATCGAATCTAAATAGACCTAAAAACATTAGATTTAGTCCAATAAACACCCCTAATAATTACATAAATCATAAAAACAATCAATAATAAATCGTATGCCACTAACAAAATATAGAATACCTTATTTATTAATCATGCTAGATACAAAATTACCAACCTCCTTATAGTTTCGAATTGAGTCGTCATGTAGTGATTCATATTACAATAATATATTTTTTTTTTTGAAAAAATGTATTACAATAATATTGATTTATGAAGTCCATGATTTGAAATCTCAACAAACTGTAATCATAGCTTTTAAACTTGTTTATTGCTTATCTATTTAGATAATATTATATTATTCTAATTTAGTTATTTAATATTTGTCTATTATATTTCCTAAGCTATAGTTATAAGTGACAAATAAGATAGAAAATTGTTAAATTTCACTAGTATTAAGGGTCGATTTAGCGCGGTTGTCTTTGTGGGAAAAAAAAACATTTGTAGCTTTCTTTGTGAGAAAAACGGTATTTGTCTTTGTAAGAAAAAACTACTGAGTGTTTGGTAAATATAATTTTAAAAAAGTTGAAAAAGTTGTATGTAAGTGTTTGGTAAGCTAAATGATTAAATAACTGTTAAATATATAATTACTAAAATATGTATGACATTTGTTATCTAATTTAATTAAATAATTTTATACATATTAATATATTCATAAATATTATTTATTATATTATAAATTACGGCAATTTTTTTTTCCTTATGATATCTAATTCTTTTAAATATTTATATAATAAAACAATAAATTAGACTTTTACTAATAATAATAATAATAATAATAATAATAATAATAAGATGACTGTTGAGTAGTTTCTGATCAGAGAAGGATTTTTTTTTTTTTTTCTGAATAAGGATGAGATTGGAAGAATGTAAGAAGCCCTAAAATTAATTAGTAAATGGAGAATTTTAAAATTAGATGAGGGCAATTGGGTCAAATGAAAAATTCATTAAACTCAAGTTTAGCTTCCCTTAAAAGCTAAAATCTAAAAGTTGGTGTGGGCTAATTTTAGCTAAAAGCTATAATTTTAACTTAAATTTTAAAAAAAATTATTTTTTTTATTTTGCCAAATACTTTTTAAGCAATAACTTTCTCAAAAAGCACTTAACTTTTTTAAAAGCTACCCCAAACAAGACCTAAGAATAATAGTTTGCCAAGTAAAAGGACCCCACTTCAAAAATATAAATAAATAAATCTAAAATATTTCATTTTGATTTCTCTCTATAATTTTTTTGAACCAATAAAGCATTGTTGCCTGTTAAATAAATCTCATAAATAAATAAACTATTTGCATTGCATTGCACAATCACCCCAATCACAAAGTGTTATTACTTTATTATGTGACCCTTTGAATCCTCAATAACAAATCTTCTTCTTGGCGGCCCATTGTAATTTGTTGGTCTACTCTTATTATAAACCTTTGGGTTTTCTTGACGGTAAACACAAGGGTGGCCTGTGTATTAGGGAGGGTCCCCTGGTGTGATACCTAATTTTTTGTTTCAATGAACTCCTATGCGTTCTTCCAAAAAAAATAAAAAAATACAAGGGTGGCGAATCTAAAACATAACATTAAGGTCTAAGTACAAACATTCCATGATCTAGTTGGCCGGCTTGAGCTTTGGGAGGCTAGTTGGATCCTGAGGAAGTTCAACAGTGCGGCCCACTATGTGGCTCGATGGACAATTCGATTTGGCCAGTTTGGGAAGATTGACTTGACCAATTTTAACAGCTCCCTGCTTGAGTACAAGGCAGACGGCTAAACTGGCGCACCGTTTTTTTTTTTTTTTTTTCTTTTCTTTCTTGGTTTTATTGTTGTTTTGTTTGATTGCTTTTGGGTGCTTCATTTTCCGTAGGATGTTTGTTCCTATATTGTGGTTTTTGATTCTTTTGTGGTGTGTTTTGGTTGCTCTTTGGAGACAACAATTATAAAAAAAAAAAAAAAAATTCAAAACATTATTTTAAGAAAATTTATTAATGCACTTTTTATTTATTTGATATTTCATAATCATGTATACTATAATTATTTATAATATATTGTAAAATTTTAAAAAATTCGGAATAATTTACAATATAGAAAGCAGTTTTCAAACAATCTATTTCACACTGATATAAAATAGGAGTTTTTACACTACATACTGAAATTTTTAACTTTTTTATTTCTCTATTATGGGGCGGAATTTTTTTTTCAAAAATATTATATTTTCTTTTCAAATAAAATAAAAAAAAGTCACTCGTGCAACAAATTTTTTGAACTCTATTTTCAGCGTATTAAATTTTTATAAATTTTTTAATTTTTACAGAATGTTTTAAACAACTACACTATACACGACGATAAAAAAAATTAAATTAAACAAACATCTAACATGTAGAGAGTGTCACTGGTTGTGTACCATCATTCTTGTCCTTTTTTTGTGCACTTTTAAATTTAAGATTTAAGTCTTAGTACATGTATGAATTATTTTACTTGAAGTGCCATTTTTCTTTGGAATGTTCTCATTATGCAACCATTGACACTAGAGAAGTGTTAGTATTCGTGTATCACATTTCTTTTAAAAGATATCATCTTGTCCTTCGTATTCCTATATTTCCAACAAAAATATTTTAACTCTCTTGTTAGAATTCTTCTTGAATTAGGATTTTGAAGTAAATTACCTTTTCTTGGATAAAAAAGTGGTCGCATGTCTCATGTTCTTTGTCATGTGGTATTTTGTTTCGTCTTTTATCGCTTGGTTAAAGTTTTCTCTGTTAAGATGCGGCATTAAGGGCTATTCGTAGAAGTGGTATACTATTAAATTTCATACGAGATGAAGGGTGATGAATATTATTTTTTTTTCCAAAATTAAGTACAACATATATATAATAAGTAATTTTTTGATAAAAAAATCAATAATAAGTTTTTTTAAATAAAACTGAACAAATATTATTCCTAGTTGCTATTTTTCTATAACCTAGTAAAAAAAGGATGAGTTGATATATAATGCGGTGCGGGTGCAGTGGTCTTACGGTACTCCATCCACGTCAAGAAAAAAAATACCCCAAAAGTCAAAGACGTCAAAACATATTAAGGCAGTAATTTTCGAGAAAATAAATTATTTTACTAATTAAAAAAGAAAAAGAAAAATGAAAGGAGTTGTGAATAGTTGCAAGACGAGATCCACCTGAATTGGGCAGGCAAATGCACTCAGATCCCTTTCCGTATAATCCAATGGCCTTCTCTTTGATCCATTTTTTCTGATTAAATCCGATTCCAAATCCAAAAACAGTCACAATTTGAAGATGTATATGGCATATGGGTGGCCGCAGGTTATCCCACTCGAACAGGGTCTCGCTCCTTCATCACAGCGGATCATATACCTCAAGCTCATCAATCGATTGCTGCTCGTTGTGTCTCCTTCCCACATCGAGCTATGGAGCTCTTCTCAGGTACACTTAATGTGTGTTTGTATAGGAAATTTAGTTGGCTAATTGAATTCGCTTTCAACTTCTATATATGGGTGTGTGTCTTATTTTGTGCTTTTGCGATGGTTTATAGAGGAATTGCTAATTGAGGTTTTAGTGTGGAAATGGGTACAAGTCGTTGTATAATTTCGTTTATGTGGAAGATGAGTTTTGGAAATGTCTATGTCGAAACTGCTTGTTTTAGAGTGAGCTGTAGGTCTTTTCTTAGTGGTTTTAACCGAAATATAGTTTCGTATTTGTATAATTTTTTCACAGTTCAATGTGTGTATTTTGAGGAGTTGACGGTTATACTGTTATAATGTGGAAATGGGTACACTTTCACTTGTATATTTGAGTGTAGTTCTATTTTTTTTCTCTTTCGAAAGAGTAAAGAGAAGTGTAGTTCTTTGAAAGTAAATGGTTTAGTTCAAGTTATTCATAGAGATTTGACACTTTTTTTGTTTTGTATATATTACTCAGCATAAAGTTAGATTGGGGAAGTACAAGAGGGATTCAAATTCACTGATGAAGGAAGGAGAGAATTTGCAAGCTGTATGGAGTCCTGATACCAAATTAATTGCCGTTCTTGTAAGTTTTTCATTGATTTTCTGTAGCCAGTAGTTTAATTTGTTATTGTGAGTTGGCAAGATTTTTTTTGTGTGCAAAGGTTTCTTACTTGTTGTTTCTAGTATTTCTATTCATTCTTGGTTTTGTTTATTTATTCTTTTGGCAGACATCTTCTTTCGTTCTTCAACTTTTCAAGGTCCAGTTTACAGATAAGAAAATACAAGTTGGAGGGAAGCAACCCTCTGGATTGTTTCTTGCTAATATATCTCTACTTATCAGTGAGCAGGTGCCATTTGCACAAAAAGACTTGACTGTGTAAGTGGCTTTCTTCTTTGATTCAAAAGAACAATTTGATTCATAAGCAAACCACAGGCGCAATGTTAAAATAGGCCAGTTTAAGTACTAGCCATTTTGTCTTCAAGAGTTAGGGTCTTAAACAAATTGTAATTCAAAATCTATCCCAAACTCCCTGTATGTGTTTAGCTGCTGGATTTCTTCTTATAGAACGTTTCAACCCATTTCTTGATTCAAAATTTAAATGATGTGGTTTTTCTGTTTAATGTTTAAACCCTAAGTCTAGACTTGGGCCTTTGTTTATAAGGTCAAACCTCACAAAAACTAGGGGCATAAATAGTTCATAATTACTGAAATTTGTGCCTCCCATTCTCACCTAAAGAGCTTGATTTCTATTTTTTTTTTTTAAGTTTAATTGATAGTAGCTACTCATAGGGAGCAATACTTTTTTACAGTATTTATCAACATATAGAATCCAGAGTTTATTTTGTTATTCTAAATTTCAACTAATTGGAAATTAATATTAATAGCATCTGTTTGTAAAGTTGAATTTGCTGTAAAGTTAATCTATACAACTTTATGTTGAATATCCTAAGCTTTCATAACTTCTGCATGTACATGCATAGCTTTCATAACTTTCATAGCTTTCGTAATGAATTAATATCGGTATCTTGTTGCTAACCTTATTTCACACTGTAGCTATTTGTTTCATATTTTTTGCAGATATTTGTCTTGAAAATTATTTTCTTGTGATCTTATTTTTTTATTTTTCTTCGTAATGTGCCCTCTCCAGGAGCAACATTGTCTGTGATACCAAACATATGCTTCTTGGACTTTCTAATGGGTCCTTGTATAGCATCTCTTGGAAGGGGGAGGTAATGAAATGCTTCATTACAATGTTGGATTTTTTTTTCTTTTCTGATGTACAGTCCTTTAAATGATATACAACTTTTTTAACGAAGTGCCGAGGATTTACGTTGCTTTCATGTCCAGTTTTACGGGGCTTTTGAACTTGATTCCTTTCCACGTGATGTCAATGGGGTTGATCTATCATCACTTTCTTTGGATAATGGTATTACTGGAGGGCATTCAGAATCATTGATTACCAAGCATAATGTTCCCAGAAACTCTACCATTGTCCAGCTGGAGCTATGCTTGCCAATGAGATTACTATTTGTCTTATTCTCCAATGGGCAACTATTGTCATGTTCAGTAAGCAAGAAAGGTTTAAAGCAAGTAGAAGATATAAAAGCTGAAAGAAAGCTTGGTTCTGGTGATGCTTTATGTGCTTCAGTTGCTTCGGAGCAACAGATCCTTGCTGTTGGTACCAAGAGAGGGCTTGTTGAGTTATATGATTTGGGAGAATCTACATCACTTATCCGTACTGTGTCTTTGTATGACTGGGGGTAAGTTTGGGGTACCCTACACTATGATCTATGTGAATTGGTTGTCAGATAGTTCATGACTGATGTATTTATAATTTGCAGATATTCTATGGATGACACTGGGCCTGTTAGCTGCATTGCATGGACCCCAGATAACTCTGCTTTTGCAGTGGGTTGGAAGTTGAGAGGACTTACAGTTTGGTCTGTTTCTGGTTGTCGTTTGATGTCAACAGTCCGTCAAGTTGGTTTAAGTTCGGTATCCTCTCCAGTGGTTAAGCCTAACCGGGAGTGTAAATATGAACCTTTAATGAGTGGCACATCAATGATGCAGTGGGATGAACATGGATATAGGCTTTATACCCTCGAGGAACAGTCTACGGAGAGAATTGTTGCATTTTCTTTCGGTAAATGTTGCCTCAATAGAGGAGTTTCTGGCTCAACATATGTTCGTCAAGTGATTTATGGTGATGATCGATTGCTTGTTGTCCAGTCTGAAGATACTGATGAACTTAAAATGCTACATCTTAACCTTCCAGTAATGACTTCAAAACACAACTTTGATACATTACCCTGTTTTGGTTTTTATTACTTTTAATATAAATTAATGTCTCTAACATGGTTTTGCTTTTGTTCAGGTATCATACATTTCCCAAAATTGGCCAGTTCAACATGTGGCAGCTAGCCAAGATGGAATGTATTTAGCTGTTGCTGGTTTGCATGGGTTAATCATATATGATATTCGTTTAAGGAAGTGGCGAGTATTTGGCGATGTTACGCAGGAACAGAGGATTCAGTGTCAAGGTTTGTTATGGATGGGGAAGATTGTTGTTGTCTGCAACTACATTGACTCCTCTAACACGTGAGATAGCTATTCATATTAGTTCCTTTACTAAAATTTTGCAATGCTGTTTCTTAGTCATATTGTTTATTATTGTGTACATCTAGTATTGTCATATTTCATATGCCTATCTTGTTAATTGATAATAAATTTTACCCTATTAATTTTGTGATGTTGAGCTGTTTTTAAATTTTTTTTATTTAATTCTTTTATTTATTTATTTTTTTGTGGTGGGGTGGGAGGGTTAATTTTGCATAACTGAATTGCTGATACTGTTATTATGATATTATGATTTCAGGTATGAATTGCTTTTTTACCCTAGATATCATCTTGATCAGAGCTCCTTGCTTTGTCGAAAATCATTGCTTGCCAAACCAATGGTAATGGATGTCTATCAAGATTATATACTGGTCACTTATCACCCATTTGATGTCCATATATTCCATGTAAAATTAGTTGGTGAATTGACACCATCTACCACTCCAGATTTACAGGTAAAGAATGCTTTGCAGTTGCTTTCCATTAAGATGTCCTTCAAATTAATACCTATTTGCTGATAGCCGCATGGTTTTGATTTAACTTGCATTCTATATGTGAATAATTTTGTAAAAGATTATATTCTTCATACATTTTTAAGTGATAAAATGACAAACAGCTTTCTACAGTACGAGAACTTTCGATAATGACTGCAAAGAGCCATCCAGCGTCAATGCGCTTCATCCCTGATCAGCTTCCAAGAGAGTGTATTTCAAATAATCACGCTGGCTCTAATTCTGATTGCCTGGCAAGAGAGCCTGCTAGGTATTGCTGATCTAAATGATATTGTATTGTCTGCAAATAGCTAGATACATAGTTATAACAAATGTTTGCATTGCTAGGTGTTTGATAATGAGAGTAAATGGGGAGCTTTCTCTTTTAGATTTGGATGATGGACGTGAAAGGGAACTAACTGATTCTGTTGAATTATTTTGGGTTACTTGTGGTCAATCAGAAGAGAAAACAAATTTAATTGAGGAAGTATCTTGGTTTGATTATGGACATAGAGGGATGCAGGTAATGAGTCATCAAGTTCAGTATTTTATCTTTGATCTTATGCGAGATCTCGTATACTAAGTGATTTTCTGCCTTAGTTCTGTTTCTTTTTCTTGTCTGATATTTATTCTGGTTGGAAGTTTATTTTTACAGGTTTGGTATCCTTCTTTGGGTGCCGATCCTTTTAAGCAGGAGGATTTCTTACAGGTACGTGCATATAGCAAACTTTATTATGCTTATTTTTTGGTGCTAGATGTAGCAGGTTTTGCAAATAGTAAAAGCTTATCTTCATTCTTAGTATTGTTTTTCTTTTCCAAATTTCCCTGTCCCATTTAGTGTGCAATTTTAGTTATTTTCAAGGTGAGGTCATTACTAAATTGCTGGCTTCACATTCAAGCTTTTTATGGAAAATTATATTAATTTTTTTTAAAGAAACAACATAAGGTTTTGTAAGTTGTGAAATTATTTATGCTTCTTACAAATTGGGGGTAATCTTGGGAAGCTATAAGTTTGGTCTATTTACTCCGGTTTGTGAAGTAACTCAACATTATTCTTTAGTTGGATCCGGAGCTGGAATTCGATCGTGAGGTATATCCTTTAGGGCTTCTTCCAAATGCTGGTGTTGTTGTTGGTGTTTCCCAGAGAATGTCATTTTCAGCATGTACAGAATTTCCATGTTTTGAGCCAACTCCTCAAGCTCAGACCATATTGCATTGCCTTTTAAGGCATCTTCTTCAGGTACTATTTTCTCTTCCCTTTATGTGAAAGTGGAGGCCCGATGTTTCTTTTTACTGTTCAATTATGAAAATATCTTCTATTAAAAATTGAAAAGAAGATGTTAGCTTATGTGAAAGCTTGGAATATGACTTGAAGCCCTCTTTAAGTAGGTTCAAACATATGTGTTTGGTTGGGCGTTATTGCATAGGTGTCTATGAATTGCCTGTCTATCAAAAATTTATTCTGTTGGCTCTTGCAGCTCCTTAATTGCTGTGTTGTTATTCCCTTCTTAGTTGAAGATATGTTACTTGATTCTGATTTTGTATTCAGAGGGACAAACGTGAAGAAGCCCTGAGGTTGGCTCAATTATCAGCAGAAAAGCCTCATTTTTCTCACTGTTTGGAGTGGCTTCTCTTTACGGTGTTTGATGCTGAAATATCCAGGTACATTCAATGAGAATAAAATTATATCCAAAGTACAATGATTCTGATTTCGGCCATTATCAAAATGGAATAATATTTATGGTAGTTTCATTAAGCCTATCATTGCTGGTTCTTTCTGCTAACTTGGATTACCCTATTTCTCTATCTTTGTTAGTCCTTTTAACCCTAGTTAAGGTATGAAGTAATTCAAGGTGTAGGTTTTAAGGTATTGTCGGACACATGAATGATATTTCCCCTTTTAGTGAAAATAGTTAAAATGTATGAAAATCATTTGATACTTGTTGAAAATTAGTTTGGCTGCAAGCTATGTCTAGTTTGTTAACTAGGTATTTTTGTTGAATGGAAACTGTAATTTACTTCCTGGTTCCCTGCGTTAATTATTTACTTAGTCAAGACTGTTCATGATTCCTATGCATTTTTTGATCGCACTAGAAAATGATGTATTATTCCAGATTGTCCATATGATGTAAGTTCATATGTATTTTACGTGCAGGCAAAGTGTGAACAAGAATCAGAAAGCTGTTCCTAATTCCAAAACTTTCTCTCTTCTAGATAAGACTTGTGAATTAATCAGAAATTTTCCGGAGTATCTTGATGTAGTAGTGAGTGTTGCCCGAAAAACCGATGGCAGACATTGGGCAGATTTGTTCTCAGCTGCCGGAAGATCAACTGAGTATTTCTCTAATTCTATCTTTTTATGTACTTCTGTGTTTTAATGGCTTCAAGGCATATCTGCAAAGTACTTAAATAGGTGCTCAGAAGTTATGTTTCTATGAAATTGCTTAAAAGTTGAAAAAAGAAAGTATGTTATTTGTGAAAAAGGGGGTAGGAGTGCTGGATCTGAATTTTGATCTCAGGTCATGTGCTTTTAATGTTCGTCAGAATTTGTGCACATTTAGTCAGATATAAAATAGTTTTAGCATTGTCTGTAAGTGACAAAAGAACAAACTTTTGCGAAATGTAGGAAATAAGTCATTTGTAGCTGATACTTGAGGGCCCATTATTGTTGAATGCTTTGTTGGTATCTTATTGCTATAATTTTTAATTGTAAAACATTAATTTTTGTAGTTCCACTTTACAGGTTATTTGAGGAATGTTTCCAACGTAGATGGTACCGGACTGGAGCATGCTACATACTCGTAAGAATAATTTTTCCTCAAAATTAGTTATAACTTCTGTCAGAGAAGCGATTTCATTTGATAACTTCTGATGTCTTCCGTTCTAACTAAACTTGGAAATGCAGTTAATTATATTCATTTATTTCTAGTTTCATAATTTATTTTGTTTGCTCGATAATTGGGATGTAATTCTAGTACTTCGTAAACAATCTGTTTAGTTCCATTGAAGATGTTTAGTTTTGTTAGTTGAGTGAATTTTTGTTGACCAAAGCATGAAAATTTAAAATTTTACATATTGCTCTCTAATCATTACATATATGGGAAGCATAATTTTTGAAATGTTTTCTATAGTGCCTGTATTTATAAGGTTTATAATCACACCCACTTTCCACAACACTACAATTTCAAAAAACTTTGCCTTTTGATATGAAAATGTTCCAGCTGCAAATGCAGCATAAAATAGCCGATTGAGGAGGATTATGCAAGTTGGTGAATATATTTTGTTTTTGGATATCATAGGTTATTGCTAAACTTGAAGGTCCTGCAGTCAGCCAGTACTGTGCCTTACGCTTATTGCAGGTACTTGCATAGTTTTCATTTTAAAAATAGTCTATTTGTTTTTGGATATTGGTTTCTTTGGATAATGCTTCTAAGAAGAATTGGTCACATGATGCAGGCAACACTCGATGAATCTCTATATGAACTTGCAGGAGAGCTGGTATCTTTTCTAATGCACATTTTTGCTGTTTAAACACAAACAAGGCTCTTCTAGATACAGGAATGTTAACAGGAGTTTGATCCTTTTCTTGTTCCTAGGTAAGGTTCTTGCTGAGATCAGGAAGGGAGTTGGAACCTGCGTCAACAGACTCCGACAATCTATCTCCAAGGTTCTTGGGTTATTTCTTATTCCGTTCTAGTTACAGGAAGCAGTCCTTGGATAAAAGGTTAATGTACATTTCCCTTAATTTATGCTCTATCAGATTTTGCAGCTTTTTAATAAATGATACTAATATTGAAATTTTTCTTTGGAGCAGCACTTCATTCAAAGAACAGAGTGCTCATGTCACTTCTGTTAAGAACATCTTAGAAAACCATGCTAGCTATTTGATGTCTGGAAAAGAACTTTCTAAACTAGTTGCTTTTGTGAAGGGCACTCAGTTTGATTTAGTGGTAAGTGAAAAGGCTTGCACTTGTCATATAGGAATATGGATTTTTTTTTTTTGCTGCCAAATGATTCTAAGTGTTCTAACAATTTATTTCAGGAATATCTTCAACGGGAGAGACATGGTTCTGCTAGGTTGGAGAATTTTGCTGCAGGGCTTGAATTAATTGGCCAAAAGGCAAATCTCTATCTGAAAATTCTCTACTTCAATCTGCATTAATATTTATCACTGCCACTTTGTCACAGCTCAACATAACATTCCCTTTAATTGTACGACCATCTTATGGTGTGATGAAGTCCCGGTTGTTTTGGGAATGGACCAGTAAAAGGGATTGTATAATAGAATCGGATGTCAACAAAATCAATTTCCAGTTATAATGTTTGTCTAAAGATGATTAAATTACATCTTGAATTTTGTGATGATGTAGAAATATTTTTTATAGAGAAAAAATTAGGATATTGAGCCAGACTGTAAAATGTTTGGTTGAATGAAGTCTTTTACTGACCAAATCTACTCTCTCTTACGAGTCCAGCTCCAAATGGGAACATTGCAAAGTCGGTTGGATGCAGAATTTCTTTTGGCACATATGTGTTCTGTCAAGTTCAAGGAGTGGATAGTCGTGCTTGCTACTCTTTTAAGGCGGTCTGAGGTATGCTGGTCTTAATGCTGTCAAAATCTGTACCTCACATATTACAAACATGTTCACATCATTTGTGTGGGATTTTTATGCTCATTTTATACACGAGTAATTCATGTGGAAAGCTCGTTAGCATTGCCAAGGTTTAAAGATTATTTACGTCTATGGGCATATTAGATATAATTATTTTGCAAGATATTTCTGCTACATCTCTTGCTTTTTGACAGGGATAGTAGTTTATTTTTCTTTAAGTTCTTGGGCTACTGAAATAAAACAAAAGTTTCTGAATGTCCATGCTTTGCTTTTACCACCCATGTGACCTTTTTAGCTGCTTCTTAAAATTGCACAGGTCCTATTTGATCTTTTCCGGCATGATATGCGATTATGGAAAGCATACAGCATCACCTTGCAGGTATTGTCTCTTTAAACTGTCGTTAAGAATAATGATAAAGCTAACGTTAACACCAACACCCTGCTAATTGCATTTATCCCTTACTAATGTGTTTTTCAGTCACATGTAACATTCGTTGAGTATCATGATCTGCTCGAGAACTTGGCGGAGAAACTGTCATCAATTGTGAATGAGGAGGAATAGTGAGCATTATTTTTTGGTTTTGCAATTTCGGGATCTTCTTTGACAACCAAATTGATTCTCATTTTGTGACACTTCTCAGCGAGAACTCTTTTTCTGAGTAATAATAAATGACAACAGCCTACCGAGGGCAGCTGCGTCAAGTGAGAAAGTACAGAAAAAATGGGGCTACTTCAAGTTTATACATCCTTTTATAGAAGTAGATTATTTACTATTTTCCTTGGGGCTTTACATTGTTCTTGTTGATATGAGTTAGGGGGAAATATGTACTGGTCCAATGCTTTACATTGGATATGATTTTTCATTTCTTCATAGTATGTAATGTATAAATTTTTGGGGAGGAAGAAAGGGAAAGAAGAGAGAGGTTGGGAAGTAACAGGTAAGTTTGGTTTGAAAATTACGAGTTCAGTTATTTTATTTTTATGTTTTGTGTCTAATAAAATATCACCTTCCTTTCATTTCCCATAATTTAATCTCACTTAGCAACTTACTTGGAATATTCACAACAATCTCAACATATTCAGTATGGCTTAATCTCTTAACTTTTACTACTGAATAAAAAAATTCTTTTGGGCCTGATATAATGAGAGGAGTTACTCCATACCAGCCCGGTTGGTTGGGCTCACTTTACTTTCGCTTTTAGAAAGTTCTTCCACAAGAGATAGTTTGTTGGACTTTACCTTCTGCTGTTTTTTTTTCTTTTTTATTATAAAAAAAAAACCTTATTGGAAACTAAAACAACAATAAAATATTTTTTAGAGACTTTAAAAACTAAAAAGATGCTTTTAAAATTCTATCCATGCAGTCCCTTTAGACTGGTTGTTTAAAAGAGCTTCTATGAAAAACCTAAACAAAACAACAATCAAAAGTAAATAAATCATTGTTAAAAAAGAAGAAGCAATTTTAGGCTATGTTAGGCAGGAAGGAAATGAATCAGAAGAAAAATATAGGAGAGAAATTTAGAGAAATTGAAATGAATATTATAAAATTATAATGATATCCCCTATTATTTTGTAGATGTAAATCTGTAATTGGTTCATTTGCCTTTTGTTTTTCAAACCTAGTAGTTTTGGATTTAGTTCATTATTTTTTTCATTTTCTTTTCATAAAACAATTGAAATATAATAGTAAATTTTTCTGTTCAATTGATACTGAGGTAGTACAGTAGTAACATTTTGCAACAATAAGTACACACAACAACTCACATTGGTCACTTTTATTCTACGGACCCAAATTACAAAGTTCTATTACATACATATACATATATGCATACAGGTACCTATTGTGTATAGATATTAGATATTAATTAAGAGAAACAGGTCAAAATTAGAAGAAAGCAGCACTAGTCATAGCGATACACAACAACACAAGTAGAAATACTAGAGTGGAGGGAATCACAGTCATAATCACCAGCTAAAGCTAATGGACTCAAAATGCAAATTTTCCACTAAACCAGAGGAGCATATATTGGCCACTTCATGCCTCAGCTGCTTTGGTCCACTAGCTAGAACTCCTATGCTTGATCCCTTGCACTCAAACAAAATCCCTGCATTAAAATCAAATCATCAACACAAAATTACTTTCACTTTCTTCTCACTCTTTTAAACTCACGTGAAAGTCACGTGAGTAAAAATACAATCAAAATCCATGCCATGCATATGTATTGTTGAATCACTTACTCTTGAGATCAGGTCTTTCACCATAGTGGACCTTCGTAGCTTCTGCCAAAGTCTGTCTCGGAAGGCTCTCCAGCTCTAATTCTCTCTCCGCATTATAAAACATCGATTCCGGCGAAGCCGTCGGCGTTAACGATGACCCATTTAAGCTCTGAATCTGCTTCGATTTCATGTCGTTTTCTCTCTTATTCCAAAACACCGCCAAGCTCGCGGTCGCTGTTATTGCGAAGCAAATGACCAAAATGTTTAGCAAAGCTCTGTACGAATAAGCGAAAACTTTGTTCGAGTTATGGTCAATTGGGTATATGTAAAAGCGATTGATAAGGCCGATCAACACAAGGAAGACGACGAAAGAGGAGGTTATGATCCCACCCAGCCAGATCCAGTGGTTCGGACCCAATACGGCGGAGATGGGTGAGTCGGTGGGTTTGGGCTTCAGCCATCGGATTCGGGAGAGGGGAATTTTAGTGGCTTGGGATTGTGGTTGTTGTTTCTCTCTGGTGACGAATGCTTCGATCTGGAGATTGAGGTCGGCGAGGTCGTATGGGGTTCCTGCGAGTGGGAGAACAATGTCTAGGGCTGCGAGGTCAGAGGAGTTCTTGAAAGCAGAGATCAAAAGAAGTCGTGGGGTTTTGGAATTGAGAGCTTTGGCATTGAAGATCATGTCTCTGATTATGGAGATGAATGGGGTTATTCCACTGCCTCCACTCACCATTACCAGGGTATCATGCCTTCACAAAAAACAAAATAAATCAATATATTATGAGGCTCATTACTGCAATTTTAGTCAATAACTAAAATCAATAAGTACCAACATGATGTGACTTTTATGAAAACAAATGATTGAGATGTATCATGTATAAATTAATGCAGTGTATTAAGTATTAATTTAACTCAGTTCAAAACTAGTTGGAATATCCTCTACTATATAATATATATTATAACTATATAATTGATTTATAATTTTTTATAAGAGCTAATAATAGAAACGTACAAAAAAGATGTCATATATTATTACCTTAGAAAATGAGTTGAAACAGGGCCATAAGGACCTTCAACAGAAACCTGAAGCCTGTCAACTGAGGAAGATGGGGAAGAAAGCAGTTGGTGAAGTTTCTTAGACCAATTACCTTCACATTTAATCAAAACGCTCAGCTTCTCAGGCTCCAATTTACTACTAGAAGTGATTGTGAAAGGGTGCCATTGAATCTTCGATACACTCGGGACATTAATGAAAATAGTGCTTGTGGGCTGAAAATTCAAGGCTTGTGTTTTGGAGAAGTTGAGCTCAAATGAGTCGGGCAAAATTCGAGTGGAGAGGAGACGAACAGAATTTCGAGACTGTAAAAATCTCAAGAAACGATCGACCATGAAGAGGTAAAAAGCAGGGAGCATAATGCAGGCGTAAGGGATTCCAACGTGGAGGACGAAGAAGAGAACGAAGACAATGTAAAGGTAATGTGTGTAGAAGAATAGCTCAAACATTTTTCGCCTTATCCGAGGTATAGCTGTGATCCACATAGCTAATCCTGCAACCAATGCTATTTCCCCAGCCACAACCGATATATCAACTTTCTCCCATGTCAACATCTGCAATGCATTATATATATATGTTATTGATTAAGTTCATCATTTCTTTATATATATGCTAAGATGAAGTATTATTTAATGTATCTTTGTTCACTTGAATAAAAGGTGTTGCAATAGGTTACCTAAGTCACACATTATTAAGATTGACGTCCTCTCACCTTTTATATTATTATAGTGTTATGGAGAATTTGGTTTATACAATGTACTTAAAATCGAAATTTTCTTATATTTTTTTTTTTTGTATGGATTCTGATTTTTATTTTTCATATTGTTTCAATAATTTTATTTTAAAAACAAAACTATGAATTTTTGTTAAAAAAAAATCTATAAAAATATATATTTTTTCATTTTTAGCTATTTGAAATAATCCCTTTAGAAAAGGCCATAACTTTAAAAAGTTTTATCATGATTATTGAAAAATATATTATTTTACAAAATTTGGAGTAGCCAAAGCTTCCATATCTCCGTCTCAAAACATATGTATTAAGTATTATGTTTGTAATAAAATCTTTTGTGGGGTCAAAAAAATTTAATCTTAAGTTTGACTGCACCATCTAAATTAAAAAGAAGAAAAAAAATGTTATCTTCAAATTTTTACGTCAAACCGAAAATATTAGAGTTGAATTTGCTACAATAATTATTAATTTGGATATCTTTGGTGGTGTAAGCAAAGGACATCACAGTGGGAGAGAGCCACTTGGGCTATGTTCCGTGTGGGCCGAGAGGAAAGATAGGCAATGATATGGGCTTAGAAGTTTGTAAGGTTTAGTCCACTTCCAAAGATGCTGGGTCATAAGTCAACGCCTATTCACTACACCCTACACGTGTCTTCCACTCACTCCTAAAGAGATTCTCATAAGGATAATTAGTCAAGCCAGGAGATGATCCTGGCCGTTCAATCAGTGAGCTAGTCATATCCACTACTTTTTAGTGATCGTAGCCGTCCATGTAGCTTGATAGGATGTCCAAATTTAGTAAAAGAAATCGTGAAAACAGATAGTACACTTATATATATTATCGTAGTGTAATAATAATTTACAAATTAATAATACAGCTAAAAATATATTTTTTAGGGGGTTTAATAATTATAATAATTATATATTTCGTATCTATGGCGTTTTGGACTAGTTCTAGTTAGTTTCTAGAGAAGAGAAGAGAACCAAGACTTGTGGAATATCTTTCACTTTTGGGGATGGACCACCACTACTAGGAACCATTGGACACACACACTCACTCATGATCAATAGATGATATATATATATTATATACAAACCAGAAAAGGTCTACGTTCATCTATATATACACGTGTATAAAATATTTATCAATTATATATATATATATATATCTTTTCTGGATTCTCCATTTTCAGTCAGGAAAAAAATCTGCATTGTTTAAATGATTACGTAGCATATATCACTAAAATTAATGGTGAGAATCGTTATCGCTCATGTGATTATTATTAATTATTAATTAGCATGCCATATACCCCTTTATATACTACAATTATATTATATTATATATACAACACTCGAATGTATGTTCTAGAATAATGAAGCAACTATATATGCATATGTTGACATGACGAACGGCAAACTCAAAACAATTAATAATTTAGAAAAAAACGTCGACAGAATTAATTTATTGGCA
Organism: Cannabis sativa; assembly: GCF_029168945.1. Taxonomy (NCBI): domain Eukaryota; kingdom Viridiplantae; phylum Streptophyta; class Magnoliopsida; order Rosales; family Cannabaceae; genus Cannabis; species Cannabis sativa. The sequence goes on along the minus strand of NC_083601.1, from coordinate 36,325,482 downwards.
TATACATGCTAAATTGCTAATAGACATCTATAATATATAATACTTTCTGTTGGGGGCATTAATAAATAATAAATAACGGTCAAAAAGTAATGAAATAACAATCAAATTAACTCTAGCATATTAATATGTATATTGTATGTACGCTACATTTTATTATGTCATATTTGAGAAGGTAGCAAAAATATGAGTCTAACCAAAACGCAACTGCGTATGCTTCCTTTATTCCTTTTTCTTTCTAAATAAGGGACGAAATTAAGAGCATTGCTATTGGACGGGCACCCGTGGTACTTAGCACTCTTAAACGTGTCACTTTGATTGGCTAGAGATACTTTCTAAAAGCTATTATATTAAATTATATGGACCCGATACTAAATTAAACCAATAATGATATTGACACGCTTTGGCACCACTGGTACTTTTTAGAATTCTCCGAAATTAATAACCATGTACGTACTCATATATTCATTGAATGAATGAAGCTGACTAACTTTTTACTCTTATAATAATATAATTAACTATTATTTCTCATTTTTTCAACAATCACTGGCGTATGGAATAGTTTAATTACTAACTGAATTTGTTATTTTTCATGCATGCATTAAGGAAAAAGATAAGGAAATTTTGACAGCAAAATTATTATATGACTGTAAATATTGATTGCAGTTGCAACAGTACGATAATAATAATAATAAAAAAAAAGTAATGACAGAGTAGTATACTTAATTATAAAAAATTAAGAGATAATTAAGATATTGATACGTACCGCTGAGATCTGATTTGTGAAAGCCCAAAAGGTGATGTAAGAAAGGCCATGAGCCGTGAAGAGAGTCATAACCATATGCCCCACCCATATGTGGTACTTGATGCTCCCCTCCGACGTCAACCCGAACACCGCCAGTACCGACGATCCACGCGCCACCGGGAAGAACAGAAACGACAGGCAGATGTTCCCAATCAACCCTAATCTCAGTCCTGAACTCTCAAGCTTCGATTCCCATCTGCCATTATAATTAATATCATGTATATATGGATATTAATTATTATAATATTTTTTTTTTTGTATATAAAATTATATTGCCAACTGCTTAATTAGTGCTTACAGTTTTTCTCCGTCTTCAGCTGCGGATTGGAGGGTAATTTTGGCAAAACTATTTTGTAAGTAAGTAGAAAAAGACCAAACGAGGAGTGCAATGAACATGACGAAGAAACCAAGCTCAATTCCCGTAACGATTCCCAAAGGGCCTTTCACAACCATAGGCTGTTTCCATAACCCTAAGATCTTCTTTTTGTTATGGCTTCTGTTACATATGTTTATAATTATTATTAGTTATTTTGAAAAAAAATAATTATTATTAGTTAATTAATAATTTATCCTAGTGTTCATATATATAGATTAAACCAAAAGTATATACCTTTCCGGAATATTATTATTATGATCATTCAAATGCTTTCCTAGATGGTTGTAGATGCAGCCCAAAACAGCGAAAAATAAGACGGGAAATGTGTACAGAAGAAGAGTCGAACCTGTATTATATACAAAAATATTATGAGATATATTTATTTAAATTAATACAATGAATTATGAAATGGACTATATATAATAATTATAATTAATACTTATTATATCGAACCTTGTGTTCCGAAATACTTGGAGGTATTAACCTTGGACTTGATACGAGGCTGCCATTTGAGCTTATAGGTGTTGGTGGGCATTATGATCCAAAGAAAAAAGAAACCCAAAATCAATATGATCATTAGGAGCCTCATGGCTGCTCTGATCGTACGGATCATATGTTGTTGATGAGAATTATTTGGAGTTTTAATCACCACTGTTGGATCCATCTCTCTCTCTCTCTCTGTGTTGTAGAAAAGCTGACAATATATTAAAAGAAGTCTTTTTTTGTATATGTGTTGAGAATGTTAGTGAATGTTGTTGTGTATTTATAGGGAAGGAATGTTAGATATCATATAATAATAACTGTTAATCATGAGTAAATATATATATGATTAATTAATAACAACAAGCATAAATATGGAATTAATATGTAATTAGAAGCAAAAAAAGACAAGCAGCATGGGTCATGTTTACCAACTATACATTTAGATAACCGCATTAATAAAACCAAATAGTTTTATTTTTCTCTTTTTGTTCTTACGTGAGATGACGTGGCAGTTTTGCCAAGTGGGGTATATCTTCAATTCTCATTACAATCTTAAAGTCAACTACATTTGCAAGAGTCATGCAACATTTCATGGTTTAAACTTAAATTGCTTAAATTGCATTCTCTTGTATATATAATCCCCTTTTCAAGAGTCGCTTTCATAAATTATCCACTCAAAGTCTCAAAGAGAAAATTAATTAAACAAATTAAGCAAATTAATTAATCGTTCATTGGTGGTGAAGCAATCCAATTTGTTGTTTTTTTCCTAAATATATATTAATATATGTCAGTAGTCATTATTATATGTGGTACTAATCTCTGAAAATGACAGTACGTACTTGGTGGTGTTTAATAAATACTCTAGGTAGCTTGGTAGATGATCCAAGTTTAGAGGATCTTATAATTTTGCTATAATCATATATATAAAATATTATTGAAAGAAACTTAAAGTAGGGAAATAATGGTAGTGTGAATATTATAGGTACGTAGGTTAATAGAAATTAAGGGAGCATGTGGCAAGATTGGATTATCGTAATTTTAGTTAGGGTGCTTGTGTGTTTGGTGTGTGTCTTTCTTGTGTCCATAGCTGATGTAAGAAGAACACATGGGACTATAGTACTGAGGTAAGCAGGTGTTTCATCATATGACTGTATTTCCACCATGTTTTTTTACACAATCAAAACGAGTTACCATGAAATCAAACACGGGATAGCTCGGCCCTCGGCATAGGCCGGCTAGGCTTGTGCCTAGGGTCCATCTATCTCAGGACCCAAAAAAAATATTTATCTTTTAAAATTATACCGTTTTTATTACTGATTTTAAAAAATACTATATTTTTTTTTCTAAATAAGGGCCTAAAATAATTTTTTTTTTCTATGGCCCACTAAAAGTCAGGGCCGTCATAACATATATATATATATATATACTAGAAGAAAGTTACGTGCAAGACACGTATATTTAGTTTTATGTTAGATGTTCTATAATTTAATTGAGAAAGATTCAATAAATAATCATATAATTTAAAATGATTTAAAAACTAATTTTAATTAGTGTGTGGGGTTATTTAAAAATCAATACTGAAAAGTCAAATTCAAAATTTACAGAAAGAGAAGAGGAGAATGGAGATTAGCTTGAAATATATTTAAAAAATAATAATGCCACACTTACTATGGACACTTAACTCGAGCCGGTAATAATAAAATTATAAAGAATAAGGATAGCAGACATAAAACTGGACATATGAAAGAAAGAATATAAAAAACAAGAAATATGATAGCTTACAAATAATATTATAACAAAACAATGCTCTCCAAATTTATCTTAATATCATTCTTCTCTTGAAGCCTCTCATCAATCTCATAGCACTTCATGATAGATTCAACAAAATATATGTGTTTATGTATATTTGGATTCAACAAAATATGTGTGTTTATGTATATTTGTTTTGAGCAAATCAGTAAACATATATTTTCAACAAATTAACTCGATAAACTCAAGATCCACATATATATATAAGTATTCAAATACAATTGTAAAATCTAAACTTAAAACAAAATCAAATGGACAATTCATGATCAACTAAAGCTATATATATACTGTTATGATTACATCAACCCAAATATTCTTACTTGCTATAACCGAATTATAAAAATTAAAAAGTATAATTTGAGATATATAGACTAAAATCATCTAAATAAACAAATAAATTAGTTACACATAGAATTATAAATGATACTTTTTTTAGAGTGTGTTTGAAGCTTATGTGAAATTTTTTGGATCTCTTCACTACTATTTTTTATCTCTATTTTTTTTTTTGTATAAATATATATGTATATAGAAAATTTATATTAAAAAAAATGAAAAATATACGTACATATATTTTATTGTTGTTAATTAAATTCAATATAGTATAGTAATAGAGAAAATTTAGAAATTAGATTTTTATTATGAATTTTTATTTATTTAAAATAATTAACTTTAATAAAAAAAAAGTTAGAAAAAATGAGAACGTACTCTTGTATATATATTTTGTTGGTTTTAATTAAATTCAAAATAGGATAATAAATTTATGGTTTAAATAATATCACATGAGAACAATATATAATATTGTATATATATAAATAATATCAGTTCAAATATCAAATATCAGTTTAAATGGGATTTGTTTTATTTTTATTTTATTATTTTATTATATATAAATAATATTTTATTATTTTATTAAATATAAATAAAAAGTTACACCCATGAATTTCTCATAAACCAAGAATTCAGTTATATAGGCACACTTTATATAGAATAGATATATATATTTATAGGCTTGATGTATAATAATATTTGAATTAAGACATATATAGGTGAATAAAATTATATGTATATATATCTTTCGGCTTATTATATATTTTCAAGAATAATACTAAGACCCAAAATTTTATGTACATCTTTATAAAAATAATATATTAGTGTTATTATGGTGTTAATAAAAGTATTTTATATATTTCAATTAATTTTTAAAATTTACTATTAATATATTTTTTTGAGCAATTTGCGGCGAAACCCCCTTATGTTTTGATTTTTATACACTTAACCCCCTTATCTTTATTTTTGGTGGCAAAACCCCTTTATGTTTTAATTTTTATACACTTAACCCCCTTATCTTTTTTTTTGGTGGCAAAACCCCCTTATGTTTTAATTTTTATACACTTAACCCCTCTATCTTTTGTTTTGGTGGCAAAACCCTTCAGTTTACTTTTCTTTGCAAATTTAAAGTTTTAGTTAAATATTACCATTAAATACTAACTGGATTACTACTGTATCGACTTCGAGGTTTTACCGTTACATATACAAAGGTGTATACAGTGGTCATCCAGTTGATATTTAACGGTAATATTTAACTGGCGTGTCAAATTTGCAAAGAAAAATAAACATAAGGGGGTTTTGCCACCAAAAAAAAGATAAGGGGGTTAAGTGTATAAAAATTAAAACATAAGGGAGTTTTGCCACAAAAAAAAAAAGATAAGGGGTTAAGTGTATAAAAATTAAAACATAAGGGGGTTTTGCCACCAAAAATAAAGATAAGGGGGTTAAGTGTATAAAAATCAAAACATAAGGAGGTTTCGCCGCAAATTGCTCTATTTTTTTTAAAAAAATTCTTTCATAATTTTTTTGTGTTAATTTAAAATTATATTTTATGATGTTTTCATATATTTTATTTTTTATTCTAACGTTATTTTATATATTTTATTTTATAAATACTTTTTTTTTAGGATATTGATCGATAGGATGTGAGGAGGAAGAGAAAATTAGTATAAATTAAAAAAAATATAAATTTTACCCAAAATAAAAAAAATAATAAAATGAAGTGTCTAATTATAATTTGTTAAGTGCAAATAAAATATTAACATACTTTCACATTTTGGTCCTCACCTTCAATTTTTTCACATTTATATTCCCAACCTTAAAGAAAGAAAAAATAGTATTGTTCCTATTTTTCACTTTTTAATCCATTTCATCTACCAAAATTATAATATATTACTTTTTGTTATTGAATTTCGAATTTTATAATTACTAATTTATTTGAAATATGGAATAATAAAGTTGAGATTAAAATAAATATTTTGTAATTACAAATTAAGATTGTAACTACAGAACGAAAAATCAATGAAGATCAAAAGTGCAAAAAAAATAAAAATGTACTAAGTTTTTATACGCAATATCAACAATCTTTGCAGATTATTACAAGTTTACGGAGCCACGTGCAAGGATAAGATTTATGAGTAAAATCTCAAAAATAAAAAGCTTTTAAATTATACATAAATAGACACCCTCTTAACAAATGAATCTTGCTAAAACTTTAAGTATATTCGAACTCCCTTCGATCAACTTGAAGAGTTCTTGTTTCCTCTCGAGGCAAGACTTGAACCAAAGTCCTTCCACTAAAGTCTTGAAAAACCTTCTTCCGCTTTATTTTTCTACTTGTAGACTTGATTGACTACTCAATACAAATACAAAGATATAAAAACAGATGTTGAGTCAAACACTCCCCTTTACACAAAGACTCTGTATTTACAATTTACAATATATATAACAATGAAAAACAGAGATTAAACAAATAATTAACATACCAGCTAATATGAGTAAAATATTTATAGACAATATACTCATATTCGGTAGCTAATACAAGAACTAAATTGTCCATAGCCTAAAAGAAAAACTATCCTGAACGATTGCTTTGATTAGCTCAATATAATTTTTGAGTATCTTTTGTTTAGGTTATTGTGACTAGTGTTTTCTTTGTGACATGATTTTGTTTTATTTTTTTCGTTGTTAGTTTGTCTTTTTGTTCTTCGATAGCTCGCCATCGAATCGCCGTTCATTTTCTTTGTTCTCTGCAATTGAAGGGGTTGTTAGTGGTATAGTTATGTACTTTCCACAATAGTTGTGTATGCCCAAACTAAGGAGTTAATTGTGATGCTATAATCTTTTCATCTGATTTTATTTTAATTATTTTGTCAAACAATCCAAGAATCAGGCAATGGTTTGGTTGGCTCATTTTTCTAATTCTAATACTGATTTTGTTTCCAACAAGAAGAGATGTTCTAACAGAATTACATCCTAATGTTTTAGTTGATTTTTTTAATAGAATTGCATACTTTTAAACTAAATGAAAATATTAATTAGTTCAATGTTTTAAATTTTAGACACTCCATTCAACATCTGATCTAATACAATTAGATATTTAATGTTTTAACGGTCAATTATAATTAATTCGGTCAATTTTTATTGGTTTGGATCGATTTTTTCACACCTAACACTTCCAAATATAACAATTAAATTCACAACACTATACTCCGGAATAAGACTGCTATAGGTGTCTTCGTTTTCGTTTCATTGTATTAATCGTTATAGTTAGTATTATAAGTTAGTCGTTTTGGTTATTTAAGATTGTTAATGTCTGATTTGTTGTTTGTTATGCTTTAAACTGTCAAATTTTAGTTTACAGAGTCTTGATTTTCTTGTATTAACCAATGATGGGTTAATGCTAATATGCTATAATTGCAAATCCTTTGTTACTCTTTCACTGAAATTTGTCTTCGTATTTTGCCTTGGTTAAGTTTCTACATAGTGCAACACACAAACTTTTGGTAGCAAATGGTATCGATCCAAATTAGAAGCAATTACATAAAGACAATCACCTCGAACTTTACCAGTATAAGATGACTAGTGGAACTTCTATGGTTAGAGAAATGAAAATTCCCAATACGGCAAAGCAAAATCAAATACTTCTTAAGAAAAATATGTACATAGACGAAAGCTTATACATTTGCATTTTTTTGCACAAAAATCATTACAAAGTTGACGATATTTTCTAGTATAAAATTAGAAATATAAAACAAAATTAAAACTCCCATCGAGTAAACACTATTAGGTAATAGGTACTTCAAGTTCGAACTAAATTAAAAAAAAAAAAAAACACAATCGTCTTGCTCCCTGAGGTAAGCTATTTTTCTCTGGCACGTTCTCTCACAACGTTTTCACGACGAACAGCCTTCTTTTGCTGGCTCAAACGCCAAGTTTGGCATCAAATTCTGAGACATTCACAGGCAATTTCGACCACCCAAGAGACTCCTTTGTCTCAATAATCTTTCTACGCAAAACAATAGATAAACTCATAACCAATAACACAGCAGCAACTAAAGGTATCAAAAGACCAGTTCTGCCTGGCCAAAGACTCAAAACAACATCAGCAGAATCAAGACCATCAAAACTGCCCATTGAGTTACTCAACTTCAAGATCTCAACCCCATTAAGGATACCATCAATGACATACGGCATGCTGTCCTTCGAAGGTCCAACACTCACATTCAAAGCACCAGAAATATCTGAACCAGCAACAACTATGTCTGCATAGTACGGAGAGGCCAGCATTTCGTTTGTGGCACTTGATAAATCCAAGTTCTCCAATGCTAGTTTCCCATTTACATAAACATTGAAGAAGAGAAGCTCAAGTGAGATACTAGCAATATCACAGAAATGCAATCGGACAAGGTAATTGTATCCTTCTCCGGCCACCGGGAAAACCCATGTCATGTTAAGGTTCGGGATCGAACCGTTGGTGCTGCGGATCAATCTTGCGCTCTTGTACACGTTATCCGGTCCAATTTCGCGGCTTGCAAATCCAGTCTGGTACTTGATTCGGCCACCGAAATACACCCTCTCCGTTCCGGAACTCGACTCCAGATACTCATCATCGACAACCCATGTTCTCCAAAGAGTGTCGTTATATGGTGTCACCTTAGGACCTCCAACGTTGACTCTGTAAACGACTTCGAGAGCTTGGTTAGACCAGCTATCGAAATTCACGTTTTCATTAGAGTTTAGGGACAAGGAAGTATTAGGGACGAGGTCCTTCGGAGCAGAAATCACCTCGATCGCGTTCACAAACGCGAATTTTGAAGAATCAGTGGGAAAAAACCTAATTAGAAGTTTTTCGGCATCAACACGAATGAGGTATTCCTTGATCAAAGGGGTTTCAGCTGAATTACCGCCATTAAAGTTGCTCAAAACGACGTATTTATCAACAAGAACGTGAAATTGAGCGCTACCGAAATCGAATTTTGAGGAATTGAATTTTTGAAAATGGAGACGTACCATGTGGATCCCTTTCTCTCTGATCTCGAATTTGTACTCCGAAGGCTTCTCGAAAACCCTAGCTGTGTCGTACAGTGGGGAGGAACCGGCGAATGAATTTTCATTTCTGAGGGCAACAGACCGATCCGAGGGGCAGAATGGTAAATTTCGGTTAGACCAGTCGCTGGAGTATAGACGATTGTCGACGATGGTGGTCTCTACGGAGCCGCAGTTTACGAGGTGGTTGTCGACCGGAGAGAACCGCAAGTAGGAGAAAGAAGGTGGGAACGAGAGTGACAGGAGGAGTAGAGAGATGACGAAGTTTCTGTACCGAAACTCCATTAGAGAGATAGAGAGTCTGTTGGGGAATTTCGTCTGGGTTTTGGGGGTTTGGATTGGAATAAAGGAGAAATGTATGAGTTATTGAGTCGACACTGGAGCGAGTTGGGGTCCACACGTACGAATATTACAGGCTGGGAACGACGACGTCTGATGAAGAATTGTCTAAGCTAAACACGTGTTGACGAAGTCACTTAACTCACCCAATACGGCATAACCTCCTTTTAATTGAACCAACTAACACCTCAAACGCTACCCTTTCCAATGTCGTTTCTTATGTTAGTAATGGAGTATGGACAATGCTTGTCTTGTTTTGGCACGGGATTAATAACCAAACCACAGTAATTTATTGTTTTTATCATGTCTTAATTAACTGTTGCCGAAATTAAAAGTTCAGTGATACTCAATACTCATCTTCGGCAGCTGTCCTTTATTATTGGGTCTTCCAATTCAAACTCAACTAGATAAGCCAGCAATTAATTGAAGAATAATAGACCAAACAACTCGAATCTAACACTTTTTAGTTTTTACCTTTTTGGATTTTCCAATTTCATGTTATTTTTTTTTTTTATTGAAAATAATGGTGCTACGTACCTGTCAAACCTCAATCTTTAAGCCTCATATATTAGTGCCTTTGGTCACATTGAATTCCACTTTATATAGGGACGGATCTTTTGAGGATAATTGAGCACTCCACAACATGTATTATTTGCCGTTAATTAATCAAACTGATGTTTCTAGTGATCGAATTTGATTATTATATGTTAATACTCATTATTAGGGTCATTTTAAAACTTTGATATGGATTGAATAGAAAGTGAAGGGATAAACTCCATCTAGTGGGTATAATTGCATAATCGAACTCCTCATTCTGTGCCCTCTAGCGCTTCTCTAATAAACTTTGGAGGTTCACTTTGGTAAAAAGATTTTTTTCGAATCTATGGTTGTGTAATCAAATCTTAGGACGTGTGGTACACTAGATATATATAAAAGAAAGAAAAACTCTGAAGAGAGAAAAAAAAATAATTTAAAAAAGAAAAATAGAAGCATGCTCTCTACTTCTACATTTAAATATCTTTCACCGTAATTCCACAACTTCATCTTCATTGCAAACTCCAACATCAATTATCATACTGCCTGTCTTCTTTGATGGCAATATTCTGCAACAATTCCTCCTTGGAGCCTAAATAAAAACACATATTGAGGTTAAACAAATAAATATTTTGGGATAAACTAAAAAAAGACTACATTTATAAAAAAAAAATAATAAAAAGAAAATTACCTTATTCCACATATCTGGGTCGGGTCTTTTGCGAACCTCGATGGTGTGGATCCGAGAAGGATCAGGCATTTTCCATGGGCAGGTCATGTTGGATGCCCGATTGAGAACATAGACGGTAGTGGTGCGGTTCGATTCCGGGTGGAAAGTAGAGTTGGCCAAGTAATAGGGAAAGGGTTTTTGACAAGTGTTCCTGCTGAAAGGGCGGGTGTTGAAGGCGTAGCCAGTGTAGTCAGCTCTTTGGTACCAATTAAGGAACGTCCTAGCTGGCATTTCCATGTCACGCACCGAAAAAATCCCTCGAAATATTTGAACCGCGTAACCCCAAGACACTGATACGGTCCAGCTCCGCCTCTTGTCGTAGCAAATGGACTGTTGCATTAGCCCAGCTGAGTCCAGCTCCATTGGGCCTTTCAGCCTTTCCAAGGCTTTTACCCGATTTGTGTTTGGGAATATGGGCTGGACTACGTCTAGGTGGTGTAATGAGACTAGAGGAGCGATTGGATGGGCCGTAAGAAGCCCAAATAAACTGCCGTACACATCAAACTGCATGCAAAGATAATAGCCGAGATGAGTGGAGGTTCTACCATCAAGTTGAATTGAAGAGTAATGAAGTTCAAGTGCTTCAGTCAATCATAAATTATTTATCGACTTTCTTTATCTGAATAACCGCGGTTACTGTTGAATTAAGTGCTTTAAAGCTAGAAAAAGGCTGTATTAAACAAGGATTATAAGGAAATAGCTGCTTAACCACCCAGATTCTCAAGTTGATTGCGACTGAATCAAAATTTAATAAATACAATAAAATCTAGGTCGCGGATTTAATCAGTAATAACGAAACAATAATAATTAATACAGGCAAATAAATGCATTATTGATTTTCATTTATTTCTAATTTACATAGTAGTACACATTCTAATAGAAGCAACTTGTTACACGTACACAGAAGAAAGATAATAACAATAATAATAGTAATAATAACAAAAAAAAAATGTTCACCATCTTTGCCTATTAAAACCTGTAAAGGTGAATTTCACCTCTTTAATAAAGTAAAGTAAACTACCCCTACATTTTTACAAACAATGACTAACTGCTTAATTTTTTATTTATTTTATAATCATTGTTATTATTATTAGCAAGAAACTGCTTTATTTTCCTACAAGTACTACCGATTTCAGCTTTCTACTTCAGATGTTCTATATATATATATATATACTTATTTTACAATGTCAAGATTGACGCAGTTATGTAACTTGTATTTTAATCCATTCAAAATGGAGTTGGAGGCAATCTTATTCTCAAGAAAGAGAAAAAAATTGAGGTTAAACCATTTTTGGTAGATTAATTGGATTGACTAGTCTATAGGGTTCATTATTACAATTACAAAGTTGAAAAGGTAGCCAAGAATAATAAAGTCATGGGTCGAAGTAAAATCTGAATTTAAGAGGTTCGGTAGATAAGTTGAAAATTTAATTAAGTTCTTTGAAGATTTACTGTGAGCGCCTTGCCTTTCTATTTTTCAATTTTTTTTGATAACTACTGAATCTGAAAGTGCCTTTCAATGCGTTAAAAACTTCCCTTCAGAATGATTTATGTACTCAATTTGTGCCACGTGGTACTCAAAAGTACAAAAATAAAATCAAAAGATTGAAATAAATGGGGCAAGAAGACAGGTAGAAATTGAATATTCATTAAGCACAAAAATATGGTCGTTTAGCCAATGCCCAATGGCATACTTAAACGTAGCCTACACACTTCACAGTACATAGCATTGGGAAACTGAAATGTTGGTAGCAAAAATAATATAATTATTAGTTTAATTAAATATTAAATTATATAATTTAATAAAAAAATATTAATAACTAATATAAATTTACATAGTATACTAATTTTTATTATTTTTTTACAAAAATATTGCTAGACGGTATTTTTTACATTTTTACTATATTTTTTATAAATTTAATACGGCAGTATACTGTGTTCAGTTTTTACTATTGTTCTACAAGTATTTTTTGATTATTCTACTGTTGTTTTGAGTTGTTTTGTTTTGTATTTTACTGGTGTTTTATAAAAACACAATATTTTTTAAAAAAAATTCGTGTGAGAGTATTTTTATAAAAATTAACATAATTTTAATATTTTTGTAAATTTTTCATAGCTAATCTTTACACTTATACATAAAATTAGACACTACTAGTACTAATGTCCACTAGCAATAATCGATTTTTTTTTTTTGCTTGGAAGAAGCACCCAACATTTGATGCAAAAGGCAACACAATATAGGGATCACGTGACACATGGGTATGATGCACGTGGGAGATAAGCGTGATTAGCGGTCAGAAGAATATAGCAAAACGAAATAAAATAAGGGACGGATATGGAAGTGGAGAAGGTAGATGTGGTTCGAACCGTAGGTGTCCACGTATAAGGTTTTGGTTGCGATATTATAAAGAAATTTTGTTATATTGACTCATAGCCTTTGGTGATTTGTTCACTCCACCGCCATGGACCTTGGTTTTTTTAATTTCTAACTTCGTATCCAACATATTGGACGGTCGTCCGTGGTCAACAAATATTTTTTTTTGTAGGTAAACCAATAACTTTAGTATTTTAGTTACATAAATTACATCATATTTAATCTATAATAAAGTCAATATGCAATTATGTAAAACATTCTGATTATTATTTTAATTTTATTCCAAAATTTGATCACTGCCAATTCTAAAAATTAATAATATATTTAATTCTCAATAAGATAACTTTTAACTAATTTAATTTTTCTGAATTAATAAAGAAAAAATGTTATTAAAGTGTCACTTTTAAATGTAATATTATATATTATATAATAAATTTCTAACCAAAACCATTATTTAGCAACTAATAACAGAGCTGGCTTAAAACTCTCACCTTTTGTTATAACCAATATACCATTTGTTATACACATTATTAATTATTATAATATACTCGAATAATAAACTTCTCTACTAGTGACTACCCCATTTAGTTTCATATAAATGATATTCTAAATTCTAAAAATATAATCTTTAATCTCTGACATAATACTAAGAGTGATTGATTAATTGTTTCCTAATTAAACACTAATTTTTAATCATCACAGTAATTCTCTTCTATGAAGAGTTCTTTCTTTTTTATTGTTTAATTCAATTTTATGTTCCCCTGTTTCTGACAAAAATAAACATGAAAGCTTGAAACTTGAAATGAAAATGGAAATCCATAAAAAAAATAAATTAAAATTAAAAAATAAAAAAACAAATCTAACCTGGTGAAATCCTGGTTCCTTGGTGAGAGGGACGCCGAGTTCGGCCATACAAGCTTGCATCCGATCATCTGAGCCGTACAAACCAGGGTACCTCTGAATACACCTGTCTTGCATTTTCGCCAGCTCCTTTGCTAATGGATAGCTAATGGCGAATCCACCACCGCCGTAAGCCATGTTATAAGAGAAGTGAATATTCTGTAAATGGCTCTCTGATGAGCTCCCAATATAATAAAATTGTTCGTGATCGTACTTCTGCAAAACCCTAACCAAATTATCAGCCACGAATACAGTGTCATCGTCCCCCATCACGAACCACCTCACTCCTTCCGTTTCCCCAAGCCGCAAGGTCTCGGAGATTATTCTCGAGATCCGAATCGCGGAGCGGTGGCCTTTGGGGTTCTTGTATTTGAACTTGGTGGTGTTGCTCGAGATCTTCAAAGGGGGCAAACTCAGTTCGTCTTCGGACCTGGTCTTGACGGCCTTGTCTAGCCAAACTACTCCCCGCATTCGATCTGGCTTCCACCACAGCTTGATGTAATTCTTTCTCTGGTTCCAGAGCTTGGCCGAAGCCGCAATGCCGAAAATGATATGTGAAATATTGGTTTTGAGTGGCTCAATGGGAGGCGGTGGGTCAGAATTGAAAATGGCAATCGATTGGGGATGCTGAGTGAAAATCAGAGTTTTTCTTTCCTTACAATTACTGGAATGTGTGACGAATTTGATGGAGTAAGAGATGTAGGTGAGGAAGATTAAGAGAAAGAACACCATTAGCTTCGTCATCGCCCAGGTGGTGTGGAAGGTTTCTGGATTGTTCTGAGAGTTTTTCATGGCTTTTTGTAAATAAATATGTGTTTGTGTTGAAAAATATTGGTTTCTATGCCTCTTCGTCTTTTCACCCGGTTAGGCTGCTGTTTGGCTGGCGAGAAAGTTGAGAAGGAAAATATAAAAGCACTAAAAATTAATTAACTTTTAAATTAAAAAGAATACTGAAATGAAATGAAGGCGCGTGTTTAATGTGAGCTGTGAAGAGTATAATGAAGAATACAGTTCTTATATAAGGGAATTCCCGAGCTAATCTAAGCTATAAATTTGGATTACATTTCCAATTAATCAAAATATTAGATGTTTTAGTTCAATAAATTATATTTTTTTTTAAACAAAAATCAATTTGTTATATTGTTGTGTGAAAGTTTGTGATACTTATTCCTCCTAATTCACATGCTACAAAACTTACCTAACATTTTGTTTAGTTTTTAATGTTGCAACCTAATAAAATTTAACACATTTTCTCTTTTAACAATTTTTCTGCAAAATAACACATTAATTGATGTGGAACAAGAAAAGAATAACATATTTATTACTATAGTGTATTAGTGTTGCTTAAAGTTAAACCTTATAATTAATTCATAACTCAGACAGTAATAATCTTTTTCAGCTTAATTTTAATACATTCATTAATGGCCAAAAAAAAAACACATTAATTTATATATTTAAGGTTGAGCGTGACATGATGATATATTATTTTATAAGATAATAAAAGCTAATGAAACATAACATTTATGAAAAATATCAGCTTGTTTTTTAAAAAGAGGTTGAATTTATTGGTCATGGAAAAAGTAAAAAAGAATCAAAACGTATTTGGATTAACACACAAATTATATATAGTTTCTTAAAATGATTTTCTAATGTCTTGATTCTTGTTAGGTTTTGGATCTTTATAACTTTTTAGAAAAACAAATTACATCAAAGTGGGTTGATCTTAATATAGTTCCAATAAAAGGAAGAAACAAAAATTTATACCTAGTCCTTTTCCAAACAAAATCTATATAACTAGTAACTATACTGACTTCTATTAATATTTATGATAATTTAATTTAATCACTAAATGCTAAAATGACTACATCATACAAAAAACCTAGTGTTTAAATTTAATGAATCCAACCACATTTACCACGATGAGCACTGAGTAGTGCTAGTATTCCATTTTATATTGTGTGATATATCCATTAATTTTATTAAGAGTGCTTTTATGGTAATTATATAATATAAAATATTCAAGTAATATTACAGTTAGAGTACCAGAAAGAGTGTAAAATAAGATATTTAAATCATATTATATAAACATTTTCAAAAAGGAAAAAAAAAATCATATTATATAAATATTACTGCTGAAATTAAATCAAATAAGTCAAATATTTAAGTTTATTTATATTTTTGTTGATACTTCATTTATATACACAGACATGCATTAAAAGACAAATCTCTTTTTTTTCCTCAAATAAAAATTACTATTATTGACCTTGTGAGAGGGGTACCATTAAAGTGTGTACCTAATGTTAGGACTTAATTAGTGCCATTTTTAAGTAGGGTGCTTTTAATTAGTTTTTAGGTGTGTTTGTGTAATTTTATGCTTTTAATTGTTAATATTTTCAAATTTGGTATTGAAGAAGAATATATAAATTTCAAGAAAAACAATGTGCAAGAATGATTAATTAAATAAAGTGTTTATTAGAATACTATGAAAATAATCTAAGAAAGAAATCTAAAACATTTAGTGTGATTGGAGCTTCTAATATTAAAATATTGAAAAGTGTGGATTATTACCTCAAATAGAATTCAATATTAAGGCGCTAAAAGGAAAAAATTTGATAGCATAATTGTGTTTAACAAATTTATAAGTGGACCTCAACACATAGCAAATATCAAAATGTTACTTCTTAGTTTATGTATTTTTTTTTAAAAAAATATATATTTTAAGTTGCTTTGATTTATATATAATGCACATATATATTTTTAATAAAATATAAAATATTATTAATAGTAATCAACTAAATAATAATGACTCAAATAATCAGCCACTTATTTCTCAAATCATTTGATTAAAAAAAGTTATAAAATCAAATGAAAGAGATTGTAGTATCACACTTAATTGTATAAGAACATCTTTTATCCACTGCTCAAATTACAAAACAATAGAAATTGTTACAGGAGATTCATTCAATCTCGTAATTTGAACACTCAACTTGTGACCGTCAGTAGTCTCGTGATTCGTAAAGAAAAATCCCGGGTAAGCTATGCAATCTCACATCGCCTGGGGAAGATCAAGTGTGATGATTCTGAGACTGTGTATTTATAAGACTACACAGTTGAAGAGGGCTTAAATGGATTGATTGGTACTACATATATTAACAAGGTGCATCTTGTTTTTCGGTAACCCATTCGAAAGAACTCCACGGTTAAGCGTGCTTGACTTGGGATAATTTCAAGATGGGTGACCTCTTGTAAAGTTTTACCAAGAAGCGTGCGAGTGAAGATAAAATACACTGAAAACACTCGTGTTTATTTGCAGGGTCAGTTGTCATTTCATGAAGCAGCCAGAGTGACATACTCGTGTATAAGAGCAATAATTTTGTGAGCGTAAAGGCCTTCAACTTGTTATTCCCAACCACATACAACAATTTGATGACAAGCTATCAATGAACAAATAAGAACCAACACGAAATAAAATAAAATAAAACCATGTCACACAAACAAGACTAAAACACTTAAAACTATGTCACAAAAATAAGACGAAAATGCTCAAAACTATGTCACATAGACAAGACTAAATCACTCAAAACTATGTTAGAAGAACAACACAACTTTCTATAGTTATAGATTTAACAATGATAAACTCAAATTTTTTCTTCTATTATCAAACCTTAGAGTTTAGATACTCATCTACAGTATTTAATTAAGGCTATGTTTGTTAGGAAAGATGGAGAATAGGAAGGATGGAGAGTTAATTGAGGATGTAGAATAAGAGGGAGGGAGAGGAGAGTAGCAATCCTTTTAAGTTGTTTGGTAGAAGGGATGAAGTGATGGAAGGATAGAGAGTATTTATTTATGAAATTATTATATTGTCCTTAGATGTAATTTTTAAATAATATATTGTGAGGGTATATTTGTAATTTTAAATAATTAAAGAGGAAGAGTGTGAATCCTTTCTTTTATGGAAGGATTTAAAATTAGAAATTTGGAAGGATTTGCTCTCCATCCAACTATCTCTTCCCTCTCCCAATAACAAGTAGATTTGTTGTCTCCTCCTATCTCTCTCCCTCCTCTCCTCTCCATCCACACACTTTTCCCTCCCACCAAACATAGTGTAACGACTTGATTCTTCTAAATATAAATTTGTCAGAATACTCTAACTCGAGAATTACTAAAAAAAAATATGCACATATATATATTTTTAAGAATAATTTATATATATTTTGTTGCTGAATCCAACATTTTTACCACAGTTTTATTTGGTTAATCAAATTTCAGTAGCTCACATAAAAAATGTAACCCTGAGTCAAAAGTTAGTCAAAACTAACTAAAAAATTGTTATCAGAATCGAATTCTTTAATGTAAATTTAAAGAATAACTTGATAAACTCAGATTTTTAAATAAAAAGAAAACATGAACACAATTTAACTCTATTATTTTTTCAATCATTGGCATATTCAAACATACAAAATTATAAAATTGATAAAGCAACATTTTTGCTCTTCCATGCAACTGATCTTGTTATAATTTTTTTTTCTTTTGAAATGTATAAAATTGGTTTAAAGAAACAAAAAATTAGCAGGGCATGGCTTAGTAACTTGTTTTATATTTAATAAATTTTAAGGCATGTTTATTATAATTTATCCAACAATTATTCCCGAAGCCAATTGGATACATGGCAATGGTGACATATATATAGGTGAAACTGAAACTGAAAATTTTATGAAAAATAATGAAAACAAGGAGGGCTTATAATATAAATATAATTAGTTTAATTAAACTAATTCCAACTAAGAAAAAACAGGCTAACAAACTCTATCAACTTCTACTAGTTAATTTTCGTCAAATTTGACACGTCAATAACTAATCAACAAACTCTAACTGTTTCATAAATGTATGTAAATTAATAGGTTTTTGTAATCAAATAATACAAACTTTGGGTTAGTGTTTCAGTATTTTTAGTACTGTATGGTACAAAAAATTTCACGTTTTATTATATGATTTCTTTTACTATTATTTGAAATATATAATTTTGCACCTATGTATTTATTGTTTGGGAATTTTGATGATATATATGTACTTATATCATTCGAATACAAAATACTAATTTTGTCATTTATTTTAAATATATGCTTTTTTTTTAATGTTTCAAAGTGAATTTAACTAGGAAATTTGGTTTTAGTTATTTGATTTCGTGAGTTTGGTTGCCAAATAGATTGAGCTTAAAACATTAGTGATATAACTTATGTAATTGGAGGGAGTAGAGAGATAAAAAAAGTTAAAATATAAATTACCAATTATATTATTATTATGATAAAGGGTAATTATTCCCTATACTGTTTATTTATTTATTTATTTTTTAAAATTTTACGATTTGGGTTGGTTGCCCTAGTTGCAATAAGAGTTTTTATACGAATTTTTGTTGCAATTTAGGTTGCATCAGTTACAATAGAATTTTCTATGTATAATTTTGTAAAAATGTAAAAAGAAAAACTATTTTAAAGTATAAAAATAAAAAAGCCCCAAAAATAAATCCTACATTAATTTCTCTCAGTTCACTGTGATTTTCTTTCTTTTCTTTAAGACAGAAAATGTTACAAGAAAACATAACAAACCACTTGTTTATCAGAATACAATCTCTTAGCAACATAACTAATGAATGTGTGGTTTGATAACACAAATGAAACCAGAGAAGTAGCTACACCTACACGGTTGGATTGAACCTGTTAACTAAGATATAATAATTTCTTTTCAATTTTTGATGATGATGATGATATATTAGTTAAATTATTTATATTTTTGAATTGAAAAATGTTAAAGTGACATTTTAAAGGTGCCAAACACTATAAAATATGTTAAATTGTTATTGATGTAATACAATATATGATCTTTAATAAATAATATAAAAAAAATTGCTAATTATTCAATATTCATAACGAGACACATCAATGATAACAATGCTACTTTTAATTTGGAGATATCTTTGAGGTGGGATGCTAAATTTGGGCCTAACTCTCTATAATGAAGCCAAACCTTCACAACTAACATGTAACATCTAATAAGCCCAAAATATGAAGACAACACCCTGTTGACCAAGCTAATGTTTGGGAAAAGGAAAAAGGAAAAAGGAAAAAGATAGATGAAAGAAAAGTTTGGATATTAAACAAAATATATCACAAGAAATAATTTGTATGTTTGGTAGTAGAGAAAAGAGAGTAAAATAGAAAAAGAAGTGGAAAGAAATGAGTCTCAACAGAAAAGCAAAAGGGTTATCTTCAATTTTGAAGAGAAAAATGTGTAAATTTTTTTCAAACTCTCAACCTAATAAGAACATTTAATTATTAATATACATTTTATTCTTTTAACTATGTTTGACAAATTGGAAAGAGAGTCTCTGAAGGATGAAGAGATTGGAAGAGAGGAAGCTGGTGATAGATGGAATAAATTATTATTTTGATATTGTATAGTATTGAGAGGGACATATTTGAGTAAATTCAATAATAATAATAATAATAATAATAATAATAATAATAATAATATTAATGATATTAATAAGGGTAAATAGCGGTTTAACTACCCAAAGTTTTAAGTTTGTAAGCGGCATAAACCCACCTATTTTAAATTTATTAAAAAAAGATTTGGAAGTAACTGATACAACATATTTTTCGTCCAGACCAAATAATCTAAAATTTGGGTCTTATATGTGTCCTATTTAAGACAATAACAGAGTCTGTATTGATGAAACTGGAAGAAAATTACAATTTTATAAACATTGGGTACTTATGCCACTACAAAAAATTATTGGGTTTATGCCGCTTACAAACCTAAAACTTTGAGTACTTATGGCACTATTTACCCTCCTAATAATAATAATAATTACATGAAACACTATTTTTTATAAAAAAAAAATTATATTTTTATATTTGAAGATTTTTTATTTTACATTTTTAAGTTTTCTATAGAAATAACACGAAAATAACAAAAAAAATTACGTAAAAGTAATAAAAAATAACATTCAAACAACATTAAAACAACAACAAAAAATTACATACAAGTAACAAAAAACCAACAACAAATTAACAAGAATACAACATAAAAAGACCATAGTTTCTATAAATAAAATCATAAAAATCGTAAAAATATTTTATATTTTGTACAATCGCATTTTTGTAATTTTTATTATTGTTTTGTGTATTTGCGAAATAATTCCAGAAAAGAAATAATGTAGAATTATTAAACTATTTATTAGAGAATTCTACATTCACTTTTGTTTTTATTTTTTATAAAAAATTTGTCTTATTATAGATATTTTTCTTAAGGATATATTTTAGATGATTTGGAAGAAGACCTCTTCTCTTTATTTTTTTCCTTGCCAAACATATAATTTTGAGAACACCTCCTCCTCCTTCTACCTTTCCCATCCTTCCAACACCTCTTATCAACACATAGTTTTCATTTTACAATAACAATATATAATTAAGTAAAAAAAAATGAATAAAATAGATTAAGTTGACATAATCCAAATATTTCCACTTCAAATCTTCTCTCATTTATTTTTGTATTAAATGCCTCTAGAGTTCATGTTTTGCTTTTATCACTTTAAAATATTTGTTAAGTGAATTTCAAAAGTTACTTTATGAAATTTTGGAAAAATTTATGGTTCAATTCTTGTGTAAAACACTAAATAGTTATAAACTTAATATTTTAATGATTGCATTTATTGTACCTATTTAAAAAAATATGTAAATTTTAAAAAATTTCGAATAATTTACTGTTTAAAAAATTAAGTAAAAATATTTTGTTATATACATATTTATTTTTTATATATATGTATGAAATATAATGTTTGACTTATAGTATTTCTAGTATATATTATAGATTATTATAATTTTGTACAATTTACATACTATGTTAAATAACTACAATAAATATTTTCATATAACAAAATAAATTTATATATATATCATAAAGAGAAAGCAAAAGGAGTAATTGTAAGGTATACATATTTTTAAGTGTACATTTCGAAAGTTCACTACAAGTTGTTATGTTTAACCACACCAATAATGTTGTGTGGTGCAAAATCTATTATTTTTTGGGAGTAATTTGAAAAGATTAAAATAACTCAAGTAACTACATTATACATGAAGCTGGAGGAATTTCTTCTAAGTGAATCAATTATCTAACCAATAGATATATTTAGTCAATTCATAAACTTCAATATTAAAATTAAAGCTAACATAAAAAAGAGATTCTCTAAGTAAATTAGATAACAGAATTTTAATATTAAAGAAAATTGTTGTTTTTTTATGTTCCACCAATAAAACATATACATAAGACTAAATATTTAGGATTGGGTAGATCTCAAGAAAAGAGCATTTTCATTGTTCATCAAAAGAAAAAGAAAAAGAAGAAAAAAAAGCATTTCATGATACAGGGGTTAAATTGAAAATGAGAAAAAGTTAAAAGGACCAAGATGTTAGAGATCCCAAACTTGAAAGGGTATTAGGGAAATTAACCTTACTCATTGTTAAAAATTGCTGATCATATTTTTGTTACTCTTTCGCCATATTTGCCCAAAACGAAGCTCATGTAAACCTCCAAAGTCGACAGTAACAGGTATTATAAAAATAACGCTCAAATTGATTTTGCGTTTGGTTGCCGAGAAAAGTAACTAGAAAATGAAACCAGAGAAAGTAGAATTATTTATTTATGGTTAATTTGCACATGTACTTTTGTTTGCGTGATTTGGGTTCTGGTGATTGTTTATTAATAATTGCTTGTAATCTGTGATTTAATCATTCCAGAGTTGCAGATTGAGATTTGATTGAACTAAGCCTGCTGTAGATTCCTTCCTTCCATATGCTATGCTGCTTTAATGGCTGCTGGTTCAAGGTTTTCCACAATGAAGTCAATTCGTAATTGTACCAATTTCTATCCGATACCTCAATCGCTTTGCTCATGTAACATTACAAGAACATCATATGCCTCTGTAAATCTCCATTACCAAGTGAAAGGAAAACAAAGCTTTGAAAACACTGGAAGTAGTCGTGAAAATGTATTGGGTTTGAAGTCTCCTATTGGTGTCAGATGTTATACAATCCGACCCAATTGTACATCTTCATCCACATTCTCAAACTCCCACTTTAGGAAGGCTGTTCCTCTTTTTTCTGCAATCCCTCTTTTGAAGTACTGTTCGTATTCCTCCTCCTCTGGTAGTAGCAATGCTGGTAAAGGTGTAGACCAAATAGTGTCAGCCTCATCTGGTGCCAGTGGAGTTAATGTTTCTGACAGTGGTGTTGGAAATGAATGGCTTGATAAGGTTAAAGATCTTTGGCAAAGTGTAGTTGAGGGAGCAACTTATACCGGCCAGAAAGCTAAGGAAGTTTCTGATGAGCTTTCTCCTCATGTTGAACGATTGTTGGATTCACAGCCGTATCTCAAAAATGTAGTTGTTCCAGCTAGTTTTATGCTCACTGGTACTCTACTGGCTTGGTTTGTGATGCCTAGGGTCTTGAGAAGATTTCACAAGTACTCTTCACAAGGTCCTGTTGGTATATTGTCTAGAAGTATGTCTGGGGAAGAAATTCCTTATGAGAAAAGTTTTTTGGGTGCTTTGGAGGACCCAGTACGATATTTAGTTACCTTCATAGCATTTACACAAATGTTAGTTGTTCTATGTTTTGCAAATGCCTCTTTATAATCATTTATTTGATTAGTGTACATATGATCTTCTTTTAATTGCATAATAGTCTGGATAAATTTGTTTTGCAGTGGCATGATGGTAGCACCATCTACTATTGCATCACAGTACCTTTTACCAGCATGGAGGGGTGCTGTTATCGTGTCACTTGTGTGGTTCCTGAATCGGTGGAAAACAAATGTTTTTACTCGTGCATTGGCCGGTCCTGTTGTGGCGGGTCTTGATCGCGAGAAATTGCTAGCTCTTGACAAAGTTTCATCTGTTGGTCTTTTTGTAATTGCTGTAATGGCTTTAGCAGAAGCATGTGGGGTGGCTGTTCAATCTATTCTCACAGTTGGTGGCATAGGAGGTCAGTATCTGCTTCTAGTTATCTATATGTTTACATCTCTTTTGTTAAGTATAAATTTTTTGGGTTCTCCATTTCTCCCTTTGCATATATTTCTGGTTTACTGACTACCTAAGTTATAGGCTTACAGTTCCTAGTCATTAGCATATTATTTGCCATTTTTTTATAGCTTAAAGAAAAAATGTTCTTGATATCTAATATATATATATTTAATTTATTTATGGATTCAGCTGCCACATACATTGAAATTCTTTGTTAAATTAATCTAGAAGCGAGGCATGATTTTTTTCTTGATTAGTTCTTTTAACTAATAACTAAGCCCAAATTGTTCAAAAACTGACCTTTTATCTCTGAAACTCAGGAGTTGCTACTGCTTTTGCTGCTCGAGACGTCCTTGGAAATGTGCTTAGTGGTTTGTCTATGCAATTCTCAAGGCCCTTTTCACTCGGAGATACAATAAAAGTATGTCAAGCTCACCCTTAAGAAAAGGAAATTGTGAACAAACTTTACTTGGATTCTTGTTAGTGTAAAGGCCATAAATTTAGAGTTCCTCCTTTGGACCACAAATGGCACAAGGAAATACTTTAAGTCACCTGTGAATTGCACTTTATATATATTCACAACAACATCTGAATTTTAATAACTAAAAAATTTATATAACTATCCTGATTTATCATAAAATGGCAATCATACATTAGTCATTTTGCAGGCTCAATGTTACCGGAAATCTATAACTATCCTACTATCTAATACTATAATTGCTCCTTCAAAACTTATTTTCCCCGTGTTTTTTACTTATTACAGGCCGGATCAATAGAAGGTCAGGTAGTGGAAATGGGGCTTACTACCACCTCATTACTGAATGCTGAGAAGTTTCCTGTCATAGTTCCAAATTCTCTGTTTTCTAGTCAAGTGAGTAATTGGCTCTTAAATCATTTCATGGCTTCTGCAACTTGTTATTTTATCAGTAGGATGAACCAAAATTTGGAATTTTTTGTCCTCTGTTAGTTACTTCCTTTCTGAAGTTAATAGTAGCTGCAGGTATATAATAGTCAAAAGGATTTGTAGTAGAATTCGTATCATCAAGTGATATCTGTGACTCAAGTCAAGTCATATTTTGGGTCTTTTTCAAACAGAAAAAAAGTTTTATATATTGAATTTCTGTTGAAATTACATTTTTGTGAATCATACAAATAGGATGGCTTTACCGAGCTAATGTAATTGACATTTAACAGTTAGTGATGTCAATTTCAAGTATGAAATTCCAAATCTAGTAGTTGTGTCCCTTGATTTGTGTGCTCAAAAAAGGTTGCAGCCCTAATTTATTTATTGTAAATTGCAATCTATTTGGTCATGTTGCTTAGTGTCATCTTGTCTTATTCATGCGCAAGTTAAAATAATGTGCCTCAAGTCCAAGCTTGTTGATGTAAGCAATTTTAATGGGATCAGATCTCTGAGATTTTGAAATACTACAAAATGTTACACTGCGTGTCATACGTAAAGCGTATTGAAGAATCAAACTGAGGCTAAAATATCTCACATCATTTTTTTTTTTTTTGACTAAATGATCATTAATTTGATGTCTTGGTTAAGTGCCAGACGGATTTATGTTTTCTGTATAGTTTTGATGTCAGATAATTAAGTAGTGCTGTTCACCTGCGTATGGTTGTGTGGATAATTTTCTGTAGCAAGTTAAATAAGTATTTATGACAGTATAATCCAAACATCTTTCATCTGATTTTTAGGTAATTGTGAACAAGTCACGTGCTGGATGGCGTGCCATTGTCTCTAAAATTCCCCTGCAGATAAATGATTTGGATAAGATTCCTCAGATTGCTAATGATATAAACAGTATGCTAAGATTGCACTCTCAGGTATTCTTGGGAAAGGAAGCTCCTTACTGTTTCTTGTCTCGAGTAGAGAGTTCATTTGCAGAATTGACTGTTGGATGCAACCTCAAACAGATGGTAAGCTCCTGGCCTTTTAATATTTGCAAACCTACACCTGCGATGCTACATCGTTTGTTTATAGCTTATATATCAGCAATATGTTCTTTTATACATAATGATTGAATGAAGATTGAAGACCTTGAAATGGATAATTAGATTCATTTTAGGAAAATTAACAATAGAGCTGACGATAAGAAATGTTTGATGTCAGTCATTTCTAATTGATAGATCCAGTTATGAACGTATCTTTAGAATTCTATCATATTATTATTTTGTAGGGATGGAAGGGTAGAGTGAAGAACCTGTAGTCGTCTCCCCTTAAAAAATTAATTTTTAAATAATTGGTTGATTGCTTCTGGAGACTGATTCTTTTATATAAGCAGAATCATAATTATGCTCTCAGGTTTGCAATGTTTTGTTCTGTATTCAAGTCTATATAATATATTAATAAAAATGCATTGTTTAAATACTGTTCATCTGTGAGATATATTCTCATATCCTACCCCATTATTGCACCTACCCTCTCAAATTATCTCTATTTTTCTGCTAATTTTCGTTTATTGACTCAGAAAAAGGATGAGTTTTACGCTACACAACAAGACATTCTTCTTCAGTCAGTGCAAATTATAAAGAAGCATGGCGCCGCGTTAGGCACTGCGGTGACAACATGACCAATCCGTAATGTGGAAGATTATATGGAGGTTGGAAAATTGTTTTTGTCTCTTTGTTTTAAAGAATATTTACACTTCAATGTTGGTCACACACAGGAAAAGCTTTTAACAAAAATGTCTTAACAACTAGTCTTGATTGGGTTTTTGTTTTTTCCTTGTTAAGAAAAGAGCAACTGATGAAATGGATCATAAGATATAAATGGATTTTTTTCTGGCAGACTTTTATGACTTTATCTTTAGCCATTGAATAGTTAATATCTTTTTCTTGGGGTGGGTAGATGATTCCTATCAAAATCTGAGTACTAATGGATGAGGCTGTTTACCAATGTACTTGGATATACTGAAACTAAACAAACTTTCCCATTTTGGGGTTTCAAGAGCCTAGGACTGGCTTTTTTGCTCTCTTGTCTTTGACTTAGAACATGAGTGTCGGATTCATTTTGTCTCATGATAGAGTTGTGAAGGGAAAACAACAAAAACATGGACATTTATTTATACATGACTTAAGGCCAGAAGTGGTTGAGGTTTTTGTAGTTTATAAGATACCAAAAAATGTTTAATTATAGGTCTGTCATGTGGCCGTAAAGATGAAGACAGTGGATGCCACTGAAGTTGTAGGCATTCCTCAGTTGGTAGTTGAGATCGCAGAACTCAGTAAGATAAAGTGTACCCCTAAAAAAAACGATTAAATCCAATTAAATATCATTTTATTCTTCTTCTTATTATTTATTATCTTTACCAAAGAAAGCTTTAAAAATTAAAATGCAGTCCTCCACTTATACATAGCACTATCACATTAAGAAAAGAAAATTCATTGAGTGGAGTGTTTGTGACGACTATCGTAGTGTAGAAGTAGGTGTAGCAAGTAGGCATTATCTCATTTTGGCTAGACAATGGGTGTGCTATTGCATTATGCAATTATTTTTTTCCACTAACACGCATGCTCGATCAACAAGAATAATCCTTAAAAACCAAAAATAAATGCCCCATTATTATCATTATAATTGGGTTTTGCTTCTTCAACCATTCACCATTAGGCACTGCAATGGTAATTCAGAGGCTTTCAACATACTGCACGTCTTATATTAAGCAAATTGTTACCTAATACTAAAATGGTATGGGTTCGTTGGGTCATTAAACTGGGAATTCTAAAACTTATTTAAAACAAAAATTATGATGCGTTGGGTATTATTACTTATTTGAGCACCTCTATGATGAGAACCTACTTGATTAGATGAGACAATACACTATTCAACCTTTGAAAGTGAGGTTCATGTGAGTTTGCACTTTTATTTGAGTATGAAAGAGTCTTCATCAGAAAGGTCCAAAAAGTGTGTTTGGACGTTTAGTTTATAACAAATTAGGAATGATCTCGTGAGTGAATATTGAATAATGAGAGAGAGAGAGAGAGAGAGAGAGAGAGAGAGAGAGAGAGAGAGAGAGAGAGTCTTGGTTTTATATGTAATGTGACATTTGTTTATGGGTGGAATGGAAGCCCATAGAAACCAGACATCACATAATTGTCTATAGTGTACCCACACAGACCTATTACTGTTTGACACGTGGGCCACGCATCAATATGATAAAAAGTTAGGAACAAATGCCATACTAATACTAGAGTGCTTTCATAAGCTAAGACACACATTTTATTTCCTTGCATTGCCATTGGATGCATTAATGAGAGATTACAACAGAACCCCTCATTTTCACTTCTATGCTTGGATATGGACAATTGGACATGGTAATAACTTACACAACATAACTTCAAGTAAAGTGAGCTCAACACAAAGTTTAATGAAATAAAATGAAATGGGGTTATTATAGGACCATGAAGGGTGGGGTGGGGGCCATCCACCTTTTGCTGACCCGTGAGAGTGGGTCGGCAATACTATTATTAAACTTACAAGCAGTGGTGGTGAGATAGCATAAGGGTTGATGATGGAGCTGATCAAAAAGAAAAGAGATGGTGAGATGAGATCATATGTTGGGCGGTTGGGTTGGAAAATGATCACGAGACCAAATTTAGATCAATCCAAAATCCAAGAAAGTGAAAAGGGTTATTGGTTTTCCACTCATCACTTCACTACTTTCCAAAACAACAAATCCACACACAAACAGTACAAAAAGACACCTCCTTTCCCTTCAAATTAAACTCTATTTCTCTCTAAGATTCCCTTGTTCACGAGCTCATGTCATCTGTCCTTTTAACTCATTTATTTACTCTTCTTCTCTTTCTTAATATAATTTTCATCTTAAAAAGTACAGAAAAATTGGTTTTGTTACACTTGCTAGTCTATCCTCTTATATGTTTTTTTTTTAATGATAGCATTAAACATTCTTGTGGTCTTCGAGATAGTGATTATTTAATGGCCAAAGATAATGTGTTATTATAGATTATGCAATTACTTAATGAGTTTCTCAATTATTAGTTACTGTGTCAAATAAGTGCAATGCAACTGTGCTTTAGCTTTTAATGTATCTCAAACAGTTTCCTATTAGAAGAAACAATCTTAACAAAATCATTTTGTTTCCTCTTTAGTCTTTACATTTAATTAGTTGGTAAACAGTCCATAGTCAAGTACTAACTGTTGAAACTTGTGGTAGGAGAAATCTTTAAATAAAACAAGAAGATGCAAATTATGTGACAATAAACAATTTATTATGATATAACTCAAATGCAAATTATGTTATCTTGTCCATATATACACTAAATTTTCTTGTTTGACAAATGTAATCTGTACCATACTAATCCTTTTACAATATCATTAATTCTTATATAGAACAAAGATAATTGTGATCTAATATCAAAGATAAGAACAATGACTTGTTACATATTTGAAAGAGGTTAATTAGGATTTTTGCCTCCCGAATTTGTACCAAATTATGCCCTTTAATTTTTAAGGTCGTTAAAAATACCCCTTGAACTATTGAGATTGTTGGATTTAAGATGAATGAAAGTTCAGGGGACATGATTTAGTACATATAAAAATTCGAGGGACATAATTTAATAGATATCAAAATCTGGGGAGCATAGTTTAGTACATAAACAATCATTGAAATAGTAAATTGAATGAAATTAGACAAAAATCCTTAAATCTAACAATCTCAATAGTTCAGGAGAATTTTTAACGGCCAAAAAAATTAAGGGGACATGATTTGATACATGTTAAAGTTTAGGGGCAAAATATTTAAGAATGGATGATGGAATACAAGAAGATCATGACTGAGTATTTATACGTGTATATCTTCATTTTACTTTTCAGTATATAAGAAAGAAAAGTGGGGAAAAATAAAAGACTTTAATTCCGGGGTATAATAATAAAATAATAATGTTTGGTAAGTATAGGCTGGCTTAGCTTATTTGTAGTGTAGCTTTATCCTATAAATATTACATATACCACCACCATTTGTCATCCATAACAAAATTACTTCCAAAGTGTCAATTCAATTCTTCTCACAATGTTGTCAATATTCATGAGAAAACACATGATGAGAGCTCAAGTAAAACGAACAAACCTTTTCTCTTTCTCTTTCTAATTTTTTCTGCATCAACATTTTCTTCCCCCCCAAAAATAACTATTCCATGATATTTTTTTTGATCTACTAAAATGGGTTCAGCTTAGATTAATTTGTTTGATGATGATGGTATTGTGCAGGTGATTAAAGCTGTTATAGTTGCAGTTCTTGTACTTAACATAGTAAATGGAGTTGAGTGTAGTAGAAGAAGAGGAAAAGGAAGTAAAAAAGGAAGGAATGTAGAGACTTCGTTAGAGTACAGTGCCATAAGCTGTAGAGCTCATACTGCAGTGCTTACTGATTTTGGTGGAGTTGGAGATGGAAAAACATCCAACACTAAGGCCTTTCAAGATGCCATTAACAATCTCACTCAATATGCATCCAACGGTGGAGCTCAGCTCTTTGTCCCTCCTGGTAAATGGTTGACTGGCAGTTTCAGCCTCATTAGTCATTTCACTCTTTATCTCCACAAGGATGCTGTTCTTCTTGCTTCTCAGGTCTCTCTCTCTCAACATTTTAATTCTTTAATTTTAAAAAGAGAATATTATGTAAATCGTTGTACTTGTCAAGTGTGTTTAAATTTTAGGGAATAGAAATGCATTTAAGAGTTGTTTGATTGTTCTTTATTTGAACATTATGCTTACTTTGGTTTTGTTGTGTTGGAAGAAAATTAACTACTACTGAAGGAAAAAACTTGTAGAACTGGAAATTGTCTTTTTCCCCCTCTGGAAAATTACACTTTTTTTTTAAAGATTTTACAAAGAAGAATACTTAGGCTATAACTAGTACTTTATATTTAATTTCTTTGTTTTTTCTTCTCATCTATGAGAATCTTTTTGAAAAAAGAAAGTTCATGCTTTTAAATATTAAACATTTCGAATATAATTTGTTCAAGGTTAGGGGATCAAGAGTCAAATATTTGGAACCGTTTAAGACATTTCAAATACTATTTTGACTAAAAATAAGAAGAGGGATAAATTTTATTGATTTTTTTTAGTCATGAAAATAAATTATATTAAGTGTTATTTAGCTAAAAATGAAGTTTTTTTTTTTTTCGTAATACTAATGGTTCTATTGTAAAAACTAAAAAGGTGACACGTCACAGGATTAGGCATTAGAAAACAGATATGAGGGAACGGTTCATTGACAATGTGAAATAAAATCCAAGAATTTGTTGTACCAAAACAGTCAAGGGATCTTTTTGGTGAGATCGTTTGAATCTAAAGACGAAAAGGGCACTGTTGTTAGAAAAAGAAAATAAAAAGATGAAAAAGACAGAGACTGAAACAGGGATATCTAATAAAGTCCCTACATTATATCACCACCTAACATATGTTGTAGCGGGTCAACAACATTAATTGATTTGATTTGGTTGGTTTAGGATATAAATGAGTAAGTAGTCTAAGTCACACTTCAATTTTCATTAGTGTCGGAATCAATTAAAACTCATTAATCAACTTGGTTCACTAATTAATCAGAATTTTATTATTATAGACTCTTTTAATACACATACCTTTATTATAGTGTTGTACAACATTACAAGACTAGTTTTTTTTTCTTACATTTAATGATACATTGATTTGATTTGGTATAGGACATAAGTGAGTGGCCTGTCCTCAAAGCATTGCCATCGTACGGCCGAGGAAGAGACGCTGCTGGTGGACGCTTCGCCAGTCTCATATTTGGAACAAACCTCACTGATGTTGTTGTAACAGGTACACTTATCCCCAACAACACTAAATCGTGATATATAAAATTTTATCACTATCTAAAATGTCATATTTAAGAGCATTGCTATAAGGCACCAATAGCGCCTAGCAAAATTTAAACACTTTCATTGTTTTTGTAAAATTTTAACCTGAAATGAATTGGATTTCCAGGGGAAAATGGGACAATTGACGGCCAGGGTTCATTTTGGTGGCAGCAATTTCACAAGGGCAAGCTCAAGTATACAAGGCCTTACTTGATTGAGCTTATGTATACTGAAAATATTCAGATTTCTAATTTAACACTCTTGAATTCTCCATCATGGAATGTTCATCCTATTTACAGCAGGTACAGAGTAATATTATTCTTAATTCATTTTCAACCCTTGTTAAAATTGATTAATTCCTGAACTGATTTAGTGACCATGGTCTGGAACTTGCAGTAACATTCTTATTCAAGGAATTACAATCATTGCCCCAGTTTCATCTCCCAACACAGATGGGATCAACCCAGGTTGGTTTCCTTTCTTTCCTCTCCAATTATTTATGAGCATTCATTCATTCATTCTTACAAACTAACATAGTAACATTAACTTCAATTCCAATCACAGATTCTTGCACAAACACCAGAATAGAAGACTGTTACATAGTCTCTGGCGACGATTGTGTGGCTGTGAAAAGCGGTTGGGATGAGTACGGCATTGCCTTTGGAATGCCGACGAAACAGCTAGTAATCCGACGGCTCACGTGCATTTCACCATACAGCGCTGTGATCGCGCTGGGGAGTGAGATGTCAGGGGGAATCCAAGATGTCCGAGCAGAAGACATTGTGGCCATCAACACAGAATCCGGGGTTAGAATCAAGACTGCTGTGGGGAGAGGAGCATACGTTAAGGACATCTACGTGAGGAGAATGACAATGCATACCATGAAATGGGCATTTTGGATGACTGGAAACTACAAGGCTCATGCTGATAACCACTACGATCCCAACGCTGTGCCGGAGATCAAAGGGATCAACTACCGTGATATGGTGGCTGAGAATGTGTCAATGGCAGCCAGGTTGGAGGGGATATCTGGTGATCCCTTTACTGGTATTTGCATCTCAAATGTCACTATTGGCATGGCGGCCAAGGCAAAGAAGCAACCTTGGACTTGCACTGACGTGGCGGGGATCACGAGTGGTGTCACTCCTCCGCCATGTGCGCTTTTGCCTGATCAGGGTGAGAAGAAAATGGATTGTGATTTCCCTGCTGATTCACTTCCTATTGATTTAGTTGAGTTCAAGAGATGTAGCTACAAGATGAGTTATTATGTGTAAGTTGTAGATGTCGACTACCCTATACTATCAAACAGCAGCAATTCCAGCTCTTGTTGAGTTTGGATATTGATATTTCTTAGTAGAAGAAGATAAGATCATCTCTGTTTTTGTAATTCCATGTTGAAAGTGTATGCTTTTCATCAACTATAGTAATATGGTAATTGATTATTAAGTTACACTCTGTTCGTTTATCAAATTTTGTTTGTTTACCAAGGGCTGACACAATTTTATTCTAAAAGCCTAGAACATGAACATTGAAGTGTCAAATCATGAAGTTAACAGAGCTAGTAAAATATTTTCACATCCCCGTAAAAGATTTGACTGCTAGGAATATTAACTTTTGGACATGATTTGTGAGATTATAACTCGGTATGTAAGGCAAACACGTTTAAGCAAGGACCCCAAATGAGATACAACTTAAAATACAAGGCAACAAATGAAATAAATGACAAATATCATACAGTACTACTCCAAGGCACAATAATAAGAATTTATTAGAAACAAAATACACAAAAAGGTTGTAGGCTATGAATGAATAAAGTTTTTCAAGCATTTCGTCATCATCAACAAGAAGAAACAATCGACACAAAGAACAACAAACCTACACCAGTGAGGGACTGGCGCTCTCTAAACAGATCAACCGCTCTACTAACTACAAGCTTTAACTAGATTGAATGTTACAGACATCACAAAGGATCGTGTGCCTGATAATAACGATCGGACAATGAATGACATCTCAGAACCATTTTTCAGTAAAACCCACAATTTTTTCCCCTCTATAAGAGAGGGAAGCATTCTGGCCCATTGTTGATTGGCCAATTTTCTAGTGTACACTGTGTACAGCAGATCACAACACAATCCTCAATCAGTTGGATCTGGATTGAACTTTACAGCTTCTCTCCAGATGAGCTCCTTGATATTCTCTTCAGTAAATGATGGTTGCTCAAAATCAAAATTGAAAGGCATTGGACAGACCGGTTCCTCATTGATATCATGAAGAGGTGCCAAGTATGGGTGGCAAAGTGCCTCATCCACTGCAAAAACCAAGGAAGGAAAATATCATTTATTATTATTCAGGGTCCTGTAGATGAACTACACAAAATTAACTCTCTTTTCCTTATGGTACCCTGGAAAGAAACCCCTAAACTTTTAACAGGCTCAAAGTCAAACCCTGTAATATTTGGGAAGCATGAAACTTTTGTAACCAACAAACTGTCCGAAAGGAATTTTTAATCCTGGAACTACGTGGGAGCAAAGGCCTAACCACTCAAACTACCCTCAGGTTAAGCAAGCAGGACTGAAAGTCTTTCTTTCATTTGCAAAGTGATTGACATTGACAAGCAGGGATGCGAGCAGAAAGAAAATTTAATGCTTATATGGAGACTATGAAAGCAGACAGTAGAAAACTTCCAGCCAAAACGAGAAGGAAGAAAAACTATGTATTCCTTGTGCATAGAAGAGTCATTGTTCAACATAAATCATAACAAAATATAGATAACATAGTAAACTTATTTGCTTTTTCTTTAGACTTATTTTCTTTTATTATTTTAGTTTTGGATGGAAAATAAAAACTTGCATGACCATGATTCGGTATACCTGTAATACGCCTGTTTGGATCAAAGATAAGCATCTTCTCTAGCAAATCAACAGCTCCAGCAGACATATTAGGAAATTTAAGAGAAAATTGTTGCTTTGGGTACTGTGGAAGCTGCCGGACATATCTTCGGGCATTATCACTTCGTAAAAACCCAAGGCTAGTATCATCAGGTGAACCAATCAGCTGCTCAGAATAACAGAAATGTTTAACAGGTTTGCCACTAAATAAAAATGATTAATACAGTTTCAAACAAAAAAGTGTATGTACAGAAAAAAAAAAAAAAATACCATTACATTAACATCCCTGCAAAGAATTTACAAGATCATCTGAAAAGATCGAAACAAACAAATATAACAATAATTGAGCAGCATTTTCTTGAAAAAGAACATATAGAGTGTGCAAGAGCTATCTACAACATTTTTATACAAAGATCAATGGGATGAACAAGGTTAAGAAGTAAAACTGTCATTCAAGGTGAGGCTATCTTAAGTGGTTGGGTCATGGGTGGGTAAATATGTGTTTTGAGTGGTAAGGTTTCAAGTCATCATTAATGTATGTTTCAGTAATAATCAGCATAACGGAATATCAAATAATAATATTAAAATATATAATTTCCTAAACCTGAAAAAACAGATGAAAGTAATCTAGATTTCACAAGGAAGTTCTAGCAAACCTATAAACCATACCTCTGTTATAAGTCTCAGCTGATGAACATAGTCCTTTCCTGGAAACAGGGGTTGTCTGGTCACAATTTCACCAAGAATGCAGCCCACTGACCATATATCAATTGCTGCAGTGTATTCAGAACAATTAAGAAGTAATTCTGGTGCTCGGTACCATCTAGTAACAACATACTCAGTCATGAAATCAGTTTCAGAAGTGGTCCTTGCTAGCCCAAAATCCCCAATTTTAAGGTCACAATTTGAATTCAGAAGCAAGTTACTGGGCTTTAGATCGCGATGCAAAACGCTTGCTGAATGTACATACTTAAGTCCTCGTAATAGCTGATACAGAAAGTACTGCAAAGATATGATAAATTCATCAGTGCCAGCTTCAGATTTGCACCACAAAAGTTGCTACTATCTATAAGTTTCACTAGTCATTTTTCTATATCTGCTATAATCATTAAAACTGTAGAAGTTTCCATCTAAAGCAGAACGATAAATTTTCTCATAAGTTGTCTTAAGTGCCAAATATCCTAAAATCATACTGCTTTCCGCAGCACCAGCAGAAATAAAAATGAAAACATGATCAAATTGAAGGTTATACATGCAAATATTTTATAATTTATATTCTCTCTTATGTTGGAAATCTGTACATGAATAATCAACACTGTTCCAGTGGCTACGAAAAAGAGGAATACTGATTTTAAATGCAATGGTGATAATACTTTATATGCAACAAAAAAATTCATGAAATACCAACCCGACAATGATCGTCTGTCAATGACTGGTGGGAACGTATTATTTGATGGAGATCAGTGTCCATTAATTCATATACAATATAAACATCATTGAAGTTCTCCCTCTGTGGTGGTCGAATG
The DNA here is from genome assembly GCF_029168945.1 of Cannabis sativa. Classification (NCBI taxonomy): domain Eukaryota; kingdom Viridiplantae; phylum Streptophyta; class Magnoliopsida; order Rosales; family Cannabaceae; genus Cannabis; species Cannabis sativa. The sequence goes on along the minus strand of NC_083601.1, from coordinate 36,289,416 downwards.
ATGTCTTTTACGGAAACAACCTGTGAACAAGAAAGAACAAACCAACATGCATAAGCCTCAAAATTCAGAAGGTATTAACCATAACAATTAAAAATTTAAATACACAGCATAGGTAATTCGATGGGAGATCACCTATTCATGTTAATTTTTCATTTTAAGAAGCAGTTGGGGTTTGAACTTTGAAACCCCTACTTTGTACTCACAACACACCCACCCAAACACTTGAGCTAGACTAGTGTTAATGGCAGATATCAATTTGAAATGACCATGGTAAAAAAAAAATAAAGGCAGGACACATATCTTGAAATCCACCTTTATAAGCCCAGAAAAAAAGAAAATCTTGAAACTGCATCATGACTGGAAATACAAGCATGATCTTTTAGATTGACTAGGGAAAGAGCACACGAAAATATCTATCAAATTTAAATTCCAATAACAATGCCCAAACCTCAAACTAATCTCATGCTCACTCCAACTTTTACACATTTATAAGCCTCAAACTAAATGATCTCCGAGATATGAACCTAAAGGATGTGTCAAGGCCGTATGTTATGTGAAGTATTTGCACCGACAAGCACACTAAGGCGCTAAATACACAATCACAAAACAGCATCAAAGAATTCATTATTATTGCATGCATAGGGACAGGTTCAAACCCCTAATCCCATTTTGTTTCTAGTTGATTGAAACAACTACTTTGAGGACTAGATTCATCATCAGTTTTTCTTTAACCATATCAAAATGATGAATGATGGCATATTACCATAAAATATTTGTGAAGTGATAACATACTTTGAAATGACCATTCAAATTACATGAAGGCAATGCGAACCATTGCCAGTACTCTGAAATAAAAAGATCAAGTCTATATTATCTAACACTGCAAAAGAATATAATAAATGTAAAAGTACTCTGAAATAAAAAGATCAAGTCTATATTATCTAACACTGCAAAAGAATATAATAAATGTAAAGAAACTAGCGAATCTAAGAACATCATTTCTTAGCTCATAAATACCAAAGTTTCTTAAGAAGAGAGAACTTGTATTAAAGCCATGAACAAGTGAGTTAAATGATTAATGAAATTACATTTTCATGATCCATATGGCGTAGAAGTTTAATTTCACGTAAAGTCCTTTTTGCATCTATTCTGTTGTCAAATGCATTACCAATCTTCTTAATGGCAACCTCCTCATTTGTCTCGGCATTAGTAGCAGCACTACAAAATAAATAAGTGAGAATTTAGCTTCCTTAATCGTATCAATAGGACAACTGATTAAAACATACACACACACACAGAGATAAGGACATATTTGACTGTTATATTTAATAAAAACATGTCATCTAACCAAACACTATATTAAATAATATTAGAAACATGAAAAGGTACATCTCTAACATAAGAAAACAACAATTACATTTTTTTATCTATTACATGTAGCATATGAACTCAAAACTTATGAATATTGTTAACTGCACAACAAGACTGACCAATTCTCTTTATCCATACAGTGGCAATACCGGAACAAAACTAGCTTCCTACTTTAGGAAAAATAGTATGCAACAACTGTAAGGCGATAACTTGAGCCAGCTTTTAATATTATCCATCAAATCCACACTGAGTTGACAAAACTTCCAAATGATTTTTGAATGCAAACACATGCATCATGAACTTCAGTAGTTCCAATTCTCTCTCCCTATAGACTTTTAACCCTTCTAAGTCCTAAGCACCAAAAACCCACTAATGTTCTATACTCTTCACAATCAAAAAATGAATAAATTATCAATTCACGAAAGTCCCACTAGAAAATCCATCCCCATAGCTAAAGAAAACAGCAATAACAAATTAAACCCATAAAAGACAAGTACACAAAGCAACAGTACCAGCTAATCTACATTGGCCTCGCCAAGATTTTCAAGAATCACCATAACTGAACTAGTGTAATTCCCAATTCAACAAAATAAATGTTTGGTATTTCTAACCAGAAACCAAACCAAATTTCTCAAAAACAAAACTTTCGGTTTCGGAGTAGAAACAGTAGAGCTAGAAGTGAGAGATAAAAAAAGGGGAAAAAGATCTGAAACACAGAAAAGACATCTTACCAAACAATTCCATAAGCACCTCTACCAACAGGGCGAATAGGAGGAACGTACTTTTTTGAAACTTCAAAGAGGTTACCGTAAATATTGTACTGAAGATACCGTCCACCATGAGTAGGAACCCCTCTGATGTGATGGTCCGCAGAGGCAACACCGGTATCCATTTGGACCCGAGACAAGCACAGATCAATACGACCGAATTGGGCAACGACCCAAGTCAAGTGAGAGATTTATTAAGGAGAAGAAGGGGCTGCTAATGAAATCTCGGAAGGAGAAGATGTGTCGGTAAGCATAAATCTTTTTTACAAAATTTTTATTTACTTTGTGTAGTCTTTTAAAGAAAAACAAAAACGAATTTCTTCGAAGAAACGGGGTATGTATGAATGTCAACTTAGTGCCATTGACAGTGGCAAGCGTGTGTATGTATACATATATACATACATACATACATACACACATAAATGTGAGGTATGAAGAACTTTCAATTCAAAGGAGACTTTTTGAACTGGAAAAGTTTGTTGACCCGTGATCATGACATACAAATTACAAACTGAGTTTTCTTCCTTTGTCCCTAATTATTTTTCTAATATATAAATTTTTAATTTTTAAATTACTTTCATGACAAATTTAATTTACTATTACTGTGAAAATTATATTACTATAGCTTTTTTCAAGAGTGATTGTTTGAATGCTATTTTAGCTATTTAGAAGAGGTGTGATTGGTTTACAAAATGTATGAATTTTTATCAAGTTAGTTTATATCATTTTGTTCTCGAGAGTAATAAAGTCACTCATATTTTGACAAAATTTAATCTACAGTATTGATTAGGGTTTTTTTTTTTTTTTTTGGAGAGACAGAGGATTTTTTATTTTGGTTGATGAGAATTTCTTTTTATATATATATAAAAAAAATCTATGGAAAATTAAAAATATTACATTTATTGAGATTTCACACTAAATTAAATTTCAATACTGGGAGCGTTTTTTGAAAATGTTATAACTTTACTGTCTAAATTTTCAAGAGCAATTAATTTTGTCCCATGTGGCTCGCTCTGCGAATTTAGCGACCCATGGTTTGGCAAAGCATGCTCTGCGGTTAGACGATGAGTTATCCTGGTTCGAGGAGATTCCAGCGCCAGTGGCGACCGTCTGCGTCGTAAATTTATGAGCGATTCTAATCCCTTTGTCAAAAAAAAAAAATCAATCCTACTCTAAAACTATCTTAAATATATTAGTGTAACATTATAAATTACATTGATTTTTTTTATTAGTTTTTAATATTAAGTTATATATTTATAAATAAACTTTTTTTATATATAGTATTTTTATTTATTTATAATTTAATAAAATAATATAATAATAAAAAAAAATATAATCTTAGTGTTGTAATTGGAATATAAAAAAAATAGTGTTAGAATTTAATTATTTTTGTATTGATTTAACATTTATCATAGAAATTACCCTTAAATGATATAACCAAAATAGAGTTATTTTATAAATAATAATTATTAAATTAAAATAACTAATATTAAATTTTACAATGGTTATATATCATTAGTAAATGCTCTTTACAATTTTTATTTATTTATTTTATTGAATCTAACCATTAGTAAAAAAAAAAAGAAATAAACTTGAATTTATAGACACGGATGACTGATATATATAAATCTTTATACATAAAATATGATTATGTAATAATTTTTATTGGTTTAACAAAATATTTTAAAAATATAAAAATATTTTGTTAAATTTAACGGTATTAGTGGAGTTAATTTTATAAATATTAATATTATTTATTTTAGACTAATTTAGATATGTATATAAATATTAATATTATTTTTTTTAATTAATTTAAATATGTAAATATTAATATATTATTTGTAACATTATATCAAAAATATTAGAAATATATTTAATTTTTAATATTTTTAAATTTTATATTTATTTTACTCAAATTTTAAAACTTTAAATATTTTTTAAAAGAAAAATTAAAATTTAATAAGTGATTTTCTTTTCTTATAAAATTTTAAAAATACACATAATAAAAATAAAAATTAAAAATATAACTAAATTGAGAAATATAACAAAAATATATATTTATATATTTGTATATTAACTTACATACAGGAATTGGGATACATTTTCCATGTCGAGCACAGCAGAGCACTTGAGTTGAGAAATATATTCATAGAATATTCCATATATATATATACTTCCTTATAAAATGATAAAAGGCTCCTTCATGGGAGTTTTCTATGAACCAAATTAATTAGAAAATGGAAAATAAATAAGTCATCTGAGTGGTCCCGTACGAGGTGAAAATTGAGAATTAAAAAAAGTCTTTGCTACAATATATGAAATATTCAACGACTTGGCTTATGTTTACTTTGAATTAATGGTTAGGTAGACTATGGCTGACCATAAAATTTAGAAAATGAAAAAATTATTTAAACCGACCTATCAAACGCTTTTGAAACTGAAACTGACAGAACCGAAATTGAAAAAACTGCTAATAGTTAAAACTGTCATTGAACGATCAGTTTTTTTTATTAAGTAATAAACCAATCGAAAAAACTAAAACCGACCATTATACATATATATTAATTTATTAAGTTTTTTTTTTTTTTACTTTATGTATTGTAATTACTAATAATATATTATTATATCATTAATTAATATTAAAGTTAAAAGAATAAGATAATTAGTTTTTGAACAATTAATTTATACATTTGTAATTGTAAAATATAGAATAATATGTTCGTAGAATAAATTAGATCATATTTTAAAATATTAAAAAAGAAATTCAGTTTGGGCGGTTTATAAACTAATCAAACCGAGATTTAAAACGGTTAGTTTTAAGATAAGTTTTAGATTGGTCGGTCAGTTTTCGAATTGCACCGATCCAGATCGAAAACTGAATTCTTGATTTTTATATAGAAAAAATCGACCAAACTGACCGACACTTAGTCCTAAAATACACAAACATGATTGACCAATAATTTTTACTTGTTACTGTTTTTAGAACAGTATTAAGCAACAACATAAGTTAGAACATCTTTAATACAAGTTTACCTCCTATTGAGCTAATCAGAATTTTTAAAAATAAAAATAAATTAAATAGGTAAGGACAAGTTGAATGCAGGCACTAAGCCTACATTTTATTTTCTATGTTTAAAAAATTTAGCTAGCCAATCACAAGCAAGAAAAAAAAATAACAAAAATAATAAGTAACTTACTACTTGAATAATGCTAATATTTAGTTTATTAATTGGAAAATTAAGGTTACAGGGAAAAATTGAAAAAGAAAGAGAAGGGAAAAAAAGAAAAAAAAAAATATCTATTATTTTAATTATTTTCCCTAAGAACCTCACGCGTGTATATTTTTTTACATGTCAATTGTCCTACTTCGTATTTAACAAAGCATTTTGCATAAAAAAGTGAATATAAAAAATAAATGTGAGTTTAGAGAGTTTCACTACTAAAATATCAGTTTTGTGGAGTTAAATATCACAAATTATATAGGTCAAAACTATCAAGTAGTATTGTACTTGGTATTTAGCAAAGCATTTTGCATAGAAAAGTGAATATTAAAAATGAATGTGAATTTGGAGAGTTTTACTATTAAAAAAATAAAATTAAATGTCACAAATTATATAAATCAAGAAGTATTGTTCTGCTAAAAAAAAAAAGAAGTATTATTCCTAATATCTATTTAATATAATAATTTTATAAAATATGGTCACCCTAAACACATCTAATAATAGTTCTATATGAATAAGCACGACCAAGACACAAATACTTTGATTCATAAATTGACTTGTCATGACTCTCTAGGGTTTGACCTAGTTGGCTCTATAGTAGAAAATTAGCAAAAATAGAAAGAAAGAAAGAAAGAAGAAAAAATGCAGCAATTTCGCTTTAACAAAAAATTATCAGAAAAAGAAAAGTCTTCAACAAAACAAACTCCCTTGCCTTGCTTACCTCCGAATTTAATAATATTAATATATCATAATACTCTATTGTATAACATCAACTTGTTGAGACTCTCTCTACCTAATTTTTAAAAAACTTACATTTTAATTTGGCCATCTGATGTTTATTTTAGGAGAACTATAATTATTCCTACAATATATTTTATAAATGAGAAAATATATTTATTTATAAATTACAGTCTATATTTTTATATTAGTTTTGATTGTATACACTTCTTTATTAAATCTAATTTTTGAAATGATAAAATGTATTAATAAATTCAATAATTAATTATAAAAAATTTGAATATCTAAAATTATGAAAAGTACAATAAACAACTTTACAATTATAATATATGAATTTTCAAATAATTTTTTATTTGTTAACTATTATGCTGTTATCTAACAATTTAATTAATAATAATAATAATAAATAAATAAATAAATAAATAAATAAATAAAAGGTACCCAATTCTTATTATTAAATAGTGAGTATCTTACCTCAGTATTAATGGAATGGAAGATTTTTTTTTTAGAAGAAAATTTTAAAACTCCATAATAGCTCTAAAAAAGAAAAAAGAGAAAGATATTGTTAAAATTTCATGTCATCAGCCATGATTAAAGATGAACAATCCAGATATCCAAGCCACCAAATTTTATTAGTTTCTACAAATAAAGTATACTTAGCAAGATTGTAAGCAATAACATTAACTGTCTTAACACAATGAATAACTCGCATTATTAAAGAGAGTTATATTACAATAAATGTCACGAAAAACTAAGCTTGAAGGCGAGTCCAAAGAAATATTATTGTTAATCATATTAACCATATTAAGATAGTCAGTCTCAAACTGAACATTTTCACCAAAAAGATAACTTGAATTCCTACATGATGAAGAACAAGAGCTTTAGCAACTTCAGCCTAAAAATGTTCAATCATGTGCCAAATAGTCGAGGCAAAAACTAATCCCATGAGTATCACGTATAACCATACCCATACCACAAAAAAACTCATCACATCTAAAACTGCATCAATGTTAACCTTGAAGAAGCCCACTAAAAGGGGCCCCAATGAGGCACATGAGAAGAGAGGAAGAAGACACGAGCAACCTTGTTGCCCTCACAGAAACAATCTCTCTTGGTTTCAAAAGAGACTTTTGATAATCATACAAAAAATCACGAGCCCAATTGACCACCAGCTCAAGAGAAAAAAAATACTATGCACCTTTTTATTTCTCCTATACCGACCTTCACATAATGACAAGAGCTAGGGAAATTATTCTTTAAGTGTGTCTTTTGTCTGTGGCGTGGGGCTAAATGAGTTTTTCTATTTTCTCAGATTGTCAAATGGTTGTGCAGGGTTTGAATGCTAGGAAGGTTCCCATTTGGCAGGCTCACAAGACTTTTGATGACACCTTTCAGGTCTTCTCTGGTCTCCCCAATGTTCATATGTGTTGAATTCCTCGTGCTTATAATGGAGCTGCCCATGACTTAGCAACCCAAGCTGCTAGCCTGCTGCAAATTCCTTTTTTAAGTCCTTCTCTACTGGGGAAGTGGCACCTTTTGTTGCCACTATAAACTTTGGCTTCTAAGCTTTTTTGTCTTTCAATATAAGGTTGGTTTTAATTAAAAAAAAAAAATGAAGAAGCTAATTCCACTTGAGAAATTGGTAACAATAAATTGATAGTTTTAGTGTAAGGATGAATAAGTGGTTAAAAAAAAAAACTCTTTAGTCTTTAATACCGAAGCTTATAAAGAATCACCGTATTATTAGTCACATTTATCTTTTGGTTGTTATATTTACACTCAAAATATGAAGCATCAATATTTTTTATTATATTAAAAGTTAAAACATATATTTAAATCTTAAATTTTATTTACACCCTAATTTTAATAATTAAAATTGACATTCTCATTATTAATTTGTCGAAAATTACATTAATTATTACAACACAACAAAAAGAATGAAGAAAAAAAAATCGTACAACATAAAAAAATAAATTTATTATTATTTTAAATTACTTTTTATTTTCATATATGTATTTATATTTGAAACTATATTTGGCATTTGTAACTTTATAATCCAATTAGTTTTAAATCAACAAAATCGAACTTACAATTTTGTTTTATTTTTATTGTTTGTAAAATAGTGTACAAATCAAACTATTTTATAGAAAGTACATAAAATGAATATAAATAAGAATATTTTGTAATTTTATGATCTATAGATGTATTGAGTGTAAAAAAAAATTTCATTTTTTTTTAACTATTTCATCTGTTCCTTATAAATAGAAGAAAACTCCATCCAAGAGAATCTAATAGAAGAAAGAATAATACAACTCAACCTAGCTTTATTAGACGTAATCTTCCTAAATTCCGTATCCATGTAAGGAAATGGTCCCAGACAAAGTTTGTTCTAAGGTTTATCATGTCTCTAACTTGTTACTCTTTTCATGATTTACTTGGGGGACACAGCCAATGATATGCTTAGTTCTCAAGCACTCTTCATTGCAACAATCCAAAATATAATACCCTTTTTCATGTTTTTATGGTTAAAATACCCATACACCTTTTCTTTTTTTAATTAAGGTATGATATGAACCGGTTACACCCATACGTACCTGCTTCCTTGTACCTTGTTAAATATTGATTAACCACTCAGATGAAATGAAAAAAAGCCTACATAATTTCATAACGAAGATGCATAAAAAAAAAAACACTATATCACGGCACCAAACATTAACATTTTCATATATCAAAGCCATTTCACAGTACATCATCATACACATATTAATCATTGATAAACTAATAATATAATAGACCTTACAACTCACACCACACCCAATACAAGACAGTATACTTTGCAGTATAAGAGAACAGAAAACCCAATGTCTAAAACCTTCTGTATACAGGAGAATACTAAGCCTCGTTGCGTTTCACCTCACAACCTGTCCTACATTTCCCGTCTGCGTCTGCATCTTCTTCGGCTCAATCTTACTTCCATCAGCTCTTAGATTTGAGAGCAAGGCATCTCTTCCTGATAATACTATTTCAAAAAAGCCATCTACTTCCTTCGTAAGAAGCTCAATTCCTCCTGAAAAGCTATCACCTACTGTTCGCAATTCTGTAACGGAATTCTGGAAAACATCCTCATGATCAGAGGCAGACCCTTCTTGGATCATAGGATATAATCTCTTAAGTGTAACATCAACAGCTTCCAGCTCTGTCAACGCAATGGGTTTCCTGTTAGAAGTATTTCTAATTTCCTTATTTACACTAGTCTGCAAGTCCATAAAAGCTTGTGCCCACAAGTATGTCTCGGAAACATTTAAATTGAACAGCTTCTCTGCAGAACCAGAGAAGACAGCAGTAAAGACGCTATACACAAAAACAATCTCCACCTTAACTCCATACATAGCACGCATCAAAATCTTTCCTTTAGCAGAGTTCTTAACCTTTGGAAGATCAAGTGATTCAACCAGACTATCTAATATTGTCCAGCACTTGTCAAGTCTAGGATTCTTTGTATGAATATGCTTTCTAAATCCATCAACTGAAGAGCAGGCACGTGCAAGCTGCTTTGAAGGGGGTGACTCCAGATTATGCATGGCACACTTTAGGAAAAGCTGTCCCTGATTCAACCGTGAGAGCTCCGAGTTGAAAGCATTGCATATGTCAAGCAACTTCACGCTGATGTCCAAGTACACATCAATCCATTTCTCATCCCAGTCACAAACAGGAAGATCAAGATTACTAATGAGGGCTTTTATGTCATTGTAAGTTTCAGAAATGGATTCCATTGCTAACTTCATCCACGACAAACTGAACAAACTGAATATATCACTCTTGTTAGTTGGGTTCAGCTTAATCATTCTCTGAGCCAAGGTTTCCTCAAAAGAGTTCAACAGCTGAAGAAGCTTGGGAGACAACTGCGAGCCCTTAGGTGATATCATTCTAAAGGGATTTCCAAAAGGGAAGAAAGCTCGGTGCGGTTCCTGTGGGCGACTCATATTCAAAAGTAGTATCTGCAAAGACAATACTGTGTTAGAAATCCTACTAAAAAACCAACGAGTTAAAATACTCGCCTTGCCATTGTAGGATAAAACTCAACACAAAATAAATTTGGCTTGCCAACCAAAACAATCAGCAAATAATAAAATACCCTAGCTGGTTAAGTTCTAACCATGAATTTACAGGGAAAAATAAAATAAAGAATTCAAAGGAATAAAAAACGAGCTCCTAAGGAGAGCAGAAAGGAATATTTTGTTACTATGTTTGCAAAACATTGTAGCAATCAGATGGTTGATTGGGTACCGGATGAGACTGCTAAGGAGAGCAGAAATAATTTCAAATAAACCACCTAGAAAACGAAAACTAATTGTAAGATGAGTACAGAATTTCATGAAAATAGCCTTTATGAAAAATTTTATTAGCAAAATAACTTAATAAAAAATTTTATTAGCAAAATAACTTAATAAAAAATTTTATTAGCAAAATAACCTGGTCGCAAAAACAACCATGAATAACATGTGCGACCATAAACGACCCTTATATAGATCTACACAGTGCGACCTAGCATAGAGAAAATTAAGTGAGGTTATTTTGTAAATTTTAGTATTTGATATGGTTAGCTTGGCAAATTTCTCAAATTTCATTCTGAAAGAAGCCTCATCTCAGTTCCTCTATCCAGTTTTTCAGCAACCAAACGAAGTCAATTATATCTATACAGCCAAACCCTAACCCTTTTCGTCCAAAAAAAAAAAAAAAATCTCTTGATCCCCAAACTCTCGACTTCTTATTTATGTCTATCCCAGTAACAAAAACTACAAACAGAGCCATCTTCATAAAAACTTCACAAACAAAAACCATAGAAACAACACAACGCACCAGATCCAAACGTAAATTATAAAATAATAATAAAATTAAAGCACATAAGACGAATACATGCATAAAAACTATATATACAATCAAATTGACTCACCAAACTAACAGATCTGCAATAACCCTCCACCAATCGACGAGAAAAATTACCACAAGAACATACAGAAAATAAACCCTATTTCTCAGCTTAATCTACTGGGAAAAGGTCGTATAAACTATAGGATTGTGCTAAACCAAGCAATCAAAGGCGAAAAATGGTAAAATATAGATAAAAGAAAGAGATATTCATCACCAGAATCAACACGCTGAAAGAGAGAAGTTTCGAGGGAAGTTTCGCAATCGGCGCCTCTGAAATTTGTGGTCCGTTGAAATTTCTAGAGTTTTGTGCTGCCCTTTGTAGCTCAACAAGAGTTGGTGATAGACTCACCCAGCAAAATATAAAAAATATAGGACACGTGTTTGAAGGTGATATGATGGGCGGAAATTAATACTTATTTATTTATTTTGGACAAATTACCAAAAGACGTAAAAGAGAAATATTTATTTATTATTGGTTTTCAGAATATAAATAATGGAATTTTTTATTTTTACACTTTAAAATAATTTTTTTTTTTGTATTTTTACGAAATTTTATATAGAAAATTTTATTACAATTATCACTACAACTTAAATAGAAAATTATATTGCAACTAGCTGTAACTACTTTAAAAACCCAAATTGTAAATTTGAAAAAAAAAAATTAAAAAAAATTGTATATGAAATAATTCCCTAAAAACAAATATTTATTATTATTTTTTTCAGCAACGGGCAGATTCTTTTATCGCGTTTCGCCAGAGAGAACTGTTAAAAAGCAGGGTAACTATTACTATTTACAGTTTTTTTTTTTTTTGCTGGCTCTATTACTATTACAGTTGTTATGTTGATTTTTCTTTTTTAATGTAAAACCTCCTCTAATTTTATTCATTATTTAGGTAGTATTTGGTTTGTTGTAATGCTATTATGCTAATGTGATGAAATAAAAATAATAATAAGAATTGATTATAATGTTTGATTTATAGTTAAAATAATATTATAATCAAAATTATTATGTTTAATTTAGTATAAAAATGTAATAGAATAAATTTTATATTGAAAAAAATAATCCTATTAATTTTATTTTATAATTATAAAATATTAACAAAAAAAAGTAATATAAACCTTTGCCTTTTTTCTACTATATTTTTATTAAAATATTTTTTTTTGATGTTAATAGAGTCTAATTATAATGAGGATTACATTGATTTTGGTAAGTAATTATTATTACTATACTCAATATAATAATTATTACATTGTAATAATTATTATGCTAATTCATGTGTTGTGGAATTATCATTTTGCATCACTATTGAAAGATATAAAAGAACAAAAAAAAAATTACTCTCCACAAAGGAAAAAAAATAGCTAAAAATATCATTATAAAGCATAATAAATTGCTAAAGCTTTAACTTTTTTTTTATTTAAAATAAAGTGAAATTTTATTAGCAAACATCTTTCATGATTCCATCATGAAAACTAAAACTATGAGAGAAATCTTCACTCCTAAGAACATGATCAGCTACCAAATAGCTAGTTCTAGCTAAAAAATAAGTAATATTATTGGTAGATCGTTTAATACAAAAAATGGACACATCATTAATAATATTCAACAATACCTTACAATCATTGATTACACTCTCAAAATAGGACACCATTCGAATTGGACTTCTTATTGCTTGAACTACGGTAAGACAATTCGTTTCGATAATCACTCGACTTCATCCTTTGTTTTTAATCCAACTTAATGCTTTTTGTACTCCCATGGCCTTCGCACTTTCAGGCGACACAAAACCTTCTCTGCAGCATGTAACAGCTTCAAAAACCAACCTCGTAGAGGTTCGTGGAACACCAACAAAACTGTAAGTCTTGGCATGAGAGAAGAGTGTCGTATCAACGTTAATTTTGATCACATCTTCACTTAATTTTTGCCATGAATCTGCTCCATCAGTCGCTGTCAAAAATACAGCAATAGGCTAAAGAAAATTGTCCTGTGCACGAGCCCATTGCTCAAGGATAGAGTGAGCCAAAAAAATAACTGCAGCAATCGTACCTCTTTTCTTCTTCTAAACGCAGTCATTACACACCTTCCAAATCGCCCAACATGTCATCGTTATTAACTTCTTGTTCTCCCCATCAAAAGAGCACAACGTAGGGTGAAGCCAATTTGAAAAAGTACATGCAATACTCGTGCTAACTTCTAAATTATTGCGACACCAACATGATTGAACAAAAGAACACTCCACCAAGTAGTGAGCAATGATTTCCCGACCAGTTTCACACATAAGACATAGCGTATGCACATTAACATGAAGATGCCTCAATTGAGATTTTGTAAGAAGATAGTCCAAAGCGGCTATCCATAATAAGTCTTTAACTTTTGAGAGGACACGGAGGCACCACATTTTACTCCAAAAGTCTGTTTCATTCAAATGCAAATAGTTCTCTTTAAGCTGTTGCAAATGTCTGTATGAACTTTTTACTGAAAAAAAAATCATGAGTTCTCAAAACACCAGTACCACAAATCCTCATGACGACTTGAACACAAGGGAATACTCAGTTTTGTATCTTTGTCATTAAAAGAAGATTTTGAAGTAACTAATACTATAAATTTTTGTTATACTCAATGATTTAGAATCTTAACTTTATGTGTCTTATTATTTAAGACAATAATATTGATAAAATTAGAAAAAAATTACAATTTTATAAATTTTGAGTACTTATGTCGCTAAAAAAATATTGAGTTTATGTCACTTACAAACATAACATTTTGGACACTTATGATGCTATTTTTTTTGGGTTCATTTAAATCTCTCTAATTGTTAACATTTTTTATCAAAAGAATCTCTCCTACTAGATCATCTCTAATGGCACGACATAAACTTAAAATTGGTGAAGTTTTTCCACTAAAATGCTCTAAGTAGACTTCAAAAGCCATCCTAATTATGTGGGTGTTTACATTATCTCATTAATAATAGTAGCACTACAGATTATACTAATTTTTTTTTATTAGTTTTTAATATTTAAATAATATACTTATAATTAAACTTTTGTATATATATTATTTATGTTTATTTATAAGTTAATAAAATAATATAATAATAAAAATATAATTTTTAATGTTTTTTTTTTTTTTTTGAGAAGAAATACTATGTTATTATAAAACCAAAGTGATATCGTTTACAATAACATCGTAAATCGGAGGAGGGATAATACCCATCCAAAAGCAAGCTTCTTCCAACCCTAAAGCATATCTAGCTAACCCGTGGGCAGCCATATTAGCATGACGCTTAACATGACAAATAGATACATTAGGGAGAGAGGAAAGAAGGCAAGAAATGTCTACAATTAAATCCTTAAAAGAAGAAATTGCATTACAAGAAACAGTTAGAGCATTGGAAACCATGAGAGCATCTGTTTCAATGTGAGTAATTGGTACTTCCAATTGTAGAATCCAATTTATGCTGTGGAAGAGAGCCTTGGCTTCCATTTCATGGGAAGCAAAGCTGCCAACAAGAGGCTTTGACATAGCAGCAACAACAGAACCTGTGGAGTCTCGCACAACTGCACCAACACCAATGATATGTCGCTGTGTGTCGACAGCTGCATCTACGTTGAGCTTGAGGGATGAGTGAGGTGGAGGTCGCCATGGTATAGAAAGAGGAGCAACCAGGTTGTGTTGGGAATTACTTGCTGCAGCCGAGGACTCCTGATGTGAAGTGGATGTTGTCGATGAAGGCCTGAATTTCTGCTGGGCTGTGCGAAATTGCAGCAGGTAATTAGCAGCAAATAAAGCAACAGATCTTGCTGGTTTGGCCTTGTTACCATGAACCACACGGTTTCGCTCAGTCCAAATACACCACAAAACACAAATTATATGTTCCATTTCTGGTTTGGTGAAGATGTTGGATAGATGTAGGAGATAATCACCCTTGATCATTGTAGAAGTGGAAGTCCAATCAAGATTGTAGGATGCAGAACGCCATACCGAACGGGCATACTTACAACCAAAGAATGCATGACCAATCGATTCCCAAGCTTGATGACAAAGAGAGCAAGTAGCATCTGTTATTACTTTCCTGCGGACAAGAGAAGTAGCTACAGGCAGCGCATCTTGGAGAACCCGCCAAACGAAGATCTTAATTTTTTGAGGAAGATTCAAAGACCAGAAAAAATTCCATTGGGCAGGTGCGGAGGAGGTAGCAGCAGGTTGTATACATTCTTCAAGTTCAGTGGCAAGGTGATAACCCGACTGGACACTATAAATTCCAGAGGTGGTGTGATGCCAAATCAAAGTATCAGTACTCTGGAAATAGCTAATAGGAATGGTAAGAATTTTTTCCACATCAACCATTGAAAAACAGCTTTCCAAAAGAGGTACATTCCATTCACGGTTCTCTGAAATAAAATCAGCAACTATAGCTGCTGGAGGTCCATTATAATATGTTGGTTTGAAATTATAACATCCTGGGATCCAGGGATCCGAACCACAGTTAATGTGCCTGCCATCACCAACTTTCCAACGTAGACCAGCTCTGATAAGCTCTCGGCCATGTAGAATTCCCTGCCATGTTAACGATGGTGAATGGCCATGGGAGGCGTCCAAAAAAGATGTCCGAGGGAAGTATCTGCCTTTGAGAATTTTGGACAGCAATGATGTTGGATGATTGAGTATTCGCCAGGCTTGCTTTGCAAGAAGTGCTTGATTGAAGTGAACAAAAGAACGAAATCCCATACCTCCATGCGATTTGGTTTTGCATAGCAGCTTCCAATTTTTCCAATGGATTTTATTGCCCGTTTCAGTTTTCCCCCACCAAAAATTAGCCATCATTGATTCAAGTTGATTGCATGTAGCAACTGGAAGTTGGAAACAACTCATGGCGAAAGTTGGAATCGATTGAACCACCGCTTTTAGCAAGACTTCTTTACCCCCGGCTGAAAATATTTTCTCATTCCAAGCATTCATTAATTTCCACACTTTATCTTTGATCTCTCCAAATAGTTGTTGCTTGTTCCTACCCGAATAAGATGGAAGCCCCAAGTATTTTTCATGACACTCACTGATTGGCATTGCAAGATGTCGATGAAAGAATATTTGGCTAGCTAAAGTGGTATTGGGAGAGAAAGACATTACCGACTTGTCCGGATTTAGAAGCTGTCCCGATGCCCTATGGTAAATGTCCAAACAACGTTTAATAGCCAAGCATGAACTCTCAGTAGCATTACAAAATAGGAGGCTGTCATCAGCAAAGAACAGATGAGAGATGGGTGCAGAGTGTCGAGTCAAGGAGTAGCCATGAAGATTTCCAAGATTTTCCTCATACTGAAGCAGTCTAGATAGACCTTCAGAACAAATGAGAAACAAATATGGCGATAAAGGGCAGCCTTGGCGAAGACCTCTAGTTGGAGTGAGGGAGCCTGTAACTTCTCCATTGACAAGAAAAGTGAAGTGATTCGTTGTAAGACAGGCCATGATCAAAGATATCCACTTGGAATGAAAACCCATCTTTTCCATTGTTAATTTCACAAATTTCCATTCAACACGGTCGAAAGCCTTACTCATATCAAGCTTGAGAGCCGCCACTCCTTTACGACCAGAAGTTTTATGCTTGATTCCATGAATGAGTTCAAAGGCCACTAGTATGTTATCCGTGATTAATCGATTTGGAAGAAAAGCGCTCTGAGTTTCTGAGATGACATATGGTAGAACATGCTTGAACCGACCAACCAAAACCTTCGTGATGAGCTTGGAAATGACATTGCAAAGACTAATTGGACGAAAGTCTTTGACCAACTGAGGCTTCTTAATTTTCGGTATAAGTGTAATTAAAGTTGAGTTTAGCGGAGTTGGATCAGCACCTTCATTGAGAACACCAAGGACAGCAGCTATAACTTGTGGACCAACTATATCCCAATTTTGCTGATAAAACATGGCTGACATTCCATCAAGTCCAGGACTCTTGTCCGGAGCCATAGACTTTAGAGCAAGTTCAACTTCATTGGCTGTGAAAGGCTTAGTAAGATCATCATTCATTTCCGTAGTGATAGTTGTTGGAATAGCATCTATGAGGGCAGCAATAGCATCATCATCGGTAGGGCCTGCTGTGAAAATTTCAGCATAATATTGACAAATAACATCAGCAATGCCTTGTTTAGATGTTACTGTGACTCCCGCATCAGATTTGAGAGAAACAATTTTGTTATTAGCCCGTCTTGCATTAGCTTTCGCATGAAAAAACGTGGTGTTTTTATCCCCCGATTGCATCCAATCCACCCGAGATCGTTGTTGCCAATAAACTTCTTCCTGCTCAAGAAGATCATCTAAAATAGCCTCAGATTGTTGCAAAGATGTGAGTGTGGCACTGCTGTGATGTTGTACATTATTAAAATGTGAGACTTTTTGTTGGGCTTCAGCAATCCTTTTCTTCATCCTACCATACTTAGAGATGTGCCATGATTGCAAATTCTTAGCACAGGAGTCAATTTTGCCAAGAACAGCTGCAATCGGGTCAGCTATAGCAAAATGAGACCAGCTAGCTGAGATAATACCTTTGCTCTCAGGATCCGATAACCATAACCTTTCAAACCGAAAGCGACTTCTTCTTTTGTCAACATTAGAGACAGAGTTGAGTGGCATAAATTCTGCTGTAATGGCACGATGATCCGAAAGATGAAAGTCAAGATGAGTTAGCTGTGGTGATTGAAAAGATTGATCCCACTTATGATTGATAAAACACCAGTCCAGCCTTTCTTTAATGGTTGCAAGTGACTTGCGATTCTTCACCCATGTAAACTTCTCACCAACATACGGCAGTATTCGGAGTTGACAGTGATCAAGAGCAGTTTGGAAGGAGCTAATTTGGGCATCACTACGAATTGAACCACCTTCTTTATCACCGGAAGACAAGATTTCATTGAAGTCGCCAATGACCAACCATGGAAGCAAAGGTGCTACATCTGCCAAACGCTTCAACAATAACCAAGACATGTCTCTATTTTGAGTGGCTGGTTCCCCATAGAAAGCTGTGAAATGAAAAACATGACCACCATGAAGAGTAACAAAACAATCAAAGAAACCACGGCCATAATTTTGTAAGTTCAAGTCCACAGTATCCTTCCAAAGAAGCATTAAACCTCCACTATATCCAACTCTAGGTACCTCCATTCCATTATTAAATTTTAAAGATTGTCTAACTTGAGTAATTGAATTAATACATAGCTTTGTTTCCATGAGGAAAACAATGTTGGGGGACTGTTGTTCAACAAGCAGCCGTAATTGCCTAAACGCACTCGGGTTCCCCAATCCCCGTGCATTCCAACTCAAGATTTTCATAATGAGCCGCGGGATTGCAAAGCAATCTCCGCGTCGCTGTCAACAGAGCCATCTGAATCCATTAAGTCCATGGAAACATTCTGACAAGAACCTTCACCGTGTGACAGAACAGAGGTAAAAGGCATGGGGCTTTGATTGCGACATCTCTTTAAAAATTGTCTCATGGAGGGGGAATCATTGTGTCGCTTTGGGGAGAGAGCTGGAGGATCATTTTCTTTCCCTTTTAATTTCTGCTGGTTTTTGAGTGTAGTTGCTGGTGTAGTTGGGAAGGGGACAGGTTTGGTGGTGGAAATAGTAGGGAAGGCAGTAGCAGTGTTTGATGATAAGGTTAAGGATTGTGGAGATCTATGTAGATTGTGCATAGTTGTGTTGGGAGGGTAGGTGGCATACGGCATAGGTGGCCGGGAAGCATTTCCAATGTCGGGTACGAAGATGTTGGGAAAGCTAATGGTAGTGGGGGAGATGGTAGTGTTGCTGGTGTGAGTAACCATAGTAGCAGAGGGTGTAGGTGATGTGAAAGTGGAAGGAAAGTGGGAAGTCTGTTGGTTTGGTGTTACAACCGGTATAGTGTGATGCACAACAGCCGAATTGTGCATATCTGAAAGATTATGGCCAGTCGGGAGGGGTGTTGAAGATTCACCTTGCAGTAAAACATGGGGCTGTGGCTTGGGAAGTGTGTTCAGACGAGGAATAGTCGAAGTGAGAGATGATCTTGCTAAGCGTGTCAACAACGGCCAAGCATTTCCTTTGGCGAAGTCAGTACGATACTTATCATATCCCGTTGTTGGAAGTTTGGCTCCTTTCATCCATGGGCCAAAGGGGAAGTCATCATCATTACCCGAATCCATTCTCTCCATAAAGGCAATGCATTTTTCAAAAGGATGACCAAGCATACCACACTCAAAACAGAACTCCGGGAGACGCTCGTATCGAAAATCAATCCAAAATTCATCCTGAACTTTGGGCAGACTAATCATTTGTCCACGGGGCAGAGGTTTAGTTACATTAAGGTTGACCCGAATGCGCAGAAAAGGGCCCCAACCCTCATCAAGAGAGTCTTCATGAACATCTTTAAAATCACCAATCAGATTTCCCAAAGCAGTAGCCAACGGCTTGGACTTGCTTAAGAAAGGCAAGCGATAAACTTGGACCCAAAATGGCACAAAAATGAATCCTTCTTAGAGACATTTTGCAGAACAGATGGAGTGTACATTACTATCAAGTGATTTTGGAAGTGCCAAGGTTCCTTATTAAGAACTCTAATTTTATCCCCTGCACATTGAAAAGTTACCTTAAAAATATCATCTCCATAATCAGAAATGGTAACATGGAAACGCCCCTTCCAATGACCCCCCATTTGATCAATGAAGGTTGGCTTGTGAACATATGTTTCAGAGAGAACCGTGACAAACAGGATATGGCTTGGAGATTGAAGTGGAGGAGGCTCAACATGTTCAGAGAAAGCAAAAACAGATGATTCTTCCTCTGTTAAGGATAAAGTGGAATGGATTGAGTGAGAGAGGGAGTCCATTATGGTGAAAAGTGTGATGATCGAGAGAGAAGGAAGGAGTGGCAGATGAAGATTGTGAAGAGAAAACCCAAAAAACGGTTAGAGATTCATGTATACAGAAGAGGGAAAATTTGAAATTGAAAAGGTAGTTAAAATTCCAAAAGTTAGTTAAAGAAAACACAACTGCTACAGACCTCACATAAGGCACTATGTATTCTAAGTTTATATAGAATTACCTATATAATTTTTAATGTTGTGATTAGAATTGAAAAACAATTTCATTAATATTCTATAATTTTTGTGCTGATATAAATATTAAATTTAACAGTGTTGTTGCATGCATTTCGTGTGAATGCGAGGCTATCCAAGAGAAATGCGTTGCGTTTTGATTGGCACGAGTTAGACAACTTACACGCGTGTGGTGCACTAAAAGTGCTTTCGGCTCAGTTACTACTTCCCTATTATCCCTTTATTTATGTCACATTTTAAGTCTTTTTCTTAAATAAATCCAAACAAATCTTTCCTAAATAATTTCCAAATATAATTTAAAAACTCTTATAATCTCAAACTACTGCTTTAAAAACCAAAACAACAATTACCATTGAATTTTTTCTCAAAAAAAAAAAAAAAACAATTACCATTGAATTGAATTTATATTTTTTTTTTTTAAAAAAAAACAACCTCATTAAAACTTCAATAGTAAATTCACTACATCTCAAGAGAAAATAAAAGTAGGGGGTGTACAAAAATTTTCGTAAACCGCCCAACCCGAATAACCCGCCCAAACCAAACTGACAAAACCGATAAAAAAATACAAACCGACATAACTCGACAAAATTTTAAACCGCCCAATCAGTTAATTGGGCGGGTTGAAAATTGACCCAAACCGCCCAATTAAACCGCCCAACCCGATTTTTATTTTTTTTTATTTTATATATATTATATATTATATAATATATATTAAAAAAAAAAGTCCAAAATCTTAAAATTCTTTCTCAACCTCTCAATAAAATTCTTTCTCACATATTGTGTATTTATGTGGTTAATTTTTATTTTAGTTGAAACTAAAAAAAAAAAAAAAAAAAACCCTCTTATTTCGGTTTGGGCGGGTTAATCCGACCAAACCGCCCTAACCGTCGGTCGGGTTAAGATTTTTTTTTTTAATTAGGTAGGTTGTATGCAGAATTTTACAAACCGAACTTTACGTTGGGTTAGAAAATATGTAGTATAAACCGACTAAACTGACCGATGTACAACCCTAAATAAAAGTATCATACTATATTATTATTTATGATTGTCTGTTAAAAAAACAACACTAATACAATCAGGGTGACCATGCCACCAACATAATTATTAAACAAAGTGAGAGCTAATTTTACTAAAAAAAATGTGCAAAACTATTAGCAATCCTGTGATGATATTAAAAAGAAAAACCATTAAAATTATTACAATGAACAAAGGTGTCCCTAACAATACAAAATAAGTAAGACTGATAATCTTATTATTATTAAGAGCATGAATAACAATAAGCCAATTAGACACCAACTCCACCTTCAGATGACCAAGACGAATAGCAAGCATGAGACCAGAATAAATACTCAAAGCTTGAACAACAATAGAAGAGAAACAACCATTCCAAGTCCAAGTACTAAAAACAAGAACAGAACCTCAATCATCACAAATAATCACCTCAGCACCAATTTTATCAAAGTCACTATATAAACTCATGTCACAATTGATTTTAACCACCCCAGAAGATAGTTTTTGGACCATTTAATAAATGGCTTGTTGTCAACAATATTTTTCTCATGAGCATTAGACCAACAATTAGCCCAACTTGAAAGGTTACAAATAGCCCATGCTCCAATCAAATAGGTGGTTATCATCTAAACAAACTTTGTCACTCACCCATTTATTTTGTCTATACGAGATTCTCCAAAGACAAACAATAAACTTTTCAAATAAAACATATAATATATTATCCAAATAAAAATAGAAGAATCCATAAATGTCCCACATAAAAACATAAGAACCTGCAAGTAATTGGTAATAGTGTTGCGAACCAAAGTAAGATTGATGCATCCCCAAATAGCATGAAGTGATGTTTCGGCCCCAAAGAACAAAAAACACAATATAATAGAACTTCTATTTAAGAATACTCTATTCAAGAATAACCTCTAATTTGTTATAAAAAAATCAAGTCCCGATTTAGGATAGTTATAAATAAGAATAACCTTTAAATTGTAATTAATTATACATTTTTTAAGTCCCGTATTAACAAAGTATACCTCTATATAAGAATAATTACATCTTAATAAAATATATACATGTATTTTGTAAATTTATTTATGTAAAATTAATAATTTTATTTTAAATTATAATACATGTATAAAATTATATTTACTAAAAAATATTTCTATTATGATATAGGTATTGTTATTATTGTGACATTGATATTTTTTGGATTTTTAATTTTTTTTTTTTAGTGTAACTCTATTTAATTATAACCTATCAATTAGAATATAATTTACTTGGTCCCAAGTGTATTCTTAGAATATAATTTACTTGGTCCCAAGTGTATTCTTGGATAGAGGTTCTACTGTAAATGGTTACGAGAACACCATAGTGTTTTAGATTATCATAAGTGGGAAGCCATTTGTGGGCAACTTTCCACAAGAAGTGCTTCACTTTAAGTGGGAGATTAAGATGTTAGACTTTATCCCACAAATTAGGAGTACCGCTAGAACTAAAATCTTGTCCAATACCAAGGACACGGGTTATATGCCAATAGCCACTCTTAACTAAGTACAAGTCCAAGTTCTCAAAATGCCAAACTAACAAATTATTTAAAGGAATCTGCGCTCGGGGGATAACAAGAATAACACCTGCCTCATTTTTTGAAAATTTGTTAGTAATCAAACAACTATGGGCGGCCCCGATTTACCACACGAAAGGCCACTCAATAAATTTTCAAGAGGTCACTCATCCTGAAATTACCTCAAGTTAATAGAATTCATTCGTGATGGGTTACAAAAAACAAGACGCACCTTGTTAATATAGGTAGTACCAATCAATCCATTTAAGCTCTCTTCAACTGTGTAGTCTCATACCTACACAGTCTTAGGATCATTACACTTAACTTTCCCTAGGCAATGTGAAATTACATAGCTCTCGATCTTTCTTATTGCGGATCACAGGACTCTGACTGTCACAATAATATTTTATTTATTTTATTTTATATCTATTTTTTAAAATCCTTAATTATTTTCATTACATATCAATAAATACATCATTAATTAAAGTTGTTAATATATCATTCTAAAAGTAAAATAGTTTATAATTATAGCAATTTACTTTATTGAAAAGAAGAAGAAGAAGAAGAAGCTAACACTGAAAAACTAAGATTTTGTTTTAGTATAATGGTTTAATAAAAGGTTCATATATTTTCAATGTAAAATAAGAAAAAAGAAAAAAAAAAAAGGATGTATAGTAATCTGTATTCTCAATCAAATTATGGGTGACTACATAGTGGTGTTCTAACAAATAATAATTAATGTGAAGATATTTGTATTGAAAAGTGAAGTAAGAAAAAATAAACTAACAAAATATCTTAGAATTAATATATAATTAAGAAG
This sequence comes from Cannabis sativa, assembly GCF_029168945.1. Classification (NCBI taxonomy): domain Eukaryota; kingdom Viridiplantae; phylum Streptophyta; class Magnoliopsida; order Rosales; family Cannabaceae; genus Cannabis; species Cannabis sativa. The sequence goes on along the minus strand of NC_083601.1, from coordinate 36,265,915 downwards.
ATATTTATCTTGAATCCAACACAAGATATCTAAAGTGAAATATGAATGATTATGTACGTAAACAATTTTGAAAAAGTTTCTTCATTTTCTATACATGAATAATTAGGAGTAGAGAATACATCAATTGTAAAGCATGTAAACAAATGTGTTAAATCTTTTATTTTTTCCAAAATGTAAGATCGACTACTAGGGGTGTACATCAAACCGCTCAAACCGCTCAAACCGCTCAAACTGCCTGCACCGCACCACACCGCAAAAAAAATGCGGTTTGAAATTTTTCGCGGTGCGGTTGCGGTTTGAATTTTTCCTAAACCGCACGGTGCGGTGCGGTTTGCGGTTTGGAATTATTAAACCGCGATTCAAACCGCACCGCACCGCATGTTTTAAAATTTAATTTTTATATTTATTTAATTAAGCCCATACATATGAGCCTAACCCAAGCCCATAAATCTTAGGACAAAATCCATAACTCTTTACAAACCCTCTCTTCTTAGCAACAAACCCAAGCCCATACATGTATATTAAAATTTGGAGTTAGAAGTTTGTGTTTGTACATTTATATTGTTGTTGGAATTTAATTAGTTTCAAGTTTATTATTTTGATTTAGGTGTGTTGTTGAAACTTTAAAAAGATTATTAACTTATTGTTGTTGTTATAACTTTTATTAGTCTCAAGTTTGTTGTATTTTCTTAAGTGTTTTGGAATAATAATATTAATGATAGTTTAATTATTTTGTGATGACTTCAAAAAAAAATGTGATAGTTCAAACCGCATAAACCGCAGAAACCGCACCGCACCGCATCATTTTTTGCGGTGCGGTTTTTGCGGTTTTTTAGTATCGCGGTGCGGGTGCTGTTTGGAAAATTGGAAAAACCGCATGTGCGGGTTAGTTTGAAAAAATGGTTAAAAACCGCACCACCCGCACCGCGAACACCCCTATCGACTACTGCTCTACTAATATTAATTAAAATTTTTTAATTAATTAATACTTACAAATCTTTTCTATTATTTATATTATGTTCAATGTTCATGTTACTAATTTAGATTTACCTCTAATTCAAGAAATTATAGTTTTTTTGCTCAATATCTCGGCTCTTATATATATGGAACACTTTTTAATCGGGTATTACCCATGAATATTATTAAACAAATTTAACTATAAATATTAATTTTAAAAATATCAAACTATCGAATTTTAATCTAATGACGAATAATGAAATCGCAAATTTGAATTCTATACTTAATTTGACTACTTAATTAAAAAATATTAAAAAATATCTCTTTTTACACTATATCAAAAATATTTAACTCAAACTCAACTTTTTCTTTTCTTATTTTTCTTGCTAAAAAACTTTTTTTTTTAAAAAAATTTTTTTACCGATAGAACAATCTCATCCCATATGATATAAAAATGAGAGATTTTTTTAATTAGATAGAAAAATTATCCATAAAAACTCAAAATTTTTTAATTTTACTCATTCATGGGTAATACCCATTAAGAGTGTACCCATATATATATATATTTTTAGTATGTTTTCATTTATTTAAAACTCATTCTTCGGGATTATAAAGTAGAATGCTATAATTTAGTTGTTACGGGTATTCCCTTTGGCTGGTTCTAGTTTTTTATAGGGAGATCTAGTTGCTTAGTCTTGTTGGTTGATTCTCTTCAATTTGATTAGTTTTCTAATTAAAGTTTTATTTTGTTTTTTGATGTTTTTTTCAGGAGGAACTTCAGTATTTTAATGAGTTTGGAGCGTCATTTGAAGATATTATAGCTTTATTGTCTAAATTTTTGGGGGCAGTTTTGTCCTATGGGCTCGCTCTAAGACTTTAGTAGCCCATGGTTGGCAAAGCATGCTCTGCGGTTAAAGGATAAACTATCCTTATTCGAGGAGGTTCCAGCGTCAGTAGTAAATGTGGGCATCGTAAATTCATGAGTGATTTTAACCATTAATTTTTAATGTAGTAATAACAATTTCTTTATTTATGATGTGGTATCTTCTTATATGAAATCAATAACTTTTTGTTTTATATTTCAACTATATATACTTGTGCACTTTTAAAAAATAAAAAAATAAATAAAATAATTCTCAACCCTGAGAATCGTAATGACATCCTGCATCAAATCTATTTAACCAATCAAAAACATAAAAAAAAAATAAAAATAAATAAATAAATAAATAAATACTCCCACATGTAATATTAAAAGTAATACGATCACCTAAATATTTTCTTCTTCACAAAATAATAGAATAAAAGTCAACAAAATTAATAATATATTTGCCCTTAAATCTTTTCTTTCACTCTTCATTTTACTATTATTTTTTTTTATTTATTTTCTTTCATTAGTATAATATTTTTTTAATAAATCATGAAATTTTATTAATAGCAATTAACTAAAATAATAGCTTGCAATCCAATTGGGAGATTTCATTTTCACATATATTGGATCACATCCAATGTTTTTAGGCCTATCCAGATCCGACCCAATCATATATTAGATGTTAGATTTTACCATCCGATCCGATCCAATTAATTTCCATCATCCAATCGGTCCAACATCCATTGGATGTTGGATTGGATCGGTTCTATCCATTGAATGTATTTCATATATATTTATTTGTTTAATTTAGATTTATCCAATATTTTAGACCTAGTATTTTTTAGATCGGATCGGATCCATCTAATATTTTAGGTCCAGTATGTATTGGATTGGACTGGATCCATCCAATCTAAGAAAAAATGAGTAAAATTTTAATGGGATAAGTTGATAATTATCTTTTTTTGGGTTAATTAACCAAAATTACCCTCAAAAGTATTTTAGTTAATTTGTACCTATTTTTTTAATTAACTTTCTTAAACTACCCTTGCAACACAACTCTTTTCCTTCTTTCTCAAAGTCATCAAGGTCTACAATCTCTACAAAATACAGATAATGCAACAATCGGCAGAAACAACTCTGCTACAACCATTTGAACTACATCATATCATCACTGCCTCTGCTATAAACACCGGCACTAGGTCTCCACCATACAAATTCTTGAGAGTAAGGAAGAGTCGGCGAAGAAGAGAGACAACCACAGGTCCACAGCAGCACTACTTGCCGCTGTAGCTGCGCAAGGGAGTTTATGGCTACGGTGTGGTTTGAACCTCAAGACGGCTCCGATTGTTGTTGATGGCTGCGAAGCTGGTTGTGAAGCTTTGAGAGAGAATTAGAAAGTACAGATCCATGGAAGGAGATGACTACGAAGTCTAGATTTATTTTTTTGTTAAAAGCATCAGATTGGGAAAAGTTAATGCTAATTTAGAGAAGTGTGAAAATGGAGGGATATAATTGGAAGAAAGAATGAAAAAAGAAGGTATAAATTAAAGAAATTTGGACCGAAGGTAAAAATGAGAGACACCAAATTAAAAAGGGTATACCATCTAATTTTTACAATTTTAATGTTCATTTTCATATATACATATAGATTTGACGTATAATAATATAAAATTTAATACTCATATAAATTAAATGAAAATACTAATTAGTTCGATTGGATATTGGATGTATTGGATTTTTAGACACCCCATCCACCATCCGATCCGATCCAATTGGATATTTAAAAATAACATCTAATCCGATCCAATCACAATTAGATATCCAATGTTTGACGGTCGGTTGTAATTGGATTGGTCGGTTCTCATTGGATTTGATCAATTTATGCACACCCCTATGTGAGACACATGACCAGGTTTATAATAAAAAAACTAACTAAATAATCAGTCTTTAACTTTTATTTTTTATTTTTTTAAAAAAAAATAATAACTATTTTGATTTTCAATATCATATTATTATTAGTACAATTAAATATCGAGTTCAATATAATTTAATATTAACTTTTATAAAATATCACTAATCAATTGCAAAACACTATTTAAGTGGTGCTAGACATTGGTACACCATTACTCCTCTATAATAATGTCTTTTAAAAAATAAGAAAAATCACCATTCAATTTATAACTTTTATTATCATTCATAATTTTTAGGGTTATGTCACAAAAAAAAAAAAAAAACCTTTTGGGGGCATTTATTATTATTGTTATTTATTATTACTGTTATTTATTGTTTAAATGTTTACCAACTATCTGGCATCCATCAAATTTAATCTAATAACAAATCTTGTAAAGCTTGTTAATTGTATAATTTTTTTTTTCCATTATCTTTCTACCGCTAATTAGTAATTTTTTCCCCCAAACTTTGATATGTACTAAATCGTGCCCCTGAATTTTTTTGGGTGTTAAAAATTTCCCCCTAAACTACTGAAATTGTTAAATTTAAGGACTTTTGTCTAATTTTAATAAAAAATTCTAACATGAATGAAAATTCAAGAAACATGATTTAATATATATCAAAGTTTGAGGGGCATGATTTGGTAGATATCAAAGTCTGAGGAGCATGATTTAGTACATAAACAATTACTGAAACAGTAAAATTGAATAAAATTAGACAAAAGTCCTTAAATTTAACAATCTCAATAGTTCGGGAGAAATTTTTAACGGCCAAAAAAGTTCAGGGAGCACGATTGAGTATATGTCAAAATTCGGGAAAAAAAATTACTAATTAGTCTCTTTCTAATATTAAATTTGATATATAATTTGCTAGAAATGTGAAATAAATTGATAAATCCAATAAAGCATGTTATATTTTATGTACAAAATAAACAAAAAAAAATGGTAAAATAAAACTAAAACTGTTTAGTTACTGACAGGATAATAAGGTTAATTGTTGAACTCAATAGTGAACAATTGAACACTATTGTTTGATAATTGATAATTCAAAATTTAAAAAGTTTGGTTACTGACAGGATAATAAAATAAATCTTAAATGTGACCAAACCTATTAATACAAGTTTTATAACTTGCAAGTAATTACAGAGATCACAGGACTGGAAGATTCCCTCATTCAAATTGCACCTACCAATAGAACTAAACCAATAAATTTTATTTATTTTAATTAAAAATAGTAATAATAAATAAATAAATAAATTCCCAAACCAAGTTAAGAGGTGACAAAAGTCAAAATCAATATACAAATGGATGATGTATGGTTGCTTACTTTGAGTTTAGGGAAGTGGGTTCCTTGTGGAATAAATTGCACAATGCAACTAGGAATTGAAAAAACTCTAATTTATTTTAAAGTGATTTATTTTATTTTCATAATTTTTGCCCTTATTGGCACTAGGCAGCAACTTTCAGAAAGAGGACTAAAAAACCTAGTTCCTCCACTTTGAGCAACTTTCCCTTTAACAAAAGCAAACAAAGAAAACAAAAACTTTCATTGCCATTTTTCCAGCAATTTTTTTTTAATAATCTATGTTTAACCAATAGAATATAGATTAAAAGTATTAATTGCCAGTTGTTATATAAATGTAATATAAGATAACCACACATGTAGACAAACTTTTTAAAAGGGTTGCTTGATCACAGGGCAAAAGCATAGAAAAGAGAAGAACAAAAAATTAATTTGGAAGACTGGTTCAGAAGAAGAAGAAGACCAAATGACCAAAAATAATCACTTTTTTAATGTTGCAGGCTGGAGCAAAACAACAAAAAAGACCACCCCCCCACAAAACAATGATGTCCTGCTTCTTACTCTTGAAAATTTATTCAAAAGAAAATTTCAGCAATAAATGAAACCCCAAAAATAAGATAAAGGAAAAGAATAAAGGAAAAAACAAAGGCATGTTATGTCATTGATGGAAAACCAACACCATGCCCACATTTCCAATATAGATATAAGGATTTTCCCACCTTGCTGGTGGTCCTACCAGGGGAAGGGAAAACAACATGAACAAGTTAATTTGTAGCAGCATAGCTTTCATTAGATTAGCTGGTAACTTGGTCCATACCAAGAAACCATCCAAATTTTGAAGTTGGCTTTGATGTTGATGCCCATCAAAAGTGGCTGGTATAATTGGGTCCACCATCCATAATTCCAACTGGCAATGATTGTGACAGAAAGTAGGAAGCTTATGAATGACGAGTTAAGAATGTATGGAAATTTAAGAATATGATAAGAGAGATTTGGCTCTTATAACGTGGATATTTGGAAAGAATGTATATAGGAAGTAAGTAACACTAACCATATTTATGTTTTACAAGCAGAAGAGAAAAAAAAAGATATCAACGACCTATGGTACCTATAACAATAATGAAAAAAATATTTTGTCCCAAATGTACAGATGCATCACAATTTGATGCAGGGCACATCTGAAAAGGTATAGGAGAAAGCTAAGCATACAACAAATACAGATTTTGTTGTTTTTCTTATGGAAGCGAAGGTGCAGCAATAAATCTTGTTGGGAAAAGAAATTGAGCTTCCAAAAACGAGGATCTTATCTGTTAGTCACCTAATCTTCCAGCACAGTTATCTCCACCTTGTTGGCTGGTGATGAATGCTGCCACTATCACCTTCACTTGCTGTTGTATCAGAAGTCTCTCCACCCAATTGTTTATCGCCTATTTTAGCACCAGCACGACTTTCTTGTTGTTGAGGATGATCACGATTTGGTTGTGGAACATCTCTAGCAGTACGGCGGTCCTGCATATTGAAAACAAAAATTGATAAAGGAGCTCGCTTTGCAAATAATAAAATGAATGAATTGGAAATCACTGGGACATAAGACGTACATCTCGAAATAGCAAGTCATCTGCCTCAAGCATGTGAATAACATGCCCCATCTTTGGCCTTTTTGTTGCATCAGGATCAACACATTTAAGGGCAACTAGGAGAACACGCTTGAGTGCTTTGGAAGTTGGCATCTCAGGCAGCTTGGGATCAATTACTTGCTCAGATTTCCGATTCCCAACCAAAGTTTTTAACCATTCAACCATATTCACCTGCAAATATAGATTCACTTTCAGCCTATAATTGGCAGCAGGAAAGCAAACTACAAGGTTTAACAAATCATAATCAAGACTAACCTCTCCTTGTTGTCGACTATAATCAACGGGGTTTCTTCCAGAAATTAGCTCCATGATGAGAATTCCAAAGCTATAGATATCACTTTTTTCATTCAGCATTCCAGTGCAAGCATATTCTGGTGCAACATAACTGAAAAAAAATGCCAATGTGAGCTTTCTTGATGATCTTAATAACAATGCAAGCATTAAATTCTTACATAAATAACCCCCATAAACAGATTACCAAGGGAGAGAAAACAAAGGATATCAAGAAAATGTAACTAACCCAAATGTTCCCATTACACGAGTAGTGACATAGCTTGTATCAGAACACAAGAGCTTTGCAAGCCCGAAATCGGACACCTTTGCATTCCATTGTCGATCAATTAGTATGTTGCTAGACTTCACATCACGGTGAACAACCTTCGGTTCAAGACCCTCATGAAGATAGGCCAAACTACACAATAGAAAAATGCAATTTCAGACAGACTTTTACATAGACATAAACAAAGGTGAAAATCATACAGAAAATAATTGATGGTAGTACCCTTTTGCTGTTCCCAGTAAGATGTTCATCCGGATCTCCCATGTTAATGGGCTTACTTCACCAACATCCCCATGGAGCCATTGATCCAGATTACCATTGTCAACATACTCATACACAAGCATCCTAATAAACAAAACAATGTCAATGAATGAAATCTCTTGACTGAACAAAACCTTAGTTCAGATATGAAGATATACAATAAGTTACCTATAGGCACCCTCAACACAGTATCCAAGTAACCTCACTAGGTTTTTGTGTCTCACACGCCCAATTACTTCTACCTCCACCTTAAATTCCTTCTCAGCTTGACCCCTAACAGTTGAAAAGTCTCGTTAGAAAGCCCGTTAGCCAATATGCATACACGGAAATAATGATTAAAAAAAAAACAAAAATTGGTTATAAACTCGCGAAGAGCCTAGATAAACAGTGGAAGACATGAAAAAGGAGGACACAAAGGTGTGTAGAAGAAGTGAACAAGTGCTTAATTTCGAATATAAGGAAAAAGATGTTCTTTCTCAGAGAGAAAAAAAAAACACACACACACCGAATTCACCGCAAAATGCAATTAAAGAAATTACATGAGAAACAAACAGAGTTTAAGAACATAAAAAGGCTTTCTTTTCTTATGCTTTCAACAGTGAAAGAGATCAATTTCGTTTCCCAGAAACCATAGAAAAATAAAATGAGTACCTGTTATTCAAGAGGTTTTTGACTGCGATTCTGGTACCGTCACCGAGAATACCACTGTAGACAATCCCATACCCACCTTCCCCAATCACATTCTCAGGAGACAACCCATTAGTGGCCGCTTCAAGCTCTCTCAGAGTATACCATCTTCCCCACCCAAGATGCGAAACCTCAGGACCTACGTTACCGCTGCCAAACGACGTCGTATCACCTCCACTCATCATCGTTCCCCTGCTTTCCCCACTGGATGCTCGATCCGAGAACACGACGACCCTATGGTCGGGTTTGCCGATCTCAACATGGATTTCAGGCTGCGGATGGTGGTGAACGATCTCCTGTATTTCCTTGGAGATCACTGGGGTTTGTAAATCAATGGCAGAGGCCATGGTTGATGTGGGCTTGGTCGAAGATTTGGACTTGTGCTTGGTCCGATGGCGAGAAGTGATGCAGATTGAGAGGAGGAAGAGTGTGATGACTATAAGTGAACCGACAAGGATTCCGATGACGACCCAGAGCCGTAGCCCGAATATGGAAGTGGGCTTGGAGAGCTCAGAGTTCACAAACGCAGCGTCGTAGATTGACATCGTTATCTTATCTGGGTTTCCTTTTTTGTTGTCGTTTTCTTGTGGGTTTTAAGAGGCGTCGGTTTGGGTTGAAGTGAGTTCGGCGAGGTGAGTTTTGAGGGGCATTGGCTCCGCCGGAAAATCCCAAGAAATGGTTTTTCTCTGTATGGGAATTATCGGACTCTCCGGCGACCAGAGGAAGAGGATTATAGAGAGAGAAAGATGGAGACTTTTTGAAAACTTGAATGGATTCTTACAGTGGCAGCAGTACCAGTTGAGCTGTCTGTCTCTGTATTTTTTGGATTCTTTTTAAAAATTAAATAATACCCTCTGGATAATATTTAATGACATTTATATCCTCTCTTTCTATTATAAATATTTAATTACTAAGATAGATATACAGATGATACTTTTGAAATCTTGACTCTCCTCTCTCTCTCTTTCCTTTTCGGCCTCTGAGGATGAATAAAATACTAAACTAGTAGTACATCATGCACTGATTTATTAGTATAGGGTTTATATAATCTTAATAATAATAATAATATTGATGTAATTGCTTGTAGAGACAACAATATATTGTAAGGATCGTAAGGATCGGTTTCATAACCATGGTCAATCGAAGATGATAGTAGTAGTGTGAGTGTGTGTCTGTATACAAGATTTCTATTATTTTTATATTGGGTTGCGTAGTTAATGAGTTAGACCAAAATTAGTAATATAAATATTTATAATAGGCATAAGTTAACAAGTGGAGAAACCATTTTGGATAATGGTAGCATTGGTCTGTCGTAACCACCTTTGGTGGCATAGTTCAAGGCTATTCGCTATGGTGTTAGGGCCGCAACCAGTCTCGACTTTTATTTGAATTCAACTTGCTTGTTATATTAATTTTCATTATGTTAGTTATAATTTTATTGTTAAAGAGGTTTATAGAGTTGTTCATTCTTTAGCTAAATCATTCATTTCTATAAAAGATGACGTGTTTCGTAGTGTTATCATTGTAACATATGCCTATTATCAATGATACTTTGCTCAATTTTCAGACTCTCTCAAGTTTTGTGTATTTCGAGATATTTTTCCATCATAAAATAAGTCATGCAAATTATTTAGTTGAAATGGTTTAAGAAAATAATGCTCTGTCAAAATTATACATATAAGGTAATTGTTATTTGTTTTGCTATTACATACACTGATTAATTAAGTTATTACTCTATTTATTATATAATATGAAATATAATTTACAGTAAACCAGATATTTTTAGTATTTTAGTTGTACACATAAAATAAGTATTTTTTTTATGCTAGAAGAAGTGTCTTTTATATATACATTTTTTTTTGAGTTGTACACACCTAGAAGTCAATCCTATAATCCCTACACACGCACCTCCCTCCAATACCTTCTATCCTATATTAACTAGCCTAATCAGCTGGTTACATATAAAAAAAAGTATTTTGATATTCGACCTCCTCGTTCTAAATTAACTATGAATAAATATAAATTATAATTATAATTTATCTAAATATATAAAAAATAGGGAAATTTACATCTAGAGTCTTAAAATATATCTCATTTACACAAATAACGTGACTTTTAAAATAATGAAAGTTACCCTTATATTTATACCGTTTTCATTAATATTAGTTTTGTGTTTGATTCATACGTTATTGGTTTATCTCTGTAGTATAGCTTTTTTATTTTTTTGCAATATATCTCAATGTTTGTATGAAATCTTGTCCTATACCAATAATTTTTTTTTTGTTGTAACTGTACATATATTTTTTTTGAATGGGAATAACTGTACATATAATTTGATATGTCTAGATTTAAAATATTTTCTCTTTCTTCTCTTTTTTTATATTTAATTTTTTTTTTTTGCTACACTAATAATTATTTGATCTCAAAAATTGTACTATTATGATTTACTCTTTAAGATAATTATTTTAATATGTGAGAAGCATATACTTTTTTGCTAGTCGGAATCAAAGGTAACATTTTAATTAGTTTCTTTCAATTTTTTTCTCTTGTTTTTCTTTTTAAAAGTTTCTTTTATTTTTAGTTTACCAACATTTAAGCAATATTTAAACTATGAAGTATACTAAATAAAACTATTTTATTTTATAATTACTTGTTATATTATATAAAAACTAACTAGTTTCTACAATAAACTTAAAAGGTAAATAAAAATATAATTTTAAAGTATATAATTAGTAATTTAAATGTTTATTAATTTAATTTACTAAATTACATGAGTTTTTTTATTATTGTTATTATAATTTATTAGTTTATTAAATAGACTTGAATGTAACATAAATATTGTTAAAAAAAAAAGTAATATAAAAGTTTAAAATAACATAATAATTTAATATGATTTAAAAAAAAAACACACACAGGTTTCAAAGTATCAGAAGGTATACTAAATAATTAGTATATAAAAATGGTGGCTTATTATATTACATAACAACTCATTATTTTCAATAAACTTTAAGGTTACCAAAATGTATTTTAAATAATAAGATACTATAATATAACTTAAAAATAATTAATTAATTATTAAGATATTTACAAATAAATTTTGGAGGTAACCAAATTCTATCTCAAATTATATGATATAAAAATGAATTTTTTTCTTTTTTTTTTTATGTAAAAGTAACTAATTAGTTTCTTATCAACATTATAAGTAAGTAACCAAAAGATAAGTTTTGAAAATGCAGCTAAATTAAAAATAAAAAGTAGAATTTAAGATTAATTTTGTTTCAGGCATATTAATTTAGAATTAAGGTATTTTTTGAAGATGTGGCAAGGTATTATTGTAAATGAGATTTGTGAAGGTATTTTTGTAATTAGTTTGTATTTTAAGTATATTATTGAAAAAATCCCTAAAAAATACTTATAATATCTTTCAAAAGAAAAAAATACTTAAAATATTTAGAAACAATAATCACAGCCTAATAAATAATTTTATTTCATCGTTGGAACTTACGTGGCAGCATTTAGTGAGCCGTGGGATTAGAATGTTCTAATTTGTAGGCAAATCCCAAACCACTTAACCCCAAACACAAACTCTTTCACTCAGTTATTTTTCTCTCATTTCAATTTGAGCATTGCAAGTTTTGGTAGATTCCTTTAAAACTGATTGGAAAAAAAATGTACATATAAAACCGTTTTTATAATAAAATTACTACGACAGTATTCAACTTAAAAGCAAAAACAAAAGGGAGAACATTTTACTCCACCATAGACAACATTTTGGTTCCTTTCTTTTAATTGCTTTGGTCTTTTTTTAAGTTTCAGTGCTCCACTACTACTGAAGTGATCTATAAAATATGATGGTGTATCAAAACTTTTAATCATGATATTTTTTTTTTATGTGAAAAGAAAAAAAGATCACTTAGTGAGATTCTTTTGCAAAACACACAATTTTTAATAACTTTCAACATTTAGAATTGTTTAATTCTTTTGATTTCAGTATTTAATCAACTATTTCTGACTACTTTTTGTATAGAAAGTGAAAGCTTTGGTCTTAAGTGTGATAACTATCGGCTGTGCTGGCTCCAACTTAGCATTTGTCATTGCCACATGGCCAGCCAAGTGGCCAACGCTTATGCATTCAATAATGTGCACTCGAAACCATCTAAATCCAATATCAATATGTATGAGGAAAAAGAAAATCATTACTAATACTCAACAGGGATGGGATGGGATGGACTTTATTGTTAATAACTCCACTAAACTATACCCATTCACTCACTCATCTAACTCTAACCAATCATATTTTTTTATGTACTTTACTATTTTTTTTTTTTTTTGAGTGGCACTTAATAATATTCGTACAGATACAGTTGTTTTTTTTCCTTTGTGGTAGAGATTTCTTCGATATGCAGAGTCAATCATGTGTTTGTTTGTGTGAATAAATATAGAAATCCATATTTTGTGAAAGTAAAACTGTAAGTTTATTTTTCCTTTTCAAGTTAAATTAAATCACCAAATTAGATTATTAGTCTAAATAGAAAGTTAGTCCTGTTTACTTCAATTGGTAAACTGTCCTAATTTGCGAAGAAAAAGAAGAAGAAACACTTGGTCAAAACTTAAATATATAAATATAAAATACTTTTAGTGATGATAAAAAACCACACGCACAAGCAAAAAAAAAAAAAAATTGTAGTATATCTATATCATATGTTATTTACCATAAATGTTGATGAAAATATATTAAGATAAAGTATTAATTTTGAGGACACGTGAGATTGAAGGCGGGTCCACCCGCACATTAATCTCATAATCTGGGATTAGTAATGGGTTACGTTTTCGCATCACGGGATTACTGTGATCAAAGAACACAGTGTTGACCGTTGATCATAGTCATTATATAAAATTAAATTATATTCCCTAATAATAAGTGAGAGCAGCATTTGTAATTTTTGTCAAAGCAGTTGATTATTCTTGTTTGGTGGTCTGTGGGTAGGAAGGAACAAGAAAGATGTGTGCATATGACTTTGAGATTTTTTAATGATTCATTTGGAATATTGCATATTATTTTAATTGAAATTTCACATACTTTATTATTCTTAATAAAAATAAATTCAGTTCAATAATAATATTGAAAATGTACAATGAATCCTTTCCCTTCACATGACTCCTCAATTGACTTTAATAATATCAACACCATTACTTGCTAAATATAATTAGTTTAGACTATCAAGCTAATGACCTAACTTTATCAGCCAATTACAAATGATCCCTAAAATAAATTTGAGCACAAACATAAAATTGAAAATGTAATTCAAAATTTCACAACTAATTAAAGGCTGTCATAAAATTTGTAACAAATAATATATATTTACATAACTATCAAGCATTTCTATTGGAGCCACAAATGCTATTCGCCCGTCTTATGAAAAAAAAAGATATCCAGGTTTGGGACCCACACATTTGTTAGCTCTTGCAGTGTTTTAAGAGTGGTGACCATCGACCAACCACAATTTTCAATAAATTTTTTACTTAATGTGTTTCCCTAATTACTTTCATGTCAGTCAATATGTACATTATTACAAGACAAAATTGAGGTGAAAAGAACAACTAATACTATGCATAAGAGAAAACACTTGCAACTTTCCAAAGTACAGTTATAGCATTTAGATGATAAAAAAATTCTCCACGAAAAGAAACTACAATAAATATAGCAGAAAGCTGTCAGAACAAGGATAAGTAAGCTCAAAGTCAGTCGGAATTTTAGTCATTCAAGCATACATGATAATCAATGATTTTTATGCCTATAGATAACCTCCCCTATTTCTTTTACTCTCACTTGTTTTGCTCATTTTATCCGTGCTTGGTTCACTTTCAACTACAGTGTGTTGTTATAGTAATGATACTTGCAAGATGTGTAACTGTGAGCCCCATAAAGATAAAGCTAGTGATTTCTTAGGGTTCAGAATAACCAAGCTGTTTCTGCTGTTATCCAAAGGTTACCCACATTAGTCTGACTTCTTATCTGGTTTGTCAAGAGCAGCCAACCTTTCAACAAGTGGGGGATGAGAATAGTGGTAAGCTGAGTACCAAGGATCAGTGTTCATGGCTGACAGATTCTCTTCCTGCAAACCAAGACATCTATTTAGTGCTGCAAATTGCATGGGCTAAACTTGGAAACCATGTGTCTAAAATGACAAAAATTAATTGAGGCGCTCAAATAAAGTAACTGGATTTACATACACGCAGGCAACAAACCCACTTTTGGAACATCAACACTTCCTAAACTACTTGAAACAGTAATTTACCCAAGTGTAGAGCACGAATCTATTAAATTATTAATGGGGAAAAAAAAATTTAATACCTGTAGTTTGACAAGAGCAGCCCGAAGTGAGGAGGTATAGCCAAGCTTCTTAGCAAAGGCATCAGCCTGCAACAATGATAGTATATGAAATCATCAAAATGAAGAAGAAAAAAGCCACACTGACAATGTACCCTTCTCACAAGAACTCACCTGAAATTCAAAAGATCGGCTGACCAGGTTAAGAGCAAAACTAACTAGATGCTGGAGCGGGATTACAGTGTGCTGCCAGAAACAAAGCCAGAAAAAGATAAGTTGCACAGTGTCAGCCATAACTTTGTTATATCTGAATAATGTAAATTGAAATTGCAGTTTCATTAACTGAAAGATCCATGGTTGTGTTGAAGAATGGAACAAGTTTCAAGGATAAGTAAATAATGAGCTCAGCATGTGGGCACTAAATTTGTATTTTCAATATATACATACATATAAATATATCTATATATAGCTGGAAATGAGTTAAGCAAAGGAAACACATCATGTGCTATTGAATATGAAAAATTTCTGTGATATCAAACAGAAGTTTTCGTCCAGCCGAAAAAAAAAAAAAACCAAAGAATTTCTGTTTCTAATGCTAATGCAGAATGAAGAATTCCAAGACAATAACGCATGCATCATATGCAAAACCTTTAGTAAACCCACGTATATTTCACCAATTTCCTTCAACAAGGTAACTGGTTCAGCCCTACACTCTCTTAATTCGTACTTTTGACTTCAGTGATGGCATGAATATTAAATGTAATGGCAATGGCATATCAATAAAAGGTCGATGAACAAAGCATCCTCTGGTAAGGGCATTAAAAAATGCATCGTAAGATCTATTCTCACACAAGTACATAAAAACTACACTTTAGTTATATATATACATACCACACATTAACAGTAAAAGTCAAGAAACTAAAAAGCAATGAGTTAAGCATAGAACTCATAATCCTTCAAGGCAGGATTTTTTTTTCTTCCTTCATTCACAGACTACAGTAGCTACTCTTTTCTACGCAAGTACCTGAAATATTATAAGTCCAATAAGTACTGGCTGTGTATCAAACCCAAAACTCCGGAACAGGTCACTTGAGTTCCTCACAAGAGTATATCCTCCAAATTGCAAAAGAGTGAGAATCTGCATCACAAGAATAAAAATAAAAGCCAAACAAGGGATACTTGGTGAGACACAATATAGGGACTGTCATCAAAAAATAATAATAATAAAAGAAAGTGTAAATGCCACTTTGAAAGTCAAAATAACAGTTTGAAACCCTGTAACTATATTTGCTAAATTGAAAGAAATTGTCATAATACGGTCCTGGCAGAAAAAGTTGAATGTCCAAGTCAAGTCAACAAAATCTAATGAATAGGCGAATTACATCTGCTCAATTTTCCAAGCTCAAATGGCTAAATTCTTCCCCTATTTGCAAGTTTCCAAATACAACTCCAAGAACCAAAGTTACCCAACTACAAACTACATGCTCATGTTTCCCCTAAAGAAAAGTGATACCATTTAAATCACAATCCTAAACATCACAGTACACATCCACTCACAGCTAAAAATAAGTCGAAGCAAAACATAAAATGCCTTTATGATAAAATTACATTTTAATTACAGACACGATGATACACTATAATATAACAGATACAGAAGGGGGAAAAAAAGCTGGATCTTCGTTAAAAATGTAAAAATTGCAAAACAAAGTTGCATCATACCTGCACAGCTATAAACGAGTACATTGTATGATTAAGCTTCCAATGCCCTAGTTCGTGAGCTATAACAGCTACAATTTCTTCATCATCTTTGCACTACAACAAAAAAAACATAGCCAAGTACCAATTGTCACTAATATGTAATGACAGCAAAACGAGAAGACAAACTACAAAATACAAACACAGACCAATTTCATAAACATGTAAAAGAGTTGTAGACTAGTAGTAGTAACACTGGAAAATATAGAATAGTACAATTTATCAGTGACAAGATAAGTAGTAGGCAAAAAAATGATTTCCTTAGTAGTTTTTTGAAGCACAATTCAACCTAGCTATAACCAGTATTTTACAACCAAATTTAACAAGATACCCACGGGAAGAAAATGTCTTAAATTATTTGGTATAACATACCAGATTCCACGTCACATGTTTATGACTATATAAAATTCACTGCCAAATTGTTAGGATATTTCCTTGTTAAGAACAGTCTTCTTGGATTTTGCAGAAAAGAAAAAATTACATATCCCAAAGGCCAAAGATATACCCAAAAAAAAAACAGTATTAAGTTAACAACCTAAGAACTACATATTTTTTCCCTCACCTGTTGAATTAGTGTATCATAGAGAACAATTCGCTTGTTCTTAAAGAATCCGTACATGTATGCCTGCATCATTCATAATCAACAACAAAGAAACAATCAAAATCAAAGCAATTAGGTATTCTCAATCCAAATATATCTGAAAAAATTATTGGCCATCAGAAGAAAGCCATGAACTACAAAATAATAGCATCTTAAATAAACATCATTAACTTTCTGGCCAACATCTGTTTGGGTAACAGCACTGTACTTTTTCCAACCACTTATACATGAAGATGTGTAACTCAAGAGCATAAGAAAATAAAAATTCACATATTTTGCATTCACCTTCAAAATGCTCCTTATTGCATTCAATAATAATTAACATAAAACTAACCTCATATGTCCATTTTTGATGAAAATGATTCAAAAACAATAAACTTCATTCAATGTTCAACATTAAGATGCCAAGAATTTAAAAAATAGTAAATATGTAAAGAAACATCTCAAATATGTAGTATGTGAATTTATACTAAGCACCACTGATACCCAGTCATATTTCATTAAAAAAAATGCAATAAGTCAAAAAGCTCAAACTCACATTGCTATGACTTGACCTTGTGGATCCATCTACAACAAACAACTTCTTCAATGGAAATTTGAGAGATGCAGCAAGTTTTTCAATTTTTTCCCTGAGACCACCTTCTGGAAGCTACAATCATACAACATAACCAACAGAAATAAAAATCAAAACCAAACTAAAAGTGAGCATGAATAAACTTAGTGGATGACAACTTTTTTGAATACTCACAGGAGTGAACTTGTTAAAAAGTGGGGCTATGAGAATTGGGTAGAGTGTCATCATCACAATTGATAGAATGAACATAAAGGCCCAAAGATATATGGCCAAGTATGGACCTCCTTTCTGCAATTACAATATAAATCTTTACCATTTCAAGAGAGGAGGTTACTCAAGCATAGTGCAAAATAGAAAACATTATTAGTTTATTACACCATAAAATATTTAAAGAATTTTTCCACACAAAGAAAAAGAAAATAACACAGCCAATTTGTTTTGAATACAGAAACCAGAGCACTTATCTAGTCATCCCTTGTTTCTTTTTGGTTATATTAATAATTTCAGCGCTGTTTCTTTAAAAATAAATAAATTAGATGACCCTTACCTGAAC
This sequence comes from Cannabis sativa, assembly GCF_029168945.1. Classification (NCBI taxonomy): domain Eukaryota; kingdom Viridiplantae; phylum Streptophyta; class Magnoliopsida; order Rosales; family Cannabaceae; genus Cannabis; species Cannabis sativa. The sequence continues at coordinate 36,247,880 of NC_083601.1, read as the reverse complement.
TATGAAAATAATTGCAGACACAATAGGAGGACCCAGAATGATGGCAAGAAAGATTCCTTTGATCAAGTCTCTAAAGAATAACCATACCGTTTGCTGAAAAAAAAAAAAAAAAAAAAAAGTAACATATACATGTGCGCGCGTGTGTTAGAAAATACAAAAAAAAAAAAAAAAATATAACGAGACAAAATCAGAGCAGGAAACCAAACCTTATTAAATCCATGACGGGCCTCAATCACAAAAGTAGAATAAAGGGAAAATGGCAAATCAGTGATCTGCAGACATTCCAAAGAACAAAATGTCGGTAATTCATAACTCAGAAGTAGATCCTAATGCATTATAAGACTTCAACTTTATACAATAAAAGTACCCACACAATTATGGGTTTGGTTAGTTTTACACTACATACAACACTCTTATAAAGTACACTAATACTACTTCCTTGAATGCAATTCAATGTTTGGAGAAATCATGTCCCACCTGTGACCAAAACATAACACCAGCTAAAAATGCCAGAGTGTGTAGTATCTCATTCTCTGCATTGAGACCAGCTAACACCACAAAATCCCCTGATTTCTGCAGTTGAAAAGTAGGATTAAACATCCATAACACAACAGCAAAGGAAGAGACATTACCAAAATTCCATCACTAACCTTCCAAAACCAAGGCAATACCCCAAAGAACAAAATTGCAGAATCCATTAGTATGGTCACAAACTCATGGACAAAATGGAAGTGGCTGAAAGTTAATAACATCCATCAGAAATGTGAACATGCACACACACACACGTATAGCCATAAGGGGCCATATACCACACACTCACGCTGTGAATTAAAAACAAAAGCATATCATACCTTTTATCAAGACTATAGGCTCGAGATTTTTCAAATTTCTCTTGGCTGATTAAGCCTTCCAATGTTTTTGGAAGAACTGGCCGTTTTAGTGCTGCATGTTGCCGCAAATCCAAATATGATTCGAAGAAATACATCAATATCATAAACCCTGAAAAATAAAATAGGAGAAACAGGAAAGAAAAAAAAAATGATAAGAAATATAGGAAAGAAAAAACAAAAAACTTCTAATTAGCATAAAAGTAATTGCCATTTGGCCCATTTCAAAATAAGTGGAATACAAAACAACAAAAGGAAACAAGGTAGCGACCAAAACTGTCCCAAAATTAAAACATGAGCAAGTACTTGTAAGTTATACGATCCTCCTAAAAAAACTCCAATTAACATTATGAGAAGCGAAGATCCTTACGCAATGTACTTGATACGACCATAAGATTGATCAAAATACTAACGGAAATAGAAACATGTTATTTCAGCTGACAAATAATACAGCCTAGATCCCTAAAATTAAAACTTCACCAAAAAGAGAGAGAGAATGTTATTAGTCCATCATTGCCTTTGAGGATAATAAAAGACGCTAAAATATTTATAAAGTTGATGTTTTTCCTCATTACCCAAGCAACCAATCGAAGATTTTCTGATGCAACGCCCATACGATCAACACACAATATAAATTTAGGACCTTCAAAAGAAACCCTAGCTTCTTCATATTAAAAGGTAAGTATCTTAATCCAAAGAAAGAAAAACGCGCAAAAACACACTCGCAATCGATACCGAAACACAATTTGTCAGGAAAGAAATCGATAAAAAATCGCATAATCGAATAACTAATAAGAAGAGGAAGAAGATGAAAACGTAGCTGTTACTCTCAAATGCCGCCGAAAATCTTAAAAAGATAAAGATTTCATGAATATTTTCACATATGCCTTCTATTATATATACAGATTATAATTATATGGGAAGCGAAAAGGAAGTAGAGGAAAAAGTATTACCAACAACCGCTTCCATATAAGGAAATGCCATGATGAACCCTAATGAGCAGAGTTGCAGAGCGAGAAAGATAATGGATTTTGTTCTTCCGTTCTATTGCAGAACCGAGAAACTACGATATGTTTCTCTTCCCTAAGAAATGTTTTTACTCTCATCTTTCATTTTTAAAAATTGTACAATATACCCTAAAAACTCAATTTTTATCAATTTAGCCCCAAACGAAAAATAAGTTAAAACTAAATACCAAAATACGACGTCAAAAATAATTTAGAATAAAAATTGTTTAGCTTTAAAGAATAATTATAATGTGACAAAAAAAATTATAGACGACTGATTTTTTTCAATAATTAAGTGTATTTAGTTTCTAAATTAAATCTCACAGTCACAGACAGAACATATTATAAAATATTTAGTTTTGTAAACAAAAAAACAAAATTGAAAAGAATAAAAATATTTTTGCAGATATTTTAAATATGGCACTGGTTGGTCGTAAGAGTTCGACCTAATTTTTGGGAATTCTTTTATCAACCCAGTTTCAGACTAAAAAGGCAACAGTTTATGATCGCAAGTTAGAAGAAGACAAAATGGAATTCAAGTCCTGTTCCAATCTTCCTTTTTCTAACTTTGATGAGCTTATTTTAAGTTATTTTTAGCTTTTAAAATTAAAAAATATTTTTGCTGTATTAAATCAAGATACTTATTTATTTTATTTTGAGACATTTGTGAGTAGCTATATAATAATAAGCAAAAACTATGACAAACATACCATTATTTTTTTTGTAAGGGATGCATATTGCATAATGTCATTTCCTCTTTTATATCTCTGAAGCAAATTTGGATAAAAAATCAAATTGACTTGGAATAATATGTACTTGGCATATACATTTCTTTTCATAAAAAAGAAAAAACTTTATTAATCAACAAACAACTTATACAAATCAACCACACTAGATCATTTACAAGTAGAAATAATTGCAAACACTTATCTATGTTAGAGAGTTCCATATTGATAATGTGTTAAAACTAAACATATGCATTAGCTACTCTTCTCATTGCTAATTAGTTTTAAAATGAAACCTCATGCACCTTACTATACACTCACCTATTCTATTATCTTAACCATACACTTCCCCATTACAATACTCTAAAAAGTGCTTCACATGTAATTTTAAGCCAATAAATCACTTCTTGTTGTCTCAGTTTTTCAAGCCAACTACCAAACTATGACGAGCGTCCGATCTAAAAACATGTATATAACAACGACATATATCACAAATGGGTGACCATAAACAGAAAAGTAAAGACACCAAAACTGGACAGAGAGACTTGAGTTGCCCAACTCAAAAATGCATAATATTTATTATGTACAAGATTCTTGATATGGACATAAATCTCTATTTCTCTCTATCTCAACCTCCTGCTAGGTCTAAATATTTGCTTCAGCAATACCATTTTGGGAACATTCCAATGCTCAACATGCCTGACAAAAAATTTCATTTATAAGAAATTTTCCTTTTATATGACACTCTCTAGTGGGAAAAATGAAGTAAAAGAATTAATTAGTTACCTGCATACTTTTCCAGACTGTGGATCAAAAAAATACTCTGTGTAACCGCTTGCTGCAATATAGATTAACTAATCAGATAAATAAAGAAAATAGGAAATAGAGATTAATTTTCTACTCTTTATGTTATATGCATGGTTTGACAAAAACATTGATTTCTGATTATCAAGCTTAACTTTATTTTTTTCATGGCAAACAAATCCCAATTAAACGGTGACTCGCGAAGATCAACAATGAAAAATAAAAGTTCTTGCCTTAAATTTCTCTGATACAATAAAACAATCTATTGACATCGGCTTCCAAACTCAAAAACATTGACCCCATGTAAGATTATGCTTCCTTTGATAATTGTTATCAAACCATTTATATATTTTTTAATTATTTGAATAAGACAACGAAAGACTTGCCAGAAAGAATGGGCTTCCATGGAAAGGATAGCACACAACTAAATCTCCAGTGACCAATTCCCTTATCCTGTGTCAAACACAAAAAAAAAGGGTTTTACATCATACATAAGCTCATGAAAGAGGATTCTTCAGTTATGTACTGTGATGAAGAGAATCATTAAATTCTAAGTTTATTTCATCAGGCTAATCAAGAGAACGGTAAATTATAAGAAGAGGCTAAGAGATTATAAAGTTTGAACACCTCAAAGTCCTCCCACTTCATAAGCTTCATATTCGACCTCTCAAGAAGGGACCCGAAATTCGTACAGTTCCTTTTGAAACGACGAAGCCCCTTGAAGGAGCTTGCAGGGTCGGCAAATTCACAGTCATCTTCATAAGCATCAAGTGTAAGGTTACCTAATTGTCATATATCAACAATACAGTTGAGCATCATTAAAACTGAATCTAAGACTAATCACTCATACTTTTACATCAAAATTAAAACTGAAATCGATCCAGGGATGACATTATCACAATTATTGTCCATATTTCCATACCAGAAGAACATGTCTGCAAAATTCTCATTCTTTTGAAAAAACTTGGTACCAAGTAAGACAAACACAGATTATACTTACACCTACATCAAACCACATAAAACCAGATTGTATTGTTATCACAAGCCATCATAGAACGATAATGTTTCAGCAAAAATTCCCAAATGGGTCTTCGAAAACTCAGTATGAAGTAACACAAACACTAAACTAGAGCACTTATCATCCATACAATTACTTCATGAAGAGATGTCGGTAAGAAAAATCTATTTCCGAAGCAGCATGGTTCTGCGAAATTCTCGTGCGGGTTATTTGAAAGCATGGAATTAAGTAAGTAATAAAACGTTGAACTGAAGAACTTGTAATTTCTAGAGAAATAAAACTGAAACCCACGAATGATAAAAATCCTTACACAATAAGTTTTAAAACAGAAGATGAACATTATGCTCTTATCAAAATTCAAATGGGTTTTCGAAAACCTTGGACGAATTCAAATAACAACTAACTAAAAGCACTATTTCTCCAATATCTTTGTCAAAGCTCACAAGCAGCATCAAAGGCATAAACATTTAAAACCAAAAGTCCCAAATATAGGTTATTGAGAAACCTGTGACGAAGTATGATCTTTCGAAGTCTTCTTTAATGGTTTTCACAATCGCAGCCCGGTCGACCAATCCCGACGCATCTCTGGCGAGCTCAAGAGCCACCTCACCAGCTTCGGCGTTGTTCGGCGATCGGAAGAATGATGTGGCGATTCCCAAAAGCTCGGAGGCATTCCAAGCTACCTTAAGCAAAGCATTTTCAGGCTCGGTTGCCGAATTGCTTGGTGGATTTTCACCGGCGCAGCGAGTTCTTAATAAACTCCGGCGAGGATTTGTTGGTTGTTGAATCAATAAATAGTTCTGGCAATTGAGATGGGAAATGTTAGAAGAAAATGAAAAAATTGCTGCCATTTTTGGAGAATTGGGAGGGTTCGAACCGGAGCTTTTGTTCCCCGGGTTTATTCAAAATATCTTCAACCTCTCAGTAAACGGTAGCCATAAATAAATAAGTCGTTAATAATTAATGTTTTATATAAAATTGAAATGATTATGTGTTATTAATATTAGGTAAATAACAAATTCTCACTTACTTAGTGTCTATTTTATACAAATAGTTCAAATATAAGTTTTACAAAATATACAAATTTACTTAAATTTATTGTTCTTAAAATTGAACAATTTTTTTTAACAAAAGCATATATATTCCATTAATAGGCACAAAACCAAGTGTCATGGCATAAATAGGAGCTCAAAGGTTAAACATAGAAATTCAAAGAGAGCCCCGACCGACCACCAAACACAAGACTCATCTAAGTCATTATAAGCGAAAACAATCAAAGAAAATTGTAACATTCAAAAAAAACCCAACCGGTGAACCGGATACAAAGAGAAAGGCCATGGAACAACGCCATCGCCTCCGCCACATGGTGATTTTAGGGGCAAATACTAGACTTTCTTATATTTTTTACTGTAAGGAAATTTAATAACATAAATTCTAATGAATGGAATAATCCTCTATTCCCTTTCATAAAATGAATAAAGAATAATCGTCTACCTTTTCCTTTGTTCTTGTTAAAAAGAAATGCCGTACAAAAAAATGAAAGAGACACTACCATATAGTTCAAAACCTGAAGGAAATGCTTAAAGATCATAATCTTTTCTCTTCAGCAAAAAGAAGAAGAAAAAAAAAATGACAACATCTCTTTCCTTTTCCCAAATAAATATGCACAAGAGTCCTCCCAAGAAGCCTAAAACCCTCCAATATCTTCTTCTACCCCAAACGATGGTGCTTTTTCTCTGTTTACGTCTTTTCCAAACTGCTCATCCATAGGGTGTAAGCCAGCACTGAAAAACTACAAGTTCTGAATTTAACCTCAGCATATCATCTCGATAGCAGCCGGTATTATGCCAAACTTCCTCGGCAGGAACCCGAGATGCTCTCCATCCGACTGAACAAATATGCTTCCACTTCCTGAAATGTCTTCCACTTCGATGGAGTGCACCCTGCATCACATAACAATGTGTAAAGATTGAACACATGATACATGATCGAAAACCGAATAGCTATGCACGATTAGTATCATTACAGTTACTGCATAGGAGAGCTTGATTCAAGAAAATAGGAGGTACCTTATTGAAGAAACGTTTGTTACTGATAAATGTGTGCCATTGTATAGCTTATGTAGTTTGAGAACAAAGTCATACCACTTAAAATCTTGAAGAATCACTACCTGCAAGCAAAAAGGAAGCCGAAATTCAGTATTGAATATAAATTATTAACTGAGCAATAAATAAGGTTGATTTGTTTTACTTTTTCAGATAGAGAGAAAGAAGAGAAGCATATTTCTACCTCAAAATCACCACTAGATGGATCAGCATTTGGTGTAATTTTCATGCCGCCACCAAAATACTTTCCATTACCAATGCAAAGGGCTGTCACTTGAGGATATGTTTGCCACTCACCTTCATTAACCTATATATTAAATAGAAAAAAAACACACATTGATGCCAAATAATGTTAGAATGGAAAATAAGTAAGCAATGTGATGGTGTCTAGTAGTAGGATATGAATTACAAATGTAGAAAAGAAATTATAATCTCTTTCTGAGATTAGTGAAACATATCTACCTTGATTCTGAGGTCCTGATTACGGTGCCCAATAAAGGCTTGCAAAGCACCAATAACATAGCACAAGTTTCCAAATTTCTTGTATCTTGAGGCAAAAAATCCTGCTTTTGCACTCCTGCACATATTTCAAAACACAAAAAAAAAAAGTACAAAGAGTTAATAAGATTAGAATGAGTTCTTGTTGAAACTCAACAATAATATTTCCTGAGGAACCTTACAAATGAATATCAGCAACATTCAAGAAGTAATGGGATTCTCCTTTTTCTCCATCAATGACACCAATATCTATTCGTGACCTGTGTCCTATGAAAGGTGATGAGAAAAAAACCACATTAGTAGTCACACGATGAAGTAAATGCGATATACAGAGAGGACTATATCTGAGTGAAAAATGAATCACAAGGGAAAACAGAAAAGTAAGAGAAGAAATAAAACCTCTATATATTCGTTCAATGGCCTCAGCAGGATTGTTTGGCCTTTAAAAATGCAATCAGTTAATAATCTAAACAGGTAATGATTAAACATTGACAAAGTAAATGAATACTAGTGATATTAAATGAAAGCAGCTTGAAATGCATAAACTCACCAGCTAAGTGTTCTGGCAAAATCAGAACCTGTTCCTAAGGGAATCAGCTGCAGAAAGTAAAAAAATATAATAGATCAGTCAAATTATCAGTTAGTCTCACTGGTCACTTATGCTGCAGTTGTGAAGGAGCATAAAACCAAATATGATGTAAAAATCTCCTAATGGTAAAGCACTTACACCAAGTGCAGTTGAATGTGTGGCTTCTCTGTCATGATTAGTGACAGCTTTTCCAGCCCAGAAGAATCCATTAACAACCTTCATTATACCAAAAAAAAAACAGAAAAGAAAAGATAATCATAAAGAATAAGGATGACTGATGCAAAAGATCTTGATGCAATCTTGAAAGAGTTTGGTGCAAATCAGGTAGTACCTCATGAAGAGTTCCATCTCCTCCAACTGCGATAACAGCATCTGCACCTTCTCTAATAGCCTACACACAAAAATATGAAACTCATATGAGAAACCAATTTCTTGAAAGTGATCCATCCAAGATTTCTGTTTTGCTCAAATCTCAAACAATAAAACTCCAGGATTCCTACCTCTCTTGTTATGTCAATTGCATGAGAAGGGCCTGAAGTCAATGATTCACTTATCTGCCAACAATTTTGAAGATTGTTTTCAATAAATGAAGACAATTTAGCGTAAACAAGTAATAAAATAAAAGGATAAACCACACACTAAATAAGAAAACTAGTCCAAGCTCAACCCATTTAGATATAAATGATATCTAGTTGACTTGACTATAGACTCTATAAGTTCCAAGAACAGTAATTTAGCATGAACCATAATCAATAAATCTATAACAATGTTAGGCGGAAACAAAATTATTATATAATATAATAAACTAATTCATCCAAGACCAATTGAAACTAGAATTAACATCGATAGTTGCTAGAGTCCACAATCATAACCAAATAAAAACAATGATTTCGAACAAATTGCTAATGATAAATTTACAACAAAAAATGAGAGGGAGGGAAAACGCACATTACAATTTGAACCGAGTCGAGACCTTAGATATGGAAGCAGCTTTTTCCATTCCTTCCCTGTCCTGCCATTTGCACCTGCTCCAAATTCCATGTAAGAAACCAGTAAGAACTCGAACCCACCATGAGAGAGAGAGAGAGAGACCTCACTAACCTCGAGGATTAACGATGAAAACAAGGTCGCGGCGGCGAGAAAAGGAGGACCCACTTCCTAAAATGGAACGTTCAGTAGAGAGATCAGGAACTGTGGGTTGCTCTGCGTTCATGAGGCAAGATTTGGCCATTGAAACACCAACTCCATGAACTCCTCCACCTCCCAATGCTATCTGATAAAAACCCATCATCTTATTCTTTTTTTCAGAATCAGGGTGACTTTTGGATTTTTGTGGTTTGCCGACTAAACCAGAGATTTCTCAGAAGATAATCAAATTCAAAGGTTACGCCTCCAAAGTCATGTCTTCTTTCATAAAAATAAGGTAGTTAATTACCTGTCATCTCGTCAAAATATTAGATTTGAGTATTAGCAGATTTTTGCAATGCATTTGTTATCGGTAATCTTTAGAATTTAACAAATAATTATTTAATATTATTATTTGGAATGACTAGACCTTTCCCTTAGTTTGACTATTTGTGTTCAATTTATATACAATTATACTAAGTAGAAACTAAATCCAAGCACTTCAATGCACTTGTCATGTATAATAGAATGAAAAACACATATTTAAACTTTTTTTTATTTTGAATTATAATATTTTTGATGTTGTTTTGTAGATTTACAATTTAAAGTTTGGCAAAGACTATTATTCATGGTTGGTAAAATTCAATCATGGGTTATTTTATATCGATACCTTAACGTTGGCCTAACTATGTACAAAATTATCTTAAAAATTATGAAATAATAAAAATTGGAAAATAACATTTCGAATAGCATGTTAAGAAGATTTTTAAAAAAAAAAAAATTCCATTGAAAAATAAAAGGTAAGATTTTTAAATCTAGTTCTAAATTCCATATTTTATTAGAATAGTTTGTGACCAATAACACCATTGATCACAACAACGGGGTTGTTCGGTACTTCGCCCCATGAGATGAGGCCTACTAAAAAATGACGTAGATTATATAATTTCCCCAAAATAATAATAATATGCAAAAAGAATTTGTCTAACAATAACGCAATTACAAAATTTAACATCAGCAACAACGCCATAATTTACACAACCGAAGCCATATTTTATCTTTAACCCATGTGCTTAAGAGAATTGAGAACAGAGCAAAATGCATCAACAAACCCTCAAGTAGAAAATGGCAACTTTTGTTTTCATTTCCGGGCTCTTCCTCTAGATTTGGAATCGAAGTGGTGAGCCCTGAGCTTCTTCTTGCGCACCAGTGATGTGGCACCTCCACCCTCTCTGAAGGGCATGCCCATGAGAGCTAATAGTCTTTGGCCTTCTTTATCTGTTTTAGCAGTAGTGACAATGCAAACATCCATTCCCATGGGCTTACCAAGGGCATCAAACCTGATTTCCGGGAACACACTCTGTTCACGAATTCCGACAGAGTAATTCCCATGTCCATCAAAGCTATTTGGATTCACACCTTGGAAATCCCTTGTCCTAGGAAACGCCAAGTTAACAAGGCGATCGAGGAATGAGTACATCACCTTCAAAATTTGAGAAGCAGCAATGAGTCACAGCATAAGATTCATTTTGTTAGGCTCTAACATAAATGATATTGAAAGCAATAGCAGAATGATACACTTTCTAGTTTCTTGAATGTAACTTTACAAAAGCTTCATCAGATACGAAATGAGATGAGCAATGCATGTAAATGAATTGGTTAAGCTAGCCATTACAACTTTCTACTCGTTTCCATTTTGTCACTTTGACCATAATACTAGTGTGATCCTGTCGTGTAGCCACTTAATCAGCTAGAGTTCCATATGATTAGTCAACAATGAAAGTTCAGTACCATTTTAAGTAATTCTAGACACTCAAAAGACACTGTCATGAAAGGAAAATGAAAGAGCTATCAAGCTCCTCGTGCTGACACCATTTATGACTTATATTTGTTCACTGGCTTGTAACTAACTGTTACCAAAGACATAATTCCATTGCAAATGAAAATATAAAATGGTTATTGTATAAGGCTAGCAAAGAGGATTCCATATCACTAAACATTTTTAGTACTACCGAGTCTGCAACATCAGGGTATTCCTTCAATAATGAAATGCAAAAACAATGGATGTTTATGACATACAAAACAGGCCAAATTGTTTCTGACAGATAAGTAGATAACAATGATAAAATAAAACACGGCCAAACTAAAACTCAATACTTAATAGACAAAATACTCACATTTCCTCTAAGTGTGACAGCAATTCCTAGTGGTTGACCTTCTCTGATTTTGAAGGTAGCAATGGAATTCCTTGCTCGTGTCCTTACAGGTCTCTGCGCGGTAATGAGTGCCATATCATTCATTGCAGCTTCAAGCCCTTTTGCATTTTGCTGAGCATCTCCAATACCAGAATTCACCACAATCTTTTCTACCTTTGGAACCTAGACAGTGGCGATAGCAAACATTTGTGGTGAACACAGGAAAATAACAATTGCTAAGTACCCAAGTCCAAATCCTACCTTCAAATATTGAGCTGCTAAAAAAACAGAAGAATGGTACGGCAGGCATTATATCTAGAGAGCTTCAAAAACTAGTTACTGGAATGCTAAAGGCCAAACTTGTTGAATTTAAAGCTCAACTATTTAGCATTCTAATTTTCTTAGCAACCAATGAAAAACCCAAAAAATATAATTTTGTAAACAATCAAACTCTCTCTCTCTAAAGGGGATTTTTTAAAAGAAAAGGTTAGTTACACTTATTGAATAAACCTTTCTTTTAGACTACACCATACTCTACAACAAAGTTGAAGACACTAACACCATACTCAATCAACCACGCATAATATACTATTTCACAAAATAGTTTTTCAGCATTTTGTTTCAATTTTAATATTGCAAACAATAAACTAAAGTAATTAATTATCCTAATTTTCCTCCATACAAACAAACGAAAAAGTGCACCCAAATAATCATGTCTTCAATATTAGTCCAATTTTTATTTTTTTCCAACCCAAATGCAAAAATGAAGTATGCCATTGCACAAACAATCAAAAGAACAAACGAATTAACATCACGATAGCAAATGTTCGTTTCACCTCGAGGATGTTCTTGTAGGAAAACTCTTCCATGAGCAGAGGAACAATTTTCTCGAGGTAAGTGGTTTTCAGCCGTTGGACCTTCTCTGACTCGGACTTCTCAACCAACACAGGCCTCGCCATGGCTCTCACCGAGACAATCCCACATCCATTTCCGTAAGGAATTCGTGCGGAAAGCAATGGAGGTTGAATGGCCGGGAACTGGCCGTGAAACGACGACGTAGTGGACCCTAAGAGCGAGGGGGACGCCATGGAAATGAAGCTTCGTTATCTATATTTTCTCACTATATGAATTTGAGTTGAAAGGCCTTTTCAGTGTAGAGATTGGGTTTAGCGAGGAAAAGGCTGGCTAAAGGGCCTCGAATTTGACTTTATTTACTACAAATGCCAATATGAGTCTCTTTTAATTGGTTTTTCCGTAAATAAACTTAAGCTGAGGGGTTTCTGTTTGTTGTTATCTTTGCAAATGGAATGAGATAAGGTTAAGGTATTGCCGTATTGGCCATCCGGGTGAATTTAATTGATGAAACAACCCTTTTTTTATTATTATTTTTCACATATTTTTTAGAGGGTAAATATTATTGGGAAATTCTACAATGCACCCCTTAAAATAGATATATTGATGCACCATTATCTGTTTTAGCACCCGAAATAATTCTTTAGTCAAATTTTTTTCATGATCGTGTACGTTATAGTTATTTAAGACATCTTGTAAAATTTTAAGAAATTTAGAAAAGTTTAACATGCCGAAAAATACTTTCAAACAGTGTGTTGCATGCGTGACTATTTTATTTTATACGCGTGTAAAATAGACAGTTTGAACATTGTTTTCTATATTGTAAATTATTCTGAATTTCTCAAAATTTTGTAGATTATCTTAAATAGCTATAACGTACATGAATATGAAAAAAAAAAAAATAGCCTAAAAAGTTCTTCTGGATGCCGAAACAAGTCAAGGGTGCATCAATACATTCCTTTTAAGGGGTGCATTGTAGGATCACCCAATATTATTTTGAATTTTATATTTTGTAAAAATTATTAATTGGACTTTATATTTTGTTAAATAATAAAATAAATCTTATATTTTCTAAAATAGTAAAAATAGGACCTTGAACTCAATTTTAAATATTTTTATTTTGCAAAATACAGGTTTCAAAATAACATGTGTAATTTACTATAGTAATAAATATAATTTCCGATTGGCGATTATATAACTAATAAATCAGAACCAACACACCATTTTTATTTCTCTTTCTTTCTCTTCTTCTTCTCCTCTGTTCCTCTGAGATTGTTGAAGAGGAAAAAAGAAAGGTGAGTCGAAGAAGTTGGTCGGAAAGGAAGGGGATGCAGATGATCTCTAGGGCATCCTCATGTGCAATGGGCTCCTTACCTTGTTATTCTAGGGTAAGAAGTGGGTTTTCTGTATGGCAGGGTATGAGACAACTTTGCCACATAAAAGGCTTGTTGTATGGGTTTATGAGGATGTTCTCTTCTCCATTAAAGACCTGGAGCTAGTAGAACCCTTCGAGTTGATCAGTTTTGTAGTGTTGCTAATATGTCATCCTCATTGCAAATTGAATTGATACCATACCTTAGCGATAAGTATGTGTATCTTCTGCATGATGTGGATACCAGGCACAATTGGTGCGATTGATCCTTTTGAAGTTGTGCTGTTATTGAAGCTTTAAGTGAGAAAAATAGAAATTTGACAAATTGACATACATTTTGAATACTCAACTGTTGAGTAAATTCCACTTATAACCAGTCCCTTACACACAAATATCTGTTAGACTTTTATTTGGGCTTACATTAAATTTTATTGGTTTTATTAAAACTTGGGTTGATTGGATAGTTCTTTGCTGTGTTAGCCCATGTTGTTGGTGATCAATTGTTAATGGGCTTAGCATCTGTGAGTAAAGTCTAGGTGAAGCAGAAGTGTGGGCTTTTCTAGTTGACTGAAGCCTTTGATGAGCAGGCCCAGCCCAACTAGGGTTTTGTAGCTAAGTCCCCTCCCTAACTCTATAAATACATATTGTCTCATCACAATTGTATACCTTTTGATAATCAGAGAAAATAAACTGCTTCTGATTTAGAGATCTAGGGAGGAAGACTTAGTTGATAGTATTGCACTATCAAATTGGAGTAACTGCTGTGGATCAATCAGAGATAATTGCTATGGATCAATCAGGTACACATACCTAATTATTATATCTTATTATTGTGTTCTATGTTATATACAAATAGATCTTGGGTTAATTGTTAATTTATCTAACATGTGGTATCAGATTGCCTATTGTATATGATTTAGAACCTATAATTAGTATAATTAATTTTTATATGTTAATTATCTAAAATTACATATCAATTTCGTTATTATTTTATGTGCAATTTTTTGTTTATAAATCTTAAAACTTCAGGGGTTTTGTTTATCGTTAAATTCTTGTTCTATTGATATATTATATGCATGAAATCATTGTGTATATTAAGAGAATTTTAAATTTAAAGTTTTAGGGTTTATATAATTATAATATGAAATTATAATTTGTGTGTTTTGATTTTATGGTTTTTGATCTAAAATTGATGATAGATTTGTCATTATCAATTGTTTAAGATTGTTCCTACATAATTAATTTCGGATTTAAACTAAGATTAGCATTACAATTTTTTTTTCTTTTGTGTTCTTCAATTTTGGGATTGATTTTAGCCATAGATCTACCCATTTATTTTTTAATACACGAAATTAATAGTGTAAATCAACTAGAAATTGATTCCCGATCAAAACCCATCCAAAATCCCCATCTTTTCGTCGGTTTTTGGCCGGAAAAAACAACCAGACCCGAATCGGAGAGAACCGGGTCGCGTGACCCGACTGGAGACCCGCCCAAGGTTGAAGAAGACCTGCCCAGCCGCAACGCCCACTCGCGCAGGAGGCGCGTGGGGGCGCGTGAGGCGTCCTAGAGTGTCGTTTTTCGACGTTTTTTTTTCCATCGTGCTTAAAATTCAATTTCTGATTTTTCTATGATTTTTAATTAATTTTTTGACTCCGTTTAATAATTATTATTATTTTAATGATAATTATGCAGTTAAAAAATTATTAAAAATAATTTTTGATGATTTTTCGAAATTTGTCAATCATAGAAAATTTTTTGAGTTTCTTCTCGTTCCATAAAACATAGTCACTCTCTTATTTAATTTATTTTGACTATGTAGTCTCCACCAATTTTCTTATATTCACATCTTTTGATTAATTGTTGTTCTAAAGTTATAAAACTTGATTATTTGATATAAAAATAATGTGTTATGGTGGACACTTTATTTTTTTTATTATCAATATAATAAAAGCAATTATATATCTCTTTTGGAAATTTGGTTGAAAATTATTAATTTTCAATGATTGATTTATCACCAAATTTCACATGTTAAAGAAAATATTATATTTTTGGTTGACTATATGTGTAATTACTTGCCCAAAGGTAGTATTTACATATATTAGTTCACATTCCATGAAGTGAGTTAATATTAAATGTATATATTTTAATTATTTGCCCAAAGGTAATAATTTAAATATATAAATTTATTATTATTTTTTTTTGCTTGAATTAATACATATTTTTTTAAGAAATTTATTTGCCCAAAGGTAATAAAATTCTTAAATGATATGTATTTTTTCTTTGTTGTTAACTTCATGAAGGTAAATCATGTGTGTGTTATATTCTCACCCCAAAGGGGAGTTTATAATGACCAGTTGATTCTACAATATTTTCTAATACATTGCTCATATTGCTTATTCAAGTTTTAATTTTTGAATTTTTCAGTCTCCTTTTCTGTGAACAACAATAATGCTTCCATCCATATTTTGAATGCTTCCAACTACAAGACATGGAAACGAGATGTGGAATTTACTTTAGGCATAATGGATTTGGACTTGTGCCTACGAGAAGAAAAACCTGCTGATCTTATCGTACTCAAAGATGTACCTGCGTCGAGAGAACTCATCATGCACAATGGGAAAAGTCAAGTCGACTTAGTCTTCTTACTATGAAAAGATCCATTCCTGAACATCTATTGAGTGGTTTGCCAGACACTACAAATGCCAAAGAGTTTTTCAATGCTGTAGAAAAATTATACGACACTGGAGAAAACGCTGAAGCTGGACATCTTATGGATGAAATGACAACCATTAAGTATGATGAATTAAAAGGAGTGCGAAATTTTATTCTGAAATTGGTGAATGTTCAGTCCAAGTTGAAAGATCATAATATTCCTCTTCCTGACTCTTTCATTATTCATCGAGCTCTTCATGCTCTTCCTGCCTCTTTCAGCCTTATCAAGACAAACACTTACAACACTTACAATCAAACATGGACTATCGGCGACCTAATTTCTCGGTGTGTAGTGAAGAAAGCAAGCTTAAAAGGGAGAAGAATGAATCTGCTAACTATGTTTCTCACCTCAAGCCCAACAAAGGAAAAGGAAAATTCAAGAATAAAAATGATGGTGCTACTAAACAGAATGGTAATGGTAAGGAGCATAAGAATAAACAGAAGAATAACAACGGAAAGTCCAAATACTCTAATGTGAAGTGTTACTTTTGTGAAAAATTGGGGCATCGGAGAACGGACTGTCACAAATTTAAGACTTGGTTAGAAAAGAAGCAGGCACAATCAGGTAATCCATTGGCATGTGTTTGTTTTGAATCTAATCTAGTTGATGTTCCTATTGATTCTTGGTGGTTAGACAGTGGTGCTACTGTTCATGTTTCTGCTTCCTTACAGGGGCTAAAGGATCTCAGGAAGCCAAGTGAGAGGGAGTCCAAGCTTAAAGTGGGCAATGATATTGGAGTTGACGTTATCTATGTCGGAACATTTATTCTTGAATTACAGTCTCGTGATAAGATTATTCTGAACAATACTTTTTATGTTCCTACTTTTAAAAGGAATTTAGTTTCGCTTCCGCTTTTGGTTAAACAAGGATATTCTTTTCATTTTGCAAATGATAATGTTGACATTATGCTTGACTCTCGAATTATTGGAAATTGCTTTTATTCTGATGGTCTTTACAAGTTGTCATTGGCTCCTTTAGATTCCTCTTTTAATGTTGTGAATACTGTGGGTAAAAGACCTCATATTAAGGAAACATCCTTATTGTTATGGCACAAAAGATTGGGTCATATTTCCAGAGAAAGGGTTGATCGTTTAATTAAATCTGAAATACTTCCTCCTCTTGATGCTTCTGATTGGGATACTTGTGTTGATTGTACTCGTGGAAAATTGACTAAGACAAGAAAGAAGACTGCAAATCGCAGTCAATCTTTATTGGAAATTATCCACACAGACATCAGTGGTCCTTATTCCACCACATTGTGCAGAAATAAGTATTTTATCACTTTTATTGATGATTTTTCTCGTTATGGATTCACCTATTTAATTAAAGAAAAATCTGACGCCCTTGATAAACTCAAAATTTTTCGAAATGAGGTTGAGAAACAATTAGGAAGAGTCATCAAAGTTGTTCATTCGATCGTGGAGGAGAATATTATGGTCGTTATACGTAACTGACAACACATGGGGCTTTTTGCAGAGTACTTACAAGAAAATGGTATAGTTGCTCAATACACTATGCCTGGTTCACCTGAGCAAAATGGCGTTGCTGAAAGGAGAAATCGCACTCTCATGGATATGGTTAGAAGTATGATGAGTAGAACAAATCTTCCAGAGTTTTTATGGGGTGAAGCACTTATGACTGCAACTTATATTTTAAATCGTGTTCCCAGTAAATCTGTTCCCAAGACCCCTTTTGAGTTATGGACTGGGCGGAAGCCTAGTCTAAATCATCTTCGTGTATGGGGTTGTCCAGCTGAAGTAAAGATTTATGATCCTAATTTGAAAAAGTTAGATCCGAGAACAAATCGCTGTTATTTCATTGGTTATCCAATGCGCTCAAAAGGCTATCGCTTTTACTGTCCCACTCGTGGTACGCGAATTGTTGAATCTCAGACTGCTAAATTTCTGGAATTTGATGTTGCTGAAAAAATTCCTTCAACATCTCTTGAAATGGGGGAGTCATCTAAAGGAATTTGTATTCCTATGTCATTTTCAAGAGATGATAATAGTAGTCTCCATCCTACTCCAGTTGGTAATGCTCCCAGTGTTGATGAATATATTGCTCCCGATATCGAAGATGATGAAGGTCCTATTATTGATGAAGGTCCTATTAATGATGAAGCTCCTATTGTTAATGAGAATCCTGTTATTGAAGAAATTCCAGTTGTGGAAGATGTTATTCAAAACAATGATCAACAAAGAGAAGTTATTCCAGAAGTACCTCCTCTAAGAAGATCTCGTAGACAAAAGAAGTCAACAAAGTGTCATGATAATTTTGTTTATCTTGGAGAAGGAGAATATGATATTGATCATTTTGTGGATCCCGTCACTTTTAGTGAAGCACTTAATAGTCCACAATCTTCAAAATGGTTAACGGCAACGGATGATGAGATCGACTCCATGAAGAAAAATGGTGTATGGGAGCTAGTTTTATTACTCGATGGTTTTAAACCAATAGGTTGTAAGTGGAGTTTAAAGGCTAAAAGGGATAAAAAGGGACGGATTGAAAGGTTTAAAGCGCGTTTAGTGGCTAAAGGCTTTACTCAAAGAGAAGGTATTGATTACACTGAAACTTTCTCACCTGTTTCCACTAAAGATTCATTCAGAATTATTATGGCCTTAGTTGCGCATTTTGATTTAGAATTGCATCAAATGGATGTTAAAACTGCTTTTCTGAATGGAGAATTGAATGAGGAAGTCTATATGTCTCAACCTGAAGGCTACAAGGAGAATGGAAAAGAACACTTGGTTTGCAAGTTGAAACGATCCATTTATGGTCTCAAACAGGCATCTCGCCAGTGGTACTTGAAGTTTGACAAGGTTGTGACATCGTTTGGTTTCGTAGAGAACAAGTTTGATCGTTGTATTTATATGAAGATCGTGGGAGTCGTTATATTTTTCTTGTTCTATATGTAGATGACATTTTACTTGCCGTCAAAGTGATTTGTCACTACTAAATGAGACCAAAAATTTTCTGTCTTCCAATTTTGATATGAAAGATCTTGGAGAGGCATCCTATGTTTTGGGGATTGAGATCCATCGTGACAGGAATCGAAAAGTTCTTGGCTTATCTCAAGAAGCTTACATTAATCGTGTGCTCAAAAGGTTCAACATGGATTTATGTAAAGTCTGGTTCGTTCCTATTACGAAAGGGGACAAGTTCACTAAGCGGAATGTCCTAAGAACGACTTGGAAAGAGGAGCAATGAAGAACATCCCTTATGCAAGTGTAGTAGGGAGTTTGATGTATGCTCAGGTTTGCACTCGACCTGACATAGCTTTCGTAGTCAATGTTCTTGGGAGATATTTATCTGATCCTGGTCTTGATCATTGGGTTGCAGCCAAAAAAGTTTTGAGATATTTGCAAAGAACGAAGAGTTTTATGCTTGTGTATAAGCAGGTTGACAATCTTCGAGTTGTTGGTTATTCAGATTCAGATTTTGGTGGTTGTGTAGATGATTTAAAGTCAACTTCTGGCTATATTTTCACCTTGGCAGGTGCTGCTATTTCTTGGAAGAGTGTCAAACGACTTTGATCACATCATCTACTATGTATGCTGAGTTTGTTGCATGTTATGGGGCATCTTTGCAAGCTTTGTGGCTGAAGAATTTTATTTCGGAGATACGAGTGGTTGATTCTATTTCCACACCTATGCTAATCTATTGTGATAATAATGTTGCTGTTTTCTTTTCAAAGAATAACAAGATTAGTAGTGCTTCTAAACATATGGAAATAAAGTATCTCACTGTCAGAGACTTGGTCAAGAAAGGAGACATTGTTATTGAAAATTGCAAGACCGAGTCGATGTTAGCTGATCCTCTAACCAAAGGGTTAAGTGCCGTGCTGTTTAATAAACATGTTGTTAATATGGGCATTTTAGAATCTTTTGATCTTTTGGGTTAGTGGGAGTTTTGTTTTCTGTTTGTTTTTAGAAATTATTATTTATAATTTTCTGAATAAAGTTATGAACTACATTTTATGTTTCAATATTTTTTATTATTGAATGGATATGTTTTCAATTATGTTTTGTTATATTCTCGAGAATGATTGAATTGAAAGCATGTGGTTCATATTGTTGTGATCATTGTCTATTAAATTTATTTGCTTATTGACAATGATATGTTGTTGGCTTAATTATTTAAGCAAGTTTAGTGACACTTACTTATTTTAAGTGGTGTATGTTTAATTTCACTGGCTTATTTATTAAGCATCACGGTATCAGTGAAATTGAGGACTGATAAGGATATTATGTTATTTTAAATTGATCACATGTTGAACATAATTCCTTACCACACTACTAGACTTATTGACCATGTCGATTTAATACTTTGGTATTTGTGATTATGAATGTCTTTTGTTGAGCTAAAAACAATATGACTGTCATAGTTCATTATCAAAGGTTAAATTGGACCGGTATGTTGAGATGCTATCAGAGAACTATCAGTTTTTAAAGTGGCCACAAATGTTTTCCTGTTGTTCAACCCATGAGTCGTTTTCAAACAAAATTATTTTGATATATAATATATATGTATTAAAATCAATGTAGCCCAAGTGGGAGAATGTTAGACTTTTATTTGGGCTTACATTAAATTTTATTGGTTTTATTAAAACTTGGGTTGATTGGATAGTTCTTTGCTGTGTTAGCCCATGTTGTTGGTGATCAATTGTTAATGGGCTTAGCATCTGTGAGTAAAGTCTAGGTGAAGCAGAAGTGTGGGCTTTTCTAGTTGACTGAAGCCTTTGATGAGCAGGCCCAGCCCAACTAGGGTTTTGTAGCTAAGTCCCCTCCCTAACTCTATAAATACATATTGTCTCATCACAATTGTATACCTTTTGATAATCAGAGAAAATAAACTGCTTCTGATTTAGAGATCTAGGGAGGAAGACTTAGTTGATAGTATTGCACTATCGAATTGGAGTAACTGCTGTGGATCAATCAGAGATAATTGCTATGGATCAATCAGGTACACATACCTAATTATTATATCTTATTATTGTGTTCTATGTTATATACAAATAGATCTTGGGTTAATTGTTAATTTATCTAACAATATCCACATCAGCGAAATACAAAAACAGAAACAAGTAAATGGACTCAATCCTAGGGTGGCTTCGCCTCTAGTGGATCAAGACTTAGTAGTTAGTTACAACTTAAATTGTAACTAACTCCTAAGACTTTGATCAACCGACTCTACAACAAGTATATATACATGAATCAAAGCAAATAAACCTAGATCTACTTCAGAACACAGAACAGAGAGAAAGAGAGAAGTGATGAAGGTTATACCCTAGCCTCGAGGTCCCGAATCCAAGATCCAGAGAGAACTGGTCCAGATCTGAGAGTAAAACTCTCGTGGTGAGGATTATCGAGCAAGGAGAAGTACATGCACAAGAAGAACACAAAGTTAGATTCAGATTACAAAGAACAGAAAGAGAGAAAACAATAAACTTGTAAAAGCAACAAAATCGAGTCTTACCTGATCGATTTTGTGATAGGAAGCTCCAAAATCATTGTATTGCATCATTGTCGATAATGGATATCAAGCTAATCTCTGAGACGAGCTTGACAGAGACGTAGCCCTAATTTTTGGGTGAACTCTGAAACAAATCTGGTGTTTTCTCTCCCTCACTCTTGTTTTTCATTTTACTAAATCTAAATCTATGTGTGTGTGGGTTTGATTATGGGTTTCTGGCTTGGAATCGAGCAAGTTCTCAAAGAGAACTTGCTCTGCTAGGGTTTCGAATCAGAGAGGCTGTGTGTGTGTTGTGTTTGGTGTTTAGGGTTTCTAGACTCTTCTACTGAGTCTTTAAACCAAAGCCTTTGAACGACACTAGATTTGGTGTCGTGTGCCCTAAACGATGCCGTTTTAGTCTAAGATTAAATTAGATAGGTAAAGGTCGTTTTTGACCTTTGACACTGATATTAAGCCTTTGTTGGTGTAGGGTTAAAGCAGTAAAATCCTACATCAACATCATCACGGTCATATTGATGGTAACGTGGAGTTGAAAGCAAGGTATGGTGCAAAGGTGATTGGCTCTGCGATAGACAAAAACAAAATTCCAGGCATTGATATTGTTTTGGATGATGGGGATGAGTGGATGTTTGCAAGCCATGAGGTGCATGTTATGGAGACTCCTGGTTATACATGATGTCATATTAGCTTCTACTTTCCTGGATTTTGGGCAATTTTCACTGGAGATACATTGTTCAGTTTATCATGTGGCAAATTGTTTGAAGGAACCCCTAAACAGATGTTGTCATCCATTAGAAAGATTACGTCTTTGCCAGATGACACAAATGTATACTGTGGCCATAAATATACATTGAGTAATTCAAAGTTCGCATTGTCTATAGAGCCTGAGAACGAGGCACTCCAATCTTATGCAACACATGTAGCTCATCTTTGCAACAAGAGCTTGCTTATGATTCTAACTACCCTTAAACTGGAGAAGGCATGTAATCCATTTCTTCCAACTTCGAGTAAAGAGATCAAGCAGATATTAAACATTCATTCCACAACAAATGATGCAGAAGCTTTGGGTGTCATACGCCAAGCTAAGGATAGTTTTTGAGAAGTTGTAGATAAGTTATTCTATTAAAGTCCCTAATTGTTTATATACATTTCAAAGTCCTTTTTAGTTTTTGGATTTACTTCAAGCTGAGGCTTGAGATAGAACATTTGTCTTTATAGGATAAAAGAAATGTAATTTGCGTCATAAATGCTAAGTTTAATTTCTCGTTGCAAATAAATACTTAATTAGTTGAAGTATATTTTTTTGTTTGTATTTTTTAGGTTTTAGTTTGTATGAATATGCGTGTCGTGTTGACGATGATGATTGATTAGATTATTTCGCCAAATCTTTTTGTATTTGTTGTCATAGTATCTACTTTTTCCTTTTTAGTTGATATAATTTCATTAATTTTGATCTATGTTGAAGGTTTTTATAAGTTTGTCCTCCAATTTTTCAAGAATATGTTTAATCTTTGTCGTTTATGAATTAGTGTGCATACTTTTTGATGGATTAAAAACTTGTTTAAATATATATGCATTATCTAAAGATGTATGTTTTTTTTTTGTCAAAATACGATATCATGTATTAAAATTTTATTGAAATTGAGTTACTAAGCCAATTTATTAACCATAATATTAAAATTATCATGAAACCATAAAAAATAAATACCTTAAAAAATTTAGACAACAACACCTTAATGTCAAAAAATATAGCTCTTTACTCGTTACATGACATGTTTACTAATATAACATTACAAAGGATGTATATCTTTTAGATTGTATGTATAACATAGTTTAAAAAAAATATGCACTAAATTTTCGTACACATTGAAATACTATAATTATTATTAGTTTGGGGGTCTTATTGTAATATTAATGGAAGTTATAGGCGTCAGTATAATATCTATTTTCTCCGTGAAGATGGAGAAACTATTTTCCGGAAGAAGCAGAAAAAACCCATTTATGGCGTTTGTTTGCCTGATTGCTTGCCACTACTTCTCGCACTATTAATTTCTCTCTCTAATCGATCGCATGGTGAAGAAGCTTAAGAGATCGTCAACCTGAAAGTTTCCAGTCACTTTGTCCCCATCTCTCTCTTCATTTGGATCCATTCAGTCGTTTTTTCGAGCTTACAGAAGAACCCGAAAGGGAGAACTTCTAAACCCTAGGTTTTTTCTTTGGTTTCAGCAGGATGCTTATTAAGAAGTTAGATTTTGTGGAAATTCGGCTTGATTTTTTGGCGCAGAAAAATCTTTGATTCCGTAGATGTACATATTGATATAGATGTGTTTTGTAGTTTGAATTGGGAAATTTTTCTCCCGTTCTTTTTTCTTGAAATTAGCGACTTCTGAAAGTTTGGATTAGCTGGATCGGGAAATGAAAATTGCTTGACATTTAGGGTTTTGAGAATTTGCGGGGTTGAAATTTCGGTGATTTGGTTCGATTGGGATCGGGGAATCTATTCGGACGAGGTGTTGTTATTTCTTTTCTTTTTTTTTTTTTTTTACTATTGAAAATGGTTTTACTGGGTTAGGAACTGGAATAGCTCTGAGTACCTATATGTATTGGAGCTCTTTTTTGACAAAGGTCTTTGGAATTTGGATTGACTCATCTGCTATAGATTTTGGGTTTTCCTTCATCGATTTGGCTTGAACTATTGCTTATGGTAATGAAAGGTGGGTTTTGTGGTTAAGAGAACGAAGAATAGGTTAGTCAACTGGAGTAGGATTATTGTTTGAAAGAAGGGTTTGCAAAATGAGCTTAGAAAATGAAGACCTACAGTTACCAGATCAGCCTCCTACTGGAATGAAAGATGAAACCCAAAAGTAATGTATTATGCTTTTTTATTTTTTGGTTGTTGACTTAGTTTGTAGATAACTGGATATCATTATTGAATATTTTGTTATTGGTGCTTGAATATTCCAGGAAGTTAAAGATCTCATATACGAGGGATTTTCTGTTGTCATTAAGTGATTTAGAGGTTTGCAAGAAGTTGCCAAGTGGGTTCGACCGGTCACTTTTAAGGTAAGTTCTATCTTTTAATGATTCTAACATGGATACATTTAGATTGTTTTCCTTCATGTAGTTGGGATTGGGTGCTGTATGGTTCTGGCTTTTCTTGTTTTTTTTCTTGGTGGGTTAGCGAACCAGGTTACACCTTGTTGGTCCTAATGCGTATCTTCTATCAGTGAACTTGAGGATGCTTCCCAAGACCGGCAAAGAACTGCTGGTGGATTATCACTGAATAGTTTCAGGCGTAATGAGTTTGGGTCATCCCCACCCACTAAAGGGGATTCAACTGGCTATAATCGAGGAGTTCAGGGAAGATGGGAAAGTCGTTCCTCTGGAAGAAGTGACAAAGATAGTGACTCGCAATCTGATTGGGATTCAGGTGAAATTTTGATTAATAATTTGTTTTCAAAGTGATAGAATCCCTCCATGCGTATGTGGACTATTTCAAGATAATTATCTATGCTTTTTAAGTTCTTAATCATGTTTGATATTCTATTTAATTCCAAACATATAATGGATATCATTCTTATAAGAGTTCCTCTTAGGCCTTTTTGGTAGTACTGCTACATTTGGTGGTCAGTGTATTGCCCTTAGAATTACAACAATACAACCAAGTAATATTTTAGCTGTTTTAAAGGATCATGTGTTAACTTTGTTGCTAACTAATGTACAGTCGTGTGAGCTGTTGGCATTTGATAAAATATTAACCAATAATGCAAGAGTGTTTTTTTTGTCCTTTTATTTATTTATTGATGTTTGTATGAGAGTAATGTTTTGAAAGGCCTGAAAAAGGTACCAAGGTGTAATGTATGAGGCACTTATACTCCTCTATGTAGACTAAGTAATACTAAATAAAACTTGTGTTAATTAACATTTCATAATTGTCGTGTCGCCATCCCCTAAAAAAAGTAAAACACTGTAGGCTACAGTTATTTGGAAGTTTGAATAGTGTATAACACCATAACTAGGCGGAGTAAAAAAATCATAGATAATATAATATAGTGATATTTGTGGCCTTGTTACCTCTCCAAACCATAACACTGCCGCTTCTATAGTTGCTGTCTAATCTGTATTTAAGTAATTTGATCCCATGGCTTATATTAGGTGTAGAATGAAAAAAGATAGATGTACTCAATTTTGATTGAGCTAGACATGTAAAGCTCATGCCTCATATGCTCAAGGTGTGCCCCATAAAGATTTGAGGCTTAAGCCTCTCCCTGCAATCCTGAGGTGTGCCTGAAGGCTAGCATGAATAATGGCCCGTAGAACACAATGAACATAGGACTCCTCACTTTCATTAACTCGTGTATCATGAACAGTAGTATGATGTTGTAATTTGGAAGTGATTGATTTGATCAAAATCAAATTAACTTTGTACTGTTTCTATAGAGCAATTGATCCATGAAATTTTATGCTCAACCTGTTGCATTTATCATATTGCTATGCAGAATCTGGAAAGCGATACGGCAACCAATCCAGGCGGCCGTGGCAGCAACCTGAGCATGATGGACTTCTAGGAAGTGGTTCCTTTCCAAGACCATCTGGATATGCTGCTGGAGCATCAGCATCCAAGGTTAGACAGAATGAAAGCCACCTGCTAAACAGAACTACTGAACCGTATCAACCTCCCCGTCCATACAAGGTTTGTTTACTTTTGGTGTGTTAAATTTGTTAGAAAATTCTGACAAGGAAGTTTTACAATTTCAAACTATAATTGCTCGTTTATAATCAGAATAGTCAACCACGGTTTCATTCATGACAAATGGTGCTTAACTTTTTATCTAATTATCTTCAGGCTGTACCTCACTTACGTAGGGAGGGTACTGACTCTTTGAATGATGAAACATTTGGTTCTTCCGACTCCACAAGTGAAGATAGGGCAGAAGAGGAAAGAAAGAGAAGAGGTATGTGTACTTTGATCCTAGAGTTTTCCTGTAGACATCAGTTCCATGTACTTCTCCATTTGGCCCTTAATTGTTTTGCCCCCAATTGAAGTTGAATTGACATGTTACAACTTATCCCTCAGCTTCTTTTGAAACAATGAGGAAGGAACAACATAAATCATTACAAGACAAACAGAAGTTTAATATAGATAAGAGTAGAGTTGATTTTGACATTTCTACCCTGCGGGAGGATTCCAAAGAAGAGAAGAGAAGCACTGGATCAGATGATGTTGCAATACCTCTGGGTTCAAATAATGGTTCTGAAAAAATGTCTGTTCCTTCACAAGCTCCTGCATCCAGACCACTTGTACCTCCAGGTTTTAAGAGTACAGCTATAGATAAAAGTCTTGGAGCAAAATCTAACCATTCCCATCCAGCAGTGGTAAGTTATGAATCTCTAGTTTTAGTTTTCACTTCTTATACATTATCGAAATTCTGCAAATTTGGTTTGTTGGCTTGAAATTATTTGGAAGTGAGCTGTTATAGGCCTTTAGATTTTTAACCATTTGTGTGGCAATTTTCGCGACATTAGATATTTAATGATTGATTCATTCACAAATATGTTTGTGCGAGCATCTTTTTACATGTCATCAAGGATATTGACTCCAACAATCTTGTTGAATCATAAGAAATTTGGAATGGCACCTATGAGGATAGATTGAGTTGTCTGTCTTGTGGTTTATGGGTTTGATTACTCATCAAACCTACCTACTCATAATATGCTAGAGATTCCTGATCCCCAACTTCCCAAAGATTGTAGGGCTTGTTAACAACCATTGTTAAATGAGCTAATAGCATTAGGACAGTCACATGTTGGACTTTCTGGCTCCTTGTATATGGCATTGGGTCTGTTATCAAACACCCATATTTCATTTTGATAATTTAATGTTTCTTTTTTGATTCCTGTCTTTTAGTACCTTTCCATTTTAAGATATACTTCTGTGTAGGTTGGAAATTCTGGACGCGAAGACAGTCTTTTGCGTGGCAAAAGCAGCTCCTCTGCAAATGTAACTTCTAATGACCAACAGGATAAACAATCAGCTAAAGAAATTTATTCGAGGAAGCAGCAATATGAAAGTATAAGCAATCGTGGCTCAATTGATAACCATAGCGGAAAGGGTGTGGGCATACCTTCTACCCTAGATGTTTCAGATAAATCATTTGGCACCGATAGCATATTGTACAACAAAACTAATATCACCCCAGTCATTGAAGATTCAGCAATTAGTGAGCCTGGAGAGCTTAATGCTGAGAAGGTAATTGTGCCATCAATTGTGGGCGAGTCTATTCAGAATTCTTCTACTTCAATACTGGATAAGCTTTTTAGCAGTGCATTAGCGTTAAGTGTTGCTGGCTCTTCTAGTTCCCTTGAGGTATTTACAATATGTAATGGCATTCTTTGTAGCCAATGTGTTTCCAGTTTTTCTTTGGTTGGTGAATTTTTATGCCATTTTAATAAATTTAGTTTTATCAAAGGATACCACAGTTTTAATGGTGGTAGTTCGTTTTGTTTTGGCCTTAGTTTTGTTTCTTGCATGCATTGTCCTCTGATATCTAAACCGTTTTCAAGTATTTGGTTTTTAAACAATTTCCAAAACATCCACAGATATAGTTCGAAATTGAATTTTCCATTTTAGTGCTATATACTAGTTTTTCTAGTTTACATTTCCATTGATTTGAAGAATCTTTTTATTGGATCAATTACAATTGAAAATCCTATTTTAATTCTGCCTTATTCAATGCTTTTTCTTGTGTTCGAAATAATTCCGGATTTGGAGTTCTGGGATGCTGAGAAAACTATATTCATTGCTTTTTCTTGTCTATAGTTTCTGGATTAATATTCAGATACGCATCTATATGTTTGTGTCTGTGTATCTATCTTGCTTTAGAGCAAATAAACCATTTCTTTTTGTTTTGTTTAGAAAGCATTCAAATCTGTTTGAGATTGGCTTGTATCTTTTGCTTCTATGGAGGCATCCATGAATACTAGGTCATTGGCTTCTATGGAGGCATCCATGAATACTAGGTCATTGGCTTGAGATTGACTTATGTTTTTTCACTTTATGGTAGCATCATGATAACTCAGTGGATGAGATACAGAGCCCAGACTCTGTACAATCTTCCAAGTTTGCTCAATGGTTTCATGAAGAAGGTTAGTTTCAATTAATATTTGGGGGTCTAGTTTCAGTGCCCTCTAACTTCAGTTGTTTGTCCTTTGAATAATTACTTAATGTATTCTGTTTTCTTTCCAAATTATTGCAGAAAGGAAACCTAGCAACAAGCAGTCAACTGGGCAGCCAAATAACTTGCTCTCATTGATAGTTGGCAGTGAAAAAGATGGATCTCGAGTATCTGGGAACACAAGCGAGAATGTTCTACCTAGTTTTCCCTTCCAAAACTCTGAAATATCGGAGAAGCTTATGACATCAGATGTGGGATCTACTATAGTTGGTAGTGTCGATCAGTTGTACAAGAATAAACCACAGCCAGTTTCTGCAGTTCTTACGTGTGAAGATCTTGAACAGTCGATCCTTTCAGGAATTAGTGACAACAGTTCAATCATGCGGCCACCTGTTCAGAGCCACAGGGACCCCGATGGAAAGCCTAAGCTGCCAAAAGTTAATAGTGATGCATCCCATCACCTCCTCTCATTATTACAGAAGGGGACTAGCTTGAATGAAATGGAATCATCCTCCAATCCAGACAAGTTGTCTTCTGACAGTTCTTATGACATCAATGACACAAGTATTGGCAGTGCACTTAACAACTCCAGAGAGGGTAAAGTCGAAAATGTTTCTGACTCGGCAAATTCTTTAACTCTTGAAACACTATTTGGGTCTGCTTTTATGAAGGAGTTGCAATCAGTTGGAGCTCCAGTCTCCATCCAAAGGGGTCCAGTTGGATCTTCGAAAAATGATGTCTCTGATCCCCATGGACTTCCTTTTCCTGTTGTAGATAATCGCCTTCCAACTTCAAATGACGTAGGATTTAGCACTACTGTTCATGATATTAATGTTTTAACAGCAAATAAAAGGAAGCAAACCCAGAACAATAACATTGAAGAGCAGTGGTTAAGCTTTGATAACTCTCAAGCTGAACAAAATTCATCGCATCTTCGTACTAACATAGGGTCTAAGGTTGTTGGATTTAATGTGCCTGCTGGTGTTGCTTTCCCTGAAGAGGATAGCTTGATTACAGCAAGTGGGCCTCTGAATGTTGAAAGCTTTATGCCAGCTGGAAATACAGTTAAAAGTGAGCTGCTCTCATCTGCAAATCTGCAAGCCGAATTTGCTGGAAAGTTGGCAACCTTCAATTCCTCTTTTGGAGATGAAAGGTCCATTAGGGGAGGTCAAGAACCACCTTTCCCTCGTGGCCCCTATGATAGGACAGAGTCTAGTAATCCTTACCAGAATCTTAATGTTCAACCATCTTTTCCACAGCTCCATCATCAACAATTGAATAACATGGGCCCTTTGTTCCATCATTTAGATTCACTTCCTGCTAATGTTGGTTCCCAGATGAAGTTTATGGCTCCAGAAGCTGCCACTCATCATGATTCTTCACTAAGTCACCAAATTCCCGTGAATATGCTTCGTCCTTCTTTCCATCAGTCTGGCCCTAGAGCACCTGGGTTTGATCAACCCATTCCTCACCCTCTGTCGCAGCAGATGCACATGACAAGCAATTTTCCACCTAACCTGCTTCAAGGATTACATAGGGGCCCACCACTTCCTGCACATTCAAACCGAAGTGCTCCTATGCCTGGTCACCCAAACTTTGGTAGTGTTGGCATGCAACAACCAGGTAAAACCTGGGCAGTACTAATTTTGTTTCCACCTTCTGATTTTATTATCTGTCCCAATTTCCATCTAAAATTAAACTATCAAATTGTGTTTTCGAAGATGAGTGTTGATAAGTTTGCGTCTCTAAGCTCTTGTTTTTATCATTATTGGGGTCTGCAGCACCTGATATTGGCGGCGGAAGCAACCATCCAGAGGCATTTCAGAGGCTTATCGAAATGGAACTCAGGTCAAATTCAAAGCAGATTCACCCTTTTGCTACAGGTGGCGGCGGCCCTGGCCCTGGCCCTGGTCCTGGTCCTGGTGCTGGTGGACACAGCCATGGGATGTATGGTCATGAGCTTGACATGGGCTTTGGGTTTAGATAGTAGATATAAAACGCCTGTATACATCAATGTATTCATTGTCTTTTGCTCAGATCTGCAACTCTCATCGTGGATATTGGTCTTTCTTTATCCTTTCCTTTCTCCTCCATTCCCTCTCACCTTCCTTTTCTTTTGGTTGGGATGGAGAAAAAAAAGGTATAATGGTGTTTCACTTTAAGCAGGACTGGACGGCGTCAGTGTGAATTTTTCTTGCAATTGCCATTTTACTTGAATACCTTGCTTTTGAAACCCAAATGATATCATATGCGCCCCAATAATAAATTATAAATTGGTTCAACAACTGGAATCATTATTATGTATAATAGGAATGATGGTAATTGCAATATTTTTATACCAAAAAAATCCCTAAACGCATTTAACAGCCCGGGTTATAAATTCTCTAATGATTGGCAATCTTTTTAACCAATCAGCGGTTTTATTTTTTAGAAGTTATTTGCTTGCTGTTTAAGTGTGTATCAAGTATCATTATTTATTTAATAATAAAAGTAAAATTTAGTTGATAAAATGTCCTTTCTTGTCTCCATTGAAGTGTATACAAGTACAAAGATGCCAGAGATTTGCATAATCAATTTGGGCATGAAAAGTGTGATACATTAGGCAGACGAACCAGTTTTCACGTCCATAATTTTTATTAGGAGTTCATTCGATCCAATCTGTATTTTTTTTGGTCAAACAACATCTAATCCGCACTAAGTGCATATTTCATATTTTAGATTCAATCGGATCTACATAATAGTTTAAATCTAATACAATCTAATCCGCAATAGTGCGGATTGGATCGGTTATTTTTTTAATAATAAATTATTTAATATTTCATAGAAAAAAATTAAAAAAAAGACTATTGTTTCTTAATCTCCAATAATAATCTATTTCTATCTCTATTTATATATAAATAAAACTAATATACATGTATGTCAATATATATGTACTCATCTTTAAATTTACACTAAATATATATATGTATGTATTCATTACTAAAATAAATAAGTTAGTATATATATTTAAATTTATGTGTATGTGTCTATGTGAATAAAAATAATTTTTCTAGTGTTTTTTATTATAAAACAAATAAAATACACCAACTCAATATATTACTAAAAAAATTAAGGAATTAGAAGTTTGTGTCTTTTTTTTAATATTACTAGAAAATTAATATATATTATATATTATAATTTTTAAAAATATATATAATTAAGTGCAGATTGGATTGGATCGGTTACTTTTTGAGGTCAAACAACATTCAATCCGCACAAGTGTGGATTTTAGATTTTTCAATCTAATCCAATCCGCGCAAGTGCGAATATCCGCATTTTGCAGATTGGATTGGATTAGATCGTGCGGATTGGATTGGATCGTGCAAATTAGATTGGATCGGATACTTAGTGAACACCCCTAATTTTCACTTCTTGGAAGAATATATTAAATACCTGGCTATTGATTGATTCACAATAGTAAAATAAAAATACAAAAACTGTGTTTTTATTTAATTTGTTTTTGTTTTATCAATGTAAAAATTTTCATTAATCAAACATGTAGATTACATCAATTTAGGAGCATATCCCATCATGTAGATTACAAATTACTCGAAAACTAACACAGGTATTAATACTCATCTTAACTATGTTAGTTTACAAAATAAAAAGAAGCCAAACATTATTTTTTAAGAACACATAAATTCGAATTATTCTATATTCCATATACAACTTCAGCTATTGTATAGTACAAATTGTGGACAAGATTCTTAGCTCTTGTGATGTTCACCCACTTAATCCATTCCTTCTGATGTTTTCTAATTGAAAAATACTAAAAGGTATCAATGGTATTTAGATCAATATCACAATTGATCTAAATAAGTATCGGGTCTTATATAGGTTAATATAATAACTTTTAAGAAGTATCACTATCCAATCGCCACATATCTAGAGGTATTAAATATCACTGGTGCTTAGTAACAATGCTCTTTCTAATTTATGTTATTTTTACTTTATAAAATTAGAGTCAATCAAACCTATATAACCATTCTTATGCTTGAATCTTGCATATCTTTATAAATTTTGTAAATTGTTTTTATAAATTAATTAACAAACATGACAATTAAAAAAAAATTGAATTTAGAACTGTAAAATCAATTCATTTTAAAATATTTTGCATTTCAGAATAAATTTTTGACTAATCTAAAAACATTCTTAAATTAATAAACAGGCAATAGTATTTAAACACGGGAAGAGCCAAAATAGTAATTTATCTTTTATTTGGCATATTATTTCTTTATTAATTTTCCTACTGTGCATTGTCATGAAAAATGACAGAAAATCTGCATTGGTGTAAAGTACCGATTGTGCCGCAATAAAATGCATCAAAGACCCAAAAAAAAAAATAAATAACGTTTTTATTTTTGTACCTTTTTCTGGCTCAATGCAATTCACACTGATCAATTTTCTAATGTCACTGAAAGTAGCAAAACATTAAAGCAAACTAATGCAAAATATAGACAGCCAAACACTAAATTACTCTCTAACGCTGTACAAAATAGCCTCTGAATCTGAAACTAAACTAAATTAGAAGTTAACTTCCAGTGTCTAAATACTAACCCTCTAAAATTCCTACTTACCAAAAATGATAAAAAAAACTACCATATCATATTTACCTTGATTGACAAGCTTTCACTTTAGAGAGACTAAGACTAATTCTTCACATGGTCATGTGTGTACTCGGACACTATATACAGTGTCCTGTGCCTTGGCAGTTGTTACCAAACACATCTAACACCTCTTTCCCAAATAAAGCTTAAAGAGTGACGCCATTAACATCTGCGGTCGACTTCCTAAGCAGATAGAATGGCATTCCCTTGGACGTTATTTGGGTAGACAGATGGCATTACCCTCTCCTCATTAGCAGTAGCACCATCGGGTGAAATAATCTGACACTGCATTTAAGTCATAAGTAATGAGCAACCCCAAAAGTTATATAACAAATTTGTACCATTATATTTTATTATCTAGCCAAGGGTGAAAAACCATGATTTATACAAATAAGGCTTATCCCAAGAAGAAAGACTCCTAAATCCCTAGAGAAAAATCACTAAATGGGCAAACCAATACAATGCAATGCAGCAGAAAAATGGAGCAAATATTGATGCAACTTCGCATTGCGTCAACAACATCGTAACTTATTACAATGTAAAGTAAAACTTAAAGTGCATGGCAAGAAAGCTTACAAGTCTAGCTAAATTGGGACCTTGTAAATTTTGTGATAGGCGCTGCATCATTAACAATGCCTGGATTAAAAATCAAAGAATTAGTTAGCTCAGAAATTAGAGAGCAAAGGAACAGATAAAGACTGAAAAATTCTATTTTTGATTAAAAGAGAAACAACATAACCAAAAGACATACTGATCTAAATCTTGTGGGATCCATTTGTCTCAGTCTCTGCAAGTGACCAGCTTCATTAGGGTTTTCCAAGACATTGGCAATGAATTCATACACTGGAGCAAAACTTGGATTATCTGCAATTATAAGATTCAGTTACTTACCAAGTTCTGAAACTGACAATAAACGAATGAAGGAAAACATGAAAATACCCGTAATAAAAATGAGGAGAATTACCCCATATACTGTTTTTTTAACTTTTTTTTCAAATTTATTGTTTGGATTTCTAAAGTGGTTGCAGCGCTAATTGCAATAGGAGTTTCTATACAATTTTTTGTTGCGATTTAGGTTGCAGCGCTAGTTGCAAAAATTCCGTAAAAATGCAAAAATAAATGTTTAGAAGTGTAAAAATAAAAAAGGCTCTAAAAATTATAGCAGCTACTCCCACCAAATAAAATAATAAAATCATAGCTAATAAGTTCATGACTATGAAACGAGTAATAATTACATACATATTATCCAAATATAGTTTTGCATCAGTAAAAGGAAATATCTTATTTTGGTGAGATAAGTTACCTCTCAAGAAGCCCTCAATATTAAATATTTCATCATCTGGCTGAATCATTAGAGTGCTTTCAGTACTACTATTATCGCGAGTGTTATTTGCAATTGCAGGGAGAAGTGGCACATAATCTGAAAGCAAATAAGTTATTAATAAAATTTATAGACAAATTAAGTAACAAAATTTAAATGGACCAAAAGGCAAGTTTAGTTTCCGAAGTATAGAAAGAAGTAAATAACTACATACATGTTATTCAAATAATGTAATACTTTTCAGCAACAAAAAGGAAATATTTTCTTTTGGTAGGAATCAGTACCTCTCATTCCTTGTGAGAAGTAGACCTCATGGTGATTTATTTCACTAGCTGGCCCAGTCCATAGAGTTCTTTCAGTCATACTGTTATGGGGATTGATATATTCAATTGCAGGGAGAAATACCGCCCCATCATCTGAAAAGCAACATAAGCTAAAAACATTAATAGAGGAAATTTAAATACACTACTCGACTAGTTTAGTCTCCAAGGTTTAGCAAGAAGAGCTTGAAAGTAACTGCATACATGTTATTCATATATAAGATGTATGATATGTATTTATATAGTAAAAGAAAATATACTTTTTTTTTTCCTAAGATCAATTACCTCTCATGGCCTGGGAGTAGAACACAGGCTCACTTCTTTCACTATTATAGCATCTGTTATCCTCAAGTTCAGGGATAGATAACCACTCAACATCTGAAAAGCAATAGGTTATAAACATTATACAGAGAAATGAAGAAACAAATGCAAATAGACTAAAAGCCAAATGTAGTTTCCAAAGTTTAGCAAGAAGCGGTTGAAACCTGTTTCCAGTTGTGGTAAAATGACTGGTGGTGCAGAACTTGATCGCCAAGGAGGCGATGAAGCACCGTTAATGGGATTTACAACCGCTGATGATGAATGTGGGCTACAGAATGCAGGTTCATACAAAGCAGCAGAATAATGAAATGGCCCGGTATCATGAGTAACATTAGGAGACCCAGCAACATGTGTAACAGCTGGAGTCCAATCGAAATGAGACATAGCTGGATCCCCATTGTCATTTGTAAAAGTTGGAGCACCAGTGAATTGAGTAACAGTTGGAGACCCAGTCATATAAGTAACAATTGGAAACCCATTGGCATGAGTAAAATATGAAGCCCCAGTGGACTGTGTAACATTTGTAGCCCCATTGAACTGAGCAACATTTGGAGCTGCAAGACAAGCTTATGAGCAAAAGGGTATTAAAAAGGAAGAAAGAACTAAAATAAAGGTTAAACATACAGACCATCTGTAGGGGATTTATGTGGGTATGGATGAGTAGCCTTCTTCTTTGGTCTAGGGGGAGGTACACGCTCTTTTATCCCACTTTTCAGAACTTTCTCAAAGTGCTTCTGTGCGTGGCTACGTATCTGTCAAAAGCCATTCCTTGGATTAAATAAGAGTGAATCCACGTATGTAATAAAAACGTTAACTTTGCTCTAAATGTTTCTATTGAAACCATTGAGAACAATAGAAACTGTGTCAGGTGAACTCAAAAGATGGTAAGAACAATACCTGAACGGCAGTTTTTGTACCAACGAATGCTTCAATCTTTTTCCAGTCGCGACCAAATCTGAATTCAAACCATATACAAAGAGCCTCAATCAGAACAATTCTAGTTTATTTATTTTTCATTGAATGTGATTAAGAAACTCAAAATTACAATAATA
Source organism: Cannabis sativa (assembly GCF_029168945.1). Taxonomy (NCBI): domain Eukaryota; kingdom Viridiplantae; phylum Streptophyta; class Magnoliopsida; order Rosales; family Cannabaceae; genus Cannabis; species Cannabis sativa. The sequence continues at coordinate 36,211,683 of NC_083601.1, read as the reverse complement.
AAGGTACTAAATTGCTTGTTCAATTAATTGTTAGGGCATGGGCAGTGTACACTTTTTATGACACTCCAATTTTTTCAAGAGTATATTAAAAGTCACAACGAAAGTCGTACAAAAATTTTAGAAACTTATTTCAAAGGTTCAGCACACCTCTGTTTTGGTCACTTGGAGTTGGACGTTTTCAGAGGAGATTAACATAACATAACTAAAATACCCAAAACATCTACTTTCTTTAATGATAAACTAAAAATCCAAAACGAACACCTAATTATCTCTATCAAGAGAAAAAAAAGATATCTTTTCTTTAATTTTCTCATCAACCAACACACAATTGAATTGGCTGCACATAATTCAATTCAACCATTGATAAAGAAACAAATAGTTAAAAAAAATAATATTGACAAGGTATACTTACAACTGCACAGCTTCAACGAACTTCTGATGTTCCTGTTCCGACCAACTCTCCCTGGACTTGGTAATAGTATAGGGTTTTCGGATCTTCTTGGTTGGAGGGACCTCAAACGACGTCGTATTCACATTAGCAGTGGGCGATGGTATGGTATTTTCCGGTGGTTGCATCGAATTGATGCCGGGCAAGTCATTATGCATATTGGATGAATGAGGGTAACTAAACCCTTGTGCTGGATTTCGATTGGGAGACACCATAGTCTCTGCTCTCTGCTCTTCTCCACAACTCAAAACTAAAACGCAACACTACACAAAGAAGAAAAATACTTACTTTATATATATAATAAATCTTTTTTTTTTTTTTCAAAATATTTGTTTTTGGAATATATGCTGACAATTAGTTTTTAAAAAAATTAATAATCTTTTTTTTTTTTTTTTCATTATAGATGTTTGTGAATGTTCGTTTTATTTTTCAAAAATCAGTTTAAGAAGTTCAGCCAAACTGGAGTTGTGGTTTAGTAAATCCAACCGTCATCATGGGTAGCATGTGTCCTATTTCTGTAGGTAGTTTTTTTATGATTAACACGTGTCATCATGAGGTTGGATTAATCATCTGTTTTATGAGCAGCTTGTATTGTGATAGTATTATTTTTTAATATATATAATACAAATAAAAAACGACCTAAAAGTTATTTTATGGTTGTTCATCCCATTTTTATCTTTTTTTTAAAAGATATTTTTACACTATACTAAAATTTTTTAATTTTTTTTTTTACTCTGGACAGATTTTTTTTAAAAAAATACTGTGTAAGTTTTATAATGTATACTGTATTAAATTTTCACAGTTATTTTTTTAGTTGTTCTATTATTATTTTTAATTGCTCTGTTATGTTGTTTTACAGTTATTTTATAAAAAACAGTATTTTTATAAAAAATTCATATGACAGTAAAATTGTAAACTTTCGCTCAAAATTTAGTATTTTTGTATAAACTTCTCTTTTAAACTCATTAGTTTATGGCTAATTATGATTTTTACCTCAGTGTTAATATGTACTAAATCATGCCCCTGAACTTTTAAGGTCGTTAAAAATGCTCCTTAAACTATTGAGATTGTTGAATTTAATGACTTTTATCTAATTTTAGTAAAAAAAAATCTAACATGGATGAAAGTTCAGGGGACATGATTTAGTACATGTCAAAGTTCGAGGGACATGATTTGGTAGATATCATAGTCTGGGGAGTATGGTTTAGTACATAAATAATCACTGAAATAGTAAAATTGAATGAAATTAGACAAAAGTCCTTAAATCTAACATTGTCAATAGTTCAAGGGGAATTTTTAACGGCCAAAAAAGTTCAGGGGGCATAATTTGATACATGTCAAAGTTCGGGGAATAAAAATCCTAATTAGCCTTAATTTATGCCCTCTTTTCTAATTATTATACCAATTATATCCTTCATGTTTCATACAATTAATGTGATGTCTCCCCAACATGAATACCCACTAGCTATTAATTAAGGTAACATATGTAAGGATAAATTGGGGAGTAAACTTATAGAAGCGGGTAAATTTGAATGAATTTTAATATGCAGTTATTTTTGATTAATTGATAAAAAAATAAAAGATATTCCTCAATTTATCCTAATAAATTTAGAATAGTACACAGGTCCACTTTCTACCTATTTGAATTATATCTATTCTATATAAAGTGTGCCTATATAACTGAAATTCTTGGTTTATGAGAAATTCATGGGTGAATTTTAATTTTTATTTAATAAAATAATAAAATATTATTTATATATAATAAAATAATAATAAAATAAATCCTATTAGTATTTGAACTGACATTAAATAGCTCTTCCCCCATTTAGAAAAGAAAACATACCGTATCTTAAATTCCTAATGAAAACTTTATAGGAAGTATTTTAAAAAAATATATAATAAACAAATAAAAAATCATCCTAAGCTTACGTTATATTACAATCTATATAAACTTTAACTTTAATTCAAAATCTTCCATACTCTCTCACACACATAGCTATCAATATGCATGGTTTACTCTTTTTTTTTTCTTCTCTTTTAGTTACACCATTACAAAGTTCTAGCATTACCCTGATTTTAATGTTTGATTTATCTATTTTGTAGATTTCTCAAATAAATTAGTATCATCATCTACGTATTATTTATGCAATGGAGAGGTAAAAGTTTTACATTCTTTAAAGAGTATTGCTTAAGTAAGTTTATTTTATATATATATCAACCATAAGTTATATATGATCATAATTTTATTTATGTTTATGATTTTATTTATTTTATAGATTTCTCAAATAAATTAGTATCATCATCTACCTATTGTTTATGCAATAAAGAGGTAAAAGTTTCATATTTTTTAAAGAGGGCTTAAGTAAGTTTATTCTTTTATATATATCAACCATAAGTTATATATGATCATAATTTTATTTATGTTTATAATTGGAATTTCTATATTAATAGTATTATTGACTGAAGTATTATGTGCTCAATCTTAATTTCAATTTCAATAGGTATGTTCATTGTTATATGTTCATATGAATTTTAATAATAAATAATACATATAATTTTTATTAATTGTGGTTAGAAAAAAAAAAAAGATCACGTAGAACTTATACAAGTTTGCAGGAACACCGCTGCTTTGTCGACACTACCATATTCAATTTATCAACGAAAAAGTGGACAATCCAGATATATGCGGACCCGGCTAGAATGAAAACTGCAAAATACAAAAATTACACTATTGTCTCTATCGAAGCAAATGAAGATTGAAATCCACCAATGACTATCATTAGTTTCTTATCTACAATTTTTAGACAAATGCTATTTTCAATTATCAATAATTTAGAGATTGATTTTTAATTTTCTTTTTATCTTACACCCATTTAAGTAATGTTTCTTTAAGTATTGGAACATCAATTTTTAATTTATTTTTGGATTAATTTAAGAACATATTTAAATCATCAAGCTTTTTTAAACACTAATATATTGCATTCGGTATTCACTTTTAATTGACAACAATATAAACTATAATATTCAGATACACATAATAATAATTTCATCTAATAACTAATAACATTTTTTCTTTAATTTTTGATTGTATCACTTTCAAATAACATAGAAAAAACTAGCATAAAATTTAGTATACGTGCCTCGCACGTAGTTTTTTTGCTAGTATCTATATACATATATATATATATATTGTAACTATTTTTGATTATTTGAATATTCTTTTTTTTTTTTAATAGTTTACATTCTTTAAAATAATATTTAAATATTTTGTAGTACCTAATTTTTACAAGAGTTTTTTCATTTTTTACACTTCAAAATATTTTTTTTTTACAAAAATTCACATAGCAACCTACATAAAAACTAACGGAGCAACTTAAATTACAATTAAAATCCACATAGCAATCCACATATAAACCATCGAAGCAACTAGCAACAAAAACCATAAATTTGAAAAGATTTTTTTTTTTTTTAAAAAAAAGTATATAAAGTAATCTCATTATATATATAGTAAGTAATTATTTAAACTTTATTTTAATTTATATTAAATTATTTAGAATTTTATAAATATTTATAAGCAGTACAAGATAACTACAACATACACAATTATAAAAAAATAAAAAAAAAAAAACTTAAAATTACATATTTATTTCATTTTAAAAATATTAATAATGATATTTTAACTAAGTGTTATGTTTTTTTTTTTTAAAAAAAAAACCTAAGCACAAGGTTAAATCATTCTAATTTTTTTTATTATTTAACATTTAATGATTAATAATAATAATAATAATAATAGTAATAATAATAATAACACCTCATTATGTTAAGAATATTGAGATTTACGCTAATAAATAATATATTTGAAGTATTTTGGGGATTACGTAACTTGAGTTGTGTTAGTTTGGGATATAAAACCTAAACTACTAAGAGTATATTTGTCATTGTAATATGTTTTTTGTTTTTAACAAAGTATTTTTAGAAATGAGAACAAAAAACAGTTTCTGAAATTTTCAAAACACAAATCGCATTTGGATAATGTTTTCAAAAAATAATTTTTATTTTTATTTTTTAATTTATTTTATTTTCTTAAATAACTTCAATACTTCGAGACCCCGATATGAACAAGACTCGACCACGACCCATGATTCGTCCAAACCGGCCGCACTCGCACCCTAGTTGTAGCCCCGAACCCTGTCCATGTCTCTGGACCCAAACACAGTGCCGGATCATGGATCCAGTCCCGACCTGGACCCCAAATCCCAACCCCCGGCCTAGTCCAGATCGATAATGAGGAAAGAGAAAATGGGGGGAGAGAAAATAAAGAGAGAGAAAGTGATGAGAGAGAAAATAATGTGAGAAAGTGAAGAGAGAGAAAATAATACGAGAAAGTGAAGAGAGAGAAAATAATGTAAGAAAGTGATGAGAGAGAAAGTGTGAGAAAATAATGTGAAAAAATGATGAGTGAGAAAGTAACGAGAGAGAAAAAAAAAGGAGATAAAGTGATGAGAGAGAAAATAATATGAAAAAATGATGAGTATAAATGTATAATGATGTGAGATAAAGTGTAGAAAAAATATTGACCAAAAGTGAATTATTTTTCAAAATAGAAAATAATATTTTGTTATTCTCAAAATTCTTAATTTTTGTATCTTTATTCTTTGAAAACTGTTTCAAAAAATAAGGTCAAATACGCCTAATTGTTTTCAAAAAATAATTTCTTATTTTTAAAAAACAAAAAATAAATTTTTAATTATAATGTCAAACATGCACTAAATATCTTTTATGAAACTTTCACTTTGTGCTACTATTAATTAATAACTTTACATTAATTATTAAATGTTGAATATTTCATTTTTATTAATTTTTTTTTATTATATAAATACTTTGAAAGATTATAATAAGTAATTATAACATTAATTAAGATGTACATATTATAATTTAATAATTATTATAAAATATTATTAACTGTTACTTCTTAAATTTTATAAGAGCTAAACACCAAAACTAGATTTTTTCTGCACTGAGGGCTTCTCCAACGAGCCATCAAAACAAGTGACGGACCTAGGATTTTTACTTTGTGGGGGCTTATTTATCATAAAAAAATATTTATAACTACATTATAATCACTCTTATTAAATTTATCTAATTTTATGGGGGCTATTCTACTATTTTGGTTTATAATTATTAAATTGAAAAATTTACATTTAATTTTTTAAAAAGCAGTGTTTTTGGTAGCCCACATTATTATGAATGGGTCCGTCCTGATCAAAACAATATATTTGATGTGAGTTTTTCTCCAAGAACACGACATTTATTGCTCCATATTACGCTATAGTGCACAGTATATTTATATATATATATTTGAGGGATTATTTCACAAAAACATAAAAATAATAAAAAAATTACAAAAATACGGTTTCACGGAATTTTAAATATTTTTATATATATTTTTTATTTTATTTACAAAAAATACGGTCTTTTTATGTTGTAATCTTGTTAATTTTTTGTTATATGTATGATATTTTTTATTGTTATTTTGATGTTATTTTCATGTTACTTTTATGTAGTTTTCTTGTTGATTTTATGTTGTTTTCATGTTATTTTTTAGAAAACCGTAAAAATGTAAAAAAACATTCTTTGAACGTAAAAATGTAAATATTTTACAAAAAATAGTGCCTTATGTAATTATTCCTATATTTAATTAATATATATTTATATTATTAATTGTATTTATAAAATTACAATGTAAGTTTTTAAAGTGGTGCATTGATATACTCTTATTTGTTTCAGATTTGAAAAGCTTTTTTAGTTTATTTTATTTATAGTCGTGTACATTATAATTATTTAAGACATCCAGTAAAATATCGAAAAAATTTGAAAAAAATTTAACACGCCGAAAATAAGATTTAAACTTTATGTTATCCGTGTAACTCTTTTATTTAAAAAGGTACATTATAGAAGTACCTTTTAATTTATTGTGTGTAAATTTAAATGTAAATACCATAAATTATTTTTATGGTAGTAAAAATAATTTTTCAATTTAAATGTAGTGCACTAATTATTATTGATATAATATTAATTTTTTAAATTTAATTAAAAAATTAATATAATAATAAAAAATATTTTTTTAGTGTAATGTTTAGTGTTTTGGTTAGAGTGAAAATAATTTTTAATATTAAATTTGGTACTAGTATGATACTAAATTTAGTGTGCTCTTTATAAATTCTCTAGTAGTTCTAGTGTGGCTAGGAACATTTTGGAATCCCTTGCTTTTGACAAGTAGCACTAAAAGCTTAAGGATCCGAAACTAAAAAATTGGTTAACAGTTCATTAAAACAAAATATGATTAAAAGTTGATTAGACTAATTTATGAGAGTCGTGGTGGAAGGATTTAGTTAATTGAGGTTTGACTAATCAATGTAAATAAGTCAAGTTGTTGTTGTTAATTGAGGTGTCCTAAATAATATTTATGTTCCTTGTTTATTCTGGATAATGATACATGGTGTGTTGGAATGAAAACAAAAAAATTAAATGTATATTATTTACATTTTTTTATTATATTTTTTAAAATATTAGGATAATTACATAAGATATTATTATTATTATTTTTTTTTTTTGTAAAAAAGTTATATTTTTACGTTTAAAGATTTATTTATTTTTATATATATTTTTACAAAAAATAAAACTACATAAAAGTAATATAGAAATAACATCTAAATAATATTAAAACAACAAAAAATAACATACAGATAACAAAAAATCAACAACATATTAACAAGGGTACAATACAAAAAGACCGTATTTTTTGTAAATAAAATAAAAAATATTGTAAAAATATTTAAAATTTCGTAAAACCGTATTTTTTTTTTTAATTTTTTGTTATTTTTGTGTATTTGTGAAATAATCCCTAAAATATTTCACTAAAATTTTACTTTTTATGTTTTACCCTAAATCCTACACATTTATATTATATCATATTTAAGTTTTAAAAATTATTTATTATAATATAATTTATTCAATAAATAAATAAAATAATACTAATATTGCACAAATATTACAAAAAAAAAAAAAATTAAAAAATAATATAATATTTATAGTTCAATGAATTAAATTTCTTAGTTATAATAACTCATTTAGCAGATCAGCATTGTTCATAATTTTTTTACCTCTTAATTAAATAATTTATCTTGTCATTATTTTAACTGTTCTATTGTAAGTGATCTAACTAATTTTATTGTAGCTCAATAAATATTAATTAGTTATAGGATTCAAAATTAATGGCTGAAAAAATATTATTATTTGTATGAATGAAAATTGTAATCTTACCAAGAGACTAACATATATTAATATAAATCAATATAAAAATATTATATTATAAAATTAATATAATATTATTTATTATGATAGTTTTAAGGCTATTTAGGATTTTTATCTCTCAAACTAAACATATATATTATTGTACATTGAACTTTTCAGCCTATTACAAATGGTCTCTAAATTATATACAGTATTGTAAATTAGTCATTGTGTCAAGTTTTGTCACACGTGACAAATTAAATGATGTCATAGCTACTTAGCTAATTACCACATCAACGTCACATGTATATTTTTACATTAAAAAATTAAAAATTATTAACCTAAAAATCAATTAATGATTAAGAAAATCACGTAAGACTAAATTTAAAAAAAATTAAATTATTTTTTTTCATATTAATTACACACGTGGCGTTGACATAATACGGACATGACAATTGGTAAGTAGCCATGTTATTATTTTGTTTGCCACATGTGGCAAAAGTTGACAAAAATAACCAATTTACAAGACTGTGAATAGTTCAAGAAGTATTTTTAACGAGCTGATGATAACTCTATAAAATAGAGTTATTTTTCATCAATTTGTGCTATAGAGTCCTTTAGGTTTATTTTCTTATGTTTTGTTTGTTTTAATCATTTTGTTTAGTTTTAGTGTTAATTTGTTATTTTTGTGTTTTTGGTAGGAAATCATTGCAAAGAAAAATAAAACTGAAATTCAAGCCTAAATTTAATCATGTTCTGGTCAAATTTTAGAAAAAATCAAAGCATAAAAGTTTTAGATCTCTTTCTTAACATTTCATTTCATCTTGAATCAACTCATTTGGAATTTATATGTAAAAGTTATGTGCATTTGAATGAGAGAGATCGAAGCAGAAAATACATGGACAACAACCGATCTGCGAGCGCGGGCCTTTTCCACGCAAGTACGAGTCTGTACGTGCTGGGCCTTGTAATTGCAAATTTAAAGTTAATTATGGTTTTTAGACTGAGGTTTTCAGCCAAGTAATTACATGGAAGGAGGGGAATTAACATTACAATATAGAAAATACCACGAGAGGATGTAGATGAAGGATTGATCAAGATTGAAGACCTAAAACTAGTTCTTTTTCTTCTCTTCTCTATCTTTTGTGTTTAATGTCTACTTCTTATTATTCAATGGGTGTTTCTACCATGATTATGAATTAAATACTTTTTTTAGGGTTTTAATAGAGTCTCTTGAAACTCTAATTATGGATTAATGTAATTTCTTTGATTTTCTTCTTCATTATTATGATCTATGCAATTTATGTTTAATGCTTACATTTAAGTTTTTGATTCAAGATTTAAAAAGTGAGAATTAAATATGCTATAATTATTTAGGCACAGGTTTCGATATAAGACGACAGTACTTATATGGTTTGTGTAGCATTTAGGATTTTCATGTTTAATACCCCTATTTGTTTAATTTTATTACGAGAACCCGAATATAGATTTCTTTAGTAAATTCGCTAGTATAGTAGGAAGAAGAAATGTTGAAATTGTGTTATGAAATGTTAGAGTGGATAGATGATGAAATTAAAAGTCCTAGTTTTCATCCATTAAATTATTTGTCAATTTTGTTATCTCTTTAGATTGCGAATTTTTATTATTTAGCTTCTTAAAATCAATTGATTATTAACCAAATATAATTCTGAAATTAATTGTTGGTAATTAGTAATCAATCTCTGTAGGAACGATTTTTATTTATTATTGTATTACTTGATTCAATCACTTGCGTATTAAATTTACCAAACAACTGAAAAGTTCAGAGGCACAATAATACATATGTCATAGATCAGGAACAAAAATTCTAAATAGCCTAGTATTAAACATAGGATGATTTCAAAAATTATCTCAATCACGAGTATAATCTACTATTTTGACGTGACATAGGTGGTCGTTCAAATATTTTATACTTTAATGTTGATATTTATTATGACTTTTGGGTCCTTTTTGCGTCTTCCTCTTTGGTGATGATTCCTCATTTTTTTAGTGAGGGTAGCAAGGGTTCTCTGTAACATGATGCTTCAGGGGGTTGGTATTTGGGTTTGATTTGTGGTCTCTTTCTTCCTAATAATCAAAAGCTATCTTATCTATTCCTTAGCTCCCTAAGATGCGGATGATAAACTTATATGGAATTTTGAAAAGTTTGGATGGTATTCTATCAAGAGCGGTTATTGGTTTACTCTTGTTATAATAAGGGCTTGGGTCGTGCTTCTCCTTTTAGGAGATTCTCGGGTTAGTGGAAAAAAGTTTGGACCTTGAATATCCCTCCAAAAGTTAGATTGTTTGCTTGGCAAGTATCCTCTAATTGGATTCCTACTAAAATTAATTTGGCTGCTCATAGTTTCTTAATTGATGATTTTTGTCCTCTTTGCTAGTTCCATAAAGAGACTACTCATCATGCGTTGTGAAGGTATCCATCTTTAGTAGCTTACAGGAAGCTTTATAGTTTTAATCTTGGTAACCCTCTTGAATTTATTTGGAAGTGAGCTGTTATAGGCCTTTAGATTTTTAACCATTTGTGTGGCTATTTTCGCGACATTAGATATTTCATGATTGATTCATTGGCAAATATGCTTGTGCGATTGATTCCGACAATCTTGTTGAATCATAAGAAATTTGGAAAGGCACCTATGAGGATAGATTGAGTTGCCTGTCTTGTGGTTTATGGGTTTGATTACTCATCAAACCTACCTACTCATGATATGCTAGAGATTCCTGATCCCCAACTTCCCAAAGATTGTAGGGCTTGTTAACAACCATTGTTAAATGAGCTAATAGCATTAGGACAGTCACATGTTGAACTTTCTGGCTCCTTGTATATGGCATTGGATCTGTTATCAAACACCCATATTTCATTTTGATAATTTAATGTTTCTTTTTTGTTTCCTGTCTTTTAGTACCTTTCCATTTTAAGATATACTACTTGTGTGTAGGTTGGAAATTCTGGACGCGAAGACAGTCTTTTGCGTGGCAAAAGCAGCTCTTCTGCAAATGTAACTTCTAATGACCAACAGGATAAACAATCAATCAGCTAAAGAAATTTATTCGAGGAAGCAGCAATATGAAAGTATAAGCAATCGTGGCTCAATTGATAACCATAGTGGAAAGGGTGTGGGCATATCTTCTACCCTAGATGTTTCAGATAAATCATTTGGCACCGATAGCATATTGTACAACAAAACTAAAATCATCCCAGTCTTTGAAGATTCACTGTAGAGCTTAATGCTGAGAAGGTAATTGTGCCATCAATTGTGGGCGAGTCTATTCAGAATTCTTCTACTTCAATACTGGATAAGCTTTTTAGCAGTGGAATAGCGTTAAGATGTTGCTGGCTCTTCTAGTTCCCTTGAGGTATTTACAATATCTAATGGCATTCTTTGTAGCCATTGTGTTTCCTCTGATATCTAAACTGTCTTCAAGTATTTGGTTTTTAAACAATTTCCAAAACATCCACAGATATAGTTCGAAATTGAATTTTCCATTTTAGTGCTATATACTAGTTTTCTTAGTTTATATTTCCATTGATTTGACGAATCTTTTTATTGGATTAATTACAATTGAGAATCCTATTTTAATTCTGCTTTATTCTGTTAGGCCTTAGGATTAGTATGGTGGGCTAGCATCTATTAAATAAAAGGGTATTTGAGTCTTTGTCTTGAGGGTAGTGTTTAAGAGGGAATACAATAGTATATATAGGTGAGTAGTAGAGAGGGTATACAATCTATTGAGTGAATCTCTATTTGCATCAAAGGGGCCTAAGGGCTCCCATACTTTGTAATTGGGTTTCTCATACATTTAAGATATATTTTCTATTCTTTTGCTACTGTTCTACTCCTATTATTGCTGCTGTTTGTGCTATTTATTACTGTTTTATTGTGTTCTTGAGCTTGGAGTTCTCAGGTCTTATCATATTCAATGCCTTTTCTTGTGTTGAATTAGTTCTGGATTTGGAGTTCTGGGATGCTGAGAAAACTATATTCATGTTTTTTCTTGCCTATAATTTCTGGGTTAATATTCAAATACACATCAAATATATGTTTGTATCTTTGTATCTATTTTGCTCTTAGTGAAAATAAACCATTTTTTTAGACAAAACTATGCAAATGAAATTTCTTTATATGTTTCTAATTTGTTTTTTTTATCAATGTGAAAATTTTCATTAATCAAACATGCAGATCACATCAATATAAGAGCATACCCCTAAATATCTATAATTTTGTTAATCAAATAGCTACATATTATTTACAAGTTTCATAAGTACTGTATCTATATCTTTCTTAAACAAATTACTCTTCTTAAAAAAAACTAACACATGTCTTAATGCTCATCTTAACTACCTTAATTTACCAAAAAACAAAGGGACCAAACATTATTTTTTAAAAACACATAAATTCCAATTATACTATATTCCATACACAACTTCAGCTATTACATAGTACAAATGGTAGAGAAGAGTCTTAGGTAGTGTTTGGTTGAGAGAAATGAAAATATAAAAATAAGAATGAGAATAAAAATAAAATAGAATAAATTTACAATCTATAAAAAAATTATTAAATTTTTTCAAATCTTACGTTGGAATGATCTTTTCTTCTACTTTAAAATAGAATAGTCATTTTTTCAAAATAATAGAAAAATCATTCTATTAGACTTTAAAATACAACTAAAAAAATAAAAAGAATAAAAATTATTTTCTTTCTATGTTCTCCCACTTAATCCATTCCTCCTGATGTTTTCTAATTTGTTATGTAGGAATATTGTTGGCATTTTTGTTTGGCTTTGACAGTTGATTGTGTTATTTTTACTTTATATAATTAAAATCAATCAAACCTATATAAATTATAACCAGTCTTATGCTTGAATCTTGCATATGTTTATAAATTTTGTAAATTGTTTTTATAAATTAATTAACAAAACATGACAATTAAAAAATAAATTGAATTTAGAACTGTAAAATCAATTTATTTTAAAATATTTTGCATTTCAGAATAAATTTTTGACTAATCTAAAAACATTCTTTGAATTAATAAATAGGCAATAGTATTTAAGCACGGGGGAGCCAAAATAGTAATTTATCTTTTATTTGGCATATTATTTCTTTATTGATTTTCCTACTGTGCATTGTCATGAAATATGACAGAAAATCTGCATTGGTGTAAAGTACCGATTGTGCCGCAATAAAATGCATCAAAGACCCCCCCAAAAAAAAAAATAACGTTTTTATTTTTGTACCTTTTTCTGGCTCAATGCAATTCACACAGATCAATTTTCTAATGTCACTGAAAGTAGCAAAACATTAAAGCAAACTAATGCAAAATATAAACAGCCAAACACTAAATACCTCTCTAACTCTGTACAAGATAGCCTCTGAATCTGAAACTAAACTAAATTAGAAGTTAACTTCCAGTTTCTAAATACTAACCCTCTAAAATTCCTACTTCCCAAAAATGATAAGAAAAAACTACTTAGAAGTCAACTTCCAGTGTCTAAATACTAACCCTCTAAAATTCCTACTTCCCAAAAATGATAAAAAAAAACTACCATATCATATTTACCTTGATTGGCAAGCTTTCACTTCAGAGAGACTAAGACTAATTCTTCACATGGTCATGTGTGTACTCGGACACTATATACAGTGTCTGTGCCTTGGCAGTTGTTACCAAACACATCTAAGCAGATAGAATGGCATTCCCTTGGACATTATTTGGGTAGACAGATGGCATCACCTTCTCCTCGTTAGCAGTAGCACTAAAGGGTGAAATAATCGGATGCTGCATTTAAATCATAAGTAATGAGCAACCCCAAAAGTTACCTCAGAAATTAGAGAACAAAGGAACAGATAGAGAGACTAAAAAATTCTATTTTTGATTAAAAAAGAAATAACATAACCAAAAGCCATACTGATTCTAATTTTATGGGATCCATTTGTCTGTGTCTCTGCAAGTGACCAGCTGCATTAGGGTTTTCCAAGACATTGGCAAGTAATTCATACAGTAGAGCTAAACTTGGATCATCTGCAATTATAAGATTCAGTAAGTTACCAAGTACCGAAACTTAAAATGAACGAATGAACAAAAACATGAAAATACCTGTAATAAAAATTATGGCAGCTACTCCCACCAAATAAAATAATAAAATCATAGCTAATGAGTTCATGACTATGAAAGTAGTAATAATTACATATATGTAATCCAAATATAGTTTTGCATCAGTAAAAGGAAATATTTTATTTTGGTGAGATCAGTTACCGCTCAAGAAGCTCTCAATATTAGATATTTCATCAGCTGGCTGAATCATTAGAGTGCTTTCATTGCTACTATTATAACGAGTGTTATTTGCAACTTCAGGGAGAAGTGGCCCATAATCTGAAAGCAAATAAGTTAATAATAAAATTTATAGAGAAATTAAGTAACAAAATTTAAATGGACCAAAAGGCAAGTTTAGTTTCCGAAGTATAGAAAGAAGTAAATAACTACATACATGTTATTCAAATAATGTAATACTTTTCAGCAACAAAAAGGAAATATTTTCTTTTGGTAGGAATCAGTACCTCTCATTCCTTGTGAGAAGTAGACCTCATGGTGATTTATTTCACTAGCTGGCCCAGTCCATAGAGTTCTTTCAGTCATACTATTTTGGGGACAGATATTTTCAATTGCAGGGAGAAATACCGCCCCATCATCTGAAAAGCAACATAAGCTAAAAACATTAATAGAGGAAATTTAAATACACTAATCGACAAGTTTAGTCTCCAAGTTTAGCAAGAAGAGCTTGAAAGTAACTGCATACATGTTATTCATATATAAGATGTATGATATGTATTCATACAGTAAAAGAAAATATATATTTTTTTTTCTGGTAAGATCAATTACCTCTCATGGCCTGAAAGTAGAACACAGGCTCACTTCTTTCACTATTATAGCATCTGTTATCCTCAAGTTCAGGGATAGATAACCACTCAACATCTGAAAAGCAATAGGTTATAAACATTATACAGAGAAATGAAGAAACAAATGCAAATAGACTAAAAGCCAAATTTAGTTTCCAAAGTTTAGCAAGAAGTGCTTGAAACCTGTTTCCAGTTGTGGTAAACTGACTGGTGGTGCAGAACTTGATCTCCAAGGAGGAAATGAAGCACCGGTAATGGGATTTACAACCACTGATGATGAATGTGGCCTATATGCAGGTTCATACAAAGCAGCAGAAGAACGAAATGGACCGGTATCATGAGTAACATTAGGATACCGAACAACATGTGTAACAGTTGGAATCCATTTACAATGAGACTTAGCTGGATCCCCATTGACATTTGTAAAAGTTGGAGCCCTAGTGAAATGAGTAACAGTTGGAGGCCCAGTCAAATGAGTAACAGTTGGAAACCCATTGGCATGAGTAAAATTTGAAGCCCCAGTGGACTGTATAACATTTGTAGCCCCATTGACCTGAGCAACATTTGGAGCTGCAAGACAAGATTATGAGCAAAAGGGTATTAAAAAGGAAGAAAGAACCAAAATAAAGGTAAAACATACACACCATCTTTGGGGGATTTATGTGGGTATGGATGAGCAGACTTCTTCTTTGGTCTAGGGGGAGGTACAAGCTCTTTTTTCCCACTTTTCAGAACTTTCTCAAAGTACTTCTGTGCGTGGCTACGTATCTGTCAAAAGCCATTCCTTGGATTAAATAAGAGTAAATCCACGTATGTAATAAAAACGTTAACTTTGCTCTAAATGTTTCTCGTGAAACCATTGAGAACAAAAGAAACTGTATCAGGTAAACTCAAAAGATGGTAAGAACAATACCTGAACGGCAGTTTTTGTACCAACGAATGCTTCAATCTTTTTCCAGTCGCGACCAAATCTGAATTCAAACCATATACAAAGAGCCTCAATCAGAACAATTCTAGTTTATTTATTTTTCATTGAATGTGATTAAGAAACTCAAAATTACAATAATAAAGGTACTAAATTGCTTGTTCAATTAATTGTTAGGGCATGGGCGGTGTACACTTTTTATGACACTCCAATTTTTTCAAGAGTACATTAAAAGTCACAACGAAAGTCGTACACAAATTTTAGAAACTTATTTCAAAGGTTCAGCACACCTCTGTTTTGGTCACTTGGAGTTGGACGTTTTCAGAGGAGATTAACATAACATAACTAAAATACCCAAAACATCTACTTTCTTTAATGATAAACTAAAAATCCAAAACGAACACCTAATTATCTCTATCAAGAGAAAAAAAGATATCTTTTCTTTAATTTTCTCATCAACCAACACACAATTGAATTGGCTGCACATAATTCAATTCAACCATTGATAAAGAAACAAATAGTTACAAAAAATAATATTGACAAGGTATACTTACAACTGCACAGCTTCAACGAACTTCTGATGTTCCTGCTCCGACCAACTCTCCCTGGACTTGGTAATAGTATAGGGTTTTCGGATCTTCTTGGTTGGAGGGACCTCAAACGACGTCGTATTCACATTAGCAGTGGGCGATGGTATGGTATTTTCCGGTGGTTGCATCGAATTGATGCCGGGCAAGTCATTATACATATTGGATGAATGAGGGTAACTAAACCCTTGTGCTGGATTTCGATTGGGAGACACCATAGTCTCTGCTCTCTGCTCTTCTCCACAACTCAAAACTAAAACGCAACACTACACAAAGAAGAAAAATACTTACTTTATATATATAATAAATCTTTTTTTTTTTTTTCAAAATATTTGTTTTTGGAATATATGCTGACAATTAGTTTTTAAAAAATTAATAATTTTTTTTTTTTTTTTTAATTATAGATGTTTGTGAATGTTCGTTTTATTTTTCAAAAATCAGTTTAAGAAGTTCAGCCAAACTGGAGTTGTGGTTTAGAAAATCCAACCGTCATCATGGGTAGCATGTGTCCTATTTCTGTAGGTAGTTTTTTTATGATTAACACGTGTCATCATGAGGTTGGATAATCATCTGTTTTTATGAGCAGCTTGTATTGTGATAGTATTATTTTTTAATATATATAATACAAATAAAAAACGACCTAAAAGTTATTTTATGGTAGTTCATCTCATTTTTATCCCTTTTGTTTAAATAAAATTTTACACTATATACTGACATTTTTATTTTATTTATTTATTTTTACTTTGGACAGATTTTTTTTAAAAATACTGTATAAGTTTTATATTAAATTAGTTATTTTTTTAGTTGTTCTACTATTATTTTTAATTGCTCTGTTATGTTATTTTACAGTTGTTTTATAAAAAGATAGTATTTTTGTAAAAAAATTCATGTGACAGTAACATTGTAAACTTTTACTCAAAATTCAGTATTTTTGTATAAACTTCTCTTTTAAACTCATTAGTTTATGGCTAATTAAGATTTTTACCCCCCAATATTAACATGTACTAAATCATGCCCCTAAACTTTTAAGGTCGTTAAAAATGCTCCTTAAACTATTAAGATTGTTGAATTTAAGGACTTTTATCTAATTTTAGTAAAAAAAAAAATCTAACATGGATGAAAGTTCAGGGACATGATTTAGTACATGTCAAAATTCGAGAGGCATGATTTGTTAGATATCAAAGTCTGAGGAGCATGGTGTAGAACGTAAATAATCACTGAAATAGTAAAATTGAATGAAATTAGACAAAAGTCCTTAAATCTAACATTGTCAATAGTTCAAGGGAAATTTTTAACGGCCAAAAAAGTTCAAGGGGTTTAATTTAGTACATGTCAAAGTTCGGGAAATAAAAATCCTAATTAGCCTTAATTTATGCCCTCTTTTCTAATTATTATACCAATTATATCCTTCATGTTTCATACAATTAACGTGATGTCTCCCCAACATGAATACCCACTAGCTATTAATTAAGGTAGCATATGTAAGAATAAATTGGAGAGTAAACTTATAAAAGCGGGTAAATTTAAATGAATTTTAATATGCAATTATATTTGGGTAATTAATAATAATAAAAAAAAGATATTCCTCAATTTATCTTAATAAATTTAGAATAGTACACAGGTCCACTTTCTACCTATTTGGATTTTTTTTTATATATAAATATATATTGTAACTATTTTTTATTATTTGAATATTCTTTTCTATTTTTTTTAATAGTCACAACGAAACTCGTACAAAAATTTTAGGAACTTATTTCAAAAGATCAGCGCACCTCTATTTTGGTCGCTTGGAGTTGGTACGTTTTCGGAGGGGATTAACACCTAATTATAAACTAAAATACCCAAAACATCTACTTTCTTTAATAATAAACTAAAAATCCAAATTAAACGAACACCTAATTATCTCTATCAAGAAAAAAAAAAATCTTTTCTTGAATTTTCAAATCAAGAAACACACAATTGAATTGGCTGCCCATAATTCAATTCAACCATTAATAAAGAAACAAATAATTAAATAAATAAACATTATTGACAAGGCATACTTACAATTGCACAGCTTCAACGAACTTCTGATGATCCTGCTCTGACCAGCTCTCCCTGGACTTGGTAATAGTATAGGGTTTTCGGGTCTTCTTGGTTGGAGGGACGTCAAACGACGTCGCATTAACATTAGCAGTGGGCGATGGTGTGGTATTGTCCGGTGGTTGCATCAAATTGATGTCGGGCAAGTTATGATGCATATTCGATTAATAGGGGTGATAATTATTTGATAAAGAACAAAAGAGATACAGTGAAAGTGAAATTAGAGTTTTTGTGACTATTTTATGATTACATTTTATTATAATATAATTATATTTTTTTTATTATAATTATAGTGATATTTTTCTTTCATACAGGTTATTAAGAGTTAATTTTTTTTAGTATTAATTAATTATAATTAATTATTTTTTTAAAATAATTAATTAAATATTTAACAAGACCTCTTTTAATAATTATTATTTATAAATAACTTTTTATTTATATTTAAATTCTTATTATAATTATTTTGACAGTTAAACTATATAATTATAATATTTATAATAAAATTTTATTTTATTACAAAATTAAAACTTCTTTTTACACAAATTAAAATCTTCTTCTTATAATAAATTTTTAAATAATTAATTATTTTTAAATAATATTTAATTATTTTATTACAATTAGATAAACTAAGTATAATGTCTCAAGCTAGTCAATTGATAACAAAATTTGTATATCTATCTATCTATATATTTATATATCTATATATGGATATAATTTTAATTTTCTAACATCTCCTTTTTTCTCCTTTTAAATTTAATACATACATTCATTGCCTAGTTTATCATTAATGGTTAATCTATTCGGTAATTTAGCCTTATCTCCCTAGTTAGATGTTATTCTTACTAAATCTTTTACAGTTTGAAATTATATTACTTTGAATTTTTTTTATTTTTTTTAAGATTATTGAGTATTTTTATTCTCACATCATATGTCTAGACAAAATCTCTTTTACGCACAATGTAGTTGAACCATCACTCTCACATTATTTTCTTCATACTTTTTGCTAACTTTACGATTAACTCAAATATATATTGTAATACATAATCTTATTATAAAGACATTTTCTCAATATAGTGTACTTGATTTGATTCAAGATTTGCACCTTGCGAGAAAATTTGTTAGTTATTTTTTTAAATACTACTTACTCACATATTCTGGGGTAAAATTTTTGTAAAGTTGTGGTTGACTTTTTCCAAGCAGAATATATACGTAAAGGCTTCAATTCTCAAAGAATTTTGTCGGACAACTCAAGGACCAGACAAGTCTCAAAGGACTTTGCCCAACAACAAACTATTCCCTCAACAACACTACGAGAACACTCTAAAAAGAAAGTGACTACTTTTATAGAGTTCAAATACTCCTTTGAATATTTAAAAATTATCCACCAACTCCATGATTATCACTAAATAATTTATTGGATGTTTATGAACTCAAATAAGAATATCATACGACCAATTAGAATATGCAATAAGTTGCAAAACAACTCTAAAATAGAGTTGTTATGTACCTGATGAAGACACATGGTCTGATGCACAATATAGGCACTTTTGTAGATTCTGAGAAAAGGGAAGAAGTCGCGAGCTACTTTGTCAGTGATGGGGCTATTGTAGAAAATAATATTGTTATTTGGTGAATTCTTTATGCTCTTTTTAGTTCTTGATTAGAATTGTTTACTTTGCAATCAATAAATCCACGAAGTAAATTTGAGTTTTGCTTAATTTTATATTATTAATAGCCTCAGATATTTTTTTTAAGAATGTAATTAACTCCTCATTTGTTACTGCTAACAGTATGGAAGAAAGAAAAAATCAATTTGTTTTGTTTTTGGAAATTAATATACTTGCCCTGTTATAATTTTTACTTATTTATTTGTTTTCTTGTGTTGGAATGTAGAGGAGCTGCTGTATTATTAATTCTTCAACGAGTGTAGCCATTTTTCTGGAAAATCCTTCAACCTATTTCACTTTTTACAAGTATAATAAAATTTAAATTATGAAATTATATGTGTATAATTTTTATTTATAAAAAGTTTTGCTATAAAAATTTAAATAATTTAAGTGCAAAAAAAAAATTAAATTACTAAAAGGTCCTTCTATAGTAATAAATTGTAAAAAATTAATTAATAATCATAATTAATTTAATTTTAAAATATAATTAATCTTAATTAAAATTTTATAAGGAAATAAATTATTATGTTACTTTCCATGTTATAAGTTTTTTACTATTTATTTTTATTTAATTTTTAAATTAATCACAATTATTTAATAGTAATCCAACGGCTTAAAAAATATAACTATGATGGTTACAATAAAAATATAACCATTGAAACCTCCTCCTTAGGGTTTTATTCAATTGTAAAAGTTAAACAAAGAATATAACACTTATATAGGTAATTAATATAAAAGACTAAAATCCATTCAAAAATATATATATAAGACTAAAATTAAAAAAAAAAAGATTAAAATAACTTTAAATAATTATTAAATACCATCTTTTAAACTCACGATGAAGCTACAAGAAGAATTGAGAATTTGTCTAAAAAAAAGGAATACGAGAAATCATATGCGACTTAATAAAAAAGTTCGCAAGTTGGAGGAATGAAGGAACAAAAGGCAAAGTAAATGAGCTTAATTTGAGATGGTGACAAGTAAAATGACAATCAATCTCAATATGTTTGGTGCGTTCATGAAAAATTGAACTGTGAGCAATTTGAATGGCACTTTTATTGTTACAATACATAGGAGTATGACAAGAGTGAGTAACACGCATATCTACAAGCAACCATCTCAACCAAACAATCTCTTTAGTAGTGGACGCCATGGCACGATACTCAGCTTCTGTAGAAGATTGAGAAACAAAAGACCACTTCTTGCTCTTCCAAGAAATTAGAGAATCTCCCAAAAGGATATAGAAACCAGTGACAGATTTTTCGGTCTATGGGATCACGACCATAATCTGCATCACAGTAAGCTCGTAACTCCAGAGAGGGGGTGGAAAGTAGAAGTAAGCTCTAAAAGATGATACCCCGAAGATATTATAGAATACGAAGAACAATAGCCTAGTGAACTATAGTAAGAGAAGCAACAAGCTGACTAATAATATGAACAACATATGCAATGTCTGGACGAGTAATAGCGAGATAAACTAGACTGACAACAATGGTGTGATACAAAGTAGGATCTTCTAAAGGAGAGCCATTAGAAGGAGAATACTGAATATTCAACTCAGAGAGAGTGTCAACAACTCTAGTATCAGTATGGCGAGCATGCTCAATAATATTAGTAGTGTACTTTGACTGAGAAAGAAGATAACCTTTTAGAGAAAATGCAACTTTAATACCTACAAATAACGAAGAGAACCCAAATCCTTCATCTCAAACTGATAACCTAATTCTGACTTTAACATTTTAATTCTCTGTAAATCATCCCCTGTAATA
The DNA here is from genome assembly GCF_029168945.1 of Cannabis sativa. Lineage (NCBI taxonomy): Eukaryota > Viridiplantae > Streptophyta > Magnoliopsida > Rosales > Cannabaceae > Cannabis > Cannabis sativa. The sequence goes on along the minus strand of NC_083601.1, from coordinate 36,189,984 downwards.
ATCATATCATCAACATACAAGGAAAGAAAAATACGACATGAAGATGTGCACTTGACAAATAAAGTTAAATCATGATCACTTGAAACACAATTAAGAGACACAATAACAATAGAGAACTTCTGAAACCATGCGCGGGGAGCTTGTTTAAGACCATATAAGGCATTTTTTAGCTTGCAAATCTTGCCTTGCTTATGAAGAACACTAGAAAGAGGAACCATGTAGACTTCCTCATGTAAGTCACCATTCAGGATAGACATTCTTAACATCTATTTGAGATATAGTCCATTGACGAACTGGTGCCACTGCTATCAAAGTACGAACAGTAGTCATTTTTGCAACAGGAGCAAAAGTCTCCTCAATTTCATACCATACTATTGTGAAAAACCCTTAGTCACTAATTGAGACTTATACTGTTCAATATACCCATCAGATTTGGTCTGTATTTTATACACCCAACGAGAACCAATAACATGTTTATCAGAAGGCAAAAGTACCAAATCCCAAGTATGAGTCTTTTGCAAAGTAAAGAGTTCCTCATTCATAGCACGCTGCCAAAAGGAGTCAATAAGTGATTCTTTATAGGACAAAGGATCAGAAAGACAATGAATAAATGCTAAAAAAAAGTAAAAGAAACAGAATAAGATGAGTATGTAAAATTTGGTTGGCAAGTAAACTTACGAATATGTTAAGGATAATGAAGAGGAGGGTCCACAATCTAGAGGGTCTGGAATAGCTGCAGGAGGAGGGGGAGGAGCGATTTCAGGTTGTAAAGTACCAGTATCTAATGGAAGAATGATTTCAGGTTGTAAAGTACCGGTATATAATTCTTGAGACCTTTCAACACGATGCATGCGAGAGTAATGGAGAGGAGAAGGAGCTGTAGCGGTAGTGGATGATTCAGACTCAGAGAATGGGTCAATGTGAATAAGATCTAATTTTGTCAAATTATAAGGAGCATTAAAAATAGTAAAAAAAAAATATATCTCAAGAAAAACAACATGATGAGATACATACAATTTTTGAAAAACTGGATCAAAACAACGATAGCCCTTTTTTCCTCCCATATAACCAAGAAACACACAAAGAGTAAAGCGTGACAATAACTTTGTATGCTCTATACTAAGACGAAACACAAAACAAGTAGAACTGTTGTGAAAAATTATATACGCAAGTATACGCAGTCACACAAGTAATAAAGTGATAAGTAAGATCGTCTCCACAGGGATTGCAAACAAAGTTTGATATAAAATCAACTAATTACAACTTAAAATAAAAAGAAATAATATGTAAATGGTTGAGTAATGATTCAAAATTAAAATTGACAAGAATTAAACTTGCTAAAATTAAAACTACTGCTGCTAGAAAACAAATTGGCTGCAAGATAAAAAATATAATATGGCAAAAATGGCTTGAATAACTAATTCCTTCTAGTCGTTTTTACAACAAGATAAAGATTGGTTCGCATTACTTCAAAGATTCTCACGTAGATAACAACAAATTCCTCTAGGCTTGTGAGAATTTTCCAACACTCACAACTTCAATTCTACCATTTAGCTTAATATATTCCTATATCAAACCAGCAAGCAGGACACCATTCAAGCATTCATTTGGTAAGTTATGCAAGGTAAATGAAATATTCCTATCCACTTACAAAGAAAAGCCTAAATCTAGGTTTTCACTTGCTTCATTCAAGTTGAACTACTAGATCTAGCCCTTCCAGTACAAGATCTAGCTTAGCAAATTGTTATTCATGGCCAAGAAACAACAATCAATTAAAATGAAACTCACTTGAATGAACAAAGGCAAACAAATGCTAAAGTAAGCTTAAAATTTAATCATACCCAACTTAGAAGTTCATAGTCATTCAAGCCTCAAAAGCTTAGCTCATATTCAAATAAAAAGATAAAATCCAAGCTAAAAATACTTCATCCATGGTCACGCCCAATTTTACAATCTCAAGAAGTTTTGAATACTAAGTACAAACAACAATAACAAAGAGAAAAATAAAGAAGACTATCAAGAAAGGGTAAAAGAAAATTCAAACACTAGGCTTGGTCCCCTCTTCTTTCTTCTTCGTGTACTTCCTGCTGCAATTAAAGCTCCTCCATAAAAAAAATGCAGCTGCTCAAGTACTGTCCAGTCCAAGATGATGAAGATGATTATAGTGTACTCCCTTTTCCTTCTCTTTTGTTGTTGGGTTTTTAGGGTACAAACTTCATACCCCAAAATAGAAGCCCAAACTTTTCCACTTTGGCCCACTCGTGGTTGGGACCCCTTCTTCCACGTCACCGCCGGGTGCAATTTGAGTGACCGGACCGAAGTTGCCGAGGTGGATAAGTGAAATTCGTGTTTCCACGTCATCACGCTGTGATGCCGAATTCACTTCAAAGATTGCTTCAAAGAATCACCCCGCTTACCAGGCTCCTTTTCTTCCTTGCTTCTTTTTCTTTTACCTATCAATTTAATTCCTCCTTTTTCAACAAAATAAGCATGCTAATTGGAAAAACACACCCAACAATATCAATATTTACAAAACTTAAAGGTTAGATTACTAAATAGAAAATAACACTAAAACTAATTAAAATTAAGCAAAATAAACACATTTTCACTACTCTCCTCACAATACTTTAGTTTAAAAGCATAAAAATTAACTCTATAACATGGAGTTATCACACCCCAAACTTAGAGTATTGCTCGTCCTCGAGTAATGAAAAACACAAAGAACTAAACAATAAGAACAGAAAATGACAACGACACTAACACGCTTGCGTAGAGAAAATCTCGTTCTTCACACTTGGTTTAGTGGACAAAATTTGCTCTCGAATTAGATGAAATGGAAATGTAATTGGTAGTGAATATGCCTCGAACTTGTGTGTTTCAACAGATTTTGCATGCTATTTATGTCCTTAAAACTTATCAAGAGTAATTCGATCAAATAAGTGTGCAAATACTTCCCACCAACAACTTGAATTTCTATAACAACCACCTTTGATCCTCAAGTTTAAAGGTTTGCTTCCATAAGTTGAATTAGTGCAATCCTCTCCACTAATGTAGCTTAGCTTTGCAACTTAGATCAAAAGGACTTGACTAGGCTTGAATGTTAGGCTTGGGTTAGGTATGGCATGTGATGTATTTAAGCTAGCTCAACACCTAACCACTTCACTTGTCAAAAGCCGAGTCTCTTCCTTAAATTTTTTTTTCTCTCGACCCTCTTCCCTAATTCAATACTCACAAGTACTTGATATTAAAATTGACTTTCGCTATGTTTATTCTCTTCTTCTTTTTTTTTTTTTTGAACTAAAATGGGTGGAACACCCCAAACTTAGTTGCAAGCATATGTATTTTTTTTTTTTTCATTGCTGATTTTTTTTTTCATATATTAGAAAGACATTTATTACTATATTATACTTATATAATAAATAGCAAGAGAAGGTTAATTGAAAGTTCATACTCATATACTTTGTGAGCTAATTCCCCCACCCCAAACTTACAATCCAACATTGTCCCCAATGTGGCTAAAAGTATAACTTTGAATTAGCTCGCCACAAGTTACACTCACCGCACTCACCCCAAACTTAATGTGAAACTTGGCTCTTGACAAGTGAGTAATTAAGTTAGATATACGTGGAAATGCAAATTAAGATTGGCGTTAGATGTATGATTGGGTTGCACAACAAGAATAGGCTAAACGGCTCAAACTTGGGTGACTAGAGAAAAATTGATTTTATAGGGAAGGTTAGAAAGGCTCAAACGTCCAAAGATGGCCTAAATCATTTCTAAGTTATAAAGCTCGCTAGGATTTCGCCTCAAGGATTACACTAGCTAATTCTAGATGCTTAAACTCTCTCAAATTGTTAGCTATTCTAAAAACTCAAGGTATTGTGGAATAACACAAGCACACAATTGTTGAAAGCATTCCTCATAGGCTAGCATTTGGACAAAAATAACACTTAAAATTAGCATTTTCAACACACAAACCAAGGCACTCCACAAATGGAGGGAAATAGATATTTTTCATCATCGAGCGCTACCCTAAACTAAGCCGAAAATACAAGCGCGTATTTTTCTCATTTGCAAGCTAAAACAAAACGTAACAAACATGACAAAACAACATGATTAATACACATCTAATCCACATAATATTTATTACTCACACAACTAAAGACAACAATAAAAGTAAACTAAGTAAACAATCAAACACAACCAGCAATAACAATTTAACTAAGGAAAAAAAAGAAAACTCCCTCAAGATTTGAACTCTTCCCCACTAGAGTCTCTGCTTCAAAATGCCGAAGCGATGCCGATCCAATGTCAGACCGGGACCTACCGCTTCAACATACAAATTTGCTCACACCATATTGCAAAGAAATTTCCTTTTTCTCGTCATTCCTTGTTTCGCACCCGCAATAAAGATCACCACACTACAAGAAAATCATTAAGTAAATGTAGGAAATTAAAAATTATATATATATGTAATTATATAAGTATGTATATACTAATTTTTTTTTTCCTTTTTCTTCTTTTCCTCTTTTTTTTTTCTTTTTCTTTTTTTCTTTTTTTTTCTTTCTTTTTTTTTTCAAGGGGTGGCACACCCCAAACTTAATTGTAAATACATATATGTTTTTTTTCAAGGGGTGGCACACCCCAAACTTATTACATAGCATATATATAACTAAATATAATCTTGTTCCTCCGCTCTTGGGTTGCCCAAATGTGATTCACTAAAGCCATGACAACCCGAGACCCTTCTTCCTCAAGCCTCTTCCAATGTGATGGAGGTCTTTGCTCGATCACCCTCACCACCCCCAAACTTCACTCCTTGGCCTTTCACCAAAAATTTTCTTCTTGAAAGTGCATCACGTAGTTCTACCACCCCATCTGGGGTACACTCTCACCACCAAGAAAGATCCATCACACCTTGAATCTAGTCGTCCACGAGTAGCCTTCGTTAAAGAGTTAGCAAAAATCACTTGTCGCCCAACTTCAAACATTTCGAGACCAAAATTTTCTACTAAACTTCTTTTTCTTTCTCTTCTTTTGGGTGGTTTTTTGTGGTCAAATGATGTTTTGTCTTTACTTTCGCGCTCGTGATCCTTAAGCAATTTCTTTAAGGGAATCTTCTTTTCTCACCTTCTTACTATTTTTGAATTTGGACTCCTCAACCATGTTAGGATCCATATCTCCAATTGCTAAGCATTCTCCTATTGCATCCGGAGCACGCATAGGATGAAAGACCTTGAATGTGGCTTGCTCATCTTCGAAGCTCTCATGGTAAGCTCTCCTTTTCAACATCTATCAAAGTTCTTCCCGTGGCAAGAAATGGCCTCCTAAAATGATTGGAACTTCCCTATCTTCCTCATAGTCAAGAATAATGAAATCGGCCGAAAAATGAACTTATCCACTTGTACCAACACATCTTCAATTTTCCTTCCGGATGAGCCATGGAACGATCCGCTAATTGCAAAGTGATTCGTGGTGGCCTTGCTTCTCCAATTCCCAACTTCCTAAAAATAGACATAGGCATGAGATTAATACTCGCTCCCAAGTCACAAAGAGCTCTTCCAACATCTCGACCCCCTATAGAAATAGGAATTGTAAAGTCGTCCCGATTTTTCAATTTGGGTGGAATTTTACTTTTCAACATAGCACTACATCCCTCCGTCAAATCGACCGTTTCAAACTCGCCAAGCCTCCTTTTCTTTATCAAAATATCCTTCAAAAACTTCACATAAGTTGGCATTTTCTCCAAAGCTTCCACTAAAGGTATATTGATGTGGAGCCGCTTTAGAACATCAAGAAATCTCCGAATTGACCATCATCTTGTTTTCGAACCGTTGAGGAAATGGTAAGGTGGCTTTTGCAAGACTTTTCTGCAAGTTGTTGCACGTCGACCGGATGCCGTAACTATCTGGGAATTTCAACTAGCCGAAGTTGCCGGTTTTTTCTTCATTTCCCTCTTTTCGATTGAAGAGGGCTCTTTTCGCCCGTCAACACATTTGACTCAATTATTTTTCCACTTCTCAAGGTTACCGCTTTGCAATGTTCCTTGCCATCTCTTCTGATTTTCTAAGTGTCACTAGGCAAGGTGCCTCGTGGTCTATTCTTCAAATCATCGCCAATTGCCCCAATTGAACTTCAAGATTCCGAAGAGATGCCGCCCGGCTTTGAATTACAGCGTCATTCTTGGCCATATAATCTCTCATTAAGCTCTCCAAAGAACTAGTTTGAGAGCCTCGAGGTTGGTGAGGTTGTCGAGGTCTTGGTTGTTGAGAAAACCCGGGAATGATTGCTTTCCTTGTCCTCGTGCTCCACTTGAACTTGCCCTCGACCTCCCCATGAAAAGTTCGGATGATGCTTCCATGCCGGATTGTAGGAGTTTGAGTATGGATTGTTGTTGCGGTTGAAGTTTTGATTACCCACATAGCAAACCGAAGCCGGATTTGAAGGGCAATTTTCAAAAGTATGCCCATCACCACAATACACACAAGAGATTTCTCGCCCTTTGAATGGCAAGCTACTGGTTGTACACTTCCCTCCCATATTCATATTCTTCAAAATGTTGGTCATCGAGGCCATTTGAGCGGTTAGAGCGGTCAAAGCATCTACTTCAAGAACACCCGCTACTTTTTCATTGTAGAGCTCTATTAGTTCGACCATTGATAGTTGTTGCTAGCTATCCTTTCCAAAATCTCAAAAGCTTCATTGTAAGACTTGGAAAGAATGGCTCCATTAGCGAAGCATCCAACACCATCCTAGACGCATTGAGACCATTGTAAAATGTCTCAAGTTGAATACAATGAGGAATACCATGGTGTGGGCACTTCCTTAACAACTCCTCGAATCTTTCCCATGCATCACTAGTAGTCTCATCTTCCAACTGCGTTGAAAGGACATGATCTCGCTTCGAAACTTTGCATTTCTTGTTGGAGGAAAGTACTTTCTCAAGAATTTTTCAGCCAAGTCATTCCAATTAGTCACCGAATCGGAGGAAGAGTGTTAAGCCATGCTCTAGCCCGATCCCTCAAGGAAAATGGGAACAACTTCAATCTTAAAGCCTCTTCACTTACTCCTTGTAGCTTGAAAGAATCACTCACCTCCAAAAATGAGCGAATATGGAGCGAGGATCTTCCGTTGGCGACCCACCAAATTGACCAACCGTTTGGAGCATTTGAAACATGACAAGTGCTGAGCTCAAAGTGAGGTGCTTGGATTTCGGTCTCACAATACCCGGATTTAGCTCATTGAACATAGGGCTGCATACTCTCTTATTGCTCGGCTCTATCATCTACCAAAGCAATAGGATTGGCTTCATTATGAGCACCTCCACTTCAAACCCATCGGCCATATTGCAGCGTTTTTTAGCCTTTTGTTCCTTCCTCCTTTGTCTGAAAGTGCCTTCAATTTCGGGGTCAATAGGAGCAAGTTCAAGGTCTTCTTCTTGCTCGTTCATACACTAGATTACACTCCGAAAAGAAAAATTCAAAGCGCACCAAAATAGGATTAAAACTTTAAACCGTAAAATAAATTGCAAAATAGTTGATAATACACAATTTTTAGTTTCAATCCCTAAGAATTCAAGCCAAAAACTTGTTGTGAAAAATTATATACGCAAGTATACGCAAATACACAAGTAATAAAGTGATAAGTAAGATCGTCTCCACAGGATCGTGCAAACAAAGTTTCGATATAAAATCAACTAATTACAACTTAAAATAAAAAGAAATAATATGTAAATGGTTGAGTAATGATTCAAAATTAAAATTGACAAGAATTAAACTTGCTAAAATTAAAACTACCGTCGCTAGAAAACAAATTGGTCGCAAGATAAAAAATATAATATGGCAAAATGGCTTGAATAACTAATTCCTTCTAGTCGTGTTTTTTTACAAATAAGACAAAGATTGGTTCAAAGATTACTCAAAGCATTCCGCACAGAGATAACAACAAATTCCTCTGTGCTTGTGAGAATTTTCCAACACTCACAACTTTAATTCTACCATTTAGCTTAATATATTCCTATATTAAACCAAATACAGACACCATTCAAGCATTCATTTGGTAAGTTATGCAAGGTAAATGAAATATTCCTATCCACTTACAAAGAAAAGCCTAAATCTAGGTTTTCACTTGCTTCATTATCTGTTGAACTACTAGATCTAGCCCTTCCAAGACAAGATCTAGCTTAGCAAATTGTTATTCATGGCCAAGAAACAACAATCAATTAAAATGAAACTCACTTGAATGAACAAAGGCAAACAAATGCTAAAGTAAGCTTAAAATTTAATCATACCCAACTTAGAAGTTCATAGTCATTCAAGCCTCAAAAGCTTAGCTCATATTCAAATAAAAAGATAAAATCCAAGCTAAAAATACTTCATCCATGGCTGCTGCCCAATTTTACAATCTCAAGAAGTTTTGAATACTAAGTACAAACAACAATAACAAAGAGAAAAATAAAGAAGACTATCAAGAAAGGGTAAAAGAAAATTCAAACACTAGGCTTGGTCCCCTCTTCTTTCTTCTTCGTGTACTTCCTGCTGCAATTAAAGCTCCTCCATAAAAAAAATGCAGCTGCTCAAGTACTGTCCAGTCCAAGATGATGAAGATGATTATGGTGTACTCCCTTTTCCTTCTCTTTTGTTGTTGGGTTTTTAGGGTACAAACTTCATACCCCAAAATAGAAGCCCAAACTTTTCCACTTTGGCCCACTAGGGTTAGACCCCTTTCTTCCACGTCACCGGCTTGGTGCAATTTGAGTGACCGGACCGAAGTTGCCGAGGTGGATAAGTGAAATTCGTGTTTCCACGTCATCGCCAGATGCCGAATTCACTTCAAAGACATTGCTTCAGCAATCACCTGCTTTTCAGGTTCTTTTCTTCCTTGCTTCTTTTTCTTTTACCTATCAATTTAATTCCTCCTTTTTCAACAAAATAAGCACAGTTAATTGGAAAAACACACCCAACAATATCAATATTTACAAAACTTAAAGGTTAGATTACTAAATAGAAAATAACACTAAAACTAATTAAAATTAAGCAAAATAAACACATTTTCACTACTCTCCTCACAATACTTTAGTTTAAAAGCATAAAAATTAACTCTATAACATAGAGTTATCAAGAACCAAAGACTCTTAAAGAAGATTAATCAAGAATACAACCATATAGTTTTTCAAAAGGATACAAACCTAAATGATAGAAGACAGAATCATATAAATTAGGTGAATTGCAGTTAGAACTGCCTCCCCCCAAAACTAACAAGGAATAGAAGATGACCACAAAAGAGAACGAGCAATTTCAATAATGTGCCTATACTTTTTTTCAGCCATACCATTTTGTTTAGGTGTATCAGTAGAAGAAGTTTGATACACAGTGCCATCTAAGGTAAGTGAATCAATAAATTTATTTAAAGTATACTCACCATCTTGATCACATCTAAAACATTACAACATCATGTTGAGTTTTTACATAAGTTCAAAAACGATCATAAATACTATAAAAGTCAGAACGATGTTTCATAAGAAAAACTAACAAAAACGAGTGTGATCATAAATAAAAGAAACACAGTACCGAGAATTCTCTTTTCTAACAACAGGAAAGGGTTCCCACACATCAGAGTGTACAAAATCAAATGGTACAAAGAACAAGTTGTACTTTTATTGAAATGTAAAGCAGTAAATTTTGTAAGTTTACATCCACTACAATTAAAAATATTATGAGGTTGCAAATTTCCTAAAGTTCCTTTAGAAGCTAAAAAGTTTAAAGGAGACTGTGAAACATAACCAAGGCAAGAGTGCCACAAATAAAAACTAGAAGACTAAGGAGACAAACAAAAAGAAGACAAATCAACACTAGGAGCTGCATATACTGGTAATCTCAATTCATCCAAAACATATAATCCCCCTTCCTATGGCCGGTCCCAATCAACTTTTGAATATTTTGTGTTAATGTTAGTTAATAACCTTACATTAATTATTAGATGTTGAATAATTCATTTTTATTAAAAAAAATATTTTTTCTTATTATATAAATACTTTGAAAATTACAATAAAAAATTATAACATTAATTAAGATCTACGTATTATAATTTAATAATTATTATAAAATATTATTAATCGCTACTTCTTAAATTTCAAACGGTGTTAGAGAGTTTTACATTATTAATGTGTGGAAAGATAATAGAATATATAAGATTGATGGGCTACTCCTCCCGTTATCAATTGATTTTGAGATGGAACCTCATTCACATTATCTTAAATTTTAACATAGTATCAGAACAAACATAAAAAAAATAAATAAAAATAATAGCTCATTTGATAGAATTACATTTTTTTATAATTTTTTTTACCTCGTAGTTAAATAATTGACCTTTTAGCTATTTTAACTATACCGTGTTCTAACTAATCCTATTGTAACTAAATAAATATTAATTAGTTATAGGATTCAAAATTAATGACGGAAAAAATATTGTTATATGTTAGAGGAAAATTTGTAATTTTACCTAGAGACTAATATATATACAAACATATAAAAAAAATGTTATATTTTGAAATTAATGTAATATTATTTATCATGATAGTATTAAGACTATTTAAGATTTTTGCCTCTCGAACTATGACATATTTATCATTGTTTTCCTAAATTTTTCAGCCTGTTACAAAACACCATACTTAGTCGACACTAGACCTCAAAACACCATTGATACACACATTTCTTTACATTTTATTGGTTTATTATTACCAAGAATCTTACAACCACTAATTTAAATCAGATTTATGAATATTAAGTCTCCCATGAATCTTATATTCATAAATCTCGATTAAGATTTTACTTAGAAATCCTTTGCTATATTTTTATCCACACTCTTGAGAATATAACTCTGGTGTGTCAGATCTAATCAATAAAAATAAAAAGTAAACGCAGCCCCATTACCATCGCAACATGAGGGTAAACTACTATAAATTCCTGGTATGTATTTAATTTATTGTAGTTTTATTAGTCAAATTAATTCACCGTAGTTCTCTTTATTTTTACGATTTTCTTAGATCAGTAGACAAAAAGCTGCGTCAACAAAATTTATCTAAGTATATTAAATATTTGTTATATTATAATAGTAATTATTATATTAAATATTGGTTGGAAGAAATTTCTCCCTTATTTAATAAGCAATGTATTATTTGATTTTTTAAGTAATAAAATTGGTTATTATATTCAAAATAAATAAATAAAAATTAAAATATTGTACAATATTTATTTATTGTGTAGTTACCAATTGTTTTGGTAAATATAACAATAACAATTCAGATTTAATTACCACTTACATCCAAATAATCTTTTATTTTAAAATTATGCAGTGTAATTATTTCAGTTACTTTCAATAGCACCCTAAATATTTAAATTCACTCAATTTAGTCTTAACCAATTCAACAAAGACAATAATTTTCAAATTTTTATAGTTTTCCTTTCCTTTCATTTAATGTCATTGACGAAGGGTGAACACTAAACAATGGGAAGTCAGTATCTGTTGTATAATAATACGAGTACATTCACTTCATCAGGAGGCCAAATAACCCACCAGGAAAATAATATTGTCTTACAGAACTGATGAAGATAAAAATTATAAGATAGGAAATGAAAAAGAGAAAATCAAAACAAAGGAATGATTTACAAGTTAAAACTTTCAAGCTGTCTTGAACTAATACAAACCACATGTAAAAAGGTTAAACAAAAATGTCAGGCTTCTCTCACCTTTTGAATCTAATCGAGCCAGCGAGTGACTCCATCGTCATCACCGACTGCTGCCAGAATCTCTATGCTGACATCCAAAACAGCCTACAGTTTGCATTGATTATGGAAATCAGAAGGTAATCATAGTACGGTAAGGATAGTAAAGAGGGTAAGAAGATTCTTCGATTCACTATGATCCAACAAAGTTCATAATCATTGTAATGTCTCTTGGTGTAAAGCATCAGTTTGAAAGTGAAAAGGGTCAATAAATGTAATTCTGTCTATTAGTGAGCTTTTTAGAATTGAAAATGGAATCAAAAACAAGACAAATTTTAAACAGTTCAATGTATCCAGATGAGGAAAATAATGCATCAAGAAAGCCCATAAGCTGTGGTGTAGTTCTAAATTTAAATTATTATTACTTGAGAAGATTTCAAGAGGAACTGTTCAATTTCAGGCATCCGAAACTGAGTCCCCCATTTGGAAGTTGGAACTGCTCACTTAACTATCAGAACAAGCACTTTAAGAGTACCAGGACTCAAACAGTTTTCAAGGCAGAACAAACAGATCAGACAATTGAATGCCTGACATGAACACGAATGTAAAACCTCAAGACCTTAGCTCCATGGTTAAAGAGGGAATTAAACTATGGGCCGATGACACTCCCACAAATAAAGGTTCAAAAATTTTGGGAGAAGGCAACATACTTAAAAGTTCATAAACTATCATAGTGCAACTTACCAGTGGATTTCTACAGTTAACCAGTTTGCACTCCTCCAAAGAACCTTCTAACATCCAACTTTCCCAAACATCAAAGCTGTGACTTGCAAACACAAATTCCATTCTTCTATTAATCTGTGAGGTGAAATTAGAAGCTGAGTTAGCTATCGCACTACATGAAAATAATAATTAACCAGGGCAGGTTGTCAGATTAACGATAAGTATTTATATAAGACTCCGACAGTGTTTCTTAATAAGAAGCCAACTGCCAATTCAATAACAAATTACAATAACCTGCAATAATTTTCCACCAGCGGCAAATGATCGTAGCCCAATTGTATCCTACACAAGTGCGATTTGTATAATATATCAGATAAGCAGCTGGAGAGTGAACAAATCAAAGCTATGCTGACTACATAATAAAAAATAACAAAAGGCTACAATTTTTATTAGAAGATAGGGAAATTATTATGAGCAAAACCTTGCTTCTTGAAGCAACAAGAAACTGCGCTGCAGGATCCCTTTTTGTTACACCAGACATTGTATCTAAGAACCAACCGCCACCTTTAGCTCTTTGTCTGGATACATGAAGAGCAGGACGATCTCTTGCATATAGGGCTACAACATACCCATCTTTCAAAAGCTCAGCTGGTTTTCCACTAAGCCTCTTGATTGATTTTGCAAGCTGGCTGGAAGGTGATTCTTGAATTGATTCCACTGTAGTTTTCCTATTTCTAGAGTCCGCAGGAGATGCAAACCTAGAACTAGAACTCAGAGCTTGATCTGTTCCACTCATAGCAGTATCATCATCTCGATGTGAGGTACTCTCCTTTTCTGGGGCAGAAGGATCCTCTAATTTTTGCCAGGACTTTTGGCGTGTGTGCCTCTTTTTGGCTTTCTTCCCAGACCTACTGCGCCTACCATCAGATCGAGAGGCAGTATTTTGAGACAGTCCTGAACCCTGGGCCTGCATTGTCTCTTTTGGCTCTTTAGCAACTTTGTTGTGGGAGCTTTCTGGAGTTACTTGAATGACATTAGTTAACTGCTCAACAAGTGAGTCTTGTAATAGACTTCCATCTTTCTTATCATATGCTTCATTTTCAGTGATTTCACTTGTTTCCTCTTCCTCTTCATCCGAAATGGCATTTTTTGGAACAATCCCCTGGAAGAAGAATGTCTGCAATATGGAGATAGCTTTATCCCTTATCTCCATCCAGACTTCTTCACTGTAATCTGCACTTCGAGGAAGTATCAAAACATTGGGCATTTCCTTTACCTGAAGAAATATGTGATTATATATTAAACTTAATACACATTTACCTCATAATACAAAGTCAAACTTAGATATCAAGGAATCATAGTTGACTGATGATAAAAAGCCTCGTATTTTATGGAGGGAACAAATGAGAAATCAACCATGACTGAAAACATGGAAAGATGACGAATGAAAAACGAGGATAGAAGTAAGTGACTATAATTGTTATTCAACAAGTGGGAAATTAGAGCAGATAATAATCGTCTTTAGATTCTTAAAAGAAATACATTTGCTAAATAAATTAATCGAACATAACTACTCAGCATACCCATGCTTCCATCCACTGAGGCCCTTCAGCACCATCCAGAGCACAACCAGCAAGGGTTCCATCAATTAAAAGCTGCTTGACAGCACAATCATCTAACAACTGACTACTACCAGTGTTTACAAGAAATGCCCCTGTAGAAGAAGGGGAGGAGTCATACCACTGGAAAGAAAAGAACCCAAACAGCGTTCAATTCACCCGATCTCCAACAAAATGATAAAAATACAAAAAAAGTACCAGGCTTTATGTGTTGCAAGCATTCGGCATTAATAATCTGAATCGTTTCATTTGTCAAAGCACAGTGAAGAGAAACAAGGTCACTTGCAGCAAGTAAATCATTAAGAGTATCCATTCTTCTGGCCGCAGAAGGAAAGTTTATTTTAGACCTCCTGACGCTTTCAGTCCCCTGTTTGAGTGTGTTTAACAAAAAGACATAATTAAAAAACAAAACCAAGTTCAACAAATAGTATTCTCAAATAGATGCACAGACCACGGATAGGCGAAAACAACCAAGTCAGTTTCCATTCAATGAGGTCATTTTAACTTATCATCCAATTGAATATGAAATCACAAACAAAAAGAGTAGAATCATATGAAAGTCATTTAACTTAGACGAATTCAAACTTGGGGATCATACATTGGAATGAAAAAATAAATAATCGTTATTCTCATTTCTATACTACAATTTCCATAAACAAGAACAAAAGACATTCTTCTTCATTTCATTTGATATACAAAATCTACATTATTCATATTAACACACATAGGTTACTAAACTATGCTGAAAATGAAGCTTATTTGTAGCAAGAACCAAAGACTGGTATTGAATTTGAATTGGATTGATGGAAGATTTAGAAAGAATATTGCAAAATCGTACCTCTGGAGCATCGAAATAGAGCACACTCATCTTGAAAGCCAAACTCCTAGTAGCCAGAGATCGAGCCGACGCAGATCTACCAACGATCCCCAAAACGAGGCCACGACATCGCCTCATCCCACGGCAGAGTGGCTGGACCGAACCGAGCCATCCTGAAGCCGAGAGAGTGTGGCGCGATAGAAGGTGCGTCCGGCGCAGCAAGCCAAGTGCGAGCGCCATGACAGTATCAGCAATCTCCTCGGCACGGGAAGTGTCGACATGGACGAGCCGGAGTCCGAGGTCAGAGGCAAGGGCAGAATCGACGGAGCGATCGGCGGAGCCGAGGCATAAGATCACCTGATAAGGACGGAGGCGTCGCTGGGCGGCCCGTGGTAGGTAAGCAAGGGAGTGGAGGAGGACGGCAGCAGCAGACTCGATCTTACCGTCGGCAAGGCGACTGAGAGGGACGTGCTCGACGGC
Organism: Cannabis sativa; assembly: GCF_029168945.1. Lineage (NCBI taxonomy): Eukaryota > Viridiplantae > Streptophyta > Magnoliopsida > Rosales > Cannabaceae > Cannabis > Cannabis sativa. The sequence goes on along the minus strand of NC_083601.1, from coordinate 36,174,622 downwards.
AGCGACGCCGGCCAATGACTCATGCTCCAAGGCACAGTCTTCGATGCAATTGAGGGTTACGACCAAGGGAAGAGAAGAAGAGGAAGAAGGCGTAGGGTTGCTACGGTGGTGCATTGCCGCAGGGGATCTGAGCCTGCTACCGCTGCTCATCGACGTCGTCGTTTTGGGGTCCCTGTAGTGATATTTTTCCCTTTCCCAGATTGTGTCCCTGGCGTTTTGTTAGAAATGGGGTGGTAGGCTAGGGTTTAGTGTTGTAAAATTGGGGCTTCACCAGGGGCTAAATCGGAATTTCAATTGTTTCAAACGGCTGGCAGTTGGTTTCCGGTGAGATGTCGTTTTTGGGTTACGACTAGACTAGTCACTCACTTTACTCGACTCATGAAAATTTCAATTCAAAGGAGCATCTACGATTCTCCTCTACCAGACTCTGTTTTGGATTTTCACTCTGCCTTTTGCCTTTTGTTTTTTTAACCAAAAAAATGCCCCTCTTCTTCATGTTTATTTACGATCATGTCCTCGAAATTTGTCTGTTTGTGAACTACCCACCCAGGATATTCAAATTCCCAGTAATGCGGGAGTTTTGTTTTGCCTTTTTTTTTTTAACAAAAAGGGAACACTCGTGCTTATTCAATTCCCATGCAAGAAGAATACCGAGTTGCAAAATTCAAAGGTTACTTTTCATTCACTCAAAGATCTAACTCCAAATGATAAGTTAATACAATGATGTTGTAGGTAGGGCGCACGTGAGATGAGATTAGCTTATTATGTGATTTAGTATATATGCCAACAATTCCATCAACAGATTCTTCAACGAGATAGTTTGCCATTCTATTGGTCATGTACGAGAAGTGTTAGGGCATATATATTTTTTTTAATATGTTTTGTATAATACTAAACTTGTTTTTTCAAAGATATGGACTTGTATAGGAAGACGTACTTAATTAACACCCACTTGGAACACCTCCAACACTATCATGGGCCGACATTAAGATAGATTCATAGTGCATTAATTACTCAAATTACTGAAACTCTAAAGATTAAGATTTTGGTAATATATATTTTACAATTTACTCACACATTGTGAGACAAAACACACATCCATATGTCATGCATTTCTGAAAATAAAATAAAATAATAACACTCCTATTTATTTAATACAACATATATAAGCATATGAATTCCCAACTAGTTGTGCAAACATCATTCAAGATCCAGTGACTACATTTTCATAATTAAACGAGTTGTTTTGGAGGATAATAGCCTATTATTATTCACCCTTTAGTTAGCACATGACACAAAAACCATTATGATCATGTTGGAGGATTTAATTTTTAATTAGTTAGGTAGTTACCCAAATTTATTTGGTTCATTATTAAGTATTTATTACCATCACTAAATGAGATTTTAAGTATTGTGCTGATAAAATATTTTTTTTAGATGCATTTTTACATCGACAAGGGATTAAATATATCAGTACTTGATTAATGAGATTATAATTATAATTTTTTTTAGACACGATCATTCTAATGATTTTTAAATTCTTTGTTCCTCTCAAGCTTTGCAAAATTCTCTTGTTCTTGGTAGAATTGTTTAAAGAGTTTTTTCATTTTGTAATCAAATTTGTGAGTTATCTTTTAGGCATTTATATCGAGTTCAATGGGAATAGAAGCAAGATGTTCAGATGATGATGCTCATAGACCGTTTTATCTTGGAAGACAAACACCGTTAGTAATCTTCCATTACCGGTCCTAATTATATATCTTAAGGACATACTATAATATGATGATATACAAAAATGAAATTACCTTATTTTGATTATTATTTCAATTAATTATATAATTGTATTATTTTCATCTTTACCTCTTATAACATATGCTTATGTTTATTTTTTTATTTTTAAGCAATATTACATACATATTTCTAACACTTAATTATAATATTTTTACATTAATATCTATATATGTCGAGTGGTCACTGGTCACTGGTCAGAGCTCACATATAATTTTGGTTTACCAACCAATTGCATGAATTAATATAAACAAAGATATTTGAATTTAGATCAAAAAAATAAAATAAAGATGCTTTAATAAAATAAACTAATCAACAAATAAAATAAAATGTGAAAACAAAACAATGTGGTGCCACACTTTGACACAGTAACACTCCCACCTCGACCGATAAATTCTTTTTTTTTTTCCTTAAAAAAGAAAAGAAAAATGAAAAATGAAAAAAGAGAAGAACTACATAGCCCACAGATTGGCGGCCCACGTTCTCGGCCTTTTACAACTTTCCTAACAAAGTCCACGAGTCCATAACCATATGATTAGGGGTTACTATTTTTTTTAACTTTCAAAGATTTTCTTTTTATATTTTTACATTATCATATAAAAATAATACAAAAATAATAAAATAATTACATAGAAGTAAAAAAATGACATCCAAGTAATATTAAAATAACAAAAAATAATATACAAAATAAAAATCAACACCAAATTAATAAAAATACAACATAAAAATATATTAAAAGATATTTAAAATTTCGTTGTTTATAATTTTTTGTTATTTTTATGTATTTGTGAAATAATCTCTGAGATTAACATGGGAAATTTGGCATTCATATTTAAAAAGTATGTTAATTCGGGGTCTTAGATGGAAGACGGTGAGACTTAATTAAAGTGAGATAGAGTTAGAGAAAGAGACTTTTTTGAAATATAAAAATATTTTTAGTAGAAAAAAAATTAAAAATATATAAAGATATCCTATTTTTAATTGTGTGGTATATTTAAAAAAAATCATATTTTCAAACAAATTTCTCATTATTTATAATGGGTGTTATGTTTTTTCATAAAATAAACTACAAAATGATACATAAACAAAAATAAGTTTTTTTTTTTTTTAATACATGCATATACAGCAACATCAACTCAACAAGGATCGCTTATTATTTCTGCAATTTTTTTTAAGTCTTATTAATTATTGTAATATAAGATTAATTTGTAACAAGTGCGTCAAAAGGAGTAACAATGACAAATGTGCTCGATTGATAAGCACGTATTAGTAATTTAGTACGTGTCAGTTTTTTCTTCTTTAACGACAACAAGTTTTTTTCCCTATTAATCTGCGATTAATAGTTACAACAGGTTTTGTACTGCACTATTCACAGGCAATGCAGTACCGAAAAAAAAGAATATATTTTATAGACAGAAAATCATATATCAATGGATTTTATAGGGGTAAAATTTTCCTGATTTCAATTTCACTTATTCGTATAGGAAATAAAGATGGGAAAGTGTCTATCTGAGAGGAGACAACGATTTTCTTGATTTTTGTTGTGAAGAGAGGAAGAAAGTAATGATTTTCTCTTTATTTTATCAATCTAATAATTCTAGTTTGATATTTGTTATAGTACATATCCTTATTGATTACTGCGTGGCAGAGAAAAAATAACATATGATTTTTTTTTTAAAACAAAATTAACATATGATTTAGTTAATAATTAATAATCAAAATGCACGTATAGTTTAGCCTCCTTCTTGCACTATAATATAAATGTTAAAATCATTTAGTGCGCCAGCGCACGGTGTCATGTTTTAGTTTTCTAGTCTTATTTTATCTGGGTGTATGGTTTTTAACCCTTTTGGGTGTATTTATGTAATAATGCTGTTATACTTAAGATCACCTTGCGTTAATTATGAGAATTTTGGTTGGGCATTTTTGTTATATACTTCGCTTACTCAAATTTCACATTGTCGGCGATGCATTTGGATGAGGCGATGAGCTAGCTACGAATTCATTGCCAAACGGTAAGGAGGGCATTGGCCTATCCCAATTTTTATTTTTAATAGAAAAATGCACAAAATTCTCATAAATCTCTTTGAAAAACTATACAAAATTCTCATAAATTTGTTATTGAAACTGATAGTCTTATACCATGTTGAGAATTATGGAGTTTTATCTCAAAACTAATTGGCAATAAGTAGAGTAGCCCATGTTCTTATATATGGCTTAATACTTTTACATTTAATCCATGTGGGACAATGTTTTACAATATTTCTGATTGTAAGATGATGTTAAATGATTTGAGAAATGTTTCTGTCAATTTTATTAGACGTTCTGTAAATAGTGTTGCTCACTTCTTAGATCGAGCATCCTATTTAGTTGCTAATCGTGTCACTCTAAATTTTAGTCATGTAATCACTATAGATTGTAATTAATAAATTGATGATTTTATTTAAAAGAAAAAAATTATTTTAGAGTTGGGCTATATCATATATTGTACTTTTGGATTGATTGTAATTGTTCATATGTTGTTTGTAACCGCTCTTCTGTAAAACTATAATCCATTTCCTATGAAGAAAAAAAAAACTGTATAGCCACGTGTCTATGATGGGTATGGGTGATTATTTGTTTCAAAAAACTTATAAAAAAGATAAGCACCTAAAAGTCGCGTAATAATTATTACGAAGCCTATACTGCCAATTTGTGTTATGAATGATGAACAACTGTATATAAATTTCTAACACTCATTACATTGTTTATTAATAATACTGTCCGAAATAAAAAAATTTATGCTAATTAATAATATTATAGAGCATTGATGAGAAGACCATAGAGAAGTGGGAGACAATATAATTATGATCATATTCATATTAATTAAGCCAATATTCATTAGTATTATCTCCTCAGATCTGGTCCTCGTCAGTGTTCCTTTTGCTTGGGTTCACTTGTTTTCAGATGATTGAGGCCATATATATAGTTTTTCTAAAAATGTCGAATAAATCATTTGTCTTTGCACATATATAATTATTATGTATGAGAAGAAGTGGAAGGAAAAAGGTCGAAACAGTAAAACCTAATAAATTATCTGCCATACGTAGGACCCTTGATAACATGAAGATAGTAATTAACCCTATAGCTAGCTGTGTGATATATGTATGCCTGACTTTTTCATCCACAACAAAAGATTCCAATGTCAAAATGTATTGTTACACAAAGCCAAACAAAATAAAGCAAATAGGAAACATACAAGAGATTTAGAATTGATGGTTGGGGTCCTTTTGGAGTAGATTATACATACATATTATTATTACTGTTAATACATATTATTATTATTATACATATTAATACATTGATAATATTACAAACGTTTTACGAACTTATTATTATTACTGTTAGAATAGAGATGTTATTTACAATTAATGAAATAAATGCCCAAGAAAATATAACTCTATTACAATAAAGTATAAAGTCCAACATATATATTGAATAAATATTAAATGAAGATGAAGAGTATGTTACAACAAATTAGTAATAACATAAAAAATAAAGAACACAAATAAATAGAAGATGAAAGAAATAACATACTATTGTTATAGCTAAGTTTGTTACATTTCTGTTATTGTACACATAGATATTTATTGTTATATTATTTTATAATATAATAAGTGTAGATTAAAATGTAGTAATATATATTATTATGTGAATAATATGTATTAGGTGTTTGGTAAATAAATTGTGTAACATATAATTTATTTAACCTAAAAATTGTAACCTACACTTTATAACATGGAGAAGAGTTACAAAGTTAATTGCTTTTGTAACTTCTTTTGGTTGATCATAATATTGTGTAATAAAAGAGATGTTACACAATTTGATGATAGGATTCAAATGGTTTGAAATATAGTTGTTACAAACTATATTAATGCTCATTTTATGAGAGAAATGAGATGGTGTGTTTGAATCCTAAGAGTGATCACCTAAACACTATATAAAGGAGTCTAATGTGCTCATTGAGAGAAGAAGTTTTCTATCAAGAAAGCACTTTGCTAGAAAACCCTAAGGCTTGATAATTCCCAAAGCTATTTCCATGAGAGTTCCCTTAATGCTTAGAGATAGGGGGAAATAAGCTTTTGGACAAAGGTGTAATACCTTGTTCAAGTCATGGTGATCCCTACTAATCTACACTCAAGGTTGTGAGTGAGTGTTTATATATATACATATATATTATTCTCTTGTTATATATATACATATATTATATTACATGTGTTCTTATCTTCTTCTACATTTCTTATATATAATATATATAGTGTATATATATTGTATATTATATTGTTGTAACATTTATTTAATCTCTTTGTTGGTCCTTGTATTGTATTACAATAAAGTTGTAATATCTTGATTTTCTTCCATTGTAATAAAATCTCTAACATTTATTCTCTCTTATAACCACTCTAACTAACTTGTCAGCTTGTATATATATGCTCAGATTCATTCAATCATTGAGAATCAATTTCAATATATCACTCTTCATTTAGTTTTCAAATTTCTCTCAACATAGTATATCAGGGTAGTTTTTTTTTTTTTTCCTATTTTTCTGCTTTCACACTAGGTCTTCTCCGACCATTTTCCTTTCATTCATAGTTTGCTCAAAGATTGCGCCACTCCAAAAGCTTCAAACCTTTAATCTAACAGTGGTAGGTAGACCTTTTAAAATGAGGGAGAGCATAATTTTTTTTTTGTAAGGTAAAAGAGCAAAAATAAAGTTAGAAAGGAAAAAAAACAACACTCTTTATGAGAATTGAACCATCGATCTCTATTTTATGTATAATCTAGTTTAACCATTCCCCTAAAAGTAATATTATGTCGATAAATATCACTTTTTATTACATTACAAAAAACTGCTACTTTAAGTGACAACTTTTTATTTACAACATAAATTTGTTGTGACTAAATAAGACTTTTAGTCACAACAAAAAGTTACTTGTGACTAAAACATAGTATTTAGTTACAAGTTGTGACTAATTTAGTTTTAGTCACAACAAATATTGTGACTAAAACACATTTAGTCACAACAAATTGTAATTTTTGTGTCTAGAATTTTTAGTCACGGACCTTTTAGTCACAACACAATAATGATAATTTGTAATTAGCCATAATTTTTTTTATCTTTAGTCATAAATTTTGTTGTGAGTAAAAGTAAAATTATTTGTAGTGTTACAAATATATGTTGTAACTAACTAAATTGCATATAAATTTTTTTCCGATTTTCTTTTTCAGGGGGGGCGACTGCTCCGCCTCGCCTACATGTAGGTCCGCCTCGTGTTCGCACACAAAGTTTCAGTGAAGCTCGATGACAACAATTTCCTCCTTGGTATTCCCAAATTCTCTCAGCCATTCATGGTCATCAATTTCAAGACTTCATCTCCGATTCAGTTTATCCTTAAGAGGTTGCTTTCAAGAATGGGAAGTTCAAGATCAATTGTTGTACTCCTAGCTAGTTAGTTTCTTCAATGACTAATAGATTAATATTTATTTAAAAAAATAATAGAAATTATAGGAGTTACACTTTAGTGACTTCATATATTTAGTGACCCGGATTGTAGGACACTAATACTGAATTTTCAAAGACTTTTTGTGTAGGTCACTATAACTTAGCACTAACTTTTTAATGACTCGCACTTTTATGCGAGTTATTAAAGAGTATCACTAAAAGCCAACTTTTTAGTAGTGTAATTAATTGTGATTTCAAGCCAAAACCACAAGGTTTGATGTATATTTTATCGTGAATTAAAATACCTTTTGAAGAATTTATATTTTGATGTGTAATAATTATTGTTACAGGATCTATTGGATAAAGCAAATTGGATTGCAATTTATTTTGGACTGATCTCTTGAATTTTGTTGACTTGTCTATGATTGTGTTTTATAAATTAGGTATTAAAAATATGTCCGTTTTGTTTCTGGATTCAATAATGTAAATTTTATTGTTTGGATTTCAGATTTGGCTCGAAGCAATTTGGGGCCAGATCTTAAAGTTTTATTTTAGTGTCGTCGGTTCTAAATCAAGACATATAGTGCAAAAATAAATTGTATACCTATAAGTGTCGGTTCAGAACTAATACTAATATCCAAAAGTCTCACTTTAAAATTAATACAATGAATATACTTTATGTTTTGGTAAGATAGGTATCGATTCCATAAAATAAATATAAGTGTCAGCCTAAAATTGACACTAAGGCTATGTTTGGTGGGAGGGAGGGAGAGTAGGATGGATGGAGAGGTTAGAGAGGATAGAGAGTAAGAGGGATGGAGAGGATTGTTGGGCCAGTTTGGCACAACTGTGCTGTGGGAATAAGCAGCTGTAGCTATGCTGTGAGAAAAAACAACTGTAGCAGAACTGTAGAAAAAAGCTAAGCTGAGTGTTTGGTAAATTATAATTTTTAAAGTACTGTGACTTGTTAAAACTCTATTATAATAATGATAATATTTTAATCTAGTTCATTATAATCACAAATACATAAAAAAATATAGGTTATATAAAATTTATATTTTTTTTATATATTTTTAATTATTTTTTTTCTACAGTATAAATTTATATGCATTTGATAAAAATAATTTTTAATATTTTTAAATTATATTTTTAACTTGTAAAAGATAAAATTGTAGTTTATAAGAAACATAAATTGATATTGTTTGTTAATAATAAAAATATAAAATATAAAATATTTTTTAAAATAAAATAAAAAATTAGAAATTTAAATATTATTTATTTTTAAATTTTTTCATTTAAAAAATATTTTTATTTTTTATAATATATAATAAATAATTAAATAAATTTTTAGTAAAAATAATTTATTATAGAGTCTTTTAATCAAAACAGTTTTTTCTAAAAGTTGGGTTGTACCAGCTTTAGCTTTTAGCTGTAACTTTTCTATAAATTCTTCAATAAGCTGTTTTTTAACTGCTTACCAAACACTTTTTTGTTACAGCTTTTTTGAAAAGCAGCTTTTGGCTTTTCCAAAAGATGTGCCAAATGGGCCCTTAATCTCCTTTGTATTGTTTGGTATTAGGTGTGAGGTGGGAAGGATGGAGAAAAAATTGATTAGTAAAATTATAAAATTATCCTTCTAACAATAAAATTTTATTATTCTTTTAAGGATAGTTATTGTCATTTGTAAAATGTATTTTATTTTTTTTTACAATCCTTTTAAATTTGGAGAGATTAAATTTTAAAGGTTTGGAGAGGGAGAATGTCTCCCTCTTTCTCTCTCTTGCCAAACAAATGATTTACTCTCTCCTTTCATCACTCTCCCTCTCCACCCCTCTCCATCCACCCATCTCCCCCTCCTACCAAACATAGTGTTAGGGGTGTTCATAAAATAGCCGATCCAATCCAATCCGCACGATCCAATCCAATCCAATCCGCAAAGTGCGGATATTCGTACTTGTGCGGATTGGATTGGATTGGAAAATTCAAACTCCGCACTTGTGCGGATTGAATGTTGATTGACATGTAAAAGTAACCGATCCAATCCAATCCATACATATTTATAACAAAATTAAAAAATTATATATACAAATAACATTTTAATATAAAGAAAATAGTAATTTAAAAGTCTATTACATATAATACAATTATATTGCAAAATTTAATAGATAAAATGTATATTCCATTCTTATATTTTTTTTTTCTACATACAATTTAAAATAAAATTAAATATTTTTTTTATATATACAATTTTTTTTCTTCCTTAAATTTTTAATTTGTTATTTTATTTATTTAATGTGTTGTTGGAGACATAAAATAACTATAATTTGTTTTATTTTGTTGCTAGTTATGTGAAAAAAAAAATATTTTTTTTCATAAATATTAAATTTAATATTAAAAAGTAACCAATCTAAAGTAACCGATTTAATCTGTACTTTTGCAGATTGGAGCTATTGTGCGGATTGAATTGGATTGGATCTATTGTGCGGATTGGATTGGATTAGATCTGGATTGGATGTTATTTGACCAAAAAAATGGGGATTGGATCGGATGAACAGTCTTACATAGTGTAAAAATAAAGTTTGTAGTGGTGATTAATCGAACATAACTACTTTTGTATATGTATATAGTATGAGAGAATTAAGATTTTGTAGGATTTTTTATAAGAAACTAATTTACTCATCACGTGGGCAAAACGAATGGGTAGTGGGTACCGAATAAACTCCATGTGAGTAATATATTAATGATGCAAACATTTTTCTAGATAGAGAGAGATAGAGTAATATAACTATATAGTAGAGATAATTATTTGTGAAAAGTCCAATGTTTGGTCCACTGCATTGTAAAAGCTAGCTAGACCGTTCCTTCCCTTTAAATTAGCTTTATACGAGTGGATCACATAAATGCATACATGCATAATTCAAACCCAAGATCGATCAAAAGCATCATTATTAGCTTCTAACGCTAGCGTCTTAGTGTCACCTATATATATAGCTAAATTATTAATATATGTATATTCATCATTTAGTTAAAATAATAAAGGGAAATATACATAATTCAATTATATATAGATGTAGACATTGCTAGCTGCACTGGATATCATTATATGGTTATATAATTTTGGAATTCTCGTATATATATACGCATAATGCATTACACATTCCAGACGTAGTACATATATGAATTATATAAAGATATAACATTTTTATGGGTGTTTATCATCAAGTGGTGCTACCACTAACAACTGTGGTCCAATGTCATATTTTTGGCTCTTTCTTTTTGTTACATCCAAATCAAGGGATCTTAAAAGAAAAGCGCCCTTTAAGTCGTATATTTGGTTATTGTTAATTAACAATATTCAATTGCCTATTTTTCTTCCTTAAATTACATTATTTGTATTTATTCCCATAACCTATGTATATATGTTGCAATATTTTAGTATATTAATTATTTCCGTTCTTGAAATTCATTTAATTACTTGCTATCTGCCTAAAAGGTTTAGTACGTATAATATATTTTAATACGTGTTTTTTTTTTTTTTTTGATCCAGTATATATATAATGCTTGTTTTATATATAAGTGAAAAGTGCTTTTTTTTTTCTCAAAAAAAAAAAAACTGTTTCTAATTTCGTCAATTAAATTGTAGAGATATATTAATTACTAGCTAGCTACTGAAAAAAAAAAATCGAGTCACTTATTGGTTTCTTCTTCTTTTTTGTGTATCAATTAGACTGCTTTGGAGGGAAACTTAAAGATCTTGATTATTAAAGTTTAAGCTATAAGGCTTTTATACATTCAATAATACTAAAATTTCATTATGAAGAAGGAATGTTTTAAAAAAAGTGCATTAATTAGGGAAACTTTTTAGTTCATACATTAAACTACTCATATATGTTCTTTTAATTAAGTTTGTTTATGGGAATTTATATATAATATAGATTGACTGGTATATATGTAATAATAAAAAATAAATGGCATTGAAGATCAATTTAGACTTGTTAATATATGAATTTAAACTAACACACCAAACCATGTTTTTTTTTTTTTCTGAGTACAATGTATTAAACTAACACACCTTACCATGTAATATTCCATGTCCAATAAAGCGGAAAGCACCCATTTGAAAAGCAAAATATATTTATATATATCAAGTCCACAATAAATGAAATAAAATATATATATTGTACGACTTAATATGGATTTATGGATTGAGGTTGAATTTACTTGATTTGACCCTATGGCGAAACCAATCAGAGAAACTGATCTAAAATGCTTAACAGTGATAACCTTTTACACTTTGAAATTCAGTGTTGAAGCCGTGACACGTGTAGAGATCCACAACGATTACAAAAGATGGCGGCATTCTTAATTGACGGCGTGGATGAATCGTGTTCGTTACTATTTGACTGTGAAAATCCGCAGACGTAATTTGAAACAAGGAGAATTGACCAGTATGGGCCCTACAGCCCACTCACTGGCCTTCACCTTAAGCCCAAGTAATTTTTTCATTGTTGTTACGGTTTTCAGCTGAGTCATCGTCAGCCCACGTTGGCGCCAACAAAGCAGATACTCACCAGTCACCCCCAATTTAATGCGCGTGTATTTTAATCGCCGCAATAAAAAGGGATGCCCAGCACACAGGGATAGTGACTGGCTAGCAATAGTGGACCTACCAAAATTCCACCTGACAAGGTGAGATCAGATGTGTTCTCACCTTAAATTGTTTACTTTAAACTCTAAAAGTTACTATTTTGATTTTTTTGGGTTAAATAATAAAATTGAGCTTATATTTTTTTTTTGAAACAGTACAAATATAATATTAAATTTCAATTTCTAACTATTTTTCTTTTTTTGTAATAGGACAAATTTGAAAAAAAAAATTAACATAACAAATATGGAAAGTATAATTAATTTGTTATAATACTTCAAAATTGGATAAGTATTAAATTTTATTCGATAAAAATAAATTTAAAGAATTATTTAGTATTATTTTAAAAAAATATATATAGTCAATTTATTATTTAACAAAATAAAAAATTCACTTAATAATTTTTCTAAAACAGAAAATTTAAAATAATATTTATCTATTTTTTATATTCTTGATTCATATACTTTGTGGTATTTGAAAGGGATTTTTTCTATAATAGGTATTTTAGACTTAAATTTTACATTTTTAGGTTAGTAAGGGAAATTAAACAAAAAAGGAAATTCAAAAGTTTTTTTTTTTTTCAAAAATACCTATTGAATTTTCTTCTTCCTCCGTCAATGTATATAATGTACGTATATAAATTACATGATGAGATCCATCTATCAATATAATTCTCTTTTGATCTTATTCTTCACATTATAAATAATATATATATTTTATATAGAAATTTTTTTGAAGGTTGTGAATTTATGTACGAAATTTTATATTGGGAGTATATGTTATATTTGTTTAAAGATTTTTTTTTGTTTTTTAAAAAAAAGAGTAGTGTTAGGGACTTTATTCATTAGAGATTTTACTTCAGTAAACAATTTTTATTTTATAACATACAAAAATATATTATATTCAATTTTGTTTGGTGAATTAGATTGTAATTACTTTGTATGTATACTATTATATCATTATTTTGATTATGTATTTTTGTAGGGTGATTATAACTAAATAAATTAATTAAAATAGAATAAAAAAATATTAATCATAATACAGATATATAATTTAGGAGGATTATTTTAGAAATACTCAAAAATAACAAAATTTTTACTTTTTTTAACAATTTTTTTTTTTTTTTACCTTTTATCGACTTTTTTCCCTTACAAACTGTTGTTTTTAAGTTGTTTAAAAAGACCGTTGTTGACACGTTGCAAAAATAAAGCATAACTTTACGACAACATGAAAACAACATTATTTTTCCTTTAAAAAAATCATAAATTCGTATAAATTTTGTATAGCTGTTTTGTTGTTGTTTTACAGTTATTTTCATGCTGTTGTCTAGGTGTTGTATAATTATTTTCTAGTTGCTTTAGTTGTTCTTTAGTTGTTTTTTTTTTTGGTTTTACTGAACACATTATTTATTATAGTTGTCATGATGTTGTTTTTTTGGTTATTTTTTGTAATTTTATAGTTTATTTAGTTGATTTATAGTTGTCGTGAGGTTGTTTTCTCGTTATTTTTAGTTGTTTTTTTATTTTTTGTTAAGAAAAGTATAATTTTTAACTTTAAAAACGTCTTTTTATAAATAAAAGTTTTACGTCGTAAAATTGAAAATAAAATATAAAAAATAATATTTTTTAAAATTTCTCTTTGAAAAATAAATAAAAAACAACACACAAATAAAAAAATATGTATATATATATATTCATTTCTATTGAATAAACAACTAAATAACAATAAATAAACAACTGTATAACAACTTCACTACAATATGCAAATTACATAGACATGTAAACAACTCCACAAATTGCATCACCTCTAGAAGAAAAAATAAATTTACAAGCAACTACAAAATACTTGTATACTAACTCAATAATGCCTATAAATAAACTAAAAATATACTCATTTTTCTATTTCTTAAACATCTTAATAACAACTAACAAACAATTAAATGTAGTGTCAGGAATCAACTACAAAACAACAAGAATAAAACTAAAATCAAACACTCGGATAAGCTAAATATTGAAGAATCTATAATTATTTGTTCATCAATTGTTTTTTATGTTTTTATATCGTTGTTAAATAGTTGTTAACAGTTAAAAAAACATATTAACAACTATAGTCTTTTTTCTAAAAAGAAAAGAATATAAATATACCAACACTCGATGTAGAAATTAATAATATAATAAGAGTTGTTTCTCACTGTACTAAAAGATATAAACAACTTAAAAGGAAATTATAATGTTCAATATCACATGCAAGATACATGTGAAATTAATTAGAAAAAAGTTTAAAAAAATATAAAAGCAACGTTTCTTACAAAAATATTTTGCTCTTCAGCTACAACCAAAACCAAATATTTCTAAATCATTAATCCATGCACAGTAGCTTCAACCTTCTTGGAAGACTTTTGAACATTTTCTTTTACACTTTCTATGTATGTAACTCACTTCATTCTACCAAAGAAATAGAAATGAACAACAAGTCTATTCTCATCAGCTTTGAAGTTCACCATTACTAGAAATCAAGTCCTGCAACAATTAAAACAACATCAAAACAACATTAAACAAACTATAAAACAACTTTCTACTATGATTTTTTTCTTCAAATGAATGAACTACAAGCAGATAACGTTACAAACAAGACAAATAAAAAAATAAGTTATAAGCCTTGTAATATTTTTCTTTAGAAGGTTCAACTTGTAAACACCATCAGAGGTCTTATCACGCACCTAAAAAATATTAAGATGACAAAATTAATAAAATAATACATCGTTAAAATACGATTAATAGTTAAACAAAACTGTAAGTATATCATGTATTGAACAACATAAAAATAACAATATAACAACTAAAAAATAACGTAATTGTAAGACTTAATAAACATGAAACTAAAACAAATTTCAATTATAAAACTCAAATACAACTAATAAATGTATGACTTAATTCAATGATATAATTTTTTTTTTAAGAACCATATAATAACTAAATTAAAATTGAAAATTAACTAATTATAAACAGAAAAAGTGAGAGACATAAACCATTTAAGATTGTATAATTCTTCTTACTAAATACATCAAAAAAATATATAAACAAAACAAAATAAGTCTTTGAAACCAAACAAAGACAATAAAAATTATACATTAATCTTTTGAGTTGCAACCTCGACATCATTATCTCACCTTTTGCCCTTAAAGACTCTTTAATATGGATGACTTGGTGAAACAACAACCACAATAAAATAAATTAAAAGATGAAACAACTATAAATCAATTAGGGATTAAAAATAAGCTAGATGTGATTTGTATTACGTTGAATAAATATTATTAAAAAAGTATACTTTTAAATAGTATAATATCTTTTATTATTATTATTTTGAATAAAAATAATTAAAAAAAACCAATTTTTAGATTGTTCTATTTTGGCAATTAAATAATAACAACAACAAATTGAAAAAAAAAAAAAAGTTACTTTTAATATTATTTGAAAGAAATAATCAATTGGTAGCATAATCTCTATTTTTTTTATTTAAAATAGGTAGGTATTTAATTAATATCACATTTATTTTTTTAATTTGGAGAGAGAGAGAGAGAGAGAGAGAGAGAGAGAGAGAGAGAGAGAGAGAGAAATGAAGAGAAGAAACAGAAAATGAAAAAAAAAAAGAGAGAGAAAAAGAGGGAGAAAGATGACATAAACAATAAAGATATTTCTGTAATTAAAGAACTTTTTAAAAAATAAAATTGAAAACCAGATTTTATAAAAAAGTTTAAAAGACCAAACATAAATAAAAATGTAAAAAAGATACCAAATTTGACATCTAGTATAAAAATCCCTATTTGGGAATTTATAAATAACTTGTCAATTTTATATTCAAAATAACAATTGAATGATTATATCAAATAATTCAAACGTATATAGGATAAGATTTTATTTGGAAATAAAGTTCAAACTGATCTTGTTTATCATAACACTCTCATATAGCAAAATATTTTTAATCTTTAATTATAGCACTGTAAATTTGTAATATCTAAAATAAAATAGTATTTGAATTTTTTTGAAATAATGATGACTCGAGAATAATTATGTTATTTTTGTGTTGTTAATGGGTTAAGATTATTTCATATAGTAGTTGTATGTGTTTATTTACATAAATTTAAATTCATTGTGTATTAGAATATAATTTACAATTTATTATTATAAATGCGTATATAATACAATAATACTGAGAGTAAGATTTTAAAAACAATATGAATTAAGTGAATCGATATATATATTGTAGTTGTTATGATTTGCATATGTTTAATGTTGTATGCTAACGTATCAGGTAAAGTGAAAGATCATGGTGGGGTTTGTTAGGCTAAAATTAGTCTAAGTTTCGGGTCATATTTTCGGTTAGTTTTCACTCTTTGTTTCTAGTTTTAGGGCTATGTTACGCTTGATTCTTTGGTTTCAGGTCCTCGAGCATTTAAAGAAAGTATGTTCAAGAATTGAGGAAAAGTTGTGAAAGAATCAAGAAGAAAATCTAAGATTGGTGTCGCTGCCTGTTCCAGTCGCGACGAGGAATTTGCCAGTCGCGACGGGAACTGGCAGAGAGATTTTCAAGGAGTCAAAGTTTACTCCCGTCGCGACGGGGAACATGCCAGTCGCGACGGGAACTGGCAGAGAGGATCTTGAAGTTTCAAAGTTTAATCCCGTCGCGACGGGAGCTTTGCCAGTCGCGACGGGGACCCCAGTGACGAGATTTTTGGGCAGTTTCGTAATTCCACGAATTTTTAAGTTGAGACTTAGTTTAAATAGTGAGAGTTCGTGAAAATTAGGGATTATTCAGAATTAGAACCCTAGAAACAAAGGAGGATGCTAGAAGAGCGGCTTGTGGCGACCCGGATCAATTGCTTCAACTAGTTCTTTCTCTTCTCTTTAATTTTTCTATGTTCTTTTCTATTTCAATGTTAATTATGGATTTGATTATGGATGTTTTGAACTAAACTCCTATTTAGGGAGAATGATGAATGTTGTTTAAGTTTTTCCTAGTTAATGAATAATTGCCATTCCTCCATCTTCATTGTGAACACTATTCATATTTGTGTTTGATTTCCATGTGCAAGATTGATCACCTTTTACATGTTTTATGATCTCAATTCGAAATCTGAAAAGTGAGAATTGAGAATGCTAAAATTGGATAGTCTAGGTTTTGATGTGAAACGAAAGTATTTACATAGCCTTTGTGACATTTAGATTATTGCTTAATGCTGATTTCATGTTAGTTTAATTAAGAGATTAATTAGAGAGCATGAGATTTAGAACCTAGAAGATCTGAAAAGAGCTAGGTTAATTTATAATTTGTCATTCACTTCAAGAGAAGGATAGCAATTAGACATTAACATTGGTAACTTAACAACAGGATTCGTCTCCCTATTCTCTCATCTTGATTAATATTCACTTGTTCCTTTAAGTTTCTTGAATTTCTTTCTTCCTTTTTCAATCATAAATACTTTTGATTTGCCAAATAGAATTATAAGTATAGTTTAGTAGTAATTAATCCAATTCCCTGTGGTTCGACCTCACTTGCGTGAGTATACTACTTGATTGCGTGCACTTGCGTAGTAATTAATAATTTTCGCAACAAGTTTTTGGCGCCATTGCCGGAGAATTGTTTAAAGATTAATATTACACAAAATTATACTAACTTCTACTTTGGTTTATTTCTCTTGCTGAATTTCTAACCTGTTTCTTGCAGTACTGCTTTTATCTATTTTAGGTATTTTGAGTGCATGCGCCGCCAAGGGCAAGCAGTTGTATTGCCCGTTGATCCTGAAATCGAGAAGACTTGTAGGAGTAACAGGAGGAACAAGAGGCAAGAAAGAGTTTCAGCAACTGCTGAAACACCAGAGATCATGGCTGAAAACGCTAATAATGCTAAGAATGGAGGCAACAACGGTAATAATGGAGGTGCCGTTGAAGATCAAGCTAATGGCCGTAGCTTGAGAGATTATATTCTCCCTACTCTCACAAGGGCTCAGTCATGTATTAGGCCACCGGCAGTGGAGGCTAACAACTTTGAAATCAAGCCTGCCATACTCCAGATGGTGCAGTCTTCAGTCCAGTTTGGTGGACTCCTTTCAGAAGACCCTAATCTGCATCTCTCAAACTTCATGGAACTTTGTGAGACTTTTAAATTCAATGGAGTTAGTGATGATGCCATACGTCTGAGACTGTTTCCATTCTCACTTAGAGAAAGAGCCAAGAGTTGGCTGAATTCCCTGCCACCCAACTCTATTGCCACTTGGAATGACTTAGCCACGAAATTTCTGTCAAAGTACTTCCCTCCAGCAAAGTCAGCCAAGTTGCGAGGATAAATAAATAACTTCTGCCAACAAGATAATGAATCTCTCTATGAGGCTTGGGAGAGGTTTAAAGATCTGATCAGAAAGTGCCCTCATCATGGTATAGAGAAGTGGATACTGGTCCACAATTTCTATAACGGGTTGGTTGGTAACACTAGAACCCTGATAGATGCAGCAGCTGGTGGAGCCTTTATGAGAAAGAGTGCTAATGAGGCTTATGATCTATTGGAGGAGATGGCTCTAAACAATCAGCAGTGGCCAACTGAAAGGAGTCAAACTAAGAAGGTAGCTGGTGTGCTAGAGGTGGATGCCATTACAAAGCTGACAGCTCAGGTTGAGGCATTGACAAAGCTAATCGCAGTGCAAGCCAAACAAGCTCAAGTGGTTTGTGAGATATGTGGAGGTCCCCATCACTTTTCTTAGTGTCAGGCAGATGTGGATGATTTGCCAATGGATCAAGCAAAAGCCATTGGAAACTATTCCCAAAACAATAATTATGGGCACAACCAACAGGGGTTCTACCAGCAGAGAAACCAGCCCCAACAAAACCAACAACAGCTGCAACAACAAAGTTCTAGTGGAGGCTCCACTATCCAAGCTGATTTATTGCTCCAATTCATGATGGAAACTAGAGCCTCTATTAAAACTCTAGAAACTCAAATGGAACAATTGACTACTCAAGTGGAAAAACAAGCTCAAGGAAATTCACCTAGCACTAATGATGCAAAAGGAAAAGAGCAATGTAAAGCAATTTCCTTAAGGAGTGGAAAGAAATATGATGGGCCTGAGATGATACAACCAGTGGATGAAGAGATTAAAGATCAAACAGCACCAACTCAAGCATCATCAGATAAGAAGATTACTGATAGTCCAGCACCACCACAGCAGTCTCCACCAATCAATATTGATCATCATGTGAAAATACCCTATCCTCAGAGACTCCGAAAGACCAATCTAGACAAGCAGTTCACAAAATTCCTAGAGGTCTTTAAAAGACTACACATCAACATTCCTTTTGCTGAAGCCTTGGAGCAAATGCCCCGTTATGTGAAGTTCATAAAGGAGATATTGTCTAAGAAGAGAAAATTGGAGGACTATGAAACAGTGGCATTAACTGAGGAGTGTAGCGCCATTTTGCAAAAGAAACTACCGCCCAAGCTTAAAGATCCGGGTAGTTTCAATATTCCATGCTCTATAGGGGGTTCGGTGGAAACTAAAGCTCTATGTGATCTGGGAGCAAGCATTAATCTAATGCCCTTGTCTGTCTTCAAAAGGCTAGGATTGGGAAAAGCAAAGCCCACAACAGTGACTTTACAACTAGCAGATCGTTCTTTGACTCATCCTCGTGGGATAATTGAAGATGTACTGGTGAAGGTTGGTAAGTTTATCTTTCCTGCTGATTTCCTAATTCTTGATATGGAGGAAGATTCAACTATTCCCATTATTTTGGGAAGACCATTCTTAGCCACAGGCCGAGCATTAATAGATGTTCAAAATGGAGAGTTAAAGTTGAGAGTGCAAGATGAAGAGGTCAATTTTAATGTTTTTGCCCCAACCGACATTCCTACCTGTTGCAAGATTGAGATGGTGAAGGGTTCTTTTGTTAAAGCTGATAAGAAGAAAGCAAAGCCTAAAGAGCGACTTCGAACGATTCGGCGTCATTGGAAAAGATTGATGTGTGGTAGTTCTGAAGGTGAGCTTACTCTTGTGCGAAACTCTAAAATCAACACGATTGGTGGTAAATTTTCTTCATTTAGTACGAGGGCTCTTTTGGATGAAAAGGGTCCGCCCAACCCCGTCTGATGGGGGTTCAGGTAAGTCCTTCTCACCTTGAGTATAATAGCACATTGGGGACAATGTCATATTTAGTTTGGGGGGAGAGACTTAAAATTTTTAAATTCTGCACTTTAATTTATGCATTTTAATTATCTGTTTTAGTTTTTTTTTTTGTTTTAGTTAAGGAATGGCAATAAGCTAGAAGATAATTGTGTGCTGCTGATTAGTGTGATGTGATCTGAAATTGTAAAATAACTGTGTGCTTGATTCTGTTAACTCTTTGGATTAGTTTGGATGCATAGAAACCTGTGTTTATCTGCAAATACTCAATCTGTGAAAATTGTTATAATTGTTTTACTATGGTTTGTGGTAATATTGACAGGATAGCTTAGAACTTGCATGTTTATTCTTTTGAGACGAAATCCTTGATAGTGTTCAATTGGAATATGACTTAGGCATTTGTTGGATAGTTTGAGCCTTTCAAGCCTACCGTAGTAATGTGTATCCCTAGTTAACCTTTTGAGCCTAAACCTGTTATGTTTTTCACCCATCGATTTGAAAAATTGCAACCACACTATTAATTTTTCTTCACCATGTTATCCATGATATCATAAGCTACATAATTAGTTTGGGGGAGGAGAAACATTTAGTGTGAGGAAATAGTGAGAGGGAGAAAAACTTGTAAGATTGAGAAGAGCAAAAAAAAAAAAAAATTGTGTAATTCAATGTCACTGAAAAAAAAATGGAATATGATGAAAAAAAAATATAATAAAAAGTAAAAATATGTGTGAAAAAAAAAAGAAAAAAATTTCAGTGATGTTGAAAAATAATAGAGATGTCTTCTATCAATCTTGGTAAATTCAGGGAATATTATGAGATCTTAGAAAAAGAAAAGTAAGAAGCTTGTGGGTTCTGTTTGTGTGCTTATGATATCTTTAGCCAAAATTGTCTTTTGCCTATCCCTGAATATCTGAGCCATATTACCTAAAGCCTTGAAAAGACCTAACGATTCCAAAGAATACTGTCAACATTAGTGGAGAAAGGTAAGCATGCAAGCTTATGAGTTATCAGGCTGTGGAACTGTTGGTAAGA
Organism: Cannabis sativa; assembly: GCF_029168945.1. Taxonomy (NCBI): domain Eukaryota; kingdom Viridiplantae; phylum Streptophyta; class Magnoliopsida; order Rosales; family Cannabaceae; genus Cannabis; species Cannabis sativa. The sequence continues at coordinate 36,153,508 of NC_083601.1, read as the reverse complement.
GTAAAACTTTTATAACAATGTTTCACATTTGAATAAATTCTTACAGTTGTACATAGTGTTATAAATTGTGTTAACTCAAACTTTTCGATCTCCTTGTTTTGATGATTAGCAAATATTTGATTATTATTTGTTACTAATGATTTATTGATTTTGTAGCAAATTTAAAAGAGAAAATAAATATTTTGGTATTTTTACCAAACTTTTAAAAGCAACACTAAATGGACTCAACAAGAATATCAAGAGCAAAAGATTCATCAAGGGATCAACAACTCAAGACCCTATTCAAAAGAGGTCTTCAAAATCCCAAAGTCAAAAAGTCAACCCGAAAGTCAAAGTCAAAGTCAAAGTCAAGGTCAACTCTCGGGAAAAATCAACTTGGGATCAAAAACATGCAAATCAAGCTAGGAGGCTCATCTACATCAAGACTACTCAAAATTAAATGGTATAAATCTAATTTAGTCTTGTTAAAGTGATTTGCATAGCACACTAAGTTTTTATAAATTTGAATTTTGGCCCATTCACTAACTTGTGCAACAAGTTTTCTCACACGATAGTTCAAAAAATTTTTTGATTGAATTTCTAAATTACATTTTGTTTAACTAAGAGAACAAAGTTGGAATTTCTGAAATCGGATAATCGAGTAAGAAGTTATGCGCGTTTAAGTCCCGAAAATTGGCACTTTTGCCACTGGTCAGTCATCCGGAATTCCGGATGGCAACCGGAATTCCGGTTGCAATCAATCCGGAATTCCGGTTCCCATCCGGACTTCCGGTTCATGGCTGACCCCACCTCGGGAAACGTGCTAACGGCTATAAACGGCTAGTTTTTCATCAAACACTATATAAACTCGATTTTTCTTTCAAAAAATAAGTTGGTTGAGCATTTATTACATATATCTAACCTTTCTAAGTGAGATTAAGGAGCTTCTAAGTTTGAAATCCAAACCAACACATTTCACACACTTTGAGCCAAAATTTGATTTTATTCATCTTAAGTGTGCTTGCTTTTCACTCTAGGTTTCCATTGTATCATCATATTTCTAGAGTGATTTTAGCTTGTATATCAAACACATTTCCATATTGTGATTGAGGTGAGGTTGGCACCGGTTTTGTAAACAACCCGGAAATAGTGAGATTGGCACTTTAACAATCCGAGAAAGAGGTTAATAGTCCTCGGGGGTGCGAAACTATTGTAAGAGGTTTGGAAATACCTTGGTGAAAATTTCCCGGTTGTAAGGGTTAGTCAAGCCCGTTAACTTGGCTCGATATTGGAACTCAAAGCTAGGTCCATAGCTTTGAAGACCAAGGACTAGGTGGCATAGTTCTACCGAACCTTGTAAAAATCGAGAGTTTGCATTTTCTAATCCTTAAACTCTTTACTTTACAAGTTTAATTATTTGTCTTAATTTATTGCTTGCCATACTACTTGCCTTTACTTGATTAATTGACTAATTGCATAATTTTGTGTTAAAAGTTTTAATTTTCCGAAATTAGTTTAAATTTCCAATTCACCCCTCTTGGAAACATATCTTGGGCTAACAATTGGTATCAGAGCAAGGGCTCAAATTATTTGATTAGATTTCACAATCTAGAGCATGGCGTTTCCAAGTAATTCACAAAATAACATGTTAGAAGGTTTTAGCACAAATAGAGCACCATACTTCAATGGAGTAGATTTTCCTTATTGGAAAATTAGAATGGAAACTTACCTTCAATCTATTGACTATGATTTGTGGCATATTGTGTCTAGTGGTCCTTATGTTGCTAAACATGTCATAAATGGTGTTGAAGTAATTAAGACTTATGAAGCATATGATGAAAATGATAAGAAAATGCTTTCTAAAAATGCTAAAGCTAAATATGCTCTTATATGTGGTTTGGATAGAGATATTTTTAAAAATATTGAACAAGCCTCTACCGCTTATGATATGTGGAAAATGCTTGAAGTTACTCATCAAGGAACTAGTGCTATGAAGGAAACTAAAATTCAAATTTATTCCACTCAATATGAGAACTTTAAGATGAAATCGGATGAAACCATTGCTAATATGTATACTCGCTTCACTACAATTACTAATGGTTTGAACTCTCTTGGCAAGGTACTTACTCAAAAGGATATGGTGACCAAGATTTTGAGAAGTCTCACCAAGGCTTATCAAGGAAAGGTGGTTGCCATTCAAGAAGCCAAGGATCTCTCAACACTTCCCTTGGAAGAACTAATTGGCTCACTCATGAACCATGAAATTTTCATGAGTGCTCAAGAAGAAGAGGAAGTTGAGAAGAAAAAGAAGACTATTGCATTCAAGTCTTCCTCCTCCCATGCCATTAGTGAAGAAGATGAGGAAAGTCTATGTAGTGACATGGAGGACTTGGCACTCTTCTCTAAGAAATACAAAAAGTTCATGAAATTCAAAAAGAACTTTGGGAAGAGGCCACAAAGAGGGAGTGACTCAAAAGAAAGAAAAAGCAAAGATGATCCACCAATTTGCTTTGAGTGCAAGAAGCCCGGACATATGAAGATGGATTGTCCAATGAGAAAGAAGAACAAATACAAAGGAAGGGCAATGTTGGCGGATTGGCTCAATAGTGACGAAGAGGACTCCGAAGAAGAAGGAAAGAATGAAGTGGCAAACATGTGCATGATGGCACTTGATGATGGGGTAAGCATTTCTAACCAAAATGATTGTGATAGTGAAAATGATGATGATAACTTAGATATGTCATATGATGAGTTGTCTAATTCATTTAAGGAACTATTTGATGATTTTGGTAAATTGCTTGTTAAAAACCAAACCCTTAGAGAAAAGACCAACATGCTTTTAAAAGAAATTGAGATTTTGAAAATAAATGAAAAAGAACTTATAGCTAAATCTCAATGTGCTACATGTGCTTCACATAAGAAAGAAATTATTGATTTGAAAGCCCATGTGAGAAGCCTAAAAAATGACATATATACCTTCACTAGAGGTAAGGAAGGCTATGATCTCATGGTGGGAAACCAATCATGTGGTTTTTCAAAAAATGGTATTGGCTATGATCCTAGTAAGAAACAAAAATTTTTGAGAAACTTTTTTGTGAAATCATCTAGTCTACCTCACTTTACATGCACATATTGTAACCGAGATGGTCATACTATTTCCTATTGTCATGTAAAGAAATTTGCATATCTAGGCAAGACTAAATGGGTACCAAAGGGTTCTAGAACTAACATGAATGGACCCAAAGTTATATGGGTACCAAAAGCCAACAAATGAATTTGTTTTTGTAGGAATCAACAAGAAAGAGCCAAAGCTTATGGTTCTTGGATAGTGGATGTTCAAAGCTGTAATATCCCAATAAGCTTAATAATTAATAATTAGGGTTTATATTTATATTATGAGTTAACCAGGTAATGAGTGGGATGATAATCCAACTAATTTAGTTCAACATAAAATTTTAAATTTGCTATAAGTGGATAAATAAGCGTGATTTTTAAATTACGGAGATTTATATAGTATGTGTGAATGTAATATGAACTATATGTGGAATAAAAATATTTTCAGGTTTGACAACCTTGGAGACTCGATCGGGGGCCAGAAATGTCATAACAGGCTTAATTGATAGAATTAATGAGAATATTTTGATAAGTTGATAATATAAGTATTGGGGTAATTAGGAGTATGTAGAATTTAATGTAGCGCCCTATAAGTAAAAGTTTCTTAGTAACTAAGAAATAATAAAATAATTATTAATAATAAAATTTTTATTAATATTATATTATTATTATTATTATTATTATTATTATTACTAACGTTAAAAAATTTAGAATACGTTTATATATATATTAAGTTATATATATAACTTATCAGAGAACGAACAGAGACGAACCCTCGTTTCTCCCCCTTCAATCAAATTTTCTCTTTTTATATCCATTTTCTTTGATTTTCAATCCAAAACTTAGCGATCTAAGCTCCGGTAGTAGCAGGATAGCGAATCCTCAGAGCGGAGAAGCTTAAGGTAAGGTTTAATTTCGTTTTAAGTTTAATAACAATTGGTTTCGTATAGGGGTTTTGTGAATTAGAATAGTTATGAAGGTTCTGACCTTATAAGATTGTTCTCGGGTAGTCATGGGACTAGTTCCGATGTTTTCTTGTTGAAATTGAAGTAGTTTTGGGTTAGAAATCGAGTTTGGAACTTTTTAAAGCTTAGTCCGAGCGTTAATGGCGTTTTCCATTTAAAGGCTCGATTTTAACTTCTGTTACATAAGAATGATAGTATTCATGGTATATATGTGCCCTGTGAAGTTTGGAGTGATTTGGATAAGTTTTGGTAGTGTTTCGGTGAGTGCGAAAATTGAGATTTTCGTGTTTCATAGTTTTTAGAAATTCATAGGAAATCAGAAATCGTATTTTTATCATAACTTTTCACTCGGGTGTCTATTTTGGACGTTCTATATACCGTTTCGAAGCTTGCGACGAGCTCTACAATATGGTGTATATTTTAGAGCCAAAATATAAGTTTTATTTTAGTGTATTATACCACAGAGTTTGGTAGAAAATCCTAGATTGTCTTACGCGAGTGTTAAGTGGTGTTTTGGGATAAACACTTATTGATTTACTATTGTTATGACATAGGGCCCAAGATTATCGATCGTTCTCCAAGCAGGTCGGCCAACATACCTGATCCGGAACTTGAGGTAAGAAAAGTATAATGTACCACATGGCATGACATGTTCTGAAATTATCGATTGTCTAATTAGGCAATGATAATGTAATGATACTATGGACACGATATATGGGCTCACCTGATTAGGTGATGCAATACATCTGGCGACGTACCAGGCAAAGGTACGGGCGTCAGTGGCATATGATGAGTACCGAGCGTAGGTACGAGATCGTCTGATTAGGCGATGCGATATATTAGCGTCAAGTTGTGGCACGGGCTCACCTGATTAGGTGATGCAATGATATTATATATGATATTGCATTATGACACGGGCTTGCTTGATTAGGCAATACAAATATATGAGCATATCTGTTTCTATGCATGTGATTGATTATATTACCTACTGTTGAATGTTATAGTTTAATCATTTTGTGATAATGAAATGTATAATTGGCTATTTAATGTATTCTTCTTTATTACTTTTCTTGCTGAGCCTATGTGACTCACGGGTGCTTTGTGGCGCAGGTAAGGGCAAGGCAAAGTTAGAACAACCATGAGATGGCGGTCTTCTCCAGCAATGTACATATTGACCCCACCAGCTTGCGTGTTGAGTTGACAGGAGTTGTTTTAGACTGGCTGTGTCTTGTGTCTGCTGTATTTTGAATTGTATTTTGAACTGTTGTTGTATATCGTCTTTTGGATAAATCTTTTATAACAGGGATTTCCGGAACTCCTTTTTACTGCCGTTATAATGTCCGTTTTTAGTGTTTTATTTTAGTCAAGTTTTTATTATCCTCACAGTTTTTAATAATTAATTACTATATTAGTATTAAACTAGTTTTATAAATTCACACACGTGGCGTTCCTATAGATTAGGGCGTTACAACTTGGTATCAGAGCAGCCATGGTTTTAAAGGTCCTGAAGACTGGTCGAATATGTACATTTGCTGCGAGGACAGGTCGACTCATGGTATAGTAAGTGTTTATGTTATTTGCTATTGCCTTACCTGTTTAGACAAGTATAGTGTATGATGAGAAGAAGTAGTGTGTGAATAGCATATGCATATTGATGTTGATATTGTTTGAATTCTAAATCGTTGAAGGTTTTGGGTTACAGGATATTGGATCATGCAACGGCGATCTGGCCGTTTAAACCGCGAGCTGGAGCTCGGGTTAGGTGGTGGGGAAGAGCATCCTCCACCCCCTCAAAACTGGGAACAGCTATTTGCTGCCATGCAAGAGACGATTAGGCAGCAAGGGGAGCAGATTCGAGACCTGAGAGAGCAACAGGCTCGTCCTGCACCTATACTGGCACCTCAGGTAGTGCCACCGAATGTGGGGGATCGTATGGAACCAATTTATGAGCGGTTCAGGAAACAAAACCCACCTGTGTTTGAGGGTGGCCCAGACCCACTGAAAGCAGAACAGTGGATGACTATGATTGCTTCTATCTTTGATTTCATGCGGGTAGAAAATAATGATCGGGTACGATGTGCTATTTATATGTTACGAGATGATGCCCGGATATGGTGGGAGATTGTTTCCCAAGGTCATAATCTGAATACTATGACTTGGGATGCATTCAGGGCACTGTTTTATGAGAAATATTATAATGAATCCATTCGTGCCGCTCAAGCTGAAGAGTTCGCACGATTAGTTCAAGGTAGCATGACTGTGACTGAATATGCTACCAAGTTTGACAGGCTAGCCAAGTTTGCTTCTGATGAAGTGGCCAGTGATGCTGCAAGAAAAGCTAAGTTTATCAGAGGTCTTGAAGAGTATATTGCTAGAGATGTGATTATGGCAGCCAAACAATCAGGGATCGTGAAGACTTATCCTCAGATTGTGGACTTAGCTCTCACTGCTGAGGGGGCTGAAAGCATGATTCGTAAAAAGAGTACTCAGAGGAAGGACGTGTGGAAAACCTAATCTAGTACTGGAGTGAGTAAAAGCTTTAGCCCCAATGACCGAAAAAGGAAACCAGATGGACCACTGGTTGTGGGTCCAAACAGAAAGTTTCAAGGTAACCAGGGCTTTCGTCGAGGCAGAAATGAGGTTTGGCAGCCTTACCCTGAATGCCCAAAATGCAAGAGACATCACTTGGGTGAATGCCGGTCTAGAGTTTGCTACCAATGTGGAGTAGCAGGTCATTTCAAGAACAACTGTCCACAGCTACAAAAGCCCGAGGCTAAGAAAGAAAGTCCTGTGGTTCCTGCTAGGGTGTTTGCTTTGACCCAAGCAGATGCTGAAGCTGGCCCTTCGACTGTTACAGGTGAGATATCTATTGGTGGTATTATGTTTACTATTTTGATTGATTCTGGTGCCACACATTCATATATTTCTAGTAGAATCATTGAGAAATTGAGTAGGCCATGTGATATCATGTCTAGTGGATTTGGTACCTTGTTACCTACTGGAGAAGTGGTAATCTCCAGGAGGTGGGTAAGGTCTCTCCCAGTGTTAGTAGAAGGAAGAGAATTGTCAGTGGATCTGATTGAATTAGACTTAGAAGATTTTGATGCAATCCTGGGAATGGATTGGTTGACTAAGTACAATGCTACTATAGATTGTAAGAGAAAAATGGTGACTTTTGAACCAGAGGGTGAGATTCCATTTGTTTTTATGGGAAAGGTGCAGGGATCTCGGATTCCTTTGATATCGGCACTTAGGACCAGGGAATTATTACGAGAAGGATGTATGGGATACCTGGCTAGTGTGTTGGATACCACAAAAGATACACCTGAGGGGTCGGAAAGGGTTCGAGTAGTATGTGAATTTCCAGATGTATTCCCGGAAGAGTTACCGGGACTACCACCAAAAAGAGAGATTGACTTTGAAATTGAATTAGTACCTGGGGCTGAGCCAGTTTCTAAGGCTCCATATAGAATGGCACCGGTAGAATTGAAAGAATTGAAAGTCCAATTACAGAACCTACTTGATCTACGATTCACGAGGCCGAGTACCTCTCCTTGGGGTGCACCAGTTTTGTTTGTCAAGAAGAAGGATGGATCGTTACGTATGTGCATTGATTATCGTGAATTGAACAAGTTGACAATAAAGAACAAATATCCTTTGCCAAGGATAGATGATTTGTTTGATCAGTTACAGGGAAAGACCATCTTCTCCAAAATTGACCTTCGATCTGGTTATCACCAGTTGAGGATTCGGGAAGAGGATATTCCCAAAACTGCTTTTCGTACTCGATATGGGCACTATGAGTTTTTAGTGATGTCCTTCGGCTTGACTAATGCACCAGCAGCATTTATGGACTTAATGAATCGGGTATTTAAGGACTTTCTAGATAACTTTGTGATTGTGTTTATTGATGACATTCTAGTCTATTCTGAATCGGAAGAAGCTCATGAACAACACCTCCGTATGGTATTGCAGCGTCTTCGAGAACACAAGCTTTATGCAAAGTTCAAGAAGTGTGAATTCTGGTTGTCCCAAGTGAGTTTCTTAGGACACGTGGTAAGTAAGGATGGGATTCTGGTAGATCCAGTGAAGATTGAAGCTGTTCGAGATTGGCCACGACCTAAGACAGCAACTGAAGTTAGAAGTTTCTTAGGATTGGCAGGGTACTATAGAAGATTTGTAGAAGGTTTTGCCAAAATTGCTACTCCTTTGACCGAGCTGACCCGAAAGAGTTATAAGTTTATGTGGACTGATAAATGCGAGAATAGCTTTCAAGAATTAAAGAAGAGATTGATTACCGCACCAGTTCTAAGCCTGCCAGTCAGTGACGAAAAGTTTGTGATATACTGTGATGCCTCAAGACAAGGTTTGGGTTGTGTGTTAATGCAATCAGGGAAGGTTATTGCTTATGCCTCTAGGCAATTGAAGGATTTTGAACAGCGTTACCCCACTCATGATCTAGAACTGGCAACCGTGCTTTTTGCACTGAAGGTTTGGCGTCACTATTTATATGGTGAAAAGTGTGAGATTTACATCGACCACAAAAGTTTGAAATATTTTTTCACTCAAAAAGATTTGAATATGAGACAACGACGATGGCTAGAGTTAGTCAAGGATTATGACTGTGAAATCCTCTACCATCCCGGCAAAGCAAACGTAGTGGCAGATGCACTTAGCCGGAAAGGCCCAGGGCAGGTTTATGAGTTGAAGGAAATCTCTCCAAGATTGGCTGAGGATATGGCCAAGGCTGAGATTGAGTTTGTAGTCGGGAAGTTGGCAAATATTACATTGCAGTCTGATTTACTGGAAAGAATAAAGATTGGCCAACAAAATGATCCTGAATTTATTGAACTCAGAAAAAAAGTTGAGATTGGTGCTACAAAAGATTTCATTGTGACTCCAAGTGGACTACTAAGATATAAGGGTAGAATTTGTGTTCCGACAGATGATCAGATCAGAAGAGAAATTCTTGATGAGTTCCATACTACTCCGTATTCCCTACACCCGGGGACAACAAAGATGTATCATGACACCAAGGCAATATATTGGTGGCCGGGAATGAAGAGTGATATTGTTGAATACGTTTCAAAGTGTTTAACCTGTCAGCAGGTTAAGGCTGAACATCAAAGGCCAGCAGGTTTACTTCAGCCCTTGAGAATACCTGAATGGAAATGGGAAGATATAACTATGGACTTCGTAGTGGGGTTGCCTAGGACTACTGGGTTATATGATTCCATATGGGTGATAGTGGATAGATTCACCAAGTCAGCGCACTTTTTACCTGTGCGAGTGACTTATACTGTGGAGCAGTATGCTGAATTGTACATTAAGGAAATAGTGAGACTCCATGGAACCCCAAAGTCAATTGTTTCGTATCGTGATCCCAAATTTACTTCCAAGTTCTGGGAGGGTTTACGTAAAGCTATGGGAACCAAGTTGAGATTCGGTACGGACTTTTCACCCTCAAACAGATGGTCAGTCTGAGAGAACCATTCATATATTTGAAGACATGTTGCGAGCATGTGTAATAGATTTTGAAGGATCTTGGAGCAAGTTCCTACCCTTGATTGAGTTTTCATATAATAATAGTTATCAGAGTACCATTGGTATGGCACCTTACGAGATGTTGTATGGTAGGAAATGTCGATCGTCTATCCACTGGGATGAGGCTGGAGAGAGACGTTATCTTGGACCTGAATTGGTCCAAAGGACCAATGAAGCCATTGAAAAGATTCGATCTCGTATGCTTACTTCGCAAAGTAGACAAAAAAGCTACGCTGATCCAAAGCGTAGGGATATCGAATTTCAAGTGGGAGACTCTGTATTTCTTCGAATATCACCTATAAAAGGGGTGCGTAGATTTGGAAAGAAAGGAAAGTTGAGCCCTAGATACATTGGTCCTTTTGAGATACTGGAGCGGATAGGACAGGTGGCCTATCGATTAGCTTTACCACCCGCGTTATCCGGGGTGCATAATGTCTTCCATATCTCTATGTTGAGAAAGTACGTGTCAGATCCGACACATGTTTTGAGTTACGATGATATTGAGCTCCAGACAGACTTATCTTATAATGAACAACCTATCCAGATTTTAGACAGAAAGGAGAAAGTACTTCGAAATAAAACGATCCCTCTGGTTAAAGTCCTATGGAGGAATAGTAAAGTTGAGGAAGCGACTTGGGAATTAGAGTCACAGATACGGGAGTTGTATCCCGAGTTATTCAGGTAAATTTCGAGGACGAAATTCTTATAAGGAGGGGATGGTTGTAATATCCCAATAAGCTTAATAATTAATAATTAGGGTTTATATTTATATTATGAGTTAACCAGGTAATGAGTGGGATGATAATCCAACTAATTTAGTTCAACATAAAATTTTAAATTTGCTATAAGTGGATAAATAAGCGTGATTTTTAAATTACGGAGATTTATATAGTATGTGTGAATGTAATGTGAACTATATGTGGAATAAAAATATTTTCAGGTTTGACAACCTTGGAGACTCGATCGGGGGCCAGAAATGTCATAACAGGCTTAATTGATAGAATTAATGAGAATATTTTGATAAGTTGATAATATAGGTATTGGGGTAATTAGGAGTATGTAGAATTTAATGTAGCGCCCTATAAGTAAAAGTTTCTTAGTAACTAAGAAATAATAAAATAATTATTAATAATAAAATTTTTATTAATATTATATTATTATTATTATTATTATTATTATTATTATTATTACTAACGTTAAAAAATTTAGAATACGTTTATATATATATTAAGTTATATATATAACTTATCAGAGAACGAACAGAGACGAACCCTCGTTTCTCCTCCTTCAATCAAACTTTCTCTTTTTATATCCATTTTCTTTGATTTTCAATCCAAAACTTAGCGATCTAAGCTCCGGTAGTAGCAGGATAGCGAATCCTCAGAGCGGAGAAGCTTAAGGTAAGGTTTAATTTCGTTTTAAGTTTAATAACAATTGGTTTCGTATAGGGGTTTTGTGAATTAGAATAGTTATGAAGGTTCTGACCTTATAGGATTGTTCTCGGGTAGTCATGGGACTAGTTCCGATGTTTTCTTGTTGAAATTGAAGTAGTTTTGGGTTAGAAATCGAGTTTGGAACTTTTTAAAGCTTAGTCCGAGCGTTAATGGCGTTTTCCATTTAAAGGCTCGATTTTAACTTCTGTTACATAAGAATGATAGTATTCATGGTATATATGTGCCCTGTGAAGTTTGGAGTGATTTGGATAAGTTTTGGTAGTGTTTCGGTGAGTGCGAAAATTGAGATTTTCGTGTTTCATAGTTTTTAGAAATTCATAGGAAATCAGAAATCGTATTTTTATCATAACTTTTCACTCGGGTGTCTATTTTGGACGTTCTATATACCGTTTCGAAGCTTGCGACGAGCTCTACAATATGGTGTATATTTTAGAGCCAAAATATAAGTTTTATTTTAGTGTATTATACCACAGAGTTTGGTAGAAAATCCTAGATTGTCTTACGCGAGTGTTAAGTGGTGTTTTGGGATAAACACTTATTGATTTACTATTGTTATGACATAGGGCCCAAGATTATCGATCGTTCTCCAAGCAGGTCGGCCAACATACCTGATCCGGAACTTGAGGTAAGAAAAGTATAATGTACCACATGGCATGACATGTTCTGAAATTATCGATTGTCTAATTAGGCAATGATAATGTAATGATACTATGGACACGATATATGGGCTCACCTGATTAGGTGATGCAATACATCTGGCGACGTACCAGGCAAAGGTACGGGCGTCAGTGGCATATGATGAGTACCGAGCGTAGGTACGAGATCGTCTGATTAGGCGATGCGATATATTAGCGTCAAGTTGTGGCACGGGCTCACCTGATTAGGTGATGCAATAATATTATATATGATATTGCATTATGACACGGGCTTGCTTGATTAGGCAATACAAATATATGAGCATATCTGTTTCTATGCATGTGATTGATTATATTACCTACTGTTGAATGTTATAGTTTAATCATTTTGTGATAATGAAATGTATAATTGGCTATTTAATGTATTCTTCTTTATTACTTTTCTTGCTGAGCCTATGTGACTCACGGGTGCTTTGTGGCGCAGGTAAGGGCAAGGCAAAGTTAGAACAACCATGAGATGGCGGTCTTCTCCAGCAATGTACATATTGACCCCACCAGCTTGCGTGTTGAGTTGACAGGAGTTGTTTTAGACTGGCTGTGTCTTGTGTCTGCTGTATTTTGAATTGTATTTTGAACTGTTGTTGTATATCGTCTTTTGGATAAATCTTTTATAATGTGAATTTCCGGAACTCCTTTTTACTGCCGTTATAATGTCCGTTTTTAGTGTTTTATTTTAGTCAAGTTTTTATTATCCTCACAGTTTTTAATAATTAATTACTATATTAGTATTAAACTAGTTTTATAAATTCACACACGTGGCGTTCCTATAGATTAGGGCGTTACAACTTGGTATCAGAGCAGCCATGGTTTTAAAGGTCCTGAAGACTGGTCGAATATGTACATTTGCTGCGAGGACAGGTCGACTCATGGTATAGTAAGTGTTTATGTTATTTGCTATTGCCTTACCTGTTTAGACAAGTATAGTGTATGATGAGAAGAAGTAATGTGTGAATAGCATATGCATATTGATGTTGATATTGTTTGAATTCTAAATCGTTGAAGGTTTTGGGTTACAGGATATTGGATCATGCAACGGCGATCTGGCCGTTTAAACCGCGAGCCGAGCTCGGGTTAGGTGGTGGGGAAGAGCATCCTCCACCCCTCAAAACGGGAACAGCCTATTTGCTGCCATGCAAGAGACGATTAGGCAGCAAGGGGAGCAGATTCGAGACCTGAGAGAGCAACAGGCTCGTCCTGCACCTATACTGGCACCTCAGGTAGTGCCACCGAATGTGGGGGATCGTATGGAACCAATTTATGAGCGGTTCAGGAAACAAAACCCACCTGTGTTTGAGGGTGGCCCAGACCCACTGAAAGCAGAACAGTGGATGACTATGATTGCTTCTATCTTTGATTTCATGCGGGTAGAAAATAATGATCGGGTACGATGTGCTATTTATATGTTACGAGATGATGCCCGGATATGGTGGGAGATTGTTTCCCAAGGTCATAATCTGAATACTATGACTTGGGATGCATTCAGGGCACTGTTTTATGAGAAATATTATAATGAATCCATTCGTGCCGCTCAAGCTGAAGAGTTCGCACGATTAGTTCAAGGTAGCATGACTGTGACTGAATATGCTACCAAGTTTGACAGGCTAGCCAAGTTTGCTTCTGATGAAGTGGCCAGTGATGCTGCAAGAAAAGCTAAGTTTATCAGAGGTCTTGAAGAGTATATTGCTAGAGATGTGATTATGGCAGCCAAACAATCAGGGATCGTGAAGACTTATCCTCAGATTGTGGACTTAGCTCTCACTGCTGAGGGGGCTGAAAGCATGATTCGTAAAAGAGTACTCAGAGGAAGGACGTGTGGAAAACCTAATCTAGTACTGGAGTGAGTAAAAGCTTTAGCCCCAATGACCGAAAAAGGAAACCAGATGGACCACTGGTTGTGGGTCCAAACAGAAAGTTTCAAGGTAACCAGGGCTTTCGTCGAGGCAGAAATGAGGTTTGGCAGCCTTACCCTGAATGCCCAAAATGCAAGAGACATCACTTGGGTGAATGCCGGTCTAGAGTTTGCTACCAATGTGGAGTAGCAGGTCATTTCAAGAACAACTGTCCACAGCTACAAAAGCCCGAGGCTAAGAAAGAAAGTCCTGTGGTTCCTGCTAGGGTGTTTGCTTTGACCCAAGCAGATGCTGAAGCTGGCCCTTCGACATTACAGGTGAGATATCTATTGGTGGTATTATGTTTACTATTTTGATTGATTCTGGTGCCACACATTCATATATTTCTAGTAGAATCATTGAGAAATTGAGTAGGCCATGTGATATCATGTCTAGTGGATTTGGTACCTTGTTACCTACTGGAGAAGTGGTAATCTCCAGGAGGTGGGTAAGGTCTCTCCCAGTGTTAGTAGAAGGGAGAGAATTGTCAGTGGATCTGATTGAATTAGACTTAGAAGATTTTGATGCAATCCTGGGAATGGATTGGTTGACTAAGTACAATGCTACTATAGATTGTAAGAGAAAAATGGTGACTTTTGAACCAGAGGGTGAGATTCCATTTGTTTTTATGGGAAAGGTGCAGGGATCTCGGATTCCTTTGATATCGGCACTTAGGACCAGGGAATTATTACGAGAAGGATGTATGGGATACCTGGCTAGTGTGTTGGATACCACAAAAGATACACCTGAGGGGTCGGAAAAGGTTCGAGTAGTATGTGAATTTCCAGATGTATTCCCGGAAGAGTTACCGGGACTACCACCAAAAAGAGAGATTGACTTTGAAATTGAATTAGTACCTGGGGCTGAGCCAGTTTCTAGGGCTCCATATAGAATGGCACCGGTAGAATTGAAAGAATTGAAAGTCCAATTACAGAACCTACTTGATCTACGATTCACGAGGCCGAGTACCTCTCCTTGGGGTGCACCAGTTTTGTTTGTCAAGAAGAAGGATGGATCGTTACGTATGTGCATTGATTATCGTGAATTGAACAAGTTGACAATAAAGAACAAATATCCTTTGCCAAGGATAGATGATTTGTTTGATCAGTTACAGGGAAAGACCATCTTCTCCAAAATTGACCTTCGATCTGGTTATCACCAGTTGAGGATTCGGGAAGAGGATATTCCCAAAACTGCTTTTCGTACTCGATATGGGCACTATGAGTTTTTAGTGATGTCCTTCGGCTTGACTAATGCACCAGCAGCATTTATGGACTTAATGAATCGGGTATTTAAGGACTTTCTAGATAACTTTGTGATTGTGTTTATTGATGACATTCTAGTCTATTCTGAATCGGAAGAAGCTCATGAACAACACCTCCGTATGGTATTGCAGCGTCTTCGAGAACACAAGCTTTATGCAAAGTTCAAGAAATGTGAATTCTGGTTGTCCCAAGTGAGTTTCTTAGGACACGTGGTAAGTAAGGATGGGATTCGGTAGATCCAAGAAGATTGAAGTCGTTCGAGATTGGCCACGACCTAAGACAAGAATCGAAGTTAGAAGTTTCTTAGGATTGGCAGGGTACTATAGAAGATTTGTAGAAGGTTTTGCCAAAATTGCTACTCCTTTGACCGAGCTGACCCGAAAGAGTTATAAGTTTATGTGGACTGATAAATGCGAGAATAGCTTTCAAGAATTAAAGAAGAGATTGATTACCGCACCAGTTCTAAGCCTGCCAGTCAGTGACGAAAAGTTTGTGATATACTGTGATGCCTCAAGACAAGGTTTGGGTTGTGTGTTAATGCAATCAGGGAAGGTTATTGCTTATGCCTCTAGGCAATTGAAGGATTTTGAACAGCGTTACCCCACTCATGATCTAGAACTGGCAGCCGTGGTTTTTGCCCTGAAGGTTTGGCGTCACTATTTATATGGTGAAAAGTGTGAGATTTACACCGACCACAAAAGTTTGAAATATTTTTTCACTCAAAAAGATTTGAATATGAGACAACGACGATGGCTAGAGTTAGTCAAGGATTATGACTGTGAAATCCTCTACCATCCCGGCAAAGCAAACGTAGTGGCAGATGCACTTAGCCGAAAGGCCTGTAGGCGGAGTTTATGAGTTGAAGGAAATCTCTCCAAGATTGGCTGAGGATATGGCCAAGGCTGAGATTGAGTTTGTAGTCGGGAAATTGGCAAATATTACATTGCAGTCTGATTTACTGGAAAGAATAAAGATTGGCCAACAAAATGATCCTGAATTTATTGAACTCAGAAAAAAAGTTGAGATTGGTGCTACAAAAGATTTCATTGTGACTCCAAGTGGACTACTAAGATATAAGGGTAGAATTTGTGTTCCGACAGATGATCAGATCAGAAGAGAAATTCTTGATGAGTTCCATACTACTCCGTATTCCCTACACCCGGGGACAACAAAGATGTATCATGACACCAAGGCAATATATTGGTGGCCGGGAATGAAGAGTGATATTGTTGAATACGTTTCAAAGTGTTTAACCTGTTAGCAAGTGAAGGCTGAACATCAAAGGCCGACAAGTTTACTTCAACTTTAAGAATACCTAAGTGGAAGTGGGAAGACATAACCATGGACTTCGTAGTAAGGATACCTAGGACTACTGGGTTACATGCTTTTGTATGGGTGATAGTAGATAGATTCACCAAGTCAACGCACTTTTTTACTTGTGCGAGTGACTTATACTGTGGAGCAAGATGCTGAATTGTACATTAAGGAAATAGTGAGACTCCATGGAACCCCAAAGTCAATTGTTTCAGATCGTGATCCCAAATTTACTTCCAAGTTCTGGGAGAGTTTACAGAAAGCTATGGGAACCAAGTTGAGATTCAGTACAGCTTTTCACCCTCAAACAGATGGTCAGTCTGAGAGAACCATTCAGATATTAGAAGACATGTTGCGAGCATGTGTAATAGATTTTGAAGGATCTTGGAGCAAGTTCCTACCCTTGATTGAGTTTTCATATAATAATAGTTATCAGAGTACCATTGGTATGGCACCTTACGAGATGTTGTATGGTAGGAAATGTCGATCGTCTATCCACTGGGATGAGGCTGGAGAGAGACGTTATCTTGGACCTGAATTGGTCCAAAGGACCAATGAAGCCATTGAAAAGATTCGATCTCGTATGCTTACTTCGCAAAGTAGACAAAAAAGCTACGCTGATCCAAAGCGTAGGGATATCGAATTTCAAGTGGGAGACTCTGTATTTCTTCGAATATCACCTATAAAAGGGGTGCGTAGATTTGGAAAGAAAGGAAAGTTGAGCCCTAGATACATTGGTCCTTTTGAGATACTGGAGCGGATAGGACAGGTGGCCTATCGATTAGCTTTACCACCCGCGTTATCCGGGGTGCATAATGTCTTCCATATCTCTATGTTGAGAAAGTACGTGTCAGATCCGACACATGTTTTGAGTTACGATGATATTGAGCTCCGTACGAGACTTATCTTATAATGAACAACCTATCCGCATTTTAGACGAAAAGGAGAAAGTACTTCGAAATAAAACGATCCCTCTGGTTAAAGTCCTATGGAGGAATAGTAAAGTTGAGGAAGCGACTTGGGAATTAGAGTCACAGATACGGGAGTTGTATCCCGAGTTATTCAGGTAAATTTCGAGGACGAAATTCTTATAAGGAGGGGATGGTTGTAATATCCCAATAAGCTTAATAATTAATAATTAGGGTTTATATTTATATTATGAGTTAACCAGGTAATGAGTGGGATGATAATCCAACTAATTTAGTTCAACATAAAATTTTAAATTTGCTATAAGTGGATAAATAAGCGTGATTTTTAAATTACGGAGATTTATATAGTATGTGTGAATGTAATGTGAACTATATGTGGAATAAAAATATTTTCAGGTTTGACAACCTTGGAGACTCGATCGGGGGCCAGAAATGTCATAACAGGCTTAATTGATAGAATTAATGAGAATATTTTGATAAGTTGATAATATAGGTATTGGGGTAATTAGGAGTATGTAGAATTTAATGTAGCGCCCTATAAGTAAAAGTTTCTTAGTAACTAAGAAATAATAAAATAATTATTAATAATAAAATTTTTATTAATATTATATTATTATTATTATTATTATTATTATTATTACTAACGTTAAAAAATTTAGAATACGTTTATATATATATTAAGTTATATATATAACTTATCAGAGAACGAACAGAGACGAACCCTCGTTTCTCCTCCTTCAATCAAACTTTCTCTTTTTATATCCATTTTCTTTGATTTTCAATCCAAAACTTAGCGATCTAAGCTCCGGTAGTAGGAGGATAGCGAATCCTCAGAGCGGAGAAGCTTAAGGTAAGGTTTAATTTCGTTTAAGTTTAGTAACAATTGGTTTCGTGTAGGGGTTTTGTGAATTAGAATAGTTATGAAGGTTTTGACCTTATAGAATTGTTCTCGGGTAGTCATGGGACTAGTTCCGATGTTTTCTTGTTGAAATTGAAGTAGTTTTGGGTTAGAAATCGAGTTTGGAACTTTTTAAAGCTTAGTCCGAGCGTTAATGGCGTTTTCCATTTAAAGGCTCGATTTTAACTTCTGTTACATAAGAATGATAGTATTCATGGTATATATGTGCCCTGTGAAGTTTGGAGTGATTTGGATAAGTTTTGGTAGTGTTTCGGTGAGTGCGAAAATTGAGATTTTCGTGTTTCATAGTTTTTAGAAATTCATAGGAAATCAGAAATCGTATTTTTATCATAACTTTTCACTCGGGTGTCTATTTTGGACGTTCTATATACCGTTTCGAAGCTTGCGACGAGCTCTACAATATGGTGTATATTTTAGAGCCAAAATATAAGTTTTATTTTAGTGTATTATACCACAGAGTTTGGTAGAAAATCCTAGATTGTCTTACGCGAGTGTTAAGTGGTGTTTTGGGATAAACACTTATTGATTTACTATTGTTATGACATAGGGCCCAAGATTATCGATCGTTCTCCAAGCAGGTCGGCCAACATACCTGATCCGGAACTTGAGGTAAGAAAAGTATAATGTACCACATGGCATGACATGTTCTGAAATTATCGATTGTCTAATTAGGCAATGATAATGTAATGATACTATGGACACGATATATGGGCTCACCTGATTAGGTGATGCAATACATCTGGCGACGTACCAGGCAAAGGTACGGGCGTCAGTGGCATATGATGAGTACCGAGCGTAGGTACGAGATCGTCTGATTAGGCGATGCGATATATTAGCGTCAAGTTGTGGCACGGGCTCACCTGATTAGGTGATGCAATAATATTATATATGATATTGCATTATGACACGGGCTTGCTTGATTAGGCAATACAAATATATGAGCATATCTGTTTCTATGCATGTGATTGATTATATTACCTACTGTTGAATGTTATAGTTTAATCATTTTGTGATAATGAAATGTATAATTGGCTATTTAATGTATTCTTCTTTATTACTTTTCTTGCTGAGCCTATGTGACTCACGGGTGCTTTGTGGCGCAGGTAAGGGCAAGGCAAAGTTAGAACAACCATGAGATGGCGGTCTTCTCCAGCAATGTACATATTGACCCCACCAGCTTGCGTGTTGAGTTGACAGGAGTTGTTTTAGACTGGCTGTGTCTTGTGTCTGCTGTATTTTGAATTGTATTTTGAACTGTTGTTGTATATCGTCTTTTGGATAAATCTTTTATAACAGGAATTTCCGGAACTCCTTTTTACTGCCGTTATAATGTCCGTTTTTAGTGTTTTATTTTAGTCAAGTTTTTATTATCCTCACAGTTTTTAATAATTAATTACTATATTAGTATTAAACTAGTTTTATAAATTCACACACGTGGCGTTCCTATAGATTAGGGCGTTACAAAAGCATATGACCGGTGATCCATCAAGATTTTCAAGCTTTAAAAGCAAGGAAAGTGGCTTTGTCACTTTTGGAGACAATTCAAAAGGAAAAATCTTGGGCATTGGTGATATCGGTAACATATACTCTCCATGTATTAAAAATGTGCTTCTTGTTGATAATCTTAAACATAACTTGCTTAGTATTAGTCAATTATGTGATATAGGTTTTCGTGTTGTGTTTGAATCCTCAAAATGCTCCATTGAAAATGTTTCAACCAATGAAGTTATTTTCCTTGGAGTAAGGAAGGATAATGTGTATGTTATTGATGTTGATTCTTTTGATAGTAAAAATAAATGTTTAACCGTTATGAATGATAATTCTTGGTTGTGGCATAGAAGATTAGGACATGCTAGTATGGATTCTATTTCAAAATTGGTTAGAAAAGATCTTGTTATTGGTTTGCCATCTATTCCGTTTGTTAAAGATAAACTTTGTGATGCATGCCAATTTGGAAAACAAATTAAAACATCTTTTCATTCCAAGAAAGAAATTTCAACTACTAGACCTTTGCAATTGCTTCATATTGATTTATTTGGTCCTTCTAGAATTGCTAGTCTTGGTGGTAAATACTATGCATTTGTAATTGTTGATGATTTTTCAAGATTTACTTGGGTTATTTTCTTGACTCTTAAAAGTGATGTTTTGGAAAACTTTGTCAAATTTTGTAAAAATGTGCAAAATGAAAAAGGATATTCTATTACCTCCGTTAGGAGTGACCATGGTGGTGAGTTTGACAATGATGCCTTAGAATTGTTTTGTGATGATCATGGTTTTAACCATAACTTTTCGGCACCAAGAACTCCACAACAAAATGGAGTTGTCGAAAGGAAGAATAGAACAATTCAAGAAATGGCTAGGTCAATGCTAAATGAAATTTCATTACCAAAATATTTTTGGGCCGAGGCCGTCAATACCTCTTGCTATATTTTGAATCGTGTTTTCATTAGGCCCAACATGAATAAAACCCCTTATGAGCTTTGGAAAGGAAGAAAACCCAACATTGGCTATTTTAAAGTTTTTGGATGCAAATGTTACATTTTAAACACCAAGGACAACCTTGGAAAATTTGATGCGAAATCCGATGTTGGAATTTTTATAGGGTATTCAACACATAGTAAAGCTTATAGAATTTATAACAAAAGAACTAATGTTGTTGAAGAATCTATTCATGTTGCTTTTGATGAGACTAACCCGCCTACAAGCAAAAGTTTAGATGATGATGTTGTAGGTTTGGGAGATGAGGTTCAAAATCTCGAAATTGGAGAGACTTCCAATGCTCCTTCACAAACTCCCAAAGAGGAACCACCCGTGGAAAAGGTAAATGAAAGCCAAGGTATGAACTCTAACCTTCCACATGAGTGGAAATTCAAAAGTGCTCATCCTATAGACCAAATTCTAGGTGATCCTTCTCAAGGTGTCACTACTAGAAACTCCCTTAGAAACTTGTGTAATTTCATTGCTTTTATTTCTCAAATTGAACCAAAGAATTTTAAAGAGGCCGAAGTTGATGAATTTTGGCTTCTAGCTATGCAAGAAGAAATAAATCAATTTATAAGAAATAATGTTTGGGAGTTAGTTCCAAGACCGTCACATCAATCGGTGATTGGAACAAAATGGGTCTATAGAAATAAGGTAGATGAGCATGGGGTCATTGTGCGTAACAAGGCTAGATTAGTGGCCCAAGGTTACAATCAAGAAGAAGGAATTGATTATGAGGAAACCTTTGCCCCGTAGCAAGACTTGAGTCCATTAGAATGTTGTTAGCTTTTGCATGCCACAAGAATTTTATCTTGTATCAAATGGATGTAAAAAGTGCATTCTTAAATGGGTACATTATGGAAGAGGTTTATGTCTCTCAACCACCCGGTTTTCAAAATCATAAATACCCTAACCATGTTTACAAATTGAAAAAGGCTTTATATGGTTTAAAGCAAGCTCCTAGAGCTTGGTATGAAAGATTAAGCACTTTTCTTATTTCAAATGGTTTTTCAATGGGAAAAGCGGATAATACACTTTTTATAAAAAGAAAATCCAAAGACATTATTATAGTACAAATTTATGTTGATGATATTATCTTTGGTGCTACTAATGATGCTCTTTGTGAAGAATTTTCTAAGTGTATGCATAGTGAGTTTGAGATGAGCATGATGGGAGAACTCAACTTTTTTCTTGGACTTCAAATCAAGCAACAAAAGGATGGCATATTCATAGGTCAAACTAAGTACATCAAGGATCTTCTTCAAAAGTTTGACTTGGCAAATGCAAAGTCCATGAATACACCCATGAGCACATCCATAAAGATGGACAAAGATGAAAGCGGTAAGAATGTGGACATCACCAAGTATCGAGGTATGATTGGCTCTTTATTATATTTAACCGCTAGTAGACCGGATATTTTGTTTAGTGTTGGTCTTTGTGCTAGGTACCAATCTTGTCCTAAAGAATCCCACTTAAGTGCCGTTAAAAGAATATTTAGATACTTGATAGGCACAATGAATCTAGGACTTTGGTACCCCAAGAACTCAAACTTTGAAATAGTTAGCTACTCGGATGCCGACTTTGCCGGTTGTAAGACGGATAGAAAAAGTACTAGTGGAACTTGTCACTTTTTAGGAAATTCCTTAGTGTCGTGGTTTAGCAAGAAACAAAACTCGGTAGCTCTATCCACAACCGAAGCCGAATATATAGCCGCGGGTAGTTGTTGTGCACAAATACTTTGGATGAAACAAACTCTTAAGGATTTTGATATTGATTTTGAATGTACACCCATAAAGTGTGATAACACTAGTGCCATTAACCTCTCTAAGAATCCAATATTGCATTCTAGAGCCAAGCATATTGACATAAGGCACCACTTCCTTAGAGATCATATCCAAAGAGGTGATATCATGCTAGACTTTGTAAGCACCGAATTCCAACTAGCGGATATATTCACCAAGCCTCTTAGTGATGAGAGATTTAGTTTCATTAGAAGAGAGCTAGGCATGACCAACTTAAATGAAATATAAGGTTTGCTAGCTATGAAAAATTTCATATCTCTTTACTTACTTATTTATGCATAATTGTTCCAAATATGATATTAATGAGATTTATATGCATAGGTGAGAAAATTTATTGATACTTGACCTATATGAACTCTCCTTGTTGAAAAACTTAAAATTATAGGTCAAAATGTGGATTTTTGGTGAACTTTGGACTTGTTTTTAAACAAGTGAACATGTGAATTTTTGCATATTTGATTTTCTTATGTGTCTATATGCTTGAATATGTGAAATAGAGTGTATTTAGTATGCCTATAGGTTTGCCTTGATTGAAATTTGCATGAAACAAATTTTTGGTACCTCACTTGTTGAATTTTTAGATTTTTAGGCCTAAAAGAGTGTTTTTCGCCAAACTCTCTCATTTTTCAACATTTTTCGATTCCGTAAGTTTGTACACCTCACATTTTATTTTATAAAACTGCTGGAAAAAGAATTTTTCAATTTCGTTGCATAAAACTCATTTTTGGTACGGTTCTAGTTTTCTTGGCAATTTTCGAAAAACTTACCGTAAATCGTCATTTTTCATTATTTTTCAAATTTTCTTGTTTGAGCAGTTTTGTTTTATCATATTAAAGGTATTAGAATTGGTTTGGGGTCATTTGGGTCAAAATTGGATTTTTTAGCCCATTTCTAGAAACTTTTTTTGCTGATCCTGTACCAACCGGAATTCCGGTTGTACCATCCGGAATTCCGGATGGCACAGGATCAGCAAAAGGGGCAGTTTTGTCATTTTCATGCGATTTTTTCCCTTTTTAAACCCTACCACCGAATTTTTCTTCCCCCATTCAGTTTTTTTCAACCCTAATACAGCAGCCATCATCCTTTTTCTCTCTAAAATTCTCTCTTTCAAAGCCTCATTCTCATCTTCCAAATATTTTAAAAAAAAAAAAAAAGAGAAGTGTGTTCTTCAATGGCTTCCTCCTCAAGAGCTCTCAAGAGAATGGCTAGTGCAAATCAACAAAGGGAAATAAGGGCAAAAGCAAGGCAAGAGCCCACTCTCTTCTTCAATGATGAAGATCACAACAAGTTTGTCAATGATTTCTCCTCTAGGAAAATTCTCAAAGGTAAAATTTGTGATCTCCCTAGCCTTGATTGTGTTGATTTTAGTCATCATTTTGATACCCTAGGATGGACATCTTTTATTCAAATTAACACTCCATTGTATCCTAGGCTAGTTCAAGGTTTTTATGCTTGTATTAAACCTACATTACAACCTTTAGGTGTTAGAGGAACCCTTAGAGGAGTAGCTTTTGAACTCAATGTAGCCTCTCTTAATGACATGTTAGGAGCACCTAATGGTGGCATATTACTTGAACCCAAACTTTCTCTCAAAAATGATGCCATTTTTAACTTTGATGAGTGTTCTAGGAATATTTGTGGTGATGGCCCTTTTATTATGAGACCAAAAAGACACCAACTCACTTTAGAGGCTAAAATCCTCCACAAATTTATTGTTGCAAATCTTGCTCCTAGAAGTGGCCACCAAGATGAGATCAATTCCATTGATCAATTACTCATGCATCTCATTATAGCCAAAACCACACCCATCAACCTAGGCTATCTTATTTTAAAATTCATACTTGATGTGGACAAGCCTCATATGATTAAGGCACTTCCCTTTGGTTTTCTACTTAGCTACCTTTTTCCTCTCTTAGGAATTCCTACCCTACATGAAAAGAAAAATAATCCTACCTCTAGTGACATTCTAGGATCCAAAACTTTCAAGGCTATGGGTTACAAATTCCTTAACAATGAGTGGGTGTTCACACCCAAAAGAGGGCAAAGAATGCAAATTGATTTGGAGAGTGATGATGAAGAAATTAATTTGCCCGCAAGTGAAAGTGAAGAAGAAGAAGAAGAAGAAGAAGAAGAGATGCCTCCTCAAGCTCCTCCCATGCCTACTTTTTCCCAATTCAACCTTGAGGAAGCATTCACTCGTCTTCACACTTCGGTTGACAACCAATTTCAAACCTTGCGACATGATCTCAACTCACAATTCTCCAACCTCAACAATGACATCAACACCATGAGGAGTGACATGGTGCATGGGTTTGCTAATGTGCAAGAGGAGATGGCACAATGGAGGGCATACATGGATCGCTTTGGCCCCCCACCAAACTAGTTCTTGCATTATTTTTTTTTTTTTGGCATATTTAGTTTCCTTTTATTTTTTTTTTTGGTTGTGTGCAAAGGCTTCATGCCTTTTGACTTTGTGTTAGTTGGTTTTTTTTTTTTATTATTTGTTGTTTGTTTGGTGTGTTGAATGTTATTTTGGATGTTATGTTTTTTTTAATGCATTGGCTTGTTGCTTTGTTTTATTATTTTTTTTTTTCTCTCTTTTATATTTTGTGAATTCCTTGCCACCCTTTTTGATGAATCAAAAGGGGGAGAACAACTATTGATTAATTTTTTGGCATCACCTCAAATTTTTTTTGGTATCTAATCTTTTATCATAAGTAAAAATTGAGGGGGAGTTTACAACTTCATGCAAGGTAAAATTAAAAGGTAAATTTTTTTTTTCTTGCACACATTAAGGGGGAGCTAATCCAACTTACTTAAATTTTTTCTTTCCCTTTAAAAATAATCAAATATTTGATATCATCAAAAAGGGGGAGATTGTTAACTCAAACTTTTCGATCTCCTTGTTTTGATGATTAGCAAATATTTGATTATTATTTGTTACTAATGATTTATTGATTTTGTAGCAAATTTAAAAGAGAAAATAAATATTTTGGTATTTTTACCAAACTTTTAAAAGCAACACTAAATGGACTCAACAAGAATATCAAGAGCAAAAGATTCATCAAGGGATCAACAACTCAAGACCCTATTCAAAAGAGGTCTTCAAAATCCCAAAGTCAAAAAGTCAACCCGAAAGTCAAAGTCAAAGTCAAAGTCAAGGTCAACTCTCGGGAAAAATCAACTTGGGATCAAAAACATGCAAATCAAGCTAGGAGGCTCATCTACATCAAGACTACTCAAAATTAAATGGTATAAATCTAATTTAGTCTTGTTAAAGTGATGTGCATAGCACACTAAGTTTTTATAAATTTGAATTTTGGCCCATTCACTAACTTGTGCAACAAGTTTTCTCACACGATAGTTCAAAAAATTTTTTGATTGAATTTCTAAATTACATTTTGTTTAACTAAGAGAACAAAGTTGGAATTTCTGAAATCGGATAATCGAGTAAGAAGTTATGCGCGTTTAAGTCCCGAAAATTGTACTTTTGCCACATGAGTCGATCATCCTGAATTCGGATGGCAACCGGAATTCCGGTTGCAATCAATCCGGAATTCCGGTTCCCATCCGGACTTCCGGTTCATGGCTGACCCCACCTCGGGAAACGTGCTAACGGCTATAAACGGCTAGTTTTTCATCAAACACTATATAAACTCGATTTTTCTTTCAAAAAATAAGTTGGTTGAGCATTTATTACATATATCTAACCTTTCTAAGTGAGATTAAGGAGCTTCTAAGTTTGAAATCCAAACCAACACATTTCACACACTTTGAGCCAAAATTTGATTTTATTCATCTTAAGTGTGCTTGCTTTTCACTCTAGGTTTCCATTGTATCATCATATTTCTAGAGTGATTTTAGCTTGTATATCAAACACATTTCCATATTGTGATTGAGGTGAGGTTGGCACCGGTTTTGTAAACAACCCGGAAATAGTGAGATTGGCACTTTAACAATCCGAGAAAGAGGTTAATAGTCCTCGGGGGTGCGAAACTATTGTAAGAGGTTTGGAAATACCTTGGTGAAAATTTCCCGGTTGTAAGGGTTAGTCAAGCCCGTTAACTTGGCTCGATATTGGAACTCAAAGCTAGGTCCATAGCTTTGAAGACCAAGGACGTAGGTGGCATAGTTCTACCGAACCTTGTAAAAATCGAGAGTTTGCATTTTCTAATCCTTAAACTCTTTACTTTACAAGTTTAATTATTTGTCTTAATTTATTCCTTGCCATACTACTTGCCTTTACTTGATTAATTGACTAATTGCATAATTTTGTGTTAAAAGTTTTAATTTTCCGAAATTAGTTTAAATTTCCAATTCACCCCCCCTCTTGGAAACATATCTTGGGCTAACAAATTGAGCATCTGAGTTAATTGTTAGAGTTAGTAGGATCGAAATTCTAGTTTATGCAAGGAAGAAAACAGAGCATGAGTCAGCAGCGTAGTGATTATCTGACAGCGTAGTTAGTTTTTTTTTACCTTACTCGGGGGCGAGTAAGAATCTAGTTTGAGGGAATTTGTTAGGCTAAAATTAGTCTAAGTTTCGGGTCATATTTTCGGTTAGTTTTCACTCTTTGTTTCTAGTTTTAGGGCTATATTACGCTTGATTCTTTGGTTTCAGGTCCTCGAGCATTTAAAGAAAGTATGTTCAAGAATTGAGGAAAAGTTGTGAAAGAATCAAGAAGAAAATCTAAGATTGGTGTCGCTGCCTGTTCCAGTCGCGACGGGGAATTTGCCAGTCGTGACGGGAACTGGCAGAGAGATTTTCAAGGAGTCAAAGTTTACTCCCATCGCGACGGGGAACATGCCAGTCGCGACGGGAACTGGCAGAGAGGATCTTGAAGTTTCAAAGTTTAATCCCGTCGCGACGGGAGCTTTGCCAGTCGCGACGGGGACCCCAGTGACGGGATTTTTGGGCAGTTTCGTAATTTCACGAATTTTTAAGTTGAGACTTGGTTTAAATAGTGAGAGTTCGTGAAAATTAGGGATTATTCAGAATTAGAACCCTAGAAACAAAGGAGGAGGCTAGAAGAGCAGCTTGTGGCGACCCGGATCAATTGCTTCAACTAGTTCTTTCTCTTCTCTTTAATTTTTCTATGTTCTTTTCTATTTCAATGTTAATTATGGATTTGATTATGGATGTTTTGAACTAAACTCCTATTTAGGGAGAATGATGAATGTTGTTTAAGTTTTTCCTAGTTAATGAATAATTGCCATTCCTCCATCTTGATTGTGAACACTATTCATATTTGTGTTTAATTTCCATGTGCAAGATTGATCACCTTTTACATGTTTTATGATCTCAATTCGAAATCTGAAAAGTGAGAATTGAGAATGCTAAAATTGGATAGTCTAGGTTTTGATGTGAAACGAAAGTATTTACATAGCCTTTGTGACATTTAGATTATTGCTTAATGCTGATTTCATGTTAGTTTAATTAAGAGATTAATTAGAGAGCATGAGATTTAGAACCTAGAAGATCTGAAAAGAGCTAGGTTAATTTATAATTTGTCATTCACTTCAAGAGAAGGATAGCAATTAGACATTAACATTGGTAACTTAACAACAGGATTCGTCTCCCCATTCTCTCATCTTGATTAATATTCACTTGTTCCTTTAAGTTTCTTGAATTTCTTTCTTCCTTTTTCAATCATAAATACTTTTGATTTGCCAAATAGAATTATAAGTATAGTTTAGTAGTAATTAATCCAATTCCCTGTGGTTCGACCTCACTTGCGTGAGTATACTACTTGATTGCGTGCACTTGCGTAGTAATTAATAATTTTCGCAACAGGGTTAATCGAACCAAACCGCTCAAACTGTTGGTCAGATTATATTTTTTTTTTTAAATTGGGCGAGTTGCACTTAAATTTTAGCAACCCGAACTTTAGATTGGGTTAGAAAATATATAGAATAAACCGTCCAAACCGACCGATGTACAACCCTAATATGGAGTAAGGTCGTTAAATGTAGAGATACCCTATCCTGTATTTTTCTGAGTCGTGTATGAGATTGTAATAATGGGGTATGATACATCAATTTTGTTGTTAAATGAAGAGATACCCTATCCTATTACAATGGTAGGACTGCATATGCCCAAGTTATTATATGAGAAAGTTAGGCCCAAGATATTGTAGGGTCAAATTAGTTTAGGTTATACATGTAATGTAATGGCTATAACATGCCAATATTATAGTAATGACGTTATTTTTTTTATGGTATTAATTATATGGTTATGTTATGAGTATGATATTAGAGTTATGATATCTATGTGTATAATGTGATCAGTTAGTATGAACCTATATGGTAATTATTTCTATGTGTACAATTATTTGGTTATGCTTATAAAATAAGGTGTATAATATTGCTAAAACTTAATTCGTATATTAATGGTATGTGTGATATTGTATGATATTATATGATAAATATTTTTTTACTAAGATTTTAGCTCACCCCTTACTTTTCCTCCACAAGTATTAGAGAAAGTGTTAGTACGTATATATAGTAAGCAGGACGAATTCTAATTAGTATACTGTAAGCGTCTACGAACGGGCAAATTAATGATCTATTTAGTCAGTGGTGCCATAGTTTTATTCAAGCAGTTGATAATTCTAAACATAATGGACACGTATTATTTAAAATCATTTACTTATCATATTTTATTTTATAAATAAAGGATTTTTTTCCTGATGTATTTTGATTTTTTTAATGAAAAATTTAGTTTTATTAATCATTAAAATCTGTTACCAAACAATGTAACAAATTGGGTGGAACAGTCTCCAAACCAAAACAACAACAGGGTATAAATGAGAAGCTTTTGCGAAATTATGAGCTACTACATTTGCTGATCGCTTAATATAAAAAAATATTAACATTATCCAACTCCGGCAAGAGTTGTTTACACTCATTGATAACTTGACCAAATAAAGATACCATGTGAACTGAACCCTGAAGGGCCTGAACCACCATTACACAGTTAGTTTTAATGACCGCTCTTTGCCAGCTACGATCCTTGATCCAACTCAAAGCCTCACACACTCCAATTGCTTTGGCAACCTCGTGATTAACTCTACCCAGTGCGGCCTTCCACCAAAGGGCTATGGACATCTCTTGCGACTAAGCCAATCCTATAATTATTTCCACTATTAAACATATATAGTAGCTTCTACATTTTGATTTTTTTTAAAATTTATTGTTGTATTTTAAATATTTTTGAATTTTTTCAAATTATACCTTCAAATGTATTTTTATAATGTAAGATAAAAAATCATAACGTTATAAAATTATACAATATCATAAGTAATTTTAAATAACTATAACTTATATAATTATAATAAAAAAAACACTAAAAAACTATCCAAAATGTCAAAATAAATTAAACTACTATGGAATTACCCTATAAGAAATTTCGAAGGAGATTTCACTATTCACATAAGAAAAATGGAAAGCTTTTGATTTCCTTACCCTGACTTTTGATCATTTTTACACGTATATGTCAACTTCGTGAGTGGGAGATGATGTGTAAGTGGGGTAGCACTAGAAACTATTTATTTTTATTTTTGTATGGGAATTCCTATTAAAATTTAAATAGAAATATATATTTTTTGACACAATATATATGTATATTGTAATTTTTTCTAAAGAAATTCAAGTCATGTTCAACTTACATTTATAATCCAATCACTCTACCTTTTCTTTTATATAATATCTTCCATACAGTATTCATTAAATTTAAAGTTATAGTCCTACATAATTGGTAATTAGGATTTCAAATGTACCCTTAATTTTTGAGTAAATACGTTTTTTCTTTGAAAGAAAAAATTATCAAAGGGGCTAATTATCTAATTATTGTGATCGTATCAGTCAAGTAGTACTACTTTTGTATCTGAAAAAATAAAAAAAAAGAAAAAAAGAAAATCGCTAAAAAATATGTAATCGATCATCTAATTTGGAAAAGACGACAGGTCACATAACAATAATGGAAAAAATAAGAAATGAAATTTAAAAAGAGAGAGGTTGGTTTGGTTTAGAGAGTGGAAAAGACGCGCGAGTAGGATGAGAGTGGGGCTTGGAGAAGGGAATGCCTTCTTTTTACTGCATGGCCCTCGAATTATTTTAAGTACATTATAACATTACAATGGACTCTTCACTCATTGCACTTTGTTTTAAAATCACGTTCGATCGGGTACCCAACTCAACTCTCTACTCTTCTCAACTCTCAACCTTACCTCACTCCCTCTAATCTCTCTCTCTCTCTCTCTCTCTCTCTCTCTCTCTCCTATTCTGCATTTCTTGTTTTGATACGGATTTTTCTGGTACCAAGTCTGTCCAAACAACAATCCCATCTCTCTCTCTTTTCTCTTTTCAAGAAAGCATTATTCGATTTCGTCTCAATCTCTCCTTTTCAATACCCCTTCCCCATTCCTACTATCCTCTCTGTTCTCAGTTTTTTTCTTCTTTTTCATCTCTCTCTCTTCTCAAAGGAGAAAAAGGAAAAAAAAAAAAAACTGGAAATGAAGGTCTGATTCCATCTTTTTTTTTTCTTTTTTATTTCCCCACCTCTGGTTTATCTTTTCTGGGTCTGATTTTTTCTTCCACAATTTTTCGTCTTATTTTATTGTTAAGAAAAGATTTGTTGGTTCCGATGCATGGGTTTTCGTTGATTCAGATTGTCTGTTTTGAATAAGTTCTGGGAATATTATTTTATACAAATTAAATTGTTCTGATTTGAAAAAACACAGAACTTTGCTCTTTTTTCCATTGGGTTTCTATATATAATTCTACTCACTTTAAACTTTGAATAATTCTTGGGATTTAAAATTTTAAATTATATACCTTGAACCTTTTTGTTCTTTTTCTTTTTTAAAAAATTAAAAAAAAAAAAAAGCTATAAAGCTTAATTTCTTTGAAGAAGAATTAGATCTTAGGTAGATTAGATCTCTCATGGTGTGTTACCATGTTTTTCTTGCAGAAGGTCATACTAAAGCTGGATTTGCATGATGACAGAGCTAAGCAGAAAGCTTTGAAAACAGTCTCTACTCTTCCAGGTACTAATGGACATGGTTTTTTTTTTTTAAAGAAAAACTCATCTGACTCTTAATTTGTTGGGGTTGAATAAATGGGTTTGCTTAAAAAGACAGTAACGTGAATAAAAAAGAAAAAAATTAGTATTAATTTGTTCGGGTGGAAATAATTCTTTTATTAACCCATCAATTTTAAGAATGAAATCAAATGTTTTAAAAATTAGTGAGATTGTATGATACAAGACCATTTTGTTCTTATTCATTTATTTCTTAAGAAAAATATTCAACATCCCACCAAACAGTCATAGATTTGTTTCTTGACCATACAAAAAGGAAAGTACTATTATAATAAAATAATAATAATATAAACAGTCTCTCTCTCTCTCTCTCTCTCTCTCTCTCTCTCTCTCTTTTGGAGAAAATTGTGAAGAAATTTGCAGCAAAGTGTTCATATGGTTTGTTTGACAAGTGTTGAGAGTGATGACTCAGATGTGTACGTGGTGGAGATTTGGGCATAGTGTTAGGCTAGCTGCTTTTTTTCTATGGCTTGACAAAGTTGTATATTATAACATGATTTTTACTGCTGGCATTTTCTCTTTTTCTTTGTTCTCATTTTCAAGATCATTGCTGGCTTTTACCACTTTTATAATGATGGATTCACACTCACAATCACTCAAGAATGAAAGTATTAAATTATGGTTAGAAGTGTCACTTAAGAAAACCACTCTTTTATTGTAAAGTATATGTTCAATTAGGGTACATAGCTACACTAGCACTAGTACTACTTATATATATGTATGTATATAGTATATAGTCATACTTCAGTATATGAAACTTGCATTCAATGCATTCTCTTGTACAATTGAAGAGTGGGTGGGTTTAAGATACAGGATCATTAAGTTAGCCCAAAGAAAAAAAAAACAAACAAACCATGTACTGTGTTATATTTATATGTCTTGTGGGTTTGAAATTATCACCCAAATCTGTGTTTAACTGATTAAAATCACATTCTTCAATTTCAGGGATTGATGCCATATCAATGGACATGAAGGATAAGAAACTCACAGTGATTGGGACAGTGGATCCAGTAAATGTAGTGAGTAAACTGAGAAAGTATTGGCACACAGATATAATTTCAGTTGGGCCAGCAGTGGAGCCCAAGAAGGAGGAGCCCAAGAAGGAAGAGCCCAAAAAAGAAGAGGCTAAGAAAGAAGAAGGTAAGGAAGAGCCAAAGAAGGAGGAGGCAAAGAAAGAGGAACCAAAGAAAGAGGAAGAAAAGAAAGAAGAAAAGAAAGAAGAGAAGAAGGAAGAGGAGGATAAGAAGAAAGAGGCTGCTCCGGCACCGGCACCGCCACCACCGGACCCTGTTTTGGAACTTGTGAAGGCTTATAGAGCATACAACCCCCACATGACCACATATTACTATGTGCAGAGCATGGAAGAGAATCCAAATGCTTGTGCTATTGTTTAAAAAAAAACAATAATCCCAAGTTTTTTCAAGAGAGGATTAGTTAATCCCAAAAATATTTTGAGGGATTGGTGAAAAAATATGTTTTGTAAGGCAAAAAGAAAAAGCCAAACTAAGAGAATATAGGAGCTCTTTGTATATACATGGTAATTCCCCCCTCATTGAAAAATGTTCAAAAACATTAGTAATGTGTTGTGTAGAGCTAAATAATATAACCAATGTTTTTGTTTTTTTGGTTTCAGAGAATATAATTGTCTGGATTCATGTAGATGTGTTTAACTCATATTATTAATTCTTAAGAATGATACAAAATACTAATTAAAGGAAAATGAAAAAATTAAGAGGAAGTAGAAGAATGGGATGCTTCTATTTGTGTTGTGGGGCCTAAATCTAGTAAAGTGATGTATAGTTTCACAGTGATAGAGGTCGTGGTGGGACATATAAAATTAATATGTATGCTTTCCTTTTCTGATATGGAGTTATATATGCTTTATATAAATTAAGTGCTCATGTTGTATACGAAATCGAAGGCTCATAAGTCATAGCCGTCCTTTGAAGATTTGTGGGTCTTATTGAGTTGTCTGTGTCTTTATTAACACAAGCAATGGGACCATGAAATTCAATGGTCGGTGTAGTAATCATTTTTATTATCTTTTTCTTTCTTTTTTTCTTATTTTTAAATTTTGGATGGATTAAACAATTTTGCTGATGGAATTTTCTGTTTGAGAATCATGGCTTATTTGAATATTTATGAATCCTTTCCAAGCTATATCTTCTTCTCCTCAAGTTTATATGTGACTTGGGCATCTCTACTTTTCATTTTTGGCCCCTATTTCTTTGGTGTACAATTAAAGCAATTATTTATGTCATCGAATTCTATAATTTTGTTTTATAGAGTATATAAGATTCCCATATTATCATTTTCATAAATTTCGCTTTTAAAGTTGATGGGAGTTAATATAAATTCACATTAAGCTGCTTCATCATTAATGTTGATTTATATATATTAGTGCTTTTATTTAATATGTAATGATGCATGTGATAGCTATTGTTTGCCACATTTTTATATATAAAGGGCATGTTCCCTTCCATACATATATATTCTTTCATTTAATTATGCAAGATTCAGCAGCCAGCCAGAATAAAATACATATAAAATGTTCTCTATATAAACGAATGCTTACACCATATATCAAAACAAGCAAAAGAAATCAACAAAAGAAAAAACAAGATGTATATATAACCATGTACACCTAGATCGATGCAAATCTTGTCTTATTTGAAGCTTAAAGATAATCACACTTTATGATTTCATTTAGCAAATTGTGTATTGTGGGTAAACTTGCTATTATTATATACTTTTTAGTTTTTATTTTTAGATGAGATTGAGGACGACCTTGAGTAAAATTGGTAATAAAGTATTAAATAATGAAAAATAAGATTCTCATTTTCATTTCTTATTTCATCAAATGTAATCATTTTTAAGAAAAATAAAAGGAAAAAAAAAAATCAACAATTTCATATTTTCTTTGACCAATATATTTTATTATTCAACCAAACACATAACTTCATTGAGCATGAGGTTTAATTTTTTTTATTTTATTTTAACACAAAGTAAGAAATACAGGATCCTAGAAATTCAACACACGATCAATAGTTCAAAAAGATAAGTTAGGAGAATTACTCTATATTCCTTGCCACGTATTTAAAATTTTCTTTTAATTATTATTTATTATTGAAAATCTATGTTATATATAATAAATATTGTATCATACTATTCCAAATTAATTAGAATTATATATTTATAAAACATGCAGATCTTTGAGATAACTAGAGCCCCATGTTTTTAATTAATCTTATATATGAACATGCAACAAATAGAAAAGGATGTTAATTAGTAGTTGGCCAACTTGATCCACAGAAAATAATAATCCATTAGTCTCATAAAATTTACTACTAATAATTAGTACTATATCCACTTTGTACTCGATCGTAAAATTTGTCATTTGCTCATAATTATTTTACTTCGAATGGATGCATACTCGGATATTACACTTGTAGAGTTTTGATGATGATGATCAAATACCAAAGAAGCCCTTAGAAGAAACTAACTTTATATATAAGTACGTACTTTAATAAAGTCACAGGTATATATAAATTTAAAAGTCTAACCAAGTCCATCTCTATAGCTTTTTCTTCCCTCGTGTGGAAAATACGTACAAGCAATTACTATATCCCCAATTATTTTAAAAAAAATTATACTGTATATAATATATATAAACTTTATAAAACAAATTTGGTCAATAAATAGATCTTATCCTCTTAGAAATTTATATTATTTTTATTTAAAGGGAAAAATAAAATAAAATTATACTCCATCTTACACTTCGTTACTATAATACGTGACAAAATTACCTAACAAACTATATATCTCAATCGAGTAAGACATACTCAAATACATTAAATTCAAGCTTTTCATGATCTCTCTCTTTTCTTTTCTTTTTTTCTTATTATAAAAAATGAAAGTAAAATAACTAAAAGTTTTTAATAAGTTTTTATTTAAAAAAAAAATTCCTGGACTGACTAGGCCCTGTCGAGTAGTGACTACACTTTGACGACATACGTATGTGACTAAAAGTTCTTCACTTTGTATTAATTGTAATAAAGTCGTACGTACGTTTAATTTCTTTCTTTCTTTTTCTTTAATTTGTGTGTAACAAACAATTATCATTATTCCATATATATAAAAAGAAAAAAACAATCATCATTATTAATTGTATTTGTTATTTATTTTTATTTTGTTTGGAAGAAATTAATAATTCATTCATAAGAAATCATATATTAGTACGTACATATCAAATAAATCACTTAAAAAAAAAATCTAAACATATAACATGCATTTTAATTGTATAAATTGATTATTGCTCCTTCGCCAGAGTTATAATTATTAATTGATTAATAATGGTCTGTTTGTTTGTGTGCAGCTATATGACAAAAATAATGTATTAAGCATACACGACCAATTTGATTAATCAATTTATAGTGTCACATACATACAGTGGTGTGGTGGGTCATTTATATAGCTAGGCAGATATACTGAGCCAAAAATTTACTTGAGAATTACGTTATTATATATTCCTCCAATCCAACCAAACAAATAACAATAAGCTAGATGTTCAGGCTGGCACGTGCCACCCACCACCACCACTAGTTTAGCACAAAATTTGTGACGTTTATAACAACGACCCAGTTCCATTAATTCAAATAATAAATTAAATGTGTCGAAGTTAATTAAATTATAGATTAATCATTAATATTATTATTAATTAGACAGTTGTACACTATAATGGTATACTAGTCACATATGATCACATACCCATACCGCATTATTATTGCAGCAAATGATAATTGATTTGCATAATTAAACAATAAGTATATATATATTGTGAGAATTCTTTTTAATTAATATTCTATTTATATACAATGCCAAATAAAAAGTGTATCTGTTTGTCAATCTGTGGCGGCATTCTTTTTTAAATGAAATGGCACATTCCACACTGATTTACAGGACGCTGTACATGAGCAACACCATATGATAAATTTGATCATATATAACGAACATTAAAATAAAATAATAGAAGAACGACAATACAAGTTAATAATAAAAATTATTTTCTCAAAAAAAAAAGTTAATAATAAAAATTTATATGGCAATTCTGTCGGTATATAATACGTACATATTGACTGAAGTTGGACCATGCATTTATAAGATTAATTCATGGACAGTACTAATATATAATTCTAGTCGTTAATGAATGGTCGAAAGTCTTTTATATATTAAATGGAATTAATTAGAAGAAATATATTAATGTATCAACATCAAAGGTAACATATTTGGGCCAAAAATGAGTCAGACTTTTCTGAAGCTGAGTCACTGTGACGATTTATATATTAGGCACGCGGAATGCCATGCTGTACAATTATATCAATGTATTATTCTTTGTTGCATCATTATATATTATTGGGAACTAGTGTGCCTAGAAATGACAATTAAAATTAGTTAATGGTATTTATTAAAAGAAAATTTTTATTAAGTATGATTAGTGTGTAGTACTTTTTAAATATATCATTTTATAATTGATTAGTAAATACTCTTTAAACACGTTATTATATTAAATTATATTGATCTGATAATTAATTGTACCAAATAACAATATATTAATACGTAAAAGTACTATCAGTGTCTTTTAACATTTCTCTTATTAAAATTATTATCTTAAGTTATATGAGAAACGATACTTAATTATACTAATAGCGATATGACACACAAAAAAAAAAAAATTGGGGAATTACCCTACATATTATTTTTTAAACTTTTTTTTTTTTAAATTTACGGTTTGGGTTTCTAAAGTGGTTGCAGCACTAGTTGCAATAGGGTTTTCTGTACGATTTTTTGTTCTAATTTAAGTTACAGCGCTAGTAGCAATAGGAATTTCTATGTAGAATTCCGGAAAAATGTAAAAAAAAAAAAAAAAAAAAAAAAAACTATTTTAAAATATAAAAACAAAAAAAAAACCCCACAAAAATTAATATATACCAATAATATCTTTTAGCATTTCTCAAGTTAGTACTCTCATCTTATTCGCACCCACTTCTCTCCACCGAAAGCAAACTTATACGTGTTTTTATTATACGCATATGTAGTTTATATTTTAATTATTTTGATAGATGTATATAGTTCCCATTAAATTAAAGGCCACATATAATATTTCTAATTTGGCTTTTTCTCATGTGATGTCAATTTAATATATATATATATAACTTTTGTCAAAAATATATATATAACTAATTTTTCTTATAATTATAATTCATGGAGATGGATAGATCTAATTAAATGTCATGTACACAATTATAGTCATGTAACTACCAACATGCACATGTATTCACAGTAGTTTTTCAAATTGATTCTTATTACATGCATTATGCACACCAACTAAAGTACTATTGACGATATTTACAATATAGAAGAATATATATACCACGCGCCAGAATGACATGTATGTACAATATAATATAATACTTAATACTGTTACGTACATTAGCAACCACACTCAACTCAATTTTTTTCTTTATCATTTCTTACTAATATTTAAAAAATTTAATCAACATTCTCTAAGCCTCTAAAATAAATAAACTAAGCTACACATAAGAAAAGCTAGACACAATTGCTTACGTGTCATGCACTTGTGGCGCTTTAGATCGTACAGATGTTTGTATTAATAACGGATTAATGTGAAAGGGCACATATATTATAGGTGTCAAACATATTTGTATTTTTTCTCAAAAAAAAAAACATATTTGTATTTTTTCTCAAAAAAAAAAAAAAAACATATTTGTATATTATAGGTGTCAAACATATTTGTAATATTTTTTTTTTTTGGAAAGGTAAACATAATTGTAATTAAGTATATTTAATTTAATAAATAGATGACTGCTAATTTAAACTTTTTATACCACGTGGCAAAATATTTTTTTATTTTTTTTAATATGATATTCATTATTATAGATAGTTATAATGTAATTTTTGTATCCAAATATTTTCAAATAATTTATAGTATCCAAATATATGTTTGAAGTTTTTTGTAAAAGTATATCGAATTGGAATATCACAAATTATTACTTTGTTGTTGATACTGCAAATTTAAGTAGTGTTTTTTAAAAGAAAATACTATAAATAGCTTTATTAGCATCTCTTTATAAGAAAACGTCTTATTCATAATTTTTTAAAAAATGTACAAACTTAATATTGGTACTATAACGAATATCGTTAAAAAAATAAAAATTAAAAAAAAATATTTCAAAATGTGTTTTCGAGTACAAAAATTAACTAAAAGGTTGAAAGAAAAATGATGATATAGCACTACAACAAACGAGAATTTTTATCCCAGTTTTTACATTTAAAAAAAATTAAAAGTGGGATAAAAATTTTAGTCACACTTTTACATTTAGAACTTTAAATAAAATTTTAGAACAAGGGGCGCCTTATTTGAAAAACAAACAAAAATGATATTGGAAAGATTATTTTTATGCATTTGCCAAATGTAACCTTATACTACTACGTACAAAAAGTACAATTTTAGTCGGTTTCTAATTGTCATTTATAGAATTTGCATCAATCGGTTTAAAAAATTGACATATATTCCATAATCGCAAAAAGTTTTTTATTAGTGTCGTTTTTCAAATGACGCAAAAAACAATTATCTTCATTTGAAATCTGTCACAAAATATACATTTTTCTTTTATATCTTCTGTGTCGGTTTGAAAATTAATGACGCAAAATCAAAAATCATACCATCGGTTATAAAATGACACATAAATTGATGAAATATTTTTTTTTTCACCTATTGCGTTGGGTATAAAATGAAGTTAAAAAATAAGTAAGGAAAAATTACAATTGTTTATGCAATTTTTTCCACATGCATTATCAAATTTTAGAATAATTTTATATAAAAGTAAATAAATAATACAAAAAAAAAGTCTCAAAGATCTCAATAAAGCACAATAAAATCTAATGATATAGCTTAGCGTTGCTATACTCCCATGGACAACATCTTTTCTTGTACAAAAAAGTAATTAATCATGACTCTATTTGTGTTTACCACAGTAAAATTGGGTATGTTCTATCAAGGGGAGGTTACTAATTATTACAGAGAGTGCATATCTATGAGACAATTATTACTTGATTAAAATGTGATTAAAAATACTACAGCATGTAGTATCCATTTAAAGCTTTGCAATGAGTTGGAAAATAAAAGAGTCATAATTTGCAAGAGTACTAAGTTGGTAAAAAAGTACTTCAATATATATGACCAGCTTCAAAAGAAAGAAATACCTCCATTTTTTATCTCATGTATTTTCTGTATACATTTTAAAATAAATAAAGAATAAATACAAGTAAAGCAAATTAATCTAGGAAAATAAAGAAGTGAAATTTATTCAATTGCATTGCACTTTGTAAATAATGAAAGTCTAGCTTAATTAATCCAGTTATAAAATATTAGCTGTAGTATTTATTGGTACGTGAAAACAACTGAATAAAATGAAATTTATTATCAAAGATCTAAAAGAGAAACACTCCTCACAAAGTAATAAAGTGGACCTTTCACATATTTTTTCCTATTTCTTTCAATTATCTTGAACTAAAAGAAAAAGTAAATATATATGCTTAGTGCGGGTATACTCTAAAACTGTAACTTTTCACATTATTCACATGGGAGTTGTAGATTATAAGTATTTCCTATTTCTAGGATTGATGTTACTCCCACAAAGAAACATGGATATCGTAATAATAAAAAAAAGAAAACGACGACGAAAAAGTTTAGCAGGAATTCAATGAAAAAAAAAATGATTTTTAATGACAAAATCAGACAATGAAAATTCGAAAAACCCATGTGGGGATTTTTATTAGATTTTCATGATATACTTCTCAAAAATTGAAATTCTTGAATCTATCTATATAACCACAAGAAAAAATCTCAGGCGGTCAAGGAGAGAAACTAATAAATTTCTAGACAGTAAGAACTTTTGTACGTACACAAACATAGCATTGAATTGAATTTTCATAATACAAAAAAAATAATAATAATAAATAAATAAACATACAAAAGAAAAATCCTAGCATTTTAAATTCCCCTACCGGACCTCGCTCCCCTCTGACTCGGCTGAAACAATAATTAAGTTTTAAAGATAAGAATTTATGTTGCAAAGTCCCAAAAATGAATCTAAATTTGATGGTTTAATATGTTTTTGAAACCTGAAAAATAGCTGTATCATTTTGGCTTAGACAAGCTTTGTGAAAAAATATGAGAACATGATTAAAAACGCTCTTGACTCTAGATATATGCTCCTGATCTTAGGGTTACATGCACACTTTGTGTTAGAGATAGGAGACGCCACCATTCACGCTGCGATACGTACTGTCTTCTACTGTTGTTTTTATTTGTTCTATTTTGTGTTTTACTATTATTTTATAAAAATACAATATTTTTAAATAAATTTCATATGACTGTAATTTTGTAAAAATTAATTTAAATTCTAGTATTTTTTGGTAAGTTTCCATAAATAAAATTTGATTTGATTAGTATGTTGATGTTCTATTCTATATATCAGTAATAAATGAGCCCAACTCAGTCTTAGAAGAATAAAATCAGATCTAAGTAATTTATATGGATCAACTCCTTGATCTTGTGGGCTGTTCCAAACATATATCTTATCAAACTAGAGTGTATATATAGCTTGTTAATTGGTGTGATATATAGGAGCAGATCACCAACCTGCATGTTGTTTTATGTGCGGATCCGTCATAGTTAATAGTACATTGTCTTACACGATTTGAACAGACTTTTATAAGAATATTTCTATATTGGGAAATATATTTCTATTTAAGTAAATAAATAAATAATTGATTTTCTGATAAATGAATATTTTATATTCATTGAATCTGGACAAAATCAATTATGTAATATTCTATATATGGTCAGATTTCTATATTCATTACCTGATTTGATTTCCTGAATTAATTGTCAAAATATTCTGACAATTAATGTGGCACAGATACTGATGGAGTATCTCACCTATAAATATAGGGTCTCGGTCCCCGAGCTCCTCACTCATTCTGTTCATAACAGCAAAATCCATCTAAAGAGAGTTGAGAGAGCGAGGAAGCCCGATTACCCACATCAATCGGTTTCTTTTGCAGATCAAGCTTATGTGGGATTAATGCTCAAAGAATCAATGGCTGGAGGTATTTCGATCCTTATATTCATATAATGTATATGTTTATTCATTCCGCATGTTATATACACATACATATATTTTATATTATACATATAAATGTCTAACAGTTGGTATCAGAGCGGTTTTTATCTCTGCCTTGATTTTAGTTTGAGTTTCATATATATATATATACTCGTATATACAGTGTTTATATATATATATATATATTTAATTCAGTGTTGATATATATATTTATTTTCGTTTGTGTATATATTTATATATTCATATTCATTCAATCCCAATTATATATACATATATATTTTCATACATATATACTTGTTTATTCATTCAGTTCATATATATATATATTCATATACATATATATATATATTTTCTTCATTTCATTACGTATATATGTTGTATATATATATATTATTTATATATCTAAATGCTATATACAAATATATACATATATACATTTCATGTTTATATATATACATACAGTATTTTTATTTTTCTGTATATATATTGTATATATATTTATATATATTGTATATGTATTAATACATTCATATATTAATATAGATTGTTCTAAGCATGAAAATCCACTTTGAAAAAACAAAGAAATCTCAAAATTATTTTTCAGAAAATTTTGGTGATTTTTAAAGTCTTTGTTTTATGTATTTTCGATGCATAAAATCTATATGAATGTCTTAATTTTTGCATTTAGATTCATTTGGAATTGATTTCATGATTTTTGGAAGTTTAAGGAAATTTTATCATGTCGTTTATGGCAGTGTATTTTTCAAAAAAAAAAAAAAGAGGGAAAAAATTTCGATTTTTTTTTATATATATTTTTTATTTATTTGGAAATATAAATTATTCTCCTATTGTTAATTTAGTCAATAAATTACATTCATTAATTTCCATTTTTAATTTAATACATATATTTAGAATTAATATGTTATTTAGTATAAACTAAAAATGGAAATTTATTTTAATATGGTAATTAATTACATGATTTATTTAGGCATGTAATAATTGTGCAATTTGTATAATTGTGCATTTAATTATTTATTACCAAATTTATGTAATTTATTGTTTAAATTAATAAAATTTGAAAAATCTGCCATTAAGTATAGTCTTTAATTTTGCATTTAATTCATTCCATATAATTAATTGTACTAATTTGTATAATTACCTTATTTATACAAATTAATTATTAGTATAAATATTTAAGATATTATATGGTCATAAATGCATAATTAATTATATATTATGGAATTAAGCATTTAATTTATTATCATACAATAATTGTATTAATTTGTATTTATTTGGCAAATTTATGTTTAATGCAATTAATTTAGATTTGCATGATTTAAATGCTATACATAAATTCCTTTTATAGTGCTAGATATATTTAGAAATATTCAAACATTAAGATAGGTTGAATATTTTATATAGCACATTAAGTTTCATAAAACTTCATAAAATTATTCATAAAATATTCATAAAACTTCCTAAAATGAATAAAATATGAATAAAATGTAAGTAATTTCATGGTTTGACATAAGAAAACATGAACTTGGGACAAATGCTCATATCTAGAACGGTTTTTAATGATCTTCGGACGACCACACTAGGAGCATTAATCTCAGTGATTGTCTACTATGTTAATAACGAAATTACTTTTAGGTAGAGCCCAATACCTAATGTCAAAGTGAAAATATAATTTTATATAATTAGGGAGTAGCCACAACATCCTTATTTGTATAAAATTATATATTAATTAAAATTCACCTTAATGGACATAACTTGTAATTAATTATATAGGTATAATAATTTTACCCCACAGGGATTTTATTATATTTGTATAATTAATTAGGATAATATGTTAAATTAAATTCTCTTAATTTACCCCACAGGGAGTTATGGGGATTTAATTTAATAGTGTTATCACAAATTTAATTAAAGATAGATAATAAATCTTCATTTTCCAAAACTAATTGTTTAATTAAATCTATCATAAAGTTCATCTAATTTTATTAAATTTAAAATTTAGCCCACAGGCAATTTTGGATTTAGTAAAATTTTAATCTTCAGTTTATACTTTGGTGTCTAGTGAACCACATAATTTTAAATAATTAGGGAGTAGCCACAGCATCCTTAATTATATAAAATTATATATATTAAGTGGATTAAGATCACATAATGGACATGAATTATGTGAACATAATAATCTTACCCTACAGGGATTTTATTATATTCACATGATTAATATGTTAAATTAAATTCTCTTAATTTATGCCACAGGAAATTATGTAGATTTAATTTAATAATTTATCATAAAGTATAAAATTTTGAAACATTTATAAATAATTAAGTGTTTCATACCTTTCATTGAGATAGAAATATTAAACTTTAAGTTTTTCATAAATTGTGTAAATCTATCATAATCTACATCTAAATCTAATCTTATTAAATTAAAAATTTAGCCCACAGGCAATTTTTGTTTAATAAGATTTCATATTTAAGCATGTTTATTCATTGGTAAAAACATGATTCATTTAAACCTCAAAACTATATATGTAATTTTATTACATCACTATTCATAAATTTCTTCCATACTAGTAGAAAATTTCTTCCATAACAGTAGAAATTTTCAAAATTTATTCTGATAATTTCATCTAGCATATACAGTTTTTACTGTATAATTAAGAAAAATAAATCACACTTTATTATCACCAATAAATTTTAATTTATTGTGTATGAATTCATTCTAATATAGTTAATGTGATTATTAACACATAGTGGATTATTTTAGATTGTTATTCCACATTCATAATTTCTTGCAAGGTTTACAAATAAACCTAAGAAAGTCGATAGAATCGTGAGCAAATCTTATCCACGTACAAGATAACTTCTCACATTTAGAAGTTTAAGGAACAAGCAATATAGTAGTGACTTTGTTTTAAAATTGGCAAAGATCTTTATGTTCCAAGATTCTATTGAAACTTGATTTAGACACATTTAGAGGTCTTTACTACAAATGATGTCACTCATAAAGATATGCAAGTTCAATCTGACAATAAGAAATGTGTTATTAATAAGAATTCTTCTACATTATAGCACCAAAAATTATGGAACATATCTCCATAAATAGAATAAATGTTAGTAAATGGTGGGGATCTTCATTACACTTGATTTTACTAACTTTATTT
Source organism: Cannabis sativa (assembly GCF_029168945.1). Lineage (NCBI taxonomy): Eukaryota > Viridiplantae > Streptophyta > Magnoliopsida > Rosales > Cannabaceae > Cannabis > Cannabis sativa. The sequence continues at coordinate 36,108,672 of NC_083601.1, read as the reverse complement.
AGAACTTGTGTGAATTTCATCAAGAATATGTATTCCAACAAGTCAAAATCGGTGCATACTAGAATTCTATCATATTAGAAATCATACAAGTCAATTAATTTTGAAGACATGGACTCAAATTTTGCATCTCTTTTTTAACGATTACTCACATAAATAATTTTTCTACAAAAGTATGGATTTATATGTTTCAAAGACATTTAAATCTTAAGTAGAGAAATGGTGCATTTTGCATATTAAGATAGTGAGATCAAATATAAAATGGAGAATACTACATCAAAATTCGTGAGTATGGATAAACTCCCAGTGTATTTGTAAAGTTTCTTTAAAAGCATGGGTTCATTGCTCGATACATATGCTTGGTACACCCAAATTATAGTGTGTAACAGATTTAAGAAACTAAGTATTTTTTGGACATGGGGTGGAGCCTACATAGCAAACTCCAATCTTTCCTAAATCTTTGTCTATTGATACTCAACAATGGGGTGTACATATCGAATCGTGTTCTAACCAAAGTTGTTTCTCAAACATATTTTGAGTTGTGATAAGGTTGAAAACCGACTTAATGACATGTACACATTTTATAAATACCCATATATAGTTAGAGTACAATTATCAAAGAAAAGATCTGGGCCCTAAACCATAAATGAGCATATTTCATTTGAAAAGCTATAAGATTTAAGGGTTACATATTTTATTATCCATCTCACAACACTAGAATTGTGGAATTAAGAATTGACTTGATCAGTGGGAGTGATCAATCTAGGAACCTAGTTTCCGAGAAAGATCATTCATATTTTCTCAAACTTCCACCTCAAGTATTAGATTAATTATGATTTAGTACAACAACCCTTAAGGTTAATGGTTATTGAGAATTCATAACTAATCATTAATAGTCTACAAGTCATTGATAAAATTCTAATAAGTTATGTTATTTAGTAATTGCTTATAATTTCTAAAATAACATGCATATTGAACCATTTGCTCTTTTAAGAGTTTGTTGGTCCATCCTTAAGATGACTTATTAGAACAATAAGATCAATGTTTTCTAGTGATTACATTTTGTACAATAAGAGTTCAACTACAATATTAATTTGAGACACAAATTAAATTATAAAATGATAAAGAATTGAAGTTGTAGTACAACATGCCATGAATGAAGAAATGAATATCTTAAAGAGCAATAAAGTTTATCTTTAGTAAAGTTACCTAATGGGGTGGAGAACATTAATTAAGCATAAGTTTTTTCACCAATAATATTCATTAGGCAACATTGAGAAACATAAAGATATAAAAGAATATTCATTGCTAAGAAGTTCATTTTGAAATAAGAATCAGTAATAAATGAGATTTACATTCTCACTTGTTTTTATAAAAGATTCTATTATAGACCTTGGCATTTGTTGCTTGTTTTAATTCATCAATCAATTCCAAACAGTGAACTAGAGGAGAAGGTATATAGACTGCCATAAAGATTTTCCTCTAATAAGTGGTGAACATATGCAAGCTTAAAGTGTCTACTTATAGATTAAAACAAACATCTCACAAATTGGTATTATATCATCTTTTCCTTTAGGTTTGAAAAGAGAATTATGAAAATAATTATATACCAGAAGGTTAGTGGGAGTAATATTTGTTTTATACGTAGACAATATGTTACTTGCAAATGATGATAAAAGTTTTCTATATAAGTTGAAATAATTCATATCTCAAATTATTATTTTGAGATAATGCATATAAATAACATATATAATTTTAATTAATTAGAGAGTAGCCACAGCATCTCTGATTAAATAAAATTATGTATTATTCATCAGATATAACTTTTATCTTTAAAGTGTGATAAATTCAACTCGAACCAGCATCAGAAAAATGATCTGAAGTGAGAATAAATTAAGAACATTCATTTGCTTCTATTTTAGAAGCCTAATGTATGCCTAAGAGTTTGAATAAGACTTTGCATTACATTTGTTTCAGGATCGTTAAGTAGTATCAGAATAACTAAAGTTAAGACCACTTTATTTTTCATACAAAGTGATGAGGTATCTTTAAGATACTAAAAATTATATTCATGCATATTTTAAGATGAATTGACCATCTGGAAATATAGTTAACCAATTAGATTCTAACATACTTCACTGGTTGTATTTATTCACGTAAATCAATATTTTATTACGTCCTTAAGATTACCAGTAAGTTATATTGTAGAGAATCTTGATTGTTATTTCCACTATAGAAGTCAGATTCATTTATTGTTTTGAGGATACATCTCGTATGATGTATTATAGAGTTTCATAGTAGGCCTAGAGTTCAGAAGTACAGTTTCATTAGGCCATTAAGAAAATTTTGCGATAAATTCAGCTACACTATTTATGGCTAATAACTATAAGAGTATTGGTCGAAGCTAGCATATCGACATTAAGTATTTAGCCATAAAAAAGGCGTGATAAGTGGTCATTAATCACGCAAACTGAATTGGGTAATCGCATATCCTTGACTAAAGGCATGCCGCAACACAAATTCAAGGATCATAAAGTAAATGTGGGATTCAGTTAACCTATATGCAATTTTTATATTTGTACAACCAAAAATTATTCATTGAAACTCTAATTTCGATATTTTCTCATATTTATGTGCACCTTAATTTCATTTGAGAAAGTTATCGTAAGAGGACCTGAATAAACATAAGGGTTAGGGTTTATTCACTTAAGTACATTGCCACATAAAGTACATTGTTATATAATAAATATATCGTAATACATGGAAGATAATACTCGACTTATAATGAGGACATGTCGCTATGATTCGTATGTTTATTATATAATGAGGAACGTTTGGGTTTGAATGTTTTAGTTTAAATACTGACCAAGTGGGAGAATATAAGAATATTTCTATATTGGGAAATATATTTCTATTTAAGGAAATAAATAAATAATTGATTTTCTGATAAATGAATATTTTATATTCATTGAATCTGGACAAAATCAATTATGTAATATTCTATATATGGTCAGATTTCTATATTCATTACCTGATTTGATTTCCTGAATTAATTGTCAAAATATTCTGACAATTAATGTGGCACAGATACTGATGGAGTATCTCACCTATAAATATAGGGTCTCGGTCCCCGAGCTCCTCACTCATTCTGTTCATAACAGCAAAATCCATCTAAAGAGAGTTGAGAGAGCGAGGAAGCCCGATTACCCACATCAATCGGTTTCTTTTGCAGATCAAGCTTATGTGGGATTAATGCTCAAAGAATCAATGGCTGGAGGTATTTCGATCCTTATATTCATATAATGTATATGTTTATTCATTCCGCATGTTATATACACATACATATATTTTATATTATACATATAAATGTCTAACAACTTTAACTCATTAGAGAAATTTTATTCAGTTAATTTTACATTCTAATTAATTCGTTTTCTTCCGCAATATATATATTAAAACAGTAAATATTTATCCAAACAGTTGCCATTAAATTTTGTGAAACAACTTATAATCACTCAACATTTAAGCAGCCGCATTGATTAGGGTATTAAGTAATTATTAGAATAGAAAGTTGATTAAAACGTTTGTGGACAAAAACAAAAATGATATTAAAACGAACACGTGCTCGTATAATAATAACAAAAACTTGCAGTAAATAAGGGCTAGCTGCGTGGGGTGGGGGTACTCCAAATTCAATCACAATGTATAATCGATTTTACCACATAAAAACGACAGTATAATGAATATTGCATACATAATAAGCAGATACAACCAAGCAAATATCAGTTACAATCAAATCCAATCTTGAAATACTTGCACACACATTGATTAGACACGTACGTATACTTTTCGACCCTCCCAACTAATAAAAAAACCCCAAATTAGTACGGGCTCCAAACAATTTGGGAGAAAAAACGACATCTAGCCATATACATAGTTACAGCTAAAAATTATTCAACATATCCTGTTACACTAGCTAGCCAGCTATACCATTAGCAAACCTTATTTTTAATATTATACGATCGCCTACTTCTCCGTGGTACGGTCAATTAAAAGACTGAAAACGACACCTTTTATTATGTCGTTCGAAACCACGTACGGACAGATCCATCACTACTACTACTCCTTATTATTAGTAATAATAATTATTTCCAAATCAAGATTATTATATTTTAATTTCGAGCACGAACAAGTGGCGAATGAGGCATTGGAGAATGAGGAGACATCATATGATGAGGAGACATAAAACCACTTGCGGCATCATCATGATATCTCTTTGACTTATTAAAGCTAAGACTCAGGTTAGAATTACGCCAAGCGCTCCTTTTCGTTGTTGTGGTAGTTGTTGTTGTGGTTGTTGTAGTCGTGGTTGTGGTGGTTGTTGTCATGATTGACTGATCATCTTCAAGATCCTCAACTACCTCCTTTTTACCAACGAAAGAGTGAATCCTTTGGAGAGCAATGTCTACGGTTGCGTCTTCCATGTTCGCAAAGCAAACCCTGAACCATCCTGGTTCGGGGCAATGGAAGGAAGATCCAGGGGAGACGTTGAGCTTGATGTCATAGACGATCCAGCGCCATAGCGCCATCTCGGCTTCGAAAGATGGCTCGTTGAGAAGATGTCTCAAGTCCATCCAGAAGAAGAGTCCAGCATTTCCCTTTAGACATGATATGCCTACTTTCTTTAACCCTTTGGTGAAGTGAGCGTGCCTCTTGGCCAGCCTCTTCGAGCTTTCGGCCAGGAATTTGGACACGAAATCTTCGTCCGACAACATCGCAGCCAGCATGTGCTGAGTCTGCGACGACACCAATCCGAAACTGGACATCTTTCTTGCACAGCTTACGACAGCGTCGTTGTAGGAGTAAACAATCCCTACTCGGAACCCCGGAAGACCCATGTCCTTAGAGAGTGAGTAAACGACATGAATTAGGTCTTTGTTAACTTTGTCGTTTCCCATCTCTTGAATGACCTCCGAAACGCTGACGTATTCGGGTGAGCTGAAAACTGTGGCTGCATAGATCTCGTCGCAGACTAAGTGAATGTTGTTGTCGTTTACGAATGTGACCAGGCTTTTGAGTGTAGCTCTGTCGATTGTCGTTCCAAGTGGGTTTGATGGGTTGGTTATGAGTAGTCCTTTCACATTAACGCCGTCGTTTTGGGCTTTCTCGTATGCTGCTTCGAGGGCTTGTTTGGTTATTTTGAAATTGTTGGAGCTCTCGCAAGGGACTGGAATTATTTTCACTCCGGTTCGCCATCCCAAATCACGGACAAAACTGTAATTTTGATTGCAAATATGGTCACGATCTCATTAGTACGTGGAAATTATAAAATTATATTTATATGGAAAATAATTAACATGTATATCTAATTAAGAATATATAGAAATTTATTAATTAATATGCTTATTAGCGAAGGAAGTTTCATTTTGTCGTCACAATCATTACGTACGCTGACTATATTTTTATTTGAAGAGTGATAAATTAAATCTTTATTTTATCAACTAGTTAATTATGATTTCAGTGGTGACGTTTTAAGAAAGTAATGTGTCTTTAATAAAAGTTGGTGGACCCCGAAACAGAATGAACAAAGTTAATAAAAAATGAGTTTTGGGATTTGTCCAAACATAATAAATACATACAAATATTCTGTCTAATGGCAACTTCACGAATGGTTTTGAACTTTGACTATTTGTTGGGATTTGCTGACCAATTTTTAAGGTGGGTTGGTCATCGTAAATAACCGAAAGTCATACATATATAATAACTCATTAGTACTCCTAAATAAAAAATTATAATACATTAATACACATATTGAAGTCCATATATGTACATGTTTTAATATATTTTAATATTTGATTTAGTTTTCTTGACTAATATTCCTACACGTGCATACTTTGTCAAACTCAGACAGAAGATTGCTAAAACTTATAACTAGTATAATCAGAATGTCAGAAATTTAGGTTTTTACCAAATTCCAAAAACAAAGATTTTTCCTTTAGGTCTAACTTCTTTTTTTTCTTTTATTATTATTAATAATAAAAAAAATTCCTTCCTTTTTAGTAGTTAAATTTAAATACGTATTTAGAAGAGCACACAGATAATATACTAATTAATATATTATAAAGAAACAGAGTGGTCCGTACGCTGGGTAATAAGGCGAAGGAACGAGAAAAGCGTCGCCCGGGTCGGCAAGACAGAAAATGACGAGTTCATTAGCTCCGGTGGCTCCTCCGCCCATCACTATTCTGTCCGGGTCGAATGTAACCCGACAACCTCTCACCTTTGACATGAACTTAGCAATTGCCTGAATTCATAATAATATATAGAGAGAGACTCATGATGAATATATATAAAATGCCATGATTTATCGTCACAAAAAATAATAAAACAGTTCAACATTCATTATCAATCTTTATTTCCCCAGGTTTTAATTATAATATATATATAGATATAGATATATACCTTTCTGAACTCTGAGAAACCATGATAATCTTGAAAGATAGCTACGTGCTTGAAATCGTGAACCCCTTCAGCTGTGCATATAGAGGCTTTTGGATTGTTCCTAATCCACGCTTGAATCAAGTCGAAGCAAAGCTGAGAGAGAGATCATTTACATTTTCCACGTTACAAATTAAATAAAATTAGTTGCAGGAATGAAGAGTTAGTTAATATATATATATATATATATACATAAATAAATACCTGATTTTCTGCGAGACCCATTTGGATAACACCTCCGGGATTTTTGGCAGGATGGAAAGGGTCTTTGTCGTAAGCCTTCCAACCATCGAAATATGGTGTATTCTCACCATGTCCATCGTTGGTCGCAATTTTTGACAGACTTACTTGACGCTTCTCACTTCCTAAACTCATCATATTTTTTTACTGTTTGTGTGGGTGGTACGTAGCTATTGAATTATATGAAAGTATATGTAGCGTTGTTTTAATTTGGGGTGGATTGAGTATGAGAATATATGTTTATATAAAAAAGGAAAGATATATTATTTTAGAGTTTGGATGGATGAATGAAGTGTTTGGAGAGAGTACGGTATTTATAGAACATGCAGATATGTTATGTGAGTAATGGGATCAGCCTTGTTTAATGTGAATCAAAGTAAGAAAAGTCATTAAAATTCTGATATTCTAAAGTCATTTGTTTGCCACATAGTATAATAAGACGACGCGCCTTTCATCAAGTCAATTTTTCTTTTTCTATTTTTTTTCCTTATTAAAAAATAACATATTAACTATAAATGAGTAGTATATATATTTTGATTTGTTAGGTCAGTGTTGACGCGTGATAGATATATGTAACACTAACATGATAGATAATGATACTCTAAAAAAGCTAAATAATAGGATAACTAAGAGATATATATATATAATTTCTTAGTCGTGTATTCAAAAATACAAATATATATATATACGTGTTTTATTATATGTGGCCATCATGTACTCTCTTCTTCATGGCCGTAGAAGATTTAGTATATGGAATAGTGTTCTTGATCTTGAGTAATTCACTGTTAATAATAATTATGTCACTAAATTTAATTAATTAAATGAAACTAATTAGTTTTAATTAATTACATGTCACGTTATCTTTATGAAGAGGTTAATTAATTATATTATATTTGATAGGTCAAAATAGGATAGTTGTTATCTTGAGATATAACAATGTTTTTTTTTAGGCAAAAACACTCAAATAGTTATATATTATACTTGGTAAAATTTATATATAACAAATTAATCTAATTCTTATTGAAAAAAGAACAGTTAATAAGCATCTCCAATAAAATTGTCCAGATCTTTGACACATGTATATTTTGGTCAACATTTCAAATTAATTTAATGAACATAATTATTTAAAATAAACAATGACTGTGGCATTATTTAATTTTTTTCAAAAAAATTACTTTATTACCGATTAAATTTTTGAAAGAATATAAAAAATTATAAAATTTAATCAAAAAGTCGTATGTGAGACCATAGTAGATAATTTCTCGAGTTCCTTACTGTTAGAGTAATTTTTTAAAAAAATTGTGTTAAAATTTTATACGGATGTGAAAGAGAAAATAAAAGTTAATATTTTAGAATAATATATGTAATTTAACAAAATATGGGTGTTGTCTGCAATTGAAGATAATAAACCGGAACTAACTCTTATTTTTCATGATTTGATTGATAAAAAAAAGTATATCAAAAATATATAAATACACTCCATTATAAAATATATATATATATCCCACGTTATTTTTAAACTATTAATTACTTTTTATAAATACACCCCATCCTATTACTAAAATGGGGTCTTAGTTTAAATATATACTACACCCCAACATTTTTGAATTATGATCATATATATGTTAGAAATTGGTGTTTTGATTAATGTATTAAAATTAATCTAAGTGTGACAATTTAACTAACTATTATTCTTAGACACCATTAATCATATAGACAATTTTTTTCCTTAAAATATTTAAATTAATTGATGTGTGACAATTAGATTGATTTAATATACTATATATGAGATACCATTTATTCAACATTTTTAAACATCTATAAAAATGCTCATATATTTCATTTCATCAACATGAACATTTTAATTGCATATTATAAACTCTCATTCATAGTAATTTTAAAATGTGTATTTTTTCGCAAGACTTTGTAATGATTTAGAAATGAAGAAAACTGCCTTGGGTTGGGTTCCAACCAATAATTAAGGTTTTTCTGATTAATTATTTTTTTGTCGAGATAAAAATAATGAAAAGGTACTTTTAATGTCAATAAATTCTTGTAAATATTTACTTCAAATTTTTTAGTCATTAACAAAAGAGAAAGTAATAATAAAAGAGGAAGAAGTTCCTAAACAAAAAATAAAAAATGGAAGAAGAAAAAGAAGACAAAGGAATTTCTTAAGTCAAGAGATTCTAGTTTGTTGTTCAATATATAAATAGTTTGTTGATCTCATATACAGATAATCTTCTATAATATAGCTCAATAACTCTACGAACTCCTTGATAAATTTCAATATCATTAATTCTGAAGTTTGAGATTTTGACAGTGCTCATGAAGAATCAATTCATTTATAATTTGGGTGTATTTATAAATAAAAATATGATTAAAATTGTATGTTTTAATCTTTTCACATAATGATAAATATGTAATTAATTGTTTTTTAAAAAATAGGGTGTCTTTATTAAAGTTAGGAGTGTAATATTTTTTTTTTTGGAAAAGGAAAAATAGATCATATTATTATTTTGTTATAAAGTAAAGTTCTCATCCATATTTTCCAATCTTGAAACTTATCTGCTTAATTATTTATTTATTTACTCTATTGGGGGTTAGGTATTGGGATTGTATTGTTCGAATCAGAATTAAGTTTGTTCTCCTAGCTATACTTGGGTGCAAATAAAAAACGAAGTTTCCAGCAAACTGATATAAGCGAAGAATACCGATACTTTTGGTAATTTAACGAAGTCTTTGTTCAATATATATTTATATAAATACAGACATATATATACATAGTAATTTGGGTTTGTCATTATTCCGTTGTTGAGAAAGTAGGGACCAAATTAAACACTCAAACAATTCTATCATATATATATATGTTCAACAAATTAATTAGTTACCAAACGTGATTCTCGCATATATATATATATATATGGCCTTTCATTACATTTATTGCTCTTGCTTAAACTGGTAAACTGAAAAGAAGCTAGAGGAGAAAAAAAACCTTGCACATAAATATGTATATTATATATGAGTTTATTTCTTTCGTTTTCATACAAACAAAATTTATTAAGAAAAGGAGAAAATGTTGGAGGAGTACATCACCGTCAATACATGAAAATGTTAAAAACATTCTGCAAAATAAGGCAGGTGTGATCCAAGTCTTTTACATGAAACACGTGGCTTATAAGTACATACCACGTACACCACTCTCCATCCCACTCTTCGCCCTTTATTTTATATTATTTTATTGTAATTTATCATGTCAGCTTCACAACATTATACATATGTACTTTTTGAGCTAAATTTACGTACGTAGAGTTACGTATTACAAGATCAACTATTAGGGTGTTAAATATTGAGTCTTGCACATTTTAAATTAATAAATAATGCAAAAAAAAAAATTATTAAACACTTATAATTTACCATAATATTTAATAAAGCGTGTAATAGCAATATTTCACTATTACAATATTGATGAAAAACTTAAATCTAACCAATTTATCAATTGTATCAAAATTCAAAAGTTAAACTCAAGTGGTTGACTTATTATATTTAATTTTATTAATCCATCAAGAAAGCGTACTTTAAAATTTAGTAAGTCATAAGAAAAAGAAATATTTTTAGATTTTTATTTCGATAAAATTAAGGTATTATTTAAAATTAATAAAAAAAATAGTATTTTTAAAAATAAAAAAAAAAATTAATATTCCTAAGCTAGCTAGGAGAACTCTAAACACAAGCCTAACTCGTCTACGCCCAAAGCCGCACCTATCCATCAACCTAAGATAATATTATTTATAATCATTGACACATTTATAGGTTAATTAATTAATATATTTATAATCTATTTAATTAAACCAATATAGACAACAAATAGGGTAGATAAATATATTATAAATACTTAATTTTTTTAGTTTGTAAGGGGCATAAACACACTTTTAGCAGCTTAAATACGTACTTAATATTTATAAAAGTGTAATTTCTGTCCAATTTAGTTAGTAAGTAGAGTCTAAAGACTGTTATTACTAGTGTCTTAGTAAGCCACAGACTCTAAATCATTTGATCTAGACAAAAACATGTAGTATGAGTTGCTTTCCAACTCTTCTTTTAATAAATTCAAAATGGAGTCCGTGTTGACCAAATTGAATGAAAATTATAGTTTTAAGAACATGTAGTACTTATGCTGCTTGTTTCCTAGGATTTCTCTAAAAATACGTGGTCATGGAGCCCACGCCACTGGAATCCATTGCTATATCACTCCCGGAGTTTGTTGTTCCAAAGAACTAATGATAGATTATTCATCTCCAGGATAATTTGGCTGGATGATGATATCCTTGTCCTTTTCCTCTCCGCGGATGGAATTGACCCGGAGGAGGGTAATGAAAGATTGGCAAAGTATAACACATTGTTTGAGGATTAAAATAATGTATACACATTTAATGCGATATGAGAAAAAGTATATGACAACTTATGCTGACAGACATGTTTGAGGGTTTAAACCCATCATTCCACGATTTCATAAGACCTCATACGTCAATCGATCGATGCTGCATAAATGAGTCATCAAGTCATAAATAAGAGATGAGTCAAAATCAACTCCCACCAAACGCCTATAGACAGCCAAAATCTATCATAAAAATAGGCCATCAGCCCTAAAATCAGATTTAGAAAATTGTGCAAAGCATGGTGCATACAAACACGATAATAGTGACCTTTTATCACTATTATTAGCCTATAAATATCCAAATGATGTAAAGAAAGGGGATCGGTCGGAAAACTCTCTATATTAAATACTCTCATTAATACATTGACTCGTGAATTAAGGTTTATTAATGTCTCATCTACGTAAAAAATCTTCTCTTCTAACGTCTATTAATTACTTCATACAACTCTAAAATCTAATAATTGGTTGTCAAAAATATCGGTCAACACTGTTAAAAAAATATTGGATTTATGTCATTTACAAACTCAAAATATTAAGTATTTATGTCGCAATTATCCTAAATCGATATAAGTGTGTATACTTTCTAATAGATCATGTTATTTTGGAGTTTAGTATGTTAATTTAATATTGATTCGTTTAATAAACAAATTAATTCTTCAAAAATAAAAAATAAATAATAAGTTAACTATATCAATCCAAAAATGACTCGAATATAGCTCATTGATGAATCCTAATAGCAAAAGTAGCACCCTAAGATCATCTCCAATGAAGATGTAAATAAGTGGTGAAAAACTAAAATATAGCTCATTGAACAAAAAGTGTGTTTCAATGGTGTGCCAAAAAATTATGTAAATTTAGTACATAAAATTTACACCACAATAAATGCACTACTTTTTCATTTACATTTATATCATTTCTATTAATTTATTAGTATATTTAACTATCACATTAAATTATGAAACATTTATATTAATTTTTTATTATCTAACATATTAAAATAATAATAAAATTAATTATAAAGTTATTAAATTTTATTTTTTTTAATAAAACACTAATTATATATTAAATTTTGAATCAAAATTTTATAATTGTGCATAAAGCTAAAATTTAGTGTAAATTTACCACAAAACTACTTTTATGTTAAATATAGCATAATTTTTACATCTTCTATTGGAAATGGTCTAACCCCACCCACTCACCCAAATTAAGAGCCCAAAGCATTTAATATCTACATATTTTAATTTAATAATGATCTCAAAATGCAATTATATAGAGTCGGCATTTTATTTGGAACAAATTAAGGTACAATAATTAATAAAATGATTTTTTTTACATAGATAGAAATGTTTTACTAGTTGACAATTGCCATGTATATATATGTTCTGGTGATGATCGATCATTTGTCAATATTACATCAATACTACGTTTTACATTTACCAGGGAATGTATCACGTGTTGCAGGAAAATGTCGTTTTATTACTTACTATTCTTTTACGTTATCTTACGGTAAAACTAGATAAATAATGACTGTTGTTATACCTAAAGAAGAAAAATTAAATATCGATTTTTATATATGATATTGCTGCAGCTAATTCATATAGAAGGGAAAAAATTTGTACACGTTATTTGAGTGATCATTATGCCCTGATATATAATCATGTGATGACTTGCTTATTGATACAAATTTTCTTTTTTTTCAATATTGATAAATTCTCTTTATAATATTGTTATTAGATATTTTAAAGTGTTAAATACACTTTATAATTAATTAATAATTTTTATATTATTTATTACATTAAAATTTCAACTATATATTTTACATTCATATTAATTGAAATCTCCCTCGTATATATAGGTATAAAAGTTTTATAATTAATATTATTTAAAAAATTTCTTTTAAGCATTAATTAATCTAGCTATGTGTAATTCAGTAATCATATACATATCATATTTGTATATTATTAGTGATTTTATATGTGAGATATTTATAGAATTTTTCATCCGGTTAATAAATTTGTACAACTTAAAATTAATTGAGATAAACTTACTTAATTTCTCAAAAAAAAAAAATCATGGGTGAATACAAGATTGTATAGCATTATTATTGAGTACTATTAATGTCCACCACCTCCTAAAACCTTTTAGGATACTTAATAGCGCCAACAGAGATAATTACACATTTTATTTATACACATGATCAATTCTTCAAAGAATTGGCATTATCTTCATTAAATATTAAAAAATAATTAAAGATTTATAAATGGGTTTTTTATTCTTACACTTTAAACATAATTTTTTTGTATTTTTACAAAAATTTACATAGAAACCAACATAGCAACTAATAAAGCAACTTAAATCACAACTAAAATTTACATATAGCAACCTACATAGAAAGTAAGAACTACTGGAGCAACCAATTAACGAAACAATTCAAACCATAAATTAGAAAAAAAAAAAGTTAAAAATAGTGTATAAATTAATTCCCATATATAATATTATTAACTAATTTATGAACTTTAAGAATAATTAAGACAAATTAAAATTGATTTTAAAAATAAAATTTTTTTTTTTAATAATTTTAAAAATAAAGTTAAAAAATGATATTTTTTTATGTCTTTAAAAAATTAATAAAGATAAATAGTTATAACCACTATCTCTTTTTTTCTGTTACTTTATCCAATTCATTTCTTACATATTATTTTATTTTTATTTTTTTTTGAAAATTCACCTTTATTAACAAAGCTCAAAAAACTACAAAGAATGATAGAGGTCAGCTTTACAAAAATTAGCTAACCAATTGGGAAAAAAGTTGAGAAAGGATTGAGATAACTTGTTTTCAAGGCTCCTCTTTGCTAACCTATGAGCAATCTCATTATAGTTTCTATTTATAAAATTGAGCTTTGTACAAAAAGGAAAACGCTGTGACGCTTTATCTTGTTGTAGATGATACAAGCATCACTTAGATTATTGTCTTCTTTCTTGAAACCATCCACCAGCTGTTTGCAGTCTGTTCTAATCTCAAAGTAGCTGATGGTTTCAATCGGGCAGGCCTTCATAGCAGCTAAAACTGCTTCGGCTTCAACAAGGATCACAGAGCATATTTGGGGGATGAAAATAATATTTGCTGCTATAGGTTTACCACACAAGTCCCTCCAGATAAAACCCAATCCCACTCCTTCTTTGCCATTATCCAGAGCTGCATCACAGTGAACGCAGTACACCCCTTCAGGGGGGGGGGGGCAACCAACGACCTAGATCAGTAGCAGGCGTAGTCTTTTCTGTGCATAGGAGATCTCTGTTGCTGGTGTTGGTTGGGTAGCTATTCAACACCCAATCTATTTGTCGAGCCCCTTCCATTACGGGAAGATTGTTCCATCTTTTATTTCTGTTCTCCCAAATGGCCCAAAGAATTTTAATCCCCTCCTCAAACTCCTCTTTGGATAGCTTATGTCGAATCTCCATGAGAAGATCAAACATAGAGTGGCTGTGACTGTCTCAAATTAGCTTATAGTAAGGCAGACATTTCCAAACTACTTTAGCCTTGGAACAACACCATAAAGCATGAGGGAGAGATTCAACATACCTACCACACTGATTGCAAAGGGGATCAATTGTCATGCCCCTATGAATCAAGTTTAGTTTAGCCGGGAGCCAATTATGGCAAAGCTTCCAACCAAATAACTTGATTCGGGGGGAGTTGAAGTTGCCACCACATCTTCCACCAAGCGTTGATTGGATCCATATTCGAACAGCGAGTAGGGTGAAGATTCCTTTTCCGAGCCACTCTATATCCATTCTTTACTAAGTAATGCCCATTCGGAGAGTAAAGCCATATTAAGGTGTCTTCCAATTGCATATCTACGAGTGTACCCAAAATCCATGGGATGTCTTCTGTGTGGAAATAATGATGGATCTTCTCTTTATTCCACTCTTCTTCGTCATTCAAAAGCGTGTGAACGGTGGTGTTTGGAGCTATTCCTGAATGTCGATAAAGTATAGTTCCATTTGCACGGGGGATCCATTTGTCTTCCCAAATTCGAATCGTTCTTCCATTCCCAACTCTCCAACGAGCTCCTTCTCCAATTATTTGTCGACCCCACATAATTCCTTGCCAAATGCATGAAGCTCCTGGAGGGCAATTGGCTTGAAGGAAAGAGGAATTAGGATAATAGTTATATTTCAAAACTCTAGCCAGAAGAGAGTGGGGTTTATGAATCAACCGCCACCCTTGTTTGGCTAAAAGAGCTTGATTAAATTCCGTTAAACTTTAAAAGCCTAAATCTCCTTCTTCCTTTGGCTTACACAATTTGGCCCAAGTACCCCAATGGATCTTCTTATTTTCTTTTGTATCCCCCCACCAAAAATTGGCAGCCAAGGAGTGAAGGTTATGGATGAGCTTTTTTGGGAGGCGGAAACAACTCATGGAATAGCTCAGGATGGCTTGGATCACTGCCTTTATCAGAATTTCTTTCCCAGCTTGGGAGAACATCGAAGCTTTCCAGCTTTTTAGCTTATTCCAAACCTTATCTTTTATTACCTCAAACACCTCTTTTTTTCTTCTACCAATGAAACTAGGCAGCCCCAAGTATTTCGTGTGTTGAGCAACAAGTTTTACCCCCAATCTTCAAGCAAGAGTTTGACCCGATTGGTGAGAGATGCGGCTGCCCATACTTACTTCTGATTTTTCTAGATTGACTTGTTGCCCCGAGAGCCGAGAGTATTGATGCAGAATTTGCGACATAGTATCACATTCTTCGATATTTCCATCAAGGAACACGAAGCTATCGTCCCCAAAGAAGAGATGTGACACTTTAACCCCTTCTCTTCCAAACCGAACCCCATTTAGTTTACCAGCCCTCTCAGCCGCTTGGATTAGGCAAGATAATCCTTCCGAACATATAAGGAAAAGGTAGGGAGATAGTGAATCGCCTTGACGAAGACCCCGTGTAGGCTTGAATTTTCCTATCTTTTCCCCATTAATTAGCACCGAGAAAGATACACTAGTCACACATCGCGTTATTTTTTCTATCCACTCCTCATCATACCCAAGCCCTTCCATCATGGTAGCAAGGAAATTCCACTCAACCCGGTCGTAAGCCTTTGACATATCCAGTTTTAGCGCCATTTTCCTTCCATTCCCAACTCTCCTCGTTTTCATGTAATGGAGGCTTTCAAATCCAATTATAGCATTGTCTTGAATCAACCTACCCGCCACAAAAGCACTTTGTTCTTCCGAGATAGCTTGGTAAAGGCTATTTTTCATGCGTCCCGCGAGGCATTTGGCTATGATCTTATACACCACATTGCAAAGGCTAATAGGTCGGAAATTCGACATTCGGGTAGGCTTCTCAATCTTCGGGATTAGGGAGAGAAGAGTATCATTTATTTCCTCAACCGGTTTCCCATCATTCAGGACCCCCAAGCAAACTATTGACACCTCATCACCAATACTCGACCAAAAAATTCTGTAGAAGAGACCCGGCATTCCATCACTACCCGGAGCCTTTTGGGGGTTAATATCTCGCATAGCTTGAAATACATCTTCCTTAGTAAACGGTGCTTTGAGGAACTCATTTGTTTCTCGGGATATTTTGTTTGGGATTACTCGTTTGAACTCCTCCAACTCTTCCTTAGCCGCTGGATTAGCTTCGAAAAGCTGCTGGAAATAACTACAGGCTACCTGTCCCACCCTTTTGTTTCCATTAACCCAATTATCATTGCTACCCAGAATGCCCAAGATAGAGTTTTTCTTCTTTCGAGTGTTTGCTTTCCTATGAAAGTATTTCGTGTTTCGATCCCCTTCTTTTAGCCAAAGAGCGCGACTTCGTTGCTTCCAAAACTTTTCTTCTTTATCAAGGAGAATATTATTTTTCCGTTCAAGGTCTTTTAGTTGCTGCCAATCTTTTGAATTCGTACTCAAAGAGAAGCTGGCAATTTTATCTTCAAACTCCTTGAGTCTCAGATTCATCTCTTGCTTCTTTACCTTGTTATCATAACTTTCTAACTATTTTTTTTTCTACATCACAATTTATTCAATTTGTCATCTATTCATGAATTTTGTTTTAAAAGAAAATTTCCATATCCCTGTATCTTTAAAATATATGTATATATTGCTTGCAAAAAAAAAAATATATGTATATATTTATAAATATTAATTTAGGCAAACATTGCATTTTACAAAAGGGCCCAAAATACAATTTATAATTAATAATTACTTATAAATAGGCTGAAATTAAACCTAAAAATCAAATTCCTCAAAAAAATATTAAATCAGATCAAGATTAATCTGCTCATTATAATCGTTACGGGATTCATAATTAGAATTCGTTCATATCATATTGGTCGGTGCTTTTTTTTTTTCTATCAATTTAATCTTTATATATATATATGTATGTATATACACACTGACATTTTTTATTATAAAAATTAATTGTGTACAGTGGCCTGTTATATACACCTTCACCAGGCCATGCAATTTTTATTACTTATTTTGATAATCAGTACACTTTTGTAGCTAGCGATGGGGTAAAGTTAATTAAGTAAACAAGTCAGTCATCACTCTAGTCAGATTATCAAGCTCCATTACCTACATATATACTACCTTAATTAATTATAACAAACGTGATCCAACGCGTTCGTACGTATATAAATTATAATCAATTAACTTTCTCTACACATATTATATCTTTGAGTTTAGCACCAACTATTATATAACCTGGTTAATAATTAGCAACTATATATATCCTGATTATTTATTATTTAAACAGATTTTTTTATATATATATATAATATATATTACATGTGTATCAAGTTTCAATTTAATTATCGATCCATAAAATTAGTCTATTATCTGTGAAATAATCGAGTATTTATATATATGCTGGGCCGGGATTAATTGCTTGGGGTTGGGATATTAATTTAATTATGTGCTTGAGAGATAATTAACTGGAGAATTTTTTGTTGTTTTTGTTGTTGTTCATTTGGTTGTCTCGAGTCAAAGTACACGTGAGCAGAATTTGACGAGGTTAAGCGTGCAATATATAGAGATAGTACAAGTAAAAGGGGAGACTAATTTACACAAATTCCAGAAGACCATTTTGGCTAAAATAGAGGAGTGTCCAACTTTGCAATATTTGTTCGATATCGTAAAAAAAGAAAAGAACAAATCTAAAATGTTCAATATATTAAAAAATATTCGAATTTCCTAAGCTCATGACTTTAAAAAGCGCGTTTTAGTTTAGGCGAAATCACTAGCTAACCAATTAATCACTTTTAATTACTAGTACTTTATACGTTTTGGAGCCTAATTGTGAATATTCACTTTAATTTACCTTTCTGTTCGTAAGAATGGGAAATCAATACAAATTTATAAAACTATACATTTATACAAATTTGTTTAAGTGAAGTTGAAAGTATACTTACTTAGCTTATATATACTACGTACGTACAGTCTAAACTTTAATAATATATAATGAGATCTGATGACCGTCCAGAAGATATCGAACCACCTACTATATTTCATTGATAATTAATTAGTTGTGTAAAAAATATACTTAATTCAACATCATATCAGTGGGCAAATGAGTCTGACCCACAGATATATAAGATCTCCAACCTTGAAAACAAAATCAACAACTTAATTATATATATACATACATATAAAAATATATGTGTGTCCACACACAGTGTATATATATATATATGAATATTAATTGCAGTAAAAGTGAGGTATTAATTAGTCTGAAAATGTGATTATTAAGTCATAAAATAGATTCTTTTGTGGTAATTTTTTTAAAATAATAATAAAAAAATGTTGCTCTTTCACTAATTTTTTTAATTGTAAAAATCCCATTTTAACTACCCACAAATTTATTAAAGTGATCGTTAAGTAACCAGCTCACTGGCCGTCAAATCTAATGACCTACGTTAAGTCACCAAGCACGTGTCACTGTAAAAAATTAATTATTCCATTCAAAAGAAAAAAAAATTATTAATTAATTACTTATTATGATAAGCGTACAATATTTCAAACTATATATATGCTGATCTTTAAAAAACTACCGGTTTTTCCCCTTCTCGAAAGTTAATATATATTTTTGTTTTTAGGGTTTTGCCGAAAGTTAAATTGGCATTAATTGTCTTAGTATATGATCATTGTAATTACGACCAGCCTTATATAAATATATATAGGTGAAAAACATGATCATCTATAGTTCCCAAATATACATATATGTTATTTGTTTAGTTTACAACTTTCGTATCTATGTTTGTTGTCACCCTGGATGGAACCCTACATAGAAAATATTCTCATAAAGATACTGCATGTGTGTAGGTAGGTAGGTATATATACGTACGTAGGGTTCAGGTCTGGAACTAATTTTTTTAAGGAGTAAATGATTTTTTTTTGAAATATAATATAAGTGAGAGGCATCATATTTTAATTAACTACGTACAATCGTACATTAATATTTGCAGAAAAAAGAAAAGGCATTTACAAATGATACTTCCAAAAAACAATATTAATTCTATAATATCTGTGGATATATATATATATATATTCTTATTTGGTTGTAAGCTAAAGTTTGATCAGGATTCAGGATCTTATTATATAATATCTTATCTCTTTTTAATTTACGTAAATAATAGGGAACTACATATAAGTAAGTACGTAGTCACATCACAATTTTAATTAACTGAACATATAGCAGTTATTAAATTATTTTTATTTTTAATCGAATGGAATGCAGAGTTATTTAATTAAATAAAAAATCTCTTCTCTTACGTATTATAATTAAATTAATTCTGGTACAGTTGAACACGTGTTCAACTTCAAACTCAACTGCGGTACTTTGGTGTGGTCCTGGAACACGTGCACAATATTACAAGGAGCATTAATTACTACATTATATGGTACCATGGTTTGTATCGGTATATCTATAATTGGTTAGCAATTAACGTGATATTAATTATAAATGAGATTTCATAAGGTTAATTAAAAAATTTATTCCTTAAATTTTAATATATACTAAATTATGTCCTGAATTTTTAAAGTCATTAAAAATACTCACTTAACTATTAAGATTGTTAAATTTAAAAATATTTATCTAATTTTAATAAAAAAAATCTAACATAGATAAAAGTTAAAAGGCATTATTTAGTACATATTAAAGTTCAACAGATATAATTTGGTAGATATCAAAATCTGAGAAGCACAGTTTAGTACATAAACATTCACTAATAGTAAAAATTGAATAAAATTAAATAAAAATTCTTAAATCTAACAATCTTAATTATTTAGAGTACATTTTGAATACTAACAAAATTCAAAATTATAATTTAATACGTAATAATATTTAAGGGCAAAAAACTTATTTAGGCTAAATTGAATATTGGACATATTAGAAGTCACAAGTGGTGCCCTTTGGAATTTACGTGTCCTGTTTGGTCAAGCTGCGCGATGGCACCACTGCCATTGACTCCAGGACTCGTCAGCATATTTAAGCTAACTATAACTATAAGCTACCTACTACGTACCTATATATATCTATAGCTTTCTTTCTATGCCTTTTTTATTTTTCCTCCTGCACTGCTTCCATCTATGGCTGCTTTTCTATTTTTGTCATTAATGATAAGTGCCTCTAAATGTGGATATTTTCAATAATTACATTTATTAAAAATAATTAAATCACGTCAATATCATGTATTATTCTCTCCATAAATTAATCTAATATCCAATAATAAATATTGACCAATTTAATTATAATCAACTGCCAAATATTAAATATTTTAGATTAAATTAAATATTATTTTTAAATATACAAATTCAATATATTCAGCATCTTATCAAACAAACTAATATTAAGGATAGATCCAATTCAATATATACTGAACATATTAGAAGGATTGATCCGATATACTAAGTCTAAATAAACTTAAATTAAACTAATACATATATAAAATATATCTAAGATCCAATCCAATATTAATTAGATGACTGAAATTAATTAGATTGGTTGAGATTATAAAATTTAACATCCAATATATAATTAAGTTATTAAATCTGAATAACTTTAAAAATATTGGATGTATAGTTTAATAAACACCCCTACTCATTATTATAGTCATTACACAAGCTTTATCTTCCTCTCTATCTTTTCTAACTAAATTAATTATAAGAACGATTTCAAAGAGACAGCTATTTTTCTTTAATAACATATATATTAAATAGATTATTGTAGAATAATGTATATATATATATAGTATTTTGCCTGACAATAATCAAAGAAAACGTTGTAAAAACTCATTGTTCAAAATTTATAATTATACGCGATAGTCGGTGTGTCAATGGTCGTTAGTGTACTTTTGATTCTAAAAAGTCCAATAATTAATAAATGTTAATATATATATATATTGGTCTTATATGCTTCCAATTCTACATATTAGCGACTAGGGTAATTTGGTCTCTATTTTGTAATCTGTTAATTCAACATTTAACGCAGCCCCATTTATAGTCTAAGAATCTTTAATTTTTTTAAGAATATATATTTAATTTATTATCTTTAAATTAATCATTAATTTGTACATGATTTGAAAGGCATACACATGTCAAATTAATATGCCTATAATTTTCAATTTCATTTGTATATTTGTCACAACTATATATAATAATTTTTTATTCAAAAAATCAAAACTAATAATTTTTGTAAAATATTGTACGTTATTTATTTTAATAAAATGGCTTTCTAGGCATATGATATGGCGTTTTATGTGACGCCATATCATATTAATTTAATTACAAAGAACTATTTTTCTTTAAAATAAAAATTATTGTAAAAGAAGAAAAATTAGGAAGAAAAAAATAGTCGATATATCACCATACCTATTTATATGTTATCAAACATCATTTGATGTAGTATTTGTAATTAGTTAAATTTAATAATTTTAATGTTTGAAATTAGAATATATATTTTTTTGCTTTCAAAATATACATTAAATCTAATTAATATAATCATGTTGAATATATTCTCTCCCTAGTAATACAGTAGAATACTGATCTATTTGAAAATACACTTAAAATCAATCAAAATATATTTTAATTAAGATGTTATAATTAAATAAAAAAGCGTACACTTTACAAAAAATTGAAACACCCATTTCAAAAATAAAAATTAAAACACAAAAAAATATCAAATGCAACAACAATTACAATGTATAATCTTTAATACTAGATCATATAAAATTAGTTTTTGATTAAATATAATATTTATTTATGTATTATACAATTTTCAATAAAATTATTTATTTTACCAAAATAAATTTATAAATTAATATATTATTATTTGTATATAGAAGTATATATATACTTTTTTAATAGGATTTAAGAAAATGTATAATTAATTATAGTTTAAAAATATTTATTTATAAAAGTAGATACATAGTTTAATTATAGCTAGGTAACTTAATTCTTTCCATTAAATATTTAATTTATTACTGATCATATTCCTTAGCACGCCACACACATGCCAACTAATAACCTTGAATTATTAATTGTGCTGCAATAAATAATTCGGAAATCATATGAAACGAAATTAACTTACAAACCAAGGTCTGCACTTACTCCCTCCCATTGGATATTTAAAACTGCGGTTCAATTAGCTGTATTAATAAATAAATGTAAGAGTAATTTGCGTTATAAATATTTAAATTTAAGTTTTGATTGTAAATAATTATTTAAGTTTAATTTTTAATGCTAATAATATTTAAGTTATATTTTTAAAACTTTGTAAGTACTTATTCCTTAAATGTTAAATTATCATCTACGTGTTATTTTTTATTTGTATATTCAAACTAATTTTTTTTAAAAAAAAATTAATGACGTGAATTAATTAATAATTGTCACGTGATAATTTACTTAATACTTAACCGTTAGTTACCTAGCTAACAAAGTTTTAAAAATATAACTTAAATAAAAATTAAATTTAAGTATTTATTTACAACTAAAAGTTAAATTTAATTATTTATCTTACAAATTAATTATAAAAATATATATATCAACTTATGTCTTTTAAGTTATTAAAAAAAAAAAAAACTTATGTCTTTTAGTTTTAAGGTCAACCTTCTCTTAATTTTTTCAAAAAAAAAAAAAAAGGTCAACCTTATATATACTAACATTTTAAAATAGATCATAGAGTTTACAATAAGTAGTGGGAGAGAGATCATATATATGTGTTTGTTTCTTGTATCTTGTGTTTTTTCATAAAATCATTTCTGCGCGTGTCTTATAAGTTAAAAGGTTAATTTGAGATTTAATTATTATAATTATTTATAGGAGGAAGGATTAGAGAGAATATGAATGTTTGGCTTTTTTTTTTGTCAACTAAAGAAATCGTGTGATTTGGGGCTGGGGTTGATCTTGGACCCGCTTTTCAGGCTGTCTTCCATTCTTTCTCATCATCCAATTTTGGTTCTTAAGTATCATCCTTTACAAACGTTACACGTGTGTATAGATTGACCACTCATGATTCAATTCTTTTATAAAACACCAAATATATATATATTAGAAAATTTAGAGCAAATATTCTCAAAAAATTCAATTTGATAAAGATAAGTTACTAATTTTAAAAAATAGCATCAATAATTTTCAAAGTCATATTTTCTATTTCTCCGTTAATCCTAATTTTAACTGAGCTGTTTACTTTGTTAAAATTGCCACATGTCGAAATATTATAGGTCTAAATTATTATTTTAATTTTAAAAAATAAAAATAAAAATAAATAAATAATTTCTTTTTTTATTCTTTTTCTTTCTTCGTCTTCTTCTTCTCACTGCCAGAAGCCCTAACCAACCAACCCCCAACCCACCAACTCCTAACCAGCACCACCATCACGCCTGAATAGCCATGACCCAAAATTGAGTTGCAATCACAACCCAAATACCCTCAAAGAAAAACAAAAAAAAAAGAAATTGCAAAACTCATATTCAACTAGGAAAGCTTCACAAGGGTTTTCGATATCGTGACGATTCGAGTCCCTTCCAAGGATTGTTTCATTCTCGAGAACCGACTTCGAGGCCACCTCTTGAACTGGCCTCGAATCTGAAACATTGCCAGTGTCTCGCGCGACAACTTTGACGACGATGAGGTTAAGAAGCTTGTGGGACCCCAAGCAACGAAGAATCTCAGGTTTCGTTGGACAGGCGTATGCGATGGCGAGTCGTTGAGCCCAATTCTATACAAGGAAAAGCTTGTGAAGACGTTTGACTCTGTTGGGTTTGTGAATTTTCTAAACCTTGCTAAGATGACGAGGCCGAGTTCGAGGAAGAAGAAAATGGTTGATGATGAAGAGATGAGTGGAGGGAAGAATAAGGATAAGGTTGGAAGGAAGGGCTTCTCTATTGTAGAGGTTGTTGAGGATGGGTTAATGGAAGGCTTATGGCAGTGAGAAGAAGAAGACGAAGAAGAAAAGAAAGAAAAAGAAAAAAATAATAAATTATTTTTAAATTATTTATTTATTTATTTTTATTAATTAAAATAATGATTTGGACCAATAATATTTCGACACGTATCAATTTTAAAAAGTAAACGGTTCAGTTAAAAATTAGGACTAACGGACAAATAAAAATATAACTTTAGGGACTATTGCCGCTATTTTTCGAGGTTGGAGACTTTTTTGTATCAAATTAAACTTTTTGAAAACTTTTACACAAATCCCATATATATATGATAAATGATACCCCTCATATCAATAATTTATCTATATAGATAGAATTTACTGCTATTAGGTGTTTTAATTTAAGCTAATTAGAATATTTATCTTTTGAATTTTAGTACATGGACAATCTACAATCACTAAATCAGTTTAATTGAATGAAATTGGACAAATATCTTTAAATCCAACAATTTCAATATAATTCATGGAAATTTTTAACTGAAAAAAAATCCAGAGGCATCATTTAATACATGTTAAAATTCAAATAACAAAAATCATAATTAACCATTAGTTTACCAATACTAACGTAATCCTGCTATGTATAATTAGTAGTTTAATTATTTATTTTTTTCTTATTAATTGTCATCTTCATTTCACGTATGTTTTTTTTTTTTTTAGATTTTTTTTAATTGTAAATAAACAGGCATGCATCATGTATTTCTTATTCTTGATAGCAATTTTTTTCTTTTTTCTAAGAGAACTATGTTAACTGCAGAGTATATTTACAGATGAATTCATTTTCAAGAGTTATTGGAAAGTAGTCCATTTTGTGGGTAGTAGTACTAGTAGTAGTAGGTTTCATAAAAATATATATATTTAAAAAAAAAAAAAAAAACAATCGACCAAAGTTTTTATTGTTACTAGGTGAATTTACGTGCCGAGCCACGTATTGCTAGTTTTATTTAAGATTTTGGTCTTTTTAAGATTTTGAATGTATTTTATTTTTAAAGATTACAAATTTTTTGTTTGAAAAAATTAAATATTTATATTTGAAATATTATTTAATAATGTATTAAAAATAAGTGTAATTATAAAATTGTAAATAAATTTATTATTGGAGTAGTAGATTATTCTATTTAGTTCTTTTTTTAACATAGCATTGTAATGTAAGTTTATATCTATAAATATTCTGTAAAGTGTTAATATTATATGAACATCTCCATTTATAAAGCTAAAAAGTGGGTCAATGACAGAAGTGGTATATCTGCAATCACACAAAGATAGAAGTGGTATTTCTGCTTCCTATGCTTATCTAGAGAAAACATTAGATAACGTGAGGTTAACTTTAATATATAAAGATTTTTCTTTTTTTAAAAAAAAAAAAATAAATAAAAAATATTAATATTCTCCCAAGATAGGTTTGTTAGAGAGATATGTGGCTAAAATGATTTTTTTAATTTAAAAAGAGATTATTAATATTTAAAAGATTGTTTAATTTTTTGGGTTTAATTATTGGGTTTATTTGTTAACGGAAGATCAAACCTAATCGTTAAATTTAACAGAATATTCTTTTATTTTTAAGTATATTCTGTTAAACCAAGAATTGCCGTTAGATAGGCACTTTTAATATATAAAGATACGATTTGTATATTAATTACTTGTTTAAAAAAAAAAAGATTTTTTAATTTTTACACTTTTTTTTTTATTTTTTTGCATTCTTACAGAATTTCACAGAGAAACTTGCAACTAGCTGAGCAACTTAAATCGTAACCTAAAGTCGTAAAACAACCCATATAGAAATTATCGGAAAAACTACTTTAAAAACTCAAACAATAAATTTAAAAAAAAGTCAAAAAAAGTAATATGTTGGGTAATTCCCAAAAAAAAAAACTGTATAGTATTTTAGATCTCTTGGTCTCTCTAATATAGCACATCACACTCACATGTGGTTCTTACGCTGATTCTTTTATTGGTCTAATTCATTAATTACTTAAAGGTTAATTAAAAAAAATTCGTCCCAAACTTTGACATGTACTAAAATTATGCCCTCTAAACTTTTAAGATCGTTAAAAATATTCTCTGAACTATTGAGATTGTTGAATTTAAGGACTTTTGTTCAATTTTAGTAAAAAAATTCTAACATGGATGAATGTTCAGGGACATGATTTAGTACATGTCAAAGTTCGAGGGACATGATTTGGTAAATATCAAAATCTAGGGTGCATGATTTAGTACATAAACAATTACTGAAATAGTAAAATTGAATGAAATTAGACAAAAATTCTGAAATCAAACAATCTTAATAATTTATAGAGAATTTTTAACGGTCAAAAAAATTCAAAGAATATAATTTAGTACATGTTAAAATTTATTTAAGATAAAATTGATCATTTACATCTAAAATTCTTGTTATTATATTGTAGCATTTAAGTTAAGCAATTTTTTATTTTTCATTCTTGTTATTATTTTATACTTTTACCACTGACAAATTTATTTTTTTCAATAAAGGGGCACGATTCGCGGATTCGGGGATAAAATTTCTTTTCTATCATTTTTTTCTAAAAAGTGGGTAAATTATTATTTAAGGAAAGTCATTATTTTTCACTGACAGTAATAGTTTCAAAAGGAATCGTGCAATATTACAAAAATTTGGGCAATAGTTTAAATTATAGGAGAATAATTTTTTGGGGGGCCAAAATTCAAATGTCAAAATACCTATTTATTATGAAAAATAAAAATACTTAGAACTTAAAAGGCTATACAATATCAAAAAACATGATTTTAACAGTCAATATCCCATTATTGAATTTGTAATTACTACCCGCTTGGAAAAACTCCAGGAGTGTTGGCACTTCGCACGTTCAAACTTGAAAGTAAAACATAAAATGTCAACCTAACCTCTTATAATTTTGAATTTTAAGCAAAGTATATATATATATATACACTATCATTACATATAAGTACATATAATCATGATTCTTTAATAGATTAGATTTAAGACTGGGATTGTGTTCAAATTTTGAGTTTTGAACCTCAACACATTTAACTTTAACTATACATTTTAAAGGTCACAAAAGAAAACAAACAGTTTTAATTAATATTAGTTTTTTACTTTCTTCTTTTGGAAAACAAACATAGAGTCACTCAAGTAGGGGTGTGCATAAATCGATCTAATCCAATGTGAACTGACCGATCCAATTACAACCGACTGCCAAACATTGGATATCTAATTGTGTTCGGATCGGATTGAATGTTATTTTTAAATATCCAATTAGATCGAATCGAATGATGGATGTGGTGTCTAAAAATCTAATACATCCAATCAAACTAATTAGTATTTTCATTTAGTTTGGATGAGTAATTAGATTTTATACTGTTATACGTCAAATCTATATGTATATATGAAAATTAACATTAAAGTTTTACTCTTTTTTTCTTGGATTGGATGGATCCAGTCCGATCCAATACATACTGAGATCTAAAATATTGGATGGATCCAATCTGATCCAAAAAATACTAGGTCTAAAATATTGGATAAACCCAAATTAAATAAATAAATATATATATGAAATACATCCAATAAATAGAACCGATCCAATCCAACATCCAATGGATGTTGGATCGATTGGATGACGAAATTAATTAGATTAGATCGGATGGTAAAATCTAACATCTAATATATGATTGAATCAGATCTGGATAGGCCTAAAAACATTAGATGTGATCCAATGAACACCCCTACACAAAGGGAAAGTTTGTCACCTTTTTTTTCAAGTTTTCAACACCGACAGTACCATCCATCATTAATGAGATAATTGCTTTGGTTTCAGCAGTACTGTCTCCATGCCAAGTTTAGTACACATTGAATGTGACGAATGTGCTTAGCTACATGTTTTTAATTTCTTTCAATCCCCATTGAATAACATAAATATATAATCCATAAAGATTATATTAGCGGCCGGTCATAAGAATATTATTTTTCATGAAGTGCCAAATATATAAAAATTGCTGAAATATAGTATTTTACAAAATAAATATTTGTATAGTATTAAAAATTGTGCTAAATTTAATCCATAATTTAAAAAATATACTAAAAATATTGCTACAAATATATTAAAAGAAAAGTTAAGGCAAGACTACAAAGCACTGGGGTAAACATCCCGTTTACCAAATAAGCATGTGAACAAGCTAAAAAAGAAGTATCCATAAGGTAATTAAAGACTTTTTGTTGAATTTAACACAATATTTTGAAATTAACAATTTAACATTAATTATTTTATTTAAAATTAAGTTAAGTGATATATGATAGTATTTAAAAATAAATAAATATTAAATATATTTTTTTACCACATTTATCCTCATATATATTATTATATAATTTTTTTAAATATTAATAAGTTGGCAAATTAGAATTTTTGTCCCTCAAATTTTAACATGTAATAAATCATGTTCAAATTTTTCAGACATTTAAAAATAGCCCCGATCTATTGAGATTTTTAAATTTAAAGACTTATGTTCAATTTCGTTCAATATTACTAACTATTGATTGTTCATGTACTGAATTGTGCCCCTAAATTTTGATATGTACCAAATTGTGCCCTTTAAACTTTGACATGTATCAAATCGTATTGCCTAAGCTTTCATCCACGTTAGGCGTTTAGTAAATTTAGAAGAACGTCTTTGAATTTAATAATCTCAATAGTACTAAAAAAAAAGTGTTAATGACCTAAAATGTTTGGAAGACACGATTTGGTACATATATCTTAATTAGTCTAATAAGTTTGGTAAGATGGAAAGAAAATAATAAGAATGGAAAATGTAAAGGAAGGGAAAAAAAAGTAATAATTTTCTGTTTTTTTTTACCAACTTGTTTGGTAAGAGAGATGGGATGGATTAATAAAAGGATAGATGATTATTTATTTATGGAATTACAATATCTTTATTATTTGTAATTTTAAAAAATTGAAGAGGGGAGTGCTAATCCTTCACTTACTAAAGGATTTTAATTAAATGGGAGGTTTGAGTGGATTTACTACCTCTCCTTCAATTCCTCTGCCAAACAAATGAATTTATCATTTCCTCTTATCTCTCTCCATCCAAAGTATCTATTAGATAAATTATTAGTTTAACATTTTTTTATTATTATTTAATAAATATGTATAATTAATTTTATAAAATTAAATGATTGTTAATTATTTATTTATGTAATTTACCTATATTTTTTAATTTATATAACTTTCTACTTTTGTAATTGTGAAGAATTATAGTATTGCAAATTTGATGAACATTTTACAATTTAAATATTAGTAATTTTTTAATTTTTATTTAAAAAAATATTATTTTTTTTTATGAAATATAATAATAATAAATATTCTGAACAGTCTACTCAAGGGTAGGGCAGCAAGAGTTTATGGCTTAAGCCTCAGCCCCAAAAAAAAATCATTTAACAAAAAAATCTTAAATTTATTTTTTTAAAATACTATATTTTGTATTTTTATTATTATTTATTAAAAAAATATAATTATTGTAGAAGTTTACAATTTTTCGTAATGAAAAATGAAAATTGTATTAATATATTCCAACGATAAAAATATCTAATTATAATACATATATTTACATAAGAATTTGACATTACGGGCTCGTTTGGAATGCCGTATTAAGTCGTATTGTATTGTATTATATTGAATTAGATTATATATTATATTTTTATATGATACTATGTTAAACTTTAATTTATACTAAAATATTATATATTTAGGTGTCCATAAAAGTTATTACCACATATAGTTTTACATAAAAATATTGCATAAAATACAATTTAATATAATACAATACAATACAATACGACATAATACGGCGTTCCAAACGAGCCCTACAATACTTATATTATACAAGTACTAAATCGTATGGCATAGAAGAATCTCCATTTATTTATATATTCACCAACTAGTATAGTAACTTTGAAGGTAAGAAAAATTCGGGTATAAATTTTAGCTAAAGAAGAAAAAAAAAACTTGTATTAGAAGAAAACATATTTGTTTTGAACCAGCCACGTCAATAAACAGTCGTGCGAAGCTGTTAAATAACATTATCAATGGATGATCATCACTTCCAATTTCATTTTTTTTTCCCTTCCTTTCACGTGTTCCTCTTTCAAAACTATGACCAGACTACTATTAACAAAAGAATCTTTGTTCTTACTTGTTGGGCAAAAAAAAATGACATCAAGGAATTCCTAATCCTAACCTATTTTCCAAATCGAAAGCAATTTATCAATTAATTATTCGCTCGACTGAAGAAATGTTCAATTTGCAAGCATCCACGGGACTGTTGACTATTTGTCTTGGATCCTAATTTGCACCTTTTTGACCCAACTGAATTAGCCTTCCAATCCTGTCAAATTAATTTACAAACATTGAGAAACCATAAACGTGAGTGTTCTATGAGAACTAAGCTTAGTGTGTAACTTCAAAAGCAAAAACCCGAAGCTGTAAAGGAGTTAAAAGATATATGTCCAAATTATAATGCAATTTTTTAAGCAATTAGTTACTGCTTTTCTAGTCAGATAAAAACCTGAGTATAGAAAAAGATTAATGATTTCCATTACAGCACACAAAATCACAAATAAAGCTTACCGCTGATGATTGGTTCAAAGATCTTAGAACTTTGATTCTACCGCCTCTTCCATCAGCACCAACAGCAATTAAATCACCATTACTAGTGCTTTGACCTTGTCTTGTTTCATTATTCTGGCTACGCTTGCACCACTTACCCAAGTACCTGTTTGTTCCATCAGGACCAAGCAATCCTCCAGAGAAACATACATCTCCTACATTTTATACAATTGTTTATTTACCAATGTTGTTGAGCAAAAGTAATTTTAATATTTAATATATGTATTGATCAATCAAAACCATAAAATGCAGTAGCAAAGTACCTGAATTTGAGTGTGATATTGGGGTTGAAGATTCTTTTCTAATGTTAAGCATGGGCTTGACTTGAGGAACATCGTCAAAAAGCACCGTCACATCCTCATCAATGTCAGCAGCAAAGGTCTTGGAGGTATTCTCTACACTAGTTCTTGGACTCGTAGTACCACCCAGGTTTCTGTGTGCACGCGCTGAAGCTTCCTTTTTCACATCATAAGTTGCACTAGACATTACCTGAGTAGACTTCGGTGCAAGAATATCCTCAGTTGTTTGATCTTTTGTATCAGGATTTGGACTACCATGTATGGGCGTAAGGAATTTCGAAAAATTCACACCTATTACTGAGCAATCATCTTCGTCATTATCACAAGCCATGTGTACATCAATATCATTAGTTGCAACACAGTTTTGTACTTTTATAGGATACAATAAATCATCTTGCACTCCTCCCAACTGGTTCAATTTAAGTGTTGTCGCAGAAGTTTGTTTACTTTGGTCTTCTAATACATCAATGTTGGCTAAGGAGCCAGATTTACTGTTGGTACCATTTTTAATGACCTCTTCGTAACAAGCTTTCTTTGAAGCTTTCAACTCCCTCAGAACTTGATTATCTTTTATTTCAATAGCTATCTCCATTTCCTTTATCCTTGCCTGATGAGAGTAGCAACATGGTAAATTAGGAAAAACTTATGAAATGAGAATCGCTGGTAAGCTTGAAGTGTGCTTACCTTCAATTTATCTATCTTTCCTTTAGCCTTCTCTAGTTTTTTAATAGATCGTGACTCCCCCCGTCCAAGAACATTGCACTTGGTCATCAATTCTTTGTAAGTCCTATGAGTATACAGACAAGTTCGATCACAACATAAGACAGAAATATACAAAAGTAAATCAAGCGGTCACCCCTAATAATTGGCAACAAGATATTAGTTTGTAATCAGACAGCTGGCCTGAATCGACTTCAAGATATTTGCTTCAAACATAATGTACCAAATTACTAAGGGAAAATTCTTAAGTACAAAAATTTAATGCTCTGTGAAATTGATAACTTACTTGTTACGCATCACCAAAGACCTTCGTAGGATGTCTATTGTATCTTGACTATTACCACCATTACCAAAGGAGGCAAGTTTTTGGACCTCATCTTCGTCTAGGTCCAGATCAGAAACCCTGGATTGCAAAAGCCATGTGACTTTCTTAGTAACAGACTAGAGCACATGCAAATAGAGATTCATAAGAGAAGAATTCTGAAGAGATTTATGTGCCAACAAAGGCAATTCAACTTTAGCTTAAGTAGTAAACAATGGGGTAAGTAGGTGAAACTACAAGTCAAGTCTCAAATAAAAATTTGCTAGGAAAACAAAAGGGAAATCCATCAAATGCACCCACAATTTTAATGCTGCTAGTTCTTTGGCCAAAGCCATATTCCTTTCTTGCAACCTTAAGCACTCTGAAGTCGATCTACCAAGCTCCTGTTATACACAGTTGACAAAACTCCATCAAATTTTTAGCTCACGCTAATGAGGGTATGATCAAATTAAAACATTAATGAAATGCAATTATTGGTTCACCTCAGTTTTCCGATTTAGCAGTTGCTGCAGTAATGCATTTTGTTTCAAGGCCTCATTCTTTGATGTTGTTTCTTTTTTTTCTTGTTCCTTACAAATACAAAGCTGGAACAAGAAATACACCTCATATGAACCTCACAACCAAAAGCAATCAAAAAAGATTATGTCCAAAAGTTTGTAATCTCAGAAGTTACAGAGACATGACTGAATGATTAAGCAGACGATAGGATCTTATTACTCTTATTGTATTGTCTGTGCCTCCTTATATACTAAAACAGTTAAGAATAAAAAATACTCGCGATTTGGATGAGCTAGAAAGACTAAACAAGAATGTCTAAAGCTCAAAATCTTTATCCTAATTTCTTGGTCTCCAATAAAAGAAATGCATTATTACCTCCTGAGTTAGCTCTTTGTTGTCCTTCCCCAGTCGTTCCAAGACCGAATCAAGCCCTAGAACCTTGGCTTCCAATCTTCGCACCTCTCTGCGCAGTGTCTCGGGATCTTCTCCAGAATCGAGGATTGGTCTCTGACTTTGTGTGACAACAGAATCCCCAATTGACTGAAAGTATAGCCGAGCTGCATCTTTGCCCTTGCAGCTCTGCTTGCACACAGGACAAGTGCATTTCTTCGTGTTTGAACAGTATTCGAACCACTGCTGCAGGCTAGGGTTTCACGAGCATGAAAATCGAATATCCAGTAATTGAAAATAAAATCTATATATATATATAGAGAGAGAGAGAGAGAGAGAGAGAGGGAAGCAGGGAGGGAACTAACCATAGCTCGTGGAAGACATGACCGCAAATGGAGATAGCTTGAAGATCTTCAACAATAGGCTTCAGATCTTCGTAGCAGATTGAGCAAATGGTTTTCCCAAAGGCGTTGTTGCCATTGGCCATCTCTGTTGTTTGATTTTCTCCGTCTGGTTCTCCGATGTGTTGTAGAGTACGTCAACATAGAAAATGGAGCCAAATTTTCAAAATGGGGAGGGAGAGATAACGAATCTTGGCGGGATTACACAGAATGAAATATTTTTATTATTATTATTATTATTTTTAACTTATCACACTCCATCAATGGACTGGGGATCCTTTGCCTTAGAAATAGAATCCCACATCACTTGTATGTGGATTTGATGAGGTATTACATCACATATTACCATTAAATCTCTAGAATTTTGGCAAATCATTATTTTGTTTTTATTTATTTATATATTTCTTTTAACAATAATAAGTATCACTCAACCATTTAAAAAAAAATGAGTATTATGAAGAAACAACGTTTTGGCTTTGATGATATCTTTAATATATTTGTAAATTGTATAAAGCTGGCTTGAAACAAGCACATAAAAAGGATTTAAAGTATCAAATAGATTTTCTTTGTTTATATATGGTTCAAGTAGTTCTCAAATTGTTTGGTTAGTCTATATAGATTATATCCTAGTTATTGGTCCAAACAACAATTTAGTTGCTTCATTAATCTCACAATGACTTTTCTCTTAAAATCTCGGTAAAAGTTTGTAGAAACAATATTGGGATATACCTTTCATAATCTAAATATATCATAGGTATACTTACCAAGCCCCATATGGAGGGAGTTACATTGAGTCCAAGTCCAACCAGTTCAGCACACAATGGTAAACCATTTTTGGATCACACTTTGTCAAGAGCACTTTTAGAGCCTTGCAATATCTAACATTAACAATACTAGAGGTTGCATTTATAGTTAATAAACTAAGCCAGTTCATACATGGTCCCACATTAGTGCATTGGAATGCGTGTAAGAGGTTGTTTAAGTACTTAACTCATTCATGAAGGATTACACATAAAGGCTAAACTTAATATTATATTTGCAGGGCTATTCAAATCAGATGCTGATTGGGCAAGTTTTCCTGATGATAAGAAATCAACAGGTAGTTATGCCGTCTTTTTTAGAGGCAATCTCATCTCCTGGTCTGCGAAAAAGCAACATGTAGTTTCTAAAAGCAGCACTGAAAGTGAGTTCAAGTCTCTCGCTAACACAACAATTGAGATTTGATGGTTGTGTTCTATACTTTTTGAGCTTTATGTGACACTTCCAGCACCTCCAATAATTTGGTTACCAATCAAAGAGCGACTCCTCTTGCTGCAAATCCTGTTTTCCATACAAGGTCTAAACATATTGAAAGACATTAATTTTGTTGGGGGACCAAATCATTGCTAAAGAGGTTGAAGTGAGATATGTCCCTTTTATTGACCAGATGGCTGGCATTCTTACTAAAGCTCTAAGCAAAGACATATTTACTTACTTAAAAGGCAAACTCAATGTGCGTTCCACACCTTTTGTTTTAAGAGAGAATGATAAAGCTATTCCTTCTTGTGATAATTAGTTAGCAAGTTGTAACTAACTTTCAATTACAATAGTTATTTTAGTAACTTTTATTTTCTGTTATTTCTTTAATTGAATTGTTGTAACGTCCCCGCTTCAAGCCTCCATTGGGCCCTTACACCCACGGAATGAATGACTCTTATACACGAGTACGTCACTCTGGCTGCTTCATGGACTGATGACTGACCCTACAGACCAACACGAGTGTTTCCAGCGTGCTTTGTCCTCACTCACACGCTTCTTGGGCAAACTTCCCAGGAGGTCACCCATCCTTGAAATTGCTCCAGGCCAAGCACGCTTAACTGTGGAGTTCTTTCGAGATTTGTGACAGTCAGTAGTCCCGTGATCCGTAAGGGGAAACACCGAGTAAGCTGTGCAATCCCACACCGCCTGGGGAAGGTCAAGTGGGATGATTCTGAGACTGTGTAGGTATGGGACTGCACACGCTTAAAGTTATAGGCTTAAATGGATTGATTGGTACTACCTATATCAACAAGGTGCATCTTGTTTTTCGGTAGCCCATCTCGAAAGAACTCCACAGTTAAGCGTGCTTGGCCTGGAGCAATTTCAAGGATGGGTGACCTCCTGGGAAGTTTGCCCAAGAAGCGTGTGAGTGAGGACAAAGCACGCTGGAAACACTCGTGTTGGTCTGTAGGGTCAGTCATCAGTCCATGAAGCAGCCAGAGTGACGTACTCGTGTATAAGAGTCATTCATTCCGTGGGTGCAAGGGCCCAATGGAGGCTTGAAGCGAGGACGTTACAAATGGTATCAGAGCCTTGACCCAGCCGGAAGTGTGGTCGACGAGGACGTCGAACCCCGTAAGGGGGGTGATTGTGACAGTCAGTAGTCCCGTGATCCGTAGGGGGAAACATCGGGTAAGCTGTACAATCCCATACCGCCTGGGGAAGGTCAAGTGGGATGATTCTGAGACTGTGTAGGTATGGGACTACACAGTTGAAGAGAGCTTAAATGGATTGATTGGTACTACCTATGTCAACAAGGTGCATCTTGCTTTTTCTGCAGAAATTTCATCACGAAAGAACTCCACAGTTAAGCGTGCTTGGCTTGGGAGCAATTTCAAGGATGGGTGACCTCCTGGGAAGTCTTCCCAGGAAGCGTGTGAGTGAGGACAAAGCACGCTGGAAACACTCGTGTTGGTCTGTAGGGTCAGTCGTCAGTCCATGAAGCAGCCAGAGTGACGTACTCGTGTATAAGAGCCATTCATTCCGTGGGTGTAAGGGCTCAATGGAGGCTTGAAGCGGGGACGTTACAATTGTAATTGTGCTTTTATAAATAAAGGTCCCTACATTAAGTTCTGCCTCTTTTGCAAGCTTTTTTTTGCAAACTTAGTGTTTGTCAAAATTCTGCTTGTATTGATAAAATCTTACATTACCTTAATGGGGAATGCGTTAGGAATGGCTAAAGGTATCTGAGGTACAACAGAGTTTATCAAAGTTAATTCTGCCTGGGCAATAGGCAAGAGTTCTCGTGTGCCAGTGTGGGAACCAAACTGGCTCTGTGATTCAAACTTATTGGTCCACTTGGAGCATCTGAATTCCTTGATTAATAATGACAATATATACTATGGGGGACCTCAGGGATCAATCTAATATGTGTTGGAAGGAGGATGAGGTGAGGATAGTCTTCATTTTCGGGGGTAGCTACGAGAATATTGAGCTGCAAGAATGGTAGTTATTTTGATCATGACACTCTTCTCTGGATTGCAACTCAAGATGGGAGGTTCAGTCTCAAATTGGCCTGTTGGGCCTTGAATGCAACTTAGTTTGGCAAAGTCAATGTTTATCTAAAAAATGTTTGGTGTTTTGATGTGCCTCAAAGATTTAAACTTTTCTTGTGGAAGCACTATTGGAATGCCCTGCCTTTTACATCCTAATTGAGCCAGATTTTTGGTAATGCAGCTAGTGTGTGTGCTATGTGTGGGGAGCAGAATGCTGATACTCATGATCATGTTTTCTTCTGATGTAGAGTTAGTAAAACTCTCTGGTTCCAAAGTTTGTGGGATGTGAGGGTGGATCACCTTATGTTTGTTTTGGGAGCAGAGATAATCAAGTGGTTGCTGAATTCACCTAAATATTTTGATGATTCTTCTCAACAATAGAGAAAGGAGTTCTAGACTTTTTGGGGGCAGTCTTGCTTCTTAAACTGTGGAGTTTTCGTAATGACTACTATCACAATAAGGGTCATCTCCCAATTGACTTTATGGTAAAAAGCATCCAGGAGATATTCATTGAGCTGTGGAATACCCATCTTACTGTTACTCCCCAACTTCAAACAATTGGAGTTGCGGTGTTGGTGGCAGTGGAGATGTGGTGATCCATGTGGATGGTGCGTTTTAACATGGTCGAGGTGCCTCAGGTGTGGTGGTTAAAGACGAGTGTGGGGAGACCATTGGTCTTTTTGTTGATCGGTTCCCGACAGAGTCTGCTTTGGAGAGTGAAGTGCGGGCACTGGTGGATGGTCTCCTTGCGACCTAGGCTTGCTACTCTCGGAAGCTGCCTTCTCGGAGACTTTCTCATCTATTTGCTAAGCTTTTTTTCTTGTTGGATAACTGTTCCTTTTCAGTTTCCTGGTGTAACTGAGAATCAATGGTGGCAGCTTATGCCTTGGCTTCTTGGAATTTTTTAAATTTGCATTGTGGTTTTCTTAGGTGTCGTTTGGTAGCACTTTTGTTTTTCAATTTTTTAATAAAAAATGAAAGTAAAATTTTTGTTTTTAAAAAAATTATTTTTGAAAAACAAAAATGCGTTTTGTAACAACTTTTGTTTTTCAATTTTAAAAACAGAAAACAAAAGTGTGTTCTGTAAAATTCATTTTTATTTTTATTATTTGATTTTATTTAAGTCGGGTCTAGGTCCGGGGTCGGATTCAGGTTCGGATCAGAAGTCAGGTTCAGTGCCAGGGCCGTGGGGAGGAGATTTGGTCCGGGTCTGGTCGTAATCCAAAAGATTGATTACGAAAAAAAACTGTTTAAAAAAATATTGAAAGTGATTTTTTTTTTTTTGTTTTAAAATTTTGATTTCTAATTATAAAATTGAAAAGTAAAAACAGTTTTATAGAACATGTTTTTGAAAAATATTTTCACTTTTTTACTTTTAAAAACAGAAAACGGATTAAAAAAGTGTTACCAAACGCCACCTTAATTTTTGAGAGATGACCCCTATTGTGCTCACGTTATTCTATACTATAATTAATGTATTTTGAGGAATTTTTAGAAAAAAAAAAATAGGGCAAGACTATGTTTAGAAGTTGATTTTTTTTTTCTCGTAAATATGTGATTTGTAAGTTGTAACATTTCAATTATAGAAATTGGTAATTACTCATATTTACACCTAAATACATTTAAACAAAGAAAATTTACATCCAGCGTTAAAAATAATCTATTTATATAAATATTGTAGTTCAAATTAATATAAAATATTCACGTTTTTCTATACCATTTACATTTTAATTGTTTTCCTTTAACAATATGTTTACTAATAAGTAATAGTAAGGTAATCATTCTCTTACATTTGTTTACTTATATTATTAAAATTAGGAAAGGGAGAACTTCATTAAATAAGGGAGAAATAAAAGGGAGAACTTCCCCCACCAATTTTGTAAGGAATGTCATTAAGGGTAATGGATTTTAATTATTTTTATTTTATTTTTTAATATTAAATATATAATGACAATTTTGTCCTTTAAAATATGTCTTACAAAATAACTACCATATAATATAGTTTAACTCAAAAAGGGGAATTTAGTCAATTTAAGCATACCGATTACGTTTCCTAATAAAGTAAACAAGATAAATCACAACTATTCCATTTCCAAAAAATTTTAGTAAACAACATATTACAAATATTGATTTCGATTAGTTTGTATTTATTCCGTTACATTTATCCATTAAGTTTACTAAACTGTAATTAGAATCAGAATAATGAATGGAAGAAATGAATAAGGTTAAAATATAAAATAATCGGAAACAATATTTTATTTTGTTGTTTACTAAACTGACCAGAAAGGAAATCATAATTATTTTATTTTGTTTACATAATCAGGAAAGGCAATCGGAATGCCTTAATTTGACTAAATTTCTATTGTTATAACATGTAATTATTTTTTATTTATATATTTTTGAAGGGTATATTTGTTTTTTTATTTTTAATTAATAAAAATATAATTAATATAAAGTAAGTTAAGAAAAGTGAAAGACATTCCTTATGAAAATAGGGAGAGAACCTGTCTCTTTATTTTCTCCTTAGTTTGTGTGGGCCCACTAGTTTCCCTCATTCCAAAATTTAGTAAGCAAATGAATGGGAATCAATCCCATACAATTGATTCCTATTCTCCTTTAATAAACATGCATATTTATTCCGATTCTGATTACTATATAGTAAACGTGTCATAAATACATGTATAACAGGTGTTGACATTAATTAATGAGTATATCTCATACTGTTACGTTTTATAATTTCTTGTTGTTTTTTTTTTATAAATTTGTTCAATTATTTGAAGTGAGAAAAATATTATTGTATTTATTTACTTTAAGTTTATTTTATAAAAATAGTTAATTTACTTTTCTCATTTTTTATCTTCTTTTTTTTTTTTTCCTTTTTTTCTTTTTTATTTATAATTTTAAAAAAAATTTCTTGCCACATCATTATTCAGTTGAGCCTAAAAATATATTGTTGTAATCTACTCTTGAACATTTGAAGATGTGAAAACATATATATATATATATATATATTTTATGCTATTTCTAGAATAAAAAAAAACATAAAATTACTCATGATACCAAATACCAATCATATACTAATTAGTTACTATTTCTTTTTTTTAATCTTAATTAATATACATTTTAGAATTTAATTAATTGGATTATATTATGAATTAATTACATTCGGACACGTCAATTGTATTTTATTAGCTAAATTGCGGCATAAATACTTAATGTTTCAGATTTTATACACTTAAATACGTAAAAATACTCAATGTTACAATTCTCTTACACCCATTACTACCACTTCCATTAATTCATAAATAAAGACACGTGGAGGGTTCAGATACATTACATTTATATTCTATTTATTTTAAAACTTAATATTCTTAATATCAGAAACTAAATGCTACTTGTTTCAAAAAAAAAAACTCAGTTCTCATGTTAAGAATATTAAATTTTAAAATCAAATAAATAAATATAATGTATATGGGCCCTCCACGTGTCCATATTTATGAGTTAACGGAAGTGGTAGTAACGGATGTAAGAAAATTGTAACATTAAGTATTTTTGCCTCTAAAAATAAAGATAAAGTATTTAAGTGTATAAAATCTGAAACATTAGATATTTTGTTATTTTAATTGATGAAAATAAAAAAAAAATTAAACTATATTACCTATTACTATTAGTGTTGTGCCAAATATATATTAGCCCTCAGTTCATTTCTTTCTTTTGAATTTTTGCCACATTTTTTTATAGGTGACTTACTAAGTTTTAATTATTTTTTTTTTATCTATCTCTATTTCTATTTTCTTACAATTTTAAAAAAATTATAATTACACCATTAATTATTTTAATTAAAAAATAATATTATTGCAACAGATTCTTCAAAACGATCATTTTAATATAAGAATAGTTACATCCCACCACGTAAACAATAAATAATTTACGGAATTATTGTTGGTAATTACTTAAGGCAATGATTCAAGATTTGTCGTGTTACCTCACGAGTTGCTTCCGAATTACAAAAGGAATTCTCCATGACATTGAAAGTATGATTGCTCGCTTTTGGTGGGGATCTTCTTCTAAAAACATAAACTTCATTGGAGTAATTAGAGGAAGCTATGTAGGCTAAAAGAGCAAGGGAGTATCAGATTTCGTGATTTAGAAGATTTTAACCAGGCGCTTTTGGCTAAACAAGAATGGAAGTTGCTTGCTATGCCCAACTGTCTTTTGGATAGCGTGATGAAAGGCGCTTTACTATCCTAATGGTACTTTTTTTAGGCTAGTTTGGGCCACTTTGGCTCGACAATTTGGCGTGGAATATTATGGGGAAGGGAGCTTTTGGTCAAAGGTTCTCGCTAGTGTGTTGGAGATGGGCGCAGTATTCGAATTAATGAAGACCCTAATTGGATTCCTAAAAGCTCTCCTTTCACCCTCCATACTAAGGTTAAGCTTCCGGAAGGAGTTACTATCCATGCTTTGTTGAATAATGAAGGGAATTGGAAGATTAATGAGGTTATGAGTTTGTTCCATCAAGATAATATCTCTTAGGTGTTAGGCATCATCCCCATGATTAATAGGTCGGATTTGGTCTCTTGGAGCTTGACTCCCAATGGTTAGTATTCAGTTACGAGTGGGTATAAATTACGTTTTAGCAATTCGGATATAACTGACTGTTCTGACAATACAACCTTAAAAGCTTGGTGGAAATTTGTTTGGGGTCTCGTCTCACTCCAAAAATGAAGAACTTTATTTTGAGGGTGTCCAGCCATTGGATTATGACAAAGGTGGAGCTCGTCAAATGGGGTATGTCCAGGGACATTCTCTGTGATTGGTGCAAGGTTCAGGAAGAGAGTATTTGTCATGCTTTATGGCAATGTCTTAAGGTGCAAAATATATGGAATCAGTTTGGCTTCTCCAAATTTATTTCTTCTATTATGCATAAGGCTCCTAACTTCCTTCTTCTTTTGGTTGAGCAACTGTCCAAAGAAGAAATGTTCCATTTATTGGGGTTTCTTGGCTGGTTTGGCAGCGGAGAAATCAATTTGTCTTCCAACACAAAGCACCGGATGATCATTACCTGATTACTTGGGCAATGGAGATCCTGGATGTTCATCTGGGTTGTGTCTTGACTGTAAAAAATTCCAAGCAATCCCAGGACTTGAAGACTTGTACGCTTCCTCCCACTGGTTTGTTCCTCATCAATACTGATGCTTCTCTTTTACGGGGCACTCTGGGTTGTGGTCTAGGTGCAGTCATAAGGAACCATGAAGGTGTCTTGGTGGTGGCTGAAACTAAGTTTCTTCCTCGTTGTCTCTCGGTGTTGCTGACTGGGGCTGTGGTGATCTAAATTGGTATCAGCTTCGCTTTGCGTTGGTCCTTTTCGAGTGTTCATCTGGCTTCTGATTGTCAAGCTGTAATTACAGCTCTGGTGGCAGGTTTGCAGACTCAATCGGATTGGGGTCTTCTGGTGCAGAAGATTAGCATTTTGAGAAACAAATTCAAGTACTTAGACTTTATATTTTACCCGAGAAAGTGTAATAAAGTTGCTAATTGTTTAGCTAAGTGGACTCATTTGTCTCAAAGGTCTGTTGTTTGGACAAACAATTTGCCAGATTGTGCTGCTGCTAATTTGATAGCAAATGTGCCTTAGTGTTGCTTGTTTGTATTGAAAGTTTTGTTTCAAAAAAAAAAAAAAAATACATCTGTTTAATTTTCGTTGATTTGTTTTTGTACAATTTGTAATAAATTGTACGCATTATTATTATTATTAAGGTAAATACTATTTTGGACTATGTGTTTTGCAAAAGTTACCAATTGAATTATCTGTTTTGTTCAATAACAAAATAGACCTTGTATTTTTTAAAATTGTACAAATAGGATTCTGAACCGATTTATTGTCAAAATAAAATTTAATAATAATCTGATTTAGAGATGTTATTATAAAACTGTTTATATTTCTTGTATTTATTTGTGTTAGAAATTGTGTTAAACTTAGTTATATTAATAAATAAAATTACTAAAATTTAAATTTAAAGTACTATTTTTACTATTTTAGAAAATATAAATTTTATTATGTCATTTAATAAAATAAGAAAATAAAAAGTCTAATTGGTAATTTATTAATTTTTTTCAAAGAAAAGGTGATAGTATATTTGAAGGACCGGCTTATCAATTTAACACAAATTAGAGGGCTAACTATGCTAAAAGATCTTTCATTGTATTCGTCGTTGAAGATCTCTCCTTCTCCATCACTTCGATCTGACCCAACCAAACCGAAGACGAAGAAGATTGAAGAGCCGAACTCT
This sequence comes from Cannabis sativa, assembly GCF_029168945.1. Lineage (NCBI taxonomy): Eukaryota > Viridiplantae > Streptophyta > Magnoliopsida > Rosales > Cannabaceae > Cannabis > Cannabis sativa. Next base: position 36,065,182 of record NC_083601.1, on the reverse strand, counting down.
GCTACTCTCTATTCTTTCTACCTTCTCCTCCTCCTCCGCGCCTTTGCTCTATTTATTCGAAGAAAGAGGTCTGGTTTCCATTTATACCCTTTTCCATTTTTGTTCCCCAAGATCGGTTTCCGAAGAACTTTTATTCCAAAAGTTCATTCTGTGTTTTGCTTAATATAATTCTTGAATTTCGATTAAGCTTTGAAAAGATTTGGATGGAGTAGAGTTTTTAATTTATCGAATTTCAGGTGGTTTGATTTGGAATAGTTACTTTTTGTGGGAATTAGAGTATGGTTTTAGTGGATGATAGAATCATGATATATATATTTAAATTGTGGAAACAGACGAAAGTAATAGGACAATGAGAGTGGAGTTATTAACTCAACTCAGCGGGGTATTACCGTACTAATTTTGTTTCTATATTTTGTTAAACTGCATTATGTTATTTGAGTGTATTCTGGTTTGATTTGTAGAATAAAGAACGCATTTTTAAAAGAAATTATGAACTTTTCACTCTCAAATTAATAGCACTTTATGTTTTTATTTTTTGAACTCAATGAATTTTGGTTTTAGGTTTCACTATCCTCAGTTTATTAATAAAATTATCTAAGGTTTAGGTACAGCATTGGCTTTAAATTGTTTATTCAGAGGACCCATATCAACGTTTACACATGATTTGTTAATCTTAGTTGAGGTTTGAACATAGGAATGGAAATCCCTAGCGGTTTAGTAAACATGCACAGATTGATGTTTTGCTGTAGATGCACAGGTTGATATTTTATTGTAGATGCAACTTCATTTATGCTTTTAGCTCATATTAGTTAATCTTGGGTTGACTTCATGCCTAGGTTTATAGTTCTGATTTCAGTTTTCCAAGCAATAGTTTTTGTTAATCTTTTTGCAGTAATTGTTTTTGTTTTATCTTAAAAAAATTGTTGAATTCGTTTATTGTTTGTGGTTGAAGTAGATGAAAGAGAGCAATGATGGATTTAAGAATGATAAGCTCTCAAAATCTTCATCTGTCAACTCTCTGCCTCTCATATTGGACATAGAAGATTTCAAGGTAAAACGGACTGAAAGTTACGTTTTTTTAGCTTTGATATTTGCTACGTTTGGGTGTTTTGATTTTTTTAAAAGACTAGTCTCCAATAATTTTAAGATAATTTATTTTTAATCGATTGCAGGGGGACTTTTCTTTTGATGCATTGTTTGGAAACTTGGTGAATGATCTCCTTCCCTCTTTCCAAGAAGAAGATACAGATCCATCTGAAGGACATAGCAACATCAACGGGAGTGATGCATTGGCAAATGGTCATTTACGAGGGCCACCGGATGCAGCCAAATCAGCACAAGGAGTGTCTGGCCCACTATTTCCTGAAGTGGATAAGCTCTTATCTTTGTTCAAAGATTCTTGTAAGGAATTGGTTGATCTTCGGAAACAGGTATGACTTTGAGACTGCAAAAGTGGTGGAATAAAAAAGTTGTAGTGGTATCTTGCTGAGCTTGATATATAATTTTTTGCCCCAAAGATTGATGGACGACTTAATAGTCTTAAGAAGGAGGTTTCTTCACAAGATTCTAAGCACCGGAAAACACTCACTGAGGTTAGTTATGGGCTCAAAAAAACATTTCCAATAACTAATAATAGTTTGAAAGGGAATTCGGTGGATTTGAATAATTAATCAAAATTCAGTAAGCTAATCTTATGCATTATTTATCAGCTAGAAAAAGGTGTAGATGGCTTGTTTGATAGCTTTGCAAGATTAGATTCACGTATTTCAAGTGTTGGACAGACGGCTGCTAAAATTGGAGATCATTTGCAGGTGAGATATGTCCCGATTTTTCTTAGCAGTGTTCGTTTCTGTTAAAGTTGTTGCTATTCATGTTTTCTTTTTGGGTGTGTATCTGGTGTCAGAGTGCAGATTCTCAGAGGGAAACTGCTAGTCAGACAATAGAACTAATAAAGGTATTTTCTGTTGTAAAATGATCATGGTGCATGCTACTTTTCATTTAGAATGATTTAACATTTTCTTGTAATTCAATGCTTCAGTACTTGATGGAGTTCAATGGCAGCCCGGGTGACCTGATGGAACTTTCTCCGCTATTTTCTGATGATAGCCGTGTTGCTGAGGCTGCATCAATTGCTCAAAAATTAAGTAAGGCAATCTCCCCCAAATCCTCCTTCCCAAATTTAAAAAAAAAAGAAGAAGAAGAAAAAGAAAAGTTGCACTAATAGCTGAAGCTGCAAAATATACCTTATTGGAATTCACATCTTTGAAACAGCTATTTAACTAATTTACTTCATAAATTACAATCTTAGTTTTGGAAAACATGGTTGAGAATTCTCATTTTGGAGTATCCATTTTGCTCTCGGCCAACTCATTCTCTTTTACTCAAATCACCATCTCGATTTGGGTGGATGATTCATAAAAGAACAATATAAAATAAACCAAACTCAATAAAACTTATAGGAAGGCTATAGCAAACATATCCATATTCACAAAAGAACTGAGAAAGTTAGGATGAAAATCCCACTGTCTCCTAAATCTCTACAATACCTCATAATTATTCAAAAAAATTAGCACAATTATTAGTGCCCATATAGAAGAGTGATAGAAGTTATTATGTATCTAGCGATGTACTAATACTTGTTACTTGATTTAAACATCTGTTCTCTCGCACAGTAAATGTATATCTATAGTGTTTCTTGGTACTGATGTTTTTTATGCAAATACGATAGAGGAAGTGAAGATCATTTATCTCTTTCCTAATTGGTATTTTTAAATTTTGATGGTGTTTAATGGATGAAGCCACATTGTAAATTTTTATGGGAAATGTAAATATTGGTAGAAGAATTGAAGTGCAAACATTTGAGGGATTAGAATTTGATGGATTGAGTGGACTAGAACTTGGAGTGCAACCACTGAGGAACATAGGGTCTGGTTGGCTGGGCTTTTAGAAGCCACTTTTCAGCCTTTGAAGTTCTAGAAGTACTTTTGAAGTTGGTTGGGTTTCCAATGAATTTTTTTAGGTCTAAAAAGTCAAAAGTGAAAGCCCATCCAACCAACTCATTTGGGGATTTTGATGTTTTCATTTTAGTGCATTGTTTTTCTCTTCTGCTATTCCCTCTTTCTACTCATTCTATCAACTATTTTCCATATATATGAGATATGAACAACTTTTAATCCACGGTTTTTGCTGGTATAGGGTCATTTGCAGAGGAAGACATTGGAAGGCAAAGCATAACTGTACCATCAGTTGCAGGCAATGCAACAGCTAGCAGAGGACTGGAAGTTGCAGTCGCTAATCTTCAGGATTATTGCAATGGTAACCTAGTATGCATTAATGCTACATACATACATATATTATATTTTGTTTTTGCTATGCAGCTGCATCAATTTTTTTTTCATTTTTTTTTTTGAACAACTGCATCAATTTTTAAAAATAAAAAGTTTATGTAAGAGATGTTGCTGGTAGGTTATAATAAAATTGATTGAATTAAGAGGAGGATATATAACACATACACTTACGAATTTAGTATTTGCTAATGGGGATAATGCACATAATTTAGATCATTTTTCGTGCTAGCAAGAAGAAAACATTTATTTTCCTGTTTCTAGAGTAATTTGGAACCCTAGCAATGAATATTTGTGGAGAAGAATTTTCAGTAACTACATCATATGTTTTGAGCTGGTTTTATCTTATTATATAAATATATATATTTTGTAGAACTGGAAAACAGATTGCTGTCTCGATTTGATGCTGCATCGCAAAGAAGGGAATTATCTACTATGGCTGAATGTGCTAAAATTTTATCTCAGGTAACTGTTGTTCTTGGTCCCTATAAATGATGCTTTCAGAATTTTTGAAGAAAGAGAAGAACCAGATGAAAGAATTTGTGATAAGATTAAATTTAAGCACTATCTATCCTGAATTTTGTAATGTTTTTACTTTCCATTTTGGTTTTATTGCAACTAACTACGACTATGATGTTGCTGGTTTCAGCATTCATATATATGTTTTTTCTCGTTGAGATTAACATGATCCTATTCTTTGTATTTTTTTTTAAAACAATTATTTCTTTGTATAGTATTCTACTGATTATATACAAAGCTTCATTTCTTGAATGATACTTTCAGAGTAACTCTAAACTTCGCGTAAATGATTATTGCATTGTTTTTCTCTTCTACTTGATTGGTATCTGTGGTGTTTTCGCTTAACTGACTTACTGAGGTTCATGCTTTTTTTTCCTTTTTGTTTATTCAACCTCCCAAAGTTCCTTTCATATTTTTTTAAAAAAATCCATGTTCTCTGAAATCCTCCCTTCAGGTCATCTTTATGTTCCTGGGCTAGCTTCATATCTTCTGGGGGGTAGGAGGGGAATGGAAAGAGGAACTATGGATTAATTTTTTACTTGTCTTATATTTAGTTTATTTCTGTGATAGTGACTTAGTGCATCAACATTTAACTTAGAATCTGGTGAACCTCTTGGTCAAAGTATATTGTTTAGCATATCAGGAGTCTCTTTCCATTGCTGTTGTCACATCTTTTTAATTTTTTATACAGTTTAACAGGGGTACTAGTGCCATGCAACATTATGTGGCAACTCGTCCAATGTTTATCAACGTGGAAGTCATGAATGCAGATACAAGATTGGTTCTTGGTGACCATACTTCACAGGCCACTCCTAGCAATGTTGCTCGTGGGCTTGCTTCTTTGTACAAAGAAATCACAGGTCTTGAGACTTTCATTAATCTCTTTCAAGAGGTTGGAATCTTTGTAATAAACACGTACACATCTTAATGCTACATTTATTTGTCTTGCAGATACTGTACGTAAAGAGGCTGCAACAATTATGGCTGTTTTCCCTTCTCCTAATGATGTCATGGCTATTTTAGTTCAGGTAAATCTAGTAAATTTGCTCTTATTAGAATGGCTTTTTGAACTACTGCAATATTGGTCAACAACTTCATGATTATAAGTAGATTTTAATGTTTCATGCAGCGAGTTTTAGAGCAGAGGGTTACAGCCCTTCTGGACAAACTATTAGTGAAACCCTCTCTTGTAAATCTACCTCCTATGGAAGAAGGTGGACTTCTTTTGGTGAGTACAACTATTGAGATGTTATGAATTTCTTTCATTTCCCCTCAGTATACTTCTTAATTCAATTGGTGTTTTACTTGATATTCTTCAGTATCTTAGAATGCTGGCAGTGGCTTACGAAAAGACTCAAGAACTTGCTAGAGATCTACGTGCCGTGGGATGTGGTGACTTGGATGTTGAAGGTATTCTCTTTGTGGATGTATTCTTGGAAACTTTTATGAAACAAAAGGCGCTTTGTTAGAAATTGCATTTGCATGTTTTGCTAATAGCAAATGAATGGTTATCATACTGATTTTGCTTGTGGGTGCTCTTGGCATTATAGAGGTCATGTCTCATAGAACAGATTAGTGAATAGTCTGAGAAGCACCTTGCTTTCTTGATGTGTATTGGGGTACTAGATGAGTATTCTAAGGAACTTCTGCAGTTACTTGGTTAGCTATGTTGCAGTGAATCGTACTCTAGGTGGATGAACTTGTAAGTAAAAGAATGAATAGATGATGCCATTATATACCACACCTGTTCTGAGCCTGCTTTTTAGCTCCTCCCTGAAATATAATTACCTGCTTACTTGATGGGAGTGGTTATTTTATTTTAGTTAATTTTTTGTCAACATCTTTTGCTCTCAGGTGTAATTTATCATGTATGCTATTGATTGGATTTTTCTTTCAGTGATTGAATAACCTTCTGGGAGCTTATTAAAACTCGTTTTTTGGTGCAGGCCTCACAGAATCTCTGTTTTCTGCTCACAAGGATGAATATCCTGAACACGAGCAGGCCTCACTTAGACAACTTTATCAAGCGAAGGTTTGTTTAATTGCCTCATGAAAGTTTCAACTCTGATGTAGCTTTATCTGAGATAAAAGCATTATGTTAATTCCATTGTTCAGATGGCAGAATTGCGTGCTGAAAGCCAGCTATCTGACTCAACTGGAACAATTGGGCGCTCAAGAGGAGCTGCAGCAGTGTCTTCTCACCAGCAAATATCTGTCACTGTTGTGACAGAATTTGTGCGGTGGAATGAAGAAGCAATTTCCCGATGCAGTTTGTTTTCAACTCAGGTAATATTTATCTGTTTTGCCATCTAGATTTCACACTTAATTTATAATTCTCACTGGTACTTTACTAACTTGAATAAACAACAGAAGTTGCAGTTTCTCAAAAGTTTCTTTTTGATGTCCTCAATTGTTATTGAGACATAATAGAACTAAACTTCAGTCAAATTTACATCAATGAAGTTGGGTAGAAGGGTGTTACAATGTTCGTGGATTTGAAAGGTGGTTTCTGGCTACTAGATGGTCAGAGATCAAAGATGATTGTGTATAAAACTTGTAGTTGCATGGTGGTTTTTGTGCAGAGTGTCAGTGTAATGGAATTGTGAAGTGATTAGATTTGTTAGGGTTCAAATATTTAAAAAAAGGAGACTTGTTGAATCATAATCCTTAAAAGTAGTGCTTTTGATTATAGAGGAAAACTATAGGTGGGTTGCCTGTGTTTGTTGAGTGTGATTGTTATGATAAAATGAATCATGTATTGTCATGACATGGAGTTGAATTTAGCGTGCAGAAACTTAAACACAAGCCGAATAGGATAAAAAATAAAATAATGAGAAGTATACTTTCTAGTCTATATCCAAGGTTCCTACTAGCATGGCCACTAGTGAGAAGCTAAGCTGGAATTAGTATGAGCTCATGAATTCTGTTTCTAAAATGTAAAATCTTGAATATGCCATGGAGAGATGAATTTCTAGTGAGACTTCTGCCACCCATTCTTGGTGGTTAAAAATTGGCTCTAAATTTTTCTGGATTTGTTTTGAATTCAAGATATTTGTTCAACTTAACTTGAATGATCTTGTGTGTGTTCTTGTACAGCCTGCTACCCTTGCAACCAATGTTAAAGCAGTGTTCACTTGTCTACTGGACCAAGTAAGTTGGTGTTGAATTAATAGGTTCACTAATTATGTGTGGTATGCCATATTTATTCAACTCTATCATTACCCTGTTCTGTTTTCCAGGTCAGTCAATATATAACAGAGGGGCTTGAAAGGGCTAGAGATGGTCTTACAGAAGCTGCGGCCTTGAGGGAAAGATTTTTACTGGGCACTAGTGTTAGTAGAAGGGTGGCTGCTGCTGCTGCATCTGCTGTAATGCTCCGACTAACAGTCTCTTTGACATTGAAATTGAATTTATTTATTTTCTGTTGAAAAGTGTTCTTTGAAGGAAAACAAGTGAGCGATTCAGAGAACAAATTTTTGAGAACAAAGTTTGGGAAATAGAAGATTTTGAGCACAACAAAAAATTGTCTTTCTGTTTCTTTTTTTTTTTTGCCCAAATATATATATATATATATATATTCAATTATTTTTAGAAAACATTAGCTAAGCACCTTTTCTTTATTCTTAAAAACAACAAAAACTGGATTTTTTAAATTCTGTAAAGCATATATCCTTATGTTTTACTTAGAAGCAATTCATAGACTTCTTAAAAATTGGCTGACGTAAAGATTATTTTATTGTTGGTGTGTAGGCAGAAGCTGCTGCTGCTGCTGGGGAAAGCAGCTTTAGATCTTTTATGGTTTCTGTGCAACGTTGTGGCAGTAGTGTGGCTATAGTTCAGCAAGTACGTTGAGCTGTACCCAAATCGTGTTGAATTCAGCTCATAAAATGGGTGGCTTCATATTGTTTAGAGATTAATTTGTTCTGAACTTTGTCTACAGTTCTTTGCCAATTCTATATCTCGGCTTCTCCTACCTGTGGACGGTGCGCATGCTGCTTCTTGTGAAGAAATGGCAACAGCTATGTCTAGTGCAGAAGGAGCGGCCTATAAAGGCCTTCAACAATGCATTGAAACTGTCATGGCTGAGGTTAGTATCACCCTGAGGACCTGCTATTGGCATTTAGTCAGGAATCACAAGCTCTATGTCCCTTTACCATCATAACATATAAAATGATTGTCAACTGCTGCTTTATGACGGGTTTCTGTTATTTCTAGTTGACAGATTTCCAGAATTTAGATTCTATTGTGCTAATTTGTCTCTTTTCTTGAACCATGTATCTTTCCCTTGTGAAACCCCTCTGTGCAGGTGGAGCGGTTACTTTCAGCCGAACAAAAGACAACGGATTATCGTTCACCTGATGATGGAATAGCTCCTGATCATAGGCCAACAAATGCTTGCACAAGGTACAATCAAGGAGTTATCCATGTATTTTATGGAAACATGAACCAAAACCAGAAATTGATTTGCTTCATGATTTCCCAATTCTCATTTACATTTATATTCTTCTTTTGTGAATAATGAGTTAGTGCCAAAAAAATTACCGTAGGAACTTTTGAGTGTTGTTGCTGTTAGTGCTAACCTAAGTCTACATCCTTCCCCCTTCAGCTTGTATTTCTGTTTCTTATTAAAAAATAAGAAGAAAATAGAGATAGAGACAGAGAAGTGCTTTGGAGTCTTCATTGAATTGTTTGACTTTATATATGGTTGCGTATCTTTATATATGATTCAAAAATGTTACAAGCTGCAAAATAAATTGTTAATATTGGAGTATGATCAACAAATAATGTGTTCTCTCTTAATTTTGCTAGAGTGGTAGCTTATCTTTCCCGTGTACTAGAATCTGCATTCACAGCTCTTGAAGGCCTTAACAAACAAGCATTTCTCACTGAACTGGTACGGGTTTTATTTACTATTTCTCTTGACTCATCTATTGACTTTGTTGGTTGTGATTAGTTATGCTGGTTCTTGTGCATATGATAGATAATTTCTTTGGTGTTCATGGTTGTATTCAAAAAGAAGCATTCATATTTTTGGGATGTGATAATGTCTGATCTGTTTAATGCCTTTAACAATGCCTCTAGAACACTGGCAAAAAATTTCACTTTAACCCTCCATTGCTTCGTTGATCAGTTCTTAACCTGATACACTGCAATTTCTCTGAGCACTTCATACTTGATGATGTTGTTCCGAACAAACTTCATTTTTAAGTGCTTATGTGATGCCATTCATTTTCTCATTATTATTTTGTTTGCCTTTGGGCCCGGGATTACTGGATTAGGGTGTGTAGGAATTGGGTACTTTAATGATTTCTGCTGAATTAGAGTACGTTTCCCATTTGAATTGGATTTTTTCTTGCAATTGCTGATCAGGGAAACCGCTTGCATAAAGGGCTGCTTAATCATTGGCAGAAGTTCACTTTTAATCCCAGGTAACAGACATGTCAAACATTCTGATAATTTAGTTGAAAGAGAGTTTTCCCCCCAAACTTTTTTATGTCCACATATGGAGTCATTTAAGTGTTTTGCTATTTTCTTTTTGCTGATTCATGCTCTTGTCTTTGTTTCTCAATTCTAAAGCGGAGGTCTGCGGCTGAAGCGTGACATAACAGAGTATGGAGAATTTGTGCGTAGTTTCAATGCTCCTTCCGTTGATGAGAAGTTTGAGTTGCTGGGCATGTAAGTACTTCTATTCCCTCCACTTGTTCCATTTTATATCCACCTTTTTAGCTTTCCTCAAATTTCCTGATGAATTTTCTATGTCCAGCATGGCCAATGTCTTTATTGTTGCTCCTGAGAGTCTCTCCACTCTATTTGAGGGTACTCCAAGTATTCGGAAAGACGCACAAAGGTATTACTGGTGGTATTATGAGGATTGTGTTTTTCCCTCCTCCTTACATTGTGACAAACTTTTAATTTGGCTTCCACTCAGGTTTATTCAACTGAGAGAGGACTACAAAAGTGCAAAACTGGCTGCTAGGCTAAGTTCCTTGTGGCCAAGTTCCAGTTGATGAAGTAGTGTGCTGATTTAGATCAAGCAGCTCATTTGATGAGGAAGCTGGCAGTTAAAGACCAAGTTTTGATAATTCCTTGAGAATTAATTTAAGAGTTCATTTTCTTGCCGGCGGCGATAGATTACTTCCTTGCCCCACTTCATATTTCTTCTTTTTTCCTATATTGATTTCTCCTATTTGTTGAGTGTATATTTGTGGAGGTACAAGTAGGAAGATGTGATAGATTTATAGCCTTGAACGTCGAAAGCTTTATTTATGTCCCTAGTTCCTGCCAAATATTATTTGCCTGAAAATTCATAGACATGGTATTCTGGTGTGTCCTTGAACTCCTTGTAAATGATTCTTTGGAGAGTTAATGATAACAATTAAAGTAGTGTTGCTTAGTGAATTATTCCTTAGATACAACAATCTATTCGTATTGAAATTGCAGGGAACTCACTGGTTTAAATAATTTGAAGTTACTAAAATGGCTGCATTTTCAATATGCAAAATGCAAATTTGAAACCTAAAAAAAAAACGGAGCTTAAATCATTTTATTTCATTTTTGTGGTGTTGCAGAATTTCTCAAGTGACAAAATGAAAATTTTAAATTAAGGAAGGCTTTTGCAAATTTCTTTTGAAAATACCACCATGATTGTATAAATGAAAAGACTGGCCAAAGCATTTGACCTAATTCTGAGTTAGTCAATCAATTTCAGTCTCACAACTTATTACTAATTTGAGCAATTTCCTGTGAACAAAGGTTTTTTCCTACTTTTCAAGGGACTGTCAAAGGTTTACTAATTAGTTCCAATAATGAAGGCACAAAGGGAGGTCCAAAATGCAAGTTTTCTATACTCTATGTGTAGCTCATAAATCATAAATTAGAAGAAAAATGGGAGAGATAATAAAAAAAGTAAAGCTAGTGACTGGGACACATGACCATGCCCCTTGTGGTTTGTGGTGGGGTGCCGTTTAGAGTGTCATTTCCTACCTTAAAAAGCTCTCTCTCTCTCTCTCTCTCTCTCTCTCTCTGTAGGGTTGGACAGAAAGATGATTGATGAAGAAGAAATATTTAGTGGATCTGGCTGTTAATGGATGGCCATAGCAAAGTTACCCATCACTTGCAATTACATGGCATTGTGCCAAACCCATTATAAATGCCCTTTCCTCTCTCGTAGGATGGGCCTATCTACACACACCTCTCTCTCTCTTTCTCTCTCCCTCTCCAACAAAATAAACACACCCAAAAGAATCACAAGTGCTAAGATTTTTAAAACCCCACAATGGCTACTATTATTACGTCTTTTGGGGTTAATTCATGATTGTAATATATCCCCGTATCTTTTCAAGTCGCTATTGACCCATACGGCCAAAGATTTCTCTCTCTTTTTTTCTTCTCTTGGCCATCTCAATCTAAATTCCTAACTAGATTGACTCGAGGGCATTAGTAGCCAGTGCATATGTATCTATAAATGTATGTTGTATGGTTGACCAAATCAAATGGAGGTTGAACTAGAACGATTGTTATTCCCCTCAACTATTCAATCAAACTAAGAGCATTACATGTCAAAACCCAATTCAAGAAAGGACTTCAATTTTTTTTTTTGGTTTCTTCTCATAGAAAGTGCTCCACAACTCTATATCAATATCAATTTGTTACAAAGTGCAAAGAAAGTGAGAGAAACAAAATAAAAGTGTGACGCAAACTTTATGTCATGGTGGTCCAATTTCAATCACTCTTCTTCTTCTTCTTATTCAGAATTTATTATCATCAATGTTATTAACTCCCTCTTCATTTTTTTTTTCAGCTTGAAAAGAATGTTTCAATGCCAAGATTGGCCTTATTTATTTAATATCCCATCTCACAAAAAGAAGAAAGAAAGGGAAGTACAAATAATATTCTAAATATATATAAATATATTTTATACTATCCCCATCCTATGTAGTCTTTATGGGTACTATAATGTTCCTTTCTTATATTTTGATAAGAAAGATGATATAATATGAAAGGTTATCCCCATTATCAAAGGCCAAAAAATAAAAGAGATGAAGAATATGACTGAGAATTAGAATTTTGTTTAGGGAAAACAAAATTGTAGAAGACATTTCAAGTCCAAAACTAGTTTATGCCTCTTATTTTATTCCTGTCTAAGTTCATTGCTCCTATTGCTTTACTTTATATTTATATATCTAGGGCTGGGCAACCTATTTATTTACCTGCATATATAAATTATTTCATTATAATCCTTTTAGTTAATTGATTAATCATATGTTCATTATCAGGCCTTATATCATTAGTTTTAAAGTTACTAAATCAAATTTAAAATGTGAAAAGGTCACATCTGGAATTCCACACTATACTTGAAAAGAAACGCTAAAAATCTAATAATTAAATTTTAAGATTTGTATATTATAATATAAATAGAGTAATGTTAAAAAGTTAAAAGTGTAATTTAATATTGGGTTTTATTTATTTTAATTTAATAATTATTAAATTATTAAATTTATATTACACAATTAATTTTTAATAACAATTCTTTTAAATATTTACATAGCTAAATGAAAATGAAATAGGATAAGTGAACAAATAAATTATACATAAATTTTTTAGGTAATATTTGTTTTGATGTAATATCCGTAATGAGAGTGGGATTATAGTAGTATTACCACACCGATTCTTATTAGAATTTTACAGTTATACGTGCTTAGGTAAAAATAGTAATATGATAGGTAACTTTTTAGGAAATCCTCATATTGCACCTTTAAAATTTGTGAAAATTACATGAAATATGGGATTTCATAACAAAGTTAGAAAAATATGGCATTTTTAAGTTTGCCACTCTTCTATGGCATTTTTTTACATTTAAGATTTTTTATGGTATTTGATATGCCATATTTTTATAAACTTATTATCCAATCTCATATTTTATGTTTTTGTTTTTAGCTTAATTAGTTTTATTTATTTTTTAATTTATTTTACACTTACATTTTAGGGTTTCTTTTTATTTGAAAAATTTACACCAAATATTACATTTTTTTTTTCAAACATTACATTTTTAATTTGACAAGAACATTTTATTTTTATACTTTTATTAATTTTTTTTTCTTTTTTACTTATTGAAACTTCAAAAAGTTTTTTTTTGTCTTTTTCATATATTTTTTAGTCAATTTTGGCTCTCTTTTTTCTTTTCAACTTTTAAGTCAGTTGCTACTTTTTTTTTCTTTCTTTCGCTTATCTCTCTCTATTGTTTTTTTTTAATTTCTTTTTGTGTCTCTCTTTTTTTTTTTTTAATTTTTTTTCTCAACCTAATTTTTTTCTCTTAATATATATAATAAGTGTACATTTTTTTATTTCATTTTTTTTTTACAAAAATTAAACTTGTTTTTTATTTAAACTACTATTTGTCTTTTTTTTTTTGTTAAAAACTAATTATTCTATTAAAAACAGCAGAAAAAAAAAACCAGTTTCATCAACATCATCCTGAAAAAAAAAACAATATAAAAAATCATAATCTAAAAAGAATCCAAACTTTAAAAACTAGTTTCATCAACATTGAAAGAAACTAATAATTTCATTTAAAGAATACAAAAAATAGTTTCATCAACAAGATAATGAAAAAAATTACAATCTAAAGACGATACTAACTTTAAAAACCAGTTTCATCAATATTAAAAGAAACGAATTATTTCATTAAAAGAGGCAAAAAAAAAAAAAAATAGTTTCATCAATAACATAATAAAAAATACACAATGCCTAATAACTAAACTTTTACAAATTAACGATACTAAATTTAAAAACCAGTTTCGAACATATAAATTTTATATCAATACCTAATAATCAAACTTCTAACTTCATTCTTTATTTTGGCATTTAATTTTTTATTTGCTTGCTCAAAAATTAGAGTTAATTTAAACATACAATATGCAGCAAATATAACAAAGAGAATCATAAATTAAAATGAAAGAGAAAAAAAAAAGAAACAAAGAAAATTAAAGAGACAAAAGTGCAATAAAAACCATAAAAGAATAACAAAAAAAAACAGTGGAATGTGAGAAACCAGTTAGTAAAACAACCAAAATAAAAACAAACAAATAAAAACCAGTTTCTTGAAATAAATTAATAAAAAATTGAATAAAATTCAATTATGAACAACAATAAAAAAAAATTAGTTATAAAAACTAGTTACTTAAAAAAACCAGTTATGAAAATAATAAAATAATATGTGTGTCAGAAACTGATTAATTAAAATAAAATAAAAATTGTTGTTCAAATATCATACAATAAGAAAACTGGTTTTATACAAACTAAAAAATATATAATAATATCATAAAAATTGAGCAACCCTATTAAAGAACAGTTAAAATCTGTGAAACCAGTTTCGACATGTGAAATCAGTTTTGACGTTATAAAAAATCATAACAAAATACAAATGTTAATAATAAAGTTAATTGAAACCAGTTTCATCAGACAATCAAATAAAACCATACACACACAAATATACAAAAAAAAAATAAAAATACTAATTACAAATATAATCAAAACAACACATAATGCCTACCAATAATTTAATAACAAAATATAAATGTAAGTTTCCAACCTAGAAAAAAAATAATAAAAAAGTAACTTGAAAAAAATTCTAATAACATAATGAAACTATTTTTTTTTATTCTTTTAATGAAATTAATAGTTTCTTTCAATGTTGATGAAACTGATTTTTAAAGTTTATATTATCTTTAGATTATAATTTTTTATATTGTTTTTTCTTCAGGATGATGTTGATGAAACTGGTTTTTTTTTTTTTCTGCTTTTAATTAAATAATTAGTTTTTAACAAAAAAAAAACAAATAAAAAAAATAGTAGTTTAAATAAAAAAAACAAGTTTAATTTCTGTAAAAAAAAATAATATCTATAGTTGAGATCATTTTTTATTTATTTTAGTATTTTATTTTTTTAAAAAAGAAATAATAAATAAAATGAAACACAAATTTAAAGTTTTTTATGGCATTCCTCAAGACTTTTTCCCATATTTGTAAGTTTTTTTAAAAAATGCCATATTTAGTGTAATTAAGTTTTTATGCCATATATATCAAAACTTATCTTTATTTTCCCATATTTTTGTAAATAGCTCTTAAAATTTTATGCACAAAAAATGTACCTAATGAAAATATAATAGTAATATAAGTGGTAATATAAAGGAATAAGAAATATAATGAGAATAATATTACGACATTTGATTTAACTCTCTTGTGAACATTGTAATCAAATAAAGTATTTGATATATTGATAAAAAGATTTTTAATATTTAAAATTTAAATAAAAATAAAAAAGAAAGGTAAAAGAGGTATTTTCTAACCATGCAATCATCTTTTCATTGGTTTTATAAGAACATCTCGAAAGTGTTGGAAAAAAGCCTTTATATAGTAAAAAAAAGATAAAAAACTTAATTTTTCACAGTTTAAAATAGGCTGGCCGCGACAAGCTCACACTTTAGCTAAAGTCGCTCTTATAACGTCTTCTAGCACTGTTTGGTGGCTGAGTTATCCAAATTGTATTTAAAACTTATTATAGCATCTCCAATGGAGATGTAAATAAGTGATGCAACTACAAAATATAGCTCACTTTGTTAAAAGTCTACTCTAATGGTGTGCTAAATTATGATGCAAAAATCTCAAATAATCAAAAGTGAATATAGCATGATACAAAATTCGTATTACAATAAATGTTATGCTTTTATATTTACCATTATACAATTTTTAATATTTTATTATTAAATTTTAACTAACATACTCTTTTGAATTAAATAATTTACATTATTATTATTTTATTATTAAATTTTACATTTAGCTTTGTATTATTATTATTTTATATTTTTTAATAAATTATTGAGTAAGCATTAAATAACATATTAAATTTTGCATTACGATTTAGAATATGCATTGGAGCACAATAGTAAAAATTGATGTAAAAATATTACAAACTATTTTTTGTACAAAATATAGCTCAATTTTTGCATCTCCCTTTAGAGATGGTCTAACGCGAGATGTAAAAGTTGAGCTATATTTGACACAACAAGTAGTTTTTTAATATTTTTATATTAACTTTTACTATTATGCTCCATTACATAATTATAAATCTTGGTGTAAAATTTAATATGTCATTTTATGCTCACTTAATAATTTATTAAAAAATATAAAATAATAATAATATTAATGCAAAGGTAAATATAAAATTTAATGCAAGTCATTTAATCTAAAAGATTATATTAACAAAAATTTAATAATAAAATATTAAAAATAACATAATAAATATAAAAATATAATATTTATTATAATACAATTTATATCATGTTATACTGTCTGTAATCTAAATTTACATTAATTTTTTTTATGTAACATATTTACATCATAATTTACTATATTAGTAAGTTTTAAAAAAATAAATTATATTTTATGTTTGCAAATATCTTTAATGTAATGAGATTACAAATATATGATGATATAATGGCCATATTGCAATGTAAAACTATTGCAAAATAAAGGAAACAACGTAATAACCAAATTTCAATCAATTAATATGAAGCATGAAGGTATATATATATATATATAAATATATTAGTAACTAGATTTTAGTAAAATAAAAATCGTATAAATATTAATTAAAATTGGAAAGGTGACTTCTGAAAAAAAGGAAAAAAAAATGAAATTAAGTAAACATAAGTAATATAGTATTCTTTTCATTCCATCCTGCAAATTGATGGAATAAAATTTACCATACAAAAATATATTTTATCGATTGTGCCGTGTGTAGATTTTTTTTTTACTTTGGTCAAAGTTAGCCATTATTAATGGAGAAAAGACAAAAAATATACCTATTGGAAACCACACCATATAGACATATAATACATATCATCGAAAATATGATCCTCATTCAAATAATCAAACCTACTTTAAAGACAAGAACAGTAGATAATTTATTGGCATAAAAGATGAATTTATGGTTAATAATAATAATAAATTCTCTATGGCTAAATACTTGTCCTTCATTCTTATTGTTCAATGTAAATATAATTAAAAATTGATTTAAGTTATTACATTTAAGTTATTACCATTACTACATGCTATTGAATCATATGTCTATTAGGTAATGATTAATAACATATCAAAGTGGAAGAAAAAAATGCCAAAAAAACAGATGTTGGTACCTCACTCTATATTGGTATATATAATATATAAAACACAGATCAAGTGAGATAATTTATTTTAATTAAACATATATGCCCATATAACATAAGCTATTTGGTCAAACACTCAAAGTTGCTTTTAACAAATAATTTTGTTTTTAAGCTTGAGGCAAAGCCAAGAACATGGTTCTCTACTCTAATTTTGGCCTCTTATTAAATTTCTTACTTGTTGCCACATCTCTCAAAAGTATTAATTGGAAATATATAACTTAAATACCAAGCCCTACACTTAGGTTGCTTGATGGAGCATGCCTTTCTCTCTTTTTAATTTTTTATTTTTTCTATGGCATATGCAATTATATATGTATATTTATATATATCTATTTTTCTTTGTGTATATTTAGGAATATTTATTACAAAGTATCATTTTTGCCCCTACTAATAGAAATGTCTCAGTTAAATATTTTAATAGTATGTTATCACCATAATTATTTAAAAAATTAAAAACAGATATATTAATAACTATATAATTTATATGATTATTTTAAAAAAAATGAAGTTATAATTTTTTTTAATTACCAAAAACAAAAAGAAAAATATTCTTACTTCTTTTTTTTGAAAGGTGTAGCTTGCCTTCATAATCAATTAAGTTCTAGTTACACATTACAAATATGGAAAATTACTATTTCAAATCTTCTCTTTATCTACCCTAATACAAATTTAGTAACTTTTTTTTTTTTGCTAAAAGCAAACTTAGATAATTATGAGCTGTTACATTGACAAACCTACTTATATATAATTAACCCTTACATTTTTTTTTTGTTTCTTTGGATGAAGAATTCACCCTTACATTAGGAAAAAAATAAGGAGAATTTCGATACTACCAAATAGGGTAGAGAAATATAAATATGGAGTTTATATAGTACCCTTTTAGTTGGTTGTGTCACATATATATTTATATGAGCTTTGACTACCGAAATTTAGTCATATTTATTAATAATAATAAAGAAATAAAAAGACTTTAAATAATTAATGACCCCACACGTTTGCAATCTGCAAAGCAGAGCCTCGTGCTACCCACGTCTACCGGCCTACAAAGTTCAGTAACTCATACAGTACTATTTTATTTTTTTATGTAAATTTCAATTAAAAAAAACTAATCAATATTTGATCCTAATTTGAAATAGAATAGAAATAGAATGACCATCCAAGGTCAATCATGCATCGTCCAATTCCAAATACTTTATTTTGACTGTTGTTGTAATTTTATTTATCTTTAGAGATAATAACCAAAATTTTGTTAAAATTAAATTAGAAACTCAAACAGATAATTATATATAACTGCAATTAGTTATACATATAATTTATATAATTTTTATTAGTGCTGTAAAAGTATTAAACTATAAATAAGAATATTAACTACTTCACTTAATAATCAATACCAATTAATTTTAAGATAGAATTTTATAATTTTTATCATAGTATCAGAGTCATATATTTAGTTGACTTTCAATCCATACCTAGACGCAAGCAAACAAAATGACACTCCCAGCTATGAACAAAAATAAGCGAGCAAATAACACTATTTGTAATATGTGATTTAAGATTAGTAAACGAAAAATAGCTATCATCTCAAGGGGAATATTGGATAACATTATTTCACATTGATCAAATGTAAAATATT
This sequence comes from Cannabis sativa, assembly GCF_029168945.1. Lineage (NCBI taxonomy): Eukaryota > Viridiplantae > Streptophyta > Magnoliopsida > Rosales > Cannabaceae > Cannabis > Cannabis sativa. Next base: position 36,046,461 of record NC_083601.1, on the reverse strand, counting down.
GAATTATATATAAGAACATAAGTTACACCATCATTACCAATTAATTTTGAGATGAATTTTCATAATTCTTGTTAGGCTGTGTCATATGTTATCTATCGTAAACTTTAAAGAGGAGTGCTACCGTCAACCTCCTATTACAACCTCTTACTCAACCTCCATGCTCAAAAGTCAAAAATATATGCTGGAATATTTTTTTTTCAATTTTTTTTTTCACGATGGTGTTCGTTATGCTTACAACATCATCCTTGTAAATTTTTAAAAAAATTCGAATAGTTTATAGTGCCAAAAATATGTTTGAAGTTTTTTGAACACGCGCGCGTGGTAAACTGGAATATCAAGAATTCTGTTGTAGACATTGTAAACTATTCAGAATTTTTAAAAAATTTACAGGAATGATACTGTAACTATAACGAATACCACTATGAAAAAAATTAAAAAAAAAATATTCCAACATGTGATTTTGAACGTAAAAGTTGACTAAAAAATTGTAATAAGAAGTTGTAATTAGTACTCCTCAACTTTAAATACACTTGTAATACATGTCAACCACATTCATTCTACTTGCACAAATTTGATTTATTTTATATTTATTATTGTATCAATTTATTTGACTCATTAATACACTATATAAAAATATATAAAACTGTAAACAAACAAATAAAATTAATAATTTATCACCAAATATTAATACACTAATAAATTTTTTAATGTTAATTAATTGCCAAACATAAATAAATTATGATATATATATTCCATGATTTTATTCCCTTCAACTTTAGATTTCTCTTTTGCAATAAATAAATAATATATGAAAAAATTACACCGTGCACCATTTTTTGGAAAAGAATATATTTTGCGGTAAAAATAATTAATTACAAATATTCAATACTTAATTTTTTGTAAAATATGTTTATAACAAAGAGTGTTTGTAAACATGTAAAAAATATTTAGAAACTATTTACAAACATGTAATAATTGTTTACAAACTTTTATTTCTTATTTTCATAAATAAAATTTATATTTTTATAATATATCATATTTTTAATATACATATATATATATTTGAGTTTTTGGGTATTTTAATTTTCTCCCATAAGATATCACTATAAATAATATTTTCAATGATATATTAAATAAATGTGTCAATAGCCTTGTATCTTACAAATTGATCATAATCTAACACAAAATACTATCGTGCCAAAGAGGTTCGATCCATTTTCAACACATTTAATTATGTTCAGCCTTAAGTTACAAAAACTGTGTTATTTTGGTTTCAAAATTCGCTTTGTCACTTGTAAATTTTAATAGTTAATAATACTGAGTTGATGAGATTATTATTATTATTATGTTTTACTTAACTTAGTGTTTGTTATAATACCTATATAATAAATACACTTTATGTTGATTAAAAAATCATCTGGTTGAACCCAATGCCAAGACAAGATTAATGAGCTTTTTAAGACAAGAGTAGAGTACCATGTGAGGGAAAATGAAAAAAAAAATAAAATAAAAAGAGTCAAGGTTGACAAAAGAAAGTCAATTATACACTCTCATAGTCATAGTATGAAAACGAGCTTCACACTCTCGTATTCATCTTTACTCCTAAAAAGAAAACTTTAGTAAAACGACACCGTTTGGATCAATCTTCCCATAAGAGTTGTGTTCAAACAAAGTGGTCCTAACCCATAACCCATCACAGTCTCACTCAAACACACACCTACCTAGCCACGCCCACGCGACTCAGACTTTGCTCTGCTCTGCTAAATTCAGTTACAAGCTTTATTAACAAATTATTATTTTTTCTAAGTGGACCCCACGAATTTCACCTTCACGCCACCTCACAGCATCTCTCCTTCACCGTCAATCACACGCGCTGGGAATCCAATCTCATAGTGTGAATCCTCTATATCCACCGTCAGATGTGATTACTTTTTAAAACATTTTTTGACAGATGAGCCGTTAAACTGTCGCCTCACAAGTCTCGAGTATGTACACACCCACACACATGAAAAGATTCACACGCGCTCGACTAAAGAAAAGAAAATAACCACTCTCTTACTAATCGCACCACGTGGCTTTACTTTGGTTGAGCACCTCAAAGTGGCCTGGCCTTGGGCTCGACGTGTCGGTTACGAGTTCTACGGATTTGGGCGCCGCAAGTAAGGTTGGGTGGGTGCCCCTAGTCAAATTAAGTGAAAGACGGCATAAATAAATAAATCTGATTTTTTTTCTTTTTAATTTGGTAATACATCACTATTTTCAATTATTATTATTCCTCTTTTATTTTTAATTATGATCAAATTTGAGAAATAATAATTGTTGGTTCCACCAGAAAGTACTGAATAGTAAAATTTCGAGGTAGAAAATGATTATCAGTTTAATTTTTTTTAAATATAGCAATAATGATATATCATAATTGTTTAAAAAAAGAAGAGGAAGAAGAAGTCAAATGGCTTATTGGATCATTATTGTTGGTGTTAATGGGTAGGAGGTGCAATTTTTATGAGAAATATTGAACCTTGAGAACATTGAAACGTGACGGACATAATTGGTATTAGATTTGAAAATCATAAATGTAACATGAGATGTTTCTCGTACCAAAAACCTTTTTATTTTTGTTAATGATTCAATAAATATATAACGAGTTATATCCTAGAAGCTAGAACTTTAATTTCTAGTAGGAGTATTATTACTATTACATGCATCTCGAATTTTTATTTATTTTTCATGTTGATTCATGTGATCACTATTTTTTTTTGTTTAATTCAGATCTATAAATAATTAAAAAAATATAAATTAAACATGATGAAAAAATTATATTTTCTATAGTCATTAATCGTTTTATATTTATGTATCTTTTAAATGAAAACTATATGAGTATTATTTTGTCTGTATAACTTGCAACAACAATGTGATTATATATATATATTGATTCATATTAATATATTATTGCTTTTATAGTTGGAAAAAAATTAATTGAAAGGGACCGGGAAAGTTATAACCATCACTTTTTTATTTTTATTTTACGTTGATAAGAATAAACAATTTCAATTAAAAATAATTATATAACTTGGTTTCATAAATTATGAGGCTTTTTAATTAGCATTACTCAAAATATTACGAGTGACCAATTTATAAAACACGAGTTTATATGGACATATAATTTGAATAATCAATCACACATTCCAAAAAAGATATATAACCAAAATTATTTTGACAAAAAACCCCGGAAATTTGGACTTACATTATCCCTAAATTAAGGGCAATAATTTTTTCTAGATATTACAAAGATATTTGGAGAGACCAGACCGGCTTTCCTTTGAGTCTCACCGACCCATTCAAATCTACCAAAATTAACCATCATTCTAAAAGAAATTTATAAGAGCACCCAAAACTTTGGTTTTTGTTTTTTTTTTAATGTGATTGTATTATTTTAATCGTTTCTGTCTCTTTTTGTCGGTATATCTCTATAGCTCCACTCCCTAGACACCGTGTGGAATTTTTTAACATCATCAAATCCGGCTTTGACATTTTCCAAAGTCAACCCCAAAACCAAAACCAGTTTTCAATTTCTTCAACACACTTAATCAGATAACATTAATTTTTTTTTTTTTTAAAAAAAGAAAAACTCTGCATAGAGATGCCAACCCCACCTCTTTCTCTCTCTAGAAAAAGCCCACTTGTGTCTCTCTAGTCAGAACTCTTTTTTCTTTTATTTATATATTTATTTATTTATTTTGTAAAAACCCGCTTTCTCTTTCTATATATACATGTTGTTATATATTATTCCTTTCCCACTCATTTGCATCCTTATCTTTCTCCCTCATCAAAAGTCAGCGCCTTCTTTTGTCTTTCTCTCTCTCTTTCTCTTCCTCTGTCCTCAAAGCCAGAGCAAGAGCCAACACAGGTTACAGAGCTTGTCGGAGCACCACCATGGAGGTCGACTGGGATCTTCAGGCAGTCGTGAGAGGATGTTCCATCACCGGCGCCGGTGTCAGGGCTTCAACTACTACTACTAATACAACAACCAGTACTTCAACGGCCACACCAGGCTCAGGCTCAGGCTCAGGCTCAGCCTCCTCTGTTTTCACGGCGGACTTTCTAACCACGGCTGCAACATCCTCTTCCATGTTATTTTCTTCTTCTTCGTCTTCTCCATTCGGTTGTAGTACTAGTTGTAATAGCAGTAGTAATATTAGTGAACATCAAAGCTCTGGTCAACTCTTTCTTGTTCCAGATCCCAATTGTATGAGACCCAGAAACTTCGTTGTTGAAGAGCTTCATGAGCTTTACAAGCCTTTCTTCCCTAAATCTCAAACTCAGATTCATACTCCTCTTTCATCGCTTTCTTCAATATGTAGCAGTACTACGAGTACTAGCACTCCTTTTAGGTCAAATGACCAAATACGACAACTAAAGCAACCTCACCACCAACACCAACCCAATACTAAGCAATCTCATAATAATGGCTCCACCACCACCCCACGATCCAAAAAGAGGTACATTAAAATTTGATCGTAGATCTTGTTTACAATTAATGTCGTTTTATATGGTTTACTTACTTTCTTAGTTTACTTTTCCATTTCAGGAAGAATCAGTTGAAGAAAGTTTGCCAAGTACCAGCTGAGAGTCTCTCTTCAGACATCTGGGCATGGCGTAAATATGGTCAAAAACCCATCAAAGGCTCCCCATATCCAAGGTACTTTTCTCCTTTTGTCATAAAACTATAAAACCAGTTGTGTTTGGTTTAGGTTATATAGTTGTTAATTATTTATTAAAGATGAGTTTTCATTAATTTATATTTTTGGGTATTTATTAATTTCAGGGGATATTATAGATGTAGTAGCTCAAAAGGTTGTTTGGCCCGAAAACAAGTGGAGCGAAACCGGACTGACCCGGGAATGTTCATAGTAACTTACACCGCCGAGCACAACCACCCAGCTCCAACTCACCGTAACTCACTTGCCGGTTCCACTCGCCAGAAACCCTCTACTCCCCCATCTATCTCCGGCACCGGTGACTTGAACAATCAGACCACCAAGACTTCCTCTCCAGCGACCTCAGGTGAAGAAGAGGTCTCTATTCCTCAAACGCACAGTACAACCACTGAAAGCAAAGATGGACCCGAGAGTATTTTAATGGATGATGACGATGAAGACGAGTTTGGGCTTTCAGATGTGGCCATGAGCGATGATTTCTTCGTGGGTTTGGAGGGTCTTGGAGGTCCGACCACCGGAGAGTTCTTTTCCGATAATTTCCCGACGAGTTTTTCCCTTCCATGGGTCGCTAACAGCGCCGCCACCGCTGCCGGTGGCCGCTAAGTATCCGGTACATTCGATGACGTTAGATATGGGGTTCAATACAATGGGAAATGATTAAATGGAGTGGAATATTGGGCTAACAATGATGATTAGTGAGATTAGTGAAGAAAAAAAACAGAGTTGTAATTAGTCATTTAATTATATCTTTTGTTAATTAATTTATTTTTGGTTTTGAGTATAGTTATAAAAACTAAATATTAATTTTTAAGAATTATTATTTTTGGTTTTATGTATTTAGTGCAGCTAGAATATCACTTCTCTTGTTCATCAAACTTTCTATTCATTCCCTTTTGTGTAAAATTTGGAATCAAACATGTTACAATGTTATCATTATTTTGAATGGAAACTATTGGTAGTTTTTATGCACAATATAGGGTCAGTTTCCTTTCTAATCATTCATTGTATGTATAAAATTGAATTAACATCTTGTAGAACTATTAAGTGTATGTAGCTAAAATACATGAACGTTTCATCTCATGTACAGTAATTTAGGACCTGTGTGCCATTGACAATGGCTATTCTATGTAATGTAATTTATTATAGTGGAATTTCTCTTCAGAGATTCTCAAAGAATGAGTTTGGTTTCCTTTAAAGTTAAGTTAATAAATAATGGAATGGCATTTTTTGACATTTAGGGACAAAAGAATTTGGCATATCCCCATTGGTATGAAAATTCATTCACTTTGTGCACCTGTTTTCTAACCCTTTATGGTATTACTGTAGCTTCTGATAAACTAAACAGCAGAGTGGAAAAGTTGATGTGTAAATAACAATTCTCAAACACGTTTCAATATCTTATTTTGTGGTTTTTGAGGCCACGAAACTTCCATTTCAGTAACTTTTAGTTGCTCTGCCTCTCACTGTCTCACACCACAAATATTACTTGCAATTTTCTTGAATATAAATGTAAAATACAGAAACGGTAAAAATTGGTTTCTACGACTGTTTTAGATAGAATTCTGACTAGCCATTAATTGAATTCAGACGTTTCTGTTTTTGTAGTGGAAATTTGAACTGTAGTCAAAATTGATTTATCATCTCAACAAAACAAGTATACATCTTCCTCTAATTCGTTTTAGCCAAAATAAACCTTAAATTCAGCTACTTAAAACCTTTAGCTTTTATTTATTCATGTTTAAAAAAAAAAAGAAGAAAAAAAACCCCACAAAGTTTGATTTTATAAACAAAACGTATTATTACGTGCTGTCTAATTTAATCGAAGGGAACGAAAATGTGACAGAGAAGTATAAGAAAGAAAAAACAAAACAGCACAGTACAGAAGAAGTTGAAGAGAACCAATACCTTGAGCTTAAAATAATAAAAGGAATCAAGAAATAAATGTCGTAAGCTATTTTCTAGCTAATATTCCAACACAACAAGGCTATTATGCTTGAGTATTGAGAATTCCCACCTAAAACTTGCAGCGGTGAGTGAAAACTCCTCATTCCCACTAGCTTATTAAGAACAAAGTCAACCCAGGTGACAAAGAAGGTTATACAAAGAATATAAGCTCCCTCCGAATGTCAAAGGACTGAGGAAATATATGTATACACACATTATTTACACTAAAATGCAACACATATATGTGACAAATCTTTCCAACCAATCAAATTAATTGGTGTAATATAAGCTCTTCCGAATGTAAAAGGTCTTGTCACATAAGTTGTGTAATATTTTAGTGTAGAAAACTCTGAATCTGAGTGTACATATGATTATACAAGTGATGTGTTATTGTTTTTCAGTGAATGAAAATTATGTTCCTTTCAAGAAAAATAAGTTTAGTTTAGCTATGAGAACAAGACCCCGGTAAAGCATAGATTAGAGTCTCTCACTTGGGATTCAGAAGAAGAAGAAGAAAAAGGCCTTGATTAGATCTGAATCTAGACCATGCAGAAACATCAAATGCTGCCACATTTAAAACCTCTTTAAAGCCAAAGAAAGAAGCTCCAAAATACAAAATCATTCCTTATTTTAATTTCGTACAATCTTCTCTTTTACTGTCAAAAAAGAAAAAAAAAATCCACGCCTACTTTTAAGCGTAATTGTTAAACAAGTTGAAAGAAAAAGGGAAATCCATGTAACATAAGGTCTTCTCCAATCCTTGCCATGCGTAAGACCTCAAATGATCAAACACCAGAGGCAGGGAGTAGTTGTAAAGCCAGAAGGTTTCTCTGGCCTCTACAACGGTCTATTAAGAGATCGGATCAAAACCATATCACAAAAATTCCAACCTTGTATCGCTATCTAAAATTATTGACCAGATGTTAACTACTCAGAGTATTTTTCTTTTTCTTGAACAGAAACCTCATAGCCCTGTAAGAACTTTCTTAGTTTATCTACTTGCCCAACTGCAGAAAGCCACTCTGTAAGAACTTCCATGGTTATGTAATCAGGATTACAAGCCTGTTCAACCATCTGATCCATGAATTTAAATGCCTTGTTCAATAAATTATTCTCCCTGAGGCATTTGAACAAGGCATTGTAAGTGGTGGTATTCGGCTTTACCCCTTTAATTTGCATATCATTCATCAGAGACAGAAGTTTTTCTACCTCATTTCGCTTGTAGAGAGAATCTATAAGAATATTGTATATAACAGTATTGGGAGGAACCTCTAAAGCAGAAGTCATACTTCGGAAAATATTCATGGCTTCCTCAATGTTGTCATTCAAGCAATAACCATGTATGAGGGTTCCATAAGTAACAACAGTTGGCAGAAGACCCTCCTTCAACATTTTCTTCAGCAATTTATGTGCAATTCCCAAGCTCCCAGTTTTGCTGAAATGAGATATCAAGGTATTGTATGTGACAGTATCGGGCTTGATATTAACCTCCTCCATTTCTTTAAGCATCTCATGAGCTTTCTCCAGCTTGTTCTTCTTGCAAAATCCGCTAATTAGGACATTGTATGAAACGACATCCATGCCAAACCCAGCCTCTTTGAGCTTTGATACAACCATGCTGGCATCATCCATCCTTCCAGCTAGACTCAAACCATTAATCAAGCTGTAGTAAACAATCGCATCGGTGGAACATCTACTGCTCAACATCTGATCAAACAATTCCATTGCCTTGTTGATATTGTTGACACCACAATAAGCAGTAATCAAAGTTGTGTAGGTAACTGCATTGCCTTTAACACCGTCTTTTTGCATTTCATTGAACAACTGAAACGCACTGTTAATTCTTCCATGCCTGCACATTCCATCAACCAAAGTGTTAAGGGTGATCACACTTGGTGGCACTGCATCCTTCTTCATTTGATCAAATAGATCAAGTGACCTCTCAATCTCCCCAACTTTGTTGAACCCATCAATCAAACAATTGTAGGTAACAGTATTAGGTGCACAAAAGTTTTGTGATCTCATTTGTTCCATCAATTTCAATCCTTCTTCCTGCCTCCCAACTTTACAAAGCCCATCAATCAAACTGTTATAAATAACCACATCAGGTTCAACTGTGTATTTTCCTACCTCTCCACTCATTTTGTCAAACACTTCCATTGCCTCATCAACTCTCCATGATTTGCACAAACGATTAATTAGAATTGCATAAGTGATCACATCAGGCTTAATATCTTTATCATTCATAATCGCCATGAGCTGATTCATCTTCTTAAAATCATTACTTCTTCCTAAACCAGTCAAAAGGGCATTGCAAGAAGCCACCGCAACATAACCCCCAGACTTGATCACATTTTCTAACACATCCCAAGCTCGATTAATCTTCCCATCTCTGCAAAAATTTGTGATCAATTGGGTAAGTTTGAACGTGTCAGGAAACACACCCTGCTCACTAAACTTAGACACCAATCCAACAATTTCCTCATCCTTGAGCCGCCTCCCAGGTCTATCTCTTCTCAAAATCTTGGAAAAAACAACATCAACTGTTGTATCATTGGGAGAGGATATCGAATTCGGTTCAAGCATTTCGTCGAGCACATGGAGTGCTTCATCAACATCTCCCAAATGAAACAACACTGTAACCAGCCGATTACAAACATGGGTATTCTTACAATCCGGATCGAGTGCTTTGAAAACAATAAGCAACTCTTCCTTCATTCCGGCCCTCCCCAAGCAACCTAAGAGAAGGGTCGCGGCATTAATGGTGAGCGGAACATTCTGCTCCTGAGACGAAATATACAGCTGAAAAACCTTTTTTTCCCAGCTGGTTTCGCGGCTAGCAAGCTCGAGAACGGCCTGGAAAACGGACGACAGCAATGGCAGGTCTTCTGGGCACTTGGAATTTTCTCGGACATAGTCGAAGAACTTGAGAGCTTTGGCAGAGGAGTCTAGCCGACGAGCAATGTGGAAGAAACGTTTCGGTGAAGAGTTTTCGGAGTCGGAGTAGAGGATACTTCGGAGCTGGTCAAGGTCCCAGTTATTCTCTGGCGTTTGGAGGAGTTCTACAGCTTGGGTTATGGAGGGTTCGTGGTATTGATGAAGGTTGGATTGGAGTGAAAGGTGGCGGGAGGGCGAAAAGTGTTTGAGTGATTGAAGCCGAAGAAGGTTGAGCAATCGATTCGATTGCGTTGATACAGAGAGTGATACGATTCTCATTTTTGTTTTAAGTGCGAGACTATGGAGATTGCTTCATCAATTATTATTACTCAGCTATGGAGAATGAGTGGAAAAACAAAATAATATGAGATTATATTTTTGAATAATCTAATTTTATTAATAACAATTAATTAAAATAATAGTTTGAGTGATTGAATAATAGTTTGCAATTTAATCGGATATTTTTGTAGACATGACTAAAATTAAAATTAAAAAAACAAATTAAATAATTAGCTGTCTAATTTTAGAAAACTTGTTATTGCTATTAATAATAATTTGATGGCGAGCTATCGAAAAACAAATAAGACTAACAACGAAACAAAATAAAATAAATCATATCACAGACAAGATTAAAACACTCAAAATTATATTACAAGGATATAGATTAAAACACTCAAAATCATATTGTCATAGAGACAAGACTAATCACAGTAACAAAAATTAAATCGCAATAGTAAAATATTGTGAAAATTCCAACACGCAAGTGCACGTATCGTTTACAAGTAATAATAATCACAAGAGTAAGATCGATCCCATAAAGACTTTAATTAAGTGCCAAATAATCAAATCTTTATTTCAATTTACAAATAAATAATTTGAATGATGATTGTAATTGAATAAAAAAATTAAATAAATAAACAAAAAAGTAATTAACAATGATTAGAAATATATGGTATTTAATTTTAATTGCATCAATTTCTTATGGGAAAATTCAATCTAATTACTCTTCAATTTCATGTGATTGCAAATTATTGATTTAATTTATATTCTTATTAGTACATATAAAATCTAAATCATATGGCAAAGTATTACCCGTTTGTGACTATACAAGTACTTTCATCCAATATCGAAATCTATATTTATTTCATTATAACATAATCAAAACTCACTTTTTAGATTTTGTATTGAAATCATAAAACAAATAATTAGTGATCAAGCAATTATAAGCATTGAACATGAAAAAAATAGTACACTTAAAAATTGAGAGAAAAAAACTAAAACTGCATTAAACCATAAAAAGTATCAAATAATATCTATTGAAAATCTTAAATATGAGTTTAGCTCATAATCATCATTCTAAAAAATTGCAAATAAAATTAGAAACATCAAATAAAAGATAGAAGAGAAGAAGTGATGAAGAATGACAGTTGTACTTGAAAAATTTCCTTTTTCTCTTTAATTTGTTGCCCAACGAAAGTCTCCTTGAATTTGCGAAATCAGGATTTAAAAGCCCTAATGTGTCTCTAAAAGTAGGCGGGCGACATAGCCCTTTCAGTAATGCCGCGGGCGACTACTGATAATATTTTAATCATAACTTTTTTGATATTATTCGAAATTAGACGATTCAAGATATTTTAAAAATCTGAAAGAGATCTAGATTCACAATATTTTTTTTTCTGAAAGTGAATGCATTATAGTCAAAAATTGGCTTGAAACTTGAAACTTTATTTTTGATCACAAACAGAACGTATTGAGCATCCAAAACTTAAAATTATTCACCCATTATATCCTAAAACACCAAATTTCATTATAAATTCATCAAATATATTTATTTTATTTAATATGTTTCTTCTCATTTTCAATTTATATTATGAATTTTAGCATTTAAATCTAAAATAAGTAGAAAACAAGTGTAATTCTGCACAAATACTTACAAATACCGTATATAAATATGGAAACAGCATACACACATCTATCTATGGTTTTATAGAGATTATAGAAGCCACGGTTCATCATACTGACAATGACATCAGACATTGTTTGATAATATTTCACTACTTTGTCCCAACAGAATACAGAATATGAACAAAAGAATAGTCTTTAATTAAACTATGTCACTAAAATTTCACATCGTTTTCTCTCTGACTCTATCTTTCTCTCTCTATATATATATCTATATGTGTATATTTATATATACATACAACTTTTGGCTGAGATCACAAACCACTTCCACAGATAGCTATTTAGAAGTTTTCAAAGTTATGAATAACATGCAACTTTCAGCTGACACCATATTTTTTTTTTGGTTCCCTTATGAAATGAAGTCATACTGCAAATGGACACCATTTTAAGTTTTAACTCTAGAATAGAATAATTTTCTTTTATTATTATTTATTTTTCCATTTATTTAAAAATTTAAGTATATACCTTCCTTCTCTGTTACATTTACATGTATAAAAGAAACGAGTAAAAAGGTGAGCCTCCCTTCAATTATACTTATTCTTCAAATGAAGAAAGAATTTGGCATTTGGTAGATTGAGAAAGACAAAAGTGATAGAGAGAGAGAGAGGGACTCATACACAAAGCAAAAAATTTAGGAAAAGCCATAAAGAAAAAGGGACAACAAGAAAATGGTAATTTAATTGAATAGGGTCATCCACAAAAATGAACAAAATAAAATTTAAAGTGACTTTAGTTTTTGTTGTTTTGTAAATGGAAGGAAGCTAAAAACGATACCGTTACAGTGTTTGAAAAGGGATGTGACAATGTAAGTGCATGCATAGAAGCAGACCTTTACAAAACTAGAAACATTCTTTCTCAGAGGCACTATAGCTATTGCTGCAGTGATTCTCACTACTCACTACCCTGCTCCACTATCACTAGTTAGTTATAATGATGAGTAAAGTCATTTTTCTTTTAGTTGGCTTTGCTGCGTTTTCCAATTGCTTGTTCTAATGTAATGTAATAATCCTAATATTTTAATAATATACATGCATGTGGTGGATTTTAGTATCAAATGAGTCCACCTAATTATGCACCAACCACACTTGTTGGTAGTGGAGTTTGAACATAGTGAAAATTACATGAAATATGGGATTTCATAACAAAGTTAGAAAAATATGGCATTTTTAGGTTTGCCACTCTTCTATGGCATTTTTTCACATTTAAAATTTTTTATGGTATTTGATATGCCATATTTTTATAAACTTATTATCCAATCCCATATTTTATGTTTATGTTTTTAGCTTAATTAGTTTTATTTATTTTTTAATTTATTTTACACTTACATTTTAGGGTTTCTTTTTATTTGAAAAATTTACACCAAATAGTACATTTTTTTTTTCAAACATTACATTTTTAATTTGACAAGAACATTTTACTTTTATACTTTTATTAATTTTTTTTTTCTTTATTACTTATTGAAACTTCAAAAAGTTTTTTTTTTTTTTTTGTCTTTTTTATATATTTTTTAGTCAATTTTGTCTTTTTTCTTTTCAACTTTTAAGTCAGTTCCTACTTTTTTTTTTCTTTCTTTCGCTTATCTCTCTCTATTTTTTTTTTCTAATTTCTCTTTGTGTCTCTTTTTTTTTTAATTTTTTTTCTCAACCTAATTTTTTTCTCTTAATATATATAATAAGTGGACATTTTTATATTTCATTTTTTTTTACAAAAATTAAACTTGTTTTTTTTTTATTTAAACTACTATTTTTTTTTTGTTAAAAACTAATTATTCCATTAAAAACAGCAGAAAAAAAAAAACCAGTTTCATCAACATCATCCTGAAAATAAAAAAAAACAATATAAAAAATCATAATCTAAAAAGAATCCAAACTTTAAAAACTAGTTTCATCAACATTAAAAGAAACTAATAATTTCATTTAAAGAATACAAAAAATAGTTTCATCAACAAGATAATGAAAAAAAATTACAATCTAAAGACGATACTAACTTTAAAAACCAGTTTCATCAATATTAAAAGAAACGAATTATTTCATTAAAAGAGGCAAAAAAAAAATAGTTTCATCAATAACATAATAAAAAATACACAATGCCTAATAACTAAACTTTTACAAATTAACGATACTAAATTTAAAAACCAGTTTCGAACATATAAATTTTATATCAATACCTAATAATCAAACTTTTAACTTCATTCTTTATTTTGGCATTTAATTTTTTATTTGCTTGCTCAAAAATTAGAGTTAATTTAAACATACAATATGCAACAAATATAACAAAGAGAATCATAAATTAAAATCAAAGAGAAAAAAAGAAACAAAGAAAATTAAAGAGACAAAAGTGCAATAAAAATCATAAAAGAATAACAAAAAAAAAACAGTGGAATGTGAGAAACCAGTTAGTAAAACAACCAAAATAAAAATAAACAAATAAAAACCAGTTTCTTGAAATAAATTAATAAAAAATTGAATAAAAATCAATTATGAACAACAATAAAAAAAAATAGTTATAAAAACTAGTTACTTAAAAAAACCAGTTATGAAAATAATAAAATAATATGTGTGTCAGAAACTGATTAATTAAAATAAAATAAAAATTGTTGTTCAAATATCATACAATAATAAAACTGGTTTTATACAAACTAAAAAATATATAATAATATCATAAAAATTGAGCAACCCCATTACAGAACAGTTAAAACCTGTGAAACCAGTTTCGACATGTGAAACCAGTTTTGACGTTATAAAAAATCATAACAAAATACAAATGTTAATAATAAAGTTAATTGAAACCAGTTTCATCAGACAATCAAATAAAAACATACACACACACAAATATACAAAAAAAAAAAAAATACTAATCACAAATATAATCAAAACAACACATAATGCTTACCAATAATTTAACAACAAAATATAAGTGTAAGTTTCCAACCTAGAAACAAAATAATAAAAAAAAAATAACTTGAAAAAAAATTCTAATAATATAATGAAACTATTTTTTTTATTCTTTTAATGAAATTAATAGTTTCTTTCAATGTTGATGAAAAGAAACTGATTTTTAAAGTTTATATTATCTTTAGATTATAATTTTTTATATTGTTTTTTCTTCAGGATGATGTTGATGAAACTGGTTTTTTTTTTTTTTTTCTGCTTCTTTTAATGAAATAATTAGTTTTTAACAAAAAAACAAAGAAAAAAAAATAGTAGTTTAAATAAAAAAAATAAGTTTAATTTCTGTAAAAAAAATAATATCTATAGTTGAGATTATTTTTTATTTATTTTAGTATTTTATTTTTTAAAAAAAGAAAAAATAAATAAAAAGAAACACAAATTTAAAGTTTTTTATGGCATTCCTCAAGACTTTTTCCCATATTTGTAAGTTTTTTAAAAAAATGCCATATTTAGTGTAATTAAGTTTTTATGCCATATATATCAAAACTTATCTTTATTTTCCCATATTTTTGTAAATAGCCCTTGAACATATTAGATCAAACTGGGCAAGTCAACCGAGCCCATCAACATGGTAAAGGGGTTCGCCCCAGCTGTGCTTCTCCTTTATATGATCCACTATCCAGCCTTCTTTGGGCTTTGGGCCCAGGCCCTATTGTCACAACTAATGAACGTATGAAAAAGAGAAGAAAAACCCCTCTATTTACTTTTTTTCATTTTCAATTTTGACATTTTTTTTATTTCAGCTTCTGGCATCCAATAAAAGGTTTTGAAAATTAACCCAGCACAAGATATAATGTATCCCTTGGAACTAATTTTCTGAGACTTCAGCGCATAATTTTGCCAGGTGACGACGTCGTACTTACATAGCCTGATGGCCACAAAGAAACATATTTTACATAAATGATTTATAAATATCTAATTTTTTTTTGGCTGTGGTAAAATAAATGCAAAACAACAAATAATACCGGAAATGCTTAAAGAGAGCTGTAACTGTAATTTTTGTTTTTGTTAAACTGTAACTGGAACTGAAACTTTTTTTTTTTTTTGATGAAGTGTAACATTTTTTATTAAAATACTACTGCCATTTCACTTTTGATGTTTCTTGTCAAACATGATATTCAGAAATATGACTGAAAGTTGGTTAGAAGTTTTATTATGATAATATTAAAAACTCAAGCTTTTATATCCCAATCAACAAGGGTCTAAGAAAACCAAGTAAAACCCATAGTAGTAAGCAAGACAAGCACTGAAGCACGCATGGGAACCTCCTAATATTTAAATAAAGACTATGAACAAAGCAAGACTGGAAACTGATATAAGCATTAATCATTTTGATAAACTTTTATTATTTATTGGAGGTTCTTACAATTTCTAGACTAAACTATTATTAACTTTTACTTTTGCCTCAAAAGAAATTCAGCTGCCTTACTTTGAAAACTTTCCTTCCGTCTTATACCTTTTCTCCTACCTTTCAAAACCTAAGTGTGAGCCAGAAACCAAACTGAAAATGGTAGCCATAGTGTATAGTGCAATTTCCTATTAGGATGACAACCACAGTATATTACGAGCTATCACGATTCTACTCACTTTTTGGGCTGCCTTCACTAGGTGATTTAATATCCTCAGCAGCTTCAGCTGCTGCTGATGCTGCCTTGTCCAAACCCAATTTTTGTAACTCATTTGAGAAATCCCCAACATAAGCAGAATTGATTTTGTATGGGGTGTACGCAGGACCAGGGAAGCAACCCTGAGTCACTTCTTTCTTGTACTCCAAGAGAGCTTTGTTTATGACATCTCCTACACACGCAAACTGCTTGCAGAACTTAGGGGTGACCTGCAAAAAGTGAGTTGCTTCACGCTTCAGTAAAATGCTTTGTGAAAGACAGAGAGTTATTAATGAACTTGGTTTGAGATTTTACTTTGGCATGATGCGGGTGCTGTAGCATTCCAAGCAGATCATGGTAAACTAGCACCTGTAATGTGTGATGGTGAAGCAAATTATTAATCGAACAGTTTATTCTTCTGAACATGGTAACATACTGCAATCTGATGAACTATATTATCACCGAAGTTGATTTTTTTCTTTGCATTATGTATGAGACTACGACTGCAACAAAGTAGATGGAAAACTTAAATCCATTTTATATGAACATAGTTGGTGACACATTCTTCCAAAAGAAAGACAAAAAATCTATCAACAATTTGACTCCATTTTAAACAATATAATAGATCGAACCAAGAAGTTCATCCTCAGATTTCTTGCCAAGAAACCACTACAAAGATAGAGGGATTGCAGGACATGAACGTATCAAGCCGCAGCGGAAGTTAACAGCCATAAAAATTTTACGTGTGGAGAAAGAGAATAAAGAGATGTGTATGCTTTAAGGTCTAACCTTTATTCATCGATAACAACTTTTAAAAGCAAACCAATGCAAAACAACAAGTTAAAGCTTTCTACTCAAGTCACAGCGAGGAAGAACATAACTATACCATTCTTTTCTGGTATGTTGGTATAAATTCTAACGATCTTCACGGTAAGCATAAGCAATGCTCTTTGTTAGCAATAGTCAGAGTTAGTTCAGATGTTAGTTATCACTATTTCTATTACGGTTGTAACTGTTTTGCTTTGCCACCTGTCTTGGTTTTTCTCTTTTTCTTGTTCTTGTTTTCTCTGTAACAAACTCTGTCTCTCACACTATAAATATCATCCTCTGTTCAAGGCTTGCTTAACTTTTGCAAGTCTTGTGATTTCTTTCCTTGATAGAATCCTGTTAGATTGCATAGATAAGTTCACATTCTACATGGTATCAGGAAGCTTTTGACCAACGTCGATCATGGATCCTCGCCACCTTGAACCCGCTGCCCCAATTCCAACTACTACACCAGCTCATCAATGGAATCCTTTCCAGAATTCTCTGAATTCCTCCCTCACTGTTCGACTTGATCGAACCAATTTCCTTGCGTGGAAATCGCAAGTCATCCCAACCGTCATCGGTCACGATCTCGATGATATTCTCCTTGTCGGAGTTGCCCCTGTTCGCACCCTGGTTAATGGCACCCCCAACCCAGAATTCACCACATGGAAACGAAAAGATCAATTGTTGCTCAGTTGGCTCCGATCTTCCATGTCCGAAATGATTCTTGGATCGTTAGCTCAATACAACTCCTCTTGCGATGCCTGGCGTGCTCTGGAACAAAGATTTGCTAGCCAATCCAAGGCACGATTACTGCAAATCAAGTCCCAACTCTCCACGATCCAAATTGGGATCACCCTGCCCCAAATGTCTTAACCAAAATATTGGCTCAATTAAACATACCAGCTCACATAAAAGATCTCAGATTCTGTGAGGCATGCAAAAAGGGCAAAAGCCACAAACTCTCATATTCTCTCTCTGAGTCTAGGGCCTCCCAACCTCTAGAATTGGTCCATACTGATGTGTGGGGACCCTCTCACACTCCTTCTAAGGAAGGACATAAGTACTACATACATTTCATTGACGACTTCAGTCGTTTTACATGGATATTTCCATTAACACTTAAGTCTCAAGCCTATAGCACCTTTCTCCAATTTAAAGTGTTTGTAGAAAAACAATTTGAGTTACCTATCAAGTCTGTCCAATCAGATTGGGTTGTGGGGGGGGGGGGGGGAGAGTATCGATCCTTAGCATCCTTTTTAACCCAACATGGTGTCCATTTCCAACATCCGTGTCCCCATGACCATGAGCAAAACGGTCGTGCTGAAAGAAAGCACCAGCATATCATAGAAACCGGTCTCATTGCTTGCACAAAGTGGTTTATCTTTGCAATACTGGTGGCTTGCTTTCCAAAACGCTGTGTATGTTATTAACAGACTTCCAACCAAGATTCTTGGAGATATTTCTCCTTTTGAATGTCTGTTTCATCGCATACCTGATTACACCATGCTCGAGCCGTTTGGATGTGCATGTTATCCCAGAAATTACCATCCCCACTTCTGTTCCTGCAATTCACCATAATATCCCAGAAATTACCATCCCTACAGTCACCCCATCAACTACTCACATTTCTCCAACCATGAACCAACACAACATGATAACCAGATCTAAAGTCGGTATCCACAAACCAAAAGCCCTCAATTCCACATTACACCCCTTACCAGAATCCATTTTACCAAAAGAACCCACCACTCTCAAGCAGGCCCTCTCTGATCCTCTCTGGTTCAAGTCAATGCAGCAAGAAAATTATGCCCTCAAGAAAAACAACACATGGACATTAGTGCCTTACACTTCTAATATGAATCTTGTGAGCAATAAATGGGTTCATCGTATAAAACTCAAAGCTGATGGTTCAGTTGATAAACTCAAATCCAAGTTAGTAGCAAAGGGCTACTCTCAAACTCCTGATATTGATTACACAGATACCTTCAGCCCCGTAGTAAAGCCTGCCTCAGTTCGCGTGTTGTTGACTATAACAGTTTCTAATAATTGGCCAATTACTCAGCTCGATATCTCCAATGCCTTTCTTAATGGGACACTCAAAGAGACTGTTTTCATGACTCAGCCACCAGGATTTGTGGATCCCCAATATCCAACACATGTGTGTCGATTAAACAAGGCCCTTTATGGTCTCAAACAAGCCCCTCGGGCATGGAATGAGAAACTGAAAATTACACTATGCAGCAAAGGATTTCATGCTTCAAGATCAGACAATTCATTGTTCATTTCAGGCAGTGGTGACTCATTAATTCTTCTCCTTGTTTATGTGGATGATATCCTCATAACAGGCCCTAATCAACATCTCATCTCCACTCTCATAACTGAACTCAATACTGAGTTTGATGTCAGAAATCTAGGATCTCTTCATTATTTTTTGGGTGTGGAAGTGGTCCGAACCAAAGCTGGTATGCATTTATCCCAATCTAAATACATTACAACTCTTCTCAGTCGGTTAAAAAATGGATGGAGCCAAACCTTGCCGAGTCCAACAAGTTCTGCTCACAAATTATCTCTTTCGGTTGGAGACCCTTTTTCTGATCAGTCACTATACCGAAGCACATTAGGTGCTCTTCAATACCTCACACTTACAAGACCCGATGTAGCCTTCATTGTCAACAAGTTGAGTCAATTTATCCATGCTCCTACAACTACACATTGGGATGCTTGTAAACGATTATTTCGGTATCTTAAGGGCACCATTCATGAGGGACTCTTCATTAAACCAGCTGCTAGAATGGACTTACAAGCATACTCGGATGCTGATTGGGCTAGTTGTCCAGATGATCGAAGATCCACTGGTGGTTATGCAGTGTTTCTAGGGGACAATTTGATATCATGGTCAGCCAAGAAGCAACACGTTGTTGCTCGCTCTAGCACTGAAAGTGAGTTTAGGGCACTCACTAACACTGCTGCCGAAGTCAATTGGCTCACATACTTACTGAAAGAACTTCAAGTTCTCATACCTTGCTGTCCAATAATATGGGTTGACAATCAAGGGGCTGCCTCTCTTGCAGCTAACCCTGTATTTCATGCACGATCGAAACACATCGAAATCGATCAGCACTTCTTCAGAGATCAACTGTTGGCCAAAACTCTAGAAGTTCGATATGTGCCCTCCATTGATCAAACAGCAGATATCCTCACTAAAAGTCTGTCTACAGATCGATTTCTTTACCTTAAAGACAAGCTCAAAGTGTGTCCCTCACCATTTCGCTTGAGGGAGGATGTTAGCAATAGTCAGAGTTAGTTCAGATGTTAGTTATCACTATTTCTATTACGGTTGTAACTGTTTTACTTTGCCACCTGTCTTGGCTTTTCTCTCTTTCTTGTTCTTGATTTTCTCTGTAACAAACTCTGTCTCTCACTCTATAAATATCATACTCTGTTCAAGACTTGCTTAACTTTTGCAAGTCTTGTGATTTCTTTCCTTGATAGAATCCTGTTAGATTGCATAGATAAGTTCACATTCTACACTCTTGAAATTTCAGAAGTTTTCACATGTTCTAAATATGAAGACTTACAAGCTTCATCTTCAAGTTAACACACAAAAGTCAAGCAACAGACCAAGTCACACAATGGAGGTTGCTAACTAACCTGCCCACTACAGAAAGGCCCAGCTCCAATGCCAATGGTAGGAATTTTAAGAGCAGAAGTAACTGCAGCCGCCACTGGTGCAGGCACACATTCCAAAACCACGGCAAAACATCCAGCTTCCTGCAAAGTCAATGCGGTTTCCACAATCTGCAAGAAAAAACCCAAAGTTGAACTAAACCAGCAGAACCAAGATTAAAAAAAAATATAGGATCTTTGCTAACAGTTTATTAAATCCGGTTTTCTAAAAGTATCCTTAATTCATGCTCGCGTGAACCTGTATAGATGGATTTTATTCTATTTTTTCTTTAATGTATTATTATACTCTTATTATTTTTAAATGAAATGTTCATTTTTATATATATATATAAAAAAAACATTAAAAAAATCACATCAAAACTCAAATGACAGACCTTTACAGCACTAGAGACATTCCTCCCTTGAGGTTTAAATCCCCCAAGAACACTAATGGCCTGTGGAGTAAGGCCAACATGCCCCATCACAGCAATTCCTGACTCAACAATGGATTTCGCCGCATTGATTCTTGATGGTGAAGCACCTTCCAATTTTATGGCGTCCATTCCTCCTTCCTTCAATATCCTCACCGCCGTATCAACGGCCTAATCAAAACAACATACAAAAATCCTTAACAGCCAAACAGCCAGAAGTGAAAAAAAAGGAAAATTGGTACCTGACTGGAGCTAGACTCGTAAGACCCAAAAGGAAGGTCTCCAACCAAAAGCGGGCGCTTAGCTCCGCGAGCGACAGCTCGACAGTGAACAAGCATTTCGTCGAGGGAAATAGGGAGAGTGGTGTCGTGTCCATGGACGACCATGGCGGCTGAGTCTCCGACGAGGGAGATGTCGATTCCGGCCATGTCCAAGTGGACGGCGGAAGGGTAGTCGTATGCCGTGACGACAGTAATGGGCTCACCCTTTTTGTGCTTCTGCCGTAGATGAGTGAGGGTTACTCTGTCGTTGGAGGTTTGGGCAGCGGGGCCGCCATAGACGGTGTTCTCGGGAACATTACTCATAAAACGTTTGAACAGAGAGGTGGCCCTGTGGCTACGAGTTAGGTGCGAAGCTCTAGCGGTCAGGAAAGCCATAGTGTGAGAGAGAGACGTTGTGTTCGTTCTAAGAGCTGTACATTTTTGTTTTATATGCATATATACTAGTAAAAATTACACTATTACATGACTGAAATGAGTCTAGATAATTGTAGTTAAAAAATTGTAGTTATGTGATGCATACACAATCAAAATTAAAATATTCAGTAAAACATCTGGAAAACAAAAATAAGTCAAAGCTCGGTTTAGTGTAGTGGCAAAGATATTTGGAGTTTTTTTATTTTTACACTTTAAAATAGTTTTTTTTTTTTATATATTTTTACGGAATTCTACATAGAAACTCCTATTGCAACAAAAAATCATATAAAAACCCTTATTGCAACTAGCTCTGCAACCATTTTAGAAACTCAACCCGTAAATTTGAAGAAAAAAAAGTTAAAAAAATAGTATATGGGATAATTCCCCAAGATAATTTTAGTCTCATTTTTTTAAAAAAATTTTGGTTAAGAATTTAAATTCCACATATTATGTTTAGTCCTTCAAGACACTAGTTTGCATCATCTTTAATGGGATGAGAACTCTACTGATGTCTCAACTAAGATAAAATAAGGTATAAAACCTTAGATTGTTAAAGCTATCAATGGGGTGGGAAAGAGATCTACACCACATGATCTCCTTTTCCAGTAAAAAAAATATCATATAAAATAAACATACTCGAGGAGTAGACCTATTCTTGGTCGAATATTGGAACAAGTTGTTTGGTTGGAAGTCCAAACTTTTTTTCTTTTGGTGGCCATGAAGTCCTTCTGAAGTCAGTGATTCAAGCGATCCCAACTTATACTATGGAGTTGTTTCGAATCCCTGTGGGCATTATTAATGAAATTCATCTTCTTTGTGCTCGCTTCTTATGGGGGACGACCTTGATAAACAAAAAATACAATGGTGCACTTGGTCTCGCTTGTGTTGGCATAAGTCAGAAGATGTATGAGCTTTTGGGATATGTTTCTCTTTAATCAATCTTTATTGGCCAAGCAAGCTGTTCGGTTATACAACTTTCTTGACTTTTTGGCTGCTAAGGTAATGAAAGACTTTTATTTTAATACAAGTAACATGATTCATGTGGAGGAAACTTAAAGAGCTTCGTTTTTAAGAAAAAGTATCCTTTGGGGTTGGGATTTATAGATAAAAGGGATTCTTTGGCTTATGGTGATGGGACTCATGTTCGTATTGGTGAAGATGCTTGGACTCTAAAAGATCTTGTGGGTCGTGTCTATTTTTTGGGGTGGTGTCGAGTGAAATTTCGTATTTTAATATTCCCAGTTTGATTATTTAATTAAATGATTAATTAAATGCGGAATAATAAAGCGAGTGCGAAAACGATTTTACGTAGTTACATAATGCAACTCCGTAACTCCAGAGAAACCCAGAAAAACAAACAGTGCATAAAAGTAAAAACACACAAGATTTTTGTACGTGGTTTCAACAATCCTTTCAGATTGTTACTAGTCCACGGGGCCACGCCCAGAGATAAGATTCATTAGATCGGTATCAAAAATACAAAGTAATTGACTTATGCATAAATAGACTCCCTCTTATTGTATGCCGCAAGCTTGATGTATTCCACCTACTAACCGAATCTTGATAAAACTCCAAGTGCTCGAACTCCCTTCGATCACCTTGAAGAGTGCTTGAATCCTCCCGATTCAAGGCTTAAAGGCTATCTCCCGAAAGCCTATACAACCATCTCCCGAAGGTTGTGTGCTTGTATCCTCCCGATGCAAGACTTCAAAAGCAATCTCCCGAAAGCTTGTAAATACCCTTCTCCCGAAGGTGCACTGATGTTCTTCTTCGTTGTAGACTTGAATACAGACTCAAGACAATACAAACAACAAATAAACAGAGTAAGAGTAGAACAACTCTTCTCTACAAATCAAAGACTCTCTTTTCTAAAGATATGAATGAAATTCAAAGATACAAGAGAGGTACCAAGAGAGGTACTAAACAAAGACACTCTTTCCTTAAGATATGAAAGCAATTCTAAGTGTATGAAAGAGATACAAAACCTAGCAGCTATAGGATGTATTTATAATGAATATACATCTCATAGACAGCTTACATTCGGTCTGAACAAGACCTCAACCCACTAGAAACTTCCCTAAAATAATTCTTCAATCGGTCCAGAATTTCCGTTTCGTACATACAGAATCGTGGGCAGTAACTACAACTTTCCTTTTATAGAAAAGGAAAGTCTAGCTCCGGTTTTCTCTTCAAGAAACCTGATCTTAGAAAATGGGAAACTCAACACAAGATCAGAATAACAGCTGGTTAGATAAAAAACGAAATGGGTAACCAAACTTACCATTTTTACCTTTTTTCCAAAAATAGGAAAGCTAGACAACTTTCCTTTCAAGTTTGATTTACACAAATATGGAAACCAAATCAATATATGCCAGCCGAAATATACATTAAATAATAAAATATTTTTGTCAATTAAATATGCCAAAAATGGAATTAACAATCTCCCCCTTTGGCACTTTGATTGACAAAACATTTTATTATGAGAAAACCTGCATCAAGTGTTAGAAACCAAAGCAAATAGCTTTTTTAAAGATACAAGAGTATAGAAAATACTCCCCCTGCATGAAAGCTCTCTAACACATAAAACATATAACTTTTTTTGGACGGAAAAGCTTACAAACCGAAGAACACAGCAACTTTTTAAACGGAAAAGTGCAAAACCACAAACAAGACAACTCCCCCTAAAAACAAGGTTCCAGAGTTGTAACACATAATCCAAAAAAAATAAGTACTACTCCCCCTTTTTGTCTATCAATGAGCCAAAGATAGCAAAAACCATGAACAAGGTCATAATAGTTTAAGCATTCACAAATAAGAAGCAAGAGATAGAGAATTGAACCACTTATTCCTCATCATTGGGTCGGAAGAATTTCATGATGCTGTCCATCTTCCTGAGAAGTAAGGCTTGACTTGTCTCCATTCTCCCCAAACACAAGTTGAATTCAGCCATTTCTGTAGAAGCAGAAGCAGCAGCAGGTGCAACAGTAACACCAAGGGAAGCAAGGTTGTAAGTCGACTTTCAAGCTTTGGTCTTCGACTTTCTGGCAGTTTTCATCGGAACAGATGAAGAACTAGGAACTCCGGTTGCTGGTGCAGGCGGCGCAGGGGGGAGATCGGAGATGCAGAGACAGAGCCACGAGAGGGCTTCTTGGACGGTTGGGCATTCTTAGTTTTGTCCATCTCTTTGAAACCCTAGAACACAAACACTCTCACACTTTGAAAATAAAAATTAGACCTTTGAAAAAAGAATAGAAAGACAAGAGAGAGTGGTGATCGTGGGTGAGTGGGTAGTTGGGAATATATACACAAGATTTTACTTACCCAAAATCAGAAAAAAAAACTCAAAAGGAAAGTAACTTTCTTAACTTTGAATCACGTGTGGAGAGAAAAAAAAAGGAAACCAAAAAAGTTGTTGTTGTTGTTTTTTTTTTTTTTAATGGTCAATGTTTCCTTAAATGGAAAAGGAAACCCAATATCCCCACAAAAATCTAAGTGATAAAGACCCCACCAAATCCGAAATTGCCACCAAAGAGGAAACCAAAAATAATTAATTACTTAAGGACAAGTTTCCTAAAAACACCAAAATAAGACCAAATCTCCAAAAATAAAGGAAACACAACATAGAGAATACAATTAAAACATGTTTCCATAAAATGAAAAAAATAAAAGAAAAAAATTTACAAGGATTCGAAAAAAATTCGAAAAGAAAGAAAAAAAATATGCCCCCCTTTTTCTTTTATTTTTTCAAAAAATGCCCCCAAAAAAAAAAATTTGCAAATAATGAACAAGAGAACACATAAAGACACAAAAAGCACTAATCACCACTTAAGAGCAAAAAATTGTGTCTAAGAACATAATGAAACATAACAAAAAATAACAAGAATTTTTAACAAAGCTCACTTGACAACTCGATCACGAACCCTTTTTTATATATATATATATTTTTTGTTTAGTTTTTGATTAAAAGACAGGAAAATAAAATAACCTTGATATTTTTGCAACTAGAATTCACAATGTCCATTTGTCTTTGTCCCTGATGAAAAAATCAAACTCATAAGAATAATCATAAATTATTTTATCAAGCTAATGAAGTAATAGAATGAGGTCATACCGGTTCACAGGAAAAATTGACTCAGTCACCAAGAATATTAAAGCAAATCAAACAGTATGTAACAGCTTTATAACACCATTTTCGAGAATAAACAATTTTTACCACAAACTGTGTCAAGCATTAGTGTGTGAAAGTGTAAGCAGGGAACATTGCCCAATTTGTCAAAAAGACTTTTTCTGATAAATTGTACCCATAGGAGACGCTGTCACACTACCTCAATGGTAGCCCTTTTCAATGGTAGCGTATCTTCTACATAACTCCTAATTACATAGTTCCAACTTACTCAGAGATGGCTTTCACACATTGAGATAGGTAGCTCTATTCATCCAGTGGAGCTTGAACACACAGTTTTTGAACAACATTATTCGAAAATGGTAGCTTACATAACACTGTTTGATGAACCTGAATATTCCTGTGAGGAGTGAACAATTTTCCTGACAAACCTGTATGACATCATAACATTACAACATTAGTAATAAAATAATGACTGAAATTCTTATAAGGTTGAAATTTTCTTCTAGGACAAAGACAAGACATTATGAACTCTAAGACAACTCAAATATCAAGGATTATGAAAAACAAAAGCATTAAACAGTACAAACCCCTAAGGATTTCCTTAGAGAAATAAATCGGATCGAGTCAAGAGCTTTAGTAAAAATATCTGCAATTTGTTTGCTAGTTTCAACATATTCTAAGATAAGAATTTTATTTTCCACAAGCTCTCTAATAAAGTGATGACGAATGTCTATGTGCTTTGTGCGAGAGTATTGAACAGGATTCTTAGAAATGTTTATAGCACTAGTGTTATCACAAAAGATAGTTAAAGTTTTCAAATCAAACCCATAATCAGCCATCATTTGTTTCATCCATAACAATTGGGTACAACAACTACCCGCCGTAATGTACTCAGCCTCAGCTGTGGACAGAGAGATTGAGTTTTGCTTCTTGCTATGCCATGAAACCAGATTATTTCCAAGATAGAAACATCCACCACTAGTACTTTTTCTATCATCTGCATTACCTGCCCAATCAGCATCACTAAAGCAAACAAGGTTAGAATTAGTGTCTTTTGAAAACCAAATCCCAAAATTAATAGTGCTATCTACATAGCGAATGATTCTTTTCACAGTAGAAAGATGGGATTCCATGGGATTTGCCTGATATCGTGCACAAACACCAACACTATAACAAATGTCAGGACGACTAGCAGTAAGATAAAGCAAACTACCTATCATACTTCGATACAAAGTTTGATCTACCTTTACTCCTTGTTCATCTTTGCTTAATTTCAAAGTTGTGCTCATGGGAGTGTTGGTATGTTTGGCTTTCTCAAGACCAAACTTTTTCACCAAATTCTTTGCATACTTGCTTTGAGTGACAAAAGTTCCCTCATCTAATTGCTTCACTTGAAGACCGAGAAAATAAGTGAGTTCACCTACCATACTCATTTCGAACTCCTTTTGCATTTGGGAAACAAAAACCTGCACTTCAGAGTTAGAGGTAGAGCCAAACACAATATCATCAACATATATTTGAGCAACAATCACATCAGAATTAATGTTTTTGATGAAAAGTGTTTTATCAACATTTCCTCTCTTGAAATCATGAGAAAGCAAAAATTCAGTTAGACGCTCATACCAAGCACGTGGTGCTTGTTTTAGACCATACAACGCCTTGTCTAACACATGATCAAGAAGGTGAGAATCCTTAACCGCTCCATTTTGTTGTGGGGTTTTAGGAGCAGAAAGATTATGAAAAATACCATAAGATTTACAGAATTTACCATACACAGTATTTTCAAAATCTTTTCCATGATTACTCTTACCACGAACTATCTTACCAATGTTGCAATTTTTTTGAACTTTTAATTTCAAGCAAAGGTACCTAAAAACATCAAAAGTATCAATGTTTTCTCTAAAAAAATTCTACCCATGAAAACCAAGAGAAATCATCAACACACTCAAAAATATACCTCTTACCATTCAAGCTTTCAACCTGGATTGGACCCATTAAGTCCATATGTAGGAGTTCGAGAACTCTGGAAGTATTCACATCTGGGACACTCTTGTGAGAAATTTTCAGTTGCTTACCTAACTGGCATGGACCACATTTTCCCAATGACTCTTTACCTAATTTAGGTAATCCTCGAACAATCCCTGAAACAGATAATTTTTTCAGATTTTTAAAGTGAATGTGACCAAGTTTTTCATGCCATAGGTCAGTAACATTTTCAATGACAGAATGACAAGTGGCATGCGTAGTGAGAGTATAACAATTATCACTAGATCGCAGCCCTTGTAACACAATTTCATCAAGAATATTATATACATAGCAATGATTGCTATCAAAGCTCACAGTATAACCCTGATCACAAATCTGACTAATGCTAAGTAGATTAGCTTTTAGTCCTTCAACCAACATGACATTCTTTAGTTTAGGAAGCCCTTCGAACTTGAGAGTTCCCATTCCTATGACTTTACCAGTAAGACCGTTACCAAATGTAACTTCTCCACAGTCCATTGGTCTTATGTTCACAAGAAATTCTTTTTCACCTGTCATGTGTTTGGAACAACCACTATCAAAATACCACATGTTAGAAGCAACAGTTTTAAAACAAGTAGAACCTACCAAGCATTTGTTTTTGACAACCCATTTTTGTTTTTGTAAAACATGTTTATTTCCAATGTAATTAGATTTAAACATGTTATGCATGGTTATGCATTTAGGTCGAATGTGACCTTTTACTCCACAAAAATGGCAAATAGGAATGAAACGTCTTCCTTTCCCTTTGAAGTTGTCAAACTTACCGTGATGCTTCTTTTCTGTAACAACAGAGTGCTTTGCTGTCGAGACAGAGACCTGCGAGGTAGAAACAGTTCTTCCAGAAACAAAACTATTAGTGGTATTAGACACAGGTTGATTTGGAACATAACCCAGCCCAGCATGATTGGTTTGGCCAGATTTTTGAATTTTTTCAAAGATGGTGGAACCTGGATTTAACATTTTAACATTCTTTTTAATGTTATCAATTTCCTTGGTTAAAGAAATAATTTTTGACTCTTTTAAGGACAATTCAGATTCACAACATTTGAGTTTATCTTCCAACTCATTAATGTTGTTACACAAAATTTTATTATCTTTAACCAGGAGCGATTTTCGGCACTAGTTTCCAACCACTTACCAAACATTACCTTGTAGGATTCAATCATGGAATCCTCATCAATTTCGACTCATCGATTCGGATCTGGATTCTTCCTTGTTGTCATTGATCAGGATATTGTTCAAGCAAATGCTTTTTCCTTTTTCCTGCAAATTTCTTGACAAAACACTTGTTAGGACAACTTTTTCTTTTTCATCCTCACTACTCTCAGAATCATCACTCCAAGTAACATTCAATCCCTTTTTATTTTTCTTTAAGGTATTAGCACATTCAGATTGAGTGTGACCAAAACCTTCACATTCTCTGCATTTAATACCTTTATTGTTAGATGGAAAAGGTTTAGAGGGAATGTTACCAGAAATGTTACCTTTTGGGTTCTTTGAAAAGAACTTTTTATTTCCACCAGATTTCAAGAATTTTTGGAAATTTTTTGCCAATAGAACCATTTCATCATTATTTTCATCATCAGAAACAATATTTTCAGAAGCATTAAAGGCAATACCTTTGCTTTTCTCATTCGAGAGATTTTGCTTACTCTTTTTCTTGATTTGTTGATTCAACTCAAAGGTTCTTAAAGATCCCATGAGTTCCTCAACCTTCATTTTGCCAAAATCTTTTGCCTCTTCCATTGCAAGCAATTTTGTATCAAACCTGTCAGGAAGAACTCGAACAATTTTTCGAACCAAGACAGATTCATCTAATTTTTCTCCCAAGGCAAAGAACTCATTAGAAATATCAGATAATCTTTCATAAAAATCATTTAAAGTTTCAGTATCTGACATTCTCAATTCATCAAATCTAGTTTGCAACATGGTAAATCGTGATCTCTTTACATCAGGAGTACCTTCAAATTGAATTTGAAGGATTTCCCATGCTTCCTTTGCAGATTCACAAGATGAGATTAATTTAATAAAGCCTTCACCAACACCATTAAAAATAGCATGTAAAGCCTTATTATTATAACCAGACAATTTTTCATCTTCAGTGGTCCAACTGAGTTCAGATTTTACCTGAGTATTACCTTTTTCATCATTTTCAGTAGGTTGAGACCAACCTGTAAGAATAGCTCTCCATGCCTTCTCATCTTGCGATTTGATGAATGCTCTCATTCTGACCTTCCAATAAGGATAATTCGACTCATTCAATAAAGGAGGTCTAGAGATAGAACTTTCTTCTGCAAACAAAGACATCTCACACAAAACAAGTTAAACGGAATAACCTCAAGATCTCACTAAGAATTTAGTGACTTGCTCTGATACCAAATGAAATTCCGTATTTTAATATTCCCAGTTTGATTATTTAATTAAATGATTAATTAAATGCGGAATAATAAAACTGGTACTGAAAACAGTTTTCTGTAGTTACAGAATGCAACTCCGTAACTCCAGAGAAACCCAGAAAAATAAACAGTGCATAAAAGTAAAAACACACAAGATTTTTGTACGTGGTTTCAACAATCCTTTCAGATTGTTACTAGTCCACGGGGCCACGCCCAGAGATAAGATTCATTAGATCGGTATCAAAAATACAAAGTAATTGACTTATGCATAAATAGACTCCCTCTTATTGTATGCCGCAAGCTTGATGTATTCCACCTACTAACCGAATCTTGATAAAACTCTAAGTGCTCGAACTCCCTTCGATCACCTTGAAGAGTGCTTGAATCCTCCCGATTCAAGGCTTAAAGGCTATCTCCCGAAAGCCTATACAACCATCTCCCGAAGGTTGTGTGCTTGTATCCTCCCGATGCAAGACTTCAAAAGCAATCTCCCGAAAGCTTGTAAATACCCTTCTCCCGAAGGTGCACTGATGTTCTTCTTCGTTGTAGACTTGAATACAGACTCAAGACAATACAAACAACAAATAAACAGAGTAAGAGTAGAACAACTCTTCTCTACAAATCAAAGACTCTCTTTTCTAAAGATATGAATGAAATTCAAAGATACAAGAGAGGTACCAAGAGAGGTACTTAACAAAGACACTCTTTCCTTAAGATATGAAAGCAATTCTAAGTGTATGAAAGAGATACAAAACCTAGCAGCTATAGGATGTATTTATAATGAATATACATCTCATAGACAGCTTACATTCGGTCTGAACAAGACATCAACCCACTAGAAACTTCCCTAAAATAATTCTTCAATCAGTCCAGGAATTTCCGTTTCTGTACATACAGAATCGTGGGCAGTAACTACAACTTTCCTTTTATAGAAAAGGAAAGTCTAGCTCCGGTTTTCTCTTCAAGAAACCTGATCTTAGAAAATGGGAAACTCAACACAAGATCAGAATAACAGCTGGTTAGATAAAAAACGAAATGGGTAACCAAACTTACCATTTTTACCTTTTTTCCAAAAATAGGAAAGCTAGACAACTTTCCTTTCAAGTTTGATTTACACAAATATGGAAACCAAATCAATATATGCCAGCCGAAATATACATTAAATAATAAAATATTTTTGTCAATTAAATATGCCAAAAATGGAATTAACATCGAGTTTCAACATTTTTGTGATCTCAAGTTGGCTAAGAGTTATTGGAATATCTCTTTGGTTAAAGCTCTCTTTAATGAGGTTGAGACTAAGGCTGTTTTGTCTATTCTTATTTGTATTTATGCTAGTTAGGATTATTTGATATGGAACTACACTGATAATGGTCAGTATACGGTCAAAAGTGGATATTGGAGCTTTGTGGCAAGGTTGGGATGGGGTCAAGTAGCTACCTCTTTGGGTCCGTCTCGTAGGTGGAAACTCTTGTGGTCCCTCTCTGTTTAGCCAAAAGTTAAGAATTTTATTTCGAAAGCGAAATTGAATTTTTTGCATCGTTATGGTAATCTCTTTAGACATGGAATGAATGCTGCAAAGGTTTGTCCTGTTTGCATTCAGAATAATAAAATAATTGTGCATGCTCTTTGGTTTTGCCATTCTCTTTAAGAAATCAAGCAAGGGTGGGTGTTGAGAGGTCTTGATGTACTAAAAGAGGCTTCTAACTTTTATGAGCTTTTGGTGGGTTGTATAGATATTCTCTCAAGCATGAAATGGAGGAGTTTGTGGTTCTTTGTTGGCGGATGTGGCATAGAAGAAACACTTTTGTCCATGACCATAAGTTGCTCTCAGATTTTATGGTTAGCCAATGGTCAAGCCCGACCCTGGGCATAGGCGGGCTAGGCCTGTGCCTAGGGCCCACCTATCCCAGGGGCCCAAAAAAAAATATTTACCTTTTAAAATTATACCATTTTTTTTACTGTTTTTGAAAAATATCATATTTTTTTTCTAAATAAGGGCCCAAAATAATTTTATTTTTCTATGGCCCACTAAAAGTCAGGGCCGGCCCTGCCAATGGTCATTGAGTTTCCTTTGGAGGTACTAAGATGCTCAAACTCCTTTTTCTCTGGATGTAGTGCCAATTGTTTCACGAGCGAATAGTCCTTTTCATGGAAACTCAAACACTAATTTGGTGTTGGGCGATGTTGATCTATTTGTGGATGTTGACATTAAGATCAAGATTGAGAGATTAGACTTGGGGCAATGGTGATGTGGGGAGTTTCTTTGCTCAACGACTTCTCCAGTTGGGTTTACTACTCATGTGGTGTAGGTGGTGGCTCTACTGTAAGGTCTTCTTCTTTGTCTCAGGCTTGGATATTTTTTGAAATTGTACAAATAGGAACATAAACTGATTTTTTGTCAAATTAAAACTTAATATTAATATGATCTAGAGATGTTATGACGAAATTGGTTACATTTTCTATATCTAGTAGTATTAGAAATTATCTTAAATTTGGTTATATTAAAAAATAAAATTAATGATTTTTTTTTTTTTTTTGACAAAGTGATTAGAATCACTCATGAATTTACGACACCCACGTCCGCCACCAGCGCTGGAACCTCCTCGAACCAGGATAGCTCATCGTCTAACCGCAGAGCATGCTTTGCCAAGCCATGGGCCGCTAAATTCTCAGAGCGAGCCACATGGGACAAAACTGCCCCCGGAAATTTAGACAATAAAGCTATAACATCTTCAAACAACACTCCTAACTTGTTGAAATACATCTCCCCATTGTTGATAGTCATCACCAAAGCTAATGAATCTGAATAAACTGAAAACAAATCAAAAAACCAAAAAATTTTATTAGAAAATAATCAATCCGATCAAAACACTCAAAACTCAAAATTGAAAACCTAGATCCCCATATAAAATACTATAACTAGCCAAAGGGAAACCCTTTGGCTAGTAGCAACTTAACTCTTGTATTTTACTTCATCATCATCTTAGGATTACTATCCCTTACTAAGACCCAAAAACCTAAAAACTTTTGATATGTAATCTAGTAATAACAAAAACCTGCAATGCTCCCATCCATAGGATATCAAAAGTTTACTTTGAAAATTATCGCAATAATAAAGTAAGCAACGAATAATGTATTCAATAACCTTGATTATCAATGATTAGTGTAATTCAATACAATGAAACAAAATAACCTTGATTATTAAGCATTAATGACCCATTAATTCCATAATCCTTCCCAAAATAAACAAAATCAACCATATTAATTCATTATTAATGTCCGCATTTCCAAAAAGTTACAATTTTCTTTATTGTACTTATCCCAAAAAAATAATTTTTATACATATTTATTTATGGTAAAACTTTATTATAATCAAATCAATCTATATTGAATTGAAATTAGTTAAAATAATGCAATTCAATTATTATGACATAATTATTCCTATTTTAATTTCCAAAAGACAAGTTGTAAAACTTCCAAAAATTATATCACCATAAAACATTTATAATGATACCTTCTTATACGACATAGATTACAAACCAAATTCCATAAAGTTTGACTTTCCAAATATATCTGAACACAATAAATTCGCATTTGACAATTAGTATTCCCACCTCCTTTTTTTACAATATCTTCGTATTTATTATTCTTCAAATTACTTGATTAATTTTAAATAATAATATTAGAATCTGAATACTAAATTCTACCACTTTCCCTTTTTGGTAATAATTCCTAAAAATATGAACCAACCATAGCTAAAAGCTATTATTGTTTAAACTTAATCCTCCTTAAACCTTATTTCACTTGAAAATATTTTTAAAATATCACTTTAAAATTTCTTTACAGCATACTTTAACTTAAAATTTATCTAGTGCATAACTTGTTTATTTTGCAATTTTATTGTGCTAACATTTTGTTATATTTTCAATACAAGAAGCCGTAAAATTTTAAACAAACTACCCTAAATAATTAGGGGCCAGCCATATAATAGGCGCTATAGCCTTGTAAGGCGCCAAAGCCATAAAAATGGCGCAAATATAGAACAAACCAATAACAAAAAGATTACATTATATCCCATTATAACAATTCAACATTATAGAAACAAGAAATTTTCGGACAACAAATTCTTTGAAAAAATCTTTATAGTTTGCTCCGTACTCTTTCCTCTTACAACTATCAAAACAAGATTATACAAGAAAAATAATAAAATTAAAAACAGAATATACAAAATTTAAAATGCAAAAGAAAAAACTTGATGGTAGATCTTATAAGAAAACAACACCATATAAACTTTAAAGATTTTTTCCATATATTTTGACATTGATTAGAATAGAACAAACCTACACGAATTCATTGATGAAAAAAATGACAAAAAACTAAAGAGAACTTAACTCTAATCTTATTCAAGAGAGAACAAGATAAAATAATGTCAGAATGAACCTTACCTCCGGTGCTGAGAAGAATATGAGAGCAGGCCGAAAATAGTCTCATTTAATATCACTAAAAAATTGTTGAAAATTGAGTTCTCTATTTTTACTATTTTAGAAAATGTAGGGTCTATTTTATCATTTAACAAAACAAAAAGTTTAATTAGTAATTTTTACAAAACACTAGATTCAAAATAGTATTTACCCAAAATCAAAATAAGAAATCATACGGATTAAAAAAATATGCCTAAATAATTTATAGACCACGCCATAACTCACGAACTCAAGTTGTAGACGCATTAGTGTCAAAAGCTTCAAAAAATAAATAGAACAAATGAACAATAAAATTTCCATAATTTCTTTTGCTCTCCCTTTTAATTGTATTCCACAAGCAAATTAAAGTAAAACATACAAAAGATAATGAACAATAAAATTTTGAAAATAGTTAGAAAGACCTTTCTATGGAATAAGATGTACAAATTTCCAAGAGGGTAAAAAACAAACTACAAAAAGCAATCATACAACTTAAATCATAGGCTTAATTTCATCAACCCCTCAAACTATGAGATATCAGAATCATGAAAACAGTAGGCAGATGAAACGTTCTTCAAATGTTAGGTATTATATTGATAATTTGATGCAGAAATTGGACTTGTGTGTGTGTTTTGTCACTCAGATCACAAAAGGGTGCAAAGTGATGTCGATAGTTTTAGTAATTAGAAAAAAAGAATGTCAAGCTTGGATGCAAGAAAATAAATTCCAAATGGCATGACCCAACAAATTAATCCTAATATCTCATGCATGATATAATGACCATAAAATTGGATGATTAAGTAGTGAAAACAATCAAGATGCAAAATGACAATTTCACACCTCCAAAATTTGAATACATAATTTACTTTTACACATACAATTTTTCTCCCATTTCAAGAAGTTAAACTAAAGCTTGAGACCTCTTTAAAACCACCAAGACCTCTTGGTTCAATTTCCGAAAAATTCAATTAAAGCAAAGCCAAGAAAAGAAGAGAATAAAAGAGAAATGCTAAAGTGATCATCTAACATCCTCTAAATATTATTATTGGTGCAATTAATATCGGGTTCCATATATTTTAATATAATAATTTTTATAAAGTATCGCTAACTAATCGCAAAGCGACACGTCTAGAAGATGCTAGACACTATTAGTGCCCAATAATAATGCTCAAAATAAAACGTGCAAAAGAACTTAAAATAGATCTTAAAATAGCCTCAATGAAAAGAAAAGAAAAATTGTAATATAAGCAATGAAATTCCTAAATGGGTTTCCCCTGGAGCAATAATTAAATAACATATAGCACAAAAGATCAATAAAACCAAATAAAGCACATGGAAAAAATGAAAGCTCACTAAGGAAATTGATGTAACCATGAAAAAAAAAAAATCGAGAAATCATGAGGCTGTGTAGCTTCATACCTTGACAACTATTTTCAATTTTTTTAGCATATTCTTTTTTATATTTTTGTTCACATAATCGGGTAGACTCAAATTTTGACTCAAATCTAGACCCTAGATTTGAACCCAAACCTTGGATCCCAATCCCGACCCTAATATAGACTTGGCCCTGGGAACGGCCCGACCTCGAGTCTAGACTTGGAATAGGGATCAACTTAATCCCGGACTCTAGGACTGACCCTAGACCTCAAACACGGGTCGAAATGAGGTTTGGGATTTGGGGTCAAAAGTTGAGTATGTGATGGACTAGGTTCATGTATAAAAAAAATATTGAAGGTTTTTTTTTTTTTTAATTTTTTTTTTAAAAATCTAAAAATAATCTTAAAAACAAGAGACGAAAAATTATTAAATTTTTAAAATAACAAAAAAAATTATTTTCTTCTTTCAAAAAAAAAAAAAATATAATTATTTTCTATGCTTACTTTTAAAAACACAATTTGTAAAATTAAAAACTGAGAATACACCAGACAATCTCAAAGATTCTGATCTTGAAACAATGAGCATTAAGCACTCACAGAATCAGAAGAGGTGACACCATCAATGTTTATGATTCGATTAGAGATATTTCATATGAAATCAAGCCCTTGTACCAAACAACCCATAACTGTCTTCATATTTGTACTAAAAAAATAAAAAAATAACTGTCTTCGTAGAAATTACCACATATGTATAATAATAATAATAATTTATCGTAGGAAACTAAACCAAGTCCAAAACATGTTGGCTGCGCTACAACAATCACCCTCTTTTATAGTAAGCGCACTCATTCGAATTCACTCGCCATCCTTATCCACCACCGCCACTCTTTCGCTATTTCAACCCCCGTATAAGCATCGTTTTTATCACCACTCTCCCCGTAGATCATTCCAATCTGGAACTGCTGCTATGGCTGCTGGAAGTCATACCTCCGCCGTCGCCGCTGACTCCCGGGAACACGTCGTCGGAAAGTGGTTCTCGGCGCCCGACATCCGGCTTCGTGACCACCGATTCACTGTACCTCTTGACTACTCACGCAGGCACTCTTCTCCTAAAATCTCTGTCTTCGCTCGCGAAGTGGTTGCAGGTTCGTTGTTGTGTTTGACAATGTAACAGATTTTTCAATATTTTATTAGATTCGTGCTATATGTTTATGTGAATATTTACATTCAGATAAAATCAATCTGGGTTTGTTTCTGCTTACAAGTTTTTGAATGTTAGAAATGTTTATGGTTCTGCTGTTATATAAAATTATAAATGATGTTGACTTTTAATTTCCTTTTTCATATTTCTAATTCGGATTTATGAATTTTTAGTCGATCATTCCCACTTTTTGTTTCCTTAGTAGATTCGTTACCCCATTGCCATTAGTTAAGCTACATGATTATGTAATTTGTTTTACTGTAGAACTAAGTCATGGTGATCAGGGATTATATTTCTCGTGGCATCTACTTAGCAATGTGACGGTGTTTCTCTAAAGAAAAGGGGAAAAAGAAGAAGAAGAAGATATTTTCAGCAGCATGCAAAAATTAGTAATTATAAACTGAGGCATTACGTAGTGAAAACAAATAATCTCAACAATAAACTATGTCTCCAGAGTGTAACTATATTGATTGCTTGACTAATCTGTACACGGATATACATTATTTCTATATGCAGGACTACTAAGAAGTATGAAACATTTTTCCTGTTAGCCCCGTTGCTAAAGTTGAATTTTCCTTGCAGCTGGGAAAGAAGAGCAGCCATTGCCTTACTTGTTATTCCTACAAGGTGGACCGGGATTTGAGTGTCCGAGGCCAACCGAAGCCAATGGCTGGATACAAAAAGCATGTGAAGACTATCGTGTTGTGTTGATGGATCAGGTGTTGTTTACTGGACATTTTCTTAAGATATGTGCTATGATATTTGATAATACAAGTATTTTTATTGATCTTTTCATTTTACTTGTAGCGAGGTACAGGTTTGTCAACTCCTTTGACATGTTCATCCATGTTGCAATTGAAATCTGCTGAAGATTTGGTTGATTACGTTGAACACTTTCGAGCTGATAGTATAGTATATGATGCCGAGTTTATCCGAGTTCGCCTTGTTCCTGATGCTGGACCTTGGACAGTTTTGGGTCAGGTAGTTGTTACAATTTTTTGCTGGACTCTGTGTATGCATTAATTGAGCCTCTGGATCTAGAATCATGTCCTACCTATCCACGAACTTGCTTTATTCAAGTAGCACATTTTAACATTCATATCAGAGATTACTGTGCTAATGCTTAAAAATTTCCTTGTTTTTGAATATTTTTCCATGTACACTGATACTTATTTTATCTTATGTTTGTTTTTCTTTTTCCTTCCTTTCATAAGAATGCTCAGCTTGGATAAGGTTTTCGTGTTGCTTGTGGTCCAATGAAGCCAGTCTGAGTCATAAATTAAATGACAACTTGTTCTTTTTGTTGTATAGAGCTATGGTGGTTTTTGTGCGGTAACCTATTTGAGTTTTGCACAAGAAGGATTGAAACAAGTCCTCCTAACTGGAGGAACCCCTCCACTTGGAAGTCATTGCACCGCAGATGCAGTGTACACAGCGTGCTTTGAACAGGTTAAACTTCAGAATGAGAAGTACTACCAGAGGTATCCTGAGGATATTAAGATTGTTCAAGAAGTTGTCAAGTATTTGTCAGAGTCTGAAGGAGGAGGGGTAAGGATGGTGTATGTTTAGTCCTTGTAATTCTTTCTAACATTTGATTGCTAAGCTTAATCTTAGCAATCCTGCAATCTGTAGGTTGAACTTCCTTCTGGGGGCATCTTAACCCCGAGAGGCCTGCAAACTCTTGGCCTCTCATGCTTAGGTTCCTCTGCTGGCTTTGAGCGTTTGCACTACATGTAAGTTTTAAGGATATGTGTCATGGATTTTAAGAACTTATTGGTTTACTAATTCTTTTGGTTTATTTTTTCACCTTTTTTGTTCTTATAATCTGCAGGTTTGAGACGGTTTGGGATCCTGTATTAGTTCCAGGAGCACCAAAACAAATCAGTTACAACTTTTTGGACGCTGTAAGACATCATTGCTCTTTCATTGTTGCTGACCTAATGATGAATCTTATTCATCGCATTAAACTAGATTCATTGTATATGTATGCAGTTTGAGAAGTCCAATGCTTTCAACACAAATCCACTTTATGCTCTTTTGCATGAATCCATATACTGTGAGGTAGAATACTTCAATTAATAAACTTTTTGGTATCTTGATTGGCTAATGGATCACCTACTTGCTCGATTAACTTTTTATTGTTAATTTACTAATTTGTTTTGGTTTTCTTTTCACTCCCTTTTGAAGGGTGCTTCATCTCGCTGGTCTGCTCACAGGATACGGGCTGACCATGACAGTAACTTCGACGCAATCAAGGCTGCTAAAGAATCTCGTCCTGTACTTTTCACTGGAGAGGTTAGTTGCATTGTCTCTGAATCATTAATAATTAACTATTCCACAAACAAGCATGTGATGCATATGCCTTGACTTCTCTAAAGTAGTCTGGTATAATGTGTGTATATGGAATATTTAGGACATCATGCATTCTAAAGCCTACTCTGCATGTGCTAGTAAATCTTATATCAATATCCTGATATGAATACTCGTAGCTTGGATATATCAATGCATATGTTAGTAAATCCATGCTCTTTTGCTGCCCTTCTCCACAAGCATTACCTGATTTTGTACTCTAACCTCTGTGCTGTTGAACATTTTTCCTTATTTATGTCTCAAACATAACTTAAATAAATTAGGATTTTTGCCTCCTGAATTTTGACATGTACCAAATCATGCTTCTTGAACTTTTAAGGTCGTTAAAAATGTCCCCTGAATTATTGAGATTGTTGGATTTAAGCATTCAATTTTACAATTTCAGTGATTGTTTATGTACTAAACCATGTCCCCAAACTTTGATATCTACCAAATCATACCTCTCGAACTTTGACATGTATTAAATCATGCCCCCTGAACTTTCATCCATGTTAGACTTTTTTACTTAAATTGGACAAAAGTCTTTAAATCCAATAATCTCAATAGCTCAGAGGACATTTTTAACGACGTTGAAAGTTCAAGGGGCATGATTTGGTACATGTCAAAGTTCAGAGGACAAAAATCCTAATTAGCCTTAAATAAAATATTATTGTTCATCAGAGCTAGCTTCACATGTTAAGTAAGTAAATTTATACAACTGGACAATGGGAAGGAATGGTCTTACTATTTGATATTTGAAAGGTGATAATTCCTACAAGCTACAAGGTATATATTACTACTGAACTTTTAAAAGACTTGAAGAACCGAGTTATGACTGAGAAATCCTCAGTATCTTAGCTGATTGCTAATTGTTTTCTCTTCCGTTTGTTTGCTGGATGAGGATCTGCTATTTCTTATTTATTTTTTTTTATATATATATTATATTATTCTTCAGTGGCCTTTGTGTAGTGGCATAGAAAATGTTATATGAATTCTGTAATATCTAATAAGAGTATTGTATTTGATATTTTAGCGATACACTTTACAGGTTGGTACTTGCTAACAATAGACCTATGAAAAAGAAGTTTGCTTCCTACATATTCTCAAATTTGATTTAACCTTCTTGTCTTTTTATCACTGCTTACAACTTCTAAAAGATACACAAGGAATTTAGTATTAATTTTTGGTTCCACAGATGATCTTCCCTTG
This sequence comes from Cannabis sativa, assembly GCF_029168945.1. NCBI lineage: Eukaryota > Viridiplantae > Streptophyta > Magnoliopsida > Rosales > Cannabaceae > Cannabis > Cannabis sativa. The sequence continues at coordinate 36,005,592 of NC_083601.1, read as the reverse complement.
GATGTTCGATGAATTTCATGCCTTAAAGAAACTAAAAGACGCTGCTTATATCCTAGCTGAGAAGGATGATTGGCCTCCTCTATACAGCATCAATGCCTTAAATAACAACAAGGTATAGATATGTTGCTTTGAATATGAAGTTAATGCTCTTAAACACTATTTAAATAATTTTTTTGGTATTAAAGTAGTTATTCATTATTGAACAGGTTCCAGTTGCAGCTGCTGTTTACTACGATGATATGTATGTTAACTTCAAGGTGGCCATGCAAACAGCTTCTCAGATAGCTGGGATTCGATTGTGGATAAATAATGAGTTCATGCATTCTGGTCTGCGAGACTCAGGAAGCCGGGTTTTTTCTTATTTGATGGGATTGCTTAATGGAAAGAAACCTTTGTTCTGATTTAGTTAAAATCTCATAGCTCTCACTTATTTTAATTGTTCTCCTTTTTCACTTATGTTTTTTTTTTCTTTCAATAATGTTTATATATGTATAATCATGGTTCATATTGTTGATGTGTTTTACCTTTCCAAATCACATATGGCATTCTTTTTTTTTTATTATTTTTTTTATTTTTTATTACTATTACTTAAAAAAAATAATAAAAAAATTGGTGAGGCATGAAATGAGACATGAAGAGCCTTCAATATGAATATTGTTCAAACACTTTTGCAAGCAACTAGCACTTGATCACACTTTTATTTTTCAGCCAAAATTGGGTAATGACGTAGTTGACAAAGTGACAGCTTTTATTGTTTGAAAGGGCAGTTATAAATTTTTCATCACCTCATTTTATCGAGTCTCCTAGAAACCCAGTGACCAACCCATTCAATATTGAATCTCGTTTATTAAAACTAAAAAAAATAGTATACAAGACAACACGACAAAAAGTACACACAAACACAAATATAAGCAGGTCAACTTGTCACTCTCACAACACTCAATATAGTCCAGTCTTCAGTACTTCAATCTACTACTTCCATGGCGGGAATATTTGATGCCCTCGCTGCCGATTACAATTCCGATCACGTCGTCGGAAAATGGTACTCCATTCCCGACCTCTGCCTTCGTGACCACCGATTCGTTGTTCCTCTGTTCTACTCCGCCGATTCTGCTACTGCTGCTGCTGCTTCTTCTCCTAAGATCTCTATCTTTGCTCGCGAAGTGGTTTCAGGTTTGACGACTTTGAACTGAGTTTCCATATATTCATGAACGATTTTGAAAGATGTATTATTGTCCTACACTATACACTCCTACTCTTGTAGTTGGAAACGAAGAGAAGCCATTGCCGTACCTATTATACCTACAAGGTGGACCTGGATTTGAGTGTCCGCGCCCAACCGAAGCTGGTGGATGGTTAAAGGAAGCGTGTGAAGCATTTCGTGTTATATTGATGGATCAAGTTAGTACTATGGTTTTCTAGAATCATTCATTATCATTTCTTATTTGATCAATTGTACTGGTAGTTGCTTATTCTTTTCTTTTTCTTGGACTATTAGCGTGGTACAGGTTTGTCAACTCCATTGACATACTCATCTCTGCTCCAATTTAAGTCTGCAGAGGATTTGGCTGAATACGCAAAACATTTTCGAGCGGACAATATAGTAAATGATGCGGAATTTATTCGTATTTGCCTTGATGCTGGACCTTGGACAGTTTTGGGTCAGGTATGAATAGTTTCCATTTCTTGCTTGGTTAGGTGTGCGCATATTTAAGCTTTCTGTTATAATATGCCATGGTCTTACATTTTCTCCTCGTACAATTTTGTATGTTTTTCTTACGATGTGTTATCTATTTTTCTCTCTTGAATGAGATTGAGTTGAATGGCATCTTGTTCTTTTTCTTGTGTAGAGCTATGGTGGTTTTTGTGCGGTAACCTATTTGAGTTTTGCACAAGAGGGATTGAGACAAGTCCTTCTGACTGGAGGAATCCCTCCAATTGGAAATGGATGCACTGCTGATGCTGTGAATAGAGCGTGCTTTGAACAGGTTATACTTCAGAATGAAAAGTACTACAAGAGGTACCCTGAGGATGTTGAGACTGTTCGAGAAGTTGTTAACTATCTGTCAGAATCTGGAGGAGGAGTAAGTAAAGTAATTACTTTGAAATTTATTGTGTTAGTAGATTTTCAAATATGTTAATGAAGTCTTAGTCTTTGGAATCTCAATTTTCGTAGGTTGATCTCCCTTCTGGGGGCATCTTAACTCCACAAGGCTTGCAAACTCTAGGTGTCTCATTTCTTGGATGCTATGCTGGTTTTGAGCGTTTGCACTACATGTAGGTGTTTAGTGTTCACTTATAGATGCCTCAGTTTATAAGAACTTAAGTTTAACAACAGTTTGGATTTATTTTTCCCACATCGATTAGATTGGAGAGAGTTTGGGATCCTGTAATGGTTCCAGGAGCACCAAAGACCATTAGTTATAACTTCTTGGATACTGTAAGAAAATCATTGTCTCCTTACTATCTTGAATTAAACTTTGAATACTCTTCATATCATCTCTAATCTATTTGACATTTACAGTTCGAAAAGCTTGTAGCTTTCAAGACAAATCCACTTTCCGTTCTGTTAAGTGAATCCATATTCTGTCAGGTAGAGTACTCTATTTTATTTCTTTCTTTTTCTAGACAACTAAGAATTATATGGCTATTATTTGGTTCTTTGACCGACTGATCAATCACTTATTTAATTGTAAGATTAAATATGCTTATTTACTTGTTTTGATTGGATGTTTGTTCTCCTTTTAGGGTGCTTCGTCTCAGTGGTCTGCTCATAGGATAAGGGATGAATTCAGTAGCAACTTTGATGCAATCAGGGCTGCAGAAGAAGGTCGCTCTGTATTTTTTACTGGAGAGGTTAGCTTATTCTAAGCTCAGAACCTTAATAGCAACAAGAACCAATTCTCACATAAGTTTCACTTTCACATTTACTTGAATAGCGCCTTTTTCATTACTTGTGTTTTGTATACTTGGTGGACGAGAGCAGTCTGCTTGTACCGCTTAAGAATATGGAACATCACATAAGACTTCCATAATATATCCATATCCTCATATGAGTATCTATTTTTGGACATATCAACAGATAGCCTATAATGAATGTCTTTCCAACGTTCACTTCTCTTTTATCCTTTCCCTAGTTAGTTGGTATGATATAATGTTCTTTGATTCTGTGATGTAGAATAGCTACTTTCCTTCACCAAATTTGTCTTTTAAAAGCATGACTTTTTTGGAACTTTACAACTATGGTTATGATTTATTGTTGTTCAGAGAAGTTATGGGCTACAAGATAGATGACTGTTTTGGAACTTTGAAAGAAAATGTCTTAAAAAATAGATGTCAAGCAGAAACATCTTAGCTACAAGTTCCCATTCTGTTTGTTTTCCCTACAACAAACAACTAACCTTTCTTTAACTTTTTGAAGGTATGGCCTTTGTGGCATTGAAAATGTTATGACTTGTTTAAATTTAAGGCTTAATTAGAATTTTTGCCCCTTAAATTTTGATATATACCAAATCATGCTCCCTTAACTTTTTCTGACCGTTAAAATTTTTCTCTAAAAGTCTAAACTATTGAGATTATCGAATTTAAAGTCTTTTGTCCAATTTCATTCAATTTTACTAATTTAGTGATTGTTTATGTACTAAATCATGCTCCTTAGATTTTAATATTTACTAAATCACGCCTCTCGTACTTTGACATGTGCTAAATCACGCTCTCTGAACTTTCATCTATGTTAGACTTTCCATACTAAAATTAAACAAAAATCCTTAAATCCAATAATCTCAATAGTTCAGGAGAATTTTTAATGACCAGAAAAGTTCAGGGGGCATGATTTGGTACACATATCAAAGTTCAGGGACAAATATCCTAATTAGCCTAAATTTAATATTTCTAGAGCATATAGTCTTGTTTTTGTCCTTTCACTTGTGCTACCAGTAAGCATTCACAGGTTGGTGAACATGTTAATGTGTAGGTACGAGGGTTTGTTTGACTCATGCTAACAGTCATGCTTCTGACTAGTGACAATTCTTCGGATGTGATCATCAACCAATCTATTGATAATTGGACCTATTAGGCCTATGGCGTACGGGAATACATCATGTTTAATGCAAATTCATAAAAATTCAATTGACCATACTTGATTGTTTGCTACCACAGGCAATTTTCCCATGGATGTTTGATGAGTTTAATATCTCAAAGAAATTGAAAGATGCTACTGATATACTAGCTCAGAAGAAGGATTGGCCTCCACTATACAACGTTGCTGCTCTAAATAACAACAAGGTCTGTTTACCTTGATATGAAAGTTAATCAGTCTTAGAAATCTAACTTTTTAGGTAGCCAATGTTCACATGAGTTGAGTTGTTGTATCTAACCATTTAAGTTTGTCTTTGGTGTTTCTTTCCTAATTGTCAGGTTCCTGTAGCAGCATCTGCTTATTATGATGATATGAATGTTAACTTCAAACAAGCCATGGAAACAGCTTCTGAGATTGCAGGGATTCGATTGTTAATAACAAATGAGTACCTGCATTCGGGTCTGGACGATCCTGGGAGCCGGGTTTTTGAATATTTGATGGGAGTGCTTAACGGAAAGAAGCCTTTGTTCTGACTTGCATTTCATATCCTGCCATACTTTCCACGTGTAACCTCCCCAGCCTCTTTTCTTAGGGAAATTTGATTTTCTATACTTAGAAAATCAAAAAATTTGATTTCTAAACCAATAATTTAAACCCTAAAAAAACTATACTTTTTTTTTCAAAACCCCAAAAATACCCCCAAACTAAAACTATCTCTCTTTCTCTCTCTATCTAGCCGGTCCCAAGAATCCCACACCCCAGGTCCAATGGTCGGACCATGGGGTCCGATGGGGTCCGACCAATCGGACCCATCGGACCCCAAGGTCCGACCATCGGACCTCTCTCTTCCCCTCTCTCTCAAATCGCAGAAAAAAAAAAAAAAAAATTAAAGCCGTCGGACCTTCGGTCCGATGGGTCCGACCATCGGACCCATCGGACCCGAAGGTCCGACCATCAGACCCTTTCTTCCTCTCTCTCCAAAATCGCAAAAAAAAAAAAAAAAATTTCAAAGGTCCGATGGTCGGACCTTGGGGGTCCGATGGGTCCGACCATCGGACCCCCAAGGTCCGACCATCGGACCTTTGTCTTCTTCCCTCTCTCAAATCGCAGGAAAAAAAAAAGTTTCAGATAGAGGGAGAGATCGGCGTTGGGGTTGCTCTTTCGGGTTGGGGTTGGGGTCGGAGGGGTTGGGGTCGTGGTCGACGGGGGTGAGGGTGGTGATCGGCGTTGGGGTTGACGTGGGTGGGTGAGGGTGGTTCGGGTGAGGGTGGTTCGGGTGAGGGTGGGCGGTTGGGGTGAGATAGAGGGAGAGAGAGATGATGCAGAGAGAGAGAATATTGTGAGGGGGGTATTTTTGGGGTTTTGAAAAAAAAGGAATAGTTTTTTTAGGTTTTAAATTTTTGGTTTAGGGAAAAAATTTTTTGATTTTCTAAGTATAGAAAATCAAATTTCCCTTTTCTTATTAATAAAGGGAAATTTGATTTTCTATACTTAAAAGTTTTCAATTTTTTTTTTTGAACCAATACATTTTATACTATGAAAAATATGCCTACTTTACCTAAATCCCAAAATTACCCCTCTCAAAATCCCACACCCATCAGCCCTCTCTCTCTTTCGCCTCTCTTTCTTTCTTTCTCTCTTTCTCTCGGTGTCGCACCCACAGACCCACGGCAGACCACCCACGCCGTCAACGCTCAAACCATTTTACTGCCCGCACCTTCAAATGCACCACCACGGCTCACCTCCACCACCCACCCACTGTACTGCCCCCTCTCACTCTCTTCGTCTCTCTCTCTCTCGAACAGGAAAAAAAAAAAAAAAAAAAAAAAAAAAACACATATGGTCCGATGGGGTCCGACCAATCGGACCCATCGGACCATGTGGTCCGACCATCGAACCATATATATATATATACCACCATGTCCATCTCTCTTCGTTTTCCTTAAAAAAATATATATATATATATATATGGTCGATGGTCGGACCACATGGTCCGATGGGTCCGATTGGTCGGACCCCATCGGACCATGTGGTCCGACCATCGGACCATATGTTTTTTTTTTTTTTTTTTTTTTTTTTTTTCCCGTTCGAGAGAGAGAGACGAAGAGAGTGAGAGGGGCAAGATGGGTGGGTGGTGGAGGTGAGCCGTGGTGGTGCATTTGAAGGTGCGGGCGGTGAAATGGTTTGAGCGTTGACGCGCGTGGGTGGTCCGCCGTGGGTCCGTGGGTGCGTACCGAGAGAAAGAGAGAAAGAAAGAAAGAGAGGCGAAAGAGAGAGAGGGCTGATGGGTGTGGGATTTTGAGAGGGGTAATTTTGGGATTTAGGTAAAGTAGGCATATTTTTCATAGTATAAAATGTATTGGTTCGAAAAAAAAATTTTGAAAACTTTTAAGTATAGAAAATCAAATTTCCCTTAATAAAAATGTGCCTTTCTCCCAATTCTTGTTTCTCATCTTTCATACTAATACTAATACATTTCAGGAAAAAAAAACAATAACTTACATAATAATTAAAAATTATTAAAGTATCTGAAGTAAGGATAAAAAAAGAATATTAAAATTATTGAGCTAGTTGTCATTTTTTTTTTTTAAAAAAAGGTGGTTATTTTCAGGTTAATAACTTTGTATAATAAGACAGTAGAATTGCATCAGAAGAAAATACCATCTATTCTAAATTTTGATGTCGCATCATTCCACTATCAATTTTAGGAAGAGAAAAGGTTGTACAAAAAATAACACAATTTGGTTGACCAAATTGAAATTAATTATTACCCAATAATCTCCAATGTAATCGATTGTTCAAGTTGATAGATTATGTTGATAACTGAAAACAATAATAAACAAGATTGATAGTTCGATAAACTTTATTTGATAAATATAGAAGGTATATTTATGAATAAGTTCATGAAGCAATTTATAAAGTAAATGGTTTTTTTTTTTTTTTTTTTTTTTTGAAATGGATAAAGTATATGGCTTTAAAGTATATAAGTTTGTTAAAAATATGATTTTTTTTAAAAAAATTATTTTATGAGAAAATTTTAGAAAAAAAAAAATAAAAAATATGGAAAAACTTCAAAACTAACTTCCAAGCTGCGATAAGTAGGCACGAATTTCTGTAGTTAGCATTATTCCCTTATGGTAATTGGTTACTCATCTAGTTAGCATAAGCTATTTAATTACTCTTACTTAATTTTCTCATATTTTTAAATTTTTTCTTCAATTTTTTTATAAAATAATAATTTTTTTTTTTAAAAAAACTATATTTTTACCCAAAAAGCATAGAAAAGATTTGTAATTTCCTCTTATAAAAATGACTCTTTTGGTAGGTGTGTGTGGCAATAAGAATATGAGAAAATTACACTCTATACCCTTTTTATATTATTTTCTTTTATGTTTACCCTCTTTTTTAAAGTCTATTATTTTTATCTCTTTTTTTAAATATTGTACCAATTTTGCCCATATCACTTCAAGATATTCTCCAATGTGACTCTCTTATGTCAGAATATTTTGAGTACAATGCATATAAAAAGAGGTATATTTCAATTAAATATAAAATTAGAAGTAAATTTAATTAATTAATTAGTAAAAGTGGTATTTTTCAACTTAGCCAGGGTAAGAACATTGTTCCATAAATGAAAAAGAATGTCACATTATGGGCTGAGTTTGTTTGGTCCACAAATGGGGATGGGCTTTTAGGCTTTCTTAAAAGCCCAATTTATATTGAAAAACAAAGGAAAAAATCCTGTCACTCTCGTACTCCCCACCCCCCGAACACTCTCGGCTATCTCCCGACGGCGCCGACCGAAGACAGCAGATCACGTCCCTCCTCCGTCTCTGGTTCTCTCTGACGTTGAATAGCCCCCGTTGCCGACTCCGAAAGGTACTGAGCAGTGAGTAATTGAGAATCATATTCATATCCTTGTTTGACAGGCATTTATTAAGTATTCGAGAGATATGCATTTTATTTCTCTCACTAAAATTTGTTTGTGACGTTCGGGGATCTTAGTTTTACAATGCAAAGAACGTTAAGGTCGTTGATTCGACCTGTCTTGAGGCAGAGACGATTTTCCACTAACTCTGAAAGAATCGTTGCGTCTGTACTATTCGAGAGGTTGCCCGTAGTTGTTCCCAAAATTGACCCCGTCGTCTACGCCTTCCAGGAGTTCTCGTAAGCTCTCTATCCATTCCAAATTTCATTTTTCTTGTTGCTCAGAAAATTGGGGAAATTTACTTTATTTTCTAATTACTGAATTTAGGAGTCTGTCTTGCTTTGAAATGAAGAAAATGATTAAGAAAAATGCATTTTATTAAGAAAAAAAAACATATTAGATACTGCTAAGTGATATTCTGAGCACCAATTTAGGTTATGCAGTCTGGTCGCCAATGATTCGTGAGGTATTTTTGAAGTGGGAATAATGTCTGGAAGCACTAATTGCAATCATTTAGATTAGATTCTTAGTTTATGCTTTTCCCTGGACTCCTTAGAATTCATTGTATTTTTATTTGCTGTTAATCAGTAACCGAATACATGTTTTTTAATAGTAATAATGATATGATAATTTTTAGGAAGGACCCCAGAGAGTTAGAACAATTGCTGACCTTGACATATTCATATCGTGTCTGATAAGAACATGAAGAGCGAAGGATTTTAGATTTCAGCTTCCTTTTATTTTTACAACCACAAAGTAGTGAAGTAAATGATGATTACAGTCTCATTTATTTGACCAAAAGCTAATCTTTGTTGTTGTGTTTTTTTTTTTTTTTTTTTTTTTTTTTTTTTAATCAAGAATTAAGGTCTAATTACTATATACTTGTTCTGTGTTTTTGGAATTTACCATCTCTTCTGTCCTATTTCAGGTTTAGATGGCAACAACAGTTCCGAAGAAGATATCCTGATGAGCTTTTAGATAAGTCTAATTCCAGGTTAAGTTATTTTCTTCTCTATAATGAATCGTTGCATAGTTTTCATTTTTTAAAAGTAAAACTTTGCATTCTCATAGTATAATATGTGCATCTTATTCATAGCAACACTATTATAAAAATTCTCAAACACTTTACGCCAATTGTTAACACCTGGTTATGTTCAGAGGGAAAGGGGACTACCACATTGATTATGTACCTGCTCCACGAATAACTGAAGCTGACAAAAACAATGACAAAAAGTACGGAGTATGTTTTAATGTTACATGCTTAGAATTATATTTATTTTATCTTATCTGTTATTACTTAAAAAGGGTTTTCTTTGAGCTTTTTCATTGTGACTCTTTGAGCTTCATATTAATATTTAGCTTTTAAACAGACAAAATATAGTGCTCTTAATGTGATGACATATAGTTTTATAATTTATGTGTGTCACTTGTCAGTCAATTCTTTCCGCGGAATTTGGTATATGTGAGAAAGTTTGTTTGCTTATAGTATCTACTATCTACATACTCATAGGGGTGGCAGGGCAATTCTGTATAAAATAAGTTTGGATAGTCTTATGGGTTTTATTTATGTTTATAGTTAGTGATTACTTCTTAACTAATTTCTTCTTATCGGTTTTACATATTTTTACTTGCAATCCTTGTTGTTGTTTCTTATAAATGATCATCTACTTTATTAAACATGAAAAGATAAATTCTTCTAAGTCAAGTTGAAAGGAAAACTCCATGTATCGCACTAGCTTCTGATTTCTCATTATGTTATGTAACTGAGTGTGGAGATGCAAAAGTACATGAATTTACCAATGGTTGAATGGTTTGCAAGCACTAGGATTATTGATTATAGTATTAGGTGTATCATGCTGTGTGTGCTGAGATTAAATTGAGTTTGGGTTTGATGACACAAAGTTTTATCATTCTTTCTTCTTATACAATTTGTTATTATTCCAACATGATTTTGAATCAAACACTTTGTCAGGAGATGCTGTGACAGTTTGACTAATTATGTAAAATGCCATGTCCTTATTCAGGTCATTACAAAGAGCACTCGACAGAAGGCTTTATCTTCTTCTATATGGAACCACAAATGGGGACTCTACTGGTAAGGCCGTGTGGCATTTTCCCGAAAAAGTTTACGAGTCAGAAGAGACCATGCGAAAGGTGAAAATTCCTCTTCCTGAAAATCATTAATCTTGTTCTGCGTCCTCTTTGATATATAACTCAAATGAATTTACAGTGTGCAGAGTCTGCGTTGAAAAATGTCATAGGAGACCTATCCAATACTTATTTTGTTGGTAATGCCCCTATGGGCCACATGGCTATACAGCCCACAGAGAATCAAGCAGAATCTGCATCACTCAAGGTATTATTTTCCTAATCAATTTCCGTGTCATGTTGGATAGTCTAATATGAAATTATGGATATATATTCTTATTCCATGGTGCTGACCTGTCAATAGTGTAACTAAGTATACTTGATCGATAGGTACTGATTTTTTTCTTTCGTTTGATGTGTGCTTAAATAGCGATTCTTCTTTAAGTCTCAAGTTATTGCAACCAACAAGTTCAACATAAGGAAGTGCGAGGATTTTGTTTGGGTAACCAAAGATGAAGTTCTGGAGTATTTTCCCGAGCAAGCTGATTTTTTTAAGAAGATGATCATCAGCTGATTTAAACTTTACAGATCAATGTATGGAAGTCTTGCAAAATGAGATGAGTTTTGACAAAGTTCAATGTAAAAGCTGAAGCTAATAAAAATTGAAAATCTTTGAGTTTGCTATGACAGAGGAACAGTGATTCATCTCAACCTTAGTTTATCACTTAAAATGTCTTGGGAATCAACTCATTGTGTAATTTTCCCTGCTGTTTCGTTTTTGTACTTTTAGTCACAGCAATAATCTATTGAGTTGATCATAGTTTGCATCTCACAGTCCTCTTACTTTTATTGTGTATCTTAATCTTTTCAAGTAAAGTGAGGAAAAAACCTATGTAGCATAATCTCCCTCAGTTATCATTACCACTGAATATAGCACAAAACGTAAATTATCCATGTTACAACTATAAGTTTTCCCTGAGCTATAAAGTATTCTTCAACTACTAAAATCTTTAACATTTGATAAAGTACAAAAACATTCCCTTAAAATGATAATAACATTATCCAATTTTAAATGGTCTTTTTATATAAAGTTGTAGAAGTTGTGTTACTCTCACTTTTCAGTCTCTAATATTTGTTTCAAACATCCAACCTACTATTGAATATAATAAAACTTGTTACTAGAGTTTAATTAATGTTAAGTAATGGGATTCGTCAAAAAGAATAATAACGCTAGCAACCGATGCTCACTTTATATATAGTGTATATGTATAGGTACTAGATTGTTTTGGGTGGATATGGATGAGAAGTAGTGTGAAAGGACAAAGTATTTTCAAATTATTGGAAAAAAGGGTTACGATTAAAAAGTCAAAACAAGCCGTTTCGCCGTGTCTTGTATTGGTTGGTAAACAGTGTCAATACTCTGCAACTCAAAACTCCTTTTTTGCGGCAGTTTCAAAATCCTGTGTCATAGTCACGTAGAGTTGCAACTATATATATGTATCTTTTTAAAAACAAAAATTAAAAAAAAAATAATAAAATGGATGAAGACAAAACACAGAATTAATCATGCAAATTCATGCATAGATGATAACGATATGCATTTAGAGGCACGTCTTCTCTTATCTCGTTTGAACAAGCAGGGCAGTTGAACCGAAGTAGTTGAAATGTAGTTGGCCTTTACCCTACCCTGCAAGTTTAGACTAACTTTTATTTTATTTTATTAACTCATTTTTGTTCTTAAATTAAGTTTAGGCAAATACTTGTAAGAGACAAAAAGATCGTATATACGTACCCCTAGCTACGGCCCTAATATAATCTTCTAATAATCTAACTACAAAACCAATTCTCTCTCTTTTTCTATATCTATATCTATATCTATATTAATATATAAGTACATGTGGGTCAGTCCAACCTCTTAGCTCACCTTCCACTATCCTATATTTATTAAAACTTTCTTTCGTCCTAGTAAACTCGACCCCTAGCTAGCTTATATAAACTTCCATACTCAAACCATTTTCATTTCCTCTTCTCATTATTAATTCAACTTATTCTAGTTTGAAATTAATAATTAATAAACAAATAAATCATCCTACATAATCTTCCATGGAAGGCAAATTAGATCAACATCCATCTCCAACAACCCTACTGCCTCCACCACCACCACCACCACTTACATCTAATAATTTATCATCAACATCGTTATTACCACCCCAAATTGGTACTCCTAATAATAATTTCCTCTTCTCAACGCCACCACTGCCGTCACAGCAATCGCATCCATCCTCGTCGTCGTCCTCAACGTTACTAATGAATAATAACACTAACCCTAATCAGGAAATCGATTGGATCAGCCTTTTCTCGGGTAGTGGTGGTCATCAAGCAGCTGCAGGGGGGTTTGCATCCAATGAGATGATGACGATGATCAATAATAATAATAATAATAAAAAGGAAAAATGCTACGATCATGACGATCATAATAATATTAACGAGGAAGATAATCAGAGTAATAAGAGGAGAGCCCCTGGGAAGAGTAGGAAGACAGCTCGGCCAAGGTTTGCGTTTCAGACGAGGAGTGCTGATGATATTCTTGACGATGGTTACAGGTGGAGAAAATATGGACAGAAAGCTGTCAAGAACAGTGCATATCCCAGGTATATACATATACATATACATATATATTCATATTTTTGTTGCATGCTTAATTATATGACGTCTATACATATATAATATTAAAAAATTTAATAGTTCTAGCAAATTATATTGATATTGTTTGTTTGAAAAAACTTGTTTTCATTCAATAGTTATGTTATAAAAAATTTGCTTAGCGATAATATCAAGAAGACTTCTAAAATATTAATGGTTTAATGAGGTGTACACATCCATATATATCTGAATACATATATATAGTACTATCTACATGTAATAATAAGGAAAAACAAATATTACAGTTTGCCTGGTAAAACACAACAAGAGAATCTAATTTGTCATTAAGGGAAAGGCTAAACATTCGGAAATCTTATCTATAGATGTTTGTTAATTTATAGCCAGGAGAAGACAATATATATAAATACTTATATGCTACTGTTTATATTTGTACGTATATATATATGCATGTAAATTATCGAATTGTAATTCTAATCAATAGCATATTTTATTTTTGACATGCATGATCTCTCACAACTGTACATAAAACAGGTGGTATATATGAAATTGATCATGATTAATATCAAGCATGCATATGGACAAGTATAACTAAACCCTCTTATTTAAGCCATCTCCTTTGTAGAGTAAAAGTAATTATAGGAGTTAAAACAGGATTATATTAATTAGTTAATTATATATATTTATGTTTAAGGTAAATAATCATCTATATATTATACATATACAGATATATTTATATAAACAATCGGCCGATCATAATTTTATTGTCTATTTAGGATTTTTGTCCCCATCAACTATGATATAATATGTATTATTGTGTCTCTAAACTTTTAAGTCTATTACAAATAGTTTCTGAACTATTCAGAGTATCGTAAATTGGTCATTCTATTAAATTTTTATCACACAGTGACAAAATAATGACATGATTACTTAACTAATTTTTATATCAAGTATATAATTTAACATTACAAAATAATTATGTATTTCTAAAAAATTATTATACTAAAAATTAATTAATAATAAAGAAAATTATGTAAAACTAAATTTAAAAAAAAAAATATTTTATCATATTAATTACACATGTGGTGTTGATACATAACACTGACGTGATAACTGATATTAAGCAGTTATGTCATTATTTTGTTTGCCATGTCATCATTTGATTTGTCATCATTAAGAAAATTACATAAAATTAAATTATTTTTTTTTTCAAATTAATTACACATGTGATGTTGACATAACACTGACGTGGTAACTTAATTGACTAAGCAATTATGCTATCATTTTGTTTGCTACGTGTGACAAACTTAATAGAACTAATTTGCAATACTTTGAATCTAATTTTAACGAACTGAAAAATTAAAAAAGCACAATAATATATACATCATAATTCTGAGACAAATATTCTAAATAGCCTATATTTATTAGATAGATCATTGAAATAGCAAATATAAGGGGGAATTCATGCCCTCACATCATATATAACTTAATTACATCTAATCAAATTAGAAGCAACAAAAAAAATTAAGTATATGTAGGTGCCTAAGCACTTATATCATTATTAAAAAATGTTAAGTTATAGTGCTACAAGAGATAGTAAACTCGTATTTGTATATTTTAATATTAAGTTTTATATATTTTAATTTAATAACTAATATAAATTGCTGCTAATTAATTATAGAATGTCACATTGATATAGTATTCGAAAATAAGAAACCTAGCAAATGCTCATTATATATTATTGGATATTGCTATATTCATAATATTATATCTTATATATAATATAAAAATTTGCATCAATATGAATCATGATCATTAAACAGAGATTAAAATAAGAAATAAAATATTAGTGTAATATTTTTGGAAATTAAGAATATATAATTGTTTTAATTTTAATTTGATATATAATGTTTTATATATATATAGGAGCTACTATCGATGCACGCATCACACGTGTAATGTAAAGAAGCAAGTGCAGAGGCTATCGAAGGACACAAGCATTGTGGTGACCACATACGAGGGAATTCACAATCATCCTTGTGAGAAACTTATGGAAACCCTAACCCCACTCCTCAGGCAGATGCAATTCCTCTCTAGCTTCTAATTAATAATTATTAATTAATTTCTTTATTAACCACATCCACATATGTAATCACCCCGGCCGGCCCCCTCTCTATCTATCTCATCAGTAATGATCTTTTCTGGTATATATACATATAAATAGCTAGGAACGTAAATTAAATATTTGGTGTGGTATAGGATATATATATGTAACGCATGACGAGAAAACAGTATATATATCATGATCTTAAAAAGGAAAAGATCATGAGATGTATGAAGAAGAAGAAGGAAACTTTATCTATATATATACACGAGTAATTTAATCGTTCTTCCCAATTAATTGGCAAGAGTAAATGATTAATTAATCTTCCAATTCATGTACTTCACCTAATTTAAGTGTATGAAATATTGATCGGGAAACTTCGAAATATCACACATATAATTAATTATAAGGTTTTATAACAATTTTCCTCTATTTCTTTCTTTCCACTACTACTTTTCTTTTTGGGTTATTCATTTTGAATAATGATATTCCTTTTCTCAAAATAATAATAATAATATTCCTTAAATATATATAGTAGTAATATACCAATTTAATGATATATTAATACATGTATATAGTGCATGCATCTGTATGAAAAATTATGCTAATCGAATATCATTCAATCATACTTTATATTTAATTAAGTTGATACTTATAGGAAGATATATATTCAAATCAAAGGTGAACATATGTTTTATAATATTAATATACTTTTCATTTTGTATGATTTAACTATAAATATTATATTAAACTATTAGATTTTGATATAATAATAAATAATAAAAAAAAAAATTATGTATAATTTATCTGCTTAATTAAAAAAAAATCTTTTTCTTACATTATATTAAAAATATATTTATATATACAAAATATTTAGGTTAAACTTATTAAAAGACTTTTTTTTTTATATTTTTTTTTCTTCAGCCAATGCTTAATATAACATAAAATTGAGAGATTTTTTTAATTATATGAATGCCCTGCACCCATATATAAATATATATATATATTAAATATGATCAGTTATTGATATTATGATGAAGAAGCATAACATTTTAATTCTGCAGTTGAGATGATATATTTCACAAAGTAATTTGTTGTTAAGACTAATTATAAATTATATTCATGTCAAAAAAAATAATAAATAAATTATATTACTATGCGTAAAATGTGTGTGCATGCAAATTGAATTTATCCCAATTACTTATGTGTATTCTATCAAATATTTTTTTTTTTGAAAAACTATCAAATAAATTATTGAAATAATAAAAAATTCAATATGTACATAACACGTACGATGCATGGACCATGATCCATGAAACTTACGAACATATAAACCATGTATATATATAGAGCAACAAAAAAAAGATACGAAAACGAATCCATCATGACTTATATACTGTGACATGACTTTTATCAGTTACCTAAAAAAATAACAAGGTCACATCTTGAAAAATATATATGTGTGCAGTGTAAATCATCAAACCTAAAAAACTAAATGTGTACTAATAATAACAAGGCTCTAATTTTATCAAAAAATAAAATAAAATAAAATAAAATTTACAAGCTAGGCTCAAATACTAATACGATCCACTCTTTTTTTCATAAGAAAGCAAAAGTATATTAAAGAGTTAACTATACAGAAATAAATTTTAAGAAAAATAAATTAGATGGAATTGGCCGTTGATGTACGTCTACAATTTATGTACATTAATATATTAAATATTGATTATGATTCATGAACAATATTCTGAATTTCTGATTTATATATATTAAATTCAATGTAATTTCACATTTAAATATATTTAGAGTATTTAATAATGATTTATATAGGGCTTTTTTTTGAAAGCGAATTATATATAGGATTAATTGTTCGGTAGCATGTGTACTTCTTATATTTATTATCTTTCAGATATTATAGTTAATATTTTTTAGAAAAAAAAATTGAATTAAAATAAATAAAAAAAAAAAGTAAAATTTTAGGTGCGTTTGGTAAGACTTTTTTAATCAGTTTTTTTTAAAAAAAAAAAATTAGAAAAGTGAAAATATTTTTTGAAAACATGTTTTATAAAACTGTTTTTGCTTTTCAATTTTTTAATTGAGAATCAAAATTTTAAAAACAAAAAAAAAATCACTTTCAATATTTTTTTAAACAGTTTTTTTTCTTAATCAATATTTTAGACTCCGGGAAGACCTGGACCCAAATCTTCTCCCACGGCCCTTATGTTGAACTCGACCTCTGACCCGGATCCGAATTCGACTCCGGACCTAGACCCGACTTAAATAAAATTAAAAATATGAACTTTACAAAACACACTTTTGTTTTCTATTTTTGAAATTGAAAACAAAAGTGGTTACAGAACGTATTTTTGTTTTTCAAAAACAAAATTTTTAAAAATAAAAATTTTACTTTCATATAAAAAATTAAAAAACAAAAGTGTTACCAAAGGCACCTTTAATAAACGGGTAAATACCATTTTGGACCCTGTGTTTTGCAAAAGTTACAGATTGGACCCTGTATTTTGTTAAATGATAAAATGGACCCTGTATTTTCTAAAATAGTAAAAATAGGACCCTGAACTTAATTTTTGACAACTTTTTTTTTAATACAACCAACTTGAAGACAATGTTTAATACGAACAGATACAAAAAATATAAATAGTTTTGTCATAGCACTTTTAGATCGGATTATAATTAAATTTTATTTTGATAAAAAATCAATTCAGAGTCCTATTTGTACTATTTTAGAAAATACAGGATCTATTTTATCATTTAACAAAATACAAGATCCAATTAATAATTTTTGTAAAACAGGATATTTACCCTTAATAAACCAAATGATCAAGTTTTTGAGTACAATAAACATGTTTCAATTTTCTTCGGTTTCTCATAAATGGGCAGTTGAATAAGGATCGAATAGGAGGTAAGTGAGTGGGGTGCCTAAAAGGAACCTAATTGTCCATTTTGAATTGAATATAGTTAGAGAATATACCTATATATTTTTTCTATTTCTTTAATATACTATCACTAGCTACTGTATTATTCCCATTGAAAAATACATCAATTAAATTATTAATAAAAAATACTGAAAATTGACGTAAAGAGAGTTTAAAAGAGAAAGGGAACCCATTCCTCGCATCATGATGATAGTATCGTCTTCGTCGTCGTCCCATTACCATTAGTTACCATATATATCTTAATCCAAACGCGTTCCCATTATATATACAAATCCCAGATCTGCAAACGCGGGTGATAATCACGTGCGACACGTATGGTCTCACGTGTCCGAACCGCGGCATCGCCACAAGCTACGTGTTAAAACCTTACACTGATTCCCTTTAATATATATTATTCAATCTCATTCCATTCATTTCAATTCAGGAAAAGTCAAAAGAAGAAGAAAAAAGAAATCTCTTTGTTTTTTTGTTTGTGTCCGAAGAAGGGGAAAAACGATGTCGTTCTTGGAGAAGGCGAAGGCGTTTATGGCAGAGAAGGTGGCGGCGCACGTGAAGACCCCGGAGGCGAGTGTTACGGATGTGGATCTCAAGCACGTTAGCCTAAACTCCGTCGAGTACCTGGCCAAGATCACTGTCGATAACCCCTACGGTGTCGACATACCTATCTGTGACATTGCCTATCTCCTCAGAAGTGCTGGAAGGTACGTTCGACACTTATTAATTTAATTTTATGGATCTGTAAAAACATATTCTTAATTTTCAATCGAAGATCTCTTTCTTGATTTACTTTGCTCCAAGCTTAAACTCTTTTGTAGTTCAATAATCGATCGATTTAACATTTTAATTATGTGTATAATATGAATGTTATTAGGACCTCTTTTGAGATCAATCGTAGAGTCAGCGATTAATTTGTTTGTTTTGATAGATTTAATTAATGAAATTAATTTTGAAATGAAAAACAGAGAGATAGCATCTGGTACAATTCCAGACCCAGGGTCGCTAAAGGGACATGACAGGACATTACTAGAAGTACAAATGAAGGTGGCTCACAGCTTACTGGTGAGCTTGGCTAAGGACATTGGTGCCGATTGGGACATTGATTATGAGCTTGAGATTGGTCTCACCATTGATCTTCCTGTAATCGGTAACATCACCCTTCCTCTGGAGAGGAAAGGTGAGATCAAGCTCCCCACTCTCTCCGATGTCTTCTAATTATTAATTCATGAATGTGTGCATTTTATCAATTAAGCCACATCATCATCTCAAAATAAAATAAATTTTCTTAGCTAATTTCATGTTTATACATGTATTATTAATATTATTATCATGTTTTTTTTTGTGTGTAATTTCTTAACTTTGTTGGTACTATTATCCACCATCAGATTAATGATGAGTATGCAAGAGATGATTATGCTTTACTTTATTATTCTGTGTATATGAGTTTAAATTAAAATCAGACACATTTCTCATTCATTATTAAATGGAATTGCTAAGTATCTTTAAAATCTTAATAACGAAGTCCATGAAAACAACAAAAACAGAGTTTTCTACTTCTAGCATTATGAAGAA
The DNA here is from genome assembly GCF_029168945.1 of Cannabis sativa. Taxonomy (NCBI): domain Eukaryota; kingdom Viridiplantae; phylum Streptophyta; class Magnoliopsida; order Rosales; family Cannabaceae; genus Cannabis; species Cannabis sativa. Next base: position 35,986,210 of record NC_083601.1, on the reverse strand, counting down.
AAGACATCCACAAACAATTACCAGTTTTGATATTTAGAACTAATAATAACATGTTCAGTCTCAATGAATTGAATTTTGTTAAACTAACTTTTTAAGGGAGCAAAATTTACAGTCATAATCCGCAAAAAAAATGCTATTCATTTTAAACTCCATTTTTAGTTTATGAATAAAATAATTCGTATAAGAATAGAAGTTTTTTTTTCTTTTATTTTGTTGATAGTATATAAGAATAAAAGTTTTGTCGTATTCGAGTTTTATAAAGCAATTTTTATTTGGAATCAGCCAGCTGCGGAGGCAATATCTCTATATTTATAGTGTATTATTATTAGTATACTTGATACAACCTCTAGATATTTTCCTTTTCTTTCCAAAAGCATAAAAAGCAATCTATGGTGTCCTCTCACTCCTTGTCTAATGCTCTTTCCCATTATAGAAATCCGGTGGTGTGATGTTATTTGTCATTACCATAAGAATGAGAGAGATAGTTAAAATGGATTCTTTGGTGGCCAAGATAAAAAGTTATATATAGTAAGTTCTTCCATTGTCATTATCATACCACTATTAGTGTGATATTCTCCTCTCCATGATTTTTCTTTTTTATCAACTCTCCACTCTATGATTTAATAACTGAAATGCATATTTTTAAGAAACATATATAATTATAATTATTTTTCCAGCTGTATCTCAATTCCTTAATAATTTCCCCCTCATTAAAAATTGTGTTAACACGGCAAACATCAAATTGGAAAATTTAATTTTCACTCAATTAGACACTGTATTTTGTATTTTTCTTATAATTATTATTTGATTTAGAAATATGGTGAAAGACATTGTGTTTTGACAATGGCACCGTGCTTGGTGATCGAAGGAGAAATTTTTGGTTTTGGGGACAGGGGACTCTGTTTAATGCTTTGTACTGGGGAATTAGTTATGTTGTAACTTCTACCTGGAAAACTTTATTGTAAATATGAATTTTGAGAGGCTATTTGTTAAAATATTATAATGATTTTAAAAAATATAGCACAAAATTTTCAAGAATTTTGGGGTGTGGCTATCTTGTACAAAAATATACAAAAATAAATCAATATACCAGAGACTAGCTAACCCTTGGGCAGCCCAATAATTACTTATCAGTTATGTGTACTCGGAATTTGGTAATGCCCTGCTTAAATCTTAATAAGTTAATATAGGCCCAAAATAGTTTAGTTTGACAAATAGATCTTTCATGTCATTTTTTTCAATGGCTCGACGAAAATATTAGTTAATGAAATGTCGTACAAAGTTTATGGTCTTCAGGTCATAATGCAGAGAGGATTAATTGTAAAGTATGCAGAATTCCTCAGAGCATTATATGTATTTTCTCCAACTATTAGTTGAAATATTGATGAGGAAAATATATTTATAAAAATACAAATTTTAAATTAAAAAAAAAAAATACAAAATGCAATCAGGAATTAGAAATGTTTTGAAAACTTAACATATAAAATTCTTATTTTAGCTAAAATAAAGGGATGTTGCTGTCTTTATATCCCTTCATTAATCGTTAAAAATATTTAAGCAGCTCTAATAACAGTACCAGAAAGCCCATAAAAACATTCTTAAATATGTATATGCTTACATATTTAAAAGTACAAATTGTTATATGTCTATGTCATACAGAGAACCGAAGTGTTAAACCGATTCGCCATTGATGAACATAAAAGCTAAACGAAAGAGAAAGAAAGAGATGAAAGGAAGAAAAGATGAAATGGAGAAGAAAGAATCTCAAATGTTTATTACTGAACCATTGAGTTTATATACAAGAGAGCTAATCACTAACAAAGTAATACAGGTCTAACAACTAACAACCCAATGTAACTGAAAACCAGAAATGACAGAAGTTAGTTACAACAATAACTAACTCAAAACTAACTCTCTGTCTTAACACCCCCCTTCAAACTCATAATTGAATGATTTTCAATTTTGAGTTTGGACCTGAAATCAAGAAACCGTTGACTTGATATAGCCTTAGTTAGTCCATCTGCAATTTGATCATGTGCAGAAACGTGCTTGATCTCTATGGTTCTGTTTAGGACCTTCTCGCGAACAAAGTACAAATCAAGCTCGATGTGCTTTGTTCTTGCATGCAAAACAGGGTTTTGAGTAAGCATAACGGTACTGAGATTATCACACCAGACCGTAGGTGGATGGGGCATTCGAATGTTCAGCTCAGTAAACAGATAATGTAGCCAAGTAAGCTCGGCCGTGACATTAGCAACGCTTCTATACTCTGCCTCAGTGCTGGAACGAGAAATTGTCTGCTGTTTCTTGCTTTTCCAGGCAACCAAGTTCGAGCCAAAGAAGATAGCAAAGCCAGAGGTAGACTTTCTATCATCTGGATCCGATGCCCAATCGGCATCACAAAAGGCTGTTAACTCGAACGACTGAGGCTTGGTGAGATGAAGGCCAAAGTCTGTAGTACCACCAATGTACCTAAGTATCCTTTTGACAGCTTGCCAATGTGTCAACAAGGGTCTTTGCATGAATTGACAGACCTTGTTGACACTAAAGGATAACTCGGGTCTAGTAATGGTAAGATACTGTAGAGCCCCAACAGTTGATCTATACAGCTGAACATCTGGCATAGGATCCCCCTCATGAGCAGATAATCGAAGGCCACTAGTCATAGGAGTTGGAAAAGGCTTGGCACCTGACATTTGAGCTCTAAGAAGTAAATCCTTGGCATATTTGGCTTGACAAAGATGGATTCCATCTGATGTGTACCGAACCTCAATACCCAGAAAATACTTCAAAGGCCCTAAATCCTTTAGGGAAAATTGAGTGTTCAAGGCAGTGATGAGTGTGTCAACAACCTTGGAGTCACTGCCTGTGACTAAAATATCATCCACATACACTAATACAAGTGTAGTGGACAGATCAGTATGACTAATGAAGAGGGAATGATCGGATTTAGAAGACACAAATCCAAGGGACATGAGGCAGTTTCTTAATTTGTCAAACCAGGCTCTTGGCGCCTGTTTGAGACCATAAAGCGCTTTGTTGAGTTTACAGACCAAGTGTTCTTGTCCAGGCACCTCAAAACCAGGTGGTTGTAGCATGTAGACCTCTTCTTGCAATTCTCCATTGAGAAAAGCATTATTTACATCAAGTTGCTTGACTGCCCATCCTTTAGAGAGAGCCAATGTAAGAACCACCCTAATAGTCACAGGTTTCACAACTGGGCTAAAGGTTTCTGTATAGTCAAAACCAGGTTGCTGATGGAAACCTTTAGCCACTAATCTTGCCTTGAACTTGTTAACAGAGCCATCCATGTTCTCTTTAACTTTGTAAACCCACTTACACCCAATGGCCTGTCTGCCTGGTGGAAGTTTGACAAGTATCCATGTTCTATTCCTAGCCAAAGCCAAGATCTCATCACCCATGGCACTGTTCCAATGCTCTTGAGAGAGAGCTTCCTTTATATTTGCTGGTTCTCTGGTGAGAAGAAAGGATTTGGGCTTATACACACCTGACTGTGATCTGGTGTGCATTCGATGCATGTTGCGCTTGCCAGGAGCATTGAGACAGCCTGCAACTAGAGGAAGAGCAGCAGGTGAAGTAAAGACAGCCCCAGAACACCTGTGGAGTTCTCGAGTAACACCAGTAGGTGTACTAGCAGAGTCACAGGTCACGGTTGCTGCAGCATCTGGTGTGGGTGCAACAGCAACATCAGCATTTGGTGTTGCTGCAACATCAACAGCAGGAGAAGGAACAAGAGGCACCTGTTCTGTAGCAGAGGTGTCCATATGTGATGTTGTTGCAGCATTAGATGACTCACCTGCATCATAAACAAATGGCAGCTGGCTGGGTGGCCAGTTAGTAGTAGGAATAGAAGCATGATTAGGATTAGAATTGTCTATCAAAACATGTTGGTCAACTACAAAATCAGATGTGTGAGAAGTGGCATCTGTTGAGGGAGAATGAAGTAAATCTGCCATAGTATAATGTGTTCGAAAATGAGAACATGTTGGTATGATGGCTGAGATTGGTGAGAGAGAGGGCAGGGTAGGAGTGGGTTGAGAATGGCCTTTTTGGTCTTCATATGGAAAGGAAAACTCATCAAATATTACATCTCTTGAAATGTAGAGTCTCCCATTAGTGTCTAAGCACTTATACCCTTTATGGTTTAGGCTATAGCCTAAAAATGTGCAAGGGGCAGACCTAAACTCAAGCTTGTGCTTGTTATAAGGTCTGATATTAGGAAAGCACTTGCAACCAAAGGTCTTGAATGTTGAATAATCAGGTTTTGTATTAAACAAGACTTCCAGAGGTGACTTGTGCTTAAGTAAGGGTGTTGGGAGCCTATTATGGATATACACAGCGGTTCTAAAGGCTTCATCCCAAAATTTGAGAGGGAGAGAGGCTTGTGCAAGAAGTGTTAAGCCATTTTCAACAATATGTCTATGCTTTCTCTCAGCTAGACCATTTTGTTGATGAGTTGTAGGACAAGGATGTCTATGGTGCACACCATTTTCAGCAAGATAGTTGGTAAAACTTCTAAATTCCCCACCCCAATCTGTTTGTAAGGTTTTTATGGACTTCCCAAGTTGAAGTTCGGCTTCAGATTTAAAATGCAGAAATGTCTTAAAGGCATCTGATTTTTGTTTCAAAAGATAGAGCCAAGTAAACCTAGAGTAAACATCAACAAAGTGAATATAGTATTTATAGCCATTGAATGAATTCACATAGGATGGACCCCAAAGATCAGACACAACAAGTTCAAGGGGTTCTGAAATAACAGTAGTTGATGATTTTGGGAAAGGGAATTTATGAATCTTGCCAAGGCAACAAGCTGAACATACAGAAAAAGGAGAGATTTTATTACTTATTGGCAGATTACAAGATTGTAGGACACCTTGTACAATTCTCTCAGAAGGATGTCCTAATCTATTATGCCACAAGGTAAAATCATTTTGAACACTAGTATTGCACTTTATACAATTTGAGACACTAACAGTAGTGTTATTTAGAGAGACTGTATAGGTGCTCTTTGTTGTGGAGTGACAGCTTGTGTTGGTAGTGTTTGGGGAGAGGTTATTTGGATCTGTGAGGCTTTGACCAGGAACTAAGCTTGGTGAAACAGGTCCTACATGTGAGACATCAAAAGTATATAGGCCATTCTTGTGCATCCCCATCAATAAAGTAGTATGAGTCATCTCCTCCTTGACAAAACACATATTAGCATGAAATTCAAAATACACATTGTTATCTTTAGCAAATTTTGACACACTAATAAGGTTCTTTGTAATTTCAGGAACATGAAGGAGATTGTTAAGTACTAGAGGATGAGATGAATGCTTTGGAAAAATGTAAGATTGACCAATATGTTTTATAGACAAACCTGTCCCATTGCCAACATGCATTTGATCTTGTCCAGAATAATCATAGCAGGAAGCTAAATTCTGAGCTTGAGGAGTACAGTGATTGGTAGCACCAGAATCTGGGTACCAATTGCTGTCATTAGCTCCTTCAGTTGTGGTGAGATTAACTTGAGGTTGTTGAGGCACCTGTGACTGAGTTCCATTATTCCCACCTTGAACAGATCCTGTGAAAGCCTTATCAAACCGATAGAAACAATCAAGTGCAGTATGCCCAAATCGAAGACAAAGTTGGCACTGAACTCTATTGTTCACAGCTATACCAGACCTTCCTCCTCTAGCACCATTAAAATTGCCTCTGCCTCCAAAATTCGAACTGAAATTCTGAGAGAATTCATTACCTCGACTCATACCTCTATAGCCAAACTGACCTGTACCATACTGAGTATTGCCTCTGCCCAGGAATTGTTGCTGTTGTCTGAATCTTTTAAAGGCAATATTAGCTTCCAGTAACGGATCTTGCTCCTTCATGGTGAGATTGGCACTCGACTCCATGTCTTTCCCAGATTTCTCAATTCTTGATTCGGATGCCAGCAATAGAGCCTCGATTTCACCAACAGTATAGTTTTCAATTCGTGTGTTCGAAGAAATAACAAAAGTGTCGTATTCGCTCGGCAAACCTTTGAAAATTGCTGCAATGTGGTCACGATCACTTATGACTTCTCCTACAGATGCAAGCAAATCAACAGCTTGTTTAACTTTCAGTAGATAATCATTGAGGCTCAAACTTCCTTTCTTTAGATTTTGCAGCTTCGTACGAAATTCAAGAATCTTGGAAGAAACTTGTAATGTGAAGTGTTTCTCCAAGGATTCCCAAATTTGTTGAGCTGTATTACAGCCGACCATACGAGTTAAAAGACTTTCAGTCATGGAGGATAGAAGCCAGGAGACGAGTAATTGATCTTGAACTTCCCAATCGCCGTAGTCGGGATTCACTCTGTTTAGCACGCGATCTTCGTTGTTCAGAAATTCTTCTGGTGGAGATTCTTTGATGAACTTTAGCAACCTGTTTCCTTTTATTGCTGCAAGAACCTGCTGCTTCCACAAGAGAAAGTTATGGTCATTGAGGCGAACTGAGAGACTGTGATTGAAGAAGACGAGTTCTTGACTCTGTCGAGCTCTGTTTTCAGCTTGAGATCCAGGGGGATTAGATCTGGGGTTGTTTGCTGTTGGAACAGCATTGTTGTTGCCTAGAGTAGCCATGTTAGCAGTGAGCGGAGGGAACTGCTCTGATACCATGTTAAACCGATTCGCCATTGATGAACATAAAAGCTAAACGAAAGAGAAAGAAAGAGAAGAAAGGAAGGAAAGGTGTAATGGAGAAGAAAGAATCTCAATGTTTATTACTGAACCATAGAGTTTATATACAAGAGAGCTAAGCACTAACAAAGTAATGAAGGACTAACAACTAACAACCCAATCTAACTGAAAAACAGAAATGACAGAAGTTAGTTACAACAATAACTAACTCATAACTAACTCTCTGTCTTAACACGAAGATATAGATCTAAATTAAAGGAACACAACACAACAACTTATATATATATATAACTCAATTTTTGACATAGTTCATCTCTATATAACATATTCTTAAATGTTGTAACAGTTACAGCAGTAATCATTTCTTATCTTTTCTTGGATTCAAATGATGAATACATCATCAGACAGATGGTAATGAAGATGAACTAGTACTTATTCATAACATATATAAATAGGTAAGGATACCATGAGACTAGCTAGTAGTCTCCTGTAGTAGATAGGCGAGGCAATGATCAGCAATTGGGGTAGGACACTCCACATTGGGAGGCAACTCTCTTGGCATTAGCAGAGTTTACATACTGACCCAGGCTTGGATCTTTGAGGTACCCACAAAAGCAAGGCTTCTGTTCGTTGAGCTTGCTGCAGCATTGGGTCGATGGATTTGCCCCACTGGTGATGGCTGGCAGGCACGAGCTCATCTCCATCACGCTGCAAGTCACTGCCTCTGCTACTGGTGCTTCCGACACCACCAGTACTACTGCAGCCGCTACCACCACCATCACCCACGCCAAAGAGGATAACTTCTTAGCCATTTTTTGTTTTTATCTTTTTATGTTGAATTTGGTACATTTTGAGTAGAGTTGTTAGTATGGTATTTATAGAGGGAGGAGTGGATTGCTTGGTAATGAAATTTTTGTTTAGAAAAAGGAGAAACATTTATAACACCGGTTTGCGTATCAACTACTCCACATGGGGACTGGTGATTCATATTTACTGCTTTTGATGCCTACTATTTATCTGCACAGAAATTTCTGACTTATGTGTCAGTTTTTTTTTACTGGCTTAGAGATAACTGAACCTATTTAATCTACAATTTTTTATCGAACCCATTTATTTTGTTTAAAAAAATAATAAAAAATGGCTAATCTTTAAAACAATTCCAAAAGTACTTTCATTTTTTAACTAACACTATTTTTGGTAGAGGGGAGAGAAGGAGGGAGGGGGAGGGTTGGAGGAAGAGGGATGGAGGGATTGGAAAATTCTCTTGTTTGGCAAGAGGGAGAGAAGAAGGGAGAGGAGAGATGGAAGGAGAAGATCTCGCTCCAAACAGACTATTTTTAATCCCTCATAACATAAGAGAATTCAAAAAAAAGACAAAAAATATATAAAATTTCTTTTCTACCCTTTAAAAAATAATATATAATTACATTAAAAATAATAAAATAATAATTTTAATATTTATTTTATTCTCCATCTCCTTATATACTCCTAACATCAAGTCAACTAAATGATTCTTCATTTTAGTTCACACACTATTCATGTTTTACATATAGACATAATTATTTAAGTTTTTGGGTTTCTTCAAATATTTTTCTTAAATTTTTATTGATTTTTCTATTTTTATTTCATTAATTATTTGTTTATTATTTTCTCTTTCTTACTTTTTATATATCATTATTTTAATTAATAAAAAGTATTTAAGAAATAATACTAAAATATTGTAAAAAAATTATAGAGAAGTTGGTGTATATATAATGTAAAAGTGAGCTAAAATAAGTAAAATTAAATTTTAATGAGGTATTTTAAAAGATAAAGTAGAGACGCTATTATAAGTGTTCTTAGCTTAATAGTTAAAAAAACTAAAAGAGAGAGTTATTTTTGTTATTCTTATTCACATTAATCATATTTTTTATTTTAGTTAGTATTTGATTATTTTAATAAATTTTATAATCTAAGTTTGTTAAATATAAATTAATTTAATAAAACAAAGGTAATAATACTCCTATTAAAATAATATTAAAAAATTAAAAAAAAAAAAAATTAAGGAACTCTCTATTTATTTTTTATTATAGAGATTAGAGAATCATTTTTGTATAGTTGGAGCTCACTTTTTTTAAACTCACTTTCTATTTTAGGTAAGGAAGATATATTACATAGTATGGTTTGATACTCTCATAATGTGTTCTATTAGTATAGTATTTGACAACTTAAAAGCATGACCAAGGCTAACTATACTTTCAAGGTAAATGGTCCGGCCACTTCTTACGTTTAACCAATCAAATTATCAATTAAATTTAGGCTAACTACATTTTTTAATTATTTGAGTAATTAATTCCTTCCCCTCACCAAGTTAACTCCATGCTCTAATATTCCTAAGAGTAATATATTTTTTTTCTTAAAAAAAATAGTTTTTTTTTAGGAAGTTTGGCTCATTTTTGTTTTATTTTTTTTTATCAGGAGTTACTCCCTCTGATGAATAATACTGATGTACTGGTATTAAAAAAAAAATAAGATAGATGAACTAGTTATTATGTGCTTCTTTTGTTTAATGTTTACATATTTTGTTTTAAAGGGTTAAGAGTTGAAAATGACTTCGGAGAAATTTTCATATTTTTATGGTATGGCGCTCCTATCCGATGCTTAAAGTGACTTTATGATATTTTTATGGCAACGGGGAATTAATACTCTTTTACAAATACATGCTTAAAGCCATTAATGTCTATTTATATTATATGTAAATCATTGGGGCCTACTTCAGTATGGTACTACATCCAATTCTATATTACCAAACGAATTGATCAGATCACGTGAATGGTGAAGGTGAACCCATTATATTATTGTAATATTGAAAAATAATTATAATAATAATAATTAATTAATTAACAGTCTATTTTTATTTTTACTTGAGTATGGGTTTTTTTTCCGAAAAGGGTAGAGTGAGTTAATTGTCTATTATATATATTTTCCATTACTGTCTCTCAAGTGTTTGAACCATATTATATATTACTTAATATTACTATATGAGTTCCTGCAGTGAAAAAATTAAAATAAAATAAAACATTACGAGAGATAATTAATGGAGTTAAATTAGCTTTTTCAATTCTTGAGAATGATCTTTTAGGTAGGATATTGAAGATTCAATTAGTGCCCCTTTAATATATAATGAACGTACGATCTAGATACAAAAAATGACTTAATTAATATATGTGATTTTTTCCAAAATCTTACATGAATGGCTTACTCATGAAATTTGTGAAAACATAAAAGAGTGCACAGAGTTAATTTGCAATATTGTTTTAATGAGTTAACTAATTACATGTCATGAGGCCGGCTCTTAGATTGGGTGGATCTTAGGAGAAAAAAAATATTAGGTTTTTTTTTAAAAAAAATATGTATATTTTCAAAAATTATTAAAAAAAAATGTATAATTTTAAATAAAATATTTTTTTGGTCTGACAAGCCCTAAGTACGGACCTAGCTTAGCCTGCTATAATCCAAGCCCAGCCCATGAACAGTCCTCAATATCAATCACATATACATCAGCCATCGTTGGGACTAGGCTTTCAACTAGCCTCTCAAAGTCATTATGTGGTAAGCTATCTATGTATATATATAGTATCGAATTGATATAATGATAATATATATAAGTCCATCTGTATATATCAATGTCATGACACATATGTATATATACACATACACAGTTTTTTTCTTTAAAAATTATATAGACAGCTTTACGATGAATCCCGCTGCTTGCTATAAGTGTGTCGTTCTTAAAGTATACAGTTGATAGGAATGGCTTATTATTTATTAATTGAGATTAGTACGTACGTAATATATTGAATTTGATGCGTGCATACACTAATTATATATATCATATATAGATATATTACGTAGTTTGGAATATTGCGTGCGGTCAGAGAATTAATCATGCAATATTAATTAAAGTGACAAAACTCACGGACGGGAAAAATCTATACATAAAGCACAATAATAAATACATGATTAACGGACCGTAATTGGCAAAATGTGGTCATCGAAACCGATTGTTTAACGGTAGTTCAAGCTCTTCGAAGTTCAATCCACATGATTTCGTATTTCGTTACTTGGTCAAGTTATTAATGAATGTAAACAACTTTCGTTGGAGTTGGATAATGTTAATGTTTTTTTCATTAAGCAATCAACAATTGTAGTAGCTCATAATTTCGTAAGAATTTCTCATTTATACCCTGGTTGTTGCTTTGGTTTGGAGAATGTTCCGACCAATTTGTTACCTTATTTGGTAACTGATTTTGATGGTTAATAAAACTATAATTTTTCATTAAAAAAAATACATGATTAAGAAATGAAATTGTTATTTGATTGCTTGCTATTATTTAATATATTATTTTTTAATTTTTATTTTATTTTACAGTTTGAGTTGGTTTAATAATTTTTTTTTGTGTTACGATGTGAGAATTTAAGTTACAGTTTAGGTTATTGCCTCATGTATTTTTCGTAGAAATTGAAAAAAAATTATTTCAAAATGTAAAACTTAAAAAACTCCTAAAAATTATCAACATATATTATTGTTATTATATTAGTGTGTAATTTAATACTTTTTTACACATAATAACTATTATAAAAAAAATTACTAAATAGTAGTCACTAGCAACTGCTATACTTGGGTGATGCTTAATTATTAGCAATTTAATTCCTTTTCTTATGTGAGGCTATAATTTAATATTATAATAAGAGGCTATCATTTAATTACCTTAATTAGATGAGTGAGGAAAAGAAATATAATATGGACTAACTACATAAAATATAGGCCTAATAACAACTCAAATGGGACAAGTCGAGAGTGTAGAGCAAAGAGATAATTAATTATATATGTTGCAGGAGGGTAGATGAATTTGTTTCAAAATGGTTTGAGATGAGAACAGCGATTTCAAATTGGGCCAAAATTTTCATTTTGTTCCCCCTAGATATAAGGTTGCATTTGGGTATTCTTAGTAAAAAAAAAAAATTATGTGATTGCTCATCACTTACCAATATATATTGGTTTGACCAGAAGTTGCAGCTGAATTATTGGGGTTGGGTGGGAGATTATGAGTATGAGTATCAATGGATATGGATGAAGATTATGTTGGAAATTTATAATATCAATTATTAACGAAATAGAAAAGTGTCTTTTCGATCTCCTTTGTGTATCCTAAGCGGAAGAGTAGGACTAGGAGTTGCAAATCCTCATATTTATATACTCTCAATAAATTAAAAGACAGTTTCTGAAGTTATTCCATATATTGGCAAAAAAATTAGAAAAAATTGCATCTAACAACTAAAATTTGAAATTAATTGCCACAATATTGTTATTCAATTAATTTGCACATATATTGTTTCTTCAATTAATTTTATTGTAATAGGTATATACCTATAAAAATACATATATTTTCTTTCCTATTACACTGACGTATATTATTTACTTTTGCTTTCTTTTTTTTTTTTTTTTTTTTTTTTATACTAATTTTCTTTTTCTGTAACCATTTTTTTTCTCTCTCAATATGTATATATGACATAACATCATATATATACAATTATACTCTTATTTTCTCATGCCATCAAATTATTTCTTTTTTTTTTTTCCACACATATGTAATAAAACAAATAATATTATTAAAAATCAATTTATTTTTAAAGATTTCTCTTTTTATTTTATTTTTTTAATTTAAAATTTTTTTTTGGCTACACATCTAATTTTTTGGTCTAAAAAATTACATCACTGCAATCTACTCTTTAATGTGATCATTTTAATTAATAAGCGGGAAGCATATATTTTTTTACCATTATCGAAGAAGATGACCAAAATCAAAAGTAACATTTTACTTTCTTAATCTTTAGTTACTCATTAATATTTCGATAACTAATAAGTAAACAATGTTTAAATCAGTATACATCAAACAACTTCATAAGTTACTAAAAGTATTTTATTTTTTATATTTTGTTAATAAATGAATAAATAATATTTAAACTTAAATAAAATTTAATGTATCAAATAATTTAATAAGTTACTAAAAAATATATATTTTTTTATTTATATTTAAACATACAATATAAATTTATTTTTATAAAACTATTTTAATAATAAATTGAATAGTATCTAAAACATCGTATGAGTTACATTAAAAAAAAAAGGTAACCTCAATGTATCTTTAAGAATAAAATAACATAATATAGCCTAAAACTATAGAAAAAGAACAAAAAAGTTTCTTTTAATATTAGTCGTCTTTTTAGGAGATAAAAAAATATATGTTTCCTACATATTAAAATAATTATTTTATTATTTATATGTGTAAAATTCTGAAATAAATTTTTAATAGAAAAGTAACTAATTGATATCTTATTCACATCAAAAGTAACTAAATGGTTGCTTTTCACAAAACTCCTAAAAGCGAAAAAAATCTAGAAACGAGATTTTTTCAGTTTTTTCTATTTTCGGTAATTATTTTAAATTTCGGTATAGATGCTGATGTGGCACAACGGTATTTGTGCAAATAATTTTCTTAAAGGTATTTTTGTAAATAAAATCAATTTTAAGTATAATATTGAAAACTCCCCAAAAAATTAAGGATGGTAGTGTATTAAAATGTGATTTATTTTGATTTTTTTTCGTGAACGTGTTTTTTTTTTTAATTTATTTTGTAAGGTTAGTAAACGTATTATTAATTTTGATGATTCTTATAATTATAGTGGCATGTTCACTTATGTATTGGAGAATTAACCAAAATAAACTAATGAATAAATAGATAAGAGTAAAATATATATATATACTAGGTGACCCACGTAGTGTTAGTTTTATTTAATATTTTAGTTTTTTATTTGAATTAATAATTAAAATAGTATAATTATTTGAACGATTTGTTTTATAAAAATAAAATATGTGTCAGTATATTTAGTAAGTAAGACATAGTTATGTTATAATAATGTATGTTATTAATAGTAAAATGTACATTAATCTTCTAATTGAAAAAAGTTCTATTATCTCATTTCATATCTAATAATACTATATATTTATAGATTTCATGTTCTTTGCAAATTACTAATAAGCACCAATAATATTTTCATATTTTTATATTTTTCAACTTTCTCCTCTTGGTGGTAAAATTAAAAATAAAACTAAAAATAAGCACAAACATATAAGGTAAATACTAATTACAGCCCATTTCATCTTCTTTTTATTTTTTTAAACCCAAGCCCAAAAATTTCTAAGCCAACACAATCAATCTTCTTCCTCGATAGCAATGAGTTGCCCCTTCTGTAATTATTTATATTATTTTTTTTTTAATAAATTCTCTTACATATACAGTTTCACATATATATATATTTATCTATACATTTTATCTTTTCTAGGTAATTACAGAAGGGGCAACTCATATACAGTCGCACATTTATATTATATTTTCTAGGCATTTTATCTATATTTTTCTTTTTTAAAAAATAAATAAAAAAAATTATTAATATTCTCCCTTTGTTAGAGAGATATGTGGCTAAGATGATATTTTTAATTTAAAAAGAGATTATTAATATTTAAAAGATTATTTAATTTTTTGGGTTTAATGAGTGGGTTTATTTGTTAACGGGAGATCAAACCTAATCGTTAAATTTTAAAAAAAATATTTTAATATATAAAGATAAAAAATCCAAATAATTATGTTATTTACTGAAATTAATCAGGATAGAATTAAAATTATTTTATAATATTGTTTCTCATAAAATGTTGACTATATTCTATGTGAGAGATAGACCTCTGTTTTAATTTATAAATATTTCAAATAAAAGAAAACAATAAATAAAAGCATTAATTAATCTACCATTTACATATATAAATAAAGATTGTATTTAATTTTTTTGAACTTTGATTTTGACATAAAATGAAAATAGGTTCAAATTAAGGAATTTAAAGTTCATAAATAATGTTTTGTTTCTTGTGATTCATATATTAATAGTGAAAGTGATCACTTCAATTAATTTTTCTTCTTTTCTTTTCTTTCTTTCTTCTACAATCAATTCAGTATGATCATATCTATCAAAAAAAAAAAACGCTTCCAAAATGTGTGTGTGAAAAAATAAAAATGAAAATGGGAATTTTATAGAGCAAAATAATATCACTAACTTATGGGTTGACTTGATGAAATATATGGTGAATGTTACATTACATGTACCTCCACTCTCTCATCATGACTACATTTATAATGACTACATTTATAATGCCCATATCTAAAAAAAAATATATATACATTATATATTTTTCTGTTAATAATAATATAAGGAAAAATATCTATGTAACGTAACTGATTGCGTCATCAGCGAAATTTTAGAAATATAGAAATTTTTAATTAAGTTATATATATATTTTTCATATGTGCTGCCTATTATCAATTGCTCAAAAATTTGTTTCAATATAAGCAATATCTAAATGTCTTAGCCAAAAAAAATGATAGATAAATTGTGCAACAAATATTATAATCTGATTAAAATTTGCATGTGTTGCACATTAATTATGTTTTTTTTTTTTTTTTTTTTTTTTTTTTTTTTTTTTTTTTGAAATAATTGTGATTGATGGCCTGCCTATCCCATTTGTATTATTCTTTCTTTGAATATTTTTTTTATAAACTAATAGTTTGTTCGGTATAACTATTTTGTTTTTTGTTTTTCTTTATTCATCTTAACAAAATTTTATAATTTATTCTTAGTTTCGATTAATTAAATAGAAAACTGTTTTTTAATGGTTACCGAACACTACCTAAGGTCATTCACATCATATGTTTTAAAATAATTTTTTAAAAAAATATTTGAAGAACTAAATTAAAATATATAATCACTACAAAAAATTACTACTTTTAGTGACAACTTTTTAGTCACAACATAAATTTTTTGTGACTAAATATGACTTTTAGTCACAACAAAAAATTACTTGTGACTAAATCATAATATTTTGTCACAACAAATATTATGACTAAAAACACATTTAGTCATAACAAATTGTAATTTTTGTGACTAATACTTTTAGCTACGGACCTTTTAGTCACAACAATAATGATAATTCATAATTAGCCACAACTTTTTTTATCTTTAGTCACAAATTTTGTTACGACTAAAAGTGAGATTTTTTATAGTGAATATGAGATACTCTAAATTCTTTTTCCATTTTAAAGTTTCTTTATAATTTACTATTTCATGCTCAACATTACATTTATAGAATATTATTACATTACATTAATAGTGAATATTTTATTAATTGTTTAGGGTTTTAATTTTTTAATATTAATATTATATTAAGTTATATATATTTGAAATGAATAAATATATTAAAAATTAAAAAAAAAAATAAGTTTTAGTAATGTATTTTAAAAAATTATGTATGATATAATGTGAAAATTTCAGGTAAAATAGAAAAAATAAAGTCTTAATAACATATTTTGAAGAATAGAGTACAAAAGTTGGTGAGAGTGTTGTGCTCTACCAGTTAGTGATTAAATTTACTCAAAACTTTTTTAATACGATAATTTTTTCTTGAAAAAAAAAAAAGAAAAATACATATTGTCAAAAATTCATGATAATTGCTTACAAAGTCGAGTTGGGTACGTTGGGAAACAAACTGAAATACATATTTAATGATGGGCAATAACCATCCAATAAAGAATGTTAAGCCATAGATTAATGTATGGTTACACAATGTATGTTTTTCTGATATATTATTATTGAGTATTGTTATAAGACACCATTATAAAGTGAGGGCGGGCCCAAGCATGGCCAGCTTGGGCTATTGCACAAGGTCCCAATTTTTTTAATGCACAATTATTTTTAAAGAAAAGACTTATTTTTTTTTTCCTATTATATATACATAAATAAAACATTTATAATTAAAAATTTATGAATGAATCTTAAAAAAAATTAGTAATAGAATTGTAGTTTTAATGTACACGGTTTTATTTTTTTTTTAAAGAGTCTAATTTTAAAATTTTACACAAGGCCCCAAAATGCTTAGGCCAGACCCAGTATAAAGTGACACTCTTGGTAGACTTAGGATGTCACTCAAAGAAAGAAGAAATAAAATATTGAAATAATATATAAAGAGAAATTTACAAGAATTGACTAAAAAGCTTCCCTATTTACTTTTTTAATTAAATATGTATTTTTTTTCTTTTTTATCTTTTTCTAGTCTTCGTTTTACTTTTATACGGTATCAACTAGTTTTTAGGATAAAGGTTGACACATGTGGGTCCAGCTTGCTGCTGTGTAAGGAGGACACACCATTTGGCACGTTATGCAAGATTTTCCTTTTTAAAAAATTAAAAAAGTAAATATAAAATGAGCTCAGAAAAAAAATCATTAGATAAAGTAGATATCTAATCATTGTTATTTTTTTTAGAACAATTATGATTGAAAAAACTAAATAACCAAAAATATTATTCACTTTAATATTTTACTATTTTTTTAATTTATTTTAAAAGAAATATGTTTTACTTTTAAGAAAAATATTTTTTTTTCTTCTTTATTTTGCTCCTTTTTTTTTCATATTGTGTCACAAATGTTACTTTTTCTACAAAATATTTTTAGATAAAAATATATTAGATCAATCTGAAAAAAAAATAGATAAAATTAATTTTATTAAGAATTTTTACATATACAAATATACATTTTTAAATATCTAACACAACCTCTAACTAATTTAATACTATTGTCTTTATTAATTTAAAGTGAATAAAAAATATAAATAAAATTTATATAAAGTACTTAAAATTAAACTTTTTTTTACTGATTATGTTTTTCTTTTAATTAGGTTTTTTTCTTTTTTTTTTTTTTAAAAAAAAAACTATTTTTTCACGTTACTTTCCCATAATAGAAATGTGAAAACAATATATTTTAAAAATAAAGAAAGAAAATAACCTTTTGTATTTTTGTTAAAAGAAATTACATAGATTCGTAAAAAAATATTCCGACATGTGATTTTAAGCGTGGTGGTTGACTAAAGAGGTTGCAATAGGAGATTGTAATTAGTACCTCTCTTTATGAAATAATCTTAAAATATAACCAAGTTTATATATCAAATCAAATTATACTAAATGAGTATATATTTATTTATTTTTGAGCTGATGTACAAGTGATTTAGAGTTATTTTTAAATTTATTTTATTTTTTAAGATTCTTTTTGTGTGTGTGAGTTTGTTTTTTATTTTTTATTTTTTTTAAGTTAACACAAATATTTGTTGATGCCTAATAATTTTTTATGTATTATATGGTCGGGGTTGTTGTCTTATTATTTTCTTATTGTTATTTAGTTGTTCAACTAAGAAAAAAACGAGTATATATTTAGCTATTAAAGTTAACACAATGTGTTGATGTCCAATTAATTTTAATATATATTAAACTGAGATTGTTATCGTGTAATTTATTCGTTGTTATTTGTTTAACCAAGAGAAAAATAAGTATATGTTTAGTTTTTTTATGTGTACATATATTTTTGAGGTGGTGTACAAGTGTTTTGTAGTTATTTTTAAATTTATTTTATATATTATATGTTGGTATTTTTTCTTTCTTGGAGTTTATTTTTATGTCTATGTAATTTGCATATTAGAGTAAAGTTGTTATACAATTGTTTATTTGTTGTTATTAAATTATTTAACCAAGAAAAAAAGAATATACTATTTTCATGTTTTTTTATTTGTGTGTTGTTTTTATTTATTTTTGAAGTTGGCGCTATGTGTTGAGGCCTAATTAATTTTTAGTTTAAAGTGTGTTGTTATTGAGTTGTTTATTCGTTGTTATTTAGTTGTTCAACTAAGAGAAAATGAGTATATGTTTATTTTTTACTGGTAAATATATTATTAAGTCGATGTACTAGATTTTTTTTTATTATTTTCTAGAGTTTATGCAACCTGTGGAGTTGTTTTGATTCCTATTTAATTTTCATATTATAGTGAAATTGTTATGAAAATGTTTGTTGGTTGTTATTTAGTTGTTTAACTAAGAATAAAATAAAATTATATATTTACTGAAAAATGTTTATGAAGTTGTTATGAAGTTTACATAAAAACAACGAAAAAATAACTTTTTCGTATTTTTGTTAAAAAAAAACTATAAATTTGTAAAATGTAAATTTTTGTCATTTATTAGTATTTATAAAATAATCCCAAAATATAATTAAAATAAAATATCAAATCAAATTATACTAAATAAGTATACATTTAGTTTTTCTTAGGTACATACTTTTTTGAGTTACTCTACAAATGATTTGTAGTTACTTTTAAGTTTATTTTAATTTACTAAGATTATTTGTTTGTGTGTGTGTTTTAAGTTAACACAATTTGTTGATTTCTAATAATTTTTCATATTAAATTAGAATTGTTATTTCATTGTTATTTAATTGTTCAACTAAGAGAAAATTAGTGTATATTTAGTTTTCTATAGGAGCGTATGTTTTTGAGTTGGTGTTCAAGTGTTTTATAGTTTTTTTTTTTCATTTTTATTTTTGTGATTATTTGTGTTTTTTTTTTTTTTTTGAGTTTACGCAGTGTGTTGATGTTTGTTTAATTTGCATGTTTTTGTATTATTTTTACATTGCTTTTAGATTGTGGACAATATTTTTTGATGTTTAGTTATTTTTGTTATTTAATTAGAAAAATTGTTGTGTAGTTGTACTTTTGTAGTTTTTTTAGTTGACTAAAACATTCATTAAAAAATAATTTTTATTTTCCAAAATTTTGATACAAAATAATTATAATAATAAATAAACTTATACTATTTAAAATTAAAGTAAATGTTTTAAAATATAAATAATAATAAAAATACGTCTCGTAACTAATGAAATAATAAATTATAATAATATTTTTAAACTAGAAATAATAATAAATGAAATTTTTTATTCAAATATTTTTTGACCACATAACACATCTAGTAACTAGCTTATTTATAGCTTCTAGCAATTCAAGTAAAATAAATATATTTTGAAAATAAAATATCAAATCAAATCATACTAAATGATTTTGAGTAAAGCTAAAGACACACACAAAAAATATATCAAACACTTTTTACACACAATAATGTGTATTAAATTTCAACTATAGATAATTATATATGGACAAGTCATTTTTATAAATAGTGTGTGATTTAAGTGTTAGAATGCACAATTTGTTGATGTCCAATATTGATTTGTATATTTACGTAGTGTTGTCATTTAATTGTTTGTTAGTTGTTATTAAGTTGTTCAACAAATAAAAAATTGAGTATGTGTTTAGTTCTTTTATGGGCATTATTAAGTTGATATGCACATGTTTTGTAGTTGTTTGTAAATTTATTTTATACATGAGTGATGTTTTTTCTTTCTTTAGAGTTGATGCAATTTGTGGAGTTGTTTACATGGCTATGTTATTTGCATATTGTATGGAGTTGTTATACAGTTGTTTATTTATTGTTATTTAGTTGTTTATTCAATAGAAATGAATATATACATATGTTTTTTTTTTATTTGTGTGTAGTTTTTATTTATTTTTTTAAGAGAAATTTTCAAAAATATTTTTTTAATATATTTTATTTATAATTTTACGATTTAAAATTTTTGTTCCAAATAAAATACACTTTCAAAGTTAAAAATTATACATGTTTAAAAAAAAAAAAAGTTAAAAATTACACTTTTCTCACTAGAAAATAAGAAAAAAAAAACTAAAAATAATGAGAAAACAACCTCATGACAACTATAAATCAACTAAATAAACTATAAAACAACAAAAATTAACCAGAAAAATAACCTCATGACAACTATAATAAATACTGTGTTCAGTAAAACAAAAAAAAAATAACTAAAGAACAACTAAAGCAACTAGAAAATAATTATTCAACACCTACACAACAACATGAAAATAACTGTAAAACAACTACAAAAAGCAACAAAAAATTTTACGATTTTTTTTTTACATTTTTACGAATTTGTAATTTTTTAGAGAGAAAACAACGTTGTTTTCAAGTTGCCATAAAATTATGCTATATTTTTCGCAACGTGTAAACAAAAGTCTTTTTCAGAATAAAATAAAATGTAAAAAAAATAAGAATTTTGTAAAAACGTAAAATCATTGTTGTTTTTGGGTATTTTTAAAAAAAATCCTCTTAAATTATATATAACTATATTATGATTACTATTTTTTCATTCTATTTTAATTAATTTATTTAATTATAATCACCCTACAAAAATATATAATTAAAATAATAATATAATAGTAATAATAGTGTACATGAAAAGTAATTTCAATCTAATCACCAAATAAAAATTGAATATAATATTATTTTTTACATATTATAAAATAAAAAGTATTTAATAAAGTTTATAACAGCACTCTTTTAAAAAAAAAGGTGGTCCCTGACACCATATTTTATCTCAATTTGAATCAAATATATTTTCTGTGTACATTTTTATAAAATTAAATCGTTTTTATAGAAGTAGTCTTCATAGTGTTTGTCAAAACCAATAAAAATAAATAATAGACCCTGTTAATTAATCTTACACGTGGAATAACTTGCATGTATTAATTTGTTTGAGCACTTTTCCTAAGTGGAGTGTGTATTTCACTTGCCCGCCTAATCACTATCATTTTCAATATTTTTTTTTGTGTCTACTGTATTTTTGTAAATAAGAAATTTTAAAGATAGTATTTTAATAAACATTAAATCTTATAAATGTTTATTTTTTATTGTAGTAGTATAAAAGTTTATTTTGAGTAATTTTAGGTTAAAATAGAAAAAATCCCATAATATATAAATGTAATTATATATAATTATTTAGAAAAGGTAGATACTTATTTTCTTCTACATAATTAAGGTTTTTTTATTTATTTTTTTATTTATTTTTTTATATATTAAGAAGAAGAAAAAAACACAGGCAAGAGCCCTCATAAAGATGCTACGTACTGTACGGACTATGGGTGTTTTTTAACATTTTTCTACTATAGCTGATTTGGTGTCTTGTGTTGTGTTTATTGTTAAAGCACCCTATTGATTTGTGAGTGGGGCCTATTGATTGAGTTTAATTATTTTAGAGAAGTTCAAAATAGCAATCTCAGTTTGAAATTGAAGGATTATTTTGTTTCACATTTTTATTTGTTCAAGCATAAAAGTAAATTTCTTAATTATAATGTCCCCATATATATTTTTTAGAAGATATTAACAGTTAGTAATTCTGTTGTATTAAGCCTAATATTCCGGGAATGACAGAAAAATATTAATTTGATTCGTAAAATTCATTATAGCTTTTTTTAATAAAACCAAAATTAATTAGTATTATTGTTTTATTTCTTTGAGAAAATATTAATTATTGGAAATTTAATGAGATCAAATATTGGTTTTTTTTTTTCTTTCCGAAAGATCAAATATTGGTATTTTCTTTGTTGAATAAATCAAATATTGGTATTTGAAAACATATAAAAAAAAACAAAAAAAGGAAATTGAAGCAATTTATGTACATGCACGTACGTACGTACGACGTACAAAGAGAAAGTTACAAGGAAGTTAATTTATTGAAAACTACCTCATGTTTTAGCCTCATAAATTGAGAATATACATTATACGAAAATTCTACAATTGCACCCTCTTAAAATGAATATAATGATGTACTCTTATCTGTTTTAGCATCCGAAATAATTTTTTAGTCAATTTTTTTCTCATGGTCATTTACGTTATAGTTATTTAAGACATCTTGCAAAATTTTAAGAAATTTAGAGAAATTTAACACGTCAAAAATTATGTTCAAACAGTGTGTTGCACGCGTGACTATTTTATTTTATACGCGTGTAAAATAGACTGTTTAAACTTTGTTTTCTATATTGTAAATTATTCCGAATTTCTCCAAATTTTGTAGGATATCATAAATAGCTATAACGTACGTGAATATGAAAAAAACTAGACTAAATTTTTTTTTTCTGGATACCGAAACAAGTAAAGGGTGTATCAGTACATACATTTTAAGGAGTGCACTGTAGAATTACCCTACATTATAATTGGGACTACATTATAAGATATCATTATCAACAACTAATTATGCACCCTTTTCTTAATGACTTTTTATCTACTTATAAACTATTTTGTTGCACTTTACTACTTGAATTTTGCAAGTTTTGTTACATAACTCCTTGCACATTGCACAAAATAATTTGACACTTTACCTCTTAAATACAACACCAAATACAAATCTAGTATAACACATTCTTTCTCTCTAGAAATATATTTATAAATTTAGCGAAAGAATCTAGTTAATCGAGACTAAAAATCTAAATAATTAAATATTCAAGGCTCTTTTGAAAATATTGAAAATAAAAAAAATTAATTTGGATAAATATTTTTTTTTAATATTGTGTTCAGCAAAAATTATTGATTGGATTTTTTATTTTATTAAATAATAATTTTGACCATAACTTTTTTAAAATAATAAATAATAATGCACAAAATCAATTTGATCAAAATAAAATTTAATAATAATTTAAATTAAAAATATTATAACTAATTACAAATCAAACTCCATTCCTATTCATTAATAACTCCCAAAAAAAAATTTAAAACTATTTAAAAATAAATATGCACATACCAAAACTCAAATAAAACAAAAATACTAACAGATTTTGATTTTTTTAATTAAATATTAAAAAATAAGAACAAATATTGGAAATTAAAAAAAGAAAATCTAAAATTTATAGCAGAATAGTGTAAACTCAGTTGTTTAAATCCCCAGACATGACAGAAGGGAGAGAAGCTCAAATAGGCTATAAATGAGAAGAGAAAGAGAATCCTTAAACAAACTGATACCCACTTACCTCTCTCACACACACACGTCTTCTCTCTCTACCCGAACGGCAGAATTTACAGGTGTCCTTCTCTTCTCTCATCACAATACCTGCCTCTGTTTTCCTCTGTTTCTAATTTCTGTCTCATCAAAACTTATTCTTTACCCTTTCTTATTTTTTCATATTAATTATATTTCTTTTTCTGTTCATACTGCCCTGGCTTCCGACTTTTCTGGTGATTCTTTATGAGCTCTCATTGTTTCTAGAGTTTAATGTATGCCTCTATTCATCATTTAATGCCTTTTTTGTAATCTAAGTTTGGATTTTCTGATCTGGGTTCTTATTACCTGTCATTAATATGCTAATTACTGACCCTTTTAATCGTTCTCATGATTTCTATCATAGATTCGACCATTATCTGGGTTAAAACCCAGAAATCCTAATCGCGGATTACTCTTCGATTGTTGAAATTCCTCTCTTCATCATTTTGTCTATTATGTTTTGTGTTTTTATAATTGGTTTATTATAAAATATCGTAAGCAATGATTAGATATATGTATATTGATTTTGTTTTATATATTTGTTTGTTTCCTCTGTTCATTCATTGTGGTTTCTTGATGCGGTCATACTCTTCTGTACGATTATTAATATTATTTATATTAAATTTTTGTCTTTTTCTTCCTTTAATGTCACGCAAGCTACAAATTCTATGGTTACTCCGAATTAATCTGAAAGGTTCTGAAATAACAATGCATCTTATTTAATCATTTGTTGCTAAAAAAGTCTGATTCTTTTTCCTATTTTCTGTAATATTTTTGAAGGGTCTCAATTTTCTCAATCTGACTATCATCATCATCTGTTGGGAGAAGTAAGTTTTGTGACAAAACTTTGGTATGTGAATAAGAATAGTATAATCAGAACTCATGATAAGGCTTGAAAATGGGGTCCGTACATATGGAAAAGAAATGGTTGTTTCCTCTAGCTATAAGTTCTGTGGTAGCCATAGTAGTCTTGGCCACTACCTTGAACATGGGTCTTGTCTCTACGTTACCTTCAATCAATACGATTCTTTCAATCTTTCCATCTCGATTAACCTCTAATGAAACAAGTCCGGTTTTCGCAGAGTCAAAGCTTAACCAATATCCTCCCCCTCCTACTATTGTAACCCCTAGATTTGCCTATCTAATTTCTGGCTCCAAAGGTGATTTAGAAAAGCTTTGGAGAACTCTTAAGGCTAGTTACCATCCTTTGAACCAATATGTTCTTCATTTGGACCTTGAGGCTCCGGCTGATGAGAGGCTGCAGCTCGCTTCAAGGGTCCAGAATGAGACCCTTTTTGCTGAAATTGGTAATGTTCATGTGGTTACCAAAGCTAATATGGTAACTTATAGAGGACCTACTATGGTAGCTAACACACTTCATGCATGTGCTATTCTTCTCAAGAGGAGTAAAGATTGGGATTGGTTTATCAATCTTAGTGCTTCAGATTACCCCCTTGTGACTCAAGATGGTTAGTCTCCTACACCTAGACTAGTATGGCATTTGCTTATCACTTTGTGGGACATGTTAATGTTATGGGATTTGTGTGCTAAAATAAGCCTGCTTGTTTGAATGTGCAGACCTTCTTTCCACTTTTTCAAATTTGGATCGAAATCTGAATTTCATTGAGCATACAAGCCAGCTTGGTTGGAAGGAGTAAGCCCTCTCTTTTTGTATTAACATCTGATACAGAAACAAACTCTTAGTAAGAAATTCTCTCTTGTGGTGAAACTTTTTTTTTTGATTGTATCTGAATTGTACAGGGATAAACGAGCAATGCCTTTGATCATAGATCCTGGTCTCTATCTGTCAACCAAAAAAGATATATTTTGGGTTGCCCCAAGGCGGGCATTGCCATCAGCATTTAAACTATTTACTGGTAAATACCTGACAAACTTCTATATCTGTCTTTGTTGATTGCTTTGATTTTGCATTTGTTTGATAGATTGCAAAACCCTTCTGTTTCCTATGCTTAATATTATGAACAAGGATTCAATTTCATATAGAGTTAGATAAGTTCAAGTTGAAAATCACAAAAACTACTGACCCTGGACGATTGGTATATTATGTGTTAAGTGATTCCAGCTATCAGCTAAATAGTACAGCGTCCACCTGTTCTCTCTTCTTTCCATTGATACTGCTTTGTTAACCAAATAGTCTTCATCTGGTCTCCAACTTACACTTTTGTTTCGCTTCAAAGAAATTGTCTCAAAACTTATGACTTACTCTGAACTTCTTCACAGAGTTGGATTATATATTAGAATTTGGCATAAACCCTTTACAAAATAATCACTTTTATTTGAAGCCCCATCATCATTGAAAGCTTTTAGTTAACATACCCCCATGAAATTAATTTACGTAAGTTCTTCCAGTCATTATCTGTTTGAGTCACTCCTTGAGTTGCATTGATTGACATTTAGCTGAGTTGCAGGTTCAGCATGGATGGTCCTATCCCGTTCGTTTGTGGAGTATTGTATTTGGGGTTGGGACAATCTACCAAGAACTCTTCTTATGTACTACACAAACTTTGTTTCTTCTCCAGAGGGCTATTTTCAGACTGTTATATGCAATGAGCCAGAGTATGCTAAGACTGCAGTTAACCATGACTTGCACTACATAGCTTGGGATATGCCTCCCAAACAACATCCCCACACTCTCACAATTAATGACACCACCAAGATGATTACTAGCAATGCGGCTTTTGCTCGAAAATTCAAACAAGATGACATTGCACTTGATAAGATTGACAAGGATTTGCTTAATCGGAATAAAGAAGGCTTTACCCCTGGTGGGTGGTGTGCAGGTAGTCCTAAATGCTCCAAGGTTGGTAACCCAAATAAGCTTAAACCAGGCCCTGGAGCTCAGAGACTTCATCAGCTTGTAAGTAAGCTAGTTTTGGCAGCTAAGTACGGTCAGAATCAATGTACATAAACTTCATTAAAGATTCTTACTTGAAGATGGGAAAAAAATAATGAGGGAGGAGAGAAAGAAGGGGAAAGGAAAATGGTTTTCTGAGAATTTTGTTTTTCCATATTAGTTATATTTTAGTATCAGATTTTAACATTATTCTGAACAAAATTATGATTGTCACGATTTTTTATTCTTTCGGTAGATTTTGTCCTTAGCTCTAGTAAATGAGTATAATAACTTAGTGGAAACTTCAATTTTTTAGATTCTTCTATTAATGGTATAATCTGGGTTGGAAAAGTCCGTAGTAAAGGGGAAAAAATCGCTATATTAATATATCTTTTTTTAGTATTTAATATTGGTATAAATCTCATTCTCCATCATCAATTATAATATATGATATATTTAATGATGATGCTAAAGGCGTTCACTTGGTTTATGTTATCAGTACACATGTCATGCCGTCCTCGTCACATAATTACAAAAAGAATTTATTGAACTAAAATCTAATCGAAAACACAGCTGATTTTATCTAGAAGGTAAAGACTTCCAAGTAGTGTATTATGATGTAAGCAAATTATTCAAATCCTTAATGCCTACACAAAAGAATATAACGCCACTTTTGTTCTTTTTCAAAATATATAATCAGTAATTTGATCAATAAAATCCTTGTGGGTTTGGTGAGAGAGCGTGACTCTCCCATGGCTCATATAGGGTACAACATGTTCACAGATGGAGCGTTTTCATTTTACTTTGTTAAAGGGAAAATCTGACAAAATACGTAAAGAACATCTCTGCTATTTATTTTACTCCACTTGGACCACTTACAACAGGAAGATTTGTCAAAAAAAAATGCTGAAAAATTCTAAATAAAATAGAACTGAGTTTATTAATGAAATTATACACACTAGTGTCTCATAATAAGACTTGCTCATCTGCTTATTCCGGCAACTAAAGTTGTTTGTGGATTCAAAATTTCAAAGGCAAGAAAAGTAGTGAAAGATTTTCGAATGAGTCACAGAAACATATTCTATTTTACGGCCATTAAATAGAAAAGAGGAAATGAAAAGGGTATTCAGTGTTATTTTAAGTTGATCAAGAAAACCAGAGGAACTACATTTGCCAATTATGTTCATATTGTATAAACCAAATTTGAACCGTATAGTTTTATGTTCGGAAATTAAATACCACACATTTTTACCTTTCTCTTTTCCTTTGAATTATATCTACAGGATTTTTTTAAACAAGAATGTCCTCACTCATCACAGCATCCAAATCCGCTATAATCTAATACCAAAATTTTTGTTATGTTGCTTCGAAAACTTCCACTTCTGTAGGCGTTCATCGGCTTCATCTCTTACCTCGCCTAAAAGCTACATAAGGTTGTCTGGTATAAGATTGCATTACATCATTTTCCTGTTCAATAAACAATTCCCTATCCATGCTATGTCCAGATCATGAATCAATCATCAATTGCCAAAGTTCACAATCAAACCATCTCCAGAAGTTTAATGTTCCCTGCCGAATTTGCTGCAACTAAAGTGTTGGACTGGCCGCGCCAACAAACAGAGGAAATAAACTGGTTGGTTTTGTCCATTTCGTTGCCAGAATGTGGGTCGAAGTTGTTGAACTGGAATTGTAATGCTGGCATGGGGAAAGCTTTGTGGTAGATAAAAACCTGTCCACAGAATATGAAAATCAGTGATCTTCAATATGTTTATAATTTGTTTGTTATTTTCCATCCTATGCTCTACACAATAGAATTGCTATTACAAAGCAAGTTATGTTAAACAAAGTAGTCCAGCCAAGAAACAAATAAAGAACCCAACAAGCGTGTGGAACCTGACTAATATTTGTTCAATTCATAATCGCGTTACCTCATTTGTCTCCGAGCCAGTAGCAATGTAACCATCAAAAACTGACAATCCCACAAAGTTCTGCAACAATGAAAAGAATGCATTAGATATCAACTACATATGAGAACACAACATTCATAAGTGTAGCCACAAGACTAATATAATGACATGAATAACTAACACTATGTATGTAATGTGCATTTTTTTTTTTTTTTGGTTAATTCTGTAAGAGGCTCTCATACATATGCTCCAGGTAGCACCAACAAAATCCTGGTAGTGAAATTTGAAAACATTCTATACCTTAGGATGAAATCACAGTTGTAACATGGGAAAAAATGCACAATCCAAGTAATATTTCATCAAGTTTGATTCATGTAAAAGCAGGGAACGTCATTAATCCTAATGTAGGATTTATGCGAGATAGTGAAGTACCTTTACATTCACGTGACCTGTGAAGGAATGAACTGGAGTGTCAATAACACGAGATGTACACGCCGACAAATCCCAAAGCTTCAATGAGTTATCAGTGGATGCCGACACAATATTTGTACTATCTACAAACTTGACATAACTCACAGTCTTATTGTGTCCTACTAATGTGCAGAGAGGAACCTTTGCATTGCGCAGATCATAGTAATAAATTTTATGATCTGCTGAACCAAACGCTATGGAACGACCAGAGTCCAAGGGAAACTGAACGCAGCAGACATTAGCCTTTGTTCTGATTGTACCAATGCTCACCCCCTGCAGTAGCACCCCAAGTAAGAGAAACAACTTATCATACATCCGGATTTAAGTATACACAACACGGAAATATATAACTGCAGTACGTTTAGTTTCAAAGCTGACATCCACCAAAGTGGAAAAATAGAATTGCCTGATTGATACTCCATAGCTTAACAGAACCATCATCACTTCCGCTGGCCAACAATGTTGGATCTGCCGAGGAAAAGTCAATTGACCACACACGCCTCTCGTGCTCTCTCATCTCCATTTGCACTTGACTCCTCGTCACGTCCCATAACTGGAAAGGCCAAGCAAAAGAGTTAAAACAAAATTATCTCAAGCCTTAAACAATGAATAAGTTTAAGGTTGACTTACCTGAACCACACCTTCAAAGTTACTTGAAGCAATCTGACTTTTTATATAGCTATTCCAGCATATACTACTAAGCTTCGACCTAGTAGCTATTTCCACCACTGGATAGTGAATATCACGATCCTCGTTTATAATTGTGTTGCATTCAAAAACTTTAATTTTCTTATTAACACCAGCTGTGGCAAACAATTCCCCATCACGATCAAAGCTGAGGGAGCATACTAGGTTTGAAGAATTTAGAAGATCCCCTTGCTTTAAATCTGCTTTGACTTTCAATTTACTGAAAGATAGATACTTGCACAAACCTTCCAAGAAAGGATTTATCCAACCACTTTGTCTTCTCTCATAGCTCCTATCTTTTGATGTCAAATTATTGACAAAACTTCTTTCACTTACAATAGCAGAACCCTTACCATCACTACTTATTGGAGTTTGTCTAATCACATGTTTCCCTGCTAGCTTGGCAGGCCTGCATCTTGTTGAAAAATATGCAGACTCTAGCTTTTTGAAGTTCTTCATCAATCGAGAATTTTTTAAAAGAATGTTATCTTGATCTTCACTGTCTGACTTTTGCTCACCATCAATATTATCATCACATTCCTCCAACTGAAGATTCCTTAATCCTGGTCTGAATCTTTTTCTGGATCCCAAGCTAGTAGAATCATCATTAATAACAATATTCATTGAAGGGAGACTTGATGTTGAGTTATCTTCCTTCACTAGATCAGGACATGAACCGCCTTTTTTCTTCAAAATTGATTGTTGCTTCGTAACTTCTTCAATATCAGAACACAGGAAGGAAAGAGTATTTTGCAACTTATCCGCAGCCTCTAGCTTTCTTTGTTGAATTAGTAGAAGAAACTCCAACAACAGTTCTTGCTCCTCTATTTGCTCCCTGAGCTCTATGGCTGCTTCACGTTCTTCTAAGTCATCTCGTGGCTCATTTAAGAACTCACTTTGTAACAATTCCCTGTCATAGATGGTATGAAAGTAGAGTAAGTAAGCTTTATCATATTGAAGTTAAATTACATGTTAATAGATGTATTTGCTAGCAAGTGCTTCTATTATAAAACCCTGTAACAAGTTCAATGAGGGCATGTACAATAAGGTAATGAGATGGAACATATTTAAAGGTTTAGAGCAAATTAAACAAATTTAGGAAACTCTACAATCTTTGGAAGACAGTAAATTATAGCAAAATATTAGGCATGTCCTCACGACGAATCACCATGAACATGACCCACACATGAATCATGATGGGTGAATTTGTGTACATTCTAAGTTGGAAGAGGAATTAGAGATTCAACAGGGTCAATTTTAAAATGGAAATGAATTCGAGTGTTTTAGAAGGCATTTTGTAAGGAGTTCTCTTACCCCATTTTTGGCCTACTAGTTGGTTCAGGATGTAGTAGCCATAAGCAAAATGAAGCTTCTTTCGGCCATTTCAGTAGCAACTGAGCAGGAAGAACTCGATGCCTTAGACTAGACATTGTTCTACTTTTTTCTTCTCTCGAACTCGATGGACAGAATAACTAATCAAAAATAGCAAAACCACATCAGCATACAAAGAAACAAACATGAACGCTTCAAAATTATTGTTTCAAATTCTATTGTTACGTATATCGAAAAATGCAACTAATACTTTCAATTTCAAAGGCTATTTAGAGAATATGTCAGTGAATGACATCTCAGAATTTTTGCAGGATACCAAAACCTCTTACACGATCTTTATTTATAGTCCAAATGAGTAGCTCAAGAATACAAGAACTGTATAACTAACTAAGCTAATAGCAATTAGCAGAGCAGCTAGATAACTTTAACAAATAGGAAACCTGAAAAGTAAAGAAGCTAGCTATCTTATAACTGCATTTAATCACAGTCTATCACAGAATAATAACTTCTAATTCCCAATAGCAATCATAATTGTTGAGTTTACATAAGTACCTCAAAAAGAAGAACCCCAAGTCTGTAAATGTCAGAAGCACATGAACTTGAAGCACCAGTAGCCTCTTCAGGACTAGTGTACCAATTAGTCTCCATAAGCAATACATGTTTCATTGGAAATGGTTGTTTTTTCTCTTCTACTTCAGCACTCCTCCTATCTTTGTTTCTATTTTCTTCAGTTTCCACAACCAATGATTCACGGGGTGCATAGGTTGAGCTTGACTGCATGCAACTTGTTTCTGAGAAGGCGTTCGCTGAAGCCTTCATTGGCTGAAGATCTTCACTGCCCGGGTTTCTTTTCTGTGTACACAAGTCATCATCAGGCAAGGATGTGGATGAAGTTTTTGGTTCAGGAGTGGGGCTGTTCGAGCCATCCTCGAGATTATCAGACCCGGAATCAGAACAAGATGCAGACTCAATGAAGGAGACAAGGTTGAAAGAAGACATAACAAAGCAAGAAGGTCGAACATTATTGACAACGATTCCTTGAGAATGAGCAACATTCACAATCCCCACTATTTGTCTAAATATGTGTAAGCATTCAAAGACATCAACTGAGCGTTCTGGTTTATCTAACCATTGCCTCAAGCTGATATCACCCCATTCAATGGCACGAACGTAAGGGTCCACTGCTACCTCATCCTCACAAACACCAGATAAACCACCCTGGTTTTGAACGTAATCATTGTGAGCAAACGAAACCCTGTTATCATCTCCCTCTCTATGGCTAGTGTCATTCAATACAACACCAGATAAACCAGTTCCACCACCTTGTGGAAGCCTCAAATCGAGGTTAGAAACCCTGGAGGCGTTCAATTCCCTAGAACTGCTAGATTTCATACGAGTAGACTCAGTGGATCCCTCCATTGCTATCCATCTATAAGAAGGTTCAAACCTGCATACTATTTATTTAGAGAAAATATCAAAGAGAAAAAGAAAAAACCTATCAGAACTTCAGCAAAACTCTTAACTATCACTGAATATTACAAACAAGATTAAGGTTTATAATAACTTTTAACTAACATGACAGACTATAACAAGAGTAACAGATCTTGTCATTAACAACAAACTAAATAAATCAGCTAATCAGTCAGTTACATCAAAAATCTAGAGTTGCATGAAGGCCAAAACTTACTCATCCAATAAATGAAGAACCTTTTGGACTTGTCTGTGTACACACTCCAAGCTCCATCATCACCAAGGAATCATCGAAAACTCAATTCAAAACAACGAAAAAGAGTCCAACAAAAGCCTCTCGTCAAGAACTTGGCTTCCCACCTGCAATGGCATAATTCTACTTCCGGTGACAGAAGTAGACAGATTATGGAATTTCAGCTCGGTTACCAAAGCAAGTAATCCACCATGAACAAACCCAAGAAAAAAAATATATCTGGTGTCAATTTCTCAAAAACCAAGCTAAATCTCCAAAACCCCACTAAGAATTCACATTCAGTTTTTCAAAACAATAAACGATTCCCGACCACGTACAGCCCAAAAACAGGATCATCAACACCAACAATTACCCACAAGATAAACTCTTCCTAAAACTTAGAACAGGACATTTTTATGGTAGAGATAGAATGAAAATGGGTAGCAGTAGAACCATAAGAGGGTCTTCCTATCCCTGCTAGACCAAGGTGAAGACACAACCACACACACAAAAGGAAAAATACCCTTTTCAAACCAAACACTGTGTACCCCTCAGGAGGATCCGTAGCCTCATATATTCCCTACTATATTTTTCAGGAAAAAAAATAAAAAATAAATAAATATCTTGCCCACAAAAAAACACAAGCTTTTTTGTTTGATTAATCAGAATAAAGCAATCTACTTTAATAATATAACAAACAGTAGTCTTTAAATAAAATCAAGGCTCGTTTCAAAAAGAATAAAAAACTCCCAGCACCCGAACTGTTCGTAGTTAGTAATGTATATTCAGAGCCAGAGAAAGAAAAAGCCACTCTTTTTTAGTTTGTTTATCTTCTTGCTTTATTCCAACTCACCGACGTGGCAAGATCTTGTCCTCCGATACATTAAAAATGTGTAATATTTAATACTTTGTTTGTGGTCCACAGCTTTAAATTTCCAAAAATATTTGTGTATGTTTTTCTTTTATCTTTTTATATAATTTTTGGGTTTATTTGGTGACTTATTAAAAAATTATTTTGTGGGGTATGCATAGAGGAACCTTCTTTTGCCGAAGGAGAACTTAAAAAAAATTAGATCTTTTTGTATTGTTCATATTATATTGTTGTTGTCTCTTTCTGGTATTGGATATGTAAAAATGTTGAAATAATAAAATATTATTATTCTCCTAACAAAAATAAATTATTATTTTCATACGAATACATGCATGGGAAAAAGTAGAAAAGAATAAATAAAATAATGTTAAAGTACTTTTGTTGTTTCGAATGGAATGTTAAGTACCTTGTTATGGTGTAAATAATGGTCTAATAATCATTAATGATGATTAGCGTAGCACCAATTAAAAAAAAAACCATTTTATAATGTGTTTGACTTCCATCATTATTTTAATGGCAATGAGATTGCTAGCATCTACATAAGAATTTAGCTCAATTGCACTTAACACTAATTGATGTAACATAATAATGTAATGAGTGTAATTAACATTTGATCTAATATAATTTAATTATAAAATATATACTAATATAAAATTTATTCATTAATTATCAGCCAAGAATGAATGAAATAAGCTCAAAATAGATTATTCAACAGAAGTTTAATACAATCTAAAATAGAAACTAATGGAATGAAATAGTCACATTCAGATTTGAGTTTTTGAGATCTAATTACCAAGAGAGCACTGATGATTTCTTTGAAATCCCTTCAAAAGATAAATTCGGAATCCCTGTAGATGAACCCACAACAAGTCCACTTGTTGATTCAGTACAGGACAATCTCCATTAACATGCTTCTCAAGATTTTTCTTTTAACCCATCTTCAATATTTCTTCATCAAGAAAACAAGAACGTAACTAGAAAAACTGTGAGCACTAACGAGACTTTCTATTACTAAAAGAGATTAGTAAACATTGTTCATAACCAATATATATACATACTGCTCTAAAAAAATAAAAAGGACTTAACCAAATGACCAAAATACCCGAACAATATTAACATATAAGAGCACTCGCAACAAGTGAGATATAATAGTTAAAAGGTAAAATAAAATAGTTAAGAGTTTAAAATTAAGCTCCATCAAATGCTTTAAACTCTTAGCTATTATACATATTTCCTAACTCCAAGAAACTCTTCTCTACATATATTCAATGATAGTGAAGAGGTAAACATATTTTATATTTTTTTTCTCTTTTTTGTTTCTTTAATTAATTTTTTGTTCTTATTTTTACTCAATTGTGTATTTTTTTTTTATTTTTATTAATAAAATATATATGAAGATATAATATTTAAATGATATAGAGAAAAATATAAAGAAGTTGATGTATGGTGTAATGTAAATGTAGGAGGTAAAATAAAAAAGTGAAGTTTTAGTGAGGTATTTTAAAGAATAAAGTAAAGAAGTTGTTGGGAGTGCTCTAAGTGTAGTTTAAGGATAGTTTGGCACAGTTGTATAGTAAGAAAAGAGTTGCAATAGAACTGTGAAAAAAAGTTTAGCAGTATTTAATAAATTATAATACTTTTAAATTATATTTTTATCACACTTAAAAAATAAAAATCACAAACTCAAACATATATGTGGAATGTTAATATTAAAAATATAAAATAAAAAATAAAAAATATATATTTAAATATTATTTATTTTATTATAATTAATTTATTTAAATATTTTATTTTTTTAATATATATAAATATATATTTTTTTATCTTTTTTAGCAAGATTATTTTTTAACATTTAAACGATTAAGGAGTACAAAAATTAGAAACAAAAAACGACTCTAAAGACTTTCAACATTTATTTTTTGAAGAGTTCTTTAGTTTCTTCTATTTTTCTTATGTTCTTACTTAATTGTTATCGAATGTTTTCAATGATTATCAGTAGCTTGATTTTTACTAAGTTGTTAATGGAGATTGTTTGACACTTTATTTTAGTTTTAATATGATTTAGTTTTTCTCTACTTTTTTATGCGCATCTATTTTATTCGTACTTAATTATTTTTAATTGTTTGATCATCAATTAAATGTTTTGAGTTTTTAATGTAAAATATAATAAGTAAGTGTTATTATGCTATAGTGAATAGACATAGATTTCGATATAAGACGAGAATGGGATTGATTTAATTATTGGTACTTAGTTACAATTTTTGTGGGATCGATTTAATTATTTACATTTTTCGATATACTTTCTATTCGATTTAATTACATAACAAATAAGACCTAAAATATTTTTACAAATCATTGTTATTTGGGTCTTCTTTGTATTTTGAGTTTTAGCTTTGAATTTGGGGTGGAGTTTGGGTGATTTGGGTTTGGTCGATTGGAGTAAGAGGAAGAAGAAAGAAAAGGAAGAAGAAAGAGAAGAAGAAAAAGAAAAATAAAAATTATTTATTTATTTATTTTTATTATTTTAAATTACTTTTAAAAAAAATTAATTATTTTTTATAATAATTATTTAATTTTTTAATTGTTTTAAATTATTTTTTATAATATTTTTAAAATTAATATTACGTGGCCCACTGAAAATTTGCCACGTGTACAAGTGGACAGTCCATCGTGGTACTTAACTGTGATTTTTAGACGGAGGTGTACAGAGCAAAACGGAATGGGAGTTCAGTAGGTTTTGCGGCCAAAATTTCGATTTTTGTAGTTAAGTGTTACAAAACTTAAAATTCAGATAGTTTAGCTGCCAATATCCCTACTTAAAATAAAATATAATAAATATTATATATATTACATGATATTAACTATTATTAGTACGTCAATATATCATTACACAATATAATATTTATCGTGATTAAAGAAAAATGCTAAAAAATATTATTAGTATTTAGTATTCTCATAAGTATCATATTATTAACGATTTTTACACTACATACTGAAATTTTAAATTTTTTTTAATTTTTTATTGTGGAAAAAAAAATTCATAAATATTGTGTAGGTTTTATACTGTGTACTATATTAAATTTTCACTGTTGTTTTACGGTTGTTTTAATTAAACTATTTAATTTTTTTACGGTTATTTTATAACAAGATAATATTTTTATAAAAAAAATTTATGTGACAGTAAAATTATAAACTTTTGCTTAAAATTTAATATTTTTATAAAAACTCCTATTATTATTGGTATAATTAAATATTAAATTCTATATAATTTATCTAATAACTTTTAGAAAATATCACTAATAATCGTAAAATGTTATCTCTAAAAAATATTGGAGAGGACGAGTGCCCATTAACAATACTCGCGATAAAAAAAAAAAGAGGAAATTATACTCTATACCCTTTTTATATTGTCCTCTTTTATTTTTATGCTCTTTTTTAAAGTCTATCATTTTTACCTCTTTTTTTAAATATTGTACCAATTTTGTTCTTATCACTTCAAGATACTCTCCATGTGACTCTCTTATGTCAGGGTATTTTGGGTACAATACATATAAAAAGAGGTATGTTTTAACTAAATTTAAAAATAGAGATAAATTTGATTAATTAATTAATAAAGTGGTATTTTTCAACTTACCTCGAGGATATTCTAATACCAATTAGATCTTTAAAAAGTGTGAAGCTAGCTAATTTTCTTTTGGCTATGGCGCTGCCACGTTTTCTCCATGCTGTAGTTTTGGTTGGATTGGGAGTGGGGGACTAGTTATAAAGTTCCAATGATGCTTTACTAAATCTTCATTAGTTATAGACCTTGTGTGTGTAAACTTCAAACAATCAACTTTTTAATTGCTTTTTCTATCACATACATCTTATCTATATTTTATTTAATTAAGGAAAATTTGAATTTCTATGCTTACATCAAGGAATAATTTTTTCCCTAAACTTAAAATAGGGAATATTAGTAATATGGGATAACATTTTCTTAATTCCCACAATACCCCCCATTTGAAACCATCAGCCCTCTCTCTCTTTCGCCTCTCTTTCTTTCTTTCTCTCTTTCTCTCGGTGCCGCACCCACACACCCACGGCAGACCACCCACGGCAGACCACCCACGCCGTCGATGCTCAAACCATTTCACCGCCCCCACCCCCAAATGCACCACCACGGCTCACCTCCACCACCCACCAACTGTACCGCCCCCTCTCACTCTCTTCGTCTCTCTCTCGAACCGAACAGAAAAAAAAAAAAAAAAAAAAAAAAAAACATATGGTCGATGGTCGGACCACATGGTCCGATGGGGTATCGGACCCCATCGGACCATGTGGTCCGACCATCGGACCATATTTTTTTTTTTTTTTTTTAAGGAAAACGAAGAGAGAGATGGACATGGTCCGATGGTCGGACCACATGGTCGGACCCCATCGGACCATGTGGTCCGACCATCGAACCATATGTTTTTTTTTTTTTTTCGGTCCGAGAGAGAGAGACAAAGTAGATAGAGGGGGGTATTTTTGGAGTTTTGAAAAAAGAGTCATATTTTTCATAGTGTAAAATGTATTGGTTCCCTTAATTAATATGGTTCTACTTCAATATAGTTATATAATGGAAATTACTAAAACAAAATAAGACCTTAGGTACCTTAAAATACCTGAAATTAGATTTTAGCTATCGAATCAATAAACAGTGTCATCATTCCTCATTAAAAGTTAGAACTCCTTTCAAAGAAGTTAAACTCATTCATTATTGCATCCAAATATTATCCACTTCAGATTAATTTTGTATATATGTCCCATATGAGCTAAAGTCTACTCTAGTTATTTAAGTCTAAATAAACATATATCTTGTTAGGAGTTATAGCTATAGAAATGATTAATTGATTAATTCAAATATTTATTTATATGTGAACAGAGTAGAACTTCAACTTATCAGTTGGAAGGGATATGTGAATTAAATGCAGTAGACATGAATGTCCCACTTGCCACATTCAAGTGTTTCATTCTTGACCACATATATTTGACTCAATCCTTTCTCAACATCCGAATCATATGCATTTTTACATCCCATAAATATTCTGATCAGTATTACGAACCTTTTTTCAAGAAGGGTCCAGTACTCCACTGCTAGAATTGAGAATTGAGAAGTTTGCCAACCTGTTTTGGCCCAAATTGTTCATTCCATAATTTTACCCAACTCACCTCTCTCTTCAGATTCAGCTATAAATTTGAAAACTCTAGCCGCACAAAAAAAAAAAAAAAAAAAACACCGCAGGTGTAATTTGTTTTCCTATTCCAAAGTACAGCCGTTCCCAACAAAAAAAATAAATAAATAAGGACAAAGGATGGCCGTACATCCTTACGAGAGGCTAGGCTTAATTGGGATTGAGAGAGTCACAGTATGTAAGTCCTTTTCAGTATAACTGTAAAACCAATCTGGGACAAGCTAATGCAAACGGAGAAAGACAAAGTTAATACATTTAAGATAGGGGAATTAAATAATACCTGCTTAACACTCTTCTCATTACAAAAAAAAAAAAAAAAAGGAAAACGTCATATTTCCCAAATATTCTATAGCTCTTGGCTAATAAAAAAGCTCTACAAGAATAATGGGGCCACATCTACGAAATAACAACTGCAAAGTGGAAGGAGAAGGAGAGAAAGATACTTTTTACCTAAAGAAGGCCACCTACTATCCTCTAGAATAAAGCCCCTATACAATGAAGAAATAAAAAAAACAGCCCCCAACCAATGACTAACTATAATTTCACAAGGAAAAAAAATCGCCCCCAAATTATTTAACGATGATTTTCCTAATGATCTTTGCTTCGTCTT
This sequence comes from Cannabis sativa, assembly GCF_029168945.1. Classification (NCBI taxonomy): domain Eukaryota; kingdom Viridiplantae; phylum Streptophyta; class Magnoliopsida; order Rosales; family Cannabaceae; genus Cannabis; species Cannabis sativa. Next base: position 35,947,041 of record NC_083601.1, on the reverse strand, counting down.
TCTGGCATCTCTGTCTGTCTTTCTACAACAACTGGTTCATCGACCAGAAACAAACAATGAATTGCTTGATGCTTGGTTCCCTTCAACCTGGACTTTTCTGACCTTTGCCTTGTCAATGCGTGCTCGTCTAACAGCTTCTTGGACCTGGCGATCATGGTCCTTAAGCATCTGATCCATATTACTGGAAGGGACCAGCAATGGACCCGAGTAATGAATCTTATGACCTTTTGCTCCATAGCCAATCTATAGATATAAAACAAGAATCACACATCCAGCATTAAGAAAACAGCAAATAAATAAAAATGTTTTACTAGTTTTAATGATGATACAACTTCTTAAAATAGACCACTAACAAGACTGCTTTAGCAATTTTAATTGTGAAGATGCTCGTTCAATAAACTATAACCAAATGAACTCACAATAATAAGCAGAACATAATTATAAGATTTAATGAATTGAGGGAAAATTCGAGCTACTTACAAGAATAGGATCTTTACTGCTATGTCTTCCATCTTCTTTTTTATTAGGACCAACAGCCTGTATGTGAGGCTTCTGATCTTGCAGTAAGGAATCTGAGCCCTCCTTGAACGAACCCGGAAATCTTCCCATCACTTTTGAAACTTCAGGATGTGAAGAACTAGACCTATCTCTGTAGTCTTCAGCAAGCAAACTCCTTCTTGCTGCCACTAGACCTGACATAGTTGACAAGTCACCCCCGACTGAGACCTTTGGAGCCTCATCTGTGTTCTTAGAAGTCTTTGCCCATGCAGCACGATGAGCCAATGGCCCAGAGTGGGACGCTCTCTTGTGATTGAAGCTCTGCTGATCAACGCTTACTTCCACAGCTTGTGACGGTCTAGGTGGATCAATTGGAAAACCAGAAGCAACTTCTTCAGGATGAGGGTTAAACTTCTCACTCCGGCTCTTAGAATTGGATTGACACCTTTTCTGTAATGCAGAAGTCAACACAGTACTTTCATTTACTCTGTTTTTTTTTTAAACTAGGATCCCCGCCTAACCCTACAATATTTGGGGACCACGAAACTATAGCAATTGCTATGTAAGTGCCCAAGAAGGAACTCAAACCTCAGACCTTGTGGGAGCAAACCACATGCCTGACCATTTGAGCTACCCCTCTTGGGTAATAGCCTTTAAGCAAAGCCAAGAAAGAAAGGTACATAGAAAAAAATTTAGCAAAAAAAACAAGCATAAATAATAAACAAAAATTAGATGCAATAATTTAATGTCCTAAATTCAACTGTTCCAAATGAATGATCTGTAAATCATAATGATATCAAGAATTTCTATAGTTCATAGTGGCATCAGAATCAGATGAATGCTTGACCATAGAAAATTCTTCACATAATACCTGCATTGATACAACCAATTCAGCATTAGCATCAGGAGCAGGAATGGCTCGGGACTCTCTGGTTCTCCTCTCAGGATCAGGTCTCTGGCCCTTGTTTCCTGCTGCTCCTTGTCTTTTTTAGTCCGAGCAAAAATAGGATTGTCAGAACAATCACAAATTACAACATATGACATGAAAATACATTCACAGAGTTTCTACTAAATTAATTTGACCAAAACAACTCAAAAAATATTATTGAAAAACCACCCACTAAAATAATCTTTAAACTACTCCCATCAGATAATAATTCAAATAAAAACAAGCACAATCTCCCCAAGTGACATTAAATTTGAAACACTAATAAGTGCAACGATAAAGTGTCACTACTTGCAATCTCTAGACTTTATAAAAGCACAAGACATAAAGAAATTGCAACTAGCAAACTGTAGACTTCATATATTTATTTCCATTGAGCTGCCAAACCAAGCCTGGATAGGCTAAGTTGTGGCTCAGAAAACCAATGATATTCATCATAATAATTTCTATAAGTGAAAACACACACACACACATCAATATCATAAGTACCTCATTCTGAAGCTAGTAAATATGAATTGTAATATTATGTGATGCTGTGAGGTGTGACTTATAACTAATAGAGAGCAAAAGTAAAATGATTGATCAGTTTTCCAGAAAAGAATAAAATCCTTTTAAGTCATTACACACCTTCTAGCTTCTTCATCCCGTACTTTTGCATCAAACTCTTTGCTAGGAGGATACTTCGGCAAGATTGAAGGATCACATGGAAGAGGTTTTACTGTAAAGAACTAGAAAACAAAACACCAATCGAACAGTCAGAATAGAAGACAAAGTAATGTTTGTGACTTTAATAACTATTTATGTTTTGACAATCACATGAAAACACTAAAACAACACCAAAAAAGACCTGACCATCCATTTTGTGTATTGGTTCACACAATGAGAGATCTATACCTCACTCTTAAGAGCAGAAGCTGCAGATCCACGATCAGCAGGATCTATGGAAAGCAGGGTCTCCATAAGTGCTAAAGCCGGTGCAGGGAACTCCTTAAAGGTATCTGCAACACAGCGTCTATAGGGTTGCTGGGGCTTAAATATTGTTGCATGAGGCAACTTCGATTTTCTCCAGTAATCCTCAGAAGGAGATCCACAAAGCTTGAAAATTTTGTGTAACTGCTCCACCTACAAGGAAATGCGAGAAAGCCTCAAAGACCTAAGGAACCAAACTGACCCTATACATGCAAAATCTAAAAGACTAGATCAAAATTTCTGCATGATTATTCCAATTCAGGCACCAGAATTTAGACTTGTTTGTTTCAGTGTCTGATTTATAAGCAATCATACAACTTACAAGCACCTTATATCCAGACAAAAAGAGTAAAAAATCTAAGCAAAACCCAGTGGAGTTGCATGTCAAAATTTTATAATTATTAAAGACATCAGCTAATAATTAGTAAACAAATAAATTTCAGAAGCAATCCAACGACAATGTAGTATAGAGAGAGTATTTGTGTTTTAACAGAGAGAAATCATATTTTATGACAACAATTTTGTGCTGAAGCACTTATCCAAATATCCATATTTACAATTACTAAACAAATAAATTTCAGAAGCAATTCAACGACAATGTAGTACAGAGAGATTCTGACAAGTGAACAACAATTTTTTCTAGGGTAAAAAATACTACAATTTCAAATGAAAAATATCTTTAGTACCTCTGTTCTTCCAGGCATAATAGGTTTGCCGGCATACAATTCAGCAAGTATGCAACCAGTGCTCCATAAATCTACAGCAGTTCCATAGTACGTGGCACCAAGTAAGAGCTCAGGTGGACGGTACCAAAGAGTTACAACACGGCTTGTTAAAGGCTGATTTTGATGTGGGTCAAAAAAACTTGCCAGACCAAAGTCTGCAATTTTTAATATTCCATTATTATCAATAAGAAGGTTAGAACCCTTGATGTCACGGTGCAGAACCCCACGGCCATGACAATGATTGAGTCCACATAAAAGTTGCTGCATGTAACACTTAACCTGCAAATGAATGAACTAAACATCAGGAAAGGCAGCCCATAGTTAATAAGCACTATACCTAAATGCCTTGAGTTCCAAGCTAATTAACATATATTAATTAAGGGGGCGTTTGGTATGAGGTGTTCAAAATAATCTGATTAATTGGAATAATAAAGCGGAGAATATGAATGTTTGTAAACTTATTACTGTGTTTGGTTATGCAAGGGAATATCCAGTTAGCTTACTGTTCATTGGATTATATTGTTTGGATAAATAAAAGAATATGATAAAGTGTTGTGAAAAGTTAAACAAAAAATATTAATATATTAAGGCAATTCTATTAAGATTGAAGGGAATATATAGAACCCACATTTTTGGAAGTATTTAAGATTACCCCAATAGAGGGAAATCTTATTTCCAAAGTACTAATTTTCCTATACTTAAAAATAAAAAAACCTCATACTAAACATGGTTAATGTAAAAGATTACCATTCCCATGAAAAGATTATACCATACCAAACAGCCCATAAAAAACCAACTCCTTATGCTTAAGTTTGTAAAGATATGCAGCCTGAACAAAAATATGACTATGTACTGTAGTAATACAAAACATAACATTCTATGCATACATACCTGAGCTTCCGTGAACTTCAACCCAGGATGTGAAGCAAGACCTGCTAGGTCATGTTCCATGTACTCAAATACAAGGTACAGACTGCAAGACATCCTTGATGTAACTAAACCTTCTAGTTTTATTACATTTGGATGATCAAGCCTACGTAGAATATGAATTTCCCTTGCCATAAAACGAACACTCTCAGGCTCTAGGTTGTCAAACCTCACTTTCTTCAAAGCAACAATTTTCTTTTGATCAAGATCACGAGCCCTATAGACATTACTATAAGTTCCCTGGCCAATCTGCATAAACAGATATAATCAAATAACTAAAGTGAGCACCATTAAAGAATAGCATACCTAGGTTGCAGAAACAAAGAATGTACCATGCAAGACCAAGTCAACACACAGCACTAGATCAGTCACTGAGCAATTTAAGGATGTTAAGCATTATATTGACTGTATTAAACTAAGTAACTGCCGGTTTCTTTGTAAACATCAATTAATTGGGAGCAGGAAATTCCCTCCCTCTAGTCAGGATAAATCTAAGTAATGGAGCAAGTTGAATGTTTGCCTAACATAAGCAAGAAAAAATTATTTTAAAGTATTCCAATTTCAACGTATTCTTGTATTGTTCATCGATAATAATAATAAAATAATATCTAAAACACCAGAATAGCAACTCTATACAGCTTAATGTGAAGGGGCATACTTTATCCAGCTTCTCAAATGAGTCTGCACGGCGTGGCACCCATCCCCTAATCGCCTCCCCAGCCACTGCAACTAGCCAAGACGGCCACCCTGCTGCAATTTGCTCCCCTTCAGAAGCCTTAATAATGCTACCTGTAGCTGGATGTTGAGCAACCAAATATTCCATCTTCTCCCTCTTTCTCTCATTATTCTCACCATGTAATCGAACAGGCCCATTTATTTGTTTATCAATCAACATTGCTCTTCCATTATTACTATCGTTTCGATCTTTGGCTCGATATGCTTCCTCTCTTCTTGATGAAGCTACCCTAGCAGCACGCAAATCAGATGACGCCTTGCTTGATAACCGCTCTCTGGGGCTCTCCTTGCTATCATCAATAGCAGAGGGCTTGCAACAGATGCAACCCATCACGCACCAAGACCAACCCCAGGAAGACCCTCCTCCTTTGGAACCAATGTTTAGCCCCCTCAACTCTAACACATTACAGTATAGTCCTTTCTTTCATACACATAAGCCCTGAACTCAATTCCAAAAACCCATGATAACATTTGCAAAAGATACAGAGCAAAACTTGTCCAACTAAAACCCAGAATTCAAGTCATCCCACAAGCATATCCCGTCAACCACAGAGACTCATTTCCAACAACCTATCAATGTTATTTAGCGAGAAGCAAAAATAACCTCATATTTCACCAACCCACAACCAAGAATCTTCAAAATCTTCAAACAATAAAGTGAGTCATGACACAACTTTCCAGAATGCTAGTTCTCAATTCTGAACGGGTAAAAAAACTAAACACAGTCCTTCACACTAGGTGAAACCCTCAATTCCGAAACCAAAATGCAAAAATCTTCATTAATAAACATAATAAATCTTCATTAAACAGTACCTTGATAACGGCTGTTGTTGAGCAGTAAATGCAGTGGTCCGTCCAAGAAGCGAACCCAGTGAAAGAAGAAACTGAAAAATGTGCGTAGAAGGATATTGAAAACCCTAGATACTGATCCGAGTCTAGAAGAAGGAAGACATGGATCTAGGGGGAAGGGATTTGGGAGACACGTAGAGTAAGTTTCAGAGAGGTAAAGAAATGAAAAATAAAATAAATTATTAAATAAATTTGTAAAATAAGTAATTAATTAATTAAATAAATAAAATGTGTATTTATAGTGTGCTTGTGGAGCTTTCAGTGAAGAGAGAGAGAAGCTTGTGACTTCCCAAACCCAATGCTAATAGACATTCCCTTCAATTGAAATATATTCTCACGCGCTCTATTTTAATAATGATTTTATTTCTTTTAAAACAACAATTAAAAAAAAACTTATATTATGTGACACTATAGTAGTACTAACTAACACAATGTTTGATAGGAGGGAGAAGTGGAGGGATAGAGAGTAGAGGAAGGAGAGAGGTGGGACTTGGGAGGAGATAACAAATTTTTTTATTTGGCAAGAGAGATTGAAGGAGAGAAAAGAGAGGTGAGAGGATACCAAATCTACTCAAATCTTTAATTTGTAATCCCTCTAATAATAGAAGGATTGGAACTCTCCTACTTCAATTATTGTAAATTACATAAATACCCTCAATAAATATTATTAAAAAATAATTATAAAGATAAAATAGTAATTTTATAACTTAATAATTATCTATCCTTTAATCACACGAGCAACTTGGGAAATTTGTGTCACAACCCATGCAAAAATGTGTCATGTACTATGTTAGTAAATCGACCATAACTTTCTTAACATATCTTAGAATTAAACGATTTAAAATGTTTTAAAATGTTGAGATTGAAATCTAAAACTTTTATGTTCATCTCTGAATCCAATTTTGCTTGCAAAGTCGTCAAAATATGCAAACAAATTCTATCTTATAAAACTGAGCTTCTTCAAAATTGACATTTTCCACCAAAGTGTGCTAAAACTATTCTAAAATCCTTCAAACATGTGATTAGCCTTCCAAAATAACAAATCAAAATCAAACTAATCAAATATTTAAAAAGTTAATTCGATCATAATAATAAGGGAAAATAACATAATTTAATAGACAAATATGTACTTATTAAATTCCCTTGCACTTGAACTTTGCTAGTTCCTTAGTAAACTATTAAAATAACAAAAACTCAAAAGTAAAAATAATGATAACACAAATTAGTCTAAAATAACTAAATAAAGGTCTTATCGAAAGCTTGATTGTCTCTCAGAAACACCAAGTAAATAATGCCAACACAAGTGAGATTTCCATGTTCTTTAGAATTTCAATCCCACGTGAAGTTCACTATTTAATTTTTCAAAAATGATTTAAGAAGCACGTAATTATAACACCAACTCAAATATATCAAGATTTATCTATATTTGTCAAATCATTCTCTTTTAAATCAGTTCCTATACAACAGAATATATTTTTAAGCAAAAGAAATTCACTCCATAAGCATTAATCAAATTTTCCACTAATATAAGTACATAATGATCAATAATCAAAATATATTTTTAGACTTGATGTAAAGGTAAGCGTAAATGTAGATGAGAAAGATATATTTAAGCTTAAATCACACCATAACATACATCGATTCCATTCTTTCAACTTCTCCTAAATTTCTCGTACAATTTAAAAAATGCCTATCTTTTCATTCTTCTTCTTTCCGACAGTGATTTTACTATTTCTCCCACAATTATATTTTGTAAATTCTTTTATGCAATTTTATTTTTTTTCTTTCTCTTTTTTATAATAATTGCAAATATGTATTTTTTCTCTCTTTTTTTTTTCAACATTTCAAGGAAAAAGAGATCACTCACAAATTACAACATAAACAACTAACCCATAAGTATTTTTCTTTTTTATTACCATCCCACAAAATTAAAAATCATATATGTATATAATCATGGCACAATGAGTCACAAAAATAAAATTTTTTAAATGAGGTATAGGGTTAAGAATTTTTCGTTATAGAAAAAAATTAACAGTTATTATGACTCAAAAATAAAAATTTAAGGAATGACAATTACAAAGGAAGGCTCGAAAAGTACAAATGATCCAAGAAATTACATTAATCATTTTTTTAATCATGTATACTTATTATTTCGCCTCAAAAAAATAATTAATAACTTTTAAAGTGGTCGGGACATCAATAACTCTAATTAGTTTTTCTTTTTAACAATCATTGTTAGGACAAGAATGTTAGGAGTTAGTTAGGATGGTAGTTATTTTCGGTTGCTACCTACCATTCTGTTATTTCCACATGCTGTATCTCTTTCTCTAGTGTTTTACACATGTATATAAACTTTGTACTGCTCAGATTTATCAATAAGAGATTTCTTTCTCTCTTCTCTCTTTCTCTCTTTTCCTCTGCCTTTCTTTGTCTTTCTTGTTCCTCTGTTTTCTTGTTCATGTTTTCATGGCTAAGAGGTTGAATACCTCTCACATGGTATCAGAGCCATTTCCGCCATTAACGGCGAACATGGCTTATGTCGATCCTGGTAACTCAAATCATCAACCTGCAACTCAAGGGAATCAATTCACAGCTGCAAATCCGAGAAATCGCACCAGATCTCAAGATGAAACCAGCCCTATCTACTTCAATCACACAGTTTCAATCAAGCTTAACGATCACAACTTCCTTTTATGGAAGCAACAAATCTTAGCTGCCATTCGTGGCAATCGGCTGCAAAAGTTCATTCAAGATATACCCCCTCCACCCCAATATCTCAGTGACACCGATCGTATTGCTCAAAGATTTAATCCAGAATTCTTGGATTGGGAAGTCCAAGATCAACTTCTGGTTTCTTGGCTCCTCTCCTCCATGACAGAGAGCCTCCTAACCCGAATGGTTGGTTGCAATTCAGCTAGGCAGATCTGGAAAGCTTTGGAGCAACACTTCACACTGAAAGTTTCGTCCAAGATTCTCGAATTCCGAACTAAACTCCAGAAATTAAAGAAGGGCACAATGAATCTCAACGATTATCTCCTTAAAGTGAAGCAGCACGTTGATCTTCTAACTTCTGTTCGTGAAGTCCTCTCTGACCGTGACCATATTGCTGCTATATTCAAAGGGCTTCCTAGTGACTATGATACTTTCATCATCTCCACCAACACACGTGTTGAAGGCTACACTGTGGGTGAGATCGAAGCCTTACTTCTTGCGTCTGAATCTCGAATTGAGAAGGAGGACCAAGAAACTGAATCGAGCATCAATATGGCCATGGTTGATCAAGATTCTGCTCTTGAAGCCTTCTATGCTCAAACAAATCGAAACTTCAGACCCGCTGCCTATTCTCGAGGTCAGTTCTCTCCCAACCATTTCAATTTTTCTAACTCCTCTTCCTTCCCCAATTTCAGAGGTCATGTTAGAAATCAAGTACCTCCTCGAGTACCTAATGGCACTACACAAGGCAGAGGCAGGGGTGGACGGTTTCCAGCTACACAAAATCGTGTCCAATGTCAGCTTTGTCACAAGCTTGGCCACACAGTCATAGACTGCTTTTACCGCTTTGACAAGAGCTTCACTGGAGTATTTCCTGGCAGTGATCAATCTCAGTTACAGGCTAATGTGGCCCAAACAACTCCTAATGCTGATGATAACTGGTATCCCGACTCGGGTGCAACAAATCATTGCACACCAAATGGACAAAATGTCATGACAGCAATGGATTATGATGGCCCTGAGCAGCTGTATGTTGGTAATGGAGCTGGCCTTCCCATTTCACAAATTGGTAACACTTATCTTATTCCCAACTCTTGCACTAAACCTTTGATTCTCAATAAATTGTTACATGTACCTGATCTCACCAAGAATCTGCTAAGTGTTTCGAAATTTGCAGCTGACAACAATGTGTATTTTGTGTTTTATCCTGATGTGTGTTATGTTAAGGATCAAGTGAGCAAAGCTGTCCTTCTGACTGGGAAACACCACAATGGCCTATATACTTTTGACTCCAACCAACTTCAGTTGTCTGCTTCACCCAAATCGACTCCTGCTTCTCAATTTTCTCACCAACTATGCACTAATCTTGCCACTGCCTCTCCAAGTTCGAGTCCCCAATCTAGTGTATGTGTCAATTGTAACAAATGTACAAGTGATTTTGATTTGTGGCACAATCGTCTTGGACATCCCTCTGAGAGGATTGTCAAGACTGTGCTATCCAACTGTAACATTTCTCCACCCAATAAAATGTCTACTTCAGTTTGCAATGCTTGTTGTTTAGGAAAAATTCACAAATTCCCTTTCCCAAAAGCCTCTGAAACATGCTACACTAAGCCACTTCAGCTTATTGTCTCAGATTTATGGGGCCCCTCCTTCACAACATCTCACAATGGATATAAATATTACATCCATTTCATGGATGCCTACTCTAGGTTTACATGGTTATATCTCTTAAAATCCAAATCTGATGCTGTCAAAACTTTTCAGATTTTTAAAACTGAAGTTGAATTACAGTTAGGTACCAAAATCCAATCCTTTCAATCCGATTGGGGAGGAGAATATAGGGCCTTCACTGACTGTCTAAGAGAAGCAGGAATTGTCCATAGAAAACCTTGTCCCACCACTCATGAACAAAACGGTTTAGCCGAAAGAAAACACCGCCATATTGTTGAGAATGGTCTCACTCTTCTAGCTCAAGCTAATCTACCATTACGATTTTGGGATGAAGCTTTTAGGACCACTGTCTATATCCACAACAGACTTCCCACCACGGTTCTTTCTTTAAAATCTCCTATTGAAGTGCTTTTTAACATATCACCCGATTACTCTAAATTCAAGGTCTTTGGTTGTGTTTGTTACCCCAACATTAGACCTTACAACAAGCATAAGCTTGAATTTCGGTCTACACCATGCACTTTCATAGGATATAGCTTGAACCACAAAGGCTACAAATGCCTTGACTCTTCGGGAAGATTGTATATCTCTCGTGATGTCATATTTGATGAGTCTCAGTTCCCAAATCTTCACACAGATCCTATACCAATTGAGTCATCTGAATCTCACACACTTAGCCAAATTCCAATAGCCAATAACAACTATACTGCTGAGTATCTCTTCCCACATGATCTCCCTACTGTCTCTGCTCAAAATAATGCAGCAATCCCCACTCACACACATACCAACCCTGCTACTCTTCCCTCTGTAACTCAGCAAGTGTACAACCCTGTACCAACTCCCACTTCTGCAATCTCACCAGACCCTCCTACACCATGTACAGCAGCTACATCACCTCCCTGCCCCACCCAGTCAGCCCCAATAATCCCTGCTCCACTTGTTTCCCTCCCTAATAATAACACACATCAGATGCAAACTCGCAGTAAAAGTGGTATTAGAAAGCCAAAAGCTTTCCTTGCAACTCAGGTTCCAACATCTCTCAAACAAGCTCTTCAACAACTAAAATGGAACAATGCCATGGCAGAGGAAATCCTTGCACTCAAACGAAACAAAACATACACTCTAGTCAAGTTACCTCCTGGCAGAACAGCAATTGGGTGCAAGTGGGTCTATAGAATCAAAGAGGACTCAGAGGGCAATGTTACTAAACTCAAAGCAAGGCTTGTAGCTAAAGGCTTCCATCAACAACCAGGGTTTGATTTCACAGAAACCTTTAGCCCAGTGGTGAAGCCTGTCACTATTAGAGTTGTTCTCACTCTTGCTTTGTACAAAGGTTGGGATATCAAGCAATTGGATGTGAATAATGCCTTTTTGAATGGGGATTTGCAAGAGGAAGTGTACATGCTCCAACCACCTGGGTTTGAAGATCCTAATGCTCCTGATTTGGTCTGTAAATTACACAAGGCCTTGTATGGCCTCAAACAAGCCCCTAGAGCCTGGTTTGGGAAGCTTCACCACTGCCTATTATCTCTTGGTTTTACCTCATCTAAGTCTGACCACAGTCTCTTTATTAGATACACTCCTCTCTCTGTGACAATCATTTTAGTGTATGTTGATGATATAATCATCACGGGTAGTGATCCATCTCTAATCTCTTACTACACCACTGCTTTGAATGAGAAATTCTCTCTTAAAGACTTAGGACAGCTCCACTTCTTTCTTGGTATTGAGGTACAAACCACACCAACAGGCCTTCATTTGTCTCAAGGGAAATATGTTCGTGATTTACTTCATAAAGCTGATATGACAGATGCAAAACCCTGCAATACACCCATGGTAAGTGGCCTTAAACTCTCAGCTTTTGGCAGTCCTCCTGTTGACAATGCTCTACAATATCGATCCATAGTTGGTGCTCTCCAATACCTTGTCATCACTAGACCTGAAATAAGTTTCAGTGTCAACAAGGTATGCCAATTCATGGCTAATCCCTTACAAACACACTGGCTGGCAGTCAAACGCATCTTGCGTTATCTCAGTGGCACAATCGACTATGGAATCCATCTCACCAAACCAGAATCTCTTGAGCTTACTGCGTTTTGTGATGCCGATTGGGCCACGGATCCTGATGATTGAAGATCCACCTCGGGTTTTGCCATTTTTCTTGGTCCAAATATCATTGCTTGGCAATGCAAAAAGCAACACACAGTTTCTCGAAGCAGTACTGAGGCAGAGTTTCGAAGCCTTGCACTCACTGTAACTGAACTCACATGGCTTCACTCACTGCTCACTGAACTTCACCTCACTCTGCCTCGACCACCAACTGTATGGTGCGATAATCTGAGCACCGTTCTTCTCACTGCTAATCCAATTTTACATGTCCGCACCAAACACATAGAATTGGATCTCTATTTTGTTCGTGAGAAGATACTTCAGCAACTGGTACAAGTGAAACATGTCCCAGCTATTGATCAAGTTGCTGATGGCCTAACAAAGTCTATCTCCAGCCAACAGTTCTCATCTTTTCGTCACAAACTTACCATTGGTGATCCTACCTATGCTAAGTTTGAGGGGGCGTGTTAGGACAAGAATGTTAGGAGTTAGTTAGGATGGTAGTTATTTTCGGTTGCTACCTACCATTCTGTTATTCCCACATGTTGTATCTCTTTCTCTAGTGTTTTACACATGTATATAAACTTTGTACTGCTCAGATTTATCAATAAGAGATTTCTTTCTCTCTTCTCTCTTTTCCTCTGCCTTTCTTTGTCTTTCTTGTTCCTCTGTTTTCCTGTTCATGTTTTCATGGCTAAGAGGTTGAATACCTCTCACAATCATGAATCTTTTCTAAAATATTTTAGTGGTGAATTCAATCGTGCATAGAGTGAAACATACACATAAATCAAAATAGTGATTTACATAGAAATCAAACACACAAATCACATAAAATACCTCATTGTCTAACATCACTTCAAGCACAATTCAAAATTGTATTATCAACCAATGCTTTCAACAAGATATTATTAAAACTCATAAAAATAAATTCAACTAAAAAAATAGGATATATAAACACGACAGTTATTTTCCCCACACTTAATATAAACATTGTTCTTAAGACTCGATCAAATAAAATTAATGCAAAATAAAAAGATAAAGAGTAAGAAAAATTCTCGTAAGTTATCAAAGATTTGTTCTTTGTGTACTTATCAATGGAATTGAAGACCGTTAGGTCTTTTTTTTAGCAATTTAATTGTTAAAATATTTTTTAATTAATGTGTATTTTTATTGAGTATTTAAATTATTTTTATTATATCGATTTTGTGCATTTAATTACTCTTTTCTTCTAAGGAAATATTAATTCTCAGCTGATCTATTTTTTAGGAAACTTCTTGTAAGAGAATGAATTCTCTTATAGAAATTTGTTTAACTTTGGGAAACTTGACTTTCCCTTTTTCTGATGGATGATTTCAGTTTTGCCTTTATTAGAACAAATCAAAAAAATCTTTATTTGGCATGTTTGAAGTCCAAATTCGTGATCTTGGTTCAATTTAGAAAATTTATTTTCTGGTCCTGATTTGCTGCCGCAAAACCCACTTCTGATGCTACAAATCAGAAATTTTTTAAGAAAGTTTTGTACAGCTCAGAAATCATTTTTGTGGCTGTCTCTAGGGCTGCTGTGTTCTATAAATAGGACCTAGAGAGTAGCCAAACATTTTTATCTCTTCTTTTCTCATATTTTCATATCTTTTTTTGTGAGAAGAATGTTTCATTTGTAAAAACCTAGAGTGTTCAATTAGGTTTTGATTTTCTTATTACGATATCATACTATTTATAGAATAGGTTGAAGAGAAGCTTTTAACAAGTGCGAGTCTTTGGGAGAAGAATTTTTCAAGTCTCATTTTCGGGAGGAAGTGAGCATATATCTTTGGGAGAAGATTTGTTTAAGCCTTACTTCGGAAGGAAGTAAGCACACATCAATAGCTGAAGGGAGTTCACTACTTGGTGTGTTTCAGAGATCAAATTAGCAAGGTGGATTACAAAGGGTTGCGACAAATCACTAAAGGGAGTCTAAATTTGTTTAAGTCAATTGCTTTTGAAAACTTTGATACATTATTAATTGATTTCATTTTCTAGGCGTGGCCCCGTGGACTAATAGTATTTGAAAGAACACTGATATCACGTATAATTTTCTTGTATCAAGTTTATAAATTCTGGGCTATTTATTTCTGGTTTGTTTATGTAAAATTGTATTTTGCAGTGACATTACATTTTGCTGTTGCAGACTATTACATTAGTGTTTTTACTAAAATTTAATATAATTATTGGCTTTTGTAAAAACTTGATTTTTCAAAGACAGGGGGTGTCTCTTATATTCTTAGTTCTTATCCAATCAAGTATTCTCTATGTTTGCATGGATTTGATGGTTTTCCAGGTGGTAGATGTCATGCTCATCCTAATAAAAACTATTCATTGTTTTTAGTTATAAAACATGGTTTTCTTAATAAAACTTAAAATTGTTGAGAAATGGTGTTCATCTTAATAAAAACTACAATAAAAAGGATTAGAAGCATTTTAATTAATCGAAGCATCTTTAATGTGATTTTATGTATGATTCTTTTATGCAATTTTAGTCACATTTTAGCTTTTTAAGGGGAGTTAGGCTTAGGACCTTCGTACCATGCATGTTACCATAAACATGTTATTAATTCTCATTAATTGATAAAGTTGTCCGATGTAGAATATAACACATTAATTATACCAATTACCAATTACTTTTTTTTCCACATGATTAAATATGACAAAAAGATGTTAAGGATAGCAACATTAATTACAATAGACAACCGTTGAAATGTGGATGTGCTCGTACAAAAAAATGTTTTTAAAAATTAAATCAAAGTAAGGATTGGATGGAGAACTTTACACTAGCTAGCCGATTTAATAAGGGTTCCATTTGAAAATCTGCTGCAAAGTTATATTTTATAGAGTGCAGAATATCTTGACAAGTACTTAATGGAGTATTTTTATATAAAAAATCTTTAAATATTAATTAATGTAAATTTTCATACCATGGCCACATCGAAAACAAGCTAGATTAGATGGAAGCTTCTCATTAGTGGGCAATCATGGTAGTGAAATGTTTAATTTTCGAGGAAAGAGATAACGTCAAAATTTTCTTCCACCAAGAGATTTGAGGGGTACATATAATCGTATATGAGGTTGAAGGACCATCATTTTTAAGTGAGAGTGCTAATGATTTAATTTTGTGTTTGTTGTGGAAAGTTTGGCATAGTAGGAACCAACTTCTACATTGTGGAGTCATAAACTCTCCAACAGAGATAATCAATTATATATGGAAATCCGGATTTTTTCATGCATAGCGAATAGAGAAATTTACACTCAAACACGTAATTTTAAAATTAATATTACAACTACCGGTAAACTATTTAATTGTGAAAAAATATAACGATGGTCTTTTTTTTTTTGAAACTGTGTAAAGTATATGTTGACTATTATACATTGCCTAAACTAATTACTATTATTTTTGTTTGAACCATAATATAATTAATTTATTCTCTTTTACTTTTTTTTTAATCTTAAAAGTTTAAAATTTTTTTATAATCATATTGATAATCATTTGAACTTAAAAATTATACCATTATAATCTACTCTCTTTAAGGTGATCATTTCAACATGTAGAAAGCATATATTTTTTTATCGTCACCAAAAAAATAATAAATTTTTTAAGTAACTCTTAAGTTTCTTTTATATTTAGTTAACAAAATAATTAAAATATTAAATTTTATTAAATTTAATATATCAACTAATTTTATTAGATTTGTAAATAATATTTTGTTATTTTATATTTAAAAGTACCAAATTGTATTCTACATAAATTTATTTTGTTAAACAAGTTTATTAAGTTACTAAAATAAATTATAAAAAAACCAACTTTATTGATTACTTTAAAAAAAATTATTATTTTTTTAATATAAAAGTTACCAAATGATATACTTAGAATAAATCTATATAATAGATATATTTTGATATGTTTCAAAAAAAAATCATAAAATAACCAAATAGTATCTTAAACATCACAAAATTAATCATGAAAAATTAGTATATATACTATTGTTTTTAAATAATTATATATACTAATTTTACTAATAAGTGCTTATACTTTATTGTACCTTATTAAATTCTTAAACTAGTTTTGAAGTAATAAAAATGTTGCAAAAAAAAAAAAAATTAAATGTATAAGTATTTTAAACAACAATATAACATAATAGTAGCTAAAAGAAAATTTGGTAATGAAATTAATTATGTGATGTTTAAGATATTATTTAGTTTCTTTACAAATTTTGTAAAATATCTATTAAAATCATTCTATAAAATACTCATGAAATAATAAGTTACTAATTAGTTTATATGTATATATATATATATTTAATTTTAATATTTAGTTACTCTTATTTGATAATAAATTACAAAAAAAACTTAAATATTGCTTTTGATTTTAAATATATTATCGAATGACTATCTTGAAAATAAAACTCATATTAATATCTAAAATAAAATAGTAATTTTTTTTTGGTAAGAATAATAACTAAACAAAAACTAAAATAGATAGTTATGTAGGTAGATTTCTTTTTTATTTTTTTTTTAAAAAAAATATATATATATCGTACAGTAAAAGAAAAAAAAATTGGCTAATCTTCACATAATAGAAAAAGAAAATATCAAAGAAAAAGACTGACATGCCAAAGAAAAAAAATTAAAATATGCACATGTATTATTTTATATTAAGTATAAAATTATACATAATATTTATATTTAAAATTTTATCGGTATGTGTATAAATAATTTTAATATTACGTATATAATTGAAAGTTCTCCTAGCGAATATGTGTTATTAGTGGCGGAGCCAGCCTAACATTTTAGTAGAAGCAAAAAAAATTTTTTTTTGAAGCATTA
This sequence comes from Cannabis sativa, assembly GCF_029168945.1. NCBI lineage: Eukaryota > Viridiplantae > Streptophyta > Magnoliopsida > Rosales > Cannabaceae > Cannabis > Cannabis sativa. Next base: position 35,930,040 of record NC_083601.1, on the reverse strand, counting down.
AAGAAAAATATACAAATAAATAAATATATAATGTGAGAATAAAAGTTAAAAATATAAATTTTGTGAGGATAAATATAAAAATATGTAAGGATAAAAATGAAGAAAAATAATTTTTATGAGTGCAAAATATATAAAATTTATATGAACAAAAAGTTGAGGGGGGCAAATGACCCCACATGCCCCTCCTTCCCTCCGCCACTGTGTGCTACCCTACCAGGCTACCACCACTAGCATATTTCAGCAATTTGTAACTGCTCTGGTATGGAGAGTTCATCCGACAACGTAATTCAACTAAAATAGCGTTTGATTGAAAGGAATGAGAATAAGAATAAGAATAAAAATAAGAATATAATCAACTTTAAAATATATAAAAAAAAAATATTAATTTTTTTCTCATTTTGTAATTGATTTTCAAGTCATTTTACCAAAATTAATAATAATCTTCAAATACTTTAAAATACAACCAAACGAAAAATTAGAATAAAAAATATTATTTTATTTCTATGTTATTACTTCCAATTACACCACCAAAATGTAGATGCAGCTCAAAGTGTGCAAAACAACAAAATGAGATATTCGGGCTAGTAATTCAAAATAGTGTTAATATCATTTTTGATATCATGTTTTGTAAAAATTATTAATTAGACTATTTATTTTGTTAAATAATAAAATAGATCATGTATTTTTTTAAAATAGTATAAATAAAATTCTGAAATTAATTTTCGACAATTTTTATTTTTAATATAATAAATTTGAAGACAATTTTCAGTACAAATAAATATAATAAACGTAATCAGTTCTATTAAAAAATTTCTATTTCAAGTTATTATTAAATTTTATTATATAAAAAAAGTTAATTTAAAGTACTATTTACTTGGCGCAGGAGCTTTACAAAGCATCAAATATATCCCCCACCTACCAAATGCTTTCCTTAAGAGTTTGTTTATCAAATTAATCTCTCCTTTTCTCACTTTCCTCATGTATCTATTACCTTTGTTCTAAGATAATAATTAGGCTAATTAGGATTTTTACCCCCTGAACTTTGACATGTACCAAATCATGCCCCCTGAACTTTTAAGGTCGTTAAAAATGCCCCCTAAACTATTGAGATTGTTGGATTGAAGGACTTTTGTCTAATTTTATTCAATTTTACTATTTCAGTGATTGTTTATGTACTAAACTACAATCCCCAGACTTTGATATCTACCAAATCATGTCCCTCAAACTTTGACATGTACTAAATTATGGCCCCTGAACTTTCAACCATTTTAGACTTTTTTACTAAAATTGGAAAAAAGTCATTAAATCCAACAATCTCAATAGTTCAGGGGGCATTTTTAACGGCCTTAAAAGTTCAGGGGGCATGATTTGGTACATGTCAAAGTTCAGGGAGCAAAAATCCTAATTAGCCTAATAATTAATATAAAAAATTGTAAACCACTCACTACATGCTACGTACTAGGGTGTTTATCCAATTTAATCTGTATTATTTTGCTCATAGTGCATTTGATCCGCATTAAGTGCAAATTTCATATTTTAGATCAAATCTAATATGCATAATAGTTTAAATCCAATCAAATCTAATCCACAAAAATACAGATGGGATCGGTTATTTTGGATTGATTACTTTTTAATATTAACTTATTTAATATTATGAAGAAAATATATTTTTATCACTAGTAACAAAATAAAAAAAAATTATTATTTTATGTCTCCAACAAAAAATTAAAATAAATAAAATAATAAATTCAAATAAAGAAAAAAATGTATATATAAAAAAATATTTAATGTTTAATTGTATATATAATCTTTTTCTTTTATATCTATTCTATATAAAGTATACCTATATAACTGAAATTCTTGGTTTTTGAGAATTTTATGGGTGACTATTAATTTTTATTTAATAAAATAATAAAATATTATTTATCTATAATAAAATAATAATAAATATCCTAAATTAAATATTTGAATTTGAACTGATATTAACAATTACCTCAATTAAATATCCTAAAACAATTGAATAAACTTCTGCCCTCAATTAAATATTCTAACACAAAAATACAGAGGTATGGGTGCCCTCAGTAGTTGTATACATGAGTAATGAATTGAAAATCCGTACACTAATAGTCAGGTATCCTTCGGGAGGGATTCGAAGCCTTGTCGAGACAATCCACCATGAGCTCCCAAACTGAAGAGTTATAGTCTTGAAGAATTGCTTTACATCAGCAACAGATCTGCATAATAGCAACACATGTATGATTAAGGAAGTTACAGAGAGAGGTTAGATGGGGTTACAAAAAGGCTTATTTTGTAGAGGGCCATTTATGTGTTGCATGGGGATGTTAATCAATCAAGCTAAGCCATTCTTTGTCAAAAAAATTAAGGATTTGCCATTCAATGGAAAGGACAGTGGTTTAGAATGTGCATTCCATCAAAAATTTAAACTTATTTTAGTTGTACTGCAGAGCAGAGCATGTTTAATGAGCATTAGCAAAACTTTCGAAAAAAAACTCCGTAAATGTAATTCGATATGCATTAGCCTTTGCCATACCTGAGAGGCATTTTAGCTTGCCAACAAATAGGCAAAGAAGGATCGGAAAAATCTCGGACTATCACAAATAGGCAAAATTGGGGAAGACTGTGAAGCAGTGGAATGTGAAGATTATCTCAGTAAGCATTCTGTTTTCCATTTTTGAACTGCTTATTTCCTTGATCTTTACTACATTGAAGTTCTGCTTTCCAATTCACTTTCTTTGTGTTTGATTTCTATTTTTTTTTTTTTGTTTGTTAAATTACACTTATATTTGGAATTTTAATGTGCAGATTAGTAAGAACAAACGGCATCAAGATAGAGTTGCAGCATTAGAGGTGTGGGATAGACTCGAAGAGTTTGTGCGGTCACTTTCTCATTCTTGATGTGAACCAAGTTTAGGCGAGAAGACTGTACATTACTCATGCATTTTGTTTTGTGCCTATAACTGAATTCTTGGTTTATAAAGTGTGCCTATATAACTGAAATTCTTGGTTTATGAGAAATTTATAGGTGACTTTTTATTTATATTTAATAAAATAACAAAATACTATTTATATATAATAAAATAATAAAATAAAAATAAAACAAATCCCATTTAAACTGATATTTGATATTTGAACTGATATTATTTATATATATATACAATATTATATACAATATACATATAACTGAACTTCTTTCTTGGTGTTACTTCCTTCACTTTTAATATATACATATAAAGTTAAAAGATATATAATAAGTTCATTTCAATTATAACCTTACGTAACATATCTTTCTATATGTACCACACAAAATAAAACTTACCATAAAAAAAATGAAAGGTCACAATATTTATGAATGATTTTTTTTTTTTTTTGCATGTGTACACAATTTATAATGAGAGACTTTTAATTTTACCTTCAAACTATATACATCTATTCTATATAAAGTGTGTCTATATAACAGAATTCTTGGTTTATGAGAAATTCATGGGTGACTTTTTATTTATATTAAAAATAAAATGATTTATTATTAAAAATAAAATGGTTTATGAGAAATTCATGGGTCACTTTTTATTTATATATAATAAAATAAAAATAAAATAAATCTCATTAAATAAAAAAAAAATAGGGTTCTAGATTTTTTATATAGTAATCCATACGAGTGTTTGCCCCCATTTACTCAAAAATCATCATAGACTACTACTACAGTCATATTCAATAGTGTAATATTGTGTGCATTCATCATAGTTTCTACAGAAAATGATATGCAACTTCTTAAGACTTTCATGTTATATACAACTATTATACAATGAAGAGAGTTTAGCTTGTATTGTCTTGTTATAGACTCATTCCAAGTGGTTTTGAACCATTTTTATATACTCTGCTTTTTGCAGAAATTTTGATCGTTGCATTATTTCACTTAGAAATCATAATGATATAATGCAAAACCTTTGTTCAAAGGGCACTTAATTCTGAACCATAGAATCTCAAACTTCATAGATGTTACCAACAGCAATGTAGATTTGCATAGCAGGATCAATGTCCAATGCTCTCAATGTTAGTGCTGTTTCCTCTGGAGTTAATGGGCATTCACCCATTTTTCGCTTCTTCACAGAGTCTATTTCTTTCTGTTTCCACCATGGATACGCATATCTACAATATATATACTATGTAGGTCAACAACTACTACACTGTACTAAAAGGGCAAAGATGTAGTTCATCTTGTCATCCAACTTGCATCACATCTATCTCAAATCTAAACTAATCATTTTTATCGGATAAAATTTGAACTAATTAATATGACACATTGATTTGATAATAGACAAATAATGTGTATTGAAGTAAAGATATATAAACATATATGATTACCTGAGTTTTGTCAATTCTTGCAACCTTAAGAGCAACCTGAGAAGGCCAACATATCCATTTCATATCTGAGGTGAAGAACTACAAATGCGCCGTTTCTTCTCAAAAACTCTACGATCTTCTTGCCAGTCTCTTCTATTTTGGGAGTAAATTTCAAAGCTCTGTAATTTACTCTACACCGCAGCTTTTGAAGTTCTAAAGGAATCCCATTGTTGGCAAGCCTTGAATCACTTTTAGTGAAATGAATTACTCCATATTTTTGCAATCTCGGAACTACCTACAAATCATACATGTATACAGTACACACACACGAATGTGAATTAGTTAGTGCTTCTTATGATCTACGTACCAAATTCTCGAAATGGTCCAATACTCACATATATTAAAATTGTACTATTACACAATTCACAAGAAAATCGAAAAACACACTTATTATTAGGTTGTAGAATACGTAGATTATTCTGAATGTATCAAAATGAGCTTGTTAAGTGGTTCATTTTCTGGTAAATAAGTTGGTTCCTGTTCTCTGGCTCATTTAGGCTTTGATTGTTTAATGCTACAAGTCTGAAGTTATTTATACTGCCATCTATTTGATTAAGATTAATTTAAATTATTGTTCATATATTGATTAATTTCATTAATAAAAAATAATTCAATATATGAACTCTATTTGATTAAATTTTTAATTAAATAGGGTTCATATATTGAATTATTTTTTATTAATCGGATTAATCAATATATGAACAATAATTTGAATTAATCTTATAATCTTAACTTTTTAATTCAATTAATAATTATTTGCCACGTAATTATTAAGTCTTTTTCTTTTAATTTTTCTTTTGTTGATGATGCTAATTTATTCATATTTTGATTTCTACAATTTTTGTGTTCAGACCATTAAGGTAGTGTTCTACTAGGGGATCTAACGAGTTTCGTCCCTTCGCTAATGGCCTCTAAAAGTTCAAATTTCAGTATTGTATAAATCTTCAATTTGTTCTATTTCTTATATTAACTGAAATTTTGCTACATTTTTTTTTAATTTACAACTTTATTGTTTATATCTTATTGGGTACATTCATGAAAATTTAGGTTTCTTTGAAATATACAATTAATGAGCATTACTTTTTGATCATAGTGTATTTTCCATGGCTGAAAACCTCAATAATCTCTATCATTTGATATCAAATAAAATAAAATTATCATGATGCATACAATATGATTATTTAATGAGTAATTAGTGTGTTGAAATTGTCAAGCTGATATTTAGAATTTTTTATAATTGAATTGTTTCTTTGTCAAAATTGATATTAAGTATATTTATATGTTTATAGATTTATCTATTTTCTCTTAAATCAATCATGCTCATATAACAAAAAAATCATACTCATATAGACATGTTATATTCATTTTGTAATTTAGATCTTCTTAGTAGTTCACTTAAACCTTTTCTGATTATGGTAACTGAAATTTTGTTTCTTTTAGGTACTCTATTACAAAGATCTGTATTACATGTATTATTTATTTTTGACTATGAGGAGGTGGATTTCTTTATTGGGAAACATATAGCGTGACAAAATATTGTTCATATATTGAATAATTATTTTTGATTAATGGGATTCATATATATAACTGTGTATATTGAATTCTTTATCCAAATAATTATTTTTTATTGTTACGTGATTATTTATTGTTCATATATCTGGAACCCTATTTGATTAAAGTTAAAATTATAAGATTAATTAATTTGTGATTTCTTCCTATACACATAATAATAATCTCACTTAATAACTAATAATATTTTTTCTTTAATTTTTAATTGTATCACTTTCAAATAACATAGAAAAAAACTAGCATAAAATTTAGTATACGTGCCTCGCACGTAATTTTTTGCTAGTATATAAATATGTGTAGATTGGATTGGATTGGATCATTTACTTTTACAAGTTAATCAACATTCAATCTGCACAAAGTGTAGATTTTAAATTTTCTAATCCGATCCAATATCTGCACAAGTGCGGATATCCACACTTTGCGAATTTGATTGGATTTGATCGATTATTTTATAAACACTTTTTCTACTATTATTATTTTTAATAAAAAAATTTTAATATATACTTTTTTTTTTTTTATTTATTATCACATTCTAAAAAATACATATATAAGCAAATATATTTTTTACATTAAAGTAAAAATGAAACAAAAATGTTCATATTTTTTAATAATTACATTATTATGGATATTGTATTGTTATTTTGATTGATTTACAATCACAACAATTTTTTTAAGAAATATAACAACGTATTTAAGATGTAATACAAATTTATCTATTTAAAAAAAAATATATCTTTATATATTAAAAGTGCCTATCTAACGGCATTTCTTGGTTTAACAGAATATACTTAAAAAATAAAAGAATATTCTGTTAAATTTAACGATTACGTTTGATCTCCCGTTAATAAATAAACCCAATAATTAAACCAAAAAATTAAACAATCTTTTAAATATTAATAATCTCTTTTTAAATTAAAAAAATCATCTTACCCCATCTCTCTCTAACAAACCTATCTTGGGAGAATATTAATAATTTTTTTTATTTATCTTTTAAAAAAAATATATAGATAAAATATCTAGAAAAGATAATATAAATGTGAGACTGTATATGAGTATTTACCTTATATGTTTGTGCTTATTTTTAGTTTTATTTTTAATTTTACCACCAAGAGGAGAAGGTTGAAAAATATTAGAATATGAAAATATTATTGGTGCTTATTAGTAATTTGCAAAGAATGTGAAAGTCTATAAATATATAGTTGTGTAGCTATTATTAGATATGAAATGAGATAATAGAACTTTTTTCAATTAGAAGATTAATGTACATTTTACTATTAATAACATACATTATTATAGCACAAGCACAACTATGTTTTACTTACTAAATATACTGACACATATTTTATTTTTATAAAACAAATTGTTCAAATAATTATACTATTTTAATTATTAATTAAAATAAAAAACTAAAATATTAAATAAAACTAACACTACGTGGTTTGGCACGTAACAAGCACCTAGTATATATCTATTCTATATAAAGTGTGCCTATATAACTGAAATTCTTGGTTTATGAGAAATTTATGGGTAACTTTTTATTTTTATTTGATAAAATAATAAAATATTATTTATATATAATAAAATAATAATAAAACAATCCTATTAATATTTGAATTGATATTTAGCATATTTTAACTCTATATATAATCACAAATATAACTCTAGAAATTAAAAATATATATATATAAAATAATCGTCCATTTTATTTATATTATTTAGAATACTTCATTGTGGTTCAAGATCACAATGAACAGAAAAAGTGGCAAAAACACAAATGTAGTTCAAAATCATAGTAAACTAAGAAATAATGAGAAGAGATTATTAATCATTAAATATTCTCAGTAAACACACTCAAAGAATCGCATTGAGAGAGGAAAAAAAAATACCAATTGTGATATATATAAATAAATAAAAGCGAAGAATATTATATAATTATTTATATTCTATATAAAGTGTGCCTATATAATAGGAGAAATTCATGGGTGACTTTTTATTTATATTAAAAATAAAATGATTTATTAATAAAAATAAAATAGTTTATTAATTTTGAAAATACAATTTTAAAAATTAAAAAGTAAAAACCAAACCAAACAGATTTTTTAAAATTACCAACCAATCAAAAAATTTCGTGTGGACTCATCTTTTAAATTTTCAGAAACATAAAACTTTTTTGAATTTTAAACTAATCAAGCCTTTGTATATATGTACATTTTGATAATAGATATATATGGGGTGGATTTTTAAATAAATTTAATTTTGTAGGTGAAAAAAATGACAAAATTGGTTGTCAATCACAAAGAGATAATTGAGCTTGAAAGGATGAGTAGGGAACCGAATATAGTTTATGATCGTAGATGTATATTTATATTAAAAATAAAATGATTTATTAATAAAAATAAAATGGTTTATGAGAAATTCATGGTTTAAAATATTTAATTTGATATCTTAATTATTAATAAACAATACCATAAATATACATCTACGAACATATAAGAATTTTATTCTAAAACTATACGATCATAGATTAAGTGGTCAAGGTCCAAAGAAAAATAATAATTTTTTAAAATCTGAAATCAAGACACGAAAAACATAAACTAATTGAATAGGACTCTATTCAATTGAGGTGTCGACCATGCATGGTAAGTAAAAAGCTATATATTAAATTTTATGCCATGATACAATTAAATATTAAATAAGAATTTACTACTATTTATATATATTATATATATTGCTAAAGATGCAAAAATATTGCATTTATATATCCCACGATGTTTCAAAAATACTTATTCTGGCTTCTTTAACCAGCTGCCACACACAATTTACTTACTCTGAATTTATAACCATTTACAATTTTTTAACACTCAAAAAGTTACTGAGTTTGTTTTTAATAGCTCTACTTATTAAGGTAGAAAAATATTTTTAGATTGACTCCATTCTGTTTATTAAATGAATTATTTTCAAGTTGACACATTAACTTAAAAATGACACAATAATGACCTACTACAAAGTATACACTTATATTCATTCTATTTATTGAGAATCAAAACTTCAATCTTCTTCACTAGATTAGCCAGAGACACATAATATTTAGACATAAACACAGGACACAATATTATAACTCAAACTCAGAAACACTTAGTCGAAACTTGAATGAATAATGCCACTCTTTTAAGTTTTAAGACTGTATATGACTAGGCAATTATGGTTATTGTATTATTATTCCTGCTACATAGTTGATCAGTTTTAAATTTTTGATGTGAAATTTCGTATTGTGAGCTTTTTAGAGTTTCTTATAGACTTCAATGAGTAATAGATTTATATAATTATACCTGGAATAAATTTTCATAATGTTGTTTGGTGGATTCCTATTTTGTTATTAGGTAACATAATATTATTATTCGTTAGGTCTGTCACAATTATTATTAAGTGAGAATGAATCAATTTAAAAATCTTTTACTACATTGAAATGTGAGATTGATTTTAATATGAGCTTAGTTATATTTAATTTTATTTTGTATATCTATTGTTTTATTTGAAAACAAGTGAATAAATGACTACACTATATACAACAATTAAGGACACCACTCCAACTACAGAAAGTTGGAAGAATAAAATGAGAGTGTTAAAAAAATTTGAAAAGTGGACAAATAAGAGTTCACCACTCAAATGTCAAAAGCTTAATGTTAGCAGACAAAAAAGTATACAATCAGTTAATTTACTGTTGAAATTGTCAATACTCTACTAATAAATGCTATATTTTCTGAATTTTGTCTGTACTCGCGTTGCAACAAATTATTATTTCATAAATATTTTTTTTCCTTAAAAATGAACACAGGGTAATGATGTTGAACCTAATAACTAATAGTATTTTTTTTAATTTTTAATTGTATCACTTTTTAATAACGTAGAAAAAAATTAGCATAAAATTTAGTATACGTGCCTCGCACGTAACTTTTTACTAGTATATTTATGTATATATAAGTGTTTATTAAATTGTTATATTTTTTTTATCACTTGTTATAACAAATTTATAATGGGTAAAAATTTTATTTTTAAATTTAAATTAATTATAATTAGTTATATAGTTAAAATAAATTAATTTTTTAATTGAAATATTTAATAAGTCTATTTAATAATTAATATTTATAAATATTTTTATTTTTTAAAAAATAAATTACTATTAAATTCTGGTAATTTATTAATTATGTTTAAATTAATTATAGCCGTTAATAATAATAGAACGATAAAAAATGAATGGTTGTTTTCTAACAAAATATTTAGGAGAATCATTTTTTTTTTGGGATAATTACACTATACACCTACTTTTACATCTTAATGTTAAAAATAACTTAATTTAAATTAATCACTAATCTTATACCGTATTAACATTTATACTAACAACTGCAACTTTTATTTTTGCTAGATGCTGCCTGCAACTTCTTCTTTTTTTTTTTTTTTCTTTTCTTTTTTAGCCATTCTCCCCCTTTTATATATATTGATACATATTATATTTTTCCTTTATCTCTATTTTATATCTAATTTAAAAATTTATACTGCTCAATTAAATTTAAAAAAATTACAATCATGATTGCATGTAGTCAATTTAATACGTGGAAAATATATAATTTATCATTTTCTAAAAATAAAAGAAATATTTGAGTTACATTTACACTACCAATCATATACTAATTAGTTACCATTAGATTATATTATCTACAGTAGATATTTTTATTTAAACTGGATCATTTTATAAAAAATAACCAATTAGTATATTATTGAAATCATAATTAATTTAAATATTACTATAAAATATACTAAATAATATTATTTTATATCTATGCTTATTTGTTATACTATATGAAAACTAGTTAGTTTTTACTGTAAACTTAAAAGGTAACTAAAAATATAACTTAAAAATAACTAATTAGCAATTTAAATATTTAGTAAGCTTACCAATAAGTTATATGCATTTTTTTTTAACTTTATTGTAACTTATTAGTTTATTAAATAATCTAAGAAACATAAATTTAATAAAGGTAAAATAAAAAAGTAACGTAAAAGTATTTAAAATAATAAATTAATTTAATATAATCTAAAAATAAACACATAAGTTTCAAAGTAATAAAAATGTATATAAAATAATTGGTAAACAAAAATAGTAGTTTATTATATCATATGACAACTCATTAGTTTTAAAAATAAACTTTAAGATTACCCAAATGTATTTTAAATAATAAGATAACACAATATAGTTTAAAAATAGCTACTTGATTATTAAGATGTTTATAGATAAGATTTTAGAGGTAACCAAATTATATATTTAAAATGAATTTTTTTTACGTAAAAGTAACTAATTAGTTTTTTATCAGCATCATAAGTAATCAAAATGTTACTTTTAAAAACTCAGGAAAATAATAAAAAACGGAATTTGGAATTAATTTTGTTTCTGGCATATTATTTTAGAATTAAGGTATTTTTTAATGATGTGGCAAGATATTATTGTAATTGAGATTTATTAAGGTATTTTTATAAATAATTTATATTTTAAGTATATAATTGAAAAAATCCCTTTTTTTTTGAGAAAATATTTAGGAGAATCATTTAATATATTATTTTTTTTATAATTTAAATTTATTTTTACGTAAATTTAGGTTACGATTTAAATTATGTTAATAATTATGTATATTTCATAAAAACTTCCAACATTTATGAGGAGTAATGAGTGTGAGCAAGAGAGCAACATGGATAGAAGGATGGCATGTTAGGACGCGCGTATTGGAGCGTGTGTAAAGTACAAATATGCTTATTTCTTTCTTGGTCTCCGTAGACGAAAGAAACTTGGGGTTGATTTGCTTGTTCAAAGTCCTTGGCTTTTCCACTGCCTCACTCACCTCACTTTATAAGCAACTCTTTAGGCGTTGATATCATAACTAAAAAGTTACTTTTATTTTGAAAAACAAAAAATTATTTTTTGGTCTTGTTTGATATTGTTTTTTGAAAACATTTTTTAGAAATCTAAGTGCATGTTTGGCATCATAACTAGAAAACTGTTTTTTATTTTTAAAAACAGAAAATTATTTTTTAAAAACAATTTAGTTTGTTTGGCTTTATTTTTTTGAAAACAGTTTTCAGAAAACAAAATTACAAAAAACAAGAATTTTGAAAACAATAAAATGTTATTTTCTGTTTTAAAAACCAATTCACTTTTGGTCAATATTGTTTTTAAAAAATACTAACCAAACATGACTTGTTTTTAAAAACTCCAAAAACTATTTTTTGTTCTCATTTCTAAAAATAATTTTTTGAAAACAAAAAACAGAAAATAATACCAAACATGCTCTAAGAGTTTGTTTGGCTGTGTTTTCAGTTTTCAGATTTTAAAATTGTGTTTTTAAAAGTGAGAATAGAAAACAGTTTTTTTGTCATTTTAAAAATTTAATGGTGTTTGGCACAAATTTTTTAAAAATTGTTTTTAGATATTTTCTTACGAAAAAAAATCAATATTTTAGCATCATACCATGACATTTACCCATCCGAGTCTAGGTTCGGATATAGTTTCGGGTCTAGGATCCGAGTATGTGAGCAAAATATAAAATATAATATGTTAGACAAAAAAATTGTTTTTGAAAATTGAAACCAGCATTTTGATGTTTTCTGTTTTCTAGTTTTTTAAGCTCAATTTTTAAAAAACAGTTTTTAAAAATTTTTGCCAAACGACCTCTAATAGTTTTTAAAAACTGTTTTCAGTTTTAAAAAACAGAAAACAGTTTTTAAACTGTAAAGCCAAACAACCTCTAAGTTACAAAAAAACAAGAATTTTAAAAACAACAAAATGTTGTTTTTTTATTTTAAAAACCAATTCACTTTTGTTCATATTGTTTTTAAAAAAATACTAACCAAACATAACTTGTGTTTTAAAAATTATTTTTTATTCTCATTTTTAAAAATAATTTTTTGAAAACAAAAAATAGAAAACAATACCAAACATGTTAATTTCTGAAACTTTTTTTTTGAAAGGTCTAAATTTCTAAACAATACATTGTTAAAGTGATTTTAAAAATTAACAATTAAAGTGACGTGATTTTGTCCAATGTATTTTTACAAAATGTATTCCGTGGTACATAAGATGTGTCTCAGGTACATTAGATGTGTCTCAGGTACATTAGATGGGTCTCAGAGTACGTTATTATTTTTTAACTCTAATTATCCCTAGATCAATCACACCTTTCAGATCAAATAACTCCCCTATCTAATGACTGTCGTACATCACGGAATACATTCCGTGAAAGTATATCACGAGATAAAATCGTGTCCCTATATATATAAAAGCCTTGGTTGGTACAGAAGGAAGGTATAAATTTAGAGTAATTTGCAGCAAAACCCCCTCAACTATCAATTTACTTGCAAAAAACCATCCAACCTCATATTTTAGTGGGAAAACCCTCCAAAGTACTGTTTTGTTTACATTTTTAAGGTGCAGTCTGTCCAACCTCGTTAAGTCCTAATTTTGCCCGCGTGGCAATGACAGGTTACTAAAAAATTATCCTACGTGGCCATATTTTACAAAATAAAAAATTTAAGAGTAATTTGCAATAAAACTTCCCAAACTATCCATTTACTTGCAAAAAACCATCCAACCTTAAAGTTTTTTGGATGGTTTTTTGCAAGTAAATTGATAGTTGAGGGAGTTTTGCCGCAAATTACTCTTAAAGTTTTTATTTTTAATTTGTAAAATATGGCCACATAGGATATTTAGTGACCTGTCATTGCCACGTGGGCAAAATTAGGACTAAACGAGGCTCGACAGACGACACCTTAAAAATGTAAACGAAATAGTACTTTGGAGGATTTTTTCACCAAAATATGAGGCTGGATGATTTTTTGCAAGTAAATTGATAATTGAAGAATTTTGCTGCAAATTACTCAATTTACAAACAAGACAAAATATCAAGCAATTTTTTTAATATATTAATTTAGTGTGATACTTGATCCTAAAAACAATACACACTATACCAGTACCATTCATAAAATTTGTTATGGTAATATATTTACTCAAATTCAAGCATGTCACCAATAAAATTTCATCTGAGGGGTGTATATATATACATTAATATATATAATAATAATGATGATTGTTGGATTTAAGGATTTTTGTCTAATTTTATTCAATTTTACTATTTTAATGATTGTTTATGTACTAAACCATGTTCCCCAAACTTTGATATCTACCAAATCATGCCTTCGAACTTTGACATGCACTAAATTATGCCCCTAAACTTTCATCCATGTTAGACTTTTTTACTTAAATTAGAAAAAAGTCCTTAAATCCAACAATCTCAATAGTTCATGGGGTATTTTTAATGACTTTAAAAGTTCAGAAGCAAAAATTCTAATTAGCCAAGAAATTATATATTATTATTATTATTTCTATATATATGTGTGATCGACATACACAACATTATTGATGACTCCAATATACTAATACTAAGTTCTGAAAAGGGTTTAAATTTAAACAAATTTTGGTGACAAAAAAAAAAAATAAAATAAAAAACTCCCATAATAATATTACATAGAAGAGGAGGCCATCCATGATGAAACAACAGCTGTCCATGTATATGTCCATTGAATTAAGAACAGTTATATATATTTATAGGGTACATGATATTTAATGCAGTGTCGTCTCACTCTCATTCAAATAAACAGATATGGGACCCCTTTAAAGCCCAGCCCCATCTGCCTAATATTAACTGGGTCTACCTTTTTGACTTATATATATGTCTCCCCCTATTAGAAAATGATTTTTATTATTATATGATTAAATAAAGTGTACAGAAATAGTTTATATAGGGGGAGAATATCCAACCCTAGAATACACCAAACCCAATTAGGAATGCCCTTATCACTATACCCAAACACCAAAAGTAAAATATACAATATTTAATATTTAATATGCCCCCTCAAGATGGAGTGTACAAGTTTGTAACATTCATCTTGGAAAATAACTCCTTGAAGTGAGATGGGAAGAGAGGCTTGGTGAGAAGGTCGGCAAGGTTGCGTTTGGTGTTGACATGAAGAAGCTTCAGCTGGCCACTTTGAACTCGCTCACGAACGATATGACAGTCGATGTCGACATGTTTGGTTCGTTCATGGAAGACCGGGTTCTCAGAAATATGAATAGCCGCTTTGTTGTCGCAATACATGAGGGCTGGATGTGGATGAGAGATCCCAAAGTCCTTCAATAAGGCGAGTAACCATAGTATCTCGCAAGTAGTATTGGCCATGGCACGGTATTCGGCCTCGGCAGATGAGCGGGAAACAGTGTTTTGTTTCTTGGATTTCCAAGAGATGAGAGAGTCTCCCAAAAAGATGCAATAACCTGTGACAGAACGTCTAGTATCGGGGCAAGCACCCCAGTCAGCATCAGAAAAAACTTTAAGTTGTACCTCATTAACAGACAAGTTACTCTCGGTATAAGCCTTGAGTTGTGTAGAAGGAGTAGAGTGGAAAAATAATCCTTGGCCCGGAGAACCCTTCAAATATTGAAGGATGCGTTGAGCGGCATGAAGATGGGGTTGCCGCGGGGCAGAAAGGAATTGGCTTAACCTGTTAACAGCAAAGGAAATATCAGGTCTAGTTATTGTTAAGTAAATGAGTTTTCCAATCAAACTTCTATAGGTGGTAGGTTCAGAAAGTAACTCCCCTATGTCCTTGCTGAGCTGAGTGTTTGGTTCCATCGGGGTGGAGACGGGCTTGGCGCCAATGTAACCTGTATCATTTAAAAGTTGTAAAATGAATGGTCTTTGGGAGACCGAAATACCATTGGTGGATCGCCCAACCTCTAGTCCAAGAAAGAACCGTAAAGGACCAAGATCTTTGAGTTTAAATTTGGAGTCAAGCTGTCTTTTAAATAATTCAGCATCGCTAGAATTATTGCTAGCAATTAAAATGTCATCAACATAAACTAAGACAGCAAGAAAAATGTTGTTAGAAGATCTAATAAAAAGGGAGTGATCGGAAGAGGATTGTTTGAATCCTTGACTTACTAAGGTAGAACTAAGTTTGGCATACCATTGTCGAGAGGCTTGTTTGAGGCCATAGATGCTTTTATGTAACTTGCATACGGCATTGGGAGGGAGGTCTCCTTGATGTTTGTAACCGGGCGGAAGTGCCATATAAACTTCCTCATTGAGATCACCATGAAGGAAGGCATTGTTAATGTCCATTTGGTATAGTTGCCAATTATTAATGGCAGCAAGAGCAAGGAGGACTTTGAGTGTATTAAACTTTGCTACAGGAGCAAAAGTTTCAAGGTAATCTATCCCAAATTGTTGGGAGTACCCTTTAGCTACTAAACGAGCTTTGAATCTTTCAATTTCACCTTGGGCATTATATTTGATTTTATATACCCATTTGCAGCCAATGAAATGATGGCCAGCAGGAAGAGAGACAACAGTCCAAGTTTTGTTTGCAATAAGTGCAACAGTTTCTGTATCCATAGCTTTTACCCAAACGGGAAATTTAGAAGCTTGAGAATAAGAAGTTGGTTCAGAAAGCAAATAAGCACTTAAAATGGCAGCACGAAACTTAGGAGAAAATTTGTCATAAGAGATGAAATTTGAAATGGGATGTGAGGTAGAATACTCACAAATGTAGTCTTGGAGATGGGGTGGGCGAATGACCGTCCTACCAGATGTTGTGGTGATGTTGGGTTCACTTGTAGGAGCAGGAAGAACCGCTGGTGGTGGTGGTAATTCGGTAGGCATGGTGGCAGGAGTAGCCACATGTGCGGGCTGCGGTGGAGGGTTTATAGTGCCAGGGACCGCAGCCTTTGAAGGAGCCTGGGAAAGACCACTAGGTGAACCATTAGTGTGGGAAAAAAAAGCATCAATATTATCATTAGAGCATGTATTTTTAAGAGGAAAAATGTGTTCATAAAAAATAACATCTCTAGAATGAAAGATTTGATGTGTTTCAAGATCAAGTAGAGTATAAGCTTTCATACCAACCGGGTATCCAATGAATGCACAAGCCCGAGATCTTGGGGAAAATTTATGCCTTGAGCTGTCCAAAGTAGAAGCATATGCAAGACAACCAAAGGTGCGAAGATGATCATAAGAAGGCAACCTGTTATACAATAACTCAAAAGAAGACTTAAGGTTAAGTAAAACAGATGGTGTGCGATTTAGTAAGTAAACAGCGGTATTAATAAAATAACTCCAATATCCAAGAGATAGATGAGATTGAAATGCAAGAGAACGAGCAACATTTAGTATATGTTGGTGCTTGCGTTCAACAACAGAATTTTGTTGTGGTCTTTCTACACAAGAATGATAAGGAACGATGCCTTTAGTTGTGAAAAAAGATGACAAGTTTAGTTCTTTTGCATTATCACATCGTATGCCTTTAATAGAAATGGAAAATTGGGTAAGAATATGAGCATAAAATTGAGGTATGATAATGTTGACATCAGATTTGTTTTTGAGCATATAAACCCAAGTGAATCTAGTGTGATCATCAACAATAGTAAGAAAATATCGATAACCTTCTATGCTGGTTTTGTGAAAAGGACCCCAAATATCCAAATGAATTAAGTCAAAAGCAGTAGGAGCCATGTTATTAAGTGAATTAAAAGGCAATCTTTTTTGCTTAGCTAAATGACATACATGACAAGGAGATAAAGATGAATCAGAATCATTAAAATGGAGAATTTTATTCAAGGATTTAGTAATCCGTAAAGAGGGATGTCCAAGGCGTAAATGCCATTTGTGTACATCATTACAAGAAACAGAATTACAAGTAGCGTTATTTTCTTGTTGAAGAAAGAAAAGTTGTCCAACGCGCTTAGCAATCCCAATCTGTAGATTCCGACTGGTGTCCTGAATGGAACAACTAGAATGTAAGAATAAAACAGAATATTTCGGATCTTGAACAATGGAATTAACCGATAAGAGGTTAAGCTGAAAATCAGGTACAAAAAGCACATTATTTAAACGAAAATTAGCGTTAATGTGAACAGTACCAGTTTTAACAACAGGGATCTTTTTACCAGTAGGTAAAGTAATATGTGAAGCACTAGGAATAATATCAAAAGAAGTAAAACATGTTTTATCAAAACAAACATGATGAGTAGCTCCACTATCAACTATCCAAATATTATGAGAGAAAGATACAGATTTACCAGTAATGTTAGATGCCATAGGAGTGTTGACATCAACCATTGCTTGGCTTTGTTGAGCATGTTGAATCTGTTCAGTGAGTTGAGAAATCATTTCTTGCAGCGAGGCAAGTTTATCCGAGACAGAGGGTGAAGCAGAAGCTTGATGAGCAGCGGGTCCTTTGACTTGAGAACCCCGATCTGAAGTGGAGCGCTGAGTAGAATCAGATTTGCGCTTGTCAAAATAACCAGGAGGAAAACCATGGAGAACATAGCATTTCTCCTTTAAATGCCCTGGTTTCTGGCAGTGAGTGCAGAAAGGGCGCATCTTCTTGTTGCGAGAAGAATTTATGGGCTGAGAAGAAGTGGCAGCAATGATGTTCGGGAGGACACGGAGTTTCCGTTGACGCTCATGTTGAATGATAGTAGAGAACACCTTTGAAAGAGATGGAAATGGTTCGGTGATTAACACTTGATCCCGAACCGCTTGATATGATTCGTTGAGGCCAGTAAGAAACCGAAGGACCTTCTCTTGATTTTGAAGTTTTGTGTTATCAGCAGACGCTTGACAAGTGCATGGAAGACGAGGCCGAAGCTCATTGATCTCATCCCATATAGCCCGAAGCTTGGTGAAATATGCAGTGACAGATTCATCACCTTGACGTAAATCTGTAAGAGATTCTTGAAGCTCAAAAAGACGAGGTCCATTTCCTTGACTAAAACGGTTAGTAAGTTCATTCCACATCTCATGAGCAGTATCAAGAAACATTATACTGCTCTTAATATCCAAAGAAACACAATGAATAATCCAAGACATTACCATTTGGTTGCAGCGAGTCCAAGAATGGAAGAGATGACTAGTAGGATCGGGTTGAGAGAGTGTACCATCAATAAAACCGGTTTTGTTCTTAGCTCCGAGAGCTAAGTGAAAATCCCGACGCCATTGCTGGAAGTTATGGTCGGACAGAGGTGGTGTCACAAGAATCAACCCGGGATGATCACCGGAGCCAACGAAATACGGATTGTCTTCGTTGGCTGGACGATCGGGAGGATGCTGCATAGAACCGGGAGGATAAGATGAATGAGGTTCCATCCCAAAACCAATTGGCAATGGGAGGAGTAGCCCATTCATCTTATATATCACAATTCATTTCCACACATTAGCAATGTGGGACTAACTCTAATACACCCTCCTCACGTTTGGACCTGGAAAGTGTGGGTATAACGAACAACCTTTAAGAAACCACAGGGCCGAACGTGACATTTGAAAGAATCCCACAAGGCCAAATATCGGGAAATTTGTGGGTGTACACGTCGGGAAATTTGTGGATTTTGAAACAGGTCAAAGACCCCAACACTGGAAATTGGCACACATTGGCCGAAAGGTCCCAAATGGAGGTTATAGGGGAGACAGCGGAAGTATTTGTTTGGACCGGCAGCACTTTGGCTCACAACGGATCACAAACGACTTTTTTGGACCGGTGGCAATTTGGGCTCACAACGGATCGCAAGTGGCTCTGATACCATGTTAGAATTTGAGGATAAGATGAATGAGGTTCCATCCCAAAACCAATTGGCAATGGGAGGAGTAGCCCATTCATCTTATATATCACAATTCATTTCCACACATTAGCAATGTGGGACTAACTCTAATGGTTAGTGTTTGGAATGACAGAGTGAGTGGAAGGAGCGTTACCATTAGTCATCGGAGGAATGAATCTTGAAGGGATGACCGGAGGTGGAATGGCAGAGGCGGCTCGGACATGCTGAGATGGAGACGAAACCGGAGCAGTGGGAGGAGGAGAAGCCGGTTCTTGAACGTGAGGAGACACCGCGGGAACAGTGGTGGAATCGTCGATGACGGTACTGCGTGGTCTAGAACCGGTTCTTGCGTGTTCCATTGGAGCTGCGGGAGGAGGATGCACCACGGGAGCAGTGGTGGAGTCGACGGTGACGTGGTCGACGACGGAGACGGGAGGGTCTGACGGAGGAGGCACCACGGGAACAGTGGAGTTGTCGACATCTGAAGGTGCAGCTATGGGAGGTCTTCGAGTTCTGGCCATTTGAACGTGATTGAAGAAGGAGATGAACGTTGTAGGCGCGGAAAACGATGATGGAGACACAGATCCGGAAAAAGTGGATCTTGATCCGGAAAAAGAGGATCTGGTCAAAGAAGAGAGAGAGAGAGAATATCTGATACCATATTAGAAAATGATTTTTATTATTATATGATTAAATAAAGTGTACAGAAATAGTTTATATAGGGGGAGAATATCCAACCCTAGAATACACCAAACCCAATTAGGAATGCCCTTATCACTATACCCAAACACCAAAAGTAAAATATACAATATTTAATATTTAATACCCCCTGCATGCACTCTATCTCTAACATTACCATGCATCACTTAACTCAATTATTGTTATTATATCATTATCTGACTATACCCTCAATATATATAAAATGAAATAAAAATTCTATGAGATCTCAAACAGAAGAAGAAAAAAAAGACAATCAGAGTATCAGACCACATGATGCAAAGATATGGGTCAAGCAAGTGATCACGACTCACGAGTGCAACTTGAGAAATTTCCTTAATTGCCACTCAAAATTAAATGTATTGTTTTTTTGTTTTTACTAGACAAATTATTAATAACAATAATAATATATATTTTCCGTGCTTGTATAAATTATATGAATACGCGCATTTTAAACTAATACTATACTCAGAGAAAAGGTAAAAAATAATAATCTAGTTTACGAGTAACTGTGTATTATAGTAATGCTCTTTTTTACTTAACCTTTTATATGTTGGAATTAATATTAATGTTGAGTAGATGATATTATTATATTATAAACAATCTAGTTTACGTATAACTGTATTATAATTTATAGTAAATAAAATAGGAGATGGGGAGACAATGACAAGAGCTAAGAATGGCAGTACTGTAATAATAAAATAGTACATGATGAATAATTGGACCAATAGTAGACAAAGTAATAGCTAATAATAACATCTCCGCAAACCGATCGAATATAGGTTGGACTTTCAAACCCATGCACCAAGTACAATAATACTCACATGTAGCAGTAATTATATATTGATACATTATTAGAGGGGAAACCAGAGAGTGATAGAGGAAATATATAGGGAAGCCACTAAGGCTAGAGGGAGGGATGTGAAGGTTATGGGTTCGAACTTAGTATCCTTAGGGCCTGTTTAGTATGCAGGATTGGACTGGATTGGACTGAAAAGGATTGGACTGGACTGGACAAGATTGGATTATGCTGTAAGTAATCCTGTGTTTGATTTAAGAATGGACTGGACTATTTTATTTATTTCCTTTTAGAAAAAAAAAAACTTAAATTAAATAAAAATATATAATAATAAATTAAAATTAAAATATATAATAATAAATAATTCGTAGCAAAAAAATAATATATCATATATAATTAAGAATATATCATAAATATATAATAAAATATTTTGTCATATTTTTTATTTAATAAATAATTAAAATAGTAAAATAAAAATACTTGAATAATATAAAATTGTTTATCTTAAACACTAATTTAATCACTAATTTAATATAAATATTAATTTTTTAAAATATTTATATAAATTTTTTAGTAATTTAAAAATAATATATAATTTTATTGTCATATTTTTTTTTTCTTAGAATCAATTTAAGTAACTATTATTTAATTAATAATATTCTAAATTTTAAAAACTTATGTATAATAATTCAAAATTATACATTTTTACTAATTTTAGTGAATAAGTTTTTGATAAAAAAAATGTATAAATAAATGTGTGATAATTATTTCTTTTAAATTTTTATTAAATTTAAAATATATTAATAAAATTTAAATTAAAAAAACGATAAAAAAAATCTCATCTGCATGGGATTATTTATCCCACCCTGCTGGATGGGATAAATAATCCCAGACAGATGAGGTTAACTGGATTAGTTATCCAGACTTCTAACATGCCCAAACACTGGATTGGACAAATTAGCCTGTCTAATCCAATCCAGTCCTGTGTACCAAACGGACCCTTAAATTATTAAGCTAACATATGATTGTAAAATACCATTACACTACACTCAAAACAAAAAAAAAAAAAAAAGAAATATATAGGGAGACCTCGTTATAAGATGTTGAATATAGAAAATAAAAGGAACGAATTTAGTAAATTAAAATGTGGGTTGAGTACACTAAGTTGCTAAAACACATATATGTTATTCTGATATAATGAGATTTATATTTGGCCACATTCTTTATTAAAAGTTGGAATAAAGATCTTCTATTAAAAAATAGTATACCATAATGTATTAAACTAATCTAAATATGTCACATTAATTTATTTGAGAGTATTTCAAGAAAAAATAATTGTGATTAATAGTATTTAAAAAGAGCATTACTATATATTGGGTACTAGTGGTGCCTATTTTATGATTAGTTAGCGATATTCTTTAAAGAACTTATGACACTAAAGAGGGTACTAGCACTAATGGCGCGCTCTTAAGCAGTTCTCTTTAAAAAATTAGTTAATTTAGTTGGTACATTTAAATTAGTTTAATATATCACGAGATTATTGTACGACTAAGGTAATACCACGTATTATTCCATAATCACTGTCTTCTACCAATTAGGATTAATTATGACACCAACAAATTCTTTTCCATAAATCTATCTCTTTCCTCTTATTTGAGATTTTCTTTTTCTTTTTCTCTA
Source organism: Cannabis sativa (assembly GCF_029168945.1). Taxonomy (NCBI): domain Eukaryota; kingdom Viridiplantae; phylum Streptophyta; class Magnoliopsida; order Rosales; family Cannabaceae; genus Cannabis; species Cannabis sativa. The sequence goes on along the minus strand of NC_083601.1, from coordinate 35,907,157 downwards.
CACTACATATAATTAATTAAGGGTAACCATTTCGTGTTTTTTATTTTTTCTAATTTTACACAACAAAAATATTTTTAGTTTCTCGTTAGTTTTAATTAATTAAACTGAAAACTGTTTTTTTAATGATTACCGAACAAGCACTTCATTATTTGCTTTTATGATTTATTAATATTACACATATTTCTATACTACCAACAAAAAAAAAAAAACATATAATTCTGTACATTTTTTTTAGCAAATATTCACATGTTATTAATTAATATATTCACTTGGTTATGAATGAATCATGCAAGATTAATTATTGCATTGTCATGATGAATTAGGTCACCAACTTAAGCTTATTATAAGGGGTACCTACTAGTTTTTTCTTAAAGGCAGTAGCAAACTGAAACTAACTAAGAAAAAAAGGCAATTACTAACAAATAATGATTATGATGTAGGAGAAAAGTCTTCTTTTCCAAATATATCCTTAAATCCTTTTACAGCAAGATTGCAAGATATTGACAGTGAGTACTGAGTAGTTTAACTATAATCACTGCTTTACAAGTTATGTTATTAATTAGTTAACCAGTGCCCATATTATATATATATATGTAATTTTTATTTTTTGTATTTTAATACATACTTTTTATATTGCTTGTGTACATTATTTGCGATGATGTGTGCTTTACCATTTGGATTGGTTTACCTTTGCCTTATCTTGGATATATATACCCACTAACACTAACATTGGGTAATTTATTATATGAAATATATGCAAGTATGAAGTATGTCCTAATTAACCTACCCACTAACACTAACAAATGGAGACAAATTCGTCAAAATCATTCACCCAATATCATCATGTATTCAAACTATACTCTATTATTAATACTCCCCATATTGATTTATCGATCACACTCAATAACTTGTTGACTCTTATAAAATCCCAACAAAAATATTCAAACTAAAATAATCATTTTTGTTCTCTCTTCCAAATAAAATAACTTTATTTACTCTATACATATTGACCAAATTAAGTTCAATTTTAATGGTTTTTAAAACATTATTAAAATTTGAAATTTGAGTAATGTACTTTTTTTCTTCTTCTTCTTCTTACATATGAGAAATTTGAGTAAAGGTTATGCGTCACATTCAACTCAAATTTACTCAAGTTTATAAATCAAATGGTACAATGATGAGCCATCCCCAGGAAATTTATTTTGTCAAAATAAATGTTAATATCTTTTTTTTTTTTTAAAAGAAAAACAATTAAAAATCAAAGCAGACTTGATCCTGAAGTGTCCATAGAAATCTCCATTTTCTATAATATGAAACAAAATTTAACAGAATTACACAAACAGTATCTTTTTTCTTTTTTTGCTTAACGCTGAAACAATATTTTGAACTTTGCAGTTATAAAAAAGCTCGCATTATTTTAACTGTCAATATTCTAGCTCTTCAAGATGAAATCCTATTGGCTAGTTCTGCAAAATACACGACAAATCAAATTATTAATTACATTTTTTATTTTTTAACTCTGACCTAATATTTTCTGTCAAGTTTCATTCACATTATGAACGACAAAAAATAAGTCCTACTTCCAAAGAAAACGACGAAGAATAGTATGTTTATTTTCAAAAGACAAGAGACAATAATACAGCTTGTATTGCCAAACGACAAATACACCCAGTTTTGTACTTGCCAAACCACAAATAAATGTATATAGTATATACATTTGAAGGGGAAGAAAATAGATTCAATATAAATTTTTTCTAACAGAATAATTTGTGCACATTTAAACACTTTGCTTTCAGTGCAAGTGCAAATACAATTTTATAAAATAAAACCAAATTATGTATTTAATTTTCTTATAAAAAAATCAAAATATTTTTTAGTAACGAGTTAGAATGCAAATATTTTTTAAGGTAAAAAAGTTGTTTCATACGGTGAATAATACATCTTATTTGAACCAAAATCTCTTAATTTTACGTAAATTCTAAAACAAGCTTATGAAACTAACAAAAAAGAAAAAAACTAACAAAAAAATATAAAATTTATATTCAAAATTCAAATATGATTATGAAGAATTAGTTTTTTTTTTTTGGAAAACATTATGAAGAGTTAGTTCAAATATGATTTTAAAGCGCAAATAATTGTTTGGCACTTATTTTTTCTCCAATTTAAAATATAAAATTTGTGTTAAGTTTGACAAAAAAAAAAAAATAAGTGTATATTATATTTAGCTCACTATTTACAATTAAATTGTAAAAAAATATAATTATTGTTGATCATCATTTAATATCTTATTGAAAATATACAAACATTGTAATTTTTTAATTTTTTTATTGCTTAAATAATAATGGTAGTATAATATTGTTTGACTCTCAATAATAAAATTGGTTATTAATATTCAAAAAAATAAATAATGGTAGTATAGTAAATAAAGAATATAAGTTATGTAAAAGTCAATAAATTATAATAATTTGTGGCACTATAGTAAATCAAAAATGTAAAATTTATTGTGGGTCAAATTTAGCACAAGATATAACACAGTGTTATATCTTGTGCTAAATTTAACATTAACACAATTTTAGCATGTGTCAAAATTGACACAATTTTTAAAAATGTCATTAGAGTAATATTTTTTTTAATTAAACTAAAATTTAGCAATGTACTACTTTTTTAACACTCCATTAGAGATGCTCTAAAAGACCATCTGTATTGAGTGGTACAAAATTTGACTAAAAAATGAGTTAATGTATTATATTTGACTCAATTTTTACATTTGTGTTAAAATGCATCAGGGATCAATTAACTTTCTTTTAAATAAAAATGTGTAAAAAAAATTAACAAATGCATTAATTATTAAACATATAAATAGAATGTTAAAAGTTATTAGAAACATTAATGAGTGGTAAAAAAGTAATTTTTTTTGCTAAGAAAAATTTTAAAAAAATATATATTTATTGCGGTGTAAAATTTGACACATGCTATATTTTGTGCCAATTTTTTTTTTTTTTTTTTTTTTGACAAAGTGATTAAAATCACTCATGAATTTACGACGCCCACGTCCGCCACCGGCGCTGGAACCTCCTCGAACCAGGATAGTTCATCGTCTAACCGCAGAGCATGCTTTGCCAACCATAGGCCGCTAAAAACTTAGAGCGAGTCCCATGGGACAAAACTGCCCCCGGAAATTTAGACAATAAAGCTATAACATCTTCCAACAACGCTCTCAACTCAATAAAAACTGAAGTTCCACCTGAAAAAATATCAAAAAAATAGAATAAAACTTTAATTAGAAAATTATTCAAACTGAATAGAATCAACTAACTGCCAAGACTAAGCAACTAGAACTCCTTATAAAATACTAGAACTAGCCAAAGGGAGTACCCTTTGGCTAGTAATAACTAAATTATAGCATTCTACTTCATAACCTTTCTAGGATCCCTATTCCTTACCTTTACCCTTTTAAAAACAAACATAAATAAAATTTTCCTTTTAATACCCATTATTCCTTAAATATTCAAAATATTATATACTAATTCTTTCATTTATTTCTTAAAAGCATTACTTATTTTTAGACTAAAACATGTCAAAATTCTTAATAAGTCAAATTGTTTATTGTTTTATTTATAGCGTAAAACATGGTATCTATAATTTTTATTCAACCTAAATTAAACCAAAATTGTATTAATATCCTTAAAACTTAAGTTTGTACTCTTCACATTCAAAAATACCTTTTTCCTAATACCTCTTAATTATACATTTAATTAATAATATTAAATTAATATTAATTAATCCAATTCGGTATTATGACATAATGCTTCCTTATTTATTATTTAAAAAGATGACCTCCTAATTATTATACCATTCAAATTATTATAAAAACCATTAATATTAGTATCTTCCTATACAACTAATAAGGCAATAATCTCAATACTTCATTAGCATTTACTTTCCATTAATTTTAATATCTTTCCAAAAATACAAATAAAATAAAACAAAATATTCTCAATTCACAATAAATGTTCCTACCTCCAATTAATTACAAAATCCCACATTTATAATTTATATACCAAAATTAATATTATGTTATTTATAATATTATGTTATCTATAATAAACTCATATTTATAATTTATCTAGCCAAAATTAATATTATTTTATCCATAATAAGCTAATAAGGCAATAATCTCATAATTACATACCATAATTGTTAGCTATTAAATTTTATAATATTTTTATAATTAATGATATCTTGTAATTTGAACCAAATTACCCTAAATAATTACGGTGCCGCCCATAAATCAAGGGTGAAAACCTTGAAAGGCACCAAAGCCATAATAATGGCGCAATTTCATCCATCAAATTTGTACTTCTATTTCTTCCATAAAAAAAGCTAATACCACTCATCCAGAAATTATTTAAAAATACAAATAATGTAATAATTTTGGTGCATTCCCATAATATTGATAACAAACCAAAATTCCATAATAATTTGACTTCCCAAGAAGCAATATATTCTCATTAGACCATTGGTATTACCACCTCCCTTTATTACAAGATCCTCAAGATTCTTATTCTTTAATTAATTTAATTAATTATAATATTAAAATCTGAATACTAAAATTTCAAACACGAAAATTCCTAAAAAAATATAAACCAAAATATAGCTAATAGGAATTAGCATTTAAAGTAAACTCTCTTAAACCTTATTTCAGTTTAAAATATTATTTAATTCATACCTTAACCCAAATAATCCTTTTATTCCGACTAATAAATCAGATAGTGCATAACTTTAACTTTAAAATATTATTCTCGTCAAAATTTTCTTATACATTCAATACCTAAATCGTGAAAATTTAAACAAACTACCCTAAATAATTAGGGGCCCAACCATATAATAGGTGCTTAAAGCCTTGTAAGGCGCCAAAGCCATAAATAATGGCACAAAATAGAACAAAATCAATATAAACAAACCTATAACAAAATTACCACTATATCATATTATATCACCCAAAAAGAACAAAATCAATAACAAACAACAAGATGAAATCAACTATCCACCATTTCAGCCTTCAACCCAACACGACACTGACCGAGATCTCCCAGGCTCAAAACTAAATTTAAAAAATTTAACTCAAAAACTTCATCACACTGTGCAAACATTTAAGCAAAAATTCTAAAATCTATAGGTCTTTCACTAACTCAAAAAGAACCAAGCATAAATTCTCAAACAAACCAACTACAAACAATCTTAATGAATCTAAAACTAAAGGACTAGTGTTATCTAGATTCACATACTGTATGTATATACAATCTGTGGCACAAAAATGAAAAATAAAATAATATAAACTAGAGGAATAGTGTTACTATGTCTTAGAAATCCGTCTCCTATGGAGAAATTGGGGTCTCACGGGCCAAGAAAATTTAGGGTATTAAAGATTTTGGGTTCGAAAAGATATTTCTAAAATTCATAACTCATATGAATATCTAAAAAGAATGAAAGATTTAATTCAAAACAAAAAAAACTCACCTCATAATCGAGTTTTCAGTCCAATCCAAAAGAGGATCTGAGATATCATTCAGATCTGATCTATCTTTTGTTTTCACAGAGTAATATAGAGAGAGATTGAACATATAGTATTATATATTGATTTTATTTTATTTATATAAAGCTTATTTGATTTGATAGAAAGGTTATATATTACTGTATATCTGTTCTTTTGCCGTGGCAACTGGCAAGGGCCTCTCTCAAAAGAGGAACATTTATAAAGTATTGTATTTGTAATCAGAGAAGATATCAAGTTCACTACTGAGGTTATTTTGTGCCAAATTTAATACAACTTTTAGCACGTGTTAAATTTAGACCACATTATACACTAGCATTAAAGTTGAATTTTATGAACATAAATGCATTTGCACTATCTTTATAACACTCTATTGGAGATGCTCTAACATTCTATATTTTTAATAGAAATGCTAAAACATGTTTAAAAGTGTCGCCCTATAAGAGTTAGTATACTATTATTGATATATTTTTAATAGAAATGCTAAGACATGTTTAAAAGTGTCGCCCTATAAGAGTTAGTATACTATTATTGATAGAATTCAATATCAGTTCCCACAAATTTTAATTTAATAAATAATATAAGTATTAGACACTTTAAGATGTTAATAACAATGCTCTTTAATAATAGTGTGAAACTCATAGTTAATTTTAAAACTTTATTAATTACTCAACTGTTGGCTTTTTTTAAAAAGAAAATTTAAACTCTTATTAAGCTAATTCACCATCCATCCCAAGTGCATGCGCTGTACATCAAACATGAATTATGGATGCCTCCAAAAATTAACATCCCTAATTTTATGTAAATATTAAATTTGAACTTATTAATATTTATATAAATAAAATAATAAAAATAATATTGAACAAATTTGAGTTTACATATTGATATGTATGATTTTAAATTATAGTATACAAATATTATTAAAAATATACGGTATCAATTTTAAAATAGTGTAATTTTTGACATAAATATTTAAGTTTAACTTCTAATTATGAATAAATCTTTAATTTTTTACCGTAATAATACTTAAATCATATTTTTTAAACTTCTATAGGTACTATTTAAGTAGAAAGTTAATATCTATGTGTCATTTTTTTATTGGTATATTTAAATAAATTTTTATATAACAAATAAAATTTAATGATGTAGACCACTTAAGAACTATTATTAGCGTCAAAAATTAAATTTGGTTAAAAATTAAACTTAGTAACTTAAATATTATAACGGTCAAAAATTAAATTTAGTTAGCTTAGAAATTATAATAGTTAAAAATTAAATTTAAATATGTATTTATAAGGATGAGTTAAAGTTAAATGCTTACACCACAAATTATACTTTAAAATATAAAAATATATTTTTGATTGGGTATCCCTCTTGAATTATAGTGTCTTTCACTGAAGGTGACTTGATTTGGTATACAAGACTACCATTTTTTAAGGTTAGTGTTTTTTTATTTTTAGAAGCCCATTATCACTCATTTCAGGTTGATTTCTAATCCATATATTGTTTTGTTGTAACAATTTTATAAATGTATCTGCTAAGTTTTGTATTTATGAATTAGCTTAGTGTAACAATATTTCCGCATGATTGTTAATGTACTTAACAGTTTTTTTTTTTTGAAATGGATTAGAATAATGTACTTAACAGTTAACAAATGACTCAATGAGCATTCATCTTTTGTCTAACAATAAAATAAAATTAATGGTCAGATTATAAATTAATCTATTTATTAAATGTGGAAAAGGTTTCTCTAAAAATAAATTTATATATACGAAAGAAGATAAACGGCGCGAACGGGAATGCCGAAATATGTACGACAACATAACCCTAGAAAACTTCATCACATCGAAAATCGAATTGGGTTTAGATTGAATTTGATTTCGTATTTCTTATTTGGGCCACTGAGAGTTATTGATCCCTCGTAATTTTCTATGTTTTGTTCGAAAATTTGGTTCCAAGTTGCGATTCATTTCCGTCTAATGTGATCGGTTTCATCTGGTTTCTATCGGAGGAGTGATTTAAAAAGGTGGGTTTTGCTTGGAATGTGAGTTTGAATTGTATAGCATTGATCGATTTCTTTGTTTTTCTTTGTTGAATTCCTATTACATTGGCCATTGATAGCGTTTGGAAACTTAAATTTGTGTGATTTCGGAACTGGGTCTGATTCAGTTGATATATTTTGCTTGGTTGCAGATTGAGTTGACGCTTTTTCTATGGATTTATTTGGGTTATTAGCAAGGATAAATTCTGGGTTGTGGATCATTTGGAGTTAGAAGACTTCGGGATTTTTTAATTTTTTTTTATATATATTTTCCGATATACATTTTGAATGAAAGACCCTTCTTCTACGAGAAGAAGGAGATGAAAGGTGGGTTTATCGTTTTGAAGGTATAATGACTGGAGGGCCATTAGGTTTGCGTACTGGGAGTTATGGATCACTGCAACAACAAAATGGTTTTTCGAATTATCAGTCAACACCAGTTCTTGTGCGCAAGTCCTCAAAGCTGCTCCTTTCGAGTTCAAGAGAGAAGGAAAAGCTTCGGCCTTTGCTTTGTCGCTTCTTTGGTCGAAGGAAGGTTGCCATGCTCCTTTTGGTCTTCCTTGCTCTTCTTGTGTTTGTATTTGGTTCCTTTACAGTTAATAAAGGTGCGTTTTTTCTTCGTCATATGTATGTAAATATTTATATATATTATATATGGAATAGCCCCTGTGATGTGAGAATGATTATAATTGGTAATTAGTCACTGTGATATATTCAGAGCAGTTTTTAACTACTAATGTTTTTTCTTTGAGAGATTTTAACTACTAATGTTGAACCTTCAGACTTATGTTTCATTTTTGACTCAGCAACCGAGGTGTTGGTTGGGGATTGTGATTGACTATGTATGTTGAAGATATCCATGTTTTATTTTAAGAAGAATTCATGTTTTAACTACTTCACAATATTAAATAATTACCATCTGATGGAGTTCAACTCTTTGTATCGGCTGTTTGCCTTTGTGGGGCACCATTTAATCTGATTTTTTTGTTTGGATTTTCCCGGAGGCCGGAGAGAAATAGTATAACAGCATATTTCTCATGCTTTGTTTTCTGTAATGATGGAACAGAAAACGTCAATTTGAGCATCACACACCATATCGAAAATTTTATAGCTGTGGGTGAGGAAACATCATTTAATTCTAGAACTTTCCCGGGAATGAAAAAAAATTCCTCAAGAAGTGATACAAGTAGTGACTTGTTTCTTCGTCATCACCAACGCCACTTCCATCCAAAGCTTTCTACTATCAGAGTTCCTGGAAAAACTCATCCATCTTTCCATCATTGTGAAAAATTTGCATTTCCTCCTCCTCCTCCAGCCAACCCAAAAAGGATTGGACCACGTCGTGAGTACCCTTCTTCAATTTTTTAGTGACATTTTATACTTTTATTTAATTGCCTTTTTCTTTAACTTTATGTGACATTTCTACTTGTTCGCAACTGCAACCTGATATACATTTGTACATTGGTTTAACAACTTCTTGAGGTTGATATAATATAGCAACATCAATTGACATATTATACATCCTACAAACGGTATTGATTATGTTGCTACTTATCTTTCAGCATGTCCAGTTTGTTATCTTCCCGTGGAGCAGGCTGTAGATATGATGCCAAGCTTCCCATCAGTATCACCGGTAGTTCAGAATTTGACTTATATGCATGACGAGAATCCAACTAGTACTGAGCTTTTTGGAGGCTCTGAATTTGGTGGATATCCTACACTAAAGCAGAGAGAGGATTCTTTTGATATAAAGGAGTCTATGACAGTGCACTGTGGGTAAGTTTTAGTCTCTTTGTTCGTTTTGCTTGGATTCTTATCAAATATAGCTTGGACTTTAACAAATTTCTAATGATATGCCAAACCTTTATATTTCCTGTGCTTTGGTTATCATTTATTCTCAGATTTGTCAAAGGAAGTAAACCTGGTTATCAGACTGGTTTTGACATTGATGAAGCTGACCTTAAGGAGTTGGAGCAGTTTCATGAGGTCATTGTTGCATCAGCTATATTTGGTACGTACGTCTGAGCTTAGAACATTGCAAAATTATATTGCTTTTAAGCATGGATTTTTGCATTTTCTCATGGTTACAACTCACACCTTTGCTAGGAAATTATGACATAGTACAACAGCCAAAGAATGTTAGTGACTTGGCAAGGAAAAATGTTCCTTTCTACATGTTTATTGATGAAGAGACAGAAACTTATTTGAAAAATTCAAGTGTCTTGGAAAGTGGTAATCGGATTGGGTTGTGGAGAATAATTGTAGTTCATAATATTCCATACAATGATTCAAGACGTAATGGAAAGGTTAGTCATTGTTGGAGTTTCCTTTTGAATAGTTGAAGAGTTATGGTAGAAATGGTGATGAATGAAGTTCTAGCATATATTCTTCTACAGATACCAAAGCTTCTACTGCACAGGATCTTCCCTAATGTTCGATATTCCATATGGATTGATGGAAAGCTCGAGCTTGTTGTAGATCCTTATCAAATTCTTGAGAGGTAAGACTTTCTCTTTTGTATCCTTTTGAATTCTTGTGGGGGTGGTGTTTAAAATTGGAGGTTCAATAAAGGATCTTTATTCTTTAAATTTGCGTTGTAATCGTTTTCCTAGCAACTGACAAAGGGTTGTTGTTGCTGCACTAGAGTCAAGCTATTGTTTAGAGCTTATGTAGATGGGTTTGACTAAATTGCTTGACACTGATGCTGAGCATGAAGCTTAACTTATTTTTCAATTAAAAATGAAATACTATAATACTCCTTTATTTTTTTCTATTAGCTTTCCTAGTTTTTGGTTAATATTTTATTGTAATTATTTTAGTGTTTAAGGAAATTTGTATCATTATAATTGAAATTTTGAGAAGTTATGCTAAATTATTGTAATGTTACTGCATCTGATCAATGATTTTTTTTAACAAGTATCTGATCAATGATTGGCTCCATATAGAGTGAGATTTGAATTGGTCCCTAGTTGCACATATCTTTTTCTTTTTCTTCTGCATTCCTTTTTCTTAATATCCTGATTCCTGACCTTTTGAATCTTTCATCTTTCCTCTCTTTTTATAATGATATTTAAAGGCATTTTCCATAATGTATTATTTTATCAGAAACAATTATTTCATTGCAAAATCATACTTTTGAACAACGATATGTTTATACCTTCTGGAAACATGTGTGGTAGGCTAACATTCTTGTCTAAACCTGATTTGATTCAGGTTCTTGTGGCGGGAAAATGCGACTTTTGCAATATCAAGGCATTATAGGCGCTATGATGTTTTTGAGGAGGCAGAAGCCAATAAAGCTGCTGGAAAGTATACTAATGCTTCGATTGATAAGCAGATTGAGTTTTATAGAAAAGAGGGTTTAAAACCCTATTCCAAGGCTAAACTTCCTATAACTAGTGGTAGGTTTGTGTTTCTTATATTCATGTGTTGATATTAAGACTAGGCATATGAATGTATGTAAGTGTCTGCATGTATTATGTTTTTTTCCTAATGTGATTATCTTTCCTTGTTGTCTTTGACATTCTGTAGATGTTCCTGAAGGTTGTGCAATTATAAGAGAGCACATTCCTATCACCAATTTGTTTACATGTCTATGGTTCAACGAAGTTGATCGTTTCACTTCTAGGGATCAGTTAAGCTTCTCCATGGTGAGGGACAAAATAATGGCAAAAGCGGATTGGAACATTAATATGTTTGAGGATTGTGAAAGGCGAAATTTCGTAATACAGGTGCGAGTTGTTACAAATTGTTTATTTATTAGGTGGGCATTTGCTCCAAATATTTTGTATGCTTTTCCTTCAATTTTTCTTTGTAGACTTGTTCTTTTGAACGGGTTGTAAGGCTCTGTTACATCGCTCCATTTAACCATTGCCACTGTGCATATAAGTTTTTTCCATTTTTCCTTGAACTTAGAAAATGGTGAAATTGGCTCCTTTTGCTAAATTACATTTGAAATTGCATGCATTACAAGATATGCCTGGATCCTTGCCAGAGTGGGATCCTTATGGCTAATAAGATGTATTTCATATCACTAAATGTTTTAAGTGAATTTATCTTTTTCTCTTCTGCAGACATACCACAGAGACGTCCTGGAGCAAATGCCTCCTCCTCCTCCTCCAGCAGTGAGGCTTTTTAAACCAGTTTCCATGAGAGAAAATATAGTTAGGACACCGATAGGAAAGAAAGCTTCTACTCGACGTGGAAGAGAAAGGAAATCTGGATCAAAGCGTCATCGAAAGGTGAATGCCGGTGGTAGATACAACAACTCATTTTAATTGTTTCCATTTATTGGTTCCCACTCCCCTTATTTGACCCAAAGAATATGTTTTTATATTTTCTTTCTCCACTTTATTTCATTTAAACCTCCCTGGTAGGAACACCAGGTTAAAATCTGTGCAGAAGGAATGTAAAAATACGGTTCTAATTTTTGTTTCGGGAATTGTGGATATATATATATATATTCAATTTTGCTGTAAATACCCTGATTCTTAATAATTTCAATTCGAGCTTCTGCAATTTTTCCTCATGTTTCTCCTTTGTCATCTTTTGTTTGGAAAGCATATACATCTACATAAACCATTCGTAATTAATGCCATAAATACGTCAAAGTAAGTAAATAATGAGATGGTATATTCAGCTAAAACAGTGAAACAGTAGCGGTTCTTTTGGTGAGACATTAGAATGTTTAGTGTTTAGGCACCAAGTAAAGATTACATCATAGAAAGCTCAGCCTCTCTCTCTCAATTAAATGATATTTTACACCAACAAGCTTCACAAGTGGGGTGGTGAGTTTTGCCAACAGATGTGAAATTATGATAAAATAAAGTTGATATTCTTCTTGTTTTGGAAGAAACTTGAAACGTGCATGAGTGCATGTGATTAGTTATTGTGTGAAAATGTGAGATGTGTGCTTGATGAATTCAAGGCAACGATCCAACAGAAGCTCAAGATTTGGGATGGGACTCTCAAAACAGGCTGTAAGTGCGGTGGTGTTAGTGGTGACCTTGCATTTGTTATGATGATGCCTTCCTTCCTTTCCTCTTTGAAACCCTCAACTTACCTTATTATATTATTATTCAATATAAATTTATATAATTTTCTTATTGGTTGGCGCACATAACAAAGCTAATACAGCTTGTTATATACTAAAGTTTCCCCTATATTATTGCTTTATCATTATTATTTTCCATTGGAGTTACATATTGGACCCACGTTCTTAAACTTCAATAAAGGATTTTGAAAAATTAAAAAAGGCTAGTTTGAATTTAGAGAAAATTGTGGAGCAATGTTTCTACTTTTATTTGCTAAGAAAATGAGATCTGTAAATTTAACCTTATGAAACTTAATTAACCCCGGTAAGGTACCATCTTGTATGAATCCTATTAGATTCGTTTTTTTTTATCTTCATTCATGAATATATTACGTATCTGATTTGCATATTCAATTGAAATATTCTTTTTATTTTATTTTATTCAAAAGATATGACATCCCTGTCTCACTCAAAAGACCCTCTGTGTTTAAGTCCTTATTTAATACTTCCAATTATGTATCAACTCACCCTCTCTCTACAATGTACGTAACCCCTTTTTCTTTTTGTTATCTTATTATTGAACTAAAAATGATTTAACCTCAAGAAAGAAAACAAAAGCAAGTATTTTCTTAGTAATAAAGTAATATAATGATAATTTAAAATAACAAAAATTATTAGAAAACAGAAAGGAAAGCTCTCTCCTATTTGTTAAAAAATTGCAAATTGGTCAGTGGCTGGTGAGTCTGGTGAGTCGTGGTAAATGTAAATGTAAATGAATTAATGGCCATAAAGCTACTAATTGAAGACATGAAAAAGCTTTTTGGGTTGAAAAGTGAATGAGGAAGAACCAAAATCAATTATCAAAGACTATAATCAAACTGACCCCTTTAGAACGACTTAAAAACTGATTTTTGGATAGTGAAGGGCAGCCCTACATGTTCCCAAAATAGTATGTTGTAACCAAAGAAAAAGGAATGGTAACCCATTGGTGTAATGACCCACAAACTTATAATTGGGTTGCAGAAGAAGCAAGTAATTAACCTGAAAAAAGAATGGCATTTTCTGCATGGTTGTGGTGGGAGTATGTATTGTATAGGGGAAGCACTCTCTATGCTATTTAAAACCCTTTTGTCTATTATTATTATTATTTTCTCAAATATCAATCTCCCTTACCATTTTCTCCAAACCCAAAGTTTCCTTTAATTTTTTTCTTTTCTAAATTTGGTAGTAGGGGGCTAAAATCTCCAACCCAAATTCATATAAGTAAAACAGTTTGTCCAACAAAAGCATTGAGTTGTTGAGATCACACTCCCATCCCATGTATGTCAGTTCTCATTTTTCAAAGCTTTTATCTTTCTCTCTCATTGCAAAACCCAACCAGAGTTTTGATTACCTACAATTCCTCAGCCATAGGATTGTCAAGGCCTTCTATTTGATTTGATTCCTTGTCTTTTATTTAACACTGAAACAAAGTAAAATCATTTGAAGGGGTGCTGAAGGTGAAGAATTCAAGAAGATATTCAGTTTTACTGAAATTCTTGTAATTTGGTCCCTGCCCTTTTGTTTGTTCTGGGTCTTGAGCCTAATCAGGGTTTAGGGTTTTTCAGTGAATTGAATCTTACTGTTATTAGTCGTTTTAAATCTACCTATAGTACAACATGGGTCCCAAATAGTTATTGGAGGAGTTCTATTTTTTCAATAAATAAGTCATTTTTCTGTAGAAGTTCCGGCTTTGCTTCAAACAAATGATTTCACAGTAGTAATAGAAAGATGAATTGAATCAAACAAAGCTCAAATTTTCTTAGGAAGGAAAGCTTATTTTTGGTTATTTTCTTAATGGGTTTATCTGGGTTTTTTCTCCTATGTGTTCTCCACTCTTCAATAGCTTTGACTTGTGGAGTTCTGATGATGTTCTATGCGAACGAGTTCGCTGTGTTTGGCCATGGAAGAGAAACTGCTATCAAGCTTCAAGGGTCAACGCCACAAGATCAGCTTTTGATCCAAACCTCTGATTCATTTTCGGGTTTGCTTCTATTTGCTATTGGTTTCATACTGTTAATGGCGGCTTTTGTTAAAGACAGAGAGTTTCAAAGTTTCTTTGCTAAAGGGTGTGTCTTGCTTCACATCGCCATGGCCATTTGGCGAGTTTACTTTGAGAGAAAACTTGAAGACCTCGCTCGTGATTGGCCCAGGCAAGTTTTTGGAGATATTGCACTAGCCTTTTCATGGATTTTCCTTCTTGTTTACTCATGGAGAGAAAAATACGATTAGTTGGGTAACTACATTTTACTTGTTTACAAAGCAGAGGATATCAATTTTGAGGAGGAAGGTACTCTTGATTTTCAATTCTTTAATTTGGTTCCTCTACTTCTTGATTAGAAATGAAAATAAAAAATGGGAAAGCCTTTCTTTGAAGGAGTTTGTGCAAAACTTTATGTTCATTCTGAAAAAGTATCTCTTGCTTTATGCTACAACTTTTAGACCAGATTTCATTGAAGAATAGATCAAATACATTCTGGGTTAGTGTCTTTATCTGAATCTTGTAAATCCTGTTGGAGCTGGGATCTGAAAAATGAAAGCAAGATCTTGGGCTGCCATGTTGGCTTAACCTGAAAATAAGAAAAATGGTTTGCAGCCATTTCTGTTAGCTTATCCTGAATACCCTTCTTGTAAATTTCCTCAGGCCATATGTCAAATCATGAGATATCTGTAACTTTCTATTTCATTACATTTGTAGGACACTTGCTGCTTTGACTCAACATCATATATAATAAAAATGTAACTTTATTTTCCATGATCAAATGTCATCTTTGTTTTGTTGATTTAAAAACTTATGCTTCTTTGGTGAAAGTTTCTTTCTTTAAGCTGAGTGACATTGCTTAGAAGTTTGATAGGTACTTCTCTCTATGCTCTGTCTCAGGAGTTTCCTTTGTTCTATTCTTTTTCCACTTTTCTGGATCTAACTGTGTGGTGAGAAACACATTTGGGTTATGGAATGAGAAGAAGAGCACAGCTGCTATTTCACTCAACTGATGAAACCATCATCATTGTTTTTAGGCTTTTTACAGTTTCACACATAAGCAGTTTTTGCAGTTTCAATTCTGGCTAGGCTGCTCTGCCTTTTCAGGAAATACACTAAAAGTTTTTTTATTCATACAGCAGCACATCGTTGAAATAATTCACAAGTTTACACTTGCCATCTGATGCAAACACAATAGGTTTTGTAATTTTATTGGCATATACATATAGTTGGATATAGAACCTCACATGTCATTGAATGGCAGCTTTTGTCAGCTGTTACTTGATAGGTTTGACAATGAATTATATTTTGTCTTCTCAATTGATAAAGTTCTGAGGCCATCCAATGCTCTTTTGAACCTGGAGAGAAAAACAATAGTGCTTCCCATCCCATGGGGCCATTAACAAGGACTATAATATATATGATCATGTAGTGGGGTGGGTTTAATTCTACTTCTACACACTCTGAGGATTCTTTTCAATATAATCACTGATTTAATAATTTCATTTATATAATGTTTAATTTCTGGGGTCCATTTCTTAACCAGTCCATTTATAGATTGGATTGGATTGTATTTGGCATCACATGGAGGCTGGGACCTTAGATACTAGCTAGTTCAGCAATCCCATTATCTTCTTTATGCTGTCATAACTCATAAGCTATTATTACTCTCTTTGCCTTTAGCTCTCTTTCTTTGGGTGGTGGATATGGAAGATTACTTCAACTTCAAGTGTGTAATCAATATAATCACTACTTGTAAAGTCATCAACTTGTACTGTTTAGTGCTAAACACAAGTGTAAATTCACACTCGACTTGTTTGATTGGAAAAGGGAATGTAAAAAACATTGTTTTGTTTGGTCAAAGGTTTTAACTAATGTATATTATGCATCATTTTTGGTAAAATTATAAGAGTAGTGTCAAGTTGCATATGAGAATTTTTTAATATTGTAAAATTACATAACTTTATAAAAGTATTGTCAATATTCATTTGTAATCCTTTAACTATCTTTCCCCCTCCTCCTACCCCACATGCATTATATTTTATTAGATGTATAATTACTTTAATTTTCTCACTTTGATTCCAATATCTCTATCTCTATTTTCTATCAAAAAATATATGTAAAAATTCCAATAAAACAACTAATTAATTATTTTAACTATCCTATTTTATTCTCCTAATCGTTATTATTCTACCATCATAACCGTAAGACACCCTTATTGATTTTGTTTTAGTTATATTTTCTAATCAAACATTCCCTTTGGCTATACCCATATATAAAGTATAATTATTGTCCTGAAGTACGAGTCTCTCTTAATATATGAAAAATAGTCAATGAAGCTATTAATATTATACCAATACATTGTAATTTCTTCACTATTTAGTGGATACCTCAATAATATACCCATTTAAAGCTTTTATATAGCCACCATAATATTTACAATCATAAAATACTTATAGAAAGAAAAACAAAATGAAAGTTACCATTGAAGACTAAAGAGAAAGAAACATAACTTAATGTTCAAGTGTTATCAAAAATTATTTGAGAGGAAGTTTGGTGGAAGTCAATAACGGATTTTATTTATTAATTGACTTTGAAAGATCTGAGAATAATACATTTGAAATGTATACACATGATTTGTTGATATGAAAGCATTCTAAAAAAGAAGAAAGGAAAAATTTTAGTAGCAAACTCCATCATCATTGTTTATTGGGGCAGTAGGCAGTAGCTAATAGCTACCTCTTACAAATACCAACCAAATCAATAGAATTTGCATTTGAAGGATCTATTTATTACAGAGGCTATTTGATTGTAGTAATATTTTCACATCAATTTTTTACCAAGAAGAAAAGTATATAAGATTATATATATATTAAGAGATAATTAAAAAAGGTTACCACATAAAATATAATAATTTATAAACCGCAACATTAAAATTATGACTAAATAAATAATTACTATAAAAAAAATTGATAATAAAATTTTAATATTAGAAAAATTAATCTAAATTTTTCATTCTAAGGAACATCTACAAAATAATAAAAGGAATGAATTAATATCAAAACTTTTGTAAATAATATACATAAGGGGTCTTTTATTTTATACTTTAAATTAATTTATTTTATATATATATATATTCATAGAAATTTACATAAAAATCAACATAAATTTAATGGAGCAACCTAAATAATAATTTTTTTAAGAATAAATTAAAAATGATATATAAGCTAATTCCCATATATAATAATTAAATTTCATTAAATTAAATCATCCAAGATCAAGGATGCAATAACAAAAGGTAGGGAATCCCTACTAAAAGTATGGTCAATCTCAGAAAGAGAAGATCGCGCCAAGGCATGCGCAACCTTATTACCAGACTGTTTAGCAAAAATAAAAGAAACAACATTAAAATCAGCAACCAGAGTCATACAATCATAAAAAATATGATCATAAGCCATATTTTTGAACTTTTGCAAATCATTAATGACCCTTGAACAATCCGACTCAACTACAACATGTGACCATCTATTTGCTTTACTCCAAGAGAGAGCTTCCTTGATACCAATGGCTTTGACAATATGAGGTTGCAAAGAGCCTTCTCTAGATAGAATTCTGGCCCCCAAGACCATACCCGCAGCAGACCTTGCAATCAAACCCAGTCCATACTGCCCTTGGACAGAGAAAAGTGCACCATCGACATTAACTTTGACAAAAGGGAAATCAGGTGTTGTCCATTGCTCCACGGGTAGTGCAGTTGGCCAGTTTAACCTTGCATCTGTGACATTAAGGTTTTGAGCATTAAACCATTCAACGTAATTTAACTTTGCTATTGCCACTACCTCACTCGCATCAGGGTGTTTGGAGTTCCAAACCAAATCGTTACGATGTGTCCAAACTGACCAACACACCATACCAGCCTCAAGAGCTTCAGTCGTGTTCCACGATGCCAAACCCGCTTCGAACCAACTCGAGAACAACATGGCATCAGGCGCCACAACACTAATTGGAACCTTGCTCCAACAACTTTGAGCAAAAGAGCACCGCACCACCACATGTAGAGTCGTCTCAGGAGCAGCAAGACAAAATGGACATGTTGCAACAATTGGAATATATTTTGTGGAAAGATAAAACCGAGTTGGGAGACGGTTGGAAGAAGCTCTAAATGTAAAAGTTATTATTATTGTGTATTTGATTTATTTATATATAAAAAAGCTTTATTTATTTATTTAGAGAAAAAAAAAAAAGTATTGGTCCAAATAAAAACGACACGGGAAAGGAAAGGCTTAAAGGCGGTATGTTTTGAACCGAAAGAGCTTGAGAGGACTTCGATTTGTCTACGTAGCACACCGGAACCTCTGTGTCTGTCTCCTCAAAGCAGCGTCCCTTGAACCGTAAGTTATTCTTCTTCACTTCTTTTTCTTTATATTGTGTGAATGGTAATTTGAATTAGCATGATTTTACAAGAATATTGTTGTGGGTGTTTTTGCTTCATATTCATTCTCCTCTTTTTGCCTGCAAATTTTCTGGGCTGTAAAATTGTTTCAAAGATGGCTATTTTTTCTTTTACCATGTAGATTAATGGGTTTCTGCAAATTTTGTTTTTTTTTTTGTTTATAGATATATATATATATGTATCCTGTTGTGAGTTTGAATCTTTTACATACATATATAACAATACACGCACCATATGTTTGATCAAAGGCCCAAAAGGGTTCACGGTTGAATAAGATTTGTGGCATGTCCAGTTGAAGAACAATTCGCCATTCTAGTACAAATAATTAATGGATCTTTTGTGTATGTACTGGATTTTGCTTTTGGTGCATGAATCAAGGTTTTATTTGATTTTCAATTACAGCCCATTACGAACCACCATGAATTCAAAGGTTAGTAAATGTGGTCGATTGAAAATCCAACAGGAAATTCTCTTTAAGTTGATTCCAGTCTTAGCGGGCCTAGACAATCAATGAGGGCATCTTCAACTGTGATTTTTATTTTACTTTTATATCTAAGTTGAGGTTATGCTCAGTTTTATGGGTTTTACTTTTGATTTGTAGCTTTTACTTTGTGCAACTGTATAATAATAAAGCTTAGACTTTGTGAGCTATTTAGGCTGTGAATTGGTTTTTGTTTTTGCTCAGTTGTTACATAATCTTGCTGTAGATATTCAAGTGTTGTTTTTCAACCTTCTAGTCATCTAGACATATTTAGTTTTTGTGTTCATTCATTTTATCAGACAATATTTTACTTGAACTAGTTTAACCCATGAGCTTTGAAGTGCATAATACTTCCATTACTGTTCATGATCCTCTGTTTTTTTTCTTTGTCTTCAGAGTTCAATTTCATTTCCTCCAAGTTTATTCTGAAATGGGTGGGTTACCAACAGACGATACTTCGTCTACTTTAGCTTTGGCAAGTTCCCAGCAAAAACATGAAACACCTATCAATAAGCCTGCACCTGAAACAAAGCCGAAGAAGAAAATTTGCTGTGCCTGCCCAGATACCAAGAGGCTGAGAGATGAATGTATTGTGGAACATGGGGAAGACGCTTGTACAAAATGGATCGAGGCTCATCGTATGTGTCTCCGAGCTGAAGGCTTTAATGTTTAGTGCTAATGCTATAAAAGATGGTTAAGTGACAATAAAAATGATTTTGACAATTATCGAATACAAACTTTTTGTTTTAGGATACAACATACGAGATGATATCTCAAAATTCCAGAATAATGTAAGGAAGGACACATTCGTTTCTTGCCTGTTTTTCTATCATATTGGATAATTTTAGTGAGCATTTGTTGAAATGTCAAATGGATGATCCCATTTGTTTAGCATTTGTCTTGGGTATATTGTTCATTTTGATTGGTACTTAAATCCTTTCACATCTCACGTGTTGATCAATATGTGAAAAGTGCTTAAGCAAAATGAGTCAGTATTCGTTTTTTTTCATTCTTCTGATCTGAATAATATTTGTGACAAGATAGCAGTTCCATCTTGGCGTTTCAGTGTCTGCCAAAACTGGAGAATCTCTGTTCAATTTACGATCATTCATTTATGATTATTATCAATATGCTTGTGTTCTATTGATATGACAACTGCACACTGGGTATTTGTGTTTGCTTAAACATAAAGATCATTATTTTTATATTTTTATTTTTTTAGAAACCAGTTCATTGGAAGCACGAATGCTCTTAATTTGTATTTGCGCAAAGATAGGTACTTCCAGAAGCCCGAGTGCTCCATCCAAGACATTGTTTAACTGGATTGTACTTGCTATATATGTAGTTCCAATGGGTGGGGGATAGAGATATACCCGAACCAGACCCGCCCAGGATTCAAACCTGGACCCAAGACCCGGGATCGGACCAGGACTCGAATCTAGGATCCAAGTCCGAGACCCAGACCCGAACCTGGGATCCAAGCTTGGGACTCAGAACCCAGGACCTGAACCCGAACCCGTGACTAGACCTGAACCCGTGATCAGACCCGGAACTAGACCCAGACACCCGAACTTGGACCCAAACCCGAGACCCAGTTCAGGGCCCTAATCTGGAACCCAGACCCGGACTCGGACACAGAGACCCGAACCCGAATCTGTGACCAGACCCGGATCCTAACCCCAACCCGGGACCACACTCGAATCGGACCCAAACTCGAGTCCCAGACTCGGACCTAGGACTCAAACTGGACCCGGACCCAAACCCGAACTTGGACCTAGACTCGGGACCCGAACTGGGACCCTGGTCCCAGCTCCGGACCCTGACCTGGACCCGAGACCCAGACCCAGAACTAGGACCCGGACTCGAACTCGAACCCGAGACTCAAACCTGAAATTGAACTCGGGACCCAAACTAGGGATCAGAATTGGAACTCGGACCCGGACTCGGACACGAACCCGGACATGGGACTTGAGACCCAAGACCCGACCCGAACCTGATACTCGAGACCCAAACTTGGGCCTAGGACCTAAACTCGAGACTCGAGACGCGAACATGGGACTGGACCTGAACCCGAGACCTGGACTCGGACCTGGGACCGAACCCGGACCCAAGACTCGGGACCTAGACCAGGTATCCGGACCAGATCTGGCCCCGGAACCCAAATCTAGACCCAGACTCGGAATTTGGACTTGGACTCGGGATCCGATACCCGAGACCCGGATCTAGGACGTGGGACTCGAGAAATGGACCCGGGACTTGGACCTAGACTCGGGACCAAAACCTGGACCCGAGACCTGGATCTGGATCCGGGACCCGGACTCGGACATAGGACTCGGGAGTTGGGACCCAAGACTTGGGACCCAGACCTAGACCAACACCCAAACTCGTACCTGAACTCGAACCTGTACCCAGACCTAGACCCAAGACTAGGACCCGAACCCAAACACGGACCTGTGACTCAGACCCAGACCGGGATACGGACCCGAACTGGGGACCCAAACCCAGACCTGGGATCCGGACCCGGACTCGACCCGTAGTTGGTGTTGGGGTCGAGCTTTTTGAAAATATATTATAGCTTTACACAATCTATTAATACAAGTCAATACCAAACATAGTATTGTATTGAATAATACTAATACAAAATTAAAATGGATATAAAATTATAAGTTTAGATATTAAATTAAAATTCAATAAAAAACAAAAAAAAAAAAGTCGGGTCAGATCTGATCCGATTTGAGTATCTAATCTAGCGGGGCGAATCCTTACATGATGTAGATCATGTCGGATTATAGCCGCATCAGATCCAACCCGATCCATTTACACTCTTACACCAAATATTGTTAAAAGTACTTAACCTAACTTAGCCTAAGCATAAACTGTTGGGTTTTATGCCATAAATAAAACTCATTTCAATATAATCAGATTTACTTATTAATATAGATCAAAAATAACATTTAATGTTGCATGGTTCACATGATTTATTTCATGATTATATGTACATAATGTATGAATTCGTCTGAAACCCTTTTCACATACATGATCCTGTTTATTGTGATGTCAACACATTGGAAAGTAAACATGACTATGTGAATAAAGTTTCCTAGATTTATCAGACACAGGGTTTTACTGATATGATAATCTACAACAGAGTTTACTTGCATTTGGAGAAATGCTATGTTCTTTCCAGAGCATTGGTTAAAGTAAAGCTCAGGTTGGATGCATAAAGTATGCATCGGAAGGGACCGATATTGAACTTTGACTTAGATTTATTAAACTTACCGTAATATCTATTCAAGTCAATATCGCCTAGTTGATCCTAGATCAAATGATCTTAATCCTGTTATGATTAGGCTCAATCTCGAGAGGCTATTCGTGTTCTTTGATTTGTTAGTTAAGCCTACATTTAGGTCAGGGTGATACGTACATTTTGGGAACACGGTAGTGCAATTGAGTGGGAGCGCTAACATAAACATGGAATCTATAGCTTCTATCTGGCGAATAGTAAGTAAAGGATGATCTCCTTCGAGCTTGACCAAACGAAAATAAATGGTGGAGATCTCATTTCACATAAGCTGAAATATCATTTATACGGGGTTAAGTGTTTTAAGGATTAAATACATTGTAGGGTGTAACGGTAATTATAATCCCTTTACAGTGTAGATCATTCATATAGAGGATCATTGATCAAATTAAGATTATAACAATGGATAACTAATGATGTGTATATATGGTGGAACATATAGAGCATTCTATATACTGAGAGTGCAATTCTAAGTTCTATGCGTGGATTCAACGAAGAATTAATAAGTTAGTGAATTTTAGTAATAAATTCTTGATCTACTTATTGGAAGCTCGGTTATATAGACCCATGGCCCCCACACTAGTTGAGATAATATTGCTTGTAAGACTCATATAATTGGTTTTGATTAATCAATTATAATTCTCAAATTAGACTATGTCTATTTGTGAATTTGTCACTAAGTAAGGGCGAAATTATAAAGAAAGAGTTTATAAGGGCATATTTGTTAATTATGATACTTTGTATGGTTCAATTAATAAATATGATAAATGACAATATTATTTAATAATTATTTATAGTTATTAAATAGTTAGAATTGACATTTAAATGGTTGAATTTGAAAATTGGCGTTTTTGAGAAAATCAGATGCAGAAAAGATAAAACTGCAAAATTGCAAAAAGTGAGGCCCAAGTCCACTAAGCATGGCCGGCCACTTTTGTAGGGAATTTAAACTGATATTTTCATTATTTTAATGCCAAATAATTCAAACCTAACCCTAGTGGAATGCTCTAAATAGATAGTGAAGGCTCCAGGAAAATTACACTTAAATTTTCTATTTTTCCTTCAGAGAAAAACCTGAGCCTTCTCTCTCCCTATCTTTGGCCGACCACTCTATCTTTCTTCTGTTGGAAATTATTTTACCAGGATCTAGATTTACTAACAAGTATGTTGGATTAACAACCTAATATGAATTCTAAAACAATGAAAATAAACACATATAAAGTTAGAAAATCTTACAGTGGGTGCAGCGGAATATTATGACTCCTTCCGTTCAGATCTCTAGCCCTTGATTCCTTTCTATAGCAGAGCATCACCAAGATCTGAACCTGGATCTTCTTTTCTCCTTATTTGATGCAGAAATTCCATAGTCTTACATACTATGATTGAGGTACCACTTGATGTGTGTGGGCACTACTCATCTCACAAGGATTTCGAAATTTTCTCTCTTTTTCTCTCTTGAATTTCGTGGCTTATGGCTTACAAGAGAAGAGAACAAAGGTTGCTTTATATAGGGAGAAGGGAGAGCACAACTTTCCAAATAAAACAGTTTCCTTAATTACTGTGTAATCAATTAACTGCCTTATTCAGTGTGATCAACCACTTTCCTATTTTTGCTAGGCTTTGATTAGCAATTACATGGCAATGAAAATTGAAAATAATAATTGGGAAACACACAAAGAGGTGCCGGCCATAGGGTGATATGGGCCTCACTTGGATTTTGTAGTTTCCTCAATTTTATTTCAATTTCTCCAAAAATGCCATTTTTCCAATTCTAATCATTTAAATGCCAAAACTAATTATTTAATAACTAAAATAGATTATTAAATAATATTGTCATTTAAAATAATTATTAATTAGACATACAAAGTCTCTTAATTAATAATTAAACCTAGAAACCCTTTTCTTTACGATTTCATCCTTAAACTGTGAGAATTCATAAAGTAGACATAGTCTAACTTTTAGAATTATAATTGATTAATTAAAATTAATTAACTGACTCTTACAAGCAGTATGGTCTCAACTAGTATGGGGACCATGGGTCTATATAACCGAGCTTCCAATAAGTCGAACCGAATTTACCAAGTAAATTCCCTAACTTATTAATTCCTCATTGAATCCACACTTAGAACTTGGAATTGCACTCTCAGTCATATAGAAACGCTCTATATGTTCCATGATATAGACACGTCATTAGTTATCCATTGTTATAACCCTAATGTGATCAATGATCCTCTATATAGATGATCTACATTGAAAAAGCACTACTGTTACCGCTACACCTTCAATGTATTTTATCTTCGTTTGGTTAAGCTCGAAGGAAATCATCCTTTACTTCTATTTGCCAAATAGAAGCTATAGATTCCATATTTATGTTAGCGCTCCCACTCAATTGCACTACCGTGTTCCCAAAATGTAAGTATCACCCTGACCCAAAAGTAGGCTTAACTTAACAAATCAAAGAACATAAATAACACTCTTGAGATTGAGCCTAACCATATCAAGATTGAGATCATTTGATCTAGGATCAACAGGTGATATTGAATTGAATAGATATTACGGTAAGTTTTAATATATCTAATCAAAGTTCAATATCGGTCCCAATTGATGTATACTCCATACATCCGATACTGGTAAACTTTGCCAATGTCCTGGAAAGGACATAACACTTTTCCAAGGTGTAAGAATACCTATCGCTGATTATACCATGTTAGTCTAAATCGAGTGTTCTGACAAATCAGGGAATAAACTTTTGAACATATAATAAAGATTATATTCCACTGTGCTGACAACACTATAATCTTTAACCAACTCATATGTTCTGGACTTAAAAAGAATTCATACATTATATACATATAATCATGAAATAAATCATGTGAACCATGCAACATAAAATGTTATTTCTGATCTTTATTAATAAGTAAATCTGATTATATGAAATGAGTTTTATTTAGGGCATAAAACCCAACATCTTCTTCATTGAAATTTCGAAATTCTTAGTGTGAGAATAGTGCCCACACACAGCAAGTGATACCTCAACCATAGTGAGGAAGATCGTGAAGAAAGACTTTCAGCAAGAAGGAGTTTCAGCATCAAAGATTCAGAGAAAGAGATCCAAGTTCAGATATTGATAATGCTCTGCTACAGAAAGGAGTCAAGGGCTAGATATCTGAACGGAAGGAGTCATATTATTCCGCTGCACCCAATGTAAGGTTTCCTAAACTTTATATGTGTTTATTTCATCGTTTTAGAAAGTTCATATTTAGGGTGTTAATCAACATACTTGTGAGTAGATCTAAGATCCTGGTAAAATAATTTCCAACATAAACAACACCATTTACTAGTCTAGGATTAATACATGAGCGAAAAAGAAAACCTTTTTGATGGTATGCTACAAGATGGTTAAATTTGACATACAATAATTTTTGCTATTACGTACATTTACATTTTTGTATAACGGGTACATTTACGTTTTCAAAAAAAAAAAAACTATCTTTTTAAGGGATTTTTACATCACATACTGAAATTTTAAACTTTTTTTTTTACTATGGGGAGGAATTTTTTTCAAAAATATTGTGTTTTTTTTTTCAAAAATACTGTGCAAGTTTCATACTGTGCACTCTTAAGTTTTCACTGTTATTTTACGGTGGATTTTTAGTTGTTACTGTTGTTTTTAATTGTTCTGATTTGTTGTTTTAGGTTGTTTTATTAAAAAACAGTATTTTTGTAAAAAAATTCGTGTGACAGTAAAATTGTAAACTTTAACACAAAATCTAGTATTTTTGTAAAAATTCCAAACAATAATTTGATATTTATCATTAATTACAATATATTGCCATTAATAATCATGAAAATTACACTGTATACTTCTATTAATTTGATGCCTTTAATTTTTGGGTTAATTTCACAAATGCACAAAAACAACAAAAATACGGTTTCACAGAATTTTAAACATTTTTACGACTTTTTTGATTTTATTTACATAAAATACGGTTTTTTTATGTTGAAATTATGTTCATTTGTTGTTAATTTTTTTGCTATATGTATGTTATTTTTTGTTGTTTTTTTGTTGTTATTTTGATGTTATTTTGATGTTACTTTTATGTTGTTTTCTTGTTGATTTTATGTTGTTTTCGTGTTATTTTTCAGAAAACCGTAAAAATGTAAAAAAAAAAACATTCTTTGAACGTAAAAATGTAAATATTTTATAAAAAATAGTGTCTTATGTAATTATTCCTTAATTTTTTCCATCTTTTTCAAAATCTATTATATTTACCTATTTTTTTTAATCATTTTACTAATTTTACTTCTATCACTTCTCAAAAATTTTCATTCTTCTCTAATCAAAATTTTGTCCAAACTTGATTCAGTTTAATTGTTTTAGTGAATACTAAAGTTTTTTTCTTTATTTGATATGATTATTATTTTGATACCTTATATTAATCTTTTAAGAAAATTTAATTTCCTAATTGTTTTTACCATATATTTAAGAACAATTAATGGTACCATTTATAAGGATTCTAAGGCACGTTTTAATTTTTATAGTTTTTGTTAAAAGTCAACTTTTTTACTTTTTATTATGAATTCATTATATGTTTTTTTCTTCTTAAAGAATTTTGCTTTTGTATTTCTTTTAGTGTTGTAAAATTATACTCTTTATTTATTTTGTTTCTTTTTACTAGCTATTCAAAGAGTTTCTTACTAGTTTTTGTACTATTTTTGATGGTTTTGATGTCTTTTATCACTTCTGTGCCTTTTATGGCTTTTGTGCCATTTTTTGTCTTGTCCCTATTTTTTAGGGTAGTTTTGTGGTATGATCAATGGCTATGAGAAGTGATCCTTCTTGTCCCATGATTTCTACTTCAACGACCTTTTCACTTTTAATAGATAAGTTTTTCTAGTCTTTTAAGTCCTTATATTTATTTTGGATTGATTTACCATCATTCCTATTGTGTGGTAATAGAGTTTTATTTTTCTGTTATTTTGTAGAAAGTCTTCAATTACTGAGAATTCACCGTTAAGTTTAATTTTAAATATAATCTGAAAGATATTAATTTTTAGTAATTTTAAATTAGGGTGTTAGTATGTTGTTACTAGCCAAAGATTTTACCTTTGGCTAGTTATACTTATAATTTTGTTGGTCTTTTAGTTTTTAATATTGTTGAGCTAGTGATGTGTAATTATGTGTTAATTTCTAAAGTTGCTTTTTAATTTTTTCTTGAAGATTGTCATTCTAATATAACTTTATTTTTTGGTTTGGTGTTGTGATATTTTTTCAAATTTGGTGACAATGGGAAGGTGTTATTTCAATGGGATGAGGCTCTGTTTGAAGTTGTTATAGCTTTATTGTCTAAATTTTCGGAGGCAGTTTTTTCCTATGTGGCTCGTGATTAGATTTTTGCAGCTCATGGTTTGACAAAACATGCCTTTCGGTTAGACAATGAGCTATCCTGGTTCGAGGATGTTCCACCACCGACTCTAGTTTGCTGCATTGTTAATCTTGTGTGACTCTGTTCACCACGTCAAAAAAAAAAAAAATTGTCCAAACTTAATTTCCCACAAACCTAACATCCATTTACAAAGAACACAAATCTATTACGTTTAAAATTATGTCTTAGTTATGTGAGTGCGTGAAGATAATTTGAATACAAGACTCGTACATAAATAGAGGTATATTTGAATTAAATTTTATTTAGAGATAAATTTAGTTGATGTATAAAAAAAAGTAGGTATTCTTTAACTTCTCCCAATAATCATTAATGATATTTTAGCAAAAAATAATCATTCATGATATTTTTACTTTTTATACTACTCTGCATCATAAAATGTGAATTAGCACAATTACAAATATTGTGATAAATATGGTCTAATCCTTTCGAAATAATTAAATATTATTAAAGTTTTTTTAACCCTTAAAAAAACAATCTTAGCTAGTATTACTAATTTAGTTTTTTGTTCTCACTAAATTTTTTTTATACTATAAAAAAAGAGTATACATTGGATTAATTAGTTCGTAAAAAGAAACGATTATTATTCTGTTTTCTTACAAAATCATTAATTATACAACTTACTTTAAGGGATAATATTTATACAAAATTGACTTTAAATAAAAAATATATATAAAGCTGTAAATATTACCAATAAATTGTCACCAAACAAAAGTATAGTAGAGATAATTATTTTCCATCCTTTATTCCTAATCAATCTCTATCTCAACATTTATATTAATTATTATATATAAAGATCTGTCAAAGCTCTCCACACACTATAGCTAATCTTCTACAAGTTTTGCCAATATCAGAGGTCCAAGAATAATATTGGTGGGTATGTATTCATTTGTCTTATATTAAATTAGCCTTTTAACTAAGAAAATCATATGTTGTTCTTTCCCTGTGTATTCCTCTTTTCTTATATTAATTATTTTGTTCATGGAGTACTGTTCTAATATTAGTTAAATATATAGTTTAAGAACCAAAAAAATTATGAGAAGAGAGAGTAATTAATTAAAAAAGCAATAAATT
The DNA here is from genome assembly GCF_029168945.1 of Cannabis sativa. Classification (NCBI taxonomy): domain Eukaryota; kingdom Viridiplantae; phylum Streptophyta; class Magnoliopsida; order Rosales; family Cannabaceae; genus Cannabis; species Cannabis sativa. Next base: position 35,877,757 of record NC_083601.1, on the reverse strand, counting down.
CATTAACTTTAAAGTTACACTATAGGCCACAGATCGAAACAAAGGGAAACAATAAACATAGTAAAAACTGAAGACACACAACACATGCATATATCTTCAGAAGAGACACGATAAACAAACACAAGTTTAACATCTGAACAACACACAATATTGTTATTTGACCACTAATATTACATGATTATTATTGTTCAGTAGTCAAAATAAGACTCCCCACATTAATTATTATAATTATATATATAATAATAAGGAGTGTTTTTGCTGTGCTTAATGACCACAGGTGCAGTTTGTGCAAGTGCAGCTAGTACCGCACTTGCACTTTCCGTCGTTCTCAGCTGAGGGACCATCCATCACCATGGTCTCCATGTAGCTGCAATATTAATTAATATACCAAATAATTAAGAATACATATATAGTTTCATTATATATATCTTTTGTGTGAACCATATAGATATATAGATCCTATGTGTAATCAGAAAGTATGTTATACGTACCTCTTCTCAGCCTCGACAATAACGAGACTGTAGCTGCTTCCCTTCTTCCTGCACACATAATAATAAAGCCCATGTTAATTAATAATATATTATACTTGAATATAATTATGCCTAAACAGCTACTAGCTAGAACTGTTACAAGTATACATATAATATAATTGTACGTATGCATATATATAGTTAATCAGGATGATAACTTTTAGACTATAATTTGTAGAAATTAATATATTACTTACACACACTGGGTCTTGTCAGCACAGTCGCAGTTACCGCACTTGTCCGACATGGTGATTGAGCGAAGAATTAAAGGTTTTTAAAATGTAAGTTTGATTTTTGAGCTTTGATAATGGTATATACTACTTGTGTTGATGAGTTCAATTCAACTCAACTTGGTGGTGAATTTATAGATGGAGGAGGATATGGGCCGAGAATGATAAGGCCCACTAGCCACACGCTTCCCCAGAAGAATCCGAAAGGAATCTTAGCAGTGGGGCCCATGGACTGGCTTGGCCTTCTACCCTCCTCTCGTGTCAACTTCATTTCTCTTTTTACAGAATAACTAAATCAAATCAAACTCTAATAGTTGAAGAATGAATTCATGATATCTCAACAAATCTTTCTCTCTATTCATTTCCTCCTATCTTTTTCCACCTACTAATTATTCTCTAATCTATAAATAATACAAAAAACGTACCAAGTAACATAAAGTTATTTAGAGAGATATATTTAATATTGTGAAAGTTTCTTCATAATTTATCCAATCATTATATATGCTTATCCACAACTGTGTAATTTGATTTTTATTCAAGTGATGATTTAGTAAAAGAATTTCTGTATATTTATTTGTGTTATATTCTTTTTCGTTCTTTTCTTGCTCGAAACGTAGAGGAGTTAACTATATGCGCATCCATATTACTTTAGCATATATAAAAATATAGATGCATCATATTTAGACGTGGACGAGTTTCTCTTTTCTTCTTCTTTTATAATTGAATGAAAGAAAATGACAATTTTGTTCTTCTCCCATAGAAAATTTTAAAAATAAATAAATAAATAAAATGCTTATTAAATTTGCCTATGCATATATAAACGGTAGATGTATATTACTGAGTGTAAAATGATATGAAAATGATTAATATAGTTTTTCATTCTTCAATGATTTAATAGTTCCCTAATCAAGTCATCTCATCAGCCATGCATACTTGAGTACAGAATTCCCGCCAGCAAACTTTGGTGTTCGACAATTAATATGTATATATAAAATTCTTTATTTTTAAATGGAATTCGAATAAAATCAACTCTATTGATTATTAAAGACAAATTACAAGAAAATTCTCATTTAATGTTTTCCTTTATTACAGTCAAAACATTGTTAATAGGCACTATATATGCTTAGCACACCTAATATATAATATATAGTTTGTAGTTTTTTACAATCATCATTAAAATAAAGTAAAAGATGGACATCCGAATTTTGACATTCAATTATATTAATACTTATAAGAATATTAGGCACTATGCCCTTATAATATTCTAACAAATACATGCCATGCCATATATTTAATGTTTGAAACGTGATTACAAATATTCTTATCAGTAAATTTAAGAAAAATATAAATCCATGTCCATCAAAGCTATTATAAATTAAGAGCTAAATCAGTAATGAATTATAATTTTTTGTGCACTATATATCATTGATCAACCTCTGAGGTGCTCTCTGTAATTTCGATCGAAAGAAAACAAAATGGGATTATGGCCGAGCGGGTGGGTCTCCGTCTTTGTATATATATATTATATATATATATATATATATATATATATATAGGTTGCTTAAATGAATTGACAACTTATTTAGTTTGCTTTCAAATATTTGTGTGAAGAAGTCTTAGCCTTAAACTCATGTTTTCAACCTTTTTATCCACAATAGTATATATATATATTACAATGCATACATATATAAATATTTATATCATGATCATGCCTGTCCTTCTCCAACCCACTGGTTCTCAGTTCTCACTCCAAATTAACGTGTCCACTTTAGATTTAAATTTAGTTGATTGTTACAATAAATAATTATAAGAAGGAGAAAGAAATTCAAAGAAGAAGTAATTAATTTGAAGTATTAAATATCTCAATGAGTTGAAAAATTATCTTTTGAACACACTCTTATATGAGGAATTTATACATGTTATATAAATATATCTATTTATGATGAAAGGTCATCTCTAAACCGCACATACATGTTTTATTAGTTTCTTCTCGAATGATCTGAGTGTTATTTTTCTATTTTAAGGTTTTATTTGTATAATTTGTCCAAAATTCTATTTCTCATTGGTCACATTATTTGAATTATTGTAGCTCATGGATGGAAAAAACGATAAAGATATACATACATAAATGATCAATATTAGTTCATATATAAAATAAACTATGTGTATTCTGAAAGTTAAATAAGAAGACGTAATGATAATTGATAGATGATGTTAAGCAAAAATAAAAAAGATAATTGAGAGATGATATATGAAAGGCTCATAAAAGAGTCATTTTTCTAAAAGCTGCTTCAATATTCGGCCAATAAAACCTATTGTGGAATTGGACATCGGGAATGCCAATATTCATATGGGGCCTAGCACTCTCTATAAACTAGTAGAGCAATTTACAAAAACTATGTTAAAATAATAAAATAATTAGGAATGTTAATTTTAAACTTAATTTATGAATATGGACAAAATAATAATAACAAAATATGAGCTTTTTTTCATATTTTATTTTATTATGATAGCCAGATATTAATATTGAGTTAGTTATTTTAAAAGTCTGACGTGGCAACTGGTAGTAACTGTTTGTTAATCACTATAATTTTTTTATTGATGGTAACTGATTAATATTAGATTACTTTTTTAAATAACTAATTCGATCATGGTAACTGGTTATTTTATAAATTGATAAGGAAAAAAATATCAGAAAAATGCAAATATATATATATTTATATAAAATAAATAAAAAAGCGCAAAATTTATAAAAAGAAAAAAGGAAAAAAAGAGACTCACAAACTACTATTAAGACCAGCCACAGTGGGCTCATCCTATGGCACTGGGCGTAATAATGGGCCTGAAAGCTAGTTTGGACTTGGTAATATTAAATGGGAAATTTACAAAAATACTGAAATTTATGTTATCTTTTACAAAAATATTGTCACACGGAAATTTTTTCAAAAATACTGTTTTTTTTAAAACACCAGTAAAATACAAAGCAGAACAACTCAAAACAACAGTAGAACACTAGTAAAACACCAGTAGAACACCAGTGAAAACTTAACACAGTATACTGCAGTATGAAACTTATAAAAAAACACAGTAAAAAAGTAAAAAATACCGTCTGACAGTATTTTTGTAAAAAAATAGCAAAAGTTAGTATACCATGTAATTAAATAGGAAAATTTCCAATTAGAGTACAACTTTCTTTGATTAATCATATAATAGGAACTGAATTTCATTATGTAGATTGTGGGACATTTGATAATCTCCTTTCATTTTTTTTTTGTTCTATATACAAATGATTCAAACAACGTATTGAATACTCCAGTGGCTGGCTTAGAAGAAAGAACAAAGAAGAGAGGGAGAAAATAAATGGGAGAGACCATCCACAAGGTCAGACGTACGACCGCTCTAATGGAACTGGAAGACCATAGTGAATCGAACAACTATCACGGTTGATTAAATCCAAAAAGTTAAAGCTACTTATTTGTTTAGAGTACTATAATTTGATTCAGTGTTTTTTTAAAGAAGAAAAATAAAATCTACTATTTTGGGCATCCTTATTCCTTACATGTATACCAATTATAGTTGTTTCTTTTTGGGTATGTTGATTATTTTGGCCATGTTTTCCTTTGGATATATTTGTTGATTGAGTTTGGATTTTGGTCACTGATATGTTCCTTTTCTAATATAAAAGAATGATTTAAAGTTACTTTGTATTATGTCATAGTGATAGTGTTCGAAATATCGCGACCCAATAGAGGCTAGAGGGGCAATCCCCCCTTAAAAAAAATTGAGAAATATTTTGGTTAGTTATAACGGATATTTATAATTAAAGGTGATAAATATAAACAATATTAATTTTTATATGTTGGTTAAGTTATTTTACACCTATTATAGAAGTCAAGTAATCAAATCCTAGTATAAGTATCTTTATTTTTAACTAGTATACTGTTACGTGCGATGCACGTATGTTATGTTTTATATTAAGTATTATATTATGAGTTCGGAAAGAAATAAATGAATCAAAAATAAATAATATTTAATTTAGAGAGATTTGAATAATAAATTTAAATTAAACTTTTATGTCTAGTATAATGGAGTTTAAATTAAACTACAAATGTTAGTAAAAATATATTGGAAATAATAATAAGGTTATAATATATGTTGCATTTGTTCCAATAATAGCAGCAAGAACATCTTTGACCTGGAAAAATAAATATTACAAAATTAAAAATAACTAACACTGGAAGGAACATTCTCACTACCAAGAAGAAATCTTAGATATATATTACAAATATTACAAAATTAAGAATAACTAACACTGGAACATTCTCACTACCAAGGAGAAATCTTAGATACGGAGTCAAAAACAGAGCAAAATTAAAATTAATGTGTACAAGTATTCCTAAGAAGCTACTATTGTCAGCCTACCAGAAGTCATGAATTTTAACAATACTAACTGAAATCTCATCTGCTCATTATAAAGCCACCGTCACACAAAATAGTACAACAAAAGTAACGAAGAAATATTAAAATTTCGTCCGATGATTGCCTGTTATTGAAAACACCAAAATCCCAACTGTTAAGAATAATACGATTACTGCCACCAAATATAATCGTCTCAGTCTTTTCCTGTAGTGCAACTCCTTGGAATTTTCTGAAATCGTCGAAGCAGTTTCTTGATCAAAATCGAATTCATCATCATTATAAGGATGAACTTGATGAGTATGAATCCCTGCCATATTTACATATATGGATCGATCTCTTGGAAAAGAAATGAAGTACTATAATTTGTAGTTTATATTATAGAGAGAAGTTTTCACGTAAAGAAATAGGTATATGGTTTATTATATTTATAGAGTTACTTGAAGAGATTTGGAGGGTAAGAAGGACACTTTTTAATTATTATAATATGATGATATATAGTAATAATATGTGATGAGAAATATGTAAATATTATTTAATTTTTTGGGTTTAATTATTGGGTTTATTTTTTAAAATTTGAATGAAGCTGTAAAAAAATTTCAAAAATGGTGGTAGAATTTGTTAGAGAGATATGTGGGTAAGATATTTTTTTTAATTTAAAAAAAAGATTGTAGCCGTGTAAAAAAAATTCAAAAATGGTAGGATTTGTTAGAGAGATATGTGGGTAAGATATTTTTTTTAATTTAAAAAAAGATTGTTTAATTTTTTGGGTTTAATTATTGGGTTTATTTATTTGTTAACGTTTAACGTTAACAGGCTAAATAAAAAAAAAATCGTTAAACCAAGAATTAAAAAAATTTCAAAAATGGTGGTAGAATTTGTTAGAGAGATATGTGGGTAAGATATTTTTTTTAATTTAAAAAAAAGATTGTAGCCGTGTAAAAAAAATTCAAAAATGGTAGGATTTGTTAGAGAGATATGTGGGTAAGATATTTTTTTTAATTTAAAAAAAGATTGTTTAATTTTTTGGGTTTAATTATTGGGTTTATTTATTTGTTAACGTTTAACGTTAACAGGCTAAATAAAAAAAAAATCGTTAAACCAAGAATCGTTAAACCAAGAATTGCCGTTAGATAGGCACTTTTAATATATAAAGATATTTAGTTTACTTTTTGTCCTCCTAAAAAAAAGTTTGTCCTCCGTTCAATTTTAATTCTGATGGATATATATAGAGAGGCGGATCACATAGAAACGATGTTAAATCATCTTCCGAAAAAAAAAATCGAGAAAAATGAATATTTAGGGTGTGTTCGGTAACCATTATAAAAATGGTTTTCTGTTTTTTTAATCAAAAATTTAAAAATATAAATAAAAATTGTGTTTGGTAACTCCATTTTATTTTTTGTTTTTAAAATTAAAAAATAGAATTCAGTGAATTTTAAAAACAGATTTTAGATGATTTTAAAAAATTTTAAAAACACTTTTACTTCTCTCTCTCGTTAGTCATTCTTCAGAGTAGTTTCCATGGCTTCAACTTCACCATTACAAGGTAAATCTCTTCTTCTCGGTCTCTATTTCTCTCTGTATATTTATATGGCTCTCTTTTCCTCTCTCTCTATGTATCTCGCCTCTCTCTCTCCCTATTTCTCAGATTTTTTTTGTTATTCCTTCGTTCTTAGATTTGAAAATGAAAAAATGAGAAGAGCATGACAATGAAAGTGGTTTCTTAGAGAGAAAGATCTTTTTGCTATTACAGGTATGATTTTCTTTTGTATTTTATTTTAATTTTAGGGTTTTTATTTGAGAAAAATTGTTCTTAGCTTTTATTAGGATTTTGGATTTAATCTTTCAAATTAGTTTTGGGTTTGATTTCTGAAATGAGATTTTGTTGCTTAATTTAAAAAAAAATAGTGAGTTTTGAGTATGTGAGTGTTTTTTGTCATTAGTTGATTCGATTGGTACTCATTCATTGAATTTGAATACATCAATTTATTTTGTTAGAACCCTCCCTTCAGATGAGAGAAGGTTTCTGAGATTAATTTGGTAGATACTGTTAGGTATGTAAGTGGTAGCGTTGGTGCAATTGTGGTAGAATAATTGGAATTTCTTCGCCTATAACATCACTGTGATTAGGGAAACAGGGAACAATTTCTTGGTGTCATAGGTAGCTATGCTAGAACCAACATCCACTCTGCTCATTGTTTTAGGATCAGTGAGTTTAAGATAGTGAAATTGACACAATAAATAATCTTGAAGAATTTGGAACTATTTATTACTAGTTTGAAACTGTGATGATTAATGTTGAGTGGAATTAGGATTCACTTAAAAGAGTAATAGAATAAGTAACTGGGGTAAATATGTTAACTGATTAACAATCACTACTACATCATTATTTTTATAATATGTCTAGTTATTATGTTCGTGAGACTTGCGAATTGAGAGAGGAATCTAAGATTACTATGCTTAATTAGTTCCGAGTAATGATCTGAATCAATCAAGCTAGATTAGAATAGATTAGTGTTGTTTGATGATAATGATGATTATTGGTTTATAGGGAATGGTGCTACCTTGGACTTGGACTGTTGAGAAATAAGAATTTGTCCATATCAGAAGAGTAACTCTGTAATTCTGATTGATAGAAAAACAAATGATTTCAAACACTAATACATACCACTTTATAATTCCCTTTCAAAATTATTACCACTACTCAACTTGATCAGAGGCATACATCAATGCTATTCAATTCTAAATTTTAAATAAAAAGAAAAAGTTTTATATTGATTGTGCAAATTTTTGTTTTGTTAGAGACAAGAGATTGTATTTTTTTTTTTTAATTCTATTGTTACTTTATTGTGATGGGATTGGATTGGATTAGTTTCTGCTTGAATGTGTTAGTGAGCTTTATAAATTGATACCCAACACTTGTTGTCAACACTTGATTATGCTTCATTAGTTTGTAATTTTTTAAATTAATTTTATTGTTTTTTGTTTTATATAAGTTTTAGAATTAGTTTTATAATTACATGTCGATTGAATAGATGGCAGGAACAGATAGTGAGGTGGTTATTATTGATAATAGCGAAGCTTCTGTTTGGCCTGAAAAACATGAAGAAATTTTTATTGAACTTATGGAAGAAGAAGTTTTGAAGGGAAATAGGAATACTATAACCTTTACAAAGCAATCGTGGAAGCATATAAAGGAGGAGCTATATTTACAAGCGAAGAGAAGTTACACTGATATGCTGATCATAAATGGAGAGCAAATCGACGATGAAGATAATGAGTGAAAATTATTAACAATTAGAATTTTTTTAATAGTTTTCTTCAATATTAGACAATTATTAGTTCATATTGTATTATGACTTTGTCAGTTTTATGTTATAAATAATGAGTTTCGTGATTTTAAATTACTTGAATTTTTTTAAGATGTTAATGAGTATTTTTTATTTGATTTTTTTTTATAATTTTTATATATTTGTTTAAAAATAAAAATGAATGATATTCATAATTTTTTATTTAAAAAAAGAAAAAAAAATCAAATTTATGTTTTTTGTTTTTAAAATTAAAAAATAAAAATGGTTACATAACACACTTTTGTTTTCTGTTTTTAAAATTATAAAACAAAAGTAGTTGTAGAACATACTTTTGTTTTGTGTTTTTAAAATTTAAAAACAAAAGTAGTTATAGAACACATTTTTGTTTTTTAAAAACAAAATTTTAAAAATAAAAAATCTACTTTCATTTTTCTGTTTTTAAAATTAAAAACCAAAAGTGTTACCAAACGCCACCTTAATTAGTTACAATATATATTTGAATTTACTTAATATGTTTACATAATAGAGAAGAAATTCTCTTTATGTAAAGTATTTAATATTATTTATATTTAGTCATCATTGATTGGAATCAATCCTTGATTGATATTTTTAGTTTTACTATGTATAAATAGATTTTGTGGTGTTTTTATGGCATATTGAAGAAATTGTGACCTTGGTTATACATGAAAAGTTTGTTGATCCTGTCTGAGTTGTCACTATAGAGTGTGATTTTTCCAGTTTATTTTAGAAAAATTTGTACACTTGTCAAAATGTGTTTGTGGCTGTTTCTAAGATTTCAATTTTCTATATTCATCTTTGTGAGAAGAGAGTTTCTTGTGTGAAAACCTAGAGTGTTTTACTAGGTTTTAATCTCTATATTGTTGTTCTTTCACTGTTCTTAGAATAGGGTGAGAGATTTGTTGAACAAGAGAATAAGTCTTCGGAAGAAGACTTGTCTAAGACTTACTACAGTAGGAAGTAAGCACGCTCACACCAAAAGCTAAAAAGAGTTCACTATTTGGTGTTTTCGGAAGTCAGATTAGCAAAAGAAAGTACAAAAGATTATTGTAATATTTTATAGGGAATCTAAACTTGTTTAAGTCAATTGTATTTGTAATTTTTGTGGCTTTACTCATTGATTTTCAGTCTCTAGGTGTGACCCTGTGAAGTAGTAGTGTTTGAAAGGACACTAATACCACGTATAATTCTTTTGTGTCAAGTTTTAAATTCTAGACAATTTATTTCTGTTTTCGCTTTGTTACTGCAAGTCTATTTTTTGGAGTAACGAATTTTCAATCTATTTCTGCAAGTCATTACAATTATTAAAGAAATAAATTGGCATATGCAAAAACACAAATTTTCAATTCTAAATTTATAAATTGGTTTATTTTGTGGGGTTTAAATTATAAATATCACAAATAATTATTTTTTTAATTACAATTTAAATAAATCATAGATTTTTGTTTATTTTTTTTTTTAATTTAAGTTCGTATTTATAATTAGTATAAGTTGATTAATCATTTAAGTGTGTGTTTTTTAAGATTTAATTTAATGTAATGTTTTGTTCTACTTTATTTAAAAATAAATATAATACTAAAAAAATATTATTTTAGTGTATTTTTAGTATTTATGATTGGAATGCGTTTTTAACACCAAATTTAGTTTTAGCATGACACTAAATTAACTGTTAAGGTTAGAGAGATGCTTTAATTACAATAAACTAATATTATTTTAAAGTGAAAATTTAATATAAAGAGTGAGAATACAAATTTATTTATCATATTTTCTATCATAAGGATAAAAGAATACTAGCCGTTGGAAAAAAAACCAAAAAATTGTAATATTTATTCATACCCAAAGTGTGCACTATATAAATATTAAGTATTAATTTCATAGAATTAGGAATGTTTATAAAATAACTAATTTAATTCATTTGCACGATTTAATCTTATCTAATTTATAAAAGTGTGGATATACGTACTTGTGTAGATTAGATTGGATTAAAAAATTGAATATTGATTGACATGTAAAATAACTGATCCAGTTCAATCTACATGTATTTATAAAAAAAATTAAAAAATTATATGTACAATTAATATTTTAATATAAAAAAATAGTAATTTAAAAGTCTAATGCATTTAATACAATTATATTTTAAAATTTAATAGATCAAATGTATATTCCATTCTTATATATAATTTTTTTTTCTACATACAATTTAAACAAAATTAAACATTTCTTTATAGCTATTTTTTTATTTATTAATTTCTTCCATTTAATTTTTTATTTGTTATTTTATCTATTTTAATTTGTTATGGAGACATAAAATAATAATAATTTATTTTATTTTGTTGCTAGATATTTGATTTTTTTCATAAATATTAAATAATTTAATATTAAAAAGTCACCATAAAATAACTGATCCAATTATATGCACTTTTGCAGATTGGATTGGATTTGAGCTATTGTGCAGATTAGATTAGATCTAAAATAAGAAATATGCACTTAGTGTGAGCAAAATAGTATGAATTGAATTGGATGAACACCCTTTTTATATAAAAATATGTAGCGAGATTTACTTCATAATTGTAAGGAAAGTATATTTATGGGCTTAAATTTTATTTGTTTTCATGTATTTTGAAACTTTCGTGTGTGACTCCCAAGGAAGCCTACTAAAGGTTGAGCGAGAAAGTAGGGCTGTTTGGGATGAATTAATGCTAAGAGAATGATAATATGAAACAATAACTTTTGTTTGTTTTAAGGGTTTAACCTTGAATGTTATTCTCTTATAAGTAAAATAACTATTTTAAAAAGGGATAATATTGATACCTAAAAAATAGTGGGATTGAATCATTCCCTTCCATTATACTAATTTAGATAGTATTTTTTAATTATTAAATAAATTTAAATACTATTAATATTATGAATTATTATAAACAAAATATTACGATATATATTTAGTATATGAGATTATTTTTTTCGATTGAGTTATTTTTATGTTATTATCAATAATATATATATGTATTATCTTAATCTTTACCCACATGATGTGACACCTCTACATGACCAAAAGCAAAAGACACGTGCAAGACAATCAGCACCAACCGACCAGAGTAGTGCCGTGCAACTCTCTAACCCTCAAGATCTTAGGGTTGCGAGATGGACTCAAACAAGAAGAGCATGAAGACTTACAAGATCCACATCTTCAAAATTATGAGACAATTAAGTTCATCCTGATATTGAAATCTCTAACAAAGCTACGAGGATCATGAACAATTTCATAAAAAAAAAAAAAAAACAGAGATGCACAAAGTATTGACAAGGCCTTGGTCAAACCTCTAGTTGGCTGGCCAAGGGTGACAACCCATATACTGGGCAACCTCCAAATATGGCTGACCGACCAATACTCGTATTACGCCCTAACATTTGTAGATTTTCTCGTGGGCCTTGTAAAAGATTCCAAATATAGGAACAATTCAAAACACCCACAAAAGTAGAAAAGTTTTGCCAAAATATATCTGCCCTATATTCTATTTATTATGTATTTCAAATAACAACTTGTAATGCTCTAACATTATATAAAGAGCCTTAACCCTACGTGAAAGGAATCTTTATCAGTTCATTCATTATATACATGCACAATTAAGAGCTCAGAAGCACTAAGAAATCAGACTCTCCTCTTTCACAAGTCTTCTCATGCTTGTTCTCATTTTTGTATCTCAAGAGTAAATACAAAAAGGAGTCGTTACTTGATCAAAGTGACAGAACCTCTATCACTGCCGGCCCTGAAACAAAGTGGGCCACAGGCAAAAAAAAATTTTTTGGACCCTTATGTTAGAAAAAATATGGTATTTTTCAAAATTAATAAAAAAAATTGTATAATTTTAAAAGAGGAAAAAAAAAATTGGGCCCCTGGGCTGAGTGGGCCCTAGGCACAGGCCTAGCCCGCCTATGCCCAGGGCCGGGCCTGACCTCTATAAATCTTGTGTCTTTCACAATTATTATCATTCAACTCATGACAATTATAAATAAAATTCGATCCTAGTCAGACTCTATGTTAGTTGGCTAAATTTACAATCAACAAATATGCATTATACATAAATTTTATGCGAAAGGTATACAAAAATGATACAGCTAACAAAAATAAATAACACAGTTATAAAATATATAAAAATGTTTATTTTAATTAATAAAAAATACAATAAAATTCAATATTTACTAATTAATAAATATATATCTTTAATGAAGAATTATTTTATTTTTATGTATAATTAATATTAAATAGATATATTGTTAAAAAAATATTAAATAGATATAATAAAAAATAATTTTATTTTAATTTTTTAAAATAATATATAAGATTTCTGTACTCAACTAAACAGTGTAATTCAATTAACGGGTATATAACTATATATTATCCTACACAGCCAATAAATAAAATTTATACATTTTCTTACGATTATATTTTCTTTCATAATATTTCCTATAATTAAATTATTTTGAACACTTCTTTATTTGGAATAAATTCGCTTAGTCAATAATCATTGAAAAATGACACACTTCAAGCAAATAAAATTTGCTGACAATTGGGAAGGTAACCCTCATTTTTGTAGTGTTTTATCTTAATTAATTTTTGACATTTAGAGTTTAACTATATGCAATTGTACATATTTAAATATTCTAATTAATTATACTGTTGTAATACTTATTTTCATTTGAAGTGCGCACCATAATAAAGATGCCCTAAGATTTTGTAGTGAAATGTTCTTAGTCTAAATTAGGATTTGATTGTTGATTTTGCAACTTATAAACCGAAGTGTCATGAGATTTATAAATTCTTAATATACATATTTCCAAAAAGTAACTTTACATATAATTTTCTTTTTGCGTAATATGAAACTTTTCTCCGTGTATAGTTGTCAGTAAAACCTATCAATGGTAAAACGAAAAGGTACAATCAATAAATTGAATGCTTCTAATGATTATAATTATAATAGTAACACATGCATAAATCGACAAACATTGAAGATTCACATAATCTAAATAAAAAATTATCGACGACTGAAAAAGTAACCCTAACTTTTATAATACATTATCTTAATTTTATTTGTTCGTTTGCATTATTTGAAACTTATCTTTGTATAGATTTACCAATGGTAACACGAGAAAGTACAATCAATAAATTGAGTGTTTCTAATGATTATAATTATAAAAGCTATACGTATGTATAGATCAACAATTATTGAAGATCCATATTATCTAAGTAAGAAATTATCAATCATTGAAAAATAACCCTAATTTTTATAATATGTTATCTTAATATTTTTTGTGAGGTGATATTTAAAAATTTCATTGTAATCATACGCATCGTACCTATTTTAATATTCTAATAATATGGAGGATATATATTAATTTTATCATTTTTAAATATGATGCATTGATAGCTATTTTTTATAAATGTTTTTAGTCAAGTATTTTCCTATCTTATTACTAGCTAGAAAAAAAAAGTATAAATAGCTAATTTATAGTGTTCACTTTCATTTTTTTCTCTTTGTCAGATAAATTTAAGGTGTTAGCTTATGTTTAAAATTTTTAATAAGAAAAAAATAATTGATCTCTAACATTTATCCACCTATTCATTCATAATAATCATTACCAATACTTGGTATTTTAAGAGTTTATTTCTTTTGTAAGGAGTTGGATTTGAAGGGATTGCGTAGTCATTTTCCATGAAATTAAAGGAAATAAATTATAGTACAACTTTCTTATGATGATAAACATAGTAAAAATCTTGCTAATAAATACAGTATTATCTGAAAAAGACCCACCTCAGATGTTTCCTTTCTTAAAAAGAGTATTGATAGGTGCAATTACATCATATCAATTATGGAAAAATCTCCTTTAGAAAAAAAAATAAAAATATATTTATTCTTTTGTTTCACAAAAATCATACTTTGGTTAAGAAAGAAAAAATGAGGGGATTTTTTTTTTTAACGCATAATAGGGAGTTAATAATAAATAATTTAGAGAAGAATAATTCATAATTGCAAGGACGAGGCGTTACTAGTCAAAGCTTTTAGCCAACCAAATCCATTTACCTTACGTGGCTATTTTGCATGTTTGGCCCACTTTCCACGTGGAGGCAGGAAAACGCAGAGATTAGCCCATTCAATCCCAGCCGTACATTAGCCATCATTATGAAACAGCTTAAAATTATTCTCGTGCTCAGTCAACTATTCAGTATCTTGGTCGATAAGTTTGGGAATACTCCTGTACGACCAATGAGTCAATCAGGTTGGAGAGTAATACCATCAGACGGTTCTGAATTTATTTCGAATTTGTGAAAGATTAAAGGGTTGGGCCCGCATTGGGAGTAGTCCAACAAGCAGTGTCATAAACGTAATTAATGAGAAAAATACGAGTATTTAGTTAAGATACTCTCGTATTCGTCGTAATCAAGATTGATCTGCTTCGAAGGCAAAGCCACCGAGCCATGTAAATATATATAAATATAATGAGTTTACAATGCTGTAACTATTCCTTTTCTTTATTTCTTCAGCTGAGCCGAGCCGGAGATTAACCTATTCTAGCTTTAATTTGTTTGTATTTAGGATTAGGATCAGTCCTTAAACTCTCGCGGTGAAGCCGATTGGTCATTTGTAGCCGCCGCCGCCGATACCCTAAGTGCTTTCCTCAGGCTCAGAATTTTTGTTTTCTCTCTCCGTTTGTATATTTTATTTCTCTCTCTAATTCAGTCTTCGACTTTTTTAAAAACTTCTCATTTGGTTCGCTTTCTCTTGACTTTTCCCTCACTTTCTTGCTCTCCAAACAGGAAGCTAGCGATTATTTTGGGGGTTAATGGATCCTGATATCGTCGAAATCTCTCCGCCGCCGGCGTCGGGTTCTCAGCCTCCTCGAATGCGTAAACATAAAGAGGTTTAAGTTAAAACATGATTATTTTTTCCCTCTTCTTCCTTTCATTTTATTTTATTGTCAATCAATTACTGGGATGAACGTTTACACTCTAAATTTTGGTTCTTTCCCCTTAGGTTTGATCATTGAAATATACAGTAAGAGGAGAGTTAATTTTTTTTTTTTTTTTTTTTTTTTTTTTTTTGGAGTTAAAGCTGATTTTATAGATTGTCGTTTTTCAGTGGAGTGAAACTGACTTGATTATAATTGTGGTTTGGCATGTGCTCCCTGGTTGGGGACACATTTTGGAATTATATTGTTTTCTTTGGAAAAACATGTACTCAACCCGAGTCGAAAACTCTATTGGATTTTTGTTCTTGGAAATTTGGATTTTGCTCCATATTTGTTATTGAATTTTTCTGTTTTGGATATGGGTCCTGTAATTCGAATTGGGGAGGAAAGGGTTTTGGGAGGTACAGGTAAGACTTTTCCTACCCTGAACGATAAAATTATAAGCAAGTTTTTAAGAAGCGTTATGATCTTTGTGTTATCCTTGATCTTCATTGTTTTCAATATATTTGTATGCTTTATTTTTATTAGTAGGGCTCGACCCATTTTTTGCAGTCAATCAATGTAGTCGAATGTGGAGTCTGAGCAACATAGGAAATAGATTGGAACTTTATGTGTTATCTTTGTTTGGGTTTTTGCGAACGGTTATAAATTATAAATGTTTTAGGACAATCTGTATTAGTGAAAATAGAAGAAAGGAAACAAATAGATACGAGGAATTTAGAGTTGTGGAATATAATCATGAAAGTGATTTATAAGAGAGAAGAGATCTGTAAACTATGAGGGATTTTGTATGTTAAATAACACTGAACATCTGATACTTTTTTATATTTAGCCAAATTACAAGATAATCATAATAAATAAATCTATCACTTTTTTAAAAGATGATTTCACATATTAAATTGCAATTATATTGATAATATCTGAGAGACTCTCTTAATATAAAATTCTTAATAAGTTCATGTTTTTTTCTTAGAACATCAGGAGAGCTGCTACGGGTAAATTTGTGTACTTTATTGTCCTGAGTATTGCTGAAATTTGTTGCACATTTGCGTTTGTGTGTGAAATTTATAATACTGATTTTTTTCTGCAATTTAGTTGGAAGATTCAGTTTGTTCTAAACATTGTAACCCCGTATGGTTATGTTATTTTTTACCTTACCTAGATTGTTATGCATGATGTGATTGAAATCGATGAGGACGATCCTGCCGGACTCTCATTTCTTGATAAGGCTGCTGATAAAAGTAACAAAGGGAAGGCAGTAAAAGTTGATTCTGATGGATACAGTGATTATCAAACCAAGGTTTCTGATTTCTAATTAACTTAAATCAAAATTTACTCATTTTCATATATAATTGCTCTCAATGTACAATTTAGCTTAACCAACCATTCTTATATTTTTAATATCATTGTAGGAAGCTATGGTTAATTTTTTTGGACCCTCTGGTGTTGAAGCACTTGGAACACTGGATGGGGTTGAATCTTCTAAGAGTTTTGACCCATCAAACATAATTGACCTTGATGGCCACAGTTCCGAGGGATCTTGTGTTGATGATAAAAATGATGATGATGTTGATGATGACGATGACTATATCGGTTTACTTCAGGATGAATTTATGGATGTTGATCAATATTCCATGTTGCAAGCCCACTTTGATAGTGTTGATATTCCTCCCGGAATAGAAGCACCAATCCCTTTTTTTTTGGATAATAGTTATGGTGGAAGTAGTATGGCTCATAGCCCAATGCAATCATTTAATGTTGATCTCCACGGAATCAACAAATCTTCGTCTTCTTGGTCACCAAATTTTGGTCAGATTAACAATAATTCAACCTCTGTAAGTAATCCAAGCTTTCAGATTCCATTCGATTCTGTAATTCAGTATTCTGGAATGGATCTATCATCCAATAAGTTTGCTTCTCAAGTTGCTCAAAGTAAGAAGGCAGTAGCTAATTTGCAACTTAGAGGAGCTGCTTCCAGTCCCCCGCATGGAGTACTATCCAAAACTCGGAATCGGAAATCTTTTCAGTTGAAAAAGAAGCAACTTATCATAAATAGTTCAACTAACTATGATCCAGTAAATCAATTGGACACAATGAAGCTTCCTATCGCAGCTGAGCCATTATTTTGGGATCCTATCATACCCGAAAGTATGAAGAAAAAATTTGGTACAAGTAGTGATAGTTCAAGTTTTTCTGTTCCTGCGAACATGCCACAGCATCCTTTTGGATTTAAATCTCATCTTTCGTGGTCAAATGGGTCTATAAAAACTTTTAAGCCTTTAGTTGCTCATTCAGATTTTTATGATCCGTTGGGTTCTGTATTGGATTCTGAAGACATGGCCAATCCTCTGTGGTTTGACAATCTTCATTCTCCTGTGAGTAGTGAAGCTGCAGTAGGTAGTTCAACAAACAATGTTCAAGCAACCCATAGCTTGGATAGAGATGAAATTCTTAGAAAGTACCAACTTTTCAAACAATTCGATACTGTTGAAGGTCATACAGACCATTTCTATGTTAAGGATAATTCTTCATTGAAGCTGGTGAGTGTACATGATGTGCTGTGTGGCTTTTCATTTATATTAATTGTAATGTCTAACTTTGTGAATTTTTAAATAAACGAAATCTCTATTACCATTTCGGCCATTTCTAAATTTAGTTTTGGCAGTCATCAAAGAATTGGGCGAAGCGCATTCAGGAGGAGTGGAAGATTTTGGAGAAGGATTTGCCTGGTCAGTTTTCTGGATTGATTTTGTCTGTACGCTGTAGTGAGACTTTGTTTTATAAACTAGTCATTTCATTGTGTTTGTATGTCTTGCTTAGAATTGATATATGAGCAATGAAAAGTTGTCAAAAAACTAAGGTTTCAGCCTGCCCCTGATTCAATATCTTTCTTTCTTTTTAACATTCCTTTTGGCTGATCTGCTGCAACATTTTCTGTATCAACAGATACTATATTTGTTAGGGTTTATGAGAGTAGAATGGATCTTTTGAGAGCTGTTATCATTGGAGCAGAAGGCACTCCATACCATGATGGTCTGTTCTTCTTTGATGTCTTCTTTCCTGGCAATTATCCTAATGTACCCCCGGTATGTAATCAATGTTACTGTAGCCTATAGTGCATCATTGCTGTATTTGCACACATTTAAAGTCTAATAACCACTTGCTTACTTCAGCATGTCTATTACCATTCTGGTGGCCTTCGTCTAAATCCAAATTTGTATAATACTGGAAAAGTATGCCTCAGTCTACTCAACACCTGGTCTGGCAACAAGAATGAGAAATGGATCCCAGGTACATCAACGATGCTTCAGGTTCTGGTCTCCATACAGGGGCTGATCTTGAATACAAAACCTTATTTTAATGAGCCTGGCTATGCTCCAATGAGTGGGTCAGAAAATGGTGAAAAGAGGTCCCTCCAGTATAATGAAAGTACATTTATCCTCTCCTTGAAGACGATGATGTATACAATTAGGAGACCCCCAAAGGTAAACTTTGTGAATTTATTTATTTTTGCAGTTTGTAAGAAATTTCTGGAAAAATAGTAGCTGGGCTTGCTTTTTCAATGATATGACCAAAAGCCGTATAACCCTTCGACACCAACTTGTGCAGTTGATAGTAGTTTCCTCTTCAATATTTAACTACGTTTGCATGTGAATTTTCTAGTTCTAATAAAGTATTTCCAAAACCCTTCATCACGATAGTCCTAATTTGCATTATGTTAGAAGTGTAACAGCCTATTGGGAGTAAATTTAATTCATTCCTTTGTTTTGACCTGGTATGTTTTATTTGCCGGTGGAATTCGGAAACATGCACCAAATTCCACCTGCTGAGGTCTTCTGGCCTATTAGATACTCCATACAAGATTTTTTGTTAAGTTCTTTAATTTGATTCTTTGAATTCTAAGGTTTACGAAATTGTGTTACCATGTGGGTACTGCGTGTATGCCTACATGTTTATTACTTATATTGGACAACTTCTAACCATAGAATCTTCGTTGATTGGCTTCAGCATTTTGAAGATTTTGTGATGGGGCATTTCTGCAGCCGTGCTCATGATATTCTGGTTGCGTGCAAAGCTTACATGGATGGTGCTCAAGTTGGATGTCTGGTCAGAGGTGGGGTTCAGGATGTGGATGAGGGTGATAAGAGCTGCTCAAAACAATTCAAGAATTCCTTGCCTGCATACGTGAATAACCTTGTCAAGCAATTTTCTCAACTTGGAGCTAATGACTGTGAGAAATTTCTAGTAACGGATGGGAATGGAAATGAGAATGGAAATAATGGAAATGGGAATGAGAATGGGCATGAGAATGGGAATAAAAATGCAAAGGTGAAGGTGAAGACAAAGGTGAAGAAGGTGAAGGTGAAGGTGAATTTGAATTCAAATGTGAATGCAAATGGCAGCATTGCACATGCTTCTGCTCCATGAATGGCTTTGATTATGATAACATTTTATTTTGTTAACATAAAGCATTTTACTTCTGAGGAAGAAAATGCAACTTAGGCGTCTTTCAATTAAAATTAGTTTATACTTAATTTATAGAGTACATTTTATGTACACCCATTCTGTATGGACACATTTGTATATAAAATCAAAATGCGGATGGGTGTACTGGGTTCAAGGCGCTCTTCAAGAAGTGAGACTTCGGTGGTAATTTTTTTGAAGCAAAAAATGCTGGTAATTTTAAAGTAGGTCAACTGAATTGTATAGCTAAAGTTAGTGCTGTTGACTGGTTTGAGACATTTGGTACCTGAATTTTTTTTCAAGTGAAATCGAAATTATCGACCGAGTTAATGCTGTCTTCATTTTTTTTCCTGAATTAGTAAAAGGAGTGGTATGGTCATTTCACCTATTCATTCTTTCTTTTGTTGTAGTCTCATGCCTACTTTGAAACTCTAGGTAAATTTTAATAGAGAGATGATATTGAGTGGAGCGATAGGTACCAGTAGTGTTATTTAGCAATTTTTTTTTTATATATGTACAAGAATCTTTTCAAGTGATATATCCTTATTGGTACAATTAAGTATTTGGTCTTATATAAATTAATTTAAGTGGTGTTACACTAGTTTTTAATGGCAATGCTTTTTCTTTAATTTTATCTACAATAGGTTGAATGTGATATTTTACCTATTTTCTCTGTGTTTTTTTTTATCTGAAGTCTTTGATGGCGTGGAGAATGGAGTAGTGAACTCTGGACTGTATAGAAGACCTCTTTATTGGTGTTCTTTAGATTGCTCTATAGTCCAAACGACAACCATCATTGATGAGCTAAAATTGTTTTCCAACAAGTCAACAAAATATTAATTATTTTTTTTTCTTTTATTCTTTCTCTCTGACATCATAACATAGAAACTTCTGTGGAATTTGTTTTTCAAAATAAAATATCACTCTTGCTTTTCTCCTTGCCCGGCCAGCAGTAGGGTGTATGAACATCAAACAATAATAGATTAGTCCCTATGAATAATTAGGGTAAATACTCTTGTTATGTAAAAGTTAACATTGAAAAATTGATAAAAATAGAGTATTATCTTAAAGAATAGAGAGTGTGATTTGTTTATTTAACAAAACAGATAAATGTATTAGATAAAATGTTATTTACTCACGCAAATTATATTCATCATGGTTATCAGTGAATTGGTGAAATGAACTAGAAAACATGTAGTAGAAATGACAGCTCAAGCATTGTGATGTGTATGACCAACCCTCATTCTCTTATAAATTGTAATGGCTATCTTTAACATCTCTTCCACTATATTCCATTCCTACGATCCATTGGCTATGCCATCTCAATCCTCTTAAGCCTATCCCATGCTCTTCTTTCGTCCCCATATCATACTGTGTCCAAAAACGACATCATCTCTACTTCCCGTTTCCCACGACATAATGGATTCTACCGTACCAGAGGAAACGACACTAATCTAAGACTAAAACATAGGTTTCTTTTCTACAGGAGCCCTCCAAAACTATTTCATTCATTTTTTGGAGTGTCCATGAAGCTGAATTCCAAGGTTTTGTAGTTGCATAATCTTCGAGGCACTTTGACACTTCGTACCAGTGTTGGAATTACACACTATTCTGGAAGAGACTTCAAACGTTACAATCGTCTTTACTCTTGACCCGGTAAAATTTGGTAGATGCTCTCCATGGTTTAAATTCAGTCTTAAGTGGATTTTGGTCAGAGTCTTCAGGAGAACTCTGCATGGTTGGATTTGGTTATAGCTCTACTGAAGGGATATCTGACCCTCTTCATTTTGAAACACCGGAGTTGGTGTCGACTGCTTTTGTCTTCAATGAAGTGCAAGATCCCATTTTGAGAGCAGATGTGGAGACTATCAAAGCTATTTTCTCCAACACGCTTGCTTGTGTTTTTTCAGTGTTGCAGATCTTTCACCTGAGAAGGAATCCTAATGTAGTTTCATTCGTTTCAATGATCATGTTTTTTTGACTCTTAACTTTGGCCTACACAATACCTCTTATGCTGGAGTTTAATCCATTTTCATTACAATTCATAAAGCCCAAAACTTGTTTTTTTGGTGGTTGGCTTGAAGCCAAACAAATAAGTGAAAGGGGTGATAAAAGTTGCATTCTTCTTGTTCCAATCTCGTCTTCTACAGCACACATGGCTGGTCAGAAGATCCTCTCATGGAGACAATGAGGGACTACAAATGGCGGAGAAGGAGGCCATGTTTGTGACATTACGGGTTTATGCTGAATTGGCCTTTTTAAGTCGGAGGAAGAGAAATCATGAGGTTTGTTATTCTTTCTTCTGCCTTCTTGACAAGTTACAAGAAAGACCGCATTTGGGATACCATGAAATCTTGTGCTGACAGACATCCTTTTAGATAGATAGCTTTCTCTTGCCTCAAATATTTTTCAAGCTGTTCAGAGATTCAAGAGAGATTTCACTAGCTTATTCTTACTACATCGGAACAACTCTTGTCTGTTGGATCCTTCCCAATGCTTATGGTTTTGTTCTGCTTTCTTGTCTTGACATATGAATAAACTTTAAAGTGAAGGATATAACCTCAAATTTTAATCAATCTCTTACTAGGGAAGTTTTCTTTGCATCCAAACAAACTATAAAATTATTTTATTATAGGCTAATTAGTAATTTTTCCCCCTGAACTTTGACATGTACTAAATCGTGTCCCCTAAACTTTTTGGATCGTTAAAAATTCCCCCGAACTATTGAGATTGTTAAATTTAAGGACTTTTGTTTAATTTTAGTAAAAAATTCTAACATGCATGAAAGTTCAAGGGGCATGATTTAGTACATATCAAAGTTTGAGGGACATGATTTGGTAGATATCGAAGTCTTGAATGAAATTAGACAAAAAATTTTAAATTTAATAATCTAAATAGTTCGAGCGGAATTTTTAACGGCCAAAAAAGCTCAGAGGGCACGATTTACTACATATCAAAATTTAGGAAGAAAAATTACTAATTAGCTTTTATTATATTATATTGACACATTTTTAATTTGTACTCACTTTTTTTTATATATAATTTCATAGTAAAAAATCAAACAAGAAAATGTACACTATTAAATAACTACGAAAATAAAATAAAATAATTAAAATTAACATAAAAATATATGAAAACCATTATTATGATTAAATCTTTAAAAACCAATATTGTAGTACAAATATAAATTTTATGAATGTATATAAAACTGTGAAAAGAAGATTTCAAAATATTAGGAGTCATTTTTTAAAATTATTATTTTTTTTATTAATATAGTATTGCACTTATAATTTTATGAGTGCAATTAAAACTCACCAGTTATAATTATTTTTGTAAAATTTTATTTGCACCCCATAAAATTATAAATACACCTTATTATTAAAAAAAATATAAACTTAAATAATTTTTAAAAATTATTCTTAATATATTTTTTAAATTTTTTCCTTACATTATTTTATATTAATTTCAATACTTATTTTAATTTTATTTTTATAATTTTTTCTAATTCATATATGTAGATATGTATATTTTTTTCTAAGAAAATTTCAGATAATTTTTTATTTTAATTTTTTTTTTCATAATATTTAAAATATAATTTAATTTTGTTTAATAGATATATTTCTTTAAGAATATAATTTGGAAGAAAAGAATTAAAAAAATTAGTATAAATAAATATATAAAATAAAAATTATTAAAATGGAATGCCTAAAAGAAATTATAGTTATTTAGTAAGGGGAGTTATATTTGTACCCCATAAAATTATAAATACACACCATTATTAAAAAAAAATATAAACTTAAATAATTTTTAAAAATTATTCTTAATATTTTTTTAAAATTTTTTCCTCACATTATTTTATGTTAATTTTAATACTTATTTTGATTTCATTTTCATAATTTTTTCTAACTCATGTAAATATTTATTTATTTTTTTCTGAGAAAATTTCATATAATTTTTTATTTTAATTTTTTTGTCATTATTTTTAAAATATAATTTAATTTTGTTTGATAGGTATATTTTTTAAGAATATAAATTGAAAGAAAAAAGTTAAAAATACTTAGTACAATTAAAGATATAAATTTTATATAAAATAAAAATTATTAAAATGGGGTGTACTTAGGAATTTTTGGGGTGTAAATAAAATTTCCCAAGAAATTATAGTTATTTAGTAATTACATTTACAATAATACCCTTTGATTTACATTTTAGAAGAAAATAAATGAATAAATAAATAAGCCCTAACTATTCGAACGCTTATCTCCTTCTATCCGTTTCTCCCCTCTTTCTAAACCAGAGAGACACAAAACCAGGGATAACAAAATCAAACTCCAAAACCATTTAAAAAAAACATGTGGAGCTCCGGCACGCCCCAGCAGGCGTTTCTCCATCTTCCTCTAGGGCCGAGAAGCTCTACGACATTGATCCCAATCTCAGCAGCTTCAGCCAACTTCCCGGAATGGCAACAGAGCCCGTTGTGCTGGGTTGGTTGTGGGAAGCGTACTCCTTTGGTAGGGGTGGTGATGGCAAAGGCTCCAGGGTCTAAGGACAGCTCAGAGCAGCAAAAATGGACCCAAGAAGGTCTGGTGACGGAGTCACTCCCCAACGGTATGTTTCGAATTAAATTGGATAATGAGGACATGATAATCGGGTACATATCTGGGAAAATTCGTAAGAGTTTTATCCGAATATTGCCCGGAGATAGAGTCAATGTTGAGGTTAGTCGTTATGATTCTACTAGAGGTCGAATTATTTACAGACTCCGTAGTAGCAAAGATCCCTCTTGAATTGAAGCCTTAATTAATATTGTATTGTGTTGTATGATGTATGGTTCGGTTCAATTTTTGAGGCTAATTGATTTCTCCACATTGCTAATGGCTAATGCTATTCACATTTGTAAACAAGTGGGATTTGTACTGTGTATTAGAACTATGTAATTGAGTTTGAGTCTCTATACAAATCTAAATGCCCCCATATTTTGTTCCAACTTGTTAAAAAAACGAGATTAAGAAAATGTATCATAATAGTTTTTTAGAAAAGTGAGACTCATAATGCAAGCCTTTTCTAAATTCTTACGCTAACACAGTGTTTGGTAGAGTGGAGGGAGATTAGAGAGGATGTAGAGTAGGAGAGAGATTAGAGAGAAGGAGAGGAAAGTTATATTTCAGAACTTAATTGTTTGTTAATATTTTTAAGAGTATATTTGCTATCTTAACTCAGTTGTTGTTTAAATATAATTTTATAACAGAGTATATTTGCTATCTTAACTATCTCTCTCTCAGACATAGCTTGAGGCATGCAGTAATAACAAGTTAGAAGTTACTCCTGACATAACTAATCACAACACCAATGGAAAATAATAGGGTGAGAGTGGAAACAAGAGGCAGAATAATAGAGTTAACTAGGTTGATACATTCAAACCTTTCATCCAAAAGGCCTTGGTAAAATTTGTTCAATCATCTTTTTATTCTATTGAAAAAATGATTTGTCAAAATTAAGTTAATTGTCATGTGCATCAAATTCAATAAGAATGAATTAAATTACTATTGGACTGGTTACAATTAACTAATTAAGTGTATTTTAAATAGGGAAATTTGCGGCATTAATGCTTAAATTGTTGATTTTGTTGCAAATAAATACCCAAATTCTAAAAATAGCGGTATAAATACTCAATTTTTCAATTTCTTTTAATCCGTTACTACTCATTTAACTATTCTGTTAATTGCTAACATAAATACCATGTGTTAATACTTCTTTAGTCCATCTCATAATATTTATTTTAGAAAAATAAAAAAAATCATTTAATTATTATAACAATTACCCATTTAACTACTTTGTTAATTCATCCAAAAATAAAAATTACCAAATGTTGGTATTTTACTGGTCCACTTCAAAATATATTTTTTTAAAAATATTTAAATTATTAAAAATGTAATTATTATATTTTTTTAAAATGAAAAATGTAATTAATTGAAAAATTATGAAATATTTTAAAAAAATCTTTTTGAATTAACATTAAAACTTTTCTGAGCCATCATCTTCTCTGTCGCACTCTCAAATCCCAAAGTATTTGATCTTCCTCCATAAAATAGATCCAAATATTATTTCTCAAGCAAGTGTGGAGGGAGGGGTCAGGCGAGGTTCAAAATTCGGGCAACTCTTTCTCTCCGAGAGAGGCGAGGAACGACGAAGGACCATTGAAGGTGCATCACTCGTCGGTGGCGGCTAAGGGACGAGATCTGTGTTAGAAATTTCTGTATGGGATGTTGACGGTGGCATGGCATCGAAACTTGGACCCGGAGATGGATCCAGATGCATGGGTTGAACGCATGGCATAAATACTCAATTGATTTTTTCATTGTTCTTGATGGCTTGAGTGTTGATTTTTGGTAATGAAATTTTTTGTTTGGTTGTGGATGAATTTTGAGAGTTTTTTTGTAATTTCTCTCGACAAGGTGAGGTTGTGCGAAATTTTTTTTGATTGGGGATCAGTTTGTTTTTTTCTTTTTTTTTTTAATGGAATATTTTTTGTTTAATTTTTTAAGCTAAAATCAGTTTAATTTTTAAAAGCTATTTTATAATTTAAAATCTTTATTAAATGATTTTTTATTTTTTTAAAATGAATATTATGAGATGGACCAAAGAAGTATTGACACATGGTATTTATATTAGCACTTAACAGAATAGTTAAATGGGTAGTAACGGATGGGAAGAAATTGAAAAATTGGGTATTTATGCCACTATTTTTAGAATTTGGGTATTTATTTGCAACAAACTCAACAATTTAAGTATTAATGCCGCAAATTTCCCTTTTAAATATAGCAATGTGATTTTCGATGATTGTAATATAGCATAGTATAGTTATCAAATTTTTACTGTTCTCAAGCCAATTATTATAGGGCAAAAATCACATCATGAAAAAAAGTTAGTATACCAACCAATTCAGAGATAACTGAATTATTTTTAGCCAAAAAAAAAAAAGAAGGAGACATGACACAATTAGGATATGATCTACAATAAACTTAAGTATAGATAAAAGTCCAAAATAAATAGAGCTCAACACAATTCCGACCGAAACAACTACAGTTCAATTTTGATATGTGATAATATGAGTCTTATAAGTCCAGAATCATATTTGTAAAATTACCCCTGCCCTGCACTGCAGCTATTATTACATTATGAGACACCATTAATTTTGACTGTTAGCTATAACTATAAATACATCATGCCATATATTCAGATAGATTATATATTACGTATTAACATATGTTTTACAGCTACGACTACGAGTAATAGTTACTTATCATTGGATAGTCATAACAATTTCTTTCACTTTGGAGCTGTCAATAATCATATTTCATTCACGTTTAAAAGAATGAATATATTGTTTTTTTAGGAAATGGAATGACTATTGTTTGAAGGGTTGAATAGATTTTTATTTTATTATTACTGGCCAGTTTCTTATGAATAGAAAAATTAATGGAGCTCCAATCAAAGTGCGCTAAGATTTGATTCCTACCGATTTATATCCTCAAATTAAGATAATGACATAAATGAAAAAGTGAACAAAATACTTTTTCAACAAATCTCTCATTAAATTGTTGATTGGTTTAGAAATGTAAAAAGAAAAGTCTAAAGATAACTTAATATCAATAATAAAAATAACTAGTACCTGTTTGTCCTTCTCTCATCAGTCATCAATAATTTATAATGCATCCAACTCCCTTTGATTACTAAGGTTCAATTATTAATGCTTTTTTCTTTATCAAAAATAAAAATAATAATTTATGCCTTTTAATGTGTTAATTTATGTTCATAAAGAAGAAAAATGAAAAAGCCCAGACCAAGAAGATTCATCAATTAGAGCACTCGGTTCATAAAAAAAAAAAAAACACTGTATGTATGGATTTTGGATAATATATGTGGTGCTCTAAAGCAACCCCATTGCCAGTTCTTAAACAATACACAATAGAAACATTTTCAAAAACATCTACAATATATTTAATCTCATGAATAATGCTCCTGTTAAGATTAAAAGCATGAAAAAGAAGTCAGTGCCTCATATTAGCCAACGAAAAAATAAAATAAAAAGCAAACTTATTGTATGCCAGTGCCAATATAATTATAAAAAGAATGAAATGATATCTCCCAAATTAATCTCTTAATTCAGTTTCAAAAAATAAAAATAATAAAAAAAATTATTATCTTAATTTTCATTTGTGCAATCCGACAATAATTTTAGCAACAGCTCAAGATTATAGTAGCATAAATAAAGATAAAAGTGAGAATATATATTCACACCTCACCTTCTTTTAATTATTTTATGCTGAATATATTTACATTCTATAAATGTGTAAATATTTATTTATTAAAAAATATTAGCTAATGTACTTTTAAACATTTTTTTTATATTATTAGTTTATTTTTTGTATTAAATTTAGGTGTTTTATTTATTAGAATGTAGATTTTTCAAAAAAATAATAAATAAATTTTTATTATTTTTTTTTGAAATGGAATAAATTTTAATTACTTTAAATGTAAATTTTTATATATTTTATGTTTTATTTTAGATATATTTTATATTCATATGTATATTTTAAAAGAATGGATGCAAGGAAATAAAATTAAAAGAAAATAAATAGAAATCTTAAAAAAAATATATACGTGTTAACTTTAATAATCAAAAGAGCATTGAACATCTCTAGTGGTGGTGCTTAGAGATGATGTGGTGGGATGTTTGAAAGATGCTAATTATTGGGATATTTGGGTGCTAAATTAAAAAAGAAATATTGATCACAAAATTTAACATTGATGACATTGATGCCATATTTATTTTTTAATAACAATAAAACAAATAATGTTAAATAATAATGTGTGGCATTATTGGCAAATTTGAAGACTGTTTATTATTGTAGTACTTAATGTGGAATAGAGATACAATAAAATTTTAATTTTCTGATGATTGGAGAATTTTGGCACTTTAAATGCATCACTATTAGAGATGCTGTTAAGTATAAGTAGTGTCAAACATCATTTATAAGTGATATCTTGTAATTGGTTAACGTATTTCATGTAAGTTATTTTTATTAAATTATATGGTACTTAATGCTTAATTGTACTGACAATAATATTACATGTTGGAAGGTACTAAACACTAATAATACCTTTAATTAAAAAACTAAAAAAAGTATGACTAAAGGTGAAATGTCCAAATAATAATTATTTTAGAATGTACCGGTTGTGTTCAAAATCGCGTGAATTAGGAATACATTTCTCGACATATAATAAACATACAGTATTACTTTAATCAAATTTCAAAGGGTAAATATAATGGTATTTATTTTATTCGTAGTAAATTAACACAAATATCCAAACTTACCTTAACAACATCTCCAATGAAAATGTAAATAAGTAGTGAAAAGTTAAAATATAACTCATTTAACAAAAAATGTGCTCCAATAGCGTGCTAAAAAGTGAAGTAAATTTAGCACATAGCAAATTTTGTGTCAAATTTAGTACGACAATTGCTATGATGTAAAATTTACACCACAGTTAATGTACTACTTTTTCATTTATATTTATGTCATTTTTATTATTTTATTAGTATATTTAACTATCACATTAAATTATGAAACATTTATATTATTTTTTTATTGGGTATATATTAAAAAAAAATTAATCATAAAGTTATTATATTTAATTTTTTTAATAAAACATTAATTAGATATTAAATTTTACATCAAAATTTTGCAATTGTACATTAGAGCACAAAGTTAAACTTTGTTGTAAATTTACTACAAAATTACTTTTTAGGCTAAATATAGTAAAATTTTTATATCTCCATGGTCCAAGAAGATAACGATAAATATTCTCATTAGATATTAAAAAAGAGATTATTTTATAAATACACAAAAATAACAAAAAAATTATAAAAATACGGTTATACTGAATTTTAAATATTGTTATGATTTTTTGATTTTATTTACAGAAAATACAGTTTTTTTTATGTTGTACTCCTGCTAATTTGTTGTTGATTTTTTTTATGTGTATGTTATTTTTTGTTATTGTTTTGATGTTATTTAAATGTTATTTTTATTTTATTTTATGTAATTTTCTTGTAGGTTTTTTGATTTTATGAAAAACCTTAAAAATATATGAAAAAAAATTCTTTAAAGGTGAAAAATCTAATTAATGTTATTGAACAAAAATATTGGATTATTAAATAGTAAAAAAAATAGGGGAAATGGATAGAGGAAAAGTCATGGGTAGAGTCGACAGCTTGTTAGATGAAGGCAAAGAACGCGGCAATTACAGTGCTCGTGTCAACTGTCAACCACACCATCGATCTTTATATCCTCATCACTGCCCACTTGTCTCTCCCTCTTTTCTCTGCTTCTCTCTCTCTTTCTCATTACCCTCTCTTCTGTTTCTCATTACCCCGCCCATTCTCTATTTTACACTTCACATTCAATACATACATACATACGTAACATATATAAAAACGCCATGACTGGAAGAGAAATCCTTAACAAGATGAAGGTACGCCCTTTTTTTCTTTTAATGCTTTTCCTTCTATTTCCTTTCGTGGGTACTCGTTCTTTTTCGTTTTAGGATTTGGATCTCTCCTCAATTTTACCATTTCCTTAGACTGCTTCTGCTTCCCTTTTTGGATACGAAAACCCGTTTCTCTAATTATACTAGTTTCAATTGGATTCTTTTTAAACTTCAATTATGGGAATCGTACCTGGGATGTTGCATAAGATTTCTAGGGA
Organism: Cannabis sativa; assembly: GCF_029168945.1. Classification (NCBI taxonomy): domain Eukaryota; kingdom Viridiplantae; phylum Streptophyta; class Magnoliopsida; order Rosales; family Cannabaceae; genus Cannabis; species Cannabis sativa. The sequence continues at coordinate 35,847,050 of NC_083601.1, read as the reverse complement.
GTTAATTTTAACAGCACCTTTTGCATTGTATATATTTACATTCATGGAACCCTGTCGTAGTAAACGTTAAGGCATAATTATTAAGTTCTCAAGATCAGAATAATCATCAATAAGAATTATTGAAGAGTGGATGTTATCATGTTAGGATCCGGATTTTCTTTGTTACTTCGAAGGTTTAATTCTCGGTTTGCTGATGATTATCATTAGTGGTAATGATATCTGCGATATGAAGGCACAAGATTTAGGAGTTAATTGCAGTCTTTTGGGGCTCTACTAATTGCAATCTTGAGCTGATTGAGGTGAAGGATGCGGCTGTGGATTCGGGTGGCATTGCATTGAGTGCAGGAGAATGTTTGTGACAAAATTTTAGATACCTAAAATGCTTTGGAAAGTTCAATTGATCATTAATAAAATAGGGGCACGTACTGAAAGAAAAGAAGAGTTTAACTATTTAAAGTTAGGTCCCCTTCTTCCACCTGGTTGGGCCGCAAATTCACACTCTCACATTAGTACGATAGCTTGTTCATATCCCAACATTTAATGACTAGCTTCTCTAGATTCACTGTCTCTTTATTGTTTGTACAAAAGTATTATCTGCTGAAAAATCATATTGAGAATAATGCAATTCTTCTACAGGAAAAAGTGGGATTAGGTCCATCGGATTGTGAGTCTGGGAAAGGGAAGAGCAAACTGCAAAAGCATGTAACACATGGCTTTCACTTGGTGAAAGGAAAAGCACAGCATCCCATGGAAGATTATGTTGTTGCCCGGTTTAAGCATGTTGATGACAATGAACTAGGATTATTTGCAATATTTGATGGCCATTTGAGCTCTGAGATCCCTGGTTACTTGAGAACACATCTCTTTGAAAATATTCTGAAAGAGGTAATCAACGGTACACATTCAATCTTTTCATTTTGGGATGCTGTAGTCTAGTTCTGTTACTTTACTTGTGCTGTTTTTTGCTAGCCTGATTTCTGGACAGAACCAGTGAAAGCAGTAAGGAGAGCATACCGCATAACAGATGATACCATTCTGAACAAGGCAGTTGATTTGGGCAAAGGGGGGTCAACTGCAGTTACAGCCATATTGATAAATTGCCACAAGCTGGTTGTGGCTAACGTTGGCGATTCTCGAGCAGTCATATGCAAGAATGGGAAGGCCAAACAATTATCCATAGACCATGAACCAAGTGTTGAGAGAGAGCACATCGAGAATAGAGGTGGTTTCGTGTCCAACTTTCCAGGTAATCTAAACTAATCAAAAGTGTCATGACAGTTCTTGACTGGTTAACGTTATGATTGTTTTTTACATGTGGGGTAACGAAGTTGGTTTAGATGTTGGTTATCTCTCTGTATTCATGATTGAGCATATCTTTTTTTCATGTAACCAGGGGATGTTCCACGTGTTGATGGTCAGTTGGCTGTGGCGAGGGCATTCGGTGACAAGAGTTTGAAGAAGCATCTGAGTTCTGAACCTGACGTGACAGTGGAGCTCATTGATGATGAGACAGAGTTTCTTATTCTGGCTAGCGATGGGTTATGGAAGGTAATGACAAACCAAGAAGCAGTAGATTCCATCAAACATATAAAGGATGCTCGCTCCGCAGCAAAGCACCTTACAGAGGAGGCTCTTCACAGGAAGAGCACTGACGACATTTCCATTGTAATTGTCCGCTTTTAGTCGTTATATATATGTGTGTATATATATAGCTCTTCCTCTCTCTCTCTCTCTCTCTCTCTCTCTCTCTCTCTCTCTCTCTCTCGTTTTCGGATTAAAACAGCCACAGTAATGTGTTGCATATTTTGATGATATGTGTCAACTATTTCGTGCATGCAAGACATGAAATGATATCACATGCTTTACTTAATGGCTAATTAATTTTCATTTGAAAAACTGCAACAATTTTTGATTAACAATAATAAAAGCTTAAAATTTTATTTATGTAAGTGTTAAACTCTTAAACACTAAACCAAGCAGATAATAGAAAGTCAAGAGACTTCAACTTATTCTTACGAGACCATGGAGCATGTCAGAACATGGCCGATAGATACACGCACCAGTTATTTATATATATGTCTTTATATCTATATCGTAATATATATGAGTGACAGAAGAGAGGGAGCATATATGTATATTTTATAGTGCAAGAGTATTTGTCTCATGATCTAAAATGGAGATGCTTGTAAGTAGAACTGCCCAGATACTTGGGCCTTTGCTGGTCATCGAACTCTGACCTATTAAACTGTTGAGTTTCTTTCGAGGTTTTAGCGTCTCCATAAGACTCAACTGAGCTTTTCCTGCGTCTCTCATTATGTCCAGCCAAACGCCTCCGGCAGCTTCTTTTTGCATCATCAAACTCAGATATTTCATGGAACCTGCTACTTGACTATATCAATTACTATACGGTCCAATTAAAACCAATAAATGTTTCTATATATATTTGAAGTTGAAGTGTTCTAAACACATGTAGTTAGATGATCATACTACGCATAGGCAACGGATATTGAAATATTAAGCCTGATATAAAATTAAACAATCGAGCATATATATAATTCCTAGACATTATTAAATGGTGCAAAAATATATAGACTAACTACAGACAGAAAGAAAAAAAAATGCTGGAAAGGGATCATAACAATATTATATTTTTAGACATGAATATTCAGTCATTTGAACAATTTAGGATATTAAGTTAACGAGCATTGTTATTGGATACTAAGGGTGCCTAGGAGGATCCGCTACTTAGTCACACTAATAGCAGTTTTGCTAGACAATAATACCTTTTAGCAATTCTCTAATTTAATATATACTTAACATTTTATGACCATCATGTGGAATTTGAGAGAAAAATATTAGCCGCCTTGGTCATAAACAAAATAAACATAGCTGTTAATAGTTTTATAACAAAAATCATTATATAGAGAGAGATATTTTTTATAAAAATACTTTTAACAAAAAATGACACTTGTTACAATTGGAGTTTTAGAGTGTGTGCGAGTGTGGGAAACGATTTAATTATTAAATAATAATATAAAAATAAATTTACGAAAAGAAAGTTCTTCAACTAAACGCCAAATGAAATCTATAACACACTTGGGATATAGGTAATAAATTAATGATTTGGAGTTTGATAACTTTCATTTTCACGGCATTGACATATACATAGCATCTGCAAATAAACCCTTCTAGGATGGTCATATTCACACACGTACACTTAATTCCACCAAGCTATCTCAAACTTCCAGTTCCACAACAACAATAGCTGCTTTAGTTATATATAATTACACATTAGGGTTATTGTGGTCATAATACTAAATTTTTTCAATTGTTATATATTTTAGTTTTAGCGTTAATAATATAAAACATTAATATTTTGTTACAATTAATTATAAATGGTTAATTTTTTTGTTGTCAAATAATTACGTAACAACACTTAAAGTAACACAAAAAAATATTTAAATTCTAAATTAATTAAAGAAATAGAATTATATATGCTAGCATGTCATTGTTTTAATAACAAAAATTAAACTAACGGAAAGTGTAACAATTAAAAAAATTAGAGACTATTAATTAATTTAAGGCCAAAACTTTTTCTCGGTACAATGATCATATGAAATCAAAATTTAATGTATATATCAAGATTTACAAATTTACTACCCTATTCATATAAATATATGTACAGATATTTCTTTATTTCTAAATTTCAATTGGCCGAAGAATTCTCATCGCACTATTACTCCTTATTGTCTTTTAATTTTCTTCCTATTGTTACTATACAAAATGGTCATTTAAGTTGGTCAATAGCTAAACGCCGAAATTATAAATATTTGAATGCAGTGTAGATTAATTGATTTTTTTTTTTTTTTTATTATGAAAGTAGATTAATTGATTGAATATGAGATATTACACTTTAGAAAATAGTACTTTTCCATATATATATATGCATAAAATTTAATGATCAGTACCATATTGATTGTACCAATCTCTCAAACATAGCATATATATATAATTAAGTGCAATATATAGTTTTGCATTTATAAATGTAATATATTACGAATGCAATAATAATAATAAAACTTAAAGAACTAAGCAAGAACGCTAGTAACAGTACGTATAAAGAAAAGGAAGAGGGAGAGAGAGATGACCTGCTACATTGCTGGCAAAAGCGCTGTTGAAGTCCGGAAACGAATACTATTGATGCCTTGGAATGAAACTCACAGACCTTATGGCGGCGGTGATAACGTTTGGCATCACTTAGATCAGCTCCACACCTCTCTGCCTGACACCTTGCTGGCGAGACATCACCACCACCGCCACCTCCCGACGCCCTTGATGATGATGATGATGATGAATATGGTGCCCCTGCTCCTCTCTTCCTCTTATCCTTGTCATGATTCATAATCAAGCTGCCGCTCGATTCACCTGATTCGCCCCCGAGTACCACTTCTTCATCCTCATTATTGTTCATACCTATTAATTAATACCTCTCTCTCTCTATATTTAGTACCTACCTATAGTACTATATATTGTCCAATTTTTTCTCCAAGTTTTCCTGATCAGTTGATCATATATATTATATAGTTCGTAGGCTTCGCTTCCATGAAAAATTGAAAATAAGAAGGATATATATTGATCCCAATTAAGAAAGTTAGAAAAGTTTATAGGTTTATATAGAATCTGTTAGGAGCTTGGAGACCACTTATTGTGAAAGCCAACTGGCTAGTTTTACTTGGGGAAAGGTCCTGAAAAAAGTTGGAGAGCAAGAAAAGGACCACACTCTATACCTCCAATTATTTATAGTGTTGGGGAATTGCATGTATATATTATGTAGAATAATCGCAAATGACAATATATATTTTAAGAATATATAAAATTAGTCGTCACTTTTTTAGATTTTTTTTTTTGTCTATGTTATATTTTTTTATGCCTGCATCATACATATGTGGTCTCGTCTTTTTCTCACACGATTAAGGATGATTACGTACGTACGAAGTGTTTTCTTTTTCTTTTATATATGTACGTATTCACTATATAAATACAACTTTTAACTCACCAAAAAAAATAATATATATATAATTATAAAATATCTCCAAAATCTATATGGGTGACTATTCAATGGTTACATTTTTATTGTAATTTCTTTAACCTGTAATAGCATGTTACTAATAGGCAGATTTTTTTTTAAAAAAAATTTAATTAATTATAATTAATTATTTTCTTAAAATAATTAATTAAATAGTAGACATTCTTTTTTTAGAATTATTTAATTATAATTAATTATTTTCTTAGAATAATTAATTAAATATTTAACAAGACCTCTTTTAGCAATTAATATTTATATTTAAATCCTTACTTGAATTATTTTAATAATTAAGCCATTTAATTATAATATTTACAATAAAATTTATTTTTTTTTTACAAAAATTAAACTTCTTTTGACACAAATTAAAATTCTCTTCTTATAATAAATTTTCAAATAATTAATTATTTTTAAATGATATTTAATTATTTTGTTACAATTATATGAACTAAGTATGAGGTCTCAAGCTAATCAATCGATAACAAGTGCAGCCATTTTTTTTTCTAAAAAATCCTTCAACTTATTTCATTTTTTACTTTTTAAATATTTAAATAAAAAAATTAAATAATTAAGTGTAATAATTTAAAATTAAGATTACAAGTATAATAAAATTTAAATTATGAAATTATATGTGTATAATTTTAAATTATAAAAAGTTTTGCTATAAAATTTTAAATAATTTAAGTATAAAAAAATAAATTGCTAAAAGATCCTTATATAGTAATAAATTACAAAAAATTAATTAATAATTATAATTAATTTAATTTTAAAATATAATTAATCTTAATTAAAGTTTTATAAGGAAATAAATGATTAGGTTACTTTCAGGTTACAAGTTATTTATTATTTATTTTTATTTAATTTCCAAATTAATCACAACCATTTAATAGTAATCCAATGGCTTAAAAAAATGTAACCATGATGGTTACAATAAAAATGTAACCATTAAAACATCTTCCATATATATATATATATAGTTATTTACTCTATTTTCTATATACTTATGAAATATGTGTAAAAAAGATTGAGTAAAATAGAAAATTATGCACTATTTAGCAGGAGCATGGTAAATTAGCACATTAATTACATCAAATTAGTTTTCCAAAATCAATAAGGAATAAAATGAGAAATTTGTTTACTTTCTATAATTACAATAAGCAGAATAGGAAATTAGGTAGGTTTCCTTTCTTCTCAATTACTACGAATATATCCCATAAATTTAGAGATAGTGTTGTCTTACAAGGATATATAGGATATATCTCTAAAATTGTATAACTCGCATCCCCTGGTCAGTGTATGTTAGCCACCTGCTTGATATGGAAGCTGGTCGGGTGTCTTCGCATGTTCTGCTCGGATGTCCCAACTTCTGTTTATCACTTCGAGTATCAAATCTTCTTGCATGACTCATTAAATGTACAATCTTCTGTCCAGGTGATGAATTTTGTCACGTGTCACCCAAGTGGATGCCACATCACCTTGGGTAGAAATTTGGACAACAATTTGCATTCGACTTGTTCTTGTTTAGATAATTTTTCTTCCAGTGCCCTTTCTAATGACAATAGGCTCATTCATCTTTCGCAAGATATCTTCTTGATGACTCTCCTCTAGACGTTGATTTGGATTTCCCCTATTATTCGATTTACCTGATTACTTGTTGTTTGATCTTCCTCTACTTGCATCCAATGCTTCTGGCGTTGAGTCTCTATGATCATGTTGATCCTTCTTCCGGTACTCATTGTTTACCAAAGCATTAGAAACATCTATAAACTTGTTAGACTATTTTTAGCCTATGTTTTGGGTCACAAATAGAGTCGTTTTTCGATGTTTTAGGATAGAATTACGCTTGTTTTCTATGTTTTTAGTTTTCTCATAGCTGTGGACGTTCGGGGTTTCAAAAGTACAATAAAAGACAAGTTGAGCCAAGAAAAATTGAAAAATCAGGATTTGGTTTACTTCTGGCCGCGACGGATTTATTAACGGCCGTGGCCAAGATTTGGCAGAGAGGTACTTCCAAGATGGGCTCAGTAGCCGCGGCGAGCTACTCCATGGCCGCGGCCAAATCAACACTCGCCGCGGCGAGGGAATCTATGGCCGCGGTGAGGTTTCGTACGGACGAAAAATATAAAGAAAATTGCGAGAAAGAGAAGAGGGGAAGCAAATTTTAGACCTAAAAGCAGTCAAGAACGGCAGGAGGAGCAGAGTGGCGGCCCGGATTCATTCCACCAACACTTTCTTTCTTCCTTCCTTTAATTTTTCTTTATGTTAAATTCTGTTTTAAGAATGGTTATGGATTTGAACATGAACTAAATTCCCAATTAGGGATGATGATGAATGTTGTTTAAAGTTTTCCCTAGTTAATGTCAATTGTCATTCCTTTCATCTTGATTTGTGAAATTATCAATATTTGTGTTTATAAATTTCATGTTTAAGCTTGATCACCTTTTACGTGTTCTATGATCTCAATTCAAAATCTGAAAAGTGAGAATTGAGAATGCTAAAATTGGATAATCTAGGCTTTATGTGAAACAAAAGTATTTGCGTGACCTATGTGACAATTAGATTATTGCTTAATGCTGATTACATGTGATTCTACTTAAGAGATTAATTAGAGAACATGTGATTTAGAACCTAAAAGATCTGAAAAGAGTTAGGTTAAAATTGTATAATCTGTCATTCACATCAAGAAAAAGGATAGCAGTTAGGCATTAACAATTGGGTAAACAAATCAACATGATTCTCTTCCCTATTTTCTCATCTTGATTAATTTTTATCTGTCTACTTAAGCTTCTTGAATTTTTATTCTGTTTTTAATTATAAAACTATTGGTTTGCCAAATAGAATCATAAATTTAGTCTAGTGGTATTCAATCCAATTCCCTGTGGTTCGACTTCACATGTGTGAGTTTACTACTTTACTACGTGCACTTGCGTACTATTTACAATTCTCGTAACAAAACTTATCCTCATCTTTACCATATAATAGAGTTGTAGTTAAATACTCATAGCTTTCAGATAATGAATTCAGCAACAACATAGCTTTATCTTCATTACTAATTTTAACATCTAAATTTTGCAAATTTGCCAAAATTTTGTTAACATTATCTAAATGTTTAATCATAGGGGTACCTTTCTTGAACTGGAAACGAAAATATTTCTTCTTCAGGTAGAGTCGATTCTCTACACTTTTTGTCATGTACTTGTCCTCTATCTTTTTCTTAAAAAAAAACTGCAGCTACACTTTTTTTCGTGATAAAATACTTCTGATCTTTTCTCTGGCATATAGTCGAATTGTGCCACAAGCTTGACGATTGACAAAATTCCAATCTTCGTCAAAATAATCTTCATGCCTGGACTCCAAAGCAATATTAGTTCATTCTCGAAACAATATAGATCTGATACTTTACATTGCTACATGCCAAAGTTATTGGTACCGTCGAATTTCTCCACTTCAAATTGTGCATTTGATAATATGGTTCTCCTCATAGAACCTCTTAATGCGCCAAAACTTTTTACGTCAACTTGTGCATCTTACTTTGAAAAACAGATGTTGCGTTGAATTCAGAATGGTCCAATTAGCTAGGAACAAATTCGACTCGGTTAAAAACGGGTGAAAAATGGAATGGACCGATCCAAAAATCACTATTGGACTGAGTTAAATCGGTTGCTGGCAGCAACACTCTAGCAGCTACTGGCGGTGTGTCAGACATCCGATTGAGGAAATTTTTGCGGCGTTAGATTTGTCTCGCCAAGAGCTTCGATTTGATATATAATGTTGCTATATTTGGCTCTCATACTAAATTGTTGTGCGCGGAAGCAATAAATAGTAAAAGATAGCGATAAATATATATCAAAGCGGTAAATAATAAAACACGCAGAATTATGTGGTTTGACAATTTGCCTACTCCACAGGAGGCAACTGATATTATTGATCTGAGTAGAAAATATATAAATTATCAGATACATATTTCCTGCTAATAATATCTCTTGAGTGTTTTCCAAACTCACCAAAATATTTTTTAAAATTTGGATATATAGATGCTCTTTCTTAGATTACCCACCGAGTCCGATTGCACTAAGTTGTACACTGAATTGTTCACCCTGAATCCGTACACACCAAATTGCTCCCAATTATATATATATCTAATTGATAACAAAGAGCTCATCTTCTAATTATATATAATAATAAGAAGTAGTTGCAACTATATAATAAATTTGAGAACATATATAGCTATTGCATAGCTTCATATAACAAAATGTGATATCAAATATTAAACCATACATTTGTTAGAAAAATTAATAATAAACCCAAGATCTATTTGTATATAACATAGAACACAATAATAATATATAATAATTAAGTATGCGTACCTGATTGATCCATAACAATTATCTCTGTTTGATCCACAACAGTTACTCCACTTTGATAGTGCAATACTATCAACTAAGTCTTCCTCCCTAGATCTCTAAATCAGAAGCAGTTTATTTATCTGATTATCAAAAGGTATACAATTGTGATGAGACAATATGTATTTATAGAGTTAGGGAGGGGACTTAGCTACAAAACCCTAGTTGGGCTGGGCCTGCTCATCAAAGGCTTCAGTCAACTAGAAAAGCCCACACTTCTGCTTCACCTAGACTTTACACACAGATGCTAAGCCCATTAGTTCTTTGTTGTGTTAGCCCATGTTGTTGGTGATCAATTCTTATCATGATAAGAAGTGATCTTGATCTTGGAGAGGCATCTTTAGTTTTGGAGATTGAGATTTATCATGATAAGAATTGATCACCAACAACATGGGCTAACACAGCAAAGAACTATCCAATCAACCCAAGTTTTAATAAAACCAATAAAACTTAATGTAAGCCCAAATAAAAAGTCTAACATTCTCCCACTTGGGCTACATTAATTTTAATACATATATATTATATATCAAAATAATTTTATTTGAAAACGACTCATGGGTTGAACAACAAGAAAACATTTGTGGCCACTTTAAAAATGATAGTTCTCTGATAGCATCTCAACATACCGGTCCAATTTAACCTTTGATAATGAACTATGACAATCATATTGTTTTTAACTCAACAAAAGACATTCATAATCACAAATACCAAAGTATTAAATCGACATGGTCAATAAGTCTAGCAGTGTGGTAAGGAATTATGTTCAACATGTGATCAATTTAAAATAACATAATATCCTTATCAGTCCTCAATTTCACTGATACTGTGATGCTTAATAAATAAGCCAGTGAAATTAAACATACACAACTTAATAAATAAGTCAGTGTCACTAAATTTGCTTAAGAATTAAGCCAACAAAATATCATTGTCATTAAGCAGATATACTTAATATACAATGATCACAACAAGATATGAACTACATGTTTTCAATTCAATTATTCTCGAGAATATAACAAAACCTAACTGAAAGCATAAACATCCAATAATCAAAAAAGTATTGGCCCACAAAGTAGTTCATAACATCAACAAGTAAATTACATATAAATGTAATCTCAAAAGATAAAATAAGAAACTCCCACTAACCCAAAGGAACAAAAGATTATAAAATGCTCATATGAACAACATGTAATCAAACAATATGGCACTTAATCCTTTGGTTAGAGGATCTGCTAACATCAACTTGGTTTTTCAATATTCTGTCACAATGTCTCCTTTCTTGACCAAGTCTCTAATAGTGAGATACTTTATTTCCATATGTTTAGAAGCACTACTAATCTCATTATTCTTTGAAAAGAAAACAACAATATTATTATCACAATAGATTAGTATAGGAGAGGAAATAGAATCAACTAGTCGTATCTCTAAAATCAAATTCTTTAACCATAAAGCTTACAAAGATGCCCCATAACATGCAACAAATTTAACATACATAGTAGATGATACGATTAAAGTCTATTTAACACTTTTTCAAGAAATAGCAGCACCAACAAAAGTGAAAATATAGCCAGAAGTTGACTTTAAATCATCTACATAACCACCAAAATCTGAATCTGAATAACCAACAACTTAAAGATTGTTGACATGCTTATACACAAGCATAAAACTCTTCGTTCTATGCAAATATCTCAAAACTTTCTTGGCTGCAACCCTATGATCATGGTCAGGATCAGATAAATATCTCCTAAGAACATCGACCATGAAAGCAATATCAGGTCTAGTGCAAACCTAAGCATACATCAAACTCCCTACTGCACTTGCATATGGGATATTCTTCATTGCTTCTTTTTTTTAAGTCGTTCTTAGGACAATGTTGCTTAGTAAATTTATCCCTTTCAAAATAGGAACGAAACCAGCTTTACACAAATCCATGTTGAACCTTTTGAGCACACGATTATTGTAAGCTTCTTGAGGTAAGCCAAGAAATTTTCAATTCTTATCATGATAAATCTCAATCTCCAAAACTAAAGATGCCTCTCCAAGATCTTTCATATCAAAATTGGTAGATAGAAAACTTTTGGTCTCATTTAGTAATGACAAATCACTGCTGGCAAGTAAAATATCATCTACATAAAGAACAAGAAAAAATATGATGACTCCCACTGATCTTCATATAAATACACTAGTCAAACTTGTTCTCGATGAAACCCAACAGTGTCACAACCTTATCAAACTTCAAGTACCACTGGTGAGATGCCTGTTTGAGACCATAAATGGATCATTTCAATTTGCAAAACAAATTGTCATTTCCATTTTCCTCGAAGCCTTCAGATTGAGACATAAAAAATTTGCTCACTCAATTCTCCATTCAGAACAATAGTTTTAACATCCAGTTGATGCAACTCTAAATCAAAATGCGCAACTAAGTCCATAATAATTATGAATGAATCTTTAGTGGAAACATGTGAGAAAATTTTGAGTGTAATCAATACCTTCTCTTTGAGTAAAGCCTTTAGCCACTAAACACGCTTTAAACCTTTCAATCTGTCCCTTTTTATCCCTTTTAGTTCTTAAAAAATCCATTTGCAACCTATTGGTTTGAAACCATCAGGTAATAAAACTAGCTCCCATACACCATTTTTCTTCATGGAGTCGATCTCATCATCCGTAGCTTCTATCTATTTTGAAGAATGTGGACTATTAAGTGCTTCACTAAAAGTAAGAGGTTCCACAAAATGACCAAGATCACATTCACCTTCTCCAAGGTAAATAAATTTATCATCACACCTTATTGACATCTTTTGTCTTTGAGATCTCCATATAGAAGGTACTTCTGGAATAACCTCTATTTATTGACCATCATTTTGAATGACATATTCCACAATTAGATTTCTCTGATAACAAGACCCTCATCAACAACAAAACCTTCTTCAATAATAGGTTCCTCATCAATAGCAGGACCCTCGTCATCTTGGATAGTAGGAGCAATATATTCATCAGCAATGGGAGTGTTATCAACTAGAGTAAGAATAAGACTGCTATTATTATCATCTCTTGAAAAAGAGATAGGAATAAAATTTCCTTTAGATGACTCCCCCATTTCAAGAGATGGTGAAGTAATATTTTCAGCAACATCAAATTCCAGAAATTTAGCAGTCTGAGATTCAACAATTCGCGTACCACGAGTAGGACAGAAAAAGCGATATCCTTTTGAGCGCATTGGATAACCAATGAAATAACAACGATTTGTTCTCGAATCTAACTTTACAAATTAGGATCATAAATCCGTACTTCAGCTGGACAACCCCATACATGAAGATGATTTAGACTAGGCTTTCTCTCAATCCACAACTCAAAAGGATTTTGGAAACAGATTTACTGGGAACACGATTTAAAATATAAGTTGCAGTCATGAGTGTTTCACCCCATAAAAACTCTGAAAGATTTGTTCTACTTATCATATTTCTGATCATATCCATGAGAGTGCGATTTCTCCTTTCAGCAACGCCATTTTTCTCAGTGAACCTGACATATTGTATTGAGAAACTACACAATTTTCTGGAAAATATCCAGCAAAAGGCCTCATGTGTGTTTAGATTCTATATAACAACCAGAATATTCTCCTCCGCGATCAAAATGAACAAATTTTATGACTCTTCCCAATGATTTCTCAAGAACATTTCGAAAGATTTTGACTTTATCAAAAGCGTTGGATTGTCTCTGATCAGGTAGGTGAGGCCATAAGAAGAAAAAAACATCGATAAAAGTTATAAAATACTTGTTGCTGCACAACGTGTTGGAATAAGGTTTACTGATGTTAGTGTGGATAATCTCTTATAAAGAGTGACTATAGTGAGCAGTCTGCTTTCTTATTTTAGTCAATTTTTCACCAGTACAATCAGCACAAGTATCACAACCAGAAACATCAACAGGAGAAAGAATTTTAGCTAGAAGTAATCGATCAATTCTTTCTTTAGAAATATGACCCGATTTATTGTGCCAGAATAATAAGGATGTTATCTTAATATAAGATTTCTTATCCACAATATTCACAATATTGAAAAAGGAAACTAAGGAAGTCAATGATAATTTGAAAAGAATATCAGAGTAAAAACAGTTTCCAATTATTCGGAGTCAAACATAATGTCAACACTATAATTGGCAAAACGAAAAGAAAATCATTGTTTAACTATAAGCGGAAGCGAAACTGAATTACTTTAAAAGTAAGAATCAAGAAAGTACTGTTCAAGACAATCTGAACACTAAACTGTAATTCAAGAATAAATATGCCAACATAGATAACATCATCGCTAACATAAGTGCCACTTTAAGCTTTGACTCCTTCTCACTTATCTTCTTGAAATCCCTTAGCCTCTGGTTGTTGTTGTTTGTCTTCATATTTTCTTTATCCTTTGTTGGGCTTGAGTTGAGAAACAAAGTGAGAAGACTCATTCTTTTCATTTTGTTAGCTTGCTTGTTTCAGCTACACACTGAGAAATTAGATCACTAAAACTCCATGTTTTATTATAAGTGTTGTAGGCTGTCTTGATAAGACTGAAAGAGGCAGGAAGTGCATGAAGAGCTCGATGAATAATGAAAGAGTCAGGAAGAGGAATATTATGATCTTTCAACTTGGACTGAACATTCACCAATTTCAGAATAAAATCTCGCACTCCTTTTATTTTTCATACTTAATGGTTGCCATTTCATCCATAAGATGTCCAGCTTTAGCGATTTCACTAGTGTGAAATAGTTTTTCTTTGCTTTGAAAAACTCATTAGTATTTAAGGTGTTTGGCAAACCATCAAAAGATGTTCAGGAATTAAACGGTTCATAGCAATGAAACTAAGATGATTTGAATTTTTCCAATGTGCATGAAGAATTTTTTTATTTTTTATTTTTTTTTTTTTGGGCAACAATTCTGATATTAGAATAAGATCAGCAGATTTTTCTTCTCGAAGGCATAAGTCCAAATCTATTATGCCTAAAGTATTTTCACATCTCGTTTCCATGTCTTAAAGTTGAAGCATTCAGAATTCAGATGAAAACGGTATTGTTGTTCGTAGAAAGGAGACCGAAAAATCCAAAAAAATAAAACTTGAATAAGCAATATGAGCGATGCATTAGAAAATATTGTAGAGTCAACTGGTCATTATAAACTCCCCTTTGGGGTGAGAATATAACACACACATGATCTACCTTCATGAAGTTAACAACAAAGAAAAAATACATATCATTGAAGAATTTTATTACCTTTGGGCAAATAAAATTCTTAAAAATATGTATTAATTCAAGCAAAAAACTAATAATAAATTTATATATTTAAATTATTACCTTTGGGCAAATAATTAAAATATATACATTTAATATTAACTCACTTCATGGAATGTGAACTAATATATGTAAATACTACCTTTGGGCAAGTAATTACACATATAGTCAACCAAAAGATATAATATTTTCTTCAACATGTGAAATTTGGTGATAAAACAATCATTGAAAATTAATAATTTTCAACCAAATTTCCAAAAGAGATATATAATTGCTTTTATTATATTGATAATCAAAAAATAAAGTGTCCACCATAACACATTATTTTTGTATCAAACAACCAAGTTTTTTTTAACTTTAGAACAACAAATAATCAAAAGATGTGAATATAAGAAAATTGGTGGAGACTACATAGTTAAATAAGGGAGTGACTATGTCTAATGGAACGAGAAGAAATTCAAAAAATTTTCTATGATTTACGGATTTTGAAAAATCATCAAAAATTATTTTTAATAATTTTTTTAACTGCATAATCATCATTAAAATAATAATAATTATTAAATTGCGTCAAAAAATTAATTAAAAATCACCAAAAAATCAGAAATCAAATTCTAATAATGCTGGAAAAAAGAATCGTCGAAAACGGAGTCATTAAACTACCTCACTCTCTCTCACTCTCCGGCAGCCGCGAGTGGGCTTCGTCCCAGCGGGTTGTCTTCAACCTCCAGCAGCTTCCATGGCTGCAACATGGATCTTGTGCGACCCGGTTCAAACCCGGTCGGGTCGGGATGAAATTCCGGCCATAAAAGTGACGAAACGGAGGGGAAAAAGAGGGATTTTGATTGGTTTACAATTTCTAATAGATCTATGTCTCTAATTTTGGCTATTAATTGCTAAAAAAAATAGATCTAAAGAAAAGCTATCCAAAAAATAAAGAACATAAAAAAAAGTTTATTTGGATATCAATCTTGATCAAAATTCAAAATTAATCATTGAAGAACATTCATAAACAATTAAGAATGAGATATCTATAATCAATTTTAAATTAAAAACAATAAAATCAAAAAACACAAATTATAATTTCATATTATAATTATATAAACCCTAAAACTTTAAAGTTAAAATTCTCTTAATATACACAATGATTTCATGCATGTAATATATCAATAGAACGAGAATTTGATGATAAACAAAACCCCTAAAGTTTTAAGATTTAAGAACAAAAAATTCAACATAAAATAATAACGAAATTCATATGTAATTATGGATAATTAACATATGCAAATTAATTATACTAATTATAGGTTCTAAATCATATACAATAGGCAATTTGATACCACATGTTAGAAAAATTAATAATAAACCCAAGATCTATTTGTATATAACATAGAACACAATAATAATATATAATAATTAAGTATGCGTACCTGATTGATCCATAGCAATTATCTCTGTTTGATCCACAACAGTTACTCCACTTTGATAGTGCAATACTATCAACTAAGTCTTCCTCCCTAGATCTCTAAATCAGAAGCAGTTTATTTATCTGATTATCAAAAGGTATACAATTGTGATGAGACAATATGTATTTATAGAGTTAGGGAGGGGACTTAGCTACAAAACCCTAGTTGGGCTGGGCCTGCTCATCAAAGGCTTCAGTCAACTAGAAAAGCCCACACTTCTGCTTCACCTAGACTTTACACACAGATGCTAAGCCCATTAACAATTGATCACCAACAACATGGGCTAACACAGCAAAGAACTATCCAATCAACCAAGTTTTAATAAAACCAATAAAACTTAATGTAAGCCCAAATAAAAAGTCTAACAACATTTACAAGGGCAACTTCAAAACAATTTAATTTTTGAGCCAAATCCAATAATAACTACTATATTAGTCTCCTTCACATGTACGTGGATCTAAAGAATACTTATAGAATTACATGGTGTATACATTAATGTCATATTATATTTAAAATAGTAAAGACCTAATTTTAATAAATGTAATTAAATGAATTTTTTTTTTACAATTACTATGAATATATATTTTAATCGAATGCACATATATTATTCCTCTGTACTTTTGTGGTCCAAAGGTTTTACTGTACATTTTTGCGTCACTAGCTTCCGCGTCGCACTGGATGCTTATTAGATGATGACCTATATATCTTTAAGTTGGCTTTTGGTCCCGATGATCACTTTCCTATATATTCCCATCTCTATATATACCTAGATGATATATATCATTATCATTTGTTATATATATTTCTGGAAATTAGCATTCAACTATTTCAATCTCATGATGATCATGAATATAATTAATTTGAACACAATCATGTCACGCGCGCAGAGATATTAGATCTTATATATCTTATTTATTCCAAGTATCAAATTCAATTACCCATATAATTAATTAAATTTTTACTTTGTGTATTTATGTGTAATGCCAAGCATCTTAAAGTGTCTAGTATGATCTAAAATTTCTTTTGGACTTGATTTTACCTTTTGTATTCCCCGAAAAATCTATTTTATGGTATAGAGGCCGCTTAATTATATATGACCTCCCCCTCTAGCATTATCACATATAGATCAATACTGTTCATATAGATCAATATATGTAAGCTATAATTAATGCGTGTAACGCCATCTTATATATGTATTTCAAGTTATTTATAAGCCTTATGTCTAAAACAAATAATTACAAGATTAGAAATAATATTTGTAACAACTAATTATATTTAAGTAAAATATTTGATAGTAAAACTTCTTTCTATATATTAAGAATTTATTAAAATTTTACAGTAGAGTCAAATATATATTAACTAGCTTGATTAAAATGAGACTTGTCAACATGTGTCTAACATCCTTTTGTTTCCATTCAAAGAAAAAAAAAAAAAAACTTCATTTTGTTTACTTTATTATTTTGTTAAGTTCCATGTTGAGAAATGCACAAAAGGTTCTTTAAAATTATTTAACATGTTTCAAATCATGTCATCCGAACTTACATTCATATGATGGAATTAGAGAAGAATCACAGGAGGGGCCAAACAAATATTTTTATATATTTATTTTTACGGTATATATACAATTATCATTTAACATTTAAAATAATTAAAAAATGTACAAAATGCTTCTACACAACTTAGATTATCTCTAATAGATAGTGTAAAAATTTTGTTCTAAATTTAGCTAAAAAAAAAGTTAATGGTATATTTACTGCAAATTTTACACCATTAATTATTAGAATTTTATTTTATAAACATGAGCAACAAAAAATACATATACACCACACTTATATATTACTTGATTAGAGATGCACCTATATGAAAATAAACATCACACAAACAAATTCTCAATTCAATACTGGATCTGGGTTTTTTCTTGTGTATTTTTCTTAAAAAAATTTCATAGACTTTTATTATAACAAATCAATTGTTCTTTTTAGTAGCAAAAAGTTTAATTAACTACTTAATGTAAATTATATAAATTACATATTAAAAATAAAATTTCCAAAAGATTAAGGGGGACATATATGGCTACCACATTGTAATTATTAGTAAAATTGGAAAGAATCAAATTTAAGTCCTTGAACACAATCTACTGCAAAATTTGTTGAGAAAAATGGAGAAATACAATTTAATATGTATCAAATTAGCTCGAAAGAGGAAGAAAGAATCTAAATAATTAATTAACTACTACATAGAGATTTCGTTGCTATATTATCTAAAAATTAAGTTATTGACAAACTTGAGAATGTAAAGTGGGAAACCGTGTAAAGTAAATTTAATAAGATGTGTACAGACCCGCATCTAATTATATTTATTATATATAAATGTAATTATGTAACAGAATTATTTAGGGTTTAGAATTTAAGTTTCTATGTTAACTTTAAATATTATTGATATTATTAATCTTATTTTTAAATTTATTAGTTTAACTTTAAATTAAAATAAAATGAAAAATTATGTAAATATTTTATATAAAGAAATTTAAATTTAACATATTATAAATATTTTTAATCATATTTTTAATTTTATTATTATTTATTTTATATTTTAAATTGAATTCACACACCACATAAAGTTTGAAATAAAAATTTATATTTATATTTAACCCATATATAGACACACTCAAATTTAATGAAAAATAATTGAGATATAATATTAGTGACTCATTTAAAGGATTTTTGAAAGAGAGAACGCAATATATATGTAATATTAGCTAGGTTGTAAGGATTCGTTTCTAGGGTGTAGAGATATGGACAGTCTTGACACAAACTAACACACACTTCCATTAATTGGTCATGTTGGATTTATTCTTTCTTTGACAAAGGTATCATATACCACGCGCACCCTAAAGTGAAAATATAACGATTTTGGTGAAAAGTTTATTAATATATAGTAGAAAGCTATTTAAGTTTGGAGAAAAAAAAAAGTAAATGCCATCTGTAAAAAGGAATGATACAGCTGCATGACAAAATAGAGAGGTATATATGCGTACTTTGTACTATATACACTAACTGGTCCCTACTCCCCAACCAAACCTAATCTTAACTTGGACAAAATAATCATGCATGTGTACGCACACGTTTATGTTATGTTGTTGGATTAATATTTAACTATATACAATTGATAAGGATGATATAGATTTTTCAGAAGTCTATGCATCAACTATATTAACATACAAACTAATATGATGATGAGTGAAAAAAAAATGAACGTACGATTAGTCATACCTATATAGCTATAAATAGTTATATATGATTTTGGTTTACTTTTACTCCTCATTCATTATTAACAGTATGGGCCGGTTTTTGCTTTAGAGCACTCTCAATAGTTGGGCTAAAATAGTTTAATTTGAGACAAAATTACAAAATTGAGCTTCCAACAAGTGTGATAAAACTTAGTTATTTTACATATTTTTTAGCTCAATGAATAGTGTTTAGCTAAATGTATAAATAAGTATTCATTAAACTAAACATATTTTAATATTATTTTCTTTAATTTTTCTATATGTGTAATAGTATATGAGTTATGAATATAAAATGAATAAAATATACTAAAAATATAATATTTAAATGATAGAGAAAAAATAGAGAAGTTGATATATGATATAATGTAAAAGTTTGAGGTAAAATAGATAAAAAATAAAGTTTTGGTGTTATATTTTAAAGAATAGAATAGAAAAATATTGGGAGTGCTTATATATGATTTTGGTTTTATATAAATTTGATAGTCTTCTCATTGTTTTATATGGAGGAGAATTATCTAAATTTTGTAATTAAATAGTGTGTTTTTGGCTAAATTCAAGAAAAACAATATCATTATTCTTAGTGAATTCAAGAAAAATAATAGAATCAATTAATTAAGAATCAATTATATTTATATGAACTATTAGGTACTAGTGGGGTCTAGCACATTATAGACGTGTCACGTTGCGATTGACTAGTAATATACTTTAAAAGTTATTATATTAAATTATATAGGACCTGATATTTGATTGCACCAATAGTAATATTGATACGTAGAAGTAGAAGGGTGTTAGCCACCACTCTATTTATATGTATATATCGTTGAAGAGTCATTATGGACTCTAACTCCAAGCAGATTTTTCTATTTACCCACCAATTATTTAGAAGTTGCTACAAACACTTAGCATTAATAGAGAAAGAAATTGACTAGACTTTTCTAGCTTTGGGTCTAAACTCAAGTTAACCACAAATAAATCTAAAAATTTCTAGTCTTGCATGTAAATAACTAGAATTTTCTACTCTTCATAATATAGCAAGTGCCACCGACTTTTGGCATGTATATATAGGGGATTATTGGTTCCCTTGTGGTGCGTGGTGAGTTATGTAAAAATCTTAATGCACAAAGTGAGTGCGTTTTAGTGTCATCAATTAAGTCCTACTAAGAGTGCCATAAAACTAGTGCAAAAATATTAAGTGTTCTTAAAAAGTGTAAGTAACTTTTAAGTAGTGTGAGTGTCTTGTAAATAAATGTGTGAGAGCAATTTGGTTATAGTAGAAAGTTTCAGTCTTGGTGTAATTTCACATGTATGTATGAGTACAAGAAATGTCACTTTTACCAGTACAGTTCGTTATTGTGCTGGTAAAAGTTATTAGAAATGTCACTTTTACCAACACAGTTCGTTATTGCTGGTAAAAGTAACATTTACTAGTGCATTTCGCAAACTGCAATGGCAAAAAGATCAAAGTTTTACCAGCGTACATTTACAGTGGCTAAAATCTAACTTTTACTAGTACATTTACGCGTTGGGAAAAATCTTTTTTGCCAGCGCTTTTCATTTTATGCAGACAAAAATTCTAATACCAACATTGATTTGCCAACCCTTTTTTGCCAATACATCATGGATAAATTCTATTTTACCAGCGCAATACCAACTAGTTTATATATAACTGAGTGTGTATATATCAATGTATATAAATAGAGAATAAGAAAAAGACAAAAGAAAGAGAGAGAGATAGATTTGGGCTGAAGAAGAAGAAGAAGAAAAAGGAAAAAAGGACAGATCTGGCTGGTTGACGGTAGGGTTTAAAATTAGGTTTAATTTATTTATTTTTTAAAATTTTGATTCAGTTTTTAAATATTCTTGTGGTTAATTTAATGTTTTTATTTAATTTTAGTTTTTAAAATAATTTCAAAATGAAAATTTAATAAAATTAATAATTTGAATCAATAAGATACTGCCTTGTAGCTAGGTGAGTATGTACGTTAACAAAAAAAAATTAATCTTATTATGGTAAACTTGGTTAGCCCTTAATGAAAAAAAAGTGGTCTTCTTTTCAAAAAAAAAAAAGTTGTTATAGTGCTTGTATTATATGTGGAGTGACACAGTCACAATAAATCATTTTATATATATATATGTGATTTGGTTATTCTCGATCGTCAGCTACTTTGGAATTGGCATTTCCCTTTCCATTCGCTCTTACATATCTCTTATCTAAATTAAGTTGGAACTTTAATTTGTCAATTTCAAGTCAAAGAGATAGACTTCGTATCCGATTCTCGAACTCACTTTCTTTTTCTTACTTTTGTAATAACTTTATATTATATTTGATATATATAATATTTATATTATTTGTGGGGATGACGAAGCGCATTGTCGTCTACTACCGTAACTATACATAGTGTGGTATATATGCCAAAAAATTCTAAATGAAAATATCAACATATGTGCATTATCAATTATGGCATATGACGCTGATAGGTGCCGCTATAGCTTTTTCGTTTTTTTTTTCCTTCTTTAATTTTGTTATCATCATCAACTAATAAATTGGTATGAGTTATTTATTTTAATATATCATAATCAACTCTATGTATTAATTTACCATTATAATATAATTTTATAGGAGAAAGAGAGTACGTAGCGTACCCGCACTACAGAGATAGAAATAACCAAACGCTATAATGTATATTTTTTATAATAAGCTGCTAAACAAATACGGGAAGACATATATTATAAGATTCAATAAATAAGAGCTAAAATTAATGGTCGTGATCAAAGAGTTGGGTTATGATGATCTTGGTTGGGTTGGAGTGAAGAGTTGTTTAGATCTTGTATGGATCTATATTCGGTTGTATCGACAACATTTTTGTCAGCAGTGGCGATCAACGTGTCTTGGACATTTTGAGTTGTATTGTTTGCCGAGTCCCAAGCTGTGTCTATAGTTTCCGAAGCCAACTCCCCCATCTTTTCCGCTATTTTCGTCGCTCCTATAGCTCCTTCTCTTGCTTTATCTGCAACAAATCCCGTAACGCCACTCTCATCCTCAATCTTGTGCTCACTGTTTCTTCCACCAACGACGTCGTTTTCGGTGTGATAAGTCGTCGATTCGCTCTGATCACCTCTTCCTCCTATTTTCTTTATATAACATAAAAATGAAATTAAAAAGAGACATATAAATAAAATTACACTTATTATAATACAGTAGAATTTCTATTCAAGAATAGAGATGGACCAAGTAAATTATATTCTAATTGAGAAGTTATAACTAAATAGAATTATACTACAAAAAATTAAGAAACCAAAAAATATCAATATAACAATAATAACAATAAATAAACATTAATACTATATAATAACTGAAATATTTTAAAGTAAATATAATTTTATATATGTATTATAATTTAAAATAAAACTATTAATTTTAAATAGATAAATTTAAAAAATATATTATTCTTATATAGAGGTATATTTTGTTAATACGAGACTTAAAAAAATATATAACTAATTACAATTTAAAGATTATTCTTATTTATAATTGGCTTAAATTGGGACTTGATTATTTTATAATAAATTAGAAATTATTCTTCAATAGAGTATTCTTAAATAGAAGTTTTACTGTATTACATTTCTTCTTTTGTACACTTAACTGAAAAGGACTAACTAGTATTTATTTATATAGTTATTACTTAATAGGTACATACTTAAGTTACAAATTTAAGTTATATATTATAGAGTAAGATAATTATTAGCTAGCTACAAATATATTATATATATATGATGCATGTATAGAAAGAGAGAGAGATGTAACACCTGTGCGCGTTCATAAGCCGTGGAAAGTGAAACCCTGGTTATTCTGGAAAAACCCAGAGTAGGTTTAAACAGAAGCTTAGAAAAAGTGAACAAAGAACTACTCTTTCTTAGTATGTCCATATGTAATGTATAGATAATTAATTAAGTAGCTATATTTTCTGCTTTCAAAAATCCTGCCCGGTTACTTACAGGCCCACCTCGATTTACTTATAGCTCTCTAATTCTATACAAACAATACCATTAATATTGCATGAACTGTGTCCCAACAAAATATAATCTGACACGTGTCCGTGTCTACGATGACACGTCGTCAGAAACGACACGTTGGGGCCTATTCGGTGACACGCTCACTAATTAGCTGTCTGCCAAGGAGGTAGATAATAGGATTAATTGATTAAAATACAAAATGGATAATGTGGCTAATGGCACGGATCATATTTGGGTGCGTACGTGTGAATGAATATATGAATAAAAATTACGTACGTACGTAGTCGAACTACAGTATCGGCACCTCACTGACCAACGTGTTATTGTCTACTTAAGTATTAAGTGAAGAGTATAGCATGTATATGTGTCTTCGATTTAAGGAACACAATCTATATTATATATTTTTTATTCATGGAAGCATATTAATAAACTCCAATAAATTGATATTTTAATTGACTGACCCTAGGCCCGTTTAAAAAATTTCATTTTCCTTATCAATTATCATTATTCGGTGATAAGAACGAACAATGCACACACTTACAGATTCGTCAACCCAAAATTTTTGTTCAACTATTTATCGTCCGGCATGGTAATTCTGAAGCATACTTTTTATTGGAATAACAGAAGCTACACAGGATTCCAGTGAAAATGAAGCAATTATTTAATCTGTTATGTCACGTGTTTGTATTGTAAAGCAGTTAGTTTGTTAAATAATCAGTTGTAATTTCTGTTACAGTTAGTTAATCTCAACTAACTCCTTGTACTGCTTCCTTTGCGTGAATATATAAAAAGGACTCCTACTGCCTCAAGCTTTACATTGAGCAGTATCAAATCTCTTTCTTTCCATACAGTTCATCTTCCCTGTTTTTCTTTGTTCTTTGCTCTTTTTCATTCTCCTTCATGGTATCAGAGCTTCATGGCCAACAATGGCAATCAAGATCCTGCTGCAACACAAGCTCCAGCAACTGCTCAACATCAAGAAGCTGCACTCCCGAACAACAATCTTCTACCACTCAATCTAAGACTTGATCGAACCAACTACACGCTATGGAGGTCACTGGTTCTAGCAGCAACTCGAGCATACAATCTAGATGGATACATTCTGGGGACACTTCCACAACCTCAGCGTTTTCTAACTGGTAATGTCCCTAACCCTGCCTTTTCCTCCTGGTTACGCTTTGACCAATTTCTAATGCATTGGTTGATGAACTCCATAACCGAGGCCATGCTTGGTCATGTTATCAATGCTCAAACCTCTGCTGAAATCTGGACCACATTTGAGCAATTATTTGCCACAAGATCAAGAGCCAGGATACTACAAATCAGAGGGTTACTCCAATCGACCAAGAAAGGCTCCTTATCTGTTGATGATTACATTCTAAAAATGAAGCAATACAGTGATTCTCTTGCTGCAGCTGGACAATCTTTAACAGATGAGGATCTCATACTGTATGTT
This sequence comes from Cannabis sativa, assembly GCF_029168945.1. NCBI lineage: Eukaryota > Viridiplantae > Streptophyta > Magnoliopsida > Rosales > Cannabaceae > Cannabis > Cannabis sativa. The sequence goes on along the minus strand of NC_083601.1, from coordinate 35,822,074 downwards.
CTTGGTGGACTTGGTGCTGAATACGAGGCTGTTGTTGTTAATCTTACTTCAAGATCAGAAAAACTCACCCTCCAAGAAGTCCAATTCATGCTACAAAGCCGAGAAATGAGGATAAATCAACACACCACTGAGTCTCTCACTAATGTTCAAGCAAATCTTGCTATTGTCTCCTACAACAACAACAATCGAAACAATCAAAGCTACAATGGTCGTGGCTACAGGGGTTCAAATCGTGGTGGCAGAACCAACAACACAAACTATGGAGGCAGGGGTAGAGGTTCCAACAGACCTACATGCCAACTTTGTGGGAGAGTTGGACACACAATAATAAAGTGCTACCACATATTTGACATTAATTTCACAGGTCCGACACATGATCAAGGAGCTTCAAACTCCTCCACCCCATCCGAAACCCCACAAGCTCATCTCTCTCAAGCCACTACTACACCAGATTTCTCAACAGATTGGTACATTGACAGTGGGGCCACTCATCACATGACCAACAATGCAGACAACCTAACCACCTCCACAGATTACAAGGGCAAGGCAAAGGTTATAGTTGGTAATGGTTCCACTATCCCTATCTTAAAAATAGGTTCAAATTTCATTCACACACAGTCTTTTAATTAATATTGCAAGACATTCTTCATGTTCCCAATGTTTCTAAAAATCTCTTAAGCATTTCTCAATTTACCAAAGATAACAATGTTACCCTTGAATTTGATGATGTGTGTTGTCTTATCAAGGACAAGAACACCAAGCAAGTTCTTCTTCGGGGTAAAGTTCACCAAGGCCTTTACCAGCTCAAAGTTCTCAACTCAAAGTCACCCCAATCTTCCTCTGTCACTACAGAAGTCACTCCCACTAATCCGAGTGCTTTCAACTTCACCACCACAAGTAACCCTGTGTATGACAAATCAAGAATTTCTGATGTTTGGCATTGTAGGCTAGGACATCCCTCTTTCAATGTACTAGCTAAAGTTCTTACCACTGTTTCTCCTCAAACTAAATGTACTAAACACACTTTCTGTGATGCTTGTCAAATAGGCAAACAACACCATTTCAGTTTTAAAAGCACTCCTAATAAAACTACTATGCCTTTTGAATTAATCTTGTCTGATGTTTGGGGACCCTCTTTCCATGTTTCCAATGATGGATACAAATACTATCTTAGTTTTGTTGATGATTACACTAAATATGTTTGGCTTTTCCCAATGCAAACTAAATCTGAAGTGAATAGTTTATTCATCAAATTCAATCACTATGTTGAAAGGTTCTTTCAAGCCAAAATCAAGAGTGTACAAACTGATTTAGGTAAAGAATTTGAACCTCTCTATAAACTATTTCACTTTTTGGAAATTGTCCAAAGAAATTCATGCCCCCACACTCATCAACAACAAGGCAAAGTAGAAAGAAAACACAGACACGTGGTTGATATAGGTCTAACCCTTCTTGCACAAGCCCAAATGCCTCTCACTTTCTGGTGGGAAGCATACACTTCTGCTGCCTACATTATAAATAGACTACCTAATCAAACCATAGATTTTCTTTCCCCATATGAAAAGCTTTATCACCAAAAACCTGATTATAACATGTTCAAGATTTTTGGCTGTTCTTGCTTTCCCATGCTTAGACCATATGAATCACACAAAGTGTCTTTTCGATCTGCAAAATGCCTTTTTATTGGCTACTGTTTAAACTCAAAAGGATTTAGATGTTTGCATCCTAGTGGTAGGATCTATGTAGCTAGGAGTGTCACCTTTAATGAGTCTGAATTTCCCTACAATGAACTGTTTGCCCCACCTGTTCCTACACAACATAAGTCACCTATCTACATAGACTCTAACCAATACACCATACCTCCCATTACACCAGCAGATATACCACCAACTCCCCCACCCGATCCTCCAAGTGAATCTTTCAGTACCAACTCTGACAGCAATACACCTACTCCCATCTCACCAACTTCCTTCACTTCAAACACCTCTTCACAACACAGTAACACCAATAATCAACCTATAACCAATGTTCATCCCATGCTCACTCGAGCAAAAATGGGAATCTTTAAGCCTAAAACCTATCTGTCAACATCTGAACCAGAAGTGGAACCAACATCAGTTAAAGAAGCCCTTGCTAATCCTAAGTGGAGAAATGCCATGGACAAAGAGAACACAGCCTTGGTCAAAAATAACACATGGACCCTTGTTCCCAAACCAGAGGATGCTCAAATAATCAGCAACAAGTGGCTGTTTCGAATTAAATACAATGCTTACAGCACCATAGCCACTTACAAAGCTAGACTCGTGGCAAAAGGATTTCAACAAGTCCCAGGTATCGACTTTTTTGAAACATATAGCCCTGTGGTTAAACCATGCACTATCCGTGTCATTTTCACTCTTGCAGTCACCTACAAATGGGAAATTCAGCAAATTGACATCAATAATGCTTTCTTGAATGGTGAACTTCAAGAAACGGTTTACATGGCTCAACCACAAGGTTTCATTGACCCTCACTATCCTCATCATGTGTGCAAACTAAACAAGGCCATCTATGGTTTAAAACAAGCCCCACGGGCTTGGTATGATCAACTCAAGCATTTCTTGTTGTCATTGGATTTTCAGCAATCAAAATCAGATACCAGTCTGTTTTATAGCAACAAAAGAGGCAAACTTTTATTATTACTCATCTATGTTGATGATATTTTAGTTATAGGTGCTGATAATGATCAAGTACAACACATTATTCAAGTTCTACACAACAAATTTGCTCTTAAAAAACTCGGGCCAGTCAATTACTTTCTGGGTTTTGAAGTGCAAAAAGACAACAACACAGTCCACCTTACACAACAGAAATACATAAAAGATCTCTTGACAAGAACTAATATGCTGACAGCCAAGCCACAATCCACTCCAATGTGTTCAAATGCCAAACTCACTCATGACTCGGGTGCCTCTTTGCAAAATGTGACAGAGTACAGAAGTATCATCGGGGCATTACAGTACCTATGCCACACTCGACCTGACATTGCATTTGCTGTAAATCGTCTAAGCCAATTCATGTCTCAACCAACAACTGAACACTGGGGAGCTTGCAAACGTGTTCTCAGGTACTTAGTTGGCACTCAACACCTTGGACTTACCTTCAAACCAGCACAAGTTCTTGACCTTCAGGGCTTTACAGATGCTGATTGGGCTGGCTGCTCCATTGATCGAAAGTCCACCTCAGGCTATAGCATCTTTTTGGGTGGTAATCTCATCAGTTGGTGCTCCAAAAAGCAACAAGTTATTGCTCATTCCAGTACTGAATCTGAGTACCGGGCTTTAGCTTTGGCAACCTCTGAAATAATTTGGCTACAATCTCTCCTAGCTGAGTTATCTATCACCACTTTTCAGACCCCTATTCTATGGTGTGACAACATGGGAGCTGGATCCCTTGCCTCAAATCCAGTCTTCCATGCTAGAACCAAACATATCGAAGTAGATCTCCACTTCATCAGAGATAGAGTTCTTGGCAACAAACTTGATGTGCGTTATGTTGATTCCAGCAATCAGATTGCTGACATCTTCACTAAACCACTTCCAACATCTTCATTCCACTTCTTTCGATACAAGTTGACACTTGGTGTTCACCCGTGCAACTTGAGGGGGGATATTGGAATAACAGAAGCTACACAGGAGTCCAGTGAAAATGAAGCAATTACTTAATCTATTATGTCACGTGTTTGTATTGTAAAGCAGTTAGTTTGTTAAATAATCAGTTGTAATTTCTGTTACAGTTAGTTAATCTCAACTAACTCCTTGTACTGCTTCCTTTGCGTGAATATATAAAAAGGACTCCTACTGCCTCAAGCTTTACATTGAGCAGTATCAAATCTCTTTCTTTCCATACAGTTCATCTTCCCTGTTTTTCTCTGTTCTTTGCTCTTTTTCATTCTCCTTCACGTTTGTTTTGGAATACTTTTGTTATATATTGCAAAATTGAGCAATCAATTAGGTCCCGTGAGTACCACTTTTGTAGAAGAAGAACGAGTCACATAAAAGTTCACCAGAACAGAACATCACATATGCCGCCATCTCACCGAGCAAAGCTAGTTAGTATTGTGTACACTTTTTTCTTTTGAAGAAAAACTTATTTTTTAAAAACTTATTTTATTTAATTAACTGTTTTTAGATGTATGTAATTAATAATTAGTAAATTAAAACGATTTCTCCTCAATTTTTTAGAGCGAACAAAAAGACATTCCAGTTTTTTCATCAAGTTTTACATTCGTATTTTTGTATTAATATTTTCAAGCAGTAATATTTGAGGAAAAAAAATATTTATTAAATTATTATTTTATTTAATTAATTTTTTAAAACGTATTTAATTAATTGAGAAACTCAGAATTCAACTTTTTAATAGATTAGATTATCTCTCGAATCGCTTGTTAAAAAGTTAACAAGTGGAGTCTCCTAAAACTGTATTAAACTAATATAAGTTTGACATTCAATTAATTTTTTATTTATTAAAAATTAAACTTTTACCTGATTCTATTTAGGTTAACAGGAATCTTGACTCGTGCGATCTCTATATAACGCAAGAGGACCAACTGGAAAAAGAATTTTTTCTTTTTGAGAACAGACATCTCTTTTTTCTCGTAAACAATTTTACATTCGTATTAATTTCGATCAACAGTAATATTTGAAGGTGTATTAATTCAATTAATGGTTTTCTACAAATCTTCAGCAATGTCGCCATTAGCATATATAAAGATAATTAGATAACTATATATAATTGTTATTGAATGACACCATTGTTATAAGAGGAAATTACACTTAGTATGGGATTTTAAAAGTTCTTATGGTAAATATGGCACATTTAAGTTTGGCCAATTTATATGGTATTTTTTTGTTTTTAGATTTTTTTATGGTATTTGATATGCCATATATATGTAATTAGGTTTCTAAATCCCATATTTAATGTTTTTATTTATTTAGGAAGTTTTATTTGTCATTGATGCCGGAAAAGTCACCGGAATTTACTGCCGGTGCCGGAAAAGTCGCCGGAGTAGCGGTCGGTCCCGGAAAAGTCGTCGGAGTTGCTGCCGGTGCCGGAAAATTCGTCGGAATTGGCATTGTCACCGGAAAAATCACTGAAAAATCACCAAGAAACCGGTTTCTTGAAGTCTAAGAAACCGGTTTCTTGGTGATTTTTCCGTTGACAATGCCAATTCTGACGACTTTTCTGACGTTAGTTGCTACTCCGGCGACTTTTCCGCACCGACAAGAACTTCAGAAAAGTCATCAGAATTGGCATAGTCGCCGGAAAAATTATCAAGAAACTGGTTTCTGGTTTCTTGATGAAGAAACCAGTTTTTTGGTAATTTTTCCGGTAATTTTTCTAACGACAATGGCAATTCTGACGAATTTTCTAGAGTTGGTAGCAACTCTGACGACTAATACACTAGCAGCTACTCCGGTGACTTTTTCAGTACCGACAGTAAACTCTGGGAAATTCGTCAGAATTGGCATTGTCCCCGAAAAAATTATCGAAAAAATCACCAAGAAACTAGTTTTTTTTGTTCATCAAGAAACCAATTTCTTGATGAAGAAACCAGTTTCTTGGTAATTTTTTTTGTATTTTTTTTTCTCTATTTGGTTGATTGATGAAACTGGTTTCAATTATTTTCAGTGTATATCATTTTTGTTTTGTTTTCATAATCTTTATTATTGTTGTGTAACAAAATTAGTTCTTTGATGAAGAAACCACTTTCTTAGTGAAGTTCTTGATGAAAAAACCACTTTCTTGGTGATTTTCTAATGATTTTGCTGGCGACAATACCAATTCTGACGACTTTTTTTACGCCAGCAATAACTCCGGCGGTTTTTCCAACACTAGGATCTACTCCGGCAACTTTTTCGGCACCGACATCAAACTCCAGAATAGTCGTCGGACTTGGCATTGTCACCGGTAAAATTACCAGAAAAATCACTAAGAAACCGGTTTCTTCATCAAGAAACCAGTTTCTTGGTGATTTTTCCAGCGACAATGCTAATTCTGACGACTTTTTCGGCGCCGGCAGCAACGCCGGTGAATTTTCCGGCACCGGCGGCTACTCTGACGACTTTTTCCGACGCCAGCAGTAAACTCCGGTGACTTTTCCAGCACGAGTGACAACTTCGGCAATCACTATAGTTTTATTTGTTTTATTTTTTTAAAAAAAAATAAATATGAAGGGAATTTTAATATTTTTTTATGGTAATTTAATTAAGTTTTTATTTTTTATGAATTTTAAATTCATATTTCTTTTTAATGTTTTATATGGTTTTTTTTAGAAAAAAAGCCATATTTTTAGTTTGATTGGTTAGATAATGCCATATTTAATGACACTTACTTTTTATGCCATATTTATCATAACCTTAATAATTTTTCCCATATTTTTTAAAATAGCCCTTGTTATAACTATAGGTTTGGGCCAACCTATATTGAGCCTAAACATCTAATTTTCCTTTATTAGGTATATCTAGCCCATCATTCCTAAATACTTCTCTTGTTGCTCGTGTGATTGTGGAGAATTCGGAAGTATCTCAACTTCAACTATTCGAAGTATGTTCCTATTATTATTAGACCCCAAATCATACATTAATATTTTAAAATAATAAGAAAGAGTTTATCAATACATGTGTTCGCAATTCTTGAATGTAGTAATGAAGGTAGACAATTATAACTCAAATTATTAAACCTTTTGTGAGACAGTTCTTATATATATACTAGTAAATACCCCGCGCTTCGCGGCGGATATATAAAATATTTTAGATTATATATAAATAAATTGTGTATTTTAATCAATAATAATTACTTAATAAAAATAGATTAAAATTTTAACTTTATTAATAAAAAATTTGTGACATAAATACTTAAAATATTAAATTTGTTGCTAGTAAATACCGAAATGCTAAAAATAATAACATAAATCCTCATTTATGGTTTAATTTTTATTCTGATGTGTGTGTTATTAAGTTCTGGGTTCGAATTTTATTATGTGTGTTTTTAATGTTTGAGTTTTAGTATTTTACTGGGGTTATAATATTTGAGTTTGTGCTTATGAGATCTGTTTTTATTAATTAATTTATTTATTTTTATAGATTTTGAGAACTTGAAATTTGATATTGTTTCTATTGATTATTGAGATTGAAAGTTTAATTTTTCATACGGGAATTAAAATTTATTTTTCCGTTTCACTGATTGAAAAATATTAGTAGAAAGTTTATGGAATTGGAATTTTGAATATATGAAAATAGAATTGAAAAATAGCATTTTAATCGAGAATCAAAGTTTATTGTTAATCTCCTTACAAAAAAAAAGTTTATTGTTAATCTGTAAAGATAATATGGCTAGAAGAAGATGGAAAAATTAATTTTTATTTCACTTAATATGTATATAATATTTTTTTTTGAATAATATGAAATTATTTTAATTATTTTTTGTTGTTTAAAATTATTTTTTCTAAATAATTATTAGTTTGACCAATACTATATTTACACGTGGCACTTTATTGATCAATTAACAGAACGATAAATTGAGTGTTAAGTTTAGAAATTTGAGGATATCAATAAGAACTACAATGATGACATCACTTTATATGATTGGAATATAAAAATAATACATTATGAAAAAATTTGATTCATAATCTCACACCTGTTTCTTCTTCTACATAATCTTACATCTGCTTTTTTTTTGTTCAATTTATAATAAATTTTTTCTATAAAAAAAAAATACTTTTCCTATATTTTGCAAATAAAAAAAAAAACTTCACATATATATAGTTATGAATACATATATCTAAATAATTGAATAATTATTTAATTTAATCTATATTTATTATTATGTGTTTTTTAAAAATTAATTAATTTAAGATAAATATTTTTATAGAAAATTTATTAAAATAATAGTAAAATATTAATTTGTAAATTTATGCTAGTAAAATATTAATTTGTAAATTTATGCTTTTATAAAATATTAAAAAATTGAGAGAATTTATATATCTATATAAAAGATAAATATGAGGCGGTGACGTGGCGGTAAAAAAGTGAGTTATCATATAGAAAAATAATTTAAGATACATATACAGTGAGTTTAGTAAGTGATAAAAAAATAGGTGAGTTATCATTTTCAAAATTACGTCATATTTGAAAGAAAAAAACTAATAAAAAAATCGTGTAGTTTAAAAAAAGTGATTTTATAGTTAATATTTTTAAATTATATAATATTTGAGTTTTATAAAAAAAAAACGTCAACAAACATGTTATCATATTTTAAAAAATATATATACTAATTAATAGAGTAAATCAATTGAGTTTTATAAAGAAAAGGTAAAAAAATAATTTATTATATTTTAAAAAATATATATACCAATTAATTAAAATAAAAAAAAATTAGAGAGTAGATATTTTTTGGTATATACGTTGAGTGTAGTTTTTTTAATTAATGTTTTATTTTATTTTTTTTTTAAATAAATGACTACGTTAATTGTAGTTTTTTTTAATTAATGTTTTATTAGAAAATAAAAAAAATGAAAAAAAAAATAAAGGAATAATAGATAGATATATTTGGAGTGATTTTTTTAGTTAATATCTATATTAAAATATACTCATTAGAGAGATTTTAGAGGCCATGTCGTATTTTATATTAATTAATATTTATGAAACTAATAAAAATCAAAGAAAAGAGAGAATTAAAGAAAAAACAAATAATACTCATTAGAGAGATCTTAGAGTGCCATATATATCACCTTGGTACTATATATGTATCTTAAGAAAAAGAGTAAGGACGAGACACCTTGGTACTTGGTAGCTATATGAGACTTAATAACTTAACAACACAAGCCATATGAAATGGATAAAAGAATTGCAATGTAATTTTGTTATTCTTTCCTTGACACACCAAAGCGAGTTGTATGAAGGATAAGAAACATACTTTTTTATCACTCATCTACTTTTTCATTCTTATTTAGAGTGCGAATACCTATCATCAAAATAAAAATATATTTAATAATTAGTGTACATATTGTAAGATACTCAAAATAATGTAAAAACTTTAAGTGAAGAATAATAATAATGTTTATAGAAGATGAGGGATGTGATTTTTATAAGAAAAAAAAAAAGAAGATCAAGGATTACCATCAAGGGATGTATTATAGTATTATAAGTTGTTTAATAAGTTGAGAGAATTTTGGCTAGAAAGAGATTGGGGGAGGAAGATGATTATTTATGCATTTATATATAGGTTCAAGGTTAGTGTGATTATTTATGCACTTTTTTTTTTTTGAATCGTATATAAAATTTTAAAATCTATATAATTAAATTGTATATGAAGTTTTAAATTTTTTGAATCTATATGATTTTTATTTTATTGTTTTATTTTATATAAATAATATTTTATTATATATAAATAAAAAGTGATCCATGAATTTCTCATAAACCAAGAATTTAGTTATATAAGCACACTTTATATAGAATAGATACACGGACAAAATTAATCATGTTAAGTATTCGTTAAAAATTAATAAATTTTGACTAGCCATTAACAATTAGGGTGACGGGTGAGATAATGGCACATACACATTAATGAAATTAAGGTAAGTAAAAGCAGAACACAGCAGACATTCAGTACAACTTTGAAAAAAGAAGACGAATCAAAGAGTAATTAATTTAGCGTTGTGGATCTAAATCATAGCCTCCAGCACGTCTCCTCAGATCTTGAATATTAGGATCATCTTCATCAGATGTTGTATTACTATTTGGGCCTTTGGTCTCTTCATCTGCTACTCCTCTGTTTCGGGTACTAATCTCTGTGTCTCCTACGCTGTCCACCGCCTTGACTGGGCGACCGTCGTTCGGCATGTCCAACCCATTTTGGTTGCCTTCAATGTCTTCTCTCACAGCTTTACTACCCTTGTAAATTTGATCATACTCAATTTCATTACGTATACCACAAATTCACTCTTGAATATTAGAATGTCTAACAACATTTTTGTTAATTCATGTGTAAGTGTAACATCCTGAGTGCATAACATTTTATGTTATTTAAAAACAACGAATAAAGCTTCCTTTTGCCTTTGATTAAGTTAATTAATCGTACGCATGTACATTGAAATTAATACCTGGGCTCTACTACTACTAGAGATAAAGAAGCAAACACGAGAGAGTCTGGAGATATACAGTTTAAGGAGGAATGGTGTTTTGAATGTTTTACTTAATAATGAAGCCATAACGTACGATGATTTAGCTTCCTAATGATGAACCTTTCTTGCAGTACTGGCACACCGTTAGCCTCTCATTTGTGGTTTAATAGTTATAAATATGGAAATATTGTACTTAACGAGTTACGTGTTAGAAACGAGAGAGACCAGCGAACGAAGAAGAATTTATTAGGTGACTCACACACATCATGCATGTCCTTTGGGGACACGTAGGCGCCACAACACTTTTTTTTTTCTTCTAAACGAAAGTAGATTAGAAAATTAAAGAAATACAAAGCGCAAAAAGAAATTGCAACATTTATCACAACAACGCCTAATGCAGATTTGTTCTATAAGACCTTCAAAATTTAATTTTTCATAACTATACATTAAATATTTTTTTAAAAAAATAAAAAAATAAATATTGAAAATTAATCTCTTAATCTCTTAAAAGTAATATCCTTTACTACTACATCAAATAATTTTTATTATATTTTTTCTTATTTAATATTTTATCTATATATAGAAAATGATACACTTTATAAAAAAACTCTATATATAGATATATATTTACAAGATAGTTTATAAAAAACACAAATGCATGCATATTCTTAAACTAAAGTATATATGCACATAATCATTTAGCATAATGCTATCTTAAACTATAAAGTAACAACCTATTGTTTTACCTTATAACTATTTGTGCAACATAATTTATAAATGAACCTACTAATTTATTACTGTATGCATATCATAATAAATCTTATAAAATATAAAATGCGCGCATTCTTAAAATAGTATATATATCCACATAATAATATAGTATATTAATATTTTATTATTTTATAAATTACCTTGTAAACATATATACATATATTTCATTTAATTAATTTATTGGTTTATTGATGCATATCGACAAATAATACATTAATGCATGAGAGTATACATGTAGGGTTGTACAAAAAAAAATTGTAAACTGCCCAAATCGAATAACCCGTCCAAACTGAACCGAAAAAACCGATAAAAATTACAAACCGAAATAACCTGAAAAAATTACAACCCGCCCAATCTGTTTCAACCCGCCCAATTAAACCGAATAACCCGACCAACCCGATTTTGGCTTTTTTTTTTTTTAGTTTTTATTATATATAATAATATAAAATCATGTACTTAATTGTTAGTTTCAAAGTCATATATATTGTGTTGTGCTTTGGTGGAATTTGATATTTTTAATTTATCTTTTTAATTTTTATTGACTTTGAAACCAAAAACAAAAATAAAAAAAGTTTGGCCGGTTTGGGCAAGTTAACCCGACCAAACCGCCCAAACCGTTAGTCGGTTTACAATTTTTTTTTTTTTTTGAAATTGGACGGGTTGCACTTAAATTTTAGCAACCCGAACTTTAGATTATGTTAAAAAATATATAGGATAAACTGCCCAAACTGACCGATGTACAACCCTATACATGTTAATCTAATCTCATAAACAATTAAAGAAAAGCATTGCTCACTTATAACTTCAACTAAAATATTTATTTTTACTGGTAGAAACGTCAAACCTGCTTGTATACAAAGTACATGATTGTACCGACTCATACATAGTAAACCTAGATAGCAAAACTTACAGCTCTCAAAAATTTGAATATGATGAAATGCCTTGCTCACACACTACAAGAAAAATGAGCATTAATGAGGACAAATTTCGTTGGTAAAAACCCATGTTTTCGTCAGTATTGCGCATCAATGAGGACATTTCGTTGGTAAGAAGTCGTTGGGAATACTTCGTTGGTAAAAACGATTATCAACAACGACTTTTTAAGTCGTTGGGAATAAAAATTATCAACAACGACATTGTCGTTGGGAATAATATTTTATTTATTTATTTTTTTTAAAACCTGAGTGCATCAACAACGACATTGTCGTTATTGATATTATTATCAATGACGACAATGTCGTTATTGAAGAGCTTTTTCGAAAAAAAATAAATAATTATATTAAAATTATTTGTAATTAATAATTAATATATAATATTATATTAAAATTATTAAATTAAATAATTAATTTTAATTTTAATTTTTTTTAATTATTTAATTAATATATAAAATTATTGAATTAATTAAGATATGAAATCATTTAACTAAAAGAAAATATTTAGAGTCACTAATATTACAATAAAAAGTGAGTCATAAACATTATAGTACTGCATACCTAAATATAAATTAGTGTTCATAAACTATTAACAAACATATTAGATCGATAGTTCGTAAAATTAAAATAGATATTTTAAAAGAAGTTTGTAGTAGCATCGTCCTCATCACTAGCATCTCCAGGAACATCCGACCCAGGAACATCCGGCATCTGTGGGTAGTATGGCGGCATTTGCGAACTTGTCATCATCTGAGATGTCTGCTGCCCATGTAGTGTCGACATCATTTGAGATGTCTGTTGCCCTTGTTGTGTCGGCATCATCTGAGAAGTCTGTTGTCCTAGATGTGTCGACATCATTTGAGATGTCTGCTCCCATGGTTGTGTCTGCATCGTCTGCGATGTGTTCTGATATTGCTGCCCTTGTGTCGACATCTGAATATTTTGCGGCATCTGTGACATTTGTGGCATCCGAGGCTCTAACATATGAGACGTCTGAGGCGAGTGCGTCATCATATTCAACAATACTTGCGAATTGTTTGGCGACTGAAACACAAACTGCAAGTATGACTGGTACATTTGACTGTGAAATTGCTCAGGACTTAACATTCCAGACTTAACATTACAAAGATTTATTAATTATAAAATTTATCATCACTTACTCAATTATTAATTATTTATATTCAACTAATTAAAGTTATTTATAATTATTTAATTATTTATTACTATTTTTTTTTTATAAATATACAAAAAATCTTTTTAATTCAATTACTAAATTTTAGGATTTATTTCACTAATTTTGTTAAATAATTATCCATTTAAAATATAACTTGTTACCATTTTTATAAGAAACTATTAACTTATTATTTTTATTATTTATAAATATTTTCTTTATTATTAATCTAATTATTTATTAATATTTTTTATTGTAAGAATTTATTAATTATTAAACTCATTATTTATTCAATTATTAATTATCTATTTTCAACTAGTAAAACTTATTTATTAAGTATTTAATTATTTATTATTTTAGGATATTTTATGTACCCTCATTTCTTTATATATTTGAGCTTATTCTTTTTGCTCTTGTCCCACTTCTCAAGACCACAATGGGATATATGTAAACTATATATGTTGGGGTAAACCTCATTACTAAACATATGCTAAAACCTTTTCAATTATGTAACAATATCATAGCTTTTATGTTCTTATACAAGTCATTCATCCATTTTTTTTCCTTCAAAAAAAAAACTTTAATTAGTAGTAACTTAGATCATTAGCACCTTGATTATCCCCATAAATAAGTATACTGTATTTTATTACCACTTTTTATACGTTTCATATGATAATAAAACTAACTTATATAAATATATATAAGAATATATATACGTAATTTCTAGGTTTGATATATCAAAATATTATTTAAAAAATTGTGTAGGTTTGATATTTAAATAAAATTGCATGTAACTTCAATACGAGATTGTCTATTTTTTTTTCAACTAAAAGTAAATATTAATTTTCATTTAAATTATTTTTATTTAATAAAATATTAGATTATTTTTTTATTATTAGTCTAATTATTTATTAATATTTTTTATTGTATGAATTTATTAATTATTAAACTCATTACTTTTTCAATTATTAATTATCTATTTTCAACTAATAAAAGTTATTTATTAAATTTTTAATTATTTATTATTATTTTTCAAAAAAAAAAAAATTATTTAGTTAAATTACTTAATTTTAGAATAATTTCATTATTTAAATAATTGTTAACTTATAATTTTCTTTTTTAAATATAACTTCTATGTTTTTTTTTAATTATATCAAAATTTTAACAAAATTTGACCAAAATAACATTTATATTTTAAACTACCCAAAAATTTTAAACCTAATTTACACAATCTAAAAATTTTCAAATACATCACAAATATTAAAATATTACATATTATCAATATAAACCAAAACATTATCAAAATATATATATAAAAAAAACAAACAAACAAACAAACCAGCCGCATGTATATCTTTTATATATATAAACAGAAATTAACACATGATTTTTTTTTCCTTTGCCAATGTAATTAAGTAAGCCTACAGATTCTTTGATCGACCAAAGCATCAAAGTAAACAAGTCAAATTAGGTATGAAATACCACAATCTTTTCTTTATTTTACAATCTTACATAGCAACTTTTTTATTTAAATATCTATAGATATATATTTTGTGTTATATTTGTTGATTTCCTATCCTCCATTAAGATATATATTCAATTAAGACTAAAGTTTTTTTAAAAGTCTGATATTATTATTATTATTATTATTATTATTATTATTATTATTATTATTATTATATTGTTGCTGTTGTTGTTTCTATTAATATTCTTGAATTTAACAAATAGATTTAGAGTTACACAATAACAAAAACAAATACAAATACAAATATTATCTAAAAAAAAACCAATTTCAGAATATTCACCCATATATATTAAAAATAAAACAAACAACAACTACAATCACATATAACATTTTACAAATCAAAATAAATACAACTAAATAGCTACAAAGATTAAAACAAAAAAAAAAAATTATAAATACAAATACATATATAAAAATATATGCTACTAAAAAAAATAATGAAATATTACCTCACAAATGCCACCGGTGGTGGGCCGACGCTATGCCATGAAGGAGCCGAGCTCCGGGCGGTCAGACGACGTCGGGGACGGAGTGGTGGTGGGCGGAAGGATCTGAAATGAGGTTTTTGAAGGGGGAGAGGCGGAGTTTCTGAAATAGGGTTTTTGAAGGGGAGAGGCGGACTGTGATGAGAAGGAAATGAAATGGTTTCCTCTGCAATTTTTTTTTATAGCAAAATTGTCCCCAACGACATGCCCCAACGACTATGTCGTTGGTGGCAGACTTGTCAGTCTGCCACCAACGACATAGTCGTTGGGGCATGTCGTTGGGGACAATTTTGGGGGGAAATTTGCCGCCTAAATCAATGGCTCATTTTCAAAAACCACACACACATTCCCAACGACAATGTCGTTATTGAAGATTTTTTCAATAACGACATTGTCGTTATTGAAAAGAAAAAGTCGTTATTAATTAACTGTTTTTTTTAAAAAAAAAAAACTGAATAGCTTTCCCAACGACAGGCAAATGTCGTTATTGATACTCTCATTTTTAATGAGGACTTTTAGGCGTTGGTAATAGTGGCGTTGGTATTAACCATTATTCTTGTAGTGACATGCAATGCTTGTATAAAGCTCAACACACATCTTCTTCCCAGTAAACTCTGAACCAAACTCATATCCATTAAACTCCTTCCTCATACCATGCACAAAAAGCTCAACACAAATCTTCTTTCGAACAACATTCATATTCAAAGATTTGGGGACATGGTTGATCATTTCATGTATAAAGTATTCAGCATACCTTATAATGAATACACCACAGTCACTAAAAAAAATACAAAAAAAACACACATTTAATATCATTGTAAACTATATAATTAATAAATCTATATATAAAAAGTAAACAACATAGTTACCACTGATCTTGTTGTGACAGTTTATCCACAAACACAACTTCCAAAGAATCTGCCTCACTTACTCCCTAAAAATACTTTGTGTTCTTGTCAATATCCGACCTCCGATTATAGAAGTTCACATGAGATAGCAAAATGGACAGAGAACAACAAAAGCTTTCACAAAACTAGTGTTCCCACTCCGGCAAAATTATTTTTATTAGGGAAGATAATCATCTTACCCTAAACACCATTCTCAGGTTTATTAAAATATTTCTCGCACTCTTGTAAAAACATAAAAAACAACACACAATATAAAATATTATAAACTATCTTGGATACATATTCAACAAATACATTACTATACCTCAATCTATCTAAGTATACATCATAAATTGAATTATACAATATACATTATCTAATACGATTTACATAAAAAATTAAATCGGTATAAACAATATACCTTACTGTATACTATATATATACACAAAATTCGAGTCAGTCTCATAATGCAAACAAACACTCAAAAAACTAACCTAATAAATAACAAACCAAATAATATTTGCAATATAGATATATTCTAAACTATTACGCATACAATTTAACAAATATACACTCCTACACCTAATCTAAGTATGCATCCCAAATCAAAGAACATAATATACATTAATTTATACAATAAACACACATTCAGTATACAAAAATATGCACAATATACAATAATTTATACATCACACATAAAAATATAAATCTTTTTAGACAACACACCTTATTGTATACTATACACACACGAAATGTGAAATAATTACATACTTTAAACCAAAACACAAAAACTTAAACTAGTAAACCACAAATCAAATAATAACTATTATGTATATATTTTAACAATAATACATTACAATAACTACATATAACTATACATCAATATATACAATAAACGTTAACTAATTATACAATTTGTATATGTAAACTAAAATATCATATACAATACACTTTACCGTATATTATGTATACATAATGCACAAATCACATAATACATAACTAACCTCAAAACTCACCAACATATATTAAAAAAACACAAAAACAAAAACATTCTATATATAATCATCCTTAAAATTCAATAAAACACTAATAAATACTAACAAATCAAAAAATAAAACAGCAAATAAATCAAAATAATCACAAAAACAACACTATCTTAGACCAAACGCTTACAGGAATTCAAACACATACCAAATCCTAAACAATCGAACCATCAATACACCGATCCAAACAAAAATAAATTAAAAAAATTATAAAAAAAAACAGTACTACCTTAACCTAAACACTTAGAATAATTCAAACACATAGCAAACCCTAAACAATCGAACCATCAATACACCGATCCAAACAAAAATAAACCAAAAAAATTATAAAAAAAAACAAACTTATAAATACCTTAATGCTATCTGGAACTACAATCTCTTCATCACTATTGACATACTTCATCCTTTTCGAAGCTCGATCTACATTTCTCCTTTTTTTAATTAGATTCATTTGCACTCCTCTTCATTGAAACATTCGATTTTCCACTTTTACTATCCTCAGACATTGTTTCCTTCATGTTTCTCCTCGGATTTATCGCCTTAGAAGATATAGAGGGAGAATGTGACGAACGTGTTTTCACCATTACTAAGAAATTACTAAAAAAAAATAAAAATAAATGCAATGGATACCATATTTTATAAGAGGCAGTTTTGCAAAATATGTTTACAAAGGAAGTTTACAGAAGGAGGTATTAAAAAAAATTATGGGAAGTTTGAAAAACCGTGATCACGCGCTCTGCGCCTCCTGACGCATGTCCCATCCAACTGTCGCTGACATCGTCCCTCTCTTCAGTGTATTCTAAAAAGCAAAAAAATGGATTAAATTTTAAAAACGGTATAAAGTAGCGGTAATATTAATAATTAGAAAAACTAAGTTATTATTAGGATTAAATACACAAACATGTGTCCACATGTAAATTTCCCATAAAATTACCAAAAGCCCATGAATGAGAAGCAGGAAAGCCCTGCGCAAGACATGTCACTTCTACAAAGCTTGATTCGTGGGCCCCATGTACCGTGCTTTGTGTGTATAATTATGCATTTTTTAGCTGCTCTCCTCATCTAATTACATAAAAAAATAAAAAAAAATAAGTAAACTGATAAAATTTTATTACATACATATACTCCATTATATATATGGTAGAATTTATTTTCTATAGGAAAATTTGATTTTTTATGCTTACACGTGCTTAATTTTTTTTTTCCTAAACTCATAGTATTTAATATTTGTAAGATATGACAACTTTTATAATATCCCTAAAATACCTCCCATTTACATCTCCCATTTACACAATCGGACCCCCCTCATCGGACCCCACATCGGACACAATCAAACCCATCGAACCCCCCATCGGACCTACGTCTCCTACCTCGCAAACTTACAGATTCATTAAACCCCATCGGACCTACATCGGACTTTGCCCAGATCTGAGATTATTAAATTTAAATCTATCCCTAAATCTAACAAAATCTATCTTTAACACTAATATCACAAAACAAAATCAATAAAAAACTAAAAAACAGAACACGAACTCATCTTTAACATTGTGTCCGATTTGGTTGGGGGTGTGCCGTGGGTGCGCTGTGGGTTAGTGGGGGAGCACCGTGGGTCAGTCGGGGTGTGCGCGTGGGTCGGTGGGGGTCTACGGGGTGGTTAGTCGTGGGTTGGGATGTTGAAAGGGCCTCTTCAATGAATCGAGCGAGAGAGAGAAGCGGAATTTGAAAAATGAGAAGTATTTTTAGATTTAATGTAAAGTGGATCTATTTTTAAAATTTTGAAATATATAAGTTTAAGGAATTAATTTCTCCAGTTAATATGCAAAAATAATTAAATTTTCCTATCAAATGAATGATTTGTTACTACCCTATGCTATCCGAACAAAACAGTCTCACTTTATATATTTCCTATAAAGATATTATTAATAAGATAAAAGACATATTTTTTTTTTATTGAAGTAAGATAAAAGATAACCACTTGGGGCTAGCTCAGGTGGTCATAGGTGGGTGTGTGAGTGTTGGAGGTCCTGGGTTCGAGTCCCAAGTAAAACATGATGTAATATATAAACGCTTGAATAAAAAAAAGAAGTAAGATAAAAGATATTAAATTGTACGATACAATTTTTTGTCTTATTATCTTAATAAGTTATAATAGGTGTTGGGTTGGGCGCATTTATTGTCTCGTTATAATATTGTTAGGAAGGGATAGGGATCTTGATCACTTCGGCGCTCGGATCAAAACATGGCGGACATCAAGGTCGTCGGAGTAGTGGGCAGCGGCCAAATGGGCTCTGGAATCGCTCAACTCGCCGCCGTTGATGGCCTACGCGTCTGGCTCTTCGATACAGATCCAATTGCTCTCTCCAGGGCGACTAACTCCATCTCTAACTCCGTTCACCGTTTAATAGCCAAGGGTCACCTAACTCAGGCAAGCAACTCCGTCCTTCTCTCTGCTTTCTGTTTATTCCCCGATTAAATATTGGGAAAATAAGTAAATAGAAAGAACAAGGAAGTAGTGTTGTTATTTGATAAAAAAGATATATTTAGTTTAATTATACAACTTATTTGTTTCCTATATCATGATCATAATGGATGCATACGAGTTAAGATGGTGTTTGATTTGGTGGAATGGAATGGTAATTGTAATGGTAATAGTAATGTAATAGAATAAGAATTGTAATAGGAATTGATTGTTATGTTTAGTTTGTTATTGGAATTAATATTGGAATAGATAGTAAATTGATAAAATTATCCCTATTTTAGTAAGAAAAGTATAAAATAAGAGTAAGATAGTTATTTTAAGCAATTGTAATGAGGATTCATGAAGTATAGGAGTGTAATCATTTTTTATACAAGTGATGTAATAATGATTACAATGGAATGTTATTACAAAAGTTTAAAGGCAGATCAAACATTGGAATTGTAATCATGATTCCATTAGAATGTCGATTACAACAAACCAAACATGCCATAAGTATTTACTCTCTCGGGTTTATGGTTTGTGCACAAATTTGATAGGTTTAGATTTGTTAAAATTCCAAATTGCAGCCTCTGCTGTTCTGCTTTGCTCTCTGCTTCTTCCTTAATTTTATAGAACACATATTCCCATATCTCTCATATATATATATATATACACGATTTTCGTTAGAATCTAATATTATGTCCATTCTTCTTATTTCGCAACTAAATTACCCTTAAATTCTTCCAGCAAGTGAGTTTCTCAGAAAACCAAAGTGATCTTTGAACTTTAAACTTGCATATAATGACCATGTGAAGCTGTAAGCCTAGGTGTATTAACAGATTCTTCACTTTTTCTTAAAGGGTGATTCACTCGTACCCTGTTTTAAATTTACTTGAATATCTCTTCTAGAATGATTGATAGAACGAGAGGTAGAAGGTTTGTTTAGGCTAATATAAAAATCATAATATTGAGATGTGTCATCTATTTTGCTGAGGACAATCACAGCTGAATGATTCATTCGGTTAAAATCTTAGGCCTCTTCTATTTGATGTTCAATAAAGTGTTGCCAACTGACAGAGCTAGGCCAATGGCCAATGGCCACCCCTAGCTTTCTAAAAACTAAAAAAATCTTATAAAATGGACTCTGGAGACATTAGCCTCATCTTTCACCTTCTTTCTTCAATTCCTGGATTGATGATACTTCTGATGTTAGTGTTTAATTTGCTACGTTATTTTCAAAATCCTTATACTTATGTTGTACTACAAAAGAGAAGGTCATCAGTGTAATCCTTCCTAGTGAAGGAAAAGTGGAGTTCAGTGTACCGCTTAAATTACATTCTGACATGGCCTTAAATTTAAGCGTTTGTTTATGTACAATACTGGGCTGATTTTCTCTCTTCTTATTTCCAATCGACAGGTTGAAAATGGGGAAGTCTTGCAACGTTTGCATTGTACAACAAATATGGAAGACCTTTCTGAGGCAGATATTGTTATTGAAGCTATTGTGGAATCTGAAGATGTGAAGAAGAAGTTATTTCAGGACCTAGATAAAATTACAAAACGTTCTGCTATTTTGGCTTCTAATACAAGTTCCATCTCTATTACTCGTCTAGCATCAGCAACTACAAGGCCATGCCAGGTTATTCTTGGAGTTGAATTGTTTTTCATTTTCTCAACAGAAACATTTACAACTATGAATGCCAGTACCCCATATATCTAATCTGATCACATGAAGATGTTATTTCACAGGTAATTGGGATGCATTTTATGAATCCTCCTCCTATAATGAAGCTAGTTGAGATTGTAAGAGGTGCTGACACATCAGATGAGACGTTTAATGTAACAAAAGCCTTGGCAGAGAGGTGACTTACTCAAGTACTTCTTACTACTGCTATATCTACTAAGATCATTACCTTTTAGTGTAAACTTAATCTATCACCCATTTAAGCTTCCTGCTGCAAAATTTGCAGGTTTGGCAAGAAAGTGATATGCTCTCAGGATTACTCAGGCTTCATTGTGAACAGGATTCTAATGCCAATGATCAATGAAGCGTTTTCTACACTGTATACAGGTGTAGCAACTAAGGAGGACATCGATACAGGAATGAAGCTAGGAACAAATCATCCAATGGGTCCTTTGGAGCTTGCAGATTTCATTGGATTGGACGTCTGCTTATCAATCATGAGAGTTCTTCATGCTGGTCTGGGAGACAGTAAATATGCCCCATGTCCTCTTCTGGTCCAGTATGTTGATGCTGGTCGCCTTGGAAGGAAACGCGGTATTGGGGTTTACAACTATGCTAAAGCCACTGAACTGGCAAAACCATCACCATCATCTAAACTTTGAAAATCAGTCATACCCTATATTTTGCTTTACATTTTCATCAGAATTCAGAAATACGGGGGGATGTATGTATGTTCTGTTTATCTGTCTTGAATAAGATTGGACTTGTTTTGATCAAGAATTAGAAATAACGTTTAGGCCAGTGACTCCAGCTACATAATACTTTCACCCCCTTTGTGGCTAATATATATCTGGTAAATTTCTCCAGTTGTGGCACATGGTAAATTTCAGTGTAAATAATATGTAGTCACTTTAGTATGCTGATCTTGTCCCCTCCCTCTTACAGTTAGTGTACTTTGACAGTTTATTATTTATAGCTTCTTTAATTTTAATAGTGCATTTGGATTTGGAAGTAACTGTGTAATTACTAGATAGGGTAATTATTAGGGTGGTAATTATACAGTGTAGTAATTACACTATATTTTAAAATGTAAGGTGTATTTGGATATGAGGAGGTAATTACATATGAATTCTTAATAGCTTGTTTGGCAAAATAGTTAGTAATTACATGGGAAAATAATATTTTTTAGTAGCTAATGCTTTAATATGGAAAGTTTTTAGCAATTACACAGTGTAATTACATTCAATTCTCATGGGGGCCATGAGAATTGGAGAGTGTAATTGGAACCCCTCAATTACTTCTAATTACACAGTTACAGTGTAATTACATGGTTAGACAAACATGTCAAATTGTGTAATTACCTTCAATTACACCAAAATCCAACTACATTGTGGCTTTTCAAACGCACCCTAAGTACCTAACCATAAAGTAAAAAATTATTATCCACATCTCATTTTCTTATTAATGTATTTCAATTAATTTTTAAATAAAAAAAAAAAAATGTGGACCAATAGAAAATGTTACGCGGCTATTGACTTAATATTATCAAGTATTTAGGAAAGTTCAAAAATAATAACTTATGTATTATTATCATCAAAAATTAAATTTAATATTTATCTCCAACCAAAATTAAAATTAAGTAATTTATGGCGCAAATTACTTAGTTAATTTAATTTGAAACATTATGGGTGCGTATAGAAAGAAAAGTCGTACTAAAAAAGTTTTCATTTAACAAAATTATCCATTTCAAACATAAAAAATTATTTTTTCTTTTTAAGTTTTCACACTTTTTTTTATTCTACATTTTCTTTACTCTTTTTCTTTATCCACTAAAATTTAATGTTTCCTGTTATAAAATAACTTCTGGTTTATTTATTTATATTTTTTTTTTTTGAGAATTTCTGGTTTATTTTCATGCAAGATAAAATTAGCGATTTACTTCCTACGGAAAAATTAAAAATACTAAATTTATGAACAAGAAACGAAATTTACACAAAATATTAGTTTTGATGAAAATTTATACTTTTACATTTAAATATATATATTTTTTTTTTTATATTTTTAAGATATTTTATAAAAACAACATAAAATCCAAACAATATTAAAATAATATACAAATAACAAAAAACTAATAACAAAGACCATAATTTCTGTAAATAAAATTTTGAAAACCATAAAAAATATTTAAAATTCTGTATATCTGAATTTCTGTAATTTTTTTTTGTTTGTTTTTAGTATTTATGAAAGAATCTCAAAAAATAGTCACTTTTCTCTTGATATATGAAAAAATTGCTCTAAGAAAGGTGGAATGGGCCATTAAATGGGGTTGGGCTTGCTTAGTTGGAGCTAAGTTGAAAAATACCACTTTTATTAAGCAATTAATCAAATTTACCTCTAATTTTATATTTATTTGAAACATACCTCTTTTTATATGTATTGTACCCAAAATACCCTGACATAAGAGAGTCACATGGAGATTGGAGAGTATCTTAAAGTGACAGGAGCATAATTGGTACAATGTTTAAAAAAAGAGGTAAAAATGATAGATTTTAAAAAAGAGGGTAAAAATAAAATAGGACAATATAAAAAGAGTATAGAGTGTTGCTTTGAAGTAAAAGTACTGGAGTTGGGTCCAATTGAAACCCTAAGCCCAATACAGAGAAAGCTTCTCAACCTCCCAAAACCCTAACCACTAGTAAGGCTTTAGAAGCAAATCTCGTTTCACCTCTGTCTTTCTACCGAATAGCTACGCCAGAGGTCAAGACTCTCCTCTTCTCTGCCACGGCCGCATCATCATCGAGCGGGTTAGGGTTCATCTAAGCAAAAACCAACTTCTCAACAATGGCGTACGCTGCAATGAAACCAACGAAGCCCGGTCTGGAGGAGTCACAGGAGCAGATCCACAAGATTAGGATCACTCTCTCATCCAAAAACGTAAAGAACCTCGAGAAAGGTTGTCTCTTCATGCCCTATATTTTATATATCAAATTATGCTGTCAATGCAGTTCTTTTTCTACTGTAATGAATTTAACCCGTTTGAGGATTATCCATACTCTACTGTTGAAAATATTTTATTTCGGGAGGAAGTAAGCCCAATATTAGACTATTAAACCTACTTCAGATGTATAAACTTTATTGATAAGAATTTTTGATTTAGGGGGAAAGTAAGACAGGTAGTATCAATGAAATGTTTACGCCAGGGTGACAAGCTCATTTGCAATGTAATGTATTGGAAGGAATAGTAATGATATTAGTTTCTGAAGCAAACAGAAGGATTGTGTTTTCAAATTTACCAAATCTGTTTTATAATTGTAAAGGAAATGCGAACGAGAAACACTTTAGGGCTTTGTAAACATAAACTGTTTTTAGTTGATATAATTACATTTCAGCACATATTTTAGAAAAAAAGATTGCATTTTGCAGTAAACATATGCTCTTCATTGCAAATTTGTACAGGTTGTTTACAAATATGTAACTGTTTGAAAAACAAAACTCATTTTTTTTTATGGATATATTTTTTTTTTAACATTTTTGTATTTTTGAAAATTCCCATTTTTATTTTGGTTAAGAATTTCTATGAACTGGGATTGTGCTGATTTTCTGATATGGATTATGTTTTGACAGTTTGTGCTGATTTGGTTCGCGGTGCCAAGGACAAGAGGCTAAGAGTCAAGGGACCAGTGAGAATGCCCACTAAGGTTTTGCTTATCACAACCAGAAAGTCCCCTTGTGGTGAAGGTATGTGTTGATGTTCCTCATTCCATTAGTTTTTGCATTGGGGATACAAATATAGGCCTTGATATCAATATATTAGTCCAGAGGAACCAATGTGAATGGTTAAGCAGATGGTTTGCTCGAATGTGGTTTTGGGTTGTATAATGTATATTGTAGAGATTGGTTGGTGCTTCACTTTTGAGTTTTAAGAGCCAATCATAAGCGCTTTGGAGAATGTCGTACAGGATGTTGGAAGTTTGGTCAGTGCACATTGTTTTAATCTCATTACTTTCAGATGATTATAGGCTTTGGTAGTGGATTCAGTTTTGAATGCAAGTCAGTTATTGATCATAAAATTCTTTCCCAACAATTTGCCTTTTGATCTCTTCAATATTTTGCTCGTGCTTTGCAGGAACAAACACATTTGACAGGTTTGAGCTTCGTGTCCATAAAAGAGTCATTGACCTCTTCAGCTCTCCAGATGTGGTGAAGCAAATCACCTCCATCACAATTGAGCCTGGTGTCGAGGTGGAAGTCACAATTGCTGACTCTTAAGTCCCTGCCCCATAATTTAATGCCTTCTCCACCTCATTATTAGTTGATAAGAAATTTTCTATTCTATGCTCTCATTTTGGCTTAAACTTGGATGACATAATAGTGTTAGCAAAGGACTGGCCTTATATTCTTATTTTTGAGTTAAAACTACTTTGTGATGAGGGAATTTTGTTTGTTAGCAGCTTTCGTTTCAAATTTTTGGTTGATTTACTGAAATACAACATTTTGATTGTTGAAAAAGCCTCGCTCCAAATATTGTTTTTTTTTTCTTTCTTTTCTCTTCCTTGAGCCTAATTCTGTTGACATTTTTTCTTATCCTGATGTTACTCGTCTTTATTGAAGTCGTTGGGTGCAAGTAACACTTTGAAGTAGTTAAATTTAAATTGGCTGTGTTAGTTTTCTTCTGGTGGTCTTGACACTTATTCTGGATCCCAATTGAAAATTGGTTTTATAGTGTATATTAATTGTTTGTTTAATAGACAATTAACACTATGTCGTCGTTTTAATTTCAATTTACTTATACATATCATTACGAGCAGTGCCATCAAATTTTTCCAGTAGAAAGTCTGATATACACATGTATGATATGTGATTATTCTGATTACATGCATCCTTTTTTGAGTGTTGATTACCAGGCACTTGAAATTCCAATAGAAATTTCAAGTCTAGTGTTGATTACCACTACCAGGCTCTTGTACATCATTTTATTTTGTTCAATGATTAGTCATAAGAGAAAGAGACTCGAGCAATTATAATCTGAGCTGTAAAATCTTTCATACCAAGTCTATTTTCCTTTGTTGTTACGACTTACGATATATCGTCATAATTAATCCTGATAATTACGTTTTGCTAATTCTGCTACTAAATTCATTTCCTCCTGATAATTACGATTTGTCCATAACAACAGTCCATCCCCATACACACTGAGCTCACTGAAATAATTCGTTTATGTAGTAGTGTACACAATTGACCTTATATTACAATCTTCATCTACACTACATTGCTTTAAACTTTAAAGGACACATCACATGGCTTGCTTTCCTTTACGAAGAAGAATAATCTCTTGGTTAGCAAATTCAATAAGGATATCATTAATTATTATGGGTAGAGTGAGCTTTTTCTTGGCTCCTACTAGTACTAGAAACGACAAAAACTACTATAGCGAAATTAATGTACCCGACCAGACCCTTGTTATATATTTTTCCTATTTTGGAAGAGACTATCGCCACTTGGGTTGGGCGGCTCCATCATGATCCAGATCCGAAATGTAGCGGTTATATCAAGCCAATTATTCGTCCTAGTTACTTATGGGTTGGTTATGTTGTTCACATTTCAACACAAATTTTAGAGAATTGTTTATGAAAACTCATCAATATTTACCTTAAAATTAAAATCTAAGTGCATGTTTGGCATCATAACTAAAAAACTGTTTTTTGTTTTTAAAAACAGAAAATTGTTTTTAAAAACAATTTGGCTTGTTTGGCCTTGTTTTTTAAAAACAGTTTTCAGAAAACAAAGTTACAAAAAACAAGAATTTTAAAAACAACAAAATGTTGTTTTCTGTTTTAAAAACCAATCCACCTTTAGTCAATATTGTTTTTAAAAATCACTAACCAAACATGACTTGTGTTTTAAAAACTTTAAAAACTATTTTTTGTTCTCATTTCTAAAAACAATTTTTTAAAACAAAAAACAGAAAACAATACCAAACATGCTCTTATCTTTAAACTTTCCAACCAATCCTTGTTACTAATTTATAGTATTAGGTTGAACAAATAGATGACTATCATGAAAATGCTTAGTTAAGGGAGTACTAGTATACATTTTTGAGTACAAAAATGTAATAACACTAAATATATATGATCCACCCTATATCGATCTCTATTTGTACAAAAATGTGCCTCAATTATTGGTGGCCAGCTTAGGAATCTTTATGATGAGACAAGAAATTCAAAAGTTGCCTATCTTTTTCATTTCTTCATGGCTACACTTGACCTATTTAACCAAGAAGCCTATGAATGAAGAGCATTTTCCTCATCGTAGTTGATTAAGGGCATACTGCCCCACATAAAGCTGGCGTGATTATTTTGAAAGCGACTGAAGTGGAATCCAATGGGGTTGCATTATTATTACAATACTTATATTATATATATATATATTTATTTATTTATTTTTGTAAAGTAGGGTTACATTAATAAAAGAGGAAGAGAAAAAGGGAAAGCATATATCCAGATCTTTTGCTTACACTAAGGACCTGAACTGAAACTCTCTCAAAACATTGTGAAAAAGAGAGACCATGAAGTTCTTGTTTCAGTGCCCATGTTGTTCATGTTTCTGCTTCATGAAGCCTAAGCAAGGGAAACCAAAGGCAAAGGAGGTCAAGGAGGAGAAGAAAGAGGCTAAGAAAGAAGAGAAGAAGGAAGAAAAAAAGGAAGAAAAAAAGGAGGAGAAGAAAGAGTAAGCTCCATTTACTTATAGTAAAAGTTATAACCACTTTGCTTTCTTAATTTCTTGCTGTTTTTGTATGACCTTTCTTTGGTATGGACTGGCAAAATTGTAATGTAGTATATTGGTCCAACTTCCTATTCATGAATTCTCATAAATTGAACTTTTAATTGTGAAATTCCAAATTTTATCTACTTTTGAACGGTACCCATTAAATGGAATTAAGTCAATTGTGTAATGAAGCTATATATGATATTATTATATTTTTCTGTTAATACAGAGTCTTGTAGATATAAAGATGTGTACCTACTTTTTATACAATAATGTAATTTACAGTTTTATTCCTACAATTGTCATGAGTTTAGTATGTGTTGAGTAAGATGAACATGATGAAAGCGGTCTTAAATTTAAATGCACCATTAGATTATTAGATTCTGATGAAAAGCAGAGTTGGAAAACGTCAAAATCTTGGCACTTTTATTATTTGACCGGCACAGAAATTTCTGCTCGTTATTCTTATTAGTTTCTAAATATGCTTAATTTTTTTTTAATTAACCTTTGAATCTCAAAAGCTGAATCCACTATTTTTTTTTTTTAAAAAAGTGATTTTTAAATTCCTTGCCAATTTAGTGTTGTTGTGTGAACACTTTAAAAAATTAAATGAAAAAAAATACTTATAGTAAATTTCTCAATTTATAATTCATTTAAGAAAGAACAAATTATATGTATTTACTATTTAGTAATGAACGTGACAAGTTTTAGGTTTTAGCTCATGAAGTGTGAAAAGAGGTTTGCCGCCAATTCCGATTACATGTGTGATGTGTTAAAGAAAAAAACAATGGTAGGGAGGTCCATGATGGCAAATTGTCATTTTGTTTTTTGTCGACAATTAATTGAATTGTGGGTTTTTTTTTTTCTTCGTTGGGTTAATAAATGCACAGTATATATAGTTCTCAGAACCGATGACTGGTGAGTTTGGTAAGGTAAAAGAAGGGTGTAATAAAGGTATGAGTTAATTGTGGCATAATTCCAAAATTTTCATTTTGTTTCTATTTAAAAACCCTCCAATCATAATACTGTTAGCAATTTAGCTATTCTATCCATTATTAGTTATTAATTATCATATTGAACTGACACCTTAAACATAAAGTATTCTAATACAATGTATAAATAACACAATTTAATTGAGCCACAAAATAAATATTAAAAATAAAATAAAAAAATTTAAATTATTATTTTTTTTTGAATGCAAAAATTTTAAATTATTAATTTGAAGTAAAAAATAATTTTTTTAAAACCCTAATATCATGAACCATATCTCTCTCCATTTTCTACTGCTTACGCACCATCACCATCTTTCCCGGTCTTCCTCTCTTCCTCCCATCTCCGGCCATCATTCACAAAAATTACACTATCTATCAAATAAATTTTTTGCAATTTTTACTATGTTTTAGATTAGATAGATAGTCATTCACAACCTCATACAGCAACAGATCGACCAACAATGATCTCTCATAGCAAATCCTCTCAATGCACGTGGGCCTTGGCCCATACATATTGGTTCGGGTATTTATTGGACCACATCTAATTTTTTTTAGGCCTATTCAAATCTGATCTAATTATATATTGAATGTTAAATTTACCATCCGATCCGATCGATCCAATTAATTTTAGTCATTTAATCGATCTAACATCCATTAAATGTTAGATTGGATCGTTTCTATCTATTGAATGTATTTCATATATATATTTATTATTTTAATTTGAGTTTATCCAATATTTCAGATTTAATAAATAGGGATGTGTGCATAAATCAATCCAATCTAATGTTAACTGGTTGATCCAATTACAACCGACTGCCAACCATTATATATCTAATTGTGATTGGATCAAATTGGATGTTATTTTTTAATATCCAATTAGATCAGATCGAATGTTAGATGTGATACCTAAAAATCTAATACATCTAATTAAACTAATTAGTATTTTCATTTAGTTTTAATAAGTAATTAGATTTTATATTATTATAGATAAAATATATATGCTTATATTATATATATATTTTTTAGGAAAAGGAAGAATCTATTCAAACTGAACAAAATTTGTTTATATTAAAATTAACATTAATTTTTTTTTTGATTGGATGAATTGAATTCAATCCAATCTAACATATATTGAATCTAAAATATTATATGAATTCATTTTGATCTGAAAAATATCAAGCTTAAAATATTAGATAAATTCAAATTAAACCAATAGATATACATGGAATACATTCAATGGATAACACCGATCCAATCCAACATAGATATTGAATCGATTGGATGACTGAAATTAATTAGATCAGATCGAACGAAAAAAGTTAACATCCAATATATAATTAGATTGGATCTGAATAAGCATAAAAATATTAGATATGGTCTGATAATGAACACCCTTAAAAATAAATATTTTATTAGGTGGCCTTTGGTTAGAATAAATGAAAGCATAGCTAGAATATGAATGAATTTTCAATATTTTAAAATGAAACCAAACAAAGGAATGAAATAAAATTTGTTTCTTTCTATTCTATTCTGTAGGATTTTCTTGGTGAATTTCCAAGATTGTCCCTACACCAACTCAAGTGTGTTAGAGATTTTATAACAATGGAAGAAAATCAAGATTTATTACAACTCTATTGTAAAATAATACAAGAACTAAAATAAGAGATTGATTAAATATATGTTACAATACATATATATACACTATATATATTACATATATATATATATATGAAAGGTAGAAGAGAAGATTACAACACATGTAATATAATATATGTATATATATAACAAGAGAATAATATATATAAACACTCACTCACAACCTTGAGTGTAGATTAGTGGGGATCACCATGACTTGAACAAGGTATTACACCTTTGTCCAAAAGCTTATTTCCCCCTATCTCTAAGCACTAAGGGAACTCTCTAGGAAATAGCTTTGGGAATTATCAAGCCTTAGGGTTTTCTAGCAATGTGCTTTTTTGATAGAAAACTTCCTCTCTCCAAAATGAGCACATTAGACCTCTTTTTATAGTGTTTAGGATATCACCATTTGAAATTCAAACTCATAACCCCTATAGATGTTATGGACTCAAATGTAACTCTTACACACACCATAACTCCTATAGCATTATAAGAATTTCAAATAAAGGTGTGTAACATCTTTTACACTCTTAATGTTGGTGATAATGGTGGAGGTTACTCATAGTAACAACTCCCCAAATGTTACAAAAAGATGACAACTAATATAGTCATATGTTACATATTATTAGTTTATTACACATATTTAATCTATATATTATATTATTATAAATAATGTAACAAAGTGAAATGTCAAAACGATAGGGACAAAATTGTCCCAGAAAATTCAACTTAAACCACAACCAACGACAAAGAAACCTCAGTCGTTTCTTCCCTGCACGACAGATCGTTTTGCACAAACGATCTGTCGTTCTCCCTTGAACAAAACCAAGTTCAAACAGAGCTAACCCTAGCTCATTTGATACTTCGAACCTTCGAGAGTTTCTCAAACTCTCTCTCTCTTTCTCAGTGCCTTCTCTCTGGTTCTCAAACCCTAGAACCGGAGATTCTTCTCGATCTCTTGATCGATCTCACCCAGAAAACATCATAAACACACACACACACACACACAAAGATTAGACAAAACACAGTAGGTTAGAGTAAGAAATCAAACACTAGAAGTTATAGAGGTTCACCCTAAATCAGGGGTACGTCCTCTTTCGAGCTCGCCTTGAAGACGATCTACAGATCTGCACTATTTGAAGAAGTTTAATACAAAAGGTGAGAAATCCAAGTCACAATCTCGACTGGTAATTCTGATGTTCTCTCTTTTCCTTTCTCTGTGTTTATTTCTCTCTTATTTTATTTTCTCACTCACTAACTCTTTTCTTTTTCTTTGCATGAACTTGAAACCACGAGTTTTGGAGCTGAAGTTTCCAGATCTGGAAATCTGGGTTCTGGATTTCTGGTATCTCTCAACAACTGAGAGATTGGTAAGTCACTTGTCCTCCTTTTATAGTTGTAGTTTAGGGTTGATCAAGGTCTGGGAGTTAGTTACAATTTCGGTTGTAACTAACTACCAGATCTTGATCCACTAGAGGCGAAGCCACATAGGATCTGGTCTGGTTTTTATTTGTATTTCTTCTCTTCTTGTAAAACTGTTATAATAAGTATTACAGAGGGATCTAATTTAACATATTCCATTTCATTACCTCCAACCAAACACCACCATAGAGTATTGCAAGGATCTAATCCAATCCAATCAAACCGAACTAATTCAATTACAAAAAATTAGACATTCAATTACAATTAGATTGGATAAATGTTAAAAGATGGATTCTAATTGGATTAGATCTGTTTTTAAATGTTGATCTCAAAATCTAATTAAAAATTGATCTAGCCCAATTACAATTATTATATATTAAAAAATTATTTATATTTATATATATACACTACAAGAAATGTTACTTTTGCCAGCACATTTTTGTGCTGGCAAAAGTTGGTATGGCGCTGGTAAAATAGAGTTTACTTGTGATGTGTTGGCAAATGGAGGTTGACAAATCAACGTTGGTATTAGAACTTTTGCCAACATAAAATAAAAAGTGCTGGCAAAAATGAATTTTTCCAGCGCGTAAATGCGGTGGTAAAAGTTATATTTTAGCCATTGCAAATATACACTGGTAAAACTTTGACATCTTTGTCAGCGCAATTTACGAAATGTGCTGGTAAAAGTGACATTTCTTGTATAATAAAAAAATTTAAAAACACATTATAATTATATTTTAACTGGTTGTTTTATTTTTGTGTTGAATTTGTAATAATATGATATTCTGTGTATTCGTTTACATGATATTTTGTTCTATTTTATTATTTTCCAGTGTTATTATTTTAGTTATTTTAATTTTTTAGTTGTAAAGATGATATCTGAATAGAGTATTAAACTTAAATGAAGAGTGATATTTAAATGAAAGATGCTATTTGTATGGAGCAATTTGAATTGGATTAATTAGTTCGGTTCGGTTCAATTAGATATCTATTATTGTCTATAATAATAATTTGCTTATGACACTATAAGTCACAAGGTATATTTATCTAATTAAGCTGAAATTAAATATGAACAATTAAATATAGGCATATTATTTGAAGAATGCAATTCCTTATTAGGCTGCTATTTATATATGTATTTTTTGTCTAGACTCTTGAATAGTGTCAAAATAGCAGGGCCGACCCTGAGGGTAGGCAGGCTAGGCGTGCGCCTTGGGCCCCCGAACGCTCAGGGCCTCGAAATTGTGAAAAAAAAATATATTAATATATAGATAAGATTTTAAATAAGAACAAATTATAATAAAAATTGTTTGGTGTTGTGGCAAAATGCTTAACTTCTCTCTAACCTCTACATTTTAATCTTTTTAAAAAATATTTAATGTGTAGTTATGAGGAATTGAACCTTAGAGCTCTCAAAATTTTTAAAAGCTTTACCATTAAACTAAGTACTTGAGCTATAATTTTTATAATAGTTAATCTATATATAGGAGCTCCAAATTTTGATTTCGCCTTAAGCCCCATATACCTTAGGACCAACCTGCAAAATAGTATCAGTTTAATGTTACATCATGCAAATTGTTTGAAAAAAAAAATAAGCAAAATGTAACTACTGAACAAGAGACATGCACATTGCCAAATAAGAATACTAACCGAGTTGGAAAATTGGTAGAGATTGCCTTTTTCCGTCCCTCATCCATAGCAGGGGAAAAATGATATCCACTCATTTTCATTCATTCAATGTTTGCGGTGAGGCAAGACCTACAAGAAATGAAGGAATTCCTATTTCAGTTCCTTTGTTCAAATCAATATTGACTATGTTTGACTTTCCTTCCCAATTTTAACAATTTTTTTTAAATGGCACTGTTTTTCTTATTTAGAAAGGAGAGAGTCACTATTTTAATCGAAAGAATATTTTAATGTCTATGTTGTACCCGTTTCCATACATCTATGTTTATTTCTCGTTTGACTAAAATTCCTTTAATTATATTTTATTACTATATTAGGTACATATAATAAGGTGTTAAATATGTGCCACATTAAATTTTGGTGTTGGGACACCATATTAACGATCCATAATAATATTCATATATAGGTATATGATAATAAAGAGTTCGATCTCCAACTCTCAATTATTTCGTATCTGCATTATACCATTGAATAAATGTAATGCAAGTATATATATGACACTATATTCGACATTCTTTTTCCAAATAATTTTCTAAATTATTCATGATAACTTTCGAATATTATATATCGTCGACATAGTGCATTTCTTTTCACAAAAATTAATGAATAATTGTATGAAACTCTGAATTACAGAGCTAGCTATATCATGCAATTTGGTGTTTTCTCTGACAAAATTAAAATAATAAAATATATACAAGTATAATAATATATTTCGTTTTGTTTGTTGCTCATATTATACGTAGTCAATAAATATTTTTCTTCCTGTATGAGGCACTATGAACATGTAACTTTTCTTATTATTTTATTGTTTCATTTTCTTTGCACGCTTTCTTATACTTTTTTAAAAAATTGCATGAATGTGTATAGGTTAAAAAAAATAATGGCACAGGAATTAAGATAATAAATTAAAGTGATGAATTAAATTTTTTAAATAAGGAGTCATCTGTTTATGAATTATAAAAGTAAATTAAAAATTTTCGGATGGATACTTTGAGACGTGATCCATATCAGTGCCAGAGGCAGGGAGACTTTGGGGCTCAAGCTCCTCTTATTTATTATATATAATTAATGAAGAATATATTTCAATATAAAAACGGTGAAAAAAAGCCATTCTCGTGAAATAATTGAAAATTTGTATTTTTAGATATGGTAATAAGTTTTTTTTAATATCAATAAAGAAAAGGGCATTTTACATAAATGTATACATTTTTTTAAATAATTACAAAAAATGTACAAAAAAACACAATTTTAAAAATACACATATTTGAAAACATATTTACAAAATTTCATACAAATTCTTAATTAAATTATAATAGATATATTAATGATTCAACTTTCTATATTTAGATTTGTATAACTATTTGTATAACTATTTTCTCATTATGTTTTGTTGTGTATGATATTGTAATATTTTTTTAATATTGCTTATATGTTTTTAGTGTTTTTTTTTTAAATTTATATATGTTTTTATTAAACTTGATGAGTTGTTTTTGTTTATTTTTTTAATGTATTTTTTTGGTGGAAGAATTATTCATGCTCCATCTATAAAGGTCCTTTTTTTTTGGTATTTTTATCTTTGTTAGTTGTTTTTTTTTCGTTTTTTTTTTGTGGTGTTTCTTATCATGTTTTTTTGTGTATCGCATTGTAATATTTTTTTAATATTGTTTATGTGTTTTTAGTGTTTTTTTTTTTAAAAAAAATTATATATGTTTTTGTTAATCTTGATGGATTGTTTTTGTTTATTTTTTTAATGTATTTTTTTGGTGGAAGAATTATTCATGCTCCATCTATAAATGTCCTTTCTTTGGTATTTTTATCTTTGTTAGTTGTTTTTTTTTCTTTTATTGTTTTGTGGTTTTTTTATTATGTTTTGTTGTGTATCATGTTGTAATATTTTTTAATATTGTTTATTTGTTTTTAGTATTTTTTTTTAATTTATATATATTTTTTTGTTAAACTTGATGGGTTGTTTTTGTTTATTTTTTTAATGTATTTTTTTTCACTTTTTATTATTAATTTAAAACTGTTTATTATTTTTAATCGTTAATTATTTTTTTATCTTATATTTAAAATATTACATCTGTATATTTTAAATATTATTGTTTATAATTAGAATCTTATTATGTTTTTTAATTATTAATATATAAATTTTGTTAATTAGTAGGCTTACTCATTAATACCATATCAATTAGTCATAAAAAATAGTTATACAAATCTAAATATAGAAAGTTGAATCATTAATATATCTATTATAATTTAATTAAAAATATGTATGAATTTTTGTAAATATATTTTCAGATGTGTACATTTTTAAAATTGTGTTTTTTTGCACATTTTTTGTAATATAATTGTTTTTGTTGTACACTAATGAAAAAACCCCTAAAGAAAAATACGATTTTAAAAATCTGCAATAACAAATTAAAAACTTGTTACGGCAAAACACAAATTTATAGTAACATAACAGAAATAACAGATATAAAAATTTGATACAAGATTAGACGTGGTATCAATATTTTTTCAAACACTCGATTCCACCCAGAGAATAAAATTAATTAATAAAACCGATCTCAAACAATTACAAAATACAATTGACTTAAACAAGTTTAGTCTCCATCTCTAAAGCTTTAACGCAGTCCTTTGCAATTTATTTTGCCAATCTGTTTTTTGAATGCCACCTAACAGCGAACTCCTTTCGTCTTTTGATGTGTGAGTGCTTATTTCCTCTCGAAGTAAGATTTTATACAAGTTTTCTTTCGAAGATCCTTCTCTTGTTCAGTGAAATTCTTCAACTTGTTCTAAGAACAATATAATTAAGAACAATAAACACAAACTAAAACCTAGCTGAATACTCTAGGTTTTTATAAAAGAAACTCTCTCTTCACGATGAAAATATGAAAAATAAAACTAGAAGATGCGAAAAATATTTAACTGGTCTCTAGATAGCCACAAACACGTTTACACAAATGTACAAAAGTACTTTCCTAATAATGTTTTGATTTGCAGTGATGAAATTACATTTTACCGTGACTATTCATTATCAAATAGAAACTTTTCAAATAAATCCAAGAATACAATTTGGACTTTAATTCTTTCCATAGAAAGATTATATGATCTGTTATATACATTATAAAATGAAAATTAACAACTAGCAAAATAGTGTCTCTAAATGTGATTGTTATATTAGATCTATTAAGTCCTTGTTATCTATCTTTCTGAGTGTATGTCTTTTTGGTTGGGAGAAGTTTCTTTTTGTTTAATAACCAAGTATTGTTTGACTCTCAACGATAAAATTGATTAATATATTAATGTAGTAATAACAATGATAATATACCTATTTTTATTAACCAATATTATTTTTTGTTTTTGAAATTGTAAAGAGTTGTGGCAAGCATATATATTTGTTAAAAAAAATTAGAAGTATTGTTTTTATTTTTAGTTAAAAAATGACATATTTTTTTATTATATATTAAATTGTTTATATTATTTGAAATTATATATATATAATAATAAGATATTAGTAATGCAATGCATGTTTGGTTGGAGTTGTATTAGAGTTTCTATTACCTAATTATTAATTTAAATAATAATATAAAAATTAAACCTAATACAAATCTATTATATTTTTTTAAATATATAAATTTAATTTAATTTTAAATTTATTTATAACAAAATATATCTAACTAATTTTATTAAACGATAAAATAATAAGTAAATAATTTTGAATATTTTAAATAATATAATTAATAAACTTGTTATAAAAATATGATTAATTAATTAAATTTACTTCTAATTCAATTTAAATTAAGATTTACGTAAAAAAATCTAATTTTATTGATACTTTTAAATTAAATTTAGATATTTAAAATTATTTTTTTTTTCAAAAAGAAAATAATTAATTGATTGATTTAACGGTGCTAACTTTAACTGTTAATTTTAATGAAAAAATAAAAATAAAAATTATTAAACCAACAATTTCTGTTAAATAATCACATTTTTTATAAGACTTAACTAGTTATATTTAATATAAGAGAGATTAAGTTTTTAATAAAAATCAAATAATAAAATATCTAAATAAAACTAAACAAGATATATATATATATAGATATTACCTAGTATTTTATATATGGGATATTAGTGGCTAGATCACTTGAACTTTACATTTTTTTAACACTTAACCACAAAAATTAAAATTTTGATGGCAAAACTTACTAAACCTCCATTCTATTTTGCTCTTTACGTCAAAAAAAAATTCAATTAAGTGCTACGTGGACTGCCCATGTATACACGTATGTACGCGTGTCAACTTTTTATTAGTCCACGTATACACGTATGTACGCGTGTCAACTTTTTATTAGTCTACTTAATAATAATTTTAAAAAATAATTATAAATATTTATTAAATTAAAAAATTAGAAAAAAAAATCATTTTAAAAATATATTTTTTTATCTCTCTCCTTATCTCTCTCGATCTTCTCCTTCCCAGGCCCTCGCCGAAGCCATCTGCCCTCTCTTTATCTCTCTCGATCTTCTCCTTCCCAGACCCTCTCTTTCTCTTTCTCGTCTTCTCTCTCTCTCTCTCTCTCTCTCTCTCTCTCTTTGTGGTGGTCGCCGGAGTCGAAGCCTCACGTCACTTCTCTCTCTTTATCTGCCCCAGTCATTAATGATTGCCTTAATTTAATTTTTATTTTTCTTTAATTTAGAAAATAGTGGCATGGTGGTTGTGTGGTGATGGTGGTAATAGTGGTTGTGTGGTGGTGATGATGATAATGAGATGAATAACTCAGAAGAAAAAAAAAAAAGGAAAAAGAGATAGGGGAGACAGTTGGGATGGATAAGGAAGATGTAGAGTTTTTTTTTTGGTTCTCTTCATTAGAAGAAGAAAGAAAAAAGAAAAGAAAAAGAAAAAAAAAATTATATAATTATTTTCTATTTTTTATTTATTTATTTTTTTTTTAAATATTTAAAATTATATTTTAATAATTAATATTAGGTGCACTACTAAAAATTTGCTAAGTGTACACGTACTGTGGCACTTAACTGAAATTTTTAGACCGAAATGTAAAGAGTAAAACGAAATAGGGGTTCCGTAAATTTTGCCGTCAAAATTTTAATTTTTGTGAATATTAAATGTTAACAAATTTAAAGTTTAGTATAATACCATAGCAGAAATAATAAATGTAGAATATAATTCCGATTCTTATTAATCTCGATTAGCATTATTAATTAATGACTGTGGTCTTGAAATTGGGTCAATGTACTAAGGCTGAGACTGACACTAAACTGACCAAACCAAAGTGGAGGCGGCTTGTAGTATTGTTTGTTTCGTGAGAAACGTAAACAAGTTTTATTTCTCTTACGTACGTAGGTGTTAAAATTTATATATGAAATGAGAAAGAGAGAAAGAGTGAAATGGATTAAATAGATCTAGCTTGAGAAATGGAGGGAATTAGTTCATCAATATCAGATAGGAATATAATTGCAGTACTACCAAGAGATCTAAGTGGTACTGCAGGTAGTGGTAGTGATGGTGGAGAAGAAAGAGGAAATGTAATAATAGTAAACATTACTAGTACTAGTAGTGGAGAAAAATGGTGGAAAAAAGTGTTAGAAGTGGAGGAAGCCAAACAACAGGTTTTGTTTTCACTGCCATTGATTCTCACCAATGGTTTCTATTATTTGATACCTCTCATTTCGGTCATGTTCGCCAGCCACCTTGGCCCTCTCCAGCTCGCAGGTGCTACTCTCGCCAATTCATGGGCCACTGTCACAGGCTATGCTTTCTTGGTACGTATTAGTTTTTTTTCTCTAATTTCTTCCTAATTCCCACATTTTTGTATTTATATATATATAAACGCAGAGTAGTAGTAGTGCACACTAAATCATTGATGTTTTACATATCTAGATTGGGCTAAGTGGTGCTCTTGAGACCCTTTGTGGACAAGGATTTGGTGCAAACTTATACAGAATGATGGGCATTCATCTACAAGCCTCTTGTATCACATCATTTCTCTTCTCCATCCTCATTTCGTTTGTATGGTTCAACACTGAACCAATATTAGTTTTCCTTGGTCAAGATCTTGAGATTGCTGAGACTGCAGGCATTTACACCAAGTTTCTGATTCCTAGCATATTTGCTTTTGGTTATATACAAAATATTTTGAGGTTTCTTCAGACACAATCAGTTGTTAGGCCTGCGGTTTTGTTATCAGCAATACCACTGGTGTTCCACATTGGTATTACATATTGTTTGGTCCATTTAACACCTCTTGGCTTCAAAGGAGCTCCAATAGCAACCTCAATCACACTATGGATTTCTTTTTTTATGCTGGCTGCATATGTCATGTTGGCCAGGCAGTTTCATCTAACATGGCAAGGATTTTCAACTGAATCTTTCTCCTACATCCTCACAAACTTGAAACTTTCCCTGCCCTCTGCAGCTATGGTCTGGTAAGTCCTATTACACCTAAAGCTTTTCTCTCTTCCTTTTCTGACTGTTCAACAAGTTCTCCCAAATTGTAGTCACAACAAGGATTACATATTTTATGGAGTTTTATATATTTTTTTTTTCTTACTAAAGAAGAAAGATTTTTATACTTTTTGTAAAAAAAAATGACTTTTTTTTTTTTTCAAAAATTATTTTATGGAAAAAATTGAAAAAAAAAGTTAAAAAATATGAAAAAAAAAAAAAAACAGATAAGAGTAATCAACTATCTTATACTATTTTCCCATATTTTTTTTAATATTTTTATAAAATTTAATCATGTACTTTTTTTATTTTTATAGTTTTTAAGATATAAATTTGCAAAAATATGATTTTTTTTTTTCAAAAAATTATTTTATGAAATTTTTTTAGAGTTAACTCAATACCCTAAAAATACCTGGTCACCCTTATTTAATTTTCCTATATTTTTCCCTAAAATTATTTTTTTAATAAAAAAACATATCTTAGCACAAAAAATATAATAACCCTTAAAATTTGTAATTTCCTTATTTTCCTCCATTCTTATTGGGCTTGGTTACAACCTAACATTCAAGTGTTGTTTTTGTCCAGCTTGGAATACTGGGCTTTTGAGATACTAGTGTTCCTAGCAGGACTGATGCCAAACTCGAAATCAACCACTTCTTTAATAGCAATATGGTTAGCTTTATTTTTCCGTACATACATTAATTTCTCTTGATTAATTAATTCATAATTATTTGAAGAAAAATAAAAAATCTCTGTAGCTCGTTAATTGCCATTGATTCTGTTTTCAGTGTAAACACAGAAACAATTGCATACAATGTTACATATGGTCTAAGTGCTTCTGCCAGGTTGGTAAACCAAACTATGTACACTCAAATAATCAGCCATAATATTAATTTACACATTTTTTTTACCTAAAGAATATGATGTAAATTGTTATGTGACACAGTACGAGGGTATCGAATGAATTAGGAGGAGGCCATCCAGAGCAAGCTAAGAGTGCAATGGTGGTTTCCCTCAAGCTCTCTGTACTTCTTGCTACAATAGTTGTAATGGCTCTAGGATTTGGGCACAACTTCTGGGCTGGTCTATTCACTGATAATTCTGCAATAATAAAGTCATTCGCTTCCATGACACCCCTGCTTGCAATATCCATAATGCTCGATTCTTTGCAGGGTGTTTTATCAGGTTAATTTTGATTTGGACATCTCTTTTTCTAATGCTAACCATTATAAAAATTTCAACCAATTCTTTACTCTTTCACATGAGATGAGACCCCCTATAATAGTTATTAATTAGGCGTAGTCTCACATTGAGAATATATGAGAAACATTATAGCTTAATGTAGGCATGGTTCCATGTGGCCCCTCCGCTTTTGATCTTCATTGATTGGACATTTTAGCCAAATGTGTGCTAGTTTCGAGTTTTAAAGTTTTAGACTTCTGTCAAAAGATCCACAATTTTTTGGATTTGACCTTGTAGGGTTATTTCAAAATGTCAGATCCTATCGTAACTTGAAAATAGTGTATTAATAGTCACACATTAAGAATATATGAGAAACATTATAACTTAATATTGAAATTGATGATGTACTCCATTTAAAATCAATTGATTTTAAGTTAAAACCTCAACATCACACCAGAAACACCTCTTTCAATTTGTAAAAATAATATATATATATATATATATATGGAAGCATTTGAATTCTATTAGGCTAGCTTAGTGGTGGGGGAGGGATAGAAAAAAAGGAGATATCATGGGTTCGAACTTAGGACCTTGAAGCTATTATACTATTAAATGATTGTAAAATTCATTACGCTATACTCAAAAAAAAAAAAAAAAAGAATTCTATTAGACTTAGTCTCATATTATTAATTTGTGAAAATAAAATATTTATATATAAGAATGTGTTACTCTTCTCATTATCATTTCATTTTGAATCGAAACTCATGCATCTTATCTCAAATTCTAACATGGTATCAAATTTGTTGTGAGCCTAATCGTTCCATTGTCTCCCCTTTTAACCTCTATTTGTGATTTTTCGTCCAAAGTGTGCCAATTTTGAGTAGTGTCAAGCATTTGAGCTTTGAGAGGTGTTGTTACTTAATAAATAATTTCTTCAGGTGTGGCTAGAGGATGCGGGTGGCAGCGCATGGTTGTTTATGTGAATTTGATAACATTTTATTTGGTTGGCGTGACTGTTGGGAGCCTCCTTGCATTTAAAATGAAACTATATGTTAAGGTAATATGTTAGTCATTTTAATATTTATTTTTATTTCTCAAAATATTTGAGATTTGATTTAAATTGTTATACATGTC
This sequence comes from Cannabis sativa, assembly GCF_029168945.1. Lineage (NCBI taxonomy): Eukaryota > Viridiplantae > Streptophyta > Magnoliopsida > Rosales > Cannabaceae > Cannabis > Cannabis sativa. The sequence continues at coordinate 35,779,671 of NC_083601.1, read as the reverse complement.
AATAGTAATACTCTAATATAAAAATTAGAGTTTTGATTTATTTATTGATTTGGATTTTGGTACATATAGGGATTGTGGATTGGCTTGATCTGTGGCCTGGCATGCCAAGCAGCCACACTTGTGTTGATAACAATGTGCACAAACTGGCACATGATTGCAGCAGTCGTTTAATAGAGAGTAAAGATGGATATATTTAGTATATTTTCGTTACACTAAGAAGTTGTAACTTTATTTATACGATGTATGATTCCCTTTAAAAAAAAAGGAAAAAGAAAGAAAAAAAACATACGATGTGTGATTCCCTTTGGAAAAAAAAGAAACATATGATGTAGGATTTAGTTAAAGAATTTTAGCTTCCAATGTCAAATTAAACATGAAGTGATTTATTATATAGCTAGAACTTCTAATAGCTAGCTGATGGCATGGCCAAATTAAACATGAAGAGGGTTCTTTACATTATTACATAGCTAAGTTCATTGGATGCTTTTATTCGTTCAGCATTTTCTTTGTTTCACTTTCTTTCAATAAAATCTTTGTCTGATGCGAAAAAAAAAGTAATCATGATTTATTGGGACACCGCATTTTTGGTGATGAAGGTGTGATAGATTTTGTTGGTAATAAATTTGAGAAGTGTGAAGAGTGTCCATATTAAGAATATATATATATACAGTAGAACCTCTATTCAAGAATAGACTTGGGACCAAGCAAATTATATTCTAATTGAGAGGTTATAACTAAGTAGAGTTATACTAGAAAAAAAAAATTAAAATACTAAAAAATATCAATGTAACAATAATAACAATAAATACTTATTAATACTATATTATAGTAGAATTATTTTAGAGTAAATATAATGGTAATACATATGTTACAATTTGGAATAAAATTATTAATTTTATGTAAATAAATTTACAAAACATATGTATATATTTTATTAAGATGTAATTATTCTTATATAGAAGTATACTTTGTTAATACGGGATTTAGAAAATGTATAATTAATTACAATTTAGAGGTTATTCTTATTTATAACTGGCCCAAATTGGGACTTAATTTTTTTATAACAAATTAGAGGTTATTCTTGAATAGAGTATTCTTAAATAGAGGTTCTACTGTATATATATATGTTGAAATATAATATTATATATATAAGATGCATATAATATTTTTCATTGTCAGTTGATTTATCAAACCAACTTCTCGTCGCTCTTGTTAGTGATGTTGGAAATAAAATGCTAGTACTTGCTCGTCTTATTGTGTTAAAATTATTTAGGTGTGCAGTGTGCTAAAAGATCAGTTGTCTCGTCATACTGTGTGATATGCAGGTTCTTGAATCCCTAAGGGAATTGAAAAGTTAATATAATAGGATAAAAATGCTCTGTCTCTTCATCTGAATCATATATCCTGATAACTTCCTATATTCTCCATCTTGTGTTGCTAGGGATCGACCTATTCAATCGATCTCGAAGATCTAGAACGTTACAATTCAAGTGCTCGTGCAAGTCAGGTTGTCTATAGTTTAAATGTTCGCGTAGATCAGGGTCGCGTCGCCTTTTATTTCTCCGGTCGTAATTGCTAATTAACCAACTTAGTTGCAGAATAACTCTCAAATTGATAACTCTTAGAATTACTTATGCTTTCTTGATCACCTTGATAATGGCGACGCGTACCTTCCCCATCTCGTGTTTGCATATCACGTGCATGGGTTCTTCGATCTGCTCTGCCCATGAGTCCTTGATCTAGACCTATTAGGATATGTACTTGACCTAGTCTCCAGAGGTTCTTCTCACACTGGCCTCTGTCTTCGAAATAGATTTGACATGCGCCCCTGCTTAAGTGTATGCGCTGTTTTTGTCGTTGTGGTTTGGCCTTTGTGAGTGTCTCAGTGGTTGACCTGTCCCAGGCCGATTGCCAACACCCCTCGCATTGTTTTGAGAGAATCCTTGATTCTCAGGTCGTGATTGTCTGAAATCCATATTCATGCGAGATGACTCTGGGTTTTTAGGTTGTACATTTTCGTAGTTTGTATTTCTACAGGAAGTTCCTAGATCATTGGGTCGAGTTTCCCTATTTCTATTATTTCTTGGATTTTGGGAGTTCTCTTCATCCATTGAGATATCCCTCGTGTTCTTAGCTAGGTTGATCATCTTGAGTATTCGTGGATTTCTAAGGTTATTCCCTCTAGGGGTATCCCCATGTCTTTTGGTCCTAGAGCCTTTAAGTCTTCCTCGAGATCGTCTAATTGATGTGTCGGGTTGATTCGAAGGGCAATACTGCACGCAGCCCTTGCAGCTGTTACTTCGCGCTCTAATTTTGCATTTATTTGATTTGACTTAGTCAGTCCCTGTCAAAGTTGCCTATTTTCTAGCTCCACTAATAGAACATATCTAGTGGGATCATAGGCATCCTCACTTCGTGGGATTTAATCCCCACTTTTCTCAAATTCTCCAATATTTCCTCTCCCAAAGCGAGAAATCTCAGTTGTATTTGTCCTATGAGAATTTTGATATTTTTTTTTCCCTGGACGTTGAGTTGTTTTCCCTTGTTGATTCTCTTCATTTTGAGGAGCATTTTTGCCATGGATGGAAAGTTCGAATATATTTCAAGGAGGGTATTTCCTGAGTTTTTTCTTACAAGGCTCTTAATGAAAGCACCAACTGTTAATACAGATTTTAGTTAACTAATAAATAAGCCTTTTTTTTTGTAATTAATATACTCATTAATTAAATGAGCAATGATAATAATAATAATAGTAATAAATGATAAGAAAATTTTTAACGTGCTTTTTGAAGTTAACTTTTCATAGTCTACAAGTCCATCTTATTCTGGGATTAATAAATTGGATACTGAATACAATTAATAAATTGTATACAAAATGAAAGACTAGTATAGCTCTCTCTTTCTCAAATTGGTCGTCTTTTATTCTCGGGTTCTGTCCCTATTTATAGGAGTTTAGGGTGATAGTTATTCTCTTGGGATCTTATCACGTATAACTGTTCGTGAAATGTGGACAATCCTCACGTTTCACACTTGCATCACATGTGATAATGATAAATAACTTCTCGTAACAACTCATTTAACTTAATCTATAAGTAGTTACGCTGACTTTGCCTCTACCTCATCCTTCTCACAATGCAACTATTTTCCTTTAGACGCTTTATTATAAAAATCAGCGTCTAAGTATACGTTAAGTAGTACTTCTCACGTTTTACTATTAATATTGAGTGAGGCATACACGAGACGTTTATCATAGTATGACAATTGCGAGGTGAACCATGCTGGGGATGTTGTCTTTAGTTTTTCAACATACTCACGAGTATATGGTCAATGAGCTGCGAGCTATTTGAATTCATTATCTACCATTTTCAAACAGCCATTTGTCGTGTATCTTGTGTATCCCGAGATGAACCATTTTTGTTCTTCATTCATTTCGCTGGTCTCATCAATTAGTAGTTATTGTTTATAGCTCACCATTGTTTTTAAGTGGGCGAGTTCGAAGATTTCTACCAACTGTACTTTCCGAGACAAATTGTTTAAATTTATTTATTATATTGTTTATTTTGGGCGGGTCCATATTCCAGTTTCATTACACGTGTCAGCATTATATTATTATTCAAAATATATAAGTATAACAGGAAGAATATATAGGTGATCATACTAATGTAAACAAAATATACTCTTCCGAACTGAACTGGGTTGTTTTTTAGGTTCAAGAAATCCACATTTTTTATGATTAATGCTTTGGAAAGGCAGCTCCATGGAAATAAATACATCTTCGATATTCAGATCCATAGTTGATATTAAACTTAACTATTCTAGAGGTTTTATGCCACAGTTTTATTATATATATACCCTTTAATTACGAGAAAGTATGCTTTTTGTGGGTCTAGTCATGTATTGTTGTGTTCAAATTCTTTAAACGAGTTATGATTTTTCTCCAGAAATGAGTTGGTATTCTTCTAATTTAAATTATAAACTTTTTCAGGTTTATTAGACTTTCAGTACGTAGTAGATAAATTGTTTAAAACCTCACCTAATAGTCCTAATCATATTAATTAAACAAGTTAAATGTGTTCTATTTATCAAATATATATACATATATTACCAAATGCTAGAACAAATGGCAAATAACAGTTAGATGCCCAATAATTTATTAGAGAAGAGTTAAAAGATCATGAGAGAGGCAGATGGAGTAGTGATGATACTTTTATAATTAAAATATAATATTAAATAGAAAACTAATAAATATAAATTTCTATTCAAGAATACAATTGTAATTAAGTAAATTATATTATAATTGAGAGGTTATAATTACTTAAATAGAAAAAAAAAATTAAATTAATACCAAAAAATATTAATGTAACAATAATAACAATAAACAATTATTAGTATCATAATAGAATTATTTTAGAGTAAATATAATGTTTATATATATATTATAATTTGGAATGAAATTATTAATTTTATGTAAATAAATATTTATAAAATATATGTATATATTTTATTAAGATATATAATTATTCTTATATAGAGGTATACTTTGTTAATACAGGACTTATAAATGTATCTCTAATTACAATTTAGAGGTTATTTTTATTTATAACTGATTTAAAATTGGGACTTATTTTTTTTATAACAAATTATAAATTATTCTTGAATAGAGTATTATTCTTAGCTATAGATAGAGGTTTTACTCTAGTTAGTTTTTAGAAAAGTTTATTAAAAACATTTATTTGGTACTTTTAAGTGTTTAACACCACACCAATTTGATATTTTATAATTGATTAACGATTTCTTACATTATTTATTAAATTAAAATTTATTTAATTCGATATATATTAAAATGTAGTAACACGTTTTACACCCTAATAAGGTTTACCCTTAACATTTCTGGTCTGTTAGGTGGAATTTCAATTAAGGTTGCTACTGGTGGGAGTAGGGAATGGGTCCAATGGGACAGATATCATGATTTGGCTCCTTTCCTAATAAGTAACTCTTTGGCTTAAATAAATAAAAATAATTAAACAATTCGTACGTGTACTAGATCTTAATTAGTATATATATTAATTGGTACGTACGTAGTAGTTACATGTTTTGGTTGCCTAACACGACATTCACATGCATGCAAAACCTTATGGTTTCGAAAATGACAGCTACAATTTATGTATATACACATTATGATTATGATTAAATTAACAATAATAATAAATAGTAATGCGGTAATATTATGGCATATATTGTCATTTCTGTTTGTCTCGTGATTATTCGTTTTGCACATATATATAAATACTAGTCATTGTAAACATGCCATAGGTACATACACAAAATTTTCAATGTTTAGGCTTGAAAAAACAATAAAAAAAAGTTTAATTCAATATACATATATGCTTGATGTTACACATTGTTTATTTTATTTGTTAGGAGTTAATTTTTTTTATTATTTTAAAGGAAGATTTAATTAGTTTTGTTAATAAAAAAATAGTAAAATTAATATTTTTGTTAATCCATTAATGAATTAAAAAAGTAAAAAAAAAAAATCTTTAAAAAATAATTAATGACACATTTTTCGTGTCGTGTATCATGCCAATTTATAGCATTATCGTATTGAAATTAGTATTTTTTCGGGCATAATCGTACTCGTGCCTTTCAGACTCATGTCGATTTCATGTCGTGTCAAAAGATCTGGCACGTATTTACAACACTAGTTGGAGAGATGCTCTAAGTCATCATTGCTAAAAATTCTTTTATAGTATGTCTTTTTTTCTTTTTTAAGTAATTGGCTTTCGTTTTAGGGTGTGGGAAATAGAGAAGAAATAGGTGAGCATGTGAGAAATAGAAAAAAAGTAAGTGAGCACGTGAGAAATGTGACGAGAAGTAGGTAACGATTTTTTAATGGATCCTTATACCCGACGGTTTAAAGCCAATCTGGCGAGATGGCGAGAAGTAGGCTTCAAAGCCAATTTGGCAGTGATTCTAGATCTTCGGAGGTGTCGTCTGACATCCAATTCAAGGTCATGAGCAAGGTCATGGGTGACAGGAGTGACTATATTCGAGGAGTCGGTTACAACATAGCAAAGAAGGAGAAAAGATCAACAACAACATCTAGCTCTTCGAGCCAAAGTCAAACTCAATCTCAAGCAGGGTCTACTCTTTCTCAAGACGTTGGTATTATGGCTGAGATGTTTCAAAGATTGCGTGAACGCTTTCCACCGAGACAGGACACTTCTAATCTGTATAAGCCGCGATTTGACAAATTCCTTCAGCAATATTTACCTACCCAACCTCAAGGTAGTGCAACATATCCAAGGCCGCAACAACAACCTTTACAGCAGACTCAGCAATCTCCTAATGTGCAGGGAAGTGCCTCCCAATCTCCTCTTATTCCGAACATGTTCGGACGCTCCTCCCAGTCTCCTCCATTTTTCTACTCTGATTTTTTTGGAGGATCACAGTCCCAACAGCCGATGTTGGGCCAATTTGGGAGTTCATCTCTGCAGCCGGTGTTTTTTGGGGGTCCAATGCAGCAAACTTCTCCAATCAATTTTTCGGTTCACAAAATCCATATTTTTTTCCTGGTCAGTTTCAGCAACAACCCCCGAACTTCTCGCCACAACAATCTTCAAATATTTCGCAACAACAACAATCTCCGAATTTACCACAAAAACGACAGACTCGACAATTTGTGGAGATTTTATCTGCTCAGCAACCATATTACCCATCACCGCCAGTATCGCAATCTCAGGACAATGCACCAAATCCTGATATTAACTTAAACGCTACTGGCTCAAATTTTGAAGATGATTTGTTTGATCAAGACAATATTAATTAGTTTATCTTAATTTTAATTATGTGTGGATTTATTTAAGTTTTTAATTATGTTTAGATTTCTTTAAGTCTTAATTAATATATGGATAATAATTATTTAATTTTTAAGTTTTAATTAATGTATGGATAGTAATTATTTAATTTTTAAGTTTTAAATAATGTATGGATGATAATTTGTGGATTTGTTAATTTTAATTTTAATATTTATTAATAATATAAATTTGAAAAAAATTAATTAAATAAATATAAAAAATATTTATTATTATTAATATTAATTTTTTATTTTTTTATGAAAAACATTAATACCGGCGGACACCCACCGGTAATAATGTGTCAGACATAACAAAGACGAGGCGTAATCACCGACGGGCCCCACCGCTAATGGTCCGCCGGTATTAATGATTAATAGCGGCAGACGTGTCAGTCCGCCGCTATTAATTATTAATAGCGACGGGGTATTACCGGCGGACCCCCGCCGCTAAAGACCAATACCGGCAGATTACAAGATTATTACCAGCAGACTGTTCCGCCCCTAATAATGGTATTTGTTGTAGTGTATACACATCATTTTTAAACCGTCGGGTATAAGGCTCTCCTAAAAATTCACATTTTATTAAAAACGTCGCCTATTTTGTTTACTATGATTTTAAACCATCGGGAATACTCTATTTTTCCCGAAGGTTTTAAATAGTTACTTAATTTTTTTAGCGACGGTCCAAAAAAAAGTCGTTTTTAGGACCGTCACAAATTTTAATATTTATAGTAGTACTACAGTGATTTTTCAAGAGCGACGACTTTTCCGACGATGATAGAAATTTTGTCAAAAATTCTCATTCTATTTTCTATTTTTATTGCGACTAATATTTTATTTTAGTAGATAATAACTGTTTTGTGTAGTGAGTTGATGGTCGAGTCTTAAAGCTTCTTAAAATTTATAACTGGTTAGTACTTTTGGTCTTGTGTTGGTTTTGATTTTGGTAGTGGGTTGGTGGTGAAGTCTTGGAGCTTCTAAAAAGCATGTACAGTTTATATATGAGTTTTGGTACTTGTAATGTTACTAATTTTTTTTTGTTAAAAAATTAATTTTTAATTACATAGAATTAATGAGTTTATTAATTTATTATCTTAATATAATTATTTTAATATTGCTTCAATTTTTATAAATAAATAAATAAATAAAATCAGCTTCTGCAGTTATAATTGATATATTATTTTACTTGGTATTTTATTATTGAAAAAGAAAAAAAAATGTACACAATTTAAAATTTGTTATGATATTCTTTTTTATATATAATAATTTTTTTTTATATATTTTTAACTTTTTTTTTTTAAAAAAAATATTTTAGTACAATTAAATTTTCTTTTTATATATATGGGCAAGACTATGGTATAGGACCTAGCAAAAGTTTTCTTTGGTAGGGAACTTTTTTTGACCATTGATTTATTATGATGTAAAGTATATACTCTTACGATAAAACTGCTCGTATACAATTAAAACTTTATACATATTATAATAATATATTTATTTTTTAAAAAAAAATAAAATGATATTAATAATTAAAAAATTTATTAATTTTTATTTTGGATTATTATTTTTTTTTATAGAATTTATTTGAATTATTTTTATATTGGTATTTATTTTCAAAAAATAATTGTTTCTCCTAAACTCATTTTTTTTAATCTTTTCATCTACCTTAAAAGCATATGAAAGCAAACTATAGTATTAATTAATTAAGTCAATTAGATTTTATCTTTTTCTGCCAAAAAAAAAAAAGTTTAGAAGAAACATGTTGGTACGGTACTAATTAAAAAGCATCTAAAATAATTTTTATAAAACACATACTTGAATATTTTGAAAATAAAATAAATTTCTTTGAAAATTCATTTAAATAATTTTTTTAATCACATTCTATTTTGTATACTTTCTTTTATCAAAAGTCATTTCATTTATCTCATTACTTTCTCTCTCATTTTCTATCACATTTTTTTTCACTATTTTCACTTAAATAAAAACTAAAACGTAAAAATAAAAGTTATAAACACATTTTTATTTGAAAATTTACACAATACACTTAAAGATCAAATTTTTACATATATATATTAACATTTTATGAATTTTATTTTTTTTTTTACAGATTTTTCGTTTTTTTCTTTTCTTGAAGGAAACATTATTCATGTTGTTTTCCTATTGAAATATTGTGAAAATAACGCTCTGTATTTAAAAATGAAAATTAAAATTAGTAAAAATGTAAAAATAATTGTAGATCCATAAAAATATAATTTTTTTGTTATTTTTGGGTGTATAAAATAATCTATTTTTAAATTTCTAAAAAAAATTAGTAACATGTTTTTTTAGATTTAAATGTTTATATTAAAAAATATATGAAAAAAGAAAATATTATACAACCAGGCATATATTTAAGAATTGTATTTTTTTTCCATCTTAGAGATCTCTAGTCTAACAATTTATTTATTAAAAAAGAACTTCAAAAGAATAACAAACACAAATTTATTATTGTCAAAAAAAAAAAAAAAACACAAATTTATTAAAATAATAAATAAATAAAATAACTTCCTACAATAAAATACATTGTAAGAGTGAACCTCAAAATCATACTTGATAATTGGTGGAAAAAAATTCCTTATTCTGTAGGGGAAAAAGAGTTGGCCGCACAGTAGAGAATCCAGATATATCTATTCTATATAAAGTGTGACTATATAACTGAATTTTTGGTTTATAAAAAATTTATGGGTGACTTTTTATTTATATTAAAAGTAAAATAATTTATTATTAAAAATAAAATAGTTTATGAGAAATTCATGGTTCACTTTTTATTTATATATAATAAAATAAACCTATTAAATCTAAAAAATACGATTGGGTTTTTGCTGTTGTACATCTACTATTTTTCTCTTCTTCTTCTCTTCTTCTCTTCTAGAATTACCATTTTCATATAAAAACACTCATTAAAGGAAAAAGTTATATTTTAACACATACAGTATAATTAAGAAGCCATAAAATCTATATAATTTCGTCTTCTGTTAAATAAAAATAAAAGCAACTTAAAGCATTATTATAATTATGCTACTTTGTACATGCTGCGACAAAAAGGAATGTCAATCTTATTAATTTCTCCATGTTCTAGCTATTAATGCAAACCAGAAAAAGAAAAACATTTACTAAAACCCACCAAAACTTATCATAATTAAACCTGGGCATTAGATGCCAAAAAAAAATAAAAATAAATCAGAGAGTACATTACAACACTGTTTTTGATCACGTGCTCATAAATTAAGAGCACAATTAAATATATTAGTGAAATAGTGACTAACATCTAAATTTCAGAGTTGACGAAAAATTTGCAATTGAATGAGGTAAAGACTACTACAATATTTACTTTATAAAACTTTTGTTTCAATATCTTACTATTATTAACACCATTTGATTTGGATGTAGAAAAAATATTTTTGGATTGAGGTGGCAATAAAAATAACTGATACTGTCCAGAGTTTTTATTAAATGTCATGTGACGCATGTCATAAAAAAATAGATTTATACAATCGCAATGAAAAAATTATATGTGACAAGCCAACATGCGACCAGGAAGGATTTCCTACACCATGGTATATTACAAAAAACATATGATGTTATTGAAATTAAGTTAAAATAATAATAAAAAAAGATACTAACAATCTTATTATGCATTTTACAGTGCTATAGCATATGTTGAACTTGATGACAATACAAAGAGCCTATCTGCTGTCATGTTCGCAGATATTGTAGAAAAAATATTTTCGTGTACTGCTGCCCAACTAATGAAATTTACTACAAATGTGTAATTTTTTAAAAAATAAAATAGTTTTACATGCCTTTCATAAGTTGATTTTTTTTAATTAAATAAGCTATGCACACCATGTCTAATCATTTTAAATGAAAATACATCACGGTTTGCAGGAACACCGCCGCTTTGTCGATACTACCATATTCAATTTATCAACGAAAAAATGGACAATCCAGATATATGCGGACCCGGCTAGAATGAAAAGTGTAAAATATAAAAATTATACTATGGTCTCTATCGAAGCAAATGAAGATTGAAATCCAGCAATGACTATCATTAGTTTTTTTATCTACAATTTTTAGACAAATGCTATCTTCAATTATCAATAATTTAGAGATTGATTTTTAATTTTTTTTTTTATTTTACACCTATTTAAGTAATGTTTCTTTAAGTATTGGAACATCAATTTTTAATTTATTTTTGGATTAACTTAAGAACATATTTAAATCATCAAGCTTTCTTAAATATTAATATATTGCATTCGGTATTCACTTTTAATTGACAACATTATAAACTATAATATTTAGATACACATAATAATAATCTCACCTAATAACTAATAATATTTTTTCTTTAATTTTTAATTGTATTACTTTCAACTAACATGAAAAAAAAAAACTAGCATAAAATTTAGTATACGTGTCTTGCACGTAATTTTTTGTTAGTATAAATATATCTTTATATATTAAAAGTGTCTATCTAACGGCATTTCTTGGTTTAACAGAATATACTTAAAATGAAAGAATATTCTGTTAAATTTAACGATTGATCTCCCGTTAACAAATAAACTCAATAATTAAACCCAAAAAATTAAACAATCTTTTAAATATTAATAATTTCTTTTTAAATTAAAAAAATTATCTTAGCCATATATTTCTCTAACAAATTTTTTTATTAAGCTGCGACAAATTACTGTAATTTTCTCTCTCTGCGTCTCACTCTCACCCTCCACGATTCCCTCTCTCTTCTCGGCTGCTATTGCCGGCGTCGATCTCCACCACCCTTCTCTCTCCGTTTCACTCATCTCTCTCCCCTTCTCGGCACTCAGCATCTCCCAGCTCCAGCCTCTCCCTCCCTCCCTCCCTCGACTCTTTCTTTCTCATGATGGCACCAATGCGACTTTAGTGATTTCAAGACCTCCTAATTCATCTCCTAGAAATTGGTAATCTTTCTCTCCATATATACTTAAACAATTTATTTTTGTGTTCGATTAATTTGTATAATTCGATAGTGAAAATATAGACCACGCTCTGTAAAGATGGTTATAGAATTCTAACCGTCTAACACTTGCTTCCTTGAGTTTGCTAATTGAAATAATTTGGATTTAATTTGTTTCAGCTTCCGTGTATGCTATTATAAGTTTGTTTCGTGAAAATTGAGATTTGTATTGTCTCCGACTCCCACACTATTATCGGCTATATATTTAAAGCACTCATTCCTGAAAACATTTATAATTTGCATTGTCTCCCACACTATATCATCTCCAGGTGCTTGTTGTCGGTTCCTTTCGATATTATCACTCGAAGAACATAGCTTCATCAAGAACTTTTTATATTTATGTATTCCTCGCTATTGATCATCTCCAGAGACTTATTTAGTCTGTTATTCAAAGAAATATATATGTGAACATATGGATGTATGTACAGTGACGGACCCAGGATTTTTACTTTGTGGGGGCTTATTTATCATAAAAAAATATTTATAACTACATTATAATCACTCTTATTAAATTTATCTAATTTTATTGGGGCTATTATACTATTTTGGTTTATAATTATTAAATTGAAAAATTTACATTTAATTTTTTAAAAGGCAATATTTTTGTTAGTGGGGGCTATAGCCCCCACATTATTGTGAATGGGTCCGTCCCTGTGTATGTATATACCTCGCTATTGATCGACTTGAGGGTGCATAAGGGAGCATTGAAGTTAGCTTTTGCAGGGGCTCTGTCTTCTATGTTCTCCAGATGAACTTGGCTTCCCTGCAAAACCAATCAAATAAATAAAATAAAATAATAAAAAAAAACATTTAACTTTTCACATAATTAGTTTAATATATAATATCCAGCTTTCTTACCAATCTAACCCTGAAACCCATTTAATGTACCATGGAATACATTCCGTGAAATTATATCACAGGACAAAATCGTGTTCCTACAAATTATAATATATATATATATGAAGATTTTTTTTTTTTTATTTTTACAATTCAAAATAGTTATTTTTCCTTTTTATTATTTTTACGGAATTTTACATAAAAATCTCATAGCAACTAACGGAACAATTTAAATCGTAACTAAAAATATCCACATAGCAACTCACATTAAATCCACTAAAATCGTAATTAACCATACTGCAATTTTCTCCTAGTATATATATATATATCAAATCTTGTCTTTTTCTCTTATATATTTTTGTAAAGAGCATCTCCAAGGAGAACATCAAATTTGATGTTACAATATCACCAAATTTAGTGTTAAAAATTATCTTCTCTCCAACCATAACACCAAAAATTACACTAAAAAATATTTTTTATTATTATATTATTTTTTTAATAAAATTAAAAAAAATAATATTATATCAATTGTTATATTTAAATAATAATTAGTGCATCACTTTTAAATTGAAAATTTAATTTTATTAATATAAAATTAATTTATGGTATTCACATTTAAATTTACACACAATAAATTAAAATATACTTTTATAATGTACCCTTCTAAATAAAGAAGTCAAACATATAACATACAGTTTGAATCTTCTTTTCGGCATGTTAAATTTTTTCGAATTTTTCAATAACATACCGGATGTCTTAAATAATTATGATCTACATGATCATAAAAAAAATAAACTAAAAAAAATTTCGGATCCAAAACAAGTAAGAGTATATCAATGCACTACTTTAAAAAAATATATTGTAATTTTATAAATATAAATAATAATATATATAATTATTAAATATATAAAAAAAATGAAAAAAAAAAATATAGTGTGCTACAGTGCACTGTATATATGCCGTGCACTATAGCATAAACGGCAATATGCAGCCGTAAATGCTGTGTCCTTGGAGAAAATCTCACACTAAATATAGTGTTTTGATGGCTCCTTGGAGAAGCCCTAATAGCCGTATAAGTTTGACGGAGTTACTTCAATACTGTATCATCATCATCATGAGATGAATACGGAGTATTCTAGAAATTGCAAATGAGTATTAAAGTGAGGTCACAGTAATATTGCTTACTGACAAGAGTTATGTTGATCTTTCAGGTATATCTAATCTGTCAAAGTGGGCAATAGCAGTTCCTAATAACTAATAGTGGATTGATTACTGACAAGAGTTATATTGAAACTTGAAAATCATGATCATTGGGCTCTTTTTTGGTTTTGGTTACATGAGCTCCAGGCATCACTTTCTTTTAGTATTTTCAATTTTTTTTGGGTACTTCTTAAAAACTATAATCTTATATCTTTTAGTTTTATATTAGTTATTCTTGATTATCAATTCTTATGTCTTTAAAATGATTTTTATTTTTCTGTTAATCAACAAAATGATATTCAGTTTTATTACACTTATTCTACGCAAATATAATATACATTTTGAATTAAGTGGTATTTTATTATCTTATCTCATCCTCTATTTGAGGAATAAAAAAGGAAAAAAATAAAAAGTAAATTTCCCTAGGATAGAGAAAGAGAAAATTTTAGAAAAAAAAGATACAAACAATATTTAGCATTTTTTAGAAAAAAAAAAAAAAGCATTTTGTTCCATTATTTGTGTAGGAAAAATTGTGAACAAAAATAGAGGAAACAAAAATAGGATGAAATCTAAAGTAAGTTATATGATGAATCACTCATAAGTACCAATTGTTCAAAGAAAAATCATTGCTCTACCTACCCTCAATAATTACTACACCATATCATATATAATTTCATTCTGACATTTTTTTTCAATCACTTGTGTATATAGTCTTAAAACTTAATTACTTTTTGTTATCTATCTAATTTATATTTTGATACTATTAGATACATTAATAATCATTTTACTCTCTTTTCAATATATGTCCCTACAAATTTTATAATATTAAATTATTTTTTATTAATAATTATTGTACTATATAATAATTTACTTAAGATTTCAATGACATAAGATATATTTTGTTAAAATTAAATATAATTCATTGAAAAGTTAAAAAGTATTAGCGAACTTATTCCTTAGTTTATATATAATTGAATCTATATCGTTATTATTTCTTATGAGCACTCTTAAACTTTTCAACATTATAGTATTCAATACCACTATAAGATATCTTATATATAAACTATTATAATTTTAGAACTTTTGTCTCTAAATCACCAATCACAAATTTTGGTGACAGTACGTATACTCCAACCAAAACAAAAAAAAAAAATCCATTAGAAAAACTATAAGTATCAAACCAATATATAATCAAAATTTGGGGTTCTTAAATTTTATAATTCTGGTGGCAAATAATAATTTCATAAAAATTGTAAGACACTACTCGTTTAATTGGGAGATAAGTATCACAATTCTAAAATTTTAATTTTATTTTTATTTAAATTATTTCTCCCACGTAAAAAATCAGAATATGTGCCCCAATAAAATCTAAAATAGTTTTAAAAAAGAATATACAAATATTTTTAAGAGAGTATGACCATGCTGCCCCTTGCCCTCCCCAACCCAATTTACTATTTAATAGTTAATTTGGTAAAGATCCAAAAAAAAAAAAAAAAAAAAAACAAACGAACCACTCCATAATTTAATAATAATAATAATGTTTAAGAGATATTACTAACCAATCTAATATATTTAGGAGATATTAAATATTATTATTGTTTAATAACATAAAAAAGAAATGCTAAAGATAATAGTGATACTAAGTACCACCTGAAGAGTGCTCATAATAACTAATATAGAATAGCTGGTAATAAAAAGATTTATTTTTTTTTTTTTTTTTTTTTTTTTAATGAAGGTAATAAAAACTAGTTAAGAGCACTCCTAGCACTGTCATGAGCATTTTTACTTTATTCTTCACAATATATCACTAAATTTTTTATTTTTTTTCTATTTTGTCTCGCACACTTATATATTATAACACTATATATCAGTTTCTTTTTATATTACACACTATATATATAAAAAAAATCAAAAAGATGAAAAAAATTATTAAAATATTATTTGAAAAATAAATAATATTTCTCTATATATAGAGAAGTACTATTTATAATATAAATTTTTAAACTATTTTAGTTTACTAAATTGAATCCTATTTTAATAATAATTCTTTATACTTTATCTTTTAAACTATTTTTAAGACATTGTTACGATAGCTCATAATATTTTATTTTATTTTTTTTAAAAGAAAAATAAAAAAATTAATTAAAAGGTAGAATTATTTTAGAACATTTTTTAAAAAAATACGTTACATTTCAATGCTTATATATAAATGGTGCAGAAAATTTGGATCCACTGTGACTATGATGAAGATGTGGTCCCAATCAAATTCACATGTGACCTATATTAATTTATTTATTAATTTGCCAAGTCTCAACTACCACTCCAATTATAGTATGAAGTGTGTGGGGATTTTCTCTTCTCTTCTCTTATATTTAGTTATGTTGTATTATTATATTATATTAAATTGGATTATATATCATATTTTTATATAATATTATGTTAAATTTTAATTTATACTAAAATATTATATATTTAGTTGTTTATAAAAGTTAATACCACATATAATTTTACATAAAAAATATTGCATAAAATACAATTCGACCTAATATGGCGTTCCAAACGAGCCTTTAGTATCTTTTTTTATTTTGGCCACTACAAAATAATGTATGATTTTAATCATTTATGCATTTTATTTTAAAAAAAAATTATTTGCGCGTAAATTCTTATCTACTCTATTCTATAGAATATATTATTAATTATTTTTTATTTTATTTTATACCATACATTAACTTTTATTATTAAAATTAATTATTAATTAAAATAATAAAAAGAAAGAGATAAAATAAAAAAGAAATGATTTTTTTTTTCACAGAAAAAGAAATGAGTTAATTGGATATATTAGAAGATTTTGCCGTATAAATTTTATGTTTCAAGTAATATATATATTTTTTCTGCTTAATTAAAAAAAAAAAAGTTTTTTCCTACTCGTTACGTGATTGCTACCATTGTTACGGGTCGTTTGTAAAGAAACACATGCATGTATTAATATTTAATTAAATCTATTAGGAAAAAAAAAGAGAGCATGTATTAATACTTGACGTAAATATATTTTTAGTAAAAAAAGTACTGTTAAAATTGTATAATTTATTAAAAAAAAAATAGAACAAACATAAAATAAAATATTCTTAATTAATAATAAGATGAGATTGTTAATTTTTATATAAATAAATAAATTTCCGTTAACAATTAAAGGTCAATTTTTAATGTGGATTATCGAACGGGTAAAATTAGAATTATTTAAGTTTTTATGCTTAATTTTTCTATCTAATTAGAAAAAAAAAATTATTTTTACATCATATAAACTGAACTTATTCTATCGGCTAGGAAAAAAATTAAAAGAAAAAAATTTTCAGCAAAAAAAGGACAAGTAAAAATTAAGTTTGACTTAAGTATTTTTATATGAACATATTTTTGATATAGTGTAAAAAGAGATATTTTTTAAGTAAATAATTAAATTAAACATAGAAATTTAAATTTCTCTTTTATTATTAGTTATTGGATCATAATTTGATGATTTAATATATATTTTTTTTTTTGAAAGATGATTGTTTATTCAAATACTTTCAGCAAGTACAATAGAGTTCAAATCATCAGGAGCATCATGCTCACTAATAGTACAATCTGACAATAAACAAGACCCTCTAACCACACAATGAGCAGCCTTGTTTGCAGACCGTTTAACAAAAAATAAAGACACATTCTTCAAAGAAGACAACAAAACACAACAATCATAAGCAAGTATCCCGAACTGAGATGGCATCTGAATGCTACTTTTGATTGCTTGAACCACCATCAAAGCATCACTTTCAATAGCCACATCAGCCCATTGCCTTCGCTTAATCCAACTCAACGCTTCTTTGACTCCAATTATCTCCGCAATTTCAGGTTGAACCACCCCGAAGCGACTACCCGAGATTGCTTCAATTAATCGGCCATTAGAGTCACGAGCTACATAGCCATAACCAAATTTATTCTCATTTTGAAAAATAGCACCATCGACATTAATCTTAATCGTATTTGTCATTGGTTTCTTCCAACACTCAACAACATTGTTAATATTATCTATCAACAATGCACTTCTTTTATTTTTGTGTTTTAGCATTAATCCATTGATCAAGAACGAGTCTAGCCGACCGTACCACTTCAAAAGTTAAATAAGTTTTATCATTCCACACCAAATTATTACGAACTGACCATATTTTCCAACTAATAACAGCTGCATCAGCAGCCACTGAGAAAATTAAATATGTTTAGTGTTATATTATTTAATATAATATAATATGTAGATTAAATAATTAAGTGTGACAAAGTATTAATCTTGTCAAATTGTAACATACATTATGGAGTTACAAAATTTGTGTAGAATGATCTCAAAATAGGAGTTGCAAATCCTTTAAATTGATGATCACTTGAATATGTAACTCTCATCTCTTTTTTCACTCTTAAATTAGTAAAAGATGTTACTAATTGTTTATGAATGTGAATGAATGATAGTTATTGAAAATATTATTGTTGGAGACTTGATTTATTCATTTATAAGGTGTATAAATGGTTCAAAATCAAGTGGGAATGATTTGGAACACTTTGGAAAAGAATTGGCCAAAGCTGAAAAAATAGTAACTAGTAACTAGTTACTGTTTTTTCAGCATATTATTGCCCACGTTTTTGAAAGTTTGAGAGCCTTTGTAACAGCCCAAAACTCCTCCAAATCACCCAATTAATAACATAAATGCCCAATTTATGATTGGTAACATCCAAGGGCTTTATGGTGATCATTCATGTTCATATGAGAGTGAAAACTCTATAAATAAAGGCCATATTGTTCACTTGCAAAAAAAGTAGTTGAAACCATTTGTTGTGGTTAGAACCTTGTGAGGATATGCTCATCCTTAGACACTAGGCTGAGCATATGAGGCTTGATAAATCCTTAAGAGCATTTCTAGAGTTTCCCTAAGTGTCCATATGAGGGAGGAAATGACTTTTAGGACAAAGGTCCTTGAGCCTTGGTCAAGCTTTTTGTGTGTTATCCTTCTTCTTTTCTAGATTTCTTGTAATCTTGATGAAATACTTTTATTTGTATTTTGAGTATTTTGATTGTAATCCTCCTATTCTCTCTTGTAATGAGAATTTTTCCAACAATCTAAAAGTCATTTATGTGGCATATTCTTCTTTCTAAAAGACATGCCATGGAGGTCAAACAATCAAAGAAAATTATCCATGAGGGAGAGCATCAATCAAGATCATGAGAAGAAAAATAATGTGGTAAGAGATTCAAGCCATCCATGGGTAATCATTATGGATTTATTTTGTGATATCTTATTTATTTAATAGTAATATATATTAACATATTTATATGATGAGATATGATATTTTGGTATAAAGTTTTTACATGTTAATGTATATGATATGTGTATATTATATTATTATATATAGTGATATATAATATTATAATTGAGATTATAACATATTATTATATGTATATATATGAGAGATATATATATATATATCATATAATATGTGACATATGTGAGTTATATGTATATTATATGATGAGCATGAGATATAATTACATATATATATTTGTGAGAATAAATATGTAGAAATAGTGATTTCTATATACATGCATACATGATATATATATTGTGTATATGCATATTAATGTATTTGTATGTTAATATATATGATATGTAACATATATATATTTAATTGTGGAATTAATATTGATATTTTGTATATGTTATTTATGATAGTATGGTAACATATATACAATATTAATTAATATAAAATTATTTGAGAGTTATAATTTTATGGGAGTTATATATTAATTTTGTGTATTAATATATGTATATAAATTATCATATTAATATATGTACTATATGGTATGATAATGGAGATGATGATAAAAAAAAAAGTGTGTTCATTCTATCATTATTATTGTGAAACTATATTATGATTAAAGATAGTTACTTGGAAATGAAGTTCCATTTTGGTGATAATCATCTCATTTTATGAGATAAGAAAAAGTGAACTATGTGAGTTACACTTTTTTGTGTTTGTTCATTTCATAGCAAGAGCATAGTGATCAAAGTGGATCTATATTGTGAAATGAGCTCATACAATTGGAAGGACAATTTTAGACTCAAAGAAAGTGGATCATTGTGGATTCAAATAATGAGATAAAAGATTATAAAATTGGAGAAGCAATTTTGAATCTTAAAAAGTAAAGTGGTGAAACAAAATTGATGAGAAGTAATTTTGTTAACTTTGGACTAATCTCAATGAGGAGATAACCATAAAATTGAAGAAGCAATTTTATCATTATGTGAATTTTGTGTTATCTATTAACAAATTTTAAGTATAATTTTGTTAATAAAGGACAAATAATGGATAAAATAATTCTATTAATTTGTAAGTGGTATTTGGAGAGATTATCATGTGATATCGAAGTTCATGATAATTTTGAGTGCACATTATTTTGAAAGATAATGTGTAGAGAACAAAATAAAATAAAGAGATTTATTTTAAAGTGATATGTGGTATTTTAACTTTATGGTTAAATGTGGGGGTGAGATTTGAGTTTAATCAAATTTATTGAGAAATTATTGATTATATATATGTGGTTTTGAATTTAATATTCTAAATTAATATTTTGCTATGTGCATATGTGAAATTTTGACATATTTAGTGTCAAAATTTGGTGGTAATAATTTCAAGAAAGAAATTAAATTTAAGATAGTGGGGGTGCATACTCCAATATGAGAAGTTTAGACATATTGAGTGTCTAAAACTAAAAATGTATGTATTTGAGATATATGCTTGATGTCTTAAATATAGTATAACTTTGACATGTTTGATGTATAAAGTTAAGTGTGTAATTTAGACATGCTTGGTGTCTAAATTAATGTTTAATTTTGATATGCTTGATATCAAAATTATTGAGAATTTGAGTTGTGTGAAAATTAATCTTTTATGATTGAATTTTCAAAGCTTAAGTACTTAAGGAGAAAAGTGGTCACAAAGTGAACACTATATATTTGGCTAGCATGATTCGTTTGGAATCAAAAGTGTGAGGTTAACAAATCGCTTAATCTTCATACAAGATTAAAGCATGAATTTCGAGGGATGGGACCTAAACTCCCTTAGCAATTTGCTCGTTGATGGTAACCTATCTTAACACTAGTAAAAATCTAGTCTTAAGTTCAATAGGTAATAACAAATCAATAGAGTGAATGTGATACTCAATTGTCCCATCTATGGATGAGTACATGTGGTGAAAATTGAGGGTTAAAACTGAAAGATTTTTTAATGGAGCTTAAGCTTAAGAAAACTCACTTAAGCTTAAGAAAGTGTAAGTATTGTGAGACACTAAAACTCCACCTATATGGACTAGGGGTGGTGCCGCCTCTTATGAGAATTGGGAATTATTCTCTAGAAAGTCCATGAATTGGATTTGTGCACACGGCCATTAACGGTGCAAAAGCAATCCATAAGGTTCTTGAGTGAACATAGCAAATGTGTGTGTGTTATCACCGGTTTGTTATCAAGAAATAGTGGTTCAATGCTACGACAACCAAAATTTCGATAAACTTTGTGGTAATTACACTAAGGTAAAATTCAAGTCGAAAGACATTTTACACTATGCACAAATGCAATGGTTTCTATTAGAGTGAAGTTATTTAATCAAGTGGGGGAATATTATATTACTCCATAATATAATGTTTGATTGATTAAATAAAATGTTGTGTTACAAAATTATTTGATGAGATATTATTTAATCTAGTGGGGGAATGTTATATTATTTAATATAATATAATATGTAGATTAAATAATTAAGTGTGACAAAGTATTAATCTTGTCAAATTGTAACATACATTATGGAGTTACAAAATTTGTGTAGAATGATCTCAAAATAGGAGTTGCAAATCCTTTAAATTGATGATCACTTGAATATGTAACTCTCATCTCTTTTTTCACTCTTAAATTAGTAAAAGATGTTACTAATTGTTTATGAATGTGAATGAATGATAGTTATTGAAAATATTATTGTTGGAGACTTGATTTATTCATTTATAAGGTGTATAAATGGTTCAAAATCAAGTGGGAATGATTTGGAACACTTTGGAAAAGAATTGGCCAAAGCTGAAAAAATAGTAACTAGTAACTAGTTACTGTTTTTTCAGCATATTATTGCGCACGTTTTTGAAAGTTTGAGAGCCTTTGTAACAGCCCAAAACTCCTCCAAATCACCCAATTAATAACATAAATGCCCAATTTATGATTGGTAACATCCAAGGGCTTTATGGTGATCATTCATGTTCATATGAGAGTGAAAACTCTATAAATAAAGGCCATATTGTTCACTTGCAAAAAAAGTAGTTGAAACCATTTGTTGTGGTTAGAACCTTGTGAGGATATGCTCATCCTTAGACACTAGGCTGAGCATATGAGGCTTGATAAATCCTTAAGAGCATTTCTAGAGTTTCCCTAAGTGTCCATATGAGGGAGGAAATGACTTTTAGGACAAAGGTCCTTGAGCCTTGGTCAAGCTTTTTGTGTGTTATCCTTCTTCTTTTCTAGATTTCTTGTAATCTTGATGAAATACTTTTATTTGTATTTTGAGTATTTTGATTGTAATCCTCCTATTCTCTCTTGTAATGAGAATTTTTCCAACATTTAGTAACCATCAATGAGTATTACCCACTGAGAAAATTAAATGAAAATAACTCATAAATGGTTATTAAACAAATTTAATTATAAATATTAATTTTAAAAATATTAAATAATTAGATATAATAATTATCAAATTTCTCTTTTATTATTCGACGTTGGGGGATGAGAAATTCGAACTAGGAACCTCATGATCTTTATGAGCAAAAGTGTGGAACCACTAGGCTAAACCTATGACTACAAAATTTTTATACTTAATTTAGCTACGCACTAATTAATTGAAAAATTATAAAAAAAATATCTCTTTTTCACACAATATCAAAAATATATTTCTATACAAAATATTTGAGTCAAATTCAACTTTTCTTTTATCTTCTTTTTGCCAACTTTTTTTTCTTAATTTTTTAGCGGACGGAACAACCCCAACCCATGTAATGTAAAAATAATTTTTTTCTTTTCTAATTTGATAGAAAAATTAAGTCTAAAAACTCAAATTTTCTTAATACCACCAATTTGGGTAATACCCATTAAGAGTGCACTACTCATATGATATACCTATGTTATATTATTTTTTTTATTGAAAATGATACCTATGTTATATTAAATGTGATTATATAACATAAAATATTCTTTTTTAAAACATTATAATTCAAATTTAAACCCACTACAAAAATCTAAAAAAAAAAAATCTGTTTATATAATTATTTTTTTAATCAATCCACATATCCGAAAAAAATATCTTTCTATCATTATTTTAAAATAAAGAAAAGTGTATAATATATTTTTTTAAAAAAATGAAGAATATTATGGTTGAACTTAAATTATAATAAACAAAAAAAATTGAATATTATTATATTTTTTTTATACATATATCACTTAAATTATACATTTTTTTTTTGAAAAAATAATAATATTATTTATTAAATAACATTAATAAAAATCAATTATACAACTAAAAATATAAATAATCTCTAGGGACCAACAAATCTTTGATTTTATTTCAATTTTTTTTTTTTTGAAGAAAAGCGTACTTATATTAGGATAGAAACTGTTAGACCTCGCGGTCATTACAAAATATAATATCAGGCATAGAGAAAATTGGCACGGAGCCAAACCTCTGATGGGAAAATACCCAATTAGTAAGTTTGTCTTTTGTTATTTTTATGGATGTTGATTTGTGTAGCATTTGCTCTGATTTGATTAACAAATTTTTCTCTTTTAGTAAAATATAGATACATAATCTAAATAAAAACTAAGAATATAACTAAATATACGTGCATTGTACGTAATATTAACCTGACATTAATTTAACGTGTGTTTTATATTTTATATATTTTTTAAAGTAATAATATAGTCTGCAATTCAATCGAGACATGATTAAAATTAGAAAAACAAATCAAATAATCAACTATTTAATTTCGAGATCGTGTCACAAAAAAATTAAAAATAAAATGAGATAAAAAAATTGCAGCATCACAAATAATTTTAATAAGACCTATATTAAGTTTCATGTAACGCTTAAAAAAACAACGCTAATTTCTGTTACAACAGGTTCATATATGCTCGTAGCTTGAGCATTACTCAATCACTTAGGTGGCGTTTGGTTGGAGGTAATAAAATGGAATGGAAAGAAAACAATTTTCATTTCATTCCTTTGTTTGGTTGCATATTAAAGTATTGGAATGTCATTAATGACTATTCTATTTTGAAATAGAAGGAAAGAAAAAATTTAATAATTTTTTATCATTTTTTTTATGTATTTTAAATTTTATTCTATTTCCTTCCTATTTCAATTCTCATTCTCATTCATATTCCTTTATTTTTATTTCTCCCAACAAAACGCTACCGTAGCTAAGTTATTACTCAACCACTTGTGTAATGTATTATGCCTGTTCTATTTTTGTTCAGTCAAACTGGATATTATATTCTCTATTGTATGCCTTTTTTTTGTCAGAATAATAGACATTAAACCTGAGATCATAAAACGTTAGAGAAAGCAAAACGTACGTGTGAATTCGATTAACTTCAATTTCAGCTCTTAAATAGACATTAAATAAATATAGAGCTCTTGTGTACTGTGAATGTTCCTTATAATAGAAAGAGTTCTGCAGTTTTATATAAATAGCTTATCAGAGTTCAAACATATCAAGACACCATCCTCCAGATATATATATATATATATATATATATATATTGAATTTGAGTGCTATATAGTACACCGATACCACATCTAAAAAAGAAGATGGAAAACTCTGATGTGACGGAACCATTGATAGAGGTGGAAGGAAATGAAGTCATCAGAGGAAAATGGTGGAACAGAGTGTTAGATGCAGAAGAGGCCAAACAACAGGTTCTCTTTTCTCTTCCTATGATAATCACCAACGGTTTCTACTATTTGATTCCACTTATTTCCGTCATGTTCGCCGGCCACCTTGGCCAGCTCCACCTCGCCGGAGCTACTCTTGCTAACTCATGGGCCACCGTCTCCGGCTATGCTTTCATGGTATATATACATACATATCTCTCTCTACAAAATATTCAATCTACTCCATTGCAAAAGTAACCATTTAGTCTGTTATCTTTTGAATTTGACTTCACGACTGGTCTCTGTTTTCTCAACCAATCATTTCATTCCATTTGTTTTAGGTTGGATTAAGTGGAGCTCTTGAGACTCTATGTGGGCAAGGATTTGGAGCAAAGTCATTCAAACTGCTTGGGATTCATCTACAAACGGCTTGTATCACATCCACCATCTTCTCAATCATTATCTCATTCATCTGGTTTTTTACAGAACAATTACTGCTTTTTCTCCGCCAAGATCCTCAAATCGCTGAGACCGCAGGACTCTATACCAAGTTTCTGATTCCTAGCATATTTGCATATGGTTATATTCAAAATATTTTGAGGTTTCTTCAGACACAATCAGTTGTTAGGCCTTTGATATTGTTCTCATCAATCCCATTGGTCTTTCACATTGGTATCACATATTGTTTGGTGCATTTAACACCTCTTGGTTTCAAAGGAGCTCCACTAGCAACCTCAGTCACACTCTGGCTAACCTTTTTAATGTTGGCTGCATATGTCATGTTCTCTAAGGAATTTAATCTCACTTGGCAAGGATTTTCACTTGAATCCTTCAGTTACATTCTCACAAACTTGAAACTTGCCATTCCCTCTGCAGCTATGGTGTGGTACTGATCAGATGCTGCATATACCAAAGTCTCAAATCTATTTTTTTTTTTTTGGAGAGCTATAAGAATATTTAATAAATTAGACATGTTACACAGTCTAATTATGTTAAGTGATTTATTCAGCTTGGAATACTGGGCGTTTGAGATTCTGGTGTTCTTAGCAGGACTGATGCCAAACTCGGAAGTAACCACTTCACTAATTGCAATATGGTATGCTTAGCTTGATACATAGTTTTCTTGTTACATCTTAATCAATTCTGGTTATTTTTCTCCTTTCTTTGCAACTGATGAATAGTATCTTGGCTATGTATCTTCAGTGTAAACACAGAAGCCATAACATTCAACTTTACGTATGGCCTTAGTGCTGCAGCCAGGTATGGGATTATAAGCTTGAATCAAGAAGATGAAAAGAAATTGTGACTGTCTTATTATTTGATCATACAATACAGAGTGTATTTATAGTGATACACATTTGAAACAACATGTAATTAGTTACAAGTTAGAAACTAACAGCCAAGAAGGAGAAACTATGAAAGGAAACTAACTGCCGAGCTAAACTAACTGTGGGAAAATTATAGCTAGTGGTGTGGTGCTGAATCAAAACAACTAATCTTTAAACAATTAACAATGACAAGATTAACAAATCACAAACAATAATCGGAGAGAACAGGATGAACAGAGTAGGAAAACTCAAAAAAGAATAAAACAGTAAAACGATAAAATCAATACCACAATATATTTTGGTTCAAATTCGATAGATCGATGTGATCTATAGCTCTACTCCAGTCATCTTTATTGATTGAGCAAGAACATGTACAATACAGTTGAGATCGATTCTTTGATGAGTTCTCTCAAAGTATTTCAACTCTCATATTTTTACCCAAAAATCTTCTTTATCTATAGAAGATTCTTCATACAAAACCCAAATCCAATCTCTCTATTTTCTCTGTACTTGTCTTTGTACCTCTCTTTCTTTCTCAAACTTAGAGTCTCTTCTTGAAACATGTCAATCAAGTGTTCAAAAAGGTTAAGTGTTGGTGGTATTATTAGGTTTAAGATAAGGATCTTAAAATCGGTGGCTGCAAGAAGCAAGGTCGTTAAGTTAGTTAGCCAATAACCAATTTAACCAACTCTCCTTTGAGCGAGATCTCCACATCAACATAAGTATGAGTGCTTCCGGAAGCGAATATGAGAGCTTCCAGGATCACTGACTAAGTCACTCGCTGAAGGAGCTTCTGAATAGGATAAAGTTAGCTGGAGTCAACTATCCAAAACTCCTTTCTAAGAGGAACAGCTAGCCATCTAGAAATCCTTTCTAATGAAGGCTACTTTTCTTGAAGACCCTTCCTAGAAGGACTAGAAAGCCTTCCAAGACCTACTTTCGCAATTTAACAACTTTTCAAGAATGATTTTTAGAGACTTTTTCATTTAGAGGAACTATACCACATTAACTAACTGATTCCTTGAGAGGGATAAATCAAACTTACATTAATCTTTCAAATTCAAACATTTCTTTTATCTCATTTTTGGTATTGTTGCTACAACAGCACAAGGGTATCGAATGAGTTAGGGGCAGGGCGTCCGGACAGAGCTAAGAGTGCAATGATTGTTACCTTGAAACTTTGTGGAGTTCTTTCCTTGATATTAATTTTGGCTTTAGGATTCGGACACAACATCTGGGCTGGTTTATTCAGTGACAGTTCTGAAATATTGAAGTTGTTTGCTTCCTTGACTCCTTTGCTTGCAATATCCATAGTAATTGATTCTCTCCAGGGTATTCTATCAGGTAAGGATTAGGAACTACTCAATTTCAATTTGTTTTCTACTTAAATTTCACTTTCTTTTTTTTTTTTTTCAAGGTTATAATTAAGATTTGTTGTTCACGTTTCATTAATTGAAGGTGTGGTAAGAGGATGCGGTTGGCAGCAAACGGCTGTATATGTGAACTTGGGAACATTTTATTTCATTGGCATGACTAGTGCAGCCATTCTTGCATTTAAATTTAAATTATATGTCAAGGTAATAAATATATATATTATTTATTAAAAATAGTCTCATATTCTTAATATGTGAAAAATTAATACTATATATAACATACATAAACTACTTCTCTAATTTTGAATTGATTTTAAAATAGAAACTCATATACGCCTTAATCTCAAATTCTAACATCATTCATTGCTTTTTGCTTGTTTATTAATTATTATTTCTATGTTGGTTTGGGTACAGGGACTGTGGACTGGTATGGCATGTGGTATGTTGTGCCAAGCATTCACACTCATGTTGATAATAATGTGCACACAATGGACCAAATTGCAACTGGCTGAAGAGAAACCCAAGAAAGGAGAATCGATATTAGCTTGAGTAATTGTCATGCATTAAGCTGATATCGTCCCTTATAAGAAATATTTTTGATTGTCAATTCCCTAATTTTAAAGACATAAAACAAATGCATTTTTTTTTTTACCCATGAGATACACTTAGTATAAGTTTATGGGAACGATGATAGAGATTAAATAGTACTTAAGGTGTGATTAAAAAAAAAAAAACTTGTGTGTGTTTGAAAGTTTGTCCCACATTACTCATGTGGTTTTTATATTATAATTAGTTGCTACCAAACCTTAAGCTTATTATAGGGCTTTGCCAATTGAATAAATGTTGTTTTTTTTATAAACCTCAACTCAAATAAATAAATGTTCACTCAAAAAAAAAAACCTCAAATAAATAAATAAGTAATGATATATGTACACCTAATTTCTACACAAATTATTTCGACCAATTATATTCCACAAAATGTTACACATTCCACTTTTAGGAAGCGTTTACTAAACTGTAATTGAATTCAGAATAATTAATAAGAAAAATATATCAATTTAAAATAAAAAATAATCGGAAACAAAATCACATGTATTAATACTTATTACTTAATAATACTATTAAAGTATTGACAATTTGTAAAAAAAAAAAAAAAAACATACTGTTGACGTAAGTATATTTTAAATTTAGTAAAAAAAAAAGTTAAAAGTTTAAAAAATATATAAAATATAGAAAACACATTAACAGATTTTTTTTTTCTTTGAAAGGAACATAAGCGGACTCACATAAAAAAAGCAAGGTGGAGGTGGGACAGTGATTCTTAAAAATAAATTAAGAAAAAAACATATATACATTTTAACTAATTACCATGTATATATTAATAATAAAAAATATATTTATAAACATATATTAAGGATTAAGCTATAACATATAAAATAAAAGTCAATTAATTGCAGCTCTTAAATATAGAGTTTTTTTCTACAAAATAAATATAGAGCTCTAGTGTGAATGTTCCTTAATTCTACAGTTCTATATAAATAGCTTATCAGACCGGTAGACCATATCAGAGTACAAACATATCAAGATCACCATCTTTCAGATATTTATATATATATTATATATATATTTATTGAATTTGAGTGCTTTATAGTACTGCGATACCACGTCTAGAAAAGAAGATGGGAAACTCTGATGCGAGGGAACCATTGATTGAGGTGGAAGGAGATGAAGTTAACAGAGGAAAATGGTGGAACAGAGTGTTGGAGACAGAGGAGGCCAAACAACAAGTTCTCTTTTCTCTTCCTATGATAATCACCAACGGTTTCTACTATTTGATTCCACTTATTTCCGTCATGTTCGCCGGCCACCTTGGCCAGCTCCACCTCGCCGGAGCTACTCTTGCTAACTCATGGGCCACCGTCTCCGGCTATGCTTTCATGGTATATATACATACATATATCTCTCTACAAAATATTCAATCTTCTCCATTGCAAAAGTAACCATTTAGTCTGTTGTCTTTTGAATTTGACTTCACGACTGGTCCCTGTTTTCTCAACTAATTATTTCATTCCATTTGTTTTAGGTTGGATTAAGTGGAGCTCTTGAGACTCTATGTGGGCAAGGATTTGGAGCAAAGTCATTCAAACTGCTTGGGATTCATCTGCAAACGGCTTGTATCACATCCACCATCTTCTCAATCATTATCTCATTCATCTGGTTTTTTACAGAACAATTACTGCTTTTTCTCCGCCAAGATCCTCAAATCGCTGAGACCGCAGGACTCTATACCAAGTTTCTGATTCCTAGCATATTTGCATATGGTTATATTCAAAATATTTTGAGGTTTCTTCAGACACAATCAGTTGTTAGGCCTTTGATATTGTTCTCATCAATCCCATTGGTCTTTCACATTGGTATCACATATTGTTTGGTGCATTTAACACCTCTTGGTTTCAAAGGAGCCCCAATAGCAACCTCAATCACACTCTGGCTAACCTTTTTTTTGTTGGTTGCATATGTCATGTTCTCCAAGGAGTTTAAACTCACATGGCATGGATTTTCACTTGAATCCTTCTGTTACATTTACACAAACTTGAAACTTGCCATTCCCTCTGCAGCTATGGTGTGGTACTGATCAGATCATATACCAAATTCTCAAATCTATTTTTTTGTTTTTTTGTTTTTTTGGAGATCTATAAGAATATTTAATAATTTAGACATGTTACACAGTCTAATTATGTTAAGTGATTTATTCAGCTTGGAATACTGGGCGTTTGAGATTCTGGTGTTCTTAGCAGGACTGATGCCAAACTCGGAAGTAACCACTTCACTAATTGCAATATGGTATACTTAGCTTGATACATAGTTTTCTTGTTACATCTTAATCCATTCTGATTATTTTCTCCTCTCTTTGCGACTGATGAGTAGTTTCTTGGCTAACTATCTTGTATCTTCAGTGTAAACACACAAGCCATATCATTCAACTTTACGTATGGCCTTAGTGCTGCAGCCAGGTTTGGGATAAATCAAACTTACACTAATCTTTCAAATTCAACATTTCATTTATCTCATTTTTGGTATTGTTGTTACAACAGCACAAGGGTATCGAATGAGTTAGGGGCAGGGCGTCCAGACAGAGCTAAGAGTGCAATGATTGTTACCCTGAAGCTATGTGGAGTTCTTGCCTTGATACTAGTTTTGGCTCTAGGATTCGGACACAACATCTGGGCTGGTTTATTCAGTGACAGTTCTGAAATAATAAAGTCGTTTGCTTCCTTGACTCCTCTGCTTGCAATATCCATAGTAATTGATTCTCTCCAGGGTGTTCTATCAGGTAAGGATTACTCAATTTCAATTTGTTTTCTACTTTAATTTCACTTTTTTTTTTTTGGTTATAATTAAGATTTGTTGTTTCATTAATTGAAGGCGTGGCAAGAGGATGCGGTTGGCAGCAAACGGCTGTATATGTGAACTTGGGAACATTTTATTTCATTGGCATGACTGTTGCAGCCATCCTTGCATTTAAATTTGAATTATATGTCAAGGTAATAAACATATATATATAGATATAGATATATAAATATACATATCATTCATTGCTATTTGCTTGTTTATTGAAATGAAATGCGTATAGGGATTAATGAGTTTACATAATAATTATTATTTCTATGTTCGTTACAGGGATTGTGGATTGGTATGACATGTGGTATGTTGTGTCAAGCATTCGCACTCATGTTGATAACAATGTGCACACAATGGACCAAGTTGCAGCTGCCTGAAGAGAAGCCCAAGAAAGGGGACTCAATTTTAGCTTGAATATAATTGTCATGCATTAAAGCTGATATTGTTGCTTATATATATAGTTGTAAGAAATGTATTTGATTGGCGATTGCCTGATTATAAAGACCTAAAACAAATGAATTTTTGTATTCTTACCCATGACCATGAGATACACTTATTATTTATTCTTACTACTTTTTTTGAGAATAAGATACACTTATTATTAGTTTGCGGGAACGATGATATAGATTATAGAGGACTTAAGACGTACGTAAATTGTAGTTTTATAGACCAACTCAAATAAATAAATGAGTAATGATACATGCAAACATAATTTATACAAATTATTTCAACCAAATATATTTCACACAAAACATCCATCTCAACATTGTACAAATTGGAGATTCAAGTTTAATTCTCTTATACTTTTCTGAATGCATGATTAATGCTTTTTCAGCACGTCGTGTTATGTACGACCCGTATATTGTCTTGCGGCCATGGGCTGCTGCTAGTTTATATTTAATTAGGCTCTTTTAGTAATTAAGGAGGTGGAACCTCTTGTTTCCACCATCTTGAATGATTGAGACTTTGTTTCTCGTTTGTTTTAATAGAATTTTCCGTTAATAATAAGAATAAAAAACATTGGCCAACTTTAAGGCAAAAGAATATCATACCAATAGAGATGTGTTTATATCCTCATAAATAAATTATTTGAATTCCTTTTATATATGTAAATCTATACATGTCTAAGAAATGCTTGGAATCTTAGGTTCAAGTAGCACAAGAATTAATATATGAGAAATGCTAAAGGGTACCAGTGATGCCTAGCACCGTCTTATGTGTCAATATCGTTATTGGTCCAACTAAATATCGAATCTCATATAATTTAATATAATAATTTTTAAGGAGCATCGCTAGCTAATCGCAACGCGATATGTTAAGAAAGTGCTAGGCACCACTTTTGCCTAATAGCAATGCTAAACAATATTTATGGTAGGTGTAACATTATTATTGGTAGTTTTATATTGAGTCTCACTTATTTTAATTTAATAAAAATTATAAAACTATTAATTAATTATAAAATATCATGTTATAGAGATACTAAACGCTTTAATACTTCATAATAGTGCTCATTAATATATGATAATTAGTTTATTCCAATCTATATCTAGTCCATACATTTTTTTTGGAACAATCTAGTCTCATTTGATTTAATAATAATATTGAAATATTACTAAACCAATTTAAATACATTAAAAAGCCAACTAACAATATGAAAACTACTCAATCCTAGTTTTACTCTAGGCTAGCTTTAAAATGCGCGCATAATTTCCACTGACAAATTAAAAACCATATACATTATGTATATATTAAAAAAGCATGTGTAATATATATTGGGAGTAGTTGCATGTTTTGGTTGCCATCACGACATTCACATGCAAAACCTTATGATTTGCATTAAAAAATTATGGTTTGCTAATTAATCAACAACTACAATATTATCTATATTATATTTAAATAATCAATCCTTATAATTTACACTACGCATTAATACGGTATGAATAGACAGTTTGACTGGTTATATATATATGAATGTGATAAAATATTTATTCTTATTAATTGGATACAGCTGCTTTAGTAGGTGGGAATTACCTCACATGATCAGTGTGTTTGTTTAATTTTAATTGTTAACTAACAATGTTGAGTTTTTCGTAGTTTTTGTCTGTCTTATTCACTTAATTGTTTCAGAAAGTGCGGATCATGCAGGCAATATATATTCGTTCGTTTCAGAGTAGCTAGTATTTCAATCGTGCTCAGAGATCTGCAAATAATATATATATATATTGAAAGAGTCCTAGTGTAATATTCTATAATATTCTGTGTTAGAGATTTTTTTTTCTTTATTATTTTTTTTTATGGAATGCGTCATTAGATATTTCATTGCCGTTTTTTAAAATTGATTTGCTACCACGTATTAAATGGTATTATATTATTAAAATTTGTATTATATATCATATTTTATGATATAATTTTAATTTATATCAAAATATTATAAACAAAATAATACTACATATATATAGTTTAACATAAAAATATAATAAAGAAAGTAGTCAATATAATATTATACAATAACGATATATACTATAATAAATTATATTATTTCACCCAAAAAAACATTTAATTAATCGTGTGTTGATGAGAAGTAATAACGAAAAATTACTCAGAGACACTACATTAATGGTACTTAACATAACATAAATATAGTGGTTATGTTGCTACAATATTTTCTTTTAGTTTGATATTTGATTTAAAGATTGCTAATAATTTATAAACAACCACATTCGAGCATCTCCAATGACCTGTAGTGCTACATTTTCTGGAAAAAAAAAAAAGAGAATGATTCTTTGATATATTATGCTAAAAAATATAACATCAAATTAATTTGAGATCTGTTAACAATTTTATCAAATTTTGCACATAATAAATGACTAATTTTTTTATTTACATTTTTATTATTAATTATTATATTTTTTATATATGATTTTTTATTTTAGCATTAATTGGAGATTTAATTTTTAATTATTTATTTATTTAGTTTGTTTTAATTCAAAATTAATTGAAAACTATTTTCTTGTATGTCGAATTCAAGTAATTATTAAATCAACATTTATTATGTATAGTTTCATCTTTTATTACTTAATGAGAAATGTTTTTTGGTATAATATTAGTAATATTAATTGATAAATTTAATATCGAATCTTATTTATTTTACTTTAATATAAATTATAAAAAATTACTAACCAATTAAAATATCATCTCATAATAATACTAAACACATTAGTGCTCTACATGGACCATATCAATGTTCTTACTTAATTTGGCATTATTAATTATTGTATTTTGGAGTACAATTATACAATACCAACCAAATATATTTTTAATTTAATTTTAGTGCTAAATATTGTACGATTGTGATATTTTATTTGTTTATATATACTTGGACTAGCTTACAACTTTTAATGAATATAGTAATATATTATTAACAATTTGATAATTAATTCGATCAGAATAAAAAATATTTAACTAATCTTAATTAATTGAAAAATATAAAATAACGGCTTGGTTTTTTTTTCTTCACATGTTTTGTTTTGTTATACCTTTCACATATATTGTTTTTTTGAGATATCCTTTCACATATATTGTTAGTCAGCTAATTAATAAAATATAATACTATGTTTTAGGTTTTTGATTAGTTAAGATTAATTAAAAAATTATTATTAAATTGAATATATAATTTTCAAAACTATATCAATAATTCTTTAATTCGCATTACATATTTTATATAATTAAATAAGGTATCTTAATTCAGGTTTGAGGAAATTTATGAATGATTATTTTTTGACGTGTGAATTTAGGAATGAATTTAGGTTTTTTTACGTGAATTTATGAATGAAATTAGTTAAGGATAGGTAAGTCCGGAAATTATATGGGTTAATAGGAGAAGTTTTAGAATTTGAATATATCATTATTCTTATTTTTTATCCGATGAATCTTATAATAATAGTATTATGATTTCCAAATCTTGTAGTTTATTTAAAAATTTTAAGTAAATTTAAGTCAAATGTTTCCAAGTTTTTAGATTAATTAAATCTTATGTACCTTAAAAAAATTAAATATTATGTGGATTTATTTTTCAAATTTAAAGAAATTTTGGTTGTATTGAGTATATATTATATTTATATTAGACCTTGGTTATACTTTTTTTTTGAAAGGTTTAGACCTTGGTTATATTTTTTTTTTTTTTTTGAAAGGTTTAGACCTTGGTTATATATTTTTTTTTTTTTTTTTTGAAAGGTTTAGACCTTGGTTATATTATAAGTTAATTCTTTTTGTTTAGATTTATGGGGTATAAATAAATATGGTGGAATTTCGTATATATTATATTTATTTTTTAGCTAATACTCGGGGTTAAATTGTTAATTGTGTAATAAATGTTAGGTGTTTTCATATTTTTACACTCAAATTAGTTTTTTTTTTATATATACTTTTATGAAAATCTATATAAATTGCCTACACAGAAATTAACACAATTTAAATTGCAGCTAAAATTCACATAATAACCTACATAAAAAAACTCAATCTGTAAATTTTAAAAAAAAAGAGTTAAAAATTGTATATGAGATAATTTCTTGGGTTTTTTCATTTTACACTTCAAATTAGTTTTTTTTTTTTTTGTATTTTTACGAAAATCCACGTAACAACTCACATAGCAACCAACGAAGCAACTTAAATCGCAATTAAAATTCATATAGCAACGTACACCCAAACTATAAATTTTTTTAAAAAAAAAAGTTAAAAAAGTAGTATATGGGGAATTCTCCAATTATTATTATTATTAGGTAAATTACCCCATATACTATTTTTTAACTTTTTCCTTTCAAATTTACGGTTTGAATTACTCCGATGGTTTCTATGTGAGTTGCTATGTGGATTTTGGTTGCAATTTAGATTGCTCCGTTAGTTGTAATAGGGATTTCTATGTGAAATTTAATAAAAATGTAAAAAAAAAAATTGTTTTAAAGTGTAAAAATGAAAAAACTCTTATGATTATTATTTATTTGTTGAGTTTCCAAACCACCTTAAACCTCGGTCGGGGTTTACCATTTGTTGTATCGTTGTGGTATTGTTAGAATTTGGAGATAAGATGAATGAGGTTCTATCTCAAAATCAAATGGCAATAGGAGGAGTATGTCATTCCTCTTATATATTGTATTATCTTTCTACACATTAGCAATGTGAGACTCTCTAACCCTCAAGATGATAGCTATTTTATTTGGTTACCATCTTGAACAACTCGATCATAAGCGGCTCTTTTTTTTGGCTCACTATCCCTGATCATAAGTGGCTCTTTTTGCTCTACTTTTTGGATCGGTATTTTTGGATTTTTGGTGGCTCTTTTAATTTTTGGCTCACTATCCTCGAATCACAAATGACTTTTTTTGACTTTGGCTCTTAGATCAATTTTTTTTGAGTTTTTTTGGTGGCTTTTTTTTTTTTCGACTCTACTTCGATCGGTTTATTTTTTTGGGTTAGATAGTCGCTAGAGATTTTTTTTTTGTTTATTTTGCTCTCATATTAAAATTTGGAATAAGATAAATGTGGTACTCGCTAACATTATAACTCTATTCACTTTATTCCAAATTCTAACTTAGTCAATATCTTATACAGTAACAATAACACTGAACTAGCAAATGTTTTTTTTTTGTTGATTTGGTGATTAGTCTTTATTTCAGACTATATATATAAATTTGTTTAATTAAGTGACTTTCATATATTATTTTTCGTTTGAAAATTAATGATTGATCATGTTTAGTATAATTAAACTTATTCTTGTTTTTATTTACAATATTTAATTATACTTAGGTTTACTCTATCAAGACATCACTAATAAAAAGTAAATTCATATGAGACGTCAGTGAGTATGTTTTTCCTCTTGAACAATGTTAATTGACTAGTCCATCACGATAGCGAATTGTTGCCGTGGATCAATGATCAATCATATGGTTTTTTTTTTTTTTTCTCTCTTCCCATTACTTCATTGTTATAATTATTTATTTGCCTGAATTCAACCACCAAGTGTGAGAACTGAGAAAGTGTCTTTTCTCTTCTCTACTCTTCTTGGCCAGTACGTATATACGAAATAAAAATATTTATTATTTATGATCAACAACTAAAGTAAAAAAAAAAAAAAGGATGTCAGCTCACGGCTGCTTTACTTTTAATTCCTTAAATAAATCTATTCCACAACAATTTAGATAGGCTCATTTGGATGTAAAATATTGCTATTAAAGGTGTAATTTAATATTGGATAACACATATTTTACTTTAATAAAATTAAAAGTATTTCCAAGAAAAATAAAACTAATTTAGATAGATATGATAATTAAACTTAATATATAAAAATATAATATGGCATTCAAAATAAAAATTAAATATATATATAAAATATGTATTATCATAAAAAATATTAAAATTACTGGGAAAATTATTAAGAAATTGATTTCTTCATCAAGAAACTAGTTTTTTGGTGATTTTTTCGGCGACAATGCCAATTTTGACGATTTTTTTAGTACCGGTAGCAACTTTAACGAATTTTTCGACACCGGCAGCTATTCTAGCGCCGGCAGCAAACTCCAGCAACTTTTTAGCACCAATACCATTTTGGACCCTGTGTTTTGCAAAAGTTACAGATTGGACCCTGTGTTTTGTTAAATGACAAAATGGACCCTGTATTTTCTAAAATAGTAAAAATAGGACCCTGAGCTTAATTTTTGATAGTTTTTTTTTTTAATACAACCAACTTGAAGACAATGCTTAATACGGACAGATACAAAAAATATAAACAGTTTTGTCATAGCACTTTTAGATCGGATTATAATTAAACTTTATTTTGACAAAAAATCAATTCAAGGTCCTATTTGTACTATTTTAAAAAATACAGGGTCTATTTTGTCATTTAACAAAACACAGGGTCCAATTGGTAACTTTTGTAAAACAGAGGGTCCAAAATGGTATTTACCCAAAAAAAATTAAGATGAATACACTTTTTTTTTAAAAAAAAAAAAACACCTTCAGTAGCATTCTACTCAAAGAGAGAAAGAAAAAACAACTTAAATAGAATTTAAAAGACTATAACTTGAGCATTAGTATGTGAAACATTTAATTAGAAAGAAGTTACTCAAAAGTTTAGAAGGCTTTTTGTTTTGTCTATTACACCAAATACACA
This sequence comes from Cannabis sativa, assembly GCF_029168945.1. Classification (NCBI taxonomy): domain Eukaryota; kingdom Viridiplantae; phylum Streptophyta; class Magnoliopsida; order Rosales; family Cannabaceae; genus Cannabis; species Cannabis sativa. Next base: position 35,741,509 of record NC_083601.1, on the reverse strand, counting down.
TGATTACATTTATGCAATTAATAATGAACAATATTATGAAGAAAAAAAATGACACATGAAAATGAGTTTATTATTTCTATTTGTTAGCAGGGTTAAAAATGAGTTTGAAAGATATTTTTGGTCTTTTAGCATCAATTTGAAGCTTCTCTTGTACACATCTTAACTTAGTTTAGCCTCTCATTAATAAAGTGAAGTATCTTTGTATATAATGAGAAACAGAGACGAGAGAAATAAGCAAGAAATAGAAATAATTTTTTTTTTATTATGCTTAACTAAAGATGTTTTGGTACCGTATGCCTTAATATAGACAGCAAATAAAGACCACGATTAGTCAGATAAAACTAACTAAAGTTCTAACAACCTAATCCTAATGAGTACCTCAACTAACTTAATCAAATATGACTAATTTAATTAAAGTTAATTCTAATATGTGTAGAAAATAATTACTATTTATTTCTATTAATTAATTTAATTAATTAAAATAATAGAAATTTGTACATTTCATTTTTTTTTTCGTTATAATGATTCTCATCAATAGAGATAAGAAATTTAAATTGAAATTTTTTTTCACATGTAGGATGTTCTTGCTATGAAAATTCAAAGAAAAATAAACATAATATAAAATTGTTGTCCGAATACTTCTTTCATCCATTAAGTATTTTATTCATTTTATTAGTTAATTCAATATAATATTTTAATAATATTAATATAATTCATAATTTACAGTAATCAAATATCTATATAATTTTTTAATATTTTAAATTTATATTTATTTATATGATTTTTCAATTAGTATAAAAATATAAATCAATTAAAAAAGTTATAAAATTTGACAACATCGCGCAAAGCGCGGCTTAATTCCCTAGTCATAAATAAGACGAGACCGCGCGCTCTGCTATTCAGAATACGAGAAAGAACACCATCCTTCACGTATAGTTATATATATATATTTAATACTGCTATACATAGTACTGAAAAACATCGAATTAATAAAGAACAAGAAGGAGGGAGAGAGAGAGAGAGGCATGGCGGGAAACTCATGTTAGAATTTGAGGAATAAGATGAATGAGGTTCCATCCCAAAACCAATTGGCCATGGGAGGAGTAGCTCATTCATCTTATATATGACAATTTATTTCCACACATTAGCAATGTGGGACTAACTCTTAATATACCCTCCTCACGTTTGGGTCTGGAAAGTGTGAGTATAACGAACGACTTTTAAGAGACCACAGGACCAAACGTGACATTTGAAAGAATCCCACAAGGCCAAATATCGGAAAATTTGTGGGTGTACACGTCGGGAAATTTGTGGATTTTGAAACAGGCACTACAAGAAAAAACATTTACGATAACACTGGAAAAATGTAATTAAATGTATTTTATAACATTTTAGCAACTGTTAAGACAGCCCATGTAATTAAAAATATTGACATTTAATTACATTTTTTACATGTTATTAAATAGCATATTATAACATTATTTTGGTGTTATATATTATAAATAGTTAACATTAATTTAGTGTTATGCTTCATTATGTTACATTTATTAATAACATTTTCAAAATGTAATCGTATATGTTTTAATTACAATATTATTATGTTATGTATGAAGATATATTACATTTTTATGTTGTTATAAATTTTTAATAATAACTATTTTTTAATGTTATCATTTCTCTTATATTATATTCATTTAATAACATTTTTAAAATGTGATCATATAATTTTTAATTACATTATTATTATGTTACATATTAAAAATGTTACATTTTAATATTGCTAATTTCTCAATAATAACACTTTGTCCAAATAATGAAATAACAATCTAATATATTTTGTATATTATCAAAATATCCAATACATGTATTCCAAGTAAACAATAACATGATCAAAGCTCATTTAATTTCTAATGAGTCAGAAATCTATTTGTAACATTTAACATTTATGGTTGATATACATAATATTATATGAGTCTGAAATGCGCATTTGCAGGTGCAGCCAAGTCTTTGCGGCAAAACCAAGTGACATAACCCTCTCGGCAAGCAACAAATTTAGGATTGACCTTGTATGAAACAATGGAAGAATCCCTGTGGTGAACCTGACGATCGCCCTGCAATCACTTATCGATGTGAAAAATAAGCTTAAATTGGGACAAACAAAACACTGAGATGTTAAAAATGGTTAAGAGTTTTTTCTTACCCCTTCAGCTGACACATAAAATTGCTCTGTCACATGCACCATCTTTGCTCAACTCCTCTTCTAGACCCTGTCATTAATATTATTACATAGATCAATATTTTGTTGGATGTATGTGATGTTATGTAATGAGATTTGGTTTATGACTTTTCTCCAATTGGCTCACAATAGAACTTTCCCTGATTTCATTCACTACTCTTTCAGCTTTTCTTCTTTTCTTTTCTCGCCTATTAGAATATTAATATATTTATATATATATATATATATACATACATATATATATATATACTTATGAATCAAAATCAACTTTAGACTCATCAAATAATGCAAGCTCTTAAGGGAAGAACTTATAAAAACAAAACAACCAGTTCAAATAACACCAAGCCCAAGAAAAGTTATCTCAAATGGTGTATCTAAATAGCCATTGTTATAATTTCTTAATCCTAAAATTTTGTAGTATTTCAGGTATGCATTATAGCTAGACATTAAACTAATTCAATTTATATATATATATTTAACATTAACCTCGTCCAAGAACAGAAACAACATTATTTCACAGACCACTCCCAAATCACTTACGATCACTTCAAAAATGAAAACCCTTAAAATATTAGAACATTATAATCTACTCAACAATAAAAATAAAAAAGAACAAATTGCCTTCAATACCTAAAGAAATTATTCTATTCATTCTCCAAACAAACCAAAGAGAAAGCAATAACAGGTGTTAGGAAGGTATACCTAGAATGGAAGGTTCGAGATCATGAGTTTAAGTCTAGTAATAATAACCTTGGTTTCTGTGGTAGTAATAGTAATAATGTTCTTGATCATGAGTATTATGTGTTAACGTGAAAGGCCAACTCTCATCCATCATTGTATGAAAAGCATCGTATCTGTCTCTGATTAAACCAACAGCTGCCATATCTTCAGCAACCTGAAATGTTAATGCCACACGTGAGTAGAATGAAATGTGAAGCACCAATGGCTGCCACCATCATGACAGCCAAAATGCATACTTATCAACTGTTTAATTTTTATGAGAGGCACAAAGACAACAAAACAAACCACCACCATGGTGGTATCAGTGTAAGTTACAACAAAACACACACCGTCTCCAATGAGCCAAGTTGCAACACCCCATCGTGACAGTACAAGCAAGACTCGTCTCGCATCGAAAAAAAATAATATTTGAGTAAATAAGTATACATGTCTACTTTAAATAAGAATACAAAACTTATAAAAGAGCCACAGACATGATCTATTACAATCACTTTACCTTGACACCCAATGAAATCTAGAGAAGCCATTCCTCTGTCCACTGTCAATTGAAAGAATTGCATTTATTAGATACAAATTTCAGTACTTGAAGAACAAACTTGAACAGTTTGTAATTAATTATCATGATTAAAATCTTACTTCAGGAAGCAACTTGCTGTAGACATATCCGGTGGATAAATTGTTGAGGAAAACCCAAGCATGGCTCCCTGTGTACGCCACCTCACCAACCAACCTGATAATTATTTAAAAGTTCATGGTCAACCACTTCTTATAGTTCAAAGAAATATAAGAATCTAATTAGTTGACTCACTGTTTAACAGTGTAGCTGCAGATTATCTACAAATCAGAGAGCTATGTTTTTTCACATTTTTAATTGGTGAAAACATTATCTAAACAAATCCCAAAATTTCCTGGGAATAAGGTATGTGAAAAGCCAAAGATTAAAAGCTCTACACTTCGCCTAAGGCATACTGAAGACATGATAAATTAGCCACTGCAAGTTCGATTGGACATCCCCTGGATCCAATATCACGCATGGTTATTTCAAAGCCTGAAAATGATAATGCCTTTGTTCCATTGAAATAACTGTCATCTGACTTCCTTTCTGCTGGTTTTGTAATATCACAATACCCATCCTCCCAAGTCAAAATTCTAAAGATTAAAACATCATTATACTTTTAATTCAATGGTTGAGAAAAGGAGAAACAATTCATGCTAAACTAATTTATGTCAACCAATATTTCTTTTTCTTTAAAAAAAAAAAATCCGTATGCTTAATGAAAGACATTAAAGACCATAGCAGAGTTCAAGTATGATACCTCCTCTTCTATATCATCATCATCAATTCTAACATTCCCTAATTTCCTAGCAGCACTACTTCTGATTTTAGTCTTATTGGAATCCCCAATCTGTTCAGATATCACAACTTCATAATCCACATTCAAAATTAGAAAAGGAGTTGAAATAGAAAGTTCACCTCATTTCGTAGTCGCCTCTGCCTTCTTCATTACGCCAAGCCATTCCGAGAGAGTCTCGTTCGATCTTTGCGAGAGTATGGTTCCATCGTCATTCTTCACCGCATCCTCATCAATCTTCTCTTCCTCAGAATTAGAAAATTCCACTGTGTTGATCTCAAAGATCGCTGCCATAGATATCGTCTTTCTCAACAGTCTTCGACGACGGTCCCCTCTGTTTTTGAATCGCTGCATTCGTTCCATTTTTTTCGACCTTTGAGTCTTCCCGCCATAGCAACAGAAGTAATTTGAAAAATCTCCAAAACCCTAGCAGAGCACTATTCTGTACTTAGTCTTTTTTCTTTTTGAAATTTAACTCCCCAATGTTTAGAAATTTTATACTTTAAAATATATATTTATGTCTAAAGAAACTCAACGGGGTTATTGATTTAATTAATATAAGATGATAACGTTTTTTTAAAAATGTTATCCGTAAATGTAATTAAATGCTGGAATTCTTGTAGTGAGGTCAAAGACCCAACACTGGAAACTGGCACATTGGTCGAAAGTATGTGTTTGGACCGGCGACACTTTGACTCACAATGGATCACAAACGGCTTTCTGGACCGGTGGCAATTTGGGCTCACAACAGATCACAAGTGGCTCTGATACCATGGTAGAATTTGAGGAATAAGATGAATGATCAGGTTCCATCCCAAAACCAATTGGCCATGGGAGGAGTAGCTCATTCATCTTATATATGACAATTTATTTCCACACATTAACAATGTGGGACTAACTTTTAATAACTCAGAAACGAGGGAGGCATTGATAGAGGTGGAAGAAGGTGAAGTCATTAATAGAGGAAAATGGTGGGACAGAGTGTTAGATGCAGAAGAGGCCAAACAACAGGTTCTGTTTTCTCTTCCCATGATACTCACCAACGGTTTCTACTATTTAATTCCTCTTATTTCGGTCATGTTCGCTGGCCACCTTGGTCACCTCCACCTCGGGAGCTACTCTCGCTAATTCATGGGCCACCGTCTCCGGTTATGCTTTCATGGTACACCTCTCTCTATATATATATTAAATATTAATTATATCGATCAACTTTGTGTTGTGTGTGTTTTAAAATTTGCTGGATCAAAATCTAATCTTTGTTAATTTTTTTACATGTAAATTATGATTAACAATTGTCCTTTTTCTTAAATTTATATGATATAAATTAGATGCTTAAATACTAATTTTTACCAGCTATAATAATTTGTTGCTAGGGTTTCTAAGTTCTTAAATCCTTAGTTGTCTTTTTTCTCCGACCAACCCCGCTGGCCCACTTTGGGTTTAGGCGTGGCTTGATCGGGATTTGTCGTTTTGCTACTGCAATTAGGTTTTTGCTGACATAGTTTTGAGTTTTTTGTTTAGGTTACTTCGATTAGTCTCTTCTCTGTAACATGATTTTGTTTTTTGTATCATTGTTTTCTTTTCATCTTTATTCTTCGATGGTTTATTATCAAATGGATGTTAGTAAGTAGTATAATACGGTTATATTATCTTCTAAGCAGTGAATATATGTCTTCTTAATAAGGTTAATTAAGGTAATACAATCATTTTCATCTGTTATTATTTTAATTTCATTTGTCAAATGATTCAAGAATGAGGTGACAATTGATTGCTTATTTTTCTAACTATAATCATGGTCATCTTTCCAATCGAGAGATGTTCCAATTGAGTTGCAACTTATTATATTAGTTTATTGCTATTAATAAAATTTGCTTGATTTCTTAAAAAAAAAAAAACTAATTATTTCTTTTTTGGAAAAAAAAAATCTCTCAATTAAAAATTAATAAGACTATTTATTGCAACAATACTCACATAAGTAAGGTGGAACCCAATGTAGTTACAACTGAATACTAACTAAATTGTACTTATATTTCTATTTAGTGATAATAAAATTTAGAAATAACAATGAAGCAAAGCTGAAAATTAAAATAGGCAAATAAAAGAATTTAAATAATGGATGCGAAATTAGGAATATGATTTCAATTGATGCAATTACCCAATTGTTTTAACCATTTTCTTCTATGTGATGACAAATTACAAATTCACCTACACTCTTTTTAGATCATAAAAATCTTAAATTGCATGTCAACTATTGCATCTCTGAAATAGTACAATTTATAAATTCGCATTAAACAATAATCTAAAAGTCGCATAAACTATATGTAAATACTTTCATTTCATATTACAACTTATGTTCATTAATTAAAAGCATTCCTTATATTCACTTTTTCAAATTTTATTAGGATCATTAATCATGCATAAGTTGATCAGTTTTAAACATGTATTAAATACAAAGATAAACAAATCACAAATCACAATAACAAGGAAGAAAAAACAATTAAATTGTACTTAACCATCATATAATTTCAGTCAATATTTATTAAATTCCTAAATAGAAAGATTAACTCATAATCTCAGAATACATATAATCAAATTAAACATAGATATTAATACAAAAAATAAAGAGAATGAGAATGATGAAAAAAATCCAAACTTTGCACAACGAGGACACCACAGTGCACGGAGACGGAGCCTTCTGTAAAATTCTATCATGGTGCTTTGAGGCGCTATTTTCGCGATGCTAGTGTTGGGCACTGCAGAGCTTGGCACGTGAAATGACATTTCAATTTCAATTTCACATCGTATTTTTGATATTTGATCAATTTGCACATTCTAAGTGTCGAAACTTGAAAAAAAAAACAAGTGTAAATTTATTCCAAAAACAATCATTTAAAAAGAAAATAGCTATTATAAATACTTCGAAAATTGGACTAAAAATAGCCTAACAGTATTACAAAAATTTTAGATTTATTTTCTAATTATATCAAAATAATAATAATAAATTAAAATTTAAAAAAAAAAATATCTAATCTAATTAGATTAGTATGTAGAGAATCTCAATGATATAAGGCTCAATGTAAATAACTTGTTTCTTAAAAATAATAAACTACTTACTAGTTACTAACATATGTTAAAGATGGATAATTTTTACAAAATTTATGAGAGAAAAAAAGTGGGTCACATAATATGATAGATATCTTTAAGAGAAATAATGGGGAGCCAAGGACACCCATGCTCCTTAGCACTTAAAGACGGAGGCAACTTTTGAATATTGGAAGGCCAAAGTGCAACAAAAAAAAAAGGGATCCAAATATAAATTTTTAAAGAAAAAATTAATAAAATTATAACAGATATACTATAATTTTTTTATTAATAAAAAATTTGGAAGGGGCTAAGGCTCCCCTCCATTGTTATAGATTCGTCTCCATTAGTACTTTTATGAGGTGTCATATTATTATTGTTGTAATTTAAAATTAAGTAAATTTAATTTTATTTTAATTACGATTATAGAAATTACTGCTTATTTATAAAGTGTCATCTCTTAGTGTCTAATAGTAATGTTATATTTTTATTGTAGTCTTGAGAAAATGTTAAGATTCTATCAAATAAAAGTTGTTTTTTTTCAGATGCCTCTTGAAGGTAGTCTTAAGTTGTTTTGTCTAAATTTTCGAGATAATTTAATCTTATATAAGTCGTTATGTAGTGACTCATATTCTGACTTTGTATATTTTTAGCTACACAATTAGCTTGTGAACAAGAAGTTTCTCTGCGTCGACGATTATTACAGTGTGATTCTGATCCGTCTATCAAAAAAAAAAGTTGTTTCTAGGAGATAAGTATGTCTGAAAATGTGCATGTCTAAGTATTATTTGTGAATTAGTTTTGGAATATCTTACTCTATTCTTACAAGAAGAGTGTCTGAAATGTAATTTGTGGTATTGATTATTGGTTCTAATTCAGTTCCGCTAGAATTTGACGATACATTTTATATATTTTTTTGGCGTCATATGTTGGATTAAAAATCCTATGTGGGCACATATGTATAATGTATATGCTATTATAAAGTGTGATACAAAATTAAGTGACCAATTATGTTATGGGTATCAAAAGGGCATTAAATTGTCATGGAAATAATGTGTAGATACCATAAGTTAATTTATAATTTGTTGAGGGGCCAAATTATAAATACCCAAAACTCATTCTAAGATGAGTCCATAAATAGGTAGTGGTCCCCAAGAAACACTAGGGTTTTCTGTATTCTCTCCTTCCCCATCAGAGAAAATACTCTTGAAAATAGTGTATTCTTGGAAGATCAAAACCTTCTCTGCAATCTCCAACAATGGCTTCAGGTTAGTGCTTCCGCTGATCTTTTATCATCATCTTCTTCTTTAATTTAGCAAAGGCTTTATAGATTTATGATTTAGGGTTTTCTATATTAAAGCACTTTAGGAATTTGTTTAGATCTGTGATTTATATATTTCTTTAAGTGTTTTATAACCCTAACAAGTGGTACCAGAGCCTCATTTGTTGAATTAATTGAAGCTCTGATGATTTTGTTTATGAAATTTGGGGATTTTAAAAATTAGGGTTCATATATATATATATATATGATCTGATATATGATATATATTTATGTATGATGTTTGTATATGTTGTTTATAAAAGCAATTTATTTTGACAAAGCATGCATCACTATTATGGTTTCTGTCGTTGATGTTTGTATTGTGCGGTGGCGGCTTTCTCTAATCACAGATTTATGAATTTATATATTTATGAATTCATAGATCTTGTATAAAGTCCCAACCCAGCCGAATAAATATATATATATATATATATATATTTGGCTATTTTGGTTAGTGCTCTATGTTTTCATAGGTGTCTGCCTATATATATATATATATATATATATTTATATAAAAGACAATTAAATTTTCATGATGTAATTCTTTCACGATTGTTAAATATATATAAATATATATATATATAATCTGTAATGTGGTTTTTTTTTTTTTTTTTCTTTTTTTTTTTTGCAAAACTTCAGGTTATATACATTATATATAATTTTTGTTTTATACGCTAAATGTTATATACATTATAAGATTTCAGTTGGGTTTACTCTTATATATGCCACGGTAAAGTTATTTTAATTAAGATATTTTGGAAACAATTAAATTTAAATTTTGGTGTTGGTTTATGACTAATATTTTGAGTAAATTAATTGAAACAATATGTCGCCAAAGTGACCTCTTTTGTGTAGATTAATTTATTTAAATATTAGGATGGTTGTATGTTTGTAATTGATGCTTATATTGACTAGCCCAAAGGTAAGTGAATATTTTGCTAGATTTCAAACATACCTGTGGCAATAAATGTGTGACAATTATAAGGTATTTTGTGTGAGCAATACGTTAGTCCAAAGATTGACCTATTGTTTGACACAGTTTTATTGTCTATATTTGATTGCTACACCAAGAGTACCGCTTACAGTTAATATTACTGTCCAAAGACTTGATATTAATGTGTGTTTGGTATCTTGAGATGGGATTAACCAATTTTTGAATTTATTGTTTAATTATGCATATTGATGTGAGCTTGTTTTATTTGTTCTATATTCAGCTAGTTCATCTTCTGCTGCCTCAATATCTGCTAACATTAATTCTATTCCTATGCTTAATGGGACCAATTTCAAGGATTGGAAAAGGAACCTACTTATAGTTCTGGGATGTATGGATTTGGACCATGCACTAAGGAATGAACAACCTACACCTCTCACTAAGGAAAGTTCCCATGATGATAAAAGGGAATTTGAGAGGTGGGATCGTTCAAATCGCATGAGTCTAATGATTATGAAACACAGCATTCCAGAAGCCTTTTGGGGCACCGAATCCGAAGGGGTTACTATGGCTAAGAATTTCCTTGAACAAATTGAGGAACGTTTTGCTAAAAACGATAAGGTTGAAATGACAACACTTCTTGGTTCTTTAATGAACATGAAGTATAAGGGTCAAGGAAATGTAAGGGAGTACATTATGGAAATGCATCATATTGTCTCAAGATTAAGGACACTTAAGATTGAGCTTTCAGATGATGTACTTGTACTCATGGTTTTGTTAACGCTTCCTCCACAGTTTAACCAATTTAAAATTAGTTACAACTGTCAAAAAGAGAAATGGACTCTCAACGAGCTTATTTCTCATTGTGTGCAAGAGGAAGAAAGGTTGAAAAAGGACAAAACCGAAAGTGCTCATTTGACCACTACCCCTAAGGATAAGGGCAAGAAAAGGAAATTTGAGAATGAAGCTGCTAAGGGTCCAGTTCAAAAGAAACAACAACAAGATTCTAAGGGTTGTTTCTTTTGTGACCAACCTGGACATGTGAAGAAAGATTGTGCCAAATATCACGCATGGCGTGTAAAGAAAGGTAGTAATCTTGCTTTGGTCTGTTCTGAGGTTAATTTAGTTTCAGTACCTAGAAACACTTGGTGGATAGATTCGGTGCTACTACTCACATAAGTGTTTCTATGCGGGGGTTGCCCGAGCTACCGAAAGCCAAGTGATGGTGAAAGATACATCTTTGTGGGCGATGGTAAATCGGTGGAAGTGGAAGCAATTGGGCATTTCGCATTGTTATTAGGAACTGGTTCTTATTTGGATTTGAAAGACACTTTTGTTGTGCCGTCTTTTAGGCGGAATTTAGTTTCTGTTTCTTTGTTGGACAAATTTGGATATTGTTGTTCATTTGGAAACAATCAGTTTACCTTGTCTTTAAATTCGAATATTATTGGAACTGGTTATTTGAATACTTATGACAATCTTTATTTGTTAGAAACAATTGCATCCTATAATGAAACCTTGCATGTGGAATCACGAGGTACTAAACGCAAATTAAATAAAGAAAATTTAGCGTCATTATGGCATAAACGCTTAGGTCATATCTCAAGAGGTAGAATTGAGCGTCTTGTGTCTGATGACATTTTAGAGTCTCTTGACTTCACAGATTTCAATGTCTGTGTAGATTGTATCAAGGGAAAACAGACCAAAACTAAGAGATTAGGTGCCAATAGAGCTTCAGAAGTCTTAGAATTGATTCACACAGATATTTGTGGGCCATTCCCTACGGCATCTTGGAATGGTCAACAATATTTTATATCATTCATAGACGATTACTCACGTTATGGGTACCTATATCTCATTCATGAAAAATCTCGCCCGTGGACGTGTTCAAAGCTTACAAAGCCGAAGTTGAGAATCAACTCAACAAAAGGATTAAGAACGTCAAATCGATCGTGGTGGTGAGTACTACGGTAGATATGATGGCTCGTGTGAACAATGTCCAGACCATTTGCTAAATTCCTAGAGGAATGTGGTATTGTCCCACAATACACCATGCCAGGATCACCTAGCATGAATGGTGTTGCTGAGAGACGAAATAGGACTCTTAAGGATATGGTAAGGAGCATGATCGCTCATTCTACCTTACCTGAGTCCCTCTGGGGAGAAGCATTAAAGACAACAGCTTACATTCTGAATAGAGTACCAAGTAAAGCGGTTGCAAAACACCTTATGAGCTTTGGACAGTCGAAAGCCTAGTCTAAAGCATTTCCACATTTGGGGATGTCCAACAGGCAAGGCCTTATAGGCCACATGAAAATAAATTGGACTCCAAAACAGTTAGCAGCTACTTTATTGGTTATTCTGAGCGATCTAGGGGCTATAAGTTTTATGATCCCACTGTCAGAAATATATTTGAGACGGGAACTGCAACATTTTTTGAGGATGTTGAATTTGGGGGGAGAAATAAGGTTAGAGACATTGTTTTTGAGGAGGAATTGAATTCAAACTCAGTTCCTACTATCATTTTAGACAATGTTCAGGCTTCCACACCTCGTCATTGATCAAGAAATGAATCCGGAACCTCAACAAGACAATGTTGAACAACTCCCAAATCAAAATGAGGCTATTGTTCCAGAAGAACAAATTCAACACCCTCAAGAACAAGAGCCATTAAGGAGGTCCACAAGAGAGAGAAGAAATGCTATTTCAGATGACTATTTTGTATTTCTTCAAGAACATGAGGATGAAATTGGAATGATGGAAGATGATCCAATCAACTTGCATCAGGCCATGAAAAGTTCTAACTCTCAAAAGTGGATTGATGCCATGGATGAAGAGAATATGTCTATGCAAGACAATAAAGTTCGGGAAGTTGTCCCATTACCAAAAGGTGTAAAACCAATTGGTTGTAAGTGGATACTTAAAACCAAGAAGGATAAATATGGTAATGCGGCGAGATTTAAGGCTCGTCTTGTAGCAAAAGGCTATACTCAGAAACAAGGCATTGACTATTCATAGACTTTTTCTCCGGTTTCATCAAAAGACTCTTTTAGGATAATATTGGCACTTGATTCTCAATTTGACCTTGAGTTACATCAGATAAATGTTTAAACAGCGTTTCTCAATGGCGACATTGATGAGACAATTTATATGGAGCAACCAGAAAACTTTGTGGTTGGTGACCCAAAGAATATGGTTTGCAAATTAAAGAAATCCATCTATGGACTCAAGCAAGCTTCTCGTCAGTGGTATCACAAGTTTCATCAAGTAATTATCTCATTTGGTTTTGAGATGAATATTATTGATGATTGTGTATATCACAAGTTCAGTGGGAGTAAATACATATTTCTGGTTCTATATGTCGATGACATATTGCTTGCTACTAATGATATAGGCTTATTGCACGAAACCAAGAGATTTTTATCTAAGCAATTTGAGATGAAAGATCTTGGTGACGCCTCTTTTGTATTAGGAATTCAAATACGTCGAGATCGTTCTCGGGGTATTCTTGGATTATCACAAAAGAGCTATATCGATAAAGTACTCAAAAGATTTGGCATGCAAGATTGTAGACCAGGTGATACCCCTGTTGCTAAAGGAGACAAATTCAGTCTTAGACAATGCCCTAAAAGCAGCCTTGAAATTCAGGAAATGAAAAAGATTCCCTATGCATCAGTTATAGGGAGTCTAATGTATCTTCAGGTATGTACGCGTCCAGATATTGCGTACATTGTTGGGATGTTAGGCAGATATTTAAGCAACCCTGGTATGGACCATTGGATAGCAGCCAAGAGGGTTATGAGATATCTTCAGAGAACAAAAGATTACATGCTCACATACAGGAAATCAGATCATTTGGAGGTCGTAGGGTATTCTGATTCTGATTTCGCTGGATGCCAAGATAGCAGAAGGTCTACATCAGGCTACATTTTCTTGTTAGCTGGAGGAGCTATATCCTGGAAAAGTGTCAAACAGACACTTGTAGCTTCTTCCACTATGGCAAATTTGAATTCGTAGCATGTTATGAGGCATCAAATCGGGGAATATGGCCGAGAAACTTTGTCACTAGGCCGCGTATTTTGGAGAATGTTGAAAGACCACTTAAGATATTCTGTGACAATAAATCGGCGGTCGTATTCCAATAACAATAGGAGCTCATCCAAGTCAAAGCATATTGACATAAAGTTCCTAGTTGTGAAAGAAAGAGTGCAGAGTGGACAGATTTCCATAGAGCATATTGGGACAAACTCCATGATAGCGGATCCGCTCACAAAAGGATTACCACCCAAGGTCTTTCATGAGCACACTGCTCATATGGGTGTAGTATTACTTGAGGATATCATGATTTAGTGGGAGTTTGTATTTTCTTTGCTTTATGTTTGTTTAAGACATTTATGTATTTGGTTATTTTCTGATCAGAAATAAAGTTTTCAGTTTATTCACTTTGTTTTGTTATGTTTAAGTTTGACCTCACTTTGGTTTAAGGAGGACCAGTTGGAAATAGGCATGTTCGGTTCACATTGCATGTAATTTCCATGCTACACATCCATGATTGATCTATGTCATTTGGCTATATTTGTATATGTGACCATTGATGGGTTTAGTCATGATTGATATGACGAAAATCGCTTTGATCCTATATGGGTATAGTTGATGGACGAGATTGTTGTGAATACCTTTACATAATAGCAAATTTTGAGCTCATAAAGTTATACATTTATCAGGTAACATATGTTGCCCAAGTGGGAGATTGTTGGATTAAAAATCCTATGTGGGCACATATGTATAATGTATATGCTATTATAAAGTGTGATACAAAATTAAGTGACCAATTATGTTATGGGTATCAAAAGGGCATTAAATTGTCATGGAAATAATGTGTAGATACCATAAGTTAATTTATAATTTGTTGAGGGGCCAAATTATAAATACCCAAAACTCATTCTAATATGAGTCCATAAATAGGTAGTGGTCCCCAAGAAACACTAGGGTTTTCTGTATTCTCTCCTTCCCCATCAGAGAAAATACTCTTGAAAATAGTGTATTCTTGGAAGATCAAAACCTTCTCTGCAATCTCCAACAATGGCTTCAGGTTAGTGCTTCCGCTGATCTTTTATCATCATCTTCTTCTTTAATTTAGCAAAGGCTTTATAGATTTATGATTTAGGGTTTTCTATATTAAAGCACTTTAGGAATTTGTTTAGATCTGTGATTTATATATTTCTTTAAGTGTTTTATAACCCTAACATCATAAACTATCATTTTATTTTGTCATTATAGCTCATAAGGCCAAATTAAGGTTTAGAGTAAATTAACGTTTTAATAAATCATGGTTTTAAATAATTAAGGTTATATAGATGAAAAAATCGATTCATGACTGGCCTTTTAGTTTGTTCTTATATGTGTACACATATATATATTGTCATTTGTTGTAATTAGATTGGGTTAAGTGGAGCTCTTGAGACTCTATGTGGGCAAGGATTTGAAGCAAAGTCATTCAAACTGCTTGGGATTCATCTGCAAACGGCTTGTATCACAACCACCCTCTTCTCAATCAGTATCTCATTCCTCTGGTTTTTTACAGAACAATTACTGATTTTTCTCCGCCAAGATCGTCAAATTGCAGAGGCCGCAGGCCTTTATACCAAGTTTCTGATTTCAAGCATATTTGCCTATGGTTATATTCAAAACATGTTAAGGTTTCTTCAGACACAATCAGTTGTTAGGCCTGCGGTTTTGTTGTCAGCAATCCCACTGGTCTTGCACATTGGTATTACATATTGTTTAGTACATTTAACACCTCTTGGTTTCGTAGGAGCTCCACTAGCAACCTCAATCACACTCTGGTTATCCTTTTTTATGTTGGTTGCATATGTCATGTTCTCCAAGGAATTTAATCTCACTTGGCAAGGATTTTCACTTGAATCCTTCAGTTACATTCTCACAAACTTGAAACTTGCCCTTCCCTCTGCAACTATGGTGTGGTAAGTGTCCACTTTGTTACTACAATTAAACTTAAGATTTTTCTAGACACAAGCCCTTCATGCATGTCATCTTATTTAAGAGAGTTATTTGTTAGAGCATTACTCTTTAACACTCAACACGACAACATGACACCCTATAATTGTTAGTGATTCCACACATTTTCTATTACATCAAAATGTGTTAAGACCCAACATTGAAATGCATTAATAGTGCTTGCACCTTTAGATACATGCCCCTTCTCATTTTCTTTTTGTGAGTTTGAACTTCTGATCGAACCAAGTGATCAAATGCTGCATAAAAGTCTCAGATCCTTTTCCTTTTTTCCTTTTATTCTAACATCTAAATACGTATGTGATAATTTGTTGTGTTCAGCTTGGAATATTGGGCGTTTGAGATTCTGGTGTTCTTAGCAGGATTGATGCCAAATTCGGAAGTAACTACTTCATTAATTGCAATATGGTACTTAGCTAGCTTCACTTCATATTTTTTCTTGTTACATCATAATCCTTTCTAATTTTTTTCTTTCTTTGCGTTTGATTAGTAGTTTCTTGGTTATTTATTTTTCAGTGTGAACACCGAAGCCATAGCATACAATTTTACGTATGGCCTCAGTGCTGCAGCCAGGTTAGGGAGAAATCAAATTTTGTACTCTTTCAAATTCCACATTTTTACCTTATCTTGGTTATTTAATAAGCGTATTGTCACAACATACAGCACAAGGGTGTCGAATGAGTTAGGAGCAGATCGTCCTGACAAAGCTAAAAGTGCAATGATTGTTTCCCTGAAGCTATGTGGAGTTTTTGCCTTGATACTAATTTTAGCTCTAGGATTCGGACACAACATCTGGGCTGGCACGTACAGTGACAGTTCTGATATAATAAAATCTTTTGCTTCCATGACTCCTCTGCTTGCAATATCCATAATTGTTGATTCTTTTCAGGGTGTTCTGTCAGGTATTAAAATTAGGAACTACTTTCAATTGTTTTTCAACTTTTGTTTCGTTTGATCTTTTTATTTGTGTTATGTGATTAAGATATGTTTTTTCTTTTTTTTCCTTTTTCACTAAATGAAGGTGTGGCTAGAGGATGCGGTTGGCAGCACATAGTTGTTTATGTGAACTTGGCAACATTTTATATCGTTGGCATGACTGTTGCAGCCATCCTTGCGTTTAAATTTGAATTATACGTCAAGGTAAACATATATATTATAAATAATTATTTCTTACTTGTTTATTTCTGATGTTACTGGTAATATAATTAATGTATTAAATGCATATATATATATAGACTATAGTGATGAGTTAGTCCAGTAATCTCTGTTTCTGCTTGGGTACAGGGCTTGTGGATTGGTATGATATGTGGTCTGTCGTGCCAAGCAATCACACTCATGGTGATAACGATGCGTACACAATGGACCAAATTGGAGCTGTCTGAAGAGAATTCCGAGATGGAAGAGTCGTCAATTTTAGCTTGAATATTGATTGTCATGAATTAAGCATGCAATGAAATCATATATTATATATTTATGTAAATGAAATGCATGCATTTGTGGCAAGGATGCATGGCTTGTTTTTAGAGACGTTATAGAAATGATGGAGTAGGTTTTGTAGTTTCAACCATGAGCTTAATTCACTGTTTATAAACCCTACTTAAAAAAGAAAAGAAAAACTAAATCAGTAAACAAACATATATACCTATTTTATCAAAACGTTTAGAAATACATCAAGACACCTTTATAATACATATTTGTAATCTATTTTCCATACAATTACGTATATGTAGTATAATTTAAATTTGGAGCAGCATTGAAAACTTGGAGTACTACTTAGTACCTTAATTGATTCTATCAGTATTTACATAGTTACCTTAGTATTAATTGGCTTTATTAGTACAGAAATTTTATCTTAAAATTAATTAATTTAAAATAATATTGTTTGATATTCACTTTTAAAATAGTGAATTTTTTTTCTCTTTCCAATTTTGAAATACCTTATCACTAGTGTCATTTGCTTGCTTGCTTATTGTTTTATTCGAATTTCAAGTTTCTTTGAACAATACAGATTTCATGTAGATAATTTTACTATTTGGATAGATATAGATCGAAATCTTACTAATTTTTAATATCATGTCAAGAATTATAAAGTTGAATCTCAAAATTAAATGCTTGTGGGATATTGTTATCCAATATTATTAAACTGAGAGACTTGAACCTATAATAATGAAGATGGAAGGTATAATAAATTAAGCTCTGAAGTCAAAACAAAAGTACTATTCCTATATGAAAACGCCTAATTATGCACATAGATAATAGATGATTTAGTATGAATGTGAAATATTTTCCTCATTTTTTCTTATCCCTTCAAAAGAATGAAAAATGAAATTACATACATATAAATAGAAAAGTTTAGAAAGAAAAATAAAATTGAGAAAAAAATATAATATATTTTTCAAAATAAGCAAGAAAATAGAAAGAAATTTAAGTTTCAGGCCCAAATTTGTAATTTTTATGTCCAAATATGTCATTTTAGTAATTTTCAGACTTTAGTTTTAGGGAAATTTTATTTACACCCCAAAAATTTCTAAAGACATCTCATTTTAATAATTTTAATTTAATATAAAATTTATATCTATAATTGTACTAATTTTCTTAACTTTTTTCTTTCAATTCATATTCTTAAAAAATATACCTATCAAACAAAATTAAATTATATTTTAAATATTATGACCAAAAAATTAAAATAAAAAAATTTATGAAATTTTCTTAGAAAAAAATTAAAAAAATATATACATAAGTTAGAAAAAAATTATGAAAATAAAATCAAAATAAGTATTGAAATTAACATAAAATAATGTGAGGAAAAAATTAAAAAAAAATATCAAGAGTAATTTTTAAAAATTATTTAAGTTTATATTTTTTTTAATAATGGGATGTATTTATAATTTTATGGGGTGCAAATAAAAGTCCCCTAGTTTTATTAAAAAAGGAAATCGATTCATTTTTTTTTTCTCTACTTTAAAAATTAAAGAAATTTTATTTACATCCCGAAAATTTCTAAACACACCTCATATTAATAATTTTTATTTTATATAAAATTTATATTTTTAATTATACTGAGTTTTTTTAATTTTTTTCTTCCAATTCATAATTTTAAAAAATATATCTATCAAACAAAAATAAATTATATTTTAAATATTATGATAAAAAAATCAAAATAAAAAATTATATAATTTTTCTAAAAAATAAAAAATAAAAAAAATATATACATGAGTTATAAAAAAAATATAAAAATGAAATTAAAATAAGTATAGAGATTAACATAAAATAATGTGTGAAAAAATTAAAAAAAATAGTGAAAGTAATTTTTAAAAATTATTTAAGTTTATATTTTTTTAATAATGATGTGTATTTATAGGTGTAAATAAAACTCCCCAAATTTTATGAAAGAAAATATATTAATAGGACCAATAATATCCCTCTCTTCATTTTTCCTGTGGCCTCTTTTATCCACCACTTCTCTTTCTTATTTTTTTTTTCTACTTAATTTTCTTGTCCGCCAAAACATAAGAGGTTAACTTTTGTTCACTATTTGTGACTACGTATGTTTTGGGAAATTCTATGGTTCAGTGATGCACCATTTTTTATTTTCCACATCCAAAGTTTTAGTTTTAATTATAGGCATATATGATAATCTCATATTTATTTATCATATTTTATAAATTTTTTAAAAATTCAAATAATTTAACAGCGCTCTGAAAATAAGATTCCAACGATCTGTTTTATACTTGTATCTTCTATTTATATGCTTGTAAAATAGATAATTTAAACTATACTATTTAAATTGTAAATTATTTTAAATTTCTCAAAATTTTAAAAAGTGTCTTAAATAATTATAATATACATTATTATATATAAAAAAACAATTAAACTATATGAATATAAAAAAACATGAATGAGTACAGCAGTACACAAGAAGTGCACGGCATAAGCACCCATATGTTTTTGAACTTTTCATTTGTGTAATATTTGATGATTTTTTTTTTTTTTTGCTAAGAAAGATAACTTCATTCAAAGGCAAAAACCAACAAAAAACACCAAAGTTTTTAGATGGCAACAAGAGGTGCCAACTCCTCAGCATTAAAAAAAACCGAAATGATAAGAGTTAAAAGACCATTTAGCAAGCCTATGAGCCATTTCATTCCTAGAACGGGGTATCCAAGTTACTGATGCCAACGGGATACGATCCAGCCCATCCAAAACCAGCGCAAACACACCCGCAGCCTTCCAATCTGGAGTCTTGCGCGACTTTATACCATGCACGAAAGATTGACAGTCCAAAGCAAAGTTGACATGAAGAATACACCGTTGCACAGCATGAAGTAAAGCCCACGCCTCGGCTTCCAGAGGCGAATTAGCTTCTAGATCAACAGAGAAAGCTTCGACAAGCACGGAATCTGAGTTAGTAATGATAATACCCGCAGCCGATCTAAGGTCTTTGCAGGCAACATCGACAAAGACCACAAAGTCCCCCTGTAGAGATCCCTGCATAACAGTGTGAGTAGAATGACCCAAGGTCGCCTCCTGATGGTTGGTGGACACCGAATTAAGATCGACAACCAAGCTCTTAATCCGGTTGAAGGTGGTTAGGAAGGATGGCTGAATATGATCATGAAACGCCTGGTTCCTTACTGACCAAAGAATAAAGCAGAGGGATACCCCATATTTCCTGAACTCCTCCACATCAAAATTGACTTGGTGCATCAGAGGGTAAGGCTCAAGCAGCCACTTGGTAAATTGCAAAGGACAACTGAAATTCAACTCCTCACTACGAACTCCCCAAGGGCTTGCCATCCAAAGGGATTTAGCGAGTGGACAATGGCAAAACAGATGGACCACCGAGTCTTCATGTTCATCACAAATTGCGCACACCACATCGTTGCCAAAAATACATTGAAGTCTTTCTCCAAACGGCAGGATATCTCTTCCAAGTTTCCAAATGAAGAGTTTCATTCGTTCCGATATCCTGAGTTTCCAAATTCTACCCCAAATAGGGTCTTTATCAACAATTCTACCCTTGATGATTGATTTATAAGCCACCCGAGGAGAGAATTCCCCATTAGTGGCATCCTTCCATATCAGCCGATCATCTTGGTTGTTGGGGAGCAAGGATATCAAATGGAGAGAACTTGCAATACTTGGGACCATCCAAGTGGCAGCTTGTTGGTAATCCCACTCCCTCTCTTCATTCAAAAGAGAGGAGACATGAGTGGAAATCGGAGTGATCATAGGATTGAAGGCAGCTCTAAATTGGTCCCAATCCAACCACGGGATCCACGGGGCATGCCACATATTAGTAGCTCTCCCATTGGCGATAAGGAAACACGATTCTTTGCGTATGAGATCACGAGATGCAAGGATACTACGAGCTCCAAAGGATAGGGATTTAGGGGAATCATGATTCCAAAACGAATTAATCCCAATCTCCCAATACTTAGCACAAAAGACTCTTGTATTAATAGGGTGCACTGATGCACCTCTTAAAATAAGTACACCGATACACTTTTAGTTTTTTTTTTTTTTTTGATATTAAAATAGTTTTATTTTTAATTTTTTATATGACAGTGTTGTGACACACATTTTAATTTTAAGTTTTTATGCCCAACTCTCTATATAAGCGGGTCAGGCTTGCGTTTGGACTCACCTAGCTTAGGACAAAAAAAAAATTCCCTGTTTAAAATTATAAAAAAAAATTCACTAATTTTAATAAATATTATATATTTTTTTTTTAAATAAAAGTTAAAAAATATTTTTTTATGACTCATTATATTTTAGAGCCCGCCCTAGAAGCACCCATATTTGATTGATCATTGTGGTTGTGAGAATAAATTGTTGTACATGGCTCTCTGACAGGCTGATTATGGCTTTTTATTTAATTTGTTTTGTTTATTTGCCTCAACTCAACTACTACGTATATTCATTAAAAGTGACATAAAATGTGGTAAAATAATTTATATTATTCAGTCTTACACATAACTACTCACATCACAATTCTCAGTATTGGATTTTTTTTATGGAAACAATAGATTCATTTAAATTTGTAGATAGTTTAAGTGACATTTTCAATTTATTAAGAGGTTTAGAAATATTTAAAAATAATAATCTAACTATGAGGTTAACTAGTAGTTGTCCTAAAAAAATAAGAGTCATCTTTCATCTTTTTTAATTTGAAAAAATTAGAAAAGCTTAAGTTTTATTTTCTTGAAATATCATTATTCAAAATTTCCACAAAAATTATTTCCAACAATAAATTAATGTATGCCTTCGTTATTCATGTTCTTATTCTTATTGAATCATCAAGAATTTTCTTCAAATCTATAATTATACATTTATATAAATATTATATGTAATATATTTATTTATAAAATTAATTTTAATATTATATATTTTATAGGTGATAAAAAAAAATGTATAACACACGCTTCAGCCTAGAGGAGAGAGAATCCCACTTGTTTAGTAAGATTTCTATAACACACGATTCAGCCTAGAGGGGAGAGATGAACCCCACTTGTTTAGTAAGATTTAAGGAACCTTAAGGTGCCTAATAATTAATTTCTATTCCAAAAAATCAAAGTGTGCATGTGAGGGGTGTTTTCTCTTCTCTCATCTTTGGCCAGTAAGATATAATGTTTATATATCGGTGATTCGCCCGGTGCAAGATTATTATTATTATTATTATTATTATTATTATTATTATTATTATTATTATTATTATTATTATTATTATTATTATTATTATTATTATTATTATTATTATTATTATTATTTTGCATTTTATAAAATATTTGTTCAGTTAATATAGATTTGTATCCTATGTCAAAAAAAAATATAGATTTTTATCAATTTATAAGATTTTTATAAATGTGTTATAAAATATAATCTCTCACATTTATTTTGAAAGGTATAAAATTAATATAATCTTTGTTATATTATAAGAATTTAAAGATCCTTAATTAATATAAATAGTTATACCACTTTCTTATTTGATTCAATTGAAGACTAACTTTTACACTCCTTTTAGTTAATAATAAATAGAGTAAATATTATTTTTATTTTTGTGTCTTATAAAAATTACTAATTAGATTTATTGTTTTATTAAATAATAAATTTGATTTTATATTTTTCAAAATAATACAAAATAGTATTATGAGCTAATTTTTTGTTAAAATAAAAATTTAATAATAATCCATTTTAGAGGTGTTATGATAAAACTAATAGTTTCTGTATTTGTTCGTGTTAAAATTCTCTTTTAAGTTTTGTTTTTTTTTTTCAAAAAAAAAAGGTTATTAAAAATTAAGTTTACGATGTTTAATTCGTACTATTTAAAAAAAAAATACAATGTTTAATTTATCATTTCATAAAATAAAAAATTTATTTAATTAATAAATTTTGTAAAATATAAAATTCAAAATGGTATTAAATTATTAAGTGTTGTAAATATAAAAACTATCATGTGACATGTATTACTCAGTACAAAATTTGGGCATGCCTTGTACAAAAGTTAACCAAATTTATTCTTAATATATTATCAAAACTCTTACTATACTGATTCATTATTGTTTAGCTTTTAAATAATTTTTTAAGTTAGATTTAAAGAAAAAAAAAACTAAATTTTAAATATTTTCCAAATGTAAGCTTCTGAGTTCTGAGAGCATATTCACATGTTTTATAACATATATTTTAACTATTGCTCATTTAATAATAATTTGAGTAATTCTGTACCCTAATATAATAGGTTTATTAATTCAATTCCTAAATATTTCGGCATTTGTAATAATTTTTTAGTTCAAAATTTTTTTATAGGAGTTATTTAAGAGAAATTTTGTAAAATTTTAAATAATTTAAAATAATTATATAAAAATTAATGTTCAAAGTAGGAATGTCAATTATACCCACGAGTTCGGGTACTTGCGGTACCCGCCCTAATGGGGCGGGGACGGAGGTTGACTTTCGAGGGTGGGGGGGGAGTATGGGTTTAAATATTCATACTCGAGTTGGAAACGGGGCGGGAACGGGAGAATACATACCCGCTCCGAACCCGCCCCGATATAATATATGTATAAATTTAAGTTTTAAAATCATTACTACTACAATTAAAATAACGCTTTAAGTTTTTTATTAATTATACTCTTTATTTTTTTTTACTATATACACTATTCTACTTAAGTTTATTGTTTTACTGAGTTTTTATGATTATTTTTTTTAATTCTCTTTGAGACATCATTTTTTTAAAAAATATATATATGTAATGGGTACTACACGATGGGAATCCTTCTCCCGTCAGGTAATCCCCGTCCTGCTCCCGCTTTAATTTAAACGGGTATTGGAGCAGGTAGGGTGAATTTAGGAAGCAGGTATGGGAGTGGGAGAGCAATCCCCGCACCTCCCCCTCTCGTTTACATCCTAGTTCAAACTATCTATTTCACACATGTATAAAATAAAAAAGTCACACATGCAAACATACTCTTTTAACGTTTTATTGGCATGTTAATTTTTTTTTTTTTAATTTCTCAAAATTTTTTCAAATATCTTAAATAACTACAACTTATATTATCATAAAAAATAGACTAATAATATTTTTTAGATACCAAAACAGATAAATGTGCATTGATGTACATATTTTAAGGGAGTGTATTGTAGAATTTTTTTAATAATTTTATTCCTAACAAAAAAAAAATGTAAAATATCTAATATAATTTTGGGTGCTTCTATAATTACAATATACTCCCTTAAAAGAAATGTATTGATACATTGTTTATCTTTTTTGACATTTAGAATAATTTTTTAATCTAATTTTTTCATATAAGTTAACAATATAGAAAATAGTGTTTAAACAGTTTTTTTTATAAATGTATAAAACAAAATAGTCACGCGTCCAATACACTGTTTGAATTCTATTTTCGGTGTGTTAACTTTTTTTTAAAAAAAAAAATCTTAAAATTTTACAAGATATCTTAAATATATAATTATAACGTACATGATCATAAGAAAAAAAGAATTAATTAAAAAATTATTTCAAATACTAAAATAAATAAAAGTGCATCAGTGCATTCTTTTAAATGGTATTGTAAAATTTTCCACTAATTTCTCTTTTTAATAATTTTCCAGAAGTAGAAAAACATTTAAAAAATATATAGTGAGCGTATAAAATAAATTTTAACTCAAAGAGACATAATCCCTACTTAAAGTATGTTCATTAGTTCATAGTTCATACACATAGATACACATTTTTTTAATTACATATGTATAAACTATAATTTAATTTGTTTTGTATTTTAATTTCAACATTTTAAATTATACAAAAATTCCATTAAAAAAAAGAGAGAGATGTACAAAATCACCTAAACTACGTTATAAAAGATTATTAAAAAGAAAGAAAATCCATCATATCCCTGTATTACTTACATAGATTTTATTTAATTTATTTAATTTTTTTACAAATCTATATAAATTGAGAAAATTGTATTGTACACCAACCAACCAACCAAAAAAATTCAACAATATATTAGGTGCATGATTCATTTATTTTTTAAGCATTTTTTATATGGTAAATTATTTTAATTTTTTTAAAAAATTTTAAAGTATCTCAAGAAACATGTTCCGTCTCAAAACTGTCAATTTTTTTTTACTTATGACTTAAATATTTTTACATTTAATCATTTGGTGGTACAATATTCTCTGTTTTCACTGTAGAAGCTCCTGTTATTAAAACCAATCACTCCATAATTTTTCAATATTGCGGTTGTGTGTTCGTTACGCGAGAGAGCAACCCGTATAAGATATAAGAACACACATCGCACGTGTAATATATACATCAAAACAAGTATAGAGACATATGGCGGGAAACTCTGATGCGAGGGAGCCATTGATAGAGGTGGAAGAAATTGAAGTTAGCAGACGAAAATGGTGGGACAGAGTGTTAGATGCACAGGAGGCCAAACAACAGGTTCTCTTTTCTCTTCCCATGATAATCACCAACGGTTTCTACTATTTGATTCCTCTTGTTTCAGTCATGTTCGCCGGCCACCTTGGTCAGCTCAACCTTGCCGGAGCTACTCTCGCTAATTCATGGGCCACCGTCACCGGCTATGCTTTCATGGTACATACCTCTCTCTTCAATCTATCTTTATTTTAATTAATATCTGTTTTTATGATTAATCTCTAAGAATAAGGTGGATTTTAAGTGGTGGAAATTAACCAAAAAGAAGAAAAAACTTCTTTCATCTTTGGGTTTTTGCAGTATTTAGATTTTGCACTCAATTTTTATTTTATTTTATTTTTATTTTCTTTGGGGACTCATAGACACTGAAAAGTCGTTAAAACCTCTGCCTCACGACACTATCCACCTCTTGTTGTGACAGAGTGATGTGTCGAAATACCACATAAATACGGCCACTTGGATAAATTAAAATAATATAATATCTTTTTTATTTTTTTTCTACCTAAAATTAGAAATTAATTTGTTTGATTTTTTTGAACGAAAAAGGTTTAAAATATTGTAATAATTTTGTATTCTTAGTAAATTGATATAATAAATTGTGATCACATATAAAGGGGTGTATGAATTGTAGTTTGTGGTATTATTGACTACTTCTATCCACGTAATTTCTACAATTCGACCGTGTATATTACATTGATGTCATCTATAGGCTACAAAAGCTATTTTAGATTTGTCCATTTTAAACTTTTTTTTTTGGTATGATTATAAGCTTGAAGTAATGAATATCCAATTCAAAATATCTTTTGTTTCAGAATCATGATTTAACGTTATAATAGCTCATGGTTTAAAATGGATACAAAAGCTAAGGAATTTATAAATTAGTAGATCTATATAGCTGCTTCATGGCTGGCCTTTTTGTTCTCAAGTTCTTTTCTTTTGTTGTAATTAGATTGGGTTAAGTGGAGCTCTTGAGACTCTATGTGGGCAAGGATTTGGAGCAAAGTCATTCAAACTGCTTGGGATTCATCTACAAACGGCTTGTATCACATCCACCCTCTTCTCAATCATTATCTCTTTCTTGTGGTTCTTTACTGAACCATTACTTATCTTTCTCCACCAAGAACATCAAATTGCTGAGACTGCAGGACTTTATACCAAATTTCTGATACCTAGCATATTTGCTTTTGGTTATATTCAAAATATTTTGAGGTTTCTTCAGACACAGTCAGTTGTTAGGCCTTTGGTATTGTTCTCATCAATCCCATTGGTCTTTCACATTGGTATCACATATTGTTTGGTGCATTTAACACCTCTTGGTTTTAAAGGAGCTCCAATAGCAACATCAGTCACACTCTGGTTAACCTTTTTAATGTTGGCTGCATATGTCATGTTCTCCAAGGAATTTAAACTCACATGGCAAGGATTTTCACTTGAATCCTTCAGTTACATTCTCACAAACTTGAAACTTGCCCTTCCCTCTGCAACTATGGTGTGGTAAGTGACCAAGTGCTCACTTTGTTTCTACTTGAAATTCAGTTTCTCCAAGGCAGAACCCATGTTTATTACTCTAAATATAGAATACTAATATAATAGTAAAAGAATTGAAGTGATCAAATCCTTCAGTTACATATTATGATTATATGTTACACAATCCGACATCTTGAGTGATTTCTTCAGCTTGGAATATTGGGCATTTGAGATTCTGGTGTTCTTAGCAGGACTGATGCCAAACTCGGAAGTAACCACTTCACTAATTGCAATGTGGTACTTTTTCTGCACTACATAAATTTTTCTTGTTACATTTTAATCCACCCTGATTCTTCCTTTCTTTGCGACCGATGAGTAGTTTCCTGGCTATTTTTGTGCAGTGTGAACACAGAATCCATAGCATACAATATTTTGTATGGCCTCAGTGCTGCAGCCAGGTTTGGGAGAGATCAAACTTTTGTTCTTTCAAATTCTATTCTTTTACCATATATTTGCATATTTGTGACCCAAAACAATGTATTGTGACTATATACAGCACAAGGGTGTCAAATGAGTTAGGAGCAGACCGTCCAGACAAAGCTAAAAATGCAATGATCGTTACCTTGAAGCTATGTGGACTGCTTGGCTTTGTACTAGTGTTGGCTCTAGGATTTGGACACAACATCTGGGCTGGCTTATTCAGTGACAGTTCTGATATAATAAAATCTTTTGCTTCCATGACTCCTCTGCTTGCAATATCCATAATTGTTGATTCTTTTCAGGGTGTCCTATCAGGTATATATTAGGATTAGGAACTACTTTCAATTTTTTTTCTACTTTAATTTTACTTGAAATTTTCGGGTTTTAATTAAGATTTCTTTTTTCCTTCCACTAAATGAAGGTGTGGCTAGAGGATGCGGCTGGCAGCATATGGTTGTTTATGTGAACTTGGCAACATTTTATTTCATTGGCATGACTGTTGCAGCTATCCTTGGATTTAAATTTGAATTCTATGCCAAGGTAAATATACATATTACATATTATTTATTTATATAATTAATTACTGCTTTTTTGGTTGTTTCTCTCTGATGGTAATTGTAATATAGTGACGAATAAGTCTAGTAATTTGTGTTTGCGTTTGGGTACAGGGCTTGTGGATTGGTTTGATATGTGGTCTGTCATGCCAAGCTGTCACCCTCATGGTAATAACAATGCGCGCGCAGTGGACCAAATTGCAACTGTCTGAAGATAAGTCCGAGAAGGAATACTCAATTTCTGCTTGAATAATTGCTCTCATTCATAAGGGACACAACATGCATTAAATAGATGTAAAGAAATGAAGTTTTGTATGAGATACCTCTTATTATTAGTTTGCGGGATCGTGAAGAGATTTATTAATGTATTCATATCATTGTCGGAATTAAGCTGGCCCTACACAATAGAACAACTGATTTTTGAATCTTTTTTTTAATCTGAAGTACTATTTATTGGCCTATTTTGTAAAATTTCACAAAGCTTCTGCGATATTCATCTTTTTCACAAAGGTTAACTGTGTGAAAATAACAAAAGAAGGATTTACATTGCCAGGAATGTGGTTTTTAATGAGACATGTTATCCAGGAACATGTCCTCCTCAGCCAAACATCACAGAACATGTACACTAAAATTCCCTTGTCTCACTTTCCTTCTGTAACTTTTCACACTAGTAACACTAATTCTGCTTATGGTTTTGCTGTTCCAAATACCACAACAATTGAGAATAATGCTACCACATTACTTCCTCATCCTGCGGTCCATGTGCCAACCATACAAGGTCGACCAATCTCAACCTGTGGCGTCATTAAATGCTTCTCCATAGCAACCTGCAACTTTATCTGGCTTACAACCTCCACTTGCACCTGCATCACCAACTCTTTCTATTCCAAACAACACTCAACCACAACCCCACTTAAATATTGCCACAAGTATATCCTCAACATCCACTAGTCTTCCCACACCACCAAAACTGAGTAATGCCTCCCCAAACACATCAAACACCATATCACCCACTCCAAACATACAAACAAGGACTCATGCCACAACAAGGTCAAAAAGTGGCAAAAGGAAACCAAAAGCCTACCTTGCTACCAAACATCATATGTTTGAATCACTATTACCATCTGAACCAAAGTCAATCAAAGAAGCTCTTAAAGATCCCAAGTTGCATGCTTCAATGGATACAAAAAACAAGGCTCTCAAGAAGGCAAAAACTTGGACTTTAGTTCCAAAAACTAATGACATGAAAGTAATCAGCAATAAATGGATCAATGGCTTTGTGAGCTACAACTACTAGTTCATTTAATTGAAACGGATTCTCTTTTGATGGCTCAAGGATTGCAATCTGCCCAAATGTCAGTTTTTGATTTTTATTGTATCTTAAATAATATTTCCCTTTTAGTATCTAATCAATGATGCTCAGATTTTAAGTCTGCTAATAATGCCGCTCACTTGTTGGCAAAATTTGTACTTTCTGTGATACTAATTGTCATGGTTTGAGGAAATGTCTCTATCACTGATGTCTATTGTATTATAATTTTCTTGTTTTAATATAATAACATTTTATCTCAAAAAAAAAATGCTGATATAAAATATATGTTAAATTTGACAAATACTATAAAAGTTGTGTCAAATTTCACACTAAAATATAGCATTAAGGAAATTTGTCATTAATATTGATCTAATTTACAAATTTAAATTTTTAATTATTTTTATATATGCTCTTAATCAAAATTAATTTCTTTTCTGATGTAAAAATAAAACTTAATTTTTTTCTTACATTTTAAAAATTAATTTGCACCGTACGTATCTATCCGAACACAGTTACGAAAGTTTGGTAAAATGTAATATTAGCTCATTTTTTTAGTCAAATTAGATTGAGATGGTCTTATACTATTTGCAGGCTCTGCCAGCATTTAATTGCCACTATTGTTATTGCTTTAATTAACTTGTTCTAAAATATTAATGGTGTATATAACTATACTTATATAATTAGCAAATATTTGCTTCTCATAAGTTGAATAATTTCTGTCAATGTATTAAGTTCACGCCATCCATTCTAAAACGGCTTCCGTCAAAATATATTATATAAATTTGGAGTCTTAGTTTAGCAGAATAATAGTCTAAACCAGTCCCTGATATCGATCCTTAATTCGATCGATCGAACTCAAAGGTTACGGTTTCCGGGGATTTTGATTAATTAGATGGGAATAAGGAATGTGATGGTGATGGTGATGGTGATGGGGTTGGTGTTTTTTGGTGGCATTGATGTTGGAGAAGGGGTGCGATATCGTCTTCCTGAGCCATGCTTTGGGAATTGCATGAAGTCTTGTGTGGGAGATCTAAATTCCAAGGAATCCTTAGTCGACCATTGCAAGACCCATGTCTGCACCAATCAGTGCTACCAAATTGAGTGCATCTTTTGTTAGCCGGCTTATATATATATTTAATCATAATGATTTATATGATGATGATGATGATACAATGATCATATTCCATACTATCAATGATTAGACAAATTATCATTACCTAAATGCTAGTTGTCTGCGTTCTCTTAATATATATCAACATCCTTTTGTTTAAGACTTGTATTGTTTCCTTATATATTCTATATAAAATTGTAGTTATGTGAAAGAATTTTTAGTTTAATTGTGTTTTCATAATTTTTTAGTTAACTATAACAGAATATCATAATTACTTAACATAATATTTTTTATTAATTTTATAATATTATTATATATATTTAAAAATAAAAATTATATAACTACAGGCGTCCATGTGTTTTCTTTTTATTTTTCTTATTTTGTGAGACAGAAAAATTATTATTTGCTTATTTAATTATTATATTATTAGTTAAAACTATTTGTATTCCTCTATTAAAAATAATGATAATAAAAAAATCTATTTGTATTCTATGAATATTCTATTTATGAATTCACCTTCATCAAAACCCCTAAATATTCTCACTCTGTGTATATATATCTTACTACTACCCAATGTTAGAGATATGAATTAGACGTGAAAAGAGCCTATTGCATATATATCTTAGAGTTTGAAGCTTTATTGGAAAATTATCATATGAGATTCTGAAGAAAGACAATAGTGGTATAATTATGATTAATTATAAAGTATCTATTTGTGATTATTATTTTGAATAATGGACACATAGGATTTGTTTGGATGAAAATCAAAAGTTAAACACAAGAAAATAATAAAAAAAAAAAACAAAACAAAGCCAAACTTTTGTCAAAAAAATCTCATGCATGGTCTACAGGCAACCATGTACGTGCATAGGGTCGTGACATCCAGAGTCCACAAGCAACAAAAACCATAGCTTGCATGGCTACATAGGATTTATTTGAATGAAAACCAAAAGTTAAACTCAAGAAAATAAGAAAACAAAACAAAACAAAGCCAAACTTTGTCAAATGAAAAATCTTTTGCGTTGTTCGCAGGCACTCATGCGTGCATAGGGTCGTGGCATTCACCAAGTCCACAGACAATGGAAAACTGTGGCTTGCATGGTCACATAGGATTTATATGGATGAAAACCAAAAGTTAAACTCAAGAAAACAAGAAAACAAAACAAAACAAAGCCAAACTTGGTGAAAAAAATCTTCTGCATATTCCGTAGGTGCCCATGTGTTCATAGAGTCATGGCATCCACCGAGTCCATAGGTAACGGAAAATCGTGGCTTGCATGGCCACATAGAATTTTTTGGATAAAAATTAAAAGTTAAACTCAAGAAAACAAGAAAAAAAAAACAAAACAAAGCCAAACTTGGTCAAAAAAAAATCTTTTGCATGGTCCGTAGGCGCTCATGTGTGCATAGGGTCATGGCATCCACCGAGTCCACAAACAACAGAAAACTGTGGTTTGCATGGCCACATACAATTTGTTTGGATAAAAATCGAAAGTTAAACTCAAGAAAACAAAACAAAACAAAGCCAAACTTGATTAGAAAAAATCCTTCGCATGGTCCGCAGGCGTCCATGTGTGTATAAGGTCGTGGCATCCACCGAGTTCACATGCAACAAAAATATGTGGCTTACATGGCCACATAGAATTTGTTTGGATGAAAACCAAAAGTTAAACTCAAGAAAATAAAAAAAATAAAAAAAAAAAAAATCAAAGCCCAACTTGGTCAAAAAAAAATCTTCTGCATGGTTCGCAGGCGCCCATGTATGCATAGGGTCGTGACATCCACCGAGTCCACATGCAACGGAAAACTGTGGTTTGCATGGCCACATAAGATTTTTTTTGGATGAAAACCAAAAGTTAAACTCAAGAAAGCAAGAAAACAAAACAAAACAAAGCCAAACTTGGTCAAAAAAAATCTTTTTCATGCTCCGCATGCGCCCATGTGTGCATAGGGTCGTGGCATCCACCGAGTCCACAGGCAACTAAAAATCGTGGCTTGCATGGCCACATAGGATTTGTTTGGATGAAAACAAAAAGTTAAACTCAAGAAAATAAAACAAAACAAAGTCAAACTTGGTCAAAAAAATCTTTTGCATGGTCCGCAGGCGCCCATGTATGCATAGGATCGTGTGGCGTCCGCCGAGTCCACAGCCAACAGAAAACTGTGGCTTGCTTTGTCACATAGGATTTGTTTGGATGAAAACTAAAAGTGGTCCGCAAGCACCCATGTGTGCATAGGGTCGTGGCATTCACTGAGTCCACAGGCAACGGAAAATCGTGACTGGCATGGCCACATAGAGTTTGTTCGGATGAAAACCAAAAGTTACACTCAAGAAAACAAAACAAAACAAAGCCAAACTTGGTCAAAAAAAAAACTTTTGCATGGTCTGCAGGCGCCCATGTGTGCATAGGTTCATTGCATCCACCGAGTCCACAGACAACAGAAAATCGTGGCTTGCATGACCACATAAGATTTGTTTGGATGAAAATCAAAAGTTAAACTCAAGAAAACAAGAAGACAAAACAAAATAAAGTCAAACTTTGTCAAAAAAAATTCTTTTGCATGGTTTGCAGACGCCCATGTGTGCATAAGGTCGTGGCATCAACTGAGTCCACAGGAAACAAGAAACCGTGGCTTGCATGGCCACATAGGACTTTTTTGGATAAAAACCAAAAGTTAAACTCAAGAAAATAAGAAAACAAAACAAAACAAAGCTAAACTTGGTCAAAAAAAAAAATATCCTACATAGTCCGCAAGCGCGGCTGGGCCTCGGTGGTTGTGGCTGAGATGTGCTTCTCAATGTTGAGAGAGAGAGAGAGAGAGAGAGAGAGAGAGAGAGAGAGAAAGAAAGAGGGTTTGGTACATGTAAGGCCAAATCTGAGACTATATGGGCCTTTTCGGACCCTTACTTTTAGAATTATATAAAAAAATATTAAAAAAGAGTATTATGAGACTCAAACCCACACTATTGTGTAATATGTTATACACTACAACGAACCAAGCTGTGAATATTTATTGTTTACAATATACTTAATTTTACTTAAATAAAAATCTAATGAGACCTTTTATTTTTATTTTGGGCCCCCAGAAAGTATGGGCCTTAGACCACGAGCCTAGCCTATGTATACTTAGAGCCGTCCTTGGGTAAGTGGATGTGGTCGTGCTTCTCGGCTAGGCATAGAGAGAGAGAAGGGGAGCGGCTGAGATATTGAAATGGGATAGTATGTATATATATTAAGATTTTATGCTAGGATTTCATATTTATAGAAGAGATTTTAAATTTTTTGGGTTTTTTTTTTTCTATAAACTGACGTAAATTCTTGTCGGTTGAAAACAGATGCAAAATTTTAAAGGTGACCTTGGGTCAATTTTTGGGATTAACAGACATGTTGAACAATGTAGATTGTATTATTCATAGTCGTGAAGTATACCTATTGTTCATGACTACATAAGCAAATTTGTTTTTTAAAGAAAAAATTAAAAAAAAAAAAAAAAAAAAAAAGAGAGAAAGAGAGAAAGAATGTAACTGAAGATGGACATTTTTAAATACAATATGTGTAACGTCATGTCCAACAGAGACGCCACGTGTGTGTGCTTTATAAATTTTACAAATTATTAATAAGTATAATTATATCAAAAAGTGTGGTTAATTTAAAATTTTTAATTTAAGTAAACACATTATTTTCATTAAAGATAATTACTAATCTTTTTGGGGACCCCCTGTTTCCAAAATATTTACAAACCGGTTTAACAGTGCTTTTTACATCATAGGTTTATATTTCAAAATAGAACACCCTGATCACTGAGCCGTAACACTACGGCTGATATGTACATTGCTGCTACGACCTTCAAAACTCATGGTTGTTCAGCTTTGGCCTTCCCTTACCATGCAGCACCCGTGAGTCACAAAGACTCAGCAAGAAAAAGTGAATAACATAATGATCAGTATAACATTTATCGATCAACTTAATCTAACATGCTTAAACATTTACACAACATTAAAATCATAATCCTGGTACTTCATAAAGTACCCTTACCACTCGTTAATCATGAGCTGAATATGTCATTACCGTTGCCCGATAAAGCAAACAATAAGTAAGAAACCTATCCGCGGTTTCAAAAGTAATTACTCATAACGGTAATGACCGTTTCCCAACCCTCAGTCATAACTGAGGCTAAACAAACCAATAATTAGAATCTCGATCATAATCGAGGCTTACAATACACATGTTAATCACTTAACCCTAAGTGATACATAACACTTTTCTTACCTCAATTCAAAAATCAGGTATGCGGGCCGACCTGAGTGGAACTATGCTTGACGATCTCGGGTCTTATGCCACAACAACAAAATCCAGTAAATAACTTATCCAAACGCTGAAATCTAACCCTAATCTCCATAACTAGACATCTAACTCCCTTTGGATTAGGACAATTCAAATATCGCTAAATTACCCTAATCTAGGTTCTAAAAAACACCCTGATAAGGAAACCGGTTTCGAGGCCAAAACCAAAATTTTCTCCCACTGGCAAAACCGATTGACCGGTTTTACAGCAAAACCGGTCAACCGGTTTCTCAGCTGGTAGAAACGGAAAACCTAGTTTTTGCCCCAAAAACCACACAAAACTCCTCCATACCTGTTCAAACTTCCCAAAGCAATATAATACCATAAAATCAATTCATCCCACATATCAATTAACAATACTCCAAAGAATTTCATGAAACACCAAGTTAAAACCAAAGCTTGAGTTCAAAACTCAATATTTCCAAATTCAACCCAATAACTAATAAATCATACTTAATTTAATCCAACTAGACTTTCAGATTCATTCAACAATTCAACAATTACTCCAGACCTGAATTCAAACAATTTCTAACTTAATATTACACCCAAAACTCATGGAAATTCAATAAATAGGTAGGAAAACTTACCCCTACACTTAGACAGTCCCAAAGCTTGATCAAATCTTCCAAAAACTTGAAGGAGAAGCTAAAGAAAATCCTTGCTTGTGGCTGGTTTCTAGGGTTCGAACAAGAGGGAAGGGAGAAGAAGATAGGTGATGTTTGACTTAGTCTTCTCTAGGCTTTTATCTTCTTAATTAATTTTCTTTTTCTTTTTTTTTTAAAACATAAATACCACCCATAATAATCAGCCCACCACTTATCAAAAGACAATAAAACAATTACCCTTGAAAAGACTAAAATACCCCTCACCCATAAATTAAATTAAACATACTCTAGGGGTAAATTGGTAATCTTAACTAATCCCGCCAAAACAACGACCTAATTTTCTAAACTAGCCCGGTATACACTCAAAATAATCCATCCAATAATGTCATGACATTTCTGACTACCTCGTCAAGTTTCCACTATCGTCGGGCCAGAAAAAATATTTTTATTTCAAAAATAGTATCTACGATACCCACATATCTTAATATAATCTCCGTAATTTATAAATTACACTTTATATAATTATTTAATAGATTCTCACTAACTGATCTAAGAAAGATCATAATCTTACTTCATTACTAAAATAATTACATATTTAATAAAATATGTCTAATTAAATATTATTCTATTTTCCGCGATATTACAATATGTATGTTAAAAAAAAAACTTCAAAGACCAAAACTCAACTAGGAACAATCATATATTTAGTCTAATACACTAATAGTAGGAGCATCTCCAATCATGCTTTTTAAACACATTTTTTAAACACACTATTTAACTAAAATAGGGAGTAGGTCTTTAAAAAAAATGAACTGAAACTATACGAAAAAAAATTACTTTCTATAATAGAGAATAGATAGGGAGCTCTCTAAATATAGGGAGTTCCTTATTAAAATAATCAAATATTAACTAAAGTAGAAAACATGATTGCAGTAAGAATAATAAAAATGACTTTTTATTTAAATTTTTAACTATTTTAATTAAAATTTGATTCAAAAATAGAGAGTGCCAGTGGAAATCCTCCTAGAAATAAATTTGCAAATTTAATTATGAATACAACAAATCTTAGCTAATAAAATATGTGTCTATTATTATTTATTTATTTTTTTTTTTTTTTGATAATGAAAAAAAAAATTATATCTAATTATAACAAAACAATACAATCATCAATCGTAGAAAGTAAAACAATAATTACACGCGGGTACAGTAATTAATCAGAAAGCCAAGTCCAATTTTTTTCTTTTTCTTCTTCTTCTTCTTCTAAATATAAGAATTACTCTATAATTATAACCATTGGGTTTTGGAAAGTAAGTCTGAACCACAAACGTTAATTATAGGTCCATTGAATGATATCGTCCCATATAAAACCGTACGTAAATTGTGTCCATCTCTTGAATATAATATACATATAAAGAATTGAAAACTAGCCTAATAACCAGCCCCTTTCGTCAAACTTGTTGGTCTCCATCTTCAAGTAGTGTCCAAAAGGGATTGGTTAGAGAGGCTATTATATTATATATTACATATATTGAATCAAATAAATAAATGGCATCGAGAAAAATGATGGTGGTGATGATGATGATAATGGTGATGATCGCAGTGGGTTGGATGGAGGTGGGAGAAGCAGTCCGGTACAGGACAGTGGAACCCTGCTTCACCAACTGTATAAACAATTGCATGGCTGTTGGGAGCTCCTCTCCTTTCCATTGTAGCAATCAATGCCTGCCTTTGTGCTCCAGAATGGAATGCTTCTTTTGTCTACTAAAGAAACAAGAGTAATTATTATAACCCTCCTTCTTTTTTGTTCTTTTTTAATTATATATAATAATTACTAGGCCTTTGCAAACGGATAATTGGACAAAAGAAATTAACAACATTCTTTTTTGTCTGATTTGTATGTTTATTTTTCTTCTCTATACATAAATATATCTATCTGTGAAAGTGAAACAGAATTTATCTGTTTTTGTTTCTCGGTTTAATTTAATGGAAGAATATCAAATTCTAACATAATTTTCTTCAAATTGTTTCAATATACATTCAAATTAGTAAACGCATGTGCGTTTATCATAGATCATTCATACAAAAATAATCTACATACTGTTCATGCTTTAAAACATGAATTTCTTATTTTATATATCAATTTTTCTCTCTTTTACTTTCTATTTTCTAGATAAAATATTTTAATTGAATAAAATATAAAAATTTAAATAACGCAAAATAAAAAAAATAAAACAACTCATGTAAGCTGTAATATAAAAAATTATGGATTTATTATAAAAAATTAAGGTAAAATAGTTTAAGCTGCAGAGATTGTACTATAAATCAAGTTCACAAGGTTTTTGATTGTATCTCTGAGTGACCAATATTATGTGGAATCAAAATTAATCAGTCATGCCGATCAATCTTAACAAAATTAAAACTTTCAAGAATTTAATACAAACGTAGAATAGTTTAAACAGAATTATAATGATATCACCTATATCTCCATGCAATACAGGAATTAGAATAGATGCAAACTAGAATAGCAGTACTGTTAGTCAAATGAACATAAAAGATCTAATTCTTAACATATGATTTGAAGAGTAACAACAGCAAATTCTATAAGACATCATATGTTACAATCGGATGTTATCCTTGCAAGGGGATCTAAAATGTTCATGCACCAAGCTCAGAAACAGCATTGCCTGGCTTCTGAATTCAGTGTTATAATAAAAAAAACTCAACAGCATAAGTAACCGTTGTATAATTTCCATTCAATCCATACTCCAGAATGGTAACTAAATCTTGCATATTATAATCCATAATCATGTCTTTTAGGGAATATAACTCTAAAAAGGAGCAGAGTAAAACTTCAACAAAAATTCAATTCACAATCTGGGAAAAGAAACACAACTAACAACTTAGTAGCCCTTATTTCCTCGAATTCGCGCTCTCATGTCAACCTGACCACGTTTGCAATTGAAGTATGTCTCCCTCAAACCAACACATTCACTAGGTATTGAAGGACTCTTTTCTCCAGCACATTCTCTAAACGACCGGTTTTCGACCTTAACACAGTCAGATTCACCAAGGCACTTCACCAACTCCATTGCTAGGCCCTTGCAAGATTTTGCCATTTTCTTTATTTCTGCTCCCTTCTTGTTCTCAAATTTCAACTCTAACCAAACAAAAAACCAAATATATGCAGACACAGCAAAAACAATCAAACCATGGCTTATGAATAGTCACGCTCTGAACTAAATTATTGAAACAAATTGTGAAACAACTCAAGGAAGGCCTCATGCATGCCTATTCATTATGTATAAAGATTCATTAATAGAAAAGAAGGAAAAAAACAACCTCAAATGAAAGCAAAGAGTAATACAGTAGTAAAATCTGATAACTACATCTAAAAAAAAAAAGGACTACATTTTACCTACTTTATTAGCCTAATCATCTACGAATCACTAAAACACAACAGTTATCAACCTTCCATTATCAACGCAAACTCAAACTTAGTTACTGTGTTACTGTGGAACCATCTCAAACAAAAAGCCTATCGCATCAAATTAAAATAACACGAAACTTTGACCTAGAATAATGCAACAAAAATAAAACTTTTACCTATTGTCATGACAAAAAAAATAGTATACTGAAAATTATACACAATTTCTAAAATCATCAATCCAACATAGAACATATAGAAAAATTGCAAAAATATGTATAATTTCAAAGCAAAGCCTCATATAAGAGCAAAATAAATTATGGAAATATAATTTCATAATTATGTAATGAAACATAATCTAAAAATCCTCATCTTTTACGCATTAAATTCTCATCTTTCAAGGAATCGAAATAAGATAGAAACATACCCTTTATCCGGGTTGACTACCGGAGGCTAGTCCCGACTCCTGCTGGAGGGTCACCGGAGATTTTGAAGGAAGGAACTCAGAGACCACCGTAGGTTGAAGGAAGGAGCTCACAGACCACCGCTGGAGCCGGAGACGATTAGGGGTTCGAACTTAGTTTGATTTTTTTTTTTTTTTTGCCTTTCTGAGAGAGAGAGAGAGAGAATCGATTTAGGGATTAGCAGGTTAGTCGATTCCGCTTATTTTTATTATTATGTCTTTTTGATTTACAATCGGATATAGACCCGATTGTTTCGGGCCACCGCCACCCCGTCGGATCGGGGCTCCAACAAATGATCAAAACAATTCAGCCTTCGATAGAGAATGTGAAATGTTGTGATTTGTTAACTGAAAAAGCAAATTAATTGAAAGTGTAGAAAGAAAGAACCAAAAAAAAAACCGTAGAAAACGATAAATCAGTACCTGGTTGTGAAAAGAGAGCCCTTTAGGCAATGAAAATTGGTTTCAGCGAATACTGGAAAACAGAGGATGAAAAGCTTGAGATGACTACTGCCGAGGAAAAAGAGGGCAAGGAAAAAAAGAAAGTGAGAAAGATACAGAGAAGTAGAATACAGTTTAACAAAAGTTCGGAATTCGGATGACAGGCGCCGCCGACGATGATGATGATCAATTATGGGCCAAGGCCCACGATAAGTACACTCCAACAGGCCCTGAGTGAATCTATTTTAAGAAATTACATTACACATCTCTTTGATGGTTTTAATTTTTACTTTATTTTTGCATTTTTCTAAAAATAAACATTTTTACTGATTCTAATTTATACTGTACAAAAAAAGTGTTTACATTTATACTCTTTTTTCTCTTTATGCCATTCAAACGATTCACACAAGCTTTTCTTCAGCTCTTCTTCAAGCTCGCTGCCATCAAGTACATCTAAACTTCAGCCACCGACCGCCGCCACACCAAAAACATCTCCAACCGCCCGCCGTCACGCATAGCCCGTCTCCAACCACCTGCTGCTTATCTTCATCTCTTTAAGTTCTATTTGTAAGTTCTTTTTCCTCTTCTTAATTTTTGGTAACAAATATTTAGTTTTGGCTGAAACGGTAACAAATATTTGGTGTTGGCTGCTATTTTAACATTTTTGTATAGATTAAGAATGATTTCAATCTCTGCTCAGTATATTTAATTTTTGTTGGGAATTTGAAATTGTAGTTTATTATATATAAGTATGTTTAAGAAATACATCTACCGTGTGTTTGATAAAATACCTTAGAGAGTTGAGTCTTCACTAGCCTCAAGAAAATCCCTTCATCCCTAAACCTCCAAAAGTGAAAACCCTATTGACTGAGTCTATTGACACGAGGAATGTTAAACACCATAAATTAAAAAATGATTAAGATGATGATGAAGATTTCTTTTTTCTATATGAATTATTTTTATGGTATTGTTTTTATGCTGTTTTTGTTTCAGAATTTGTTTAAGGTTTTTTTTTCTTTTTCTTAAACTCAAGAGTCATGTTTGGACAGAATGATTAATTCTTGTTTTCAGATATTATGTTAAGGGGTATAATTATTGATGTTGTTGTTGTTCACCAGTATTTCTTTAGTTTATTATTTTTGTGTTTGCTAATTATTTAGTTTCAGTTATTTTAACAAAACCTTTTCAACAATTTTAGATCGTTACTTTTATATTTTGTCGTTTCAATACCTTTCATGATCTAATTTCTAGTGATTTATCATTCTATATTTTTCTAATGTTAATTTATGGAATTTTCGAATTTATCTGTCAACTTTTTAAAATGTTGTAATGCAGTTGGTATAATTGTAGTTTTTTGAGTTGTGTACGGATTTCATTGCTAAATTTGATGTTCCTATAAATGTAGTTCTGATAATGTTCTTATTTTGCTATTTAAATATTGTACATTCGTGTATTTAACACTTTAATATTTGATAATTTTTGGTGGTTGTGGTTTTGTTTTTTCTGTTGCAGGTAAATGTAAAAACTTGATTTATTGAATGATTGTTGTCCAGATTTATTCCTTTGGTATATTGAAGAAAATTAACATATGATTAAAGTGAACTAAAAGATGCTTCAAAGTCTCACGTTGAAGCCACTTCGCTCATTTTAACGATTGAATAGTGTATTTAGTTTTGGTTGTATGTGCTAAAAAGCAATATTTAAGTGAATTTTTACTTTTTCATAAACTTTTATTTAGTTACTACATCTACTTATAAATTTTGTGTGAGATATTGAAAATTATGGTTTGTTTTTCAATTTGTTTATATTTTTAGCAAATTGAAAATGAATTAATATTATATTTTCAATTTCCAAGTATTGATTTATTGTAATAATTATGTTATTTATACTTTTGTAAGGAATATTCGAATTTTAGCAATTGATATTTAATTTAAAAATAACATAAAATCAACAATTTTAAATAGTAAGAGAAGCAAACAACATTTTTACAACTCTATAACAACTTCAACAAAATGGAGTATACTGTTGACTATTAGTTTTCAAATGCATGTAAAATATGAAGCTTGTGTCACCTTTAATTTGTAATGGCAGTAAGTACTTTTTTATGTAATAGTATTAGTATGTGTGTTGTTGTATCATTATAATATATTACGTAGTATATGAAAAGAAAAAAAAAACCCTAAATAAAGAAAACCACTTACAGACTCTTCTACCAGTAACTTAAAGTGGAAGAGCCTAAATTTTCTTTCATAGAGAAGTTTCAACAAATTACCATAGCCACTGGCAAAAATCCAAGAATCCTTGAAATCTGCAGCAAACAAAGCTCGCTCATTCAATACACACCTAACTGACAAAAATGAAATCAAACACGCAAAAATAAACCTAAACCAAATATAACAACTTTACAAAACAAAACAAAAATTACACATTATTCTAGTATTTCTGAAGAAATATGATTGTGAATTTTAATAAGATCACTGCAAAATTACTCTAATATTTTTTTAAGAGCAAAATCACTCTAAAAGTTGATATGTATTTGTATATGGAATTTCTTCTATCTGTTAAAAAAAATGTAATAGGATTTAGGATATAGACATGAGCATGGTAATCTGAAAATGGTCTCTGATCCTCTATTATGTCATTCATACATTAAACACCGCATATGAAAGTAATTTGTATATTCTCAGCAGGGAACAAATACATAAAATTGACGCATTCATAACTACTCAAGTTCATATTAAATTAGATGATGTAAAAGTTCAAAACTGAACCAAAAATAACTTCAACTTGGTGGGGAAAAGTTAAGACAATGAGTTAACAGATTCTAGTGTGCGCTAAAATCAGAAGCCTTGTTGCAATCATACTTGAATCAAGACTTATCTTCTTGGTCACTGGAATCTGACAAATTACTCATGTAAGCTTCCAAGAGCTCATTTGAATCATCTTTAAACCTGAATATAAAGTTTTGCAGGAACTCAGCCTCCGTATGCAACACCATAGAGTAAAAACTCGGCTCTCTCTTGAATAACCTTTTCGATTTCAAAAGCTGTAAAACCTTGTATCGAGGAATCACCCGTTTTTTCATGCTAGACATCAATATCCATGGTGCGTGAATCAACCTTGACCTTTTAAGCTTAACTGTGTTCAAGTAAAAATCAACTCCAAATTTCAATTTCTCAGGGGAGGTTCTAAACAGAAGTGGTGATCTTCTAAACATCTCTTTACATTCACCTTCAGAAAAACCCAAACTGCAAATTAAGTCCAACTTTTTCTTACATGCCTCATCACTGATTCCACTGACTGCATAGAGACCATGGGGAAACATTTTAGAGCCTTTTTTAAAACCCATATCTGAAACCTTTGAAACAAGCTCTTTCAGTTTAGAATCTTCCAGAGTGAAAATATGAGGTTGCCTCTTCATTATTAGAGAAAGCTGAGGACCAACAATTCCACAACTCTCCAGAAAAGTACAGTTGGCCAACAACCTTTGTGGGTTCCATAAATTCCATCTGCAACTGAAAATTCGAATAAAGTCTTTGTTGTTTCCATTATCTCCAAAAAAATTCTTAAGAATCTCAATACAGGGTACTAACTTTTTCTTCAAACTACGAGTCAATACAGTTGGATTCTTAGAAATGAACTTACCCAACTCAAAACCCTCTATTCCAAGCTGCTGAAAAACCTCAATCTTTGGTCTGAGAGTCTTGTTAACATCAGAAAACATGATCTGGGATGACACGAGGATCATAGACTGTATATGTGTTTTAGAAAATCCTCGCTCGAGAAAAAATTTGTGAACTAATTGGGGCTTATTGGGTGACTTGATCAATGGATAGCGATTAGATATGGAGAGAGCTTGCATTTTGGTAAGTTTGTAGGTATTAATTAGGCATATGACAAGGTCTGAGTTCGAGCTAGTAGTTATAGCGGGTGAAGATACAGAAGAGAAATGATAGAGAAAACTGCTACATCGGTTATAAGAGAATTGTTGCAATGTCACACGTGAAGGGAAACAGAAATGAGAAATTAAACGGTTCAGCATTTTCATCAAAAGATGATGAGATAAGAGCTTAAATCAAGAAAACTGGACTAATCAACCAAAACCCAACCACAACACAAGGGCCACAACCAACAGAATTCCAAAGCGGCCAAAACTCTCACCGGTATTTTCTCAAACACATTGTATGCATTGCCGAACTGATTGCACTTCAGATTCATACATCAAGGCCGCTTGGAAAAA
Source organism: Cannabis sativa (assembly GCF_029168945.1). NCBI lineage: Eukaryota > Viridiplantae > Streptophyta > Magnoliopsida > Rosales > Cannabaceae > Cannabis > Cannabis sativa. The sequence goes on along the minus strand of NC_083601.1, from coordinate 35,697,425 downwards.
AATACATCAAAGCAAAACAGGGATTTCATGTTTTGTGTGTAACTGATTAGCATCTGAAACGGAAAGCTTAAGCATTATTCAATCAAATCCAGTACACTTCCATAATAATAAATAAATATATATAGTAAAAAAAAACAAGAACAACTGAAGTTTTCATCAGCAAAGATCGAGGACAAACAATGGTAACACAGAGAATGAAAAATCTATCCTATATGCTATTAGTTGAGAGAATCAATCTTCTACTTAGCTTCCAACAACATAAAATGAAAATTCAAATAATTACAGAAATCTCGATTATTCTGTTAGAGACGAATAAATATGAGAAATTAATTTCTTGGAATAAAATGAATACTGGAAAGAAGCGTGTAAAAAGAAAACCCTCTGCATCAATCAATTTATCATGCTCATTTAATTAAAATTGACAAATTTCAAAAGCAGCCAAACTTATCTTACGATGTAGTGTGAATGTGAACTGTGAATAGTAGCCCTAAACACAAATCATGATGGTGCCAGCACCATCAATATCAAAATAAACTTATCATTATAAATCAATATGGTTAATTCTATACGACTTAATTTAACACTAAATTTAAAATTCAACAGCATAACTGCTGCAAAATGAGCATTCCTCAAATTTCAGGAAAACCTGTACAATCATTTGCAGATACTATGCACATGTAAACAGTCCCAAACAGCTACATATTGCATAAATATGATCCATAAAAAATTTAACCCAAACGGTTGAGTTTTTTAAAATTCATCTTCGTTTTTCTTTTTCAATCAATATGAATTCACATGCACAAACAAATAAAACAGAAACCCTATTATACTTATAATTCAATTACCTGGATGATCCATACTATTTTGCTCTCTCCAAATGTAAATCCCTCAATGTAGAACTGAACTGTATACAGAACAAACCAAATCAACCATATTTGATTTGTTCATTCTAACTTGGAAAACACTAGACTCTTGCTGCAATTGGAACTGTGTAAAACCCCTCATGAAATGTGTCTAGTATTAAAAGAAAACATGCACAAACATATATACACATGAAATGCAACATTTCACAACCACTAACTATGAATTATTTTTCAAAGAACAAATCAAAGAAAGGTTAATTTAATTGCTTTAATGAAAAGGAATGAAGCCATACAAATAAGAGACGTGGAGAACCACCAATCTGAGGTCCTAGTCCCCGGCGTACGCGGGCTGCCTTCGGGTGAGCAGAACGAGAGAAGAGAGAGAGCGAGGTTGGGGTTGTGGAATCTTCCGCAGTCGAGGACCACCGGGAGATGGCCGTTCAAGTCGTCGGGGACGGAGGACGACGACAGGGGCCAATTCTCTTTGCCCGTCGAGGAGAGAGAGTGCAGGGGGTTTGAAGGGTAGGGAAACCGGACTTTGGGGTTATTTTCGGCTGAGGGTGGCTGGAGGTGTGTTGCCGGGGCTGGGCTGTGGCTGGCGGCTGTAATTTTCAGAGAGAGGTTGAACAGAGAAGGGGAGGGCGAGAACGAGAGAAAGAGTTTTTCTTTTTTGAGAAGATCTTTTATGTTCTACTGTGGTGTTTTTTAGATGTTTTACAGTTTAAGTTGGTGTGCTTTGTGTATTTTTAAAAGTTCACTTAAATTCTAGTATATTTGTAAATTTTTTTATTAAAATGAGCAAAGATAAACACTTTTATATCTTAAAATTTTTTTATATTTTAATTTTTATACACTTCATTTTTTTATTTTTTTATTTTTTTTTTGTAAAACTCGTTTAAATTTATTTTTCCTTACAAATTTAAAATTTCAGTTAGATATCATTATTAATCATTATTAAATACTAACTTGATTAATACTGTATCAGAGAATGTTTCACCAAAATACTTTGTGTCTCTCTATAATTTTACTATTTCAAAACTTATTTCAAAAAGAAAGTGTCCTCTCACAAGAAAGAGCTTTTTGTAAAACTTGAATAAGATAAGCTGACTTGGACTAGGATAGACCATTATGCTCCATTAAGATAGATTGACTTGAATAAGCTTGAATAAGAGATTGAGAGTTGGAAAATTTTATTTGCATTCTATAAACCTATAAATTCTAGCTAAAATAGCTAAAAACTTATAATAGAGAGGGAAATTGTAATAAATAACCTTAAATCTCACAATGATGAAAGCTAATGTCTATTTTTTAAAAAAATGAAGTAAATGGCGTTTTATAAATGTTAATACCTAAAATGCCCTTAGTTATATAGATGAGGCTTAACACCATTTTTTTTAATTTGTTCTATTATTTACGCAGTGAAAAAAAAAATAATATACCACCAGTATAGTGAAAAAAAAAATTAAACAAAAAATTTTATTTAATATTCCACAAGTTTTTTTCTTGATCATTCCTTTATGAATTACCAATGAACATAAAATCAATATATCTCAATCAAATATAACTATACCTCATACTTCAACTAATATTTCATGTTTTTTCCCTCTTTCGTTCATTATATACCATAGCACATTAAAACAATATACCACAATATTAAACTAATATATTTTCTTTCAATATTTTTTTCTTATTATATTATTACACGTAAAAACAATATATCATAGTGCAAAATAACTATACTGAACACTAAACTATTATTCAATATTATATTCTGCAATCATAAGCATAAATACTATAGTGAAAAATTAATGTACGACCAGTATAGTGGTAAAAATATATATACCAAAAACTTAATTTAATATTCTACATGTTTTCTTTTCTTTTTCTTTCTATCATGATATACTAATGAACATATAAAAACAATATTTCCTAGTAAAATATAACTATACCTCAAACTTAAATTAATATTCCACATTTTTTTAATTTCCGTATTTCGTTCATTATATACCATAGCACATTAAAATAATATACTACACTCTTAAACTAATATACTACCTTTCAATTTTTTTTAATAAACGATTGCACATAAAAACGATATACAATTGTGCAAAATAACTATACCAAACATTTAATTATTCGAGGTTATAATTGTAATTTCATCATCAAACTTTTAATACAATAGACATTTTGTTAATTTTTTATAAAAATGGACATTTATTAACTTTTTTTTTTTTTGAATAATTGTTAGATTTAGGTCATTTTACATCTTGACCTTTTTTATTATTAATAATATTTGATTATTTTAATAATATATTTTAATTTAAATTTATTTAATATAAATTAATTTTTTGAAATAACGAAAAAGGTAATAGTATTTTTATTAAAATAATATTAAAAAAAATAGAAAAAAAATAGAGAGCTCCATATCCTTTGAAAGATGAATGTGAAGAAAGCTTGTATCTTCACGAATTGCCAACAGATGTCAAGGGCGGTGAAGAGTTCAATCTCCCCTCATTAGAAATACTATTTCTCTTTTCTCAAAATTGCAAGTTGCCGCTCTATTCTTAATAACAGACTAACAGTATCGAATGGGTTCCTACATCTTTCAATAATGCACTTCATATTTTGGCTAAACAAGGGTAGTGAACAATGAAACTTAACATTTTATCTTCTTTTGAATGAACTTGTTGAGGTTTTCCAAAAAAAAAAAAAAAAAAAGTATACAACTCTATGTAAATGTAACACCAAAATAAATGAAATAGACAACACAACATGACTAGGCGTGAGAACAAATGGTAGGGGTGTACATCAAACTGCTCAAACCGCCCGCACCGCACCACATCGCAAAAAAAATGCGGTTTGAAATTCTTCGCGGTGCAGTTGCGGTTTGAATTTTTCCCAAACCGCGCGGTGCGGTGCGGTTTGCGGTTTGGAATTATTAAACCGCGATTCAAACCGCACTACACCGCATGTTTTAAAATTTTAATTTTTATATTTATTTAATTAAGCCCATACATATGAGCCCAACCCAAGCCCATAAATCTTAGGACAAAATTCATAACTCTTCACAAACCCTCTCTTCTTAGCAACAAACCCAAGCCCATATATGTATTGAAATTTGGAGTTAGAAGTTTGTGTTTGTATATTTATATTGTTGTTGGAATTTAATTAGTTTCAAGTTTATTATTTTGAGTTAGGTGTGTTGTTGAAACTTTAAAAAGATTATTAACTTATTGTTGTTGTTATAACTTTTATTAGTCTCAAGTTTGTTGTATTTTCTTAAGTGTTTTGGAATAATTAATTTAATGATAGTTTAATTATTTTGTGATGACTTCAAAAAAAAAAATGTGATAGTTCAAACTGCAGAAACTGTACCGCACCGCATCATTTTTTGCGGTGCAGTTTTTGCGGTTTTTTAGTATCGCGGTGCGGGTGCGGTTTGGAAAATTGGAAAAACCACATGTACATGTACGGGTTGGTTTAAAAAAAATGGTTAAAAACCGCACCACCCGCACCGCGAACACCCCTAACAAATAGACACCACACACAATTTTCTTTTTTTTTGGAATAGTAACATATTCATAACGTATTTCACCTTACTAAATAATCACACTGTCAGACAGTACAATAGCAATTATTTTATTTCATATATATTATTTAGTATATATATCTACCAATCTGCCATTGTTCCTTTGACGTTAGTTAATATTGAATCTGAACCAAATGCAAATTATGCAATATGTTAAAAAAAAATACCCACAAAACACCCATCACTGTCGTCCAAAGTAGCACAATTAAGAAAATAAAACCGTTGAGTAGCTGAGATTATGCCACTTGTAATTTTGACAAACGACAGAAGAAATCAACGGCTAAGATAAAAAGTAAACGCATACCTTATAAATGATAATTCATAATTACATATTTTTCCTACTAATTTTCCTTAACTCATTCATTCCCCAACGGTAACCCCTTTACTCAAGTCTCCTTATATATAATACAACTCTGCCAGCTTCTTTTTCCATTCTGTGCCCTCTCAACAATCCAAAATCTCATAACCTTTCCAATTAAGCTTCTTTCTGATTCATTACTCCTTTTCTCTATTTCTATATATAAATATACGAAAACTCTGCATATATATACTAATACATAATAATAATAATAATAAGGTTAAGCTATACCCAATCTTCATCTTTTCCATGGCGTTTCAGAGATTTCTTCCTCACTTACTCCTACTGGTTTCACTACTTCCATGCTTTATTTATTCTTCTGGAGCTTACAAATTCACAGTAGGAGGAAAACAAGGTTGGGTTTCAAAACCTTCCGAGAATTACAATCAATGGGCTGGGAGAAATCGATTTAAAGTCAATGACACTATTTGTAAGTTTAAACTTTTTTTTTTTTTAATTTTGTTTTTACGTTCTTTTTTATTTTCTCTCTGATCATTCTTTTTTTTTTCTTCTTTGAGTGAAGATTTTAAGTACAAGAAAGGATCGGACTCTGTTTTGGTGGTGAACAAAGACGATTACGAAAAGTGTAACACCCAAAATCCTCTTAAGAAATATGAAGATGGGGATTCTGAAATCGAGTTTGATCGTTCTGGTCCTTTTTATTTCATTAGTGGGAAAAACTGTAACGAGGGACAGAAACTAATCGTCGTCGTTTTGGCCATAAGACCAAAACCAGGTACTACTCCTCTTCCCTCTCCCGGACCTGGAGCTCGTCCTCCGGTGGCTACTCCCCCAGCCGGGTCAACACCCATTTCCCCTTTTCCTTCTCCGTCGACAACTCCGGCTTCCGCTCCGTCACCCAAGTCGCAGGCACCTACGTTAGCTCCTTCATCACCTTCACCAACCTCACAAGCTCCGGCAGGTTCTCCCGCGCAAACTCCATCGACCTCGCCGTCGCCGGTTTACGAATCTCCAACTGGGTCTCCGACAATATCTCCGGCTGGAGCTCCGTCGTCATCTCCGCCTTCACCAGCATCATCAACAGCTCCGATTGGCTCACCGGTGCCGTCTGCCAATTCCCCGGCTGGAGCTCCGTCGTCATCTCCGCCTTCACCAACTTCCTCTGCGCCAACCCCGTCACCAGAATCATCAATAGCTCCGACAGGCTCTCCTGTGCCGTTTGAAAATTCCCCGGCTGAAGCTCCGTCGGCTTCATCGCCATCTCCGACGTCTCTGTCGCCTGAGCAGCCGACTCCAACCCCAGCAGGGTCTACAGGTTCTCCGCCGGGGTCTTCGCCGCCGGCATCTGATAACCAGGTATCTCCGCCGAACAAGGCGAATGCTATGACGATCCTTCCATCGAGCTTGTTGGTGTCTTTGTTCAGTGTTCTGATCACCGTGGCAATACTCCATAAATACTAATTAATTTCAAGAAAAAATATATTTTATTGATAGGTTTATACAATAAAGAAATTTCATGTTTTTCTATTTAAGTTAATTTTTGTTATGGACATTAGCTTGCTTCATATTATTCGAATTGATCATCTAGATCTTGGATTTTTTTTTTTTTTTATAATATTTGAGAATTATTTTTGGTGTGATATTTTATTTACATTGTATATATATTTTTTTTTTAATATTTGAGAATTATTTTTGGTGTGATATTTTATTTACATTGTATATATATATATATATTTTAATATTTGAGAATTATTTTTGGTGTGATATTTTATTTACATTGTATATATATATATATTTTTGGTAAGGGTATATTTCTTTTAATTTATCATTGTATGGTTTATCATTTATTTCACTTTACACTTTTATGGTCAATATTACATGCCTTTCATTCTCTTCTTACATAATTTGCATTTGAAATAAATGTAATACATTAATTATATATAGGCCGGGACTATGGGGTAGGCCTATGCCTAGCCTTAAGTAGGTTGTTTATTTGAAATAATAATATTATGCTATTATATTGATGCTACTATATTATATATTAGAATAATTATCTTTTTTACCCCCTGTACTTATGACACTATACTATTATGCCCCTTAATCTATTCAGCTTGTTACAAATAGTCCTTGTATAATTTTATATGCATACATTTAGTCCTTCTCTTTATTTTGTTTAAAAATACTGTTTGTATTGATGATGTGGTATTATAACAAAGGATAGAGTAGTAATTTCATCTCTTTTTAGAGGGAAAATTGACTATGAGGTGGCATAATAACTGACAATGAAAGATGATTAAAAAATGATTTCATAACCTTTTAAAAAAAAATTAATAAAAATAATTTTATTAAAATAATTCCAATCGTTTTTTAGCAGTTTAAATTAGAAAAAGGTGTAAAATTAGGATTCTACAGTATTTGAAGAGATGGATATCACTAGAAAGAACATGGGATTTTTGGAAAATTAAGGTAATGATATTCTATTTTTTGGGATGTTATTTTTTATTTTTTTTTCTGTGATTGTAATTTTTATGACTTGTAATTTATTTTCCTAATGGTATATAATTTTTCAACTACTATCTATGTATAATGCCACATTATTAATTTAACAGTCAACTTTAGTCAATTTTAACAGAATTAGATAGAAGGATTATACTATTCCAACTGATATATTTTAGGGGGTATTTTTAACTACACTTATAAATTAAGGGGCATCATAGTATAGTGTCATAAGTACAGGGACTAAAAAAGTTAATTATTCTATATATTATTAATGCTATCTTTTTTTAAAAAAATTAAAAAACTAAAAGTAAATAAGTAGTGAGATAATAATTATAATTAAAATAAATAATATATTACTTGTTAAAAAAATAAATAATATGTGAGATCATAATTGTAGTATTTTTAAAGAGTGTTATATTATTGAAATATTTTTAAAATTAAGAGCATTAAAATATTATGTTTTCAAATAATATTGAGATTTTTAGCACTATTATTGGTGATGCTCTTAAAATTTTATTTAAGTAAAATTAAATGTATGGCATATTACACATAATAGTGTGGATAATGAATTTAAGTCTTATGATATTTTTTTTAATATTTTTTTATATATATTTATGAAAAACATGATTCAAAAAATTTAAATAGTTTTAGGTCTGTATATTTTCAGCTCCAATATATACTATTATATTTTATAGAAAAAGCTTATGCATAATTGTGAAAAGATAAATAACATTTTTTTTATCTATTTCGTCAATATGAAAAGATAAATTATTAATCCAATCATTTGCATAATTGTGTATTGTGTATGTTAGTTATAATTATCTACATGTAAAATTACAGTGTGAAAAATAAAATTTGAATATTTAATCTTATTTTTTGTATTATAAATTTTCCCATTGAATTTTTTTAAAAATTTATCAATATTCAGAAATTATATTATAAAAAAATTATGAACTTTTTTATATAAGAGATGAACACATGGAGTGAACTCACATAAAAGCGAGAGAATAATCCCTTTTAAAAAATAAAAAAAAATATATATATAAATACGTTTTAAATAATTATAATATATATTTATAATAAAATATAATATTTATAACTATATTATTAATTTTGTTATAATACTTAAAAGTAAATTCAAAAAAAAAAAAAGTAAATTGAATATATGATAGGGAAAGGGAGACACAGGTGCTCCATATGACCATGTCAACATTATTCAACCTGTTTTTAGTTAGTTTCACATTTTCATAAGCTTACGTCATTGTGTAGTGCTGTTAAGTCAATAATCTCCCATTTCAAAACTTTTTAAGTATTTAAGGAATCACTAGTTTACCATAAAATAACCTTTTAATAAAATTATTAATTATTACTTGAGACTTATTTTATTTACTTGTATTTAAATGAAAATACTTGAAAGTGAAACAAAAAAACAAATGAATTCCACTACTTTTCGCCATTTTTTTGAAACTGTACTTTTCACCATTTTTTTTTTTTTGGAAATCGTACTTTTCACCAAAAAAAATTTGATGGCTCTAACTGATCTTGCAAAGAACTATTTTTTTATTTGTTGTTTGTTATGTTAAGCTGTTGTATATAAATTTGTTTGAAAAAAATAATATTAGCCATACAAGTCGGGATGTCATATTTATTTCGTTGCCTAAAATGTAATAGAAATTAGAAATTAATTTTTTTTGTTTAAAAAAAATAGTTAAAATAATTACTAAAACTTGCTGAAATATTGGGATTTCATAAAAAAAAGGAACAAAAAAGGTAATTAGTTGGGAATGCCTCACAAATCACGTACCAATATTGTTAACTATTAAATTATGTGCCAAAACAAAACAAGTCATCACTATTCACTTATATATATTTCCGAAAATTAATTGGAGCCACAAGTCCAACTCAATATTGATTATATAATATAATACAAAATATATATAAAAATGATCATTCATTATAATATCTATAAAACACGTAGTAATTGGCCACTAATTATATAAGTATAATTATATAAAATACTAATTTTTATAAAAAAAATATATATTTTTTACATTTAAAGTTTTTTTTAATATATTTACGGTATTTTATAAAAATACTAAAATAATTTAAAAATAATAAAAAAAATTAAATTAAATAATAAACAAATAACAAAAAAGCAACACCAAAATAATAAGTGTAAACACAAAAACGCACCAAAAAAACACATTTTATGTAAATAAAATCTGAAAAATCGTAAAAATATTGAAAACTCAATATATACTGTATTTTTATAATTTTTATGTTGTTTTTGTATTTTTTTTTTAAATTCTCTTAATTATAATTATCATTTAATTAGTCTTTGGAAGATTGTTATCAAATGATACTTGTTTGACATGTGGTGAAAATTGTGAGTTTGATTGAATCATATCATATGTCAAGGTCCTCATGAATATGATATGTATGTAAATGTGTATAATCCTAATTTAATTCTTGCCGACACATATCAATATATCTAGAAATTTCTATGCATTGCTGCCCCTAAAATGAAAACGAAAGAAGAGTTCATAGTGCACTGCCCTGGTCAGTCTCACTGATCGGTTTCTATCTAAATATATATATAATCTATTATTATATAGCTAGATAGCTAGTCTTTCAGTCTTTGCTTTGAGTTGGATTACTTCAAATTTATTTAGTTTCTCTCGCTGGTCCCACAAACCCATAACCTTTAATAAAGGATTGTAAAGTTCATACAAATATATATATATTTATATATATATATATATATCTATTCTATATAACGTGGCTATATAATAAAAGTCTTGGTCTATGAGAAATTATTGGGTGATTTTTTTTTTAAATAAAAAAAGAAAAACAAATTATTAGATGTATTTATCACGGGTCAGCTCATGTAGTTATTTAAACCTAAATATAATTAATCCACGTTCCAATTGATAATAAATTTGTTTTATTTTTTTATTAAAAATTAGTTAAATTTTAAATATTATTTTAAATTAAATTTTTATGTTTTGATAGTATAAAGAGATGAGCATTTTTATTAATTCTGAAGATAAATTTAGGACGAATAATAATTTTTTTAGTATAATAATAATTTTTGTTTTTATTTAAATTACTATTATGCTCTCAAATTTCAATGATTATCACTATATTGAATATTATTAATTTTAAAATTATGATATTAAAAAAAATTAAAAATTAAAATAAAATTAACATACGTGACTTGACTTGGGAAAGTTGCCTTTAATTGGAAGAAGTGAAAAATTGAAATGGAAATAAAATTAAGAATAAGAATAGAAATGGATAGAATTAATTTTAAATACATAAAAAAAAAATTAATAATATAATTATTAAAAAAAATTTACAACTTGTATTAATTTTTGTTATTTTAAAATAAAATAATCATTTTACTAAAATAATAAAATAACTATTATATTAAAATGATATTTCAATATTTTAAAATACAACTAAATATAAGAATGGAAAAATTTTATTATCTCTAATCAAATACCCCTTATATGTAGTAGTTTATTTAATTATTTATATACTGAAAACTGTACAGTACATATATATAGGATACATTAATACTAATAATTATAACATGCACGTTTATGTTCGAATAAAAATGATTAGTTTTAAGTATATGTTGTCACTGACTCACTAGTAGTATCATAAAGTATTATTAATAATATTTTGAAAAAAAAAAAATCTTTATTTGAGATTTTCTACTCAAAAAATTTCTACAAAATACACTACAAGAAAAGGTGTTTTTGCCGGCGCATTTAGTGACATGCGCCGGTAAAAGTTGTCGAGACTACCAAAATTGTGGAATCCCAAATTTATTTTGGGTTTACTTTTACCGGCGCACAAATGCGCCGGTAAAACATTGCGATGCCGGCGTAGTGAAGTAAAATGCGCCGGTAAAACGTAACACCATTAGGCGCGAGAATTTGCCGCCTTTGATTTCATTTTTGGGGCGCATTTGTTCTTTTACCGGCGCATATATGCGCCGGCAAAAGGCTAAAAAAAGTTGGAGGGAAAATTCCCGCGTGTGTTTTATTTGGTAGGTGAGGACACTTTTACCGGCGCACTTATGCGCCGGCAAAAGTGTTAGTAAAACGCGCGTTTTACTGGTAGGTCAGAGTAAATTTTTTAAAGAACTTTTACCGGCGCAATTGGATGCGCCGGTAAAAGTTATAATATGTATCAGGGGGCACGAAGCCCCCTTTCTTCCCCATTTTCCTTTTCCACAAACAGCCGCCCCTCTCTCTTTCTCTCTGGTTCTCTCTCTCTCGTTCTCTCTCGTTTCACTCTCAATCTCTATCAAACTCTCTCAATCTCTCTAAATTTTTCTCAAAATCTCTCTTTCCCACTCAATCTCTCTTTGTTCATCTATTTTTTCCCCAAAAAAAATAGTCCGATCACCATTTGTCTTCACCACCGCCGGCTGCACCACCGCACCGCCGCCGTCCGCACCACCGCACCCCCCAAACGCCGGCTGAAAGGTATTTTTTAATTTTAATGTATTGTTTAAAAATTTAAATTTATATATATGTGTATGTGTATGGTATATATGTATGTATATGGATGTGTATGTATGTATATATGTGTATGTGAGTGTATATACATATATTTGTGTATGTGTATGTAGGTATATATGTGTGTATGTGTATGTATGTATATATGTATGTATGTATGTATGTATGTATATATGTATGAATATATGTATGTAAAATGTATGTGTATATATGTGTATATGTGTGTATGTGTATATATGTGTATATGTGTATATATGTGTATATGTGTATATGTATGTATATATGAATGTGTGTATGTATGTATATATGTGTGTATGTATGTATATATGTATGTAAATATATATGTATATATGTGTGTATGTGAGTGTATAAGTGTATGTGAGTGTATGTGAGTGTATGTGGTTGTGGTTGTATGTGTTGATATGTATTTAGATATTAAATTTTTAATTTGATTTTACTTTTTTATGGAATTAGGTCCGTGTTCAACCGCTCGGGATTACCGCAAGCTGCCACAAGTTGTTATTTTTGCACTCGATTCAGGTATATTTTTTTGCTTTTGCTTAGTACGTAGTAGTTTTTGATATTAGTTTATATGTATATGCATGTTAGTGAAGTAGGTTACGTGATAAAATTGATCGTTGTTGGATGGGTGGATTATTTTTTTGTTTATATATTGTCTTGCAATATTTGTTTGTGTTGTTTATAGGTTTTGAAAATTTTGGGTTTACAATTTTTAAGCCGTTATGCTGCCGAAATTTTAGTAGGTAAAATGTAAAATTAATTAATTGTTTAAAAAAAAATTAAGAATAACTAGCTAAAGTAATTGTTGATAAAATAAAATAAATAAAGTAAAACATAAAATTGAAATTGGAACATGTAATTTAAAAATTTAGTGAAGTAATTTTATTTAAAAAAAAATATTTTCAATTTAAATAATAAATAATTAGAAAAATATTTAATTAAAAAATGTAATGTATAAGTTAAAATGTAATAAAGTGGTATTAAATGTTTTTAAAAAGTTAGTAATTTTAATGTAAATAATAAATGATAAAAAAATATTAATAAAAGTAAAAAAATGTAATATATAATTTACTATATATTAAAATTTTTAAAAAGTTAGTAACTTTAATTTAAATAATAAATGACAGTGAAAAAAAAATAAATTAAAAAATGTAATATATAAATTAGTATATATTATAATCTATAATAGGTAATCAATTATTTATTATTTTAAAAAAAATTTAATCTTAAATTTAAATGAATAAATGTGAAAATTATAAATTACTACTTATTGTTTAATTTTAAAAAGTAAGTAAGTGATATTATTAACTTTAAAAAGGTTGTAATTTTTAAGTTAAAAAAAGAATAGAAAATTATGAAATAACTTTTATAATAAAAATTAAAATTTAATAAAGTGATATTTTTAAAATTTTAAAACTTTTATACTTATAATCTAAAAATAAAATAAAATAAAATTTTAAAGTAATTATATTTAGAATTTAATCAAGTTATCATAAAGTAAGTGTAACTATAAAGTAACTATAAATGAGCATAAGATATTAAAATAACATAAAATTAAATTGTTTTTATCTTTTCTTCATCTCTTTGGTTATACACCAAAGATAGGATAGAACAATTGTATTTGTATTATCACATAGTGATAATTAATTTTTTTTTCAATTTTACACATGCACGAAATACCTTAGACCCGTTTGGAGAGGCTGAGTCAGTAAGGACTCTTAAATACGCTTCTCCAAATTATCCAGGACTATTTGTCCGCATGGATAGTTTGGGCTTGTTTTATACTTATAGTATGATCTATTGCTTATTTGATTATTTCATTAGTAGATATTTTGGTACAACGTCTTCTTACACGTTCTTGTAAGTCGGCAAACTTAATTACTACAAGTTTGCTAACTTATAAGAACTGTGGGGAGGTGTCTTCGAAATTTTTACAAAAATGAAATAATCTTAAGAGCGTAGATTGCACTATATGTATATTACAAACCTGAATGGGATAGGTTCTTTACCCTTTTAGTAATGGAGTGAGAAGGTGGATTAGGACACTTGCACATTTTTTTGTTTGTTTTTAAATTGTTTTTGTTAAATACTTCGTAGTGGAAGATGCCTGCCAACCGAAGTTGGATGAAGGCGCACCGGCGCTCTGCAGAGTTTCGAAGTGGCGTTGACGAGTTTGTTGCGGTAGCAACAAACCACGTGAACGCTGACGGATTAGCTCGATGCCCATGCATGCGGTGTTTGAATGTGAATTTTCACACACCTGCAACTATAAGGGTTCATTTATTTCTCAGCGGGATCCAACCTTCGTACAACCCCTGGTATTTCCACGGGGAGACTTTCTCTCAGCCCGCAGTTGAACTTCCTGAAAATGACGAAGAGGAAATGGCAGATGTGTTGGCCGACATGTTAAGAGGGGACCCTGGGTTTGACGAATCTGCTAACACTACTGATTCTTTCAATGAACCCCCTATCAACGACAACAACAAGTTCGATGACTGTTGTGGACAATAAATGACTTTCCTGCTTATGCTCTAATGTCTGGTTGGAGCACAAAAGGGTATATGGCGTGTCCCACTTGCAATGAACATACTCCTTCCATTGGCCTAAATAGTAAGATTGGATATGTTGGCCACAGACGCTTTCTCGAAATGAGTGATCCGAGAAGGAGAAGCAGAAAGTACAATGGTAAGCCTGAGAAGAGAGCACCACCTCCTGTATTGACGGGGGATGATATTTTATCTCAATTAGACCGAATTCCATTGACTTTGCCTGGAAAACACGAACAGTTCGGGGGTGTGAAACGGAAGCGTTCTAGTGAAGAGCTCAATTGGTCTAAAAAAAGTATTTTTTTTGAGCTTGAGTACTGGAAGTCAAAGTCCTTACGACATAATCTTGATGTAATGCACATTGAGAAAAATGTGTGTGATAGCTTAGTAGGTACTCTTCTAAGTATCGACGGGAAGTCAAAGGATACCGACAAGGCGAGAATGGATTTGCAAGACTTGCAAATACGACGAGAGTTGTGGTTGTATGAAGACCGGAATGGGAAGTGGAAGAAGCCTCCAGCTAGTTACACACTTAGTGTTCAAGAACGGATTGAATTTGCAGACTTCATAAAGTTCGTACGATTTCCCCGACGGTTTTGCAGCAAACTTAGACAAAAATGTCAATTTGGATACGGGCAAGATTTCCGGGCTCAAATCACATGATTGTCATGTGTTGTTACAACGTTTACTACCGGCAGGTATCCGTAAGTTCTTGAAAAAAGAAATCCGGGACACAATCATTGAGCTGTGTGTGTATTTTAAACAATTATGCTCAAGAACACTTCATGTTTCGGATTTAGAAAAAATGCAAACAAATATTCTAACTATTTTGTGCAAGTTAGAAACAATTTTTCCACCTACTTCTTCGACATAATGGTTCACGTAGTTATGCATCTCCCTAAAGAAGCTATACTAGGTGGACCAAAGGCAAGACGAGTGGATGTATCCCATTGAGCGCTCAATGTCCGTGTACAAGCAATATGTCAGGAATCGTGCCCGTCCAGAAGGCTCTATTGCTGAATCTTTTGTGGTTAATGAGGCATTAACCTTTTGCTCAATGTACTTTCGGGAAGTGGAAACTCGATTCAACCGTCCTGGCCGGAACAATGACATTGTCTAAAACATGCCAACTCGACAATTTTCTGTATTCAAGCATGTTGGCCGACCCCTCGGTATGAGGACAGTCGACACCTTACCCATGCAAAGCAAGCGTAAGGCGGAGTGGTACATTTTGAACAATTGCACAGAGGTTGAACCGTATATCAAGTAAATATAAATTCCATAAACACAAACACACAATAGTCGACTTCATCTAAAAAATTCTTAACTTACTAATAAGTGGATTACATTATATAGTGAGCACAAGGAGTTGCTTCAAGCAAGGGGTGTAGGCAATATTGAGACAGTGCAAGAGACTGAGTTCCCTGAATGGTTCAAAACTCAAGTAAGCCTTGTTGCCTCTCAATACTGTTAATCTTGTTCTCAATAACTGTTCAACTTTTCTTAATTTAATATTTTCCCTGATATGTAGATTAATGAACTACGGTTGAGCAACCAGGGTGCAGTGTCAGATGAGTTGTATGCTATCGCTAACCCAGCGAATACAGCAATTTATTTTTATCCAGGGTGCATAGTGAACGGTATTAAATTTTTGGTCAAGGAGAGGGATGATAACCGCAAAACACAGAATAGCGGTGTCATGGTCCCCGGTGAAGATGGCCAAAATTTTTACGGCACACTTGAAAAAATTATGGAGTTCACTTATTTGAAAGATTGCAGTGTTCTCTTATTTTTTTGTAAGTGGTTTGACACTAATGGGAGTAGAATGGATAGTGACGGTGTTATTACTAGCATCTGCGTCAACCGACAGTGGTACCAAAATAAACCGTTCATACTTGCATCTCAAGCAAAATTGATCTACTACATTCCTGATTTAAAGAACGGTAAAGACTGGCTGATTGTAAATGAGTACATACCGCGCAATGTTTGGGACTTCCCGGACACGGATGGGGAGACACCCTTGGTACAGGAAAACACTGCAGCTGAAACCGAGTTCGTTGTTCAACTTCCACAGTTGGATGATGTTGACTATGTTCGCCGTGATGTCGACCCAACTGAAGTTGCAAACATCCATCGTGTGAATTCACAGCCTCAACAATTAGATGATTTCATTGTCGATGATGACAACGAGGGTCTAAATACCGAAGAAGACAACTCCTTAGAATTAGAGAGTGACAGTGATGATAATGCTGTATATGTAACTGATGATGAGGATGATGAATTGTAATTGACATAGTGTTTTAAATAAAATAAAAATTACAACCCCTCTTCTTTAATATGTTTGCAATATGTTAGTTTATTTTAAATAAACAATATGTGTTGTATATGTAGTATGTCTACACCGTGTGGCGACGGTTCGAAAAAGAAAGGCGTCGTAGGTAAATACAAGGGCAAGAATGTTGAGGAGGAGCTCTCCAAAACACAATACGCCAAGTTACCGATTGAGGTGCACGCAGACCGGCACCCCCGTAGGCAAGAACGGAAAAAAATTCAACAATATGGCCAAATGGATGACTCGGATGTCTATCCCCATTAATAAATTCAAATGGGAAGATGTCGGTAGCCGACATCAACGCACTGTGGGATAGACTTGAGGTATGCCTTACTAATTTTTTTAATTTCTAAATTACTATACTCTTATTAAATTGTAATTAATGTATTAATGTGTAACTTTTTGCAGACCAAGTTTATCCTCCCACGAGATAACCCTACATTCGTAGACTACGGTGAGTACGAGATGTCAAAGGGTTTACGTGACCGAGGCGTACCGCAAGAAGAAGTGGATACAAAACATTGAGGAGCTTGGACAGAGAGGCCGACATGTCACCTCCCGAGGGAGTAACTCAAGAGGTGTGGAGTGATCGCATCGCTTATTGGAGCACGTACAAACAAAAGGTACATTTTTTAAAATTTTAAATTTTGGTAATGTTTAATTTATATAGTCAATAATAAATAATTAATTGTTAGAAAAATTATTAATTTCGGGCGAGAGCGTGAAAAATAAAGAAAGTCGGGGTAAGATGAAATTTTTAGGAGGTCGGGCTCCAAGCCCATTGTTTCACATGTTGTCGAAGGGGTAAGTTTATATTTAACTATCATTCATTTAACTTTTTCTATTAAAATAACGTACTAATATATTTTCTCTTGAAAATAAGGCTAACCCCGACACGGGAGAATCGCTAATTGCGGTGGAAACTTTTCAAAAGTTTCACCATAAAGGCAACGATTGGCGCAACGAGTTCGTGCAACAAGCTTACGTAAGTTTACGTTTTAATTCAATTTTTATTTATTTCTTTCAATTTATTTTGTGTTAAAATTAACCATTTAACTTACTTGTTTAATTGTTTTAGGAGCAAATGGTTGAAATAGCGCAACTCAACCGGCGCCCACTTTGCAGATGAGCCCGAAGAGCTCGCTCGTCGATCCTACACGCACCCCCGAGACTTACCCGTTATGACGCAAGTACTCGGGGAACGATCTCGGCATCTTAGAGGCTTTGGTCATCTCCCCGGCCCGAAGGGAGTTGGGGCCAAAAGAGCACTGCCACGCATCCTTCGGCCCCAACCGACCGTTACAATGGAACAAGACGAGGCTTTACGAGAAAAAGTGGAGGAAGCGGAGCGTACAACTCAACATACGAGGCAAAGAAGTATGAGACACAACAACTCTACCTCGGACGATTCCAAGATCGGTTTGAGTATCTTTCTCGAGCCGTGCCGGTTTCAACTTGCCTCCCATGGATCTTCCACCATTGCCCACTCTGGTGCCGGATCATCGAGCCGTCGTCGGTGCTGGATCGTCATCGCAGCCTCCCGAGACTCGTAGAAAACAACGATGACGACATTACCCGCCTATAGTAACCGTACTTTTTATTATCCGGTTCGAACATTTAACATTTTGTTTATATACTGATTTTAGTAGTAATTAATGTTGGTTTATCTTGTAATGTAAATTATGTTGGTTTATTTTGTTAATATAATATTATAATTATTTAAAAAAATATAATTAATTATATTTAATTAATTAATATTAAAATTAATTAAATATAATTAATTAAATTTTTTTAAAAATAAAATTTAATACTTTTGCCGGCGCAATAGTGCGCCGGTAAAAAGTGGCAAAAACAATTGGCGCCAACGGTCAGATTGGCGCCAATAGTTTTGCCGGCGCATATCTGACCGTTGGCGCCAATAGATTTGCCGGCGCACTATTGCGCCGGCAAAACCTAATCATAGCAGGTTCAAGGCGGATAAGGGCATTTTTTAACACCGGCGCTTATTTTTTGCGGCGTTATTCCTCGCCGGTAAAAGGACGTTTTACGGCGCGCTAATGTACGCGCCTAAAAGTCCTTTACCGACCAAGCTTCCCAGATAAGCTTTGCCGGCGCACAACTGCGCCGGCAAAGCTTTACCGGCGCAGTCAGTGTACTTTTGCCGGCGCAACAATGCGCCGGTAAAAACTGGATTTCTTGTAGTGATATATGATTTCATTCATAAATTTTGTTCTTATCAATTCTATTCTTAATAAAATTGTTAGATGATCTTACTATTCATATGCATTATGATACGAATATACACCATACTAATTCGTTATACATAAATAATAAGATTTCATCCTTCATTTCCTTCAATTAAAATGCTGTATCATTTTAATTATTTTCGTTAATGATTTACCTTTAATTCTAATAATATTATAAATTAAACTTATTTAATTTATAGAATTATATTATGTATAAAAGATGCTAATACAATTTTATTAAAGACAATAAACTTATTTACACTACTCACATACTTAAATAGCTTTTAGAAATGACAGTATAAATTGTAAGTCATGGTGCCTTGTTTTCAGGTTTAAGTGTTCTATTTTTTTTTTTTTTTCTTCAGTTCTTTGGTGGAAGACTATCAATGGGAGTTTCTTAGGTTAAGCCTATTGAGAATGTACTCAAAATCTCAGTTGATGCAGCAACTTTTGACCACAGTTCATCAAATGATTTTAGGTTGGTGGCAAGAGATCACAACGGGTATTTGGTGGAGGCCAAAACAGTCTATCACAGGGGTACAATGGCACCAGACATGGCTGAAGCTTTAGCCATTAAAGAGGCGTTAAGTTAGATCAAGGATCATGAATGACATAATGTTGAACTCGAGTCCGATTGTCTCTCAATTGTCTAAGCTATTCGAAGTAACATTACCATGGTTTCGCATCTTGGGGGAGTGGTAATGGACTATCGACAACTTTTATCTATTTTAAAGAATGTTTCTTTGTTTTTTATTATACGATCTGCTAATATGACTGCGCACAATTTTATTAGAGCGTAATATTTTTTTTTCAAATATAGTTTTTAGTGAGATGAATATTCCTACTCAATTATAATCTTGCCTTTTGAGTTATTTAATAAATTAATAAAATTTCATTTTGCATTCAAAAAAGTACTTAGCAGACAAAACAATAATACAGCTGGTCCTGGTACAGCTCTAATACTTCTTAATCAAATGTAATTTTCTGAAAAATAGAAAAAGAAAAAAGAAAAAGAAACATCTTAAAAGAGAAAAGATTGAGTTGGCTGGCTCTATGTGGTGCAAGTCAGATAAATACCTTAAAGTTTAAGATGATTGTCGTTTTGTGTTATACCTTAGATTTTAGAACAAGTAAATGCGGAGAACGAGGCAACGAGGCACTGTCATAAAAGAGACAGTTGTCGAATACCTATTTGTTGTAGTATTACGTAAATGACGTGGCATATCAGTCCCATATTTTTCTCACTTTTTATCTCCAAACATGCCATGTGCATGTCCCCACGTACTTTACTCTTCTTTAATCTTTCCAAAGAAAAGAGAAAATTATAATGCATACGTCTTTTAGCCTATATGGTATTATTTTTATAATATTTATCATTACTTTCAAAAATTGACAACCTCCAACCCAAACTAATTAATTAATTTTTCAACTTTTTAGTTTGATTATTTTTTATGAACAAAAACGTAATGTAATTATTTAAATTATGTTATAGTTTTTTAAATAACTTTAAATTTATTATTTTGAAAAAGAATTCAAACAATATTTTTCTCAATGTATATTTTATTTATTTGATATCGAGGTTAAAAAAAATTACAAAATGGTGCAAGATTATACACTATCAAGATTTTTTTAATTTCAAACGACCCAAACTGGGACCTAAACTCCGGACTCAGACTTGGACTCGAATTCGAACCTGAATCTCGTACCCCGGATCCCAAACCCTAACCCTAGCCCCGAACTCTAAACCTGAAACTGGACCTGGACCAGAACCCTGGACCTGGATCCAAACCAAACCTTTGATCTGAACCATGGACCCAGGCCTGGAGTATAGGCTCATGGTTAGGTTACGAGTTCGGGTTCTAGGTTTGGGACTCAAGTCTAGGTTCAGGGTTTGGGGTCCAGGTTTATGGTCAGGGTGTGGGTATGTGTTATAATAGGTTTGGGACCCGAGTTCAGGTCCTACTCTGGACCCACACCCGAACCCTGGACTCAGACCCGAACCCTAGACCCCAACCTGGTCCCGAACCTCAAACCCGGATCCATACCCTGACCATTGACCCAGACTCAAACTCTGAACCCCGAACCCGGACTCAGGTCCCAAACCTAAACCCAGACTTGTACCCTGACCATGGACCCAGACCCCAAGTTCGAGTCTGAGTTGAGGTTCTGGGTCTGGAGTCGGGGTTCAGGTCCGGGTCCGAGTCAGGCTATGGGTTCGAGGTTGGCGTTGGCATCGACCACATACCCTTTGTAAATATTATAATACAAGCTAATACAAGTCATTTGTTATGTATTAAATAATACAACTCACATTATATTAAAATTTATGGTCATAATAATTGGTACAATACAATGTTTTATCCAAACATAGTGTTATTTGTTATTTAATCTAATACGACCCTTTTACAACCTACCAAATGAGCTCTAATGATTTTTTTTGCTGAAATCAAAACTTCATAAAACCAAATAAAGGAGGCAAGATCAAGAACAAGATCAGTCATTAGTAGCAAGAAAGGGTGCTAATTCCTCTTCAAAAAGAAATCGAGCAACATCATGGGACGCAGCCCAAGGTGCCAAATTGTGAGCAACATAATTATCCTTACGATGGATCCAAAACACACAGCTCTTAACATCAAAGTTTAAACAAGAAAATAAATACAAAAAAGATTAGAAAGTTTCTAGGAGGGGATGTTAGAAAAAAAAATTTATAGGAAGAGATAGAAGAGTTTCTCACAGCATGAACCATATTAAAACAATACGAGAAAAAATTGGCCTCCTTACAATTCATCAACACACACAGGAAGAAAGCATGGCAAAAAGCCCCAACATTCAACTTCAAATGTTGAACCACATCTGACTTTAGCCGTCACAATATCAATAAAGTCGCCATCATTGTTATATACCATAGTAACAGTAAAGGTCATATCACCACGAATAGCCGCATTTCATAGAAATTAAGTTTTTCGAAACGAGATGGGTTGTCAGCCATTCAACCAGACGATCATTAGAACAAGACCCCTGTCTCTCCACACCCCTGCAGTATTCATTAACAGTAGCCAACATGTTGGCAATAATCGCATAAGGGGGAAGATCCCTAATGAAAAAAATTGATTTCTAGCGTGCCAAAGGAAAAAAAACAAATATAATTAGTAGAAAATTGAAAGAACTATCACTAACAAAAGTCGAAATAGAACCAGTAGCTGAAGAAAAAATCCAGGCAACAATCTTGGAATCAGAGTTGAAGCTAATCAAATCACTACGAATTGCATATGGGCTGGAAAACCAACAAGCTCTAGCAAAAGGGCAGTGAGAAATAGATGGACCAGAGAATCAACATTACCTTTACACAAATGCAATGAGATTTGTTCCCAAACACAACACGAAGCCCATCACCACATGGGAGAACGTTCTTTCTCACCTTCCAAAGAAAAAAATTTACACGCTTCTGGGTAGGGGCAATGCAAATTCTTTTTCCACAAGCTATCTAAACCACCAAGTCTTGACTTAATCAACAAAACATAAGCTTTCCTAACAGAGAATGAACCATTGGTTACGTTGAATCTCACCAAATAAGCTTATCTTGACCCCACTAATGATAGCCTCGAGTTTATGACCTTTCAAACTAACAAAAGGCGTGAACCAATCACCAAGAAGGCTCACATCGAGATCGCCCGCCCCCTTGATACTAAGATTGTTAAGCATAACTATTTTTGGTTGTTGAATTCTTGGATTGAAGGCAGTTGTATACTCATCCTAACTGAGCTATGGATCTAAGAAGAATGCCATATATCAAATACTTTTTCCATCAACAAAG
Source organism: Cannabis sativa (assembly GCF_029168945.1). Taxonomy (NCBI): domain Eukaryota; kingdom Viridiplantae; phylum Streptophyta; class Magnoliopsida; order Rosales; family Cannabaceae; genus Cannabis; species Cannabis sativa. Next base: position 35,674,664 of record NC_083601.1, on the reverse strand, counting down.
AGCTAACAAGTCTTTGCCCGAATAAAATTCCTAAAAGCCATAATGCCTCGAGCAAATTTAAAGGCCAAATCTGGAAGAGACGAACTCCAAAAGGAATCACCACGTTTGTAATATTTAGCTCGAAAAACATGACACCACAAACGGTCATCACCTTTTTTCAAGAAACCAGGCGAGTTTCGAGATCAATGCCATATTTAGATCAAAAAACTTCTTGATCCCTAAACCACCAAACTCCTTTGGCATGCAAATAGAATCCTAATTGGTTAAGGCTAAGTATTGATTCTTCTCAGAGCAACCAAGTGCATGTTTGACATCATAACTAAAAACTATTTTTTGTTTTTAAAAATAGAAAATTATTTTTTGAAAACAATTTGGCTTGTTTGGCCTTATTTCTTGAAAACAGTTTTCAGAAAATAATGTTACAAAAAATAAGTATTTTGAAAACAACAAAATGTTATTTTTTGTTTTAAAAACCAATTCACTTTTGGTCAATATTATTTTTAAAAAACACTAACCAAACGTGACTTGTGTTTTAAAATTTCAAAAACTATTTCTTATTCTCATTTTTTAAAACAATTTTCTGAAAACAAAAAACAGAAAACAATACTAAACATGCTTCATTCCACCAAAATTTTCAAACGATCGTGTCCAATTCAAAACACAGGGTATTTAGGAGAAGAAAGATAAACATAGAAAAAAGCGGGGCAGCGGCAGCCACGGAGCCCTTAATAAAGTTACCCTCATATATAATATATAGGGAAAGACTATGGTAGGACTTAGCAAAAGTTCCCTACCGGTAGGGTACTTTTTTTAACCATTGATTTTAGATCGGATGGTTATTATAGTTTAAGATATATATTCTTATCATACAACTAACTCTATACAATAAAAATTTTATACTTTCTAAAAAAATATATTTATCTTTAAAAATAAAAAAATATTAAAACTTAAAAAAAGGGACCCTTAATTTTCTCACTCTCCATTACAATATTGTTCTTCCAAAAATCTGAACGGCATTCTCTGCAGCAAACCCACGCCATCTCTCCAACCAGCCCAGATAACCCCACAACGATCCCAGGACGACACGATGGCGACCCGACGGCGAACTCATTGTGAACTACCGAACCCGGACGACGTAAACACATACAAACAATAGGATTTTACTTAGGGAAATTTACATGGTATACTAACTTTTGTCATTTTTTTACAAAAATACTGTTAGGCGGAAGTTTTTACTTTTTTACTGTATTTTTTTATAAGTTTCACACTGCAGTATATTGTGTTAAGTTTTCACTGGTGTTCTACTGGTGTTTTACTAGTGTTCTACTGTTGTTTTGAGTTATTCTGCTTTGTGTTTTACTGGTGTTTTATAAAAACACAGTATTTTTGAAAAGATTTCGTGTGACAGTATTTTTGTAAAAGTTAACCCAAATTTCAGTATTTTTGTAAGTTTCCCTTTTACTTATTACTAAAGCTTAAAAAAAATAAAGCCCAAATCTTAAATAACAGGCCTACTCTTACCAGCCCGTGCGTGTGAATGACAGAAATAATCTGATACATTTTTTTTAGGGATTTTTTTTAAGAATATACTAAATTAAGTAACTTTTTACAAAAATGACGTTTTTTTTTAAAATGAAAACAAAATGACGTGACACGTACAAAGAGTGTGTGTTTTAAAAAATTGGGCCGAAAAAACCGGGATTACAAGCCCAATATACAAATCGTTAAAAATAGAAAATTACCATAAAAACGTCAACTACATATACGGAAACTTAACATAATAAAAATAACGTCATTTTTGAAAATAATTGCCAAAATAAGGTGGCCCATGAAAATTTCCCTTTTTTTTAATCAAACTTATATATATTTTTTCCTTTTTAAAGCTCTGATTAGTTAATATTACTTCCCTATAGCATAGGGTCATTATACTTGGTCCTACCATATAAATTCCCATAATTTATATTTAAAGTTACCCTCATATATAATATACTAGGTGATTGCTACGTGCCAAGCCACGTAGTGTTAGTTTTATTTAATATTTTAGTTTTTTATTTTAATTAATAATTAAAATAGTATAATTATTTGAACGATTTGTTTTATAAAAATAAAATATGTGTCAGTATATTTAGTAAGTAAAACATAGTTGTGTTATAATAATGTATGTTATTAATAGTAAAATGTACATTAATCTTCTAATTGAAAAAAGTTCTATTATCTCATTTCATATCTAATAATAGCTACACAACTATATATTTATAGACTTTCACATTCTTTACAAATTACTAATAAGCACCAATAATATTTTCATATTCTAATATTTTTCAACCTTCTCCTCTTGGTGATAAAATTAAAAATAAAACTAAAAATAAGCACAAACATATAAGGTAAATACTAATTACAGCCCATTTCATCTTTTTTTTTTAATTATTTTTTTAAGCCCAAGCCCAAAAATCTCTAAGCCAACACAATCAATCTTCTTTTATAATAAAATTTTAGAAATTATAACACTTCACAGTGCTCATCAAATTTATTATTTAGAAATAACTTTGGTATAAAAAATAAATAATAATAATAAAACTTTAACATACTGTGTATATTTGCATATATTCAATAATAAGAAATACTCAACAAATAAATTTTCAAAAAAAAAATTCTCCCAGATAGGTTTGTTAGAGAGATATGTAGCTAAGATGATTTTTTTAATTTAAAAAGAGATTATTAATATTTAAAAGATTGTTTATTTAAAAGATTGTTTAATTTTTTGGTTTAATTATTGGGTTTATTTTTTAACGACAGATCAAACCTAATCGTTAAATTTAACAGAATATTCTTTTATTTTTAAAGCTCTGATTAGTTAATATTACTTCCCTATAGCATAGGGTCACTATACTTAGTCCTACCATATAAATTCTCATAATTTATATTTAAAGTTACTCTCATATATAATATATATTTGACTCTTTGTGGGGAGGTTTTATGTTTTCGAACTATACAAATATACCATGACAGTGTCTATTAGATAAGGTAAAATACCATAAATCTTGATGACTTGTAACTAAATGGTCCTGTCCTTCTAAGATCTATTTGCATTAAAGGAGTTTCCTTCTTTGTCGTGTCTACCAAGCTGTTGTTACTTAATAAATTTTAGCCTTTTCTATTAACAAAATTTATAAAAACAAAATCTAAAACTTGGAAACGACTAAAAAAGAGGAAGCTTATATTTATAATCAGATGACATAACTTGTAAAAGAGAAGAAAAGGACAAATGATAAATATTTCAGCACTCCCAAATTGCCCATGCCATACATATGTCTTCTTAATATGGTGTGATTAAATTTTTTCAAAAATATATATTTAATTTAAATGATTAGTAATATTTATTTCTATGTTTTTTTTTCATATATTTATGTCAATTAGGTATTTTTTTTTTTTAACTTTTGTGAAGAGTTGTATTAGAATTACTATTATCTAATTATTAATTTAAATAATAATAATAAAAATTAAATTTAATATAAAATTATATTTTTTAAATATATTAAAATTAATTTAATTTTAAATTTATTTATAAAAAATATATTTAACTAACTTTATTAAATAATAAAATAAGTAAATAAATTTAAATATTTTGAATAATATAACTAATAAAATTGTTAATTAAATATGATTAATTATTTGAATTAACGTCTAATTTAAATTAAAATTAAAATTAATAAAAAACATTATTTAAGTTTATTTATACTTTTAAATAATTATCGAAATTATATTTTAATAAATAAATTAAATTTAGATAATTATTTAAGTGAAGCTTCTTTGCTTTGTTTTTTTGTTTGATCTGAATGCTAAAGTAATTCTATTTGGATTGGGACAGTACCTTCTATTGCTAGTCCGTTTGTTGGATTGGACTTGCCTTTCCATTTGTAATCTTTGAGTTTGGCTAAATGGAATAGCTTCCTTTCAAAAAAGGAAAAATGATTTACGGCTAGTTATATATATATACCAAGAGAAGTCTCAAACTTTTCTCAAAAATGTCACTTCGTTCTCAAATTTTCATTTGCACACTCAACTCCCTAAACTCAATTAATCTGCCTCACATACTATTATTGGTGGGAGACTCGAATACTTGCATTAGTGCAATTTGTGTTTATGAAAAGCTACCAACTCGTATTACAAGTTAGAAATAGTGGTAGACATGGTATGGTCTTCTCATCATTATTTACATGATATTATTGTAGGACTGGTTTAAAGTAGTTTGTACTGTTTTTCAACCTTAAAAGAAATGATTCAATTTTAATGAGGCTGCATTATTGTGAAGCTCCCTTTTACCAATAATTGACTGAAAAAATAAACTGACATGATTTACTAAAAAAATCTAGTAGCAGTGTAAGTGATATACAAAAAAAAAAAAAAAAAAAAAAAATCCAGAATAATCGATGAAACGTACAAATTAAAATTATGTAACCGGTCAAACTGTCGAAATTAGTCATGCTATATATATATAAATATACTAGGTGAATGTACGTGCCGAGCCACGTATTGCTAGTTTTATTTAAAATTTTGGTATTTTTAAGATTTTGAATGTATTTTATTTTTAAAGATTACAAATTTTTTGTTTGAAAAGATTAAATATTTATATTTGAAATATTATTTAATAATGTATTAAAAATAATATTAGTGTAATTATAAAATTGTAAATAAATTTATTATTGGAGTAGTAGATTATTCTATTTAGTTCTTTTTTTAACATAGCATTGTAATGTAAGTTTATATTTATAAATATTCTGTAAAGTGTTAATATTATATGAACATCTCCATTTATAAAGCTAAAAAGTGGGTCAATGACAGAAGTGGTATATCTGCAATCACACAAAGATAGAAGTGGTATTTCTGCTTCCTATGCTTATCCAGAGAAAATATTAGATAACGTAATGTTAACTTTAATATATAAAGATTTTTCTTTTTTAAAAAATAAATAAAAAAAATATTAATATTCTCCCAAAATAGGTTTGTTAGAGAGATATGTGGGTAAAATGATTTTTTTCATTTAAAAAAAGATTATTAATATTTAAAAGATTGTTTAATTTTTTGGGTTTAATTATTGGGTTTATTTGTTAACGGGAGATGTTAAATTTAACAGAATATTCTTTTTATTTTTAAGAATATTCTGTTAAACCAAGAATTGCCGTTAGATAGGCACTTTTAATATATAAAGATATATATTTATATATATATTTTTTTTGAAAGAAATTAGTCATGCTATATGAAACACAATTGGTAAGTGTAAACAGAAAATAACGTTGAATGAATGATATAAAAGACTAGGTTAGGTCCAACTCCAATAAATGAGCTCTGAGTCAGCCAACTATCATTTTATGTGTAAATAGCCTTCACAACTATCATTTTTTTTTTCTATTTCAAATCTTAATTGTGCTGTTATCATGGATAGCTCTACTTTTCTTTTTACAAAGAAACTATGTGAAATTTGAAGTTATCAAATACGTGAGAAAAATTTTCTTACTTAACCAAGTGAAAAGGATGATATTTGAGTAAGAATCATAGATCAATCTTTTATTTTATTATTTATGCCAGGAATTTTCGCTAAGCATAAATATTGCACCTTCTATAAAATTCAAATTTCAAAATGCAGCTCTCGGCAGAATAGAACATTGGCAGGAAACAATTTGATTTGAGAGCTCTCCTTACTAAAAAAAATTTATCAAAAAAAAAAACCCTCACATGTTCATATACATAGTGAGTATGCCTCTGGAACAAATAAAATTAAAAATCAAAAATGCATTTCATATCAGGGGCAAAACCAGTACTCAGAACTATTACTAAGAGAAATACTGAATAGGTAAGTAAAGTAAGTACATAATATTTTTTAAAACAGTAAAGTATTTTGGGAAGTCATATGGTTATTCATCATGCATAAACTATTAGACACTAACCGTCTCATCACAGGTTGGACAATCTTTAGATGGTAATGGTACATGGAGATCGAATCGACGGTGGATGGATGGAAGGTGATTCAACCCAGCCCGATTATCAGCCATTGCATCTGCAATGCATTCAGCTGTTGCCTTCTCACCACTGCATGAGAATAAATAGGGGATGGAAATATACTAGATTATAATTGGTATGCTCTGAAAACATGACGCAGGGTATCTCAATATCAGATATTGGGTAAGGCTGCAGATGGGCCATAAATACGTTTGGCTTTAATTTTCATTGGACAAATTTGAACATGAGCCAAAATCCCATACTCAAGTACCCACTTGATTCACCAAATTTTAATTAAATCTACTGTTAGCTGAAACTTTTAATAATATGCATGGGATTTAATGTGCTAAATAAAAACTCCGCACCACAGAATGAGCTTTTAATAGAGAAATAACTACCATCTTGTCATTGAAGAAGAAAACATACTTGGCTCATAAAATTACATGGTCTACACTCCAGTGACTCCACACCTATAAAAGTGAAAGCTATATGGAAAAGAATTTTCTTTTTCCATTGGTAATTTTTCCCTTGATATTGCACCCTCGCTGATCCTCTGAACAGAGTGCACCGCAATGCCTGCCATCCATTGCAGGTTTCACAGTTCCTGCACTTCAAGACCAATCATTGAGTACTAATTACTATGCCAACCACAGAATAATAATAATTCCAATATCTAAATCAAAACAGTTAATTATTCTTAGATCACCAATTATACCTATAGAAAAGAAAAGAAAAATTTAAAACCCATTTATCTTAAAGAAAAATGAAGTATAAAGCTTATATAACAACAAGAACTCTTTGAGAAATTTCGTTTTGTTAATTGGAAAGGTTGCAAGGTTTGGATTGAGTTGAGGGGCACAGAATGGAAAAAGAAGCAAGCAGTGGTAGAGTTGTGTTATAAGTAAAACAAAAGATGCATTTATTTTGCTGGGACCAAATTGTGGGCTTATAGTTCCCAATTCTGTCTCTTTCATCGAAAAAAGAAGAGAGAGAAGGGTGTATACAAAGTTTGCCCTATCCTTCAAGAATTTTAAGTGGCTATAGAAGGACCAGCAACTACCACAAATGTTCATATTCATGGCAGTTTCTCCACCTCAGAAACCCTTCACTCTCAACCACGTCAACCCCTTATCATCAATTCCTTCTTTCTCAAGTAAATTCCTTATCATTTCAGCCCTGATGTCATGCCATTGTGTTAGTACCATTATTCTCACAGTTCTCCTTACTCTTTCTCTTCAATAATGGCAGATGAAAGTACGGGAAGCCGGCGGGCTTCCAATACTCAGCTACTAGAGGAGCTCGAAGCACTCAGTCAATCTCTCTATCAGTCTCACACTGCTGCTGTCACTCGAAGAACAGCCTCCCTTGCCCTTCCTCGAAGCTCGATTCCTCCGATATCATCCAATGATGAGATCGTCCCTAGTGCTGGAGTTGCAGCCAAAACTGAGGCCGTTAAAGTCAACAATAAACCTCTTCGCAGACGCCTGTCTTTGTCCCCATGGCGGTCTCGTCCAAAGCTTGACGAAGGAGGTGATCAGACAGAGAGTCAGCCTGCTAGGGGATCGAATCAAAGAGAGTTCAAGAAGTTGGAAGAAAAGCCTAGTTCAGAAGAGAAAAAGGGGCTTTGGAACTGGAAACCAATTCGTGCACTTTCCCATATTGGAATGCAGAAAATAAGTTGTTTGTTTTCTGTAGAAGTAGTCACAGCCCAAAACCTTCCAGCTTCAATGAATGGTCTCCGGCTCTCTGTATGTGTTAGAAAGAAGGAAACGAAAGACGGGTCAGTTCAAACAATGCCATCGAGGGTCTCACAGGGGGCTGCTGATTTCGAAGAGACCTTGTTTATTAGGTGCAATGTTTATTCCAACCAGGGTAGTGGAAAGCAACTCAAGTTTGAGCCTCGTCCGTTTTGGATATATGCACTAGCAGTTGATGCGCCAGAGCTTGATTTTGGCCGGAGTTCAGTGGATTTAAGGGAACTGATTCAAGAATCTATTGATAAGAGCCATGAAGGAGCTCGAGTTCGACAATGGGACACAAGTTTCAATCTTTTGGGAAAGGCTAAAGGAGGCGAGCTCGTATTGAAACTTGGATTTCAAATCATGGAAAAGGACGGAGGAACTGGGATTTACAGTCAAGCTGAGGAACCCAAGAACAAGTCCAAGTACTTATCATCCACTTCATTTGCCCGAAAGCAATCGAAGATGTCGTTTAGTGTTCCAAGCCCAAAATTATCTAGCAGAAAAGATGCGTGGACACCTTCACAGATTGGAACAACACCTAATGATCTTCATGGCATTGATGACTTGAACCTCGATGAACCAGCTCCAGCTCCAGTACCATCAACATCAAGAGCTGAGAATAAGCCAAAAGAACCAGACAGCAAAGCAGAAGACCTTGATATTCCAGATTTTGAAGTAGTTGATAAGGGAATTGAATTCCAAGAGACTAAAAAGAATACTGCGGAGGAAGATGAAGAAGAAAAGGAAAGGGATTCAGTGAAGTCTATTGGAGAAACATTAGCTGGAAATGAAGTTGTAAAGGAAATTGTTCACGATCAAGTTCATACTAAAAGATTGTCAGAGCTAGATTCCATTGCGCAGCAGATAAAAGCTCTTGAATCCATGATGGGAGACGACCATAAGTCAGCACATATAGATGAAGATACTGAGTCGCAGAGATTAGACGAAGACGAAGATAAGGTGACAAGAGAGTTTCTTCAAATGCTTGAGGCGGAAGAAACTAATGAATATAAATTCAAGCAAGAAGATATTCCTACTATGCAACTCGAAGGAGCAGAGGAATCTGAAGAAAAAGAATCATCGAAAGCTTACCTCCCGGACCTTGGGAAGAACTTGGGCTGTATAATCCAAACCAGGGATGGCGGATACTTGGCCGCCATGAATCCTCTAGATACTGAAATATCAAGGAAGGAGACCCCCAAATTGGCTATGCAAATCTCAAGACCGTTTGTGATTCCGTTGAATGAGAATGAGCCCTTGAGTGGGTTCGAGTTCTTTCAAACAATGGCAGCCATGGAGCTCGACGAACTAACTTCGAAAATTCAGGGCTTGATGTCCATGGACGAACTGATGGGTAAAACTGCCGAACAGGTGGCGTTCGAAGGCATAGCTTCAGCGATCATCCATGGCAGGAACAAAGAAGGCGCAAGCTCGACCGCGGCTCGGACGGTTGCAGGAGTCAAAATAATGGCGACAGCTATGAATTCCGGGCGGAAAGAGAGGATCTCGACTGGAATTTGGAGCCTAAGCGAGAATTCAATGACACCAGAGGAGATCCTTGCGTTCTCGCTTCAGAAGATAGAGGTCATGGCGATGGAAGCTCTCAAAATCCAAGCGGAAATGACAGAAGAAGAAGCCCCATTCGACGTTTCACCACTAATTATTCCAAACACTAAACGCACTCATCCCATTTCCTCTTCCGTTCCATTGGAAGATTACAGTAGACACTCCAAAGGTTCAGAAACGCTGGCAATGGCGGTGGGGATTCAACTGAGGGATCCCATTAGGCGATACGAGGCAGTGGGAGGACCCATGATAGCTCTAATATACGCGAACCCAGCTCCAGAAGAAGAGGAGGAAGAAGAGGAAGAGAAGAGATTCAAGTTGACAAGCCTCCATGTGGGAGGGGTGAAGGTGAGAAACAGAGGAAAGAGGAGCGTTTGGGACAGTGAGAAGCAGAGGCTGACAGGCATGCAGTGGCTTGTATCGTACGGAATGGGAAAAGCAGGGAAGAAGACGAAGCAGAGTGCGTCGTCCAAAGCTCAAGACCTCTTGTGGAGCATCTCCGCTCGTGTCATGGCTGATATGTGGCTCAAGTCTATTAGGAATCCAGATGTTAAATTTACTAAGTGAACCTTCTTTCATTATTTATTTTCTTTATTATGTGAAGAATATATTTTATACGGAAATATATGTTAATGCTTATTATACTTTGTAGTTTGTACCAATGAAATGTGAATGAATAATTCAAATTGTTTAGAATAAAATTTCATTCATAAATTTGATATCATATTTATCCAGCCTATGCACTTGACACAAAGTTCAATTTCTGGGTGCTCACAATGTGAAAATAATCTTCCTTTCTGGGTTCAATTTCTTGTTCTTGTTGTTACAAAAACAAGACATTATGATAAAAACTATCATTTCATAACAAAATTATTACAATAATTATATAATTTTCTGCTTAAAAAGAATACCACATTGTGACTTGTTTTATGGTATAAACTATAAACTAAAACTAGTGCAAGATATTAAGCCCCAAGTAAAACATATGTATAAACTTGGATACAATCAACCAAAAATATTACTAGCACCATTTTTAATCGCCTCGAAGCATTCACCTTCAAAAAAACCACCATCTACGCTGCCGACGTGTACTCTGCAAGGGCATGGCGTTAGATCACAGAAATTACATCATTGGAGAAAGAATAAATTTGTTTCTCTTTCCCATATGTAGTTTAATGAGAACATTCAACATGTTATAGTGATACAGTGATAAACACTAAAACATTCTTTGCTAAGCTATCAAAATCCAAAATCCAGTTGAAGTTTACTTGAAGTCGGATTTGAGGGAAAAAGCAGGCAAATCAGTACAAATTAACGTGGTAATGCATGGCTATAGACTAAAAACATAATGTGCGAGATGGAATTGTCCTAACAGGGTAGCAAAAAGAATTTATTTATTTTGGGCATCTTTCCATGCAGAAAATGAATCACCTCTGATAGTTGCTTCACACAGTTTTAGGAAATTCAAGTTGACCAATAATTTATAAGATCGTAATGCAGTTTAAGGAGGAAAGAGAGAAACCTTCTGATTCTTATCTTGAGACTTCAGTATAACAGGTTGAGAAAGGATAGTGTTATCAATGTTTCGTACATATGGCCGCACCTTCTCCTCCAACAACTCATTCAACTGAATATTAAAAGAGATCAATAAAATGACTGAAAAAAATAGCAATGGTTTTATAGTACAAATGTGGCTAAAAGATGATATATAAATAATAAATTGCAACAGTACTCAGAAAACTACACACCAGGAGCAACTGCTAATGAAACTTTTTACCCCCATGGCATGTCATGTATTATTGTTAGTCCCTATAGCTATTATTTTCATCTATATTCTCCATCTTTACATTATAAGTGGTTCTGAATTTTATTAGTCAACACCTCAATTATAAATTACGTTAGATTGTATTCCGTCCTCTTCATGATTCTTCCAAAATTGGAAGAACAAAAGATTGTGACATAAACAGTGATTTCAAATCTCTACCCTGATCTATATAATTCTTTTTGAACCTTTTCAAGACACTCCCTCCTCACACTTTCTCTCCTAAAAAAAGAAGATGTTTATTATTATGGACGAAAATATAACCCAATCATTCCATCCACGTAAAACTCAGAGTTTACAAACCTTTTCTTGGCGCCATTTGTTTTCCCACTGAGCATCCAAAATCTTATCAGCAAGTTCTCTTTGGGCATTAAGAAGGATGGTCATCTCATAAAACTTTTCAGGATCTTTAAGGTCCTCCTTGCTCCACGAAGAGGCATTCAAAGGAAGGTCCAGCTCCTGCGACTGTTATACAATCAGTTTAGAAGGCTTATGCATCTTTTCCCTGACATGTCATATATAATATAAATCGAATGTATTGCATAAGACCCTTGTATCTATCAAAGCTAGAAATATGTAGATAAGAACAACAAACACCTATCCAAAGGGATAAAAAAATTGATAAACAAATAGAAATGCATGCAGAAGAGGGACTTATTTATGTACTGAAAAAGGAAAAGAATACAAACACTGAAAATTTAGGGCTCAAACTACAGTTAGCATTTTACGAGACAGTTTTTTCTAATTAAATTATATTTTTTTAGCCATCTAAAAACTCTTACGTAATCACCAAGTACAACGTATCACTAACCACAACCCCCAAAAGGAAAAAATAGCAGAGTATTCATGACGTTTATTTTTAACAAAATTGACGGGCTAAAGCCTGTGGAAATGTTGAAAACAAGACATATAAGAACAATAACAAGTCCAGGCAATGCATACCCCCCAATTTTTTGGCCTTTGTGGAGGTATGAAATTCATTACTTCTGCTTCAAGTGTCTTCTTGGCTTTGTAGTATGGAACATTTTTCACTATAACAGGATCCTCCCTGGCACGAGCAGGATCTATAGAGATTAATGCCTGTCATAAATTAATGACTTTGTTACTTATTTATTTCCAGAAAAACTGAATATCAAATTCATCTGCACAAAGACAGAGGAGTTGCAATGGCAGGGAAAATTTACACAACATCTTAATGCTGAATTAGCATTCCTTACCAAAAGCTTTTTATTCAACTTAAGCATTTGAACATAACAGTTTTCACCTACAAAGTATCTATAAAATCATATGGTCTGTATGAGAAGCACACTCTATCGACTGCAAAAAATTCACACATTGTACTGATGCACTGCATAGTTCTTACCTCCTGCAAGTACTCCCATCCAGGCTTTCTCTTAGCCACAACATCACGAAGTTGATCATATCGCATGGATTCCTGATTCACAATATGATATGGTTAAAGCACTATGGAAAATACAAGTACAAACAGCACTATCATTGTTTGATTAATTAAATAAATAAAAGTATACTAAAATAATTTAACTTTCATTTTGTGATTAAAAAATTAGAAAACAAAATTGTTACCAAACGGCACCTAAATAAATAAAAGTATACTAAAATAATTTTCATTTGGACGAAGTAACAATTTTGAACTAGAAAGGGAGGAGGCATAATAAACCAGCAACACCTTGTATTGCCACCAAATTTTCTTCTTGATATTCTCATCATACTCAAAACCACCCACGACCTCAGGCAAGGTAAACAACCAAAATGCAGCAATACTGGGATCTTTCATGCTATGAACTATATGCTGAAACAAAGGAAAGAAAAAAAAAATATTACATAAAAACAAGAGATTTGATCTCAACCAAAGTAGTAAGAAAAAGGAAACAGAACAAGCTCTGATACTTGCCTCAAAGGGATAGTCCATCTTTTTCATAACATTGTAGGCTTTCCAAGGAGGTTCCATTATCTGCAGAAAATATAAAATTAGTCAGGATGACTGAAATACAACTGTTAAGTGCAAACAGATAAAGTTGAATGGATGATATAAGACACTAGGTCCAACTCCAATAAATGAACTTTCAGTGCCTACAATTTTTAGCTAATAGTATAACCATGAAATGCAGAAAGTTATCTTAAATTCTTACTAACCAATAGTATAACCATGCAATTCTGAATGAAGCATAAACTATATTTGATTTAGTTGCATTTGGAAATCAATATGTGAAAATAGCCTTCAAAACTATCATATTCTATTTCAAATATTGGAGGAGATTGCATATTTAGGTTTCACTTTCCTTTTTGAAAGAACCCAAGTGAAATTTGAAGTAATCAAATGTGTGAATAAAAATTTCTTACTTAACCAAGTGAAAAGGATGATATTGAGTAAGAATTATAGATCAATCTTTTATTTTTTATGCCGGATTTTTGCTTAGCATATTGCACCTTCTATAAAATTCAAATTTCAAAATCCAGCACTCAGCAGAATAGAACATTGTCAGCAAACAATTTGATTTGAGAGTTCTCCATAGATAAAATAAAATACTAGAAAAAAAATGAACTCACATCATCTGCAGAGATCCTGACTTGTAATTTGTGTTTGCATTCTGGACAACTCATTACACCCTGCGATACTAGAAAACATTACATGTAACCTCTAATATTAATATGGTAAACATTTATACATATCTATGCCCGGAACAAATAAGATTTATAGAATTATATATGCATTTCTTATTAGTGACAAAAGCATAAAGTATATTATAGTCAGAACTATTACCCAGACAAATACTCATTAGATTACTAACGTACATATTTTCTATTTCCCTATTTTTTTAAGAAAAAAAAAAAACAATAGTAAAGGATTTAGGGTCATATGGTAAACTCCTAGACAATTACCGTCCCATCACAGGTTGGGCAATCTTTAGTAGGTAATGGTGCATGGAGATCGACAGTGGACGGAAGGTGAATCAACTCAGCCCGATTATCAGCAATTGCATCTGCAATGCATTCAGCCGTCGCCTTCTCACCACTGCATGAGAATAAACAGGGGATAGAAATATACTATATTAAAATTGGTATGCTTTGAAAGCATAATGCATGGTATCTAATATCCCATATTGGGTGAGGCTGTACATGGGCCATCCCATGGATAACTTTGGATCAATTTTCATTGGAAAACTTTGAGCATGTTGACAAGAGCCAAAATCCCACTTGATTCACCAAATTTTAATTAAATATACCATGAGCTGAAACTTTAAGAATATTTTTCTATTAGCATTTTTAGTTAGTAAACACATGTCACATGATTGAAATATTTTTCAGTTAGCATTTTAAGTTGGTAAACAAAGGTCACATGAATGGGATTCAACTGATAAAACCTCTGCATCATAGAATGAGCTTAATAGAGAAACAACTACCATCTTGTCATTTAAGAAGAAAACATACTTAGCTCATCAAATTACATGCACCTTAAGAGTGAAAGCTATATGGAAAAGAATCTACCTTTTCAATTGGTAATTTTTTACTTGATATTGCACCCTCCCTGATCCTCTGCACAGAGTGCAACGCAGTGCCTGCCATCCGTTGCAGGTTTCACAGTTCCTGCACTTCAAGACCAATCTCAAGTAGGAATTTTTTTCCAACCTCAACAAAAAATCATGCACTAATAATTACTTTGAAATTCAGCCACCGTAGACATTAGACAGGACAGGATGATCCTTCTACCATCAACTGTCAGTTTAGATTGCACTAAGATGGAAAGAAAAATAAGTTTTTCACAGCATTTACATGAATGGGCTTCATAAAGGCAGTAATAAATCAACTTTGAAACTGGATTAAAAAAAGAAAGGCATGCAACAAACAAAAATTATGGATGTGGGACCTTTTCATTCCAGGAAATCAAATTACAGTAATTAGTAAATGCAAGCTTGGCAGTGGCGCCTCAAACAACTTTAAGATATTGCATTACAGAAGGACTGAGTGCAAATAATACATTACCAATGGGAAGAGTGCATAATAAGATAAGAGGGAAAAAAGAAGAAGACCACAATACAATGAAGTCACAAGGAAAAGTAATGGCGATGCTGGCATTACCTCTGACAAATCACTTTTTTTCCCAGATCCCATGCTATGTCATAAGTCCCCAGAGTAGCTACAGCCTGCATTTAGCCAATGTTGAAAATATAAAATTTCACAACAGCAGACAATACAATGCAGTATATTTAGTGTCGTTCCAAGAATATCAAGGCCATGTAACAGACTTATTCCATTACGAATACCTTCCAAATGATAATATTACTCAAACAAAAGTTTGAATTCATCCCATGAAGGCAAATTATTAAGAAAAAGACATGCGGACAGATGACCCATGTATCCAAATGGCTAATAAAAACCAAAAAGTAGCAGAAAAAATTGTTAAGATACTAATAAATTGTATGTACTCTAAGAACTCAAAACGCAACGTTAAGGTCCAGTGAGACAATTCAACAAACATCTGGTGGTTCATAATAGCAGACAAATTCGCATACTGGGATACATAAAACCCAAAAAAAAAGGGATTAATAAAGGAAAGTCGTGGACATAAAAACAACTCACAAAAATTGAAGCGTAAGAGAGCTTGGAGAGTAGCTCAGGGACACCAAAGCCACGTGGAGCAGAGCCGGCAATGTCGATAGCGAGAGTAAAAGGAGAGAGAACAAGCTTAATGGGGAAGTCGAAAATGTCAATGAGTTGTTGGCCATAGCGAGTTGTGAAGAGCTTGTACTGAATATCAGCAAACTTCTTCAAGCTCTTGACTAGCTTTTCTGTTCCTCGAGACATTGCAATTTAGAGAAACATCAAGATAGAGAACAGAGATAGCGTAGAGAGGATAGAATATAACATCGTCTAGACACAGAAGCCGGCTTATATTGGCACAACTCATCATCATAACTGGGTGGGTCAACTTAAAGGCCCAAACACTTTTGGGCTTTTCTTGGGTTTAGTGGGGCTATTGGGCTTATAGTTAGTTGGTCTCAATTTTAACATATTAATTATATGTTTTAAAAAAGAAATAATATATTAAAATTTAGTAATTCACTACTAAATCTCTTATGTTTTAATTTTTATACACTTAATCACCTTATTTTTATTTTGGCACAACTCCTTTAAGTTTACTTTCTTTATAAATTTGAGGTGAAGATAAAACTTCGACCACTGTGTACGCTTGTGTAAACGTGAAGATAAAACTTCAAAGTCAATCCAGTAAAAATCTAATTGGTATTTAATGATGATATCCAGTTGGTACCTCAAATTCACAAAGAAAGTAAATATAAGAGGATTTTGTTACAAAAAAAAAAAATAAGCGAGTTAAGTGTATAAAAGTAAAACTAAGAGAGTTTCGCCGCAAATAATACCTTAAAATTTTAAAAATTTACATAATAAACCAAAAATTTAGAATAAAATACAAAAAATAGTTCAATATGAAAAAAATTCATTTTTACGCTTTGAAATTTACTATTTATGAAAATACCTTTTCAATAAAAATAATAAATCATTTTTTTATTATTTTACCGTTTATTTATAGTTGTCATAATGTTATTTTTCTAGTTGTTTTATAGTTTATTATAGTTGATTTTATAGTTATTGTAGGTTAATTTTTAATTATTTTTTAGTTATTTTCTTATTTTTTGTTGAAGAAAACATATTTTTATAATTTAAAAACTTTACAAACATATTTTTGTAAATAAAAACTTAAGATCGTAAAATTATGAATGAAACATAAAAAATAAATATTTTTGATTTCTTAAAATTTATTTGTTAAAAAAAATTTATTAATATAAACCTTAAATATTCTCATATTCTTTTTTAATAATATTATTCCAAATTTAATAAATTAAATGATTTTTTCATCAGCTAAAATGATTATTCTTTCAAATATTAGAGAAAATGTTATGCCAATATAATATATATTAATAATTTGTATTAAAAATTAAATTAAATTTACTTTTATTTTTATTACATCCAACATAATTTTTAAGTAATCCAAAAAATAAAATAGCAATTGTACTAAAAAAAATAGCAATTAATTTATCCAATTGAAAGTGACGGTTTTATGATTTATTTTTCCCCCACATATGATTCGCCTACAAAAGGTATTTATTCCCATTAAAGCATTTTTGAAGCTTTAATTTGGTCGACTCATATAGACATATACTGCTGTCATCAAAGGATATTATATATTAATTGCGAAACCAGCTTCTGAAATTACATAGAAAAATATAAAGCATCAATAATATATTTTAAGATGCTTGACCTCACAATTAGTTTTTAATCAACAAAATAAAACTAAAGAATGTTGCCAACTATGGCACTAAATTTTCTCTCTTCGGCCTAATTGACTTGCAACACAATGGCAACACTGTTGGAAATGGAATACCTCTCAATTCATTTTTTTCGTAATTTTATTTTGTTTTTAGAAAAAAAAAAATGTAATTTTAATTTTTTTTATATATATATTGTAATTATAATATAATTGACTGGCAACACAATGGCAACACTATATTACAATTTCTTTTTTATTTCTTGAATTAATTTACAATATTAAAAATTTAGTTGAAAAAATAATCAATATACATTTTCCTCTATTATATTTTCCATAATTTTTTTTTTTTTTTTTTTTAAATAAAACTTCTTCCATTTCCAATCCCCCAATCCAACTTTAATAGATATTTTTCCTAAAAAGAAATTAAAATAAATAGGCCACTATAAATTTTTAGCTTCTTGACATATATCAAGTTATCTTCTTCAATTTTTTAAAAATTCTCTTAAATTATTGAGATTGTTAAATTTAATAATGTTTATCTCATTCTTTTTAAATTTTACTGACATAAAAATTATCCTTCTATTAAATTGTGTCCTTCAAATTTTAATATTTATCATATAGTATATGTAATAAATTATATTCTCTAAACTTTCATTTAATCAAAAGTCTAAAAGACTTTAACCACTTAATTTTTTTTTGGCTAATTATCAATTTTTCTCCCTGAACTTTGACATATACCAAATTATGCCCCTGAATTTTTTTCGTCGTTAAAAATTCCCCCTGAACTATTGACTATTGAGATTGTTAAATTTAAGGACTTTTGTCTAATTTCATTCAATTTTATTGTTTCGGTGATTGTTTATGTATTAAACCATGCTCCCTAGACTTTGATATCTATCAAATCATTCCCCTCAAACTTTGATATGTACTCAATCATGCCCCTAAATTTTTATCCATGTTAAATTTTTTTACTGAAATTAGATAAAAGTCTTTAAATCTAACAATATAGTTCATGAAGAATTTTTAACGGCCAAAAAAGTTCAAGGGACATGATTTAGTACATGTCAAAGTTCAGGAAAAAATTGCTAATTAGCCAATTTTTTTTTAAAAAAAGATAATTTAATATAATCAAAATTTGAGGGCAAAAATTTATTAAATGAACGAGAATATAGCAATAATTTTGACAAGATATATAATAAACAAACAAAACAGAATACAGAGGACAGCCCAGCCATATTCCTTTCTCAGTCCAATTAGGACCCAACTTTCAGTCACCGGAGAGTAACCGCATCACATCTTCCTTGCTCCAAAATCTTACACAAAATTTCAACCATTCTCTCAAGCTAGCCTTCTTCAGTTATTCTCCCTCTAAAAACTAGTCTTTATCTCCATAGACAAACATGGCGGCGGCCGTAAACGGAGTGAAGCTGGGGACGACGTCGCAGGCGTACATGGAGAGCAAGGCAGTGAATGACACCAGGGTTCTGTTATCCGACCTGTGCCGCCATTTCTACACTCTCGGATGGGTCTCAGGGACTGGTGGAAGCATCACAATCAAGGTCCACGATGATTCCATTCCTAAGCCCCAACAGCTTATCGTCATGTCTCCTTCCGGTACTTTCCTTTCCCCTTCGATTTATGGATTTTTGTTTTACCAGGCTCAATGATATGTGATTTTTTTATTCAATTGTGGTTGAACTTTGGTTTCACGCGTGTTTGTTTTCTTAGTTATGGGTTTGATACTCTGTTATGTGAGCTCTAATATATTGAGTATGTTGGGGGATTATTTTAGCTTGCGAATGCATAACTAAGCTGTTTGGTTTGTGGAGTTTGTTGTTTGCGCTTTGCTCTGTGCACCGGATTGAGTTTTTGAAACTGTAGTATTTTAGCTCGGTTTGCATTTAATGCTCAGATAGGAATTTCGTTTGACTACATGGAAAAGTTATAAATCTCGCAGTTGTTTGTACTTTCTGACGAGTGTAGGTGTTCAGAAGGAAAGAATGGTACCTGAAGACATGTATATAATATCTCCCAATGGATCTGTGTTGTCTGCTCCATCTCCCAAGCCATATCCACATAAGCCTCCCAAATGTTCTGATTGTGGTCCGCTTTTTATGAAGGTACCAGCTTATTATTCTTATGCCCAATAGGTAGTATAGTGTGTTGTTTGATTTTGGTAAATCACTATGTACTCATTCTTATAGTTTGTTGTGAGAGCTATTATCTTTGGATAAACTTATCTTCATAATAACCATTGATTAACAGTGAGTGTTACTCTTGCTTATTAAATTAATCTTAAGAATAAGAGCCCGATGTGATTCAATATTTCGCTCATAAGTGATTATGTAGCCATAATGTAAAGCCTCTGTTGGTGCCATTTTGAGTTTTAAGATTGTTTGCAGGTGTAGAGGGAGTGATTTCTTCTGCACAATGGAAACAATGCTCTGAACTCATTATTAGTTCAAGTAGTTATAGTGCTTTCTTGTCATAAATTATTTATTTACTTTTTCACTTTATTCTCTCTTGCAATGCGAGAAAGAATGCTGCAAAGTGGATACTATTACGGTTTAAGGTTTAAAAGAATTATCAAAACCAAAGTCCATTACCTTATTATAGCTTGAAGTAGATAGTATTGTAGTTCATTCTCAGTAATGAAAATATTATTCAAATAATTCCTAATTTTGGTTGGAGAGAAAATAAGGAGTCCTAGAAAGTTGACTGCTAATGACTGTTCGATCGCCATCAGAAAGCCAAGAGGCGATTGATATTGCGGGGAAAGAGATCAAGGAATCTCAAGTACGAGGTACAATGCAGCCTATGCTCATGCTGGACAACATTGTTTCTAACATGAATTCAAATAAGGATTCTAGTTGTGTCTATTTTTTTTATTTGAATAGGATTTCTAGTTGTTACTTTGATTCCCTTTTGTTTTTGCTTTGTTCATTTGTGTGTTAAAAAGTTTAGGATGTAAACCTACCCTATTTCTTGAATTATACACACTATAATTTTCAGTATGGAGAGGAAAATCGTTTGTCAGTTACTAGAATCTTCTCATCATTAAACTCCCATTTTTTTTTTCTGGTCTCACGTGTGCCTTGTTTGTCCAATCTGATTTATTCTTGTTGGTTCGTTTCGTTAGCGGCTATGTTATGAATTTTTCTAGAACCATTATTTATGGTTTAATTTATGAAGGTCTATCTCTTTCTGGTCTCTATGTTTTATTTTGTTTTGTTTTTTTCTTGTTTATGCGAAATGTATTTCCTTATATTTACAGGCATATGAAATGCGTGATGCTGGAGCTGTTATTCATAGTCATGGGATGGAATCTTGTTTAGTCACAATGATCAATCCACAAGCGAAGGAATTTAGAGTATGTTTTTTTATTTTTTTTGTAGTTGATATCTTTCAGTTAAAAAAACAGTCCTTAATGTGCACAGAAGGCAAATGTAGAGATACTTATGATTCTTTAGTATATTTTTCTTTCTTGGAAGAGTTTGTGGGTGCCCTTTTTCCCCACCAAATGTTCTTTAAAATTCAACATCCATTTTGGTATCTAGTAGCATAGTGACTGATAGGAAATAGGTACAAGTAGGTTGCGTAAATACATTACCTGAAGAGGGAAAATATAATTATAACAGGTTGGTAGCCAGTATTAGGAACTGAAAGTTGACAATGGCATAAATTATGCATATGCCCTTTCTTCCTGTTCATCTCATTATGGTCTTTGCAAATGTGAAATAAAAAGACCATATGGAATGTCTCAAAATATAACCAGATGGCAATATATTGTAAACTTAGTATATGAATGTTGTCCGAACACATTTATAATCGCTAAGGTTTAAGAAAAATAAGCTGTAATCATACTCAATTACAGTTTTTTTTAATTTTTTTGAAAGGGTTGGCTCTAGATCTTTAATGGCCATTGGAATACATGGAAGAGCTGATAGATTTTTTTTATTGAACATGGGCTTAAGCTTTATACTATGCTAAAGGAACATAATTTCATCATTCCAAGTGATAGCACAGGGTCCCCTCCTTTATAAATCTCCTCTTTTATGTTCTTTTTTCCCTTTCCAAGTTAAGAGAAAAAAAAATGAAGTCATTAGTACCTGATAGCTACCACAAGCTAACAAAACACCCCACCTTTTATATGACATGTAATAATCTTTCATATTATAATTGGTTTGTGGTTATGCCTACTACATATATATTGAAATGTTTCTCCTCTTTTTTTATTAAAAAAACCGCAGATCAGTCATATGGAGATGATCAAAGGAATAAAAGGGCATGGGTATAATGATGAACTTGTGGTACCCATTATAGAGAACACTGCCTACGAATATGAGCTCACAGAATCTCTTGCCAAAGCTGTATGTATAGCAATGGGAACTTATAATCTAATAAATTTATGATTGGCATAGACATTTGGTGGCCTATGTTTCTATATTGTTTAATTAGCTATGGTGATATTTCTAGTTTATTATTTGATCTTTATTATTTCATACATTAATCTTGATGAGCTATTTCAAATCTTTATAGCCTGCATGTTCACTTCCCAGTAGGGCATGTTTCCACCTACCAAAAGGACTGACTTGGCTATCCTCCACTATATGAATTTGTTTGAGAGCTGATTTTCATTTAGCTGACTACTTCTTACCCTTTTACTTTGTCATTAGTGAAACACTTTTTCTTGTTATCTTGATCTGTCCTATAGATTGAAGCCTACCCGAAAACAACAGCGGTGCTTGTTCGCAACCATGGGATCTATATATGGGGAGACTCATGGATCAGCGCCAAGACTCAGGTGTGTTAAAAGATTATTTAAAATTAGTGGTGTGTAAAGATATTTAACTTCATAGTTTTCTGAAGTTGATAGAATTTAGAAACCAAATCATGCATTATGTATCATTTATGGATTTCAATTAAATTGAAAATAAAAGCTCTCCTCTAATGCTATGGTAGACTTTTGTACTCACCTGATTGGTATAGTTTTATTTCCTACTTTTGTTTATATTAGGAATTTATTTACATGGGGCCTCTTATTCTTATTGAAAATTTAGGGTTCTTTCCCAAAAAAAAAAAAATGAAGCATCCTTGTTGACTTCTGAAAATTGTTTTCAAATTCTCTCATCTTCAACCAGTTACTTGTGCTTTCAGGCTGAATGCTATCACTATCTGTTTGATGCTGCAATCAAACTTCACCAGATGGGCCTAGAATGGTCTTCCCCAAATCACGGGAAAGGAAGTGGTGGGAACAGAAACATTTCTGTCAAGGCAGGGACTGCAGGTTCGAACAATGACTTAGAACCATCGCGAGTAAGATAACATTTTTTGTTATCATTGTGGTTATGCATTCTTACGTTTCTGTTTCTGTTTTGGAGACAGCTGTATTGTCATTTTTCTTTAATTCTAAGCATTTAGTATATGCTTCAATTTATTGATTTTATATTCACTTAAGTTAGGACTACAGTGAAGATATTTGTCTTTGGTTTGACTTAATATTGTTTTATTTTATGCAGCGGTGCATTGTTCTTGATATTGAGGGAACCACTACTCCAATATCATTTGTCAGTGATGTTCTTTTCCCATATGCCCGTGATAATGTTGCTAGACATTTGTCTGCGACATATGACACTGCAGAAACCAAGGAGGACATAGAGTTGCTGCGCTCGCAGGTGTGAATTTCATTTTTCAGTTGTGTTGATTTCATGCACGTATTTGTGGAATATTCATCAATGTTTATTACTAACGCTACCATGGGTACTAGATTCATTTTCATTATCACATATGGGAAGATACTCATAGCAAAAGTTTCACATATTCATTTTCATTATCACATATGGGAAGATACTCTAGTTAATTTTTAACTCTACACATTTTCTTTTGTATATGCTAACATTCTTCTTGTTTGATAAAGCTTTACTGCTAAAGGTTATATGATTTGACTTGGTGACATGAGAACAATCCGTTTTGCATCTTATCAGTTGATTAAATTTGTGGAAAGTGAGCATAAAATTTTGATCAATATGTTGCTTCTACTTCAAAACTGAATAATTCATAGCAGAATTGAATAGTCTGGATTAATTGTTTAAATTGCAGTCTATGCTATACACGGAGAACTCCCAACTTTATCAAAACTCTATTGATATGAATGTTAAGATTTTGGATCATCATTGTGGCAGGTTCAAGATGACTTAGAAAATGGTGTTAGTGGTGCTTCTCCCATCCCCTCTTATGATGCAGGTAAAGAGAAGGTTATTGCAGCTTTGGTTGCAAATGTGGAAGCTATGATAAAAGCTGATCGGAAGATCACTGCATTGAAACAATTGCAAGTAAGAAAATATGGTAGTATGTTTCTCATGTAGCATGAATTTTGTGAATATGGCTGACCTTTGGTTATGCAGGGTCATATCTGGCGAACTGGTTATGAAAATAATGAACTGGAGGGTGTAGTTTTTGAAGATGTACCTACAGCTCTTGCTAGATGGCATGATTCCGGGATAAAGGTAGATTCAGCTAACCCTTTTTTTTCAGTTTGTTAATTGTCTGGGCTAATGGCCTTTGAGCTTCAAAGGTTTACCCTTATAGATTTCATAAAATAAATTATTAATAGGTTCAACCTTGTTAGAACATAGTGAACAACCTCCATGTAGGTACTTGCACATGTGCTTTGAATTTACTGCTGACATGGTATCAAAAATGCCACATAAGTCAGTGATTTGGTCCAATATGTCCCATACCCAACTTGCTTACCTAGACAATAAAACCCTGAAGTCTCCTCACACTTTCTTTATATCATTACAGTTTTGATAAAGTTGGCTGGTTGTATGGTTGTGGCATCAGTGAGGGTTAATTGACTATTGCAGCAGTTGGCTGTGACTGATGATCCTGAAAATAATAACTGAAGCTAAACTTATTAGTTATAAGTGTGTTGCTATATAAGTTCAATACTGATTTTCCTACTTTGTACACTGACTTTTATTGACTGGTGTATTTTTGCCATTTTGGTTGAAATTTTGATTGATGGATGCTATTTGTTGATGTAAATATCAATTAATTATTTTTAAAAATTAATGTAGACGCTCTTCGCATGTTCCATAAATTAATCAACGTGTCTAACACTGTTTTGTGCAGATAATTATCTAATAGTTCATGTATAGTTGATATAGTTGAGGCCTAATCAAACTATGGTTTTTGGGGATGGAATTTGTGTATTATTATTATTTGCAAGTTGTTGCAGATGGATTTACCGTTGATACTATACACCTTTATAGCGGCAGACCATACATTTTGAAGGAGGTTCATGTTTGATCTTAAATTAACTACCTTCACCTTATATTCTTGTGCTGCAGACATACATTTACTCTAGTGGTAGCAGGCTGGCACAAAGGCTTATTTTTGGAAAGACAAACCATGGAGATTTAAGGAAATATTTGTCTGGATTTTTTGACACTACAGTGGGGTGAGTTTATAAGTCGCAATTGTTTTGTGTGCTTTACATTATGTTGTTGCCTCTTATCTGCCTCCTTCCTACTCCGTTTTGATCAAAAACCTCTGCCCTTCTGCTCTCTCAGGAACAAAAGAGAGACCCGAAGTTATGTTGAAATTACACAATCTCTAGGGGTCGATAAGCCATCAGAGGTTTTATTCGTAACAGACGTCTTACAAGAAGCAGTGGCAGCAAAGGCTGCAGGTAATGAATTTCTACTTCTTTTTCCCCCTTTTCTACTTGACGGTTGATAGACTGAACTACGGAGAATAGGGGTAGTTTTTCCCTACTTGAACCTCGGTTTCTGTATTTATTAGTATGAGAATATGAACTTAGGGAAGAATGATCTACTATTTCTTTTCTCTTAAGAGCAAAATAAATAAATAAATGACTCTTACGGAAGAATGATATGTTCCAAAGACATGTTTTCGAGAATTATGTTCCATAATGTTTAGAGAAGCCAGTATGGTTTATTCTTCATTTCTTAGTAGTAGAAATTGGCTGCTATGAAAGCACTTTGGCTACTTCTGGGGTCTATTTCGTGTTGATATTCTTAAAAAATATAATAATAGTAATAATCCTCTTGTTTCAGGATTGGAGGTGATAATTTCTATCCGACCAGGGAATGGACCTCTCCCAGAGAATCATGGCTTCAAGACAGTCACTTCTTTCTTGGAAATTTAGGAGGCTGTCCATGGTTCTGCTTAAGAAATAAAAGTCAAGTACTATTTATTTAGATAAATATAACAATAAGCTTGCGAACGAAAATTTCTTGGTTGTTGACTCACTTATAAGTATAATATATAATATTTGTGCCAGTTCATGACTCATGAGTATTTTTTTTTCTTTTCCCGCTAATTGCATTTCTTGGCCAATATTATAAAATATTTTATATTATTTTCTATAATATTAAGGCGTAGCATAGGACAAAAGGCATATGAATATGAATACTGTTTTCCAGGCTCACTTGATTTCTGGCCCTGTATTGCATGTTAAAGGTTGAAGAAGAGTTTATGTGTTACTAATTATTACAAAACTATTTGTTCTCAAAGAAAATGTTATAATGATTTGTCACCAAGATATTTCTTTTCTGGTTTTAATAAATAATTCGATTAAACGATGTTTTTATAAATAATAGATTCCCTCAATAATATCAAGGACTAACTAACAAGCCCAAAGAATTGACATGCATACACAGTACACACGCTATTCGTAGTTCCAATATTTAACAAGTAACATATTAGCATAGATTAGTACGTAAAAACAGAGGATTACGCTCACGTCCCAATCAATGGGAAATCACGACGAGAATCCACAAACTAACTAACTAAACCAAAACTTAACATAGCAACAACAAAACTACTCTGAAGGTTCTACGAATCTAAAGTAAGAAAAACAAAAGCCCACCCACGACCATTGACCCACCTGCTGTTAGACTCTGGATTAGTAAAGGAGGATATAAGAGTCATTGTATCTGGGTGGTTACTGAGTGGAAATTGGTTAGAATATAATATATAATATAGATGAGCGTATATATAGCTTCTGATTTCTTTTTCATTCAATAAAAGCTCACTTTTTTCCTCGTATCTTTACTGTTCAAATAAAATTCTGGTGCTGGTGTTAAAATATTGTCACTGATATTGTTCTAATCCTGCCTCTTACTATTTTAAGGAGTTGGGTCTTATCACCTGCGCACCAGATACGAGCGTCAAACGTAGCTAGCTAGGCCAACAGAAACCATGTCCATGGTGGGTCATATATGCAATGCAGTTCTCCACATTCTTCGACCAAGAACTTTTGACAACCCCAATTAAACAAGTCAACTCTGCTGCAACAGAACCTTAACCCCTCGTTCCACAGACGACCTCGATCCTGCTACTACAACCGTCCGACCAACCACGAGAGATTGGTCCAACACCATTGGAGATGAAAACTCCTACAGCCTTTCAAAAGAGAAAAGAAAAAAAGAAAAGTCCTTTCGATTAGACTTTAGTTTAATCAGTATTTAAATTAGAAGATTTTACTAACTTCACCTTAGTTCAATTAATACTGCAAGAAAAGAAAAAAAAAATAGCTC
This sequence comes from Cannabis sativa, assembly GCF_029168945.1. Lineage (NCBI taxonomy): Eukaryota > Viridiplantae > Streptophyta > Magnoliopsida > Rosales > Cannabaceae > Cannabis > Cannabis sativa. The sequence continues at coordinate 35,647,664 of NC_083601.1, read as the reverse complement.
CTTCAATCCTGTTGTAATATTTTAAGAAAGATGCCAAGACAAAAGTAATTCATGATTAAGTTTTTAAATAAAAATGATTAGATTAGATTCAATTTGTTTGCAATCTCTATCATAACGAAGAGACTTTCCTTTTCACTGTTAATATATTTTTTTCCAAATGTTGTTAATAAAGTACGTCATGAATACAAATTTTCTTTAAATACGGTTAAAAAAAATTATTAAAGTTGCTGTCAAGTCGCAGATTTGATTCATTCTCCTAGAATATGTAGCATGTAATATGTGTATATATACATGAATAAGTAGGGATAGGTTTGGTGGTGGAGCACATCGAATCCAAAGACTTTGTATTATATGCTCGCCCAAGAGTGTTAGCAAAACTTTCTACTCTATTCAGTTGAGGATTATTTATTATTAATTATGTTATTATTGCTTAATTCTCTTTTTATGAAAAAGTTGTCACTTAAAACAATTATTAATAATTAATAATAATAGCAGTGGACAAAAAACCAATCTATATTCTTACTATTGGATCCACGACTATCTAAACTTGTGATATTTACTTTTGCTTGAATCCACTTTTTCTGTTGTTTCTTCATAAAAATATAACTTGGCTAATAAAGAGTTCGAGAATCCTGAACCCAAGCCAAATCAAGAAGCATTTCAAATCATACTCTCTAAATATATTTTTTAAAACTTAAAAAAATAAATTCTAAGAAATTGTAAAGTATTATAATTTAGAAAAAAAAAATAGAAAAAATATTAGAATTTTTTTAGTATTTTGTTTTAATAAGTGATCTCTTATTTATACACATATGAGAGTCAAACATTAAAAAATTTAAAAAAAATATATATAAATTACAATTAATGATAATAAATAAAATTTTAAACATCCATATATTTAGCTCCTTATTATTATTATTTTTTTTTGCTAATCTTATTACTTTTTCATTATTTATAAAATTAATTTATATTTCACAAATTTAAATTATAAAATATTATTAAAATAATCAAATACTAAATAATATTTAAAGCATGAAAAAAATGAAGTACCATTCGAGTGAAATGTATATTCCACCTATCAGTGTTCATCAAAAATACTAACTTAAGGTGGGAAATGTGAATTAAGTACATATATTAAAATTAAACAAATAAATTTAACTAAATCATGAACCAAATGTCCCCACTAAAAAAGCTGAATCTCAACAAACTTCCCCAAATATCTCTATATCTTGTAGATTAATTGTGCAGGATAAAAAACTTGATGTGATGAATTCATATTTGTACTCTCTAATTATTATTTGAATAATAAATTCATTATTTAAAATAAAAAGTTTTTTTAAATAACATAAATTTCATATTTATTTTTAGCACAATTTTATATACAATAATATTTATGCCTCTAAAAATAAATATTAAATTGATTCCATATACAAACATAAATTTTTTGTACTTATGCTTCAATTTATCCATTATTTTATTTTACTTTTTTCCATAGGTAAAGACAACATTATTGCTATCCCAATTGAAATTGAAAGCTAGTATTGGTAGGCAAATTTTTCAAATCTATATTTTCATAGTAGCTTCAACTTTTTTTTTTTTTTTGGTTCAAATCTATACATGGGATATTGATAAAATAGATGTTAACAGCACGATGTTGAACAGCTCAGACACCATGTCAGTAGGTGGAAGTTTCAACTTTTGTACTTTGGTGTGAAATAGCTAATGTGGTCCTCAATCCAGGGGACCAAAACTCTCTTACAAGTTTGACTCTCTTGCCCTCTCATTCTGGGCACTACAAAATTATATAACTTCACATACATATATATTCCTATTTGGACCAACTTCATATATACCCATTTGGAGGGGTCCAAACTAAACAAAAGACCCCTTCATACACAAGTTGACTTCCTCTTTAGATAGTTTTCTCAACTTAAACTTCTTCAATTTTGCTGTATCACACAAAACCTTTACTCTGAAAAAGTCCTCACATTCTTGCACCAATAAAACTTGAAAAAAGACCAATTTTTGGTTTTGTTGTTTAATCCCAGAACCAAGATTTTATTTATATAACAGTACATACATACATGAAAATCATGAGACACACTATCCTAACAAAAATCCCATAATATTAAATTATATATAAATTAAAAAAAAAAGTCTTAAAACACTTGGAAAAAAAAAGTTTTTTTGGTTATGATCATCCTTATGGAAAAGAAGAGAAATTGTACAAATTGGGAGCAAAGGAGCTGAATCTCAAATCAAACACTCAGAATTACTTTTGTTTTTTTTTTCTTTCAATCAACAAAGTTAAAATAATTATACTTACTTTGTTTTTGGGTTTTTTTTTTCCTTCCATAGCCTAATTATTCTTCCATTAATAAGAATCTTCCTCAAGACGAAGCTGCGGCGGAGCCAGAAACTCTGGGCGAAGTGACCGGAAACAAGGGCAAAAGCTGAGGGGGCTCGGCTGGGTCTCTGGGTGAAGGATGCAAGTAAAAACCCTTCTCGGCAATCGCTCTTTCTTCCTCCAACGATGGAGAATTACTCATCGTTAACAACGGCGACGGCGACATAGACTTGTTGAAGGCATCGTCGTTTAACGGCGTGACCGGACTGAGAGTCAAGGATGGGAAATCAAGTAGACTTGGGGACAAGATCTCAGGCTTTCTCGGAGAGAAACCGGAGTTATTGGCAGCAAAATTCGGCAAAAGGGTGTTGATCATAAGGCTATTTTTGAGATTATTACTGTTGTTGTTGTTGTTGCAATTCCTCCTTTCGTAGAGTTTGAAGCCTTGTTTCTTTGGTGGTATGTTGAAATTCCTCTGCTCCTGGGGTTGCCTAGAAGGTGTTTGTTTAATTGTCTCAGTGGAACCTGTAAGCATTTGAACCACTTGTTTGAAGTTAGAGGTATCAGCTTGAACAAACGTTGTTGGGTAAGGGTTGTTGGGATCAGATCTGGGAGTGGTAGGCTTTGAAACCGGAGTTTGAACTCCATTGTTGTTGACGTTGCTGCTGCTGCTTAAACTGTTAATACTGCCATTGTTGGTGGCAGTGGTGGTGGGTGAGTTTGAAGGAGATGATGATGATGGGTTCTCTGGTCTCTCATGAGATGATTTTGAGATGTACTCCATGGATGATTAACAGAGATGGATATTGGATACAAAATTAACCCCCACCTCCTCCACCACCACTTCTACTTTCTTTCTTTCTCTAAAGAGAGAAAAAAGAAAAGAAAAAAGAAAGAGAAGGTGATTGTAAATTGTAATGTAAACAAACAAAGAGTGAAAAACAAGGCTTGATGGGAGAAAAGGAAAGGGGGAAGGAAGGAAGGGTTGCTTTTTTGTATTGTTGTGCAACTCTTTCTCTCGCTATCAACACACATTATATATATAAACATAGTTTTAGGTTCTCTCTCCTTTTTTAGGTTTTTATTTTTTCTTTCTAAATAAGTATTCAACTTAATTTTTTGGGCTTTTTATTTTATTCATTTGAGAGGAATTTCAAAACTCATTAGTTAGATCCTCATAGGTCATCTCATCTTGTTTTTTAACCATAAATATTTTTCTTTTTTCTTTAAAAATAATAATAATAATTTTAAAAGACACAATGCATTAGACTTATTAGACATTGTTTTTTTTGGGCATCACCATCGTATAATCAATCAAATATTGAATATTTAGCACTTATAGAAGTAGCCAGAGTATTATTATGAGGTATTAAAATGTTTATCGCTACTATAACGTAATATTTTATAATTAGTTAACGATTTTTTATTATTTTTATTAATATAAAATAAGTAGAATGTAAAATTAAATTAAATTAATAATAATATTATTTATTAGACTAATTAGCAATTTTTCTTCCAAAATTTTTTGACGTATCAAAGTTTGAAGTCCATAATAGATGAGGATGATTTAGTACATAAACAATCACTAAACAGTAAAATTGAATGATATTACACAAAAATTCTTAAATTTAACAATCTATTTTTAACCACAAAAAAAATTTAAAAAATATAATTTAATATATATCAAAATTCACAAACAAAAATTATTAATTAGGCTATTTATTAACAATGGTAGGAAGAATAGAACATGTTTAGGGTTGTGTGTGAGTGAGTGTAATATTTTATATTTTTGTTTTATTATAATAATATTGAGGAGAGAGAAAGCATTGACTTCAGAGCCGTGACTGTAGAGAGACTCTTGTGCTGTTTGATGGGATTTGAGAGAAGAAGATGGAAACATTTCATTTCTGATGATGAGATAGAGTATGAGAACATAAGCCCCATCTGTTCCATTCATTGGATCACCCAATTAAGGCGCGTCTCTTCCACGATCCAATCACATGACTCATTCCAAAGTTTACGTGGCTCTACGCTATTGGTTACCAGGGTTCTTTCCACTACTCATAAAAATGCTCTGCCCATTGCCCAATCAAACAACACAACCATTTCAAATATTAGGCTTTGTTTGGTAAAACCAAATAAAGCGGTAAGAAGATAGAAAAAAATATAGATGATATCATGATCAAAATTACTGTATTTTTAAACTGTATATTTATTAACTTTATTATTTAAAATATACATAATTAATTAATATTATTTATTTTGTTTTATTTGATTTTTTTTCAAATAAAGGAATTTCAAAATTTTGAAGGAGTCTCCTCTCCCTCATTATTATCTTATCTGTTACTATCCATCCAAAATTTATGCCTGGTACCAAACATAATGTTATATTTGACTAAGAAAAAAAAAAAAGCTATTAATTGAATGCATAGCCTAATTTTAATTTTGCTAATTCATAATTCCAACACAACAGTATTCAATAATGACTAAATAAAAGTCTCTCAATTTGAATTTCCTTGTTCTGTCAGTCTTCATCCAACTGAATGAGTCAATTAAGTTGTTGATATCAAAATTATATAAATATATATTGGAAATTAGTAATGTGCAAACTTCATGATAAGATTCGAAGCCTATAAAATTGGTATCTATAATCATGATCCTAAATTCTAGGAATTATCGTAAACAAGAACAATACTTTATTTGATATTATTTTTCATGCGAATCGGTTCGTTTTTTAACAAGTGATTTTCAACACCAAGCAATATTCAGATTCTAATCACAATAATCTTTTTAAAGATAACTTAATCAAATAATTTTTTGTTTACTTTGTCACCCACACTAGCTGAAATTAAGGGCTCCTAATTTAAGATTAGACCTTAATAATTATTATAGATAATAATAAAGTACAGCAGAATCAAATTCTAATTATACGGTTGGGGTTAATTGAAGAGAAGAAAAAAATTAAGTGGGGGTTGGGGGGACCAAATTTCCATTATAAATTGTTTCAAAAGGAACTAAATGCATACAATGTTTCACAAATATAACCACGATTATTGGTTTTTTTCTTTTTCTTTTTAATGTACGCTTTACAGTCTCTTAAAAATATAGCCATCCAAATTAAAAATATAGAGGAATTAGCTTAAGTTATTGGTACGATTTGATTAATTGTACAATTTTTTTTTAAAAAAATATAACTTATTAAGATAAATTTAGTGATATAAAAGAACTCAAAAATCGTGGACAAACACCTGTCTATATACACTCTCCTAAACTAGTAACAAAGGTTATTAATGTGTGGCTTGATCGTGGGATGTTGATGCAAGAACCACCATTAATAGCAGCTAATAATAAATTAATATCTAATAAAATGGATTGAAAATAAAATTTATGTAAAACTTTTTAATCCAACCAATTATCATAAGAGAATTAATAGAGATAATGAAACTAAATTGATGCGCAAGAGTTAACCACACTCGCAGTATCACGTATCACTCCAGTCAATTTGACAAAGCCCTTTCTCGAAACCATTAAAACATTAATCGCTAGAATAAAGAAATCAAGAGGAGATAGCATCCATTGATTTGATTAATTGTACAATTTATTAAGGAAATTTGTTATATATATATTAGATGCTCCACTATTCATTCATTGGAATAATTCATAGAGATCTTATAAAATTTTAAGTTATGCAAATCGAGTCGAGTTAATTAAAGTGACCAATAAAATAGAATTATAAGCTCCATAGTAAATCGATTTACACAAATTTAAGGACTTTTTCTATTAAAAAAAATAATGACATTAATAGTATTTTTTTTATATTGAGGGAGAGAGATTTAAATTTGAAATTCTCTTTATGAGGAAAAGTATAGAACTATTAAGCTAAGCAAATGACCACGACATTAATACTATTGATTAGGGAGAAACGAGAGCTACATTTTGAATATTGATTATATTTTTTTATATAATATAAATTAAAAATATTCAATTTGTCAATATATATTATATACGAGGTAACGACCTGTATCATGTTAGATTCGTTGAATGTATCAATTTGTGTGAAAATTATAGTATATTTTCAAAGTAAACCGTTAACCTTTTGCCCTAGATAGATAACATTAATTGTGAAGATTAACAATTCATGTAAATATGGCATGATACTTGGTATTTGGTATTATAGGATATTTCTTACTGTTTTTTTTTTTTTTTTTAATTATTATTATTATTATTATTATTTTGAAAAAAAAAATAACAACAAAATAAGGAAATTACTTCGTTCTAATTCCACCAAGTTTGAAAACTAAAAATAAGAAAGTTCATAGAAAGGAGAAAAACCAAAATCTTTTGGTGAAAAGGAAGGTTTAAAAAACATGATTATTTTTTTAATAGAAAAAACATGATTAATCTATGAGCTGAACCCAGGGCCGGCCCTGAAAATATATGGGTCCGAGACGAATTAAAATTTGGGGCTCTCAAAATTATATTAAAAAAAATATCAAAAGATGAGTGTTATGGGATTTGAACCCATGACCTTGGACATTATGCCATTCACCTCAACCAACTAAGCTATGAATATTTATTGCTTATAATACACTTAAATTTTACTTAGATAAAAGCTTAACAAATTTTATTTATTTTTTTATTTTGGGCCCCCAGAAAGTGTGGGCCCTAGGCACGGGCCTAGCCCGCCTATGCCTAGGGCCGGCCCTGGCTGAACCCAACATAGTTTATCTTTATTTGTATTTTCTTGTGTGTGTGTGTGGGAGGGGTAAGAAATTATAAACATGCCACTGAGAAGTAATTATCATAGATATAAGCAGTATAAGATCACAATGATTCATTTGATATTATTTTGTTTTTTCCTTCTATTGCTTTAGACTTTCGTACAAATTACAATTCACAAATGTCAAAAAGGTCATCAATGCATTCAAGAATTTAATAAAGGAAAAAGACGAAATAAAATAGTAAAGCTAGCCCATGATGAATTGTGTTAGTTATAAATAAAAATTAACTCATATATAATATTTCTCAAATTTTCATATTTATTTTTTCAAAATTAGTATTTGATACTAATATTATCACGTACTTAAGCTAAGAATGTACACTTTAAAATGGTCCAATTGTTGAGACTTGAGATAGAGACTCAACACTCAAGCTTACATGTATACACAAACATTAATAACAAAAATTATTTATTGGTTGTCATCCAAAGAATTTGTTGGTAAAGAGTGTTGGAATTCAAAGTTTTACTCATTAAAGATTAAGCAAACCAAATTCATGTTATTATTGAAAAGAAGAAGAAAATAAGGAAGACTTCAACTTTGCTTTTTTCGTTGTGTTTCTTAATGATTAAAAACAAAGAGCAAATGTGCTCATAAGTTGTTAGACACGGCACTTATAAATTCACATGAATGAATTAATTTAATATCTATATGAATATGCTTTTACACGAAGAAATTAATATAAGTAAACATGAACATTATATATTATAATTAAAAAGAGGTATACGAGAGAAATTAGCCGGCTTGACTTAAGTTTTTAATAACATAATAGTATTAATAATAGAAAGTGGTTATTAGGTGGCAACTTTGGTAGTTCTTATGTTATGGATATATGGCTGTGAAAGGTGATGACAAATTTATTAGGTTTGAAAATAATTTCAATTCTAACTTTGTAGGCTTCGCTTTCTTTCTTTCTTTCATTCTCTTTAAAATTTTGTCGATGCACATGTTATCATCTACAAGTTTAAACTATTGGGAAATTCTATAATGCACTCCCTTAAAAGGGATACACCGTTACATCTCTATCTGTTTTAGTATCCGAAATAATTTTTTAGTCAAATTTTTTCTCATGGTCATGTAAATTATACTTATTTAAGACATCCTGCAAAATTTTAAGAAATTCAGAAAAGTTTAACACGTCGAAAACTGCGTTCAAGTAGTGTGTTGCACGCGTGACTATTTTATTTTATACGCGTGTAAAATAGACTGTTTGAAGTTTGAACATTATTTTCTATATTGTAAATTATTCCAAATTTTTTAAAATTTTGTAAGATATCTTAAATAGCTATAACGTACATGAATATGAAAATATTAGACTAAATTTTTTTTCTAGATGCCGAAATAAGTAGAGGGTGCATCAATGCATCTAATTAAAGGGGTGCATTGTAGAATCACCCTAAATATTTTCTTCAATTGGAAAAATATCCCCTTTTTTAATTGTTCTTTTTAATACTTATGAATAATTAAATATAACCATTAGTTTTTAGTTTGCCCTTTTGTAATAAGAAGTAGCTAGAGAATTATACGACTAAGTACTATAATAGAAATTATTTGATATGTCATTTAATATTATTTGCTTACTATTCAAACTTGGTTTAAATTTATACGAAATATGAGCTAAGAGGGCTAAGAGTAGAGTTAAGAGTTGTCAATATGGAATTGGTTCAAATTGGAAAGGGTCAAAGGGGATTTAGTTGAGTAATCGTGCTTAAAGTTTCCATTTCTGCTTTGACATTAATAAAGTAAAACTTATATCTATATTGTATTTTCTTATACTCGAATCGGGTGGTCTCTTTAAATTATTATTATTATTATTATTATTATTATTATTATTATTTTTTTTTTTCATCTGAATTACTACATCTTAATTTGGTATAGGTTGGCCTTACAAAAAACAGGTTAATAGATTGGTAGTTAAAATTTAATAGTGCTCATTCTAAAGGGATTAGATTGTAAAACGTCATCTACGTAAAAAAAAGTGTAGTACCACTAATTAAATTAAGTTGATACAATCTACTTCTTTCTTTTAAGAATGATTGAAATAATAAATCACACATTGCTAAAAAGTCACATCCCATAGCCATTTTTTTTAAAAAAAAAAAAGTTTAAATTTTTTTGTAAAATTATTAAATTTTCTATATACTTGGAATAACTTTGTAAATGTATACATTTTACTTGGGGTATTTTTAGTTTACATTTTGTAAAGTTGACTTATAATTAGGTTTATCATATTCTTTGTATAAATATAAATTTTTGAAATTCTGGATAAAAAATTTAAGTTTATATATTATTATCCAATATCTAAATTGATATAGATATGAGAGAAGAAAAATATAATAATATAATTTAATATAAGATGCATTAATATAAAATAATTATATTATGAGACTCAACCATATTAAATTATAATAATTAATTTTGTTAAGTTAGCCATTTTCACCTAGTCATTTGAGATTAGCTCAAGTGGCTGTAAAGAGTATTGGAGGATTATAAAATTGAATCTCATTTAAGTAATTTAAAGAAATTAGCCCTTATTACCTGTTCTTACTAAGAAAAATTTAGCAGCCAATTTTAATTGTCAAACTTAAGTGATACATACAATTTGTGTTCCCTTTTGTTATTGAATAGAAATTTATAATCACATTACTGTTTAAATAAGGAAAGTCGGTTATTTTTTTTTTAAAAAAAAAATATATAAATATATATTAGTATGTAAGGTTCTACATTTATATAGTCCACTTTCAATCGAAAAAACAACTTACAAAAGAATGGACAAGTTAACTTTAAAAATACAGTAGAACTTCTATTCAAGAATATACTTAGGACCAAGCAAATTATATTCTAATTGAGAGGTTATAACTAAATAGAGTTACACTAGAAAAAAAATTAAAATACCAAAAAATATCAATATAACAATAATAACAATAAATAATTATTAATACTTTATTATAATAAAATTATTTTAGAGTAAATATAATGTTAATACATATATTATAATTTGGAATAAAATTTATTAATTTTATCTAAATAAATTTACAAAACATATGTATTATTTTATTAAGATGTAATTATTCTTATATAGAGGTTAATACGGGACTTAGAAAATGTATAATTAATTAGAATTTAGAGGTTATTTTTATTTATAACTGGCCCAAATTAGGACTTATTTTTTTTATAACAAATTAGAAGTTATTTTTGAATAAAGTATTCTTAAATAAAAGTTTTACTGTACTTTGAAATATATATTACTTTAAAATTAGTAGATTAGGAATTGACTATTATCATTCTTTGAATTTAGATTCATAACATTGCTTGCCTAGATATATATAAAAAAGAAAAAAGAGAAAGAAAGAAGCAGTATTAGTTCAGTCTACTCAACTATATTAATTAATAATTATTATTATTAAAGGTAAAATACAACAATTATAAAAGTTAACTAGTGTATGTAAAATTTGGTGGCAAGGCAATGAATACATTTAGACCCAGCCAGTGCCAGTGGTAGTGTGTACCACCTCGCCACTACTTGATCTTTCGAAATGAATATCTTCGAAGCTAATAAACAATATTCAAATAACCAAATTTTATTACAACAACAAAGGATATTATGTTTTACAACCAAATTAATGACAAAAAATAATCCTACTATTTTGAGTTTCTCATCCTAATCCCTTTCATGTTCACAAGCTGTGAAGTATTCAGAAACCGCTTATAGATACATATACACAAGCCTTTCAAAGTGCCTGAGCAACACATTTAAACTCTGTCAAGCAAGAGAGCAGAATTTTCTGACGTTTTTCAAGAGACTGCTTCTCATTTTGCAAAACGTCAATGGCTCCCGGAGCAACAAACATGTCCATGAATTTCTCATCATTTACAGCAAACAAATCCAACTCCACTGCCTGAACAAGCCCATCCCGGCTGCAAAAGTAAAGGACAAACAGATATATAATGTTAAATTTGATGCGTCCCATTGTCATTTTGCCAAGAAATATGATATGAAAATCCACTTCTACATATGTGTGTGTGTCCGTAGGAGTTCTGAGGACTTGAACAAGAAAAGATGCAAAAAGGGAAAAAGTAGAAGATTCTCCTGAACTCCTATCCCTAATCTGTAGTTTGTACAGTACTGCTCCCTACTATCGAAATAATTCACTCCATGAGTGAACTTACAAGTTGTATGGCAAGAATGTGGAATATTCCATTACAAGAATGGACAAAGCAATGGAGACTAAAATACAGCACAATATGAACCAACAACTTTTGAGGCTTAGAGGAAAAGATGCAAATTAAAATAATTGAATAAAGCTTACCAAGGAGTTAAGAATCCCGAATTCAGAGCTGAAGCCACATTTCTCTCCACAAGAACTTCACGTATCTGTGAGAAGTGATGAGCTGCTGATAAACAAATATCTGCATAAGCCGAGCCTGGTCTTACCCCACCATCTCGATTTCCAAATAAAAGACCACCACCATTCTGAAATCTCATGTGATCAGTATTTCTGCTGTTGCCAGTCATCCTTGAGCATCGTTTTCTCGCCCCGATATCAGCACCATTTCCGAGCTCCTTGGCCCCGCCGTATGTTGGATCACATGGCTGATCAGGTGATGGGGTCTCAGGCACTGTCAATTGGCATTCTCTAAGAGCATCTCTGGGTTCTGTACCTTTACCTGGTGTGGTCTGCAGAGCACTCTTCTCTGGAGGCCTGTTCTCCTGATCTTTAGCTGATTCTTCGTGCCCTGATGCCCCACCATCAGACAATTCAAGTGAAAGCCAACCAACTGAACATTGGTTGGACTTGTAAACAGAGGCTGCAGTAGATCCAAAACCAACTTGAAAGTCATTCTCATTACACACCAATGAGTATGGGCTTGTTACTGAATCGAGGTGGTGCCGAACTAGTTGCTTGCATTGTTTTGAGATATCCTTGATAAATTGAATGTAAGCACGCCTTAAAGCTGCATGAAAACCAACATAACCATCCATGTTTCCTGATTTGTTTCCATCTGCACAATGAATGAATAATAGCATGTCTGATCAGAAAAATGGAAATCTAATCTGAAAATAAGCAGAGGAAAGGAAAAGGATGATCAATTATTTTAATTAAAGAAGAATTTCTAATATCAGTTCCCTCCCCTTAAAGGAAACTTTTTCTCTTTCTTGCATGGTAGAGGAAGTTGATATGAAAATGGCTTAAAATCTGAAAATTATATCATAAGAGAAAAAAAGTTTTCCACTACTAACTAACTGGCTGCGATAAATAGTAGGTACACTTAACATATAAATTAGCGGTCATTTACAGATTAGATAAAAGCATTGGTAAAAGTTTCTTACATTCTGAGTCATGATTGCGATTTCGCTCTAAAGCAAGATCAAAGAGATTCCCTAACACAAAAGCAAGGCGATCACAAGCAGTATCTAGAAGAGGGGCAAGCCATGATCTTGCAGCAGCTCGTGCAATTTCTGCTGCTGCCTGAGTTGCTCCTGCACCTCCACCTCGGCTAGCGTGGGCAAGTAATATATTTGCAACCTATTACAATGAATTTAGCAACTTAATAGTCATCACATTATAAAAAGCAGTGCCACCCCATGTTGCTTGAACAAAATAGAATATACCTTCTCCCTGGATACCGGGGGACATTCTATCGAATATGCAGCACATCGAAATTCATGCATTACTCGTTCAAAAGCAGCTCCTCCATAGAGCCGGAGAGTAGCATTAGGAGGCTTTATTTCTGCAATGACACCTGGCCAACCCCCAATACTACTTTCATACTGCTCCTCCACTGTTGTTTTACCCCACTGCTCTGGAGCAGGATCTGCTGCTCCATCAATCAGTCCTCTCTTTAACAATGAGCAAGAGTTAAAAAAAAAAAAAAAAAAAAAAAGCATAAATCAGCTTGTGAAATCAAATTCTGGAACTACTTGTGTGTGGAGTCGCAATTTAATTGGTACATGGAAAAATATATTGCTCCAATGACACCACTATAGATAGTTTGTAAATTATATTGTTTTCCATGATTATTGAGTTGATTACGCACCACATTATTGCAGATAGAAGCAGTATACAACATTGCAAATCTTCTGAGTTGAGAAACATCAGAAGTAGCTTGTATTTTGGAGTCCATTCTGGACAGTTCAGTGGTGACTTCACTAGAACGTTGTTCAAGCAAAGCAAGTGTTGCTGGTGCAGCTTCTTTGTATCTCCTCTGAAGTTCAGACTCCAGATATTCTCTCAGGCAGCTGAAACCAATATATGGCCTGAACTTTTCTTCATCAAATCCTCCTGCAACACCCTCACGCAAATGACGGATGACTTCTGTGTCCACTTGAGATATTTGCCTACGAAACTCATCATTTGAAATTGTATTCCTATCCTTTGGTAGGGCAACAAAAAATGGGTGAGTGCTATCTCCCAAATAACCACTTGCACTCAAATATCGATCAACTTCCCATCGATCACTAAATTCCTGCATAAAAGAATTCAGCCATCAAAATCAATTAGAAGAAATCATTATTAACCCTATATGACTAGATTCACATAATATGATTGGAATTCATGTCATAAAGATGACTAAAACAGCCCTAAATTGCAAATCAGTCTATTTTAATCCATTAAAATATGATTGGAATTCAAATGTCATTCTTTCTAGTATATTATAAGCTCATACCTTGAGACGATTATCAAACTTTGATACAACGATTACTGTACGCCTAAATGTTGGGTCAATGTCCCGAATGGCATCCAACCACAATGAGGAGCACCACTCCACACTACTCTGTTGAAGAAAGAGAAGAATGCGGTGTGGAGGACTAGCAAGTGATTTCACCATGGAAAGAATCTCATCAGGTGTATTTTCAGGTTCTCCCTTCTTTGCCTGCCAACCAAAATGGAAATTACAAGGCTTGTTAGTAAATTGCAGATGACCAAGGCTTTCATTACCTTATCAATTCATCAAAATTAAACCGTTATCATAAGGCTAAATAAAACATCATAAATAGACACAATTCAATAACAGTATAGTACAAACAAAATTCTAAAAAACTCCACTCTGAACATTTAATAAAACACAACACACCTTAAGAACAAAACCTGGAGTATCAATAATGGTGAGGTTAGGACAATGTGCATATTCAGCTCTCATCACAATTGGTTTGGGAGAAACAGCAGTTTTGGTTTTCTTCAAAATGGCATCAGTCCGAGACTTTATGATATCTGCAATTGCAGAGGCCAACACAACAGGACTTCCATATTCTTCAGAGTCCTCATCCTGTTTATAATAATTCAGGCCAACATCTCGTGTGATTAGTCTAACATCTCAATTACTTGAATCATACTAAACAGAATTTATTTGCACACAAACAGTTGAAGCCTGTTCATTTTAAAAACAAGTCATTCTAGAACCCATGAAGAAAAAGGCCGTTTTCAGTTATAGAGGAATTACAGCAACAAACTCAAATTTTCTTTTTGTTTGATCGAGGTACTCAATTGTCGAAATCCCTAAAACTATATTAAAACCCTAGAACATCCCAAAAACTATAAAAATAACTATTTTTGTAATGACCAATAAAGCAATAAGACATTGCTTTGAAACAGGAGCAACCAACCTCACCGAATCATTGCTACATTTCTTCAAACAAAGAGTAGTACCTGGAAGCGGCAGCGAGGCTCGAGAGCTGTGGGATCGTGAACCATCTGGAGAATGAGGGGGCGACGAGTGCCCATCTCGACCTCGCGAACATTGAACCGGAAGCCGAGTAGGGCTTCAAGAAGGGAGCTCTTTCCATCAGACTGTCCACCGAGGGCGACAATCTCCGGAATAGGCAACTTCTCGCCGAAAGCAACGGCAGCGGCCTGAAGGCGATTGTAGGCCTCGAACCGGGACTTGGACAACGATGATGATTCGAGCATGGTATGGTTCCGTTTGTGGTGCCTTGCCGATTGGGATTTCTCTGATGGGGTTTTGGTTGGGGTGATGAGAGATGAGTTCGTCGTGGTAGCCATGGCTCAGGCTCAGATCAAGATCAGAGTCAGAGGAGAGGAAAGGAGAGGAGGGAGAAAAGAGATTTGAATTTGAATTTGGAAATAGACGTTGCTTATTGGTCGCCACTTTCTTGAATTTGGGCCTTATTTGTCAATAGGTTTTTTTTTTACAAAAATACTTATAATCTTTTTCTTTTACATAAACATCAATATTTACTTCTTCTTGCAATAATATGTGTATTTACGTTTTACAAAAAAAGAGGAATATACCTTTTTCTTATTGAAATAAATATATAAAGGTAGATTTTTTTTGAAGTAAAAAAACATAGGAGAGTCATTATCAGAAAAAAAAAGCATAGGAGAGTAAGAGTGGTACTCACTATGGGAGAGGTTTCATGAGAGTTGTACTGATTTCAATTATGGGCAATGATTTTGGGCTCATTCCATTTGGTGTTAAAAGATGTGTCCTGGCATACTGATTGCCTTAGCTGATATTAATCGTCCTCTGGCACACAGTTGTTGTTCCATTTTGATTGGAAACTAGCTCATGACAATGTGATCAATCAAATCAATAGAGTTTGGATTATTGAATATGAAATGAATGAAAGTTCTAGTTTGACTGTTATTTCTGTACTTGATTCCAGTTATTTAACCATATTTTCACCAAAAAGTTACCATCAACTTCTTATTTTTAATATAATTTTTAAAAAATGTCACGGAATTTTGTCACATTAAGAAGAGTGTTACATTATTATTTTTTTGTTACCTTAAAGAGTGTTACCAAGAAGGATTAATTTTTTTATTATTTATTATTATTATTTTTTTGGCCATTATTGTTTAATCAAAAAAGAAAAGAAAAAAAACAATCTCTATCGTGTTTTGTAATTATTGTCGTTCCCCCTATATATTGTCGTTTCTACAAGTGGTGTCGTTTAGTCTTCTTCTCTATAAAGTATTGTCGCTTTTTCACCTAGGGCGTTGCTCTTCTTGTTTGTAAGTTATATTGTCGTTTTCTGCGTTGCGCGGTCGTTTGTTATCGTTTTTAAATTTACTGTCTCGTTTACTTAATGTGTGTCGTTTTAATAACAGAATGTCGTTTTACTGAATGAGTCGAACAAAAAGGCAAGAACACCGCGGACACGGGCATTTCCAACCCAAACTAATCCCAGGGGCGATTGAGCGAGCAACGGCCCTTCAGCCATGGCTGCCAATAGCTTCAGATTACCGACCTTGCTAAGAAGAGCTTCACATGCTTTCAAACTCACTCCTTCCCTTCACTTGAATCAGAATGTATCTTCCTATTGCACCCTCTTCTCTCCTCCTCTCCCTACACCTTTGGCTTCCTCAGGTACATGATTACATACATACTCATTTTACTTGATATTTATATATTCGTAATATAACAGTATCAAGGTTGATAAAGAAAACGAGAGAGTGGCCAATTCGCAGGAGAATTTGCACCCTTAATTGTGTTAGCCTGGTCTTGACAATATATGAATTATCTATATATATGTATAGAAGGCTGCTCAACTTTAAATAAGCTTCTCAAAGCACACACTTGGAAAATCAAGTCAACAAGTTTTATCCAAGTTTTGGAATTTGTATTTAAGAACTCGTTTGTGTTATACCTTTCCGTTTTAGTTTACACACATTAGAATCAGCATTTGGCTTTAGATACCTTATTGTATATTAATTGGAGAACTGGTTTTTGAATTGTTCACAAGTTAAAAGTCAACCATTTGTGATATAGCTTCAGGAATATGCCACATACCACAAGCTATAAAGGGGAACGACGTTGATGTTTTACTCAATGGAGTGGCAGATAAAAACACTGTTGAAGAAGTGAAGCATATTCTAGAGATGGTATTATCTTTATTTTCTATGGTCTTTTTTTTCGGCTATCATAGAATGATGTAGTTAAAGACTCTGTTTCTTTTCACAGTGTAAAGCTTTATAATTATTATTTTTTTATGCAAATTTATGCATCTTTGACAATATTGGTTGCTAGTTATTAACAGTGAGATCTTGGTTGTGAAAAAATTCTTATAAATTATGTAAAACAACCTGAAAAAGTCAATGAGATGCTGCTGATATGTTAGCTAAATCTAGAAATTTGAACAATTTCTCTCTTTCTACTTAAGGCTAGACGAGCATCAACAAGAAGAGAAGTTGTCCATACAAATTTTCTCACCCCTCCAGTGATGAAGGAGTCAATGCTAGCATTAGAAAAACTTGCTGATGTGGAAGCAATTGCTCAGGGTGGATATCCACAGGTTATTTTAATTTTACCAGATTCTACTCAATCTTGCAATATTTTTAACTGTTATGTCTATAATTGCAATTGCTATTTGCTAGAACTGGTTGGTTTGCTTAGTTTATCAAAAGGGTTTTTTTTTTCTTTTCTTCTCTTGTAGCTTAGTTTGAATGACCTTGGAGCACTTACCTGTTTGAATCTGAAATCCATATATTCATCAATATGTCAAATTCTCTAGGCTGAACGCTGCCGGATTTCCATTGGACAGCCAGAACTACTAACAAGTGATCCAGACATAGTGGCAGCATTGAGGTTAAGTAATAATTACAAAATTTTAGGCTTTGGTAGTTTCTTATTTAAATACTGTCCATCTCTGCTTATTTATGTTCTTTTTGTATTTCCAGTATCACAGGAAACTTTGGGTTTCAATCTTATTCTCATGGTGACTTCCTCGGCTCAATTCTTGGTACAGGGATTTCTAGAGAAAGGCTTGGTGATATACTATTGCAGGTATGTTCCCTCTAAGAACTGCTTTCCAATGAGAGTTTATTTACTGTGGATGCTGAAGTTACAAATCATATGTTTTAGCTTTCAGTTTTCATCAATGAATTTAACTAGTCTTTACCGTGAACCTGAACCAGTTGCAGGAACTAGTTATAAACTTAAGACCGTATTGACAGTATATGATTAACAAACTACAGAATGACATATCAGTGCTTTTAATGTCAAGTAACTCATAAAGCCTGAGTCCTTTAAGGTTGAATAAACAGACCATCTCTCTAAAAATGGTTTGATGTCTTAAGCTTAGTTGTGGTGCATCATCAGAATTTTTTTGTTGGGGTTTATTCTTATATCTGTATCTTACCTTTCTACACAACAGACTAAACAAAAGTATCTCATGTTCTTCCTGCCAAATCAAGTAATGTCAAACAATTAGAATGTAGATCCCTTTCATTCTTATCTCTGTATCTTACATTGTCACTCTATATTTAACTTGTACAATTCCAAAATACTTTAACAAGGATGTGAAGTCAGAACTTAAAACTTGTTACATTGATACAAGATAATGATGTATAGACTATAGATTTATTTACAATATAACTAAAAGATGGGTTGATATTCCACTTTTTTTTTCCAGGCTGTTGGATGAATCCAGTAACCAACTAGAAATCAGTCTGTGATCTTTCATGATATCATCAATTTTAAGCCTGCATATACTTGGTTTTTTTGTTTTTGGGGTTAAGAACATTTATCTTTTTCTACTATTTTATTACCTTCTGCCAGGGGGAGAGGGGAGCTCAGATCATTATTGTCCCGGAACTTGTTGATTTTCTTATATCAGCACTTGACAAGGTGAGCCACTCCCTAAGAAAGGCTTATCTGCTGTACTATTTATATTAAGGGTGCAAACTGAGTACTTTCAAGATTTCAAATTTTGGGTCGTGTTTGTTGTCCTTTCATACAACACAACAAAAGTACATCCAAAACAAGACAGGGAGATTGACAATCTATCATGAGAAAATGAAAGGGATTTACGTTCTAATTATTTGACAACAACTGCACCTGATAAATAAATAAAATGGGAAAGCTAATTATGCAGTGGACTCTATGCCTATAGATCTATTAGCTTTTGCTATGTTACTAATCCAAGTCATATCCCATTTTGGTTCCTGAAAAAAATAATTATTTTTGCAGGTTGGTAGAGTTCCGGTATCTTGTACAAAGATACCATTGGAAGCTATTGAATATGAACCACCAAGGTTACAAATCATTGTATTGATCAATACTTAATTCCATATAATCCATTTTACCTCAGATCAGCAGCAGTGAAAATTGTTTTCTCTTTGCAGTACCAAGTCATTCAAAACCATAGAGGCGTCACTAAGGCTGGATGCTCTTGCTAGTGCAGGATTCAAAATGTCACGGTCAAAACTGGTTGACTTAATCAGGTCGATTCTTTTTACTCATGTATAATCCCTTAAATACTAGTCATTTTTTTGCAGTGATCCTTGAATTGATTAACTTAAGTGTTTATCATGATTATGGGGCTTGAATTTTTATTTTTCCATTTACCTGCGGCCTTATATTTTGCCAACTCTTTTATAGTCTCCTATACACTTAAATACACTTAAGTAGGCCTTAATTTTATTGCATAATTATATTATAATCTATAACAATTCTAATGCTCAAAGCCTCAAACAAGTAATTATGATCCTTTCTGTAATACACCATGAACAAGGAACAAGTGATGATAGTCTTTTTCTTCCCTTCTATCTCATTATACACAACCATCTTAACACAGTCAAATAAATTAGAACAATACTTGCTCATCTTATGCCATAATAGTACAGTTCTCTATCTGTGTAGTAACGGGGATGTGCGTGTCAACTGGTCCCCTATTACAAAAAATGGAACAACACTTAAGACTGGTGACGTTGTCTCAGTAAGCGGGAAAGGAAGACTAAAGGTAATTTTCAACATCAACAAAACTTCTGTTGGGAATGACTTCAGTCTGTGTAGAAGTAGCATCAAAATTTCTCTATGGTGACATGCAATCATTCTTTCGTATTTGTTTTTGATAACCGCTATATCGTATTTGTATCATCACCAATTTCCATAAAACTTGTGATAATGTTCTAGTTTTTATTGATTCAGATAGGAGAAATCAATTCTACAAAGAAGGGAAAGTTTGCTGTTGAGCTCATTCGTTATCTTTAAAGCCTCATTCCTTCAGATTTGGCAAGTGTCTAATATGCGAGATCATATTTATTGTATAATGCTTTCATACATGTCATGTTGCAAATGTGAAGGTCAGTAGAAATCATGTCAAAAGTAACAAGCGTTTTCAAACTCTAGTCTCAACCTTTGAGCAAAAAAGAACTGGAGAGACAGGTGATTCTTTGTATAAATGTTATTATGAGAAAGTATATTCTGTAATGATTTTTGTATATTTTTGTAATTTATGATTCTAATGCTCTTTTACAAAATATGCTAATTAAATTGTGTTAACGTAATGTTGACTAATAATACATTCAAAGAACATTATTTCTCTTGTTTTTCTTTTTAACATTTTACAAGAGTGGCTAAAAAAAAAAGGAGTACTGAACTGGTCAACGACCATTTGTTCAGTTTAATCAAATTTATTTATTAGAATATTAAGTTGAATATATATTATTAGAAAATTCTACAACGCATCCCCTTAAAAATGATATATTGATGTACTCTTATTTATATTCAGAAAAAAATTTAGTCTAATTTTTTCTATAGTCATATATATTGTAATGATTTAAGATATCTTACAAAATTTTGAGACTTTTAAAAAAATTTAACATATCGAAAATAAGATTCAAACAGTCTGTTATACTCGTGACTCTTTTATTTTATACACGTGTAAAATAGACTTTTTGAACACTATTTTTTATATTGTAAATTATTCTGAATTTCTTAGTATTTTGCAGGATGTCTTGAATAACTATAACGTACATAATTATAAAAAAAAAACTAAAAAATTCTTCTAAATGCTGAAACACATAAGTACATCGGTGTACTTCTTTTAGGAGTGTATATTATAAAAGCATTCTATATTACATATATTTTGGATTGTTTTATTAATTTAAAACTTCTTTAGCTAATCCTTTTTACACGTTTAATTAAGTATATGTTGCAATAAATTGGCATGATTCTTTTCATCTCAATTAGTATAACTCAAATTTAGTTAGTTTTTTTTTTTCTCTTTCTAAAGCAACTTTTTTTCCATTAAAGTATGCATGTAGATGACGATTTTAATATAATTTTTTATTTGGGTAACGTAGGCTGGCATTCTAGCATCCCTCTTCATTTGTAACATCCAATCTCTAATTAGTTAGATTAATATAGAAAAATAGATTAATGGAATGTCAACTCCTAGTATTTAGCATTTCTCCTGTTTTATATATCCATAAAAAAAAAAAAAAAGTAAACAAACATACATAGAAGACTTAGTAGTGGGTATCAGATCTATTCACGTTACTGAAATGTAGTAGCATGTAATTTGTATGGACTTAAAGAATTTGATTATTTCTAAAAAAATGAATTTGAATCTAATCTGATAATTAATTATTACAAGCTGTCTGTTATATTAAAATGTATGTAGAGTGTGAGACTTGTTTTTAGAGTGGAATAAAAAAAAAAAAAAATTGACAATTTAGAGCATGTTTGGTATTGTTTTTTGTTTTTTGTTTTCAAAAAATTGTTTTTGGAAATGAAAACAAAAAATAGTTTTTGAAGTTTTTAAAAACAACTCATGTTTGGTAATATTTTTTAAAAACAATATTGACTAAAAGTGAATTGGTTTTTAAAATAGAAAACAACATTTTGTTGTTTTTAAAATTCTTGTTTTTTGTAACTTTGTTTTCTGAAAACTGTTTTCAAAAAATAAGGCCAAACAAGCCAAATTATTTTCAAAAAACAATTTTCTGTTTTTAAAAATAGAAAACAGTTTTTTAGTTATAATGCCAAATATGCACTTAGTAGTCCTGTTATTTTTTATTTTTTATTTTCTTATTTGAAAGGGAAGTAGTCCGGTTATTTAATGATGAAAATATTGCGACTATTGTATTTGTATGTACAAATACAGTACATGTATTTCGATATATATTACACCATATATACTTGAATTTGGTAATGTTGACCCAAGTTGTGTTATTATCACTAATATTGAATTATTGATCGTTCGGTTGCTGTATTTTCTAAAGAGGAAATTATACTCTATACTTTTTTTATGTTGTCTTCTTTTATTTTTATTCTCTATACTCTCCATGTGACTCTCTTATGTTAGGATATTTTGAGTACAATACATATAAAAAGAATTAATGTTTCATTTAAATATAAGATTAGAGGTAAATTTGATCAATAAAAGTAGTACATTTCAACTTACCTCTTTCTTAAATAAGTGTCCTTTTTTATTTTCAAAAATACTTATTTTTTCTCTATTTTTACAAAAATCAGCATAACTTGAAGAGGACAAAAAAAGTAACCTCATGTCAAGAGAACGGCCATCAGCATTTCACAATGAATACAAACGATTTCTCGCCATACACTTATGGCAAAAATACCAGAACAAAATCTATACCATTTAAAATATTTTTAAGAAAATTAGAGTAGACATGTTTGGTTGGGATGGGGTAATGACATGAAATAGAAATTTTATTCTCTTGGTTTGTTTCTTACATGTTTGTTTGGTTTGTTGATTGTATTCATTATGAAAAAAAATCTATTTATATAACATTGTATACTCCATTTTCACTTGGCAAAAAAAAAAAACAAAACGAAATTGTATACCATTTCATTCATATTATCTTTCTGAAGAAAGTGAATAACCACAGGCAATAGGCAAAGCCTGCACATATAAAAATCTAATACAATACAATCATGATTAAAATCAAGAAAAAATGAAACTGTTTGTCCAGTAAGAAAAAGTAAATCGCATTCTCTGTTTTACAAGTCATGTAAATATAATAAAGTTTAAGCTGGCAGTTTTAAATCCATTAAAAGTGATGCCGAGTCAAAATTTGAAAAATACATTAAAGGAAAACAAAAAGGGTAAGTTGTCTCTACTTGGGTAAAACATATTTGGACTGACTAAGCTACCACCCAGCATTATGAGTTTAGAGTCCATCCTAACAGGATGTAAAGAACGATAATAACTGAAAACTAACTATGACCAGACACCTTACCAAGCAGAAAGAATGGCTCACATTATTTCTACTTGATTATACTTCTTGCTAGCCACCATCTTTACATAAGATAGTAGTATCCAAGCAATAGAAGCACCACAACTACCGCTGCAGCAGCAGGACCTGCCCATAGCCAATAGTTGGCCGATTTTTTCCTCTTTAGGATGGCTTTCGGGATGGACTCGGGTCCTCTCCCTCGAGGTCGTGATCTGATACTTGTCTCTCTTGGAACCCTCTCCTTTGCTGTAGCTGGAGCTTCAACGTTTTCATCTGCCTTTTCTGGCTCTGCATCCTCTGCAACTGTTTCCACAATTTCTTCAGAAGTTCCCTCAGACGTGGCTCCAGCCTTCTTCTTTAATTTCTTTTCACGTTCCTGTGGTAAAGCCAAACAAATTGCATTAGATCGTAACTTAAAGCTCGGGCTTTGTAACCAAGAGCATGAAAAATGAAATACTAATTTACCTTATTCTTCTTTTCAGCCTCCTTTTGAGCTCTTATAGCTGCTTTGGCTGCATTTTTCTCAGCCAATTTTTTCTTCCGTTCCATGGCCATCTTAGCTTTTGCGATTTCCTCCTCTCTTTTTATCTCCTTCAATTTCGCAGCATCAACTTCCTTTTCCTTTTTAGGAGTTTCGACTGGCAATTTTTCAGACACTGCGATCTCCTTTTCCACCACATCAGTATGGTCCACAGCAGGTTTCGAATTTGCTGGTTTATTTTTTTCCTCTTTCTGAACCTTCTGAGTGGGTACAGCATCTACTTGAGGAGGTTTCACATCTTCTTTTGCACGTTTCGAATTAGCTTTTGCCACTGTCTCCACTTCAACGGGTGCAGATTCTTCCACCACCACCAATGGTTTTTCATCAGGGTTTCTCATCCTTCCATCCTTACTCAGTTGCCGACTATCAAGAGATGGCAATAATCTTTTCAAATAATCATCCCTAAATGATTTGTTACTGTTCCAGAGGGACATAAATTTCTCAGCCTGAAATAATTTGGAGGTCGGGGTCGTTAATGCACATACACAAGTACAAAATTTTTAATTAAAAATTACAGAATAATAAAACAAACCTCTGAATGACAATGCTCCTCGAGACCCTTAACATCTTTCTTAGCAGCCAGATCTCTGGCTCTATTCAAGATTGAACGGCTTTGGTAGAAGTGGGTATTCTGAAAAGGAGAATTTGTTAATTAGTGCCAGATCAAAGCTACACATTAATAATTTAGATAATAACACAATCTTTTACTCGAGTTCATTGAAGCTCTTAACAATCATCTCAACGTATAAATACTAACAATCATCTTTCAGTAACATGCAACCCTACTAATGAAGCTCTTAACAATTGCAATTCTGTAGAATATTAAACCTACCAGTATTGAGACCTACAATTATACAATATGCAGAACAATGTCATTAGGCCAGACCATATATATCACAAATCTAGAAATGTTGGTATTGCTGAAAGAAGGCTTCAGTTTATTACCCATCTCAAAATGAGCATGGCTTATTTTTCTGAACTCTATGTTGAAACCAAGCTAATGCACATGTAAAGCGAGGGAAAGAAAGACAATGTGATGTGCATTTTTTCTAGAATCCAGACACAAAAGAGGAAATTACACTGAAATTAGATCAACTTACAACCCTAAATTATTTAGTAAAATTATGAGTTTTGAATCGAATGACTACGGCGTTAAAACTCCCAATGCAAGTTTATGGCCATCAGAAATTTCATGCCACCTTAAATCATGTGGTATCCTATCAACACTTCTAAAGAAAAGGTGTTTATTATTAATAGCAATGTTTTGAAAGGCAGAAACGGGCGTTTTGCCATAGTACCGCGAGGCGTAAGCCTCGTGACGCTCCGAGGCATAAGCCTCAACAATAAGAATAAAAAATTCATACACATGATATATATCATAAAATTCATAACAAAAAACACATAATTTCATAATAAAGTCATGAAATTCATGAAATTACTAGCTATAAGTCTTAAAATATAACTAAAGGCATACAAATAGGAATGAATATATAAAACAATGAGAACATCAGACTGCTCAGAGTTCGAAAAATATACAAATATATAAAAGCGAGCAAGAGATCATTAAACATTGAACCAAAAAAATAAAAAACAAATAAGCAATAAAATCTCTTTGACAATAACAACCAATAGAAGTTTTTCTTACCTTTCATCTGTCATGAAATATCTAATAAAGACCATATTCATTCCTAGGTCGACCAAAGAAACACCATGCATAAAAACTAGAACTTTAAAAAGAGTAGATGTAACTACACAAATAAAACATACCCCATCATCGCGCAGTTTTCTGAAATGCTGAACATTTTCACGTGCTTTATCTCTTTTCTCAGTTAAAGCTGTCAGTTCATCTTGCAGTGAAGCAATCTCTTTGTCAAAAGCCTTCGCTGCATCATCAAGCTGCTTGATTTTTGCCCTAACCACTTGCTGCTCCTTTCTCACCCCATCCAAATCACCACCTATAAGCTACAATTGCATAATTTAGAATATTATCACCTCGCAAATTACATACACAAAAGGTTTTGAATACATTACAGAGGAGAGAAATAAAATTCAAAATCCCTTACTTTGACCTGGTCTTGAAGGACTTCTTTCTGAACCATGGAATCCTGAATTTTGGCTCTCATAGCATCATTAGCAGCAACTCTCTCCCTAGTGCTCTCAAGTTGCTTGATCTCTCGAAGGATTTGCTTCTCCTCAGTCAAGGGAATGCTCTCATGTTGAATACGATATTGCAAGCTATGTATCTGTTTTCACCAAGCCAATATCAGAAGGTATGAATAACAAAAAAAAATTCAACAGGTCAACAATAAAATGTAGAATTCACAGCAGTGAAAGATTGGATTTAGACATACCACACTATTAAGCTCTTGCTCAGATGAACAAACACCCCGATTTGCACTGTTTGCATTGCGAAGCTTTCCCAAAGCCTGATGCAGTGGTTCAATCTCTTTGATTTTCTCATCTACTAATGACCTAAACTGTCTGTTGTCATCTTTCAGAGCTCTAATCTGTGAAATCACCTCCGATCGATCAGCCTGCAAGAAAAGAAAAAATGCAGTCAGATATCTTTTCGGAGGATAAATATATAAAAAGAATAATAAATAAACAACTCTATCAAATTAAGAGTCTTTGAAAGATGGTATTGAACTGCCTTTGGCATTCAACCTTTGCCTAGATCATTTCATAGGAAAGGCAGGCTATTCAACTACTTTCATATTGTTCTACAGCACAATAATGACACCCAGACTATAGTCTACTTCAGAATCTACAACGTAATAATGTATTCGATAAGTGAAACATTAATCCTTTACAAAATTTAGATGCTAATCTTCAGCTGTAAAAAACTGGTTCGAATAATTTTACTTATAAAACCAAAAGCTTACCCTTTTTGCCTTTAATTGTTCCATGATCCTCAATCGGGCTTGATTTTTTTTCTCAATATCAATAGCAGCCTGGTCAATTTTGACTCTGATTTTGGGATCATCATATGACCTGTGCCTGATAAAATAAAAAGAATGAATCTGCTTAGGCGCAGGCCATTCTTCAACAGCATCCTGTGGAAAGTTGGCATTTGAAACACCATTCACATCTTCTTTGACAGGTTCTTCGCCATGTGAGCCAAATTGAATGGATTCACCAGACTTAGGCCCTTGATCTTGTTTCCCATTCTCCTTCTCGTGGAGAACAGAATTGTCTCCTCCA
Source organism: Cannabis sativa (assembly GCF_029168945.1). Lineage (NCBI taxonomy): Eukaryota > Viridiplantae > Streptophyta > Magnoliopsida > Rosales > Cannabaceae > Cannabis > Cannabis sativa. The sequence continues at coordinate 35,620,850 of NC_083601.1, read as the reverse complement.
GCTACAGCCTCCAATGGACCATCGACCATCTCAAATCCCACAACTTCAACACCCATAGCTCCCACAAAAGAACAAACTTCACAAGGCAATCCTGCCGTAAAAGGCAAAATCAATTCATTGCAACAAAAACAGATGAACAAAACCCAAGATAACCAACAAATATTTATGCTTAAACCAGCAAAATAAAACCACTAGAACCTAACCCCTTATAACGCAGGCATAGAACACGATACTACAGAATCTACAATTCTCTGAATTCAATACAGATCTTCCAATCGAAACCCCAACAGCCCAAAAAATGTGGAGAAATAAAATCCAACAAATTCTATAGGTTATATTTCAAAGCATAAGCCAAATTCTTGGATCCTTTATTACCAACAGTAGAAGAAACTCAAACCCACCCAGATTCAATAAAAACAAAAAATCGAAATTAAATATGAAAACCATCAAGTATAAAATCGAGTAAATTGTGCTCGTTACATGCATCGAATCGAAGAAAATCATCAAAGAAGTAGCAAATAGACACATGCAGATTAATAAATGAGAGAAATAAATCGAAACATTAGAATCTCCATCCAAAATCCATGATTTCAAAATTAAAAAGAAAAAATTGCACATAAGAAACAAGGAAAAACAAACCCAATCTGTGATTAATGATCTATATCGGTACAGAGATCAATTAACCAGACCCGAGAAGAAGAAAAAAAACTCCAAAAACAACGAAAAACTATCAAATAGAATGTGAATGGCGGATCGTAGAAAGAAGAGAGAATAAAAAAAAATACCCTTTTGTTATGAAGGAAAGGAACCTCAATTTCGAGCTCAAGGCAGAGAGGATGGCCGAAAACGAAAGAGGAGATATCGAAAGAGAGTCAGATCTCCTTCTTCAAAGTCTCCCTTCTCTGGTTTCTTTCCCCACTGATTTGTGTGTGTATTTATATATAAAAATATATATACTTACATTTAATTATTTATAAAAAAAATATATATATATATATACTTACATTTAATTATTTCCGAAAAAAAGATATGTTCAAAAAAAAGATAAGAATTGTTTTGAAAAGAACAAAAAATAGAGAGAGAGAGAGAGAGAGAGAGCGAGAGAGAGAGAGATAAGAATTAAATTTTTTTGCATAGAGCTTTTTTAATTTTTTTGAAGGGATCATAGAAAAAATATGAGAGGGATTGCATTCTCTAAGAGCTCGTTTGTAACGTCGTATTAAATCGTAGTATATTTTATTGTATTATATTAAATTGAATTATAATATAATATTTTTTATATAATACTATATTAAACTTTAATTTATACTAAAATATTATATATTTAGGTATCCATAAAAGTTAATATCACATATAATTTTACATAAAAATATTGCATAAAATACAATCATCATCAATATATATATAAAGGAGAAATATGAGACGGTGACATAGCATTCTAAAAACACTCCAATTAACTCTATTTATTTTCTCATTTTAAGTAATAAAATAATACTCTAAAATATTTATTTTCTCATTTAAAGTAATAAAATAATACTCTAAAATCACTATTTATCTAATTTTTAATTTTTAATTATTTTTATATATACTAATTGAATAATTAACTAGAAATATATTTATACAATTCAAAAAATTTTCAAACTATTTCAAACTAACTAAAATTAATACTAATCGTGTACATATCTCATTTTTTTATTTTTTTTTAATATTTATCTTTTTTTTCCTAATTTTTTAAAAATTATTAATCAATATATATTTTTTAATATACATACCATAATTTAATATTACAGATACGAAATTTGTGTTTTTCATATCAAAATTCTTAAAATAAACACTACTAAATAATCCTAAAGTTATATATGTTTTATCAATTTGGCTGTTCTTTCTTTCTTTTTTTCTATTTTTTCGTTTCTTTAGTTTTTTAGAACATGCATTCTTCATCTTTCTCATTCTTTAATCTTATATGTTTTTTTTTAATATTTTTTCTTTTGTTGTTTAGAATATCATAATGAGTATAGCAATGACATTAATGGACAACATCTAGATCTCAATTTTCTATTGGGTATATATTTTCTTTTCATATTTTAAATACATTTTTGTAGAACTCTCTTTTTATGAATTCATTACAAAGTTCTCAATTTTTATTAATCATTATATTATATTTCTTTTTCTTTTGTGGATCTAAATTGTATATAGATTATTTTTTTTCTTTTATGAATTTCAGATCAGACATTTTATGGTAAGTTTTCTATAGATTTCTCTTTCTATGAGTTTCTTTACAATTTTTTAAATTTTTAGTATTTTTCATCTTTATTTTGTATGTTACCCCATGATAATCTCATGGAAACTCATGAGGTTAAGAGATTATCTAATTTTTATTGTTTTTAACCTATGATAAGATTTTGATAATTTGATAATATTATGTTTGGTGTGATTTTGTGTAATAGAAAATAATAACAGATGTAATGTGGTAGCAATGAATAAAGATTTTATAATTAGGTTTTCAAATTAAATTTACACAAAAATATTTAAAATATCTATACTAATAATTAATATATTATAAAATTCAAATATAAATGTTAAATATTTTTTAATCATATATACAATAAATTAATCTATTGAATATATATATTTATGTAAATAGAATAGTCCGAGGGAATAATATGATACTAACTAATTGATTTTATTAATTCAACTATTTCTTTGATATATAATTTTATTTTATTTTATTGAAAAAAACTAAATCAATAATCAATAATAATATATAATTAGATAATCTATTTTGTACTAAAAAAATCTTATTTCAAAATTTTTATATATCAAAATTATTATTTTTATGTTAATTTGTATTAATGAAACTTTCTTTTCTTTTTATTATATTAAAGTTTTATTTATTATTTAATTCGCCGCACGAAGGGCGGCTAAGTTATTTAGTTTAATATAATACTATACAATACAATAGGCCTACAGTATAATACGGCGTAACAAACGAACCCTAAAATGTCATATAAATACTATTAAGTATGAGCCTCATAAAATTTTTATGTATGGATTACTATTATTAAGTAGTAGTAGTGTTCACTACTTTTTATTTTATTTTTATGGATAACGTCTTTATGATTGATTTGTGATATATTTTAAAAGAAAATTATATTTACTATGGGATTTTAAAAATTGTTTACTTAAATATAATACTTGTAAGTTTGATCAATTTATATGATATTTTTTTTATTTTTAGGTATTTTTATTGTATTTGATATGCTATATATATATATGTAAATTAGATTTTCAAAGCCCATATAAAATATTGTTATTTGTTTAGGCAGTTTTATTTGTCACTGATGTCGAAAAAGTCATTGGAGTTTGCTGTCGGTGCCAGAAAAGTCGTTGGAGTAGATATCAATGCCAAAAAGTCGCCAGAGTAGCTACTAGTGCCAGAAAATTGCCGGAGTAGCTGTCGGTGTCAAAAAAGTCGTTGGATTTGTTGCCGACGCCAAAAAAGTTGTTGAAATTGGCGTTGTCGCTCAAAAAATCACCCAAAAAATCAAGAATCTAGTTTCTTGATGAAGAAATCGGTTTCTTGATGAAAAAATCACTTTCTTTGTGATTTTTCCAGCGACAACGCCAATTTCGACGACTTTTCTGATGCCGCCAGCAACTTCGGCGACTTTTCTCACACCGACAGCTACTCTAACGACTATTCTGGCATCGACAGCAAACTTCAAAAAAGTCGTCGAAATTGGCATTGTCACTGGAAAAATCACTAAGAAATTAGTTTCTTCGTCAAGAAGAAAAAGCCAGTTTCTTGGTGATTTTTCCAATAATTTTTCTGGTGACTATCAATTCCGACGACTTTTTTGGCGCCAACAGCAACTCCGACGACTTTTCTAGCACCGACAGCTACCCCGACGCCTTTTCCGGCACCTGTGACAACTCCGGCGATCAATGTAGTTTCATTTATTTTATTTTTTAAATAATATGAAGAGAATTTTATTATTTTTTATGGTAATTCAAAGTGACACATGTTATATATGTTAAGTTTTTATTTTAAATACCATATTTTTTCTTATTAAGTTTCCTTACTATATTTATATAAACTAGTTTTATTTTTTTTCAGTAAATATCTTATTTATTAAAAGTTATTTTCTTAAGTTATTATACTAATAGCAATATAACACCAAAGAGGATACTAGGCATCAGTGGTGCCTTTTAGTATTTCTCTAATCTCTAGGGTTGTACATAATTTTTTGTAAACCATCTAACCCAAATAACCCGCTCAAACTAAACTAAGATAACCTGACGAAAAATATAAATCGAAAAATCTGACGAAAATATAACTCACCCAATCTTTATATTAGGCAGGTTGAAAATAATACCGACCCACTTAATCAACCTAACTAACCCAATTAAGAGGATTTATATATCATATAATTAATATGATGATTTAAAACATATAAAATTGAAACTAATATGTTTCTTTTATAGTGTTTGATTTGAAATTTGAATTCAATCTATATATATTTATTTCATTGTTATAATTAACAAAAATATAATAATTGAATGTAAAAAAATATTAGTGGTTGGTTTAGACAAGTTAACCCAACCAAACTAATCAATTTCATTGGACATGTTACTATTTTCTTTTTTCTCAATTGGACAAAATTACTTAAAATTTTGTAAACTGACATTTATATTAGGTTAAATAAAAATGTAGCAAAAACAAATCAGACAGATCCACATACACCCCTACTAATATCTATAAAAGAATACCTCTAATTAACCGTAACGCAACATGTTTAAAAAATATTAATACCTAATAGCAATACTCATAAAAAATAAAAGAGTTTAGAATTTTTTTTTCTCTCTTTGGCAAAAGTATTGTTACAAATCTTTATAATTTTACATCTTTATCTTTTACATATACATTTACATATATTAAATATGGTTATCTAAAAAATTTATGGTTGAACGATTTTTTTTATTATTAAAGTTAACAATTAAAATTAACATTATTAGAGAATCTATTGCTAAATATAAATTATTTTGTAAAAAATTTACTCTAATAGTGCGATGGGCTTTGCTTATCCGATTATGATTATGTTTCGACCATCTGTCTAATTTTTCACAATAATTAAGATTCATGAAGTCAGAGAAGTCAAATTCACAACTTCGCATTTTTCATTCATGACATAGAAAACTCACTCGAAAATGAAAAGTTTCGAGTCTCTCATTTCGCAGAACAGCAACATCTCCAAAAATTAGTATCTAGCTTTGCCAGAGTACATAAACAGGCTAGTGATGTCGAAATATCACTTAGACACCTTAAAGTACGTCCCTTGGACATTTTTACTAGGGTTGTCCAACAAAATTTACAAACCGCCCAAATATGAGTGACAATAACTCTAAGAAAAAAGGACAGAAGACAACAAACATTATCTATTAGATTTGAAAAATAAGATAAGTCTGTATGTGAAGAGGCCAAAGCAGAAAAAACTCGTAAAGCATCCGTTTCTACTTGTGCTATTATTTGTTGTTAAAAAGCTCAATTAAGACTATGAAAAAGTGTTTTTGCTTCTATTTTATCACTTCTAAAATAGCCTTGAACTGGTTTGGATAATGTAGCAACTACCTCCCCTTTGTAATTTCGAAACACTGCTCCTATACCCAATACTTTGTCTGTAGTGTTGACAACTGCATCTACATTCATTTTAAGATAATTGACATTCGACAGCTTCCACGGTATCCCATTCAATGAATTTGTGGTATGACCTGCAGTAGTATATGTTAAATATTGTTGCTGGTTTTGCAGATCAGGCCGTGTGTAACACTGTTGGGAAAGACCTGCAATTGATGGGTGTTGCTGGTGTAGTGCAGCAGGAGCTGGAGCACGATTCAAGAGTAGCATAGGTTGTTGTTTTCCTATGCAACTTTGCTTAGTTGAACGATATTTATCTAGATAGGTTATAGCTTGAGTTGTAAGAGCAGAAGCATCACAATTTGTTCCACCATGAAGCACACTATTTTTGTCATTCCATATGCTCCACATAAGGTATATTAAAAGCTCAAAATCAGGCTTATCCATAGTTGTTGGCTGTTGCTTTGTGAATTAGATAATATCCATTAAACATACCATGAGCATGGACGACTCTTATGGGGTGCAAGCTGGGCTATTGCACAGGGCCCCAAAAAATAAAGAGCCCCCAAAAAAATAAGGAGCTTAATATATATTTTTTTTAATGCTCTTCAATATTTTTTAATGAACCCAATTTTTTAAAGGGCTAACAACTTATCATTGATCATTTCTATGTCAATTTTCAAAATCTATTATTGTTTTTAAGCAAAAAAAATAAAATAAAAATTCATTGTTGCTATTTATTATTTTTTTTTTCAAACCTTTCATATTTTTTTTCTATCATTTTTTTGTTGTATTGCAATCAATAACAATTTTTATAAATTAATTGGAGTTTTTTGATGTTTTGTAAAATATATAACCGTATGATAATATTTAAAAATATTATTTATAAATTGCATTTTTTATAGGAGCCAAATTTTTAAAATTAGAACAGGACCTCCAAAATATTTAAGACGACTTTGACCATGAGCACAATTGAAATCAATATTAAATTGTGTTCGCTTCCAACAGCCTTGGCAAAATTACACGTAAATAAAGCATGACCAATCGATTCTCAAGCTCTCTTACACCTTGAATAAGTTGCTGAATCAATAACTTTTTTTTTTTTCTTTTACGTAGAGCTTTGGCAAGAGGCAAAGCTTGTTGAATGACTCTCGATGTAAAGATTTTAATCTGTGGTGGTAACGGGTAAGTGTAGAGCTAAAAAAATTTCCACCAAGTGTTGTATGATATTGATTCTCATTTATTTATTTATTAAACTTTGTAATGAGAGAAGATAGAAAAAAAAAAAAAGATAAATATTCTTTTTTTATTTTTATAAGAAATTTATTTTATTTTATTTTATTTTTAATTTTATTAATTAAAAAATTAAAAAAAAATATACCATTCTAAAAACTATAAATAAAAATTATTAAATTATTTTAATAATGATATTTAAATTAAATTTTAGGAAATTATAAAAAAAAAATCTAATTTTTTTCCAAATATAATAATAAATAATATAATAAAATATTATTTCTAATTATTTAATATTTTAAACTTAATTGCTTTTTTTTTTAATTATTTTTATTTTAGATACGTGTCCTAAATTCAACCTACTGTTCACATGATTAAGTAATTTATTTGAAGGTGCCAAATGAAACGGTGTCGTATTGAATGTGATTTCTGTGTGAGAGTAAAGGCAGGTGTGGAAAGAGTATTGCTATTAGGCACTAGTGGAATCTAGTACTTTTGCGTTGTGATTGGCTAGCAATATTGCCTAAAAAAATTATTATATTAAATTATATAAAACCCGATAATTAGTTGAACCATTAGGAAACACTGGTATCCTTTAATATTTATCCTATGGAAGGGGAAGGTGGTTGTGACTTGTTGGGAGGAGGCTCGGCAATTTACACGTGTTCCTTTGTTTATGAGTTTAGGAAAGGAGAGGAGAGGACAGAAGAGACGCTTGGTCGATGATTACGAGAGACTTAACACGCATACCTCCTCACACTCTGGGCTCCACCTATTACCGGGGTAAAAATGGAAATTAGTGTAGGCGAGATATATCATATCATTATCATGATTGCTATATATCTTTTCCATTTTTTCTTTTCATATGTAGATATGTTGGGTATAGATTTAATTCTTATGTTACAATTAAGATTGTAAATTGTCTTTCTTAAAATAATATGATCTAGTATTTTTTGCCAAAAGATTCCAGAAAAAAAAAATAAATAAATAACATATAGAAGGTATTTATCATGTTTCTGGAACAAAAAAAATCTTTGTCTTATCTAAAAAAGATAATAAAATAAAAAGAAATAGTAATAGGAATCTTCAAAAAGGTGAGAAAAGAAAGAAATCGTTATTGAAAAGGATAAAAACTAGGGTGTTTCAATGTACCACTTTAAAATGAGTGATACACCTCTCTATATTTTTGGTACTAGTTAACTAAAACTTTCTTAAACAATTTTACAACTTTGAGATGTAATAATATTGGAAATAAACATTTATATAAAATAAAGAGTAAATAACAGCATTTAAATTTTAGAATTTGTTAGTACTATAAACTTAATAATTTTTTTAACAACGTAAATACTAAATATTTGTAAAATTATAATTTCTTTTCAGTACAAATTTTGTAAACGTCTTAAATAAGACACATAGAATACCGAAATCATTGGGTTTGGATAAAATCAATTACTTCTAAACCATCTTAATAAATTCAAACGAAAATTATACTGACAAAATTGAAATAATATTACAGATTTATAAAAATTAGGTACTTATGACACTAAAAAAATTATTGAATTTATGATGCTTTCTGTTAGGTTATTTTTAGTATTAATTTTAGATTAATTTTAGTATATTTTTAATTTAGTTTTAATCGTATTTGGAGCATTTTTACGCTTGTTATCTTTTATTTTTGCAGATTTAAAATAGAAGAAGATTAAAAAAAATATCAGAGAAAAAGATGGAAAAAAAGATAAAAATATCATGATATTTAAAATAGAGAAAATTGTGCAAGGAAATAAAAGTCAAAACATAAAAATTCTAGATCTCTCTTTTATCTTTCCGGAACATCGTGAATCGTCCAATTCCGAGCAATATCGAGAGAGTTATGACCAAAATACTATCAGTCGACGCAACAGAAAAAATATCTCGTTTGAGGTTTCCCAAAAATTTAAATTCGAATTGGAATTTAAACATGTGCGTTTTTTTCCATCTTTTTAGGCCTTCAATACCTATATAAAGGGAAGAAGGGAGTTGATTTCAGCAAGCAATTTTAGAGAGAAAAAAAGAGAGAATACAGATGCAAAGTGGAGAAATCAACTGCAATATTGGAGGCATTCTTCAGAGGGTTTTCAACATTCTTCTCTTCTCTATTTTCATCTCTTTTCTTAAAGTTAATATGTGTAATTATGCTTCAATGAACATGTGTAGCTAAACACTTTATTAGGGTTAGATGAATATTATTTAAAATTGTTTATGGTTTTAATATGATTTATTTTCCCCCTAATTTCTATGTATTCTATTTTATTTGTGCTTAATTACTTTTAATTGCCTGATCACCAATTATCTGTCTATGAGTTTGATGCGAGATCTGAGAAGTGAGTGTCGAATATGCTATAGTAAAATAGAACTGAATTTCGATATAGGACGAGAGTACCTATATGGTATAGATAGCTTATAGGGTTTCTGTGTTTAATGCCCGTTGCATGTTAAATTTATCACGAGAGTAAAAAGTTTGCATGTAATTGAGATTTATATATCTGAGAAGACTTTAAATTACCTTAGTAAACCTGCTATTACATAGAAATTAATATTAGGAAAATAATCATATTAGGCCATAATCAATAGAAACAATTGAAATCGAAGCCCTAGTTTTTATTAACTTTCAATTTTCTTGAATAATTGTTTCTTACTAGTTTCTTATTTTTAATTTTTTCTTAATTTTCATTCAACCAAATAGAAGTAAAGGTTTAATTTTAACGTACTTAACTGCACTCCCTGTGGGATCGACCTCACTCCTGGTGAGTTTTACTACTTGAAACGATACTACACTTGCGTGTGCAAAATATCGCAACACTTTCAAACTCAAAACTTTCATTACTTATCATTATTATCTTAAAATAAGATAAGTACACTTGCCATTAACAGTTTGAATATTGTGTTTGGTGTTATAAATTATTCTATTTTTTTTTAAAAAAAAAATTAACTACTACTTTATTTTTCATATATACCATAAGTTAATCAATCACATTCCAAAAATAAGCTTGAGTTGTTAACAAATTTTTTTTCATATATAAAAAGGTAGCTAATAAGTATCTTAAGCCACCGAATAATTTATGTAATTTTAACAATAACAAGAAAACATATGTTCTTTATATCTAACAATGAACATATTAAATAGAAAAATGATATGTAGGGTTTTTCCAAATATTTTTTTTTTTATTGTTTGATAGGTTTTTTTTTTCCTAAATCCTGAGGGTTTTTTTTTCTTCGATCAGGCTCGTCGACTTTTTTTGGGTTTAGACTTGGCTTGGTCGGGATCTGTAGTTTTGCTATTGCGATTAGTCTTGTCTCTTTGATATAATTTTGAGTGTCTTTTGTTTAGGTTATTGTGATTAGTTTTGTCTCTGTGACATGATTTTGTTTTATTTTATTTTTCTGTTGGCTCATCTTTTTGTTCTTTGATGTCTTGCCATCAAATTGCTATTAGTAGCTGAGAATAATAAATTCTCTCCGACTAAAGAGGTATTATTGGTGTAGTTACACACCTTACATAATAGTTGAATGCTTAAGCTAAGGGATTGAATGGACCTTTTGCAACCTTTTGCGACAGATCTATCGTTGTGTATTTTCCAACAAGAGAGATATTTCAATTAGTTATTGCTATTAATAAAATTACATGATTTAAAATATGTTATTCTTATACTCATTGACACAATGTATATGTTATTAAGGTGTAAAATAGTGTGAGTTGTAAAATGGTATAATAAAATGGAAATTAAATTAGTTATTGCTATTAATAAAATTACATGATTTAAAATATGTTATTCTTATACTCATTGACACAATGTATATGTTATTAAGGTGTAAAATAGGGTGAGTTGTAAAATGGTATAATAAAATGGAAATTAAATTAGTTAAGCAAAAAAAAAAAAAAAAAAATATAGGAATTAAATTTCAAATATTTGTTATTTATGTAAATTAGAGATTTCTTAAAATTTTAATGTTCACACAATACATTTACATATTGAAAGAATATTATTTATTAATGTCAACATATCTTATTAATAATTTTAAGTTTTAATTTTTTTTATATGTGGATATATATATTAATATTATACATTAAATAATTTCTTAAATAGGGAAAAAAACAGAAAAATACAAAAAAGGAAAAAAAATTACAAAAATACTATGGGCCGGCCCATTAAACATTTATACAGTCCACATACAAATATTTACAAAAATACCACGTACCTTAAACCTTTAGGCGCACGGAGCGAACATTAGTGACATACCTTGATCGTTTCAAAACCGCAAAACAACTAAAATGAAACCAAAACGAAGAAAATACAACCATTAATTCCGGCGAAATCAACTGGAAAAGAAGACCTGCAATGATCTAAATAGAAATTTACGAAAAAAAACCAGAAAAACTGGGAAGAAACTAAAATTACACAATTATTTTCGGTTTTATTCGATCAAAACAACTCCCCCTAATATCGAAATCCGGATTCATGAAATGTAGATCTGTAATAAATAGATCTAGAGCTCCCCCCGAATCCAAAACAAGGTATGATGTGAAATTTTTTTTAAAAAAAATCTCATGAATAATAGATCTACGTTATATATAGTTGCATTTTGGTTGATTATTGGTTTCCAATGTGGAATATATTTTAAAAAAAAACAGAATAAGAAGAGCAAATTTGAATTAAGGGACAACACGTTACGTATAAGTCTGTTTATTTTTTGTTTTGGTTGCATTATAGTTGCATTATCGTTTTAAGATAGTTTATATAATATGCAAGTAGCAAAACTATAATAAAAGCTACAAAATAGCGTAAACAAACTAAAATACGGAAAAAACTCTTTGAACATCAACATCCATGATAAATTAAATTGTTACCCATTGATGATATACGAAATGGATAGGAAACAGTAGACAAAAACATATTTCCAAAAAATAGATACGAACGTGTTTACAACTATTAAAAAAGCTGTGAAAAAACTAATACAAACTTAGAATAGATCAAATGAAAAAGCTAGAAATGAAAAAAGAATAAAACATACGGGAAAAACATAAAACAGAAAAAAAAAGACAACAAAATGAAACAGTTTTTAAGACTAAACAAACGAAAATGAAAAACCCATAAAAAGAACAAATAAATTAAACTAAAAAAATAGTAGCCCTAAAAAACCAAACGAAATGCTAAAATAAAAAACCTAGAATAGTAAAATCGAAAAACACAAGACACACAAATGGCAAATACAAACAAATTTTAAATAGGGGCGAAACCAAAAAGAAACTAAAATCAAACCTTATACTGAAGACCAACTCCATCTTGATCATTTTTTTTAGCATCATCTTGAGGAATTTTTTCATGGGCTGCCACCTTTGATTTCTTCTTTGGAAGAGCTCGCCCACGTTTCGACAATGGAGCAAAATTAGAGTCATCATCCTCATACAACATGTCGTTTACCCTTGTTTCTATTAGCTAAAGATTTCAACTCCATTTTAGAAATTTTTTTTTGAACAAGGGAAGGAGTTGATGAAGAATAAGTTACAACCATATTTATATATTAAGAGAAAAATAAAAAGAGAGAAAACGGTTGATGGGAGTTGAAAAAAAATTTGAAGAACAAAAAGAAGAGTGAAAATGGAGTTGTGATTGTGAAGAGGGAAGTGTTAGCTATGAAGGTTATTATTTTTTTTAAAAAAGCTGAAGAAATAGAAAATAAAAAGAAAAAGAAGAGAAAAAAGAGAGAAATGATGTATAGAGTGATTGATGTAATGCATCAATCAATCAATCACGTGTCAAAAAATGTTGAATTGTGTGTGCATGTGGTAAAATAGTAATAAAATATAAAAGATGTGTAAAAAAGTTGGTTTAGCCGTGTATAGGTATTAATGTAATAAATTTATCATTTTAGATTTTTAGTGTAAAAATTTCTTAAATATAAATAAATTATATTAAAAAATTTAAAATAAAATTAATGATATATTTTTTAAAAAATAAATGTATAATATAACGTAAAAATTTGAGCTAAAAGAATCTGGTAATGTATATATGTATTCACTTTACTTCACTCTAATAAAGTGAGATATACATAATTACTTATTAAGTGAATATTTTTTTTTTTTGACGCGGTGATCAAAAAATCACACAAGATTATCAAAGCAGCAATCTACAATCGGCGACGGCACCTCCTCGAACCAGGATAGCTCATCGTCTAACCGAAGGGCATGCTTTGCCAAACCATGCGCTGCAGATTTCTCATCCCGAGCCACATGGGACAAAACTGCCCCCGGAAATTTAGACAATAAAGCTATAACGTCTTCAAATAGCACCACATCACATTAAAAGATACCTTCCCATTATTAACTAGTTGTCTTCAGAGCAAAGCGAAACTGAAAAAAATTGCAACACCAAAAGCAAAGAATACACTTATATTAGAATGACAATCTTCAAAATAAAATAATATACAAATTTAGAAATTAACACACACTTCATAACTCTAGCTCTCAGCAATACTAAAAAAGTAAAAAAACAACAAAATTTCTAAGAATAACTAGCCAAAGGTATTATCCTTTGGCTAGTAACAACGTACTAGCACCCTAATATAAAAATACTGAAAAACAATATCAAACAAATTATGTTTAAAATTAGAATTGTTAGTAATTCTCTGTAATTGTAGGCGCCCTCCACAAAATAACCTAGAAAATAACAAAAAAAAAAACTCTATTACCACACAATATAATGAAAAAGATAATGATATAAAGTTAATTATTTTGCCAAAAAAATAAATAACAAATTCAATTAGCTAGCAAAATAATAAAATAATGATATAAAATAAAAGAAATAAATTCCTCACATTATTAAATATAATTAAAAATAAGATTTAAACTTATCTGTGAAAATTTGTAGTAGCACTCATTGAGGTTGTATTCACTATCAAATAAGCCAACAACATACGGTAAAATAGCCAACTAATAAGGCACAAAAGCCAAATAAAGGTACAAACTAACCAAAAAAATGGCACACACTATAAAATAAGGCACAAGCTGACAATACTAATAATTATGAAAGTAATTTAATATGAGAGACAATAACATAACGACTTAATAAAATTAATTAACAAAAATAGCTCGAAATTAAATATATTAATAACTAATAATAATTAAATAATAAAATTAGATTAAAAGTTAACAGTCAAAAATAACTTTATAAGAAAATAGAGAGCAACCATGAAAGTAAAATATAAATTTATCAGAAAAAACCTACAAAAACAAGAAACTTATACACATATTAAAATTAGCACAATGTGGCCAAAATTAATAAGAAAACCACATAACTTTCAAATCTGGTAGCAATAATTATTAAACAAATAAAATCTTAACCAAAATAATAAGAGGATTAAAACATACTAGAAAAACTAATGAATTCTTAGAAAAATAATAAATAAAAAATAAATAATGAAATTTTTTAAAATAATACCTAAATAGAAGCGTTAAAATAAAATTCAAACAAAAGAAATTAAATTAATAAATACATAAAACACATCCCTAAATAGTAGGCCACCATATACCCAAATATTATGTAGGCCATTTAATACACATAAATTATTAATATTAAAAAACAAAACTCCTACAATTACGATAAATAAAACAATAATAAATAAATAATAATTAAGCAAATAAAACTTAATTAACGTAAATTAAGCAAGTAACACCCTCATGCAGTAATCGGAAGGCAGCTCCACCACCACCCTCTCTTCATCAGTGTCCTCCATGACTATCAACACTGCTACAAAACTTATGAAAGAACGAAAAACACCAAAATTGAAACATCAAAGGCATAAAAAAAGCTAACCAACGATCAAAACAAACTGGTCACTCACAATTGATAGCAGAGATTTTTAGTTAAGGGAATAAGAAAAAGGGTATGATAGATATTACTAAAATTAATAAGGTCATCACAAAAACAGAGACAACTAAACATACTCATATTCGGAAATTGAAAGACATACCTTTTAGTAATTAACAAAACAATAGAAATTGAATAACCTGGTGAGGATCGTTCTCAATAGAAGAAACGCAGCCAACATAAAGCTTCGACACAGATGACTAGGAAGACTTGCCGTAGAAATCCTCGATAGGATTACGAAATGAAGGTCTATGTTACCGTCAAAATATCGGACGAGATTATTCTGGTGACAAGGTCAGAATCCTCCGGGTGTGAGATTGGGTGGTATCATCCTTCGCGTTCTCTGACAACCGAAATCGCCTCACGAACTTTTCGCTTTCCTGTTCATCTGACCGGTACACGTTGCCACCGGATGATACCGACGACGTCAATACCATAACCAGGCAGCTGCACTGTGAGTGTGAGATCCGTGGCCATGACTGGTGGGCGACGACGTACTCCTACATACTATTAAGTGAATATTTGAGGTGGTGTGTTTTTAGTATAATAATTTTTTTTTTAATAAATTTCAGTTACATATAATATTTATTTAATTACTAAAATTTAATTTTATTATGAAATTAAAGTTTGGGGTTTAGTATAATAATGTATAAAACAATTAAAATATTTGTTATTTATGTTAATTAATTTGAGTATGGATTGGATGTATGACTCATCCTATTAAACCTGCTAAGACCCACTCTTCGTCTTCAAGGGTCTGATCATGCGTATAATCGGCCCATTTACTTAGAGGGCCTACAAAAGTTGCTGGGCCGCCCAATACTGCACTTTTTGATACGTCTAGCCATATTGCATTCCCAATTCTCAACTTTCTTTTAGGTAATGTGTATCATTTTTATGGGATGGTAGTTTGTTAATGATTGCTATTTTTTTTTATAATATTATTAAATTTAAAATTTAATATTTAATTAAATATAACATTTTGTGTAGCACTACTAATATCATTTAGTATTTCTCTTTATTATTAGCAAAGCAAAGAAAGTTTGAAAGCCTTACAGACTTCCAAGGCTTTGATCAAAGTTCTCCTCCAACACCTAAGAGGCCTTGAAATGATGCATACTATAGAGAATTAAAAACTAGTTACTCACAAAATGAAAAAGACACAAATACCTTAACAAACAATAAATGAAACTTGTTTTTATTTTATTTAGAACTTCAGCCACCGACTTCTTGTTGGTAACTTGGTATATATGGCTTTTAGCCATCATATTCATGGAGTTTAAAGTCATTAGTGTTTGTTGCCATGAATGCATTAGAGAGTATGAGCTTTCGCCATGATTGTATATTGATTATTCCAAACTAAAGATAATGGATTTAGCTCTCCTCCCCCTTATTAAACGTGCATATTAAATGACTTTTCAAGTGTGGTTATATTAAGAATAAGCATTTTTATTGAACAGTACTTTGTATATTTTATAAGTGGCGTTTCATAATTAGTTAGCGATATTTTATAATAGCTATTTAAAAAAAAAATTATATAAGATTCGATATTTAATTACACCAATAATAATATAATCACACTAAAAAAATATTACGACCCAACAATAATTTTTAACAATTCTCAATAAGAATATGCTAGGCTTATCTAAGAACTCTTCTACTACTTAAATAAGTAGAAAGGCCCCCCTACTAATTTCTCCAAAACTAGGATATACCACACTAGTGGGTATTTATTGAGGAGATTTTGTACCACACTATTAGCATTAATGGCTCATTTATTATCTACCCTTATTTTTCTCAATGAATATTTATTTTATTCGTACTAAACTGTAGAAGAAAATCCTTACCCCAAAAAAAAAAAAAAACTGTAGAAGTGTTTTAAAAAATTAATAATATAATTTATAAAAGCTTCACACTTTTTTTTATTATTATTGTATTGAGAATAAAATAATAAAATAGAAAACAGATCACATTCTAATTTAAAAATCTTCACCAACAACATGAAAGACTTACTCTTAAAAATAATTTTTAGACTCCAAAAATGCTTTCAATGTCATACCAAACTATATTCTGTATGTATTTTTATTTTTATCCATTTTAGTGTTTGATTTAAGTAATCATAATATAATAGTAAGAGTAATGATACGTGAATGCAAATCATACACAAAAAATTGATAGTTTTGTACGCACACCATTGTATAAAAATTCAAAAAAAATTGTAATTATCTCTTTTATTCCTATATTTTTCTTCAAGTGGTGTGTCACACTCCACACTCCACATCATATATAAAGGGATAACTAATTTCACTACGTAACTCTGTATGATAAGTACGTATCATGATATTTTTTTTCTTGGGCTTAACTTATTAACTGCATCTTGTATCTTCAAAGCCTTATCTTAATAATTGCTAATTTTTTTTTGACTTTTTGTTCTTAAAAACTATTTGAATTATTGAATATAACGCTTACCTAATTTGTATTCTTGTAATTATTGTATTTGTATGAATAAAGGGAGTGTTTTTTTCTCTATATCTTTGTGTCACGTTAAGCTAACTTGCTAACCCCACTTAAAAATCATAGGCTTGAATAATTTGTTTTTGTTTAACTAGAAAGCCACCTTGGTTGAAGTTTAAAAAGAATTTTCTTTTTGTGCTTTTTCATAAATAAGTATAATCTCATGACAAAAATAAATATTTTAAAAAAATGGAACAGGTACAAGAATGATGGCTATTATGTATTAAGACAAACTACATAATTTTGGTGTTTTAAACTTAAAATAATAATGTTTTCAAAAAAAAAAAAAAAAACTTAAAAAATAATAAAAAAAAATGAGCTGGGTCTATAATTATATCATTTAGCATATAGAAATGGTTAATTTCATTTATTATTACTATTATACACAAGAGTATAAATTATATTTACGATTATGAATGAAAAATTTATACAAGAAACAAAGTCAGCGTCAAATTATAGTTCTTCTAATTATATATTGCACAATATTTTGAAAACTTTAATATTTGATTTGAATTGATTTGATTTGATTTTAGTTTTACTTTTATAGGTTTTACAAAAAAGGAAGAAGATAATGTTCAAATGTATAGATTTTACAGTAACCACTTTATGTTATCATCCATTTTAGCGTTCTTTCCTTTTACATAAAAATTTTAATACAATTATTATTTTATATTTGTTATCTCATTGATTAAATATTCCTACCAAAAAGTTTGTTGATTTACCTCATAAATATATTGTCAACAACTACATAACAATCCGTTTGATTATGGATTACCAAATTCTCCAATTAAGGAAACTTTAATATGTACACCTCTCAATAATCAAAATTTCAGCAAATGACTACATCATAGTAATAAGGTAAAAAAAGAAAAAGAAAAAAACAAAACTGGTAGTAGTATTAAATTTCTTTCCAAAATATTTATTTATTACACACCATTAAGACACACAATATTATTACAGTACAAAATTCAGATACATTTAACAAATTTAAAAGAAGAAAAGAATACAGTCTCAATCTCAACAGCAAAGATATTTATATATATTAAAAATATTTTTTGCAATGAAATAAATTAAAAAAAAAAATTAAAAGAAAAAGAAAGCGATGTGAGTAAGTATATGTGTGACCCTAGTACGCTCCTCTTTAGTTTTCAGCTACTATATATATAGCATCTTGAGCCGTACTAAAATGTTGACACGACGCCACCCTAAGTCTCCAAACTCTCTCATTCGCCACTACCATTTTCCCACCTGGTCCCAAATCAACTAAACTACTCTCTCTCTCTTCACTGCCAAACCCTACTCCTCCATTGATCTTCTTCTTCTTCTTCTTTAGCTCTTCCATGTCACTGGCATTTATTTTTACATTGTTATAGCTTCTTTTATTCTCTTGCCGGAGAAATGGCATCGGCCGCTTGCGTCAACAACATAGGAGTTTCGGCTGAGAATTTTCTCGACTGTCCGCCGCCTACTTCTTATCCTTCCTATGGATGGCTCAGTCCTCGTATTTCTTTCAGTCGTGAGGTTCCTGATGATGATCTTTTGGGTCTTTCCGGTGCTGGTGTTGAGAAGACGTCGGATCCGTCGTTGACGTTAGATCCGGAGTCATCCGTTGGTGATTTTGAGTTTAGGCTTCACGATCCGGTTGCTATGCTCCCTGCTGATAAGCTTTTCTCTGATGGGAAGCTTGTTCCTCTGCACCTTGCTTCGATTAAACCGTCGTGTGTTGATGAGATGACTTCTACGGGGGGGATTCGGTCGCCGGAGACTGGGAAGTTTTGCCGGAGGAATGATATTTCTACTACTGATCCGTATTTGTTTTCTCCCAAGGCGCCGAGATGCTCGAGCCGGTGGAGGGAGCTGTTAGGGTTGAAGAGACTCTGTAATACGAATCAGAAGGCGGAGAGTCAGAAAACAGTGTCGTCTTCTTCGTCTTCATTTAGCTCAAGTGCTCCCAAATCTTTTAAGAATTTCCTGCACCGTAGTTCGAGATCTTCATCGTCGTCGTCTTCTTCGTCTAACTCTTTAGAGACTTCTTTGTCTCTGCCGTTGTTGAAGGACTCGGATTGCGAGTCCGTTTCTATTTCGTCACGGCTCTCGCTTTCTTCATCGTCTTCGAGCCACGAACATGATGATCTTCCAAGACACTCGCTCGACTCAGACAAGCCAAATACGAACCCGATTTCGATTCACCGGAATCCAAACAACCCTCCAAGAATGCGAATGGTAAAACCTCGACCTGCCTCGGTCTCGTCGGAGAGCCTCAATCAGAGACCGTTGATAGACCATCCAACAGCAGCCACGAGAGTGGGACGGACCCCATTGCGCAAGTCGACAGGGGGAGAATCAAATGGGGTGGGAAGCAGCAGGGGAGTTTCAGTGGACAGCCCGAGAATGAACTCATCTGGTAAGATTGTGTTTCAAAGCTTGGAGAGAAGCTCAAGCAGCCCAAGCAGCTTTAATGGCGGTCCCAGATACAAGCACCGTGGAATGGAGCGCTCATACTCAGCCAACGTAAGAGTAACACCGGTTCTAAACGTACCGGTTTGTTCTCTTAGAGGGTCTTCTAAATCAGTCTCGGTCTTTGGATTCGGCCAGCTCTTTTCGTCTCCGCAGAAAAGATCAGAAGGAAGTGCTAACGGCGGAGCAGGAAGCAACAAAACCCACGTTCACGGTCACGGCTACGGTCACAGCTACAGTCACAGTCATAGTCACGGCCACGGGTACGGCCAGAGTCGAAACCGGTCAGAGCGAACCTGATTAAAACCGAACCAGAGAGCCTAGAAGTATATTTTATGAGAAGCAGGGGGTAAAGCTTTCAGTAACGTTTTCCATTTTAATTTTATTTTTTTCCTTGGCCCCAATGCCCAAAACGACATTGTTTGTCATTAGAGAAAAAATCTGGCTTCCCAAGTTAGAATTGTAGGTGTAAATATTCTCCGATTTTGATTTTTTTTCTTTTTTATTTTCTGGGTTTGTTATTATTATTTTATGCTCTTCTGATCGTTCGTTAGCGATGATGGTTCTCATGTGGTAGCTCTAACTGTTCTTTTAACTTCTAAAATTAAAAAAAAAAAAAAGCTAATGTTTCATTACATTGTTCTCTTTTTTCCTTTGATATCTCCCTCTGTCTCTTATTTTTGTTTGCCTAAAAAATCTTTTAGGCCAGAAAGAGACGACGATTGAAATTCACGCGCGTCAGGGGTTGTTCGTTGGTTTTTGGGGTGGGGCCATATTATGTTCATGTTTGTAGCGATTTGAGCTTATCTTAGTCTGTCACTTTCCATGAACTATTCGGTATAATATTATTTTATTGTTGTAATTTGTTGTTTTGTGAAAGGTTTTGGGAAATGAGGCCAAGATTCAAAACAGTGGATCAGAGTCGCCAGCTATGTTTGCTTTATAGTAAATTTTTTGGCACGTCAGTCTCATCCCAAACCACTTAATAATAATTTATTATTAATATTGTAGTAATTGTTAGGGGTTCTTTTATATAAAAAAAATATACGAAATTAATCCCTTTATTTATGTCAAGAGATTTATTGAGCAATAATTTAATATATATACACACACATATGGATGGGACTGATCTGCCTCAAGACTGGGGGTGGTCGGTGGTGGACCACATG
This sequence comes from Cannabis sativa, assembly GCF_029168945.1. Lineage (NCBI taxonomy): Eukaryota > Viridiplantae > Streptophyta > Magnoliopsida > Rosales > Cannabaceae > Cannabis > Cannabis sativa. Next base: position 35,599,938 of record NC_083601.1, on the reverse strand, counting down.
ATGAGAGGTCTATTATTAGGGTTTAAAGTTTAAAACATCTTTAGACCGGCCTGGCCCTCGCCAACTCTATATATTTTGGTTAATAATATAATGTACTTATTTTACTGGAAATGAATTTCTTTTAATCAAAATTACTCAAAGCAATCTGTGATTCTTCTATCTATTTTCCAACTCATCTACAACAGTGTAACTTCTCTTCGAGGCCGTTTGGTATGTTTTTTTATTCTTCTTTTTTCTATTTTGAAATTCTTTCTGGCCTTTGCAATTCAGAAAAGTCCCAAAATAATATTCCATTTTTTTAAAGAAAAGGGGTCAGCCATTGTGGAGTATCTTAGCTGCAGAATTTGGTGCAGAGTGGTCATTCCAGCTTTGTCTATTCACTATTATCCGTCAATCTACGAAGATGAGGTCTTGAAATACTTATATAAAAACTGTAGTTTTTATTCTTTATTTTTGAAGTTTAATTAACTAGAACAATAGAAAATGTAACTTTATTTGGACTTATCTCTAGGTTTATTATTAATCATAATGTTTCCATTAAAATAAATTAGTGGTCGGGTAGCTCCTTCCGAGAGCTTTCCTTTTGGATCTGTGTTAATATTTAATTTATGAGTTTTTTTTGTTTGAAAACGTTTAATTAATGAGTTTTAACTTTTGAGATTGAGGTAATCACAGAAAAAGAAGAAAAGGTATAAAATAATATTTGTTTAATGGTGTCCAGATTTTGAGATTTTTTGAAGGATGTGGGTTTGACCAGGTCTTATAGCCGACCTTCTTGGGACACCAATATGCCTTACTTTTTTTCGTTTTCACAAAAATGAAAAACCCTTTTTATTGTATTTTTGATGGTTATTTTTTTTTATGCCTTATTGGTATGACAGATAGTCACAACCCTCCTCTACTTCTCTACTTTCCCAATGTGTGCATAATATTATTGCTATCGAGTAGTACTGTCCTTTGCAGGTTTCATTTTAAATGCCCATGCCTTTCAGTTTCAATCACCTCTCCCAAAAGTTTTAAATAAATAAATAAATAATAGAAAAGTGCTAGGAAGCAATATATGCTCCAATTCTAAGTTCTTATCTCTATCGTATAACCTCATTACTTAAATATCATGCATATTTTAATATGTTTCAAACAATAAAGATAGAAATAGATTATATTTACATACCTAGTAATTATCAATGTCATAATGTCTTGCAAAGTTCTCCCAAAACACCCTTTGAAGTTTGAATTTTGCATGAAATTCTCCCATGGTTGGGGGTGATCATTCCCATGACGAATTTTGCAAAAATATTCCATATCATTGGTGAAATTGGAATTAGTGCAAAGACTATAGTACACTTGTTCAAATTCTAATGTGGGGGAATGTAACATTATCCACAAATGTTGGTGGTATTCAGAATTCTAATGTATACATATTGGGGGTATTTAAAATTATTAAACCGTGTATGTAGATTTTTATTATTCATTTTTCAGAGTTATCTCTTCTTGTTTATTTATTTTTTCTTTTTCTTTTTGTGAGGATAGCTTTTGAACTACATTAGAGGGCAGACCAGTAGAAGATTACCCCTGTTGGGTAGATATTAAATGGATATAGTCCAAATTTTCTCAATGGAAGGAGAAAAAGGACAGTTTACTAGTATATTTTGTCCTGTAATAGAAACCATAACAGTGAGAGCAAGCGTAAGAGACAAATTAGCTCAACATGAATACTATATACTATCCTATACACACTATGCAAATCAATAATATAAATGCAAATCAGTCTGTCGACCGTTGCAGCATCTACATATAAAACATATTAAATAAATAAATATAAAAATAATGATGAATGAAAAAGAAGAAGAAGGGAAAGACTGCAAAAGGCTGGAAATAAAAATGAGAAAAATCAGAGAAAGAACGTGCTTATGGACAGTGTGTGGGGATCTCTCTGTGTAGATTCTGCACCTCCCAATCCCATTTTAACTCTCCATTTCTTTTTTCTATCTATATGTGTCCCCTTTATATTACGCTACCTACTAGTAAAAAACTAGAAAATTTTAGTTCATAATACACTGGATGCAATGCAAGCCAGGTTGTGAATTTTGGGGTTTTTTCCTCGAAGGTGGAGGATGACTTAATAATAACAAATTAATTATTTTTGTTGGAAATTTAGAATGCAGTGACATGGAAATATATTTACTTGCGTAACTTTGTAATTATTAAGTTATATAATTATTACGGTAAAAATTAGTGATGCACTTTCTCCCACGGGGATGGGTCCCGCAGGGATTCGCTCCTAATAGACAAGAATTTTCCATTTAAATGGGGAGCGAAAATTATTTTTTGTCCCTGAATATTAAATGGAGCGAAGATGGGATCACTCCTCATCCCGACTGGAACCCGTTTAGTATTTTATATTATATTTTTAGTAATAATTTATAATTTATGTTTACTTTGTATTTTTTTTTATGAATTTTAAGTTGTATTTTGAATAATAATTAGTTTATTAAATAATAATTAATGTGTAATATTCTTATATTAATGTTAGTTTAATATTTTTGTATATGAAAAGTTTTATTATAAAATTTATTTTTCTATTAGGGGACCCGTCCCGTTCGTGCCCCCATTAGGGGATTCCCCGTCCTATCCCCGATGGGGAATAAGCAGGGATATGGGGATGAGGGAGTACTCCCCGCCAATTCTCCACCCCGTGTGCATCCCTAATAATTCTACAATCTAATAATTACACTATTTTAAAATAGAGATAATATTTTTTAGTAATTAATATTTAAAATAAAAAGTTTTTAAGTAATTTCAAACTAATTACACTTAATTTTTATGGAGACCATGAGGATGTAAAAGACTAATTAGAACCCATTAATTACTTCAAATTATGTAATTACAGTCTTATTACACATAATCAAACAAATATTTCAAAAAATGTGTAATTATTTTTAATTAGATAGTGACTTTTCAAACGTGCTTTAAAGTGACTCTCTAAGTGTAATTACTATTAAGATTAGTAAGTATAGTAATTATATTATATTTTAAAATACAATATTTTTTTGAATATGAAGTAATAATTCTAATGATGACAAAATAGTTTGTAATTACATAAAAAATAATAAATTTTAATTCTTAATATTTAAAATGGAATATTTTTTAAAAATTACAGAGTATACTACTTATTCTCAATTCTCATAACAGTATGAGAATTAAAAAGTGTAATTGAAATCTTTTCAATTACCTCAAATTATATAAAAATATATATACTAGCAAAAACTACGTGCGAGGCACGTATATTAAATTTTATGCTAGTTTTTTTCTATGTCATTTGAAAGTGATACAATAAAAAATTAAAGAAAAAACATTATTAGTTATTAGGTGAGATTATTTGAATAAAAAACAATAAATAATCACGTAAAAATCAAAAATAATTATTTGAATAAAGAATTCAATATACACATTTATATATATGAATCTCATTAATCAAAAAGAATTATTAAATATATGAACAATAATTTGTCACACTATATGTTTCCCAATAAAGAAATCCACCTCCTCATAGTCAAAAATAAACCATACATGTAATACAGATCTTTGTAATGAAGTACCTAAAAGAAACAAAACTTCAGTTAGCATAATCGGAAAAAGTTTAAGTGAACTAAATAATGACTAAGAAGATCTAAATTACAAAATGAAAATAACATGTCTATATGAGTATGATTCTATTGCTATATGAGCATAAGAGAAAATAGATAAACTTATAAACATATAAATATACTTAATATTAATTTTGACAAAGAAACAATTCAATTATAAACAATTCTAAATATCAGCTTGACAATTTCAACACACTAATTACTCATTAAATAACCATAATGTATACATCATGATAATTTTATTTTATTTGATATCAAATGATAGAGATTATTGAGGTTTTCAGTCATGGAAAACACACTATGATCAAAAAGTAATGCTCATTAATTGTATATTTTAAAGAAACCCTAATTTCCATGAATGTCCCTAATAATATATAAACAATAAAGTTGTAAATTAAAAAAAAAAAAAGTAGCAAAATTTCATTTAATATAAGAAATAGAACAAATTGAAGATTTATACAATACTGGAATTTGAACTCTTAGAAACCATTAGCGAAGGGGCGAAACTCGTTAGATCTCCTAGTTGAACACTACCTTAAAAAAATTAAATGATGTGGAGGTTTTTTTATGTGATACTGTTTCAATATGTTCTTTTAAAACACCATAAATTGTAAAACAAGTCTAACCGTTGCTTAATGTTTCCTTAGCTTTAACGTGGCACCCACTTCTTAGATTGGCTTTTTTATCTTGTATATTTATGTATCTTTGAGATTTAACGGAAAAGGCTCTATTGCCTTGAGATTTAAACCACGTTTGATTTTCTTATTATTTACAGGGCCGACATGCTTTGGTCTATGATATAAATACAACAAATGAGACTTGGGAGTGGGTTGACCTTAAGGAGGTAACAATTGTGTTTTAAAATCTTGGTTCCTGAAGAATGTTTCAAGATACAAGTATGATGGGTTTTTTATATTATAGACGATTTGTTCCAAAACATAATAGAACTAACCAATTTAAGTTAATGATCTGGCTTCTGATACGTCCATATTAAAGATGATTAGGGGTGTACGGTTCTGTAAATGCTATGAAATAATTTTGTAGTTAGTCTGTGAATATTGCAATGAAAGTGTTGGTTTGACCTGGCAATTTTGTGGTTACAACTTACAAGAATTCTTGACAAGGTTGTTGAACAGTAAACCAATATAAAACTTGTTTTACTCTGTTGAATAATATGAAAGATAATTCATTTTTTCACCATGTTTAAAAATAAATACAAATTTGATGAGCATATTACTTTTTTTTTTTAATTGAGAGTCTCAGAGTATCAAATCTCAGGTTGTTTTTTTTTTAAATGTGTTGTGATTCTCGAATATTTAGCATCAAATATCAGTTCAAATATATGGAATTTGTTTTATCATTATTTTATTATATATAAATAATATTTTATTATTTTATTAAATAAAAATTAAAAGTCACCCAAATATCAGTTCAAATATTAATGAGATTTGTTTTATTATTATTTTATTATATATAAATAATATTTAATTATTTTATTAAATAAAAATTAAAAGTCACCCATAAATTTCTCAAAAACTAAGAATTTTAGTTATATAGACACACTTTATATAGAATAGATATAGTTATACACTTAGACAAATATACAATACTGTTTAATTTATTACTTTTAATTTTCTCTTCCCTTTTCAAACGCTCCGTTAATGATAACAAATATTTCGGGTGTATATGACTACAAATTAGGCACATTGACTTTGACTAGTATGGATTTAACCAAGTAAATAATGACACACTCTTGCTTAGGCTTGTATCCAAGACTTTGCTCCGCATGGTGTGCAACTCCCCTCCCTTCGATGCTACAACAATTCTCAGTGGGCTCTCTATGTAGTAGGTTTTGGTTTATAAGAGTTGATTGTGGAGTTTGAATATCTTAATGGTTGTGATATTTTCTACTTAGGCTTCCTTATTAGAGATATATAGTATTGCCATTTGTAAGGAGATCATTTTGACATTATTAGTGATGTGATGATGCTCATGTGTCCATATTCTTTTAACTTTTATTACAGTGTTGGAAGACGACCATCGTGTATGGTAACCAGGCTACTTCTAGTACTGTATCTCTTGCATGTACTAGCTAGTATTATTTCTTTGTTAGTACTCTTTTTTTCTTTTTGCATTTATAGCTCTTGAGGTGTTATAACCATCTAACAAATGGTTCATGGATATTTGAATAATGTTGTATCTCCTGGTTAGTTTGACCCCATCCACATGTGCCACACTCATTCTTTAGCAGATTAATGAAGAAACATGACCCCACACCAGATCAACCCCATCTCTCATGCTTAATTAATAGTTCTGTTGATCAGAGTCCCACATCATCAATCTAGATTTAAGTAAATATGAGAATATTTTTATCAAAATTATTATTTAATTAATTTTTTTAGATTGTTATTTATTATCACGTGAGTGGAATGGTGTGGTGGAGGGTATTGGGAATGAATTGGTTTTGTCGTTATGTGTTGGTCAAATGTGGAAACGTGACTATTTAATCTTTCATATATTTAAGATTTTGGAGGAACAGTGTGTGTGGGGGCATGTGAACTCTTCAAACTCACCTTATTTACTTCTTTTCTTTGCTTTTGGTCACTCACTATCACATCATCGTATCAACCTCTCCTTCTCTCTCTACTTTCTCCTATTCATATTTTGCTACTTATTTCATTTCTTCACTCTAAATAATCATTGTACAAACAATCCCACAGTTTGTTTAGCCCCCACATTTCTATTCAACTTTTACCCGTTTTTCTCACTTATAATCTAAGGTCAAAAACTACTACGTGTGTGCCCATAATTGTAATACGCATTGACCATTTCTTTTAATATAAATAGTTTAGAATTTTTTTTTATTAGCATAATATCGTATGGGTAGGAAAGTTTTAGTGTAGATTAATCTGTAATACATACGTTTACAAAACATTTTTGTATGTACGTAAGTATATATTATGTTAAAAAAACATTATTTTGTTCTTGATATGCGGGTTTGCTATACAAAAAATAATTGAATTGAAGATATGTTAAGTGTAATATTTATAATGAAAAAAAGAAAGAGAGAAAAAAGGATAACAATAAACAAAATGGTGTATTTAATGTTGTTGGCTTTGGCAAATTGATGCTAGTGCTATATTTGTTTTTTCTTTTAATGGTGCTAATGATTCTTTTTGTATTGGAAATTATATTATGATTGGTCATTTATTAATAATATTTTTAGTCCTCTGTTTTACATGATGTGTTTTTTGAGGTAATTTTTCTCAAAAAATAAAATAAAAGAAATAATAATAATAAACAAAATGATTAACAATCAATATATAATATAAAAGAAAGCACAAAACATCTTAAGTGGCATCCTAATCTTCTTCTATTCTCTATTCTCTATTTTTTCCTATTTCTATTTTTTAATGCATATTTTTAGTTTTAGGTAATTAATTCATTTCAAATTCATGTCTAACCTTAATACTATTAGCTCTTTAATTATTATGTATACTATTCTTAATTACATGTGTTATTTGAAAAGACTACCTATCATTAATTATGTAAATATTATTTTTTTTTTCAATTATATATTATTGGTAATTTCATACTAATGTCTATATAGGTATTCTTTATTTTTCTCATTTTTTTTAACTTTTTTAATTATTTATTAAATAATTAAATATAAAAGAGAATCAATATATATATATCTGAGAATTTTAGAGAAAGTGATGTGAGATCATATATGAGAGTTTTTTCATTTTTTAATTTTTTCAAAATTTTTAATTTTTCTTATATATTTAGAGTTTTTAATGCTACTTAAAACAAAATTTTATAACTAAAAACTATTTGTATTCTTTGTATAACTCCTATATTTATGTTTATATATTAAGTCTATAATTAATATATTTTTCTATTAAAAAAAAAAAAAACTCTTTGTATTCTAGCTCTTATTATTTTGTCTATATATATAAGTTAAAATTTTGTGGATATTCATAATTTTTAAGTTTTTCATATGTTTTTTTTTTGCTTTCTAACTTTTTATGCTTTATTTTTATATTCCTTAATATGGCTATTAATTTTTGAAGAATTATTATGTTTTTCTTTTCATCTTTTTTCTAATTCTTAATGCTCTATTTTCAGGTTATTTATTGGCAAATCTCTCAAATAGATATTTTGCACCAAAAACTATTAGGTAATTTTTTTTTCTTGCTTTGAAAGATTATCACTAATCTTTATTGTTTTTATTTTCATCATATATCTCTCTTTCTACTATTTTTTTTTTTCGCTCAATTTTACTCTTTCTTATAAATTTGATTTTCATAAGTTTAAATTTTTCATTTTCATCTTCTATTTTGATTTTTTGTTGTTTTTATATATATAAACTATCCGAATCTCATCTCATATCTATATATCTATAAATAAAGGAAAGCATAAGAGCATTGATGTGGCATCTTTTCCTTCCATTTCTCTATTTTCTCTATTTTGTTATGTTTTCTAATTTTTTTCTATTGAATAATAAAAAAAAATAATGTAACCTCTCCATTATTAATTTTTTATAATCTATTAGTATTCTTTTAAACTGTTAGTATTCTCATCTCTATATATATAGATATTTTATTACACCCAAAAAATATGATATATGTATAGTAATTTTGTAAACCTATATAATTGATTAATCTTTAACAATTCAAAATATATGCATACATATTTATATTGCAAAAAAATATATACATATAGCTATATTTATATATCTGTCTATATATTTATATATATAATTATACAATTTTAATGTTTGGATAGATAATGTAATTCTTTAACTTTTCAAAGAGCTAATTTTTCTATTCTCTCATTTTTTTTCTCAAATTTTTATTCATTTTCTAATTATTTTAATTAATTATCTGTTAATTCATATTTACATTAATATTTACATTGATTTTATGATAAATAAAGCTTTTGGCATTCTTCAAAATAAAAAAAAAACTATTCAATAAATTCATGTTATAATTACAAAATTTATTTTAAGAGACCTTTGGTTATACCTCTTCATATTTCCATATAATATATATAGATGAGTTGAAGATATAAAAATACAAACACTTTGACACATATATGAAGATGGGAAGGGAAAAGAATTTTAAGAAGAAGATTAAAAAGATTGGAACAAATTGCCATGGACGATCATATATGCTAAAAAAAATAGCATTTTATATGAGGTTTCTTTCTAATTATTTGTTTTCTCTATTTTTTTTTTTTATATTTATTCAATTTTTTTTTTTATTATTTTCATCATCATTTTATAATGTCAAGTATTCGTACCTTTCACTTCTCTATGTAAATATTTTAACAATATATTTGTATTTTTTTTATCATTTTTTACTCTATTTTTTATACACATATATAAATATTATATATATATATAGTGTAATATTAGATACATTCTCATTTTTTCTCTTTCCTAATATTTGTATAATTTTTTAGTCTTACAATACATTTTTTCTCATTAAATATTGAGATGATTTATTAATGCATAGAGAATGTTATCTCACTCTCAATAGTGTAGATGATGCAAAATAATAATGATCATACCTAAAAATAGAGACAACTACAACAAGTACATGATGGAAAATATTATTTTTAATTTATTTATTTAAAATATATTTTGTGTTGATAAATGCTAATGGTTCTATATTTGTAATAAAATAAATGTCTTGACATTATTTTAATATTGATTATGTGATCATGATATTCATTTTTATTATTAAAAAAATTAATTGAACAATAACAATTCATCTCTATTGTTAAAATCAAAAAATACTCTCAAAAGTGAAAAAAAAAAAACAATGATAATATAGAGAGATGAGATGACACTTTATTTTTCAAATATCTTATTTTTCATAATTTTTGATAATTTCAATTTTTAATTTCACATAAATAATATAATTAAATAATTGATTTGTCTTAAAATAATAATAATAATTTAATTAAGTAAAAAGTAAAGTTACATGATCATTCAACTTATAATATTTATTTAAAAATAAATGCAACAATAATATGATAATAATTTTCCCACAACAAAAAAAACTAATTAAAGAGGTGGCGGTATATTCTTCTTTTGCTAATCTCTCTATTTATGTAGTAATTTTAATATTTATAACAAATTATGAATAATGCTAATTAATTAATTAAGTAGTTGTATGTTTATTATTAAAAAAATTAAGTAATAATTAATATTAATAATTGTAACTTATTATTGAAAGTTTAAATAATGTTTTATATATTTTTTTATTAATTTATCAGTGAAAAATTATGTGTGTTATTAGTGACTATTAATTTTGTTTTAAAATATAGTGATCGTCGATTTTTAAGAAAAAATACACCTTAAAAACTTTTCTCAAAAGATATTTTAATAAATTAATTGGTAATAATTAAAAAAATTTATATATGTAAGACTAAGAATGATAAGATAAATCATATTTTTTCAATGTATTTTTATTATTTTTTAGAAACTTCAGTTTTTTCTATTCACATTTAAAAAATAAACTTTTTTCAATAATATATATAGCTTATGATTTTTTTAAAACCGCGCAACGCGCGACTTTTGTTTCCTAGTAACTTGATATTACAAAATATATAGTTAATAATAACTCCTCACATTATACCTTTAAACTTCTAAGACCTTTAGAATGAATGATTAAAATGCAATATATATCCACTAATGTTTGGATAATTAGTGTACTAACTATATCTAAACTTGAAGATAAGATAGCACAATGATTACAAGTAATAGGTTCTTTTGTGAAATTAATTCAACTAGTAATGTGGCTCATCATTGTTGTGGGTCTTTTCAAATCCTTGTCGTTAGTATTAGTCTTTTAAAATCATCGTTGTCTACTTGTCTTCCATGTTACTCTTGTTTGTATACACAATCATATTTAGTTTAAAAATAAAAATATATAATATATATTTGTGACAAAATCACTCATTGTCCCCTCTTGCAATTATATCCATATATATTATATACTATATATCCATATATATTATACTATATTTAGTTTTGAAATAAACAATGTTTTTTATAATAGGGACCAGATACAAAGTAAAATTTTAAAATATTATTATTACGTACACAAAAATAACTAAAATTTGATAAATGTATTTCAAACTATAGTAACTAATAAAATGTATTACAATTACTCATGACAAGTTTTCACGTGTTTGGAAGTGTAATATAATAATCTTATTAACAACATTTTTAAACATTTATTTTTTGTTTATTTTTTGTGTACGTAGGTTGCTTAGTATTGTAGAAGCTTAACAATGTCGGAGAGAATTTACAAGAGAGAAATGTAGGGCTTAGAGAAAGAAAATGCTAGAGAAGCTTAACCAATTGGTTAGGTTAGAGACTTTTATTTATAATGATTGAAGATACAAGAATTTACATTACAGAAAGCTAATTAAATTAACTAAACATTACTAACTTTAACTATCACTTAACTAATAATGAACAATACAAAAGTTTATTAGTTAACATCCCTCAAACGAAAGGGTGAGGTAGCCATTTCTTTTCAGGTAGTTAAAGCAATCAGTAGTGAGAGGCTTTAAAAGAGCATCAACAATTTGATTTAATAATAGCACATAATGCGTTGAAAGTTGTCTAGCAAGGATTTGATCACTAACAAAGTGTAGGTCAATCTCAATATGTTTACATCTGGCATGAAACACCGAATTGGAAGCTAGAGCAGTAGCACTTTGGTTGTCAATCCAAAGAATTGGAGTCTGAGTAAGAGGCACTTGAAGTTCAGACAGAAGGAGGTGATCCATCAAACTTTAGCAGCTATATTTGCTAGAGCTCGAAATTCACTTTCAATATATTGGAGCGAGCAATAATCTTTTGCTGAATTAACAGATCATCAAAATACTAAATTGCTTCCCAAAAACATCACATACCCCTAGTTAATCTCATATCATCAACATAGCTTGCCCAATCTCCATCATTATACCCTTGTTAACACATAGTATCTAATGCTTGTAGCTTCAGTCCATCTTTTAAACTAAGGTACCTCGAAGATGCTTTAAGTAGTATTTTGTAAGCCTCCCAGTATGTCATTTTTGGAGTATGAATGAACTTACTCGTTGATGATGAAAGCAACATTTAGCCTTGTTAAATTTAAGTATTATAAGGCACCCAAAGTCTTTTATATAGGGTAGTATCTTTTAAGGGTTCCCAGCTATAAGACTTAGTTTGGAGGTTGAACTTGTGGGGTTGGGACAACTTTTAGCTCATTCTATATGAAGTCTTATTAGAAGATAAGTAATATACTTACTTTGGCTCAAATAGATTCCTGGAGCATCCCTATAAATTTTCACTCCGAGAAAATAGTGAACATGGCCTAAGTCTGTCAAAGAGAAGGTGTAATACCCGAAATTAAGAAATGGATTAGCAAAATCCTAATTAAATAATTATGAATAATTGAGGAATTATATTATTATATAGTTCAATATATGTGAAATTATATGAAATTTAATATATGAAAGACCCCGTTGGTGACCCAGGGGCATTTTGGTAATTATGACCCGAGAAGGGTAAATTGATGAAATTAATTTAATTACGTGCTTAATAGAACTATATTTTTATATAGTATGCCTGTGTTGTCTTTTCAGGTGTGTTCTGACAGGTTAGCACGGTATAGTCACAACCGGGTATTTCGGGCCGAACTGGGTTCGGGCCCGAAATGCAATTTAAATTGAAATATCTGGCATTTTATTTAATATTGAGAAATCTGAAATTTATTTGGCAATATTTGAGTGTGAAATGGCATTGTTGCCCTTGAAAATGAGTATGCATGTTAATTGGCCCTAAGGGCATTTTGGTCATTTGACCTCTTGCTATTACATTTGGAAAATTAGATTTTATTGAGTAAAATCAAAGTGGTTTTCTGGCTAATGCTCTCTCTCACCCTCTCCCTTTCCCTCTCTTACCCTCTTTTTGGTTCAAAGCTTGATTTGTGGGAAATAGCTCAAATTTGTGGTGGTTTGTGAGGGAAAAAGTTTGTGGAAGCTTGGTACTATCTTGTGCAAGAGATTGAGGTAGTTGTTTCAGTTTTTAATTTAATTCTCTTGCTGGAATTTTATGTTGGAAAAGCTTAGATAAGTAATTGTGATCTTGAAATGCATGTGTTAGGTTGTTCTTGTTGCATGTTAAGTGAATTGATGCTAATTTTGGTTGAATTGAGTTTGAATTGTTGAATGCTTTGATGCTGAGATTATATGGTGTTTCTAGGTTGCAATTTCAGGTTTGAAATTTAGTGTTTGTGGTTGGAAAACTATTTGAATAGTTGGTGATAAAGCTCTAGTTCTTGAGCTTGAGTTTTCTTGGTTAATGCATGATTTAGAATTGATTGTGTAGTTTGGATTTTGAGAGTTATTGTTGTTTGAGCTCTCTGTTGTGATGATTCTTATCTTTAAGAAGTTAATTTTGGGTATGGTTTGATTAAGGTTCGAATATATGGTAAAGTGGGCATGTTTAGACCTTAAAATCTGGTTTTCTGAGTTTTTCGAACCCAGTGGCCGCGGCCAGATCTATGGTCGCCGCGGCCATAAAACTCAGCAGAGAGCCATCTTTTTTTCGATTTTGTTTTGGCCATAACTTTTGACTCGGGACTCCGTTTTGGACGTTCTTTATATCGTTGGAAAGCTCGTTCCAAGCTCTTTATGATTATCTGTATTTTGAATGCCAAACTTTATATTTTGTGAAAGTGAAATTAGGGATTAACCCTATTTGTGAAATCCCGGGTTGTGTGACTAGGACTACCGGCACCCGATCAGGAGCACCCAGGGGTTTGGAATCTTTATTATTGCTGGACAACAGGTAAGACAGTAGTTTGCAAGTAGAGTATGCGTGGTGGCGCTTATGTTGAATATGATATATGTGAGTAATTGTAACCGTGATTAGGGTTATTACCCTAATATGAGTGGTTAATAGCCTAGGGTTATTACCCTAGTGATATATGTTGTGTAAATACTATGCCATGTCGGATATATGTATATATTGAGATTATGAATTATGCGCTTAAGGCATAATTAGACTAGACTCGGTAAGCTAGTACCTTGAGTTTAATTTTAATGCGGTATAGGGTTATTACCCTAGAATATTATGAATCCAGTGAAAGCATGAGTTAGGGTTAGCACTCTTAGTAAATGTTATCTGAGTATATAGAAATGTATTATATGAGTGATTACATAGTATGCAAGTTAGGGTTATTACCCTAAGATTATATATGTTGTAGTAAATATTGAATACACGCATGTATGTTAAGAGTTATGTGTATAAGACATAACTGGGTTAGACCCGGTATATATCACTAGGATAAACCATCGAAAGAACGTAATACATGGATTATGTATATACATGAATAGGGTTATGCGAGCAAGGCATGACCAGGTTAGGCTCGGTAACCAGAACCGAGGTAAACCCTACTGAGGCCTTATTGTATATAGACGTGTGAGAGCAACACGTAGGTCTACGCCACGTAGACATAAATAGGCATGTGAGCGTAACATGCAGGTCTATAGCAAATAGACAAATAGTGCAGTGGCACCAATAATTTATGTGTTACATATTAAGATTAAGGGTTATGTGTCAAGACATAATCAAGTTGGACTCGGTAACCAGAACTGAGATGAACTATTCTAAGGCCTTATTGTAATTAGACGTGTGAGAGCAACAGGTAGGTTTACGCCACGTAAACATAAATAGATGTATGAGCGCAACACATAGGCCTACGCCACGTAGACATAAATAGGCATGTGAGTGTGACATGCAGGTCTGTGACACACAGACATATATGAATGGCATTACTGTTTATATTATACGATGAGCATATTATATGTGTTATGATTTATACTGTCTTGCTGGGCTTGGCTCACGGGTGCTCTACCGTGCAGGAAAGGGTAAGATTGTTGTTGATCAGCCACGAGTGCAGGAGCTGGACGAAGAATGTACATGTCCGAGCCATATCAGACCAAGCGTGTTGGGGTCTACCAGTGTTGTGTTTTGGAGAATCTGTTTTGCCGCTTAGGCCGGCCGAAAGAAAAAGGACTTGTAATAATATTTTGAAATGTTTTTGGGATCCCAATTTCTGTAACTTTTAGATCGTAAAGTTTAAATTATTACAAGTTTTATTTTTACTCCGTTTATGATTAAAGTTTAAATTCCGCGCTAATTTCATTAGTAATCCCGTTTAGGGGATTAGGGTTTCGTAAGTATCTTGGGTAGTGTGCCTAATTATTTAGGGCGTTACAGAAGGCATTGTTTAAATCCTTAATAAGTTAAGAAATAAGACTGGGATTCGACCATGTTAAGTAGGGGTGTTCATCAAACCGCCCAAACCGCTCAAACCGCCCGCACCGTAAAAAAAATGCGATTTGAAATTCTTTGTGGTGCGGTCGCGGTTTGAATTTTTCCTAAACCACGCGGTGCGGTGCAGTTTGCGGTTTGAATTTTTCCTAAACCACGCGGTGCGGTGCAGTTTGCGGTTTTGAATTGTTAATATGCGGTTCAAACCGCACCGCATATTATAAAAATACCAATTTTAATATTTATTTAGGTCCAATATATGAATGTTCAACTTAAAGTCTATTATTCTTTCAAAAAAAACTTAAAGTCTACTAATTTGAAAAACCGCATGTGCGGGTTGGTTTAAAAAAATAGTCAAGAACCGCACCACCCGCACCGCGAACACCCCTAATGTTAAGAGAATGTCATCAACATAAACTAAACCAAGAGATAAACCATCGAGTCTCCTGAACGATGAATAAACAGAGAGGTATCAGATTTGGAAGCTTGAAAACTCCTTTGAAACAAGGTATGCTTGAGCTTCTCATTCCAGGCCCTGAGTGTCTGTTTTTATTGGGATTTTATACTCTAAATAAAATACATTTCAAAGTAATCTTATTGACTATTAAAGAATAATATAGAAGGTATACTTTGTATTAATTACTTGGTTTCATGATTATAATTTTTAGTTTTGATATATAAATTCTATTAAATTCAGAACTTATGAATTATCATGATTATTGTGTTGTCTACACAGTAAAAAATATTCATGATCATAAGCTTCAAACATTAAGTCCTATAATTTATTAGCGCACAAGATTTATACTGATGTGATAATCATTGATATAGTTTACTACACTTAAATAAGTAGAATACTTTTTCCAGGGTATTAGTAGAGTAAACTAAGATCGAATGTATTGGCTATACATCGGATTAGACCAATATTTACAGTAGAAAAGATATCGTAAACTTACTACAATATCTTTTCTAAGTAAATATCACTTGGTTGATTTTAGATCAATGATCTTAATCCTAGTATGGTTAGGTTCTAGCTTAACTGTAATTTTTTTGTTACAAGCGTATCTATAGGATTGACTCAATACTTACATCTTGGGAACATAGTAGTGCAATTGAGTGAAAGCGCTAATTATAGATATGAAATTTACAGCTTCTACAATTGTATAGAACTGAAATGATCTCTCCTTAGAGCTTGGCTAATATACATAAATAGAAGAGCTCTTATTTCAATTATTATACTAATTTACTGAAATATTATTTATAAGAAGCTAAGTGTTTTGAGAATAACATACATTGAAGGGTAACACGATAATTTTAGTCAATATTCATTATAGGCGATCTATGAAGGATCATTGATTATTTAGATTGAAATAATGGATAACTTATAACGTGTATATTCTCGATGAATAGAGCGTTCTATGTAATCAAGAGTATAATTTCGAATCGAATCTATGATAGAATCAAAAGGAATTAATAAGATAGAGAATTTACTCAGTAAATTCTAGAATTATTTATTGGAAGTTTGATTATATAGGTTCATGATCCTCACACTACCTGAGATCTTATTGCCTTATAGACTCAATCAATTGTTTATATTTTATCAATTAGAGTTCTAGATAAGACTATCTTATTTATGAATTTTACTAAGCAAGGGCAAATTTGAGAAGAAAAAAGAAATATAGGGTTTAATTATTAATTAAGAGATTTTAGAGAATCTAATTAATAATAAATTAAATGGTAATTTTATTTGACAATTAGTCATAATTATTAAATAGACAAAATTAACATTTAAAGGCTTAGAATGGAAACAATAGTATTTTTTTTTTAAAAAAAAAATAATAAGTTTTAACTAAAATGACATCATTGAAACCCATAGCCATCTATAAGTGGTTTATTATTTCAAAATATTATTTATAATATGAATAATAGTGAGAAATAAAAAAGAAAGAAGAAGAAGAATGGATGAAAACTTTTAAATGTAGTTTCAGATTGCTTCCTTGATTTTTCAAACTTGTTTCTCTTTAAAATTGTATTTTCTCTCTTGTCGTCTTCACAAGCTGAAGTTATAATGTTCTTTTTATAGGCTAGAAAGATAGAAAATATGACGTTTTAATAATAGGATAGGGATCGAATTGTACAGAAGATGCTATAGCGACTCAAACACAGCGTTATAGCGCCATGCGTGATTCCTCGAGTTTTCAAACGTGCAAAAATCATCATCTTTTTTTTCTTTTTTCCAAGTCAGCGCTATAGAGCCTAACACATGGCCTCGTAGCGCTAAGATCTATTTATTGCAGCTTCGCTTGTTTCTCCATTCGTTTGCTTTCATATGTTGGCACTTTGCTCATATATGTACAATTTATTTCATTTTTGTCATAATTTCATCATTTTACCATTAATACTGCACAATACAAAAAATACATCAAATCTATGTACAAAATTTTAAGAAATAAACAATAATTCACCTAAATAATATCCAAGAATGAATGTACAAATGTTTACTCATTCAAAAAAATATTACAATTTAAATGTCAATTCATTATAAATATTTCTTTTATGTTTTTTTTTTTAATTTTTTTAAAAAAATTAATATTTTTTTAAAATAATAAAATAGAAAAAATATTAATGCTTCTTAAAAAATTATTATTATAATATCATTACCTATTTAAATTATATCTAAAGTTAAAAATCAAAATTTAGTAATTATGAATGTAATATAAATTCACTAACCAAAACATATATACCCATAGTATTTTTTGTTTTTCTTTTATAAATTTCAATCAAAATATTGAAAAAAAAAACTTATATAAACTTTTGACATTTTGACCGGTGAAACCGGTGTCCTGTTAATCTGTTATCATTAAACCGTTGCTAATCCTAAGCTTCCCAACTAACCACGCTCCAGCTCTACCCGCCATTAATGAATTTTTCAAGCTTCTTCATATCCTAATTCCTAACGCAATTAGCGATATCCGAATCATCCTCTCTTCAATGCATAATACTACTAGGGTTGCTGTTGTGGGAACTGGAAGTAACAAATTGTTTTTCTTCGTTTATATATAATAATTCCTTCGCTCCTAATGTATATAGACTTATAGTTTTGATTTTCGATATGCTCCCCATTGTTAGTTTCAGGAGCAGTTTCTGCCTCAATTCTCGCTCGAAATGGTTTATCTGTTACCTTGTTCGAATCTGCCAGAGGCCCTGGAGGCCGCATGTCTCAGCGAAGGTTCTCTGATTCTCTTTTAATATATAAAATTGAGTAAAGGGTATATGATCATATAGTTGATTTCGGTAATTCTTCATTTGGATCTAGTTGGAAGGAAATGAATTTGAATCAACCTCCTTTTTATTTAAGTAATTTCTTGGACTCGTTTGGCTTTTAGAGAGGGATTTTTTGGTTTTCAGGCTATTTTGCAAGTTTAAGAGTAGAAGTGTCTAAGAGTATCTGTATTTGGTTTTGATATTTTCGACTATACTTTCTTACACAGAGAAACTACTGAAGATGGGACGGAATTAATGTTTGATCATGGTGCTCCATTTTTCACCTCCAGCAACAATGGGGTACTGGGTCTTGTTAAGGAGTGGCAACTTAGAGGACTTGTAGCTGAGTGGAAGGAAAAGTTTGGGTCCTTTGATTGTACCTCCAGCAAATTCACTGATACAGAACAGGTTTACATGTATTGCCTTTTATTTTTCAGGAGAGTAACATCTCAATCGGCATATTTTATATTTTGAATCAGAATTCCTTAAATATGAAGATGTAAGATTAAATCACCAGTTTTATATAGTATATTAGTTATACACTGAGATACCATATAGATTTTTTTTCATTTGAATATTCTACCCATCATGCATTAAAACTAAAACTAAACGAAACCAATCTGTTTGTGAAATCTTTTTCTATGCACACATTTGCTCTTATTTTTATCTCATGTCAGATTATAGTCTTTCTGAATCTTTCTATCACTACATCCTGTAGGACCAAGTATGTAAAAGATATGTGGGTGTTCCGGGAATGAATTCTATTTGCAAAGCATTATGCCGTGAGCCTGGTGTGTATATAAATCTACTGCTTCTCTATATTGAACATTTGAATAATTTTTCAAGGTTCAGAGTGAGTTTTTTAATATTTTCTTAGGAGTGGAAGCTAGGTTTGGTACAAGCGTTGGGAGATTGGATTGGCTACAGAATGAAAATCTGTGGATGGTGACAGCCTTGGATGGACAGAATCTTGGCCACTTCAATGGTGTAGTAGTATCAGATAAAAATATTTTGTTGCCACCAATTACAAGTGTAACAGGACGACCACAACCACTTGGTATGATCTATGATTTTTATATATTCATCTGCTGGTGGAGCATGTATTTTATATTAAGAACATCCAAAAGATAATATGTTTTGCTCTCTACTGTGTATTTTTTCATTTGTTAACTGGGACTGGATTGTTGCAGAAAAATGACATAACTCAAGTTTGATTTTGTTTTCTTAATCTATATAGATTTGAAGTTGGTTCCAGAGATAGCAGATAAGCTGCAAGACATTCCTATTCCTGTTCACCCATGTTTTGCTCTCATGCTAGCATTTGCAGAACCTCTATCTTCAGTAAGATAGTAATCACGCCTATGTACTGTATCCTGTATTTGATCGATTACATTTTCATCCTATTATTGCTCAGAGTTCCTAGATGGGTTAACTCTGCCTAATCTATGTTTCAGATACCCTTGAAAGGCTTCTCAATAAAAAATTCTGAAGTTTTAAGCTGGGCTCACTGTGACAGCAGCAAACCTGGGCGTTCTGCTAATAGGTATTTTTTTTTTTTGTTTAGGAAAATGAAAGCAATTTACTGGTACTAGTGGTAGTATAGTACTTACACACTATCTTGTTTTCATTTTTCTAATTGCAGTGAACGATGGATATTGCATTCTACTGCGGAGTATGCTCAGAGTATAATCTCACAAACTGGACTTCAAAAACCTTCTGATGCATTATTGAAAAGAGTTTCTGAAGAGCTACTTCAAGCACTACAAATGACAGGAATAAATGTTTCTCAGCCCTTTTTCATGAAAGCTCATAGATGGTCAGTCCTTTACTATTCTAGTCCTCTAAAAATTTTAGCTTATTTTTTGTAATACACAAATGTAACAACTAGCAAGAGAAAAATACTGATTCAGCTTGCCCATTTGGACCTTTTTTACTAAGGCCAATAGGCTTGATTATCCGTAAACAGTAACATATAACATAGAAAGATATGCATTAATTTTCAACCCACAAAACTATAGGCCCGATAATTTAAGTGGAGCCAGCTAATTACTTACTACTTAGTACTATATACAATTGCACTTACCGTTTTAGGAAATTACTGCAAAATTACATGGTGAAAAAGTGGTTCGATTTCAAAACTATTTAGTTGTC
Organism: Cannabis sativa; assembly: GCF_029168945.1. Classification (NCBI taxonomy): domain Eukaryota; kingdom Viridiplantae; phylum Streptophyta; class Magnoliopsida; order Rosales; family Cannabaceae; genus Cannabis; species Cannabis sativa. The sequence continues at coordinate 35,579,535 of NC_083601.1, read as the reverse complement.
TCATATATACAGATACAATGGATCACATGTGATACATAATTGTGTTTTGACCAATCTTTTTCATGTACTTGTAACTTCTATTTTTGCTACTTTGCACTCTGTTGTTATCACACTCATTTTTCACTTGAGCTTCCGTTGCTTTCTTTTGGAAATTTCCATTTCTCATACCTCCATATTATCATCATTGCCTTCTCAAGTTTCAAGGTGCACTTTAACATTCACTCATAGGTTTGCTTTGATTGAGAATTCATCAATTATCTTGTATCATCTATCAGTTGCATAATTTGGCAGTTGAGGTTGTAAAGCGCTAATATTTTTCTCTTGGCTGGGTTTGTTTTGTTCTGCTCACAGGGGAAGCGCCTTTCCAGCTACGAGCATAGCGGGAGAGGAGAAATGTCTTTGGGATAGGAAAAAGAGGCTTGCCGTATGTGGTGATTTTTGTGTTAGTCCCAATGTCGAAGGTGCCATAATTAGTGGCATGGCTGCGGCCTCTAAACTTAAGGAGATACTCCTTAGCTGCTTGTAGATCTTCTTTTATAATGGCATCATATATAAATATATATATGTTGTAATAATAATGAGTCTCCTTTTCTGTTACAGAGAGAGAGAGAGAGAGAGAGAGAGAGAGAGAGAGAGAGAGAGAGAGAGAGAGAGAGAGAGAGAGCCTGCTTTCTTGTGAGTATTGGAATTATTACTATCATTATAACACGAAATTTGGCAATTGTTTTTATATGCTAAAGAAGGATTCTAAATGAACAAAACTGTGAAAAACCAGTCATATGTAAAATGTATGCAAAGCAGCCTGAATGAATGAACCATGTTTTGCTATGCTATTTTGATCTTTTCTCTTCTACTGTTCTTTTTCTTCTTTTAACAATTATTACTATTAAATATTAATTGATACTAGCTATAGTGGTTGGGTATTTAATAGTTTCAATAAAATTCTACATGGATAGTGTATGTAATGTAATAGTGGACTTGTAAATCAAAGTACCTTTAAACGTGTTTAGACTAACCATTAAGGAGTATTAAAGTACTTCAAAATTCCACGAACAACATCTACTCTACGTATATTATTTCATAACAAAAGAATTTACAAGTACAACTCCTTCCTATGCAGAGTCCACGTGTCAGAAACCCAGATAGGTCCCTGGATTTTGATATACTTGAGAAGAAGTACTGGTTGAAATAGCTCGCGTTTTGATAACGTTTTGCAACCATATCCAGATATCCTCCCACTGAATGTACGCCACGTGTCACACCCACAGCCACTTCTGTCCTACTGGCATTTTTATATCAGGAAATACTAATAGTAACCAAAAAGAGAAAAATTGCCGAAGCAAAGGAAAAGAAAATCAGAAAATTAAGGTAGCTTAGTGAAAATGGCAGCCTCAGTTATGGCATCAGTGAGCCTCAAACCAGCTCCCTTTAGACTTGAAAAGTCTTCTGTGAGAGGCCTTCCTTCTCTCTCTAGAGCTTCTTACTCCTTCAAGGTAGAGGCTAGTGGAGTCAAGAAAATCAAGACCGACAAGCCATATGGTACTCACTTAATTCTTACAAATATAAATAAGCGTTTTTAACTATACTATAAACATATTTAATTGTTATGTACGTATAGTAGTATTTGTGATATTTGGGTTGGGTTTGAGTATAATTAATGGAATTAATGTTAATTATATATATATATATTAAAACTTTATGATGAATTTAATTTACAGGAATTAACGGTAGCATGGACTTGAGGGATGGAGTTGATGCCTCTGGAAGGAAGCCTAAGGTAAATTAATTTTTGATTATGTTTCTTAATTATTTTATTTATTTGATTGAAAGAATTTATATTTATTATTTCTTTTCTACCATATAATATGATTCAGGGAAAGGGTGTGTACCAGTATGTAGACAAATATGGTGCTAATGTCGATGGATACAGGTATTAATTGAATTATTATTATTATTGTTATTTCTTTCAATATTGTGTCTTAGCATCTCCTTTATTTATTTATTTTAGCTATGAATGAATAGTATTATATGTTTGGAACTCTACTGATAAAGTTACCTATAAAATATTGACACAGACCCATTAATTTATAACAGGAGTAGATGTCGCATATATATATATATATATATATCATAGATAGAAAGAACAAATATTTAAAAAGTTCATCTATTCATCTTTTAAAACTATAATAACGAACTAGAGAAAATATTCTCATCTCAATTCTCATGTATTGGACTGCATCTTTCTTGTATCTCTCTCTTCCTTTTTATATCATATTAATTGTTATTATTCTTATTTTTGCCACACAAGAGAAGGCTTATAGATTATAGGAAAAGTTTTTTTGCACCTCACATATGCATTTTACATTAACATAGATTACGTTATAACACTAACACTAACACTTGTATAACATAGCTTAATAAGAAGTTACCAAGTTGAATTTGAGAAAATATATTTTAGGATATTGATAAAAATAACTTTGCATGTAGCAACATAAGATTGTGTTGTTGTACACTATAATTGTAAGTAGTATATAGATATATGCTAACAGTCTGTAAATAAATAATGATATGCAGTCCAATCTACAACGCTGATGAGTGGTCTCCTTCTGGTGATGTCTATGTTGGAGGTAAGTAACTCTTTTGTATAAACATTTAAAGAAAAAATAAAATCCCTTTTATATATCTGAAAAAACACAACTTCTCATTGGCTAAAATCATCAAATTTTGGGTAAAGATAGAGAATAATGTTGGAAATATTGCATATTATACTTTGCAGGTACAACTGGATTGGCCATATGGGCTGTTACTCTGCTTGGGATTCTTGCAGGAGGTGCTCTCCTTGTCTACAACACAAGTGCATTGGCACAGTAGACTCATGTTGTAATCAAGTTGTTGATGTTGTAATCTTTGTATTGTTATATAAGCCTCTCCAACTAAACTGTCTAGACAAGAAATATACTCTTTATGCATCTTTACTTTTTAGTATTTTTATACTTGTTTCTACATTTTAAGTAGTAATTAGTGATTGCTTGTTGCAGATACAATAAAATGACAACATATACTTAATATATGAAAGTGTGAAAATAATTAGTATTGGGTCATCACCAAACCTTTGAAATGATTAAGTCAAAACCATTGATATTGATGACTTTGAACATAATGTAATTAGTTACAACCATAAATCTTCCACTAATCCTATTTTTGCCCTATTAAGGGTGAAAGATTTGAATTTCAGAGTTCTTTTCTGAGGAAAAGAGTGGATCAATTTGATAACTCCTATTTCTACACTTAAATTTTATCCAGCAACTACAAAACAAATTTTACTTGATCTTTTTTAACTTAACCTCTTGTCAAAATAATAGATGAGAAAGATATCTATACAACAAAAAAGTACAACGTCACCGGCCAAAAGTTAGATTTTGGTAGATAATAGGAATGATCCAAGTTCTAAGAAGTGTTTGTTCGGTTGAAGAGAAATAGTGGAAAGTATTTTCATTCAATTTTTTTAATTTTATTACATTCTAAAGTAGTGAAATATGTCTTCCTACAATTTTAGTTGAATCACTATTCCTCTAAGGGATGAAAACAATACAAAATAAATGAGTTTGAATTAAAAATTTAATTCAAATACATTTTCATATTTTGAATTAAACTATGTGTTCATATTTTTAAGTTTTATAGTTTATTGTAATGTAAGGTTTTATCTTATGAATTTCATGTTACCCTTGATAACAAAACAAAGAAAAAAGTAACACCAAAGAAAGTAATATGACAGGTGCAATTCCAAATACCCTTTTCTTTTTGCTATAAAAAATGATACACTAATGAGGAGAATATGCTCCTCATTTGCTACACTTTTTAATTTTTCCTCTTTGAAAGGGAATAAATACAAAGAGATGCCTTGCTAAATGAAATTCCAGAAGCAAATACATGAAAGCTTAAACCCATGTGCTTTTACATAACCCCCTTGCCTACAAAAACCGCCCTTGTTTTGGTTGAATATGTTTATCTTTGCTAATATAAGCACTGATGTGTAACTTTGTAGCTCCCAAAATTAAATGGACGGCAAAGATGTCAATTTGTTAAACTACTACCATCATCATATCCCATTTCAACATGTTGATGGAGCAACCACTGCTGCTTTGGTTTTGCTTTCAGTTTCAGCCACGGTTCCTGCCTAGTGCGTCAATCCATTGTGAGAAAATTTTGACAAATTTTCATTGGATCTCTTCAAAAACATCTTCGTCGTCTTGAACCAGTGATAAGTTCCTTGGCTGCAGAAAACCTACTTCTCCACTTCCTTCGAACATTTTCGATCTTACTATCTGCATGTCACAAGAATTTTATCACAAACATAAGTGTGAACAATCTATAGAAAAACATATAAACTAGCTAGAAAGAAGAAATGTTAGAAAATAGCTGTTATTGAATCGGTCACATTTTCCACTAGCCAAATTTTTCATTACTAAGTTTTCTAAGGCGGAAAAAGAATTCATGCTTAGCAGTCGTGAGTACCCTATACAGTGATTTAACATTTTATGAGGAAAGATGACACTAAATTATACATATCAAAAAGAACAAACATGCACTTATTTCATAATTCTTCACTAACATTTTCAACAAGTTACTTTTTCTATAACACCAAAGAAAATGAAGACAAGGATAATGGAACTGCTGACATGAAGCGGTTCACAGGCCCATGTGATGTTATATCACATTAGATTCAACTAAAAATCCACCAAGAGGATGATAATAGAACGCAAAGTTGCCCATACCTTTTCTATTTCATCAAGAAGATGGGGGTTCTCGCGCAAGTACTGCAATGCTTTGTCCCTGCCTTGTCCTAATCTATAAGAAAAAAAAAAGGCCAGTAGTTTAATATGTTGACAAACAACTCAACTTTTCAGATACCTGTAACATAAAATGCTGAGCATAATAATAGAAAAAAAAACCACTCATAAGTCAAGTGCAGATAATTGTCATCATTCGAACAAAAATACTTGGGGTGTGCTTAATTCTTTTACCACATATCAAATTAGAAAGCAAGCCCCAAACAGACTGAAATTCAAGGACAAACCTCTGGTCCTCGTAGCTATACCAGGAGCCCTTCTTTGCTATAACCTCCATCATTTCAGCACAATCCAAAACACAACCCTGCATGAGAAAATATTTGGGTGGACTACGTTATTATCTTTATTAACCTCTTGTGGCTGCGGGAAATATAGATATGCTCTGTTACTGTACTTACCAGTTTACCTACTCCCTCTCCGAATATAATTTCAAATTCAGCCTGCTTGTATGGCCTTGAAACCTGTTAGAAGTACTTAGGAACTTAGAACAAAGATAACTCTGACAAAAAAATGTCAACTGCCACCTGATTTGTATGTTGGCAAACAATTACAACTAAGAGCTTATACTTGATCAATATCTTCCCAGGGATAGATATACTTAAGTAATTTACTTAAGTGTCTTAACTGGCTTTTTGGATCTCAAGAGTCTTTTAAACTATTGATACCCGTGTTAAGAGTTATGAGGTTGCATCTTACAACCAATGGAGTAATCCATTTTCTTATAAATGGTCCAATGTTCTTATGTATTTTCTATGTGAAGCACTATCCTCTAATAGTCTAATATAATGAAATCCTTCTTAAACTTGCAGAACAGTCATCTCATCTGTATAAATTCATTCTACCAAAAAATATACAGACATAACATTTTGTTTCCAGTAACCCAACAAAAAAAACACATTTTGTTTCCAGCAAAAAAGAAAAGTATATTTGACCAAAGTACAAAATATTATGACAGCAGATAATTACCTTACTCTTTTGTACCCTCACGCGAACCCGAACCCCAATCTCTTCATCTCCTTTAGCCTAATTACATAAATTGATAATGAGTTGACATGATAAACTAAAAACACCACAAAGCCTGACTAAATTATATGTATACAGATATGTAGATTATGTCAAGCAGCTCTCCCAACCCACACAAATAGATAGGACATATAGAACAACAGAAAAGGAAAAGGATAAAACTAGAGAATATAAATGCTATAGTACTTACAGATTTTATCTTCCCGGTTGAACGTATTTCAAGACGAACTGAAGCAAAGAACTTTAATGCAATTCCTCCACTTGTTACTTCTGGATTTCCATAATATACACCAATCTAGCAAATTCATAAGGTTCTAAGTTAAAGTAGTACGTAAAGCTAGGAAGTAACTAACATCAGTTAAACAAAAAGAATTCTCAACTCTGTTGGACCCAGTCCCTAACAGTAATTTATATTGCCAAAGATATTATAACAATACGATCATTAATTATTTTATATATATATTTAAATTTTTTTAAAAAAACATTCTAATACTGAAACAATCCTAACCTTATATCTTATTTGATTTAAAAATATAAGGGTACAGCCAGCTTTAGAGGCATTTCCTGACATTTTACGCAAAGCTTGGCTCATTAAACGTGCTTGCAACCCCATTTGCTGCATACCAATCTCACCCTACAACAGATAAGGCCACAAGGAATGAGTCAAATGTTGGCAGCCTCCACCTCTGAAAAAAAAAATATGAACAAGAAAAAGTAGCTCACTTCAATCTCAGCTCGTGGAGTGAGAGCTGAGACAGAATCAACACAAATTAGATCTATTGCACCAGATCTGCACATTCTATCTGCAACTGAATTGGAGAAGACAGAAAAAAAAATTAGGCAAGCATAAAACTCTCAAATTTAATCAAGATATATCAAGTATTATAAGACAATAAATAATTTACACAGGTAAACTGATAGCACCAGAGACGTGCAAGTTTTATCTTTTTATTAGCCAGCACATTTTTTCTAACTGTATTGTTTTACTGTCTTAACTCTAGGAATATAAAATCTGCTACAGTTCGTTTCTTTGGTCAATACGTTTCTTGATGACATGGACAAGTTCCACACCTATAAATAGTCATCTTCTATTGCTTGTAGTGCTGATTTTTACAGATCTTATACATACACATAAGGTTTTTTGTTGATACTTCATAGAGTTCTTCATGGCTGGTGAAAGTTACAGTATCATTTTCTTTTCTTTTTTCGGAAGGGAAAATGCAGGTATCTTCCAAGAATTAAGACATGGACGAGGACTTAAATTTTCAGTGGGAGAATGCATTTCAATGTCATTTTAAGTATGCTTTATTTTTCTAGTTGCTAGGTAGACGAACCCTAGTCCTTCCCCTAGGTCTTATTTTCTCCTTCTTTTTCTTCTTTAATTACACATTTCTTACAATATTATATTTCCTTCGGGAAAAAAAAAAAGATATCTTACTCTCAAGTGCCATTTCACCATGATCAGGCTGACAAACAATTAAGTTTTCGACATCAACCCCCAATGCTTTCGAATATGCTGGATCAAAAGCATGCTCTGCATCAACCAGCATGGCATTTCCTCCTAGCCTCTGCATAGATACCAATAAAAGCTAAATTTGGATCTCATTACCAATCCATCATTTCATTTAAGATTCATATGGATTTTCCATACCTGCACCTCAGCAATAGCATGGAGCGCCAAAGTAGTCTTTCCACTACTTTCTGGTCCAAAAATCTGAAAACCATGCATAAGATAAAGATTCAAGATCTGGCAAAAACTACTTTTTTTTTCTAAATATTAAATGCTAAACACGTTTTTCAGAGAACATCATTCATGAAGATAAACTGTTCTAGTCAATCTATAATTTGATAACAGAAAACATATTATATGAATTAATGTATTAAAACATGCGAAACTACCTCCACAATTCTTCCTCTTGGGAGACCACCACCTAAGGCAAGGTCCAATGTCAAACAGCCACTGGGAAATGTTTCACTGCAGTAGATAGAATGTTATGTAATCTTATTTTCATCTAAATTATATATTTGAATGGTGTAAGGACCATGGATGCAGCTTTCAGATATAGAAGCATATGAAGAAATAAAGGAAAACAAACGCTGACATCAGGAGAAAAACACGTACACCAAAGCACCACCAGCACTGCCTAATCTTGTAACACTTCCTTTTCCAAAAGAATTATTTATGTCATTCATTGCTGCTTCCAGTGCTTTTTGCTGGAAATAAACATGGTTAGACTCATCTAATTTAAAGCAAGCGCGTTATTTAGCTTCCAAATTCCAAGAGGGAATACAAAAGGGAAAAAGAAAAAGAAAAGAAAAGAAAGAAATTGCAGGTTGCAGCAGTTAAGCTGTATCAATTAATAAACAAACAAAAGAGCACTTCAAATCAGAACATGTTCAAAGACATAAATAACAAAGCTTGGTTAGACTATACAAATCTAGTATCATTGTGCTAAATCGAATGCAACCTGTTTACTGTTAGGTGATCTCAACGGAGCTCAAAATTTGACAAAAGGATACGAAATGTCCCACTAATTAAGGCTACGTATCAACTAAAACTGCTTGAAGCTATCAAGTGGAAGATACAAAAATGGATTGTTCTTAAGCTTCTCATTCATTTGATAGAGCTATAAATTTCTAGAGAAACAAACAAGTCACTAAGACCGCGCCAGCCCCAGGGTCCCTGTCAAACCCAAAACTTCAACCTTTTAGGGATTATCTAACAGCAATATTATAATCTAACACTCTCTCTTCACCTTTACTAATGTTATCTCACACATTTCTAGCATACATTTGCTAGTAATTAGCAAGTACACACTGCATTAAATTACTAATTTATATAAACCAGGAAATCGAATTCAAACATTCACAAAAAAAAAAAAAAAATCAAAGAGCTCCATATAACAAAGATAAATTCACACACAATGATTATTCAGTAAAGATACAAAACAGACAGGTGGAAAAGGAAAGAAACAACACAACACAAGAGTTAACATAAAGCTAAACTGAACAAGAAGAAATCTTACGCGGTCGACGAAACGGGGGTCGAACTCGCCGGAGAGAGCGCCATTAACTTTAGCATCGAACTCGCAACGAACTCTCCTGATTGGTTTAACGGCAGAAGTGAAGGTCGGGCGTGGAGAAGAAGAAGAAGAATAAGGGAAGAATCTGAGTGAAGATGAAGTTGAAGAAACAATTCTAAGATGAGGTAGAAGGTTTGGAGGAGGAAGTACTGACTCCATTACTACTCCTTTCTAAGCTTAAAAGAGAAAAAGGGGAGAGCTGAGCAGTGGCGGGAGTAGAGCAGGCGCGACTATATTGCCCTTTCCCCACCTCCGCATTCCATTATATACTTCTTTATATATTATTCAATATTTTGGATATGCCAGCCATTTTACACTTTAAAGTTAAAGTTGAATGATCATGATTTAGTATATATTAAAGTCTGAGAAGAAGCATAATTTAGTATATAAATAATTACTAAATTAATAAAATTAAATAAATTTAGACAAAAATCTTTAAATTTATCAATCTTAATAGTTAACTGGAATTTTTAAGGATAAAAAAAATTCAGTAGGCATAATTTGTTACGTGTCAAAGTTTAGTAGAATAAAATCTTAATTAGCTTAAAAAAAAAATAAATACTAGTGTTATGGTCAGTCTCTTACTATAATTTTTTAGTCAATTTTTGTGTTTGAAAATACATGTTAGAGTATCTCTTTTTTATTTCATTGTGGTATTCGTTATAGTTACAATATGTTAAAGTTTGAGAAGCATAATTTAGTACATAAATAATTACTAAATTAGTAAAATTGAAATAATTTAGACAAAAATTCTTAAATCTAACAATCTTAATAATTTACGAGAATTTTGAACGATCAAAAAAATTCAGTAAGCATGATTTGTTACGTGTCAAAGTTTAGTAGAAAAAAATCTTAATTAGCGTAAAAAAATAAATACTAGTGTTATGGTCAACCTCTTACTACAATTTTTTAGTCAATTTTTATGCTTGAAAATACATGTTAGAGTATCTCTTTTTCATTTTACAGTGGTATTCGTTATAGTTACAATATTATTTTTGTAAAAATTTTAAATAATTTACATTATTAAAAATAAGTTTGCAGTTTTTTAAACATGCATGGTAGACTAGAAAACTAGGGACTTCGTTTTTGGTGCTATAAACTATGAAAAAATATTTAAAAAAAATTATTTCGATATGTGATGTGATTTTAAACATGGAGATTGACTCAGAAGTTGTAATAGATAAACATAAATATGTGTGGATTGAATTACATTAGTTACTTTTACATGTCAATCATCATTCAATCAGTACAAATGCGAATTTTAAATTTTTTAATCCAATCCAATCCGCATTAAATTAAATTAGTTATTTTATATTTTACTTTTATTTTGTTTTTCAGGAACATTCTGATTTCTGCGTTCAATATATGAAAAAGAAAAGATTGTATGAGTTCAATATATTTTTTTTTATTATAATTAGGGTTATTATTTTTATTTTTAATTTAATTATTCTATTTATTAATGAAAATATTAGCTTTCTACAAATTTTATATATATTATTTCAAATTTTATTTTATTTGTATTGGCAATTAATTTATTTAATGTGTACATTTTTATCACATCGACAATCCAATATGTCGCTTAATATCTAAAAATGAATAGAAAAGGTAAACTATTAACAGAATACGAGTTTTAGGGAGTTTTGCTGCTAAAATTTAAATTTTAAAAATTAATAACTAATGAAATGAAAATATTAAAAATTTTACCAAAACTATTCACTATACTAGTATAAAAATTGAAAAAAAAAAAAAAAACTATTAAAAAATCAAGGATTGATGAAGGCGTCACCTTGTAGGGAGACGACTAACGTCCCTACTGGCGGGATGGAACCTCGACCATGCCTTCTTCAGATGGTTCTGAAATGGAACCCCCCAGTTTGGTTATCTCAAAGTAGGGGTGTTCGCGGTGCGGGTGGTGCGGTTTTTAACTATTTTTTCAAACCAACCCGCACATGCGGTTTTTCTAATTTTCCAAACCGCACCCGCACCGCGATACTAAAAAACCGCAAAAACCGCACCGCAAAAAATGATGCGGTGCGGTGCGGTTTCAACTATTACATTTTTTTTTAAGTCATCACAAAATAATTAAACTATCATTAATATAATTATTCCAAAACACTTAAGAAAATACAACAAACTTGAAACTAATAAAAGTTATAACAACAACAATAAGTTAATAATCTTTTTAAAGTTTCAACAACACACTTAAATCAAAATAATAAACTTGAAACTAATTAAATTCCAACAACAATATAAATGTACAAACACAAACTTCTAACTCCAAATTTCAATACACATGTATGGGCTTGAGTTTGTTGCTAAGAAGAGAGGGTTTGTGAAGAGTTATGGATTTTGTCCTAAGATTTATGGGCTTGGGTTGGGCTCATATGTATGGGCTTAATTAAATAAATATAAAAATTAAAATTTTAAAACATGCGGTGCGGTGCGGTTTGAATCGCAGTTTAATAATTCCAAACTGCAAACCGCACCGCACCGCGCGGTTTGGGAAAAATTCAAACCGCAACCGCACCGCGAAGAATTTCAAACCGCATTTTTTTTGCGGTGTGGTGCGGTGCGGGCGGTTTGAGCGGTTTGAGCGGTTTGATGTACACCCCTATCTCAAAGTCAATATGTCGCTATCAGTTCTTTAGGCAAATATAGTGGCTTAGGTATGGTGATTTGTAATCACCTGGGAACAACTGTAGCGTTTGCGAGCTGGTATGTGGATGGTTGCTTTCCTCTTGATGTTGTTGAAGCTTTGGTTATTTGCAAGGCGTTAGTCCAATGCATCTCTATTAAGTATGAAAATATCATAGTTGAATCTAATTGCTTTAATTTTGTGCTTAAACTAAAAAACAATACTTCTATTATCACCTCTTTGACTCTTGTTTTAGATGATAATGGTGACATTGACAATAGGCTCCATGTGATTAATTTTATGCACTATAATAGATCTTGTAATTGAATTGCTCATCTTTGGCCAAACTTGTTTTATCTAATGTTAAAAGCATGATTTAGTAGCTAGGGAATCCTACTTGTATTCAAAACTTATTAAAAGTGGGTGTTGTTCTTGAATAAATTTTTGCCACCACCATTGTAGAGCTTCTATTAATTTGGGTGTTTGGAGGTTAAGAACTTTTTCCTAAAAAAGAAATTAAGTATTTTTATTATCCTAAAAATCTTGTTACTCTGAAACTCTGTTCCAAAACTTAACCAATAAAACTTTGAAAAAACATTTCTTGTAAAATTCCTAGCTTTTTATTTTTGTTGATCGTGTATATATATATCTGATTTTTTAGAAGCATTTTTATATTACATTTTTTGAGCTGGTGATTCAATTTTAAGACTGATACACACACCACTTAATACCCTATATGGTCACTTGTTAGCTCAAATGGTTGATTTTAGTATGTGCTCAGCCAAACAAATTAAATTGAATAATGAGACCAATATATTAAATTTGAAGACTAAACTAATAATGTGAAATACTAAAATTTATAAAATAATTTTATTTAATTTTACTATACGACAATAATAATCTCACAATATAAATTTATAATCCCACAGGCCACAGTATAATTTATGATCTAACCATATAAGATCATGTGACTAATAAAAATATTTAAAAATTCATTTTACTAATAAAAGTTTTCTTCCATTCAAAAAAAAAAATAAAAGTTTTCTTATTTTGCCAAAAGACTCACTGAAATGAGATATTTTGAAAATGAAACAACCAAAATGAGATTTGGGTTATTTCCAGGGGCTTAAAAATAAAATATAAAATTTAAGGGCGAAGGGCTCTCTCCTCTCCGCGTTTATTCTCATTCTCCATAACCAGTCCTGGAATCCAGCCGCACCTCCCTACGCCGGCCAAGGGACTCGTACGCAGTCAAAACGTTCGACTCGCCACTCGTTGACGCTCCGAACTAGTTTTCCGGTGCGGTGATTCATTTCTTTTTCTTGTTATACTTACTTAAGAAGTCTAAGATAATGTATATTTAACAATTTTGGTTTGAACAGAAAATGAGAAACATAGTTCGATTAGCTGTTCGGACCTTGAATGATGTCTCGCCGCCTCGATTTTTCGTGAGAACTCTCTCTTCAAATTCAATCTTCGGTATGTTTTCGTTATTATGTAATGTACTGTGTGATGTGTATTTATAGCATTTAACTTGAATTTGCTATAACTTCAATGGTTTGCCGCTGGGTGGTTCCTTTGCACTATAGTTCTAAAGAGGTTTAATGTTTGGTTGCCGCTTGCGGACCTAACTTGAAATATGCTAGAGTTTATAGTCTCACTAAGATCTGTACATAGATCAAAGGGTAATTATCAATTATAATTTGATCTTGGTGAAAATTATGAACAAACCTCACAACTGCCTAGTCTTGTTGTGACTTTCACAGGTGGGAGAATGGGTGATAATGAAAGTAGTAACTCAATGGAATCTTCTTCCGATTTCCAGCAGAGGATTTTAGGTGGAAATTATGGGAAAAGTTCAACAACAAATTCTTTATTCGAAAAGCTCGATAGCATTGGGAAGGGTCGCGATAGCTTTGTCTCAAATAAGAATGCTGAGAGTAATTACGGTGTATTGGATGGATTAGACGAACATTTCAACACTATACAGGATGGAATGGATGGGAAGCTACAGAACGCAGCCACATATTTTGAGTTTGATCCTGAAGAAATATTGCAAGACGAGTATTCTTTCAGGCCAGACGTGAATTTCAGAAGGGGGATGACTTATGACGTTAAGGTAAACATAATGTAGGAAACTAGTCAATACATTGTTTTAAATCACTAAATATTGAAATTGACATCTTTTCCTGTCAATTATTTTGTATTACACAATACATACACTTAGGATCTCAATTATCCTGAGTCTGATGTCTTCTCTAAACAGTATTGCGTTTAATGCAGGATCTTGATTTAACTAAGCCAGGAGTTCGTAAACCTCCCCCGAGGGCTGAGTTTAAAGTTACGACGGCAGAAGTTCTGAAAAAAGCTGATTTTAGGGTAAGTATATCTTGATTTAGTTTTACTTGTCACTCTTTGTTATTGTGAAACCTACACAAATACTACATGTCATGAGAAAAGCCTTCAGTGAATGCCTTTCTATTAGTGAGGTTATGGTCTAATTTAAAGGTGAGAGATCTAAATGCTTCTTTTTTGTAAATTCCTTTCTTCTTCTGTTCTCAAATTCGTTCTGGTGCTGCCTTTCCTTGCTTCAATATTTAAAAGTTACGTGGATAGAAAATTCAAACCATTTTTAGAATAAGAGGTAGCTCATCCTGCCCAAGACAATGCCAGAGATCATATTTTCTTTACCATTGATGATAATTTGTGTTGGGCGGAGTGGTGCATCATCAGAAGTCTGTGTACTTGATTGCTATTTTTTCTAAAGATTATAAGAGTATCAAAGAATGCATTTGATTCCTGCTCTGTTGGATTTCCAGTAAATCATTGTTCATGATAGAGAAGTAAACAATGCAGAATTTTCTTTATATATTAGATTTAGTATTGTAAGTGATTCATTTTTCTTACTATTCCTTGAGATTTTGAGTTAAGAAGATGGTACTGGGCATTTGAAAAATCAATTAACATCCTAATTTCCCAAGGTTAGAAAAGGGCAACAACATTCACATTCACATTCACATGAGCTAAATGTTGTTGGCACTAATTTCTCTATGGTTATCTTAACTCAATAGATGTTATCATCGTGTATTGGTAGGCATGTTCTAAATGTTGTTTTAGCCTTTCTAATCAATATGGTTCTTTTCAAATGTTGCTGAGTGATTATTCCCGTTGGACTTAAATTGATAGTGCTAACTTCTGGCTACTTTTATGTATTATAGTTGTTGTTGGCACTAATTTAGAGAAATCATATTATATTGGGTTGTTTTGACCGTGAATGTATTTGCTTGGACAGAATATACGATTTCTTGCAAATTTCTTAACGGATGCTGGAATTATCATCAAAAGGAGCCAGGTGAAATAGAATTATTCTTCAATCAATTAAATTTGATGAACTTCTTGTGTATGATGTAAATATTCCTCATTCTTTGCTCCTTCATCATTTTTTTTTTGCAGACTGGCATCAGTGCCAAGGCCCAGAGGAAGGTTGCTAGGGAGATCAAAACAGCCAGAGCCTTTGGTCTAATGCCTTTCACAACAATGGGGACAAAACAATTTGTTTTTGGAAAAACTATGGAGGGTCTCGATGAAGACTATGAGTATGAAAATTATGATGTGATTGCTGATGCAGAATAAACAAATGGCTCTATAAATGCCTAAAGCTGCTTGTCTGAGGGTTGGAATTGTAACACACCTTCTCCATATTTGCCTTGCCCTAAAAGAACACTGAAACTGGAACCGAAAAGATCTCGATTAACTTCAAAAGTATTTCTCCTTTTTTTGAAACCCCTATGGATGTTGTGAGCTTGGTTTGTGAAATTATTAGCCTTACACATGTACAAGTGCATTTTTGCTAGTTTTATTTTGTTTTATTTACCTTTAGTATAGGTACTAATTTAAAATAATGGCATACAGGAACTCCATTTGTAAGAGAGGTTTTCAGCAATGGCCTTTAGTTGGTACTCATGGCAATGACAATCTCTGCATGGCCATTTATCTTCTGCTTTTTGTTTTTATATTATTTTTTTTTTAAAAAAAAAAAAAAAGAAAAAAGAAAATCATTAACAACACAACTATGTTACAACTCTTAAATTACAATACGTATCTCCAAGCACGTGTCGCAAAAAAAGCTTTCTAGTTTCTCAAACTTACCAAAGACTTGGGTCATTTACATCTACAAACATATCTTATTTTCAAATTTTTGACCGCAAATTTTGGCTACGTTCTAAGACTTATCAAGACTAGTCCATTTACAGGAATACCTTTTGGCAAATTCTAACAAATGATTGAAAAAAAAAAACAGTCGTTCAATATACACACGAGGACGAATACCCACGAACAAAAATGCAATGCAATGCAATGCAATGAATCATACAGAAAACTCTTTTGTAACAATGCTCTGATCATAAGGTGAGGTGAAGGTTGACATGGTAGCAGCAGCTGAGTCCGAAAACATAGTTGAACCGTCTAGTTTCTCTGAGGTAGAGGGTAGATTATACGATGACGACGTTGTATTATCACTGTCACTGGAGTGGAGCTTGGAAGTTTTCTGAGGGCCTCTCACTTTGAGGTCCATGAAATCTGTTATCAAACCAGGCTTTGTGATCCTACTGTCATAAACTTCTATCTCTCCGGTCAGCATCTTAACCACGGTTGACATCGTTGGCCTCAGCTTTGGTGCATCTTGCGTACAAAGAAGACCTATTTTAAGAAATCTACAAGCCTCCTCGGCATCAAAATCCCCGTTCATTGATGAATCTACCAGCCCAATCAACTCTTTGCGTTCGTAGAAGTGCCATGTCTACAAAAATAAATAAATAAACAAAAGTGCTCTCTGTCGATAAAGAATATTTTTTTTTGCAAATATTTCATTAAAATAAATAAAATCTTCTAGCTATACAAGTTTTCTAAACAGGCACAATTAAGTCTTTCAATAAAACAACGAAGAATCCCAGATATTACAGAACATGAGTGAGGAAGTATGCAACATTATAAATAGTTATCCGAGAAAATGGTTGTTAGAGTTCATATATTGCTTGTGATATGTTGACAGTAAGAGATGGCTACGAAAAACAAAGTCACTTTTAAATGATACATATTCCTAGAGCTAAGCAAACCCGAGTTTGAAATCAAAGTGTTCATCACACCTTGAAATCTTTTGGAATCAATAAATTTACAAGTATCTGCCCGACAGGTGGCTCTAGGAATCAAATGTCAGACTGTGGAGCCAGCCACAAATCGAACCACACAGTCCACAGTCTATGCTTGAGCGTCAACATCACCTTAAAGAACATTACATGGTCTTCTAATAAGTTTCACAGAAAATTCTGCTTAAAAAGAACTTGTCGTTTCAAAACCAACAACTATTTTCTATTCAAAATCTATATTGTACTGACTCTATATATCAACATTTTGAAATTGAAGAATTACAGTTCTTCACATTTTGAAACAAGTTTAGCAGATGAAGTTGAAAACAAAATCTCAAGTAAGGAGAAAGCAAGTCTACCACTAAGCGCG
Source organism: Cannabis sativa (assembly GCF_029168945.1). Taxonomy (NCBI): domain Eukaryota; kingdom Viridiplantae; phylum Streptophyta; class Magnoliopsida; order Rosales; family Cannabaceae; genus Cannabis; species Cannabis sativa. The sequence continues at coordinate 35,562,430 of NC_083601.1, read as the reverse complement.
GATTCAAATACAACATAAAAGTCTGATTCAAACACACAAAACACTCACCCTTTCAAGCAGATATTGTTCTCCAGCTGGTAGTCGAGTATTTGTGTTACATCTTCCACTTACTATCTCCACCAGGAGCACCCCAAAACTATAAATATCTGCTTTTCTTGTTAGTTGCCCTCTTATCGCATATTCTGGTGCCAAATAGCCTCTATAACACAAAAGAAAAAGCAAATGTAAATACAAGGTAGTGAACATTACAAAATGAGGGGACAGTTTCTTGGATTACAGAGATGCTAATACAGACAAGTCATGAACTCTCATCAAATATGATAGCAAAAAGAATGTATAGTTGATTTTAAGCATTGTACTACATAAAGACCTTAGTTATGTGATGCATGGATGGCAACAGAAAGACTAATTTACTTTGTGTTGTTAATGTTCATGACAATCTCTTTCAAGAATCAATTTTGTTTTAGTTATGTTATCTGAAACGAAAGAAAAGGTGAAAAATCAATAACAGAAAGTTGAAAAGAAAAACATCTATATCTAAACTTACATCGTTCCTGCCACACGTGTGCTAACATGAGTCATATTTGATGGGATAAGCTTTGCTAGACCAAAATCAGAAATTTTTGGTGTCAGATCTCGGTCCAACAGAATATTGCTGGCTTTGATGTCTCTGTGAACAATATAAGGTTGCACTTCCTCGTGAAGGAATGCAAGGCCACGTGCAACCCCTACGCAAATTTTATACCGTGTTTGCCAACTAAACTGAATACTACTATAAGCGTGCCCTCCACCTGAAATGAAATGGCCTTGGAGCATTCAGTTTCCATTTGGTTATATACATTATGGGAAATGCACATCTCTTGACCGAGAAAATAATACAAAGTACATTCCTAAAATGAAAAACAATATCCAACTGGTAATACAGACAAGTTATGAACTCTCATAAGAGTTATATATAAATATATATATATATATATATGCATGTAATGAACACAATAATATATTGCGCAAGAGAATAAACTTATAAAATTACCAAGGAGAGTTTGGGCCAGACTATTATTCTCGAGGTAGTTGTACACCAAAATTCTGTGATTCCCTTCAACACAGCAGCCATAAAGCTTAACTAAATTTTCATGCTCTATCTTTGAGATAACCTCAATCTCTGTCAAAAATTCTTTTACTCCTTGCCTTGATTCAGCTGAAAGAACTTTTATAGCAGCAAGCTTCCCATCTTTAAGCCGTCCCTGAATATCAATGGTAATATACCAAGAACGCCTCATTTAAAAAGATGGGAGATTCATTCAGAGCACCATGTGAAATAGTAAATCAGTAGTCACTTTACCTTATGCACAGAACCAAAACCACCCTCTCCGATTTTATTATGTTGACTAAAATCCTCAGTTGCAGTTTTTAATTCTCTATAGGTGTAAAGTTTCACATCATGAATTCCAGAAACATCTGTTGATGGGTATAAAGAAACTGTTAGAATACTTTAGTGTTGACGAGTCTTGTGATATTCTATGCACAGCACCTTCGTTTTTTCCATGCATTAGACCTTGTTAAGATAAATAAAGTAACAACAGAAAAAAATTAGTTGCTATAGTTTGTATTCATTAAAAAATACAGCTTACCATCTTCAACATCAAAACCATGGTTTCTTGCATTGTTCCCCTTCCTACTGAATAAGAAAGACATGCAAGTCATAATTGCTGAATGACAGTCCACGCTATTCCTAACTCAATGGTCACAGTGAATACCTGCTAGAAACAAAACCAGTACATCTTAGTTCACAGAAAATGATGCAAGACACATTTGAATTTGTGCATTTATCTAGAAAACTCTCCATAATTTGAAACAAGACCACCATGAAACGATCCCACTTTTAGAATAATAATATATTTCTAACCATATAATTTATCCAAGACAAGAGAAGAGAATTAGAGGAAAACAAAATAAGCAGAGAAATAGAAGGAAAAAGCAGCAATGCAACACCATTTAAGGGTTGGGGGAGGGCCCAAAAATAAGTAAGTGAAGCAAATATTATTGCTACCAAAGTCTGATGTGAAATACAAAATTTACATACCAATCTAAACTAAAAACTAAACGATGGTAAGATTAAATAAACTAATTAGGCTCAAACATAATCTCATCAGTTCTCCAAATTATTCCTAAAGAACAAAGAAACAGATTCAAAAGTAGCATTCATATGGAGAAAAAGAAAAATAGTGCAAACATAATAAGGCTGTATGTGTTGAAGCATCAATGTGAACTCGAATTTTCAATGTCACTTCTTGATTAGAAGTAAGATGAAAAGTATGCAAGTTTTAATTCAACTTGACCCTATCACAGAACAGTTAAAGAAGAAACACTACCCAATACAAGAACCAAATGGGCACATACAAGAGAAATACAAGATTGTAATAACAAGGAAACTACAAATTAAGTAATCCATCTTCTTCTTTGAGAATATGAAAGATAGTTCTTTTAGCAGGGATCAATTAGAAAGGCCACAGCATGTGACCACATCACTAAACAAAACCCAGATAACAACATCTCCACCAAGTACCAATCTAATTTTAGATAACACAATAAAAGAGAGAATTTTGGTTTAAACATCCACAGCATATGACCGTATCATTAATTGAAATTCGATTATACCAATATGCTTAAAAAAATAAAAAAAAATACAAAAAATCATCCAAAATAACCCCAAACATACGTTATCAAAACCCAGAACCAGTCTCCTAAAAAATAAGAAAAGAAGGAGACCCAGATGAGAAAATCACCTCAGAAGCTGAGAAAATTCAAAAAGGAAGAGTCCCTTTGAGCTAGAAGAGAGAAACCGAAGAGATTGAGCAGTTGTTGAACGGCGGCTGGATATGGGAGCTTGGGTTTGTGATTGTCAGTAAAAAACAATATAAAAGAATAAAAGAAGAGAAAATATGGGTCTTTGAAATAATAAATCTATAATATTTATACGAGGAGCCAAAGTAGATGTGTGTATGTATAGGTATATGTATATAACTCGGTTTGAATAATTCAGATATAGTGTAGAGAATTAGAGATTGAGTTTACTGTCGTTTCTCCGTATCTGTACATGACTGACATAAGAGAGAGAGGGAGAGAGAAACGTGTATTTGACGGAGTTAAGATGTCTGATGAGGCTTGGTGGTGAGAATTTAAGCAATGGTGTCGTAGTTCGGCTTTGACATGAAAATTCCCACACTGCTTCTTCCTCGCTTTCTTCTTCGTTTCCAGTTCAACTGGTCAACCTTTCACGTTTCTCTCTCTACTTTCTCTCTCTCTCTCTCTCTCTCTCTCTCTCTGCATTTAATTATAAATTTCCAATTTTGCGCCTTTCTTAGACCGATTATTACATTCTATTGACATTTTAAAGCTTTTTAAGTTTTATGTTCACACTTTTAATAATCATTTTCTTAGTTTTTTTTAGAAACATTATCATATTTGACTTTGTTTTAACATAATATAGATTACAATTATTACACCTTATAAAACAAAATTAACCAAAGATGAAAATAATCGTCAAATTAATGGTGCAAACAACATTATTAGATTATTAATTTCTTATTTGTTATTGGCTTTTAGTTAGTTGAGTAATTTATTAATTATTACTAATTAATTGTTATTGCCTCGTGCTGGAAAAAATAAATGGATCAACTTGAACTAATAAGATAAATAAATGAAATGCCAAAATGTACTAAAGAGACCAAAATGTTCTCGCCTCCAAATGAATAAGCAATTTATGTTTATATAATAAATCCCAGATAATCCTTCAAGTTCTTCAATTAATTTAAAAATAATGAAAAATTAAACTAATTTCATTATTAATAAAGTGATGAAAAGTCCAATGAATGAATAGAATCTCATCCTACTAATTAACCAAAATAAAGTATCTATGGACAACCCACCATGAATAGAATAAGACTAGAAAGACTTTAGGATTTACATTTACAATACTACTTTTCAAAATTTAAGGAGAATTTAAATGTTTTTTCAAAATAATAATAATAAATCTTATCCAAAATAATTGTACTTTTTTTTACAACTTAAGAAAATCTTTAACTCTTGAAACTATGTGGCTCCACTTAGTTGGATTAGAAACATTACAAAGTTTGTGAGTTGTACCTTTCATTTCTTTTTCTTTTTTTTTTCTTGTTTCATAAAAACAAAAGATAGTTAACATTATCTACTATCAAAAGACATTTAACAAAATTTGTTTTAATAACTACTAACTATAATATTTGTTTTTTTTTTTTCTTTATGAATACTAACTATACCATTTGTTCACCGAGTTTTTAAATTTATATTCGGTCCGTTTACTCTTGTTGCTCTTTAGTAGTGTTTCTGTATTTTTCTCAAACAAAAAAATAAATAGAAAACAAAAAAGATAGTTCACATAGCTCTTCTAGCAAAATAGTGGGCTTAATTTTTTAAAAGATAATTACATAAAATACTATTGTTTTTAATTTTTACATTTTTATGTTTAAATATTTTTTTATATATTTTTACGGTATTTTATAAAAATAACAAAAAAAATTATATAATTGTATTATAAAAATAACAATAAATTAGCAAAAAAAATTGTATTTTCTATAAATAAAATTATAAACTTTGTAAAAATATTTAAAATTCTATAAAACCGTATTTTCGTAATTAGTTTAAGCCTTCTAAATTATAAATGAATATACATAATACATTTTATAGTTCCATGTAATCAACTTATTAAAAAAATATATCTTTTTTTTCCTTACAATAAATTTCATTTATATTTATTTGTAATAATTAAGAGCATTCCTATATCAATTTCTTCATAATAACTAAAAAAATATATTAATTATACTCATCCATTTAATCATAATAATTAAATTTAAATGGTTATAAAATATATTAATTGAAATCTATCTATATTAAACTCAATGTAGAGTACATCAAAATAAAAGCTGATCATGATAAATTTATTATATAAGATTTTCAGAAAATATATATTATATAAGAGTACGTATAATTATGTTATTTATTATAATGAAGAAACAAAATTCAAAGCTTAATTTGTCTATGAAAACAAAATCCAAAGCCTAATTTATTTATTTATTAAGAGAAGTAGTTTTGTAACGTGAGATGAGGAGTGACCAATTAAATTATATTTGTTTGAAAAATATAATAATGTGTGAATCAAGATATAATATAGTAATTGATTATAGATAAATAATAAAATTACATGGCCAATTTGGGAGCAAGTGAGATAGAGCTCCCACCAAAATATAATATATAAAATTTATATAAAATATAAGTCAAAGCCTAACACAGTTCTTCTCTCCATAAAATTAAGTAGGGCCCTAACTCAAAAGAATAGGCCGAGCCAACTGCTCTCCTTGCAATTGTATGATATATTCTTCTTCTTCTTTTTAACTAGTGATTTGTTTTAAATAAATTGTATTATATATATATTTTTTTTAAAAAAAATTAAGGCTCAAATTTGTATGACAATAATAGTTTTAACTCAATGATTGATATTCTTTCAAAAAAAAAAAAAACTTAATGATTAATACAATGTAGATACATACCGACTCTTTATTTAAGATTATTGAAATTTATTGTTGTTGTCTTATTTAATAAAAATAATCAAATTTTAGTTTCCTTTTCTCTACTTAAAACACTCGTATTTATTTATTTATTGTTGACTTTTATACCCCACTAATCAATTTTACGGTGTATGTATAGTGTAAAAATAATTAAGAGTATATTTGGTATTGTTTTCTGTTTTTTATTTTTAAAAAAGTGTTTTCAAAAATGAGAACAAAAAATAGTTTTTGAAGTTTTTAAAATACAAGTCGCGTTGGTTAGTGTTTTCTAAAAATAATATTGACCAAGAGTGAATTTTGTTGTTTTCATGTGACAACAAAATATTGTTTTATTTTTTGTAACTTTATTTTCTGAAAATTGTTTTCAAAAAACATGGCCAAACAAGCCTACTTGTTTTCTAAAAATAATTTTCTGTTTTTAAAAACAAAAAACAGTTTTTTAGTTACGATGTCAAACATGCACTAATTTTTTGGTAGGGAATTTAAGGGGAGTTCTCCCATTCTTATTTTATTAAAGATTTTAATTCTCATCTCCGTTTATTTCTTATTAGAGATGGGCGAGAAATCTCCTAATGTAAAAATAAAATTTATTTTAAAAAGAGTTTTTTTGCAGTTATATATTTTCGACTATCACTCAATTTGCACTTAATTCTCTGTAAGCTAAAATTTTGACAGTAAAACCCTCCAAACAACTGATAGCAAATTTAAAGTGTCATCCATTTTCCATAACTGCCAATATAGACTGCTTATGTGTACACTTTTACACATGTGTTACATTATATTGGTATACCTAATATTATTATTTTAAAAATATAAAAATTATTTAAAAATTTATAATATTTTTTATTTTTATAATTTTATTTAATTTCAAAAGAAATTTTGAAAATAATTTTTAAATAATAATAATGATAAGTGTACCAATATAAACATATCATGTGTATAAGAGTGTATACATAAGCAGTCCATAGTGACACTTAACTGGATGACATCTTAAATTTGCTACCTGTTTAGTAATTTGGAGGGTTTACCACTTCAAATGAAAGTGAAAACGGCAGTTAGAAGGGTTTAGCTGCCAAAAACTCTTTTAAAAATGTAAATGTATAAAATAATTAAATCATATAATTAAAATATTACACATTATTTATTATTTAATATACTAACTATTATACAAAAAATATAACTTAAAAAAATATAAAAATAATACTAATATACTAAAAAATACAAATACATATTATAAAATATAAAATATTAATTAAAAAATAATTAATAAATTAAACGGGTTCTCATCAAGGCGAAGAGTGTCATTATCCCTTTCTCGTTTAACATTGGAAAATAAAAAATAATTTTCATCCCCACTCCGTTCTCTATTCCGAGTTCCCCCATAATTAAGAAAATGTGCAACCTTATGTATGTACCAATAATTTTTTAATTGTATAATTTCAATAATGTTCTTTATGAAAATAAAAACATACACAATTTACTGTTGAGAAAAAAATAAAAACAATTTACAATTTGCATTCGTACGATTTTTGTTTCTTTCTTACTTACTAGTAACTAGTTGGTAATATATATTTTTTTAACCCAATAAAATTAAAAACTAGTAATATCCTTAAAAAAATCTTAAAATAAATCTAAGAGATAAATGTAAAACGTACAATTTTGATACCAACACTTTAAAATTTTCAGATCTGAATCTTGACTGTAATACTACTTGTTGAGAAATTGATAAACTTCAAGCACAACATAATAATAAAGAAGTGAAACAAAACAATTTATTCAGTTTAAAACAAAACATAATAATTTCAAAAATACACTCATTCACAATCTCAATCTCTCTATCTAAATCTCAATACATTTTTTGTTTCTTCCTCACTCTCATCACACAACAAACTCAAACTCACTTCTCTTTTCACGACCTACTCTTTTCTTCACACACGTTACTCTTTCTCACACACAAAAAATATATATTTATAAAGCTACAAAACTTAAGCACGAAGACACTCTAAAACTTAGTCATAAAGACTAATTTTCTCACAAGTAAATAATTACTAAAAAAATATATAACTTTACAAATATAGAAATAAATAAATAATTTGAATTAAATTCCAATAAAACTTAAAATTATTTTTGGTAGGAAAGGAGAGTGAGATTAGGGGTGTGCATAAATCGATCCAATCCGATGAGAACCGACCGATCCAATTACAACCGACCGCCAAACATTGGATATCCAATTGTGATCGGATCGGATTGGATGTTATTTTTAAATATCCAATTGGATCGGATCGGATGGTGGATGGGGTGTCTAAAAATCCAATACATCCAACATCCAATCGAACTAATTAGTATTTTCATTTAGTTTGGATGAGTAATTAGATTTTATATTGTTATATGTCAAATTTATATGTATATATGAAAATTAACATTAAAGTTTTACTTTTTTTTTTCTTAGATTGGATGGATCCAGTCCAATCCAATACATACTGGATCTAAAATATTGGATGGATCCGATCCGATCCAAAAAATACTAGGTCTAAAATATTAGATAAACCCAAATTAAACAAATAAATATATATGAAATACATCCAATGGATAGAACTGATCAAATCCAACATCCAATGGATGTTGGATCGATTGGATGACGAAATTAATTGGATCGGATTTGGATTGACCTAAAATCATTGGATGTGATCCAATGAACACCCCTAAGTGAGATGGATGAAGAATCTATTAACTCTCTCTTGTGTTGTTTGGTATTAATAACAAAGGTAAAAAGATTGAGAGAAAATTATTAAGATTACCCTAATAACTTTCTTACTATAAATATTTGTTATTTTTGAAATGATAATTTTGGTATTTGATATTTTAGTTCTGTCTTTTACTCAAATTTTTAGGAAAATTAAAATTTGAAGGTGTCCCTCCACCCACCCCTTCTACCAAACAAAGGATTTAGTATTTACCTCTCATTTCAACTCTTCCCTCCCTCCACCCTTCTCCTTCCATTTCCATTCTTCCTATCAAACATATTGTAAAAGTAGGTTAGGTGGGGTCATTTGGGCAACAATTTTTATCGACTACGTTGATGATATCCAATGTAATTCAATAATTTAATAAACTTGTAGGTAATATTGGGGTGTTCATGTGATTCATTCCGTTCTATTCTGCTTATAATGCATTTGATTCGCATTAAGTGTAGATTTTATATTTTAGATCAAATTTAATCCGCATAGTAACTCAAATCTAATCCGCAAAAGTGCAGATTAGATCGGTTATTTTAGATCTGTTACTTTTTAATATTGAATTATTTAATATAAATTAAAAAATATTTTTTTTACATAACTAACAACAAAATAAAAAAAAAAAATTATTATTTTATGTATCAAACAACAAATTAAAAAAATAACAAAAAAAATTTGAGGAAAACAAAAAAAAATTACAAATTTAAAGTAAGACCAAAAGAATTATATGTATAAAAAAATTTATAATATTTTTTTAGATTATATTTTCTTTATAAATAATAATGAAATATACATTTGATATACTATATTTTTGAAATATATTTGTATAATATGTATTATATTTTTATATTAAAATATTAATTGTATATATAATTTTTTTAAAAAAATATATATAAATATATGTGGATAGATCGTTTATTTTCATGTTAATTAATATTCAATCAGCATAAGTGCGGATTTTAGATTTTCTAATCCAATCAATCCGCACAAGTACAAATATCCGTACTTTGTGAATTGAATTTAATTATATTGGATTAAGTATTTTATGGACATCTAATAGTATTAATAATATATATATATTTTTTTTGAATCAAAAATAATTTTATTCATAAACTTTCAGCATAAATAATAGTCTTTAAATCAAAAGGAGCATCATGCTCACTGAAAGTACAATCTGACTTCAAACAAGACCCTCGAGCAGCAATACAGTGAGCGGCCTTATTAGCAGATCGTTTAACAAAAATTACAAAAATATTATTTAATGACAATACTAATTCTTGACAATCACGAACAAGCAATCCAAACTGGGAAAGCATAGCAATTGAACTTTTAAATCATGGTGTATAAGAAGGTTTAAACTCGTATGATGAGGTAAGAACAATTTAATCACAAATTAAATGTGACATTAGAAAATAAAATTAAACAAATGGAAAGGAGGCATGGCTAAAAAGTCAAAAAGTCAATTCCAATATTCTTCTTATTATTTCAAAAGGTGAGCATGTACCATTTAATTGTCAAATTAGGTGACCAATTCGTGTCATTATCACAAGGATTAGAGATCACCTTTTCCAACTACTTATTATGATTTATTATCTTTATATGTAGAATTAATAATATAACATAAATATACATATATAATATTTTAGTGACTCTCCCTTCTTAATATGAGAGTTAAGACCAAGACTAGAATTTGTGTACATATTATGTACGTGCCATTTACTTATGGTCATTCAGCACAATATGTATGAATTATTTCCCTTTCAATATAATATAATTTTTTCTCTAATAAAATAATAAAAAGTTTCAATAACTGAAAGAGGCAAAAGCCTACTAGAAAATAAATAAAATAAAGGTCTGAACATACAGAGGAGAGAAATATCACCAAGGCTAGGCTTTGGCAAAGGAGAAATACTTTGGTGCACAGTTATGTGCTTTTAGCTGGATAACTTTGTGGGAGTATTAATTTATTTATTTCCTTTTAGAAAAAAAAACTTAAATTAAATAAAAATATATAATAATAAATTAAAATTAAAATATATAATAATAAATAAATATAAATAAATAATTCGTAGCAAAAAAAATAATATATCATATATAATTAAGAATATATCATAAATATATAATAAAATATTTTATCATATTTTTTATTTAATAAATAATTAAAATAGTAAACTAAAAATACTTGAATAATATTTAATTGTTTATCTTAAACACTAATTTAATATAAATATTAATATTTTAAAATATTTATATAAATTTTTTAGTAATTTAAAAATAATATATAATTTTATTGTCATATTTTTTTCTTAGAATCAATTTAAGTAACTATTATTTAATTAATAATATTCTAAATTTTAAAAACTTATGTATAATAATTCAAAATTATACATTTTTACTAATTTTAATGAATAAGTTTTTGATAAAAAAATATATAAATAAATGTGCGATAATTATTTCCTTTAAATTCTTATTAAATTTAAAATATATTAATAAAATTTAAATTAAAAAAACGATAAAAAAAAATCCCACCTGCATGGGATTATTTATCCCACCCTGCTGGATGGGATAAATAATCCCAGACAGATGAGGTTAACTGGATTAGTTATCCAGACTTCTAACATGCCCAAACATTGGATTGGACAAATTAACCTGTCTAATCCAATCTAGTCCTGCGTACCAAACAGGCCCAAAGAGGAGAGAAATATCACCAAGGCTAGGCTTTGGCAAAGGAGAAATACTTTGGTGCACAGTTATGTGCTTTTAGCTGGATAACTTTGTGGGAGTATTAATTAATACTTGTAAGTTTAGTTGTCTGTTAATTCGTTAGTTATATTTTCAGTTAGTTTCTCAACTAACTTTGTGTTTGCCTTGTAATTCCTTGATTATAAATAAAACTAAGGTGCCGTTTGGTAATACTTTTGTTTTTTAATTTTTTAATCACAAAATGAAAGTAAAATTTTTGTTTTTAAAAAATTTATTTTTGAAAAACAAAAATGCGTTTGGTAACCATTTTTGTTTTTCAATTTTAAAAACAGAAAACAAAAGTGTGTTCTATAAAGTTTATTTTATTTTTATTTTTTGATTTTATTTAAGTCGGGTCTAGGTCCGGGGTCGGATTCGGGTTCAAGTCTAAAGCCGGGTTCAGCGTCAGAGCCCTGGGGAGGGGATTTGGGTCCGGGTCTGGTCGTAATCTAAAAGATTGATTAAGAAAAAAAAAACTGTTTAAAAAAATATTGAAAGTGATTTTTTTTTTTGTTTTTAAAATTTTGATTCCTAATTATAAAATTGAAAAGTAAAAACAGTTTTATAGAACATGTTTTTGAATTTTTTTTTCGCTTTTCTACTTTTAAAAACAGAAAACTGATTAAAAAGTGTTACCAAACGCCACCTAAGCTTTTCAGTTAAATTGCTCCCTGTTTTCTTTTGAGATTTGTTTTTTGGTTTTACCTTTTATTGTTTAGCTTATTAAGCTTTTTTTAGGAGAGAGTGACCTACAAAATTACAGCGAGCAAGGGAAGTGGTCACTTCCAAACCAAATCTAAGTGTTCACTAACTCAATAGAAATTTAGACAAGATTGTGAGCTGTTGTATTTCTTTGCCTCTTGACATGAGAAAGGGAAACCGTTGGGAAGGAAGTTAACACTTCTTTTAGAGCATCCACAAGTGCTCCATAATCGATAAGGGTACTTTCTTAAGATTTAATATCCCGAACAAGGTTCAGATAGTCCATCTCCAAATGGTGGATTATAATTTGCTTGTCTTGACAATAGTGCAGTGCTTATAGTAACGCCTATGCTTCTGCAATTTTTGGTTGCATCATGTTGCGGTTACTCTTCGCAAACACATCAATGTTTGTCCTGATGAGTTACGGACCAAAGCACATAAGCATGTTTTCTCCTCTTTTATTTAAACTGTTCCACCAACGTTGAGTTTAAGTTGTTCTGCTTCTAGAGGAATCCAAGCAACGTCTTGAGGTGAAGCAACATCTTGAGCGCCTGAGGAATGTAGACATTGTGCTTGTTGGTAGGATTGAAGGTAGTCTGGAGCTTCCGAATAAGTCCTAAAGAGCCGTTCCTTCAAATTTCTGTCCAAATCTTCTTGATAAATAAACATAAATAAACTATTATATACACATGAATTCAATTAGAAAAATTTGCATGACTAATAATTGAAAAAAATCTCTATTGTAACTAGCGCTGCAACCACTTTAGAAATTCAAACCGTAAATTTGAAAGAAAAAAAAATTAAAAAAAAATAGTATATGGAGTAATTCCCCTTAAAAAATTACAAAAATACGTTAACACATTATTTATTTTTACGCTTTGAACTTTTTTATCTACAAAAATACATTTTTAGTAAAAATAATAATCATTTTTAATTATTTTATAATTTATTTATATTTGTATTATAATTGTCATGAGATTATTTTTTTATTTGTTTTATAGTGTATTTATAATTTTTTTAATTAGAGTATAGTTTTGTGTCTCCTATAATATACAACTCGTTAATAATATTCTTGAAATATAACTTTTACAATAATATGGTTCTTTTATCATATTTTATTTAATTTTATGGTGAAACGAGTAACACAAGGGATAATTGATAAATGGATATAAAATAAATGTTTTTCACTAATTTTACATTAAAGATTAAACAATTAAAAAATATAAATATAAATTATAATATTAAAAAATATAAATATAAATTATAATATTAAAAAATATTTTAAAGGATAAAGAATTTTTAATTTCATTCTTTTATTAAATGTTATCCACCATATCACTCATTTGATTATAAAATTAAATAAAATGTAATTGTTAGGCTAAAATTAGTCTAAGATTCGGGTCATATTTCGGTTAGTTTTCACTCTTTGTTTCTAGTTTTAGGGCTATATTACGCTTGATTCTTTTGTTTCAGGTCCTCGGGCATTTAAAGAAAGTATGTACAAGAATTGAGGAAAAACGGTGAAAGAATCGAGAAGAAAAACCAAAATTGGTGTTGTTGCCTATTCCCGTCGCGACGGGAAATTTGCCAGTCGCGACGGGAACTGACAGAAAGTTTCAAAAATTCGATGCTGAACTCCCGTCGCGACGGGGGCTTTGCCAGTCGCGACGGGGACCCTTATGACGGGATTTTTGGGCAATTTCGTAATTTCACGAATTTTGAAGATGAGAATTGGTTTAAATAGCAAGGGTTCGTGAAAAATAGAGAGTATTCAGAATTGGAACCCTAGAAACAAAGAAGGAGGCTAGAAGAGCGGCTTGTGGCGACCCGGATCAATTGCTTCAACTAGTTCTTTCTCTTCTCTTTAATTTTTCTATGTTCTTTTCTATTTCAATGTAAATTATGGATTTGATTATGGATGTTTTGAACTAAACTCCTATTTAGGGAGAGTGATGAATGTTGTTTAAGTTTTTCCTAGTTAATGATTAATTGCCATTCCTCCATCTTGATTGTGAATACTATTCATATTTGTGTTTAATTTCCATGTGCAAGATTGATCACCTTTTACATGTTTTATGATCTCAATTCAAAATCTGAAAAGTGAGAATTGAGAATGCTAAAATTGGATAGTCTAGGTTTTGATGTGAAACGAAAGTATTTACATAGCCTTTGTGACATTTAGATTATTGCTTAATGCTGATTTCATGTTGGTTTAATTAAGAGATTAATTAGAGAGCATGAGATTTAGAACCTAGAAGATCTGAAAAGAGCTAGGTTAATTCATAATCTGTCATTCACTTCAAGAGAAGGATAGCATTTAAACATTAACATTGGTAACTTAACAACAGGATTCGTCTCCCTATTTTCTTATCTTGATTAATCTTCCTTTGTTATTTTTAATTTTCTGCATTGTTTTATTTAATTCATTAAAAGTATTCTTTTACCAGATAGAATTAATAGTATAATTTAGTAGTAATTAGTCCAATTCCCTGTGGTTCGACCTCACCTGTGTGAGTTTACTACTTGATTGCGTATACTTGCGTAGTGATTATAGATTTAGCAACAAGTTTTTGGCGCCGTTGTCGGGGAATTGTTTAAAGATTAATATTACATAAAATTATACTAACTTCTACTTTGGTATATTTTCTCTTGCTAATTTTCTAACCTTTTTCTTGCAATATTTTCTTGATCTATTTCAGGAATCCTAAGTGTATGCGCCGTCAAGGACAAGCAGTCATATTACCAGTTGATCCTGAAATCGAGAAAACTTGCAGGAGGAATCGAAAGAACAAAAGGCAAGAAAGAGTTTCAGCAACTGCTGAAACATCAGAAATCATGGCTGCCAATGTGAACAATAATGTTGGAAACAATGGGGGTAATAACGGTAATAATGGAGGCGTTGTGGAAGATCAAGCTAATGGCCGTAGCTTGAGAGATTACATTCTCCCTACTCTGACGGGAGTGCAGTCATGTATTAGGCCACCGGCAGTGGATGCAAACAACTTCGAGATTAAACCTGCCATCCTTCAAATGGTGCAGTCTTCGCCCGCCTTGGTGGCCTACCTTCTGAAGATCCTAATCTGCATCTCTCTAACTTCATGGAACTCTGTGAAACTTTTAAAGTTAATGGAGTTAGCGATGATGCCATTCGACTGAGATTGTTTCCATTCTCACTCAGAGAACGAGCCAAGAGTTGGTTGAACTCTTTGCCACCCAACTCTATTGCCACCTGGAATGATCTGGCAACAAAATTCTTGTCAAAGTTCTTTCCTCCAGCGAAGTCTGCAGAGCTGAGAGGAGAAATCAATAACTTCTGCCAACAAGATAATGAATCTCTCCATGAGGCTTGGGAGAGGTTTAAAGATCTGATCAGGAGGTGTCCTCATCATGGTATAGAGAAGTGGATGCTGGTTCACAACTTCTACAACGGGTTGGTTGGTAATACTAGAACTCTAATAGATGCAGCAGCGGGCGGAGCTTTTATGAGAAAGAGTGCTAATGAGGCGTATGATCTATTGGAGGAGATGGCTCTAAACAACCAGAAGGGCCAACCGAAAGGAGTCAATCTAAGAAGGTAGCCGGTGTGTTAGAAGTTGATGCCATCACAAAGTTAACAAGCCGAGTTGAGGCATTGACAAAGCTAATTGCAGGGCAAGCTAAACAAGCCCAAATTGTTTGTGAGTTATGTGGAGGAAGTCATCACTTTTCGGAGTGTCAAGCAGATGTGGATGATTTGCCAATGGATGAAGCTAAGGCCATTGGGAATTTTTCACAGAACAACAACAACAACAATTATGGGTTCAACTGAATAACAACCGAAGAAACGTGGGTTCTATCGCAACGCAATCGTAACCAACAAGCTTAATCAAAGAACAAGCCTCCGGTGGAAATTCTAGTTTGCAAAAACGTATTTATCGCTCCGCTTATGACCGAAACTAGATCTTCAATTAAAGACTGCCGTACTCGGATGGGCCAGCTAGCAACTCAGGTAGCAACCCGCCCTCAAGGAAATTTGCCTAGCACAACTGAAGTTAATCCTAAAGAAAACTGCAAGGCAATTACCCTGAGGAGCGGTAAGAAGTATGATGGGCCTGAGTTACCACAACCAGTTGAGGTAGATGAAGAAATAACTGTTCAACTAGTGCAAACACCAACACCAACAGCAGAGAAAGCTACTGAAAGCTCAGCACTACCACAACAGTCTCCACCTATTAGCATTGATCATCATGTGAAAATACCCTATCCTCAGAGGCTCAGAAAGTCAAGCTTAGACAAGCAGTTCACCAAGTTTCTAGAAGTCTTCAAAAGACTTCACATTAACATTCCTTTTGCTGAAGCTCTAGAGCAGATGCCAAGTTATGTGAAGTTTATGAAGGAAATTTTGTCAAAAAAGAGGAAGATGGAAGATTATGAGACAGTGGCTCTAACTGAAGAGTGTAGCGCTATTCTACAGAAGAAACTCCCTCCAAAGCTCAGAGATCCAGGGAGCTTCACTATTCCTTGTACTATTGGAAAAATTGAAGGAATAAATGCACTATGTGATTTGGGAGCCAGTATAAACTTAATGCCTTTGTCAGTGTTTAAAAGACTGCAGCTGGGTGAAGCAAAGCCAACCACGGTAACTCTTCAATTGGCGGATCGATCACTAGCTCATCCCAGAGGAGTGATTGAGGATGTGTTAGTAAAAGTTGATAAGTTCATCTTTCCAGCTGACTTCATTGTTCTGGATATGGAAGAAGACAGCAATGTTCCTATCATCCTTGGGAGACCTTTCTTGGCAACAGGGAAAGCACTGATTGACGTTCAGAAAGGAGAGTTAAAGCTGAGGGTGCAAGGAGATGAAGTTGTATTTAATGTGCTCAAGGCAATGACCTACCCTACGGCTAGTGACAATTGTTTTGCAATTGATGTGGTGGATCAGTTGGTGGAGACAAAGACGCATATTGAAGACCCTCTTAATCTGACTTTGGTACAAGAGGAGGTGGTGGAACAAGACGGTAAGGAAGCTTATGAGTATGCTATGTGGCTCGACTCTTATGGACCGTTGAATAGAAGATACTATGAAGAGTTAGGAGTCATACCAACAAAGCCTACCCCATCTACTGAAAAGCCTCCTCAACTAGAGTTAAAAGTCCTACCAGATCATCTCAGGTATGAATATTTGGGAGAGAGTAAGACACTTCCTGTCATTGTGGCATCTTCCCTATCTTCTGTAGAGACAGACAAGCTATTACGGGTTCTAAGGAAGCATAAGAAAGCCATTGGATGGACTCTAGCAGATATTAAAGGGATCAGCCCCTCAACTGTAATGCACAGAATCTTAATGGAGGAAGGAGTGAAGCCTACCATTGATGCACAACGAAGATTAAATCCACCAATGAAGGAGGTTGTCAGAGAAGAAGTCTTAAAGTGGTTAGATGCCGGGGTAGCGTATCCTATTTCAGATAGTAAATGGGTAAGTCCAGTCCAGGTTGTTCCAAAGAAAGGAGGGATGACGGTGGTGAAGAATGAAAAGAATGAACTCATCCCAACTAGAACTGTCACTGGATGGAGAATTTGCATTGATTACCGGAAACTCAACAAGGCCACAAGAAAAGATCACTTTCCACTCCCATTCATTGATCAGATGTTAGACAAGTTGGCAGGTCAAGAGTACTATTGTTTCCTTGATGGGTACTCAGGGTATCACCAAATAGCTATAGCACCAGAAGATCAAGAGAAAACGACATTCACATGTCCATATGGTACTTTTGCTTTTCGACGAATGCCATTTGGGTTGTGTAATGCTCCAGCAACATTTCAGAGGTGTATGATGGCCATATTTTCAGATTTAATAGAAAAATGCATCGAGGTGTTCATGGATGATTTTTCAGTGTTTGGTTCATCGTTTGACCAATGTTTAAGCAACTTGGAATTGGTTTTAACAAGGTGTGAAGACTCTAATTTGGTGTTGAACTGGGAAAAGTGCCATTTCATGGTTACAGAAGGAATAGTGCTGGGACACAAAATCTCGAAAGAAGGTATTGAGGTTGACAGAGCCAAAGTATCTACAATCGAGAACTTGCCTCCTTCAGTTTCAGTTAAGGGAGTTCGAAGCTTTTTGGGACATGCCGGGTTCTATAGAAGATTCATCAAGGACTTCTCCAAAGTTGCCAAACCGCTATCTAATCTTCTTGCTAGTGGAGTACCTTTTGAATTTGGAAAAGATTGTCTTGAAGCATTCCAGATTCTCAAGGATAAGTTAATCTCAGCACCGATCGTGACTACACCAAACTGGGAATTACCTTTTGAAATCATGTGCGATGCAAGTGATTATGCGATTGGAGCAGTGTTGGGACAACGGGTTGACAAGGTATTCAGAACCATTTACTATGCAAGCAAAACCTTGAATGATGCCCAACTGAATTACGCTACTACAGAAAAAGAAATGCTGGCTATAGTGTTTGCATGCGACAAATTTCGACCCTATTTGATTGGCAATAAAGTGATATTGTATACAGATCATTCAGCAATCAAGTACTTGATGACTAAGAAGGATGCCAAACCAAGACTAATTCGATGGGTTCTTCTTTTGCAAGAATTTGATCTAGACATAAAAGATAAGAAGGGTACAGAGAACCTGGTAGCAGATCACTTGTCAAGACTAGAGCTGGAAGAAAGTCAGAATACAAAAGAGGTACAAATAAATGAACAATTTCCCGATGAACAACTCTTTAGTGTGAGGGAAAGTCTGATGGTACCATGGTATGCTGATTATGTTAACTTCTTGGCTGCCAATATCACTCCTCCTGAGCTATCTCGACAACAACTAAAGAAATTCTTCTCTGAGGTGAAACACTACTACTGGGAAGAGCCAATCCTCTACAAGCACTGTGCAGATCAGATAATAAGAAGGTGTGTGCCTGAAGAGGAGATGTACTCTATTCTTAATCACTGTCATGCTCTACCATGTGGGGGACACTTTAGTGGAACTAGAACAGCTGCCAAGGTGTTGCAGAGCGGATTCTTTTGGCCAACACTTTTCAAGGACGCTAGTACTTTTGTGAAGGCATGTGATCGGTGTCAGCGTACAGGAAACATCTCAAGGAGAAACGAAATGCCTTTGACAGGAATCTTGGAAGTAGAATTGTTTGATGTATGGGGGATAGACTTCATGGGTCCTTTTCCTTCATCATTTAGCAATCTATACATCCTATTAGCTGTGGATTATGTGTCAAAATGGGTGGAAGCCGCACACACCCGCCCTAATGATGGTAAAACAGTTCTTCGGTTCCTTCAAAAGAACATATTCACTCGGTTTGGAACTCCCCGAGCAATCATAAGCGATGAAGGGAGTCACTTTTGCAACAAACAATTCGAAGCACTCCTTTCGAGATATGGTGTTCGTCATAGAACAGCTTTACCTTATCATCCGCAAAGTAATGGCCAAGCTGAGATTTCTAACCGTGAAATAAAGATGATTCTGGAGAAAATGGTGCAGAGATCAAGGAAAGATTGGTCAAGAAAGTTGGATGACGCATTGTGGGCTTATAGAACAGCGTTCAAGACGCCAATCGGGATGTCACCATATCGGTTGGTGTTTGGAAAGGCTTGTCATCTACCGGTGGAGCTAGAACACAAGGCGTATTGGGCAATGAAAACTTTGAACATGGATTTAAAGGCTGCTGGTCAGAAAAGATTACTACAGTTGGATGAGTTGGAAGAATTCCGGAATGAGGCTTATGAGAACGCTAAGATCTATAAAGAGAGAACTAAAAGGTGGCATGACCGAAATTTAGTTAGGAAGGAGTTTCAACCTGGGCAACAAGTTCTACTTTTCAATTCAAGGTCAAGTTGTTTCCCGGTAAATTGAAGTCAAGGTGGTCGTGGCCATTTACAAGTGGTCGAGTGTTTCCTTTTGGAGCGGTGGAACTGAAAGGTGAAGGCCCTAATACTTTCAAAGTTAACGGGCAGCGGTTAAAGCTCTACTTGGGAGGTCAATTCGACCAAGCCAAGTCCGCCATGATTCTGGCGCCACTATGAAGATCTCGGTCAACGTCTAGCTGAATGACGATAAAGCAGCGCTATTGGGAGGCAACCCAATCTTTTAATTTAGTTTTACTTTATTTTTTTTTCTTTTTTCTTTTGAATTCGTAGAAGACATTTACAAGTGTTTGTGACATTTTAATTCGTTTCATTGCACTTAGGATAGATTTGCATTTGTAATTTTACAGTAAAATTGTGAAGAAAAAAAAAAAAAAAAATCTCAGGTCGCGATCGGGCCATTGCCCGTCGCGACTGGGATGATATGACTAAAAATCGAAAATTCTCTGTCAACTCCCGTCGCGACGGGCATACATTGCCCGTCGCGACGGGACACGATTTTTCAGCCTTTTAATTCCCAAATCGCACATAACCCTAAAAATCAATCAAACACCATACAACCCGAGTTCTTCCCCTTTTCTCAGCCTCAAAACCTCATTCCACCATTAAACCTCAAATTTCTTCTCATTCTCTTCAAATCTTCCATCCAAATCACCAAAAACACAAATTTCTCTCATCAATCTTCTCTTTTCTTCAAAAATCACACCACAAATCACCCTTTTTCACCCAAATCCGAATTTTCCACTATTCATCATCTTCAACCTTGAGTTCTCCATGGATGTGCAACAATGGTGGTGGATGAACGGCATTCTCGCTTAGTAAGTCTCTTTCTTGTCAAAACTTTGATTAGTTAAGTGAGTTTTCCGAAAGTTTGAATAATTATCTAGAGTATTTGGGGATTGTGGATTTATTTTGGATAATTTGTTGAATATTTGTGAAATATTGTTATTGTGGGATTATTGTGGAACTTTTGTGATTTTTGGGAAGTGAAGAAATTAAGGGGAAGTGCTGCCGAATTTTTCCCAAAATTTTTGTGTGGTCATTTTGAAGTGTGCAATGGGTTCTAAGCGTACTAGAACGGGGCAATCGGGTGCGTCATCGTCAAAACCGCCAACACCGGCGTCAAAGTCTAATTATGAAAAAGATAGATTTGTGAGTTTGAAAGCGCAAGAAAGATACTTCGAATTGCAAAAGAGAGCTTTCATCGTGGATCGAGGTATCGAATATGATGGAAATCCCACTCCGAATAGCCCATTATTCGAGACCATGAGGCAACAAATTCAGACCCGCCAATGGGAGCAATTAGTGAAGATTCCAGAAAGAATCAATCAGACTCTGGCTCTTGAATTTTTAGCCAATTGACCGGAAGCAGAGAACGATAGGGTACGGGTCCGCAAAACAAATGTGCTTGCAACTTATGCTTCTATCCATAAACTATTTAACATGGAAATGGTGAATAGCCACTACTACAAAACGTTTATGAAGGAAACGTTTGATCCTGTGGACTTGGCAGAAACAGTTGGTTTTCCGGGTTTAAGATTGCATGAGGTGGATGATGGGAACCAAATGCTTTATCGCTGTGAATTGAACTGGTTGCTCGCGCTTGGATGTTTTTTGTGAGTGCCAGGCTTATGCCTAGTAAGCATTTATCGATTTTCCATTGGAAAGACTCAAAGTTGTTTATGCAATAATGAAAGGGATTATGGTGCCTACTTTGGGGTATCATTCGAATAGTTTAGATAACATGGTCAGCAGGATCAACACATGCGGTGGATTGGCCTACGGAATTATAAACTGAATTGTGTGAAGCTCATAAGGTGCCACAATATCCTTATGATAATCTAAAGTGTACCACAACGAAATATTGATTGGACAATGGTGCGAAACCTTAAACCCCCGCATCCCTATGGCCAACCGCCTCCTCCACGTCGTACTCCGCAGCAAGAAATTCATGTCCCCGAGGAAGAGAACATTCCAAATGAAGAAATGCCTCAAGCGGTTCCCACTTCCACTCCCCTTGATGCGGGGATGCAACATATCCATGCTCAACTCAACTACATTATTCAGCAAAACAATCATATCCAGAGTTACATGGTGCGAAGAAGTGAATTTGATGAAAATCAAGTAAGGCAGTTCAATCATTTAATTGATTCGTGGAGTCTTGGGGTCGAGGACCCGAATTACTTGGCATATCCTCCGCGTTTTCAGCCTTATGATCAGCCACCACCACCAAACCCCTTCTGATGGGGGTTCAGGTAAGTCCTTCTCACCTTGAGTATAATAGTACATTGGGGACAATGTCATAATTAGTTTGGGGGGAGAGACTTAAAATTTTTAAATTCTGCACTTTAATTTCTGCATTTTAATTTTCTGTTTTAGTTTTTCTGTTTTAGTTAAGAGTAAATAGCAGTACAATCTCTAATAGTTATACTCAGTTAGTGTGATGTGTTCTGAAATTGTAAAATAACTGTGTGCTTGATTCTGTTAACTCTTTGGATTAGTTTGGATGCTTAGAAACCTGTGTTTATCTGCAAATATTCAATCTGTGAAAATTGATATAATTGTTTTACGATGGTTTGTGGTAAGATTGACAGGATAGCTTAGAACTTGCATGTTTATTCTTTTGAGACGAAATCCTTGATAGTGTTCAATTGGAATATGACTTAGGCATTTGTTGGATAGTTTGAGCCTTTCAAGCCTACCGTAATAATGTGTATCCCTAGTTAACCTTTTGAGCCTAAACCTATTATGTTTTTCACCCATCGAAAAAATTGCAACCACACTATTAATTTTTCTTCACCATGTTATCTATGATATCATAAGCTACGTAATTAGTTTGGGGGAGGAGAAACATTTAGTGTGAGGAAATCATGAGAGGGAAAAAGAAAAAAAACTTGTAAGATTGAGAAGAGGAAAATTGTGTAATTCAATGTCACTGAAAAGAAAAAAAAAAAGAAATATGATGAAAAAAAAACACAATAAAAAGCAAGAATATGTGTGAAAAAATTTCAGTGATGTTGAAAAATAATAGAGACGTCTTCTATCAATCTTGGTAAACCTGGGAATATTATGGGATCTTAGAAAAATAAAAGTAAGAAGCTTGTGGGTTCTGTTTGTGTGCTTATGATATCTTGAGCCAAAATTGACTCTTGCCTATCCCTGAATATCTGAGCCATATTACCTGAGCCTTGAAAAGACCTAATGATTCCAAAGAATACTGTCAACATTAGTGGAGAAAGGTAAGCATGCAAGCTTATGAGTTATCGGGCTGTGGAACTGTTGGAAAGAGTAAAACTTTTATAACAATGTTTCACATTTGAATAAATTTTTACAGTTGTACATAGTGTTATAAACTGAGCATCTAAATTAATTGTTAGAGTTGGTAGAATTGAAATTCTAGTTTGAGCAATAGAAGAGAACAACACATGAGGCAGTAGTATTATGATTATGTGATAGCGTAGTTAGTAGTTAGTAGCATTTATCTTACTCGAGGGCGAGTAAGAATCTAGTTTGGGGGAATTTGTTAGGCTAAAATTAGTCTAAGATTCGGGTCATATTTCGGTTAGTTTTCACTCTTTGTTTCTAGTTTTAGGGCTATATTAATTAAATTATAAAATAAAAAAATAATCTATTATATATAATCAAATATATATCATAAATAAATAATAAAATAATTTATTAAATTTTTAATAATAAATTATTAAAATAGTAAAATAAAAATACTTGAATAATAAAATAAAAAAATAATCTATTATATATAATCAAATATATATCATAAATATATAATAAAATAATTTATTAAATTTTTAATAATAAATTATTAAAATAGTAAAATAAAAATACTTGAATAATATAAAATTATTTATGCTAATCACTAATTTAATACAAATATTAATTTTTTAAAATATTAATATAAATTTTCTAGCAATTTAAAAAAATGTATAATTTTATTGTCATATTGTTTATCTTAAAATCAATTTAAGTAGCTACTGTTAATTAATATTATTTTAAATTTTAAAAGTTTATGTATGATAATTCAAAATTTCAATAATTTTAATGAATATTTTTTTTTTAATAAATTTGTAATAATTCTCTCATTTAAATTTTTATTAAATTTAAAATATATTAATAAAATAAAAATTAAAAAAACGATAATTTTTTAATCAATAAATAGAGCGTTGTTCAAACTTCCAATATGTCCAAACATTGAACTGGAAAAATTACACTGTCTAATCTAGTCTAATCACCAAAGCCACCATAGAAAAACAAAAGTAAGAAAGTAAATAAAATACCAATATCTGATAAAATGAGTTCTATTGTTATTAACGATTGCTAATTAATATAGTTGATAATTTTTATTTTAAAAAAAAAATAATATCCAAACAGAAAAATCAGGAATGAATCTTATCCTAAAAACTAAAAAGCCCATAAAATGAATGGCCAAATTAAAAAAATAATAAAAGGAAAAAGTATAAAGCAAAATGGGTGTCACACTTTGGGGACACAGAGCATCGCCTTCCTTCTCTTCTCTCTCTCTCTGCACTTTCCTTTCCTCTTCCTAAAACCCTAATCCTGCTTCCTTTCTTTTCTCTCTCAATTCGGTTCCATTTTCGATCTTCTGTCACTGAGAATCTCTGCTCTAATGGCGGGAAGTCGTGATACTTCATCTATCAACAACTCGCCTCCTCCGCCATTTTTGAGCAAAACTTACGACATGGTGGACGACTCGTCCACGAATTCAATCGTCTCCTGGAGCAGTCAAAACAACAGCTTTGTCGTCTGGAACGAGCCTCAGTTCGCCAGGGATCTATTGCCCAAGTATTTCAAGCACAATAACTTCTCAAGCTTCGTCAGGCAGTTGAATACTTATGTGAGTATCGCTTCTTTTTTGTTTAAATCATGAGTTCAATTATATTTTCTTTTCTTTTATTTTCGACTCGACTGTGGCTTTCCGAGTTTTGTTTTTGTTTTTTGGGGGTATGTTTCCTTTGTAATCTTTGATTCATAGAGCTAGTTTGGGCTTTTGCGGTTGTTTTAGTGTAAGGATTTTCTGATCCGTGGGAGTGGATAGATTTTTGGTAACTTTTGTTTTTTCTCCTTTTGAGAAGTAAAAATTATAGGTCGGGACTGTAGGGGACATTTTTTAGTGAATTGTTTCTAGGATTAAGGTTATTGTGATTGGAGTTGAGATGATGTAATTGTGTAATAGAAAGTATATGTATATGGTCTGCCTTGGCGAATTGTTTCGAAAGCTTTTGATGATATTATTATCCGGTATTGACCTTTGGGTGTATGTTTTTGCATATCTTTGTCTCTCTGGTGCCAGCTATTACGGTTTTACCAAGCCAACTGCTTGATCATTTTACACATTGATCTGGTTTAAAAGTTTTGATTCTTGTTAAGAATATTTGCCATTGGAGGATTTATATTATTTGACTTGATACGGAATTTTATAATCAAGGTTGTCTCGACACTGACTCTTACAGAATCACAGATGACAGCTTTCAAGTAAGGATCCAGTTTTGCTAATTACTTAGTTCCATCATTAATTAAAAACTACCAAGACGCATTGTTGTGTTGCATGGGTGGTGTCTACACCACAGTCCAGAGGTTTGTTTCTTTCCTTTTTTTCTCACATCACTAGAACTTCAGTTTTATTCGTCTAGTTAAGTGTCTCAGTGAGTGTGGTGCAAAAACTCTGGAGTTGGATTACTAAGCAGCTTGAATTTGCAAGAACAACAAGTGATTTATTTTGCCCGATTTAAGGCCAGGAGTACGGAAGTTCTGGTGCAAGTTATTAATAAAACGTTGTGATTTTCAAGTGACTAAAGCTTGGGGTCTGCTATTCATTTTTACCTAAACAATTTTGGTTAATATAGTATATATTTTAATGAAGACGTTTTAATGAAATAATAGGCACCATATACTGTCAAACTGATATGACTTTATAGCTGGCTAATTATGTTAGTAGTTTGGTATGATATATTTTTTTTAGTCATTGATATCCTTTTATTTTTCTTATTAAATAATTGGGTTTGGATCGCATCATGAATCCAAGGCATGTCGTTAGACACTTAGTCATATCCTTTTGCTCAAGCCTCAATTTACTCCAAACCATGTTTATCTTGTTTCAGCTGTTTTGCCCTCTTTGCTATCAAAGCCCTTGAATTTTCACTTGTTTTGTTTTAAAATTCTTTAAGAGATATAATTATATATGCCTATAAATAAATTATGACATTAATTCATCAAACAAAAATTAGTATTGAAAAATGCAAAATAGTACAGGGTGACAAAAAAATCCATTTAATGGAAGCAAAAGAGAAAACACTAAATATACTGACCTAGCACTGATGGTTTAGGATATTCTGTCATTCAAGTGATGGGCTTGAGATACTCAATTTCGCACAATGTATACATTTATTGACAGACATATAATTCATAAATTTTTCATTCTAGTCTAATTTCTTTATGGAGGAGTGCTAGGGGTATATATGCAGTTGTATCTCTCTTGCTCTTTATTTTTTTAATTGTGGTGCGTAATAAGAGAAATTACGTTTTTAATTTTTTTGAGTACTGGGATGTAATCTAACCATAGTTATTGTGCTTCTCCAATTTTATGAAGTGAAAATGGTAGACTGATTCGAAGGTCTTCTATGCCCTTTTTGCTTAAGAAAGTTATAATATTATTTTTTCAGCGTTGTAACTTGTAATTAGTTAGATAGTGTTGGTATTAGTAGTCAGGATATGTAATATGTTGGCATTTTCAGTTGAAAGGTGTTATTCTTTCTATCTTCTGGCAGTGTATGGTCCTGCCTGTAAACTTAATTAATACAAACAAATGCACTTGGTGGGCGGAGGTAGTGTTGGCACATTTATCTCTTACTGGAATTTTTGTGAACTTTTGCTCTTTTACATGGAAGTAAGAAATGCAAGAACATTGTAATTAAGAGTTTCCTTTGTTACATTTAAGGGTGTTATGCTACTTATGGACCTTCATCTCTGACTATTGACATTTCTACGTTTTCTGTTTCTGTATTAGAATGCTGTATGACTATATGTTTCTTCACTTTTATCTGTAACTTAAACCTTTCATGATTATTCTCGTACATGTTTATTCTCACTCTGAGTGACATTTTTCCTTTTTTGTAAAGAGGATGTGATTAGTGTATTATTGAGACTTCGAATATATTTTTTGATAGTGAAGCTACCTTTTCTTAGCTCCAATCTTTGTAGCAGAACTCTATATTAAGCATATGTAGTTTAATCACTGTTTGCAGCTATAATTCCATGTGATTCTGACCATGCCAGCTGTATATTGATGGTTAGCTTCGTTGAATGTCAGTTATTGTTTTTTCTATTCTTGTGCCAGGTATAATTCCAGGCGAATACCCCCTTTGTTTTTTGGCGGGTGTCTTAGTACTAAATTTTAGCACAATATTTTATTGTTGCATTTTTTTGCTTAAGAAATGTTTTAGGTGGTGATCTCACTAACTGCAAAATATATGCCAACCATTGATTGCACTCGTCTCGGATAGCATCCAAAACCTTGTACTTGAATCTATATTCATGAGTTTTATATTAGAAGTTTAAATACAAACTTATGTAAGGTGTTTGAAATCTTTTAGTTTGTAAGTAACTTCTACATTAGGAGTTGTAAATAAAGCTAGTAGACTGATTGACCACAAGTCTTCATACTGGATACAAGGTGGTAGAGTGCTGGATTTTATGTTTTGGCACCTACCTACCTACCTGCAATTATTGTTTGTCACTGTCTGTGTTTCTTGTGCTTCAAAGAGTTAATCTTTACTTCAACTAGGAAATACACAAGAGAAAAAAAAATCTTATCAATTCATTTGGCTGCTAGTGGTTGGGTAGATAGTCATGATTGTGGTAATATTGTTGTGCTTGTTAACCTCCGGTAGGTCAAGTGGTCAAATTCATTATATCCTCTCATAAGGTCTAGGATTGGGTTCCTTCTAGTTACCTGCCTTTTGCTTTTATGTAATTGGTTGGTGGTAGTGTTTGTAATTTTTTTTTGCAGATTTCACCTGATTGTTTTTATGTAATTGGTTGACAGTAAATATTCATTGATTTCAGGGTTTTAAAAAGGTTGATCCAGACCGATGGGAATTTGCTAATGAGGGGTTTCTAAGAGGTCAAAAACATCTTTTGAAGAGTATCACCAGGAGGAAAACAACTCATCCACATCAACAAGCGCAAGCTCCGAGCTCTCAGGTTGGAGCATGCGTAGAACTTGGAAATTTTGGGCTGGAGGAGGAAGTTGAAAGACTTAAGCGAGACAAAAATGTTCTTATGCAGGAACTTGTTAGGTTGAGGCAGCAACAGCAAACTACAGATCACCAATTGCAAAATGTGGGTCAACGGGTTCAGGTGATGGAGCAGCGTCAACAGCAAATGATGTCATTCCTCGCAAAGGCTATGCATAGACCTGGTTTGTTGGCCCAGCTAGTACAGCAGCAAAATGAAAGTAACAGGCACATCACTGTAGGCAATAAGAAAAGGAGACTTCCAAGACAAGAAGAAGAAAACTCAGCTAGTGAGCATTTGATTTATTCTCCTGATGGACAAATTGTGAAGTACCAGCCTTCAATGAACGAGGCGGCAAAAGCAATGCTCCGGCAGATTTTGAAGATGAACACATCTCCTAGACGGGAGCCCTCGATGAACAACCCTGATGCTTTCCTGATTGACAATGTTCCTTCTTCCAATGCATTAGATAGTGGGAGTACTGATACCTATAGTAGGATTTCTGAAGTAACCCTTTCAGAGGTTCCACAAACTTCTGCACAATCAGACCCTGGATTTCTTGTTATTTCTTCTTCTAAACCCCCTTCCGAGATTATAACTTCACCTCTTGTGGGTAGCAGTTCTGTGAAGGCAGCTCAATTGCAAGAAGTTAATGTGCAGAGTTGTCACAAAGACGAAACTTTGCCTGATTTCATTCCAATGATAGAAACTCAGCTGCAAAGCACTGAAGATCTCTCTGATGTGAATTTGGTGAACTCTGGAACTACTAATGCAGAAGGCGGAGATATGTCAGTAGTTTTGGATGGCTCAATGCATGTAGAAAGTGATGACTTTTCTCCCAATTCTCATGATGGAGTTCCCAAGCTCCCAGGAATCAATGATATTTTCTGGGAGCAATTTTTTACAGGAAGCCCACTCACTGGCGATGTGGACGAAATTAATGCAAGTTCTGTAGATTGTGAAATGACACAGGATGAGGACTTCTTATTAGGGAAGGAGAATGGATGGGATCATACACAACATATGAATAATCTCACCGAAGGAATGGGGCTGTTGGCATCGGAATGCAGAAGGAATTGACTCTTACCTTCTCAATTGTATATACTTGCCATCTAGAGGTAAAATTACGAAGCACCCCAATTATTATATGAATGCTAACCATAAACATCAATTTCAGAGGGCCTTTCTTCCTCTTAGGCCATGGATTTATTTATTGTCCTTGTACCTTGAGCCTGTCTTTGTTTTTTTGTCTTTAAAATTATTTAATACAAATCTATGTCAATTAAGTTTACAAAAATATGTATAGTTAAATTTGGCTAATGTTCTTTTAGCTCCGACAGATTTCAAATTTGTTCAAGGTTCCCTTTGCATGTGCTACTTTCTCATCTTTTATCGAAGGCACCTAATAGCACATATTTTGTTACCATGTGATATGATATGACACGAGGAAAAGACTTATTTTGTTAGCTGATAATTATTGCATGGAAGCCTTTGGCCTTGGTGCTTTGATATCCACAACACGTAGTTCGATCTAGAGATGTTTGTTTGTGGTCCATCCATGTATTGTATTGCATTTGTATTTTGGGATGGTAATGATTGATTGAATTGTTGTAATTGTGAAAAGCATAATACTATCTAGTACCAATTTTGTACATTTAAATGGTTCTTGCAGAGATTGATATTGAGCTGTGCTGCCTGAGCATGCAACCTTTTGTTCAAAGAGAATACCAAGTCATCTATCGATTTTGAAGAATAATAGTTCTCCTTTGTGCATCTCTCTCTATTACTTGTATCCCCTTTTCCCCTCTTATGCAAAGCACTTGTTATAAGGATGTGAAGCTTATTATTACTGTGAAATATGCAAATCTGTCTTCTTTTTCCCTAATAAATAAAAAAAGCTGGAATATCTGGCCTAAGTTGTGCTTTACATCTAGTATTTATATGGAATGTTTTGTAGGGAAGGAAGGTTTGTTGTAATAAATGTTTTTGACCATTGTCAAGTGTGATTTGGAATTAGGATCACGTTTGACAAGGAAAACCTCATATAGACTTTTGCTAAACATACGATTTTGTCTTTCAACTTACACACTAGTCAAAATGACACACATCTAAAAGAATTTTACTCAAGACATAATACTCATCTTTTTCGATTGTTTGTAGTTTGTTGAAATTATTACATCATCAATATATCAACTGGTAATTTCGTTTACAAGTCAGTTAAAAATAAATATACGATTTTGTGTTAGTTTAAACAACTTAGTCTTGAAATAAAATCGAGCAATAGATATGATTATCAATTTATCACGCAACTACGAGATGATTTGTATGAAAATAACATGGTATGGTAAATAGTTAGCAAAATTAGGCACAATAATAAAATATTTCAAAATAATTAAGTACCTACATAATTGCGGATACGGCAAGTAAGTAGTAACTAATCAGTAATCGTGTGGCTTGGTGGCAAGTAAAATTAGTAAGAAAATATTGATGTGGTCTGAATATGAGAAGTAAACACAAAATCTAATTTCTCACACTTCTAAATTTAATAATTTTATTTTTGAAAGGTCTATTGAGATGTATATTATTTTACAAAAGTTGAATAAATTGTTGAAAAAGAAAAATGTAAAAACGAACATATAGTGCTTAACACTTTCTAAATGTCGTTTGGGTGGAAGTAATGGAAAAGAATAAAATAAAAAAAAAATACAATTTTTATTTTATTTTAAAGTATTGAAATGTCATTTTTATTATAATTATGTTTTTACTCTTTCTAACCAAACACTATTTAATAGAGTGTGTTTGTTATATGAGTTTGAGTTAGAAAAAGTAGGGTTAGAGAAAATAGTCTTAAATGAAATATGTAATTCAAGTGTTGGAGAGAATTAAGATTACTACTATTTTAATTTAAAAATTAAAATACACTTAGAAGTACAAACCTTTAATCATTAAAATTTAATTTAATTTGACATTTTCATTCCTATCAAACTAAATCTCATATCAAACGAGTTATTATAGTGGTATTAGGTGCCTCTAAAAATAACTTTTTGGGGGGCATTTGCTGCCCAACCCAACCATCTTCGCTGCCTTGTGGCCGCGCTTCATTTTTGGCCGTGTCTTCATTTTTACAGAAGGAAAGGAGTAATAATATGTGTCAAAATATATTAAAAGTGATGGATAAATTTTTTCAATCCAAGTTTTAAAAACCTCTGTAAAACACTCTAACACATGTCAAAAAAGACTTGACTAGAGCAGAGTTTGGCCGAGAATGATAACAAATTTAAAGGAATTAGAATTTGTTTCTGTTTCTAGGCATGTGAGTTGGAATTCCCTTTAGCGTTTTACAAAGCTTTATATTGTTTAAAATTATTTTAGAGGGATATGTGATTATTCACTGTGATTTCATTTTCAGTTTTATGTTCTCAGAAGGGTGTCAATCTTGAGTTTATGGGTAAAAAAGTGGAGCTGGGTTGAGCTTATCTTCTTCAAGGATGGGAATTAGAAGAAAAATTTAGATACTTTTCTTATTTTTAATATTCCTAGCAATAGTATTAGTATAGCCATGAAACTAAGTTTCTCATACAATTTTGTGGCCCCAAAATTCTCGGTGTTGATGAAACCCAGTCTTATTCGTAATTTTCACAAAACTGTTTGCTGTTTTTCTCTAAAATCATCACCACCCACCACGCCAAAACCCCAAACTCCACTCTTTCTAAGGCCACCTATACACTCTGCTACCTTGTCTGACCTGCAAAAATGGCACCAATGGGCCAAAAGTCTTGCTTCCTCTGTGGGAACTGCATTTGTGGATTTAGATAATGGTCCGGACTCCAGCCTTTTGTGCAGAGAGCTCAAGTGGCTTATGGAAGATGCCACTGAAGAAAGGTTAATAGCTTCCCAAATTCATAGTGAAAACTTTCAGACAAGTGTTGGGTTAAGGGTGAGCCTGGAAGACCTTTACAGACTATGGAAGCAGAGGATTGAAGAAAGGAGGCCTTTCCAGTACATTGTTGGATGTGAGCATTGGAGGGACTTGGTGTTGTGCGTTGAAGATGGAGTTTTGATTCCGAGGCCTGAGACTGAAAAGATTGTTGATTTGGTGGGTGATGTAGTTTCAGGTAATGAAGGATTGAGAGAGGGATTGTGGGTTGATTTGGGGACTGGAAGTGGTGCCATTGCTGTTGGAATTGGGAATATTTTGAAGGGTTGGGGAAGAGTCATTGCTACAGACATGAGCCCTTTAGCACTAGCTGTGGCTGCTTTTAATGTGCAGAGGTATGATTTGCAGGTTAGTTTTCTGCTAGATTGATTATTTTTCCATGAGCATTCAAGTACAGATTTCCATTCAGTGCCTCTCAGGTTTTTCATCATTTTCAGTGAAATATAGATTAAAACATTGTTATTTGTTAGTGTGTTGGTATGTTTATACATGCTGCTCTTTCCCTTTTCCATCAAACTTTAATCCTTTCTTGTCATCTTTTGATGTTGCAAACATATAATGAGTTAGTTAAGAATAAATACTCTAAACATAAGTATTATAGGCTTCAAATTATGAACGCATTTCATTGTTCTTTGATACTTGTACATGATCCACCTAACTTTAACGTGGCAATCAGGATGTTATTGAATTAAGACAAGGATCTTGGTTTGAACCATTGAAGGATGTGGAAGGAGAGCTTGCAGGTATTATAAGCAATCCACCATACATTCCAAGTAGCCATATTTCTGGGCTACAAGCTGAAGTTGGTAGGCATGAGCCAAGAACTGCACTGGATGGTGGTATTAGTGGCATGGATGATCTCTTACATCTCTGCAATGGGGCTGCCTCTATGTTAAAACCTGGTGGATTTTTTGCTTTTGAGGTATTTAATCTCCATTTATAAAAATAACACCTTAAGTTCTGCCAAAGTCAAATGCCTAACATACCTATATTAGCTGCATATTATCTTTTGTTAAAAATTTATTTTTAACTTCACATATTTTTTCTTTTCATATAATTATAGAATAGGTATGTCAATCATGTTCCATCTTCCTTATATATAGTACATTCAGTTGTGAAACTGAACAATGAACATGTTCAACAGTAAAAGTAATTAAGCAATGGTTATGTAGCTGATTATTCTATGTTTTTGTTATATAAATCAATATTGTACATGAAGATTTCTTGGCAGATTGCCTTGTTATGATAATTTTCAATTCTGTAGCCTGGTATTGCATTGTTGAGCTCTTTATATTCCCTTAACACAGAAAAAGGCAAGCATAAATAAATGAATATAGGAAGCATAAGCATAAATAAATGAATATAGGAAGCATAGCTACATATTAAGTATTTACCTTGCTTTGTGTTTGCAGACAAATGGTGAGGAGCAATGCAAATACCTTGTTGAGTACATGGCAAATGAAGCTGGAGAGAGTTTTTGTAGTGTAAAGATAGTCCCAGACTTTGCTGGAATTCATAGATTTGTAACTGGATTTCATAAATGATTAATTTTTTCTTTGAATACCAAAGAAAGAAGTATGCGCGTCATGGGATGCTTGATTTCAGTCCATTTTTGCTTAAATGATTAACAAGTGATTTCTTTATCTTACAAGAATGAATCCATGTGAACTTGCACCGGAAATAGTCGAATTTTAAAACCAAGTCAGTTTATCAGAGTTGGTTAAAGGAATAAGCTACCAAGATTTGATGCAAGTTGAGCTCGTTAGTCTCGTTACTAGTAATAATTGTCCATTGGAGTTGAAAGAGAAGAAATGTAAAGTGCTAAATGTGCTTTTTCTAAACGGTCATCTGGTTAAAGATCGCCAAGTTGAAATTCTTCCTGTTATACAGGTGCATTAATAAGTATGGAAACAAGGATTAAGGATCATTGCCTTTGAAGAGCTTGTATTGGATAGAGAAAAAAAAAGTGAGAATGGATTTGCCAACAATTTTCCAAATACCATTTTTGACATTCTAGTTAGTGCCAGTATAAGTAGGTACAAGGTAGGAGACTTATGGATTAACGTGAGCCTTGTGTGAATCCTCTACTATAATATAATACTTAGGCTAATTAGCAATTTTTCCCTTCCGAACTTTGACATGTACTAAATCATGCCCCCTGAACTTTTTTGGCCGTTAAAAAATCCCCCCGAACTATTAAGATTGTTAAATTTAAAGACTTTTATCTAATTTTAGTAAAAAAATTCTAACATGATGGATGAAAGTTCAGGGGCATGATTTAATACATATAAAAATTTGAAGAGCATGATTTGTTAAATATCAAAATCTGAGGAGCATGATTTAGTACTTAAAACAGTAAAATTGAATGAAATTAGACAAAAGTCCTTAAATTTAACAATCTCAATAGTTCAAGGGAAATTTTCAACGGCAAAAAAAATTCAAGGAGCATGATTTAGTATATGTCAAAGTTCGGGGAAAAAAATTACTAATTAGCCTAATACTTAATACTGGACTACAATAATTTGATGCAACATACACATAAAGCAATGGTCTAGCAACCACCATAAAGCAATGGTCTTAAATCTAACTTCCAAAAAAAAAAGAATAATAGAGAGGTAAAAAAGTGAGTCATATTGATCAATTGGTGATGCGATCACCGTACACGTGACAGAGCATCAAAACTGCAATGACACATTCCCAGTTATGAAGTAGGGTAGGAAGCAGTCAAAAAGGAAGAACCACTCTGGTCATCAAGGTAGTTACTCACAGTTAAATACAAGAAATGATTGAGATAAAAATAACATATATATCGAGAAGTTCTAGTTTTTGAGTTCAATTTTCCAAAAATATGCTTAACCCTACAAAGGTCTGACAAACAGAGTCTAAACTGAATTATCATTGAGGTTTAGCCGCCTCGTGCTTCCCTTCTGGTGGCATCATGAAGTAATTCGACATCAACTCCTTCAGGGGGTAGTTGAACATATCTCACAACTGAACCTCTAATGAAACAATTCCTCACCGAAAGCTGAAACCATAAATAAAAATAGTCTGTTAAATTGGAAAGGTACACTGCCACCATACATAAGAGAATTCAATTCAGATGTAAGATCATTATAAAGGTTATTGCAACCAAACTTTTTACAATCCAGAAATGCGTAAAACAACGAAAGATAGAATAAAAATATTAGTAGAACCAAAGTTACCATGCTAGCTAATCTACTTAGATAATTAAGCCCAAAATTCTTGTGAAACTATATTGCTACAGAATAATGCATAGCAAAACACTATGCAAGTCTTTACATGACTGAAAAGCTACTAACAAAATATCTAAACCATATTAGACTAAGCTAGATTCATATTTTACGTGAGCTACATTATAAAATAAACAAATTGAAAAAAAAGAAGCTTTTTTTCTAAAAGAAAACTATGAATCATAAGTTCTTTTCTCCCTGCCTCGCACCGCTGATAGTCAGACACTTGATTTTTTAGGGACTTGAAGGCCTAGTCTATCTAAATGAACCCAAGAATTACACTTTCTCTAGTATAGTATAAGACAATGTCAACAAAATACAGTTTTCATTACACATCAAAGTGCCCATGGACACTATAATTTGTGATGCAATACAACTAAGAAAAAATGGAATAACCCTGCAATGATTTAATAAGATAAACCACTCAAGAGAGCATAGCAAAATATACACTTGCATAAAACACATTCAAAACCAAAGGTGTGTTGGTAATTAATATCTCATTTCTGAGTCTATATCTAAGTTCAAGGAAGCTCAATATTTCTCCACAGGGAGCTAGCTAAAGCAAGCTTTCGGGAGCAGAAACATTAAATTTTCACGTTATTGTTTATCAAAGTCAAGGTGAGAGCAGTCAAAAGGGTATGACTTGACAGTTTATTCGTTAGGAAAGGCACAAAGAACGCAAAACCCTAAACCCTAAAATTCAGAAGAAGAAAAGAAAATAAATACCATGTGAGGGTACTTGTCTTGATCGACAACCCTAGTGTTCTCGAGCTTGATGTTAAGGTACTGATCGACTGAGTGAAGAGTTCCTTTAATGGCGAGATCGTTCTTGAGCTCCACAGTGACTTCTCTACCCACCAACTCCTTAAAGTAGGAGAAGAACAACTGAAAAAAAAAAACAATCAAAAATCAAAAACCAAAAGTTGCAGACTTTGAGAGAAAATCAGAAAAGAAAAAAGTGAGAGTACCATATTTGTAATTGATATTAGGGATTGGTGATTTGGTTTGGAGGGAAATTAGGAATAAAAGAGAAAAAGAAAAGAAGGTCTCGTCTCGTCCTCCTCCTCACTCAGTCCTGACCTCAAATCTGCCTCTCTCTCTCTCTCCTCTTTTTCACTCGAGCGAATTGCGTAAGCCTAATCACTCGTAAGCTGAGATTCTACTTTTTTTTTTTTTCACTATTATTTACACTTTATTATATATATCAAATCGAAAATAAATAATAATATATTTTTTTTTAAATGTCGATTTTAGTTCAGTTTAAGTTTAAGGGCTAGTTTGAAAAAAATTTAGTTGGTAAATTATATTTTTTAGGGGAATTCTACAATGCACTCTTTCAAAATGGATATATTGATATATCCTTATCTGTTTTAGCACTTGAAATAATTTTTAGTCAAATTTTTTCTCGTGGCATATACATTATAGTTATTTAAGATATCCTGCAAAATTTTAAACAATTTGGAAAAGTTTAACACGCCGAAAAATACGTTCAAACAGTGTGTTGCATGCATGACTATTTTATTTTATACACATGTAAAATAGACTGTTTGAACATTATTTTCTATATTGTAAATTATTCTGAATTTCTCAAAATTTTGTAGATTACCTTTATAAATAGCTATAACGTACATGAATATGAAAAAAAATTAGACTAAAAAATTCTTCTAAATGCTGAAACAAGTCAAGGGTGCATCAGTACATCTTTTTTAAGGGAGTGCATTGTAGAATCACCCTAAATTTTAAAATACTCTGAGTTATTAAGACCTATTATAAAGATAATAATTATCTAGTTTATTATATTCATAAATATGTAAAAATTCATTTTATCCAATATTTTATTAAAATAAAATATAAATTATTTTCTTAAAAAATAAGAGATTTAATAATTATTCATTTTAAATATTTTATTTTATTTTATTTTTTTTTTTGAAGGAAAATGGTAACTTTATTAATAAGAAGATTCAACCATTACAATAGAAAGAAAAGCAGGAGGAACATCATCCTCACTAAAAATACGATCTGGATACAAACAAGAGCTACGAGCAAGACAATGTGCAGCTTTGTTTACAGAACGTTTAACAAAATTAATTGAGACTAACGGCAACTCGGCCAAAAGAGAACGACAAACCGCCACCTGAAGGCCAAAAGGAGAAGGTATCTCCACCGTACTTTGTAATATATAATAAATAAGTAAATATAGTTTTAGTACAAAAAAAAAATTAGTATAGTCTTTCAATATTTTCTAAAAATTAGGTTGGAACAGTTCTAGTTTTATAATTTCTCAAAAAAAAAAAATTGAAAAACTATTACTTACACATTTTTATTACAGCTTTTTAAAAAGTAATTTTTAGCTTGTTCAAAAGCTGTATTAAACGGGCCCTAAAAATAATTGAAATGTTATTAGTCATTGCCAAAATAAATTATAAATCATACTCATTTATTATGAATTTGGTAAATTTATCATTGAAAAGTATATTTAATTTTTAAGAAATTCCAAAGATGGTTTGAAAAACTAATAGATAATTAGAATGGAATCTAATTCAGTGTAATTATAAAATTTGGGGTATGTATTTAAGAATAAATAGCGGCATAAGTACCTAAAGTTTTAAGTTTTATGTTTTTAAGCGTCATAAACCCAATGTTTATTTTTAGCAGCATAAGTACTCAATATTTGTAAAACTGTAATTTTCTTTCAGTTTTGTCAATACAAAATTTATTAAAAGAACATTTGGAAGTAACTGACACTACATATTCCTATCTAGACCTAATGATCAAGAATTTAGGCCTTATATGTGCCCAGCTTAAAACAATAATAGAGTCTGTACTGACAAAATTAGAGAAAAATTACAGTTTATAAACATTGGGTACTTATGCCGCTAAAAATAAATATTGGGTTTATGCTACTTACAAACATAAAACTTTAGGTACTTTTGTCGCTAATTACCCTTTATTTAACTACGAGAAGCCAACTCACATTCCCTAACAAAATGATTATATAAATATATAGATTGGAGATTTGACATATATTACTATTTTGGATAATTAATGTTATTTTTTATGCACAATTCAGTAACTTACAATTGGTTATCGATATTTTATAAAAATAATTACATTGAGAAATGTTAAAAAGTACCCATAATGCCTAGCAAGTGTAATCTCGCTATTGATATAATTTAATATCAAATCTCACTTATTTTAATTCAATAAAAATTATAAAGAACTGCTAAGTTGCTAACTAATTATAAGACGTCATCTCATAAAAGTGTTAAGTACTTTGGTGTCCCATACCAACTCTTAATTATATTGAATTATATGAGATCTAATACTATAAGAATATAATGCCTTAAAAAGTACTAAAGACTATTGATATCTTTTAATATTTTTTAATATTTTTTTCTTTTGTATGTAATTATTAATTACTCATTTATAGAACACGAAAATAAAAATTATATGTAATTATTACTTGACTTCAAAATTCAATATAATCAATAGGATGTGAAATTAATATAACATTTTCTTTTACTTTATTCAGCCCCGAAAAAAAAAAAAACACTTTCTTTTACCATGTATTTTGGTTGTGATTTTATTACGAATGGCCAATAATTATCAGCAAATCCAACTCCATATCAGTAATAATGATTTTATTTATATTTACTTATACTAAACAAAATTTTAAAAATAAGATCATTCATGAAATAAGATATTACTTACCGTAACAAGTGGTGTAAATTTTACCGATTACATTGAGTAAGAATTACAGGATCCATTAGATTTTGAACATTTCTTTATTCTTATGAATTTGGACTATTTTAACATAAACAATAAATTATATCATCATAAAAAAACATACGGATTCAGGAGACCGGGGCCAGTTTTCTAGTAAAGTAAGCTCAATTTAGCATACATATATTTAATATTTTTTCAAATTTTCAATAATAACTACGGCCATCCATATTGAAGAAAAAGAAATTTGGTAATATATCCACAAAATTTTAGATTGTAGGCTAAGAATAAGATATAATAAATGCCAAAAAGAAGATATATCGTACATAATGAATTAAATTCCTGACTCACATCCTCTGCCATTACATACTGCACAGCCTCAAAGGAGAATAACAAAAATCTTTGGAAACAGCTTTCCATCTCGATCTGATTTGACAAGGCCAAGCAACTAAAGGCTTTCTTTGCCTCCTCTTCTAAAAGAGTTCATTATCCCAAACTTACCATATAACCCCCCCACTCTACATTATACACCAAAGCCTCTCCCAGGCTCAAGAAATTGATGTCAGCACTCTGCACCCTGCTGCATATAAATAAACAAATGTCATCATGTCATTCGCCTCGGCATTCCACTTAAGATAATCATGGTTTACAACATAGTAAATTCAGAGTTAAACAAAAAACCTACCTACCTCTGCCTACTAGTCATTTTTCTTGGCTAAACAATTGGAGGCGTTTGATGAGATCTTCTTTCAAAGACTCTGGTATTTGTGAAAGAAACTTGGATTTCGCATCCACAATCAACAGCTTCCTGAGTTATGACAGTGCACAAATGGATTAGACTTTGTTGATCAATACAAAGAATAGATCGAAAACTAAATCCAACCTCAGTGACAGATTTCACAGTTCAAATCTGAGACATTTGCTAAAAATTATAACTAGATGTCAAAGTACTTGAATACTTTTGAGCTAAGTATCCAATGATGAAAATTATTAATTATTGGCATACAACGTGATTTTGCAGCATATATTTGCAATTTGTAAATAGAACGACTGATTCAGCTTCTTCTTCTCTATTTTCTCTCTCCCATATATAGCAAGTAAAATCTATGACGGACAAAATGTACTGTCACATTGGGCTATATGCAGCCTCTAGACCAAATCAAAAACTAAAACAAATAAAATTTAAGAAAGGAGCAATAAAAGGTGCATTACGACACACAAGCTTGACCTTAAATCCCCAAATTCTATGAATCTGTTATGATACACAAAGGGGTCAAGTACAAATATCTCTACCAACTGTGTCAAAATAGCACAGCGAGTTATTTCTTTCACGGGAAATTTTCTGTAATACAAAGTTTTTCATCCTCCCAAAACAGTTTCTAATGTGCCTCCCAAAACAGTTAGAAGCGCAATAAATATAAATTTCTAAGAAACGTTTAAAAAACAAAAAATTGTATTACCTTTCACATTTTGAGCAATTATAAAATAAAAAAAGATATTTACAACTAATAAGAAATACCACAACAAAATTCATGACCTGTATCAATGTTACATGAGTATTTATCAAACAGCCCACACCGCATAAACCGCTCGCATTGTACCATACCACATAAAATATGCGGTTTGAAATACTTTGCGGTACAGTTGTGTTTTGCATTTTTGCCAAACCGGGCGGTGCGATGTGGTTTGCAATTTTGAATTTAATTGCGGCTTAAACCACACAACACTGCACTAATATAAAAAATACCAAAATTTTAAATCTATGTGCAACTACTACATAATTGATAAACACTAACCAAGTTTGTATGTAAATAGGAAACAACAAGAAGCTAAACTATACCTTAACTCATTGTCAGTTAATGAAGTTGTTCCAGCTTCTTTTGTACGTAACCTCTTCTCTGAACTCATGAAACTATAAACTTTCTCGGACCAACCGCATGATCGCAAAACTGAAGAAGCTTCTTTCGCAAGGCTGATGAAATTGATGGGGTAAAAGGTGTTAAATAAGCAAACGAACACAAGTAAACCAATTGTTTAAAATGCTTTAGACAGAAAAACGGGAGTAAAAAAGCCAATTGTTTTCAATGCTACAGAACAGAAAAGGTCCACACGCATTCATCAAAGGGATTTACTCAATAGACATAGTAATCATCATGAAACTGCATCTTGACTCTTCTCAGAACATGTCACAAGACATGATGTATTACCAAAAACCAACGTAAACGAATCACAAATTCTGCAGAAAATACTACATACATATAACAGAAAGAACCACTAAAACACACACAACAAAAAAGATTTCCAGAATGAAGCAGCAACAGCAATGGACTAAGCACCTTAACCAAATTACTTTGAATTGATAAATAATTATGGCATGAATGGGACCAATAGTTCTCCATTAACTAGAAATTATTCAATCTATAATGTTATTCCCTCCTTTTACAAACATCAGCAACGTCTCAAGTTTAGAAGACAAACATGATAAAA
Organism: Cannabis sativa; assembly: GCF_029168945.1. NCBI lineage: Eukaryota > Viridiplantae > Streptophyta > Magnoliopsida > Rosales > Cannabaceae > Cannabis > Cannabis sativa. The sequence continues at coordinate 35,521,119 of NC_083601.1, read as the reverse complement.
TCATGATCCAAGAAAATAAGAGCAAAACGACTTATATTTTGATAGCAAACTCGTCTAACTCATACTTGCCTAAAAATCATCAATTAGAAAAGTTAGATTTTATTCACAGATTTAATGTAGTTTATGTCTAAAAATAGAAAATGACATAATAATTTTTTTAAAAGATAATATTAATGAAGGAAAGATGCCTTATAAATTGTTTTTTTACCCCTCAAGGATGATCAGTGAAATGATTGATGCTTGATCTTTTAAGTGACGTGAGTATAAATTAGAAAGAAAAGCATCTTTCACAGTAGTATTTAGTGTGAGTATTTGAGCAAGAAAAAACCAGTTAAGGAAGCCAGTTCAAGAGTCAGAAACATTTCAGTGAAGGGGTGTATACTTACACTACTTTCAAATCTTCAACTTTCTTCCGAGATTGAGCATCCTTTGCTAATAAAATGCAAGAATCCTCCCCATATTTTCTTTTGGAACTAGGCACCTTAGCACCACCATTAACCAAACCCTGGTGATCTGGTCTTGTTTTTAACTCGTCTCTTGTAACATTCTCACTAATCTCCAGCTCTTTAGTATGAGGATTACCACATACTTCTGTGCAAACAGATGCTAAGCCATCTTTACTGGCAATGCCATTAGCTTTCCCATTGCTGTTTAAACCATTTTTATTTAATGATATTGACTTAGCCTTCTCTACTTTCTCCAAACAAATGGTCTTTTTTGCATCCCCATTACTTCCCATAGACCCATTCTTGGAAATTTTCCCATTACTGATTAAAGAGGGTCCTTTGGAAATAGAACTTCCATTAATGTTGAACTTAATATGTGGGCTGGAACCCACTTTATCAGCCTTAGAAACAGCTAACATATCCATTCGAGAAGATTCTTCACATGTCTTTGCATGCATTCCCTTGAGAGGAATAGCTGACTTCAGACTTTTAGATGCTTCGTGACCATTGCAGTCTTGGGATTTTACCCCATTCAAAACAGTGTCAGCAAGGGAAGAGCTAACAGATTCTGATCTTTGGCTGGTACGAGAAAAGAAGAGAACATAAACCTTTTCTGACAGCACCTCTTGAACAGTGGAAAGTGATACATATGAATCATTGCAACAATACCACCGACCCATTGCATCCTACAAAAGTTAGGAGAACAAGGGACAAAGTATGGTGAGCTGACATGCTTTCTCCATACATATTTACAAATTCAAAAGAGCATTATATACCTTAATATATGCATAATAATGTCCAGACTCAGGTGAAAAGCCTGAATGAACAATAGTACCGAAAAGCTTATACTCAGGTCGTGGATCCTGCACATGAGAAGAGAAAAAATAATTCAGTTCAAGTAGACAAAACAAATCTACAAAAATTACTGACTAAAACAAAACAAAACAAAACACCAATGTCACAGAACTATAGTCCAAATACAGAGATTTGAAAAACAAAATGTTCTTACAACAATACAGACAAATAAAATGAAGTCTGAAATTTAAAACGACAAATGCTATTCATACATCCAATACGTATTTTTTTTATTATAAAATAGGGATTGAAAGCCCTTACCCCTTCCAAACACACTCACACACCCAACCATTTGAGCTAGCTTCAAGCAGCCTATTCCTACATCCAACTGATACACAATCCTTCCTTAAATAAACTTTTTTATCTCATTACTTGCAAAGAATCTCATCATACAGAAAAACATTTTATAATGTTACTTGTTCGGAGATATGCTATCCTGTTAGCCTGGTGTACTTCAGATGTTTTTGTGCTAATTGATTCCTCCCACAACATTATGACACTATTAGTAGAGCAGAGAGTTCCAACACAAGATTCATAAGATTCGGTATCAGTCATATTTTGCTGTGAAATTTAACTTTATTATGTAAATTGCTGTGGAGATTTTCCTTGGAGTAACAATCCCTAGGACATAAAGTTCATAAGTTGTAGCAGTTTGCATTCTAAGGAAGTTGTGTATGGGTCACTCTCACTTATAAAATCTATGCTTACACATCTCTTCTTTCTATGGTAGCTTTGATGGCCTAGGTTGATTGAAAGTATATAAAGAGTCTGATTTTTAGAAGGATTACTGAATAAGGGGAGGAGCTTTTGAAGAATCAATGTGATAATTTCCAGAATTTCAGAAGCTCATATCATAATAGACCTATTGCTTTATTCAAGCTCATGAGCACAGAAAGGTTTGCAGCAGCAGGGGCAGCGGTGGAAGTTTCTTTTCCATTGTCAGGATATAGATGACTGAGAAATAGGGTATCGGATTGAAGTACTCTACTTGAATCAGCAAGAAACTGCAGTATGCATAATAGAGGAGTTCTGTTGCAGGTCTTTTGTGCATTTCTTAACCACAAATGGTAATTAGCATAGCTTCCAGCTATGTTATTTACTTTGAAAACAAAAGCACCCAGGTTTAGCCTTTAAGTGTTCAACTGGATGCGGGGTTTGGAAGATTACAAACATAAAGTAATGCAGGAAAGGAAAAAAAAGGCCATCCGACGAACTGCTTCCAAGTAAAGATTATTTTAAGTGGCTGGTTGCCTCCATCTAATATTAACTAAGCGTAGAGCGGCTGCTGCCTTAGTAATATCAAAGGATTATGGTATGATAAACAATTCAGTAATATGTCATATTATATTCCCGATAACTTTTCTACTTTCAATTCACAATTACGAAACTTATATCCTGACAGACTTGCATGGAGTTACTGACCTAGTTCAATGTGATATTATAAATCATATAACCACAATTCTAAAATAAAAACCCAGGTTCATTGAATCTACAACTTAACATACCTGGCTTGCTTTACACATGAAGCTTGAAAGCACCAAAACATCTTCAAATGCAATGGACTTATCAATCTTCCCACCAAAAATGCCCTCAAATCTCTAAAAACGAAAAACAAAATGTGAAACCAATGAGGTAAATTTACAAACCGCAACAATAAAAATAGCATCATTAAGAAAAACATAATAGTCCAAAAAACCATATGTCCACCTTGAGTTGGATGACAAGAATATTTGGGGCTTGACGAATTGACATTTGCTTCCTTGCTGGTACCAATTTCTTGCAACTATACATACAAGCATAACATCCTCGATCAGAAAATAAGCCCCACAAAAGTATAAATGGAAGAATGTAAATATACATAAGTGCGTATATATATATGCATAGTAATACAGGTACAAACCGTACCTCTCGCATCTGTATTTATTGTTACCATCCAAAATCTCAGGCTGAAAGAACCTTTGCAAGGCATCTTTGAGAGAATTACTATGCAGAACATCAAGGCTAATATCCATTATCTCATCAACCTTATTGGACTCAGTGCCACAGGAAATGCACTTCACCTGGCTCTGCAAGGCACCCCCAAATATCTCCTTCACAACCGAAGAACCACCGCTGCCACTACCACCGATCCGCCGCAGCTTTTTGAGGCGGAGGCATGTATTGTGACAGGCGTCAATGACATAGCGGAGAAACTCATGAGCGTCTTCCTGGCGGCCGCCGCGGAAGTGCTCCGAAAAAATCCGAAGACAGTTCTGAATCTTCATGGGCGCATCGAGGGAGAGATCGACGCTCAAAGACCTAACTATCCGCTTCTCTATAATGCAAAAAGGGCAGTCGCGTTTCCGGTCGGCGTCCTTTGAATCACCTGAGTAAAAATTACACCAACAAATCAAGAATCAGCAATGGAAGAAATTAAAATTAAACCTAGGGCACCCAAAAAAAAAAAACTTACAGAGAGAAGAATGCTGTTTGCGGAGGCAGAAATTGGCAAGAGGAGGCGTATAGGTGAGACACTGGAGAACGCTATTGAGGTAGCAAGAATTACCGAGGTTCTTTAACCCTAATGGAGGACCGGTCTTGCGTTTCTGACTCAGTAAACTCGGCTGCCAACTCATTTGCAATTGCAGGCCCATCAACGATGACCTCCCGTTGATAGCGATGCCGCATCGCACGCCGTCGTTTTGATGCTTCCACTCCCTGACCGCCACGACAGCCACCGCCGCCACCACCTCAATCGCATGACGCGCCCCCACTTCCCCTCTTTTCCTTTCCCTTTCTCTTTTTTCTTCCCTCTCTGCTTCTCTTACTCTTACTATTATTTAGCGCCTTCTTTCTTCGTACCCACGGCCAAAAAATACAAATTTGTTAAAAATAATAATAAAAAGAAAAATAGATGATTGAGAAATAAGTTTGCCTCTCTCTATTTCTCTCTTCAGGCTTCCAGGAATTGGGATTATTTAGATTTTTAATAACCCTTTTAATAATATTGATATTATTATTACACAATTTGCAGAGGGTTCCGTTTAGGTTTATTATTGAAGATGAAGCCTACACTGTAAAAATATATAATATAAAAAATAGGGTACGAAATTTATTTTAGATGCATATAAAATAAAATATTATTTTAATTTTATTTTCAATGTGTTTAATTTTTTTAAAATTGAAAATATTTTAAATAACAATAATATGAACTTGAGAATTTAAAAAGTAAATATAAATAAAATACTGATTGAACTGTGTTAAATTTTGTTAAAATTTTTAAAATTTTATTAAATATCTTAAATAATTATATTCATGAGAAAAAATTTATATAAAAAATTATTTTAAATACCAAAATTAATAAAAATGTATTGGTGCATGTTAATAAGATGAGATGAAAGAAGAATAGAAATAATACCAAATCCCAAATCTCCTTTCCTTTTCTTCTTTGCTAGATTTGGTGACGATTCACTCAATTTTTTTTATTCATTTCTTTTTTTTTTCTTGTTATAAATCCCCTATTGGGAATGTATACCGTGTTGTTTTATCATAATGACATTTATTTATTTATTTTATGGGAAAAGATGAACATCTTTTTAGAAGATTTGTTCTTTTGTAATTTTTAGTACAAAAAAATCTCTAAAATTTTAAATTTGAAGAAATAATAAATAGAAAATATGGATTTAATAATAATAAAAAAAACAATCTTTGATGTTACTCTCATAAATTCAAAGTGACTACTTAAATGTTGTGTCCCCCATTAAGTCAAATCATTACCTTATCTAATCTCAATTCTAGATAATTTGTTCACTAACAACTTATCTGTCCTTCCAACATAACTACTTATTTAAAGATGATATAGCCGTACAAATAACCATAGTTGAGTGGGTCAATACTAAAAAATAGTTATTTACTCTTTCAAAGTTAATTATATTTTGTAACTGAGGTTGAGAGGCTTTATTTGGTCGTTGGGAAAATGCCAAATGATCTAGTTTGGTACCGGAAGTTGTAAGAAAGTGGTACTGTTGGCTATGTTTAGTCTTGATCAATGTGTGGCAACTCCACATAGTACTATCAATCCCATGAATGGTATTCTGGGCAATATTCCTGATAATATTTTCATTGTAAGTGTAACTGTCACTTTACACTACTATGTACGACAAGTTGCAGCTTAAACATAACAAAAAAATTGGAAATGACACAACACATGGATTGGCTAGGATCGTTATTCTTAAATTGCTGACACGTCAAGCATTTTGATTTATTATCAATTCTGAGTCTAACTTTAAAAGAGGACTTTATAATATTTAGAGACTATAAAACAATGAAAAAGAATTTCAAAATTCTTATTTTGTCAGAACATTAAAATGAATCACATGTGCTACAGAGTCACACTTTGCAATAGTAATTTGCTAAAAATGATCAATTTGTTTGTGACATGGCTGCCGACCAAGTTGAAGTTCAGACCTTACAACTCTCAATATACAAGTTACCAACAAGTTCTGGGAAAAAGCTTAAAAAAATTTATTGATTCAAAATTTTCTGACAAAGTAATTAGTACATGATGACTGTGATCCGATATATTGCTTTACAAATAAATTATCAATGAATGGAAGTGCATTGGCTTATGAAAATTAATTTTTGTGTCAAATTAAAAAACTTCATATCTTTACACTTCGATCTGTTTCTGATCCTTGCCACAGCAACAACGGCCCATGGTAAGAGCAGACTGCAACCATCAATTAAAACACATAAATGCTCGCTAAATTAAATTTTAACAGCACCCTGTACCCACATATTATCAGATGAAAATGTAAACAAAATATTTCTTTTATTTTTTGCAATGCATAGTAGAGAACTCGAAGTTGTGACTTGTACGACAAAATCACATCACATGTCATATATCCTGACTATTTGAGCTACCCCTTTAACTTTGTAACATAAAAGCAGATATAGCAAAAGTTCATTGGATTGTTCTACGATGCCTGGAGTTATTTGGATGGAAACAGATCTTAATAGAATAAAAACATGTACTTTGTGAGAATGGATTTTGTTAGACATACCTAAACTTGAAAGACTGCTCCTAATGTAGTGCTACTTGTTGGGATCCAAGTATGTGGTCAGTGGTACAGACTCAGCAGCATTTTCTGTATCATCAGTTGTGCGTCCAGTAGCTTCAGTGCCACGTCCAGTAGCTTCTTTTTTTAGCTTGCTGTTGTTATATGCTGCTACGCCTGCTATGGCTGCATTAAGAATATCAATAATGAATATCTTGTTACAGTACCATTCTAGCACACATCAATCTTGGTTTCAAAATATCATGGATCAACTGCATCTGCCTGAATTGAGTTCAAAATACAGTCTATGTAGTCAAACCACCAACATAATTACCCTCTAACTCTAAGGAGACTGCTAGTTTTGCCAACAGATGTGCAGAACCATTAGAAATTATAGGACAGTGTTGGAAAGAGATATCAACAAAATCACTCCACAATAAAATGATATCACTAACAAAGCAACCTAAGTAGGATAAAGTCAAATTTTTATCTAACAAAGCAATGATATCACTAGAGTTTCTTTTGACAAAGCATATAATTGTCTATAAGCTTATTTCTAAGGATTGATGAACAAGATCAGAAAAGGCTGGAGGGGACAAGGGAAGGAAATATAAGTGAAAAAAATTGTCAAGCTACTGAAGAATCTAATGCTTCATTTCTTCAAAATCAGAAAACAATTTAGACATATGAGAATGTGCGTGTTTGAAAATAATGTGGGCATTAGAGAAGGGTTGAAGGAAAATAGATATAACTCTTCTAGTTGTTCCTGTTGTAAGCCAACTTAACTGGTTAAGCAATAGATGAGAATATAACTATCTAAAATAAACAATTGAAACTAGGTGGATCTTGAGAGGTCACCCTGTTAGTTGGTGCAGGACATAATTACAGTCAAGTCTTACTTGTAATCCAAGTTTATCCAATTTTCCCGAGAAAGAAAGGCAACCAAAAAAAGAAGAAAAACAAGAGATTTAGGCCAATAATGGTGAGCAGACAAACATACTAAAATAGACCTGAATTCAATATTCTTTCAAAGGCTTTTCATAGGATTCAATGGCGTGATTCAAGTAACAAAAGATAGAAAGAATGAGTTGTCATTTACGTACCAATGGCATAACCCAAGAGATTTATCAATGTCAGCTTTGTATCAGCAAATAAAAGGGCAGACAATAAGACAACAACCCAATCCTTGACAACTCCAGCCACTCGAATGGTCAAAGCACTTGTATGCGTAATCACTAGGAAAACTGATAAGTTGAGGGCAAAAGTACACAGAGAATTGAGTGCTAACACCAAGGGTGGAAAATTCCATGTGCCGCTAGCATCCATCTTTGGTTTTTCAAGAAAAATCCAAGGAATGAATAGGCAAAGAGCACTACATAGCAGAACAATTTAGTCCACAACAGGCATATGTATTTACAGGTAGAAAGTAAATCATCCAGAAATGTGATTAGATACAAGCAGAAGAACAAAATGATATTACCTGAAAGGACTGACATAGTACATGACAGATACGGGGTTTAACTTAAGTCCCTTTCTTTTAACAAAAATCTCCATGAAAATAAGCCTTAAAGCTTCTCCAACAACTCCTCCCATCTGGTAAACTACTCCCACCCAGTTAATATGTATTTCACCAATTGAAGCCACTAGAACACCAAGACTTATCACTGACATGATCAATAGCATTCTGCAGCTCATCACCTCAAGTCCTGCCGCTACTCCAAGAATAAATACAGCTACTGGCACTGGATAGAGGTAAATATGTCATATATCTTGTTATAAATATAACAAATAGTACTATATTCAGAGCTTTTACTTTTGACAAACATTATTCAGAACTTTTAATTTCTGCTAAAAAGAATATCAAAACTTACTGATTGCCTTCAGCATTTGTGCAAAAGCAACAGAAATATAAAGATATGCAGTGTTCCCAAGCCAAAGAGTCATTGCAAACATTGCACCAATTGGCACAACTGATGTTGCATAGCTATACATAAAAACTTTGGTCAGGAATTGAATGCTAATAAATATTATCAAGAAATAAGTTAAACATTGGCATGCTTGATTGCATCAATGATAACAAAAATTACAGAAAAATAAAATATATTAAAATGACTATTTCTTCACCAGCCAACACAATTATTAAAATAACAGTAGCAGTGGAAAATGTTTAAGTATTTGTAAGCAAATTTAAGCCCCCAAAAAACACCTTCTATTGCTCAAGAGAAAATTTGAAGAATTTTTAGTCTTCTTTTGCAAGAAACTTGTTTCCCTATACGTTGAGGTAACACAATTCGTTTTTTCATTCTTATTATAACTTTTATTTATAAAGGTAATTCTACTTCCTAAAGAGTGATGTGCAATAGAATGAAGTAGGATAGTCTACATATGACTTGCTAGGAACAAATAATTTAAAATTTCTACAGATCCACATATTAGTATGCCTAATTTACTGAAGAAGTCTCGTAAGTACTAATTAAATCATTTAATTTGCGGACACCAAATCTCTTGCTAGGTCAAAGCATAATGAACATTTGTCATAAAAGTAATCGAGAATCATCGATAATTTTTCTTGAGCAATACCAACTAAATTTTCCTAACTAATACTCACTATAAGCTCATCTTTTTTTTTTTTTATAATGTTTCGCTAAAGTATAGCCAAATACCATTAAGAAAGAAAAAAGAAAAAGAAAACCAATAAATGGACAAGGACAACAAATACAAATAATAGATAAGAGGAAAGCTATCTCCCCATCACTTACACTTCCGGAGTCATTCCTTCTTCAATCTTTATAATCTGTGAGGTATGGTAGATGAAGATTAACAGTTGCATTGTAAAGATTTGACTCATAGATGAATATAACAAATTAACTCAACTGAATACCTTAAAAACTTTGGTGACTATAAAACATAAGACTGAAGAGAAAACCATGTGAAGAAGAGTCAACCCAAGAGGATACGGAAAGTTTATTTCCTTAGAAGATAAAACCCACTGCATTTCAAAATTAAATGATGAAAAGGGAACTATATCAGGCCTGTGATTACGAAAACAAATAAAACGAGATGGAAATAAAATCATCGATAACAACGATAATGAATTAGTCATAACTCAAAAATTAAACGGATGGCAGTGTAGTACTGTCCAAATGCTAACAAGATGAGGTTGTTACTTTATTGCAGTCTTACCCCTAGAATACACTTAATATATTCCAAGATTAAGAATTTAAGATGCATACTACACTTCAAATTCTCATACTACTCCAATTTCAGTGTAGAAATTCCAACAATAGAAAATTTCATAGGGTGAAGGTTTCCTCTAGCAATGAAAGGTGAAAATAAAACAAACAGTAGGAAAAACAAAAATATTTCTATTCTTTCTACTATCACAACACAAGGGGAGGGGGAGATTTGCAAAATGGTTCTTGATGCAAGACAACATACGTGTAGAATTTTCATATTTTGGTACAAAACATATATCTAATTTTTAAGGTACTCTATCTAACAGCAGGAATTGCATTATGAAGATTCAACTTTTTGTGCTTAATTTTTCCATTCAGTTTTGAACACTTATTGAAAGCTCCCAAGTAAAGCCAATAATTGTTTTCATTGAAAATCAAATTAATCAGCAACACTGTACTCATATGAGCCAGAAGTGGGCTTGTGGTCATCACCCAATGCAGTATGCCTTCAACAGCAAAAACCCTTTCATCCCTATAAATTGGCTCTTGCTAAGCATATGGAAGAATAAAAAGTCAAAACAACACTTCAAAAACGACTCCCACATTAAGATTCTTCTCCTCTCAACTTTCCAAAAGTGCAAAGACAAGAAACTCAAAGACACAAAAATTAGTGAATAGAACAGAAATTCGTGGCCATTTTGTGAACAAACAGACAAAATCAAATCCCAACGGTTTAAGAAAAAGCGAAATGGCAAGAGTGTAGATCTAACTAAGAGAGAAAGAAAAAGTGGTGAGTACCTTGTTGAAAAAGATTTGACCACTGGAGAGGCCGATATAGAGGAGAAGATAGGCATAGGTCCGCAGTTGATCCGCCATTGGAGGGAATTTGAGAATTCAAGGAAGGAGAAGGGTAGTATAGTCGGTGGTGATATGTACGGCATAAAGCGTATGTTAGCTAAGTCAAGCTACTTTTTCTACTGTGGTCTTCTCAGGACAAGGCGTAGCCTCAACGGCAAAGTAGGGGTAAAATGGGCATAGAAAAATGAGTCGGAGAACTCTAGTACAGTATTAGGTCCTAAACTCGTTGACAAATGTTTAAGCACGGCTTTATGGGTGTCATTCCCAACCTCTTTCATTTTATTTACCTTCTGCTTTTTTTTTTTTTTTTGAAATAATAAATCTTAATAAAATCTAAAACTTATTTGTTAAAAAAAAATCTAAAACTAATTCACTCACCATAACAATTTAGATCTTCATTAAAAGCCTTAAAATCTAAAACCTATTTGTTAAAAAAATCCAACACTTATTCACCATAAGAATTTTCGGAAATAGATCTTCATAAATAGTCTTAAAATCTAAAACTTATATCTTATACCATAACAATTTTTGGAAATAAATCTTCATAAAATGTCTTAAAGATCTAAATTTATTTTTTTATCATAACAATCTTTGAAAATAAATTTTAATAAAAAGTTTTAAAATCTAAAAATTATTATTTTTCAAACAATATTATGAGATAGTAGCCACATTTTATATATTGGACGCGTGGCTAGGTAGGATTGGAAGTAGTGTATTTTATATTGTTATTATTTTAATATGTTTTGATAAAATTAAAGACCAGATTTTGTATGAAACTAACAAAATTCAATGCTTTAGATCTATCATAGTAAAAGCATTTTAAGTGTAGACAACTGAGTTCGTTGAATCTGAACGTTATAAGTAGTTAAAGAGAATCATACAAAGTAAAACAATCTAGATGTTTGTGAAAAAGATGATGATGAATGAGAAAATATATGATATAGTTGGAAAAATGTCAAATGAAATTAATTGTGTTAACTGTTAGTGATGATTCTTTTTTGCTTTTTACAAAGTGATATGAATCACATTAAATATTCATGAAATATATGAATGAGTTTAAAAGATTGCACTTTCATTTATAGAATATTCTTATTGAATACTAATGTCTAAAATATTTTTTTTATATATATATCTATTATTAGTTACTGGTAGTGCGTAATACTTTCTAAAGACGACATCTTATGATTAATTAACGATATTTTTTGAAAGTACATTAAATTATATAAGACTTAATAACTGTACTAATAGAGTAATAGAGATGATATGATATTTAAGAGTATGATAAAACCCATTGATATCTTTTAATATTTCTAGTGACCACATGGCTAAGACACACTTTAAAAGAAGACTAATTGTGGATGATAAATGTTGCAGATATTAAAAATTTATGAAGATTGATGGTCATTCTTTTCACTATTCCCTTTCTTTTTTGTATTTTCACACAAGAGGTGTTTTTTTTAAGCAATAAAATAATTATTTTTTAAGCCACCATTTCTTTATGATTCAGTTTAGTCTTAGCTAATGGTGGCTGAACATTTCCCATTATGAATTTGAAATAGTATTTAAACTTACAATTTGGTACACCCGGTTGAATATTTATTTAATACACCATTATTTTGTAGGTGTATCTTACTTTAACAGAAAAAGAATAGTTATTTTTTGCCTTCTGTCCTTACATCTTTCTGAAATAAAAGTAATATTGATTTTTTTACTACATCAATTTAAGCTTTCAGAATATGTATTTTTCCAATTACTTCGGTTATAGTAGTTCAACTCTGTAGAATATAAATTTGCACAATAACTTGCTCAGAAATGTACCCTCTCTCTATGCACATACATTAATTACATATGCATGAATCCCAGTGGTTTTTCAAATTCAAACACAAAAACTTACTCAAGCTTTTCCAGAAATGCTGAACAAGACACTTGTACGAGCTTGATCCATTATGTAAATTTTCTGCCAAACAATTAAAGCAAATCCTTTGAATCTTTCCCCATCTGATTTCATCCCCACATCTAGCCACATCTGATGTATGAATCCTTGGTTTTGTATCACAGCATATGTTCTGGATTGACTGCTTAGTAACCTATCATCAACTACTATGCGGTTATCTTTTTCTGCATATCGTAATCCCGTCTCCAATTGGTACCTGAGATTTAAAATTCAGATGTTTAAAGTCATGAATCAAATCAGAAGAGTATTCAAAATGAAGATAATTGTAGTGAACTCACCATACTGATGCTTACACGCTGGTCCTCCACGAGGCTCTTATTGAAACTCCTAATGCTGGCAGTCTTGGCATCATTCACCTGCCCATATACATGTCATTTATAGTAAGTTATTCAAGTGTAACCATGGTTTATCTCAACAGGAGAAGTTTACACGCAATACATAGTCATTTACCAATGGATCGGCAACTTTTCCATGCCAAAGGACGTTGTCAATCACAATGACGCCGCCAACTCTCACCTTATCAACAAATCATAGAAACACCCAACAAAGAAAGAGCAGAAGGAAGCAATAAAGATGATGAGCTATGGTAAAATTACTAATCAATGAAAAACAAGGATGACATTAAAAAGAAAAGGAAGGAGGTGTGTTGGTATATAAAAAACGTAAATAGAACCAAACACTAATATTGTATCTTTACATAAAACACATTGGAATAGGAATACATATGTTACGATCATGAATTTATTTTGGTCTTACCAGTTGCAATAATAATTCGTAGTATTCCTGATTCATTCTTTTTTCAGCATCAACAAATGCAAAATCATAACTGCAAAAAGGAGAAAGCATGTCAGCCTTAGTCTGCAGCTCTCGTGCCTTGTAGATTATAAAGATGCATTAACAATCTCTACAAATGACATGAGAGATGGAAAGTGAAATAGTATTATACAAATATAAACTCATGTAAAGGGGAGAAGAAAAGAATTTAGTAAAAAAAAATAGAGATTATTTGCAAAGGAATGTAGTCAATGAGCATATTAGATCCATACATAATGTGAAAACATGATTGATGAATTATTTAAAACTTCAACTTTGTCCGCTTGAAAACATGGCAGCATTTTAATACAAGAAGTTGGTTTTATGGTTAGTAGGAAAAAGATAGTAAAAGCTATAGCAGAAAATGTAACATATGCTCAATGTAGTTTTATAGCAATACCTGCATGCTTCACCATTTAAAATCAAGGATTTTAGGATATCTGCTGCAAGTCCGTGTTTCACTTTCACCTATTACGAAACATTTGTGTTGAAGTCAGTTACTTATTAGCTGGAGAGACAGCAGCACAATTTTTTTTCCCATATAAGCATGTTAGTTCTTCACAATCAAAATAAGTCAGACAGAGGCAAAGACTATACATATCATGCATTTGGAGAAATCCAGACTTCCCCCCTTTTTCTTTTGAAAGGACAGACAGGCTTTTCAACCCCATCAGCACACAGATATAAACAGCAACAAGAAACTGTATTTTAAATGATCAGGTACCATAAAGGAGAAAGAGTTATACCTTATGTGAAACTTTGGCTCGATCATAATACTTTTTTGCTACTTCAAGACATCTAGCATCCCTTTCACAAGCAACTAAGAGACCTGAGTCAGGTAAGGCTAATGCTACGGCCAATGACGAATAACCCTGACATAATCAACTATGTAATTGCTTAGGCACTGCTTTACTACTTACAGATCAATCTACCAGCAGTATCATCTTTTAACAAGAAATAAATATGAAAAGTATTTTTTTTTTATTTGCTGAAAATATGAAAGGTATTTTCATTAGTATACAATGATGCAATGTGACAAACCTTTTCGAACAAAAACAAGTTCAGGCATGGCTAACATCAGCAGTTTACAGCCTACTAATAGAGAAGGTACTATCTAAAGTAAAATAACTGCTGGGATATAAACACAGAAGTAACGAGGCAGACAAACCTAGAGAATGAGGATCTTTCAACAAAACAATCATGCAAAATTTATTATGTCAAACTAGTTTTGCAGTGAGATACACACATAGAAGAGCAAATGAATGCAACAAGCACCAAATATCCTTGCAGTTAACAACTTAAAATTCCAACTATAATCATTTGAAACTACAATTTCATCCTTGCAAAATGCAAAACCTAATTACTATCACTTGTTAGCAACTTAGCATAAGTCCATTTTAAGGAAAAGAAGAAGGAGATTGGTCAGGCCAATAATGTGGTTGAAGTTTAGTAAAGCAGGATGCATACAGTGTAAACACCAAGTTCAATACACCGTTCTGCGCCAAGAATCTGCACCAGCATTGCAAGTAGTTGTGCCTGGTCTGGGGACACCTAGCAAAAGTAACAAGACATGCCAACTTTAATCTTTCTACCAAAATAAAGGAGAAACTCCAAGATTGTCAGACGCAGAAATAGCATACAACATTAATTTAATAAAATACATACAAATTTTGGGCACAAACATTAATGATATACAAATATAAATATAATGCTTCTTTACTTTTTTAGCAAGCCTTACTGTCTGGAAATTAGAGATAATAAGCTGTAAATTGACTAGAAGGTCAATGTTAAAAATTAAAGAACATAAAGAGCTAAATAATAATGTAAGAGACATCTACAAAAGAATTATGCGTGTTCCAAATAATTTTGAAATGAGATTGTATTGCAATCTTGGCCAACAAATAACCAGCGCTTACCTGTTCTCTTATTTTGTTGATTTTTCATTTATGCATGTATGACATCTTATACACATACTTATGCCTTGTTTAAATTATAAAAGGAAGCCACAAATCAATAACCGTACCTGCATTTGACTACCACGCATAGATGCTGTCTCTTCCCGAAGTTGCCTTAAAATCTGAAATGCAGTCTCTGTTGAACAATTAAACAATGACAGAAAAATATACAGAAAAACAAACAAAATGAAGCACATATCCACAGAAAGAAACTTTTGTATACTTCCATTACAGGAAAAAAAAAGGAGTGTTATTCAATTATCACCTCTGGTTCTCGAACGTTGGTGAGTATGTAATCATAAAGGCGAGGAGTGATACTAATAATCTGTTTATTGCCGTACTTTTCATCATCAGCAACCACAAATGCATTGGTGGTAGAGGAGCAGCTTCTTATTATCTGGTTTGACTTAATGGCTGCAAACCCATTCGCCAAGGTAACTGCTGTAGATAACGACTTGTTGGGTCTTCTTAAAAAAACCACATTTGTACAGGATAACACAGACAAACGTTGAAGCCCAACACTACAGGTCGCCATTCATGGATCAGAGATAAGTTAAACAGAGCCGCTTACTGCAATGCAGGAAAACATTATAAGTTAATTATGCATACATAAATACGTAAACGTATGCTTGTACATAGAATGTATGATCCAATTTAAAAACTAAAATTCAAAGAAGGAAGGGAGGAATGCATTTGCTTTGCTTTAAGTTTTTCTTGTGGGAATTTCGTCAAACACGTGGTCGGCATCATCATGTGCCAAAAGATAACGAGATACTTTGTTACAGAGCCCGAAACAAGGAACCAAAAGAGTTACTCTTTACTAGTAATAAAACAGTAAACATTAATCTTAACGAAACGTACTTAGAGATTTCACTGAGTAACTGTGTTAGAAGAAGAACCAATCTCAGAATGCCGATGTCCAGTACCAAGAGCCAAGGAAATAACAGCCGAAAACTGTAAAAACGGATACTCTAAGGACTGGGCCGGGCCTTAAAATACTGACGAGGAGCAGAGCTGGGCCAGAAATGGGCCGGCCCAAAACTTCACTAGCGGCCCTTTAGTTTTGAACAATGTAAGATCGTACTGGATGATCTCTTCTTAATTTGGACCTTTTTGTTTCTTCCACTGGTTTCCATGGAGATTCCAGAGAACGATAACAGTATTTCTACAGTCACAGGCTCCGAATTCGGCGGTGGTTCTGTCACTTCACACGATTCTAATGGAAATTTACAATCTCCCCCAGCACATGAAGCTTTGGCCAGAGGCCTCTCATCGATTCTCTCCACCACCATCTCCGATTTCGATTCCAAAGCCCAGGATACTCTCACGAGCCAGCACCACCTCTCTTCCTCCATCGATCGTCTAACCGGAGGTACTCTCTCTTGTTATTAAGGGATTCTTTTTTGAAAATCAATGGAATAAGGGGCAATATAAATTCTTTGAATATATAAATGGTGCGAAATGATCTATTTTTTGTAGAAATTAGATTTAGCCACAGGAATTAGAAGCTCAACTTGGCTATTCTATGCTTAACCATGTTGTTGTGTTCACAAGTACTGTAGCTACTGTTTGTAGTTTATAAAAACTCCTATAATCTTCATGTGTAACTGTAAGTCCGAGATTCATTTTTCACATTCTTATCTCAAATATGAGTCAAACCAATGATATATGTAAGGGGAAAGAAGATGAAAGACTCATTTTTCTGGTGTTTTATAAGGACATTTGGAGAGCAGACTAGAAACATTTTCTTGGTTGATAGGAGAAAGAAGGGGAAAGAATGAGGAGATTTTACTAGTAGAATTATACTTTGTCGCTTGATTAAAATTGAGTATTTGTAATCCATTATTTAATTTTCTCCCCTCAAACACTCACAAATCCGTCCAATTGTATTGATACCCTTATTGCACCTTCCACTTCTCCTTCTTACTAAAGACTAAAGTGCTCAGATACATTATTGGTCATTTTACTGATTAATTGGGTTGAATTTGTTGAGCATGAGTACCGTTTGTCACCATGTATCTGAGTGGTCATTGAATTGATTGAATTGTAGCTTAGTTATCTCAAAGTAGACAAGCACTTTTACACTAGGAAAGGGAAGCATACTATCGTTGCAGTCACTTTGGCCTGCTTTTGGTAGACCCATTTGGTCCTCTACCAATCATTGGTAAACGTTTGTCCAAAATTTCTGCAAGGCTTGTTTTCTGCTGTCGCCAAAGATACTGCAACTTTGTGCGGTGTACTTGTGATTCCTTTGTCTTTGTAGTTTTTAGGGAAAAAACTAAATTGTGAAGTTTTGCAGAACTTGACAAACTATTAGAAGATGCTCCACTGCCATTTATCATGCAATATGCTGCCAAGATATCTACTGTTAGAAAGAGAGTTTCATCAATGAATTTAGTTCTCAAGTCCATACAAAGAAGAGTTGATAACATGGACCGGATGCTGTCTGTGAGCACATTGCACGGTATTATTTTTCTCCCCAAACATGATATAACTTCTTTGGATGTCCCTTGTGCAGTATCTTTATTCTTTCATGCTAAATTTCATTTGCTGAAGTGGGTCTTTTTTAATAAAAGTTATCAGCTTCCCTTGAGAAACCTTCGTAGCAGTTGTTAACTTGTTACTTATATATATTTTTTTATCTAAATTATGGCAGACTTTAATCCCATTCTTGCTGTAGTGCATTGAGTAACTGACATTAAATAATTTGCCTCCTTTTACTAGGAATAAACAGTGTTTAAACCTCTCTGTTTCATCTTATTATCTTTTTCCTTCTTATATTGTCTCTGTTCCAAGACAATGATGCCTGTCCTCTTCTTACTACAGATTTGTAGAATAGCATAGTATGATATATAACTCATTAGTGGATTCTAAGGCTTCAGTGTACGTACAAATATTATATGATAATAATCACAAATCGTTCTTGCTCAAAAATACAATAATCTGATCTGATTAATGACCTCTTATCCTCGTGTGACTTATGAATACATATTTAACGGCTTGAAACAATCTACTGACAAACTTTAGTAGTCATATAACTTTAAATATATATGATGTAATTTATTTTTGATGCTAAATCTATATACATAATTTGCAGTGTTTGTGGCTTCATAAACTTGTACTAGTAAGAGGGTGAAATTTTTGCAGATAAGGTGGCCCCAGAAGGTTCTGAACACCAAAGTTATGGAAAAGAAGATCCGGCTAGAAAACAGAATTAGAAACTTGTTTCAGTGGAAGCTGTACAGATGGAATGGATCATCAAGAGCTTAATTTGTCCAAGAAGAGCCATACAGAACCATAATGTGGCACGGCATACACACGTAAGAGCCATACAGAAGACGAAGTACAGGTTTGAACTAAGTTTGTGAAATCTTCAATCTTGTTGAAATGAGAAAGAACCCATGAGAGTGAAAATGTGAATGAAATTGAGGAATTTAATTAGTTTGCTTAGCGGCCTTGAGTTCATAGTCAAACAATTTTGTTTTGAGAATGATTTGATTGTTTCATATAAACAGCAAGTTAATTAAAGTTAAAAGTAAATAAATCTTGGGGTTTGTTTTCTTTAAGAATAGGAATATTTTTTGGGAGAGAAGCTTGGCTTGGAAGATACAGAATGACATTTTTGTCTATGCGTGGTATTTAACAAAATAAAGACTTTTCTTTATTTGTTTTTCCCTTGAATTTCCTTCATTTGACTTCAATTTAA
This sequence comes from Cannabis sativa, assembly GCF_029168945.1. Lineage (NCBI taxonomy): Eukaryota > Viridiplantae > Streptophyta > Magnoliopsida > Rosales > Cannabaceae > Cannabis > Cannabis sativa. The sequence goes on along the minus strand of NC_083601.1, from coordinate 35,502,320 downwards.
CAAATGAAGACATTGTCACTTCAGGGACAAACAATCTGGGGCATTGTAAATTCCCATCTTAATAATGAATATTATCCAAAAACTAATCCAATTCGTTTGTGATCTTATTTAGTAAATATAATATATTGAGCTGATGAGGAGAGGAGACTGACTCATTGGGCATATGTTAATTTTATTATTATTATGTTTGAAAGGGAGTTAATTTTAGTTTAATAATGCAAAATATTCGGTCAACTACTGATTATTAAGTTATTTGTTGTTTTTATTCCACTGCAAACACTAGGCCACATTCTATACCTTCGAAAATACTGTCAGAACTCGTATTATTAACAAAACTATTAGTATATTATCCTTTTTATTTTTTACAATTATATTTATCCTATTTGAATACAAAATAAAACCCATTTAAAAAAAAAAAAAACACACACACACACACAAAATAAAACGGGTTACGGATAATTTTTGCGGCGTGTCAAAATAATTTACCTTTTGTTTTTTGTAAGAAGAAAAACTACTCAAATATAACGGATTTTCAATCACTTGGCTGGATGTCAGTGACTTTTATTTCGTATTGTGAAGTTTTAGTTGAGGAGTTAAAACAAAAAAGATTCCAATGTGTATCTACCATGCTATCTTTTGCTTAGGTAATCTAATTTTTTTTTTTAGCAAATAAAATTGAAAAATAGGACTAATAATAATTACACTATTTAGCTTAAACAAATCGGGTAATTTTTGAATTTTTACATAAGTTTGACAATTTTATGGATAAATATGTGTCAGCCATGACATTTTTGGTTTTTCTTCTATTTTGTGAGATCAGACATTTTTGGTAGTTTTAATATACTTGTTTTAGTCAACTAAAACATGGTCAATATATATTTGAAACCAATCCATATATCATAAAATATAGAGTTAAATATCATATGTAACATTGATAGCGTAATGAGATGGTATCGTAATATTTTTATCTTTTCTTTTTTTTTTTGATAACTAATATTTTTTATGTTTTTTTTTTCATGATAGGTTTTTAAAATTTAAACGTCAAAGCCACTATCATGTCGAATTTTATAAAATATTACAAAACATGTATCATTGCTATATGTATGTCATCTCATAATAGTATATGAATGTCGCATGACTTCATTTAATCTATAAGCTAAATCAATATTTACATTATTGTCAATTTTCAGCTATATTGAGACAAGATTCAATATCTGTACCACATGATCTAATAATAATTTAATATAATTATAATAAAAAAAATTTTTGAGTGATTTTCTTTTAAGAAAAATAGGATGTTACAACTTATTTTATAGTTTATTTTTGAAAAAAAAAATTAAAATGAACAACTAATTATTAATGCTTTTAAAATAAATTAAAAATGTTTTTGATTATGAAAATCAAGACCTAAAATAACAATTATAATACTAATATATATTCATATACTCAATGATTCATAAATTCACTATTTTTTTTTTTCTTTTTTTAATGAGGTACTAAAATTCAATATAACAATGGAGTAGATAAAAATATTATTACCAAAAAAAAATGTTGTTACAAATAAATCCTATCACCTACTTAGGTATAGAAATTAGAATTAGCCTAAAGTTTTATGATATCATATCAACAAGTCTCTACCCTACCCACTTCTATTAATTGTTATTTACAATATTGTGCTATTAAATTACAACCGACTTAGAATAAATGATGAAATTACTCCTCAATAAATAAAACAGTTAAGTGCTGAAATCTACAATTTCAATTATAAAATGCCATCTCTAAGGAATTTGAAAGCTGTGAGGTGTTGTTTCATGTTTGAGTGTTTGATATTAAAAATTCTTTCATGATAGTTAAATATTCCATGTATTTTAACTGAGTGAACCATTTTTTATTGATGAACATTATTAATGATTTGTCAAAATAAAATTCCAACTATAAAAAATAAGACTCATGAATGAAAGCATGAAAGAACAAAAAGTTGAAATAAAAATAAAACACTAGAGAAATGTAGGACCCAGTTTTAAATAATTATGCAAAGCCTCCAGCACAGCATCTAATCCACCAAGCAATGTACTCTCTCTCTCTCTCTCTCTCTCTCTCTTCCCACTTTTTTTTTTTTTTTTTTTTTTGAGGCAACTTTTTCAAAATCTCACAGAATTCCATTTTTTTCTTTCTTTCTTTCTTTCACGGGCAATTCATTCTCTCCTCCTTCACAACAGTTTTGGTCCTTGTTATTAGGGTTTCTTTTTTCTTTTCCTTTCTTCCAAACAGGTCCAAAATTTTCTTTGGTCTTCACTTCAGCAATATCCGAATCCATTAAAGCTTTCGCCTTTGTCGTCCCTATTTTGACTTCTTCAGCAACCCCCAACCGAGCCCACCTGTCGGCACTTCTACTCTCTCTCATTAGGGTTTCCCAGCTTCACCTTTTGGTTTTTTTCTTCTTCTTTTTCTTTTGTTATTTCTCAAGCTTTGAGCTCAAGATAAGATACTCTTACTCGACTCTAACTAATTTTCGTTTCGGGTATGTTTTGGTTTCAAAAGAAGATTTTGTGATAATTCATTTTTTTTTAAAAAAAAATTAAATAAATATTTTCCATTTTTCCTTTATTATCTTTTTGGGATTTTCTTTCTTTCTTGCTTTTCTTTCTGAAGGCTTGCATGTGAAGCAAGTTTGAGTTGAAATTATGAACGTGATCGGTCTAATTAGATCTCCATTTTTGCTACTTTTTTCTCCTCTCAGAAACCCGTGAACTTGAACTTCGTTTTTTTTCTGATAGATCAGGGTTCTTCTATGGCCTACATTGTTGATTTTACTTCACATTGTTTCGAATTTTATGGACTTCTAGTCGATGTTAATCGATAGCAGTGGCTTCTTCTTCTAAAACTGAATATTAAGAGACCCTTTCTTGGGAGTGGGTATTCAAGCCAAAATGGAGGATGTATGGTTGTTTAAGCAAGGTTGGAAATGGCTGCAGTCACAGAAGCATATATACTCTCGTGCTCGGACATGGGCCTACCATGGCCGAGATAAAGTTTCGATTATTATGGAGAGGCATTGGCCGATGGTTTGCAGTGGATTTGCGAGGCTTGGGAGGTTTTTATGCTTCTTGCTTCTTTACTGGAAGAACTGCGTTATAAGGGGATTTCATTCGTTTGTAGGATTAGGTTCTGCGGCATTACTACTCATTATGTGGAGTTGCTTTCTCAGTTTGACCTCCATGACTTGCTTGGTTTATGTTCTTCTTAGTATGGTGAGTTTCATTCTTGTTATTTGATTTTGATTTTCTTCCCTGGGTCTTTTTTTCTTTCTTTCTTTTTTTTTTCTTTTTCCATTTTTGGTTTCATCCTTAATTTGTATAATATAATCTAATTGGTGATTTTTTTGTCGTTGCCTGATCTACTATAAAAGATTGATTTTCTGGTTGAGGTTAGATATGCTATATATTGCATTTTTCTTAATTTATCTAGAAATATTCTTGATACAGTTTCCCAAAGGCAACTTGTGTTTAGTTTGTACTTGGTTGATCTGAGTCATTAAGGTATAGTGAGACATAAGATTAGAAATTATGACCCTTTATTGCTCCATAGGTGGTTGTGAAGAAAGTTGGTACAAATCTATCTATGGATGTGGTCCTCTAAAATAGACTTATGTCCCAACAGATACCAATTACTAACAGGATGTATATCTTGGTTAGCATGAAGATCCACATTCTCAGGGGCGTGCATGTATTTTTATTTATTTATTTATTTGCCTTTTTTAGGATTTTTAATATTTATATCTCTTATTGAAAATTCTTCCATCCATTTTGGGGGAAGTTAATTTAGTCGTCTTTATTGATTATTAAGATGAAGAACAAAATTAAATTTACGATCTTTAGAAGAAAATGTAGAAAAAATGAGAGAGAGGGAGATGTCTACATAGGGATGTTTTTTTTTTTGCTGATCAAGAAGAAGAGCGTAGTTCATGGTTCTGATTCATGAAAAACATCATAGATCAGAAGAAACAATTTAGTTGGCTCCAATGAACATCTGATGCATGTCTATTTTATCAAAACTTTATTCCAAGATGGTTTAAGAACTAATCTTCATCGTTGATAGAAATTGGATATTTATAATATGAAACAAGAGAACTGTGGCTTACAGTATGAACAACATTTCAGGGAGCTGCTGGAGCTGCTGTGCAATATTTGGGCTACACTCCAGGACTTTTTATTGTAGGACTATTCGCTATTCTAATTTTGTGGATGTATGCTAACTTTTGGATAACAGGGACACTATTTATAGTTGGAGGTATGGCTAAATTTTTCTGTAAACTTTTGGATAACAGGGACACTATTTATAGTTTAAGTACTATTATTATTTTCTGTAAACTTAACTCAACACTCATGATTCTTTTATCATTGACATTGTCATCTATTTCCCTGGATCCGTTCTTGCTGCATAAATTATAAGTTGTATACTGAAACACTAAAATCTTAAGACAACTGAGTAGAACACCATAGTTACTTGTTCCGAATAGTTGAATACTGTTAATAAAAAATAGGATCAGGACCAAAAAACTACAGCAATTGATATGTGGGTACCCCGGAGGGACTTGGAACTCAGACATTGTAGAATAGTTGAACTTTTAACTATCAACAAGTTATGTTTTAGTGAAAATAGAAGAAAGAGCCAAAAAGCCTTTTAAAAATGAACTATGATCATGGAGCTTTGTCATGTATTTAGACAAAATCAAGATAACCTTCTGTCATGTGGAATTTACAGGAGCCAACAATATCTTCTTTCTGAAATCAATGTCTTTGCTTAGATGTTAACATTAATATTCTTTGTCATATCATGTAGGTTATTTATTCTCCCTAAATCATGCCCGGTTGGTGGTCTTAATGGCAACTATGTATGCTCTATATTGTGTCAAAGTTCGTGTGGGATGGCTTGGTGTTTTCCTCTCAATAAATCTTTCAATTTTATCAAATGATGCATTGAATTTGATGCTCCAATGGTGTGATAATTTGAGAGAAACTACACAGTCCGAAGAGCAGAAACATTCAGAAACCATTCTTGAAGATGATTTCCTTGGGGAGAGTGAATACTCTGCCCCAACAGAAGAAGAATCTGAGAAGCTGCATTCCTGTAAATCAACCAGTAAACCAGCGGCTTCATCTGTTATTGATAAACTGAAAGAAACTCCTGTTATCAATATAGTGAAGGAGCAAACGTGTTCAGTTGATGAGATGAAAAGAATTTTAAGTAGTATGGACCACTATGAAGCACTGGGATTTCCACGACACAAAAGAATTGATGCATTAGTGCTTAAAAAAGAATACCGGAAGAAGGTACCTGTTTCATCCCCTTTCACTTTCCCTGTCTTTCCCTTATTTCTTTTTATTCTCTTTTTATTTTTTAATTTATTGAGAGAAGTAGTAAGAGCACTTGCTAGCAGGCTCAGTTCCACTACCATTGAAGTTGTACAAGAAGAACCATCGAGCTACTATATAAACTCAGAATAATTACTTTCTCGTTGTTTAAGAATGTTATCTACGTCCTCTATGAATGCCTCCTAATTTACCCATTAATTTTACTCAATTACATTCTTTTATTTGTAGGCCATGCTTGTGCATCCGGATAAAAATATGGGAATGCCACTGGCTAGCGAATCATTTAAAAAGCTCCAGTGTGCATATGAGGTAAAGATTTCTGTTCACTTTTCTTGGCTTTACTACCGATGATATATTTTAGGTGGGTAATTGAAATTAAGTTAAGGATAATAGGTGACTCATTCAGATAAGAGTTGTGATTGCTTGCCTGACAGCTTAGAGTGTAATGCACGTGAGATGAAATTACTCTGATATTATCTTTTGTCTGTAACCAGGCTTTTAGTAAATAATACCTATAAGAGAAAATATTTGAATCAGTTTAATTATGTTTGAGATTACAAAAGTCTGACAATATGCATTATAGGTTCTTTCTGATTTTACAAAGAAAAGAGACTATGATGAGCAGTTGAGAAAGGAAGAATCCAGGACTCGCAGTGTCTGCCAAAACTCACATGGTACTTCAAGTCAGGTGAGATTATACTTGTAAGACTGATGCTAAAGGCACACAACATTGTACACTCACTACTAGTGTGACTTGCTTTGCAACTTCCTATGAACTTAGTGTGTTCTCTCTTTGATTTGGTGGATGAAAATTGAAAAATGCCAAGTCGTTGTGTATTTTGGGTGTAAATTGTCTCATATATTGCTACTTGTTACACCTCACAAGCTTTGGGGAACTTATTGTTGTGTGTTTTCATTATGTAAACCTATTAAGGTTGGTATAAAAAATGCTCTGGGCTATATTGGGGGATTTTCTAGTAGTAAGGAAGGAATTGATGAATGATTCTTTTGTCTATTATTTTGTTTGATAGAAAGTTGCTTTTTCTCCTATTTGTAATTTTTATTTTGTTAATAATTTGTTAATTCTGTATATGGAGAAGCAATAGAATAACAAATAGATAGTGGTAAAAGTTACAATATCTGTTTTAAATCTGCCCAAAATTATGTACTTTGTGAAGTTATGCCAAATGCATATGTACTTCAGACTAAAGATAAATAGAACATTTATTAAATGCGGATTGAGCTCAATTTAATTGCCTTACCATACTTTTACTGTAAGCAGGACGGTCCAGATTATTGCTCTGAGGAATCAAGACGTATACAATGTACTAAATGTGGAAATTCTCATATATGGGTGTGCACCAACAGGAGCAAGGCGAAGGCTAGATGGTGCCAGGTTAGATACCAGTCTTATCATTCACTACTCTCTCTCTCTCTCTCTCTCTCTCTCTCTCACTGTAGATGATATCAATTTGCACTCTCTATGAATGTGTGACTTATTGAAGGTTTTCTGATATCAGGATTGCTGTCAATACCACCAAGCGAAGGATGGAGATGGATGGGTGGAATACAAAGGCTCTCTGGTCTTTGATAGGCCTCAGAAGGTAAATTCCAGAAGTTTTTTCTTGATTTTTTTCATATGATTGCACACTATGCATGAAGTCTCTATCCTTCTCTCTGTTAAATTATTCAGCTGAAGCTGCTAACTTCATGATTTTATTTTTTGAAAGAGGGGAAAAGGACCATGTGTTTTCTCATTGCATCATTTATGAACTTGTTATATTTGTTATTTGATGATGATCTTTTATGTTTCTGATTATCTCGCTTGACTAATGCTTGTTTGCCTCAATTGTCAAACAAACCTTTATTCCTAAAAGCTCATCATCAGAGACATGTTTGTCTTGGAATTTATTTATGTTTACTTTTGGGTTCTGACTGATTACATTTGGTGAAGTTGGAATTTGCTGTTACATCGTAAATAATTGCTCTTTTGTATGATACAATTGATGATGCTGAACTTCTTTCTTTTCTCTCTTTTAGGTTGAGATACCACGTGCCTTTGTATGTGCTGAGAGCAAAATCTTTGATGTTTCAGAATGGGCCATTTGTCAGGTCAGTGGGTTAAATTAGTTGTGTATTATATACTTGGTCTATATGTTCTGTGTCATTTAGCCAGTGCTCTGTTTCATATGCCTACTTTTTAGAGACCTACGCAAAATTCCATGTTAATACAATCACTATTTTCAAAAATACTGGAACAAATTTTTTTTTATGGCAATTTTACCTTGCATCTAATTAGGTATATATCATACAAATTTGATTTGTGCCCATTCAGGGAATGGCATGTAGACCCAACACACATCGGCCAAGTTTCCATGTAAACATGGTTGGATTGGAGAAAACTCAAAGATCGAACTCAAGTAGATACCCATGGGATTTGGATGCTGAAATGATGGATGAAAACGAAGAAGCATTTGAGCTATGGCTTCAAGAGGCACTGGCTTCTGGCCTCTTTTGTGAGACATCGAAACGCAGGAAGAGCTGGAGTCCATTCAAGTTACCTCAAAAGAAAAGCAAGAAGCAATGGCGAAGGACGTCATGTTGACGAAATTATTAAAGAACTTGCAAGAGCCAAAGAAGACAATTTTTTTTGTTGCCAATCCCAAGAAAGAGGGTTATATCTCTGCCGGATGAATAGAATCGGTGATTGCCAGCATCAAGATTAATAAGTAGATTAAGCCATTAAAACCTGGTAACCGCTTACAAGAGATAAGAGGGGAAGGTTTACATTGTTGAGATTAATCTTGTTGGGTACCTTTGTATCTCTACCCGAAAAATTAGGGTGTTTCAAGTTTAAGAGCCTAGGTTTCAATTGCGCTGCTCACTGCAAGTTTAACAACACTCAAGTTTTCAGTGGCTGCTGGGGTGAATAAGCTCCTCAGTAATGTCTCTGTATCCAACCTTGGTGAGGCATTGTAACCTTCTTAGGAAATCAATGTGGAACTTAGCATCTTTTTGTACATATTTTCTATGTTAATAAAATATCTTTTCCTTATGCTGACCTAGGTCTATTGTGTTGGTATCGACGTGAAATATATCTAGTATACCTAATCTTTGAATGCGCATTTTAATGCTTTTATTGCGAGAATAATTTGAGTTGTTTTTTTTGTCTCTCTAATTGTTTGGAGGAAATGTGGTAGTAAATAAACTATTGCCGTGATTCAGTAGATTTCTTTCTCCACTGCTCCATATGGGTGGCTAACTAACCATGAGCAGAGTATGTTTTGTTCTTTTATGCTTGGATTGGAACCCCTCACCCAACCCCAAAACTCCAAACAAAAAAGAAATCAAAGATGATTTGTGAATGAACCCACATGTTAACCCCCATTTCTTTTTACACCTAAACTGGTCCCATGTTATCCCATATTTTTCTATAATCTCTATCTAAACACCATTCCACCACGTTATTATCACGTTTTTTGAGTTACTTCAATACTATGTTTAGGGTTTATGTTAATGGTTCTCCGAGGTTTATGATGAAATGGTAAGTAAGGATCAAACTTGTTTTGATAAAACAAGTTCTCTCTTCTTAGCATGGTATTTTCCTTTAGCCGTTTGAAAAAGAAATAGAATTGTTTTCAGAAACAATTTGTTAAGTTATTTGGCACTCATAGCATGCTCAGAAGCTTTGAAACTAATGCGATTATAATAATGACTTGGTTTTAAACAAATATTTTATAAACTTTTAGAGATTATAAATTCGAACTAAGTCATTCTATTGTTGTATGTGTTGTACTAGACTTAGACTGTTGATTTGCCACTCCTCTTTCCTTCCATGAATTTAGAAATGGTCTTGTGTTCGTTAGAATGTGAATATAATTTATTGGTGACATTAGTGCACTTATCTCAATCTGTTTTAGTTACAGATTTAACCGGTTGGTGTTCATATATCTATACTTATATATTTTGAGTAATAATAACAAAATCAAGTAAATTACACTCCTCAGTGGTCACCCAATTCAGAAAACTTTGTTTCATTAACAGTTTTTTCTTTGAATTAAAAAGGGTTCATCTCTCAGTTAATGTAGAATCAAAAGCTGAAAGGGTACGAAGTTACAAAACCATTAACACAATTCATGAAGAAGCCCTAAAAACCATGGCATTAATCTTCAATTTGTAGCTCTCTAATAACATAGACCATAAGAGCGATTTCCCATTTCACCAGAGAAAAACACAAGCAAGCATAAAAGTTACAAAGTAGAACCCTAATGACCATTACCATAAGCTTGAAGGGCATCACCAGTGAGCCTGCAAATCCTCCATTCCTGCAAAATCTTAGCTCCCATTTCCTCGTAGAACTTAATGGCATTCACATTCCAATCGAGAACCACCCACTCCACTCTTCCGTAACCCATTTCCACCGCCTGCTTCGCCACGGCGCTCAGCAACATCCTTCCGAATCCTTTCCTCCTGTAACACTCCCTAACGAACAGATCTTCCACGTAAAACCCTGGTTTCCCCAGAAACGTCGAGTAGTTCGGGAAGAACAGAACGAATCCAGCGATGACGACATCGGAACTTGAACCGGTCGATCTGAAGGTCACTCTTTCCGGATCATCGATCGGAAGATCCAGATTGACGACCTGGACTCTGGGTTCATAGAGAGGATTGTTATTGTGAAGAATGTCCTCAACATAAGGCTGCGAAGAGACCTCGAGGATGAAGATGGTAAAGGACTGAAATGGTGGAGAGGTGAAGAGAGTAGAGGAGAGAGAGGCCTCAGTGGCGGAGAAGAGGTGAGTGAGGCGCTCAAACACGGCCATCTGATGGATCAGTTTGTGGATATGGGGGACGTCGGTGGGTTGGGCTAGGCGGATACGGGCGAATACTGGGAAGCCCAATGGGGTGGAGCCTTCTGGAACGGTTGACGGAGGCGTCGGTACCGGCGCCGGAGGTGGCGGTGGTGCAGCTGCAGCCATTTGGGTTTGGGATATTTTTTTGGTAGGGTTTTGGATATTTTGTAAAAGAAAGGAAAAGAGTAAAAGATTAAATAAAACGGTCTCTTCTTCTAGTAGCCACTAGAGACTCACTTTTCTTGCTTTTTTTTTTTTTATTTTTTTCCAAATAATATTCAGGTTTAAAATGTATAAAAAAATTCAATAAAAAAAATAATTAAATTTTTTCTTATTATATATTAGAATGGTTTTTTTTATTATTATTTTAAAATGAATAGTTATTCTACTGAAATAGTAGAAAGGTCATTCTACTAGAATGACATTCTAATACTTTAATATGCAACCAAATATAATAATAGAATGAAGATTATTTTCTTTCCATTCTATTTTATTACTTTCAACCAAACGTCATGTTAATTCGTAGAGAGGAAAGAAAATAAGAGAGATAAAAAATATTGTAGTAAAAAATTTTGGAGGAAATGAAAATGAAAAGAAAGAAAAAAAATAGTATTGGGTGCTTATATATGCACTTTTTATCTGTTTCGATATTTGAAAGAATTTTTTTAGTCTATTTTTTCATAGTTATGTATGTTAGAAATCAAAAATAATTTACAATATAAAAAGTAGTATTCTAATAATTTATATAACACATGCGTATAAAATAAAAGTAACACGTGTAACCGACTGTTTAAATTTTATTTTGGCGTTTTAAATTTCTCCAAAGGTTTCAAAATTTTGCGAGATATCTTAGATAACTACAACGTACATGACTATGAAAAAAATGGACTAATTTTTTTTTTTCACACGCCTAAATAGATAGGGATGCAGCAGTACATCCCTTTTAGAATGGTGCATTGTAAAATTTTCCTTTACTATTTTATCTATATTATTAATTTTATTTTATTCTAAATAAAAGATATGTGTTAGTGCACCCTTATCTATTTCACCTTTTGGAAGAATTTTATAGTTTAATTTTTTTTCATAATTGTATATGTTATAATTTTTTTATCACATCCTGCAAAATTTTGAAAAATTTAAAAAATATAACACGTCGAAAATAAGATTCAAACAGTTTGTTGCACGTGTAATTTTTTTATTTTATACGCGTGTGAAATAGACTGTTTAATTATTTTTCTATATTGTAAATTATTTCAATTTTTCAAAATTTATTAGGATGTCTTAAATAAGTATAATGTACATGACTATGAAAAAAATTAGACTAAAAAATTTGCCTAGATGCCGAAACAAATAAAAAGTGCATCGGTGTACCTCTTTTGAAAGATGCATTATTGAATCACCCAAATATATTTTAGTAAATTTCAATAATTTTACTTTTTTTTTTTCTGAAAAACAATAATAAAAAAGTATTAGAAAACTCTACAATGCAACTCCTTAAAAGAGATGCACTGATGCAATACCTTTATCTGTTTTGGTATCAAAAATAATTTTTCAATCAAATTTTTTCTCATAGTCATGTACGTTATAGTTATTTAAGACATCATGCAAAATTTTAAAAAATTCAAAAAAATTTAACAAGCCAAGAATAAAGTTCAAACAGTGTGTTGCACGCGTGATTATTTTAATATATCTTAAATAATTATAGTGAAAAAATGAAAAAATAATATATAGAATAATTCTTTAAATTTAATTGTATATTTGTGTATTGGATAATTCAACTTTTAAGCATCCTACCTAGGCTATATCACCCTCCAATTAAATATCAGTAAAGTCATCACCATAATATTTAATTTATAGATGACAAAAGAGTATAATATTTCTAATTGTATCAATAATCACCGGGAATTAGACATCAATAATATTTCTAGTATACTTATATTATTTAAGAAAATCGTATATGAGAGTACCTAGGAACCAAAAGGCTATCTTAATGAAGAAATAAGTCAGAGAATCCAGCTTGTTTGATGCTGTGATCTCATTTATATAAATATATACATATATATAATTATATATATAAAAAAAAAATTAATGAGAATAATCTCTTCATCTGTACTATATTTGATTAATTAGTTACGTAAAATGAAAGAGACAGTCAAACATACTGAATCCCTTTACTTGTCGTTTGCCAATGTGCTCATAATTATTAATTTAAGTATATATATATGTACAATATACATTAATAATATAACACACACATCATCACTTAGCTATATTTAATTAATTTTAATTAAGGAATGAAAAAAATGACCTGAGAAAAGTTGGAGGAAGAGCAAATGCATCGTTTAAAATATTTTTATTCAATCATGTGCATCTTTTCAATATCGATATATTTATAAAACCCATTATTAATTTTAAAATAATAACTAATCTATCATGGAGTAGCTAGAGCAGATTCTATATTAGTTTCCACCCCCAATTAGTGCATTTTAAGATGCACCCATCACCACCAACTATAATAAGGCCAAGTAATGATAGTGAAATATAATTTATTTATTTATTTTTGTGCAAATAAAATGTATAACACATATATGATAACAAACCTTGTATTCAAATAAATATATACACTCATATATAATATTGATCAAATTATGCAAATTAATTAACCCAATAAAAAGATATAGAAGCCGCCTTCACACCCCCGTAATTAAATAAAGTTATATGAACTATAAAAACGTTTCATACGTTGGTAGTTTGGGTATTATATATCTAACTTTCTAACCCATATCCTAAGCATATAATATAATTTTTTCCAATTAAAATATAATATAATGTTTATATAATATACATAAATACATATGTAATTTTCGACCTTAAAATTAATATCATGCATTTTCAAAAAAAAAAAATTATTATCTATGACCATTTCAAAAAAAAATTAATATCTATAAATGTAGGGGTGTTCACAAAGTATCCGATCCAATCCAATCCGCACGATCCAATCCAATCCAATCCGCAAAATGCGGATATCCGCACTTGTGCGGATTGGATTGGATTGAAAAATCTAAAATCCGCACTTGTGCGGATTGGATGTTGTTTGACCTCAAAAAGTAACCGATCCAATCCAATCCGCACTTAATTATATATATATTTAAAAAATTATAATACATAATATATATTAACTAAAAAAAGATACAAACTTCTAATTTTTTAATTTTTTTTAGTAATATATTGAGTTGGTGCATTTTATTTATTTTATAATGAAAAATACAAGAAAAATAATTCTTATTCACATAGACACATACACATAAAGTTTAAATATATATATATACTCTAGCTTATTTATTTTAGTAATAGATACATATATATTTTAGTGTAAATAGATAAGTATATATATATATATTGATATATATTGGTTTAGTTTGTATATAAATAGAGATGGAAATAGATTATTATTGGAGATTAAGAGACAATAGTTTTTTTTTAATTTTTTTTTTATGAAATATTAAATAATTTATTATTAAAAAAATAACCGATCCAAAATAACCGATCCAATCTGCACTATTGCAGATTGGATTGGATTGGATTTAAACTCTTATGCGGATCGGATTGGATCCAAAATATGAAATCCGCACTTACGGATTGGATGTTGTTTGACCAAAAAAGTGCGGATTGGATCGGATGAACACCCCTATATAAATGTATGCATTGAATAAGAGTTTGATTAACCTCAACATAACATTAAATCAATACTATCACATTCTAATAAAATGTCATTTTTCATTATTTTGATGGAATGATTATTTTATTTTAAAACAAAAAAAAAAAATTATTATAATGTAGCATAGCATGAGCAAAAATTTATCAATTTCTTTTATATATTTTGAATTTTATTCCATTTTATTCTTATTCTTATTCTTATTCTTATTTTTATTTTTATTCTTATTTCTGTTTCTTATATTTTTATTTCTCCCAATCAAATGCTATCTAAGTTTACTTATATTTCCTCTTCTTTTTTTAAAGGAATGAATTCCATTTTTTGTTGTTGAGAGAGAGAAGGTATGTATACTAACTTATCTATTTATGGCTGACGTAGCTAGCTTCTTTATATAATTCCATAAGAATATTTTATTTATTTATTTTAAACATATGAAATACAATTTGGCCACACTATTAGATATTCTTAATAAAAAACTGGCGTATTCTCAATTATACTTCAGAAAGAGGGTTGCTCCTATACACAGAATACCACCGAACCAAAGGTGCACAGCGGATTCAACCTTGTGAGAAAGTTAGTCAAATCCTTACTTTTTGTTATCTCGCTCTTGAGCCATAGCCACTAGGATTAGAAGTAACAGCTATTTACTTTAGATCACTTTCATTGCATCTTTTTTTTTGCTAAAGTCCTTCTCTTGTGCCCGGTCAAATGAAAAAAAAAAAATGTAATTTGTTTAATTAAAAAAAAAAGTGATTACTTATAATTTTTTTTTTACAAAAAAATAATCCCAATTTCACAACATTTCAACAACAAATCAAATGTAATTTCTTTTTCTTCATTAATAAATTCAAATATACACATATATATAGTATAAATTATAAATATAAACTTTACATACATATTTACCAACCAAGATAATATCTAATCCTAATCCCACTGAAAAAAAAAGACCATGAACCCATGAGTTGCCACATGAATAATCTTAGTCAACAAAATTTGACAAAGAAGAGAATAATGAAAACTTGCAGTAGTAATAGTATATATATAGTACTACTAAGTATATCAATAGTGACTCCAAATGTTGGGCATGGTCATTGCCACTTCAGAGAGATAACTCTCAGAACTTCCTTCTCCACAACTTAACAATGGTGACTCCTCCAAATTTGGGTTGGTTTCTATCTTGGTGATCTGGTCCAAAACAGCTCTCAACACTTCATTATCACCAGACTGGTCAACACCACTACAAGGGTTCAAACAATGGTTGTTGTTGATAATAGTACTAGTACTACTCGTACTAGTGTCCATCATGTTTGGTATCACATTCCCATGATGATGACCAAGTCTTCCTGTGGCCTCATGAGCATTATTGTTACTACTTGTGCTGCTTCTTATGCCCAAATTTGGTTCCATTTGGGTAGTGTTGTGCTTGAAAATTAGGTCATGGGTTTGGTAACAACTACCTTGGGGCAAATTGATCATATTATTATTATTGTTGGAGAAGCAGGGCACTTGCTCATGAAAATTATTATGAGCTTTGTTATCATGATCATTACAACCACTATTGTTGTTGTTGTTGTAATAGTTGTTGTAATAATCATATTGTTCTGGTGAAGAGTGAATTTTTTGAGTAGGCTTCTCAAAACTTATGTAAGCATCCATTAATGGAGGGAGAGACTTGGAATTGGACCCTGATTTTTCTCCATAGTAGGCTAATCCCATGTTATAATTGGGTTTAGCTGAAGTTGCTGATACATTTCTGTTTTTGTAGAATACTCTACACAATACCCAATCTTCCTGTATATTGAAAATATATATCGTGAATTATTTATTATTTATATTATTATATTAAAAAAAATACAATCAATTAATTATTTGTGGAATCACTATAGTTAGGATTTTGTGTTTACATAAGGAGATAAAATTGTTAGTCTCCAGAATCTAAATTATGTCAGCAAACTTGTCATCAAATAAAATAGCAATAATTGTATACATTTATATTTTTAAACCAAAAATACAGATAAATAAAAGCTTAGTGCATTACAGCTTGAAAGCTATAAAATTAGCTTAATAAGGACATGATTAGGTCAGCTACCATATTAATTTTTTTTTTTTGTTAGTTTGCATATTAGGTCTTGTAACATTACATAACTAATCACTCAAAAGTCTTGTAAATTGATTATTAAACCGCTTTAATTTCTCATAAAACTAATGGAAAAACAAAATTTAAATATAGTAAATATTTGAACCATATGTTTATTTTAAGATAATTGGCTGTAAAACATTTTTATGTTTTAATTTTCAGATACTTAATCCTTTTATTTTTTATTTGTAACAGTATTTTTTTTTTAATTTTATTTTTATTTGTAAATTTAAGGCGTTAATTAAATTCATCATTAAATGTTAATTGGGTACAAGTGACAATAAAAGTTTAAAATTAATGAAATTTAATTGGTATTTAAGAATGATATTTGACTAACCCTTCAAATTTGTAAAAAAAAAATTAAGTTTAATTAAGGAGTTTGTCAAAAAAAAAAAAACAAATAAAAAATTAAAAAGTTAAATTCATCATCAAATAAATATGAGTGATTACCTTGAGGGAAGAGAGTTTGGGAGCAAGAGGACCTTCAAGCCTAAACTCATGCATAACCCAATCAGTTTTCTTTCCTTTTGGAGCTCTTCCTTGGTAAAACACCAAAGTCTTTCTCATCCCAACAAGGCCATTATTATTATTATTACTATGTGATTTTACTCCTTTGCCCTTGCCAAAGATTGGTCTGTCTTTCCCAGTGGCCTTCCAATACCCAGATGCAGTGGCCCTGTTCGTACGAAGCCCAGTAGCATATTTTCTATCTCTTTGACTGTAAAAATACCACTCTTTTCCTCCCACACATGCTCTCTCTACACACATTAATTAATTAATTAAAGATCATTACAAATACAAACACAAATTAATAGCTTCATTTATTCATATATAGCTCAGACCCAGCTTATCTCATTTTATTGATGTTTTAACTTTTAGATTTTTACCAATCAAATAAACAAATAGTTTCAATTTACTTGGATCTGTACAAATTATTGTTTAAACATGAAATTAAAGTAATAAACGTGCAAGTCTTATTACCATTAATTTTAGCTGAAATAATAAAAAATAATAATAATTTCAACTAGGCTAGTTAATTAGTAATAGTACGTACTACGTATATATGAAAGAAATAAATAGAAGTTTGAAATTGGAATATGAGAAAAAAGTCAAATTTTTTTTTAAAAAAAACTCTTCTAATTATTAATTGGGATGATCAGTAAAGAAAGTAATTTGAAGCCAAAGTAATGTACTTATAATGACACGTGTTGAATTACTATTGGATGGAAACAAGACCTTTGCTCTTATCCCAATCACTTTCACAGCTTTGAGCTTTGGCTTGGGACAACACCAAAGCTAACATCCATTTCTTCAAAAAGTAGAGAATATGATATTTTTTGTTTCTATTCAAAATTTCACATATAAGACATTACCCTTAATTAGGACACCTTAGCAATAATATTAGCTTTTCTTTTTCTTTTGATTTTGACATAAAAACACATATATACCCCCCTCACACATATATAGCATATATACATAATGATATTAGGGAATATTAAAGGGATAAGACTTGTAATGAGTATTCTATTTGTAAATTGTTAAACATATTATTGAGAAATTAATCATTTTAGTGGTTTGAAGTTAATTATAAAAAAAAAATGCATATATCACTGAAAATAAAAGGGGTGTTTGTGAATATTCTTGATATATAAGGAGGGTCGTAATCTAACTTAAAACAATAATGATTATTGTGTATATTTTTTCATGTCCATAATAAATTATAGAATTAGTGGGTACCAGAAAAAATTAATAATAATTTGAAAACATTAATTACTTTCACATGGCTGTTAAATATAGCTTTATTATTTTATTTAAGAATTAATACAAATTTTCTATGGTGATGATTCGTGACACGAGATTTAATTGTGTACAAAGCCCAGAATAAAAATTAATTTAACACTGTTTTTTTTTTCAGAAAAATAATATATATTGGAAGTAAGCAACACTTAAAATGAACATGTATTGTTATATATTCTCTTTATTATTGAATTTTTTCTTTATGCTTAAAAAAATAAGAATCTTTACTTTTGTATATATCTTTATTAACATTGATGAACCATATAATATATATAAACTTAATTATATTGAAGATAATATTTTGCAAAACTTAACAAAAAAAAATGGTTTTTATTTTAATATTATGAAGTAAGTCAATCATAAAAATAAAAATCTGAATTCTGGAGGAGCCTCATTTCCCCAACCACATAAGCTGAGCATATATATAATTTGTAAATATATATTTAACAGAGACACAAACCACACTAGTTAATTATTATTATTATTATTATTGATTTATATATTATTATAATATATGTGATAATTAGTAATAGCAGCCAGTGAGGTTGCTTTCGCATCATGTGTACTGATGATATATATCTAATTTGGCCAAACAACAGATAATGAGAAGAGATCATAATAAGAAATTTTCTCACTCATATACAACTGGCAAGTACGCCACTAAAAAATTAACTTCACATAAAATACAAACAATATATCAGTTAATATTATTCCCCCATTATTTTGTCAATATCCTATCAAAAAATCTCTTACACAAAAACAAATATTAGAAAGAAAGAAAAAAAGGAATAAATAACTTATAATATTTCTTACAAGTATGATCATCAGTTTTTTTTTTTTTACCATGAACATAATTATTATACATATATGTTATTCATCATTATTTAATTATTATTTCAAAATAATAATAATAGAATGAATTAATATATATTAAATACCTGGAATATCCCAAGGCTCAGACTTGTTAAGATCAACTTCGATCATTAGGGTTGAATCGGATTGAGTTATTTTATTGATGAGATAATCACAAACAAGTTCTTCATCTCTTGGATGGAACCGAAACCCAGGTGGCAGCTTTGATTCCACCATGCTTATGCAACTGCTGCTTCTATTACTACTACTGCTACTCATCATCATCATCTTCTTCTTCTTCTTCTTTCTTTTTGATATATTTATATATAGATTTTCTTAGGAAAATAATTAAGCAAAACAGAGAAAATAGGTTTATATAAGAAGAAGTGTGGTAATATTATATATTATTATAATATGGGGAATAGTATATTTTGGAGAGAGATGTATATGTCTCTCTTGTTCTCTTATAATAAAAAAGCAAAGATAGAAGGGGTTGTGTGTGCTTATATAAATAAATAAGAAAGAGAAAGAGGGTTAGAAAAAAAATGTTTATAATTAATTAGAATAATTATTATTTTATAGGCCGGAGACAAATTAAGTCAACTAGTAATTCCGTGCAAGGATGGTGAGTTTTACTATATTTTGTGCACATATTTAATTTTAAACTCTTTTTTTTTTTTTCATTTATATATATTTATTATTTATTAGAAAAATGATCAAATTACACTTTACACCATCTTAGATTAAAATTTGCAAAGATGGTGCTCCCTTCACTTGTACCTACCTCTTCAGTATAATTTTAGTCCCCCGAGGGGTATGATTAAAATTGTATAGTAGTTTACACAAGTCCTATGTGTAAGTCATTATATTAATTTAAAATTTTCCCCCACTAAAGTGTGGATATGTAATTATATATATATTTTTTTTTTAATTTTGTGTATTAAATTATGTTTCAAATTTTTTAGACTACTAAAAATTTCTTTCAAATTATTGAGATTATTAAATTTAATTATGTTTGTCCAATTAATTTAATTTTATTGACGTGAAATGTCCATGTATTAATTAATCTTACCCTCAAATTTTAATATATACTAAATCATCTCCAAAACTTTGATATTTACGAAATTATGCCCCCGAACTTTAGCATATATCACATCATGCCTTGTAAATTTTCATCCACATTAAGCTTTCATTAGTAAAATTGGACAAAATTCCTTGAATCAAATGATCTAAATAGTTGAAGCGAATTTTTAACAACTTCAAAAAATTCAGAAGACATAGTTTAGTACAAGTCAAATGTAAGAAATTACTTAAAACCTACACCATCAAAATAATTCAATCAATATCTAAATCAAATGACAGTTGCTAAAGGGTTCACACAAAAGGAAGAGATAGATTATACTGAAATTTTCTCTCCAGTAATAAAGTACAAAACTATCATAATAAGACTATAAATGAAGGATTTGGGAACAACTACAAAGATCCTAGGCATTACTATTAAAAGGGACAAAAGTAATAGAAAATTGGTTCTAACACAGGAAGATTACATTCATAAAATAATTGAGAAATTCTCAATGGGAGGTTCTAAGACAGCAACTCAACCTATCACAAGTCAATCACCATTATCTAAGACTCAATGTCCTAAGACACAAGTTGAGAAAGAAGCAATGAGTAAAGTATCTTACTCAAATGCAGTAAGATCAATGATGTATCCTATGCTATAAGTATCCTTAGCAAGTATATGGAAAATTATTGGCTGGCTATGAAGTGGTTGTTTAGGTATCTAATAGGTACTAGTGAGAAAGGTTTAGTGTACAAACAACACAAGCATTGCATTAAGATGGAGGGCTACATTGATGCTGACTATGCAGGGAATCGAGACAGTAGAAAATCTACATATGCATATATGCTAAGCTAATTGAGAGAAACTGTGTAAGCTGGAAGGTTCAATTACAACCTGCTGTTGCATTATCAACAACAAAATATGAGTGTATTGCTACTACATAAGTTATCAAAGAAAGAATCTAGTTGAAAGGCTTGCTAGAAGAATTAAAATTCCTAAAGGAAACTCTAACTATATACCCTGATAGCCAGAGTTATGTGCACATATGCAAGAATCTTATATTCCATGACAAAATTAAACACATAAAATAATACCACTTCATCAAAGACAATTTCAAGCTCACATTATCATTGACAAAATACCTACAATGCCTATATATATATATTTGACTTCTCCAAGCTCTTGGTTTAAACTACAGATTACTCAAAGGAAGCTTCGAGATATAGAAAGAGAAACAGATAGAGAGTTAAAGAGAAGAACACTGTAATAAAAAAATAAAAGAAATAGAGAAAATTATAAGGATTACCTTGTCGATTTGAATGTGGCTTGGAATCCTTGCCAATACCTTGTAATCAAGTCAGAAATAGTGGAGATTGAGCCAACCATTTGAGAAACAGCTCAATGGGGACGTAAGTCATTTTTGGGTGAACCTCAGAAAAAGTTTCTTGTGCTTTCTTTCTTTTTCTTTATGCTTTCTGGGTTTGGATCAATCTAGATCTAAATTACTTTGTGTGTTTGTGTGGAAACCCTAAGGGTTCGAGCTAGGTTGGCTCTGTTAGGGTTTTGATCGAAAGAAGAAGATTAGAGATCTGATTGATCTCGAGATGTAACGCCCCGATATTTTGCCTTATTTTACAAAAATACTATTTTCATGCATAATTTGAAAAGATAAAAAAAAAATAATTTAAATACAACAGTGGATTTTAAAAAAAATCAAAATGCAACAGAGAAGGATCCTTCATTTGTAAAACAAGATACAGTAAGTAAATAATTATAAATAATGCATTTTCACTGTGTTAGATTTATCAACTGCTTAAATTAAAACTAAGGCACCACCGGCGTTCTAGATCGTTTGTCCGCCCGTAGCCGCTCACAGTATACGTACCAGAACTGACCCTGCTCACTATACATACTTCCCTGTCTAATACCTGTAGGGGGAAAGTAAGGGGGGTGAGCTAAAAGCTCAGTAAGGAAATGCTTATCAAACAACACCATATAATATCACACATACCATTAATGTATTTATTAAGTTTTAGCAATATCATACATGCTCTTTTATAACTATAACCAAATAACTGTACATATGGACAAGTCTATATTATTTGTTCACACCGTACACATATACAGAGATCATAACTCCAATATCATACTCATAACATAATCATATTAATATTATAAATAATAATGTCATTATCACAACATTGGCATATCATAGCCATTACTTACATAACCCGGCCTAAATTTCCGACCCTACAATATCCCGGGCCTAATCTCGCCCACATAATAACATGGGCCTATGTACCCCTACCATTGTTATAGGATAGGGTATCTCTATATTCAACAAGAATATCACCGTATCATACCCACCATAACAATCTCATACACGACTCGTGAAAACGTGTGGTAGAGTATCTCTACATTCAACGGCCTTATCCCGTATCATACCCCACCATGGTCCCTCACTTTACCTGAGACGTTAGCATACAACATATAACATACAACATATAACATACAACAATACACCATACAACATACAATACACAACATACAACATACACATATACAAGTCATAACAACCATAATTTATATATCAATTTACGAATATTGTGTCCATACCACACATTCTCAGTACCATATACAGACTTATAATAACAAATCATAACTCATGTTTCAGTACACAAAGAATCCAAATTTATGCAGATAAACACATATAACACTATCTAATTTCCTTACCTCAAATCCCGCTGCTTAAGAGTTGTTATCTCGTCACTACTACCTATAATAAGACATGGGTCAAGGCCCTAATATTAAAATTCGTACTCTTACAGTACAGCAGAAAGATTACTATTTTTGACCAACAACTACACTAATTCAGTAAAAGTTGTCTTCATAAAAATTATAGGAAATTCCATTATCTTTCCAACTATATAAAGATCATTAAAAATGGATTAAAACTGAGAGAGTTATGATTGTTTTACTGAAACTATTTCTGAGAAGGAATATGGAGTAACGAATTATACGACTTAGCAAAAATACAAACTTTTTGTATTGAAAGGTTCAGAACTAGAAGATAACATCTTCATGAAAGTTTTAGGAAATTAAATTCCCTTTCCAATGATACAAAAATCTCTGAAATTGGAATTATATTCAAAGAGATATTACAATTTTACCAAAACAGTTTTGGAAGAACAAGATTCAAGAAACGAATTACATGATACAGAAGGAAACTAACTTTTCGACATAGTATAACTCCGAATTCACGAAATGTTTCTTCATGAAACTTATGGAAAATTAAATAATCTTTGAAACCATATATAGATCATTAAAAATGGACAAGAATTGAGAGAGTTATGGTATTTTAAGTGAAAGTACTTTTTCTGGGAATATGAAAAAAACGATTTACAACAACATCAGAAAGATGATAATTTTCGACATATAATATCACCGAACTGGTGAATAGTTTCTTCATAAAAATTTTAGATCATCGAATAAGCTTTCTAACGATACAAAAATCGCTGGAAACGGATCAATATTGAGAGAGATATGACTATTTTACTAAGACAATAATTTTTAGAAAAAAAATAAAAACGAGATTTCATAGTTTAACCTAAAAGTTCACAACAATAAGTGGAAGAACTCTCTTACCTCTTGATGACTCTTCTTAATCAGTGCTAGATCTTGAAATCTCAAATTATTAGAATGGTGATGATGATCTCAATGTTATGCTGATGAAAATCATGAGTGTTGTTTGGCGAAGAGAATGAAACAAGAAGGAAAATTATAAATCTTTGATAAAATGTAGATTGATAACTTGTATGATATAAGATTTTATGAAATGCCTTTTCTAAGACCGTGTTCAGCCGAAAGAAGAGATTGAGATTGAGTTTTATCTTTCTTAGGGTTAAAGACTCTGCATATTAAGTATCAAGAATGTGATCGATTTAGGTTTTATAATCTAATTAAATCTATAAAAGAAAATAATAAAATAACCCCTATAATCTGATGCTAATTTAACTCTAAATAGAATAATTAAATAAAAATCTTATTTGTTAGATATAAGTTTTAAATTTAAATTTTAAAACTTAGGGTTTCTATACTAAACTTAACAGGTCGTCACTTTGTAACCTAATTTTGACCCCAATAAAGTTAAAATTACGATAAATCTATTTCTACATAATTCATAGATCTTTGAATTATCTTTCCAACGCCACTGAAATCACCTCAATCCGAGCTCTAGAACTCCAGATATGATCGTTTTAGTAAAACAGTTTTTAATCCTGCGAATTTATCCAAACCTACGAATTTTTAACATTAATTCTATAATAATGTTATTTGATATCACTTATACCATTAATTAAAATCCACTAAATAATTTATAAAACCCTAATAAACTTTCATATTGGGCTTTAATTAAATGATTACCTACCTTGTAAAAATACCATAATATTTTATTTTCGTAGTTAATATAACTTTAACTCTCTCTAGAAAATTGGTACAATAATCTAAGCAACAATCTCAACTCACTAACAACACAAATATATAAGATAATTATCCTCACACAATTAATATCCCAAGGAGAGAAAAAAAAAATTAAATACTATTTTAATCTGGATATTACACGAGAATCTTCAAAAGGTATTGTTGTGGGAAATCAAAACGATGTAGTGTTGATTTGTTACCCTTGGTTTTGATCAAAGTCAACTTGGGTTTGGGAAAGGTCTTAAATGACCTTGGTTTAAATACTTATTGAATTATTTTGTTTGTGTATGTTTCATGGTTTAAGTTATTTTCTAAAATGGTATCAGAGCTTGGTTTAACAAGAAAGTCAACCAAATTCAACTCAGGAAGGAAAAAGATACAACAAGATCAAGAAGTTAAAGAAAACACAAGAAGACTTAAAGATAATCCAGTGGAACCTGATGAACATATTGGGAAGAACTTGTGGATATTCCACTAACTGATGAACCAGAAAAACCTAACTCCAAAACTACTATAACTATTACTTAAATAATATTTAAATTATTTATATAGGACTTCAAAAATTAATTTTGTCTTAGGCCACATAACCTTATGGTATTACTTTCTACTATTTAATTGTAGACAAATGAAATTACTTGAGCCTCAAGTGGTTATAAAAAAGTGCATGTGTGTTGGAGGTTTTGGGTTTGAGTTTCAAGTTATGCATTGTAATATATAAACGCTTAATTAAAAAAAAAATGGTAGGCAAATGAGCAAGAAGATTGTGAGTTAGACTATTGCCTGATATGGATAACTTCTCATTGACAAAGAAAATGAGATGGTTTTCAACTGAATGAGGAGACGAACTAGTTCAAAATTAGGAAATCTTTCCTAAACAATATAGAATCAATTATTCAGAAGCTTTCTAGAGAAAATGAAAGAGAAACAACTTAAAATCAATGGGATTTAAATACATGCATTTCCGCTTTGGATTTCATTAATCACTATTAATTTTTCTTTTACTTTTTTTAAAATAGTTAATAAAAAATAAAAATATAAAATATTAGAAAATTTTACAATGCACCCTTTAAAATAGATATATTGATGCACCCCTATCTGTTTTAGCATCCGAAATAATTTTTTAGTCAATTTTTTTCTCATGGTCATGTACGTTATAGTTATTTAAGACATCCTGCAAAATTTTAAGAAATTTGGAAAAGTTTAACACACCGAAAATTATCTTCAAACAGTGTGTTGCATGCGTGACTATTTTATTTTATACGCGTGTAAAATAGACTGTTTGAACATTGTTTTCTATATTGTACATTATTCAGAATTTTTCAAAATTTTGTAGGATATCTTAAATAGCTATAACGTACATGAATATGAAAAAAAATTAGACTAAAAAAATTTTCTGGATGCCGAAACAAGTTAAGGGTGCATCAGTACATCCCTTTTAAGGGGGTGCATTGTAGAATCACCCTAAAATATTTTGGTTTTTTGTACCTTAGGTCCCTAAACTATAGATGTTTTGGCAAGTTGGTCCTCAAACTTTATTTTTTAACAAATTAGTGTCTAAACTATATATGTTTTGGCAAATTGGTCTCCAAACTTTATATTTTGGTAAATTAATCCCCAAACTTTTATTTATTTAGCAACATTAAGTTCCCACTATTAGATATTGACATTTTTATTATTTATTTTACTTACTTTAATTTATGTTTTTGTGTTAAATTCAAATAATTTTATTTTTTTTAATTTTAATACTTTGAGAAAAATAATTACATTAATATTTTTTATTTATTATATTAATATTAATATTTAAATACTTTAATTTATTATATTCATATACTATAATAATAAGAAAAAAGAAGATAAATACTAGAAGACACATATAATAGCTAGAGAAAATTTTACCCCTCACATTTTTATATTTTAGCATTTATAGTATATATTTATTATTGATTTATGAATATGTGGTATTATAATTTTAATAAAAAAAATAACAATTGAAAATGCTTAAATAATAATATTATTTTTTTATAAACTACAAAAGTAAATTATATTTTAAAATTTATTTTTAATTTATGTTTCGCGACGAACCTATAAAAATTTACCATCGTTGATACAAAATTTAAATAATCAATAAATATATATAATATAAAAATTATTAAATTTATAATACTACATATTCATAAATCAACAGTAATATACTATAAATGCTAAAATATAAAAATATGAGGAGCTAAAATTCTCTCTAGCTATTATACGTGTGTGCTACTATTTATCTTTTTTTTTTTTGTTTCTTATTATTAATGTATATGAATATAATAAATTAAAGTATTAAAATATATAATTAATATTAATATAATTATTTTTCTCAAAGTATTAAAATGAAAAAAAATTATTTGAATTTAACACAAAAATATAAATTAAAGTAAGTAAAATAAATAATAAAAATGTCAATATCTAATAGTGGGAACTTAATGTTGCTAAAGAAATAAAAGTTTGGGGATCAATTTACCAAAATATAAAGTTTGGGGACCAATTTGCCAAAACTTATATAGTTTGGAGACTAATTTGCCAAAAAATAAAGTTTGAGGACCAACTTACCAAAACATGTATAGTTTAAGGACAAGCGGTACAAATAAGCCAAATATTTTTTAAAACAAAATAAAAAATAAAAAAATTAAATATTATTTATTTTAAATAATTTTTTAAAAAATATTTTTATCTTCTTGTAATATATAATAAATAATTAAATATATTTTTAATACAAAATAATTTATTAGAGAATCTTTTAATTGAAATAGTTTTTTTTTTAAAGTTAAGTTGAACTGTAGTTTTTTTTTTCTTTCGAAAAGAAAAATGATTATTAGCTCTCACTTAAGATGATTTTAGGATGTTCATAACATAGCCGATCTAATCCAATTTGCACGATCCAATTCCATCTAATTCGTAAAGTGCGGATATCTGCACTTGTGCGTATTGGATTGGATTGAAAAATTCGAAATCTCCACTTGTGCGGATTGAATGTTGATTGACATGTAAAAATTACCGATCAAATCCAATCCACACATATTTATAAAAAAATAAAAAAAATTATGTATACAAATAACATTTTAAGGTAAAGAAATTAATATTTTTTAATTTAATACATATAATAAAATTGTATTTTAAAACTTAATTGATCAAATGTATATTCCATTCTTATATATAATTTTTTTCTACATTCAATTTAAAACCAAATTAAACGTTCTTTTTTATACATACAACTTTTCTTCCTTTGAATTTGTTATTTGTTATTATAGTTTGTTGTTTGTGACATAAAATAACAATAATTTATTTTATTTTGTTACTAGTTCTGTGAAGAAAATTATTTTTTTTCATAAATATTAAATAATTTAATATTAAAAAGTAATTAATCTAAAATAATTGATCTAATCCCCATTTGCGGATTTGATTGGATTTGAGCTATTGTGCGGAATTGATTAGATCTAAAAAAAAATAAAATCTCACTTAATGCGAATCGGATGCACTATAAGTAAAATAATAAATAAGATAAACACCCCTAAATGATTCAGGTATTTGTTGGTTGGGTTTCCCGCTTATTTAATTTATCATGCTTATAATGATTATTGAATCTCTTTAAATTTTAACCTTTTAATGAAATTATTATTTTTTCCTCAAAAAAGAAAAAAAATGTGAACTATATTTCAACAATGTGAACGAATTTCTTTCTCTCTTTTTCTTTCGCCAAGCATTTTATATCTCTGTATATTATAGCTAAGATATAATGACGTGTCATGATGACATTGAGAAACTAATCACTACCAACTTGCTGACATGTACATTGAATTGAGGTAAAGTAAAATCATTTGGATGATAATTGGTTTTAGATCGTGTTCACTTGATAAAAATATGAAAATCAAAATGGTATGGCCATTTGTGTCAACCAAATAACAAAATACCATATTAATAATGTAAAATAAATCTAATATAATATGATAATGGTTAAAATAATTTGTTTTTATTTCATTAACCAAATAAATTTAATTAAAGAAGTGGTATTGGAATGGTTAATCAATTTAATTAACCATATGGTTGAGAGTTGGGACCCTAAGCTAAGGGCTGAGGTGATGTATTGTATTTAGATTAGACATATGTAGGAATTTGGCCCATACATTATTTATACATATACACATAACATATACATACAAATATAGAAATAGAAATAGCAACATCAGCCAGCCTATCTTCACCAAAACTTGGGTCCCATTTTGATGGCTTACTCACTTAATTGGCCATCCCCACTTGCGAAACCCTTCATCTCCCATTCCCATTTCCATTGCCATTGTCTTCTACTCTTCTCTCAATATATTATAATTTGTCCTTCTATTTTAATATTTAAATTTTGAGAATATAAATATCTAATGTTAAAATGGTACGGGTCATCATTATCTTTTTTGCTAATGTAGTTAACTGGTGGATTATCGTATACGTATCTACTCTTTAATTGGTCTAATTCAAAGAATTTTATATATATAAAAAAAAATTGTGTGTCGAATAGTCAATGTTTAACCTAGTGATAATCAATATTGTTTTAGTAACTTTGAATATATTTTTGTAAAAAAATAAAAATAATAAATACTAAAGTAATACTAAATTTTGAAATAGTGAATATTAATAACCTCTATCCTCTCATTTAATTAAGAGTTTTTTACAGTAAAATTCTCTTAACTATCATTTTATTTGTACTTAATCATTTAAGCTTAAATTTTAATTGTAAAATCCTCCAAACTGTATACACTTTTGTAAATGTATCAAATTTATATCGATTCATCTAATATTATTATTTTAAAATCATAAAAATTATTTCAAGATTTATAATGTTTTTTTTATTTTTTAAAATATTTTAGTTAATTTTAAAATAAACTTGAAAATAATTTTTAAATAATAATATTATTTGTACCAATATAAACGTGACAGGTGTATTAGATTGAACACATAAATAGTTCATAGTAACAGTTAACCGAATAACACTTTAAATTTGTTACTAGTTCAATAATTTAGAGAATTTTATTGCCAAAAATTTGAGCTTGAAGGGTTAAATGTAACTGAAACGATAATTGGGAATATTTAGTCGCACAAAAAATTCTTTAATTAAATAAAAATAGAGTCTTTTTTATTTTTACACTTCTAAACATTTTTATTTTACATTTTTACGGAATTCTATATAGAAACCCATATTGCAATTAACGCTGCAACTTAAATTACAACAAAAAATCGTATAGAAACCTCTATTGCAACTAGCGCTACAATTTCTTTAAAAACTCAAACCGTAAATTTAAAAAAAAAAAAAAAAGTTACAAAACAATATATGAGATAATTCTCCATAAAAATATCACAAGTTATATTATTATTATTTGTTGAAGTATCATCAATTCAAAATTTCTGTCCTATAATAAATTAATTGTTTACTACTCCAAATACAAATTTGCAGTGTATACAAAATTATTATAAATAAGAATAGATCAAATTATTTGTTAGGTTCGGTTTTGAAGAGGGAAAAGAAATACATTGATTAAGTACAACATCTTTATCAATAACATACATTAGCATCATTGAAATTATCTGGATATAATTGAAATGAAATTATGCTATTTTTCAAAGAGGGAGTGATGCTTTTTGTGAAAGATTACATGTAAATTATACATGGGTTATGATGATTGTATAAGAATATTTTGCAGGTCCACCTATATTTTAATAATTTGATAATAACTGGTAGCATTGTATTCTTATACAGCATATATCAGATAAAAATGGGTTAGAGTTTGTTGAGCTAATTACATAATATTAATTGTGAGCTTCAAGTTAGATAGAGGTACTTAACTTTTTGTACACTTATCTTTAACATCTCTATATATCAAATGACCAAGTGTTGATGCAAACGAATTGGAATAGTGAGCAATGCTCATGATAAAATTAATATCTATATATGGAAATATGGGGGAAATTAAATCTCTTAAAATAGAACACCACCATCAACTTTGCTATTTATAATATGTTCAATAATTTGTCTTTACATTCTTCTACTAGGCTTATATATAGCCATTATGATAAAGCTATAATATAATAAAATATATAATAAACTTCTAGACTATATATATCATTCAAAAAAAAAAAAAAAAAAAAAAAAAAAAACCTTCTACATAACTATTCTATATAAGATTATAGATTAGTGGATATGTCTCCTACATGGCTATAATAATGAAGCTCACTGCTAGTGTAATGTAACACAAAATATCAAATAGTTTGAAAATATTTAGAAAATTAGTCGCAAAGAATATCTCCTCTATGTGTATCTAAGCTCTCTCTCTCTTTAAGGGTTAATAGAAGAAAAATTAAGATTTCTCGTTCTTAAATTTATAGTTATTGGAGGTTGTCTTTTCTCTCTAACAAGGTCTGCTGACTTTTTTTGGATTTAGGTGTGGCTTGGTCGGAATTGTATTTTGCTACTGCAATTCGATTTTTGCTACTGTACTGGTTTTGAGTGTTTTAGTCTTCTGTCTGTGAGATAATTTTGAACATTTTCGTCTTATTTCTGTGAAATTGTTTTGAGTGTTTTAGTCTTGTCTGTGTGAAATGATTTTGTTTTTTGTTTTGTTGTTGGTTTATTCATTATTTTTCGATGACTTACCATCAAATCGTTGTTAGTGGTTGGGAGTAACAAGTTTTCAAGCTACGTACCTTACACAATAGTTAAGTACTCAAACTACGAGATTGAATGAATCTATTGTAGCGATTTCTAGCGTTGTGTCTTCTAAACAGTAGATAAAATAGAATATAAGTATTCTTAAAGTTAATTGTGATGCTGCAATATTTTTCATCTGATTTTATTTTAATTTTTTTTGTCAAATGATCTAAAAATTAAGCGGGTGATTATTTGGTTCGTTTTTTTAATTCTAATTATGGTCGTGTTTTCAACAAGTAAATATCCCGACTGGATTGTAGACTATTATTTTAGTTGATGACATTAATAAAATTTTATTATTTATTCTTAAAAAAAACTACTAATACATTTTTCATAGTAATTAAATTAGTTTCCTAAAAAAAAAAAACTGGCCTTTATTTTTTGGACAAAGAAAAAAAAAATCTATAACTGACATACTATTCTTGTAAAACTTGGTACGAAACATGTAATTTTGATTCTTCTTCTCTATTGTGTGTAGAGTGCTTCATTAATTACAAAAATACTGCTAATTCAGAGGGTTTTTCTTAAGGGTGTGTTTGGAAATAACTGTGTAATTACTAGGTAGGGTAATTACTAGGGTAGTAATTACACTATATTTTAAAATGCAAGGTGTGTTTAGATATGAGGTGTTAATTACATATAAATTCCTAATATCTTGTTTGGTAAAATAGTTACTAATTACATAGGAAAATAATATTTTTTAATAGCTAATGTTTAATATGGAAAGTTTTTAGTAATTACACAGTGTAATTACATTCAATTCTCATGGGGGGCCATGAGAATTGGAGAGTGTAATTGGAACCCCTCAATTACTTCTAATTACACAGTTACAGTGTAATTACATGGTCAGACAAACATGCCAAATTGTATAATTACCTCCAATTACACACAAACACCCTAATTGTTATAATTTTAATGGGTTTTCTGTCATCATCAATCCAATAATAAAACAAATATGCACAAATTTCTATTGGTCCAATTGTAGAACCATTGTTTTGGTACACATACACGAACTCTAGGGGCATATTTGTGAATTAACACAAAAAAATGCCAAAACTTGATGCATCCAATCCAATTTAGATAAGTATTTTTAGAAAAGACTTTGAAGATGCTTATACCTTTTATGTAAATGTATGTATGTACTAGGAATTTTTAGAGCCAATTTTTTTTTTCATTTGACTAATATTGAAATGACTCTATTATGACTCGAGTCTTGACCAGATTTTTGTGACTACGGTCATAAATAATGATTACCATCACACATCTTTTAACTATTATCTAATCTTTTCTCTAATTCTTTTTTTTTTTTTTTTGAAATAAAGCGTTCATAAACTATTATCAGCCTAACTTCTGAAAAACATTTTATTTATATATTCTACAGTTGGAATTCTTGGGGGTTGATAAATATATAAGAATTTCATTCTAATGGATTACTGTACATATAAAACTTCAACTAGTTCCACATTGAATTACATTTAATTCCCTATCACTAAAACTCAACGTGGCTAGCTCTAACTTTTGACTAATTTACATTTCTCTTCAAGAGTTGATCTCTACTTTTTATACTACAATGAATCTAAGCAGCATACAAATATTATACTAATAAACTCGTTTTTTATTTTGAAGACAGAAATAAATGATCAATATTCTGAATCACATTAACCAACGATGAACATTTAATGATTCACAAACAGAACTCATCCATATTGGATAAAGAAAAAGGTGTACTCAGTTCTCACTATAAGAAATTCAAACCAAAGTAAATTTCGAGTGATGATAAGATAAGAAGACATATAACGTCAGTAAGAGAGGTGTGTTTTGTCGTTAAACAATCAAAGTTAAAGTAACCCAACTTCCTTTTTAACAAATATGGTTTTCCAATAAGTTGGGTCAAATATAACTAATTTAGCACCAATATAACCCATGATAATGATTGTGCATATATCTTAAAATATTGTAGGCTACTTGGAATATAATTCAAAAGAATCATCTTTTTAATGACGGCTACTCTTGTGTCGTCTTCCTTAGAACAAAGTTAAATTATTCCAAAATTCCATAAAATTCTATCAGCTAACAGAAGAACAAGAAGTCAAAGAAAGACTGGGTGTAAAAGACGACAAAGGCGTTCAAACTTGAACACGTGGCCTACCTCCAGAGGAAGCCATTTGTTTACCACAATGACCATAACAGTGACATTAATCCAAGCTTGTTAAAATCACTGATAATGATCTATATTGAATTTTGCCTTTCATAACAGTCACACCAGTTCAAGGTTAGCTCCTCTCTTCGAATATGTATTCTTGGAACACTGCCACCGCATTCTTCAAATAACTAATACAGACAAAAAGGTATCTTACCATGTATGGAACTTAGTAACTAAAATACCACACCTGAAAATGAAAGAAAATTTCGATAAGTGGAAGGAAAAAAATCTAAGTTACGTATTTATTGGATCTTAAGGAGATAATTATTCAACCAGATTATGACAATATCAAAGTAGAGATTGAAAAAAAAAAGAGAAGAAGAATGCAAACAGTATATTGATCATTCTAGAATTCAACAAAAGAGACTATAATTATGTGGGACATAACTTTATTACTGATATTATGTAGTTAAGTAATGATTTTAAACTCCTTAAAAGGTTCTAAAAAACATAATTCTACCAATAATCTTAAGAAACGTAGATGGCCACTAGTTTATATGTGATGAAAACCACAAACCCAGAGAAGGGATTACAAACTTTAATACAAACTCTCACACTAACCTGCCAGAACTGGCCCATCTATCAATATAGTACATGTGTATGCTAGTATATGTCCATCATATCTATGTTTACTTTTTCCATATTTCTTTAAGATTTCTTTCCTTTGACATCCTGCATGAAACTATTATAGTACAGAAATATATTTGTTGTGTTAGGTCCCAAAAAATACGATGCACTTGGTCTATAACTTTTTACTTTTCTTTTAAGAGAATAGGAATGTCATGGGACCCGAACATTTACATGTTTCTTGGTTAGTGGTTCTGAAATTATACAGTTAAATGAGATTCCTAATTATGATAGGATGATAGCATTATAGTGTGATTGGATACATGATCATATAATTTTAGTCAAAAGCTGATCATTCATCATTTCTCAAAAAATCTACGATAGAACCAAAATGCTTTAGCACAGGCACATGCAAATTGCAATCACTGAGAAATAAGTGACCACAACGAGCTAAAAGAACAGGAAAATAATTGTCCAACAAAGGACACATCCAACTGCACAATATAATAATGAAAATATAATATTGATAAAATAAAATAAAATATTCAATTAAACAAAATTATTAATAAGCAATATCAGAATTATTGTTTATGAGCTTAATCCTCAATGCAATCTTTCCTTGTCTTCTTCAACACCCACTTTCTATTTCATTATAAGTTTTGTCAGCCACTAATACATCTCTTCCTACCATGTACCCCCAACTACAGCAAACACACTCCAACATTCCTAATCGGTAATCATCTATTTAATTCCGGAAATTTTCTTAAACAAATCTCTTCTTTGCCTTTCTAACCATTTACCCTCAAGAGTCATCTGAATTTAATAGTTTTACAATTAACTGCAAACCTACCAACCCAGGATATCTATAGTGTCTAATCCTAGCACAATCACAAGCGACTGCAGGTTTCCTTTCAAGCCTATTATCAAATGGCTTAAAAATTTCTAAGAATTAATGATCATAGCAAACCATATGAACAAAAATAAGGTGCAGAAGATTACCATTACATTTATGTCACTTCTTTTTTGCAATAATTGCTACATTTCTTGGTGATAATGCAGGGTCAAAAATTGATAACATCAGTGCTTCAATGGTATTTCCTTGCTCTTGAAGGAACAACAGTCTATCGAGCAAAATATATGTTTCTAAGAGAGGCCCCAAAGCAGCTCGAAGAGACCAATAAAGTCCAATAAATTCCTGTATGAAATCACAAAGCATGGTCATATGAATGTAAATTCATTCTCCCATATTAAATTCATCAAGCAGCAATTCTCATAGCCGGTTATTTATTAATTAGCTGAGCAGCTACCAATTTCTTGGCCTTTGGTTTAATTGTCTTCACCTTTAATTTAGTCCTTTTGCACTATGGAGAGATCATTTACAAAAAGATTGATAGTCTCTTGTTCCTCCAACATCAGCAAACAAAAGCTGAATTAATCTCATTGGGCTTACAAATGTAGTATTAGCCTCAGCAACTCAAGACTAAACTAAAGCCTCAGAGAAGTGCACACAGGAAAGGACTTAACCCTCATGTATAACATTCAGATGCAAAAGCCTAGGATCCTTCTTGAAGCATCCAGCCTTGATAGAAATGTCCAACAGAGACAAGACTTTTCCTGTCTTTCATCTGGCTGGCTATTAGGGATTATTGTTTCCTTTTGCTAAACTAACTAGTAGATTTTTCGTCTACTTTATTAGTTAGGCTTAGACTTTATTGTATTTACAGGAAAGAATAAAAATCTTATCACATCAATATTACCTTGAAAGTTGATATTCAAGGAGAACCACAATGGTTCCAATTCCAACAACGACAAAGGATGAGTTCAAAGGTGCAAATATTTCATCCATGAAGCATAAAATAATATGGTCCAACAAATCCATCAAGTTTTGACAAAACAGCCTGCTGTCCTACCAAGAAAAGAAAAAAAAAAGCCTGCTGTCTTTTAAATAGTAAAAGGTAACTTACAGAAAAGGGCTCAACTTCCTTCCATATTCTATGTAATTCAATATCCTGCAAAGACTTGAGACCTAGGTGGCACAATCCAGACTGGCTGTATCTCAGGAAAAGAAAATCATTATCGGCGGTGCAATTGGCGTTCTCACATTCAGAGCCACTGAGAGAATCTCTACCAGATAGGGATGTTGTCTCAGATACCGAGCTAAAGATATCACCTGCATTACATTTTCACACTGTTATATGCTTCAGAATGAGTTAGTAGGCGTAGACATGTTTCAGCCCACCATCAATACAGCATAATAGAATAAAAACCAAGTAGGCATAACCATGTTAAATTATGCTAAGCAAAATCTTTACCTCTTTCTGGCTCTGTACTTTCTTTCAGCTTAGATTGCATACGATGTGAAGATGCACAAGTGCTATCTTTGTGGTTCAGCGCGGAGTCAAAGGTCGCCCTTTTCTGTAGACGACGCAAGGCTTTTCCTTGACGCCCGATTGATGGACTTCTTGTCATGACTTCCGGATAATATTTATTAAGAACCTTTAAACAGGACACGTGTCATCCACAATAAAGTTTAAATTGAAAGAAGAGAAATTGGAAAAACAGGTATCAAACTTTTTTTCTAAAAAGGTTGTACCCAATTAAAGTTGGCAATAAAATGGATTTCAACTGCATATATGTTGTCAAAACTTGCATTTACAAATTGTAACAGCATTACAATGAGAAGAATAAATGCAAAGAAGGAAAACAAATGGGATACCATCTGAAAAGCAGCACGAAAAGCATGCATCTCAAAGTTGTGAGCTCCAGCATCAGTTTCCAGACATCTCCACCTCTCTGCACTCTAGTAAGACAAAATAATATAAGTAAAGTTTTTCTTCAATAGACAAACAATGCTTACATGAGTGCATACTACAAATGTATTAAAGCAAAATATCTGTAGAAGTCTACAGCAAAACATTTTAAATTATAAAATCCACAGTGAAAGACAATATTTTAAGGGAAGGGACCTCATATGAAAGATGTTGAAGTCTAGAACATAAATTATTTAAGAAATTATATAATATCTGGTGTCAAATGCACACACACATTTTGGTACGGATTAGAGTGACAAAGGATACGCCTCTACCTGACAAGCAAGATCACGCAAACTCTTGCCAAGTGGCAAGCCAGCTGATTTAACTCCACGGCTCATTGGAAAACCATACTCAGAATTGACATGGTCAAAACCTTCTTCAGATAATAGGTTGTAACAGCAACCTATGCTAACAACTGCTTTGACTTCTTTGCAATCCAGAAAAGCCCTATTAAGAAAAACATGTGATTTTTTCAGATCAAACCGCTAAATAATAGCAAAAAGGATAATGAATAAGGAAGCAAAATATTACAAATGGTAGTAACAAACAACAAAGGACAACGGTAAATCCAAAGTTCAGAAGGATTTTAAAGCAGTAAGAGAAGGGATAAAAATCAGATAATGCTAAAATGAATCTGTCACACGGTTCACTCTTTCTGGCTCTAAATCCAGAGTTCATGGTGTTTGTGACACTGGTTCTCAAAAGAATTGCGGGGAGGAACATGAAGTTTCACCAGAAGATAAAAAATGGTGCCGTGTGATGCTCATGAGGAATACAATACCACGGCCAACATAACAACAAATGGGGTCAAGGAGGCAGTAGATAGTAGTTGGCAAAGAACGCTGGGATAGTTATGTGGCTTCCCAAGGCAATGTTTGTTTATTTTACACACACACACACAACCGTTGTTCCTATAAGAACCTAATAGATTTTTTTTCCCTGAAATTCATTTTGTTTCAGGTCTGTGGCTAGGGATTTGAGAGTATAATAACTATTGGAGCTATTACATTCTGTATATGTAATTGGGTGTCATTTATTTTCATTTAGATGAGTTGAGATTTCCCATCTATACAAGTCTTACATATGTTAAGCACTGGAGACTTCGATAGTATAAATCATTGCCTATATCCAAAATAAAAACAGACTTCAGTGTTTTCATCTCTTCGTCTCTAGGTCTTGCATTGCAAAACTCTGCCTACAAGGTGCAAGAATGAAGGCACTCCTCTAGCTAAGCCTTTGGTTGTGAGGTTTGGGCTTAATAAAACTTTCTCAAATTCTGAATCCTGCCAAGATTACTTCCATAAAGGACAAAGAGAAGAAACAGGAGGACTAGGAATTCTCATACAAAAAAGAATATAGGGATAAATGATGAAGCCTGAGAGAAATCAATTAGATAACCGAGGTAAAGATTAAGCATGCAAAAGTGATTCCTAAACTCTCTTATGAAATATAAAAATTATGCTTTTAACTTTTACATCTCCTTAATGTCCCAACCACTAAACTATTTCATTAGAATGTTCGTTCTGTGATAAACCATATCTAGAAAAGTTGAGCTTCAAGCATAATTTGGCACTCACTTTAGCATCATCACAGAAAGATCTCCACAAGCATGAAGCCCAGCTAGAACCACTGAAGTTTTATTGTCCCCGTGGCGCAAAGATTGTTGCAGTTCTGTGTCATTATTGTCACAATCTTGCCCACTATTGTTAACCCTTGCAGCGGAGGTCAAATCTTTTAACGTGTCAATGGACATCACATGGCATGTGATTGTCTTAGGCACAATCAAACTTCTCTTCCCTGATCTAGTGAGAAAAAGATAATAAATGAACAACCAGTCTTAACAATAATAATAAAAGGTATTTCTTAAATATATTGACTACTATGAAGCCAACTTCAAAAGAATGAGCCTGCGACAGAGAATAATATATCAGATTAATGCAAAAGGTAAAGCTTCTCTAAAGTCAGAAGATATAAAATTAAGCAGCCTACTTCCAATAACAAATCAAGATGCTCCCAAAACAATAAACCATTAAAATTCCAACTCAAGTTATTCAACCCATCAAACGACTCCTTGGAATAACAGATATGTAACTCCATGATTAGGGGGCATAATAAATGAAATAGGCATAATCATCCCACAAGAATTTAAACTACAAAAGAATATGAAACTGGACAAAAGAATTCCAAAAGAAAAGAAAACAAGAAACAGATTCAATATCATACTCAGATTTACGCATCTGAGAAGTATAATGTCTCTTTATTCGTTCTGCACGTGCATCTGTAACACTTCCGTGATGAGAAGAAGCATCTATTGCAATTACAGAGTGCTGGTAGTGGAATGAAAGAACTTGTGCAAGATAACCCTAAAAGAGCAACCTGATTAACAACATGGCATTGTACATAAATAAAAACAAATAAATACAGGGTTTATTTTATTGCAATTTTCTGATGAAAAAAAAGAAGTACGGCTGAAACAGCTAAAAAAATTCTTAGAATAAAAAATTACTCAAATACTTTCATTATAATTTATAGGAAATCATTTGACACACTGCTTTACTGTTAGCACTGCTAGAACTCTAATGTATCCACAAGGGTAAAGTTATACCATCCATCTTATTTGGGTACTTTTACTATGTAAGACATGATCACATTTCTTACAAGGTACTAGGTAGGCAACTAAAAAAAAGGTGCAACACAATGAAAACATTTGAGCAGGTTTAATCATCAATCAAACTAGTCATCATACAGATTCTTTAAGAGCAAATGTACCTGACCAGCGCCAACATCAACTATTGTGTGAGCTGTAACAGAGTTAGTGATGGAACTGACAACCGCAGAAAGAACTTCAACCTGCTCATATAAAACTATTTGGCTTCAGTAAATATCACTAACATTCAGTGCTCAAAACAAAAAATATATCTCTTTCAGAGACAAGTATGTCAATAACATATCTTTTAAAAGCTCATCTTGAAAATCAGGTTCTCAAACCATAAAAAATTTCAGGCAGAAATTCAATAAGGGAATAACCTACTTCATGTTTTTTCTTCTGATTCATGCCTTGTGCAAGAACAGTACTAAGTGAACATATGTTCAGATCAGGTAATACCTGCCAAACCCAGAAATGAAATAGGTTACCACATTAGTAATTGAAATTCCTACAAAAGAAGATGCATTCCCAAACAATATTTAACAAATAAATAACTAATTAAAATTGACAAATCTGCATCTCCCAATTCAACAATCGACTCCAACCCTCATGCTTTACACAATCCCAATTCCATTTCTCAGTTCACACTTCCAACCCTCCAACACTTGTAAACCTTACACACTTTTCAACATACTACAAATCACATCCTTATCTAAAATAAAGCCTGATAACATTAGACACATTTTCTTAATCATCTAGAAGAAATTAGAGTGTTCAGGGTGCACTTACGCCCGTTTTTCTCCCTAGACAGTAGAAACGCATCAAAACTCAATGTGGTGTTTTTAAATATGTCAAATTAAGTATATGGTATGAAAACAAAACCAAGCCAGTTATTACCGTTCTCTTAAGCGACTTTGTAATATGAATCTTCCCAGCAAAGGAAAAATAATCGTTTCACACCAGTTACTACCACAGAGCTCGGATAACATACCGTTTGTAAATCTGCTTGTTCTCGAGGAAACACCAGAGATCTTAAAGTAAGAATAAAGTTCCTAAGTGAAGCAGGCCAGTGATCCTTCCATCGGGAAAAGAAAAGAAAAAAAAATGAAAATTCTACCATTAGAGTAGTAGCACTAATGAAAAACGTATGAAATGTGAGAATACACATAATGCAACGGAAATTCAAATCAGAATGCAATAAAATAAACCTGAACTGCTCCAGAAGGAATTTGAAGAAGATTCTCGACTGGTTCTTTGCGTAGACACTCAATCCATTCCTTGTCAATTGCTTCCCACAGTCTATCCTGAAAAAAATAAAAATAATAACTATAAGCGATGCAGCTTAAACATACTGAAACAAATTTCCTGCGTTTTTTCAAGAGAAACAAACAGAAAGTGGGGGGTCTCTTCTGCCTTGAAAAAATTGACGACATGAGCATTCACGAAGAAAGAATAAGGCTTAAGGAAATCAACGATGGCGTGGATCCATTGAAGTGTCTGAGCGGCTGTCTCACATGAGTACTTGCAATTGGTGGCGCCAATAGTGGCCATGTCCAATTACCAGTGCGGGACCAGACCAGACCAGACC
This sequence comes from Cannabis sativa, assembly GCF_029168945.1. Classification (NCBI taxonomy): domain Eukaryota; kingdom Viridiplantae; phylum Streptophyta; class Magnoliopsida; order Rosales; family Cannabaceae; genus Cannabis; species Cannabis sativa. The sequence continues at coordinate 35,461,495 of NC_083601.1, read as the reverse complement.
ACCATGCGAGAGAAGCCTTAAAGGGAACAATACAACTACAAGGATTTAGTTATGAAAGTCTATATTTCGGCTTTTATAATTATAAGAATCACACACTAATTACTAATTAGAAACATTAGCAAGTTTAGGAATGAAAAAATGGAATAGAAATTATTTTTATTTCAATTTTTGTTTTTTTTTGGTTGCTATGTAAATTTTACTGTTTTAATTTTTTTTTTTTTTTTGAATGATAATATTTTTCTTTTTTTAAATTGAATGATACCATTTAAATTTTGTCAGAATTAACCATTCCAATTTCCAAATGGATAATTAAGGGGTTTTGGTAATTAACTATAAATGACATTTGGTGTGTTTTAATGGAAAAAATAAATAAATAAATAAATCAAATGCATAAATTTTCTAATACAATTGTCGTTTTTCATTAAAGTTGTCGTTGCCCAAGATATTTGCCGTTTTCATTTTCAATACTTTTTACAGAGTTGTCGTTTTTCTAGATAATTGTCGTTTTAAAAGAGATGATATAAAGAGGCTAACACATAGTTGTCGTTTTTCTATATAATTGTCGTTTTCCTAGAGTTGTCGTTTTATAAGTAATAAGAGTGGTATTTTGCAATTTCACTGCCTATATCTCCATCTCACAATCTCGTACTCAAACACAGGGCAGTGAAAATGGCGGGAACTATAAGTGCAACGATTGGTGAAGAAGTGGACTCTCTTCTCTCCACGTTCGACCATATCCAAGAGGTAATTCCCTTCTGGTTTTCAGATTATCATCGTTTATTATTAATATTTTGAAACAGAAAGATCAGATCAATTATATCAGGTTCCTGAATGATTGAGATTTCTAATATAGTTTCATAGGCTTTCTTGGTAACCAAACAGAAAATTTAGTTAACTCCAAGTGTTAATGGTTGCAATGGTGAATTTGATCGTTTATAAGGACTTTAAGAGCGCCCTAATGGAGATCCAGCGGCTGAAATCGAATTCCAATGGAGAAATCAAGAAGCGTGAAGCTCTTGAACTTGCTTGCAAAAGTCTCAAACAAGGTCAGAAAATTCCCTCTCTTTAAATTTCCAACTTTTGCTGTTTCAGCTTATTTTCGTAGATTATGCTTTGCATTTTTTTTTCCAATTCACTTTCAAATTTTATTATTAGATACTCCAAGAATCCGTTTGTATCTTGCCACTAAATTTTGCCAAGTTGGATTCGAATCAATACTTGTCGAAAGTCTTTCCAGTTCTAGAAGCTGAAATTATGGGGTGGATGACAATGATATTTAATTCAAAAGCTATTGCTTGTAGTCAAATGACTCAAATCCACTATGAAAAGAAAGAGATTACACTCTCAAGAGAGAATACTCGAGCCTTGCAAAGTTGTCTTAGGCTTGAAGAACCTAGTTCACAAATCATTCAGAATTAGGTAACACTCTTTCTGATTCTCACACACTAGTACGTACCGTAGGTAATCCAATCTACAGAGGCTGATCAATCAATAAAGGTTCCTGGGAACCTGATTAATAAAGTGCCTCACAAACCAAGTTCCAATCTTTAAAGTGAGTGATAAATAAAGTTAGTAGGCTAACTCCCTTATTAACTATCTGAGTAAACAGATCTAATTGGTTGACTATGCTGAAGGATCAGACTCATACTTCGCACCAAGATTCGATGTTTAAAGTTGTAACTAAAACTTAATGCTTTTAGATTATATTTACCAAATGTTGATTTGTTAACTTCAATACATAAAGATGGGTTGATTGTGTGTTAGATAGTGGGTTGATTGTGGAAAGTGTTGTATGTATTAGCTCTATGCAGGTTTCACAGCAGAAAAAAGAGGGAAGAAACTTCTAGTTTCTAATTTTTATGTTATCAATCTTTCATAACATGCATGACTGACTGGTGCTTATTCAAAGGCACTCTTTGCTAATCTAAATGATATTGGTTCAATCTCAAATATAGTGTTCTGTCACCTTGCAGAAAATGAGCGACTTGTTAAGCTCTACACAGAATCACTAAACAATGTTGTTGAACAGGTGTGTCCACCATTTTTTTCCTCCATATATTGGTCTTACAATAGATTTGTTTGTGTTCTCATGCTTTGGTTTTGTGTTCTTACAAAGCCTTTTTTCCCCTTCCGCTTTCATTTTGGTTTTATAGTTGGAACACCGTACTACATGCCAGAGCTTAAAAGAGCAATTGAAGAGAATGAATGATGGATGTCTCAGTAAAGAAGATGTAAACCACCACCCTGCTTGATCTAATAATTTTTTCTGATCAGAATCCAGCTAATGGAATTTGGGGCTTGGTTTAGTGACCAGGCCTTTTCTCTATCAAACTATCGTATAGACTGGAGGTCAACTATTTTGGGGAAGATGTTTTTATGATGAAAAACATTTACTACAAGCTCTATCCATGATAAATATTACAGCTTAGAACTTAGAAGCTGAATTCTGTAAGCAGGAGCGCAGGAAGATTGAGGAGTCAGTTAAACAAGAGTATGCTAAAAAGATTTCGGACCTAGAAACTCAGATTAGGTGAGTTGCCTTGCATAAGATTATAAGGATGCATTACTATGTTATGTTGGTTATGAAACTTTTTTTGTTTTCTTCATACAGAGGGCTCGTACTCGAAAAGGCTACAAAGGAAGCAACTCTAAATCAACTTCGACAAGATTTAGGAGCACACAAATCCCACATTCAATATCTAGCTGGCAGATTGGAACGAGTGAATTTAAACATCGAATCAAAATGTGAAGTCTCAAGGAACTTCGTCATTTGAAAAATCAGGTTCTGTCATATCAAAACGTTAACTATAGTTTGTAATGATTCTGTTACAGATGAGATTGAGATTCGGGGTTTGAGGGACTCTATAACTAATGAACAAGAGGAGAAAAGGGAGTTGAACAATAAGCTCCAACAGTTGGAAAGGGAATGTGAGTGTTGCTTTGCCCACGATTTTTATAATGTTTATTGCTTATCGTTGATGATGCCTGTTTTGGCTCCCGAACAATATATTGTTAGTTGCTAATACTTGTTTAATAAACAGAAATTTCTTATTCCATAATACAATTGTAGTCTTTAATTAGTTGTTGGCTATGTTAAACAAATATGTACTTAGGTTTACAAAAATATATTTGGTTCATCGTTATGTTATACCATAACTTAAAATTATAACTAAAAATGTTACTTGTTTTATGAAGTGTGGATTTGCAGATCAAAGATTGTTAAGCAGCAACCAAATCTGACTTCAGATGCGCATAATGAAACGCTTCAAAAAATCAACGTAGAGCCAAGGAAGGAAAAAAAGACACTAAAACGAAAGCTTGTCAAAATAGAAAGGGAATAGAGAGGAAGATAGGTTGATAGCTAATATTTTGACTTGTTGGTGCGCTTACTGAGTTTATTGTAGAAGTAATTATTATAGTGTTCTAAATCAAAATTCTAACAATCATTTCCAAATTTTAGTTCCATCCACATACAAAAGAAGGATTTTTAATTAGTCCTTTTACCTCATCGTAAACAGATCATTTATTAGATTTGCTTGCTTAATGAGGATGAAGCTATTATTTTAATTTTATCTTGGCTATCTTAAGAAAATTTGAATTCGTAGAACACTTGCCATAAATTCCACATTTTGAGTAACATCATAACCCATGGCAACTCCTAACTAATAATGATACTAATACTATATGGCAAACCCACAAACGTTTAGAAATTTGGTTGCCTAGAAAATATCTTACCATATCAATAAGACTTGCAAAATGGAGGATAATTTAACCAAAACTTTAGTTGCTACTATCAGACATGAAACCTTGAAACCGAAAAATCAAAAATATGATTACGGGAATTTGATGATTTCCCATTAGTCAATCCCTACCACTGTTTTAAACACAAGCAAAACATTTGAAATAAACAACATTGCACAAACTAAAATATAGTCATAGACTCATCTAAAAGTTGGATACTAGGCAATAAGTAATTTGCAAAATACTAACAAATTCATGAAAAGATGTCTCATTTCTTCTTCTCTGTAGTTCCTCCAGCCCTGCAAGCCAAATCACAAAAAAAAAGGTAAGTGAAGCCCCATAAATGTCTATGAATCTATGTTTCCTCATAGTAATCAAAATTTACAATTACCTCATCTTGCGGAGAACATTCGACATCTCCTCACGCTTCTTCTTTGCTCTCTTGTGGGTACCTAGCTTTCTTTTAGCCACTTTCAGAGCACGCTTGTCCTTTCCAACTTTGAGAAGCTCAGTAATTCTCTTCTCGTATGGAGCAAAACCAGCAACCTCACGAATCAAGTTTCGTACAAAATGAACCCTCTTACTGGTTTTCTACATGAAAAGGCAGTAAATTAGCAAGAGATTTCTGAGATAATGATTTGCTTCAAGCCTTAAAAAACATAAATGCAAATGATCTAATCTTAGACCCAAAAAACACAAAAGGCAAAATAAGTATTGAACAAACAAAAATGACCAATGAAAGAACACAACAGAATAGAAAAACGATAGTACATTAGGTATCAAACAGGATCAACTTACTCCTTTACGATCAGAGGGTCGTGGAGCTAATTCTTTCTTGGTCACAACATGGCCTTTGTTCAAACCCACAAAGAGACCCGTGTTTGGCTGTTTTGGAGCCATTACCTGGTTTCATTCAATAGCAAAAACCTAGTTTAGGTTCATCTCTAGTATATAATTCATCTGAACCTTTTTCAACTAATAGACATTATAAATCTCAGTAAGTGAAGCAAATTATTGTACAACTATGATCCCTATAATATCCCAAAAATCTACACCAGGATAGGCAAAATACATCTTATCTCCTTCCAAAGATGGATAATTCAAAGGTCAAATTTAACATAAAAATTTCATTTTAGCATGTAACCACGAACTAGGCAAGGTACTGAAAATCTTTGGCAAAGTATACAAAGAGCAAAAAACAGACGACTTAACACTAAAAAAAAGCAATGAAGTTGGCACATCCACCATCCCAAATATAAAAATCATTAACAAGAAAATCAGAAAAAACACATATCTACATAAATATGATTCTAGTTCTACACATGAAATGGGACTTTCATATTTCCGCTTAACAAATGAAAATTTTTAAAAAAACGAAAAAAAAAAAAGTGTTTTCATGACATGCTAAGCTAGGCATTTCAAAAATACCAAGTCAATATAAAAATTTCCAGTTCTTTTAATATTCCCTCCAGTGATCATAGAAGAACATGAGAAACAAATCACCACAAAAGACGACAGGGGAAACCATTTCAAGCACATAAATTCATAAATGAAAAACATGTAAAGTCATCAATCTTATTTCAGTTCTCGGCTATTCTTTCACATTCATGCTCTGCCGATTGTTCTTCTACTAAATGTCAAAATGATAAATAATATACGGAAAAGTAGAAGGGTCGATAGAACTCAAAGTGAGGAGGAAAGTACCTGAGCAAACTGTTGGAGCCTTGGAGGAGCGGCAGCAGATTCAGAGCCCTCACAGCAATGGAGTCTATTCTTTATATTAGGGTTTTTCTTCGGGTTTACATGAGAGTCCCCAACCTTTCTTAAAATATCACTTAGGACCCAAATATATCTTCACCCATTATTTTATCAAAAAGAAAGCAGCACAATCAATTTTTTCTTTAAAAAAAAATGAAAAATCATTTGATACTGATTGGTAATATGTTTGTTTTTTAATTTTTTTAATCACAAAATTAAAATAATTTTTTTTATATAAATTTTTTTTTTATAAAAATTTTATTTTTAAAAAATAAAAATACTTTCTGTAATCACTTTTGTTTTTCAATTTTAAACACAAAATACAAAAATATATTCTGTAAAGTTTATTTTTATTTTTATTTTTTGATTTTATTTAAGTCGAGTTTAGGTCTGGGGTCGTATACGAGTTCAGGTTAGAGGTCTGATTCGACGCTAGAGTCATGGGAGGGATTTGGGTCCGATTCTAATCGGAGTCTAAAATATTGATTAAGAAAAAAATTTGTTTAAAAAAATATTTAAAGTGATTTTTTTTTTAAAAAAAAAAATTAATTCTCAATTAAGAAATTAAAAAGTGAAAACAATTTTATAGATTTTAAAAAATATTTTCACTTTTTTAATTTAAAAAATAAAAAATTGATTAAAAAAGTGTTACCAAACGCCATTAAAATTTATAATTTGTAATATGAGAATGATTTCATCCAAATAAATAATTGCATAAATTTCTTTTTTTCACATTTTATAGTTGTAAGAATATATTAATCAAAATATTATTTATAGTGTATATTCTAAAAGTTACTATCATTTTTCTAAAAAAAAATAATAAGAAGTTACTGATTTTTTTTATTTTATTTATTAAATAGTAATTCAGACCTTCTACAAGATTGAGGTATAATTTTAGGTGTCGTTTAGTAACACTTTTGTTTTTTAATTTTTTAATCACAAAATGAAAGTAAAATTTTTGTTTTTAAAAATTTTGCTTTTGAAAAATAAAATGCGTTCTATAAACACTTTTGTTTTTCAATTTTAAAAACAGAAAACAAAAATGTGTTCTGTAAAATTTATTTTCATTTTTTATTTTTTGATTATATTTACGTCGGGTCTAGGTCCGAGGTCGGATTTGGGTTCAAGTCAGAGGTCCGGTTCAGCGCCAAGGCCGTGGGGGGATTTGGGTCCGACTCTGATCGAAGTCCAAGATATTGATTAAGAAAAAAACTGTTTAAAAAAATATTGAAAGTGATTTTTCTTTTTTTTTTTTTGTTTTTAAAATTTTGATTCTCAATTAAAAAATTGAAAAAGTAAAAACAGTTTTATAGAACATGTTTTTAAAAAATATTTTTACTTTTTTAATTTTAAAAATAAATTACTGATTAAAAAAGTATTATCAAACGGCACCTTAGCATCTTCAATATAGTATTATGAAAGTATCATGTAAATAATAAATCAATAGAACAAGTACTGTAAAATTGGCTTGAAGAGAAGAAGACATAATATCTTACCAAACATTGTTGTCTCCTTTTAAGAATATTGTTGTTATAATAAGGATTGTTGTTTTTAAAACTCACTTGCATATTTTCGGCTATGGTGAAGATTTTATCCATCTTGTCATAGACTCATTTCCGTGTGGATTGAAAAAAAATTATTTTAAGTGAATATCAACATTAATTTAAACTTAAATTTTTGTTTGATAGAGGGCGGATAGTGAATTTGATAAGGGATAATTTTTTATTTTTTGAACTAGAAGTCAGGCTCCTATTATCCCCTATCAAACCCACTATCGATCTCCTATCGTCCCCTATCGGACCTAAAACCACCTTATAAAATAATAATTATAATAATAAGAGGTATCAGGCCCACCATCGTCCTTAATTGGATTTACATTGGGTCTAAGTAAAAATTATCAAGATTTAAGGTGGTATCGAGCCTACATCGGGCCTTTACCTTCAACCTTTGTTTTTATTTTTACAACACATGGTATCGGTCCATCGGTCCCTACACCGGGCCTACATTGGGCCCAACCTAAAAAATTAGATTTCTTGCCAGTAACACATATTTAACCCCAAATCAAACCTAAATCTAACCCAAACTAACAAATCACAAACAAATTAATAAACCTATAAATTTCTACCCTAAATCAAGAAACCTATTAACTCTTTTACTAAAAAAATTCAACACATTAACTTACCTTAGACATTGGGATGGTCGTCAGTGTCATCGATGGTCGTGGGTCCCATTGTTGGGTGGTCGTGAGCATTGTTGGAGCGGTGGATCATCGTTGGTTGTGGGTTGGGCAGTGGATTAGACGAAGAGAGCGAGAGAGAAAATGGAGGTAGAGAGATGAGAGTTTAATTTTTTTTTTTTTTGATACATATAAGCTTAGGGAATTAATTTCCCACTAATGTATGCATAGATAATCAAATTTTCTCCCACAGGTGCTCCTAGATGTTATGTTATGGCCTAACCTCACAATCTTACACGCTCCTCTACTAAGAGTATCTTATGCCTTGATCGCATTCTTTCAAAACTAAGAATAAGAGTTCTTGTAGTGACAGCTGAAGAACGAAGAATGTCTCAAATATTTGGCCCTCAAAACTTGACAGCAATGTGAGTTCCCGCTCGAGAGGAATTGCCAACCCTATTTAGCCAAAAGATCCTACTTCATCTCATCAATTTTACGAAACCTTAAATCACCACGAGACTTCGACAAGCACAAGCTACCCTAAGATTCAAGGCAAAAAGCTTTGTTTCCTTTCTTATTGTCCCACCAAAAATTTGTAAACATACCATCAATCTTAGCTCCCAAGTGGAAAGACAACTTAGTTATTTGCATAGTGTAAACTAGCAAAGAAAAGACCAACCAATTTGATGAGAGAAGCTCTTCCCCCCTTGAATAGTTCCCTTTAACCTTCCACCTTTAAAGTTTGGAGGTCAAATTATCCCAAATATAGTTGAAATCAATATACTTATGTCGGATTTTTAATAAAGACAGCAAGGATAGCAAATATTCTGTTATAATCTCCAATACTAATTGCTTGTTGGATCCTTCTTTCCAATCCTGGACTTGTATTGGGGCTAAAAAATTTGAAAGTTTTTAATTACTTGTTATCTCGACCAATTGCAAAACTTCTCAAGAGAATTCTAAATTGCTTTTGCTTCACTAACATTTGCCCTTCCAACAAGGACAATCGTCATTTACGTTTTACATTCTCAAGACAATCATCATTTACATTTTACATATAAAAATAAGTTATCGATTTTCTTTTTTTGAAAGTAAGTTATAAATTGATTTTTTTTATTTTTGTTTTTGACATTAGGTAAAGGATGTTTCAAATTTGTGAATTTCTCTTTGGTGTGAAAGTGAAACTAGACTATGCTTATGACAGTAGCATATCGAAAAACTATTATATTTAATATGAAAACATTTGAGTGGAATATATATTTTTTCAGAAAAATAATAATTTTTTTTGACAAATTTAATTATCAAACTAAATCAATTGTTACAAAAATATTTTAAATTGTTTATTTATAGTATATGCATATTTTTTTCCAATAAAGAAATAAACTCTTAAACAAATTATGATTTTTGGACACTAATTTAATGACACGTTTACCATACAGTATTCAGAATCGAAATAAATTAATGGAGAAATATATAAATGAAAAATAATTGAAATCAATATTTGTAATATGCTGTTTACTAATTTTTTTTGAAAATAGAATAATTGTGATTTATCTTGTTTACTTTATTAAGAAACGTAATCTTAATGCTTAAAATTGATTAAATTATCTTTTTGAGTTAAATTATATTATAATATAGTAGTTATTATATATTTTAAAGGACAAAATTATCACTATATATTTCATATTAAAAAATAAAATAAAAATAATTAAAATTCATCACTTTTAATGACATTCCTTATAAATAGGAATTTGGAATTTTTTTTTTCTTGCTTATTTAATTAAGTTCTCTTTTTTAATTTTAATGCCTTATTTGGCGATAGACGAATTGAAATAAAAGCCATAGTTTTCCTCTTACGTTTTCTATAAAAAATTAAATAGAATATTTGTTTATTTATTTTTTAATATTTATTTTTAGTATTATTTTATTTTACTTTTAAAAGGAAAAAAAAATTATGGCGGATGAAAATCCAAAAAACCCACCAAAATCCTTATCGCCATTGTATTTTGTCAGGCAGAGAAGCAGCCACACATACCTGTTTCGAAATTTCCATTAGCCTGTGGAGAACTGGTTTGGCTTGTCTCTCTCGCTCTCCATTTCTTACCATTATATTATCCCCACTTTTTATAGCCACACACCCTCTTTTCTCTTTTCTCATTTCCTTTTCACTCACTCTTTCTCCCTCTCTCAACTCCAACGCCAAGTGTTTCAATTCTATTCTTGTTGTCTCTTTGAGAGAGGTAAGAAAGTTTATCTTTTTGTGTCGAACTATTAGTTTTTGGACTTGGGTTTCTGTTTTTCCAATCAGATTTTTTGTTGGGTACTTCTAATTCTGCTGTTTTTGCTGAATTTGGCTTTTGTATCCCCTGAATTTTGTTTCTGGTAATAATATTTCCCCCCATATAATTGACTATATACTTGTGGAATTGTAGACAAATGAAATGAGTTTATCATAGAATTCATTAGTTTTTACTGGAAGCATGCAAGGAACAATGGCTTCCATGGCTTCCCTGGTCAGTTTAGGGAGTGTTATGATAGTGGGTTCGTCTGAAAGGTCCCGTTCATTTGTTAGGAGAGTTTCTTTGTCTAAAAGAAATTTTAGAGGTAACAAAAGATGGCATTGTTTGTCAGTTTCTGTCTGTAAATATTCAGTCACAACGACAGATTTAATTGCTGAGCAAGGCAATGCCGTTTCTCTTGATTCTAACACATATAAAGGAAGTAATAGTACTGATGGCCAAGCTGACTTTGTACTTAAGCCTTCCCCGAAGCCAGTATTGAAGTCCTCGGGGTCCAATGTGGAAACCCTTTTAGGTGGGAACTCAACAGATTGGGACCCTTCAAGAAATAGTAAGGGTTCTGATGATGAAGGGTTAGGTAGTGAGCAAGAAAGAAGTAAGGTGATTGAGTCACTTGGAGAGGTTTTGGAGAAGGCTGAAAAGCTTGAAACTTCAACATCAGGTGACTCCAGTAATAACACAGGTAGTGTGTCTGTAAATAAACCAGCACTCTCTAATAGAAGTACTGTTTCTAGAAATGCCGCTCCACCTGTGAACTCGGTTGCGAATAGGAAATCTAAAACAATGAAGAGTGTGTGGAGGAAAGGTGATACTGTTGCATCTGTTAAAAAAGTTGTGAAGGACTCACCTAAGCTTGATGGCAAGGTTGATAGAGAAGAACCTAAATCTGGGAGTGGAGTGAAGGTAGAGTCTCGAACCCCTGCTGCTCCTTTAAGGCCGCAGCCACCCTTGAGACCACAGCCAAAATTACAGACGAAACCTTCTGTAGCTCCAACTCCAACGGTCAAGAAACCTGTTATATTGAAGGATGTGGGAGCTGCTAAAAGTTCCCAAGCAACTAATGAAACTGATTCGACTGTGAAACCTAAAGAAAGGAAGCCAATTTTGATTGACAAATTTGCAAGCAAGAAACCAGTGGTTGATCCTGTAATTGCTCAAGCAGTTTTAGCTCCTACGAAACCAGTAAAGAATCCTCCCCCAGGAAAATTCAAAGATGATTATCGGAAAAAAAATGCTGCTGGAGGCTCACGTAGGCGAATGAAAGCTGACACTGATGTTGATATGGATGATTCATCAGAACTTAACGTTTCCATTCCTGGAGCAGCCAGGAAAGGTAGGAAATGGAGTAAAGCGAGCAGGAAGGCAGCTCGACTCCAGGCTGCCAGAGATGCTGCCCCTGTCAAAGTAGAAATCCTAGAGGTTGATGAAGAAGGTATGACAGTTGAGGAGTTGGCTTACGATCTGGCCACCAGTGATGGTGAAATTCTTGGGTATTTGTACTCGAAGGGAATCAAGCCTGATGGTGTTCAAACTTTGGACAGAGATATAGTAAAAATGGTTTGCAAAATGTATGATGTGGAAGTCATTGATGCTGATCCGGTAAAAGTGGAAGAAATGGCAAGAAAGAAGGCATTTCTTGATGAAGAAGACTTAGACAAACTAGAAGAGAGGCCTCCAGTTCTAACTATTATGGGACATGTGGATCACGGCAAGGTAAGTGATATTCAGTCTTGTCCCTTGGGTTTTGCAATTTTCTTTAGTCAGTTTCTTGTTTCTTTATGTACTTGTAGACTTTGGTATCCTAGTAATGCTGATATGCTTATCGTATTCTTGCTTGGCAGACAACCCTTTTGGATTGCATCCGAAAAAGCAAGGTACATGTTCACATATTGTTGTTTATCTTATTTTGATTTTTTTTCCCAGCTGTTTTGCTATCATTCTCTTAGTTTAAGATGTTTTAGTATGCAAGGCGGTTCTTTCATGCGATTTTGGAGAAATGTTATTTGATTGGATATTTGAAGTGTAGTTGTAGTGAAATCTTATTTATAACCTGTTAGTTCTCATGTAGTTGGTTTGTATTTAATAGACCTATGTAGAATTACCCGAGAGGGTTAGCTGAAATGGTCAGACATGTAGTTAAGGTCTGATGTAATTTTTAGGTCTGAAAATATTGTATGGTTAGACAGGGAGAAAACAAAATTCTATGTAGAATTTATGCTAGCACTCCTCTTCATAATATAACTAAAGGCTGATTGATTAACATTTACAGGTAGCCTCCTCAGAAGCAGGTGGAATTACGCAAGGAATTGGAGCATATAAGGTGCTTGTTCCTGTTGATGGAAAGTTGCAACCATGCGTTTTTCTTGATACTCCTGGGCATGAGGTATGCTTGTTAACAATCACTTAAAACATGACAGACAACAAATACTGTATTTGCAGTCTAATTTTTGCAACCAATTTCATTTTGCTAAAAAAGATTGTTATGAACAGCGACATCTATGGATTTTTCTTGCCTGATATGATGTATATATATACAAAGAATAATATAATGTGATATAACAATATAATGCCGACTCATGTAGGCTTTTGGAGCAATGAGAGCTCGTGGTGCAAGGGTGACAGACATTGCTATCATTGTAGTGGCTGCGGATGATGGAATTCGCCCTCAGACAACTGAAGCAATAGCTCATGCCAGAGCTGCTGGAGTACCAATAGTTATAGCTATAAATAAGGTACTGAACTCTAGTGGTGTATTTTTTAGCTGTAGAGATGTAAAGGAAGTAAAATTTCATTGTTAGGCCATACCTAATAGTGCTTGGCATTGAAGTCATCATATTCTTATAATGAGGAGTAAGGACTTCCGTTTAATGTTTGTTATGTGCATAATCTTATTACTCATTTTCTTCATTGATTCTCTTTTATTCATCAGATAGATAGAGATGGAGCTAATCCAGACCGAGTGATGCAAGAGCTTTCTTCAATTGGTTTAATGCCAGAAGATTGGGGTGGTGACATCCCGATGGTCCAGGTTATAATTTCTTGCATTATTATTTTTTTTTTGTTTGAAAATGAAATGAGTCTCTATTTTCTGTCTGCTTAAATTCTTATTCTATTCTTCAAAAAAATCTTATTTTATTTATTAATGTATTTTTGTAGATAAGTGCCCTTAAAGGCGAGAATGTTGATGAGCTCTTGGAAACTGTTATGCTTGTTGCTGAGGTTGGTCAAATCTTGTTGGTGTTGATAATTTAGCTATGATACTCTTGTAACTTTGTAGTCTAATAATTTGTATATTTGTTTTAGTTGCAAGAGTTAAAGGCTAATCCCCATAGAACTGCAAAGGGCACCGTCATTGAGGCAGGTCTTGATAAATCAAAAGGACCGCTAGCAACAGTTATTGTGCAAAATGGAACTCTCAAAAGGGGTGACGTTGTAGTTTGTGGAGAAGCCTTCGGAAAGGTTTGTGACCAACCCAGTGGTTTTACTAGTGTAACTTTCACTATTACTAATTGAAGGATTATTTGTCATGCGTGGTCAGGTGCGAGCTTTATTTGATGATGATGGAAAGCGAGTTGATGAGGCTGGACCCTCCGTACCTGTTCAGGTTTTGTTTTGCATATACATCTTTTTTCATCATCTTTCACAAATGGACTTTGTCATTAGTGCAGGTCACAATTTCTTGTCACATAAAAGAGAAATTCTGAATTGTCTTATTTTTTCTTAACAAGAAAACCTTTCACCACAATTACACAGTATCTATTGTTTGTGTCCTTTTATTAATTTAGTGCTACTAGAACAGGCAAAATAATTTTAAATTCTAGAATTATGTAACGCTGTGTGAAGCTTAATGGTTAAGATGAGAAACTGATTTGAGTCTAATATAAACCAGTTTGGCATGAAAGTAGCTTTATAGAAGTTGATGAAAATTAATACACAAGGATTTTTCCCATTGCGGGTTTTTGTGGTAGAGAGAGAGTAGACCTCTCTAGTTTTAAAGTGCTGATCTTTCTGTTTTATCCTATCAAATTTCCTTCTAAACCAATAGCTCTTGTCCATGTTATTCTTTGCGCTTGCATGAAAATATAGTATGTATGCACGCAAGGTTTGTTTTGATTGATTATGCTAGATAGTTTTCTGTTGTTACTACTCTGAAACAAATTGATGATGATTTAGAATTTAAGTAGTTTGTGCTAACATTGTAACTTCGTATTGTTTATCATCATTTAAAATTATTAATGAATTACCATTAAAGAATAAAATTAGTTACAAATTTCATAAGTTTAGTTCAATTTTTGTTGGAGTTGATTCATCTGCTTAACAAAATTTTAAAGATACCAATGCTTTCTATGATCACATTATTAACACCCACACCCACCACCCACCCACAAAAAGCATCTACTCTTTACATTAGCCTAACTATTATTGTCTGTGTGCTGTAGGTGATTGGATTGAATAACGTTCCAATTTCTGGGGATGAATTTGAGGTTGTTGAATCCCTAGATATTGCAAGGGAAAGGGCAGAGTCTTCTGCTGTGTCATTGCGGGACCAACGTATATCTGCTAAGGCCGGGGATGGGAAAGTAACCCTTTCTTCCTTAGCTTCTGCTGTGGCTGCAGGAAAGGTGTCTGGGATAGATTTGCACCAGCTGAACATTGTCATGAAGGTTGATGTTCAGGTATGTGTATCCTGTTATTTTATTTATATGGAAACCTGCCAAGTTGGCTCCTTGATCTTGGGAGCTTTGACTGTAAGTTATACATTATCGTCTACAACTTTATTTTAACACTATCTCATCAAGGACATAATCATTCAGATACTTTTTCTGAAAGAAAGCATTGCTTTTATTATTTAAAGACCATGAATAAGTTTAGAATTCTCAAAAATTCTTCAAAATTTCCCCATTCTATTCAACTGGAGGTTTTAACTTTAAGTTTATGGCACCAAAAAAGAAAAAACAATACTCTGACTTTACCGTGAAATCTAATCGATGGAGATACTTCCACCATCAAAGATATATTATATTTATGACATTTGGTGAATGCTACTAAATTTTAAATGTTGAATTATTATGGCTTTCTTAACTTCTTGGATACTAAACTGGTCCTATCACAGAAACCATTAAATATTTAGAACTCCATTATTGTAATGAAATTAAGGTTAGTTTTAAAATTTAAATTTGAGTGCATTTTGTTGATTTATCTCGTCTAAATATGATCTATACTATTGTAGCTGTACTTCTGGAAACAAATTGATTTTATGCGAAAGTATAGCCTTTTTTCTTTTATGGAAGGCTTTAGTTATGAATAATCATAAGTCAAAGTTCTTGTGAGAGTAACATTAGGTGCCTGTTGTACTTGTACTAGAAACTCCACATGGGTGTAATACATAATTACAGTTTATTTTGTTGAAAATTTCTTATTTCTCGAGCTGCAATTAAAGTCTTCTCTTTGATTATGACCAGGGATCAATTGAGGCTGTAAAACAAGCCCTGCAAGCTCTACCGCAAGATAATGTCACCTTGAAGTTTCTCTTAGAAGCAACGGGAAATGTAAGTAACAGTGATGTTGATCTTGCAGTTGCCAGTGACGCCATTATCTTGGGCTTTAATGTCAAAGTACCAGCTTCCGTGAAAAGTTTGGCAGAGAACAAAGGTGTTGAAATTCGGGTATATCGAGTTATATATGAACTTATTGATGATATGCGGAAAGCAATGGAAGGACTCTTGGATCCTGTTGAGGTTAGTTCATGAGTTATCAAATTTGTTATAAATTTTATTTAATTGGAGACTGATAAGATGACAGGTTAATCTTATGTATGCTACTTGACAGCAAATTATTTCCCTTATAATGCAATCAATGGTCCTGGGATTTAACATCCTTATTCATGTAAATCATATATGTCACACATACCGTGTTCTTATATATGCTTGGATGGGTATACATAATAATAATATATCGTGAATCAGCATGGATTTTCATTTTTCTAAGTTCAAGAGTCACATGGTGATAACATAGGTTATTGCTAGATCTCATGACTCCAAGTCCTTTTATTTTATAAACTCATACTGCTTCACCTTGATTGCTCTTAACTTTCTATAATATGCACAAGTCTCTTATCACTGGTTATCTGTTCATAGGAACAAGTACCAATTGGCTCAGCTGAAGTCCGAGCAGTATTCAGCAGTGGCAGTGGTCGTGTAGCTGGATGCATGATAAATGATGGTAAAGTTGTTACAGGCTGTGGCATCCGTGTCCTCCGAAGGGGCAAGGTAGTCCATGAGGGCGTTCTTGATTCGTTGAGGCGTGTTAAGGAGATTGTGAAAGAGGTATGTCATATTATTTATAAATCTAACCTCCTAGTTTCTTATGCATTTACTTGTCTAGCGGTATTGCATCAATTGAAGTTGTACACTCATTTCTATAGAGTTTTTTCTTTCAAATTCCAATACTTGGTATCTCTTTACTTCTTGCTCTCTTCTGGGCATGTACCAAAGTTTTTGCAATGGTTTCTAATTTTCTGTTGGGGGACAGGTAAATGCCGGTCTTGAGTGTGGAATTGGTATGGAAGACTTTGATGATTGGGAGGAGGGAGACACTATTGAAGCCTTCAACACCGTTGAAAAGAGGCGTACCCTTGAAGAGGCGTCGGCATCAATATCAGAAGCATTGGAAGGAATGAAATATTAGAAAGCATGCAGTTCTAACTTTTTGGCTGCTGTGATTTTCTTGAAGAATATCAATTTTTGATTATCATTGACAGACAGACGTGGCAGCGCTCTCCAACACGCAATCCCCTAATTATGAAATCCCTTCTCTCCCACTTCACACCTCGGAGCACACCGTTCTTTGCAGCTATGTATTGGAAAGCTTCCACCGTGCACACTTTTTTGGAGTAAAGGGTGCCATGGCTGTCATGGCATGAAATTACTTTTCTTGTAATTTATATACTGTATATAATTATGAATTTTGTAATTTCAGTTTCTTTTGTAAAAGGAAGAACAACATTCATTTAGCTATTGTTTCAATGTGAGGATCTTTTTTGCCTTGAAGCAAGCCAAAGAAAATGTATCTATGCCATAAAACTTGATATGGAATTACCAAAAAAGGAAAAAGGTGGATTCCTCATCCCACTTTTGTCTTGGGCTACTGGTCTTGTTCTTATTTCTTATTTCTTTATTTTTTAAATCTAAATTAAATAGTGCACTTAATGGTAGAAGAACTTAATTCACAAGCACAACCCCCTTGTTCATCATGTTGGTCAAATATCAGCAAGAAGAGCAAATTAAAGCACCAAGGAGATAGTCAAAGATCACTACATTTGTCAAGTACATTGATACAACAGAAACAGAGAACTCACATCACAAACATTAACTGCTGTTTCAGTAAGGGAGCTGGAAGTAAAAGTTGATATAATAAGTGCTAAGTTAGCTGGATAGAGAAGAAGATAACAGAAGTGTCACTATCACTGGACCACCACCACGAGATTCTTCAGAAAGGAAAAACACATGCAACCCATTGATGTCAAACTATGAACAAAAATGGCTGATGATGTTGCTATGACTCCATTGCTATAGTTGGTATGTTTTTCCTTTTATTTGAGATATTGGTTTTTATCTGCAAGAATAAAGTGTTTGTATTGAATGGGCGCCCACTTGTTAACAGTTTTCTATGTTTTGTGTTTATCAAGATTCAAGAGGCATTAGTTAGCGAGTTTCCATGTCCATGTTTATTAAAGTTAACAGATTTATTGGCAAGTTGGAGAGTAAAGGGGACAGAACAGATAGAATGATTGCCATTTGCACTGAACGCAGAAACGCCAGTTTTCATGCCATGGACATGGTATGGTGTTCCTATTATGATATGGCCCATATGGGGTCATGAATGTTTTGGTTATGCAACTAAAACAATGTCACTATTCTTAAGACCATTTATATATATGGGTGTTTGTGTTTGTGTGCGTGAGAGTGGGAGTAGTAGTGATATGTGTGGTAAGATCTGCAATAGGTTTCTAGCAGTAGCACCGTCCTGAATCTATTTTATATAATATAAGAGTACTGGTGTGAAGATGTGGTGTAATATTATATATATAAATGTATATACATATTTATATTAAATGTTCATTTGTTACAATAGGACATGTAACATGATGCCTGATTATTAAAGAAAGGCTACCTTCACATGGGTTGGTGGCAGATGCGGAGAAATTAAAGTTTCATTTTGTTTTTTTCCTTAACACACACCAAAAAAAGAAGATCTTTTACATTTATATAACCATAGAAATTAAGATCTTGAATACCCTTTTTTGTTATATATCTCTTTCTACTTGTGTTACAGTCAACTTGTCCAGTTTAACTGAGAGGTGAGAAAGAGAATAAAGGAGTTTGACTGTTTACAAGTAGTTTATTTTATATATTCATAATGGAAAATCCATAAAATACAGGGAGATTTTCCTCATAAAAAAATATGAATGAATTGTTGGTCAATTTTCCTAAAGGGATTTAGCATTTGATATTTTGGTTAAAAATACAAAAGAGTTTAGGTGATATCTTAAATTTTTTTTCATTATATTTTTAGAATTTTGTGACATTTTTATATTTTGTTTAGAAATAGATTACTATAAATATAAATTTAAAGTCCCACATGATTTAAATATACTTAAGATGTTATCTATGTAGATTATAAATGTATTTTTAAAAATTTATTACTTTAAGATCAAACAATTAAACAATACACCATCCAACAATATTTATAGTTGCAATTATGGCAAGCAACTATAAATCTTGATAATACATAAATACAAAAGAATTATTCATTATATAATTTTAGTTAGTTAAATTAAAAATATGACACTTAAAAAACGTACATGTAAAATAAATATACATATCAATTCGCTTCCAAACCAGATGCAAGCAAGCCCGTAGATTAATACTCCAGCTCCACTAATGTCACCAAAAGTTTTTGCAGAGTCAAAAAAATAAAACTAGCGGGCATTAACATTTGATTTTAGTTTCGAAGAAAACTTCAAAGAAATAATAAAAGCAATTGAATTGAGAGTCGTACCGAGAACCCTATTTGAATTGAACCCATACAAACGACAACGACGTACAATAAAAGAAAGCCCAACGTAAGAGTTTTATATGCCTGAGTTTAATTGATTTTATTAAATGTGCTCTTAATGTGCTTTTGATTGAGATTTTAGAATATATAGTTTTATTAACTATTATCATATAGTGAGTTTTTTTTTTTTTTTTTTTTTAAAAAAAAAGTTTTGCATGATTTTTTTTCTTTTTGCATGATTATGGGATTAATGTTATCAAAAAACGATTATAATGAGTAAGTGAGAAATGTAAAACACATTTTAATAATTAAGTTCCTTTAATTATATAATAACACTTTTGATGTAAAGTAATAATTTTTCAGAAATACGATTTGACATGTTTCGTTGTTAAAGTTTAATACGATGTTATTTTCAAACAATTTTCTCTCTTGGGATTTGAGAGTCCATATAGAAATATTAATCTCTATCTCTACCGTATTTTAAAGTATATTGTACATATAGTAGATTTTAATTGAGATTTTTAGTATATTTTTTGGATTTTATAATTAAGAAATAATGAATCTTGATAACAGGATTATTGTCAAAATTTCCCATTAGGAAATTATCTAATAAGATTTTAAATGTATCAAAATATTAGCATGGATAAGATTAAACTTGAATAGTTTCTGAAACTGTTTATTATTTTGCTGTTAAGATTAAACTTGAATAATATGTGTTTGTTTTTGATGCCCTTGTTATTATAATGATGAGTATCAATGTGGGAAATGTGGGACATAATTTTGAGCATAATTTTCTTAAACATTACTCATTCTTTCATATTCTTGAATAGTTGAATCACATTTGAGCTTTCAAATGAAGTAATACTATTTGTCTTGTGATCCCAAGTAATACTGAGCTTCAACCACCCACATGATTCTAGCTATAGTCTAATATAAAATTACAATGTAAGGTACCAAACTACCAAATACCAATATCAATTCTGAGCTAGAAAAATGCTTACAAAGCTTGGTTTGCACTAAAAGTGTTCACTAAATAAATTTGACTCAGATGAACCTCTTTTTTTTACTTCTGCACATGAGAAGTGTCTCCCTCATATGCATGACATACACCCCAAAATAAAAAGAAAACTATTAATAAAAAAACACAACATTTATCTTTACTAATCATGAAATTAATGTAAAAAAATAAATTAATTAATGAAATTAATGTCAAAGTATAAAGGAGAGAAAATAGAGCTTTGTATTTTCATAAATGAATTATGAGAGTGAACAGACTGTCATTACCTGGACTCCTTTTGAGCTGTTTTTTTCTCATTAAATTATATACATACATGTCTTCTTTTGAAAAATATTATTTGCCTTTTATTTTTTATTTTTTTATATTTAAACTTTTACATTCACGGTTTTGTCCATTTCTTATTTGCAACTTGCACCAACACATAGAAATAAATAGAAAACGATAAGACATATGAGATGTGTTAACTGCAAAAATATGAAAGGCTATCAACCCAAAGCCAAAAGTACTTATTATATATACAATCAAAAAAAGGGAGGCATATATACAATCATTATATATTAAGTACCAACAAAGAAAAGAGCATGGTATTTACATATTATTGTTATACATATCCAACATAATTATAGTATTGAATCACTTAGTTGGCAAATATGCAAACCTTAATCATGATTTTCACTAATCAAAATGCTACTAACATAAAACATAAAGAAATGATAGTCTGTAAAACTAACTAATTAGACTTTTACTATTATTAAAAAATTATGCTAATTAGTCTAGTTTAGTGGCAATACGCTTGTTATTTACGAAAAGAAATTGTTTTAAGTGAAACGATTTTGTTTTGAAAATCTAGAAGATGGGAAAGGAAAAAAAGAATAAGAAAGAAATCCCCACATTGTAAACAAAGTACAGCTACAAGAAAACTAATTTTTGTTTCAATATTAGTTTTAAAAAAGTGGATCTTCTTTAATAAGAATTACATTGTTTTCTTTTTTTACTATTTCTTCAATCATGAATGCAGCTAACTCTGGGTAGAGAGCTCAACAGTCAACACAAATCTCAACTTAATGAGAGGACTTAAGAGTCTCATGCCCCCACAAATCTCTCACAGCTTTCAATGTTGGGAAAAAACTAAGAACCCTTTAATTGTTTGTTAGCCTCAAAATCTCATCCACACCCTCTCCAACAAATCTCACCCCCCAAAACACCCCTCAATTCCCAAAATTAAGTCCTCCCTAAATATAGATTCACCCAAAATTAACATTAGAATTAAAACAAATAAATAAATACACTTCCATAGACGAAATTGAGGTATAATAATAGCCCCCAAATTCAAGGTTTTCCAACCAATCAAATTCATATGGTTTTTTTTTAATAACTTACATAATATAACCTTTCTATTAATAAACAAAACAAATAAACAAAAACAAAAAACAGAACTTGTCATAAAACTAAATTAAAGTCATTTCATTAATTATTTATTAAAATATTATTTGTACCTTCTCCATTGTCAAAGGTTAAAAAAAAATAAACACTTACCTTTCCACACAAACAAACACAGAGAGGGATTTATACTTATAGCAATGCCTAATCAAAATGAAGATTGTTAATCTCTTCCTTTTGCTTTATGTAATACGTACTATATAGGGCTATAAACACTTATACTATCACCACCATTACCATTACCATCACCATCCAACAACCCAATCCTCCAAGAAACCAGAAGATTCCCATTACACAAACATGTAAAAGAGCTAAAAAAGGAATACCAACAAAAATACCAAAGCTCCCCCACTTTCCTTATCTTTGACACCCCTCTCATCAATATCAATATCACCACCACCACCACCACCACAAAAAAATCTTAAATTTCAACCCACACCTCCCATTTTCTCAAACCCTAACCCTAGCCCAGATCAATCAAATTGGGATTTGGGACTCACATTGCAATTTCTTTTTCCTGATTGTTTTATTTTTTATTTTTAAGGGTGGAAAAAAAGAACAAGAAAAAACAAGTGAGGATTGGAAATTTAGGGACCTGGGTTCTGTTCAAAGTCGAAAACTTTCCCACATTTACAGATGAAGCAAATGTCTCATCTTGACAATATTCCTTCAACTCCGGGGAAGTTCAAGATGGAGAAATCCCCTTACATTCACAGACTTCGGTGGCATTCCTCCCTCGCTAAGCTCACATTTTGGTCCTTGGTTTTCTTGGGTCTGATCTTTCTCTTCTTTTTCCGATCGCCTTCTAATCCTTTACCGTCTGATCCCTCTCGCCGCTCTCTTAGGACGTACAGTTGGGGCGGAGCCGCCTGGGAAAAACGGGTCCGGTCATCGGCTCGGGTTCGGTCCCGGAATGGGATTTCGGTATTGGTCACGGGAGCAGCTGGATTTGTCGGGACTCACGTGTCCTCGGCTCTGAAACGCCGTGGAGACGGAGTGCTTGGACTCGATAGCTTTAACGATTACTATGATCCTTCGTTGAAACGAGCTCGGCAAGCGCTTTTGGAGCGAACCGGAGTGTTTATCGTGGAAGGAGATATTAATGACTCGGCCCTGTTGAAGAAGCTTTTCGAGGTTGTGGCTTTCACCCATGTGATGCACTTGGCAGCTCAAGCTGGTGTGAGGTACGCCATGGAAAATCCTGGTTCTTATGTTCATAGTAATATTGCTGGTCTAGTTAATCTTCTTGAAGTCTGTAAATCGGTGAACCCACAACCTGCAATTGTTTGGGCTTCCTCTAGTTCTGTTTATGGTCTTAATTCTAAGGTACCCTTTTCTGAAAAAGACCGAACTGACCAGCCTGCTAGTCTGTATGCCGCCACTAAGAAGGCTGGTGAGGAAATTGCACACACTTATAATCATATATATGGTCTTTCCCTTACTGGGTTAAGGTTCTTTACGGTTTATGGTCCTTGGGGAAGACCAGATATGGCCTATTTCTTTTTCACAAGGGATATATTAAAGGGCAAGTCGATTTCAATATTTGAAGCTGCTAACCATGGCACGGTTGCAAGAGATTTCACCTACATTGATGATATTGTGAAAGGTTGCTTGGCTGCATTGGATACTGCTGAGAAGAGCACTGGAAGTGGGGGGAAGAAGAAGGGACCAGCTCAGTTGCGGGTTTTTAATTTAGGGAATACTTCACCTGTGCCGGTCTCTGATCTGGTCAGCATATTGGAGAGGCTCTTGAAAGTGAAGGCAAAGAGAAATATAATGAAGTTGCCACGGAATGGGGATGTTCAGTTCACTCATGCTAATATTAGCTTGGCTCAGAGGGAACTTGGTTATAAGCCTACTACTGATCTGCAGACTGGTTTGAAGAAATTTGTTAGATGGTATCTTAGTTACTATTCAGGTGGGAAGAAGGCCGCTGGCTAACATAATTCTTTCTGTTGTGTGGTTACGGTATGATCCTTCGAATTTCGTTCATTACAATTCTTATATGATTTGTTTTTAAAACATTTCTCTGTTCGTTGCCATATGATTACTCGATTATCATCTTTCAATATATCGTAATGATGATGACATATAAGGACCCTTTGTGTCCTAGACTGAAGCAAGTTTTGTGGTTGGTGGACATTGTTTGCGGGGAACTCCCTCCCTAGCTGTATTAAAAGAAATTTGAGGACAGTTTTTTTAATCCTTTGGAATGTAATTGTTGTAGCTTTTGTTCTTTCTCTTTTTCTTCTTTTTTCCTTTTTTTTTTTTGTAGAATTCACGACTGATAGAGCATATGCTGATTGGTGGACATGTATCATTGCCATGCAATTCAATAAAATAGCACACAGTAGTTTGTTTTCTCTGTTTTACTATTAGATTAACTGAACGAACTACTGTTATAGATTTTTATGTAATGGCTAATTTATTCATCATAAATGGAATTATGGAATGTTGTATTACATATGTGTCTTCCATTACTTTAGCTGCAATTTTGTATGTTTTTATATTCAAATTCCACTTTCTAGTCTCTCTCACATTCATTTCTTCTCAAACCAGTTTAATCTGTTAGTTACACGCTTAACTTCAGAATCTATTCCAGCTTACTTGTTTGGTTTGCTTGCTAGAGTTGCTGAGTATCAGAGCATTCCTTTATGTTGCTTTCCCTGAGAAGTTTTCTTTATCTTATCAATTGGTCAATTGGTCAGTACTGTCATTTTGTCATATGAAAAAAATGAGGGAATTGGATTGATTGAGAATTGACTGAGAACTGCGTTTTGCTAATAATAGAATAAACTTTTAAAGTCTGCAATCCCAAGTCTTTAGGTTGAAATATCATTGCTTTGCTTCATCAGGAAAACAAAATTATGAAGGCCCAGTCTATATTTGCACGTTTTTATAGACACAAATACACTCACATACATATGCACATATATGAATATAAATGGATAATATTTCTTTGTGTGTAGTTTAAGTTTCATCATCTTTACCCCGTCTCAATTGAGATTTGTGTAAGAGACAGTTAAAGAACTTTACTATTTTGGTAAGTGTTTTGTCTTTGTTATTATTAGATTAAATGATGTAGCTCTGCCTAGTGCCTAGTAATCAAGTAAGAGATAATTGCCAATAACCTGGAGAAAAAGAATTTTCCATGGATACTTATTAGTAGTTTGAAATGTAGAATCTAATACATAATGATGTACATTTGACATTTACAAACTATGGAGATTCAGTATGGGCAAGAAACTGCAGTAAAAATCACGAATTTATTAGGGAAGAGAGGGAATTATGATTTTGTGCCCTTCAGATTCTTGTCATAAAAGAGAAACTGTAACTGTAAAACCTAATTTAATAAACATGACTGAATGTTTAAAAGGCAAAATCATGGTTGACAATGACATGCAATAAAGAATTGAATTGGCATCGTATTTTTTGAAGAGCCAAACCAAACAGATTGGTTGCCCTTGTTTCCAGTAACCAAATGACAAGTGTTTAAAGACAGAGAAAAGGAAAAGAGGTTCAAACAAAAGCATATCATAATTAATGAGTGGATTAATGTGACTAGTTGTTTATAATAAAGTAACACTGTAAATAAACACGAGATATCTGAGTGAGTGAGAGATAAAGAGAGAGTTACTAGAACAACGCTTCTTTTGTTGAATAGAAGACAAGGGAATAATAGCTTTGTCTCTGCACTATACAACCTCAATCCCATTTCTCTGATTTCTTTATTCTAAATTAAGAGTCAGTCTGTCTAAATCTGATAATGAAATCCAAGTAAAGAAATCTCCCTCTCTCATCATCCCAGGCTTTATACTTATGAGATTAATAGGTTGATAGCTTGATATGTCATAGCTTGCTTTCTCTACTGCTACTGATCCCAAACGAAGTTTAGTGTGCTGGCAACAAAAGTCATAATATTGAAAACAAGAACTTCAAATAAAATTGAGATGAAACAATTGGTTAATTGGTAGAAGGATTTCACTATAGTAAAAGTAGGATAACTTTCACTAAAATTGGAAAATTACAAATGACTCATTCTCTTATAATAGTAGAAAGAGGACACTCCTACTCTAACTAGGCCCAGCCCAAGGGTGGAGCGAGCTGGGCCATTGCTCAAGGTCCCTCCTTATCCAAAAAAACTTAATTTATTTTTCAAAATACTATATTTAATTTTTTTTATCACTATTTACTAAAAACACACTATATTTCTAAAAAATGCACAACTTATTTTTTAGAAATGCTATATTTTAGATTTTATTAAGAGAAAAGACCCAATTTTTTTTTTCTTTCAAAATAGCACATTCAAAATTTTCACTACTACTACAAAAGGTCTAATTGTTTTTTGGCTTAAGACCCGACATACTCTCTCTCTTATAATATAAAGAAAACACTCTTATACAAAGGAAAGACTGGAAAGGTAAGAAAGAAGGCTTTGAAAATTGTAGGTCATAGTTTACCACTATGCTACCATTAATAATGGTATTTAACCCAAAAATTTAGTGCGCTTAAAATGAATACATAATTTTGCATGAAGTTTATCTCCTTTCAGTTTTTCTCGGACTAGTACTATTCTGTTGATCTCGAGTCGTGGGGATTTTGTGTTTCTGTTATAGTGATTTTGTGCTATCTAGTAAAGAGTAAAGACACCTTCCAATATAAAAAAAAAAAAGAAGGGAAGAAATAATTTTTTTTTTTTAAATTATTTATTTATTACATATTATAATAAATTAGTACATATACAATTTAATCTCCAACTCAATGAAATTAATAGCAAATCGCTTCTTCACAGACGAACATGTACACAAAATCACAAATTAATGTGGTGGTGGTAATTATATATGCTTCAAAACTGTTATTTACCATTGTTTGGAATTTTGAAATATGGGCTATAATGTATTTTAATCATTATTGTTAATTACTATATTAGTTTGATGTTTAAATAACATATAAATATATGTTTTTCATTTTATGTAGAATCAACTTCTCACAACCTTTCCCTCGTATGATATTTATCCAAAGAATTCTTTTTTTCCTTTATGTGTTTGGTAATATTTTATTTATGAATCATGAACTTTTCAAACTTCTATGTATGCTCAAAGGAGACAAAATATCACATGCACACCAATTTGAAATCACTTTAATACCCCTCACTTTAATATCACCCATTACATCCTTTATTAGGCAAGTATAGGAAGACATCTGTAGATTCATGCATATACAGTGTGGAAGGAAACATATATATATTTACTTTGAAAGAAAAGGTCAAGAATTGAGACACCATTTCTGTCCTATATATATTGCTTATTATCTGCCACACACCACTTGGTTTTGTTTGTAGAATAATTGCATATCCCAAAATCCTTTTTGATTTCATTTTTTTTTTCACACTTTTCTTTTTTCATAGTAAATGAAAATAAATGCGTCCGCTCTTAAATGTGAGCTCTGTACCAAGAATATTATGAATGTACTTTTTAGTTCATAACTTGATGATTTATTCGGGAAAAAAGATCTTACTATGCATTATACTATTCTATAGTCATGTATTTTTTCAGAACATAAATCGAGACTAATTATTTTTCTTTAATATACAGATTTTAATCACTATACTTGGATTTCGCAGACTAGCGGTGAAACAAGATTCTTGCTGGTTAAATAATAATAAAAAAAAGATTCTTGTTGGTATTTTTTTACACTTTGTGCTAAGTTTACAAAAACATTGTATTTTTTTTTTATATATATTTTTGCTGAGAGATTCTTGTCTAAAGTTTGTGGAAAGAGCTTCAGAATATTTAATCATGTCCGAAGGAGAAAAACCCATAAAATATGTCCCTTCTGTCTAATCCCATGACAAAATAAACTCACAAGCTCTATAAGAAAACTTTGGGTCGGTTTTACTAGGATTTAGGTCCCTAGCTTTTAAATAAACGACAATTTAATATTATAGTTAAGGTCACATGGAGCTTAATTACAAGATCAAAAAGTAGTTCACATGAAGCATTAGAAATTTAGAAGAGTGGAGAATTGTAACGTTGTTTGAAAACTTTTATAAAGTATAATCAAACAAAGAAACAATCATGTAAAACTGCAATTTTGTTCCAATTAGGATGTGAAAGGGAATGAATGGAAATAAGTACAAAGTGTAATAGATATATATTTATGGGAAAGTCTACACTACACCTACTAAATAGTAGAGGTATTTTGGCAAACTATTTAATATAATTTTTTTAATAATTATGTACCTGATAATTATTAAGATTGTTTATATAATTTTTTAAAAATTCTAATAATTCATTGTTTCAAAAATAAAATTAACTTACATTTTTAACTCATGAGCATAATACTATAAAAAGTAAAACCACTTTTTTAGCCCTTATTTCATTGCACGACTTGACAAGAGATGCCATATTACCATTTACAGTTCATCATTAACACCTTTTCTTTTGAAAGGGATTTTTGTGGAAAACAACCTTTTTTTAATAGCTGTCAATCCTTTTCTTTTCTTTTTGGTGGCAAAATAAAGGAGCTAATTCTTTTCTTAATCAATATAGATGCAACAGAAATGTTAGTGAGATAAATATACTCCATTTAACCATAAATTTCATTTATTTGTTAAATTCTTATATCGACAAGAACTTGTGCCTATAGTTCAAAAGTATTTCAGCAGGCGGCCTTGTGGTAATGTCAAAAGTTTATGACACAAGTTAATAATTGCTAAAAAACAATTAGGATCTGTTCAAGATTTAATGTTGATTTTTTTTTATAAGAATTTAATGTTGATTTGTTATATAGCCCATGATAAACGTAATGATGATTTTCATGTACAAATGATAGTCTTGTTCTATACAATATAATGATTATCGTACGGTCCATATTATGGTGAATTGTACTAAAGGACCCCACACTTGTAAATATTTAATAGTCTTGGATACGCTAAGTCTTACAAGATTCAAATTCTATCTCGAACCTATCAAACCAAACCAAAGTACCGAACCAACCACAAACACTCTCCTCGATCTTCTAAACCTTCCACATTTTCCTACACACACACTCACCTCACTCTTTCCCATTCCCACTATCAAAAAACCCTGAAGAACAACATGAAAGAAGAACACCTCTTCTCCTTCTCTTCCTCCTGCATTTTCCTTAGAACCAAACACCACCTTTAATTTACTAGCAGATAGAACCAGAAACTTAACAAGTAATAAAAAAGGTCCAACCTTTCATTCTTCCTGTCTGTCATTTTCTTTCAAGGGCAAAAAAGTAACAGACATGCCTCTAATAATCTTATTATTCTTCCTCTTTCCCTCACTCTCTCTTTCTTCTCTTTCTGAGCTCCCTGCTTTAATGGCCTTGAAAGCCTCTCTTGACCCCAAAAACCAGTTTTTGAAATCGTGGACTCCTCACTCTGATCCTTGCAGTGGAGCTTTTGAAGGCGTGGCTTGCAATGACCAAGGTCGTGTGGCTAATATCTCTCTGCAAGGAAAAGGTCTCTGGGGTGAAATACCAGGGACTGTGGCTGAGCTTCGAAGCTTGACGGGTCTTTACTTGCATTTCAATTCTTTGAATGGGAATATTCCCAAGGAGCTTACGACTTTAAGCCAGCTAACTGATTTGTATCTCAATGTCAATAATCTTTCTGGGGAAATCCCAATTGGGTTTGGAAACATGCCTAATCTTCAAGGTGGGTCACTTGATTTATAGTCCAAAGTTCACCTTTTTTATTTTCTTAATATGTAGAGAAAGATTATGCATTGTTATGTTATTGGGACATGTCATTTTTATTGCACTGAACACTTTGCTTCATAAACCCCACATTGCAGAAAAAAAATAGAAAAGAAGAAAACCTCAACTTTGTTTAGATGTATTTCTTTTATTTGGGTTAGATTCTTCAACAAATATGTTTATACTAATCTTTCACTTTTGGCTTCTGTATTCTCACTAAAGCTTCCTTTGGACTTGCTCTACGTACTAATGTAATGTTAGCATGGTTGAGCCTATA
This sequence comes from Cannabis sativa, assembly GCF_029168945.1. NCBI lineage: Eukaryota > Viridiplantae > Streptophyta > Magnoliopsida > Rosales > Cannabaceae > Cannabis > Cannabis sativa. The sequence goes on along the minus strand of NC_083601.1, from coordinate 35,432,003 downwards.
TATTTTTGCTGTAATGTTACTTGGTTTACTTTATATGATGATTGTTCAGAAAAAAAATCTTCCCTTTATTTTCTTCTTGGCTCCAAAAACGTGTAATGAGTTCTTAAGTAGGACTTGTGATTTGTTGCAAAGTAAGATAAAGCTTCAATTCAAGTTCTCTCTTGTTATATGCAGTTCTGCAGCTGTGTTATAATAGATTGACTGGGAGTATACCAATTCAACTTCGAAATCTGAAGAAGCTTAGTGTTCTTGCTCTTCAATATAATCAACTAACTGGTGCAATTCCTGCAACTTTGGGTGAACTGAAGACACTAACAAGGTTGGATTTGAGCTTTAACAAACTATTTGGTTCTGTTCCTGCAAAATTAGTTGAGGCTCCCATGTTAAAAGTCCTTGACATCAGGAACAATTCTCTGTCCGGTACCATTCCACAAGGTGATGTGTTCCTGATTTTTCTCTTTCTTATTGCTCTTTCTTTTTTCTTTTATCTCTTCTAAATATTAAGGATGTAGCTAAATATATCGACCTGATGGCCTTTTTGTTGGTCCTTGTGAATGAAAATGCAGTTTTTAAAAGCCTAGGGGGAGGATTCCAATACGAAAAGAACCCAAACTTGTGTGGAGTTGGGTTTCATGAATTGCAAGTTTGCACAGCTAGTAGTGAAGGTTGGGACCCCAACAGGCCAGAACCATATCAACCTGGTAATTTTTCTGCCAACAGTTTCCCAAACTCAACAAGTAACCATTCCACAAAAGACCTACCCGAGTCTGTAAATTTAGAGTCGAATTGCAGTGGAGCTAAGTGTTCAAAGCCATCTAAGTCTCCTCAAATAGGTGTAGTTTTGGGGGTTACTGGACTTTTTGTTGCATTTGTTGTTTCTGGTCTTTTCTCATTCTCATGGTACCGCCGCCAAAAACAGAAAATTGGAAGTACTTTCGACCCATCAGATAGTCGGCTTAGCACTGATCAGGTGAAGGAAGTTTACAGGAAGAGTGCATCTCCCCTCATCAGTCTGGAATACTCGAACGGATGGGACCCTTTTGCTAAAGGTAGCGGTGGATTCTCTCAGGAAGTACTCGAAAGCTTCATGTTCAATCTAGAAGAAGTGGAGCGCGCAACACAGTGCTTCTCTGAAGTGAATTTGCTGGGAAAAAGCAGTTTCTCCGCCACCTACCGGGGAGTCCTGAGAGATGGATCGGTTGTTGCCATAAAATGCATTGCGAAGACAAGCTGTAACTCGGACGAAGCTGCATTCCTGAAGGGATTGAAGATGTTAACATCATTGAAACATGAAAATCTTGTTAAGTTGAGAGGTTTTTGCTGTTCAAGAGGAAGGGGAGAGTGTTTTCTTGTCTATGATTTTGTCCCGAAAGGAAGTCTGTTGCAGTATCTTGACATTAAGGAAGGCACTGATTTGGTTCTTGAATGGGCAACTAGAGTATCTATCATCACTGGTGTTGCCAAAGGTCAGTCTTTTATAATTTCTTCAAAACTATATCGTATCAGAGTACTAATGGTGTCTGCATTAGTGAAATATTTTTACAATAAGAGTAAATTGATTGTCCAAACTGTTGATTGAATCACAGGTATTGCATATTTGCATGGAAGTAAGGGAAAAAAGTCTGCTATAGTTCACCAGAATATCTCAGCGGAGAATGTGCTCATTGACAACAACTATAAGCCGATGATCTCGGATTCGGGACTACACAAACTCCTTGCAGACGATATCATCTTCTCCATGCTGAAAGCCAGTGCCGCCATGGGATACCTGGCTCCTGAGTACACAAACACCGGTCGCTTCACTGGAAAAAGCGATGTATATGCATTTGGTATGATCATATTTCAAATTCTAACTGGAAAACAGAAAATAACCCAATCAGTTCGCCAAGGCGCAGAGTCATGCAGTTTTGAAGACTTCATTGATCAAAACCTCGCTGGGAAGTTTTCAGAATCTGAGGCAACGAAGCTTGCTAAACTAGCTCTGCTTTGTACACATGAATCTTTCAACCACAGGCCTTCAATGGAATGTGTTGTTCAAGAGTTAAGCGGGTTAGTAGTGAGTTAATAATGTAATGTTGTTAGAAAGTTTTTTTGGCCTGAATTAAGATGTATTATTTTACTAACTATGAATAGTTTGTTGCTGAAGTAAGGTTTTCTAGCTCTTCTGACTACTTCTGTATCATGTATCTAAGGCTTATTTACTTGTTTGTTGTAACTAGTATAATCGTATTAGACAGGCAGATCAATATTTAGTTCATTTAGTTTGTGGGTAAGACTATTAATGGTGTGAGTTTTGTTCAATGTGCATAATTACTTGTGTCTCAAGATATTGCTATGAAAGAAGTGGGCCTTTTTCTAGCAACTAGTAATCAAATCCCATTATATTACTAGGCTACTTGTTCTAGCAAAACGGGTCAGACAAGATAACACAGCTCGAAACCCTCACAAGATATTAACTCGTTAATTACTTATTTAAAGTTATTTTAGTGTCATAAATGAATTATAAACGTGTTATTGGTTGACATGTTTAAACAAAATATGCTTATAAAAGAGTTACACGGGTTGTGTCGTGTCAATCCGTTTATAAACAGGTTGTGTTTGGATTTTATTTTTTGACACGATTATTAAACGGATCGTGTTCGGGTCAAGCATGTACATGCTATACGTGAGTCTCTACACGACACGAACACGACTTGCGAACACGAATTTCCACCCCTAACTTGTTCGTATTGCTTACATGAACTTGACTCTGGTTTTGATGTTCTATACTCCAGTAGTTAAACAAGTTTTTTGGTATATTAACTGAGGTTTTGCTTTAAAAGAAAACTAAGTTTTTTTCAATTTATTTATTTATTTTTTGAATAAATTTTTCGAAATTAGTAGAAGTCATGATCGACTTTATTTAATTTCCGAATAAAGTCTGTAATAAATTAGTACCCAGATTTAGATCGAACACTTATTCAGAATGTTCACACTTCACAGCTTGGAATAAATCTGAAACAATACAAAATCTTGAAAAATTCAACTCTTCACTTTCCCCTATCATTTATGAAACTTAATTAACAATCCCATAAACATAATTATTTAGGAGTAAAAATTATTTATTTTGTCATCATCATCGTCATGAGATATGAGATGTTTGAATAAAATGATTGTAATTTTGTTTTTTTTTTTTTTTTTTTCTTTTGATATTGGGAGAGGGGAGATTGGTTTCCACTTTTTTTCTTTTAGAAAATATTTGTGCAATAAAAAATAGATTTCAAAGTTATAACACATGAGTAGGGGTGTTCGCGGTGCCGATGGTGCAGTTTTTGACAATTTTTTTCATCAACCCACACATGCAGTTTTTTTAATTTCTCAAACCGCACCCGCACCGCGAAACTACAAAATTGCGAAAACCGCACCGCAAAAATGGTGCGGTGCGGTGCGGTTTTTGCAGTTTGGACTATCACCAATAATTAAACTATCACAAATATAACAAAACTTGAGTAAGACTTGTCAAAATACCATAAGGCTTGAAAATAAATATGAAAAAAAAAATATTAAGTTTCAATAATACAATAATTAGTGAGCTTTGGGTTAGACATTCACATATTGGACCTAACTAAATATAAAAATTGGTATTTTTATAATTTGCGGTGCGGTGCGGTTTGAACCGCATATTAACAATTCAAAACTGCAAACTGCACCGCACCACGCGGTTTAGAAAAAATTCAAACCGTGACCGCACCGCAAAGAATTTCAAATCGCATTTTTTTTGCGGTGCGGTGTGGTACGGGCGGTTTGAACGGTTTGATTAACACCCCTACACAGGAGTATGATGTTTGAATCCCATTTTTGCTACTATGAAAAACAAGGATGCTTAAACTGTTCGAATCATATAGATATATGAGCTATAGCTATAATATATAAATGGTTGTTACGAAAATTATGCTAATCTACGCAAGTGAAGTAGAACAGAGGTCGAACCCTCTGAAATTAATTACCACTAGATTTATGATTTTATTTGATTAAAAGATAATCTTTCAGATAATAATAAAAACATAAATATTATTCTGGAACTTGTGTTTTACAAAAGTTATTAATTGAATTTTCTGTTTTATTAAATGACAAAATGAATCTTATATTTTTCTAAAATGGTAAAAATAAGATCTTGAGCTCAATTTTTAACATTTTATTTTTTAATATAATTAACTTTAAGACAATTTCTAATATGAACAGATAAAAAAAAAAATATAACCAGTTTTGTCATAACATCTCAAGATAAGATTATTGTTAAGTTTTATTTTGACAAAAAAATAAATTTAGGGTCCTGTTTGTATAATTTTAAAAAATACAAAGTCAAATTAATAATTTTTGCAAAACACAGAGTCCAAAATAATATTCACCCTAATAAAAATTGATAAACACAATGAGCAATAAAGGATATGATTATTGAATATAATTGTTTTAATTACTCAATTATTAATGCTATTATTTATTCTTCAGATTAAAGCATAATTTTCAATTAAAACATTCTTAATATTTACTTTTCAGATTTCATTAAGATTATGAATCAAGTTAAAGGTGATCAATTTAGAACATATATTAAAACGAATATGAACAAATCACAAAAATCAAGAAAAAAATAACAAATCACATTAACTTTTAGAATAAACTCATTCAACATTCATAATATTTACTTATAAAAATAATATTCTATTAAAGCATTCTTAATATTTACTTTTTAGATTTTATGTTAGGATCATGAATCATGTTAAAAGTGATGTATTAAAACAAATATGAACAAATCACAAACAAAAATAACAAATAACAAATCACATTAACTTTTAGAATAAACTCATTCAACATTCATCATATCTTAATTAAGTTGAAAAATTAATTCATAATTTCAACATTCAAATCTATGTTTAAATTAAAGACAAAATTTAACATAAAGAAATTTAAAGAAAGAGAAAGAAATTAGGTGGAGAACTTGATCGGATCGCCACGCTCGCACCAAGAATCTTCTTCTTTTGCTTCTAAGAGTCTTTTCTAACTTCATGACATAAAAATTCGAGACCCCCTTCTTATAATGTAGTTTTACAACTTAAAATTAAGTACAAAAATATCCTTGCCTCGTACGGAGGCAACTTACAGAATCGAAAACATTGATTCTGTACTAGCTCCTCCCTGCAACCGTACAAAAACTCTGTCGCAACCACCAAAGGCCCCGCCGTGTGACTACCTTTCAGAATTTCAACACGATTGGAAATTTTCAATAGAGAGTTGATATTAAAGTGATTTTTATTGGTTGCCAACTTTCAATTAAACAAAAGTTTCAGCAAATATATAGCTATAATTATTGTGGAAGTTGATCCTCTAAACCAACTCTTTATCCAACTCACCTAAACCAACTAACTTAACTAACTTTCTGTTATGTTAGTTAGTTAGTTGGTTCTATTTCCTAGTATGAGTTGGGCCTATAAATATGTCTATTCTTTTCACTTTAAGGAAGAGGTCAAGAGGAGAATAAGAGAGAGGATTTGAGAGTTGCTTAGGGTTCTAAGCTGAGTGTTCTGTTCTTGAAGAGGGTCAAGAACAAGGGGGTGTACTGGGGTTGGTAGAGAGAAAACTGTGACTGTTTTCTTTGGTGTGTTTCGAGTACCACAAGGCTGAGATTGCTCTGAATCTTGTAATTGTATTGATACTCTCTTATTCCACATATTAATGAAGAATTGGTGATGTTTCTCAACTGGAGTATGGCCAGGGATCATGTTGATATCTAGGACCGGAACCAGGATATATTCTTGTGTTGTTCTTTGTTTAATTTCTATTTCTTGGTTCATTATGTTGTTAATTAGTTTGTGGTCATTATTGCTGTCAAAGTTATGAGTTTATTGCAGGTTTTAGAATTGAATGCTTGATGTTATTGTTGTTGAACTTACAACAATTATTATTTATATTTTTCAGCATCTTCAGTGTAATAAGTTCATCATTATCCACTCTTTCGTGGTCTGTGGCTTAAAATATTACAGAAGTTTGAGAACCTATCGAACTTTTGCTACTATTTAGTAATATAATTATATTTTATTTATGGTGCGAAAATTGAATAAATTATGGTTGATTACAGCGTTTATAAGTCTCATTGGAGGCGATATAAAATAAAGAAATTATTATTAATTATTTTCTAAAAGAATTTTTTTTCATTCAAAAGTTAAATGAATAAAATTTTAACAAGTCATGCAGAACCAAATGAACTCTTTCAGATTATTACTCTTTTTTTTTCTCTATAAATTTATATTATATTAATGGGTAAATACCATTTTGAACCCCGTGTTTTGCAAAAGTTACAGATTAGACCCTGTGTTTTGTTAAATGACAAAATGGACCCTGTATTTCCTAAAATAGTAAAAATAGGACCCTGAGCTTAATTTTTGAAAACTTTTTTTTTAATACAACCAACTTGAAGACAATGCTTAATACGAACAGATACAAAAAATGTAAACAGTTTTGTCATAGCACTTTTAGATTGGAATATAATTAAATTTTATTTTGACAAAAAATCAATTCAGGGTCCTATTTGTACTATTTTAAAAAATACAAGGTCCATTTTGTCATTTAACAAAACACAGAGTCCAATTGATAACTTTTGCAAAACAGAGGGTCCAAAATAGTATTTACCATATATTAATTGGGCTCACAATTACAAACACACAGATTGTGTTATCCATCACAACAAAATTCCTTGTTTGTCACCGATGAGTTTTTGAACATTATTTTTTTTTTTTAAATCAGAATTATATATTGTTCAACAAATATCATTTACATATTATGCAACACCAAAAAAAAAAACAAGTTACAAACTAGTAAATCATTCACTATCTATTATTTGTATTTTTTTAGGCATAACGCCTTTCATTTTATTTTTTACATCTCGTTTCATTCTCTCTATTAACACAATTGTCGTAAAAATTCTTTGATTCCATAATGATTCATTTCGGCATGTCCATAAATGGTACAATGTTTCTGCCAGTGATGCTACAAATACCTGTTTTCGAAATTTGGCCGAAAGCTTCGCTCGAGCTAGAACTGTAGAGGTTGAAGTTTTCCAGCCCAACCATTTCTTTATATTAGTCTAACAAAGATCACTCAATTGACATTTAAAGAACAAATGGTCTCTTGTTTCTTTGTTCATACCACACAACAAGCATTGATCATCTTAAACTATGTTAAAGCGAAACAATATTTTCTTTAACCTGTAATCTATCCAGCACCAACTATAAGATAAATCTATGCTTCGGTATAAAAATTCTATTTCACACTTCCTTACACCAATAGACTTTCGAATGAGTTGAGCAAAGGAGAGTGTACCCATCTCTAATTTTATACGATCCATTCATGAATGGACCATATTAATAAGCTGCCTGTATTCCTCTTTTACCTTGAAAACCTGTTCCAACTGCTTGTACTTGTAGCTTTGTAAGCCCACGAATCCTCTATATATGCTAATGTATACTGAATGAGCCCATTGAACTATTTCGTTGCAACTGCCCGTACATATTTGCCTATAGCTGCCTCGTTCCATTTAGCAATGTTTCTAAATTCCAGTCCCCCTTCACTCTTTGATCAGCACATGTCATCCCAAGCCACACTTCCTGAACCATTAGAATCTACCATCCTTTTCCATAAGTAGATCCTCCAAATAAAATTAACTCTATGCAAGACCTTCTTAGGAATTATCATTATGTGTCTAATAGGAGTTGATGGCTATAAGTACCGAATTAACAAGTGTTGCATTCCCGCATAGGATAGGTTCCTAGAACTCCGAACACGAATTCTTTGAACCATCTATTCAATAACCTCACATTCAGCAGATGGTATTCTCTTTGCACAAATAGGAATAACTAAGTACTTAAAAGGAAAGATTGCTTCACTTGAACCCTGACACAAGTATCACCCTTTGTACCTTTTCTTCTTTTATGTTACAGCAATAAATGAATGTCTTTTCTTCATTTGGTTGTAAGCTTGAAGTTTGGGAAAAAAGTCTCAGCCCTTCAAGTAAACGATATATAGACTTGAAAATGACAGAATAGTAAAACATCATCTATGCAAAGCACATGTAATTTAGTTGGAGCTTCTCACATCTATCATGGAATATGAAGTCCTTTTTCAAATCAATTCTCATCATTATTCTAGAATGATATTCCTTTCCAAGTTCAAATAATAATGGAGACATGCATAGGATCCCTTTGTCTCAAACCCAGTTTAATTTCAAAGCACCCATGTAACGTACCATTAAATATGATACTAAGTCTCAGTATTCGAACACAGATCATGACTAAACGAATAAAGTCCCCTGGGAATTTGAATGCATATAACATTTTTCCTCAATAAAATTTTGTTCTATTGTGTCATATGCTTTCCTCAAGTCTAACTTGATATATCATATATTGTGGCTTTGTATTCTTCCCCCTATGATAGCACACCAAATCCTAGCAAACTATTATATTATAGGCAATATATCGACCTTGAACAAAACCACTTTAATTCTGGGCGCAATGATATTCAGAAATCTCATCCTCAATCTTGAGTAAATAAGACAGGACACTTACTTTTGGGAATGTTGAATTAATTTCCTTGAGAAAGCTTACCAGAAATAAGGAATGATTTGATCGCTTGGCACACGCACCTCCTACGAATTCCTAATGTAATTTCTTGAAAAAAGTAGTTATATATGTAACTATCCGATCCTGGAGTTTTGTTACCGAGAATTATAAAATTCGTAGCTTTTACCTATTCATTTGTACAATCCTCCTGTAGTCTCCTGATATGAACATTAATTAGATATCAGAGGACCTTTTCAGACAACTCCCAGTAGAACCTGTCATTTATTCTCTATTGGTTGAACTCAACAATTCATAATAAAATCTCAAGAAGGCTGATGTAACTTGCTTGGGCTCATGAACTAGTACCCCCTCCATGTCTTTAATCGAATAAATTCGATTCAACGACCTTCTAGCATACACAAAAGGCAATAAAAACCTTTCTTTTACAGCCATGAAAGTAACCTCCATATGCATTAGTCAACTAAAGCACTTCCGATATTGACCGAAATTTGCTCAGATTCCAACTAACCATTATTCTTTCTATTGTGCCATGCATTATTCGTGGTAAAACACCATTCAGTAAACATATTAACAGATATGTTTAACAGATGTCAGTATTTATTTTGTAAGACGATCAGCTAATATGGTGGCTCATAGCTTTGCCCGAGCCTCTATATTCTATCCTGATTGCACCTTCAGTTTGGAGTCTGTTCCAACTGATTTGTTACCTATTTTGGTAGCTGAGATGGTTATTTAATAAAATTATTTCCATTCAAAAAAAACATATACAGACCCCAAAGTTCTTAGTCTATGCTTTAATTTCAAGAAGACCAACTAAGCCTACATACATTGTATGGATCAATCTCTTGATCTCTTCTTGTTTGTGAATCTTTTTCTGATCGCTACATTCATTGTATGGATCAATCTCTTGATCTCTTCTTGTTTGTGAAGCTTTTTCTGATTGCAGTGATATTCTAACTAAGAATTCTATCCATCCCCTAAAGAAGGCCCTCCCCTCCCTTAGTATTCTCCACTTCCAAAACTTAACTAGAACATTCTCCAATTTCTCCTAGCACCTGAAAATTATTTTAAGAATGCGCAATAATAACAAAAAATTTACTGTACGGAATTTTGATCTTGTTTTCTTTTTTAATATTTTTACGAACTTTTTTTTTCTTCCATACTATTGTTTTTAAGTTATTTAAAAAAGATCGTTGTTTACACATTATTTTTACGATATGATAATATGAAAATAACATTATTTTTCCTTTAAAAAGTTACAATTCCGTTAAAATGTAAAAAATCTGTAAAAATGTTAAAAAAAAAAAAAATACAATTTTAAGTATTTCTGTAAATTTTTCAGAAAAAAGAAGAAAAAGAAATAGGGCCTGTTTATTTTTATCCAAAGACTCGTCATATATATATATATATATATATATATATATATATATATATATTAACAGGACACAATATTAATATATAGTTGCTTTCAAAGATGAGGATTGTTTATGGGAAACTTACAAAAATACTGGAATTTCTGTTAACTTTTACAAAAATACTGTCACACGGAAATTTTTTCAAAAATACTGTGTTTTTATAAAACACCAATAAAACACAAAGCAGTATAACTCAAAACAACAGTAGAACACTAGTAAAACACCAGTAGAACACCAGTGAAACTTAACACATTATACTGCAGTATGAAATTTATAAGAAAATACAGTAAAAAAGTAAAAAATACCGCCTGACAGTATTTTTGTAAAAAAATGGCAAAAGTTGGTATACCATGTAAATTTCCCTTGTTTATTTGATTTCAATTAAGGGCTATTTACAAAAATATGGGAAAATAAAGATAAGTTTTGATATATATGGCATAAAAACTTAATTACACTAAATATGACATTTTTTTAAAAAACTTACAAATATGGGAAAAAGTCTTGAGGAATGCCATAAAAAACTTTAAATTTGTGTTTCTTTTTATTTATTATTTCTTTTTTAAAAAAATAAAATACTAAAATAAATAAAAAATGATCTCAACTATACATATTATTGTTTTTTACAGAAATTAAACTTGTTTTTTTTTATTTAAACTACTATTTTTTTTCTTTGTTTTTTTTTGTTAAAAACTAATTATTTCATTAAAAGCAGGAAAAAAAAAAAACCAGTTTAATCAACATCATCCTGAAGAAAAAACAATATAAAAAATTATAATCTAAAGATAATATAAACTTTAAAAATCAGTTTCATCAACATTGAAAGAAACTATTAATTTCATTAAAAGAATAAAAAAAATAGTTTCATTATGTTATTAGAATTTTTTTCAAGTTACTTTTTTATTATTTTTTTTCTAGGTTGGAAACTTACATTTATATTTTGTTATTAAATTATTGGTAGGCATTATGTGTTGTTTTGATTATATTTGTAATTAGTATTTTTTTTTTTGTATATTTGTGTGTGTATGGTTTTATTTGATTGTCTGATGAAACTGGTTTCAATTAACTTTATTATTAACATTTGTATTTTGTTATGATTTTTTATAACGTCAAAACTGGTTTCACATGTCGAAACTGGTTTCACAGATTTTAACTGTTCTTTAATAGGGTTGCTCAATTTTTATGATATTATTATATATTTTTTAGTTTGTATAAAACCAGTTTTCTTATTGTATGATATTTGAACAACAATTTTTATTTTATTTTAATTAATCAGTTTCTGACACACATATTATTTTATTATTTTCATAACTGGTTTTTTTAAGTAACTAGTTTTTATAACTAATTTTTTTTATTGTTGTTCATAATTGAATTTTATTCAATTTTTTATTAATTTATTTTAAGAAACTGGTTTTTATTTGTTTTTTTTTATTTTGGTTGTTTTACTAACTGGTTTCTCACATTCCACTGTTTTTTTTTTTGTTATTCTTTTATGGTTTTTATTGCACTTTTGTCTCTTTAATTTTCTTTGTTTCTTTTTTTTTTCTCTTTCATTTTAATTTATGATTCTCTTTGTTATATTTGCTGCATATTGTATGTTTAAATTAACTCTAATTTTTGAGCAAGCAAATAAAAAAATTAAATGCCATCGGTTGATTTCCCTTCCTTTAGCTACTCAGATGTTTCAGTTCGCTAAGTTTTAAAAGTCCAAAGAGCGCAGACTAGCCACGGAGCTTGGATACGGTTTCCCGATCGGAGATCCATGGATCACAGACGGTATCTCCCCATGGCCTTTCGCCTCTGAAAGCGTCCTTCCTTCTCAATGCCCCTCTCTTCTGTAGATACGCTATCCCTTCCGGCTATGGTATGGGGGAAGGGAAGTGAGATCTAGCGATTGATTTGATATTAGATGAGCGGCCGTACTATGATCGTTCGGGAGACATGGCCCCATGCGCTACACACAAGAATGAATTGTTTTGCGGTCGGTAAACTATTTCTGCAGGCAGCCTATCAAATCAGATCACGTATTTTTATATATGTCGTTCCGTCATGTACATGTATTCGGTCAACATTTTTTATGTTCCTGCTCGTGCCCGGAGTAAATAAAGAATGAAGTTAGAAGTTTGATTATTAGGTATTGATATAAAATTTATATGTTCGAAACTGGTTTTTAAATTTAGTATCGTTAATTTGTAAAAGTTTAGTTATTAGGCATTGTGTATTTTTTATTATGTTATTGATGAAACTATTTTTTTTTTTTTTGCCTCTTTTAATGAAATAATTCGTTTCTTTTAATATTGATGAAACTGGTTTTTAAAGTTAGTATCGTCTTTAGATTGTAATTTTTTTTCATTATCTTGTTGATGAAACTATTTTTTGTATTCTTTAAATGAAATTATTAGTTTCTTTCAATGTTGATGAAACTAGTTTTTAAAGTTTGGATTCTTTTTAGATTATGATTTTTTATATTATTTTTTTTTCAGGATGATGTTGATGAAACTGGTTTTTTTTTTCTGCTGTTTTTAATGGAATAATTAGTTTTTAACAAAAAAAAAAACAAATAGTAGTTTAAATAAAAAAACAAGTTTAATTTTTGTAAAAAAAAAATGAAATAAAAAAATGTACACTTATTATATATATTAAGAGAAAAAAAATTAGGTTGAGAAAAAAAATTAAAAAAAAAAAAAGAGAGACACAAAAAGAAATTAAAAAAAAACAATAGAGAGAGATAAGCGAAAGAAAGAAAAAAAAAAGTAGCAACTGACTTAAAAGTTGAAAAGAAAAAAGAGAGCCAAAATTGACTAAAAAATATATAAAAAAGACAAAAAAAAAAAACTTTTTGAAGTTTCAATAAGTAAAAAAGAAAAAAAAATTAATAAAAGTATAAAAATAAAATGTTCTTGTCAAATTAAAAATGTAATGTTTGAAAAAAAATGTAATATTTGGTGTAAATTTTTCAAATAAAAAGAAACAAGTGTAAAATAAATTAAAAAATAAATAAAACTAATTAAGCTAAAAATAAAAACATAAAATATGGCATTGGATAATAAGTTTATAAAAATATGGCATATCAAATACCATAAAAAATCTTAAATGTAAAAAAATGCCATAGAAGAGTGGCAAACTTAAAAATGCCATATTTTTCTAACTTTGTTATGAAATCTCATATTTCATGTAATTTTTACGATATGATAATATGAAAATAACATTATTTTTCCTTTAAAAAGTTACAATTCCGTTAAAATGTAAAAAATCTGTAAAAATGTTAAAAAAAAAAAAATACAATTTTAAGTATTTCTGTAAATTTTTCAGAAAAAAGAAGAAAAAGAAATAGGGCCTGTTTATTTTTATCCAAAGACTCATCATATATATATATATATTAACAGGACACAATATTAATATATAGTTGCTTTCAAAGATGAGGATTGTTTATTTGATTTCAATTAATTAGATATCATATGATCTAATACATTGATCTACTTTATTTAATTAATACCGCCTTGATCTTTATTAGAGGTATTATACGTATTGTAATTTTTGAACAAATACTCAATATGCTGTCGTACATATATATAATTGATAAAGATGTTACTTGCTTAGCATTCTAAGTTATCAATAGATTTTTTCTGTTTGATGTCACACCCCTTTTGGAGTCGAGTAAGTATAATAATAATAAAAAAAAAAAATCGTAATTTAATAAGATGATGAGCTCAATGTATTAAAGAAAAGGATTGCATTTTGATTACCTTTTTGGCTTTTTCCCAAGCATATGAGGTAATACATTAGTGAAATCTCCAATAAATTAAGGACCCTTTTCATTTTTTATTTTTTTCTCAATTAAAGTAAATAATAAGTACTATTCTATTTTGCTTTCTTGAGGACTTTGTGAGTAATTTTACTAATAGATCTTTGAATTTAGAATTTAAAAAAGTCCCTTATAAAAAAAATAATTTTACAAAAGTTTTTTTTTTTTTTTTGACTAATTTATTGCTGTTGTAATTGGTCACCGTGTTGCATGTATATCATTTTTTTTTTATGCTGCGCAAATATGTATATATCCCCAAACCAAATAATAATAATCACCTAAGAAGTGGACGAAGTTAATTTAATTAGTATCAAATTTAACCATATAGATAATTATAGCCATGTAAAAATGTTTTATTGTACAATATTATCTCTAGCTAGTAGCTATACTCTTACAAATTAATTTTAACCTCCGCATTATTAGAGACAGCAGATCACGGTCCTTATAAAAGAAAGGGTCAAAATAAACATATATACGGAATTAATTTTAACTGATCATTACCCTTATAAAAATATTTAATTAATGGAAATTAGAACAAAAAGTTGGATAATATACCGTAGAACCTCTATTCAAAAATAGACTTGGGACCAAGCAAATTATATTCTTATTGAGAGGTTATAACTAAATATAGTTATACTAGAAAAAAATTAAAATACTAATAAAAAATATTAATCTAACCATAATAACAATAAATAATTATTAATACTATATTATAATAAAATTATTTTAGAGTAAATATAATGGTAATACATATGTTACAATTTAGAATAAAATTATTAATTTTATGTAAATAAATTTACAAAACATATGTATATATTTTATTAAGATGTAATTATTCTGAGGTATACTTTGTTAATACGGGACTTAGAAAATGTATAACTAATTACAATTTAGAGGTTATTCTTATTTATAACTGACCTAAATTGGGACTTGATTTTTTTATAACAAATTAGAGGTTATTCTTAAATAGAGTATTCTTAAATAGAGGTTCTACTGTATATAGTTTTGACTTTCAAAACACAATTCACGTACCATGAATTGAGTTATATATATAATGCTTTGCTTCACGTGAATCAGGATCATATGATTATAGCCTTAACTGGTAAATATTAATTGAGAAACCCCGCAGTGACCAATATATTACCGTACATATATATGCATCAAACTAGTGGTTCTAGTCTTCTATAATATAATTGACTTATTCAAATATATAATTGACATATACGTATATATCAATCCAAGTACTAATATTATGATCAATTCTGACCAATCCATAATAATCATGTACATATTTATATGTATAATAATGAAATATCACCCTTTATTCTTATTTGTTTGTATTAATTAAAAATTTAAGAAAGGTATCATTCAAAATAAATAAATAAATAAAAAGATGCTATAGCTATATCCTTTTTCAATAAAAATTAGGCAAGTAGAAGTATATATATACAAACATATGTAATGAGTATTTGACTTGTGAAGAAGTCGTAGTCATTATTTGTTCATGTTTTTGCAACTTGTCTCATTTTATTATACAGAACAGCCACTTATTTGACAAGCACTAAAATAATTAATTCATTAGTTGATTTTATAATTAGAAGCTGTAATGAGCTTGTTGATCGATCATACATATCCTAAATAGAAAACATATAAAAACCTAGGGCAGACTTTTATATGAACAAAATCGTACTACTTGAACTATTCTAGTAGTACGGCTGAAACTTTATGCAACTTCTATACCTTTATATTTGGTTATTATATATATATATAGGGACATGATTTGGTCCCGTTATGCCAAAATAGGGAATACAATCCCTGATTGTACTGTAGCCGTTGGATTGAATTGGGGGTTGATCTAAGGGCTGGGGTTAAAGTAGGGGTAGTTAGGGGGGGAAAAATGGTAACCGGTTGGTTTTTTGTATTTTAAATTAATTAATTTTTAAAAAAACTGACACCGATTGACGTTTGATGTACGTGACAGTTACCAATTTTTGAAAATACATTAGTCTTTCCTTCTTCTTCTTCGTGGGTATAAAGAGTTAGGTTTATTTTAGGGCAGTTGTTATTTTCTTTTTCTTCTTCAAATTTTCTTCTTCTTCTTCTCATTTTCTTCTTGTTCTTCGAATTTTCTTCTTCTTCTTCCCATTTTTTTTTTGTTCTTCACATTTTCTTTGGGAGAGGAAACTGTAGTACTTTCAGAGTTGGTGCACTTGGTTTTGTTTGTCTCTGGCTCCTTCTCCGAACGAGGTGGGTTTGTACAAGTAATTTTCTCATTCTTTTGCATATTGTTTGATATTTACTTTAGATAATGTTAGATACTAGTTAGGAAGGAGGTCCTGACTGCCATTCCTCGTGATTTTTTATTTTTCAATCAATAAAGTACTAAAAAATTATATAGAAATTTGTTGGTGTTAATCTGTTTTCAGAAAAAAAAAAGTTGTTGTTACAGTAAAACGTTGTATGTGTTCTCCTTCGTTATATTTTACATATTATTGTTATTTTTTTTATTAAAATGGAATTTTTGTTGTAAAATATATAGTCAAAAAAGTGGAAATTTCAAAGTTATGCAGATAGAACAAGAAAACTTAATTTGTTTCTCAGTTTGGGTTAAGTTGGATAGTAATGCATTTGTCATTCATGGAAAAAGAAAACTTAATTTGTTTCTCAGTTTGGGTTAAGTTGGATAGTAAAGTATTTGTCAAAATTGTGATGTGGTGTTCAATCCGTGTATTTGCATTGCGTATTTATTTTTTCTGTTCCATTTTTGGTTTATTGAGTAGTTTTAATCCGTTTTACAGGCCTTAAATCTGCTTATTCAAGAAGTTTTGATTCACGGGTTGCAGAAAATTGAAGGTACATTTTATGTTCCCCAATTTTACACAGTACTAGGAAGTAGTTTTGATTCGATTCATGTGTTTACCCTTTTTGTTTGTTGATTTATTGTGAAAGTGTGTTGGATTAATTTATACCCTTGCAGTGAAACAATTTTAATGAAAGAATGTAATGAAAGAAAGAAAAACAATGTAAACATTGGTATGTACAGTGTTGCTGAAAAATAATTGTTTTCGGAAATCAATTTTATTGACCAAAAAAAAAAATTGAAAGAAAGGAAAACAATGAAATGGTGATGGCTGTCATGTGTTGGGTAGTGAGTGATTTTTGTACTTTAATTAGAAGTTGTAGTTTGTATTTTCCTATTGTTATGAATTTATTTTGAAAAATTGGATGGTTTAGACAGAAGATTCATGAGTTAATGAGATACACTATTGATAAAAACTATGGCAGTTTTGTTTTTTTGTGTATATCAATTATTGGAAAAGTTATTGAAATGGTTATGACAGTTAGTAGTGAAGCATTGTTTTGTTAATTCTGATATTAAATGTTTTCCAAATGGCTTTGTACTCTGTTCATCATGAATTAAGAGGTACAAGGTACCTAGATTGGTTAAGTTTGGGGGAATTTTGTCTATTCATGTGTGTGCTTTATGTTGTTGGTTCTCACGAATTGTACCAACTCGTTTGTACCACTTTTTGGTTATGAGAGTTAGTAGTTAAGTGTTGTTTTGTTCATTGTTTTGGTTGTGGAAGTGTTGTCGTATAAATTTTGAGTATTGGAAATCATTTAGTTGAAAAGAGTTTCACATCATTTTAATGTACTTTAATGTGTAACATGCAAGAAGCATGAAATGTGTGTTTGAAATCTGAATTTTTCCAATGCCGAATGGTTAAGTTGATTTGCTGTGATTTTGGGTGATTACAATGCACGATTTTCATTGTGTTTTGGTCAATTTTTTTTTTTATATAGTGTATTTGTTGAAATATGTAGTCCTTATTGTTTAAATTTGTTTATCTTTAATTTGGTTAGGTTCATCATACATGGCTGGGAAACGCAAAAGGAAAGGGGGAAATGAACCCGTAAAGAAGGATGTCACCCCCGAGCCGAACGATAATGCGGTTGGTTGGAGAAATTTCTTGTAAGTTTTGAATGATGGATAGTTGTTTACTCGTGTGATTGATGGTTGACATTTATTTTATTATATATTTGATTGAAATTATGTCCATATGTAGCAATGCGAACTACAAAGCCCTTCGAGCAGCTGAGAAGGGATTAACTGAGAAAGAGGTTTGATGTCGACTGTTACTTAATTTTTTTATATCAATTGTCTGTAATTGACGTAGGGTTGTTTGACGTACTTTACGATTCTTTCCATGTACTCTGTAGTTGATGTAAGTTTGCCTCATATTACAGGCTACCGACAAATTAAAAGTGCAATATAAAGGTTTCACCGACGAGGAGAAGTCTGAGTGGAGAAGCTATGACCCTAACCCTAATCCCGCTAAGAAGGGCGTTTGTGCAAACAAGGGAGGAAACCAAAGGCAGCTGATGCCAAGGGGAAGAAAGTGGAGGTGGATGAGGAAGAGGGTGCTCCTGATAGTGAAGAAGCATCTGTGTACGGTCGATGCTCCTTCAACCGTTTAATGAGGATTTGCAAGAACCTGAACCTGGAGCAGAAAGATGTGATCCAAAATCTTTGGATTTGGATCATTCATCAGAGAGGATGCACCATACGTTGACACCCGACTAGTGAGTTGGTTAATCAAACATGTTGACCCAACCACTAGCATACTGGATTTGTATGGGAGGAAAATTCACTTATCTGCCGCGATGTTCGGAGATGTTATGGGGGTGGACGACGGAGGGGATCCTGTAGTCACCGAGGGTGATAGTGACACTCGATATCTGGAGGAGATATTGAACGTTGTCGAGTACACCGTGTCCTTGACAATGTTGGAGAAATCTTTGTTGGAGTGCGTTGAGGCAGACAGCCTATTTCTCATTAAATTTTCTTTGGTGGTCATAGGGACAGTCCTTGCGCCGAAAACGGGGGTCGATATCACTTCGGGGTACTTGCACTCCCTTAGGGTTACCAGGGACATTCGCCACAAGAACTGGGCGACTGCGGGGTTCAGGTATCTGATGAACTCAATTTTCAGATTCCGAAATAAGGCGACGAAGAATGTATCTGGCTGCACCTTATTCCTCCAGGTACATTGATTTTGTTATCTTTCAATTATGTAAATGTGTTTATTCAGTTTATAATATAATATTGTCATTTATTAGTCGAATGTATTACCAATACATTGTTTGTTTGTGACAGTTGGTGTACTTGACTCACGTGGAGTGGAACTTTGGATATGTCGACCGAACAGTGCTCCCCGTTGATTTTTGGGGTAGTAAACAATGTAAGTCCGCTTACAAATTTGTGAAAGACAATGGGGGTCCCAACAGCGACAAGGTACATCGAATTTTGGTTACAATGTGGTAAAGTGATTTCAGTTGATATTAATTATTTTGGGTTTGAAAAATTAAATTTGTTATGTTTAACAGATAACGCTCACTTCGAATCCCGTAATACTGCCCAACTACTACTCGGACTCGGAAGGAAGAAAGAGCAGTGACCACTTTGTCAGCTCTATCAACGAGTTGAAGGAGTACATCTCGAATGAGTTAAAGTCTCAGTTGAGATCATTTTCTTTGAAATTTATGGACAAAGGAGAAGGTGTAGGTGGTATTGACCGAGAGTTGGAGGAGGATGCTGCTGCGGAAACGGGGAAGAAGGCGGAGTGCAGCCAGGCCGTGGAGGAGTCCCCGTTGAAGTCCCCTGTCCGTTCGAAGACTAATGTTGTTGGTCTATCCGACGAAAATGTGGTGGATTCTGTAAGTACGCCTTCACTATCTGTTACAAAATCTGTTGAAGATGAAGGTGCTGCACATAAGACCTTCGACGATGAGGACTTTGATATACTCGAAGTGGCATCTTTCTGGAATAAAGGCAAAGCCCCCGTCAAATCAAAGAAGTCACAGTCGGAGAATGTGCCTTTAATTGAGGATGACTTCAACGATAAGGCGTACGAGCAATTCATTGAGTCGGGCAGAACTGTTGTCGGGCCATTCAAGACGAAGGAAGCGATCCCCCGTAACCAATATGGGTTTTACAAGTTTATTTTTAGCAACACGTTAGATCCGGGGTAAGTAAATGTTATTTTCGTATTTCTCATTATGATATACTTGTAGAAATTTTTAATAACAGTTACATTGATTACAATTGAATCAGATATGTGCTTGCGAAATTTCGAAAGTTTGAAGTGGATAGGAGGTGCATGGCATCGTTGCGACCGTTGCGAGAAGTTGAGGGATCCGTAAGTGTCAAAGTATTAACTAAATATGTATCATTTATTGTACATGTGTAAATCATATTTCATTTTGTTGCAGATCATTGACTGTTTTTCTATACTAATGAACAAGTACGAACGTGATAGTCGATTACCTGACCAACCTCGTGTTTGGTACATGCCCACTCGCATCTCGGTAATTGCTTTCTTTGTACGACTTATTTTAAATTTTGTAATTCGGTTTGGTTGTAATTTCTGTTACTTGAGAAGATGAACAATGCTTTTGCAGCAAAAAACTCTCGGTTCGTTTAATGTGAAGAGGATTGCGAAAGACCGGGAGTGGTCAAAACTGTTTTACGAAGACAACTTCGAAAAATGCGTCAAGGTACTTCATCATATACACATGGTCGTTCTTAATTGTAATTTTGAAAAGTGAGATATGTTAGCGATGCATATTGGTCATTGTAGTGTCGAATATCTATATGGTGTGTAATTTCAATTTATTTTTGACTTTATTGTTCCTCTATTCAATTGTAGATGTTTGTCTTAGGTGTTGACTCTAGAAGGTGCACCACATTGGTTTGGTGCCGAAGTAAATATGAAGTCGAAGGTTGTCTCATTTATGGACTCCCTACACACCGCAATGAATGAGAAGTATCGTGTGGAGGCTACGAAAGAAATGGTCAACTTGCAAAGTTTCATTGTTTGATGTGAATAACTCATTGTGTACTTGACTCTAACTAATTGTATACCTTTGCAGTTGTCGACGTTGGACCTTTTGTTTGAGGAGAATAGGTCGAAGAATGTGACTTTCGTGGATTTCAGAATTGACAGGAAAGATCGCGGGCTTCCTCAACAAGACAATGACCGAGATTGCGGAGTATACGTCATGAAGTACATGGACGCTGTGGCCAATGAGGAAGAAGTAGTTGATGAGGTATACCACTTTTTAAATATTTCAGAATGTACTACGCAAGTTTGATTGAGATTAACGTTGTGTAATTTAAATTTTATTCGGTGTTTTACTGTGAAGTTGATTAGAGTTAATTACATTTTCTAAGTTTTTGTTTTTGTTTCTGTATTGTGGCACAGTTTCACCCGGTTGAGGCACGTTTGGAAATCGGCCGCGAGGATCATAACCGATGAACAAAATGAAATTCGTACCAAAGTGGTTGAAGATCGTAGGGCTGCACAAGGCAGCTCATTTGCATCGTCCTCGGCCCCTTGCGTAGTCCGTCAAAGTCTCCACGCGATCCTCGGTTCAGTACAGCGAAGTCTCGCAATGCAAACATGTTTCCCCCGTCAAGAGCCTCCCCTAGGCTTCAGTCTACCAAGACTAAGATTTCATATGGTGAATAGTGTGTGAAAAACACTTGTGTTATTAATAGGTTGTGTTATTAATAGGTCGTGTGATTAGTGTGTTGTGTAGTTTGGATTTGGGAGCATAGGTTGTGTTATTTGTGTGTTGTTTAGTTTGGATTTCGGAGCATTTGGATTTAGACATCTGTTTTTATTAGTTCACGTTTGGAACTGGTTATTATGTTGACAGACTTGTGTTTATTTTAGTTTTGACAATATATTAAACCATACTTAGCAAATCTTTGTACTCATACCATAACAACTCTTACAATGTACCCATACTTGAAAGTAGTTGACTGTACTTCACAGAAATTATTTAACCAGAAAACAAAGGTGACTTCTTAATTTTCTTTATTTGTTTTTTTGGTGAAGAGGTGACTTCTTCTTAATTATTTGAAGGAAATCATGTTACTTGCCTAATCTTACCAAATCTTTGTAGTCATTAAACTTTAAACCGATTTTTCCTTAAACCGTATTTTCAAAACACATGTACTATGACATTACAAATAACGACAAAGGTCACTTGTTAATTGTTTGATGTTAGTTACCAAATCTTTGTAGTCATTCAACTTTAAACTGAGTTTTGAGAACATTTAAAAAAAAAAAGATTGAAACCATACCATATCAACTCCCATTACTCTAACCAAATGTACCATTACTCTAACCAAATGTAAATAAACAATAGCCCCCTTAAATATGGTTTTTCATAACATAGTAATGAGGAAAAATATGGAATATAGAACATTCTCATTGCGCTACTTCACATAACAAATACGAAGATGTGAATAATATACAATTTTGCAACTTCACATTGAACCCATTGACGAAATTTGCTACAGAAATTAGAAATGTAGAAAACATAAAATTTTGAGAACGTTGTGGGTACTTCATACCAAATGAAATTTTCGTCATCATCCACACGGTTCTATTAAGATCTACACAATTAAGTTAAACAAGTTTTGAGAACATAAGACATACAAAACATTTGCATTTTGGGACAACCCATATCTTCAACGCAATATAAGTTGGACAATGATGAGAAGGCAAATAAAAATGATAAAAATTAATTTTCTAATAACATTCTCATTGCGTTTCTTATCTTCTTCGAAAATCTTGATTTGGTTTCGCAATCCAGGTGTAGCATCTGTACTTCTCTTACCATGTGATTTATCGATCCAACAAAAGTAATCACATCCTCGACTTTCATCGTTCTCCTGAGTTGAAAATAACCCTATTAGTTTATCATGGCTGCCTAAGTACAGAAAACATAAATGAGAAGTACTTTTGAATCTAAAAAGACAAAACTCTTACATAGTGTGGACATCCGAAGAATCGACGACCAGGATTTGCTCTACTACTAGAAGTCCAAACATAAGCTAGATCACCACAGTAGCAATGGGGGTGTCCCTGAAGTGAATTTCTCCAAGGCGGACCACCCCCATCGAACCCGCATGAGTCTTCTCCACCACCAGCCACCATGTGCGATGTACTATAATTTCTGAGTGAGGTGTACAAATTTTTTTTTTTTTTTTCTAACTATGGTGGAGATAATGTGTGTCACTCACAAGTAAAGGGGGCACCTGTTTATATATAGGCTGTTCCAAATGAGTTAGTGGTGGGAAAATGAATTTTTTTAAAAAGTTTTCTAACATTATCAATCTTGGTGCCAAAATAAACCCCAATTTCAAAACCTAATTCGTACAACATAATAGGGCATGGCTGATTGTTTCGTTGGGAAGCGTATCATGTCATGTCTCAACCGGTCCTTTCTTTTAAAATAATATTTTAGTGTTGTGTGAATTGACAAGGTCCATCAATTGAACAGTGTACGTCCCATATTACATTACTAAATATTTGTTAAATCCATTAAATAATATTAGTAGGGATGCCAATATTAGTAAACATTAAATATTTTAATTTACGTTGATTGAAATTTAATTTTTCACAATTGTTACTCAAGTTTTGTTGTATTTGTGATAGTTTAATTATTGGTAATAGTCCAAATGGAAAAAACGATGCCGCATCGCACCATTTTCCGCAGTGCGAGTTCTGCGATTTTTAGTTTCGCGGTGCGACTGCGGTTTGAGAAATTGGAAAAACCGCATGTATGGATTGGTTAAAAAAAAAAGGGTCAAAAACTACACTACCGACACTGCAAACACCCGAATATATTATTACCACACTTAATGATATAAAAATACAAACAAATACATTTATAAAAGTCTTGATTAATATTTCTTTATAATTATGTAGTTTTTTTTAATATTATATATAAAAAAAAATAATGTTGTCTACAGTGAACATCCTGTTACTATCAGTATCTCTGTCATGAAGCCGAAAATTACATGTTGGAATATTTTTTACAAATTTACAATTCTTCACGGGGGGTTCGTTATGGTAACAATGAACATCCTGTTACTATCAGTATCTCTGACACACAGGTTAATGCGAGTCACAGTAAGTACTCAGGTTAGCATTGGTGTAGCAGAGTCACTATCCTCAGGATCAACTCACTGAACGTCCTCTCGGGCTAGGGTTCTAATGAGCGGCGGTCAACCTTTCACGGCACTCACCTTTGCTACAGGCGGTGTTTTTTGGTTAATGCGAGTCACAGTAAGTACTCAGGTTAGCATTGGTGTAGCAGAGTCACTATCCTCAGGATCAACTCACTGAACGTCCTCTCGGGCTAGGGTTCTAACGAGCGGCAGTCAACCTTTCGTAGCACTCACACTCGTTATTCTTGGGGTGTTTTCCGGTTAATGCGAGTCACGGTAAGTACTCGGGTTAGCATTGGTGTAGCGAGTCACTATCCTCGGGATCAACTCACCGAACGTCCTCTCGGGCTAGGGTTCTAACGAGCGGCGGTCAACCTTTCGTAGCACTCACCTTTATTCTTGGGGTGTTTTCGGTTAATGCGAGTCACGGTAAGTACTCGGGTTAGCATTGGTGTAGCGAGTCACTATCCTCGGGATCAACTCACCGAACGTCCTCTCGGGCTAGGGTTCTAACGAGCGGCGATCCAACCTTTCGTAGCACTCACATTGTTCTTGGGGTGTTTTACGGGTTAATGCGAGTCACAGTAAGTACTCAGGTTAGCATTGGTGTAGCAGAGTCACTATCCTCAGGATCAACTCACTGAACGTCCTCTCGGGCTAGGGTTCTAACGAGCGGCAGTCAACCTTTCACATCACTCACCTTTGTTACGGGCGGTGTTTTCGGTTAATGCGAGTCACGGTAAGTACTCGGGTTAGCATTTGCGTAGCGCAGTCACTATCCTCAGGATCAACTCACTGAACGTCCTCTCGGGCTAGGGTTGTAATGAGCGGCGATCGGCAACCTTTCGTAGCACTCACATTCTTGCGGGGTGTGTACTCAGTTCATCATGAAGCGTACCGGATTCACTATTCTACAGTAATGATCATTTAAGTCTAGCGACGGCTACTCTGCGAAGAGTCACGTCAATCATAAGAAAAAAAGGACATTCTCCATAAAAACCCTACAGCACCTAGGGATTTCACCATGCATCACCCATGGTATATTCATCGGAAATGCCCAACTTTATGGATACTTACAGACACATGTGTAAGTACAACTCTAGGGATTGCCCCACTCAAACACTATAAATACCCCCTCAAAGCTCATTTAATGGGGTCGGAGAATCTTGGCTGCTTAAGAGCAAACAGAGAAAAAACTCACCAAGAACATTCTTTGTATTAAAGAGAGAAACATTCTCCCAAGTGTAAGAGCTGTATTAAAACATCCATAAATATCAGTGGCTCGTGGACTAAGGCTCATTAACGCCCCAACCACGTAAAAAGTCTTCATCTCGCTTTCTTATAGCTCATTATTATATTCATATTTTATTAGTTGCCGAAAACCTCGGTCAACAACTAGAGTCACTTCTTGTCTTAAAGTACTATTGTATTCATAACATTATACAGTTTTGTTATTAAATATCTATATTTATATAGTATTCAAAAAATTATTGTAATCAATGGCGGTACTATGTTGCTGGGACCATGGCCCCTCCTCACATTTTGATTTTTAAATGTATATCTATATTAATTGCTTTTTTTTTAAATATATATTTCTTGATAGAAAATTGACTATTTCAAAACTCAAAAGCTCATAAATGGGCCAATGATTATTTATGCTTTTATACTAAAACAATTTTGTTTAGAATTGTATCAATATCGTTCTGGTAGACGTGCTATCTATTTCGGCATCTAAAAAAGTTTTGGAAAATTTTACAATACACCACTCCTTTTTAAATGAATATATTGATGCACCATATTTGTTTTAGAATCTAAATAATTTTCTAGTCAAATTTTTTCTTATGGTCGTGTACGTTATTTCTATTTAAGATATCCTGTAAAATTTTAAGAAATTTGAAAAATTTTAACACGCCGAAAAAATAGGATTCAAAAAGTGTGTTGCACACGTGACTATTTTATTTTATAAGCGTGTGAAATAGATTGTTTGAACACTACTTTCTATATTGTAAATTATTCCGAATTTGTCACAATTTTATAGAATATCTTAATTAACTATAACGTAAACGAATATGAATATGAAAAAAAAATTACACTTCAAATTTATTCTCAATGTCGAAATAGGTAAGGGTGCATTACTGCACCCCTTTTAAGGGGTGCATTGTAGAATCACCCAAAAATTTTTGGTCTTTTTTTTTCATAATCGCATACGATGTACTTATTTAGGACCATATATAAAATTTTCAAAAAATTTTTAATAGTTTACGATCGAAAATAAAGCTCAAATAGTTATTTACCACACGTATAAGAAAAAACAGTCGTATATTCAACTAAATATTTAAACCTTATTTTTTACACTATATACTATTCGAAATTTTCTAAAAATTTTCAATAATTGTAATGTACGCAATTATGGAAAAATAGTTCACTAAAAGTTGTCCTGAATGCTAAAACAAATACAACCCCTTAAGGGGTATACTATAAATTTACCCTATGCTCTCAATGTACTAAATTCTTCATATTTGTCCTACAAAAGAACAAAAAATCTTTATCCTTATGCTAAAAAAATCAACATACTTAGGCCCCTCCTAAGACTAAGTTTGATTCCGCCACTGATTGTAATCTTGATTCCAACGATTGATACGTTAATGTAATCTTACAAAAAATATTGCAATATTTACTCCAACGAATAATATTTTAATGAAATATTAAAATCGTATTTAAATAAATATTGAGTTTTCATTATTAGTAAACATCCTAATTTAATTTCTTATTCATTTGGCCACACATGTTTAATTGGACATAATATTAGGATATTTGTTGCTACATGTGATAACAATGGGAGCAACATTTACCTTATTTAAATACATAATTTTTGTTTAGCACAGTGAACCAATTCAATGTTGTCACCGAGCATGCATATTGGTTCCAATTACGTCTTCCAAGGAAAAGTTAGTAGGGGGTTGGGTTTGTTGATACTACGTTTTTCAAGGGATTGAAAAAGTCAAATAAATAGCTTTAGGTTATTTGTAGCCGTACCTAGGGTTATATTATTAATTATTATTTTTAAATTTTTGTGAAGACTACACTCAACAATCACATCCACAAGTACTATATATACCCCTCTCCCTCTCCTTACTCCTTCACAATTTCGTAGTGTTTTCTACCCTACGAACTCACTCCCTATATGTAGACGTGTGTATAATATATTAAAAAAATAAATTATGTATTGTTGTTGCACCAAAGTGAAGATGTGCAAACGTAAGGATTGGTATGCACCGCAACCGTGTGTTGTAGGTGCATCAAGGAATTTCGGCAATTCAATAAATCATCTCATAACAAATTTTGGTAATAACTCCACTCTTTATGTCTATTTATTTCAATATTATATTATTACAAATTGTTTCTTAAAAATTTTATGTATGTGGTACATGTGTATTCAGAAATGTTGACGAAGGTTTGGGATGGGTGGACTAGGGTGGCGGGAACTACTTCCAAAACGGCCACCCAAATATGTCATCCTACCGAACCTTAACCTCCCGAGTGCACAAGGCGACCGAGGAATGAGTGTTATTATATTTGACACAACGGTGCGCCAGACTCTTGAAGAAAAGATATGCGGGAGGCGAATGTCAGCGTTTTTTACGGTCTTAGGTCAAATTGCTTCCTCATGTACAACCTGCGGATTTGACCGTATATGGATTGATGGGAAAATATTATTAAAATGTTTATTATTTTAAAATACAAAAAAGGTCTTCCTCATTTATTTAAAATTGTTTTTTAGGGTTTTGAAGGATTTGTTGTTTACTTTAAGTGTTGAAATTATTATTTTATTGTAAAAACGTACTTAGCCGAGTTTTACATAGTTATATGTCACATCGTATGTACTTGTTTGAGATTCTATTAACATTAAGTTTCTTTGATATTAACCCAGTTGAAAATTCAAAATGTATATTTAAATGACACACATTATTTTCATTCATATTGACTTCAAAGGTTTGTATATTTAAATAACTATTTTTTATTTTATTAAAGAAGGTAATACATCCTACACATGTCAACTGATTATTGGACATTAGAATTCAAATACAAACTAATAACAACTTTTTCTCTCACAAATTGTACTAATTTCTTACACGTACAAACTGAACCAAACCATAACAAAAACCGGTCAATAGGTTGGTTCAAATTACGTCTTCTAAGGAAAATTTATTAGTTGGTTGGGTATGTTGAAGTAACGGTTTTCAATGCATTGACAAAATCGGGTTTGTATTGGTGTCATATCACCCCATCTTTAGCCGTACTAGTTTCTATTAATTATTATTTTTTAATTTTTGAAAAGACTACACAACACAATCACATCCACAAGTACTATATATACCCCTCTACCGTCCTTACTCCTTCACACCTCAATTTAGTATTGTTCTCTTTCCTAGAGAACTCACTCCCTTCCTGTACACATATGTGTAGGGATAATATATGAAAAAAATAAATTATGTATTGTTGTTGCACCGAAGTGAAGATGTGTAAACGAAGGATTGGTATGCAATACAACCGTGTGTTGTATATGCATTAAGGAAATTTCAAGAATTCAATCAATCATCTCATAATAAATCTGGGTAATAACTCAACTATTTTTGTCTACTTTTTTTCAATATTATATTATTACAAATTGATTCTTAGAAATTTTATGTACGCGCTACATGTATATTCGAGTAATGTTGACGAAGTGTTCGGACGGTGGATTAGGTGGAGGGAACTACTTGAGACGCCGCCAAATCTCCCACCCAACCGAACCTACCCAACCTCCCGTAGTCCACAAGGCCATCGGCGGATGAGTGTAATCATATTTGACACGGCCGTCGGTGCGCCAAACACCGGACGAAAATCGACACGCGGGGTGGAAAACTAAAGTCTTGAGTCGGATAAAGCATCATGTGATAATAGTACTTGATATTATAGTATATCTCAATACAACCTACATTTTTCGGTGTAAAAAACATCCTAATTAATTTATTTTGGGATACAACTAAGTTATGTACAAATTCTCGTTCTATTGTGTATGTCTTTATGTTGTAAACTTAAATTTTATTTGGAATGGAAATATGTTCACTCAATATGTGCCATTGAGTTTCACTATTTCCAATAAGTTACGAACAACACTTGCAATGTCATATTTTAAAAAATAATTCCAAAATAAAATAAGTGGATGAGCTAGTGTTTTCAAAGTAGATGGTACACCATAATGTTGTGACCTTATACGGATTAATGGTACAAAATTAGTGAAATAATGACATATAATTACTATCGAAGTAATTAGTAATACCTTTGAAATTATTAATTATTATTTTTAAATATTATTTAATTTGAAATTTGAACTCACTTCACAATTTGGGTTGGATTTTCCAAATGTCTTTTTCCAATGCATTGACAAAGTCATCTTGATTGATAGGGTGTACAGTCTAGTCAAATCAGGTTTTAAATGAAAATATTTAATATTAATTTTACCAACACGGATTCATAACATCTTAATGGTAATGGTAGTTGGGTGTTCACTTTTAATATTGGAAATTTGTAATGTTTAAATAAATATGTGAAAAATTGTAATGTGGTTCCCAAAAATTAATTAGCAAATATATTTGTGACGTATTTCAATGTACGGCAGAAGATGGATCTCCCATATCTCAATAAGTTCAAGTTTGAAAATAAAGTACATCAATATCTGTGCACAGTACGTCACACCGTAAATACAGTATGGTGCAATTATGTTTACTCAATATTTGAATTTAATGAGATAATTAGAAGTTGTTGTCAAATGTAAACTATAATTTCGTACATATTTATTCGTAAAATACTTATTTTAATACAGTTTCAACCATTTCCTATTTACGAGTTGTACTAAATTTGGACTACTACCCATTCTTAATAGTCCACATTCTTATATTGTTGGGAATTATTTCAAAATTGTCCAAATATTGTAATCTTCTTACCCAAGTATGGACTATTAATTTCCTCTAATTTTAATTTCTGCATACTCACTAAAAAAACCAATTCTTTGTCTTATCAATATTTAATTTTCTCGTCTACGTCCTACAGTGTACTCACTGACGTTAAATGGAATATTTCATATGCTTTAAATAACGTACGTCAGAGATGTCACAGTGTAACGTCAAATCAAATTCAGTACATGCAGATCTCATGGGATTCCCTGATTTGAGTTAATTAAGATACTATATGCAAACACGAAACCTAGGTATATTACTTAAGGAGATTTAATATTTGTTGAAATTTGTAATATACTAATATCACATTTTTGTTATTAAAATTTGGACAAGTGAAATGTTAATAAATTATTGACTACTGAAATGAGTGGATGTCATATCACATTTTTTATTTCACCATTTAAACCATGTACTTATTATTTCAAGATGGTGATGTGACATTTTTTTTTTACTTCAAATCTGGAAATTATTATTTAAATCAAAAAACCGTACGTACTATTCTTTTTAATAGAAAAATGTCACATCACATAGTACTTTTTTATATTACTTAGATTTTGTTTGGATTTGATTCACTCTTATTAACATTGGTTATCTAAATGGGTAAATTGGGATTTTTTAGATTGTCGTAAGTGGATATTACCATTGTCAAAATTTATTAACTATTAAATGGTTTAATTGGGAAAAAAAAAATCCATTATTAAATTACATGAACCGAATTACGTGTACATCAACCCACCAAACCACTATATAAGTAAAGGTTAGGTTTTACAAACTAAGCATTTATTTTGAAACCCCGTTTTACTATTTCCTAAATCAAATGGACCCTTACCAAAACTTCAACCCTTTTGAAACAAGTCCTCCAAAATCCCCACCGCATCCTTTCTCTTCCACAAGACCCGTAGGTACACCGTCACGGAGTCCAAGACTCCGTTCAGCCTCCATGTCAGGATGTCCAAGCGTGCAAGGCCGGAGTCCGTTCTCCACGAACACGAAAAGGCGACAAGGAAGGCTCATTCACGAGCCACGGAGGCCAAGCAGAGTCGTACAAGCGGCGGAACACACATGTACCATACAGCCCACTTCATGCAAGAAGCCAACACTTCAAGACAAAAATTAGAGGGTATCATGGATGACATTCTCGACTACACCGAGGTGTCCATACCCCACTACCCACTTCATGTAAAACAAGAATCACCAATCACTACTCCAAGAGAAACTCCTTCACGACCAAAGTCCCCGTTCAGAGACAATAGCCCTCCGTCTCAACGGAAGTTCCCTCAAGTTATAGAACTTGATTGAACATCCGTTCGGTTTCAATCGTGGTATTTTATATATATGTAGTGTACTTTTGTTACAACTCATCTCATATGGCCGTTCTATCAACTTTTTGTTATGCCATTTAATGAGATTGAAGAACTTACCTCCATTATATATATAGTTGTGTGTAACTCTACTATATTATTTTAAGTCTATTTTCTTTACGTTTGCGGTTGTGATTTCACAATGATTCACTTCACTTTTAATTCCACAATTAATTAATGAGGAAAGTGACATTAATACGCAAAATAAACCGAAATACGAGATTTCATAACAAATGCGATAGTACATTATAGCATCAAAATATAAAATAACATAACTTGGACACTAACACAAAGCATCATTTCTTGTTTTTTGGAGAAGTATCCACTCCTTCTTTGTCCCCAACTTCTACATCATCTCCATTTCGGTCCTCACCTTTGTCGGTCGAATCATTCATGTTGTCCTCGTTCGGGTGATTTATTTGCACCGCAGCATTCACCCTCATCAAACGGTGAGGAAACGGAATTCGGGATAGCCTCTTCATCATTATCATCATCGGAATCCCACATGCGGGGAAACTCATTAACACAAAGCAAAGTTGTCTAACTTGCCGCCCATTGAAGCATTGTCCCGTCTCTCCATGTAGACATAAAGCGAGAGAAAGCTTCTATGAAAGATTCATAACGAATTATTTTTATGGACGCATCGGAAATTAGTGTTTTTGCTTACGGCGTCTTCGTACCTACTATAGATACCTTCATTTGGTCCATTGAAAATAACCCGGTGTGGACTGAACTCATACTTGATATATGTAATGCTAATAACTAAATTACAAGTTAATTTCTCTATAAACTTGAGGGTTTGGATTGGAAAACGTCTCGAAGTGTGTTATATAAGTCGTGGAGAATAACCCTACGGTACGTTTTTAGTTAGTTGTACTCAAGCGGGATGTACTCCATTGGGCACATACGATGTGTCAAAAGAGGGGTGGTTAAATTTACGAATTACACGAGTTAAATACACGTGTAGGCGTACGTAGTATGGTCAAATGTCAACATTATTCATCAATCCCGTTTTCCCAGAAAACCTAATGTACTACGGTACTGTTCTAACGTACAACGACGGTTTAATTCATAAGAAGATGTAGGTCAATGGCCCATTAATATCAGCCCAACATATATAAATGGGAGAAACTACCCATTCTACTAAAAAATGTCATCAATTCATACAAAAAAAACATCCTTACTTTTCAATCTTTATTGTCCGAAATACAAAAATGTACTATTACTTTTATCCACGACGTACGAAGTGTTTTAATTCATTAAAAAAGGTTGGTAAAGGCCCATTCATATAAGCCCAACAATTTTAAATGTTACCACCAACCCATACAACTCAACAAAATATCTAAACCCAAAAATCATACAATAACATTATTTTCCAATTAATTTATTCAAAAGTAAATGTAATTGTACTATTTTCTTGTTCAAACGTACGAAGAGAGTGGAATAGAGTTTCCAATATTTGAGAGGCACATTAATATCAGCCCAACACACTTAAATGTGATCACCAACCCATATTACTCTACAATCGAGGCATTCAATCTCATAAAATCTAATTTAAATCGACTCACCACTATCTTTCCCTTAGTCTTCATCTCTAATTCTTCGATATCAATAACAATCGAACACTTGTAACTCCACTCCAGTACATTAACGTCGAAGGAACAATTGGTTACTTATCAGTAAGTCCTTTTTTTATCTTTCTCGAAAACCATTCCTTACCTATTAACTTTATCATTTAATTTGTTAATTCAAACGAGATACAATATGGAGGCCGAGTCTCGGGCGAGAGAACATGAATGAGGAACAAACCTACGAATGGGAAAGCATAACAGCAGAGCTAAACATCACAAAACCAGTGAATGAGATTCAAATATGTGACGTCCTAGGCAAGAGTCTCGACAAGCGGGAAAATGGGAAGCATTCTACGAAATGTATGCGAAACGGATGGGTTTCGGCACAAGAAAAGATGATGTACGACGTTCTCACGGAGTCATCGTAATGCGCGAGTGGGTTTGTTGTTCCGAGGGTTACAAAAGAATCACAATAACGGAAACACAAAGAAAAAAGAGACCTCATGATGTCACTAGAACCGGATGTCGAGCGGCATTACGTATTTTACTCACACAACCATCTAACACTTGGAAATGCAAAGAGTTCGGCACAATACACAATCACGACCTCGCTTCATCAAGTGAGGTACAATTTTGAGATCATACCGAGTAGTGTCCGATGGCTTGCTTGCCCAAGTTAGGTCGATGAACTCAGTTGGAATTAAAACTGCCAACATAATGTCTCATGTTGCTTTGCAAAGTGGAGGTTACGAGAGAATGCCATGTCAACTTCGAGATGTCTACAACAGGGTTGCTGGTGCCAAGCGAGAAGAAAAGATAGAGACGGACTCGGAAGGAGCGTTGGGATTTCTTGATTGTCTCGCGAGAGAGGGATCCAAATTTCTTCGTTGTATATCAGGTGGACGAGGAGAATCGATTGGCTAACTTATTTTGGGCAGATGGAAACTCACGTGTCGACTATGTGGCTTTTGGGGATGTACTAGGGTTTGATACCACCTACATGACAAATGAGTACAATAAGCCTCTCACTGTTCTCATTGGCGTAAACCACCATTTCAACACATGCATCTTCGGGTTCGCTCTACTCCTCCACGAGAAGCTTCCATCCTATCGTTGGCTACTTCAAAAATTTCTCGAATGCCATGGAGATAAGAAGCCAAATGTTGTAGTTACTGACCAAGATGTGGCCATGAAACGAGGCCATCATGGAACACATGCCTGATGTGACACACCGTCTATGTGCTTGGCATCTCAATACAAATGCTTCCAAAAAGGTTAAAGATCCGATCTTCTTGAAAATGTTTAAAGATCTAATGTACAACTACTACGAGGAGGAGGATTTCGAAGCAAGATGGTTAGACGTCGTCGAAACCCAACAACTAACAGATAATGAATGGTGCCAAACAACATTCGACACAAGAAAACGATGGGCGAGAAACTTATTTAAGGGGTTCATTCGTTGCGGGAATGAGAACCACACAACGTTGCGAATCGATCAACTCGGCCACTAAAAAAATTTTTAGAGAAGAATTATTGCTTGCGCGAGTTCGTAACAACCATAGATATGACGATCTCAAAGCTCGAACACAACGAGGCTGCAAATGACTTCAAAAGCGGATGCACTCGACCTCACCCACCTAATCCTACATGCTTCGACCACGTACTACAACCAATGTCTTTGAATTCTACCACAAAGAACTATGTACCACAAGGTTGCTTTGAGCGACTTTGATTTAGAGAATAATTATTTTGTCATAAGTGAGGAGCAAGAAGGAGAGTGGCGGATATACACCATTGGAAAGTTTCAAAGCATCACGGAAGTCCGATACCGAGTTCATTCTTGTGAAGGCCAACGAGCACTACACTTTGTAGGCGCATGCTATATGAAAGTCAGGGGTACCCTTGTAGACATTTATGGGCTACAATGAAAAGATTAAACATCAGAAGAATACCTAATACTCTTCTCATGAAGCGATGGAGCAAATCCGCGAAGACAAATCTCCACCTACATTTTAACCCCCCGGCCCAAGAACAACAACACATTTATGAGATGGCTAGGTTTGGATCTCTCACCTCATTAACTTATAACTTGACTTTCTATGCAGCAAAAACAGAGGATTCGTACACGCGTGCAAAGGAAGAGATTGAACGGCTAACTCTAATGTTGAAGGAAGAATTTGAGATGAGTTCCAATCCAGAAGGACAGACGCCACAACCCTGGAAGATATCGTAACAACCCCGACATTATTAAAGACCCTGAAGTTGTGAGAACAAAGGGTACGGGAAATCAAGGGAAGGACCGAACGGGGAGCAGATCCCAAGAAACTCAAGACATTGTCGCATTTGTCGCTCATCAGGCCATGATTATCGGCGGTGCCCAAGCCGTCAACGAATCTTTGGATCTCAGGGGCAACAGTCAGCACACAATCAACCAACAACTGACTCATTCAATGAACACTCCAACGCGTATTTCCCTGAACCGCCTTCCACCACACAAGAATCATACTATGGTCATTCATATATATAACTAGCTATTTTTAACCGTTGATGTTTTAAGGTTTATGACTCTAGTTATTGCTTCAAAAACTCTACATTTATATACTTCATGTTATGTTTGCCGTGTTTAAGGTATTTATCTCAACAAATCTCAAATTTATAATTAATGAACAAATAAATTATTTTACCCAAGAAAATTCAATCTTATAAGGTCAAAAATTTCCATAGTAATTGTATTTTTTTATACACAATAATAAAAATAAAAATAATACACCAACTTAAAACTCAATATATACCAACACATAATTTCATAATTTATAACAAATTATTCTTAACAATGTACTACGAAACAAATATGAATGTACTCTGTACGTGATATTTTGTACTCGGTACGTGATATTTTGTACACTAATTTTACTAAACAGCATGCATAAACAATTAATGTACTCGGTACGTGATATTATGTACTCAACTACAATTCCAAAATTACATACATGATGTAAAATACCAAAATAACCCCACTCCGACAACATGGACCCACTGCCTACAGTATATTTGTACAATTAACTGCCACGAACAGTAAAGCTGTTGTACTTTTTTTTACTTTAACTGACGTGAACAGTAATTAAATTGTACCTTTTTATTTTTTAATTAAAAATACAAATTTACAACCGGTTACCTAACCTAGAATAACCGGTTGCCAACTTAAATAAATAATTAAAAATTATAACTATTCTAACGTGGGACCTACCTGCCGTACACGGATTCCATTCCGTGTTTTGCACATTTGGGCACAAAATCGGCTGCCTATATATATATGTATATATGAAATATAATAGGTATATTGATATATAATAATCATCTATATATCTATTTATATATCAGTACTATATATATATATATTGATTCATATATATGGCATCTAGTTTATATATATACTTTTTACAACTTGATATATAAAACTATTATGTTATTAATTATATACTTTAAATTATATTATATATTAATTATACCTGCTAGCTAGATCCAATCTTTACAAAGTAGAAAAACAAACTAGTTTTGAACACTATTATAAATAATTTGCAGCATAACAATCTAAATTTAATAATTTTTAATTACAAATAAATATTACTTAAGTTTAATTTTTTGTAGCAATAATATTTAAGTTATAATTTTAAAATTTCTGTAAATATCCGACTGTTAGGTGTTAAATAAATTATCACGTGACAATCTCTAATTGATCTAGGTCCCTAAATTTTTATTTTTTTTAAAAAAAATTAGTTTAAATATACCAATAACATTTAACGACAATGTAGTACTTACAGTTATTACCACAAAAAATTAAACTTACATATTTATTTATAATTAAAAAATAATTATTCTACCAATATTTATTTATAAACGTAGAGTCATGATCAGTATTCTAATTTCTAACCATTACGACTCATTTAATCGATTATTTATAGTCATTAAAAATTTTGATATTGTGAAGCATAATAATTAATTAGATCATATTTGAGAATATTCCTCAGAAAAGATATAAAAATATTGGATAGAAAAAGAAATGAAATTAATTAATGAGCGTTGCTCCAAAACCAAAAACAGGGAAAAGAAGAAAACAAAAAAGGCTGAATTAATGCAAGTCAGAATTTACTATAAGCCTTAATAGTGGAGAGGAGACTAATACCATACAGTTGATGAGTAGTTGACACTCAGGACCAATTGCATGTGCTATTGAATTTACGCCCCATTAATGAATTTTTAATATTGATTATATTTCCACAGTTTCTTTCTGACGCACGTACGTAAAAACAAACACATTAACATGTACAGTACGTAGTTGACGTGTAAAAAGTATAAACAGTATTATTACTTGGAGGAAAGGTTAATTAAACGTGCCATTAATTAAACGTGCTATTAATGGTATTTTATAATTAT
Organism: Cannabis sativa; assembly: GCF_029168945.1. Classification (NCBI taxonomy): domain Eukaryota; kingdom Viridiplantae; phylum Streptophyta; class Magnoliopsida; order Rosales; family Cannabaceae; genus Cannabis; species Cannabis sativa. The sequence goes on along the minus strand of NC_083601.1, from coordinate 35,394,785 downwards.
ATATTAGCTTAATAGTTTAAAAGTTCTGGATTCGAACTCATGACCATTCCTTTTTTCCCATCTCTCTCACCACTAAGCTAGTTTTAGTTGTTTCAACAAAACAAATAAACTTGTGTATAAACTATATATAATTCGAAACAATTAATACCAAAAAAAATAATAAAAAGATAGTGTATAAATTAAGAAAAATAACGGGTATAATTTATTTCGGTATAATATAGTAATTAATATACATCTGCATATATATATATAAATAACTTTTTTTTGTATGTATATATGAATTACTTGATTAATTCGGCTATTTCAATATTGTTTATTTTACAACATATATAATTACCTCAATTTTTCAAATGTTAAGTAAATTAGTCCTAATTATAAATTAGATACTATAAGCATAATCACTCAACCATAAATATGTAGCCATTAATTTTTTTCATCTTATTCTTATTTGATAGATATATAATACTTTTTGTTTGTTTGTTTATTTGTTAAATTCTATATTCGTTGCTTATATAAATAATCTTGTAAGATCATGAGCATTGCTCCAAATTTATATATATATGCTTTAATTTAAGATGCAAAAGATAATTATATCTAATGAATTGCTATCACGTACGGCATCACTACTATGCAACTAATCGTTGACTTAATATTATAAATTAGAAGAAGAAAAACAATTCAGAAAAATATATATAATTAAACATATATTTGCGTATTTTCTTCCAATTTCTTATTGCAACTTGGTTTAAAATTGTTATTTTATTTACCCTAATCATAATAAATCATGACTACTAACCGGCCCTAGGTTGTCTATCTTTTTCTTTAAAAAAATTGAGTAGTAACTTTCCTTAACTTCGTTGCTATTTATAATAGTCTACAACACTACTATTATTGGACTATTATAAGCGTAACAATTTTTTAATTTTAATCATTTATTTGTGTTCGTACATATATAATTAACTACATAAAGAATAATTGGAGTATGTATAGTGTGGTATATTTATTACCAATGGAACTCCTCGGAAGTTTCAAAAATAAGATTGACCAATAAAGTTTGTAACCACATTTGAAGTAATATTATTATGAGATGCAATTCAATATAAAAAATGTTACCATATAATAATTAATGCATCAATTGATGTATATAGTATTAAATGAAAGTATGTGATGTGACAGTCAGTAGTCCCGTGATCCGTAAGGGGAAATACCGGGTAAGCTGTGCAATCCCACATCGCCTGGGGAAGGTCAAGTGGGATGATTCTGAGACTGTGTAGGTATGGGACTACACAGTTGAATAGAGCTTAAATGGATTGATTGGTACTACCTATATCAACAAGGTGCATCTTGTTTTTCGGTAGCCCATCTCGAAAGAACTCCACAGTTAAGCGTGCTTGGCCTTGGAGCAATTTCAAGGATGGGTGACCTCCTGGGAAGTTTTCCCAGGATGCGTGTGAGTGAGGACAAAGCACGCTGAAAACACTCGTGTTGGTCTGTAGGGTCAGTCATCAATCCATGAAGCGGCCTGCAGCTGACGTACTCGTGTATAAGAGTCATTCATTCTGTGGGTGTAAGGACCCAATGGAGGCTTGAAGCGGGGGCGTTACAAATGGTATCAGAGCCTTGACCCAGCCGGAAGTGTGGTCGACGAGGACGTCGGACCCCGTAAGAGGGGGTGATTGTGACAGTCAGTAGTCCCGTGATCCGTAAGGGGAAATACCGGGTAAGCTGTGCAATCCCACATCGCCTGGGGAAGGTCAAGTGGGATGATTCTGAGACTGTGTAGGTATGGGACTACACAGTTGAATAGAGCTTAAATGGATTGATTGGTACTACCTATATCAACAAGGTGCATCTTGTTTTTCGGTAGCCCATCTCGAAAGAACTCCACAGTTAAGCGTGCTTGGCCTTGGAGCAATTTCAAGGATGGGTGACCTCCTGGGAAGTTTTCCCAGGATGCGTGTGAGTGAGGACAAAGCACGCTGAAAACACTCGTGTTGGTCTGTAGGGTCAGTCATCAATCCATGAAGCAGCCAGAGTGACGTACTCGTGTATAAGAGTCATTCATTCTGTGGGTGTAAGGACTCAATGGAGGCTTGAAGCGGGGGCGTTACAAATGGTATCAGAGCCTTGACCCAGCCGGAAGTGTGGTCGACGAGGACGTCGGACCCCGTAAGAGGGGGTGATTGTGACAGTCAGTAGTCCCGTGATCCGTAAGGGGAAATACCGGGTAAGCTGTGCAATCCCACATCGCACAGGGAAGGTCAAGTGGGATGATTCGAGGCTTGTGTAGGTATGGGACTACACAGTTGAATAGAGCTTAAATGGATTGATTGGTACTACCTATATCAACAAGGTGCATCTTGTTTTTCGGTAGCCCATCTCGAAAGAACTCCACAGTTAAGCGTGCTTGGCCTTGGAGCAATTTCAAGGATGGGTGACCTCCTGGGAAGTTTTCCCAGGATGCGTGTGAGTGAGGACAAAGCACGCTGAAAACACTCGTGTTGGTCTGTAGGGTCAGTCATCAATCCATGAAGCAGCCAGAGTGACGTACTCGTGTATAAGAGCCATTCATTCTGTGGGTGTAAGGACTCAATGGAGGCTTGAAGCGGGGGCGTTACATGTGACACCGCTTATCGCTACTAATAATTATACGTACAGTACTCAAACTGTGAGATTTATTATCACACGATTAATAAGTATATATAGTATTATTTTACATGTTACATTACAACTATATACAAATATATAGTTAAGCAAAAAAAACAATTCAAATATATAATATATAAAGATATAGTACTTTAATTATTTTATGTCAAAAAAAAAAATAGTACTTACGTACAATCCATAAGTTTCTTTTTTTTTTTTTTTTTTTAATTTTGTAATTCTTTTAGTTTCTTTATTAATTAGTATTCCCATAAAATCGAAAAGGAAAGATATAATCCTTAATTTCTTGTTAATTAAGCACAATATATATTTTCTTCCCGAGCTAGTAAAAATAGTAGTTCATCAAGAAAAAAACATTAAAAGCATTAATTGTATTTTTGTTTGTCAGAAAAAATTAAAACATTGTTGAGGTGCGTAAAGTTGACCGAAATCGAAATTTTCTTTTCGCAAAAAATATTTCATTATTACGGGGTCTCGAAAGATATAACAGCATTAATTATCAATTAATTTCAAATGTAATTAAAGAACAAAAAAAAATGTATTAATTAGTGGATCTGTATTTATAAGTATATATATTCAGCTAAATTTATTATTTGGAGAAGAGAACTTGAAATATTGAGACTTCTTTTTTTTGGCAGCTTGGGACTTATTTAAAAACAAATACAGTGTATGAATTATAATTTAGATAATTAATTGGTAGTATAAGCATCAATTTTATTAATTAATTAATAATTATAAAAAGAAAACTGTAGTATAGCTAGGCACTACCGTTGCTCTTATCAATTATCTGTTTAAAGAAAATAATAAAAAAATATTATTAAATGGTCATTAATAGTAGTTGCACACATTCTACTTGTGGAAGAGTGCAAATGTCAACTCTACTTCAAAAACCAAAAGTATGACAAAAACTCTCTTCTCTTTCTCTTTCTCTTTTATTAATACCTCTCTCACAGTCACACATAAGCAGTTGTATATAAATACAGCGAACCTGCCACACCTTTCTTATTTGTCCCATATATACTTCCACTCTCTCTCTCTCTACCTTTTTAGAGAGAGATTATCGATCAAATTATAACAGTTCAAATCAAGGAAGCAAAGTTGAAAATTAACGATCATGAAGCTCATTTGGTCTCCTGAAACAGCTTCACAAGCTTATATCGAAACAGTCAAATCAGTACGTAATCTATACAAATATAACATAAATATATATATCTTAAAATTTATGGTTATGATTTATAATTTATTTATTTTTGTCAGTGTGAGAAATTCACAGAATCCGCAGTGGCCGAGCTTCTTTCCGCCATGGCAGGCGGTTGGAACGCAAAGCTCATCGTCGAAGTCTGGTCCCAAGGTGGTCCCATGGCGACGAGCGTGGGTCTCGCCGTCGCCGCCCGCCACACGGGCGGAAGACACGTGTGCATAGTCCCGGACGAGAGGTCTCGGCAGGACTACATCAAGGCCATGCGGATCGGCGGCGCCGGCGGCTCTGGCGCTTGGCCGATGCCGGAAGTGGTGGTCGGGGAGGCTGGAGCCGCCATGGCGGGTTTAACAGGCGTTGATTTTCTGGTCGTGGACTCGAAGCGGAGGGATTTCGGTAGAGTTTTGAGAGTGGCGAAAGTGAGTAGCAGGGGAGCTGTTTTTGCATGCAAGAATGTATGGCAGCGAAACGTTTCGGCGTTTCGATGGCAGTGGGCGGTCGAGAGGGGGACACGTGTCATAAGGTCAGTGCTTCTTCCCGTAGGGAAAGGTTTGGATATCGCTCACATAGGAAGTTCTAATGGTGGGTCAGGGTCATCAAGGAAAGCTCCTAGGCGTTGGATCAAACATATTGATCAACGGTCAGGAGAGGAACACGTGTTTCGGGAGTGATGAGTTGCTGCAGGGTGAAAGGAAAGAGAGAGTTTTCATGAGTAAATTTTGATGCAACAAAAAATTTGGAAAGAACTTATATATAGAGATGTATAAGTTTACAGGGCTTAATTTTTAGTCTTGTTTGGTTTTTCACAAATTATCATAGTTAACAAGACAAAGGAAGAAATTGGTAAAATGCTTTAAAAACATGTATTTTCAAAGCATTTAACTCTTCTTTTTCCTTTGTGTGATATTTTGTTGATCCAGATGAAGATTATAGAGTATAATTAATTAGTATATAAATAAGTTGTAATTATTAACTTTTGCTGTTGAGATATTGTAAATATATAAAGTAAATATCTTTAGAGTGGTCTTTTATCATTTATATATTTATTATATGTATTAATTCAGTATTCTTTCCAATTAACTAGCATTAATCCTTCCCTTCCTATTATGTATGTACGTAATTTAAAATCTTAGCAAAAAAAATAGTATTTAAATTAATATGTTATAAATATTATTTATGCCCTCAAACTTATATGTCTGATCACGTAGCATGAAACCTTTAGTTTTTCATACATAATGATATCCTTTTTTTCATTAATTGGATTTTAAGAGCTTGCTTTTCCTTTTTTCTTTTTAACAAGAATTTGCTTTGTTTTCTTTCTTTTCGAAAATAAAGCGTTTGGAAGGGCCAGGAGGTCATTACAACTAGTAAATTGATGTACGTATCGTGTTTGCTCGATCCATACTATATCGTGTATTTTAAAACATAGATTATGCCATCTTGTGTAATAAAAATATATGAGTGTCTTGCTAATATTTTTAAAGGATAATAAATTCGACACGGCCTATAATGCGTTTGGTATTTTCGTGTTGATACTTTACTCGTGCTGCGTAGTTTCTTTTAAACGGATCGGTCTGTTTTTATATTTTGATTCAAATTTGTACTTTACTTTTCTATATTATTTTTACAATTAATGAACTAATTACCAAACTATATGTATTTTTTACTACTTCAATTACATTTATATAATTTGGAGCAATTTTTTTTTTCCAAATAATCATATAATAAAAAACATTATTATAACTATTATAATTTAAATGTTATAAATACTTAAATTTTTATATGATAGTACTTTAAATATAAATTAATATATAATTTTAATTTTATATTTTTTTAATAGTGTTAATTATAAAATTATAATATAAAGTGTATATTTAAATTTTATTATTATTTTAATTTATTTATAATTGACAAATACATATCTATTTATTATCATTATTATTATTATTTCTTTTTATTATTATTATTATTATTATTATTATTATTATTATAATCATTATAAAATTAAATGATTTTTTAATTTGTTGTGTCGTGCTTTCATGTGTCATGTTTTTGGGTTAATCTACTCATGCTTATGTGATGTAACATGTTTTTCGTGTCGTCTTGTGCTTAACTCCATATTTCTTATACCGTCTCGTGCTAATGTTTAACATAGTGTTGTGTTATGTCCAAGCTTATATTTTTTTTATCCCTAGTCGTATTTGTACCGATTTCGTGCAGTATCAGAAATTCTAACCCATATTTACAACACTAATTACAACTGGTATTGAACTCATCTCAATTAGACCAGTTGTATTAATTGCCAAAGCGCCCAGTTGAACAACTATTTTAATTGCCCCCATTAAAGATGCGCGCTTAGCCAGGAGATTGTTGGGACAACCTGACTTCTCTTGCCTTTTGCCTTATTTTTCACTTGTCCCTCTTCACATTTTAGGGTTTGAATTCTTCTTAGGGGGCCACCCTTTCTTTCTTCTCAGAGGATTCTAAATTGAATAGGTTATGGTATAGGTAAGCACACATAATGAGAGAAAATGAAGTAAACATAAACATCACCAACCTACCACTTTGTCTTCCACAGAATAAGAGACAAAGAAATAGTATGAAGACATACCAATCATAATCTTCTTCATCTATTTTTTGATTCTCCCTAAATCGTGAAGGAATGCGAGTTCAGAAGAGAGGAGCTGCTCATCAATATTATCTCCAGAACTGAGTTTCTTTAATTTTTCTTTTTAGTTTTCTTATTTGTTTTCTATTTTTATTATAATGAAATGTTTTTTTTTCATTATTATTTAATTTTGATAAATAATGAGATTTAGCAAAAAGAAAAAAAAATGGAATTAATTCAGCTCCGTCCACGTGTCTAGTTAACTAGAGAGGAGTGGATACTTATGAAAAATTGGAAAAAAAAAATATTTTGAGTATTTTTGTTAATATTTTTAAAAGAATAACTTTTGGTATAAATATTTAAGTTTAACCGCCAATTACAAATAAATATATAAGTAATTTTCAACAGTAATAATACTTAAGTTATATTTCTGAAACTCTGTAAGTACATAACCGTTAAATATTAAGTTATTATCCAGGTACCTAAAGAAGTTTCAGAATTATAACTTAAGTATTATTACCGCTAAAAATTAAACATAAGTATTTATTTATAAGTAAAAACTAAATTTAAATATTTATACTGTAAATTACTTTTAAAAATTGAGTACTTACTAGCAACAAATTAAAAAAAAATGGTATTTATACAGCAAAACTACAAAATCAATAATATTTGCGCAAGTGGACCAACATTGTGCCCAAGGAAAGCTAAAAGCGCACCCTAAAATTTCAAAATATGCTATATAAAATTGTTGCTAAAGTAGATTTAAAATAGTTTTTTGTTTTTTTCTCTTTTTTGAAATTATGTAGACTTATAATATACTAGTAAAAAGTTACGTGCGAGGCACGTATACTAAATTTTATGCTATGTATTTTCTATTATATCAAAAGGTAATACACTTAAAAATGTTTATCTCATCTTGGTTCAATCCAACTTTATGTTGTTCCCATAGGATTGTGTGTTAGATATGAGCTTAGAAGAATAGTATTCGTTAGAATGGGTGCCAGCAATGGCGGTGCTGATGTGAGTTTTATCTTCTGGGAAAAATCTAGCTACTCCGACATTACAATTACACCTAGTTTTTCAAAATGAGCATCATCAAAAATTCAAGGATTATAAATTGAAAATGATATCTTGTTACTTTTCGTGTGCCCAACAAACTCTCTAACGGATGACATTATATTTCACATATCACAAAGCTGTTTAAAAGTAAAGCAATATAGCAAGGGAATAGAAGACTTACTCAAATAAATAATTACTTGAGCAACAAAGGATAACTCGCTAATAGAACACTGAATATTACACCCAAATCAACAAAAAGTGAGGAATCGCAACAGAGAGGTCATGAATCATAGCATAGAAGCTGAAAGATCAAAGAGAATAGATGAGGCAATAATTCAATAGCAATATAGGGTTTGAGGGTTTGAGATTTAGAAAAAGAAATTATAAATGATTATCCTAAATAATCACGATTGGTTGCTCATCCTCTTAGGGTTAGTTATTTTATTGAGAATTTTCAAAAATTGTGTTTCCGGTTAGGTTTATACAATTAAAATTTAAAAGTAATATTAATTTATTTAAAAATTAATATTAAAATACATCTTCATAAAAAAAATTATTATTTTTGAATAGAAAATTATTTAAAAAAAAATTACCCATGAATTTCTCATAAACAAGAATTCAGTTATATAGGCACACTTTATATAGAATAGATAGTAAGATAGGACTGTTGGTTAAGAATCATTAATTTTATAGGGCAAACAATGTTCGAATCCACTCACCTTTTTTTCTATGTATATATACACTTTATTAAAAATAAATAATAAAACATAAGTTCCCACACGATCGAATTTGTGACTGCAAAAAAGAAATTACTCTACGATTATTTCAGTTGGTCACAACTTATCATAATTATTAGGGGTGTGCAGAAAGTCATCCAATCCAATTCCAACCGATCGATCCAATCCCAACCGATCCAATAGAATCGGATATCCAATCATAATTGGATCGGATCGGATGCAAATTTTAAAAATCCAATTGGATCGGATCGGATGTTGGATGAGACATCTGATCCAATGACTAACCGATCCAATCCAATCCAATATCATCCAATGTCCATCCAATCATATTTAATATTCATAATTTTATATATTTAATTATTTTATTTAATATTTTATATATTATTTTATTATCTATGTTAGATTATTAGGTTTTAAATTATGTTTTTTCATATATATGTATATTTTAATGAAATTAGCCTAAATAGTGGTTAAAATGGATTGGATTCATCCATGGGATCCATTGGATGGATCCAATCCAATCCAATAAAAAACCAGTTAAAGCATCCAATGGATGGAACCGATCCAATCCAATACATCTATTGGATCGGATCGGATCGGATGACTCAATTCAATTGGATTTGATCGGATGGAAAAATTCAATATCCAATAAATAATTGGATTGGATTGGATGGGTCCAAATCCATTGGATGTGATCTAATAAACACCCTTAATAATTATTTTGGATTATACTTTAGTCCCCCTTACGTTAGATCTTGGGTCCACCATGCATACATTATACATATTATACTTATTTTTATAATTAAAAATTAAAGAAAAATATTGATTGATCTACTTTAACTTTAATGTATATTTCAAAAATATAATATTAATTATTGTACTGTCAAATTCAGTGATGCTAATTTACATAATATTAAATATATTTATTACATTAAAATACAATAAGATTATCATAAAAGTTTAGTACGTACGGGATGCTCTAAAATCTATTTAAAAAGAATGATGGAAAGTTCGAGAGGGACTCAGACAAATATTTATTTGTTGTCCAATTTATAATGAATGATTTTTGCACATATCTTTATTTATTTATTTATTTATTTTAGATAATTTTTCTTATTTTTATTAAGTAATATATTTTCTTCTTTTTCTCAGTTGTATTTATTAGTTTTTTCTCTTTTTTATTGTTTATTTGAAAAGAGAGAATAACAAAAAAATAAAAGTCTTCAACGGTTTCAACTTAATTTAGCGCCCATAGTTTTTTTTGGTAGTTTTCAAAGGTAGCAATAAGATTTGACACGTGGAAGGAAACACCAAGGAATAATTGATTAATATTAAAGAATATTAATATAGCCGATTATATATTAATATTTAGTTATATATAGTTGATGTCTGGAATAGATTATAAGTTTCTCATAAGAAAATAGCATTAGTTTATATGCTATCTGTTGTGTTTTGTATTCTTCAATAAATTGACAAATAAATCTTTTTTTTTTATAAGTACCATATATATACGTCAAAAAAAAAAGTACCATATATATAAATACATATATATATATCAGATTTATTTTAATTTACATGGGCATCTATCAAATTTTGAATTGGTCTTTTCTGCATGGTAGGACTGAAATTGTCAAGCAAGGCATCTTTTCAACTAATGAAGCAATGAAATTATTATTCTAAATATCTTCCATGTCTACATTTTTCTGATCTTATCTTGTTGTTAGCTAGCCACAATAAACCAAAAACTTAATCGAAAGATAATCTTGTTTAAGTTGGCAAAACCATATTAAAATTTAAAAAATACAAATTAAGCATATTCCTTTTGGTTTTAGCAGCAGTTTGATATTAATGTATATATACATATGTCATTGCATAATTAATTTAAATCCTATTTAAAAAAATATATATGCCTACAGTCCATATGTATAATCACGCACATGATGAAGAGAGAAAAGGGCTGGAGTTTACTAATATACATATCACCACCACACCACAGAATCAGATCTATAATTCCAGTGAAAAATAATAGTAATTATAAGCTGATCATATATTTATATGACTTTTATATATAATCATCTATGTGGTCTCCCCAAAAATTCAAGGACCCTGATGAGTATTTGTTTATTTGTGGCACCCTTTATCTACACTTGAGTTAAACTAAACATGATTACATAGCAATAATAAGCGCCTCCTCTAACTTATTGGGTTTGGGAAGCTTAACCAAAGAGAAAAAAACCATAACTAATCAAGCTTCAATCCACTGCCTTCTTGGAGAAGAATTATTACTGACCCTAAAAACATGTTCTTCTCCAGTACACTTGTCTACTTTTACTACCCAATGACTTTTTTTTGGACTAGTGATTCTTGAAACAAGCAACCCCTCTCCAATGGGCAAAAAATGAGTATGTGCTCTTAAATCATTCCCCCATGATCCCTTTCTAAGGGCATTAAACCCCACAATGAGTGCTCCAACATGTTCTGAGATACCCTTTTGAGCAGCTAGGAAGATCCCTTTGTGGTCTTTAATATCACAGTCAATAAGAACAAAATCAGCTCCTTTGAAGTTATCTGGCAAAAGGGTCTTCGGATTTCCTATGAAAAATTCAATGCATTTGGAGTAAGGTCCTAGAGAATCCTTGGATTCCTTGATGTAATTTTGGCTTGGTAGAATGCACACTACTCGCCCACCTGTTTGATGTCTTGCCGCAACCAATGCCAGAGCATTTGCTCCTGCAGCACCAGCACATGCCATCACCATGAGTTGTGCATTGTTGCCTGCCGCCAAAGCTGATATGAACTCTGCTACATCTGGCTCTTTCCCATTTTTACCCTAGAAAAACAGATCAGACAAACTCTATTTATTAGAAACTTCACATAATAAGATAATTAAGTAGAACATAAGGAAGAGACAATGTTTATTAGTAATAATAATGTTATTAGCTAGTTTACCATTTTTAGAGCTTTGAGAAAAGCTTTTGTGGCATTCTCAGGAGACCAACAAGCCATTGTTTGTTACTTTGTTTGGTTTTGTTTTGTTTTTGTTTAAGTTGCGATTCTTGTTTGAGAGTAGTGTGGTTAATGGTGTATATACTGTCTTTGCTTCAGAATAGGAGAAGGCATTGGTCTTTATATATATAATGTTTCGGAGGCTCATGAGTCATATGCACAATTAAATATTTCATAATGCAACCATCTGAGGAAGGTTTTAATTGAAGAATAATATTTATCATTCTTTTTTGCCAACTGGCATTGCTGAATTTAGATCAAAATAGCAATTAATCGGCTAACTTTACTATAAAAATTATATTATTCATTTCTTTGTTGCTGAAAAAAAGGTGTTAAGAAAGTGGTTTCCCCACGCTAAACTCTTAATTTGAGATTACTATACTCAACATTAGGACATATGTATGATAACTTGTAAGTTGATATATAACTTTCAATGCTTATAACTGAGGAGTACTCAACTAGTCCTTGAGCAACATATTAGAAAATTACTTGAAAATGAGCTAATAATTCAGATAATATGATTGTCAGGTATTTTAATTGCTTCAAAAATTCAGATAAATAAAATGCAGTATTGTTTTTGCTGATCAGAACCGAAGTATATGCAAAACACACATTTACTTCATTTTGTAAATTTAATTTGTACATGTAACATCGAGGACAACACCTGCAATTACTCTCTCTGTGCTCTTTGCTCTTTGCTTGAGACAATGAGAGGGAGCACATTTAAAGCTTTGTCTCCTGACTCTGCAGTCGAATAAAACTTCCATCAAATAATTTTCACAAAACCAAGTAAATCAACACAAGAATCACTAGGTCAACATGTCACCTACTTGTCCCCCAAGAAGCCAATTAATCACTAGGAACACTCATGCAACAACCCCACAAGCCTTGTTTCATAACGTATAGTCATACATAATGATAACTTCGTAATATATTTCAAAGCATCGACCAATATCGTAGATATATCTTTCTTGAATTGTCGTTTAGTGGTAATTTATGCTTTATATTCATTTGCAAAAACTTAGCTTTTCCTTTGCATAAACTAACTACTGATATCATATCTTATAAGCTCTATACGCCACTGCCAAATTTATTACATTGTAGCTGTGATGTCCTCCACGTTCTAAACACTGACTTTTAAAATGGCCAAAAATCCAACTCTGTCCATGGTCCTGAGCAATACGATTCTATTGGGTCCTTTAAAATATATTATTATATTGGTGAAGATTTCTATGCAAATAAAATAGATATAACAGAATGATGCACGAACCAAAAACAGGCACTAGTTGGGAGAGAGTATTGATGTTAGAGAACAGACCCTAAACATTGTATAGTAAATAACAATATCTAAGAAAAAACTTAGAATTGAAATTTAGAATTAGTACTGGAGGAAGGTACAACGACGATGCTTGGTGACCCCAACACAGGACACGGATAACTAAGCCTGATCACGTTGCTTTGCATGTAATTTCATTGAGAATCACAGCCTACCCTTTATAAATCTAATGTTTTCTAATACTTGCCACTCTTTTCTTCTTGGAACTCTCAAATATACAACTCAGCTTTTTACTCAAATATGATTATTTTTCAATCTTTCAATTATGTCAGAGCTAATTTTTGTAAGAGGAAGGACCAGAGAAGCACAGCCTTGATTTTAGTTGATATAGGCCATTGCAAGTTGCACCATATGCATAATAAATGGAACTAAAATATTACATTCTAAAAGCTCACCCTACTGTTGTCCTTTTGTCTGGCTTTGGGTTTTATTTTCGGTGGCAAAACAAGCTGACTTGAAAATGCTTAGATGATCTCTACTTATATCTGATGATTATGCACACCAGCACGTACTCTGCAGTAGTACTAACTACTAATAATAAGTAGTGCTAATGATTCCAAAGTCTATGATGACGATTGATCCTTTTGCTTCATAATTTTTTTGTCTGTCATTGGTAAGAAAGATATTGGAACACAATTTTTGGAATGGATATTTGAATCCCCCAAAAATGGTACAGTTTATATCCATAGAATTCAGATCTTTCACACCCCAAATAGAATCAATAATACATCATTCAATCAAGGCTTTCCAACACACATATGATCTCAGTACCTAAAAGACAATCAGCGTATACTATATTTTAATTGTAGGTGTAGGTGGCAAAGTTCGATTGGATTAACTCTATGGTAAAAGTAGAGTCTCACTATCATATGGAAGAAACTTTATTCTATATTGATTCTGACAACTTTTTTGGCTCTGGCTTCGTTATGTGGTGCCGTACCTCTGGTCTTTTGAGTGCCTTCTAAAGAAGGTAGGAGCCAACCTGCCATGAAAGAGTCTCCCTTTTGTTCACTTCTACCAGAACCTACATTGAACCAACCATGTATACTTTTGAAATTCAGGTAATGGTAAATAAGTTGAATAAGACAATATATATATATATATAAATATATATATATTTATATAGTTGAAACTAAACTAAATCTAGGAGGGTTTATTTCTTTGTTAAGTCCTAACACCTCAATTTAAATGTAGATTGATTACAGTTTACACTTTTTGTTACTATTGTCTGGATATAATCAGATACAGAATAGTTTAACTATATATGCTTATTTTGTAAATAAATAATAATTTAAAAATTGAATAAAAGGTAAAAGTTTTAGTTTTCTTTTTTTGGTGTAGTGTAGTGGTATCCCTATTTTATTGTAGCTTAGTGATACATTACAAAACACTGAGGGTGTTCATTATGGGGATTTAGTAACTTCTGGGAATGAAAATATCAAATGCAACCAAACTAAATTTATTTTAAATGACTTGAAAGTATGTATCTTCAAGTGGATCCCATTTTTAGCTCTATTTGAAGAAAATCTTGAACCCTTCAACACTAAGTTCCACATTACCTTAATCTAAACTCCTCTTACCTCTAATCCCACCAAACTTGAGTTCCACATTACCTTAGTCTAGAGTACTCTTACCGCTCTACTCACCAAATCCAGCCCCCAAACCAAACACCCCATATGTTTAATAGGAAGGAGGGGTTGATTACTTGGAAAGGAAATAGTCCTTTATTTTTCTTCCGAGTGTTTGGCAATGTAGTAAGAGGTGAAAATCAAGCTTTTGTTTGGTAGGAAGGAAAGTGGATATATGTGAAATGATAAATTAATCACTTGAAAAGTAAGCAAATCTCTCCTAAATCCATCAAATTTAAAGGTATTCCAAATTTAATAAGATTTTACAGTCTATTACCTAATCCCTTCCCATATAAGATCCTTCCACCAAACAAATTATCCTATCACAAATCCTTCCATAGCTCCACCTCCCTATCTTCCCAATCCTTTCTATCAAGCAGAGTCTACATTGTGCATATAGCAATGATGAGCAATCATCATGCAATTTATTAATCTTACTGTATCTTTGATTTTAACTTATTATTTTGACCTTAATTTCTTCTGACGTAAATGAAAAATGACCAATATACATCTAAACATGTGAAAATGAAATAAATCAACCAATTTCACCAGCATTACCATGCATATCAAATCTATCTCTCCAGCCAGCCATGCCACCTTTGGCATTACTATTCCAAGCTTCTTCAAATCCAGCAAGCTCATCTGCAGTAACAAAGCTGATTAAAATATTGGCCTACCTAAATGCAAGAAATCCATAATGACAAGCAGCTAGTACAAACCTTCATTCAAATTGTGTAAGGTTTGCGATGTATCCACCTTACCATCAGCATTAAGCTTTCTTGTGACAGAGTGACCCTGCATAAGCATTCAACTACCTCATCTCAATTTTCAATTTTATTTATGTACAAATTCTTTTTGTTTCTTTCATCGCTATTGCTGTACTTTAGATGAGAAGGATTATACCGCTGCATATAGAACATTATTTAACAACAGTTGTGACACAACACATGAGCATGGCAACATAAAGTTGGAAGGAGATGTTGAGGAAAATCCATTGTGTTTGCATAGCTCATTGACTAGAAACTAATAATGCATCAAAGATGAGAGTTCTACGGTTAATATATTTTCTCATACTTAACTCCATGAATTGGTTGACAGTTAAATCCTGAAATAGCTATATTTCTTGACAAGTATTATAGTTCTATGACTAAGCACTCAAATAATAACCAAACAATGTAAACCTTGTCACGAATTCCTCTTGAGATCTTATGTGCTGCTTGACGAGTTGTTTTGTCTGCTTCTTTGGTCTCCTCAATGACTACCTGGATCATAATCACATAAGAAAGGAAAAAGTGAACAATAGCAATAATAACATAAGAAACAGTAAAGTTTTTAGTCACAACTTCTACTCACCCCATCACTGCCTGCCCTCCTAGTTCTTGTAGAGGAGTAATATGCTCCATCTACACCACCGTAAGTGACTTTGCAAGTCTGAACATTGTACCTATGAAGCTGAGGCTGTGGCCTTTCCATCTTATAAGGCTCATTCCGAAGTATCACATTGCCTTCCCTCTCTTCTACAACAACCAAGGAAACCATCGAGGGTTAATAATACATAATTAACCTTGTAAAGTTAGAATGATCCAAATATTCGAGCTTGATTACCATTAACCATATCATCTGGATGTTCAACCGATGGTCCTCTGCTTGCCTCGCCTTGATTTCGGTCATTTTCATTGTTGTCCTCAGGGCCCTTGTTTCCTTGTTCCTCCTCATCATCAGAGTTTAATTCTTCTATGGTAATACCCTTTTCTATGAAGCTGTCCTGAGCAGCACCACAAGCAGCACTAGGATTGAACATACTAGAATCAAACAAGCTTCCAAGCGGGCGAGAGAAAAAGGGATCATCAAATGGGCTCCTCCCGCCAAAAAGACTAGGAAACATACTTCTTTCAAAACCAGACTCCCTGAAAAAATCGTTTGAACCTTCTCTTTCCCTCTGCATATTGCGTGAACTCTCTTCTTGTGGAGAAAAAAATGTCAAACCAAATGTAAGGAGTTTAAAAAATAAATCAAAAACATTTTCAGGCTTTTGGGGCTTGCTTGTCAACAATTTTTTTCCTTTTAACTCCGGTATTGGAAGATGTAGTTCTTCAAACTACTACAAATTCAGAACATGTTCATAATTTTATTTTATTTTTTTGAACAAGAACATGTTCATCATTCATTTAACTTTTGAAACACAAATTATAAAAAATATTGGTCAGGATATCCTTTGATTGATACTTTAACATAAACTTACAACTATTCATTATTGATTTCACTTCAAATTCTATTATTGCTTTACGATTTGATTAATTACCATGCATATAACCCATTTTCAATCAGAATAATTTCCGTTGTAGTTTTTAAATTTACTTTTAGAAGAAAGATAATCATACATGCATTGATAGAACAGCATTAACATCAGAGGAACATACCATTCATCAGAACATTCCACGTCAAGGGAAAAAATATTACCGTATTTAGAAAACTACAGATTCTTTAGAGGTCCACCTAGATCACTGTTTGGATACCGAGAAAGAAAGAAAAGAAAAAGAAAAAGATATTCATGCATCAGAAACAAATCATAGCGTAGAAGAGGGAGAGAGTGAGAGAGAGTTTACCTGAGAAAGTTGTTGTGAATGTGAATTGGAAAATGGGAGGGAAAGAACCAGAAGGTCTGGGTTGTTCTCAGTCGGACCTCGAAGGCTCTCTGTGGAAGTTATATAAAATGTGACACGAGACTCTGCGAAAGCGACACGTGTCCCCAAATAACGTTCTTTGTCATGCTAGAATGTTCGGTTGTACTGTTTTCATAGTATAGACGACATGTCGTTTTTTAACACACACTAATACATTATTTGTACAACTCCGTGTCTTTTTATTCCCCCTCCTTGCTGGTTTTTTTGTTTTCATTTTGTAGTGAGTGATGTAGTAGATGTTTTATTAGAGCATCTCATATTGGGTTTTTCCTTAAGAATTATTACATAAGTTAGTAAGATTATCACTATACATAGAATTTAGAAAATAAATTTGTTTGGTTAGAACAAATTCCTCCATGAATAATATATTACCAATATACAGTAAATAATATTTTGGATCAGTTTTATTTACACCAATAAAAAGTAAGTAAACCTTAATATTAAAAACAAATAAAATAGTTATCAATTAAACTTTTTATTTAGTTAAATTACAAATTAGAATTTATATTTTTTAAAATAGTATAAAATAATAAAAAATAATACTAACTCAATTTTTATTAAAATAATAAGCTAACTTAGAAGTGTCTATTTTTATGTATTTTTCGTGCTGAAAATTAGCTTTACATTAATTATGTGAAAAATAAATTGATAAAAATCAAGATGGCAAAGAATTGAATCAATAACTTTTGTTTTTTAAGTTGGTTAAATGAATATAGACAATAGATAGGTTTCAAACCTTCTATCCCTTTTCATTTTTTTGGTTGTAATCCAGTTATTTGATTTTTTTTTATCTGAAAAGATAATCGATATTACCATGAGCTGCCGACTGGTAATCCAAAAATTACTTGATACTACAGAGACATGCCATAACATAAGACATAAGACCCTGAAGTACATCCGAGAATAAATATTAATAACATACAGCAATTGAATGATTGATTAACATCATTGATTCTACTGATGAACAAAATCTACCGTAATTAACTTAAGCCACATATAATTTAGATAGATTAAGAAAAAACAGGTGAGTTAACATTTGTATTTTACACTTCCAACTTTCTCGAGAAAATTATAAATAAAACATCAAGGATGCCTTCTCCTACAATTCTTAGACCCATAAACCACTATTTCTTATCTTGCATTCTTGCTCCTTCTCAACTCTGTTGCCCCCTTCAGCCTCACTCTCTCTCTACAAGCTGTTAAATTTTCTATAATATGGCCGTGGGATGAGTGATCTTCAGTATGGTAAGTAGTTGGATCAATTATGATTGTAAAGGGACCCTTGTGCAGGGGTCCCATATCTAATTTACAAAGAAAATTTTTGGCTGTCTTGGCATATAAAATAATTCTCGCTTCACATAACTACTGGCAATCGAAATCAGGCTTAGATGGATAGTCAAGACCCTGAAGTGCGGGCATTCGCCGCAAATCTTCTTCAGAATATGTTGGGATGAGCCAGTACCGTTGATCTGTCCCAAACACCTATAACAAATGCCAAACACAAACACAATTTTCTTAAAGTGAAACAAGAATAAGATTCAATTTTCATAATAAAAGTTCAAAACCACATGTCATGTCATGCTCAGAGCTATGAACCTAACATTTATTTTTCTCTTTCTAATGTACATAAAACAATTTAAATTCATGATTGGATAAAACTCAAACATTTTGTTTTGAAAAAGGTGGCCCAACTAGAAGTACAACATTGTTGATAATAATATGTTACAATAACTTCTGTGCTTTTTATGTTATTTTAACTTTAGAAAATGGAGGTCAAATATCTTTCAGCAACTACAGAGAAGGCAGCATTGGATGCTTAAGAAATCTAATGGTTAAGAATTAAGATTCTTAATTCACCAACCTGTTCAAAATTCTTCTTCCGGCCAAGGTCATATCGCCATTTTGGAGTGGTTTTCTTCTCGTAAGCCTGATCACACAAACAATAAATAACCAAACATATATCAGCACCTTCGTCTGCACAAAGAAATTATTCCTCTAGATATCCACTTAGGAAATGGTTCTTAATTTGCAACTCAATCTATTTGGTGATATTAAATACTCAGGCATATGGTTAATTATTACTAGATATGTGTTCCCTTAAATTTTTTTTCTCCAATTTGGTTTTCAATTTGAAATAAGCAAGTGTTCATACCTCAATAGTTGTGGTATTTGCTGATACCAAGGATATATGCATGATCAGAAACCCCATGACACTTAAAGCAAACGCCAGATTCAAAACTGTAAAGTAAGACCAAAAATAATTATAGAGATAAAGGAGAAGAAAAATAATGAGAAAGAGTACCCAGTCAAATCTTACCAAAGGCAAGAAATGTAGTTGCAAGGGTTCCTGGCGTTCCAGCAATTTCTCCGTCACTGAAAAATGCAATAAAATGTGGCAGCAACGATAACGTCACTAGACTTGTCTCCAGAAATGTGTAGAACTGCATTATGATCAAACAAGTTTAAAAATAAAATTAGTCAGTCACCAATTTCATACCATTTGGACAGTGGTACATGAAGAGATGTTGAGGAGAAGGAAAAAAATAGAACCTCTCAAAAGAGTCATATATCTTAAAACCAAAATACATAAATAAAAACATGAGAAAACTAAACTAGAAAAGTTCAGGGGTTACATATAATCACAGAGAAATATATATTTCCAGCTTAGTCCACAAACAAGCTTGAGAATGAAACCACTTGAATTTATACATATTTCATATTAGTGACACTAACAAGTAACAACAATCAACTTCCTTACAGGAAAAGTCTCTAGCTGCCATGGCTCAAATTCAGTCATCATAATTTTTTTAGATTCCGCTTAAATCTATTAGAGTGGAATTTTATCACTAAGGACAGTACATAAATGATCATGCGTAACTCCATTAGAGTGGTTCATAAATCTTCTCTGATCCCTAGAAAGTAGAGCTATTTAACAACTACTGGGAAACAAGCTAACATCTTCGTAAAAACAACAAATCAAAGCAGATCCATGTACAAAGTCAAGTGGTGTTTCTTCAATGTGAAAAGGCAAAAAGAAACAATAATAACAGCAACAACAGAGTAGAACAACGAGTTCGTATAGAATACTTAAAAGAGAATGTATAATTGTCACCATAGAGAGTTTTTACAGCTATACCAGAAACACAACTCACCAAGAAAAGAAGGAAGTACTTGTAATTTAATGCCCCTACGCAGTTAACAACCCATACACAATGGTGGTCCATTTTCAGCACGCACCGCCCACCTGAATCATAATGTCAGTGCCAGTGAAAGAAAAATTATTTTCTATTGAAAATAAGCAAGCTTTTATGATGGTACAAAATCCAAATGAATACTAAAACTACACAAAACTATAACTACTCACAAACAGAGCAATGATGGCAACGAGGCGGTTTAAGCTGGTTGCACTTTCGGCAGTACCGAACCCTTTGATTAGATGGGTCAGTCTGCAAACTAGTGAACTCAGAGCCATTCAAGGGGTCAGCCTCCCCTATTTCTTCATCAACAGCAGGTCTCCAGTTAGGCGGAACACTACCCGGATCAGTCAAAACAACAGAAAAATAACTCCATAAAAGCATCACCAACTGCACATTACAGGAACATTCCACTTTAAGCATTCATTACCACTGAGACTCACTTTCTATAATCCTCTCTATCAAAAGCAGGCACTAAATTTCACCATAGTTCTGGAATTATGTTGCTTCTTTCAATCCCAAATTTAAAAATTTCCCAGAAAGAAAAATCTTTTGGATTCAAGCAAATTGCATGAAAAGTAAAGTATAAAAAAAAAAATCAACGTTTACAGACAAAAAGAAACAAAAGTTATATGGCAGTTGAATCTCATTGAAAAGAAACCAACTCAGATTCCAGAAATAAAAAAAACATGATTTAACATGGACGAAATAATAAAATTTAGAAACAATGAATTAAACAAACAGTAAAACATAGAATCAAATAATCAAAGCACAAAAAAGTCAGGATATTTTGGAAAATTACCAAGGAATGGAACAAGATCAAGACAATAAAAGCAATGAGAGAATCAAGACCACCGTCGTAGAGAGCTGGTCCATAATTAGTCAAAACGACAGCGTAATAGGTAACACCCACGACCCCAAGAACCAAAAGGATCATGATCGAGCCCAGACCACGAAGAGCTGTACAGAACTTAAACACATTCCAAGCCATCGTTACTCCAGATCTATGCATACCTCACACAACCACAAAACCCAAAAAACTAAACCAAACTTTTTCCCACTCTCCTCCTTATTTCACCAGATTTCTCCCACACTCAGTGATCTGAGCCCGAGCCTTTTGATTCAGCTGGTTTCATAGTCCGAATTCACATATAAATAAACATAAACAATTAATTAAATAATACTTTCTACTTCTATCTACGAAGGAAGTGCTATTTGGGAAATTGAATCTAGGGTTTGATAAGTTAGACAGAAAGAGGATTAGGGATTAAAGGTAGGCTTTGTGGATGAATCCATTTTTGAAGCAGAGGAGGTGATCTACTAATATTTTATAATTATTTATACTATAACGCTTTCTTTAATTTTAATTTTTTTTACAGGGTACTTATACTTAAGCAAAGTATCGAATTATCTATCTAACAACAACAACAACTACTTCTAATTCTTTCTCATAATCTAATTTAATAACATTTTATCTATATTTGTATTTAGTCCTCTTGTAAAATTCTAGAAGCATTCAATTTAGTCTAATATAAGTTTTTTTCAATATTAAACATTATTTGTCTCCCTTATTTATTTTCAATTTTTTGACTAACAAACATGTTTGAACAATTGCTTGGCTTTCTTTTATTGTAGTTGTTGGATGTAAACTATGTAGTTTGAAATTTTATTGTATGAATAATTGTTTTGACCAATATTTCCAAAGAAAGAATTGTGTATAGGAGGTTACAAGGTCACTATTGTGAGGTAACAAAACTCTCTTTTATTTTTTTTTTTTAATTGAGTGATTTAAATAGTGTCACCATTTTAAGGACTTAATATATTTAGTGATCTCTTTTTTTAGGCAGAAAAATTAAACAATGAACTGCCTATTTTGTGTGATATACCCGCTTTAGGATGTTGTTTTTTATGATTGATATTGAGAGCTAGAGGTTAATAGACAGTGTGATATGTACGGATATCTTGTCTCTTGTGATTATTTATTGTCTCTCTATTTTGTTTATATATGATGATGAGATGTTTTGTTTTCAAAAAGCTAACCATGCATAGATTTTTATTAAACTGGTCATTCGATGATAGTTGTTTTTACTGAGCTTTATAAGCTCACCTCCTATATTTCTCTTCTAGGAACTCAGTTGGATACTTGTGGATGTGGAAAAATCGTTACTGATGAACGACGAGAATAGCTTAGTCCTACCTTAATAATTAATTAACTCTTCTTTAAAAATTGGATATATATCTAATTATTAACGAATGGTCTATATCATTTATATAAATATGACCAGTTAGAGATGAGGAATATGATGAATGCTATAAGTACTATCTTAGTATTTTTTGGGTTATTAATTCTAACTATTTGGTACTACATAATTGTAGAAATATTATTATTGTATATATATACTGACGAGTGATCATATTATATAACAATTATTTTTTATTTATTATAAGAATTACTCTATTATTTTAATTATAGGTCTTACGTAATTTTGTAATATATACTAAGGGATCATTAGTAAATTTTATTTTTTCACAAGAGTTAAAGTGTGATATTTGACCACCTAAATTATGGATATTACATAATTGTTATGGTTTAGGGCTCGGCTCGTGACATAATTTGTTTTAGAGCCCAAGAACTTTTTCTTCATCTGAAATCTCCCTCAACACTTAAACTCCGTTTGGCACAGCTTTTGAAAAAACTAAAAGCTTCTTTTTAAAAAAGCTGTGATAAAAATGTGTTTGGTAAATAGTCAAAAAACAGTTTTTTGAAGAATTTTTGGAGAAGCTACAGCTAAAAGCTGAAGCTGCTCCAACCCAACTTTTAGAAAAAATTGTTTTAATTAAAAGACTATAATAATTTTTTTTGTACTAAAACCATATTTACTTATTTATTATATATTAAAAAAAATTAAAATAAACTAATTATAATAAAATAAATAATTATTAAATCTCTAATTTTTTTAAAAAAAAATAAATTAATTTATATTTTATTTTAATATTAACAAACAACATCAACCTAGAATTTTTCTTATATACTTGAGTTTCTATTTTTTTTTTTACATTTGATAAAACATAATAAAAAAATAATATAAATTATTTTTATTAAATGCATATAAATTTATATTTGAAAAAAAAAATTAAAAATATATTAAAAAAATAAAATATTATATAAAATAAATTTTTACATATTTCTGATTATAATAAACTAGATTATAACATTATCATTATTCTTATAATAGATCTTAACAACTCACAGTACTTTGAAATTTATAATTTACCAAACACTCAGTTCAATTTTTTTCCACAGCTTTGCTACAGCTGCTTTTCCTCACAGCACAGCTACAGCTACTTTTTCCTACAGCACAGCTGTGTCAAACTGGCCCTTAATCTCCTTGGCTAAGAAGAATAGCACTATGTGCCTTTTCTTCAATCTCAATCTTCTTGTTCCTCTCTTCAATGAGATTCATTGAATCATTGCTTCATCTAGAGCCTCTAAAATAGTTTGATGAACTTCTTGATCATCTATAAACTGAAATTATTGGAGTCATTATTGAACTTGTTCACCTCAAATCTAATTTATAGTCATTTTAGTCTAGTTTGTTGAAAGTTTGAATGTGCTTCTTGAAGATTTGAAGGCAGATCTTTGAAGCCTATAGCTACGATACCATGTGAATTTAATTCACATTTCATTTGTTGTTATAGTCATTAACAGCCAATAGGAATCAATAATTCAAACACAAAACAGAGTTAATTAAGAACCAGAAAATTGAACAAGAATTGAAGATATTTAGCTCGATTTCAAAATGGATAAATTTTATTGATCAACTCGGCACATTACAATGAGAGTTTTATAACTCAATTACAATCATTAATGGTGTCAAACACCAATTACACAAAATCTCACTCTGAGGAACGAGGAACCTTATTACAACCCTCTTTTCACTCAGTTTCTTGAACAAGTCTTAGAACTAGGGAGAGATGAATCTGTGGGAGTTAGAATCTTCTAGGTGCTGAGAGATGCCTTGAGTTTTTTAACTGAGGTGCCTTTATAGTGTGACAGTTAGGGTAGTTGTGCTGATGTGGCAGCTGGTTTAATGAGCTAAGTCTCACAACATTATTGTTTTTTGGAAATCTTGTCAGACAGATCTTTGGAGAGCATCAGAGGATTCAATATTGAATCCCTCCCATCAAAGAAGCTCTGTTACAAGAATGGTGTACATGATATGTTTGAAGGAGCAATTAAATGCTGCAAAGAAAAGAATATCCTTTAGTTTCTGTTTTGAGGTATATGTGAAAGGTGAATCTTGTCTTTATTATAGTAGCTTTCAACAATTTTTTATGGTGTTTATAAAACTACTAATAAAAGGCTTGTTATGAAATCTTTTGACAAATTCAGCACATTCATAACGACAACAGATGCTCTTTGAGGAAATTGAAGGTTGATACCACAGAACAGATGCTCTTTCTTGGATTCTAAATCTTTTTATCTTTTAAATATATATATGTCTGATGGAGGAAAATGGGTTTCTTTAAGGACTTGCATCACCTTTTTATTTTATATTTTCTTGTGATTGTTTCTTAATTAATAAGCTATAAATAGAAATATAAATTGTGATTTGGACCCTTTAATTACCGTATTATATATAAATGTATAACATCATATAATTGGTTAGGCCTAATAAACAAAGTGTGACATAAGAATCAATCAGTTTGTGGTATGGCCTTTTGCTGTTGGAATTGAGATATACGTTTATAGCGACATGTGCCTTGAGACAATTTTTGTAATTTATGATATCGGAAGTGACGTAAACTTAAAGGCCGCAAATTTGTGTTCATTTTTTATTTTATTTTTCTTGGTTAAAAACTGAAACACAAATCCTTACATAGAAAGAAGGTCTAAATTTATGCATCCAAAGACAAATTAAAGAATATTCCTCTCTTTGCATGATTGAATTGCTCCATCGAACATATGGGCAAGGCCAAACTTGAACTTGAATCCAGAATCCAATAGCTTCTTAGATGAGAGGGCAATTATTTTGTAACCTTCAATACCCTCAAGTGATCTGTATCACAAAATCAACATACACCCTCAGCTTCAAACGAATTATTCTATAAAATAATACTACAAATAATAATGATGAGAAGCTGAATCTCACTCTTTTTTTGGAATTTGAAAGTTCGGGTATCTTTCAGAAAGAAATTCAGACATTCCAATCAGTGAAAGTTCATCCGATGAACAAATGTACCTCCCTTTAGCACTAGTATTTTCATAAAGAAAAATGTGTGCACTAACCACATCTTCTATATGTACCATATTCGTTCTTAAAAGATACTTATATATATTATATGTGTCACCTGCATAATCAAAACAATTGATAAGAATATAACACATTATTAATTATTTAATGCATGATATCACTGAAAGAAAAAGGTGTACCTAAAATCATGGTGAGTCCCATAGCCACAGATCCAGGTAGAGTGGGACAAATAAATGGGCCTAAAACCAAAGAAGGATTTAAGGTGATAATATCAAGTCCAAACTTCTCCCCAAATTCAAACATTGCCTTTTCTGTCTTGGTCTTTGCTGCTACATAGGAAATTCCCATGCGTTTTTGAGACCTATACCAGTCAACATCACTCCATGAACTCTCATCCGCCACTTGTTGTCCAGTTTCATCATTTAAAACAGAAATAGCAGCTGAGCTAGAGGTGTAGACAACCCTCTTCACAGTTTTTGAAGCTAGGCATGCTTTTAGTATGCCTAAGGCTGCGTCGAGGCATCTTTTGGTTAGTACTTCCTCGGACTCTTCATCGACTATAGTGACTGGATGAGCCACATGGAACACCCCACTACACCCTTCAATGGCTGCACTGAAGCTTTCTGGTTGGTTCAAATCTGCATGGTAGATCTCCAGCTTCTCTGAGGCTCTTGGTAGGTTTGTCAAGAAGCTAATGTCTCTCTTCTTTTTTATCCCCTCTTAAGTCCAACAAATTATTCAATTCTTACATAAATTATTAATTAATTAATAATTATATTGAAAAAACTATATAATTGGAAATATATCATATATGTACCAGATGCAGTTGGGTCATGATCAGGTCGAATAGTTGTTCTTACAGTGTAACCATGTTGAAGTAGCCTCATAATTAGCCATGAACCAATATATCCTGTTCCTCCTGTTACGCACACAATTCCCTTCTGCTCTTGGTCACCCATATTAATATTATCTTATAATTATTTGAGAGCTTCAAATTAACGCTCTCTCTATCCATCTTTTTATAGGCTACTAATCAATATACACATTATTGTCGTGGAAAGTTACGTTATGTTTGACATAATGTGCTTATAATTAGTACATAGTTTGACAACAACGCAGTTTATTGATACTATTGGGGCGGCTGGTGGGCTTGGCCGGCTGGGCCATTCTATTAGCCCATAACATACCGCTACACGCGTGGTTACCCCTATTTAGGAGTGTTCTTGGGCGTTTTGAGGTTCTTCTTTACAACAATACTCATAGACCTCCTATTTTAATGAGGCCCAAATAAAAGTTTTTTTGAATAAAACAATTATTTTGGCTCATAAAAAACAATCAAGTAGTAGTTCATCTTCTAATAAGGTGATGGTCAGGGTCATATGGAGCACATGTCATTTGTTGGTTGATGTTTCCTCCTAAAGAAGCTTGCGGACCAAACTCACGAAGTGCTAAAGAAGCCTATTGAGTAGTACTAGACCAAGATGGAAGTCTCAATCTGACAAAATAAAATGCTTTTCAAACTTTTTTTTTTCACTTTTTCAATTACAACTTTTTTTTTCACTTTTTCAATTACAATAGGAAAAATAAAATCTAATAATAGACACAGTGAAGAACGACCAAGAGCTTAAGAATTTACTTTATAGCTGTTGAATGTGTGCAAATCTGCAATCAAAGAAGATACACTAACAAACATTTCAGCTCAGCTTCGTTTGTATCCAAATGCACATTTTTAATGGATAATTAAATAATACTCCTCTCTTTGCAAGATTGAATTGCTCCTTAGATGAGTATGAAATTTGTGTGGCTTGATTAAATAAAAGTAAATAAATAAATAAATGTGTGTTCTATCTCACATTGTTGATCTTATTTGTAGAGTTTATAAGAGATTTAGACACAGAATTAAATTAAATGAGAATATCAAACTTAAATTAAATTTTAATAACTAAGGTTTGTGTGTTTTCAAGTAAAAACTAATTAAATTAAAATGGTAATAATATTAATCACCTCCAACACTTGAATTTTGTATTCTCTTCAAGTCTACTCCCTCCAACTCTATTCTTTCCAACTCAAACTCACATAACAAACATCTCATTCCGTAACCCTTGATTGTTAAAAGTAAAAAAATAACTAGAATATAAATGACATTTCAATACTTTAAAAATAAAACCAAAAATAAGAATTATTTTTTTTTTTTCATTCCATTTCATTACCTCTAACCGAACACCTAACTACTAAATCTCGTGTTAGTAATTAAATCTATCAAAAAATTAGTTTATCAGATGACATGGCGTATGTTGTCTAATCTTCAAGGCCCTCAAGTGATCAGTACCCCACCCCAGACAATTTTCATTCACCTTACTTTCTCCATCCTCACTTTGAATTAAAGAACAAAAATAAAAATAAAATTTACGTATCACATTTGCTCAAGCAATAAGTTAGGGCAACCATCTTGGGTCACCATAATACAAGAGATAGCACAATCAAGTAAGAAGATGAGAAATATTGCAGGGCTATGCATCAGCAGCAACATCTTGTTGCTTTAGATTACTTTTCAGTGAAATGCAAAATCTGAAAACACCACTCGCTCAAAATGATGAGGGTGAAAGAAGTAGAGATTGCTCTTAGCTCTTACACAAGAGATTAAAGAAGATCCTCATATATTAAACACCATTCAATAGCCCCAAAAAAGAGAAGCAAAAAAACATAATTATATCATTCTATGCAGCAAACGATAAATGTTTTTAAAATGGACAAAAAGTCTCCCTGGCCGTTTACCAAACTCTGCTGGCTCTGTACTTCTCAGAGTAGAGTGAGTCTGATTAAGGTCGCGATAACAGTGAGGAAGATAATTAAATTTCACTCTGTATCTGCCATGAATACACGTTAAGCAGCTGGCACTTTTCTACCGTCCTCTATAAAGAAAATAGCAGTTTCTGGGACCTGTTTGAAACAAAGATTTGGATAAATGTATAAGCAAATGAATAACTGAGTACCAAGCAACTTCAGTTAATTTACCAAATTAATGTTGTAAAAGGTGCCAACGAGTAGCAATAAATTGCAAAGTTCACCTCGTATGCAGATTCAGACAGTTTCAAGTTTTAATTGTTAGAGGGTAGTTTCATGAACAATGCATGAACAATAAAGGTCTATGAGATGATTAAATAGTATAAGAAACTAAGTGCCCCAACTGCTCAGACTCCAGTACAAATTAAATATACTTAAGATTCAAGCATTGGAATAAAAGTACAAAGTTCCTAGTAGGATCAATCAAAGGTATAAATTGAACACTTAATGCCTGAACTGCAACTGAGAAACAAAATAAAGTATAATTAAATAAATTATCGGACAACAGACAGAAAAAGTATTGAGTAACTTACATCTGGCCAGGTATCTGTAATAAATTCCACAATATCATAGGCTATGTCCCCTTGAACATCAACCTGTTCCTTCTCAGTTGGCCCCTGAAACAAATTATTCAGAACAAAATTGAAAGTACTAGTCAGACAAAAACAGACTAGTTTCCATGCAAGTGCGACAGCCAAGACGTATTTAAACCTTGACAACTGAGGCTCCAGTAGCAAACTTTTTCCCAAGCTTCTTTGAGGCTTCACTAAGTTTGACACCTGAGGCATAATCAGAGGAACATAATTAAATTATGACAACAATAACATCAATAGTTTAGAAAGGGTAACAATGAAAAATAACGTCAAAGCATTAATTTGCTCACCAAAAAGCTCCAGCCCTTTCACAGTGGTAATACATTTTCGCTTATTCCGTGTAACCTTTTCAATGATAACTTCCGGCTTCTCCTGCAGAAAAATAAAAATAAAAACAAATTCAACCTCATCTCTTCAAGATGTCAAAAAATGATACATACACACACACACACGCATATTAATATCATATCACTGGCTTCCATAAGAAAAGGCTGTTGGTACTTAGTTCAATCTAACATTTTTTCGCTTACCTTTTTCTTTATCTTCCCACCAGGAAGACGTTTGACTTCCTCTGGCTTAGATGCTGAAATTATATAACAGGAAACACATAATGAGACAAAAAAAAATAAAAGGCCATTGTAGATTATACTTTTTTTTTGGCTAATGACAATAAAACCTTTTGAAAGACATTGAATCAAATATTTTATACCGAAGATGAAGATTTCCAATAAATTCAGTGGCTACACAATGAACATTATACTTTAAACATGAGGAAACGTCAGGATGTGATATGGAACAGGTACACCAGTAGTGTGATACACGTTAAAGTTACTTAACAGGAGTTTAAATAAACATCACAGACCAACCTTCTATACCCTTTTCCATGGGCTAAATTAGCTAAAGTTCTTAAATATCCAAGCCTAAGATATAATTTGGATATCCATATATAAGATTTTTATCATAGTAATTGAAATCTGAACATGAAATAAGTACGCATTATAACATAGTTACCCAAAATCACATCTACTTACATAAGATTCCACCATACATACACCTGCAGTATCAGTATTCAACAAACTAAATCGAAAATGATATATGTTTCTCTTCTTGCTATGAGTTGGCAAATGATAAAGCTCGAATCAAAGGTTCCATGATGACAAACAATGATAAAACAAGATATACACAATATATAACGATACATAGATATATCCACACGAACAAAACCAATGCATAAATAATAAACGCTGTATAATACACATATACCTGAAGAAGCAGCCCCATCACCACCTCTCGATGAAATACCAGTAGATTGTAACTTCTCGGTAACTTTGTCAGCTTCATTCGAGTTAGATTCTAAACAATGAGGGGAAAAAATTAAATCAAAACAAAAAAGATTGTAGAAGATAAAGGAAGAGAATTAGGGTTTTTGAGCGACCTTTGATAAGATCGGGATAGAGGTCTGGGGCGTTTTGGATCAACCAGGGCTTGCACTTTTCGAAATCGGGTCCGAATTCACAGTACTCGGCGGGTAAACTGCATACGCCACAGTAAAGCACTCGTACCGGTTGGGGCTTCTCCGCCATCGGAACTCGAAAACTTCAACTTTACTACTCCCCACTTCCCTTTTGTGTCCTCTCGGCAGTGATAGAGAAATTCGAAACGCTGCGTTTCGGCAACCACAGACTTTGCTTATGGCAAATGGTATAAATGGCAATTGGCTTTGGAAGGCTTAAGTTGGCAAGAAAGGGGATAAAAATATACCCGCAACGCAAATATCGGATATGAATTATTTTATTTCTTTTTTTTTTTCCTTCTTATTTTCCTTACAAAAATTAAAGTAATTAATATTGTGTTTTTTCTCTTTGGCATCTATCAAAAATGTTTAGTCCAATTTCTTTTAGTTAGTGACTTTTCTATTTTAGGCTATTTATTTTTGCTCCTAAATTATTACTTATGTACAATTGTCTTCTCCCAGAATTTGTTTCCAACCTCGCATTAGATCATATTATATTATATTATATTATATTATATTATATTATATTGAATTATATATTATATTTTTATATAATATTATGTTGAACTTTAATTTATATTAAAATATTATATATTTTGGTGTCCATAAAAATTAATACTACATATAGTTTTATATAAAATTTAATTTAATATAATAGTATACAATACAATACGGTGTAATACGACATATCAAACGAACCCTAAATTTATAATATTATAAATTGGTCATTTTATTAAATTTTGTCACACGTGGCAAATAAAATAATGACCAATTTATAATATTGTGAATAGTTTAAAAATAATTTGTAATAGGCTAAAAAATTTATAAAATACAATAATACATATATTATAGTTCGGAAGACAAAAATCATAAATAACCATTAACATTGGTGGCGTTTGGTAACAATTTTTTAATCAGTTTTCTGTTTTTAAAATTAAAAAAGTAAAAATATTTTTCAAAAATATGTTCTATTTTCATTTTTCAATTTTTTAATTGAGAATCAAAATTTCAAAAATAAAAAAAAAAATCAATTTCAATATTTTTTTAAATAGATTTTTTTTCTTAATCAATATTTTGGACTCCGACCACCGGACTCAAGTCCCCCTCCCATAGTCCTGGCATGAACTTGGCCTCTAACCCGAACCCGGACCTAGACCCGACTTAAATAAAATCAAAAAATAAAAATGAAAATAAACTTTACATAACACATTTTTATTTTCTGTTTTTAAAATTGAAAAACAAAAGTAGTTACAGAACGCATTTTTTGTTTTCAAAAATAAAATTTTTTAAAACAGAAATTTTACTTTTATTATGTTATTAAAAAATTAAAAAACAAAAGTGTTACCAAACTACACCATAACATATGCTAATCAATAAGTCAACATTATGAAATCAATTATAGAAAGAGAGGAAGTCAAAACTATCTTAGAGTTTATCTAAGTACTTTTGTACAAATTATTTTACAACAAACATGCATGTAACACTACAAGAAAACTTCTTTTTGTCGGCGCATTAGTAAACTAAATGTACCGACAAAGCTTTGCTGGCGTAATAATACGCTAGCAAAAAATGTCAGGGAATCTTGGTCGGTAAAGAAGTTTTTACCGGCACAAAAGTGAAATGCGCCGGTAAAATTATGTTTGACCAAATGCGCAAATAAAAGTAGGTTTTCTTGTAGTGTAACCACAAAACAATATGTGCATTTACTTACTCATCATCAAACACCTACAATTAAAATTAAAGTTGTTTATTGGATCATATCTAATTAATTTAGACTCAACCCATTCCAATATTTATTGGATGTTGAACTTTGTCAACCGATCCAATCCAATCAAATTGAGTCAACCAATCTAATTGGTGTATCAAATTAAATTAGTTCCAACCTTTAAATTTCTTAACTGTTTTTTCTATTAAGTTATATTGGATCCATCAAATATTTTTAGCCATCATCAAGACTGAGTAACAAATTTAAGTAAAAATATATATAAATATAAAAACATAATTTAAAATTTAATTCTCATATTAATAAAACACAAATCTAACATACATAATAAGCATTAATTAGTTTAGTCCAACTTAATTTTGGTGATGTCATAATCAAAATATAACAACAGAACACAAATCCAATCAACCTAATAATATTAAGCATAAAAAATATATATGATAAAAAATATAATGACCAAAAATTTGTTGTAAATACATTATTATAATTATTTTTTTAATTTTATAATAAAATGATTCTAAATTAGATAAATATATTTAAATAATAAATTTATTTGAAAAACAATAATTGATCGATATAGATCATTAAAGAAAATATATAATTTTAAATAAAATATATATATGATATATATAATTAATAATTTTACGATAATTATTTATAAAATTAAATTGGTACGTAATACTTTTTATGAAAATGTTGCCATATGTATTTTTTAATTAACAACATATAGCAACACTTTTATAAGTGTTGTCTTATATATTGCTTTTGGAAACACTTTAGGAGAACACTTTTATAAGTGTTGCCTTTTAGTTAAAAAAAAAAAAAGCGTTCCTAATTGTGTTTTTTCTAGTAGTGTGATATTTTTCATTCAAAAAAAAAAGGAAGAAAATATAATTTTTGTTGTGTTAGGATTTTTTACTTTTATTGTTATGCATCTATAGCTATTTTTCAATAAGAAGCAATGGAGTAGTAACTACGTGTATTTTTCCTTTTCATTTATCTACCAAATTGGCATTATCATTTTCATTAATTTAGTAATGAGTAATATATTATAACTGTGATGAAATGGATACTCATATGCTCCAAATGGAATTTTATGCCTAGGCCTAGGTAGGTAGGCGCGTTAGGCAAAAGGCGCCGGCCGGTTAGTAGTGTTAATAGTGAATAGTGATCATGACTTGGATCGATCACAATGGCCCATAAAATTAGAATCACACAACACAACACATGGATATTTAATATACATATACTCACTCACATAGACGCGTACACTCCCAATTTAGAATCAAAGACACTACTTTGGGATAGGAATAATTGAAAGCTTACTCACCATATGTTTATAATGTAGCTACCCATTTTGTAATTATTTGACCCAAACCAAAAACTTTTATTCATTAAAGGAAGGAAAAATACAGAACCGTTTACTAAGATCATTAAAAAAAAAAGGCACAATTTCGTGAGGCTCTCAATTGCATCAGATTGTCCCTCTCTCTCTCTCTCTCTATATATATATATATATTTTATATTATAATAAAACTTTACCTTAATATAATTCGTTTATTATTGTAAATATTTTAAGTTAATTATCTATTTATAATTATTATTTTAGATATTAATTTCCTTATTTAATAATCATACAAGAAATAAAATAGATAAAATTTATCATTAATTAAATATAATAACCATATATTACAAAACAAAAAAGTAAAATTAAAAAAGAAGAGAGAAAAATTTCATCCTAATTAAATTGTTAACTATAAATTAAAAAGAAAAAAAAAACTAGAAAATAAGAATTAAATAGAGTTCATACTTTTTATTAATTGATATTTTTTATATAAAAAAATGAGAAAATACAAATAGTAAGTACATTGTAGAATTAGTACATCAGTTTTCAGTATTTAACTTTATATAAACAGATAAAAATTTTATTAATTATAATAATTATACATTGCCTTTTTAGTTTTGGAGGCTTTTTCTAGACTTGTTCTCGCACTACAAATAAAATAAAATTAATGAGGAACGAAAATAAGAAATTGCACATGTAATATTACAGGAAATCTGGTATACAGCTTGAGTTGAATCCGGTGAGAGTTGACTTCCTTTAATTTTAAGCTTCCTATACGTTATAATAAGGCCTTTATATATAACCAGTTTATATAAAATGACAAGAAACAAGAAAAATTATTAGATATGGAAGAAGAAGAAGAAGGCAGAGGCACAATTTGTGTAACTGGTGGAACTGGTTATGTGGCTTCATGGCTCATAATGAGACTTCTTCAACATGGTCACTCAATAAGAGCTACCGTTAGATCTCACTCATCAGGTATATAAATAACACATATATAATTAAATTTCAATTATAT
The DNA here is from genome assembly GCF_029168945.1 of Cannabis sativa. Taxonomy (NCBI): domain Eukaryota; kingdom Viridiplantae; phylum Streptophyta; class Magnoliopsida; order Rosales; family Cannabaceae; genus Cannabis; species Cannabis sativa. Next base: position 35,360,380 of record NC_083601.1, on the reverse strand, counting down.
ATATTGTACAGTTAATAATTTATGATCAAATTAAATTTATGTTATGTGGTATATAATATATATATAGATAATAACAAAAGAGATATAAGCTACCTCACAAGCCTACCAGGTGCAAAAGAGAGATTAGAGATTGTTGAGGCAGATCTGGACCGTCCAGAGAGTTTCGACAGAGCAATCCAAGGGTGCGTAGGAGTCTTTCATTTAGCCCATCCCATGAACGTGGACGGAAAAGAGACGGAAGAAATAGTTACCAGAAGAGCCGTAGAAGGGACACTTGGCATCCTCAAGGCTTGCCTCGCCAACTCTGACACCATAAAACGTGTCGTTTACACATCCAGTGCCGTAACGGTTTTGTTCAACGACAACGACCCTAGCTGCGTAAGCGACGAAACGACATGGAGCGATCTCGAGGTTTGTCGTCGTAAGAGCAATAATGATAGAGTAAGCTCTTCTTATTTGGTATCAAAGACTGTAGTGGAAAGAACCGCACTAGATTTTGCCGAGAAGCATGGATTAAATCTCGTTACTTTGGTTATTCCTTTGGTGGTTGGACCTTTCATTTGTCCCAAAATACCTTCCTCCGTTTACTTTCCACTCGCCATGATTTTTGGTAATTAATACATTTCTTAATTATATTACTATAAATATAGTCTATAATATATATTAGCATTAATCATATACATGTATATATAAATTGGCAGGAAACCAGGATGTATATAAACATTTTGTTAAGTTTGATATGGTACACATAGATGACGTGGCAAGTGCGCATATCTTTTTTCTAGAGAAACATTATAGTACTAATGCGAAAGCAGGGAGGTACATTTGTTCTTCGACGGATATAACCATTCACGAATTGTTTCATTCTCTTTCAACAAGATACCCAGAATTTCATTTATCATTAGTAGAGTGAGTTTTTGCCTTAATATTTATTTATATTTCTAGTTTTTCTTCTCCCCCTAATGGATTAATTTATGTATTTTTATTGGTTCAGTGATTTAAAAGAAATTAAGGTTGATAAGAAGAAATATTCTAGTCTGTCCTCAATGAAGCTTTTGGAAACTGGGTTCAAGTTCAAATTCGGCCTTGATGAAATGCTTGCGGGTGCTATTCAATGCTGCAAAGACAAGGGTTTTCTTTAAACAAAATAAATGTAAAATAATTATAATTATTTTTTCTTCTTTTTTTTTTTTGATAACTTATTTTTTCTTCTTTTTTCCTTCAACGTGTTTGCTATTTAGTGTAAAAATTAAATTAGTAATATTAATTAGCTGTTTTTCCCCCTTACGCTACGTTGACATTCGTCTCAATTTAATATATGTAATATATTTTCCTTTTTGTTTTGGTTGTAATCTTGATGACAGAATGGCCATAGTTATCTTTTTTAAACAAACAAAATCGCAATCTTTGGTTAGTATATATTATCTCTATTTTAAAAATATAATAAAAAAATCCAACGTGCGTGTTTTTGTAATGCAATTTGTTGTCAGAAAAGGACACATTGTTACAAATTATTTGGAACGAGTCAACCTTTATTCCAACAAAAAAAAAAAGACACCATATTTTTTTTTTGAGGTTTGGATGCAAAGACATTTTATTCTATTTGAAATTTTGAAGCACAACTATGTAAGAGCAATCACATTAGAATAGCTAAAATAGCTAATAGTTAAATATTAAGTTAAGATAAAAATTCATTAAAAAATTAGCTCATAAATAGTGCTTTAACTACATGTAAAACTACATTATTTATTGAGCTATAAATATGATATTAATATTTTAAACAAACAATATTTTAAACTTTTTTTAGTATATGTGTGTAATATTATTGTATTTATTTATTTAATTATAAAATATATTAAATAAATAATTTATAAATGAAATAGAGAAAATATAGAGAAGTTTATATATGGTGTAATGTAAATGTATGAGGTAAAATAAAAAAATAAATATTTTGGTGAGGTATTAAAGGATACAGTAAAAAAAGTTGATGTGAGTGATATAATGTAAATACTTTGTAAAATTTAACACTTATAGATCTTCTTATTAGGGGTCTGTATAAATCGATCCAATTTAAGGAGAATCGACCGATCTAATTACAACCGACTGTTAATTAATATTAGATGTCCAATTGTGATCGGATCGGATTGGATATTATTTTTGAATATATCCGATTAGATCGGATCGGATCGGATCAGATGTTGGATGAGGTGTCCAAAAATTTAATACATCCAACATCTAATCGAATTAATTAGTATTTTCATTTAGTTTCGATGAGTAATTAGATTTTATATTGTTATACGTAAAATATATATGTATATATAAAAATTAACATTAAAATTTTACTCCTATTTTTTTTAGATTGGATAGATCCAATCTAATCCAATGCATATTGGACTAAAATATTAGATGGATCTGATCCGATAAAAAAAAAATAAGTCTTAAATATTGGATAAATCTAAATTAAACCAATAAATATATATGAAATACATCCAACCACTACAAAAAATCTTATTTTTAGTTACAACAAAACTTGTAACTAAAATAATAATAAAAAAAAAGTTGTGACTAATTAAAAATCATAATTCTTATGTTGTGACTAAAAAGTATGTGGCTAAAAGTATTAGTCACAAAAATTACAATTTATTGTGACTAAATGTGTTTTTAGTCACAATAATTGTTGTGACTGAAACTAAATCACTGACAACTTGTAGCTAAATACTATATTTTAGTCACAAGTAATTTTTTGTTGTGACTAAAACTCATATTTAGTCACAAAAAATTTATATTGTGACTAAAAAATTGTCATTATAAAAGTAACTATTTTTGTATCAAATCAACATCTTATGAATGTTGGATCAATTAGATGACTAAAAATTAATTGGATCGAATCGGATGGTAAAATCTAATATCCAATATATAATTGGATCAGATCTAAATAAACTTAAATCTGATGAGTGTTACGGTGTTATAGATAATCTAGCTAATATGGACCTAAAAATTTCTGCCATAATTAAAAACACACTCAAATGGCCGTCGCCTTAATTTTTTGTTTTGCATGCTAAAATTCATCAAATTCATTAGAAAGAGGAAATATTATTGGTAAGGCATATCACCTAAATTAAGAGCTCACTTAGCCAACACGCCAGCGCAAACAACATAAACTATCAAGACTGAAATTAAAGAAGCAAAGCATGCAAAAGCATATAATTGCCATCTCGGGGCCCTTCTCATCTCAATGGCCTTCACCAGCACCATGCAATCCGAGCAAAAATTCACAAAAATTGAAACACAAATTTAAACTTCCATTAGATATATGTTCTAGTGAATTGGCATGATGAGGCCTGCAAGTATTTTATTAAGAAAAAAAACATAAATCAAATTTTATATTTATCAAAGAAATTTCTGACTTAACCTTTATTTTTACTAAATTATGTTGGATGACGATTCTAAATTAGATTATAATTTTTATTTAAACAGTGCTGCATTTGGTAATTTACTTATCGTCTTCTTAGAGAAAAAATAAAATAAAAGAAGAGATACTGATGTCTTGTGTCGTTTACCTCATAAATTGTGTCGTTTTTAAATTAGTACAAGTGGAGTAGTTGTTTCGTTTTTTAAATATTGTCGTTTGTTAATGTCATCGTTTTCGAATTTCATTGTCGTTTTATACTTTAATGTCGTATTTCAAGTTTTGTGTCGGTGTCCGTGTCAATACACTATTGTGTCGTTTTACTTAACACTGTCGGGCTAGTAGGTAGCAAGAGAAGAAAAAGTTGTGATAAGACGCATTTGCCCCTCCTGAACGGTATTTGCGTTCTAGTGTACACGTTCCCGCGCTATATGACCAGTCCCCCAACATGTTCTCACGTTTCTCCTTCTTCCTCTCTCAGAATTCAATTCAAAACATTCTCACCTCTTTCTTTCTCTAGCTTATGCTTTTCAATCGAAACGCCATAGAATCTGCTTCTACAACATGTCGTTTTCGGATTCCGATTCTTCTTCTCATGGCGGAGCCAACGAGTACAAAATCTTCCGTCAAACGAGCCGCGACAGTAAGTGTTCTTTTTATGTGTGTTTGGTTCCCGAGAAAGTGCATAGAGCACATGATCTAGAAACTTTCATTATTAAAATGTTCGAACTATTCTCCTTAAAAGCGACATTGAAAGGAATTAAGACAAAATTAAATTGATGGTATGCTTGATATTTTCAATAGGGTCTCCCTAGATGATTAAATTTTGGAATTTCATTTCATTTAATGATTGTAGGATTGTTGCATGAAATGCTGGGATCAACGAAAACAGGGGACTCGAAAGCTTGGAAGGTCTGTTCGGATTAGTGTTTTTATTTTTACCAATTTCAAGTTTTTCTGACTGATTTTTTATCATCAGGTACTTATTATGGATAAAGTTACCGTAAAAGTCATGTCTCATTCGTGTAAAATGGCTGATATCACAGACCAAGGAATTTCATGTAGGCATAAATATGATGTTCATTTCTCTTCCATTTCCTATTTTTTGAAATATTGAGAACAACCATTTGATCATGAGATTGATCGTTCACATTCTGGAATGAATACATTTGTCATGAAAGCATATAACTTTGGATATTTTACTGCAGTGGTGGAAGACCTATTTCGGAGGAGAGAGCCATTGCCGTCCATGGATGCTATTTATTTCATGCAGCCATTAAAAGAGAAGTACAGTATTCTTTTAGTCATTTTCATAATTGAATTGTACTCCTGTAATTTTAATATGAGGTGCATGGATCAGTAATTAATCAGTGTAAATGTAAATGTAAACAGACGCCTCTCGCCTTTATGATGAGATTATCCACATAAATTAATCAGTGTTCCATTTAGCTCATAATGGTTTAAGTTTGAAACACTAACCCTGTCTTTTGCTAGCATGCAGTGTTGTCATGTTCTTGTCTGACATGTCTGGAAGGGAGCCTTTATACAGAAAGTATGAGAATCCTTACATTAGTCATTTTCATAATATTAAAAATTTCAAACTAGTAACATCTTGATTTTGACTTTCATTTTTCATTATTGGGTTTCAGAGCATTTGTGTTTTTCAGTTCGCCTATTCCAAAAGAGTTTGTCAATCACATCAAGAGTGATACAAGTGTATTGCCCCGCATTGGCGCACTGAGAGAGGTCCAAATTTCAATTTTGAGTTGTAATGGTTCTCAGTATGTGTAACTGTTATTTAATTTTATCCCTAATTGTTGTTTTGATCTGATCATATGATTTATAATGTGCAGATGAATTTGGAATATTTTCCTATAGACAGACAGGTACCTCTCTATTGTTTCATACACAATTTGTATTCAAACCATAATATCTTGTCTTCCCCTCAAGCTTAGCAAGTAGATTTTATTCAAGATATACATTAAATCTTGTCCTTAAATGGAGTTGAATATCATTTAGTATTTCTTAAGTCTTTTAAACCCCCCAATAAAATGGGACTTTTAACTTGTATATCTTATACAGCTATGACAAATGACTTGGTTACTGACAGTTTAAGTTCCACCACAGCAGGACATGCGACTACATTTCTTGTTATCTAGTCTGTGCTATTTTAGATTTTTTAACCATTTATTCGTTTGTTAAAAATATTACTATTATAGGCTTTTATTACTGATCATGAGAGAGCATTGGAAGATCTCTTTGGTGATGTGGAGAATTCTCGAAAATACAATGCCTGCTTGAACACAATGGCAACTCGAATCGCTACAGTTTTTGCTTCGTTGAAGGTATGAGGTCCGGACTTCACTGAAGAAAATTTTCTGATATTTTTTAAAGATACTGAAATCCATGTTTAATTTGAATCTTGTACTATTGTACTACATTTCCTTGCAGAAATTTTCTCTAAATTTCAAGGGTACATTTTTTTCCTGTTGCTGCAAATGTCTTACCAGTTTTTTTTTTTTTTTTTTTGCATTTTGCATTTTGTCAGGAGTTGCCATGTGTGAGATATCGTGCTGCCAGGGAAGATGATCTGTCTACTGCTGAAAAATTGCGTGATTCTATACCAACAAAACTTGCATCTGCAGTTTGGAATTGTATATCAAACTATAAATCTACTGTTCCAAACTTTCCGAAAACTGAAACATGTGAACTACTTATCTTGGATAGGTCTATTGATCAGGTAATCGTCCTAATACACTAAAAGCTTTCTATGTTCCTACAATTTTTAGTTTGGACATTGTTTATCGTGTTGGACTTTCCTGAGCAGATTGCTCCTGTCATACATGAATGGACTTATGATGCCATGTGTCATGATCTGTTGGAGATGGATGGGAACAAATACGTGTTTGAGGTAGGTCTTCACCATGTTTTCCCCCTTGTTTTTCTTCTTTTGGTGATTCGCTATGCATTTTCTTGTTTGTGTTCTTCTTCTTGTTGTTGTATATATGTATAACATATAATGTACATTAGGTTCCCAGTAAAACAGGTGGTCAGCCTGAGAAAAAAGAGGTTCTTCTGGAAGACCATGATGCAATCTGGCTCGAACTTCGCCATGCCCACATAGCAGATGTATATTTCGTGGTGTTAATTTTTAGTAGTTAATGAACATATATGTCAAGATTATGATGCTTTATTCCGCTGACTGAACATCAGGCTAGTGAACGATTGCATGACAAAATGACCAACTTCGTATCCAAGAACAAAGCTGCACAAATCCAACAAAGAGGAAGGTTGGTTCAAGTAATGCTGGTCAAATTGCTATTGCCATTTGTGTTCAGAATTGTTCTTTCGTTCATGCTTTGCTCAGTATGAAACATTTTTTTTTATTTCACTTATTTCATTTCTATAATTATCTTTTAATTCAGATGCTTATTAATTACTTGTCCTTTTGTTGTTCTTCTTTGATGACGCTTTGATTCATGGCTATCTAATGCAATCACAATGAGATATGATACAAGCTAATAAACTGTTTGCATTAATTTTGTGCAGAGACAGTAGTGAGATATCTACGCGGGACTTACAAAAGATGGTTCAAGCATTACCACAATACACTGAACAAGTTGAAAAGATTTCTCTTCACGTTGAGGTTTGTTTCCTTTTTACACTAACTTTTTTCAAAAATGCTAAGGGAAGCTGGGAAATGGGTTGTGATCTGCAAGAATGTGGCAGCATATGAACCTGATATAAGTATAAGCAGACCCAATCAAGGAATATACTTTTACTTGTAGTGACTATGAAATGAATGAATAGAATGATTAATGTTCCTGCTGATTTATTCTCTTCCCATTCAGATTGCTGGAAAAATTAACAAAATTATTAGAGACATGGGGCTGCGAGAACTTGGGCAACTGGAACAGGACCTTGTTTTTGGAGATGCTGGAGCGAAGGATGTCATCAATTTTCTGAGGACAAAGCAGGTGTCGTATAGGAATCTGTGATTTATGTAAGCTACTCGGTGATTCTTTTCTAGAATAAACACATCATTATTTCATGCAGAACACGTCCCCAGAAAACAAATTGCGATTGTTGATGATTTATGCATCAGTTTACCCGGACAAATTTGAAGGTGACAAAGCCTCTAAGCTAATGCAGGTGGGCACAGCTAACCTATCATTCTATACAAACTTGGCACAATCTTATTATTAGCTATTAAGACTAATCTACACTTATGTCAACCTAAGATTGAAAGTGATCATTTTTTTTGACATGTACGTATTTATCTTAATTGTTCCGCTATCACGATTTGCTTAAATTACTATTAACTGTTTCCTTTGCCAAATCAGCTAGCCAAATTATCACACGAGGACATGAATGTTGTAAAGAATATGAAATTGCTTGGAGGATCTTCAACCAAAAAGATATCGACTGGTGGTTTCTCACTGAAGTTCGATGGCCAGAAGGTGAGTACATGAACAGTTTTAATAGCTCAAAGAAGCATGTGACTAAGCCTTGACAGTTCAACGTGATTCTTGCTATCAATATCAGAAAAACCAAGCAGCAAGAAAAGATCGCAGTGGAGAGGAAGAAACATGGCAGCTATTTCGATTTTATCCCATGTTAGAGGTATATAATAATTGCAAACAATATATTTTTATAGTAATTTTCATTTTAAACAGTCTTACCCTGGATACTTTACTAAATCTGCATCTGCAGGAGCTCATTGAAAATATTTGCAAAAGGGAATTGCCAAAGAGTGAGTATTCATGTATGAATGAACCTAGTGCGACTACTGTTGACCAAGGCAGCAAGAAAGTTACACAGAGTTCATCAGCACAGACAACTCAATCCACTGCTCCTCATTCAATGAGATCAAGGCGAACGGCCAATTGGGCAAAAGCAGGTCTTTCTGATGATGGAAACTCAAGGTGATCCAACAGCTCCATTCGTTGATATTATCTCCAATTTACCGCACCATTCTTTTTTTTTTCACATAGATAATTGAAATCTATTATGTCATCTTTAAGATCACTAGTTTATATTGCTGCCTTTTGTAGTGACTCAACTTTGAAGAATGCGTCTACTGATTTTAAGAAGTTAGGACAACGTATATTCATATTTATCGTTGGCGGGGCAACTCGATCTGAGGTTTGATGTGGATCAATTTCCCTAAATATTCTCCATATCTCTGCTTTTGTAGTTCATAATTTACACTCTTGGGATTTTTTCTTCTACTTAATCTTATGATATTATCAGCTACGAGTCTGTCACAAGCTCACAGCCAAGTTGAGAAGAGAAGTAATCCTGGGCTCTTCTAGTATTTATGATCCTCCCCAGTATATAACAGTAAGAATATGAGTTCATCATTTTTACATTGGCAAAATTGGGTTCAATTGCTTGTAAAACCTACTGATTGATTACTCTTCTGTATGTCCCAGAAATTGAAGCTGCTGTCAGAAACAGATATATCGCTTGATGGCCTCAAATTTTAAAATCGTTTCTGATGCCATAAACACCAATAAATATGTACTTTTAGTAATCTAACGGGCAAGTATATACTACCACAACAGAACAAGAAATGCAGTCGAGGAATGTGAACAATAACAAAGCAAAAAATTTAGTTTATAATTAGGAGTTAAACGTTTTTTTTTTGTCTCTTTTCCATATATTTTTTTAACATCATACTACCATCATTCTTGATCTCTATTCAGATCAGAAAAGGAACAAGATTTCCGCCACTGCCTTTACTGTCTGGAGGCTCATAACTTAGTATGACTGAGGATTATTGGTTACCAGCTAGTTAAACTATCAACTTGGTGATACAAATAGGCTGGTTTACTTGGAATGAGCTGTAGGTACCAGAAAGGCATGATAATAAATTATGCATTTTTCTTTTTTTTTTCTTTTTTTTTTATAGAGAGCTTTGAGATTCTTAAAGGGAAGTCAGCGCATTGTATCATAAATGAAGATAGTGAATAAGCTCATTACCTTCTTGTGTTATATCTGATTATGAATTTTCAGATGTATTTGTACCGAACCAAATTTTGTATGATTTCTCAGCTTGGATGTGGTTTTTGGATTAGAACTCGTTCCAGTTCAAATAAAATACATTTTTGGTACTTAATTTCCATTATGATACATTTAAAAGTAATTATGTAATTACACTATTTTAAAATATAATGGGTGTTTGAATATTAGATGGTAATTACTTAAATTATTAATGTCTTGTTTGGCAAAATATTTAGCAATTATATAGGAAAATAACAATTTTTAGTACATAATATTTAAAATAGAAAGTTTTTAATAATTACGTGTAATTACAAGTTATGAGAAGTTGAAAGTGAAATTAAAGTCTCTTAATTATCTTCAATTATATAGTTACCGTGTAATTATGTGGTTAAATAAATCTATTAAATTGTGTAATTATCTTTCATTATACTCAATTTTCAATTCTCTCTTGACTTTCCAAATGCGTCCTTAAGTAGGGTTGGGTAATCCAATATCTCAAAATTTAATTCCATTACTAATTGGATTTGATTTTTTTTAATTGAATATTTAATTACACATTCAATTTTTAATATTAACTTAATATAAAGAAAAAAAATAGGTAAAAATTAAATATCACCATTTATTTGTTCTATTTTATTATTTAGCAATGGTGATATAAAAAAAAACTCACTAAAAATATATATAGATTAATACTGTTATTATATATATAAATAATTTTTAAATATATAGAAATGTAATTGAATTGGACTGATTTTTAGTAGATTTTTGAGATTAACATCTAATAGCCTGATTCATTCCAATTAGAATCTAACTTTTAACATCTAATCAAATCCAATTAGAAAACTAATTTTTTTTTGTAATTAGATTAGATTGGATGTTGTCCACCACTCTGCCCTTAAGTATTAAACTCTTGTTTTACTAATAGTTTTAATTATCAATTATAATATTCAGTGTTATATTTAAATTTTATTATAGTTGTATCTTATTTATAATTAATAATTACATATTTATTACTTTTATTATTATCAAATTAAGAAGTTTTTTATATTGTATTTTGTTGGGCTTGTCATAACTGTTATATTTGTTGGAGTAGTTTATTCGTGTTTATGTATCGTGTCTTTTGAATTTATAGTGTTGTGACATGTTAATTTGTAATCTCGTATGTTATCATGAACACACTTATATTTCTTTTCATGTTTAGTTGTGCTCGTGACTCTCATGTTAATGTCGATTTTGTGTAGTGACAAAATTTAACTTTTTTTCATTATTATTTTCTCTTTTATCGAAAACACTAATTAAATTATTTATTTATTTTAATTTTAACTAGTTTAAATTAAACTTTCTCCTATTTCAAAAAAAAAAAAAAAAATTAAACTTTCTCCACTCCACTAAATAAAAAAAAACACTAATTAAATCAGATTGCATAATTCTTTAAAAAAAATAAATCAGATTGCATAAATTATCGTACACGTATGCGGTAGACTATTGATCTGTGTTCTGCAAAACTGATACATATTCTCTTCCCCAAAACTTCCATTTCAGTGCCGTCTCCCGAATACGTCGTCGTTTCCGTCATCGTCTCCACCCTCTAGGCTCTAAGCCAATGGATCCTGCCATCCCAATTGCGGCCCTTTCGCTCATTCTCGGTGCTTTCATCGTACTCCTCTTCTTCGCCAATTACTTCCGCAACCGAAGAGCCGATGTTCAATCTCTTGCCAAACCAGAGCTCCAACCCGATCCCAAACCCCGATCCTCAAAGTCTCACCAAACTATCTCCAAAAAGTCCCACTCCAAACCTCACTCTCACGCTTCTGACAAGGTACGCTACCTACTTGGTCTTCTTATTCACTCTCTATTATTTGGTTTGCCGAGAAAATGAAGGAAACTAGTTTGGAAAAGGACGAAGCTAAATGTACAGTACATGTTTGATCGAGTCTAGATTTATATAGAAATTTTTTGTTTTGATTGAGTACTGTAGGACCAAAATAAGAAGCATCACCCGTTGGATGTGAATACTTTGAAAGGTCATGGAGATGCAGTGACAGGATTATGCTTTTCATCTGATGGAAGAAGTCTCGCTACAGGTAATGGTGAATCAATCATAATATTTGCTGAATTACGGGCCCAATCATTTTTCTGGTTGTGGTTCGCTTTTACATTTAATAGTTTTAATATATATGTTTTTTTTGGTTCGCAAACAGTTTGTGCAGATGGGATGATCAGAGTTTTCAAGATGGATGATGCTTCGAGCAAAAGTTTCAAGTATGAATTTCAACTTTTGCAACTTGAATTCCAATGATCATTAATGGATTTTCTTCGTTTTGGGTACTTATTCCTCAAATTTATGAAATTTATCTCTGCAGATTCCTCAGAATAAACTTGCCCGCTGGCGGTCATCCTGTGGCAGTTGAATTCTGTGATGATGCGTCATCTGTGGTTGTGGCTTCTCAAACTATGACCGGTTGTTCCTTATACATGTATGGTGAAGAAAAGACCAAATCTTCTGATGGAGCTAACCAGCAAACCAAGCCTCCTCTTCCTGAAATGAAGTGGGAGCGTCACAAAATCCATGACAAAAATGGTGTCCTCACTTTATCTGGAACTGCCGCTACTTATGGCACTGCTGATGGGAGTACAATAATTGCTTCTTGTTCTGAAGGTACTTCTTTCTTTTATACTGTATGCGTTGTATTCATTTGGTTGTTTGAACCTGTAACTCAGTTGTGGTTACTAGTATACGTGTATAGAGGGTCATTATAACAATGTACAGATACCAACAATTTAAACATTAGAAGGGCAATGATCAATGTGGTTGTGGACATTATGGTAAACTGTACGAAAGATTTAATTGGTAGACTAAGTCCTAGTTTAGTATAGGGCCAAGAGTGCCAGGCTTGTTGAGGGGTCAATCTGTTTTATGCTGTCAGATTGAGGTTACATTCCTCCAGATCACCTCACTAGTTAATGACCCCTGTTCGATGCTATATTGGGTTCAGGATTCAGTAAATGCTTCAGTTTTATAACGGAGCTTGGTAATTGGATTTAGAGAATTTATATGTGTAAAAGAACTAAGGGATATATTCTTTTTTCCCTAACTGTAAGAAACATTAAAATATTGCATATAGGAAAAGCTACAGATAGTTAGTGGCTCTGATATACCCCATCTCTTTTACACTAGCCTCTTCAGACTCTCTTTCCCTTATTTGCCGCAGCATCCTTATCTCCCACAATCATTTGTAATCTCAACAAGTTAGAAATGGTTATCATCAGTATATGTTATTATTGATATGGAAATGACGATACAAAATCTATAAATGATTTAAGATGACATGTTAGGTGATGTTTGGTTCATTGGAATGGACTATGATAATCAGGAATGATAATGAAATGCAAGAGAATTAGAATGGGACATAGGCATATGATTATGAACGAACTTGATTGTTTCAATGGCAGTTGTAATTAGTAGGTGAACCTATAATACTATGAGGTTACCCATGAGAATGGTATGTAATATGAATTGTAATGAGACCAATGACAATTCCTTAAAGAAGCAAAATGGAACTGTGCTTAGGAATAAAGGTTTCTACGGCTAATGGCTAAACCAGATGTTGGAATGAGAATAGGTATTCCAAATCTATTCACATCCCATCCCACATAATCAAACATTCCATACTGCCATGTACATTCCACCTATACAGGAATCCATATACCCCTCTAATTTTTAGGGAGCCAACCACAAAGACCAGCAAGTAGCATGATTGCAACATTCCACTAATTCTTTCTTAACCTTCTCTATAAACAAGGACTAACCCAAGACAAACCAAAATTCATTGAAAACCTGGTCCAAAGCTTTATTGCTTTGGAACAATGCAGAAGAAGGTGCTGCACAGATTTTTTGTTATCTATTGACATATTACACATTAGTTTGGAGAAATATCTAACATATGAAATCGATGATTCCCTCCCCCCCATCAAGTTATAGCTAACACTAATCACATTTCAATCATCATGTTAGCTCTAATCTTTCTAGTTCTTATACTTCGTTGCTTACAGGTACTGACATTATATTGTGGCACGGCAAATCTGGCAAGATTGTGGGTAATGTTGATACAAACCAGCTAAAGAACACCATGGCAGCTATATCACCAAATGGGCGGTTCATTGCAGCAGCAGCTTTTACGGCTGATGTGAAGGTGAAAAGATCTACATGCTTTTCTTGAGTCAGTCATTTCATTATAGTCAATCCCTGTTTATCCTACTTATGATGGATTTTCCTTGGCCTGTAAAGATAAATGACATGTATTATGATGGTTTGTCATTATCTATTTGTTGAATAATTATATATTTTTTCCTGTTTAATTGGCATCAGGTTTGGGAGATTGTATATGCGAAGGATGGTTCAGTGAAGGAGGTTACAAGAGTAATGCAGCTAAAAGGGCACAAGGTTATATTTCAATTTTAAACTACACAATATAATTAAATCTAGCCCATTCCATAATACGACGTATCTGCTCTCACTTCTAAAACTTTTGTTTTGCATTTTCCTTCAAGTAGTTCTGTTTGGTCTGTTGATCAACACATTTATACTAACTCTTGTTCACGCTATTGCTGTTTAGAGTGCGGTGACTTGGTTGTGCTTTTCCCCAAACTCTGAGCAAATCATCACCGCATCAAAAGATAACTCAATTAGAATTTGGAATATTAATGGTATGTTTCTTTTTTTTTTATAGGAAATTGGTATATGTTGTTGGGTCCCTTTCATTTTATTAAAATATTATGTTGTGATTTAAAATTTAATCATCCATCCTGACATTGTTTCTTATCCTTTTCTTTAAAAGTTCGGTATCATATGGATGAGGATCCAAAAACACTCAAGGTGTTTCCAATTCCACTTCATGATTCAAATGGTGTTACTTTGCACTATGACCGCCTTAGTGTATCTCCTGATGGAAATATATTGGCAGCTACCCATGGCTCGACATTGCAGTGGTTATGTGTTGAAACTGGAAAAGTTTTAGACACTGCTGAGAAGGCTCATGATGGTATGCTTCATTTTTACGCAAACTATATCGCTAGCATAGCATATCATAATCACTTAATTCACTTTTATTGGATATTGTCTCTTCAGTTATGTCCACCACCATCAAGATGTTATCTAAGCTTTGGAAGATTAACCACTTCTGAATCCTTACTGCATTTTTCTTCTCATGCAGGTGACATAACTTGCATTTCATGGGCACCCAAGAACATTTCAACGGGTAAACTGCCTTCTACTGAAATGTTTACTTATTTTCTTTACATTGTGTATGTTTGAGCAGAGGAAATAGAGTAAGGGATTAAAAATTGAACTCAACTGAAATCATCTGTTAAGATGTTCTTTTGACATTAAGAAACTACATGAGAATCTACCTGCAGAAACCGTCCATGTGCGACCCTTACCTGTGTATAACACTTGAAGAAATAAGAAAAAGGGACTGAAATTTACTATTGTCCTTGCCCAAAAAATATAAATTTGTCAATGTTCTTACCAAAATAAGCTAACTTTAGTAATGCTTAAAATATGGAAACCATTTTGAACGGTCCCAGTATTACCGGTAATTCTTGTTCTTTAGAATATAAGGGATACCGTGTTAAATGTTAATTGCTTGGTAAGTTGCCAGTTAGTTGTCATAGTAGCTGAACTCAACGTACATGAACATATTTGATATTCGTGATATACTTACTTCTTCATTTTGTCTAACCATTTTTTCTTACAGGTGATGGGGAAGCATCGCTTTTAGCCACAGCGAGTGTTGATAAGAAGGTGAAGCTGTGGGCAGCTCCACCGCTCTCTTCATAAGGCAATCTGCTGGTTAGTGGAAATAGAAGCTTTGACATGACGAGCTGCTGATCTTGACATTGTGGTCATCTTTAAGGATACGTTCTCACCTTTGTTCCTTGTAGGTTAAAGAGCTTTAACAAAATCATGAGAAGTTCCAGACATATGCCATTGCCATCGGAGCCTCGGAGCTAGAAACTCTTTCGTTTTACTCTAGGATTGGAGTGAGAGTACTATGTTTCACTTGGCTAGCCCCTTTTTAACTGGGATTTTGGTGACTTATTTAATAGAGTTGAGAGTAATGGATTTGCTGTTTCAGCGTGGGACCTAGATGATCTGTTGATGCAAAAATCTGTATCAGTTTTTGAGGGAACATGGGGTGATGACTTCCATTCCATGATTAATTATAGTACTTATATATTTAAAGATTTTGGTTATTTATTCATCATGGAAGATTAGTTTGTTAACCTTTGCATTCATAATGAGCGTCACAGTGAAACTAATTGTGTAAGCAACTCATGTCTAAAATTTGCTTCGGTTGGGGGCTTGTTGAGTAGTGAAATGGGGAAACAAATATCAATTAAATTGGTCGGATAATATGAACCAAGTATGATGGTTGATTCTTTTTTTCGATTTGGTATAGATAGTTGATTTGAGCAAGGAAATAAAAATACTAACTAATGATAACGTAAATTTGATGCAACACGGTTAGACAAAGTATGGAAAAAAGAAGAAAGTTTCCAAATAAAAGTACGAAAAAATGTATGCTATGCTAGATAATCTTGATGTCCACAATATATAGTCACACAAAGGAATTCCAAAAATGTGGAGATGCGGGGTATCGATCCCCGTACCTCTCGCATGCTAAGCGAGCGCTCTACCATCTGAGCTACATCCCCATTTGATGATAATCTTTTATATATAAAATTTTTGTCTCATCCAAAAAGAGAAATGAGCCCCACATCTACATGAATCATCCTGTAACAAAAATAATAATATAATCATTTGTTACATTTTTTAAAAAAGGAAAATAAAAATTTATATGAAAGGTAAATTAGATATTGTCCATTACATGCACATATGACTCGTGAAGGAGACTCAATAATAATAGGCTAACCAAGCCATTTACAATAATTATATAAAAAAAAAACTAACATCTTCAACTAAATGATTCAAAAGTTGCAAGTTGTGAATCATTAAAAAAGTATGAAGAATGTTAAATTTATCATCCTGAATGAACATGTGACAGATCACACCTAACAATAGTTTTCAGTCAAAGATGTTCCAATAAAAATTTAGTAAAGACACCCCAAGTATTCAAACAAGAATAAAGGAGAATAACAAAACTAACCATACTAAGAACAAACATAATAAAAGATCGATCTAAAGAACAAGATATTAATAGCAATCCAAGAATCCCTAGATCTGACCACCGAGAAGATAGATAAACCTTACTCAAAATAACAATTACTACTCCCATTGAAATAATGGGATGGTGACAAACAACCATTATTAAAAGCAATAAAGTAGATAATCACTAAAAAATAAAATAGGGAAATAAAAACGCAAAAGAAGATTAATGGAATAACCAACCACCAACACATTAGACTTTGGGGTCACAACCAATCTCGAAGGCCACCAGATCCAGCCAAAGTCAATCCCCGTGATACCTACCCCACACTAAATTCGACCAAAGCCAATTCCAACGACCACCGAATGGAAACCCCAAAAATTATTGACAAAAAGCGTCGATCCTCCATTAGAAAACTTCTTCGAATGCACAAACAACAACCCCCAACCATAGTCCCGACCAAACCCATAAAATGGTTGGTGATCCACGAAGAGGAAAAGAACAACTCAAGTGACAGCGTATAATTTTTTGTTAAAATAATAATTTTTGTATTATAAAAGTTGTGAATTGTGATAATCATTTGTTATTTAATTTGTCTTTTCAACAGCAATAAATAAATAAATAAATAAAAATATTTTTCATAAAAAATTTACAAATAAATAGTACAAACTAGAAAATTGGATTATTTTATAAATACCTAAGAATGACAAAAATTTTAAAAATACGAAATCTAATGTATTTTTTACTTTTTGACAATTTTTTTTGTCAAACGTCCATGAAAATAAAATAAATAATAATGTGGAAGAGATAAAAAAAAAAAAAGATAAATGCTATTTTAAATCTTGTGTTTTACAAAATTATGGATCAGACCTTTTGTTTTCCTAAATAACAAATCAAATCTTCTTAGTTTTCAAAATAGTAAAATAGTACACTGAGTTCAATTTTTATAAATTTATTTTTAACATAAATAACTTGAAGCCAATTTTTTACTATGAACATATGCAAAATATGTAATCAGTCTAGTCATAAACACTTCCAAGTTAGCCTATATTAAGTTTTATTTTAATAAAAATTGAACTCAAGATACTATTTTGTATTGTTTTAAAAGATACAAGGTTTAATTTTATATTTAACAAAATAGAGAATTCGATCGGTAATTTTTGTAAAATACAGGTCCAAATGGTATTTACAAAGAAAAAGACTAATTAAAATTTTTATCTCTCAAACTTTGACATGTATTAAATCATGCTTCCTTAACTTTTCAGGTCGTCCTCTCGAATTATTAAAATTGTTGGATTTAAGGAATTTTATCCAATTTTACTAATGCAAATTTAAGGTTAATAAAAGTTTACGAGAAATAATTTGGTCCAAGTTAAAGTTTAGAAGTATAATTTATTTGATGTTAAAGTTCGGTGATACAATTTAATACTTAGATAATTATAATATTTGTAAAATTAAATAAAGTTAAAAAATTCTTAAATCCAATCATTTTAATAATTAAGTAAGAGTTTTAATCTGCAACTTAGGGGCATAATTTCGTAAAGAGTTTTAATCTGCATCTTAGGGGCATAATTTCGTAATAAAAAAAAAAAAAAAAGGAAGTCCAGTTCCCGACTTCCCGCGCTACATCACACTAGAATCACTAGCCTTTGACCGCCTTGCTTAATAGTTAATACGGTATTAGAAGTTGCCACGTCACCACCCAAGCCGAGTTTTACAAAACGCACCGTCGTTTATAGTCTTCTTCAACCTCTCCTCCATATCCCTAGGGTATTATAAGTCTCGTTTATGGCATGCCCTCTTTCCTTAAACCTTTACCGTCATCCCAAGTAAGAGAAAAATGGCTTTCTGGGGTAAGTTGTGTCATCTTTTTTGGGTCTTATTTTCTCTTGATTTTGGTCGCGTATTGGTTGCTGATTATAGACTTTCAATATGTATTTCTCAAAAAAATTCCGATCATTTTTTTTTTCTCTTGGTAACCAAGAAGCGCTTGCATGTTGTTTTGAATATTTTCAGGAACTGAAGTAAAACCCGGAAAGCCTTTCACTCATAATGTTGATGATACGAGAAGTCGGCTCCATGTTTCGATGGTAACTCTCTTCTCTTAAAGTTCTTTTCTTTTCCCCTCTCTGTATAATGTTTTTCTCGATACATAGGGCTCATGGTTTGGAACTGTTGATGATACTGAAATACAATTTGAGGTTGTTTATTTCCTTTTTTTTTTTTTAAGTCAGTTCTGGTTTCTTGATGTATTTCTAGGCGTCGCTTGGGATGGGGAAAGCGACAACGAAAAGTGTTCTTCAGTGTAATGTAGGAAACAAGAGCCCTGTTTTTCTGTGCTCTTTGTATCCTGAGAAGACTGAGTCATTGCAACTGAATTTGGAATTTGAAGAGGTTGACGAAGTTATCTTCTCTGTTATTGGCCCTCGGAGCATTCATCTCTCTGGCTACTACTTAGGTAGTAGTGGTCGAACTCGTGGTATAAGTGAAGAATCGTATCCTTTTTCTTAGTTAATACTCAGTAATGGTGGATTGATTTAATATTAGCCCTCTTTCTCTCTCCCTCTTATTTATATATATTTATTCTTTTTGTATTATTCCTTAACTCGAGTACAAGGGAATCATACGGTGAAGATATAGCTGACACAGACACCCAGGGATCAGATAATAGTGAAGAAGAAGAAGAATTTGAAGATAGCTTCATTAATGATGAGGACCCAGAAGTTTACCCACCCTCTCCCGTTTCTAATGATGGAGATGGAGGTACCACTGTTCTTCTAAACCATGCATAATGGTTTTTTCCCCCTTTGAATCTATCACTTCAAATTTATCAGTATATTTTCACAGCTGTTTATGGCCATTCAAAAATATATGCTTTCTTATCTTTTTGTTTTTCATCTTCTTTTTATTTATATATTCTGAAGTGTCTGCTATTTGTGAGTTTGGTTTAGATGATGGTCTGGATGATAACAAACCTCTGAATGGAAAGAGAAATTCTAGACGACGACTTAGGAAGAAATACCAACTAGTTGAGTCTGATGATGAGGAACAATTTCCAAAGGTGATTAAGTCGAATGGTGGAACTACAGTTCCGGTATTGGGCAGTGAAGATGATGAAGATAACTTCCCAATCTTCTCTTGTATTAAGAATCGAGCTGCTAAAAAAATTAAAATGGACGGTGAAGAAAATGCGGACAGGGGAACTGATGAAAACTCCAACAAGATGATAGAAGATGATGAAAATTATTATACTGAATCAAAAGGAAACACTGAGGGTATTGTTCTAGGTGATCAGCCAATAAGGTAAACTACTAATTAGTTGGTAACTTTTTTTGGAACTTATAATATGAACTTGTGTCTATAGTATGAGTTAAATAAGGTTTATTGTTTTCAGATTTATTTATTGGAAAATTGTATAAATGGATAAGAAAGATTACAAAGATGGCAGAAGATCATCTATAGCTACAACCAAATGCACCAATCTCTTATCAAATAAAAAAAAAAGACAGATCTTTGAGAACTTTAGTTGTAGAAATCGAACATGCAACCCAATGTTTAATCCTATCCCTCAAAGAATCATTATTTGGTAGGCATTTGGTCCAAGGTTTGAATCCCTGCAGTGCAGACTCAAAACCTTGGGGCCTAAAAAAAAAGAACAAAACAAAGGGTTCAAAATTTATGTTGTTTCTCGCCAAGGCTGAGTTTCCTCACCTAGCCTTCCAAGTTTACATAACATTCAAGGAAAAAAGCTAACAGCCCTTTTACTTTCCTATGTCAGGTAGACCATTGTTTGCTATCTAAGTGAACAGTGTAAGTAGTTGTTGGGTACATTAAGGGACAATTTCCTTTCTACTTTATTCCTCATAGCACTGCTTAGAAACTAAGATCATATTTGGAACTCCATTAACTATGAATTTTACTGTTGGTCGCCCTTATTTTTATTTTTCTCAGCTATAGGTCGGTAGTTGGAAGCCTTTATTAACCCTATTTCTATGTCTATGCAGGCAATCTGATCTTCCAGTTGATCCATTGCCTTCTGAAGTGGACTGCAGAAGTAAGGTTACATTAAAGCGGAAGGAGCGGTCAGCTGATGTGTCTATTGATAGTGACAAGACACACTGTGATAATGTCCTAAATGAAGTCAAAATGCAGCCATGTGAGGCAAGTACTGAAGATGGACAAATGCAGATGATGGCCCATGTTAAGTAAGTTTTCTGCTTTCCCTACTTTAGCTACAGACAGGTTGATATTTAGTTCATGCTCGGAATTTGTTAAAAGAGATTAAGCTAAGACAAAATTTTGCTGTTATGTCTGGCATTCTTGATCAGTCAAACTGAATCGCCAAATGTCTTGACACTTCCTTCCACTGAGGTAGGACACGAAAATGATCAGAAACAGAAGAAAAAGAAGAAAAGGAAAGCGCAGAAGAATGAGAATAAATTTTCTGATGTTGATAGCAACTTAATGAATGATGTGAAAGAGAATAATGACATTCAAGATAATTCAAGAGTTGCCAGCGTTGAAGATCTTACAAAAAGTGAGGAAATTTGGGAACCAGCCAATGATCAGTGAGTTCTTTTCGGCTTTTGCTGATAAGATGATAGCCATTTTATAGCTTTTCAATCTTTGTCTTATGTCTTGCATTTAACACAAAATAGGTCCTTGCCATAATAACTAAATCATGGTTCTCTTTACTTTTATTTGCTCTTCATGTGATTGATAAGTAATAAAAATATTTGGACAACTTGTGTATGAGTTTTGATCGCAATTCCCACAGATTTGCTGACGAAGACCAATCTGAAGGTAAGAAAGTTAAGAAGAAGAAGAAGAAGAAAAAGAGTAAAGTAAAAGAGAATGGGGAGGTGGTCAACACAGAAGAAAATAACACTTTTCTGAAGAATAAAGAAGCTAAACCAATACAGGTTCGATCCCTTCAGAATGGATTGATTATTGAAGAGCTAGAATTGGGTGAACCAGATGGGAAAGTTGCTGTTTCTGGGAAAAGGGTAAACTTCTTCTGTTCTATTGTTGATTGATCTAATAATGACTGTTTCTTCTACGTTAGCCTTATCAGGAAGTATTCACGTAAATGCGGTGGTTGAAACAACTTTGGCTTGATTTCAGATAAGCGTACATTATGTTGGAAAGCTGAAGAATGGAGAAGTTGTTGACTCAAATGTCGACAGTGATCCTTACAAATTTCGCCTAGGTATAATGAATGCTACAATCAATCTGCTCTTTTAAATTTGTTTTGTACTCTAACTTCTGTTCCCAATCTCAGGTGTAGGAAAAGTCATAGAGGGTTGGGATATTGGTCTTGAAGGTATTACTCAACTCAAATATACAACGTTATATTCCAGCTTATTTACTTTTGTTTATATTCATGTGGAAAGGGCTGTAATAAATTAACCTTGCTTGGTCTTCAGGTATGCATGTTGGAGAAAAGAGAAGACTTACTGTACCCCCACCAATGGGGTATGTCTTGTTTTTATTTACGTTTTTCTTAGTTATTACTATGCTGTGATGTTTTACTCTTTGGGGTGCAACTTTTAATTGTTAGTTTCCATGGGTTTGCAGTTATGGGAGCGAAGGAGATGGTAAAAATATACCACCAAACTCATGGCTGGTTTACGAAGTTACATTGGTCAAAGTTCATTGATTAAATCACCTATTAATGGCTTCAAGAACAGACTATTAAAGTGAGTGATTGGATGATAATTTTTTTGCAATGCCTGATGGACAATCCCCAAATTTTGTTATAGATATATGGCTTTTTTTTTTTTGTAAATTTGTTTCACATGTATTTCACTTTGTTTTTTCCATTCAAAAAAAAAAAAGTTCAAATATGTGTATTATGGAAAAAAAAAATTGTAAGTGGTACTTTGTAGTGATGACAATTGACAACAAACATATATAAACGATAACAGAAAAGAAAACTAAGGTGCAAAATGAAAAGACGACTGGAGCTCAGATGATGATATAAGGCCGCAGTAATATCCATTATTGACAGTTTTTTTTTTAATGCAGTTAAACACTCTCAAATATCATTTATTTTTTGCAGTCAGTAAATTTTAATGCAGTTAGTAAATTTAATGTGTTATTTTTTTTCAGTTAATTATTAATATAAACTGTTAATATATATTTTTACATATATATCACATTTATATTAGTACAAGTGAATTATTATTTTTAGAATATAAAAATTATTTTAAAATTTATAATATTTTTTTATTTTTATTTAATTTTAAAATAAATTTTGGAAATAATTTTTAAATAATATTAGGTGTACCTGTACAAAAATATATATATATATAAGTAATTTATAGTGAGAATTAATCAATTATTGCAAAAAATTTTAGTGAAATAATAATTGTGAGAGTTTAGCCGCCAAATATAAATAAATAAAAACGACAGTAAATTAGTGAAAACGACTTGGTTGTGAAGGAAAAAGAAACAAAACCAACTCGGGTACGAATCCAACAATAATAAATGATTGGTTGGTTGTTTCTGAAAACGTAATTTAAATATAAATTCTATTTTTTGCATAGAAAAACTTAAGACACCAAAAAAATTACTCCCAAAAAAGAAAAGAAAGAAAAGAAAAAATCGAAGAGTCTCTCTCTCAGTTGCTCCTCCGGCCAACACACTTCCCCGAGAACTCTCTTTTTAAGTCTGAAGAGTAGCAAATAGCTTAGAGAGAAAAATGGAGCAGGTTCTAAGAATGGCTTCCATGGCTACCCCAAGCCCAACCATCTCCTGTTACATCAAAGCCAAAAAGGTTTCCAAGCTTCCTCTTATTGTAAAATGTCAACAACCACTTGAAGAGCCAAACAACGTCAAAGTTCCTGACCCGATTACTCGGAGGTTCTTCCGTTTCCCATTTCTTCTGATTACTCTACCATCCATAACTGCATTCTAATCCAAACTTATTGCTTTTCTTTTTTGGATTTTCAATCAGAGAAATTATTCTGAGGAGCAGCGAATTTGCCATGGTCGGTGCCATCTTTAATTTCAGGTTCTTGGTTTTCACTCCCGTAAAATTCACTTGTTATAATTCCAACAATCATGTATAGTTGTATGCACATCATATGCACTATCAGATGATTTCGTTTCATGTTTTGATTACTTAATTGTATGAATTTGATGTTTTTAGTGGGAAAAAGCCTGATTATCTTGGGGTACAGAAAAACCAACCGGCTTTGGCTCTTTGTCCGGCTACTAAAAATTGCGTTTCAACCTCAGAAAGCGTTGCTGATCTAACTCATTATGCTCCACCATGGTTAGTTTCTTCTTCAACTCTATTTATTTGACTTTATTGTTCTTTGTCCCATACTTCCTATAGAATCGGATTCAAATTTTGATCATGAAAAAATTTAATTTAGGTTGAAATTTTGAGGAAATTTTGGATTTTACAAGTAAGAACAATAGGCTTTT
Source organism: Cannabis sativa (assembly GCF_029168945.1). Lineage (NCBI taxonomy): Eukaryota > Viridiplantae > Streptophyta > Magnoliopsida > Rosales > Cannabaceae > Cannabis > Cannabis sativa. The sequence goes on along the minus strand of NC_083601.1, from coordinate 35,336,362 downwards.
GGCTAACTCGCTTTACCAAAAGATAATAATATTATAATTGAAATCAAAGGTCAAGAAGGACCAACAATGTGGGGACCCTGTAATCATTTTTTAATCATGATCTGTTACTAACTTAAAAACACATGAACCATGAAATTGGTCAATTGTCTAAACAAAATAAAAAATAAAATAAACACGAAACATGTGCATCAATTCTCACCGTCCATTGACAATAAACAAATACTGTGTCGATTGCTTTTCTTACTTTATTTATTTTATATTGTTGTTTTTCAAGGAACTACAACGGTGGTAGGAAAATGCCTGTAAGCAGAGATGTGGCAATGAAGGAACTTCTTGAAGTGGTAAAAACACATTTGCTCATTTTTATTGTAATGATTATATGAAAGTTTTAAACTGGAGTAATGCCAGTACTCAATTCAGAAACCACTTGTTGCAGATCAATTCGACAAAACCAGATAAATTCACACCGATGGTATTGGAAAAGAAGGATGATTATGTGAGAGTGGAATACCAAAGCCCCATTCTTGGTGTAGGTGGATTTATTAGTAAAAAAAATTATGTTTTTAAATTGAAAAGTTTCTTAGGCATGTGTTGAATGGTATTACATAAAGCTACTGATGTTTGTTGCAACCATTAACCATGCAGTTTGTGGATGACGTTGAGTTCTGGTTCCCACCTGTGAAGGATTCCATTGTGGAGTACCGATCAGCTTCGCGGATTGGCAGCTTTGATTTTGATTACAACAGAAAGAGAATCAAGGTTATCTCTTACTTTATTTATTTTTTATTTTTTGTAAGGTTATTTTTTACTTCATAAAAATATTTATCTTTACAGTTTTGCTGAAAATGATCCCTCATTCATTTCTCTAATATTTTACTCCTAATTAGGCATTGCGGCAAGAGTTAGAAAAGAAAGGATGGACTTCTCAAGATAGTTTCTGAAAAGACTGACATCTGCCATTCAAAAGCAATTTCATAGCTCTAATGACATTTCTGAAAATTCAATGAAAAATTATATTTAGCTTTTGTATGGCAAAAAAAAACCAACGAAATTTTCATGCCAAGTTAATGGTTAAATTGTATGATGAATGTATGAAATTTTTAAGCCCAACCAGACCACTATTGTAATCTAATAATTACTTTTCCTTGTTTCCATCTACTGCAAGTGTGACAGCAATTTTCATACCGATGATATCATTTTTGAAAATCCAACAAAAAAAGTTGCATCTCTAGTCAATTTAATAGCTTTTGAATAGCAACAAAAGAAATTTCCATTCTAAGTTATGGTTAAATTTACTTCTTGTATTATAATTGCTTCAAGTTTTTGAAGGGTAATCAGAATTTGAAATAATGGCATCTCCATTACAGGCATTGCAGTTTTTCGACTGTAAATAGGGAATAAGGAAAGAAAAGAATTTGAAATGGTGTAAATGCCCAAATTGTTTAATGTGAGCTTGAGCCATAGAAATTCAACTTCTCTTTTAATACTAACTAAAATATGAGCTCGTGAATTCATCATACGTTCCCAGAAACCATTTCCTTTTTAAATGTATACAAGGATAAAGCTAACTGCATTCTCAAGTATCACATAAAGTCTGCAACAAGAAACTCATGACTGATAAAAAGGGAAATGCAGCTGTTCGTTAGGTTCACTCATCATAAAGCTAAACCACAATCAAAGAGAGTAGAAAGTTGAATGACATTTCATGATCTGAAATCATTCAAAGATACCATGCAATTCTAGATTATGCTTATGAAAGACAAATAGCATGGGTTTGTGGGTCTCGACAACTAGTCTTTCCTGAGTTCCATATGTTCACGGCGTATACCATCAGCATTTAGGATGACAATTTCAACACTGTCTCCCTGCCAAAACATCCATCACAAAGTTTAAAAAACAAGATTCTGAGTGGCAAAAGGGAAAGAAGAATAAGACCATTAGCATTTAAACTTACAGTGTATATATCTCTCTCAGTTGCAGCAACAAAGACTGTTTTCACCAAATCAATTGCTTCTGCTTCAGAAAGTGGAGTGACAGAATCCTGCGATTGCAAGAAATTTGTGGACCAGACAAAGGCAGAATAAGGACAATTTATACTTAAATGAATAAAATAAACTTGAGGTCAAAAACTATACCTGAGCAGGCAATAGAAGAGGGCTTGGAGACTTTAGACGCTTATCCAAAACAGGCATGATAAGTGTTGATCCAGAACCTTGAGAGCTATATCCAACCTTCTCATATGAACCAACAGCATCGTATGTGAAGACGCAACCCTTGCCTATTGAAATCAATACATCTAATTAGCATGCAGAAAGTTCATCAAACAGGAACCGTCAGAGTTTTATCAATTACCTTCACTATCGAGACCACCTAAAACGTTGAATGAGTAGTAAGGAAAGAAACGTTTGTAGTAAAGAGTATTTGACAGCAATTGGGCCATAGCAGGGCAGCTCATTTGTTTGTTATGTTGATGTTGATAAATCTGAACCAATATGAATAATAGATGAAAACAAAAACCAACTTGTATTTTTTTTTTCTTTTAGAAAGTATGCAGATATGTAAACTTATTCAACTTGGTATATTATTTGAAGCCTTACCAAATGTTTAGCATCCAATTGCTTCTGTAAGGCTCTCACATCAGCTTGAAAACCAGATGAAGCCATTATGGATTTATCAGCTCTGCGAGTTTAAGATAAATTACAAACATACACAGTAGCATTTAAACCACATCATCAAGAATCATAGGAGTCAATCTAAAAGCTTTTTTAATCTGTGAAAGTCCGATAAAAAATAATCAAGCAACACACGAGGAAATATGATTCATTTTATTAATGCTCATTAAATATGCAAAAATTTCCTATAGGGTGATAATCACACACACGAAAACATACATACATACATCTTGCCACCAAATTATCCAAATGAACATAGTGCAAGTGTAAAGGTTCGACTCAACAAAATGTACAACAGAACCGAGCATTATAAATTCATTTCTACACAGACCAATAATTAAACGTTCAGTGTACTGAGTCTGCTCCAACAGTTCAAATACCAATTTAGCGACCACAAACGCACTACAACCCTCTTTCACGAAAAAAAAAAATTTATGATCATTACCCAATAATCGAGTATTTTTGGTAAAGCATTCATTCATCATAAAATCTATCCTTCCAGCTAAAAAATTATCCTAGGCGAAATCCTAGCAAGTAAATATCTATTAAGAGAGATAGAGAAAAGCGTACAGTTTGCAGATTTTCGAGTAATCTCGGGTGAGAACATTGTAGCCGGTCGACATCCGAGTATCTGCTGCGATCACACAGTAATCCGCTCCGGCGATTGCCACACAGGATCTACAAAAGTCGGCCAAAAAACACATTAGACCCAGAAGAAAGGGTCCGTTTATGAAGAGAAAGAAGAAAGCATTTACCCGCCATTGTTGTCGTAAGGGGACCAGTTAGCGTGCTGCTTGTTCATGGTGAAGGGATGAGTCAGAGCAAGAGAAGGGTCTTAGGTTAGGGCTTGCAGAGAAGTGAAATTGGAGAATTGTGGTGTGACCCTTTTCTTTTCTTTTTTCAGATCTTGGCTTAGGCTGTCTTTAGCTTCAAGAAAACGAAAATGAAGAGGCCAAACGACGTCGTTCGCATTCTAGAAGTCTAAGAGAAATACTATTTTGGGCCTTAATGGGCCGACATTCCTAAAAGTGAACGTCCTGATCCGCTAAAACCCGGATTTGACTTTAGTCGCACTACAGATGGATGAGAAATTTGTAGAAATGCTATATTTATAGTTTTATTAAAAAAAAACATATGTATGTTAATAAATCATTTTTTTTTCTAATTTATTTGTTAACATTTTCCTGAAAAAAATCATTATTTTATCTTGTTTTCATAGTTATTTCTAAAGTTACTATAACAAATTTTCATATTTTTAATTTTCTTTTACATTGATATTTGATTAATAAATAAATACAAAATAAAAATATACATTTTATGTAAAATATAGTAATTAGTGGGGGGCATCTTAATAATTGTTAACAGTGTTACTATAGTGCCCCTAATTCCATTAAACATTATAGAATAATTAGTATTTTTATCTCCTTATTTTTTTACACTACCAAGTTGTGTCTCTTATAATATACGGCATGTTTCGTTAATAATACCCATCGATATATAATTTTTACTGGTCATTTCATCATATTCTATTCAATTTTATTATGAGACAAGTGATGCAGTAGATGTTAATTGATAAATTGATACAAATTAAATATATGTAACCTTTTTTACATTAATGACTAAAAAACTAAAAATAAAAGTATAAATTCTTATAAAAAAAAGAAAAAAAATCTTTTATTCTATTATTTATTAATGTAAAAATTGTAAAGTATATAATTTACATCCATTAATCAACTATCATCTACCACTTTACTCATTTTATGATAAAATTAAATAAAATATAATGAAATGATACTGTAAAAATTATATTTTAAAGAATAAATTATATTTTAAAGAATATTACTAACTAGTCGTATAATATAAAGGCTGCAACTTGACAGTATAAAAAATTTATAAGTCAGAAATATTAATTATTCAAAATTATATCATACAATGTACAAAAACTAATTATCGGAAAGAAAATAGGGGATATCTTCTAAGTTGCTCATCAATTAATTGTTTTTGTTTTGATAAAATCACATTAGCTATTTTGGGAATTTTTTGTCTTAGTTAATAATCAAATGATGGATTTCTGCTGTGTTTTGAAGAGATATTCACTAGAGGAAAAATCATAATATTTATGTCAACCTACGAGGAATCGATAAATTTCTGGAGCTGACAGATTTGTGTCGAGACTCTGAGTAAGTGGCGGTTAATATTTTTACCATTTTTATGTCAAATGGATATAAGTTAATTATTGTTTTTCTAAATAGTTGATTGTTGGTATAAATTAATATAGCACTAGCCATAATGTACATTTTCACAATTTACCATAAAACAGAAACTTTTTTAGCTGTAGAACCCAGAATCTGATTTACATTCTTGTCATATGTGTATAAATAATCAGCCTAAACAAGCACAACTGTAACACCTAATCTGATGAACCAGGGTAAAAGTTTGAAACACAATCCTGATCGACATCTGTTACTTTAATAGTAAACTATGACAATACATATGGTTTGAAAAATGCAACTTTATCGTGTAACTCTTGGACAGAGAGCAATACACAGACCATTAGATCATCAGGTGCTTCCTTGACCCTTTAAAATGAACAGCCTCCATTCAAGTTATGGAAACAAACCACCATTTTATATTATAATCCCCACCTAGTAGGGGAACAGAACTCCATAAACACTCCCAAGACATAGATAAATCAAGATTCTGATGACAAGTTACATACATCTGTCCGTAAACAATATACTTTACCATCTAAAGGCATTCCATGAAATTAAACTGTACCTTCTGGTGGTATCCAATTAATTATGTATAGCATAAGGTCAAATTAATGTTGAAGCTTCCCTAACATCTTCAATAAGAGCCTGGTCTTTCAGGAAACTCTGTCAAAAGATGGATGAGATTTTACAACCCATCCAAGACTTGATTGATCACCAAGCATACAAGAAAGCATTTTGGTATTACTTGTACAAAAAGAAACTATTTGCCCTGCATAACAAGAAACAGTATCCACTATCCAGGTGAGAGCACTCTAGTACTTTTGTTTGTTGCAACTAAATTGATCTACAGGAAAGAAAAAAGCTGCTGAAGTTTGGTTTTTTCTAACCGTAACTGCAATGAGTAGCTTCTGCAGCCTCCTCTAGATATCGAGGTGGGAATAAATAGCGCACTATCTGATCTGATAATCTACGACTACCAAGTATAGTTTGTAGGCCAAAAGAATGAGCTCTGTAGCCACAAGACTAATAAAGATTATTGATATCTGCATAGCCCCACAATTCAACCACTGACTATGGTCTAAAGAATAATATGCAGAATAATAAGATTTAGAATTAACATGTTAAGATATATAATGCCAAAAAACCAACATAAGTAATTTGGGAAGAGCTCTGGCAGTACACATAGCAATGGTCAAAAAAATTACACAACAAATTTCAAGTCCTGGTTGTATGAAACTTCTCTGTTGTTCTTAAAGTCCAGTAAATTATATATGATGCAGAATAGAGTGGATAATGAATATAAAAATTCTGCGGTCAGCTGCTAGTTAACAGGAAAATGCTCACAGCTTGTTTCATGGTGCATATCGATGACAGTGGCATCTGGGTACAGAATAATGCGTGAAAGACATACATTGAAACATCAAAATACATAAATATATACCCTATCAAACAATCTAGAAATGTTAACCCAAGTGTGACCAAGAGTTATCATAATAATTATCGACTATTTAGGATTTTTACCCCCTGAACTTTGACATGTAAAAAATATCCTCTGAACTATTGTTGGATTTAAGGACTTTTATTTAATTTTAGTAAATATTTCAGTGATTATTTATATACTAAACCATGCTCACCAAACTTTAATATCTACCAAATCATGTTCCTCGAACTTTGACATATACTAAATCATGCTCCCTGTACTTACATCCATGATAGACTTTTTTACTAAAATTGGACAAAAGTCCTTACATTAAACAATCTCAATAGTTCACGGAGCATTTTTAACGACCATAAAAGTTCAGGGGACATGATTTGGTACATATCAAAGTTTAGGAGGCAAAAATCCTAATTAGCCTTATCTCAATACAAGTCTAGCAGAAAAAAAGTTTACAACTAAAATGAATAATCACAAGTCACAACCTATAAGCAAATTGATGATCGACTTTCCAACTTATCACGTAGCATAATTTATTCAAACTTGTTATAAAAAATCATGCTCAGAGTTCACCATGTCAGAGAGTTACGGAGCTACTAGTACACTAATAACTCCAAGTTTACTAGGTATACTATAAAATGGTTCCAGTAAGAGAATGAATATGAGCTCAAAGCACGTAAGCCATAATTTCCACAGTAAGCATATTACACTCCTATTAAAGTTTGTGAAGCTCGTTTGTGTTAAGTCTGTCCCCGAAACAAAAGACAGCACCGTTATGTTTGCATACATCACCGTTAACACATTCATTCAGATTTCAGACTCTCAGAGAGTCGTGAATCCTTTAGATTTCTCTCTCCTCATCCACAAGGAAGAGAAATGATCATACCTCCATAAATTTCAAGGCATATATTCTGCTAATATAATTAAGAAGACGCATTGGACCCTTCCAATTAAACAGTAGCATCACTATTCAATCAAAAGCTCGTTCTGTATGAAACGTTTTGCTATGTTTAGTGCCTCCAAATTTTGGCAACTAAAAATTCCATATGTTTCTTAGTTTTATATTGGACATTAAAGCAGTTCAACTTAGATACCCTCCTGTCAGCACGCAAGTTGGGGAAAATTGCACATGAATATATCTTTAATCATAGGAACTCAGTCCTAAGGTGACAAATCCTATTAAGGTAGCAATATCAAGTCTACAACTTCTCTGTCTAGTGTCTGTAATAATCAATCTGTATGAATTGACAGCAAAATTATATCCAGAATCTATGTAAGCACAGTTATACACCCCCAGGCACTAGAAGACTAGAACTGCAGCCTGAACAAAAATATAATCCAAGGAACTTTCTTAAAAAAAAGCCAAGGATCTTGATCAGAACTGCAAACACGAACTTCTGTAGAGTGTCAAAAATGGAAAAGAAAACGAAAGAAAAGTTGGAACCTTTTAATGTAGATGATCTGGAAGACAAACTGGTGAAGAACATTCTTTAGACTTTGCAAACAATCAAGTACTGTACATCCTGAAGACAGACAATGTCATCTTCAACATCAATGCCTTAAGTTATTGGAGTAGCTACTTCTATTTCATTTACATAATCTTTTGAACTCTCTTCAAACGTAACTGTTCATCCTATTAGTAGAAAGTAGTGCCACAGTTGAAAACACTTGAAAATGAATAATGAATTATATACTAAGGCCCAAAGAGAAAAGATTTTGTTCAATGTGATCCTTGAAATGACCAAATGTAGCTTCAAATTTCCATATCAAAAAATCCCATCTTCATCTTCTGAATCTTCATCATCATCGGTATCCCCCAACATATAGTCCTCACCCGTTTCCTCTGCAATCCAATCATCATTTTCCTCTTCCCCTTCAGAAAATGCTGAAATTCTCACACCATTAAATTCAGAACTCGATACCACAAGTTCATCCACAACCTTATCCAGACGACTGTCAATCTCCAAATCTTGATCAAAATCCCCAGCTGAGAACAACCCATTATCATCAGTATCAAAAAGCTCACTGCTTCTCCGACTCCTGGGAACCAAATTCTTCTCTGAAATCTCCCCATTCTCAACCCCAGTCCAAGGCACCCACACATCAGCATGCCTCCCCAAGGCCCTATCCCAATCCCCGACCACCACAGTCCCCAAATTCGCATCCCTAGCCTTTCTCAACATCTCTGAAAAATCAGAATCGTCCGAGACCAAAAACAACCAGTCAATCCCTCGGCTCATAGAATGCTGCATTTGCCTCTTCAAAGCCCAATCCGCCGCTTGGGGCTTATCCTCCACGGTCTTAACAAATATCCCAGCACGCCTAAGCTCCGACGCCAAGCCGTACCCAACCTTGGGAGTAAGCAAAGACCTCGCCGCCTCGTTGTACTTGTGGTTCCCGGCTATGAACCGCTCCTTGAAACGCTGTCGTTTCTTGCCCTTAAGCGATCGCATTCGATTCAGCTTCTTTTGGCGTTCGCGCTCGTGGAGCTGCTTGAAGTGTTTCTTAAGGTCCAAATTGGTCTTACACTTGCGGCCACATACATTGCAGACGTAGGTGTCAGTGTCTGGGGGTTTGACCAAGCCCTTCCGCTCAAGAATATCAAGGTGTTTACGCTCGCGGCGCTGCTCCATAACCCATTGGGGTAAGTGGATAAAGGCGTGGCGGTTTGCGTAGGCGGAGGCATCGACCACTTCGCCGAAGTGCTGGGCTACCTGCTTGAGCGCCATGGCGGCCTCGTAAGGAGGACCACGAGGGGGTTTGTTATCGAGGTCCCAGAGGATAACTACCTTCTTCTTCTTAGGAGCGTAGACGCCTTGCTTGGTCTTGAACATGTCGATTTCGGAGGCAGAGGCGCAGGCTGTGATGATGGGCCATTTGAAGGAGATGGGTCGAAATGAGAAGTTGGATTTGAGGGATTGAAGGTGATCGGTGTGAGGGCGGAAGAAGAGGGAAGGAAGAAGTGGAAGGGTAGGGAAGGCGCTGGTAGAAGCGTTGCATATGCATACGGTGTTCATTTATCTCTACTCTCTGGAGTCTGGACGCCGATGGTGGATGAGATCATGAGAGTAGAGAGCCTCAGCCTCAGTGCTCGTTTGTTTGGAAATTAAATTATTATTTCAAATTTTATTTTAAAATTAAATAAAACTACAAAAATAAAAAATAAAAAATATTATAATTTTTAAAATATTTTTTTTTTATAATTTTTGAATAATATTAATAATATTAAGTATACCAATATCGGGACACGCGTGTAAGTGTACACATAGATAATTCATGTTAACCGTCAAAAGTTAACAAAATTTAAACTTAAACAATTAAATGCAAGTAAAATAATAATTTAAAGAGTTTAGCGGCAAAAAAACTCTAAACTCTAAACTGGAGTATTACTATTGCTTAACACACAGTGGATGTGTTCACATATGGTTTTGTTTGAGATTTTTTAATTTTTCAAACTAAATCAGTATTGTTATTTTTTAAAATTTAAAATCAAACAAGATCAATTAAATAAGGTTAATTAGAATTTTTGTCCCTTGAATTTTTAAGGTTGTTGAAAATGCCCTTGAACTATTGAGATTGTTGGATTTAAGGATTTTTGTCTGATATCATTCAATTTTACTATTTCAGTGATTGCTTATGTACTAAACCACGCTCCCCAGATTTTGATATCTACCAAATTATGCCTATCGAACTTTGACATGTACTAAATTATGCACCTGAACTTTCATCCATGTTAGACTTTTTTACTAAAATTAGAAAAAAAATCCTTAAATTCAACAATCTCAATAATTTTAACGACCTTAAAAGTTCAGGGGGCATGATTTGGTACATATCAAAGTTCAGAGAACAAAAATCTTAATTAGCCATTAAATAATTAAACTTAAAATCAAATTAGTTTGATTCAAAATCATAATTTGTATTTCATAATTATTATTTTCTTTTTTTAAAAAAAAAAGAAGTAATTGTTCATTATTTTACTTTCAATAAGTTTATAACACATACATAATAATAATAAAAAATTAAGCAATATGAATATTCTCAAAAATTAATCCTAAATATCAACATTTCATAAAAAAATATATATATAAAGAATTATATAGATTAATTTGTTTGAAATTGCTATCAAGAATTTTAAAACTATAACTTAGCTAGAGAATTATAAATGATTTGGATTGACTAAACTATTCACACCAAACTTATTTGTTCCAATCTAAAATGATTTGTATAAATTAATTGAAGTTTAGAACTAGCTAGAGAATTATAAATGATTTGGATTGACTAAACTATTCACACCAAATCTATTTGTTCCAATCTAAAATGATTTGTATAAATTAATTGAAGTTTAGAACTACAAATTACAAATTATATGAATAGCCCTAACACACAGAATATGCACTTATAAAAATATTCTTAATAGTACATTTCCAATTAGGATAAAAAAAAATCTTAAGAAAAAAGAAACAAGTTGAACAACATTTCAATCATAGTCAACTCAATAGTAAAAATAAAGATTATTTACACTTTAATTTTTTACTTATTTAATGTGGGGCCGAATTTTTTTTCAAAAACACTGTTTTTTTTTATTCAAAAATATTGTGTAAGTTTTGTACTGTGTACTATGTTAAATTTTTACTGTTGTTCTATAATTATTTTTGAGTTGTTTTTAGTTATTATGTTTTGTGTTTCACTGTTGATTTATAAAAACACATTATTTTTTTAAAAAAATACCGTGTGACAATATTTTTGTAAAATTTAACCCAAATTTTAATATTTTTGTAAGTTTTCTTAAAAATAAGGAGAATTCTCATAAATATGGGAATTGAGGGTATAGTTTACTTTTTTATGGCATAAATAAATAATACTATGGAGTTATGTGTTTTTTCATTTTTTTACATTTATATGAGTTTTTTTATGTCATATTTTTGTTAAAAAAAAGTAGAAATTCTATATTTGTAAAACAACAATAAATTTTACCGAAAAATTCGTCGGCACCGAGAAAATCACCTAAAAATTCATTGGCGCCGAAAAAGTCACTGGAAAAGTTAGTGTCACCGGAAAAGTCGTCAAAAAAGTCATCGAAAAAATCATTGTCGCCGAAAAAGTTACTAGAAAAGTCACCAAAAGTAGATATCTCGGATATAACTAAAAATATAACCGGTTCTATGAATAAAAACTAATAACTCAAACCGGTTATAATTGAAATATAACCGGTTCTGTAACATAATGAATAAAAATTAATAACACAAAATAACTCAAACCATTTATAATTAAAATAGAACCGATTATATAACAGTGTTATAATGAATAAAAATAAATAACACGAAATAACTCAAACCGGTTATTTTGGATGCCGCCTAAAGGTGATCTCTAGTTTTTTTGTCTAAATTTCTAAGATAACTTTGTCTTATATAAGTCACTTTGTTTGTAGTGACTCATATTTTAACTTTATATATCATTAGCTAAACAATTAACTTGTTGAGTGAAATTTTCTCTTCGAAAATTTTCATCATGTGATTCATATCACTCTTTCAAAAAAAAAATAAAAAAAATTATACAACATCATTTTATAGTAGTACTAAATATTTTAATGCTCCATAAGAAGAGTATTTTTTTTATATGACTGAATGCAAAATAGGATAACATTGGTTGTTTCAACAAAATTCATTTATTATTATTATTATTTTGATTCTAGTTAAAGTAATTTGAGCTTAGAAGTTTTTTCTTTTTATTAAAAAAAAGAAGTGTAATAACACTAGGATATTATGCAAATACCATATTTTTGTTCTTTGTGTGTAGTGAGATAATTTTTGATATATTTTTTTGAAACCAGATAATTTTTGATATTGAATCTCTACAAAAACACATTTTTTTAAAAATCGATTTCATGTCTCTTTCTTTTATTTGTATGTTTTATTAATTTTTTAAAAAGGAATTTAATTTAATTTAGACAATATAATTTTTTTCCTGATTTGAAAATTTATGCAATATAGTGATTCATAAATAAATACAAAATATACCATCGTATATATCAATTGTTGGGGTTCTTTTTTTTTTTTCAATTTTAATCAAAAAAAATAATAATATTACAAAAATATTTCTAATTGGCCAAATAAAAAAATATATAATCCAAATAAAAAAAAATTATACAAATATCTCTTACACACCTTTCAATCCAGGATCCATGTTTCCTGAAATTGAAATCTTCGTCTGATGCAACTTTTGGGAAACCACGCAGCAATCCAACACAATTGAAACGAAATCCAATCAGAAAGAGAACCACCATTAATTTCGGCGACTTCATCTAAGAAGACGACAAGAATCAATCAAAACAGGAGTTGTTTCGAATTCATGAAAAAAAAAATACAAAAAAATTACTACAAAACTAAAATTCAACTAGAAATCCAATTTAATTCGAATAAAACTAATATCCTGATTTCAATTTTCAAATCCAAAAAATGCAAATTTCAAAAAGTTGAATTGAAGTTATACAATCAAACTCAAGTATAATTCAAAAAAAAAATTACATCAATACTATAATAAAATATTTATCCTGATGTATTTTCATTATTTTCCAAATTTTTAATGGTGAATTTGTTCATATTAAATCACGAAGAAACATGTAGATAGAGTTACGTGCGTAGAAACAATGTTATGATTTTTAATGTTTCATAACAGTTGCATAAATATTTTGCTAACAGTTATTTCTCCACATATTACTATTAAGGTACAATAATTATCGATCAGTGATAAAAAAAAAAATATACTGACAAATAGTTTCTTACATATACACATTCACATTTTACATTTGGGCATTTTACAATTTTGTATACATTATTTTAATTAATTATAAAATATGTGCAAAAAAACTTATTATCATTTTCTCATACACTTTTATATATAATCAAAAACTTTTTTTCAATTTTTATTATAATATATATATGGTAATAATTATTGATTAGTATATATATAGTAATATTGGTTATGTTTATTTTTATGTTTACAATTATAATAAACATACTAATAATATAAAACATTTTATATATGTGTTTATTGGCTATGTTTATTTTTATGTTTACAATTATAATAAACATACTAATAATATAAAATATTTTATATATGTATTTATTTTATTTTCTATTAATTAAACATACTAATTTAATAAACAAAATAATAATATTCACATAAGTTTATATATCACTCTACGTGTGTTATGTTTATTTTTTTTTAGTAATTTTTTAGAAAACAAATAATATATATATAAAAAATTGTTTATCTTTATTTTTTTCTTTGTTTATTAATTGTGTCGTGTTTGTTTTTTTTAATTAAATAATTTTTGGAATTTATAAAGTTATGTTTGTTTATTTATTTTTTGATGTAAGAATTATACTTCAATAAAAAACTCGTTCACTAACTCATTAAAAAATAATCAATATATAAAAACAATAGAAAGAAAATATACTTATTTTAGTATAGTATACATTGACTATGTCTATTTTTATGTTTACAATTATAATAAACGTACTAATAATATAAAATACTTTGTATATATATGTTTATTTTGTTTTCTTTTTTATTAAACATACTACTTTAATAAACAAAATAATAATATTCACATATGTTTATTATATCCCTCTACGTGTCATGTTTATTTTTAATAATTTTAAGTATTGATTTATATTTATATACATTAATGTTTATAATTTTGATATTGTATTTTATTAAAAAAAATCTTATTAAATTACAATAATTCATACTAAAATAGATAATAAACATTTATCTTTTGATAAAAAAATTATTTAACTTGTTTATTTTTATAAAACTGTTTAATTAATTTTACGAAATTGTTTATTTTGAGGTTTAATAAACATATTAAAAATGTATGGTTTCATGTAATAAGTTTTCAAAATGTACAAATTTTTAAAATAATTTTTTTTTGCACATTTTTTGTAATTATTTTATTTTTGTTGTACATTTATGAAAAAAGCCCTTTACATTTTTAGTTGCAATTAAGTTACACGTTAGTTGGCTCGCAATAAATATACGTGTTGCATTACAGTTTCAACAACAACCCACGATCTATGCTTCCTAGGATTGAAACCTTCGTCTGATGCTACCTTCAATCAATCACCCAACAACCTTCGTCTGATGCAACCTTTGGTCACCCACGCAACAACTTTTATTTGATTAAAACCCTCGTCTAATGCAACCTTCGGTCAACCACCCAACAACATTTGTCTGATTGTGTAAGTGATAGTGCAAGAAGTATTTTAGTAATTAAAATTACATAAAAAGTATAAAAGTTGTCCATACTTTATGAAAGTATTTTTATAAATAAAGTGTCAATTTATACTTTTCATTTTTTTTTTGCTGAAATCTATATCAATATTATAATTATGAAAAATATATATTTTTCTGAAATGAATTATAAAAAAATGATTATAATTATAAAAATGTGCATGATGGGATCTGGGACAGCAGAAAGCTGAATGAACTTTTTGACAAGGAAACTGTTGGTAGTACCTTAAAGGGTGGAAAACCAAATGGTCAAGGTAAGGATAGGTGGGTTTGGACAAGAGACCCTAAAGGTGTGTTCTCTACTAAGTCTGCCTACCTCATCTAAGCTTTGGGAAGAGCTCCTTTTGGGAATGTTGCTCCTGCTATGTGGAACAAACTGTGAAATTCTAAAATCTTGGAACGTCATAAAGTCCTTTGGTGGAGCATCCTTTCCAATGCTCTTCCCCTGAGGGTCCTGCTTGCTAAGAGAATGAATATTGATGAGATCTCCTACCCCATTTGTGGGGTCGGGGATGAGACTATGGAACACCTATTTCTCTACTGCAATTTTGCATCCCACCTGTGGCGGTCTTCCCCGTGGGGTGTTATGCCGGTTATAGATTCTGGAGCCCGTATGTGGGATTGGGTTAGTTTTCTCTGGAACCTTAGATCCAAAGGGGTGGACACTGATGATTTGTTTCTTTATGCTTCCATAGTGGTTGACACGATCTGGAGGGCTCGTAATGACAAAGTCCATACCAACACTATGGGAAGTTTGATTCATTATATTGACTCTATCTCTTGTTGCTACGCAGACTATAGTTCTCGTTTGTCCATGCCGCCTCAGGATGCTATTTCTCCTGTTTGGTCCCCCCCGCCGGAGGATTGGGTCAAAATCAACTGCGACGTCCGTGTCGGAGGTGATTCTATGTGTGTGGTGGCGATTGCGAGGGATCATACAGAGTTTATCTTGTGGGTGGCTTCTAAAATGTTTCAGTTTGCTGATTCTCTTATTGGGGAAGTTGCGGCCTGTTTATTAGCTATGGAGACGACGGTCTCAAGGCAACATCCTTTTGTTATGGTGGAGAGCAATTCTGAGAGTGTAATCAAGAACCTAAAAGGTGGTGAATCTTTGTGGGGGCTTGAGAACTATACAAGACAATGTAATCTTCTCTCTACTTTGATGACTTGCTGTAATTTTTTCTTTTATTACTAGAAATTGTAATTTTGTGGCCCATAATGTGGCTAAATGGGCTTTTGCCATAAATATTAACGGTATGGTAGAGATATCTACTATTGCGATTGCTATCCTTTGTAACGACCATGAGGTCTAACTCTTTTTATTTATGTATAAACGCTTTTATTAAAAAAAAAATAATGTGCATTTTCTATTTATTTAATTATTATTTTTTTTAGCAAACACCCTAACTATTAATTAATCAACACTATTGAGGAATAAAAATAAACTAATATATAATTAGTCAAACTCAATGAGGTCAATAGCGAAGGGCTCTTTTTGCAAACATCGGTTGGAATCGTATAATAATAATTTAATATTTCCGAGTACTGCCATTCTCATCTCAAGGTTTATTAATGGAGAGCTTCTCTGGTTGAATTGAAATTGAATCCCTCAAATCACATATCAACCTTCCTTGTTCCTTCACATACCAAAAATCACCAAACCCAGAAAGAAACACATAGCAAAGAACAATTGGGGGCAACTTAACTCACAAAAAGGAAAAACCCACGAGAAAATACTAAGCTTCTCTCCAAGTTGGGATCGGAAGCCATGTGGGCCTTGTGGACTTGGCTCTTCTCCTTCTTCTTCATCTTAGCTCTGCTATTACTTCTCGGTTTTCAGGTTTCTTCTTCTTCTTCTTTTATTGTAAATAAATTTCAGATCATTTTCATGTAGCAGGATCAGAGTATATACAAATATATATTTTTATAATAAAATAAATAAATAAAATATCAACGATTGTTACCCGTTTGGATTCAAAATTTAAATTTGGTTTGGTCTAAAACGAAACATTTGTTACCATCTGCTTTGTGTAATGTTTCTGTTCCTTAACTTTTTTCTATTCTTTTCTTCATACGAAAACTTTGATACTTTCTTTTCCACCTAAATTTATAATTCCTTGAAAAATATTTGGGCACTTTATTAGAGAGTAGTGTTATAAATTAAAGAAGACCAATTAAAACTTCATGGAGTTTTTTCTAACCTCAACTGGAGAAGATGAGATTGTATTTTGTTTGACAATGGGGTGCACTTATCAATTATTTGATTTTTGTACTAACTTTACTGTTGAATATGTTTGTTGCAGCTTATATGCTTGGTTGATTTAGAGTATGATTATATCAACCCCTATGATTCAGCATCAAGGATAAACAATGTTGTATTGCCAGAGTTTATTACTCAAGGAGCTCTATGCTTAGTACTTCTTGCCACAGGACATTGGCTTGTGTGTCTATTGCATCTCCCATACCTGTATTATAATGTGAGACAGTAAGTTTCTTTCTTACCCTATCGAGATTTTGTTATGAAAAGATCAATTGGGCATTCTTTACCTTGATTTCAGAGTAAAACCTATTAGTCTCCATTATATCATACCTGTACCAGTTGCTGTCTGATTTACAAGATGAAGGCTTAACTGTAATGAAATGCTAGAACAGTTTGGAGAGATTATCTAACAGGTCTATATTTACTGTTGTGGTTAAATTCATATATCCTGAAGCAAAAACAGTGTTGAAACTAGATTTCTAGTAAATTTGTAAAATACCAGTAGTGTCTAATGCTTATAATCTAATCTGATCTGCACATAGACTGAAAGTATGCTAGTCGTCATATAAGATAACTATCATTGATGAGATTTACTGGGAAAATTGCTTCATGTAGATAACTCTATCTCATGTTAATTCGGTTTGCTATGTTAGTTTTCTCCTAATAGTATTTGGCCTGAGGATACTGAGGTTTAAGCTGCTACCATTATGATGATAACAATTAATTCTGAAATTAGAGTGGCATTAGTCATATCTGTTAATTTTTTATGAAATTTGGTCAGTCATAACTTGAACAAACTTTTGTAATTATTAACTGGCACAAATGAGAAGCTAAGGTCTTTATTTTACTGTTTCTCTGTAAGTTCAGTGATAACTGAACTAAAGAAACTACAAATCTTCTTCCTTAAATACCATGTTAATGCATAATTAACGAAACTACTAGTTCTTCCTTAAATACCACGTTCAGAAATGTTGCTGCAATCTAATATGATGGTGTGATTCTATTCAGATATATTCAGGGACAGCATTTGGTAGATGTAACTGAAATCTATAGTCAACTAAAAGTGGAGAAAAAGAAACGCTTCATCAAGATGGGATATCTCATTTTTCTTTTCATCTTCTCCTTATTTTGGTATTATCATAAAATCATGCTTTGGCCTGTTAGTTCTTTTATCATGTATCTGATTAAGTGAAATAGTTTACTCATTTCACGGGGTTGTATTTCAGGTTGCTTTTCAACCTTGGAGAAGAAGATGATTAAGAGAGCATTCTTGCTTTTTCTTGTGTATGATCAGTAAGTTTACAGTGTTCGAATCTTGGACAAATACAGTTCTGTTAAGTACACTATGATGTCTTGTATAAGCTAAGCTTGTTCTTATAGATTGGTATGATGCTTACTGACCTTTGTTTATGCTAGGTTCCTGCAAAAGAGATGAGGGAGAGAAAAAAATGTCTGGGATGCAGATTCAGGGTCTGTAAATTTAGGCATGATTTTGACGCCTAATATGTACTTGTATTTAACTATCCACCATTTTATTTTATAACTTTAACTCTCTCACTCATAACCGCAAGCTGCAAAAGCTACAAGGTTTGCGGCAATTCATTCTAGTTTTAGTTCCCTTTTGTGAAATTTATTTGTTTGTCTGGAGACATTTCTTTCTAGCACCATAAGCCAAATTTTAGAGACAAATCAAATTTGGATAAATGTCAATTCTTTCATACTATTGACAACTCTGCTTTACTCGATCCTCAGTATATTGATTTTATTTTTGGTAAATCCGATTTAGGGATAAACATAATATATCCACATATATAATTATATATATTGGTCAATTTGTTATGAGGTTAGGACGAGCAAAATTGTCTTAAGTTAAAAAAGTCCAGAATTGTTCCATCTTGATAGGTCATTTGGTATGGTGATGAGAAGCATATCCCTTTAACATTGTTCTATTAAAAAAAATAGTAGTAGCAAATATACCAAATCTTTCGAAAATAAAAATAATATTAATATTGTAATCATATCGAATTTTTATTAGTATCAGTATCACCCTAATTTAAGGTGTAAATGTTATTACTAAAATAAAAGTAAAAAATCCATAAGTATCGTTTTCCTAAATTTGGAAAGTAAAAAAACTCTCATCTTATCGTATCTTTTTTTTTTCGACACATCCCATCTTATCTTTTTGGTCGTATGAAATAAAGGGGCTTTTTAATTTAAAATACCTGATTTTTTTTACAACGTAGCTGAATTTATTTCGAAATTCAAATAATCAATTGTATTCCTTTTTTTTTTTTTTTTACATTTAAAGATATGTGCACACAATAAAGATATTGGTAAAAATTAATTCAAATGGAATTCACCAAAAACAAAAACACTTAGGTGGCGTTTGGTTGGAGGTAATAAAATGGAATGGAATGGAAATGAAACAATTTTCATTCCATTCTTTGTTTGGTTGTATTTTAAAGTATTGGAATGACATTCCAATGGAATGCTCTGTGACAGTCAGTAGTCCTGTGATCCGTAAGGGGAAATACCGGGTAAGCTGTGCAATCCCACACCGCCTGGGGAAAGTCAAGTGGGATGATTCTGAGACTGTGTAGGTATGGGACTACACAGTTGAAGAGGGCTTAAATGGATTGATTGGTACTACCTATGTCAACAAGGTGCATCTTGTTTTTCGGTAGCCCATCACGAAAGAACTCCACGATTAAGCGTGCTTGGCACAGGTAATTTAAGGATGGGTGACCTCCCGGGAAGTTTTCCCGAAGCGTGCGAGTGAGGACAAAGCACGGAAACACTCGTGTTGGTCTGTAGGGCCGATCGTCAATCCAGAAGCGCGGAGTGGCGTACTCGTGTATAAGAGCCATTCATTCCGTGGGTGTAAGGACCCCGATGGAGGCTTGAAGCGGGACGTTACAAATGGTATCGAGCCTTGACCCGGCGGAAGTGTGGTCGACGAGGACGTCGGACCCCGTAAGTGGGGTGATTGTGACGATCGGTAGTCTGTGATCCGTAAGGGGAAATGCGGAGTAGGCTGTGCAATCCCACACCGCACAGGAAGGTCGAGTGGGATGATTCGAGACCTAGGTATGGGACTACACAGTTGAAGAGGGCTTAAATGGATTGATTGGTACTACCTATGTCAACAAGGTGCATCTTGTTTTTCGGTAGCCCATCACGAAAGAACTTCACAGTTAAGCGTGCTTGGCCTGGAGTAATTTAAGGATGGGTGACCTCCTGGGAAGTTTTCCCAAGAAGCGTGCGAGTGAGGACAAAACACGCTAGAAACACTCGTGTTGGTCTGTAGGGCCAGTCATCAATCCAGGAAGCAGCCAGAGTGGCGTACTCGTGTATAAGAGCCATTCATTCCGTGGGTGTAAGGACCCAATGGAGGCTTGAAGCGGGGACGTTACATGCTCTTTCCACAATTTTGGTAGAATGACTATTCCATTTTAAAAATAAAGGAATGACCATTCCAATGTAACAAGAAAAAAAATTTAATTATTTTTTTATCAATTTTTTTTATTCATTTTAAATTTTATTCCATTCCTATTCCTATTCTCCTTCTCATTTCTATTCCTATATTTTCATTCCTCCAACCAAACTCCTCCTTAGATTCCACACATTTCTTTGCTTTCCCTTTCAGAAAAAAAAAAAAAAAAAAACTTCTGTGCTTTCCCAGTTACAACTATAATACCAAACTCCATTAAAAAACTTCCCCAGCATGATAATTTTTTTTTAAAAAAAAATCTTTTAGGGAGGGGAAACAAAAAACTGATAGAGTCGACATACAAAGCTAGATTAATACACATATATACACTCTACTACCATTACTATACTATCACTACCATAACAATGTCCAATATATATGTGCATATAGAATTATAAACTATATTAATATAGGAATTAATTTATTATTTGGAACTGAAGCTAGGAAGAGCTTGATGAAGTTAGTATCTCAGTGGCAGTAAATGGTACCATACATAGAAGAAGCCTCTCATTCTTCAACTCTTCTCTCCACCTTAAGTTAGTCCTGGCAATGAATTCTTCACTTCTCTTCTGCAATTCAATATCATCATTACCATCTTTCTCTTTGCAACCCAATAGCCATTCTTCATCTTCATCATCATCATCATCACTACTTTTATCATCTTCATCAATATCTTCATCATAGCCATCATCATCAAAACCATGAAAGTACACATCATCGCTATAATAATCTTTATCATCAAGACCATAAATATAATCCTTGTTTGCTTTTGCTGCCACTAGATGATAATCATGATAATCTTTGAGTGGTAAAGTTGAAACATGATCACAATCTTTAAAACGCTTAAAACTTCCGAATAAAATTGTGATAAAAATTACATTAAAGATGAAGAAAATTGCAACGTGACTAGATCTGACCGCCACAACGAGGTTGTAAGTAGAGGTGATACTAATTTGAAGGTGTGATAACATAGATAAGAAGCTAATACATATGGTCATTATGAGAAGAAGATTCAAAATATTACATAGTGCATGTACATGAATATTATTTGAGATTGCTAATAAGATTTTCTTGTTCATGCTTTATTTCTAAACAGAGCGTTTCAGAGTATATGCACTAATAGCCAACAATTTAAAAGAGGTACATGTAAATGTATGTGTATAAATATATTGTTATATGGAAGTTTCCTAAGAAAGTTAGGTTATAGGTTATATATTTTTATTTTCTAATATGACATAATACACAGAACTGTCACGGCTTAGACATCATAGTTTATAGTACTTTTCCAAGTTGTCATTTATTTTATACGTATAAAATACTAATTGTGGGAAATTTCTTAGCATTCTCACTTAGGGAAATTGCTAATATCTATCTACGAAATACAGTAGAAAAGAGTGATAGCAGCACCCATAGAATGGTATATTTATATGGTGACCTTAATTAAATTACTACATAATTATCATCATGAGTGGATATGTGTCTTATCATGTAACGTCCTCGCTTCAAGCCTCCATTGGGTCCTCACACCCACGGACTAATAGCTCTTATACACGAGTACGCCACTCTGGCTGCTTCTTGGATTGATGACTGACCCTACAGACCAACACGAGTGTTTTCAGCGTGCTTTGTCCTCACTCACACGCATCCTGGGAAAACTTCCCAGGAGGTCACCCATCCTTAAAATTGCTCCAGGCCAAGCACGCTTAACTGTGGAGTTCTTTCGAGATGGGCTACCGAAAAACAAGATGCACCTTGTTGACATAGGCAGTACCAATCAATCCATTTAAGCCCTCTTTAACTGTGTAGTCCCATACCTACACAGTCTCAGAATCATCCCACTTGACCTTCCCCAGGCGGTGTGGGATTGCACAGCTTACTCGATATTTCCCCTTACGGATCACGGGACTACTGACTGTCACAATCACCCCCCCTTACGGGGTCCGACGTCCTCGTCGACCACACTTCCGGCTGGGTCAAGGCTCTGATACCATTTGTAACGTCCTCGCTTCAAGCCTCCATTGGGCCCTCACACCCACGGACTAATAGCTCTTATACACGAGTACGCCACTCTGGCTGCTTCTTGGATTGATGACTGACCCTACAGACCAACACGAGTGTTTTCAGCGTGCTTTGTCCTCACTCACACGCATCCTGGGAAAACTTCCCAGGAGGTCACCCATCCTTAAAATTGCTCCAGGCCAAGCACGCTTAACTGTGGAGTTCTTTCGAGATGGGCTACCGAAAAACAAGATGCACCTTGTTGACATAGGCAGTACCAATCAATCCATTTAAGCCCTCTTTAACTGTGTAGTCCCATACCTACACAGTCTCAGAATCATCCCACTTGACCTTCCCCAGGCGGTGTGGGATTGCACAGCTTACTCGATATTTCCCCTTACGGATCACGGGACTACTGACTGTCACATATCATTAATTATTAATTCTTGATATGACTATGTGAAAAAGGAACATTAGACATGTTGGTGTTGCTATAGATCTTATACCGTCTATACGTGTAAAGTTTGAAAAATCGATAACGATAACGTTGACTTGATTAATATATTTTAGCTCAAGTCAAGTCTTTCTTATTTAATGTATATAATTAATTGGTTTATTTCTTCCATTCCTAAGTCTTTGTTTATTTACATTACAACATCCCAAGATTGTCATAATATTCTGTTCCCAAACTTAAGGGGAAATTTGGAGAAGAATCCAATTACATAGTTTTTATATCTTTAATGAGCAATGCAATGTCGACATTCAAAATCTCAACGACTTAACAGTCATTTTCGGTGACACAATATATAACTTGCTACTTTTTGAAATAGTAGTGGTTACAAATAACATCAACTTATGTATTTTTAGTGTAAACAAAATAATGACGTATATGTTTATATTACTAGCAGTGTTTACAGGTGTAATAATCTAATTTTTTTTAAAAAAAATATGTATTTTTAAGGAACCATTAAGCTAAAAATTAATTAATAATTAAAAAATATTTAAACAAAACTAAAATAATTAAATTTAAATTATTTTTTTAAAAAAATTACGTAACACTGATATAACAATAGTCTAAATTATCTCGTTATCATTCTGAATAACTATTTTAAGATTGTGAATAGTTCGGTTTGAAAACCATTTTTAATGAAGTGAAAATTTTAAGATTACAATAATATATAATTAATAATTTAAAAGTCAAAAATCCTAAATTATTAGTTTGTGTTAAAAATTGTGATTCATACTTGATAACATTAATTTATCATCGATAATTTGATAATATATAACACTTATTTTATATATTCCATATTTGTTTTTCTTTTTTTTTTGATGATTTGATAATAATTTGTTTTTTCTTTTTTGCTGTGATATTCCATATTTATTTAAGAAAATATTTTTGTTACTTTAAATAGTTTATAATAATAAGATTGGATATTATTTTCATTTTGATTGAAATATTTACTCCTGAAAATAAAAATTGGATATTATTTAAATAATTTAATATTATAGATCTGAAAATTAAACTTATCAATGAAAGTATTGCGGTTTTTCAATTCTGGCAATCAAATAATTCATCATTTTTGTTTTTTTTTTATTAAGTTTCTAATATCTTAAATTTTAATTAGCACTACAAAAAATAATTATTTGCATTAATAAGAATAGCTATAGCTAGCTGCCTAGCTTAGTAAAAAATCTTTGTTTGCAACTTTATATGTTTTTTATTATACATGTCGAAACAATAATAAATTAAGATGAAAAACAACAGATAAAATATAATTAATAAAAAAGATTAAACATTCTTCATTCATATAATATCTAAAATTAGAAACTTATATACATAACTTGTTCAAATTTCTACACAAAAAAAAAAAGGTTTCTACAGCATGTCTGTCACTTAAAAATGTGTAACCAAACCATAGAAATTAAGTCTTTCTTTTTAAATGACACATTACACAAAGTAAGTGTCAATTTTTTTAAAACTAATCTTATCTAATTAAACTAGACAGTAATTGGTACCAAGGATAGAAGAAGTCCTCTCATTCTTTAACTCTTCTCTCCACCTTAAGTTGGTCCTTTCAATGAACTTTTCACTCCTCCTCTGCAATTCAATATCATCATAATCATCATCACTATCACCATCAACATCTTCATTACTATTATCACTATAAAAATCAGTACTATCTTGATCAGAACCATAAAAGAAATTGCAATCATTGCGGTTGTCGATGTGATCATCATGATAATAATCTCGGCCATCATCGTCTGTTTTTGCTTCTTCGTCAACTTTGTGTGATGGAAATAGAAATGAGGCATGAAGGTTATTGATCTCATCAACACAATCTCTATAGTGCTTATGATAATCATTAAAGAGGATCATGATGATAAGATGATTGAAGACAATAAATATGACAAAGATTGCGAAGGGACTCGATTTGACTGAAACAATGAAATTGAAGATGGAGATAATAAAGTCACGATTCAGTGAAAAAGAGCAGGTAATGAATAGGATCAGTGTGAGAAGAAGAATCAAATTAATGTAATGATATAGACTAATATTTGAAAATGTGAACATTTTCTCCATTTTTGCTGATGTAAAAATGTTAAAGGTGAGATTTGAAGAAAGGCTGACTTAAGAGGAAAGAAGATGTTTATAATTAGTAAAATGAGGTAGGAGTCTACTATATAGCCTTCTATATTCGATTGAGAATCAACCAAACGATATTGTAGGATAGCTGATTGAAAATCAGCATTTAATCTAATTACTATATATATAAAAATCTATATCAGCTATCGTTGCTAATTGGTTAGTGTCACCAAGAAAGAAGGTTTCACATTATGTGGCACAATATATCTGTTATTGCAAACACAAATTATTATGACAGTATTAAATTACTCCCTGAATTCTTAAGAGTTGTTCATCGTGTCATATTCAAATCTTCTTAC
Source organism: Cannabis sativa (assembly GCF_029168945.1). Taxonomy (NCBI): domain Eukaryota; kingdom Viridiplantae; phylum Streptophyta; class Magnoliopsida; order Rosales; family Cannabaceae; genus Cannabis; species Cannabis sativa. The sequence goes on along the minus strand of NC_083601.1, from coordinate 35,311,056 downwards.
TCGAATTTATGTCTGAGATTTATCAAGGTATTATCAAAAGATAATGCTTTCTTTGCAAGCGTATATGCGCCTCCACGTTCAGCTTTCTAGTGAATTGTTCAAAATAAACCTCTCCCAAACGTTGTTTTATGCTTTTACTTTCAGTTGTCAATTAAGACTCCCAGATGAGAATGCATAAACATCTCACTGTTTAGAGATTGAATGGCATTAGCACAATCCAAGAATAATGTAAAATCCATCTACCTCAACCTCAAACATGTAGAAGCTATTCAAGCTGAGAAGAGGTAAAAACCAGAGGAGGTATAAACCAGAAGAGTAAAACTCAATTAAGAACAGGAAACATAGCAATAGCAAGAAAAGCTCAACTCATTAAAATGAGTAGCTGATTTATTTATAGGCTGAGATTACAACAACTAAAGCACAAGTTAGTTAATACTAACTGAAACAGAAACTAACTGACTAACGGTTTTTACAACAGTTTATTTATTGACTAATATCCCCCCTCAAACGAAAAGGGGTTGCAGCCATTTTAAGTTTGTCTTTGAGGTATAGAAACCGGTCAGTGGAGAGTGCTTTGGTAAGAGAATCAGCCACTTGATCAACAGCTGGAACATAGCGAACCGAAAGCTCCTTTGCCATAATTTGATCTCGAACAAAATGGAGATCGATCTCAATATGTTTGGACCGTGCATGAAAGATTGGGTTAGCTGCGAGAGCAGCAGCTCCTTGATTATCAACCCATATGACTGGTGGATGAGAGGGAGAGATCTGTAATTCAGAGAGCAAATGAACCAGCCACCTTATTTCAGCAGCAGTGTTGGCCAAACTTCTAAACTCACTTTCAGTACTTGACCTTGCAACAACATTTTGCTTTTTTTGCAGACCATGAGACAAGGTTTCCCCCAAGAAAAACAACATAACCTCCAGTGGATTTTCTGTCATCTATAGCACTAGCCCAATCGGCATCGAGAATATGCGAAATCTCCATCGAAGCTAAGTGGTCTTAGAAGCAAGCCATCTGTTATGGTCCCTTTAAGATACCGGAGTAATCTTTTGCAAGCAGCCCAATGAGTAACCGTAGGTGCGTGAATGAATTGACTGAGCTTGTTAATGATAAAGGCGACATCGGGTCGAGTTAAAGTGAGGTATTGGAGGGCACCAAGTGTACTTCTATATAGTGTAGGATCCTCAAATGGTTCACCATCATTTAGAGATAACTTTTGAGTAGAGCTAGCGGGATTGGGACAACTCTTCACTCCATCAAGCTGCAATCTAGTGAGTAAATCAGCAATGTATTTGCTTTGAGAGAGATACATACCGCCCGAGTCTCTATAAATTTCAATGCCAAGAAAATAATGAATCGAGCCAAGATCTTTTAATGCAAACGATTGGTTGAGATCAGCAACCAACTTTGAAATAAGGGCTGAATTAGGTCCAGTTACTAGTATGTCATCGACATACACTAGTAAAATAATCAAGTCCAAATCTGATCCATAGATAAAGAGTGAGGTGTCAGACCTTGATGCTCGAAAGCCCCATTGCAGCAAAGTAGACCTTAGTTTTTCATTCCAAGCTCTAGGAGCTTGTTTCAATCCATAGATAGCCTTGTGAAGATGACAAACATGAGTAGGTTTAGTTGGATCTTCAAATCCTTTCGGTTGCCTCATGTACACAGTTTCATGGAGATCACCATTCAAGAATGCATTACTTACATCCAATTGCTGAACCGGCCAATTAGATGTGACAGCTAGAGATAGAAGCTTGTTCGAACGATTTACGGGTTTGACCACGTGACTAAAGGTCTCTTCATAGTCAATCCTGTGTGTTTGCAAGTACCCTTTAAGAATCTTAGAGATTTGTAGGTATTTAAGGAGCCATCTGCATTGAGTTTAATTCTGTACACCCATTTATTGTCAATAACATGCATATCCGGATGATATGGAACAAGTGTCCATGTCTTGGATTTAATCAATGCTGTGTTTTCTTTTTGCATGGATTGAAGCCATTTTGGATCTTTAAGTGCTTGCTGAGGTGTTCTTGGTTCAGTCGGAAAAAGAGATTCTTTTAATGGATGTCTTGTAGCCATGTATGCCTTCGGTTTGTATATACCACTTTGGGACCTGGTTTTCATGTGATGAACCCGAGTAATAATGCTGGAAATAGGAGCTTCAGCTGGTTGAATATCAGAATGTAGAGAAGGTATGGGTTCGGATACAGGGACAGTAGTGGTAGGAGGCTGCAATATTATATCAGAAGTTGATGTATTATTGGTTGGCAGAGGCAAATTAGGTGTAGTTGAGGCAGGTATATCTGGTTGCTGGGAGAGAGTTTCGGAGGCAGGTTGTATATGTTCGTGTGGCTGGGAATTAATTTCTGGTGTAGGCAGGTTATTTGCTGGTGTAAAGTGGGAAATTGTAGGGAAAGGCATTTGGGAAGGTGGCTGTTGTGTAATAGAATGATGTGCGGAAGCAGGTGCTTGGGTATTTGTTGATGAGTGTGGATTGTGTTGAACATCAGTAGCACAACCAGGAATGGAATTAGCACCAGTAGCAATATTAGAAAAAGAGAAGGTAGGAAATTGAGAGTAAGGAGAAGGGTGTACCTGACTCATGTTGTAGTTGGAAAAGGCAGGGAAGTGGCTTTCATTGAAAATAACATTCCTTGCTATATATATTCTGCCATTGGAGTTCTCACAGAGATATCCTTTGTGATGAGATGAGTAGCCAAGGAAAATGCACTGATCAGATCGATAGTCCAACTTATGATTGTTGTATGGTCTCAAATGTGGAAAACAAGCGCAACCGAAGGGCTTGAGAATCTTGTAATCGGGCTGACTTCCAAATAAGCATTCATAAGGAGTTTTAAAACCAAGAACGGCTGTAGGAAGTCGATTGATTGTGAACACAGCACTTTGAAAGGCATACCACCAATATGACAAGGATAAACCAGCTTGAGCAAGCATAACCAAACCAGTTTCAGTTATATGTCGATGTTTCCGTTCAGCTCTCCCATTTTGTTCATGATCATGTGGACAAGGGTGTTGGAAATGAATCCCTTGATCACTAAGAAAGCGAGCAAAAGGTCTATACTCCCCTCCCCAATCGGATTGAACACTTTTTATGGGCAAGTTAAATTGTTTTTCAACCATACTTTTGAACTTAAGAAAGACATCAAAGGCTTGGGATTTTAGAGTTAAAGGATAAATCCAAGTATAGCGAGTATGATCATCAATAAAAGGAATATAATATTGAAAACCCTCTTTAGATGCAACATGGGAAGGACCCCACAAATCGGTGTGAATTAATGCAAGGGGTTGTGGAGCAAGACTAGTGGAAATAGTGTATGGAAGTTTATGACTTTTGCCTTTTTGACATGCAACACAAAATTGTAAATCTTTTAAGGTCCCACTATGTGAAACATTTGAAAGAATTCTGCTTAAAATAGCAGTACTCGGATGGCCTAATTTTTGATGCCAAACATTAACATCTTGTTTCAAAGTGGTAGTTAAAGCAGTAGAAAAGCAATTGAAAGGATAGGCAAAAACTGATTCTTTATTATCATTTGGCATAGTACATGATTCTATGTTTAAACCAGCATGAGTATTACAAGGAGCAGTATGTGAAGAATCAGTAGGGGAGGAATTAAAGGAAGATACAGTGGTGAGATTGCATTGTAATGCAGGAGAGGATTGACTTGAATCACCAAGCACATATAGGCCATCTTTGCGGTCCCTTGAGAAGAACGGCCATTACAATGAGTTTGTCCTTTACAAAACAACAATGTTTGTGAAATTCAAGGAACACATTATTATCATTTGTTAGTTTTGAAACACTAACTAAGTTCTTTTTAATGGCGGGAACATTAAGAGCTTAGATTTTAAACGCAAGGGATTAGAAGTATGGGGAGATAAGTAAGTAGACCCAACATGAGTGATAAGTAATGGCTTACCATCACCAACGACTAAAGACTCGGTGCCAATGTAGGGAGAGGGTGATTCGAGATTCGACCCATTTGTCACATGAACATTAGCGCCTGCATCGACAAACCAAAGGTTATCATCACCAAAATCAGGTAGGATAGTGGAATTATATACCTGATACTCATTGTCCATGTCGAGTTCTGTAAGATACGCACGGGGGGCAGCAACATTTGGTTTCGGGGGAACAAAATTCTTACCGAACCGATAGTGACAAACAGCTGCCGTGTGCCCACTTTTAAGGCAAAGTTGACACATTAATCGATTCTGAAAACCAAAGGTGCCGCGAGAAGCTCCTTTAAAACCAGTTCTTGAAAAAGATTCAGGGATATTTCCTCGAGCAGCTGGTGGGATATATTTGCCAGAGTTGTTGCGATTGTTACCTACGGCCAGATTTGCTTGGAGTTTCATAGAGATGTCGGTCATGGTACTGTGATGTTCAAGTCTACTCTCATGAGACATGAGAAGAGCTTGAACCTCATCAAGAGACAAAGAGTCACTTCTTGAAGTAATTCCGAGACAACGGGGTCAAATTAAAGGCACTGTGCCATTCAAGATCTGAAGAACAACATCTTGATCACTAATATTAGCACCAGCAATTGCCAAAGAATCAGCAAGATTTTGAACCTTATCCACATAATCTGAGATTGACAGATTGCTTTTCTGAACATTTGAAAACTGACCTTTGAGCTGTAAAAGCCTCGCACGAGATTGACTCGCAAATCGTTGTTCCAAAGCACGCCAGACCGCAAAGGAGGTATGATGATTGGCAACAGAAGCAAGAACGCCTTCTGTCATTGAAGAGCGAAGCCAAGAAAGAAGAAGTTGGTCATGTCTTTTCCACTGTTGATAGAGAGGATTTGGGTTGCCATTGATCAAGTTTTGAGGAGGTGGAACGCCATTGAAGAGAATAGCATCAAGATCATGTCCAATAACGGCTGGAACAACCTGAGATTTCCAAGAAAGGAAATTGGCACGATCAAGCTTGATCGTGAGGGATGTCGATAAAGAACTGGAAAATGGATTGTGAACAGAGGAGGCAGGGGATTGCGCAGTCACATCTGGTGGAGAAGCAGTAACAGTCGAAGGTGTAGGATCTGGAGATGGAATCGAGGACTCCATGGAAGACGTCTGATACCATGTAGAAGCTATTCAAGCTGAGAAGAGGTAAAAACCAGAGGAGGTATAAACCAGAAGAGTACTCAATTAAGAACAGGAAACATAGCAATAGCAAGAAAAGCTCAACTCATTAAAATGAGTAGCTGATTTATTTATAGGCTGAGATTACAACAACTAAAGCACAAGTTAGTTAATACTAACTGAAACAGAAACTAACTGACTAACGGTTTTTACAACAGTTTATTTATTGACTAATAAAACACAACACCAGTCCTTGTCGAGTGGCTTCTACTTTAGCAGCAGACACCAACAGCCTCCCACCTGGTCTTCACTTTAGGAAGTGAAGTCCACTGAAATTCCTGTACTAAGGAGGCTTTGGGGGAAGTGTTGGTATGTGGGTGCACTTAAAGGAAAACTCTTGTTTGGGAAGTGTTGGGATCTAGCGATATGACACTAGCGATTTGGCACCACTAGTATTTGGCCGCATAGACTTTTAGTAACAAACACCCACGGTAGTAGCTAAAATTGTTGGATATTTGCTTCAGTAGCAAAGATATAGTACTTGCTTCATACTGCATAAGTTCGATTTATTCAATTGTTGGATTAACATTTTAAAATACTAATTATAATTGCTCTTTTTAAAAGCAAAAATTTTGCCTGGTTAACTTTTGTTAATTTTATTAACAAGTATTTCTTTTTTAATCATAAAATTAGTACTTTGGGAGGGATAATGAAGCCAGCTCCAGTCACGGACAAATTTAAAAGTTTAAAAATTGTCACCAATGGGCAAATAAATAATTCAGACGTAAAAAGAAATAAATTGTCCTTACATCCATAAATTCTGATTATAACAGCTAAAGAGCTACTAAATGAGCCTACAAATCAGATATCCTACCAGATAAATCAAGTGTATAAACCCTAATGAGAGGTGGAAAACTACTACCCCTTACTTCAACCTGTGGTGGTGGTGCTCCATAAGTACTTTTTAAGGCAATGTAGAGATGAGGGCAGAGAGACTTAATTCAGAACAATATCAAGAATCAATGTCGGTCAGGGCTGCTTGAGATCATTTGTCTAAGTTTAACCTCCAGGCAAAGAGATGTTTATATCAGTAGCCGAATTTCTCGAATCCTGCATGGAATTCATGGCAGGCCAGTTTTCTCTCTGGAAAGGAGACGAAGAACCAAGATTTGGTCTCAGGGCACCCGAGTTTTGATGTCCATGCGCACTCATGCCATCTTCTTTTTCGGCATTGGAAACTGGCATTGCAGCAGCTATGGTTGCGGCTGGTGCTACACTCACAGGTGATAAGTCCTTATGCTTTTTCAGCTTTTGATCTTGGTGTTGGGTGCTTGGTAGAAAACTGCCCACCACAACCTGATATGCTCAGAGATAAAACCAGGGTAAGTCTTCTTCAGATTATTGCTCACATGTCAAAATTAGAGAGAAAAAAATTGAGGGTCGAGATTTCATCTTAATTGCGTTCTTGCTAGTACTTGGCTTACTGCGTAAGTGTACTATCCCAATGAACATGAAGAATGGAATCATTTACCTGCACAGGACTAGCAGCCACTAGTAGTCCAGCAACACTTCCCCCAACAACACGACCATCCGGGCTGGCTAAAGATACGCTCATCCCACCTGATCTGCTCCTTGTTCCTTGACTCTCAGTCGGCATGAATGATCCAGATAGAGATAGTATCTCAAAACGACCCTGTAAGAAAGAAATGATAAGCTTAGGCTCTTAGCAACAAAATAGAACATCGGATAAAGATAACCAATTTCATGGATGGACACACTCTTGTTTTTGAAGACTTATTGGGTCAAAATAGCCAATTCCTATCAAGTTCTCCAGCAAATAATATTCAAACTAACAGAATTACTATAAAATTGGAAACTTTTATCAAAATTATATGATCAAGGAATTAAAGAAAACTTGTTGTTATGGCTAATAATATTAAAACAAAACGCTCTTGTGATGCCTTTTGGAGAAACCAAATATAACTGTAACTTGTTTCCCCAGAAGAGAACAAAAGTTATTGTTAAATACGACATAGTTGCTTACAATTCACACTTGCATGTGTTAACCACCAACTTCCATAAAATACTACACAGAGACATGCCAAGATATCCCAGTGTCTGCATGTCTTTGTGTTGGCGTTATGACAACTTATCTATTTGTGAATTGTCATACAGACAAATATAATCATTTACATGACATGAAAACATTTGACACATTACATTCAATATCGCTGTTGAAAGTTGAATGAAGCTTGTGCAAAACAAAGCAAAAACAAGGCATTCTAAATTGGAAGGAACATTACCATACCTCGTATGTTAAAGTACCCCCAGATGAATCCAGTTGGCGCAATGTAACATTTGAAATTACTCCATTAGCTGATAGGATGCAAATAGCTCGAGGTCCTTGTTGAGAAAATGATATAACCTTCATTGTGACATCCTAATAATAAAGAAGAAAATAAAAATAATTATCAATATCAGAAATGCAAAGCAAAACATTAGGGAATTGAAAGCACATGAAACAGCCACGTTTTGGGCATTAAATTGAAAAGGGGCTATGTAATATCAAATAATAACAACATAGCATAAGATTTCCTCACTCTAAAGACATCAATGATGCAACTGAGATCAGTCTTAATGTGAATAACTTAACACATAAATAAATGCCTTTAAGAAGTGTATATAAATATGACAAATGAGAAAGTTATTTGTCTTCCAGGAATATATACCTCTCCAGCATTGACAGTTATGATATGGGGCATAAAATTTGTACCAAGCGAACTTGTATTCCATTCACCTGAAAAATGGTGATAATATTATGTGTTTAGTTCCATTAGGATTAGCTCACATATATCTAGGTCTCATAAATTCCAATAGCATAACTCTTTTAGAACATTGAAATCAAGATTGGACATGATATAAATAACTTACTACAACAGTGTAAACCTACAAGCATTTCTAACTACTAAGAGAGTAATAATATGATAATGTGACGTCTATGAAATAAAATAAAATTGGAAATAAGGTCAATTTAGACAAACGGAGACAGAGGTATCTCTTATTAAATTATTTACTTACCAGGGTCTATGCAAAATTGAAACAAAGCTTTTAAGAAATAAAATAGTTCTAAATTTAATGTCAGTATCACATAAACAAAGTCTGGATAAAAAAGATGTCACATAAACAGGTGACATCTTTTTTTGCTTCCTCTTCATAACTAATTGGCATTACCAAGCACAATATTATACAACTCATTATCAGTTTCATTAAGTTTTCTCCATGCATCTAAGAGCAACTAGTTTTGAGTTGACTTCAGAAGCCTAAAAAAAGACAAGAAGCAAAACACCTTAGCCATATAAGGAATATTTTCTTACACGTAACCAATCCCAGAAAAGGCCAATACTTGAAAACCAAGTATTCTGGTTCTAAAAATAAACACAAGCATCTTCCAAAAAGGACCCACATAAAGTTTGACAAGTAGATATGATTTTTTAAGTTCTCACATCATCCAAACTCCTAGACTCCTACTTCAAATATTGAAGTGTGTACGCAACATCAGAATCTAATTCTAAAGTAGTTCCGATACTAAAAAAATGATAATAACCAAACCATAAACTTTCTAAACCAGAACAAAACCATCACACTTGACACAAATATCCTAGTAAGCATATCTAAGATATTCATTTCGGTTATAAACAAACATATACATCATTCTCAAAGCACTGATATCAAATATAATTTAGTGAATAAAATAAAATTTATAAAATGCCACTGCCACCCACCACCAAAATGTTCCACTCCAAGTTTCTTGTGTTGCTTGTACTCTCCGGACTTGGCTTTGCCTCTTTTCCCTGATGAGAAATCACCAGAAGGCGGGGCAGAGGACGAAATGGGCATGGGAGACAATGCCATGGTGACTGTCCCATCTGGTCCATACTTCCTGGGTCTACCTCTTTTCTTCTTCCCTGTGGTTTCAGTCAACCCCACATTCCCTGGTAAAAGAGCAACCTGAGGTAATCCAGATGCCTGAGTGGGGTTTTCCATCCTTGGGGCCACATGATAAGTTGATGGAGCTTCAGCTCCTATCACTGTCACTCCTGAACTTATTCCTTCTCTTGCTTCCATGCATATACCAACAAGTTCACAAAATCACCACAGTTACTAGCATCTGCACCAACATTTCAAACAAATACATAATTTGGTAAAATGTACACACTTTTTCTCCTAACCAAAGCTCACCCGCAAATCTTTATGAACTATATACTTTATAAGCCCTAACATATTAGATAAGATGTACCACCCAAAAAGATACAAAGGGTGGGCTACAAGTAAAATTTATTCTTAAACCATATTCCAAATCAGAAATAAAATAAATAAAAGTTTAGAAGACTTAAACGAAAGAACTAACATTTGATTATCAACAAAAATAAAAAAACCAAACAACTATAGAGATCAAAACAAACCCCTTGACCCAAATTTGTAGAGAAAATTTTTAAGACTAAATTATAATTATGGTAAGAACAAAAGGAAGTTTCTCACTAAATAAAAATAAAAAAAGAAAGTTTTGAGGGGGAAAACAGAGTGAAGTTCAGTTCTGGGCTTCCAGGTTCTTCAAGATCAAAACCTTTAAGACATAACCCATAAGTAACTCAAATAGTAAATAGCATGTAAATATTTTAAAAGAAAAACTCAAGTAAAGTTAATAAACAAAATTTAAAAAAACAAAAATTGTGAGAAACATAAACTGAGGGAAAAAAAAAAAGAAAGAAAAAAAGAAAAAAGATCCAAGTGAAAAAAATATAAAGATCATAACCTGTAACTGTAACTGCCACACTCCGGTTAGCTCAAAGTTGTGACTAAGCTTAACTTTTCACATTAGAGCTCAACAAACAGTACTCCTACTCATCAAAACTATACAGAAAAATAAACAATTAAAAATAACCTGTTTGTTTTCTGAGAAAATGAACTCCAGAAAATAGAAAATAGAATTAAAATATATAATTTTTTTCAGTCTAAAAAATAAAAAGACCACTAGCCGGTTTTTCCAAAGCTGTCTGAAAACAGAGACTAGAGAGAGAAAATGAGCAATATGGTAAAAAAAAATTAATAAATACAAAATAACAATAAAATATAAAAATAAAAATAAAAGTAAGTTAAATGAGTAATGAAAGATTATTATACTATTATTTTTTAGGAAATTAATATTAAATTATTTACTAAACCCGATAAATACAATTTAGTTAAGAAACAATTTCACGTCCGTGAGAAACATAAATTTAAAATTTGGATGAAAGGTTAAAATGGTAATTTCAGGGGACAAACATTGAAAAAATAAGGAGAAAAAGTAAATAACTTTTTCCAAATTTATTAATTTGTTTTTCTATTTAAAGCTGCAAAATTATAGTAGGCATGCTAGGGAGCCGGTCCTTTTTGTTGCCGCTGACCTGCTTTTTGTCTTTTTCTTGACAAAGAAAATTATGAATTTACCTAAATAACCTTTTCATGTTGCAAAACTACCAAAGTTGGGCACTTTAGAAATGTAAAAGGGAAAAATGAGTGAGCGAAGGGAGAAGTGAAGAGAAGAGAAGACAAGGACGGTTGTTTCTTGTGCTTTAGATTGATAATGAAGGTGAGACGGAGTTTACATCACCTGCAGGTGAGAAATTGGGTGAAGGATCAGATATTCAGATTGCTATAAATATATATATACATATTGTGATTGGATAGGGCTTAGTGGCACGTGAGAATAAAGGATCTGTCTGTATATTTGCACAGTAGCTTTGGGACAGGTTGTTCCTCGTTGTTTTCAGTTCATGGGAAATGACCATTTAACACGTGTGACCGATGTAATCTTACTCTTACATGGTACGATAATGGAATGAAAGGACAATTTATGTAATTTTAGATGCAACACTTGCCTTGTGTGGTTTGGAATTTGGATTTTGTTGTGGTCTACAAAATAATATGTAGTATTTACTTAGGTTTCGTTATCACACTAATTAATTTAATATCTCTGAAAATTAAAAAATGAGTGAAATTTTGAATGTGCTACCACTATTATTATTTGGCCAATAAAGGATTGTGTAGATTTGGAATATGATAATCTTTTATGATCTTATCTTCTTTATTTTTTAATATCTATATATTTATATCTCTTTTTTTTTTTTAAAAAAAAAAAAGCTATATTTGTATATTGTGTAGTGCTGAAGTGGTTGAGATAATACAATTTGTGACTTTTAATTGAGCCAACGCATATGATCATTTGTCCGATGGATAACATCTTAAAACTTTAATAATCCTTATATGTCCATCACACTAAAAATTTAGCAAATATAAATAAATACATATAAGTTTTATATTTATAAAACCCAACCAAATAATTAAAAAAGCTAAAGGGGGCATTATTATTCTACTTTTTCAAATACAGGAAAAAAGCCTTGAAATTAAGAAGAAAATATAATTGTTCTAAAAACAAAAGGCAAGTATTTTCACACGCATAAAAATTTCAATAATACACATTTATATTTTGACCTACACAAAACGGTAGGTGGTGGTGCCAAATTGCTGATGCAACTATGAAAATGACCATTATTAAGACAATACTCAGGGGCGTTGCTGTCAAACTAAAATATTGCAAATAAAATAACATTTCACCAAAGTTGTGAGTGAAACAAACGTTAGTCCAATTTCAGAAAGAAAGAAAAAATGTTAGAGAGTTCATATTTCCCAATGTTTCCAAAAGGACCAACTAATGTCAGTAATGATCATTATTGTGAGTAGTAGAGCAAGTATTCGGCTGTGAGTTTGGAAAAGGCCCAAAAAGAGAAAGAGAGACTTGGTTATGATTGGTTGTTGAGGAAAGATAGGGAAGTGGGCCTGTGAGGTGAGCAAAACCTTGCAAGTTGGCCTCGGAACAAGTCCGTGGAGAAACCGTTATACTTGTCCGAGGTTACGGTGTCTATCAGACAGTCAGGGGTTGCTCAGGACGACCTCGGTTTCCTGTGTCTAGCACATGGCAGTCAAACTCATAATTTCATCTCCTTTGACCAAGCCCATAATGGTTTCGATTTCCGTAAACTAAATTATATTATTCATGCTAAAATTTTTTAAGGGTAATCATCTAAGAATTAACTAATAATAAACGCAAGTTTACACATTTATTTAAGATATTTCTCTTTACTTAATAGCAACAGTAACCGTTTTAAAATTTAATATATAATATCAGCAGTAACGATTATAATAATTTACAGTAAAAAAATGTATTCAAATTGTAACTGCAGTTTAAATAAAAAGAAAAAGAGAACTGTTAAAGGGCATGCCAAACACCACAAGTGATATTTTAATATTGAAACTCACATTTTAATTTAGTGTGATATTAGTGCCAAATAACAATGTTAATAAAAATTTTACTGCAGTAATATTACTTCAGAATATGCTGTATTAAATTATTAGTGGGATAAATAGTTCTTTTTTATTTTATTTTTCAAAGAATAATTATTAGTGGGGTGAACATTTGTTTTTTATTTTATTTTTTAAAGAATAATTATATTTTATTACATTGAAAAAGAGGAATTTTCCCTTAAAAAACGATAAATGATTTCAAGTATCAAGTATATTCAATAAGTGGCCATGCTATATGGGTTCCCCGAAATTCAAGTAATAAAAATTTAATTTTGCATTTATCCCGAAAGTATGAAAATTAATTCATATGAGCCCAAGAATAATTACTCATGATGATAACGAATATTAGCCATTACCTTTTTTTTTTTCCTTTTTTTTTTTTATTCAAATAGAGCTAATCAAGGCTTTTTAGTATTATACAATATCCAAAACGACAATATGTAAACAAAGCTATATGGGCATGACATGGACATGTGAATAAAAAAGACCAACCGACCAAAAGAGCATTTAGTTTTAGAAATTACATAATAATTTTGACTTATGATTATATTTTGAAACAAGGCCACATGAATTATTATTTCATGGTAATTGAATTATAAAACATTTATAAGCCAATGAAAATGCTAAAGACAAAAACAAGAAAGGAAAGAAATACTATTTCACTATAGATGCGCAGAAGAAGAAACATTAGAAGTTAAGGAACAAAATGATGTTAAATGTCAGAGATCAGAAAGATATTTAATATCATTGTTTTCGGTTGGTTTGAATTGCCTAAAAAATAGGTAATTTGTGACACATATTGGCTCATTTTTCAGATGTTTTAGAATGACCAACTCTTACCTCTTCGAAAGAGTATTCTATTGGCAGTTGATCAGAGATATGACCAGTCAAAACACAAGGCGTTTTGGCCTCCAGCATGGAAACTGAGGACACTGTCGTTGGAGTGTTGGGCATAGGAATCGGCATTGTCGTTGGGGTTCTATTGTTTCCCTCACAACCAACGAGGATAGCATGCTTAGGAGGAGTAGATGCTAGCTTACCCTGATAATCATCTTCGGGGCGGTCATTCACAATGTTGACATTTGATGATGCTCTTGAAGAGAAGACTGGAGAGAGGGGTTTCCTTACAACAGGAGACCCCATTTCACGAGTCTTAGCATAACCTTTGGAATATTTAGTTTCTGAATATTGACCAGGAAATAAGTCCCTCTTTCCTGCAATAAAAAATAGCATAAAGTTTACTAAAATGGTCTTCCGAAATATTGTAAGCAGATGTATAGCCTGTGATTCTGTGAATGGTCCAATAATATTCTTTATAATAAGAATTTTCTGCTTAGAATAGAATGCTCTTCTACAATAAGTTTGCTAATATCCTAGAATCAATTTGCCAATATTATATTGCATCATTGAATACTTAGCGCACAATAAACAAGAGGAACAATAAAAGATCAACAACATTATAGAAAATAATTACCAGAAGGAGCACCGTTTTTAGTAGGGTGCCTACTGAGAGTTGCCTTTCGGGGTTCTGAATTCTGAAGCACTACTCCACCGAGAGAGAGTTTTCTATCGTTTGAAACTCCTGTTATTCTGTAACCCTTGACGCTAGCGGGACTGGGCTGTGACCCATAACGTGCTTCCTTCTCTGCTATAAGCTGTCCAAGACGTTTCTTCTGGTCCTGCATACAAAAACGATAGGTGTCAAAAAAGCATGTTTCATAAGCTCTTATTCAATCTAAGACTGAAGTCCTTACTCTCTGCCTTTGCTTGTCCTGCTCTTTTTCTTCCCTCGAGATCTTGTACTGGTCGAGCATGGAAAGAAGTCGTTCCTACAAAACACAGAAGTTATAACGACAAGTTTGGATGAAAAGCCTAAACAATTTTATGAGGCTCCAGCTAATAAATAAAAAACTCGCGTGAACAAATGTATTGAGAGAACTTCTTACAGTATCATAGAAGAATTCCACTCCCCTCTCTACTTCCCAAGCTGCGGTTTTCGAAATCAATGTGTCTACCATTGCTGCTCCAATTACCAAAATATTTTCATTTATTTAAAAACAATCATAAAAATTATAATTATCATAATTTCAATGGTGTTACATTAAATAACTAAATTAAAGACAGCTTGGGGCTAACTAAGAAGTAATAATGAAATGAAAGTTTTATCCAAGTCAACTTGAACACCTGAAGTGGTAAATGACGAAGGCATAGTTCAAATGTCAAGTTGTGTTGGAATCAAAATAACTTAGCACTTACTAGGAATTTTGTTTATCACGGCGCGAGCTTTTTCAGCACGTTTCAAAGCGAGATGAGCACCCCTTCCAGCATGATAGCGCCTATCATCCTGAACAACCACAATACTTAGGAATACTGAAGGGGAAAAAAAAATCAAATCCTCCCACACTAACCCCCTTCTGAATCACTATATTACTTGGAAGTGGAAATAAAATAAAAAACGTTATATTTGGTTGAGAGAGAAAATGGATGTAATGAAAAAAGAAAAATTCATTTTCATTCTATTTGTTTGTTTTGTTACTCTTCATCTCATTGGAAAAGTGACTCCAGTGACTATTTTTCTAGTATTTTGGTGGAAAGTATTCCTCCCAAAAATGAGAGGATAACAGACACAAATTTATATTCCTATTCTTATTATCTTATTTCCATTGCTCCCAATCAGATGGGGCAAAAGTGAAAGCCATAATGAATACCACTTGGGAAAGTGACATTTATATGTTTTAACCGATAAGAATGAATAGATAAAATAATGATCAAACTAAATTGCTGCAGGGTAATTGGATCACAAATACTTAAAACTTAAAAGCATGCATGAATATACAAGATTTAAACCTTATTGTAATCGTCTAGCCAGCACTCTTCTTGACAGGCTGCCTGCCACTTCTCAACTTTTTCTAATATTTCCTTTCTGCTTAAAACTTCTGCTTTAGCCCGAGCAATTTCAATTTCAGTCTGTTCCAACAGGTACTCTGGATCCATTGTTCCTGCAAAATGATAATATTATCGAGTAAAGTAAACTGTCTACATAGAAACAGTTTGAAAACAAAAATACTTGTAATTTAAATCTTGGAACTTGTTAATTCAATGCATGTTACTAACACAT
This sequence comes from Cannabis sativa, assembly GCF_029168945.1. NCBI lineage: Eukaryota > Viridiplantae > Streptophyta > Magnoliopsida > Rosales > Cannabaceae > Cannabis > Cannabis sativa. The sequence continues at coordinate 35,295,421 of NC_083601.1, read as the reverse complement.
CATGAAAAGAATCATAGTGGAAAAATATTTTTTGATTTAAATATCAAAATTTATAAAAATCTCTTGCTAATTTTAATGAATGCGTGGAATTCACCAATGTGTCATATGTGTATAAATTACCACAAGAATGAATGGTAAATAGAAAGAATTTTCTCAATTTCATTCGAATTATGAATTAATAGACAACAGCCAATTATGAACTAATATACATGGCCTTATTTTCCAGTTCTTTCTAGCATCGATAAGTTATATAAGCCATAAGATTGCAGTCAATAAAATTTCCATAGCAAAAGAAACTTAACTAGATTGGAGATATTGCTTTTAATCAAAGAAGAAGACTATACAATAAAAGAACAGATGTATGTTTACCAGAAGCTACAGCTTCAAATGAGAATTCAGTGGCACCATGTGCTTCTGGAACCATGTGTGCTTCTCTGCATATTTCATCAAGTTCCGACCTCTTTTTTTTCAGAATTTCTTTCAATTTACTTGATTTCAACTGTTCCAACCGTGATATTTCTGCTTCAACCTGAGGGTTGAAGAATAATTATAGTCAAACAAGTGCACATTCTACAGTTCTTAGAGGAAACTGGAATAAATATTTCCTGGTCAGTCAAACAAATTAGCACACTCACAAGGTCAAGGAAGTCAATAGAGAGGATGTTGGCTTCGGTAACTTCAGTGACTGATGCAGCACTTTTACTGGTAACATTGTGAAATGCCTTTTGCTCCTCCGTTGGTGTATCCATCAAATTCCATAACTCCAACAAGGAAGTTGCAAACTTTTGAAGCTGGTACACCACACAACCCAAAGGAAGAAAGGTTAAGCACAATAAAAGCTTCTCAAAGGAAACTCAAATGAATTTTAAACAAAGATACTGACACAGCTAACATAAAAATATCACCTCCTCCCATCTCTTCATCTTGAGATTTCTCATTCTTAATAATGCACCAGACAAACCCTCAAGCGTACTATTACTTATGTCCTTTACACCTTTGGAATTGCTCAGAGTGGGATGAATCTCATAAATTGTGTTTTTGAAATCCACACCAAGAACCAAACACAGTAAACTCAGATCGGTAAGCTGGTCCTCCACCAGTGTCTGCCGGGCTGGCTGTGGACAAAGTATAAAATAATCAGTACCATTATTACAAATTGAAAATCATCAAAAATTTCAAAATATATGCAACTTTCCAATCAAATTTAACATAACACAATAAAGATGAAATTACTAAAAGAACAATCCATACTGGATAAAACTCGCCATAAATCTACAAAATAGCATATGCTGTTCTTTCATTTTAATGTTTCCTGTTCGAGAAACGTGTCAATTTCTTTCCGTCAATCCTAAATTAATACTAAATTTAACCACACCATTAATTAATAATTACCCTAGATGTCCACTCTAAAAAATATTAGAATAACAAGATCAAATACCTTCTCATTTTGACAAATAAGTAACTGTGCTCGTAGATCCTCTAGTCTTTTCAGGGACAAGTCAGTTTCATTCACCACCATTTTGGAAAGGCCATCTTCCATCGATATGCCTAACTCATTTGAAATATCCTTTAATTGATTTAGAACTTCAAAGAATTGGTTCTTCCTATCATTTTTCCGCTTTTGCATTTCCTTTAGTAGTGGAAGAAAGTTATCAAGCTCTCTTTTCAAGCCTCCAGTGGCACTTTTATCAAACTGCAGTCGCAAACAACAATAAGAGTTCCCAAAAATTGAAAAGACCCCAATGTACTGTCCCAAATCAAAAACTACCAACTAAGAAATTCATGTGATCACCAATGTAGACAAGGCTTACTTACATGAGGTAGTTGCTCACCCAGAGCAAAACAAATATCTGAAATCTGTGCTTGAGTCCTTGAAATTTCTGCCTGCAACTGAGCTTTACACTTAATTGCTTCGTCCACTTTTCTTCTGTATACTTCCACACAAGCTTGCTCAATCTCAAACAGCATTGTATCCCTTTCTGCATCAGGCTCTCCCAGTTCATCCCATACTTCCTGATTCAACAATAAAGGGTACTATATAATAAACTGATGATTTCTGATTATCGTTTCACAAAGCTATTGAATATTTTTTTTACTGGAGAAAAATGAAAACCTGCAATTCCTGTAGCATTGATCCACAAATTGTGACTGTATGCACGGGAGGAACATTATGCCTATTGGACATAGTTACAACTGCAATTGTAGATAAATGAAGTTAATAAGGAGTTTAGAATATATATATCACCTAATAGGCTAATAAGAATAAATACTAACCACCCTTATGAATTCTCCTCTTGTTATTCAAGAGAATCCTGCAATACCATAGCCAAAATTAGGATTTTCTTTTTCTTTTCTTCATGGGTTACCATGATCCTCATAAAATCCCAAAAAAGAGTTCTTGATACTATAAACAAGAACATCACAGCGTTTAATGAAAGAAAGTAAAATATAAATACACAATAGGAATTTTTTAAATAAAGAAACAAGAAAGTTGTTGAATTGTAAGAGCTTCTAACTCCCTTAAGAGATACAAAAATTTCAAGTTCATATCGGTGAGGAAAGAGAAAAGAACAATAAACAAGGCAATGGAAAGTAAACCCTCTTCCTCAGTGAGAAATTAACCATCTGATGCATACAACGTAAACTGAAACAAAATATGGATTTTCCATTCTATTTTCCAGGCAACCAAACAAATAACGAACCTGATGATAGTGTAACCCTCGGGTTGAGAATTGGGAATGGCGTTCGGAAATTTTGTTAAGAGTAATTTTTGGTTTGGATTTGTATGACTTTAAATTTGGTGGGAAGAAGAAATGCAGAGTAAGACGTTACAGTGTGGAAAAATAAGCGAGAACACTAGTCTACTATCAATACGGTGCTGACACGTCAGCAATGTCTGGGATCCTAATGCTACGTGGCGTTATTTGAAGTATGCTGTATTGTTTTTGACGGTAGAGATTGTTTGCGCTGGAGAATTATTTTTATTTTTTGAAAGGGAAGAATTATTTGTAATTCGAAGTCAGTTTTAACTTTTTTTTTTTTTGGGAAGTTCCAATTCGGATTCTTCGTTGCTAATTAAGTTGCTTATTTAGAAATTATAATTTGCATTAACTACTGAATGAAAACGTTCATTCTCATTAATGGTGGATTTTCTAATATGTAATTAATTTCACATTTTGGGACTTATTTTCTTTTTGAAAGGAGAGAAATTCATTCCACGAAACAGGTACAAGTCTTCTTATAATGGACTAAAATAAGGTTTTAAGTTGGCAATAAAATATGGAATTCGAATTTTTCATTCATTGCTACAACTCTATAAATAACACTGAAAGACCACACAACAGTATAGAATTAGGATACACCAGAATCCAAGATCAAAATTTATTATTTTTAATTTTTTATTTTAAAAGAATTATTTTTAATTAATTAATCATATGTAACAAATAAATCTCTATCTAAATAATAAATTATATTGTTTACCACATCCATCCATATCCCTAATAATCACCCATAAAACTAAATTTACATGTTTCACCCTTATGTATTATTATTATAGCAGGTATATTGTATTAAATAAAGAGATTTATTTTAAATGGATACAATGATTTACTCACTATTTTGATATTTAATAAGCATATGAAATATATTGTTCCAATATTGTTTACTATTTTGTAAATTATTTCTAATTTTTAAAATTTTACAGAATACCTTAAATAACTATAACGTACACAACCATTAATTTTTTTAAATCGAAAATTTAAAAATTGCATCGATATACTAATTTTAAGGGTGTATTATAAAAGTAATTATAAATATTTATACCGTCTAATCTTTTTTATTACAAAAGTATGATTTTTTTTCAGTTTATTTTTATCATTAAGGAGTTGCAGTTGTGTAATGCCCCCATTATAAATGTTTATTGGGCATCCACCCACACAACTAATGTGTTTTATCTTTACTTGTACGTTTTTAAAAGAAATTGAAAGAAACATCGCAAGAGGTCACTCATCATAAAATTACTTCAGGACAAACATACTTAATGTTTACTAAAATTGATACGCATGTATATATATAATTAAATCAAATAATATAATGATAAAGTAGAATACCGTTCTCAAAAAAATTGATTACCAATTATCAATTAATCAATTCCTTGTTCATGTTTGATTAAATAAAATATTTGAGAGAAAAATAATTAAGCAAAACAAATAATTAAAATTTAATGAATAAACAAAAAAAAACTACGATTAACTTGATAATCTAGGTAAATTATATTTGACTTGCAGCTGTTTATAATCTTACCATTTTGAATAGGTAATACGCTAATCTATATTTGGTATAAATAATGATTTTGTGACAATTTTGCGTCAACTTTTATTATTATACTTCAATACATAATTGTAAATCTTATACAAAATTTAATATTTATCTAATAACATAATGGTAAATATAAAATTATAATATTTACTGTGATATAAATTTTGCATCATCTTATTTTATGATCTAAATTTGGATTATTTTTGTTATGTGAGATATTTACATCACAATTTGACACACTATTAAAGTAGATTTTTGATAAAATAAGTTATATTTTATATTTGCATCTCCATTTAAAATGCCCTGATAATACAATTACCCAATTTTATTTGTCAATTGAATAAAAAGAGAAAAAATTGAGTAATTAAATTATCAAGTAAATAAAAATCCAACTATCCTATTTTGTCAATTGCATTGTCAATTATCATTTATTTACTTGATAATGTAATTACTTAATTTTTCTTCTTTATATTTAATTGACAAGTCAAATTTAATAGTTTATAATATGGTTAAGACTTACAATCTCACTATATGTGAAAACTCTCTATACTCCTATGACAGAGTTCAATAAAACATTAACATATGGCATCTCAAAATATACTTTCATCTTAAATCAATTTGCATCCATAACAATCAAAAAATATTTAAATTTCATTTTTTAAATTTTAATTTGAAATCATAGATAACAATTATAAATAGTTAATAAATAGTTTTGAAATTAAATCAGATTGTACGTGATTAAAATAAGAGAATAAGAGCACTCCCAATAGATGAGCTAAAATAGCTCAATCTTTAAATTATAGAGAAAAAAATTATAAAATTGAGCTTCCAACAAGTGAGGTAAATCTTAGCTATTTTATATATTTTTTAGCTTAATGAATAATGCTTAGCTAAATATAGAGATAACTATTCATTGAGCTAAACATATTTTAATATTATTTTCTTTAACTTTTCTATATATGTGTGTAATATTTATTGTACAAGATGTTAGGAATTTACTTTTGGCTTTATCTTTTGTTGAGTTATGTTTTGTTAAATGATTAGCAAACAAGTTGGCTCGTTGCTTCACAAGAGACTCTTGTTTCTCTACAGGTTGTGCGCTTCAGTTGGAGGATCCTCTGAAGTGCGTTCTATTGTTTTGAATGAGTTTATTCATTAATAAATCTCCTAATTTATTAAAAAAAAGAAAAATAAGAATATCTCTGACGAAGACACAAATATATGATAGAAAACTAAAATATAACTTAATTAACAAAAAATATGCTCTAATAATATTTTATAAGGTGATACAAATTTAATGCTTAGTAAATATTGTGCCAATTTTAGCAATGCAAAATTTGTATGAGAATAAATGTATAATTTTATTATTATTTTTTTAAAATTATGTATAATTTGTTTTTAATAAAATTTTACATAATTTTTATATTTGTTTTTTTAAAATATTTAATATAGAGTTTTTTGCGGCTAAATCATCTCAACTATCTTTTCGCTTGCATTTAACATTTTAAGTTCAAAATTTGGTAGTAAAACCCTTCAAACTACTGAATTTTTAGCAAATTTAAGGTGTCATCTATTTTTCATAGTTAATTGCAATATGGATTGCGTATGTGTACACTCTTGTACACGTGACACATTTATATTGGCATACATCATATTATTATTTAAAAATTACAAAAAATTATTTCAAAATTTATAATATATTTTTTTAAGTATTTATTTTTTATTTTATAATTTTAAAATAATAATATTAGGTGTATTAATATAAACGTGTCATGTGTACAATAGTCTATACATAAGTAGTCCGTAGTGACAGTTAACGAGATGATACCTAAACTTTGCTAACAGTTCAGTTGTTTAAAAAATTTTATTATTGAAATTTGAGCTTGGAAAGTATGTGAAGTGAAATTATAATTGAGAAAATTTAACCGCTAAAAATTCTTTAAAATATAATTTATTTTGGTTAAATGAATATATTTTTTTTAAGAATATAAATTAAGAGAAAAAAACGCGAAATTAATAGAAAAGATGAAAAATATGTGGTTAAATTATTAAGCTGGGGAAAGTTCGCGGAAGAAGAATACAAAGCATACGAACAATGAAACAACAAAGAAAAGCAAAGAATGACTAAAAAGGTACAACAACAACAACAAATGCACTTCCAGAAGGAGGTGAAATAAAAAGAAGAAGAAAAAGACAAGACAAAAGGAAGAGAGAAAAATAATAAGTTAAAAAAAATAAATAAAATAAAGCTTTATTAAATTAAATTAATAAAAACCTCTAATTTTATAGAAAGAAATTAAATTAAATTAAAGTAAAGTAAAAAAGAGAAAGAATCAAAACTCATCCTCATTTCTCACCCTCACTCACCTCATCCTCGAGTAACCAACAACATGTCAGAGAAACCAAGTAACAGAGCTTAGAAGAAGAAACAGAGAAGAGAAGAAGAGAAGAGCAGAGCCAGCACCGAAATTCACTCCCTCTTCTCCTTCTTCTTCCTTCAAGATTCGATTTTGTTACCCATGAATCCCAGCAAAACAGAAGAGGATCTCTTTCATCATCTGGGCCCACCGCCACAGATCATGGCCCAATCACAACCGTCCATTCCCAACCCTCAAGATGACGATCCTTCCTCATCCTTCTCCCTCCCCGAAATTGTCATCTTTAGGTCTTCTTCCTCTTCCTCTTCTCCTTCCCACTCTTCTGCCGATGACATCGACGACGTTTCCAATCACCCCAACACAAACCCTAATTCCACCAATTCCAACCAGAATGGCTTCCCCCAACACCAGCAGCCACCTCTCAATATCAGTCCGGAGCGTCATATTTCCTCCCAATTTTACACCTTCAACACCGAATCCCATTCTCTCATGATTCGTTGCCTTTTGGAGCGCCGCCTCGCCACGCCGGCTGAGATCCGAGATGCCACTCCCCTACCCGTTCTCAAGTCGTGGCGCGCCGTCTGGAAGGACCGGAACGAAGACACGGCTTATCTCACCGCCTGGAAGCGCATTCAGGACAAGCTCTCCGCCCATGTCGACCAAAACGGTAACGAATTCCTCTGCTTCAAGAATAATACCCAGCAATTCGTTTCGCATGTTAACCAGTGGCAAGATATTGTTATGAGTTTTCATGGTGATACGGATATGAAGCACTTAGGGCTTAAGGAAACCATTGATAGAATTAAGCAGGTGTGGACCGTAGGTGCTAAGTTTTATGGCATACCTGAAAGTTACATTAGGGTTTGTGTGGCTGCCTGTCCTGTTTGCTCGTCCGCTTCTTCTGGTGGAACAGGGAGGAATAAGCGCCGTAGGTTTGAGTATACTGAGTCTTTTGATGTGCCTGCGAAGGAGGTGCCCCATAGGCTTCAGCAACTGGCTGCAAAGCACAAGGTCGTGCTTTGCATTAGGCAGAAGTACATTAGATATAAGCCCTTTATGGCTGAGGTCAAGGATTATGCTTGTCACAGGGCAGGTGAGCCGGTTGCCAAGAAGTCAAAAATTTTGAAGAGGGAACCATATGCATCTAAACGGTGTGGGTGTGGATTTCGAATTCGTGCCATTGTGCCAATTGCCAATTATAATGAAAAGGACAAGACTTTTGTTTATCAAGAAGAAGGGATGGCTGTTTTCAAGTTATATGCTGTACACTCAGGTCACGAGCCAGGACCCTTAGATGGAAATGCGAGGATAATGCATAGAGTTGTGGGCCATAAAGGCGGCTTTTTGTTGGATCAAGATACTGTATATGGTGTGAACGAGGATATGGAGAATGAAGGTTTTGGGTTGATTGGGAAGGATGAAGGTAATTTTCATCTTTCAGTTTTGCAGCAGGTGCATGAATTGAAAACCGAAGTTGGATTCTTAGAAGCAAAGATTGGAAAGATGCCGCGCGAGTTATTGTGCTCGGTATCTCGGGATTTATTTGATATTGTTAGTAGGGTTAGACGTATTGGACAGGAGAATTTGAAGCCAATCGGTTTGCTCCAAGATAAGCCACATCCTGACGATGTATTGGTTGGGGAGGATGATTTGGCTCATTGGAGTGATCATCACCATGAAAGAATATATGGGAACGGCAAGGATACTGAATTGATAGATGATGATGAGGAAAGTTTTGAGCGGACTCTTGAGGATGTTGTTTCTTGGGATCAGCTTAGGACAGATTGTAGAAATCAAAAAGATTTAATGGGCGAGTCTTGTAAGTCTGAAAAGTGGCTGAAATGCAGTAACTTTGACGAGAAAAGCATTCTTGATTGTGAAGATACAAAGCTAACCAAGCCCTTAAGACATGACGATGCTTTAGTAGCAGATGTAGGTCTTGTTGGCATACAAGTCGATAGTTTCTACCAAGATAACCCAAAATGGTATGATTCTCCTTGTGGATTGGACTCCAGTGCTGATTGTGGAGATGGTGGATTCAGGCACGGAGAGATTGTTTAGACTTTCTTGAAGATATCAATTAAGCCCTTCTAACATATGTGAGTTTATAGCGGTGCCCCTTCTCGAGTTGGATGTGGGGTTGTACATTTATGTATACAGAAGATTGGAGCCTCCGACATGCATTTTAGGTTCCTTAAGTGCGTGGTTCTGTAAAGTATAGCCCAATTGGGCTTTTCTGCACATACTTTATTCATAAATACTTGTTAACCAAGTTTTTGTCATTTAAATTTTTAGAGCAGTCCTAACAATGTCTATTGGGAAACTATTTTATTCAACATTTGTACTTTTTCTGTTTGAGATTCTGATATGAAGTACTGGCGCATATTCGGTTTCACGTGTTTCTCCTGTTAAAAACTTAAATGAAAAGATTTATGGATTTATGTGTTGTGATCATGTCATGCATATTATTCTTCTGAAAGTTGTGTGGAACAACTTTCCTTACTGAATCCACCCTTGTACTACTGGATGATCAGTTTTCTTTCATAGGTTGTACAGTCATGATGTCTTTATATGAAACTTTTGGGAACATATACAAGTGCCCTCTTATGTTTTGTATTATGGTTTACCCTGATTGTTTACAGTGGGCAAGTCTCCATGGTTTCATTTTAAAAGGTAGACTTCATAGATTATTACAGAGTACTATGAATGAAGTGGTTTTGGGTTGCAACTTTAAACAGGAACAAAGAAGATTATTCGGTTGACTTATTGTTTAATTTGCTTTACTTATGGATACAAAGTTTCTACTTTTAATTACGTCTTTTTGCCATACATCATAGATCTGCAGATGCTCATTGAGGAATGTGAGAGGAAATAATAACAAGACGCCTTTGCCTGCGTAAATGAGAAGTCATGGCCTGTTGTAGGCTTCTAACAGTGTACTGCGAGTCTGTTTTGTGCATTATCAGGTCTGACATAAATGTAAATCTTTTTTAAGTCTTGTTGCAATTTCTATTTCCTTCTCTTCTAATGTTTTAAGTACCTGAGTTGTCATGTATTTAGATGTTTGCAATACTTATGTCATTTGTTTTCACTTGAGAGGGTATGTGATAGACAGTATTAAACGTACTACTAAAATGCTTCCATTGTTTGGTCTAACATGTATTTCTTTGTGTATAATGATCTACTTATTCTAAGATATTTGGCGCAGACAACTCAATCGTACTAAACAGCTTCTGCTTAACCTTAATGCTTTCATTGTTTGGTCTAACATGTATTTATTTGTGTATACTAATCGTACTTATTCTAAGATATTTGGCATGCCTACAATGTCAAATTACTTGTAGCAACACTTGGCACAATATTGTTCCCAGTGCAGGTGACAATTTCGATCCTGGTTTGACTTTCTGTAAGTTACAGTTAAGATGCGTACTTTATTAATTACCGTTTTGTTACTGGTTTGGCTTATTTTTCCAGACTGTAACGTCTTACTCTGCATTTCTTCTTCCCACCAAATTTAAAGTCATACAAATCCAAACCAAAAATTACTCTTAACAAAATTTCCGAACGCCATTCCCAATTCTCAACCCGAGGGTTACACTATCATCAGGTTCGTTATTTGTTTGGTTGCCTGGAAAATAGAATGGAAAGTCCATATTTTGTTTCAGTTTACGTTGTATGCATCCGAGGGTTAATTTTTCACTGAGGAAAAGGGTTTACTTTCCATTGCCTTGTTTATTGTTCTTTTCTCTTTCCTCTCCGATATGAACTAGAAATTCTTGTTTATCTTAAGGGAGTTAGAAGCTATTACAATTCAACAACTTTCTTGTTTCTTTATTATAAAATTTTCCTATTGTGTATTTATATTTTACTTCTTTCATTAAACGCTGTGATGTTCTTGTTTATAGTATCAAGAACTCTTTTTTGGGATTTTATGAGGATCATGGTAACCCATGAAGAAAAGAAAAAGGAAATCCTAATTTTGGTTATGCTATTGCAGGATTTACTCGAATAACAAGAGGAAAATTCGTAAGGGTGGTTAGTATTTATTCTTATTAGCCTATTAGGTGATATATTCTAAACTCCTTAACTTCATTTATTTGCAATTGTATTGCATAATCTTTTTATTTCTTCAATTGCAGTTGTAACTATGTCACAATTTGTGGATCAATGCTACAGGAACTGCAGGTTTTCATTTCTCTCCCTTAAAAAAAGTATTTTTTTATTCAATAGCTTTGTGAAACTATAATCAGAAATTATCAGTTTATTATACAGTACTCTTTATTGTTGAATCAGGAAGTATGGGATGAACTGGGAGAGCCTGATGCAGAAAGGGATACAATGCTGTTTGAGATTGAGCAAGCTTGTGTGGAAGTATACAGAAGAAAAGTGGACGAAGCAATTAAGTGTAAAGCTCAGTTGCAGGCAGAAATTTCAAGGACTCGAGCACAGATTTCAGATATTTGTTTTGCTCTGGGTGAGCAACTACCTCATGTAAGTAAGCCTTGTCTATATTGGTGATCAAACGAATTTCTTAGTTGGAGTTTTTGATTTGGGACAGTACATTGGGGTCTTTTCAATTTTTGGGAACTCTTATTGTTGTTTGTGTCTGCAGTTTGATAAAAGTGCCACTGGAGGCTTGAAGAGAGAGCTTGATAGCTTTCTTCCACTACTAAAGGAAATGAAGGCGGAAAAATGATAGGAAGAACCAATTCTTTGAAGTTCTAAATCAATTAAAGGATATTTCAAATGAGTTAGGCATGTCGATGGAAGATAGTCTTTCCAAAATGGTGGTGAATGAAACTGACTTGTCCCTGAAAAGATTAGAGGATCTACGAGCACAGTTACTTATTTGTCAAAATGAGAAGGTATTTGATCTTGTTATTCTAATATTTTTAGAGTGGACATCTAGGGTAATTTAATTAATGGTGTGTTTAAATTTAGAATTAAGTTAGGAATGATGGAAAGAAATTGACACGTTTCTGGAACAGGAAACATTAAAATGATAGAACAGCATATGCTATTTTGTAGATTTATGGCGAGTTTTATCCAGTATGGATTATTCTTTTAGTAATTTCATCTACATTGTGTTATGTTAAATTTGATTGGAAAGTTGCATATATTTGGAAATTTTTGATGATTTCCAATTTGTAATAATGGTACTGATTATTTTATACTTTGTCCACAGCAAGCCCGGCAGAAACTGGTGGAGGACCAGCTTACCGCTCTGAGTTTACTGTGTTTGGTTCTTGGCGTGGATTTCAAAAACACAATTTATGAGATTCATCCTACTCTAAGCAATTCTAAAGGTGTAAAGGACATAAGTAATAGTACGCTTGAGGGTTTGTCTGGTGCATTATTGAGAATGAGAAATCTCAAGATGAAGAGATGGGAGAAGGTGATATTTTTATGTTAGCTGTGTTAGTATCTTTGTTTAAAATGCATTTGAGTTTCCTTTGAGAAGCTTTTGTTGTGCTTAACCTTTCTTCGTTTGGGTTGTGCGGTGTACCAGCTTCAAAAGTTTGCAACTTCCTTGTTGGAGTTATGGAATTTGATGGATACACCAACGGAGGAGCAAAAGGCATTTCATAATGTTACCAGTAAAAGTGCTGCATCAGTCACTGAAGTTACCGAAGCCAACATCCTCTCTATTGACTTCCTTAATTTTGTGAGTATGCTAATTTGTTTGACTGGACCAGGAAATATTTATTCCAGTTTCCTCTAAGAACTGTAGAATGTGCACTTGTTTGACTATAATTATTCTTCAACCCTCAGGTTGAAGCAGAAATATCACGTTTGGAGCAGTTGTATTTGCGGTTATGTTCATTGTTTATGCTGATAATTCTCAAAGATAACATTCCTCTCTTACCTTTTTGGAATATATATTAGTTCTGTTTGCAATTTTTATTTTTACTTTATTTTCTTATGCTCATTGTTCTACTTGCCATTTTCTGCATTTTCAGTTACTTTGACAATGCTGATGTGTCGTCATGTGCCCAATTCAAAATGTAGAGCCTAAAATGGTGTACATTTTTATGCTTGATCCTAATTATTTAAGGTCATATAGCCGCATTTGTAAATGAGTTATCTTAGTTTCTAACTGCTAGTGTTGATACCAGTATCTCTTCATTTTATTCAATAGAAAAGCTAGTGATCATTCTTAATCTTTTAATCTTGATTTATGTATAGTTTGGTAATGCATTGAAGCATGTGAGTCTATTCTATAATTGACTTCAAATAATGGCCACTCCTGCAATGGTATTAACAGAACGGCCTTTTAGGTTCGACCACTTTAAAGTCTCAATGCTGTTCCCTATAAAAGAAAACAAAAATAAAAAGACCCCTATCAGGTATTTGGGCTTCATGGGCTTTTGAATCTTAAATCTGGGCAGTCTGTTGCTGTTTCACTTTCATTGTTTTGAGCAGGTTGCCCAGTGTTAACAACCAAACCAAATTGCATCAAAAATAAAAATATAAAAACAAAAAGTTTTGCACGCTTTGAGCAATCATTAATTCTTGCAAAACATCTTTCTTCTGAAGAAAAAAAAGGGCTGCAAAAAATTGTTGTTCTCCTTGCACGGTTTTGCTATATTCAGAGCTTAAAATCCCTAGGTACAATATTTTTAGTTCCGACTTCGAGAACTACAATTGAACACTTTTTGATCACCAAAAGTGGATTGAAACTAAATTTTCTAATGAGAAGTGTTAGATCGAAACTTAACTCCAGCAGGGAAGCACCGCGAAACCAACTGTCGTCCTAACTCTTGTAGATCATCATCGTAAAGTGGTTGATCTTCACCTGGATTGATGATCAAGCTCGTATGTTCATTTGAGGATTGTGGATGATAAAATGGATCCAATTGCATTGACATTGAGAAGTTAGAGTTCAAAACAACGTCATTGTATGATGGTGACAAGTTCTGAGGTTGAGGCTGTGTCGGGGGAAGGCGTTGCATGGTCGAAAGCTTGGCCTGAACATACGCCAACTCTGCCTGCAAGTTTACTACCTATAACCACAAACGACAATTAATGTTAAACTTTGATTGAGCCTAATAATATACTCTTGTCATATTACACAGGCAGAAGAAAAAGAGGTCTAGTTATAAATTATAATAAACAGCCACTATAGCCTTTCCACAATAAAGGTAACCGAGAATTTGATTTACAAATTAATTATCTTTTTTTTCAAAAAGCGTCTTTCATAATTAAATTAGTATGTATAGATGCTCGATCATTATAAGTAGGGAAAGTTAAAATATTATTTAGTGGTACTCCCTTATCCACAACCCAAAGAGCAAAATGCGAATATCTCTTTCTCTAAATCTCTATGGACTGATCATAATAAACTACTGTATACTTTTCCCAATCATCAATCATGGGCTTATGGAATTGTGCCTAATTATTATAAAGGTGTTGCTTATTCTCCATTCCTCTAACATTAATGAGATGTCCAAATCAAAGATGACACTTTAATCATCTTCGTGATCTTAATTGAAATCTCTCTAGCTAGATCTATAGGCATACTACAAAGAATAATCGAAATACCATGCTACGGCATAGGTATATAAATGTACTAATCATATATACTACATTTTGTTAAGTTCTCTTTGCAAAAAGTCACTGAGGATAGTAAAAGGTTTTTATTATAAAATCAAGCAAAAGATTTTGTGATCGACCTCAATGATGAAGCTGAAAATAACGTTTTTGTGTTTATGTACATTCAATAAACACTACAAAACAAGACTAAATATATATATATATAAATTATATATTTCAATAAATATTCTTACAAGAAGCTACTCCATGTGACTAAACTTAAGTAGTGTAAGTAAGATTTTGGACATCATAAATTCATCACACGATTATCAACATAAGTAGGACCCTTTTTTATCCATGAAAGGAAGCAATTATCTAAAGTCAAATGTCAAAGGTTAATAAATGCATAATGAGATAAATATATATAAATGTTACTAAATATGCCAACGATGCGTGACATGGTTAATTAAGTCAAAACTAGGAGATTTGAATATTGTAAGAGCTTTTCAACTATTTTAGCTTGGTAGATCCGGCAAGCAACAAAATTCATCCATAGTCATATCATATTCATGGCTGCCACACCAACCCCACCTTCTCAAAATAAAATTATATAATGAAGTTTTGAAGGGCCAAGTTAGCATAAACTTCATAAAAATCTCATGGGAAAACGAAGAATAGTAATTATTTAGCTAGCAATAGGAAAAACCCTAATAAATTTTCTCTAGAAAGTTCAAGTTTTTGCATGGATTTCAAGCAAGCACTTAATTATAATTAAAAAGCTTTTAATATATAACAAACATTAATTATAATATACCCCCGGAAGTTGAAATATTTGAAAGTACTAAACCCTTTTTGCCTGAAACTTGACCAAGAGTATTTTATAGCTTTATATATTATATAAGGCCAGGTAATAAGTAATTTATATTTTATAGGAACTACATAAAAATAGAACTGTCTTATCTCTCAAATGAAAGAAGAAGAAAATGCACTCCTGACAAACTTAATCGAGCTAGGGTTTCATCTACAGTACTCTTTTTTGTTAAATTTAAAAATGATAAGACCATTAATAACATAATAACAACTTCATGTCATAATTAATTAATTTCCAAATTACTCAAAAAGAAACCAAGAGATATATATTATATATACAATACATACAAGTACTTATTTAAGAGCTAAGTAAATGAGTGTGTTTGAGAGTAGTAGCACATAGCAAGTTATTAAATAAAAGAAAATAATTAATAATTAGAGAAATTATTATTATTATTAATTAACCTGGTGTTGTAAAGTGAAGATGTGAGAAACACAGCCATAAACAGGATCTCGAAGCCGAGCAAGGGCCTCGTAACAGAGCGAAACGACGGCGTCTCGGCGTTTATGCGGCGGAATGCGGAGGAGCAACTTGGAGGCGTTGCTGGCTCCGAACACCTTATGTACGGCAGCGAAGTGAGCCGTACCTTGCTCCGAGTCAAAGTACGGAGCGAATATGCACCCCTTCACGCACTTCCGCCTCAGAAACTTGCACGCACCACAAGGCCCACCACCACCGCTGCCTCCGCTACTTCCTCCATTGCTACTCATCGTGTGTTTATATATATATATCACTCTACTCTCTACTTAGAGTAGAGAAAGTTGCTAACTGTTGTTATTCTCTGAATATCGATTAATTCTTTCAATGATCGGTTTTTGAAGTTTGTGGGGTCTGAATATATGTTATATATATAGATGGGGATATTATGTTATATGTGTCCTTAGGAGGAGAGAGAGAGAATTAGGGGTTTCTGTAAATTAATTTGAGTTCGTGTCATTTTATATCATTTTTTTTCTTTTAATAATCGCGGTTAGCTTTTGGTGGTGGGTCATTTACAAAGGAACTGGTTGTTACATATTACAATATTCAAATTAATGCCAAAATATATAAAAAAAAATCATTATATATTATAATCTCAAGTAAACAGCGCGCGTAAGCAACAATCATTTATATTGTCTAAGAATTTGTGTACTGTAGATGTAGGGACTATTATTTTAAGATATTAATAATCTATAATGTATGCTGCAAAATATTTATATGTATAATGTATAGACCAAAAGTATGACAAATATGAGAACATGGCTTCTTAATTATAAATTTATATATATGTTTAATAATTAAAAGAATCTATTACGTATACTCTGGAACTTGTATATATTTGGACATGTTTAACTTATGTCTATCAATAATTGTTAAATCTAGCAAAAGATTTTATGGCGGTAGATATTATAGTCATGATCGGTTAATAATTGCAAATTTAAAAGCTTATGATTTTTTTTTTGAATATGTATATTATTGTAGGTTATAATTCAGACATATTAATTGTAATTCACAAGAAAGATATGTGAAACTAACTAAAAATGTAGCATCACATGTAAAATTAGTCCGATTACATTCTGGTCTGATTGCTGACATAACAGTACTAGAAAGACATATATATATATATATTGTTCAAACATATAGTTAATTGAATATAAATTAATAAATATATATACAGAGAGAGAGAGAAAGTGAGGGGAGGTGAGAGTGAGTGGGGTGTATTTGGTTCATATATACTTTAAAGCCACGGCAAATTAAGAATAATTGGAAAAGAAAGAGAAGAGAAAATGGAACAGCTTGCGTGAAGCAAACAGACATATATGCGGTGATGACAGTAGCAACTTCCAACCGCCGCAGTTTGAGCCACGTGCGACTCCTCACGTGGGACAAACCTCTCAAATATCCCATCCATCCATCCATCCATCTATCTATCTATCTATTCTTCTAACAAGTCATTTTTCCAGTACTCAACAATTCTTTCTTTCTCTCTCTCTCGCTCTCTCTCTCTCTCATATAATTCATTCATATATTAACTTCAAAACACTGTTTTGGTGTACGTTCGGTTTCGGTTGCACTCAATTATTTTGTCTCAGTAATTTCTTGCTAGGTTTATTATATATACCGATAAAGGGAAATTAATTGATTGAGGTTTATATATTGACTAGCTAATAATTGAATTGATATAATTATCAAGTTATTGATCATTTAGCAGTTGCACGTACGGCGGTAAAGTAATTATTATTTGAGCTAAATGACATATTTTATTAAGTCAATTAATATATATAAGTTTAATTTTCTTCACATAAATAAATAAATTTAATTAATTATTTCGTATAATTTTTTTATTAATATATTAAATTAATTTTTATTTTATATTTAAAAATTAATTTAAATATACTGATAAAAAATAATACCTAATAATTAATTAAATTTATTTATTTATTTGTGAACTAAAATTGTAATCGTGGTGGATAGAAGCAACCTTTTCCACTACCTCTATATCCTCATTTCAATCATCTTTGAAGCTCTCCATCATTAGGATATCGTGGTAATTATATGGTAATTTTTTAAAGGCTAATTAGTAATTTTTCTTCCCGAATTTTGACATGTACTAAATCGTGCCCCCTGAATTTTTTGGCCGTTAAAAATTCTCGCCGAACTATTGAGATTGTTAAATTTAAAGACTTTTGTCTAATTTTAGTAAAAAATTCTAACATAGATGAAAGTTCAAAGGCATGATTTATTATATATCAAAGTTTGAGGGGCATGATTTGGTAAATATCAAAGTCTGGGGAGCATGGTTTAGTTTATAAACAATCACTGAAACAGTAAAATTGAATTAAATTGGATAAAAGTCCTTAAATTTAACAATCTCAATAGTTCGGGGGAATTTTAACGGCAAAAAAAGTTCAGAGGGCACGATTTAGTACATATCAAAGTTCAGGGGGAAAAATTACTAATTAGCCTTTTTTAAATTTAAATTCCTTTAGCTTTCTATACTTTCACTCAGGTCGAGATAATCTTGGTTCAATTTGAGGAGGTTGATTCTCTCTAACAATAAACTTCAATGCCAAAACTATTACTATCATTTTTGATAAGAAATTTCTTGGTCCTTCTCCAACCTTCTTTTCTAATGAAAATACTAATGATGCACTTACTCAAGCTAATATTCTCACTTCATCAAATGAGTGGGACATGAATTGGTATATGGATTCTAGTGCAGTTAATCATTGCACTCTAGATGCATCTAACATTCAGCACAACACTCACTACAATGGACATGAGCAATTATTTGTGGGATATGGTTCAGGTTTATCTATTGAGCATAGGTCAATCCTTCCAGTCTTCTAATAAAAAACTCAGCAACCTTTAGTGCTTAACAATCTCTAACATGTTCCTGCTATAACTAAGAACTTGTTAATTGTTTCTAAATTTTCTAAAAATAACAACGTGTTGTTTGAATTCCATGTTGCATCTTACTTTTTAAAGGAGGAGGACAATCACTTGATCCTTCTTTAAGGAAAACATAAGAATGACCTATATATTTTTATTTTTGAGGCATCTTATACTTGAACATACTTCCAGCTGCTGACACTCATGATCCTACATGCACCAATACCTCTCTTAATATCAGCTCACCCATCTTTGCTCATGTTATTTCTACATCAACTATACTTCTACTTAATTTGCTTGTTAATAATGTAATAAATTAAGTTTTTCTCCTTTCGTTATTTGACACAATAGTTTGGGTCACCTTTCCAAGTAAGGTTGTCCAAACTCTCCTCAAAAATTATAATATTTCTTTTGATAATAAAATGCACAATATGTTTGAGCTGCTTGTTGTTTGGGAAAGATTCACAAATTGCCTTTTCCCAAGGCCTCTCAGTACTCTGAGTACACTGCACCATTGTAACTTGTTGTGTCCAATCTGTGAGGTCCTTCTCACACTCCTTCAAATGGATACATATATTATATCCATTTTGTGAATGTGTACTCTAGATTTATCGGTCTATACATTGAAAACAAATATAAAGTCTTAAAAGTGTTTCAAATGTTCAAAGTTGAAGCTGAACTTGGTAGCAAAATAAAAATGTTGTAGAAAAATAAGGGTGGTGAATTGAGAACTTTTTCAAAGTTTCCGAGTCAATTGAATGTTGTTCACATGCATATTTGCCCAACTACACATGAACAAAATGACTTGACATAGAGAAAACACAAGCACATTATTGTGGAAAATGGCTTAACTCTTAGCTCAAGCATCAATGCCATTAAAGTTTTGGGATGAGGCCTTCAGAATAGCCGCATTCATCCATAGAATACTTCCTACTCCTATTTTAAACTTCAAAACACATCTAGAGGTTCTGTTTTAAAAGTAATTCAGGTTCAAGACTTTTGGGTGTATATTTTCTCCTAATATTAGACCCTACAACATACGCAAGTTACAATTTAGATTGGAATCTTAACTTTTTTGGGATATAGTTTGGACTAAAACGAATACAAGTGTCTTGCTTCTAATGGAAGACTTTATATCCTTAAATATGACATTTTTGATGAATAGAAATTTTCCTTCCAAAAGAAGCCTAATTCCTCACCTATTATTGTTCCTTAATTAAGAATGGCATCTTCTTGCTCAAATTCCAATCATCAACACTGAAAGAACCACACCAAATTTTCCCATTCACCAGAAAATTCTTCGTTTGTCTCATCTTATGGGGATCTTTATCTTCAAGACCCTGTATCTCCAGTTGTCTCAATCAACAAGAGCAAATGTTACCAGCTACCCAAGGCTCTTCATCTGAGTCTAGTACAGATGCATCTCAATAGGAATCAACTAATGAAACACGAGCACCAATAATTCATGTTCCACCTGGTTCACCATTGTTTAAGCATGCCTCACCTAGTCCTATAGATGACATCATTTTTTCAATATATTGTCTATGCTCCACGAGCTGCAGCACCTAAAACTATTGTTCAAGCTCATGCACCACATTTTCTAAATGTCCATTAGATGAGAACCAGATCCAAAGTTGGTGTATATAAACCGAGTAGTTTTCAGCATCTCCATATATAATCCCTTCCACAGTTGCTCAAGCCCTTCAACTTCCTTAATGGTAGGCAGCTATATGGTGATGAAATACTTTCTTTGATCAAAAACAAGACATACATTCTTGTTCACTTACCACTAGGATGATAAACTATTGAATGTAAGGTCAATGCAGATGGCACTATTAACAAGTACAAAGCAAGATTGGTGGCCAAAGGGTTTCACCAACAATTCAAGTTTAATTTCATTGAAACTTTCAGTCTAGTGGTCAATCCACTTACTATTTTGCATTATTTTCACATTGGCTTTGTCTCAAGGATGGAAAATTAGGCAACTTGATGTAAACAATTTCTTTCCCAATGTCGTTCTCCATGAAGAGGTGTACATGAGCCAACCCCCTAGTTTTGAGGATACTTTTGCCCCTAATCTAGTGTGTAAATTGAACAAGGCTCTCTATGGGTTAAATTAGACACCTAGAGCCTGGTTTGAAAGGCTGGAATAACCTCTTCTCACTTTTGGTTGTATCTCAGACAAATCTGACCAGTCCTTATTTATTCAACACTCTTTTAAATTTAGTACTCTAATTCTGGTGTATGTGGATAACATAATTATCACTTGAATCAATCAAGGAGTTATTGCTTAAGTCCACTCGATGTTTGTAAAAAAAAATTCTCAAATATCTCACAGTAGCACCATGGAGTTTGTTCTACATCTTAAGAAGCCTTAACATCATGAAGTTGTTGTATTTTGTAATGCTGATTGGGCCTCAGATCTAGATGACAAAAGGTCAACATCAGGATATGAAATTTATTTTGGCTCTAATCTTGGTACTTGGTCTTAAAAGAAGCAACAAAATATCTCAAGGTCCAGTACAAAAGCTGAATGCAAAACTCTAACTAATGTAGTTGCAGAAATCACTTGAATTCACTCTCTTTTTTGAATTTCACATGTCATCCCCTAGCTAGAATGTACATGAGCACTGTTTTGCTCATTGCAAATCCAGCTATACATGATAGGACCAAGCATATAGAACTTGATCTATACTTTGTAAGAGAAAAGGTGTTGCAACAATATGTTAAAGTCAAGCATGTACCAACCATAGATCAAATAGCTAATGCCCTCACCAGCTATTTCAACCGCTTCAATCAATTTAGAGACAAACTTTAAATTAAAGGTGCTTCAATTATAAGTTTAAAGGAGAATATCAAGAGTGCTAATACAACCATTACAATTAGAGGAGTCGGTTAGGACTCTAACCAATTCTGTTATTGTTGCTCACTCTTTTCTTGTTAGCTAGTGACTAGTATAAATACCTATAAATATTCCTTTATCCAATAAGATAAGATTTCATCTTTCACCTCATTCTTTCTATTTATTTTCCCGATCTCTTTCTATCTATCTTTCTTTATCTTTTGTTCTCTCTCTTTTTACAATGTCAAGGAAGTCTAATAAACATCCACGAGCTTATTATTATTATTAGGATTAATTGCGGCATAATCCTCAATACTTTTATTTTAGTAGCAATTAACTTCTAAAATCCAAATTTTGACAGCAAAACCTCCAAAACCAGCAGTCTGTTAGCATTTATTTAGCCCTTTTTATCTGTTTTTGACAGTTAACTACTAGGTTGGCTGTCTATGTGTACATAAGATATTGTCTACATAGACACAATGTACACGTGGCACAATATTATTGGCCCACATAGATAAATATTTAAAATTAGAATAAAAAAAATATTTTTTTAAGCACAAAAAAAATTAAAATTTTAAAAAAATTCATTAAATATTTTTTTTTTCTGCCTTTCCTTTTCCCTCTCTTCATTCTCTCTCGCTCTCCTCTCTTTCTCTCTGTTTCTTTCTTCAGACTACACCACCACCACCACCCATCATAATCTCCTAAATTTTAATCATGCAAATACCATACCAAATATCATCATCTTCTTCATCATCACCATTATAACTTTCGGCTACAAAGAATGACTCTCCTCCAAAGCACCCTAATCCGTACATCCTCCGACCCACATTGGTATTATCGGAACCCTTCGACACATCTAGCTTCGCCACTCCCAAGATATTATTCATCGAATCACCAGCGCATGAAACCATCACAATCGCATCGTCTTTGTCCCACGTGTTCACTATAACTCCAAAAGTCAGATCTGAAAAATAGGGTTTCAAAGTTGGGGTTTCAAATTTTCGTATAAAAAAAATTGAAAGAGAGAAAAAGAGAGCGTCTAGGAGGATGTTTATTTCTTTCTAGATCCTCCTCCGTGCGTTTGGGCGGAGGTTTGATGGCAGCGGTTCGCGGGTTTGTGCGGCGGTGGAAGGTTGCGAGTTCGTGCAGTTGTAGTGGTGGAAGGTTGCGAGTTCGTGCAGTTATGGTGGTGGAGGTTTGGGAGTTTGTGCGGTTGTGGCGGTGGTCTGAAGAGAGAGAGAGAGAGAGAGAGAGAGAGAGAGAGAGAGAGAGAGAGAGAGAGAGAGAGAGAGAGAGAGAAATTGTGGTGGTGGTGGTGGTGGTTTGTCAGAGAGAGAGAGAGAGAGAGAGAGAGAGAGAGAAGGAAGGAAAAAAAAAGCAGAAAAAAATTGTTTTTTGTTTAATGATTTTTTTTTTTTTGTGTTTCAAAAAAAATAATTTTTTATTTTATTTTTAAAGATTTATTTATGTGGGCTAATAATATTGTACCACGTGGACAATATCCTATGTACACATGGATAGCCAACCTAGCACTTAACTGCTAAAAATAGACAGAAAGGGCTAAATGCTAAACGAATGCTGGTTTTAAAGGTTTGCCATTAAAATTTAAATTTTAAAAGTTAATTGCTACTAAAATATAAGTATTAAGGGTTATACCGCAATTAACCCTTATTATTACTATTATTATTTTATTTTTTGATATTTACTAAAATGTTATTCTGGATGCTAGGTCGGCCTTAAGGTATATAGTATTTAAGATAATTAAATTTTGGGACCTATAAATAGTTTAAATATTATGAGAATAATAATTCTAGTCTACTCTCACACAGTAATGAAATTTTTAAAAAACTCTTAAAGTTTCAAGCTTGGATCCTCTATAAGCACACATTTAACATTTCTAAAACAAATAAAAGAGTAGAGATTAGAAATTGATCTATTGATCTCATAGTTTGAAACCACATTATTTATCACACTGAATATTAATTTGATACCAATCATATTTCTTTTTATAATTTCAAGACTTGAGCGTTCAGAGGCCCAAGATGCAGACCTTGGTCACCTCACCTTAAAGCTAATCCTAGATGAAAAAACAAATGGAGGAATAGGAGTGTATCGAAACAATCCTTATATTGTACTGTAGATTTTTTATTTTGGGCAAATCAGAATTGTATATTGCTCAACAAACATCATTTACATTCATATAGCATCATAAAAAATGCTTGCTTTAAATTTACTATAATATATCTAGCAAATCATTAATATCTATTAATTATATATTTTTTTAGACGTAAACCCTTTATTTTTTACATCTAGTTTCATTCTCTTTGTTAGCAACGTCACCATAAAAATCCTTTGATTCCACAATGCTTCATTTTGACATGACCATAAGATGCAACAAACACCTGTTTTCGAAACTTAGAGAGCTTCGCCCGATCTATCCATTTCAGTAGCCGTGGAACCGTGGAGTGGAGGTAGAAGTTTTCCAGCCCAACCATTCCTTTATATTAGACCAACATAT
This sequence comes from Cannabis sativa, assembly GCF_029168945.1. NCBI lineage: Eukaryota > Viridiplantae > Streptophyta > Magnoliopsida > Rosales > Cannabaceae > Cannabis > Cannabis sativa. Next base: position 35,271,587 of record NC_083601.1, on the reverse strand, counting down.
ATTGCTCATTTTACATTCAAAAGATAAATGGTCCCTTGTTTCTTTGCTCATACCACACAACAAATATTGATCATCCTTAATTATTTTAAAGTTTAAACTCTGAAGCAATCTTTCCTTCTGTCAAGTACTGTAGATTTTACCAAAAAATAGTAATTAAACAATTTACAAAAATGAATTTACATACTATATGCACACAAGAATATTAATAAATTTGACATATAGAGTTGGTATTTTATAATAATTCTATTACAACAAGGACTAAAATGTACTCATATATATTGTGGTCATAGGCAAGAGGTTGGTATGGTTTGCAGATTACAGAACAGAGGAAATGCACAATTGATGAATGAAACTAGGGATTCAAAGTTTGAATTCCCTTGCTGACTTTTTATTTAAGAAATACCCAGAGTTCGAGAGCTGGGATTCTCTCCAAATACAATCAATCTTCTTACAGCCCACCTCCATACAATTTACAGCTCACTCCTCATATACTCACTCCCCACCACTCTAACAATGTACCCTCATACAGTAAATTAAAACACTCCTAACGGTTTGCTGACTTGGCACTCTTTTCACCCTTTTTTACCCTCCTAGCATACACGTATGTCAAGGGCGGTCTAACATTACCCCCGGCCCAAAGACGCACCTTGTCCGCAAGGTGGAAATCCGGAAATTGCTGCTGGATTGTGTTAAAGTCTTCCCAAGTCGCTTCAAAATCTGGTAGATGGAGCCATTTGATTAACACCTGTGGCTGCTGAAATTGAGTCCCTGGACGCAAAGCCAACATGGTTTCAGGTTCAAGGAGCCACTCCAGTTCTTCAGTCAACGAAGACGGCAAAGGAATGGCTGATTGTTGAGGGCCTAACGCTGGTCGCAACTATGACACATGAAAAACTGGATGAATTTTAGCTTCCGGAGGCAGAAGCAATTTGTAAGCTGTCGATCCCACTTTTGCTAGAACTGGAAACGGTCCAAAGAACAATGGACCCAGCTTCTGATTTTTCCGTTTGGCCAACGTTTGCTGTCGATACGGTTTCAGTTTCACGTACACCTTATCTCCGACTTCAAACTGAATGTCACGCCTCTTCTTGTCCGCTTGTGCCTTCATCTTTTGTTGTGCTCGCTGTAAATTCAGCTTTAACAACTCTAAAACATTGTCCCGATCCTGTAAATTTTTTTCCACAGCTGAGACAATTGTGCAGTTCCCCTCCATTCTTATGAGCGGTGGTGGATCTCGATGATAAAGAGCCTTAAAAGGCGTCATTCCAGCAGCTGAATGATATGCAGTGTTATACCAATACTCCGCCCACGCCAACCATTTCACCCACTGCGAAGGCCGAGAGCTCACAAAACACCTCAAATAAGTCTCCAAACACCGATTGAGTACCTCGGTTTGGCCATCCGTTTGTGGATGGTAAGCTGTACTATACTTCAGCGATGTCCCCTGCAGCCGAAATAACTCCTTCCAAAATAGGCTGAGAAAAACCTTGTCCCGATCTGAAACTATAGTTTTGGGAATGCCATGTAATTTAACAATTTCTTTGACAAACTGGGCAGCAACGGTAGCAGCCGTATATGGGTGCCGAAGAGGTACAAAGTGGCCATATTTTGATAAACGGTCAACCACAACCAAGATCGAATCGAACCCATTGGAAATCGGTAAGCCCTCAATAAAATCCATGGATATGTCGTCCCAAACTTGGTCCGGTATAGGTAGCGGCTGCAACAACCCCGCTGGAGACTGCGCCAAGTACTTGCTTTGTTGACAAGTATGACATTCAGCAACGAATTTGTGGATATCTTGCCGCATTCCCTGCCAATAAAAATCAGCGGCAATGCGCTGGAATGTGCGAAAAACGCCTGCATGACCACCTATCTTACTGCAGTGGTACTCCTGTAAAATCAGCGCTATAAACGGCGACGAAGGTGGAACTACCAGCCTGCCTTTGAACTTCAAACAGCCGTTTGAAAAAGAGTATCCTAACACGTCTTTGCCTTGCTGAAGCTGCTGAATAATGACACTCAGATGTGGATCGGTAGCGACGTGATTTTGCAGGTCCACAACCGAAATTAAATTAGGGACTGATAAGGCGTTGCAAGCCCCTACTTCTGGCATCCGTGAGAGTGCATCCGCAGCTTTGTTCTGACAACCTGGTTTATATTGAACCTGAAAGTCATAGCCCAACAACTTCGTGAGCCATTTTTGATGTTCCGTTGCTACCATCCGTTGCTCCAGCAAGTACCTTAGGCTTCGCTGGTCTGTGCGAATAATAAATTTGCGGCCCAACAAGTACGGACGCCATTTCTGTACAGCCAAGACCATGGCCATCAATTCGCGTTCATAAACTGATTTACAGCGGTCACGAGGTGATAATGCCTTGCTGAAATAAGCTATTGGTCTTTGTTCCTGCATCAAAACAGCCCCAATACCCGTCCCCGATGCATCCGTCTCCAATATAAATGGGCTGTTAAAATTCGGTAGAGCCAAAACTGGGACCTCACACATAGCAGTTTTGAGTGCCACAAATGCCGCTTGAGCGTCTTCATTCCAACCGAAAGAGTCTTTCTTTAACTGATCCGTTAATGGTCTGGCCAAGTACCCATAACCACGCACAAACTTTCTATAATAGCCAGTGAGTCCCAAAAACCCACGCAATTCCTTTAAATTTCTGGGAGTTGGCCATGCTGCCATGGCTGTCAGTTTCAGCGGGTCTGCTGAAACGCCTTCTGCAGAAACAATATGCCCCAAATACTCCAGTTGAGACTGCCCAAATAAACACTTCTTCCTGTTAGCGTATAAACGATGCTGTTGGAGGCGGGACAATACCATATCTAAGTGCTGCAAATGAAGCTCCATGGAAGTGCTATAGATCAAAATATCATCAAAAAAAACCAAGACAAATTTCCGCAAAAACTCACGAAAAACATCGTTCATCAAAGCTTGAAAAGTGGCTGGAGCATTGGTTAAGCCAAAAGGCATCACCAAAAATTCATAATGACCCTCGTGGGTGCGGAACGCCGTCTTCTCCACATCCGTCGCTGCCACTCTAATCTGGTGGTATCCCGCCTTGAGATCAAGCTTCGAAAAAATTTTTGCTCCATGTAATTCATCTAACAGCTCCTCAATGACTGGAATGGGGAACTTATCAGCCACTGTTTCACGGTTTAATGCCCGATAATCGACACAAAATCGCCAACTCCCGTCTTTCTTTTTGACGAGTAGGACGGGACTCGAAAACGGGCTGGTACTAGGCTGCACTACCCCTGCCTGTAACATCTCTGCGAGCAGCTTTTCAATCTCGTTTTTTTGGATCTGTGCATACCGATAGGGTCGTACGGAAATTGGGCCAGCCCCTTCTCTCAAGGTGATGCGATGCTCATGAGAACGGTGAGGCGGTAAGCCCTTTGGCATCTCGAAAACAGCTTCATGTTTGTGCAGTAACTCTTCGATGTCTGCTTCAATCCCCGTCGATTCTTCGTCAATCACCGCCGTTAACGCACCACATTGAACCCAATAGCCTTGTCCTTCATGTTGGACAGAGTGAATCAAGGCCTTCAAAGAAATCTGTGACTTACATAAACTAGGGTCTCCTTGCAATGTAATCCAAGTACCTCCCACTTCGAATTTCATCACCATTGTACGCCAATTTACTTGCATATTTCCCAGAGTACTCAGCCACTGTATCCCCAAAATAGCATCGGCTCCGCCAAGCTCAAGTGGTAGAAAATCAGTCACCACGCGAAGCGATCCGAGATCCAACTCGACATTCTTGCAAAGTCCCTCCGTTCGAACTCGACCACCGGTACCTAAGAGAACTCCATAAGCTGTAGTCTCGGTAACAGCCAAGTTAACTGCCGTCACGAGATCCTTGGACACAAAATTGTGTGTTGCACCGCTGTCGATCAGCACCGTTACTGGGTGTGCGGCTATTGACCCTAAAATTTTCATCGTATGAGCTGATGATATACCCACTAAGGAATTGAGGGATAACATTGCGAGCTGTTCATCTTGTACGGTTTCCTCCACTGACTCTGGGCTAGAAGGGTCAGATTCTTGGCTCTCGGAACCCTCCATCTCATCGGCAATTAACATAACGTGAAGCGACTTCTGTTCACAAACATGGCCACGATGAAATTTTTTATCACAGCGGAAACAAACCCCACGGCTCTTCTTATCTTGATATTCTTGCTCCGTTAACCTGCGCAAAGGGGGAGGAGTGGTCGGCGATGGAGACGGCGGCGCTGAGATGGGCGGTGGCGAATGCCGGTTGCTGGGCGAAGGTGTCGGGGTCGACCGCGAGCTGGGAAACGGCTGCAAAAATCTGGGCAACGGTGATGGGCCTGTGTGGGTCCTTCCCACTCCAGCTCGATTGCTAAAACCCAAACCAGAAAGAAAATGCCTCTCCTCAATTCTCTGGGCCATGTCCATAATCTGGGCCAGGCCCGATGGTTGTAGCACATGCAGAGGCCCGCGAATGTCTTCCTTCAACCCCTTAATGAAACAGCCTTCTAAAACGTGTTCAGGAACTCCTACCACTCGTGATGCCAAGGTCTCCCACTGCAATCTATAAGCTCGGACCGTGGTCTCTTGTTTGACGGACAACAGCTCCTCCGTTGACGACCCCACTGGAGTAGATCGGAAACGCAGCAGCAGCAAATGTTTCAATAATGCCCATGAAGTAATCCGACGACGAGAATTTTCCCATTGGAACCAAGTAAGGGCATCGCCGTCCAACCCAATGATGGCCGCCTCCAACATCTCTGCTTCGCTCAACCGATTCAGGAGGAAGAATCGCTCCACGCGAAACACCCACCCATCTGGGTTATCGCCAGAAAACAAGGGCAACTCGATGCGAGGTGGGCGAAAATCACGCGAGTGATTAAAATCTGACTGTGTAATCGGTGGCTCTGGTGACCGAGATGGTGGTGGCCTTACCGGCGATGGAGCAGCCGGAAGCGGATGTGAAGCCGAAGAATCGCCGTCTATCGCTCGTTTGTGTCGGTCATCCGCGGCACTCGTACTGGCCACTCCAACGTTCTGAGTTGATTGAAGCAGCTGCGAGATGTGCGCAACCAAGAACTCCACCTTCTTCTCCAATTCCGGCAGTCGCTGCGTGTTCTCCCTCAAGATATCCAACTCCCGTGGCAGATGCTCGATCTGAGATCGAATGGCCGTCACCTCCTGTCGCAACTCCGACTGAACCTCTTCAATCTTCTCTTCCACTAGCTCGATCTGAATGTTTGGCTTTGGTCCCATCTTGGATCGAGGTCTCTGATACCACTTGGTATGGTTTGCAGATTACAGAACAGAGGAAATGCACAATTGATGAATGAAACTAGGGATTCAAAGTTTGAATTCCCTTGCTGACTTTTTATTTAAGAAATACCCAGAGTTCGAGAGCTGGGATTCTCTCCAAATACAATCAATCTTCTTACAGCCCACCTCCATACAATTTACAGCTCACTCCTCATATACTCACTCCCCACCACTCTAACAATGTACCCTCATACAGTAAATTAAAACACTCCTAACGGTTTGCTGACTTGGCACTCTTTTCACCCTTTTTTACCCTCCTAGCATACACGTATGTCAAGGGCGGTCTAACAGAGGTCCCATATTTGAATCTCCATATCAATAAAAAATTGTATGGGTTTTTTCATTTTTACACTTCAAAATCATTTTTTTTTTTTTTGTATTTTTACGAAATTCTATATAAAAACTCTTATTGCAACTAGCGCTGCAACTTAAATTGCAACAAAAAATTGTATAGAAACCCCTACAACTAGTGCTGCAACTATTTTAGAAACACAAACCGTAAATTAAAAAAAAAAAAGTTAAAAAAATAGTATATATAAGATAATTCTCCAAAATTGTATTAATAGAGGACAAAAACGGAGCAGAAATTTATGTATTAATGTACTTTAATTCACCGCTAATAATTAATTATTTGTTAATATATAGAGCGCCACATATGAAATGCTTGTAGCACGTTGACGTGGCATCGGAGAAAAACTACAATAGCAGTTTAGTCAAACATGAATAGAAATAAAATTTATAGTCAGAAGGAAAGAATGAAAGAAATTAAAGAACAGACTACGATGAATAGAGCCCTCAAGATTCAGAATTGAATTTTTTATCTTTCACCCCAGAATGAGCTCAATATATAATTAATATATAGGGACATGATTTGGTCCCGTTATGCCAAAATAGGGAATACAATCCCTGATTGTACTGTAGCCGTTGGATTGAATTGGGGGTTGATCTAAGGGCTGGGGTTAAAGTAGGGGTAGTTAGGGGGGGAAAAATGGTAACCGGTTGGTTTTTTGTATTTTAAATTAATTAATTTTTAAAAAAACTGACACCGATTGACGTTTGATGTACGTGACAGTTACCAATTTTTGAAAATACATTAGTCTTTCCTTCTTCTTCTTCGTGGGTATAAAGAGTTAGGTTTATTTTAGGGCAGTTGTTATTTTCTTTTTCTTCTTCAAATTTTCTTCTTCTTCTTCTCATTTTCTTCTTGTTCTTCGAATTTTCTTCTTCTTCTTCCCATTTTTTTTTTGTTCTTCACATTTTCTTTGGGAGAGGAAACTGTAGTACTTTCAGAGTTGGTGCACTTGGTTTTGTTTGTCTCTGGCTCCTTCTCCGAACGAGGTGGGTTTGTACAAGTAATTTTCTCATTCTTTTGCATATTGTTTGATATTTACTTTAGATAATGTTAGATACTAGTTAGGAAGGAGGTCCTGACTGCCATTCCTCGTGATTTTTTATTTTTCAATCAATAAAGTACTAAAAAATTATATAGAAATTTGTTGGTGTTAATCTGTTTTCAGAAAAAAAAAAGTTGTTGTTACAAGAAACGTTGTATGTGTTCTCCTTCGTTATATTTTACATATTATTGTTATTTTTTTTATTAAAATGGAATTTTTGTTGTAAAATATATAGTCAAAAAAGTGGAAATTTCAAAGTTATGCGTATAGAACAAGAAAACTTAATTTGTTTCTCGCCTTGGGTTAAGTTGGATAGTAATGCATTTGTCATTCATGGAAAAAGAAAACTTAATTTGTTTCTCATTGGGTTAAGTTGGATAGTAAAGTATTTGTCAAAATTGTGATGTGGTGTTCAATCCGTGTATTTGCATTGCGTATTTATTTTTTCTCGTTCCATTTTTGGTTTATCGAGTAGTTTTAATCCGTTTTACAGCCTTAAATCGCTTATTCAAGAAGTTTTGATTCACGGTTGCGTAAAATTGAAGGTACATTTTATGTTCCCCAATTTTACACAAGACTAGGAAGTAGTTTTGATTCGATTCATGTGTTTACCCTTTTTGTTTGTTGATTTATTGTGAAAGTGTGTTGGATTAATTTATACCCTTGCGGTTGAAACAATTTTAATGAAAGAATGTAATGAAAGAAAGAAAAACAATGTAAACATTGGTATGTACGTTGTTGCCGAAAAATAATTGTTTTCTAAATCAATTTTATTGACCAAAAAAAAAATTGAAAGAAAGGAAAACTATTAAATGGTGATGGCTGTCATGTGTTGGGTAGTGAGTGATTTTTGTACTTTAATTAGAAGTTGTAGTTTGTATTTTCCTATTGTTATGAATTTATTTTGAAAAATTGGATGGTTTAGACAGTAAGATTCATGAGTTAATGAGATACACTATTGATAAAAACTATGGCAGCTTTGTTTTTTTGTGTATATCAATTATTGGAAAAGTTATTGAAATGGTTATGACAAGTAGTGAAGCATTGTTTTGTTAATTCTCGATATTAAATGTTTTCCAAATGGCTTTGTACTCTGCTCATCATGAATTAAGAGGTACAAGGTACCTAGATTGGTTAAGTTTGGGGGAATTTTGTCTATTCATGTGTGTGCTTTATGTTGTTGGTTCTCACGAATTGTACCAACTCGTTTGTACCACTTTTTGGTTATGAGAGTTAGTAGTTAAGTGTTGTTTTGTTCATTGTTTTGGTTGTGGAAGTTGTTGTCGTATAAATTTTGAGTATTGGAAATCATTTAGTTGAAAAGAGTTTCACATCATTTTAATGTACTTTAATGTGTAACATGCAAGAAGCATGAAATGTGTGTTTGAAATCTGAATTTTTCCAATGCCGAATGGTTAAGTTGATTTGCCGTGATTTTGGGTGATTACAATGCACGATTTTCATTGTGTTTTGGTCAATTTTTTTTTATATAGTGTATTTGTTGAAATATGTAGTCCTTATTGTTTAAATTTGTTTATCTTTAATTTGGTTAGGTTCATCATACATGGCTGGGAAACGCAAAAGGAAAGGGGGAAATGAACCCGTAAAGAAGGATGTCACCCCAGAGCCGAACGATAATGCGGTTGGTTGGAGAAATTTCTTGTAAGTTTTGAATGATGGATAGTTGTTTACTCGTGTGATTGATGGTTGACATTTATTTTATTATATATTTGATTGAAATTATGTCCATATGTAGCAATGCGAACTACAAAGCCCTTCGAGCAGCTGAGAAGGGATTAACTGAGAAAGAGGTTTGATGTCGACTGTTACTTAATTTTTTTATATCAATTGTCTGTAATTGACCTAGGGTTGTTTGACGTACTTTACGATTCTTTCCATGTACTCGTAGTTGATGTAAGTTTGCCTCATATTACAAAGCACCGACAAATTAAAAGTGCAATATAAAGGTTTCACCGACGAGGAGAAGTCTGAGTGGAGAAGCTATGACCCTAACCCTAATCCCGCTAAGAAGGCTGTGCAAACAAGGGGGAGGAAACCAAAGGCACTCGATGCCAAGGGGAAGAAAGTGGAGGTGGATGAGGAAGAGGGTGCTCCCCGATAGTGAAGAAGCATCCGTGTACCTGGCCGATGCTCCTTCAACCGTTTAATGAGGATTTGCAAGAACTCGAACCTGAGCAGAAAGATGTGATCCAAAATGCTGGATTTGGATCATTCATCAGAGAGGATGCACCATACGTTGACACCCGACTAGTGAGTTGGTTAATCAAACATGTTGACCCAACCACTAGCATACTGGATTTGTATGGGAGGAAAATTCACTTATCTGCCGCGATGTTCGGAGATGTTATGGGGGTGGACGACGGAGGGGATCCTGTAGTCACCGAGGGTGATAGTGACACTCGATATCTGGAGGAGATATTGAACGTTGTCGAGTACACCGTGTCCTTGACAATGTTGGAGAAATCTTTGTTGGAGTGCGTTGAGGCAGACAGCCTATTTCTCATTAAATTTTCTTTGGTGGTCATAGGGACAGTCCTTGCGCCGAAAACGGGGGTCGATATCACTTCGGGGTACTTGCACTCCCTTAGGGTTACCAGGGACATTCGCCACAAGAACTGGGCGACTGCGGGTTCGTGTATCCGATGAACTCAATTTTCGCATTCCGAAATAAGGCGACGAAGAATGTATCCGTCGCACCTTATTCCTCCAGTACATTGATTTTGTTATCTTTCAATTATGTAAATGTGTTTATTCAGTTTATAATATAATATTGTCATTTATTAGTCGAATGTATTACCAATACATTGTTTGTTTGTGACAGTTGGTGTACTTGACTCACGTGGAGTGGAACTTTGGATATGTCGACCGAACAGTGCTCCCCGTTGATTTTTGGGGTAGTAAACAATGTAAGTCCGCTTACAAATTTGTGAAAGACAATGGGGGTCCCAACAGCGACAAGGTACATCGAATTTTGGTTACAATGTGGTAAAGTGATTTCAGTTGATATTAATTATTTTGGGTTTGAAAAATTAAATTTGTTATGTTTAACAGATAACGCTCACTTCGAATCCCGTAATACTGCCCAACTACTACTCGGACTCGGAAGGAAGAAAGAGCAGTGACCACTTTGTCAGCTCTATCAACGAGTTGAAGGAGTACATCTCGAATGAGTTAAAGTCTCAGTTGAGATCATTTTCTTTGAAATTTATGGACAAAGGAGAAGGTGTAGGTGGTATTGACCGAGAGTTGGAGGAGGATGCTGCTGCGGAAACGGGGAAGAAGGCGGAGTGCAGCCAGGCCGTGGAGGAGTCCCCGTTGAAGTCCCCTGTCCGTTCGAAGACTAATGTTGTTGGTCTATCCGACGAAAATGTGGTGGATTCTGTAAGTACGCCTTCACTATCTGTTACAAAATCTGTTGAAGATGAAGGTGCTGCACATAAGACCTTCGACGATGAGGACTTTGATATACTCGAAGTGGCATCTTTCTGGAATAAAGGCAAAGCCCCCGTCAAATCAAAGAAGTCACAGTCGGAGAATGTGCCTTTAATTGAGGATGACTTCAACGATAAGGCGTACGAGCAATTCATTGAGTCGGGCAGAACTGTTGTCGGGCCATTCAAGACGAAGGAAGCGATCCCCCGTAACCAATATGGGTTTTACAAGTTTATTTTTAGCAACACGTTAGATCCGGGGTAAGTAAATGTTATTTTCGTATTTCTCATTATGATATACTTGTAGAAATTTTTAATAACAGTTACATTGATTACAATTGAATCAGATATGTGCTTGCGAAATTTCGAAAGTTTGAAGTGGATAGGAGGTGCATGGCATCGTTGCGACCGTTGCGAGAAGTTGAGGGATCCGTAAGTGTCAAAGTATTAACTAAATATGTATCATTTATTGTACATGTGTAAATCATATTTCATTTTGTTGCAGATCATTGACTGTTTTTCTATACTAATGAACAAGTACGAACGTGATAGTCGATTACCTGACCAACCTCGTGTTTGGTACATGCCCACTCGCATCTCGGTAATTGCTTTGCTGTACAGCTTATTTTAAATTTTGTAATTCAGTTTGGTTGTAATTTCTGTTACTTGAGAAGATGAACAATGCTTTTGCAGCAAAAAACTCTCGGTTCGTTTAATGTGAAGAGGATTGCGAAAGACCGGGAGTGGTCAAAACTGTTTTACGAAGACAACTTCGAAAAATGCGTCAAGGTACTTCATCATATACACATGGTCGTTCTTAATTGTAATTTTGAAAAGTGAGATATGTTAGCGATGCATATTGGTCATTGTAGTGTCGAATATCTATATGGTGTGTAATTTCAATTTATTTTTGACTTTATTGTTCCTCTATTCAATTGTAGATGTTTGTGCCGGTGTTGACTCTAGAAGGTGCACCACATTGGTTTGGTGCCGAAGTAAATATGAAGTCGAAGGTTGTCTCATTTATGGACTCCCTACACACCGCAATGAATGAGAAGTATCGTGTGGAGGCTACGAAAGAAATGGTCAACTTGCAAAGTTTCATTGTTTGATGTGAATAACTCATTGTGTACTTGACTCTAACTAATTGTATACCTTTGCAGTTGTCGACGTTGGACCTTTTGTTTGAGGAGAATAGGTCGAAGAATGTGACTTTCGTGGATTTCAGAATTGACAGGAAAGATCGCGGGCTTCCTCAACAAGACAATGACCGAGATTGCGGAGTATACGTCATGAAGTACATGGACGCTGTGGCCAATGAGGAAGAAGTAGTTGATGAGGTATACCACTTTTTAAATATTTCAGAATGTACTACGCAAGTTTGATTGAGATTAACGTTGTGTAATTTAAATTTTATTCGGTGTTTTACTGTGAAGTTGATTAGAGTTAATTACATTTTCTAAGTTTTTGTTTTTGTTTCTGTATTGTGGCACAGTTTCACCCGGTTGAGGCACGTTTGGAAATCGCTGCGAGGATCATAACTGATGAACAAAATGAAATTCGTACCAAAGTGGTTGAAGATCGTAGGGCTGCACAAGGCAGCTCATTTGCATCGTCCTCGGCCCCTTTGCGTAGTCCGTCAAAGTCTCCACGCGATCCTCGGTTCAGTACAGCGAAGTCTCGCAATGCAAACATGTTTCCCCCGTCAAGAGCCTCCCCTAGGCTTCAGTCTACCAAGACTAAGATTTCATATGGTGAATAGTGTGTGAAAAACACTTGTGTTATTAATAGGTTGTGTTATTAATAGGTCGTGTGATTAGTGTGTTGTGTAGTTTGGATTTGGGAGCATAGGTTGTGTTATTTGTGTGTTGTTTAGTTTGGATTTCGGAGCATTTGGATTTAGACATCTGTTTTTATTAGTTCACGTTTGGAACTGGTTATTATGTTGACAGACTTGTGTTTATTTTAGTTTTGACAATATATTAAACCATACTTAGCAAATCTTTGTACTCATACCATAACAACTCTTACAATGTACCCATACTTGAAAGTAGTTGACTGTACTTCACAGAAATTATTTAACCAGAAAACAAAGGTGACTTCTTAATTTTCTTTATTTGTTTTTTTGGTGAAGAGGTGACTTCTTCTTAATTATTTGAAGGAAATCATGTTACTTGCCTAATCTTACCAAATCTTTGTAGTCATTAAACTTTAAACCGATTTTTCCTTAAACCGTATTTTCAAAACACATGTACTATGACATTACAAATAACGACAAAGGTCACTTGTTAATTGTTTGATGTTAGTTACCAAATCTTTGTAGTCATTCAACTTTAAACTGAGTTTTGAGAACATTTAAAAAAAAAAGATTGAAACCATACCATATCAACTCCCATTACTCTAACCAAATGTACCATTACTCTAACCAAATGTAAATAAACAATAGCCCCCTTAAATATGGTTTTTCATAACATAGTAATGAGGAAAAATATGGAATATAGAACATTCTCATTGCGCTACTTCACATAACAAATACGAAGATGTGAATAATATACAATTTTGCAACTTCACATTGAACCCATTGACGAAATTTGCTACAGAAATTAGAAATGTAGAAAACATAAAATTTTGAGAACGTTGTGGGTACTTCATACCAAATGAAATTTTCGTCATCATCCACACGGTTCTATTAAGATCTACACAATTAAGTTAAACAAGTTTTGAGAACATAAGACATACAAAACATTTGCATTTTGGGACAACCCATATCTTCAACGCAATATAAGTTGGACAATGATGAGAAGGCAAATAAAAATGATAAAAATTAATTTTCTAATAACATTCTCATTGCGTTTCTTATCTTCTTCGAAAATCTTGATTTGGTTTCGCAATCCAGGTGTAGCATCTGTACTTCTCTTACCATGTGATTTATCGATCCAACAAAAGTAATCACATCCTCGACTTTCATCGTTCTCCTGAGTTGAAAATAACCCTATTAGTTTATCATGGCTGCCTAAGTACAGAAAACATAAATGAGAAGTACTTTTGAATCTAAAAAGACAAAACTCTTACATAGTGTGGACATCCGAAGAATCGACGACCAGGATTTGCTCTACTACTAGAAGTCCAAACATAAGCTAGATCACCACAGTAGCAATGGGGGTGTCCCTGAAGTGAATTTCTCCAAGGCGGACCACCCCCATCGAACCCGCATGAGTCTTCTCCACCACCAGCCACCATGTGCGATGTACTATAATTTCTGAGTGAGGTGTACAAATTTTTTTTTTTTCTAACTATGGTGGAGATAATGTGTGTCACTCACAAGTAAAGGGGGCACCTGTTTATATATAGGCTGTTCCAAATGAGTTAGTGGTGGGAAAATGAATTTTTTTAAAAAGTTTTCTAACATTATCAATCTTGGTGCCAAAATAAACCCCAATTTCAAAACCTAATTCGTACAACATAATAGGGCATGGCTGATTGTTTCGTTGGGAAGCGTATCATGTCATGTCTCAACCGGTCCTTTCTTTTAAAATAATATTTTAGTGTTGTGTGAATTGACAAGGTCCATCAATTGAACAGTGTACGTCCCATATTACATTACTAAATATTTGTTAAATCCATTAAATAATATTAGTAGGGATGCCAATATTAGTAAACATTAAATATTTTAATTTACGTTGATTGAAATTTAATTTTTCACAATTGTTACTCAAGTTTTGTTGTATTTGTGATAGTTTAATTATTGGTAATAGTCCAAATGGAAAAAACAGCATCGCATCGCACCATTTTCCGCAGTGCGAGTTCTGCGATTTTTAGTTTCGCGGTGCGACTGCGGTTTGAGAAATTGGAAAAACCGCATGTATGGATTGGTTAAAAAAAAAAGGGTCAAAAACTACACTACCGACACTGCAAACACCCGAATATATTATTACCACACTTAATGATATAAAAATACAAACAAATACATTTATAAAAGTCTTGATTAATATTTCTTTATAATTATGTAGTTTTTTTTAATATTATATATAAAAAAATAATGTTGTCTACGGTGAACATCCCGTTACTATCGCATCTCCGTCATGAAGCCGAAAATTACATGTTGGAATATTTTTTACAAATTTACAATTCTTCACGGGGGGTTCGTTATGGTAACAATGAACATCCTGTTACTATCAGTATCTCTGACACACAGGTTAATGCGAGTCACAGTAAGTACTCAGGTTAGCATTGGTGTAGCAGAGTCACTATCCTCAGGATCAACTCACTGAACGTCCTCTCGGGCTAGGGTTCTAATGAGCGGCAATAACCTTTCACAGCACTCACACTGCTACAGGCGGTGTTTTTTGGTTAATGCGAGTCACAGTAAGTACTCAGGTTAGCATTGGTGTAGCAGAGTCACTATCCTCAGGATCAACTCACTGAACGTCCTCTCGGGCTAGGGTTCTAACGAGCGGCAGTCAACCTTTCGTAGCACTCACTGTTACTGGGGTGTTTTCTGGTTAATGCGAGTCACAGTAAGTACTCAGGTTAGCATTGGTGTAGCAGAGTCACTATCCTCAGGATCAACTCACTGAACGTCCTCTCGGGCTAGGGTTCTAATGAGCGGCAGTCAACCTTTCGTAGCACTCACACTGTTACTGGGGTGTTTTCTGGTTAATGCGAGTCACAGTAAGTACTCAGGTTAGCATTGGTGTAGCAGAGTCACTATCCTCAGGATCAACTCACTGAACGTCCTCTCGGGCTAGGGTTCTAATGAGCGGCACAACCTTTCGTAGCACTCACATTGTTACCGGGGTGTTTTCGGTTAATGCGAGTCACGGTAAGTACTCGGGTTAGCATTGGTGTAGCGAGTCACTATCCTCAGGATCAACTCACTGAACGTCCTCTCGGGCTAGGGTTCTAACGAGCGGCGAGTCAACCTTTCACATCACTCACACCGTTACAAGGCGGTGTTTTCTGGTTAATGCGAGTCACAGTAAGTACTCAGGTTAGCATTTGCGTAGCAGAGTCACTATCCTCAGGATCAACTCACTGAACGTCCTCTCGGGCTAGGGTTGTAATGAGCGGCAGTCAACCTTTCGTAGCACTCACACTGTTACTGGGGTGTGTACTCAGTTCATCATGAAGCGTACCGGATTCACTATTCTACAAGAATGATCATTTAAGTCTAGCGACGGCTACTCTGCGAAGAGTCACGTCAATCATAAGAAAAAAAGGACATTCTCCATAAAAACCCTACAGCACCTAGGGATTTCACCATGCATCACCCATGGTATATTCATCGGAAATGCCCAACTTTATGGATACTTACGTACACATGTGTAAGTACAACTCTAGGGATTGCCCCACTCAAACACTATAAATACCCCTCAAAGCTCATTTAATGGGGTCGGAGAATCTTGGCTGCTTAAGAGCAAACAGAGAAAAAACTCACCAAGAACATTCTTTGTATTAAAGAGAGAAACATTCTCCCAAGTGTAAGAGCTGTATTAAAACATCCATAAATATCAGTGGCTCGTGGACTAAGGCTCATTAACGCCCCAACCACGTAAAAAGTCTTCATCTCGCTTTCTTATAGCTCATTATTATATTCATATTTTATTAGTTGCCGAAAACCTCGGTCAACAACTAGAGTCACTTCTTGTCTTAAAGTACTATTGTATTCATAACATTATACAGTTTTGTTATTAAATATCTATATTTATATAGTATTCAAAAAATTATTGTAATCAATGGCGGTACTATGTTGCTGGGACCATGGCCCCTCCTCACATTTTGATTTTTAAATGTATATCTATATTAATTGCTTTTTTTTTAAATATATATTTCTTGATAGAAAATTGACTATTTCAAAACTCAAAAGCTCATAAATGGGCCAATGATTATTTATGCTTTTATACTAAAACAATTTTGTTTAGAATTGTATCAATATCGTTCTGGTAGACGTGCTATCTATTTCGGCATCTAAAAAAGTTTTGGAAAATTTTACAATACACCACTCCTTTTTAAATGAATATATTGATGCACCATATTTGTTTTAGAATCTAAATAATTTTCTAGTCAAATTTTTTCTTATGGTCGTGTACGTTATTTCTATTTAAGATATCCTGTAAAATTTTAAGAAATTTGAAAAATTTTAACACGCCGAAAAATAGGATTCAAAAAGTGTGTTGCACACGTGACTATTTTATTTTATAAGCGTGTGAAATAGATTGTTTGAACACTACTTTCTATATTGTAAATTATTCCGAATTTGTCACAATTTTATAGAATATCTTAATTAACTATAACGTAAACGAATATGAATATGAAAAAAAATTACACTTCAAATTTATTCTCAATGTCGAAATAGGTAAGGGTGCATTACTGCACCCCTTTTAAGGGGGTGCATTGTAGAATCACCCAAAAATTTTTGGTCTTTTTTTTTTTTCATAATCGCATACGATGTACTTATTTAGGACCATATATAAAATTTTCAAAAAATTTTTAATAGTTTACAGTACCGAAAATAAAGCTCAAATAGTTATTTACCACACGTATAAGAAAAAACAGTCGTATATTCAACTAAATATTTAAACCTTATTTTTTACACTATATACTATTCGAAATTTTCTAAAAATTTTCAATAATTGTAATGTACGCAATTATGGAAAAATAGTTCACTAAAAGTTGTCCTGAATGCTAAAACAAATACAACCCCTTAAGGGGTATACTATAAATTTACCCTATGCTCTCAATGTACTAAATTCTTCATATTTGTCCTACAAAAGAACAAAAAATCTTTATCCTTATGCTAAAAAAAATCAACATACTTAGGCCCCTCCTAAGACTAAGGGCTGGTTCCGCCACTGATTGTAATCTTGATTCCAACGATTGATACGTTAATGTAATCTTACAAAAAATATTGCAATATTTACTCCAACGAATAATATTTTAATGAAATATTAAAATCGTATTTAAATAAATATTGAGTTTTCATTATTAGTAAACATCCTAATTTAATTTCTTATTCATTTGGCCACACATGTTTAATTGGACATAATATTAGGATATTTGTTGCTACATGTGATAACAATGGGAGCAACATTTACCTTATTTAAATACATAATTTTTGTTTAGCACAGTGAACCAATTCAATGTTGTCACCGAGCATGCATATTGGTTCCAATTACGTCTTCCAAGGAAAAGTTAGTAGGGGGTTGGGTTTGTTGATACTACGTTTTTCAAGGGATTGAAAAAGTCAAATAAATAGCTTTAGGTTATTTGTAGCCGTACCTAGGGTTATATTATTAATTATTATTTTTAAATTTTTGTGAAGACTACACTCAACAATCACATCCACAAGTACTATATATACCCCTCTCCCTCTCCTTACTCCTTCACAATTTCGTAGTGTTTTCTACCCTACAGAACTCACTCCCTATATGTAGACGTGTGTATAATATATTAAAAAAATAAATTATGTATTGTTGTTGCACCAAAGTGAAGATGTGCAAACAGAAGGATTGGTATGCACTGCAACCGTGTGTTGTAGGTGCATCAAGGGAATTTCAGCAATTCAATAAATCATCTCATAACAAATTTTGGTAATAACTCAACTCTTTATGTCTATTTATTTCAATATTATATTATTACAAATTGTTTCTTAAAAATTTTATGTATGTGGTACATGTGTATTCAGTAAATGTTGACGAAGGTTTGGGATGGGTGGACTAGGGTGGCGGGAACTACTTCCAAAACGGCCACCCAAATATGTCATCCTACCGAACCTTAACCTCCCGAGTGCACAAGGCGACCGAGGAATGAGTGTTATTATATTTGACACAACGGTGCGCCGGTACTCTTGAAGAAAAGATATGCGGGAGGCGAATGTCAGCGTTTTTTACAGTCTTAGGTCAAATTGCTTCCTCATGTACAACCTACTGATTTGACCGTATATGGATTGATGGGAAAATATTATTAAAATGTTTATTATTTTAAAATACAAAAAAGGTCTTCCTCATTTATTTAAAATTGTTTTTTAGGGTTTTGAAGGATTTGTTGTTTACTTTAAGTGTTGAAATTATTATTTTATTGTAAAAACGTACTTAGCTGAGTTTTACATAGTTATATGTCACATCGTATGTACTGTTTGAGATTCTATTAACATTAAGTTTCTTTGATATTAACCCAGTGAAAATTCAAAATGTATATTTAAATGACACACATTATTTTCATTCATATTGACTTCAAAGGTTTGTATATTTAAATAACTATTTTTTATTTTATTAAAGAAGGTAATACATCCTACACATGTCAACTGATTATTGGACATTAGAATTCAAATACAAACTAATAACAACTTTTTCTCTCACAAATTGTACTAATTTCTTACACGTACAAACTGAACCAAACCATAACAAAACCGGTCAATAGGTTGGTTCAAATTACGTCTTCTAAGGAAAATTTATTAGTTGGTTGGGTATGTTGAAGTAACGGTTTTCAATGCATTGACAAAATCAGGTTTGTATTGGTGTCATATCACCCCATCTTTAGCCGTACTAGTTTCTATTAATTATTATTTTTTAATTTTTGAAAAGACTACACAACACAATCACATCCACAAGTACTATATATACCCCTCTACCTGTCCTTACTCCTTCACACCTCAATTTAGTATTGTTCTCTTTCCTAGAGAACTCACTCCCTTCCTGTACACATATGTGTAGGGATAATATATGAAAAAAATAAATTATGTATTGTTGTTGCACCGAAGTGAAGATGTGTAAACAGAAGGATTGGTATGCAATACAACCGTGTGTTGTATATGCATTAAGGAAATTTCAGCAATTCAATCAATCATCTCATAATAAATCTGGGTAATAACTCAACTATTTTTGTCTACTTTTTTTCAATATTATATTATTACAAATTGATTCTTAGAAATTTTATGTACGCGCTACATGTATATTCAGTAATGTTGACGAAGTGTTCGACCGGTGGATTAGGCTGGAGGGAACTACTTGAGACGCCGCCAAATCTCCCACCCAACCGAACCTACCCAACCTCCCGTAGTCCACAAGGCCATCGGCGGATGAGTGTAATCATATTTGACACAGCCGTCGGTGCGCCAAACACTGGACGAAAATCGACACGCGGGGTGGAAAACTAAAGTCTTGAGTCAGATAAAGCATCATGTGATAATAGTACTGATATTATAGTATATCTCAATACAACCTACATTTTTCAGTGTAAAAAACATCCTAATTAATTTATTTTGGGATACAACTAAGTTATGTACAAATTTCGTTCTATTGTGTATGTCTTTGTAATCGTAAACTTAAATTTTATTTGGAATGGAAATATGTTCACTCAATATGTGCCATTGAGTTTCACTATTTCCAATAAGTTACGAACAACACTTGCAATGTCAGATTTTAAAAAATAATTCCAAAATAAAATAAGTGGATGAGCTAGGGTTTTCAAAGTAGATGGTACACCCTAATGTTGTGACCTTATACGGATTAATGGTACAAAATTAGTGAAATAATGACATATAATTACTATCAAGTAATTAGTAATACCTTTGAAATTATTAATTATTATTTTTAAATATTATTTAATTTGAAATTTGAACTCACTTCACAATTTGGGTTGGATTTTCCAAATGTCTTTTTCCAATGCATTGACAAAGTCATCTTGATTGATAGGGTGTACAGTCTAGTCAAATCAGGTTTTAAATGAAAATATTTAATATTAATTTTACCAACACGGATTCATAACATCTTAATGGTAATGGTAGTTGGGTGTTCACTTTTAATATTGGAAATTTGTAATGTTTAAATAAATATGTGAAAAATTGTAATGTGGTTCCCAAAAATTAATTGAAGCAAATATATTTGTGACGTATTTCAATGTACGGCGGAAGATGGATCTCCCATATCTCAATAAGTTCAAGTTTGAAAATAAAGTACATCAATATCTCAGGTACGTACGTCACACCGTAAATACAAGTATGGTGCAATTATGTTTACTCAATATTTGAATTTAATGAGATAATTAGAAGTTGTTGTCAAATGTAAACTATAATTTCGTACATATTTATTCGTAAAATACTTATTTTAATACAGTTTCAACCATTTCCTATTTACGAGTTGTACTAAATTTGGACTACTACCCATTCTTAATAGTCCACATTCTTATATTGTTGGGAATTATTTCAAAATTGTCCAAATATTGTAATCTTCTTACCCAAGTATGGACTATTAATTTCCTCTAATTTTAATTTCTGCATACTCACTAAAAAAACCAATTGCTGTCTTATCAATATTTAATTTTCTGTCTACGTCCTACGTTGTACTCACCGACGTTAAATGGAATATTTCATATGCTTTAAATAACGTACGTCGTAGATGTCACGTTGTAACGTCAAATCAAATTCAGTACATGCAGATCTCATGGGATTCCCTGATTTGAGTTAATTAAGATACTATATGCAAACACGAAACCTAGGTATATTACTTAAGGAGATTTAATATTTGTTGGGCTGTAATATACTAATATCACATTTTTGTTATTAAAATTTGGACAAGTGAAATGTTAATAAATTATTGACTACTGAAATGAGTGGATGTCATATCACATTTTTTATTTCACCATTTAAACCATGTACTTATTATTTCAAGATGGTGATGTGACATTTTTTTACTTCAAATCTGAAATTATTATTTAAATCAAAAAACCGTACGTACTATTCTTTTTAATAGAAAAATGTCACATCACATAGTACTTTTTTATATTACTTAGATTTTGTTTGGATTTGATTCACTCTATTAACATTGGTTATCTAAATGGGTAAATTGGGATTTTTTAGATTGTCGTAAGTGGATATTACCATTGTCAAAATTTATTAACTATTAAATGGTTTAAATGCGTATAAAAAAAATCCATTATTAAATTACATGAACCGAATTACGTGTACATCAACCCACCAAACCACTATATAAGTAAAGGTTAGGTTTTACAAACTAAGCATTTATTTTGAAACCCCGTTTTACTATTTCCTAAATCAAATGGACCCTTACCAAAACTTCAACCCTTTTGAAACAAGTCCTCCAAAATCCCCACCGCATCCTTTCTCTTCCACAAGACCCGTAGGTACACCGTCACGGAGTCCAAGACTCCGTTCAGCCTCCATGTCAGGATGTCCAAACTGTGCAAGGCTGGAGTCTGTTCTCCACGAACACGAAAAGCTGACAAGGAAGGCTCATTCACGAGCCACGGAGGCTGCAAGCGAGTCGTACAACCGGCGGAACACCTGTACCATACAGCCCACTTCATGCAAGAAGCCAACACTTCAAGACAAAAATTAGAGGGTATCATGGATGACATTCTCGACTACACCGAGGTGTCCATACCCCACTACCCACTTCATGTAAAACAAGAATCACCAATCACTACTCCAAGAGAAACTCCTTCACGACCAAAGTCCCCGTTCAGAGACAATAGCCCTCCGTCTCAACGGAAGTTCCCTCAAGTTATAGAACTTGATTGAACATCCGTTCGGTTTCAATCGTGGTATTTTATATATATGTAGTGTACTTTTGTTACAACTCATCTCATATGGCCGTTCTATCAACTTTTTGTTATGCCATTTAATGAGATTGAAGAACTTACCTCCATTATATATATAGTTGTGTGTAACTCTACTATATTATTTTAAGTCTATTTTCTTTCGTTTGCGGTTGTGATTTCACAATGATTCACTTCACTTTTAATTCCACAATTAATTAATGAGGAAAGTGACATTAATACCGCAAAATAAACCGAAGTACGTATTTCATAACAAATACCGATAGTACATTATAGCATCAAAATATAAAATAACATAACTTGGACACTAACACAAAGCATCATTTATCGTTTTTTGGAGAAGTATCCACTCCTTCTTTGTCCCCAACTTCTACATCATCTCCATTTCGGTCCTCACCTTTGTCGGCCGAATCATTCATGTTGTCCCGTTCGGGTGATTTATTTGCACCTGCAGCATTCACCCTCATCAAACAAGTGAGGAAACGAATTCGGGATAGCCTCTTCATCATTATCATCATCGAATCCCACATGCAGTGGAAACTCATTAACACAAAGCAAAGTTGTCTAACTTGCCGCCCATTGAAGCATTGTCCCGTCTCTCCATGTAGACATAAAGCGTAGAAAGCTTCTATGAAAGATTCATAACGAATTATTTTTATGGACGCATCAGAATTAGTGTTTTTGCTTACAGCGTCTTCGTACCTACTATAGATACCTTCATTTGGTCCATTGAAAATAACCCAAAGTGTGGACCTCGAACTCATACTTGATATATGTAATGCTAATAACTAAATTACAAGTTAATTTCTCTATAAACTTGAAGGCTGGATTGGAAAACGTCTCAAGTGTGTTATATAAGTCGTGGAGAATAACCCTACAAGACGTTTTTTAGTTAGTCGTACTCAATCGGGATGTACTCCATTGGGCACATCTCGATGTGTCAAAAGAGGGGTGGTTAAATTTCGAATTACACGATTAAATACACGTGTAGGCGTACGTAGTATGGTCAAATGTCAACATTATTCATCAATCCCGTTTTCCCGTAAAACCTAATGTACTACTTCGCATCGTTCTAACGTACAACGACGGTTTAATTCATAAGAAGATGTAGGTCAATGGCCCATTAATATCAGCCCAAAATATATAAATGGGAGAAACTACCCATTCTACTAAAAAATGTCATCAATTCATACAAAAAAAACATCCTTACTTTTCAATCTTTATTGTCCGTAAATACAAAAATGTACTATTACTTTTATCCCGACGTACGAAGTGGTTTAATTCATTAAAAAGGTTGGTAAAGGCCCATTCATATAAGCCCAACAATTTTAAATGTTACCACCAACCCATACAACTCAACAAAATATCTAAACCCAAAAATCATACAATAACATTATTTTCCAATTAATTTATTCAAAAGTAAATGTAATTGTACTATTTTACTGTTCAAACGTACGAAGAGAGTGGAATAGAGTTTCCAATATTTGAGAGGCCCATTAATATCAGCCCAACACACTTAAATGTGATCACCAACCCATATTACTCTACAATACGAGGCATTCAATCTCATAAAATCTAATTTAAATCGACTCACCACTATCTTTCCCTTAGTCTTCATCTCTAATTCTTCGATATCAATAACAATCGAACACCGTAACTCCACTCCAAAGACATTAACGTCGAAGGAACAATTGGTTACTTATCGGCAAGTCCTTTTTTTTATCTTTCTCGAAAACCATTCCTTACCTATTAACTTTATCATTTAATTTGTTAATTCAAACGGATACAATATGGAGGCCGAGTCTCGGGCAAGAGAACATGAATGAGGAACAAACCTACGAATGGGAAAGCATAACAACGTAGCTAAACATCACAAAACCAAGAATGAGATTCAAATATGTGACGTCCTAGGCAAGAGTCTCGACAAACGGGAAAATGGGAAGCATTCTACGAAATGTATGCGAAACGGATGGGTTTCGGCACAAGAAAAGATGATGTACGACGTTCTCACGGAGTCATCGTAATGCGCAGTGGGTTTGTTGTTCCGAGGGTTACAAAAGAATCACAATAACGGAAACACAAAGAAAAAGAGACCTCATGATGTCACTAGAACCGGATGTCGTGCAAAGATTACGTATTTTACTCACACAACCATCTAACACTTGGAAATGCAAAGAGTTCAAGACAATACACAATCACGACCTCGCTTCATCAAGTGAGGTACAATTTTTGAGATCATACCGAGTAGTGTCCGATGGCTTGCTTGCCCAAGTTAGGTCGATGAACTCAGTTGGAATTAAAACTGCCAACATAATGTCTCATGTTGCTTTGCAAAGTGGAGGTTACGAGAGAATGCCATGTCAACTTCGAGATGTCTACAAATGGGGTTGCCGGGTGCCAAGCGAGAAGAAAAGATAGCGACGGACTCGGAAGGAGCGTTGGGATTTCTTGATTGGCTCGCAGAGAGGGATCCAAATTTCTTCGTTGTATATCGTGGACGAGGAGAATCGATTGGCTAACTTATTTTGGGCGGATGGAAACTCACGTGTCGACTATGTGGCTTTTGGGGATGTACTAGGGTTTGATACCACCTACATGACAAATGAGTACAATAAGCCTCTCACCGTTCTCATTGGCGTAAACCACCATTTCAACACATGCATCTTCGGGTTCGCTCTACTCCTCCACGAGAAGCTTCCATCCTATCGTTGGCTACTTCAAAAATTTCTCGAATGCCATGGAGATAAGAAGCCAAATGTTGTAGTTATCGACCAAGATGTGGCCATGAAACGGGCCATCATGGAACACATGCCTGATGTGACACACCGTCTATGTGCTTGGCATCTCAATACAAATGCTTCCAAAAAGGTTAAAGATCCGATCTTCTTGAAAATGTTTAAAGATCTAATGTACAACTACTACGAGGAGGAGGATTTCGAAGCAAGATGGTTAGACGTCGTCGAAACCCAACAACTAACAGATAATGAATGGTGCCAAACAACATTCGACACAAGAAAACAAAGGCGTAAACTTATTTAAGGGGTTCATTCGTTGCGGGAATGAGAACCACACAACGTTGCGAATCGATCAACTCGGCCCTAAAAAAATTTTTAGAGAAGAATTATTGCTTGCGCGAGTTCGTAACAACCATAGATATGACGATCTCAAAGCTCGGACACAACGAGACCGCAAATGACTTCAAAAGCGGATGCACTCGACCTCACCCACCTAATCCTACATGCTTGACCACGTACTACAACCAATGTGCCGAATTCTACACAAGAACTATGTACCACAAGGTTCTTTGCCGAGCTTGATTTAGAGAATAATTATTTTGTCATAAGTGAGGAGCAAGAAGGAGAGTGGCAGATATACACCATTGGAAAGTTTCAGCATCCGGAAGTCCGATACCGAGTTCATTACTGTGAAGGCCAACGAGCACTACACTGTAGTTGCATGCTATATGAAAGTCGTGGGTACCCTTGTAGACATTTATGGGCTACAATGAAAAGATTAAACATCAGAAGAATACCTAATACTCTTCTCATGAAGCGATGGAGCAAATCCGCGAAGACAAATCTCCACCTACATTTTAACCCCCAGAGCCCCAAGAACAACAACACATTTATGAGATGGCTAGGTTTGGATCTCTCACCTCATTAACTTATAACTTGACTTTCTATGCAAGAAAAACGAGAGGATTCGTACACGCGTGCAAAGGAAGAGATTGAACGGCTAACTCTAATGTTGAAGGAAGAATTTGAGATGAGTTCCAATCCAAGGAAGGACGTACGCCACAACCCGGAAGATATCGTAACAACCCCAACATTATTAAAGACCCGAAGTTGTGAGAACAAAGTGGTACGGGAAATCCAAGGGAAGGACCGAACGGGAGCGAGATCCCAAGAAACTCGAAGACATTGTCGCATTTGTCGCTCATCGTGCCATGATTATCGGCGGTGCCCAAACCGTCACCGTAATGCGGATCTCGGGGGCAACGGTCGGCCACACAATCAACCAACAATCGACTCATTCAATGAACACTCCAACGCGTATTTCCCTGAACCGCCTTCCACCACACAAGAATCATACTATGGTCATTCATATATATAACTAGCTATTTTTAACCGTTGATGTTTTAAGGTTTATGACTCTAGTTATTGCTTCAAAAACTCTACATTTATATACTTCATGTTATGTTTGCCGTGTTTAAGGTATTTATCTCAACAAATCTCAAATTTATAATTAATGAACAAATAAATTATTTTACCCAAGAAAATTCAATCTTATAAGGTCAAAAATTTCCATAGTAATTGTATTTTTTTATACACAATAATAAAAATAAAAATAATACACCAACTTAAAACTCAATATATACCAACACATAATTTCATAATTTATAACAAATTATTCTTAACAATGTACTACGAAACAAATATGAATGTACTCTGTACGTGATATTTTGTACTCGGTACGTGATATTTTGTACACTAATTTTACTAAACAGCATGCATAAACAATTAATGTACTCGGTACGTGATATTATGTACTCAACTACAATTCCAAAATTACATACATGATGTAAAATACCAAAATAACCCCACTCCGACAACATGGACCCACTGCCTACAGTATATTTGTACAATTAACTGCCACGAACAGTAAAGCTGTTGTACTTTTTTTTACTTTAACTGACGTGAACAGTAATTAAATTGTACCTTTTTATTTTTTAATTAAAAATACAAATTTACAACCGGTTACCTAACCTAGAATAACCGGTTGCCAACTTAAATAAATAATTAAAAATTATAACTATTCTAACGTGGGACCTACCTGCCGTACACGGATTCCATTCCGTGTTTTGCACATTTGGGCACAAAATCGGCTGCCTTAATATATATATATACTTCTCAAAATAAAAAAAAAATAAAAAAGCAAAAAATAATATACAATGCACCCGAGCACGACACGTGCCATGATTGGAAAAGGGGTCCCTCAACTACTACTCCAAATTCCAATGGATTCATTTAAGAACAGGATGGAAGATATGCACTTCACACAGTTCTCATTTTGTCCTAATATTACACATGCATTTCGTCGTTTACTAGTAATAACAACAACACTGATACTGATACTATACTCAAATTCAAAATCACTCAACTAGTGTCCATACAAATACATACGTACTTCTTTCTCTGTGTCCTGTTTGGTGATAAATATAAACTTATTGTACCTTCAACTTCAACAGCTATCTATATATAATAAATAGATATATATATCAACAAAAAAAAAAAGAAAAAACAGAGATTTGAGGTTATTATTTCGAAATAGTTGAATTTATCAATTACAACTGTGTAATCACAACCGAAACCGATGCAATAGATCGTTCCTTGAACAAAATCTAATACTGGCTAGTCTGGGATGTCTGTTTCGGCTAATCAAAATGTGACACGTATACTCTCAGTGACTGCTGGTAAATAGTTGTTATTTTGTAATTGAGATGATCAGAGTCATGGGGATCGATTCGGTATTATTGGGAAAGATATTTATATATATAAATCGAGGAGTGAGTTGACGTAGTACGTACTACTACTACTACTATACTGCAAATATAACTGTGTGTGTTTATTAAAATGTACGAACAATAATTCTTGTCTTTGTCGATCGCTATAGTGTATAGTAGGCGTAGCGGTAGTACTACTGATTATCTTTAATTTTCAAAATATAATATTATCATCTATATTTGAATTGAATGGTATATTTTAATTACATGACATATATATGTATTTTATATATGTAACTAAGTCCGTCCGTGCATGATATCTTTCAATTTAAATCTCTATTCGGTAGTGTATCGTACTTTTTCCCTAGTTCGAAAATAAAATATAGGATATACAAAGATTATTTATTAAAAATTTAAGAAAAAAAAAATGGAGATGATAGGATGTGTGGAGTATAATATTATAGGTAGTAGAAGTTTGTAATATTGCGAAAGCTGTCAAAACAGAGCCGCGCCGTACGCCGCTTGTCTGGACTGTGATGACCGTGCGGGAGACGGTGGAGTAGTTAAGTCAGAATAAATATAATTAATTCAATTTTATTTTGTCTATTAACGTAAGATATTATATATACTGACTTCAATTATATCAGATATTACATTTAATATCGCTCTTAAATTAATGCTCTCATAATTTTATGTATTAATTAGTATACTTTTTAATCGAAGTATTAATTGGTAAATTTTAGGTGATTTTGTTGTTTTCTGATTGAGGGATTGGATCTATAGCTAGCTAGCTCTTCAGCTCCAATTTAAAAAAAATAAAAAAATTTCTTATTACTTATTAGTTAAGCTATTATTCATTTATATTAAAAAATCAAACAAAGTAAGAATATTTCAATTCATAATTAATTTGCTAAAAGAATACATGTTTTACTCGTCTTACAATTATTTTTCTCTATTAAAATAAAAAAATAAATACAAAGTTACATTTTAAACACAAAAAACATAAATAAATCCTTATGGTAATTCATCAAGATACCTTTTTGGTTTTTAAATTTAAACGTTATACAACGCAAAAACACCTTATTTTATTCAACTTCTCCGATGACGATAAGAAACTTATGCACTTTGTAAACATCAAAATGACCACACAATTAATAGTAGATCCAGTTGGTATTGAGTCCAAGATGATCAATAAGTCAAACAAAAGAAGAAGAAGAGAATAAAAGAAGAAAGATAAATGAATCTTTTTGTTGATTAGCGTTTTTATTAATTAATATCTTTATAGCAGAAAAAGAAAAAAGAAATAAAATGATAAATTAAGTGAGCACGTCAAAATTGTTTATAAGATGTTCAGAATGGTCCCAGATGTAAAAATTCCTAAAAAGTTATACAACTTAAATGTGCAAAAGATGTGGCATAATTCTAAATTTAATTAAATTTATAAAGAAAAGAGAAAGCCATATGTTTAAAAATAGTTGGAAAAAAAATAAAACCCTATCGAAATTAGAAACAGTATCAGCTTTAACATTTGCATAACCCCCAAGAATTTCAATTTCATGTTGCTAAGATTCTACTCTAGATCAGGGTTAGTCATTGTTGGATTTTATGTCTCCTAATATTGAAGTTGTTGTTAATTATCTTCTTGTCTCTAACTGAGGCTATTTTTTTGGTATATTGAAAAATACTTCTTTTATTTGTCAATTAACTAAATTTAGTAATTTACTCCTATTTTATATTTAATTGAAAATATCTCTTTTTTGTATGTATTATATTTAAAAAACTCTGACATAAGGAAGTCATACACATAGAGAGTATGTTGAAGTGACAAGGATAAAATTGGTAAAGTATTTAAAAAAAGATCTAAAAATCATAGACTTTAAAAAAGTAAAAATAAAAGAGGACAATATAAAAAGATATAAATTCTAATTTCCTCTTATTTTTTTGATCTAATAAGTCTCTTTTTTCCGGGTGTATATCTTCTACATATAATTAGGACCGGCCCTGAGCATAGGCGGGCTAGGCCTATGGGCCAGTTAGCTTTTATACAAAATTGCCGTGGGGAAAAAGCATTTGTATTTAGCCGTGCTGGGAAAAAAGCAAATTTCGTAGTGTAAGCTGTGGAAAAAAGCTGAGCTGAGTGTTTGGTAAATTATAATTTTTAAAGTGCTGTGAGTTGTTAAGATTCTATTACAATAATGATAATATTTTAATCTAGTTCATTATAATTACAAATATATATAAAAAAATATGTTATATAAATTTTTTATTTTTTTATATATTTTTAATTATTTTTTTCTATAGTATAAATTTATATGCATTTGATAAAAATAATTTTTAATATTTTTAAATTATATTTTTATCACTTGCAAAAGATAAAATTGTAGTTTATAAGAAACATAAATTGATATTATTTATTAATAATAAAAATATAAATATAAAATATTTTTTAAAATAAAATAAAAAATTAGAAATTTAAATATTATTTATTTTTAAATATTTTTTCATTTAAAAAATATTTTTATTTTTTATAATATATAATAAATAATTAAATAAATTTTTAGTAAAAATAATTTATTATAAAGTCTTTTAATCAAAACAGCTTTTTCTAAAAGTTGGGTTGTACCAGCTTCAGCTTTTAGCTGTAGCTTTTCCATAATTTCTTCAATAAGCTGTTTTTTAACTGCTTACCAAACACCTTTTTGTCACAGCTTTTTTGAAAATCAGCTTTTAGCTTTTCCAAAAGCTGTGCCAAACGGGTCCTATGTCTAGGGCCCACCTAACTTATGTGCCTAAAAAGATTGGTCCTCTTTTAAAATTACATATATTTTTACTAATTTTTAAAAAAATATTATATTTTTTTTTAAATAAGGGCCCAGAATTTTTTTTTTCAATATGACCCACTAAATTTTAAAATCGACCCTGCATATAATGTAAAATAGTAATATGGCAGCACTTAGATTGGCAAGATATGCACTCTAGATGAAAAATATTGGAAGAAATTATTTTTTATTTAATGACCAATATATTATTTGACCTTCCACAATAACATTAATTATTATATTAAAAAAATGTAATTTAACTGTTAAAAAAAACTTGGCATTTGTTTTTTTTAATAAAGGCCCAAATCGCTAGGATTCATTTCACAGCTATTGTTGGATTTTACATTAGAATTTTTACACTACTTATTAAAATTTTTCACTTTTTTTCTTTTTTTAGTGTGGGGTGTGTACTGTATTAAATCTTTACTATTATTCCACTGTTATTTTAATTATTTTATTTTATTATTTTAAGGTTGTTTTATAAAAAGATAGTATTTTTATAAAAAAAATTCGTGTGGCAGTAAAATTGTAAATTTTTACTAAAAATCCAGTATTTTTATAAAAATACCTTTTGCATTTAAAAGATTTTGATTATAACATAATGGGCCGGAAGGAACAGAACACGGTTTGGATGTAACTCGTAAGATGTAGAAGCCATAGCTCAATAAGGAAAAAAAAAAACTTAGAGCTTACTATTCTGTACAAAAGAAAAAAAAATTGAAAAATGCTAAGGTATCAACATCGCCAAAAGACATATTGTTTTGAGAGCACATCTAATAGAGAGTTGTAAAAATAGTTGATTGCTATATTTGAACATATCTTTTGTTCAAGAAAAATGAAGTTCTAATTTTGTTATATAGAATGTGTAATGAAGAATAAACTAAACTTGCATGCACCACAATAAATATCACATTTTTGATTCCCTAATTTGCCACTAATTAATAATTTTTATTAAATAAAATCTTTTTTAACATTTTATTATTCATTTAAATATAGATTTGTTTTATATATAGTTTCAATAAAAATAGTTTCATTTAGGTTAAATATGATATTAAGTTGTGACAGTTTTAGATTTTTAACCTCTTCCTCTCGTTTTTTGCTTTTACCGATCACCTCCAACACTATGCTCCACTTTCATTTTATGTGAATCAAAATAAATTGTCATTTAAAAATTTTACAATATTTTTAACATTAGTCTCTAATTACAATGTTATTAGTTATTGGTTCTTGGTTTCTTAGTTATTGGTTTTGGGGTATTAGTAGTTATTACAGTGGAGAGTGGCGTGGTTGAGGGGGTCCTTCTTTTTTCATTTTTGGTTATATTTATTTAGTAAATAATTAATTATAATTCATTTTAAAGTATTGTTCACGATCAGGCTTTGCCCAGAGATGATTCTCCTGCCCAATTTTCTTAGATTAGTTTTTACAGTGTTAGAACATCCTTGCCGGGAACATATATAGTTTGCATAGTATAAGTACCGAGGAGTTGGAGTCCTACTCATGAATTGCAACAGAACCGATGCTACATTTTGTTTTATCTAATTTTGTACAACTAGATTTTGCGGGATGAGCTCTCTACTTAATTAACAGCTTGTTCCATATTTTATTCACGGCCGAAGTATTTTAGGGGCCTTGTGCAAAATTTTTAAATTGGGTCCTTTAAAAAAAACCATGTATATTAAAATTACAATTCTATTAGTAGTTTTTTTTTATTTTTTAAATTGCTTCATAAATTTTCAATTAATTTTTTTTATTTATGTATAAATAATAGAAAAAAAAAGAAAAAAAAATAGGCCTTTTTTTTAAAAAAAAATAAAAAATTGGGCCTTAAAAAAATGGGGGCCTTGTGCAATGGCCCAAGCTGCCCAATGCTTGGGCCGGCCCTGATTTTATTTTATCTTTTTTTCACATTATTTTAAATACTCTTATTTTTAAAAATATTTTATTGTATAATATTCTTTAAAAATATTATAATTATGATTTCACATATTATTATTTAATATTTATTTTAATTTTTAGTTAAAATAATTTTTTAATTTCAATTTTTTATAGCAAATTTTTAGAATAATATTATTTTTTATCTAATATTATAGCATAAAGTGATTCTACAATACACCCCCTTGAAAGGGATGTACTGATGCACCCTTAATTTGTTTCGACATCTAGATAATTTTTTAGTCTAATTTTTTTCATATTCATGTACGTTATATCTATTTAAGATGTCCTATAAAATTTTGAGAAATTCAAAATAATTTACAATACAGAAAACAATGCTCAAACAATCTATTTTACACGCGTATAAAATAAAGGATTAATTACACCAACACACGCTAATTGTATTTTATTTATGAATATATGATTACGTAATTAATTTATGTATATACCAATATGATTTTCTTTACATTAATATGCGGTATACATTTAAGTTAGAATAAGTTTTATTTGCTTTCTCTTCCGTAAAATCTTTTATTAACCATTTAATATTAATTTTTTTTTTCTTTTTCTAAAACGTGTTCTCTCTCCTGTAAGCATTCAAAATTTTTTTATTGGCCATTTCATTCCATTGAAACAATAGCCTCGACCGAAGAGAAAGTAGTAGATTTAAAACAATATATACACCACATTTATATAGTATACTCATAATTTTCTTACACTATATTCATAATTTTTTCAATATTAAAAAATAAATCTTTCTCTTTTCTATTTTTAAAAAAAAGTTTAATTTTTTTTTGGTTACACCAGTAATTATTTGAGCTCAAATTTTATATCACCACAATTTATATTTTAGGAGATCATTTTAACATATGGAAAGCATATATTTCATTACCGTTGTCAGAAAAAATAATTAAAATCAGAAGTAATATTTTAGTTTCTTTACTAAAAAATTAAATTTTTAAATATCAACTAATTTCTAAAATATCTTATAAGAAACCAAATTTTTAAACATGATTTCTTCTTTGCGTAGAATATGTTGGTGTTACTTATTTAAAGTAAATTTATTTAGATACTAAAAAATTTTTAAATATGAAATATTATAATATTTATTGTAGTAACCTATAAAATTAAATGGTATACTTATTTTATTTAAATATAATATTTTAGTTACTTCTTTGTTAATAATCTATAAAAGAAAGAAAGGGATTTGACTTTTATCTTGTTCATCATTTTTTATATCAAAAAAAATATATGTATTGTTTCCCACAACTCAAAATATACTTTAAAATTGCTAGAAAAAAATAAGTAACCTGAAGGTATTCTAAAAAATAAAATAACATATAATATAGCTTAAAAATTAAAAAATAAAATTATAGTTTTCAAGTTATTTGATAAAAATAAGTAACTAAATGTGTATGAGAAAAAATTATCTTGAAACATTTTTTTTGAATAAAAAGTAACTAATTGATAAATTATTTACATCAAAAGCAACTAAAAAGTTACTTTTTTAAAACTTGAAAAACACTGAAATTTCTGAAAGCGAGAATTTTCAAGTTTTTTTCATTTTTGGTAATAATTTTGAATTTCGGTATTAATGCTGACGTGGCACATCGGTATTTGTGCAAATAAATTTGTTGAAAGTATTTTTGCAAATAAAATCAATTTTAAGTATATTATTGAAAAAACCCCTAAAATAAAATAGTCACGCGTGCAACACACTATTTGAACGTAGTTTTCAGCGTATTAAACTTTTCCGAATTTCTTAAAATTTTGCAAGATTTCTTAAATAACTATAACGTACATGATCAAGAGAAAAAAATTATTTAAAAAATTATTTCGGATGCTAAAATAGATAGGAGTGCATCAATATATCCATTTTAAGGGGGTGCATTGTAGAATATTCCTATAGCATATCAATATTTGTTGACATAATATATCTATCTCAATAAATATTTTCTAAATTTTTACAATTAGAAATGCGCTAAAATGAGAGCCGCAAGGCCGAACTCGAAAATTTGTGGGCCTTAGAAATTAAAAATAATTGGACCCTTTTGCATATATATTTTTGTAAAAGGTGAAACGTGAAAGAGAGTTAGGAGGACAAACAGGAACTGATAACTTTCGTAAGTCCAAAAGTAAAAGAAATGGGCTCAAATGTTAGCCCAATAAGCTAATTGCTCAAAAAAATAACAAATTTAGTTTTTTTTTTTTTGGAAAATTTACATGGTATACTAATTTTTGCTATTTTTTTACAAAAATACTGCTAGGCGGTATTTTTTGCATTTTTACTGTGTTTTTTTTATAAATTTCATACTGCAGTATACTGTGTTAAGTTTTCACTGGTATTTTACTAGTGTTTTACCGTTGTTCTACTGTTGTTTTGAGTTGTTCTGCTTTGTGTTTTACTAGTGTTCAAAAACACAGTATTTTTGAAAAGATTTCCGTGTGACAGTATTTTTGTAAAAGTTAACCCAAATTCCGATATTTTTGTAAGTTTCCCATTTTTATTTCCTGTACATAATCTATATGTACGAAAGTTTTGGACTTTGGATTTGACTGAATCGCCTACCTATTAAGGTTTATTGAAAAATACATCTTTTATTTATCAATTAACCAAATCTACCTCTAATTTTATATTTAATTGAAACATACCTCTTTTTATATGTATTGTACCTAAAATACCCTGACATAAGCGAGTCACAAAAAGAGTATATTGAGGTGACAGGGGTAAAATCGGTAAAGTGTTTAGAAAAAGAGTTAAAAATGATAAATTTTAAAAAGAGGGTAAAAATAAAAGAGAACAATATAAAAAGGGTATAAAGTCTAATTTCCTCTAACGTTTGAGATTTTGATCTTTAAATTTTTTTTTTTAGCTATTGTTACATTAGTGTGTCATTTGAATGTGATTATATATATACGTATTTTTTAATTTTTTAATAAAGTAACGTATCTGATAATGCATATATTGTAATTTGCTATATTCTTAACTGAAACTCACATAACCAAATTTGAGTGTGTCTATATATAGGTTGGATTTGTAATTAATTTGATATAAAGGAAATTTATTCCCAAACTTTACGAAAATATGGTATGTGAATCGATTTACCATAACTAAAAACAGAAAGCAATCAATTCCTTATTACAACCATTTCAATTTAAAATATAAAATAAATAATAATAAAATTAAAAATATTTATAATATTTTAAATTTAAATTTCTTTATATAAAATAACTACATAATTTTTTTTTATTTTAATTTAAAGTTAAACCAATAAATTTAAAATATAATTAAAAATATCTATAATATTTTAAGTATTTTAAATTTAAATTTAAATTTCTTTATATAAAATATCTATACAAATTTTATTTTTAACTATATTGAATAATATTATAAAATTAATAAAGAATATATTCTGTTACGCAATTAGATATTCTATTTAAGTTGACGTGGAAATTTAAAAAATATCGTTAAACCAAAAATTCGGTTACATAGCCACATTTTATATAGAATAGACATGTCTTTAATTTACAAACTTTATAACACATTTTTTATGTCAAAATAAAATCGCGCCTTACACCGCTTGTCTGGACATGATTACTGGGTTGCAGCCAAAAAAGTCATGAGATATTTATAAAGAATAAATAGTTGTATGCTTGTGTATAAGTATATATGTCAGACAATC
The DNA here is from genome assembly GCF_029168945.1 of Cannabis sativa. Lineage (NCBI taxonomy): Eukaryota > Viridiplantae > Streptophyta > Magnoliopsida > Rosales > Cannabaceae > Cannabis > Cannabis sativa. Next base: position 35,235,910 of record NC_083601.1, on the reverse strand, counting down.
TTCGTACTGTTAATTATTCATATCCAGATTTTAATAGTTGTGTAGATGATTTAATGTCAACTGTTCATTATATTTTTACTTTGGCTGGTGCAACTATTTCTTGAAAAAGTATGAATAGACTTTAATCACATCATCTACTATATATGTTGAGTTTATCGCATGTTATGGGCCATCTTTGCAAGCTTTATGGTTAAAAAATTTGATTTTAGAGATACGACTAGTTGATTTTATTTCCTCTCCTATACTTATCTATTGTGATAATGAGATTAGCAATGCTTCCAAACATATGAAAATAAAGTATCTCACTCTTAGAGACTTAGTCAAAAAAATAGACCTTGTGATAGAGTATTGTAAGACCAAGTCGATATTTGCAGATTCTCTAACCAAAGGATTAAGTGCCTTGTTGTTTAATAAACATGTTGTTGATATGGATATTTTATAATCTTTTGCTCCTTTGGGTTAGTGGGAGTTTTTTATTCTATCATTTGAGATTACACTTATATGTAATTTACTTGTTGATGTTATGAATTATTCGGTGGTTCAATATATATTTTTTAATATGATACGTGTGACTAAAAACACATTTAGTCAGAACAAAATTTGATTTTTGTGACTAATACTTTTAGCTACGAATTTTTTAGTCACAACGTAAGAGTGACAATTTATAATAATTAGTCATAACTTTTTTACTTTTAGTCAAAAATTTTGTTGTAATTAAAAATAAGTTTTTTTAGTGCCAATAGGTCATGCCCTCATTACTATAAAAATATAATATTAATTCATATATCTTGACGCAGATTTAATTACAGATTACTTAACATGCATTATTTATTTATTTATTTATTTGGAAGCATTCAAACATACTTAATATTATTAATTATTAATTATCATTTAGCAGGACTATAATAACATTATCAAGCATAGATACATTACTAAATATTAATAATTAAGTTAGTAACCAATATTATAATTATTTTCCCTCCACTACGACAATTTTGCTGCATGTAATATAATAACGATCCATTTTCCAAAAACGTATACACATACAACTGTGTATTGCATTATTACATAATATTCTACGTAAATAAATCTTAAGATCATTCATCGGAAGAACTATAGACAGAAAAATTTACCAGTCAAATGTATTATAATATATACCCTATAAATTAAAACCTAGTAATGTCGTATATATATATACATAATTATATTTTTCTTTTTGCAAGTTTAAATATAAAACTATAATGAAAAAGGGCTCGTAAGATTTCATCATTGACCATTTTTTTTTTCTTCTCCTCTCCTTTGATATAATTAATAATTAATAATTATTGGTTTATTTAACAACATTAAGTATAGCTCCAATGCCTCTAGTTTAGGTAACAGTCACTAATATAAAACACATTCCTTCAGCCTAAATATCGCAAAAGCAAATACAATTCATATATTATATATATAAACATATATATCCTTTTTTAGGACTTGTTTAATAATGTATGGATATATAAAAATATAATAAAGAAACGATTTGTGTTTGAGTATTTTGACCGCACGTACGGGTGGGGAAGTGTTGGGAGTATTATATATATTTGCGTATTCAATTATGGGAAACTGATTAAGCAAACGTATGCATTAATTGCTGTTGACAAAAGGGTAGGCAAGCCTAATTGCCAGGCTCACACTCAACTACTTATTTACTAAACTGTCATCTATACTATGTTTTATCTCTTTATTATAACCTATATAATAAAAATATGGCTTCATTTTGCCATACAAGTGGACCATATATATATTATTAACTAATGACCACACATTAATATTTACAATATTATTGAGCTAAAGCAAATGATGCCAAAAACACTAAAGTATGGTGAAAGTAATCAACTTATTGGAAACTATTAGCATATATAAAATAATTTTAATAAAAGCTTAAATTTTTATTTTTTTTTTAAGAAAATGTACATTAGAAATGAATTTTATTAATATCTTACAAATTCATATTCTTGAGAATCTTGACCAATATGTTTCCGAATGTATTAAGAGAAGGAGAAGAAAAAACAAATTACTTAGCTGCCGTTTGGTAACACTTTTGTTTTTTTATTTTTTAATCACAAAATGAAAGTAAAATTTTTGTTTTTAAAAAATTTATTTTTTAAAAACAAAAATGCGTTCTATAACCACTTTTGTTTTTCAATTTTAAAAACGAAAAACAAAAGTGTGTTCTGTAAAGTTCATTTTTATTTTTATTTTATTTAAGTCGGGTCTAGGGCCGGGGTCGGATTCGGGTTCAAGTCAAAAACCGGGTTTAGCGCCAAGGCCGTAGGAAGGGGATTTGGGTCCGGGTCTGGTCGTAATCTAAAAGATTGATTAAGAAAAAAAACTGTTTAAAAAAATATTGAAAGTGAATGTTTTTGTTTTTAAAATTTTGATTTCTAATTATAAAATTGAAAAGTAAAAACAATTTTATAGAACATGTTTTTGAAAAATATTTTCACTTTTCTACTTTTAAAAACAAAAAACTGATTAAAAAAGTGTTATATTATTTTATAATATAATAATAAAGTAGATTAAAATGTGATAAATATATGTGAATAATATATATTAAGTGTATGGTAAATAAATGTGTAACCTATGATTTTATAACCTACACTTTTGTAACCTACATGTTGTAACTTGGAGAGGAGTTACAATTTGTTGTCACTTGTAACTCATGTGTTGATCACACATTATTAGTGTAATAAAAGGGTTGTTACACAATTTGATGATAGGATTCAAATGATATGAAATATAGTTGTTACAAATTATATTAATACTCATTTATATGAGAGAAATGAGTGTTGTGTATTTTTGAATTCTAAGTGATCACCTATACATTATAAAAGGAGGTCTTTGGTGCTCATTTGTAAAAAAAGAAGTTTTCTATCAAGAAAGCACTTTGCTAGAAAACCCTAAGGCTTGATAATTCTCAAAGCTATTTCCTAGAGAGTTCCCTTAGTGCTTAGAGATAGGGGGAAATAAGCTTTTGGACAAAGGTGTAATACCTTGTTCAAGTCATGGTGATCCCCACTAATCTACACTCAAGGTTGTGAGTGAGTCTATACATATATATTATTCTCTTGTTATATATGCATTATATTATATTACATGTGTTCTTATCTTCTTCTACCTTTCATATATATATATAATATATAGTGTATATATATGTATTGTAACATATATTTAATCAATCTCTTTTATTGTCCTTGTATTATTTTTACAATTGAGTTGTATATATCTTGATTTTCATCCATTGTAATAATATCTCTAACAATCAAAAGCTTATTCCTTTTCAATGGAAGAGGTGATAAATCAAGATTGTGAGAATACAAGGATAAGAGATTTTATGTGAAAACCATTCATGGGTGAGCATGGTGGTATATAATGTGATTTACTATTTTATATGATAGTAATATATATGATATATATGAGTTATATATATGTGACATATATGTGATTATGTGTTTGTATCATATTAATATATAGTAGTATATAATATGATATTTAAATTTATATTATGTTATTATATGTATATATATGAGATATATAATATATAATATGTATATATATGAGTAATATATATTATATATATGTAGAGCATGTGATATAATATATATTAATGAGATTAAATATGTAGAAATAATTATTTTTATGTATTTATATATGAGACATGCATACATAATATATGTTATATATGTGTATATAATATATATCATGTATATTAATGTGTATATATATGTTATATATGTGTGAGGTATGTAACATATATAGTTGTGTAATAAATATATATATTATGTGTATATGATATGTATATTATAGTATATATGTTATATATATATATAAGATGTGTAACATATATATTGTGAATTTAATATTGATATTATGTGTATGTTACATTTGAGATGTTGATTAGTTACATACATATTATCTTAATATATGAGTTACATAGAATGATAATAATGTTGATAGTAATAAAATAGTGTTTATTATTATTGTGAGAATTATTATCATCTATTTTGTGAATAAAGAATATTTTAAATCCTTTTTCAATTTAGTAGTGGACATCTCACTTTATGAGATAATAAAATATGGCTTTTGAGAAGTTACATCTTTTATTGGATTATAAGAGATAATCATCTCATATTTGAGATAAGGAATAGTGGACTATGAGAGTTACACTTTTATTGGACTTGCATTGTCATAAGCAAGAACAAATGGATTAAAAGTGAATCCAAACTTGTGAAATGAGCCATAAATTGGAAGAGCAATTTTGGACTCAAAAGTAAATGAATCAATGTGGATTCAAAAATAGTGAAAAGATAACAAAATTGGAGAAACAATTTTGAATCTTAAATGATCAAAGTTGTGAACAAAATTGATGAGAATTTTGTTAACTTTGGTATAATTTTGGGCTAATCTCAATGAGGAGATAGCTTTAAAATTATGGTAAAAACAATCACATTATTTTATGAGTAGTAATGTGAGTTTGACATTTTAGATTTATTGAGAAAACTAAAAATGTCAAATGATATTTTTTAAGGTGACCTTAAAAAGTCATTTCAAGAAGAAATACACAAAAGTGATATTTTATATACACTATGCTAGAAATGTGGGGGTGAGCCACAATGTGTTGAGACATTGTTGATTAATTTATTTGATTTTGAATTCAAATTCTAAATCAAGTTTGGCTATGTGCATAAGTGAAAATATTGACATATTTGGTGTCAAATTTTTGGTAAAAATAATTTCAAGAAGGAAATTAAATTTAAGAAAAATTATAGAGACAAAGTGGTCTTCTATATTTTAAAATCAAGATATTATCTTGATAGTGAAATGTGAAAGTGTGGGGGTGATACTCCAATATGAAAAGTTTAAGACATGTTTGGTGTCTTAAAAGAAAGTATAATTTAGACATGTTTGGTGTCTAAATTAGTGTTTAATTTTGATATGCATGGTATCAAAATTATTGAGAATTTGAGTTGTGTGAAAATTAATCTTTTATGATTAAATTTTCAAAGCTTAAGTACTTAAGGAGAAAAGTGGTCACAAAGTGAACACTATATTTTTTGGCATGCATGATTCACATGGAATCAATAGTGAGAGGTTATAACAAATCGCTTAATCTCCGTACAAGATTAAAGCATGAATTTTCGAGGGATGGGACCTAAACTCCCTTAGCGTTTTGCTCATTGATGGTAACCTATCTTAACACTAGTAAAAATCTAGTCTTAAGTTCAATAGGTAATAACAAGTCAATAGAGTGAATGTGGTACTCAATTGTCCCATCTATGGATGAGTACATGTTGTAAAATTGAGGGTTAAAACCAAAAGGTTTTTTAATGGAGCTTAAGCTTAAGAAAACTCACTTAAGCTTAAGAAGTGTCTAACGAGTGGTGAGACACTAAAACTCCACCTATATGGACTAGAGGTGGTGCCGCCTCTTATGAGAATTGGGAGTATTCTCTAGAGAGTCCATGAATTGGAATTTTGCACATGGCCATTAACGGTGCAAGAGCGAGACATGCGGTCTCAAGTGAGCATTAGCGAGGGTGTGTGTGTTATCACCGGTTTGTATTAAAGGGATAGTGGTTCAATGCTACGGCAACCAAAATTTCATCAAACTTTGTGGTAACTACACTAAGGTAAAATTCAAGTCGAAAGACATTTTACCTAATGCACCTAAGCAAGACTTCTTTAAAAGTGTATATTTATTCAATCAAAGTGGGGGAATGTTATATTTTGATATAATATTTTGATTGATTAAATAAATGTTACAAGTGTGTTACAAGTGTGTCACACATTTTAATCTAGTGGGGGATTGTTATATTATTTTATAATATAATAATAAAGTAGATTAAAATGTGATAAATATATGTGAATAATATATATTAAGTGTATGGTAAATAAATGTGTAACCTATGATTTTATAACCTACACTTTTGTAACCTACATGTTGTAACTTGGAGAGGAGTTACAATTTGTTGTCACTTGTAACTCATGTGTTGATCACACATTATTAGTGTAATAAAAGGGTTGTTACACAATTTGATGATAGGATTCAAATGATATGAAATATAGTTGTTACAAATTATATTAATACTCATTTATATGAGAGAAATGAGTGTTGTGTATTTTTGAATTCTAAGTGATCACCTATACATTATAAAAGGAGGTCTTTGGTGCTCATTTGTAAAAAAAGAAGTTTTCTATCAAGAAAGCACTTTGCTAGAAAACCCTAAGGCTTGATAATTCTCAAAGCTATTTCCTAGAGAGTTCCCTTAGTGCTTAGAGATAGGGGGAAATAAGCTTTTGGACAAAGGTGTAATACCTTGTTCAAGTCATGGTGATCCCCACTAATCTACACTCAAGGTTGTGAGTGAGTCTATACATATATATTATTCTCTTGTTATATATGCATTATATTATATTACATGTGTTCTTATCTTCTTCTACCTTTCATATATATATATAATATATAGTGTATATATATGTATTGTAACATATATTTAATCAATCTCTTTTATTGTCCTTGTATTATTTTTACAATTGAGTTGTATATATCTTGATTTTCATCCATTGTAATAATATCTCTAACAAAAAGTGTTACCAAACGCCACCTTAATTAACATATCTTTTACTTTGTTTTGATTGAATTCGATAGAGCGGTACGTTATATGACATTGAACTCGTAATTTTAAATTAATAATAAAAGAAGACATTAGTTATGTTTAGTGTTATTCATGTATTTTCCTGAAATAATTATCAGACTATAAATATCTATAAATATATATCGTAGAATTTTAAATTTTTTTTAAAATATAAATATAATAAATTCAAAAGGGTTTTTCAATGTATACAAAATAAAAAATTTGAAATTTAATATTGTTCCCCTTCGAAATGATAGAATATTATTATGTTGATGCTTTAATTTATATAATAATAAATGAAAAATGTAATTTTTATTGATATAATAATATTATTAATTTTTGAATAATTTTATGCTTCAATAAATCTTTATGTATTGTTGATTCCTTGTTGTTAATTCAAAATTTACATAACTTTTTGATTTAAAAAAATTCCATAAGTTTATAATAAGAATTATGTATTATAATAAGTATTTACAAAGTAATAATAATAGAGATAATATACTTTTATATTATATATACCTGAAATAATAAATTTTGATGCAGCTGAAATTTAATATGTTGTTGACACATACATTGACGTATGTATAAATAATTTAGTGAGAAATTAAATAATGTAAGAGCACAAATTTAAACTAATAGCATATATATGATAAAGAAAGTGCTAACTAGACCCATAATGCTTTTTAACAATATTAATTTCTCACAATATAAACATAATTTAACCGTAATTTTATTTATTTATTTATTTCATGTATGAATACACATAACGTAAAGAACAAGAACTGATTTCAACAGACCTTTCAACAGAGTAATTGAAAAATGAAGTTATTGATCAGGGTGATGATCATATAAGTAGATATATATTGCTCAAAGCTACGTACACGCCATTACATATATATATAACTAAAGACTATATATATTAGATTATTAGGAACATTATTTTGGTCCTTATTATCACAGCAAGGACAATTTTTTTTTTTGGGTATATATGTGTAGCAATAAAATCTAATTCTTTTTATTATATGCATATTATAATTATAGCATACTATATACATATATGATATATCCTATTATTTTCCTTTTGTAAGAACCATTAGTTTGTTTATGAATTAAAATAAGGTGGGATTTAAGGAGGTATAAATTCATATAATCCCTTCCCTTGATACAAAGGCATTATTCCCGTGACATTGGTTACCTAGCATCTGTATGCATTTTACTAATTTTTGAATATTACTGGTATGTTTACAGTATTAAATTAAGAACGTTCAATATACTAGCGTGTTTATATACTTTTTAGAAATTAAGGATATATACCTTTGTTTATTTTATCTCTATTTTCAACATCTTCAATTATTTTATTTTTTAAAAAAATTATGAAGTGTGTGGTGGTATAACTATATATTATTATACATACATCATTACATAAAAAATAAACAAAATCATAATTAATTTCAATTTTGTACTGAAAGTAGAAACGTCTATACCAATTAAGATAAAAATAATGTCTCTCTCTCTATTATAATTTTTTATGTGTATTATAATACACGTGACTAGATGTGATGTATTAATTATGTGACAGAATCACACATATTCCTTCAAATGGATTGTGATTGATTTTCCTTTTAATTTTATAGAAACAATCCGTTTTTTATTTTATTTTTTGAGATAAAGAATCGGTTTTAGATTTGGAATAGTACAGTGAGTACTGTATGTCTAGAATTATTAATTTACAACTCTGGTAAATATTTAAACCACCACAAATCTTTCTCTTTGGTATTTTGATTTTAATACGGCTAAATATATTAATTTGGAGGACTTAAAGAGCCAGTGGATTATTTAATTTTCTTATCAAATGATTAATTATTTAACTAAATATGATTTAGTCTAATATTTTACTGTTGGATAAGGTTTTTATTTATAACAAAAACTTTACGTACGTAGAAAAAGAGGGTCAGATGGATATAAACAAAAGGTATCCAATTTAACTGTTGAAACGTAAGCAACCGGTCATCACAACATTACTCTGTGTGGAAAAGTGACACGTGTGAGTCAATTGGTGGGACTTAATTGCTTCTGTCTATACATGCTTCCTCTTCACACCACACTGATTGGACATTTACCGGACGGCGCGGTGACACGCCGTTACGACCTGTGACGATTTTTTATTTATTTATTTCATTACCATTTAATCTTTTGAACCCTTTTAATGAAAAAGTTGTGTGCATACTACTACGTACCTTTATTTATTTAAAAATGAAAAGATAAACATTTCCAAAAGAGAAAAGTAAAAGATAAAATTGTTATTTAATTTTGTATTTTGATGAGTTAGGAAAGGAAAACTGAAACGTTACTTTCTTTACAAGTGAACGGCGTGTGGGCCCCGGTTTGAAAGATGAGGTCAGCTTCTTACAGGGCCGTTACGTTCTTAGTCACTGACTCATACGTGGCGATCTTACATTTTTTGGCTTTGAACGCCGAACATGGCTTTGACCTCTACATTGGATTATTGTAATTACACTGCAACACCTCCCTTGCTCATGCATATGTTGTTATCTTTCCTATTTTATTTTAAGAAATGCTAAAAGGTATAAGAGGAAGCGGGGTTTACTATTCTCTCATGTGTTAATATACATAATATTTGTCTAATTAATTAAGTATTAAATTTTATATAGTCTAATATAATAATTTTTAAAGAAGATTATTAGCTAATCACAAAATAACACGTTTAAAAAGTATTTAATAATATGTTTAGAATGTTACACTGCACAATAATAATACTGTTTTATTTTATTTTTTTTTTTACTTTCAAAGAATATTACTATCATAGTGACCTTATTAATTACTTTTACCTAACATAATTAACTAAGTCGTTTGAATTCTTATTATTATTGAGAAATAATAGTGGCATATCGATGTTGCTACAAATTAATATTAAATTCTAAATATTTTAATTTAATAAATAATATTTGTTAACTATTTGCAATATATCATATTAGTATTAGTATGGTGTTAGGAAATAATTGATCTTATAAGGAGATAAATTGAGCTAGGAATATCACTTTTTTGCATCTATTAATCAAAAATACGATCATATTATATTTTATTAAAATCTACCCACTTTTGTGAGTGATTTGCCTAATATACTCCCACTTTCTACTTAAGTCCAGCACATAATTTTCATTAACCTAAGACATATAATAGGAACATCATCTATAAAAGTGGGTGTATCTTAAAGAATAAAAAAATAAATGTACAAATTAAAATAAATAAAATAAAGTAGGTATAAAATACAATTTCCTCCCCTATAAGTATGCTAGAAGAGCTAAATAAAAAGTCCAATATATTTTTTTCTTTAATGTTTTTTAGGAATTTTTTGTGTGCACCCAACTTTTTAAGGGGCTAACAACTTGTGGTTGGTCATGCAAAAAAAATATTACTTATAAATTGCTCTTTTCTTTTCTGTTAGGGGTTCAATTTTTAAAATTAGAACAGAACTTCCAAAATATTTAAGACGGTGCTGGATAGGCACCATAAAATGTCTAATAACAATACTCGAAGGACACCCATATTGTCTAGTATTTTTGTATATGGTATAATATTGTTATTATATAATTTAATATTGAGTTCCACCTATTTTATTTTAATAATAATTATAAAAACACGTAAATTATTAATAGAGCAACATTTCATAGGCACCTTATTAGTGCGCCCCATAGCAATATTACTGGATATCAATTTCACCTCAACACTTAATTTTATGAATTATATAAGAAAAATGTTAAAAGTAACTAGTGGTAGCACTATGGTGGTGTGATATCGGTTTCACTTAATTTATATTAATAATTATTATAAATATTGTTAATATATAATCAATTATAAGACGTCCCATTAATTATATTAGTGTCTTGTATTAATCCTCATTATATATGTCAATGTCACTATATGCTAATTAATATGATTAAACTAACTTGCTCAAAAAAAAAATATGATAATTAAACTAACTGTTATTATACATATTAGTTATTAATAACTCTTTCACGCGGAAAATCTTAAAGGAAAACAAATTGCTAATTAATTAGCTAAATCGAACCAACAAAATGTAAAAGTCGAGATATGATAATTTTTTATACGTACAGCACGTGTATTTTCTCAAATTTTAATTTCAGTTTCCTTAAGATATAAAATTTGAAGAAGTAGCGACAAAGAAAAAGGAATTAAGAAATATGATTGAGAAAAAAATTAGAAATTGGGCTTTCATTGAGTGGGCTTAATTTTAGCTATTTTTGTGTTTTTTTTGTTGTTTCGTTTTTTTGTTCCTTTTTTTTTTTTTATATACATATATATATATTTTGTATATTTTTTTACCTTTATGAATATTGTGTTTAGTTAAATATAGAGATCAACGACTATTTATTAAGTTAAAAATATTTTATTTTAATTGTAACTTTATTTTATATATATTTTTTTTTTATTTTTATTTAATGAATAAAATGTATTAAAAATATAATATTAAATAATTAATGAAAAAATAAAAAAAGTTAGAGATAATTAAATAAATAAAATGCAGTTTCAATAGAGTAAAATAATTGTTTGAGAGAGTTACTTTGTTAGTGATTGTGGCTTCGATCTGATCAAATATAAATTTATATATGTACACCTGCATGGAAAGCAATATACGTGGATCGCATCAAATCAATTTTTGTGATTTCTATTAGCTAGGCCTATATGACCATGTTTGGCTATAGCTAATCCAAATGTACCTGGCCACACACTATATAAACAAAAGTAGCCCCTATAAGTAGACAGAGTACTATTAATGTACACATGCAATTGAGTCATACAATGGTCAACATAATATTATTAATTAACGAGGATTTTATTTTCTTTTTTATTTATTTTTATGGATGACAAAGCTTTGAAAACCAAATCTGAAAATAAATGGTGAACATTGATCCAATTAGGAAAAAGGGCGTCGTATATATATTCACATAATAAATCTCATATAGAATCTATTTAAAGTATAATATAGTAGGATCTTTTTCAACTGATATATAGTCTTACTCAATCTTAATTATCTTTTTCAACTGATATATAAAGCTCTGGATCACTGCTCACGTATATTTATTACATTACGTGATTTTAATTGCTTCATTTTCTTATTTATTGGAAACTTTCGATGTTCAGTGAATGTTTCTGATATGATATGCAATATATACTTGTTTATTGATGTGAATATTGTTTTGAAATCAAATCTTACACAGAGAATGTTATGGCCTTGCCATTATTTACGGTCAAGAATAGTACGAATTTCGAGATCCCCATAGGATATGAATTTTGAAATCTATTTTTGCTGTTATTATATTTAGAGTGATTTACAAATCAATGCACGTACGTATATATGAAATAAACTTTAGCCTTCAATTTTTTTAGCATATTTAAGCATAATAATTTTATTATATATATTGTGTATTTATAGCCTGGTCACTACATATAATATGCTTACGCATATATGACTCATACGTATCTATCAGAAAGGACCATAGATATATTTTATCAAAACAGCTATTAATTACACCTGCTTATATAAAGATTTCATAAATTAATTTATTACAAGAATTAATTTGTCCCTCTCAAAATAAAAAAATCACTAATCATCTATAGTTTAAACTGCATCATGATCATATGCAATATATATAAGTTATTAAGTTTTTATCTAAATAAACCGTATCTATGGGAAAAAAATCTGTGGTAAGTAATTATTTAAATTATATTTTCAACAATTAAGGTTGTGTTAATTGTTTCTTAATTATTTAGTTATATAGAGAAATGCTAAGAGTATCTCTAATCTGATTGCTCATTAATTAGAGTTGTCTTCACACATGTATAATGTGGTTTAACTTTTTATACCAACTTTATAATATAATTGCCCATTTAAGACCATGGCCATGTGTCAATTTCTTTTATTTTTTAGAAAAAGTTACCTATTTTAACCAAAAAAAATTATCAACTCATTTATTAAAAGAGAACTGTTAAAATGCAATACAATTGTCTAGGTACTTGTTTCTGAATTGTATTAGTATTGATTTAATTAAGTATCGAATCTTATATATTTAAAAAATAATTTAAGAAATATTACTATATATAATTGTGTAACGCCAATTATGGTACCCAATAGCAATTCTCTTATTAAAAAGTGTACTAGTGGACTATGGTGGGTAATTTTTGAGATTCAACTATTTGAGTAATTTTTGTAACAAAATATATCAAATCTTATATGAATGAGAAATAAATAAAAAAAAAGTATATATATTTTTTTGTTTTTTAAATTAAAAATATCAAGGGGCACGCCTATTTAAAAATCTTTTAATTATCTCTCTCATATGTCACATATAATATACTATGGCTCACAAATTTTTATTCGAAATGAATCGGGAACTACTAGAAGCTCATGACATCTCGATATTAAGCACCTTAAGGTGCAAAATATCAATGCTTAGTTATATATAGGGGTGTGCATAAATTGATCTAAAATCTAATGAGAACCGACCGTCAAACATTGAATATCTAATTGTGATCAAATCGGATGGATGTTATTTTTAAATATCAAATTGATTCGAATCAGATGGTGGATGGGATATCCAAAAATCTAATACATCCAACATCCAATTGAATTAATTAGTATTTTCATTTAATTTAAATAAGTAATTAGATTTTATATGATTATACGTAAAATGTATATGTATTTATAAAAATTAACAATAAAATTTTACTATTTTTTTCTTGAATTGGATAGATTCAGTCCAGTCCAATCCAATCCAATATATTCTAGACTTAAAATATTGGACGGATCCAATCTGATTCAAAAAATACTCTATCTAAAATATTAGATAAACTTAACATAAATCAATAAATATTTTTAAAATGCATCCAATAGAAAGAACCGATCAAATCCAACATCCAATGAATGTTGGATCGATTGGATGACTGAAATTGATTAGAACGGATGAAATGGTAAAATCTAACATCCAATATTCTGAATAGGCTTTAAAACATTAGATGTTATCCAATGAATATCCCTAATATATATATATATGGCAATGTTATATATAACTATACTTACACAGCACAATCATGATATTACTATATATAGTACTTGAGCGCTAAGCTTATATAGCTAACTAGAGAAATCTCTTTCTCATTATATAATAAATATATTTTTTTGGGCCAGGTAGTGTAATATTAGTACTTGAAAGTTAAATATCTTTACTCAACTAGGCTAAGTTAATAATGCTTACAAGTTATATATATAGATTAAAAAAGGCAATACTTATTGGGCAACATTCATTTAGCAACAACTAAAAATAGTTAAAACTAATTAACATTCTCGAGATAAAGGTGTGTATTGCTGTCATTTTCAAGCACAGGGCTTCTTTTTGGTTTTTATGCAGAAAAGGAATGAGAAAGTAAAGATTTTTCATAAATAAATTAAAAAACAAAAAACTAAGTCATTTTCAACGTTGAGAGAGAGAGAGAAAAGAGTTGGCGTCTTTTGCCCTCCACGCAGCTTAAAACACGCAGTGGCAAATGTAGACAGTCCCCTTGACACGTTTCGACTTTCTAAAATCCTATTCATTCATTTATTTTAATTCACTAAATAGCCAAAAATGTATTAATTATATATTCAGATATACATGTCAAAAAAGTTGGCATTAATATATATAGAGCTTAAAAAAGTGGAAGAGATAGAAAGAGATGGAGCATGAGTTTTGCTAGGGAGAGGAATTTGTAAAGTGATATTTATATGAGAAACGAAAACAAAAGAGAGAGAGAGAGAGTGAAGAAAAGCACAGATCGATTGTGTGAGAGAGATCACAATTGTTAGGGCTTATCCCATGTTTGCTTCACGCAAACAGCTAAATGTGGATATTATTAAGGCTTTTGCTCTCTCGCGTGGCTTTAAAGACTCTTCTTTCTTTCTTAGCTAGCATTTTAATCGACCCACTTAATTCCTCATTTGAAAATTATACATATATATATTTAAAATAAAAATACAAAAAATATATAATTAATAATAAAATAAAATCCACCATCATCTACCAAACCAGAAAACCCCACACCCTTTTCTCTCCTGATACTCCTTCAAGTATATACCCACCAAGAAAAGAAACAAACAAAAAAAAACCCTAACTCTCTATCTCCTTTCTTTTTCTCTGCTTTGGTTATTTTCTCAAGTATATATTTATCAAAGAAGATAATCATTCAGGGAAAAGGGTCGAGAGATTAAAAAGATACCTCAAGACATGAACGCGAACCCTAGTAGTAGTACAAGTAGCGGCGGAGGAGGTAGCGGTGGTGGTGGGGGTGGAAACAGTGGGAGTAGCAGTGGTGGCGGTGGACCCTGCGGCGCGTGTAAGTTTCTTCGGCGAAAGTGCGTGGCGGGTTGCATATTCGCGCCGTATTTCGATTCTGAGCAAGGCGCGGCTCATTTCGCGGCTGTCCATAAAGTGTTCGGAGCCAGTAACGTGTCCAAACTTCTCCTACATATTCCGGTCCACAAAAGGCTCGACGCCGTTGTTACCGTCTGTTACGAGGCTCAAGCCCGTCTTAGAGACCCAGTTTACGGCTGTGTTGCTCATATTTTTGCTCTACAACAACAGGTAATACAATAATAATGTTATATAGCTTTAATTAAATATTGAATTATTCACTGTATTGTCTATAAATGTATGATCTAAATTCCTTTCATTTCCACATCCAATTTCCTTCATTAATTTGTTTTTTAGTGTCCTTTTGTTTATTGATCGATATTTATTTTTCTTTCTAAATTTTGAAAAAAAATAACAAAAAATTGTAACAACTTTTTTCGTAACGTACGTTTCGATGAGTTAAACTTGTTTTGGTAGTTACTGTGTATTTGACCTGTGAATTTTTCGTGTAAAACAAGAAGCTATAGCTACCCACATTAACCTATCGCTATATATAGCTATAAACCTTACTTGTAGGGAAAGTGTCTTACGTTTAAGGACCAAAGGGTCCCAAATGATAAACTAAAATTTAGATATATGACCGTATTAGCTATAATTTTTATTATTATATATTAATAATTAATAAATTTATTCTATGGGCAGAGAAGAAGAATAATAATATAAGGTGGGTTAGCTAGTTAGGGGACAGTTTTTGTGCTTTACTGAAATCTAGAACGTTTTTTTATTTGATTAAGAAAAAATATGGTCGGCGGTTACCAGGATGGTATGAGCCTATCTATGGTTTGATGCCATTTTTAAGTGCAAACTTGTAGGTTTTTGCTGGTATTAAGGAAATGGTCGGTTTTATACTTCTCGGAATTCAGGCTTTTGGTTAGGAAAAACAGTCAAATCACTTTTCTATTTGCTATTAACAATTCATTGATAATTAATCTTGTCTTTCTTTATAAGTCAAACTAGGTTACTGATCATAAAATATAATGCATAATAGAGGTTGTACTAGCTTTTTTTTCCTTTCAAAATATTATGTACGATTTTCGGAGAGTAAAATTCTTTTTATGTATATACATATATAATTAATTGCTTTTAATTTCACACGTACGTTACTGGGTAGCTAAACAGTCTCATTTTTCAAAAACACGACTAAAAAGACTATTGTAATACATTTATAATTGAAAGTATTACTTGTATATATTTTCTATTTATAATTGTTTGTCTATAATTTGTAAAGAAGAATTTTGATGTGAAAATACGGATTATTATTATAAGGTCTTCTTTTTTTTAAAGGGAGATATCATGTGAATGCTTTTTAATCAAGACCACTTCTAATTCTAGCTATTTAACTTAAAATATATATTCGTATAAATATGTACATATATATACATAACAATAAATCCTTTTAGTTTAACGGCCAGCCTGATGATCGGCTGAAATTAGTGTTTTAAATAATATTATTTATGATTGTTTTGTAAGAATTTATTAAATAATAATTATATAAATTATCTGCCACGAGAAACCTTTAAATGCTGGTAACCCCTTGTTCTAATGCTAGTAGTTTAAGCACCCTTTTAGTAAAAACAAAGACAAATAGTCTTTGATTTGTCTATCAAATAAATGTTTGCCTGTACTAGAAGACATTCAAGTTGTGTGTACTATAGCAATATATATACTGTATGAAAATGACATTAAAATACATGTAACATATGCTTTCTACCAAAAAGTTGATTTGATAAGTTACTTAATTAAGCCCTTTATTATAAATATAACTATTGCAAATTTAATTCAATTGTCAGAGAATGCAATATTATTCCTGAAGATTTAACATGAAATAACATCATGTAACTGTTGTATAAAGACGTGTACTAGTAGAGATCTATAATTGAACTGTGTACTGTTCAGGTGGTGAGTTTACAAACGGAGCTATCCTACTTACAAGCTCATCTAGCAACATTGGAGCTTCCATCACCGCCACCGGCTCCACCGCATCAACCGACGCTCATATCTCCTCCACCACTCACAATCTCAGACCTTCCCTCAGTCTCCACAGTACCCGCCACTTACGATCTTTCAACTCTTTTCGAGCCCATTGTGCAGCCTTGGCCCATGCAGCAGCGCCAACAACTGGATCCACGTCAATTTGGTGGTGCCACTGGTGGAGGCGTGGGCGGGGGCAGCGGTGATCTTCAAGCTTTGGCTCGTGAACTTCTTCATAGACATGGCTCGCCGCCACATGGTTCTGTGCCGCCATGTTCAGATCATCACGGCATTTCATCACAATCTCCATCTCTTTCGAAATGAGACTCTTATAAATGACAATTGAACTAATACACAAAGCTGCTTGCCTGATCAGGTTCCTTGTTGGTCAGATACTTTAGAACACTTAAAAATTTTAGGGGTGGGGGTTTTTTCTTTTTTCAAGGGCAAGTGACGTTAATAACTGATCCATATTTATATATTTTTTTATATCTTAATTTTCTTTTGCTTATTTCGTTTATCTGATGAATTAATAATATTGCTAGAAAAACTTAATTATATCAGTTTAATTAATTTCTATATTAATTATGATAGATCATGCAGAAAGTAATTCCAAAAGTTGCTTATATATAGAATAATAGTATTTTTTTGAAAAATGAAATAAATGACCGGTTACTCGCGCTGAAAATACAACTTATTGGGATTAGTATTGGCTTTGTATATTAAATATCCTTGTAACTTCTGATTTAAGCCAAATTGTCTTTACCTTTAATTAGTTTCTTATCTAATGATACAAGTACTGTATATTTATTGAAAATTCTACGATGCACCTCTTTAAAATGGATACATTGATGCATTTTTATCATTTTAGCATCCGAAATAATTTTCTAGTCAAATTTTTTCTACTGGTCATGTACATTATAGTTAGTTAAGGCAACCTGTAAAATTTTAAAAAATTTAGAAAAGTTTAACACGCCGAAAAATGCGTTCAAATAGTGTGTTGCACGCATGACTATTTTATTTTATACGTGTGTAAAATAGACTGTTTGAACATTGTTTTCTATATTGTAAATTATTCTAAATTTCTCAAAATTTTGTAAGTTATCTTAAATAGTTATAACGTACATGAATATAAAAAAAAAATTAAACTTTTGGATGCCGAAACAAGTCAAGAGTGCATCAGTACATCTCTTTTAAAGGGTGCATTATTGTAAAATCACCCTATATTTATAACACAAGAAAAGAAAGTGTGAAAAGATTCTATATTATTATACGTACGAACTGACATTTCTCAACAGCTTAAACATCTCCTTTATATATATAAATAAGAACTACAACTAAACTAGAAATTATGTTTCCTTCTAAATTATGAGAGCTTAGCATAATTGAATGTACTTATAATATCGAGGTATTGCGAAATCACTGGAGGAAATTTATCAGAAAACAAGTGCATGTTTGGCATCATAACTAAAAAACTGTTTTTTATTTTTAAAAATAGAAAATTGTTTTTAAAAACAATTTGACTTATTTGGCCTTGCTTTTTAAAAACAGTTTTCAGAAAACAAAGTTACAAAAAACAAGAATTTTGAAAACAACAAATGTTGTTTTTTGTTTTAAAAACCAATTCACTTTTGGTTCATATTGTTTTTAAAAATCACTAACCAAACGTGACTTGTCTTTTAAAAACTTCAAAAACTATTTTTTGTTCTCATTTCTAAAAACAATTTTTTAAAACAATACCAAACATGCTCCAAGCTACTCTTCGATTCTTTAACATTCCAGTCCTTTATGATAAGTACTTCACTCATTAGATACATTCTAGCTAACAATTAATATATGTTATAGAATAGGAAAGTGTACATGGTTAAGGAAGTAGGAATACGTGAGTGTATAGTAAAGTGTATTAGGTTTTATTTCAAAATTAGTTGGTGATAAAAGGAGTAGCTATTTATGTTATGTATGGTATTTAATTAATTTCTACATATTATTAATCAGGAACTCTCTAACATCCTCTCAAGATAGTAGCTATTTTTTTGCAAACTAATCTTGTATGACTCGATCACAAGTAGTTCTTTTGGTTCACTACCTTGAATTATGAGCGGTTCTTTTGACTCATCTTTTTGAACTGATTTTTAGATTTGAATTGATTACTCGTTAGAGTTTTAGTTTTGTTCTAATACCATATTAAAAAATTATAAGGTTCTATCTAAAAATTAAATAGTCCAATATACGATTCACTATTCTTACATTTAATATATATGTTAAACAATGTTATCCAAATATAAATTAAATTTAATTACCTATAACCGAAGTTGGATAGGTGACCAGAGTAAATAGAACAATTGCATGCCGCCACCTCAAATTTCTGTTTATTTCCATACTCATGGTGATCAATGCCCAGTTTCTGATAGCCAATGTGTATTTCCAGAAAAGTTTTGAACAGAGATTGGACAACATGGGTTCTTTCATTGGTTGGGCTCTTTACGGGCCTGGGATTGTATGCCTAAGGCAGCGGAAGTGGATCAGAATTTTGGAGAATTGAGCTCGAGAGTGAAACAATGGGCCCAACTACGTTAAGGCCCATTACATTACGATGTAAACGACAAAATATCTCATAAATCAACATCAATTTTATGTGTAGTATAATTAGAATGAATATTTGGTAGAAAAAAAATTAGAAAATTTACTATTAAATACTTCAATTTGATGTTTTTTTTTTAACAACTTAATTTTTTTTTTAAAGAAAACTGAATATTGTTTTTTTAGACCACAAGTATTTTTTTTAATTGGTGGTCCACATACTATTTTTATCACACAATTATTTATATTTTTTTAAAAAAAATTATGTGTAAATAACTACAATATACACAAGAAGGATTTTAAGATATATAAGATCTAAGGTAAGCTTAAATTTTAAAATTCCTATATAGAGTTTAATTATTATCAAAAGTACAGTTTAGTACTTTAGTGTAATGGTAAAAATTTTAAAAACTCTCTAATAGCTTCAAATCTTCATAACTACAAATTAGATAATTTTTTTAAAAAATACAAATATAAAGGTTAGAAATTCATCTCTTAAACTTTTATGTATTTTTTATATACAAATTAAAAGGCGTTTGGTTGGGATGAATGAAAATATAAGAATAGGAATGGGAATAGGAATAAGAATAGGAATAGAATGGAATAAAATTTAAAATGCATAAAAAAAAAATTGATAAAAAGATCATTAAATTTTATTTCTTGTTACATTGGAATGGTCATTCCTTTCTTTTTAAAATAGAATAGTCATTCCACCAAAATGGTGGAAAGAACATTCCATTGGAATGTCATTCCAATACTTTAAAATGCAACCAAACAAAAGAATGAAATGAAAATTATTTCCTTTCCATTCCATTCCATTTCATTACCTCCAACCAAACGCCACATAAATGTTTGCCGACCCTTATGACCAATCTTAATATACATAAATATCCAAATAAATAGAGATGTCCAAAAAAAATATTTTTTGGCTCTAGATTTTTCTTTTTAAAAAATATATTTTAGATTATTAATGTTTTTTTTTTTTTTTTAAACTACGTTTATTTTATGATAATATGTTTTTTTTTTAAACGAATAATATGTTTAAGAATACCTCTTACACACTTATTATAGGATTTTAAAGTTCTTATAATAAATTTGGCACATTTAAGTTTGACCAATTTATATGGTATTTTTTTATTTTTAGGTCATTTTATAGTATTTGATATGTCATATATATATGTAATTAGGTTTTCAAATTCCATATTTAATGTTTTTATTTGTTTAGAAAGTTTTATTTGTCATTGATGCCGGAAAAGTCACCAGAGTTTGCTGACGGTACCGGAAAAGTCGCCGGACTAGCGGCCGGTGACGAAAAAGTCGTCGGAGTTGCTGCCGGCGCCGAAAAATTCGTCGAAATTGGCATTGTCGCCGGAAAAATCACTAAAAAAATACCAAGAAATCGGTTTCTTGGTGATTTTTCTGTTGACAATGCCAATTCTGACGACTATTCTGACGCTAGCAGCTACTCCGGTGACTTATCCGGCACCTACAACAAACTTCGAAAAAGTCATCAGAATTGGCATAGTCGCCGGAAAAATTACCAAGAAACTGGTTTCTGATTTCTTGATGAAGAAACCTATTTTTCGGTGATTTTTCTGACAACAATGGCAATTCTGACGACTTTTCTGGCGTTGGTAGCAACTCTGACGACTAATACACCGGCAGCTACTTCAGTGACTTTTTCAGTACCGACAGTAAACTCCGAGACATTCGTCGAAATTGGCATTGTTGCCGAAAAAATTATTAGAAAAATTACCGAGAAATTGGTTATTTTTCTTTCTTCATTGGTTTCTTGACGTAGAAACCAGTTTCTTGGTAATTTTTTTTGTATTTTTTTTCTCTATTTGGTTGATTGATGAAACTGGTTTCAATTATTTTCAGTGTATATCATTTTTTTTCTTGATGAAAAAACCACTTTCTTGGTGATTTTTCTAGTGATTTGTGTGACGACAATGCCAATTCTGACTTCTTTTTTATGCCGACAATTACTCTGGTAATTTTTCTGACAACGACAACTACTCCGACGACTTTTCCGGCACTGACATCAAACTCCAAAATAGTCGTCGGACTTGGCATTGTCACCGGTAAAAAATACTGGAAAAATCACCAAGAAACTAGTTTCCAAGATACCGGTTTCTTCATCAACTTCATCAAGAAACCAGTTTCTTAGTAACTTTTCCAGCGACAATGTTAATTTTGACGACTTTTTCAGCGTCGGCAACAACTCCGACGAGTTTTCCAGCACCAGCGGCTACTCCGACGACTTTTCCAGTGCCGACAGTAAACTCCAATGACTTTTCCGGCACGAGTGACAACTTCGGCGATCACTATAGTTTTATTTATTTGATTTTTTTAATAAAATAAATATGAAGGGAATTTTAATATTTTTATGGTAATTTAATTAAGTTTTTATTTTTTATGAATTTTAAATTCAGATTTCTTTTTAATATTTCATATGGTTAAAAAAAATTATATTTTTAATTTGATTGGTTAGATAATCTTATATTTAGTGGCATTTACTTTTTATGTCATATTTATCATAACCTTAATATTTTTTTCCATATTTTTTAAAATAACTCTTAAGAATATTAAGACTCGTTTGGAACGCTATATTATGTCGTATTTTATTATATTTTATTGAATTGTATTTTATGTAATATTTTTATATGTATATTAAATATATAATAATCATCCGGAGCCAAACGAGCACTTATGTTCATTTTATGATAATCATTGCAATATTTTATAGAAATAATAATTGCGTATGATCACGTGCAAAGCACGCCCATCTACCTCTCTCAATCATCCGGAGTCCGGACGGAACCCTCCCCTTGCGACGCTCTCTCTCTGGTATGGGAGTACCCTTCTTTCTTCTCCGATGCACTAATACTATTTGGGTTGCTTTGCAGAAATATATTTTCTAAAGGTGTTTCTTTGGTAGGAAATTGAGAACGAAAGCAACAAAAATGGAATGCGTAGTTCGGGGAATTATAGAGACACAGGTAACACCTTCTCTCCCGTCTTAATGCTTTCTTACCATTAATTTTGCTTGAATTAAGACAAAATTGATTTAAAGTTTGGAGGCTAATCTTTGGGAATGTTGATCTATTCTTTGTTCAGCGATAAATAATGAAGTTTCAATTATTTTGGCTTAACACTTAAATTTATAGTAAAAGAAAACAGAAGAGTGAATGTTTGATGGGTTAAATTGTAGGTGATTACTCTAAGGAGGAAAGAAATGGAGAAGATCTCTATACATGTTTTTGTACTTTTAGAGTAGTTTTATCATTTATGATGAAGTCTCTACTGCACTATTTTGATGTCAAAATCTATAGCAATATTCCACCTCTTTACCCATCATTAATTGGAAAACCAACTTACTCAATTTTTTGGCTTAACTCAATCAGGCATTTCTTGCAATTGGTTCTGCTTTCGCATAATTGGCATACTGTAATGAATTGAAGAGTTCCATTGTAATTGCTTAAGATGTTTTGAAGTGCCCATAATTCTTTTCTACTATCATATATTCATGCAGTATTCAACACTCATGGTTTGTGTGTGCATATTTTAAAGTTTAGATTGCTGTCTGTATCTCCTTTTTGGAAGAAAAAAAATCCTTCAACAAGTGATCTCTCCTGTTTTTTTTCCATGTGGCAGCATGTTGAGGCTCTTGAGATTCTTCTTCAAGGTCTTTGTGGTGTTCAAAGGGAACGGCTAAAAATCCATGAGATATGCCTTAAAAATGGCCCAAACCTTGGTAGGATAATTGCATGACTCAGATGTCGATTTGTTTTTGAGATATACTAAATACTATGTATGATACTGAAACTTACATGTTGTTTTGGTATTTTACCATCCAAACGGGAGATCTCTTGCTGACTAGGAGATCAAATCCTATTTTGTAGGGATTGTATCTTCAGAGGTTCGACTTCTATGTGACCTTGAACAGGCCGAACCAACATGGTAATTCTGAAATCTCTTCCCAAATTTATATCTTCTTGAATATGAGCTCACTATAAAATTCAAATCTTTAGGACTGTTAGGCATGTAGGGGGTCCAATGAGGGGTGCAGGTGCTGATCAGATTTCAATTCTAGTCAGGACCGTGGTGGAAAGCAAAGCAAGCAAGAACGTGCTTCGTTTATTTTATGCACTTGGCTACAAGTTAGATCATGAGCTACTGAAAGTGGGATTTGCCTTCCATTTCCAAAGAGGTGCTAAAATTGCAGTCACTGTTTCATCAGTTGGTAAAATGCTAAAGCTACACGCTACTGATGAGGCTGTGCCTGTAACTCCTGGGATACAATTGGTTGAAGTGACAGCCCCAGCTACCTCTGAAAACTATGCTGAAGTTGTTGCTGCAATGTCTTCTTTTTGCGAATATCTAGCTCCGTAAGATTAAGTTTTGTTTCATTTACTCTACTTTTTAGCTTGCCTTTTAGAAACGCTTATTCTCTTTTTTTTTAAAGCAGAAACACTTATTCTGAGTGTACCATTATCATATGATTTACATGGTTTAGTTACACTAACACATTTGAACCAAACAGGAATGGTTCATTTCTTTCAGTATCTAGCAATTGCTAGCCCCTTATCCTAAGAATAAGGAAGGCATGATTGGCTGATCACAACTTTCAATGAGTGTCTGTTGTTAAAATAAATATGAGGGGATAATATGATTCAAACTAGCTAGATTGTTATAAGAACGTTTAAACAGCTAGCTTGTCTTGAACTCAGCAATTAGATAAGGCGAAAATTGATCAGGAGTAGAAGTATTTATACTTATCTTTTGTTTGAGTTTAATTTTTGAATGTAATCATTGACACTTCTGATATTGTCTTCTCAGGCTCCTGCATTTGTCAAAGCCGGATATTTCAACTGGGGTTGTTCCCACTGCGGCAGCTGCAGCTGCATCTCTTATGTCAGACGGTGGGGGTACAACTTTATAGCAGAAACTTTAAAACCATTCAGAGTCCTGTTCTTGAGGTGGGCTATTGTAACTTTGTAAGTCACTTTTATCATTGTTGTTTGGAAGTCAAAGTCCTTATCTTTTATCTTAGCTAACAAAGCATTAGGGGTTCAAAGTGAGGTATTGTGGAATGGTGAAATTCTGATTTGTTTGAAAGTATAACTTCGTGCTCTCAATGTTTTTATCAATGGAAGTTTGCATAAAAGAAAATTATGAAAAGGTGATTCTCATGGATGAGGAAGAACCATCGTTGTAAAATACGGTAGTTGAACTTTAAAGTGAATTATTTAAAGTAGAAATTGTCAGCAATACAGAACCTTCATTTGAGATGTGTGCTCCAATACCATCTTGTATTAAAAAAAAAATGCCATGTATTTTTTTTTTTTTTAGGGAAATAATTTTCGAAGAACTCCACCTCCATGCAAATTACGAGGGGCTGAGCACTAGGTAAACTTCATTAATCAATTGGCATCAGCCATTATCAAATGCCATGTAAACAAAAAGATTTTTTTTTTTTTTACATATGTACTCATGTGATTTTTTTTTTTTTTTTGAAAAGATAACTTTGTTATTATAAATTAAATTGAAGGAGAAAATTTTTCCAACCAAGAATAAGTCTCATCCAATCCTAAGGTATATCTTGCCAAACTATCAGCAACTACATTAGCATTCTGCTTAACATAAGTTACGGATATGTTAGAGAAAAAGAAAAAAAAACTAGAAATATCTATGATTAAATCTTTGAAAGAGGAAGTGGCCACCATTTTTGAATTTAATGCATTTGTGACCATAAGAGCATCCGTTTCCACAAGTATGATTGGCAGCAGCATTTGAAGGACCCAATTTAGGTTGAGAAACATAGCTTTGGCCTCCATTTTCGTGTGATGAAAAATGACCAACAATAGGCATTGAGAAGGCAACAATGGCATGTCCTGAAGAATTCCTGACTACAGCCCCCACGCCTATGATATGTCGAGATTCATCGATAGCAGCATCAACATTGAGTTTCAAGTGTCCACGAGGTGGTGGCTGCAATACTGCAGGGGTAGCAACTGAAGTAGGTGGCAGAGAAGAGGCTGTAAAAGGTTGTTTATATTTCAGTTGAGCTGCACGAAAATTATTCAGGTAATTGGAGGAAAATGCAACAAGTGAGACAGAAGATCTTGTTGATTTTCCATGAACCACCTGGTTTTGCTCTGTCCAAATGCACCAAAGAGTACCATTGATGTGACCAAAAAAAATTTCACCAGGTTGTGTCATTTGTTGAGCTCGATGAATGTGTCTGCTATGGAAATTTTGAAGCAAAGTGGTAACCCGATTGAACAGTGTATATGCCATTGATATTATGGTGCCAAATCAACTTGTCATTACTAGGAAAGAAACTCAATGGAATGGTGAGTATTCTATCGACATCAGCTGGGTGAAAATATTGTTAGAGGAGATCAACATCCCATTGGCGTTCATCATTGATTAGGTTAGCAACAACATTCTGGGGACCCGTATAATGAAATGGTAAGAAAGAATCATGACCAGGAAGCCAAGAATTAGTCCCACAATTCACATGTCGACCCTCTCCAATTTTCCATCTCAAACTAGCCAATAAAAGCTCTCTACCGTAGATATTACCTTGCCAAGATAGTGATGGAGAATGACCATAAGGGGCATCTTGAAAAGAATTGAGAGGGAAATATCTACTCTTCGAAAGTCTGCATATCATCGAGGATGGGTCTTCAAGTAGTCTCCAAGCTTTGTTTTGTTAACAAAGCTTAATTGAATTTAAAATACTCATAAAAAAAAAATTAAGAAAATTTAAAATAATATCAAAATTACTATTTCGAATTCAAAATTAATATTAATTATTAATATCTATAATAATTTGAAAAACTAAGGAAAATCTCTCTTCCTTTTTTATTTTTTTGTTATTTTTTAAAGTAACATTTTAGTAATTCTCAAAAAAAAAAGTAACATTGTAGTTACTTACAATATTGATCACTTTTCTTTATTATATAAAAAAATATATATAATTTTTAGATAATATTATCTCATATGCATTTAAATCATGATTTTTGTATGCTTCGATTGTTGTTGAAACTATCTGGAGAATGCGAAACGATTTTATACATAATAACTCTCATCCAGATGTTTTGAAATGTATTGACCAGATTTGTACTTCTTAATATGATGTTTTATTGGCTTGCCCTACTCCATCTTTGAGGGAGACCTGGAGGCCTCCGCCTTAGGATTGGATAAAAATGAACTGTGAAATCAGGGTGGGCTTAGAAAGCATGTGCATAGCGATGGTAGCTAGGAACCATATGGGTAGAATGGTTCTGATTCACACGGCTCGGTTAGACTTCTCGAATGTGTTATGTGGAGAAGCAGCGGCCTGTTGTTTAGTAGTTTCGTTGGCTCTAGAGCTAGATTTTAAGTTTGTTTTGGTAGAGAGTGACTCGAGATTAGTTATCAATGCTCTTAATGGGACGGAGTCACATTGGGCGCTTGAGAACTATGCCTCCCGTTGTTCTAAGTCATCTCCCTCTTTTATTTGCTGTAATTTCGTGTATGTTAGTAGAACTTGTAATTTTGCGGCTCATAATGTAGTTAATTGGGCTTTTATTCACAAGTTATATGGTACTATTCCGACCTCTTCAGTTTTGGATGACCTTTTATGTAATGACCGCAAGGTCTAATTCTGGTTATTTAATGGAACGAATACGCTTATTTTCAAAACATATGATTCTATTTTTATTTTCGGTGAATTAATTATGGTTCATTTCTTGAATATATTGAGTTATCTTGTACATTACCTTCAAACCAATTTTTTTTTTGGAAGACTTCAAACCAAATTTAAAAACTAATGAATTAATAAAGTATAATAAGTTATCATACAATTTATTAATAAAATTAGTACAGAATATATTTTTTTTTTTTTTTGAAATATATTGCCTTTTATGATGTTTGAAATACATGTTGGCTTCCAATTTTGTTTTAGAATTCTATCAAAACTGCTCTATAAAATATTACGGGTGATTCTACAATGCACCTCCTTAAAAGAGATGTATTGATACACCCCTACTTGTTTCGGTATCTAGAAAAAAAATTTAGTCTATTTTTTTTTTTTTCATATTCATGTACGTTATATCTATTTAAGATATCTTACAAAATTTTGAGAAACTCAGAATAATTCACAATATAGAAAACAATGTTCAAACAGTCTATTTTACACGCGTATAAAATAAAATAGTCACACGTGCAACACACTGCTTGAACACAATTTTCAGCGTGTTAAACTTTTCCGAATTTCTTAAAATTTTGCAGGATGTCTTAAATAACTCTAATTTACATGACCATGAGAAAAAAATTTGACTAAAAAATTATTTCGGATACTAAAACAGAAAGAGATGTATCAGTATATCCTTTTTAAGGGGGTACATTATAAAATTTCCCAAATATTATTATTATTATTATTATTATTATTATTATTATTATTATTATTATGGATGTAATAGGTTTATACCAGTTGATGACTTTTAAATATATAATAATAATAATAATAAATGAAAACTCATGAATCAATATATTGAAATGTGAAGCTTAAATTAGGGCTACTTTAAATAAGTTGGTGTTTATTCAATTTATTTCGTACTATTTTTTTTATAGTGTATCCGATTCGTATTAAGTGCGGATTTCATATTTCGGATCAAATCCAATTCAATCTACAAAAATACGAATTAAATTAGTTATTTTAGATTAGTTACTTTTTAATATTAAATTATTTAATATTTATAAAAAAAATATATATATTTTTTTACAAAACTAGTAATAAAATAAATAAATTATTTTTATTTTATATCTCCAACAATATTACATCAACATTTAATTCATACAAGTATAAATTTTGAATTTTTCAATCTAATTTAATCTACAAAAGTCCATGCTTTACAAATTAAATTAGATTGGATCGTGCGAATTTCATTAGATAGAGTATTTTATGAATACCCATAGGTGAGTTTGTGAAGAAAAAAAGAAAATATTTGGTCCTCTTAATTGTGTATAACTATAAGCCCAGAATAACAAAGCCCAATAACCTATTAAGCATTGATTACAATTTCAGGCGGGGAAGGCAAGGAGCAGGTGGTGAGGGGTTTAACGTTTTAGCTACTGAGCTAAAACTCTGCTTCTGCTAAAACCCTAACTCACCAAAATAAAATGATGCTGCAATCCATTTGTCTTGGTTTTTCTCCCCCGAAATTGGGTGTCCCTTTTCGGGGTGTATCAAATGTAAGCGAATTTCTCAAACATCTCATTTTTACTGCACTCTTCAATGTAAAATTAATTTATACGTTGTTAATTTCTCAGGTTTCTGGAAAAGATGTTGGTTTTAGGAACCAAAGACTTCTTTTTGGAACTACACCCAGATGTACGAATTCCCTTATACCAATTATACTGCCTCCTACTTGAGAATTTATTGCATTTACACTCATTTTGCTTGACGTGAAATCTGGTGGGAAAAGAAACCATATAGTATAGTGCTATTTATTTACTTATCCATTTTTTTTTTCTAATGGGAGATGTGAATGTAGGTTCAAAGAGGTTTGAGAAGCTTACGTCGCTGCCAAGCTTTAAAAAAGGAGGTTTTGTATGCAAATGCAATGCAAAGTTGGAAAATTCTGGAAACGAAAATTCTAGGTTGCCCATTGTTAGATATGAAGGAGTAGAGCCATTTCGTGGAAAATCAGGATCAGTTTCATTCCACGGGTTGACTCACCAGTTAGTAGAGGAAAGTAAATTGGTGTCTGCACCTTTCAATGAAGAAAAGGGTTCGTTTTTATGGGTTTTGGCTCCGCTTGCTATAATCTCGTCTTTAATTCTACCACAATTCTTCGGTGGTGCCATCGAAGCTTTCTTGAAGGAGGATATCCTCGTAGGTATTTGTTTTACTGAGCTGTTACTTCAATAAAATTCGAATCTTTTATCTAACATCTTTATTCACATGTGCACCAACAAGTTTTGGAATTATATAACATGGATGAATCTCTTATCAGATATTTTGCTGAGAGGTTCTTCTTCTATATATATCATCAATGTGATTCTGATTTTTATAGTTCATACGTTTGGAATTGTGGTTTAAGTTTCTCAAATACACAAGATGTTAACACCCGGTAATCTTTTTACTGGCATTGCAGAAATAGTGAGCTCGTTGGTATTTGAAGCTGCATTTTATATTGGCGTTGCAATATTTCTTCTTGTAACCCACCATGTCCAAAGACCATATTTACAGTTCAGTCCCAAGAGGTGGGGTCTCATCACAGGCCTTAGGGGATACTTAACAACTTCTTTCTTTACAATGGGCTTCAAGGTTATGGCACCCATGTTTGCTGTCTATGTAACCTGGCCAGTAATTGGTTTCCCAGCTTTGGTTGCGGTGCTTCCTTTTCTAGTTGGCTGCGCTGCTCAGTATGTTTTTGAACTAAGCCTTGACAAGCGCGGATCATCTTGTTGGCCACTTGTTCCAATAATTTTCGAGGTCGGTAAATAACTTCCGGTTGAAGTTTTTTAATTAGTTTTTTCTGGTTTGAATCGAGTGCAGAATTTGATGATGGAATTGAATGTGCAGGTATATAGACTATATCAGTTGACAAGAGCCACCTTTTTCATAGAGAAATTGTTGTTTGCCTTGAAAGATATTCCGTTGGGATCCCCAGAAGTGATGGAAAGAAGTGGTGCTTTGTTTTCAATGGTTGTAACCTTCCAAGTCCTTGGTTTGGTATGCCTCTGGTCATTGATGGCTTTTCTTTTGAGGCTTTTTCCATCTAGACCTGTGGCAGAGAAATACTGATGTTTTGATGTGTAATACTAAAAAAATAAGCGTAAGATTTACTGTTGCCATTAGTTCTGTTTTTTGATCCCAGATTTTGGTCCATAAATGTACGAATATATACGGTTAATATGAAGATTAAGCAAAACTAGATTCCACATGCTATACTGACTGGCATGGTCATTTTTTTATCTTATTTTTCAAACTCCTTCCAAATTCAACAGACATACTTGAATACGCAAATCCAAGTGCCATAGTTTTAGTAATTTTTCTCGTTTGAAGTTTTACTTTTCATTTTGTTTCTTGGTATATTGGCTGAGATATATCCTTGGATTGAAAGGATAGATATTTTAGAATCTTAAGTGTTAGTTTATAAATTATATAACGATACGTCGAAGACTACTCATGTTAATATATAATTGTAATTACATCATTTGATCTCAAACGTTGTAATACTGAGAAGAAGAAGAGAAAACAACTGGCTTTCGATCATAATCCTCAATGAAGCAAAAATTATAGTACGCAATAAGACTTTGAAGAATAAATATATAAATCTAATGAGTGGCTTCATCCTGGACCTGGAATAGTAAAACTTCTAGATTGATTAGGAAGCCTAAGCTGAAGCTTCACATGATAAGTAGTGGCATCAAGATCATCTGAAGATGATGATGTTTTATCTTGTCTGGAAGTGCTCTGACCAAAAACAGCGAGTCCACGCGCAAAAGCAAAAGAGCCCGTTCCCCCAAGAACAGTGAGCTCTTCAACGTCTTTGTGTGCCACATGTTTGGCCTCAACACTAAGACTACCAGAGTACTCAGCCGTGTCAAAGCTAAGATACAATATGTTGAAATTTGAGTGTGCAAACTGCTCTGTTGGAATTATGATGCCCTGCGCTTTTCCTACCACGCGAGACGTGTTTTCAGGCCCTTCAGTCAGTATTCGGTGAAAAATGAAAGCTCCTTGAGCGTCGGATTGCACAACAGGTGGCGTGTCGATTCCACCGACTTTTGGCTGCTGAATGTACAAGGACAAGGCTAGCCAAGGCGGTTTTGTGTGGTTTTTTGATAGAGTATTGTCTGGTATTGGTGAAAACAAGGCTAAGAGAATGACAACCAATACGGCCAATAAGACTGAAGTGCAGAAAATGATCCTAGGCCACATCATGAATATGAATTGGAAAGATCTTTGCCGAGAGATGTTACCTGAGTTTTGGTTTTGGTTTCTTTATTAGATTTAGAGCTACCATTTAGTGTTTTGGGACAACTAATCCACTTAAGATCTCTATAACCACCCCAGAATGATTTCACTAGGCTGTTCCTAAACCCGCTTTTGTCGAATGCCATAGCATATCATAACAACTCCACTCATCGAATCAGTACAGAGTTGTTAGGGAGTGTCATGATGAGCCAACTACTTCAACGTATAATTCCACAATTACCATCACTTCGTTTACTTGTTGACTGTCCTTTTCCGATTTTATTATAAATTGAATATTCTATTTTTTGGTCAGATTTTGAATTTGATATCCCACTACAATATTCTGTCGTTTTTCCTATAGCTAATGTCTTTTGTAATTTGATTCACAGTCATTTACCATTGTACAGGAATTTTTTTTCGTGTCTTTCAAAAGGCCAATATGAACCCCTCTTAATCAATTATGAGAAATTCCAATAAATGAAAGAAATCAATGATAAATGAAATTTACCAAAACAAATACTAACAAATAATGACTAACTCCCTCAAAGTTTCTCCCTTAGCTTTACACCAGTAGAAACACTACTGCAGAACTAAGACTCAATGAATCAAAGGCTTAGCCTTGCGCAAATGGCCCATGCTATTAACAAGATCCTTACGTGTGCAAACTGGGAACATATTTATATTCTTAAGCACTTTTAGCCGCCATAATACGTATGGGAAGCTCAGCTGATCGCGAGAAGTGAAACGCACCACCTCGTTGAACCACAAACACATAAGCAGATTGGTCATTGGCGTATGCTCCCTCACTATGACGGATGCTTCAGAAAGAGCTGCACAGATCAATAACATGATTATAGTTCAAATTGTTGGGACATTGCATATAACGATAAGACATTTTAAAAAGGGGCAAGTACATAGGCAACACAACATGAACATAAGATGATTCTTGGATGGACAAAATGAGTATAATCGTTCACTTTATTTCGTCGAAAAATAAAAATAAATAAACGTTTTGAGAAAACAGAAAGAATTAAACACTTCTATACAAAAATGAAAGAAAAGCAGGAGAATTTAACATGCTCCAACTGAACCATCCTCATTTATTTAAATAGTACAGGAAAAGAAAATAGAACATACCTTTCTTCCCATTAAATCTCTTGTCCTCTGGTAGTCCATCCTTGCGGTATTGCGTCAATTGAACCTCCACTTCATCCGGTTTGGCCTTGTTTTTCTTGACAACAGCCTTTGCCTCATCATATACACTGCTGCGAGCTCCATGTTCCGAGATTGCAAGCACAGAATTTGAACGCCAAAGAAGGGCTTCGAAAACTCCTAAGGGATCCCTCCTAAATTGGGACTTGGAATCCACCCATATAGAATACTTTGCGTGAGGAAAAAGACGATGTCCTAACATCTGATGACAATACACACCAAATATCAAAGAGGTTCTAACAAAAGTTTAGTTCACTATTTTTGGTTCAGAAATTTATACCTTGGGGATTTTACCATTTAACCTTTGATCCGAGAAAGGAAGATTTCTAACAACAATAATCCGCCATTTCCCAATAAGTCCATCCTCACCAACTTTATGTCCAGCTGATTCCTGCGTAGCTAGAGTGACTTCATCCCAAAATGCAACATAACAAACCTGCAGTAATGAAATCCTCAACAAGGGTAAGAAAAATTTACTCTCTTATAGCTGACTTATGATAGCATAAACGCAAGAGATGATACCTTTCTAATTGATGCCGCCGACATTCCAATGGGTTGGTAAAGATCATCTCCACCACCAAATGCACATGTAGATACAACAGCTTTACAACTTAGCATGAAATCTCGATCTTCATCAGAAATCTTAAACCCACCATTTTGGTTGTAGAATCCACAGTGTACAGCAGCTGTGGCATTTACCTGATTGTTCAAAGAAAATGGCATGCTTTAAACACACACAAAAGATTCTACAGAAATATCTCCAACAAACATTGTTCCTTTTTAAGCTTTAACGTCATAATGACCATAAATTAACCAAAACCTGGTCAGTATATGAGCAACGCAGCTTATAACCTTGAAACTATTATCTCTCTGATCTAGACTTTGATTCCCCGTAAACAAATTGAACCTTGTGGCGTTTGTACTCTGTCCGGATAACACAATGTTCCTTTCCATAAATGGTGTATTATTCTCCGATATGTATACCAATTCTCTAACAGGACTAGTTGACTCTTTGCTCGAAGGTATATCTAGATGATCAAGTTCTTCGGGTGGTAGAAGCTTCAAGCAACCTTATATGATTCACAAATTAGGATCTCATACAATTAACAAAGAATTCTAAATATATTGCCGAAAAAAAAAACAAAATCAATATAATACAATACAGTGTCAACCAATGCAGAAATTAAAGTTCTTTGGAAAAAAATAAAAATGCCTACTTACGTTCTCTGACGCCGCCAACAACCCGGGTAGTGGGATCAAGTCGATTCAAATTCCCCTCGGATTTCTTCTCCTGACTGGGTTTCGTGATCGAACTGTGTTCGGAGCCGGAGCTATTCTGCGATTTACCAGCGTGTGGTGAAACCACAAAACTGGAGACCTCAAATAGAAGCAACGCAGCAGCTGGGAGTAAGATCAGGAACATCCAGTATTTCAAGAGCTTTCTAATAAGCCAGCGAGAGAGTCCGTTGCCATTGTTGCGAATCCCCAGTTTCTTGCGCTTTTTACGGACTCGGGCTCTGGCCCGGCTGAGTTCATCTGATTCGTCGTCGGAGACGGAGATGGATACGCTATTGTTGTTGAACATCGAAGAGGAATGGCAAATGCAGGAAAATGATTTGTGTACGGATATGAAGATTCAGACTTGGAAATTTTTGGGTTTTTGAGGTGAAAGAAATTATTTTTCAAAAAAAGAAAATTAAATTAAAATTACTGCGATCGAATCATGCCGACGTAATTTCACGGATCAGTTTCGTCTTTCAACTTCAAATTCGCTTGCAATTGTACTTCTGCTTCCTTCACTTTCATCAAAACCACGGGTCCTCATCCTTTGACATAATTTTACTGTCGTTTTTTTTCAATTTTATTTTATCGTCGTTTAACTTTATTTGCCTATTTTTTTTTTAATAATTAACAATTTTACCCCTAATTTTTCCACAATACTAAAATATGAATTCTCCTTGAATTTTTACATTTAAATATTGATATCTCTTTGTAAATTAACAACTTTATTCTCTTTTAAATCGTAACATCAAAATAAAAATTAGAAAAATTTAAATTTTTTTAATAAATCTTAAAAAAAAACATTTTAAATGATTAAGAAACTTAGAAAAAAAATTAAAACTAATTAAACGATTTAAAAAATTATTTATTTTTTATTAAAAAATTTTGATATAAGAAATATATTAAAATTTTTGTAAAAACTAAAGTTTAGGGAAACAAGTATAAATCTATTTTTTTAATTTAATTTCTAATTTTTTTCAAAGTAATTTTATATTTTTACTGAGTTTTTAATTATTTTTGTTTATTTTTTAAGATATGAGTTTATAAATATAAATAAGTTTGATTTTTTCTTAAAAGAAATCTTATTTTGTTTAAATTATTTATTGGTTTCTCAATAATTTTGGTATTATTTCTTAAGATACATGTTTATTAATAAAATAAAATTTGGAAATATTTTTTTAGAAATAATTTAAGTTTTTTAAGTAAACTTAATATATTTTTTTAATTAATTTAATATTTTTATCAAATTTTTTTAGTAATATTTTAGAATTAATAGAATATTATAATTTTTAAAATTATTTTTTATAATAAAATGTGGCAAAATTTTGTATTTATCAAAGTTCATGGAGTAAAAATATTAATTTATAATGGTAAAGAAAAAATAAACTTATCAGAATGTGCATAATTATTAACTATTATATTTTAGGAAGAATTTTTAAGTCATATATTTTAGAGTGCATAAAAAGTTTAAGGGCAAAAATGGTAAATATTTTTTTTTCTGGAAAAAAATGTTGCTTAAATCTTTAACAATTTTTTTTTATCTTTTTTATATATTAAAAAATAATAATAATTACATTATGAAACAAAAAAATTGACTAAAATACTTTTGGGTGATTCTACAATGCACCCCCTTAAAAAGGATGCACTGATACACTCTTGACTTGTTTCGGTATCCAGAAAAAAAAAATTAGTCTAATTTTTTTCATATTCATGTACGTTGTAACTATTTAAGATAACTTACACAATTTTGAGAAATTTCGAATAATTTACAATATAGAAAACAATGTTCAGACAGTCTATTTTACACGCGTATACAATAAAATAGTCACGCGTATAATACACTGTTTGAACGTAATTTTCGGCGTGTTAAACTTTTTCAAATTTCTTAAAATTTTTCAGGATGTCTTAAATAACTATAACATATATGACCATAAGAAAAAATTTGACTAAAAAATTATTTTAGGTGTTAAAACAGATAATGATGTATCAATATATCCATTTTAAGAGGTGCATTGTAGAATTTTCCAATACTTTTTTATATGTCGATATAAATAGGGAATCTACTGAAAACCCAGATAGAATTTACTATAAACTTACCCTAAAATATATATGGATACAAGTTACCTATTCAGTTTAGTTTTATATAAACTTTTTTTTTTAACTTTTAGAACTTAAAAAAAAAATATCTATATATATATTTTAAGACCGTTTGGATAAAAAATAAAAAAATATTTCTTTAATTAAAAGAAGAACTTAAGATTTGTAGATTCTCCACAAAAATTTTAAGAAGTTATTTTTTAAATTAAAATAATTATACGTATTTTAACTATAAATAAAAGTAGAAATTTAGGAGACATTAATTTCATAAATAATAAATATCATAAATATATTTTCATAATAAATATATATTTATATTTTTTTAATAGTATACAAAAAAAAAAACCCATAACCATTAAGATACCTCAAAATAATATTAGTTAAAATTCTAATATTATTTAATTTAAATACATTAAATAAAATATTAGAATACTACAAACCATCACAATCATTCCAGAAGGTATTAATATTTTTTAAATGCAGAGAAATCATACGACCACCAAAAAACTTATGACTTTTGACTTTTGAGAACATTTATAGAAATGTAGAATTATTAAACTATACCATAAAAATCACTAATGAAACATTTATTGTACATAATAAATGAAATCCAGACAATCTAAACGCAACCCTAAAGAAAGTATCTTGATTTATCATATATAAAATAGTATAATGTAAATTATAGAATATCAGGTGTTATTATTGTACTCTTTAATTTTGTTGTACATTATGAAAGAAAGAAGGAAAGAAAAGACAAAATGTATAATTAGAATATGAACCCAATCAGAAATATAGATTTTCATTAAAACTTGCTTATGACGAACACTCTTGAAAGTTTACCCAGTCACACTCAAAAATTATTTAGGCTTTACAAAGTCATTAGGTATATTAGATCTTTTATTTGAGTTTACAATTTGAATAAACAATACATGTATGAATATTGGATGTACAGAAAAAGATATGTGTGAATATTAGAACTTGTCAAATTAATGAGATTAGAAAAAGTCAATACATTTACATTCATCATCAACTTAAAAGGTTCAAAATAATATATATATTTGAACTTTGATAGCGATGAGCATTAAGAAGACACTAACTCAAAAACTAAGTCAAAAGCACCCTGAAGTTATAATCACTAACTAAGTTCACGAGTGAACTCAATTCTTGTCAATCTTCTCGAAAGGGTTAATGTTTAGATCCACAAGAGAGTACCAAAAAAGATTCTTTAAGTGGCTTCCAAAAAGATGGACACGTACCATGTATTAACAAGCTAGTTCTAAAGCTTTGTTCACGCCTGTTGACTTGTAAGAAGCAATACCAGAAGCTTTCAAAAGAGAGCTCAACAAATCATTTTCAATGCATTCGTACCTAGAAGTAATCCACATATACAAGTTACAGAACCATAAGCAGTAGTATAAATCACATGAAGTAATCGGCATAAAATATATAGATATTTATATATATATATATGAAAAGAGAAAGATCACATGGTCTACATAAAATAAATGAAATTAATGAAAAACTAAATCATGAGGGTATTCAATAATCTACTTATTTTAAATGATGCAACTAAAAGAGTTTAGTATTCACTGTAAATTAGTCATTTCTTGAAAAAGAAGAAAAGGGTTGGAAAATCCATCAGCATAAATTTCCCAGCAACTGATGTCAAGTTAGTTCATTTAGGCATGCTTGTAATGCCACTTTATCATAAAAGAAGAGAAAAAGAGTCAAAATCTAACAGAGAAAGGATGCACTTCAGGGTATCTAAGGTGAACTTACAATTTTTTGCAGATATTATCAACAGTTCTTGATAAATCGAGGATTTTAATTTTCACTAGCATAAGTTTATGTGACGGGTACGTATCAAAAGGCTCCTCTAGAAATGAAGAAAGAACTTCAACATTTGCCTCAAGCTGCTGCTGCTGATTCTCAAACAAGTTCAGCTTTATCAGTTTCTCCTCTGCAGACAGATTCCTGTTGAAATTTTCTTCACCGAACATGTAAAATGCAAATGCATATGAATAGGCGAGAATCTTCCTTGACCTGGAGAGCCTAAAGAGACCTTTAGTTAACCAATCAAATTCTCTATTTGTCGAGTCTCTTTCTTCCAAAGCTAATATCTTCCCTTCTAAGCTTGTCTGTAGCTTCATTTCAAGTTTTAAAGAATCCATGTGAGCTTTGTAACGATTGTGGTAGTGAATGTGACGAAATAGATCTTTCTTTGCACGCTCATTTTTCTCTTTAGTTTCTTCTTTAAATCGTCCACAACTATGGCCTTCTATAAATGCATACGTATGGGTCCTGCCAGTTGCTTCACCACAAAGCCAACTGCGAGATAGGCATAAAACAGGTAAATAAATAAGAATACATCTATATCAGTGTGCCAAAAACATATGAAGGAATCATTAATACACTACACGACAAATCCATATGAAACCTAAGTTGTATAAGAGGATACTACCCCATTTAAACTAATCAAGCTATAAGAGAATCAATATATGGCATCCAATTAAAATATACACGTATGCTTCAGCTATTCAATTTAAAGTTCATTACGGTATGAGTAATACAAGTCAGTTTAACATAAATTGCTATATGTTCTCACAAAAAACAAACAAACAATCAAATAAAGGGAAAAAAAACAATGCATTTAGTTAAAACTAAGTCCTTGTGGAACAAAATCTTGAACATAAATAATTGGTGCCAACTCCATATTGTATTTTATTAAAAAGTTCGATAAAACATCTCACATCAAAGCGCAAACCAAGCTTGCAGAAGAGAAAGAAATATAAAAAAAAAAAAAATGAAAACAGATAACAAATGGAAAACACTATTCAGACTACAAATCAAGGACAATTTTATTTGACACTGTCTTAAGGGGAACATGTTGAAATATATTACAATATTACAATTTGTATGTGGTTCTCATGTATTTCAAGTTTTAACTCCCTAGTAACTATATTAGAAGATCGAATGTGTACGAAATATGAAAGATGATAATACTCACCAAAATGGTTGTCCACAGATGCAGTTTACTAAGTTGCATCCTCCATTCTTTTCAACCAACTTGTGACATTTTGGGCAGTGCTTTGTATGAAATGAAATATAGTTAAGTGTTTCTGAATCATCCTGGCACTTCTTAACCCATAATGCCCACATGAAACATGGACAAGGTGAGTGTGTTTCAGATAAGCAATTAAAACAAAACTGCACACCACATGTACATTGAACCTCACACACTACATCATCTTCAATACGAATGGCATTTCCACAATGGGGAACACTTGGACACCACTTAACCTTTCTATTGTCCTCAATATATGATTCCAGAAGAAAGCGGTCAAATTTCTCAGCCAGGTTAGGATCTCTTGCATTGACTAAAGTTCTTACTTTCTCTTCATCGCAAATAGCATCACACTGGTATTCCATACATGTAATACGCCTGCTCTGTCCCTCATTTATCTTTACAATAAAATGCTCTGTCCAACCTGAGCAGAGCAAATCACCACCACCCCAAGGGAAAAAAAAATCATCATACTTGAAAGAAAGTTATAAAAGTCAATATAGACACAGCCAATCAACCCCGTATGCTATCAAATACAACAGAAAATATTTTCCCTAAGAATTTCAGCATATCATTATTTGGTAAAGTCGCTCCAATGAAAAAAAAAATCATGCATATATTAAAGTTGCAGATTGTTCTTACTCTGAAGAATAGAAAAAGAAAATCAGACTACATAGGAAACAGATTAAGTAGTACTCACAATCGTTGCAAAAATAGTGTCCACAATCCATGGTTGTCACATTATCTGCAGGAACTTCTTCAATGCAAACATTGCAACTAACCATTGATGAGAGCTTTGATGAGGCAGGGTTGTCATGCTCCACTGAGGTCACACCTGCTTTACGGTATAACTCATCTTTCCCTTTCTCCACAAGAATTGCGAGCAGCTTGTCAACATCCCAGCAGTAGTGAATGAGTAAGGTTCGTGCGTGGTGCTCTTTCAATGATAGGACTTCCATCACATTACTCAAATCCTTCCTCTACACAATTCAATACCAAAGTTTATCACAAAAGCCTAGTGCACAGCAACAAGTACATAACATAAAGATAATCAAAGTGTTGGAATTACCTGAGCAGCTAATAGAGACTCTTTTGTAATGACCTGCAAAAGAGAAATGAAACAAATTTCCTTAATTGCAAAGACAGAAAAAGAGTAGGTGTAGAATGTGGTCACACTCTTTTGTAAAACTTAAGGTTAGTTGTAGGCATCCAACTTAATGTTTCATATCACTTCAAAAGATTTTACAGTTTTTTTTTTCGAATATAAAATAAAATAAAAGTTTTTACAATCTGAATCACCATTATAAACTATAGAGCAGTCACAGCTGCTGCTTTAAAATAAAGAAAATTTAAAAATATGAAGAATTGGTCCCAAAATCCTACTCCAACAGATGCTTTATATTGTGAGCTATTATACATCAGCTCTATTCCTAAGAGCTTCTTTAAATCATTTTAATATTATTATTTTTTTCAATTTCTCTCTTCAATTGGATGTTTGTTTGTTTATTTTTAATTTTTTATTATTTCTTCTAATTGTTTAATATTAAAAATATGTTAAAATATAATATTTAAATGAAGTAAAAAATAAAATAGAGAAACTGGTGTAACATAAAAAATAAAGAAAATGTTGTTTTAGTAATGTATTTTAAAGAATGAAATAAAGACAGTCTTGGGAGTGCTTAGTGTGATGAAAAAAGGAACAACCTTTCAAATAACAGCCATGGAGTTTCACAAAAAAGAGCCTAACTCAATGTGTGATCGAACAATAGACAAAACGAAAAACAGAAATACAAAGAAAACCCTATAAATCAATACTAGTCGTACCGTAATAACGGGGTCTTTTGATATAAAAGTATCGTATTCAAGACGCTGAAGCTCAACATATTGATCTTCATCATCTCCAGAATCGTAATCGTGGTAAACAGAATCATCGTCACTGTTGGTACAATCGCCCATACTGAACCTATCAAAAGTTTGATAAGCAATCAAGAAAACTGCCTAGCAATTTACCTGGGAAAAAGGAAAAGAAAGAGAGAAAGAAGAAATCTTTGAGATGAAGCAAAACCCCTTCACAAATAAAATACCTGTCGAGAAAAAGAGGAAGATTGTTTGAGAACGATAGACGTGATGATGAGAACTTGTAAAGCCGTGTGACACTGAAGAATTCTTGATCACGTTAACTGATTTTTTTGTTTTTTTTATTTTTCTGGTTTAATGCTAGCGCCGTTAGAAGACGCTGTTATATTGTCTTCTTTATAAATTTATTATTATGTAGTGATGAGTGAGAATAGTGGTGAAGTGGCCACTATAGTAAACGCTTTCTTATATCCCTCTCTGACTTCAGTGGCTAAATACGGTGAGGAGAATTGGTCCTTTTCTCATTCATTCCTTCCTTACCAATATATTGAAAAAATATATATTTTCAAAATACATGCTATTTCCTTATCTTGCATTTCACAAGATAACTGTTCTCATTTTCTACTTAAAATGAAAATTGATGCTATTTATCTTTAATTTTAGTAAAAATTTATTATGAACTTTGTAATAATGTTTATTTATTTGTTATAATTTTTATTTATTTTCTTACTAATGTATTTTTTATTTATTTGTAGATTCAAACATTATCTCTTTTTAAGGAAGTCCATTCTCACAACAAGTACACAATTCTTCCATTTATGCTGCTAAGATTTTCCTCCTGCCAAGAGTGACTCCTTGCTAGGATTTTTCGTTTCCTTTGTAGAGAGTGTTGTTGTTGTAGTTGTTGTCGTTTCCGTTCATTTTTTTTTCTAAGAGTGTCTCTGATTTGGGTTGTTTTTTAGTTTTATTAGGTCCTTATTATTTGTTTTTCCTGGTGTATATCTTCTACATGTAATGCGAAATGGTAATACCGCAACACATGAGTTTGATATGCACTACAGATAGAAAACGAGTTTTCTTGATTGGAAGAAATTCCTCCTGCTGTGTCTCTCAGCAATAAATTGGTTATTATATTAAAAAAAAAAGATAGAAAAAGATACATGCTATTTTAAGTGATAATACACTTTTAAGTTTAAATGGTTCATTATAAAAAAAAAATAAATAATAAATAATGGTTCATAATTTTAGTATGAAATAAAAAAATTTAGGAAAAATCATTCTTCGATTAGACTTACACAAAAGAATATTTATTTGGGACATTTATAAAATTATGGGAAAAAATGGAAAGTTTTTATAAATATGGTATAAAATTGGGTTTAATGTATTTCTTAAATATATGGGTATATAAAAAAAAAATACCATAAAAATTATCAAAAATAAAATAATATTAAATTGAATTTAGGTTTATTAAGAAAATACTACACTTTATTAACTAATAATATTATTATTTGTTTAATATTTTACTATTTTTTTGATGTCATTTGTTTATTTTTATTTTTTATTTTAAATTTACCACAAAATTATTTCTCAATTAAAAATAAATAACTCAACATAAAAAATAATTCAAAGATATTCTATTAGTTTTAATAAATATATTATTCAATGGTTATATTTTTATTATAACCATATGGTTACATTTTACTAATAGGTAAACATTCATTTTTTAAAATTAATTAATTATAATTAACTATTTTATTAAAATAATTAATTAAATATTTAACAAGACCTCTTTTAGCAATTAATATTTATATTTAAATCGTTACTCTAATTATTTTAATAATTAAGCCATTTAATTATAATATTTACAATGAAATTT
Organism: Cannabis sativa; assembly: GCF_029168945.1. Lineage (NCBI taxonomy): Eukaryota > Viridiplantae > Streptophyta > Magnoliopsida > Rosales > Cannabaceae > Cannabis > Cannabis sativa. The sequence continues at coordinate 35,192,829 of NC_083601.1, read as the reverse complement.
ATTTGTTTTACAAAAATTAAACTTCTTTTGACACAAATTAAAATTTTCTTCTTATAATAAATTTTTAAATAATTAATTATTTTTAAATGAGATTTAATTATTTTGTTACAGTTAGATGAACTAAGTATGAGGCCTCAAACTAGTAAATCGATAACAAGTGCAGCCATTTTTTTAAAAAAAAAAATCCTTCAACTTTTTTTATTTTTTACTTTTTAAATATTTAAATAAAAAAATTAAATAATTAAGTGTAATAATTTAAAATTGAGATTACAAGTATAATAAAATTTAAATTATAAAATTATATGTGTATAATTTTAAATTATAAAAAGTTTTTCTATAAAATTTTAAATAATTTAAGTGCATAAAAGTAAATTGCTAAAAGATCCTTATATAGTAATAAATTGCAAAAAAATAATTAATAATTATAATTAATTTAATTTTAAAATGTAATTAATCTTAATTAAAGTTTGTAAGGAAATAAATTATTAGGTTACTTTCAGGTTACAAGTTATTTATTATTTATTTTTATTTAATTTCTAAATTAATTACAACCATTTAATAGTAATCCAATGGCTTAAAAAAATTTAACCATAATGGTTACAATAAAAATGTACCCATTAAAACCTCTTCCATATATTATATAGAACTAGTTTTATTTTAGATTTTATACGTTAATGTATTTATACAGGACTGGCTCTAGGCATAGGTGGGCTAGGCCCAAGTGCCCAAAATAAAAAAATAAAAGAAAAATTATTAGGCTTTATATTTATAGTTTAGTTGGTTGAGATGGATGACATCTAATTTTTTTTTTCATAATTACTTTCGGGTTTTTCTATTTGAGTTGTTTGTTACTGTCTATATTAAATTACATAAATCTTTTAGTTTGGATTTCTTACCAAGCTTTAGCTAATTGATTGCTAATAAGAATCAGTAAAAAATAATAAATACAAAATCAAAAATAAACCTCAAATAATATAATAACCATAACAACAAACATAATTAGTCAAGTTGAAAAAAACAGTTTCTAGACTCTTAAATAATAAAAATTGAACAAAAAATAAAACAAGTTTCATCAGCAACATAATGAAAAAAAAAATACAATGCAATAAATTATAATCTAAAAATAATATCAACTTTAAAAACTAGTTTCAACTACATTAAAAGACACTAAATGTTCATTATAAGAGGCAAAAACAAACTCAGTTTCCTCAATAACGTAATGAAAAAAATACAATGCAAAAAAATATAATCTAAAAATCATACAAAGTTTAAAACCTAGTTTCATCAACATTAAAAGAAATTAATTATTTCATTAAAAGCAGCAGAAAAAAAATAATTTCATCAACAATATAATTAAAAAAAAAACACAATGTATAAAATTATAATCTAAAAACATTACCAACTAGATGAAGGCTAAACAACAGTGAACCCGGACTAGATGAAGGTTGTATATAACGAGACAGTTAAATCTGGATGTTCAATCTTCGGGACAGTAAAGCACTACTACAAAAATAGTTTTTCCCAACATTTTTAAATAGTCGTTTAAAGTATTCCCGACAGTTTCTATAACCGTTGCCTATACGACCGTCGCAAAATAGGTGAAATAGGCGACGGTTAAAAACCGTCGCTAATGTGGACTTCCCGGCGGTTTAAAACTGTCACCTATAACAGGGTATAAGCGACGGTTTAAAACCGTGCCCTATACTATAGGCAAAAAATCTGTATTTTCCCCCATTTTTTTCTGCATTAGTTTTATAATTTACCTAAATTAAAATAAAACAATGAATTAATTTTATTAAAATAACAACTAACTGTAAAACACATTAAATTTATACAATAACAAAATAAATATATATAATAAATAAATGTATTTATACCGAGCTCGGAGAGAGAGAAAGAGAAAGAGGGAGACGGACGAGAGGTGGTGGTGGTGGTCCGACATATGCGATGGAGAGGAGAGAGAGACCGACGGGAGGACATGTGGGTGGAGATCGATGGACGAGAGAGACGAGAAGAAAGGGAGATCGAGAGAGGGAGGAAGACAACGAGAGAGGAGGGCGATGGTGCGGAGGCGTGGGTGGGGTTTTGGAGAGTTAAGATTTTCGTTTTAGGGTGTGGGAAATGGAGAAAAAATAGGTGAGAAGAAATAGGTGGATATGTGGGAAATAAAAAAGAAGTAGGTGGGCACGTGAGAAATGTGGCGAGAAGTAGATGGCAATTTTTTAACGGGCCCTTATACTCGACGGTTTAAAACCGTCACCTATAGTATAAGCAACGGTCCTAATAAATTCATGAATTCTAATTCAAACAGTCACCTATTCTTGTAATTACTTTTATAAACCGTTGGGAATACTAATTTTTCCCGACAATTTTAAACAGTTACTTAATTTTTTTAGCAATGGTCCCTCCAAAAAAAGTTTTTTTAGGACCGTCGCGAATTCTGACTTTTGTAGTAGTGAAACTTTATTTTGGCACTGATAATACAAAAAAAGAGTGATGTAATCTTTGATCATCTTTAGTGTACGTAAATATTTGTAATTGTCCCGTAATAAAAAAAGGCTAATTATGATTTTTACCTCTTCAACTTTGACATGTAGCAAATCATACCATCTGAACTTATAAGGTCGTTAAAAATGTGGCGAGAAGTAGATGACAATTTTTTAACGGGCCCTTATACTCGACGGTTTAAAACCGTCGCCTATAGTATAGGCAACGATCCTAATAAATTCATGAATTCTAATTCAAACAGTCACCTATTCTTGTAATTACTTTTATAAACCGTTGGGAATACTAATTTTTCCCGACAATTTTAAACAGTTACTTAATTTTTTTAGCAACGGTCCCCCAAAAAAAAATATTTTTAGGACCGTCGCGAATTCTGACTTTCGTAGTAGTGAAACTTTATTTTGGCACTCATAATACAAAAAAAGAGTGATGTAATCTTTGATCATCTTTAGTGTACGTAAATATTTGTAATTGTCTCGTAATAAAAAAAAAAGCTAATTAAGATTTTTACCTCTTAAACTTTGACATGTACCAAATCATACTATCTGAACTTATAAAGTCGTTAAAAATGCTCTTGAACTATTGAGATTGTTGGATTTAAGGACCTTTTTCTAATTTTAGTAAAGAAGTCTAATATGGATAAAAGTTCAAGGAGTATGATTTAGTATATGTCAAAATTTGAGGAGCATGATTCGATAGATATCAAAGTCTAGAGAGTATGGTTTAGTATATAAACAATCACTAAAAATAGTAAAATTGAATGAAATTAGACAAAAGTCCTTAAATCCAACAATCTCAATAGTTTAGGGGTATTTTGAACAACCTTAAAAGTTCAGGGAACATAATTTGATAGTTCAAGAGTAAAAATCTTAATTAGCCTAAAAAAAATAATTATTTTGTTACAAAAAAAATAGTATACATGATGGTCTCTAACTTTCTATTTCTACGAGTTAATCTTATGATATAGTTGAACAGTGCATTGTTTGGTCAGGTTTATTGATATTTATAATGATTTTTCTTTTTTACTTGCTCCACCGTTAACAATAAATAAATTAAAAGAGATTAAAATATAATAAATATTCATTTATTTATTTCTGAACAAATTCATTTACTATCTTTTTGATATTAATATTCATTTAATATGTATTGCCCAAACATATAGTGCGCATTAATTAAATTAGATGTAATTACAAAATATTATTACTAAGTTATTTATCAAAAATAAAAAACTTTATATTTTCAAATAAACTGTAATTACTAATAATTTGAATAAAAAAAACTGTAATTACTAATATAGTATAGTAGTTACATAAAAAAAATATATAATTTTCTAAATAAATTAAAATTTTAGCCTATAATATAATATAAATTAATATCGGTATTTTTTTTTTTTTGAAGGAAAATGGTAACTTTATTAATAAGAAGATTCAACCACTACAATAGAAAGAAAATCAGGAGGAACATCATCCTCACTAAAAATACGATCTGGATACAAACATGAGCTACGAGCAAGACAATGTGCAGCTTTGTTTACAGAACGTTTAACAAAATTAATTGAGACTAACGGCAAATCGGCTAAAAGAGAACGACAAACCGCCACCTGAAGGCCAAAAGGAGAAGGTATCTCCACCGTGCTTTGGACTGCCTGGACAACAACCAAAGAATCGGTTTCAAGGTCAACCGGTCCCCAATGTTTCCTCTTTATCCAACTCAAGGCTTCCTTAACCCCTACCAATTCAGCCATAGCCGAATCCACACACCCCACTCGTAAAACTGTGAAGCCTTCAATGAATCGACCCTGAGAATCCCGGGCCACTGATAACTCTAGAAATTAGAGTTATTTTTCACATTTTTTTTTTACTAAAAATTGGTTTAGTTCTTAAGTTTTTAATTAATTTATTAAGTTTTGAACTATTTTTGAATTTATTAGCTTTATTGTAATTTTATATGTTTTTGTGTGTTTTTATAATTAATTTGTGATAATATGTTATGTGGTAATTATTTTTTATTTTATTTTAGTTTCTAATTTTTTTTATGTATTTTTAGGTGTAATTGGTGGTGAAAATTAGGATTAAATTGAAGAAAGTTTGAAGAAGTGGGGTCAAAAATACAAATTGTAAAAGAATATCAGATTTGACCAAGAAGAGACCCACTCTCGGTCAACTGCAAGCTCCAATCGAAGCCGTCCGTGTGAAGATCTAAAGGCCCAGAAGCGTGCGTGAGGCACACCCTAGACAGCCGAGAGTGACAATCTGTTTTCTCCTGCTGCTTTTCTTCCACGCGGGCCCCACGAATCAGCTTCAGCTCCAATCACGACCTGCCACGCGTGCGCCCAGCAGCTGCCTCCTTCCTAGCTGGCACCACCTCGTCAGCGCCCAACCAACCAGCGCACGCCACCTCACGCACGTCAGCTCCTTCCCAACGAACCAGCTCGCGCCAAGTGGCACCTGCTGAAGAAAAAGAAGAAGAAAGAAATGAAGTGTTAATTGATTTATTTTATCCCAAAATTATATTCACAAACACCAAAAATTGCATTTTCTCCCACATATTACACATAAATACTCTATTTACTCTTCCCAATTTATTTCACCTAAATAAACATTCCTATTTTATTTTTTACCCTATCCTTTCACTACTTTTACATCCTTACAAAACATTTATTTTTTCCAATACTCTTACACATACTCTATTTATCCATTCTCTTCCCAACACTAATTAAATTAATCATTTTATTTATTTTGATTAATTTAATTCTCTAATTTTGCCTATAAATATGGTGTTGGAAGACCATTTCAAAACACATCTCTTCACCCTCCTAAACACCTCTTCAACCCAAAACATGTTGGGTTTTATGCCCTAAATAAAACTCATTTCAATATAATCAGATTTACTTATTAATATAGATCAGAAATAACATTTAATGTTGCATGGTTCACATGATTTATTTCATGATTATATGTACATAATGTATAAATTCATCTGAAACCCTTTTCACATACTTGATCCTGTTTATTGTGTCGTCAACACATTGGAAAGTAAACATGACTATGTGAATAAAGTTTCCTAGATTTATCAGACATAGGGTTTTACTGATATGATAATCTACAACAAGAGTTTACTTGTATTTGGAGAAATACTATGTTCTTTCCAGAGCATTGGTTAAAGTAAAGCTCAGGTTGGATGCATGGAGTATGCATCGGAAGGGACCGATATTGAACTTTGACTTAGATTTATTAAACTTACCGTAATATCTATTCAAGTCAATATCGCCTAGTTGATCCTAGATCAAATGATCTTAATCCTGATATGATTAGGCTCAATCTTGAAAGGCTATTCGTGTTCTTTGATTTGTTAGTTAAGCCTACTTTTAGGTCAGGGTGATACGTACATTTTGGGAACACGGTAGAAGGCAATTCGAGTGGGAGCGCTAGCATAAACATGGAATCTATAGCTTCTATCTGGCGAATAGTAAGCAAAGGATGATCTCCTTCGAGCTTGACCAAACGAACATAAATGGTGGAGTACTCATTTCACATTAGCTGAAATATCATTTATACGGGGTCAAGTGTTTTAAGGAATAAATACATTGTAGGGTGTAACGGTAATTTAATCCCTTTACAGTGTAGATCATTCATATAGAGGATCATTGATCAAATTAGGATTATAACAATGGATAACTAATGATGTGTCTATATGGTGGAACATATAGAGCATTCTATATACTGAGAGTGCAATTCTAAGTTCTATGCGTGGATTCAACGAAGAATTAATAAGTTAGTGAATTTTAGTGTTAAATTCTTGATCTACTTATTGGAAGCTCGGTTATATAGACCCATGGTCCCCCCACTAGTTGAGATAATATTGCTTGTAAGACTCATGTAATTGGTTTTGATTAATCAATTATAATTCACAAGTTAGACTATGTCTATTTGTGAAATTTTCACTAAGTAATGGCGAAATTGTAAAGAAAGAGTTTATAGGGGCATATTTGTTAATTATGATACTTTGTATGGTTCAATTAATAAATATGATAAATGACAATATTATTTAATAATTATTTATAGTTATTAAATAGTTAGAATTGGCATTTAAATGATTGAATTAGGAAATTGGCATTTTTGAGAAAATCGTATACAAAAGGTGTTAAAATTGCAAAATTGCAAAGCCCAAGGCCCAATCCATTAAGTGTATGGTCGGCCACCTTTGTAGCTTTTTTAAATGATTTTTTTCATTATTTTAATGCCATATAATTCAAATCAAACCCTAGAGGAATGCTATAAATAGATAGTGAAGGCTTCAGGAAAAACACACTTTCTGAATCAGAAAAACCTGAGCCTCCACTCTCTTCTCTAGCCGCCACTCTCTCTCTCTTTTCTTCCTCAATATTTCGAACCTCTCTTAGTGATTAGAGTAGTGCCCACACACATCAAGTGATACCTCAATCATAGTGAGGAAGATCGTGAAGAAAGATCATCAGCAAAGGAGATTCAGCATCAAAGATTCAGAGAAAGAGATCCAGGTTCAGATATTGATAATGCTCTGCTACAGAAAGGAATCAAGGGCTAGATATCTGAACGGAAGGAGTCATATTATTCCGCTGCACCCAATGTAAGGTTTCCTAAACTTTATATGTGTTTATTTCATCGTTTTAGAAAGTTCTTATTTAGGATGTTAATAAACATACTTGTGAGTAGATCTAAGATCCTGGTAAAATAATATCCAACAACTGGCCTCAGAGCCATGGTAATTGATTTACTTGCAAGAAATTTGGACTTTAAAACGATTGTTTGTATGTTCTTTGGATGGTATCATGTTGTATTGAGTGTTATTTGATGATTGATTGATGTTTGTGAAATTTTCGTGAAAAATAATTGCGATTTTATCTCTGGAATTATTTTTATTGGATAGTATGGAAAAAATTAAGCAAGTTAGCCTTTTACAGAACTCAATTTGGATTTTATTTGAATTAGTTATGATTTTTTGAAGATTTGACAAAATCGGGGCTGTGCTGAATTTCCTGCGATCGCAGAACTGTCCGTACAGTTTCGGATTTTTTCCTTTTTCTTCAATTTTTCATACTTTTTCATGGAATTAACTTCCAATTTTTTGTATTGTTTTGTATATATACTATTACTATTCCTAATTCAATTCTAATTATCATTTTGAATTAATTTAATTTTTTTTTAAATTAATTCAAGATATTAGTGTAATTTGAATTCGAATAGAATTAGTATTTATCTTTTTGCTTAAAAATCTATCTTATTTTAAAATTTGATTATATCTTATCTTATTTTAAATTTAAAAATAAGATATTTATAATTATGTAATTTTTAAATGATATAAGATATTTTGCTAATTTTTTAAATTTTGTTATTTTATTTATTTAAATTACATTTAAAATTTGAAAAAGATATTTATATCTTTTCTAATTTTTTATTTAATTTTTATTTATAAAATAACATTTAAAATTTAAAAGTAGCTAGCAAATTTTTGAAATGATATTTAGGTTGGTTGAAACCTAATTTTTCAAAAATTGTAGGTTTAATTTTAAATTTAAATTAAAAAAAAAAAAAAAAAAAAAAAAAAAAAAAATTTCGAATTTTTCAAATTTTTTTTAAATTTTTCTTTATTTAATTAATTATTTTCGAAATTAAATATTTAATTTAAAATTAAATAAATCCTACATCCAACTATCCAGCTAACCTTGTTGCAGGAGTATGTGTTTTAGCTTATGTGTAAGTTTTTAAAACCTATTATTACTTGATTGCAAATAGCCATGGTTACTTTTTGCCAGATCTAATGATCTGATGGCTCCCTTGGTCAAGATAATAATTTGTAACAGGTATATTTACAATCTTCTTTCATCTGTGTATGACCTAGCAACATGATAGGACCCATCCAAAGTGTGCCTGTGTGAGCCTATGTGTTTAATTTTATTATAGATGCATATAGGTTAATGTTGCTAAATAAAATATCATAGTTCTTGATAGAATTTATTTAGGCCCATTTAGTTATTGGGCTTATTCAATTAATAACAGTTGTTCTTATTAAGGTTAAATTCCTCTCTTTTGGGCCTTGTGTGAGAGTTGGGAGCCATAGAAGTGGGTACGACATACTGAACCCAGCACCCCCTCACACAAACTACCCCAATTGTGAAGGCCCATTTGCCTGATTTGAACAACTGTACTAGGTTAATTACACTAGTTTAACCTAATAAAATTGATTAGCAACATAATTAATTTCATTTATTTTGAAATTAATTTAAGAAAATTATAGTTTAAAGAATTTTTTATTCTAAGCTAAACTATATGTATTTTCTTGTATTTAATTAAATATAGAATTATAACCATCTAGATTCTTTCTGGAACTTAATTTAAATTTTTCATTAAATATTCTTATTTAAGTTGATATTTAGTTATTTACAACTAACCAACTTAAATCTGAATATCTTTTGAATTTCAAATTTCAAAATTAAGTTGAGGAATTTTAGGCATTGGTTATTAAGATTCTTTAGATATTTTTTAAGTTAATATCTTTTCGAATATTAACTTAAAATGGAATATTTTCAAATTAAGTGGTTACAACTTAATTTTTGATATTTAATTAAATTTAAATTTGAAAAATATTTAAGTTCTAGATTTTTTCTAATAAAACTTAAATTAGATATTTTTTCAAAATTTGTGGAAAAGATACTTAGTCAAATAAGATATTTTCTAGATAATTATTTCTAGACTACTTATTATTTCTAATATTAAATAGGAAAATATTATAAATTGTGAAATTAATTATTTAATTAATTTTGGTACAATTTATTTTAAGTATATTTTTCCTAGTATTAAACTAGAGATTAATAATTAAGCCTTCTCTACACTTAATTATTTATTTCTTGAATTTAATACATTTAATTAATTTGAAAATTAAATATCTAAGTTGATTTTTATCATCATACTTAAATATTTCTTTTTTCATGACATTTAATTAAATAGAAAATTATTTTTAGTTGAAATTTATTTTTTCAACTAAATTTAAATAATTTTCAAAATATATTTTTTTCTTTATTTTATTAATCAATTTTCGAAATTGCATTTCTTAAATGCTAGAATTTCGAATTTTATCTTGAAAAATAGATTAAGTTGTAAATTAATTATTTTAATTAATTCTTGGATCAACTTAAATCAATAATTTTTTTCATTTATTGATTAATTTAAAATAAATTGAATTAAAGTATATTATTAGAAATTGAATTAATTAGTCAAAGGAAAATCTAGATAGGTGATATTTTTGCTTGAAGTATTTTTCTAATGTATTTAATTAAATAGAAAATTAATATTTAAGTTGATTTTTATCATCATACTTAAATATTTGAAATTTTTCTTATATATTTAATTAAATAGGAAAATTATATTTTTTGTTGTAAATTAATTTTATTAATTAATTTTGGGCCAACATTAAATTAGAATAATTTTTCCAGGATTTATTTTTTATTTTAATATGCATTTTTCGAAAATTGTATTCTTATATACTTTAATTTTTCGAAATGCAATATATATTTATAGAAAATAAATTTGAGTTGTAAATTAATTTAAATTAATTTTGTAACAACTTAAATATTTTTTCTAAATATTTATTGGAAATTATTACTAAGATGGAAATAATTCATGTTATTTTCATATCCATCTAAGTAAAATTTATAAATATTAAATTAAAATTTATATTTAGAATTTTTCATTCTAAATTAGAAATTTTAATTAAATAAATATATATATTTAAAATAAATAGAATAAATAAAGAGAATCAAAGAAAATACAACTCACTTTAAATAATGAGCTTGATTATTATTAAGACATTCGATCTCCATTGTGGGTTTTACACCGCGTTTGTTTTAGTGAGTAATCCTCCCTAATGGAGGAACGTTCATTAGCAATTTCGCACCGTTTAACCTCGCATGATAAGTAGTTTGTAAGTGTTTTGTATGGTATGGATCACCCTAATGGTGGCGACCATACTTGACTTGCAAATTATGAAACAATGGTGGAAGCTCATAAGATAGAATTGCCTTGACTCTCGCCTAAACGGGACAACGCTGAATTCCAATCTTGATCGAATAAAAGGTTGCTAGAATGTTTAACATTTTAGACGAGCTGACAACTCTATTCAATGAATGGTAGCTTTGACTCTCGCCTAAACGGGACACTGATATCAGTTTGTTGAAAACCTTGGAAATTATTTAGGATTGTAAGTTTTAGTATTTTCACTTGTCATTCCTACTTGCTATATGCTTATAATTTCTGAATTGTGTATGAATTTATATTGAACCATGTTATTTTCTGTTATTAAGTTGTAGTTTAATTTCGAATCTTCATTGTTGGTCTAACTTGGCTTGTTTATCTAATGAGATAAATCCCTAGTGGATTTTCACCATTAGACATACATAATAGTGTTAGATTTCGAAAGATAAATATTGTACATGCGACATCTAGCTGTTCATCAATTGATGACACCTTAGACTAGTATTTTTACGATATGAAACAAGAAGATTATATAAATAAGATTACTTTGACTTTCGCTAATCGAAGCATCGTTGGATTCTTATTTTAAACGAAATTATCCTAATTCCTCTTAGCTTATTCATTTCGAATTAGCTTTCAAAACATATCATTGGATGAATGGTCTATAAATCATTTCATGTCATTTTATATGACGCATATGATTATAATCCCGAAATTCTATTCCCAATTGATATAAATCCTCAATCTTAGAAATCTCCTACTTGTATGGGCAAATCTGACTTAGAGTTTGTATTAGTAGTGCTGGTCCAAGATAGAATTACTCATTATATTTGGTATAAATTTAAGTCTTTGACTTTAATTTTAGATTCCAAATAGAAATTTTCTTAAATTTCTAATTCCAGAATACAATACAGTTACACTTTCTCAAGTGTTTAATATCCATATTTTATTAATGGATTAAAACTGTATGGAATGTGAGTTAGGTATTCTGTGACCAGGATCCACTTGAAGTATTCTAAGAACTCTTTGATGTAACTAAACCTATATCATCCAAAGACACTACCACATTTTTTTTAATCTATGGCATTTGTATCTTGTTCATAGTGGTTTTGACAAGATCAATCTCTGCAAAGAGTTAATATGCCTATATCCACTGAAAGTAGTTCATCTCATTCGCAGATGGATGTACATTCAAGGGTGGATATGAGTTTTTCGTTGTATTCTTAAAACGATAACTCTAGATTATACCTTATGCAAAGAAATTTGAAATGTTTGAAAAATTTCATTAATTTCTAGCAATGGTTAAACACCATTAAGGTAAGTGGTTAAAGATCTTGCGAACTGATAGGGGTGGAGAAATAGTTAGTAGATATGCAGTTCAAAGATCATTAAATTGATTTTTGAATTATATCCAAACTTACCTCCCCAGAAATTTCGATTTGCATATTGATGATTAGTTACTAGTCGTTGCCTAAGTCCTTCTATGGTAATACAATTTCAGAATGATGTAATGGTTGTATACTTAATGTAAATCATTACTAGATTCATGGATGACCTAATCAAAATCTTAAGAAAGGCTAGAACTGTTAACCATGGTTTGTTAGCTTTTCTAAGTGATTAGGGGTGGACCATCCCATTGTCAATAGATAAGAAAGTGTTTGTTCAAACAAATACTACTTTTCTAAGAAAATGACTAAGTCTGAAAAACAAGTAGCAAATAAAGGAGATATTTATTCTTGATTCCAAAAGTGTTCTATCATCTTATATAACATATGATGATCCCACTGCCTCTGTTGTCTTGTCACAACCGAAGAGATCAATACCATTTAGTTTTCTTCGACATAATTCACGGTACCTTGTCGTAGTGGGAGAGTTTCTAGGAACTCACCTTCTTATGACTTGGGAGACACTAGTGATTAAAATCCATTGTGAGTTTAAACAAGTAATGGATTGTCAAGATAAGAAACTAAGAAGAAAGCCAATAGAACTATGGTTTAATCCATTCACATGGAGTAACCTAAAGTTTTCTATTACAAGGACATAAAAGGAAATTTTCGTTTATAAGTCCATTCAATGGACTTAACAAAACTTCCTGTTCCTAGTATTATAGGTTTGAGTTTATCTAAACCTATGGCTTGTGGTATACCTGGTAATTACTTACTCTAATGCAAGCAACTTACTTTAGTAAGATCTTTGAAGCATTTTCTTTCTAATGGCAATCTATAGAAGCTTCACAACTTCTTAGGCATAGATTTTATTTATCTAAGGAAAAGTCTCAACTATTCCAGAAAAGATAAAGCCATGGAAAAATTTCTTATATCAACGAGTGAGAGGTCTTAGATATGCTTTTGTATGCCTTAGACCGGACACACTGCTCGTTGAGTGGGAGTAATGAGTAGGTATCGATTAATCCAGAGAAGAACATTGGAAGACAATCAAGTAAATCTTAAGATAAAGAAGAGGAACTATATGTTAGTCTATAAGGGTGTGTTTAAAACTCTTAGACTACACCATATCAGATTTCGAAATTTGCCTATGTGCTAGTAAATCTTTACGATAAGATGGTGGTTACCTGCAGGGGTGGAATAGTGATTTTGGAGAAGTGTAAAAACCTATCCGAAGTCTCTACAGGTCTACCGAAAGGAATTTGAATGTCAAAGTCATTGCGGGGAAAGTTACTTATTCAGTCTAAGGAAAGTTCTATACATCTTTGGCACCATTCCAAATTGCCTTAAACTACTAGTGTTAATTTCCTGATTAACCAAAAGTAGTTGCCAAAGGTATAGAATCCAGTATCCCAAGAGAGTAAACATATAGAGAGGAATTTCACATTATCAATGATTTTGTGATTAAAGGAAGAGTAATGGTGGAGAAAAGGTTGTGGTTAATTCAACCTTTCAGATCCTATTACGAGGAGTTTACTACTACTACACTTGATTTGCATATCAAGGTGTTGAGATTATTTGAAACGCACTTTTTGTTTTATATTAGTGCAAGTGGGAGTTTGTTGGGTTTTATGCCCTAAATAAAACTCATTTCAATATAATCAGATTTACTTATTAATATAGATCAGAATAACATTTAATGTTGCATGGTTCACATGATTTATTTCATGATTATATGTACATAATGTATAAATTCATCTGAAACCCTTTTCACATACTTGATCCTGTTTATTGTGTCGTCAACACATTGGAAAGTAAACATGACTATGTGAATAAAGTTTCCTAGATTTATCAGACATAGGGTTTTACTGATATGATAATCTACAACAAGAGTTTACTTGTATTTGGAGAAATACTATGTTCTTTCCAGAGCATTGGTTAAAGTAAAGCTCAGGTTGGATGCATGGAGTATGCATCGGAAGGGACCGATATTGAACTTTGACTTAGATTTATTAAACTTACCGTAATATCTATTCAAGTCAATATCGCCTAGTTGATCCTAGATCAAATGATCTTAATCCTGATATGATTAGGCTCAATCTTGAAAGGCTATTCGTGTTCTTTGATTTGTTAGTTAAGCCTACTTTTAGGTCAGGGTGATACGTACATTTTGGGAACACGGTAGTGCAATTGAGTGGGAGCGCTAGCATAAACATGGAATCTATAGCTTCTATCTGGCGAATAGTAAGCAAAGGATGATCTCCTTCGAGCTTGACCAAACGAACATAAATGGTGGAGTACTCATTTCACATTAGCTGAAATATCATTTATACGGGGTCAAGTGTTTTAAGGAATAAATACATTGTAGGGTGTAACGGTAATTTAATCCACTTTACAGGTGTAGATCATTCATATAGAGGATCATTGATCAAATTAGGATTATAACAATGGATAACTAATGATGTGTCTATATGGTGGAACATATAGAGCATTCTATATACTGAGAGTGCAATTCTAAGTTCTATGCGTGGATTCAACGAAGAATTAATAAGTTAGTGAATTTTAGTGTTAAATTCTTGATCTACTTATTGGAAGCTCGGTTATATAGACCCATGGTCCCCCCACTAGTTGAGATAATATTGCTTGTAAGACTCATGTAATTGGTTTTGATTAATCAATTATAATTCACAAGTTAGACTATGTCTATTTGTGAAATTTTCACTAAGTAATGGCGAAATTGTAAAGAAAGAGTTTATAGGGGCATATTTGTTAATTATGATACTTTGTATGGTTCAATTAATAAATATGATAAATGACAATATTATTTAATAATTATTTATAGTTATTAAATAGTTAGAATTGGCATTTAAATGATTGAATTAGGAAATTGGCATTTTTGAGAAAATCAGATACAAAAGGTGTTAAAATTGCAAAATTGCAAAGCCCAAGGCCCAATCCATTAAGTGTATGGTCGGCCACCTTTGTAGCTTTTTTAAATGATTTTTTCATTATTTTAATGCCATATAATTCAAATCAAACCCTAGAGGAATGCTATAAATAGATAGTGAAGGCTTCAGGAAAATAACACACTTTCTGAATCAGAAAAACCTGAGCCTCCACTCTCTTCTCTAGCCGCCACTCTCTCTCTCTTTTCTTCCTCAATATTTCGAACCTCTCTTAGTGATTAGAGTAGTGCCCACACACATCAAGTGATACCTCAATCATAGTGAGGAAGATCGTGAAGAAAGATCATCAGCAAAGGAGATTCAGCATCAAAGATTCAGAGAAAGAGATCCAGGTTCAGATATTGATAATGCTCTGCTACAGAAAGGAATCAAGGGCTAGATATCTGAACGGAAGGAGTCATATTATTCCGCTGCACCCAATGTAAGGTTTCCTAAACTTTATATGTGTTTATTTCATCGTTTTAGAAAGTTCTTATTTAGGATGTTAATAAACATACTTGTGAGTAGATCTAAGATCCTGGTAAAATAATATCCAACAAAACACTTCTCCATTCCACACTCTTCATTTTTACCATTTTCTTTCTACCATTTTTACACTTTGAAGAGCATGTCAAGTATGTTTATCTTTTGTAATTTTTATCTAGTTATGAGCTTCTAATCTTTTTTCAAGATTATTAAGATGATGATGAAGCAAAATGTAACTAGATAGTGTTTATGTTTGTATGTTGATTTCCCATTTGTGCTATAAAGTTCATGGATTTTTCTATCAAAAATATGTCTTTTTTATCTTCAATATCATGTATTTTTGATTGTTAAAGCATATTTCTACTTAGTTCTTCATTATGCAAAAATATAATACTCTTTGATTAAATGTCTTTCATTAAATTGTTTACATCTAATTCTTAGAATATAAGTGTTATATTTTGCCTAAACATAGTTTCTTTGATTTTGTGTAGTTTCATTAAATTGTAACACATTTAATGCTTAGAAATTATACATTTTATAGTGAAGAAAAATCCTACCTTTTTGAAAATAACTTGTACTTAAATGAAAAATATATTTTGAAAAATATGGTGAGATTTATTTCAACTATATCTAAAACTTGGGAATCAATATACTTATAAATATTATTGAACTTGCATTTTGTGGATTCTAATATCTTAATAATCTTATTTTACACATCTTATTTGAAAATCATTTTCATACTCACTCATCTTTAATCTTAAGTATTTTAGTTACTTGTCTTTTATTTTATTTTGCAAAACTAAAATCCCATCAAATATTTGGAGCTAGGTTAGAATATTCTTACTTTGTTTGAAATAGTTTCTTTTGATGTTAGTCAACTCCCATGGGTTCGACCTTGCACTTACATGAACACTATATTCTGAAACGATTCGTGCACTTGCGAGTATAAATATTAAAACACTCACTTTTGAGGACAACAGCCACCCCTGCCGCTCCAAATCGACCATCACTTGCAAAGATTGCACCATCGACATTAACCTTAATCTTTTCCATAACTGGTTTCACCCAATGCTCTAAGTCCTCTCTTGAACCCGTAGGAACAAGTAGAGACCCCATTCTCCTTTGTTGAGCATTTCTCCATTGATTAAGGGCTACTCTTGCCAATAGAATAACCTCCGCCGCTGACATTGATTTGTCCCGCCAAACCACCTCATTTCGGGCATACCAAATTGCCCAAAGAACCATGAGCAATTCTTCCTAGGCCGTGGATGAGTGTTTTAGCAGAATGTGGCTAAACCAATCCCAAAAAGACTCCATAGGCGTATGACTCCAATTTAGAACCGAAAGATGCCAACATGACCGTGCAAAAGAACATTGCACCAACAAATGGTAAATGGTCTCAGGCACCTGGTTACACATAGGACAAGCTTGGTCTAGAGGAATATGTTTGGTGGTAAGTTGAACCTTAGTACCCAAGCAACCAGATAAAGCACGCCACATGAGTTGGTGCACTTTGGGAGGGACATGAAGCTTCCATGCAATTTTCCATATCTTAATCTCAGACTCACTAGTGTTAGTGATCTCTGAATGGTGCAGCAACCGATATGCCTCCCTCACAGTATAGAATCCATAAAGATCCTTATGCCAATACCAAGTATCCATAGGAGTATCCTGATCAATATTAGTTCGAATGATGATCTCTTTATCTCGGTCATTGAATATATCTGAAATCACCTCTAAATCCCAAGCCCGTTCTCCTACCACCATGAGATTATTAACCGTCCACGTCTCCATACCAGTAGCTCTAGAAGTAACCCACGGTTGAGACTCATCCGCAAGCCACGGGTCAAATTGAACACTAACATTCGTACCTGGACCAACCCCCCGACGAGCTCCCATCTTAATATCGGTATTAGTATCTAACACTTTGTAAATTATTAGTCATTCATCATAATAATAATTTATGAATTTAATATTTAACACATCATAATATTAATTGATTGCCCAGGTTCTTGAGTCTTGACTCTTTGTATTATTCAAAATTTAGAGGATGTCTAAAAATTAAAAAGAAATACAGCATTACAAAATGTTATCCAGCTTTCTCTTAAAAAAAAATAGACACGAGAAAATGTTCCCTGAAACTTATTTATCACTCTATCGATTATGTAATATCTAAAATAAAAGGGAAAAAATTAAACCAATTTAAAATACAGTAATAGATCTCCAAACGCCAAACACCGAAAATACCCATACTAATATTTCTCATTCTTCTATTTATTTGATTTTGACAAGAAAGACAAAAAGGGTAATTATGACTTTTAATAATGCTACATACAGACTATTGTTAAAAAACTAATTAGGAAAAAGAAAGGAAATCCATTCTTCGGAACAAGTCGATCTAAATCTTGAGTCCTCCCAGTCCGTTCTGTGACTCTCCCTCGAACCCACCACTCTCTCCCTAATGCGTTTCAAAACGGGGCAACCAGCCACTGAGTCAACTCGCTCCGATCAACCCCGAGTTAGAAACTCTATTTCCTCCAAGGAAGTCGCTCACCGAGTATTGGACCTTTTGAATTCTGAGTTCTAGATCCGAGTTACTGAATCGCGACTCGTAAGGATTTAGGGAATGGCTTCTTCGGAAGTCGATTCCCGTCTGAGCCAGGTGGTGTCCCCAGCCCTAGACCGCATCATCAAGAACGCATCATGGCGCAAGCATGCCAAGCTTGCTCACGAGTGCAAATCCGTTGTCGAGAAGCTCAGTTCCAAACAGCAGTCTAGTCCAGGTGCGGATTCCGAGGGAGATACATCTGGCCCAGGCCCCTTACACGATGGAGGCTCGACGGAGTACTCACTCGCTGATTCCGAGTCCATTCTCAGTCCTCTGATTAACGCCGCCTCCTCCGGCGTTCTTAAGATCGCCG
Source organism: Cannabis sativa (assembly GCF_029168945.1). Classification (NCBI taxonomy): domain Eukaryota; kingdom Viridiplantae; phylum Streptophyta; class Magnoliopsida; order Rosales; family Cannabaceae; genus Cannabis; species Cannabis sativa. The sequence goes on along the minus strand of NC_083601.1, from coordinate 35,174,578 downwards.
ATCCAGCCGTTGATTGTGTTCAGAAGCTTATTGCCCATGGCTACTTGAGAGGCGAGGCTGATCCTAGTGGGGAAGCGGAGGGAAAGCTGTTGTCGAAGTTGATTGAATCAGTGTGCAAATGCCACGATTTGGGCGATGACCAGATGGAGCTTGCGGTGTTGAAGACACTCTTATCGGCAGTCACTTCGATATCTTTGCGAATTCATGGGGATTGTTTGCTTCAGATTGTGAGAACTTGCTATGATATATATTTAGGGAGTAAGAATGTGGTCAACCAGACCACTGCCAAGGCATCATTGATCCAAATGTTGGTGATTGTGTTTAGGAGAATGGAAGCCGACTCGTCCACGGTTCCAATTCAGCCAATTGTTGTGGCAGAACTCATGGAACCAATTGAAAAGTCGGATGTGGATGGTTCGATGACGATGTTTGTTCAAGGATTTATAACGAAGATTATGCAGGACATTGATGGAGTTTTGAACCCTGTCACGCCTAGTACACTTGGTGGGCACGACGGTGCTTTCGAAACGACGACGGTGGAGACGACGAACCCAACAGATTTGTTAGATTCAACGGATAAGGATATGTTGGATGCCAAGTATTGGGAAATTAGTATGTATAAGACTGCTTTGGAAGGTAGGAAGGGGGAATTGGCAGACGGGGAGGGTGAGAGAGACGATGATTTGGAAGTTCAGATTGGGAACAAGTTGCGGCGAGATGCATTTCTGGTGTTCCGAGCTCTCTGTAAACTTTCCATGAAGACGCCTCCTAAGGAGGCATTGGCGGATCCTCAGTTGATGAAGGGAAAGATCGTCGCCTTGGAGTTGTTAAAGATTTTGCTAGAGAATGCAGGGGCTGTGTTTCGGACCAGTGAGAGGTATGTTTGAATTTGTTAATGCTGCCATGAGTACTCTTAATTTCTCCTGTTGTATTCGATTTATCATCATTATTACTTATCAGCTTTTCTAGTTTTTGTTGTTTGTGAAGTCTGCTACATGTACTTATTAGTTTCTGCAATACGAGGTATCGTATTTGTTAATGCGGGTGAGACGATGATGAAGAAATGCAGTTACGTCTGTAGAGTGTAGAGTCTTCAAGAGTTTTCAATTTCGTTTTTTACGGTTAAAAACGTATGTAGTGCTCAAAATCTATATCGGAGGTTGAATGTGTATATGAACGAACTATGTTTGTTAGTGTCCTGTCGTTGATTTTTTGCATATCTATTGCTGGAATTTGGAAATGTTTGTTCTTAGGATGTTAATGTTTTATGTTAGTTTAACTTTTGATCAGGAGGGGAAAACCTTTTCTATGATTTTTGAACTTCAGCTCCTTAGATTTTGGAAGAAACGCCAATCATTTTTTTTTTAATTATTATTTTAAATGTCCTAGACTAATAACTCTTCAGAAAGAGCTCTCCTAGACTCCTAGCTCTTAAGAAAGCACTTTCCCCCCCCTTTCCCAAGTATGGTTTTGAATTGCTCCTTTAATGAGTAAAGTACTCCCTAATGCTCTGGAACATATGTCAATTATTGATAGTGGTTTATCTTTCCTGAAGCCTGCCCGTTAACATATTCTGTTTATTATGATGTGAAACAGGTTTTTAGGTGCAATTAAGCAATACTTGTGTCTCTCACTGTTGAAGAACAGCGCTTCAACTCTTATGATAGTTTTTCAGTTATCATGCTCTATCTTTATCAGTCTTGTGTCAAGATTTAGAGCTGGATTGAAAGCCGAAATTGGAGTGTTCTTCCCTATGATTGTTCTCAGAGTTCTGGAAAATGTTGCACAACCTAATTTTCAGCAGAAGATGATAGTGCTCCGATTTCTTGAGAAGCTCTGTTTTGATTCACAAATTTTGGTAGACATATTTATCAATTATGATTGTGATGTCAATTCATCGAACATATTTGAGAGGTATGTTATGTCATGCTTGTTATATCACATGGTCTTTGACATACAATGATTCAAAGTCTGGCTATCTTGCAGTTGTAACAATACCAAATTTGATCTCCCTTTGTTATTTTCTGTTCCATTGCTTTGTGATGTACTTGCTTGAATATTATCTAATTTTAAGTACCTGTTTTTGTTGTTTGAATCTTGCCAGGATGGTTAATGGACTTCTTAAAACTGCACAAGGTGTCCCTCCTGGTGGAGTCACCACGTTATTGCCTCCTCAGGATGCAACTATGAAGCTTGAAGCCATGAAGTGCTTGGTAGCTGTTTTGAAGTCTATGGGAGATTGGATGAACAAACAGTTGCGTATTCCAGATCCTCATTCTACCAAGAAAATTGAGTACGCTGAAAATAGTACTGAACTGGGGAGTCCTCCCCTTGCGAATGGAAATGGTGACGAGCCCGTTGAAGGATCAGATTCTCATTCTGAAGCATCCAGTGAGACCTCTGATGCTTTGACAATTGAGCAACGTCGGGCATACAAGCTGGAACTTCAGGTAAGCATACTTATATTGTAGAGAATTCATTCTTTTTTATTTTATTGTTTGGTTATTGTGCCAGGAACCTTATGTAAGTCTTGTGGCAGGAAGGTATATCTCTTTTTAACCGGAAACCTAAGAAAGGGATTGAGTTCCTTATTAATGCAAATAAGGTGGGGAATTCACCAGAGGAGATTGCAGCTTTTCTTAAAAATGCTTCTGATTTGAACAAGACTTTGATTGGTGACTACCTTGGTGAAAGAGAAGAGTTGTCGTTAAAAGTGATGCATGCGTATGTGGATTCCTTTGATTTTCAAGGAATGGAGTTTGATGAGGCAATCAGGACCTTTCTTCAAGGCTTTAGGCTGCCTGGTGAGGCACAGAAGATTGATCGTATCATGGAAAAGTTTGCTGAGCGGTATTGTAAGTGTAATCCAAAGGTTTTTACAAGTGCTGACACGGCCTATGTCCTTGCTTACTCTGTAATAATGCTCAACACAGATGCTCATAATCCTATGGTAAAGAACAAGGTGAGTTCACAAGTACCATTTTCATTAATCAGATATCAAGACAGAATGCTAACACTTCTGATATTGTTTATTTATGTTTTTCTTTATGTGTGACTATAACAATACAGATGTCAGCAGATGATTTTATAAGAAACAATCGTGGCATTGATGATGGGAAGGATTTACCTGAGGAGTACCTGAGGTCATTATTTGATAGAATTTCAAGAAATGAGATAAAAATGAAAGGAGATGATTTGGCTCCCCAACAGATACAATCAGTTAATCCAAATAGACTTTTGGGATTGGATTCTATTTTGAATATTGTGATCCGTAAGCGGGATGACAAGCATATGGAGACAAGTGATGATCTCTACAGGCACATGCAAGAGCAATTCAAAGAAAAGGCACGCAAATCTGAGTAAGAATTTAACTGATTTAGCTTATTATCTTTGTTTTTCTTTTTTTTTTTGCAAGCTAAAGCAGGTGCAAATAAAGCAATATTTTAATGGCATTTAATTTTATATTTATGGAATTGCAGGTCAGTTTATTATGCTGCAACAGACGTGGTGATTCTGAGATTCATGACTGAGGTCTGCTGGGCTCCTATGCTTGCTGCCTTCAGTGTTCCACTTGACCAAAGTGATGATGAAGTAATAATAGCTCTATGTCTAGAAGGCTTTCGTTATGCTATTCATGTAACCGCTGTTATGTCCATGAAGACCCATAGAGATGCCTTTGTCACATCTCTAGCGAAGTTTACTTCTCTCCACTCCCCTGCGGATATCAAGCAGAAAAACATTGATGCAATTAAGGTCAGTATTTCCTATGTAGAAGCTGTCACAGGATGCAACTAAACATTATGTCATTAATTTACTACTGGATTTTTAATCAACTTAAAAATTTAATTTCATAAATCTAACGAATTTTGTTATTTTGTTCTTAGTCAATAGTGACAATAGCAGATGAGGATGGGAACTACTTACAGGAAGCTTGGGAGCATATTTTGACTTGTGTCTCCAGGTTTGAACATCTACATCTATTGGGAGAAGGTGCTCCTCCAGATGCCACGTTTTTTGCATTTCAACAGAATGAGTCAGATAAATCAAAACAAACTAAGTCAACCATCCTTCCTGTTTTAAAGAAAAAGGGGCCTGGGCGGATGCAGTATGCAGCTGCTACTGTGATGAGAGGTTCTTATGATAGTGCTGGCATTGGCAGCAATGCTTCTGTCACTTCTGAACAGATGACGAGTTTAGTTTCTAACTTGAACATGTTGGAACAAGTTGGAAGCTCTGAAATGAATCGGATTTACACACGGAGTCAAAAGTTGAACAGTGAGGCGATTGTTGACTTTGTCAAAGCTCTCTGCAAGGTCTCCATGGAAGAGTTGCGGTCTGCTTCCGATCCTCGGGTTTTTAGCCTTACAAAGATTGTCGAGATTGCGTATGTAACATCTACTTGAGCTTACTTTGCATACTTTCAGTTTATTTGTAATGTATGCAGCTTTTGTTAACAAAGTATACTTTGACTTGATCTTTTTCTTATCCCAGGCACTATAATATGAACCGTATCAGGCTTGTGTGGTCTAGTATCTGGCATGTGCTCTCTGATTTCTTTGTAACGATTGGGTGCTCTGAAAACCTTTCTATTGCAATCTTTGCAATGGATTCATTGCGCCAGCTATCAATGAAATTCTTAGATAGAGAAGAGTTGGCCAATTATAATTTCCAGAATGAATTCATGAAGCCTTTTGTAATTGTAATGCGCAAAAGTAGTGCGGTTGAGATAAGAGAATTAATCATCAGATGTGTTTCACAAATGGTTCTGTCTCGTGTCAATAATGTCAAATCTGGATGGAAGAGCATGTTTATGGTAATGAAACTGTAAATTTGTTTGCTCTCATATATCTCTGCTATATGGTTCCTTAATTATATCCGTATATATATTTATATACAGTTCACAGGCTGTTAATACTTTTTATCATTATTAACTGCAGGTATTCACAACTGCTGCTTATGATGATCACAAAAACATTGTACTCTTAGCCTTTGAAATAACTGAGAAAATTATCAGAGATTACTTCCCATATATTACTGAGACTGAAACAACCACCTTTACAGATTGTGTGAATTGTCTCGTTGCATTCACAAATAGTAGATTTAACAAAGACATTAGCCTCAATGCTATTTCTTTTCTTCAGTTCTGTGCAACAAAACTGGCTCAGGGAGATCTTGGGTCTTGTGCAAGGAACAATGTCAAAGATGGCTCTTTACTAAATTCTCCACATTCACCTCAAGCTGGTAAAGATGGAAAAGAAGATAACAGGGAAATAAATGATAAGGATGACAATCTCTATTTCTGGTTTCCTTTATTGGCTGGTAAGAGTTCTCATTATATTGGTAGCATCAGTATTTGCTTTTGCTATATATGTTCAGTGTCGTTGTTTACCTTGTTTGAATTCCTTGCAGGTTTGTCAGAACTTAGTTTTGACCCTAGGCCCGAAATCAGAAAGAGTGCCTTGCAAGTGCTTTTTGAAACTTTACGCAATCACGGTCACCTGTTCTCCCTACCATTGTGGGAACGTGTGTTCGAATCTGTTCTTTTCCCAATATTTGACTATGTTCGGCATGCTATTGATCCTTCTGGTGAGAACTCACCAGATGGAGAGGATGGTGATACTGGTGAGCTTGATCAAGATGCCTGGCTCTACGAGACATGCACATTGGCTCTCCAATTGGTGGTAGATCTTTTTGTGAAATTTTATAGCACGGTCAATCCACTTCTGAAGAAAGTTTTGACGCTTTTAGTAAGCTTTATTAAGCGTCCTCACCAAAGCCTTGCTGGTATTGGCATTGCTGCCTTTGTTCGGTTGATGAGCAATGCGGGTGTTCTATTTTCTGATGAGAAGTGGCTAGAAGTTGTTTTATCATTGAAAGATGCTGCAAATTCAACACTACCTGATTTCTCTTTCATAAGTGGTGAGGATGCCATTGTTAGAAACATCGAAGTATCTTCCAGCAGGGAGAATAATGGAGAGGCTGCTGTGTCTGGTATTCCTGACGAAGATTCAGAGAGATCTAGGACCCAACATCTTTATGCTTGTATATCTGACGTTAAGTGCAGGGCTGCTGTTCAGCTTTTATTGATTCAGGTAGAGTTTGCTTCCTGTTCTTCAAATGCATTTCATAATTAAAATTTGTTATAACATTGACTTCATCAGGATTTTAATGCTCTGATGGATTAGATCTTGGTGGATTTCTGTGTAGGCTATGTTATGTATTGTTGACATCCTGATCATTGGCTTTTTTTGCTGTTAAATCTTGCAGGCGGTAATGGAGATTTATAACATGTATCGATCTCACTTCTCAGCAAAAAACATCTTAGTTCTCTTTAGTGCATTGCAAGATGTAGCATCACATGCTCACAAGATAAACAGCAACACCACACTGCGTTCAAAGCTACAAGAGTTTGGCTCCATGACCCAAATGCAAGACCCTCCACTTTTACGGCTAGAAAATGAGTCTTATCAGATGTGCCTCACATTGCTACAAAATCTCATTGAGGACAAATCTCCAAGTTATGAGGAGTCTGAGGTAGAGTCCCACCTTGTTGGTCTCTGCCAGGAGGTTTTACAGTTCTACATCGAAAGCTCACAGTTTGGTCAGATATCAGAATCATCTGCTAGTGGCCAGCCCCATTGGAAGATTCCGTTAGGTTCTGGGAGACGCAGAGAATTGGCAGCACGAGCGCCTCTTATAGTGGCAACTCTTCATGCAATATGTGGTTTGGGAGAGACTTCATTTGAAAACAACTTGGCTCATTTCTTTCCGCTACTTTCAAACTTAATAAGCTGCGAACATGGATCAAATGAGGTGCAAGCTGCCCTCAGCGACATGCTCAGTTCATCAGTGGGTCCTATTTTGCTTCGGTCATGTTGATTTTGGTGAGGTTGGATCGACCCAAATGTTGAGGTGTATGATATTTTTTTCCTGCCATCTAAACTTACCCCATTGTCTTTCGCATGCTTTACAATAATTATGATCGGAAATATAGTCTTAAATAGTGCTTGAAGAGTTAGGGATGGATTTGATTGCAAGCTAGTGGTTCTAAACCTTCATTCAATAGTTTTATTCAGGAGTATAGCTCCATTTAGCATTCATAGATGTCTTCAGAAGTTCTCTGTTGTATGGTAGTCTATTTTCATATTTCCTATTTTTTTTTTCACATATATATATTTTTCTTCAAGAGCGAGTTTCATACAAGTTTTTTTTTTTTTTTACTGTACAACATTTCCTTATTCAACATCCTTTTTTTTTTGGGTCATTTCTAAATGATCCTTTCTGTATGAACTGTGAGTGAATGCTCATAAAACTGTAAGCAAAGAGTTAATTTCCTTCCCCAAAAAGGCTTGTCAAAAAGAAAAAAAAAATCATGAGAAGAATATCTTTAGCAATGATGCTTTTGTCTCTTAACAAATATAGTATTTGTGGTCCACATTCACATCTCACTTATTTTTCACAATAATTGATAAATTGAAGAAGGAGCCGTCTGTAGATCTATCAAAACCCACTTCGAGATAGGCAGAAGCAAACAAGTGAGTCAGTTACTCCTTCTGTCCTTGAGCTGCGGAGTCCACAAGAGTTACAATTATACAAACATAATTGGTAAAGGGGCTTGTGAATGAAAACGATACATGCCGGCACTGTTCTTATCAGTTATCATATTTTAGCTGGCGTCCACCCATCAAGACTCTATCAAAACACACTAATTGTGGACTCAGTTCTTTGCTTCTAGACAGCCCCTTCTCTCTCTTACCCTTTTCTTATTTCCAAGCAAGGAGTAAACTACGGCTCAAACCATGAGTATATAAAACTACGGATTGTTGACAATTACATTCTCGTAGATAGTTATGCATTGAGATATATATGAGATTTCTTTATATCACTTTCAGAAAAACAAATTTTCTTTCCAACTTCCATTTCCAGTTTTCCACCTCTACTTTTTTTCCATCTTTTTTCTATGTTGGTCTTCTTTGTAGCTCTCCAAAAGAGGGCAAAAACCCTTTTTCAGCAGCTTAGAGCAGTGGGGTTGATCCGTGGACGTAAGAAGACTAAGCGGAACAGGAAACTTTGGCCTAGTCTTGATGCATCAGCCACAGAAGCCATGGAAGTCTCCAGCCAGTTTAAGCGAGTTTTCGAGGTCATAGACGAAAACGGTGACGGGAAAATATCCCCATCAGAGCTCAGTGAAGTGCTGTTATGTCTCGGCTACAATAAATCTATTGCCACCAAGGAGGCCGAAGGAATGGTCAGAGAAATGGACTGTAATGGAGATGGGTTTGTAGACTTGGATGAGTTCTTGGACGTTATGATCAATTGCAATCATAATAGTAATAATAGAACTACTGATAATAATTCTGATGAAAAGCAGGATAATGATGATGATGGTGAGGACCATGATCACCTCTTGGATGCTTTCCTTGTTTTTGATACAGACAAGAACGGTAAGATTTCAGCCAAGGAGTTAAGACGGGTTCTGGTCAGGCTTGGATGTGATAAATGTAGTCTTGGAGAGTGTAGAAGAATGATCCAAGGTGTGGATAAGGATGGTGATGGCTTCGTTGATTTTGAAGAATTTAGGTTGATGATGACCAGGTCTACAGATTAAACCCATCTCACTCTGTTTGTTTAATTGTTTGTGTTTTGTTCCTTTGTAAATTTTACTGAGCCATGTCATTTATTAGGAATTAGTTTGGTTTATGAGAGGATTTTGGGGTTTAGGATAAGAGTATTTCCTAAACAAATTTAGGAGGTAAAGAATGCAGATATGTATCACAATATTTTTGTACTACATAAATAATATGTCTTTTCTTATTTCATCATGAAATGAGTTCTAGTATGTCAAACCTGCATTTAGAGCCTAATGGCAGACATATAAATAAAAAAAGTCACTTTTTTACCACTTTGTTCCTTGGATTAATCATTTCTTATATGAAAAGATAGTGCATGTTATGGTATGGTCCTCTGGGTCACCAAGATCTCCCTACTTTCTTAGAACAAAAATTTAAATTTAAATTATAATATTTTGTATGTACTTAAGCATATAATTATTGATAATTCAGCTTAAAGGGATAAGACTATTTTATTTAAGAGTCTTTGTTATAAAAATGATATATTTCCTTGTTGAAATTAAAACATAATAAGACAACAACTCCTTTACGTAGGAATCAAAACTTAGTATATGGACAATTACTCATTTATATTAAGCATTTTTACGATTAATGTACAATCTATCATATGATTAGTGATACATGGTTTGTTTATGAAATGAGCACTAGCCACTAGGTAAACTAACTTGATTTAAAGAGGTTCGTAAATTCCTTTTTTTATTTTTGCCAACTTTGGTCATTAGATTAGAATAGAACAACATCAAGTTCTATGAAGAACATTGCTATACAAGGTAAAGGTATTATCTCAAAATGTCACATAGTGAGACATATAGTGCATATTTGGCATCATAATTAAAAAACTGTTTTTTGTTTTTAAAAACAGAAAATTATTTTTAAAAACAATTTGGCTTGTTTGACCTTATTTTTTAGAAACAGTTTTCAGAAAACAAAGTTACAAAAATAAGAATTTTGAAAACAACAAAATGTTGTTTTCTGTTTTAAAAACCAATTCACTTTTGGTCAATATTGTTTTTAAAAATCACTAACCAAACGTGACTTGTGTTTTAAAAACTTTAAAAATTATTTTTTGTTCTCATTTCTAAAAACAATTTTTAAAACAAAAAATAGAAAACAATATCAAACATGCTTCTAGGAGTTTACACACCACCCTCTTGATACCAAATTTACTATTGATGTTTAAAGAAATAATAACACATGCCAATATTATAGGATTCTCTATTCTTTTTCTCAGTGATAATCTCTAATTTTCATTGATGTCGTGCTACAAATTTCTATATATCAATGTTGTTAATTTTAGTTATTGATAAGCTATTCCTTCTTTTACCAATAAATATTAATTTCATTGAAAATAGTCATGAAACATATATAAATTACGTGATGCTGTTAAACTTTAGTTGATCTTTTCAACTTTTTCAAATTTGAAAGAGACAAGAACAAAAGACAAGTGTACACTGTCAAGTCTACAAATTCCTCATTGTATAAAATTCGAGCATAAGCCAACTGGGACAAGTTGTCAAGTCTACCGTCTAGCCCGGCCCCTTTATAAATGGGTACTAGGCCTAGTGGCCAGGCCCAAAACCAAATTTGTCCTCTAGTGATTTTGATTTTTATCATTAAAATGAAAAGGTAGGTAGAAATTCAAACCAGCCAAGCTATGGGGCCGGACAAAAGCCCAGGAATTAATGGCATGTCAGCCATGTTTTACCAAAAAAACTGGTCCGTTGTTGGTGATCTTGTCACGAAAGCTGTCTTGAGTATTCTTAATGATGGTGCCGATTCCACAGCCTTGAATAGAACGATCATCACTCTGATTCCTAAAGTCAAGAAGCCTCAACGCGTGAAGGATTTCAGGCCAATCAGTTTATGCAACGTCATCTTCAAGCTTGTCACTAAAGTTCTTGTTTCAAGATTCAAACCGGTCCTTCCTTTAGTGATTTCAGAAGAACAGAGCGCTTTCTTGCCGAATCGCCTTATCACTGATAATATCCTTGTGGCCTTTGAGCTGGTACATGCCATCAAAAATAAAACGGCTGGTCGAAATGGTATTGCCACCTTTAAACTTGATATGAGCAAGGCGTTCGATCGGGTGGAGTGGTGTTTTATTGAAGCTGTTATGAGAAAAATGGGTTTTGCTGAGCGATGGATATCCTTAATCATGGGTTGCCTTACAACAAATACTTTCTCTTTTTTAATCAATGGAGAAGTCACTGGGACTCTAGCTCCTACTCGGGGGCTCAGACAAGGTTGCCCGCTATCGCCATATTTATTTTTGGTTTGTTCTGAGGGGCTTTCAAGATTACTTCATGATGAACAACTTACCGGTCATTTGAAAGGGTTCAAGTTAACAAGGAATGCTCCGCCAGTCTCTCATTTATTCTTTGCGGATGACAGTTTGTTGTTTTACCAAGCTGATGAAGGTTCTTGTTTAGCCATTAAAAGAGTGTTGGATCTCTATCATAAAGCCTCGGGCCAATCCTTAAATTTGGATAAATCTGTGATGTCCTTTTCTCCCAACACAACCTTAGCTGCTCAGGTGTTCTTTCATTGTCAACTCTCCATGCCTATTTGCGAATGTCATGAAAAATATCTTGGGTTGCCATCCTACTCTGGGCGGGATAAGAAGGAATTATTCAGTAATATCAAGGAGAAGATTTGGAAACTTATGAATTCATGGAATGAGAAATTTTTTTCAGCTGGTGGTCGTGAAGTTCTTCTCAAAGCAGTAGTTCAGTCAATTCCGACATATGCTATGAGCTGCTTCCGCCTTCCTATTTATTTTTGCAATCAAGTTGAGTCCATGATGGCCAATTTCTGGTGGGATTCAAATGCAAATGGTTCAAAGATACATTGGCGTTCTTGGAATCTTCTATGTAAGTCCAAATCGGATGGTGGCATGGGTTTTCGGTCTTTTGTTCACTTCAACCAAGCTTTATTGGCCAAACAAGCTTGGCGACTCCTTGAACAACCTGACTCTCTTCTTGGTAGGCTTCTCAAAAGTAGATATTTCTCTCAAAATGGTTTCCTTGATGCAACTTTGGGTCACTTGCCTTCGTACACTTGGCAAGGGATCTATTGGGGTCGAGAGCTTCTTTTGAAGGGACTTCGTTGGAAGATTGGTGATGGTCGAACAATACGCTCTGGCTTTGATCCATGGATACCAGGACATAACTCTTTCCTTCCTATTCACTACTCCGGACCATCTAATGGTGTTGTTGCCAATCTAATAACTGATGAGAGGCAATGGAATGTCCCTGTTTTGCAGCAGTTTTTTTCTACTCTTGATGTGGATAGAATATTGACTATTCCCCTTAGCTTCTTCTCGAGCAGGGATCTCCTAATATGGCACCACCACCTTTCAGGCAACTACACCGTGAGTACAGGGTATCACCTAGCAGCTGCCTTTGAAGATAAAGACCAAAGTTCCACTTCAACAAATGCTTCATCTTGGTGGAATTTTTTCTGGTCTATGCAACTCCCTCCAAAAGTTAAGATTTTTGTGTGGAAAGTGATACATGATGCACTCCCAGTTGCCACATCTTTGGTTAAAAGAAAGGTCATTACGGATGCAACCTGCTCGGTTTGCAAACAAGTGAGGGAATCGGTTGGACATGCTCTTTTCGGTTGTAGGTATGCTCGTGCAGTTTGGCGGCACTCTGGAATGTCATTTGATTGGCGTCTCTCTTCTGCAATGTCCAAAGGTGATTACGTATGTCATCTTTCTACAATTTACTCTAAACATGAAATGGAACAGATTATGTGCACTCTTTGGGCTATTTGGACTGAGCGGAATCAAGTGGTTCATAATCACAAAGCCAAACCAGCACAGGTCACAGCTAGCTTCGCCATTACATATTTGACCAACTTCAAATCTGCCCAGACTAAATATCACACGGCTGCAACTTCTGAAGCTTCAAACCAGCAGCCTCGGCATCAAAATATGTCCTCTCCGCCTCCACCTGCTGCTCCACCGTGGCTGCCTCCTCTTGCTGGTGCCTTCAAACTCAATGTTGACGCAGCTGTCGACTGCTCAAATAACTTCACGGGTGTGGGGGCTGTCATTCGAACTTCTACTGGTTCGGTTGTGGTTGCACTTTCCAAGCGATTAGTGGGAAATTTCAAGTCATATGAAATGGAAGCTTTAGCCATTTTCCATAGTCTCAACTGGGCCATACAACAGCAACTACCATTGTCCAACGTTGAAACTGATGCTCTTATGGTGGCTACAGCTTTGCAAGCTCCCTTCAATTCAAAGTCTGCTTTTAATGATATACTTGTAGACATCTCTTGTCTTTTATCCTTTTTCCCAAATGTAACTGTATCACATGTCAAACGCACTGCCAATCAGGCGGCTCATGGTTTGGCAAAGTTTGCATTAGGGGTGGATGAGACTTGTTTTTGGTTTGAGGATATCCCTCAACCTATTTACTATGTTATTGTAGATGAACTCTCTGTTTAATTTATAATAACAAGTACTTTCACTTAAAAAAAAAAATTCGTAATGCTCTTAGCAGTTATACATCACCTAATTAGATCTTAAAACGATATTCATCAACATTTATTATTACTATAAAAAATTTCTGTAGACTTCTAATAAAGTGTCATGTTACAAAATATTTAAATTTTATTTTAAACATTGTAAGTTATTTATTTTTTTAAAAAAATTTATAATTAGTCTTAGATAGTAATAATATATACGATTATACAAAAAAATAAAATAAATTATAAGTACATATATATTTTTTAATTTCAGTAGTATGCTCGTTAGAAAAGAATGAAAATTGATTTATTCACTATAAAAAAATTACTTTTAGTGATAATCTTTTAATCACAACACAAATTTCTGACTAAATGTGACTTTTAGTCACAACAAAAAATTACTTGTAACTAAAACATAGTATTTAAATATAAGTTGTCACTAATTTAGTTTTAATCACAACAAGTATTGTAACTAAAAACACATTTAGTGACAACAAATTGTAATTTTTTGTGTAAAATTAATTTAGTAATCTCACATTTGTTTGTTTTTGTAAAATTTCTATCTTCATTTTGATTTGAGAAATTTACAAATATATGTACTTTTCTTATATGTTCGGTAAATATGGAAGTTTTAATTTGTTCATTATTTATAGTTTTTTCTATTAGCATGGGAACACTTTTATATTGTTTTACATTTAATTGTAATTTTGAGTTTTTGAGTTGTAACACCTTTCTACCCTTTCTTTATTTGTATTATGTTATTGCTGCCCTAAATGAGAATTGTAATTCTTCCATTGCCACACACAAAAGTCTTTAGACTGATTTCAATTCAAAGTAATTGTGCCTACCGACAAAAATACCAATGAGGTCAAGGCACAAAGAAAGAAAAGGGTAAATAACAATCTTCTATGTAGAGGGCACATCCTTAACTCGCTCTGAAATAAGCTTTATGACTTATATAACGACACCAAAGATGTCAAAGAAATTTAGAATCACCTTGAAAAGAAATTCAAGAACGAATAGAGGAAGGTCGTACCAAGATATTTTTAATTTTTCAATACTTTGATTTAAAATTTTTTGATGGTAAACCTATCTTTTACTTCAAATTCATGAGTTGCAAGTAATTATTGATAAATTGAAAGTGCTCAAAATTAAACTCTCTCAGACATTCCAAGTTGTTGTAATAGTGGTAAAATTGCCACACTCTTGGAATAATTATAGGAAGAGAATCCTTGAGATAAATTAGAAAATATCTCTTTTTTATATCTATTAATCAAAAATACCTTCATATTTTATTTTATTAAAATATACCCACTTTTATGAGTGGGTTGCCCAATATACCCCTACTCTACTTAAGTATAGCATATAATTTACATTAACTTAAATGGTGTAATGGGGACATCATCTATAAAAATGAGTATAGCTTAAAGAATATAGAAATAGAGGTAAAAATTAAAACAAGTAAAATAAAGTGGGTATATTATGTAATTTACTCAGAATCCTTCATAAAAATAAGGACTACTCTTTGGAAGAAAAATCTAAAAACATATCCAAATCAAGGAGGAATCAATATGTATGGATAAGCTTGTGGACGGGTCTAATGGAGAGACTTCCAAAGAAAATACAACTTCCAAAGTTCCTAATATATAAGAACAAGGGTAAAACCAAAAAGAGTAACAATTAATGTGGGTCCAAAGTCTAATTCTAACCAATTCAAAGTGAAAAATATCCATGTTTTGGGTGTGATAAAATTAGACACTATGCTAAGGATTGTAATTGCATAGAAAAGACTTTAAAGGAGGTAATGCTATCGAAGATGATATCATTACTACTCTTAGTGAGGTGAATTCCATGCAAGAGAAAGTAAAGGGATGGTGGTATGATACATGTGTCACCGTCTATGTCACACATGATAAATCATTGTTTAAAACCTTTAAAGAGATAAAGGGTACGTAGCCATGAGATCTAAATGGGTAATGAAATCAAATCAAAGGTACTATGGGAAACATTGATGTAATTTTACCTCCAGTAAGAAAGACACATTGATGAATGTGTTTTATGTGCCCAACATGATTAGAAACTTGATTAGTGGTAACTTATTTGAAAAACCCGATATCAAGGCCGTTTATGAGTCTGGTAAGCTCATACGTACTAAGTCTGATGTATTTTTGGGCAAGGGGTACTCTTGTGGGGGAATGGTAAAATTGTGCATCAATAATGTAACTTTTAATGTATGATTGAATATGATTCTCTATTTTAGTGGCATCGATCTTAGATAATTAGCTCACATTAATTTTTCTACTATAAAAGAATTAAATAATGTGGCATGATTGATTGTGATATAAAATATTATAATAAATATGAAATTTGTGTAAAAGTAAAAAATATTAAAATATCTTTTTCAAGTGTTGTTAGAAATTTAAATTTGGTAAATTTAATGTATAATAATTTATGTAAGTTAAATGAAATTTTAACTAAAGATGGTAAAATGTATTTTATTATATACTTATCTATTTATGTACTCTCTTATATATATTTCATCACTCTTATATATATAGTATTACATATATATATTATATATCTCAACTATATATATATAATATTTTATATATATATATCACTTTCTCTATATATATATACACATTATATTTTAGATATATATAAGCGCTTTTATATTCTCATTTCTTCTATCCTTTTTATTTGTATTTTATGATTTGGATTGTAAATTTTATTTAATATATAGTCCTTGTAATTTTATTGGATAAAGTTGTAATTAGTTTGATTATTTTATTCATCTTACTTTTATTCTTCCATTATAATATTTCTAGTATATTTCTATCAATAACATGTCAAATTTCAGATTTAATTATCTTCTAAGGAAATAGATGGATAGATCAATTTTAATTAAAATATATTATATATAATAATCCACTTTTTATTTCAAGTAACCGTTTCAGTAAACGGGATAAAATTAGGTTTACTAATCAAGAAATGTTAGTTTATAACTTAAGTTTACTTACAAGCCTCCAATAAACTCAACCATATATGCAACCAAATTGGGAAGAGAGATGTTTGCATTAACATTATTTATACTAATATATGTAGTAGTAGTAAATAGTAATTAGCATATATATAGCCAAATTAATGATCATACTTTATACTATATATATTCCCCATGAATTAATTAATAAAACTATATATATAGTACTACAAATTAAGATGATATGTTAGCTGTACGTTAAAATTTGAAAGGAATCAATTCAGCTTTCAGACTAGAATGAATTAAAAAAATAAGTTAAAAAGTAGTATTAGAGATGGAAATTAGACGGTTAATGTACGGGGAATGCAATTCGCACTACCTATTTATATCCTCATCCCCGTTTCATCCCCGTCTAATAACCAACGGATCCGGGGTAGGGGATTGGTTATGGAGAACCCATCGGGTATCCATTAAGCTAAAATAATAAAAAAATTAATTTAAAATAATTAAAAAAATAAATTAAACTAATATTTTCACAAATATTTATTATGCATTCATAATTCATAGAAAATAAAAGATAAACCTACTTAAAAAAGCATAACTTAGTAAAAAATAAAAACTAAATTATATGTCTCAAAGTTTGAAAAAAAAAACAAAAAAATCATAACCCAAGTATAGGATCATAGTCTCATACCTTTCAAGCCTCTCAACAAATTAAAAAGTAAACAAAAATGAAATTAAGAATCGAGAAAAAAATATTTTTACACATATAATCCACAGTAATTATCAGTTTACTATCGTCATTAGATCTTTATAATTTAAGCATATGATATATAATTTTGATTAGATAATAATCAAAATAATTTTGATTATAAACCATATATATTATATATATATGTTAAGAATAAAAAGGAAATTATATATATTAATATCGGAATCGGATATGGTACGGATAGTATTATCCCCGTTCCATCCCCGCTTCGGGTATTGAAATTGTCTCCCACCACCGCCCCATTAAACACCTAGACGAAGAATTCCCACCCCATTAGAGTCGGGTCCCCACGATTACCCATCTGTGCAGTATAAATTTCCATCTCTAAGTAGTACCCAACTTATTTTGTATATATATAAATATTTCAAAGTAAAATATGCCTTTATTCATTATTAATTAATGGTGAGCTGGTCAGTAAAGGAACTTTTGTTTGAGGATCAATTCGAATGCTATAAAAATCGAAGTGCTAATTTAATTAACTTTCACCTAAAAGTGTTTGCCAATAAAATAGAGAATCTCAACGTAATAATAGATAAATATATATATATTTATATATATAGCAAAAAGTGAAAGAAAAAAAGAAGGGCAAACAGAATCTTAGTATTTTATGCAATTATATATAGTCATTAGAATGTGTACTTGAAGGAATAAGTGGTACTTATGCTCATCATGGTGAACTGTAAAGGATTATGAAAACCATCGAAGCTCCACAGGAGTCCCACAAACCACAATATACATAATATATATATATATATATATATATTTCTGTGTGTATCTAAATATATATGGTCCACTTAGTTAATAATCACCACACAAAGTTGTCCAATTTTGTCTAAGTTCATCATATAATTATGAGGCTATAGCTAAACCTTAAATCAATGAATGCAAGCAACAAAGTAACTTGGCCTTTTCCATTACATTGTTTCTTCAAAAACACATTAATATTAGTATAAATAGAGATGCATGTGCAAAAGAAGTCGGAAGAAAAAAGTTGCAGAAATGGAAAAGTGTTATATGATGAAAAGGCAAAGAAAGAAAGAACATATTTATTTTTTTTCAAAAAAGGAAAAATCATGTATTGTTTTTTTTTGGGGTTAGAAGAATCCTTAATATATAGGGGGTCCTATATGTATAGCTATATATATACTCCTTAATTTCATATATAGCTTAAAAAAACAAAAAAATCTGTTGTGAACAATATTATTGTAGAGTCGTAGCTAGCATACCTATAATAGTAGACAACTTTTTTGTTGTCTGGTAAATGTTCAAAGAGAATATGTATGGGCAGGGCCGGCCCTGAAAATTTATGGGCCCAAGACGAATTAAATTTTGGGGCCCTCAAAAATATATCAAAAAAAGAGTGTCATGGGATTTGAACCCAGACCTTGGACATTATGTCCTCCACCTCAACCAACTAAACTATAAATATTTGTTGTTTATATTACACTTAAATTTTACTTAAATAAAAGCCTAATAATTTTTTTTTATTTTTTTATTTTGGGCCCCCGAAAAGTGTGGGTCCTAGGCACGGGCCTAGCCCGCCTATGCCTAGGGCCGGCCCTGTGTATGGGCAAACTCTGATCAACAGCAGATAATATTGGGGGGCAAAGAAAGCCATAATTAACTTCCATTGGAATTCAAAGAAGCAAAAAAAAGAAAAAAAGAAAACGACATACTGAAGATCATGGGAAGAAAGATTAAAAGGGTGTGTGCATGGGGAAAAATGATTTTGTATTGATCAGAACAATTTACAGTGAAAACAAGTAGTACTATATATATATCTAGGGTTTCCAAGGTGATGAGCATATTATACATATTACAGAATCAATAAGACAAACTTCTTTTTTTTTTCGGAAAATAGAGAATTAAATTATGTATGTATATATATATATATTTTAAAAGCTGTGTATGTGAGAGTGTGTGTAATTGTGTATGTACCTACCAGCTTTGTTTGTGATCAGAGAGTGTGGCTCATTCACTCTCTCCACTACTCCTTAACTTCTCTGGTGCCAATGAGGGAGACTTTAACGCTTGGTTTGGGTTACTGGCTGTTG
This sequence comes from Cannabis sativa, assembly GCF_029168945.1. NCBI lineage: Eukaryota > Viridiplantae > Streptophyta > Magnoliopsida > Rosales > Cannabaceae > Cannabis > Cannabis sativa. Next base: position 35,155,666 of record NC_083601.1, on the reverse strand, counting down.
CCTCGAAAAGGAGCTTTTTATGGAGCAGCGCACGTGTGACCCAATACCCAATGCACCTCCCTTCCTACCTAGCTTCCTCCACAATATTATTATTATTATTACTACTACTACTACTAAAAATCCCTAATCACATAGCTCACACTCTAAATTCCTTATTTAACCTTCAATTACATATAAGATTTATATCAACTATTTAGTAAAAAAATAAAAAAACAAATACAGCTAATTATACTGGTGTTTAAGAAGAAAAAGAGAAAAACAATTGGTAATGATAATAAATATAGTTACATTAAGTTAGCAGATTGGCAGAAGCTATAAATTAAGAAAAGTAATTATTAATAAGTAATGAAACCCATAATGTATAATTTTTTGGGAGTTTGGAGCCTCCACAGAATCAGAAACTACCAGTTTCTGTTTTCTTTTCCTGCAAAAAAAAGTGGATGAATATATATATAGGGACATGATTTGGTCCCGTTATGCCAAAATAGGGAATACAATCCCTGATTGTACTGTAGCCGTTGGATTGAATTGGGGGTTGATCTAAGGGCTGGGGTTAAAGTAGGGGTAGTTAGGGGGGGAAAAATGGTAACCGGTTGGTTTTTTGTATTTTAAATTAATTAATTTTTAAAAAAACTGACACCGATTGACGTTTGATGTACGTGACAGTTACCAATTTTTGAAAATACATTAGTCTTTCCTTCTTCTTCTTCGTGGGTATAAAGAGTTAGGTTTATTTTAGGGCAGTTGTTATTTTCTTTTTCTTCTTCAAATTTTCTTCTTCTTCTTCTCATTTTCTTCTTGTTCTTCGAATTTTCTTCTTCTTCTTCCCATTTTTTTTTTGTTCTTCACATTTTCTTTGGGAGAGGAAACTGTAGTACTTTCAGAGTTGGTGCACTTGGTTTTGTTTGTCTCTGGCTCCTTCTCCGAACGAGGTGGGTTTGTACAAGTAATTTTCTCATTCTTTTGCATATTGTTTGATATTTACTTTAGATAATGTTAGATACTAGTTAGGAAGGAGGTCCTGACTGCCATTCCTCGTGATTTTTTATTTTTCAATCAATAAAGTACTAAAAAATTATATAGAAATTTGTTGGTGTTAATCTGTTTTCAGAAAAAAAAAAGTTGTTGTTACAGTAAAACGTTGTATGTGTTCTCCTTCGTTATATTTTACATATTATTGTTATTTTTTTTATTAAAATGGAATTTTTGTTGTAAAATATATAGTCAAAAAAGTGGAAATTTCAAAGTTATGCAGATAGAACAAGAAAACTTAATTTGTTTCTCAGTTTGGGTTAAGTTGGATAGTAATGCATTTGTCATTCATGGAAAAAGAAAACTTAATTTGTTTCTCAGTTTGGGTTAAGTTGGATAGTAAAGTATTTGTCAAAATTGTGATGTGGTGTTCAATCCGTGTATTTGCATTGCGTATTTATTTTTTCTGTTCCATTTTTGGTTTATTGAGTAGTTTTAATCCGTTTTACAGGCCTTAAATCTGCTTATTCAAGAAGTTTTGATTCACGGGTTGCAGAAAATTGAAGGTACATTTTATGTTCCCCAATTTTACACAGTACTAGGAAGTAGTTTTGATTCGATTCATGTGTTTACCCTTTTTGTTTGTTGATTTATTGTGAAAGTGTGTTGGATTAATTTATACCCTTGCAGTGAAACAATTTTAATGAAAGAATGTAATGAAAGAAAGAAAAACAATGTAAACATTGGTATGTACAGTGTTGCTGAAAAATAATTGTTTTCGGAAATCAATTTTATTGACCAAAAAAAAAAATTGAAAGAAAGGAAAACAATGAAATGGTGATGGCTGTCATGTGTTGGGTAGTGAGTGATTTTTGTACTTTAATTAGAAGTTGTAGTTTGTATTTTCCTATTGTTATGAATTTATTTTGAAAAATTGGATGGTTTAGACAGAAGATTCATGAGTTAATGAGATACACTATTGATAAAAACTATGGCAGTTTTGTTTTTTTGTGTATATCAATTATTGGAAAAGTTATTGAAATGGTTATGACAGTTAGTAGTGAAGCATTGTTTTGTTAATTCTGATATTAAATGTTTTCCAAATGGCTTTGTACTCTGTTCATCATGAATTAAGAGGTACAAGGTACCTAGATTGGTTAAGTTTGGGGGAATTTTGTCTATTCATGTGTGTGCTTTATGTTGTTGGTTCTCACGAATTGTACCAACTCGTTTGTACCACTTTTTGGTTATGAGAGTTAGTAGTTAAGTGTTGTTTTGTTCATTGTTTTGGTTGTGGAAGTGTTGTCGTATAAATTTTGAGTATTGGAAATCATTTAGTTGAAAAGAGTTTCACATCATTTTAATGTACTTTAATGTGTAACATGCAAGAAGCATGAAATGTGTGTTTGAAATCTGAATTTTTCCAATGCCGAATGGTTAAGTTGATTTGCTGTGATTTTGGGTGATTACAATGCACGATTTTCATTGTGTTTTGGTCAATTTTTTTTTTTATATAGTGTATTTGTTGAAATATGTAGTCCTTATTGTTTAAATTTGTTTATCTTTAATTTGGTTAGGTTCATCATACATGGCTGGGAAACGCAAAAGGAAAGGGGAAATGAACCCGTAAAGAAGGATGTCACCCCCGAGCCGAACGATAATGCGGTTGGTTGGAGAAATTTCTTGTAAGTTTTGAATGATGGATAGTTGTTTACTCGTGTGATTGATGGTTGACATTTATTTTATTATATATTTGATTGAAATTATGTCCATATGTAGCAATGCGAACTACAAAGCCCTTCGAGCAGCTGAGAAGGGATTAACTGAGAAAGAGGTTTGATGTCGACTGTTACTTAATTTTTTTATATCAATTGTCTGTAATTGACGTAGGGTTGTTTGACGTACTTTACGATTCTTTCCATGTACTCTGTAGTTGATGTAAGTTTGCCTCATATTACAGGCTACCGACAAATTAAAAGTGCAATATAAAGGTTTCACCGACGAGGAGAAGTCTGAGTGGAGAAGCTATGACCCTAACCCTAATCCCGCTAAGAAGGCTGTGCAAACAAGGGGGAGGAAACCAAAGGCGAGTGATGCCAAGGGGAAGAAAGTGGAGGTGGATGAGGAAGAGGGTGCTCCTGATAGTGAAGAAGCATCTGTGTACGGTCGATGCTCCTTCAACCGTTTAATGAGGATTTGCAAGAACCTGAACCTGGAGCAGAAAGATGTGATCCAAAATGCTGGATTTGGATCATTCATCAGAGAGGATGCACCATACGTTGACACCCGACTAGTGAGTTGGTTAATCAAACATGTTGACCCAACCACTAGCATACTGGATTTGTATGGGAGGAAAATTCACTTATCTGCCGCGATGTTCGGAGATGTTATGGGGGTGGACGACGGAGGGGATCCTGTAGTCACCGAGGGTGATAGTGACACTCGATATCTGGAGGAGATATTGAACGTTGTCGAGTACACCGTGTCCTTGACAATGTTGGAGAAATCTTTGTTGGAGTGCGTTGAGGCAGACAGCCTATTTCTCATTAAATTTTCTTTGGTGGTCATAGGGACAGTCCTTGCGCCGAAAACGGGGGTCGATATCACTTCGGGGTACTTGCACTCCCTTAGGGTTACCAGGGACATTCGCCACAAGAACTGGGCGACTGCGGGGTTCAGGTATCTGATGAACTCAATTTTCAGATTCCGAAATAAGGCGACGAAGAATGTATCTGGCTGCACCTTATTCCTCCAGGTACATTGATTTTGTTATCTTTCAATTATGTAAATGTGTTTATTCAGTTTATAATATAATATTGTCATTTATTAGTCGAATGTATTACCAATACATTGTTTGTTTGTGACAGTTGGTGTACTTGACTCACGTGGAGTGGAACTTTGGATATGTCGACCGAACAGTGCTCCCCGTTGATTTTTGGGGTAGTAAACAATGTAAGTCCGCTTACAAATTTGTGAAAGACAATGGGGGTCCCAACAGCGACAAGGTACATCGAATTTTGGTTACAATGTGGTAAAGTGATTTCAGTTGATATTAATTATTTTGGGTTTGAAAAATTAAATTTGTTATGTTTAACAGATAACGCTCACTTCGAATCCCGTAATACTGCCCAACTACTACTCGGACTCGGAAGGAAGAAAGAGCAGTGACCACTTTGTCAGCTCTATCAACGAGTTGAAGGAGTACATCTCGAATGAGTTAAAGTCTCAGTTGAGATCATTTTCTTTGAAATTTATGGACAAAGGAGAAGGTGTAGGTGGTATTGACCGAGAGTTGGAGGAGGATGCTGCTGCGGAAACGGGGAAGAAGGCGGAGTGCAGCCAGGCCGTGGAGGAGTCCCCGTTGAAGTCCCCTGTCCGTTCGAAGACTAATGTTGTTGGTCTATCCGACGAAAATGTGGTGGATTCTGTAAGTACGCCTTCACTATCTGTTACAAAATCTGTTGAAGATGAAGGTGCTGCACATAAGACCTTCGACGATGAGGACTTTGATATACTCGAAGTGGCATCTTTCTGGAATAAAGGCAAAGCCCCCGTCAAATCAAAGAAGTCACAGTCGGAGAATGTGCCTTTAATTGAGGATGACTTCAACGATAAGGCGTACGAGCAATTCATTGAGTCGGGCAGAACTGTTGTCGGGCCATTCAAGACGAAGGAAGCGATCCCCCGTAACCAATATGGGTTTTACAAGTTTATTTTTAGCAACACGTTAGATCCGGGGTAAGTAAATGTTATTTTCGTATTTCTCATTATGATATACTTGTAGAAATTTTTAATAACAGTTACATTGATTACAATTGAATCAGATATGTGCTTGCGAAATTTCGAAAGTTTGAAGTGGATAGGAGGTGCATGGCATCGTTGCGACCGTTGCGAGAAGTTGAGGGATCCGTAAGTGTCAAAGTATTAACTAAATATGTATCATTTATTGTACATGTGTAAATCATATTTCATTTTGTTGCAGATCATTGACTGTTTTTCTATACTAATGAACAAGTACGAACGTGATAGTCGATTACCTGACCAACCTCGTGTTTGGTACATGCCCACTCGCATCTCGGTAATTGCTTTGCTGTACAGCTTATTTTAAATTTTGTAATTCAGTTTGGTTGTAATTTCTGTTACTTGAGAAGATGAACAATGCTTTTGCAGCAAAAAACTCTCGGTTCGTTTAATGTGAAGAGGATTGCGAAAGACCGGGAGTGGTCAAAACTGTTTTACGAAGACAACTTCGAAAAATGCGTCAAGGTACTTCATCATATACACATGGTCGTTCTTAATTGTAATTTTGAAAAGTGAGATATGTTAGCGATGCATATTGGTCATTGTAGTGTCGAATATCTATATGGTGTGTAATTTCAATTTATTTTTGACTTTATTGTTCCTCTATTCAATTGTAGATGTTTGTGCCGGTGTTGACTCTAGAAGGTGCACCACATTGGTTTGGTGCCGAAGTAAATATGAAGTCGAAGGTTGTCTCATTTATGGACTCCCTACACACCGCAATGAATGAGAAGTATCGTGTGGAGGCTACGAAAGAAATGGTCAACTTGCAAAGTTTCATTGTTTGATGTGAATAACTCATTGTGTACTTGACTCTAACTAATTGTATACCTTTGCAGTTGTCGACGTTGGACCTTTTGTTTGAGGAGAATAGGTCGAAGAATGTGACTTTCGTGGATTTCAGAATTGACGGGGAAAGATCGCGGGCTTCCTCAACAAGACAATGACCGAGATTGCGGAGTATACGTCATGAAGTACATGGACGCTGTGGCCAATGAGGAAGAAGTAGTTGATGAGGTATACCACTTTTTAAATATTTCGAATGTACTACGCAAGTTTGATTGAGATTAACGTTGTGTAATTTAAATTTTATTCGGTGTTTTACTGTGAAGTTGATTAGAGTTAATTACATTTTCTAAGTTTTTGTTTTTGTTTCTGTATTGTGGCACAGTTTCACCCGGTTGAGGCACGTTTGGAAATCGCTGCGAGGATCATAACTGATGAACAAAATGAAATTCGTACCAAAGTGGTTGAAGATCGTAGGGCTGCACAAGGCAGCTCATTTGCATCGTCCTCGGCCCCTTTGCGTAGTCCGTCAAAGTCTCCACGCGATCCTCGGTTCAAGATGTACGAAGTCTCGCAATGCAAACATGTTTCCCCGTCGAGAGCCTCCCCTAGGCTTCAGTCTACCAAGACTAAGATTTCATATGGTGAATAGTGTGTGAAAAACACTTGTGTTATTAATAGGTTGTGTTATTAATAGGTCGTGTGATTAGTGTGTTGTGTAGTTTGGATTTGGGAGCATAGGTTGTGTTATTTGTGTGTTGTTTAGTTTGGATTTCGGAGCATTTGGATTTAGACATCTGTTTTTATTAGTTCACGTTTGGAACTGGTTATTATGTTGACAGACTTGTGTTTATTTTAGTTTTGACAATATATTAAACCATACTTAGCAAATCTTTGTACTCATACCATAACAACTCTTACAATGTACCCATACTTGAAAGTAGTTGACTGTACTTCACAGAAATTATTTAACCAGAAAACAAAGGTGACTTCTTAATTTTCTTTATTTGTTTTTTGGTGAAGAGGTGACTTCTTCTTAATTATTTGAAGGAAATCATGTTACTTGCCTAATCTTACCAAATCTTTGTAGTCATTAAACTTTAAACCGATTTTTCCTTAAACCGTATTTTCAAAACACATGTACTATGACATTACAAATAACGACAAAGGTCACTTGTTAATTGTTTGATGTTAGTTACCAAATCTTTGTAGTCATTCAACTTTAAACTGAGTTTTGAGAACATTTAAAAAAAAAAGATTGAAACCATACCATATCAACTCCCATTACTCTAACCAAATGTACCATTACTCTAACCAAATGTAAATAAACAATAGCCCCCTTAAATATGGTTTTTCATAACATAGTAATGAGGAAAAATATGGAATATAGAACATTCTCATTGCGCTACTTCACATAACAAATACGAAGATGTGAATAATATACAATTTTGCAACTTCACATTGAACCCATTGACGAAATTTGCTACAGAAATTAGAAATGTAGAAAACATAAAATTTTGAGAACGTTGTGGGTACTTCATACCAAATGAAATTTTCGTCATCATCCACACGGTTCTATTAAGATCTACACAATTAAGTTAAACAAGTTTTGAGAACATAAGACATACAAAACATTTGCATTTTGGGACAACCCATATCTTCAACGCAATATAAGTTGGACAATGATGAGAAGGCAAATAAAAATGATAAAAATTAATTTTCTAATAACATTCTCATTGCGTTTCTTATCTTCTTCGAAAATCTTGATTTGGTTTCGCAATCCAGGTGTAGCATCTGTACTTCTCTTACCATGTGATTTATCGATCCAACAAAAGTAATCACATCCTCGACTTTCATCGTTCTCCTGAGTTGAAAATAACCCTATTAGTTTATCATGGCTGCCTAAGTACGTAAAACATAAATGAGAAGTACTTTTGAATCTAAAAAGACAAAACTCTTACATAGTGTGGACATCCGAAGAATCGACGACCAGGATTTGCTCTACTACTAGAAGTCCAAACATAAGCTAGATCACCACAGTAGCAATGGGGGTGTCCCTGAAGTGAATTTCTCCAAGGCGGACCACCCCCATCGAACCCGCATGAGTCTTCTCCACCACCAGCCACCATGTGCGATGTACTATAATTTCTGAGTGAGGTGTACAAATTTTTTTTTTTTTTTCTAACTATGGTGGAGATAATGTGTGTCACTCACAAGTAAAGGGGGCACCTGTTTATATATAGGCTGTTCCAAATGAGTTAGTGGTGGGAAAATGAATTTTTTTAAAAAGTTTTCTAACATTATCAATCTTGGTGCCAAAATAAACCCCAATTTCAAAACCTAATTCGTACAACATAATAGGGCATGGCTGATTGTTTCGTTGGGAAGCGTATCATGTCATGTCTCAACCGGTCCTTTCTTTTAAAATAATATTTTAGTGTTGTGTGAATTGACAAGGTCCATCAATTGAACAGTGTACGTCCCATATTACATTACTAAATATTTGTTAAATCCATTAAATAATATTAGTAGGGATGCCAATATTAGTAAACATTAAATATTTTAATTTACGTTGATTGAAATTTAATTTTTCACAATTGTTACTCAAGTTTTGTTGTATTTGTGATAGTTTAATTATTGGTAATAGTCCAAATCGAAAAAACAGTACCGCATCGCACCATTTTCCGCAGTGCGAGTTCTGCGATTTTTAGTTTCGCGGTGCGACTGCGGTTTGAGAAATTGGAAAAACCGCATGTATGGATTGGTTAAAAAAAAAAGGGTCAAAAACTACACTACCGACACTGCAAACACCCGAATATATTATTACCACACTTAATGATATAAAAATACAAACAAATACATTTATAAAAGTCTTGATTAATATTTCTTTATAATTATGTAGTTTTTTTTAATATTATATATAAAAAAAAATAATGTTGTCTACAGTGAACATCCTGTTACTATCAGTATCTCTGTCATGAAGCCGAAAATTACATGTTGGAATATTTTTTACAAATTTACAATTCTTCACGGGGGGTTCGTTATGGTAACAATGAACATCCTGTTACTATCAGTATCTCTGACACACAGGTTAATGCGAGTCACAGTAAGTACTCAGGTTAGCATTGGTGTAGCAGAGTCACTATCCTCAGGATCAACTCACTGAACGTCCTCTCGGGCTAGGGTTCTAATGAGCGGCAGTCAACCTTTCACAGCACTCACACTGCTACAGGCGGTGTTTTTTGGTTAATGCGAGTCACAGTAAGTACTCAGGTTAGCATTGGTGTAGCAGAGTCACTATCCTCAGGATCAACTCACTGAACGTCCTCTCGGGCTAGGGTTCTAACGAGCGGCAGTCAACCTTTCGTAGCACTCACACTTTATTCCGGGGTGTTTTCTGGTTAATGCGAGTCACAGTAAGTACTCAGGTTAGCATTGGTGTAGCAGAGTCACTATCCTCAGGATCAACTCACTGAACGTCCTCTCGGGCTAGGGTTCTAACGAGCGGCAGTCAACCTTTCGTAGCACTCACACTGTTACTGGGGTGTTTTCTGGTTAATGCGAGTCACAGTAAGTACTCAGGTTAGCATTGGTGTAGCAGAGTCACTATCCTCAGGATCAACTCACTGAACGTCCTCTCGGGCTAGGGTTCTAACGAGCGGCAGTCAACCTTTCGTAGCACTCACACTGTTACTGGGGTGTTTTCTGGTTAATGCGAGTCACAGTAAGTACTCAGGTTAGCATTGGTGTAGCAGAGTCACTATCCTCAGGATCAACTCACTGAACGTCCTCTCGGGCTAGGGTTCTAACGAGCGGCAGTCAACCTTTCACATCACTCACACTGTTACAGGCGGTGTTTTCTGGTTAATGCGAGTCACAGTAAGTACTCAGGTTAGCATTTGCGTAGCAGAGTCACTATCCTCAGGATCAACTCACTGAACGTCCTCTCGGGCTAGGGTTGTAATGAGCGGCAGTCAACCTTTCGTAGCACTCACACTGTTACTGGGGTGTGTACTCAGTTCATCATGAAGCGTACCGGATTCACTATTCTACAGTAATGATCATTTAAGTCTAGCGACGGCTACTCTGCGAAGAGTCACGTCAATCATAAGAAAAAAAGGACATTCTCCATAAAAACCCTACAGCACCTAGGGATTTCACCATGCATCACCCATGGTATATTCATCGGAAATGCCCAACTTTATGGATACTTACAGACACATGTGTAAGTACAACTCTAGGGATTGCCCCACTCAAACACTATAAATACCCCCTCAAAGCTCATTTAATGGGGTCGGAGAATCTTGGCTGCTTAAGAGCAAACAGAGAAAAAACTCACCAAGAACATTCTTTGTATTAAAGAGAGAAACATTCTCCCAAGTGTAAGAGCTGTATTAAAACATCCATAAATATCAGTGGCTCGTGGACTAAGGCTCATTAACGCCCCAACCACGTAAAAAGTCTTCATCTCGCTTTCTTATAGCTCATTATTATATTCATATTTTATTAGTTGCCGAAAACCTCGGTCAACAACTAGAGTCACTTCTTGTCTTAAAGTACTATTGTATTCATAACATTATACAGTTTTGTTATTAAATATCTATATTTATATAGTATTCAAAAAATTATTGTAATCAATGGCGGTACTATGTTGCTGGGACCATGGCCCCTCCTCACATTTTGATTTTTAAATGTATATCTATATTAATTGCTTTTTTTTTAAATATATATTTCTTGATAGAAAATTGACTATTTCAAAACTCAAAAGCTCATAAATGGGCCAATGATTATTTATGCTTTTATACTAAAACAATTTTGTTTAGAATTGTATCAATATCGTTCTGGTAGACGTGCTATCTATTTCGGCATCTAAAAAAGTTTTGGAAAATTTTACAATACACCACTCCTTTTTAAATGAATATATTGATGCACCATATTTGTTTTAGAATCTAAATAATTTTCTAGTCAAATTTTTTCTTATGGTCGTGTACGTTATTTCTATTTAAGATATCCTGTAAAATTTTAAGAAATTTGAAAAATTTTAACACGCCGAAAAATAGGATTCAAAAAGTGTGTTGCACACGTGACTATTTTATTTTATAAGCGTGTGAAATAGATTGTTTGAACACTACTTTCTATATTGTAAATTATTCCGAATTTGTCACAATTTTATAGAATATCTTAATTAACTATAACGTAAACGAATATGAATATGAAAAAAATTACACTTCAAATTTATTCTCAATGTCGAAATAGGTAAGGGTGCATTACTGCACCCCTTTTAAGGGGGTGCATTGTAGAATCACCCAAAAATTTTTGGTCTTTTTTTTTTTTCATAATCGCATACGATGTACTTATTTAGGACCATATATAAAATTTTCAAAAAATTTTTAATAGTTTACAGTACCGAAAATAAAGCTCAAATAGTTATTTACCACACGTATAAGAAAAAACAGTCGTATATTCAACTAAATATTTAAACCTTATTTTTTACACTATATACTATTCGAAATTTTCTAAAAATTTTCAATAATTGTAATGTACGCAATTATGGAAAAAATAGTTCACTAAAAGTTGTCACCGAATGCTAAAACAAATACAACCCCTTAAGGGGTATACTATAAATTTACCCTATGCTCTCAATGTACTAAATTCTTCATATTTGTCCTACAAAAGAACAAAAAATCTTTATCCTTATGCTAAAAAAAATCAACATACTTAGGCCCCTCCTAAGACTAAGGGCTGGTTCCGCCACTGATTGTAATCTTGATTCCAACGATTGATACGTTAATGTAATCTTACAAAAAATATTGCAATATTTACTCCAACGAATAATATTTTAATGAAATATTAAAATCGTATTTAAATAAATATTGAGTTTTCATTATTAGTAAACATCCTAATTTAATTTCTTATTCATTTGGCCACACATGTTTAATTGGACATAATATTAGGATATTTGTTGCTACATGTGATAACAATGGGAGCAACATTTACCTTATTTAAATACATAATTTTTGTTTAGCACAGTGAACCAATTCAATGTTGTCCACTTAGAGCATGCATATTGGTTCCAATTACGTCTTCCAAGGAAAAGTTAGTAGGGGGTTGGGTTTGTTGATACTACGTTTTTCAAGGGATTGAAAAAGTCAAATAAATAGCTTTAGGTTATTTGTAGCCGTACCTAGGGTTATATTATTAATTATTATTTTTAAATTTTTGTGAAGACTACACTCAACAATCACATCCACAAGTACTATATATACCCCTCTCCCTCTCCTTACTCCTTCACAATTTCGTAGTGTTTTCTACCCTACAGAACTCACTCCCTATATGTAGACGTGTGTATAATATATTAAAAAAATAAATTATGTATTGTTGTTGCACCAAAGTGAAGATGTGCAAACAGAAGGATTGGTATGCACTGCAACCGTGTGTTGTAGGTGCATCAAGGGAATTTCAGCAATTCAATAAATCATCTCATAACAAATTTTGGTAATAACTCAACTCTTTATGTCTATTTATTTCAATATTATATTATTACAAATTGTTTCTTAAAAATTTTATGTATGTGGTACATGTGTATTCAGGAAATGTTGACGAAGGTTTGGGATGGGTGGACTAGGGTGGCGGGAACTACTTCCAAAACGGCCACCCAAATATGTCATCCTACCGAACCTTAACCTCCCGAGTGCACAAGGCGACCGAGGAATGAGTGTTATTATATTTGACACAACGGTGCGCCAGACTCTTGAAGAAAAGATATGCGGGAGGCGAATGTCAGCGTTTTTTACAGTCTTAGGTCAAATTGCTTCCTCATGTACAACCTACTGATTTGACCGTATATGGATTGATGGGAAAATATTATTAAAATGTTTATTATTTTAAAATACAAAAAAGGTCTTCCTCATTTATTTAAAATTGTTTTTTAGGGTTTTGAAGGATTTGTTGTTTACTTTAAGTGTTGAAATTATTATTTTATTGTAAAAACGTACTTAGCTGAGTTTTACATAGTTATATGTCACATCGTATGTACTGTTTGAGATTCTATTAACATTAAGTTTCTTTGATATTAACCCAGTGAAAATTCAAAATGTATATTTAAATGACACACATTATTTTCATTCATATTGACTTCAAAGGTTTGTATATTTAAATAACTATTTTTTATTTTATTAAAGAAGGTAATACATCCTACACATGTCAACTGATTATTGGACATTAGAATTCAAATACAAACTAATAACAACTTTTTCTCTCACAAATTGTACTAATTTCTTACACGTACAAACTGAACCAAACCATAACAAAACCGGTCAATAGGTTGGTTCAAATTACGTCTTCTAAGGAAAATTTATTAGTTGGTTGGGTATGTTGAAGTAACGGTTTTCAATGCATTGACAAAATCAGGTTTGTATTGGTGTCATATCACCCCATCTTTAGCCGTACTAGTTTCTATTAATTATTATTTTTTAATTTTTGAAAAGACTACACAACACAATCACATCCACAAGTACTATATATACCCCTCTACCTGTCCTTACTCCTTCACACCTCAATTTAGTATTGTTCTCTTTCCTAGAGAACTCACTCCCTTCCTGTACACATATGTGTAGGGATAATATATGAAAAAATAAATTATGTATTGTTGTTGCACCGAAGTGAAGATGTGTAAACAGAAGGATTGGTATGCAATACAACCGTGTGTTGTATATGCATTAAGGAAATTTCAGCAATTCAATCAATCATCTCATAATAAATGCGGGTAATAACTCAACTATTTTTGTCTATTTTTTTCAATATTATATTATTACAAATTGATTCTTAGAAATTTTATGTACGCGCTACATGTATATTCAGGTAATGTTGACGAAGTGTTCGGACTGGTGGATTAGGCTGGAGGGAACTACTTGAGACGCCGCCAAATCTCCCACCCAACCGAACCTACCCAACCTCCCGTAGTCCACAAGGCCATCGGCGGATGAGTGTAATCATATTTGACACAGCCGTCGGTGCGCCAAACACTGGACGAAAATCGACACGCGGGGTGGAAAACTAAAGTCTTGAGTCAGATAAAGCATCATGTGATAATAGTACTGATATTATAGTATATCTCAATACAACCTACATTTTTCAGTGTAAAAAACATCCTAATTAATTTATTTTGGGATACAACTAAGTTATGTACAAATTCTGTTCTATTGTGTATGTCTTTGTAACTGTAAACTTAAATTTTATTTGGAATGGAAATATGTTCACTCAATATGTGCCATTGAGTTTCACTATTTCCAATAAGTTACGAACAACACTTGCAATGTCAGATTTTAAAAAATAATTCCAAAATAAAATAAGTGGATGAGCTAGGGTTTTCAAAGTAGATGGTACACCCTAATGTTGTGACCTTATACGGATTAATGGTACAAAATTAGTGAAATAATGACATATAATTACTATCAAGTAATTAGTAATACCTTTGAAATTATTAATTATTATTTTTAAATATTATTTAATTTGAAATTTGAACTCACTTCACAATTTGGGTTGGATTTTCCAAATGTCTTTTTCCAATGCATTGACAAAGTCATCTTGATTGATAGGGTGTACAGTCTAGTCAAATCAGGTTTTAAATGAAAATATTTAATATTAATTTTACCAACACGGATTCATAACATCTTAATGGTAATGGTAGTTGGGTGTTCACTTTTAATATTGGAAATTTGTAATGTTTAAATAAATATGTGAAAAATTGTAATGTGGTTCCCAAAAATTAATTAGCAAATATATTTGTGACGTATTTCAATGTACGGCAGAAGATGGATCTCCCATATCTCAATAAGTTCAAGTTTGAAAATAAAGTACATCAATATCTCGTGCACAAAAGACGTCACACCGTAAATACAGTATGGTGCAATTATGTTTACTCAATATTTGAATTTAATGAGATAATTAGAAGTTGTTGTCAAAAGTAAACTATAATTTCGTACATATTTATTCGTAAAATACTTATTTTAATACCGTTTCAACCATTTCCTATTTACGAGTTGTACTAAATTTGGACTACTACCCATTCTTAATAGTCCACATTCTTATATTGTTGGGAATTATTTCAAAATTGTCCAAATATTGTAATCTTCTTACCCAAGTATGGACTATTAATTTCCTCTAATTTTAATTTCTGCATACTCACTAAAAAAACCAATTGCTGTCTTATCAATATTTAATTTTCTGTCTACGTCCTACAGTGTACTCACTGACGTTAAATGGAATATTTCATATGCTTTAAATAACGTACGTCAGAGATGTCACAGTGTAACGTCAAATCAAATTCAGTACATGCAGATCTCATGGGATTCCCTGATTTGAGTTAATTAAGATACTATATGCAAACACGAAACCTAGGTATATTACTTAAGGAGATTTAATATTTGTTGGGCTGTAATATACTAATATCACATTTTTGTTATTAAAATTTGGACAAGTGAAATGTTAATAAATTATTGACTACTGAAATGAGTGGATGTCATATCACATTTTTTATTTCACCATTTAAACCATGTACTTATTATTTCAAGATGGTGATGTGACATTTTTTTACTTCAAATCTGAAATTATTATTTAAATCAAAAAACCGTACGTACTATTCTTTTTAATAGAAAAATGTCACATCACATAGTACTTTTTTTATATTACTTAGATTTTGTTTGGATTTGATTCACTCTATTAACATTGGTTATCTAAATGGGTAAATTGGGATTTTTTAGATTGTCGTAAGTGGATATTACCATTGTCAAAATTTATTAACTATTAAATGGTTTAATTGGGAAAAAAAAAATCCATTATTAAATTACATGAACCGAGATTACGTGTACATCAACCCACCAAACCACTATATAAGTAAAGGTTAGGTTTTACAAACTAAGCATTTATTTTGAAACCCCGTTTTACTATTTCCTAAATCAAATGGACCCTTACCAAAACTTCAACCCTTTTGAAACAAGTCCTCCAAAATCCCCACCGCATCCTTTCTCTTCCACAAGACCCGTAGGTACACCGTCACGGAGTCCAAGACTCCGTTCAGCCTCCATGTCAGGATGTCCAAACTGTGCAAGGCTGGAGTCTGTTCTCCACGAACACGAAAAGCTGACAAGGAAGGCTCATTCACGAGCCACGGAGGCCAAGCAGGAGTCGTACAAACTGGCGGAACACCTGTACCATACAGCCCACTTCATGCAAGAAGCCAACACTTCAAGACAAAAATTAGAGGGTATCATGGATGACATTCTCGACTACACCGAGGTGTCCATACCCCACTACCCACTTCATGTAAAACAAGAATCACCAATCACTACTCCAAGAGAAACTCCTTCACGACCAAAGTCCCCGTTCAGAGACAATAGCCCTCCGTCTCAACGGAAGTTCCCTCAAGTTATAGAACTTGATTGAACATCCGTTCGGTTTCAATCGTGGTATTTTATATATATGTAGTGTACTTTTGTTACAACTCATCTCATATGGCCGTTCTATCAACTTTTTGTTATGCCATTTAATGAGATTGAAGAACTTACCTCCATTATATATATAGTTGTGTGTAACTCTACTATATTATTTTAAGTCTATTTTCTTTCTGTTTGCAGTTGTGATTTCACAATGATTCACTTCACTTTTAATTCCACAATTAATTAATGAGGAAAGTGACATTAATACTGCAAAATAAACCGAAGTACAGATTTCATAACAAATACTGATAGTACATTATAGCATCAAAATATAAAATAACATAACTTGGACACTAACACAAAGCATCATTTACTGTTTTTTGGAGAAGTATCCACTCCTTCTTTGTCCCCAACTTCTACATCATCTCCATTTCGGTCCTCACCTTTGTCAGTCGAATCATTCATGTTGTCCTGTTCGGGTGATTTATTTGCACCAGAGCATTCACCCTCATCAAACAGTGAGGAAACAGAATTCAGGATAGCCTCTTCATCATTATCATCATCAGAATCCCACATGCAGGGAAACTCATTAACACAGCAAAGTTGTCTAACTTGCTGCCCATTGAAGCATTGTCCCGTCTCTCCATGTAGACATAAAGCAGAGAAAGCTTCTATGAAAGATTCATAACGAATTATTTTTATGGACGCATCAGAATTAGTGTTTTTGCTTACAGCGTCTTCGTACCTACTATAGATACCTTCATTTGGTCCATTGAAAATAACCCAGTGTGGACCTGAACTCATACTTGATATATGTAATGCTAATAACTAAATTACAAGTTAATTTCTCTATAAACTTGAGGCTGGATTGGAAAACGTCTCAAGTGTGTTATATAAGTCGTGGAGAATAACCCTACAGTACGTTTTTTAGTTAGCTGTACTCAACTGGGATGTACTCCATTGGGCACATCTGATGTGTCAAAAGAGGGGTGGTTAAATTTCTGAATTACACAGTTAAATACACGTGTAGGCGTACGTAGTATGGTCAAATGTCAACATTATTCATCAATCCCGTTTTCCCAGAAAACCTAATGTACTACGGTACTGTTCTAACGTACAACGACGGTTTAATTCATAAGAAGATGTAGGTCAATGGCCCATTAATATCAGCCCAACATATATAAATGGGAGAAACTACCCATTCTACTAAAAAATGTCATCAATTCATACAAAAAAAAAACATCCTTACTTTTCAATCTTTATTGTCCAGAAATACAAAAATGTACTATTACTTTTATCCTGACGTACGAAGTGGTTTAATTCATTAAAAAAGGTTGGTAAAGGCCCATTCATATAAGCCCAACAATTTTAAATGTTACCACCAACCCATACAACTCAACAAAATATCTAAACCCAAAAATCATACAATAACATTATTTTCCAATTAATTTATTCAAAAGTAAATGTAATTGTACTATTTTACTGTTCAAACGTACGAAGAGAGTGGAATAGAGTTTCCAATATTTGAGAGGCCCATTAATATCAACACACTTAAATGTGATCACCAACCCATATTACTCTACAATCTGAGGCATTCAATCTCATAAAATCTAATTTAAATCGACTCACCACTATCTTTCCCTTAGTCTTCATCTCTAATTCTTCGATATCAATAACAATCGAACACTGTAACTCCACTCCAGTACATTAACGTCGAAGGAACAATTGGTTACTTATCAGTAAGTCCTTTTTTTTTATCTTTCTCGAAAACCATTCCTTACCTATTAACTTTATCATTTAATTTGTTAATTCAAACAGATACACTATGGAGGCCGAGTCTCGGGCGAGAGAACATGAATGAGGAACAAACCTACGAATGGGAAAGCATAACAACGAGCTAAACATCACGAAAACCGGTGAATGAGATTCAAATATGTGACGTCCTAGGCAAGAGTCTCGACAAGGCGGGAAAATGGGAAGCATTCTACGAAATGTATGCGAAACGGATGGGTTTCGGCACGAAAAGATGATGTACGACGTTCTCACGGAGTCATCGTAATGCGCGAGTGGGTTTGTTGTTCCGAGGGTTACAAAAGAATCACAATAACGGAAACACAAAGAAAAAGAGACCTCATGATGTCACTAGAACGGATGTCGGGCGGCATTACGTATTTTACTCACACAACCATCTAACACTTGGAAATGCAAAGAGTTCGGCACAATACACAATCACGACCTCGCTTCATCAAGTGAGGTACAATTTTGAGATCATACCGAGTAGTGTCCGATGGCTTGCTTGCCCGAGTTAGGTCGATGAACTCGGTTGGAATTAAAGCGCCAACATAATGTCTCATGTTGCTTTGCAAAGTGGAGGTTACGAGAGAATGCCATGTCAACTTCGAGATGTCTACAACGGGGTTGCGGTGCCAAGCGAGAAGAAAAGATAGAGACGGACTCGGAAGGAGCGTTGGGATTTCTTGATTGTCTCGCGAGAGAGGGATCCAAATTTCTTCGTTGTATATCGGGTGGACGAGGAGAATCGATTGGCTAACTTATTTTGGGCGAGATGGAAACTCACGTGTCGACTATGTGGCTTTTGGGGATGTACTAGGGTTTGATACCACCTACATGACAAATGAGTACAATAAGCCTCTCATTGTTCTCATTGGCGTAAACCACCATTTCAACACATGCAACTTCGGGTTCGCTCTACTCCTCCCCGAGAAGCTTCCATCCTATCGTTGGCTACTTCAAAAATTTCTCGAATGCCATGGAGATAAGAAGCCAAATGTTGTAGTTATCGACCAAGATGTGGCCATGAAACGGGCCATCATGGAACACATGCACGATGTGACACACCGTCTATGTGCTTGGCATCTCAATACAAATGCTTCCAAAAAGGTTAAAGATCCGATCTTCTTGAAAATGTTTAAAGATCTAATGTACAACTACTACGAGGAGGAGGATTTCGAAGCAAGATGGTTAGACGTCGTCGAAACCCAACAACTAACGAGATAATGAATGGTGCCAAACAACATTCGACACGAGAAAACGATGGGCGAGAAACTTATTTAAGGGGTTCATTCGTTGCGGGAATGAGAACCACACAACGTTGCGAATCGATCAACTCAAATTTCTAAAAAAAATTTTTAGAGAAGAATTATTGCTTGCGCGAGTTCGTAACAACCATAGATATGACGGTCTCAAAGCTCGGACACAACGAGAGCGCTGAAATGACTTCAAAAGCGGATGCACTCGACCTCACCCACCTAATCCTACATGCTTGACAACGTACTACAACCAATGTGCTGAATTCTACACAAGAACTCTGTACCACAAGGTTGCTTTGAGCGACTTGATTTAGAGAATAATTATTTTGTCATAAGTGAGGAGCAAGAAGGAGAGTGGCGGATATACACCATTGGAAAGTTTCGGCATCCGAAGTCCGATACCGAGTTCATTACCGTGAAGGCCAACGAGCACTACACCGTAGCCGCATGCTATATGAAAGTCAGGGGTACCCTTGTAGACATTTATGGGCTACAATGAAAAGATTAAACATCAGAAGAATACCTAATACTCTTCTCATGAAGCGATGGAGCAAATCCGCGAAGACAAATCTCCACCTACATTTTAACCCCCCGGCCCAAGAACAACAACACATTTATGAGATGGCTAGGTTTGGATCTCTCAGCTCATTAACTTATAACTTGACTTTCTATGCAAAGAAAACAGAGAGGATTCGTACACGCGTGCAAAGGAAGAGATTGAACGGCTAACTCTAATGTTGAAGGAAGAATTTGAGATGAGTTCCAATCCGAAGGACGTACGCCACAACCTGGAAGATATCGTAACAACCCCAACATTATTAAAGACCCTGAAGTTGTGAGAACAAAGGGTACGGGAAATCCAAGGGAAGGACCGAACGGGAGCGTATCCCAAGAAACTCAAGACATTGTCGCATTTGTCGCTCATCAGGCCATGATTATCGGCGGTGCCCAAACCGTCAACAGAATACTGGATCTCAGGGGCAACAGTCAGCACACAATCAACCAACAACTGACTCATTCAATGAACACTCCAACGCGTATTTCCCTGAACCGCCTTCCACCACACAAGAATCATACTATGGTCATTCATATATATAACTAGCTATTTTTAACCGTTGATGTTTTAAGGTTTATGACTCTAGTTATTGCTTCAAAAACTCTACATTTATATACTTCATGTTATGTTTGCCGTGTTTAAGGTATTTATCTCAACAAATCTCAAATTTATAATTAATGAACAAATAAATTATTTTACCCAAGAAAATTCAATCTTATAAGGTCAAAAATTTCCATAGTAATTGTATTTTTTTATACACAATAATAAAAATAAAAATAATACACCAACTTAAAACTCAATATATACCAACACATAATTTCATAATTTATAACAAATTATTCTTAACAATGTACTACGAAACAAATATGAATGTACTCTGTACGTGATATTTTGTACTCGGTACGTGATATTTTGTACACTAATTTTACTAAACAGCATGCATAAACAATTAATGTACTCGGTACGTGATATTATGTACTCAACTACAATTCCAAAATTACATACATGATGTAAAATACCAAAATAACCCCACTCCGACAACATGGACCCACTGCCTACAGTATATTTGTACAATTAACTGCCACGAACAGTAAAGCTGTTGTACTTTTTTTTACTTTAACTGACGTGAACAGTAATTAAATTGTACCTTTTTATTTTTTAATTAAAAATACAAATTTACAACCGGTTACCTAACCTAGAATAACCGGTTGCCAACTTAAATAAATAATTAAAAATTATAACTATTCTAACGTGGGACCTACCTGCCGTACACGGATTCCATTCCGTGTTTTGCACATTTGGGCACAAAATCGGCTGCCTATATATATATATATATATATATATATTATCAGACAAGTTAGCAGAATTAGAGTACAACAGCACCCCTCAGAAAAGAAAATTGAAGAAAGAATAAGGAGCTATTTTTTGGTGGCCAACTTATATAGCTTAGCTTGTATATCTATATAGCTAGCTACTTAAGCTTTAAGCTACCGTCAGTTGGGACCTCCCGAAAATTGAGTAACTATTTCGACAAACATCAAATATATACATATGATCATCATATATCTCCACAAAAATAAAAATAAAAAAAAAGCATAAAATCATAAAATTAAGAAAATTTGTACATTCTTCTTCAATATCAAAAGACCGACGATGAATTCTTAGCATCTCCAATAAATTAAACATTAAAAAAGAAAAAATCGAAACTTGTAATAAAGAAGAATAATGAAAAACCTGATGATGATGACAATTAAGAAGAAGAAGAAAAAAAAGTTGAAACAAAGAGAAAGATCGATATCAGGATGCATATAGTGAGAGATGGAGAGAGAGAAAGAGAGCCAAATTAACTGATGATGGAATAACATGATATTGATCATGAAAGAAAGTTTTCTTTTGAAAAGAAAAGATAAGAAAGAAAGAAAGAAAAAAAGAAAAAAAAAAGAAAGTTAATAAGGTGGTCTAGGTGTTCCCCAGTAGCCCTGATCCGAAGTCAATTGGCATGAATTCAACAAATTCTGAGGCACGTTATTATGGAATAGAGAAGGGTTTGGATCTTGCAATAGTTGCTGAGACTGAGATGGCTGCTGTTGTCCTCCTCCCGATCCAGCTCCTCCGATTCCAGGCGATTCCATTCCTCCGCTTCCACCGGGAATCGAAACCTGTCCTTCATCTTCCTCAAGTGGAAGCCTCTCATACGCAGCATTACCAAACGAAGCCGCCATAATAACAACCGGACCCGAAGCCATGAGTGGGCCCACAACACTCCCACCCACCACCTGGCCTTGTCCCCCAGCCAAGTAAATAGTCAACCCAGAAGCTGCCGGTGGAGCAGGCGGTGGGAGAAAAGATCCCGATAGGGAAAGAATCTCAAACCTTCCATGTAAGGTCACCACGGCTCCAGGAGAAGCCGGTTGCCTTAGTGTGACATTAGTAACAGTTCCGCTGCCGCTGAGGATGCAAATCCCGCGCTGGCGGCGGCGAGCGAAGGCGGACATGCTTTCCATGATGTCACAGCTGTTGGCGATTTCCATAACGTGGGATCGGAGGGCGTTGGCGCTGTCTCGGGTTATGATGATTGGGGGTTTCGGCTTGTTCTTCGATCCCGCTGGACGTCCCCGGGGTCTTCTAGTGATCTCTGAATCTCCACCTGATCCTCCTCCGCCACTACCGGGGGAGACTAATAAGTCTTTCCCTTCAATGGCGTTGTTTTCGTCTCTGTCCCTTTTCATTCCTCCTCCGCGGTGGTTTAAACCGCCACCGCCTCCACCACTGCTGTTTTGTTCGTCCTCAGAATTTTGTTGCTGATGTTGGTGGTGCTGTTGGAATTGGTGGTGGGGATGGTGGAGATGAAGATCTCTTGCTAAGAAAGGAGGCGGTAGTGGACGGCCATGAGCAGCAGCAATTGGATCCATATTCTTTTAATTTTGTTTTTCAATTTCTGATACTATATACTCACTTGCTCAAATCGATAACTGAGTGAAGAGAGAGAGGGAGAGAGTTAATACTAGCTGGAGAGCTGATCTTAATCTCTATTTTTTTTTCTTTTATCTTTTGGGATGTTGTGCTGAATCAAATATGGTGTGTATAATACTATACTAACCTTCACCAAGAAAAGGGAAAATTGAAAAGGGGAGGATAAAGTTAGCTACACAGAAGTTTCTTTTTCCTTCAAGTTCAGCAAACCCACCAAATTTTCAACTGAAAGAGTTGATAAATCCTCATCTTTTAGATCCCTTCCAGAGCAGCTTCCAAACAAAGCTCATGTGAGGTTTTATCTTTTTGCAGAGAGAGGTTTCTTTATATTTTTCAGAGTTTCTCTCTTTCTCTCTCTCACCAACTATATGGAATGAAAGCTTAATAAGTTTGGGTTTGAGAGCGAATTAGAAAGAAGAGAAGTGAAAAACGAGAGACAGCAGCTACTAGTAAGAAGAAATATATGAATGGATTGGGTATAAGGAGGTTTTGAAGCTCTCTACTGCTTGCTTACACATTTTTTTATTATTAATCTTTTATTTTATTTTTAAGAGGTTGAGTTGATTTTTATTTATTTATTTATTTATTTTATTTTTTTTTTATCGGGGGTTGTAGAACTGTAGAGAAGTAGTAGTAGTAATGTGTTGTTGGGTTAGGGTTAGGTCTAAGGAATCGGATCGATGATGGGTTTGGTTCTGGTAAGACAGCGTGCGCATGGGCGGTGTGTGGACCCCACACCCTTCCCCTTTCTCTCTCCTTTGTCTAACCCTCTCTTGAGGCCTGAGGGTCCCAACACCCCATGTTCTCTTTCTATATGTGTGTGTCTATATCAATAGGATTGATTAAAAAGCCTGCATATAAGATCATCCTGTCCGGTTCTCTTACTAAAACATCACTTTCTTTCTCCATTTATTTCTTCCTCCAATGCTACATTTTCCATCTTTCAACTAAATTAACTTAGTACTTTATTATGTTTTAAAAGGAAAAATGTACATATAATACGGAAAGGAGAAGAAAAAAAAAAAATAGGAACCAATTTTTTTAATATGTATAGTCCCTATCTCAGCTATTTTATGGGTTAATTTAATTATGTCTGATTATTTTCTATAATAATGTTCATTTAATCCAGTAGGCAAGTAGCTAGGCTTATAGCTATGTACATCACTGCAAAGCAGGTGTACTAAATTATTGAATATGTCATTTCTGTAACTCCCGCGCATTTATTTCCGAAATTTCAAGTATAGCTAGACATTAATTATCTTTTTTAAAAGAAAAAACAGTGTCACACTACTTCTCATTATCTTACTACCAAACACCACTGACGACTCATGCAGATGTGAACAAAAAGAAAACGTAAAAAAAAAATAAAAATAACTTACATTTACAGCAGTCAAAGTAAAAAAAATGCTTATCTGGTAAATTTAATAAATGGAACTGCAAAATTATCATTGAAATAGTCTAACGTTTGTGTTGAATTAATTTTTTCATCAGTTAATTTTGTTTTTTGAGTTTACCAAAAACGAAAAAATCAAAATTGACCGAGGAATAAATAATTAATGAGCAGAAAAGCCAAAAAGAGAGAAGCGTTTCTAACATGTTATATATGTGTACTGTACTAGTAATAGTATTACTATATAACATCTCTTTTGTTGTTGATGTCGTTTGTGTCCGTTACCACAACCACTTCTTCCTCTCAATCTCCACCATCACTCACCCACCAGCTTATACATTTTTAAGGCATATTCTCTCTCGATTTCAGAGGTGGGCTTTTTCGTATTTCTAGCGCCATTGGCGGGGTACTTTTGGAAAATTAAATTAAATATGGTAAAAAAGTGGGGCCCAGCCGAACAATTCGGGTCAAGAGAGTCAGGGCGTGTCTTAAGGGCGACTCTCGTTTTAAGGGTTTTTATTTTTGGGATGTTGATGTTTTTGAAGTTTGTTTGGGACCCACGCGCTGTTTAGACAGTGAGGATTAAAACGTAAGACGTGGCTCTTCCCCGCTCATTTTAGTTTTTTTCCACAAACAGATGCCATCTCTTCTTACTTTTTATTTTTATTTAATTTATTATTTACGTCTAGATTTTTTTTTTTCGAAGAGATTTACGTCTAGATTTTATACAGTGTTATTAATACAATGGTTCTTACATCTTATAACAAAACTACAAGAATCATTCTCTTTTTTTCTTTTTTTGAAAAGGCTACGAGAATCAATCTTAAATTTACAAATCATTAATTTGTGACAAATCATATACAACTCTCATAATATATAGTACTGATCAATATTTGTACAAAATTTTCAATGACACGTAATTAATTTGGCATATAATTAAAATTTTACAATAATTAGATTTTATATTGTAGTTACTTTCCATTTCAGTTAATTATAGGACCACAACTTTACTTCTTATGTAATATTCTATTTAAGATAATCCTATACCATGCTTATTTTTTCTTATCTTTTTTGAAAGGGATAAAATCGCAAATTTGTTTAGGTTAAGTTTAAGTAAAACATACATTTTAAGTACATATGATTTTTTTTAAGAAATAAAAAAGCCTCATTAAAACTTCAAGAGTAATAAACTCAATAAACTATAAAAAGAAAAAAAGAGTATCGAACAATAACATTAATCATAAGAGTTTATCTATAAAGCAGTAGCAATACAATCTTATAGTACGTAATCGAATCACCAAACATAATAATCATTCAAAGAAAATGCTAATTTAACTAAAATGTGACTCGTATTATTAGAAGTCCTAAGAAAATACAAGAAATAAATAATTATAATAAATAAAAATATTTCTAACAGTGTAATATAGATAAAATTGATAACCTTACATATATTTTAATCATATGTAATCTTACATATAATTTTAGTCAAAGTAGTTTTAAAAAAAATAATAAGGCTAAAAAAGAATTGAAACGAAAGAAAATTATGTAAACTATTTACTTATTTTATTATATTAGTTGTTGAGGTATTAACTCAAGTTTCACATTAAAAAATTATATATATAAGAATTGTTTTAAGTATAAGTATTCACCTGTTCCATTAGTATATATGAAGTCTTTTGGAATAGTGCTTACAAAAATAAATGGGCCAGCTGACAATGTATGTATGTGGTAGTTTAGGTGAGTTTATTAACCCAACAAGTTGGATGAATAAGTCCCAAATAATTAGTATTAGAGCCAAAACTTCAGGAGCGCATTGTGTTAGGCTATCTCTACCCTATGTTCTGGATCACTATTATGTTCGCTTTTCGATGTTTTAGGACAGAATTACGCTCGTTTTCTATGTTTTCAGGTGTCTCGAAATTATGGAGGCCCCGCGATACAAAAGTGCAATAAAAGACAAGTGGAGCCAAGAAAAACGCAAATTTGATGCTCGGACACTTTTGGTCGCGACGAGCCTGACCATGGCCGCGGCCATAACTCGAGAACAGAGAGATCATTTTTGGGGGCTTCAGAAGCCGCGGCGAGAGCTTTCACCGCCGTGGCCACGTCATCAGTCGCCGCGGCGGACGAGGCCATGGCCGCGGCGAGAGCCCGTACAAGCGAGAGTAATTTCGTCCGTTGAACCCTGAAAACGAGAAATAAATAGAAAACTGCGATTGAAAATTAAGGGAGGCGATTTTGAGACCTAAAACGCAGTGGAGAGCGGCTAGAAGAGCAAAGTGAAGATCGAGAGTTATTCCACCAACAGTTTCTTTCTCTCTTCCTTTTTAATTTCTTTATGTTGAATTCTGTTTTAGAAATGGTTATGGATTTGAACATGAGCTAATCTTCCATT
Source organism: Cannabis sativa (assembly GCF_029168945.1). Taxonomy (NCBI): domain Eukaryota; kingdom Viridiplantae; phylum Streptophyta; class Magnoliopsida; order Rosales; family Cannabaceae; genus Cannabis; species Cannabis sativa. The sequence goes on along the minus strand of NC_083601.1, from coordinate 35,129,307 downwards.
TAGGGAAGATGATGAATGTTTATTAAAGTTTGTCCTAGTTAATGTTAATTGCCATTCCTGTTCATTTTGATTGTGTATTATCTTTATTTGTGTTATTTTCTTGTTAAAGCTTGATCACCCTTTGCATGTCTATGATCTCAATTCGAAATCTGAAAAGTGAGAATTGAGAATGCTAAAATTTGGATAACCTAAGTTTTTTTAGAACGAAGGTATTTACATGACTTTTGTGATTTCTTAGATTATTGCTTAATGCAGATTTTAGACCATTCTAATTAAGAGATTAATTAGAGAACACGAGATCTAGAACCTAGAAGATCTGAAGGGTAATTTGAATAATCTGTCATTCACAACAAGAACTGGAATAGTAATTAGGCATTAACAATTGGGTAAACTTATCAACAAGATTCTCTTCCCTATCTTCTCATTTCTGATTAATTTTATTGTCTCTTTTAGCTTCTTGAATTTTTATTCGATTATTGAACTTGAAAAAAATATTGATTTGCCAAATAGAAACATAGATTTAATCTAGTGGTACTCAGTCCAATTCCCTGTGGTTCGACCTCACCTGTGTGAGCTTACTACTTGATTACGTACACTTGCGTATTATTTATAAAATTTGTAACATGTTGCATGTGAGAGGCCTTCTATGTGACCTCGAGATAGAAATTTGTGTTTGGTGTCTTGCCTTGTGTCGAAAGTCTTCTAAACAATGTTAATGGTCAAACGACGCTACAAGATGGTTTTGCTAGAGAGGAGAATTGTTAGGGTATAAACCCGAATCCCACATTTGAAGAATACGCAAGAATGCTCGTGTGGGAGCTTAGGTAATTGCCAGAGAGATCCTACATTAATTTACTTTTTAAATAGACACCACAAGTAGTTACATGATTGACATTAGAGGTGTGTATAAAATGATCTAATTCAATAGTAATTGATCGATCCAATTATAACCGACTGCCAAAAATATTGAATATCCAATCGTGATTAGATCCGATTGGGTGTTATTTTTGAATATCTAATTGAATCGAATCGGATGTTGGATAGGGTGTCCAAAAATTAAATACATCCAACATCCAATCAAATTAATTGGTATTTTTATTATTTTAATTTGAATGAGTAATTAGATTTAATATTATTATATGTAAAATATATATGTATATATGAAAATTAATATTAGAAATTTACTCTATTTTTCTTGAATTGGATGGATCTAATCCAATGCAGTACATACTTAATTTAAAATATTGGATATATCCGATCCGATCTAAAAAATACTAGATCTAAAATATTTAATGAATGTTGAATTGATTAGATGACTGAAATGAATTAGATTAGATAGGATGATAAAATCTAACATTTAATATATATATAATTGAATCAAATTTGAATAGACCTAAAAATATTGAATAAAAAAAAACACTCCTAATTGACATGATATATATTTACTCTTACTCTCTCATCAATTTTTACTCACATGATATGCAATATATATATTTTAATAAATTAATCTTCATATATGTTATATATAAACCTTCCTAAACCTTATGTATACCTATATATGATTTCTAAAAGAGAAAAACACATAAAACTAATTTTAAAAATGCAATGGTCGTCAAATAATATTAATTGACTAGCTTTTTAGACAACCTATTATTTAGATTAAAAGAGACATTTTGGATAAGTTTGATTGGGTTCTTATATATATTATACATTATATATATAAACAATATCCAACTAAAATATAAGTATGTATAAGCCACTTAAGTAGTACTGTCCAATATATAGTATAACAATATTTAAGAAGTAAATTTATATTTATGATATATACATGTCTTTGTTTATATTAATCATGAAAGATTCCCAAGTACTACTAATATATAGGAATAATAATTATATTCAAAAAGTGCATTATATTTATATAAGATAATCCGTGCATTTTTTTCTTCATTTATTTCTTTTAAGTGAAATTGTTGTTAATTAAATTGAGGATTAATAAATATTATGGATGTGTTATTGTTTGGAATAGTGGAGATGAATGGTCACAACCATAGGAACAAGAATTTAAAGGGTGCAGATATGGTCAGACAGAGTTGGATACATATTTTGTCTGCATGCATGCTTATGAAGATGCTTTTTCTAGCTAATCTATTCTATATATAAATATCGATCGATCTCATGACCACGTAATGGTAATTGGTAATATTGGTATAATGGATACCCAAACCCCAACTCACGTGCACGTGCTCCCTCTCCTTTTGCACGTGATGACGTAATTTTTCTCAGTACTCCCAAATCCCAATTTGCTTCCCATTCAAGCATCATTACTGGTCACTTCCCGGATTGCAAGGAAAGTATCTTTGAATCAAAGTCACGCCTCTCTGTTTTCGTTTTTTTCAGATAATTTTAACTATTTATATGTTAACCACTTTTTAATTTATTCGGAGAAGATACAATAATAATAATAATTGAATATATTTCCTTAATTATATTGCATTAAAAAATAGATAAATAATTATTTATTTATTTAGGAAATATTATAAAATTTATCTATACTAATCAATAAATAAAATTAATTATTTTATTCAAAGAAAATTAATTATTTATTTATAAAGATTCAATAATCATATGAATGCGCATTATGTAATAAAAAAAAAAAGAAAAGAAAACTATGGTCAAGAAAAAAGTTAAATTATAAATTTAATATTATTTATATAAGTATTTTATCATTTTTTATGTTGAGCCAAGTTTTATATATTACACCCGAATCAGAACCAATCTTTTTTATTTGATATTTCATTTATCGAGGTTATAAATAAAGATAAATGAATCGTGTCATATTGTGTGTGTAAAACAAAATTGAGAGAGACTGAATATTAGAAAACAAAACACTTAGCTCGTATATACATATAGGTTGAGTCTAAATTAGCTTAAATATATGTATTTGACAATGTTATACAGTTTCAATTCAATGATTAATTAACTTATATAATTTTTGCAAATATTATAGAAGTACTAATTAATTAATTAACAAATATAGAGACATTTACATTATAATTTTATTTTATTATTTTTATAATTGTGGTACTTTGTCTCTTTCTTAAATTATAATTTAACTACAATAAGTTTTCTGCATATGAATGTCATGTTTAAAGTTATATTAGAAGAAAAATAAAACAAAGCAAAACGCGTTCTACGCCCAATATGGAAAAGTATGTTTCACTACTTTATACTACTTTTCCTCTGTTTTCAATTTTTATTTACATCTTTTAAATTCAACAATAGGCTAACTTTTTGTTATCATAGAATATGATACAATAAACAAAAGCTTAATATATTTTTCTTTCGTATATATATATATATATATGCTATATCAGTTCAGTCCACTCCTTGAAAAAAAAGGTATATAAAAAAGAGTAGCCATCATCGGCAGTACTTGATTCTTTTATTTCTTTTTTCTACTAATTATTATAATTAGGTAAATATGAGATTCTTTCTTCCATAAGCCATGTAGTGAAAGGTTGCACATAAATTAATATGAAAGAAAAAACAAAGTAACTAATTAATATAACTCATATTTATCTACTTATATTCAATTTCCGCACGTGATTTTTATACATTTCTCAAAATTATTTATATCGATGATGCTATTCATATAAGATATTATTTAAGACTATAAGAGCTTATTTTTAATTTTATATAGAATAATTATATATAAATTTTAGATAATTATAATCATATATTATATATTAAAAAGTATAATTGATTTCGTGATCATAGTAATAGATAACAAATATTAAAGTGATCAGATAGAGAGAGAGAGATCATCACATATAATACATCCAATAACACATACACGGTACACCAAGCCATATGAAATATTATATTTGAGAAAATATATATAGGCATGTGTACATAAATGAGTAAGAGTAACATATCTATATAATAAATAAGTACTAAATTTTTGGGTTTTGAAAAATGTTCCCGCTTGGTGAGTTAGCTAGAGAAGTAGCTAACTAGGCAATAATACATAAAATATATATATAAGATGATCAGAGAAGCAAAGAGGGTTGATGGGTTTTAGAAAGAGCAGATGGCGAAAGGGCAAGAATTAATGATAAATGAGAGGAGAGGGGTTTGACTGCATCGGTCGATGGGGCTGGTTGTAGTTTGAATGGCAAACCAGAGCGTGTGGGCTTGAATGAAATGAATTTGAGAGTAAAAATTATTATAACCAAATATTAATAATATATATATATAATATAATAAGGACGTGACATAATGCACTTAATTCACAGAGACAGATCAGTCTTTGGTTTTCAGTATATATCAGAGAGAAATAAGTTAAGAGCACGAGTGACTTGAGTGAGTGAGCAGTGAGTCCTTCCTACCTAGCTAGACTAATACTCTTTAAAATAAACAATATTGTTTTTTAAAAAGAAAAAAGAAAGAGTAAAAAAAGCTTATTATTATTATGAGAGAGAGAAGCCACATTCACAATGAGGCAGAGAAGGCAAGGTCGAATGGAATCATAGCTAATTGGGAGAGAGACTCCACACTGTCTCCACTCTCCCCACGCGCTGAATTCCATGCTGTAATTGATATTAATAATTTATATTTAAATTTTATACGATGGAAAATGTTACCAGAGACACTTGACAGCACTATAAAAAATAATAAAATTATCAATAAGACCGATAAAATGGATCAGACACGATAACATGATTTGAAATTCGCATGAGAGTTAGCGGGTTTAGGTTTGTCTTAAATGGGTTCGAGTCGTGTTCGAGTTGACTCGTCTAACCCGTTTAATAAGCGGGTCGTGTTTGGGTTGACACGACTAACATGATATTTACCCGTCTATTTAAAGTTATTTTAATACTTAAAGGTGTTATAAATAGGTTATAAATGTGTTGAATACTAGTATATCATAAACGTGTTATTGGTTGACATGCTTAAACAAAATATATGTTTTAAACGGATTACACGGGTAGTATCGCGTTAACCTGTTTATAAACGGTCGTGTTCGGGTTTTATTTTTTGACACAATTATTAAACGGATCGTATTCAAATCAAGCATGTACCTATAATACACGAGTCTCAACAACACTACTTGCCACCTTAAAGTGTCCGGCAATGGTCATTCTGTATATTTGGAATTGACTTTGTAATTGCTACGATATATAATAAATTACTTCTAGTAACTATACTTTATATTTTAAAGAACAAGAATAATATAATATTGACTACCTTCTAGATTATTTCTGATTTGCTATTAATATTAGATATCGAAGTTTAATTTACTCAAGTTTATTTTTTTTGTCTACTTAATACTTACCACAATAATAATTAATAGCGTATATTGTTATTATATGCGGTATATTATTATTATATGCGCTATCTAAAGTGTCTCCATAAAAAATTATTGTAATTGTCTATATTGTTATTAATGTTATCTGCAGTATTAGTAGTACATAACATTCAACATCTTATCTTTAATTTATTTAGTAACTACATATATTATAATGACTATATATACCACACAATCAAAATTCATTTAACTATTCATTCTTCCAACAATTAAGAAATTAAATACAAAATAAATATATATTTTTTTGCACTATATAGAAGAGACCTTTCCGACAATCTCTTCAATGAATAACACTTAAACCGTTACAATTGCTATTCATGATCATTACATTCTTCAACACCACGCAAATAAGGATTTTGGTTGAAAAATTTATTATTTAGAGATCCAAAAACCAAGAAAATTAAAAAAAATAAAAAATAATTATATTACATATACAGATTGTCACCAAACAAAACAAACACCGAGATCAATGACTCACATCACATCGAAATTAATATATTAAATTTTAATTTCCTCAAACATTAAATTACCAATCAAAACTAGCTCTTTCTTAGTACTTCTGATCTATATATAGTAAAAACCGATATCGAGCCGTACTTTTCTTCATGATGTGGTTTTACTATATAAATATATTTACCATGAGCGAATATAGTACTATATTATATATTATATACACCTACATTTATGATGAATCAATAACAAGATATATCGATCATATACGTACACAAGTGGCACGGTACTCTTTATGAATAAATGTGTTGCGGTCCGTCATTGTAGCCCTTCATTAAGGCTCATATATAGATTAGCTTATTATTAATATTATTATCATTTTTCCAAGCTGGTTCGATTGAATTCATTCATGAACGAGTATATGGGAATGGGAAAGACGATGTTAGCATGGCAGAGAGAGAGAATAATATAATAAAGAATTATAGATCACAAACAGATGAGTTTTGTGATTGGACTAAGAATTAATATTGAAGAATCTTAACGAGAAGGAAGGGGGTCCAATCCGGGACAACCGCTCCGCCTTCTTCTCCTCTGCACGTTAGCTCTCTCACACCTTATTGATCCATCTTTTTATTTTTTAGTTTTTAAATATCTTGACTCTCTCTCTCTCTCTATCTCACACACATTAATAAACAAGTATACATATATATTAATCGATGATAAAGACAAGAAGGTTAGATAATTTTAGTGGTAAGACAGCGTATACCATTCCTAATCTCTCTCTCTCTCTCTCTCCATCTGTAAGCAACCGATTAAGTGAGAAAGCATATGTACACATTTATGCTATTGCTATACACATTATATTAAATTGGACTTGATCATAACAGTACATGACATGTCATGTAGTGTTAAAACATTACTAGCTTGTCAATTTTTGAAGCATGCTCCACAGCCACTCATTAATCGTAAGAGTTCCTTAGCAATATTCTTTATTAAAATATAAAGGAGTATTTTATATATTTATATAAAACAAGAAATTAATAAAAACATCGTTTTGTAGAGGCAGTCAACGGTGCTGGCGCCCACCAAGCACCAACTACTCTTTTCCTAGGTACTGAAATCCAAAGTCGCCTTCATCACCAAACACCTTTTTAGCTAACAGTTACATCCCCACTACTTGATCCTTCTTTACTACTTTTTCTCTTTTTCAATACCAAAAATAATAATCTCTATATATATATGTATGATTATCACCATATGTGTTTAATGTTATATTATTTTATATAATATAATATTTAGATTAAATAAATTAAGTTGTAAATAATTAAGTGTGACAAAGTATTAATTTTGTCAAATTGTAACATACATTATGGAGTTACAAAATGTATGTAGAATGATCACAAAATAGGAGTTGCAAATCCTTTAAATTGATGATCACTTGAATATGTAACTCTCATCTTTTTTTTCACTCTTAAATTAGTAAAAGATGTTACTAATTATTTATGAATGTGAATGAATGATAGCTATTAAAAATATAGTTGTTGGAGACTTGATTAAGGTGTATAAATGGTTCAAAATCAAGTGGGAATGATTTGGAACACTTTGGAAAAGAATTGGCCAAAGCTGAAAAAATGGTAACTAGTAACTAGTTACTGTTTTTTTCAGCATATTATTGCCCACGTTTTTGAAAGTTTGAGAGCCTTTGTAACAGCCCAAAACTCCTCCAAATCACCCAATTAATAACATAAATGCCCAATTTATGATTGGTAACATCCAAGGGCTTTATGGTGATCATTCATGTTCATATGAGAGTGAAAACTCTATAAATAATGGCCATATTGTTCACTTGCATAAGAAGTAGTTGAAACCATTTGTTGTGGTTAGAACCTTGTGAGGATATGCTCATCCTTAGACACTAGGTTGAGTATATGAGGCTTGATAAATCCTTAAGAGTATTTCTAGAGTTTCCCTAAGTGTCCATATGAGGGAGGAAATGACTTTTAGGACAAAGGTCCTTGAGCCTTGGTCAAGCTTTTTGTGTGTTATCCTTCTTCTTCTTCTCTAGCTTTCTTGTAATCTTGATAAAATATTTTTATTTGTATTTTGAGTATTTTGATTGTAATCCTTCTATTATCTCTTGTAATGAGAATTTTCCAACAATCTAAAAGTCATTTATGTGGCATATTCTTCTTTCTAAAAGACATGCCATGAAGGTCAAACAATCAAAGAAAATTATTCATGGGGGAGAGCATCAATCAAGATCATGAGAAGGAAAATATGTGGTAAGAGATTCAAGCCATCCATGGGTAAGCATGGTGGATTTATTTTGTGATATCTTATTTATTTAATAGTATATATATTAACATATTCATATGATGAGATATGATATTTTGGTAAAAAGTTTTTACATGTTAATATATATGATATGTGTATATTATATTATTATATATAAAGTGATATATAATATTATAATTGAGATTATAACATATTATTATATGTATATATATGAGAGAGAGATATATATATATCATATAATATGTGACATATGTGAGTTATATGTATATTATATGATGAGCATGAGATATAATTACATATATATATATATATTTGTGAGAATAAATATGTAGAAATTGTGATTTCTATATACATGCATATATGATATATATTATGTGTATATGATATATATTGTGTATATGCATATTAATGTATTTGTATGTTAATATATATGATATGTAACATATATATATTTAATTGTGGAATTAATATTGATATTTTGTATATGTTATTTATGATAGTATGGTAACATATATACAATATTAATTAATATAAAATTATTTGAGAGTTATAATTTTATGGGTTATATATTAATTTTGTGTATTAATATATGTATATAAATTATCATATTAATATATGTACTATATGGTATGATAATGGAGATGATGATAAGGAAAATTTGTTCATTCTATCATTATTATTGTGAAACTATATTATGATTAAAGATAGTTACTTGGAAATGAAGTTTCATTTTGGTGATAATCATCTCATTTTATGAGATAAGGAAAAGTGAACTATGTGAGTTACACTTTTTTGTGTTTGTTCATTTCATAGCAAGAGCATAGTGATCAAAGTGGATCTAAATTGTAAAATGAGCTCATACAATTGGAAGGACAATTTTAGACTCAAAGAAAGTGGATCATTGTGGATTCAAATAATGAGATAAAAGATTATAAAATTGGAGAAGCAATTTTGAATCTTAAAAAGTAAAGTGGTGAAATAAAATTGATGAGAAGTAATTTTGTTAACTTTGGACTAATCTCAATGAGGAGATAACCATAAAATTGAAGAAATAATTTTATCATTATGTGAATTTTGTGTTATCTATTAACAAATTTTAAGTATAATTATAAAGGACAAATAATGGATAAAATAATTCTATTAATTTGTAAGTGGTATTTGGAGAGATTATCATGTGATATCGAAAGGTTCATGATAATTTTGAGTGCACATTATTTTGAAAGATAATGTGTAGAGAACAAAATAAAATAAAGAGATTTATTTTAAAGTGATATGTGGTATTTTAACTTTATGGTTAAATGTGGGGGTGAGATTTGAGTTTAATCAAATTTATTGAGAAATTATTGATTATATATATGTGGTTTTGAATTTAATATTCTAAATTAATATTTTGCTATGTGCATATGTGAAATTTTGACATATTTAGTGTCAAAATTTGGTGGTAATAATTTCAAGAAGGAAATTAAATTTAAGATAGTGGGGGTGCATACTCCAATATGAGAAGTTTAGACATATTGAGTGTCTAAAACTAAAAATGTATATATTTGAGATATATGCTTGATGTCTTAAATATAGTATAACTTTGACATGTTTGATGTGTAAAGTTAAGTTTGTAATTTAGACATGCTTGGTGTCTAAATTAATGTTTAATTTTGATATGCTTGATATCAAAATTATTGAGAATTTGAGTTGTGTGAAAATTAATCTTTTATGATTGAATTTCCAAAGCTTAAGTACTTAAGGAGAAAAGTGGTCACAAAGTGAACACTATATATTTTGGCTAGCATGATTCGTTTGGAATCAAAAGTGTGAGGTTAACAAATCGCTTAATCTTCATACAAGATTAAAGCATGAATTTCGAGGGATGGGACCTAAACTCCCTTAGCGTTTTGCTCATTGATGGTAACCTATCTTAACACTAGTAAAAATCTAGTCTTAAGTTCAATAGGTAATAACAAGTCAATAGAGTGAATGTGGTACTCAATTGTCCCATCTATGGATGAGTACATGTGGTGAAAATTGATGGTTAAAACTGAAAGGTTTTTTAATGGAGCTTAAGCTTGAGAAAACTCACTTAAGCTTAAGAAAGTGTCTAAAGTGTTGTGAGACACTAAAACTCCACCTATATGGACTAGGGGTGGTGCCGCCTCTTATGAGAATTGGGAGTTATTCTCTAGAAAGTCCGTGAATTGGATTTGTGCACATGGCCATTAACGGTGCAAAAGCAATCCATAAGGTTCTTGAGTGAACATAGCAAATGTGTGTGTGTTATCATCGGTTTGTTATCAAGAAATAGTGGTTCAATGCTACGGCAACCAAAATTTCGATAAACTTTGTGGTAATTACACTAAGGTAAAATTCAAGTCGAAAGACATTTTACACTATGCACAAATGCAATGGTTTCTATTAGAGTGAAGTTATTTAATCAAGTGGGGGAATATTATATTACTCCATAATATAATGTTTGATTGATTAAATAAAATGTTGTGTTACAAAATTATTTGCTACAAATGAGATATTATTTAATCTAGTGGGGGAATGTTATATTATTTTATATAATATAATATTTAGATTAAATAAATTAAGTTGTAAATAATTAAGTGTGACAAAGTATTAATTTTGTCAAATTGTAACATACATTATGGAGTTACAAAATGTATGTAGAATGATCACAAAATAGGAGTTGCAAATCCTTTAAATTGATGATCACTTGAATATGTAACTCTCATCTTTTTTTTCACTCTTAAATTAGTAAAAGATGTTACTAATTATTTATGAATGTGAATGAATGATAGCTATTAAAAATATAGTTGTTGGAGACTTGATTAAGGTGTATAAATGGTTCAAAATCAAGTGGGAATGATTTGGAACACTTTGGAAAAGAATTGGCCAAAACTGAAAAAATGGTAACTAGTAACTAGTTACTGTTTTTTTCAGCATATTATTGCCCACGTTTTTGAAAGTTTGAGAGCCTTTGTAACAGCCCAAAACTCCTCCAAATCACCCAATTAATAACATAAATGCCCAATTTATGATTGGTAACATCCAAGGGCTTTATGGTGATCATTCATGTTCATATGAGAGTGAAAACTCTATAAATAATGGCCATATTGTTCACTTGCATAAGAAGTAGTTGAAACCATTTGTTGTGGTTAGAACCTTGTGAGGATATGCTCATCCTTAGACACTAGGTTGAGTATATGAGGCTTGATAAATCCTTAAGAGTATTTCTAGAGTTTCCCTAAGTGTCCATATGAGGGAGGAAATGACTTTTAGGACAAAGGTCCTTGAGCCTTGGTCAAGCTTTTTGTGTGTTATCCTTCTTCTTCTTCTCTAGCTTTCTTGTAATCTTGATAAAATATTTTTATTTGTATTTTGAGTATTTTGATTGTAATCCTTCTATTATCTCTTGTAATGAGAATTTTCCAACATTTAACACTTACATATATGCATATATAATATATTGAATTACATAAAATATTAAAATTATCTTTATATATATATAAGAAGTGATTGATTTTGATGTGGCATGCATATATAAGTACCTTTACAACATTAAACACTTTACGCCCCTATAGACAATTCATAATGCATATTGGTTGCTTTTTTTTTTCTCATGACAAATTGTACACTTATTAGAATTATATGTTGCCATCTTTCAAAAAAAAAAAAAAAGAATTATATGTTGCCAAGTATAAGTTTAATTTGGTCTGCCGTATATTAATGTGCTTTACATTTACTCGATAATCAGTTGGTAATGCCCAAAAAATATAATATTGAATTAGCTAGTAGAATATATATAACAATTAAGGCACTAATTGGATGATTAGTTGGCTCCACGACCAAGATAACAATTAAGTCTTAGTTCTCAACCAAAGTCCAAACAGCGTTGTTCTCACGGCGTTTACGTATATATATGTATATAGTTTATTAATCATATATATATAATCATCAAAAGAAATAAGCTATATCATAAAGCCAAACTAAAAAGTTGATTGATTAATTAGCTTTTGAAATTTGTAAAGTATACTTGTGAAATTAAATTAAGTCTCCGTTCTTTGAGAAAGACATAATCTTGGCTCTAGAGAGAAATGAAAGAAGGAAAAAAGAAATAAAAAGCTTTGGTACAAGTGCGACAACAACAACAACATATTGATGCTTATCTTAATCACCTCATTATCCTCTTTTATTAAACTAATCAAAACCCCATTATCTTCAGCTAGCTAATTAAAAAAATATATATTTGGTATTAGCAAAGCTAATACAATTAAATGGGGACAACACATATGGACCACACTAAATATCGTGCAAAAAAACAATTAATAAAATAAAAATTGGTTTAATTAAAGTTCCATGTGATGAGCACCTATTGCTTCGAATCTAGCATAATATGTTGCATGTTCTCTCTTCTCTCTCTGTGAAGCCGCTTTTCCCTCTCGAAGTGGCTTGAGATTGTTGCATCGTTCTTTGTCCTCGAGGGAAGAGTCCCAATCGAATAACCATTCAAACTTTATTTAATATATATATAAATAATTTTAATTAATTAATTATAATTGAATTTGCATCGGCCATTAACATTATTTTAAGGGCCTAAACAGCCGACCAAACTGAGGTCTCCATGTGATAGATGGCGATGGATATGGAATCATTATAGTCATCTCTTCACCTGCTTTGCTTAGCCCCTTTCCTCATTTCTTAATTAATTAATAATTACAATAATGTCAACCATTTTTATTTCTTCTAATTATACATCCCCATCCTTCCTTAACTTATACTTTTTATATATCTATACACACATACACATATTCATATACGCATATATATCATCCGGCCGTCTGCTTTAAACTCCCTCTTCAATAAATCTGTCTTTAATTTTATTATTTTATTTTCATAATTGATCTAATTACTTCACCGCTGAAGTATTATTCATATACATCATATTCTTTTTAAGGCAGCCAACGAAACTAATTCAAATTTTAACACTTTTTGACAACATATATATGTTTATATATAGTAGTTACTAGTTACTATATGCTACTCTGACTGGGTACAATATACATATCTTAAGTCTCAATTGATTAATAGTTAAAAAAAAGTTAACTTATTAAATATTATTACAAAGTAGGTCTAGAGTGTATCATTATATCTTTCTGTCTTTTCAAGCTCTAAAATATTGGGAAATAAAAACATTATCCATCGATAAGTACTGAGCTAATTTTATATTTAGGTTATAATTATAAATTATCTGACGCATATATTATTATTTGTAAAAGAAAAGGAAAAAAAAAAAAAGAAAGATCAAAGTCTTAAAATATATTGTTCCTACATATTTGGAAGTGCCATATTAATAAAGAACCTTCTACATCAAGTTTAAGATTTTGGTAGTAACAATTATTATTATTAGTCTAATTAATTAGATATGGAGACTAAGAAAAGTTATTTTTAACAAGTACTATAATATAAATATTTATATATATATATAAGAAAGATTGTATATAGAACATTGGTCTCTTATATCCATATATAGATTAAGAATTGTACCCCTATAGAATAGAATACAATTATTAATAAAATTAAAGACATTAGTTTATAAATGATACAAATTATATATACATATATTTACGTTTTATATCTCATAAAAGTTAGCAACCAAATGATAGTTTTTTGTTCCGTTATAAATTTCAATAAGATATGTGTAAATAAATATATATATATATATTGATATACACGTTCATGATCATATAAATAAAGCCTGGAACTATACTAAATTAATTAATCCTATATTAATATAGTTAATAATCGGATAAAGGAAACCAAATGATTATATAGTCGAAAATTCCCACTGCCAAGATCTCATAGCGGCCTAAACACAATATAGTGTTTCTTCTATTTTAAGTAGTATTAGTATATGCATTAAATAGAAAAAAAAAATCATATATACAACAACTTGTGATAGAAAAAGGTACAAAAAATGGGTCTTTTTCTTACTAATAATGTTATTTGAGCAGCGATATAATATATATATATATATATATATATATATTATACATAATACTCAAGATCGTACTGTGTAATAAACTAACTTACACACACAAACACACCAATAATTATATATTAATGTTGGGATCGAGTATACAATAAGAAGAATGAAAAAAAAAACATTTTGTCTCCGAATAACTAATATAACTGCCATAATATAAATATGTACATATAACAAAGATAATAAAATGATTAACTTTTTAATTAATGATATATAAGCCAGGAGATGTAGAAGAAACCTTCAAATTAAGGAGTACTTTAGATAATATACGAATGATAAGTTGAATTAGATTCTTATCCGGAAATTAATACTAATTAAATGGTGTTTAATGAATTAATATTGTTTTTAATAAATGAATGTATATAAATACATGCAAATCGTAAATATTACCATTACCGATTGTTAAAAGAAAAAAGAAAAAGAAAAGAAAAAATTTTACCACACCGAACCTAGTGATAGAACCTGTAAACTCATCCATTACAAATGTCACATTCCACTATTCAAATTGTTAACTTCAGTTTGATTTTTAGACAAAAAAACAAGTTGATAAATCTCAGCTCATTTTGCTTTGAGCACAACTCTTACATTTATAGAAAAAAAAAATTGCAATCAATAGGAATGTGCCAGCTGGCATATTGTAGTAGGGACATATCTAATTTCAAGTTCCTTCTTAAGCACCTTGTCTCTAACAAAGTGAACATCGATTTCGATGTGCTTTGTTCTAGCATGATCATAAACAGGATTAGAGGCAAGTGCACTCGCACTGAGATTATCACACCAGATTATTGGCATCTTTGGTAACTGGAACTTGAATTCCTTCAACAATGACTCAATCCATGTGATTTCAGAGGCAACATGAGCTAAAGCCTTGTACAATGACTTTGTACTTGACCTCGAGACCACAGCTTATTTTTTAGAAGATCAGGACAATAGAGAATCACCAAAATACACACAATATCCTGCAATTGATCTCCTGTCATCTGGACAACTAGCCCAGTCAGCATATGAATATCCTACCAGAGATAGCCTCTCACAGTAACCAATGTGAAGTTCATGGTGCATTGTTCCCTTTAAGTACCTTAGAACTCTCTTTACTCCACTCCAATGATTGTTGTTGGACACTGTAGAAATTGGCTCAGCTTATTGATGGAGAAGGCAATATCTAGTCTTGTATGACTTGGATACTGCATTGCTCCAATAGCACTCATATACATTGTAGCATTCGATAAAATAGTGCCATCATGTTTTGACAGAGACTTGCCAGTAATCATAGAAGTTGGACAAGATTTGGTGTTTAGCATATCATATTTTTCTAACAATTCAGTGATGTACTTTGTTTAAGTGAGATACAATCCTAAATCATCCTTATGAACCTCGATTCCCAAAAAATAGTGCAGGGAACCAAGGTCTTTGAGTGAGAAATGCTTGTCCAACTTTGAGATGAAAATATTAAGTTCATTGATATTATTCCATGTAACAATAATATCATCCACATAAATTAGGACAAAAATAATGGTGTGTTTTGTCATGTGAAAGAAGAGCCCAGTGTCAGTTTGGGAATTTCTAAAATTCTACTGTAGCAATAATTTTTTCAGCCTGTCAAACCATGCCCTGGGAGCCTACTTTAGACCATACAAGGATCTATTTAACTTGCAAACATAATCTGCTTTTTCATGGTTTTCAAAACTAGGAGGTTATACCATATACACATATTTTTCGAGATAGCCATTTAAGAAGACATTATTGGTGTCCAGCTGCCTTATGGCCCGGCTTCTTAACACTGCAATGGCTAGAATGATTCTAGCAGTTGCTGCTTTAATGACTAGACTCAATGTTTCACTGAAATCAATACATGGTCTTTGATGAAACCCCTTGGCAACAAGCCTAACCTTAAGCCTTTCAACTGTCCCATCTCTCCTGAGTTTTATTTTATAGACCCATTTATTTTCAATTAAATTGAACTTAGGTGAGTAGGGCACCAATATCAATGTTTTCTTCCTTTTTAATGCCACAACTTCAGTTGACATGGCAGTTGTTCACTCCTTTGAATTGAGAGCTTCCTCCAAGTTCCTTGGTTCTTCAGTTAGAGGGTTCTATTTTTTGTTGAGATAAACCTTTGGTTTGAAGATGCCAGTCTTGGCTCTAGTGACCATAGGATGAGTTGGCACCTTTGGTTGCAAGGTCTGGTATGTTACATTAATTTCTTCTCCTTCCTAGTTTGTTTGCACTATTTCTGCAGCACCTGAACTAGTGTCATGCATTAGATCAGTTACAGGGTGATCATGATCACTCACCTCTTGTTCACCAGTGAGATGATCAGTGTGTTTGCTGGAAGATGATGCTTTAGAAGCTATGAGGGAATCAAATGGTAGAACTGTACCAACAGAATTGGAATTATTGTTCTGAGTGAATTAAGTGAAAGGCACAAAAGGTAAGTTAGACCAAGCTGCATTATGAATTATAATTTCTTTTGCTGGGGCATAATTATTTAGAAACCCATGTTTAAAGAAAAACTCAGTTTCACTGAATGTTACATTTCTTGAAATGTAAACTCTCCCTGTGGAACTAAGACACTTATATCCTTTATGAGTTGAGCTAAATCCAAAAGATTCACACACTTGAGTGAATGAAACTAAAATTTGTGTGTTTGGTAGGGTCTAATACAAGGGAAACAAGCTGAACCAAACACTTTCAATAATGAATGGTCTGGTTTCTTAAGGAATAATGTTTTAAAAGGAGATTTGAGTTGCAAAACAGGTGTTAGCAGTCTATTGATAAGATAGATTACTGTCTAAAACATCAACCCAGAATTTTAGTGGCATTGCAGCTTGTGCCAAGAGAGTTAGGCCCATTTCTACTATGTGCCTGTGTTTTATTTCAGGCCCATTAGTTTTGACAATGTTAGCAAAGGCTTATTCACCACCAGAATCTGACCTAAGAGCTTTAATCTTCCTATCAAATTGGTTTTCAGTTAAAGCCTTGAATTGAATAAAAGCATCAAGTGCTTCATCTTTTATTTTCAGTGGATACAACCAAGTGTACCTAAGATTTCATCAAGAAAATAAATGTAGTACCATGGAAGCAATTGGGGATGGTCCCCAAAGATCTGTGTGGATTAGCTCTAGGACTCTAGTTGCTCTAGAATTTGACAGCTTAAATGGAAGAGCATGTGACTTTTCAAATTGACAGGCGTTACAGAAATATAAAGTTTCATTGCGTAAAACAGGTACGTTAGATGAGATTAAAACATGTTTTAAGATTCTAGCTTAAGAATGGCCTAATCTCCTATGCCACACATCATTCTTGGAAAGTAAAGATTCACTACTTGGAAATATTTAGAAACTGATCAATATAATTAGACTTGAAACTCCTGTAAACGTAGGGCTACTGGTTTGATGACTTGAAATGAAATGGGAATTAGACTTAGTTGCTGGAGTGTTGAGTTGGTATAGTCCATCCTTAAAAGTCCCTTGAAGCACCACTTTGCTTGTTGCTTTATCCTTCACAAAACAACAATTAGAATGAAATTCAACAAACACATTTTGTTACTAGTTAAGTTAGAGACACTGATCAAATTTTTAGCAATCTTAGGTACATGTAACAGTTCATTTAACATCAAAGGAAAATCCAATTCAGTTTGTAAAGAACCAGATCCAAATAAGTGAGATATTGATTTGATTACCATCACATATTATTAATTTTTCCTTACCACCATACTCTATTTTTTGGTTTAGATTGTCTGCTGCTGAAGTGATGTGGTTGCTAGCCCCTAAATCTGCGTACCAAACATCACTGTCTACAACCTTAGGTAAGGCAATGTGACCTCCTCCTTTTTGAGAAGTTTGATGAGCATTTGGATAGGTAAAAATAAAATATTTAGGGATGCAACGTAACGTAAGAATTTCTCAGGAGGTGACCCACCCTAAAACTATTTTCTCCCAAACACATTTAACTATAGAGTTATGATAGGATTCTGAGATACATTAATACCACTCCATCTAAATTTACAAGGGAAATTTCAATTTTTGACCCTAATAATACAACCTATATCAAAATTTATACCCCTTTATAATTTGTACAAATTTATTCCTATAATTTTAAAAGTTTCCTAAAATACCCCCTAAATTAAAAATTCCCTCTCTCAGACGTTCCCTCTCTCTTTCTGACGCTCCCTCTCTCTCTCGCTCTTCACGATCATGAACCCCCCCCCACATTTCCCTCTCTCAGACGTTCCCTCTCTCTCTCATTCTCTCTGTTTTCCTCACGAGCACGAACCACAACCCACAAGCCCTCACGAACCCACAACCCGCTCCCACACTCACGAACCCACAAACCAGACTTCCCCTCTCTCTCTCTCTCTCTGTTCTCCTCACGAGCACGAACCCACAACCCCTCACGAACCACGACGAGGACGATCCAGGACCACGACGACGACGAAGCACTGAACTTCACTGAAGTGAACCATTGAACCACGAAAAGGTAAGTTTTTTTCTGTTTAAATTTTAGAAATTTCAATGCGAATTTGTGTATGTGCTTCAGATTTTGTGTGTTTTAGATTGTATATGCGAATTTAGATGTCAATAGTTGCATGTTGTATGTGTTGGATATGTTTCAATGGTGTTTTCTGTGTTTTTACTTAGTTGTCGATGAAATGTCGATAGGATGTCGATAGGATGTCGATATGTGTAGGTATCTGGTGCTTGAACATTGTTGTCGACAGGTTGTCGACGTAATGTCGACTACTTGTCGATGGTTTTACCATTGTTTTGATGTTGTGTAGTTTTGCCCTAGAATGTCGACAATTTGTCGACTGTATGTCGATAGTTTGTCGATAATAAGTTGCAGTTCATTCTTTTGCAAGTTTACTGTTAGGATGTCGACAATTTGTCAACTGTATGTCGACAGTTTGTCGATTATAAGTCCCAGTTCATTTTGTTGGTATAATGTCGACGATTTGTCGACTGTATGTCGACAGCTTGTCGATTATAAGTCCCAGTTCATTTTGTTGGTGTAATGTCGACGATTTGTCGACTGTATGTCGATAACTTGTCGATGTTGGTAGTTTGTCACTGCTCTTATGGTAATGTCGATTGTATGTCGACTGTTTATCGACCAGTTATGAATGTTTGTTAATGTCGACAGAATGTCGACATGATGTCGATGTTATGTCGACATTTCTTAACTTTTTTGACATTTAAATTTGTTTGGTCTTTGATTTTTCAGATGGCTCCCAGACTCATTATTCCAGCACCCGAGCATTTCACTGGCCGCGTCACATATAGGGGCACTGGAATTTTTGCAAAAATTAAAGCTCGGTTTGAGGAGTTCAACCTTAACAACACGGCGAAGGAAAGCCGTTTCGGGAGCTTCTGGAATGCCGTACCACTGACATTCTCCTCGGTGTTATTTCACCAGCTGATGCTCCACAAAATGAAAGTGGATGCTCAGGAGGAGTTGAGGATGAGGTTTTATGTTGGTCGGAAGGAGGTCCGATTCGGGGTGCTGGAGTTTGCACTCATTACGGGTTTGGACTTCTCCTCGGGGCCAACAGAAGAGGAGAAGGCTGCGCAGGTCGCGCGCTCGGGGTCAGACCGACTGATCAACAAATATTTCAACCGGTCTGATAGTGTGAAGACAGAAGCACTCCAACTTCAGTTCACAAACTGCCAGAACCCGGAAGACTTGTACAAGCTCGGCTTGTGCTTGTTTGTGGAGTCAGTGCTTCTGGGCCGCGAGGCCAACGCGCTGATCACGCCTCACATCATTAGATATGTGGAAGACCTCGAGTTCTTCTTCCGGATTCCTTGGGGGAAGCACTCATTCGCCAGACTCATGCACTCGCTTCAGAAAGACATGTTGAAACAGAAGGCCAACTACGAGAAGAAGCTGAGTTCGGATGTTCAGCACGAGTGCAAATACACAGCATATGGCTTCGCACCTGCAGTCCAATATTGGGCGTACGAGGCCATTTTGGAGGTTGGCAAGAGGTATGGCACGAACCACGGGATTCGGTTCCCCGAGATGCTTAGCCGGACGAGCAAAGGCGATATTGGGAAGAAAGACGTCGGCCGCATTATTTTCTAGACGGGTATGATTTTCACTTATGTTCTGAATAATTATTTAACATAAATGCTTGTAATAAATGCTAAATGGTTTTATTTTGATATTTGTTAAACCATAAACAGAATCTGGAAGTGGTGAAGGGGCTCCTTCCACGGACAGAGGAGGAGGCATTTGTGAGGACAATTTCTTACGATGGTGTGGAGAACCTGGTTGATGATGCTGTGGATGACACAGAGGCTGAGGCAGGTAGTCGTGTACCGAGACTCGGGTCCCGTACACTCAGGAAAGAGACACTCAGGTACCAATTTTTGGAACTTTTTTTTATGTCTTCATTTTTTATTATTTTTGTTTTGTGATATTTGTTACATTGTGGAATTATCGTATGCTTACCGTATTTTTTTGATATATATTTTTTCAGGCCACTGGTTCAGAACCTCAGCCCAGTGCACCATCTTCATCAGGCGTTCGGGGTGCCGAGTACACTGATTTAGTGGCTCGGTTGGATAGGATCGAGGGTGACACTCAGGGTCTGTATGCTGCTCATGTCGAGCTGAAGAAGGCATACGAGACCAGCCATGTAGAGCTGAAGGGTGGTCAGAACGTAATTATGGAGCAGCTCAGAGACATATTGGCCATGTTGAATCGTCCGCCAACGACAGCTTCAGCACCGGAGGCCCCAGCAGATCCATCTACCCCACCACCAGCTGCTTCACCCCCAGTAGAAGAGGATGAGGTCTTCCCCGACGATTACGATCCTTATGAGGGAGCTCCAGCGACTCCGATCGAGGCACAACCTCTTATCCATGTACATGACACCGAGTCGCAGGGTGAGATTCTGTCCATAGAGGCACAACCTGCAGTGGTTAAGAGTCGGAAGAGGAAGAGAAAGCCTCCTGTATGGTTCGGTGACTATACGGAGATGAAGAGGAGACATAGGCCATCTTCGACTTTTGATCCCCTGGAGCCACCGGACGAGAAATTGTTAACCACTTTCCGAAAGTGGTGTGTTGGACTCATTCCGAACCACCGACTTCGGGATTTGAGAAGTGGTGATTACGGTCCAGGATTCTTTTGGATAATGCTCACACCAAAGGAATGGCTTACAGATGACGTAAGTAAAGTATTTTATAATATTACTTCACTTTACAACTTTATGTGCAATTAATATATTTTTTTGTGTAAAGGACATTTCCGTTTATATGCAGCATATAGATGCAGCAATGCATATGTTGAGGAGGCGACGCACCGACTATCCACTGACATTTCCTCAGAAGGGTATCATTCTCTCCACATTCGTGACCGCCATGATCAGCAGTGCATGGACGAGCCACAAGGGTCCGAGGAAAAACTTTAAATGGGAGGAATATATCCTGGACTACTGCACAGGGTTTCATAAGGTATTGTTTTAGTAAGATTTTAAATGTTAATTGTTTGGGAAGATTATTATGGTTTGTTAATTGTTTCGTTGTTCTCTGTAATTACAGTCCCAAGTCTTTGAGAGATGGAGGGGTAACGAGTTTATTTACTTCGTTCTGCACCTTCCCACGGCAAGACACTGGGTCACAGTTGAAGTGGACATAGAGCTGTGGAAAATTAATGTCTACGACTGTGATTCCAGCGTACGTCATCGGACCGCCATGGAACCCATCTTGAAGGTTTGGTCGAACCGGCCGCCCTCGCTAATCCTTTTTAACCTAGGGGGAATTTCCACATAACAACCGGATCATGGCGTTAGCTAACGGTGACATCACGGTGCTTCCAAAAATGCACGCGAGTCGAGCCACTCACGACTTAGTTCCGAAGTCAGCAACTGTACATAGCGATAAAAAAGTACTATAGTATTAAAATATGTTTTACGTTAGACTGACTT
Source organism: Cannabis sativa (assembly GCF_029168945.1). Classification (NCBI taxonomy): domain Eukaryota; kingdom Viridiplantae; phylum Streptophyta; class Magnoliopsida; order Rosales; family Cannabaceae; genus Cannabis; species Cannabis sativa. The sequence goes on along the minus strand of NC_083601.1, from coordinate 35,107,221 downwards.
TACATTTTATTTTGCATTTAGTGGTGATTGTGGCGTGTATTGCATTGAGTATGTGGAGCATCTCATGATGCAGCGTGGATTGACCGATGTGACGCCAGACCGGATAGCCATGTTTCGTCAACGGTGGTGTGTCGATTTATTTTACCAAAATGTCGGCTGATTATATTTTTAATTATTGGGACATTGTATATTTTGTGTAATTAACATTACAGTTATGTATATATAGATTTTCTTTTCGTTCAAATTTTGATAATTATACGTGGTTTCAAATATAAAATATCAACATTATTCAACAAAAATAACTATTAAACCTAAAAATAATTAAAATATTTGAAAAATATTCAACCTCAACAAAAATAACTATGACAAAATATGCGTCATTACAATATATCAAATTTCCCAACGAATACGTACAAGACGCCTCAGATGCGGGCTTTGCATGTTGCTCTGTTGTGGCTCGGAGCACCACAATGGCTGCAGCTTCGTGGTACGTAACCTTTTTATCACCGGACGGGAAACGGTTCTCCCGTCTTCTTCCAGCCGTTGCTTTTTCTTGGACGACCTACGTGCTTCTTTTCCACAGTACCCCAACTTTCATATTCTTGATGTGTTCTGGGAGAACCCAATCATCCTCGTCACCAGCGAGATTGATGGTATCATCGTAAATCTTCCTCCACGTTTCTTTTGAATAATAAGGTGAGCAAAGCGTGTACACACTTGTGTTCGTTTTCAATGCCGCGGCACATGCATGAAGGCAAGGGAGTTTCAATAACGTGAACACGCCGCAGGTGCATGTTTTTTCAACTAGATTCACATCACCACCTCTTTCACCGTTAGGTCCCCTACCAACGTTATACAAATTGGCTCCATTTCGTTGGACGCGCCTGTACCTTGCATTTTCATGAATTTTTGCCAAGTTTTTTTCGAAGAGCGTGGCCAAAGGGGTGGCACATTTGTCAGCATTTTCGAGGCGATCGGCCGAACCACGATTGGAGTGTGAACTCGATAAATTCAACCAAAGTAGTTATTGGATATTTCCTGAACTCTTCTGTGACACTATTGAAGCTTTCAGCAGCGTTGCTCGTCATGATGTTGTATCTATCGCCCAAACAATAAGGGTGAGCCCACTTCTCAAACCCTATACTCTCCACATATGCAGCGATGGCCGGATTCATCTTTCTAAGCTTCTCGAACTCTCTATCGCATTCAGTCTTCGACCATGCGTAAGCAACATTATATATTTGGTTGTGAAAAGCATCGCTCTTGAATTTTGCGTTCACGTTCATAACAATGTGGTGATAGCATGCACGGTGGACGCTTCGGGAAAAACGAGTTCAACAAAGCATGATCAATGCTTTGATGCCTATCTGACACAAACACTAAGTTCTCAACCACGCCAATTGCTACCCTCAACTTCTGTAAGAAATACGTCCAGAGTCGTTATTCTCACCGTCAACGATACCATAAGCAACCGCAACAATTGGTTGTTCGCATCGTATGCCACATCAACTAACATTATACCGCCGTACTTCGTCTTCAAGAAGGTGCCATCGATACTCAAAACAGGACGACAAAAAGAAAAGCCCCTTCTACATGCACCGAGTGATATAAAACAAGATTTCCCCGAACCGCTCATCCTCTAAGTACAAGTCAGTAATGGTACCTGGATTCTTCTGTTCCAGCATGTACAAGTACCCAGGAAGCTTCATGTATGAAAACTCAGGCGTACCCCTAGCATACGTAAGTCCCATCTCCCTGCACCTCCACGCCTTCACATAACTCATACTGATACCGTAGTTGTCAAACATGTCCCTCTGTATGTCTTTAGCCTTGTACTTAGTTCCGTCTTGGGTGTACTTCCCCTTAATAAGGTGGCCAACTACCCATGGTGCTGCTTGACGGTGATCTGAACGTCTCGCATTCAAGTTACATGTGTGTTCATTGTGAAATACAGTGACCTCAAAGTTGTCAGAATGCATCTTCTTCCTCCCCCTCAATCTCCATTTACAATCTGGAGCCTTGCATGTAACGTACAACACATCAGGGGATGACTTCTTCACCATCCACTCGAAATTGTTATTAAGGGCAAACCTACCCACAACTTGTCTCAGTTCTTCCTTGTTTTCATAAAAATTACCAAGCTCTATCACCCCTGCTTCCTTACTTTGTAAACAAGTAGTTAGCTCATGATTTTCCATTATATCTTCCTTTGTCCACATGGGAGCTTTGAACTTGGTACAAACTTCGAAAGAGGAGAACGTTGAGAACGTTGCATGACGAGCATGTTCTTCGCTCGCCTGGTCGACTACGCTAGTTCCAGGTGTAGTGCGATTTTCACTACGAGGTTGTCGTTCTCGCTGTGTACCTTGGTTACTCGGTACACACTCTAACCTCAACAATGGTCCCGCTACGGGTTCATCGACTGCTAAATCATGGTCATCGTCCATATTCAAATCTACAATAGGATCATTATTGTAGAAGGGTGTATCGAACTCTTCAAACTGATGAAATCCTGTCGCTTCTTGTTCTTGCCCTACATTGGTCGGAACATCAAAATTGGTCGGAACCTCTAAATTGGCCGGAACCTCCTCATTCACACCAATCCCAACATCTGTTTCGGGAACGCAAGACCCTACCACACTCCGAGGGAGAGGATTAGTAGGCGGCGTAGGCTCCGAATTCCCAACTTTTCTCACCTTGGTCACGAATAATGGCATAAACTCTGTATTTGACATTGTTGCCCTCATCTCTAAAAACGTTCTCAGTTGGCGTTCTCTCTTAATAACCTCTGGCGCAACCATTTTTCCCTTCATGTACAAGGAACAAATCTCCAACTTTAAATCATACGCTACCGGATCAACTTCCAACTCTTCATATAAAATTTGTCGCAGTTCTTGTAGGGTTGTCTCGGTTGTAACTGTCAACGTCAAGCTGCTATTTGCTTTGTAGATCCAATTATAATTCTCACATAACCAAACACCATCGTACGATACAACAAGGAACACTTTGTCTCCTGCAATTGCAAACCAAAAAAACAAGGTGAGTAAAGGAAAAAACACCAAAAAAAAATAAACATCGATATCCCATCGATATCAATAGACATAATGTCGAGAAGCACAATACCAGAAATTAGGGCACTGATTGTCGACATTGTGTCGACATAATATCGACATACAATCGACAACAACAACAACTTTCCTCGTCATCGACACACTATCGACATACCATCGACATTATATCGACAATAGAAACGGTTGCACATTAAATGTTAATAAATTTTACATACGTTCCCAACAACCCTTCCCAACTGAAACGTTGCATGTCAGACACGTGTCCTATCGACAACATATCGACATGAAGTCGACATGTCGTCGACAAATGTGGTAGCAGTGACACTAAATTGGCATGTTGTCGATAAGATGTCGATATAGTATCGACATTCTGTCGATAAATACGCCATTTCATGCGTTTTTCCCTGTACAGTTACGCATTTAATGACCATTAAATTTTCATACATTCCCAACATTTTTACTGCTCTATAAAAGCAAAGGGAAATCTTATATTCTACCTATCTCTTACTCTTAAAAATTTTCTCTTATTCTCTTAAGTTTGAAATATGGCCCCAAGAAAGAACGGCAAATACCCCATCCTAACTCCTGAGGAGCTGAAGCAGGAGGATGATGTTGGCATAGTTACTCCTGCAATGCAGAAAGTTTTGGACGCCGCTCGAGCTTTCGAAAGAGAGCGAAACGGTAACGAGTTCAGGTTCATGCAACTTGAAAGAGAATTTGCAAAAACTGGTGAATGGCCGGCTCCACCACCTGGGTTCCCCGAAGGATGCCGTCGTTGCAAATCGGGCATCTTCAATCTGTAAACCGGTGAAGCCTGGAACATTATGCAAGTATTGCAAGGCTCACCCACAAGCCAAAGAATTTAAAAAAAAATAATTTCTTATGTTATGGTTTGTGGGTTTTATTTAATGTTTTTTTTTTAATTTTTATGAACTTTTATTTTCTGTTTTTTTTTTTTATGTTTTTTTTTTGTTATTTTTAATAAAGTTTATTTTCTGTCAATGTTATGTTTATGTTTTATCTACGGTATTTTTCCATTGCATCGATATTTTGTCGACATGATGTCGACAAAATATCGACAACTTCTCAAAAACAACCAAAAATGCTTGTTGTCGACATTCTGTCGACAAACATGTCGACAAAATGTCGACAAATGGTTAATCCCAAAGTTGGTTGCATGCTGTCGATAACATGTCGACATCATGTCGACATAACGTCGATAATGGTCGTCACTGACCTTTCCTTCATAATCATCGACAAACCATCGACATATCATCGACATATCATCGATAACACTGTAAAACCCAGAAATCGACTGAAAACCAGATCTGCCAGATCTCAACAATTTCAGACCAAAAAACAGCAGTTCCAACAATAAACACACGTATAACAATTTTAAACTACATAAAGTCTAACAAAATGCTTAAAATGCAACTTACCCATTATAATGGTGTAAGATTCTTGAGTGATGTTGTATTGTGCTTCGGTTTTCCACCAACACCCACCGAGAAAACAACCATGCAACAGCAAATAATATCGTGTGGGACGGATTTCACCTTCGGTTTTTCATAAATTTTTCAAATTTTTTCCTAGAGAGAGAGAGTGGTGCACGAGAGAGAGAGGGAAGAGGGAAGAGAGAGAGAGAGAAATACACTTTCAGATTTTAGTTTTTTTTTTTTTTTTAAAAAAAAAAGGGTAAAATGGGAAGTTCATGTAATTAATGGACTAAATTTGTACAAATTATAAAGGGGTATAAATTTTGATATAGGTTGTATTATTAGGGTCAAAAATTGAAATTTCCCATTTACAATTACTAAGCATTTGGTGTGATGTGATTTACATATATAATTCGATGGCCCAAAAAGAAAAGAAAAACCAAGTTTATAGCAAGTGTCCAAATGGACCAAAACCACTGAATGATATTACATGGGCCTAATAAGTAAAAACTAACAGCTTTTATAGAGGGCTTCATTGGTCATATCATATAACAACAGATGAACCTACTCAATCTCGTAGAAGAAGAATGGACCATTATCATTTTCTTTTCTTTTTTCCCAAAACTAATAGCAAAACTCAACTCACCTCCATTGTTCTGTTCTACAATTTCACCTTTGTAATTGCAGACATGTATATATATCAAGCTGCCAAGGAAAGAGTTTATTAGCTTCACGTCACCATTCCTCTTCTAATAGATGTGAACAGAAAAATTCGTTAGTCAGAATTATTTGAAATAATCTACTACAGTTACTGCTGAACACAACTTCAAACATGAAATATAGAGCTAAATCTTTATTGAATGACACAGGTGACAAGTTAAGTTATGAATCATTTCTGTCTATTCAAGGCACCAAAACACGGCACCTTGTAGATTAATAATATTCTTCAAGATAGTGCTTAATACGGTTGGTGTCTTTATCTCTTTTAACATTTCTCATTCGATACAAGACACAACATTGATACTCATTTTCAAAAAATAAATTACAATAAATAATAATAATGTGTCATAATGCGTCTACCTTTAAAATAGTGAATGAAACATAAGGCTCGCCTTCAAATAGCTACAAATGTTTCGTTTTTTCTTCTGTAGCTTAATTTTTTCGTCTTTTGTCTTAAGTAATAAGTACTAATGAGGATAGAATAAATAGATAATCAAGAATTACAAATTGAAGCCCAAGCTTCCTTTGTACAAAACAAAATTGAATGAGACGGTCACCATGACCCTCATTTAGAAATAAGGATTACAAAACTAACAGTTCTGCACCAAAACCTATACAGCATTAATGAATTTCTATAGAGTCTATTCATCTGAAATTACATAATGATCAACATTCTATCCTTAATCGACGCATTTCAGAACGGAAGGTAGGGCTCGAATGCAATATTCGACGAGCAAGAGTTCTAATGTCCTCCCGGGAACAGTCTCTTGAAATCCGAACTAGTTCCCACAGAGCACCTCCACTAATCATGTCCTTTGCATTTACTTCTGTAATTTAGAAAACCCATAGTTAAGAAACTAAGTTGTGAGAAAATGAAAATAACTTGGTGTTAAACACCTAGCAACACTATTTTTTCACCTTTTTTTACTCTTATCTAACTGTTATGTTTAACATGAACTGCAATAACAGCTTATAATTTTTAATAATGAAAATATGACATCAATAGAATCGGCATATCATCAAACAATAATAATAATAATGCAAGCGCTTGTGAAATTTTATATACAAACGCAACGTGCAATATACCATGTTGTGCCAAATGACAAAGTGCAAGCTCAATGTGGCGTCGGATTGGCGCAGCCTCATTGTTAGCATTCTGTACAATCCAAGGAAGTGCACCATCCTCTATTAAAAATGATCTGCCAGCTTTCAAGCCTGTGAAAGAATAGTGTAAAAGTTACATCATTTGATGCCACCATCAAAGAGCAAGTAAACACATTTGCTTACCATGTGTAGATGCTCGAGACTCGCATTTTGCGAAGTTTGCTACACCACGTGCAACTTGAGAAAGAACATCAGGATGCCCACATCTAACGATTCCCAACAAGGCCTTAATGCCACCTTCGGTCCTTAGAGTGGTTTGTAGCTTATCTATTTTATTTTATTTTTGAGTAAACATGATTAACAAAATGAGTGCAAGTGATAGAAAAAATGACACATCAAAGGATAAGAGCATACCGTTGCCACACAAATTAGCAATAGCTCCAGCAACCATGCGGAGAGTTTGAGGATCGTCAGCATCAGCTGCTGTTATTGATAACAAACTAATTCCCCCTTGGTCCATTATAAGCTCTTGATTGGCTTCTGTAATCACAAAAGATAAAAGCAAACTAAATACCAAATATAAGTTCAAACATAAGTGCAACAAAGAAAGGCCCCACACTTGATTGTAAACAACATAATTAACTAGTACCATTCATTGCAAGATTAGCTATAGCACCAGCTGCCACTCTACGAATAGTTTCATCCTCATAGGTTCTAAGAAGCATCAGCAAGGAAGTAAGACCACCTGCTTCCACAATCCTTTTCTGATTTGCCTCTGTTTATTACATGGGAGAGAAAACTGATTCTCAGAAAACATACACACTAAAAGAGCAAACCAAATGAAACACTCAGATATGGTGTGCTTCAGGGAAGGAATACAGGTAAATAGTTGATGGGTTTTGCTTGTATTAATTACTTGTAGTGCTGAAAACAACGTCGTCAGATAGGATGGTTTGTTAAAATTTAGAGCAAAAAAAGTGCATCCTATAATTTAAACATATGATGTTCATTAAAATATGACAAAGGTGAAATCACTTGGGATAAGTTGCTAGAAAGAAAACAGAAAAATTTGAAAATACATGGGAGAAGAAATATAAAAAGAAATTCTCACTGAAACTTTAACCTACCTTCAGCTGCTAAATTGGCTACCACTTTTACAGCATGAATACGAACACTCACATCTTCTGACTCAAGCAATGACAAGATCTTTTGTAATCCAACTGTCAATATAACATTTCAAAAAACAAATTAAAAAAATAAAGATAAAAAACTGTCAACAAGATGATAAACATTATAATACTTAAAAGAAAATTTTGTATAAACCTTGTTCAAATAGATTAGAATATGATGCCTTATCTCCATTCTGGATGTCTTTAGACTGAAAATGCCCCACTGCAGACGTTAAAGGATCTACTCCATTTCGGGGCACACCTCTTTCCAGGCACTTTCTCATCTACAAGCATATGTGGAATCAAATAGGGTAAAAATATATTGAAAACTAAATTATGGTACATGTAAAGATTAAGATAATGCTAGATATCCTGAACATATATGACCTGCAAGCTAAAACTATCATGGATAATGGGCACAAAAGAAGCAAGCTCTTGCAACTAGCTGAAAAAAAATCATGACATCGTTCAGACTTTTTACGTGTTAGAATCTTTAGTTGTGTATAATAATAATTAAAGTAAATACCTCCTGCTTTTATGTTTGAAAGCTCAAATACTTCTTCAATTGAACTAATAGCAAAAAGATCATTGCTATCATCTTCCAAAGGTTCCATAAAAAATTAAACATATAAGATAAAGTATGATTAAAGTAAATACCTGATCAGCTTCAAAACTTAGTTGCATCAATTGACTACGTAAGACTATTACTTCTTCTTCGAGCTTCTTTTTCTGGTGTACCTCCTCCTCTAGACTCTTTCGAAGCTTTAACATCTCTATATCTCCACCACCCTAAATACCCAAAAGTAATCATCTCTATATCAAAAATCCAATGATTTGAAATTAACAGATATAATCGGTGCAATTACCAACATTAAGAAATTTCATAAACAATACCTCTGACCCTATTTGGCTTTTGAGATTTTCAACATTTTCCTCAGCCACCTTCCTTAGGTTTATTTCTTTATTAAGCAATTTCCGGACCTCAGCAATGTCGTCAGAAGTGGAATTCCCAGGTTCCTACATTTTAGGGAGAAAAAAGGAAGCAATTGGAATTCAAAAGCTAAAATGTGATAAATTATTGCAAAACTACCTACAGGCTACAACAAATCAAATTTCCTAATAGTGAAGGAAAACTATAAATGTGAAAGTTGATGGGAAAGTTTATAACAAATGAAAGTGAATAAACGTTAACTTTTTATCATACTTCTTTTGCCAAAATAGATGACTTGCAAAACAAGGACAAACCTGAACAAGCTAATAGATACAATCTTATGAGAGCTACGAAATGAAAGATGCCCATTAAAATAATTGAGCTTGGAACATCAAAAATAGTTTCCCAAAATATCTTGTATATAAAATGTTAAAAGGAGTGCATATATTCATCTTAAAGGAAGTGTGACATTAACAAGAAATTATTACTACCTCTCCATTACATTTACCACCACCAGAACCACAGCGTTCATCCTTATCTTGATTTAACACCAACTTCTCTTCTAACTTCTTAACTGTTTCCATATAATCCATTTGGCTCTTTAGCCTCTCTTTCTACAGAAAGAAATTAGAAAATTAGTAAATTTACACCAAACATAGTAAAAACTGAAGCACCAGGAAATGATTTTTAACCCTTAATTACTTTATAAACAAATTTATCAGATGTATGAAGATTAGACAAACCTCTAATGCATCTGCAAACTTCCGTTCAACTTCACCAATCCTGTTTTGTGCTTCCAAGTGTATTCTTTCAATTTCATCTTCAAAATATTTTTGCCTCCTTTCATTTTCCACAATGTGCTTATCCAGCTCTATTTCGAGCCTTCTGGACAAACTTTTATAATCAAACTCCTCCTTTATCTTTAACATATTTTCCACCTTCATCGCCTGTCAAATAATCACAGTACTGATTTTTCATTCTTTATAACCAAACTCCCTTAACAATTACATGGAATTGTACGAGAACTAACCCTCTGACCAAATAAAATTGTACTTGTAGTCTCTCCTCGATGGCGTGGAGATGGACCAACAGTGATAATTAATGAAGTCCTTGCTGAGCCTGCAAGAGAATAGCAAATGTTGCAATATGTGCATATCATGCATTTTAAGTACTACCATAATAATTGTCCAGTGATGCACATCAAAAACAGAGGTAACATTAAGATACTCTAGGTAAAATTTACTAGGACGTGAGAAATCTCACCTCCAAATGAATCTCTAAGCAATCTTGTGAGTTTTGAATCACGAACTGGTACATGAGCGCTATTCTCTGCAAGAGCATTAATGCACTTCCCTAGCGCACTAAGAGATAGATTGATAGACTTAGCTTCCTCTAACATATGTCCCTCACTACCTGGTATACAAAAAAGATACAAAGTTCAATAGCAAGTGGGTATGATAAATAAACTATACTTGATTTTTTTTTTATTATATTATCCCCATACCCTTTTTTTCCCCTTTAATAATATAATTCTTTTTTTCTATGGATATTAGAATTCATATATATATAAAAAAAAAAAAGTCTCCGAATCAGAATCACAGGAGTAAGAGATCTCTTGATAAGAAATAAGTTGGTTAAAAATAAAGTGGAATTACAAAAACATCACTGGTAGTTTTTCTTTTAATTCAACCCAACATTATTGGGGACTATACTTCAAACCCTAGTAATGCAGTATATGGTTTCAACTGTACCGCTGAAACATCTTACTTTTGGGAAAATAAGCAATAACCGATGAAAAACTTATTCTTCAATACTCCAAAAAAAAAATCCATACTAATTATAAAATAATAGAAATTTTTACTGGTAATTTAGAAGTTGTTTGGAAATAGTCTGATTATTAAGACTGAAACATTTTCATTAATCAAAACTTGTCTTTCCCACAATTCAATTTTCAAGGGGTGAATCTAAAATAACGTGTCATAATCCGTACTTTTCAAGAATTTAAGAAAAGCCACATCATATACACAAAATATGTTAGTAACAGAACTTTAAGCATATATCCTTTGTGAAAAGCCACATTAAATGCACAAAACTTGCATTGAGGCATGCTTAAATAATATACATACATATCCAAGCAAACCGTGTATACACTTGCCACAAAAAGAAAAACACTTAAGTAAGCAACTGATGAAGAACCGATAATTGAGAGGTTAGATACACACCTGACTTGTGAATACGCTCAGAACCAGCCAAATCTACCACAACAAGTTTGCTTTTCCGAAGAAGTGGCTTAAATGATTTGCTTAGGCAAGAGAGTTCCCCATTGTCAACTGAATGATTATCTTCCCTTCCCATGACAGACCTTTTGACATGCACCTGCACCAGAGAGAAGCATATATATCAAATGACCCATTTATGCTTTTAAGAGTAGTATATTTTGATCCATTATCTAGTTTACTTTTTTAATGACAGAAAATCATTTCACCATCAGAATAGCATGACTACGAGAAGATTCAGTGTTCAACTTCGTGTTAGCTGCAATCCTATGAGTTTCTCCCACTCTCAGCAACTCCAGAAAAGTTTGTTGATCCCTGATTTCTACAAGAGTCGCACCAGGTACTGAAACATCACCAGTTCTTGGATCTTCCACAAAGGGGATGTTATCATTTGATGGATCGAGAAGGTCTTGAATGGTCTCCATATAAAGCTACACATTTTATTTTATTTTATTTTATTTGTAAATAACAAGATGTTAAAACATGAATAGCTAAAATAATTGAGTGTGAAATGAAATAACTGAGTAAAACTTTGATTATACAGTAGAACCTCTATCCAAGAATACACTTGGGACTAAGTAAATTATATTCTAATTGGGAGGTTATAACTAAATAGAGTTACACTAGAAAAAAAAATTAAAAAACCAAAAAATATCAATGTAACAATAATAACAATAAATAATCATTAATAATATATCATAATAGAAATATTTTAGAGTAAATATAATTTCATACATGTATTATAATTTAAAATAAAATTATTAATTTTACATAAATAAATTTACAAAATACATGTATATATTTTATTAAGATGTAATTATTCTTATATAGAGGTATACTTTGTTAATACGAGACTTAGAAAATGTATAACAAATTACAATTTAGAGGTTATTCTTATTTATAACTGGCCCAAATCGGGACTTGATTTTTTTATAACAAATTAGAGGTTATTCTTGAATAGAGTATTCTTAAATAGAGGTTCTACGTATAATATATTTAACTGTGAAATTAAGACCATATAACCTGCAAATAAGAGACGGAGATTGAATCTGTGTCTGGAGAAATACTTGCTAGAATATCCTCCATTGAACGAACCATAATACCACGATCAGACGTATCTTCCTCTCCTAGTCTTCCAAGTGTGAATGTTTTTCCTGTACCTGTTTGGCCATAAGCCATCACGGTCCCATTATAACCATCCAGGACGCTCTACAAAATCAAATGGCAGAAAATTGAGTTGCCCACAATATGCAAAATAAGTGAATGTCATGAGAATTGAGATTAACTTTGTATAACTCGACAATAAACATTTATAATAAATTCTACGTAATGTTGCAAATTTAGAAAGAGTTAACAAACCTCCACTACAGGCTTAGCAACAACTTCGTATACTCGCTTTTGGGATGCAAATTCAGTAAGCACCTCATCAAATTCGTACGTGTCTGAATCCCAATTGTTTTTCCTGAGTTTCAGCCGTTTTAGCTGAAATACAACAAACAAGCCAAAAATCAACAATGGACCACAACCAACCAGAACATAGGCCCAACTGACCATTAAGAGGGACTTTAAAGTGATATTGTTATTAGCATCGTGAAATTTACAAACGACAATGAGTGAGAAACAACAAAACTGAAAGTACCTCCGGCTGCAGTTCTACACAGTCAGCAAAATCTGCATCTGCTGCCAACTCTTCAGCATTTCGGGGTCGCAATCTTATGGCCACTCGAACTCTTCCAGGTACTGTTTGGGGAAACAAACAAAACAAAAAAGAACGAATGCAATAGGAAATTTCATCATTTGGTTATCTGGGTTCAGCCTACAGTTACTTATCTACTCAAATTTTCCTTTTTTTGGTATCATTCAAAGCACGAATGGACACTAGAAACCAAAACGAACTGAACTAAACTCAGTCCACTCTATAATCTCAAATTGATAAAAACAGAAAAGCAAAAAATTATATATATATATAACTGATTCACGTTCAGTCCAAAATTGTTCCCCAAAACTTGCTCATTTCCATTCTTTTTTTATTCCAGTTCTCCTGAATAATAAACGCTTGAAATCGAAACGAAAGCACATTTTAATTTAGAAACAAATCGAAGCGAGACAATACCTCCATCATCGCCCTTGATACCCCCGGAGCCAAACGAAGCGGGGCTGCTCCGACGAACAGAGGATCCAGCAGAGTTAGGAGGAGGCCGAGACTTAAACGACGACGATTTGGAGTTAAGGGGTCGATGATCCAACTTGAGACCAGCCTTGTAAGAAGCAGCCCCATTTCGGGAAGCCATCGTTGCCGGTTCCGGAACTCGGAGCCGCTCAGGTAGACATTAACAAGAAAAAGAATACTGTTGAGAGAGAGAGAGGGACTATTTTGGTTTCGTTGGTATCAAAGAGTCGAAGAGAGAGAGAGTATTTGGTTACAGTGTGTGAGATGGGAGGAAGGGGATGGGGGCCAGAGAGACAAAAGCACATAAACGACAGAGAAAACACGAGAGAAACTTTGGGTCCCACACTGTTTTCAAACTTTGAAGACAAAAGAGGGAAGGGTAGTTTTATTCACACCCGATGAAATTATAAGTAAACCCTATTACTAAATTCACCCCAATTAAATATTACTTTTTATAATCACACCCCACCCTATTTACCAAAAGGGTATTATTAAGTATACCCCAAAACTTTTCTAAAAAAACTGAAAGATTTCACACCAGATGCTTTCTGGTTTGCCAACGACCCCACCACCAAATCGATTTATTTCTGGTTGTTCAAGTTGATTTTCATCTTATTCCTATTTTTATTTCCATTTCTCCTCCCAAACTCACCATTTTTTTATTATTCCCAATATCTTTGATTTCTCGCTCTAAATATATCATTTGCAAGTAATTCTCATTTATTAACATTTATCAAAAGAAAAAAAAAAACACTACATTTATCTAATTGTTTTTTATAATTCGAACTTGTGCTCTTTTTTTATACAATTGATTCAAGCAGGTAATGATGCTCAGTCCAACTGAGCCACGATATGCCATGCGCGAACGGTGCACTAATATATTAATTCTTAGGACATTATTTCATTGGATAATTAATCTTACGAGCGGAGTTGTTGAAATTTATTGTAGTGTATTTGTGTAAATCTTGATAATAAAAAATAAGATTCTTGTGAAATTTTGAATTGTTTTATGAGTAAGATATTTTCTCAGAATTTTGTCTTTCTATTGATGAATTTAGGGTTTAAAATTGGAGAATTGTTCTTTTTTTAAAAAAATAAATTAATAAATAAAACAAAAAATTTTAAAATATCCATTTTAGTCATTTTACAAAGGTTAAATACGTAACTATATTTTTTGGGGTGTAATTATAATTTAATGGGGTGTACATATAACTCTTGGGAATGGTCTCAATTTACCCTTTTACCCTTTTTCACTCAACTCTTTCTCAATCAGCTTTGGAATTACCCGCCTTAATTCCATCATCTCTGTTCATTATTATTACTACTACCCGTAAAAATCAAGAAACGTGTATAATAATAGTGCGGCGGTGACCCATATTAAATTTTAGACTAATTAGTAATTTTTTTTTCTGAATTAAATTATGACTCTGAATTTTTTTGCCGTTATAAATTTTCCCTAAATTATTAAAACTGTTAAATTTAAGGACGTTTATTTAATTTTAGTAAAATAATTCTAACATAGATGAAAGTTCGGGAGTATGATTTAGTACATATCAAAGTTTGAAGGGCATAATTTGGTAGATATCAAAGTCTGGGGAGCATTAGTACATAAATAATTACTGAAAGAGTAAAATTGAATGAAATTAGACAAAAATCCTTAAATCTAACAATCTCAATAGTTCAGGAGAAATTTTTAATGGACAAAAAAATTCAGGAAATATAATTTAGTATATGTCAACGTTGAAGGAAAAAAATTGTTAATTAACCTCAATTTTATTTTAGTTTATAAATTCACGAATCACAACTGTCTTTATTACGCTGATAATTTATGTTTTTTCCTTCTTTTTTTATAAATAATTTTGTGTGGCGTTTCTTCTTTCATAATGGATTGGTTTTACCTCATTTCAACCAAAAAAAATATGGATTGGTTTTACCAATATTAATTACAAAGTTAAAATCTAGCCATATATATAAAATGAGGCGGTGCACCTTACCAAACAAAATAATGACGTGGTGCCACACCCATCCTATATCAGTATGCCACATATATACTAGCTTCATATATATACTATCTCATCTTCTATTTAATGGATCATCGGCATATTAGATGAGAGCCTAAGAGTTTGTACCAACTAGTAGTAACTACTACCACAATTTCACTTCCATGCAATTCATAATCATATTCTTGATGATAGATTAATTAGTTTATTATTAATATTGTCTTGAATTATAATCAATAGGAAAGCCAGTCATCAACATTGGTGTTGGACCATCACTCTCTCTCACTCTCATTAATTAGGCTTATATATAATCTAAAAATAAAAATTAAAGCTTATTAACGCTTGGGAATAGTTGAAAGCAAACTAACAAACGATATGGTTGAACATTAGTGTTTACGGGTATCTAACTTAAATAAATGTCTGTTGAAAACATTATATTTTCAATAATGATAAATAATTAAGAAAATTGTTTAGTTGGTTTGATGCATTAAGTTTGTATATTAATTTTATTTTCTTAAGCCTTAGATCTTAATTTACATACGTACTTCCAACTTCCAAGTGAGAATTTCTAGTGTAACTTCTAAGAAATTAAGCATTTTTAGAAAAACTAGTCCCATTTTATGCTTACAAGCTAACTAATCAATTGCACCATTCCATACTGTAAGTTCCAACACTAAGCAATTTTGATCACCGCAATTTAAATTTAATTTTATATATAGTACAATCTTTATTTAAAAATATCATATTTAAAAATAATTTTTAATTTGTTATAAATAAAATACTCAAATTCAATATTTGAGTAAGTTATAAATAAAAATAATCCTTAAATAGTAATTAGTTATATATTTTTTAAGTCTCGTATTAATAAAGTTTACCTCTATATAAGAATAATTATATTTTAATAATATATATACATATATTTTATAAATTTATTTATGTAGAATCAATAATTTTATTCTAAATTATAATACATATATAAATATTATATTTACTCAAAAATAATTCTATTATAATACAATACTATTTTATTGATATTTTTTAGTATTTTGAATTTTTTTTAATATACTTTTATTTAGTTAGAATCTCTTAATTAAAATATAATTTATTTGGTTTGAAGTATATTTTAATAGAAATTCTAATGTCTATTTTGTTTACTAATTAGTGGAAGTTAAATTAATTGATTCGTTCTGTAAATTCCAACAATAATTAACCCAAAAAAAAAAAAAGAACTGGCTGGTGTTATTACACACTCTAGACTCGTTTGGCACAATTTTTGGAAAAGCTAAAAGCTGTTTTTTGGAAAAACTGTAAAAAAAAATGTGTTTGGCAAACAATCAAAAAACAACTTTTTGAAGAATTTTTGGAGAAGCTACAGCTAAAAGCTAAAGCTGCTCCAACCCAACTTTTAGAAAAAGTTGTTTTGATTAAAAGACTATAATAATTTTTTTTTTGTACTAAAATCATATTTACTTATTTATTACATATTAAAAAAATAAAAAAAAATAAACTAATTATAATAAAATAAATAATTATTAAATCTCTTATAAATTATATTTTATTTTAATATTAACAAAGAACATCAACCTAGAATTTTTCTTATATACTTGAGTTTCTAATTTTTTTTTTTTTTTACATTTAATAAAACATAATAAACAAATACTATAAATTATTTTTTTATCAAATTCATACAAATTTATATTTTAAAAAAAATTAAAAATATATATAAAAAATAAAATATTATATAAAATAAGTTTTTACATATTTGTGATTATAATAAACTAAATTATAACATTATCATTATTGTTGACCAAAAGTCAATCACTCATTTATTTTGATGATAAACAAATATTTGATTATTATTTGTTACTAATCTTTTCTTGATCATTTTGCAAGCAAGTTCACAAAGTATCAATATTTGCTCGGTAAAGTCAAACATAATCAAAGAAGTATATTCAACAAGTATATCAACTACTTCATAATTCATAAGAGCAAAAGATTCATCAAATGATCAACAACTCAAGACTCTATTCAAAAGAGGTCTTCAAAAGCCCAAAGTCAAAAGTCAACCCAAAAGTCAAAGTCAAAGTCAAAGTCAAGGTCAACTCTCGGGAAAAGTCAACTTTGGATCAAAACATGCAAATTAAGCTAGGAAGCTCATCTACATCAAGACTACAAATAATCAAATGGTATAAATTTGCTTTAGTCTTGTTAAAGTGATTTGCATAGTACACTAGGATTTATAAGTTCAAAAGTTTGGCTCACTAACTTGTGCGACAAGTTATTTCACAAAAAATGATATCTAAATTTTCTAAATTGATTTTTAAGATCACATATCATTTAACTAAGAGAACGCAACTGGAATTTTTGAAATCGGATAAACGAGTAAGAAGTTATGCACGTTTTAGTTCGAAAAAATGAACCTTTTGCATCTGAAATTCCGGTTCCCATCCGGAATTCCGGTTGCCAATCGAAATTCCGGTTGTAACCAATCCGGAATTCCGGATCACGGCTGAAGTGGCCTCGAAAAATGTGCTAACGGCTAGTTTTCATTCCTACACTATATAAACTCATTTTTCACTCAAAAATGTAGGTTGGTTGAGCTTCTATTCATCATATAACATCATTCTAAGTGTTCTAAACTAAAGAGTTATCATCTTTTCATAAACACACCAACCACACACACTTGAGCCAAACTTGTTCTTATCTTCTCTAGTGTGCTTGCAATTCTCTCTAGGATTTTACTTTGTTTTCCATCTTATTAGAGAGAGTTTGCTTTGTATTTCAAAATTACATATTCATTGTATTGAGAGGTGAGGTTGGCACCGGTAGAAAAACAACTCGGTTGTAGGTGAGGTTGACACCGATTTTGTAAACAACCCGAGAAAAGTGAGATTGGCACTTCAACAATCCGGCGAGGTTGATAGTCCTTGGAAGAAAACTATTGTGAGAGGTTTGGGAAAAACCTTGGTGAAAAATTTCCCGGTTGTAAGGGTTAGTCAAGTCCGTTAACTTGGCTCGATATTGGAACTCAAAGCTAGGTCCATAGCTTTGAAGACCAAGGACGTAGGTGGCATAGTTCTACCAAACCTTGTAAAAATTGAGAGTTTGCATTTTCTAATCCTTGAACTCTTTACTTTACAAGTTTGATTATTTTTCATAATATATTGCTTGCCATATTACTTTATTTTATTTGATTAAGTGGCTAATTGCTTAATTTTGTGTTAAAAGTTTTGATTTACCGAAATTAGTATAAATTTCTAATTCATCCCCCCTCTTGGAAACATATCTTGGGCTAACAATTATCATTATAATAGATCTTAACAACTCACAGTACTTTAAAACTTATAATTTACCAAATACTCAGCTCAGCTTTTTTCCACAGTTTTACTACAGCTGCTTTTTTTCACATCACAGCTACAACTGCTTTTTCTCACAGCACAATTGTGCCAAACTGGCCCTCAACCTACTACATTCAAGATTTTGTACATGATACAGCTAGAAACCAACTAATACAGAATTAAAAAGGTTAGATGATACATATTATATGTTGATAACATTATGACTTATCTTCACAAATATTTATAGCATATATAAATGTACAAAATGTGGACAAGCTCTTAAATAGAAATGTAGGACGTTTAATTTAATACATACTTAAATAAAAAATATATATATATAATAAACACTCACATATATAATATTATACTTACTAAAAATATCATAATTTAAGTAAAATCACATTATTTTTAATTATGGGATTAAACTTAACAGATATGTAATATCCTCAATTTTAAAAATAAATTAGCAATCCTAATTACCTTAATTAAATATTAAGATAGATTTATATTATAATATAATTAAATTATGTGATATCATTTCAAAATATTTGAATTTAAGATTATATTTATGAGTTAGAGGTATTTTTATAATTTTGACATAAGAAGAATAAAATTTCAATTTTGGTATATATTGTATTATTGGACTATATTGTTCGTTTCTTTGTATTACATGTGAATTTTGATAAGTTGGCACAGTATAGTTACAATCAAGTATTTTGACTAGAACTGAATTTGAAGTCATTTGGGGGTCCAAAATTTATAAATTATGTTGTTATGACAATAATATGTGTATTGTGATACATGTATTTATATGAAAATATCATGTGTTTTAAACAGGGCCGGCCCAAGCATTGGGCAGCTTGGGCCATTGCACAAGGCCCTCATTTTTTTAAGGTCCAATTTTTTTTTTTTTTTTAAAAAAAGGCCTATTTTTTTCATTTTTTTTTCCTATTATTTATACATAAATAAAAAAAAAATAATTGAAAATTTATGAAGCAATTTTTTTTTAAAAAAAAAGCTACTAATAGAATTGTAGTTTTAATGTACATGGTTTTTTTTTTTTTTTAAAGGGCCCAATTTAAAAATTTCGCACAAGGCCCCCAAAATGCTTGGGCCGGCCCTGGTTTTAAAATTACTTACTAAACTGCCCTTGTATGATGAGTAGGATGATTTTTAGTCTTAGGGGCAAAATGATTTTTTGACCAAATTATAGTAAAATGAGGATAAAGGGTTTTACTTCTGAATTTTAAAGAGAGACTCTATTTTTTGGTTTTGAAAACCCCCCATCGACCCCCCTCTCCTCTATATCCCTCTTTGATGTGTTCCTTTGATTTTGAGGAAAATTATTACTAACTGGAGGGGATTTGATGTGATAGCCTTTAGGAGATCAATTGAGAGGTACGCAGTAATTCATCTTTTGTTGTGTTTAAATTTTGAATTTTATTTTCAATTGGATGAGCGAGCTTGCATGGTGTTCTTACTTAGTGTTATTGAAATTGAGCTTGGTGTTTATTTGGTTGTGATCAAATCTTGGTGTGATAATTGGAGTTGAATTTGAATCCTGAGTTTGAGTTAATTTAGGGTTAGTAATTTCTGTCAAAATGTTAACTCTGAGCATGAATTTGAATTGGATTTTTTGAAGCTTTAATATTGAGAATTATGTGATTAATGAGCTTAAGTGTGTGTCTTAAGCATGTAGCATTTTGTTGTAATATGTGCTTGCATACACTTTGATTTGGGCTTAGAAACCAATGACACTATATGTGTAAAGTTTGTTTTGGTTTTGTGCATTTTCGAAGCTCTAAAAATTAGGTATTTTGGGTTTTTTGAACCCAGTCATTGCGGGCAAGCTTATGCTCGTCGCGACAAGCCCTTGCATAAAACAAGGGATAGCCCATGCCCAGTTTGGTCGCAGAGACCTCGAGGTGACAGTTTAATTTTTTTCTATTTTATTTTGATCATAATTTTTTACTCCAAATTTCGTTTTGGATGTTTTTTATATCGTTAGAAAGTTCGTTACGATCTCTATTATTTGGTTCAAAGTTGGAGTCCTAAATGTGAATAATTATAATATGATATTGGAGATTAAACTTATTGTGTTTTAAACTTGAGATTGTATAGGGTTACCGACACCTGTTCGAGATCACTTATGGATTGGAACTCTCCTCGTACTTTAGAATCTAGTAAGAAAGCAAACCATGCACTTAGAGTATAGTGCAATGACGCACTTATATATTATGTGGATAATTGGATAGAAATGTGAGTTTTATTACCCTAAAGTTTCTATATTTGAGCATGTATTAAATGAGTTGTATGCAAATATATCTCGAGGATTGTATGTGTAAGATGTAATTGGATTAGGCATGATAAACACCATCAGGATTGCCTAGAATTTCTCCCAAAATACTTGGCAGTTTAGGAATAAGTCATGTGGCAATGGGATTTACACTACGGAACGTGTCATCTTTAATCAATTCTGAAGTTTGTTATTTTGCTAGAATTACAAAAGATTGGTCATTTCCAGGAGGATCTACTTACGGATGGTTCTTGTTTTTTGCTCTCCGTGAGTGAATTCAACCCATAAAAGATATGGAAGAGTGGTGTCGTTGTAAAGTGCGAGACCAGTACATATATAATTTGAAGAGTGGTGCCAATGTTGAGTGGTGTGGCTATACATGTAAAAGATATTAGGGTTAAGGTTAGAGTTAAGGTTAGGATTGTATTATTTTTTCAATGGTTCATAGTTTATGACTATGTAGAAACGATAGAAAAAGTTATTACTGTCGATTCTAAGAGTTGATTGATGGAAAAAGATTTTTTTGTAGTAGTGATTCATTGCTTCTTTTCAGCTTCTAACAACATTTTTTTTTTTTTTTTGAAATCAACTTCTAACAACATTGAAGTCACTTTTATTTGCATCTATTTCTTCGGTAAAGGCTTTCTCTTATGTCGTGTTTGGGTGATAAAGAATTGAAATTACTTTAAGAAAAATTGTAAATTTATGAATTTAAGAAACAGTAAAATTTTCATTTAATAATATAAAATTGAATATTTTAATTATAAAATTAATAATATGCTTTATAAAATCAATAGTGCGGTTGAAATGCTTTTTCAGTTTGGAATGTTGGTGCAAGATTGTCCTGCTTTCTTTTTTGAAAAATATTTTAATTTTTTTTGTCATACGATCTATAAATAGGATCACTCATTATATTGTAAGACGATCTTGTTTCATGTCAAATTGTAAAATTAATGAGCATAACACTCCAATTCTAACTGAACTACTTTCTATTATAAGAGATGAATATATTTTACCACTTGAATAAAAAAAATTCTATTAAAAAAAAAGTGTATTGTACCGCTGTCATTTCTAGCCAAATACTAAGGGTGATATAAGAGTATAAAAGTCCATAGACTGAGTAAAAGTCTCAATTATAATTTCATCACTTTGGATGCAAATTATGTAGAGGCCATATAAAGACAATGGCTTATGGCTTCACTTTGCGAAATGTATTAGAGACAATGGCTTAGCTTATTTATTATTAAATAAGACCTATTTTTAATGTCATTTATAATTTTATTAACTATGCTCATTAGCTTTGAGCTTTGTCATTATTGCCAAATTATGTGACTATTATTAAAGAGTGCCCAAATGGCCCACGTAATCTTAGTCAACTGCTATGCACGTTACACAAAAAGGAGCCCACAGAAGTCATGGATTAAACGCTTGGGGCTAGCTCAAGTGGCCATAGGTGGGTGTGTGAGTGTTGGAGGTCCTGGGTTCGAGTCCCAAGTAAAACATGATGTATTATATAAACGCTTGAATAAAAAAAAAAAAGGAATTATTTCATCTATGTTTCTCTTTGACCAATGGTCTATCCTTATGGGTTGTACTTTTAATAGATATTACTCAAGTAGTATTAAAAAAATTTAAGTTTTTATACTTAATTTTTTTATTTAATTAAAAAAAATTATTTATATATTATATGGGCTGAGATTATTCAATCGGCTGAAAAAAAAAAAATTAAGAAAAATTTTTTTTAGCAAAAAAATGTTGATATAACTTGAGTATTTTGTATATAAATAAATTTTTGATATAATGTAAAAAGATATATTTTTTTAATTAAATAGCTAAATTAAGCATAGAAATTAAAATTTCTCTTTTATTATTCGTTATTGGATCAAAATCTAATAGTATAGTATTTTTAAAATTAATTTTTATAGTTAAATTTTTTTAGTTTTCATCAGTGGGTGAGTAATACTCATTGAGAAGTGTTCCTTCATTTCACATAGATCCATCTTTTAATATTTTGTTTCTCCACTATATTTTAATGGGTTATTTGTGTTAAAATTACTTAAATTCTACAATTAGGGACATTTAATTACATAAATTAAAATTTTAGTAGTAAAACTATCTAAATCTCTAAATTTCTATTAAGTGTCATGGTAGACATACCATAGTATACATACATGTATATACGTGACAAATTTTTAGTAGAAATATTGGCAGTAAAACTATCTGAACTCTATGATTAGTAACACTTAACCACATAAACCAATTTTTTGGTGGTAAAATGTAACGTCCCCACTTCAAGCCTCCATTGGGCCCTTACACCCACGGACTAATGACTTTTATACACGAGTACGTCACTCTGGTTGCTTTATGGACTGACGACTGACCCTATAGACCAACACAAGTGTTTCCAGCATGCTTTGTCCTCACTCACACACTTCCTGGGAAAACTTCCCAGGAGGTCACCCATCCTGAAATTGCCCCAAGTCAAGCACGCTTAACTGTGGAGTTCTTTCGAGATGGGCTACCGAAAAACAAGATGCACCTTGTTTATATAGGTAGTACCATTTAAGCTATCTTCAACTGTGTAGTCCCATACCTACACAGTCTCAGAATCATCCCACTTGACCTTCCCCAAGCAGTGTGGGACTGCACAACTTACCAGGTATTTCCACTTACGAATCACTGTCACAATCACCCCCCTTAACGGGGTCCGACGTCCTCGTCGACCACACTTCCGTCTGGGTCAAGGCTCTGATACCATTTCTAACGTCCCCGCTTTAAGCCTCTATTGGGCCTTACACCCACGGACTAATGGCTCTTGTACACGAGTACGCCACTCTGGCTGCTTTATAGACTGACGACTGACCTTACAAACCACCAACACAAGTGTTTCCAGCATGTTTTGTCCTCACTCACATGCTTCTTGGGAAAACTTCCCAAGAGGTCGCCCATCCTGAAATTGTCCCAAGTCAATCACGCTTAACTGTGGAGTTCTTTCGAGATGGGCTACCGAAAAACAAGATGCACCTTGTTGATATAGGTAGTACCAATCAATCCATTGAAGCTCTCTTCAATTGTGTAGTTCCACACCTACACAGTCTCGGAATCATCCCACTTGACCTTCCCCAAGCGGTGTGGGATTGCACAGCTTACTTGGTATTTCCACTTACTATTATGCCAAAGCTTATATTGTGTTTATAAATATCAGTTTTATTTAGAAATATATGTTGTAACTAGCTAAAATACATATATATTTTTTTCTTGATTTTTTTAGGGATGCGACTGCCCCACCTCGCCTTTATGTGGGTCCGCTCTTGCTTATTCCTATTTTTTTATTTTTATGTTTTGATTCCTCTTAACTAAAGGCCACCTTAGTTTTTAGAGATTGAGGAAATAAATTTTTGAACAAATGTGATAACATCTTGTTCAAATTATGTTGATCTTTACTAATTTATACTTAAAGTTAAAGTTGTGAGTGAATGTGTATATTTTTTATTCTTCTCATATATTATATAAGATCATCTCTAATGCAAGAATTATAATTTGTGCTAAATTTAACTCAAAATATATCTCAAAATGTCTAAAACTATATTAAATTATGTTCCAATGCAAGCAAAATAACTAAAAAAAATTTGCAATTTAATTAATTTATTTTCTTTTCTTTTTCAGATTAGAATGTGAATTAAAAATAAAAAAGCTTTCTGTTAAAATTAACTTTAACAAAAATCGTGCAACAAACAAGAAATATTTAAGTGATAAATTTATATTTTAAATTTTAAAATTGGAATAACAACCTGTGATTTTGATAATATTCTTTTATTTTTTTTAAAAAAAATAAAATAAAATTTGAAATGGAAGGTACAAGAATACTAGACTCAGAAACCCTGGTCGGTCGAAGGCGGCCCAGCCCGTCTATTATAACAAAACAAAACCCTTTCAATAGTCTCCCGCAGCCTCCTATAGCCTTCTGCTTTCACTCACCATCCCAACCCATTTTCTCCACCCGAAACCCATTTCATGGCCGCTGACGCCAACGGAACCTTCTCAGCTCATTATCTATCTCTTACCGTAATTTCATTCACGTCTATTCTCACCACTCTCACCATTCACTGATTTTTTTTTTTTTAAATAAAAATCCCTTCTTGCACTACAACTCTTCTTTTACTTTGTTCCAGCCATCTGAATAGGAGTTATTTCCGGGTCGGGTTACTCTTTTGAGTTCGGGGTCTATTTGTTCGGAATTGAAAATGGCTACCTTAAAGAGCTGTAGCGTTTGCTTGCGAGACTCGGCTCTCCAGCTTCCGCGTCACAATTCTGGCGATAGCTACAAGAGGTTTGTGCCGTTCTATTTTAATAATTGATTCGAGTCAGCTCTTTATATATATATATATATATAAAAAAAAAAATTAGTTTAAGAAATTATAGTCATGATTCATGTTATTTTATTTATATATTGAATTTAATTTAGTTCTTTATCCATGAAAATGTAACATACATATATAGACTTTTGTTTGTTGAGGGGTAGCTTCTTGTACTGTACAATACTACTTAGAAATGGTGAAATTTCTTTCTGGGTGGATATAAATGGATAACCTTGTAGCTGTATAACACCATTTATTTTAAAAGTTGTATTGATTGACTAATCATGATGCCCTTCTCCCTGAAAGTACTTAGAATTTATAATTCTTCATAGTGCCTATAATTGCTTCACTAAATAACAACTTCACCTTTGTAGATTTTGAACTTTTCTTCTTAATTCTTACTTTTTAGCATTTAGCTTCAATATAAAGACACCCTCTAAGGTATTCTTTTGTTTAGCTCCTCATGCCTGCTGAGCAATGCCAATTTTGGCCCTTAAATAAGCTGCTCTGTGATAGTTGTTAATGTTTCTGTTCTTCCATTTGTACTCTGGAGAGGCATATCTGTCTAATAATTAATCACCATTATTCCATATAGTCTATTTTTGCATATTGGTACTAATTATGCTGTTTTCTAATAAATGCCAGCTCCTTGCAATTTTTTATTTTTATGGTTTATGGATGGTTGTGCTTTATCCAAAGCTAATGCAGCTACTGTGAAATAGATAGTACTGACCATCTCCTTGCTGGTTTGCATATTGGTACTAAATAGGCTAATTATCTACTAATTACCATCTTTGGAAGAAATTCATGGTTTATTAATGCTAGTGTCTTTCCAAAGTGAATGCTAGCTACTGTCAAACAGAAAGTATCAATTTTTTTTGCCACAATCAAATATCTGTTGGCTTGCTGATGTCAATTACTTTAATTCAATGAAACAGGAGAAATGCCAAATGGAGAGCTCCACAAGCAGCTGTACTTCCAAACTTTCATCTTCCTATGCGCAGTTTTGAAGTTAAACACAGGTAAACTATGATGTTTTATTTTCTGAACTGAGTTATGTTTTCATTTGTTTCATGTGCATAATTGCGGCTTGCCTTTTTCCAAATCCCAAAATTAGGATCATTTGAACTGTGTGCATGTTTGATGTTCACACATGCTCTCTAAAGTAGAATTTTCTTAAAAAAAATTTTATTTTAATGTTTGTTGGGATCGGAAATAGTCAGTTTTTTTGGGCTCGATACCTTTTTTATTTTTTATTTAGAAATAGATAAATAAATCTCGACGTGGGTATCTAGGAAGTAGTCACTTAAAAGTAAATTTTCTCTAGATACGGACCATACGGTTAGTAAATTCTATTTTGAATATATTCCCTGTATATGACTGATGTTAAAGATTCTAAACTCCTTACAATTTATGCGAGAAGGAGACAAACAATTTGTTGGGTCTATAATGGATGCTCTTGTTTGCAGGACGTCAGCAGAAGATATTAAGTCTCTTAGACTGATTACAGCTATCAAAACTCCATATCTACCTGATGGAAGGTTTGATCTCGAAGCTTATGATGCATTGGTGAATATGCAGATTACAAATGGTGCTGAAGCCGTGATTGTGGGCGGCACAACTGGCGAAGGCCAATTAATGAGCTGGGATGAACATATTATGCTCATTGGTCACACAGTCAACTGCTTTGGTGGATCAATCAAGGTGATTGGAAACACCGGAAGCAATTCTACAAGGGAAGCTATTCATGCTAGTGAGCAGGGTTTTGCTGTCGGAATGCATGCTGCTCTTCACATAAATCCCTATTATGGCAAAACCTCTTTGGATGGATTGATTGCACACTTCAATAGCGTGATTTCCATGGGTCCAACTATTATATACAATGTTCCATCTCGAACTGGACAAGATATTCCACCAAGAGTGATTGATAGAGTAGCAAAAAGTGCCAACTTGGCCGGTATTAAGGAGTGTGTAGGAAATGATCGAATTGAAGAGTATGCAGACAAGGGAATCGTGGTGTGGAGTGGAAATGATGATCAATGCCACGATGCTAGGTGGAGTCATGGGGCTACTGGAGTCATATCTGTTACCAGTAACTTGATACCAGGGTTGATGCGAGAAATCATGTTTCGAGGAAAGAACCCTTCACTTAACTCAAAAATATTGCCTCTTGTCAACTGGTTATTCCAAGAGCCAAATCCCATTGGCTTGAACACAGCCCTTGCTCAACTTGGGGTTGTGAGGCCGGTTTTCAGGCTGCCTTATGTTCCTCTTCCTCTGGAAAAGAGGCTGGAATTCGTCGACTTGGTCAAGGAAATCGGGCGGGAGAATTTTGTAGGAGACAAAGATGTTAAGGTTCTCGATGATGATGATTTCATCTTGGTGGGCCGGTATTGATTACTAGGTTTCTTTATTGTATTGTATTCTATTTTAGGCGCTATACTCTTGCTATGAAGAAGAGGTCATAAATAAACTTTCATGTTATGTTACAGTGTGAAGCAGATTTTTGACTGTGTTGGTTTTAAATTACAGTTGACGATGGTTTCGTGTTTTCCTGTGTGCGTATGTTTTAATTACTTGTGTGCATTTATGTGTCATCTACATGAGTGTTGGTGCTGTAGCCTGT
Organism: Cannabis sativa; assembly: GCF_029168945.1. Classification (NCBI taxonomy): domain Eukaryota; kingdom Viridiplantae; phylum Streptophyta; class Magnoliopsida; order Rosales; family Cannabaceae; genus Cannabis; species Cannabis sativa. Next base: position 35,079,726 of record NC_083601.1, on the reverse strand, counting down.
ACTGCTGTATTATAATCCATTGAGAAAAAGGATTACATAATATTTGAAGCTTATTCTGAAATTTTAAACACTTCATGTCACTTTCCTATTGGTAAATTTATTTACCTTGCTTGTGCCTTTGAACCAAAGAAATAGCTGATGATTAATGAAATGAACAATTAGCTCTGCAAAGCTCCACTCATATCCATCAACCTGGCAGAAACGACCTTTTTCTTTGTTTTTCTTTTTCCCCTTTCTCTCCACTATTATGATTAACGATGTAGGTCATAGCTTTAACGTAAATTTCACAAAGAACAAACTGAGCATATTCATGTCATATAATTGGGCATCGGTCACGAATGAATCCAGTCTAATTTAATGCACATTTTTTTTTTTTTTTGTGTGGGTAAAAGCTCGCTTTTCATAGAAGTTAACAACTATAAAAATTCATAATTTAATTCCTACGTGAAAGGATTACAACAACTATAAAATATAATTTGTTGTATACATAAAACTAGATTAGATAAGATATCATTTGTGTAGCTTGATCAGTTTCCCACCTCGAATATATTATACTATATTAAAAAGTAAAATAAACCCACAAAAGTAGGTACCCATAGAGGAAGATTAGACACTAAAATAATATTTCTTCCTAGTTGAGTTGAGAGGATGACAACTTGTTTTGAAGCTGAGATAATAAGGCTTGGTTCTCTTGGTGAAGAAGAAGAGCTTTCTTTCTTAACCTCTGATTCTCTTCCATGATGGTTTTATTCTCAATATAAAGTCTCAAGTTCTTGACTTCCATATCCACTTTACTTGATTTTCTTCTCCTATTTCATCATTAAAGAAACTCTTTTTTAGTTTTATATATAACTTAATTATATTAGACAAAGGCAGAGGAAAACAGAGAGAGAGAAAATACAGAGGAAACCAAAGAGAGAGAGAGAGAAGAAGAAACCTGTTAAGGCCATGAACTCGAAGGTTGTATCTCTTGGAAGAGGGTCTTCTAAGGCGAAAAGAAGAGTATAGGCCGGTAATAGCAATCCCAGTTATCATTTCTGACGAGTTCATACACATTTTGTCAGAGAGAGAGAGAGAGAGATAGGACCATAAAAGATTGCAAGAAGTATGTCACTAGCTAGAAAAAGCTAAAAGAAAGTATGGATTCTTTAAGATGGGAATTGTAGATTTAAATAGGAGAGGAGATATTATTATGGCTTGTAATGTAGTAGGAGGAAGAAAAATGAAAAGGTGAGAGATATAGCTGTGGTTTTGTTTGTGTTTGTGTGGTAATGATGGCAATTGGCATATACAAGAGGAGTCATCATTACAAATGGCCATTTTGAAATATGCAGAAGAAGAAGGAGGAGGAGATTGAAAAATTTTCCACTCTAATATTTATTTATTAATTAAAATTTTGCCTTTTTGATTGCTTTCGATTTCATTAGAGTAGTCTTTTTGGGGGGAGAGAATAGAAGCCTTTAGAGTTTAGACTATAGTACACTATTGGGGGCTCACACAGAAAACGACTGTATCTGTATACACCATAGGCGTATAATAATATATAATACATTACACCATAGCGGTCTTCCTCTTTCAAAAGAAAATTAATTATGTAAAATTTTGACTATTGTATTATTACATTTCAAAACAACTCTCACCAAAGTTTGAAGAAATTTCTAACGTTGTTGGCTGGTTGGTATATAATTTATATATACAAGTGGTTAAAAAGGGTGGAAATCAGTGCTTCTTAGGTTACATTACATACATGTTGTTTCCATGAAATTTCATGAATACATATTCGAGAAAATGACACGTTACACGCATCGTACGGATACATGCAGTGAAAATTTGAAGAAGAAATAAGTACACGATTAGCTCATTTAAACGTGTTAAATAAATAAATAAAAATAATCATAATTAATTGTACTGCTTTAACGTAATTAACAAATATTTTAGGGTAATTCTACAATAGACACCCCAAAATTAGATATATCAATGCACCCCTGAAACTCTTAATAATTATTGGATCTTATATCAAGTACACACACTATTTGGTGGAGTGCAATACAGGAAATATTTTTTGTATTTAAAACACACGTACAAACCCTAGAATTAAGTGTTTTTTATATTTTTAAACACACACCCACCCCTCTCTATTAAAAAAAAGAGTCGACCAATCTTCTTTACAGAAAAAAAAAAAAAAAATTGAATCTCATATTTTTGCTGCTAAACCCATCGTTCTGCTGAACCCATATACATATTTCTCTCTCTCTCTCTCACTCTCACTCACTCTCAGTCTCCACTCACTTATGAATGAACCCTGTTCTTTGTTTTAATTTTTTAATCTATAATATTTCCCTTTCCTTTATTCCATTTCTAAACAAACAAAACAAAACAATATATTTGTAATTTCTAATAATAATAATAATAATAACAGCAAAATTAAATGCCAGCAAACACATTGAATAAAACAATGTAGACGTTCTTCTTAGCCGCGTTACTGATTAGTTGCAGTAGTACAATCGTGGCCCCACCCTAATCATCCTCCCTCCTTTGCTACATGTTACCATCTCTAGTCTTTCAATCTCTATGAATATCTCTCTTCTTACAAAAACTCATACACATAGTTGTCAAAATGACAGATCAAGATCAAGAATAAATTTCTTTTTGTTTTCTTGAAATATTTTTTAAGAGATTAATGTGTTCTGCAATATGATATTAAAACTTTGAATAAATTGAAATAAGAATGAATTAAAATGAAATTACAAAAAAAAAAAAAAATGCACTAATCACCTTCACCGGAGAAGAAGGTCTGGGCAGTGAAGTCATTTTTTCCATTTTAGTAACTTATAATTATCCTTTTTAATATTTAGCCAGGTGGACCAATAAAATAATAATTAAGGGTATATATGAATGCTTCTTTATTGACCAAATCAACTAAATAATAATAATTCAAATCTAATTTTAATTCAATACACTACAACCTACAATAACTTTCTAAGAATTTTCTATGTGGACCAATTATACTACAGCATAGTGGAACTATTAATGAGTCTATTTTATGGGTGTCTATTAAAGAATTTCCCAATATTTTATATCTCTTCAAAAAAAACACAAATATTATCTTTACACACATGTCACATGAGCATGACACGTAACAGAGACATTTGATAAATATGAATGTAGTTAATTAGTTGTTAAAGTCGGTGGAGTAGTCTACATCTATCTATTTTATAATCAGCAAAAACAGAAAAAAAAAAACCATCTATATATGGGTATTATATATATATATATATTTTTTTTTTAGTCATATGGGTATTATATTTTAATTTGCCCTGGTTCGAATGTATAATATAGTTTCTAAAGGCTATGGGTTGAAAGTTTAGTTAAAATTTTACAAATTATATTAAAAGTGAAGTGTTTTAGGCCAACTTCAAGGGCCTTTAAAAACTAAATAATTATAAATAAATATTAATCATGTATTTATTTGTACTTTTATATTATAAATGTATTTATTTATTAAGAATATTTGCGGTGCGGGCAGTATAATTTTTAACTATTTTTTAAAATCAATTTACATATGCAGTTTTTCTAATTTTTCAAACCGCACATGCGCATCGCGAAATTAAAAAACCGCAGAAACTGTACTGCAAAAAAATGGTGCGATGCGGTGCAGTTTTTACGGTTTGGACTATCACTAATAATTAAACTATTACAAATATAACAAAACTTGAGTAACACTTGTCAAAAATACCATAAAGTTTGAAAATAAATATAAAAAAATTAAATTTAGTGTAATATTTAGTATTAAAATATTCTTATTATATTAATAAAATAATAGAATAATAAAGAATATAATATTTGATGTAATTTTTAGTGTTGTGGTTGGAATTAAAAAAAAAATTAATGTTGAAATAGTAATTTTTTAATGTTGATTTAACAATAAATTTGAATTTCTCCATACCCTTAGTAGAACACTTCGGTGTATATATATGACTGGTGTGATGTCACTTTATTTGATATAGAAAAAAAAATAAATATTTTTTATTTATTACATAATTAATCTTAATGAAGCAAAGTTCCTACAATTTTGTAAAATTCTAACTAAATTTTAACTATCATTGTCTAGTCTAGTTTTCTTTTTTTCAGGGCAATACATAGAAGTTGTATTGTATGTATAAATATGGTCAAAAAAGTTGGTAACTACTGTTTCATTTGAAAAAAGAAAATATTGTATATTTGTTCCAAGAAAAAATAAAATTATATTGTACATATGAAAGCATAGGGCCATGTTCTTAGTATTCAACATTCAACAAAACTTTGGCGTAAGGTCTGTGTTTGAACACATCCTCTACTCTTGGCCAATTACACAAGAGTAATAAATTCATTCGCCTGAGTTCAAACATCCAAATTCAGATTTACTTTCTCAAATAATATTAAACTTAATCATTAATACTTATGCACTAGTTTGAAAAATATCACCAAAAAGAAAAATATTTTATATCCAAGATCAGAAGATTTTACTGTGTTGAGTTTCCAAATAACATAATAACAGACAGCCCTTGAGTTTGACTTTGTAATAAATGGCTTATTAATTAATGGAATTTTTTACTATAGAACCTCCTAAAAAGGACTTATCGGTGGGGTGTGTCAGAATAAATATATTATAGGGACACGTAATTAGAGTCAAGAAAACTCTGTTGCTTTTTTCTTTTATTTGTTCTTTTTGTTCTAAATTTATAATAATAAGTCTTTTTATTTAATTTTAGTAAGCTTCTTTCTTTATTCTCTTTTTCAATTTTTTCATATCTGAGATGCAAAAATTATCCGGATATAAAAATCCGGGTACAAGCTTGGTGGCAACGACATCACAATTGAGAAGGGAGAGATCTCAGTGGGCTATTGCAACGACCTTGCTAGTAGATTTGGGCAGCAGTAACATTGTGAACGAATTTGAGCGATGACCTTAGAGATTAATTTAGATAGTGGCGACTATCGATCCTTGTTATGCTATTAATTTTTTAAAGATTAATTAATTATTTTTTTCTCTAAAAATATTAATTATTTTTTAGAAGAATTTCATTGTAGTTGTAATTGAAAAATTAAAATATTTTTATTATTTTATCTAATATTTTATCATTATTATTATTTGTGTGATTTTAAAATTTTGGATGTTAAAATTTTAAAAATTACAGATTTTTTTTATTGGATGATTGAGAATTTTGTTTGATTTGGTTTTGTTTTTAAAGATTTTGATTTTAAGATTTTGCATATGTTTATTTTTAAAGTTTTTTTTAATTTATCATACACTCCGTAATGTATTTCGCACAAGTAAAATAAAATTTCAAAAATTTTTACTTTACAGTTTATCTATATTATTAATTAATAATTCTCTCAATCGCATATGATCACGATTCATATCCCAATTAATCCAAGGTCAAATCTAGATCACAGACATTTACATGGGGTTCACGTGAAAGACACGTGCAGCAGAAATTATGTTATGGGCTTTTTTTTTTTTTGATTTAAGCGTTTATATATTACACAATACATAACCTGAGACTCGAACCCAGAACCTCCAACACACACCCGGCCACTTGAGCTAGCCTCAAGTTGTTTGTTATGGGCGACTACTATATTACTATATATATTACTAGGGGAATGAACTATGAAGGGGATATAATGTATATTTTATATGTACAATTTATGGGATATATATGAAATGAAGAGAGGAATAGTCCATGTTATTAGGTCCTCCTTTTTGTCCATTTTCTTCTCCATGTAATTGAGTACCAAAACCATGCTCATTGATTTGGAAAATGAACCCCATTTTGGCTGCTTCTTCTTCTTCTTCATCTAATTCTTCTTCTCCATCATGATCATCATCATCACCACAATAACCATTGGTATAATGTATTATATATCATGATAACGATGAGGGGTAGTGATGGTAATTTATCCAACTTCAAGAATTAATCCAGAGGGGAGCCACTTCACATGGTCCCTTATTAAGTTCTAGCTACCTAGCTGGCCAAACTCTTATTAATAATGCTATATGTTATATAGCCTACAATAATATATATTGGGACCAAAAGATAAATGTAGTAGCTACTGTGTTTTAGGTCATGGATCTAATAAAAATGAAAACGAAAGGGAAAAATGATTTGTAAATTGTCAACATTATTGAACTGTTAATTTTTTATTTATTTGTTGAATTATTAATGTCTAGCTATTTTTTTTTAATAATGTATGTACTTGCGTTTCATCACTAACCTACTATAATTATTTCTCCCTTTTTTTTTTTTTTTGAAAATGACCTACTATAATTATTTCACGCACTACATATTATAGCAAGCTAGCTAGAGAGATTATCAATTGAAAGAAAGACTTCGATCCCCAATGTTTTCTAAACCATGTAATAATTATTTGAAGCAGCCTTATTATCACTATTTGTTTGCTTAGTTATATATAAATATATATATTTATGTATATAGATATATATATACTAGGTTGTATACTAGGTGAATGGAGCCAATTGCTAGTTTCATTTAAGATTTTGGTCTTTTTAAGATTTTGAATGTATTTTATTTTTAAAGATTACAAATTTTTTGTTTGAAAAAATTAAATATTAATATTTGAAATATTATTTAACAATGTATTAAAAATAATATTAGTGTAATTATAAAATTGTAAATAAATTTATTATTGGAGTAGTAGATTATTCTATTTAGTTCTTTTTTTAACATAGCATTGTAACGTAAGTTTATATCTATAAATATTCTGTAAAGTGTTAATATTATATGAACATCTCCATTTATAAAGCTAAAAAGTGGGTCAATGACAGAATTGGTATATCTGCAATCACACAAAGATAGAAGTGGTATTTCTGCTTCCCTTATCCAGAGAAAACATTAGATAACGTGAGGTTAACTTTAATATATAAAGATTTTTCTTTTTTAAAAAATAAATAAAAAAATTATTAATATTCTCTCAAGATAGGTTTGTTAGAGAGATATGTGGCTAAGATGATTTTTTTAATTTAAAAAGAGATTATTAATATTTAAAAGATTGTTTAATTTTTTGGTTTAATTATTGGGTTTATTTGTTAACGGGAGATCAAACCTAATCGTTAAATTTAACAGAATATTCTTTAAGTATATTCTGTTAACCCAAAAAATGGCATAGACACTTTTAATATATAAAGATATATATATTTATATTAAATAATAGTAACATGCATATTTGGTTATCTAATTATCTAATTTTTTTTATAAAAAATAAATTTTAGATATTTAAAATTATTTTTTTAAAAAAAAAAATTAATTTATAACTAATATAACAGTATTAATCTTAATCGTTAAATTTTTTTTTAAAAAAAAACTGTTAAACTAACAATTTCTATTACATAATCACATTAAAGAAGAGAGATATGAGATATATGTGATTTGAAACCCTTTTAATTTAATCAATGTATAATCAATATATATTACTAGTTGTATTTGAGAAATTAGTATATAAAAACACAGCTTAAACATTTGATGATTAAAAGTATACTTATTTTTAATATCAATATAAAAGATCTCATGTGAAAATAATATCTTTAAAGTTTATGTTATTATCCAGCAAATTTTCTTAAATGGGTGAAAAAATTGTAAAAAAAAATTACAGTATTAATGAAAATATAAATTTTATTAGAAAAAAATGTAAAATTTATAAGGATAAAAAGAAAATTTTGAGGATAAACATAAAAAATATAAATAATATGAGGATAAAAATATAATTATGTAAAAATTAAAATGGAGAAAAAATAATTTTATGGGAGTGAAAGTAAAAATAATTAAAATTTTATACACAATATTATGATTTATAAAAGATTGAGTGGGGTTATTATGTGTCCCACAGAACTCTTAGGGGGCGTTTGGTATAGGGGGTTCAAAATAATATGATTAAGGGGAATATTATGAAGGAGAATATGATTATATGTAAACTTATTACTGTGTTTGGTTTATATATGGGAATATTCAATTAGATTACTGTTAATTAGATTATAGTGTTTGGTTGAGTACATGAATCTTATATATTATTTTAAAAAAGTGAAATAAAAAAAAATAATAATTAGCATAACTCTTTAAGCTATAATTATACATAAAATAAAATAATTTTTTGTTAATTATATTTATTAATTAATAAATTTATGTCATTGTATTAACTAAAATAACAATCTTTCACTTATATTTTTATATATAATATTTTTTATATTTATATAAACATATAAAATTATAGTAATTAAATAAGCATAAATAAAAACTATACTTAAATAATTTTTAACGAAATGCTAAAAGAAAAACAAAACTTCATAGATTTATTTTTGAATAAAAATATAGTCTAAAATATTTAAGTTCAAAACTTTTATTTTTTGTTTTTATTATTAAAAATTTTTTTATTAAAAAAAATTAAGCTGAAATCAAACTCACTCCAACACTGGGACAATATTAAACTCACTCTAACATCCCTAAGAGAAAATCAAGTTTAAATTCTTCTTCTAAAGTGAAGAAGTAGTCGATGTGGGGTTGATTTGAAACCAGAAGTTTTCCAATTTTAAGTCGCTGCGAATTTGTGAGGCCATCAACTTTTTTGATTTCCTCATATAATTTCATTCTCCTAGCAGCACCATCAGCTTCATGTTGAAAACAATCAGCAAGTTTTCTAATAGAATCACTCGCAGAAGCTTGCATAGTACTGAATTCTTGCACTGACTTAGAAAGCAGTTCAACCAATGGATCCCCATTATTTGATTTTCTCTTAGCCTTTCGAGTTGTTTGACTTGATGGTATACTGCTATTCATACTTGCATTAGCATTCATCTCGTCAAGTGGATCAAAAGGATCAAAGTCATCATTCCAGCCATTATTTATCTCTTCTGCAATTTCATCTAGTGTTTCAGAGAATCCCATTGCACCATCTCCAGTAGCACGATCCTTTCCATATACAATCGCCAATTCATCATAATAAGGAAATGGCTTATGTAGTAATCCTTTTGCAGTTGGATGACTCTACAAAATTATATAATATTAAACTAAAAAAATAATGAATAATTAATTAAACAATTAATAAAGTACATCTATTCTATAGTAACTAACCTTGACCCATTCATCAAACACAATTTTGTCAGCTACCACACACTTAAGTTGTTCATTCCAACCAAAACCACTAGCAGAAGGTCCCAACATATCAGAAATTGCCGTATATTGTCTCTTCAATATCTTGAGACGAGAGTCAATGTGTGGTTGTGCTTTAATTCCAGAATTTGGAATTCTGTCGTTCATCATTTTTTCAAGTTGTTGCAAATATCCAGGTTTGAATGTACCATTATCAGCTTTCCATTTTCCGCTGTTACACATGTCTACCAAACACTCCACCAACTTTGAATCCTGTATGGAAGTCCATTGATGTTTTCTTCCACCAATTGGCGTCGATTGAGAAGTAGCTTCCATGATGTCTCCTACAAGTTAATAAATCATAACCAAGAATTAAAGATAAAATAAAAAATAAAATAGATATTTTAACGAATATTAACATATATCTTGATCAACTTAAAAATAATTCATCATAAATAATGAATTAGCAATTACAACTCTTTATAAAAAAATTTACAAGCATTTAAAAAATAAATTTTAATTAGTAATAAAACTTAAAACTATAGAAATTAGATTTATAAACATTGGTTTCCTTGCCATTGCTCAAACATTTCTCTAGCTAAGTTATCCCTCCAAGCAGTCCAAGCATCTGATGGCTCAATATATGTGTAACAATTATTATCTACATATTCACCATCTTCGTCACTATCATTGTCATTATCATGATTTGCGTGCTCTAATGGGTCCATGTGCATTTCTCTTCTGATCAAGTTGTGAAGAAGACAACAACCTAGAATGATGCGACACTGAATTTTAACAGGATAGTATGATCGACTTCTAAGAATTGCCCATCTTCCCTTCAATAACCCAAATGCTCTTTCAACTACATTCCTAGCAGATGAATGCCTCATGTTAAAAAATTCTCGAGGACTATTTGGCGGGTGTGTCCAATCATTTAAATGATAGCGTTGTCCTCTATAAGGTGTCAAGAAACCTTCACCATTAGGATACCCAGCATCACATAGGTAATAGTATCCTACAATTAATAAAATAGAATTTTGAGAAATTTTATTTAAGAATGAGTATCATTAAATAATAATATTAAAAAACGAGAAAATAATTTCACCTTGTGGAACTTTAAATCCGTTCCTATGTATAGCATCTCGTAAAACTCTAGAGTCGGCAGCTAAACCCTCCCTTCCAGGCAAAACATAAATAAATTGCATATCTTGTGAAACCTCTCCTAATACATTAGTAGCAACTTCATTCTTTCTGGTTCGATATCTAGGCCTATTTGAAGCTAAGACATTCACTTTAATATATGTCCCATCTAGTGCTCCTAAGCAATTCTTAAACCATTTCCACCTTTCATCGATACAATCATCTCGAATTGCCACATGTTTTTTTAGTAATAAGTCATGAAGATGTAACAAAGCATTTAACACCATATTGAAGTGTCTACTAACAGTTTCACCAGAACGTGCAAATTGGCGTCTCACAATTCTATTTTTAACATCATGAGCTATTATATGTAAGAAAATTGCTACCATTTCTTCAACATCCACATTTTTACTCCCCTTCAATCCTCCAGTGGTTTTGAGGTGATGACATAAAATGAAAAATGTTCTTCTATCCATACGAGTACTCTCTATGCATGCTAAGTCACTTTCATAAATCATTCTATAATAATTTAATTGACGAATTTGATGCCTACATAAAGAAGTTCCACTCATATATTATTTTTCATTTACTCGGTCCCTATAAATGATCATAAAAATGTAAAATATGAACAATAACTTTATGTCATTTAAAATCTCTATCAATTGTCCTAAATTCGCAATAATTTTTTTTTGTGGCTAGAGAAAGTTGAGTCATACCTGTAAACAAATCACATCTATATTAGTAATTGTTTTTTTGGACAAAGTATCTATATTAATTTTAATTGTAAGAGTGATTTTACTAACAGAGTGATCTTACTGATGCCATACATAAATAATTATTATTTAGATTCAATTCTATATTGTATATGACATAGAATTAATATTAAGGTTAAAAAATAAGAAGAATTTTCTTAAGTAGTGCATGCTAGTTGTTTACCACTTTAATTCTCACAAATTTAAACATCAATTTTTAAAACAGGAAAGATTTTAAAAGAAAAAATTAAAATTATTCAATTATATATGTAACAATATATACATATATAAAACACTACTCGGATTCCCTACTCAGACGAACCCTCCTTCATTCCAAAAACAATATATACATATATATTTCTTTTATTTTTTGATTAGAATATATATATATACACATATACACGATCACCTTTCACCAACAAAACAAAAACTTTATATATATATATATACGTATATATGAGCAGCTTTAATGTATTAACTATGGTAATATATATATACACCCAAATCGTTAAAAGTGAAAGAAAAAAAAATAAATCTTAATTTTTATATATACTCACGATCATTCATATATATATAAAATACATTACTCTCAGGCTTGTTTTGAAGTGAGCAAACTCAAAATAATTAGGAGATTAGATATGATTTTAGAGCTCACTAACCTATTCCAAGTAATGAGTAGAACCCAAGCTACAACCAGTGGCCAAAGTTGCAACGTCGATGCCGAATTTCAAAAGAGAAGCTATGATAATTATTTATTGTGTGAAGGAATAAAGAGAAGAAGAAGATAATAAATAATAATGGCAGTAGACTAAGGAGCTATATAATTTGTTTTTACGTTCATTTTAGTTTTTTATTTGACTTTTTATTTAATTAAAATCCTATTCTTACGTTAATGTAGCTGATGGAATATTTGGGTTCCACCTTTTTTTAAGGAGTGAGTATTACACTCTTTTAGGGTAGTTAGAATACCACCGTATAAGTATTAATGGGTTTAAAAAATTTAAAACTCATAACAAACAGAGTAATATTTAAGATTACCTTTCCCCTCCTAATATTACTCTATTCCAAACGCCCCCTTATTACTAAAAATATTAGTCACAATAATTATAATTTATTACTAACTATTTTTATTTTACAAATGACAAGTAGTCACAAAAAATGTGACTTATTTTTTTTTTTAAGAATATCGTTATTTTTTTTTTCAAACAACGTAGAATAATATCCTTATTTTAGTTGCATATACATATATCAAATGAACTGAAGTTAATATTTAATATTGTAAAACTATTAAAAAAAATCTAATTTTAAAATTGTTATCAAAGTATTTTAGCTTTAGGTTTTTAATTATAATTAAATCTTTTTAATTATTTATAGTTCTAATCTTCGATTTTATTTAACCCTAGAAAAATAAATATTAAAAATAATTTTGTAGTATATATGTGTTAGAAATTTTTTTACAGTTAATGCACTCCTAAAAATGATCTACTGATGCACATCTATATGTTTTAGTATTTGAAAAAAATTTAGTTTAATTTTTTTATAATCGTCTACGTTGAAGTTATTTAGTATTTTCTGTAAAATTTTGAAAAATTCAAAAAATTTAACACGGTGACAATAAAATTTATAAACAACCATCAAAATAATTAAATCAAAAAATTCTCTCAAATATCAAAACATATAAATATTTACAAATTTATCAAATACAAGTATTAAAAATATAAAAGGTGAAAAAGAAGTAAATGAATGAAAAGTGGTCAAAACACAGGGAATATCCCTATTATTACAGTTACAAACATTTTTTTTTATCATTATTATAATTTTCACAAATCTTTTATAGGATAGTATAGTGTATATATGTAGTTGTAACATTTCAAGAGTTTGAAGCTTTGCATGCGTAGACAGAAATACCAGTTTTTTGCTAAATATATATATATATGAATGGGGGTTTGATTCCTCTCATGATGCTCTTTTGGACATTAAGGATTTTGCCATTTGATTATAGCTAGGACCACAGTCTTGCACTCATTTCTTGTTTACTATCACCATATATATATAAATATAGTCTACTGTATATACATTACCACGACACGAGGGAATGATACGAATAAATTATATCTATATAGCTATATAGTCAACAAAGAAATGAAACACTGACCACTATTTTCAAAAATGATATGTTTAAATTATATTCTTTTGGTTTGGTTCTTTCTGTAACTTGGAATCTTAATTAATATGAATTCATTTTAGTGTAGGCAGTGGAGATACAATCATACAACAACATACTATAAAATATACCTGTATACCTCTAACAAATTAATATTAATACTAATACTAATAAATTGTACACGCGCTAGTTATTAGTTTTTCTTTTTTCTTTTTTATTAACAATATTTTGTCTTAATATAGTAAATAATTAAATAAAAACATTGGATATCTTTCAAACAAAAGCACAACATTCAATACAATCTCAAATACAAATTTATAGAAATAAAAAATATAATAAGCTATTTATATAATTATTTATTTTAGTTGGGAAATTTGATTTTTCATCCATATATAGGCTAATAATTTTAAAATAAACCCAAATTGGAAGACTATAGAAAAATTAGTGCTCATTTTTCCTTTAATCTAAAAATACTCTTACCATTTGAAAAGTCCTCGTTCTGTCCTTCTCGCTTTCTCAATGAGAAAAACCCAACTCCCATCGTCGTCGTCATTCCCCCTTGCAATTGATCGGAGGAACATTTTAGAGAGTTGGACAAGAAACACTATTTTCGTTTTAGTTCATTAATGGGTAAATGATTTTATTTTAATATTATTATTAATCATTTTGATAATTTATAATATTATTTAAATGTTTGATCTATGGTTTTTTCGTATTTTTTGCTAATGTTTTTAGTAAAAATTGAATTTTTTTTTTTGGCGAGATTTATGTTCTTTTGGGTTATCAGAGATTTTTTTTTTGTGAATGTCTGATAGTATACAATGGTGAGTACGCGATAATTTTATAAAAATAGAATTATTTATATTTTTTTGTGTTTTTATTTAGTTTAGTTCTTAAGTATTTTTAATTTATGATAGTGAATTTATATTAGTTTTATGTAAATATTAAAGTTAGTATTGTTAAATTAGTTTAATTAATTTTTTTTAGTTTTATAATTTATAAGTACTATTTTTAATATTGTGTAATTTTGTAGGTATATGAGTCAAACTGTTTAGGAATTAAATTGAGGAAATTATATTTGTATACCTATTTTATTTTATTTATTTTAATTTTTTATCTCCATTTTTATATCCTTTAAAATATACCTATTTTTATTGAGGATGTACCTATTAGATCCCTTAAGTTAATATAAATTATATATTAGACTTAAGTAAAATATAAAAGTATATTGGATAATTCACTTAAAAAATTAGATATATTTTAATAAAATATAATATAAGAGTATTTTTAATTAATGAATATAAAAAAGATATTTTTTAACTTATTCCTTAAATTGTGGTAACAAATTATCTATATGGGCTCACCTCTCACTAAAGCCTAATTAGTTTGTAAAAAAAGCCCAACTCACCACAGCCCATTCATTGATCATGGTTTTTGTTTCTTAGATGTTGCCTCACTAATGAATACAATGCAAAGAAAAGAAAAATGGGCCTCAAGTGTACGATAGTTGATAGAGGAAAGGGCTATTTACAAAAATATGAGAAAATGAAGATATGTTTTGATATATATGGTGTAAAAACTTAATTGTCCTAAATATGGCATTTTTTTAGAAAAACTGATAAATATGAAAAAAGATCATGAGGAATGCCATAAAAAACTTTAAATTTGTGTGTGTGTGTTTTTTTTTTTTAAATAAAACACTAAAATCTATAAAAAATGACTAGATGTGTTTTTTTTACAGAAATTAAACTTGTTTTTTTTATTTAAACTACTGTTTGTTTTTTTTTTTCCTTTTTTCTTTGTTAAAAACTAATTATTTCATTAAAAGCATCAGAAAAAAAAAATCAGTTTCATCAACATCATCCTGAAAAAAAAAACAATATAAAAAAAATATAATCTAAAAATAATACAAACTTTAAAAATTAGTTTCATCAACATTAAAAGAAACTAACAATTTCATTAAAAGAATAAAAAAATAGTTTTATTATGTTATTTCAAATTTTTTATTTTAAGTTACTTTTTGATTATTTTGTTTCTAGGTTCGAAACTTACGCTTATTTTTTGTTTTTAATATTGGTATGCATGGTGTGTTGTTTTGATTATATTTGAGATTAGTTTTTTTTTTTTTTTTTTTTTGTATTTTTGTGTGTGTGTATTTTTTTTATTTGATTGTCTGATGAAATTGATTTCAGTTAACTTTATAATTAACATTTATATTTTGTTATGATTTTTTATAGAGTCAAAACTGGTTTCACATGTCGAAACTGGTTTCACAGGTTTTAACTGTTCTGTAATAGGGTTGCTCCATTTTAATGATATTATTGTATTTTTTTTAGTTTGTATAAAACCAGTTTTATTATTGTATGATATTTGAACAACACTTTTTATTTATTTTCTTTTAAATAATCGCTCGTACATATTATTTTATTATTTTCATAACTGGTTTTTTTTAAGTAACTAGTTTTTATAACTGGTTTTTTTTTATTGTTGTTCATAATTGAGTTTTAAGTTTTAATTTTTTATTTGATTATTTCAAGAAACTGGTTTTTATTTGTTTGTTTTTATTTTGGTTGTTTTACTAACTGGTTTCTCACATTCCACTGTTTTTATTTTTTTGTTATTCTTTTATGGTTTTTATTGTATTTTTGTCTTTTTAATTTTCTTTTTTTCTCTTTAATTTTAATTTCTTTTTCTCTTTGTTATATTTGCTACATAATGTATGTTTAAATCAATTCTATTTTTTGAGCAAGCAAATAAAAATTAAATGCCAACATAAAGAATGAAGTTAGAAGTTTTTTTATTAGGTATTGATATAAAATTTATATGTTCAAAACTGGTTTTTAAATTTAGTATCGTTTGTAAGAGTTTAATTATTAGGCATTGTGTATTTTTCATTATGTTATTGATGAAACTTTTTTTTTTTTTGCCTCTTTTAATGAAATAATTAGTTTCTTTTAATATTGATGAAACTGGTTTTTAAAGTTAGTATCGTTTTTAGATTGTAATTTTTTTCATTATCTTGTTGATAAAATTATTTTTTTTATTCTTTTAATGAAATTTTTAGTTTCTTTCAATGTTAATGAAACTAGTTTTTAAAGTTTGTATTCTTTTTAGATTATAATTTTTTATATTATTTTTTTTTATGATGATGTTGATGAAACTGGTTTTTTTTTTCTGCTCTTTTTAATAAAATGATTTGTTTTTAACATTAAAAAAAAAACAAGTTTAATTTCTGTAAAAAATGAGATACAAAAATGTACATTTATTATATATATTTATATATATACAAAGAGAAAAAAAATAGTTTAAGAAAAAAAATTGAAAAAAAAAAAAAGAGACTCAAAGATAAATTAGAAAAAAAAAATAAAAAAGAAAATTAGAGATAGAGAAGAGAAAGAAAAAAAAAAGTCAGTAACTGACTTAAAAATGAAAGAAAAAAGAGAACCAAAATTGACTAAAAAAATATATAAAAAAAGACAAAAAAAGAAAGTTTTTTAAAGCTTTAATAAGTAAAAACAGTAAAAAAGAAAAAAGAAATTAACAAAAGTATAAATGTAAAAATTTCTTTGTCAAATTATAAATGTAATGTTTGAAAAAAAATAAAAGTTAGTATTTGGTGTAAATTTTCCAAATAGAAAGAAACCCTAAAATGTAAATGTAAAATAAACTAAAAAAAAAATAAAACTAATTAAGTTAGAAACAAAAACATGAAATATGGGTTTGGATAATAGGTTTACAAAACTATGGCATATCAAATACCATAGAAAATCTTAAATGTGAAAAAATACCATAGAAGAGTGGCAAACCTATAAATGCCATATTTTTGTAACTTTTTTACAAAATCTCATATTTCATGTAATTTTCACTAGAGGAAATTACACTATGGGATTTTAAAAGTTTTTATGATAAATATGACACATTTAAATTTGACCAATTTATATGATTTTTTATTTTATTTTTTATTTTTAGGTCTTTTTATGGTATTTGATATGCCATATATATGTAATTAGGTTTTCAAATCCCATATTTAATGTTTTTATTTATTTAAGAAGTTTTATTTGTCATTGATGCTGGAAAAGTCACCGGAGTTTGCTGTCGGTGCCAGAAAAGTCGTCGGAGTTGCTGCCGGTGCCGGAAAATTCGTCGGAGTTGCTGTCGGTGCCAGAATATTCGTCGGAATTGGCATTGTCGCCGGAAAAATTACTAAAAAAATCACCAAGAAATCTTCACCGGTTTCTTAAGAAACCGGTTTCTTGGTGATTTTTCCGTTGACAATGCCAATTCTGACGACTATTAGCTAGCCTACTCCGCGACTTTTCCAAAGACCGACAATAAACTTCGAAAAAGTCATCAGAATTGGCATAGTCGCTGGAAAAATTACCAAGAAACTGGTTTCTGGTTTCTTGATGAAGAAACCAGTTTTTTGGTGATTTTTCCGGTGATTTTTCTAACGACAATGACAATTGTGACGACTTTTTTGGCGTTGGTAGCAACTCTGACGACTAATACACCGGCAGCTACTCCGGTGACTTTTTCAGTACCGACAATAAACTCTGGGAAATTCGTCGAAATTGGCATTGTCGTCAGAAAAATTACCGAAAAAATCACCAAAAAACTAGTTTTTTTCTTCATCAAGAAACCAATTTCTTGGTAGTTTTTTTTTCTCTATTTGGTTGATTGATGAAACTGGTTTCAATTATTTTCAGTGTATATCATTTTTGTTTCTTGATGAAAAAACCACTTTCTTGGTGATTTTTCTAGTGATTGTGCTGGCGACAATGCCAATTCTGACGACTTTTTTGAAGCCCGCAATAACTCCGGCGATTTTTCCGACAACGGCAACTACTCTGGCGACTTTTCCGGCACCGACATCAAACACCAGAATAGTCTTCGGACGTGGCATTGTCACCGGTAAAATTACCGAAAAAATCACCAAGAAACCAGTTTCTTGGTGACTTTTCCAGCGACAATGCTAATTCTAACGACTTTTTCAGCACCGGCAGCAACTCCGACGACTTTTCCAGCACCGACGGCTACTCCGACGACTTTCAGGTGCCGGCAGTAAACTCCGGTGATTTTTCCGGCACGAGTGACAATTTCGGCAATCATTATAGTTTTATTTATTTTATTTTTTTAAAAAAATAAATATAAAGAGAATTTTAATATTTTTTATGGTAATTAAATTGAGTTTTTATTTTTTATGAATTTTAAATTCAGATTTTTTTTTTAATATTTCATATGGTTTTTTTTTAGAAAAAAAATTATATTTTTAGTTTGATTGGTTAGATAATGCCATATTTAGTGGCATTTACTTTTTATGCCATATTTATCATAACCTTAATAATTTTTCGCATATTTTTGAAAATAGCCTTAGTTGATAGGTACGATATTAAACGATAGTAGTACGACATTTGCCTAAAATGACTTTAAGCAAGAAGTTAACCCCTATCGTACGGAACCTTTATTTCTAACTTCTAAATTACACTATTGTTGTACCCTAACGGGCATTCCAAAAAAAAAAAATCCCAGAAAAAAATACAAATTTTACAAAAACTCGATTTTTACCAAAATATATATAGCAAAAATATAAATAAACCACATATCCAATATCTAAACAATATATAAATCATCAAAATCACTAATGTTAACGGCAAAAACTTGTCAACCAAATTGTGGCTGGAAAATTGAAACTTAGATGTAAAATCAAGAAATTTTAAAACTTAAAAAAAAGTTTGAAATAGCTATGAAGAAAGATTGAAGTTTGTATATTTCTCTAGATCAAGTATTACAATAATTTTTCAACTCCTACTCACATATGAGAAAGGGGTATTTATAGGCTCTAATGGTTTGAGGTACATTAGTGGTCCCAAGGAATATGGAGACGCCCATGGTCTATAAGCTGCAGTTTGCAAGTGATGGTCTTGCGACTTATCTTTGTCTGGTGTCAAGTGGTCCCAGGTTGCAAGAGTAGTGATTGTTGTGTACACTTGGTCGGATGGTCAGGCCTTGTAGGTGTTGTGCCTCCACTACTTGTACCTCCTTGCCAGGGCCGGCCAGAGAGTGGGGCAGCCGGGGCCTCGGCCCCAGACCCCACAATTTTAGAGGCCCCGAAAAAATTAAAATTAACATATATATATACATATAAAAATATATAATATATAAATATTTAACTCCTAAAATAATATCAAAAATGTGCAACACAGATGGCAATAAGAGCTTTTATTGGCCTTGAGGTTCAAGGTTCGATCCTTTCCTCAGTTACTTTTTATGCTTATAGTTTTTTTTTTGAAAGAACTAAAAAAAAAAACCAATCCAGCAGCAAAATGACTAAACTGTCTAACCTTTTTTGCCAATCCATCAGCAACAAAATTAAACTTACCGTTAATAATATTTTTAGTTATTTGTAAAAGATTTTACTTAGTATTTTAAAAATAAATAAATAACAATATTATAACCTAAATATTTGTATTAGACTATGTAAAAAAATATATTAAAGTGCTTTTAATTTAAAAATATTAACGTATATTTTTAACGATACTATTAAGAATATATAAAATTTATATTTATTATCTATTTTTTTTTTAAAATATATATAATTTAAACACATTATTTTTTTCTTTCAAATGTGCTAAAATATATGGTACTTCAATAGAGATGTTCTTAGTAATTAAATATTACATGGTCGAGTTAGTTTACGTTGCAAAAAATTATTTATTACATAAAGCTAAAAGAATTAAAATTGATATTGTGTCGAAATTTAATTAAAATTCATTTTTAATTTTTATTAAATAAAAATGCCTCGTTTCAAATTTCGCCCTAGGCCTCTCATCACCTTAAGACGACCCTGCTCCTTGCCTTCAAAACTTGCAAA